>NC_140741.1:67865000-72665000 GCF_050655825.1 Lonchura striata
ATGCTGTATGAGGTAGATTTAAAGTGGGTGGTGGTATTTTGCAGGTAAAAGAGACGTCATTGCTTTTGTTATTGCTGCTTCATTCCCACATTTATTAAGTATTGCAGGTGACCAAAACTAATAGTTTCAAATGCGACATATCTTAAAAAATAATCATATTATAATGAATGTGATGATCACTGAAACCAGATGGAGGTTGAATTTCTCAGGGTTTGTGGGCTAGATGCACCCAATAACCACTTCAACTAGCTTTAATTCACATTCCTGACTTACTTGCTCCATCTTAGTCTACTTTCTCTGCCAGTGTTGAAGCCTGAAGTATTTGACCTTTTCCAATGTGTTTTTCTGTAGACTCTGCATGGTCTTTCTTCTATTAACTGATGTGTCTGTTGATCCAGTCTGACTTGTGTCAGAACATTCACTTTGCCAGAGAGAGCTGGCAAATTTACAGAAGAAAACCAGTTCCTTACTCTTGCCTTCGTTTTAATGTGTGGTTATTTAATTTGCTAATGGAATTGTAACTTAATAGTATATATACACAGAGGGCCAAATTCCTGCTGTGAAATCCATCGAGATATGCATGCACAAGGAATGTAGATTTGGTTTATTTTTATCACACTTCTTCATTAAAGAAGAAGCCAGAAAACCACAGCTATAGCTAAGATGAATACAGTCATGCAGATCTTGAAGTTTTCTTTATCCATGGTTGGTATTCCACTGTAAACCTTCTTTTATGTCTGTGTTCCCTCAGTGGAGTTTGTCAGGAGAAGAACATAACAAAAGAAAACCATCTTATTTTTCACTTATCTACTAGCAATCAAACTGTCTTTAATCTTTTTAGCAAGAGGGAGTTTGTCTGTGTAGCAACTTAGAAAATTTGTGGGCTTTGGCCTACGTCCCTGTTACAGACTTCACAATGACACATACCAGCCAAGACTGTTTTTGTTGATAAGGGTCAAAAGGGCACATCAATTTCTCTAAAAACCAGAGGGAAGGTTACCTAGTTTCCTCAACAGGATTCAAATCTGGTCCTGTCCTATTCCTGGTGACTCTGCAGAGCAACTGGATCATACAGGGAGTGCTGCTCGTCACAACACGCTCCTGAAGCCAATGAGTGGGCTGCTGGTTGCACAAAACTCTCGACCTGCATTCCTCTGCCAGCAGCAATAAGATCTCGCTGGAGATCTCCCAGCAGTAGGTAAAAGATGAGTCAATGCCATTATGCCATCAAACAGGGATTTTGCTGAACTGTGAGCAGTGCCTCCCACAACGTCATGCTAGAACATTTCCTTCTTCTCTCGCCAGGCTTCTACTTTGGCTACAGAGGATCAGGTGGCCACATGTTTGCACATGTATTTCTTGCTTACACAGATGCATATTGTGCCTGTTCTGTATATCAGCATGTGTATCTTTGTAAATAATCCCAGGTGTAAATTAGTCATTACTCTTTGAGTAATCATTTGCTGAATTCTTAGATACATGCAAGGAAAGGAGTGGGTATTTTAACTTCCAACCTCTCCTGTAGCTTCCCCATTTCATTGCTGTGAGTGCAGATGGTGAGTTGTGCCCCAGTCAAATAGTTATGGAAAAGACAGGGACTGGCAGGAAATCAAGAGAGCTTCCTGCAAGGCATGAGCCAGCAGAGCTATGTGGCAAAACCAGCAGTATAAGCATGGAAAAGGCACTGTACTTGTTGGGAGTCCAGTCCCCATCAGATGAGACAATGGCTGTCATACAGTGAGACACTTCAGTGGAATATTTCCATATATAATGGAAGACCCTAGTCTGAAATCAGGTCCCATGGACCCATGCCAGGTCTAATACTTAGCAAAATGGCCAATAGCCTGGAGGATATTACTTTCCCCCTCACCAAGGATTTAACTACCTAATACCACAATTGTTTTCTTTCATTGACACATCTCTGGGACCTCAATGAAGAGAATGGTTCAGTCACCCACCCTAATTAAAAATAACTTGCCAACAGTTTGTGGTACAATTCAAACTTCTGTAAAACAAAACAAGGAAAATAAATTTGCCCTTTTTTTCTTTTTAGCATTTCACCTGGGGAGGTGGGGGAAAATAATTGCAGAAACATTTGTTTTGTGACATCTTTTAGTTTAACTGGTCAGATTATATGTCTTTCAGTTATATTCAAAACTGTTACAGTATTTCCAAACTATTTGTGCCAATAAGTCTTTGATTTCATATTTAGGAGCAGAAGAATAAAGAGACATACAAATTATCAATACCCACCCCCCCACCCAAAAAAAAAAAAAAAAAAATCAAAAACCTGACAATTTATGCTTTCAGATAATTTTAGAATTATGCTGCTTGGAAATAACAGAAAGTGATCAGTTTTATCTCAAATGAAACAAAAAACAGGCTTATGAAGTGTATGAGATCACATAGTGCAGTAAGTGATTTATCCATTTTTAGAAACTTAACATGAAAACTTGTAATCAGCACCTTTGGGTTTTTGCTACACTAGAGTCACAGAAACTTGAAACTACACAGGGTTTGTTGTTGATGGCAATTCAGTGTTATTGTAATTTGAATGAGATAAATCACTGGGAGAAAAGGGAGGGTTATCTTATCAGTAATCAAAATACAATTGGAACAGAGCCCCTCACAGCTGTTCAATCAGTCCTAGCTTTCATCCTCTTCATCTACCTTATCATAACAGTTGCCAATCACCTGGTTTCACTAAACTCTACTAAAAGGAGAAAAAAAAAAAAAAAACAGTACCATATTCGTATTTGTTTTTGAGCAAAACTTTTGCTTCTAAGAGAACACGTAGTTCAATTAGAGGTAGCTAGGACAAGATATACAGATTTTTGTGCAATTGTGATGTAAACCAAGCACTTTAAATGAAACACTCCTGCCTACCTTTCACTGCAGCAAAGAAAACTTGAGGGCCAGGAGTATAGTTTGATTAAAACCAGATACCTGGACAAAGGAATGTTGCACCCATGTTTTGTTTCAGTTGCACCAGTATAAGCATGGAATCCTTTGACTTCAAAATACTGATGCATATGTTTTTTATACTGTAAAACTGAGAGAAGATTTTAGCTCATTAATGTCAGCACTATTTAGCTACATGACAGCCATTAAAGTGTTTTTGGTTTGAGTAATTGAAGGGGTCACATGATATTTCAAAGACATAAAACATTTAGATTTTTAAAACCAACCTGTTTTCCCTTTATTATTTGCATTATTTGTCCTTTTGGTCTCTGAAAGTGAATCCAGATTATCCCAATGGCTCAGCTGTTTTCTTATAAAACATGAGAAATATTAACATATGAGCTAAACAAAGACTCATAAAGCTTGATCTCATACATTTGTAAAATTACTATAACATCCCATATTATTAATTTGGCTTTGTGAGAAAGGTTATGGCACACATTTAACCATGACCTTCTCAAGTATTTAAGTCCAACATTGTTACACACACACTACCTATACTACCTACAGCATTTTTTTGTGTGTGATGCACCAGGCCAGAATATATAATGGCAAAAGGAGACCCTAATCTGGTTTTACTAAGACATTGTCTGTCTAAGGGAAAATTCATCTGTCTTCAGATTTGAGTAGGTAACATCTTTGTTACCTCACATTTGTGCTAGTATAAAAACTGCTCAGGAGAAATAATGAAATTGATGCATCACACTAATGAGCACCCAGATCTTGAGATCTAAAACTATCAAGGTTCTTTAAAATGTGGCAATAATATGACAAAATAATGATCTAATGCAAAGTTCATAAACATTCAAATGCAAATACTAAAAACACTGCAGGCATATTAACTCAGCCCTCTGAGTTTGGTTAGCCCAAAGTAGCACTACGTGACCTGAAATTGCACCATCTGAGCTAGCACAGGTAAACAGCCAGCTAAATCCTATTCATTAAATAACTCAGTTATCAGATCTAGTTAGAAGTTAATCAATTTTCAACTCTCTCTATGATACTTCTATGAAGTTCGTCTCCAGCGAGCAGAACCGGTACTGGTTATCAATTAAGTAAAACTGTGGGCAGCTGTAACTTCAAGGAGTGATTACCTTATCTATAAACAGCACTGGCCTTGTCTCTTATGATATTAAATATCATAGCACAGAGGCACAATCACCTTTGCAGGGACTAACACAGAGACAGTTGTTCCAAGCAGGAATGAGGTGGGAAGTCTGTCACACCCCATCCCCTGCATGCTTGAGCTACATGTTGGGTCCAAGTGTGGTAGTGTGGTACAGAGCACAGTTCTTACTCACTGACTGTTCCGGAATAAAGCAAGAATTCATGACCTTTTTCTGCCAGAACAAAAACAAGGCAGGAAAAGAGCTGCTGCTCTCTATAGGCACAGATACTTGCTCCAGACATTGACCATGCTGAAATATAAGTGCACCTGAGTTACCCTGAAACTCATTTAAGTACCCACAGTATCCAACAACACTGGCTAAGAAGCTAGGAAAGATTAATTGATTTTGCTCTTCATCTAACTGTTACTCAATGAAGCTACATGTTTAATTTTTAGGGTGTTTTCTCAGGCAAGCTACTTGGAAGTTAGCTCAAAATATATTATTTTATTTTGTCATAATTATGACAAGCCAGATATACATTATGGAAGGACAAAATTTCCACATGATTACTTTTGTACAAGTACAATCTGAGAAGTTTCAGGTTCATTTATTTATCATTATTAAAGTCAATCCATCTTCCAAAGAATCATTGTTTCTGAGTAAAAACTCAGACATAAAACTGATAATGCCAGAACCTGTCATGATGTCTGGGGGCTATTACATTAAAAAATTACTTAAATACAATGCTGTTTTAGAAAATTCAATTCTGAAAAGGAAATCTCCTAACAACTGAACCTGAAAGTCAAAAACCCAGTCAGTGCAATTTACACTGACTGATTTTGTGATTTACACACAATGGACAATTAGGAGTCAAAAGTAACAATAATATTCATATGTGTACTGGAGTTGCAGTTATGATAAAACCCTTCCTCATGCAAGTGTATTTCTTTCCTAGGGCAAAAGTATTAAAGTATTTTTTAACTCTTAAAAAAATCCTGCTTTCAGATAACAAATCAATGTACTTCAAAAATAAGTTAGCTCATTTAGAAGAACTAGCAAATATGAGCTGTTAAGTTTCATAGGGATATCAGAGTAAATTTTTTAAAAGATTGGTGGTTTTATTTTCAAGTGCAACTTTGCTGTTTGACAAGCATTGACTCTTGGAAAGACTAATGGGGTAGGTCTGTAAATGATTTAGATGTCAAAATTGAGACAGTGTAAGAATGAGGGTGACCTGCAGAGGGTGAGCCATCAGTAAGTGAGAGTGTCAGTGCTTCCACTGCCTTAAGAGGCTGCAAGGGAGAGTGTCTCTACAGCTTCAAACACTGGGATGGAGGAAACCCAGCAGAGGTAGATTCAATCTGAAATTAAACAAGATCTAAACTGATGACAGGCAGGTTTAGATTTGATAGGAGCAAGAAATTCTTTGCTAGAAGGTGGTAAGACACAGGCCCAGGTTGTTCAGAGAAGATGTGGATGAAACTGAAACTTTCCATCCCTGAAACTGGTCAAGGCCACGTTGGATGGGGCTTTGAGCAATCTGGTCTAGTGCAAGGTGTTCCTGCTCATGGCAGGGTGTCCCACACTCTTGGAACTAGATGATCTACAAGTTCTTTTTAAACACAAACTATCCTATGTTTCTATAAAGTCCTTCTCTCATGCATTTTATTTTTATTACTGAACTGACAATATAAAACCTGCACAAATTATTTA
The DNA here is from genome assembly GCF_050655825.1 of Lonchura striata. Classification (NCBI taxonomy): domain Eukaryota; kingdom Metazoa; phylum Chordata; class Aves; order Passeriformes; family Estrildidae; genus Lonchura; species Lonchura striata. The sequence goes on from NC_140741.1 coordinate 67,870,784, forward strand.
CTAAGATGAATTATTTAATATACACAATAGGGTTAGGAAGATTCCCTTGAAATTTAGTTGCATATGCAAAACAACAAAATAGAATAAGTAACACTTGTGTTTTCAGCAGATTTATGATTGAAAATGCATCTGACCTGCTTCAGAAAAGGTCTTTTTATGCTCAAAAATCATGTGTGAAAGTCTTGTCTCTATCTGTGTAACAACTCTTCAATGTCCTTGGATTAATAAGATGCAAAAAGGGCCTTGGGTTAGTCCTACTGCTAGGTAAATCATTATAATAATTATAATTTATATAGCAGCTGGCTTAGATGGACTGTGTCCAGGTTTTCATATATGGGAACATATCAGTGACCTCATACTCTTAATTTCAGACATAGCTATCAACACTCCTTCTGTTAAAATTTTGTTTTTCCAGAATGGATCTACCCTTGACTTTTATCACATATCCAGCACTTAAAGGAATTGTCTTTTAACATTAATGGAATGGATGAGTAAAATTCATGCTTGGATTTACATCCTTCTCTCTTCTGATAGTTCTTGTTTCTTCTAATCTGTAAGTGAGGTTTTGGATGAGTTTCAGTAGGGGGCTGAAAGCAAGGACTGCAGCTAAGCAGTCTGTGTAGCTCACATACAGATACACACAGCTCCATTGTGCACTTTAATTGGAGGAAAATACAGCAGGGATTTCTAACCCCTGACACTCCTTGCATAGACTTCTATGCCAAAATAAAGTGATGATGCCCAATTTTGCTCTTAATTTATCCTAATGAAAATCACTGGATTTACACTATGGATAAAACATTCTGATTGTGGTAGTTCTGCAATGTGTGTAATATATTTACTGTTCATTAGAACAAATTAGTAAACATTATTTATCAAATGTTTCCAGTTGCACCTACAATCTTCTGTGCATCAAAAAGGAATTTTCAGTTTTTCCTTTCCATCCAAATGTCATAAGCATAATTAATCAGTCAGCAGCAAACCCCCATTTCTCAAATCAAAATGAATTTCCTCTTGACTGATACTGCTCTATCAATCAAAATTTTAAATGTTTTTTCAAGTTACACAAACCAAACTTGATCTACTTTCATTATTTTAATAATTGTTACTCAAATAAGGAACAAAATATTTATAATTAACTGCTACATTCAAAATGGAAAGTAAACATTACAATTTCTACATTATTTTTTTGGGTTCTGGGCACACTCTAAAGGGGCTGGGAGGAATGCATTTTTACCTACAATTTCACTACATAGAAACAAACTTGCAACTGTAATTCTGACAACACCAAGAAGCTATAGTGCGAAGAGCTTTAAATAATTTTAAAATCACACGAAATTTGCCTTAATCCACTTCACAAAACACAAAGTTAAGCTGTAGAAATTCTTGATGGGCTGTTGTAAATGGTAAAATTGATTATAGTTTCAAGGGATAAGTAGCAAAATCAAGAAAAAGAAATCTTTAAGAGGCTATTAAATTTAGAGACTCAGTCTCTAGTTCACCAAGTTCAGAAATTCAACTTGCAGAAAACTCAGAGAGTATTCTGGGAAACTCTCACTGTCTGATTGACCTAATCCTGTTATCTTCTACTGTGGAGAACTCTGGCTATGGAAACACCATACTGTGTGCTTGCTTTGGCTGTGGCTAGAGACAACATATTTCCCTCCTAATCGTGTGTGGATAAAAATGCAGCCATGACCTGAGTTTTGACAAGGAAAGTGAAGATGCAAAACCTGAAATCTAATTCAGCAAAATGACTGCTGCAACTCCTTTCTCAGCTGGCCACGGAACCTCCCTCATCCTTCCTCCTCTCCACTCCACCTCCCCTCTTCAAGCCTTTGGGCTCACTCCCGGGTGAGTGGAAGTATCTGCAAAGAGCATAATTTCATAATGATTGAATTCAGTTTCTGTAACAGCATTTCAACCCCTAATTTCTTCTAAATGATTTTTGTTTTGAAATAACTTGTCTATATTGGATCTTTTACTTCAGAAGATCCATCAGCAATTTCCAGTAGAGGTGGAAGAGAAAATTGAGTGGATTATCAGCAGCACTCAGGTAGCACCTCCTGTCTGGCTGGGTTTAATGCACAATGAGGTTTGGATACAACTTCACAGTGCTTGACCTCAGAGCACAGGTTCACTTGCTCAAAGACACACAACGTAAATACAGTTGGATTTGTTTGAACAACTAATCACTGGTACATCAGCCTCTATTTAGAGCAGCCTCAGAAGGGGATCCAAAGACAACTGAAAGTAACTTTATGATGTTTTGACTCCAAGACCACTCGGCCAGTTCCACCTGAACTGGCTCGTGGCAGGTTCCTGGTGGCTGCTCTCAGCTGACATGGCCCAACTGCAGCACGTCCAGCCACATCTCCTCCCACCTCCTGCAGCAAATGTCAGTAAGGGGGAGGTGACAAGCATACAAATTAGCACTGAAAAAGTGAAAGTACTGTTCCAAAAGTAACAAAAACCAAGCAATATTATGTTCAATTAAATTAACTTGGAGGGGAGGTGTTGTTGCTGGTGTGGCTGCCTGCCGTGCTAAATGTCCATCTTTTTGCAGAGATTTTATTCTTTTCTACTCTCTTTGAACTACCAGAAAGGTGATCTAGTCTACACCACTGATCCTAGGTGTCTCATCATTCTAAATAAATAGTAGCTCTTCTTGTATCTACACAATAGCATCGTTATCCTTAGGATCAGGAAAGAAAAATAATGGAAATTTTTATTTCTTAAGCTCCAGTGGAACATAAATGAGAATCATTATATTATTTTTCCACACACCACAAAAACTGCACTTTTCTTATGAAGACAGAACTCAGAGCTCACATTCATATCATTTACTTTGTGTCCCTGTCAGAACAAAAGCCTTTGGAGACTGATCTGTAGACTGAAGGTATCAGTGAAATGGTCCAGGCACACTGAAATGGAAAGCAGAGTTTGCCTTCTTATCTTTACTATGTAAAATGAGAATTACCAATATCTAACAATTTTTGCAAAATGTACTGCAAATTTTGACCTAGTTTATTTTTCCACACTCTGCATTTTATTTATGTATGTATGTTTTGAAGCAGGGCCATTTTTCACCTGGATTTAGGAAACATTGTTCACTGGCACCATATTGCCATGCCAGCACAATGTGAATTTAATGAATTTCTCACACACATTATGTAGCCTCAGTTTAAGTTTGGTTCATGTGAAGGGCGCATTAAAGCTTGGAATGTTGTGGGGGAAAAGGCAGGGCACTTTCCAGTTCCCCTTCCAGACCCAATGATATTATTCATTCTCAGCAGCTCCACTGTCTACTCTACTAATTTCCCTCGAAAAGAATGCTCCTTTGGGTGCAATATTCCAGTGTATGTGTATGTCAACTGCCACACAGGCTTCCAAATGCCCACATTGATCCAAGATACCATGAGTCACTGTTGACAGATGAGGAACATTCACACAAAATCCCCGGTGAAAGTTAAAGGAGAAATCACATTTTTTCCTTGATGCTCATACACTAACACATTGTGGTTAATGGTACACTCCTGAGATTTGTTGGGGGGGAGGGGGGGGAATTAAAAAAAATGAAGTTACAATTCACCTAAAATTGAACAGGACACTGATTCAGTGTTTCCAAATTAAAGCAGCACTGGGTTGTTCCAATTAAGTTCTGAAGACACATTTCAGCAGACTAGAAACTGATATAACTATTGCTTTATTGCTTTTAGTACACCCAAATTAATTTACAGCAAATGTGGATGTAAGTTAAACATTCCAAGTGAAATGTACTAACATGTCTCTAAAACTTCTTATTTTCTATAAAGATTTTGATTAAATTTGGAGTAAAATAATGTCATCATATAGTTCCTGCATGTTTATAATGTTTGAAGACTAAGTAATACCCAAGAAAGACATTACAAAGCAGCATCATGACATTCTGTTTCAGACCACATTCATACTTCTAAGATAGCTGGGAAAATGACTCCTTGTCCTGATGATGAAGAAGTTTTCTACTGACTCATATATTTGAAAAACTTCAGGAATGGGTATCTCACAGTCTTGAAAACAGTGCATCAGTGTACAACAAATACCCTACTTTTTACAAAGTTTTCAAAACTTATTTCAACCATTTGTTTCCTGTAAAGTCAAATAAATTTTCAAAATCAAGTCTTTATTTTTTTTCCATAAACAAATGTAATTCCAGTAGCAACTGACACGGCTTTGAGTATAATGGCAAACACTTGGGTTTATTTCTAGCCAGTCTAATTATGAACGGCATCAGGGTAGATGTGTTTTCTTTTTGTAGCCAGTTATACTAATTTGACCTTCTGGGGAAACAATTTCAAAATGTCAACATTTGCATGCCTGAATCCTGCTATGAACTAAAAGGATTCATGTGCAGAGGTCCTGCCTCCAGCTGTGACACACTACTTACCTCCTCAGAGGGAGTTAACACATTAATTTGAACAAATGAAATTAGAACAGCCAACTCTCCGCGGTGGGCAGAGGAAACATACCCTGGCCATAGTGGCTGACTGCAGTTTCAGTGCAGTATTGCTTAATTAAACTGTTGTGTGACAGCTGCATAAGGAGTGCATAAACACCCCACAAAAGAGGAGGTCTTTAAGCTTGGAGGTGTAAGTGAATGTAGTACCGAGTTCCTTAAAAGGAACTTTTTAGAAGTAAAACTTTGAGATTTAAGAGAATAATTTACACGTTTGCTGGTTTCTGCAGATGTATATTCCAGAAAGCACTCCTGAGACTCAGATGCTAACAAGTCTGAACAGGAATCTGGTAGAAAGGTCTGCAAGTTGAGGAAGCTCGCATCTGCTCCACTGCTTAGTTCAACCAGTTTGTGACCCTTGAGGTCTAATCCAAAGCCAAGCAAAGGCAGTGGGATTTTACTGATTGTGCTGAAAACTGCATCAAGCCAATGGATTAAGGGTATGATTCCTACAGGACCTATGTTTTCAGGAACCTCCTCCAAAACATTTACCCTTATAACCTCTGAAACTTTTTTTAAAGTATGTACTTTAAGCTAAAACACAGGGTCCCAATGGATGTCACTAGGTAACACTCTTAAGCACAGAGCTCCAAATACATTCCTCATTTTGTGATTAAATGTTCAAGCTGACATGCTTTGCAATGATCTCTGTAAAGAAAATATAAGCAGCGGGAATTTTCTATTTTGCTTTAGTCCAACTCACCTGAACTGCAGTGGGCTTTAGGAAGCAGGATTTGGTGTTGGTTCATGTATGTTCCTTGCATGTCCCACTGTCTGCCATGCTATTTGGGACCTCAGTTTCAGAATAATACTAAAATAACAAATGGTGTGCACTTCACCCAACCTGGATGCCTGATCTGGGCCCAAGTTTTAGTTATGTCACAGAGCAGTTTGCTGAAAATAAGTGTTAATGTAGGTCAGTGGAATTTGCAAGGTGCCCCTGAGGATCTCCATAAAGAGATCAAATCAGCCTATATTTAAGAATATAAATTAATCAACTACCATTTTATTCTGTAAAAGAGACCTCAGCATTAAGCTGGAATGCTGTATTTTAACAGCAGATATTCATTTATTATTATGACAGATTCAAATGCATGTTTTTTGTATGTTATCCTTACTTTGTTCAATGTGCAGAATAGATGAAACATCAAATTTATCTTTGTTTTTGAGCTTTTCATTATTTCTCCTAATGACTACACACCCTTCAAATGCTGGTCTGGAATGGGGAATTATTAAACTGCTTTTCACCTCTACCAAGGCAAAAATCTGTGTCATGTTTCTTCATGATTCAATTGAAAATAAGCTGTTCTGATTCCTAACTTATATAGGCACAAGAAGAGAGAAAACAATATTATCCTAAACTAATAGCATTCGATCTGACTCATCAACCCCCAGTATTTGAGAACAGTAGGAATCTGTTTGTCCCGTCTTACTCATCAGATTAGAATCTGCAATAAATGAAGTAGGGGTGTTACAAACAGATCTCACCTTGCTGCTTTACCCAGCCTTATTCTGCTCAAGAGATGCAAAAATGCCATAGAAATAACAGGGAAAAAAAAGTGTAATTAAAGGTTGCAAGGTACTTCTGCATATGAAATGGGCTGCTGAATTCTCCAGTTGTGTGAGGAGAAAAAGGTTTCCTCTCCAGAATTCAGACTTATTAGTAGTCCAGGCTCTAAGTCACAGATTCCCATCCAAAGTGAATGTGTTGGCCAAAAATTTCCAAATAGAAAGAAGCAAGACAATCACCATGCAAACTTTCAACCCAGAGTGTTACACATTTTGAGAAACTAAAAACATCAATTTATCACAGGAAATACCAGGCAGTCAGTTAGTGTTCAAATAATAAGGCATTTACTATGAGGAAATGTATGACTTCTAGCCTTTAAACTTACTTAACACACCTTTCTTCTGAATTCAGAATTTAAATTCCAATTTACATTTTACACACTAAAATGTTTCTGTAAGTCAGGAATACATATTTTCAGTAAGTAGGGGACCACAATCCACATTTTACCATGGAGTAAAAGCAGAGTGAAATGGACAACCTGTAGTTTCCTCACATCAGAAACTTCCATATATGCATGCACATCCTAATTCCTGTATAATCCTGAGTGGTTTACCTCTTAAAATAAACAGACTCTACCTTATGTCCTTACTGGATTACCGTGAGTAGGATGTTTACATAAAGGATATAGCTAAGTATTCACTGAACACAGCAAGACTACAATTCACTTCCATACATTAGAGCCCATTATAATTTGGTGGCTAAATTTAAATAAACCAACATTTAACTATGCTGGCAATTACTATCTAAAATTAATACTCTAATTGTGTCCAAACCTTTCACTCCAGAGTCTGATTCATTGGACTACCCATGAGGTGTAAATATGAAGATGAGAATTTTGTGTGAGAGAAAGAGCATAATTTATACTCCAGGTGTATTAGATGCCAGTTTAGTAAACATTTGTATTTTCACAGTTAATAATACTAATTACACTGTGCATTAACCTTCATGCAAAGATCTAACCACAATCTAATAAACAACAGGACCCAAGTCTCATTGTCAGTCACTTATATGGGCAGTGTAGAAAAGTTTCAAGATTTAAATAAATGTTTTAAACCTTTCTTGTACTATTCTAATTGTGGGTTATCTCCATGACATGAAGGAAAAAATCCTAAAGTTGTGCTGACCTGAACCATGCTGAACTGCAAAAACCAAGGGCCATTTCAGGCTGGCACAGCACCACAAGATTGAAACTTGGTGAGCCTGAGTGAGTAATGTCTGTGGAGAAAAAGAGATGGCTAAGGGGTGATCTAAGTGTTGTCTTTGATTACCTGTTGGGCACAGTCAAAGAGCAAGAGATAACATGCACAACTTGAGTCAGGGAAATGCTGAATGTGATATGCAGAAAAAAGTCTTGACTGCAACAATAAGCAGAGAGTTTACAGTCTTTACCCTTGGATATCGTCAAAACTTGACACAATTAGACACAAAACACCCTATCTAATTCTGAATTTAACCTTGCTTTAAGCAGGAGGTTGAATTAGAACCTTTCAATCATATTTTTTCCCTGTGCATATTAATATATTGATTTAGCTGTGATAAATTAGGAGATAATGACAAACAAACAAAAACAAAAACACAAACCCCTCCCCCTGCTCCAGGGCATTATTGGCAAGTTCCTTTTGTTATTAAAACAAACAAAAAAAAATCCAAAACTTATTAATCTCTCTTAAAGCTGATTTTTCCTGAGATGCTCCTGAGGGTAAGAATTGTCTTACAGAAAGTAAGAGCAGAAAGCAACCAAATGGGCAACAGAAGATATGGCACACCTTGGTCCTTGTAAAGCAGCTGGGGGCTACAGTGGAGCATAAATACTACAGCTTCCGCTGAGCAAATGAGCTTTTCCAAAAAGAGGATTAAAATGCAAAATGTATTGCAGTTTATGCATGATAGATATGTCAAATATAGGAATTCAGATCCAAATTTGGCAAGATTCTCAAACAGAATAATAGATGGCAACATAGCTATGTAGATTTTAATCTACTTATCACGTTTTCATTTGTTGGGCCCTCATATATTCACAACACAATCTCTTTTTAAGTAACAGCATTTAAAAGCATGCAAACATGAACAGGCAATAGTTCCTCTGGATTGATATTTTGTACAAAATAGTCCTTTATGTATCAGTGCTGTTTGCTTATTATATGACCACATTACAGATACCTGTGAAAAATTTTCATGAGACAAAGTGGTAAACAGCAAATAAATGGGGCACAGGTAAACATCACCCTAATGGTGATTAAGTAACAATCTCTAACACACTGAAAACATTTGTGTCCTTTTGACTTCAGCATTCCCCAAATCTCACTCCAGCTGCTGGACAGCATGTGCACCACAGCCATAAAGAACACAATGAGACTTAACAAACATGGTTTCACAGTCTATTTTGCAGAAGAATAATCTGGAAGAAATAGTGAAGGTACTTAGAGAGTTCAGAGTGTAATTTGTTGTGGCTATTTAAAAAACAAGGGAATGTTGATACAGAAAGACAAAAGAACTGCAGTGTAAAGAGTTTAACTCCTTTTCCTTTTATGGCCTGTTACTGCATGGCTGAACACTGCCACTTTGTATTTTCAGAACATACTGAATTTAAGAAAACTCTTTTGTTCCATTTGCAGCCCACATGCTGACACAGCATCTCATCTCTTATTGTTCTGACTTAACTATTACCTGATATATTTGATGTGCTAGAAGATAAGAAGCACAAAGATTCCAGTTACCTTAGAGATACCAAAAGAAGAATCACTTAGCAAAGAACAGCTGAGAGGAGACTGTTTCTGGCAGTTTCACTCTGGGGTGTGTGTTAGACCCACAAATGTCAGTTCAGACCCCGTAAGTTTTGTTGGGGCTCTGCTGAGCACTGAATGATCTCACCCTCTCCTGACTCCCACACACAGAGGTATACAGGGAAGAGCAGGCTCAACCAGTCTTAAATTCCTTTGACAGTTCAGACTCCTGATAGATTCTGCAGCAGTGGAAGCAGGGCTCATAGCAACAGTTAGAGAGATATGTTTTGAAGGAACAGATTTGTTCAAGGTTAATAAATGTTTCTACTGTCATTTGCCGTGGATGGTAGTTCTGGTGATGAACAAATCCTCACAATGGAAATGTGGCTCCTAATGATATTTTTAAAAGCTTGCAAGATTTGATAAGGCACGACACTAGGTGTGAAGGACTGATTCCCATATAGTTGCCATGAAAATTTCTGAGACAGCAGCTTCTCAAAATCTGAGCTCTCACAGCTTCAGCCTTGCCTAGAAAAGACGTAATCAACATGTACTGCATCAGTATTGCATCAACTTGATTTGTATCAACAATCTGAAGAAGACATCTCTCAAGATGTCTTACTCTTTTAAACTAATTTTAAAAAGAAATAAAATTTTGCTGTCTGATTTCCCCCTGGGAAAGTAAATTCCGTGATTGTGGCAAAAAATGTGAAGTAGATGACCCAATAAAAATCAAAACCTCCGACTTTTTCTTGGGAAATAGAATAGAGCATGGGGTAACATCATCACTAGGATCACAGCAGAAACGAGGATTTTCCATAGCTCTTCAAGTGATCATTTTACCTACTAAAAAGAAAATCTCTATGAATACATGGTATGAAAAAGCAAACTGCTAGAGAGTAAAAGCTCTTTTACAAAAAAAAAATTTGTACTGTGGTTCCAGGAGAGACGAACATTCCTAGCTGGGTTCTTGAACAAAGGATATCAAATGAAGGCAGGAGGAAATAAGGCCTGACTTCATGTGGTATTTGCCAACTGTGGTCTCATAAAGCCAAGAAATCTTGGAATGCTTTGAGTATGTAGTATTTTTAGAGCTCTAATAAGGCACACCTGAGCTCCTCTTTACCACATTTAAAGGCATGTGCCACAGAAGCTAGATTTTGCTGTGCATTTTTGCCTATTCCAGTAACCTGTAATTAAAAAGCATTCATGTGGAGGAGAGCAGAGCACTCAGTTTGCACGTTCAGATTCTTCTGAATTACTCCCACATACTGTTCCAAAGGGCATAACATATAGTAATGTTCTCAAATTTTTCTTAAGTCATTTGGCTAAGAAGAGTAGATGACACTGCTATGTCTGCCTTATTGAAATCAAATATTCTTGTATCTCCTACAGATGTTCTTCCTCAATTCCTTGACTTACTGGACTGTATGTCTATACCAGCTGTCTTCCTTCAGCATCTCCAGAACTCTGAGCCAGAACGAGAAACAAACCTGTCTCTACCATTAATAAGATTTATTTTCATTTTACCTAACTAAGCAGTGTAGTAAAAGAGAAAACTGTAAGAATTAAGCTCCTCCACACCAGACACACAAGTTACAATAACTCCACTGTCCACCCTGGTAAGCAGGTATTGGTATCAAAAGTTACACTGCACAAAGAGAAATCAAAATGAGCAATGACAGCATGAAGGAACTGAGGGACTGTTGGTTTCACTCCATCCAATTTATGTTCAGGAAGAGGTGATGTTACCCAGAAGCCAGATGCAGCCCCAGCAGTGCCAGAATAATCAGATCTCATATATACAGTATATGTGATCCAGAGATGGAATACAGGTAGCCAGTCATTTGGAACAGTCATGTGCCAAACAACTCGAGCAGCATAACACTAGAAAAAAAAGCATGGAATCAAAATACACACTATGTCTATCAAAACAAAGAGGACTAGGAAAATGTTCAAATACCTAAGTTTTACAGGAATCCAGTTACATTTTTATTAAAAATAATAATAATATAGAATTATATTATAATTAAATGCTGTCTGCTTTCAATTCAAGGAATTTAGTTTGTATGTCATCCAGCAGTGAGAGTATCAGTACAGAACATGGATAATTATTCTTTCCCAGTCAGAAACTGTGCTGGCACTTTCTGTACTAGCTGATCTCCTGTAATCTTTACAATTACTTTCTGCTAGAGTATATTACAGTACTGATCCCTAAATACACAAAATGGTTGTCTGCTAAGGCAACATCTCATCGCTGGCCTGAACTACTCAATGGGAGGCTGCAGAAAAGGTTGATACTAAAGTGCCCAGTGACAAGAGTAAGCACAGCAAATTTTGGTTACAAACCAGATCAAGCTTCTTCAATGTCAACCACTGGCACAGAAGGCTAGAGAGAGGCTCTGGAATTTCCAACTTGAAGATACTCTAAAGTTGCCTGGAGAGAGCCCTGGACAACCTGATTTAGTCAGCCTTGCTGGGGGCAGGGGCTGGATGTTAAACCCACGGACTTGCAGCAGCCCCTTCCAAACAAAATACTCTGATTTTTTAAAGATACACCTGCCCACTATCATAATCTATAAGGGTAAAGCAAGCGCTTACTTTTTTTAACAGCTACTGTTGTTTTCACACAGGCATATTTTTTTTTTTTTTTTAACATACATATCCTGCCATTTCTAAAGCAGTCTACATGGTAAACTTCTTTCCTCAAGTAGGAACAATCACAATGATGAATTAGGGATTTATGTCAGGGCACACAGGCACCTAAAGTAGAATCAGTGGGGTAAAACAAGCTAAGACACCTAAGATAATAGCAGTGTATGTGTGCCATGTGTTATTCAGCTGAGAGAAGAAACTCTAAGGTTGACCAAGTCCCCTAAAACTGAGATCCTGTAGTTAAGAGAAAACTATTGCAACTAGTTAAAATTACAAACTGAGATAAAACTAAGACAAAAGCTTTCCCCAATTTTCTGTCAGTGAAAATGCCAGTAATTTTGCTGCTGTTGTTAAAATAAAGATATCTCAGGAGCACAAGAACACTGTGGGGGTGGATACAGAGAAAGTGGCAACCATAGACACAACTTCAAGCAAGCAGGTTCAAACTTTAATGACCTGTGTAGGAAGATAAATGAGACTTCAAGAGAAAACAGCACTGTTGGCATGAGGATGTTGTTAGGTGCAGCAGGCAAGCACTCTCAGTGCTGATAAATTGGTAGCTGACAAAGAGCTACATCTTATAATGATGACTGTGTAAGGCACGACATATTTTTCCTACTAGTTCTTTGTCTTTCATCACATGTGTTTGATGAATCCTAAATTAATATTGTGCTCTGTTTGAAATCGGAGAGGAAAAACAAGAGCCACTTATCAATCACATTATTTTATCTCTCAATTATCCTTAATTTAATAATTGTGTTATTTTTACTTCTGTTATAACTTTAAGGGCTTCTACTACAAACCCTATTTTTTCAGATGGTTTAGGTTACCAATAATTTTCAGTAAGAGTACTTTTCCATCTTTTTTTTTTTCTCTTTTTTTTTTTCCTCTAAGCTCTTCTCTATATCATTATTTTTCCTAATCATCAGCCTTCCTGGAAATATTAATCATTATGTCTACTAGACTTTCAGACTAACCTGCGTCAAGTTTCTTTAAATTGCTTCTCTGTTTATGTTAGCCACAGTCTGAATAAAATTATTTGAATACACAGGTCTGAAGCATATCCTGAATTGTACAGTTGGGATATGAACCCAAAATCCAACATAATTCCTGGCATTACAGTAATAGTATTTAGTAGAAGAAAGAATTGTATTAAATTATAAGTTCCTATGGAAAGGAATTCTGTGCAGCTAGTTCTATTTTCCCTAGTAAAACATATTTTATTATCCTTTGTTCCCGATACAAAAGAGCATGAGTCCTTTCCTGGAAGAACTACAAGAGTTCTGCCATGGCATTTTTGGACAGATCATATACTCTATCATTTGCATGTCATTCAGAACTAGTCAGCTGAAAGTACTAACTTAAAGATACCATGATGCGAAATTTAATGGCATCATGTTATGTGAAAGAAGAAACAAGATTAAGGTTATAGAATTTAATGTCCAACCCAACCTAAGTACTATAGTGCTTTGTGGGACATGAATGATAAAATGGCCTAGGTCCAATATATTCCAATTCAGACCAGAGCAGCAATGGCAGTTTGGAAGCCACAAAGCAAAGTTTCTAAACTTATTTTCCATCATTTCTTTGCAATATGTGACATGAAACCCTTTATGTACGCCTATCACAGATGGATGGATACTGCCTTGAAGTGGTCCTTACCCCTGCTCCATTTCAGACCTCCAAGAAAGTTCGTGTGTTACTGATTTTAATTTTCATTTAGTCCTGTATTGAACAAAGTGGTCTGATCTAAAACTTTGTATTCTGAAGACTCGTACATCTCTCCATCTCCACAGGAACAGAAGGTGTTAATGAGAGCTCACAAAACTTACATAATTATTTTGGCGGCTCAGGGAACATACAAAGGACATTTTGAGATATTGATAGATTACCAAGGCTTGGCATGGGGAGTGCTTTGACTACTGGTCTGTGTTTGTGCATGTGGCTCAGCCTGCTCTGTGCAAGGGATGGGCTGGACAGAGCTGTGGCAAGGACAGTCACACTTATTAAGCTTCAGCTATTGCCTGTAATTAAAAAACAACTGGCCTGATATTTGTCTCATAAAGTAACAGCTATAGAAGTGCTGGCACTAATATCTCACACAGTATTTACTGTTTCACATTTTGCTGGTTTAGTAAACAAAAGGCTCGGTTAGCTAAACAAACCGGTGTAAGAAATAGGCCAATATATTCTCAATAACAACAGCATAAAACAAGTTTAGTTGAAATACAGAATAGTTTTGCTTTGCTCATTGAGTGCTATTGAATTTTTGGCATGGAAGAATAAAAAAAAAGAGCAGATGGTGAAAGAAATAAATTAAGCTGCTGGTGATGGAATACAATATCACACTGAATTATAAAGCATGATGAACAGAAATCCCGTTAAATAGGCTCTTACACCCAGTATAAGAGGTTCATATTGTTGAAGTTCGTATCTGATTATTTTGGTTTATACTCTATTTTTTTAGAGCTTTTATTTTCAATACAGATCCTGACATGAATTCAAAACAGAAATCCAAGGCCATGTAAAAGAGATGCAAAAAAGTGAAAAGGTGCCCTTTTCACTGTCTTCACCCAAAAGCCAGATGTTCTAGTAGTAATGTTCTAAAATGTATAGTATTGTAAAATCAGTCAAAAATCTCATACTTTTCTTTTTTAATAGTCCTTACTTCCTACGGCAGATTTGAAGGTCTATACATGTGTGTGCCTAAAGCCTTAACAACATTTTCCCATCCTTCCAGGTTTTTTTTTTAAAGTTCTCTTTTGTCTCAAAATCTTACTTTGTTTATATTTTTAGACTTTGGAAACAAAAAACTGTTACTGTTAAAAATCAACACATTTAAGAAAAAAGTGTAACGTGTTCATGTGAACGCTGTGCAAGGTGTCCCTACTTTCAGAAGTAATATCACAATGTCAAACTTTGCCCTGGTAAACAGATATATAACTTTTCAGGAATTCACAGTTTAACTCTTCAGTAATAATGTTTCCATTTTCTAATGTGATCTGATCAACATTTAAGTCACAGGCCCTTTAGTACTTTATCAATTGTGGTAGAGAGGTTTAATTTTCAGATACTGTAAATTCTTTGTCTTCACAATGTTCTCCTCTTTCTTAACTTAGTGTTCCTACAAAGCACAGCACTATGTGGTAAACAAACAGAGTCTAATATCAGTGTAATCATCTCAAGAGAGTTTTAGTTAAATTAGTGAAGACAAATCATCTGTAAGGTCTATTATTATTTATTATTAAAAATATCAATACTTTTCACTCTTTAGCCTCCAGACACGGTTCAAAGATGATCTGGTAGCACTATCTCCACTTAACAGTTGAAACATTAAATTTAATTTGGTTTTGAGGGTACAAATCATGGTTTGAGACTCGGCTCCTCTTCTTGAAAACTGGTCTGAAGACTTGCACCCTACTTCTGGGAGCCTGCTGCTTTAACCTCTATGGAAAAGTCATATTGTAAAGCCCATACACTCCTTTTGCACTTGCTTTTAATAGAGACATGGGGAATCCAGTGTCTGGTTTCACTTTATTCTGGATTTTTATAATATAGGATCATATTCCTAAAGTTCACAATACCCATTTCTACTTTCTAAAAATTATTTTATTTCAAGACCTATGTAGAAAAACCGTATATGCATGCATAGGAATATTTTAGGCCTGTATATCTTATTACAGATCACTGTGCCCTATTTTGTTTCTTGCTGCTTTTCCTTACCTCATGCCCCACAGGGATGGGGTGATCAATGTCAGTCCATATGTATTGCTAGCCCTGACCATTAGTCAACACCTATTTCATCAGACACCACCAGCAGAGACAGGATAACTGGAATAATTTCCAAAACTCTGGGCTTAGTATGACTGTTCACAGAAAGAATACTAGAAGAAGTTCCTTATTCTTTGAGCATTTTGTAATCAAAAACTTCCTGACAACTACATGAGCTGTCTTGGTAACCTCATGGTTGATCTTTGAGTACATTTTGCAGCTGCACTGAATGCAGCTGGCACAATGCCACACATTTCCTGGGAGTTTTGTGATCACAGGGAATATTGTAACATGCCTATATATATTTCCTACCAAGCATGACAGACTGACATCTAGGGTAATTTTCTACACCTCATGCAAGAAAATATAACGTTCACTGCATATACAGGATCTTAACAGTGGCATGAGTGGATCCTGAATCAAGCTTTCCCAGACCACTGTAATACACAGTTTATTCTGGCAGCTCAGCCTGGAATCCTTGTGACCTTCATACACATCTTATTTGTCCAGCAAAAAAACAGTCATAGTCCATAACAGACATTCATGCTGGGAGGCTACTCTTACACAGGTATCACGATTAAGGACAGGACATCTGGGTTATGGAGTGCAAACATTTCTAACTTCAGTGCATGCCTGGTGCCACTGTCTCCAGATTGACCAAATATGACCTTGACCCATACCCACAATGGAAACAGAAACAGCCCCCCACATTCCAGGGAAAAATGTGCCAAATTCATCTGGAGCAGAAGCAGCAGGAGAAAACAAACACCTGCTGGTGCAACATAATTACAGATGAGGAGTAGGAGTCTGCAGTAATGAACAATTAAGGAACCTCTGTACAAATAAAATTTGTAAAACCTTCAGTTCTTGAGTCAGAAAGCATCCCATGTCTGAGTTCTCTGATAATTACATATCAAAATGTGTTAGACTCTGTGAGGATACTGTCTGTGCATCGTCCTTGGAAAATGCTAGACAACATTAGCACCTTGCCAGATCTCTCTGATGAAGGCAGTGATATGATATCACCTGAAAGTCTCTCAGGTAAATAATAAGTCTCTCAGGTAAATAATTAAGATGCCAAGACAGAAAATTCTTACTTGAGATACAAAGAGAATCTCATGGCAAGAGAGATTAGCAGCCCTCTGATCCAGTGGAGTGGAAAATATCAGAAAACTGGTATGGCCTACTTCTTCAGGTCAGTGAAAACCACTACAGCAAGTAAAAGAAAATACTACAGAAAAAAACCAAAAACTTTAATATGTTTCAAAGTCTGAAAAATTTTGCTTGGATTTCTGGTAAAAGTCTCAAGATTTTTTTTTTTTATTATTCTTTTTTGGTTCTATTTCTCTCTAGTATCCAGGAGACATTGCAATATAATGTACTTGCAACATTTTTATCTTACTTTATACTATATATATCAGAATATACACTAGAAGGCACAGAGACTACTGGGACATCTGATTAAAATTGATCTAATTGATCTATGGACTTGATTTTAAAAATGTATAGTGTGGGGCAGAGATGAGAAGAACACATAACTTTTAAAGGATGAATGAACAATATTATTTTGATATGGTTTGTCTTTCAAAAGACAGTACTTTCAAAGGTGTTAAACATCCAACACTTCTGCTGACAAGTTACCTTTGAAAAACTGAGGTTCTGATGTGCTTTAGAAATATCAAAGGGTGTAGATAAAACTGAATATAACTTGAAATCAGTCAATCAAAGAATATAAAAATTCATTATCACTTTGTCCTGTCTTTGCTTAGAAGAGCTGTAAAGAGAGCTGTAGAGGTACAATGGCAGAGACAAAACCAAGTAGTAAATGGCAAGGAGTCAAGGATGTTCAACCAGAAAGGAATATGGTTACTTTACACCTTCTAGAATGTGGACTGGATCATGATGGTAGGAAGACTATAAAAAAAGGGAGGAAGAGCTGCTACAGATGTATTCTGGAACAGAACTGTGCAGGATACAGCTCCCATTCGTGTCAGAAATGCCCTTGTAATCTCTTGCTAGACTTGAAATGATTGGGAGTCAATGCTGTCTAGATGCCTTCTTTTGGTCAGGTCCCTGGTCATGTTTGGTTTGGAAAAGTTCAAAATACTGATGCTCTTTTATGATTACAGAAGAGAATTTAAAGACACAACTTGCTAACAATAAATAAATACAGAAATTCTCAGTTTATTTTCCATCTTTATATATCAACTGCTTTTTGTCAGTTTTCAATCTTGTAGCATCTGCTAATGTACCTTACATTTTATTCCTCATAATTAAAATAGATCACTTTTTTTTTTTTTTTTCCTGGCTGAGTCCAGGTTGACTTTTTTTAGTTTCTGCCTGTTCAAGACTTGAATAACTGAGGACAAATGTGGTTGTGTCCTTTCCCCATGTCTCCCAAGGAGTCACAGTATGACCTTGGCATGACCATTATTTCGACAGCGTCTCAGCTCCCAGCCTACCTTAGGGCTGACTTGTTAAATGAACTGTCAGGTTTTCCACACAGAAACACTGTTTTCCATTGTACAGTGGCATCCAGCCTTCATGGGGAAATTTAATTTCTCCTGACATTCAAGTAACAGCACAGAAGTATGTCAATGAGTGGAAAACTGACCAAGGCAAAATTAATATGATCTCTAAAAGGTAAAACAGACACTCACTCGTTGTCTTCCCTAACATCAATCAATTTTCTCCTCATAATAATCTACTTCTGCATACAATATTATCTGTTTTGTGCTAGAAAGGTCTCCAAACTATTGCCTTGGCAACCAACAAACATTAATCCATGTGAGATTTTCCTCTTGAAATACTTTCTATATTCGAAACATTATGTAGGAGGTAAATTGCACTGGAACTGGAAAAGATGTGCTTATGATTTGATTCACATTTTTTCTGGATTTTGCTACAAAATACAGTCCTGGATATTTCTTGAGTGAGAATAAATTCACCAGCAGTCCAATGGAAAAGGCTCCACTGGCTACACTTGGACTGAACGTTGATCTGCCCCAGCAGACCTGCAGCATCCTGAACAGTCTAATGAAAGACACAGTGACACAACACATTTCACTCCAGGCCTGGGGTAGTTTGCGTAACACCAGGTCCTACACTGCTTTATGTTACCATTCTTAATTTTCAGCTGTCACACACACATAATAGCTCAGTTCCAGGAGACCAAAGCAAGGACTGCATTTAGCTGGCAAGCGAATGTGCAAAAATTGGCACTCGCATCATTCCTGTATGTTAAAGCACTTTCCAGCTTGCATAGCTGTTGATATATCACCTAAAAGAGTTTGTCAGAAAGCCCAGGCAAGCAAATAGTATCACACCTTGGGCTGTCCCTGCAGGTAAGGCAAGCTCTTGGGGCTGAGGTCAGAAAGAGAAGGCATGTTGGAACATCAGCTATAACTAAAGACTGTGGCCTCGTTTACAAGGCACCAAAATTAGTAGGAAAATTCTTACTGAGTTCAATAGGCTTCAGATTGCACTTCCAAAGAACAATACCGAGGACTTGAATCCCATCCAGAACCTCAAATGGTTCAAGGCAGAGGCACAACCAGTTTAAAGGACTGATCAAAGTCCACTGATGTTTTCCAAAAGCTTGCAACAAGTGTCACAGAAGGGAGAGCAGTAATCCAGGCAGGAGGTCACAGAGTTTAGGATGCCTGTGATGACGCCACATCCTAATGCTCTTGCACAAAGCACACTTGAAAGTCAAAATGCATGGAGAATATTTTATTCATAAGTGCAAACACTTTCTAGCATTTGTCACTGTGAAACAACACATTGCTTGGGTCTCTGAAGACATGATGTGAACCATAATGTGTGTTATTTCAAAATAACACATAACTTGTCACTAATTATTACTGTAATAATCTCTATTTGAGTGAATCAACAATGGCAATGCGTACTTACAGCAAGGAAGGAGCAACTCTAGCACGGGAGAAATTCTGGTTTTGTATTCCTTATGGAAAATAAAGGAAACCTTTTGTAAATAAGGGCCATTGTTCCAGACTTACCTCCTGAAGAAAGGTTAAGCCCCTCAGAATGAGTAGGTGGTTTCCTTAACATTCAAATTCAACATGGGATTACCTTTTCAGAACTGTTTTCTATGCGTAGTAACACTCACATATTCATCTATGCCAGAGCCTAGAGGACTGCACAGCTTGTTTTGGAAAACAGTCATTCTTCTTGTGTGACACCTGGAAGTCCCCTGATAATCTATAGTGTTCCAGTCGACTGATATGACAAACTACACCTGAAACCACAGACTAAAATTAAAAAAAAAAAAGGAAGAAGAAAGAGAATGCACAAAGAAAGAGTTTCAGCACCAATCAAAATGAAATGGGAACTGCCTCTCCTCACCAGAAATGTAAGACAGACATATCTCTTCATATTGGAATGAATGTATGTGTGCAACAAACTTGAATAGTTTTCCAGTCTTTATATCCAGAGAATTGCATAACGTGAAAAAGACTGTAAGGGAAAAATTTTGAGGAGGAAAATTGTCAGATTTGCATTTTATATATAGTGGCATTATCAATTAAAGAATCTTTAAGACAGAAGGAAAAAGTAACCTTTTTAACTAAAACCACTTTTTTTTTGACTCCCACTAAAAGGAGTAAGTTCCTAAAGACATTCACTTCTCAGTAGCAAAAACAATGCAATCAAAAAGGTATCAGGCAAGAAATGTAACTAAAGCTGCTAAAGTAACTAAATTTCTTGGATTTGTGGAATTAATCTGATTATACTGTTAAGGAATTTTCAAAAATAATAAAAAAAATATTTCTTTATACCAGAAAGCAAGAGTAAGAGTAATTTTCTTAGTGCTCAGATGTTTGTTTGAGCCTTGAACTAAATAACCCTGTTATTTATCAGTTGTACTACTTGTTCTGAAAAGTCCAGATAGAATTTCATTGCGCAAAAGCATAGTCCTTGCCTTCAAAACATATACAGTGTCACTGAAAATAAAACAAAAAGCCTGTACAGATTAGAAGCTGGGGCACAGGGATATTGTCTGACATTACTGAAAATGTTTGTGTAAGATCCTGGAACTGAAGAACATCTATCCATTCACACATTAGCCACAAGACTAATCTTCCTGGCATTATTAACATCCTTGAAACATGAAGGTGAACACATATCTCAACTTATCAATGTCTTAAAAGATTTATTCTTTAAAAGTAGAGCAAATGCTCTGTTAAGCAAATTATAATCAGTAACAATACTCATTTTTAAAATAATGTATTGAATTATATCAAAGACTCAGACATAAATTTTTAATGCTGTTTTAGCTGCAATAAATGTTGAGAACTATGTTTTGACATTAACACATAGCTGAATGTGTCAAGCTGGTTTAGAGCTTCGCAACTCACATAGGAGCTTTATGAAGCACTGTTTCTCTGTGAAAACATGGTTTCATAGCAGAAATAAAGAAAGCTGAGAAAAGGATTTTTTTTTTTTTTTGTCTCAAGGGAAATTACAATATTCCAACATCTGTTTTCAAATTAAGTCAAACAGTCAAAATACTGAACTTCTCAGAGTGACAACTTAGGAAAAAAAAAAATCCAGAAAGGTGTGATTCTTGGTTTTTATAATTTTATCTATGTTTTTTCTGGTCAGGGTGTCCAACTTCCTTAGATTGTAAGGGCGAAAAATACACTCCACAGTTCAGCCGTGGCCAAGTCATATCCCAGAATCAGTAAGCCTGGAAATGCTTCTGGGTGTGTCCTGTCTCACATGGCAACCCCTGACAGTGAATTCCACCTTATACAAATGATAAACCTGCCTCATCCCTGATTTGAACCTCTTGCCCAGGATTTGAGACAGAGCTATATGGTTTTTGCTATCCTGCTATCATATAAGCCTTATGCTGATCTCTGAGCACTCTCAAAGATTTGAATGGGAGTTAACTGTCCTGTTCAGAAAAGACTGGGCAAGAAAGCAGGAAAACCACATGAACCTTTTACAAACCCTGCTGCTACCCTGAACACACAGAGGTTAATGTCAGATGAATATAATATTATGTGTCTTAGATCAGCACCACAGTCCAAAGTAATGTTTTCATTTGGATAGAACTGGTGGAAAATTTGGATTAAACGGAAACTTCCTTTTTCATTGACAATTCATTTTGATGAAAAACGCCTGCCTAATCCTTGTAATGCACTACCAGACAGTCCCATAAGGCAAATTCTCTGCCAGGTTGCTTCACTGCTTTGCCACTGCAGCTCCAACTTATCTGCCAGGTCCGACATGGGGAGCCAGCTGTGGTGGTAAACAGCATGAACTGGTCAGTCACTCGTTTTACACACGCCACAGATCAATTCCTGCATGATAGTGCTTTTCCATTTACCACATATGCTGAACTGCATTTGACCTGGTGGTGAAAGGTTTCATTTACCATTACAGTCACTTCAGCTGTGCAGTCTCCAGTCTGTATGCTGATTTATGGATGGATGGATTTGCATATGGCCAACATCCACACAGCTTTCTAAGTTTGCATGTATGCCAATAAATGTAAGGTCAGGGCTATGATCCTAGTATGAGTAATGTTTTTATTAGAAATAGCTCTCCTTGGGGTTTTCGTTGTTGTTGTTGTTGTGGGTTTTGTTTTGTACTGTTTTTTTCAATGCATGTAAGGATAACATTCCATTACAATCCAGTTTAAGACATACAGACACTGCTGAAGAAAATAAAGAAAACAACTTTTTATTCTTATTATTCTTTCTTCCTTTCTTTTTTTTTTCTTGATTTTTCTTTTCTTTCTTTCCTTCTTTGGTCTTGCAATTTCTCTTTAGCAGGTGTACATGGGGATCATCTTGTCTCTAGGTGCAAGACTCATTACATGAACTTATGGCAAAATGTCCACACTGATCTTGGAGATGGGAACACCAGAACAGGGCTATCCAGCTGGACCAAAAGGCAGCCTCATGAGGAAGCCACCCTAATACTGAAGACCAGCCACAAATGATGAAGGAAAGAACATGAGGACATGACAAGACATAATTCCTAGCAGCCCTAATGTCAAACTTAGAGAAAATTGTGCTGGGTTTTTTCAGGTGTTTTTTTTGTTCTTTGGTTTGAGTTTTGGGTTGTTTTTTTTTAGGGAGGGTGGTTTAATAGCATTTGATCTCCCTCATTTCTGGCTTAATTAATTGCCTATTGCATAAGGCTCATGGCTGGGTGGCTACAGCACCAACCAATACCCATTACAAACACTAAAATGCCCCAGTTTTCAGAAAACTTTACAGTAAGCAAGCTCTCAGTCTTGCCACAAGGTATCTTCAACATTAACACTGCTTCGATGAAACATCATGACAAATATTCATTCAGTCTTTGTTTCCTGGTATGAGCAAAGATCCACCTCCCACCCACATTCTGTAACAGATTTAGGAATGCAAGACCTTTCATGCTTAAATCATTCACTATGCAATGCAAATGCTTATACCCACTGAAACACAAGACACATCATTCATTATTTTGAAACTTAATTATGAACTAGACATTTACATTGAGGAGGAGCTAAAAATAACTTGCAGTGGGGTGTGGTGTAATTTTGCATTGTCTGTGGATCTGGGCCAAGTATGGGTGTGTAAATAGCTTCATATTTATATACATTATGTAGACAAATGCATGCATGCACCTAAGGATATTTCCACAGTTCAGAATTTGGTACGTTTCTTCCCTCTGCTTGGCATCACAGAGGGATAGCTTGCGCCTAGCCAGACCCGAAAAAATTCCCTTTGCAAGAGCAGTGAAGTGGGTGAGAGCTTCTGGTCTCAGCAGGACACAACAGGAGAAGGAAGGAGCTTCTCATGCTGCCTTTACACTCCATGTACCCTGGTGATGTACTCCATCACCCCACTGGGCTGACAGTTTTGTACAGATGTCTGCTGGTCACGTGTACTTTAGTTATCACTTGAACAGGCTCAGGGGCTCCCTTACAGCACGTGGCCTTTCTTGTATGTGAATCTCTTGCATGTATGGTAATAATAAATGCAATTTCTGCCTTCCAACATCATCCATGGCCAGCATTAAAGAAGCATTAGGATGCTTCTGTTCCAAGACATCATAGACTAACTCATGAGCTACTCTGTGGGCTGTTCACTGATTGCTAACATAATTTAAACAACAGCTCTCATTAATTAAATTGATGCCCCTTACAGTCTACTGAAGAACTTCACAGTCAACAGCACCATAACCAGAAGTTTTGTAAATGTGTTTCCCATTGGATTCTATGCCACAAATGGTTTATGGCCCTGTTTTTAATAGAAAATATTATTTTTGCTTCCTTCTTTAAATGCACACCTATCATAAAATGTGAAAAATTTTATTGCCTCACCACCCTCTACTGCATTTGAGACTTTCTGCGTTTCTTTAACATGTGACACAAACCACAATAAATTTTAGGGTAATAGAAGTGTCTGCACAAGTGGCTACATCTGAGTAGTTGCAATCTGAGATTCCTCTTGCTGTTTTGCAAAGAGCACTGAGAGCCCACTGACAAGATGTCTGGGGTGAGGGAGCACATGGCCCCGTGCTCGCTGTCCCACTTTGTCAGACTGATGTTTGAAAAGGAGCAGGGATTCCTTGCTCAGTTGCTAGCCTTAGCAGCTATTTGGAGTGGCAGGAAAGCAGCTCTGGAGTTTCCTGCCGTGGGGAGATCTCCTGGGCTCTCTCCAACGAGCTCGTGTGAGAAGAAGTCAGAGCAACTTTCACTCAAAGTGCCTGGAGCCTTAGCTACAATAAATAAGTAATAATCTAGTAAAAGGATATAAGTTCCCACAATGCTGTGTCCTTTTTTGATGGATTAGGAATGGTTATTGAAACAGAACTGCTGCATTGTGGAAACCAAATTCCAATATTGTGGTATTACTTTACCAAAAGTTACTGTGCTTGAATCAGCAGAACTGCCTAATGTGTGCTCCACATAGTCAACAGATGGGCTTCAGCACAGAAGGTTTAATGGAAAGACCCATTAACAAGGAAAATGGGACAGGGCTTGGATAAGATATGACATTCCTTTCCTCAAAAACTCAGTTTAAAATTGCCTGGCCATTCAAAAAATCAGATCACATTTCATATTCCTACTCAAATATCTACCAGACTAAGGGTCTTTCATAGTGACTTTAACTAATGTTTTATCCCACTGGACATGAGGATACAATCAACCACAGCAAGGCAGGGAATCCTCCTCTAGTGGAGCACAGCAGAAACATGGGATAAAACAGATCAAGAGGCATTATTACTGAATAAAAACTTTCATTTGAGGAAAACTACATTTTGAACAGTTTTTGCATAATTTCTTCCCATTACATGGGCTGAAAAAAAATTTCAAGTTATTTCTACAATTGCTTGGGTTCGTTGGTTGATTATTTTCCAAGTGAAGAATAACTTGCATAGCATTTCAAAAGGGCACTTCACACCACAAGGGCCAGGTACATTGAAATCAAAAGGACTACTCATGTAAGTAGGAATCTGTTAGTCCTTTTATGTTGTTGTTTTTAATCTCCTGGTAAATACCAAGACAAATCACATTTCATTACATGAATATTATGTAATAGAACAAAGCCCAGAGCCATTGAATAACTGCCCTTTGTAAATTTAGTGAATTAAAATGCATTTAACTTTGTAAGTTTTTTGGAACAGTATAACCAGACCAAGTAAGTGCACAGAAGCTTTGTGAGAAAGAAAGAGTGCGCTGTAAAGGATTACAGAGGTGACAATAATTATTTTCTGAAATATGGAGGTTGAATGAAATACATCATGGTATTTTAAGGTAAGTAGATGGAGACTACAAAACAATACCAGGGAAATTATAAAACTACAGCAACAGTCCCAAGCTATCTCGTTATCAGGGGTAGGTACATAACCCATATCAATTTTGGAGGTGAACTTTACTTTGGAAACATTTTGTAGACCCTGTGCCTGCCTAATCACAGATTTTGAAGCTATTTCAGGCATAAAGGGCTTAGTAAAACATTGTCTTTCCATATATACGCATGCCAATTCTATCTAAACAGATATGAGGCACAAAAAAATATGTAGAAAACTGTCTGATTCCGAGCCTATTAAGATTTTGTTTTTCTCCATGTTCCTCATTTTTCTACTGTTTGCTTTTACTTTTTTGCTGTTTTGGATACATGAAGAACTGTGTATTTTGAAGGACACATTTGATTTTAAACTACAACATTCAGATTTATCTAGCTGAGCATGTACTGAATTACAGCAGCAGAACAGAATAGTGAAATGATGGGCAGTTTGTAAGGAAGACTATAATAATGGTTTTTTTGGGTGGCTCCTAGGTCAGATACTGACATAATACAGAATAATACTCAAATAGTTTACATTTCTTTCACTCCTATCACACTTATCTGCCAGATTTTCAATGAAGGGCTACATCTGCTTACTGCTTAGATCTTGTCCAGTTTTTTTCCCTTTTTTCTCTCCCCTTCATTGGGGGAGAAGAAAGAGTGGCTTTTTTTAGCTTATCTTTTATGAAATATTAAAAGAGGTAGAAAATGTATAGCACTTGGAGACCTGATATTGCTTTTTAAGATTCATTTTTCCCCAAGTGGTCATTATTAGAGTAGATCAATTTAAGGTGTGGGAGTTTCCATACCAGTGAATAGGTTAAAGTTTTATGGTGCTGCTTTTCACAGTACTTTGAAATACAATGATCTTTGCCAGGAGCTAGCTAGAGAATTATTTACATATCCCCCTTCCTACCTCAGCTGACCATTCACATGCAAATGGGAACTTTGACAGCTCCTCCACACATATATGAAATCCAATGATCTGTCCATTTTTCAACTCAGAATGAAAGCTATGACAATGCCTTAGAATAAAAGACTGCCAGACTCTAGATTAGTTTCCTATTCTGCAATACTGAATATGAAAAAAAATCCAACTTTATTGGAATGGAAAATTTGGGGAGCACAGTGAATGCTTATTAGTCATAAAATAAATATTGATTTCTTAGTCACCATCTGGGGGACACTAAGTTTAAAACAGATTTGAAAAGCATAACTGAAATAAGCTCTTGGTTTTTCCTCCAAAAAATAACTCAGCCCCTCAAAACCTGGTTTTTAGAATAGGCTCAAGTCATTGCACTGTGGGCACCATGACATCAGAGGAGGAAAATAAAAAGTAGACATTTAAACAGTTAAACCCTGTGTTTGAAGAAACTCGCCTTGTACTACTGAGCACCGTGGGTCCCAGAACAATTCACCTCTGCATTTCAGGAGGAGGTCCATGGCCTGGCCCTGCACATGCAAGCAATTGCCTTCTTAAACCCCGAGACCTGACTGGGCAGTTCAGCTCAGGACAAAACTGTGCTTTCATGGTGATTATCAAAAAACACCACTATTCTCCCCTCTCACCAATTTTTACTTTTAAATGAAAACTTGTCTTAAGACTTAAAGTCTCTTCTGGTGCATTCTCAGTATCCTATAACCAGAAACAAGTACACATTTCCTTGTCTAGAAAGCTGTATTTCACCTCTCCTCATACAATTTACATACATTGATCACTTCCATATGTCTGGCATAAGGTAAAATAGTTTCTATGCATAGTAATGGAGGTGAACCTACAGTGAAACAAAATTCAGTATTTATCATATTCCTACATACTGGCAGAAAAAAAATTTTAAGAGAGTGGCAATTACGAGAAACAACCTTAAGGGGCTGTTTATGGTCTCAGCTATGGAAATTGTATTAAAAAGCTACAAGATGCATTGCTCAGACATGTCCTCATTCCCTTTGGTAAAATGTCAATTACCAGAATCAGGGGTTTAAACATGCAGCACTGCAGTCACAGTTATGATGTTACATTTGGTTTATACCAGAATAGTCCATAACTGCTTAAAATTTCTAATATATGATAACAATACACATGACACTTGACATCTGTCTCTCTGCAAATGTATGAAAAAGTCTTTTGACAACAGTAAACAGAACCTTTCCCATTGCTCTCAGCTGGCCTATTTGCCAACCTCAAGAATTGAACTTGGCTATTCTAGCACCAGCAAACCTGTAAGGAAAAAAAACCCTCAACCCCAAAACAATGTAGCATGTGAACAAGTAAGCCAACATGGTTTAACATGTTAAACTACCAACTTGCATCTGAAGTTCAAAAGTACATCAAAATCACACAAAAAAATTTATTTTCTGTGTACTTCTTAATTAATGGCATAAAAATGGTCAGCTTGTTATGGAAAAAGAATGCTATTCGAAACAACAATTACATCATGTAAGTGGCATCAGGAAGTATAAAAGCAAAGACAAACATTCCTTGAGATAATTCACTGAAGATAAAATTTAAATGCTGCATTTAAGGTTTGTGGAATATATGAAACACAAATTTTATTTTAATACAGTAGGCTGATAAAGGGAACAGGTGCTTTCTTATTTATTTTAGCAATGAGGATGTGAATCTTTCTGAGATGCAAAATTCTACTTATGAATTTATTACAGCAGTTTATCCTCATTATTAGGTCTGAACTAGGGCTGTCAAACAGTTTTCCAGTGAGTGAGTCACAAATGATAGGCAATTATAACTGACTCAACTGATTACTGAATACTTCCCCAAATGTCTAGGAAAGGTTGCCCTCATCCTGGAGAAGATTGGGGAACACTTGGGATATGGAAAGTCATAAAAAAGGATGTATGCCCAAAGAAAGAGAAAGTTTTTGTCCAAAATCTCTTGGGAAGGAAACACATACACCTGAAGGAGCCAGGGAGTGTTTAGCACCAGTGGCTTGGTAAAGTATGTTCAGACTGATTAGAAAGGGAGAAAATGTCCCAAGTGAGGTGAATACTCCAAAAAACATTTTGAAGAGGTCCTGTCTAAAATTGTCTGGAATACCCAAATAGAATTGAATTAAATATGCTTCCTGGATAATAGGGATGTGTTTCATGTCATAGTTACACACAGCTGTGAATATTACTATTATAATCACTTTAAAGTACCTGTAAGGCCTTTATATGTTGATCAAAAATAAATTCTGACTGAACTTTGAATACACACATGAATGGGATTATTCTGAAGTAGGATATAGCTCTGAATAAGCATGGCAAGTCTCTGACCTCCAGCAATTCCTCACAAAATCACTTAATAACACTTTACAGGTGAAGAAGCTGACAGAGAACAGCCAAGGACTTAATAGGATTTCACATCTATGGTACTTTCTTTGATTCTCTTCACAGTACAGAGTCTCTGTGTATCATCAGCTGTGGTGCTGGGTTTCTGTAAATGTCTAACCTCCATTTGTAGGTGATGTAGGTGAGATTAAAAAAAATCTTTCCTGATTTATGACTATTGTCCAGTAAAGAAATGAGTCACAATTCAGGTTTAAAGAATGGTGAAACACACAAATTTGTAAAAGTATACAAGAAAAGGATGTAGAATATAAGGTAATTTCTAACTGCAGATGAAAAAAAAAAAAAACCTGAACAATCAGAATTAAAAATTTGGTCTCAATACTACAAGCTGTAGAGAAAAGCAAAATATTAATCATATAATATTGTTGTTAATACTTTACTTCATAAAACTTTAAAATGAGGTATGAAAAGTTTCCTTCAATTTTAACAGATTCCTGCATCTTTTCACTTGAGAAGAGCTCTCACTTGCCAACTTGTTGCAGGTCAGTTTTTATGGCTAGAGAACAAACAACTAAGGATACACATTTGGAACAAAAATGTAAACTGAGGTTTATCATACTTATAACCCAACAGCCAACACCCTGGAATACAGCTTTGCTGATGTTTGTGACCTTGCAGAGAAGTGACAACTAGAGCTCTTTGAAAATGTTATCACATCTTTCTGTACAACTGAATATACACTCGATCTTGTTGGGTAGATTCTCGACACTTCTTGGAAGAGCAGCAATTCAGAATGAAGCAATTTCCTAACAATTTGCAGGTACCTCAACATTTATGTTGCTGTCTACAAGGCCATCAGAGCAAGAATAACTAAGTTTTGATAGAGTTCATTTGCTGTAGTAGAAGTGAATGTGGGGAAAAACCCAGTCTTGAAGATAAAGTTGTTTTTCCCAAATTCCCAGACATCATTTCTGCTGTACCTCCTATCACTCGACAGGAACTGGATTTGTAACATGGGCCTAGCAGGATGAAGACCTTGGAAAGGACCTGGTGTAGTGGAGGAGATTCAAAGTTGGTCTACAGATACCACAGAGCAACACTAATCATTACTGACATGACCTTTGTTGTGCTTTGAGAAAAAGAGCTTCCTTAGGAGTTAGAACCATTTCAGACTCCACATTCATGAAAAAGCAATGAAGTTGCACTAGGAAACCCATGAAAAAATTCAATGTACTATTAACACCCTGAAATCACCACTTCATCTTAAGGGACCTCACTCTGTGCCCTGGCCTCACATGGGATCTGTGTCTAGCAAAGGAGAGTTACTGCTATTACAGCATCAGCTGGAGATGAAAGCTGTACCCTGCACTCTCTGCAGATCTTTTGGATGTTTGTGAGCTGTATTTATCATGTGATTCCTCTAGAAAAGACCACCAACCCATCTCCCTTGAAAGGCAACTCTAAATCCTTTAAATTATCTCACAGAGCTTTTTTGTGTCCTTTTCTCATACAAGGCTGGAATTTCAAAAGGAGCCAAGAGGGGCTGTCAGAATCAACATGAGCTTTGCTTCATTAGAGTGAGGAGTAAAGGACAGCTTTCTTTTTCCTCCTTCCACAAGTTAGATGAAAGCAAATAACTACTTCATTCCTCAGATTGCTCCCTGCAAGATCCAGCTTTGCATGAAAATATTTATAAGAGATGAGAATTTTATTTGACTGCTTGCTTCTAAAGTTTCTGCAACATCCAGCTGGAGAGATAAGCAGGCAGCCCAATAAATGTCAAACAATTTTAAATCATTAGAAGAATGGCAAAAACTTCTGACTTTACTGCATTTGGCTATCAAACAGCAAAGGATGAAAACGAGATCTGACACAAAGTAGAGTAGTGCTCACACATTTCACAGATTGCTGTAGATATGTCTAGTTCAAGGGGGATCTGTAATCCCCAAAGGAAGAAAAGAATCCCCCAAACTTTAAAACTATTTAGAATTTTTAGAAATCAATAAATTAGGTTTCATCCCATTCTCACTATTGAAATAGTTCAGCTGAAAAAGTGTAGACTCGGGGTAAAGACACCTGTCCTTTGAATTGCACATATCCACACAGATTTTATTTGCAAACCATGCTTTATGAAACTGAATCTTGAATATGTTTTTCCCTTTAAAGCACAGAAACATTCAGATGGTAACGGAGCTAGCCAGGGGACAGCTTATTGAAAGCTCTAAATGATTAAGCCATTAAATTAGTAAAGCTCTGTAGCCCCAGACAGTCACTTCCAGCATGTGTCACTGGATTTGGGATGAGCTTATTAAGGAGGAGAGACATGGGAAATGTGAGAAGCAAATTAGGTAATTGTTTTAAGAATATGAAAATTGTAGTGGTACTGTTTATTTCTTTCTATACTGTAAGTTTGGTGCAAATTTAGACACAGTCACTGGTGACCTCAAGATCACAGATACTGAGGTTGTATGTATGTTAAATCAGCTCAATTTTTACACTGCTTATATACTCATTTAGGCAAAAACACTTTCTTAAATTAGGAAGATTTAGATCAGAATACAGACTAAGTTCTTCTGTAGCAGTGCATTAGTACCTTCTTTTGATACATTCCCAGAGAGAAAGAAACTAAATAAATGAACAAGAAGCTTAATTCCTGTTACACTCAATGACAAGTGATGAGCACCCTTAAAGTCTCATTCAGTCTGTCTAACCCAAGATTAGCTCTCTGGAGGCACCTCTCCTTCCCCTGAGAGTGAAAAGAGCCTAAAGTGGCTGACTGTGTCAGTCACAAAGAAAGAGAAAGACACCACAGAGAACCTCCTGTGGTGCAAGAGAAAGGTTACAAGACGCTGAAGATTTCTGATGCTCTCAACAGCTGTGGCCATCCTTTTTTCTCTCTTGTATATTCAGACACTATCCCATTTGAAAAAAAAAAAATAGGAAAAGTCAAGTAAAAGTACTATCCACACAGTTATTCTCACTATTCACAGCTGTTACTGGAAGAGAGCAGCTAACCTATATGAAGGCTCTATGTGGGAGGACCGTGAACTTGCAGACATTTCTGAAGGGAGCTTTAATCCTGCAAGGGAAGGAATTCGCTGAATTGCCCACCAGCACAACAGCAGCAACAATTTTTACATGTAGCCTTAGCTAACAAGAGCACCATACAGGTTACAGTACCTCCATTTAAAAGTTTGACATAATGCTCCCAGGGTCCACCCCACACATTTGCTTAAAAATAAGTGCGTGGGAGCCTGAAAACAATTTTACCCTTTTTAGCTTTCAAACAACTGGAAAATGTCACAACCATTGACACCACTTAGAAGGATTTGTTTTCTTCTCAGTCACTTAGGCACTGCCTCAGGTGAAGATGTGATTTGTCTTCAGATTGAATGGGGTCAACTCAGGCTCCAACTGATGAAGAAAATGTTGAAAATACTGGAATAACTTTGTATTGAAGGCGCTTCCATTGTAGTGTTCCAGGTGTACACGAGGGAAAAGTCTGTAGGCCAGAGGAAGTAAATAAAGAAGATTCTCTAGCAGCAGCTGTGGGCATTAAAGGCCATATGCAGAATCAGTGATTAAGAAAACCAAAACCATATTAAAAGGATCACAGTATAGCAATACATTAAATTAAAACTGAAAAACACTTCCAAGAAGAAAGAATGAGTTAAAAATACAAATCATTTCATGGTTTCTTTTCAGGTGGGAACTCCATGGAAATGCTTTCTGTGCATACAGAGTCGCCTGCAGGAGAGATTATAAAAATAACCCATTTACATTTGTAACAACCTGCTATGACTGGGTTTCTCATTTTAAACACTGTTTTGCTAAATGTTATGGAATAAGTATACACCTGAATAAACTCTAAGCAAATAGATAAGTACCTCAGTCCTGATCAAAATCTTGAAGCATAGAAGTCAATTTTAAGGCAGATTTCACATATCAGAAGATTCACTGAGCTCAGTGTAACTGTGGATATTTAAATTCCCCACTAAGTCAGAGTTTTAAAGATGCTGTTACAAACAATACAAGTAGGTGCTGCACACCTTGACTGCAGCAAGAGTAGAGTTTCCATGGCTGGCAATACAGCACCTTCCATGAATAATACAGTCATTTGCAAGCCATACAGTAAAAATAATTATATAGAACTCCAGCTTCTTAGAAAAGGGAGGCTCTGTAATTCAGAAACCACTTTTTCCACTGGAATTAAATGGGAAAGTTAGAAATGCAAAATGAGAATGCTGGGCTAGGTTTTCACCCTCCTTGTTCCAATTACACTGCCTGTCTCAGGCCCTAATTAGCTAGCTGAAAATTTCCCTATATAGGCAAGATCTGAGCTTAGGCACTTCCTTCATCAGCTTTTCCCTCCTGTCAGCCTGTGAGCTGTCAGAGCCAGGCAGGGTAGTCCTACCATCTCCCTGAGAGTTTCCAGGTCTTGGTAAGACCCCAATCAACCAGTTGATAGAAAGACCAATATACAGAGATCTTCCCTGAAAGACTCATTATTTTGGGGGAAAAAAAAACCAAAAAAACTGATGTGGCTGTGGATGCATCTGGTACCTTCACTGTCCTGCAGCCTCCTGCACTGACTGAACTGTGAAGTCTAAGAGCACTGGAGCTGTGCAGAAATGTTGTCATGAATGGTGGAAGGTAGAGATGCCGATGACACTGGTTTACTTTCCTTCACAGTCTTCCTCCTAAGACAGGGCTGTTCTCTCACTTTCAGGCATGTCGGAGAGGCTTTTCCCTCAGACAGTATTCTTACAAGATAGTTTAAGCGAAGGTTTTTAAGCAGACACCTTGAAATCTGAGACAAACTCCAATACTGGTCCCAGCTCAAGAGAAACAGGCTCCCCTGCCAATATTTCTCTCCCCATTTCCTTCTCCCACTTTGTCCTGCTTTCTCAATATTTGTAGAGGTATTGAATTGTGAGTTATAAAGTTTGAAGGAAAGGAAAAACCACAATCAAACCCACTGGCAGGTCATCAACTACAACCAGACTGGGTGAACAAACTACAAGCCAGGTATCATATTTACATTAGTGTGCATACAGGTAATTCAGTGTGGTGCCATTCCACCCTCATCACCCCACGTGGGACAGATTGAAACAGACAGAAGTTTTGCCATTGCTTTCACTAGGGCCAGGATTTCATCTGGATGAAAATCCATGCTATAAAATTGTAAATCAATTGCACATCAAGGATGGAGTAGTTGTCACTATCACTGCAACTTTAAACAAGACACTTACTTTTAATATGGCTTGAATTGAAGCCAGGGAGCAATACAGCTAAATCTGTGTGCAATGCTTTTCCACTTACTTTTTCTCAAGTAATATGTATCCAATTGAGCAACAATAACAAAGGAGAACCACACATGTACTCTTGCAAAACATACTTACAGCATTTAGTAATTTTCAATAGACAAATAAGACGTGACAGATGGATTTGAGAAAATTGGGTTGACAAGATTTACTCATGTGGAGGCAAAAATCAGGGCTGCTTTATGAAAAAAATCTGGAAATCAAGGAATTGTTAATGGAAACTTTCATTGGGCTTATTTGTTTATATTTAAAGAGTACCATAGCTGGTTCCATCTCAGTTTGTGCTGTTACCTCCCCATGCAGAGGACAGCAAAAGAAAATACAAAACAATAAATTATATAAGAAATCCATCTGGAGTTAAGGTTGTATTTATTGTTTTAAACTTCGCACACTCAACTTGATCACCATCTTTCTGAGAACTCTGCGCTCAATAGGAGTTTCCTGAACAGAATCTGTGACCTGGTGACACAATATAGAGACTTAAAACCAACATCAGAATTGAAGTCAATGATATTAGAAAAAACACACACAAAAAAAGGCAAGAAAAAGCTCCCTACACTCTTCAAGGGAAGATTCTTTTTCTTTTGATATATCAACAATGACATTTCTTGTTACTCTACAATAAGGACACAAAGTCTTTGAAAGACACAAGAAGAGGAGCTCAGTGGTTGAAGAGCTCAACTGAGCTTTCAGTTTTATGGCTGGTTTTACCACATTTAGGCTATGATCCAGCATTTAGTGACTTCAATGAACTTTGGATCAGGCTTTTAATCATATTAATTCCTTTTGACTGAAATAAGGACATGAGTATCATCTGAGCAAAACCTTTCCAATCCATGCACAAAGATGAAAATGCTTGGAAGCTTTATAAAGTACAGGGCAAAACCCATAAGCTACTGAACAGGAGCTTCACCACAGATTCCAGGTGGACAAGAATTTCCCTACTGCTCTCCTCAATTTTCTTTTCTTTAATATGCCAGCAGAATCCAGGTGATGCAAACCAAATAACCAGCACTCTTTTTCACAATGAACAGAAAGAACCTTTTCAGATCACAGATGTGGCCTTAACGATGCATTTATACACCTTCTCTGTCATTTCCCATCCATACCATGTGCCATAGGACACTTTTAATCTTCTGCAAGACTGTACAGTGAGAAGCTAAGAGGAAGTAAAAACAGGAGTTCACCAAAACTTCTGTCCAGCAACCAGGGAAATGGCAGAGCTAATACTAGGCCTTTGAAAGCCAGTGACCATAGGAAATCAAGGTTGGCAGGGATTTAACCCTTCATGGCTCATTTTGCTAATTTTTAAAGCAAATGCCTGAACTTTTTAACCATGTTTGACATCTAATTAGTCGAGACAAACAAGAAGTTAAAATACATCCTTGATTTTCTTTTGAAATAAAGCACCGACAATTAGCTCCAAGGTATTTGTTTAGCCAAACAACAAGCATACATCTTAAAAGAAAGCACAACGATGGTCACAGAAAAGTGAAGTCACCGGGTCACTCTTTTTACCTTGCATGTTTGGGGTTTTTTTTTCCAATATTGTAAGTTTATTTTACTCAACCACATCTCTTCATGGAGATGACAAATGGGTAAGAAACTGAGTAGCTTCTTTTTATACTTGTAAGCAGTTTAAATAGAGATTAATCACTTGGTATCACGCAGTCACATGGCGGTGAAGTATATCCAGAGAAATAAGTATTAGCATGTGAGGTATTCTGTCAGTGCCTAGAAGACGTATTTTCAATACCCACAGCACTTAAGGATGTTCCTACGCAAGGTGTTAACATTGATCTGTGCACTGAGCACTTTGCTGGAAGCAAAATTTGTCTAGAAAAGCACCAGCTAACAAGGATTAGTCTTCTCTGATTAATAATGATATCCCCATACCTGGGGACCAATGCAGCAGCACTCTCCTATTGACCTGGCCAAGCACTTACACCAGAACTTAACATTAAGTATGTGAGCAGTCCGATCTGATTTTTAGAGTTACACGTTTGAAATCAAATATGTGAATCAAAGGCTACACTGTGAATTCCTTCAGATTTCAACTTGCTTTGGATTAAGTACACATTTACTGTCTTCACTAGATAGGAAACAGGGTTGCTCACCATTTGAACACATTTTTGTTGCACAATGACTGACCAAGTATGAAAGAGTTTTGATGTTCAACTCAGTTTCCTGTTTTGTTCATATAGGACTGGCCACATAGCAAAATTTGATATCTGATATTTTAAAAAATGACAATGAGACTCTTTATCCCATCAAGAGCAGAACTGGAAAACAACCAATAGGCAGAGTAGCAAAACATTTTTTAAAGGGTCCATAGATCCAGCACCAGCAGGGTGGATAAAAAAAAACTAAGAGAAAAAAAGAGACAAGAAAGGAAGAAAACCACCATCAGTCACATTTGGCAACTCTTTGAAATTAGTTTCTGTGCATTTATCCAATATGAGCAGGGGTAGCAGACTTGAGCCATAGATAAACTTTAAAAGGGTGAAAAAAAACCCAACCATAATTAATTAATCATTAAACCCCTTTACATTATATTTTTATAGCATTTATGCTTCTGTATACTAATCTGAGTTTCAATATGATTGTAGAAGTTTGGAAGCAATTAAGAGTTTTTTTTAATGAGTTTTCTGAGATGACATGTAGTTAATGTAGAAGCTTTCTTCAGACTTCATTACTCAAAAAAAACCAATTTTGTGTTAAATATATTTTTTTCTCATTAGCAGACTCTGAACCCCTTAAAGTGTTCTTTTCATTCATGTATTTTCAAGTTTAAATACACATAAAAATGCACATATGTGTTCTTTAAGAAACCCAGCACATGCATTTATTTCACACAAAGCATCCAAGTTTTGCAGGTGCTTAATTCTTTATTTCATCTGGAGTGTGAAATGACGCCTGCCCTGTATCCGAGGACTTCCCCCTCTCATTTGCAGCACTAGAAAGATGAAAAAAAGAAGGAAAGCGTATTTCTACTGGCAAGAGATATACTGACACTATGCTGTAAACTGAGATTGACATCTATGACCAGGCATGCACACACATGTTCTCTTTTTCCCTCTATAGAAGCAATGTGTCATTTTTCTTCTCTCCTTTCAGAACTGTAGCTGCAGCTCCTTCTCTCAGCCATCAATAATCTAAGAATTATGAGGAGGCAGCTCTTCCGAGAGATGTGTATGTACCTAGGTGTACAGCTCTCCGTTTAAAAAAGATACAGCTCTTACATTCTAAACTTCTTTCCCAGTTGTACATTCTCCAGATTTAATGAATTGTTCTGAAAATGTACTTAGAGTGGAACTATGCTGATAAAGAGAAGAGCCTTCTACTTCACTGTTCTCCTTTAATACTGGCACTATTATACAAAAGTTAATTACTGACAACTGCAGTGTGAGTGGCATTACACAATTTCAAACATAAACGTAATCTCACAGCTCTCTTTCTTCAGTTACACCTTCCCTGTGATCTCCAATGACACACATCAGACTACACCGAAAACAACCCCGGCTCAAATAAATCGCACTGCATTAAACATCCATAGGCAGCATTTTCTGGTGCCTAGCAGTCCTCTCCTCCTTTTCTGGACTGATCTGTTCCTTTCAGTTTATAGTTTCTTGGCAAACCCACCATCTACTGCTTATGTTAGGCATCTGATTGTCAGATTTGTACAAACTGAATATTCATGACTGGAAAATTAACCACTTCATGCCTAAAATATAAAATTTAAATATATATATATAAATCTTTATCCATTCCATGATGTTTAAAGCAGATCTGGAATTGTGGCTGCACTGCATGCCCAGCACGGGGGGAGGTGAACTGGGTGGCCAAACGCGACTCATCGTCTTGAAGAGTAAAGTCCGGTGAAATAGCACAAGACTGAAAAAATGCTCTAATAGGGATCAGCACGATCCGGAGTCCTCGTCTGCAATCGCAACTAACTCTTCTTTGTCTGGGTTTAAACTGCCTGGTACCGACCGCAGCACAGAGGGGCTTTTCAAGAAAACGTTTTCAGGAATTTCTTCCAATGTCAGTTTCCCCTTTGCAAGATAAGGAAAAGCAGTGAGGAAGGTGAGAAGGGAGGGAGCGACGGGGCAAGGAGAACAGAGGTTCGGAGGAAAAGCGAGAATAAGAGGGAACAACAGACTTACCTTTATACGATAATTTGAGCCTCGGCACATTATTCTTCACATGCTGGCAGTTGACTCTTCCCGCTAGTAATACTCCCAAGGAAAGCAAGGCAATCCCCCTGAGCCAGCCCATGCTGCAGCAGCCACCGTAGGGTCCCCGCCAGCCGCAGCCGTGGCGCTCCCCGTCCTGCCGGGCGCCGCCGGGGAACTTCAGGCAACCTGGGGAGCGGAGGTAACAGGTGATGGGGGTGGGCTCCGCTCCGCGCCCGCCGCGCCCCGCCGCCGCTGCCGCCCCGGCCCCCCGCTCGCCGCCGCCGCCGCCGGGGCAGCTCGGAGCCCCTCTCACGCACACGCCGCGGGCCGGAAAGGGAGGCAGCCCCCGGGCGGCGTGCGGCGGGGGGGCGGCATGGTGCGGGCGGCGGCGGCGGCGCGGGCCGGGGGCAGGGGCCGGGCCGGGCCGGGCCGGGCCGGGGCGGGCCCCGCTCGCTCCGCTCCCCGCGCGGCGGGCGGGTCCCGGCGGCGGGGGCGGCCCCGCGCTGCGCCGGCCGCGGGGCACGGCGGCGCTGCCCGCGCTCCCGGAGCGCCTGACAATGGGAGCGCCGGCAGCGCGACCCCCCCGCCGCACCCACCCCCCTTCCCCGGCTGTCACCGCACATGCAAGGAGCTACGAAAAAAGGGAAAAAAAAAAAGAAAAAAAAAAGGAAACACATCGCGGCAGAGATGAGAGAAACCTCCGCTCCGCCGCGCTCGGGGAAGGCGCGGAGCTAGACATTCCACCAGCTGTTTCATGTCATTGTCCGGGTTGTTCGGTTTGGTTTTGCTTGGTTTGGGTTATAAGTGGGGTTGGTTTGGTTGGTTGTTCGGGGGTTTTGGGTCTTTTTAAGCCGTTTTACAGTTCTTATCAAAAGATGCACGTCCCACTTTAAAAACAACAACAGCACAACACAGCCCACGACGTTGCCACCCACTTAAATAACAGCTCCTGCCCGTAGCCGTAATCTTCTTCGGATTGTTCCCAGTTAAAAACAAGTAACAAAGTCTCCCATCAGCATAACTTTACAGTGAAGCTTTTAAAGCCTTGTTAGGGAAGGTTCCTCTAACCTCCCTCCTCCCCACCTCCAGCACTACTCCAATTCAAGAAAAGAAATTCCTAGTAAAGCCCACTTCAACAATCAGTTCAAGACATGGACAGGTCTATAGGGGCTCATAAATTACACAGGAGTATTCTCTGAAGTGTTCTTATAAGTTGAAAATGTTCCAAACCTTCCAATTTCTAGGACTGTGTGATTTTTGTAATATAGTTTTGTGCAATTAAACTAGATAAAGATTTTTTGTTTGTTTGTTTAGACAAAAGGACACACAAAATCCCCAGAGGTCTTTAAGGTGGTGTAAATTCAAACACATAAACAAACTCAAGTCCTCCCCTCCCACATATCTGAACAAACCCCTTCTAGTCAGTGGTGGTTTATTAAAATCTCCATGCTGTGCTGAATATCAATGTAATGTGTATTTTGGAATATAATGTCTTACACAGATATTTTCCCTGTGTTACATTCCTAATGCAGTATTGACAGAAACACTGGCAATTGACTTTTCTAAGACATTGTCATCACCAAAGTGTGATGACCCCTGTGTATTTCATTCTTCGGTTTTCCAGAGCATGGGAGTGCTTTATGGTGACATAGTGGGAGCCTCTTCCTTCCTTTTACCCCTATTTATTGTGGTTTAAAAAGCAGTTATCTAGTTCCACTGATGGTGACCACACTACACACTGAATTACACAAACACAGCATCTCTCTTCTGTGTTCAGACCTAGCTGCTAAGCAATCACTTAGGAAATAGTTTTCAATTTAGAAGTGAAGTTCATAGTTGAAAAAGCGGGTGTCAGTATAGTTCTAATTAAAATGTAAAGACTTGTGCAGAACAAGGCTTGGTACTATGGTAAAATTCTGTCATTGCTGCTTTCTTTGCTTGATATTCACACACCAGTGGAAAAGAAGGGGCTTTTTCCCTCTCCTTTTTAACAAATTCTTCTGCTTCCTGAGCTTAATTCATTAATCCTGTGGCATTGTATCTGCCAGATTCAGCAACTCTATTGATCAGCAGCATTGTTAAGAAAAGAAAATAAAAAATAATGTTGATTTTGGTCATTCCCACACTTGTTATCCTGAGCATTTTCATGCTCCAGGCAGTGGATTAGAGCTCCAAAATGACAAGAGACGCCTGTCTGTTTTCCATGGATTACTTGCTACAGACATTCACACTGCAAAGGAATTCATGTCACTTTGAGATTATTTGGAGAATTGGCCTAATGAATTATCCTTTTGTATTGAGAAAACAATTAGAAACAAAACACAAAAGATGCACCATATTCAGGACTTTATAGAGCACATCATTTTACCATGATGTTGTTACACTCAATTTACTTCTAGTTGCATAAAGAAGGCACAGATAGTTCTTTTTTTTCTTATAAGAAGATAACACCAAGCTAAAAACCTATCTTTCTCATGTTGAATGAAAGCGTAACACTCCAGACTATTTTACATCAATCAAATAAACAAACCACGTCCCCAGTCAATATATATTTTCCTCAGAAAACGTATGGATTAGATATAATGAACACTAGTTTATGCAAGATTACATCTGAGAAATATAATACAGCATTATTTAAGGAGAGATGACAGAGAGTTTTTACATCCTTCATGTGAGAGACCACTCACTTTTTGCCTTCCTCAGTGGGATATGACAGTCCAAAGACATAGAGAAGGGTAAAGCCTGATCCTTCTGCTACTTAGCTCTAAGTAGTGCTAATCAGATAGTCAGGAGAGCATACGCTGCACCCCTTATAAGGAGAGGGGCAATGGCAGCACTTCAGTGGTGCTTGAAGAGGCTTTATATCCCACAGGCACCCATTGCCTTATGGTGCTTCTGCCAAGGCGAAGCTGGGCTCTGCTTGGAAGGAATGACTTGGCCAACGCTCGTACAGCCAGTGCCAGAAACATCAACTCTGGGAATTTAGGGTGGGCAACAACTCACTCTCAAATAACAATCTATTCACCTTTTTTCTTTGGTCTTTTAAAAGCTGCTGAATTTAGAGAGAGGCAAAAAAGCAAAATCCAAACTTTCTCATTTCTTCATATAATACCCTTTGCCTCTGAAGAAATGAAGACCACTGTTATTAGCTTAATGAATTTTTCTATTATTGGGAAGCAAGTTCTAAAGGAATAACAGTTCTTCTACATTTTTTCCCATATTTGTTGCAGATTTTATTTTCTGTAATGGTATTTATAAGACATTCTATATAGTGTTTTATGTTTCAAACACCAGATAGGCCCTTGTGAGCTCTGTTTAACATTTCTGCTCTCATGCTGTGTTGCATTATAATTTGGAGGTTTTTTATGCCACCTTCCAATATGTGCAGCAACTTCACATTGATAGAGCTCACAAAAAGTTATACTTGGATGGTTCTGGGCTTTCACTGTTGACCATCCATGCAGAATTACTCTAACAATCACTTACAATTTGGCATCGTTTGGTGCTTCTCATTACTCAGAAATAGTGCTACTTGACTCATGATTACTTCAAACCTTGCTGCTTGCTGCGAATTTTATGCTTAGAAGCTCTTGAAAGCTTAACTGCTCTAAGCAAGTCATTAGTTTGTTTTAGAAATGTACTTCTGTTTTGAGGATAGTTTCCTGTGTTTTGGATGAGTCATTACTTGTTTATGTGGATGTGATCAGGTCCTTCTCAAAACTACGCAGAAATTACCAGAATCCAGTTCTGACACTTGATACTAATGCACTAATCTTTGAGATAAAGATTTCTTGGGTCAAGTGTGCAATTTCTGTCTAAAATCAGAGAAAAAACCCCAAACCTTTTCATTCTGCATCTGATTGCTAAAAACCTCCTTAGTGAGCACAGTCATGCAGGAAATGTGAAATCTTAACTCAGATAAACTCCCTGCTATTTTTGTCTATAGCAGGTGAATTGCTTGATAAGCAGAATATTTACAGTTCTGCAAAGGGTCCCTCTGAAATTCTCCAGCTGTAAATATAATGATTCTCTGAAAGTGCTCTCAAA
Organism: Lonchura striata; assembly: GCF_050655825.1. NCBI lineage: Eukaryota > Metazoa > Chordata > Aves > Passeriformes > Estrildidae > Lonchura > Lonchura striata. The sequence continues at coordinate 67,912,644 of NC_140741.1, forward strand.
TAACTGAATCATTATCGGTCCAAAAGGAGGCTTAGTCTAGAAAACTATCTTAAGTAAGTGCATTTTTCATTTGATGTGTGACAGACCCAGAATGCAGTGTCACAACCTAATGACTTCAAAAGCAAAATCTCCTGTAAGAATATCCAGGCATCATCTACCACATTTTACCCTTATGTCCACACTGCCACTCTCTCATGTGGGATGCTACAGACTTCTAGATGCATGGTGAACAAGAATGTCTAGAAATAATCCTTTTGGGCATATGAAAGGGGTTGTTTTTCACACAGTTTCAGTGCATGCACCTGCTAATGGAGTAAAAAAAATCATCAAGTGGTGCTGTGAAAAAACAACAGTGCAGAGGAACTTCGGATGTTGGCCACTCTCCTGAAGGAAACATGTCATGAAGTTCCACTTCTGAAGTTCAAGTCCTTTGCCTATGTAAGACAGGAATCTAGATCTGGAATCTATTTGACATGAGGCTTATCACTGACACAGTTGTTCTCTTTCTCTCGTGGAACAAAAAAACAAAAAAAAACCCCACAAACAAACAAACAAAACAAAACAAAACAAAAAACCAAACCAAACCAAACAAACAAAAAAGGCAAAACAAAAAACCAAACAAAAACAAAACAAAACAAAAACAAAACAAAAAAGGTGGAAAACTATAGAAGGCCTATACATTGAAGAAAAATGCTTCTGATAATCAGGCCTGCTGAACTGGATATCAGCTATTATTTTTAGTGTTGATGATTATCGCATTAGCTCGAGTGATTATAAGTATCGGTTTCCACCTGTTTTGTAGGAGATTTAAAATTCTGTTGAATGGCACTTTTTGAGTTCTGAAGCAATCACAGAGCAAAGTTATTTAAAAATGCATCAGCAAAAAGAGATGTTCAGGTGTAGAGTTTAAAATTTTGTGAAACTGGAGTTGCCAAAATCACAGGCTTGCATTTAGATCTGGAAATATTCTTACTTTTGGAAGTCTAGACATGTCTTTTTCCAGCTTTCCCTTGGGCTATGTTGCATTTGGTAGCTTTATTCAAATCTCTTCAATCTACATAAATCTGTAACATTTCTTAATATTGAATATGATTGGGTTGCTAACCACACCAGTCAGTGTCTGTGTTCTCTCAATAACACTGCATCTTACCATCTTGTCACAATCAACTTTTCCTTCATTTCTCAGGACTAATGAGACTGTACTCTATGTGATGCTAGTACTTTTGGCAGCATAATGGGATCTGTATCAGTATGATGTGTTTTATTCACAATGCATTCAGGTCTATTAAACACCTCATTAAATTCTTCAAAAATTTTCTTTGCATCCTGTTCTGTAGACAGGTTATATGCCTGTCTGAACAGCAACGTTTTCAGATTGCTCTTCAAACCTAAACAAATCTTTTCTATTCCCTTGGCCTCTGCTGCCTGATGTTTATCTCAAACACAGATGTACAGCACCTGTGATGTCCAGAGCCATGGTAAGAAACCCACCTTAACAGCTCAGTGCCAGGCATGTGACTTTAATAAGAGTTACAAAAAGTTTATTTTCCCCAATTCCTGGTATGGGTCAGTAGCTTCTGTTTTCAATGGATTAACTGCAGGGTACGCATGCAAATTGAACAAAACTTCCAAGTCTTTTAACTTCCAAGCACAGACTTCTGTCTCTCTAATTGCTTATGTTCATTGGCTGTTGAGCCTTCGCTGAGGAAATACTGGACATATGTTTTTTTTTACAGGAGATGAGGGAAATTCAGATAAATATTTGATGTTCTAATTCTTCAGAAAAAAAGCCAATTCAAGAAAAATCAAGGGGAAGGGAAAAGGGAAAGGGAAAACAAAAGAAACAGCAGCTTGTTGGGGGAAGTCTAATCAAACCGGAAGGTCTCCTCCCAAATGACCAGCTGCAGAATCACTTGCTCATCTATCCCAACAGATTTAATGGTTAGTGGATCTCTGAAAAGATAGATTATAAACCAGTTATGTCCTTTTCTCCACTACTTGCTGTAGAGACAACTTGCAAGTTGCAGTACACACAAATGGGTTAAACATTCAGTTACAAAAGCCAATTTTGGCTTTTATCACCCACTTTTTTCCAAACTGTAACAACTGACAATACATAACATATTTTCCTGCACAAAACCCAACAAACTACTATGATCAGGAAAATAAGGCATAAATAAGGTCAGGATTTACTGCTTGTCTTTGAAAGTCATCTTCTGTTCTGATTTGCATCTTTAGGCCCCTGTATGCCTTTCAAGGTCTGATCCTGAGGGATTTCCTCAAGGCCGCACACTGAGACGTTAACGTGACGAGAAATTGATCCCGCGTTTCTCGCGCACTATACCAACAGCCACATCCTTACCTCTTCATTTGTCATAGGATGCAAGTCATTCCTGTAAACCCTAAAAGTCCCTCCTTATCACTCCGTATACAGAAAATCCCCAGTTCTAATTGTATCTGGGATCCATCATGGCCAACCTTTTGGCCCTATGTAATTTTGCTTAGTTACATTTAGTTGCAACTGTCAAAGGCTTGAAAGACACAACGCTATCTTTTGTGCCACCCATTCATCACAGGTTTTTAAATAGTCCAGGTGAATTGCAGCAAACCACAAACTGCAAGCATGTGCAGCATCTGCTAAGATCATCATTCTTTTCTGAACATTTCTTCTATTTTTTTTTTTTCTTCTTGTGCTGGCTGGTTCATTAGTATATGACAAAGATTCAAACCCAATAAAAACGTAACCACCAACTGTCATCTTCATATATAATCCCTATTTGATTTGCTAGACTGTAAAACATTTTCATGAGGATGCTTCTTTTCATAGACAAATTGCAAGTCAGATTCTCTTGAATAGATCCTGTGGGTGCAAATTGTCTTTGGAAGATCAAACAATATCACACAAACATAGGGGCTAAAGAGTCAGTTTATGGCTTCTGATTCTAAAACTGATAGGTATTTAATCACTGCTCAGATAGCCTGTGGAAACTGGGAATGGTAAGTAAACTGTGTAAACTGTGATAGCTTAGGAAAACTTGGTTGAGTTTTCAATAATTTGACCTCTGGGATTACTTTTAGAGTCAGCAATATGTGCAAATGTGTGCTAGAAGAGGAGAGAGGGGAATTCAAAGAAAAACAAGCTCTAAGAAAGCATTAACTAACTCTCTCTTTCCCTCTCTGAATCCCCAGTGATTAGGGATTTCAGCAGGGGAGGGGAACTTTATACCTCCTCTAGATTGCATTTGTAACTGTTTCAGAAAATCTTTACACTACATTATTTTTCTATTTGCTTTTCTGACATCAGATTCCGTGATATTTTAGTCAGGTAAATATAGACATTGGAAAGAAAGGCTCCTCTCTCCTGAAGTGTTGAAATCCAAAACAAAGATGGGATGGAGCTGAACCAGTCAGTCACATAAATCTTGTTTGTGGAAATCCAAACGTAGGTTGGACACATGCACATACATATACCATTAGAGCAATTTTCTAGGAGAATAACTGAAAAAGCAGCTTGGTTTCTGTTTCTCAGGAATTCTAGAAATACTTCAAGTACTTTGGTACTGTGATGATTGTATGTTCACACAGAGAGAATCAGTACAAAGAGCATCAGGTAGCAAAACAAACATCCCTGAATCTACAATGAGGATTTTTACACCAGTACTTAGTCTTGGAGAAAGTGTAGTCAAACCCAAGTCTGAACAGTTGCAGTCCCCCGTCCCTCTTTTCTTTCCAGGCAGGATATGAAGCTGCTCAGAACTCTCTGGAGCATCTCACCCTGTGAGTGGAGACTAACAGTATTGGTAGAGGTGTAAATGTGGCAAAGGAAAGAGAACATATGGCCACTTGTAGGGTGGAGTGCAGCACCAAACCAGCCTGACACCTTGTTGGAGATTGTATGTAATGGAGCTCTGCTGACACTGTGTAACTTCTTCTTGCTCTCTCAGAGCCTGCCCTGTCTGTAATTTCCTTTAACTGAGGAGAAAAAAAGACAAAGATGCTGGCACTGACAGTAAATATTTCCCACAACAGTGGAAATTCTTAATTTTGGACCAGAATTAGCTACTTAGCAACACCTTAGTGACTTGTGATCAGAATAGGAAGGAAAAAAATTATATATTAATAAGCCAGCTTCTCTGTTCATGCAAAGTAGTTTAATTAAAAAATGTGTTATATTATATTATACTAAAAGAGTCATTGGAAAAAGGCTGGACTCATATAGACACACTATGTATATATGTACACTATGTGTATATATATAATATATGTATCTATATATATATACACGTAAAGACATTACATGTGCCATATTGGTAGTAGATGATAATTAGCATAATTAGCCATTTTAAATTCCCCTGCACTTTACAATATCTCAGAGATTAATCTCTCAGGTTTTCCTTTTTGGTATTTTTTTTCTTAAAGTTTTACCAATCAATTCTTTAAATTATAAATGTATCTATGAAGATTGCTTTTCTTCTATATTTTCTTTCTTTTTTTTAATATTTGTCTCTACCTTCAAGTAGAGACAAACAGAACAAAAATATGTTCATAAAGACAAAAATTCCATTGTTTGTACTGATCAGCACAGACTAGGCAGTGAGGGGGAAAAAACTGAGGCATCTTTTGAATACAAATGAAGGCAGCATGTTGGTATGTGAGTTCTCAGGTTCTGAAGCTACTTGTCATTTGCTTTTAGTGACTGAAACCTCACTCTGCTCCTCTCCCCCTCCACCACAGGATAAAGTTAAAGAAAACACTGCCACTCCAGGAAGGTTGAAATTGCAACACGCAATGCATGCAAAAACTCAGTGTTTACCCATTTGCAGCAATGTTCCATGTCAGACTTATGTTTACCGATGACAATTTTGTTCTAAACACACCCTTTTAGCTGCTGATCAAGAGCCTCGAAACTACTTCTGTGATGGAGCTAACAAGGAACAGTGTGCCTAAGCATAGAATTAGTGTCCTTAAAGGTTTTATTGTAGTGGCAGACCTGACTGTTAGGAGAGCTGATTCGTGCCCAAAAGGTCTATTCTGTGCTTCAGAACAGGGGCTTTCACAATAAATTTGGAAGGATAACAGGAGAAAAATAGTACTCCGCACTTCAAATGAATTTTGCCTCCCATTTTTCTTCCAAAGTGTTGAATGATACATGACATCACATGATGTGTGGTAATTCTCCCTTCTCCATTTTGAAGTGAATAAATGGATTCTATTTCTGAGAAAATGTATTAAAGCCAAATTTTACTGTCAGTTACACTGATGTCAGTCCCTAGCAAAACAATTAAAATACAATTCCTCTGGATTCACACTGATGTAATGGAGAGAAGAATATGGTGCTTGAAAAAGCAGCTGTCACCTTATGGAAAACTTATGAAATATCTTATTTGGAAAGAAGCACTCTTCTGTGCAGTCAATTTCCCTGTACTTCTTTTCTTCTGGTCATTTTTTCTGAAGACAGTGTTTTATAACAGAATCACTGTTGTTTCCTAAGAATTTATCTCTTTCTGCACTTTTCCCCACCTGACATCATAATCCTCTTGGTTGTGATATAATAATCATTTTTACAATGACTGATTGTGATTCTACAAGCTGGGCTTAAAATCTGATCCAAAAAATGCCTTTTACTCTGATATCTTACATAACGTCATATCAAATTTTGTCTCAAGAGATAATAATTTCAACCAAGTGACATCAATTAAGTTTTCATACAAGGGAGTGGTACACTTGGTATAACTCCCTAGAGATAAATTCCTCCAGACTTCACAGTTTTATGATTTGACCTTTAAAAATATTTCCACGTTCTGCCCAATGCTTGGTGATAAAAGTCTAATGATTCTGTTGAAGAAGAAAACATTGCATATACAGTTCAGTCCAGTCTCCCACAGGAGTTAAAATTTGCGACAAACAGAAGCTTAAGGAAAGGAAAATCAAATGCAAATATATTTCTCATGAATTGTTCAATGAATTTCAGATACCATAGTGATTTATGTGAATAACTTGAAAAGCAACATCCTTCTTGACAAGTGCTGAGTGAGTACCCTTCTAAAGTTTTCAGTCTTACGTTTGAGGATACAGTTTCATCCTGTATTTTTGCTCTGAAATTCAGTGGTTTCTCTGTTCATCCTACCATCTTTGGCAGCTTTAACTGGAGTTATTCATGGGTTTCAAATTATGCACATGGTTTGCTGGATCTGTGCCTATGTGTGTTGAAATTTTGTAAAGAGTAGGACAGACAGCACAATCCAGAATCAGGGAGAGCCAAGTTTTCTTTTCTAGTGCACTTCAAACATCAAGGAAGGACCTCTGGGAAAAATAGGTATCTAGGGAAGCAGGTTATCAGACAGTGTGTAAACTAAACCTTACCTTCTTGATAGCTGATAGTACTTGAATATTAAAGACTGCTTAAACTTAAGCAGCCTTAAAACTGCTTAAAAACTTAAAACAACTTAAACTTAAAACTTAAGCCTACTGACTAAATCAGCTAGATGCAGGACCAAGATTTCTAGAATCGCAAAGTTTCATTTTCATGTGCAAGTAGACCATTCTGCCAAGATTTGAACTGTAAGTTATTTTTAACAAATATTAAACTCTGTTTTTTTTAAAGGACTGGATTTCAATGTTTTCATCTATAACAGATATTTCTAAGGAAATTACTTCCTTAATTTAAATATTCTGCTTTTTGTAAGACACTAAACATACAAATGAACACATGAAAGAAGTAAACTTATAGGTTTTTAATAGTTTCTATTTTAAACTTGTTATTTATCATTAAAGATCTCAGAAGTTTCCACCCTTCCACAAATTTTATATTGCAAAATCAAGAAAACTCTGGCCTGTGAAGGAGTTTTCAGGTAAGATGTCCTGCTATTGTAAAATGATCCATCTGGAGTGCCCAGCTATAGAACTGTTAAAGCAAATTTCTCTGTGCTATCATCTCCATGAAAGCCATGTGCACACAAGATGAGTCTCACAGAGCAGAAGATGGATCTCTGGTGACATGAATTAGTACATAGCATGTGTTGCTTCGGAAAACTTTGTTTCATATTGAATACTGGTTGATGATACTCTCCAGTAATATCACATTACAAAACTGATTATAAAAATACCACAACCATATTATGGATAAAGTTATTATCCATTCTGTTTGCCACACCAATGCCTCACCATGCAAATCCATCCTAGATTTATTGACCGCAAATTATTGTATATATGAAATAAATGAGTTGGAGAAAGAGGCATATCTTTATGGCTTTCAGCACATCTCCAATGGAATCAGCATGAAAAATGCAAAAGCTATTTCACTAATCTCTTCCAACATTTTGAATCTGAAACAGCCACTGCTTCAAAAGCTGTATTTCTTCACTGATTGTGTTTTCAGGATTCCTGGAAAAAGGTTTTCAAAGTATATTTTAGGAGAGAGATTAAGTTGTTCTCTTGTTTGTGTAGTTCCTCTTTTTTTTTAACATATTATATAGTTCAATTACTGGAAAGGCAAAGTTTGAGATGGTTACTGTTGTTTTTGCATGAAATTGATCTGGGCCCCAGCCAAACTCGAGTCTCATTCTCGTTAAGGCAGAGACATTCAGATGAAAATTAAGATCCTTCTAGTGAAATACACTGGAGGATTAAGTTACAAGTGGCAGGACACATTACCTTATTTATCTAGTTGTGTTTGCATGATTCTCTAGACCAGCCATTATGACAAATGTTTCTTACACAATCTATTTTCAAGACTATTTCCATTAAAAGTAACATGACTGAGTACACTGCTTTGCTCATAGTTGAGATATGCTCCTATGTTTATATCAAACCAATTAATCTGTGTTGCTTTAAAGCAATAAAAGTGGTTCTGTAATTGCCACATGTTCTCTGCCATTTTCAAGTCTGGAAACTAGAAAAAAGTTAGCAAGTTTCTGTGCACGCTATTTCTTCCTCACACATTTGACCTCAATTTTATCTTGTGCTGATTTATGTTATAAAACATTCTAGATCCTTTATGTGTGTATGATCTAGGAAAAAATCTTATTTTTTTCTAACATTTGGATTAGATATGTAAAGTGATACTCTTATTTTTACTATTATGGTTATTTCAAGCATTTTTCTTGCTTAGCATTATGGTGGTTGTACCTACCATGTTACAGGTAAAAATCCCTGAGAAGCTACATTAAAACAATGTAGTTGCTGACAATCACATCATTAGCATCCTCTTGCTGGCAGCTGAGAAATGTATTACATAGGCCCCCTTGACACATCTGCTCTTGTGCAATATCTACCATCATCTTCAAAAGTATGTATTAATTCTGAGTGCCTCCATCTGAACCAAATTAAAAGATCCTGAATTTGCAGTAATGGGTGTCCTAAAAACTGTTTTTCATAGAATGTTACATTTGGAGCCAAATACAGTTAGCTACCATGTCTGGAAATCCCTTGGAAAGCATTAATTGTGGGTTTAAATTTGGGGAATTAAGATATTTAAAATTCTGTCCTATGGTGTCTCTATATGCAGGCAGACAAATAAGGAAGGGTCTTCTTTTCAGTATCTGGCATTACAAGGAACATATTTCTCTATGCACTTTTGGTACCTTCTGTGAAAACCTTTCCTTTACATTCATAGGTTTCATTGTGTGGGAACCCAGCTGGAGTTCTGCATCCAGCTTTGGGGTGGTCAGCACAAGAAGGACACAGACTTGTTGGAGCAGGTACAGAGGAAGGCCATAAAGATGACTAAGGTGATGGAGCATTTCTCCTATGTGGAAAGGCTGGGATTTGGATTGTTCAGGCTCCAGGGAGACATTAGTGCAGCCTTCTGGTACCTGAAGGGGCTACAAGGGAACTGGAGAGGGACTTTCCCAAAGGTGTGTAGTGCTAGGACAAGGGGGAATGGCATCAAACTGAAAGAGAGTAGATTTACGTTGGATATTAGAAAGAAATTGTTTATTATGACAGTGGTCAGGGACTGGAACCTGTTGCTCACAGAAGTTTTCAGATCCCTCAAGGTAAGGGTGGATAGTGGTTTGAGCAATCTGGTGGAAAGGGTCCCTGCCCACAGCAGGTGGGTTGAAACTAGATGATCTTTTAGGTCCCTCCCAACTCAAACCATTTTATGATTTTATTATTCATGCAAGCTAGAGCACCAAAGGCCTATTCAAAGCTAAATTCAGGTTAAAGCAAGACACGGAAAGATTTAGGGCATGGAATTACATTCAAGGTCATCAGGAGTATTTTTTCACCCTAAGTGGGGGGTAGCAACCTCCTTTGGACATCAGGCTTTAATGGGACTAAGGTTACCTGCCTAGGAAGAGCTCCAGGTGTATGGAAACAACCTGGGGAGCAGAACAGGTAGTTTAGTACATGGATAGTTATATATAGGGGATTTTTCTGCCATATGGAACATCTTACGGCTACTCAGCAGGCTGCATGTTTTGAGACTTAGGCTGTAGGGCTGAGGTACAGTGCTGTGTGACTGTGAGTTGTTATGCAACATCTGATTATGGGAACACAGCCTGTGCTTAGTTCATGGTAAAAATGTGTGAGCTCATACCTCTGCCATCAATGCAAGAAAATAGGTTTGGATCTACTTTTGCCTCTACTGCATAGTAACTATTCACTGCTGAAGCCTTATTCTTTTCAATGCAGCACAGTGCAGAAGCAATTTGCCCATCACTAAAGAGTCTAGCTGGAAATCTCATCAGAAGCAGAAGGTAAGATGATGCAGAAAAGAATTGATAAAAATCCCCAAAACCTAGCTTTCTAAATTCAGAGACCAAGTGGTGGGAAAAGAAATTGAAGCTCCTTCTGGAGAATGTTGTGGTTCGTACTGACATTGAGCTGATATTTCTACTATATCCTGTACATTCTCTAAGAGAAAAAAAGTCTGAAAGAGACAGATGATGAGAAAAACAGAGCTGAAGAAATTATCCCATGAGTTGCTATAAACTCAGATCAATGAGAGTATTCTATACATTAGTCCATCTTGTGTCTCTGAGAACTCTCAAGTTGATGGAGGAAAGCACAATTTACAGGACACATACCTGTCAAGGAGAGGGCTGCTGCTGATACTGTGCTTTGTATACACCTAGAGAGCGAGGAGAAAAAAGAGAGAAAGTGGGCATATGTTTTTCACCAGCTGCCATATTATTTTGCAAAAAAATCTATATTTGTGGGCCATACTCTGCTTCTGTCCCTGTCAAGAGCCCAGCTTTAGCCAGTGAAGACCAGACAGCAGATATCTACAATCATATAACAGTAAATGGAAGGCTTTGAACTCATTTGCTTGGATGAGATAAATAACTCTAAGAGACATAGTTAATGGCATACTTATCTTGTGCACAAGTGGAAGAGTTGGCTGTTATCCACTTCCGACTTGGGATTTTTACTACCACAGTTAGCATCAGATAAAAGCTGATTTCAATAACCAAGAAAAATATGTTAGAGAGAAAAGGAGGGCTCTGCCTCCTTCACAGCAGTTGGGAGTTAGTGGACATGCTGCAATTTAATTTCAGCAATTTATGTTGGGACACCTCTCATTCCAGAAGGCAGCCTTTGTTATACACATGTAAAGCAGAATATCAGCAGTGTCTGGAATAAGACAGGTTAATGTACTGATAAAGAAGTAACACAAACTTCACCTCAGAGCAGCCAATAGTATGGGTTACAGATCATCAGTCAGCTAAAGAGTGTGGCCAAGGCAGATGGAGTTTATAATTTAAAGGATTTTATTCTGCTTTTTCTGTGACAACAATTCACGCTACAAAGAAATCTGTATAGCACTGATTGTCAAAGGAGAAACAAAAACTGTACAAGCCTAAATACTTTCTTATGCTTTATTAGCAGAAGGTGATGAATCCACAACACACTTAGTGAATGGGACAAGATTCAGTGTTCACACTGCTATCTATATTTCTGCTGCTTCTTGCTATGTATTTAAAAGGATGTTATTCTTCAGTGAGTAATAAATTCCCTTTCAAAAACTACCCTAGGTTCACTGAATTTGTCTTTTATGAAGAACATTTAATGCACTCATTTTCACCTATTATTCAAAAGTAAAACTGTTTCCCCAATATCTCAGGAGCATGAAGAATCAGTTCAGTAGAAAAGAATATCATGTCTAGATTCTCTCTTCCTACTGTTACCACAGCTTCTCTGTTTCTGCTCTGTGTTTCTACTGGCCTGAGATAAACAGCCTTCAGCTCTGGGGAGGCAGATAGTTTAAAAAATCAACAATAAAGAATAATCTCTATCTTCTTCCAACACCCTTTGGAATCTGGGCTATTTCACAACAAATAAAGTTCTATAAGTACAAATAAAAATTTAATCACTATTTTTAAAGAGTTTTTTATTAATTTCAGCCTTTAGTTAACTGTGTTATGCATATGATATATTCTCTGTAATATTTTTTAGCAGCAGAGCAAAATGCTGTGTGAACTATTTGTTGTGAACCATGTAAATTTAACACAAAAGGAATACTACTGTCAGGTGGCATTTCTATGAATCACCTTAATGCAATGAAAAGTAGTAATTAACAGTGTATATCAGGGAAATTTGATTGCTTAAGTAAAAGCTGTCTTACAGTTTTACTTTGAAGAACAGATTAATTTCTCTGTTCATTTGTATGTGGAGATGGCTCTGAGATATGGATATAAAATATAGCAGGATTAGAAAGTTGATCCTATTTATGCTCAGGAGAAATAATTCACCTGCCATATGCAAGAACTGTAGCCTTAATAGGAAACTGTGATACCTGAAAGGGAGACCAAAAACACCAGAAAAAAAAAATCTAAGTTGTGATAAATAATGTCATCGATATCCAACCTACATCCTGCCCTCTCAGTCACCTCTAATTTTTGAGGATAGAGGTACCAGGTCACCATGGAGCTTCTGAAGCTACCACGAATAATCTGTGTATTGAATTTACTAAGTCCCATAACATAAAGGAATCATGTGCAGTAGTGGAGCCAAAGAAATCTGGAATAACTATGAGCAGTACAGCTCCAGTAGCTGAATAAATCTGGGTGTGGGAAAACTTAGGAAGGAAGAGTTCTTAAATTGGCTTCACATTAAATGTTCCCACCCTACACAGTGAGACTCACAAATCATTTGAACATGTATATCTGAGCAAAAGCACAACAATTTTAAATTTTAAGTTGATATTTTTAAAGATTTTAAAATGAGGGGGAATTTTCCAATGTAAACCTGGACAGAAATCTACATTTTTAACTTTAGCAGAATAATTAACACTGATATCAGAGTTTATATATTTGGTTACTAAATGCTTGGGTCGATATTTCCTCCTCAAAGAGGCATGGAGTAGTAAAAATCAAGGTTTTAGTGAAAGCAGAATGATTCCCCTATCACCCTTACATGAAGAACTCCAAGAAAAAGAAGGTTTTATGAAAAGACAGCATTCATGGAGCTCTCTGTCTGCTTCCCCTTCTGTCTTCTTGGGGTATATTTGAATATTTGTCCCTGTCACCACTGAGCTGATGTAGCACCCACTCCTAAAAGATGAGCAATGAGAGGCCTTTGTTTGCTGTGCTCATTCTCCAGATATACTGTACACTCTTCCCAGGAATATCGGATTTATTGTGTAAATGCAGAACCAAAGCACAGTGCATCTTCATTAAAACTGGTTTTCCTGACCAAAAATGGATTTACAGATCACTTCAAAAAAGTAATTACATTCATTATGCACATATTAAATGACATGACAGAGAGAATGACCTAAGAGACTCTTGAGGAAGGTAAAGACCTGGACTAGTACATCATCTGGGAAATCCTTCTGTCTTGCATTAGACTTTTATCAGCTTATCCTGGAAAAGAGAAAACATATAAAGGGGCCAGGGACTAAATGATATATTTCTTTAGGTTGTACATAGCTGGTTTATATAGTACAAGTTGTACATCTGTGCTATAGACAATACTAGGGCCTGTCCAAGTAATATTTGCTTTAGAAAAGAAAAATAAAACATTAGCCACGACTAACAGCTCTGAGCTGTTGGAATTTTGAAAAGAAACAGAGATTGTGGCCCAAATCTGAATATTCATAGTCGTACATAACATAACACAACCAGACCTTAACACAACTAGGTATTTGTGCAGTTTATAATAAAGCTGAAGTTATCAGTGAAATGCCTGTTGCCACATAAAGCTTTCCAAGTTCTTCTCAATGATAAATCAGACCAGGAAATTTGTGATAAATGTTCCTTACTAAGTTAAACTGTACAAAGTAAATCTAATGACTATCAAGGAGAAGCTTAAAGAGGTTCTGAAACTGATGTGTTTGTTAAAGGACACAATAATACATACCTACTATGCCAGAAAGCAGAAATTTAATTTTTTTTTTTAATGAAAGCTCTAGGAAGAGCTCTGGCAAAGTCTACTTACAGTAGCGTGATTGAAAATGATCACCCATGGCTCATGTATCACACTAACCACAGTAACCACTAACCAAAACTGAGAATCGGTCTGCTCAAAAGAAGGCATTGACCTTAAGCAACGGAACTAAAAAGCTTCAACTCATTCTTTCTAACTCTTTATGCTCTTTTAATATTAAATTGGTCAGCCATTACTTATTGCTATCAGATGGGAATCTGGAAAACTGCTCCAGTGTTTGAGAACTTGAAAATTATTAGATTCTCAGATACAAAGTTTTGTAGTCAAACTGGTAAAAAAAGGGGAAAAGATTTAATATCTGCAGCAGCTCTGCTGGGGCAAACATGCAGTGGAACAATGTCTATAACTTAGATATGGAGCTGCCAACACATGAACAAATTCAGGTCTTAGGATAGATGAGGACTGAAATTGCCAGAACTACACCTAAGATAGAACTGTGGGAAATCATCCAGCATGGGATGGTAGGATCAGAATTTTCCAAGAGCTTTGCAAGGAAGCCTATTCACTTCTAGACGGGCTTTTGGTTAAAGGACCTCACAATTTCTAGGGTGTTAAGGAATATATGTATTCAAAAGGGCACGTAAAATCATGTGATGGTCCAAAAACACCTTAGAGGAATCGCAAAAATATTTTATAACAATTTAAAGTGAACAGTGAAGTAAAGAACACTGGCAGAGATTACCACCTGTGCCAAAACTAAGTGAGTGATAAATTCCTGCTAATGATAAAGGAAAATTAGCACCTTGAAGGAAAACACACATAGATGCTATTGCTTGAGTTGGCAAGCGTAAATATACTTGTATTAAAATATAATTCTGACAATATAAGTCATCTCAGGAGATGACTGTCAGAGAAAATACTGCAGCTGAACATGTAGCTACATGTACTAAGTAATTTTTTGCTAAACCAGCTCTACATCTAATAGAAACCTGTTGCATAGTAAATTCTGCCAGAATTTAATGTTATTTTAAGCACTTTCATTATAGGTATAAAATTCAACCTCTAATTGATATTATCCCTAATGTTATAGGTAAGCAAGAAAATGTTGCCAAAAAAAAAAAAATCCCCAAAAAAAACAACCAAGCCCAAAAACCCAAACTGAAACCCCAAAACCCCTGAAACTAATAAAAAACCTGTAGAGTCATGCTCCTAACAATGCTAAGCATGACTAACTTGTGGGGTGCTATGATGAGTCTGCCATGAAGTGTTATTTGTTCCACAGGGAATAGAAGACATTGATTGTCTGTCAGACCCGACACTAAAAGTAGAGACTGGAAAAAATGCAAACCTGGTGCCACCAAGAGAAATGACCATTTTATTGAAATGGAATGAGAATATGTTGTGAGACTGGGAGAGTCACCAGTGCATACTTTGGGTGAAACTGTACAGCCAAACTGACACAAACTTTAGAGAAAGGGTGATGTCTTTACAAGTTCTGGAGAGATGTTTGAAAAGGTCATTTTCTCTAAGGAAGTGTCACTTGAGTAAGAGTAGCAGAAAATTGACACAGTGAAATCTGTGGGCATGGCATAACAAAAAATAAATGGGACTGATGGTCCCAATGGGAAAGCATGAAGTTTTCTGGGACAGCATGTCAAAGGCTGCCGGTCACTTTAGATCATTTACAACTAATTAATACAATATAAATAAAAAGAGGTTATGTATATCTGAAATTCTGGGTTATTTTAATGATGATTTTTGATGTTTTTAATGTTCTGCTGGGAAAACAAGTAAGATTCTGAGTTTTCAATAAGTCTTTTCACATGTATGTTGAGATAGAGCTAAATTTACGTGGTATCTGATACAAGGAGTACTGCTCAGTTCAAAACATCAGGAGCTAAAACATCAGTTTACTCAAATATCTGAACTCTGGGCAATTTTGAAGACTACAGCAATAATAAAGTTATAAAAGAGATGGGGCAATATAATTTCACATCTCTTGCTCACCTGAGAGTGAGTTTTAAGAAAAGCATAAAAAAAAATAGATTAACAGACTCAAGTTCATGGTTAAAATATCAGCAATAAAGGAGCCAGGGCAACACAAAAATAAAAATATCTGAGTCCCAGACAACCCACTTAATCTTATCTAAAAAATTTCCCTATACCCTTGATAACTTTAGAAATATTTAGTACTGCTTCTGAAAACATTTGAAAAATGCTACTCTGACTCCCCTAGCAAATTCTTTCTATAATTTGCTTTCCCAATTTTCTTTCTGTAGCATTAGCATCACCAGGGTAAACATGGCTGGTTCAGGATGAATCAGTTTCTGCTTCTTTAAATCCCACTGTGAGTATTACTGGTAGTGTAGATTAGATAGATTTTTACCTCTGATATTCCTGAGAATGAATCTTCAAGCCACTAATTTTATAAAGAAACATCTCTCCCAGAATTGCTGCAGTTGTTTCATATATTGTTTTCAGGCCTTTCATTCACCGTCATATCAAGCTATATCTAACTTTTAAAAATTGGCATTTGGTATAGAAGTCTAAAATTGGCTAGTATTCTGCTTCCATCATCATCATCATCTCAGCTGCTTGTAAATGCAGTAGTAGTAGCTTCTCAGGTAGTAGCTTCTGCATTTCACATAACTGAAGGTTTTATCCTACAGTGAAGTATCACTGATAGCCTCCTATCTTTGCATCCTCAGATCATTAATAAAAATTCTGCTCAGTTTTGATTTAATACATAAAAAAGCTGGGATAGAGTTAATTTTCTTCTTAGTAGCTGGTAGAGAGCTATGTTTTGGATTCTTTATGAGAATAAATGTTGAAAACACACACATGTTTTAGTTGTTGCTAAGTAATTCTTAGTCTAAATTCAGGACTTTTCAGTTTCCCAGGCTCTGCCAGTGGGCAGGTGCACAAGAATCTGAGGGGGAAGCATGGCCAGGACAGCTGACCTCAGCTGACCAAGGGACATCCCATACCATGGAGCATCATGTCCAGCACAGAAAACGGGGGGAAACTGGTCAGGAGCTGCCTGGGGACAGGCTGGTGAGTGCATGGTGAGCAATTGCATTCTGCAGCACTTGTCTTGGGTTTTCTTTCTCTTTTTTTTTTTTTTTCCCACTTTTTCTTTTCTTTACTTTTACCATTGTTTATTTTGTGGTTTTGTTGTTGTTGTTGTTGTTGTTGTTTTTTTTTTTTTTAATATTACCATACAAGCAGCTGCATGGTAATTAGTTGCTGACTACGGTTAAACCATTTAATCCTCATTCTCCTGCTGTATAACCAGGGTTTCAAAACTGTGTTTGAAGATGATCTAGTTACAGTTTAATGTGTGTATGTATGGTAATTATATACCAACTAGTATGTTGAAGATGAAATGAATTGAATTTCCTCTATAGTATAGAACCTTATTCATTTGACTGCTATGTGCAGACAAAAAAAAAACCCACTACAGTAACTAAATAGCACTTCAAGACCTCCTGTCCTGACAATTGTGTTTTATCACTTCAGTCCTTTTATTGATTTCTTACTCATTTCTGCTGGGAGTTCCATATTTCTATGGTGATTAATTTCAAAGTTAAAAAAACCTTTGCTTTTGTGCCTTTTTCTTTGCTATTTTCACACCAATATGATATTTTGAAAGGGAAATGTTGACAGAGCTAACTACTGAATTAAAAAAAAATCTTCATGTAAAGACAACTTCAAGGAATTGTTAAATTTCTAAGCTTTAAATCATTATTTCCTTTTATTAATCTTCCAGTCAGAAATAGAATTTGCTACAGCAGGAATCTAAAGCGATCCCTTAAATTTTAGGCTGTTTCCATTTATGTTAAAATCTTTCTAATGTCTATTGTATGGCTCAGGAGTTATTTTAATCCTAGATATGGCAGGTAAATTTCTATTTAGAGAGAGGTAAAACAGATTGGGTATATCAGGTGGATAAAGTCTGAATCAAGGATTCCAAGCCTCATGCAATTCTTAGCAACATTGTTAGTCCTAAGCACCTGACTTTGTAAATCTCCAATCAAAGCTGAATTTTCTCAGATGGATAAGGAGAATGTTTTTCTTCATGGAGGGGAGCAATGGGTACTGCTGCAATGCTGACAATTTTCCCTGTCACTTTGGGTAACATGAACATTTCCAGTTGCCACCAGTAACAAAAACAAACAAGCAAACAATGCCACAAGCCAAAACTGTTATCCAATTCCTGCCATTCTAACTACAGAAGTTTCAACAGACCTTCTTTGCTCAAATTATCATCAAAAGAATATTTTTGTATAGCAGTAGAAGGCAAAAATAAAATCAGTGTAGTTCATACAAATTCATGTTTTTTACATTGCGTCAAATTGAAGAACTGTCTGCTTTTGATTGCTGTGTTTTGCTATCAGTTGTATATTTGCTTTGGAACATAAGCTCCACAATGCCTTTGATGTGAAATGTCTGGCAGGTGTATCCATGTGTTCTGCACAAACAGCTAGCAAGTGAGGAACCTTGTGTGACAAAATAAGCAGACAAGTATTTGGGTAGTGGTGAGACATCTGAATTCCCACAGTGCCTTTGAAGAGGCTGTGGCATCGTGGCTCACAAGATTTAGTCTGAAATGCAGGGTAGCTCTGCCATGGTGTCACTAGCAAGGCTGGTGACACTGTTTTCTACCTCCTTGTTCCCTGTGCATTCAAAAGCCTGGACTGTGTTTGCTTCTTTCTAGGGCAGATAAGGAAAGAAATTCGATATTGCACTAATGGGTATAAAGATAACCTATTCCTGTCCCTGTTTGTAAATGTGATATTCTCTCATGATCTTATGACATATCTGATTGCAAAGCAGGCAATCAGTACAGGCCATATCTCCCATAGCTCGATCAGTATTCACTCTCCTTTTATGCTTTCCCTGCCCTGAAAACTCCAGGTTTACTTGGCATGAAGTCTAACTTTAACTGTCTTTGCACAAACCCCTGCTTTTACCTTTTGCTAGTCCAGCCATAACAACAAACAAAAGCTAAAATTCAGATCAGCAGACACTCATGATTGTCTAAGAGGACAATTTTTTGATGCTGATAGTGAGAAGCTCATGTCAAGACAGCTTGGGGGTCGCCCATGTGCTCAGAGAAAATGTTGAATCATGGAGGAAGGAGTGGTGAGGTGGTTTGCCTCACTGCTGTGTTGAGAATCACCCAGCAGGTGATAATTATGTTATCAGCTTTGCTCCAAAGTGACAGCACGTAAGCACAGTGCCCAGGTGGACTTAGGATAAAGAGTGCAACACCATGGGGGGATTTTCACACTCAAACTCCTTAACACAAGTGGTGTAAGTGTAATGAAAAGCCTCCACCTCCTTGCTGGAGCAAAGAGGATAAAGCCAACAGCTTAAAAACTATCCTTTCACCATGTAACTTAATGAGGGCTTCCCTTCTCACATATTTCAGTGACACAAAAAAAAAAACCCAAACCCAAAATTCAGGCAAATAATAAACAGTTGCTTTTTATTTTTTTTTTTTTTAATTGAGAAAATCTAATTGAAAATCTTCCATGGAATTTTCAAGCGTAGATGAAATAAGACTTTGCATATTCTCTTCCAGCTCACACAAGTGACAGTAAATAACTGGTTATTTGGGGGTGTAGAAATCTATAGTGTCAATAAAGAATCCATACAATTCCTGGCATTCAGCAATTGATCAACTCTTCAGGAAACTTCTGAAGTTAGAAATAACTCCTTCAGATGTACTAAAAAAAAAGCTCTCCATGACCTATGAGTCATGACACAAATGTCCTTTATGCCTTGATATTTCATTTTACAATGTTTTTTATTATGGAACAATGGAACAAGTCATGACCAAAACTTTAGTCATTAACTCTTTTCTGATCTACTACCAATTTGGAAAGTGGTGACCACATGATTCATATATATAATGCCAAAACAGGAGCAGCATGAATGTTAAATTGTTTGCCATGCTCACAGACTGTCAGATGGGGCAGATAGCCAGCTTTTCAAAATAATCACAAAGCTATCTGCACAGCTGTATCATATTTTCAGCTTGTACTCCTTTACTACTGCAACCAGCATCTAGTGTTCTCAACCCAATGCTCTCTTTGATGAACATGGATTTCAATTCATATTTCTTCTTGCTATAAATGAAAGGAAAGAAAAAAAAAATGTGACTGTCTAGTCTGATCTATAATTTCCTCTGAAGCAATATGGCAAAAAATTCCCATTTGCAAAGCAGGAATAAAAGAGGGAGATGATAAACAACAAGCATAGAAGTGTTGCATGGATGACATGAATAGATGAAGGGCCTAAGCTAATTGTGAGAAGTGAGAAGAATGAATTGGAGTGACAACACATAATCAAATTCTCTTTTCATTGCTTCCATTTCTGCAAAGTGTGTTGAACTCATGATTGTCTATCACTAAAGGACAGAACATTTGCCCTTATTGTACCCAAAGTGCTTCAGTTGCTATTTATCAATCTGTTTAATTAATAAATAAATTGCTGCTCCTAATTGTTTTGGAGATGGTACACAGTATCCAAGTTTATAAGAAAAGAAAATGCATTGGCAAATGCATTGTCAGAAAATGCATTGGCAAAAATATTACAACTTAATACAATGCAACTATGTTACTGATAACATAGTGGAAAACAAATCTATCACTGTAACAGTTCTACCACCCACACACCCCAGTCAGAAGGCTGTGGCAGGAAGAAAGTGGATATAGGCAAACAGATGGGCAAAGTGGAAGGTAACAGTGAAATGGTTATGATTAGCGTAACAGTTTCCAAATATTTGATCATGAGCCTGCTGCGGGGGCAAAGAAAAAAGCCTTTATTTTATTCTTCCATAAATGGATGGATCTTAATAAGATAATTAGGGTAACGATGTAATTAGAAGCAAAGCTGGGGTCCCAAAAGATATAGTTTATAATATGAGTGAGGAATATTACCCCATATGATGTCTTTTATATTCAGTACAGTCTGGCTTTGAGAAACATCACAAATGCTTTAAGGCAATTTTAAAATTGGCATCTTCTAGAGGGAGAATTGGACTGTTCCTAACTCCTTAAATAAATATTGTAGTAAAACGCAGGGGTAGAAAGAACAGGTTATCCAGTTTGCAAGGACAAGCACAACTACCACCTAACTGTTCCTAAAAGAGCACTTGGCAAACTCCAGAGGTCAGGGAGAGTCAGCAAGTGGATTCAAGCTGGAGAATTCTCCCTTCTGGAGCAGTTTGGCTGCATTGATGGAAGCATACTGCAATTGATACGATGGGATAGCAGTGCTCACCCTTTCCACTCAGCAGCACAGCACAACATTAGAAGGCTTTTCTGGAGGAAAAATACACCTCAGTTCTCCCAGCTCCAGCAGAAGGGAGCGTTTTGTAAAAATAAATCAGTCAAGCACTTAATAAGAATGACCTGTGAACTCCCTTCCCGTCAGAAATGGCCTTATTGTCAGAAAACTGTTGTAAGTGAGAATATTTGCTCCTTGAGATTTATTTTTTCATGATTGCCTAAACTAACTACCCTTCTATTCCTCAGGGCAAAGTGAAGCCTGTGCCGATGCATTATAAAATGGCTTTGTTTGCCAGAGCTCTTTAGCTGCTGAGGGTTTCTGAGCATTCACATTGATCAGAATTCATTGGCCTCTGCAGTGTCCTCACCATCAATGTGTTATATCCAGAATACAGCAGGGAGGAAAAAACCCCCAAAACACACAGTAAATAAAAGTATCTGTACTTCAAAGCATAATTAATCAAATTTCTGCAATATTAAGATAACTTTGAGGTATCTCTCCTTCCTGTAAACCTTTGTCTTAATAAATTAGATTACACAGGCACAAATTCTCAGTCCGTGGGTTTTAGCTCAGATAGCTTCCCCTCTATAGACAGTTTAAGTCAACAGAAAGACTGTCACCTACTCAGAGGGCTTTGGTTCAGCTTTGGGAGCTCAAAGTTTTCCTGAAACCTGACAATTTAAGTACAACTACACCTATTCATAGATAAGATTAAAACTATTTGAAAAATGGTACTTTTTCCTGTCATACTTCACAGGGGAAAAAAACCCAATTTTTTGGCTATAATCAAAAAACTTCAACCCACAGCTCTTCCTTCAAATAAATGGACCTGAGAAAAAAAAAAATTGAAAGCATAGAAAAAGCAAGGAAATGTTCTTGATCGCTTTTTTAGTTGATTATGTATTTATTTTCTTTAAAGAAAAACAAATATTTATATGAAGAAGTGTTATTTAGGTTACTCTAAGACTTTTTTCTTAAACTGAACCAAACAGAAATTTTATCCCAAATTCCAACATGCCCCAAACAAAAAAAAAAACCCACACCCCTAACCTTGCCATTACAATTTTCTAAATAGTATTTTTTTCTGCATTTGGAATGAGGACAGCCAGAGAAGTAGCACAAGATCTTCGTAGTGCACATTTTTGTTTAAATTTCCATTTTTTTAATCCAGTTTCCAAAAATAAGCACACTCCAAAATGAGGAGAGTGAGGTTCAAACCTCTTTTTTCCTAGTTCAAGGCAAGGGTCAAAGGCAGGACTCCATCCTTCTCCAAGGCTGCTGCAACCATCACAATCTACAGCAATCTTTGAATACATTTTTTTCTCCATTACTCATACAGAGGGTCCTTCGTTCTGCATAAAATATTTTGGTATTTATTGAAACAGCAAGAGACCGTGAAAATGACTGTCTAAGACAGTGGTTAGACCCATCCCAGGGGATGTGAGACACTTGGGTTTCCTTTCCAAGCCAATGAATTTTTAATTGTGTTCTAAAAAGTGGAACAGCCCTAAGAGGAGAGACAAAGCCTGACTCAACTTCCTAGAAACCAGATGAGCTTTGTTCAAAGCCCACACATTAATTAAGTGTAAGGACTATGTGAGCCCCTTTTCCTGGGCTTACCTCACTGCCCTGATACCTGGGCTGTAGGACTGAATGAGATATGATTATAATATACATCTCCCTGGTTTACAAAGGAAGGTAATTTGGGCATTTGACCACTTTTTAAAATCACTTTCAATTCAGGTATACACAAGAAAAATAATCACTTTCAAATGTCTAAATTTCAGAAAGTTAATATTTTGATTCTTAACAAATTAAGGCCAAGATGAAGAGCCCACCATTTTCACAGCTCATGGAGAAACATTTTATTTTACCATTTCCCAAATCTGTTACTGATTTTTCTTTTTGTACTTATTTTTTTCCTTCAAAGGAAACATTCTTCACAGCAAGCAAATACAGAATTTTGCTCAAAACAAAAAAACCAGCTTTTGCCTCATGTACCCATTCATCTTGGAAAATCTTTGTCTCTGAATAACCATCTACATTAGAAAGGGCTTTGATCCTGTTTTCCTAATTCCTACGGTTATGCACATTTATACCATGATGGGTTATGAAATGAATTAAATTCAGCATGTGTAACACTAGTGAAAGGCAATGAACTTTACATCAGGAAGGAACTGGATTCATGCTATATATAAGAGGAATCAAACAGCCTTCAAGTCTGAGTTTCATGAGACACAAGAGGTATGCACCTTTTTCATTATAATTGAATGTAAGTGCTTGTATGGTTTTTAACAACCAGTGATTGCTCTTGTGGTTTTATGGCCTGGTCATATGCCCACTGAAATCAACAGAATGAACTGTGAAAGGCTTCTGAGCTTGCTTAAAAGTGCAGCTCAGTGACACAGAACAACCCAGCTGCCTTATCAACAGAAAGGATTTGAACAAAATGACAAAAATAAATTTAAAAAAATTACTAAAGCAAAGGTGATTGCTTACAGAGTTTAAAATTTTTAGATCTACATGGTTTATACTTTCCCATGCTCCTTTTCCCATCAATAATCCAACCATTCATCTTCTGTGAAATCTAAACCTTCTGTGCTTCATGTTTTATTCATCCTAAGGTGCTTAATTTATACCAAAGGACAGCAGAGGGGCTAAGAGTAGCCTGTGTAAGGGGAGATGCCTTTAAGGCTATTATTCATGCCCTTTGATCTCAAGTTTTCATTCAGGAAACTTTGGTTCTGTGGGTAATTAGAGGCTGCCACTAACTTTTACTCTATAAATTACAATAAAACTGAAGAAAGCCAAGGATGTTGGAGACTGTAGCCATGTTTTGAAATCTACAATACTCAGAGCAATTATAAATATGTTCTAAAACCCCAAAGTTAATTCTGAATCAAAGCTAGTTATTTTATTTTAAATCTATATTTCATAATGTAATTGATAAGTATTACCAAATCCAAAACTATTTATGATTGTTTGTTTGATACACCACTTAGGTTGACATCTAACAAACTTCAATACGATGGATGAAGACTGTCACAAAACTTAAACTATCCCATGGAAATATATGTTGTGAACTGTACACAATCAATTATTTCAGACAAAGCCCATGCTGTTTCTTCTTCTAAGACACTGCGACATGTTTAGGTTTTCAGCTTGAAAGCCCATTTTGGCACCACTAATGAAATAAATTATGTTTCTTGTCAGATCTCCCACTGGGTGGCGTGTGGTACCTCATGTATGTTCATTTGTCACCCTCAAATAGAATAATACTTCCTGCAGGTTCCCAGAGCAGATAACTGCCCAAGTGGAAGTTAATTAAGTCATTGGTTCACTTTGCTCCAAAGGATGTTAAACTGCTGATGCTAAATGAGAGACTTATGGTATCACACTGGAGACACATCCAATTAAAACATCAGAAGAATTCACATGTATATAGAACTGTTCTTGCAGATTATGGGCAAGAGAGGACTAATAGATAATAAGTAATTTATAATGGAAAGCAAAACCAGAAATTAATCTTAAAGTAAGCAGAAACTGTCTTCTCAGAAAAATCTAGATGGAAAAAATCTTCTGAAAAAAAATGCACTTTCTCCTATTTCAAATTTGAAACTTGGCATGACATTTTGTTGTGTCATGTTTCCATTTGTGATTTTTCACTTATCTTCAATAGATAATAGAATCACTTTTCCCAAGTGCAAATTCATCCAAACCCAAGGACTTGGTGTATTTCCTTAAATATAACCTAAGGGAAATTACAATTTATTAAATACTTAAGATTTGCTGTTAACAAAGTGATGGAATCATTCTAATTTTTTTCCCATGGCAGAAGAGAATACTTCTGTTGCTTCAACAGTTAAGGAAAAAAAAAATTCTACACAGTAAAATAGTAGCCACATAGTCCAGAGTGATTTTTTAGGCAGAACACAAAGTTCACCAATTCTTTTGGCTCTCTTGTAACTATGAGCACAAGGCTTCTACCCATTACCAATTTGTTCAGCTCCTATTACAACAACAAAACCTGGCAGGCAATAAAATCTGACATTTTACTTTGCACTTTACCATAATCTTTTTTTCCACTTTAAGACCAATGAAAGGCTAAGAACAATAGGAATTAAAATTCTTCTGCTTCTGAGTTCCCAGTTCAAAATCATATTCCATTTCCAAATGGAAACTCTGCTTTGGGCAGAGATGGCCTTCAGTGTCCCATGTGCTCATGTGCTGAGGATGTTTATCAAGCCCTCAGGGGCATACTGAAAAATCTTAATAGTGGGAATAGAATACTTAGTTACCTCAACACATGATGGAAGTACTGTGAGGAACTACCCACGCTATCGAGTAAGGAGAGTTTGTCTGGAAGATAACTGGATGGGCAAAACTCATACATGAGAAAAAGTGATGAAAAAGTAAAGCAAAATATCTCTGTCATTTAGTATATGGGCATAAAAGAAAAATGGACCAATTTTACTGTCTTTGGAGAGGTTTCCTGCCCCATTTACAAGGCGTGAGCAAGGCTGGATAGAAGATTTTCTATTTTCCATTTCTGTGAGAGGACTATCTGCAGCCAAAATTATTGATTTTATATCACACCAACTTAATGAGAAGCTGACCTCCAACATAAGCATAAATAGAACCTGATCTGCATTTTATCAGGGTAAAACATCTGGTACATAGTTGTACATAACACAAAAGAGCTCTTTTGTGGGCTACTGCATGTGAGCGCTTGTCCTGTGGAAAGAGGGGGCACAGGGCAATTCCATGCCAGATTCTGCCCTCACGGACAAAACTGCTCTCCTGAATAGAGAATGTTCATTCTCTGTACAGCCCTTCAGGGACAAACCTACTCTAGGCCCAGAATAGTCTGAAGGTCATAAAGATGAGCATGGTTTAGGACCTGCTAGGCAGTAATGCAGAGGTTATTGACTTCTGGTAATGTGCAATTGTTACCTGGGACTCTGAAGTGCCTTTATTATCTGTATGAAGAGTCTCTATCTACTAAAGGCAACCCAGTTTAGAGACAAAGCTGGTGCATACTGGAGGCAATGACCAACTTACTTATTCTGCCATTGAAGAAACAAGGGTATCAGAAGTCCAGATTTTAACTGATTTGGCTTTCTCTAAACAGAGTGGCAAATATGTAGCATGCAAATTGCAAATTATTTGCAACAGCTGCTATTTGCTAAATTCTCCTCCCCTTGCTGGGTTTGGTTCTCATTCACCTGAAAAACACAAGTGTAGGTGGCTGGTGCATGTCCATCTGGTGCTTTGCCCAGATGGAGGGTGGGCAGAGAACCCTCTTGCCAGGACTTTAGATTTTAATTCTAGATTCAGCCCTGATGCCTCTACATTCAGTTTGTAGAATGTGCACAGGACTTCCTGCTTGTCTTGTTCATGTTGCCTGGAAACTTTTCCAGATATTGATTGTGTCTAAGTAGTGCCTAACTCACTGGAACTGGTCAAATCTGGAGCCTTCATGCAAGAAAAATGATCACAATGCAATGTAACTTCTCAAAATTACTACAGTCAACACATTACTACATCTCTAAAAATGAAATACACACTTACGGTGAATGCCTCTAGACAGTTTCAAAACTTTTCCAAGAAGAATTGCATAGAGATTGTTATTACTTAATGGAAGGGCGTTTATAGACATGAGGTTACAATGAAATTAAATTAATTCCAAACAAATAAGGAGGAGATATATATTTCCAATGACACCACATCCTTAACAAAGACCTCTACTTTTATCCTCAGCACTGGGCTGCACATAAGCTTTGATCAGCCTTAATTAACTCTGGACTGGATCTGTCTGTGAGTTGTTTATAGTATCTCAGCTGAAAGCGAGATGCTAACCAATACATTTATAGGAAAAAAAGGAACCCAAACCAGAGTTTGACTTGCTGGATTAATATTATGCCAGCTAGCTTGAAAAAAAAATATTAGCCTTAAATATATTGCTGTTCATCTTATTTAAGAAAAGGAAATCCTTACCAATTAGGATTTGTAACAGTGTTTCTCATGTGCAGTATTTCTTTTGGAAAACTTGATGAGAAGCCCTTGGTATTGCTCTGTGGCTGGGCTATGCCCTGCAGCTGTGCCTGGAGCAGAGTGTCAAACGCTGAGGCTCCAGTTGTTTTGAGCAGCCAGCTGGGTGTTGGTGGGTGGTTTCCCAGCTGGCATCTTCTTAGGACTTTTGCCAGGAGTTCCTCTGGCTGGTCAGGCAGTTTAAGAGTTGAAGTCTGGCTGGGATAACATCATCTCACTGCTGTGCTCAGCTGACCTTCACAGTGTTTTTATTTTGACTCATATTTGCTTGTAAGGAATTTGCTTTTTCTGTCTTCATATAAATACACAGACAGATGCAAGCCAAATCCTGAATCCTTAGTTTTGCAGGCTCCAAGCCCAGCCACAAATCCGAGCTCTGGCTGGGATCTGCACTGAACATCATTAGGCAAACTCAGCAGCTGTGGGGCTTTATGTGTACCCAGCCCTGAGGTCTCTGCATGGAAACCCACAGGAGCACAGGCACCTGCACTGATCCTGCTGCAGAAACATCCACGGTGCTCACTGACAACTGACAAGAAAGCCAGATCCTCTTCTCTCGACACCCAGCATGACCAAGCACTCTCAGCTGTGAGAAGTCACCTATAACACAGTAACTCCTATAGTTTTTTGTTTATACAATGCCAGCAATATCTGCTCAGCCAGGAGGGATAGATCCCTTCTTGTGGGGAATTCATAGCACCATTCAGTAATGGACAAGGCGTAGCAGAGGCTTGTAAGAAAAAGGCATCTTCAGAGACACTGAGAGCAGGTACTGAACAACAAGTGTACATTTCTGAAAGCACCAGTGCCAAAAACAGGATCTGTGGTAATCATGGCTGGTTTTGTTCTCTCATCCCCATACATTACTGCAGGCATCAATGAAGTCATAACAGTGTTATAAAAGTAAATCCAGAAAATACTGCTTTAGTCAAGGCTTTTTGCACCTCTTAGACAGGAGCAATTCCAGTGACCGATCTTACCTGCCAGAATCAAGTTCTGGGATTAGCTGTGCTCAACAATTTTCAAACTGTGGTTCTCCAGTGTGCTGGTAAATCATCCGTATGTGGTCTCTGGTCTATTAAACAGCATGATCTCATCAGCCCTAAATAGCTGAGCTCAACTCTCTGAGAAACTTTGAGAGCTGACAACAGACTTGGTAGCAAACTGTGGGCGTCACTGTCCTCCACAGTACTGTCATTAAAGCAGGCTGTAGGTGGAAGCTTGGAATCACCACTACTGAATAAAAAAAAAAGGCATTCTATGGAAATATCTACATTAAGCTTTCCCTGGACTGGAACTCTGGGCTCCAGAGTGTTGAGTCCATTGGCTTGGATGTGCTGTGAAGGCAGACAGGCATCCCAATGAGCCAGAGGAGATGGTGGGCCACGCTCCTGGCAGTCTTATCCTGCTTATCTCAGAAAATGCTTCTGCTCAACTCCAAAGAGATGCTTCACTTCACACAGATCTTAGGATGTGGCAGGTCTGACTTGAAGCACTAATAGGCATCATTTGTCCCTCTGTAAGGGCCCTCAGCAGTGCTGCCCTCAGCTGATGGCGTGAGTGGGGGCTGGGTATGGGATGCTCTCACCTGGCCGGGTCCTTCACTGCTGCTTCCACTTCTGCTTCTTAAAAGCTTTGCCTGGCCCTAGGGGCCCTAGAAGGTTCTAAGATGTGAGCTCCAATATCTGCTTTGTGGTTTACCAAGGAAGTGTGCTATGTGACAAAAACATATCAGAAAGCACTCAACGCAGAATGAATGCAAATATTTTTTCAATAGAATATATTTAATTTTCTTTTTTGCTGCTTGTGCCTCAGACATGCAGCAATAATTTTAAGTTTAATTTTACCCCCTGCCTCCAAAGTAGTCTCTGGTCTAGAGTAAGATATTTCCTCTCTTTTCTTTTTTAATGTAACATTTGCATGGATACACTTATAAAAAGAAATCAGATGTCTGAGAAAACAAACAAACCAATACAAATAATTCAAACTATGCAAAGACAGAAGAAAATAACCCACAAGAGAATGAAAAATGATAATTTCTATGTTTTCAATTGAAAAATAATTTTGGAAGAGGGTTGCCTTTGTATATAGTTGGAACACTTTCACCCAAAGAGAATTTAGTCAATATGTGCTAGCCTGTTTAAACAAAGGTGTTCCACAGAAGCATCTCTATCTTGATGATATTTTTAAATTTCAAGGTTTCTGTGGTCATTTTCTGATGAGAGAAGTAAAAAAAAAATGAAGAGGAGGGAGGAAGTACTGAAAAGCAGACCCTTATGATAGGAAAATATGTTTTACAGCATTTGCAACTCTGGAGGCATGGCAGAGACTTCTGAAAGGCTTTTGCTTTTATGCTTGTTTTTTTTCTTTTTCTAATGCACATCAGAAACACACTCAAGCTGTTTTCGGGAATTGGAGGTGTCCAGTATATCTCTCTGATCATCTCCAGCTCATTATAATGTGACCTGTGGGCCTGTGTGGTGCTGTGCCCTGCAGTTCTTCTGCTCCAAACACCCTAACTAGGGACTTGTTGCCACACGCAGACTGGATGGGACCTGCAGCAATTTTCTTTTGTGGGCAACCCAGAGCACAGACAGGGGGACCGGAGGCGCCTACTGTACCACGCCAGGGAGTTGGGCTGCTCCCAAGTCTCTCCATCTGAAATTCAAGCTCCATTTGCCATTTCCCCCCCAGCTTTATTTCAATTTGCATACACCTATGGTGGGAGAATAGATGTACTGTGCATAAATGTCCTAACTGGCACACAAACAAAGATGTTTATACATAAGCAAATTCATCCTTTGTTGGCTATTAGAGTCATTAGTCTCTTTCAAACACTTGAGTCGTTCCATTCATGGAGCAGCAAAAGTACCACTGACCTCAGTGACCCATCACAGACAAACCAGTGAGCAGACAGTGATGGAGAGAGAAAGCAAATTCGAACTTGAAAATAAAATGCATAAAAAAATCAA
The DNA here is from genome assembly GCF_050655825.1 of Lonchura striata. NCBI lineage: Eukaryota > Metazoa > Chordata > Aves > Passeriformes > Estrildidae > Lonchura > Lonchura striata. The sequence continues at coordinate 67,942,298 of NC_140741.1, forward strand.
TGAGCTTAAAATTGTTTGCATAAACTGTTTAAAGAATCACAACTCACAGTTTAGAGAAGAAATTCATTTTTTAAAGAAATTAATGACGAAGAATGAAGATCGAGTCTTGGTCTGAAGCTCATTGTAGTCAGTGGAAAGAATCACGGTTTAGTGGGTTTGGTGAATGCTTCTCACTTTAGAATCTGCTTGAAAAACCACAATTTCAAACCCTTTCAACTATGCAAGGAGATATGGACCATCTTTCCAAAACACTTAGAGATATCCAATATCCACAGACAAGGAAAGTCAGTTTGAAGAGATATGTTGGCACATAAGGGAAAAGGGGGTGTGTGGGGAAATGAAGGAAAAATAAGACATTATTTTCTTCATGTCCCTGAAGAGTGGGATGCAGGACAGAGAACATAAATTTAGGCCTGTGCTGCTGGGAACAGGAGAGGTGTCAGAAATCACACATTTTGCAGTGTGTTCCTCTACAAGAAAGTCCTTTGAGAGAAAAGCCTCTAAGTGTGTGAGCAGAACCCATAAAATTTTACACCCACCCCCCCAAAAAAGGAAGAATCAAGAGTCCAAGCCTGCCACAGAAACCTCGACCCTTCGTTTAAATTTGTCTGCAATGCTTTTACAAGACATAGGTTTAAAAAGGCTGTGTGCTTGCAGTAAAAAATTACATCTATAACATTTTCATTGTAGCAAGCTGTTCTTGCCAGTGCCAAGATATTATTTTTTATATACAACAGCATGCATATATAGTTTTAAAATTCTGTACAGTAGTTGCATACCAAATTCTTTGCTGTTTATATAATTTTTCATGTCAAAATGCATTCTGTGTTCCAGAAAAAAATGGAATATATAATATTTTAATCATTTTGCATAAATTGTGTTTACTGTAGGTTTAAAAAAAGCCTTTTCCTTCCAACTACCAATCTGATTGAAAACAATTATGCTTCTGGCACAAGACTCTGAGCTATATTCAGCACAAATTACATTTCATTCTATTATTAATAGATGTGATATGTGAAAAATGAAGATGTATGGCTACTTGTTTCTGTTTATAATTATAGCAATGCCATTCCTATTTTCCTTCTTTTATATATGCTTTTTAGAATCTTTGAGTTGGATATCTATGTGTTTATGATCTCTTATCCAAAGGGCAAAATGACAATGAAAATAAGAGCAGCTATCCTGTTACAAGATTAATTTGGGTGTGATAAATGAGTGTTTTTAGAATGAATTGCATAGGTTACCACTTAAACAGGTCTTGGCAGCAAACCAGCTCTTTTCCTCAAGAAAAAGGGGGGGAAAAATGTAGAGAATGTATAAATGAGTTGATTGCCCCAGGATGTCTCTCTCAAGAAGGATTAGAGAAACCTACTGGGGCATTTTCTATCCTCACAAAAGCACTATTTGTGCTACAAAAGTTCACCCCGATAATCATGTTACTACAGAAAAAAAAGAAAAAAAAGGGTTTTCTGCTCCTGTATAACCTCTTGTAAGACATTTGAAGTCATAGGACCCACAAAGTCAGCTGTGATCTGCAGGGCCAGCCTATCTAAAGAGTGGGAGTGAGAGCAAGTTCTCTCAAATACTCTTCAGCAAGGACGTGGAAAGACACACAATATATTTTCCTGCTATCATTGAAAAAGTACTGTGAAATTGAACTGCACAGTCCAGACACAGCTTCATCAGGGCTGTGCAGGTTTTAACTTCCAGGTTTCAACTCCACAGTGTCTTTAGATTCAGGCTATGGTTGGCCTCACTTGTACATGGTAAAAAAAAAAAGCCAGCAGCAGTATTTGAAGGGCAGCTCCCGGTCATGCACATTCTTACTCCTAAAGCTGTTTGTTCCAATTGAGACACAGGGATTTCTGAAATGCCCAATCAGTTATGAGTAAGAATCCAGCATGGCTTAAGGCCAGTCATGATATACATTTGATGAGATGGGACATCTGTGTTTCAGTTTGGTCTCTTTATAAGAAATTTATTGGCAGGAATAAGTCTAAACCGGGTATGTGACAAGACAACTGGAATATTTTTTGGTGGAGCCTTGTAATTTTTCTTCCCTTTGCTTTGTTTTTCTTGTAAGATTTCTTCCTATAGCTATTTAATGAAGATAGAATATCTTCCTCACCTTGATAATCACATTTTTTCCTATAATCTTTTTGTACTTAAAACTTTAAAAGCTGCCATAGCTGTTCAGATCAAGAGCCCAGTTCCTTTCTGTGAAAAACTTCAGTGGACATTTATGGAAACATTATAAGAAAAATGGAAAGAAAAAGGGAACTATGTTCCCAGCAAAGTATAATCAGATTTTCTGAAGGCACAGCTGGTAGGACTCTTCTTCATTTTTTTTTTTGTTTGGTTTTTTTTTTTTTTTTTTTTTTTTGCTTTATCCCATTTATTCTTCACTTATTTGACTCAAAATCCAGTAGCATTTGGCTTCAAATTATGCCATTTTAGGATGTGCAGAAAGATACCTCATTTAAAAAAGGTGTATTAGCTTGTAATTTTGCTGCAGTCTCCTAAGCCCTAAGTTAAGCAAAATTTGACTTTTTTTATACCCTTTTGGGTTAAAGGACCTGAACTGGGCAAGGCAAGAAAAGGCCAAACAGTGGAACAAGGTGTAGCAAAAACTAGGGATAAAGAAAATTGTTGAAAACATGATAAGCAAAACCAGAAATGAGAGAAATATTGGTGATGGGCATGTGCTTAGAACAGAATTAAGAGATTTTTCAGAGGTGAGAGGTCATGAAATGGGATCTACACAACCTAAACACTGACAATGTCTTTTAACCATTGCTCTGTGCTGTCTCCAGATATTGGGTTCATACCAGAGTGCTTTGCTCATTAAAATTTATACATCTACAAACAAGCAAAACAAAAGGTCCAAAAGCAGATAAACAAACCAATCAAATACTGATGCATAACAGAGTGGAAAATAAAAGGAAAGGTTCCCTCCCTGGCCCCAGCTGTTCATATTTATATTCACTTGGCAAACACTTGAAAGAGTTTCTATCTGATGCATTCATGAATGTCTGAGGGGGGAAAAAATGATCCTGGATAGATTCATACTGAGATATTGTCATATTTTGTGGCAATCACAACCATCTTGATGATATATTGTATTTCTGTTGTTCTGTGTTTCAGCTACACTATGAGTTTATGGGATGGGAAGGACAAGAATGTGACTTTCAGAAGCTGTGTATTTTAGGATGACCTGTGAAAAGGATTACCATCAGTCCATGACATGTGGTTTATATCAGAATATAGGGAAGGATACAGGTATTTTTTAAATGTGAGAATGGTATTATCACTTCTGAAATAAGTGCTACAGGAGCACTTTTGTTAAGTAGGAGTGGAAACATGGCCTCGTGGACCAGCTTTTGGGTAGCAAAACAGGATGTCAGAGACTTTGTTCTACTTGCCCCTAGCACAGTATTTGCATATGAATGAACTGTCTTGAATTTAAATATAAGCCATCCAAAAGAGCTTGTGCTCAGTCCAAACAAAATAAGTAATTTCCCTGAGATCTGAAGAGAAGGTAAATTTATTCATAAAATTATGACTGTGAATTGTGGTTCTGCCACTTATATTTGAGTGTTGAAGACAGCAGTCAAATTTCCTACTGTGACACAAACCACTATTGACAACAGAGAAATGTGTCTATGTGCAAAGCTCTCTGGTATGTATGCTGTCATAAAATTTATTACTGACTTTAAGACAAAGAACATTCTGATTATAGGCACTCCTTGGAAAGGGTGAGTGAAAAAAAAATTAATTCTATTTTTATTTTGCATTTCAGTTAACAAGACAGCCTCATCTAAAACCCAGTTAAGCAAAATATTATATTCCAATTGTTTTCACTGAACACTGGGACCCAGGGTCCTCAGAGACTCAGTTGTTACATACACCAAGGAATATAGAATTCCTGCCCCAAATAATTTGCAATATAAACCTCTGAACCATTAGTGCATAACTGAGACTTTTTCTTTATACCTACAGATATCAAAGCAAGTAGTTGCTTGAGCCTGAGAGCTGAAGGCAGTAGCATTTGGAATCAGAAAAGACAAATGAAAAATGTCTACCATTCACCACTGAGACTTTAAGGAAGTAAACAGAATGATCATTAAATCTTGTCAAGCAAGATCCTCTTCCACATATAAATTTCAAACTTCCAGCCAGATGCAGATGATGATGCTGTCACTCTAAAAATAAATTCCAAAATTCTGCTTTGAATATTCTGAGTTCCTTGATTTTCTTTTCTTAGAAACATAGGATGATTTAGGTTGGAATGTATCATTGAAGATCATTTAGGCCAATCCGTAAAGGGGGTGGGTGTTGTCCCTAGTCACCCTTAGCAAGAGAGTTTTATAGAAGACAAATTCCCAGGGACACACTGGGCAGTTATGCAGGGATATGAAGAGTATGTCACATTGCTTAATGTGATGCACCACCAATCTCATACAGTTTTGGAGGGACATAGAAGACAATGTGTTTCCAGTGTCAGTATTTGATAGGGTTAGGTTGGTCTGCACTGCTGGTTACCCTGCTAAAATGATCAAGAAGTATGAAATAAAAAAATACTCAAGAAGTCCTGTTAAAAACACAGCAAATGCATTCCTGATTTTGCTTTTGGTTGTTTATACCTCATGCTGCAGAGGGTGTATATCATATAGATAATAAACACTTGCAAAGAAATGTCACATACCCTGTTGACATACAAAGCAATTTGCTTTTCTTGGTTTGTTTTTTTCTCTTTTTTTTTTTCTTAGAATTATTTCTCCTGTTTTAATGCTACTTCTGACATCAGATACCAAGTCACCTCAGTCACCAGAAAACCAATGGTTCTGATTTTTCTTTGTTGTCAGTTGGATGTTTGTGGTTTTGCAGTCCTCATTATTAAAGTTCATTCAAAAGCAGCCCAAGGTCAACATCCAAAGGCTCTTTTTACACTCACCCATTTCTAACATTTTCTCCCCTCTTAGTAAAAAAAATTATTCCAGGCCTGCAGAAACTGAAAGACATTGTGGTCACCTCTGTGTGCTTCAAGAGACACAGGAGAGTTGTATGAACACTCAGTTAATGAGAAGGGTGAAATCCTGAGCTCTCCAAAGGCCCTTGAACTTGTCCACTGAGCTCAGCAAACTGCACTGCTGCGTCCAGAGAGCAGTGGTTGCAAAGGGCACACACATGCTTAGGCACAGGATGTGACACCTGCCTTGGGACTCCAGCCATCCAACCACTACTCATGTCTTTATTAACTTACAATTGAATTATTACTCAGCTCTTCTTCTCTGACTATACCTATGAAGCACTCTGAAACTGCTTCTAATGCAGTATTACAATAAATATATAATACAGAAACAACTTTGATACTAAGCACAATTTGAAGCATTCTAGGCTATATTTTTATATTATAGTTTTGACCTTAGGTAATACCAGTTGTCTTTGAAATTACCACTTGAAAAAAGGACATTTACTTTCACTTGGACTATCATTGGACTTGGGACTGCAAGAGTCTAATCACTCCAATGTCTTCTCTCATCAAAATGTTCCCAGTATTTACACTGAGTTTTTACAGTCCCTTTCACTAACCTTGGACTAATTCATGACCAAATGGAAGGAACTTGGAGTTAGACAGTGGAAAGTCCAAAAATCTCCATTGCAACTTCATCCTGTTATACCTGTATCCAGTGCTGGAGTTAAACACACAAATTCCAAATCTTTGGGAAAAAAAATTGCCACCAGCTCAGTGATGCTAAAAATGCCAGAGCAACCATTCTACGCAGCTTGTTGCCACTACCTGGAAATAAGCAAATTTTCTAACTCTGTTTTCATCTTAGATAACTAGATAAGTTGTAACAGAATTTGGGTAGATTGTGCAGCCACTCAAAGCCAGAGACTGGAATTCTTCACAGTACAAAAAAGCAAACCCCACTGTATTTAATTAGCAGGAAACCCACACTTTTTTTCACTCAATAAAAAGATGCAGATTTGCAAACATAAGTGGTTTGATTTTATTTGATTTGCATTTGTTAGACATGGATGGACATCCATTGACCTGGTGAGGTAGCTTGTGTGTTTTAAGGGATGGTGAGAATACAGCCCCTGTAGTTGCCACTATTGCTTTTATATAAACTGCTCTCATACCTATTGCACTTCTGAATTTGCTTCCCAGCCTACAGAACACACACAAGTTTTAGTGTCTGAATATTAAGAAAACATGTAGATACAGAAGGAGAAAAGCTTTCAAAAGGCTGTTAAGAATGAATAAAAATTACCAGCAAGGTCTTAGCAGAAGCAAATCTCTTTTGGACCAGACTTCGTGCAGTGAGTACTAAGAAACTTATATAATTGGACCGACAGTTTGCTGGTTTCTTTTCCAGCATCTGGTTGTCACTTGAACTACAAGGCAGCTCCAATTATATTTTATAGGGAGCAATTTCATTTTTATAGTTTAGGAATCCTTTGGAATCAGTTTGTGAAAGGAAATAAAATATTTTAAAAAAATAAAAGAAGAAAAAGAAAAGAAGAAGAAAAAGATTGGCTGGCCTCAGAGCTTCTAAAGAGAAAGTGAGATCAGAAATCCTAACCCAGACTGGCTGTTTATAATAGCTGCTACTGAAACTATTAATTCAAAGCAGTGCCCTGAAAATATCTATCAGTCTTGTCCTCCCTGCCCATTTAAGGGGAAAGAATGAAATCCCAACAAATTATTGGGGAGCAGTCCAAAAGTCCCATCTCTCCTCTCTGCACAAGTTAGTGTGCCTCAGGAGTAAAGACCTCAAATGTAAAATGACTCCTTTTTCTCTTCTAAATAAATCCATCTCTTGGTGCTAGAATGAAGAACAAAGTACTGTCCCTCATCCTGAGTGCAGCACAACCACTCTGATCTCTTACTCACAGAAGATGGATGTCCAACTCATACAGAGCAGCAAAATTAGTAACACTCAGGGCTTGCTGAGAGTAACCTAATTTTTCAGCATCAGATACCCGGCATCTGTCCTCAGTGAAAGTTTGGGAAATTTCATCTTTGGGAGACTGGAATACACTACCCATATGCTATTCTCAGAGATGTTTTTTGCCTCAAGAATTGATTCCTGCCAGTAACTTTAGTCTGTACAACAGCATTTCCTGGTGCCTCCTATTCTGATCTAAGTTTATTTTGTACAGCACAGTAACTTACAGTGGCCTTTTACCTAAGCAAGGCAGCAGTGGGGAGGTGGGTTGAGCAGGAGGAGGTGCAGCAGTGACAGAAAGATGCAGGGCAATTCAGTCACTCTTTTTTCTGCTGTCAGCAGTGAGACAGTGACAATAACTTACAGCCTGAGCGTCACTAAACACCACTGACCCCTGTCAGGCTGAATTACCTTCCAGGGGAGCATTCAGTTCTATTCTGGCTAATAAAATTTATATTTTAGCACTGTACAAGGGAAAAGTATTGATGGAAATGTGACTGAAAGATCCTGTGATTAAACAAGCTGCTGAATATGAACTTGTGCAGGTTTCCTAGCACAGGTGCAGCTTTACACATCTTTTGCATATCCTGCTTTTGGAGGCAAAAAAAGATTAAGGTTCTCCCTACACTACACTGACATGACACAAAAAAAAGTGTCTTGACATCAGGTTTGCTATATGATGGAAGCATTTCCTATTTGTGTTTTCATATCTAGTTGTCTGTTTTTCTGTAAAACAATGCCTGCACTATCACATTTATGTCCTTCTTGCATAAGAGGATGCATAAATCACTACATGGCCCAGTACTCTATTAATCTGGAAGAAAGAAAGGAAATTTATTTAATTAAGCAAGTGGCATAGTACACTGTTATTACACAGTCAGCTGACATTTTTGTATTAACTATTCACATTCAAATGCTTCTGAATTGTAACAGAAAGCACATTTCCACTAGGTCTTCATATTGCCTTGTCTCAGACAAGTCAGAAAAAAAATCAGATTCTTATTTTCTTTAACATATAGGACAGGTGCCAGCCTTTGCCTCCATCCACTCAGAACCTCAGCCAAATAAGTGGCCTTTTAGATGACTTTACCTGTATTTTTATTTATAGTTTCAACCTTTTCATAGCAGATGTTCACAAATGATAAGCCTATTCTAATAGCACAATGCAGCTTTAGAGTTTCAAACAAAGAATAGTCCCATTGACTCTGACAGCTTTCCATTCCTTTAAATCTACAGCAAGACATACCGAAAAATGTTCCTTCATGTGCAGGCTGTGGTTAATTATCAGAGATGCACATATATTTGTCTAAGAATATTATTTAGTCTTTACCATTTACAGTAATGTTTTGAGAAGTAAGAGCCTGATTTATCCCTGTGCAACCTCTTTCTGTGAATCTGTTAAATATTTTTTGTGCTTTAACCTCTTGGCTCCATTGACAAGCGGTTTTTATTGCTTTCTCTTTATTAAAAAAAATATTGGACTGATTTTTTTTTGTTTGTTTGTTGGCATTTAGGGTTTTTTTTTTGTTTGTTTGTTTGCTTTTTGTTGTTGCTTTGTTGTTTTTGAGGGTTTTTTTTCAACAGAAGATATGCCATGCATATGTAAGTTCTTTTAAAATTGTAAATCCAGTGCTTTCCTCCTATTCTATTCCCTGATTATTTTTTCCTTAAGCCTTGCAACAAGCTCAAACAAGAGAAACACTTCACAGGATATAGAGAACTCTTTGAAGGAGTCACCTCATGTTTGGAGGTGTGACACAGGATCACAGAAATATTTCACCATTAACTTTGCAAAGATTTACATCAATAAAGAAGCAATTTCAGTAACATTCCTCCAGGGTATATTTTGCAAGTGTCTTACATAATGATAAAATTAGACATGCAATTCTTCATCTGGGTTATCTGTAGAAGCCCTAGTTACCTTTCAGAAAGACAAGTTTCAATAAACACTGTTTCAATGCCTGCTTATGGAATTAAAACCTTTTTCCTATGCTTTCTTTAAACATATCATGTTTCCAGGACTATTTAAAGTGTTTTTCTCCTTAACACAGGTGGAGCTACAGGGAATAAAGACTTCAATACAGCATTTAGCCCCACAATAGCAGCAGTGTTCATGCTACAAGTGAAAGTTGTTTATGCTACTACCTTCCATATTTGAGGAACAGAAAAAACCAAAACTAGTGAGGGGCAGATCTCATCCCCTCATATGCTGCAGGTCAGTGGAAGGCCAAGCTCGACAACTCGGCTGTGATATAACCTTGAATGGAGTAGAAGAATCAATTCCCTTCTTGCAATCTAAAGTTTGGAGCAGGCCAAATCTGCATTCCCCATCATACTGCTGTTCCACAGAGCTTTGTCTTTCCCTGCCAAGTCTCCAAGTAGAAAAGCAGAGTCACAGCTTTTACAGGCACATCGCTAGCACCATGTAAGTCCTGCCCTGCACAGCGGCTTGGAAAGTGATGACAATACTGCAAAGATCAGACACTGAATGGGGGCTGTGTGGGGAACTGTGAGGAAGCTGATAGTGTTTAAAGCACTGACATTCCCCCGAAGATTTAGGTGAAGAAGCTTGGCATGAACTTAAATAGACAGATGCTTTTAATGATTGTGAAGAGTTGGGAAAGTTTTTTCTTATAGTACCTTTTTTGTTAGTGAGGGCTAAAGCAAACAGTCATCCATGATCCCACTGTGTAATTGCTTCCATTTTGTTTAGGCAGTTTAACCTCCCTTTAACCCCTCTGACTACTGTTCAAGACGAAACAAAATGACTTTGATGATCTTAGGCCAGCAATAATAATAAACTCCTCTGGTGTTGTAAACCTCTTTGTGTGAAGGACAGAGAGACTGATTACTTCTCCAAACTGTTTGTGCTCTGTGATTGATAACGACCAGTTGAAATTCCCCTTGCTTTTCCCCATGTACCTCCATACAAGGGTTATTTAATCCACTGGCACTTGGGAGGAGTTTACCTTGAGGCATGGTGTGGGTTCAAAGGCACAATGAAGAATGGCTTTCCATAGACAAGTTCTGGGGGCAGAGCCTTCCAAAACCTGCATCCTCCTCTCCTGTATAACAAGCTGGGAGATTGATCCTCGACTAGCACAAGTAACTTCATTTGAGATGTATTCATTTTATTGCCAGGGTATATCAGTTGCATTAAAGCTCATTCTGGAGTATTGTTAGCCATTCAAAGAAAAAGCTGTGCCATTTAAATTCTCTCATCACTTTTGGTTGCTGACAGATCCAAGGCATCTCCAGACCACTCAAACCCCATCACCACTCAAACTATCCATACCTGCAATTCCAGTGTGACAGCCTGCTCTGCAATTACCGCAAAGTGAAGGAGGCTGGGAGAAAGACATGCTGTGGCAAGAAATGTCTTTTAAAAAGATGCAGAGTAAACATATTGCTGAGTTAAATTGACTTGATTTGCATTCATAAATAAGGTAAGGTGAATGTAATTATGCTGTGGCCATGGACTAAAGGTCACATGTCATGATTTTTAATTATAAACACGCTAACAGCAAAACAGCAATGATGCATGGATCTGCGAGGCCATCCATTTAGTAAAGTTTTAAAATCCTCAAACTCCCACAGATGTGTGGGCATTCCTGGGTAGGGGAGAAAGCAGAAATGAGAGAGCTCCCTCTCCTTAAATCTGTCTTTTGTCAAGACTGCTGTCTTTGGAAACATATTAGCCATATTGTGTAGTGAAAATGAAGTTTCCAAAGTAAATTGCCATTAAGTTAATATTAGTGCTTCATATTACCCAAATTCTTCTTTCAAACACATTTCAAAACAAGAAAAAGGTAAATTTCTTTCCAAAGCCTTTGGCTATTCTGGCTCTGTGGCTGTTGCTGCAAGATTTAACCATTCCTTTCCAGTATGAATGGTCAGAATTTTTGAGATGAAAAGAACATGCAAGAATTGTTTAAACATAAGGAAAAAAAAGATATTCAACCATGTGACTTGGCCCACTTCTTAGTTATTAGAGTATCTAGTAGGCAGACATATCAGCAAATAAATCAAAATAATGTGGAGGAATTCTTGTATTCCCAATGCTGATGGATCTACATTCCCCCTACAATGCTGCTGAGTGTGTGATTCTGGGATCAGTCTACCCTGGGCTAAATTATGTGAGTTTGTGAGGCTTTAACTCCACACAGTTTCTTCTGCTGAATTGTTTTAAGCCTAAGTGAACTGGAGTGAACTAAAAACTTTATCAGAAAGAAGAGACTCATTGAACAAAGCAGGGTTTCATTTTGTTTTGTGTTTCTTTAAAGGAAACTCTAGAAAAGTTCATGACTGGTTTTAGGCTTAAATTTTCTTACTTTTTTGGGAGTTACCAGATTTTAGAAAGGAAAAAAAGTAAAATTTAAAGAGCTTTTGTTCCTCAGCAGCCGGGACTTCACCAGCTCGTATAAAGAACTAGAGCAAAAAATGTGAACTGCCAATGTATATGAAACAATAACGAACACGTGTGAAGCATGGAATCCCAGAAAAAAGAGGAATTCTAGACTGATCTTTGGAGTGCATCTGTCTCTGTACTGTTTAATGTGGCAAAATTTCCCTAAATTTTTGCTTTCCATGGGGATTCAGCAAGATACGTACTTTAATCTCAAATTTATGCCTGGGGAAAATCCTACCCTTTTCTGAGGACAGAGTAAGGTCCAATATTTCACTGCAAAGTGAGATAAATTAATTATCTGAAATAGTACTCCTACAGCTGTAACATTCATTACCTGAAGCTCAGACAGGTGCATAATTCTTCCGTGTCTTTGAAAACCATCAAAGGTTTTTCCTTTGACATTTGCTTTAAAACTGTAGTCCTCACTGATCATTCCAAAAAGGGGTAAGACCAATAGCACACTAGAAAGGGAAAGATCAGAAGAGTATGGTGGTAATTCACAGCAGCAAGGACCACCTCTGGAAGAAGATGCCTCAGCAGACTCTGAATTTCAGTCTTCTTTTGCAATATGAAATGCATGAAACAGGGTTCTCCATGGTCCAGATCTGATTCCTATACTGAAGTGACTTCAGAAAGGTCATCTTTCAGGTGTGAAGGAGATTTCTCTACTTTGGCCATCTTTGTGATGATTTCTCTCACCGCTTCACACATGTGTCATAAGCCTCCCTGATATAGTTTTCATACAGGTGGAAAAGATGTTTTCAAGAAAATTCCATTCTCAAGCTGAACATCTATTTAAATGCAAGCAGATTTTTTCCCAAAAAAACACCTAACAAATTAAAACATCTGCTTCAAGGGAATCACAAGTTTATTGCTGTCATAACAAGCTGACATTTGACATGCTGTACTTGGCTGAATTAAAGCCATAGTACACCACACTCCAGAGAAGCAGCGCTGGGTTATAGTTTGCTGGAACATCTGCAGAGTAAAAAATGCATGTTAGCTCTCAAGTTCAAAGAGCTCTTGGAAATACATTCTCTAACAACACAAACTGGAAGATGGCATATGGTTAGTTCCTCTTTTTGTTTTGTTCATAAACTTGTTTGTGAGATATAAATATCCTTAATTCTGAAACTGAATAATCAGTCCCTGAACACAAGCACTATCAAGCCAGGCCAAGTGAAAGATCTTTTTTGTAATATTGTGCTCCATGGGTAAAAAAAAGTGTGTTTGGGGAAAAAGTAGAGAGAGAACCAGATAAGCACTTCCTGAAGTGCTCTTTCAAGTAGAACTTTACTGATGGACCAAGGAAGAATTTAATGTACTGCCCTGTTTATGGCTTACTTGGATGATCTGCTCTGCAGTTTAGTTCCAGTTTCCTGTTTGCAAAACAGAGACCATAGTAACTCTCTGCCAGAAAATGCTCTCTGAATTTGTTATGTGGACTGTCAGATCCTCCTGTAGTACCTCAGGAGTGGAGGTCATGTCAACATGGAGACAGAGGGAGGAGGGAAAGACACAAAAACCTACCCTTTTTCTTTCTTTGCATTTAATATTTCTCAGGGCAAGGTGGAAGAATAGAAAGATTTAACTGTTACTTCTTTCTTCTCACTCTGGTATCTCCATCCTCGTTCACAGATCAAGGAGTAATAAGGAAATATTGCTTACCACCTCAGAAGCTAGTAGTCAAGTCATCCTAAATCACCAGACTATTTCTAACAGAATAACCTAAAAGAAGTAATAAATATCAAGCACACATCAAAATCAAACTTTTGGAGATTTTTTTTAAAGTTGTTCTAGAAATTGAACTTTTTAAACATTTGAAATTTTTATTTTACAATGAAAGTCCATTTTATATTGACTTAATGGGTTATCTAATCAAAAGCTTAAATATTTGACTCAGAGATTATTTAAGTAGGGGCTCCATGTGGGGAGAGAACTGTCTCAAGCATTTATGGAAATATTAAATTCTAAATTCCTGTCATTTTCATTCTACTAATAATATAAATATACATAAAAGCTTTAGAAGGAGACTGGTGTAACCGTGTAATATTTATGTTCTTGTCAAAGCATATGGATGGGGTCAGCTGCATCCTGCTCTATGGCCACTCATTTTTACAAAAGTATGCAGCACCTGAATGGGAAGGGCAATCCCTTCCAGGGTCAGTTGAGGCCTTCTGCTAAGTTTTAAAACATCAAATGTTTTGGTCTGCACAAATCATCACTTGTGTATGTAGTTGGCTCCTCATAAATAAAATGGCAAAGGAGGGAGAAATTAAACAAAAAAAATCAGGTACAAAAAAGACATTAATTCAGCAGCCTGATGCTGAGTCAGAACTCTCAGTGGCTCTGTCTCCTCTAACCAGCCCTGGAAATACTTGGAGAACGAGCAAGATCAAGACTAATATGGTAGTGACAACATGCTACATGGAAAACAGGGCATAGACAAAAGCAAACAGGTTGACAAAGCAAAAGATTTATGTTCATATTGTGGATAAAATGTTTTCACGGTACCCATTGGGTCTTTGCATCAACTGCAGGCAGCGTTGCACGCTGTGTTGTGACTTGGCTGACACGGCAGGAACAGCAACTACTTTAACACTGATGTAGGATAAGGGGAGCAGCTGCTCCCATCTAGACCCAAAGATACATTCCTTTTTTCCTTCCTTTCAAAAATCACTCTCTACCTCTGTTCTGTCAACACTCCCCTACTAAGGGTCAGGGAAAAATTTATTCCACCTCTTTTATCACACACATTCATATGTAGCACTTCATTTACTGAGGTATTTTTTGCAGGAGATGATAACTCTTAACTCCTAAAGGTTTGGAAGACTGGGTCTTCTGATCATAAGCTCTGGCTCCTAAAGGTCAGATGCTGCTTGCTTAGTTATGTCAATTTTATTACAGTCACCTCAGTTTCCATGTACAATAGGCATTTGATGATTGATGTTTCGTAATGGGACATTCCTACTGAACTCTTTAAGAAATTCTTTCCCTCCATTCAAAAGTTCAAAGGAAAGAGAAAAATTGAAACAGCAATTGCATAAGATTTATATACTGTACAGTGAGGAACCAAAGACTCTCCTGTTGAACAGTTATCTAGCAGCAATTGGGAACAGCATGTGGAAACCAACTTCAGGTATTCTTGGCTTGAAACTGCAGTCCATTTTTATAAAAAAATGGAAGATAAGGAGAATCAAAAAACAGTCTGGACAACCTTCTAGTTCAAAAGTATAAACTAATTATGCTATTTGAAGCAATACTATAAAAAGTTATATTTATGTCTACAGCAGAGTTCATTCTTTTAGAGTCTCAAATATGAAGTTTGTGACAAATAATTTTTATTTTCTACCCATTTAAACTGCTATTTCTTTCCATCTGATTACGTCTGCTGAGAACTGCATTCACAAAACCAGCCTTTCTACACCATTTTTGGAAATGTATAATTCATTTATAAATTCAGTAGAATAGACATCATTATAATCTCATCTGGCCACTTGCATCTTTTGTTGGAAAAATCAAATGAATCAAAAGATCAGAACTAATTGACTGTTTTCCCAACATTAGAACAGAAAAAAATTGTTCAACTCTGAGTCATTCTTCATGGAAATTTAGTTATTTCTCTTACTATAATTAAGATGTTCTATTTTCCCTTTTTAAACGAAGAGCTAATTGAGACTGTGTGATCTTCAGACCACCAATGTCTCAGTGCTGTGATAAGTGGTATCTTTGAAGTTTTTAAAAGAGTGAAGTTTGATTGAGTGTATTTTTATTTAGGTGCACATAAAATTAGATAGTTTTTGGTACACATGGTAAGAATTTTGTCAGTATCATCCCACATCCCTTCATGAAATGGTGCCTTATTTTTCAGCACAACTCACTGTAATACCTGCAATGTTTAAAATTACTGTTTTTGAACTGTACATAGAGAGACCATGATTTATATGCTCTCATTCCAGGTATTCCATAAACACTTTAGCAATGTGAATTTCATTTCCAGGACAAGTGCTGCCACTTAGTTGCAAGCAGACTATTTCATTCCCAGGCATTTAAAAACAGCTAGTAAAAAGTTGAATGAGAAACTGCTTAAAAATACTTATTTAAAGAGGGAAAAGTATGCATGGGATCATCTGAGAATACAAAAAGTTTAGATGCTTCTAACTTTTTGAAACTTAGTCACATACCTCGAAATTAAATCTTAAAAAACAGGAGGATAACAAGGGGTTATAGAGTGTGGTTGCAGCAAAAAATAAACCATAAAAATGTGTTTGAAAGATATGATCAAAATGATCTATTTGTTAAAGTAGATTGCAAAGGCCTAGAAACTCTGCTATAGTCTTTCTAAGCTCTTGACACCTATCATTTCAGGAACATAGTCTCTCTCCAAATTGCATCAAGCAATATGACAGACACCTGCCATAGGTGACTTCTCTCTGCTTTCTCCCCAGAACTGTCTTTGTTGTGTTGCTTTGTGAGAGTTCAAAGTGCCCACACTGTTCAAAATCTATGGAGGAAGGCAGGGAGGAATATTGCCAGGAAGGAGTGAGATTTCTCATGGTTTGTGTACATGTAATTTACACACTGAGATTAATCTAGAGCAGAGCTCAATTTTTTGGCTCCAGGAAGGATAGAAAGAAAAGGTGGCATTTAAAGGCAAAGTGTAATATTACCTTCCTCTCCTACAAGAGAAACAAATATTCTTGATTTAAGATGCTATGTCCTCAATACCACATGATAAACCTGTGAAATTCTCTTTCAAGAGCTGGCGATGTACAAACACCCCATGACCTCAAGTTACTCCATCCTCTTAGGAACTCCCATTCCCAAAAACTTGTTCCTGTCTATATCCAACTGACACTGACAACCTGAAAGCATTCACTAAATAAAAACAATTAAATATTAGTAAGATTGAAACTCCTAGTTTCTTCAAAAGGTCTAATGGCTTAAAAGGCAGACTTCAAGAAACTCCGTTAATAAAAAAAAGTTTTAGCTTCTTCCCTTTAGCAATTTGTCCTGGACGATGTCAGCTTGTTGATGGAATAACAAATCAACCCCACATTTAACAGAGCTGTGTATTGTCATAAAATAATATAACAAATCTGTAAATCAAGGTGCGTACTTTTTTCTTTTTTTCTGTGCCTTAAAGACCTCTTTTGAGAAGAAGCATTACGTTCTCAAACTTTGAATATTCACATTATCAGGACTTTAAGAAGGATTTTAGACATAACTTTAGTGTAACCTTTATTTTTAAAGAATGAAAGAGTAAAAAAAAATATTTAGATATATATTGGGTTTCCATAGCAAGGGTCTGGTAATGAGAGGGAGAGAGGTCTAGGGGTGGCTTCTCTGCCTCCATGTCCAACATAGCCAACAACAGCTGACTTCAGGATGTACCCATCCATGCCCAAGGCTGAGAACCAAGAATAAATTAAAGCCTAGGAAGAAGGGAGTGGTGGGGCAAGGTGTTTTTTAAGTTTTGTTTTACTTTTCATTATCCTACTCTGATTTTCATTGGTAATAAATTGAGCTAATTTTTCCTAAGTCAGGTCTGTTCTGCCTGTAACAGTTATTCATGAGCGATTTCTCCCTGCCCTTATCTACTCATGAACATTTTATTTTTCTCTCTTCTGTTCAGCTGAGGAGGGGAGTGATACAGAGGCTTTGATGGGCACCTTGCATCCATCCAGGTTCAAAATGCCATGAGAAAAGAAAAAGGGAACGATACAAACCAGCACTGACACCATTCTTTCTTACCAGAGGTTTCTGACATATTGTGCTTACCTTGGTCACAGTAGAAAATGCCTCAGAAGCACAAGAGCTATTAGCAAAGAAAACTTGCCTTTAACTGGTTCAATAAATAGCCCCAAGACTGTCTCTCCTTTGTTTGTGTATGTGTTGTTGTTTGAGTTTCTGAAGCTTGATCATCCTAATAGGACTGAATTTTTCTGTAGGGATTGTTGCTGCATACCAGATTTCCTCTAGTCATCATGAAAGCACTGACATACAATTGTCACAAACATAAAAGGATCTACTTAATCCAACTAGCACTGAATTCTCCACCAATTAATTTTGTGTGAGTCTCCTGGACAGAACAAAATATCAAGAGTCTAGCAAATGCTGGGACTGAGTTTGAACTGAGGCATTGAGTCATTGGATGACCTTGTGGACAGTCTCTTGACCTCTGTGAGACTCAGCAATCCAACAGCACCACTGGGGAAAGGCAGGACCTCACTGCACACCAGATGCTGTGCCCAGGCCTTCCAGGCTAAGCTACAAAACAGCAAAATAAGCATGCTAATAAAAAAACATTTCCTCAGTGATTCAACTGACCCCTCTGACTTCTTCCTCAAAGGCTGAGAGTGACCAGGAAGTCAGTGAGGAACAAGGATGATTTCACTTGTTCTTCCTGGGTGGGCTCCACTCAGCATTTAGCTGCAGAAAATCTGAGTGGGATTGCCAAAAATGTCTTTAAAAATACATTGCCAACACATTGAGTGTTGGCAAGACAGAAAGTACAGGCAGAAGTACCTGTGTGTGTGTTGAGCACAGCTGTACGTGGACTACTAAAGTTTCCATGGTGTACATGCCAGAGTTCTGCCACACTGAGCATTTCTGGCTGGGAAAGAGGGGAAAGGCAGCAAAATTCAAGGAGGTTCAAATCCATGGAAGACAAGCATCACTGATGGACATTTTCCAAAGACTTCTGCACAGTCATTTCCTCTCTGAAAGTGCGTAGTATCCCTTGTTGTCCGTCAGTACAGCACATCTCCACAGTTTATGTAATTTGTGATCTGACTTCCCCTGAGGAAGCAGCTGTCCCACTGTGAGGTATTATTGTCCCATCACTTTATAGGCAACACTAATATGAGCCAGTGGCTCTGGAACAGAGCACAAAAGTACTGTGCATCCTCTTGAGAAAAATCACTCGGGTCAGTCAAGGAAGCCCTGTACTATTCACTAAAAGCTAGCTATTTTATTAGGGAGGATTAGACAGTTTACATAAATTAATTTCTCATTTCACATCACTAGGTTGACAAAAATAATGTAGGCGATGAGGAGCAGACTTTACCATAGAAACAGGACTCCACTTCTCAGCTGAGTGTTCTGATTTCTAGAGATGGACACCTAAGAATTGTGACCCCTGTTCCTGCATTTCTAGTCATAATCTATCAGGAGAGATTAAAAATCCCTTCGCCCAGAACACATCACAAAAGACAGTGACTGAAAGACCTCCACTGTGGTGTTGAAACAAGGAGTCCTGTCTTTCCTGAAGCAATACTGCAATGATTGGTAATTACATCAGAAGATATGCCAGTACTGCTTTAAGCTAGTCCAGTTAGATGTGATCTAAAGGTGTTTGACAAGTCCATGAGAATATTTCATTTAGGGCATGCATTTTCTGAACCCCAAACAATCTTAGTTCACCTGAGCAAAGGCAAGAAAGTTAATGAAAATACTCAACAGAACAATGAATCTCTTTCCTAAACCTTATATAAAAATTTTAAATGCTTTGAAGTTTTACTGTACAGCTGCTTTTAGCATAACAACATATTATTCCCAAGCAAGTTTTGTATGTGTTTAGAAAACAGAGAGAAGACAGAAAACAAAACTGAAAACATACTCATCATGTAGAGATGTCTATACAGAAAGACTCACATTGTATTTGCTAGGCATCTAACAGTGCACAATAAAACTGAAACCATATCTGCTGCTTTTCTCAATAGTAGGAAAATGTCCCAGTAGTTTTGCCAGGATCACAGCTGAATGCTTGTTTGGACATAATATAACTTCCCCTTCTGCCTTTAACTTCTTCACTTTTATGTATCACAAACAGTAACAACTGAAAAACTTGCTTCAAGTATTCATAAATATTAAAAATATGCTATGCTATTCTACAAAAGTTAAACTTGTACTCAGTGTGATGCATTTAGCAATGTCCTTGAGTTACCTGCATTTAGGATGTAACTAAAACCACGGCTCTTGACCACTTTTATAGCTGTGAATGGTCCCCTGACTCCTTTCACTTGAGCAGGGGTGTTAACCCCGGGGTCCTGGCTTGCTTCCAGCTTACGTAATGATATCATGCTGCCTTCGATTCTCCAAGAGGTCCTAACCGTAGAAGCTATTCTTCACTTTCTCTTCCTTGAGAAACATTGCCAGCAGAAAATATCTACCAATCTGTGTCTGAGAGCTGGCCGAATTTCCCCATTTCTATAAAGTTATGCAGATGTGCACACTTATGAGTCTGGGTTTTTGTGCTGATTGCTTGGATATGGAAAAATACAGATAAATACACATGAACATATTTAGAGTTGCACTGGAATAGTCTTTTTAGCAGAAGGAAATATTTTTCAGCTTTAACTGGTTATGGCATTTTCGAAGGAATTATGTAACATACAGAGCAAGAGAAAGAATAAAACCTGAGAGGATTTAATTAAGTGACATAAGATGCCTATGGCAGAGGCAGGAACTTAACCCAGGTCTCAAGATTTCAGCTTTCAGTATGACATCATTTCTTTCCCTGAAGAAACACTATGTAATATAGTGCAAAATATATAATATAGACTTATGTAATATAATGAAGAATGTATAGTGTAACAAAGAAATATAATTAACTAATCTCACCTCTAAAAATAAATTTCTTTTGCAGGGAAAAGAAAGGGTTAGGGTACTGTATCTATTTTGGGGAGGCATCTACAGAATAGTGTTGAAGACATCAACAGTTTGCAACTGGATGTCTCCACCTTCACTCTATTTCTGCCCTTCAGTCACCCATTTTCACTTCATTCTACCCCTCTAATTCTAAGGATGAAGTTGACACAGCTGCATAAGGGAGCCTTTACTACCTTAAAGAAGAGTATCTCTCTCTCTCTCTCTGTCAAAACCATGGAAGGGTGTGCTCAACTTCTACCATTGAAACTGATTTCCATATATTTCATGACTCAGTATTTGCATCTTGGTGGTGTAATAATACAGCAATATTTGCTTGTGGGTTTTGTTAGAGAGGGAGCATCACTTATGCCTTGACACCTCTCTACTCTCTCTCCATGCAATTATTTGCAAATATGTTGGCGGAGGGCAAGGGAGAAGGGATGGTAGATTTTTTAGCATTCACTATGACAGAGCACTTTGAAAAATCTGTGGCCTAATGATTTTTCTGTCACTATGTGCCCCTGTTTTTTCCATCTACAGAACCACAATAATTTTTAATGAAGTCATAAGAGTATTGTGAGGTTGAACATAGCATTGTCGTAGTTTGTAAACTACTTGGAGATTTTTGGCTAAAAGGTCCTGTAAAAGTGTAAAGAAGTTAACTGAAATTACAGGAGTCAATTCCTAATGTGCATCTCTGTGTTTATGAGCAGGTTTTTCACCTTGCCCTTGTGGAATTTGAGAAATAAAAAACACACTCAGCCCCAAAGAACTTACACCTGAGCAGACAGTACAGATGAAAGGCTAGAAGAATTTTAAAATTTTCATCCCTATTTTACAGAGAAGGAACTCAAACATGAACAACATATTTGTTTTAGGATACACAGAAAAGGAGCAGCAGACACACGGATGTAAAGACAGATCTCTTAAAGACCATCCCAAGTGCATAACTTAGATGAGATTCTAGTTAGCAGAGTCTCTCTACAATCCTCCCACTGCTCAGTTTAATTACTGATTTCTACTGCTGTTAGAAAGGTAAAAACAGTCTTTTAAAAACCTACAGCTAGCTTGGAACCCAAATACAGCAGCATGCTTTGTTTTTTCACCTTCTTCTTTAGCTACGTCTTCTTTTTACCCTTTTCTTTTTGTTGTCACATGGAGCTCATGAAACTCCTTGGTTTTGATAGTGTTTTTTATTATGAGGATTTCTTTAGGTAGCTGAAGTGGCTGTGAGCAGGGTTTGCTGAGGAAGTGCTCAGCCATGGCCCACTGGTTGGTGTCAAAGGCCAGCATCTGGTACCATTCTCCCAGTGCTCAATTGCTTCTTTCTTTCAGCTCTTTTCAGACCAAGGTACAACTTGAGAAGTGCACTTTGTGTTATAAAAGCCCTGATAGAATGGCAGCTTTATGTGCATAAATCTGTTCTCACTGCCAACACCACAACTTAGCCAAATAACAACTGCAGCCACAATACCAGGAGGCCAAAGTTTTCTAAGACTAAATTTGTCACCTGGTCTCTTGCAAGTAGCTGCCTACAGAAGTGAATATGACCTTAAATTCGATTCTCTCATTGTACACAAGCTACAGAGAAAATTGAAAAGTGTTGATTTAGTGTTCTATAGATTTCCTCCATTTTTCTTTATTTTTTTTTAATATTCTTGACAAAATTATTTATTTTTGTTTAAACATTAACAAAAAAAGACAGCTGAAGCAGTGACAGAGCCATGGTTAACTGTCAACAAATCTATGTCAGAATTTACTAATCTGAACAAAGAGAGTTTAATTTTGATTTTATTGAAATATAAAATTTTCTCAAATTAAAACCAAATGAATATATATTTATAGTCAAACTGAGACTCAACCAAGGCAGACAGCATCAAGTGCTTGTTCACAGAGTGGGGTCAGCACTCTTTCTTCACTGCCTTTGCCAATGTTTATGGTTTTTTCTAATCAGGGGAAAATCAGAGCCATGTGGACACCTAGAGGAAAAACAACAGGTCTCAAAATGTTATTGGCAGGGTGAAATTTGTGATTCTCCCATGGCACTTAGTTTTTCTGTCAATTTGTTTCAGTTACATTTTCAGGTTAATGTCTTCTATTTTGTGAAGTTGTTTGGGCTGGAAACAAATTTTCTCATGGTTTTTATAGAAATGTAGTGCAGCCATTCCCAGGTGGAAGTCCTATAAAGAAAAGCTTTATTTTAATCCACAGGCCTAAATCTAATATATAACCTCTCTATTCTTATAAGGCATAGGTTAACACAGCAGGTGTTTCAAGTTCCTGGGAGATGCATTAAATAGACAAATTTAAACCATGATTAATAACCTTTTTTTTTTTGGAAGGAGAGGAGAATATGAAATTTCAGTCAGGTATATACTATAAACAGCTTTAGGATACAAATAACCTTCATAACACCTGCATGTGGGGAAAAAAAGTTATATTTTAGAGCGTGTTTAATAGAACAAGTAAAAAAACCCCACTACTAAACAAAATATTGCAGTGCAAGTGCATAGCAGTCATAATTTTTAAAAGAGGTACCCAAAATAATGAACAGACAGCCAATAACTAGAAAATTACCTGAAGTAGTGAATTCAAAGGGCTTATTAAAAATATCAGATTTACCTTTTAAAAGACCTGTGTAATTACATGCATCATGATAAAGCAGGCAGGGCAGGCAAGGCAAGCATGTGCTGTAAGTTCTGGACAATCTATGGCTGTACACGTGCAGAAAACACAGCAGGTTTCTGAGCACATGGAAGCATAAACGTTCAGGAGCTTGTAATGCTCCATCATGGACCTGCCTGGCTAGGAAAATTTTGCCTATCTTATACTTTGTCAGCAAAGGAGCTGAACACATCAAGGGTTAATGGGATGTGCCACATGTTAAACCCAGTTGGCTCATCACTTCAAACAAAGCCACCAGACTGTGGGATATGAATTCTGTCTTTGCTGGTATCAAACCTCTTCCTTAAGCACTAAAAAAAAAAAAAAAAAAAAAAAAAAAAATCACTTTTGTTCTCCAGTCTTAGAAACTTGTGTTGAACACAGCTATGGCAGGCCTGAGGGTGCACACCAGTGCTCTGAATCACTAGGGTGAATGAAAAAAATATGATCTGTGAAGAAAGATAAAGGATTTTTGTTACATTTCTTTTAAGTCAGAAGAGTTTATCTCAGGGCAGATTCCAGAGTTTATTCATGTGAAAATCACTGTATAAACAATCTGAAGTTCGCCTGACTGTATTGTGTGTGCTTAGCTGAGTACTGGGAGTGGTGTGTTTATCCATTCTATACATGATGGGATGCTGATTTAGATAGTAACTATAGATTGGACACCCAGTTAATACCTAATCTTGGTGTGTAAATCTTTTGGCTGACTCTGTTAAGTCTGTTGGAAAGAGACTGTGTTCAAGGTTCTTGGAAGTCTCTTATGAATCCAATAGGTTGTTATTTAACATCTTGATTTCTGATTCCACTTAGTTTACTCTCAATACAATCTGTCAGAGGATTAATCCTGGTGAGTTGTTATTTACAAAGAAAGAAGTGTGGCTATCCAAGACTTCAGTGACTACAAGCCAAATCCCCAAAACAAAGTTTGTGAAGTTACAAAAGCAAAAGCAATCAAGTAAAAACTATACCTGTGGGCTCCTCAGATGTAAAGGAGATTATAAGGAGTGTATGAATATTGGCTCTCCTTCAAGTAAAGAAAACATCCAAAGGATTTTAAAAGAAAGAGTTTGGGGGAACTGGTGTCTGAAATGTCTCTGCATTTTGCCTTCTGAAACCTAGTGTAATCTTCTCCTATTAAGAAAGAGAGTTGTAACTGCTTAAAAATGTCTACTAGCCAGTATGTATTTCTCTTGATCCTATAACATCTGTGATCCAATAGGATACAAAAGTTTGAGTTATACTCATCAACATAAATTGAGTATTCTGCTGGCTTTGACGGTGGGGGACTATTTTCTCCAGTGATACTTTTTGACATGAATAAGACAT
The DNA here is from genome assembly GCF_050655825.1 of Lonchura striata. Taxonomy (NCBI): domain Eukaryota; kingdom Metazoa; phylum Chordata; class Aves; order Passeriformes; family Estrildidae; genus Lonchura; species Lonchura striata. The sequence continues at coordinate 67,966,307 of NC_140741.1, forward strand.
GCTGTTTTTTTCATCTGAGTTGCATTAAATAACTGAACAGTTACTTGTGGATGTTGGATTTGATATGGGGAAGTAAGTTATGGTTCATAATTTAATACACATAGTGGATTTGAAATGGTCTCTAAAGAAGCTCAGAGGAAAGCTCGTATACAAATGCTTATTGGTTTGCTTTAGATTTGTGTTTGTACAGAGAAACCAAGAAGCATACATAACAAGAACTTGGTGTTTCTCCAGCTATCTGAACCAGTATTTAATTTTAAATATTTCCATGTGTATATGAAGCTAAAATATTTTTTATGCAAACAGCCATGATATAATTCTCTCTTTGAAGTTACTAGGCACAAAAAATAGAACAAAAAAAACCAACACAAGAACAATAACATTGAGAATTTGACTTTAGAATATCTTAGGAAACAAACATATCTTCAGGGTGGTTAGCTTGTGGGAAGGTATGGCAGAGCATATACAGCAATGATATGTGATATGCTTTCATTCCTCCCATAATATTTCAAGTCAGTAGAAGCTTAATTTGATGACCAGTCTCCGTGAAATACGGTGATACTCACAGTAAAATGACAAAAGTTCCAACCTGATTTACAGAGTGAGTCACACACATTCTTTAAGAACCTTTGAGTAAGGAGATATTCAGGCTGGCTTGAACTCCTTCATTCTTTTTGAAGCTTCAACATTTACCACAAGTAGCACATGGCTAGTATACTATAGTGTGGCCAGGTAACAGAATAATTATTACTTTTCTCTAAGTACACAAGACCAGATGTTCAATCTAAGCACCACACAGCTTACATGCTGATGCTATAGATCATCCCACCTCCATCTACCTCAGTGAAACTGGGTCAGCTAACACAAGCTGGGCACCTTCACTTCTCTGCAAAATTGATCAGGCAGCATATGTATTTCATTTTACATCCTGAGTTGTGGATGTATCTGACAACACCCTTGATAAGTTAAAGATTTGGTGAGTCACAGTTAGTTACAGATTGAGTATCCCAAATCCTCCCTGCCTAGAAGGAGGATTGAGAAATGCCATGGACACAATGCCCATCTGTAAAGAGTAATAAAGCCTCAGCTGTTTATGTGGAGATGGATGTTCCCACTCCAGTGTTGTTGATGGCTCCATTCTGCAAGATGTCAGCAAAATACTCGAGCACTTGTGACTTTCGTGAACAAAGGACAAGAGAATTTCTCATCTGCTAATATGCCTTGTGTTAAAAAGCCAATTTGCCTCGAAGTCACTGCTGCAAAGTTCTTTCACTATGTAGAAGAATCAGGCATGCTGAAAAGTTGAACTTCAGTTAGGATTTTTGAGGGCTAGAGTTAAGAAGTAAAAGAAAATTTTGGGCTCAAGGTTAGAAAAATTTAGTCTTTGGTGTTATTCCCATGTGCTCAATGGACATAGAGTAGGGGTGAATTTTACTTGGCATGTTTAGCCAACACTTCATCAAAAACTAATTTTCCTACATCTAATCACCCAACCAGCCTCTTTCAGTTTTTATGGTTAAAAAAAATGGGAGCTGGTGTCACTGACATCATAGATTTTCTTCTACAGAAAAGGCAGGAAATTTCACCTCACTTCTAACTTGCTGTGCAATAATCACAAAGTGTCACTTTGTTTATTAACTGTATGTTGACATACAATTGCAGTGTGAGAGTGACCCCACAGTCCAGTCCTAGCAATTACTGGCAGGTTAGGTTTGACTTAAATAATGTCACTTCTTGTACTAAAAACAAGTGCAGCTCCATCCAGTTGCTAAACTCAACACTCTGCTGCTAAAGTCAAGCTGAATGCTGCACCAGTGTGACAGGAGGTGAACCAGAGAACTTCTAAGTCATATTAATTGTTAAGAGAAAGATATATTAATGTTGGTTACACAGCCTTTTCAAAGCCATCTCTGGAAATAATACATAGTATTCACTTCAGAAAAAAAAACAGGGATTTGTTTTTATGGTTCTTTCTTACAATTATCACACTAGAAAATTTATAAAGAAATAGTGAAACAGGAAAAAAGTGTATGTGCTGCTGTGAAGATGCAGAAAGGCACAGCTGGGTACAAAACACCAGAGAGAATCCTGAGTGTCAATATCTATATTGTTATTGTAGTCATTGACATGATACAATTCTCTTAGAAACTTGGTAAGCTTCACACTAAAATTAGTTGGATTTTTGTCCCCTAATATTTGATTTCCATTTATTTTCATCATTCTGTTTGGTATTTTATTTCTCTTGTTTCAATGGTAGATTCCAAGCACAGTGGAGTGAAGATACTAATTTTTCTTTCAGAGAGTGTTATGGAATAACTGTTTCTGAAACCTGACATTATAAAGAATTCAATAGGTAAAAATACAATTAAAACAAAGAAACAACATATTTTCACACTTATATGAAATATCTACTCTAAAATTCCATGAAATGATTAAATTTTATGCATTAAAATTGGTACTTACATAGGAAAATAGAAGCTAAAATAGCACAAGAGACAATTTTGAAGTATGTATCTAGACTGCATGAAATATGCTGTTCCCTGGAACCCCGATTCCTCAGCTGGCTACTAAGCAAGACAAAGCAGAGCACACCATGACTCTGCACTGTTCCAGGAGGATGTGCTTCCTTTCCAAGGAAAGCATGGCAAGGAAGGAAGTGCATGTGAGTGTCATCTTTATATGGCTCTGATGCTTTAGACAGACCATATTAACTTTGATTTTCCAGATTTTGTTTATGTTTTTTCCAAATACCACAAAAAAATTCTTAGATGCCACTTTTCAGATTAAAATCCACTTTTAAAAATGGCTTGGTCATGTGGGACCAGACTCTACCCATATTACCCTAAAAAAAAGCAGTAATCAGATGGGTTCCTAAGAGTTTACTGTTTGGTAATAGAAACATTTCATATTCCTAAGGACCCCATTTGAATTTTGAATTTTATCCTAAGATTTCAATTGCATCTTTCTGAATAATTCTTTGACAAAAGCAGTGTTAGCAACTGTATCTAAGGGTCTGAAGTAAAAATGTGATTCATTGCTGTATGTGAGGCTGTGGTATTTATACAACCACAAATATCTGGGTGAACAGAGTCTCAATTGTAGAAATCTTAATTCTTGGTGTTTGCATTGTTTCTGGTTATGCCATTGTAAAATGAAAGCATAAATTGCACATGCCCTGAGAGTAGCGTGTGAAGCTTAATATTTTATCTGCTTAAATTATTCATAATTTTTTGCTTTCAAATTTATATTCTCACTACAGGTCAATAACTAGGTGATAATTTATCTTTATTGTTTAGAAAGATTGTTAAAAGTATTTGTCAGAAAATAGACAAGTTATTTTTATAGACTTTCATTTTAAGTTTCAGAATTGTTGGCTTTTTCACATTTTTAACTGAAAGATTCCCTCCCTTTCCGCAAGATTAATTTCCATTTCAAAATCTAGTCTTCTACAGCACTCATCCTATATGCATTTTAAGATGTCAGAATTAATTTCAAGGAAACACTATACAAATATCACAACAAAGATTCTTCATTTATCCAGCTGGACTTTAAATATAAAATATTTTAAATGTATTGGCCCAGAGATCGTTACCAAGCTTAGAGAGAAAAATTCTCAAAAATATTAAAAATTCTCACTGTAAGACAACTATATTCCTCCAGGCTTCAGCCTGACCTTGAATTCTAGAATTCCTCCCAGTGGCAGTGTTCAAAACTCTTTCAGATGTTTCTCCCCATGAGGACCATGGGTCTGGTTTTCAATCTTGTCCCAGCAAAGCTTACTTGAACCATACACCTGAATCCCTTCAGACCACCACGGGTCACTATCCCTGGATTGATGGCAATTAACACATTCAGTTTCTCACATGAGCAGCTACACAAACATCTCCATATTCATCAGAGGTAACTGGTGTAAAGTGCCTGAGCAACTTCAGGTCACTGCCATCACCATCTGCTTGCTGACCATGTGAGATCACAGGCTGCAACCTCTGTAACCTGCTGGGATCACAGTGCAGGGAATTCAGCTGCACCCGAGCTTGGCTGGGAAAGAGGATGGGCAGCTAGGAAGGATAGATGGGGTAGTAGGGCTGTACTGATTTTCAGGAGACAAAATATTTCAGAGAAGATGACAGAATGGTATTGGGAGTCTTCTTGGGACAGGAGATTATTTTTCTCTACCAGTTTGCACACACAGCCCCAGAAATCTGGCCAGACTCAGGTCATTTGTCACTGGAAATTCCAGGAGATCGAGTATTAGTCTCTGCTGTGCTGCTGCAGAATCCTGCATTCACATGGCAGACACAGCCCTTTCCTAAAAAAAGGGTGTGCCAGCTAATCCTTCTCACTTGCTGCTACTGATCTCGGACTACAAAACTCATTCTGAAGAGAGGGGGCAACAGTTTCACCCTTTCTAATTCTCCTAAACTGTTTATTCCCTTAGGCAGAATAATCAGCTAATACACCTGTGGAACAGTGTGGAGCAGGGGAAACCCAGCAGGGAAAATCCCTGCAGCCACGGCTGCCTGTGCTGTCACTGAAGTGTGCCCGGGGTGTAATGGCACATTAGGTGGGCATTGATCTCAGCCAGTTTATGAGCTCTCTTACAGAATTGAATCACTTGCTGCTGAATCCCATTGAGCAAAAATTGCTACTTCCTAAACTAATCCATTTTCAAATTAGCTTCCAATTGTGACAGATGACTTCACTGAAAATCAGTTTACCTAATTGCTAACACTCACTAAGGGAAAAGAAATCAATCTTTATATCTCTTTCTTTGCCCTATTTTTCTTAATATTTCTCACTGCTTCCTTTCACACAGCTCCAACTGGGAAGACAAGCTTTATGAGAGAGCTAAGACAGCTTAATTGTCTATTCCAATTCAGAAATCAAGAGGAGTTTCACTGACAGGGGAGTTGAGAATGTGTATTCATTTGTTTGTGCAGCTTTCCTCAATTGTTACTTAGCATCCATAACAGACCAAGATCCAGAGATTTCTGCATAAATAAACTGTTTCTTGATCATTGTGTCTTATCATAGACAGTTCATTTTCCCGTCTGTAATTGTAGAAAGGGAAGACTTGATGCCCATGTAACTATTAAAAATCTATAGCAGAAGCAATCACAGGTTGCCTCATATATCTGTTCTACATGACTTTCATTATGGGAAGTGGAGGTTGTTTTGTTTAGGTCTTTTTCCAATTTCCAAGGTAGGCTATAGGTACAGATGAAAATGCATAAAGATTACACTATAGAAGAACATTTCAAACTGTAGAAAATACAAAATCAAAATAATTAAAGTAGGCACACCCCATTAAAACAAACAAACAAACAAAAAACTCAATTCTAATTGGTCTTTTTAAAAAAGCTCCCTACATCTAATTACAGACACCTTTTTCTGGTACAAAATAGTATCTCAGTTTGAAGCCTCCCTAATTTTGATGACATTGAATTCTGAGCAGATACTTCTTCAAAGTAAAGTGACACATTTATGTGTGTTATATATTCTATATGATAGATTAGTTAGATACATGTGCAATACAAATAAGCTCTGAGTACCTCTGAAAGTTTTCAATATTTTTATGGTATAATGAATCATGTAAAACTAAGAAAATGTACTAAAAGAATGAAAAAAGAAAAATTAGGCACTTAACACTAATTCAGTAAAAAAAAAAAAAAAAAAACCACTCATACAGACCTATCCAAGCTGTTCTTCAAAGCAATCAACACAAATTTAGTAACTACGAAGTTCATCCTACACTGACTTAAAATAGCAGGCAGGGAGAAAAGGATGTCTGTGCAGCTGAGTAAGGGACAGTCCAGATTTTCATTTTGCTATGTCAGCTGGCTCAGAAACAAATCTGCATTTCCTCCTGGGAAGATACAGATGTACTTTTTAAATAACAAAATAGCCAATATGTCTCTAAATATGATTATCATAACCACATATAGCTTGTTGTACAACTATGTTCAGCTTCATAGGTAGGGCAGAAAGCCAGAAAATGTGGTGAACATATCCTCTTCCTCAACCCCTTGACCTACGAGTGTGATGTTTATCTTCATGCTGACATTCCTAAAAATCTATATTTCCCCCTTGAATCAAGCTACCATATATTGAGAACAGAATAGCAGCTTATGTTCTTTTGGCATTTTAGAAACATTTTTTTTGCTACACACATTGCCTTGCTATTGCTTTCCTTTTGGATGCCTGTGTCTTCATTGAATGCACAGTTTATTTCTGACTGTGTGACTCTGCAGCCATTCCTGGTGACATGTTAGAAAGAATCCCAAGGAAACATTATGGCTTGAGGTTTCAAATGTCAGTTTTACTATGTCCCTGAAGCTTAGACATGAATGACATGCTGACCTTTGAAGTAGCATTGTCCTGGGACATAGCTGAGATTTTCTATTAGAGTGAGGTTTGCCTTTAACAGAAGAGGAATGTTCAGATAGCCTGATTAGTAATTGGCCCCTGGCTAAGCTAAAAGTATAGAGTATAGCTTTCCCTCTCAGCCCTAATTCCTAGCACAGGAATGCAGAGACAAAAAGAAACTCAATAGGGAGATAAATCTAGCAGAAGTTATTCCAAGCAACTTTATAGAAGTTTGTGTTCTAAATTGGAACACGTACTTCTTCCTTTGGTTATTTCATCCATTTTTGACTGTACCTAATATATCATTAAAGTGCTATTATAAAATTTAAATGGGTTGGTGAGTGTGTTTTTCTTAGGGGAAATGCTTTGTGAGAGCTCCAAAGTAATTGGATAAGGTATAGCTTATTTCATTTAGATTTCTCTAACCAGCATTCATATGGAACTCAGCTTCCAAAATATTTGGACCCCCACTGGAACAAATAGAAGTGTTGTAGGAATAGAAATGCACTGGTGACCTAATTTTTAATATTCTTATGTGTTGCTTCCAAATACTAAAATCTTTTGATGTCTAGCTATTTTTTTATGATATCTGGGGATAAACACAATTCTTTATTTATCTAAGCAGGGGTTCTCCTTCAGTGAATTTCATAATATTGAGGAAGATAATTGAATTAAGTAATTATAAATGGTACTAGAGCAAACCCATGAAACCAAACTCATATGCTGTTCAGAATGCTCAATGCCATTGTAATTTTCCCATCTCATTTCAAAAAGTCTTTGGAAATGAGATTTAGTAAATTTTCATGTAAATTTATATTTGAGATAAGAACTCCAACAAAGTAACCAAATGTGGTGGATGAACTGCTGTCATGAAGTATAAGTATACCATCCAAATGCATTAAATACTTGTAATGGTTTTCTGACAAGCACTAATGAATCTGATGGTACACAAAATAATCTGATATATTAAAGTCATCTCCTATTAGAACTACTCTTCTTCCTTTTCCCAGATACTGGGAATAACAAACACCATACTTAAACCCAACATTGCACCACAGATATGTGACCTAAACAAGTAGAAAAGTAGAAAGTGAAGCTCAACTGTAAGGAGAAACAACATTGTATGAAATGCCAGCAGAAAGAGCAGACACCCAAACTACTCCCTGAAGAGCTGCATTAGTTCAAAACTCACATTGCACAAATATCTTCTCAATTAAAAAGAAAGGGAAAAAAAAAAAAAAAAAGGAAGGATGTGGTTAATTTTGCAACTACCCATTTGAAAACTAGTAGAATGATGCAAAGATGTGATACATAAGTAGAGAAATAAATAATTTTTTTCCTTTTCCATCTACATATCATTATTACATCCCTTTTTTTTTTCACTGAGCACAGTCAGTTGAGACTAATTCTAAGAAAGAATTTCTCAGGAGCTTGATACTCACTAGCCAAATTAAATAATCAAAATTCTCTGAAATGGAAGAAATCTCAGAAAAAGAGATCATTGACTCTTCAGTGTAAAAGAAACCTTCAGCTGCCTTCAGTATTTTCAATAAGCTTCAGTATTTTCAATAAGCTCCATATTGGGAAACTGTGACTATGGCTTTGGTGTAAGAATACTTCCCTTCTAAAGACAAAGAAAATACAAACTTGCTTAAAAAGCTAAACTTCACTGAAAGATAAAGGCCTGTCACTAAATAAAGCAGCCCTGCTCATCAATGCATGGTACTATGGAGGACAGTGAATCTGTGACCCTTTCTTCTCTCAGCCTCAGTGCCCTCTAAATAAATGTTCTTTTCCTGCTCTCTCTCATGGGAAAGATAATGAGGAAACCTAATATTTGCAAAGGAAAACTGAAAATGCTACTTTCTCTGAATGTAAAATAACCTGTGTTAGTTAGAGGACTGAGTTTTTAACTTTAAGATTTTTAAATTAAAAAATCTCAAGCAGCAACTTAGCTTTATTCTGTTCCATCATTGCAAATAGTACAAAAGTAGACCTAATTTAAGCTAACTTTGAAGATATTTTACTCTCTCATACGGATGAGAAATAAAGCTGAAAATCAGACATGTTATCATTTCTGTATAAACTATTAGAATAAAATATATTTTTGCTATGACTTCAAAACTAGGCTCATATATGAAGGAATCTACAGAATGGGTGTCAAGATTTTCTTTCATTAGACATTATCTGACTATTGACAGATTTCATAATCACATCATGATTCTGACTGGAATCATGGATTACAATCCTGCCAAAGAAAAGATGCATCTGCATAAAACATGGATTATATATTATAACATTTGTAAAATTATAAATTATCTGCTGCAGTTTTATAGGAAAATACTAGTATGTAAAATTGAAGAAGTGCAACTGCTGCTTAGAACAGTTGAAAGGAATTGTTATTACTGGAGTTCAATAGGTGTCTCTTAAAGTTCTTGGAATTAAGTGTAGCATTGTACTAAGCATAGCAAAAACCATACGATGATGAAATGTCTGTATTATCTTTTTTTTCCCATAAATTATCACGAACATACCAAGATGATATGCATACAAGAGAACAGAAGGAGAAACACAGTATCTACTATGCTGCTGTCATGAGTGACATTTTAATTGTCTCACAAGCGAATGGGGACTGCAGTATGTTTAGACTTAATTTCCACATGTACAGTACAGCCATTACAACTAGACTCTCCTACATCTGGGAATTAGTTTATAGCATTGCAACTGCTGTTCATCTGCTCTTCTGCTGCCTCTGCCATGAACATGGGACTTGACAGAGAATCTCTGGCTGGATAAAATAACTATCAGACATTAATGAGGTCCCTTTAGGTATGCTAGCAGAGAGCACACCTCTGTAAGCAGAGGGAAGTCACAGTGTTTAGAATTGGAGCCAAGTAGAGCAGGGGTGGGAGGCTTTGAGTGCTGCTTCTTGTGCTGGAAGGGGAAAGGCAGGGTGGGTGAAAGGTGCAGTAGGTGCAGCAGCACAAACACACAGCTGGTGCTGGAATCCACCTCGTGAGGATTTACTGCTGTTCCATGCAGCTTCCAGGGCTCAGACCCTGAACAAAGGCCATCTGCATTGCAGATGGATGGGACTTCTCCAGGAAAGTCCCTTTCCTACCTAAAAATTATGATTTGCTATAACAATTTTTTATTGTTACTTTTAATAAAAATGAATACTTTTTGAGAAGGTTTGTGTTTGAAACCTTTCTCAGATAGACTATCCCAAAGGAGTATGTTTGCCTTGACTGTACTTTTACTAAGACAAAACATGAGGATAGAGAATTAATGCATGTGTGTCATGGTCCAGTGAAGATAATTTTGTATAGATATGCAGTGACAATCAGAAAGACTGTGTCTCTCCAAGGACATAGGGTACACAGAGTGACATCCTTGGAGATGCTTCACAATCAGGGTTTTGCCTCACCATCCTCTTCCTGAGGGATCACCATGAACCAAAAAGATGGATGAGATTTGAGCTGTGGTTGCCCATATTCCCTGAGACACAGAACAGTTCCCCATAGAAATTTCATTTTTACATCCCCATCAAGCCATCCAGTCTATCTTTCAATATTTAAGTATTTCCACAAACCAAAACAATTGCAATAAAAATAATGAAAAGTGACTGATTTTATTCTAGGTTTTATTGGAGACATGAGAGAAATAGAGTTTTGTTTTTCTTTTTAATGAGAGGTGATCTTCATAACAATTGAACTATTTCAGAGCATTAATATGTCAGCATTTTTAGGAAAATAAGGCCATAGGGGTTGAAGATTTTTTCCTACCCTGTTTTTCCTTTACACAATTTGATTTAGCATGATGAAGGAAATAAAACAAACTTCTAAACCCTGAAATCTTTCAGAAGCCAGAGTTCTAGTTTTCCAGCCAGCCCTCATCCACATGGAGGCCAAATGCTCTTGTCACGTTATTAATTCAGTCTGCACAAGGAGTTGTGGTTCCCTTGCTAGAGGAACTCTGCTATGAAATGTGGTGCCAGAAAATCTGACAAGTGCCTTCCCTCCCAGTACAATATTTTGGAGAGAGGAAGCCCAGAGCAGAAGGTTCTCTGCGGGTTGCTGTGGAATGGTTTGCACAGCACTTACACTTCTTTGTGATGTGGTTCGAAGGGAGAGAAAGTTGGGACATTTCAACAGCCCTGCTCCCTCCCTGACTCCTGCAGTTTGCACAGCAATGACAGAGAAAACCTAGCAAAAAAGAAGAAACCAATGTTGTGGCTCTTCTGCATTTTCTCCCACCTTAGAACGAGGTCTAGCAGCAAATCCTAGTAGATCATGCATTACAACCAATGTCTGGGCGCACATATAGGGGAAGTTTTGGCAAGTACAATAAACCCGAATATTTCGTGAGAATGAGTACTTACTTTCAGATGTTGTCTTAAACCACGTTCAACAATATGATATGTGTGGTTTTCTGTTATTATTTTCATTCCCCCTTCTACCCCACCTTATTTTAAAATACCTTAGAAGTATCTCTAATGTTTCCTTCTCCTTTCAGGTAAGTATATTAGCAGTCAGATTGAGAACCATGAGTGCAAGCATTGGATCTTGGGCAGATGATTGAAACCTTAATAAATTTGAAACCGTTTTCAATTAGTACACAGGAAATTTACTTTGTGAGCCATGACTTGTTTTATTAGTGCCCTGGAGGGCAATTTAGATTGGAAAAATCAGGACATCATTGTTTGCCAAAAAAAGAAAACAGATACTTAGCTTTCATCTATAGTCTGGGATACAGTCATGAAAATGGGACTAAAATATTACTGAGTATCAAAAAATATCTATAAATTGGGGTCAATCATAGTTCCAGAGTGTTGGAAATTACATTCATCCCATCCTAAAATGTGTGGTTATCTTGGAAATTTGCCACTTGTTAACATACTGCTTTTACTTTTAAATCAACCCAAAGTAAAACCTTTATATTACAGTTTTAATAGGCTCAATTAAGACATAGAAATAGTTGCTCAAAGAAGCAGGAACCCCTTGAAAATTTATCATACCTTTCAAACTTTAATCACCTGCATTTTTTGTGGGGTAACATCAAATACCCCACTCTCAATTTTTCTTCTCTGTTATTGCTCACGTTCTCAGCTACCCAGAAATGAAATACTTATATCAAATATATAGACTAGAGAGAACTAAGTACAGGTTATGTATTAGCAGAAACAATCCCTTCTAAAATTATGAATAGCGAGATCAACTTCTATTACTGCAAAATTTGTTCTGCCAATTGTAGTCTGGCCAGTAAGGTGAAGGAGAGGATACACCCGATGGAACAACTCTTAATATGCCTTTGCCTGACATACAAAGGGCATCAGCTACAAAAGTGTTCCTTGTGTATTAACCTGCCTTGACCTCACCCACCTGAATAAAGGCCTCTTGCAGTGTGGTCTATAATTTTTCAATACTTTTTAATCATACTCACATCATTGCCTTTCACACTTCAGCAAGCTCCTTCAAATGATGCCAAACTCAGATTCAGCAGCACTGGAGCATGGCTTAAACACTTAGGGCTAAATTATTAGAGCTCTTTCTTGGTTGTGTAAAGGAGAGATAAATCTTCTCTCCCTTTGCCCCTCACTGTGACTATAACTCCAGGGGTAAAGGACAGAAATATGAAAAGACCCTTGTGCACCTTTCTCCATATGCAATAGCTGATACATGGGTGAGAAAAAAAGTCTCCAAGAAAACAGTGAAGTGCTTTAGTGTTTTCACAGAAGCATATCTTGGAAGGATGCAACTCTAAACAAGCATTTGCACCATTTAATATTAAATTGTATCTGTACAATAAGCACAGTAATTAGGTAGAAGAGGCAGCTCCAAAAAGAATTCAGAATATCTAAATAAAACTAGTGCTCAAAGCCAACCTCTGTGAGAAGAACCTATACAAATAGTGATTGTAACTACTCAAGGAAAATTATCCCATGACCAGTCACAACTCCTATCAAAAAGGGAACATTAAAAACCACAAGGGTATTAACCTCATAGATTTCCTTTCCCTTCTGAAGTTTTAATTATAAAAATTTGTGCCAGTCAAATCAATCAGAGATGCAGTAACTGAGCTTTTGTACCTGAAACTATTTCAGACATCCAAGTATCCAGCCAAGAACTAAACCTGTAAGAGTGGTCTCTTGTAAATGATCCTTCTTCCAAAACAAGACTACCAGGCATGAAAACAACATTTAGAGTTCAGAGTAGTAGTGTATTTACCATCCTATCACACTTTCACACCATGGGCATCTCTGGCCTAAAAGCAGAAATACCAGTCTCTATTCCCAGCTCCATAGGAGCAAGGTCTCTGGTGTGGCCATCCACAGAAATTTCCCAAATAAATCAAAATGTACAAACAATGTCCTCTTGTGCCAGGTCCCACCTCAGCAAGCAGTCATGACATTGACAGAACACAAATCAAGGACCAAAACTATTTACCTGTGCCTTATTAAAAGCATAGTATCTATCTGTCTCCATCAGATCAGTAGTGTCTGGATGAACATCTAGGTGAGGTTTTAACAGAAAATTAAACAAAACCAGTATTCTAATCCTTTACATGAATTTCAGAGGACTAGTTAGGCCCTTTAAAGAACATATTAAATTTGCACAGAATTCTTAATCTCTGGGAAACAAACAGGAAGGAACTGTTAGTTTTAACTTATTTAAATGTATGTCAAAAAAGGGGGAAAAAAAAGAAAAATAAGAACAAAACATCTTACCTCACACAGCCACAAGAGTTTAATGGTCAAAGCAAAATTATCCAGTTTGATTGATGTTTCTTTTGATACTCCTAAAGAAAAATAATTTTATATTTAAAAAATACAACCAGTTTACAGAAAAAAAACCCATGAAAATTTACCTACTTCTGAACAGTAAATAAGAACATCATTATTACCACAATATTGTTAAGAAGCATCATTTAAAAGCATCCAAAGTCTTGACTGTGTAACAGGTACCATTCTAAATTCAATAAGATCTGGGAAAGTGCATGGCAGGGGTCATGCCATGAAACACAGTTATATTGAACTTATATAAAATATCACCTTTTTTTTGCTGTAATGAAGTCATCTTGGTTTGCAACTGGAGTTTATTAGGATTGTCTCATTATTGGAAAAAAAATCCAACCCAAGGAGCCTCTAAAGCATTGATTTTCATTGGAAGGAAGTTACATCTTCTTATAAAGGCAAGCTTAAGTGAATGATTTGAAATAAAATAGTTTCACTTTTTGAAACATTACAGTGCAGTTTTAGCATGGCCCGCTCAGTAAATCTCTCCTAGGAGAAGGCCAGGGGGTGAGGGGATGTTCATTTGGAGAGGGGCCCTGCAGGTTTGCAGGAGTGCAGCACTGCAAGCATCACCCCCTGGCAGGGGCAGCCACCAGGGAACCTGCTCTGCCAGCAGCGAGTTCTGCAACGCAGAATGCCTGGGGGGCATGCAGAACTCCTGGGCACTTTTTGGACTTTAATATCTACTCAGACATGTATGTGGGCTTTCACAAAGACAAGCTCCAGCTAAGGAAGTTGATCAGAAAGCCAAGTTCAAATTGGAGTAGCTCAGAGCAGTTAACTTTAAACTTCAGCTGTAAAAGAGAATCACACTTGACTGGAAAAACTCAAATAATTGACCTTTCTACACCTATATGAGTGTCTGTTCTCCATCCGGTCTGCTTCTTTGTCTTTTTAACCTGAAAAGGCTGAAGAATGTAAATGAAAAAAAATTGTAGTAAATTCTGCAACTCATTAACAAGAAATTTGATCACATAAATGTACTTTTCAGGCACTGGCACAAACTTACTACTGTGATGCCCATCACATGAACACAGACACCCTGGGATGTGATTTCCTGCTCCAGGACTTAGAAAACACCCTGGTTGTCAAGATGCTAGAGAGTGACAGGGCTATGGATGAGCAGAGAAAAAGGCTTTTCAATACTCTCTGTATGGAATGTGTCCATGAAAGATCAGGTCCAAATGGAATTAAACCCAGTTGGATCTACAGTTGACTCATTTTACAGAGAATTTCAAATTAAACATTTCTGTTTGGAACACATTGACTGTGTTGTTTAATTTTGTTATATTTCTGATGGCAGATGCTATGGGACCCTACAGATTTCTAGGATACAGTTTGTATTTTAATATGTGCTTGCACAATGCCTAACATTCCTTGGCAAATAAGCTAGCAACATTCTCACGTAAAATTAGGCAAGGTCTTGTTTGCTACATGCTTTTCAAAAAAACTTTTTATATTTGGATCATGATTTACAGTTTCACTGAAATGCTCTGGCTTTCTAAATGTGATTGACACAGGAGGAACTAGGCTAGAATATTTTGAAATAAGAAAGAAACAAATTATATTATGGGACAATTTTCTTGTGCAAAGGTATTATGAGAAGTTTGCTGAGAGACATTCTAGCCTCTAGTTTTACAGAGCTGGCAGAAGAAAACTCATCCAGTGGAAGAAATCAATGTTGAGATCTTGTCCATGTCAACTGTCAAACAGAAACCAACACACACAATTGAAGTAAACAGGAAAAATCTTTCAATATCTCAAAAATAAAAGAGCTTATTTTCTGCAACCTGTACTGTCAGTGATTCAAAATGAAATAAATTACTTTATCTGCTAAAGGGAGCAATAGCTGATTTGCTCTCCAGAAGTAATCTTTTTTCTTTTTTTTTTTTGCAGGCTAAAGAAAAATTTCAGACCTTATTCTGCCCTGTGTTAAAACCTGGACAAAACCCAGTGAAGAAAGACATTTCAATGGACTGTGGAAAGACATTTCAATGGCCCAAGTTTGATGCAAAGCCATCAAGCCAAACAAATCTAGATCTGAGGAGGCTACCAGACACCACTTAAAAAGTAAACTGATACAGAAGCCAGAAAAGATACCTCTATGGATTCTTATGTTTTGTCTATTTTTAACCTGATTCTAAACCATTATTTGGGAAGGCAACAGAGAGTGTCCTGAGAATTAAACAGGTTTACCATTCCAATTCTGCTAGTTTTCTTAGTAACTGCACAAGCTCTGTAACCATCCTGCTAATTCAGCCTCTGTACAGTGCTGTACAACACCCATCCCAAAACAAACTGCTTTTAAACTACCTCATGTTCAAAGTTTCTCTACTTCCTGAAATATGTATGCACTTAACTAAACTATTGACTTCAACATGCAACAGATGAATAAAGCATATTCGTAATTATAGCAGAATTTGTGTGATACTGAAATATTATTGTTGTGATGATGGTTCTGCCACAGCTCTATCAACACTTTCCTGAGATATAGTAGGAGCTGTATTTTTATATTTTTATAATCTGGTCAAAAGAGCATTCTCCATACAAAAGTTTCTGCTTAAAATTCTGTGTTAAAAAGACTACACTTTTTAAGATCAGATGTGGAAAAGATCTGTAGTTTATCTCTAAGCCACAAAAACCTGATTAAATAAATTAAATTTTTTTCTGTTGAGATTTTCTTCCTCTTTTTTAAACTGACTTTTTAGCATCACAGAAAATACACTAAAAAAAAATAAAAAGAAAATGTCAGGCCTTTTTCAGATTCTCAGGAGGGGCATTGAAAGTTTAAGCACCCGACATTATTAATCCCTTGTGAAATTCAGATTGCAGGTGCAGGCACTTCTTTCTAATGCATATGAAGTTCAATCTAAACATCCCAGTAATAAATAGAACAAGTACCACTGATTTTCATCTTTGCTAGTCATCTTGCCAGGACTGTCTGGCAACATTCTTATACCTCTTTAAGACATTTTACTTCACAAGTTTTTTTAATGTCTCAGGGATGGAGATGTGAAAATCAACTCACTCACCCACCCACATGTACACACACAGGTACGCAGGAAGAAAAACTAATCTTTATTAAAAAATTTGTAGGATCCTCACTGCTTTTTCCTTGTGTGCTCCCAAAACTTCAGGGCCAATCACAGGAGCCAAACTACCTCCTGCTGGTTTTTACAGCTGAGGTTACTCAGTCCTTTATAGGCACTATTTGACCCTTTTCCAGCTGGCTCTGATAATCAAATATGAGCAGCCAAGTCCAGTTCTAGCTCCCTGCTCCCCTAACAACTGCACCAGGATTGAAAGGAGTAGACCACCCTGTTGAACCAGCAAAAAATTTAATAGGAAATTCTGTTCACTTTATTATTTCTTACAAGACAAAAGGAAGAGAGAGAGCAGAGAGGAATCTTTAGTGGATGTGATTAGCTTTTACTCAATTGAAAGTCTAATTTGAAAATGAACTGTTCAACCATGATTTTTTGCAGACATACAGCAATTTTAAGGCAGATATTTCAGATACACTTCACTAGGTTAGTTTCATCTGAGGAATGCTCCACCTATGATAGCTCTTTTATTGGTGTGCTTATACACACTTGAAATAAACAAATTTGGATGAAGCATCTCTTTCTTGTTTGAACTTTTTTTTTCACTATGTGATTATTATATTTTATATACAATATATGATTGACAGGTCTCAGTGATAGCTAAGAGGGAATTCCATGAGCTCACATTGTCTGAACTGCTGAGCTTGAGATGAGACAGGAGCCCCTGGAAGGAGAGACTTTTTCCTGAGAACAAATTAGGGAGTCCATACCTATGCCACCAGCTCAGAGAAGTTCTCTGGGTTGAAGGAGGAAGCATGAGAGAGACGACTGAGTCTGTAGCATGGACATCTTAAAAAGGCAGCAAGCAAATATGGATAAAAAGGGAAAAGTAGATTTGTCCCAGGTAACAGGAATCTCAGTGCTGACTGGGAACAAGATCTTGATGTAAAAGCTATACTGGGCAAGAGGGAGATTTCAAACCAGCTTACTTTAATTTCCTTCACCTATGACCTATGAGCTTTCTCCAAGTCTTTTTTTTTTTTTTTTCTTTTTTAACCAAACACAGCTTTGAAGGTCTGGGGAATTTTTCCCTAGCTCAAATAAAGGTTTGGACAGGCTCATATCATTATTATGCCTGATTTAAGTGTCCTGTCGCAGCATCTCATCAAGTACATAAAACTAAAGATGCAAGTGAATACATTTTCATAAAAATATTCCTAATTGACATAAACATCCATATCTGCATAAGCAAGGAGCCCTAAGAGGTGATGTTTGGCTTTAAACCAATGCTAGAAGTGTTTGTCACAAAGTCTTGAGATAACTTTAGATCTGCTTGCAGCTTATGTGAAGCATAATTTTGTCTTCTGCAGATATAAACTTTATGCCAGACATAATAATTACACAAACAGTGAAAGCATTTGACTGCAAATATTCTAATAATGGATATATGGCATATTATTGTATATATCATTTTTACTGTACAAGTCACCCACAGAGGTGTTTTTCTAAAAACCTGGCTTTTCAAAATTAGACTTTCAGAAAAGCAAAGTCCCAGTGTATTTTTGGAGAAAGTTCATAGAATTCCTGCTAGTCAGGTTTTGTGGTCTCCAGTTGAAAAACATTCTCAGAAGCTATATTATGGATATTCTGTGTGTGCATAAAATGCTGGTAACCCACCAGCAGGGAAAGAGATGTAGAAACACTTCCTTGTCTTAGAACTTATTGGTGAAAATGAACACAGGCATTTTCAGAACTGAACTTATTAATGAAAGCTTTTCCTGCCTGATACATATAAGGGCAAACACATTATTCCCAATGAAAAACAGCTTTGTAAAAGTGAAGGAGGAAACCTCATGGGTGGTCTTCTAAGAATATAAAAACCTGTTTTATATTCTAGATACATTAAAAAAAAAAATCTAATGGCTACCTTTGGGTCCCAGAGGCATAGGAGCAAGATGCCATGTGGAGTCCATGAGGAACTATATTCTCTCTTCCTTGGGCTGGTGTAGAACAACACTGTGCATTTCCCAAATCTGACTCAAAGTCTCTTTCCCTGAACTCACTCAAGAAGATTGCTATGGAGATGAGGCACAATTGAAAGTCTATCAGCAGAGAGTCTAAATTGACTGTAATAGGTTTTGGAATATCCTTGGGCAGAGGTCTCCACTCTACTTGATATTTTGCCACTGGCAGTAGCCCTGTCTTACAATCAAGTAATTTAGACTGTGTGGTCTGTCATTCTGTGTCCAATTAATATTTTTAAAATCTTTGCCTCTGCTACCTTTAAACCCTGCACTACTCTCTCTACTATGTCTTTACTATGCAGGCATACATACATTTCTCCTCTTTTTAAGATGTAATGATAATTAAATATTCTGGTATTTGGGAAGGAATTAGAGTCATCAATAATACAGTTGTCTTGTCATTCTGGTATAAATTTTGTGCCATTTCAGTACAGTGACAAATAATAGCATTTGGAGATAGAAGAAAAAGTAAAAACCTTCTCCAATGGCATGTAACAGACTTTAAAAGGATAGAAAGTAGTTTCTAAACTGTTGTCTTGGTTTAGGTATTTAAATTTATTTTTTGGTGTTATATTAGACAAATCATTTCTTGTGATAAATATTCTCTTTTGATCTCTTTTGGTTTATGCCTTCCAAATAAAATTCCATTAAGTGGAGCAATGGCATTTCTTCCATATGCAAAATTGCTTAAGATATTTCTGATCTCCCTGTGTTAAATGTTACAGAATGAATGAAAGAGATGCAGAGGTAGATATAATTGTAGAGTAACATAACATAATGCTGTGAAGTATTTGATTTAAAGCAGAGGCAGGGCCTGAATCCATCTTCCATGCCTCCTACTCTTTTTAAGCTTCCTCCAGACCCATCTAAATCCAGTATTGCATAAACATCATCACATATCTTTGCCATGACTGTAGAATTACTAATTGACAACTCGTTCTCACTAATGCAAGACCTTCCCTTTCTTTATGAAGTCACCTTTCCTGCCAATAGATGTCACAGGACATGCAATTTCCTTCTGAAAAGGCCATTAAATGTGACAAATACATAAGCACACTTTGTTTCCTCCCTGAGGCAGGGATCCAGAAATTTTGCACGGGAGTCTCTTGCATCATTCTCCCTGCCAGCCAGTTTGTCAGGTCCAGCCAGCACCAGCAGCATAAATTGACTTGGTGGGATATACCTTTGAATGTGATTCATTACAGCTGTAAACAAAGAACAACACTGAGGGAAAGATTTTAGGCTCTTCACTGAGTGGGTTTGTTTTTCTAACTCAGTGGAATATTCTGCTATCATGCCATGTTATTTCCTGCACCAAAGGGGTGGTAACTGATGCACAGTAAGAGAAGTTTCAACCCACATTAATGACCTTGATCTAAAATTAAGGTGATTAGAGGACTGCAGGCCATTGGAAAACATTAAATTGCTTATTAATTTACACTTGAATATAGTGGAAGTCTTGTCATTTGATTCAATGAACGTGTCTGAAGCCCTTCTGTTCCAACTCAAGCAATACTCTATTTATAATCAAATCCACTGACCAAAAACATGATAAGTCTTCTTTAAATACAGTCTGTATCTGTATAAATAGAAAACCAATCTCCTTGTGATAGTTCAGGAGCTTACACTGGTTAGTTAGGTGGTCTCCATTAAATTCCGGTACTGATAATATCCATGTTGTCTTTTCTGTGGCTGATACTTTGGCAATTTTATCAAATAAACATGAAGCTGCAATTCTTTTTAGCCCTTTGAAATGTCCTATTCAAACTAAAAGAGCATTAAAAATACATATAATTATGAAAATAACTTGCCCTATTTCCATACACTAATCTTTTTAATAGAAATAAAAAGAGACTTAATTTCCTTGACATTTAATTCAGAATTATAATTATGTTTTTTAGGAAGAAGGTTTTTCCTTACTTTGTAATAAAACAGTTTGAATAATTTCGCTGTTCATTAACAACTCTGAGTTCAATACAGACAAGACTGGTAAGGATTTCTATAATGACTGCTAAGAAACTACATCTTGTAGATGTAGAATAGCAATTCTTAGCTTAGTGAAAAAGAAAATATGGGAAAAAAATCTATGCTTCATTGTAGAGCAGAATATCTTCTTACAGGGAGGATATTTTTTTTAAAAAAGGAACAGTTTATTCTCTGATTGCGTTTTGTCATAAATCATACAGACAGATGTGTGCCTTAGCCACACATCAAGGTTGATTACCATTTCTTTAAGTTTATATAACACAGGCTAAGGATTACTCTTTTTTATTGTAACTTTTTTCATTTTTAGTAGAGAAAATTTAATATTGTATGCATTTTTCTTTGTTACAGCACATCTGTACAATAAAAACAATATT
The DNA here is from genome assembly GCF_050655825.1 of Lonchura striata. Taxonomy (NCBI): domain Eukaryota; kingdom Metazoa; phylum Chordata; class Aves; order Passeriformes; family Estrildidae; genus Lonchura; species Lonchura striata. The sequence continues at coordinate 67,986,894 of NC_140741.1, forward strand.
TACATCATGCAATTTTCTGCTCTTATGAAGAAAAATCTAATCATAGCTGGGTCTGCTTGTAGTCTTTCTAAGAACATATTTTGGGGGAAGTCCTCATATGAGCTAAGATAATTATAAAATTTTTTTCATTGCATATTCTGCTACCCACATGTCTACATTTTATATTTAAAAAAAATATTTGATCAAAATATCTTTAGAATATACAAATAGATGAAAGTATCTGGATATATACCAATTTAATAATTAAGTCCTGTTGCAGCCTTTGAGGACTAATAAATGTCAGGACGTGAATGATGTTTTTAACTCCTTTTACTAGGCCAGCCTGAACTAGAAGTGGGATTCTTCCTCAGTACAGTTCCTTACCAAAGGAAATTCTGTGAAGGGAGCACACATATCAGGGATAGTGGTCTGACCTCAGCTATTGTAGCCAGTACTAGCTGGCATCAAGAAGAGATCAACATGAGGTTACTCAATTTCTATTAGTTAGAGTTCAGATTTAACATCAGTCATGAGTATAAAACAAATTTTGACTGTGCTTTGGAATTCAAGCTCCCTTTGTTACTTGCCAGTTCCAATCAACTTACAGAAACAAGGTTGTTATGTTGCACAAAGGAAAAGGCACATGGCTGGGACAATTGAAATCTAAGACTTTTCTGAGGAACTCATAGTGAAATGGCCAATGTCCATCAGTGTTTGACACTTATCAAATTAAGTTTCATTCCTTAAAAATTAAAAGCAGAGTGAACATCTAATTCACCATTGAAATAGCAGCCTTCTAACTTAGCATATTCTGTTATTTCTGGAGGTAATATGGTTCTCTTAGACAATCTCATGACAAATGCTTTTTATTACAAACACAATCATAAAGGTGTCTTCTCTTTCCACAGAAAAGGACAAACAGGATAGGAAATGTGAGTTTTCCTGTGAAAATGTTAGAGTGCATCACATTTGGTAGAGAAGAGCATTTCCTCTATCAATCCAAGAATATTTGAAAAGTTAATAAAATGTGATACAAAGTACTTTTGTCCTGTCATAATACAATTCACAGCATAGAAGATACTGGCTGACTGGCATATCTACAGATAACAAAACACTAATGTCTTAGTAGCATTTATCTTCAAAATTTATTGTTGTTTCACAAACTGTGTTTAGGCCTCTTATTTTCTTCTCCCAGTCAGAAGAGAAATGGGAAAGCTATTCCAACACTTTGTAGGTTTTTTCTTAGTAAATCTAAAAAAAAAATACAAACAAAAAATTGCAAAAAAGCAAGGTTTTTTTTTAATTGTCCTTTGCTCCCCTCCTCCCACCTCGTGGTACATTTTTCCATATAGCTGTGATGTTTATGTTCATTCTGACTCACATTGGAAGCAAAGGAGGTGCTAATATCCATGATCGAATCAGTTCATAAATTTACTTCATTGCCTTGTCACACCATCAACACTTGTTTTTCCACTGAATTTGTTTCTCATTATTTCCTCTCCTCTACCTCACCCATGACTGACTTTAAACCAATTTAAAAACATTTGCAAAAACATCCCTATCTAAAAAAGCATTTTAAAAGTAAGGTGACTTACCTTGTGACAATTCTCCTTCAAAACAGGAGAGTTTTGAGTTTTTTTGAGCAAGAAACTCTTCTCTGAGGCTCTTCTATTTTTCTGCCTGTCCTACACTGTGGCTTTAACCTCTGCCATCATTATAATTTCCCTAACCATGGATTATGATGTCACAACATTTTCATGTTATGATGGACTTCTTTGGGTTCTGGATATAATTACTACTTCTCTGGGTGTAGCTATGCAGTTGTCAAAGAAAAGGAGATAATACAAAAATAAGGAAGCAAACTACACTGCCTAGTTACTGGCCTATTTTTTCCTTATGTTGATGTTGTTTGAATACCAAAGGCTCTAGTACCTTAACCACTAACACATGGATGCATTTTGCTATCTGAAGGAATCAGAAAGTAAACAGCTGATTGAGTTATTTCACTTATCCCTACTGAAACCTCTTATTGGTTGAAACACAAGAAGAACCGGTATATCTACTGCATCTCATTCGACTGCCTAATCATCTTCTTTCTCTGTTCAGCAGAAATTGAATATTAAAACTAACTACAGTGTAGGTCTAACTGATGATGAAGGGTATATAAGGTCTATTTTTCTGACCTTCTTTGTGCCAGTGAATACACTTGCCTGGATAAATGTCTTTTGGGTCTGCAAGGTCACTGAAAATGGTCTGGCAATAGGAGCTCTGCTCAAATAAATATTTTATTGCAAGCTTTGCCACTGGAAGGAAGCTGGGCAATCTCTGCTACTTCAGATTTTGAAAGATATACTTCAAAAGCTAATTTAATCTGAGCTTGGGGTGAGGTCTCCCAAAAGAAGAATTCTAAAGAAACCAGCTTCTCAGTCTGCTAAGCAAAATATCAAAGTGATCAAGGCTGAAATCAAAGCTCCACTCAGGTCAGGAGAGTTTAACCAAGAGTAACACTTCCTCACTGAATGCCACAGACATTTATTTTCCCTGCTGGAGTCCTCCACATCTTCCTCAAAAGCCACAGATGAGATGACAATTCAAGCAGCTGTGCAAACTGCCATGCTCACAGTGCTTAATCCTTACTGACATGCCCTGGCAATGAGCACATATCTGAGGGCAGCCCTGGTTTAGATAATCTTATGCTCTGTCCTTCCCTCTCTGCCCATGCTGAGAGCAGCACAGCTAAACACTGAATAATCTCTCTCTGTCACTCCAACAAGGAAAAATATCTCTGTGCACCTTACCCTGCAATAAAGAGTCCAGCCCTGGCAGCCACCTGTGGATTGGGTCTGAGTGTAGTCAGAGAGTGGATGTGCCCTGTGTGGCACAGAGAGCTGCTGAAATCTCACCAGCAACCTGGCAATGAAGGTCAGGCATTCGGTGTTCCCAGAGCCCCATGAAATGATCTCAGTTTTCTTGAGGTGATTTGAGTCACAGGATGTCAGAATGAGAACACCAAACCCTGCAGCAAATGGTCAAGTCCAGAGCCATAACACCAGCTCTGTGGGTGCCCAGATACCTTCATAATGACACTGAGCTATCTTAATGCAGCCAGCTGCTTTACAGGGAGCTTGGTTCTGCCTGGAAAAACTGCATTTGAAATATGATGCAAGAAGCAAGCTTCACTACCAAACCTCTGCCTGCTGCATGAGTAGTGGCTTTGTTGTTATAGCACACAAGTCAGTGGGAATTTCTTGGTCTGTCGGCTTGTAGTAAAACTTAGGAAATCAAAATCATTACTGAACTATTTGAATGTCATGGGCCATGCTTTGTTTTTGTTGGGTGTTTTCAGACTGATGACTTAAAATACAGAGGGTGGGTGTGGTTAAATTCTCTGTTCCTACTCAGTCATTCCTAAAATGTATGTCCATGCTCACTTTCTCCAAGGTCCTCCCAGATTTGTGTCACTGCAGAAGTGCTCTGCCAGCTCCACAAGCTGGGAACAGGCATCCTGCTCTCAGTTGCACATCCCCTGATATTTATAGTAACCACTTGGTGGAAGGAACACACTTTCTGACTAACTTCCTTCAAAAATGATTACAGAACTTTGCTTCAAGCATTTGATGCCCTGGACTATCTATCATACTAAAACAAATCCTTCCCCAGACTCCATCCTATCAGTTCTAAACAAGAACATTGCTGGATGCATTGTACCATATAAAATAATTTGCTTTCTTTGTAAAAATTCCTGCAATAAAATAATGAACATCAGATGTCCATTTCTTGCTAGTTTGCTGACACTGCATAAAGAGTGTTCTCAGCCCAGAGCAGCCTTTCCTACTCTTCATGCCACAGATCCACAGAAACCACAATTCAACCCCATATCATGAAGCATTCTTTAGCTTAGACTTAAATAGATGTCCATATTTTCTAATGAAATTGCTGTAACCAATGAGCAGATGTAGACATTCAGTCCATCTCAATCCCCTTTTGGAGAAAACTTATTGCTAGCAAAATTATCCTTCAGTTGCTCCTTTTCTGACTTCACTCTCTTCAATAAAGGCCTGTAGGGAGGGGATGATTTAATCTCTGGCTTCTCTAACTTACTTTTCCCCATATTCCTTTTCATCTTGACATTATTTCTGGTGGGAATTCAATTAAGTAATAATCATAGAGTCATAGAATCATTTTGGTTGGAAAAGACCTTTCAGATCATTGAGGGCAACCATAAACCTGACACTGCCAAGCACATCACTAAACCATATCCCTAAGCATCCCATAGGATCATGGAATCATAGAATGGGTTGGAAGAGACCTTAAAGATCATGTAGTTTCCATTCCCCTGCCATGGTCAGAGGCACCTTTCACTAGACCAGGTTTCTCAAAGCACCATCCAACCTTATCTTGAAGGGATCCATCCAGCTTGAAGGGATGGGGCATCCACAGCTTTTCTGGGAATTTTTTTTTTAAATGCCTCCTGTGAGGGTGACTACCACTTCCATGGGCAGCATGTTCCAATGTTTGTCAAATTTTTTCATATTTTTTTTTTTCCTAATACCTAATTTAGGCCTCTCCTGGTATAACTTGAGAAAATTTCCTCTCATTCTATCTTGTTATTTGGGAGAAGAGATTGACCCCCTACCTGGCTGCACCCTCCTTGAGGTAGTTGTAGATATCAATAAGGTCCCTCTAGGATAAACTCTCCCAATTCCCTCAGCTGCTCCTCATCAGGCTTGTACTCCAGACCCCTCCCCACCTCTGTGGCCCTTCTCTGGACTCTATCCAGCACCACGATGTCTTTTTTGTCATGAGGGGCCCACAGCTGAGCATAGCTTTTGAGGTGAGGCCTCACCAGTGCTGAGTACAGGGACACAACCACTACCTTGGTCCTGCTGGCCACACTATTGCTGACATTGGCCAGATGTGTCTGACCTTCTTGGCCACATGGGCACATCTGGTTCATGTTTAGCTACTGTTGATCAGCACCACCAGGTCCTTTTCTACTGAGAATCTTTGCAGCCACTCTTATCTCAGGCTGTGGTACTGCCAGAGTGTTGTGGTTTGACATGGAAAAATAATTTTTCTTGGAAGGAAGAGGTCAATTTGGATATTGACCAATTGAAGGGGAAAGTGGGGGGAACTGTGGTCCCAAAAATTAAAAAATTGAACTGTTTTTTTTTTTTTCTCTCTTGGCAGGGCAACCTTAAAAGACCAAAATCTTAAAAGCAGTTTGTCTATCTATGTATTAGTAGTGAGAGCACTGTGCATGGAAAGGAGAAGGGTCACCATGGAAAACTTTTTCTCCGGGCGGTGCCACGTGTGATATGGAAACACAGGATGTGGCAGCTGTATTTCTTGGCCAATATTTGAGGTTTTCTGCAATATCAATTCTGATAAAATTTGAGGAGAAAACCAGTGCAGAAAAACACCATCTTTTTCCTACATGTAATATAAATCTGAGAAATTATTTTCTTATTTTGTGCTGATGTACATACTGATTAAATATTATATCCCTTTATATTTATCTCAATATACTATCACAGATAAAAAAATATGGCAATTAATATACAGAGTTCTTGTTAATAGATTTAATTTTATGTTTATTTGTTTTCTTGTGAAAACAAATGATTTTGCAACCAAAAATTTTTTAAAAAAATACTGTTCTGTATATCTTTTCCAAAGTTTCAAATTGTTACTGCTGGTCATGGTGCTAATTAGTGTTTCTTTATTTACTTGGCCTCTTGTTTTTGTGTGTTATTCCTTCAATAATGATTGCAGAATTTTTGAAAAGAAATAATCATTTAGCTCTAAATTCATTGTGTCTCTCATATGATCCTAAATAATATATAATCTTCAGTTCTTTTAAATAGTGGCCTGTCCCAGTAGAGAGACAAAAATGTCTATATATTCCCTGTTTCAGTGTTGGTATTATGAAAACTCATAGAATTACATTATTATACTCTAAAAAATATGCTGTACATATAATTCAATAGCTACAAGTAGGGATAGTTGTCCATGTAGGGGATATTTTTAATCTCAGAAAGAATTCAAAGGTCAGTGTACAACTCGTATTGCAAGATAAAAAGTTCTACTAATGCCATGAGGGACATCCACAGGATTGAAGGAGTAAAGGATGAAGTGGATAAACACAGATGTTTTACACTGAAAAAGATTTCTGTGATGGTAAGCTACAATTCACCCCAGGGTTTTAGGATCTGATGAGTCACACTAAGGTGCTTTGTAAGACTTGCAACTGCTGCTGCAAACCACAAGTTGGCTTCTTGTCCTGGAGAAACTGCACAATTACTGGGTCCTGCCATGATACACCACAAGATTTTCATCTTCTTGAGGCCATTCCTTGAAAAGTTGGAGGCATTTTTAATGCATGGTTCACTGGATTTAAAGTATTTTCCTTTAATATGTGTAGTTTCTCCAAGAATTAGTTTCTTTTATTGTAGCAGTAAATTATATAATAAATGAGAGGTTTACTGTCTTTTTACTGACAGTGTCTGAGAATAAGCAAGGTTAAAGAACAATGTTAAAAATATCATCACATGGCATGTGATTATACATGTGGTTATACTTAATCTCATGACAACTTTTGTAGTGTAATTAGAATTAATTGGGGTTTTTTGACATTAGATACTCCCTCTGTAAAATGAGGATAAAAATATTAAGCTTTCTGGTGGTGAAGGAAAGTAAGCTCTGCTGTTGAAAATTTAAGCATCATCTTCCTCCTCACTAGTGGAAAAAAGTCCTTATACATGTTACAGTATTCTTCCTATATATTAGTCCCTGCTTCAGCATTTAATAAAATAGCCCTTGGACTCCAGACAAAAATGTGTTTTTTGTAGCACACAATAATGTCTGGTTTTGTGCAGAAAAACAACAAAACAAAGATCATTACTCTACTTTTAAGTAACCAAAAAGTTAGATAGATTATGTTTTTCATTCATCCACAAAAAACTTGGAGAAAAGGATTAGGCTTATTTCTAGAAACAAATGTACATTTTACTATTCAAAGATTTCAAGTGGCTTTTTTTCTGAGCAGTTTTTTTCTGATTTTTATAAAACTTTGTTGTAGTGGCTTGAACTATTTTAATAATTTTATAATTTTGCTGCCTTCTACCTTTCTTACACTATTCTGGTGGAGCAATTTCTCTATCCCAGTGGTACTAAGCTAAGTGTTTTAAAGAGTTTCTTAAATTCAAATGTAAAATGTAAAATGTAAATGAGATCCTTAACTAAATCACAGATGCAAATAATATCCAGATGGATCAGTACATGTATTTCATAAACAGTCCCTATCTTTGTAATGCATTAATTTAAAATCCTGGATCCAACATTCAGTAAGTGGAAGTTTCAATCTTCTGAAATCCTTATTTGGATCTGATCTGCATGGCTGATGTCCATCTCTAGTCAAAAGTCTCTTTGCCCAGAAGTAAATGATTCCCACTGTAGTCACAAATAGTTGCACATGTTTCCATGGGTGCCTGTGAAGCCAAAAGTTTGCTCAGGCCATGGAAGAAACCTTGTCAGAGGGAAAAATATACAGATCTCATGGTGAAATTGTTTACTGAATAAAATATTTCAAGGCCTGGCATGTCTGGACAACATATGGAATGAGAATCTGTATATTTACATGCACATGTTTATGTTTGTATATGGTTTCCAGTTCTAATATACATTAAAAAAATATATATAAGAACTGAAAGTTATATATTTTACATTATCAACAGCAAGGGTAAATGACCACTCCAGACTAAAATTTAAAATTTCAATTGCTGTCAATATTTGAAGAAAGACATTTTGCACAAATATACCTTAATTTTATGTATGTATATGAATATGTGTTATAGAAATAGAATTCATATAAATATATTAAAACATTTGTAGAACTGTATAATTTGATGGTACAGAGATTTCTTATGCAAACGTACTGTTATAGTACCAAAGTCAGTAGTGGTGGAAAGAATCAGCAGTGTTAGAGCCCAAGGGGGAGACCCAGCAACAAAAAAAAAGAGACGTGAGTGGAAGTTCCACTAACAGTGGAGACAAACATGTCTTGGTAGCAGCAAAGAGCAAAGCAAGGGGCAATCAACAGAAATTACAGCTAGGGAGGCTCAGCTTAAACTTTAAGAGAAAAAAAAATGTTATCCAGGAGGTTAGTGTTGGCAATAATCCCACTTTGAGCAGGAAGCTGGACTAGATCAGCATTTCTATGGTTCCATGATATTTATTGAAAAATGTCTGCCAGGTATCCCACCTTGAAACAAGCAGCACACTGATACAATAACTCATGTGGTTTAAAAAGGCTTAGCTATGGACCCTAATTTGTAGAAACAGAGGTAACTGTTATTTTCCAGGTCAATAACTTATCTCCATTTGTGAAAATATTAACGGAATTTTTGCAATAAAATTTAAGAGAAGTGACAAATAATAATTTACTTTACAAGACTTCCCCACAGGAATCTCTAAAATTTACTTTTTCTTTGATGAGTATTGCAATGCTGAGAAGAGTAAGGCAACATTTAGGAATTATTGTCTGTTTCAGCACCTGTATCAGCACCAGTCTGGATTCTATTGTGTTTCACTAGTTAGCTCTCCCATTGCTCAGTTTTTTTCACCAGAAAAGATTTTCTAGCCTAATGTGCCAAAAATGTACTTGCATGTAATAACAATAATTTAACTCAGAGGGTTATCATAGAAATATAATTATAAGTAAAAATAAATAAAATTTATTTCAGTATTTAAGTACAATGTCAGAAATTAATTTAATTTTTTGTGCAGTGTTCTGTAGAAAAGCAAATTATGAAATATGTTCTTATTACAAATTTTAATTTATTAATTTGAAAATGATTGCAAACATTCCTTATGGTCCATTCATTGTCTTATTTAATTATCTGCACTGTTGCATCCTTTATTTCAAAAGGGAGAATGACCTTGTACTTGTGAGATGCCAGGCTCAGACATTTTGCGACACTCCCAAAAGTTTCCTCTTTTACTTGGCTTCTGCCAGAAGATTTCTAAATGTAAATGTAGGTGCTTTAAAGTATGTCCTGATTGCTCAATAATGAATAACTGCAGATGACTTGAGTTCTGCTTGCTTAGGTACTAATTATAGATGTCTAGCTGAAATGCACCCAACATTTTGGGTTAGCAGGGGAGGAGCTTGGCTACTATTCTGACAAGTGCTGGAACAAGACCTGAAGACTGACAAACAGGAGTAATTTAGAGAATTAATGGCTGAAAAGATTGACTGTAGCTAATATTTTCTTTCATTTTCCACCTGTAAAATAGAGTAAATAGCATTTTTAGGAAAGAACTCTTTGAAGCATTATGAAGATACGCTGTTTTTGCAGACCACTGTGATTTTCTTTTCTGGAAGGTGTTATATATGGTGAGAAGTCATTACTTTTTTGTTTGGTATTGAAAGCAGATGCATAGTTAATAATGAATGGGTATGACCCATAGTTAATCATGGTATGGGTACTTTCATGTTTCAACCCAAATGCAACAAAACTATTTTTTACTTGCCTTCAGCTTAACAAGCAAAATTACTGATTTCTAAATGAACTATGTGAGCCTGTGCCTAAATCCAGCATCCACAACCTAACTGAAAGGCTGGTTCACAAGACCCTAACAGATATATCTGTTTCTTTCCTAGTCACTCTGCATGAGTATTCTTAAAAAGTCAGTGCACATTTTTAAAATGTCACTGCACTTTTACATGTCAACGAACCTCATAGATTTGTGCTTCTGCCATACTGATCCTGAAGAAAGCCTGAACTTTGTTTTGTGATATATTGGTTTTGTGATGATGACAAATTACAAGTCTATTTTAATTTACTTCATTGTTTGGTAAATTTTAACACCTCATGCTTATAGTCTAGTGAAAACAAAGCAAAGAAAAAATACTATTCCTAGTTAATAAAAGTGAAAAATTATTAACCTTTCAACTACCATTTTTCCAAATTTACCAAGAAATATCTTTGCATTTAAAGCAAAAACTCAAATGTGTCCTCCTTCCATTTCTGAAAACTCCAAAGAACCTCCACCCAAAGAAAAATAAAAAAAAAATACCAGGTTGTCTTCTTATTTCTTAGTACTGACTTATAGGTAACTTACATTGTGGAAGCACTTACACTCTCAAGAACTAGCACTAGATATTTTCTACTCCCACTTGAACCTGCTAGAGAATTACTTGAAAGGATGTTTAGGAATAAGCATTTCAGCAACTGAAGAGAAAATTAACCATATACAGTGAGATATTTTATATTACTTGAATTTAAAGAGGAAAATGGAACTACGCAATAATTTTATGCTCTTTCCAGAAAGGAAAGGGTTAAATAAACTAGCATATAAATTGAAATATCCTCCTTGCTTCATATAAATAGAAACACAAAAGGAAACAAAATATCTCCATCATTTCTCTAATTTCTGAAATTCAGATACTTTTCATGTGTTAATAAAGGAGGCTCCTGTGCTGAGAGCCAATCATTTCTCTGGGCTGGAGCTGCCATGCTGAGCACCAGGCAGCATCACATCTCTCTGAAACTGTCTTATGACCCCAGTCTATGAAGAAATTCCTAAGAAACACTTGATCAGATAGGAAGAATGTTTTCAAGCAATAATCATGCAAAGGTTTCCCAGATGGATCATTTTGTGTCATGAATAGAACACTGTGGGGCATTGTTTTTTACAAATAGCTTTTATCCTTTTTTTTTTTTTTTTTTTTTTTTTTTTTTTTTCACACAGTTGTCTTTTATTTCCTCACAATGTTGGTGGTAGGAGTTGCTGTAGGCCTCACAGTGAACGACCAGCCAAGTCAGAGTTTCATAAAACTCTGTGTACAGGCTTAAGCCTGCCTGCATACACTGCTAAGCTGAGCTCAGGGCAGCTGTGTTACCTACAGCCAAGCTCCTTTTCACCAGTAATTCAAATCAGAACATAATGTGATGTGGGATGTACCAACACAGCAGTGCATCATCCTCTTTGAGCTACCTCAGGAGCTGGAAAGAATACAGGTGTTGCTCATAAAGTTCTCTTCTCAGCTGATATAACCAATTTCTCACCTGCCTACCAGTTAGCCTAACCAGAAAACAATGTTAATGGGCCTCTTTTATTCTCTGTATCTTAACTTCCTTGAATATCATGAAACACCACAGAACTCTTATAAGTGTGTCCACCACCTGAGCTCCTGGATGCAGTCAGAGCTCCCTTGAAGACAGTAAAATTTTAGGAATAATATCAATAAAGAATTTAACCAAGAAGGAAGAGAAGGGAGCATTACACTCTTGTTTGATCTCTTCCCTTTTTCCTTGCCCAGAAATAACTCTGGAGTGAAAACAGTGAAAAAAGAATTGAACTTGAGTTCCGTGCATGATTTCCAGCAGCCTCAGCAAGACAAATTGGAATCTATTCATCTAGCCAATGCACGAAGACCACTAACCATGTACTCAATAACATGTTTCCAGTTTTTGCTGCCTTTTTGGATTATTTCAATGGCGCAGCTCAAGGCAGCTGCAATCAGTGCCTAAGGAGTTACAGCTGTTCATCAGGGATGTGTCAAGAAGGAGAGGGTTTGGCGCTTGTTTCCAGGGATCCTACTGTGTAGAAGGCTGGCAAGGGCTGTGGAAAAGAGAAGGTACTGAAAAGAATTTCCATAGCTTTGGTCACATGTGGTGAATAGTTGAGGTGCTTTTTGGTTGGGCAGGCTGGGCATTTTCATGGCAACTATCAGGCAGGCATCATTTCAGAGCTGGTGATTAAACTGTTGAGGGGTTTGTTTTTCAGCCATTTTCCTTGTTATGTCTTATAAGGTCAGGCATGGAAGAATGTTTGTAATCAAATATTTATTCTTTACATTTGCTGTTTCAGGTTCCCAGCACGTGAGACTGGGTAAGTCTTTCAGTCAAACTTATAATTTTGGGGAAAGCACTATTCAAAGACATGTGGGTAAGTACATTTAAGCTGCTGAAAGGAGACTTCCCAATTTATTTAGAGTAAGAGAGACAGAGAAGGTTCTTTTCTTATCCCAAATAAGCCAATAACTTTGTTTTAATTATATCATGGTGAAGAAGGCCCAGTGTTTTTTGCAGCTGACCTTTTCAGATCTCAAAAGCAACATTATTTGCAATTCTAGGCAGTTACCATGGTGCATTGGACTTATTTTTAGCCAATAGCTGAATGATTAAGCTTGGCAGAGGATGATGCTGATATATGGTGACAGAAAACTTGTCAGATGGGATTTGTCCAGAAATCTACTGGACATCTTTTTTTTTTGTGCAAATGTAAATTGCTTTTATTTGATTAAAGTTTCATTTTGGTCTTCTGTGGTTGCCCGAAACATGAGTGGCCAACTTGAAAACAAATTTAAAAGGAAATATTGCTACATTGTAAGGAATTTTCATTTCCACAGATAGTGTAGAAGATATATATTGACAATTTTAATACAAATCAAATGATTCACAGATTATGGAATCTTTTTCCATATGGCACCCACACAGTGCAATTTTATGGGTCTAGCTCTCCAGCTGCATCAGTTTATGGGAGGTGTATGTGCCTACGACTGTCTCTTGGTGCTGAACATATTTCATGTCTTACCTCCCACCACTGTGGCAAAGGTAAACAAAGCAGGATTTAAAAGATAGAAGAGGATGAATGAATCCAGCAGGCTTTTTGTCAGCCAAAGCCAGAAGATAGAGAGGAAGTGATATATAGCAACAGGAACCTCATGGAAATTCCTGACAGTTATGCCATTCTCCCACAGATTTTACAAATGTTTTGGATAATCCTTAGTGCCATTATGACAGGGACTGTACACATGAATGCAGATGATGTCTAACAAATGTCTTTCCTCTCTCTTCCTGTGTGTGTGTACATATGCACATTCATACATATAAAATTACAATCATCTCTTAAACAGAAATTTTATTGCAAGATATATCCTAAGGAGCTTCATGAACCATAAAATGTGACAACAAAGCAAATAGGTACCATGTGCTCTACACAGTCATGGGAGAGACATTTACAGGCACTCAGGGATCACAGTGATATACCTGCATGGATTCAGGTTATACCAAGCATGAAGAAACTCTAGAATTTTTAGAATAGTTATGTGCATTTTCAATGCCTATTTCATATATAAGTTCCACATATGCCAAGAACCTAATGTGATTTAGGAACAGTTTTTTCTAATGGTTACGTGACTGAAAGGTGGAAAACTAGCAGTTTCTAGGCTTTTGGAAGTGGACTGGGGAAAATGTTAATGAAGAAGATTCATGGAGACTGATGTTAGAGAGAAAGACAATTAAGGCTGGCCTCAAGCTATGTTCAGCACCGAGAGACAGGCAATGTAGGCATATAAACCTCCTATAAACTGAGGCAGCTGGAGACATAGACCCATAAATCTGAAATCTGGCTGACACTTTGTTGGTTTCCCATGAAATGCTGTTACCTGTTCAGGTATGGCTAGAATATGCTCATTGAACCACCTATGTGTGTCCTCCAAACATGAGAAACAGTGTGTACCAAACATTCATATAGGCATGCTAAAATAAGATTAATAAAATAAATAGAGGAGAAAATGGAGCAGAAAATATCTCTCCTTCCACCAAATAAAAATTTAGTACAGAAGGGAAATCACAGTGAAATTTTTGGTTGCCTTCAAAAATATCCTCTCTTAACATTTCCCCATCACAATCATTTTATGTTCAGTTCATTGTAACCAGATTAATTGTGTGGAACATTATAGGAGATGTAACTTCTGAATGTGCTTTAATAACATACAGTAAATGCTGTCCTTAGTAAAACTTAGTAAAATTATGAGTGAAAGCAAACAAGAGATTCAGAATCGACATCTAATTTCTCTGCAACATAAAGAAGAAAAATTCAAGATGTTTTTTCTTTTTCCCTTATTAATAAAACTGTTTCTCACCAAAGTGCTTATTCTGAAAAAAAGAATATTCTACTTTCGGAAAAAAATTTAGATTTTTTTTTATAAAACTCTTTAGAAACTTAAATTTTCATTGTATTTTTTCAGTAAAACCAGAGATATTTTAAAAATCAGATTAATTTTTTATTTGTTCTTTGTTTGAACAAGGGTGGGGGGAGGGTTATTTCTTATATCTGCTTCTATATATCAACTTGTTTTGTTTTATTTCCAAAAGGTCTTTGTGATTTATAACTAAGGTAGAAAAACAAGCAGGATTTTCCAGGACATTGTTTGGCCAAACCTGATGAAAGAATTCTTGGATAGTGTGAGGGAGATATAGAGGAGAAAAAAGAGAAAATCAGGAAAATCAATGAATGTTGAAAGAGGCTACAAAATGAGAAAATGAAAATTTTAACTTCCTGCAGGAACAAAATCAATTGTGGTAGTGCACTGTTGATTTGTGTTACAATTTCTTTATGCATGTGAAATGGAAATAGGGGAAGTACAAAATGTGCACCCAATTTCTGGAAGAAGTTTGCAAAATCATTAACTGTGCACTAGCAAGCCGCCAACAACAAATGAGCCCAAGACCATAAATACAATTTTTGTGTTGAATTATTTGACTAGTTAGATTCAATAGATCTTTAAATCATACTTTCCTTCTGAGGTATCTTTTATTGTGTGCTTTCACATTCATGTAGCTTTATTGATTGTATCTTCTTCACTGCCATATGTTAAATTGCAAGCAGTAAAATTGAAACATTAAATCACATTCCTTTCCTTTCATGTGTCACTTACCTATTGGGAACATATGTTACACTGGCACAATAAAACTTGCCCTGAAGGCGTAGTCTGTGTACGCAAGGCTGTGAAAATGGAGGTGTATAAAAATGTCCCAGTGTCCTACCTGAAGATTAAGCTTCAATAAAATAAAATTATAAATATTTCAAACATAAAATATGACTTGTAATGATGTAGTAACAAATTCTCTAGAGTCCATGGCTCTGAAAGGAATGCAGAGTATATCTGCAGCATGTGTCTTCCAGCAGATTTTACCACCCCACCTATGATGCAGGTCACAATATTTCCTTGAAAGGGCTTAACTCAGACACTCTTCCCATTCAGTTGAATTTTTTGCCAGATTAACTTAGCTAATATTTCTTCTTTATGTAATGCCTTTTTTTTATATATATATATTCATCTGAGACAACTGAAACCTACAGAAAGAAAATTAAAAATAATATCAATATCTTTTAAAATAATATCTTATACCTATCTAATTGATATTCATGTATAAAATATTTACTTATGCCTCCCTTAGAACTAGACTGATTGGTTCTTTCTTAGACACAGGCTATTGAACTACATAACACTTCTGATAAACTAATCCCTTAAGGCTCCTACCTTTATAAAGAACTAGAGTAGATAAAAATCTAGTTTTTAGTCAGTTTTTTTCCTTGCTCATAAGCACCAGATGATCCTCATACTAATGTCCAAATACTTTGATTATAAACTTATATTATACAAACAATATTCAAACTTACTAAAAGGAAGTGAAAATTGCAGAATTTGAGTTTTTAGCAGCATGGATATTTCAGAAAATTTTGCTTATCTTATTTCTTCCATCTTGTCTGGCCTTAGCACAGATTGTTCAGTAGTGAGCAGAACCATGGCATGGCAGCTTGAAGAAAGTGAAGAAAATATTTTTTAGAGCTGAATATTAAGTTAGCTGAAACCAGAGTGCATATAATTGTCAAAACCACTCTGGAACTAACTCACCTATTCTTCCTAAAAGTGCCATGGGGTTTTCATTTCACAATTGGTCCATGGGACATTAGAGTTATTGTTTGTTTCATTTCAAAAGGCTGTGAAATATTGAGATTGAAAGTAACTTTAATTTCACTTCCAAAAGAAAGAACAAAGTTTAACTGATATTTTCTAGAGCATGAATCCAATAAAACAGCTGGAGTTTCAATGAAAAAGGACTTCTATCACCATTATAAAAATGAATTTTCTGTGTTGCTTGGGAGAGATGTTCCTTCATCTAATCCTAATGCAAAAATTTGACTATACTTATGTATCTCATCCAATTCTTTTTCTTCTGACTACAGTCCTTGCAAATTAGTTTTTTTCAATAAAAAATTAAAACAATGTCTGACTTAATGAGCATTATAAAGAAAAGCTGTCTGTTCATCCAATCCTTATTATTTCATCATGAAAAGTCTGATTTTGAGGCATCATCCATTGCTTTTTATTCTCAAGCCCAGGAGGGAGCAAATCAATTGCAAATGCAAAATTTGTCAAAGGCCTTGGGTCCAACCCTTGCAGAACAAGTACAGCCCATGCTAAATGGCTATGCTCCACAAAAATTACAATGGGGTAGTGGGAAGGAGCCTTCAATCCTGGCCAGAAAAACTGCTTATGCAGCTGGGTCACAGATGCTAATTTAGAGGCAAGGGCACAGAAGTGACTGCAGGCTTTTTTTTTTTGTTTTCAAAAGATTTGATCTGCTATATCGGTACAGCATTTCAATGTTATGAATGTTCATTAACTAAAAATATCAATACAAAACAGGGAGGATGTAACAATTATATATATATGTCCTCTTGTAGCTCTTGCTGCCCTGTTTGTCAGCCAACTTTCAAATCTCCAATTAATCCATCAGTCTCATGGATGTGTATCTTAGGGTAGGATACCCTTCAAATTTTAACCATTTGAGGTATGATGTTTAAGTATGAGCTGGTTATCCTTCCTTTACAGCAAAGCAATATTTTTCAGACATAGATTTCTATTTTTGATAAAGGTGAACCAGTGCTTGGGTTTTTTTGATTAATATGAAAGGAATTTAGGTGATTTAATCCCAAATCAGCTTTTTTTCATACCCTTAAATCCCATTCCTAGTTCTCATTATTCTTATAGAGGTGGATTCTACAGACCTCTGCCACTCCTAAGGCAACCCCTTCCTGGACAACTAATAACACTGTTTTCGAAGAGTTAACTGGGCTGTTCTTACTTCCCAGTGAGTAAGCATGGTCAAATCTGGCTCTCCTCCAAAGCATATTGAATGAGGTTGGTTAAGAATCCTTGATTTACTGTGAATAAATAGTTAAAGCAAAATTCAAACCAGATAAACAGATTATTTATGTAATAGTCACTCATTACTACCACCTCCTGCTACTACGACATAATGAATGCAAAATATCATTATGGAAATGGAATTGTGAAGATTAACTGCATTGAAAATTCTGTACATGGTTACATGTGGCTCAGTTTTGTGAGTGCAGTTCCACAGGGTGTTTTCTTGTAAAACCATCCAAAAACTTAAAAAAAACCCCAAACTCCATTATGTATGAAACTGTCTTTGTATTGCTTAGAGTGAAAACATAGCACATCAACAGACAGTATTTCTAACACAATGATAGTGTCTTCTCATCTGTAGCTGTGTGTGTTAAAAAAGGTGTATGGGTGCATTTAAATCATAGCTGGGCAGATAAGGCAGGTCTTTAAAAAAAGCAGAGTAAGCTGATCTGCACTGAAGTTTCTGTTGTTGCAGAAAAACTGCAACCAAGGGAACTCACCAAAGTTAGGCTGAATGTCTGACATACACACATATATACATAAATAAACACATATATACAAGCCTGTACCGCCTAAAGTTCATTCTTGCACAAAAAAACTCTGACAGAGCTTTACAATAAGAGCCTCTGATATTTTGAAAGTACTTGGAGTCAGGAAATGCTTTGAGACAGATCTGCATAGACAGTATGGAAGACTTTTAACCTGAAGAAAGCCAGATTTAATTAGATTGCATGTTAGGACAACTCTGTAAATACAGCTCATCACAACTCAGTGCAGAAAAAAAGAGTTTATATACAGCTCTTCACAGCGCCTCTGCAGGGAGGCACTTCTGGCCAGCTCAGTAGCTTTGAGTTGCAGCAAAATTGGCACAGCTCTTTCTGCCCCTGGGGATGTTTTCTTTCCTCATTTCTGATTCCTGGTTGTCTCTGCCTGTTGCTCCTCTCAGCAAGCTCTCCCACTCAGTTGTGTGGGGACATTTCTATGATATTTGACTCCTTGCTGGCCAGCTTGCAGTCTCTGAAATCTTGTACCTTCTGATTGAACTAAATAATTTCCAAGGAAGGAAAAATTTTTCTGCCCAGAGAGCTTCAACTGACCAGTGGTTTTTCTTAGAACAAGGTAACACATGAACAGAAACAAACAAGTAACAGTACTATTAACATTTGTATGTTGTAGTACTATTTTATATACACATATCTGTGTGTGTGTATGTGTGTGTGTGTGTGTGCATTCCTTAGCAGCAATATTATTTACTGACCCTAGGCAAGAAAGAAAAGAAACCTGGAGATTTGCAGTACCCAGTGCAAGACTGGAAATGTTCAAAAATCAACTGACTGAATAATGTCTATGGCAAAGACTGGGTCACCTATGCAGGATATTTTTACACAAAGTTTGGCTAAAGAGCAGACAATAATGTCTTTCTGATAATTATCCAAAGTGTGTCACAGGAAGAAAGATTCCTTAAAGAAACCCACATATAAAACCAGATAACCAAGACTTTGTATACTGAGAAATCCATTCAAATGAGAAAATAAGAAGCATTTAATTGAGAATATATCTGAATTACTTTGATTCTTTAGGGAACTGGCACCAATCCAAGATGAGCTTTAATTTAGAGTCTGGAAAAAAACCAGCATAAGATTCAACCTCTCTTCCTTGCAAGAAAACATTCTGAGTTTTGGTTACTCTACTTAATTTTGTTTTGATTAAACAGGAGGAATAATAGCGGTCATACATATTCTATTTCTTCCAGAGGATTTGATAATATATATTTTTACTAAGTGTAAGATATGTGAATAGTCCTGAATATAGACTGCACAAAAAAATTTCATCTTAAGCCACCAGCAGCTTGATGAAGAGGAACTTGCATACAAGGAAGTTTTCTATTCAAACAAGGAAAGTCATATTTGATGACACTTTCTAAAATGTGTTTTCTCATTTTCCCAAGCAAGTCACCAAAGTCTCAATAGGTGAATGTAAATATGATTCCTTGAAAGAAAACCACATCATTGCATAATAAAGATCTATTCAACATATATTTTCATGAAAGAAAAGTACAATACATAAAATAATTTTTACAATATTTTCTTCATATTACTTGCCACCAATTAACCCTTGATTTGAGGAAATTTCTGGAAAATCTCCATATCTTAGCAATACATATTGCTATTGGATTCAGCACTCCTATTGCAAATTTATTTCCTCCTTTGTAACTTTGTTAAAAATACAGAGCAACTTGACAAAAGTAATATAAAAAAAAAAGAAAAACAAACACCCAAAGAACCACCCTCTTCTAATACAAAACTGTATTAATATTTTAGACAATATTTTAAGATAAACATTCTATGAAAACCATTTTTAGATTGATGAAAGAAAAAATTTCTGACCTTAAAGTAACTGTTATTAATAGTTTTTCTTGATGAGAAAAATAACTACATGAATTTTCTTGAGGATCTCAACTTTTCTTAAAAAAAGCAGCAAATCTTTCTAGCATTGGTGAGATTAACTCATATTCCTCAGTTTAGAGTTTGAAGAATATTTGCTCATTGTATCTTCCTATTCAATTAATTGTCTCAAAGGGAACAAACCATTGAGATATTTAAAAGTAAAAGGAGCAATAAAAAATATTTTAAACATTAGTAACCCTATGCCCAAAATGTTATAATGGAAGTGGACTGAGAAACACTAAGAAGAAAACCATACCTCCTGTGTGTAGTTTTATTTTCCAAAAGCCTTCCAGCTTTTATGCACAACTACTTTCTAACACTCTTTCCCTTCTCAATGGTGCTTAGATTTTCATGAGAGGAAAAAACCCACAAAGCAAATCCTGAAAGAAATCATCCTATTTCATATCTTTTGTTCACACTTACCATGTAGCTCATGTTTTTTTGTAGTAAGGCTGAGGTGTGAAATTTGCTTTTGTCCTGTTTCACTCAGTCAGCAAAGCAAACCATTCTAGGCAATGCTCCAGGAGACTAACCTCCACAAAAAGTAAATCTGGTTAATATTAGTAGTCTACATTGCACTGCCCACCCTTGTAGGATGATGATGAAACCACTTTTCCCATGTGACATTCCAACATGCCATCTCTGAAATTTAATAGCTAAATCTACTTTAGAAAGATATTTCCAAGTATTCCACATTCACAGCATTTTTCTGCAGGCTGAATTTATTTTTAAAGTCTCTGCATCTTTGCTTGTCCAAGAAAAGGACCCCAAATGCCATTCCTATCAATTACTAAATACATATATATGATCCATTTGGAAAGTATTGCAAAAATTTGAAACTGTAAATATCTTTGCAAGCTTCAGAAAAAATCAGACTGATATGTTTAAAGGTGCTGTGAATACATGAGTGCCAGATGTACTGGGCAACAGAAAACATCACTCCTTTTTGTTATTTACTACTTAGAGTCCACATGGCAGGCTATTGGTAAAACATAATGTGTTCACCAAGGAGTTTCACAAATGATGAGTGATGTCAGCATTTACTGAGACAGAAATAGAGAAAACAAAGACATGTCAGTGTAGAATATGATCAAACTAATGGCAGCACAACTTTGAACTTATAGAAGTTCTGAACCACCTGGTTTCCAGAATATTGAGCTCAGGGTGGAATTACTGTTCTGATTTTCCTGTAACATTGCCACGATGGAGGATTGGTTTTCCAAAATAAATATAATGAAAACAAGCCTGGGCAGTTGTGTATACCCAAAACACTCTGCAGGACAAGGCCCAGATGTGAACAAATGGCTCAGATGTACACTTTATAACCTTTGTGGTTATTTTCTGCTGAATTTAAGGGGGAGAAGTAGCAAACGATGTATTTTTGCATAGTTCAGAAAATATTTGATACCAGTCAACCTTATCTCAAGCTAGTAGATCTTCTCCTGCATTTCAAATTAGATGCATTCTGTCAATTCCAGTATAATTGCTGCATTTTACATGATTATATTTGGTCCAAGTTTTGATTATGGTCTATGGGTATCCTTGCAATATGAATTGACTTATTGTACAGTTCTTTAGTTATAATAACAAATATGTAAGTCAAACTAAAACCAAGATTATAACGTCAATAAATAGCACAATAATTCCATAAAAAGTATAATTAAAATACTGAAAAATAGGAAGATAATTGGTGAGTAAGATTAATAACTGAAATAATTTTTCTCTTCCCAAGTAAATTTGAATTCCCATTTGTCCATAACTTAATGATATGCATCTGGGATCATTCAGATTGTTCTTTCATCTAAGCTTGGATTCAGCTCCTCAAAATGTAGCTGTGAACAAACCAGGCAGAAAGTTTAGCCAGACATCTCCAGTCTCACCATGCCTGATACAAAAAGGTAGGGTCATTTTCCCATTTCTTTTAGGAGTGAGAAAACCCTACCTATGGGTATCAGTCTCTTCCCCCAGGATACAAGTGACAGAAAGAGAGGAAGTGGACTCAGATTGTGCCAGGGGAGGTTTAGAATGGATATTAGGAAAAATGTATTCACTGGAAGGATGGTAAGGCATTGGGATAGGCTGCCCAGGGAAATGGTGATCCCTGGAGTGTACAATAAGTGTGTGGTTGTGGCACTTGGGGGCACAGTTTAGTGGTGAACATGACAGAAAAGGGTTAATGATTGGACTTAATGATCTTAGAGGTCTTTTTCATCCTTGATTATACTATCATTCTAAGAATTGATAAGGAAAAAAAATTCCTTCAGGATGAATTATCAGGATGATTTTATTTATAGCACGCATTAACTTAGTGATTCAGTGTTGCTAGTTTATGGATTCAATGCCCTTTTCAGATTTTCAGATATTCAATGCACTTCTTCCAATTTTAGCTGTTTCAACTCATTATATTATCAAAGAAAATGTTTGTATCCAAAGGATATAGGTTTGAGGTATACCAGCATGAAGTTTTGAAGGCTTTCATTTGAATGACATACTATACTTCGATCAGAAATCAGTAAATTCACAGAATATTGTTCTGGGGTTTATAATTGTATTTACTATTAATAATGAATCACATTTTCTTCTGGCATAAACTGTCACACCTCCTTTGAAATCAATGAGACTGTTATTTCATTATAACTGAGAATTGAGTCCTTTGCACCAGTTTCTGCCTGTTGATGTTCTGTGAGGTAAAAGTGCTTTTGTTTTGAGTTGAACTCTCAGGATTGCACCAAATAGTCTGGCAATTTTGTATGCCAAAACT
Organism: Lonchura striata; assembly: GCF_050655825.1. Classification (NCBI taxonomy): domain Eukaryota; kingdom Metazoa; phylum Chordata; class Aves; order Passeriformes; family Estrildidae; genus Lonchura; species Lonchura striata. The sequence continues at coordinate 68,009,089 of NC_140741.1, forward strand.
GTGGGCTGTTGCTGGTGTGTGGCAAATGTGTAGATGATATACAGAGGAACGGGAAACAGAAAGACATCTCTGCTTGAGCTATTTATCCTCCACATGTGGTGTCACTTTAGTCAACAAAAACAGTTTATTTCCTTATGTGCGTCTTTAATTTTCTCTTTTCTTGCTTTATTTGGGCTATAACAATGTTAAAAATGTTGTTTTAGTTAATTTTTTGATTGAGTGCCCAGAAGCTTTTGCTCTGAAGGAAGAAAGCTTCGAAGTGTGAAAATTTTAGCATTTAAAATTAAGTTTCTGTCTTACAAATATTTGCAAACATGCTCAATTCAGAGGTAGTAAACCTAAAATTTCTGAACTATGAATGTTTTAAAAGCATATGGTATGAACAGATGATATAGAACAGGATAATAGGAGTTTGTAAGAAGAGCTTAGCAATATCACAGCTGAGTTCTGAAGTTATCCATCTAACTGAATCCAAAAAGCTACTATAACTTGCTTTGCCATGTAAAGTTACTCTCTATATAATTACTATAACTGTGATTATTAATTTACATTTAAAATAAAATGACTATATATTTAGACTTAGAGATGTATTTGGGATTCTATTCAAGGAATAAAGGCTAAGATTTTTTTTATTATTATGTACCACCATTTTAATTGTATGGGTCTATGTTTTGGATTCATACAAGAAACAAAGTTTTTTGTTATTGCTGAGCAGAGCTTACACCCTGCCAAGGCCTTTTCTGCTCCTCACCTCCTCCCACCAGCGAGTAAGTTGTAGGTGCATGAAGAGCTGGGGGTTACACAGCCAGGACAGCTGACCCCAACTGCCCAAAGGCATGTTCCAGACCATATGGAGTCGTGTTTAACATATAAAGCTGGTGGGAAAAGAAGGAAAAGAGTTCAGAGCTACATCATTTGTCTTTCCAAGTCACAACTACATCCTGGGCATGGCTGGACACCTGCCTACCCATGAAAAGTGGGGAATTAATTCCTTGCTTTGCTTTGGTTGGAAAACCTTCACCTATTGAACTGTCTTTATCTCAGCTCACAACTTTCCACACTTGTTCTTCTGATTCTCTCTCCCATTGCACCAGACCACCAGTGGAAGATGAGTGAGTGACTGTGTGGGCTGAGTTCAATCTGGGTTTGAACCATGATAGTGGAATAGAACAGAGTGAAATAAATCCTATGTCTGAGGACACTGAGAACTGAAACTAGAAAAAGTAAGAAATTAATGTGATCTCACAGCTATAAAAGAAGACGCAAATGAGGGAATGAATGGGTTGGTAATATAATATGTAAATAAAAATATGATTCCTACATTTCATATACAATGTAGAAATCAAAGATGAACAGACATGAGCTAATTTTTCTGAAGGATTGTTAGAGATATTATATTTTATTTTATTTCAAGACCAGTAGACAGCACTATTGTTATCCATTTTAAACTCATATCATAAACAGAAGAATTAAGCCAATGATTTTTCCCCAAAATTTTTGATTGAACCAGGGAACATCTTTCAGCAAGGTATCCTCAAAGACTCATCATGATGAAAAGCAATACCTAGGTTATTAATAAACTACCCTATTAAGCTATTATACTACTTTTCTTTCAATGTCAACCCTTAGATCTAGTCACATTTTCCACTGGATTAAAGACTGTCTTGAAATTTTAGCAATGTCATGGACCAGTAAATTTGCTGATGACCTTAGAGACAATGCACCTAGGACACAAATAAAAGGGCAGTGTGGAATAGCAGATTTAGGTAAATGTAAGGACTCAGAAAGAAATGAGAGGAAACATGTGATGTCAGTTTTGTGAAATAAATTCTCATCACAGGAGAAACATGGCAAAAGAAATCACATTTTTGCCAGATGCATGAAAAGCAAAACATATGGCTTGTTTGTCTCACATTTTTCGCATATTTCTTCTGTGTTGACAGACAGGTTTTGGGAAGATGGAAAGTGCCTTTTATTTCAGTGAAAGATCCAGAACTTTTTTATCTTTCTGATTTCTGTGTTTGTCAGCTTGAAAAGGACTGTCTCAAATTGTTAAAAATTATGCTAAAGAATGTTAAAACCAGGCATATATTGGAAAAAAATAAAGAACAATCGAGAAATTTTGATTGAGTCCCACAATTTAATATATATTTTTTTCCCAATTCCTTGGAACAGGATTTTAGCAATGAAAGGAAACAGTACTTAAATATCCCTTTATTTTCTAAGATAGACAAACATCTGTTCAACCTGGTTAAAAAGTTACGGTAAATTGCTGATCCACCTGACTGACATTAAATAAAAAAAAAAGCAAGCCTCTCAGATTTTTCTAGACTCATAATTGTGACAATCCCTAAATATAGATGCCTAGTGCTGGGAATAGACTTCACAGATGGGCTCCCAAGTTTGTCTCAGTCAACGGAGACATTTTGGCAGCTGAGAGTGGGCTTTGCAATACACAGTGGGTTGGGCAACAGGACAGCAAGACATACTGAAGAAATCTGTCCTCTGCACAGCCTGGAGGATGTCTGTCCCTTGAGCATCTGGTCTTGCTTCACAGATCCTAACCTTGCATCTGGATGTCCTGGGAACACGACATCAGGACATCTAAAGAGATATCGAGTTCAAAGCTCCTCCATTTCAGCATAAAGCATAGTTATACGAGCCCATACCTATGTTCTTCCAAGACCTTCCACTTCAAGGAAACCTTGTTAGCATCAGAAAGTATTTGACTTAATTCCTTCCTCATTTTAGCAGGTCCTGGGTACTGCAACCAAGGGATGAAGGTGCAAAATTTTTCACAAAGAAGCAGTTGAAGGGAAAAGTTATTTATATATATATATTTTTATATATTATTTTCATGGCCTGTTCTTGCCTTTAAAAAAAAATCACTACATTATTCTCATCTTGCCATTTTTGAAACAGATTTTTTTTGTTGTTGTTAGAGTTGTAGAAACTATGACTCAAAAGAGTACAGGAGCTTAGCTATGGATAAGTGCCACTGTGCTGGTAGTTAAACACATCAGTTTAGAGCAACTTGTCTTTAAAAATGATCCCAGAGTGGTGACATCAATGATTTTTGTTATGAAGTGGAAATGAGAAATGATAATTAGTAATTCATCTGCAACATGTATGTTGTCAGTAAAAGAATTACTATCAATTAAAAACCAGAAGAGTTACACAAGTCATATAACAAGGACAGATATAGGCTGTACATCAGGAAGGTATTTAAAAATATGGCTTAAGAGAGGTCCTCTGAAATGCACTCTTAAAGCAGGGGTGCAGTTGAGTCAATGAGATAAAATAGCAACCCATAGGACCATTCATGTCTTTAAGTGTTTAAATATTTGAGGGTAACAAGGGATATGTTTTGAATGAGGAGTAACACAAAATTCAGCTAATGAATATGTTTTCAGCTAAATATTTAACAGTATGCAGCAACTATAATAAGAATCTATCCAAGAAGGAGTTGTGTAAAAATTGAATAAGGGCCCTGACATTTGTGTCTTTGTACAATACCTTTATAAATCACTCCTGCTGAACCAAGTCAGCGTCCTGCTATGCACAGCTGCTTGTCCAGAAAAGTTCAAGTAGAAAAATATAGAAAAAAATTAATGTGGAAAAACCCTATACAGCTGAAAAATTAGGCAAGCACAGTTTGTACTGGATAATTAGTTATGTATTGGCAAGTCCTGGTTATCCAGGGTGTCACCAGCTCAGAAGTCATTTGGCATTCTGATTTAGCCTGTGAATATCTAGTTATATGCTAAATAAAACAGTCATTTTTTACTAATGCTGTTTTAGCATAAAATTCTTTATCTATTTAGACATTCTTGCCAGTGTTTTGGAATTTCAGCATTCAAACAACTGGAGAAGCAGGTCCTTAACTAAGCCACTCAGAAATTTCTCTGCTCTTACAAGTTGGGTTATTCATATGCAGCAATCTATCCTATGACAGTTGCTCACACTTTGTTGACATGAGTCAAAAAAAAAAATGAAGGTAAGATACAGAAAGGCAATGGTAGCTAAGACAAAGTTTGCTGGATTGCAATTAAAGGTTAAATTAGATTAAAAAAATATTTCATAAAAAATAACTTATGCAACTTTGGTTAAAAACAAAAATGTCCATTTCAGAGAATGCCCAAGGAAAATTCTGCTTCATGAAAGTGGACGGGAGTGGTACTTTTGGAGTGAGCAAAGGAACTTTCCAAATGGGCCAGCTAATATTATGATCCAGTTAGATACACTTTAGAACTTAGGAATTACCTGAATGCTGACTTGAAATGAATAAAATCCACTCCAATTCACCTACACAGAAGATGAGCAAGGAATGCTTTATCCATTTACAAAACAAATGAATAAAGTTTTTCCATTTCTCCAGATGCATTAGATTAAAAGGAGATCGAGCCAAGGAGACGGTTTCAGACTGCTAAGAGCAAATACTCCATTAAAAGCAGATTAACACTGAAAGCACAATTGTTCTACACATTTTTCTTATAGATTTTAGTGTCACCTACTAGGGTGCAAAATACAGATGATGACTGGAAATGCTAGGTCAGAGAATAAAGGTGAATTCAAGGTGAGAAATGTCGTAGAATAGAAAGAGAGAAAAAGTATATCCAGCCAGAAAATCCATAAGATGAATTAGTATGATGGTGTAGTTTATGCTTTCCCCTTAGGGATAGTGTACTTACTACTAAGTAGATGATATTAATGCCAGATCTGAAATGAGAAAAGTGCTTTTGCTTTTTTGCTGTGAGCACAATTTAGCAATATCTACAGGGAAATACAAGGGTCTGGATTATATTTATTGTAAGACAGGCAAGAAATTAAAAGTGAGAAAATATATTAGCATAGATTTGTGACAGCTGGATATGCAGAGAGAGATGATAGGTTTTCTAACATTTGCATTCTTTAAACACTGTTCTAGATTAATAGCTTCTATTGCCTAGGGTTTGACATTTGTAGATATTTATATTAGTTTTCCCTCAAATATTTAGGGGATAGTCAAGAATTATTGAGATTTCATTTTATTGGCAATCCAAGACCTATTTCTAAAATATTGGATTGTACTCCGTGTTTCAGGAAGAAATCACAAGAGCAGGAAATCTCACTGGCAAAGTATTTTTATGGCAATAACTGAAAGAATCTTTTAGTCTAAGAATTTTTAAAGTTGCTTATTTGCCTCTAGATAAAAGGCATGCCATGTCTTTAGAAATAGGGAAGAACAAGAATGAGGAATAATTCTTAAAAACAAAAGCAGTAGACAAGTAGCTATTTACATTATTCATGAATGGTCATTTGACTCAGAGGTCAGAGTTTTGATCTTCATCCACCAATCATTATAGTTCAAATAATATCAGCACACTGCAATCACAGAGTAATATGGCAGTAAAAATAAAGCCTACTGGCACTTGACAGTAGTTTGGAATAATAAAAATGGTACAGTGATATGGCAAGTGAGGTCAATGTCTAGTTAGGAGCTGTAATTGTTTACGAGCCTGTCTGGAAAAGCAGGTTTTGATGTTTATGCTCAATGTTCTTGGTGAGCAGAGATTTGGCCAGATTGGTGGAAAAAGTAATGTTTTTTAAAAGAAGTTCAGCTTTCAGAATGGTTTCCAGCTCTTATATTTTTGTTCATCAAGGATGAAAGGCCACTAGGACTGCAAAGCAGTCCTTGGGGCTTGTGATTTAGGCATTACAAAGACAGTTGACAACAATGCTACAGATCTAGTCCAGTGATTTTAAGCTGTGTGCTTCTTATTTTGACATGTTCTCAAATATGATTTTTCTGACCAGCCATTTAGTCAGGTTCTTTGGAAATACATACATATTTCTTCCCTTTTTCTGTTTGGTTACAATGTTGTTTTCTTTAAGTATAAAAAAGATTTTAACAATAATGCTGATTATTTCTGTCACCCGTGGCTCAGTAGATGGGCTTAAGCAGTTCATTGAATGTATTTTTGGAGCCCAGACAAAACCTCAGTGGAAACAAAACTAGACATTCAAAAGTCCATGCCATGTTTATGTAGTATTTTCTAATATTTCACATGCAATTACAGTTAGTGTCTGGCTGCCCTCTAACTTACCTGCCTCTGCTTTGTGGTTTCCCCAGTCAATAATTTAAACATAGAAAAAGAAGAAATGTTTTTATCTCTGTCTGTTTTATGGATTTTAGGAGCTGAGTCAATGGGCCAGACAGGGATGTACAAAGATGAAAATAGATTTCAGACCTGTTATTTAATTCAGGAAGCATTTGCAGGTGGTGAATATTAATTATTTTAATCTATCCTGAGTTTTACTGAACTAGACATTACTTTTCCTTCTGTAGTGCATTTAAAACTTCAGCAATCATGGATAGTGTAAACTGAAGTCTTGTTTATAGAAAGAGATGACCCTAAAAATTAAAATTTATTATCAGATCCAATTTTTTTTGCCAAAGTTGAGGACTTTTGGATGTATAGTTATATTGCTTGCAACAGAATTTGAGTTTGTCATTAAGTTAAGGCATGGATCCATATCACTGTTTTTCTGAAGTATGAGGACATCCAAGTTCATTCTAATAAATAGGAAATGATTATATTGTCTTATTTTCCCTTAACTGCATATGACTTGGCCGTAGCTCCCTTTGCAAGAACAAATTGTTTAAATCAAATTATGGTGTGTATACCAATAGCAGTGGTAAAGCTACTTCAAAGTATGTGCAGAAAAATATCTGGCCCTCTGCCTTTTCCCTGGAGAAGATGTGGAACAGCTGTTTGGCCAGGGAGCTGTGGCTGCTCAGCCCAGAAAAACACACAGGGATTTCTGTAAAGCTGGGACATGCCAATGCCACAACTTCTGCAACCAGGTTCTTACTTTGCCATGGCATTTGCCTGTTGCAGGAAGTACAGATAGGTGCTTTTGGCTATCAAAATATGCCTCCTGTTTGTAGCTTAGGTATGAATATTTCCACAGTCAACATAATCTTGTGACACCTTCACCTAGACTACAGACATGATTGGCTAGGATCCCTCTTATAGTTAATTTTTGAGCTAGTAGTAATTAGATTCTGTTATGGTCAAAAGGAAAGAATAGAAAGTTGTATGGTATGGGTATTCCTTTGGTAAATATATTGTTTAAAATAGATCAGATAAATCACTCTCTAGAAGTAATTTTTTTGTCAGTCTACAAAAGAAGGCTTGACACTAATTAATACACATATATCCATATTGTAAGCTTATAATGTTGGGTCAGTGAATGCTAATTTGTGCTGAAAGTGTTTACAGTGACTTAGAATAACTTGATGAGACTGGAAATAAGTTGAATAAAGATGAGTGGAATTATTCTTTCGAAAGGTTACGCAAAATAGCAATAGAAAACCTAAGCCTGAAAGTTTAAAGAATGCAGATACTACAAGTGCACCTCCAAATGTCAAATGATCTTATGGTTGTTTGTGCTCTACGTGGGTGCAAATGTTGGCATGCTGCTTTAAATCATCATCTAGTATGGGACATTGGCCAGGGACAGATATTTAGCAGCAAGTGTATCAAGCTGCCTTATCCATCCAAGTGTATACAGCTTTATCCAGCAAGTGTATAAAGCCGCCTTAATCAGCCAAGAAATTTTCAGTGGGAAATTTCTCCTTACACTCTACCAGATAATGGTGAGTTTATGAACCATAAAATAAGGGCTTGGATAAAAAGGACTAAGTGGATGAGAATCTCATGTAACAAAGGAGGTTCACAACAACTTCTGCTGGAGTTGTGATCTCCTCAGTAATCAGAGAAGAATAAAACTTAAAAAAACAAACTACTACACTAGTTGGCTATGTTTTAGTCTTGCTGTTCTTTTGTTAATTCCTCCATGCAAACAGACATATGAATATTCAGGCTTTGTATTTCTGTGATGGTGTGTTAATACTGTTATAGAACTTAATTAAATTAATAAAGTATTTGGTAGAAACAGTGATATATTATAAACTACCATTTGTCTTCTTTGGTTGGAAGAAATGCAGAGTTCATAGCCTTTAGTTTGGGTGAGGTGGTAGTATTAGAAGTGAGTTAGTGAAAACAGCTTAACTGTCCTCTATATAAAGAATAAAGTTGGTAAACAAATCCCACTTGGAAAACAAGCAGACTGCAGAGCTTTGGCAGCCTTGCTTTTGTATTATTTTTGCCTTGTGTTGTTTTTTTAATTAAATGAAGCAAGGCAGAGCATTCAGAGCATGACTCAAGCTATTGCTAAAAGTATTAAATTAGATTAACTTGGCATTTAAGTCACAGCAATTTTGACTCAGATTCTTGGACTGTAAAGAAGGGAAGCCTTGAGGAATGAGGCTGAGGTCATTCCTTCTGAAAAAGTCAAGTCCACATAAGCATCAATACAGAATATTCTTCTTAATGCTATTTTTCTCTCATCCACGTGCCTTGATTATGAAGTATGTCTAAGCAGGACAGTTTATGAGATGTTTCTGCACATAATTTGGGATGGGAGAGCAGAGAGGAAATTACAGGACATTATACATTGAGTGTGTGTAGGGCAAAGGCACAGTGTATGTATAAATCCTTTGAGGATTTTTGATTGTGCCAAGTGTCCTTTTTCAGAATGTTTCCATCCACTGAGCCTATTCCACCACAATGTGGGGAGTTTGTGCTGCCTCTGCTCCTGCTATATACACCACAGACAGCACCAACAGGAGGCTTCCCTAAAAGGGGACACTAGCTTCATCTTGGGGCTGGTGGAGATACCCACATTAAAAGCTATCTAGAATAATTTAGATTTCATTACGAAGAGCCACAGCTCATAAATTGCAAAGATCCTCTTCTGCCTGTGCAGAGACTATGTTGCTTTTCTTATTTTCCTTTTGCTTTTCTTCCTGGCAGATGTGAGCTCAAGAACCGTAGTTTTAATATAAGGTGAAGAGGCAGAAACATTTAGAAAAAAACAGAGGATGACATAAGCCTTAAAGGTTAAATAGGTTCAGCCCCTCTGATTAAAAAAAGTAAAAAGTCATCTACTTTATACAGGAGCATAATGACCTTTCATTTATTTACCACTGTCTGACAGCAAAACCTCTGTGCCTTCAGATGTTTGCAGAGCAGAGCACCCAGCTCTGACCTCACTTCTTACTGAGACTTTCCTGTTATTCTAATGACAATATTTACCAACCATGACTACTGTTGCTTGTAAGGCTATATGCAAGAAAGTCTGTCTCATTTGGGAAGAAAACTACATTTTATGTAAAAATTTCCACGATCTGAATAAATCTAAGTATGGATAATAATTCTGGGGTTTTTTTTAAGAAAATAAAGTGCCTTAGACATATATTTTTGAAATTACATCTTATCATTTCCCATGCTCCTTCCTTTTTAAATTACCTTCTACTAGGAATGAAATTTTACAGCCTAGGTTTGTGACAAAATTGTTTTAATTTATTGTACGTCACTTGTAAATTATAGGTCATTATCAGACAGTAACAGGTTTTAGGATGTCCAAATTTTACTATACTGGATAAATTGTAAGTGTATCCCTTTAAAATACCAAAGGCTAGGCTTGTCTCCATTCTATCAGAGATGCAAAAAAAGTCACTGCCTTCATACACAGGAGTAACAGGGAAAAAGGAAAAAGAGAAAGAGATCACCTACCACCTTTGGTCTTTGAAAGTTCACAGACCAAAGTGTTGAAGGGTTCCTTGGTGCTCCCCCCCAGCAGAGCTCAGGGCTGAGTCCTACACCACAGGTCTGACTCGAAGGACCAACCTACAGGCAAATAGTGCTACATTTCCACATGGCAGCTTCTAAATGTCCTGGCTGCAAAATGCAAAGCCATAACTGCATAAGCACTGGTTACTGGAGTTCTGGAGCAGATGTTTACTCTTCTAACAAGTTCTTCCTCTTAATAGTCTTCCAGTGATGCAAGTGAAGCACTAATGAAACCCAAACTTGCAGAGTTGTCTTGTAGAAGAAAGGTGATTTATTTATTTTTTTTTTTAAATAAAGATGCTTTTAGATCAACAATGATTACTAAATCATGGAAAGCTAAAAAGGAAAAAAGAAAACTAAACAAAAATCCCAGAAACAACAACCAACCAACCAAAACTACCAAAAACACCAACTAAAAAAACCTCATTGACATCAGTGACCATGACGGGAAGCTCATTTTAACCACTGACTTCCCCCATACCAGTACATCAGTGTTCTCCTTACTCTGTTGAAGATCAATGTGTTTTATGTCTAATACACTACTCTTGTTCTATTCATCCTTAACAAATTATGCAGAAGTCAATATACTCCAAACAACACTAGAAAAAAGATAACCTTGAAATCAGGATTAGACTATAATAATTTGTTGGGCCAGACTAAAATTAAGAAAATAGCATGCATCAAAAAAACTCAATTTGTGATAAAAGTAATTTTAAATGAGTCCCTGCAGAGTTATTCCAAGAGTTTTTTGGCACATGTAGGATGCAAACGGTCTATTAAAGAAGGAGAAAACAATTCAAGGACTACAGCAAATCAACATTTGCTTTCATAAAAAATAATGATAAAACCAAAACATATCTTAAAGATGAAAAAAACAAATAAAAAACCAGTCCTCCCCCCAAAACAATGCCACCTAAAATTGACTCAAACAGTAAGACTTTGGCACATAATTCTTCCTTTACGACTGGAATTTTAAAATAAATAAATAAATAAACAAAATTGTACAGCAGCAGAATGGTACTACTTGGTATGAGGAATATCTTCTTCTAATGTCAATGTTGAATATTCGCTATTATGATAATCCTGAACTAATAAGTGACATATTCCTTATTGATTTAAACATAAAATTTTTGCAACTTTCTACTATCTCATAAAAATCACTTTTTTTTTTTCACAGAAGTGTGCATCATGGCATTTTTTCCATAAAAAAGAACTGAGAGAAAATAATAATGTTTGATGTCTTTTTATAAATGCATGCTAATTTTTTAAAAATTTGGATTATTTTTAAAAGTTTTGTTAGAGGCTGTGTCTTTCTTTCAACTGCTCACCATTGTGGAAAAATAAAAAGAAAAATAAGAAGCATCAACTATTAAAATTTGAAAACCAATTTTAATACCTAGAACTATTCCCATAAAGTTTCAAAAATTTGCACAAATATGGCTGATGAAGTTATAATCTAATGTGTACAATTAAAATTATTCAGCTGATTCTTTTTAAAATATAACTTTTACTTCTTTAATGAAAAAAATTTAAATTCTATTACCATATGAATTACCAGAAATGGCATCTTTAGTCTGAGCTAAACATGGGACTATGACTGTGTGTCTCTGGTTCAAGGCTATCTGGGATTAGGAGTTTTGGCAGCCATCCCTGACCTGGAGCCCCACAGAGGAGCCATGGACACGCTGTGAGCAGCCTGGAGCTGAGCATGAGAAAGTGGAGGCTGTTTGTTTGCCATAACACTCTCATGGCTACAGCTCTATTTTCACTTGGGAAACTTGGATGCAATCCTTCCTTATCCAGCAGTTTGAAATCTGTTTCTCAGAGAATAGGTTGCTAAGCTGTGATTTGTTCTGAGGAGGAGGAGAGGAGCCTGAAGCCCTCCTGGGCTGTTCCCCGCTGTGCTGTCAATGCCACACGGTACCAAGGGCTAACAGAGCTCCAATGTCAATGACAAGCAGAGAACCAGCAGAAACAAAGCTCAGCTGTGCACCAGTTTCCCAGTTCAAGCAGCATCCCCACCATGGTAGCCTGGCAGGGAAACCATTCAGGTGGGTTGTAATTGCATCAAACACCTTTTTCCTGCTCCTGGAACATAACTGCAGGGATAGTGACTGCATTAGTGCTCCACAGTGCAGCTGCCTTCAGGCTGCAGGGCTCCATGTGATGGACACCATGCATTGATCTGGGTCAGTGCTGCTGAAGGACACAGCCCAGCTCACACAAGAAATTCTGAGAGCAAGTGCAGCAGGCACAGTGGTGATGGGACGCTGTGTTTTGCATTGGGTCAGTGCTGCTGAAGGACACAGCCTGGCTGAAACAAGAAATAGGGAATGCAGCCTGCCTGATCATCCAGCTGCTGCCAACAACCCTCCCTATGCAGGTAAGCTATTGGTACTGCTGCTTAGAAAATGTCATAATGAAATTACCCAGCAACTGAGAGTCAAAAGTACTCAGCTAATAAAAGAAGTGCTGTTAAATTAAGTCTAATAAACTTTCTTGCTAAGACATACTGCATAACCAGAAGCAGGTAGTCTCAGAATCTCTAGCTATGTTGTTCTCTGGCTGACATGTACTATTTTAAAAAGTTATGCTGCACAAAATGAAAATAGGACTCAGTAGCTTGAGAGAAAGTTAACATTCAGAAAATTACTCTTAAATTACTTAGCATTATGACAGGTAGAGCTTCAAATTTATAAATCAAAGATTACATAACAAAAAGAAAAAAAAGTTAAAAATCAGGATGAGATTAATAAAAATTACCTACTTTTACTTCCATCATGATAAATCTTCTGCTTCTTCCTGGAGAGACCTAAAGTGTCTGAATGCTGTGGGGAAGAAACTATCTCCACCTACACAAGGAACTCTGCAATGTGTCTTGTTCAGGGCTGTCCTGGGCACTGACCCATGGTGCAGGTTTGCTCCCTGCCTCATCAATCAAGGAGGCAATTTGAACACCAAGGTGGATGGACAGCCTCATTAACTCTCTCTCCACCAGAGCAATTTGCTAAATACAGAAGTGTACCACACTTTTTCTTTAGGAAGTTTGGTTGTAAACAGAGAAACACAAAAGCCACAAGTAATGGTGTTTGTATTCTAAATTTGTGCATAGCTATTTTTAACTGAGGCAGACTTGTTTTTTGAAAGTAAGGAAGAGGAAATTGCTATAAAGTGCCACTTTCTCATTCAGATGAATGTACAAGATAATTACATTGACATTATTCTTCATCTATGCTGAGGGTACACTCAAATAAAAGACTTGATTCTGGAACTAAAGTTAACATTGAGCTAAAGAAACTTTATCTGAGTGACCTTCTGTGCTTCATCTGGTTAATAGAATATGGAGGGTGCTTCAATTAGTTAAGCAAGCTGGATAAAGATATTGTGCTGGTACTGATTGTTTAGGTATCAAGCCTCCAGTCCAACTATAACAATATAATAACACCACAAGCAAGCTATATTCAGGCAGTGTACCACACAGAAAGAAGTCAAGAAGTCCAAGATGGTTTTAGGTAAAAAGCTCTGTGTGTTTTAAAAAGAAAGGGACACTGTATGCCTTTTACCATTTCTAAAGATTCATTGTGCTGTATATAATGGATTTTGCTGTCTTAGGCATCAGTGTTACACCTACATAATTCCAAAGCTGTGCTGGAGTTCCACGGATGCTGATGCCAAGAGATTTGGGGCCCACATCTAAAATCTGGTATATTCCTGACACAGAAGTTCTTAACTTCCAAGACGTGACTGAAGCTGTCTGTAAACCAGCTGTCTCTGCTGTGTTGGGCATAGCACCATCCCTGCCTGCAGAGCTACAGGCACTTACTCAAAGTGAAGGTCTGATTTCCTTTTGCACTTGAGCAGAGAGGAGAGCTGTTAGCCAGTGCATAAGAGGTGAATTAGGCTACAGCAGTGTTTCTTGGCTCACTAAAGGGAGCTAAATTATTTTGAAATTATAAAGCTTAAATACTAGTATTTAGTATAAGTGACACTGTGAACATTTAAGGATTCTGAGCATTATTCTGGATAAACAGAAGTTTAGAGCCTGGATGACTAAACCAATCCTTACAGAAGGCATTGCCTGAAAAAAATACTGAGAAGGAATCCCCCCATCTGGGACATATAACTACAGCACAGATATTTTCTGAGGGTACAGACAGATGGATGTAAATCCTTTGGCTTCTTTCCCCACGAGCCTTACTCCAGACTCCAGAGGAATCTTTGCTTGAAGGTGGATTGAGCAACTGCAGAGCTACACTTTTCCTTGCAAGTAGCTGTGGAGCACAGCTCCTGCTCCAAGCAGAAGGGAAGCACATGGTTCTTCTTCATTCTCAGCTGTCCATCAACTTTTGGTTTAGGCTGGAGAATTTGGCTCTGAGGAAATGTGTTTAAGTTCATCCTATCCTCTGGTGGATAACAACAGCCATGCTTGTGTTACCTTGTGTAGTAGAGTAAATAATCACTGCAAAGCTGGCAATTGTAGTTGAGCAAAGGGCAGCATTTTTAGAGAGAAGGAAAAAGCTGATGATTTCCTGGCCCTGAGTTTTGTATATTTCTCTACATTTATTACTCTGTTGAAAAGTTTCCTCAAACCATAATGATGCAACACGTAATCTCTTGTTCAGCTGAAACTGTAGATGGCAGAGAATAGAGGGAACACAGCTCTAATCAAAGAAAATAGGAGTACACATTGGATCTGATCAGGCAGTCTGGTTATTTTATAGCTATTCTGGCCTTAAGGAAACATATTTCTTTCCAAACAGGACCTGTTAGAATACAGACATTTTTTTGACATGCTGAAAGTCTGCATGTGTTTGATCCTGACCAACAATCTGAATGTATATCAACAGAAGGAAAACACACATCTGCAACAACAGGCATGTTTACAATCATTTTAATGACACCATTAGATTCTGTTTGCCAGTGTTCACTTATTTCAGACTTTTATACAAAAAACATGTGAGATAAGTTTACCACCTGTGCACAATGGAAACAACCCATTTAAATGAATAATTTTAATGGGAAACATAGCTCAATAGTTTTCTTCTGTTCACCAACATAATTGTAGGGGCACAATTGTGTTTACCCAGAATACACAGAGTTTTTGTGTTCCTGAAGAAGGTTTCTTTTCCATCAAGCCTAGGGTAAGAATTACTTCAAACAGTACTTAGCGTGCTTGAAAAATACACAAACATGCTTTAAAAATGGGCCAATTTAGGAAGTTTTTCAGGTGACAGATGGGATTAGTTTTAAATGGGAAATCCATTCTTAAAATACATCTGAAAATATCTACCTGATATGTTAAGCTTTTCTGGATTTAAATGTTTTAAGAACATGCCTTTGAGGGCTTGAAATTGTTCCAACTGATGTCACTGGGAAAATTCATTATAATTTCTAGAGAGTACAATTTAAATTAAAAGTCAATGGGTGGTGAGACACAAAAAGACAGAGAGACTGAAGCTACAGTCACAGCAGATGTAATAAAATTCCTGATTTTTTTTTAGTTCAGATAAATACACACACACACACACATTCTCCTCAGTCAGAACCTCATTGTACTGTTACTAAATATACCCACAACTCAGACATCAACTCTGCCTTACTGTGTAAAATAAAGGACAAAACAAAAACAAATGTGTCAGACATAAAAAAAAAATAGCTTCAGGTCCATGAAGGTGTTTAATTCTCATCGACAGGCTGGATATTTATAGTCTAATCATTAAACATGTAATTAGCACTCCTAGAGAGAGAGAACAGAACAGGGGATCACAAGTGATATTGCTGAGATGTTAGAAGAGGTTGTGTGCTAAACAGTCCAGCTTTTTATGTAAAGGAAAATCATGATCCTAATCCACAGCCCAGGTCTGTGCTATTGCTCTGCACGAGGGCTCTAAAGAAAACCTCTGCAGCACAAAGAGCAGTGGGGAAGGTGTGAACTGCACACAGGCCACCTGCCCACATCAACTTGTACCTGGGGAAGAGAATTCAGCCGGAATCAGAACTGTACTAACATCTGGCCTCTGTTAATCTATGCATGAATTAACACCATTTTCAAACGGAACTTGATTTTGTACAAAGATGAGGTTCAAAATGCGTGTAAAATGGTGATGGATTGACATTTCCACCTAAAAATGGTGGGATTTTAAACCACAACAGAACAAAATAGATAAAGAAAATTAGCTAAACCACAGCTTTTTGTATTTTTCAGTTTAATAAATAAAGTTAAGTGAGCAATTGTGACGTTTGGAGTTTGGTTTTCTTTGGCATTTCTTTCAAAAAAATTTTGATTCTTTTTTTAATTGCTGGAAAAATATTTTAAGTTTTCAATGTCCATTGAAAAATTCAGAAGGAATCCCCCCCCCCCTTTACCTTTTACACACTGTGTTTATTAAAGTCAGGCTAAGAAAATAAAAGAATAATTCTAGACATTTCTTCACATGAAACTTTGAAACTCCTTTTCTTACTGCCTTTTGTATTATCTTCCTTTCCTAGCAACTAACTCTACTTCTACATCCCAGGAATGATTCCATTTTTTTTCCTGAAATAATGTCCATGCTAAGTGCAAAATGGGATTTCACAGTTTTGTTAAGAATCCTAGTGAAATCTGACTATGAATCTTACAGTAGTAAAACTAAATTTTAAAGTATACTCAAATACAGAACAAATCTTCCATATAATTTTAAATTGGTGTCATTAAACACAGCAGATAGCTACTGGTAGTTACATTTCCAAGTCATTTCTCAAATCATAGCATTATTCAGCCTCTTGGACTATATGGTGTCTCAGAAATGTCAGGAGCACCTTTTCAGTAAAGCATTTAATTGCACAATTACACGTGCTTTAAGTATTTGAAAGTGAATTAAAACAGGGTTTAAAAATGTAATTACATTTAAGCATAGTGTTAAGCACAATATTGAGCTGGGCTCTTTAACATTTCTAGTTTCCAAACAATCAGTAAGTCACTCTAAAGTATTTAAGGATGTTCTTTCCTATTTCACAGGTGGGTAGTTAAATAAAATGGACATTTTTTTTCTTCAGGCTGTTTTAAGTTATTTTTATAAGAAGAATTTTATATGCACTTCACTGAGCAAGTTCAGCAAGCTGATCTCTGACACATGCAGTGTGTAAGCCAGGTGCTCATGTTTGCCTGCTTACCATGGATGCATGATTTGTTAAGCTGGAGTGCCCATCACCACCTCGCACGCTGTAAATGTTGCAATGCAAATAAATTAAAGTTCTGCAGTCAGTTTCTCACGATACCATTTTTTAATTAATGCCAATGGTCTCTTGTCCTGTCACAAGGCAACACTGAGAAGAACTCTGTCTTCTTCACTCCCCCAGTCAGTTATTCACAGTCAGGCAAGGTCTCCCTGAGCCTTTACTCTTCCAGGCTAAAAAACCCCAGCTCTCTCAGCATCATCAAATGACAGCCCGGCCTTTTAATAATTTTGTAGCCCTTCCCTGCTTCTGTTCCCCTTTATGAGTATTTTTCCTGCACCAGGGAGGCCAGCACTGGACCCAGCATTCCTAATAGGTCTCACCAATATCAAGTAGAGGGGAACAATAAATTCTCTGGTCCTGTTGGCAATTCCTTTGCCTAGAGCATCCCTAGAGGCTTCTGGTCTTTCCTGCCATGAGTACTCATTGCTGGTTAGTTTGTTTTGCTATTTTGTTTTGCTGTATGACTGAACCACCAGGTCCTTCTCTGCACAGCTGCTTTCCACATAGCTGGTCCCCAGTGTGTGCTGGTACATGGGGGTATCCTTCCCATGAACAGGACTTGGTATCTCCCTTTGTGAATTTCAGAAGTTTTCTGTAATTCCATTGCTCCAGAATGTTGAGGTCCCCTTGAATGGCACCACAGATGTGGTATATGAACAACTCCTCTGGGTTTTATATCATCTGCAAACTTGCTGAGGTAGCACTTGATCTCATCAGCAATCTCCTCAGGGAACAGTAAATAATTTAACAATATTTACCCTCATATCAAGACTCGGGCACAATATTTGTGAAAACACTTTGATCCTCTCAGTTCTACCAACTTCCAGTCCACCTCACTTATGTAGCACACACTTGTGCAGCTTGTCTGTGAAGATATTAGGGGAGATAGCGAAAAACACCTTATCAAAAATGAAGAGAAGGTACTTTCTACTCTCCCCTTATCCACCATGCCAGTCATTTCATTGTTGAGGCCACCAAGTTGGTGAAGTGTGATTTCCCCTTTCTAATTTCATGCTAGCTGCTCCTGATCACTTTCTTGATCTTCATGACTGGAAATGATTCCCAGCGTTATTTGCTCCATCACCCTCCCAGGGACTGAGGCGAAACTGACCAACCTGTATTCCCCTGTGTCCTTCTTCTTGTCTTCCTGAGGTCAAAGAGGGATTCTTTCCTTTTTCAGGTCCTCAAAAACCTCTCCTGATTGCCACAATATTTCAAACATAATCAAGAGTAGCCTTTTAATGATATTTTCCAGTTCTCTTAGCATTTATATAAAAATAATTTGGGTTTTGAAGCTATGAGTCCAGTCTCTATTCTAAACTCTCACTTATCTAGTTTATCCATCTGTCCTACAAAAAAAAAAATCACTAATTTATTGTAGAAAAAAACATTTCTAATAAGGTTTTGATTTAATTCACTAATATTGTCAGCAAGAAAATCATAACACTGTAATAGAAATGCCGTCCTTACTGACTAAAGGAATCATAAACAGAAAGAGAATCAGAGAATCACAGAAGATCCCAGGTTGGTAGGGGCCTTGAAAGATTATCTGGTCCCACCTTTTTTGGAAGGGAATCCTACATGAGATCATCTATCATCCTGTTCAGTCATACCATGAAAACCTTCACTGATAAGAGGTATACTGAATACCTGGCAGGTTGCTCCAGAGATTGGTTGTTTTTACTGAAAAAAAATTCTTTCTTATATTGAGATAAAACTTCTTCCAGTGCAATTGTACCTGAAAGCCCCTTTCCTATTAAGAGGACATGAAAGAGCTCATCACTTAGTGGGAAATTTTTTTCCCTCTGTGGATCTATCCCATGTAGAGAACAGTTTGCATGAGATCAGAGGTCAGGACTCCTAAGCTGAAGGTGTTCTTTTTAAAGGGTATTTAACTCCAGGGAATTGATATGGTTAATTACAGAGCATAAACTGAGCAAGACTTTAAGGCAGTGTCTGTTCCATACAGGCAGAAAACAGTAAGAAAAAGCATTTGGGGTTTTCTTTCTTTCTCCTCCTCACACTCATTAAATGGCCATGACTTTTAAAGAAAACAAAAGTATCAAAGGGAAATAAAACCAGAAAAGTAAAATCAAAGTATTATACACACTAAAATTCAATACAACTATTCAATAAATGAGCTTGTTCAAGGCTTTGCTTCTGTGTCTCACTGAATTCACTATTTGTGTTTCTTTTCAGTTAAACCAGCTACTTATTTTCTTACAGGATTTTTATTGTTTATTGCTCTAAGGGAGAAGCATCTTTACCATGAGGGGCCCTGACTCCTCCACATTTTCCAGCTGTTTACTATAAAAAGATGAAAAGAGTCCAGAATCCTTCCCACTCCCATTCTGTGTGCCCCAGACATCCGTCACTGGTATATATGTTTCTCTCTGCTGCAAAATGAACTTGATTTCTATCACTCCTGACTACAAGTAGGATTTAAAATATTAAAGTCTGACTGTTTGTTTTTCAGTATAGGAGTGCAGCATAGTTCTGACCCCAAGTTCACAGTATGCCAACTTCAAATTCCTGACAAAAGATTTCTAGTGCAATAAAACCCCATTTCCATGATCAATATGAATCATTGTTACTGCAGATTAGTCTTACACAGCCACTCACTCACTCCCTGCTGGCAGGATGAGGGAGAACACCAGAAGAATAAAAGTGAGAAAACAACCTATGCATTGAGATAAATACAGTTTAATAGTCAAAACAAAAGCTGCACATGCAAGCAAGGAATTTCTTCGCCCCTTGGGCAGGCAGGTGTTCAACCATCTCTAGGAAAGCAGGGCTCCATCACGCATGATGGTGACATGGAAAGACAAAAGATATCATTCCAAAGCCCCCCTGCCCTTCCCTTCTTCTTACTCCAGCTTTATACACTGAGCATGATGGGTTTGGAATTTTCCTTGGGTCAGTTGGGGTCAGCTGTCCTGGCTGTCCCTGCTTCATGTGCACCCCCAACCTACTTGCTGGTGATGTGGGGTGAGAAGCAGAAAAGTTCTTGACTGTGTGCAACCACTACTCAGTAATAAAGAAAGTATCCCTGAATTACCAATATATTTTCCAGCACAAATCCAAAACATAGCCCCATACAATGTACTCTGAAGAAAATTATGTGTATCCCAGTTTAAACCAACCCAATTAGAAAAGCTCTACATCTGGTCTAAGTTTGGACTCAGCAGCCCAGATTCAGATAAAGAGTTTTGGCACATCTCTCTGTATACTGAGGAAACCTGGGAGATGGGAGGCTGGATCTGTTCCATGCAATGCTATTCAAATGCCATATACAACTTTCACTGGAAAAAATTGTAAACCAAGTTTTTCCTAAATAAATTTATATATAAATTTTTTCCAGTCATGTATTTCTGCAGTGGCAGCAGATAACAGCTGGATTATTCCAGACAACACTTTGGTAATGTATTCTGATTTTTATTAAAGAAAAGAATATCAAGGGCAAGTTAGCAGGAGACAAAATGGCATCACCTGACTTACCATAGAAGATGAAAACTAATATATAGGGAGAAAGAATCCTATTAAAACTATAGTCTATCCAGGTTGTCAGCTCTTTATGTAACACAACCGTGTTTTCTTGTATCCCTTTATTATATGTTAACTTCTTTCAAACTTTCCATATTCCACAAAACGTCTGCACCATTTCACCCTGAGGTTTTTTTCCCCCTTCTTTAAAGAGCCATAATGGTCTTTTTCTTTTTTAACTATGCCTGGCATATGTTGAAAGGTATCTTCTAAGATTTCATTTATGATAGCTCAAAAATGTATGTCTTGCTAAGACTACAAAGCAAGCTAATGGTTTTAAAAGCACAGCGATGAAAAGCCTGGCAGGGGAGTCTGTGCTAACTACATACACGGATCATGGAAGAGGGTACAAGAGGTCATTTTTTTCCCTCCTTATCTTTCTTTCTTCTTCCCTTTTTTCCCCCCAGATCTAGGATCAGTTTAGGTCACATTGGTTACAGCCAATTGCACAGTGGCATTCTTTGCCATTCATCCTCACCCAAATCCTTAATTATGGTCTATACAATCAGAGCTGGAGCAAGAAGTCACAGCCCTGCATTGTTCCATGGCAAGTGCTAAGCAAAAAGGCAGGAATCTGATACTTGGTCACAGTTTGCAAACACTGTGGCTGAACCACGTTTTTACATTCTGAGACAATTTATTAGTAATGGTGCTTGTCACTTGGAAGTCCCCCTAAAACTCCTTCTTTTGCATCAGCAACCTGAAGACAGCTTTTGCTCTGCAGTAGTCTAAGCAACAGGTGAATGAAATAGGTGATCCACCCATTTGAACCAATGTAGAAGTGAGTAGAGTATCCTAATCCTACCCTTAGATGTTGTCTGTATAAAACCTTCAAAACTTATTCTCAGACTCCTTGAAATGAAAAAAATATCCTGTCTGAAAGAATCTTTCTTTTCATTCTGAAACAAATGGGCCTGATGAAAACTTGACTGATGTTAATATTTGTACTTTTTAATCCCCTATTAGACTTCCAGAGTCAAAAGAGAAATAATACATATTTTTCTTATATGACTTATGTGCTAAACACTACCTGTTTGCAACATACTGTACAAAACACAGAGGAATGTAAAATTGCCAGTCCTGAATCAAAGACCTAACTCAACTTTTAACTTCATTTTTAAAAGACAAATAAAAGAATGACAAAACAGTCAAAAAATGACACCTTGTTAAAATTTGGTTTGCACTGTGACACAAATCCTTCAAAACTTCATAGAAATTTGAACTTATTGATACTTCTTGAACTTCTTGAAGCAAGCTCAGGGGAAAAAGACTCTGAAATCAATACAAATACTCCTGGTGTTCCAAAGATGTTTAAGATCTAGACATGTATGCACAAGCTGTTATTGAGTGAGTGCCAAGATGTTCCCTCTGATCTGCAACATTTACTCAGTAAAAGTAGCTTTATTAAAGTGAACAGGTCTCCTGAAAACAATATTCCAAACCTGTGATGCCTGGTCTGCTTGAGCCCTCTCAAGTCAAGGAGTATTTGTGTTTGTCCAGCTACGGGTTACTCAGTTCAAGAAATTATTTCCCAGAGGAGCCTTCCAGTCCTGCAGAAGGTGTCAAAATATGCTTTGGTCAATGTATTTTTGAATGGCTACAAAGAATTTAAGGAAATAAAATCCACCTCTTTACAGAACACAGCAAAAATAAGGCAAAGACATTTGTCTCATACAATTTTGGCCAAAATGTTTCTTAGAAATATTACTGCTTTAGCCATTTACCTGGTTTTTAAATCAGGCCTTTTTATTCTTTTCATGTTCTCCTGGCTGCAATTCAGGAATTTATCATTTTATAACACTTTATGACAAGACAGAGTGTATCACCATCCAGGCAACTGTACACTGGCCTCACTCACAGCCAGGCTGTTTGACCTTGTGCTCACTGGGGACTGTGTGGGCGATTTGAAAGCTGTGAATAAGAGAATTTCAGGTAAGGAGAGGAACATACAAACTGTCCAGCAGTGAAACGTCACTTCTGAGAGGTGATAAAATTTCAAAGGGCATTTTAAAAGAATATCTTTTCAGCAGCTTTGGTTCTCTGCTCAGTTCCTCGGCTGGATGGAAAATTAGCTTTTAGATTAAATGGGAAAGGGAAAGAAGGACAAACAAGTGATGTTTCATTTCTTTAAATGTTTTCTGTCTTTCAAAATTAAAAAAAAATCCTTCTACATTTAAAACAGAATTTACCAAATTTTTTAGTGTACCTTTTAATAAAATGCAAGATGGAAATATCCTAAAAGAATAGGTCTTTTACTAGTGTGGCTCATTATTAGAACCAGTGGGACAGGTAGCTTACCCAGCTAAGTTTCTGGTTTAGAAACAATATACAAAATAATAAATAAAATTATACACTGATGAAAGTCCAGAATTTATATGTCTGAGGAAAGAAAAACTTTTGTTTTATTCTATATTGTCCAGAGACTGTTCATCTTATATTACCTGAATTGGCAATGAGAATAAACTATGGTGTAACCTCCTGCCCAAGCCTAAACCCCTGCTACAAAAAAGAGTAACCAATACTGATGAAATAATGAACCACAGAATCACAGAACTTTCTAAGTTGGAAGGGATCCAAAGAGATCATTGAGCCCAGCTCTTAGGTATATGGCCACCCACAACCTTGGCATTATTAGCACCATGCTCAACCAACTGAGCTCATGGTGTTTATACACCTTGTAATTTCACATTGATTTCAGCCCTGGAATTCTCAATGAAATTGATCTGATATGTTGTTTCATAACTGCCATATTAAGCTCACTTTTAGCTTCAGCCCAGTATGGTTATATAGTTGGGAGCAACATTCTAGGGTTTCTACCCACCTCATGTCTCAACAACATCATAGTAAGAAAATAATTAAAGCAACATATAATGGCATTATGAAGGTATGCCTTATTATCTTGGCAATATAATGAAAGTTCAATAGTGTGCTTAAACCGTTGATTTATCTTCTTCTTAAGATTATAATTCCCATGTGACCAGGAAAACAGTAAATAAATGTGCTGTGGGGAGGATATTTATGTGTTACTGAGCTTCCTCTTTGTTCACAAGCAAGAATGCTAACATTCCTTATCAATAATTTCATATGGCATTGATTAAATGACAGACATCTCTCCAATGGAGCAAAGGATTTTTCAGCATCTTTTATATTTTTCTTTTTTTTCCTGCTGCCGATATGGATGAAATTTTGTCTGATGTGTTCCTGAGCCCACCCAGCAGTTCTGAGTTGAGTATCATAACAAAACCTTTAATACGTGTTATAGAGTTTAATCTTTTTTCCTGAAAGTCAATGGGAGTTTTTCCATTGACTTGAATTCCAATTCAGGTTGACACATAAAAGGAGAGCACTTGAAATAAGTAGTAAGTATTTGATTTGGACTATGATAAGTTTTACAATCCAGAGTCCCTGATGGTGTGTTCAGCTGGGAATGTTTTGCTTCACAAGGAAATCTTTTTGTTTTTCATGGTCCGTAAGACAAGGGGCAGGAGATCAGAGATTCCCAGTAACTGGACTGTTCTGGGTGGAACACATTGTAATAGTGATTAGAAAACAAATCTTGACCCCATATGTGTAAAAATATGAGAATATATCTATTGTATTGAAAAAGTAAATGAATAATTTCTTTTTAAGAAAGGTATTCTACAGACATTCTATTTCTACAATTCTTTTATGACTAATATTCATTGCTTTTAGTGTCATCTAATAAACTGTCTGTACATGTGAATTTATTCAGTTATAGAGAAATTTTAAGCACTCCAGTTCCTAGGCTGTATTTAGACACCAAAATAACACTTTCTGTACGTAGTGAAATTATACACTCATAATTAAAAAAATATCTTGAAAATTACACTTATTCTTCCACTTTTTGTTTCTCAGTTATTTCCAGATCCATTTAGGCCAGTTTATACAGAAAAAATCTGCATATTTTCAAGTCTAGAGTTGCAAGGTTGCAAGAGTACTGGAATGTAAGGCATGGATGAATCTTGATTAAATGATAATAAAAATTTGTCTACATAAAAAACAGATGAAAAAAGGGAGGTTGAATCTCACTGCATAGGCATTTTTGTTCACAGCCATACTTTGAATCAAAGCTGACATACTCATAATTGAAACAACAGGACCTTGGTTAGATATTGTCTTTTAATTTCCTGGTCTCAGTCATATACAACAGTCATAATTTCCAATTCATTTATCAGTCTGCACTTTGCTGTGTCTGAGTAGCTCTGTGCTTGGTATGGTAATCTGCTTTTCCATTGGAAAAAAAATGGGATCTTATGTAAATAAAACATACTCAAACATTAATATTTACATGTAAATGGAGTCAATTCAGGAAGCACACAATTAATAACATTTACTGTGGAGTGTCACTTAAGCCTGAATTGGTTTTATTAAGAGAAGAAAAATTCTGTGCTACCAACAAAGCTGATGATTAATATGAAACATGCAATTTCTCTATTTAGTCACACCTGACTTAAGAACACTCTCTTAGACTACATTAGCACCAATGCTTTAGATGGTAAATGCATTATTAGGCAATTACTTCTGAGTTTGTTTTACAATTAAGACATCAGTTAGGACGTCCCCTATGCTGTAAGGATATGTTCCATATCTCTTGAATATGCCAGACATAAACCTATTTGGAGACTATTTATTAATATAAGCACATACAGGACTTCCATTTCCACTATTTCATGATAATGTAGAATCTAGCATTAAACAGACATGATTCTAGATTCTCCAAGTGGGTTCAACCACAACCAGACTAATTTCCATGGCAGACCATGTGTTTTCAATTACACCATATATGGATCCAACTTATTTTAAAAATCTGTGGGTTTTGCTCCTTTGTTTAGAAAATTAAGTCTGCAGAATGTGTTATATTAAGACTTTGGCCTTGATAATTACTGACACTTTTTTTCAGAGTGATTAGTGCAAATGCAATAATAGATATTATAGTGATTTATAAGCTAATTTGCTGTACTGCAGGACAGCAAATAGAAAGCATTTTTGTTGAACTCTGGATGTTGCTACCAATTGCTTCATATTCCATTTGCACCGAGTCTTATGGATGTCACAGATGATGTAACACAGTCTGTGTTACTTCTCCACTTATTGGCAATGGTTCAGTTTATAAAATAAAGTTTTCTATATTAAGCCTGATTTCAGAGATTTTCTTTATTGCTAGTCTAAGGTTTTGTTGGGTTATGACGAAGTGCACCTGGAATAACTCAGCATTGAAGGAGTTACTCAGGATTCTTTGCACTACAGTTTGAGCAGGATGAGGCTCTGCGTCCTTCACTAAAGGGAATATTCAGAGTGATGGAGTGAGAGTCTGTATGGTTCACATGCAGACACACCAGTGTTTTATACATCAATGAACAAATTCCTAGTCATTAGTGATTTTTCTCACTGTCAAATTTCAAATTAATATTATGCTTATCTACGATAAAATGGTTTTCTTTCGGACTGTTTGATAAGTGACTTTATTCTCTTATCCCTATATTTCCTTTCTCTCATTTAGCCCTACATTTTTCATCATTTCCTCTGTCTAGCAATGCAAGATTCATGTGTGTTGGATGGATTATCATGAAGAAACAGTACTTTTCAATAAGCAAGCCAGTTTCAGCAACATACAGTTATGCAAAGAGCATTACCATGAAGTATTATAGTTCTATATTTGTTTACAATAAAGAAAAATATTAAACTTTTGTCTAATTTTACGGATAATATATTTTTGCTGGTAGTGAAAAGGAACTGAAATGGAGATGAGCTCCAAGAACAAAAGTCATCACTGAGGAAGAAACTGAGCTTTATAATTGAAGACACATTCAGATGAGATGTCTTACAGACTGTTTCCTCCACTGATGGACTTAAAGAAAAGAAATCCTGGAAGTGGTCCCTTAGACTGAGATAGTTTTTAATAGGGAGTTTGCAGCTTTCCATTAAATAACTTTCATTGTTTGCAGCTTCAAAGTTACCAAAGCTGAACATAAGAAAACAAATATCCTGGGGAGAATGTAGATTAGAGTTTTTGGGGTCAGATGGAACAAGGCAGATATTGGCAAAGTTTTCTTGAGTCAACACAGATACTTCAAGTTGAGTTCACAGCAGTGTTCAGAAAAATATATACTTTTTATAAAGGAAACTATTCTAAATAAAAGGAGATCAAATTCCATCTTGCATCTCACCAAGCAGCTGGCCTTGGGAATTCTGGGTTTCAAAATTCTACAGAGGCACCCAGTATTCTGAAGAATAACTTGTATTTTTGTCATGTGTAACCTCAAAAGCA
The DNA here is from genome assembly GCF_050655825.1 of Lonchura striata. Taxonomy (NCBI): domain Eukaryota; kingdom Metazoa; phylum Chordata; class Aves; order Passeriformes; family Estrildidae; genus Lonchura; species Lonchura striata. The sequence continues at coordinate 68,035,819 of NC_140741.1, forward strand.
CGCACAGGAAGCCAGAATAAGGTTGCACTTTCTCTTTGTGGTGGTGATGATATATCTGTCGTTAAGAGGAAATGTTATATTCTTGTTGGGAAAAAATTCTATATCTTCAGTGAAGCCACGAATGTGCTTCTGTCAGCTTTAAAAAAGTTTAGTGCAAGATTCCATGTAATTTCACTCCCCTTATTTGGTTCACTGTACTGAGAATTAATGTATTTCAGTTTTTGTCTATCCAGTTTCTCTAACTTTCTTCTTTACCAGTTTCACCCTGTATTTCTTTTCCTCTGTATCTTATTTTGTCTTCCAAACTATGTCACCTCACTCAGTTTCTTTCTATTTTTCTGCACACCTAAATATACCAGCAAAAATCTTATGGATGCATGTTATCAACGGCTATGATGTTCTTCCTGTTTATGTGGTGACCACTCTGATTACGTCTAGTCTGGCTTGCCAGCTGTCTGGAGTGCAGTAATAGATCTATCCTATATTTAAACACTGTTGCAATCAAGATACTTCTGTTTTCAGCAGCTGAAAATACTGTGATTCATTTAAAAAACCACTCTTATCCAGAAAAACACTTGCATATTCACTTAAGCACCTGCTTAATTTCAACAGAAATAAAAATGTAAATATGACTGTAAACTGAGTGTGTGCTTAAGTGCTTTGTAGACTAGAATAAGTGAATGTCTGTGACATTAGGATGTATATTAGAATTTTGTTTTCTTTATTTGTCATTGGGTTTGAAACAACTGGTGTGTAAGCCACAAAAGAGATTTTTCATTAGTCAGAAGATACAGGAACACTTGAAAGGCAATTAGGCCAACTGTTTATGAGAACCAGGTCTAAAGGAAAGCTTAGACCCATAAACTATTTATACTAAAATGTCACTGAATTCTCAGATTGCAATGATTAACATAGCCATTTGTAAACAGGATGGATGATCAAACCCTTGTGAAAATTGAGTGAAGCAAGTTTATTTTTTTTGTTTTGTACACAATCTTTCTCTCTAATGTTATTTACTCGGAAAATGTAGCAGATATCAATAAATTTCATAACTTTAAGTGCAGTAAAAACTTGAAAAAGCTTCCTTCCCTGGTATTCTTCCTCTTGTGTGTGTTCATGAGGAGATCACAAAATTTTCGTCCCTTCCCTAATTCAAAAATGTTCACAATTTTTTTCACCCTAGAAAAAAGCCATGAAACTGTTCATTTATGAACTGTTCATTTTGGAGATTTTCAGTTCACCACATGGTACTGTTTGTTCCAGGTGATTTATGCTGTGGTATGTACCTAACAAACAGTGTGAACTGTGAACACAATGAATCATATATATAGCTGGAAAGATATTCTCAGTAAAGATGAAAATTCTCTATAAGGCAAGATTGCAACTGGCTTTTCTAGACTGCCAAAGTCCAAACATCCTCTTTAAAGCACTCAACACAGTGTTATTTCTGCATGTGTGAAATCACAGGTCGCTTACTCTGCACAATTTTTGGTGGAAACAACATCTTGAAGAAACAAGTCCTGCTCTATCTTTTGTATGTGACTGGGGCAAGCAGGCTGCCAATTTCGTCTCAAAGATGTCCAAAACTCGGCAGTGCTACTCTTGGAGTGACCTGTTTGGAGAAGGGACAGTACTAATCAGACTCAGCCAGTATTGTGTCAACAGATAGAGAGAGCACAACAAATAGACAGATGGAAGAGAGAACAAAAAAAAAAAAAAAAAAAAAAAAAAAGAATAATATGCTTTTAATAAGAAATAATGCGGGACAAATACTGAAAGCCAAATTTATTTTGGTCTGGAAGTGACCCACAGCCCACAGATGGCAGTGGGATTCTTTATTTTCACTTAAGTGAGTTTTGGTTGAGATCCTTGAAGGAAAACTAGAAACAGCCAGATCTGTGGGAGAAAAAGAGTGACCTGCTAGCCAGAGCACAAGGCTGTGAGTCAGGATATCTAGCTGAGTCAGCTGCTTTGTCCCAAGCTTTCTTCATGAGGCTACATCTACATGTAAACAGCTTAGTAGAGTGTCCATTTAATAACCTGCAAATGGCAGCTCTAAAATGTGGTAATAAGGTCAGGCTGACACTTGATTCAGCATGACATGGGGTTGGCATAAGTAGGTGTTCACAAATGAGGTTTTGTCCCCACATAAACATGGTGATGCTTCACCTGGACATACCACCTTATCTGGTGATCCCAAGCATGGTTGGACCAGTGATTCAACCTGGACATGTCCACAGCATCACCCCAGAAACCACCACAGAAGACTGTGGTCAGGTACATCTGTTGTAGGAGGATTCAGGGTTATATTCAAGAAGGCCAGATGGAAAAATGTACTGTGCCAAAAAACCTTAACATGCACCCATGGAGAAAGGACAAGAAGACTATCACTGCTGTAGGTAGAGTAAGTTTACAACTTATTTGGTGACATTACAACCAGATTTCAATCAGATATGAATGCAAATCCATCTGGATTCAAAGAAAGATTAAGTTCCCCTTCTTATCGGATTTCACTAAGTCTTAGAGGGGTATGGGATGGTTTCTACAGAGAACTTCAAAGAGGTAAAAAAAATAGCACATTTCCCAAAATTATTTATCTTAATATCTTTTAAACTCTTTTCTATTTAATTTGAATACAAATAACTTATTTTCTCTATTGTTCTGTCTTTAGATTTCCTTCAGCTTCCTTTATACTTGCATGCAGATCCTGCCAGTTTAACATCTTTGAACTCAGTGTACAGATCTTGAAAGGTAATTTCTGGGCTGTATACTAAAATAGAGACATGGATCAGGGTATATTTAGAAGAGTGCACAGGTCTGATATGAGGTTCTAAACAGAGGCCAAAAAGGCTATCAGAAGTTAGCCACAAAGAGGATTTAGATTAAGGCTATCAAATGAAGACATTTCCTTCCTGTGCTGACCCTAGGGTAGTATGAAAGGAATTAAATACATTTTAAAAAGATATCTCTTTAAAATAATGCAATCATTTCACATCACTTTAAACTTTACCATATTAAAAAATGACTTTTTTGTTGACAGTCTGCTATGATTTTTCTTTGTTTGTTAAAAATCATTGAAAAACAAACATGTCAAAATGACTTAAACAATAAGAAAATAAAAAGTAATCTACTATCTATTCACTGATAAGGAAATGGGCTATATGCACACATATGGAATATACACTTCACAAGTTTACAAATTACCGGGGTTTAAAAAAAAAGGGTAAAATTGGACATAACTACTATTATTTTATTTATTAATATTGAACTTCTAAGTATGTATGTGAGGTCTAGACCAAGATATTTGAGGCAGAATAAAAGTGTACAGTAATATATGTGACTATTCTGTACTAAAACGAAAAATTTTATGTTCTCATGCCTGGTTGTTTCCAATTGTTTTCTGTTGTACATACATGACACGTTTTACTGGGTCATCAGTGCTTTGTGCCTGCAAGGCTTGCAGCAAGTCAAGGAACAGTCACAGCCCAGTGCTGGCTGACAGCCTTTCTCTCCTACCCACTGCATCAAGTGACAAGGGCATGCCCCATCTTGTGGCACAATCACAGATAAGATAAGCCCAGACACTTTGGCACTGCCCTCAACTTCTCGTCACCTTTCCGTACACAGTGCACAAGGTCAGGGAGCTGAGGAGACCTGAAACAGGAGGAAGCTGCAAGTCCTCAGTGCTCTAGTAGGAAAAGAAGAGCTAGGGATTAATGGGAGAGCCAAAATGCAGTTTTCATTTGGATACTGTCACCTTTCTCACTGTGTACCAGCACTACAACCTTCATGTGAGGCTGTTTTGGCTTCGGTGCTGTCACTTCAGGGCCAGTTCAGACTCCTGGGGTGCTGGAAGTATCAATAAAGAAGGAGGAATACCTTGCCCCCACTGGATCAGCAGACTGAGTGCAAGAAAAGACAGATTTGTGCACCTTTATGGCAGCAGGCATGTCCATGAGGGTTGCTGGACCCTGTTCCACCAGTCAGACATTAGCCAGACCCTGAGATTATCTCAGCTGGGTGCCAAAGTAGTGGGTTTGATCCCTGTGCAGGCTATTCAGTTAAGAGTTGTACTCAATAATCCTCATGGGTTCCTTCCAACTCAGAATACTCTATGATTCTGTGTAATAAAGCTCTCCTAACTTAACACTGCATCCTACTGCATTCTTCTATCTTCTCTTCAAAATGATGTTTGACTAAGAAGTAAATGTGTTCAGCTCACAGTGTCCTGAGATTTTTGTGCTTTCTACTTTACTCCTAAGGTAGGACCACTTCAGACAGTTTAGACAGAACCTCTAGATACTACATTGATATTTGTTGGAATCTTGCAGCAAACTGTTTCATTGAAAATGTTGTGTCAAGTACCATCCTAAATGATGGATTATAGGTAAATCCATGAAAACTGCAATGTTACTAGAGTCTCAGACATGGACATATCTTTTTTTTCTGATCCAATGAATAGAATGTCTTTTTGTTAGGCAATGCCAGGCAGCAGAAAATTTCAGTGAGCTGCATCATGAAATAAACAGCTAAATGTGAGGTCAACAGAGAGGAGAGAGTAACTTCAGTGTGAGGTGTAAACTGGGAAAAAATAGGGATACCCAGCTGCCTCAGCAATCAAGAATGTCTAAGCAGCTTCACATATTGCTCAAGGACTAGAACACAGGCAGAGAAGTGCCAGGCAGAGGTGGACTAAACAGATCTTGCATAAAATGGTGGGACGAGGTTCTACTTCTTTACTGGCCTGGAACACAGCCTTATGTCCCCTGGGAAGTGGAAAGAGACCAACATTGTTTTCACAAAGGAAAAAGCCATGCAAATGGGATGCATCTGTTGCCATTCTAGATTGGAATTGATGTCATTATCTGATAAAACAACATAGAAATGCTGTCTCTTATCCTCTCTGTCAGACTTTCCTTGTCATGACACATATCTGTGCAGATAAAAGAACTGTAGGACTGTTCTTAATGATGAAGCTGTGAAGAAAGTTTGAAGGTTTCAGAATACTATGAGAACAGGGTGGACAACTGTCTTGAATGGGTGATGTTGATGATTATAAGGAGCCTTAGAGGTAGCTGCTGTTGAAGAAGTTCCTAGTGTTACTAGTACTCATAAAGAGAAATGATAAAATTGAAAAGGACTGAAGAGGTATGAACTAAATTCATGAAAGATGAAATAAAGAACTAGAAGGACTAAATGAGAGTGGTGGGATGCAATGATAGGAGGAAACTGATTATTTTCTTCCATCTTGCTGTCTTATAACTGTCAAAGATGCAAATGGCTTTGTCAAACAGCTGAATGAAATTCAGAATATATCAATTTGTAATAACTTATCTAACTAATATGACAGTCTGGATTTTTACTTAGAATAAAAAATGGACTTAAAGAAAGCTACTATTGAATCTATTGAATCTAAGTCTCTGCCTTTTCTAAGTTTCGGAGGGATTTGTTTCTTTGAGACTTAATTCATTTCTACAACTCAAAGTATTACTCCACACTGAATATTTTCATTATCCTTATTTTCATTATTTCATCCTTCTTTGTCAATATGGTATTATAAACTTTAGCAGTAGTTTATGATAATCAATTGATTTAATGAAATTAGCTCTTGAGAATGTCCAAAGATTTCATTACTCATTTTTGCAGTAGTTGCAAGCAAAGCAGAGGTCCTGTGGGCCAAAGCTGATGTGGAAGTTTGTCAGTGATGTTGGCAAGGCTATTACCTGCTTTCCCAATAAATTGTATTGACAAATGAGAAGTTCATCTCTCAGTGACCAGCGGTAGCACTTTTCTTTGCCTTTTGCAACTGGCTTGAACCCAGAGCAAGAGGTCACTCATCACTCTCTCTGACCATTTGTGAAAGCAAAGAAAAGCACAAATTCTGAAATAAATCATTAACAACTGTCACATACTTCCCTTCTTCTCTTGGTGTTTGTAGAGAAGCATGTATAGAAGTTTTATCATGTTAAGCTAACATGGCCATGAATCTAAAATTATCTATCACATGATTAGAAAGAAAGAATATTTAGGGACTTTGGGACTATGTTATTTTTGTTTTGGTTTGCTTTAATGCCATGTAAGAGAGAACCAGACATTAACAGGTGACTATTTTGAATAAAATGAAACAGTTTCTTCTTGTTCTCACACAGATTATTTTTTAACTATGCTATGTAAATATAATAGTTTTGTATGAGGGAGAGGGGAAGGTAAGCCTACATTTGGTTTTATTGTGATTTCATACTTGTCATAATAAAGTTTATTACTAACTGTGGATGAAACTCACTGAGAAAAATTCTTCTTGCTCTGCTCTATGAATGTCACGTATTTGTATTTCAATAACTCCTAGAATTAATCCCTAACCAACCGAGACCTCCTGATCATAGCATGTCTACACACATTTGGAAAATTATGGTCCCTGCTTAGAGTTTAATGGCAAAATTAAGTGCTGCAAATGATTGCCACTTAATTGACTTCGATGTAGACTTCCTCATAGAGGATTTCTCTTGGAATGCATACTAGAGGAGTATTTGTCCCAGTGGATGTATACAGCAATATAACTTCTTGGATATTTAAAATTGTGCTGAAGGATGATGTAATTTGAGATACACCATAAATTAAGTAAACTATGCTTAAAATATATTGTATTCTATAGAAGAGAAACCATTATTTGAAAATAGATATCAATGGATTTATTAGGAAACCAGGTATGTGGCACTGGAAAAACCTTAGGCATTAACAAAAGCAATCCTCTGTTACTGCAGAGGATATATATATATAAGACCTGTATTATCTAAACTTATATTAAGTACCATCTTTAAATAAAGAAATTGTTATTTTTCCTGCCATAACTGTTAGTGAATAAAAATCTTACCTCATAAGGGTTAGAAAATATTATTTTCTGGACTCATTCTACATTGGGGCTCTATCAAAGTTTAAAGGATATTCAGACCATTTTCTCAGAATTAAGAGTATTACATCAAAAGATTCTGGGTTTTCTATACCATATGTAACAATAAGAAATCACATGCTGGAATTCATTTAATGTTTTGATGAGATTTGCTAAAAATCCCCAAACCTTCAGCCTTGCACTTTAGAATTAATTTTAAACACAGACTCCTAAAGATATGCAGACTCCATGGAATTTTCAGAGCCATCTTATATTGTCTGTAATTTAAGATGTCTTCTTGTGCCTTAAGAAAAAGTTAAAAAATATTGAAGACCTTTTCTCCCTGGAAATCATATTTTCCATGGATTGAAATATAGCATATTAAATCAATATACAAATTCAGACTTTTGAATCCAATTAAAATGTTCAAGTTTGGTTTTTTTTTTGGTGGAGTAATAGAAAATTAAAAACAAAGGAAAGGCAATATGTTACTAAAAACAGATAAATATTTTCTGACTAACACTCAGAAAGATGATCAGACTTGAGAAGAGTCTGCTTGTGCAACAAACACAAAAATAGATTTATGAATGTGAATGGATGCAGTATTTTTTTATGGTGTCCAGTTTTGTATTCTCTCAAGTGACTTTTCAATCGATAAAGGGGCTGAACTTTTTTGAACTACAAAATACTTTCAGTTGTGTGCCAAACTATATTACCCTTTGTATTAATTCTAATAATCTTGAAAATATAACTAGAAATACATGTGTAATTCAGAAACTTTTCCCTTGTTTTGCTCATCTTTTATTTAATATAATTTTTTTTTTCAAATTACATGGTGTTTCATGCACAAAATCTTTGGAAAAAAATTACTTATGTATTAAAGTAAGCATTAGTTGAAAAAATGTCCTGGTTTTAATTTATATTTCATGTCTATAAATATTATTTCATTACTAGTAATGCATTTTTGGAAGCTGTCTAGGTGCTGATTTGTTGAAACAGTCCTGATTCCTCCAAGTGTCCAAAGAGAGACAGTTGGATTCCACAAATATCATTCCATCAGTGGGTTTTAATTGCCTAAATATTTTTGTTCTTGGATATTGGAACAGTCTCTGCTGTCATGTGTGTGCTGTTCTCACTGATGTTAGAGCGGCTGTGTGCTGAAAATGGCAGACTTTCTACCTATGTAGACATCTATTATAGCATAGCTTTCACCTCTAAGGATTTATGACATTTTCCTTCAGAATCCTCATCTTTCCAAACTGGAGACATATTTTGATCCTTTCTTAAAACAGAGTATATCAACATCCATTTAATAAGATGCCAGGAAGGACAACAGCAAAACTACTCTAAAAGTACTGCAAAGGAGCAAAGCAGAAACTGACAGCATGCAGCAACCTTATGTATCCAATTTGCTACTGTAAGAAAAGTGAAACTATTTTTCTTTTTTTTTAACTTTTCTTGTTAGCCTAGAAATATTAGGGCTGTCTGAGCAAGAGGTGTCAATGACCCATCAGCAAAGAACAAGACACAGTAAATCAATTTACAGAAACTGAACAGCCAATTCATTAATTTTCAGTGAGGAATTATGCTTAAAGTCTTACAATGTAAGTGGGAAAATATTTATTAAAATAGGAAATTACTCATGGAAATTTTTATTTACTTGCTTAATTTGTCCTTTTTTTATCAAAAGGTGCTGCACATCTTATTTTTGGTACTGAATCCTTTCCATTTCTCTCACATGCTAGGAAAAAAAATTCTAACTAAAATAAAAAACAAAACTTCAAAATCAAAACTCAGCAAGAAAAAAAACCCTCAGATTCTTAAAGAATTTAAAGAACTCTTCCATCAATCAGCATGTATATAAGTAGAAAACAAAAATAAAGAGTTCACTATCCAATCAGCAAGTATTACATCAACAGTCCTTTTAAAGATTCATTAGTGTTTCATCACCAAAGGTTGACTTCATGCTGTGTTCAAGTTGTTTGAATGTCAATGGTGAGATGAAATGAGTATACCAAGAGCTGAATAGTTCTTTTATGCTTATCCAGAGAGTAGAACCAATGAGTTTTAAATCCAGGAAGAACGCAGATCTACTTTACAAAGCCTTGTTTAACAGAATTTTTCTTCTTCTAATTAACCCCAGGCCCCCCAAGTTGAATAAGATAAATGTGCAAGGAGAAATGGTGATTTTACCAGCTGTCTGTAGGCTTCATTACTTCAAGTTCCCAGGTTTGATCCTGATCACAGTCAAATAATTTTTACGCCAAAAAACAATTAAGTCTTTAAGGGAAACAATTCTTCAAGGGAAACAATCCCACCCTATTTGTGTAAAAATCCCAACAACCTTTAAAAATCTGGGTCTGTAATTTATGAAGGAATTAACAAATACAAGCCAGATGCTATGCCCCACTAGCACAGGAATAGGAAGCATTTGGAACTCCAATTGTTCCATTAAGCATCAGGGAAAGGATTTCCTTACATGGAAGAAAGCAAAGTCTGTATCATTCCTGCACCAGTACTGATGCCATATCTGCCCTTTAGCAGCAGAAGCTGGAGCACAAGAGTAATTACAGACTTTTTTTAGCTTGTCCTTGTTCCAGACTAACACAGTACTACTAGCTGTCACCATTTCTTGGGAAGCAGCATTTTGAAGGAAAGCCTTCAAAGAATTTCAAGATCCTTTTGGTCACTCAGTGGTGCTGGGGGAGAGGAAAGGCAAGGTGGAAAGAATTCTGGGTTACATTCAGGTTCCATCATCCACTACATCCTCTTCAAGTGGGGCACAAGAGAATTGAACAGAAGGAAACTATTCTCCAAACCACTGGCATGTGTTCACTTGTTGCTTTCTGGTGCTTAGAAATAATTTTCCAAAAGACCTACAGCTATACATGGTTTGGGGCATACATCAGATATAACTCTACAGTGTGTGCTGCAGACTAAACACACCTTATACATATTCTGAAGTACAGACTTCTGTCTACAGACTGGAATATCATCCATAACACAGAAGACTTGGTTCTGTTTCTTGTTGGTAATGAGATTTCTGACTTAGAAGTTTCTCTTGTTCAGCTGAGCAATGTAGTTTCTTCTTGGATTAAATGATTGAAAATTATTGTAAAACTATAAAGGTGCTACATTATTTTCCTAACTTTTTTTAAACACACTTTAAATTATACTTTGAGACTGACTTCTACTAAAATATAGTCACTGCAGGCAGAATTATTTCAAAACTGCTGTTAATTAGAAGTAATGTTTTAAAATATTCTTCTAGGTGGCTGTAAGAAAACTTTTATAGCAAAGTAGCTAGGAGTTCTTGCTAGCAGATATGAACATAAAAGTTGCTTGACATTCTTCATGTCAACAGTATTCACTACAAGTAGCAAATAGACAAATTAAAACTTTTTTTCCTTCCCTTCTAACGATCCACAACCCTTTGTATTCTGCAATAGTTATAAATACTTCAAAGAAAGGTGAGCTTTACAGCATACCATGGAAGTCGTCAAATGTAGATTATGTGGAATACAAATTATGCATGCTGTGTGTCAGTTTGGGAAAAAAGTTTGAACATGGGGAAACTCCCTTAGTGCACGTAGAAATGCTGAGTAAGACTTGCTCCCAACCTAGCAAGATAGCATGAGAATTCTGGTTTAGTAGATTTTTTTAACATTTTCCTTCCTTCCCAGTTCCCATGTTTAAATGCCTTGTTACAGTGAAACATTAAGCATGTTGCCTTTAGTGAGAGATACTTTTGCTTTAAAATTGCTTAGTTAAGTCCTTAAAAATTGAACTAGGAAGAGCTTTTGGTAAGATAGTGTTTCCTCACATGTCAATCTACTTTTCCTGTTTTACAAATGTGTGTATCATTTGCAGTAAGTGCACAGGGCAGTATTTGTATAAACAAGTTGGCTTAATACAGTAGAAGATTGCTGTATTTTTCAACAAAGGCAAGTGTTGGGAGGTATAAAATTACAAATTTGATAATTACACAAATTATAAATTTCATTTTTATTTTACTTCATCTTTTTTGCATTAAGCCAGTCATTAGAACAGATGTGTAAGTCAACAGATGTGTAAGTCATGCATGAAGAAATATGATTTTGTATTTTTTGATCAAACAAAGACTTCCAAACCACATTGGCTTTGTAAATAATGGGAATGCCATATGGGAAATGGAAAAAAAATAATTTGAAGAAATTTTATGATCTAATTCAAAATGACCAACCTATTTATGCCTTGCCAACTCAAACACTGAACAACATATGCAATTCAGTTGGGAGAAATAAATTAATTTCCTAATGTTTATGCTTCATAACAGTTGCAGTACTTCAGCAGTGATTCTGTCCTTCTAATCTATCCATCGGTTCAAACCCCATTCCAATGAACTTTTAACTGCAAAAAGAGAAGTTGGATCAAAGGGGATTTTTGAAGAATTCTCCCACTGCAGCATCACTTTCATTCAGCCAAATGAAAGTTGTCCTCTTAGCAAAAATTTCTTTGACAGCACCAACTCTCCTGAACTTCCCCAGAATTCTTTGTGTGTGTATATTTAAGCTTCTGGTATGCTTATGTTTGGAAAGGTATTTGTGATGATGGGTAAAAATATCTTTTTTCTGACTCATTCATGGGCAGAAAAAAAAGTATCTGTTTTAAGGCTTGATTGTGCAGACACACACCAAAAGAATAGTTATATTCAAGTTTATTGTAAAATACATATTTTACAATAAAGTGGCTACTGACTGGACAACTATTTGTCAGGACACATCGGAAAATACAGAGTTACTTCTTGTAATCTGTCGTAACTGCTTACCTAATGTCTTCCAGAAAACATTGGTTGGATTCATTTGGGGCTATTTACTATTAGGAACTTCAAGGTATGTGGAAACTTTATGAACATTACAAAGACTAACAGATAGTCAATGAGATTTTCTTTGTTGTGATTTTTTTTGTTGTGAATTTCAAAGAAACTGAAAGTTACAGGTATCTCAAGATTTAATAACTTTCAGGGGATAGAATAGGAAGATCAAATAATTTTGTTTGCTCTGTGAATTAAGCATAGTTTCATTGCTTTGTTTAACACAGAATGTTAATAAAGTGAAACATATATTAAAACACAAGTTAGATTTTGATAAAAACATATATGCATAAGGGTAGATATATGTATACATACGCACTTGACTGTTTTGTTATGATCATGTTTTGATGCAAGTATGATGATTTCCTGACAAGTTTCAGAGTCCTTCATCTTCAGTTTTCTATTAAATAAGGGTGTCAAAGAGTTTTGACAAAATCCCCACATAATCAGAATGTACATGTAGGAGAATGATCTCATTGGTAAGGTTACTCTTCAGACCAGTGGATCTGATACATTGAGATGCAGATATACAAATTTGTCTATCCAGCAGTGCCCCTGGACTTTAATACTTTACATTTTTTTCTTTCTTAAAGAAACTGTATACCCAATTTACATGCACGTTTCTATTCCTTTGGGCTCAGTTCTTGGAATTAATCAGGATTTGCCTCCTTAGGATAAAAGAAAGACTAATTTGGTTTTATATTTTAATCTCTTCTGATCCTAATAGCTGATTACACAGTAGTCAGTATTTCTTGTATCAAGTTCAGCAAGGCACCAAATGAAGGTATCTGAAAGCAGGTTAAAAACAAAAAGAGGCAGTATTTCTTTTCTTAAAATGAAAACTTAAATTACTAAGCTGACTGTTGCAGTCTTCTCAACTAGTTACAGAATGTAATAATCACAATTCCACAGCAGCAAAATTTGTTGAGGGCTGCCAAAGGCATATGTGGTGCAGAAGCCAGGGGAGGTGCCAAAGGGCACCCTGTGCTCACACTCCTGGAAATGTCCTCAACTGAGTGCAGTCATGGGCCAGACATGGCACAGGCTCAAATCTCTGCTGATCTGAACAGCTGCCCTCAAGCTTTTATCATCTCTATTGAAATTAGAGGTACAACGGTTTTGCTCATTCCCCATGTAGGATGAATGTATTAATATCCAAGATGAGAGATAGATAGTAAAATAATTTAGTCAAATGAGAAGAGTTACTTAAACTGGTGCAATGGCTATAGCTAGTATAGAATCAGGTGTGAGGTAACTCCACCTGCAGGCTCCATTCTACACTGATTTGGAGAAATTACTTCCCCACATTTCAAAATACCTGTGTTTTCTATAGTATCTAATGGTTTTGTTCAGCACTTTAATTGACATTTAACCAAATCTAATAACAAGACTGTGTTTTCTTAAAGGCCCTACTAAACGATGTAATATTGCTTCCTGTAGCTATGGAGACCTTTGCTCTCGTTAGTGCTGCTATTCCATTTGACTGTAACCTTGAATAATCTTTAAAGAATGTTTTAGTCATGGGCCCTTCACCTTCTGGTGATTTCATCCAGATACAATTTCCACAGGCTTTACTGGGTTAGGCAGAATAAAAGAAAGGACCATCTGAATAAAATAAAATGTCACCATTAAATTGGCTTTTGTAGCTTAAGGTATAATGTAATGATATTTTCCCAACAGCTGCTTTCAGTTGAATTTGAAGTTTTGAAAATCTTTTGCATCTGATTCAAGTAATAAAATGCAGGTTGTGTTACTTCCTCCTTCTGTGTCATATACAATAAGCAAAATGTTGATACTTTACATGGAATGGGTGGTCATTAGTAATTTTTACTGTATGTTAATGTTATTTGCTGACCTCAACATTTTACAGATGAGTCACCCAGTGAAAAATTTGTTTAAAAATAAAGGTGTGGATGGATGTTATTTTCTGATTGAACAATTCAGTAATTTTTCCCAATACCTCTTGCTCACAGAATTTTATTATCCACACCATTTTTTGTATTATCATATCTTTCCATTTTTTACAACTAGATCGGAATTAGTGCAGTTCTACACATCTTCATGTGTTACCTTTTATCCCAGGAGATTTTAAATAGAAACTAGACAAAGGAATTACTTCATCAAGCACTGAAGTACAGAAATCCCTCGGGTGAAATGTAGCAACTGCCTGTCAGTATATATACCAATATGCAAGAAATTAGGACAAGGAAGGAAGAACTTATGAATCTAGTGAGGCAAAACCAGCACTTGAGGCTGAAGTTATATGCCACAGTTCTGTGGGACAATCAGACACAGTTCTGTGAGACAATCTTTTGTGAAATTCAGTTCTCAGTGCATCTAAAAGAGTCACTTTGTCCTTCATCATATGTTCCTTACAACTGCTGCTACCAGAGTAAATATTGTGCAAATGTTGAGTATTTTCTAAACAAGGAAGACAAAGAGTTTAAAGGAGAAACTAGTGCAGAGACATGAATTCAGTCCTTATACCTGTCTCATCTGCACCTTCCCCTTAAAGTAATATCAACATCCTTGATTTTAAGAAATACTTTAACCATTTAACTTATTCAGCACCTACTGCAAATTCTTCACCACAAGACATTTCATGCCATACAAATAATGGAAAATATACTAAAATGAAGGCTTTAAATAGTAGAGGTTAGAAAGATAAAGAGATTTTTAGAGGTATCTGAGAATAAGGGGAAAAAACAAGGAATAACAAGAAAGCAAAAACCCTCATCCCTCATCTCATCCAAACTATGGGGAAAACCAGGAAAACAGGGGAAAAAATTCCAAGTAAAGTCAAAGTAAAGAGAAACAGAAGGAAACTAGGAAGGAGTATAGGGAAGAATACCAAAAAAAAAAAAAAAAAAAAAAAGTCAAAAGATGCAAAATATGTGAGAATGGCAGTAAAATACAAATGTAGAGTCCAGAAAAGTTTGAGAGAAAGAAATTAAGAAGATACATGAGACAGAGTGGAGGAAGACTGTGAAATCCATGAAATGTGATAAGAACAAAAAGATAATTAAAGAAAAAAATCTTGGTTATGTTTTCCTGATCCACTTTTTCCACTATTGGCCCAAACTGTTGAAATGAAAAGCAAAAAGTAGCCTTGTTTTCATGGAGAACAACTTGTCTGTTGAGGTGACTTTTCTCTTTCTTTTGCTCTTACCTGGAGTTTCCTGGAGGACATGACAGTTTAGTGCTGCTTCAGGTCCTTCTAAATGAGCTGATGCATTTGCAGCACTGTCAGTTCTTCACTCCAGAGGGAATGCCTCTGCATGAGGCAGTGTCATTACAGAAATTAATATTCACTGTGACTCAGCTATCTTCATCTCAGAAATAGCTGAAAGAGACACAAGTCTCGAACAGACTTCAGGGAACCTCTTCATGACTGTGGCTTTAATTAGGCATTAGTAACTGCTGAATGATGCTTATGCTACAGAAATTCAAGAAACTTTCAGTGAGAGAATGCAAGATCTAGGGAATAAAGAATTCTGAAAGTCAAACACATATTGATGCTTTTCAGAATTTTCAGGTTTAGATTTCAAAAATTTTATGTAAAAATTCCTGTCCCTCACCACATCCTACCTTTGGTTTACATTTGTTCATAATCTCCATGGATGTTTTATGCTGTTTTGTATCTGATGACAGAAAGTGAAACCAAGTAATGTCTTTTTTGCACTGCAATCATAAAAAAAATTAAAATTGTCTCAGGGACAATGAAAATTATAAATGCCTTAGAATCTTGGAAGATTTATTTGACTTTCACCACAAAAATTATATCCTGTATTGTTCCAAACTAGATATGTTTACAGGTCCATGATTGTAGTATAATATTCATTCAGATTTAAGGAAATATGACTTTAAATGTTTTGATTTTGCCATAAAAGTTTTGGAATTAAAGCAATTAATCTTACCAAACTAATCTCTGCAAAATTAAAGATATCTAAGATGAAGTGAAGAATTAGGATAAGAATTTGCTACAGCCATTTTCACTGACTTTTCAGGAACACTTGAGGTCACATACATCTGCCGAAGGATCAATCTCTTTTTCTGCTTCTTCCCATTCTCCTTTACTTATTAAACTGTCTTTATCTCAGCCAATGAGTTTCTCCCTTTTACGTTTCTGCCTTCTGAGTGAGGAGCTGCTTGGGGATTAGCAGCTCACTGGGGCTGAGCCACACCAGGCATATAAATACTTCCACTGATCAATAGGAGTATTCTGGTATTTAAGAATTACGGATGTTGATTATGCTCATCACACACAGCAAAAAGTAAAATCGCTTTCCTTCTAATTATTGGAGTTTTTCATAATCTTCCTATTAGTACAAATATTCATCATTTTAATTACCAAATAGATCTTATACTACATTTAGCTGATTGTTTCCTGTTAAACATTCCTGTAAACAGGTCCTACTGTGATGTTCCACCGTCACAAAAGAGGGTAAATCATACCATATTTATTTATCTTTTTAAAGGTTTAGTACTTTTTCACTAAAAGACAGTCAGCCTAAACAAAGTGTCTCTTTCTTCTATAAAAGTCAAGATGGAAGTTTTGGAAGCTAGCACATCTGCTCATCAGGTTGGCACTCTGCTTGGTAAGGGGCAATCTAGAAATGGTAGTGGTTGAAAGAAAGTCTCAACAGAAAGGGATAAAGACTGGATGATCCAAAATATAGCTTAAACATCTAGGAAAAAATTCTCACATAGTAACACCCTCACACAAAAGTCATGGAATTCTCAAATCTTTTTCTTCAGTAATTTCATTACACAATGTTTCAGGTAAAAAGATATTAAATTCTCAAACCAAAATATCCAAAAGCAATTCCAGAACCAATAAACCCTCCTGTAAAATCTATGATAAATGCAGATTAAGCTGTGAGTTGTTTTTTCCCATAACCAGCCTGAGCTGAGGGATATCAGGATGGGCAGGATGGACACCCACACCCAACACAGACTGTGCCCCAGAGGCCTTTGGCTGGTGGAAAGAAAGTTATCTCTGATCCTCTCACCTGAAGAGCAGAAATTTTAGCAGGCTGAACAGCATCCTAAAGAGAGGAATTAAGTACCCAAAAAACTTGTGTTGAGTTTCCCTGTCTCTAAATTTGTGCTCCACACAACATTCCATCCTATCCCTTACTTTGAGGGATGGGTTCTGGTTAGACCATCACCAGCAGTGACTTGTTCCTCTCAAAAGTACCTGTGAGAAGTTGGCATTTTCTTCACACAAAAAATACTCTGTCAAAAAGTTCCTGCCAACCTTTGTGCTAAATCATCTTAAAAACATTGTGGAAAGCTGCTGCTAACCCATGAATGTGTATTAAGCAGTCAAGTGGTTATTAATGGTATTATTACAGCTGCTGGTATTATGGAAAGATTATGTTATTAATTTTTCAGGAAAACAACATCTGCAGAAAATACCTCCTTTGTGATCAGCTAAGAAAAACTTTCCACAGGTGTTAAAAATGGCATACTACCATTTGCAGTGCCTAACCTCATCTCTTTAAAGGCAATATAATGTAATTGCCTCATTGCCAAGTTCTGTAATGAACCAGGAATAAAATAGTTCAAAGAAGGGAAAGGATTGATGGTGGATGCTAAAAACTGTCTCTGTATATATCACTCAAATTTAAATATCCCTCCTCATCTATTCACCCACCCTACAGGAAATTGTCTGCTGTCAGTCTACCTGATGCAGAGAATACTTTCAAAGATTTTCATCCAAAACTTGCTGAAACACATGGAAAAACTAATTTTATGGAATTTCAGAGAGCTTTGGACTAAGCCTAGAAGTGAAAATCTGAAAGTTTAATTTCCAGCAGCAAAAAGTGTGAGGAAGTTCCCGGTGAATATTATTTTCTTTCTGTGCCCCTGCATAAAGGAATCTGATCAAGTACTCATGCTGCTGCTTATTTCTTTCTCTTAGCACAATCTTGTATTTCTCCTAATGTATCAGATTTTTCATTTGTCCTCATATCTCTTCTTTTTATTCTCTTTTTTAAGATATGCTTTCAGCAGCCACATTTCATTCAGTGGCTGTGACTCGGTGGAGAGTACTGGTACAACTGATTTAAAATTTCTCTAATATGTCATTGCTTCTCAGCTACTCTCTTACAAGACTAACCACTATACCCTCTGTCAGCTGTATGGATTTGGGAATGGAGTGCTGACCTCTATTTAACAATTCAACATTAATGAATCATGGCTTTTCTTGACAATTACTCCAATTCAGATTTCTCTGGATTTTCTCTGAGATTAAAATTTATAAACTTAGTAAATGCTTCACTAAAGTTATATACACTATTTGATGATATACCAAACCTGTAAGAAGAATTGCCTTTTAGAAATATATATGTAATGAACATTTTGTACTGTGTAAATCAACTGGAGGACCATGTTGCTGATGAAGGATCCTTCCTAAATAGCACTTTTCTATTTCAAAAGTGAGGTGTAGGTATAAATGCATATTTGTGAAAAAATGGCATAATAGATAAGCAAGATCCACAGAGATATTCACAGTTCTGTCATCATAGAAAGTATATTTGATATTGTATTTATACAATGATCTGCAGCCACCCATAGAAATGATGATGAGAAAAATAAACACTGAAAATTGTCTTCCCAAAGTTGGCACTATATGTGCAATGCAAACTGTGAAGGGGATGTGAGCAAGCGACACTGATTCCAGATATTGCAGCAGAGAAGTGATTAACTCCACCATAATAACAGTAATAATAATGTTCTTTTAATGCATCTTTTGGGGGTATAATTATAACTAATATTGCTAAAGTGCCAGCTGAGACCTATTGTTGCTGGTTCCATGTGCTATGTGCTATAGACTCAATAAAAGCGAGCTACTTCATACAAGATCTGGATACAAGTCATCCCCTGCCTTTCTGTGTTCCTGTTTGTGTGGGAAAGGCACATGCTAAACAAGGACAATCATGAAATTTAACTTGTTCCAGAATCTGGAAACTAAGAGATCAAGGTTGTGCTACAGAGCACATTTGCATTGCTGCAGGATAAAAGGGTCTTGGTTTTTTCCCAGCTCCATTTTTCATCTTTTACAAAGACTAAGATGTTAGTTTTCTTTTTTCCATCAAAGCAGTTGTATGCTAATGTTCATTTTTCTCAAGCTTGCAAAGAAACATTGTGAGATTAAAACCTAAATGCTTTCATATGTAAAAAAGGATAAAAAAAAAAGAGAAAAAATTATCCAAGGGTCCAGTTAGTCAGCCAACAAATCCAGCTGGGGTTCCTCCTCTGTGTAAATGCTTCCAGTCCTACTGAAGGTAATAGCAACTCTTCTGTGCCAGCTGGGGATCCAGCCCATGAGGACATAAAGCAAACAGGGTAAAAAATCCCATCCAACTAAACATAATACATGTAATTTAGGCTACCTCCAAGGGTCCCCAAACTAATAAAATCTGAATTGAGAGCAAGGACATAATTAGCTTTAGTTGTGTCATATTTAATTTTATCAATAATATGATTAATTGTCCCCTTTTCTATCTGTTTTCATTGTTTTCAGGCTTGACTCTTTCTTGTTCACCTGCCAGGGGTTTTATGGCATTGCTGTTCTCTGGCATTAACCTCTGCAGGAAAGAAATCTACATTTACACCAGGGTGACTAAGAACACAAGGATGGATTAATTGTTCCTTACTGACTGTAGCCATTGGAAAATGAAATATTAGGCTACT
This sequence comes from Lonchura striata, assembly GCF_050655825.1. NCBI lineage: Eukaryota > Metazoa > Chordata > Aves > Passeriformes > Estrildidae > Lonchura > Lonchura striata. Next base: position 68,055,258 of record NC_140741.1, read on the forward strand.
ACACTATTTAAATTTTTGCTTGTTTTTAGGTATTATGAGGTAAGCTTTACTTATTTTTCTTTGTCCATAAGTTTTTCAGTATATGACTATAGTGAAATAGTAACAACTGTTAAATGTACCTGTCTGAAAAACAGGAAATTTCTTTTCTGTGTTAAGATCATATTGCTGCCTTGAATTCACCATGCTCTTTCCCCCTCTCCTACTTTATAGTGTGTGTAAAATCCATACTGTATATGAAAATTTGCCCCACTGCTGGTTTGCATTCCAGCATTCTGACAATAATGAAGAAATTATTTATAAATTTAGTCAGCATCCTTGTTACAAGTTAGATTGCTAGATTGCTTGGTAGGCATTCATTTTGAATGTGAACTATATAGGATTTTACTATATTTGATTTCACCTAATATATATAATGCAGAAGAAACATAATATCCTCTCATGCAACTAGCTTAAAGATTGAAATATTATGCTGCATTATGTAGTATGGGTATAATACAGTTAATTAAAGGAAAAGGTTAGGACTAAATGAAATATGAACTCATTGAGACCTAAAATTTTATATATACAGAGCCTGATTCTAATTTACATGATCTGATGTAAAATATGAGTCACACGAAAACCAATCAAGCCACACCTCTACAACAAGCAGAACTGATAGGATTACTGTGTTCATTGTCTTGAAATGAAAAGAAGGTTTGTAATCAAAACCAAAGGAAGAAATATGGGTTACTGAAATTAAATTACTTCTGTACTTTTTTTTCCTTTGTGTAACTGCCATTGGATGTTGTTTCCAGTTCTGGTGCCCGTGCTTGAGGATTTCCATGAGTGAGCAAAGAGATGGAGAATAGAATGTATAACGTTATATTGAATCCATCTCCAGATTTATCATGTGTGTCATTAGGCACCTAAAACAGGCATCTCCAGACTGGAAGAGAGTATTACAGAGCCCTTCCACAGCTACTACTGGTCTTTCAGAGGAAGGAAAGAGTTATGTCCAGAGGGCAACAGTGTCAACCTAAAAGATTAATCATTCAGAGGAGGTCCTTACCTGCCTTTGGTGAGAGGCAGAGGCAGAGGCTATATAACTAGAAATTTATCTGGGACTAATATCTGTAAAAAACACCACAATATTTTAGGAAAAAAAAAAAATGATATGCAGACTTTAAATTGCATGGACACTAATGTTACAAAAATGAATAGTTGAAACTGGAGTTATAAAAATTAAAATCAGTAATTCAGCAATGGTAATTAACTGTTGCAGTAATCTGGAATTTTTTATCAAGTGTTCTAATTCTGTGACAGATCTGAAATAAGAATGAACTCAGAATGAATGTAATCCTATATCCCATAAGTTTGGTTAAATAGATTTATAACTGACTTCCACCAAGTTCTTCCCCTTCCTTCCAAGCAATTAAAAATTAAAATTAAAAATATAAAAATAAAATTAAAATAGGAATTGATTTTAAAAGTAGATCTCTTCTGTACTTCTCTTGAGACATAAAACCATGCTGAAACCAGATGGGACCTAAACATTATTTTGAGCCAGCAACAAACTGTGTTCTAATGTGTTCCTAACACTTTTAATGTCTGTGTTATACAACTGGTAGATCCTCTTTACATATTGTAGAGGGTAAAACTCTGCAGAATTTTGAACACAGACAGCAGACATAGAAACAGCAATAATTCCTATGTTAATTCCTATTTTTTACAGGTGAAACAGATTTCTTCTCTGCCTCTTTGTGCTGCGCTGAGCACTCCACATAAAGCCTTGGGAGCCAGAAGTTCTCCAGGTGGATGTTCCCGAGCACGTCACAGACCTGGCTTGGGAAACCCAAACCAGCACCTCATGGCTTTTGTCTCCAGTGTCCTGGGAGTGGGGCCCAGGGCACTGATGTTCTCTGCCTGATCTTGGAATCACCTGGAATCACCTCAAACCATGCCAAGGACAATGCAAACCTCACTCCAGAACAGGAACAAGAGCCTTCATTCAGCCATATACATTCCACACTCATCTGTTGAGAAAGTGCAGTGCAGTGTTGAGAAAGTCTTAGATGTCCCAAAAAGAGCCATTTTCATGAAGTTGTACTGTGGGAGTCCAGGGCTTCCCTCTGGCTGCCCTGGCAGGTCTGGGACCCTGGTAGGGGGTCAGGAACCCCCCTGTACAGAGCTCCCAGAGACACTGTCTGTGATCTCTGCCCATGGAAAAGAGTTTTCAAACTTACAAGATGAATTACAAGCTCTGAGTGTTTGATTTAACTAATAATTGTGTGGCATGGGTGCAAAAGTAAAATTTTAGGATTCTAGATTAGGGGTTCAAAGGGGACAAGATGGAGGAAATTGGGTGTGTCTTGTCCTTTTTCTCCTTCTTCATGCCCTCCATGTTTCACTGTGGTGTTGGCATTTTTCTGTTGGTTCAGGCTGGGGACACACTGTCCAACGTAGGTGACAGATATTGGCACGTTATTGTAAACCCAGCCCAGGGAGTTTATGGTATTTAATGTTTGTAACATCCCACTGAGGGCAGAGCCCCACACGCTGCCCTGCAGGACAGAGCTGGGCAGGGCAGCAGAACATGTTAGAGATAAACAGAATAAACAACCTTGAAACCAGCAGAGAGGAATTATGGTTTCTTCTTTGGCAGTGGGGCAGAAAGACAGAGACTTTCTACAATCTCGGAATCATCAATACCTCAGATACCTACATTATACCACCACTGAAGAAACAAAAAAACAAACAAACAAAAAAAAGAAGTAAAAACAGAGGAAAAAACACTCACTTCTTTAAAATGCATCATGCACATGACTAAAATAACGTAGAGTTCACAGAAATCCATTCTTTCTCATAAGCCTTCCAGTTTCACTAACAAATCCAGCCTGGAGATTGGTCTTTTATGTGACTGAGTCAATATCCTCTCTAACATACTGTGCTTATAAACTTGGAATGTATTTTAGCAATTCTCTCCGATTTGTTTTTTTTCTTTTTTGCAAAGTTTTCCAGCTTTATGTAACAAGATTGACATTAAAAAAATATTTTCTGGAATGTCTCACTACAGATTTCCCTGCTTCTTCTACAATTCTGGTTAATTAAAGGTAAATTAAATCCAACCATGTCACCCAATTACATTCACATTGCCCATTTTATTACATGTGTCTAGGTTGACAGCATAAAGAATTGCCTTCAATAGAAGAAAAGCAAATTATTCTCAATTTAAACTGCTGGGACAGCATTTTAATTCTTTAACACTTGATAAGCACTTAATAGAAAAGGACAGAATTACCTTAAAGAATCAAACCTTCTGTTTTTCAATCGACTTCAGTAACATGAAGCTTTTTAATTAAGCACACCAGAGCAGGTTATTGCCTTAGCTGGTTCTCTGTACATTTGAGTCTTCTAAAGTATAAACCTTTTATGTGGTAATAACATTCCGTGTAGGTTTTCAAACAGAATAAAGGTATTGCTTTAGCCCATTTCTGCGTAGGTCTCTACATCTGCTAAGTAATTGCTTTCTTCTTAAATGAAATATTAGAACACTAGAGTATGTGCTTTGTATGTATAGACACTGTGGATAGTGTATAATAAAATCATTCATGCTGCAATAATTAAAGCTGTGTCAGCATTTTAATTTCAAACTCCATTTTTCAGGTGTTTATAATTCAGCCATAAAAAATTATCTTGGACTCTTTCCACTATATCTGAAGGCCAAGGATATAAATCCATAAAGAAGTTTACAAGTTTTGAACACTTATTTTGCAGGTGTAGGACTGAAAACCAGTTTTGATTTACAAATGAAGTTTGACAAGTAGCCACTGGCATTTTTAAACCCAAACAAATCCAAAACACTTGAGATTGTCAGGTTCATAAACCTGTGTTTTCTGTGAGATTGTATTAATTGCTGCAAATGGGTGTTGTCAACCCTCATCAAATTTGTGATTGGTCATGAAAATACTGATAAATGCTAACAATAGGTAAATTTGTACCCTACAAGATCTTAAATCTAATAATGTGAAGTGTGATTGACATATTATTTTATTAATGTAAGTATATGTAGATTTAAATTTTTATAAAGTTGCTAAATAAAAACTGTTTGCTGAATCCATGCGTTATGGAAACCAGTGTGTATTTTGGCAGAAATTTCCCTCTGGAGACAGCAGTTAGCTGTTTTTTTTCACAGATCCAATCCTGCATGGGCATCAGCTGTGTCTGGTCTCCCACAGTACCCTGTTAATGTGCCTAAACTTGGTGTGAGGGGAGCCATGGCAGTGATAACAGACTAGCTCACTTGACATGTCATTAATTCTTTCTTCTGCTAAAAGGGCTGCCAAGTAAGGTCACCTGGAGAAATGGTGAACCACAAGAAGTTCCATAAAACAACAAACAGGGTTTTTTTAGCTTGGCATATCCCTGCCACCTCACACATGCACTCATCAGCCTTGGAAATTTGGCCTGTGAGGAGGTGGAAGCACTGATCCATGGACCATCAAGTTTTGCTGGCAATGCTGTGCTCTTGTGGATTCCTAAGGAGCCCTGACAGAGTTGTTCTCTGCAGTGCTGGCCATCTGCACAGCCTTCTCAAATCTCTATTTCATCAAATGGAAATTAACACCATCTCTATTAAATTAAGGCTGGATTTTTTTCCACTAAATAGTTGGAATTGTGATTATTTGTAACTTCTGTTCTATCTCATTCTTTTCCACCCACACCACAGCGCTGTATCACTTTTCAGCTGTGCATTAGCCAATGGAAGATTTGTTAGGGATGAGTCTTTGTCTCAGTGATCAAAACAAACCATAACATGCTTTTCCCTACAGAGCAAAAAGCTCTGCAAACCATTGCCTTCAGGCCCTGCTCATATCCCTTCTGCTTATTAGTTGGCTTGGAGAGACAGAAGTCTTCACATGGCAACACTGTGACACTAAAAAATATTATTCGTTGTTTTGCTTCCATCTTGATTCCTGTGAAGTAATGTGAAGGCTCTGTTTCAGCTGCTTAGATGGCATTTTAATGCATGATGCCTGGGATCATGAGGGGAATGCCCCATTTTGTGTTAGGACAGGTTGGACTAGGAAAACTTTTTGGAGCAATGCTGAAGGATGCACATGAGACAGAGATGGTATTGTTGGTGACATACTCTTCTGTAATTCTTGTGTCCTTACAGAGAGCCTTTTGTCTTCTTCAGAACCTTTTCTAGGAGAATAAGTCTGCCAGGCACAGCCAGATGCAAGACTTCCTATTGAGCAGTGATATACTTAGACTTAAATAATAAGTTAGTTCTCTACAAATTTTATAAAATAAGATTTAGAAAAATGGGGGAGTTTCTCGTCACACTGTCAGAGAATTGAAAAGAAAGTCCATGTTTGTGTGGATGTATAGGGACTATGATTTAAAAATCAACATTACTAAAAGTGTGTCATGTATCAGTTCCCCAGAGGTAAGGTGTATTTGCACTGTAAGAAAACCTACTGTGGTAAAAAATCTTCCAGTGGAAATCACATTACCTTGTACAATGTTTTCATTTTATTCAATGTAAATTTTGAGGATAATACTAATATTATTATACAGGTATGACCAACATCTGTGACATGCACCATGTGAATTTGCTAGGTGGATATTTCAAAGACTGGTTTACATTCATGGAGCTTTTAAAGTCTGGTACAACATTCTGGAAATGTAGCAAACTAATTTTTGACCTCAGTCCTTCCTTAGTGCAGTACTGTTGACAAATTTATCCCAATTGTACAGGTTTTTGAATTTCAAAGTTATCAGAGTAACAAAACTCATAGCTGGTGTTACTTTAAAACCAATCAAAATAAAAATTGTACCCTGCTGTTAACTCCAAGGAAGAAACTGAGATAACACCTAAATTGAATTTAAAAGAGTAAATCCAAAATAAAATTTGGTAAAAAACCACAAAAGAATCTAGTCTAGTTGAATATTTTTTTCACTCTTAAATTTAAAGGAAAGAAAAATAATGAAAAATAAATTATTCTGATTCATGGTTTCCTTACCACCGTTTTCTGAGGTTTTACACCAGAGTGCAAGCTACTGAATCAAACTCGTAGTCATTGTGCATGGGATTTGTGCATATCATGGGGTTCATATATCTTTATCACCCTTTAAAGAACAGCAGTAAAAAAACCCAGAAAGCCTTTCCCATTAATCATTTCAAGTGAAGTCACATTTTGAGAAGAAGGAGAGAGGCATGTTGCTCTTAAAATGCACTCCTTTGCTGTTTGTTTTAATAACATTTGCACTCCAATGCCTCATAAGAGAAAAAGGGTAGTATGCAGCTTGTCTCAAGGAAGGCATGATTTGCTATTTCTTCCTGAAGTTTAACTTCCATTATTCCTGAATATTTGTATCTGCTGCCATCAGCATCTAAGCTCCTTTGAAGATCAACCTACCATTAATTATGAGAAAAACCACTTCACGAACTGGTACTAAAGTATCAGAATGATAAATCAGAGTGACAGCATTATTTCATGCAAGCACTTTATGTGAACATCTGCAAGTCTATATATTAGTAGCAAAATTATCAACAATCAACAAATCAACACCTCTTTACTGAGATACCAATGAGTTAAATAAGCAAAAAGAACAGCTTTATGGTATTTAAAGGCTCTCATGTTGATATAGAACAGCAAGACACAAAATATAACATTGTCTGAATCCACTAGAAATTTTGAAAATCATCTTTTTATAGTTGAGGTGATTTAGTTTTAATATAGACATCAGCAAGAAATCTTATTGTATCCAGATTCTTAAAATATTTGTTTATCTTTAAATCAGACCTACCTGGTATTAAACCTTATTTAAAAAGTATGTGTCAGACACTGACTACCAAAAACCTAATTATCACTGGACTTAAGCTTTCTGGATCAAAGGCTTAGTTTCCATGGCAGTACCCAAAATGCCCTCTTAAGTAGCAGTTCATGCATCAAATCAGCATTGATATTTACTTAATGTAAGAAGAAAGAAAATCAAACTGTGTTCACTCCTACATAAATTCACAGAAGCATCCAAGACTGCAAAGTAAAATTTGCAAGTTTGCCGTTCATTGGTACAAATGACTGGTGAGATTTTAATGTTAATACCACTAGCAATACTTGCTGACTACACCTGCAGCACATTGGACTTAGCAGAAAAGGGATCTGAGCTAGCTTAGAATTGATGCTTTATATGATGAAGATGAAGAGAAACTTTCATCAGTGATTGCTTATGGAAAATATTTTAGATTTGTGGAACATACATTATTTGAGGTTTTCCTGTAACCCTAGCTAATGTCCTGGTAATCTTTTGATGCTCATCAGTAACACATTGTTATGCCTACAAGCACTTTTTCTACATCTTTTTCAGTTTAAAACTCATTAAGTCTTTAGCAACCATGAGTAATTGTATCAAAGAAGATAAAACAGGATTAATTTTGTCATACAATACCTACAGCTTCCACTACACTAACAAGTGGGAGTGAAATTAAACCCTTCTGCTGAAATGCTGGTTATAGAAAGAAAAAATATGTGGTTAATCTTTCTGTCTGTTGTGGTTTAGTTAGTAAACAGTATGGTAAGATTATGTTTATAAACAAAATTTTGAAAATTACTACTGAGTAATTAACAAATTCTTTATTACTACAGTTAACTGATGTGTTAAGCACTATGCTTCCATTATAAATCTGAAGTATAACTGATAATTTGCCATTGGGCTCTTTTTTGAACATGGAACTCATATAGCAAAAAGTCTCAAATGTCTTTGCCTAAACTAAGCCACCCAGGCTTTAAACATCATCCCTTTAAATAAAAGGCTTAATAAATAAAAAATTAGGTGTAAACAATTAGGTAAACAACACGTGCTTTATGACCTGGATGCTTTTATCAGATCCTTGCTCTTTTTTGAATAAGGGTAATAAGGGCATAAACCCAAAAACTCTGTAAGTCATGAGTTGTAGCTGAGGTCAGGATTCATCTTTACAATATAGAGAAGCCATATTTTTTTCTTGAATTTTTTTGGGAACTGAAGCCAACAGAAGGGGTCTTGAAAGATCCCAAATTCCATTTCAAAGTGTGGAGAAGTATAAGACATAACATTTCTTGATTATACATGTGTATATGTACGTGCATATATCAGAAAGATGATAAAAGAGAGAAAGTAGGTTAGATTGTTACTCTGCACACACTGAAAACTAATAATCATGGTAAACAAACAGGAAGAGGATGAATCACAATGCTTATTTATAATATTTAAAAGATGTCCTGTTGCAAAAATGCACTAAGAAGTACTAAATGATAGTGGAACTTAAATGCAAATGTGTAATGTCTGAATTAAAAACACATTAAAGCACAATAGCTAACACACCACATATGATGAAAACACATGATGATTTTTTAGTTTTCTTGAATTAGATAAACCAGCAAACTGGGACAAATTTTGTCAGGTATGTTAATATAAATTGAAACATAAGTTGATAGCATCATCATCCTTTTTTCTTCCTAGCCTTAAACGCCTTACAGAGCAAAGGGTTGCCTTGAAAACTAATTATGAAATACCACTCAAAATTTGTTAGAATAGATGTGAATTTGACCCAAACAATGTGTCCCATGACTCTGTCACCTCACTTGTATTTGGTTGTACCTTAACCTCATGTCTATAGTGCCACTTCTAGGGCCATGTTTTACATAGTAATATTATCTGTCCCTTGTTGCAAAGTTGTATTCAAGATCCACACATTATGCAGGTGACTTAAAGTAAGCAGAAATGTTTTGTGTACTCATTCTTGCACTTTGTAGCTACAAAAGAAGGCATGGCTTTTAAACTATGGCTTTTAAAGTCTAAAAGTCATTTTCCACTGGGTTCAATTTAAGAGACAGAAAATGCCTATTGTTATTTATTAGTTAGGCTATTTATTAGTTCTTTGTAAATGACTTTCTACTAATCATAGTCTGTCCCAGCCATTAGGAGGCAGTTGTTGGAGCCAGGGAAAACTTCAGTACTTGAGCATAAGAGTTGGAATTCTTACAGTGCTCACGAATGAGGGAGACAATGAAATTAGATTCTCTCCCTGTAGGGGGTAGACATTGACCACTGCCTGATGCCAGTAACTACAGGTCAAAATATTTCATCTGGAATGGTTATTTTACTTTCCCAAGCTCTCAACTTTTGAATTGCCATATTCAGAACCTTGGTGTTAACAAACTGGATGTTTGCAGCAGCAGATCAGGCTAATGGCTGCCATGCACAAAGGATAACTGTAGCAGACCCAAGCCACAGCTAATTAAAAAAACCACACATAATTGTCTGTCCAAGAGCAAAGAGAATAATTCTTCTACAGAAAGTAAGACTACTGAAAACATTTTACAGGCATAACTGTGCAGACTCATTTCTTCCACTTACAGTGTTGACAACAGCCTCCAACCTGAGTAATATTTCAGAATAAATTAAGTATAAAGTGAGAAGTGTCATCTCATTGGATCCCCCAAGAAAATTAATTCAGACATACTTGTGTGCATTCTTATAGTGTATCATCATTTGCTTGAGGTGCTGGCAAATCCCTTTTATAATGCATGTGTTTATTTCTCAGAGAGAACATTCTGTATATGCAATGGACACATTCTTTTACATTTTACATTCCACCTGAAAGTCCATCACAGAAAGCTTGTTAATGTCCTTCAGGTTATACAGTACAGTAGTAAACAGACTCCCAATAGCAAAGTAAATCTCTGGTAGGAGGCTCGAATAATATGTGCTTGCTAAGATCAAATCTTGACTCCAAGTTCAAGTGCAGTTTAACAGCAAATCCAAAGTTGTAAATGCAAAGTAAAAGCAATTTTAAGGCTGCTTTAAACCAAGCATAAAAGACTGAGTATTCAAAGTTGAAATTCTGTACATCTGGTTCTAATATGCCTCTTGTATTTTAGACAAGCAACCTTCTTTTCTTGTTTCAAGCATTGCTATCACTGTAGTTTATACAGTTTGTGAGTTTGGCAACATTCTCAGTATGTTTGAATTAATGATTTGGTAAACAAAATAATGCAGCTTTCTTTTTCACATTAAATTACTTCCCTTTTTAATAACTAACATTTCTAATTCTTGTTTCCTCCTCACCACCCCCCCCAAAAAAAAAAAAACCAAAAAAAACCAAGAGTAGGTTTGGAGTATTTAACTTTCTTAGTTTAAACATTTTAATTTATTCATTTTTTAATAAAAGTGATTAAACCCTACTTCTGCTCAGAAAACAGATATTGTACAGATGCATACCTTAATAGAGAAATAGACCCAGTGTTATCAATACCATTATATAGCTCAGTTTTAGATAAGAAAGTTGCTTCAGCCCAGCTGTATGGGCAGAGTAATCAGGATGAAGTGGCAGGACAAGGGCACAGTATAAAATGAAACAGGAAGATATACACAAGGGATCTGCATGCAAACATTATTCTGCTTCATTTCTGCACCAGCCTTTGGAGGATTCCCTCAAAAGTAAACACAGTTAATTAATTCCCAAGTAAAATAAGTAAATACAAATTTTCCACTTACTGTGTGCTGTGCTCTGTCCGTGCACTGAAGAGAAAAGGCAGTTCTGCAGCGCTCACCTAGATCCAGGTTGCTTTCTAAATTAGTCATACATGCGAGCTGGAGGAGGAACATTGACTTTTTAACTGTGCAAAGAGCAACCCATCTCTGTGCTGCCAGACAGCCCTTCAGGACACAGGGCTGAACTTCAGCACAAGAGCACGGCATCTATTACGCTTGAGGCTCTACCATTTCACCTACACCTGGGTGGATCTATCAAGCTTCATCTCTATTAGGGTGGTTTGACTATGTGGTTGAAAGAAAAAAAAATAAAAAGAGAGAGGGGGAGAAGAGAGAGAGAGAGAGAGAGAGAGAGAGGGAGAGAAAAAAGGCTTGCCGTTGTCACACTTGTTTCCTATTAAAGAGCCTTACGGTGGATTGAGTAATTGTGTACGAAGGTAATCTGGCTGGCAGATGTGTGCAGCCCCAGTGGAGCACTCGATCTGAGGCAGATGGGTTGTACCAGGGCGCAAACAACATTGGAGAAAGAGAGGCGTGATTAAAACAGCAGGCCGCCGCTTTACAGCTTGGAAGCGGGGATAGCGTGAAAGCTCCCAGGAACTACAACTCCCCAAAATGGGAACTGCACAGGCACAAGCAAACTGCAATAAAACAAACCTGATAAAGCCCAGAGGATGATCAAAATGACCGAGTTATGCAACAATACTGAAACCATCATGATTATAAATGAACCTCTCTCCCCTCCTCCTCACAGGCACATATATTGGAAATATTCAGTTGCAAAGAGCATAAGCATAAGTTTATTTAAAACAGAATCCTGGGCTACCGTACAATCTGAAGCATCTTTTGGAAATGGATTAGAGTTACTTGGAGGGTTTTACATTGTCTCTCATGTCTGGTTCAGTTTAAAAGAAAAAGAGAAGCTGAACAGTGGGAGTGAATCTGCCGTTAGCAGTTATTTCTGAGAATGGTTGAAGCAGATTGTCAGAGAAGTGAACAAGGAAACCTTATTACAAACTTCTGTCTGACATGCATAGGGCCAAAATCAGCCTAACCGCACCAGTATGTGTCAGGGGTGATTTTGTCATGTGGCTTCTCCCAGGTTATTGAAACTTGGCCGCAGCAGATGGTTGGAGAATCCCTGTTATCACAACAATGTTTGTAATAGTACACGTTACACTCCTACACAGACAGGAGAGAAGGGCTACTTGTGCAGTGCTGAAAGGATCCCAAGTGCAGGGCTCCCATGTGTGAGCTCATGTGTGCACCGGCTGTCTACTTTGAGGTTTACGTAGAACTTAAATAATGCTTACCTGCTCTTTGCTGGACTTCTACGCAGAAATGATGAGTCTGATACAATTCTCTTAGTGGATCTCGAATTATTTTTTTCCGTTTACAGTAAAACATCTCACAGTGCAGATGCCTGCATTTGAGCTGATCACCCTGGGATGCCTTCATGGTCAAAGGTGAGAAACAGGCACTGCAAAACAGTGACAAGTCTGAGCCTATGGAGGTATCTAAAAGACCTGCAATCTAGAAGAGTTTGAACAAATTGCGTCTTGTTCCTGGTGATTATTGTGGCGTCTGCTTTTGAGTTAACTAAGGTAAATCCACCTCTCCCTGTGTCTGATCCACAACTGGTTTAAATCATCATTGATCAATATAGTTATGACGTCTTATAAGAACTGAGATTATCCTCATGCAGCCCAAAACAATGCTACTACAGTGTTCTAGGATACCAGTGTAGGATACTATAGTACTTATTTATTGTGTATAGGGAATGCTGGTCCCTAATATCTACCAGCTGTTTGATCAGGACCTTTAGACAAGAGTGGTTTATATACAAAATCCTATGGATATTTCCCATCTAAGCTCTTGTTATTAATTTTTCAATAAGGCCCATTCATATCCAGGTAACTGAAACAGCAAAGGAAACATAAAAAATGGACAAATATTTTTCTTTTCATAGCAGTTTCTTTTTTTTTTCTACCCTGTAGAATTGTTTCACAAAGGTGTATTTTTTCACTGCTCTTTCAGTATAAGAAGGTAGATTGTTGGCATGTTCTTTTCTCTTAATGAAATTTCTTAGTCACATGAAAGAAATTAAGCAAGATTTAGGGATTAATGAGCCTTAAAAAACATATATGAGAGTTCCCTGTAGCTAAAGTTAGAAGATATCTGCATATAAAGTTCATCAAAAATTTTCAGTTCTGAGTCTGGCAGTAACAGAATGACTCAGGCCTCATGACATTGAACAGTTTTCAGTCCTTTTCATGCCTAAAGTTTTGGGATTCTTGGAAAGTGAAGGGTTTATCTTCAGTCTTGAAGCTTTTTCTTAGAATTCTGGCAGAGTAGCCTTGTATGAAATGGACTTCCAATTTCCAAGGCAGCAAAACCAATCCTAATTCACCACCCTACTGTAGAGTTAACAGCAACAAGCTATCTGCAATTAGATGCTTTTGATGCCTGCACTTTGGGTGAGATGGGAAAGGATTACCTAGTTCAGATTTAGCATGGGAAAGCTACACTCTTTAGCCTGGTAGCAGAGACTCAAATGAGGTAAAAGTGATGAAAAATGTAAGTTTTCATATTTACCAAAAACTGTTTAATCAAAGACAGTTTGACAAAAAATACATTGACCATCTGTGACAGGATGGATTTGATCACTTCAGGAGGAGAAATCACAGGACCAAGTATAAGGATATTTATATTTCCAAAGAGGTTTCCAACAGAAGTATTTTAGAGTGAAAGGCATCTCTGTTACAGGCATAATTTTTGCCTTTTTTTCTGCCTTTTCTGACCTTCTGAAGTGAAATAAGCAGACATAGACTTTCAGGAAAAAAATCGAAAAGAAGGAAGACACAATCTGACAAAAAAAAATGAGGCATCTCAGATACACAGAAGGAAGAGTTCAACAATGATCTCTTCTTCTTCTGTTTCCTGTGACATCTCATGTTCCTGGTTTTTGGAAAGGGATATAGCCACTAAGGGACCACTAAGGTCCCTAATAATCAGTGAAGTTAGATGTGCCTACAAGTGGCAGCAGACTGGGGGCAGCAGACTGGGGACAATAGCAGTGTTTAGTTCTTGTAGTGTCTATGTTCTTAGTCTCAGGAAACCCAAAATTATACAGTGTTTATTTTCTGTGCTAATTCTTTACCAAGGTGACTGACCTGGGTGAGGTACAGGTAAAAACAATCAGGGTCTGTGCCTTCCCTGTGCCCCTCATCCAACCATTGGGAGATACTGGTAGATAGCACTCTGCTGCCTTGGGAAGCCAGTGACATATCTAGTGTCTCTCTTATGTATTTATTCAGAAAATACTGCAGCTAATTTTTAGAACTGTTGTGGAGTTCTAGTTTGTACTTTAAATTTTAAATAAGAATTTTTCTGGACAATCTGTCTTTTGCTATTTAGTTTCTGGCATGCAGTTTTCCTCAGCTTCTGAGAAGAGAACCTTCCAGAACAGTAACAGTGGGGTCTACTTTTCTCCCATTTACTACTCACTGACTTCAGGGTAAGTCCCTTTCTGACATCTCCAAGAGTATTTGGATGGCCCTGTTGTCTATGAAACTGTTACATGACCACCCACTATTAAACAGATGTTCCCTGGCTCAAAATATAAATACAGTCTGGAGTGTGAAGCTGGCTGTGATTTATTTAGGTAACAGTGACCTTGTATGGAAATATTCTCACTTTTTTCTTTTTTGGCAAAAAAGCCTTTGATTTTCCCATTTTGATTTTCTCCTGGGCTAGAAAAGGGCTTCTCCTTCACATGTAATTATAGTGAGATTTACCTGAGTTACAGGATGTAGAAAATACCTTTTTCATAAAAATATTGGCAGAATAGAAAAGAAGAAAAAAAAGAACAGAATATTTTTAGAAACTGGGTCCATATCTTCCCTTTAGTGAAACACTTCAGCTTACAGCTGCTTTACTGCAAACTAAAAGATTCAAATGTCTTTTTTTTTAAAAGGACCCTAATTTTCAGTCAGTATTTCCTATAAGATGTCTCTGATTTCTATCTAAAAATTCTCAAGAAATTGTAAGAACTGGCCCATTGGACATTTTTATTACAAGGGAGACTGATTCTCTGTCAGCAGAATCATGGCAAAATGTGGCTCTGATGGGAAGGCAAGAGGAGAGGAGGTGGCAAGTAGAAGAGTCTCAGTGAGCTGATTGTGTAATGATGGAATTCTCCTGGAGAAGTTGTCAACCTGTGGATTTCATTGGCATCTCCTCTGTGGCAAGAGAAGCCTGGTCTTTTCATTAGGGAAGAGTAGAAAAGCTCACAGAAGTTATACAACTCTTCAGAGTCGGGCCAGCCTTCTAGGAAGGGTGATCACTCCCTGAAACCAGTGGTGGAGAAGTGGTGTGACACATCTCTCTGCCACATCTGTGTGCTTGATCAAGCTCCATCCAGCAGTATTCAGGTTACACACTGACTGCATCTGTGTCCAGCAAAGCTGTGTGTTTTTTTCAGAAGTGATGAACTCACGTGGAAAAGGATGGAGAAAGTTGATGGAGGGAAAATATAATGGTGGGGGGCAAACTTTGACATTGCCAGAACAATTCATCCTCCCTCCTGCCTGCTCCTGAGCTGGCTATGATACAATAACCTGCCTTTGAGGATCCCATACGGCCCACACACTACTACAAACTGATTGCCTCTGTCTTGGGCCAGAAGATTTAAACTGCCATCAAATTGGATTTGGAGCCTGGATAATGAGTTGTGTGAGCTGGATGTAACTGAAGGGGGGAGGACAGTGCCCATAACCTTGACCACCCCTTGCTGCTGTAGGAAGAGTTCAGGGCCAGGGCTGGGCCTTGGGGACAGCAGTCTCACCTTCTGTTAGTTACTTAACTTTCCCAAGGTAATGTTTTAGAAGGCCCACTGATAAAACTGTTCATTTAACTCTCTTTATGTAAACTTATTGTTTTTAAATAAGGAACTACTTCTTTTTCTGAATACCCAGACAGGGCAATTTATTTTCCCAGGTTTCTGGGTGAAGGCCTGAGATGATGTCACTTAAGAATTTTAGCAAGAATCCCTAGAAATCAAACCCAGGCACACACTATTGTGAGATTGTTCCTGGAAAAAATATCACAATTTTGTAGCTACTTAAATAGCATAGGAGACATAAAGCACGTAGAACTCCAGATCATTTTTGTGGCTACAAAATGTGCATATTCCCTATTGATGTACCATGTGTAGAAACCCAGGTCAAATGTGGCAGGAGGTGGTGCAGGGGAGAAGATGCACAGGCATCATGTAACCACACAGCATGGTCTGGGACCATGCCCACACCAGTGAGTGAAATTGGGATTGTCACCTCTAAAAACAGTTACTTCAGACATGGACGAACATCAAATGTAGAGATCACTCAGGTCAGGGGACTAGGACACGCTAGAGGAAAACCAGATGGTTTAAATGGTCTGAGAGCTAATAGAACAAAACTAACCAGTTGGTGTAAATACAGGTTTGAAACTAGCCAGATGAGCTGGGAATTACTGACTGTTCTTGGGGGGGAGAGAAGGGGGAGGAGGAATGGTCATTAAAGACTTTCCCTGTTAGGAGAACAGTTTGCCTCTGAGAGGTAACAGACCATGTTCTGCAGCTGCAATTTTGCCCAAATGTTGGCCAATCTGATATTTTGGCTGTTCTGAACATGGAGGTGTCTTTGCTCCCTGTACTGAATGGGGCTGAAGGGAGGAACTGTAGGCTGCAGGTAGTGGAGAACAGCATCTCACCAAGCCTCAATTTTTTTGCTATTTCTTACTGCTGCAAAAGATGCATTAATTTCTTGAGAGATTTCTCAAATACCAGGTGAATATTGCCCAAAACAGGGACTTTCTATTATTTCATCAGTAGCTTCTCTACCAGCTTGACAATGACAGGAATTAGAGAATTTGGTCCATTTCTGTGCTAATGTCTTTAAACACTAAATGGGAAATATATTTGTGAATTAAATCCCTTGACAATAGAAGATGAAAAAAATTGCAGTACTGTTACATTATAGGACTTTCTAACATGTACTTGTGCTGTGCCCACTTAGAGCAAGCAATTTGGTTTTGTAGTGAATTTATGGTTGCAGAAAGATTTTTATTTTTTTCAGGTATATTAAAGTTAGAAGGAAAGAATGTTAACAGGGAGAACATGTTCATAAGTTTTTACTACTGTCTCCTAGTGGAGGAGCTTAGGGAATTACATCATGGTGAGTCGTTCCAGCAAGAGCGTAGACGTGTCTTCCAGGTTGTTTTTTCAGCAATTACCAGCAGTTACCAGTAGGTAATAAATATTTCTGTAGTGACTTATTGCTGGGCTTCTTAGCAGTGCTGATAAACGTCACTTGCTCAGCTCTTGCCACAAACCAGTTGCAACAAAAAACCAAACTCAGCTTTCAGGGTGAAAACATATATAAAGCATGTTAGTATGTTTTAGGATTCATGCATATAATCCTCCTGCTCCTCCTCCTTCAGTAGCTCCTATTAAACATATTTATTTCTGTGAAAGTGGCTGAAATCCAGACTAATAGGATGGATTTAGTCTGCATAGAGGAGCAGAGCCTTTTCCCAGTCCAAACTTATGCACACCACTCTCTACCTCCACCATGAAATTGCAGAAATAATTCTGCAGACCAAATGCTTCAGACCACCCCTGCAGACTTGCCTCTGTATTTTTTTCTAATATGACTTCTGCACTGGACAAGCAGTGGGAGTTGGTGCTCTTTTGGGGTGATCTTGGGTAACTTGCTTTATTTTATTACTCCTTAGTCTCACCATCTGTCAAAAGGTAATGATACTGTCCTCCAGGAAGGTGGTTAGAGATTTATAGATGGCAAATTCAGGACAAGAAGTAGTTTTTATAATTGCATTACAAGGTGGGACTTCCACAAGCTTAGTAAATGTCACAAGATGCATACTTCAGTAGGGCTTTATGTGTTTTTCAACATAAATACTTTCTGAAATTCTTGCAGGACAGAAATCTACAACAGAAGAGCAAAATTAGTGGCCAGTTTCTAACTATTTTAAAGTAGCATAGTCCTGCTAGCTAAGAACTGGTATTTTCTCATTTTTACTACATATAGGAATTCACTATCTCTTTGAAGATCCACTTCTTTGATGTTATCAGGGGGAAATTCTTTTGGCCCTTTAAGTAATAATACTGGAAATTCTGTAAATAAAATCATAATGTATAATTCTTCCTTAACCCTTCTTAAAAACTTTGTGTATGTGAATCTACTGAAGTTTATGGAACAAGAAACTTTGATTAAGACACTTGAGCCTATTTATATGTAACTGCGATAAAAAGAAACAAATCTTGAGGCTTTTTTGCACAGGAAATTTCAAGTGGAAGCGGAAGCTGTTTCTCATTGTTCAAATTCTCATTCTACAATAATTTCATATTTCAGAGTGGCATGTTACATGTGTCATTTAATTTATGTCATGGAACCCTACAAGGCAAATGCAACCTATTTAGTAAGTCCAGATTTTGCTATGACCACAACTTGAAAGCACAGGAAGTTCAGTTTCTTTAACACAACATTTACCTCTCTCTCTCCATTCATAATTTAGTGGTGTGTCACTGCCTGGATTCCCATGGAGGTTTCTCATTTTGACTCTTTCTACTTGCAGTTTCCACCAAATTATATTCTGTTTTTTTGCTGGTCAACTCTCCTTCAACATCCCACACTCTGCCCTCACATTTTGACTTTTCCCTGGTTGGGGGTAGTGAAGAAAATAAATCCTTTCCTGTTGAGAGTTGCCAGATTTTATTTTGGAACCAAAATGAAAAGTTTGGTGTTTAGAATTTACTCCAAATTCAGCTCAGGCTCCAGGAGGAATTGGTGGTTTGACTGAATGGGCTCAGATTCATCTCATCTCTTCTCAGATCTCATCACAGCCTTTTGATTATTTTTCTGAGTATCTCTGGACTATGCTAATTTTTAAGATCTCTTACATTGTTATCATAATATCATATCATTCAGGTTTTAAATGCAAGTTCCAATTCCTACAAATTTATTCACTTACCCCTTCTCCCTGTCTTTATGTCCGAGGTACAATTTTTGTCTCTGTTTTATGCTCCCATTTTTCTTTGCTCCTACTCAAGCTTTAACTCTTAAATTTCTTGCTCACTGATATCTTGCTCTCTCAACCTCTCTCTTTTGAATTGTTTTTCCACACAAAATTTTCTCTTGAACCTAGAGTTGAAACCTCTACTTTTGGAACTAAAAGAACCTCAAGTGATCAGCCATAACATTTGTCTGCTCTGCAGCTATAACTTTCCATGTATAGTTTCATACAAGCTCTCGTAAAATCTTCAGAATTAAGACACAGGACACAAAATATGGATCACTACCATTGAGCAAAACCATCGAAGAATATGCCAAAACACATGAAAATCTTGAAGTTATATTCTTAACCCTCATGAAAATGACAGTTATGAAAGTTACTTTACTTTCCTGAAGAAAGTTTTAAGCTTTTTTCTTACTTATTTTCACTTAAAAAAAAAAAAATCCTATTTTTCTTTCTTTTTTTTTAATGAAAAATTAAAACTTAATGTAGGCTTGATAAAAAAATTATATTCCAAAATGCAGAACAATTATGAGAGAAATAAGGCTGATTCCCTCAAAAATTAAATTATTGTATCTTTCAGAAAGTTTTTCTTTTCATCTCTGCATCTTTTTCACATGGGTTCTACTTTAAGTCTTCATGGTAGATCATGCCAGTATCAGTCTGCCTAAATTAACATTTTTTGTTTTAGAATAGCATGTATCTTTTCCACACAAATAGGGATGTCATTACGGTATATATTTACTTACATTTGCCTTTAGCATCTTGCTCATTCTTGCTGCTTTTTCTTACGTCTTTCTTAATTTAATTGGCATCTTCATTGCAGGGGAAGATGGGACATTCCAAGCTCAAAAATATCAGACTTGAAAACCTCCTATGCCCTTCTCTGTTCTTTCCTGGAAGTTTGTTCCATCTCCTTTTTCAATTACTCCTAAGCAAGATTCAAACATCATCACACTTTTTTTCTGACTGACATAAGATCTAGCTCAGATTTCCTTATGGCAATACATGTGTAGCCAAGAGGATCAGATCTTCTTTTCATTACTTCACACTTCTAAACATTGAATTTGGTCACAGTTTAAATCAATGCCCAGTCATAGCAGTTGCATCCCTTTGTAAAACCAAAATGGTTTACTCACCCTCCTCAGCCCTCTCTCTCCTACTACCCCACCAAAGAAGTAAATCCATGAAAAATAGGACTCACAAGACACATGTAGCCATGCTTCTTTCTTTTAAAGCTCTTCCTAGTAAAAACTTTGTTTTCAGAGGGTCCCAAATAAATTAAATATGATTTTCCAGGGAATGTATTGTCCTTATCTTTAATTGAAATACTTGTAATATTTTCATATATTAGAACACAGAGCATGATTCCAGGGAAAGAAGAAAATACCAGGGAGAAAACATCCAGTTAATTATACCTAATTTCATTCAAATAGAGTTTGTCTTGAAGGCCAGGGTTTTTTTCGAACTCATAAGCAAGATGTAAAATTTTCCTTTGGGGAGAAAAGGGATGGGCTATGAAGTGATGCTCCTCACACATCTAGAATATCTATTTTATAAGGAATTAGTAATCCTTTGAGAAGCTTAGGGCTTTCTTCTCACTATAGAATGAGAAAACCTGAGAAATCAATATATTCCTTGTCCCTTCTTCAGTGTTCCTACCCTACCTGCCAAGAGCACTGAATTCACGTTGTTTCATGGTCTCTAAACCTACTTCAAGCAAAATGCAGCCTGAAAACTATGCTATAATTCTCCATCTCTGGACTATCCAGACATCAGCTCCAAGTTGGTTGCTTTCATATTTTGGGCTATCAATGAACCTGTGTTTTCTTCTTGCAAACAGGTATTGAAGATGCACAGCAGCTGCCACCACCTCAATGGCTGTACTGCCATCAACACAGCCAAGGATCTGTTTTGTATTTTAATGGAGCCAAAAAGTTCAAAAAGATAAGAACAAACATTGTATTCACTCAGCCTAGAGTACCCTGTGCTCTTTTCCCTCCTTCCTGCTCCCTCAGAAGCTCTCATGCACACATTACTTCAGTGTCCAAACAAATTGGAACCTCCTGCTTCAGCTAGTGTCTTGGCAAATTCCACACTTCCTGGAGCTCATTCAGGATTTTCTGGCTTTGTCTGCAACAGAATGGTATCCAGACAAACTTCACCTCCCAAACCAGCTTTTTTGGGTTTTTTTAACATATTTTCAAAAGCAAAGGCAGCATTTAGGAAACTGTGACTAGGCATAGTGGAAAAGCATGCATATTTCTCCAATGGCATTGATTTCAGGCTTAATGTACTCAGAGGGAGGATCCCCACAGATATCAAGGGATTTTTGCATTAGACGTATTATTGGCATTCCTTTCAGAATATAGACCCAGGAACGTGGAGGTAATGGTAAAACAATGCCATGATTCTTAATGGGAATTCATAGAGCTTGTATTTTCTTAAAAAAAAAAAAAAAAAAAAGAAAAAGTAGAATAATTTTAGGATGGTTTACTTTGAAGCTGGATGAAGGCCAATAGCTACAAAATGGAAGACAGACAAGTGTGTTATGCTGAGCAATGGAGTAGCTCTCATCAGTAATCCAGATATCTCCCCTGATTGCTTAAGATCAAATCTTGATAAAAAATAAGGCTGCTTCTGCTCTGCTCTGATGTGGTTTCAGATGGAAGTTAAAGAACTCTGCGCATTTTTAATTTTATTTAAGGGAAAAAAAAGAAATAAATAAAAACCAGGACAACTGATTCTTCCCAGGATAATCCAGGACAAAATCATTCTTTCCAGAAAAATAGGATTTAGTTTCCAAAGTTGTGGCTTAATCTATTTCTCCTTTTTCACCATGGCTGTATCCTGCTCACCCACCAAGATGTAACATTACTGGAACTAAACAGTGTTCTTTATAAAGCCTGTGGGACATGCTAGGTATAAATGTTAGTCAGTCATGTAAAAACTTCTGTGACAGCCCTACTCTGCTTAACTAGACTTCCCAGAGTAGCTCAATAGCTGAGTGAGGTGCAAATGTGTGCATGGAGTTTAGCCTTACTGATTAAATTGTTGATGGACAGTGGTGAAAGACAGGAATGATCAAATGAGGCTCTCTATTATCCCAGTGATTAACCCTTTTAATTCTTGTCTCTGAGCTCTGGTGGTTTTGAATATTCTTCTTTATGTGCTTACTGGTGGCTGATACACTTCCATTTTTATTGTTATTTTTGTTGCTATTGTTATTATTCTTCTTACTGCTCTAAAACTTGCTGGCATCATTTTGTAGATGATACACTTATAAATGTTTCTAATACTGTTATATGAAAATCAGAACAAGTTCTAAATCCTCAAGGATGTTTCAAAACTGAGGGTGGATTCAGTCTTCCACATTGTGAGTTCCAACTGATTTTTAGGGTAAATTTATTTTGCATGCAGAATAGATACAGCTTTAATTTGGCTGTCTTCTATACTGATAGGTGTTAGAAAGCAGTGAGTAGATATCAGTGCTGTTGAGACTGTAATGGGCACCATCCCGGTGACAACAGTTTGGGAAAGTTCCCCCTAGTGCCCCAGCCTTTCTGACCATGGAAGAAGATTCAACACATGTGATATGGTCATAAGAACAGTTTGGATTTATTTTACTGGTAAGGCTGGGACAACCAAATGCAGGACTACTCCTAAAAGGCTGGATTAGTACCCAGTCCAGACAAAATTCAATTATCTCCGTTTGGTTGTTCCTCACAGAATGCCCCTTGAACCACCTATGAAAGCCAGGCCTTCTCCCACTATTGTTTGCTATTTTCTTGAGATTCTTACATTGCTATCTCAAGCAATTTCTCATGTCATTGAGCAATTTGCTTTGCTTCGCTCTGTTAACATCGTTTCAGGCCATGGTCAGCCCCACAGCCCATCCAGTTGCCTGTAGCTTTAACAATAATTACTGATAACGAACAGCATTCTGGATTTCTGTCCCAGCATTATATGTCCATCAGGGTTCACATGGCAACCCAGTCACTTCCATTAGCTGATAAAATGAGTATAAATAAAAAAATCCATAATAATTAATGGATCTGCTGTTTTCACATTGACAATTGATTCAATGTCACACGAGGATGGATAAACAAGGGTGAGAAAATTTCAGCTTGTAGCAAAGTCATTCCAAATCTGCCCTGGAACAATGCCCAGTTCCCCAAATGATGTCCATATCTGATAACACCATTCTTCTATTGAATAGAATTTTGGTCCAAAATTTCCAAATTCTCTCCTTCATGAAACCACAGGGGTGCGAGACTACCTCCCTCCATGCAAGCATGTTCTAAGTACTTCAGGTGAAAAAGATCTTTTCATCTCACCCACATGACTCTTCTAGTGTGAGAGTTTTTCCCTGCTGTTCCTCTTATCTTTAACTCCCTTCTAAAGCACTTTCAATTGTACTTTCCTGTATTTCAGCAAACAAGGATTCTTTCCCCCTTGTGTTTATGTATTTATGCTCTATGTATATGGATTTAATTTCTAAAGAGAGCCAACAAAAGCACAACACTCCTAAATCAACATCTGGCCTCATATATTTTCTTTCACATCTGTGAAGTCCTTTCCAATTTGTCTGCATCCTTTTGAATGGTCCCTGTGCTTCAGTGTGATCACTTATATTCAGGGAGACACAACGGGATGTTCCCAGACAGACCAATATCACATCCACCTAAGCCATCATGCTGTGCTATGAATTCCTATCTGATTCAAACACCTTTGAAATGCAGTATTTCATTATTCTTTCTTTGCAAGTGATGGAGGTGTCTGATTAATTTTCCTTTTGTACATTAAAATTCATGTCTAACTGAAATTTATTTTATAATTTCCTGACAGACATTTATAATTTCTCAAAATGTTTTCTCTTTCTCATTTTTTAACTGCTTTTTCCTTTTAATTATTCCACTGTAACATACAATAATAGTTTTAATATTGTCACTGTCCAATTTTCAGAAAATTAATGAAGGTTTGAAAAAACCTTAACAGGAATTAAGAAAGAAAACTCAGCATCACATGAAAGACAATTCTGCTAACTTATATCCCCCAAAATAGAATGCTGTTTTATAGCTTAATAAATCCTCCATTCTTATAGAGAAACAAGTATTTCTCGTGTCTTAACTGTCGGTAATTATCTATTTCTTTATGTAAATATTTTTAGCAGGAAATTCAGGCAGTGGTGTATGGTGCTTCCAATAGTCAATATTGTAAAATTATAATTAATTAATAATTAATAGGAGCAGAATAACAGCAGCATCTAAGATCAAAAAGCAACACCTGAAATGTATCTGACATAGAATCATAGAATGGTTTGGGATGGAAGTGAACTTAAAGATCACCTAGTTCCCTCAGCCTGTGTTAATTCTAGAGGTGCTCCAGTCCTCTGATCATCTGCATGGCCTCCTCTGGACTTGTTCCAGCGGGTCCGTGTCCCGCCTTTGTGTTTAAAACAAAACAAAAGAAAACAAACAAGAACCCAAAACAAACAAGAAAAACAACAACAAAAACCATAAAAAAAAGCGCCAATAAATCAAACAAACAAAAAAACCCACACCAAACAAAATAAAACAAATTATCAAATAAACAAAATCTCCAAACTGGTACCCATGACAAGAGCAGTGTAGATCTTTCATAAAGACAAAGTGTTGTAGAGTAACATCATCTGATGTTCCAGCTGATGTTTGGTTATTTTGCTATTAAAAAGAGTATTACAACATAAAGAGCTGTGTGACTAACAGATGGAACTGTGAAGCTGTCAATACCCCTAACATGCTATGTGGTTTTCCCTTACTATTTGAAATTATATACTTACTATATTTTCCCATATTAAAGTTTTTTTGTGGTTTCATATTCTCACAACTCCTGCATATTTACAATGGGAGAAGAACACCTGTAAGAGGTTAAATTATTAAATTCCTAAATGTTGGTGTTTTAGGTGGGGGAACAAGCCACCATTTATATTTATTTTAGAGGGAGTCTCCTACACATGTTATTGAACCCAGTTCTGGTAACTACCACTAACACCTGGCAGGAGGGCTGCATGTGCAACAAAAATAAATTACAAAATTCCAGCACTTTTATTTCTTCATTCTTAAGAGTATAGATGGACACTTCTAACTCCTTCTGAAATTGGTAGAAGTTGTGCCTATAACATGTAACACAGCTTGGTGTTCTAACTAGAAACCTTCTGAAAACATTCCTTTAGGAAATGCCAACTCACCAACACAACAGAATTTGCCAGGAAAGAGCCAATGTCAAACTGTCTTTAATGAAGGCTCAAGCAACTTTCCTGCTTGACAGCAGTGAAAGTGCTATGGTAAAGGCTATTCCATTTTGCTCTTTGAAATGTGCAAGGATTTATATATATAAACATTTATATGTGTACCTGTGTGTGTATATATATATTTATACTCATATACAGTATATATAGACAGAGTACACCATTGTGTGTCCTTTTTTTACCTCCTTCCTTTTTGAGTATCACTGCTATAAAATACTCAGTAGCTTTAATGTTATAGAGTCTGTAAATCTATGCTTTTCTGGAGACATTTATAATCTTGGATCCTGAGTCACTCAGTAGACAGGACCTGGAAAAATTTGTACCCTTGCCCAAACTCAAAGCTCTCCTGTCTCAGTAAGCTGAAGACAGTTGTCTGATGCCTTTTCTTTTGGAAAATGAGGACATAAATATTAACAAGTAAGAAATTTTTGAGTGCCATAAAGATACAGTAATAGACAGGCTGATTTAATTCCAAGCTCAAGTAATAGTTTTACCTGTGAAATTTATGTAAATTTGAAATTATTTGACAATAGAAAAAGCCAAAGGACAATTCAGAAGAAAGACTTGATGAACCCCTAATTGAATCAACACACAGGGAAAGCTTATATAAAAACTACTCATTGTTCCAAAATCTACTGGTTTCATTAGTGGTTTACCTCATCCACTTTATACTTATTGCTAATGGTCACAATTAGAAACATATTTGCTTATTTTGCTACTGCTTTTATCCCAGTTCATATTATGAAACTGAGACAAGAGTGCTTTATTATTTTAGGGAACTTTCTTTCAGTCCACATGGTGTGAATTATTAACGAGCTTTACTTATTTTTACTACAAACTCATAACTGTACAAACTTGGGTCCAATCTACCACAAACATCATTAAAAGAGTCACATAAAGGCCCTGTGCATAGGTGAATTTTCAGAGTAATTCCACATATCTTACAGGTATCCTTGTCTGAAGGATAGTATAAAATGGATCTAAAGAGACAAATATTTAAAACTGCAGACTAATTGTATGTGGAGGAGTTTATTCTATGGCACTAGGGTGAAGAGCATCTGGATCCAGATTTTCATGGTTGTTTTGATTCCAGTTATTGATTGAAGCTTCTTTCTGTTCCCTATTCATGTAAATTACAGTGCAATGGGTCAAAATAACAAGTGCTAATACATCTGCAAATTTAAACAGAAACAGATGGGAAATGGAAGATAATTTTGAAGCTCACTAACCATTCAGATACAAGTTATCCCATCACCATCAGTCTTTGCAGTGTAACATCAGGCAAATAGAACTTATCTGCCCTTTATGCACTCACAAGTTATAGGAGCTGTGCCCACGTCATCCCATGTGTCATGCTGGAAATCCCTTTTATGCCATGTAATTGAAAATAATGAGGCTAAATGAAATACAGTAGCCTTAAAAGTGAAGAGAGTTAGGAACTCCTGGGGTCTGCAAGTTGTTCAATGCAAAGCAAATGCCTGAATTAATGTTACAGAAATTATGAGATATCAAAGAGCTTTTAAATGAAACCATATATGTGCATTGCAAATGCAAATAATTTTTCAAATGTTTAGGTAATGATCTACATTTCTGTAGAGGTTTCATAAGTGTTTAGCTTTAGAAACTATCAATACATCTCATCAAAACATCTTTAGGCCTGTATCTAATATATTGTAGTGCAATATGGCCATATGCAGCTAAATTAATTCCTGAATTTATTCTTGTGCATGGTTTGAGTAATAAAAATTTTAGTTTTATCAGGTAGAGGTTTCAATAAAACCTGAAATATCATGATTGTTATGAACCTTCACAAATTGTTTACTATTATTACTTCCTGAATTGTGGAATTTCAAATATCTTTGTAAGGTTAATATCAGATAGATATAAGCAAACATATAGAAAAATAGTTCTTGTAAGAAAAGAGCACTATTGCTGTCAGAATAAGCACTTGATAAGTAATTCTTCTCTTAATTTTGAAAAATAATTTTTAGAATTTTTTTAGGAAAAGGATAATGATGAAACTATGTTAGGGTTTAAATAATTAATTTAATAACAAAAAATACCAAAAATTGTGCTTTGTTTTATAAATAAAACCAGTCTTATTTTCTTATGGAAAAAATCTATTTACTACAAAATTACATTCATGGAAAATCAGACAGAATTCTACTGCCTTGAGTAGGTCTGTACCCTGTAACCATGTTCTTGTAAACTTTTGCATAAGTTACAGCCAAGAGAGAGAAATAGATTCTTCAAGGACCTGAATAATTTCACTGGAGAAAAAAAATGCAATGTAACTTACTCAAATTTCCTCTTCAAAGATCCCATTTCTATCCATAGATTAAAGAGTCATTGAGACTTAATAAAAAAGAATTTAAAATTGTATGTAAGAATCTCACAGTAAATATCTTCAGTGAATGTAACTCGCATTATGAACAGACACATAAGGAAAGCACTCAGTTTCTCAGAATTTAAAACACACACACACAAAAACCCTGAAATATTCATTTTTCTTTATTAGAATATTCTTTCTCTGATATTATAATTTTTTAAAATTACATGGTAAGGAATATTTCCATACTATATTTATTTTTACATTTTTGGTGATGGATTGATGTTATATCAAAAATACCATTTTTAGAAAACACTGATAGCCCATTATATTAGATGTAAAGTCTTCAAATATATAATTTCATCTCGTGTATTAATTGTAAAAATAGTTTTGAATATTTCACTTTATTTTAAAATTTTTATTTTAAAAAACTTTCAGTATTGCTTTATTCCTAAATCTCCACTAAAATAAAATCCTATTTTTTAGTGATGAGAAGTTGAATATCTTAATATTCATTTGGTCATGATTAAAATTGCACCTCTAGAAGAACTGAAGTGATATGACTATAGTAGCACAGATCAGCTTAGTGTATTATGGTTTAAGGTTTGTATTGACTTTGTAAATGCTTTAACTCCAGAATTTATACACCAGCACAAAACCCGGAAATTTCTGTATTTAATGTTAAAGGCTATCATGTCACACCTTTAGTAGAAATGACATTATGACAACTGACTTAAAAATTTCACAGCTTCATTCTTCTGGCCTGTAAAGCAATGAATCAGACAGGAGAATTGTGACAGAGATTATCAGACCTTACATTTTAATTTTTAAAAGGCTGCCCTTTTTTTTTTCCTTAAACCGGGAACTTAGGCAAATCTTTTTTTTTCTCTTCAGAAAGGGGAATCTGAAATGACATCTGTGTGAAACACTTGTAATACCAGCAAATACTACATTAAATCAGGAAAGTAAGTGAACATAAGGAGCACTGTGTCTCCTGAACATTGCACATCACTGACTGCCAATTTTGCTGTTCAGCAGTTGGTCAAGGCTTCTCCAGAATGATACAGAAATGACTGGTGTATAAAACACAGACAAACCTCCTGAGGATATTTTAACTGGCATAGGAAGATGATCATGGCTTACAGAAAGGGCTTTCACAGGTTATAAAAAAGCTATAGTAGATTTCATTAAAATTCTACACTCCAAGTGCTGAATTGGAGGAAAAAATTTCATTCAAGATCCTCTACACTCCAGTCACCCCAGGGTGTTGTAGCTGGTCCCTGTGACCAGGTTGCTCTCTCTGGGGACAGATCACAGATCACCCTTCACCCATATCTTGGACCCAAAATATTTGAACAACTAAACTCATATGTAATTATTTTAAGCCACTGACAATCATTGAGATTTTTCCTACTTCAAAGGAAAAAATCCACATAAAATTATTCCTTGTGTGCTGTCATCCTGTATAGATTTCTCTCCTGAGATTTGAGAGCACCCAAAATATTGCTTGTCAGTAGTGTAGGATCATGGCAAGTAAAAGATATTCCAAGAATCACATGAATATAAATGGTATGAGGGTGTGATTTAGAATTCATACTTGAAATCTTTCCAAGTGCTGCAATTCCTGTGGGTACATTTATGCAACACCTAAGCAACATTTCAGTCTAAGCTGTGTATGCTCTTTGTTCTTTTCAAGTATGATTTTATACCAAAAGCACTACTAAAATCAAAGAAACAGAAGGCAAAAAGAATTCAGAGAAACAAAAGGAGAGGGACAAATACTTAACTCTGTAAGCAAATAAATTGAAAGCAGAATAAAAATGTGATTAAAAACATCACTGCAGAGTGTGAGACAATTTACTTGGTTGGAATTTTGTGCATGTATTGAAAGAAATTGTAGTAGTCATATTAAAGTCTATTTACTTTAATTGGAGCTATATGAATTACAATCTCAAAGTCCAGTTGAATGCAAATTTCTGGATTCTATAGAGTCTGGGGAAAAGACCATACATGAATGGAATTTTTAGATCAAACCACTTTTTAAACAACAGAATATGAGCTTCACATAAACATTTTTTTCCCCTAGCAAGACAATGGACTTCTTGGCAAGAAAAAGATGATGAAATGAAATGAGAAATCCAAGACTGAAAACATGCAAAGTGTTTTGAAACAATTTAAGAATACAAATTTGCCAGTTATTCAGGAACACATTTTTGTCATTTAAATCCTGGAGCTAGAATCAGAGATCTAAATTAATTTCTAGCTCTTTTATAGAGCAGCTAGTGAGAAAAAAAATTTTATTAACACTTAAACAACTAAATGACCAGTCACACTACTACTCTAATGTTCAACAAGGCCTTCAGTTTTTAAATGTTTGTCTCTCATTGACCTATAGATTTTTGAAATTTCACATTGCAATTCCATTTATAAAGTAATACATGGTCTGGAGAAGGTGAAGAAAGTTTCTTTTGCCTTGTATGTGAGAAGAACCCAATACATATAATATAAATTTTGTTCTTCCCCTTACAAGAAACTGAGCAGTTCATAAAAGAAAAACTTCTCCAGTTACAATTCATCTCTCTGTTTCCTCCTATGTCAGCAGCTTATGTGGCAGTGAAGTCTAGAAAATAAAACTCAAATTAATTATAAAGTTGTAAATAAAGCTAGAAAGATAACATTCCCCTTGAAAGAATTATGTGAACAGAGCTAACTTGAATTTTACACCATGAGGGTAGAAATATTCCCTGGCCAAACAATGGATTTTCTTCTTTCAAAGCAGAAGAAACTCTGCATGGCTATCAAATGGACCTGTTACTGCTATTGCCATTCAGGAGAAGCAAAGCAAGGGCCATGTCCTCCAGGTAAATCTCCATCCCTGAGCTTGTCACTTCAGGCTCACTTCACAGACCATGAGGAGAAGCAGGAACATGGAGACAATGATTAATCTCATCCCAAACAAGATATCCAACAATAAATTATGTGACCTGCACTGTAAATGAATTTTTTGACATCTAAGTTTGAAAAAGACCATATCACAGCCAGTGGCTAATGTAACCATGATAAAATTCTAGGAAGTTGTCACCAGATTTCTGATGCAAAAGATTATATTGCTGTCAAGAAATAGTGTAAACTTAGTGATGAGCTGATTTGTTTGCCAGCTATTTTGGGCCCTACTTAAAGCAAGCATTCAGATATATAATTGGACCACATGCAAACAAGCCTAGAGAAATCATTCTTCAAGCAGGATAATTATGTCCCTTTGGAAGGACAGAATATTTTTCCTATTTAATTGAGTTTATTTTTCATTACATCTCAATTTAATTTCCATTATTTTCTAACTAGAATATAAGGCACATCTAATTCTTCAGCTAAGTGTTATTATGAATAAAATTAAAATCATAGGAGCATTTGATTAAAAGCTCAGTAAGGACAGCAGACAACTTTCCATAAATCTAAACAGATCTTTGATCAGGTCAACACAATGATCAAAATGCTTGAGTGGAACAAATTTCCTGAGATGGGAACGTCTGTCCATCCTTTGCTCCTTTAGAAAAAGAAGACATGGATAATAGAACATGTCTTGATTTTCATTGCTACCCAGAAGACACCCTGTGTTCATAGGTCTCAGTTGGGTGTCTCACTTTTTTGTACATCTAAGCATTTTGGAAATTCAGCAAACTATATCATGCCCTTCTCTAAATCCAGTTCAGTCTTCACATTAAATGTCATTATTACTACAAAATTCTCTTAATTATTTTTGGCATATATATTAAAAAAAAAAAGTAGATCTCCTGGCATCTTTAATAGTTCCCATTTGAATAAAACACTGAAAAGCATAAGTAATGTGCTCATAAGCATATTACTTATAAAAGATAGAGCTTTGGGCAATCCCAGAATAAGTATACTAGGACTGTCGTTAGTTATTGCAACACGTTAAATATTCCAGCTTTTTTCAGAGTCTTCTTGAAACTGGCTCTGTCCTTGAGGTGTCAGATTAACACTCCACTGAGAAGACAAATTGTTCATGGGCATGCTGGACATATGAGAGCCATTAGACAGTGTGATCTACATTCTTGAAAAATGAAAAATTCTAGGCAACATTACATTTTATAAATGCAAGATGTTTATTATTACTGCACTAGCAATAAATGTTTAGAAACTGGAGAGGGTTCACAATGATTCTGACTAGGAACATATGAGTATGGAGCCATTGAATTCTGGCATGAAATAAAAGGTCTGGAAGCTATTATGCATTTAGCCCTCTATGAGTATTTAATTATATCAATAGGAGAACACAATTTCTGTTGCGTGCTTTGTGATGAATGTCTTCATTTATTCGTGTTACAATGAATGATAGATGAGTTCAAGCCAGATGTGGGAACTCATTTGCAACTTGCTTAAAATAGTTTAGTGAAATTTCCTCTGAAGTTTGTAGGACACCTCACTGAATGTCATGGGAATTAATCCGGTGTATAAAATTTGATTTCTTCTTGAGAAGTGAGTTTGCTTTTTCTGGGCTTTATGCAGATAAGTGGTAATAAGCATCAAATGCAGTGTGGTTAACTGCTTTTAAGACAGTAATACTGTCTTTAATGAGAAAAATGGATTTCAGCTTCAGAGTGTCTCATCTAACCTGTCATATGAATGAAAGTAGCTGTTAAGCAGTTTAGCAGCACTCAGGTTAGCTTAGTAGATAATTCTGCCAAAAGAACTTATTCTGGGTAGGGGGAAAAAATCCTTGATCACAAATGAAATATCTCCAAGGGTCTTATAATTTAAAGGTTTTTGAATACTATAATGACACAGAAATTGCCAGTCTTTTTCTTGAATTTCAGTCCAATAGGCTTTTTAATACCTTATATTTCCAGTGATAAAGTGAAAACATACTCCACGTTGTTGGTGTGAAGGCATGTACACTGTACTAGAAAGCAAAAACATGACTAAGGAATGCATGGTTAAGAAGCCATAAAACATAAGGGATGAATTGAGTCATTCGTACCTGATGATAGTTTGGCTTTTTTTTAAAATCATATTGATAAAATCATTAAAGTTTAACCTGTTTCTATATTTTACTTGTCTTTACACAGCAGCTATGTCCATCCATTCATTTTTATTGTCTTAGACTATTTATCAATCCTTTCACTTGATCCACTTATTTTGTTGTTGCTTCTGTTTGTAAAAGCAGTCACAAGAGACAAGTTAACTCACTAATCCAGCATACTTACCTGGTGTGAACATTTGCCATTTCAAATTCTACTTCTTTCTGTAGACAGAAAGATAAACAGATATTATTGCATTGGAGATGAGAAGAAATTTTCTTATGATGTTATCAAGTGCATCCAACTAAAGGAAAGGAAAAGAAGCACTAAGAGAAAATTTTAACACTTTTATTTATGGTCTTTTGGCATCTTAAATTTTTATTGTATTCTATTCACTACCTATTCTAACCTGAAAAACAGGAAACTTGAAAATATTTTCAGAGAGCTGTAATTTCAACAGACCACACAATTTAACTATCTATTAAAATAAAATTAACATTCTCAAATGACTGCTACATTTGGTAATTTCCAACTTCAGTGATCCAGTTTAGAGAAGTGGATCCAGTTTCAGCATTCAGGCTGCATCAATGTTTTTCAAAGAGTAATTCTAAGTACCTAAGTTAAGAACATGTATCTCTCAATCTCTCAGTTATTACATATGCATGTCATACTCAGATACTCAAATATTGTTCATAAAATCTGATGATAAAACTTGCAATATGCTTCTGATTGCCACTTCTGTACCTACTTTCTTCACCCTGCTATCTCTTTCCTTCTATGAAATTTCTCATTTAATTCTGCCTTATCCAGAAATCATGGTGTCTTTAAGTGACATATGAATCTGACAGAATCAACATGTGATAAAATGCATTGCATGGTTACCTCAAAGGCAATATAAGATTAAATTATGAGCAGGTTGACTCCAGGAGAATCTTTCCACCATGTACACCAAAATATCTTGTGTTTTTAATGAATGATTATTGTTTAGCATCAGAGATTATGGTGGGGGGTTGTTGGGTTGAGTCTGCATGTGTGTATTCCTCATGATGGTGATCCTTTGCCCCAAATAGAAGTGTATTATGGTCTGTCCTAATATTTCCTTCCATTAATTTTGCCAGCTTGCTATTTGGGCAATATTTTCTGCTGCATAAGACTGTCTTGCATTCAGTTTATGGTCAAGAACTTCAGGGTAATATTTTAATGGAATCATAGAAGAAAATATAAAGATCATTTGCTTCTGCCCCCCCTGCTTCCACCACACCTTCCACTAAACCAGGCTGCTCAAAACTCCATCCAACCTGGCCTTGAACACTTTCCAGAATAAGGCATCCACAGCTTCTTTGGGCAACTGTTCCACTATCCCACCACCCTTATAGAGAAAAATTTCTGTCTAATATCCAATCTAAATATACTCCTCTCAGTTTAAAGGCATCTCCCTTTATGCTATGAGTACACAACACCCCAGCCCTGTGCAAGAGGCTTCTAAGGGTTATTATAATTAATTTGGGGTGGAGAGATCAGATACCATGAGGTAGACTATGGGACATATCCATGCAACACAGGACACTATAATCCCTAGAAATTAAAGACAATGTTATTTACCTTGCAATATAACCAAATTAGACTCATCACTGGAAACAATGCAGGACACATTTGGTTTCCATAACAAAATCTCTGCTCATCTTGGAAAAGATATATTGCTAATTAGTGGTCTTTTTAGTAGAGTTTTCTACCAAATATGACTTGGCTTTTTATAAATTTGACTTGCCTTTCTATATCTACAGTACTAAAAACTATTTTTGCAATTATTGTTATTCATTATCTCAGCACTGTTTATTTTCTTCCATTTTTCTTCTTTTTCTTCTTTCAGCATCCCTAGCCTTATCCTAGCTATACCCTCTATACCCATTTATTCTGAAAATACCTCCAAGACACTGATTTGCCTGATTAGGAAGCCTCCTAGTGAGAGGTTTATTTGTTTTGGAAAGATTTTGTTATGCAATTAGACTTCTCCAGGGTCCAAAAATTTAGTGTACTACAGTACAAATGGGGGATATTTTCTGAGATAGGTGAGTATCAATAACCTTTTCTCTCATACATGATGTTATCTATTTTATTTGCTGATGGCTTACACCCCTCCAAATTATTCACCCATCCATTTTCAGCTGTCAATAACTATCACTCTATGCTGTCCTTTTGGCTGCAGGTGACAATTAAAAATTTCCCTGATCTAACTGGAAAATAAAAAAGAAAGTAAAAGACCAGAAGATAAATCAAAGCAAAACAAAATAAAAGGAGTTTAAACTACATGCTTAAGTAGCCTGTTACACCTTGAAAGCAACCCTGCTTCTGAGGCATCCAAGTGCTTTGTTTCTATTATCATCAGTCAGAATGAAACATGATTTTTACTTTTTCTTTCTCTCCCTGTACCACAGTTATTTATCCCAGAGATGGAACATTACTGTGCTATAAGTTCCATTACATTCTACATTTGTTAGCAGATATTTTAGCTGAAGTCTGCTATGTAATTGGCACCATTCTGTATGGTCTGAATGCCAATGAGATACGAATAATTCATTTTGTTTTAATTTCTAGTGGGTTGGGGCGATATGATGTATTGCAAATCTTCATTTACTCAATCTCAGCACAAATTAACAAGAAAGTCTCTTAGCAAAATCATCTTTCAACACAAAGAATGATTTTTTTTTTGAGCGCTATCAGCTGCCATTTTATTCTAAAGCAATCAAGTGGTGGTTTTCTCTTCATCTCTTCATTGTTAAGACAGACAGAAATATTAAACTTTCTTTGTTGTAACATAGTCTTAGTAGAGTTAAACCATAAAGAGCTTTTTTTTTAATTCTGGCATAAAAAAGGAGAGATAATATCAGTGAAAATCCACAACAAAAGTATCTTTTCCAGTTCTGTTTAACATTTTTTTTTCTTTTTTTTTAACTCTCTTGGATTTCAGACATGAAAAAACTATTGCTAAATAGGTGATGAAGTTTATTGAAGCATTGTTCCTGTTTCTCTTGGACTCTTTGCAGTTTTAAATACAAGATTCCCTACCATAATTCTTTATCTGAGCTTTTCTTAAACAATGCTAGATGGAAAGTGACAAGCCATCACTCAAGACTAAAATGATTTAGCAAAAAATATTTTAACCATAATGGCAAGCTTTCCAGACAATTTCTTCTCAAGAAACTTTGAACAGCTTTAATTGCAAAGCTATACTGCTGGAAACAGACTTGGTTTACAGAAATGAAATCACAGGTTTTACACACTTTTGTTTAAACATTTCTCCATTGCATCAGTCTTAAGGCATTTTAGATCTATTGGTTTATTAAGGTAAAGAGAAATTCAAAGGGAAAAATTATAGGGAAGGACATCAGTTAAAATGGACTTCTTTCCAAATAATGTAAAGAATAGGTCTGTCAGAAACCTATTTCCAAAGGGAACCATCTTGGCTTCTAAAATAAAATAAAAAGAGCAGTACTTTCCATTGGTTTCCATTGGTGACAAAGGTGTTGTCAAATTATATATGATGGAGAAGAGACATGACAAATATATCCTGCTTTAGAATTTTTCCTTACATTCTCACAGTGCAGTTTGTATTTAGTCTTCCATGCTGACATCTCAGAATGACTAAATAATGATGAGGATTTAGATGCAGGCACACTGAGGCTTTTTGTTGGGTTAGATGGTTTTGACAGATTTTAATTAAATAATAACAAGCACATGGCAACAGAGATTATGTGGAATGATGTGAAAACAAAAAGTTGGAGAATAGGATTCTTGATGCTTTGGTCTGTTATTCCGCTTTTCTGTAACTCCAGTACAGTGATATTCACTTAGCTGGACATGGTAGAGTGAGTTTTAATTCAATGAAAATCTAAAGCCTGCAGAGATCACAGTTGGAAACTATTCTTAATTACAGTTCTACAAAAGAAGACTGTGATTTCTTCATATCAGCAGTTTCCAACATTTTTCACTTTATACTTTTAAAATACAATTTACATTTGTATTGTAAATATATGTTTATTTTCCTTTCTTGAATCCCTGAGGTGTACCTTCCCCAAAAGACCAAGAATAAAAGATTTAGATCAACTGAGCTTTACCACAGTTAATGTCAGAAGAAGCTTTCCTGGTGGAAGAATGAAATAGTGTAAAATGAAAAGAAAACATATATCAATGCAAATGTAAATATTTCTGCATTATTGTCTATTTGGAAGGAAAAAGCACAAGAGTTTATGAGTATGATTTATGGATAAATCATTGAAACAAGGACAGAAGATGATCTCATTCAGTGTCAAGAATTTGGCAACAGGTTTGGCTTGTGGTACTTCAGTCTCCTATGTGTTACATTTTCAGACAGGCATTTTCTTACTTCCTCCCATGCTGCTTCTTATGTTACTTATAAAGATAGACAAGACAATGTTATTTTTCCTTTTTAAAATTCTCTCTTAAAACTCTTACTTCCATGCTAATTAAAACATGTCATTCTTGAGTTTGCATTGTGTCTTCTGGGTTGTTTTTTTGTTTTGTTTTGTTTTGGCCTATCTATCTCTTTATATGGCTGCCGTTGATCTGTGTGTTTTGAAAGCATCTAGGGCACTTACATCTCATCTCTGTTACATTTTGTGTGAGAGCAGAAGGAAGATAAAAATGGAAACTGCATAAACAAAATCAATAAAAGTATTTAAAAGATTTTGCTCAGTTTGAGCAAGCAGAAAAGTGCAATTTGACAATTGTTTCTGTTACATACTGATTTCCTATTCTGTGATACTGTGCTGCAGTCTGGGCACGCAGACATGTGCATTATTTGGTTAACGAAACAGGAGTAAAAATTTGATCAACCTAACAGGAGTAAAAATTTCAGTACAATTTTAAAGACTACACTGCTAAAAATAAAGGTCTCTTATGCTCTGTTTCCTATTCTCACTTCTCCAGCTCCCTAAGGATCTGCCAAAGCACCAAAGTATGGAAATTTTGAATTAAGGGTTGTGATCTTCAAAATCAGCATGCAATTAACAACAAATGTTCAGAGAGGGTTTTTGGTTTTTTTCCCACTTCCTCCCAGCATTATCTTCTGAAGGAATGCTGTCCTGTTTGCACAAGCTTAAGAGTTTGTGTGTAAATGATACATATACAATGAGCCCAAATCTATTAGATGACTATAACATCTAATAAAGAAAATTCTGTATTTCTATTCAAAGTTTTTATTAAATCTTCTGCAGAATCAGGTCCATCTTTTCACCAGCAACCCTATTTCTCCATCAGAAATGCAACACAAGTAATTTATATCACTGAATCAAGAATGATAAACATTGATGCTAACCCAATAAATACTGCATTACTTTCTTAAGGTTGACTGATAGTGTATTATTAAAAGCTTTATTATCAGGGCAAAGTTCCATGGGCAACAGCAGTGAACTGTCAAAGATTCTCATAAAGAAATAACAATAAGCTTACATTTATAAAGCGGTTTTCATCCCAAAGGACGCAAGAGTACTTTCCAAAGTTGATACAAAAGAAACATAACAACATCTGTTACTGAATAGAACTGATGCTGAGAGGAGGAAAAAAAACATTGTAAGGATGTGAAATGTGCTCCGTTTACTGGCTGCAAATGAATTGGAAATACCTTTTTTAATAAAGAAAAGTTGAAGAAAACTGGTCAGTGGTAAAACAAACCATGATAATCTTTGTTGGGTATTAGTCCAAAAAGAGTGCCACCTCATAATCACATCATTTCCCTACATTCCAAAGTTGTTTTTTTTAAATCAGAATACGCAGAAGACCAGATCAATCTATTGTAAAGACCATACAAGCAAGAATGCTTCAGTCACAGATACTGAAATGTAGGAAACACTCAGGGAAAGCTCAAACCACTTGAGATCCACTAGAAAGAAAAAAAAGGAGAATATCTGACTTTATGTTCAGGAGGACATGGGTACACAGCTGCATCTGTACAAGGGTACATGAACAT
Organism: Lonchura striata; assembly: GCF_050655825.1. Classification (NCBI taxonomy): domain Eukaryota; kingdom Metazoa; phylum Chordata; class Aves; order Passeriformes; family Estrildidae; genus Lonchura; species Lonchura striata. The sequence continues at coordinate 68,093,495 of NC_140741.1, forward strand.
TTCTCTACTATGCAGATACACAATCAGTTCCTCCTTAGACAAATGTCCAGTATGGCCTGAAATGAAAGCAGTCAAGAGGAAGGAGTTTTTGTTGATTTCTAGGCTAGAGTATGGAACTCTAGGGGTGTAACTACGATTTCTTCAGTGAATATTTCAATTTATTATAAAAGCGAATTTTTTTTCAGTTTTTTTGCAGCAGAGTTGAATACCACTCTCTTCCCTGTAAAGGTTCAGGATAGGCTTTTTTGGGAAAAATGCACATCACAGCCCTGACTACAAAAAAGGGGAGGCTCCTGTGTGGTTCAAGAGGTGGCAAAAAGTCTCCTGGAAGGTGTTGATAGGCAGCAGCTACAGATTCCTAAATACAGTGATCCTAAATGTATATGAGGACACATACATATATAGGCTTAAGCATGCACACAGATACACACCTAGCCACATACACATACATTCAAAATTCTCTCTATACATTTAGCACCACTTTTCACCTTCATGCTGCTTTTCTTCTATGGATTTTGGAGCACTTTGCAGACATTAGCTAATAATCTCACTACCCAGGGTAAGTAAGGGATATTCCTGAGGAGAGTATTTATCTACTGACTAGTGGGAATTCTGGTGTTTCTGACAGAATTCCATCAACCTTTTGCAGGCAGGTGAAATCATAGAAAGAGAAACATGGAAACAAAAAACAGCCCTGCTTCATGCCTTCTTGTTGAAGTAGGATCACACCAGCTGAGGTCACAAGTGGAAAAGCATTTGAATGCCAAGCACATAAAAGTCCCACAAGGGCAAACATCATAATTAGCAATGGATGGGAAAGCCAGCATGAGGCAAAGGGGCCAGTTTGATCTTCAGAGTTATCATTCAGGAGTGTGACACTGAGATTACACAATGTCATGCAGGTAATGCAAATGTTAACAAATCACCCATCTTGAAATTTCTTAAACTCCTGCTTTTACAGCTTAAGATCAGACGTGGTTTGGATACTTGTAATGTTTTTCTTTGTTAGATTCCCTAATGAATATAACAGTCTTTAGCAGGAAATCTGGACTGACCATTTGAGGCCTGTTTTCTTTATATCTTGTGGCTCACAGGTTTGCTTTTGGACACCTAATAAATCATTCACTAACATCTCAGAATTTGACAATTCCTCCTCCTTATAAACTCACTGCTAAATCAAGGACGACAAAAAAAGATAAATATTGGTGAATTCAGAGCTCTTTTTCATCAGGTGTCCTTCAATCCTTGGTTCAAATTTTACCATTACTTGTACTGCAAGTGGCATTATAAATAAAAATTCCAGAATTTTCTTTCTGTGTCTCATAGGGTTGTCACAGATTTCAGCCTATGCCCCACTACAAGTCAGAGAATTACAGGCAGATTTTTGGACTGGGGGAAAAATTCTAACCCTTGTCAAACCTTGCTAAAACTGATTAGTAAAACCATGCTTTTTGTTTATTTGGAAGGCAAGACAAAGATAGTGGCAGATCATGGCAAAAGACAAACTCTATTCCCTATGGATGACATGGGGGAGCATTAGACCTGATGTGTTAAATTCCTTGAAGACATCTAACACCTGAAGCTATGATATTCCTTCAGCCTGTGTGAGTAAGCAAGGTGAAGGATCCAGACCAAAGCTTGTTAATAATATTTATTTATTTCATGACTGTGTAAATACATAATGATCTCACTGAAGACAATGCAATTATTCTCTCTATTGATGTAAGGAAAGCAGAGTGTGACCCAAAAAGCCTACACGAGTTTTAAAAAGCTTTGGAAATTCATCTCATAAATAAGTTACAGCAAACCAAACTGTCATTCCCTTCCCCAGTAAAATATTCATGTTTGGCTTTCATAGAATTCCTCCCAGACTAAGGTAAGAGAGGCTGTTCAGCTGATTTTCCTCTCAATAATACATTCTGAGGGCCTTACACTCTCAGTCCTCAAGGGAAAAGAGTTGCTTACATGGTGTATTTACTTAAATCAGGATTGTCTTCTGAAGGATTGGTGAATATAAAAAGCACATTGAATTTCCTTTTAATACTCCATGGTTTCATCTAATCGCATTGAAGACAATACTGAAGACTGCGGTTTTAAAATTTTCTTTAAAATAAACATTAAGTGGAATAAATTTATATATATACAATGTATGAATTAATGAAGATGTACATTAAAAAGCAACAGAGGAAATAGAGTTCTGCCAAAAGGAAAGTGGAAAGTGTTTGTGTTTGTGTGTATGGAGACTTTGAGTCTTTCTAAGAATGCTAAGTTTAAACATTTTTTTACTATTTTTAACTTGTTCCTTTAAATTTTATATTAACTGGCATTACTTTCTTAACAAAATAACTAAACCCAAAAAGTATTTTATACTTTTTAACCAATAGAATTATATGGAAAATTCAATCCCACTGAGATGTTCCTCCTTGGTGGACTCTGTCAAGAGCAGTCATTGAGGGCCTGTGCAGATCCATGCTAGTGAAACAGGGAATTTACTGGAATTCTCAATAGGAAAATCAGCACATAGGAGTGACAGTGATCTGTCATTACCAATCAATCACACAAAAGCCTCACACCCCAAGGAACAGACATCTATCCTGTGATCAAAGGGATATGAAGATTTAGAAACAAATTGAAGGAAAGGAGTGTAACAAAGGTAGAATTTACCACCATTAAAGACATGAAAATCACCTGACTGCCATTGGTTTCATTAAATGAAGATTTAATAGGTTCCAAGAGTGGGTGAGGATGGAGGACACGGGATTATGTGGTGCCAGAGTTTGGATGATTAAAGAACTACATGCAGGAGCTCTTATATTAGTAGAGGTGATTGGTCTAATTTTGTTCCTACATCTACTACATCTGTAATTTCATTTCTTGAGGAATGTGAAAGGGGACTTAAGAAAACTTGTATGTGAGTGAAAACTCACCTGCAGAGAACATTGCCATGTTTGTGTCACCTGTTTCTCTTGTTTGAATCTTTGCCTTCACAGCAGACAGAGATCCCTTTCCTCAGAGCAGTTAAGAGGCTACAGAAATGTTGAAAATCTGCCTGACAAGTGCATCATGATGTGCTTAGTTCCTCCCACGAGATGGAGCAGCGGAGCTTCATCTCTTGGCACTGCACCTTCACCCAAAAAAATCCCCTTTCCTGCAGGTGCAGAGGTTGACATTCACCTTGCATAGGTAGTCCACTGTGACATGTATCTCACACCTAATCAACTGAACCAAAATTGCACACTTTGAATGTCTCCAAACTGCTGAATCTTTTATATAGGTTAATAAATTTGGGCAGGTGCTAAGAATGATACAATCTACCAGCAGACTTGTTCTCATGACCAGAAAAAAACCCATGACTCTGGACACAAAATGAATATTAAATGCTCTTAAGAAATTGGAAGCAATAACATCAGCAAGGTCAGTGCCAGAGGAAGGAAGGGAAATGAGACACAAGATAGACTGATTTGTTCCCTACCTCACAGCTTCCAAGTCAGTACTTAGATAAACTTTGATTAAACTCCAGTTCAGGTCTGATAAAACATCTCTGAACTGGACAAAGATCAGACCTCAGACCAGCTGTTGGGAAACAGAGGAATGCTTGAGGCACAGGGAACTTAAAACCCCTTGAACATCTTACAGTCCAAATCTCTGGTGGGCAGGAGCTCTCTGGTGTTCTTTGCACATGGCCTTGCTCAGGAAAATAAATGTATGGATGTAATTGTAACTGTGTACTGATGGCATGAAGAGACCTATCAAACTGCCTCAACAAATTCAGCTCTTCCTGAGTGAAAGAAGAGCAAAAGAGATTCCATCTAAACCTGTTTTCCCCATAGCCAGCTACAAATTCCACATTATATTCATCTGTTGAATGTCTAAGTGTGTTGTGCCAACATTTGTTTTCAGCATCTATCCTGATGTTATATGCAGAAGTGAATCTCAATTAAGATACAATCTCAATTAGGAAAACAAAGGAAACAAGAACAAATAGGAAGGACAGGCTTACAGAAAATAGGAAAGTGTAAGTAAAAACAATTACCTCTTTCAATTAAAGGTTGGATTAAAAAAAGGTTAGGTTGATCTATATTTTGGAGTGGCATTTCCTGTTTCATTACACCTCCTTGTTACAATTTGCTTTCTTTTCAAAGCAAACAAACAGGTCCTTATTTCTCACATCTTTAAAATTTTGTTTGGTTTGGCATTTTGAATAAAAGGAAAATACCTTAAAATCACCCAAAATAACTGGTAGTATGACTGCAGGGAGAGTGATTTTCTACCATGTCTCACCTCTGTCAAGAACTAGATGACAAATAACATAAATGTGTTCTGTCCAGGGTTTTGTATCAACTCTTTTGGTTAAGATACACAGATACAGACATGAAGTCTTATTGTAAGGTACATTCCCTGTAAAAATATGACAACAAGTCGCCAAAGAACAAGGCAAAAAAAAAAGAGTATTGTTCTGTGGTAAAGGCATTGATAAAGAGATCAAGTCCTTGATATAACAAAAAGAGGCCTTCAACAGTTTAATATCAAAAGAATGGATTTCAATTATTTTTTTTTTTAACTAAGAAATCTGGGAAGCATCTTTCATGGTTAATGAGGAAATTGAGAGTTTTTACAGAAAAATATTATATATACTAGAATACCTCAAAGAGTTTGTGAGAGCTGACATTCTGCAAGCACAGGTACTCTCTTGTGAAGTCACTTAAAGGGAGAAATTATCACTGAAAGTTGAGAGACATATGACAACTACCTAGTCACAAAGGAGAAAATCAGCTCGGTAAGAGGAAGACAGAAAAACATTGTGATTTGGATTTGGTTTAAGATTAAAGTAATTGGAACATACTTTCTTCACATATATCATTTCCACCCTTGCTGTTTTGTAAGAGTATTAGCTATTTTGGCTCTTGTGAGAAAATAATTCTAATTTCACTTTCCTTTAATCTGGTTGAATTAAGTGTGAATTTAATGACTGTATAACAATAAAGCAGTCATTTGTCATGCATAGATGTGAAAACCTCTGAATTTGGTCACTGGTGTTCTAGAAAGTGTGTGCCATCTTCCAGCCCATCCTTCAAATTATCTAAGGAGCAATGGACTGCATTCTCTTCCCATTAATCTCACATTTTTGCAGCTGCCTGGAGCAGATGTAGATCTATCCCTACAAACTCAAGACAAAAGTACCTTTAAGAGACTGATGGTAGTTAGGAGAAGTGTCTGGCATGAAATGAGACTTTAGACTTCATAGGTAATTGTTTCTTCCTTCTTCTTGCTTTTGAGAGGCTTTTTGTTTGGCTGGGGTTTTTTAATTTGATTACTACCATGTTATCCAAGGGATGCCTGGGACTGCACTGGGAGTTAGAAAAGTATGCTACAAAAAAATATTTGTGTTTATTTCAAGTTTGTCTGATTTGATGTGCTTTCACCCTCTATTAGGTACTATTTTGCAAAAACACTGCAATAAGTCCTTTTGCCTAACAGAAATTAGTGTAATTTTAACATATATCCTGGGAGTGAAAGTCCACCAAGAAAGCTACAGTTAATTTAGCAGACCTTATAATATACACTCATTTCTTAGCCATGGGGACTTGACTTTAAACTGTCTGAAGGTCAAGCATACAGAGACTGCTACAGAACCCTTCAAAAACATGAGCCACATCACACATCTGCCACTCCTCGCTTAGAACAATTCAGCACAGTTAGAAGCCTCCTTCTAAAAAGAAGCTGAAGATAAAGTAAACACAGCAAATGAATTACCCTTCTCCCTCTGGAGAGGTCACCTTTGAGGTTCACTGCTGATGCAAGATGGTGAAGTTTGCACCAGTGCCCACCTGCCAGGGATTAACAGAGAGCTACAGTCTCCAGTGCAACCAGTGCCTAGTCCTTAATGGGCTCTAAATTCAGCACCGGAAGCTCTGACAAGCCCATAATCCATTCATTAATGTGTGTTAATATGTGCCCTGTGGAGCTGTCCTAACTTAAAAACAAAAGGCAAGGCATTCACATGTGTTATTTGGAATAGGATGGAACAGGGAACCCTTAGCGCCGTGGAGAGAGGAACGATTGCAAAAGGATTTTATTGCACGTCTCCCAGCAGGATGTTTAGAAAATAAAGATCCAGCACATACTGCAGCAATAAAGCAATTCCTCCTCGGCCAGATACAGACAGTGCTATGCAATTGTTCCCTTGACTTATTTCAAATGAATAAACATGTTTTCTTGTGTGCATCAAGCAGGTGTGCACAGGTTCAAAGCTGTGATCCTCTGTACGTCTGGTCTGGAGAGAGCCAAGACATGAAGAAGGTCAACAGTCAGAAAGTGAAATGCTAAGACCCTGTCTTCCATCAGCCTTATGAGTCATGAAAATTCACCCAGCACTGTGCAAATTTGGCAGGTGTCTCATTCCAAAAAAATGTTGAAGACATGTAAAACCTCTTCTCAAAAATGTGTGGTCCCTATTTATTGCTGGCAGCTTGGTCTGGTCTCTGATACAGACCATGGATCAGGGACACAGCTGAATGCTAACTAAAATAATCAAAATTTTGAGGACCTTGAAAGAATTAGCATAAGTGCAAAAAAACTGAATAATATAGCAGCCAAACAACAGGAATCAGCTCAAATCCATCTTGTCTCTAGAGTTGAGACATTATACATATATTATTATGCTCTAATATTGTTATATTAGTTTGATTATTGTTTAATTAAACTTTACATTTATTTGCATCAAAATAAAAAAATAGCATTTAATTTTAAATTATTAGTTTAAATTGTAAACAATTTTCATAAACATAAACACTTTTGTTCTTTGTCCATATAATGGACATATAAGATTTCCTTACATCATTTAAAGAAAGCCTGCTGAACTTGTTAAAATTAGATTCACTACAGATTATGAAAGAGGAAGTTCAATAAGAACTTTTGCTGAGCACACTAATGCATTTCACAACATATGGATCCTTTCTATCATCTTTTGCCACTTTTGAATACTCTCTTTCAAAATAAAATGTCACTTATCATGACATTTTTTCTATGCTTTAATAAAATTATTCAACAAACAATATTGAGAGAAATAGATTAGGAGGTCCTTGGAAAGAGTATGAAGTTCTTTTTATGGACAACAGTATGAAAGGATGGTGCCAACTGAAAATATTATTATTCTTTTAGCTTCTTATAACTAAATTTTAAATTACTGCAGGTTTTACCCTCCTACTTTGTAGAGACAAAACTTAGGCACTGTCTACAAAATTTAATGAAAAAACACTTCTGAAAGCCTAAATAATCATGTTGATTGTGGTCCATAATATTTAGGGTCTGTTTAGTTCAGAGGCCACAATTATTTCATAGCTATTTCTCTCTGACTCTGGTTGCAACAATTTCTCAGGTCCAAAAATGCCATCAAAATGAAAAAAAATGTTGACTGTGATTCTGAAGAATATGCGAACTAGGAATTACTCCATAAAACACTTCCAGGAGACTATTCAGAAAATAACCAAAGGGAAGTGTAGTTTACCTGTCTCTCAGCACTGACTATAAAGAGAATGTGGAATAATTAATATCTTACACTAACTTTTCATGGATGTTCCCAGCATCATGCTGACTTCCTTTTGGAGGAAAAACCTTGGAGGTGCTTCTGCAATGACAGAGAGGAATCTGCTTTATTTTCAGTGTATTCACCTGAACACTTGGTACTAAGGAGCAATAAATACATAATTTACTTTTTTCACCTAAAGCGAATAGTAGATTACTCTAATACTGCATTTTAGATTGTAGCCTATAACTGAACCTTAAAAAGTTCAATCCTTGCTTTGCTTCCCCTCTTTTTGATGTCTCTGTATCAAATTAGCTGGAAAGAGTAGCTGTGATGTCAACATCTTTCCATCACCTACTCTGGTGAAGACAGATGCAAAGACACCATTCATGTTCCTTGCAATCTTGTGCTTTTTGACTGGCTCTCTCTACTCTGAAGGACCAGCAGACCCACTGGCTGCCTCTGCAATACTTCTTATCTGTCAGGATAATTTAAAGGATTTCTTTGTCTTTATGTCTTCAGTTTTTTTCTTAACTTTCTTCTACATCTTATTTTTCAAACCTTACATTCCTTTATGCTAACTCTATTTCTCTTGTTTTTCTAGGATTTAAAATGGGATATGCCAGATCTCATTCTTGCACACATAATTAATCTATTTTATCCCTTTATGTTTCCTTTCAATGCACTCAAATACATATTTTTTGACAAATATAGGGATCCCTTATTTCCTGAATAAATTCCATGATGATTTTCTGCATTTTAATTTCCTTAATTTCTCCTTAAATTACTATTTACCAACATCCTCTTTTTGAATGTTGGTATCATAAACCTGATTCATCATTTCATGCCACTACAGCACAAATACAATATTCAGTATTTACAATAGACCAGACCATCTTACAGTCTATATTGAAGAAAAATCTATATCTTTTGCTAGATTTGAGTCCAGGTTAGTTTTCTCCTTACATTCAGAGAGTCCAATGATCAATCAAAACCATAGTTGATCATTCTACTCATGCTCATTACTTTGTAATTAATCCAAAAATGCCTCATGCTCATGAGGAATAAATTTGGAATATAAAGAAGACTCAACTTCAGACAAATTTTAAAGTGCAAGAATCTAAGATTTACCTCTCCTGCTACCAAAAATGCAACCAGTGACATAATGTCAAGCGAAGATATGACCCAAGTTATTTAAGGCTTTGGTGACCAAGTCAGTACCCAAAATGAAATCCCTGTAGGAGAGCCCAGGCGTTGTACCACAGCTGGATGCTGTAGATGCTCTATTGGTCCTGCAGTCTTGACTCACCAAAAAAAATGACTGAAATTGAAAGCAACCTGCTGCTTTGTTTTTCCCAAATAAAGAACAGTTCACAAATCTATTTTAAGGGTAAGGTGAAAACTTCAATAATAAATCAACTGAAAACATATTTGAAGAATCCAGTGGTCTAAAACATCTCTCTTCCATTTTTAAAAGTAACATATAAACCTGAGCCTCCTTGTGAAGCTGTATCATCTGTATCACCACTGCTGGAGGACCATGGAGGGTCTCTTAACCCAGTGCAGAAATGGATGCACAGTGACAGAATATAAGAAATGGCATTTAATTTCTCTACAGTCTGCATTTACATCTGCATAAAATGTGTACAAAACCCCCACCAATTTAACTCAGTAACTACTTTGCTCTGTCTGCAATGCATAGAAATGTTAAGTGTCTAATGACAGATCCATAATTATTAAGGTTTACTGGAAAATATTTTGGCTTAATTTACCAAGCATGGTGTTAGTTAAAAATAATCAATTTAATCCTGCCCAAGTATTTCTCACCAAAACTACACTCTAATGCCAATACTCCCCAGAATAAGCTGTCTTCATAATAAGGCTGTCTTGCAGTGGTCTGAGAGAATATATTTGGTGCTATAAATATTTATATATAAATGTGATTTATTTGCTTGACATTCTTTGAAGTTGTTTGCCTTCTCTAAGTATCAATGCATCAAGGGAAGAAAGTGGCTGAGTGTCATTTTAGAAAGCAAACTTTTAAAGGATGACCCTTATTAATACTAGCCATAGAATTATTTTGATCTCCTCCAAGCACTCTGCCATAAAAACTCAATCAAATTAAAAGACTTAGTCAGCTCTTAGACATGAAAAGCATTGTATTTTCTTTTGTGGCATAGCTTCCTGAAAGGCTCTTTTACAATGGAAGATGGCACAATAATAAAGATTGTTATAAAAATACAAATAATAATGATAATAATAATAATAAAAAATAATCCCCATCTCCTAACAAGGGAAATATATGTGAAACTGCATTACTTATCTATCAGCAAGAAATAATTCTTTCCTGGTGGAATGAAGAGATTCTTGAATCTGTTGTGGAAAGGAATGGGGCAGCTCACTGAAATGTGAACAATTATTTTTGTGATGCACATCAACTACTTAAAATTATTCAATTTGTTTGTGCTGCACTCTGAAATCTGTAATTGAGCAGGTGAACAGAGGAGGAAAATTCCTTTGGTGGCCCACATTTACTTTTAATTTCTGTCCTAGTGAATTCACTTTAACCATTTAGAGGAAGGCTGGTGTCACAGCCCAGGTATTTTTCCAATATTGAGGCCAACTAGTGCTAATTGTGAAAGGCATTTTTAATGATATAAACCTCTGTCCATTAAGAAATAGAATAAGACCACTAAAACAGTGTACTGCTCAGTGTACACATGGGAACGATTTTCAGTCACTAATGACTGGACTGGAGTGCTGTCTGAAGAAGAAAAGCTACATTTTGATGCTACTAATTTAAATTGTTTATTTCTTTGTCTATATGGATATCTATGAAGAGTTCATCAGACCATAAAAATCTGAAAATTTCAAAGTAAAAATGTGCTAAACTATTTAGGTTGAGCATCTGAATAGTTCACCTAGGTATCTATTTTGCATAAATCCTATTTTAAAGAACAAGAAATGAAATATGGGGCAAATAAATAATTTTCTTGAAGGCTGTGGGAAAGCCATTGATGCTGCTTTTAAATTGAATACTAATCTCCAAAGCATCAATCCTTGCTTGTAGAATTATTTTGCTAGTTTAGAAAAACTAATTAAAAAACTAGTTTAGAAAAACTAGTTAAAAATGCAGGAGTATTTTTCAACCAAGATAAAAATACTGACCAAGAAAGTATCACTATCAATGAAAGAGGTTTGATAGAGAAAACTAATATGCTTAACTCAGCTCCATATTTTATATTGTTGAAGAGTGGTCTAACACAAAATGTATCTAAAAATGACAGACATAAAACTATAAAAGTTTGAACAATGTAAGAAAAATGTCACATTTAAAATTAAACATTTCTGTGATTTCAGCCAAATTGCTTTATTTGATGGCATTTAAGAGTTTTTGTTACAATTCAAAATTTGGTTTTTTTCAGAACTGAAAATTTAGGTTGAAATTCTAGAAGAAAGAAAATTTAGGTTGAAATCCTAGCAGGGTAAAGGGACTCTTTTGTCAAAGAAAATACTTTAAAGTAAGCATTTTGAAAAGAAAGACAAAATGTGAGTCAGTGTGTTTAACCCAATACCCAATTTTACTGAAAGTAATAGAAATAAAATTTACAAACAAGCTTAAAATCTAGATGGAGCTTCAGTGAGTTTTTTCAGCCACCATCATATCCTCCTCACTGATTTTCTCTGCTGTGCATCACCACTCCTGCCAAAATTGGAGTGGCTGAAAGGAGCTGGAAGGAGCTGAGGTGCAAAGCAGGAAGCCACACTCTTCACCATCACTAGCATTTCCTTGTGAATTCCTGTCTAAACACTCTTTCCTCCTCCCACCCCCCTATCTTCCCTTTGGGGCTACCATTTCTCAGCTTGAAATAAGGCTGTGAAGAGTGCAATGAAGGCAGGAAGGAAAATAAATGAAGTGGCCCCCAATTCAACACACTGAGCAGCCATTGATATATCTTGTAGAAGTAATGAGAAGATTTGAAAAGAAAAAAAAAATTAAAAATCTGCAGAGTAATTTTGGGAACATCTGCTGATGAGCTGGAAAATTTCAAAATTATTTTTACCACTGCTGAGTTTTAATTTTGCTCAGGTAATTGAAGACCCTCAAAATATCTATTAACTGGGAGACTGATGAAGGACCTAAATTAGTTAGATTGATTGTATCCTAGAGATACTGATTTCCAGACTATGTAAAGAATCTAATTAAGTATCATAGAAAACATTTTGTCTGAAAAGACCTAATGTGATAAATCCTGCACTAGGTGATATGTTCATGAGTACCTAGGAAGATTTTAATAGGACTGGGAATATTTTTCAGATTTTGAGTCAAAAGCCAAATTATAAAATTGGCCTGACCTCTGCCTGCTGCTTTCTTTCCATCAGTATCAACAGCTGATGCATTGCACATTTCTACATGATTCAGAGAGCAATGGATTCCTAAAGTACAGTGAAACCAATAATGCTGCAACAGCTAAAGTCTGCTAAATCAGCAAAAAATATTAGATTGAAGAATTTAGATGAAAAGGTTTCCTAAATCTTGAGGATCAACCATGACCAGCAGGGAGAAAGGACTTGATTGCCATTAAAAACTTATAATGCACCTTTATATTAAGGGCCTATAAGAAGAGAACATTCTGTCTTTAATGCAGCAGTAGATAAGATTACCTCAACAGGATTACAGGTATATTATGAGATTTATATGTTACTCATTGCTGGATTATGTTTCAGAGAGCTTGAAGCATAAAAAACAAGAAAGACAATTTCTTGAAGGCCAGCATTTAATTATAGACTTATCCAATAACCTATTATTGAACTGGCTTGTCATATAGGCTCTGTCCAAAGGATTATACCTAACTGTGCAATTTTTCATTGGATTTAGTCTTAAAGGCTGACCAAAGGTTTTGGAAATTAAAGCAGGAGATTGTCAACAAAATGCTCAGATTTTACTACTGAAGTATTTAGCAGAACATAAATCTCAGTCAGTTGGTTTGTTGATTATCCTTTGTGATATTCTTTATTTGCTGAGTGTTCCAACAAGAATTTCAGGCATTTTAACAGAATCTTCAAAAGAAATTTAACAACCCTACCTAAATCTCTTCAGAAAGGCTGGAAACATTAATTTTATTAATTTAGGTAGCTCATCTCTATAACTCATGTCCCCTTGAAAATAGAGGAAAACAGTACAGAAGCTTGATTATTCTAATAACCTACCAGACATGAAAATACAAAAGGCCTTAGAAAATTGACCATAGTATTGCATAGGTCAAACTTACTGTTAAAAAATGGGAAACAATTAAAATAATTAACAACTCCTTTCTAGTATATAATACAGTAGCATGTCAAAAACACAAGAGTGGAAAGAGAATCAATGAGAAATACACCGCTAACTTAGTCTCTTCATCTTCTTAATTAAAACAATTTCCCAGTTTAGCCCTAAGGTAAACAACAGAACTGCAGGTGTTGGGTAGTGGACAATGAAGCAAAAATATGCCACTATATAAATCAAGTCAAATCTGTTCAAATATTAGAAAAAAGTTCAATCCAAATAAAATATTTCTGAGAACACTGAAAACTCACTCACCTTTGACAGATCTCCAGAACACTGACCCAGTGCAATACAGAAATTACAAGTTTGCATGTTTGTCGCCAGTATAAGAGAAGGTAAAAGGGCTGCAGGAATATCTGGAATACTCTGTCTTCTTTCCCTGCTGAGAGGAAAATACAGAATGATGCATCATCCCTAAATTGTCACCCTAGCCCAGTCTGAAGAACGGTGTAGTAGAAATGTGGTTTGAATGTGTCTCTCGGAGATAACATCTCTCAGATGCACTCTTGAGTCAGGTATGTACTGACATAGCAACCTCCCATGGTAGGAGGTCCAACTCAGACCTTGAAGTCAGGGCTCCCAAATGTGAATACATCACCTTCAATGTGCTTCAATGACTGAATTGGAAATTTTGTCAAAACCTAGTGGTTCTTCCTACCATGACAGATAAAGATACAGTTTGCCAAGGGAATGACACAGAACAAAGGAAAGCTCAAATAATGTGGCTCTTCTGTCAGAAACTTTGCCTTTACCCTTAAGATACGTTTGCCATTGGCACAATAGGATGAGCACATGTAAATATGTTGATAGCATCAGCAGAATAATATGTAGATGCTTCAGTCCTCCTGGGATCTTGAGTAATAAGAGAAAAAGTTTCATGTCCTGAACTTTTTCATGATTAGGGAATGGTCTGTTTGCTCTTGTACATTGTATTCTCTAGTTTATTTAGCCAAAGTTTGTTTGTTTTTTCCTCTGTTCCTGAGAGCTCACATCTGTAAGGATAGATGAGATTACAGATCCCTGTTACATTTAGGCAATTCCTTTTGGTGTATCTTGCTGGGACAATAATAAAGCCCCCTCTTGAGCACAGTAAACATCTATTATAATATTCAATGATAAAACATTCTTCCATGTGTTACTTGTTTTTCCTTTTGGGAAGTTATATTCTACTGTCTAAAATAACCCTATGAGGTTCACAAGTGAAAGGATTACTCAGTCCCTAAACTTTTGCTCTCTGCTATTGTAAAATCCATTCTGACTATTGCTTACTCTTTATAGAAACTCTCTCATGCTGAAAAGTTCAGTAATAGCTTCTAAGTCATTAGATCCTGGGTTGTAATGTAAGGGCACACACATTTTCAATAGAGTTTGTATTGAGTTCCTAAGACCTTAAACAAATTCATAGTCATAATTTCAAATTGCTTCCAACCTGAAAAATGTCTAAATCCTAGTTTGGATTAATGTTACCAAGTGTGCCAAAAGTGCTCTGAGAGCAGCATGTTTTGAGGCATATCTATTTCAATAAATAGATTTTGGGTTGATAGCTCTCAAGACACTTTCTAGAGCACAAACCCAATAACACACTTATTTTGACCCAGACATAAATAAAAAATTGTGTTCAAGTGCACCATTAAATACAGCCTCTCTGCCATGACCAACTACAGAGATAGCTTTTTTTGCTTGCTTCAGCAAAAGAAAATACTTGGAATGGTCCCTACTCTTTTTCCTGTACCTTCTTTTCGCTGAGAGCAGCACTGTGAACTGAGGATGTGAAATGGTCACATGTGACAGGTTGAGTGTCAGTGTCAAAGCACGGAGCCTGACCTGGGCTTGCAAAGGGAGGCTCATTACAGGCACACTCAGGCAGCCTTTCAATCTCTGGTATTGCTTTGCTCAATCCATAGTTCAAACCAGAATAAGCAAACACCCCTCCAACAGTCTCCCATGAGTCACTCTGCAGGGCTGAAGTGTTAAACTGTGCAGCTCTGTTTTGAGTTTGTTCAGTATTTGTTTAACCTGCAATGCCAGAAACTCTGTAAATCCCTCGTTCGATTTCGCATGTCCCTTTTCATTTTCTAAACCTTCTAAAGGTCAGAGCACGCACACTCCTCCCTGAAAGGGTTGCCCTTTCTTACAATGTACATCCAGGGTGGGAGATGACATGAGATGTGGGAACAGCAAAAGCCATCAGGAAATACAGATTGGAAGAATAGCCAAGACTAACACACCTGCTGAAATATGTGTTCCGGTTATTTTTTCAGTAGCACACCTACTGAAAACACCAAAAACATGTTTGACATCATCCTTTCAACCTAGGTGTTACAATAGCACTGCATCACAGGAAATGATAGTTACAACAATTAAACCCAAAATGGCAGGAAATTAGTTAAGCATGATATCTGAAAGATTATTATCTGCAATAATCTGGCTTCAGTAGGTGGATGAAGAGGTCAAGCTATCAGTTTTCTGGGACACTATATTTACTTTGTGAGTAACCAAGCTCAGCATGGGAATCTCCATTTGGGAAGGATGGTTCTAAACTCTCTGAATCTACATCAAACAGTGAATATCATCTCTTCATGGGAACAGTAATCCCACAGGAATCTTCTGGGATCCTATTTGTATCTCAGTAAAATAAATTTTGGGTGTAAATGGTAAATAATACCTGTGGTTCAAAATCCCTAAAGCAAAACTGGGCTATGTTTGCTGCAGAGCCTTCTGCAAGCTGCAAGTCCTAGGACCCTTGTAGAACCAACTAAAAAACTCACTTATTTTCTGTGATATTTATACACTTTATAACTATGAGAGTAGAATAGAATAGAAATATCCACTACTGTAAGTGAAAAATTAACTAGTTTTTAGACTTTAAAACTTTTTTAAAGTGTTTATTGGATAAAAAAATTGTTAAGAACCAAATCTTCCAGATACCAAATCTTCCCAGAATAAAATAAACCAACATTATTCACCAATGGGAATTAGAGAATCTCTTGTAAGTATGTTTTACATTAGAGTAACTAAGCGGAGAATCAGTCCCTTGGATTCTGATATAAACAGTGCTTTAAAGTGTAGTAGGAAATTAGAAGTCAACAGAAGGATTTGCCTAGAAGCTGTTTGTTCTTAGAACAGCTTTCAGAAACAGACAGGAGCTTCATGCGTAGCAATGGATGAATAGTAAAGCAACATTTTGTTTCATTAAAATTTACCTTGTCATAGTATTTAGAGATTTGTTCCAGATTATTTTGCAATAAATCTAGGAATTTCATTTTGGAAACAAAAGTAATCTTCAGTATACTTCAGACAAAGTATATCTGCACATTTGCAAAACTAGATTTCTGGAACTCTTCTTTAGGACTATCTCATTTTTCACAAGATTTTGTTAATACAAAAGTGGTTACTGGGCTAGATATGAGTATCTTTGTCTCAAAATAATAGATTGCTTAGCTATTTTGCTCTGCATACCATTCTGATAACACAGAATCTTTTCTGTCAAGGAAAAATTTCTGTCTCCAGAATCAACTGAAGTGAAAGAGGAACTAAAAAAAAAAATCACAAAAATCCTTTGCTCGATGTGGCTACTGTAGGAGAATAAAGAATGGAATAGAAATATTTAAATAATATTTTTTTCATAGGCTGTTTTAGATTGCAGTATTTGCAGTACTTAATGGTAACTCAATTATCTCTGCCACTTGATATCTGCTTTTTAATCAGAATGGGAGGAAGACAAGTCTATCTTGGTCTGCGTCACAAGAAACATAAGAGGTCAAAGAAGGTGACTTTACCTCTCTGCTCTGCTCTGGTGAGACCCCTGGAGTGCTGTGTCCAATTCTGGGGTACTCAGCACAGGAGGGATGTTAGAGTGTTGGAGCAAGTCCAGAGGAGGCCAACAAGTTGATCAGAGGGCTGGAGCACCTCTCTTATGAGGAAAGGCTGAGAGAATCTTTATTTTTCATCCTGGAGAATAGAGAGTTCCAGGAAGACCTTATTGTAAGAAAGATTAGATTGACATTTTAGCAGGGCTTGTTGTGATAGGACAAGGTTTTAAATTAAAGAAGGGTCAATTCACGTAAGATAAAGACTTTTTTTACAATGAGGTGGTGAAACACAGGAAGCAGTTTCCCAGGGAGGTGGTAGATGCCCCAGCCCAGGCAAAATTCCAGGTCAGGCTGGACTGGGATCTGAGCAACTTGGTCCAGTGGAAGGTGGCCCTGCTCATTGCAGTGGGGCTTGACTGGATGAACTTTAAAGGTCTCTTCCAACCCAGACTATATGTGATTCTGTGAAGAGTGAAAACCTGAACTAGTTTTTATAAAATAAAATCTGGAAAAGGTCACTTTTCTGGCTGGTTTAGGGTTCTTCTCACCATCTATCCACTAGGTTTCATCAAAGGTCAAGGTATTCTTAGTTCTTTTTGTGATGCTAATCCAGTATATTTTTATTTCTCAGTCTCAATTTCTTATATGAAAAATAATGTTTAATACATTTGTCTTTTATATCTCTTTAAATTTAGTTTCTAGGACAGAGCATCACTTTTTTGTAAGCATGAAGAATGAAGGGATTCCAACTTGAAAATGTTCCCAAAAAGTAGCAGCCTCTAAATGAATGCTATTTTAAAATAAATTGCTTATTAATGAACTAAGTATCTAATTATATGTGTATTCAGCATCCTCTTTTGCCTAATATAGAGTCTCAAAATACATACAATGCAAAATAAAATCCAAATAAAGATCATATTAAGAATTAAATGTAAAACACCAAAGAGATCCTTCAGTATTCAGGCAAATAGATTTGAAAAAATAAAGTAGTACCACAAGGTGTAGATGCATATAAAAATATCATGCAGTTGTACAACAAAGCAATAGGGAACTTTAGAGGAAAAAATACATTTTATTCTCCAAAATAATTCACAGAGCTTTTTTCCTGATATTTTACACCTAAATCCTATTTAGAATTCCTCCAGTACCATGTATAGTTTTAGAAGTGTGCAATTGTGAGACAGCTTTGACATCTGCTTGTGCCTAAAAAGTTTCCTGCTCATTCATCCCTGTTAAATAAAGAAAGATTTCTTGGATATGTGAAGAGGACCCTGTCCCTCAGCAAATTTCTTCTTTACCAACTTGTTTAAACATGCATCCTAAAAAGGTGGTGAGAGCACATCACTTGTTAAAATCCCCTTTGAGTGATCAGCAAAGGAAGAGGTTTAGGTATGCATGTAAGTGTCTATTAGACACACAGAGTTTTCAGAGATTTCCCCAGACTTCATCTTAGAAATTCCTTTGCTGTGAACAGAAGTTGAATTTATTTACAGCAACTGGGGATGCCCAGTTGTTTTCCATCCCAAAATAATTTTGGTTCACAGGATTCTGTTTAATGTATCTCTACCCAGACACAACCTCATGTACCAGGGCAAAAGAGAACAAGGGTTAGAGAGAAAAGGGTCTGGGAGGTTGAAATTTGAAGAATTCCAAAGTCAACTGATAGAAAATTGTGTAATAAAAGTTAGGGGAAGAAAAGAAAAGCTGGCACTGGTTAACAAAAATCACTAAAGCATAGAACTAATCTTGGAATAATGCTAACAATTTCTATTTTGTCTGGCTCTGGAAAGGTCCAGAGTCAAAATAAACCCGAAGCAAATCTAAGCAGACCCCCAAAATCTGATCCACCTCAAAAGGAATGAGACACTTCCATACTGCTTCTTTTTATCAATATTGTGTCCACTGGCCCTGCTATGTGAGGTAAAATACTTTGGTGCAGTAATTGCAATTATAATTTTGGTCTAGGAAAAGGAATCAGAAGATGAAGGATGAGACCCTTTCCATCTCTTCAAGAAAAAGAGAAAGAACAGAGCAGATTAAGGCAAAACTGGATACTGTGAATGTATTGTCAAAAAACTCTGCTGGAGTGACTATAATATGGAAAGAATAAGGAGACTGCTACGGTGCAAATGAGCCCTCAGGGCTGCTTAAATTGAAGCTGGAGTTACTGTTTACTCTGGAAATATCCCTGGAACAGAAAGGGACAGTAAAGGCACAAAGCCACTGTAGTCTTTGCACTTCCAGACCTGGAAACTCTCTTTCATTTAGCATCACAGATTAAAATCACACCCAAGCATATGAGTGAGGGAAGGTAGTGAGAGGAGACACCAGAAAAGGAATTCATACGTGCAATTAGACAAGCAGTGACTGATGAGGTGGCTGAATCTAAAGGCAAAAGATTATTTGAAGATGAAGCTTTAAAGTTGAAAAACTTTGTGTGACCTCTAGTCAACTGTAACCCTCTAAATAAATAAATAAATAAAACATCTAAAAACTGCCTTAGATAAGATTTTAGGCCAAAAACAGCACATAAATGCTGTATAGTGGTTTTAGTTTTAATGTTCTCAATTAGAATAGTTGTAAAAATACATTTACATATGTTTAGTAATTAATGCCATAAAGTATTCACACACAGACAATGCTGGGACAGTAATTATATCTCTCCCAATCTGTCTGTGCAACTATTTTTGCCATATGACTTTTCTTTGTATCTTTTTTCTCAACAATCAAAAGTTTTGCTTTTAATAGTTCCAATTACAACTTATTATGCCAAGATTTTCCAATAGTTGAAGTAATTATCCAGTACGCTGTTCTGATACATTTAATTATTTTTGTTGAGAGTGCTGTACATATGAATCAAATTATATGAGCTGTTGCCTTCTGTTTCTATACTGGTTAATAAAGATGTTTGAAATAGACCCTCATTTCAGTTTAAATCCCTCTTTTCTATTCCATGTTGCCCATAGTATTGGATGGTTTACTTAAAATATCTTTCTTGGCAAATAGAGTTCTCTCAGAAGACCAGATTAGAGAGGGCCATAAATAGAAAGAAGAACACCAAAATTTAATACAAAACTTCCTATGTGAAAAGCAGATTGAAAGTTTTTCTGATATTTGACATGTATGTTTAGCACAGCCCATGCTGGACTTAAAATCAAAAGTGAACACACTACTTAGAAATGTAATGTAATTATTGCTTTTCTAAAACGTTGTGTTGCTATACATTAATTATTTGGTGTAAAATATCTTACTGGAATGCAGCATTCATCACTTCAGAGCTGTGGTCTTATAGATGGTCTCTAGGGACATATTTTCTACTAGTGTCTGATCCCATTCCTCCTCACTGGAAGGAGTTGTTTCAACATAGGTTTTTGTCAGCTGCAACAGACATCTGATATTAAGCCTCTTTTTTTTGACTAAAAGGTTTTATTGCAATTCTGACTGGATTTAGCTGAGATGGAAAATAATCAAGCTACTGTAGTAAATTCAAAACTGTGCCTAGCATGGAAGTATTAATATCCACTGTAGCACTACAGAACCTCTTTTGCTTTATCCTTTAAATCATCCAATTCTTTTTTGGCTTGTGCTGGTGAGAGTTTTCCTGGCTCTTTATGGATCATTTAAGAGGAAATGTTGAATTCTACAGGAGTCTGGAGCCAGAGTATTTTGGCTCTGTGCTCTTGAGCTGCAGGAAGGAGATTCATTGCCACAGCCTTAGCATGAGCCCATCTCCTTGGCGTCAAGCACGTCCCGTGTGTTCCTGCAGGCTGTGCTGCCACCCCCACTCCTCTGAGCCTGCCGGGTGCCCCAGCACTGCTGAGATCAATAGATCTGGAAATACAGTCTGTCTGCAAAAACCAGGAGACCACTACTCCTAACACAACTCTGAACTGCTGACTCATCTTGCATTTCAAGCTTAGCAGGAATGTTCCGTGCTCAATAGCAGCAGCAGAGTCAAACAAAATGAGTTGACTACTGCATTGCACCCATGATTTCTGTGGCAGTGCTGCTCTAGAAATACATTATGAAAATAGCAATAACATACATTTCAAAGGAATTTCACTAAATCTCTGTGACAAAGCATGTTTAGATGAATTTTAAGGGATAATGATTCATCAAGTTTGTCAGACTTATTACTGTGTGGTCCATGATTTTACTGTCCTCTCAGTGAGACTGACAGGTATTCTTGTTCTTGCCCTTCTTGAAAACTGGGACAATGTAAGCCAGCTTCAACTTAACATAATTCTCAGTGTTTCTTTCTACCTATTTTCCTTTCATCATCTTTAAATGTACATTTGACTTTCCCTTAGGCCTTAAACATCTGGCAAGATTCATAAAAGCTTTAATGAGTCAGAAATTAGTCAGAAGACATTTGCAGCTTGTAAAAGCATCCTCTAGTTTCAAATTGATGGCATCTTTGTAGTCAATTTGCTAACTGGCTTGTATTCAACAACAGGCTATTTATTAAGAGAGAATTCCCCACTGTGGAAGTTGTTATCCCAGCAATAACAGGAATGTGCCATTGAGTGTCTAATATTAATTTTCTATCTCTATATATTACATAGTTAAATGGAACCAGTTTTTAATTTGTCCTGTTGCACACATAGAGAGCAGACTAAATCACTCCAGCTGAGAGAGTGGTGTAGCTCTCCTGTGATGAAAATTCACAGAAGCTTCACTGATTTTAGTGGATTCAATCTGAATTCATGCCAGCTCAACAGATATGTTATGGGTTTTCTATCTTTCTTTGGAAACAAAAATTAAGTTAAAAATTAATAATTTACAAATATTTGGAGACAGGAGACTATTTATAATTTCTCTACAAAGTAAGTGGCATTTTTTTTGCCATTTTATGATCATGGATGATGACAGAGCTCATGAGGAAAAGAATACATAACCAGAGACCTCAAATGCCTGCAGCCTTTGCAGCAGGGAGAAGAATGAGGATTGAGCGGGTACTCAGAAGTCTGGAATTGCTTCATGTTTCAGTGTCTAAAAAGTCTTAAACATTTGGACACATTGTTGGATATGGCTTCCTAGTTTTTCACATTATAGAAATTTAACCTCATTTTATGGTAGATATATTATTAAAACATTGAGCACATGAAGCTACAATGAGGGCAACCAACAGATTTAGAACCTTTCAACTGCCCATATATCTCTCATCCAGGTGAATTAGGTTCAAAGCACTGCAGTTACATGTTTTCTGTATTTAACTGGAATGAAGAAGAAAAATCTTAGATTGCAAGAGGGTTTTATATGCATAATTATTTTTTTTTTCATTTGTAATTACAGTTAAAGATACTCTTCACTAATGAAATCATCACAATGAATGTCATTTCTACATAACTAATATTGCCTTGTCTGTTTCCTTTTCTGCTATTATTATGAAAAGTAGATTTTTATAGGTAATATCTTTGCAGTGATAACTGAAATTAAGTGATAATATCAACATGAATAAGATAAAAGAGAAAAAATGAGGTCTGCAGAACTCCTTACAGCAACTGTGTCAAGTCCACATGAAAACATTGGTTATTTACACCTCAAGAGAAGGAATACTCGAAGATGACTGAAGGCAATCTAATGTAGCTTTGTTCACATGCAAAACTGTACCATGAAATTTAGTTTTTCTCCTGAGAATAATTTGTTAGGTGTTGAAATGTGAAGTACTGAGAAAGTGAATAGAATCATATTCATAGTTCTGATTTTGGCAGGTCAGTGTTTTTTCGCTACATCTGTTTTTTAATCAATAATTGAAATCAGTAGCTGAAACAATTCTTTGTTTGAATATTAATAATCCTTTAGTAGCTCTAATTTTTTACATTATTAGTTTTTAATACACTGTTAGGTTAAGAATTGTGTGGAGACTTCCCATTGTTAATGGATAAATCACTGTGGTGAGTGTTTGTGGAAAAGGAAAGGTGATGGGGGATTAGGTATGCATTCCTACAGCTCTGAGGTGTGTGGGGATGTAGTCTACATCCAAGCAAGGACACTTTTTGATTTTTTTTTTTAGGAAGTCACAGGATTTTCTTGTTGGAAAATCCTCTGGAGATCATCTAGTTTAACCCTTCTGCTTATTCCTTATTTTTTTATGAAGACACAAATTCTGCATTTAAAAATCTGCTCTAACAGTGCACATTTCCCAATAAGGTGAGAGGCAGAAGAATAGAGCTTGAGCAAAAAACTGTATAAGTAACTTGAATCTGAAGTACTGCTGGTGTAGAGGGAGTAGGGAAAGCAATGTGATAAATTTTTACTCTACATAGAAGTAACTTTGCTATTTTCCTTAGCACTCCTCCTTAGAGAACAGTTTTCATTTTTCTAAAGCAAGCTTTTAAACATTTTTTTCTAAATTTACATGTTGTTTTTTGCTCTCCAAAAATAAAATATTTTATAAGTTTAGAAAGTCCATGGACCGTTTAGATAATGCAATATATGCACACTACAAGTTATATTAAGGCATAATATTGCACCCAAATTTCACAAACACTGGCCAGCTGAAGCACATCCTGCCGCGTGCAATTGCTTATTCATTTAGAGGAAACTGGAGCCCATGAGCTTTGATTCATAATCCTCATTTTGATACTCAAAAAATTCTCTCTCCAGTCATATAGTGCATATTTTTCTGATTTAAAAAGATTATTTCAGGGGTAGGTCACTGTTTTATGACCTTGAATGAGTTAAAAAGTTCAGCTGGGACACAAATACTCAAAGCCTTTACGCATCTGAAGCAAGATGTTGAGAACTCTTAAATTACTGCACTATCAAGATAGATGAAATGGTAAACAGCACTTGAGCAATCAAAACTCTGATTTCATGCTTCCTTTTAAAGAATAAAAGGTCCCCAGAAAGTATTTCTGCATTCCTCTTCACTCAGTTTTCCCTTGCAATTCAAAAGCAAGTATGACTTGTTTGATATAACAAACTGAGGTGGAGGTGAAGCAAAAGACCCACTCTTACATGACAATCATGGAACACACAACCATGAATTATGCAGTGAACTTAATCTGATCCCATGCAAGGAGGGGACCTAAAACACTGCAGTGTTAATGTCACATTGCTTCTCCTGCTCTGGTATAGTAGAACTGACATAAAACATCTTGGAACAAACTCCTATTAGACATTAACAATTTGCCATGCAGGTTAGATTCTTGTCAGATAAATGCAGAGTTAAAACATCCCATTTACTTGGTACCTTATTTCCCAGAAGAGGAAGTTTGGAAAAAGCCACAGAAATCCAATCTGTGAAACATTAGGGGAGTCTGAAGAAATTCCTCTTTCCCCCAAGTGTGTTCTCCTGTTTTATATGTCTGAAAAGGGGATGCATACAATTGTGGTGAAAGGGTTGAAGACATCTCAGTGAATGGGACCAGGGGACAAAGATACACAGCACACTCTTGTGTAGACTTATCGGTATATATACACACATGCATTTTAAACCTAATGTTTAGTATATTTTAATGTTACAAAGCCCATTTCTATTATTATTATGAGGTAGAACTGAGGCATCATTATTAATATAGCTCTACCCTTTACACATTCCCACAGAAATATTTTTACTCACAGTTTTATCCACAACAAAGATCTGCCTTCATAATGAAGATTTTATTAATTATCTCCCCTTGCCCCTCATTTCACCCTTGCCTTAAAATCTGCTTTGCTTTTACTGTACAGAGCAAGGTGGCAAAGTATTAACACATGGGGTTAGCATGTCAATAATGTGATAGGAGTTCTTGGTCATGCAAAATGAAGTGATAATATTGGTTTATTCTTGCACTGAATACTCAACAGATGACTGTTTATAATTGTGGTATAAAAGCAAGGAGGGGATGGGACAAAATACATATCCTTCCAAAACGAGTAAGGATGAAGAAATCGCCTCCTTGATTACAAGTATGTTGATTTATGAGTAATCCATTTAAAGTTTTATGATATAGCTTTATGAAATAGAAGCTTGTGGATTTCAGGTTTCTGGGACTGGTCTCTAGGATCCTGTACCCTTCTTTTATGCTGAAATTTCTTGTTTCTTTTTTTTTTTTTTCCTTCGCTGGGAATTGATCATTCAGCAAAACTGAGTCTTCTGACTCTTCAAACTGTGTTACAAGCTAGCCAACATGAAGATGGGGCTTTTTCTATGGAACATACCAAAATGAGCCTACTGAAAAACTACTGCATGCAATCCAAAGAACTAACTGAAATATATGATGAAATTTATCTCCAACTTGGTCTGTATTCTCATATTCTCTTATTCTTTTGCCCTTTCTTTCCTCTACTCTGGTTTCTTTTCCCCACTTTATCACCTCTTAAATATGTTCTGTTTTCTTACTGCTGGGAGAAGTTAGCATGTCATTCTGCCATTTCCCAGATGTTGATGTCATTTGCCATAGAGATGACTTCAGGAGCTATTGAAAGAAACAAAGATACCTACCAGGATGTTGGCTAAACTTTTTAATATGTAGGTGATCACCAAGTTTAAGTTGTCAGTTTAAGAAGGTTAAATGAAACAAAACTAACAGATCCTTCTGAATTGCATTTAATTGATTTTAACTCATCAGATAAAATTCTTTCATAGTTTGCTTACATTCAACTCCCTAAATTTAAAATTCAACCACATATATTTTCTCAATGACAAAACAATGACTTAATTAAATAGACTGAAATACCAACTGCTCCATATAAGAGTATGTAACTATAAAAACTAAGGGCAATCAAGATTAGTCTCTGTGGTGATACAGTAGTTACTCCCCTCATACTTTGAATCTGATTAAAGATTGTTACTTTCTATAAAGTATTTTATTACAACAGTTTCAAGATCAGACTTAGTAAGAGAAAATTCATTGTTCATGGAATATTCAAGAATCTTGAATCAATCAACACAATTGAAGATTTATTTTCAATAAAATCAGGTTCATCATATATACATATAATAGCAAGACTGGCATATTTGTTATCTGCAAACCCTCTAAAGTTCTTATAAAAACAGGTCAAAACTGAAACTGAACTCCCCTGCACTGTTAAATCACAATCCAAATTAAATCCCATATTGGGTTAGTACATCTTCTTAACCAATCTTTATGTATAAATGTAAATTCTCATTCTTTAATGAAGGGATTCTTCATTCTTATTCTTTCTAAGATATATTTTATATTTCTTATGCATAAGTTTTGAATTCCATGTCATGCCTCAGTATCGTTCTAGTTCACATACCAACAAATACAAATTTGGAACAACTTTTGTTTCCTTTAACTGTCTAGACCATTGCTGAAGGAAAAGCTGACAAGAACAGTTGAGTTTCCACATTCTGTGCTAGTTTGAACTAAATCTGATTTGGAAAATTGAATGTGAATAAACACGTATGTCAAGTAGTCTGCAAGTTAGCAGATATTTTGTGAGAAATATAAACATGGAGCAGTGCTCTGGTATAAACCAGAAACGTTGATGCCAGACCACTTTCTTTTTCCCTGAAACAGAAAACAAAAACGTTATTATGCAGGCAAAAGAAATAAAGATAATTTACAGAGGTTCTTCTATCACTTCATTCAGCTGACTACAAAGCTTCTTTATCTTATGGAGAAAATGAATTATTATGAGGGGCTTGATCAGTAAACTGGATAAAAATTGATCCACAACTGAGATATCAATGTGAACTTGATGTTGGATTTAGTGTGGTACATCAGAAAAACATTCTGAAAGGAACTGCAAAGATATTATGGAAAAATGACTTTTAGAGGACCAGTCCACTAGGGTTTTTTTGGTTTTTTTGGTTTTTTTGGGTTTTTTTTTAGGAAAAATGTCCTTTCCCAGGGATTTTCCTGTAGTCCAAATTTAGAATCGTAGTCTTTGAACAGTTCAGGAACTGAGCACTGTCTCAGTAAACCCATTTTCAATAAATTTTGAGAGAAACTGCACAAATCAGGATATGAAAGGGAGAAAAGGTAATAAAATTACTAATAAGAAGAAAGAGTTAATCACTAAGATGTACATTTATGCCATGGCACAAGATCAAAGGAACTTCACATACTTGACAAGTTTATCTATCTTGGTAGCATTCTCTCCAAACCAGCAGCAAATGATGGTGAAATATTTCTTTGCATTTCTAAAGAGAGTTCATCCTTTGGTCACTGGCAAACTTATGTTTGCAGTTTGCTATGGAGGCAAGTGCTCTCACTACCACCTTCTGTAGTTATCCCAGCCTGCACTTTTGTCACTCCTGTCCCTGCACAGGTGTTATGTGTTGTGTGTGGCTCCTGGGACTCTACAAACAGCACATATCCTTTTCTGAAAGCATCACCTCTCTATTGCCCTCAAAACTGTCTCATTTGCAGTGAGCTAGGTAAAAATCCAGGATGGTAAAACCTCAGGATAGTTGCACAGATTTTTTTATGGCCAGTAGGGGTATAGCAAAAGCGTACTTTTAGGCCAATAAAAACATTTTTGGAATACCCTGAAATCTTTCTGTAAAGCTTCACCAAACACCATCAGTAACTGGGACAAAATGAATTTCAGGTAAAAAAAAAATGAAGAGGTAAAATGCTACCACAGAGTTTGTGATAAAGTCAGAAATCAAACTAGAGACAGAAGAAAAGTGAAAATAATAAAATTCTGTCTTCCAAACAGCCCAAATTCAGAGACCTTCTGGCTTGTAACAATCTACGTTCCTCACAAATTCTATCAAAATGAAAGTAAGTGTACAAACCTGAAAAAACTGTGGTCACTGACTGTAATGGTCACTTGTGTAGTAGTGGACATGCAAGTGATTCCATTCTGACTACACCATTATATTTTCATTATTTTTAGACTATAAAAAAGAACAACAGTCAGTGTGATCACACATTTTATTTTTTCTACATAACAGAAGTCAAAGGAACACATAAGTTAGATGCAAAGATTACTAGCCAATTCATATATCACACAAATACTAATTAGTGTACTCTTATTATTTTCTACAGTTCACTCTTCCATGAAATTTGCCACAAAACCATCTTCAGAGTTCAATTTATTGCTGAGTTTTCTTTACAACTGTATTTTTTTTACTATCTTTATTGCGCAAACACTGTTCCAGTGGTATATCCTTTTACCAGTGTTCTGGTAGCCCATATCCATTTTATCCCCTCTGCCCAGACATGGCAGCTGTGCCAGCTGCCTGCAATTTTAATGTGAGCTGTCAGAAATGGAGACCTTAGCAATTAATTATTTTGTGAGGAGTCTCATTGCTGATCCATAAGAAGACCAAGTATTTTTGTGTGTGTTCAGCATCTCCAGGGAGCCCACACAGACCACTTTCCCAGTGCAGCTGGAGGCAGCTCCAAACACATGCAATTCCAAATCACCTGCTCCACTTCTTTCTCCCATTAAAAATTCTGTATCCACTTGGTGCCACCTCTGGGATGCACAGTAAAAACAGCCCAGGGTTTCATATGGAGCAGGGATAGTCCACATTGACATGTTTTAGATTTTTCTTTCCTTCAGCCTAGAAGGCACGTAGGTCTACAATTAGGTCTGTGTTGTTCCAAGGTGCAGACATGTAATTGGTTTTGAGTGTGGCTTGTTTAAATTAGTAATGACTCTGGGAGGAGAGCTTTGGGGTCTGCTGAACAAACAGCTGCAAAAAGCTACTCAGCTCCATTACAATCAGGAACATGAACTGTCAGAATGCACTAAAACTCAGTGAGGATACAGAGCCCTATTTGTTCGTACAACACTGGCCTAGGCAGTGATTTCACAGAGAGAGTGAATATAAATGCTATTTTCCTTGTAACACGCAAAAAAGTTTCTTGACAGTAATTATTTCCATCGGCTTTCTTGCTTGCAAGTGTGCTATATATCAAAATACCAGGAAAACTGGAGTTACGATTACTGTCCATTCCTTCATTTTTTACTAAATGAATTCCTTGACTAGGTTTTCTGAATTTTTATCCTTAGTTATCACATTTATTTCTGCTGCAGAAGAAATAGATATGTTGTATTTCTTGCAATGGTCCTTGGAAATCCTGTTTAAAAGTCTCCTATTAAGGATCTCATTAAAATGAACAAAAATAAACCATGGTCTTTCATTAAAATGAACAAAAATAAACCGTAGTCTCTGAGATCTCTAAATGGGGAGTTTGATACCAAGTAACAGGTGAGCAAACAGCCAAGTGGAGGAAGGAAGTGGGAGGACAGCGAGTTATCAGCACAGGTGTTGCTTCATAAATTGTCACAGACAGCTCCATAATAAGGAGACAGGATCAAGCAAGAACTATCTTCTGGCTTGTGTTTCAGAATAACAATTTTTTAAAAATGAATAAATCTCTTCTGCAGGATGCTCAATGATAACGTTTGACTAATGAGCATTCTTTTCCTCCACGCCTATAAGCCCCTGCTCTATTGCACAAGTGAAAACTGTGATTTCCTGGCCATACATTTCATGCATTGGTAGCTATTTTCTGCTTCATTTTCTATTGTTAGCTGAGAAATTAATGTTAAATTTTATTTCAAAAATTATAGTGTCATGTCTACTTACATTTAAAAGAAAAAAAAATTAAAAAGGAAAAAAAGATATTGAGATGGAGCAGAATGAATCAAAATCCTGGTTTTCTCCAAAGTAGCAGAAGGTTCACACCTGAGTCACATATATGAGACAGAGAATCACATTTGCACCTTGCTGGGCAGACAGGACACTCTTTCAAGGGAAGTGGTTTAAATGTTAGACTATAGAAAGAATATATATGCTTTTCCCATAATGTTGAAGGAGTCCTCTTTTGCTTAATTTCATTTTCCTTGTTGCCATGTCAGCTCTTTCCAATGAAACCACGTCATCAAAAAGTCACAGCTCTCTTCTAAACATACTGCTACTAAATGCTTTATTACCTACTCTCTGGTCTTACTAAGTACATATGTAACATATGCTGAATTTTTTTGAATAGTCAAAATTCCTCTTATTATAATGCTATCAGTGACAGACTAGTTTGTCTTTTACATTTCACTGGATGGTAGCAGTTATTTGGATATTAATTTTAGAAATGTAAAAGAAAATCTTTATAGTCTTCAAGATCTATATACTGGTGGATAGGTGGCATTCAAGATAATTTCCATGCTCTATTTAGCTTTTATTTATAAGCTTTATTACAAACCAATTCAGATGAATTCTTAATGAAAAGCTTGGGAAAATATGACTGAATTAGAAAATTGCTCTTCCTAGGTCAAGAATTTACTCTAGCTGTTGTTTTTAAAGGATGACAGTCTCATAATACATGTTCCTCTTATTTTTTTAATTGCATAGCATGTACTTGATCATTCAGGTCTAAATTGTTAATCTTCACAATGAGTAAACAGAATAAAATGTTTACAGTGTCTCCTGCTTTGTAAGCAGAAATGTTAATTTTGACTGTGGTGCCCTCTGTGAGTAAAGAGATATATTTGCAGGAACAGCACAGAAAATGCAAGCAGAAGTGGCAATTCGATTTTATTTGAAACATTTTAAAACACAATTTGCAAATGACTCTGTGAGTATTCTCATTTCTTCCCACACTATTTGTTCCAGTCCTGTGCCATAGGTTTACAGCAATGCTAACAAGCTGGCCTGATCAATAGCCGCTGTGGATTTCTGGACAGTGGCATCAATTATTGTGCTGCTCCCCAGTGAAAAACAACTGCTGATATAATGATTTATTAAGCAGCATAGCTGCCCTGGAAAAAGACAAAAGGCCTTATTCTTCTCTCATTTTCCCATACATGAGACCAGAAGAATTTCACTGACTTCAAAGGAGCTGCTCCTGCTTTGCTGGAGAATGAGGCGGACCTGAATCGAGTTTGAGCCCTGTATGCTGACAGGCTGCAGGAAAGTGGATCCATTACACAGTTAGCGCGCAGAGCAGAGCGGATCTGACCGCTCGCGAGCTCCTCGCAGGGATAAGTTGTTTATTAAAGGAAGGGAGATGTCAAAAACTGAGCAGAATGAGAATATCAATAATATTTCTTCATTAATCATCCAGAAGGCCAGACACCACTGTCATCCTTAAAATCCACCGCGAACAACTAAACTGGAATACCCTGGAGGAAACAGTAACTTAATCGGGAGCAATGAGTGTCTGTGATGCAGGTGCTTCCTTAGGCTTCTGGTTTTAAATTGTGACAAATGATTTATGCAAATCAAAATGACAAAAATAAAATTGGCAGATGAAAAGGAATTTTTAATTTAAGAGTTAAAAATCTGTAGGTTTTTCACTCACTCTAATGCCAAGGCTGGGAATAGGAACTCCCTAAGTCTGGTCCAGTATTTTTCTCACTAAGTATTACAGCATTACTCTCACAATGCACTTAATTCAGCTCCAAAAAGGGAGGATAAATTACAGCCTTATCTAAAAAGCAGCAACAGAAAGGCAATTAAGATTAGAATTTCAGTTTCCACATTTTAACAGGCTCAAACAAAACTGAACTGATCTGAGTTAATGAAGAACATAGTTCACTGAGAAAGGAGGGATGAAATTCTTTGAAGATTTGGACCACACTTATTTTCCCTGCTTTGGTTTCTTAAATAATATTTATCAATGAAAGTTAAGTAATGGGATTTCCAAATAAGATATATTTCTAAAACTATACATTGATAGTAAATTTTTGTAAATGTTTTCCTTGTATATAATTAGTAAAATAACAGCACTGTTGAAGCTGGAAGGAAGAAAGAGAAACCACAATTATGGGGCAAAAGCCTACCAGGGTTTTGAAAATAGCCTTTGCCTTTGGATGGAGTATGCTCACAGGATAAGATACACAAATTGATAAAAAATCTGGCTGCCTAGAGTACATCAGTGTTATGCATGTTTCTGTAGATCATAAGATCTGAATTTTCTTTAGTGTTTTGTTTTTGCAGGAGGATTTATTTTCATTTATTGACACCTAATATTGCTATAACTTCTAAATTTGGATTTTTTAAACTTTCATTTGTATTAAATGTTTTCCATTTTAACTTATGTCTTCATGAAATTTTTTTTGCAGGCATACTGCAATGCTAGAGAAAACCAACAACTACAGGATATTTGCAAAGTAATTTCAATAACTAAGAGTGGTTATGACAGAGATTGTGTGACCCATGGCATTTAAAAGCACTTCTATGCTTTAGTGTACAAAATACCCTCCTTACATCCCTTTTGAAAAGTTTGAATTGATTTGGTTCCTGCAAGGATATATTAATTCTTTTTGAAAAAATGCAATGCTATCTAATTAATCAAAGCAGTATCAATAACAGTAATAATGACACAGGTAAAACTGTGAAAAAAAAATAGGAACAAATAATTAGTTTGCACTAAAAATACCTTGAAACGTAGTTTTTACAGAGGGAATATTTACAGAGAGAAAATATTCCCCACATGTCACTGCTATATGAAGTGTGTTCACGATAGAGAGTTAAAACCAAGCAGTTGGAAGAGAGGTTGTGAAGAATAAAGTCTTCAGTTAAGGCAACTTTTACAGGACCACAGAATAGCAGGTGGACATTCTAACAACTTGCTGATGGAAAATTGAATTTTACTACAAAATACCTAATGACTAAGAAATTGGTCAGTCCATGTGTAGTGTGAATGTCCTTATTAAGATCTAGGGTAAACTGGGTTAAAAGGAAATGGGTCAGATAAACTGATTTTCCAGACTTTATCTACTGTGGGATAAAATTCTATATTTGCATGTTTTAACCAATATGTATCTTAATGTTTTAAAACAGTGCTTATACAGTCTCTGTGTATGGTCCTTAGGAATCACATGCTTTGGAATACTGAAACAAAATAGCATTCAATTTTTCTAGAATTGCATTATTTCACATTAATAAGAAAGAAAAACAGGCAGAAACAATCATCTGGTCACAGATTAAATTGCATTTTTATGAATACAGTTGGTACTGACAATCAAATGAAAAGAAGCATAGGCATGAATGTTTTAGTCTCATATGTGTTTAGAGAAAGAAACAAAATCTATCCAATATATGCTGTGCAAACACACACAATCCTTCTCTCTCTGATTTGAAGGATGTATTTACACTCTGACCAACATCTCATTGGCACTCTTCTATTTCTGTCTTCCAAACTAGGTAAATAATTATTGCTTGGTTAATCAAGGATAATCTATTAACTATGGGAAGTATTTGTGATTGTTTATTACTGCTAATGTAAATTTAAATCCTTTATCAAAAGCAGATCTTCACCATGCTAGCCAGGATACAAAAACATCAAGGGATTCTCCTTGAAGGAGTGGATAATTTAAATGAAAAGGAAAAAAATGTAGTCAAAGAGTAAAAATCAGTCTGAGAGGACAATTTCTGGTAGTTCTTAACTTCTTTGTTATATTTTATTGTTGGGTCTTAGCAACTGAAGGAAAGATTTGACATGGTGTAAATTCAAAGAAAATACAAGTGCAAGCTTCCAGCCAGCTATTTGGTGTGACTCACAGCCCGAGTTATTAACACTGAGTGTATGAGAACACAGGTGGAAGTAGGAGCTAAAAGGCCAATGAGAACTCTGAACTTTCCCAGCATATTGCAATTACAAAACCACATGTATTTAAGGCTGTGACTGTGCAAAAAACACAAAAAAAGCCCCCACAAAGCAAAATAAACCAGTGCACCTAAATGATTTTTTAATAGGTGTTATTTAATTTCACTTGGATTCCAATGACAAACAGGTCAAGAGAGTGTTTCAGGTTTGATTTGAACACAGAAAACCTTTTCTGACTACTGAAATTAGCAGAGAAAATATTGAGTAAAAGCTGTTAAATGTGAATTTTATAATGACAAAATTCCACTGAAATATTGCAGCAAATTGCATTTACTAGCATGTCTCCCTGTAGATTCAGGTCATTACTGGAGAATTCCATATGTTAGGGAAAGAAAAGGTTATAATAACAATGTAAAAATTACAAATATTCAAAGAATGATGGTGAAGCAATGAAACCCAACAGTTTTATGCCAGAAGTAGAGATAATGGAAGAAACTCATGTGTTATATCTTAGGTATCTAAAAATTAAATGCTGAAATGTGTGAGCCAGGGATCCTAAGTCCCTTTCACAGTCAGTGCAGATAAAAGACTGACTCCAAAGAGCAGCTCATCCAATCCCAAGATAAATGTGTAGATCAGGCCAGAGGAATCAAGTTCTGTCTGTTGTGTAGCTCTTCTTTGACTTTAATGGGACCGTAGGAGGATTAACTCAGATTTACACAAACTTATGCCATAGAAAGTATTAGATAACACTGTGTTAGATTTTTATAGCCTGTTTTTGCATTATCTTTGCCTACATATTAAGTCCACTTGCTAAATATATGTGAGAGGTCCCATTCCTCTTCTTTAGGAAGTGAAGATTGAGTTGTTCCCCCATTCATGAGGAAAGGTCTGCAAGTCCATTAGGTCTGAGTGCTGACAGATATGATGGTGAAGCACAAAACTTCAGTATCATCTTTACCTACTATCACACAACAGCATAAAGGCCCAAGATCATAGATGAAGTAAAAAATGACATTGCAAAAGGACCTGAACTTGTTTTGACCACTCACCCAAGATGAAATTGTCTAATTAAAACAGAGATTCAATTTGATAACTGTACCAAAACTGCTCTCTAATGTACATACATTTTCTCTTACCAGCAATAAACCAGAGGAAGTCACACAAGATTTGAAAATCAGACAAGAATAAGCAGTTTAGCAGCAATTATCATGTCCCTGGGCACAGAACATCAGTTGCTGTCTCACTGGCCTTTTGCAATTTGACTTTCTCTAGCAGAAATTATATCACATGAAATCTACATTAAGTATTCTGAAAATCTAAATTGTAATCCCTTTATATACATGAGATTCTCTGTTTTTGTAGTGCCACTCATCTATCTTATTTCTTATTTGCTAACACTACTGAAGATGCATTTTTAACCTTAAAACCCAAGAGGTTTTCTCATCTATGTCTTTTACTGTCATACTGGCACTGATTTTACTGGAATTTTCCCTGACTTTTTTCTCAGCTTAAATAAGATCACTGTCAGCCTCATTGCTCCACAAAAGTGCAGAGCTAGACACAAAAGTCACTGGGCTAAAACCAACTAATGACAAGATCTGTGTGGAAGAGGGAATTACAGTCTTCAAGATTAAAGATTTATACAGGCAGCAAGAACATTGTCCCAGCTATGAAAGATAAATGCAAAACACTTTTCAGGATCTTACATTGCATTTGGAATCTAACCTAGGAATGAACTTCTATCTCCACCCCAAAACTCTTATTTTTTGTATTAGTCACTTTCTATCAGGTTTAGATGTCTCCTTTTTAATCCATGTGTGATCAGATTTCTTTCTGAGGGCGTAAATGCTTTATTTCACTAAGGATGTGTGCTATTTATAACATGGAAAGGTCTGATGCTACATAGATATTTCCTGACACATTTTCCTCCTCCAGTTTCTCTTCAGTGGAAAGTAAGCCTCTGCCTTTTATTAAGGCTTTAAAAAATGAAATGAAAGCATAGGCTTAGAGATAAAATAAAATGCAGGGAGTAACACTCAGAAACTGAGCCTGCACACTACAGTTAGAAAATTAATTGAGTCAATAGTAATGGGAGAGAGGCAGGAGTAAAATGGGGTCCAACAGGGGTATCTTCTCTTGTGCTATGTGCCCTGGATCATGCAGGATGCTCTGTGGTACCTGAAGTTCCAACATCAAAGAGTAGAACAATTTGTTCCCAGCTGGTAAAACTGTGGAAGAGGCATTCACAAGCTAAATGGAAGTTTAACTCAGCAGAGCAGCTGCAGGAGTTGATTAAAAGGCTTTAGAACACCAGCTTGCTTTATGCCTTATATGTTCCTCCTCCTGATTTCATAGCTAAACTGGTCCTTACAGACCCATAATACAGGAGAGAAAGGCAAGGCAAGGCAAAAGGGAAAGGCTAAGGCCCAAAACCACTTTCTATTTACTGCCACTAGCATCTTCCAATGTCCTACTGTTTAATTTTTTATGTCTGCTAGTCTATACAATCTTTCAATTTTTGTGGAAAGGTTTCTCTCTCATTTGAGAAATATTATCTTGATAATATATGATAATAAACACCAGGAACATTGGACATAACAGCAAAGGGAGCTATTTTTCAAAATCTGAATCTCAGTGCATAGGGCAGAAAGATTTTGAGGAGTGAGAGTAGCAGTGAATGAAGATATAAGCTTTGGAGAGTGAAAAAGAGAGGGGGAGAAAAAAGGCATTGTTTAACTGATTTTAAACAGTTTGTATCTTTTGATGCTCTAGGTTTTGAAGGACACAATGTAGAAAACAAGATGAATATACAGTCAATATTATGGCTCAATGCTGAGGGCAAGAAATTAGGAATAACTTTTCTGCATCATATTTATTCAATATTAAAGGCTCAATCCCAAAGTGTGCAAGGAGAGGGCTAAGATTCTGTGTCTCCTGACAAAAATTTCCCTTACTTTATTGTTTTGGAGCAACATTTCTCCTTCACCAGCACATCTGTGTCTGTGAACAACCTATGTTTTCATGATTTTTTGTCTGTGAAGGGAGAGATTATAGTATTGCTTGTGTGACTGTAAAATCATACTGTGTCCTGTCACAACTTCTGAGTAAAGTGTTAAGCATTGGCACTATCAGTAAGAAGAGATCAGAAGGTGTGATCTCATTTATATGAAGCTTAACAGCAATAGATGTGATGACTGACACTTTTCTCTAGCAGTAAATTTTCCTGCAGCTGACAAGAGTACAGCTGTTTTGAAAAGAACTGCTGTTTTAAACAGTTAAATGCTGCCTTACTGCTTAGTTTTTAAACTGTATATGATTCTTTCTTGCACATAAAAGCACAAAAGGGCATATACTTGCCTGATGTTTGAAAAAAAATCAATGTTTTATAAGGTATCTGTTGCCAAAGCACACAGAACTCTCATGTATTACTGTAGAAAGGTAAGAATCACAAACGCTTTCTAGAGCAATAAAAAGTTTATTTTATGTTCCATTCTCTCTAATAATGACTGCTGTTACTTGGTATCTCTATTGGCAATAAAAAAGGGCACAAAATAATCTCTATTATGTGTTCAAGTCCAGCACATAGCTTTTTATATCAAATGCGCCTGCTTAGAAAAAATTGCAACTCTCTTCCAAGGATGGCAAAAAGTTACAGGAATACTGGACGTAGATCAGAGCTGAGAGTAAGGAAATAATAGACTTGTAAAAGTCAGTATCTGCACATAGAAATAGCATTCTACAAAAACCAGAAATATATACATAAATATCCCTATGAAACATTTTTTGTTTAAATGGCACCTTTGTGAATAAAATTTGTTGCCGGATCTGTTATCAAAAACAGAGTATCAGAAAGAGGAGGGGCCCTTTTTGAAACAGAATCTACAGAATAACTACTCACATACAAGATTTATTTCAGAAAAGGGTGGGAACCTGAAAACATTCCTTTCCCTTTGCTGAGTGCATTTACAATTTACATTGCAGAAAAAAAGAAAGACATTTAAGTAAATTGTGAGTCATTTCTGTCAGCAGAGTTAATTCTTCTCAAGTTTTTATCTCATTCTTTTCTTCCTGAATTTCATTAAAAAGCACAGAATACCAAAAAAATTGTACATATAGAAATGTGACATGGCGGGGGCAGGGGTGGGGGGGAAAATAACATGGAAAACTTGGATCTTGTTTTTCCATTTCCATTTTCTACCTGAAAGGAAAGGACAAGGTACCTAGGCTTATGCTTTCAAATAATTTTTTTAGAAAATAGTCTGGAAAAATTACGGAAATTTTATTCTGTGCTGGTGTCTCAGTTACATAGAATATTTATTATATATATATATATATATATATATATATATATATATATATATATACACACATTTTTAGGTATTTTAATTTATCTTTGGAAAATTATGCTGTCTGCTTAATTTCTGGATTTATCACTTATTAGCCTAAATTCCCTACTATGATTGTTCCAAGGTTGCAACATACTAGTATCTCTTTTATTGATGGTATTTCAACTTTATACCTCCTTTATATCAAAATCACCATTAAGACTTGAAGACTTAAACATACCTACAGCAGCCTAAACTGTGCAAGCTGGTTCTCAGTTTATCAATCTCTAAATGAAGTTGAATTCTGACTGACCAATTCACAGTTTAAATAAGAGAAAAGAAAAGAACACTTATCCCATGTGCTCCCTCCACTAGTTTTATGAAAACCTATTTATACCCAGGCAGGTTTTCTAAAAACCAAAGGTTCCTCTATATTTACCTGGATCTGAGTTCCAGCTGTATCAACCTGATTCATATTTCTCTGCAACAAAATTTAGGGTGCCATTATTTTGGAAGATGTTTTACCCATATCAGGCAAACTTTCTAGCAGAATATATTATACTTTCAGAAAAAACTAACTACATTGTATCTGCATGTCTGTCTTCTCCTTCAATAAATTATTCTCTGAGTTTGAATGAAACCACTGAAGTATTAGTGATGAAAACCAGGGCTGTTCTTGTTACTCCCCACAAGATCTACCAGACCCACCAAGACCTGCGCTGCTCTCCAGAGTGCAGTAATTGATGCTGAGATGGCATCAGTGTGTTCTGCAATTTCTTGTGCACATAAAACAGAGGCTTCTTCCTTACGTCACTCTTACCCTACCTTCCAGTCTTGCCTCTAATGTTCAAGGATCTTTTCCAGAGGACAATGGATGTATTATGGTCTTTATTAAGCTCCATGCAGGTTTTTATGGAAACCATGTAGTAAGAGCTTTGTGAATGCTTTCATTTCATAATGCACAAAAGTTAATTATTACTTTACACCTTTATACGTATTCAGTTTATAAAAACCCCTTATATTTCCATGTCCTTTGACTGTGTAAAATATTTGCATATTATCCATGTTTTCTGAAAAAAGGTTTTGAAGACAAGGCTGGAATCAGTATGCTCATTAAGTATGTTGTGGTAGTGCAGTCAAAAGCCACAAACAATCCTTCTCATGAATATATTGTGATCCTGTGTCCTTCATTTAGCTAAAGAACAGTGTACAGTTAAACAAACAAATGTTACCAGTAAGAGTAGGTCAGTGGGCCACAGTCAGACCTTCGATTCTTGGCAATAATGACACTCAACTGACAGGGACAAACTGTACTAATTTACAAGACCAAGTTATTTTTTATTTGAAATTATGATTCTGAAAGAATTTCAGTGACAATTCCATATAGTTATGGATGTGGACCATTGTGTTTTCAACAAAGAATTCAAATTCTATTGAAAAGCAAAAACTTTATAAATGTTTTCCTTCTATCAGAAGTAAAATTCTCAATATAAAAATAGTGTTAAGAGAAATATAATCAATATCAAAACCAAATAAAAGGAACCAAATAAAAGGACTTTGTTAAGTGAAGAGAATACAGCAAACACCTGAGTTCTGGTCAATTAGCTTACCAAATCTGAAATTCTGGCTGTATCTCTGTTTTGGTTATAGCTACAATACTTTTGTATGAACAGGAAGAATGTCCAAGTTCAAATAAAAGCCCCAACTTAATTTCATTTGTTGGGAAAATGTGAAGATGTCTTTATGAATCTCTTCATGCTTTTATTTGATCACAAATTAGTACAGATTAACTTTCACATTATCATCAATGCTACTTGCTATTCTTATTCTCTTTACAAGAATGAAGCCAAACCAAAACAGCATTTTTGTTCTTCTTGTGTGTCATGTTTAAAATTAATTCATTAGCAGCTGTCAGCCCCCAAGGAAGAGTGTCAACACTGATGAAGACAACATCTAAAGGTTTTATCTTAACTTCATTTATCTCTTGTCCCCAGAAGGTATGAATCCATTAAAAAAAAGTAACTCCAAAGTAATGACGGCTTTTGTCTTTTGTTTAAATGTATTTAGAAAGTAGTTGTTCAGGCATGAAAGTTGGCTCCAAATGTCAATGACACCTGTTTTGTTGAATGAAAAAGACCAAGGAAAGAAAGAGTTACAAGGCTGAACTTTACCATAGGTCTCTATGCTACTGTTTCCATGAAATATTAGTTCCCAACAGAAATGCTGATCTAATTTATTACATCTGTAATAAAATGTGCATTCCTTAGTTAGACAATATTGCAGAAAACAATGCTATGCTTTAAAAAATTTTAGTACAAAATGAGACAAGGCAGGTATCTATGGGGAAGTGTTTATGTAAGATGGTTGAAATCATGAAATAGTTACTATAGCTATAGATTTTCACTGCAATTTTCAGTCACTAACATAAGCACATGATAAAACTAGAACTGCTGAAAGGCCAATACAAAGGCCCAAAGTATATTCCTGGATTTACCTAGCAAGTTAGGTATTAAGGCTTTGAACACACAAATGACTTAGACTTGGACACCTGGTCCATGAAAAATCAGACAGATGCCTAAGTGCTCTAAACATTAAATGGAGACAATTATATGCTTTTAGAAGACATTTAATGCTTTTAGAAGATGATAAATTCTTTCCCCTTATTGGAAAGAATAACCTTACAGAAAATATGTAAGCATACATAGATAAGAAACTTGAGGGAGAATTTTTCGAAATCACATTGTTACATTTATGAATTTGGATTTTAGATGGCCTAAAATTCCACTCAAGTGAAATTTAGACTCTGAACAATCTCAATTGGATACAATTTAGTGCCAGATGATTGCTTGTTCTTTTATAGTACTTCCATTGATTTTAAAATAATATTTAACAGAAGGAGCATTCATTTGCTGGACTGACACAGGAATTTCCCATTCATTTAGAGTTATTGACAATGTTCTTACAGAGTTTTACATCATTAAATTGCCACTTCAACATAATAGACAGATAGTTTGCACTAACTTCAGTGGAAAATTTAATACACTGCTTATGCAAGAATTCAGCAGTTAATGGGGGATTCCTTGTAGACAAAACCAAGTACTATACACTTAGGTAAAACCTATTTTGCATTCAACACTTATTTTAGTTAAAAATTCAGGGCTTGTTGCAATATATGCATGTTGTATTATATATTTGTGTTACATATGTGCATATAGTACTCCTGTTAAAAACATTTTTACAAAATGTGCTGATGTTAAAGATTTCCCCACTTAATTTTTTGTTCAGATGGGGCTCAGTGTTCCCTCTGCTGGGGCTGCCAATTTTGACAACACCCAGTGCAGAGCAAGAAAATGCAGCCTCCTCTCTTCTTCTGTTAATGGTGGCTCCAGAGAAGGAGGAACATTTGAGTTTGTGTGTTGAGGTTAAGGAATTTCCAGACTCACTGTTCTTGCCCACAGAAAATAGATAAACACTGAAATGATGCATATAAAACATATTGAAACTCAGCTGAGAAAAGACATTAGCAGAAAAATAAGGTAGATATTAGCAAATTTTTAGATGAAATATTTTATAAATGTGTTGAACAAAGAAATTGTTTCTAAAGACCAACTTTCTTCTATATTTTTTTTACCACTTCAGTTTTCAAAGTACTGCAATGTAAAACTTTTTAATGAGTTCTAATTTAATGAGCAGCATTTCAATGCCATGAATAATGCTGCAGTCAAAATACAATTGCAGGCTCAAGTGTCATATTTTCTGCTAAAAATAGTAATCACAATGTTTCTTTGCTGGTGCTGTAATAATGCATCTTTGCTTATGTTTCAGTAAGCGTAATTTTAGAATGCTATTTTAAAATGCTACTGTTCTTTACTTCCAAACCCAAATATCTATGGTTATGATAGATACTTCCATTGAAAGCACTTGCAGAACTCTTAGAGCTTCAAAGGGAAGCATTTCTATAGATTATACTAATGCCATATGTGCTTTCTTTGTTTTCTGTTTGAAACTGAATATGATATGAATAAAATAAAAATGGAATTTTTTGGGCTGCATGAAAATGAAGGTCATTGAAAAAAGGAAAATTCTTTCAACTTAACAAGCAAGAGTTTGCTGCATATTTGTGTTTATGTTCTGAATTATTCATCAAGTTTGAGGAGAAGCATTTATCAATCATAATCTTACTGGCCTCACTACACAGCTAATGTCACTTGGACTGTCATGGAAGAAAGTTTTATTCAGGATGAATACAAATGAGAGAATGACACAACCTATATCCAGACATAAATTCTCCAAGAAAGAAAAAGGATCCTTTACCATATAAGTGGATGTTATTTAGCTGATTACTCTGAAAAAAAGTTTCCAAAAGGTTATTGGGAAGACATTCTTTGACATTGTAATTTCTTCTTGTGCTTAAACAATGGTGATCCCTGTAACTGATTAGTAAGAAATACAGAAAAATGCACCTTGTTATGTAAAAGAGCCCTTCATTTGCCTGCTGTAATCCTACTTATGCATCTGTATGTAATTACAGAAGTGGCACCTAACTTTGAACTCTGAGTCCCATGAGAAGTGCTGGTTCTTCAAGGTGCCAAACAAAAATAAGGATGTCAAACATATGTTGGCACAAGTATACCCTTTCTTCTCTTTATGGATCAAAACTATCATTTTGCTAGTGGCATCTGGAGACAAGAAAAAAAATGTATTTTGAAGCCAAATTTACAATATTATGGCTCAAGTTTCTCCAGCAATATGTAATTCTATCTAACCCCACCTCCTTTTTCCTCTTAGAATCTACTGATTACACACTTAAATTTATATGCATTTTAAAAAAAAAAATCTCATCCTGCATTTTTATTCAGTTAAAGCAGACACTATTTAAATATCTGCTTGATACTCTGACAAAAGTATAATCTTGAATGGGGAGACTAGGAAAATGGGAGTGATTTTTTTACTTTTATTTGGAGTCTTATTTATAATGTCTTATCCATTTATTTAGTTCTGCAAATGTAAATCTGTTTCTCTTGTCTGCTAATTTAAGGGTATCTCTGCCACCAGAGTGGTATCATTTTCAAGTGGATTTGGAAACTGTCCATTCTGTTTTACTGACAATGTTGTATGCCAAGGGTACTAGAAAAGACAGACCCATGGTTATTGAACAGATTAATCTTAATCTGTCCATAGATCTTTTTATTATCCAGTACTCTCTAGAGGAAAAGAAAGATTAAATAAATCTCCCTTCTAGATAGGAGTGTAAAACTTGCACAGAAAATTGCACATTTGCAATTATTATGCCAAAACCTCCCCGTTTTTACCCTCTCCTATTTCTTTCAAGAGGATTAAGTCTACCTTTGAAGTAGCTTTTATAAGGGCGGAGTCCAAAATGGGTTAAAGTTAATGCTGCTCCAGCTTGAAGGATTTCTGTCTTTTTTATTGCCTTCCCTAAGAAAATGTCCTGACATAACAGGCTTTCTTTCAGCATCATTAGCTCTTAACAGGTGGCCAGCATTTGCCACATGTTTTTAAAGCATAACCTCTTTGCAGAGGTTGAGGATCACAAGGAAAGTGCTACAGAAGGCTACATTTAAAATGATGCTTATAAGTGAAACGTTACTCCGGGGAACATTTAGAGAAAGCCAACAGTCCTGGGCAGAAGTCATTAAGGTGCTGCTTTGGAAGTTGAACATAAAATGCACAATCACACAGTTGATCACATAAAAAGAGTACCTTAAAAAATCTGAACTAGCCACAGTTTTAACCAAGTGAAGTTATGTTGCCTCTCTACAACATTTGAAGATTTAATGTGATTTTTTACTTGCTATTTTGCAACACAGAGAATGTTTTGATAAAATATTTGGTAAAAATGTTTTGGTTTTTTTTTTGTTTTAATAAGTCATACTAGTCAAGGTAAGCATCACCTTCCCTCTGGGCTCAGTATCTGTAAAATATTACTTACATAAAAGTTATTTATTACACATGCTTTGCTCTAGTGCTGCATTTCATGTTTTCTCATACTATATGTAGCTACTACCCACGTGCTGATATTAACACAGTGCCTAGGGCCTCAGTAGGGATTGTTGCTGGATGACATAACAGCTTCCATTTAAACTGACATCCAAAACAAAAAAAAATTACGTCTGTGTTACACTGCAGCCCATGCAGTCCTCCACAGAGCAGGGCTGCTTTTCTCAGCTCACCTGCTGATGTGAACTC
Organism: Lonchura striata; assembly: GCF_050655825.1. NCBI lineage: Eukaryota > Metazoa > Chordata > Aves > Passeriformes > Estrildidae > Lonchura > Lonchura striata. The sequence continues at coordinate 68,137,159 of NC_140741.1, forward strand.
AGGAGCTGCCTGCTGCTTTGGCCAGGACTGATCGCTGAGCACCACCCAGCACAACGTGGCCATTGTTTCCCAGAGTTGCTCAATGACACACACAGAAATCTTAGCAAATTTCATTAAACCCACACAAGCTGTGTGTGTCTCCAGGGAGAAGAGGGAGCAAGAATTAATTCCAACTCTCTTTCCCCCAGGAGATCTTAAAGGATTTTAGCTTTCTTGATAACAATAGGGATGTAAGGAGTTTCAAGAGTTTTCCAGCTATTATATGCAATCAGATCAAAGCCAGGATGACAATTTTATTGTACAACAATTTTTATTGCAATTTAGAGAGAAAAAATCTAGATAGGATGATGAGGTTGACTATCTTATAGTCTTATAGAAGACAAAGTATAAGACTCTTATCATTGAGCATGCTTTCCTGGCATACCAGAACATTGCTTTCTTTCAGTTGCCAAAAGAAAAAAAATTTTTTTTTTTTTTTTTTTACTTTCAGCAGCAATGAAATATGTCTCTTTCACTGGGTGACTACACCCTCGCATGGGTGTTTCAGAGACTTCCCGTGACACAGTGTGCTGGCATTACAGCATCAGGAATTGTGGGAGGGAATGCCTTTGAACTTCCTTCTCTCTCTTTTGACCCTGAACACCTGCATCCTGGATGGTATCTCTCCAAGCCCGTCATGACAGTTCAATAGGAAATGGTGATCATAACAGATTCACCGAAGTCCTGCACACCAAAAGGAAATAAGGGCAGGTCTCAGATGAGCAATAGCTCTTTATGCTGTGCTCTTCAAAAAAGAATAATATAATTCTGTGACTAACAGAACTTATATAATTGGTGTGAGTTTAACACAAAGCAGTGTACCATCTCTGTTAGCTTTTTTTTGCCAAATGCTTGCAGTATGCTTTAAGAATGAAGCTATATGTAACTATAGATTTTGCTTTTATATACATTATATATAACTATATACTTTTTTGAATTAAGGCATATATAACTTTAAAGGTAAAGTCCTTTATGCTTCATGTCAAACATGCCATTAACTGCAGAATTATTTATCATTTAGTAGATCTGATTCCAGTTGCTTGTTTTTCTGAATTTGGAAAGTGCATGTAAGATTTCTAAGGCTGATAAAAGGAAATTGCACAGGTAGTTAAACTACCCCATTGGAGCAGGAAGTGAGCATGAAGAGGTCAAGGAGAAAATACAGGACAGATGGATAATAGCACTGACTTTCGCCCAAGGGGGCAAATATAAATTTGGATGTATGCGCTGAGTGAGCTGGAGAGACAGAACATTTGTCTACCCTGGCAGTCTGAAATTTGCTAGTAAAGTAACCACATGTCTGGCCAGGGAAACTTCAAGGTGAGTGACACAGTAAATGAAACCTGCTGAGATCTTCAATCATTCTCCTGAGGTTCAAAGTTCCACCACAGTGGAACAGGGAGTTTGATACTGTCTTTGCTTTCAGGGACTGTGCTTCACTGGCCATGGACTGCCCTTGTGTTGTTATAACACAACAACACTTGTTGTCTAGTGATTCTTGAAAATTGTAGGACACTTTTCATTCATAAAGCCATAATTCACTCTTCAAATGTTCTAAAATGATAGCAAATTTCAAATAAGATAAAAACATTTTCAGGATGCTTTCTGAGTAAGGATATTAGACAAAGCATGAATACTTATTTCATGATACATGAAGCAAGAAACAGAAAATGTCCCTGCTATTTGTAAGGATAAGTAACTTGCACTCAATCTGTTAAATTTTAACATTATCAAAAACATTAATATTGGCAAAAACACCCCAAGAAAACCAGTGTTCTTTAGAATTTTTTTAAAAGCTCATTATTTTAGAAAGGATGAATACTTTGCTTGAAGAAAATAAATAATAATAATAAAAGAACAGTTGTATTTCATTTGTTCTGACCAGAATCTTCAGTTATATAAACAGAGAAATTATAAAAATGCCTGAAGCTCCTCAGGTGTGGAGCTCTGTTTTAATTTAATATCTTCAGTCCAACCTTAGCTTACTGAGAAAAATCTTTGCAGACCTTTGTGTGTCAATCATAACCCTTCAGAAGCATTACTTTTGTCCAGGGCAGTCCAAGCACAGAAACATAATGCAAAACAGTGCAAGTCAGTGTCCTGTTAGATTATATGGCTGGATTAATCCTTTCTCTTCATGCTCCCAAATGGGTAAAATTCTACTCTGCCCATTTTTCCCATGTTTCCATGCTTAAACTATTCATGTTTCTATATTCTTAACAATGAATATGCACTGCACACACGAAGTTTAAGTTTGCCTTAGTAACTTATAGTGTTGTGATGATTCCTTGTATTTAATGGATTTACAATAAAGTGAGCCAAAAGCACTTTTCAAAGTTACAGCCAAAGGATTACATAGCTTCAGTCCCATGCACACTCTGAAATTAAAAAGGGATGTTCATAACATGAGGTAATTCCCCCCACAATGGTAACCCTTAATTAAGAAAGGGGTAACAATGAACTTGTGAGTTTACACTGAGTGGTCCAAAGGAAGTTTGAGATATTACCCAGGTTTAAAGGAAGTCCAAATATTACTGAGGAAATTGAAAAGTTGTTGTGCTTGCTCCTGCTCTGCAGGGTGGGCATGGATCTCCCAAGGGTTACTCAGAATTCACACAGAAGGCTGGGCTGCTACACAGAATTAGGTACTGGGATATGGCCTGGCTGAACACTGGATGGGATGAGCATTTAGATGTTCAGATCAAGGAAGACAAATATCTCAGATGTCTAAGTAGGATGAGGGAGGATTTTTCTGAGCTACTCCCCTGAATGGTGCTTTCTTCAATTCTTTGCCAAGAGTCTCTCCTGTGAAAGTCACTGAAAACAATTTGCATATAAGCTCTCTTTTCTTAATTATTTTAAACATTATTCTATTGAAATTACTTATATTTAGGATTTCTTTAGAAAAACTCTATTTTTTTAAATATTTGCTGCTTCACTCTTAAGAGCTTAAATTTAGCTTCCCTCAGGTATCTTCCTCTGCAGCTGATGACATTCTAAATACCTGGTTCTGAAGGGAATAACCTGAGAGAAAAACACCTTGCAGGGCAGCCATGAGAAGCTGAAATGTCCTTGACCTATAATAAGCCCTGCTCAGCAACAGCCAAAACATTAATCTGATATCAGCATTATTCTCATCCTAAATCCAAACCAGCACAGTGCCAGCTACTAGGAAGAAAATTAACTCTGTCTCAGACAAAACCAGGCAAAACCTCTTCACACCTCTGTGCTGAATCAGGGAAGGGTCTCACCAACTGATGAGCTCCTGGATTTTTACCTGTTTTAATTCATTTCTGTGGCTTCCCAGTCCCTATGATTCTCTCTGGGTGAGAAAACCAACAATCATTAGTCAGTTCATTCCACAGCTGTGCTATCCATGTGTTTACCTCATCAGCATTATTAGGAGTTTTGTGACTACCTTGGAGATATTTTTTTATCTATTAGTTCTTTCAGACTATGATTTCCAAGTACTTCTCAGAGAAGTACTTTCCAAGTACTCAAGCTTTCTATGGACACTTCCATTCTCTATCCAGTTTTATAAGGTCTTATACTTTCTGCATATATCAATGTATTTCATTAACATTGCTTGGTTTATATCCCACAAATTTGAAAATTACCAATAAAACATTCAGGACAGAGCCTTGAACAATGCAGAGCTGGAAAATTTGCATAATTGAAATAGCCAGACTTTGCAAGTGTTCTCTACGAAAAACATATCTTGTGATAAATTCAACTGCAGCTAGTCACTAAGAACCATTATTAAAAAGACTGCTCTGATTAACAAAATACATCTATAGTCCCTTGCACATTCTTACTGTATTACAGTAATTAAAATTGTAATAGAAAACTGATTAAAGTTGTGAAAATGAAAGACTGCCATAACACAAAAGCTGAACTGAAAGCATGAAGAGCATAAAGCTAATAGAAGTTATATTGCACTTACAAGTGGAAAATAAATTCCAGAAGAATTATCAATGTGATTTACATCTAATTAGCAGCAGAGGTCTTGATTGAACTGCCACGATAAAAGGTAACATACATCTATACTACAGGAGCTAAACAAGGTAAAATGCTTTTTGAAAAGTAGACCTTTTGAGGGATTATAATGATATCTTCTATGTTAGAACCTCCAAACATGACAGGTGTTTCCTGAAAACACACACAAGCTACAGGTACTAGAGGTAGAAGAATAAACATAAAAACATAATGTATTCAAAGTTTCATTGTTTGTAAACACTGAGAAATTACTACTAGTGTTTGCAGGGCTTTTTGGCCATTTTATAGCCAAACATGGGTTGTCAAGTGTGATTAGATGGCTAAGAACTCTAAGTCTTAAGAAGTTTGCCAAGAACCCATCTGGAATCAATAATTACACCTCTTGGACTAAAAAGGATGATTTTTTTTTTTTTTTTTTGTTATCAACATTTAATTCAGTTAATGCATTATTAAAGCTTAAAATTACTCAATTGTTTTGAGACATTTTTATTATTATCTTTAGAGAAAATTTCATCCAATATGAGCACCATGCTTGCAATTTATATCTTGCTGTCTGTAAGACTGCATCAGTCTATCTGTTTCTCTCCCCACGCTCTCAGACATTAAAGGGGAGAAGTTATAGAGATAAAAATTTTGCATTGGGATATTACCTCATAGACCACAGCAGGAGCTGGGGCTGAGGAAGCTCTGGAAGTGATCGACTCCAACCCTCCGGAAGAGGGTTAACCTCCCAATAGGATCAGGAGACTCCCACCCTCATCCTGCTGAGTTTAGCTTTCCTCTGGCACGGATGACTTTCTGCTGACAGAATCCAACTGGACTTTTGATGTCCTTGAACCAAACAAATACATCCCCCATCAGCCTTCTCTTACCCTGGTAGTTCACTCATTCTCTCCTGTATTGCAGCCCTCTAACCCTCACCACCTGCAGGGGAATCTCTGCTTTGGCTCCTGCAGCACTTCCTCACCCTTCATCTGCACTGACCTGAGTCTGCAGGGGTGTTTCTCTTACATATTCTCTCTTCTCTCTCTGGTTTTAACTGCTTTTTAACTGCTGTGTTGTTACTGGGGCTTTTCCCCCCTTATGTTGTCCCATAGATTTTATCTCTGTTGCTGATGGGCTCAGCCTTGGTCATTGGTGGACCTGTCTTGCGCCCTCTGGCACTGGCTCTCTCAAACATGGGCAAAATTTCTGGCAGCTTCTCACAGAACCCTCCCCTGTAGCCCCTCATCCCACCCCTGCAAATCTTGCCATTCAAACTAAATACAAGTTGACATTGTTATGTGATCCTCAAAATACTTGTCTGTCAAAAAAATTTACATTTTTCAATTAAAAAAACTACAGATATTCTCTATTCTCTAGATTAATTTAAAAAGTCAAGTAGTATAACAAAATTACATTTTAGTGAATTTGAGAAAAAATAGCTTCAAAACAAATATGAGAAACATCAAAATCTTCATTCTCTTATGGGTGTTTTCTAAATCATAAATTTTGCAGTAACATTCCCACCAAACACTCAAATTATTTTTGTATTAATTGAAGGAAATTTGACCTTAAACAACAGTACTCCTAGTGTAGAAATCTGCATTCTGCTTCTCTCTTTTCAGTATAAGCTTGTTGAGCATTGACTAATATGTAGCTGGAAGAACAAAATGTAGGAAATAGGTTCTGTACAATAACACTGACAAAAGAACATACTCTAACTTTTTGTTGCTGTATGTCTAGTAGAGGGAATCCCTTAGCATATGCATAAAATACTTTGAGGTATGAAAAACATCTAATAGTAATTACTCTTAAAATTCACTGATTATAGTAAGTAACACATAAGAAGATCAAGGTGCTTAAATCAAAGTTTAAAGAGATTGTATTTTAAAACTCGAGCAAAAAGCAAAGAATGTCAATACACCATAATCTTGGTTTTACTATTTTCTTCTTGATTTTCACTGCTTCTCAAAAAATAGTCTCTGTTTCTATATAAGTACTCAATATAATATACTTAACCAGTAGCTATTTTCCCACTTTAAATGTAAAAGGCTAATGTGTTTTCTTGAATGTCTTGTTTCTTGTACATTTTTTTCACATACAGAGACAATTCATGAAATATTCATACTGTATCTGACACATCCATGAGAAGAACAGAATCCTACCATATGTTTAAGATACATTATAATACAAAAGGTCATGAAAAGTTGTCAGTTTTTTAATACTGTCACTTTTTTAAATGTGTGCAGTACATTTCACCAGACATATAACATATGTGGTGTATGGAAAACCCACATTGTTTCCTTATGGGTATCTCCACTCTCAACAATCTTCAAAAAGATGACTCAAATGACTTAAATGTAATAGATTAGGATCATCTTACAGACTGGCTGGTAGCATTAGGAACTGGAGCAGACACAAATGGACTGCTCCATAAAGTGGCTGAAATTACAGCTGCTATAACTTATAATGGGACCCCAGGAATCTCAGTGAACCATTTCTCCCATGAAGGCCAAACGCTGGAAATCATTTTGTATCAAGTCTCTTTAGACAAGCAGGAGGAGAAGTGAGATAACCACTACTGTGGTGAGGAAGCCCAATGCTTACCACATTTCAAAGTGCCACCCCTCAAAAATAAAGATCTATCAAAGGATAGAAAGCTTAAATATTTCAAATTCTGTGCTAGAGGAGAGCCTTGCATCTCCATGAGAACCAAGGTTTAAGCGTGACTCTGCTGCACCTTATTCCTCCCTCCAGTCTTATGTAGGAAGTTCTTGTTTAGGAAGGGCAACAGACCCACTAAACCCTTGGCCACCATCATTTCATGGTCATTATGGAGCACCACTGCCCTCTTCTGGGACTCACCCTTTATAGGGCCATGCAGCACTGAGGACATAGGCCCCATACAGTGACTTCATTCCATATTCTCTTTTAGAGTCGATTACCTGGAAGTGCCTTGCTCCTCTTTGATTCCAGTATAAATAACTGATTGGAACCAGCTATTTCTATAGTCCTAGTTCTATTTTCCCTAAATTGGCTCATTATCAACTGCTTAATTGTGTAATTGATCTCAAATACTTTAAATTACCACTCTTGATTGTTTAATGTTTAATTACCTTATTTGTTGCAGAACTGATTGCCCTCACATTTAGTCATTTATTCCCTAATAAATTTCTTAGTTGCCTATTTTCATCAACCCACTGTGTTCTATCTTCCAATGCCAAGTCCCTGTCCTTGTATTGTACTTAACAACTTCAATCCCAGGTGGTTTTTTTCACCTTTTTTTCTTTTTACCAGTGTAATTCTGATTTTTGCTTGCTCCACTAAAAAATATATTGCTAACTCTCAAATTTACTTTTACACTGTCTGAGAATAATTTGTTGTGACCTCTGCAGCATTCTTGAAGCAACTCTTTCATTGTTAACTCATTATTGGCTTTGATGACCTTCCCAGAACCTCCCTATTCTCATTATACAGTCTCAGGAGTTTATGCTCTTGGAAAATTTTCTTCTTGTGTTCGTTAGATTAGGTGCTTCTATCTCTTTTCCAGGATCTAATTATCAGAGGATTTCTGAATGCCAGACCATAAAAAAGGTTTGTCTACCAAAAAAAGTTTGTTATGCCAGGTTTTTTATGAGCTGACGAAGTTTGGCCAAATTTCCCATTTCCTTGACAATTATGAGTTGCAACAGCAGAACCTATTTGCTTTGTGTGTTACATGGATTTCAGAAACTTATTTAAAAAATACTTCAGCAAAGCTCGTACAGGATAGAAAGCTAAAATAATATAAGATGGAAGATTCTCACATAGCTCTATAATTAATTAAAATATGAAGCAGAGTGAATGGTCAGTTTTTGCAGTGAATAAAAATTGCAGATTGATTTCTGCATGGAAGTGTATGTCTTGTGGTTTGCATATATTCAGAAACTATGTGTAGAACAAAGCAACTGCTGAGATGATAAAGTTTATTGATGGTATTAAATTATTCAGGGCAATACAGACAAAAATCTGTGAAGTAGAACTGCACAAGACCCTTACTAGAGAAAGTGACTGAACGTTAGAATGGCAGACAAAATTCATTGCAGATGGATGCGCCAATTCATTAGTGGTGCACATGAGAAAAACAATTCTGACCTTGCTAATAAAGTAATAGTCTCTTGTTCCCCAGGGGCAAGATCTTAGAAGTATGATATGTATTTTTATGAAAATAAGATTTCAGTGATCAGAAGTAGGCAAAAAAGCATTGATGTTATTAGGGAGGAAATAGAGAATAACCAAAGAGAAATCCTGAATGTGAGTCTGGTTATCTCTCAAGTTCCCTCCTCCTGGAAAGACAGAAAAACCAGAAAAATTAGAAGAACATTTGATAGAAAGAATTAAATAAAGTAAAACACAAGAAGTAAGACAAAACCCAGCTTCATAGAAATCTATAGAAAAAGGGATGAGGAAATTCTGCAGTCACTCTTTATTGCATTAAAATATACATTAAATGGTTTTTGACAGAAGACAATTGCTGGCTAAAGAAGTCCCTGATGCAAAACTTGCTTACAGCTGTGTGGCTGTTCTGGAGAAATGCTGTATTCTCCTGTAGGTAACTGTGAATTAGACAATAATGAAGACAGGTACTGGTTTAGATGGATTTATAATCTAACCTGATTTAATTTGATTTGTAGTTACATCTTGAAAAGCTTCCTCATCTTATAATTAAAGTTGAGATTTTTGAATTTAAACTTCATAGGTTCATTAGTAATGGATTCTCATTTTCTCTGGGTAGTTTTCTTTCTTTTAATTTTCTGTTTAGATTAGAATCATGATGTTCAAGAAAAAGATAAAAATGCTTCATATTTTTATATTTGAATACATTTTGTGATCACTTCCTTTTGTGAGGCCAATCAAGGACAGGATCCTATAAATGCCAGAAAAAGCAAGCTCTGCAGAATATTTCTCTTTGTCGTTGAGATACCTAGGTTGAATTTTAGGATTTAGAACCAGGCCTAAAGTGTTTGTGCTTTTGATTTTGAAAGTGTGTAGAACCTACAGCTACTACAGAAGTCAATCACTGCTGTGGGAACTTAGGTCTTCTCCATGTAGGTCACTGGATATTATTGATTTTGTGGGGAGAGGCTGGTCTAAGATACCAGTTCTATTAATTTACTCTAAAGTTAATCTTCACTATTCAGCCATTCTTTTAAATGTTCACTTTTCAAAGTTTCCTTGCCAAATATGCAGTAAATACTTAATTCTCCTCAGCAATTCATCAGCATTTTCTCTAAACAAAGAATTCTGAGCTCTAGCTAAATTGCATAAATAATCATCAGAATGCAAAAGTAATCTTCCAGATTCTTTCATCATTACCTGGTGGTGCCAAATTCAGTTTAGGAAAAAAGAACCAAAACAGATTAGAATAAACTCCGTCCTCAATAATGCTATTACAAGCCTGCAGTATTTCTGCTGGTCTCAACTTGGATGTAAAGCAGACCAAAATTTTGGCCAATTAATATTATGCTATAGCAATGAGTTAAAAAAAATGTTCATGTTTCAACACAACTCAGTGCAAATGGATGGATAAGATTTTTGTTGATTATGAAAGAAATCATTTTAAGAACCATATCTGAGACCAGGTTTCTGAGTAGATGAAAATTCCAATCCCCATTTTCCTCCCTCCTCAAATCACTTACCAGTTTGTATTTCACCTCCTTTTTAATGGAAAATTTCTTTCAGTAATCATGGGTTTAAAAACTTATAAAGATTTATAAACCATGATATAAAAAGGGATATATTTATTCAGTTTAAAATTTTAATTATTAGTAAATTGTCTAGAAACATGATAACAAATACGACTATTTGTGCAGGAGCATAATTTTATTTTACTTGTCCAAGGAAATTCCAAGAATAAGAAGCCTTTTTTGTACCCATTTACGCAGTCAGCAGCCGGAAGATGCTCTGTCCTAAGTGACATTGCTATCCCCAGCTGTAGACTCAGCAAAGTTCACTGCAATGACTTTGGCTTTCTAAGACACATACTATTTCTGATTAGTGAATCTATTTCTGAGCTGGTGTGGAGCCAGCTGAGAGATAAGGGCACTCTTCAAGCCTGATCCATAAATGAGAGTTATGGCTCAAAATTTGCCGGTTAGGTGAGTTTCCTCCATTGTTCCCAGGGGAAGATGCAGTTAGAGAGGCTGGTTCCAATCAGAAGGATCGTCCCTACAATGGTCTCATGGATATCTTGTCACCCAGAAGAACTGGTTGTGTATTAAAATCAGTTGCAAATTTGAAAGTTTAAAAGAAAGCATCTTAAAAATGTTTTAGCTTGCAGATGCATTCTATGAAACATTTTCTGATATTGAGATAATCAAAATTATTCAGATACTCATCTTCTCTCTGAGGGAGGAAGGAAATTCTAGAACAAACTGTGTGCAAAAATGAAGTGCTGACACACATATTAAAAGATAGAAGGAACCAATATGACATCATCAAGGAAGCTTTAAATTACACTAATTTTTGTGCTCAAAAACTAAACACCCCTGCCCAATCATTGCAATTATTATCTGGAATCCCTTAGAAGAAATAATTTAACAGTACGTTTCATTCAGTTAATAGGTATTTGTGAGCCCAAACTGAAACAAGGAGAAAATCAATACTTCAGTTTTGACAACAGATATGAATTGAAAGGGGCTTTTAGTTTAGGACTTTTTTGAATTGAAATGTGCAAATATTTTTTCAAAGTCCATTTTATCTTCATAGGAGAGAAAAGATGAAAACGAACCCACTGACACAAATGTGTAAAACATGATTTCTTCTGTACTTCTCAATGAAACTTGTCTGGAATTATGGCAACAATTTCAGGGCCTGTCTGATATACCTGGTCAAAGGTGAGAAGCTTTGAGACAGCTGCCTCACCGTCCCAGGTCCCAAAAGGGCCAGCAAAGTCAGTCACTCCCATTCCCATGGAGAGCCTGAATTACTGTCCTGTTTTATGGCTTCACTGGCTGCTCGTTTTAGGCAGAATTGAATCAGGCTGTGATGTCTTCAATGTACAGAAATAATTTATTTGTATGTAGGAGGTGAGAACTATTTTACAAATTCCCTTGTCTCATGTACCATTGTAATGATAATTTTGACTGTTCTGAGTGGCAAAAACACTTAGCTAGTATAGTGTTTAACTACCCCACATACTTAAATGGATCTTTATTTTAGTTAAAAAATTCTTACTGTGTGGCCTTGATCTCATACTTTCAGGATAAGGAAATTAGATTTTGAAAGCACTATAAGCTTTGCCCACCTCAATATCTGACACTCAAAAATCAAAATAATGGAAGAATTTCTATTTTTCACTATCCTGTTCAAGGGATTATTCTTTCACTTGATGACTTTCCAGTCACAAGGTAAAGTCATCTCAAAGAGAGCGACTATGAACAAAGCTGAGAATCTGGATGATGAAAAGTAATTTTCCACAGTAGATGCTGAATCATCAGACAGCTCTGTTGAAGTTTGGAATTAATTGGCAAAGTATGCCTAAGTACATGAAACTTGGGAAAAGTATCCATGCAGTTATATCTATTTAGTACTATAAATATATATATTTGGTTACTTTGAAAAGTAAGTCAATTTAATCTAATCAGTGCAAGTAATAATAATATTAAGCTATATTGGAGATGATGTGCACAGTAAAGCTTTCTGGGTTGGGTTTTGGGTCTTTTTTTATATAGTGGAAATTTTAAAAGAGTTATGTAAACTTTTTTTTTTTTTTTTTTTTGCTTCTGCACGAATCTTTGTACTGGGATAAATACCATGGGTTCATTATGATTACTCATGCACAAAATGACATTTTGTAAGATGAAGACTTGGCAAGGAATGTTCTCAACCTTTCTTTACCTGCATGGGTAAGTGATCCACAAAAATCCTTCCTTATTGCTGCCAGCTAGTCTCCTTTTGTTTGTAATGATAACTGAGGCTTTTAAAAAAGATCAAATAAGAAATAAATACTACTTAATAAAAAGGTCAAAGTTTTCTGAAAGCCATTGGGCAAAAAACAAAAAGCATTTCCATCTGGGAATAGGTAATTTCATCTGATTCTTGAATCTTGGTATTTAAAATTTAAAATGCTAATTTTCTTTAATGCAGCAACATTTGTCTTCTCTTTATGAATTTTCATTGGAAAATGGTAAGTTATGTACTTGGATATATGTTATTCTATTCATATTTATGTTATCTTATTCCTCTCTAATAATAAAAAGCTTATGTGCCCTTGTCTCTCATGCTCATTTTAAGTAAACTGAAGTATTTAGTACATGACATCAGTCTTTTCCAATTAATTCTGCTGGATTCTTGTACCCTTGAGCTCTGGTAGATTTTATTCCTTCATTTTTATATGTAATCTTATATTTTTTTCTCCAATTTTCTGATTTCAATATCCTATGTATTTTCTTTCCTTCTTTTTCTTATTTATGCATCTTTAATTTTTAATCCTTGTTCTCTACTTCCTCCTTGCTTACAGAAAGCCTAAAGTTTCATATCATATGTACCTGAAATGCTCTGCCTGTAGCTGAGATCATTCTCCTATTTCTTCAGTTTCCATCTTGGCTTCCTCTATATCTACATTTTCTTTGTCCTCCCACAGAACCCAAAATGTTCACATCTCCCTTTCATTCATTCCATGCTTTTGTCATCTCCTGGCATCCTCACATCTAAGGTGTAGATGAATCTTTCTGATGTGTGCAGGTAAATCTTGGCAGACAGCTGATGAAACAATAGATGGTCATCTCAGCATTTTATTGCTACCAGGAACACTGCGTGAGTCAGTGGGATTTTTGTCTTCATGGCTGGTATGTTTTGAGGTTTTTGTGGAATGGTCTTATCACACAGTACCTTCAGAGGTGTGTCTTCCCGGCTATGTGACCTAAAAGAAACAGAAAAAGGAACACCAAACTTTGTGTGTTGTTGCATATTTTGTGTATTCCTTCTGGTTAAGAGTCATTTAGTTCCTTGCAAAGCTTTCCCAGTCTCTTCCTTTCCTACCTCGCCATAATAATCAGTTGTGAGAAGGCCTGAGTAAGGAAGTGGATTTGGGTGTCCATAGGAGGAGAGATATGGAGCTCATGAGCCTGAAAAGCCTGTAAAGGAAGGGTGATAAAAACTGACAGATTAACACCCTTTGTCACCCCTTGGCAAGATATTTAAAAGCACTACAGTGCTTTTCTCTCATTCTGTCCCTTATCTCTAGAAGCCTTCCCTTGATATAACTAGAAGGCCCCTAGACAGAGACAGCAAGCACACTGGGCTCCTCAAATCTGACTAGCAGTAATGCTTAAAATAACATCTTTCACTCTTTCTGTACCAGAGAATTTAGAAATGGCAGCAGAACTATGTAAAGTGCAAAGTATATAATAAATCTAAAATAAATTTGGTAGTGGAAAATAACAGTATCATTTAAAAACAATACATAACAGTGGAAGATAATAATGGATTTTATGGAAATGTAGTTTTGCATATAGAAATAGTGTAGTTATGCCATTGATAAGATAGAAACCAGCTGGAGCTTCCTGAAAAGTAGTTCAACACATTTCTAGGCATAATGTTGTTTCGTAAAGCTCTTAGTATTCCTCAACATGTCAGTAGCTCCAGAAACACAATAAAATGGAATACACTCAGAGGTAATGCACACAGCACAGAATTACATTCCCAAGCTTCAAGTAGTTCTGTATATACATAAAGGGAGCTACAAATAAAACATTGGTTCAGCTTTTTAAGAGTACATAAAAAAAAATTGTTACTTAAAAGGCAAAATGGTCCAGAAAGCTTTACTGCCACCATAATTTATTATAGAATTAATCTATTATGTGTTTGCACCAGGTCAGGCCACTAAAGGAAACCTGTGTCTTATCGAAATCAGATTGAGAAGTACAAATCGAGAATCCCTAATGGAGCACTAAGCACACTTCAAACAGCCAGCCATATGGACTGTGTTACAGCCTGGGGATGGTTTCTTTTGAGCCATAAACTTCGGCAGCAGAGTGTGGAAGACTCTTTATTTGATATAGGGTCTTCAATTACAATGATGCATTTGAAAAAATAAGTTAATGCTCGGCTCTGAAGTCAAGGATTCAGATCTCCTCCTGAAGACACCTCCTTCCTATTTCCTTCCTAAAACCTATCCTTTTAAATTAGGTCTGTTTCAAAATAGCTTTTGCAGATAATGCACTAAGCTTCTGAAGTTAAAGTGCTTAAAGAGGAAAGCCTGTCTAATCATAGCATGTGAGACCAGAGATATCATATTATCGGTCAATACCCACAAGAAATTCGTGTGGGGGCAGTCCTTCCCTGGATGTGCACAAGGAGCTCTATTTGAAGGCCTGATTAATACACTTATGGGCTGTTTTGACATTCATCCATCTACAAAACTTAACCTTCGTTGTAAACCAGAGTGTTCACAGCAGAGGAATCATTTTTCTGTGGAATCATGTCAGCATTGTGTGCACTTGTCCTAGAAAGACACCAGCATTACATTCTGGTGGCTGGAATGAAGTGCCTACCTCTGACATAGATTTCTGTAGGAAATTAAGCAAATTGTTTTCATTTATAGATACACTGTCACTGCATGGTCATGTGGGATTTGACAAACTACCTGGATAAGTGCAGGTCCCTGTTGATTTCCTGTCTGTGTTCTGTGTATGCACCTGGAAACCTTGCACTCAGTTTTTATTTTTCCTTGTGCTGTTTCTAGAAACTGAAGACAGGATTTTCTTTCTTCAGTCTCTTACCTAGCTAATTTATAAAATTTTCAACATAGCAATTTTCTCCAGCTAAGAGACAAAAATAGTTCATCTATATTATACATATATTTTAAATGTATTTCCAGATCTATTTCTATATATAATAGATTTTAATATTTTTATTATATTATTATATTATAATAATAATATAATTACTTTTATATATAATTTTTTTCACATAATTGAAACTTACGTTTTGAAATTTTTATCTTTTTCCCTAAGTAATACCTTTATAATAATTTTTGTTCCTGTTCTAGCAACCAGTTACAAAATTGTTCTTGGCACAATATTGAAATTAGAAATTATTTATTGTATTTATCCTCTATTTAGATTATAAAATAATTTAAGAGACACACAAAATTAGAAGTTGTTCTAATAGTCAAGCTCATGACCTCCATAATTTTAGCCACAATATTTATATTAGATGACTAAAAATAGCGAGTCTGTTTTAATAAGAATTTCAGTGTGATAAGCTAATTACTTGGCCAACATATGACTTTGTCTCAAATATTTGCCAAAAAATTTAGTCAGAAAAAAGGACTTCAGCATTACAGTAATCCCACTGCATGATATTGCTATCTTGCATTCAATTTTAAGGGAAATATTTACAATACTGATAATTTTGATTTTCCCTGTCTAAACAGATTTCTCCAGAAATTTCAGTATTTAAAGAATATGATGTGCACTAGCTAAACAGTAATTTCAGTGAGATATAGTAGTGAAAATTATATTTTAATTATATGCATTTATTACAAATCCTGATGCATTAAACTACTCAGTGGTGCAGCTGAGAGGAAAACCCATTGCCACTTGGAATTCTCAGCCCAGTGCCTTTCTGTAAGGCAAAGGAACCAAGTGAGATGTCTTAAACAGTGATAAAAATCCCACAGGGACAATCTGTGTTTAGAAGACCTTCCAGAATAATAACACATAATTAAAAGCATGTTACTTATAGCTGGTGTATCATCTTCAGCTTCTCTGTGTTAAATTATTTTCCTGAAAATATAAAAAAATCAGCATGTCAGTATAATAACAGTGCCTTACAGCATTTTCTTGAAGTCTAAATCAAAAGATAATGAATATAAAAAAGTACTCACACTGTATGAAACTGTCACTAATTTTCATCCAGTGTCTTTTAGTCAATATGTTTAAGACAACATTTAAATCATTTTCTCCTTTTCAAAATATTGCCTTTCCCAGTAAAGAAGAGAGCTTTACCTTGGGGAGTAGAACAAATAAAAAGAAAAAGGGGACACCTGTAGTAAAATTTTCAGGTGGCAAACAAAAAACAATTTATATTTTCTGCTGGTTTCTACTCTTGAATCATATTTACGCAACGATGATTTAAGAAAAGGAAAGAAAAAAATCTCCAAATCTGAGTAAAAGAGTTTATTCTTGTTATAGTTAATCTATTGTTTGAGACTAAACTCTGAATAAAAATTTAGTTCTACTCATTTATAAAAACATTGTTATAGAACAACGTTATCATATCTAAGATTTTTTTCTCTGATAAGAGCATATAAATGTTTATGTACATGATATGGAAAAAGGAATCTTTTGTATGCAAAAAGACAAGGGCATTTTAGTATGGAAGCAACACAATTTTATACAGCTTCTATACCAGGACTAAGTACATGACAAATAGTTGAAATTTTATGCATGCTGAAATAGGGACTAGACTAATGTGAACCTGCTGTGTCATTTTATTAGTTCCTTAACATCTGACCTACATCACAGCAGCTCTCATCACAGGCCGTCATAGGCTCAGTGGACCATGGTCAGTGGTTTTGTAAAGAGTCAAAAGTTGTGCTGGCATGGCATGTGAACATGAGTTCAGAGTTTTAAATCAAGTCAGTTGCCCATTTCCATGAGGTGCTGAACACAGATCCCTGGTGTGGTTTGCAGAGTGACTACAGAGTCAGCTTAGACCATCTGTGACCAAATGAGACAAAGTTTCACTGGGAATCTGTCTCTGATTATTGTTCATCTATAAAAATTATCTCACTCTTTAATATTTTTTTTTTTGGTGACTAATTGGTTTGATTTAAAAATTAACATGTCACTTCTGTTACTGCAACAATGGGAAATCATTGACAAAATTCTTCCCTGTCATTGATTTGAACTCAAGTATAGTTTGTTGTTAAGTTAGAGTTTCATTCTTGCACAATGAGATGGCAAGAAGTGGCATATCCATAGCATCATAATGCATTTAAACTCAACACAACATTAGTCTCCATGTTGAGATTATGGAACTGTTTACACAGTGTTAATAGATTTTGATTCCATCCTCTAAATTGTTTCAATGGTGCCAAAGGCTTTGGAATATGCCAAATCAAAACAGGGATTGCAGATTTTTCCTTTCCAAGATACATATTTTGAGAAGCTATTTTATCACATTATCTACACTGGGCAGTACTATGCCAATGAAGTGGAATAATGTTAACATCAAAGCAACCAGGCTAGCACAAAGATGTTGAAAATGTCCAGAGTAAAGCAGGTATTTTTCTAGAAAGCTTAACACTCCCAGGATAAACTATAGGCACTGCCTTATTGCTATGAAAATGCTTATTGTTCTTTGCTCCTGCCTTGCACCCTACAGACTAAATGATATGGATATTCTCTGTATTTTGTCCATTTGTTAAATATTTGGCTAAACTTAGTTGTTCAAATACACGTGCATATATTTGTTGACCGATGATTTTACAAACTCAATAAATGCATATCCTTATAGGATGGATCTTCACAGAGAAAACTGTCCTTTTCTGCAAGACCATTAAGCTTTACTTTGGGAAGACAAAGCCCTAAGTAGGATGAAGGGTTTCCTTTCCCTCCTCCCTTTCCTCTAGTCAGCCAGGCAATGCATTTTCCAAAGACACCAGTGCCTCGGGAATGATATTTTTTTTTCATTTCATTGGGGATGAGGGGTTTCCACCTTTATTTATAGTTGTCATTTTTATGCTTTAAACCTCACAAGCTTTCTCTGACCACAGACTCATTCATATATCCTGAAAGAATTTCAGATAATTTACTGTTGCTGGACAGAGTTTTCCTCACAATGGTGTGAAGAATTACATGGTCTACTCCTCTTTTATTGCTTGTGGGCCAAATCCTGCCCTCATTTACACCACTGGAATAATAAATAACCTCCTTTGAGAGCATTAATGTGTGTTTTTCATTGTTTGAGGACAAAGAACAAGTTACCTAATGTTAGTCTAAAAGTTTTCAAAGATTTGTGCTCTGCTAACCTGTGAGTGCAGAATGTCTAGTGGTTTTAATAGAAAGAATAAAAGATGTCTATTGAGAAAACACAAAGAGAAATGATGGTTCACAGTATCAGTTCTTTATTGTTGTCTTTTAACTTTGGAGAAAATCAGACAAAAATTAGAAGGCTACAAAGGGTTGTAGAAGGGTTAGCAGTACCAGATGCTGCAGCTGCCTCCCAACACACAAAAGCTTGATTAAGGCCATTAATTCATATTGTGAATCCTCCCTAAACAGTTTGAAAATGATGGCAATCTCAAAACCTCATGTTCCAGAGACAGGTTACAGCTGTGGGCTGCAAGGGAGGTGTGTTTTTCCCTAACCTGTGGGGTGAGCATCCCTCTGCCTCTATCACCCCAGCTGCATCCAGGCCAAGGGATGTCCTAGCAGCAGCTCCTGGTGTTTTCGAAGGAAGCAGGCAAGGGAGCCAGGCATGTGCATGGATAGTGTGAAATCTTAGGGAGTTTCCAAGTGCTCCCAAAGCCCTCTTCTAGGTGGAAATTAGGTCATGTACCAATGCAGGTGTGAAAAGGCAAATTTGACTTATTAAATAGGAGAGAAAATGGTTGGAAATGGGGAAGAAAGTATCCTTGAAAGCTGAAAGGAATTTGCAGTGGCCTATAGTTTAAAATGGAAAGGGAGTTGAGGGAAAGTGATACAAAGAACTTCTGATTTATGCAGTGAACTGAACCTACAGTTCTAGAATAGATGAGACTTTAATGGAAAAATGGGTTTGTAGACCACAGGGCTGTGTTCCCTCCCAATCAAAGCTACATGGATCAATTCCCTGTCCCATTCCTCATCCTGCATTATGGTTGCAATGACAGCAGTAGTACAGGATGAAAAATAGCTTTACAGGGGATTCTACTTTATTTTTATATAAAATGTGATTTAACAGGTGTAAAGAGTAAGAAAATTACCATTCTCTATGCAATCTTCATTGTAAAATATAACTTTAAGGGCCAGAGAAATCCTTGTTTCAGTTCCCACCACGTAAAAGTCACTTTCACAGGAAGGTACTTAAACACTCAGCCTCAGCTGTTATAAGTAGCAATAAGCCTTATTGACAGGTGAGGATCCCTTATCCCCTGAATCACAGATGTGATTAATCTTTAAACAAAGTTCTTTTGTGCATCTCTTTTAACTTTTAATGCACTAAATATGCAGCAAGTAGCAGTAATTTTCTAGTGCCTTGTTTGAAAGAAATTGTGTCCAAATATAAATAGCAACTAAAAGCTAAAATGCAACAAGTATTGGACATGAGGACAAGCTGGGAAGACCATGAGGACAAGTTGCTTCATGGTCTAAGAAAAAAATGAAAGCATGAGATATAAACAACTATGGAAAAAAAGCTGCCATGGTAAGTTGTTTTGACAACATTTTGGGGATATCTACTTGGGAAATATGATGCTTAAACATATTATAAAATCACATGTTGAAAACAGAAATCTATTTCTAAATAATATTATTTTCACAAATGCTTTCACCAATTGGGAAAGGTTTTCAAATGCAAATTATGACCAAAGATACTTAAAAAAGAAGAAAAAAAAATTCAGACCTGTGTGGCTAACTTTTCACATCTGATTCACCAAATAATGGGTCTGCATGCAGTGAATATGAAACAAAGCATCTGGATGATATTCCTTCATAGCATCAGCCTCTACTCAAATTTAATCCTTTAAAAACCTTAGGTCACTGTCTTGGGGGTTTAAAACATTCACTACACTTATATTCAAGGCTGTACTAGAAGCTTTACACAAAGAGAGACAGAATTGTAATTGTTTTTTATACTTTGAAAAGGGCATTTTTTCCTTTTCATAGAAAACAAACTTTAAAAAGGAACTAATCTCTTGTTTATAATATAATAATCTCTAAATTTGCATTATCATAAATAGTTGAATACATTTCATCTCTAATTGAAATCAGTTTGTGTAAATCCAAGGCATTTCATTCTTTAAAAAGACACTATTTCAATTAATTCATGGAGACTGTATATGGTACAAACTGCCCAAAATATCTGTGGAATCTCCCCCTTTGAAGATACTCAGAATTCTGCTGAATGAGGGCAGGAGTGACCTGATTAACTGCGATTTTAACCCTGCTTTGAGTAGGGACTTGGACTAGATGACCTTCAAAGTTATTCTATTGTATAACCACTTCTGCTAAAATAGAAGGATGGAAACTTGGCAAGGAAAATAAACCTGTTTCCATCTGAAGAAAAGAGTACCTACAGCCTGAACTTATAGGAACCTTTGTGACCTAGAGTCACAGATCCTTTATGGAATGACACCAGACATGAAACTGGGCTCCCAAGTAATCTCACCATGCAGCAGGGAACAAGTGTTTAGGGAGTGTTTCAGTGTGAATTCAGACAGGACATGAAGGGTTCAGCAGTTCAGCACCTTCCCTGCTTTTTCTCTTCTGCCTCTTATTCACAGCTTTCAAACCAATTGGTAAAATTATTTTTTTTGAACCTACTTTTAACAATATAAACATTAATTCTATCTATCTGGACAAAGTAATATCCCTAAGTTTCTCCAGGAACAGCCTGAAAATTCTGCTCATCATATAGATAGTTTTAATGCATTTACTCTTGTAAAGGAGTGTGCTTAACTCTGGTAAATTATAAATGTGCTCACATATACAAAGAAAGAGCAGACAGCCAGAGACGAAAAGGGAGCTGGATACCACCCCCTGTAATTAATTGCATCTTTTCTTCTGCCACAAAGGTATGTGTAAGTAAATGCTTCACCTCAGACTAACAGCTGGTGCTCACTGGAACCATATTCTCCATTTGCTGAAAGACCCTAGTAAGACCAGAGAGTAGGAAGAAGTAATAAACTTGAAAATTGCAATGCAAATTGAGGAGATTTAAATTTTTTAATTCCTTCCTGTCATATAGTTGGAAAAATTAGGCCATGTACATCTCAAATTTTTCATTATATGTTAGCAAATTTTTTTGACCTTTGATCTCTCCATTCTCACCCCTCTGATCTAAAACATATGCAAAACATCATTCTATTGGCTTAAAGATTCTCAAAGAAAATTAATGTTTTAGAAGCATTAAAAAATGACAGAAGTGTCATACATGAATCTCTGAAAGAAGCTGTGTACCTTTGGTAGTGAGAAGTGAAGATAATGAAATAAAAATAGTTACAATATGGCTTTTAATTCATGATCACAGCTCAGAATTGTATGGAAAAATAGTAGGTAACCTTTCAATCAAAGACTAAAACTGCTATGCAAAACAGGGGCCAAACCAAAGTTGTAAAGACATCCTATTCTGCTTTGCAACTGTTTGACTTTACAGTTTTCCCTTATTAGTGTTTCTCATTATGCAGAAGAGAAAATCCCAAGTTTCAGCAGCAGTAGACCACACTAGAAGCAGATGCCACCAGAAGAAAATACAAGTAGAGCAGATCTGTGAAGAAACAGACTTCTGCAATAAGATGCAAACTGTACTTTCTGTATCCTTTTCTTAGAAGATCTGAACAACAGAAAGAATCATTGGGGAATGGAGGCTTTTTAAGAAGAAATGAAACTGATTCAAATTTTCTCGTTAATGCTCCATTTTCAATTGTATCTTCTTTAACCTTCTTTGAATCTCAATGGCAACTAAATATCCAAATCCATATAGAAGTGAAAGGAATATTTAAATATTTTCAAAGTAAACTGGCAATTATACTGATACATCACTTCTATTCCTAGGTTCTCAACAAGAATGGAAAATGAGAAGGGTGGCTTCTTGTGACAAAGAAAGAAGAGTTAATGTTTCAGAAATAAAATTCTGATCCAAATTTAATATTCATAATTTTATTTCCCTCCAGTATTAATTCAGAGAGGCTCAAACATATTTTTTAGATGTCAAATGAAGTGATACACCTGATCAAAGCCTTAATATCTTGATTTTATATAATATATAATTGATGGAAATTATATGAATACATACCAGAAGAAAGAGAAGCTATTTCTTTATATGACTTGATTTTTATGTCTTTTATTTCCTGGACTGAATGACTGAAAAAAAGTCATGCAAATAATTTAGTAGGAAAAACTCAATAACTCAATTCCTACCCTATAGTCACAGGACAAGGAACAACTGTTTTGAACTGAAGAAGGTACATTTAGATGGGATATAAGGAAGAAATTTTTTTCACAGTGAGGGTGATTAGACATTGGAATAGTTCTCCCTAAGAAGTTGTGGATGTTCCATCCCTGGAAATGTTCAAGGTCAGGTTGGATGGGGCTTTGAACAGCCTGATCTAAGGAATGGTGTCTCCACACATGGCAAAGGAGCTGGACTTTGAAGGTCCCTTTTAACCCAAACCACTCTATTCTACAACTCTATGAATTTGTCTGTATAAAACAGATTAAATAGTGCCAAATAGTGAGCTAAAGAATTTGGAAATTCACACTACACACTAGTAATGATAATGCAGATTCATTACATTCATTTTTTGCGCTTCTTCTGTTGGTGTGGAAGTAACTGAGTGCACCCTTGAAGATTAAGGATTTTGAGAATTAATGAAGAAAAGAATCCATGGTTCTCCAGGTGCCAGGGCTTTTACTCAAAAGACTTTACCAATTCCTAAAAAGACAAACTTTTTCTTTAGATGCTTCTGCACATTCATACCCTCATCTACCTGAAGAATACTGGAGGTTTTGGGATTTAATTTTCTGCTCATTTCACATGAACATTGGTAAGCTCACAAGACTATCCTGCATGTCGTAGCTGATCCCCAGAGTGTGTCCAACCCAGGAGTGTCCTTTGTGTCCAACCCAGGAGGACTGTGCAACACTCTGCTTCTGAAAAGCCAGTCCTAGACATAGTTCTATACCTTAGTTTCTCCTATCTTTAGAAAATGGAAAACAACAACAAGTAGGGTCTCTCTTCAAGATTTTCTGTAACAAGTGTCCAAGGACCTGTAGCTTGTGACTTTTAATTTCAAATAATATCACTCTTTAAAAAGAACTAATAAGCAAGAATTGTACCTTAATCAGATCAAAAACAATAGCGGACACCTGGGGTTTTGATGATGGTTCTATAAAGAAAGTTAAATAGTTAAGTAGTGTAAGAATTGAGTCTTAAAACAGAAAAAAATTAGGAACAATAAAAGTAAAAGAAGTAAGAGGGCAAAGGTCTTCTTTCTTTAATACTATGAAATATGATTTATGGCAGCTTATATGTGTTTCATCTCATGAAAAAAATAAAATAATGGAAAAGGATTTATCCAGTCAAAAAGTCTGCCCACACCATCTCCCACAGAATCTTTTGATTACAATGTACTGCCTTACCATTAATGCATACCATATAATACTTTGAATGAAATGCCAGATTTCATTCCTCAATTTTTTTCTTTAGAAACCACAAATGTTTAAAGTAAAATGTGCATAATGATTTGAGAAATCATTTCTGAGTGACAGATAAGTGCTAGGAGGAAGTCTGACTTACAGTAATCAATCTGGTAATAGAAACATATTCAAACTGACGGATATACCAAAGTGAGGAACATGAGTCCATCTGAACACTCCATCAATTCCAAAGAACACAGTCTTACTCATCTTAATAATACTTTATTTTTCTTAACCATTTGGCTGTACTAGTTACTATTTGATAGCTTTCAGTAAAGCTACCAAATAGTAGCTACCAGCTAAAAGAGTAGAAGTGTAGTTTTTTTAAATTTAAATGCCTAGTCATATAATGTATGAGTAGAGTATTTAATGATGTAAGGAGTCTCAGTTTCCCAAATATTCAACATTCAAAACTGATGAACTTCATTGTCTAAGGGAAATGCTGAATGTTGGCCATTACTGAACACTAGAAAGAACTTTGATTTACATCCCAACTTTGAAAATATTCTCCTAAAAGTGGACTGCCTAGATTGCCACATACCAAAGAACGGGAATAGATATCACATCTTGAACATATTTTTGTTTTATAAAAGAGGCAATTCATCAAACTGCAGAACAATATACTCTCTGCAATGAAAGTGCTATTGAAAATCCTCCAAGTGAGAAAGCAAATACATTTTAGCAAAGGGGAGCCTTTCAAAAGTGACTTCGAAGCTTGAATCAAGTAAATCACGTCAAGGACTTTTAGGCGCCTTTGTGTTTGGTAGCTTTTGAAATTATTTCAGGCTTCTGAATAAGGAAAGGTCAGATTTGTAAACACCAGTAGAAGGGCTCTTAATATATGTTTGCACAAGTGTGATATCATCTAGGTTTAAGATAGTCATTCCAGTTTCCCATCAAATTAGCAGAGAAATGATAGGATGATGTTAGGATAGCACTTACCTCTGTGTAGCATTGACATCAAAATAAATCAGATGGATTCCAGATGAACTCCTGCATAGCTCTTTGCCTTCACTGACTATCAAAAAGCCTATTTATACATCCAATTACATTATCCGAAACTTGTTCTAGATTGCTAAAGGTGAAAATAAGTTTCTTGGAGGCATTTACAAAAGAAGCTGAGTACTTGGATCACTTTCACATACTTTATGCATAAAAAATAAAGCACTATCAAAGTCAACTTGTCCATGTCTGAAATAAATGGAATTTTAGTTACTCAGTAGTTTTCCAAAAGCTTACAGAACTTCTGAGGTCTAATAACTTAGTCTTATCCCTATGCATATTCCCTTAGGTACGTTTGAGCATATTACACTTTTCATGCTTGGCTTTAAATTTTCTAAGTCCTTCTTAGTATAATAAGTAATATTAATGTATCTTCTTCAATATGTTTTAGTCATCATGATAAGAGCCAATTTACTCAAATTTTGCAGGTTTTAAGCACATAAATTTTAGGTTAGTTACTCCTTGCAATGCCTAGATTCCTTTAGTCAAGGAAAAGCATAAAGTGGTTTTGAAAGCCTTTAGAGCCACATCATGTTCACCTAATTTATTGACCTAAACTGAGATAGGCAATTTTATGAAGAGATTTGAATAGGACTGCTTTCTAGCAGTTATTTTACAAAGAACAGCAGTATGTATGAATAAAAACAAAGACCTGTTCTTTAGGTACCTAAAATGTTGGTGGAATTTAGTCTCAGAGGGACTGCATGAAGCCTAGATAACTTTGTTTTTCTTCCACTCAAATTATTTTTAAAAATGCTCCATCAAACACATTTACAAAGATATTAAAGATGATGCTTTAAAAGACATAGTGCTTTTAGAATAACAAAAACACCTTAGCAAATTGTATCCTGACATAGAGGATGTGGCAAAACAGCACCAATTTATTAAAGTGAAATTGGACAAGACTAAACATCTACAAAAATTTCATCTTGCAGTTTAAGGTGTTTGATTTTCTGTTTCTATTTGACTAGGACTTACTAGTCTAAGAAGGTAGAATTTGAAAAAATATTTTTAGGTTCTCAGATGAGTTGTGCTCCATGAATAAAGATCATTGTTCTATCACCCATGATGTTGGGCGGCTGTATCACAGTTAATTGTCATTACCAAGCAATTTAGTATTTACAAAGGCAGCTGAATGATCCTAGGATCTTTCAACTCCTCTGTCTTATTCAGTAAAAAAGCCCCAAATGTCAAAGGAAAAGCAAATAGCACTTTGACTTGAGGAAGCATGCCTTTCACCATAGCATTAAATTCCAACCTGTCTTTAAAGGCAAAAGAAAAAGAAATATTATTGGAACATTCTTTAAAAATAATATTCCCAGTAGAAATTTGGTAATAAATGTCTCTCCTTTTGGTATGAAAAGGGATGAACTCAACTCTTTGTTGGAACCAGTGCATCACAGCAAGAACAGCACATGGTATCAGAGCCACAAT
The DNA here is from genome assembly GCF_050655825.1 of Lonchura striata. Taxonomy (NCBI): domain Eukaryota; kingdom Metazoa; phylum Chordata; class Aves; order Passeriformes; family Estrildidae; genus Lonchura; species Lonchura striata. The sequence goes on from NC_140741.1 coordinate 68,163,000, forward strand.
GATTCTTCTGCACGTATGGAACCAGCAAATTAGGCCAACATTTTTAATTGTAAAAAATTATTGAATCCCTTCCATTCAAATCTAATAGTCATTTTCCCTAACAGCAAGCATTAATGACTTCCCTGACTAATGAAAATTAATTGCTAGCCTGCCTTGACAATTACATTGTGATCGATCAAGTTTAAAGGAGCTGCAAGGGTCATTTGCTGTAATTCTAATGCAATCCATTAAAACTGCAGCAGATGATAACCTTTAACTTTGTTGTGTATTAGGGAATACTAATGGCAACTCTAGATGTCATGCTTTATACAAGGGGAGATACATCATACTGTCTATTTTTCTTAATGTTCTTGAGGTGTTGCTGCTTCTCAACTGACACAAAAATTCTTCTTGACATCAGAATACAGCATCTCTATAATCTCATCAAAATTCTATAAAGGCAGAGTCACACCTCTAGAAAACAGTCTGAGAATGTTCATCCCATTTGAGGCCAAGGTCTTGTGTGTTACATAAAACTGAGTTGTAAAACAATGGACAAATTTGCTAAATCCTGAAGGAATGCTCTGTCAGAGAAACACATCTAAAGCACACATCGTATTTTATTGGTCCTGCAGCAGCCATCAGCTGTGCTCCAGCCTTGAATGAGATCCCATGTCTCTCAGACAAAATGGAGTTGTAAAATAAGGTTCAAATTTGTGAACAGTTATTGAAGGGGTTCAAACTGAACAACAAGCACAATGGTACTAGAATGCCAGAACTGCACTGTGCATTCTTGAATGCCTTTCCAGGCACATCATCCAAATGTTTACAGCACCTGCTTGCTGAATTAGATATTTTTGAAACAGGAATTCAAGGCAAATCACACTGAATCTAAAAGGAAAACATGGGAAAAAAAACACCACAACAAAACCAACAAAGAAAAGAAATATCTTTAAACTGAAGCTTCATAGCTTTCTCAGCTGATCTGAACTATCTTCTACACTTAAAAGCATTTTGGGGGAAATTTTGATAAGATTTTCACAAAGTGGGAAAATAGTGACTGAAAAAGTGAATGGAAGAATTTTAATCTCCTACCTATTTTTAGTCATGAGTTTAAGCTTCTATCTAGAGCTGCCTTTTTAGTATAAACATAGAGACACACTCATGCAATCTCATCTTAACATCTCATTTCAGAAATTATGAAAGTGTTTAAAAAAAAGTCTGTTGTAGCAGGATCCAGTACATGTATTTGCACAAATAGAAATTAGTATTATGTAGGTTAATACTTCAGTTTGTGAGGAAGCTACTGAAGGAAATTATGATGTTTGTCTTTAGTTCTTTAAATAATATAGTCCAGGGTTATTTTATCTCTTGGGAGATTTTATTCCACTGTCTATTTATATGCTAACTCCCCCTAAAAAGATTGATTTCAAACAGAAAGTGCAAGAATTCTAGCAATGATGCCAGTCAACAAGAGTGCAAGTCTTTAAAACCCAAGGAATTTCTGAAACCAGAATGCCCTTCTGCATATTTCACATCTAAGATAATGATCCTGCAATGGACATTGCAGAGATTCTCTACAGAGAATTTCACAGATCTCTACCAAAAATAAGCACAAAAATATGAAAGAACAGACTGACAATAATAGTCAAAAATTATTCCACTTTGAAAGTTTTAAAGTATTCTAAATAGACAATTTATTATAATATTATCTGTCAGGTTGACAGGGTTTTTTCCTAGTTTCTTTTAGGAAAAAAAGAAAACTTACTTCTCTGTAGAAATATTAGCACTCTTCTCCAAGAAGCAAGATTTCTTCGTATAAGAAAAAGGCCCACTCAGCAGAATCCAAAAGAAAATTTCTGATATTTTTTATATTGATTAAAAAAAAAAGACACAAAGAAGTAGATTATCAACCAGCATAAATAACAAAAAGTTGCAAAGGAACAAATATGTAGTTAGAGAAAACAGGGATATCATGACAAACTTTAATGCAGCAGTCAGCATCACAGTAAGACCCAGTGACTAGGAAGGGGTAGAATTTTTAGGTGCACCTAAAATCTGTATTTAAAGCTTTTCCCAACCTTAAAGGGAAGAAGAGTTTTAAATTTGTTTCTAGTATGGAAAGTATGCACTGAGACCAATATAAACTAGCAAAAATTCCATGAAAACAAATTAAATTATTGTGAATTTATAAAGGTATAACCAAGATCAGATGTTAGTCTATGGAAATGCATTTGAAACAATGCAGAGGCATGAGCTCTTTCAGACTACAGCAGTTTTAATATTTGGAAAATGGACTGTGATCACTGGATTATGTTTGGGTGCAGCAGGTTGTGCTGGACTACCAATGGTCTATAAAATTTCCCATGAGTATCATCAGGGAAAAAAAGCCACTTCAAAGGCAGGAGAAAGCTCCACTTACTGCCTGCTACATCATGGCTATATTAAGCACTGATAAAATATTGGACGGCCTCTATAGACATTTCTGCTCCCCCCACGCATTCTTGGAGTGCAAAATATTTTGAAAATATTCATGTCAGCTTCAATCTTTTTGGCAAATCTACCATTAGAAATAACATGCACTTTATCTTAGCCATAGTTTGCCTAAGATACTTATCATTATAGCTAAAAGCTACTGCCCCATACTGATAATGGAAACTGTTCTAAAAACCTTGTTCTGCACAAACTTTTCATATTTATAATTACAATGGAAGAGCCAAAGATTGCTGAAATCAATGAAATAGGCCTTAATGATTTTTAGCAATACTAAGACACGAATAGAAGTGTTATATTTAACCATGTTATCATACCCCAGGTTTATGTGTGAAAGCATTTCCACTGATGTCAAAGGCTTCCATATTACCCAGATTTTGCCTGTGTTTATCTACTATATTGAATCAAGACTTTCATGTCTACTCCACAGACAAAACTTTCGCTTTTCAAAATCTCAGCTCAAGTATATTTATGGATTCTGACATTTCCAATGGGTCAGCACTCAAAACTTCAACCTCTGACTAGTTACGGTTCTGAAGCACATTTAGAAACCAAGGCATGTAAAGAAAATAGTCTCCTCTCATTCAGTAAAGGTAAAAAACATACCATTATCAAGTGTGACACTGTTGATGTGGAAAAAAATTAAGTATTGCAACAGGTTATTAAATTGTTAATGGCTACATTCTATTCTCAGGTTTGTGGTTTGATGCAGTCTGGGCGAAATGTCAAACTGTATCAACATTAACAGCTTCTGACAAGCTCAAGAGGGGGAAAAAAAGAGCTGAATGAATAAACTGTTCTGTAAATAAAGAGACATTGTAACCTTTAAAGTGAGACAGAATTTAATTAAGAAAATTAACACAGACTTTTGAGAGACTGCAGTTTTCTATATCTCGTTCTTTACTGTCAAGCAAAAGTTATATTCCTGTATAATAAGAACCAGTAAGTGCCTACCTTCTGATCAAAACTTAGTGATACCACCCAGAGGAAAAAGGAGAGGATTGAAGTTAGTGAATTTGACTTTTTACATTTATTAATATTTAGGTTTTACAACACCAGAGTATCTATTAGCATTAGACTTGAGAAATATGAGAGAAAATTAAATGTTGCATTTTATTTTTTTTAATGTTGGAAACAGCAATAGAAAACACATCAAAAGTTTTCTCATTCCAATTTAAATTGGACTCCATGGGGCAAGAGGGTTTCACTATCTCCATTTCAAAGGTGAGGAAAATGATGTGCAGTCAGGAGTGTGAATCAATAGCCAGAGTAAAAATCTGTTTCTAGCACTGTACCTGAGGAACAAAATGGATTCTACTTTTAGCTTATGACATTTATTAGCTTCCTACTGTTCATCCTCAAAAAACAAATGTGAATTTATGCAAATTTTAAATTTTACTACTGAACCATTCTGGTCCTCAGAACATGTTTTTCTCAGGTGCTGAATTTTGCCCTGCTTCTTGTGTACTAACCCTCAGACAAGGAAAATAACCAGTATTTCTTATCAGTCAGTGAGTGATTTAGTTAATTGAACTATTTTTGCATGGCATTATCCCAAATTTTTAATCAGATGAAGGCCTTTTCAATGAGATTAAGATGGTAAAATTTTGCAGAAATATTAGCACACTACTGAAAAGTGAGGTCTTGACAAACTTGTTTTCATCTTTTTCCAAATAAGTGAAAGAATGAACTGTGAATGGAAAGACTAAAGGGAGAAAGGAAGGTAGAAAAGTGGAAGGGAAGGAAAGAAGATAAAGCAATATAATTTATAATATTTTTTAGCAAATAATTGCTTGGAGTTTTCCAGATACTGTCATGATTTTCCTGATTACAGATATAATTTCAGATAAGCATATGGGAAAATTTACCTTGTTGTTTTTGAATTATTGTTTTTTGTTAAAAAAGGAACATACAGAGACAGTCTAATGCTACAGTAGCTACTATCTTTTTAATGAAGGAAATGAATTTTGGGTGATGAATAGGGGAGAAATGTAAACTGCAAGGGTAGAAGTTGGATTTCCACAGCACTATTGTTCTTCAAAGTATAAATGCATCCATGAGTCTGCATTGACTACAAAGGGATCTTAGACATTTTGGCCATATATGGAGACATCCCTGAGGAACACAAAATGTCTCCAGTTAGGTGTCTAAATCCAGAACTGAATCCCACCCCAAATGATTACATGCACAGTTTGTAGGCCTTTTTTGTGCACCTTACACAGATTTAATCTTTCATGCCATTTCCATGTAGACTTTTAATTCATTTAGACAAGGACATAATCTCATCTCCAGAAGAGCTCAGCTGTCTCTGTCTCAGGAAGCTGACACTGTTCTCTGCTTCTAATTAATCTTATTCCATCAGTTCATTCCAGCATCTGGAGAGGGTTTTCCTTCCAAGGACTGAAGCAGCAATGCTTCACTAATCTGACAATGCTGGATCTTGCAGCTGGTAGACAGTGATGGCACGTGTCACCCACACTTCAGCATTCCAGTGACCCATCCAACCTTGCCACGGAAGAATCTCCTTCTTCCCTTAAGAGCACCAAGTATAAAGACCTGAATTCCACACTTGGAAGACTGCTTTCATTCCACAAAGGAGAAAAGGGTATCTTTTCTTCTATGTAAGTCCATCTGCAATTAATTTAAGTTCCTATTGAGCATCTTCTCATTACAGTGCAATATAAACATTAAGGAACAATGGGAATTTTGGCTCTGCAACTGCATTTCTGCAGAGACACTGAGGCTGCTACAGTTTTTATCTGCATAAGGCTGAGGCTGTTACTTCCAACACTGAATGCTTTGTTTGATAACATCTTAAAAATGTTATTGATCCTGAAGCTTTAATGTGGAACATTTGTTAGCTTAATGCTCTGCCGTTCTCTCTGCTGTTCACAGAGATGTAGCTGTTAAGGAGGGTCCCTGTTACAGGTTTATCACAGTAATTTATTTGAAGACTGATGCTTCAAGAATGTGAACAGTCCTGTAGAATATACTAACCATCCTTCATTTGCTTTGATTGTTGACTGCCTTTGCCCCATCACCAGATTAGAGCACAAATATGCAGCTGTTCTTTGAACTTTTCTGTTGTGCACTACCATATTTATGGCAGCAGTAAAACGCTGTGAATAAGTTGAGGGCTGGGCCAGCACACGATTTTAAGAAGTAGAGTATTATCAACAGTCCCAAAATATTTTTTTCTATGAGGGCACCACTGATTATTTCTCTTCTTTTTCAGAATGATGTTGCGAACTTGAAATTTTTTGTTCTGTGTAAAATAAATACATAAATTGTTGTTAGAATTTATGAGAATGAAAACTTTAAACCCCATGTTGATTTTATCTAAATTCTGAAAGCATTGCAATATTTCTTTCCAAAATTTCACTGAATTTTCAATGCCAATCCTCAATTGCACTTGCAAGCAATAGATAGAAACAATGACATGCCTACCAAGATTTTAGCAAGAAATAAAGGGTGTAGGAATATAAATTTTTTGTGTCCTCTTTCATCTCAGACTATTGGGGAGAAAATTTCAACTCTGATAATTAAAGACTTTTGCTGATATATTTCTACTCCTTTTTCATTATTCAACAGTTTGTTTATCCAGCTGCTTTGAGTAACAGTGTAGCCTGAAAAGGATAATTTTCTGAGAGTGGTCCTGATCCACATGGGGATGAAAGAAAATGCTTCAAAGCTGTTCCTTTTTTCCCCCCTCTCTTCTGTTCTTTCTTTCTTTTTTTTTTTTTTCCACTTTTGAATGTTTGCTTGTTTCTCTACATTGCTCTGACTTGCACTTACAAGGAAAAGCAGCGTGAGATCCTGGGTCTACAATGCTTAGTAGACCTCTCTGACCTCTTGGCCAAAGTTCTAAATGGGCATATGATATGTTGAGACTGAATTTCTACCCTGAATCAGTAACATTGTCACCTGTTTGCCATATATATATATATTATAACCTATTTTCTGTGAAAAAATTATTTTATCAGAGAGATATAGTGAGTTTTTATTCTTAAAAATTAAATAGAAACTTTACAATATGTTTGGACAAAATATAATTTTGATAACAATGGAAATTCCTAAAGCATTCTGTGAATGCTTTACCTTAACATTATATTTTGATACATTTTTTTTTTCTAACTAGTTCTGCATTTTTCTTCAATATTGACTGTTAAGTTGTGCGTAAATTTATTATTTCCTTCTCTTTCATTAATTTCTATGAATTGAATTATCTGTAAATTGCCTAGACTAATGGCAGCCAGATTATTTTTCTTTTTATTGGGTTGTAAATAAACAGAACTTTTGATTAAATTAGTAAATATTTTCCAATGCAGATGAATAAAACTAAATCTCAAGTATCTTAAATAATTTAGGACTTCAACAGACCATTGTACTGCTATGTCCATCTGTTCAGAATATTTTACACTTTATGGTCTAAAGCAAGATGCTCATACCCGTGAAAGCAAAAGAGCTTGTCAGGCATTAAGAGGTCAGCAATCTGCTGAGAAAGAAAAGCAGGATGTCAACATCTTTAATAATGATCTTGAGGACCGTAGCGTATTTGAAATGTGCTTTGTTAAATAAAAGGATGGCTTTCTAAATCATGGCAACTACCAGCTGAAGAGTTCAATGAGAAATCCACTGAAGCATGAGCCATCATTGATGCAAACTAGGCACACATAGAAGGAGCAGTGGAATAACTTTTCCATCTTAGAAATTTTTCAAGTGATTTATTTTGGTTCAAATGCAGGTAGTGAAAAGCTATGATAAAAGGTACCCTTGAGAAAATAACAGCCATGGTCCTAGAGTGATATACATCTTTCTCATCACTTTATATACAAAGGCACTGTTTTCTTCTGATATTGAATTTGTCTTTTTTATAAATTGCGAACAAAAAAAATCATGCTGTCAATAAATATTTGCTCTATAATGGGTTTTATGAGTAGAAGAGCTTAAAAACACGTTTACTATAATTCACTCTGTTTATGTTGGAGCTGCTTGGCAGACCAAATGACTTGGTAATCAGTTCTTCAAACAGCATATACTGCTCTCATTTTTGTTCCTGAAAGATGCCTGTAAGGAACCTTGTTAATTTAGACTAATTGACAAAGTATGCAAAAGTGAAGGTATTTCGCCATTCTCAAATTGTGCAGAAGGCCTCCAGAATGCAAACTTTTCAGAGATTCTCCAAAAAGAATGTACAAGTCAGATTTTTCTCTTGGAACAGAAACCTCAGGCAACTAAGTTTCAGCCCAAGAATCTTCATAACTCCAGAAGATATGAGAACCAGAGAGACCACATGTTGACTTTTACATCACAGATCAATGCTGGTAGAGCAGAAAGTTTGAAATACAACCCAAAAAACCACTCAGCCTGTCCTTTAACATGTAATCTGAGCAAGCTTGACCAGGAGCCACCAAGAAACAGTGAACATGGGACCTCTTTTCATTGACTGAGAAGTAATTTCTGGCCTCATGTAATTTCCTTTGCACTTCCTGAAGCATGTCAAGGCAGTAGATATTAGCTATAAATCTCCATTCAGAATGTTACTAGTTCAGATTTTGCAGCAGGCACAGACCTCACAGAGCCAGCCCCTAAGCAGGTTTTATTTCTTAATGGTCTAGCCACAGTCCAGGCTGGCTGTGCTCAGCTGGCATCCTGCATGCTGCAGGTTCTTGCCAAATGATCCATGGCTTTACAGCCTCTGATGCTGGATCTCAGGCACAGAAATGGGGAACTGACAGCTCCACTGAACATCAGAGAAAGGACAAGCTGGAGTTGTGTTTAATAAGGCCTAACAAAATATCCTGGATATGTAAGTCCAAATGGACTCTTCAACACCCAGACAGATGCCCAAAATATTAATAGATGGTAAGTGGATGCTATATTGTCATATCTCTCCTTAGAAATAGAGCTTACAATTTGCCAACACAAGGAAAAGAAAAGGAATCATCTATTTGGATAAGTGCTGCCAGTGGAGCTCAGACAAATTTCAAAATGTAAGCTCAAAGGATTTACAACTAACCATTGCAATTGCACTGTTCCAAATTTTAAATACCATTAATTCAAATCTTTTTGTTATGGTTATGACCTTGATTGGAAATTAAAGTCTATATTGTTGAAGAAAGAGTACAATAATGGAAAATTAAACTAATGTTCCCATTGGGGCAATATCTGTTGACTACTAATTCAGATCCTGTTTGGCTCCAGGCATTAGTGTTTGGACAACAAAGTGTCCAAACACTTTGCTGTGTTTGCCTGCAAAGTGTCTGCCACACATCCAAAATTGTAAAGAAAGAAGAAAATTGGGTATGAAAATTGGCATCTTTAATTCAGATACTTGCAATTCTCAATTTTGGGTTGAACCAACACCAAGCTGTCTATTTTTAAACCCAGAGGACACCTAACCAACAGACAGCTGTGAATGATTTGCACTACCCTTAACCATAAACTTCAACATGGTGTGCCAAGAATCTGAATGATGAGGCAAAGGGAATAGGCTTCCAGTAATGATGTGTCACACACAAAAGGGAAGAAAAATAATGGCAAATCAGTGATTATCTTCAGTCAAAGAGTTTTCAGTAACATAGGATGACAATTATTGGTGCATGAATTCTATCCAAACCCATGTGTTTGGCCTTGCTTCACTCTACAAATTATAACCAACTTTATGGTGGAAGGCATCCTGCTGAAACAGAAAATTTCACAATTTTTGAACTTCCATTTCCCATAATTATCTTTTCTAATTGATGCAATAATATACTTCACTTGCTGACATGATTAACTCAGCTATAGGATGCTATTTACTCTTGCAAAAAAATCTGAAACAGTCATGAATGAACAAGGATGAAATAATTTGGTTTAAGAATAAATTGGTAATGGAAGCTGAGAGGTAATTTAAACTTTGAAAACTTTATTTTTTTTCTTTTTGTGCTTTCCAGTCCTTTTGGAATGGCACTTTGACAATCCTGTAATTAAATATTCTGGTCTTACCTGCAGCATTAGGCAAACCTAGGGCCATTTTCTGACCAATTGACTTTATTGTCTCTACACAGATTTCATAGTGTTGCTTGGGTAATGAAGCAAAGGAAAGATGCTGGGAAAGAACAGCAGGTATCTAGATAGAAAAGAATAAAAATTAACTGAATTATGCCTCTGTGGGGCATGAGAGCTCAGAAGATACCAGCCTACGAAACTGTACAACAGCTACTTGCCAGGAGGAAACGAACAATTTAATCAACAGCTGAGTAACAACTATAACAATTACATTGTTGGTTCTGATGTAAAATCATGAGATTCCAAGAGACAATCCTGATTTAAAAAAACTCATATGCTCAGAAAGTAACTTAGATGGAGGATGACAGACTCTCCATAGCAGTTTGTAAATTTTTAAAAATTCTTACGTAGTCAGCAACTGATTAAAAAAATGGTTTTCATTAAGGAGTCAAAAAAAGAGCAAAACATATTATGCATTTTTTAAGAAAAAGCAATGTTAATTTTTCACTATTTCTGAAGTACTCTCTGTCTTGCACAATCTGTCCTGTGAACTACAATAAAATGTCATTAAGAGGTCAGGCAAGAAATTTCTAGAAATAATAGGCATTACAGTCACATTTTTCTAGCCTTAGTTTAGAGGTACCAAAATGCTAAAACAGGCTTACTTTACCTATGGATATTAGTTTTTACCCTAACAAGGCACAGTTCCCTGTGGATTATACACTTGTAACAAATTTAGCTATCACCTTCTAGTCAGTTCTATACACTAAACTGTTTTCAAGGCCTTAATTTCATCATTTGTTTTGAAATTTAAACAATTAAAGCAATAATGCAGAAATTCCTAATGCAATATTTTAAAAGCAATATTTTTTTTTCTCCTTCCTTTTTTAAACAAATCTTCATCAGAATCAAGTTTTTCTGGAGAATGTTTTACCAGTTCAATCAAATTCTTTTCAATGAACTTTGTGAAACAATGGGAAAATTAGTTGATAATAATGTTTTTTAAGTAAACTATCTGTAAAGAAAAGATACTAAACTTTATAGCCAAATTATTTATGTCACTTTAAATTTGTAAAAATGCAACTTAGGACTGGAATTACAACTATTTCAGAGCAGTAAGGTGAGACAGAATACTTTTTCTTTGTTTCCATATGAAAACTTTCACAAACCACGTGTTCTATTTCTACATGATTCATACCTTTTCCTTTCAGATATACATGGACTTATAGAATAATAAATAAATTCCAGAGTAATTATTTTCCAGAAAGATTTTTCTAAAGACTTTATTAATAGATTTAGTGTGTTTGGATCTGTATAGCAATAATTTCCAAAAATACTTGTGGCAAACTAGTTCACAAATATTCTAAATCCCTCCCCAGTTTCTCTATAGCTCATAACCAAGCAGTGTCACTGCAACTGCAAGCCACCACTAACAATTCTACTTTTATACAGCATATTTCATCTGGAAGGATTCTGAGAAACTTTGCTTTTATTACTTCAGTGCAAAGGTCATTCATTTCTAAATGACAGTTCCTTTATATTCTCCTTCCTGTGATGCAAAGACATAGAAATGAAAGATTCAGTGAGCTTTCAGGCTAAGCAATATTGCTCTACACTTTCCCTTTATGATTTGGGGTGATTTCCCTCCCCCACCCCCTGCTCAGCCATGAAAGGATGTAAAATCAGGATTATAGTGCCTAGTCCCCAGAGTCACATTTGATTAAAAATGCAGGAACTAATGTGCCATCGGCCTGCTATGGTCTTAGTATATAGTTTATTATCCAGTTTATAAGAAACATGTTATTCATATAAGTGGCATTATTAGAACTATAAATTATTGTATAAACATAGATCTCTATTTGTAACTGCTGTGGCTTTCATTAGAACTGGCTAAAAATGTACCCCAATCAGTTGTCTTAGGAATGATCTATATTAACGTCTATGTCTTCTGTCTGTCATCTGGAATTTTTTGGCTTTCTAGGGAATATTAAGTTCTATATGAAAAGACAAGTGGAAATAAAGTAAAAAAGAGAATTGTTCAGTTCATTTCTGGTATTTCAATACAACTTGGGAAATTGGAGGTTGACAAAGTCTGGAAAGAGAAAAAACTGCAAAGATCTCTCAGCACCATTGTTTCACATTCCTTTATAATCTTACAATTTTACTAATTTTAGTAAGTGCGTAGAAGCATTTATTGCCTTGTCAAAAATAGCATAAAAACAAAGACAGTCTTGCAATTTGGAAAGTTATTACACTATATTATTCTCTTCTGTAACTACAGCTTTTTTTGCTTGATCAATCCAATTTTTTATTCTATTTTTTGGTGGGGGTTGGGGGGGATTGTGGGGTTGGACAGGATCCCCTTTAAAGGTAAAAAACAACAGCAATGAAATATGAATGGGTTTAAGGTTAGGCTTAGGTTCCCAGTTAAGCCAACTGGAACTGCATACCCAGATTTTTAGATCATTTTAATGAATCCTGAATACACATTTTTCAAATATATGCTATTTGTTCCAATTTTTTGCTGTTCTGGGCTTTGGTGCTCAGAGAAGGACTAAAAACCATTTTTCAAACATATTCATATTGTGTTTCAAAAAGATCACTATAATCTTACCACTGTTCCAATATTTAAAATTATTTGTACCATCACCAGTATCAGAGAAGATCATCTATAAAAGTCCTACCTGCTCTATAAAAGGCATCTGTACCTTCAGCCAAGACCACAATGGCAGAGGCATGGAATCACAAAATTATGTATCCCTATAGCTACAGCATTTGTATGAGAACAAGTGGAATAAGCCGGCAGTGTTGAAGTTTGCTGATGCCCTGGCAGTGTAGGAAAATCCCTCAACAGGAAAAGTCCCCCTTTTTCAACAGATCATGAGCTCTGTTTCCTTTCTATCCTGTAAATCAGACATTTAATGTCCGTACAGATATTTTACACTCATCTTGTGGGAATAAAAATGCAAATTTATTCCTAAAAATATATCAACTTCCTCTTCTGGTTGATATAAGCAAAGTTGTTAACACAAAATTAAGACTTTTTCTCTGACTGTACAGGGTGAAAGGGATCAGGTGAATGGATCATGGCTGTTCATTGGTTTTTGTAGGATTGAAGAATTACAGAAGTACTTCTGCTAGCACTTCTGTCAATGGCCTTCCCTTCCCTTCCCCCTATTGCCTTATCAGTGGAAGGCTGTAAGGAAACCCAACAGAAGGTGCCAAACTAGAATAAACACATTAGTACGTACTTCTCTTAAATTTATCTCATACAATGAGATAAGGAACTGTTATCCTTCAGACATTATCATGCACATTTACTGAGATTCATCCATGAGATCACTGTGAGAGGGTATTTTCTGTCTTTCGGACACTAACATGTAGAAGTCTCAGGACTCTCAGACCTCTGCAGGCAGCAGCACAGGATGACCATAAGATGTAAATTGCTTTGCAAATGGATGGACCCTGCTTTTTTGTGTAGACATAAAGGAGTCTTGCATGCCACATGATTAGAAAACCTCCAATCATTTTTCTTTAAAAATTATATGATACGCACCAAACTTTTGGAAGTTGCTTTTGTTTTGTTTTTTCTTTTCAACTTTTCTGACAATGAAGGAAGGGAAATTTTTAACTGACTTCTGAACATAGAGTGTGACCTTACCATGTTCATTTAGTTAATAAATTAAACATTCTGAAAACCTTTTTGAGGCAGAGATTGCATGGCCCAGAACAGCTTTTATCTGTGTTCATCCATGTTTCCCCTCTAAATAGGCTGAATCTACTGAAATTAGTCCACAAGAAGTTCCAGCTTCTGAACACGCCTGGAAATTCTCTGAGTGGACAATTGACACCTCCTAAAATAATCTCAGGAAATATTCTAAGATCTTGAAAATAGAGACTGTCACGTTCAAGTGTCTAAAAATGTTTCTGCATGTTACCTAAATTATTACTATAACATAGGCAAACAAAGAATTCTTTTAGAAGAGACAACAGTGGAGGATTAGCCGACTAGACTGTATTTTTCTTTCTTAAGCAACATACTTTTTCAGGCACTTAGAGAAATTTATAGGCACAGTTCTGTCACTGAAACTCCAGCAAAGTGGTTCCAAATCTGCACCAATATAGGTTACAACAGGATTGCATCCCAAGTTTTTCAAACATTTGACACAGTGCTTACTTTTATGAGAACCTATAAAAAAAGAAGTAAAGTAAACTGAATCATCCCCTTCATCCCCATGGGCAGATAAGATTAAGTCCACATGGATTTCTGTAGTGAAACTGTGGAGGAACAGAGTGTAAACTTTCAGTATTGTGTCTCTACATTTGAAAAAAGGAAACTATTCTATATTTGTTTCAAGGTACATAGGAGGATTCATGAGCAAGAATGGAGCCTGTGTGTTTTCTGTTCTCCATGACATTGCTGTACAATTTTGTTAGCATATGAAGGAAAAAAGAGAATGTACATAGGACTGTGTTATGGGTTCTATACTGGACTCAAAAACTCTGTTTCAACTTTTTCTACTGACATTTCTTCATAGTTGAAATATAGAGTGGAAACCTGCTTTCCTATATTTCAGGTGGACATCAAAGTCAGCAGATTTTCATGCACAATCTGAATACCTTCTCACTGTGAGGAATTTATGCTAAAATGCGAAAATAGGCTGCAAAAATACCAATTACAGATTTAATATCTATGTAAGAGCAGTCATTTGAACTCTCATGACTGTATGGGTAACTCTTTTAAGTTGTTTACCTCAGTTTATCCATACAGAACATTCAGATGTTCACTGAAGCACAAAACAGGACTGTGAGATAATTCATCTGCCACACAGTGTTTAGGGTACTTATCCTAGAGATGTGATGTACAGTCTCAGATTTAGAGACTATCCAAGTAGTTTACACAAAATTATATAATTTAAACAGAAAAGACCTAAAATAGCCCAATCTCAGATATAAATCAGGAAGATTTGGAGCATTCTCATACTTAGATTTAAAATTCCTGAAACACAGCAGGATGTTGAACCTATGTTCTTCCATAAGCATAGGGAAATGCTACAAATATAAGTATTTTTGTAACTTGAAAGTATAGCTATCTTGTGAGTTCTGTGTAAGTCCATCAACTATTTTTCTTTTGTTAAATATAATCAAATGAGTTTCTTTTTGTCTCAGATTAGATGTGGGGTTTTTTTTTTGTTTTTTTTTTTTGGTGTTTTTTTTGTTGTTATTGTTTTTTTGTTTTGTTTTGTTTTGTTTTTGGTTCAAGTACAAACTCTGAGCCAGAAGTTGTTTGGTTTGGTGATAGCAATGAAAAACTCACACTAGTTCATTCCAGAAGGATTCTTTTTCAAGCTTTATGGATGTACTGGAAAAATAATTAAACACACAGCTCTGAAGTGAACAAATATTTGACAATGGCATGGGAGTAGTCCATGTGGAGTGTGTTAGGATTCATAATACTAACAGCAGAAACATGCCAGCTTTGTAGAAATTGACTTTTTATGTGAGTGATTACAGCTGGAAGCACACTAAAAATTAACAACACATAACTACATAACATTAGCAGGAACTGCAGAACTGAACTGACTTAAAAACACAGAAGTTGTATTTCAGTATTACGTTAAGACTATAAAACCATATGTTTTCTTGTTGAAATATAGTTTGGGTATATTTTAATGTTTTTATCAACATGACAAACCTATTTAAAAGTATGTCTGCTGCAGTATTTCTCTTTTGCAACGATCTTGTTCCCATCCAGAAGTGAGATTTTCTCACTGACATGCAGTGATCTATGCATGGACATTCAGCACCTCATGTCCACTCTTCATGTGCACTTCCCAGTCACTCATGCCCTATCAAGCTGAAAAAAGTAGGAGGAAATTAAATGAGTGAGAAAGAGAAATAGGAAGTGAGAGAAATGAGAGCACAAGCAACAAGATCACATTTTACTTTGTTGCCTTAAAGAGTAGGCGTGAAACTCATGCAAACTTCCCTGGAGTCTGAGTCACCCGGTGCCCCTCAGCATCTGAATAACAGCAGACACGAGCAGAAGAGAAAACCAACAATATTACAAGTACATTAGATCATTCTTCTTGGTATATTTTGGATTTTTTTTTTTCCTGTAGAGGCACAACTCTAAGATATAGAATGCTTAGCAGTCTTGTCCGTGGAGACAAAATTCAACAGCTGTATTGAGCTTCTCTGCAGAAAAAGCAACTCCCACACATGCTCCAGAAAAGTGAGTGAGATAACAGCAAAACCAGGTGAGGGAGCTTGAGGAAAATACTTTCTCTGACAAGGAGCAGAACTGTATGTAGGTTAGGAAGGAACTTATCATTACCCATTTTTATCATATTAACTAGCTACCCTTTTTTAATTTTTTTCTTTGTGTTTTGAATGAAGACTTCTATTAAACAGTGTTACTTGTAGCAATCTAAAATTATTAGTCCTTGATTACATTACCATTACTCTGACAGATCACTTTGACAAGAGGTGTATTTCTGGTGCTGCTGGAACAGATAGGGAATGTGTAGGAGGCAAAGACTAAAAAAAAAAACTATTCAGAGGGGATTATGGAGGTTAATACAAAGAATATGCTTCTTAGGGTATTAGAATTGGTGCACCAGATTCACAGCTCATTGAGGTCTCACAACATTCCTCAGTGCTGTGTCAAAGGGAACAAAGATACTGAAATGAAAACCCAAAGCCCAGGGAAGAAAAGGAGTTTCCTAATTATTTTCATTCTGGTGTCTAAGGTTCATTCTATAGGCAATAGCACAATGAGGATATGTAGGTTTTCAGAGAACACTACATTAAGAAAAATGTAAGTTTCCTTTTGTGTATAGTATTAAAATCTTATAATAATCAATGTGCTTGCAAAATATTCTGCTGATAACTTCTGGTCTATCACTGTTTTCAGATCTGGTGTAATTCTCTTTAGGTTAATTTGGTTCTGTTTAGCCATCCTTCTCCAATTTCCATGCAGAATTTTAGTGCAACATCCCCCTACATAATTCAGAATATGTTTTTTGATCCATTTATAAAATTGTGATTCTATCAAAATAATTTTCCTTTAGAACAATTTCAATGACCGCTTACTAGGACAGATGACTAAATTTATTTTCTTCGCTTTATGTTGCTTTCTGTGCACGTTTGCCATTCCTTAGTAACAACTTAATTTGCTGTTAAGAGTAATTTATATTCAAGAAAAACTATTTAACTGAAAATTAATAAAGGAGATGACACAGGAGACTTAAGCATCTCTTGGACACTTTCCTAGAAAAAATTAAAATCCCCCCTCAATTTACTATTTTTATAACTTCTTCTATTTGTATCATTGAAATCAATTCCCAGGCAGTAATGTCTTACAGGCAAAGTATTGCTGTCTAAAATGATATCACCACACACATTTTTTCAATTTGGGTGGCAGACATGCTACTGGAGGTTTGGGGAAAGCCACACTGCCTAATATTAGTGCTTGTTTTCTATTCAACACAGCATGAAAGATCTGGCACGTGTTTTGTGCTTCTGACTTGATGCATATTTTCTGTATTTTCTGGACTGTCTAAAACAAAAATAATAGCGAATTCAAGTGTTTCTCATCATGATCCTAAATCATTCACATATGTGAGTAAGTCTAGGTGCCACAAAGTTACACCTCATTTAGCTGTTGTTCATTCAGCAAGAGCTGGATCATTTTAAACTAGATTTCATAGAATCATAGACTATTTTGAGTTGTATGGGACTCATCAGGATCATCAAGTCCCACTCCTGACCCTGTTCCTCTTCTTTCCCTCATGGGGATGTTGAAAATCACCATGAGGTCTCTGCTCATCTCCTCCAGGAGGAACAAGCCAGGTGATCTCACCTACTCCTCCTAAAGCTTCCCTTCCAGACCCCTCAGTGTCCTCATTACCCTCCTATGGATGCTTTCTAATAGATGTCCAACTTTACATGAAATTCTATATGCAAATATATTTAAAAGAGTTTCTTATTCCATTAAGCAATTTCATTTCCTAATTTACTGTTTCAAAATAAACCAATTTAGTTAAAGCTTATGAAAAATGTCTGCATAAGGGACTTGCACCAATTTGAAAGAAATCTTTAAAAGCTGATCTTGAAAAGAAGGACTGAATTTAAATTCTAAGTCAGTCCTGGTGAAAGCAAGAATATGAGTGCACAATTGGAAGTCAGCTTTGTTTGACTTCACAAGTTTTTTCCAGACTTCAATAGCTAACAATTTGGCTTAAAAGCTTCATTACCTAGAGGATCACATCCATTTTCTTGTTACTAAGCCAGCCTTCAGAACCAAGATACAGCTCAGTATCTTGGTAAAAGCAGTAAGGGGAATTCTCCAGACTCTCCCTTACACCATTTAACTCACCAATCATTTTAAGGCCAACGCTTACTTAGCAATTTAACTGAAATTTCTGTAAGCACTTACAGCAGTAAAAGCAGAAAACTTATGTGTTCATAATGGATTTTGAATTTTAAAAAAATAAGACTGTATGGGAAGTGTAACCCACTTGATACTCTTTTGAGGAAAAGAGAAATCAGGACTATGTTCAATATAAGATTTCAGTGAGTGTGTATCAGCAGATCAAATTTGGGCATAAGGAAAAACAACATAAACAAAAGATATCTGTATTCTGTTGAACTTATATAGTCAGTAGTTGGCAAAGAAGGTGACAGGGTATGCACCAAGATGGGAAAATTGTGTCCCCTTTGGTATCTCCATTTCTACAGAACAAAACAAAATTTCTAAAACCCTGTACCCTTAAGTTTCATCTTCTTCTTCACCCCCTGCACTTTCAGGCAAGGCTGGGCATGGCAAACCTACTTTTAGAGAGCATTCTGGAATTGACTGTAAAATTCAATATTGTTTAATTATAACATTTAATAGCTCACTGTTTAGACACCTATTCAGCTTGTTAGCTCCCCAACTAATTAAGCCACCTCCTAGGACAAAATGTTAAGCTGGCAAGTAATGTGAGAAGCAGACACAGAAATTTATTAGAAAAGGACCTAGAAAGAAATGGAAAATTATCAGTTTTTTAACCTGAAAAAGGCCACAGAATCTGCCACTGTTTTTCCAATCTAACTAAATAGTACATCAGGGACAGCATTTCAGGCAAACAGTTTATCTGAAAGAGCAGTTCCCTGATTAAACCAGCAATGATAAATCACAGGGTATTCTCTAGTGCAATCCACTGTTTTAGCCATACAAAAATGAAAGAAAAGGATATGAAATGCTAGGCCTTAGAGACTCTATATGGTGAAAAGGAGTTCTAAAGTCTACAGAGAATTGTTCATGTGTGAAAATATTTAATTTCTTTCTCCTTTTCTTTTTGTTTTAATGATCTCAAGGTGGTTAGTACTTTTTGTAGTTTTGACCCCCTGCACTGAAGTAAGGAATGATTCCAGAAGAAAATTACTAGGTGTGACTCTGATTAAAGCTAACAGCTATGACAACCATTTATTTTAATAACTACTTTTAATTTTTAAAAATAAAATCTGCTGTTTATCAAATAAGGGAATACAAAATTAAAAACTGAAGAAGCAAGATTATCTTAATTTGATTCTTCAAGTACTATTTATTAGTACTTGAAGAAGTACTATTTATTTATTTGTCAGCCTTTAGTATAATCCACATTTACCTGAATTGTACCCTTATAGAGTTATGTCTGGATTTCTTGTTACTTATTATTTTTACCACAGAACTCACCTCATGTGTTGCATTGCTCAATTAGTAGTTGCTATTTCTCAGTTAAACCCTGGGCCATGCTAAAACACACCATCTAAGAATGCACTGTATTTTATCTTGAAGGTAGAACTTTGTAGACCTTCTCCACTGTTGGAATTTGGGGTTACAAACAGGCATGAAGCTGTTTTTAAAGGACACAGAAAGTTCATCAATGACCCAAGGAAAGAAAACACCAAACATTGGTATTTTGTCCTACAAACAAGATAATGAGTGCACTGTGATGAGCTCGCCAACAAAAGAATGTTGTGCTTTCCTTTGGAGCCAAGACAGAAGATGCAATCACAAGACTGGAATTATTCCAGTTTGATTTGGAGGCAAGCAGGAAGAGGTCTTACAGCCCTAAGTGGTCCCAAAAACATGATCATGGCCACAAATGATGGCATGATACATGACTAATTGCAAAAGACTCTGAAGACCTTCAAGAGGATTGGAGGAGAAAAACATTAAAGCATTTCCCAGAGATTCATCCCACATGATGAGCAGAAGCAGTCAAGGGTCAGAAGAAGTTATAACCATCCTTGTTCAGCAAAAGAAGGATGTGCTCTTGTTAGAGCTTCCTGGAATCAATCTTCCATGAATGATAAGGTTAAAGTACCCAGGAGGGATAAACATAAGTAGAAAGAGAAGAGGTGAAAAAATATAAATGTACACCTATGCACTTAGAACTAAACCATGAAATAAGGGTCACTACCAAGCCTCAGATGGACACAAAGGAGAAACTATTTAAGTTCTGTCTAGGTAATAAACAAGTGAAAATGGAATTTCTCATGTCTGAGATGAGTTTGACCTACTTCAAAATTACTGAATTTGGGTTGTAATATTAAATTAGGCTATAAAACTCACATTACTGGAGTCTTCCCATTGATGACTAAAACCTATACAGGAAGAAATCAGTGGGGGAAAAAAGAAGGGAAAGATACAATATGTTAAAAATAATTTTAACTCTTTCAAAATTACCAGCATTATGAAATAAGCTTTACCAATTAGGAGTTACAAAGATAATGAAAAAAGCAGTAAATGTGTGGCTGCAAATCACCAAATCACACTAAAGAATGGGATGATCAAATTCTTGAAGGCTAATACATCATATGTAGGTTGAAGAAGATGCATTATTGTCAGAGACTTAAATTCTTACTGAGACATGTCAGAAGTCAAAGCAAGGAGCCCCTCAATAATTTCACAGTTTATAACAATTATAAAATTTTATCTGAAAAGACTGTAACAACCAATGTACATTGTCTTCACAAGGAAAGAAACATTAATCTTGGGGCAAAAATTAACAACTGGTAGAGTACAAGGTATAAGGAGTCAATTATGTCTGAATCATCCCAGCCTCCACCATATTCACAGCTCATAGAAATTTTATAAGCTATCTTCATGAACATGATAACAATTATGAGCAAAATCTATTGGGAGAAAGTAATTAAATGTGATGGATAACTGGGAATTCCTAAAGTGCCAAAAATGTCAAAATTTCTGCTGAGGAAGAAAACTGTGCTAGCTACAACAGACATGCAAAGAAACTGAGAGCATCAGTTAATTAACTAATAATTATGATAGAAAGGAGGAAGATCTCATAGCGATAAATATTTAGTAAAAAAAAAAGTATATACGATGACATGTTGATAACTGATAGACAATATTACACATTTAAAATGTTCAGATAAATGAAATATTTTTTAAATTACAAATTACTGTAATAAAGTAATAACATTAATGCCAGCCTGTAGATTTTGATTCTTGAATATATACTATTTACCCTTTTTAATTAATCACTTGAGAAAAGATAATGTAAATATATTATTATAAAACTTTCTAATGACATAAAGATCAAGAGAATCAGTAGCAGGAAAAATACTATGTCCCATATGCAGAATGAACTCAGTTTCTTGATAAACACACTGTGGGAAAATGATGTGTATTTCAACATTGCCAAGTGGAAAGAACATAATTATGAATAAGGAATGTAAGTCATTCTTCAGGATTGGGAATTCTAAGGAATGAGAGAAATATTGAGTGACTTGGAGGTCAGCATGGATAATTACTTGAACATGAGTTTTCATTGTGGAATACAAAAGTCCTTGAAAGTTTTAGTAGAGAAAATGCCAAGTATATGTGAAGAGAGTATGTTGCATGTGTACTGGCAATGAAGCCATAAGTGCTAGATTATTGTGTCCAATTATGTGTTTAAAGAAAGATGATGAAAAATTATAAATGGCTTAGAGAAGTCCAGGAACATGATTAAAGGACTGGAGAACATCTCTGACTGAGGAAAAAAAAATAAATCAGAAGACTAGTTTAGTTTCCAAAATTGAAAGTTAAGCAGTGACATGATCAGGGATTAAACATACTTTCCTGATGAAATCTGATAACAAAGAACTTCTCAACCAGAAAACATAAGGACAATAATCCCTTCCTATTATTCTTCTCAAACAACACCAGCATTTCTGTGGGATGATTCTGATTCCCAGTGATACACATTTTAATGCCTCAAAATCCTTTCCTAAAGGTAACCTCTGGTTTCCACATGATTCTAATTCTCAGTCTCAGAATGAGAAAGAGCTGGACAATTTTTTCCATAATTATCTGTTGAAAACTTTACCTTGAGGCCTGACAATGAGAAGTACTTAAAATCAGGCTGCCTCTTAAGCATCTAAGAATGCACGATGCACAGTCCTGACCTGAGGAGTCACCTTCCAAATTACTTGGAAATTTCTTGTGTTTTTGACCTCACAGAGTATTTCAAAAGCAGAGAAGTGCACTCATCTCCATTTAATAACTTGGCCTCTATTAAAAAATTATGCCTCTGCAGTTTATCCAGAGACACAAATAAAGTAGTGACTGGTGATAAGAATACAAACCTGATTTTTCTACTTCTAACTCCTGTTCAAGTTATCACTAGACTTCCCTAATAATATATAGTTATTACCAGATGCTTCACTATATCCACATTACAGTATTTACAGACTCTTGTTTCCTATTCAGAACTCCAGTCTTCAATTCACACCTCATTTAGTCAAACAAAATAAAATGAAATAATTAAAACACAAGCACAAGGTAAGCACTATGGGCAATCCAGTTGCTGAATTATACTGAAAAGAAACTTAAAGCATTGTGAGAATTTCAGTGTAAAAAAAAAATCAATTCTTTAAATTGAAGAGGAGAGACAAGTGAGGTCTGAGTGGGATTTTGTAGTTTGTAGTCCCAGACTTGGAGAGTTGAGCTTCAGCTTTAATCCTAGGCACTGGCACACATTGCATAGGAAGAAATTTCCATGTGCTACAGTTTATGCTTTAACCTAAACAGTGCAATGTAAACTGGGGCATGTGTTATTTCATGGATGACACAGTTTTCAAGTTATGACAGTTTAGTAGTGTCCCAGGCTCTTGGTTCCCACACATTCCACAACTTTTTCATTTTCCAGAACTGTCGTCAAAAACAGCTTCAGACTGCTGGAGAACACTGAGAGAAAAGAGTAAAAGATATGTAATATATTTAGTTAATAAATTGTGATGGATCTGTGTTATGACATTATCTGTTACTATGATGATAGGTCAGGATTGCAGTCAGGCAGTTTAGAGCAGTTAGTTTAAGAAAACAAAATTGCTCCCAGTAGATTTCTAAAGGCCATTACAAGCAATACAGAAAATCTCTTTCCTCATCCTCTTCTCCAGCACTCTCTGCCTTCTGCCACAATGAATCAGAATGACATACTTTTTTTTCCAAGTTAATTTTCTACAAACTCAGAAGACTATTTTCTTCGAAATTATTTATCTATTTACTCTGATATTGATATCAAGGTACCCTGTTCTTAGGATTTTTGGTGCTTTACTTACGGATTTTAATTTGGTTTGAACCTAGTCAGCTAATTTTACATTTTCAATACCAGTCATATTTTCTAGTAAATAAATACATTCTTTATCCAGTCTTGTATAACTGGCATAAGTTAAGATGCATTTTCCAACCCTAGATCATTGATTTTTCAATTTCCATATATGTAAAAAAACTTCATTGGTCCTTATATGAATTATTAGCTGCCACATGCAGTAAAGGACTTTAAGTTTATATGTAACCTTTTTCTATGTTTTCTTTCATATAGTATGAGACACACATGTGCAATTTCATTTTCCTTCCAGAGGTATGATTCTCAGCATGGATTGGATGGATTGGGAAGCATCACAGCAAGATGAACTAAGGAGTTAAAATATTAGTTTAGAGAAGAGCTCTTCAAACAAAGCCTTTTCACAGCATTTCTTGTTAAGCCAGGAATAAAAAAAAAAAAATACTTGAAAATTACAGATGTTTTGAGGAAATGTGAAAATAATTTCACAACTGATTTAAAATATAAAAATTAGATGCTGCTATCTGCTGTTACAGTTATACAAATTACAAGCAGTGAAAAACTTCATTCCTTAAGACCTGGTTAGATACCAAGGGGCACACAGAGATTTGTTTTGTACATATTTCATCTGTGCCTATGTGTATTATTTGATAGAGTTATCCTACTTCACCTTCCAGGGATGAGATTACATCAGCCTGTATTTAGAAAATGTTGGTATGTTAATTTAGGTTAATCAAGCATGTACTTTTAATTATGAGAAAAGCACCATAAAAGTACATAGGGAATACAGTTTGTTCTAGGTTATGGCTACTGTTAATAGTTCAAAATCTGTGGCAAGTGTGTTCTCTTCCAGGTTCAGGTCAATAAAAAAATGTATAATAATTTTTTTATCCTGAAGCATGATGGGCTAGTCTGTAGTTAGACTGCATGTCACCATGCACTCTACATTTATTAAAATATTACAAACACCTGAAATTTAGAAAAGTTGGATTCCTTTAAACTGTTATCTGTAGGTAGATTTAGTCTCAAAGTTTAGGATCAGTAACTTGAATTTAGCTGAAATTTTCCGCTCCCGTCATCAACATCCAAAGCTTCACTTTTCTATCTTTCTTGGTTATACAGAGATTAAAATTATTTAATAGTAAATTGAGAAAGACAACTCCTCTTTCTACCCTCTACAATGCACTTTTAAAAATGTCTTTTCTTGCTCCCACAAAAATCTGTTCGAAGTACAGTGTCTTGTTTCAAAGAACATAAATAACTCAGAGCAAGTTACTGATCCCTTGCTTTGATCATTCCTGTCCCCTCCTGTACACGGAGTAATGAAACCAGTGGGGTAATGCATGCAAGCACATGTGTCAGTAAAATTATCAGCTTTGTGCCTACACTGATTTGCAATAATGAGGAAAGAGATTGCTGCATCTGAACTCAAAGGTTACTTTTTAGTTCTGTAGGAAGAGTGACAGTAGCAAAAAATACTATTTAATTATCCTTGCTAATGTCTGCAGTGCAAAGGGGTCCATGCTTCTAATTATGAACTACATCAAGGAGGGGTTTTATAGGGTTTTTTTGTAAAAATGGCTGTGCACTGGATCAGTCACCATCATGCTGACACCCTGGGCAAAATTCAACTGCCTCCACCCATTTATGGTAGCAAAAAACAGCATCCAGAGCAGCTATCCAATATTTGGCATATTGCTCCAGGCTTGTAAGTTTTACTTCATGTAAAAAGTTTGAATCAATCAATACAATTAATCAAATTCCCTTAACTGAATAATCCTATTCAAGTAATTCAGTGAAATCTATTTTTATAAAGTATACAATATTTCATACTTTGTATAAATTAAACAATTATATTTGTAGACTGAATACAACATTTATGGTAATTTCAAAAATAGCCTACCGTAAGCATTTTCTTATATTAACCATCAATATAAATTTTCATTAAAATATTAAATCAGAAAATAACAACATCAGTAAACAAGATTCAGATCCACAGAACTTAGTATTCTGCTGCAATTTTTCAACATATGCATGACTGACCTTGTGAAGATGACAAGACCAGCACGTAGAAGTGCTGTTATTTCTCTGGGAAGTGCCTGTGAAGAAACATCACATGTGATGTGGAGATGGGAAATTCCTTAGCTCCACATAAATCTAATTTTGTTAGCAGTCAAAGGTACCCTTGCAAGGAGAAAGGCAGTGTCTCTGCTGTGGCTAATGAGCACTTAAACCAAGGCATTGAGCTGATTTATCAGTGTTCTATGAACTCGGTGAGAACTGAGCTAACCTTCAGTTGAAGCCAACATTTGATTCAGGAAGATATTCCCATTGTCTGCGCCAGCTTTGTTTTACGCAAGAGTGACATCTGCCTTTAGGCAGGACAGCCTATGAATATTGTCCACATAATCTTTGGAGAAAAAAATCCAAACTGATTTCAACACCACATCCCCCCAAAAAAAAAACCCAGGAAACAAATCAACAACAACAACAAAACCAAAAACCTATATTGAGTGAAAGGCATTACCACAAGCTACATGGTAACAGCTTTCTTCTGACAAAGTTTTTTGCTAGACAGAACATCGTCTGCTGAAACCACAAAATCATTACACTTCCCAGTTTGTCATGATTTTTTGAGTTATATTTACAGTAGTTGTTCTTTTTCCATCTCCCCCTCACACTCTCTAAATCATCTAAGTACTGGTTTTTGTTCAAAGCTGCAGAGAGGTCATGAAAGATGAAGAGGTTACATGTGGTGGAAGGAATCTCTTCATATATTCAAAGGACATATTCATGACAAGCTAAAAAAGTAAACATTAATTATTTTCCTTAATGGTACACTATCTCAGCTCCTCTCTGCTGTAAGCTACAGTCAGAGTAAATCATGAACACTAATGAGAACACAGCAGAGTGAGGACTAAAATACTTTGGGTTTTGGCTCCATTACTGACCATAAAAGGCTCCCAAGGTGCTATCAGAAAATAAATTTTAAATTGCTAAAATAAGATGGGACTCCCACCACACGTAAGAAAAAGCTATATTCATGTACAATTATAGGATTACGACCTATTTCCCTACTCAGGATCTGAGCTGTACGTTTGCTGAGCAGCTTCAGCTTATATTCAGTTCCTGAGGGGTTTTACTCTCATTCTAGGTAATTTCTTTAAATTAGTATAAAAAGACAAAACCCCACTGCACTAAAATCAGAAATTATTACTATTCCATTACTTACTGTTTTTCAAGTAATCCAGCTTTCATCATAAAATATCCTTTAGATGGCCAGTGCTTGAATAAATATATGCATTCTAAATTTCCTTCATTCTATTTTGTTATATTCTTATTCTTTTTTGCTCTTTGCAACATCACTTTTTTAAACAGTACATGATCATTCTCTTCCAACAGTTCCAGTCTGCTCTCTTTCACAGATTGCAATTTGAATAAATTTTCAATTACATATATTTTATCCCTACCAATCTTAATAACTAAAAATAATTAAATTATATAGGAAAATTCTTAGGTTTTAGGGGGATCAATACATAGCAGTTTCTTCTACAGACACCTGATAATTATCACTGTCATTATTTGGGAAATATGATTGTCTTTTTTTATTATTTTATATTGCTTTGTTTCAATAAGGAAGGGCTTTGTTCACTTGCTTGGGGTTTTTTAACCTTTTCCAATCTGTTTTGGTTTGTTTTCTTATTTATAATTTCTTCTGCATGTAGCGAGCATAATGGCTAAGTCTTCTTCAGGTTCATGAGAGGGTTAGCCTTTAATCTTAGCTCAACATCCAACAATATGAAAATCATGGTGGGAAAAGATAAAAAATTATGAAAATGTTACAAGAACATAAAACTCTTTTTACTTGTAAGCTTGTGCCCATTGATGTTATAATAAGTGATAAATACAAATTATTTTTGAAGAGGTCAAAGAATAAGTTAAGTATGCTGCTTGCTCAATATTCAGGGTATAAATCACTAAAAAGAAGTGATAAAAAACATGTTTTACAGACATATGTAAAAATATTAATTCAACTCTTCATCTTCATTTTTTCTTTTATTTTTTCGTTCCTTTCCCATTTGTTTGTCTCTGATACTTCTTCTTGTATTGATGGCAAAAGTCACCAGCTGCTTATCATCAAAATTATTAAGCTCATTATATTCTGAACATATTCTTTTGTGCCAACATAGTGACAGGATGGATAATCTTACATACTATCCCTGTAACTATAGATGGCTTGAATGAATTCTAACTACTTTGCTAGTAGGAATGAAAAGAAATCTACATTTGTTAGTTATTACTTCTTGGTTTTCTTAAATATTTCTATTAATAAAAGTAAGCTACTAGTGATTGAGGTAATCAAAAATACTAGGGCATGGCAAATCTTCAGATGTAAAGCTTTATTTGTGTTTTCAGCATAGATTATGGAGTAAAAGTACACTCTTTTTAACATTAAATTCCATTATCTTTAAACAATATAAACCACTGCACATTAAAATCAATTACCTAATGAAATCCAGAGATGAGGTATGGCATTCAAAAGGCTAATTTTATGTCTTCTACCATTTTTCCATTTCATGTCTGACCAGAAGGACCTGTTAGAATAATAAAATAAAAACACACCAAAATTTCAAAGCAAAACAAAAATAAAAAAACAAACAAACACAAAAAACCCACAGAAACTAAGAAACACAAACTAAAAAAGTAATAAAAGTATTTCAAATGCATCTTTCCTATTGTGAACCTTTACTCATTTCTGGATGTGGCTGAGATTTCACCTGTATTAGTGGTACAATTCTTGTTGTCTATTGACATTACCTCAGCAACTTCAATTGCTAATGTTGGTTTGTCAACCCAGGAAAACCAGAGAAAAAAAAATGCAATGCAGGAGCTCTCTATTTTACTTTCTCCTCATGAGCCACATGAAAATTGTTGCTTCTGCCCATAAAAGGCAGAACATCCTCCAAATGCAAGCTGTGCCAGCAGAAGCTGTTTTACTGCACAAAGTAGATCTCTGTATATACACTGGGGCAGAAGATAATTTTGGGCAAATGCAGCAGCATTGGACTTTGTTAAAAGCTTCTGCTCTTTCAGAATGCAAAACTGAAGCCAAAGCCTATAAACTCCGGACATTTTGCCCGGATTAACCATCATTTTGTTTATTTTAGCTGTAATTAGACCATATTGCATGACATCATCACACTAGCCAACTTTATTATAACTAAAGATTACTTTTTAGGAATTCTGCAAGCCTATGATAATTGTGGAGTGGTTCTACTTCCACAATATAGTAAAGAATTATTGATGGCATATGGATATTTTGTTTATTGTTTCCTGAAGAGCTATTTCCATAGGATTTTCATACTGTGCAATAAACAAAATAGCTTCATCCCTGAAATAGCTCTATTATGGAAGTTTAAGTGTCAAATGTATTTCTATTGCTCAGGCTAATGCTGAAATATTCACCATTAGAGCCAAGCTTCAGTTAGCAAAAAACCAGCAAACTAAACCTTTCATTCCTTAAGTGCTTTTCTTTATCTGTGAGACTAAAAACTGTCTTTTTAGCTGGCACCAGTGGCTTTGGGGAGTGTTTTGCAGCACATTCTTGCAAATGCTTATTTCAGGTTTATTGGCCTCACAGTAGAGGTTGCAGAAGACCACACAATTGGAAAGATCATTTTTCTTTGCATTAGCAGTTTACACTTAGCATGGTGGCAGCTAACCTTAGAGGAAACTGAATTAATGAAAGATGCTTCACAGAAAATGATTCAACATTTAAGAGGGAGTATGGAGGAGAATCTTCAAAAATAAAAAATCATAATCAAATTGTGCTCCTTTTTACCTGTGTTTGGATTTTACTCTAATTAGGTTCCTGTTTTCCAGACTTTAATAATTTATAACCACATTCTATGAATAAAAAAATTAACTATTTCATAGGTCATGAGTAAAAACCTCTTTAAATACAGTGAAACACATGTTAATATATGAGAGAGACTTTCTTGTCCTAGTGTTTGGAAAAATGTAAATTTAATCAAAGGACACATCCACAACAAATATGGATAGTAAAATCTAAAAACTCCTCCAGCATTTAAGAGAAGTTTGTGTTCTCCTGAATTAATGTGTATGCATGAAGTGATGTGATTTCTTTACCTGTATTCTTTGGAAACCTGTATGAACAAGAGCTATTCCTTTAAAAGGTCATCCCTTATTTATTTATCTTTTGGCAGCTCACTTCATAATCACATCATGAAGTATCATTGAACTAGAGTTAGAAAAACTATTATATCATCTATTTAATCCTCTCTCAAAGTTAGCATGTGATACAGTTCTCCCACAGAGACCAGCACAGACAACTGTCTTTTGCAGAAATTATGTGAAAATATAGGAACATGGGTCAGTCTCATACATATTCATAACTTTTCTAGGCACATCTTACACAAGGAATGAATTTGGAGCCATAAACAGTAGTTAAAAATAAATGCTTAGAATCCAGCCCCATATACTGTTTTCATTACATGTCTCAATAATACAAAAACAGGGAGTGAAAATGCAAAGCATATTGCCATGATCTGCAAGTAGCACTGTTTATTAACACAGTAGTTAAAGCAGTTCAAATAAACTGTCAGCCAGCTGAGGACATCTTCTGTGAAAACACAAAAAACACCTACCATATTTCAAATAAAACAAAAAAATTACTCTATGGGTGAGTTCTGTATGATATCACACAAGATGGATTAATGAAAATCAAAAGCTAAAGAATTAAAATCGCTGAATTATATGATTTTGCCCATGTAGAAGTCTGAGACAAACACAAAAAAGGAAGCAAGCTAAATCTGGAAACCAAAGAATTCCTCAACCCAGTGTTCTACACCACAAAGACTGGATAATTGCCATAGTGAATAAGCCTGTTTTGCGTGTTCTGAAGAGTTAAAAAAGTGTCTCAAAAACTTTGATATTTGCTCAATTAAAGAGCTTTTTCCATGCTCAGAATAAACTAGCTCTAGTACAGACACAACTCTTTAGCAAATAGATCACAAACATTCCTAGTATAATCATCTAAAAATAGTCCATAGTCTCTGAGTGGTATCACTCCCTTGTGTAAGTCAGTTGGAAGCTTTGGAGTGAAGACATCATATTACACACTAAATTGTGTAAGTAGTACTTCCACCCGCTCCATATTGTAGTAATTAATTTTTTTTATACAAGTAATTTGATAATGATTCCATTTTGATCACATTAAACTCTTAGAAATCTTCTTTTCAAATGAGGACAGATCATCTTTACAGAATAAAAGATACCTCATTTTCTATGTCAGATTATTCCTTGCTCTCTTCTGACACTGGGAAGATGATAGTAGTGTTCCACTTAGCTCCCATTTGGTTCCTTTTGAAGATTAGAGAAAGGGATTATGAAAGCCATATTGTCTGGATGATGACTTTGAGTATTGGGAGACGTTGATTAAAATAAAATAAACAAACAAAAACCAACAAAACAAAACCAAACCCCAAAAATAAACAAAAAACCCACAACAAACAAAAAAACAAATTTTAAAAAACCCAACCCAAGCCAAACCAATACGCAAAAAAAAAAAAAAAAATCAAAAAAAAAAATACTCACAACAGAAGCATATGAATTCAACATCAGTCACTCACTTATTAGTTGTCTTAGCCATAAGATTTCAAAAAACATTTTAAAAGCACGGCTCATGATTTTTATAAACTTTAAAAAAAAAAATCTTTGTACAGCAAAATTAACTCAGCATGTGATTTTGCAACTCTATGAAAACTACATTTCTGTTGTATAAACTTGTATTCTCTTACTTATGGTTTGTTATTACTTTAAAATACTAATGCCATGCAATACTCATCCAGGCCATAAATAGGTACTTGATCTAGATCATCTGGCAAAAAATAATCATACTAAAAAAACTCCAAACCCTAATACTTAAGGCATGTTGAAAGTTAAAATAAAAAGAAAATTATCTTGTGAAGCTATATTTTAGGACATGACCAGTATTAATATGACACAGTAAGATTTAATTGTCTGTTTCCTATAATTGGCAGCAGTTGAAGAAACAAAAGTGAGTTTACAACTTTCTTTGATTTTCTGTATGCTTGGGACTGATCAAGTTAGGATTGCCAGAAAAAATATGGCCAAATGAGAGCTAGTGTAATTCCTTCAACTTTGGGACCATGACTTTAGGTCATTAATGAATTTAAAATACATTTGAAACAATTTTTTGTGTTTATCACGTAATTATTTTTGTTCCTATTTTCATAGCATTAATAACCTCTGTTTATAAACTTAAGAGGCCATGGAAAAAACCTCTAGTCCTCAAACAAACAGTAAAATTATTAATTTCAAAAATTTAAACTTTCTCTAGCATTGAAAGTCATAGTTGATCAAAATTTTGGAGTTCTTGCTTTAGATTCAGGAATTATAGCCTGATCTTTTTCCCCATGCAAAATATTAACCTTTGCCAAGTACATAAGATGATAATTAAAACCAGGTCTAAATCCTTTATCAATCAAATTTTCAAAGATGTTGCAGCAGACAGATGCTGTTTCAAGCTAAGATGAAAGTGTCACATTATCACGATCACAATTTATGCAGTGCATGGCTCTACAGCCATGGTTATACTGAGGGAAGATCCAAAAATTGTGGCTTTGTTTGAAAAAGGAGAACTTGCTCCCTGCTTGCAATTAGTAGGTGAAAAGCCAGGAGAAGAATTTTGCTGATACATGCTTTGAAAAGGTGCCTTACATCTGCAGCTGATAGGCTGGAAGAGAATCAAAGAGCCTCCAGACAGAGCAAGGGGTTGTGCTTGAAAAATGATCATGATACCTCAAGGAAAGGAATCTCTCCCAAAGGCTGTTTCCAACTGGGGTGGTCAACAGGCAACAGAACCTGGAAATACAGGGGTGTATGTGCTTTTTTGGGGTTTTTGGCATGGGGGACTGGGAGGTTTCTCTGGTCTGAATGACCTTCTAATTTAAACTGCAAGTCAGGAGATGATAAAGTGTGCCCTTCCACTTCAGGAATCAGCATTAAAAAACTGAATGTAGCTTATCAGCCTATTTTATGTCCTTTAAGGTTAATAAATATATCTTTTATTCATTTTTATAAATTATGCATTTAAATACTGATGATACAGTCAAAGTCAAGTCAGCCATGACATGGTCAATTAGTTATTGGATCCTTGGATTACTTGATTTAAACTGGGATTTTATTTCTTTTCAGCTTCTGTGGAGATTTATTGCAGACTTTAAACACAGCTTAAATAAAATATGTCTGTAAAAACAGATTTCAAAAATGTAGGGCTGTTTTGTTAACGTCATTATAGTTTGCCAGTCAAATGCAAAAGTAAGTAATTTATTTGCTTTTAAAATTTGTGGTTTATTTCAAATTATGAGATAACAATGATTTTGACTAGGTTTTTGGAAAAATCCTTGAGTACTGTCTGAACTGCTGTCCTAAATTTCAACTCCTGATGATACCATGAACAGAGCATTGTAACTTTTATCTCACCTCTTTCTGATAATTCCTATGTCAGTTACCTTATTACTATTTGATTATTTAGTGATTTGAAACATGGTCAAAAATATTTATTGAAATTTTAAAATTTCTTTTAAAAAACTTTAATTCCAGGGAGACTTCATAACATGATTGTTTCTTAGTATTCAACTCTAATCCCTAGTGTTTTGTAGGGAGAGGAAACATTTTTTTAAATTTACATTCCTAGAAGAACTTTCTTCTTTACCTAAATGTGATAACAATTTGCATGACTATCAAAGCTGCTGTATACAGGTTGACATTATTCAGTACTCAGATAAGTAAACCATTTATCACTTTGTTGAGCTCTTCAGTCAGTCTACAGCTGAGCAAATTTCTTTGGCTTGCTTTTCCCAGGACAATTATTCTAGATATATTACCTTCATGGGAGATGTTAACCAAAAGCACTGCTTTCTTTCAGCCTTGCCCTGAAAGTCCCTCTTGGCATATAAGAAATATGAAACACATTGTTTAGATTTCACCAAACCTAAATCACCACAAGAAGGATAGAAGGGGCAACTCAAACATTAACTAGAAATTTAAGTTAGGAAAAGGCAAACCACCAAGGAGGGAAGCTTTCCTTAGATATTTTAAAATAATAAAGAACTACTCTCTTGTCAAGTGCAATCCTTTCACCTTGCCAACCTTACAAAGCACAAGAATAATACAATTGGCTCTTCAAATATCATAAAATTGGGAGTTTTTAAATTCCATCTTTCTAATCCTGTCTATAGCTGCTGTCTACCTGTGAACCTGTTATTGAAAGGAGATCCAGAGGGACCACCCATCCAGAGTCTGTATCACCAAGCAGAGAAGTGCCAAGTTTAACTCTCTGGGGAGCTTTTGCCCCCACAGCATATCCTGTGCTTCCATCAACCTACAGGACTGAGTGACAAGAGATTTAATGGTGTGTAATGAGAGGCTAATTCTTCAGGAATTATACTTGGGGGGCAATGGGGTCTCTACAGCAGAGCAGTGTCAATGAAATGCCACAATGGTGATATCACATCCAGGTTGCTAAGATTACCACCTACTGATGTCCCAAAGGTGGAGACCAAGGAATGGAGCTCATAGATTTAGCCATGAGTTCATGTTACAGAATGCAACCATATGTTGGCACTTAGGTGGAGAAAGCAAAACTTCCAGCCATGGAAGGAACTGATAAGACAAAGTGGGGAAGACAGTGATGTAAAGATACAAGAATATAATTCTTAAATTTACATAAAGGTCAGGGGGTAAGAGTCATTGGGCTTTTCAGAGAAAAATAACTATTCAATTAAACATGTTGAAACACCCACATACCAGATTTTAATTTGTAATTTATTATTCAGTACATAACATGGTTTAACATGGTAAGCAGAAGCTAGAAAATAAAGTGTAATTGCTTGTTATTGTTTTAGCATGATTTGTTTGCCTAGATTAAACATGTAGAAAATTATTTACAATTAAAAATGTGTTGATGGTAAGTTGAATGCATGAGTACTCTGGTTGCCTCAGGGTGGGGTGAATGACTCTATTTTCACACACAAAAGTACTTGACCCAGGGAACACATTCAAAAATTGGGGTCAAATGTGCACCAGCTGAGTTAATTTATAAAAGCCTCATTTGTCAGGAGGGAAAAAAAAAAAGAAATTAAGAAAATGATGGGAGAAAACCCCCAAACTGATGAGATCCTAGATTTGTACAATAGCTTCAGGTGTAAACAACAGCTGCTAAAGCAAAGCATTTCACTGTGTCTCAGAAACACAACTTAGAATGTGCTTTAAATCTCCTCAAGTTCAGTTGAATACTCCAGTGTAAAATTCATTACTGAAAACAATGTCAAGCTTTTGTTTCAGTCAATTCTCCCTTAAATGTTCCATGAACAGTTCTCTTATTTGGTGTTTAAGTTCAGAAAAGAGATCTATGAAAGGTTGGTAAAGGTTAATTAATAGAACAATGTTGCCAACAGGGCAAACGCATGGAACAAAAAGAAAGAATGAGTTTAGAGAGTATTTTTGAAAGGCTTTGATTTTTTTAAAGAAAAAAAAAATCAGAGCAGCAGAAAAGGTTACAGAATACTGAAAGAGGCACTGGATAATCACAGAGACTCTTTTTCTGTCCTATAGGGTGAGTCCTTATTTAGAATGAAAATATAATCATTACTACCTTATCTTTACTATATGGAAAAAAAAGCATCGGCTATGACTCATGTTTGTCTGTTTATATGTGTGCTTTAAGGCATGAAAGGACACTTCATGCAGGGAATTAAATTCTTTTTGTACACTTGATCACATTTTTTCTGACTTTGATTTACCCTTCTGGGATTATGAATGAAAGAATCACTGCCTAAAAACTAAAAAGAGAACTGAAATTCATGAGATCTGAGTTAATAACATTTCCTAATGGCTTAAGGGAGTAATACTTTTCTTAAATTTTGTAAATGCTGAGAATTCAACATCTTCTGGTGACTACTGCATGCTTTGCTTGTGGAATTTATACCAAATTTTGAGATAAATTGTTTTTGACTCTACCTTGTAATATTTTCCCACCTATACAATGAAGCCTATCCAGACAGCAATGCCCCCATATTATTTCCACATGGCATGCTACATACAGTGAAGTAAATTTTAGTTAAAACAGCTTTATTTTTTCCTAAATAGTGTGATAAAATCACACAAGCATCAATAGGTGTGACTTTTTTCTTGTGAAACAGATTGCTACAGAATCTGATTATTTTTCTTCTACATCTTCTTACCTGGCCATAATCCAGTTGAGGAAGTATGAAATCACTGCATCAAGGTAACAAAAGCCTCATTCAATAATACAAGTTCAATGCAGGCAAATTCATGCAGTAGGTTTATGATTTAGTTCAGGTCATATTTTTACGTACATGTTTACATATATATATATATACACTCAAACTACAGCAGTTACTGAAATGTCAAAACGATAGATGATAGATAAGCGTTATACTGAAAATAATTTCAATTGTGCATCTAAATTCACTATGGACATAAGCTATTGCTTTCAATTTGAATATAGTTCTCATTTCTTGACCCTATAAAAATTTCATTTTTTCCTCTTTTGGTGGGTAAAATAGAAATAAAACTAAACATAACTACATGCATTCCAGATTTGATGTGGGTAGTGTTGCTTTCTCACTGAAATAATGCAAAAAAATATACTCAAGAGGACTTGATTCTATGAAGATAACTGTGCTATAACTCATGTCTTCTACAAATTTTGCACATTTCTTCTCTTTCTCAAGATATTTATGACTTACAATTCACTATAACTCCCCTTGGATTGGTATATTTCCAAATCCATCAAGCCTGAGAGGCCAAATTTAATGCATTACTTCCAGACCTAGAGTATTCAGCATTTAAGTGGAATGAAGGAATAAGACAAAAGGAAATATCATTAGTGACACTGCACAGGAAATTGATCTATAGCATGGCCATGGGGTGGGTGATACTGCCCTCCATCAAGCTATTGAATAATATCAGGGTCAGTGCCCTGATTCAGGAAAAAATAAACATCAACAGCAAAAATGTGTAATTTTAGGACAATGAAGGGTAACACAGGTGTTAAAATTGCAACAGAATATGAAAGTTAAAAATACTAATCACCATATGCACACTGCAGTTTGGATTCCAGAGAGAGAAATAATTACTCTGTGCATCTGATTGTGCTTCCGCCTCATCAGTTCTATTGGTAGAATAGATCTTTATAGAGAAAACCCAATAAAGCCCAGGACAATGTAAAGGTCTTTGACATCTCTACCTATTTCACTATGAGCCTTAGCATTAAGGACTCAGTACATACCCTAATCTTTTAATTTTACCCTGAAATGAATTTATTTTTACTAAATGTTCTTATTCGGTGTTTAAGTTCAGAAAATGTGTTAGAAGACTATTAATAATTTTGAACGTGTCCATGTTATGTTTGCTGACCCTATGAGACTTTAGCCCATTCTATCCTTGGAGTATTTGGAGGGGCTTCTCAGAGTTCATGAGGATCTTGGTTCCTCAGAGTACCCTCCAAGGACAGAAAAAAATCTTTGAGCTGAGATTGATAAAGCAGAATATGTGCTGCACCTCTTCAATCATTACCAAAATGTCTTTCAGCCATGAATATAGTGTGAACCCAAATTTACTGTCTTAGTAAGTACTATTTATATTTACTGTACATTTAGATTTAATATATGGTGGTGTGAGAGGCATTATTTGTATCTGTTCTGAATTTACATAATTGGCAATGGCAGTTTGCTGAAACACATAAAAAGCAGTAACAATAAAATGATGAACAGTAATTTAGTTTTGTAAATTTAGAATTAAGAAATATGACTTTGGAATTAGAAATAAAATTTTAATTGTATTAGAATAGCTCATAAGAAACAACAAGTTTACTATTCTTTTCCTTTCCATAGAAAAAGTTCTTACATCTAGAGCTACAGACTTTTTCTATATTAATTTAGTGCTATTATCTGAAGGAAATGCAAAACTGAAGATGAAAATTTGTGAACCTTATTGTATAAGATAAGCTCTTTTTAAAAAAATTATTTCACATTCTAGTTGTATCTGAATTAATTTATGAAGATATTAACTACTGTAGACAAGTACTGGTATAGCAAAATGTACAGGGGTTTTATTCCTAACCTCAATAACCTTTACTGCTGATGTTCTCCTTTTTACAGTCATATCTAAACAAAGTTCTCCTTACATTTTCCGTGAAATAACAATGAAGAGAAGCAGAATATCACAAATAATTATAGGAACTCATTTTAAAGTCAAAAGTAATGTTCTGAAGTCTGGTAAGAGATAGAGTAAAGCCCAGTCCTGCTGAGGACTTTTGTATTTGGCTTCAGAAGGAAAGAATTTGATACCAGATCTTTTACAGATATCTACATGTGTCACAAATAAAGAGAAGAGAAAATAAAAACAGCATAACACTTTAATTAAAAAAAATAATGTTTTGTGAAGGAAATGAAAAGGCTTATTTGTTATATTCCTTTTAAGTTTTCATATCTGGGATTTGGAGAAGTGTCTTGTCAACAATAAGCTTTTGATCTTTAAATGCTTATGTGAAATTCATGTCCCTGTTTTTTGGGTTTTTTTTTCCCAAAATTTTTCAAATGGTGTAAAATCTAAATGCCCTCTTGTTTTGCAATGGGATATAGTTTTTGATTTCTAAACTGCAAGAAAATAGAGAATCACAGATCTGAGTTAACACCAGAAGAAACCCTTCTGATTTGACAAAGCTTAAATTTGAGGTTTTACATTCAAATATGAAAATTGAAAAATTAAGGGAGTAATCCAAGATTTTAAAGGAGAAACAAGAAAAAGTTTAAATATAATGCAAAAAACTTTAGATTTTCTACATATCTATAGCAAATATTTTTTTTTAATATTCAAAAGTACTATATGTAGCTAAGATATAGTGCATCAAAAAAATAAAGAATTTGAGGTTAGAAAAACTTCCAGATAATTCAGTAATTATTCAAGTTTGCAAACTTTTGTTGTATATGCACCTGTGAGCTTTTTTGTGAAGGCAAGTGTATGCTCTTTTCTTTTAGGAGTTTCATGAACAGTGAATACTGTTTAGCATAGTTTTTCCTACTTACCTATTGTAGATCCCTGAAATGCAGCCCACTGAATCCCTCCAAAGCTAAAACTATACTGATAAAATAAATGGTACTAAGAAACATTTCCAAGCACTGGGAAACTCCATTATTGTACTGTTAAATTTTCAAAACTTGATATGGAAAAACTAGAACTGTCTCAAATATCTCTTGAGCATAGCTCAGAAGACAATAAGATAATGTAATATTTCTAGTTGGTATTTTACAGTCAAGGACCTTAAGACACTGAAATTTTATCTTAGTATTGATGTAAGTATTTTGATGCAGCTTGAACTCAAGACTAGAGAATCATCTCTCCATATTTAATATGCTGATATAGAGAGATCTTCAGGGTCTTAGCATCAATAGTTTCAACTGCAAAAGGAATATAATAGAAAACAACTGATGCAAAAGTAAAAGTAGCAGTCTATTCTACATTGATGGAACAATGTCCTAAATTTAACAAAACAAAATGGGATGGTAGAGAGAGATAATAAAATTACATACGAAATGGAATCACAATGTACAAATGCTGTTTTTTCTAGTTATAAGTAAATAATCAGGAATGTCTTTTGGAGAAACAGACTTTACATGAAATAAATTATGAGCAGGCTCAATATGAAATGAAATATTTTCCCTGAGCTCCAATTTTTACTATGAATCTATTCATAAACCTTGTTTTTACAGTCACTCTCAAGAGCTTGAATGGATCTGAGTGGTATTCAAGAGCTTGTGTACAATAAGAATTTTTTAACAGACAGAAATTCCACATGTATGTTTTAAAAAGCAAATAACTCAAAACTGGAATTTAAGATCCAACAGAAGCTGAAAAACATGCTGCATAGAAAAAAAATCCCCCCAAAAAAGATCACTACCAGTTAAGAGCATCGACAATGTTACAATCAGTTAAGGGTTCCAATCAGTGTCTAAAGGGTCATTGTATGTCCAAAGAAACAAAGAAATATCATGGAAAATATGTAAACTATTAAATGACCTTTCCCTTTGTATCCTCCCAGCTTGTGGCCATCATCAGTTTAGGGTATTTTTCACAGGGCTAAAGTTTGGTTATAACTACGTTAGCTGAGAGTGCTTCTGACAGGACAGTGAACTGCAGTCAGCTGCCAGATGTAGCATCTCCAGGTTTTGCACAGGCTGTTGATGAATTCTCTGACAGAAATCCATGACCACCAGTTAGAGTTCACAGCTTTTAGAGGCTTCATAACGTTCCAGCATTACCTATATTTTTATTTATTTTTTATTATTTTTAAGGTGGGGTTTTTTAAAAATGTCTGGGTGAATGAATATGTTTATGCGTGCCTGACTGTGAAAAATGAAAAGATTCAAAAAAACCATCTTGCTGCACAGTCATCTGCAATTTCTTCTTGTAAGAAATTGTGCTGAATTACCCATATTTTCTTTCTGCATCCTAGACTATCAACATAAACTTAGAGAAGGAGCTTCCTACAATCCTTCCATGCAAAATTCCATCTTATGAGGAATATTTTCATATTAGAACATTTAATACAATATATAACATTACCAACTAATGATCTATAACATTTGCTGCTGAAGGCACTATGCCTAATACAAGAGAATGAAATCTTCATTTTTATTCTGAGTTGAAATAAGAAAATGAAACTTTTAATCACTATTAATTTTAATTAAGCAAGTGTAAGCAATGAATCTATCTATATTTTAAAATTTACCACAACAGTTTACTGTGCTTGCATGTAGTTGGACTCGATGACCTGAAAGGTCCTTTCCAACCCAAATAAACCAATGATTCTATACCTGACTCTTTCATTCTGAATTCAAATGATCTGTACCTTGACAGAAATAATGCTATGACACATCATTACAAAATCAGGACAAGCCTCAATTCTGGTTCTTTGTGAAATCTATTTTCTCAGATGCAATGATCTATAAAAGGAAAAAGTAGCAAGATATAAGTTCTGATTATCATAAGAATGTGATTTTGTTTTTTAACACTGATCAGTTTGTATGCTGCCATCATCTCAATTCATCATCATTAATTGACTCTAGGCAATTCATAATGTGTTAAATAAAATCCATTAATGACTTGTACACAAATTCTTAAAAGCACTTAGGCAAGTTAAATCTTCTGGATTGTAGGAGAAATTGCTATTCCTTTTTATAGTGTTGCATAAATAATTGTAAATTTTGAATACCTACGCAAATTTAATTAGCTTTTACTTCCAAACCACACCTTCCATTAACTCAACCAGGGCTGTGCATATGCAGCTACACCAGTGGTTTACACCTACACTATCAAATTAACTATGTACTGTGATGAACTTTGCCTTACTCCATCCTTAGATAACTGGATGCATGGAGAAAGAATGTATGAATCAAAACTGGCCTAATCTCTGACTAAAACAGAATTACAGCAGTGAAATCACCATACTCTTTGTGGGAGGTTTGGGTGATGAACAAGAGTTCAGAATTTTATTACTAGAAATTAAACTGAGGCCTTTAATTCTTGTGAAATGATACTGTGGTACTTCCTCAACAGGAATTAAACAAATTGGTGTTCAAATACAGTAAAGTGGTTGTACATGAATGCATGCTCTGTGCTAGAAGAGTGCACATTTGCCAGCTAATCAGAATGGAGATTTTGACCTTGATATTCTCTCTCTAATGCAGAAAATAATGAATCTGTCATATGAACTTGAGTAGAGAGGTTAAATCACGAGCTTATTCCATATGTTTGTTGCATATTCCAGAGGGAGTTAAGTAGCTTTTGTATATT
Source organism: Lonchura striata (assembly GCF_050655825.1). NCBI lineage: Eukaryota > Metazoa > Chordata > Aves > Passeriformes > Estrildidae > Lonchura > Lonchura striata. Next base: position 68,203,988 of record NC_140741.1, read on the forward strand.
ACAGCCAGATTCCATTTCACCTAAGCCAGGTTTCCTTTGTTCTAAAATGAGAAAATCCACATCTATTTGCTCTGGTTGTCTCTAATTTTATCTGAATCTATTTCACTCTCATCATCCATCTTCAATCAGTGCTCCCAAAGGCCAGAGTACATCAACACCACAAGAACAGTGTCTTGCAAGGTCTACAATTATCCAATGACTCGGTATGGCAGGGTAATCGCATTAAATTGCAGCTATATCCTTTCAACTGGATTCCCCAGCTCCAAATAATCAACATCACAGAGGGTCAGGTTCTCAGTCTTAATTCTCTCTGGGCAGTCAGAATGAGTCCTGTATCATTCTCACAGCACAGTATTTAGCATAACTCAGTGTTTGAAAAACATTTTAAAATCAGTTCCCTTGATTCTTGGGCTCCTCACAAATGCAATACATTTTCAGCCTTAAATTTTAAGGTAATTATGATTATGACTTGCCTAGGCCATAAAATGGCCATTAAACAAAGGCTGTATATCCAGAGATAAGCTTGCTAGCAAACCCTTAAGGAATAAAAAGCAGAAACAGGATTCATAGAGCACCTGAGATATTGTTACACATATATCTCTAATTGATATTTTAATCTCTAAAACAGTTTTTAGTGTCTGCTATTGTTAACCTTTCAAAACTTCCAATTACTCCATAAAAGATGCAGTTAAAGAAACAGGAAAAAAGTTCCAATTATTGCAAGTGAATAACTTAGATATTTTTAACACAAAATAGAATCACAATGAATTTGAAAATTTCCTTAGAGTACTCCAGTAATTTTGACATCCAACCTATTTTCTGAAAATATGAAATTTATACAGGGTAAATTAGATTTCTTTAGTAGTCCTAAGCCATCTGCTTCACAAAATCATTCAGAACAACCTCTAAGTATATAGGATTAGTATTTAAAAAGTTATGGATAAATTATAAGAAAATATAAAAAATTTATACAAATTTAGAGTAGGTATATATGAGCAAACTGTTAAGCAGAAAGTTTCAATTCATTTAGGTAGACTCCAATGTACTTTAAATTTTGCAGCACACTTGTGACTCTTAAATTAAAATTTTAAGAAATAAATATACTCTAGAACTAGGGTGATTGTGGTAGTGATATTCAACACTAGAAACACTGCCACACATGCAAAAAGGTTTTAGAATTTTCACATGGAGAACACCCAGTGGTGCTGCAGAAGTTTAGGGCATTAATCTGGGGACACTCAGAATCATTTACTGAGTGTCAGTCAGCAGAAAAAAAGTTTAATGTTGTCATTTAAGTGTTCACCTAACTACTGAAAAGAATGAACATAACTTATGCCTTCAAATATATAAAATGCCTTGAGGAAATATTATGTTTAAACCATTTCAGAAAAATATACCTCTTTCTTCCCCAAAATAACTTAAATTGCTAAAAAGCACTACAATAGAACTAAAGATTTGTTTAACTGCTCAGATATTTGACCTTACAGATGTATTTCCTAAACTGCTTAAATATCTGTGCACAAAGTAAACCCATTCTTCATCAACAGCACCAACACAGGACAGTAGCAGCATCATTTCTCTCACATTCAGACTTGCAGAAAATGGCAATGAGAGTTTTGCTTCTCTTTAGCAAGGAGAGGTTTAATCACTGCTGTAGGAAATGGGTAGTGAGCCTGCTTTGGACGTTATTGGCCTCCAAAAATGAATTTACAACTCTTTTACAATGAGGGTGTTCTGCAGGTTTATGGGTTTAGTTTTCTGAATGTGCTAGCTAGATACCTCCAGCTTGGTGGTTAATCCGCCAGATTGGTGATTAATCACTGTATTAAGAAAAAGAAAAAAAAAAGAAGGCAGAGAAGGCAGGGAGATGAGCCTAAAAGAGTGCCTGGAAGAAAACAAAGAGGACATGCTTCTATATCACCTTTAACTTTTTCAGGAGAGAACCACCTTGATTTGGTGTTGTTTTTACAACAATTTTCTTGTTTGTGTCTTTCAAATGCAGAATAAATAAGAAATCACTAAAACATAGGCCAGAGCAATATAGTGTGTATATATCTAGCAAACAAAAGTCTCAGTGGGATGAGAAATAAAGCAGCAATACAAATCACTTGACATTATTTTTTAGCAAGACGTTAGTTTGTTTGAGGTTAGGAAGGTCTAGAACAGCTTAGTTTAAAACAGAGGTGATTCACTATGACAAAAGATAGTTTCACATCACTCAAACACACATACATCTAGAAAAATAGTGTCGTGATGGCAGTTGTTGCAGTTGAATGGTATTGTGACATTAAATAATAGACAATTGAATTAATATATTTGTTACTCCCTTTTAATGACTACTTTGCTACCTGGAAAACCTAAGTGATTCTCTCATTAATCTTACTGTGAAAAGGGAGATAAGGAAAATATAAAACCCACACCTGCATTCTGGAATTGAGCTGTCTGAAAAAATGAAGGGAAGAGCAAACAGCAGCTACAAAGCAGGAAAACTTCTCTTCAATTATGCAATAAATTCAAAGAAAATGACAAGAGGATGAAAGGTTGCACAACTCAGGAGGAAGAGATAAGGCAAGAAAAGCAAGAAATAAAGACATTATGTGACCATCTAGGTAGAGGTATGTTAACACCTTGGGAGGAGGAAGGAAGCATTATCATTCCACCCACTAGCATTTATTTCTCAAATTGCAGGTTTGGTGTTTAAGGAACTTAAAACTTCCATTAACCTCTCACAGGAAGAATAGATAATGAATTACAACTGCCAGGAAAGCAGTGAAAGGAAACCAATATTTTTAGACCTAATTTAAGGATTTTTGCTTTAATTCAGATCATAGAGCATTGTATATTGGATGAGTTAAAGATGTAGATTTTGCATTTTCTTATTCAGGCTGATAAATATTGTCTCACTGAAATCTGTAGTGCTATTAGGAAATGTCAGTTATGCTTTTAGAATCAGACCCAAAGAAAACTGAATAAACCTGCTATTTTTACTAAGGGGGTGGCATAGAAACCTATTTTAGCCATATTTTAACATAGCAGTTTTGGAAAAGTATACATAAACTTCACTATTAAAGCAATTTTTCATTTATTTTTTCTTTAAAAGAAAAAATATGGCTTTAATAGCTCACTGTAATGAAAAATAGACACAAAAATAAACATTTGACCAAATTCTTCTTCCTGTCTCACTGACTCCACACAACTGATTCTAGTGGGGTTTCTGCTGCAAGAGACACAATTTAATGCATTACATTAATGAAGGATAGAAATTTCCTTCCCTCCTCACTCTTTTTCTGCTTTTGTATTACTAGGCTTTCAGTTGTGCCTTTTCCATTATTGTTTTGGTCTTTGAAAACACTGATAGAGTTTGCTGAGAGAGCAAACTCTGAAAACCCACTCCACTACTCACAAAAAACATGGATTTTTAACATCTCAGCAAATAAAGATTCAGTATTTGGCTCAAGCTATAGAGCTTTTGTTTTTTTTTCTAGTTCCTAATGTGCTGAGTTTGCTGCCTTGAGTGGTGCCTGTCATGCACATGGGGATTCAACATTGTAAATCAGGCCCAGAGAGAAAAGCAGGGGCTACTAGCTGGTGGATTGCATGAACAGAACTGTTTAGCTGCCCTAAACTCTTCAAAAGAAATCTTAAATTCAACCCCAGATATGTGTTATCCCAGTACAGAAGAGTGAATTTCACCCTCAGGGAGTGTATACTAGCTCATATAGTAGTCTTATTGTGGAAAGTTCACTTCAGACTCAATTTACAGTATTCCACTTCTCTCTTGTCTCCCCTTCCTATCCTCAGGCCAACAAAAGGAAATCTGGTTTCTATTTCTCAGCACAAGATTTGTTTTCACCTCTGACACACAGGGAACAATCCCTCCATGCAAAGGCTGTTACCAGCAGTGCCACACTTCTCGCCTCACGGGCTGATCCCTCATCATCTGCAGATCCTTCTGCCCAGCTCCAACCAAATCAGCCACACCTCTCCTGATAAAGCCTTATCAGCAATTTTATTCAGGCAAATGAAAAAATGCACAGGATCATCATTCTTGACTTAAATGGAATCTTATCTCCCCAAAATTATAAGGCATGCTTTCCTAAAGTGGATGGTTTCTGTTACACATCTCTGTGTAACCAAGTGTCAGAAATCAAAGATAGATTAACTTTCTGTAAATGCTATGTTTCAGAATCGACTTTGCTTCAGCAGTAAAACTTTTAAAATGTAACAGCTGAGTTAAATACAAGCAAATGGAAATTACCAGTGAATTAAGCTTCTAGGACTAATCAGTGACAGAATGTTAAAGGAAAGTAACAAGTGATGATAAACCTTATGCAAACTTCATTTTCAAAGGTGTCTGAGCCTGCAGAGGTGTGTTAATTGAAAAATCATGTGGATGAATTGATCCACGTTGGATCCTAATGGAATTTACCTTAATCTCTATAATGAAAATGGTGCTCCATGGATTTTTGTTATGTTTGAAAAGCAAACACATTCATAAACCTGGTATGATTCTGCAGAATCGCAAACCTGAGAGTTATAGAAAACATTAATGTCACTAAAAATTCAAGATAGACCTTATTTTTGGCTCATTATAAAACCATGCTTATCCTTGCTTTAGCACAGAACCAGCTTCCAGATCACCTCAGTCTACCATTCCACATTTTGCTGCTTTTATGTTGCCTTTTCAGGCATTGGAAGGCTCAAGTCCCATAAACATCAATGCTCATGCGCAGCATTCTGCAAATGGGTTTGCAAATGGCCTCTCTGAAACCATTCCTATTTTTAAAACTGTGCATGGTTATGCAGCTGGATTAAATATCATTGTTCTAAACACTATACAGGCAATTCCTCCTCAAGGGTATATAAACCAAACAGACTAAACAGACAGTCTTGGAGGGGAATCAGAAGCATAGCAACTTGTATTTAGCTTATAACATTGCTGAACTTCCATGTATGAAAGCCTGACTGGTTTTTCTAAAGAATTTTTAACCATTGGTCTAAAGCAGTCTGACTACTCTCAGAAAACTCTGTTTGAAAGTAGAATCAAGAGATTTTTCCAAGTTGCTCAGGTAGCTCCCTGGCACAACAGGGAATAAGCCTCAATTTTCTGGAGCTCTATTTTATTAGTGTGCTCCCAAGTTTGACAAATTACTGTTCTGGTGACAAGCACTGAAATATTAAGCAAATGCATTCTTGTAGGAGCAAAGACTTTTTATAATCTGAGACCTTCCACTATTATTGATATTAATCTTTCCACAATGTCTCCAAGTCCACAACTTCTTTCAGTTACATCAGACTTACATTTTCATCTCTCAGATGCTGACTATGCATAAGTCATCTTTTCCTTCATGTGCTGGGTTAACTCTGGCTAACAAACTCCCAAGCAGTTCCTCACTCTCTTCCTCAGCAGAAGCAGGGAGAAAATGGGAAAAACATGGAAGAGAAAATCCATGAATTGAGATAAAGATGGGGAGGTCACTTACCAGTTACTATCAAGGCAAAAGAGATCAATTTAGGGAAAATTAACTTTATTGGCAATTAAAATAGATAGGTAATAAAAAGTCAAGCATTGAACTTGATACTGATCTTTCCTAGTCTCAATTTCACTCCATTCTTGTCTTCTCTCAGCCTCTCTCACAGCACAGGGTAAAGAGAAGCAGGAGTTATGGTCAGTACATAAAGATTTTTCTCATCTGTCCCCTGCTTATCCATGGGCTCCAGCCCTTCTGGAAACATCAGCTGCTTCTGTGAGTCCTTGTGGGCCATGATGGACACCTCCTCTGATGCCATGGAGCACCACCACCTCTGACCATGGTGTTTCCTCTGCTGTTTCTAGTTCTTTTTGCTTTTCCTGCCAGCGTGGATTTTTTTTTTTTTACTTTTTTTTTTTTTTCTAACTTTTCTTATATATGTCTTCCCTGTTTGGCCAAGGGGCTCAGCTGGGTCCACTGGAGCTGACTGGTGCAGGGCAATTCCATCTTCTCTTCAGAGACTGCAAGCCTGCAACCCTGTTGAAGTTAACTTTGGGAGGTGTTAGATTTACTACAAATTAATGGAACACTACAAATAAATGTGTTCTTCCAGCTAGTTTACCCCTGTGTACACTGCACAGTCAACAAGTTATGCTGAGATTGATCAGATAGGCTGGTAAGTCATTTGATAATCACCTTTTGGTTCTACTTTTCCTTTATAAAAGCACTCAGAAGATTTCTTTTAACCCCCTCCTCAAAAAACAAAACAAAAAAAAAATCTTAAAAGAAAAATTACCTCTACTAACCAGATAAAAATTTCATTACACAAAAATCAGTTTCAAATTAGTGCAGATGTGGAGGATGTTCACCTGTCTAAACAGACATCTACATACCAATAGCTGAAAACCCGGTAATGTTTTCAACAACTAAAACTTGCTATTGTATATCAGATAAGATTGACTAGATGTAATGAATAAATTACTCAGAAAGCTAAGATGGAAATGACAAAGAAGATCATTCAAAGACTGAATATGATGTAATTTTCTTTCAACTCTGTTTAAAAGTTTTAACAATGCAGTGTTAAAATGAGAGAAATCTGATTGTACATGTGTTGAACTTTTTGAGATAATGAATTCAATAAATAGAAATCACAATACTGAACTGTTGACATATGATCAGGTCATAAATTTGATGCAAATGAGAATACATCATGACAGAGCTGAAAACAGATTAAAAGCTTCATTTAATTGCATACATCAGCTCACAAATACTCTAACTCATGTTTCACTCCAGTAAGCCCTGACCTGATTTCATACTTCATGTGAGAAATAAGTTGATTCTTCAGAAAAATTCCAACATTTTCAAAGGACTTCATGAAAACCAGATATAAGATACTTGTTTGAAGGACACTGTGTTTTGATTCAGTGACTATGTATATCTTCCAATATAGGTATTAGGAAAGGAGATGATGTGCTCTCTTCAAAACCTAGCTTTTCCTTTTTAAATTGTATTTGATGATGGTATTTACATTATCTTAGATATAGCAGTGGAATAGATTTTTGCCTTTTATAAGTAGGCTTGAATAGATCAAAAAAGCCTTACAAAGATTGAATTTGCTAGGCTAAGATCTAAACTAGAATTATATCAGTTTTATATTTAAATCTATCAAAAATAAAGAAGCACTGGAATGAAATGAACTGTACTGCAAATACTGTTTTAAACAGCAGTCTGTCTGAATAATACTGTTAATCTCAGGGAAGCAGAATTATGCCTATAAGACAAACACATACAATAAATACATGATTTATTATGTGTTTTCCCAAAACATCAATTAAAATACAACTTTATTTCTTGGTTTTCATTTTAAAAAACTCAAAAAACAGAACTTCCACATTTGTCCATTGAATCCAGCAACTAGACCCAGAAATATTATAATCTCCCCAAATGCTTTATAACTAATAATTGCTGCTATTTTACATTTCAGTTATCACAGACTGAGGGGAGTTGAGAGGAGGAAAAGAACAGAGATAAATGTCTGAATAGAAGCAAGTGTCCAGGACTGCTTTTTCCCATGTCAATGACCTCTTAGCTCTTCTTCTGACATCACAAATCCCATAGTCCTTACTGCAGAGTATTCCACCCAGAATGGGACCCTGCAGAATGTCCCTATTCAGAACAACCTTTAAAGTCAGCACATTTGACATGGGTTTGGTCAGGAGGGCATCAGTCCCTTGTCTCACTGCTGGATAAGGACACTAAACACCAAGCTATTATGGAGTAAAGTGGTGGGTTGATAACATGTTTTAAAATAAACATCCTGGCCTGCACTTTGAAAACTTAATTGCAATCCTCTTTCCTCAGGAGAAATTTCCCTATTCCTGTTTCCCATATCCTGTTATGCTGCATGACCAAGGGAGAAAGAATCAAGAATCAAGGCACATAATTTGATGCTGTGGGCACTTTTGATGTTTTTGTTTTGGCCTTAACAATCTTAAAAGGCAACTCTGCAAGGATGACACAGCAAAGGGGAAAGTGCCCCTCTGTGAATTTGAGATTCTGCTGCTGCAACTCACTGTAAAGGTTGTTTGGCCCAAATCTACAAGGCTATTGGTTTGATTGCCATTAAAAAACAAGTGTTTTAAATGATGATAAAATGACTGAATCTTTCTGTAGATTCGGGATCCCACTTCTTCTAAGAGTTTCAGCCTACAAAGTATTGATTTATGGCAGCTGAAATTTTGTTGGATTTAAGACCTAATACCCTGCTAAAAGGATAAAATTTTGTCAATAGATATTAATCCATATTGCTTTCCACTGAAGCATGAATTCTGTGGTAAATATCACTTCTATTTGGGACCAAAAAATTGTGCTAAATGTTGTCATCCCACTTGGATATTTTCAGTAAGTTTCTAACTTCTTTTACATAGCAAGAGATGATTTCCTCAATAACTGGTACTACTTTTAGAGATTAGAGCACCTGTATGTCTATGTAAGCTCAAACTTTTTATGTTTTCATTAAAGGGGACATATTCCAGCATGTCTTCTGGAGTCAGGCAGAAAGTAGGTCTAATTCTCCAGCAGAGGGAAAGAACTGGCAAATAACCACAGCCATGTCAGCAGATTCAAGCCCTAACTTTCCAGGCTGCTACAACAACTGAAAACAACATATCCATTTCACCCATACTCTATCCTGAAGGTTCAGGGGGTGAGAGGCAAATCTTGCTATGTATAAACAGTCATCTACAGTATATTTGACAAAGAAATTTTATTGTCTTAACATGGCTTGGCTTCTACCACCCACAGTGTAGAAATACAACAGTGAAGCTTGTAAACCAGCTTCCATCCTGTTCTAATGATAGTTTAACAACCAGAAGAACTATAATGTTTAAATATAGAATTATTTCTGTTTACACGTTTAACTATCCCTGGTGTTATGGGGACTTTGGCAGTTTACATAATATCCTTGGAACAATAGATATGCACAGCCTGCACTGGGTGAAATGATACAGCCATCCTTTAAAGGATTAAAAATTGTAGCATTTTTGTTGATTTTTTAAATGACAGCTAATTCTGTCTTTGATATGCAATGCCTGTGTTGGCAGCCTCTTGAGGCTGACAGCATCTAGACTCAGTTCAGGAGCTCCAGCTTAAATTTGATGCTCCATCCAGACTTAGAGGCACCAGGCACCATGGTGATGTCTCTGCTGGTAAATAAAGCAGGGTACAATGCCTGCAGAGCAGTGAGTATTTAAATTAGAAATGCTAAGGTGAGTAATGCATCTGAAATGCTCCCTTTGTCTCTCATGGATTTAAGTTCTAAATATAAATGCTCCTATATGATACCAGGAATAAGAAAGGGGATTCCCTCCTGGCTTTTGGTACCTCCTGTCCAAAATTAGTTACTTCCTTTAAATGTGACTGACTAATAACATATTTGGCTAGTACTTAGCAATTTTCTCTGGATATTATCAAATGTTTGTTTTTTTCTTTGCATTGTATATAAAACACACTGATAGACTGAGACTTGAATTTACTTATTTTCTCCAAAATTCAAGGCACAATTTGGGATTTAGTTTGATGACTTTGTGCAACAAAGAATTGAGCCAAGACTAATTTTCTCAAGGAAATTTGTGCTCTGCTTTTTTATCTTCATAGAATTATATTGTACTCTATTTATTTATAGCACTGACTGGATGAATGACACATCTTTAATCATATTGTCTTCAGTTCACAGTGGGGTTTTTTGTTTCGATTATATTTTTTCGTTGTTTTTTTCTTCCCAGCTTTTATATTGATGCTGATCCTTCACAGATGCATTCAAAAGTACAACCAGACTATCCCATTGCTAAACTCTGATAGGAAAATAAAAGCTTTTATTGTTTTCTCACTTTTGAGAAAACCTATATTGGATGAGTCAATTTCGTGATTTCCTTATAGATATATGAACTGTGATGCTTGAAATTTGGTCCAAGGTCATGTGAGGCACAGCCAAGTCTCACAGCCTAAAGGGTCAGCAGGTCAGTCTGAGTCTCCATCCTGCTCAACAGAAACCTGAAAACTCCTGAATATCATTTAACTAAAACTTTGACATCTCTTCTGACTCAACCTCCAGTAACTACAGTTGAAGTATGAAGTGAAGCCCTTTGAGAATTGGTTTTGCTCTCCTTAGTTACCTTTTCTAAACCCTTATGAGTTCTTGGAACACCAGGGACACATGAGGTACAGGTTGAATGCCACAATACTAAAATGAATCTTAGAGGTGAAAGGAAATCAAAACATGAACCAGTCTTGATTTAAAGAATCTGCTTTCATTTTTCAGTTATTAAAAAAATCCTTGAAATACAGAGGATGCTGCCTGGCTTCACTTTACACAAAGGCTGCATCAGAGAAATTAAAAAGAAAAAAAAATCTTATCTTAAATGATATGAGTTTTCTTCAGATTCCTAAAGAAAAGTCAACGTTCTTCCATGATTTCCAAATCAAAGGTGACAAAATTTTCTTTAGGAATTAGTCATCTGGAGATCTGTGCTGTTCCTACATACAGACACTGTGCTGTTACTACACAGCATGAATAAAATGCATTTGGCCTGCGTGTGCTCTTGGTTTATATCAGCACATATATTCTGCAGCACTAAACACAGCTGTGAAGCAGTGAGTGAAGGAAGAAGGCTGTGTGGTAGTGAGAGCACTTCCCCATTTCCTAACCCAAAGCACATGTTTGCATTGAGCACTACTCAGGCAACCACAGCTCCATTAGCTACTTCTTTTTTCCCCATGCTTGTTAGGTTTTTTTTTTAGGGATGTCTGAGAGATGTAGCCTACTAAAGAGGCAACAAAGTAAAAATAAAGAAAACAACAAAAAATATTTAAAAATTCAATACAAGAAAATGCAAGTATACATTTCCCTCTCACGCCCTAGTAAAGCTTATTGCCACAGGTCAAAGGTGGAGACATTTAAAATTGTGATTTTGAAGGGTGGTGACAATTTTGTATCTCTGTGTTTATCACTCGTACATCTGGTTTATATCTGGGCATGGTTATAATTTGTTAGCATCTTGAAGTATTTTTCTTTTCTTTATTATACTTTTGTACACTGTGTCTAGATGGATGTCCTGGCAGTTAATTGACATAACAGAAAGGATTGCAAATATTGACATAAGACAAAGCAATATATAAACTAATCCTAGCAATGTAAGGAAGTTGTCAAAGATTGTTAAAATATAGGGTGAATAAAATGTTAAATAGACCATGGGACACATTTAATCTTAAGAATAACTTGATACAGAAATTATATAATTAATTAGCTACAAGTAAACTCTGAAAATAGAGTTAAATCTACAACTTCTTTCTTGTAAAGAATACTTACACTTTAGAGGCATCTACATGGCTGTTGTAAAGCTCAAAGACAGCTAAGAATGCATTATTGTTAAGGTTTATTTAGAGGGTGCACTAAAGACACATAAGGCTAAATTTAGAACCTAAATCTATGAAAATAGTACAAACTCAGCAAAAACTCAGTGTTGTTACGCAGCAATGTGAAGTAGTAATTAAGACACTGAAATTTTGAAATTGCCAAAAACATCTGTCTTTAGATATGAAGACATTAAGTCTCATATCTAAATGTTCTGCTAAAGATTTTCCGGGGTAGAATATATCTTTGTGTGCCCACTACACCTCTGAGCTGCCAGCATCAGAACCAATAAAATAAACTTTAAAATTTGGTATATCTCCAGTCGAAAATCTCAGGAAAAGCTATATATATTTTTTTTCCCTTATATGCACTCACTATTCCTGTTTTTAAGACCAGTAACATTACTGTTTATGACACTTTTCTATTCACCTTGAGTCCAGTGAATATAAAATCTATTCTGGCAGGGAATTTAGTATTGATAAACCAGATAATATTCTGACACATGTCTCTGAAATGATTCTAGATGGTTTTAAAAGTAGGGAAAATGTGTTCTAAAAATTTTACAGACAGCAAAGACAAAAGCAAGTAAACCAAAATTCTGTTACCTAGAGTAAAATCTTGTACAACTAAATACACTTTGTTATAGGTCATTCATATTTAGTTATTCCATACAAATTGACCTATTGAGTGCAGTAACCATAATGATGTAATAAGTTTATCCACTTTTGGTGAAAAATTCAGTTATTATAATGGAATAATTTTTGAGTAAATATGCCTTCCCATTACATCATGCAAGTTATTAAAAGGTCATGCAGCTTATCAAAAAAGACATGTAATGTTGCTTCAAAATCTAAATTACTATATCCATACAAAAGTTTAAAGTAAAATTTGGAAATCCTTAGCTTTCTAGTATGTAACAAAATATAATCAAACCCACTAACTCTTCATTAATCTGCCCTAAACTCCACTTTCTCTCACAGTTAGAAACTTCAATATATTTTCAAATAATTCCCCCAGAAGAATTTATTGCTGTTTTGTCTATTCTCATTTTTAGACTGGTATATAACACACACAATCTTAAAACACTGTAAATTTTAAAAAGAGTATAGAACTCTTGCCTCTTATCAGAAAGTTGTCTGCATGTTAGGTTTTTTCCCTTTCACTCACTGATACTGCATTACCAGAAATGATGTCATGCTATTCATATCATATCTCACAATAACACTTTTCTAGAGTAAACCTTAATCTCCTAAATCCAATGTACAGTGGCTGTCCAAACAGAATAGATCTCTCTCTCTCTTTTTTTTTTTTTTTTTTTTTTAATAAAAGCCAGGTGATAAAGTAAGTGCTTCTGATAAATGAGAACCCTGCAGTACTGTGGATCTAATCCTCCCATAGAGAGAAATATTTGACCAAGCATAATGTGTTTCTTATGAGGAAGGTATCTTTCACAATGGAAACAAAGCATGGAATTTCTGTAACATTCCTTGCATAAATATTCTTATAAATATAATGCATATGGAAATAATAACAGAAAAACCCAGCTACTTTCATCACTCTTTTTGGCCCAGGAAACAATAAATAGGTAGAAATCTTGGCCAATTTTTTCAAAGCTTGATGTCTGAATGTAGCCCAATAAATTGTATCTATGTGAAAGCAATTTTCAGAGGTACTGAGAATTCACAGTTCTCACTAATTCCCACATGGATATAGGTACTTATTTCTGGACACACAACTTAGAATTTTTTTGGCATGTAATTCAGCTATATAAACTCAGGATTTCACCCAATAAAAACATGAATGAGATTTATCATTGATTCTCCTGATATTTACTGTCTCTATCTAGCTACTAGTATGGTCCCATCAGTGCAGGTTTTGAGCACCACCCAAGATTTAAAAATTAAAACCCATAAATCTCATAAATCTCTCCTTCTTATTTACTGTGTTTCCAGTCTTTCCAGTCTAGAGAACATGGTTTGATTCAGTTATTTGGCTTTTTTCTTTTATTTTCTTTATTTTTTTTTTAATTCTGCTTGAATAAAAACTCAAGGAAAAAAAGAAAATACACTCTTTCTGAAGAATAATTTAGAGAAACCTGAATTAGTTTTTAAACAAGCTGGAGGCTGTTATGCACTCCTGAGAAGCAAAGCTCATACCTCTGAGTTGCATCCTGCTGTGGCTACGCTGTCTCAAGCATGAATTGGTTCCTTTACAGCCACCTTGGGCTAATCCTCCTCTCCAGTGTGGCCTGTAGAATAGACAAGCCATAAATTAAGTAGGGGAATTTCACTGTTTTGTTCCAAAAGTGATGAGGCCTGCAGCCGTGCTCTGCAGCGTGAGCTGCACACACACATCTTCTCTCACAGCCTGCTGATGCCTGGACCAGATCCACTCAGCACTGAGCCACATCCACGGCTCCTGGCTGGCCAGATCCACTGCCTACTCCACACCTTGCTCAGTGGCTTCAGTGATATTTCTTGTGCTGAGGCCAGACAGGGATTAGGAATTTTTCCTGAGAGCTGAAGGACATAAACCCCAAAGGAGTGTCCTCTGGCTAAGCAGAATGCTCTGAGGTGAAGCAGCATCTCTTGCTACAACCTGTCTCTTCCATCATCAGGGAGTTTACCCATGTTCCTTTGGACATTTTCTCAGTCTCTTCTCTTTTTTCCTCCAGAGATTATAGTCTCTACTTTGGAAAAGTACAAACATTCACAATACTTTATATCCAATTAATTTTCTGTGAAAGTGATAATAATTAACCAAATCATATGTGTACATCAAAACCTTGCAAGGGAGGTCCTAAATATGCCCTTGTGACCAGCATGGTCAGAGAAGAAAATCCTGGTGGTGTGCTCAAGATAGCAGGTTGCTAAGCAGAGCCTGCTGTTGTGCTTCAAAAAATATTGGCCTTCTTGGTTTATGAAACTACATTCCTTAAAATGGAGAAACACATCAGTCAAGTCTACAAGGAGATAATTTCTGCAGCAGCAGTAGAAGGTGTGTTTTCTTGTAGAGGAGACAGAGTCCTTCCTTCCTTCCTTCCTTCCTTCCTTCCTTCCTTCCTTCCTTCCTTCCTTCCTTCCTTCCTTCCTGAAGCAATGAGAACATCTAATCTTTCTTACTACAAAAGTCAAAACAAAATGTAGATAGGAAAATGAAAGGACAGAAAATTTTATTTAAATGTTACAAAATTAAATCTAGAGACTGTACCACTGCAGCCATTAACCATGTCCATGGCACTGTATTAATTTTCTACCATGTGGGAAGAGGAGTGCTTGGCTAGATCTCACAGACACCAGCACTCCCACACCTGGCTGCTAAGTGCAATACTGAGGTGTTTATGCGGCCACAGACATGAACAAGTCAAGGATCTCAAAAAAATCCCCATGAACAGTAACATTATTTGCTGAATTTTCCCTACATTGCATGTGATGCTTGAGACAGAATCAACAACTATTATCTCAGTCAGTATATGTTTGCTAGATAATTTTTTTCTTAAAATCCGTAAATGTTTCTGAAATACACTCTCCACAGAACAATCAATATACTTTCAATGGAGTTACACAACCTGCTACATAAGGCAAGTGACTGATGGATACTGTATAGTAAAATCTTCTGTACCTCATATTTTGCCATATTTTAAGCTGTTTAAGTATTGCCGGGTATAAGAAATTGGACTCATTCCACATAGATTTCCACAAACTATTTCTCTCTTTTCCTATATTTATTTTTTTAGCCAGCCTAGAAATTTATAATATTTTCCTATCCATGGGACTTAGGCCAGCACTGGACAATATTTCATCACAAGAGCAGATCATGAAAAATAATGGTTGTGTCAATGTTTGGAAATGGCACATTTGAAAGTGAAGTCATTATTTAAAGGATCAAAAGGTGTCCATATACAATGATCTTGGAGTTAGAATGCAAATTAAATAGGAATGGGGTGATTTTCTCTGATGTGATGCCCTGAAGCTTAGAGAGGATAAAGCAAGCCTCTTGCCTCCTCATTGAAATACTTCTACGTAAAATCATGGGCAGCTAAGACGCCAACTTAAAAATTTTCTCTATTTTAGTTAGACTCGTCCCTGAGCCATGCATTATCCTGGAGTATGCTTTTGAAGATCTTAATGGTCTAACTGGCAGAGGCTAGTTCACAATACATTATACCTGTATCTTCAAACACCTATCTCATTTTAACAAGCTAGGGGAGACAATTAGAATAAATATTTTACTGAAAATGTTCTAAGCTGAATAGCTGGCTCTGCATTATTCTTTCTATTTATGGCTTCCTAATGAACATTAAGACTGTGCTGAAAGTATTCTAACAGATGGATCACAAGGAAGTTCTATACATAATTTACATGAGTATACTTAAGTTGTTCACAGCAAAGGAAAGATTTCAGAAAACAAAAGTATTTTTTTTGATTTCTTAGTATGGATTTGTTGTATTGTTGAAAACAGTCTTTCCAGTTCTTGTGATTTTACTTCATTTCTCATTATAATTGTTGGCCAGTCAATTTGACTGTTCCTAAAACAGAGGTATGCAATTAATTCACTTTTCACGGAGAAGTAGAGAAAAAAGAGAGATAATTTTCTCTCCTTCTTGATCAGAAACAAACATCAAAGACTCAAAAATCAGGCAAAACATTTATGTATACCTTGAAAAATGACTGTAAAAGTTGTATTATTGCTAAAAAGATTTCAAAATGCTGAACATCTAAGAATATTTCATGCTTACACTGAGGACAGTAAAGATTGTAGAGTACTAGAGGTCTGTACTATTACAAATAGCAGATTCATGTCTAGGGAGTCTGAGTATGTACCAAGCAGAGGAGGCCACACAAAGTCTGTAATTACTGTCTTGTCTCTGGCAACTGATTTTTTTTAATTTGCCAGCCATCATACATTGCTGGGGAAATATCCAACATATAGGTAATTTTGTGGATCTGACTGAAAAAAAAAAAAAAGAAGAAACCATGAAAGCAGAAAAACAATAAATCAACTACCATTTTAATTCAAGAAACTTCTAATTGTAACAGTGACTTAGTGTAATTAGCAGGCTTTTCCTTAGATATGTGAATGGCCTACAGGCAAGAAGACTGATTCCCTGTTCACTGAATCATCACGCAGTGTATTCAGTGTAAGGCTTAAGAAACCCCAGTGCATTCCCCTAGCATAGAATTCCCTGATTCCGTCTGAAAATAGATATTTACAATGAAGTAGAATAATTAGTCCCTAAAAGAGCATATTTTAGGTCCTAAAAGAGCATATTATGACCTTGACCCAAGAGGAGTGCCTGAGGAGGAGCTGTGGGTGTCTGTAGTAGATGAGACCGATCCTACTCTGGGTAGCAAAGTCCACTTGTGAGAGAGACAGGCCTATGCAAAATACTGGTTTTTGGTAATAATGCTGCTTTTGGTATTTGAGTTAACACCGGTAAAGGTGAGCTGGTCTGCACTGGCTGTTTACATCACAGATTGTTTTTTATCATTTCTGTGAGTAATAAAAGAAGGCTAGGTCTTTTGTCTCAGGTAAAACCTGACAGGACAAGAGGAATTTGGCTCAGGCAACACTACGGGAGGTTTAGAATGGATATTTGGAAAAAAATTTCTTCAACAGAAAAGGTGATCAGTCATTGGAAGAGACTGGCCAGGGAGTGATGGAATCACCCTCCCTGCAAGTGTTTAAAAACATGCAGATGTGGTACTTGGAGATATGATTCAGTGGTGGACCTGGCAGTGCTGGATTAATGGTTGTGCTCAATCTACTCAGAAGTGCTTTTCAAGCTTAATGATTTTATGATTCTGTGAAGGTGGGGAATCAGCCTCAATCTGTCAGGGGTACATTTCGCTTCCCAGCAGCACATGGCATCTAAATTCTAAAGGAGCCAAAGATTGGGTGCTTTCTCATGCAACTTTATACCTTGAAAAGCCAGGATATTTTTAACAAGATACCAGTATTTTCAAATAGCTGTTTCATATCAAACACCTATCATTTCCATGTTGGCCTTATTTCTTTCAAACAGATTGTGAAAAAGAAATAGAGTAAGTTTCATGCCAGCTGAAATGGCTGTTGACATAGAATAACTCAGGAATGTGCTTTTGGCCTCCATTTTATAGTGTAAATGTGTGATTCATTTTGACAATCTAAGTAATCCTTTCATGATCTTAATTTTTTTTCCCTTTATGAGACTGATCATCTTCTCACTTGTTTTGATCAAAAGCCTAAAAGGTATGTTCTTTATTTGTTTTAGGCAGTTTGGCCATCCTTTCTAGTGGCCTGGGAAAAAAGAAAGAAAAGCCTAAAAGTGCAGGGAACAGACAGATGGTTACAGTTTCCTGACAAATTATTTATTTGAATTCTTAAACACTCAGCTCTTACTTATAACTTCTTCACTTCAGTTTTAAGAGTCCATTTATCAACAAGAATGATCACATATTGACCATACCAGGACTCAAACGCAAATGTATTCATTTGTTCACTATACGGAAATGAGTTAGTGACAAGTGAACTGATTCAGACAAAACACCCAAACTAAGGCTCCAATGCAGCATTTGAACTCTAACAAAAAGCTTCTCTACATCCTTCCTTTCTGCCTTTTTATAAACCTTGGTTGCAGCCCCTTTTTCAATATCACATTCCCTGATGTGTATTTCTCCTTTCAGAAAACTGACTTTAAAAAAATTAAATTTAAAGTTTTTTTATATATTTATTTATTTACACATACCAAGAAAGACCAATTTTTATCAAATGTAGTATTTTCAATAGGAAAATTTTGAATGTGAAATGATTTTTCATTTAATGAGAAATTTTGCCAATGGAGTTGAGGAAAAAAGTGCTGATCACTGGCTGAAAAGTTTGCAAACTTTTTTCATAAAAGGAATTTTCACACAAAAAAAAAATACATTTTAACTGTTGAGTTTGAAAATTTCTGCTTCCTCCCTGCTCTCTGATAAGTGACATCTTGGTACTCAGCAAGTCCAGCAATGCCAACTGGTCCCCTCCTTGCCCTCGTAATCACAATGACTCTGTGCCTCAATCAATAGCCAAATATTTCAGCTGAAAATAGTAAAAGCTGAACCTTAAACTACCTAAAAATGTAGGTTTCTTTGTTATTTATTCTGCAGTTTAACATGACCAAATCTCTCAGCCTCTTGGTGTGAAAATTTTTTTCAGAGGTAATATATTATCTTTGCATTTATCTGCACTGGTATTCTAATTTTAAATGAAATATAGTTTACCCAGCAATATCCACTAGAGAACTGACACACAGATTTCTTGTATTTTCCTTGTCTGGTTTCTCTTCCAGTACAGTGAAGTTTTGCTGCTTTTTGCAGACATGGATCAGTGTTTACTCTGTAAGTATATCCAAGACCCATTTGGACCTTCAGCTTGTATTTTATCTCATTAGAAAGTGGTTGCAAATACACCAAATTCTCATGCTACACAAATGGAGTATCTTCTGTCTCCCAATGGAAACATTTGGGGGTCCAAGCTGGAAGCAATCTTTCCTAAATGTAATGTTAGATGAGTGAGTGTGTGTGTGTGTGTGTGTGTGTGTGTGTGTGTGTGTGTGTGTGTGTGTGTGCTGTCCTGGGTTGCTGTCTATCAGAGGATGTGAGCTGTAGTCCCCTTTGTTCCCCAAAGCCTCCATGAAATCTGCAGTAGCATGAAACAGATGAAAGAGATTTCAGACTGAGGGGCAAAAAAGGTGTTTCTCCCTCAACTCTGGGCACAGCACATTCACTGAGTGTGCCAGTGTCTTAAAAACGAGCTCCTTCACATGAAAATTTGTCTGACATAGCAATGGCCATAGCAATGAAACTTAAAGGCTTGTCAAAGACATCCAAATCCTCTCAGCCTAGTAACAAAAATATTCTTTATTGACTCTGTGTATTTCAGTGACACAGGACCTTAGTTGCAGAATCAATATTTAGAACATGATGAATGTGCATGAAACTAAGAAAACACACCCATCAGCCCTGCATCTGAAAGTCTTCTCTAATGGAAAAAATAACCAAGTGATGTAAACAGAAAGGGCAAACCAAGTGACAATCTACAAGACCACCCATCTGGGCCAGGCAGCGTGTTCCAGGGTTATCTGGCTGCTTCCTTTGTGCTGGTTCACACAGTGACTATTGCTCTAAGTTTTGTTGACAGTGACCACAGCACTTTCTTTAAATGTAAACATTCCCAAGTTCCAAGACATAGTTTTCAGTGAGTTTGCTAGAAAAGCCCATATCCTCATAGGTGGCTTAACTATTGCATTTCTACAACACAACCTTCCTTTGGAGTTTTTGTCAGCAAAGTATGTGTGATAGACTCAGGCTGTGCAATCACAGTTTTTGCACTATATTTCTATATGATACTTTTGGAAAATTACTTTTAAATCAGTTCTACAGCTTTTTGATGAGAATTAGAAAATGTATCCCATGTCACCTGAAAAAAAGAAAGCTAAGCAAGTTACATGCAGCCAGTGTAGAAGACAAACATCTCTGTAAGCAAAAATAAACACACTAAAATATTTAATTAAACATTAAAAAAATTTATAGTCCTCTTTATGGAATATAGGGCTTTAAATAGAATGATCTGAGGAGTTGGATAATTTTATTGTAAGCAATCAAAAATTCAACCTTATGAGTCAGACTCTTCTTCACAAGAAGTAATACTATGCTCCAGTAACAGAACTCATGGTTTCAGTGGCCTACTTTTAGAGAAAAAAGTACTCAACATGAGTCACAAGCCCTAAATAATGCAAAGAGCTCTTGCATCTTCTGCTTTTAGGTATTTGCTCTCTTCCCTAATTTCAAGTGCTGGCTGAAAGCTGCTGGTGAACACCTGAGCTGTCCCTAGAAGATAGATCTGTTACCAGCCAAATGCCTCATTCCTTCCTTGAAAATTTGAATTATTACTTTTACTTCCACCATCTGGAGTCCAAGCAAAGTGCTAGAGGATAGTGACTGAAAGCTCCAACAACCTATTTAATTATCAAAAAGCACAATAATAAGGGCCTTGGGGCAGATAACTGCCCCTTTTTTCCAGTTTGGGAAAGTCCTAGTTTAACAAGCTTCCAGACTGCTCTGTTACTGACTATAGAGGGATGGCCATTAAATGGTTTTACTGATTACTGGTTGAGAGCTAAGCTGTGCAATTATTTCTGCTTCTCCTGAGGCAAGCACACAAGGGAGGGATCAGCAATACACTAGGAGCCAAAGTAACGCCCTTCTCCTTTTGAGAATGATATCCATCTCCGACAGCAAATATAAAAGCACTTGAAACAAGATTTCATGGGTCTCAATTCCCACAGCTTTTTCTGGGCATCAATTTGATCACCATTATAAAGCATTCTATGTGAGTAGCTGGGACACTGTAAAAAAAAAAAAAATCCCAAACCCCTTAGTTCTGTTGTTTAATTTAGAAAGTGGAATGAATCAGTTTTGTGGACAACATTTTGATATGAAACAGACAACTTTTAAATCAGTTTTCCACTAAGTAAAGAGAGAATCTTACTCCCCTTTGTTGAGTTATTGCACAATTATTTTACCCTGATCTATGTATTGTGACTCCATTTATTTTCAATTACTAGAAGAGAATAGTGGCTACTCTTTAAACCTGGTTGAAAGTCCAAAATCATTATTATTATCATTATTATTATTCAGTTACTGAAAGAAGGGAGCTGCCTTAGTATAAACAACTCTCTAGGAATATGACATGAAAGAAATAAAATAGAATTTAAAATAGTTTTTCACATCCAATATTTCAGTTTAGTTTTTTACCTTAACAAAAATTATGGTCTCCCACAGCAACATTAGAAAGCTTAGAGACTCTTCATGAATATTTGAATTGTTCTTTCTTTTCAGAATACATAAGACTGAAGTTTAAGCCCACAGACCCATATGTGCATTCATTCCTGGGCCAAACGCACAGATCATTTTTTATTATTACCAACAATTACCCATAATGGATGGCTACCAGACAGTCTAGACTCATGTCACTGACAAATGTCAGCATAAAAATTCAACTAGGTTAGCCTGACCATATTAAAAAAGAATTTTTCAGTTTACAAAACATCAGAATCCATAGGCCTTCAGAATATATTCCTGCACTGTATAAAGCAGAGTGGAGATGTATCTAAGGCTCACACATAACTCTGAGAATGTTCTTCAGTTCTACACTGCAGACATTTTGTATGTCTGGAAAAAGGGGAATGTTCTGCAAAAGAAGGGTGTAAGGGATTAGAGGCTTTCACATGACAGGCATAGGCAATTACAGAAATATTTACTTAATTTATGGCTAAACAAAGAATTTCTGGGTACTCCAGGAAAATGGGCTCAGCTTAAACAGCTCATCCAGGTTTAATACTTCACTGAGTCATGTATAGAGGTTTCTATCATGGTGATACTGACCATCATCCTCCAATAACTACATATGTTTTACATCAAGGTCATCTTTCAGCTTGGATAAGATTTGGACTTACTGCAACAGTAAACAAGAGGTTAAAGATAAAAGCTTTTCAGTCCTTAAATTAGTGCTATTTCCACTTCACATCCACTCAAGCACCAGAGATTTCTCTAAAGCTGCCAGTGTTATTCTGCTCTACTGACCCATAAGTAGCTGAAATTTGGTCCCACTCCAGTGTGTGATTTAGGGGTTACTGTCTCACTCACAGATAGCATGTGGTCCCTTTTTTACCATAGAACTCCCTTAGCAACCCACATTTCTCTCTCTGCCAGGCTTTCTCTTGTGGATGGTGAGGGCTCCAAAACACACAATATTGAAGAGCTTGGAGGTCAGGCCTGAAAAACTGCAGTCAGTTGGGAATTATATTGTTTCTGGAACTCCAGAAGGAGAGGAGTTTGCTTTTTAAATTCCTTGAGTTCTGCTGAGCTTTGGAAGGAGAAAAGTAATTTCTCTATATTTGGAAAAATGTAAGCATTTATTTTATTTTCCTCTTTGTGAAAGCAAAATCTTATTATCTCACAAGGTCTTTTGCGAAATGTTTCTAGGTAAAAGGAACACTTTGCTTTTTTATGATTTCATAAGGTACTCATATTATACTATTCCACCAGACAATTTAAATTGCCTGTTAAAATGCATAATTAATACTTAGGCTACCTCTAGGCAGCTTGAAAGACTTTGGGTATACCACACATATTCTTGGTAAGATATTATCCTTCAAGTGCAGGGAACAAACACTGCCATAGCCATAGAAAGAGCTACTGGATAGGGTATTCCTACAGCTCAGCAGAATCTGGCTTTTAGATACCTAAATCTACATATGGAGGCATTTTCATATGCCCTGTTTTTTTTTAAATACTTGTTTGTTTTCAAGTTCTCCAGAAACTTCAGAGAAAGGCTGACAGGAAACTTCTTGAGAAGTCATCTGTTGTCATCAGTCAACAGCACCCAATTTGGCCTGTCTGCAAAAACTTGACTTTTATTACAAAGAAAACAACCTCTGACACAAAAGTCTGGGTGCATATGCCATTGGCCAAACAACTTTTTAGCATGCAGCAAGGGCTTTGCTGGCCCATGCCTCTGCCTAGGCACAAGACAGGGGAGAAAAGTGGGTGTTCTCCCATGGAGCTGGGATGCATCGGAGCACGAAGCACCATGTAGGAACTGGAACTGCTCCAGCATCTGATGATATTAGGCAGAACACAACCATGCCTGCTCTGCATGTTTACTGCTTAAGGAAATATAAGAATGGTTTTAAGGCTGTTATTGTTTTGAGATTATCGAGACCAGAACTCTTCTGTGAATTTATCACACTCCTGTAATGGTGAAATATTTTTTTCTCCAGTTGTGTGGAGAAAGTGGCGCAGTAGCTGACATTCAGGGAAACAATATGCTATATACATCCATACATCTCCAAATAGCTGAAGTCCCCATGTGAGAACCACACAGCCAGCATCTGCAAAAGTGATCATACTTAAAAATGTTATAAAATATAATACAGGCTATATGGTCAAGGGGTTATTTAAGCCTTCTTTGTTATTAAGAGCCCTATTATTGTCTTTAGTAAGCAGTTCATAATAAGAAAGAATGCTTTTCTAAAAGCCATCAAATACTGACTTTTTTACCTGTTGCGTGTATACTAGAACATAAAAAATAAAATTTAAAATACTAATAAAATCTTCCTCCAAATAAAGATTAAATTATTCAGGCTAAATCCTGGCACAAATGAAGTCAGTAGCAAAATTCCTGCTGACTTCTGTGTTCATAGATCATACACAACATCAATTTTCAAACATTTCTCAGTCTTCTACTTATTTACCTCTACAGCCTCCTGGAGACTCAGAGAACAGTGTTGATTTTACAGATGGGAAAGTCATAAAGGATTCAGATAGCTGGTCCCATCTACCAAAAATTAGCTATTTAGTCTAAACTGACCACTTATGCAGCTCTAGTCAACAGAAATAGATTTTTCCTTTCAGTGGTAATCTTGAAAATATCAGAAATAATAACAACAATAAGAATAATAATAATGGAAACAACAAAGAGATAGAAAGAAGCCTGGTTTAAATAGGAAGAATTCCTTAAGGAAGTGACTCTGACATAGGCACAGCTATCATGGGATGAGTTCACTGTCCCCTGGAGTTGCTTCTCTCTACTGATAATCTGAAGAGCTCTAGGTGACCAGTTTTCAGAAATCAATGTTAAAATTGAGAAATTAAGTTAAAATCTGAATCTGCAAAGGAACTTAGTGATTCTACATGTTCTGATACAATGCTTAACTTCAGATCACTTAACTTCTAAGTGTGTGCCCGTGATGCAGTCTGTGGCAAGACTTTGGTTAGATATTTGAGTTCTGTGTACAGTGCTCCTCAAGATAAGTGCAAATCCACCTGAGATCACCAACCAAAAGAGACACTAAGAGACATTTAGAAAGAGACCACCAGATCCTCCTGAGGAGGCTCATATTCTGTGTTCATGATGAAGTTCATTACAATGTTCAGTTAGAGTTCAGAGTTTGGATTTGTCTCCTGGGGCTGGACACCAAGTTGTCAGTTTCTTAAAGGATGATGCAATCTTTTCTATAATTATATTCCTGTCCAAATAATTCAGAAGGGAATCAGAAGACATGTGTTCAAAGTTCATCTTCTCTCAAAAATTATTAATTCCAAATCCACACCTCTCACTTGCCCAGATAAGAACAGTGAAACTGTGTTTCAGATGAAAATACTGGCTTTGTTCCACCCCTCAGCAAAAGACTCGTGACCCAGCGAGTGATTGGAAAGTCATTGGGCAAAGTGGTGACCTGAACTTTGGTCCCTACTCTCTGACTTAGAGAAGGCCTGCTCCATCAAAATCAAGCTCCATCAAAATCAAGTTTCCCTTTCTCATGCAGCAGCTTGCTATTCTCTCCAATATTGTTCCATATGTAAGGGATTGTTGAACTTTCTGGGGTGAATTAAGTCTCTGAGACACAAAGTAAAGAACTATATACCTTAGAAAAAAACACCAGAAATATTAAAAATGCAATTAAAGTGTTTTCTCTGGGAAATAATTTGCTGAACCTCTCTCCTTTCCCCATAGACCTTTCCAGCAGTGCAAAGGCTTGTAATTTTAATGCTCCAGCATAGACAATAGCAATGTTTCTTCTGAATTACATGTGCTTGCTAACTGGTGGCTGCAGGCAGATGTGCTCACCCCATCAACAAACCAGTGAAAACTGGCCTGGAGGTTTATTTTCCAAGGTGATTGATAACCACAAACACCTGTATTTAAGCCAATAGTCATCTTAAGAATTATGTGAAGTAATGAAGAGGCAACAAATCATATCCTTTCTGCTGAACTCCTTGACAGTTTAATTCTTTGTGATATTTTAATCACAAGACTGGGTGAACCTGGCCAGACAAAGAAGAGGGTCATCTTATATCAGTTTTATTAATCCGTGACACCAAAATTACATGTTTCTTTTCACCTGTACAGATACAGTACTCCCTAGTATTGCATTTGACTTGAAAAATAAGAAAGGAAATCTAAAAAATCAAACATGACAGTCTATGTAGACAAATAGACAACCATCAATGGCTGTGAATTCAGACACATTTGTCAGTGGGGACAAGATGCAGTTTGACAATTCATAAAAATCCTGGGGTTTGTGCCCTATCACTTATGTCACATGTTTCAGTAAGGAATAAATTAGGTTTCTATCTAATCTTTTTCTGCTCTATAATGCATAAATGTTACATATACAAAAGAGAGTGTAAGGCTAATATTTAAAAAATAAATTAGAATATGGGCAGTAAGCTGACTTTGTTGTATTTCTGTTATTTAATGGTGGAAAGGGCATAGCACAAACAACCTCACTAGCATAGATTTATCAAACTTTTGCTTACAGGATAGTTATGGAGTGGTGCAGGTTCTTTCATTGCAAATTGATACTGAAACAGCATTAGGAATGCAAGTCCTATCTGACTTAAGAATAGAAAAACCTATGTATTACTATGATACATAATTATCAATGCAATCAGAGCTTTAAATTAAAGTATTCTATTTATAAGGCAGGTACATGAATGCTATAACACAAAGACCAGTCACTAAGATACAGTACAAACACTAAGGTTATTTGTCACTGTAAAAATTTCCCTAGAATTGTGGTAAAGTTACCAGAACATTAAATATAAAGTATAACAAGAAAAACATGTGCTTGGGTTGGACATGGGGGACTTTGCAGGGCAATTTGTAAGTGAACAACAGAACCACATGATCGTAACTCCTCCTTCTGTTTCTAGGTGAAGACAGTAGACAGCCTGTCCTTGTCTGACTGCTCTGAGATGAGGATGCTGCCTCCACTGCTTGGTGAAAATGGGGTAGTTTGTTTGTTTTTTGCTTGAGTAATTAGCTGGTTTGGATAGTTTAACGTGAAGAACTGAACAGGGATTTTACCTTTGCCACACAGACTTCTAAGTAGACACTAAAGTAAGAATTGAAAAATCCACTGTCTGTCACTACTGATTTGGTTTAGAGTTGAATTAATTATCCTTTGTATAATTCATAAAGTACATTAGAATATTAAGTTAATGTAATGCTCTTTCTTGATTAGAATATTTTGTCAATCTTTCCTTCATCTAGGTTTACAGAATCAGGTATTCCAATCAGTGACATTTAAACACGACTAATTTCAACTTCGATGTGCAATCAGTTTTTCACAAGCAATCACACCAGTAGATTAAAGGGTCTGACTCTCTTTGAGAGTCATTTCCTTCTCCAGCATCCAGGAAACAGTCTGGTTTGAGGGCAAAGCAGTATTTTGAATAAAACCCAGTAGTCTTGGCCTCTGGTATTTAACTGGAGTGTTATAAAAACAGGTGCTAATGTCAAGCACATTATGTACTCACTCCCCTGCAGTTGTTAAGGTGATAGATAGTGTGGCAGAAAGCACCTCCTGGCAGATGAAATTTCCGGAAATGTCCTTGTATTCCACACCAGCTGTGTAAAAGTGGGGTCAGCAGCCATGCCCTATGGGCTGAGATGAGCAATTCAGTTATGAATTTCTCAGCTACAAAGCTTGGAGGCCAAAGTAAGAATGTGAGGAAGAGGGTGGAATCCTGGCCCTGGAGAAATCCAGGGGAGGGCTGCTAACAGCTTTAGGAAAGACCAGGATTTCATTCAGAGTGTTTTAGTAATTGAAGTCAGGTAAGGGATACTCAGAAAGACAGAAACTAAATTAACTGTTTTGTTGGTTTCAGGGCAGTAGCTTTCCACTGAAAACCATTCAAAATATTTCTTCTGGAAAAACTTTGTCTTCTTCATATATTTGTAATTTCTAAACCAGGAAATAGCATCAACTAAACCGTGAGTCTATTAAAAATCATCCTGGTTTCATCCACAATAAATAATGACTTTGAAATTTTGGCATTATACAATTTGGCATTGGGCATTCTGGGCAGAATAGGGACAGGTAAGGAAGGATCCATGCTGAGAGCAGCTTATGAGCAGAATTGCTGGAACAGTTGCATGGAGCAAACAAGCTCTCAGATTGCAAGGTCGGTGCCAGGCTGCCTCTCATTCCAGATGAAGGGTGATACAAGGTCACTCCTATCTTCAGGCTGCTCTTCCTGGTGCAGGCTGCACTGCCAGCAGGAAGCACCTATCCCTGCTCTCAGACTGATTTCTCAGGGATACACAGAGCAGAGTCCAGCTTTCTCCTGCTTCAAACACTAACACAGGCTTGTCTCGCCAGCTACACCATTATAAACCATGGCTGGGTCAGGGGCCTTGCATTTTTGCACAACACAAACACCAATGGTGGAGCTTTGTTCAGCTTTTCTGCCCCCGTTCTCTGGCCTCTCAGCAATACTTGTGTCTAAAAAAAAGGAATATGGAGAGGTTTGCCTCACATTCACAACATTAATTAAAATTATTCTATATAAAAGAACCATGGTGCTGTTTCAGAGGACATTTCTACCAATGAAGAAAAAACAAAAATGGACAACAGATAGGTTCTTTCCAATGCATGGCTGCCAAGAAGCTATTTCCTATAACTTGTCTTCTAGCAAGAATATTCATTCAACATCTCAGCAGTAGCTGGAGTTTCTGAAGTATCTGAGAAAGAAGAGGTGGACGGATTAATTCAAAGCTAAAATACTCCTTCACAGAACTGGTTGGTGACTAGAATTATTCAGGATATCAAAGCTATCTCGTCTGAGCTTTAAGAGGACTCATTTGAACTTTCACAGTTTATTGTTACTGAGCCAAAAGCTACAGTACTGCTTCATGAAACAGGGATTTGGGTTTAGGATTCACAACCCTGACCCCGTGGCTTGCACATTTGTATCATGAGAGGCTCTTGCATTACATGCTCACATAACAAATTCACACCCCTATTCCCTTTAGATAATTTGCCACTGTTGGAACCCAGGAGCTGCTCCCTCTTCCGCCAAGCCCCGTGCCAGCCGACCACGAGCAGGCACCACTCGAGCAGCCGAGGCTGCTCCGGCTCTGCTGCTGTTCCAGCAGGCTGGATCCCCGTGCAGGCAGCACACATCCTGCTCTGCACTCGGATCCCTCGGCGTTCAGAGGCTTGGGCAGGTGTGTGGTTATGGCCTGCGAAGCAATTGTGCGTCCCTGGCTAACAGATCATAAAATGTGGGGTTAATAAAGGGAGAAGAGGTGTCGCACTGGCAATATCAGTGGGGAGGGGGCTCAACAGGAGTCCAAGGTGTGACCATTGTTTAAATGGTATTAAGTGATTTGTGAGGCTTATTAAAAAGTAAGAACTGTGTCTCAGTCTTTCTCTGCAGTACTCTCTCACCTTTTCCATTGTCTTCCCTCACATTCCCCATTTATTGACAAAATAATTTTATGACTATTGTGGTAGTTATGATATTTTCTATGGGTATTTAAAGCATAAAGCAGACTTAGTTTTTATATTTACTTCTAAGTAATCTAATAGGAAACCTGAATGAACACTGTGATATTATGGTGCTTTCTCTCTTTTCCTTTCCCTTTCCTTCTTACTTATTTCAGAAATGAAAAGACTAAGCATCGTGTAATGAACCCTCATTCAGATTAGATAGAGAGATAGAGCAATAGAGAGATAGATAGATAGATAGATAGATAGATAGATAGATAGATAGATAGATAGATAGAGTCAAACTATTTGAAAAAGTAAAAAAACCTCTGGAAAGCATGTATGGAAGAAAATATCACTTCATTACATTAAAAGCAAGTTTCAGCAGTTCCTTCCTGGAGTTCACTTAAGATCGATTTATGTTTAATAAATAGTTAATAACAGAAGCACTAGGAATTAATCATAATAGCAAATTAGATAGGAAGAAAAATGTGATTGTAATGTGGGTCCAATGGTGCAAACTCTGCACTGTTTAATGAAGTAGATTATGGGTCAGATTTTGAAGTGGTGTAAACTCTCCTTATTTCATGGATTTTGTCTCCAACACTTTATTAGCTCTGCTTTTGTCTTTGATTCACAATTGGATTTATGGTAAATTTAATCTCAGTTTTTCTCTGCCTCTGTTCCATGATTTTTTCTAGCTGCTGAAATAGTGCTAGTTCTGTTAGAAGCTATATATACCTAAAGCTTTGCTGTGTCCAGAGAAGTTTCAGAAAGCAAATGAATACAGCAGTGTTTTATAGATTTTATAAGAGTCAATAACTCATGTTAAGCATCAAATATCTTCTCCAGAAATTACTGAGCTTACTTCTTTTTATTTTTTAAATATACTCTATAAAAGTAGAGAACAGGTATATAATATAAAAGTATAATACATGCAGAATATTATTAAAAATATTTAAGTTGCAGGTTTGAGCACTCAACTTCAGACTAGTAAAAACTTAAAGAACAACTTTAGACACGAGGATAGCAAAGGGATTAGATATGATCTCCCTTTAACTTTATAATTTAAAGGTCCTACCTTGCAAGTTTAAAGTCACAGGAGAGCAATAGACTCTTAATTGAATTAATTTAAAATGCATATTTAAATGTCTTACTCTTAGGTTCAAACCGGGAAACTTTCTTTAAGCTGAATCAGCAGATACAGCTATAAACTATTAGTTGTAAATCAGTCTTTGAAGATCTTAGGGTGCCATTAATCCACATTTTCTAATTCACTAGACTCAAGAACATAATTCAGTAACATTCCAACTGACTCAGCAGTCCCCAGGAATGTGTCAGCTGTTTGACTTTCAACCTTCTCAAATGAAAAAAAAAAAAAAAATAGGAAGATTTTAGCTAAACATTTTATTTCAAGACAGGCCAAAATACCTAGGCTCTCTGCCTTCTCTACTGGATTGTATTTAATTTAACAGGGGTGACATGTTTGGAGTCTCAAGTGTATCCTGCACAAAATATATCTGATTACAGAAAGGGCCTGAAAGCCAGAGCAAAAATGACACCAGTTGACAATCATGCCAGCTCCTTGGCTTTGACACAAGATTTGACATTGTTCAAATACTAAATATCAGCCATTTTACATTGTTCAAGTACTAAATATCAGCCCAGAAAACCTGATGCTTCCCCTTTGGACTGTGCAGTAAATGAGTTCCGTCCTCCAACACATGAGCTTGTGCAGTGTTTTGCCATTGAAGTGTGTGAGTAATGGGGTATAAGTGTATCTCAGACATAAATCAAAACATGTGCCCTCTCTGTGATGTGCAGTTTTGCCCAGACTTGAATGCCCAGGAATGCCTGCTGGCAAGCAATCTGCGTTTTTGAGATAACACCAACTGCACGTGGCATAAGTGGGTGCCACAGAGGGTATCATTTAACCCCACGTGGGAATACTCCAGTATGTAACACATCATCTGTAACTTATTTCCCTTCAAGAAATTGCACTGCAATTTTAGAAGGCTTGTTCTCAATGACTGCTAGAATGTAAAGATAAACTTTGAGTCAGGGAAACACAGAGACACGCAGACCATGTTTTTCAGTTTTGACACTTTGCGATTTGGACAGGACACGAGAGATTGTGGTGAAACCTGCTTGTTTTGCTTTCAGCAGAAGTTGTGTTAGCCCTGTGCTGACTGCTCCTGAGTATTCTGCCTCCTTTAACACCCACCTTCACAGTACTTAGTTTGGGAGGGTAAAGTTCTCCCATTTGTGTCGTTCTTTTTTTCATTGCAGTGAGACCACATATATTTTTTTCATGTTGATTAAAACCTAACTGTAGGGCTTGAGAACAAATCTCATCTTTTCATACTTTCCTGATTTCTAGTGATGCCATGGAGGTTGTAATGGGATGAGGCAAATGCATTACACCATATAGAATTGAAGTATTAAAAATAAATAAATTTTCACATCACTTGAAGAAAAATCATTAGAAACACCTTCTGCAACTAGCTGAAAGGTTTTATCTTTTAGCACAGTTTATAACACAGTGGAATTTGGATTAGCATTTTCAACAATTCAGATAAATGTAGAATACTTTTTGGTTGCAAACCACACTGGATACCAGCAACACTGCTACTTTATGAAACAGCTAAGCAAGAACAAACATGTCCTGCCTATATTACTTGAAGTGACTATTCAGATTTATGATTAATTAGTCAAGTTTCAAGAGATCTGTATTTTAATAAGAACATCCATGACAATAGGAATATGAATTTACTCTTTTTCACCATAGTTTGACAATCCAACACTAGTGATCAGCTACAGAAGTGGTAGACATTATTATTTTCCTGAAGGAACATTTTACAAGCAAAAACATTGATTAGATGAGCCTGAAAATTTCATAGGAACATGACATTACTGTCAATTTTTTTTTTTTGAGGGTCACATCAGAACGCTTGCTTTATCTGGCTAAATAGCCTTTAAAATACAATCTACCTTACAACATTTTAATAAGGTCAGGACAGAAATATTTCAGCAGTTTGTTTGACAAAAAGTTTCAAACTGTTTGATATATTGATGTAACAATTCAGAAGGAAAACAAAAGTCAAAATGTCAGAATTTCCTGTAGGCTGGGACATTGTTTTAGAGCCCACTCTTTGGACAAGCATTTGCAGTAATTTGTAAAAATGAAGACTCATGTGCAGTTTGGGAACACATCCTTCTGGATAAACTAATGAGCATCAAAAGTGTTGTTGGGACCTGGGAAGCACTACAGAATTGAATGGAACTAGATCACAATCATCCTTCCACTCCTTTGAAACTCTTAGTGACAAAGAACAAAGGAAGGAAGAGCTTAGAGCAGGTTGCACCCTCAACTACAACAAATTGCTGAATTTTTGGCCCTCGAATCATGAGGAGTAAAAAAAAAAAAAAAAATTAATGTCCTGATTCCACCCAGTAAGTAGAACAACTTCACTGACATTTAACCTTTATTCTTCTTTCAAGTATTGGAAACATGCGTAATCTCACAGTGTCACATTAGTTAAAAGAACAAGATTCAGAACTTCAACTTAAAATGATTGGAAGTTAATCCTAGAATTACTCAAACAAAAGCCTATTTTAGAGTACTTGCAAGTTTTTAATGTTTCTTTCAAATATAATTTAAGAAACTAGTAAAAATTTTGATTAAAAGGTTATTAGATTATTTTCCTCCGTGATCTTATTTCTGCTTTGAGGCTGGATTTTTTTGGTGGTATATTTTCTTTTTATTTGCCTGCATGTATCTTGATTTTTATTAATTTTTGGGTTTTGGGAGCTTTTTTGTTGGTTTTTTGTTTGGTTGGGTTTTGGGTTTTTTTGGGTTTGTTTTGTTTTGATTTGTTTTGTTTTTTAAACAGAATGATACAGGATATTTGCTTGAAACTACAGACTTGCTGTATCTGGCAGTCAGATGTAGCAGCATTTAGAAATATACTCTTTCTGGATCTTGAAAATTAAAGTATTGAATAGTTCCAATCTGAATTCAATCCTTAAGCCTTAAGGGTATAAATTGATCACCAGATGGGGTAGGGGAGAAATATCTATCCCCTGTTGTATAATATCACATGCATGGATTTAACACCTTCTTCTGAAGTATTCTGAATTGAGACAAGATGCTGGATAAGATGAATTTTTGATCTATTCTGTTAAAACAGTTCCTCTGCTGTTATATTCCTCACCCCAATGACTCATTTCATGCAATGGAATCCGGCAGATCCAACTTGGGTGTCTTAAATAGACAAAGCACAAAGATCCAACTTGGGTGTCTTAAATAGCACAAAGAGCCATGGAAAGGGATCAGGAATTGTCCAAGCTTACTTCAAGTGGGAAACTGTTACTTTATTTGATAATTTTAGAAACCATTAGGAACTTTATTAGCAGAGCATTTAAACCCTCCAGCCAGTGTCAACAGAAGCAGCAGGTGTTCAACTCCTTCTGGAGATTCATCCCTTGGTTTGCAGCATGTGCTAAATCTGCTGTAAGGTGGTTTGTTGTTTTTGTTGGGTTTTTTTGGGGTTTTTTTTGTTTGGTTGGTTGGTTTTTTTTTGGGGGGGCACAGGGAGAATGGTGAAGTAAAAATAAGGGAACAAATTTTTTAAAAATATAGAAATGGAAAATTTGTATGGATGGGCTCCACATGGACATCACATGGGCATCTAAGAAATCAGAAAGGAGATCTGAAGGATCTAAAAGTTTATATCCCTAATTGTAATTTGTACAATGTTTGAGGACAAGGTTGATGGCATGATCAATGCTACCTGTAGCAGTCTTACTCTTTATTTATCTTTCCAATTGCTGTCTCTGTAGTCCTGTTTTCTCCCTTCTTAATCTCTTGGCTTTCAATGTACTTCATGTTAAGCTATCCTGAGCATGTATTTTGCTCCTATTACATGTACAGGGAATTTGTTTTATTGCTTCTGATGGCATTAGAGTTTGAAGAGCAATGAATTTAGGCATTCCCCAAGACTTGGCAAAACATTCAACCTCTGAAACCTCCAGCTGATTACACAGTTTGAGTACATATATGCACATTAATTTGTATTGTAAGGCTGGGTTAGGGAAGCAAGTGAACTCTGCAGATATAATCAATGGCTTGAGCAAAGCTTATTAGTCTGACCTCAAAAGTTTACACTGTCCTGAAGATGCAGTCTGAGGTTACTCCAATCCCACCCCTCCCTCCTAAGCACCCTGTGGAATGAGGGACAGCTGCATAAGTAATTCATATTCAAAGTTTCATCACTGAACAACAGTGTTTCTGCATCAGATTTGATGCTTAATACTCCAACCGTTTTTAACCTGAGCTAGATCTGCTATCTCATTACCCCTAACCCTCAAGCAATGATATGTCTCTAGGACTGTTTTATTTTTATTCAGAAGCCAGAAGGAGGACTGATTGATATCAGACACAGGTAAATTGTACTGCATGAACTGTGAATTTCCTCCCTTCTGTTACATTTCTCCCAGCAGTTCTGACAGACAAATATGTTAGGAGCTGTTGAGGAAGAACAACTGTGATAGCAGTTTTCTTAATTAAGCAGATGTAGCTTTCAGAGAAGTAGGACACTGATTTTTATTTCATTGTAAAAAGGAAAATCCTTTAAATGCAGATCTTATTAGCTGAGGAGAACAAAAGTAGGAAAGAGGAGAAGCCTACTCACCTACTTTCTGTGGAATTGTTCAAGTAAAAAATAATTGTGGGAAAGATTTTCCAGATAAGACAGCTCTCTCTCTTTTTACACAGAGACCTTGCATTCCCATTCACATCATGCTTTTCTCTGAATCCCTAAACACAACAAATAATCATGCTTTAGTAAGCACCTGCTTGGCTTATTTGAAGAATCCTGTGATGGCATTAAGTCCTGACCTTTGACTTTTCCTGTCTGATGCCAAAATGATTATTTCTGCTGGTTCTCAGTTTGACATCAGGGAGCAATTGGTTAAGCCTCTGATCCTTCATCTTGTTATCTGCTGTTCCTATAGATGTCCATCATGCTTCTTCATTCAGATTTATAAAGACAGATTTAATATTCCAATAATTATAGAAATGTGCCTCACTTTCAACTGATATTAGCACATCCACAACATAGAAGAGCCAAAAATGATTTTGTTGTTGTTTTTCCCCCCTATTTGCCCACAAAAATTGATAAAAGGTTAAAAGACCATTCAGTCCATTGAAGCCAAATAGTCAATAATTTGAAACCTGTAGAGTTCAGTTCACCTCCATAGAACAAATGCTGTAAATGAGAATTCTGCTATTGCTTGTCATACCTGGATTCAGATAGAAAAAAAAAGATGTTTTCTAATTAAAGCATATTACAGATTTGTGCAGTCCTAAATAATGAAAAAAAGAACTAGCATTGAAAATTAAGCATTAAAAACATAAAAACATTGGTTTCAAAGAAAGGCTTTGTTTTTCAAGTCACGGAGACATTTGACTTCAGATATATATGTTAATAAAAGTGAGGTTAATGTATACGTTCTACCTTAGGTTAATGTGCATGTCTTACCTTAGGTAAGCATATACCTTAGAAATTAGGCATTCTTTACTAATTGCTTTTATTTTGAAGTCACCATATTTTTTCAATCTTCTGTACCAAAAATGCTGACAAACTTTCTTCTAAAACGAAGTTTAAAAGTAACAACACAAACAACTAGTAATTATGGTTGCTAATAAAAATACAGCTCAATAGGGACATGTGGTTTCTATGTAGGCAAAATTCTGTGCTAGCCCACTTCTGATGAGAGACCCAGACCAAAGACTCTGGTCATTTACCCCACAGTGGAGTAAACAGAGCTGTCCCAGTCATGCTGCCAGAGCTGGTGACCTTGTGCCATCCTGGTGTCCCAGCAGGGACAGTGTGGATCACCACTAGCTGCAGCACCCCCATTACATGCTCCAGTGCTGGGGAATCCGTGCTCCAGTGATTGCACACACCAGGGAGATTTCCATGAAAAGCCGCTGTTAGGAATGCTTGGGCACTTGTAGGAAATGGAAGCTAATAGGCTGAAGAGCTCAAACACACATCAAAGTCAAAAAGCTAATGCCTGGAATTAGTGACAACAATGGCAGTGTCCTTGGTGATTTCCATTTCTGGTGATTTCCATTTGTTGTGCCATGTTCCAAGGCAGATCCATTGTGACAATTTCCTAATGCATTCACTCAGAGAAGCATAGGTTGTCGGTAATGTGACATTTTAATTTAAACTGTTCAATCAAATCACATTACATGTCATTTGCTGTTTGGTCAGTGTTAAGGTTGTTTCTATCATTGCTGATTTCCCCCAAGTGCAGGTCACAGCATTAGCTGACATCAGTGCAGCAGCTCTATTTTATATTAGCAATTCTTCTTGAAAAAAATGAATTTTTTCCTTTGTTTTTATACTAGTGTTTTCTTCTGCATTACAGTTGCTTTCAAATCTGCATTGTTCTACCCTTCCTTTCAGGTAGGCAGGCCTTTTATTCAGAATTTGCATCTGATTAATGTGGTTACCCAGTGTCCACAAGACTAAAGCATTCCCTAACAAATCAGCACATTTTTAATTTCTAATAATTTCTAATCTAGTAGAAATAAGTAGAATTGGATTGAGTATTCCATTGATTCTCTCCTCTGCAGGGCAGCTCCAGCACCACACTGCCACTGTCAGGAGCCAGAACACTTTTGCTGTGTCACCACTGGCTGGAGAACTTGAACCTTCTCTTACACTTCTCAGTTTCACTCTCTTTCTCTAGTCCATCTTTTATTACCTTATCTTCTGCAACTACCTCGTGCCACTGACTCTCCATCCTGGATTGTATATTGTCCTTTATCCTTTGGTTTAGATATTTGTGGGTTTCTTCCTGCCCTTCTCCCTTTTCTCTGGCATGCAAACCATGACTTTTATTTCTAATGCATCGATTCATTTGTGAATTCTACTTGCACAGTAGTTTCTGGCCTAAGTCTGTTCCCACTGAGGTCAGCTGGCAGCTTGCCACAGGCTTCAGTGGGAAGAGTCTCAAACTGTTAAGGGTACATTCAGTCCCAAATCTGCAGTTTGAAGGATGACATTATGTCTCAGCCTCGCTCAGTTTGATCTGCTGATATTTTAGCCAGTTTAACATCTTATATCATGTTCTTGGCATGTTGCTCTGAAGCTGAACACCCCCCATCTTTTGTTACCTTTGTGATTGCACTCTCCATGGGTTCTTACAGTGCTCTCATCACTGTTGTATCTGAAGCCCTTCCAATTATTCACTGAGTAACTAACATCGCTCACATGCAATTCATTTCTGGTCTCCCAGGAGGAGCTCAGTGGAGAGTTTTGCCATGGCTTCCGCTTCCCCACATCAAACACAATCTATCCCCTGGCCTGCCCATCAACTAAAAAATTAGGGTTGGTAAGAACATGCTGTCTAAAAAAAATCCCTCTCCAATCATAATGAATGTTTCCAAGGTCAAGACATTGCACTGTTCCTTATGTAAGAGTCTGGTTTTGCTCCAGGATGTATCCTGATACAGATGTCTGGGCTACCTAACTCTGCAGGAGGCCATCTACATTCCAGATGTGGATTCTTGTTCAGATCATACTGGCATTACGTGCCATAGTCTTGACTATTTCTCAGATGTAGCCTGAGGGATGTAGCTTAAAACACACAGATGTGCTGAAAGGATGGGTTGCCTCATAATTTCAAGGATGTCCTTGTCTTTGTCCTCAGGCAATGTCCCTGTCCTCCCCAGGTCCATCCACAGAAGTTTCTATTCCCTCACTGACTTCACATGCCCCCCACTTCTGTCTGTTAACACAGCAGAGACCTGGCACTGCAAAATAAAATAATGACTGACTATACAGTGTCTCAGGTATTGTCCAAAGGCTGGGAAGCAAAAGAAAGAAGAGAGAAATACCATGGGTTGGAACAGCAAGTGATATAAAAATTAGAGTGCTAGTTAAATTGAAGAAAAGATGTCATAAACTGCACTAGCCTGTTTGCATCTATTAGGAAAATATCAATTAACTTCAAAAATACCTTCAAGTCAATGAATACCCCAAATACAATTGATTCCAGTGGGGGTAGGAAATATTCAGGATTGGGTCTATATGGGAGATTGGAATTGCCTCTCATTGTATTGTTCATGACCATTTATTCTACATTGAAAAGGAAAACAATACTTCACAGAAGCTGAAAAGCTCCATGTTGTATTAAAACAAAACTTTGGAAATTAAATCTTTATGACTTTCTCCCAGAGGATGAAAATGTTAGTCTAAACTGAGTGTGTACATAGGGCATAGGATATGAAATATTCAGATTTCCAAATAATCTTTTTGGCTCTGCACAAATGCAAAATCTGTCAGTTGCAGATGGATTCAGCTGAGGTCTCATCCCTCCTCAGCATCATTGTGCATTAACACATAAGACCAATATGCAGAAACAAAGGAGGGTTTAACAGACCTCTGCTTTCTTTTCTCTTTCCACCCACAATCATCTTTTGTGAAACTAAAACTGAAATATTTGAAACTGAATAGCAAGGCTTTTCTATCTTAACAAAATATCATATTTTAACAACAAGAAACTAATCAAACGTGTTGCCTATCTCTTTGTGAACAATTGGCATGAGAACCCAAGGGTTTTTTTGGTTTGGTTTTTTAAACACCATGAAAAAAGTGAAGCATATGAAAGTAAAACCCATCATTTTTATACAGTTCATCATTTCACAGATGAATCATGGCTGTGATACATTAAATACTTCTGGATGAACCAGTCTGTCCAAGGGAACAGCAGATGGTATAGGATGTCACTTGTCCTGCTGGCCCTCAGAAGTGCCATATTCATCTAAAAGCAGATTGGTAACAGTGCAAATGTAAAATATTCTGATCCCAGACAGTCACCACATTGATTTACTAGTGTTATGTTTCTCTAAAAACAGAAAGCAAAACCACAAACCAAACAAAAATCACTTGAAGATGAAGTAGTGTGTTTTAAGGCCCTTCTTTTTTCCTTTTATTTCTTCTTTTCTTTTTTTTTTTCTTTTTTTTTTTTTTATGTATGTGTGTTTTTTTTTTATAAGTACAAGCTGAAATTCCACTACTTTGCTAAACATCATGGCTTTAAGAAAGCATTTCATTTTGGGAATACCACAAGAAAATTTTGATAACAACACTTTCAAGTGAACTGGAATAGCTATACTGGGAGTAAAATAATCAGGTTTGGTCAGAATAGAACATACAGGATACTCTAAAGGAAAACATGATTTTCATTAGAAGTTTTTATTTAAAATCTGCAAAAGTCTAGGAGTGATATTTGTATAAAACTTTCATGTGTTTCTTTTCATTAAAACAGTTGTAAGCTTTCCCTGTCCCCAGTGTTTATGCTTTTAATGGGGCCCCTGAATAAAGCACTCAGATATTATAAATAATCACTTTTGCAATTAGCTTTCCAACTTTCAAAGAAGTTATTGGATGAATCAGGAATGGAATGGGACCAGTTAAGTTATTATGGAATCATAATAGGCAAATAAATTCTGAAACAGCATGGGAATGAAAACTTCTCTTTCAGAAATAGTCTTTATTTTTTTTCTTTTTTGCTAAAGTAAATTGCTTTAATGATTCATTCCACAATAGTCAAATGTCTGCAGGAAAATATTGCCTTTGAGGGTTATCTAAATAGTTACTCAGCTTAGTATAAGTTCACAGTGGAAGATGGAATCTACATTAATAACATGAATTATGAAAAAAAAAATACTCTGCCTGTGATCTATAAAAAAATCTGTGAGTGAGATTAACTATACTCAGCTAAGAAGTTTTCCCTTGTTATAAAAATCAGCCTGAAAAGCCATCCATATATCAGTAATGGAAAGATTTTGCTATTTATTATGACACATAAATATAATTAATGTTAAATTTTACTCCTTTTGGAAGTCAGAATTTTCCATTTGTTCCTCTGTGTTTCTGAGCACCTTACTGAGTTCTAGTACTTTCTCTGCCCTTCAATTCCTCCCCACTTAAGAAACTTACTAGAGAGAAGAAATCCAGAGTAAAATCCAGGGTAAAAAAAAAAACACCAACAAAATCCCTTAAACAAAAAATATTTTTGTCTTTCTTCTGCCTCCATTTTTTTACTTGATCCGTTTCTTAGTTCTTTTCTCTTTCATTGTCATAGCTACAATGCTGGATTTTGCTAAAGAAAGAAGAAGAAAGGAGGATATTTAAATAAATGTAGAAGTGTCCTTTTAAGATGTATTTTTAAAATTATTTTTATAAATAACTCAAGGGAGATTTTTATACTTGTAGGAATTGCCATACTAAATTGATTAGCCACTCATCCTGACACTGTTATTCATCTCCAGAAGTTGAGGGGTTTAATGAAAGGAAATCATTAGAAATGCATTTCACAATTCTATACTATCCTATAGAAAACAAACAACAAAACAGCTTCTTCTGTCAGCCACCATTTACCCTGCAAGGATAGTAAGAATTAGTGAAATTGATCTATATTGGATAAAGACATGTCTAATTACTAAACTATTCACTGTTACTGGTGGACATTTGGAAAGAGTACACACTAAAGCCTGGTCTTTTTCTGTTTATAATATGTACTGCTATAGCACCATGCCAGACTCACAGCTCCATAAGCTGAGAAAATTGCACTGTTGACAGTCACATCTTTTACCAAGTAAGAGCAGAAATTCTACGCCACAAATCCAGATTCAAGGGTTATATACCCAAACCTTTCTGTACCATATGTTTAGCCTGAGATTTTGATCTAACACAGTGACAGTTGGATATAATCTTTATTGGTCTTACCTTTGCAGAGGTTAAATGCACAAATGAAACCAGCCTGTGTGGATTTAACTAGATTTTTAAAATGATATGAACAGGGTGGCAAAATGCACACACAGAAAATACAAGCATCTTTCCTTTGCTGACCCAGGTTTGATTTGATTCAGCACAGAAGCATAGAAAATGTTAAAGGTCTGGGTTATGTTTTTGAAAGAAGACTCCATAGAAAATATGCACACAAATTACTATAATGAAGGACAGTTGGCAAAAATGATAAGAATGATAAGGAAAAAAAGTGAGCATATTTCAGTCTGAAATAGTCTTTCGCTATCGCAAACCATCTGTTTCCACAAAGAGCTGGAATGATGCTTAGCCATGTTTTCCTAGCTGGAAATAAGAAAAAGGAAAGTATTTCTCTCAAATCCCCATGATCATGCTTGCAATTTTTAATGCCATGGTTCTGAAAAATCTTTTCTTTGAAGTCAGACTCCCTGGAAGCACTGAATTCACAGTTTGTGACAATGTCTGAATGTAAATCAACAAATCATTCTACTGGATTCTTATTCTTGCACTCCAAAGCAAATACAAATATTCTATGTTCAATACTAAATCACTGGGTTTAGTGAAAAATAAACAAACACATGAAAAAAGTGCTTCAGAGCAAGATCCATTTTGATCAGCAAATGAGAGCTTAGTTTTTGTCATTTTCTTCCCCAAGTCATCCCAGGAAACATAGAAGCTGTTTGATTTTTAGCCTTCTTGACATTTAAAACAATGAAATAATGAAACACACCACATTTAAAAATTCCATAGGAGGAGTCTCAAATTTAAATTGTTAGCATATCTTTTTAAGTAGTTGACAGGAAAATATTTTTTAAAAATTTTCTGGCTACAGATTCAATTTGAAGCTTTTAAACTAAAATTGGATGCATCTACAGTTTGTGAAGTAACAATGCTAACTCTAGGTTTAAGTTCAGTGAAATTTTCCCAAGCCTTTTCAGATGCTGCTATAGGAGAGAAGATGCCTCATTATTATTTTCTGATGCAGAAGCTTCTTAGTGAAGAAGAATAATGTCAGATTGTGACTTTTAACCCATTTCTTCAGCACCACTTACATCATCTTGTAACTAATCATGGAGAGGTCGAAAGATTTCAAGAAGACAACTGACTTAATAGAGTCCTATTAGCACAGGTCAGACAGCAAAATGGGACCCTAAAGTTATGCAGTCCAAGTGTGTCTTTGGTCAAGTCACATGGAATAGATGTGCAGCTCTGGGGCTTTTTTTCCATTTTCAAGCAAAAAAAATTTATGGCCATGCCCATGTGCTGTGTTATGTGTTAAATTAATGCATCAAGCAGCAATCTCTCAGTAGCACAAATAATTCTGTACTCTGCTGACACATGCTGCCTTAAGGTGGAAGAAGAATGTTCTCTTAGCTGATAGGGGCTCTAGGTGCATAATATCTTGCAAGCTCACTTAAATCACTTCAGACAATTCATTTGGAAGGGATTTTGAATAATAAATTGATATTTCTTTAGTCATTTTCCCTCAACACATGATTTAGGCAATTTTGTTATGGGGTTTGACAGATCACTGGTTGTGTGCAGTTAACAGGGAACCACAGGCAGCAGCACTTGGCCATTTTCAGCAGATTTCTGTGTCACTCATGCATAAATAATGTTCACTGGCACCTCAGGGGTGGGTACATCAGGAGAAGCTTTTTGAGTGAAAAAACATTGAATTACAATTTTGGCTAAGCAGAGCAGATAAACATATATTGATAGCAGTTACCAGAAGCAAAGCTGGTGACAGGTCTATCCAAAAGATTCTTCAAAGCTCCAAAACAGCATTTTAAATTCTGGGAATTTTGGATATTTAAAAGGTTGGACTAGTGGCTGTGGAGAGAGACAGAGAGTTAATGGCTGTCGAATGAGATCCATTTGTAGATGAAGTTTCAGATAAACTGTAAATCACACCAGGGATTGGGAAACTTTCCTTCTTGCAGTTTGAATTCTAGTTGTGTACAGTATCACTCACACCAGTCAGAGTGCAAAAGAACAAATTTTTGGTGCTGACTCCACATTCAAAAGCCAAACTCTAAATAAAGTTTTCTTATTTAGAAAATGCTATATACAGTCATTTTGGAACTTGAGAACAGATTAGCACGGCAACAGACAAATAACTTACACTTTTTAGTGACATTCAAATTATTTTAGTCTGTCACCAACTCCCATGTAGCTGTTTAATGATGGATTCAGTGCTTAGTTGCCTGATTTCATAGCTACGATTCTTCAAACTCTGTGACACACTCATTTTGAGATTAAACAAAGCAGTCTTTACAGCACAGCAGTAAGCTAAAACATGAGCCAGATTCACATGTACCAACACAGCACCAGAATGGAGCATCAATGCAAATAGGCTATTATAAAAACAAAAAATGAAACAGAATGGGAATTTTAGGCATGCCTTGAAAATTTCAAGTAGATCAAACTGAATTTAGTGAAGCTGGAATTCAGTCAATATGCTGGAGGCATATCAGCCTGGCCTAAATTAAGATAAGTATGAATGATTTAAGAAAGTGACCAGGGGTTGGGATTGTACTCCATCACATTTCTGGTGCTTTCTGATCTATCATTTATGATAAGCAAGTGGGAATGACGGCTGTTATCCTGTGATCAGTGAGCAGATGGATCCCATATTTCAATAGGAAGTAAAGCTACAAATGACACAGCCAGATAATGATGGCTTTTGCCAATAGCCTTTGATAGAATATCTTTTGTAATAAAATAAGATCCTTGTGTATGGTCTATAAAACAGCATTTCAGAAAAGGCTTTGAAAGATTTTTATTTTTTCCTTTTAAATAATGTGCTTCTGCAACAATATCTACAAAGACACAGGCCAAATACTCAACATCTGTATATCTTATTTTTTATTTTGAACAGACACTTGGCACAATCACAGATGTATTTTCCCCCAAATAATACAAAGCAGAAAACACATTATAATTTCCATTAGTTCTTTATCAAGAGAAAGGAAAAAATTCTATCATTTTCATTTCAGTGTAAAATTTTTTATCCATTCTGCCACCCTTGAAACACTAATGCTTATGACAGTCATTACAATACAGTCCTAGTGACTCAGCTAGTTTAGGACTTACCTTGTCCTAATATATTTTAGGATCTGTCATTAAAAGTGCATCACACATTGTCTCTCATTGTTCCCCAAAAGCTATGATCAAGGGTCCACAATTTGGATTTCTCTCTCCTCCAAGTCTCATTTATCAAATCACTGTCCAAGAACACTAAATCTTAAATCTTCTCTACTTTCCTAACACATATATTGCTGTCACTATGTTCCTAAAACTGCTCCTGTTGTTGTAATTATTTATATGTGTGTCTCAGCCAAAGTTCAGATTTGTGATTAAATGTATTATGCCAATTAAAAGATTCATCTTTGAAAAACCATGGTGTATGACACAATGCAACATAGCATGAGACATGCAGCTGCCTTCCACACATACTTTCCGGGTTTCTGAGTTGCTGTCGCTTCATTTAACCAACCGGTTGCACATTGCATAAAACAAGCTTCTTGTATTATGTCTGAAATTTTGACAGTTTCTTAGTATTGTTTTCCTCTTTCAAAAAACTTCTATACATTAATGTAATCCTGCATTCTGTTATGAATAAAAAAGGTCTCCTTGCAGTCTAAACAAAAGCAGAACGTATATGACAAACAACAAAAGCTAGAAAATAAGACCCAGAAGTTTTAGTGTTGTGTGTGGAGAAAATAGACAAGAACACTCATGATGAAAAAATTCCTTTAATAGGAACAGAATGGAGTTGCACTGGTGCATAAAATAGCATGTGCTTCCTACTGCTCATATTCCAGAGCATTTTCATTTGTCAGAGGACCTTCACAGCCATTTTAGTGACATGGAAAAGGAGGGAAGGTGAAGTATGCAACAATTGAATTATGAGTTCCTGAGATAAAGGCACCTCTACAAAACTGAGTTTAGACAGTATTAAGTGAAAACACTGTTAACCCTCTTCAGCATGTTTTAAGTCCTACAATCAGGAATGCATATTGAAATATACCCCATGTGAGAATATGACATCTCCTCTGGAACAAGAGAAAAAGAAGTAAAAATACTTACCAGGTGGAAGGGAAAGATACA
The DNA here is from genome assembly GCF_050655825.1 of Lonchura striata. Classification (NCBI taxonomy): domain Eukaryota; kingdom Metazoa; phylum Chordata; class Aves; order Passeriformes; family Estrildidae; genus Lonchura; species Lonchura striata. The sequence goes on from NC_140741.1 coordinate 68,248,634, forward strand.
AAGAAAACAATATGCAGATGCAGGTTGATTGTTGCCTGTTCCTGTCCTCCTGCTATTTCTTTTTACAAAAAAATAATATGAAGTGAAGGGTGCAATATGCCCCAGATGAAACCAGCACAGCCTCTTTCATGCAACATATTTTACTAAAAATACATTCCTTGAGAAAATGACTATGATTTGCTGACCTGGCAGCAAATATCTGATTTATATCAGATTAAGAAACAGGGAATTTCTAGTCTTCTCTTCATTAAAGGAGAATTGTCTGTGTTTCCCTCAACTTTCCTATTACTAATCTGGAAAACTTTTCTTCAAAAATTCTTCAGTCCACAGCTGTGCTTTGGGAAATTGAGCAGTTTACCTTAGCTGTTGATATCTGAGGGCTTTTCCTTAAAGGAGAGCAAAAATTTCATTCTGCTACCCATCTTCTCTGTATGGAAGCATAACCCAAATCTTATATTACTTTGATTTAATAAGAAAACACTGTGTTTCCTTAGCTAATAAACCTTAATGACAATGACTCTCATGTGAGTGTTTTTAAACATGCCCTATGTGTCCAAGCTGTCAACTTCCAGAGCTAAAACAACAGTTTCAGGGCTGCACATGCCAGCACCTGTGCTCAACTTGAAATCCCTGACATTGATCCATCCACAGAGACAATCAAGTCTAGTATGTGTTAGTAGATACAGTCCAAACACTGAGTGTTTATGGTTGTTTTCTTCATGAAGGAAAAAAAAACAACAGCCAATTTTTCTTGGGAGAAAGTTAAGAACCCCACCTACCCATGAGAGGAGCAGAGAAGAAGCAGCTTGCTCCTTCCTTCATGTGGAAATGCACCTAACACTGGAAGATGTAATTGTAATGAAATGTAATTGCTACACTGGAAGATGTTAAGAAGGATAGCCATTAACACTTTTATTGCAAGGGAAAGAATCAAACTTTGGCCAAAGAGTAAAGATTTGTCATTTCCTGTCCTAACAACACTTCAGTTTCATCTAGCAACTCTTAAAACTGCTTGCTAACTTTTTCCGTTTATATATTCAGTTACAAATTGTTATAAAGAATTTAAAGCAAAACCAGGGAGAGGATAATGTGTATTAGCAATTCATAAATTGTCCTGTCCAAGCTGGTATGCATTTTTGCTCAGTATTTGATGAGCATTCCTGCAGAAATGTGCTTGGGAACTGCAGATTTTCTCATTCCGCAACTCTATCTCTTGTTACTCTGTAACTACATGGACGCAGTGGCGCAAAATATATGAACCCCTGAGTATCCCCTGAACTGTTTTACACTGCAGAAATAGAAATTATTATGAACAGCCTGCTAGCTTGTTTTCACAGTACACATGGACTTTGTGTGTGAGCAGGTCCCAGAACACTTCCCCCCATTTGAATCATGAAGGGCCGGATTTTACCTCATAGCTCTCTTACTTTAAGAACAGATTTCCTCAGCTAACAGCCCTCCTGGATTCCAAGGGCCTGAAAAGAGACATCACAGGTGGAAAAAAAAAGTGGAACAGGGGGAGTTCAGGAAGCCAATCAGCGCTGAAAATGTTTCTGAGCAGCTACAGAAGAGCTTGCGTGCATCTTCCTGAGACTCATCACCAATTGTCTCAAAGTTTGACCCTGCTAAACTCTTACAGAGAAAATGACAGATTTCAGCTTAATTAGCTTTTGTTTCCTTGAGCACACACAAACCAGTGCTGCATTTAAGCTCTTGCTGAGCCTGTGGTGTCAGAAGGAATCTGAAGGGTTTCTCTCGTTCTTTCTCTCCCTCTGACACCCGCCTCTGCTAATGAACGTGGCTAATCAGCCAGGCTGTGCGGAGCACCTCTTCTCCTGCAGGAGCTGGAAGTGCTTTACCAGCTGGATGCAGAGCCAGATCTGGGACACGCTGGCAGAGTTCCCACTTACTTCAATGGGACCAAGATTGATCCTACATGAGACATTATCAACTGCAGCCACCTGCGGGGAGGGAGAGGGGGAGCGCAGCAGCTGTTCAGCAGGCACGGTAAGGCAGGAACGAGAGTTCAGGCTCGGAAATGAAGAATGCCGGATCCAATTGCAGCTGCAGGTGGAATTTAGGTGAGCAGAATGCTACTGCCGCAGTTGGGATTTGGCATCAGCTTTCAGGCCAGCAGTACCCTGAGACCTTTCCCAGCAAAGGGTCAGGAGCACAGTGGTCTAATGGACACAGCGTGGGACTGGGAAACAGGCATCCCTGAGAGCAGCGATGCGGCTGTCCTTGGAAGTGACACTCTGACCGTCTGTTAACAAATTAGCCTCTTTAACCTTCCATAAATCCCCCGAAACCCAGGGTGCTCTGCTGAAGGCTAGAACAGGAGGTGGACCAGTCAGCCTATTTATTTTCCTGCCTAGAGATATTTTTTCCTCAAAAAATTACTTTCACCCCGTAATTGTGGACAAATGCAACAATGCCTGACTAAAAAAATGAACAAAACTTCCCTCACCCCAGTTACCCCCATCCTAAAACACTTTGAGAGGGACAATCACACTCTAGAGCCAAAGGTACTCCAGAGACAGCCCAAGATGGATGGGTGATCAATTTGGCTTGAGGGTAACTTTAAAGCACAATGTCAGCATAGCCTTTCAGGAAAATGGTTGTTGCTAATCATCTAGAAATGCAGGCATTAAAAAGCTATTATTGAATTTAAATTAATAAGCACAGAGCTACCTATTGTGTATTGCTCTGCATCAACCACTGTGCAGCCCATAGCTTCTCTAAGCTGTCTGTAAACTCACTCTGTTGGTCTTGACACATTCTCAGTGGAATGGTGAATCTCAGTCAATCCTCACTTAGGAAAGACTTCTAAGAAAGACACTTCAGATTAATGAACCTTGCCTTAACACCCTTGCTATTTCCATAGCATGCTGTGGACTTTGTTTCTTTGAAATCTTATGTTTTATGCTGTAGATTTATATGGGTTTAAAAAGGGGCAAAACCTCAGACTTTTCTGTTTATTATAGTACTAATGAAATAGTACTATTTCATTAGTACTATACAGTTTCAGTTACTTTTGCATATAAAATTGAAAATGTAATATGCCAGCAGGCTGGGCAAAAATGTATATTATTTAAGCTCTACTTTTGTAATAATATCAACTCAATGAGTTACAACATGTACAAATAGATACTACAGTCTTATTGCTGTATAAATAGTGGTATCACCCTAACTCTCAAAATCAACCTGAGAACCACTCATGCCTTAGAAATTAAAAAATAAGCCAAATGGCATACAATTCCTGTGCTGGGCAGAGTGATAAATTTCATTTTAAGAGAAAAAATAGTCTTTCTTGGTTAAAAGTGACATATAAATCATAATCCTTGCAGCCAGTCCATTTAATGTGACTTTTCATTTTGGAATTTATAATTTGGAGACAATATGCTTTTGCAGTCTCCTCCTTTCTTCTCAGCCAAGCAATATTCTGAGACAGTCACTAGGAAAGATAGGATGGAGATGCATCATCATCAAAACTGAAAAATAATGTAAATATTTGGAAATGGTATTTTTAAATTTGTATTTTCATTTGTATTTTCATGGACTCATATGCTTTGCATCCAGTTTTTTCAGCCAAGACATATTCACTGACAGTCTTAATATGTGATTATTACAATTTATTTGAGCATAAAGCATCCTGGGAGAAAGTTATATGAAGTCTCTGAAGGAAGATATGAAGAACCTCTAATGCTGATTTCTCTTTGGGCTTCTGGGGATTTTTTTAGTTTGTTTGGCTTGGATTTTTTTTCTTTTTTTTTTTTTTTGTGGCAAAGAGAGGTTTGAAAGTGCAGATTTAAAACATATTTTAAGAAAAAGAATAATAAAGTAAAAATATACCTACTATAAATCTAACTGAAATTTCAACTTAGGCCAGAGAAGTGCACTACGGTCTCTGGACTCTTAGCATGGTCATTTAAGCCTTATGAATTTGTGTCTTGCAAATAGACTGTGCTGTCTCCATACCAAAATGCCTGCCAAGCTTTCTGTTCCTCTTATTGCTTTGACATATATTACACCACCAGAAAGCATCTTGGGCATGGTACCTTTTCATAGGAGAAGTAACATTAAACAAAAGAGTAGAACACAAAAAGCAAACCAAACACACACATGCACACATAACAAAGCAAACAAAAACCAACCATCCAATCAAGCAAAAACCACAAAAAGTCTGAAAAATCCAGACTACCAAAAGAGGCCCTCCCAAAAAAATCAAACTGACAAAAACCACTCCACCCCTCATCCCCCCCCCCGCCAAAAAAAAATTCCCAAAATCTAGCCAAAGCACTTCTATTCCACAAAGGGAAGAGAGAAAAATATGAAATACTACCAAAACTGAGATGTGTCTGGGGTCCCTAAAGATACCACAGAAAACTGGACACATTATTTTCTTGGCTTGTACTATCTGAACTAATGCATTGACATTTGACCAGCAGTCCATATTAAAATAAAAAACAATCACCTGCAAATGTTTGTCTATTTGTTTGTTAGTTTTTTACATCATGTGGAAAATCTTATGCTTTAAGCAGAATATACTTTAATTTAAAATTTTACACAGCAACCACATGAGCAAAAAAGAGAAAGGACACCTCTCAGCACCACTCCCAATTTTTTTTTTTTCTGAACAAAAACTACAAAAAACCAAAATCTGGTCTCCAATTAACCCCACAGTGTCTGGTTTGCATCTGCAACTGGATGTTGAAATAAATGCTAAGAAAGTCTTCACCTAAGGGCAGACTGTGATAGCACGACTGTGTAGGAGTGTGTGTATGTCACAAAACACCTGAATCCAAAGTCTTCCTCCATGTAGAAGTGGGTTTATCTGCTAGACCAGAGTTTGAAAGGCAGGAGACAATGGGCTTACTGGAAAAAGAAAGATCAAGCAAGTTAAAAAATGAGTCTTGCCACAGCTGTCACACCAGCTGTTTCAGACACACATTGGCAAGGGAGCGAGACCCTCAAGATTACAATTCGTTATGTATCCTTACCTGCACAGAAAACAAATACTGGTTTTTGTCACACATTCTAGTTTTGTCACACATTCTATGTAATGGAAATAAAATCTTATAAATCTGTTTTGTAGAATTAATAATTAAACTCTTTTCACATGACTTCATTTTTTCTACTGTAATGAACTTATTTTATCAACCTCGAAATCTGGATTACAACTGCAAGGAATGTCACACTTCAGCTAATGACAGCAGCCTAGTCCAGGGTAACATTAGCAACACTATGGTAAAATATTACAAGAGAGACCATTTAAAATTTATAAAATGTAACAGATTATATTAGAGAGACATGTGGGCTTAATTTTCCATTCATGTAGATGTAATTCCTTAGACCTCCACATCTCATCTATAACTGTGTGCAAAAAGAACCAGGCCAATATACTCCACAGAGCAACACACAGCTTTGGGATTTGACTACCAGATTATAAAGATATTATAGTGTACGTAGGCTTCAGTTCAGTTCCAGAAAGATTTTAATCTCTGCTGTCAATGGAGACTGATATGAACCTTGACTCTTGGAATCACATTTGCTTTTTGTAAATTAACCTCTGTTACAAAATAAATAGAAAATAAGACATTTCTATATGCACTCCTGTACAGATAAACTTGTAGGAAAAAATGTCAGCAAACTAAATTTCCATTAGCTGTTATAAAATATTGAGACATTATTATGGGACACAGGCTGATTACATGATCAATGAGTAATGATAACAAATAATTTTTCATTATCTGAAATGTTAAATGAAGATCAATACCCATAATGGTTGGAATAAGAGGTTCATACAATTTGAACTGTAGGGATCTTCTGATCTCAAAAGCACCTGAACCAGGGGGTATCTGTTGCATTTAGCCTAATTACTTCATTATGAATGACATAAGAACTGGGGACAAAATCTACATATGAAATGGAAAGTACTCAGGTTCTTAGATACCTCAAGCAGCTTAACTGCTTAGAGGGGAAAGTATTTGCTCATAGCATGAACACACATTCACACCTGTTGTTGGAATGGTTTCCAGTAACAGAACCAGTTTATCAGAGCAAGTGTTAATACTTTATTCCTTTTTCTGATAATCCCATTTTCTGTTTCATTTTAACGGACTGCAAGATTGCTGCAAAGTTTAGAGCCCTGTTGGGCTTTAAAGCTTATATCAGTTTTCAGCATTTTTATAACTACAGCTGACATTGTGTTGGTTATTCTGAGAGTCTGCTTGACACCACTTTGGTTCAGTCAAGCACTGACCTGCTGCTGAAGTACGGTCAATAGAAAGGTTTTGTTGAAAAAAAAAGATAATGTATTAATAACTGCAATCCCTGTTGAATGCATTTTCAAATAAATATATCATATAGAAGCAAAGATTAGAATCATAGAACCATAAAATTGGAAGAATCCTTTTAGACCATTTAGTCCAGCCCAGCCCAGCACTGCCCCAGTCACCCTTGAACCACTAAACCACATCCCCCAGTGCCAGATCCAGGTGCCTCTTAAACACCTCCAGGGCTGGTGACTCCACCACCTCTCTGGGAAGCCCATTCCAATGCCTGACCACCCAGGCAGCCAAAACATTTTTTTAATATCTAATTTGAATAGCTCCTGCCTCAGCTTAAGGCCATTTCCTCTCATCTCCTCAGTGCAGGCACAGCAGAAAAGGCTGGCCCACACCTCATTACACCCTCCTTTCAGCAGTTGTGGGGAGTGATGAGTCCCACATGAGTGTCCTGAAGAACAAGCACCCCCACCCCCCTCTGTCATTCCCTGGAAGATGTTCTCTAGTGATTTTAGCCCTTTTCTGGACACACACCAGTATCTCCTTGTCCTTTTCAAACTGGGAGGAGCAGAAGTGGACGCAGCACTTGAGGTGCGACCTCACCAGTGCTGAGTACAGGGGAAAGAATCTTTCTGTTGTCCTGTTGCCACATATTCCTGGTACAGGCCAGGTGCCCCTGGCCTCCTTGGCCACCTGGGGACATGCTGGCTCATGTTCAGCCACAGTGGACCAACACCCCCAGGTCCTTTTCCACTGGGCCACTTTCCAACTCCTCTACTCCAACCTGCAGCACTGCAGGGTTTTTTTTTGTGCCCAAAGTGCAGTGCCTGGCATTTGGCCTTGTTGAACCTCATGACATTTGAAACAATGCACTAAGGGATCTGTTTAAAAGCTAGTTATTAATGTGGAGGCAACTTTTTTTTCCATTCTGTACCAAAAATTCATTCAATTTAAATTTTTATGGTGCTCTTGAAAGAGGCAGGGCTCAGTTTCATTTTAACTACGGGCCTGTTGTGGCTCATAGTACAGTTCACAGCAGCCCAGCTGACCCCCAAATCATCAAATTGAAATTCAAGCAGACTTCAAGTTGAGCCTCTAAATTACACAAAAGATGAAACCTTCTTGAAAAATGGGGGCTACTCCTCTGCTACAGTTTGTGGTCCAGATCATCTTCTGAACCTCCCTCTGGGACTGCAGGTTGTGGGAAAGACCCATGGCTCCTCCTGTTCCTGTTCCTCGGTTTGCATTGCTGCATCCTGCCTATCAAAACCCTGCCTTATTTCCGGTATTGATTCTCAATCTATCCCTCATTCCTTGGTCTCCAAGGTCCTCTGGATTCCTTGCACGTGTATCACCTGCACGGTATGAGGTATGCTACCCCTGCCAGCTACAGCATTCACCTTACCCAGAGTATCAAACCACCGACTTTTATCTATGTGGGATTATTAAATATGTTCCCTGGGGTGGCATGAACCCAATGCAACACACTGGTTTGGAGGATATTGAATTTATTTCCCATGATGGAAGAGTTCTTATATCTCACTTGGGGTTTTGTGCTGCCACTGTACCCCAGACTGATGAGGTCATTTCTTTAAGAAGAATCTCATTGCAAGAACATTTGAAATAAAAGAAATGAAAGTCGTTTTTAAGAGCAATAACATTTTAATTCAACCATTTAAATCTAATGTTCCTAGTACTGAGACCCTTACCCCTTATTTCGACTAAAGTCAGTTGGGGGGGTTTCATTTGTAGAATACAAACCCCCAATCATACCCAAACACAAATCAGATGATTTAGTTTTCATGGAGGAGAAAAAGTATGAAGAAAGACCTTGCTTTGCTTTTTTATGTAGTAGGCAAACATGCGATGAGAGTTGTCAATTGAAGGACCATGTCATCACTGATGAGCAGAGCAGATCCTTTGCCAGTGCCTGAGAATGCAGCCCACCTGCCATTCCATAGCCTTGGTGTGGAGTTCCATTCATTTTCTTAATGCCCAAGCCAGAAAAATGGGACTTTGTGGACAGATAAAAATCTAATAAGGAATAACTTGGCAGGTTCTGTATGGTGACAGCATAATCTTCCAGCCAAGAATATTAAATATCCCTGCACTTTATATGGAGTAGTTTAATACCCTCCCATACCTTCCCTAAGTAGTCTTAATTGGCCTTAAAATCAAGGTACCCAAATTGATGAGCCTCTTGTGAAATGCCTGGTCTACATTATTTTGCAGCAAAACTGCCAAAAAGTTCTCTGCATGTTCTCAAAGTACGGTACGACTGGTTAGTATCTTCAGCATCAGTCTTTCTGCTGATTAAAGATCCTGTGCTGAGAAATTCCCTCCTCCCCACAGATGTATTTTATAATACTTAGCACTCAGTGCTTTACACTATCAAAGCATTGTACGCATGCTATCTAATATCTCCTAATTAACTCTTACATCTCCTATTAAAAAAGCATCTAAAATTAATGACATATGGTATCGCTGGCTTTTGTACAACACATGCAAATGCAGTTTTCGGGTTTTACAAGAAACGTGGGTAAGCTGAGATTCCTTTCTGAAATCTGACAAACACTTTGCCATATCCGACTTCGAACAGAGAGGAAATGAACAACGATGCAAATTGGACTTTCACAATTTTAGATCTGTGACTGAATGCGCACACAAACACCAGCATGGGCAAGGGCTTCAGAGCCAACAGTTTTGGTCCCTTAATGAGGTGCACATCAATTGCACGCGTTTCCCACAGACTTTGCTCTCAAGATCTGTAGAATGCATGAGAAACAAGTAAAGTCTGTCATTTTGGTATCCATCAAAGCTGTCTTCCATGTGAGGAAGTGGCTAATTTGTCATTTCACACTCAAAAAGGCGTGAAAGGCAAAACGGAGGGAGGTTAGATGGAAGAGAGGAGAGGGGGGCTGTGACTCAGCCACGAGAGGACAGAGTAGGCCTGATTCTGAGCTTGTGTTTGTTGCTGCATATCAGGAATAAAATCAATTGAATAACACTGATGTAAAACAGACAAGGATGAGGCCAGTATTTCTTCTTATGTGTAAAAATTTACATTATTAAACCCAAAATATAAACCAAGGAACAAGGAACACTTTACAAATGAAATTATGGTATACAGCAAATTTCTAACTTACAAGTTTTATTTACACATGGACATCTCTTATTTAATTATAATAAAAGTATTAATTCCAACAATGCAAATTTTCAACTTAAAAATACATAAGACCTTTGAGAAAAAATCCCAAAGAATACACACATCTGAGGAATGTCAGCTCCATGTCAAGAGCACTGGTCTCAGCCATAACATATTTCCCTCATCGTCTTTCACTTTAGCCGTGTTGTTGTCTTTTAATTTTCTTTTCCTCTGCATAAAACAAAGCCAGCAAAGGGCCAGAGAAACAGTCAGAGTCAAACCTTTAGAGACATAGGAGAGGTGCAGGCAGGAGTCCCATTATTTGTTAATAGGATTTGTGCACATACCTCCCGTGGACCACTTAGGAAATTTACTCCCAAGCATCTTGGTGGCAATTTCAATTAGAGTCAGCATTTCATTTCAGCAGATGGACCGCAAACTGGTGGCTACTCAAACACTAACGAGTAGCACTCGATAACTCCCCTCTCTTAAACTATGATTATGCTTTCTCTTTTTTATGGGCAGAATGAATGCTGTCCCTAAGCCAAAACTTAATTTGATTTTTTGCTGTGCCTCTCTGTGCTAGCAAACCCCACCCATGTGCCTGTATACTGGCCCAGTGGGTAAATTAGGGGTATTTTTTGCAGATCTGTCACACATTTCTACCATGCTTCTTATTCAGAAAAATGCCAAAGAACTGGAAGTACATCTGTCTTCCCCTGAAATGCAGCCACCTCTGGGGTGGAATGTGGCAGCAAATGTTAATATGGGAACACAAACACTAAACCCTATGTGAAAATTATGAAGGAAGTAAAGAACACAGCTCACGCAGTCTAAGGCTACCCAGAAATTAGCTAAAAGTGTACACTCTTTCTTTTTTAATGGATGCATTTGAAATTATTGCCTGGTTTGCGGCACTCCAATAAGGAACATCTCATTTGGCATTGAATCCCACCGTACATTCTCACACAGATTAACAGTGATAGTAAATTTTCTGATTTCAAGGAGAAGCAGTACTAATTCATAGGCAAAATGCACAAAACCAGAACACAATTTTTTTTTTTTTTTTTAATGGAAAATGTCCTTTCTTTAAATAGCATTTACAAACTACGTCGATGGTGGCCTGGCTGGCTCGTGGTGCCTTCGGTTTCGCTTTTTTTTCATCTCCTGCACATGCTTCCACTTGGCACCACCTTTGTTCCGCTGCCGCCGCTTCTCCCGGTGCCACATCTGTTCACAGTACTCATCCAGGCTAAAGCTGGGGCTGCTGACCAGCTGGATGTAGTCCTTGTACCTCAGCCGGGACTCCGTCAGCAAATCCCTCACCCGGCCCTCCTCGTCCTCAGTCTTCTGAGTGCTCTCCATCTGTCCATTCTCGATGACGTTTAAATTCAGCTTCACAATGGTGTGGACAAAGGTGTGCTCCTGGGCTTTGCAGAAATAGGCGCCCGCGTCCCTTCTCTGCAAGCTGCGGATCAGCAGCCCATGCTCCGTTTTAATGATCCTCTCATCAGCCTTCAGCTGTGGGGTTGGACAAGAAAAGAACACAGGAGGTGAGTCTCGTGGTCAAAATGAGATGTGTGTCAATGCTATGCTGAGGTGGAGATGCAGCCTGGCTGGCACATGGTGTGTCCCCATCTCCTGTGGTGCAGCTGGGACAGAAACCAGCAGTTCCCTCAAGGCCTGGGTCCTGTTCCTAGCTGTAACATCTGGATCAGGGACACTCAGCATGCAGTAGCAAAAGACACATGCTGTACAGCTGACAGGACAGACAGCAACACTCATCACAGCACAGTGCAGTGAGTGAGGCTGCATTCTCCAAGGAAGGGGAGCTATTTACTGCCACAAATCCCATTCCTTCTTTTAACTGCTCTTTTTGAGGTATCTGTAATACACCCAAAATACCAGAGTGCTTGCAGTGCTGAGGCCCTGCTACAATGAATATGAATACTACTACTGATCATTACAGTGAAATGTTGTGTTTCTGATCTCCTTCAACCAAGTTTTACAAAAGGAAATTGATCCTGGGGCTTTGACTCACTGAGATGTGATTAAAAGCAGACAATAAGTCTGGATGGATACAACAAAGTACAGCTCTTTTTTCTGCTAAGATCTGTGGAGAATAACTTAGAGAAAAATAAGAATTAAAAAAACCAAAACCCCAAACAAAAGAATAAGATTTCAAGTGGGAGCTGAAGTCTGACAGCATAGAGGTGTAATTTCATTTACAAAGAGAAATATTAAAAAAAATACAGAGTCTCACATGTTAAAAGTAAGGTGTACCTTAGATTTGTAATACTGTCAGGGAAGTAATGTATCTGGTAATCTGAATATTATTTCTAAAACAACGGGAATAAAAAAATAGCTCCCCCTCTTAAAAAAAAAAAAAAAAAAAGACAAAAAACAAAGCAAAGCCAAACCAAAAGCAGGATGGGGCACTGGGCACCTAAGTATTTTTGCATCTGGGAAACATAGAACATAAGTGATTTGCCAAAGACCATATAAAGATTAGTAGCAGAGATGGAAGTAGAAAGCAGAGCCCTAACTCCCAACATCCAGCACCAGCATTTCCTTTGCAAATGATGCCGGTTTGTCCCAGGCTGTTCCCTCCCAGGCGTGCTGTGTTCTGCTGCCACACAGAGGCTGCAGCACAGCCGGCACCCACAGACCCGAGCTGCTGCTGGAGGCATCACTGCCAAGGGGGAGAACTTCAGCTCAAGGCTGGGTAGTGGGTTTGAGAAGGGGGGGACTGGGGGCAGAAAGAAACAACACAGAATCTGAAAAATTTCCCAGAGTGCACATCTGACCCTCCAGCAAACTTCAGAGGGTGAGGATCAGGGAGGCATAAAGATGACTAAATTAGATTTATTCACAGTGGGTAAGCTACACACTGTTTCTTTATGTAAAAAATCTGCACACGATTCCCTCTGCTACTCCATGGGAAAAAATTTATACATACATATGATTCTCCATCTGTTATGATTCCAACTCACTAGTACTTTATCATAATAGAGTCTCTTGGAGCAAAGAGATGGATGAGGTGACCTTCCAGGGCTTTTAGCTTTACCCTTTTCTAAGTTTCTACAACAATGACTTTGAAATCATTAAAAAAGCTTTAGAGATCATATTGAGAGCCCCAGAAAAAACAAGACACATAAATATAACACAACCAGAGACAGAGATTTTGGTTTCCTACTGCTTCAGCTGTAACAGTCTTCAGTAACATATGGATTAGACAGGTATGTAGGCAAGTCATATGGATGGATGGATGGATGTAAGTCTGTGTACTGCCACTGATACGAGAGCAGCAGACACAAGAAATCAGCTGCTACAAAAGCAGGTCAGATTTTGTAGTTCTGTTTGCCTGTTTCTCTAGCCAAGTATTTTTTGGCTCCTGCCCACAGTTGTTGGTGTTGGGAACTTTAGTTTCACTGTTTGTAAACTGTATATAAGCATGTCTACCCAGTACCCGGAGGGTGAAATGATACAAATTTCAGGAAATTCCTGGAAAATCGATTGCCCTGACAACAGGTGCTATATGAGCACAAGCTACTTCTGATTTACCACACTGATTTTAAACCAGATAAATAATGGTCAAGCCACAACCACGTGCACAGAAGATAACAGGGAGACAAACTAGAAAAGGCTGATATGCTTTTGCAGAACCCACGGCACAGGGCACTAGTCCCCAACTGGATCAGCTAGTGACACTTCACTCTAAGTAAATGTTCCTATTTTACAATAAGAACAGGAGCATAAAATTTACAGAAGAATCCACAATTAAGGTGCTGTAGGCAGAAATATCTCTAGGACAGGTGTTTCCTTGTGGTGCTGTGCTCCACAGAGAGTAGCAGGAGCAGGGGCCAGGTGGAAGTGCTTGGAGGCCTGGCTTTTGCTACACGACAAGGAAATCCCTTTCTTCTACCCAGGCTTCATGTCAACATGAAGATCCAAGTTTGCGAAACAGAGGGAGAAGCATGGGAAGCAGCAGCTAACTTCCAGACATTTGGGTTTCATAAGGCACTGTGCAAAGACCAAGTTCCCACATTGCCTGAGTGAAAACAGGACTGAAGTCTTTGAGCTTGGGGCTTGATGCAATCGGAGCAGTAGCATCTGCCTGCCGGTGGCTCTGCCAGTATTGTAGTCTAGAGCCTCTTGACAGCTGTGCACCTCCCACACTTGGAAGGGCTCCAGCTGGCTGCTTGGGCTGGCTGGGTGCCAGTCCAAAGTGCCCTCTCTTGGGCTTTGCCTCTTTTCAGTGAAAGAAAGGCAGAATAACTGCAGATTTAGACTTGAAAAGATCACTGGACCCCCAAGTCCAGTATCCTGCTACTCATAACTATTTGCCACTTGTGTAACAGCCATCACTTTTTGGTCATAAATGTGTTAACTGATGGAGCTGTTACCCTCTCTGGCTTGGGATACTGCAGAGAAAGGTAAAAGTCTAAATTGGTTATGTCCCTTAGTCCCAGCCCATCATGACTCCTGTATTTAATGAAGCAGTGCTCCTACACAGTGTCCTGTGTTAACCTTGGCCATTGATTTAGGGTGACAGTCACCTCCTCCTCTGTGCCTTCATTGTTCATTCCTTTCTTATCCTCTGGCAGGATAAAATTATGGCTCCGATTTCACACATACTGAGCAACACTTCATTACTGCTTTCCCCCCTCACTTCTCTTTTTGGTATCCTGTTTATGTTGTTTTACCCATAGGTTCAGAACTCCTCCTGTCTTTCCTCTCTGCTTTCCTCCCCATAGGGCTCTGGAGTTTCATAAACACCTGGCATTTCATTACTTGGTAGCAGATCTTTAACCTTTCACTTGAATGTTTAATGTGGTCTTTGGTTCCTGACCTAAAGATGTAAAATATGTTTTATTAAAGCCTGAGGAAAGTGAAAAGACTACTTAGATAAAAGAAATTTTATTTTGTTTTGTTGAACTGTGGATTCACTGTTTCACCCCCACCATGTCAAAAATCAGTAAGTCCTCTGAAATATTTCTAAATAATATTTAACAATTCAGAAGTACGCAGGCTTAAATTCATAAAAGCTTGCTGACATGTCCTTAAATTTGAGCATACAATAAAACTTTAACATGAAATACATAGTTTTGTACCATAGGAAACAACTTAAAAATTTAAAAAATTAAGCAATTTATTACCAATCGCTTTCTTTTCTTATGGAAGTGGGAGCAGGTTTTTGACAAGATCGTATCAACACATTGTACTTTCACCCTTTGTGATAAGCACGTAAGTTTTCCAAAAATTGCATTACCTGAATTATGGCACATATCATAGATACTGGCAATGTATGACAAAGGGAAAAGAAATCCATGCAAATCTAGCACTAGATTTTCACAATCTGAATTTAACAATGAAGAAAAAAAATAAGTATTGCCAATAAAGATAGCAAATCTTTAAACAATCACTAAGTTGGAAAACAACCAAAGATTTGAAAGTGTGGCACCAGGTTAGGTCAATGCTTTTTGTCCTTCGCTAATGATGTGTTTAGATAGCTCCCTCTTTACAAATAATTCACATATCAGCTCTTTCACAGTTAAAACACTGCACCTGTCTGGGAGAAGAAAGTGGCTTCAAAGCCTGCCTTTCCTCATTAATCAACATGTGAAAAAATGTTAGCGGTAAAGCTGGACTAATCATGGGTTAGCTGCAACCCCTGAACAAATTGAGAGAGGGAGAAAAGAAAATGAGGAACATTTGCAGAGAATTCACATTCATCTCTGTTTTTCTACTGTTTCCTTCATCATCCTCATCATTTGACTGAAAGAAAGATCACTCTATGGTTTTTCTGGCATTATTGTTACACATGACTGTTTCTCTTGTATGGGAAAATAATAATTTAGCTACAACACAGCTATAGAGTTAATTTAACATTTTTTTTATTCACCAACAACCTCAGAAAAAATGAAGAATGTGTTGCTGGTACAATGGCATTATGGACATGCATGATTCCTATTAGTTTCAAGCTGAAGTTTACTTCTTATTGAGACTAAACTTTAAACTCCTCCGTTCCTATTACTTCTCCAATATATCCAAATCAAATCAGAAATGTCACTCAGTTCATAGTTCTCTGCTTTCTCAATGAAACTGTCAAAAACATGAGTCTTACTTAAAACACTCAAGGAATTAGAAGAAAAAAAAGGGCAATGAGTTATATAGTAAAATAAAATAATAAAAGCATGTGAACTTTAAGTAGTCCTTAGGCTGCAGAATTATTCTCTTGATGTTCTTTCTCATTGACCTAAAGATTCAAACACTGAATTACACTCTCCTGACAGAAGGTACTAGTGGAAATTCAATCCTTGCTGTGTGTCCTCTGCCTGACTCAGCCATCATCCAACTTTTGGATTTCAGGGCTGGCACTGAATCTGTGTCTTTTCTTTCTTAAGATTCTGCTAGACCAAATGTTTATAACAAAGTTGTCATCATGATGCAAAAACCTCTAGACACAAAAAAGATACCAAAACTAATCTCTCGGATAAATTGAAAAAAATGCCTACAATGTGGAATGAAGCAACATCTCTCTGCTCTGATGGGGGAGCTAAGTGACAGTGCTGTGCCTGGCAAAATGTCCTGCCCAATAGTGGGTCCAGCTCTTGTATCTACCAAAATATCAGATAGTCCTTAAGTTTGGTCCATCAGGAAAACAAATCTGAGCTGTGGGGCAGGAACGTGGAAAGGGTGAAAAACTGCTGAGGGAGAAACTAGAATGTCCCCAGGCATTTTGGTGGATTTATTTTCACCACCAGGTATAAGCAGAGAAGAAAGAAGGACGTTAAAAGTGATCTGCACCTATTTTGTCACTTTAGACCATATGGTTTGTTCTGTCCCCTGCTGCTGAGGTGGCAGCTTGGCAGATCAGGAACCACAGGGGACTGAGCGTGAAGCACAGCCTAAAGCAGAGGGGCTGAAGCTTTTCAGAGCATCAAGGCACCAAAACTGATGTCTTTGTAGGGAGCCACACATTGGCTTTTTGCTGTTCTTACACTTATTGCATACATAAAATAACACAGGACATTTTTTTGAGAAATAACTAGTATCTGTTTAAGGCATCAGAGAGCTTCAGCAGTTTAAGACACTATGAACAGATGACGTCCCCAGAGTTTTTTATGAACTCCAGGCACTGAAACACTCTCCGTCATCCCAGTGACTAACGCTGCACGCACAGGAATAAACATGATCAATTGCGTGAGCAACACTAACCACAAAAGCACTAGATATTTGACTCCTGACCTTAAAACAGCCCTAAACTACAGGGAAATGTACTCCCACTGGCAGCAAAATGACCTGGTGACAGCTTCTGTACCACAGGAGATCCTGTCCCTCCCCACAGGTTGCTCTGCCTGGAAGTCACATTCTGAACCATGACCTTAAGGTTGAAATGTCGGGGACATCCTGCTGGGCCAAATGCTTCCCATCTAGTCTGGATTTTGCCCTTTCCCTTCCCTCAGGAAGCTGCAGTGCATGTCTGGGACAGTGCAAAACCATCTCTTTGTAAAGCCAAGTTTAAAGACTTGCTAAGACATTGCAGCTCCAGCCCTGGAACTAAAAGTCCGTAACCTAAGTTCCAGGTGCGTGGGGTCGTTTGCAAAGCATGGTATCGTCATCACAATAAGTTACACTGCTAAGACATGCACCAAAAGAATGCACAGTGTTATTTGAGAAATCTGCTGTAGGAAGGGAGAGAGAGAAGAAAATATAATTGTAATGGGAAAAGTTATGGTAATGTATTGGTTGAGTAAAGATCAAACTATACATTAAATATGAACTCATTGTTTCTGTCACATATGGTATTTTTGTCAAATTGAAGTACTTTGAAAAGAAAGTCAATCACTCTGCTCTTTGGATTTTTTAGGAAGGTCTCCAATCAGGTTTTTATACTGATGAGCTCATTTTCACTGGTAAGTCAAGCTAGAAAAACCTCAATTTCTGGATCTGCAAATTATCAAGGGATTAACATTTTAACCATTTCACCCTTATTTCATCAAATGGGGATCAGCATCCCTACAATCAATCATTTAGGGATCCTTAAATGAAATAAAAAAATTAACTTTTCCCATTTGAAAACATGTGATTTCTATATTAATACAGTTATCTTAAAAAGTAAACAAAAAGTTTCTTTTTTTTGTTTCTTCTAAAAATTATGTCTACCAATATAATATAAGCAAACAGTTTGTTCAGGAGTTCAATTTCTTAGGATCATGAAACTAAGCTGGGTCAAAATACTAGAAATTGTTATTACTAGAATTTTCTGTCAAGCTTCAAACAGAACTAATATCTATACACTGTTTTAAAGTGACCTAATCCTCTAATCATCAGTGTGTGCATATGCATCTCTATAGGCTATTATCTTCAGACTGAAAAAAAAACCAACCAAGCCCCCCCCGGCAAAACCCCAACCAAATAAAATCCCAAAACCACCCCAAGAGCTGATTTTTACCAAAACTAGATCACAGAGGCACTGCTGTGAATTAAGGCACAGCGTGTGACAAAAAGCTCTTTGACTGGTTTTAACATTCATATTGTAAAAAATCTGTGCACATATCTCCTTCAAATTTTCTACTAAATTTGCTTCAGAGGTTAATCCAGCCTTTTAGGAAAGATTTACTTTTCTCATGCAAACAGATGTCAGACTATTTACACAGAGCAAGCCCAGTAAACATTGCTGTTAATGTGCAGAGATGAATTCTGTGAGCTCGCTGGGGTTTCTATTGCCACCACAATGTGCACACATTTCCCTAAATCCCTCCCAACGTGCACATCCTTGGCATGCTGGGCAGTCCTGCTCTACTGGACATCACCAGGCCTGGGTAAGGGACATTTGGATCAGAACAAATAGGAGGGGCCAGGCCACTGCCACAACAAACCTCTTGGAAATACAATGTGTATCAGAAAGAGTATAGCCTTTATTTAGGCTATGATGTACATGTTAGCATGGTGTAAATTTTCTCAGAAGTTGGTTTGACTTGCAGTTTGTTCTATGATCAAACAAGAAAGACAGCTTGAGCTTGGTTCCATGACCTTCAGAGGCCTAGCTGAACCTGTGATTTATGAGAAAATCAACTGATAGTATCTTTTTCCTTAAATTGACACAGATAAAAACTCAAAAGCAACCCTTCAAAAGAGGCTTTTAAGTCTTGAAGGTGTAATCTCTTATGATATAGAAATATTACATTCTTCACATGGAACTGGCTCCTTTATGCAAAGTTTATAGTTGATGGTATAGTTGCAATACATTATTTTTAAAAAGACTTGAGCCTTCTCAAAACTTAACTTCTCATTCATTAAAAAAAAGAAAGAAAACCACATAAAAGGAAAGAAAAACAACAAGAACAAACACCCCCTCTTCCCTTGCCCCCCAAGTCAGAAACCTGTTAACTTTCTGCTTACATTTACTTTAAAATTAGTCTTAAGTACACGGTAAGAATTAAGAAAGTGCTTTACTTGTTTCCATGATCAAATATGAGAGTGCATTTACAAACTGCTGCCTTAAGGAAGGTGAGCACAGAGTCTCCTGTACAGGAGAGTAAAGGTAACCTCCATTTCAGTAAAATGAATGACTGAAGGCCTTTAAATGCCAATACACTTCTAGCTGGGTGTGCACTTCCACCTCCTGTGGCTGAGAGGGTGCTTGGCCATCTGATAAGAAGGCTTCTTTTTTTCCACATATAGATTATAATGGGGGTTACAGGTAGCATTTCAAAGTAGTAATCTCTTTCTTTAGGTGTTATGCACCTGTCTAAAAATTAATTAAGTTTTTTTTTCCCCAGCAGAGGAAAAAATGTTGTCAATCCAAAACATGTGTAAGAGAAAGGGAATAAATTAGAAGTACTGGAGTGTTATAGTGAATATACAACCTTGTAGGTTTTTGTCTTATCTGGTAGAAAACCAGAAGTATTCCCTAACTCTGGCTTTCTGGGCCAAGACATAACTGGGGTTGTAACTTTAGGGTGACTACCATGAGTCACATCTCACCCAGAGGTGATTCTCTCACAGACACCTGCCCTGGCTTGCATCTCCCCAGCCTTTGGAAAGGACCAGCACGTCCTCTGCATTCAGGAAGTCTCATAGGATGAATTATCACTGAGAGTGGAAGACTAGTTGTATGTTTGATAGCTCCTGTCATTTAAAATAATTTTAGTCTTGGATGAACATTTAACAGAAAAGCTTATCTAGCACCTGGGACCAGATCCTTTGAAAGGGCAGTTCATTTCCCTTTTCCTTCCCTGTTGCCATCACAGCAGGACTTGGCCTCAGACACAAAATCACTCATGTAAGAGAAAGGCTATGAAAACTCCTGAGGTTTGAAACTCACTCACAAACCCAGTCCAAACCAGCCCCAGTACATTGACCTTTTAGTCATGTTGGAGAGCCCTTTTGTCACTAGCTCAGAGAGGAATCATCAGGAAATTGTGCAGGAGGTTTGCAGCAACCTGGCGGCTTCTCCAGAGCTTCTCCATCAGTGAGAACCCCAAAGCTCCATCCCAAAGGAATTAAGGGCCATCACAAATCTCACTGCTTTCTGCACCAGAGGAGCAATCTTTACCCTGAATTCTTAGAGAATTTAGAATGCCATTTAAGCAAAAATCTCAGACTCCACTAACAAGAAAAAAAGCAAATAAAAAGCCTTTTAACCACAGACCATTACTCCTCTGGGGAGAGATGGAGAGAAGCAGCAAACCATACATGCAATTCTTAGCTATACTGCTTAACATGGTAAGGAAAAGCAATCAGATGCTAAATAGAGCTGAGACTTTATTGAAACATAGGGTTTTGAACATACTTTTACCTACAGAAGCAGATGGATTAATTATTGGACAAAACAGCTTTGACTTTTTATGACTGATCTATATTATATCCCTTTTATTTTTTTTTTAATAGGACAAGCAAGTCAGTCAAAATAAATATCAAAATCTGCTTATGATACAAGGGCAAATGGTTTCCCTCTTCCCCACTGCATGCCCCAAATGGTGACAGCAGAATGCTATGTGATACCTAAGGTGAGGCAGGGGAAAGGAAAACATCGACTAGTCCCAGAAACTCCTGCCTCTCAATGCTCAGCTGAATTCTCTGTGGAGGAAACCTGCCTTGATGATTATAACTTACCTCTTCTCGATGTTCTTCTCCAGAGCGTTGAACATACCACCTAATAGAGGCTTGCTGGGACTTAGGAGTACATTCCAGAAAAGTGGAATTAAATTCAATGCCAAAAATCACCTTTTCATCAGCAGTTTCATGACTAATGCCTGGAAAGCAAACATGGTACAGGAGATTAACCCTGACCTGCTTTTTAAAGCAATGGGAAAACAGCCTGATTCAGAACAGATGCTATAAGAGTGAGTGAATTATAAAAACGCAAAAGGAAACTTAACTTTTAGCTTAAACTATAACTATGAGGATTTAGAGACGGCTGCTAACCTTCTTTCAATGCAACTGGTTTTTAAGGAGGTCAATAAAATCTGTATCATGGGCTTGCTCCATTTTAAACTTGGGGCTTTCACCTATGAAGAATTTAAAATCTGACCCGTATTTTTTATTTAAGTAATGCAACTACTAAACCTGAGCTAAACCTGTTAAGCTAGATTGTATGGTCTGGTTTGTACACCCAAAAGAGTCACAGGGCTAAAGTAAACTGAAGTTTGCCTCCCTTTGGTGTAATTTGAAATGCTCTGTAGTATATTTCAGAACAAACACTGAAGGAGCCATGAGGAGATCTGAAATCCTTTCTTCATCTTCTGTAAATCTGAACAAGTATTTTCTAATCTCTGCATCTTCATTTTTCCTTCTAGTCTGTCTTATCTGTGTCTTACCTACCTTAGCAACACACTAATGCTGTTTCTTATGCCCTGTGAATAACAGAAAGGAAGGTGAAAATGGTAGTGCCTCCTGAATCAAAAGTTAGCTCCACATCAGAATTAAAACGATTTTGGATCCTGCTTTCAATATAACAAGTACCTGTATGAGATCTATAGAAGTTCAAGCTATCTGCATCATTTCCCTGTGCCACTAAGTGTGGAGTTGCGTTATTTGTATGTTTTATTATCCCTGTATTATGTATTGGTTTATTCCTTTGTACCCCCATGTACAACTTGGTTTATCCCCAGTTTTCCCGCCTTGTCCTCCCTTCCCGCCTTCCCAGTATCTATCCATCACCCTGAAAGAGGTATTTTACCCCTCCCTGGTGCCTTGTCTGTCACTTGGTGCCCCTTCCCATCCATCCAGAAGCTTCTACTCAGGGCACCGGGTGATTGGGCGAGGACCTGGGGCTCCCCCCATATCCTTCCCCCATTGGACCCCACCATATCCCCCCATCCCGGAGCCACCCCCTATCCCTATCCCCATTGGTCGTTGGATACCCCTCCCTTACAGTTTATAAGCCAGTGCAAGCACCTTGTGCTTGTTCCTGTTGGCTGGCACTGTTCTAGGACATTTGGCCCCGTTGGGCTACAATAAACTCGGACTTAGCCCCCAGCAGGATCCGCTCTTCATTTACCACCGCGAGGCTTGCTAGCGCTGCCCGGAACCCACAAAGGCACTCTCCAAACCCCAGCTGGGAGCGGCGGAGGGTGCCTCCATCGCCCGCCCTCGCCCCAGGATGAGAGCTAGCCGGGGCTGAGATCAGGGATCTGGGGCAGGAGCGCGGCAACTAAGATTTTGGTAGAGCCAAACAACTTCACTCAGTCAACAAGGTCTGGGAGAGAACCTCACAAAGTGAAGCAGTGAATTTGAATAAGTTTGGGGATCATAATATTATTGATTATCACAAATGGCCTAAATAAGCCAAGAGCCTGGAGTGACAAAGGTCAGCTTCATGGATTTACAGCACACAGGAGTCACTCCCAGATGGATAAAATTGCTATTGGTGGAACTATGTCAGGGCAAAGAATTAATACCAATTTCTGTGCTACAAGACTGTAGTTTTGTCTATTAAAGCTAACTCTTCCAGTATCTCTTTATCCTTCCAGGAAAATGTGACACTGTCAGCCTTTCTGCTAGGGTTTCTATAACCTTGAGCTTTACACAGTCTCAGATATCAGTGTTTGGAGAGTCATGGCAAGCAGCAAGCAAGGAAATTCTGGCCCTTGGGATGAACAGGAGTTTTGTCATTGACTTTGATGGAAATGAGATCTTACCCTGACTTTTTAACTACGTCTGCAAGCACACATGTACAGTCAGAGCCCTCTAGACTGTGTAACAGCCTTCAGGCTTTGATCCCATGGCAAGCAGCTCTGATTTCTGCACTGCCTCCCACTGAGGTCTGTAGCAGGCACCCAGCACTGCAGCGGCACGGAATAACCGGAGATCAATGAGAAGGGATGGCTTGTCCCAAAGCCAGTGTTCAACATGGTGATACAATCAATACTATTTTGTCTGGATTGTTCACTTTAATAAGCAGCTAGAAGAGCCCCAGACAAAGCCACACTTGGGTTTGAATGCTATTCATTTATTTTATGCTGCCACAGAGATTGCTGTGTAACCGCAGGGTTTCACACTGACAGTGCTCACTGAGAGAGAAGGGCTGCGGGTGCCAGAGGAGCAGCCAGACCTTTTGGCATCTGAAAAGAGGGTGTGGGAAAGGGAGGGGGAAGCAGACAGGGGGAAGGGGGTAGGTTCTTGTTAATAACAGGAGTATTTAGGTAGCTGTGGGAAGGGGAAGGGGCTGGTTTGGCAGCTGCAGCTCAGCCTTGGGGCCTGTGTCAGTGGCAGAGGAGAGATGGCATGCTCCCCACCCAAGCCTGCAATCTTCCTTCTGGGATTTGCTGCCCTGTTTCTGTGTGGAACATCATGCACACCCCATTAGCTACCTTCAGGGACGTGTGTGATGTTTTGGTGTCAGGGGCATATCTCCCTGCCTGGTGTGAGTGCTGGGGAGGGTTGCCCATAAGGGATGCAAGCGTGATATCCCATGTCCCTTACTAGCTCCAGCTCTGAAAATTCAACTGTGGGAGGGGTAAAGGATATGAAGTGTGGCAAAGGCAACTGTTATGTTGAGCTTAACAAGGTTTTGGAGACAGAGACTCTCACAGCAAAATCTGCTGCCTAAGTGACAAAAGAGCAAGAAAGGTGAAAAATACTCACTGTCTTCCACATCCCAGCACTGTGCAACTGGGTCTCCATACTTGACATCCTGCCTTCTGGCTCGCCTATGGGAAGAGCATGCAAACTTGTAACACTTCAGACATAATTGCTGGAATGCAACAACAAAATACAGAGGAGCTCAGCAGATGTGGACTTGCATTGCTCCCATCCTACTGCTGACAATTACAGTCTTAACTAAAACCAGTCTCACCCTCAAAGCAGCATGTGGCCTAGACAGATTTGTATAACTGACATCAAGAGAAGAGCCTGTGATTTGGGAAAACCACTGGGAGGGAAAAGAGAAAAAGAAAGAGAAAAATATATGAATAAAATAAAGAGTGTGTAAAGCAGTGACAGAAAGACAGTCTAAAGTTGCCTTAGGAGCACAAGGCTAATGGTGGGGTGGACTGTATTGCAAATACCTAAAAACATTTCATGTTGTAGATCATGAAAAAGATCTGAAGTTCAACAGGTGATATTCAAAATTAAGCTCAGTATTAGCCCAATGTAATACTGAGTAATAAACCAATTATTAAAATGAAAAGAGCATGTATTTTAGTTTGCTAAAAAACAATTGACAAATGTTGTTATCATTCAACTTAATGGACAGAAAAAACATAAGGCAATGGTCTGAGATTTCTACTAATTTGCTCACCAATCTCTGGGTGTGTTACATGAACTTAACATGATTTACTGTCATTCAGTGAAATAGCATGAAAAAAAAAAAAAACTCTTTCTCTGTGTTTGATTTCATTTAATTCACAAGAGCTATGGAAAAAAAAAATGGAAACGTTTTCAATTCTTCAGTAGAAGAACTGGAGACCCAGGAAAGAACTGGTTCTTTCCTCACAAGCAGCAGCAGTGGGACCTCCTCTGTGCAGAGCACGGCCTCGGAAGGAGAGCAGGTTGCCAAGGCTGATCAGTTCACTGAGCAAAAGCTGTAGACATGCTGGAAGCACAGCCCTCAGCACAGAAGGAAAACATTCAAGTAACTGATCCGCTGCAGGATTCCCAGGGCCAGTCACCCATTCTTTCCTTTGGAGACACAGACTTCTGGCCTCCCCTCCAAGCTGCACATCTGTTAAAAAGCATGGACCATCGATCTCCGTGTCCCAGCCCACCCCAGACTTCAGCAAGCCTCATGTGTCACTAACTTTGCAGTGAGCCTGAACACTCGCTTTTCTCCTTTCTTTTATGCTTCTCTGAATTTAGTTTGCTTTGGCTATGAGGGAGAACACATAAAGTTTCTTGACACCATGACACGATAACTTATGAGTCATTAACTTCAATGGCTCAGGACCCAGCCCTGTGACCCTTAAGGTAGAAAGTGTCATTCCAGAGCCTGAGCTCAAACTGGAACCCCACTGCAAGAATTACTGTCAGGAGGATTTTGTCCAAAGCAAAATGAATAGGCTGTGATGGACTCTGTTCCAGTTAAATCAGCCAAAAACTTCAGGAGACACATCCAGCAGCTTAGGAACTGCACTGCTAGACCCTGCATTGTTCTCTCTCTCCATCCAGATCCAAGGTGCTGTCCTAGCTGGTGGGTACAGAAAATTCAGATTAAGTTTCTTTCACTGTGGAAAGACTCCTGCCAATGTGGTCAAATCATGGTACTTAAATCTCTGTCTCCCTCTCATGGCTAGACCATAAATACAATTGTTGGGTTAGGTCAGGGAATTAAATATATTTTATTATTGACCACTGTAGGATGCTATGTTAAAGTCTGCTTTCTAACTACTCTGAAAAAGTCAGAAGCTTAAGAGAGGCTCTTGCCTCTTGGGCAGAGTTAGCCACAATGTGGACCTCCATCAGAGCATCTTGTGCCTTAAAGCATTCAGCATAAAAAAAGAAAGTGATGGATTTATGATCTTTGCTTCAGTAGCCAAGTTACTGTCACACACACTTAAACAAAGCTATGTTGTCTTCACAGCTCTTCGAGCAGAAATGTGAAACATGGCCAGAGTATGATCACATTTTAAGGCAAATTATATGCTAAGTAAAAAGGCAACAAGTTATGAATTGGACCATCTAAAATTCTTGCAAGTAGCAAGATCTTTTACAGTATATCATGGTTTTTTCTTACCTTTTAGAAGTGGGGGCATATCTGGAACAAGAATTTCCATCCCAGGCACAGTATGGGTCTCTGGCAAGGCAGCAGTCTGCACAAGCCTTCCCATACGTGTGACATCTGTGCAGAGAGAGCTGAACCAATCCATCCCTGGAACCAATGTACAATTGTTGCTGCAAATCAGGCAAAGCAAATTAATTAGAAGTGTTCTCCAAGTAGCCAGTGTAAAAAGTTCCCTTCTTCAGTGCCACAGTTGCAGACTTTTAAACTTATCCCAGATTTTGCAAAATAAGGGACAAATTCCTCCCTTAGTGTAAAATGTTTCTCAGGGCTCAGTGTGAACTGGCCAGTGCCCATCCATCCCAGCAACACAGCAGAGAGGAAAGGGGACTGTAGACCTGGAAAGACACCAGCACTCAACACCCTCACACCTTTAGATGTGTGCTGTAGTAAAAGATCAGAACCAAACCACAAAAGAATGGCTTAATAACAATTTAAAAACGAGTGCTGAATAGTCATGATGTTAACAATCTGGGAACTAGGGATGACCTTGTGTGAATGAACTTCATGTTCTGCTTCTGATCCTGAGGCAGGATGGGGATAATGTTACCCCCCTCTCCCTAATGTGCAAGTGGGGAGAGGGGAGTAAAATCCTTGTGGAGCCAAGGGTGGTCCAAGCTGGAGCTGGCTCATGCAGCACTTCCATCTGGCCTGCCACCTTTTTTCATGGGAGATGGGACCCAGCTGTGCTGTGCGTGCCTGAAAGGCAAAGCACCTCCACCAGTGTGAGTGAGCCGTGTTGTGCCAGAGCTGCTCTGGCCACTCCTGCAGGTCAGGGAGGGGTGGCTCTGGTGTCACACTGCCTCCTGAACATGCACAGAGCCATCACAGAGCTTGGAGATGCCGTAAAACCTTTTCCCATCAGGAGATACCGCGCTGGGACCGGCCCCTGCACTGCCAGGGTTGGACCACCCAGATTCAGGCTGCAGATTTAGAGGAGGGGGACTGGTTGTGTGCATACAAATTTTAGCACAGTGAGGCCCTGATCTCTCCTGACTACTAATAAAAATAAAAACAAAAATAGTAATAATAATTTATTACTAGATTGTAAAGAGACAAGTATTTCTGGAGGCTGAAAAAAGAATGTGCATTGGCTTCACTTCCAAATCCCACTACCATATGACTAAAGGTTTGTTTCCCTGAATAATTACCAGCCTGGGTACACAAATTACTGTTTGTAAGCAAATAGGAATTAGGCAGGGAAACAATTTCAAACATATCTCCTTCCTTCCAGTTACATTTAAGAGCCATCCATGGAAAGCTTGGCCACTAAACAACAGGCATCACCTGAAAATAGGTGTTCAGTGTACCCCATATCCTCCAGCAGTTAAACAAGATTATGATTACCTGTTTCTGAGAAATCTCCATGGTCAAGATAGATGAAGGATGCTGAAAAATAAAACAGCAAGGTGTATTAAAGTTTACAAATTGTTATAAAGGTTGTAAAGTTTACAAATTCCCTGCTCTTAATGAAAAAGAGAGTAAAACTTAAAACACAATAGGCAAATAAAATTACAGGTACATTTGTGTAAAAAATATGAAAAAAAAAACCCCAAACAACAGAAAATCAAGAAATTCATGCTGCCAAAAAGAACTCCCATGAATTTCCCCAGCTGGAAGGAGGGAATTAGCTTCTCAGAGTTTGCTATCTACCTCATTCTGGGCAAAGAGCCTTTACATCAAGTTTAGTTCATATTAAACACTCTTTGAAAGGTTTAGTTGCCATTAAAGGGATGCATAGGCAGATCTCTGCACCAGAATATATTTTATGGCTACGAAAGACAGTGAAAGTTTTGTCTGTGACTGATATAAGAACAGCACAAACCTCAGGGTATTAGCTATCACCCAACAGAAGATTAATCTAAGCCTATTGTTTAATATTAATGAAGTTTGAAGAAATAAAGCACATTTTTTCAGCCATTATCCCCGTCAATTTTCTGGATTCAAAAACACAGGGGTAGCAGTTATGAACATTACCAATAAAAAAGTGAAGGAATGTCTGCTGAGTAGAAAAAAATTACTTCTTTTTTGTTTTAAATATGATATGGCACATTTTCCCTTGACGTTATGTTTTAAGAATGCAGCAAATTGGTGCAGATACTGGAACTGCTCATTATTTGGCAGGCCACTAAGTAATCTTGGTATTTTCTGAGTGATATTTATAATTGGTGTCCAAGACAGTGGGAAGAAGACATAGAGATCCTTTAAATCAAAGTTTCATCATACACATGACATATCAAAAGGCATATGAAGAAATGAACTCTTTGCAATAATCATTAATGATCCTGTGGTAACACTTGGAAAAGTCCCAAATTCATTTATTCAGTATGGACAACAATTTGGGCATGACAGCACATAGGAGAGAGGATGTGTGAAAAGTTAATCAAAATGCTGTGGATGCAAATGAACTTTGATGGAAAAGCAAAGTGAAAACTGAAGAAGAGCTGTGCAGCATGAGAAGAAAGCAAAGTGACAATGCAAAGATCTAAGAAGAAATGAATAAATGGAAAAGAAAATCAGCAGGGAAGACAAAGGTTTCCATTTTTCTGATGTAAAAATATGTTGATGTCAGCTCCTTTACCAGCACTGAAGTTAATCAGAAATTGTGCCTGTGCAACAAAAAGAATCTTGGGCTTTTTACAAGCTGCATCTATGAAGAAGTCATTGGTGTTAGCAGGGTTCTGGTTACAGAATAACCAAGTCAAAATGGTCAAAAATACTGAGTCAGCCTTCACCAATAAATTAAAGCACAATGACAATCAAAACTAACATATTTTTTATTTTCCTTATATTTTCAATTCCCAATGTTACTATTTTAAAGGATTTCTCTGCAGCCATCTTTAGTGTTTGTCTTTTAAAAATTATGATTGTACCTAGAATACTGTCAATGCCAATTGGGCCATAGAAAATTTTACATTAAAAATACAATACTAGTATTTTAATGTGTATAAATAATAAAAAATGTGGGCTCATAGTAAGATTTCAAACTAGAACAAAGCAGGCTAAATGACACTTTCTACAGCTTTGAAAAATCACGGTCTGATTATTTTTGGACGTTTTTCAATTGACTTGCCCAAAGAATAGCAAGGCATTTAAAAATTTACGTAGCGTCCCTCTGGAAACTTGAATGAGTTCCAGTAAACAAACAACCAGACAGACAAAGCCAGTTTGGGACACAAAGTCCCCTGAATAATATTTAATTGATGTTGTGGCGATTAATGCTTACCTTGAATATCTGCAGCTCTTCCAGGACCACCTCCTCCTTGGTCCACTTCTCCTTTGTGATACTCACAACCTTCAGGACTGTGCCTACATCTGAAACAGATGTGCCTCATGTAAAACCTCAGGTATGTTTCAATAGGTATGGGCCACTCAGTTTCCTGCCCTGTAGATGAAGCTAATCCATGAGGGATGTTGCTTTCCAACCACATCTATCCCCACTGCATCCACTGCTGCCTGCAGAGCTCTCTCCATACAGTGCATTTATGGATTCACTGTATGGCTGAGCCAACACAGTCACAGGCAGCTCCTGGCAGGGATGGCCCAACTCTCCTGCTACACAAACACACAAACACGGACAAGCATGTCCATGCTGCCAGCTACAAGTTTCTGCACATTTCCCTGAGCCAGAACTGGGGCCCATCCGACCCCAAAGAGAACTCGCTCAGGGGACTAAAAATTGGCAGAAAATTATTTCTTCTTTTTTATAGAATTTATTTGTTTCCAGTACAGCTCCTTAATCAGAAGTAAGGAGCTCATTTTCATGCAATGAGTTAAGCAATGCACTTTTAAAATTTATTTTTTCATTTAAATTTATTTTGTTTTTTAAAAAAACAACTTCATTCTGCATCAAAATCTTAATTTGTTCATTACTTCTTTGGAGTCAGAGGATTTTTTAAAGTTAAATCTATTAATGAATTTTAACCTGAATTCTTGCTCGGTGAAAAAAATAGCTGCTCATTTCATGTCAGACCATTACACATTAGTGAACTTTGAATGGCTTTAAAAAGAGCTCAGAAATTGCTCAGGGGAAATGGGTTGGGTGCTGGGATGTGCAAATGACGCAGTGCAGCTTAGTCCTAAGCTCTACACATAGTATTGAAATAATGAAAAATAATACACTGTAAGGGAAAGAATGAGATTTTAATTTTTCTTCTCCCAAACTACTGAAGTTCATATTACCAACCAAAGCCAAATTATTACAGTTTGCCTTTTGAATTAAGAGGTTTTTTTCAGAGTTTGCTTGACATAATTTCCAAAGCCTGCACATGTACAAGTTGGCTGTGTACATTCAAACATATAATAAGCTACTGATCTTCTGCTGCTCAACATCTCCTGGGTTGTTATATCCTTATTCAGTCTCTCTATATAAATGAAATTTTATTTTTGAGTTAATTTCTTTCCTTACAATGAGTTTAGAGGGTAAAACAGGACAAAACCACACACTTGCAGAAAAGAAAATTCACTTTTAAGGAAGGCATTGCAGAAAAATAAAAGTCTGCATATTGTAGAGTGCCATCTAGTGACTGCATGGTACTTGCTGGCCTTGACACCTCTAAACCTGACTACTTACACTTGAAGTGTTTGTCTTAGTGCCAGGTAGGAAAAGTTAACCTCGGAGTATTGAATTGCTGGTCTCTCAATATAATTTTATTTCTACAAAAAAAAATTTAAAATGGAGGATAACAAACATCTGAAAGCAGCCTCTACAGCCACTAAAAGAATATTTTGTACATTTTTACAAGTGAACTCATCTTCTCAAGCAGCTGAATTTCAAATTACTTCTCACTCATCACAAAGAAAGTAAGTTGCAGTGAGCACTCACAAATCCTAGGAATCACACACTTTGGGAGTGAGTTCCTTTTACTTTGCTTACTATGTTAATACTGCTCTTAGAAAGCAACAAGGATTTTCCATCATCATGACTAAAGCTCATCCCCAGTCTTCTCAGCCAGCAGGGGAGAAAACAGCACATTAATGGTCTTCTTTAATGAAAGTCTGCTTTTTTCCCCTGACACCACTGTACTAACTTTGGACCAGAGAGGGTCTGTGACATTGTCTGGTTTTGGAAGGGCTGTGAAACCAATTTTGCCTAAAAGTTCTGAGAAAGAGGCTATCTCTAGACTCCTGTGTAGGGTAACAGAGGTAGAAAAGTCTTCAAAGCTGAGACAACCCACGTGTTACAAGAGATGATGCTCTCTGACAGTTCACTCCTTTCCTCAAATTACTTCAGAATACCCACACATATCAAATTGTGCTATAGGACAAAACTTGCTCATAAGCCAGATAAAATGCTGGGCAATCCAATAGCACTGGGGCAGGATTCAAACTGAAATCCTTACTTCCCTGCATCTCCTGGCAGTAGCTCATCCATTGCCCTTGGATAAACCTTGCCACCTCAGTTTCACCTTCTCTGAGTTGGGGATAATGGCAATAACCTCCTTATTAAAGCACTCAGATCTACCAGTGAAAAGTGCTTGCTAAGACCCATACAGAATGAGAGTGAGACAATGCTGAATTATGAAATAAGAACAAAAAATCCCAGTGGAGTAATGTGGTAGATTATTACTTCAGAACTGTTATGAATAGGTATATTCACATTCCTTAGCACACCTTGCTGTAGGGTGATCCATCCAGTGATTCTAAATTTAATTACTATGGGAAAACTAGGCCTTTTCCTTAAGGCATTTATCTATTATAAAAATGTAAATAGATAAATAATTATCCATAGAAAAGCAGCAAAGCAGTTTTTTTTTTCCCAGACAGAATAGCTTAACCTCTCTCTGTTCAACCCTGGTTGTCACATTTGGAGCTATCATGTTACTTATTTTTATCTTTAAAATTAGTTGAGTGAAATTGTTGCCTTAGGCTCAGTTTGAAATCCTTAACTGTTCAGTATCACATGAGACAAAATGCTGAACCACCATGTCACTATTGATAATAGGAAATGCTCTTGGAAGCTATCAAGGTAATTTTTCTTTTAATAGTTTTATTGATGTGCTTTCAGCAGGAAGTGAGACTACCCTGTAATGTAAAGACAGATACTGAATAGTATTTGGAGGGTAAGAAAGTTCAGGTACTCTGACCCCTAAATGGTTTATCACCTAGCAGCAAGAGGCTTTAAAATCCCAACAGTAGTAATATCCTGAACTGACAACTTAATTTAATTTAAGCACTTGCATGGATACCTGCACCAGAACCAGTAGCAACTATCTGCTTCATGAAGCTGTATGCATAGGAAAAATATGTTAACCTGGAGTTTTATTCAGGATCAACTGGACTAAAGGTGCTGTAAAAAAGGGTGGGGTTTGTGCAGAATGACACTGGAAGTTCTCTCTCATACCTGTTCCTAGGAAAATGACATCATACTGCCCGTCCTCTGCCATGACGTGGTCCACCACAACCTGAGTGAGGCGATAGTCCACGTTGATGCGCGTGAACACCGGCGCTCCTGTCAGCGGGAAAACCGGCTTGTACATCAGCGGGTGCCGCCTGATGAAGCTGATGACTTCGTCAGGAAAGTCCCTGGTGGACTTTATCAGCGGATCGTAAGTTTTGCTTGGACACTGAATGACAGAGAACAAGGAGATGAGAGGAGTTTTAGGAAAGAAGTACAAGTAGAAATCAAGTTTTCCACAACAACATTTGCAAAGCCAGTAATAATCAGATTTTTCAGTGATTCTTCTCATCTCAAGTCAGCACTTGGTCACCAATACCTCATTTATAGAAAGAATTGCTTTAGAACCAGAGAAATTCTCATGATGGGCTGAGTATAGGCGCAGAGAATTCTACTCCTTGTTCCCTGCCACACTCACAGCCATAACACCACGTTTGGTATTTTACACAGACAAGGAGAGGAAAGGCTGCCGTGCTCTGCAGGACTTAGTTCTGGTCACAGCTAGCAGCACAGTTAAATCTGCTGCGGAGCAGAGCCGGTACCAGAGCAGGGCTGCCAACAGCAAGCCTGGGCTGCCCTCCCGTGGCTGCTGCGGGAGGAGCACATGTACTCTAAGTCCAGCATCTCAAGGTTTTTATGCTTTTAATGTTTCTGTTCCTCTTTCCAAAGTTGTCTGAGTTTCTGCCTGAGTTTTTGTCTTTGGCCTGAAATCAGAGGCCGTGGATTTTCCCTGTATATGGCCTGAAATAAGTTAATTTTCAGTGAACTATACTTCCTACACATCACACATATTTTTTTCTCTAAAAAATGTATTATCCAGATGCCAGACAATCCCTGTGGCTCATTACTTCTCAAAAGTGACTTCCTTACTCATTCACTGAGCCGACACTCTTGACCAGGCTCATGGCTCAGCTGCTGCACCATCCTTTTCTCTAGCTTTTAACAGCACAATCTCATCCTCTTCTGACACTTCTCCATTCTGGGGCTCACTCCCACCTCTGTTAGACCCCTACTGACAAACTGACCACTCCACCCATTTCTTTAGCTTACACAAAGTTGGTTCCAACATATCTTGCCTGAAGACCGCCCACAAACCTCTCTTCAACCTCCATCAGACTTTTTCCCTTCTGTGCCTTATGGGGTAAGCCCAAGTACACCTGTTCAAGGTGGTTCATTCTGGTAACCCATGACCTCACATCACCTATCTCTTCTTTTTTTACACAACTGTTTGCATTGCTTGTCTGTCCCTTCTTTTACAATTAGTCTTGAATCCACGCCTGAGAAAATGTCTGTTTTGAATCTGAAGGCATCTAGATGTGTTAATGGGGACCTAAAATTCTGGATAAGATGAACTGGATACGTTATTCCAGTTGGTGACAACCTTTCTATTCATTGATCTTCTTTTTTGATAGTTTTTTATAAAGTAATCCCTGTGTTTACTGCCAGGTGGAGCTCTAACACAGCCTGTGAAGAAAGAAATGTGATCTGGTAATATCTCTGTATTCTATCAAGAGTTAAGTTAAGATTCATGGTGCAATTGCTCTACAGTCCCCCTTCATAGCAATTTTTGACAGAAAAGACTTCACTGCACACTCCCAGCTACCCATTTTGACATATGCTGAATCTATGGTGCTAATTAAGGGCTTGTGGTTAGGATTTCTTCCACTATGTAAGGTAGAGTAGCAACTAAACACAAATTTCTGACTGAGAGACCCCAAACACTGCCACAGCACTGCCACTGGGAATGCACTTGGACACTTGGAGCATGCCTAAACTACAGAAAAGCCCATCTTAACATTAAACAAAAGAGTGACTAGGGGTCTGCACTTGAACCTGACCTCTGTTGTTAATTAACAGAGCTGTAGCCCCAGTGATTTAAGAGTCTGCAGCCTATTTCCATTCCCTGCTTGAACTGAATGTTATGGCTACCTAGAGAGCTAACGGAATTTGTGCAAGTGTCCACTTGCTCAGTGTTGTTTCAATCTGTGAGAGTTAAGCCTCTGCATCCCCATCTTCATAATGGATCTGAAATAGTTTATTAGAAAAAAATCTTAAGCCCCTGGATCACCTAATAGCTTTTGACAATTTCTCCACGGACAGTTAACCTGTGCCAATTTGAATTAAGATAAATTCCATCACACAGTAATTTCTATTTCATTGTACAATTCCATTTATGGCTGTGAAAGAACAGACAAGAAAAAGGAAAAAAGGGTCGCATTGTCATGTGATAACCACCCAAAAAACATTCCTTGAATATACAGTTGAATGCAAGTAAGAAAGAAGAAAATAAAAGTCCTGATGAAAAAAAATAGGTCCATGGGAAACACATATTGCAGGGAATTATCCCTAGGGGGTTTGTGCCAGCAGCCCTGTAAGAACTTCACCCTCTGGCTTGCTGTGCATCATCTCCCACATTCTGTTTTCTGGTGTGCTTTTATGAAGTCTTTGCAAGG
Organism: Lonchura striata; assembly: GCF_050655825.1. Taxonomy (NCBI): domain Eukaryota; kingdom Metazoa; phylum Chordata; class Aves; order Passeriformes; family Estrildidae; genus Lonchura; species Lonchura striata. The sequence goes on from NC_140741.1 coordinate 68,283,144, forward strand.
TTACACCCTTGCAGTAGCCTGTACTCAGCTTGGCTTTTGAAGAGAACAGTATCAGTAGAATAATTTCACAAAGAAATATGACTTGGAACAAAAAATAGACTTTGGCATTAAAAAATTATGCTTACCTTTGGAGGTGTTTAGAGTTTTTGGGGATAAATAGAGAGAAATGTGATAACTTTAATTGTTTTTGAATCAGAGTTTTGCATTAATTTATTCTATAAAGGATAAGAAACAAATTCACCTCTTCAACTTCCCAACCATGCAGTGACTCTCTTCCCCTTCCCAGGGAACTACAGGTTGATTTTCCCCATGTGTCTCTTTTCTGTGGTTCAAGTTCTCACTCATTACTCAGAGTGACCATCTGCATCTACTGGAAATGTGCTGACTGCTCACCTATTAACAACTCAATTCCAGAAGCCCATTTCTATGTGAAAAATGGGAGTAGCCCCTTCATTCTTAAAGATGTAGATTTTTGCCAAAAAACCATCAACAGAGGAAGATGAGAGCAGTGACATCACTTACTAAAAACCACCGGGATAAAATTTCTAACAATGTGAAGTTGCTATAGAGTTGCTACAGTAATCCCAAAGGCCCAAGCCCTACCATGCAGGGAAATACAGGAAAATCTTCTGCCAGCTGGCATAGTTAATTTAGTAGAAATAAGGACTGCGGGTTTGATCCAGAGATCTGCTTCAATCAACAGTGTCTTTTCCAATCATTTCAGTGGGCTTTGGACCCTATCCTAAGACAGCATGACCACCAAGAACAGCTGGGCAGGTGTGACTGTTTTGCTTGGCCAGGGGAGTTATTTCCAGAGGCATCACTCACTGTGGCATGACGGATGGAACAGGGGAATGAGAAAGCCATTTTGGCTACCCTTTGGCAAAGTTTTCAGGCAGTTTTTTAAAGCTGTGTCCACCCATCATTGCAGAACAATTCCTGTAGGCTTGTGCTTCCTTTCCTAGCAATCAGTAGGATGTAGGGTGGTCAAGTGGGTGAGTGAAACAACTTCTCATGTCTGAAAATGTGAGTTCACATCCTGTTACAGGTCTCATGACAGTGTGTTCTCTGCCCAGTTCATAGTTCATTTATTCACATCATCAGCACCAGATGGTGTCTCAGATATGTGACATCTCCCACTGGGGACAATAAGATAATTTTATATCAAATGTCACAGCAGTAGGTTGGCAGAGTTCTTTCATGTGGACTACAAGAGAATCTGGCTTCATAAAAGTTCTCATAACATTATCACTGCTCTCTCAGCACCTTCAGCTTTTGTTATAGGATGGGATTCATCTCTACTGATCTAGATTTTAATCTTGGCTGCATGTGAACTTCAGAGAAGAGCAGCTTCTCTTCTCACAGAAGGCTATCTTTCTCTTTCTGACAGAGAATTCTAAACAAGCAGCTCTGATTTGATGCTCTTCTTCTAGATAGCTGATATCAAACAAAATTAATCACATTATATCAGTCAAGTTCCTACTACTAGATAAGAATTTTGCAAGAAGCTTGTTCACCATATAATCTATTCTGCAGAGGTTGCTCAGGACTTTGCTGCCATAAATAAATATATGACAAAATATATGTGGCAAGAAATGAAGGATAAAACAAACATGACAATCACCCAAAACAACAAACAAACAAACAAAACAAACAAACAAAAATCCCCAAACCCAACAGAAACAGAGTTGGAAGTGCTAAGGGCATCTCTATTCAACTGCTGTATAAACTTTGTGGCAAAGATATTTTGAAAAATCAAGTTACTTAAATTTATTGAAATGCCTTCTGTGTAAGCTGAGTTTGACAGGAATCACTCTGGGCAAGTCCTGGTCCCACATGATCTACAAAGATGCCTTCTCTTCCCTCACCTGTTATTTGTATCCAAATGTGGTCATACGGTGCAAGTCTAATATTCCTTAAATAAAATAAATACACACTAAATTAACACCACCACACATATGTAAGCTTTTCTCCTTTTTTTCACTTGTCTTATTAAATTTGCAGCTTAGTAGAGTGCTGGATGTGTGGATCTCACACAATGCTGAGACATACAGTGTGACTGTGTTAACATTATGTGGGAAATGTGGCCAAGTTTCTCAAAAGCTGGTGCCAGAAGCTGGGCTCCTAAATAAACCTCCAATTTGCCAAACTGGATAGTGCTTCACACCATCCAGTGAACGCTGTAAAAGCTGCTGGGTCTAACACCTATTAAAATGGTGGCTATTATTTGGGAACTTAGCTATAAGGTATGTGAACACATATCCTTTTCATTAATGAGGCATCTGTAGTTCAGCAGAGCTGGTGCCTACTGAAAATAGAATGTTGTTTCCCTGGGAACTTCAAAAGGGTTTCTATTCCAAGTGTGTTGAAAATCCCAGTTTAAAAGTGTCCTGTCACGTGTATCCTGAGACTCACTTAGCACTAAGACTCAAGCACCTGCAGGGTAGGGTAGATTGATCATATTGAGTGAAGTAGGTATCTGCTTGCTTTTATTATGTCCAGGCTGGGAATTTTTATGGATTTCAGAAGCAGAACTGAGAACCAGCAAGTCACTCTTTTGAGTACTGGAAGTATCCATTACGAAACATGAAAGAGTGAAGTACTTCTTAAATCTCTCCCATATCAGGGAATTAGATGTCTTATTCTGGGCTTCCCTCCTTGAGGAGGTGTCCATTGTCCTGAGAACTCCTTGCTCCCTCCTGTTAAAGGTGTTTTACTTTTCATAGGTTAATTACTTCTCATCTTAGACAAAACTAGTAAGTGTTAAGTCTTCCAGGCTCTAAATAAGTTGTCTTATCACTGACTAATCAAGCAAACAGCAGATAAAATAGAGGAACTACCTTCATCCTCTCACTTCTGAGTAAAATGGGGACCTCCAACACAGCCAACACACTGAAGGTGAAACTTGGGTTCCTGAGAAGCATAAATACCATGTGGCTTCTTTTCTGTAGACTGATCAGAGCTGCACAATCCATTTTGTATTTGTCTACAATGTCTACAAAACCCCTTAATACTCTCTACAAGTTAAGTGAGTTGTGCCAGGAGGACTGAACACTCAATGGGGAGACTTTCACAGTAACCTTGAAGCTACTGAGTGAGCCTGAAGGAGGGCTGGGGTGAGGGACACAAATCAGGTTTGTAGGAGAAAAACAAACAGTGCCAATTTTAAATGGAATCAAACTCATTCTTCCCCCTCAACAAAAAGCACAAACAAAAATTTTAAGTCCCCTATTACTTTTTAATGGTTGTATCCCATAGCTTGTAAGATTTGCTCTTGTGGGGTTTTTTTGAGCACTTTGTATTGCTTTTCCATTTAACACACCTGTGCTCTTGATAGAAAAAGCTGAGAAAATTAAGCACTAATCTGAGACTAGCTGAGCTGAGACCAGCTGGATGAGTGAACTCGACTTAGCAGGTGGCACTTTGCAATTCTCTGCTGACCTCTGCCATGAGGAAAGGTGACAAGGTTTGCAACATTGAAAAAGGGTATTAGGAGCTGGAAGGTGATTCATGTTGTGGAAAACAGGTTGGTAAGTAACAGGAGATGTAGAAGGCTTTCTGAGGAAAAAAAAAAAAACATAAAGTGAAACATTTGACTTAAATAAGCTGCCCCATTTTACAGTAGGGAGATCAAAGGAGAGAGGAATTGGAGAAGCAAAAACTGCAGTCTGTCCCATAAAAGATAGGTGAAAGGGGAAGATAAGTCTAAAAATAACAAGAGAAACCTGTGCAACCTTAAATGTCTTATGAACAAGCTTATTAAAGCAGCAAAACTAACCAGAAGGGAGGACAAGGGTAGATTTTGGCAGGCAGTATTACCCTGTGGCACTGCAAAGTCCCAATGGACACCACATCTTGATCAGCCTGCACACTGGAATACCAGAAGAAATAAAGGAAGGGGTTTCACTGAAGAAAGGAGAGAAAGCAAAGGAGAGAGAGAAAAGGATGAAGAAGGATGAAGATGAGTCAGGGGAGGGTTAGGTTGGTTATCAGGAAAAGGTTCTTCACCCAGAGGGTCGTTGGGCACTGGAACAGCTCCCCAGAGAACAGGGAAATCTGAGGAGTTGTAAGGGAACTCAGTTAATAAAAGGAAAACATGAAGAATTCAAGAGCCCAGGACCGTATTCATATCTAAAGTAGAAAGGGGTGAGACATTAAACTCTTCAAATAGAAAAGAGCAATGTGTTGGGCTGCTTCTTCTTGTAGCTAAGTGACTCAGACTGGCAGATTCTTACTTTGCTCATTCAGATGTTTTGATCTTTTGACAAATCAGATCAGTAAGATATCTAGACTCATCAAAAATGCTTGCTGCAGCCTTGGCTAGCATTTAACAGTCCTTCATTCTGCAGTAGATCAGACTGAGTGTTAAGCTGTATCTTTAAACACTGACATTCCTCTAAAAATCTGACCTTAATGACATTTAATTACATCAATGAAATGAGTATGACTCCTGTCTACCCCATCAGAATTTCCAAATGGGCACTATGAGTTGCTGTGATACTGAACTTGCTACAGCTCAATAAATAAACTCGAGAAGTTTTCTTCCTCCTAATTCACTGAAAATCTTTTTCAAATGTAATTTCTGGGAGGGCATTATGAAAACTCTGCTTCAGAACACATTTTAAAGGAAGTTCTCCATGATTTCTTTATTAATGGATAATTTCCTGAGAGAAACACTAAGAGACTGGAATAAAACTGGATTTGTTATCTGGAGACAGCTGCAGATATGCAAGTCCAATTTCTCAAACAGCTAAAGCAGATAGAGCAAAAGCTCCTTTGTTTTTCAACTCACCCTCTGTGCTGGGGCTGCCCACTTCATGCTTTTCTTTCTGTCTCTTTTTATTTTCACCTTCCAAATGGAAAAAGATTTGAAGCCTCGCCTCTGTTTAATTCCCATTATTTCCACTCACACTTTAATATCCCTGAGAGAAGTTAAAGAGCTTGTGTTCTGCAGTGTCAGTGCTGTGGAGTGTGCCAGAGGTCCCCTGCCACCGTGTCCAGGGGTGTTTTGATGACAGCAGAGGGCAGGCAGAACGCAGGGACATGAGCAGAGAGGGGCTGCTGCTGCCTGAGCCCACTCAGCATTGTGAAGGCATGATATCATGGTCATACTGGGAGTTTATCTCACACACAAATTGCCACAGGAAGCATTTTGTCAAAATTTCAAAATCAAAGTTGCCACAGTCTCTACAGTGAGCAGCTTTATTTACTTTGGAGATAAAGACAGCAGAGCAGAAAGTTAAATTAGGGTATGCAGTCTCCCGCTTCTGTATAAATGCTGAGAGGAAGTCAATGTATTTCTCAAAGCCAACCACCAAAAGAAATGCATTTCCTAGAATAGCCATTTTTAGACTATGCCAGTAACTTAAAAGTATAGGAAATATAGAATCAGAGCAGTGTTAGCTATGCCAACTGTAGGCAACACTTACAAGGAGCTTAAATTTCAAAAATGTTCTAGTAACTTTAAAAAGGATAGATTATCCCTCTGGCTTTGGTCTGAGCATTCCTGAACCACCTCACAGCTGAAAAAAAAAGACAAAATTAATCTTCAAGGAAGAGCATTTCAGCATTCATATTGCAGTCGTCTTGGGTTCATGCTGCTTCTTTTCCTGGCCTTTTAGCACAGTACTGCTTTTCCAAACCCCACCCTAAATCCATTCATATCCAAGTTTGGCATAGCCCATCACAAGCCAGGAGCATGGCATGAATCTACTTATTTGGGTACCCTACATCAAAGTACTAAGCCTGAAGTATTTTGCAGTGCAGCTCACTGAGAGAACAGCTAAAAAGCTATGCAGCAATACATTGACCTAATCTATACAGTAAATATGATAGATATCTTTCTTCTGACAGTTTTCCTCAGTAAATCCACTTCATTTCTCAGTCCTTGGTCAGACAAACTCCTACAGAATTCCACTGACTAAAGGTTTGGAGGACTTTTAAGGTACTATTTTCTCACAGCTGTTATCAGGTGCTTAAAGGAAGCAGTTGGAGAGCTAAGGGTTGGCTTAAAGAAAATATTTATCTTTAAACTTTCCAACTTCTATAAAACTTGCAACCATGGATATTCAAATCAGTGATAAAGATCAGCACTGACATGCTTCTGCATGGCATGTTTCCTTCCCTGCGAATCCCAGCCCAACCATGTGATGGCTAATACACTCAAAAATGCAATGAGCTTATGACCCGTCTATCTGTGCAAAGTGTTCATCCTTATGGGGCACTCTGAGTTTTTCAAGAGAGTTATTTTAATCTCTTTAGATGCCATGGGACCAGCCATTGTTCTCTCTGGCACCATTTTTGCAGCTAAAATTAAATTCATCTGATCTTCTTAACCAGCCATGGAAGTTGCACACACACACAAAAAAAAATTAAATTTAATCTTCTTTTTGGGGGCACTGTGTATTTCACATGACAGAGAGATGCGTAAGCTGGCAATGCCTAAATTGTCCAAATAAATTGAGATTTGCTCCATCAGGGCAGATCCTGGGCAGGCCAAATCAGTCTCTGAGCTGTCCTGGTCTTTGCAGAGAGAGCTGAAAGAAGCTGAAAGAAGGGAATCAGCACTTGGGGCCTGACCTGCTGAGCGCTGGGACCACCACATGCAGCAAGCTGCATCAGCTTGGACCATGCAGTTCAGCCCAGTGGAAGGATGAAGAAGAAAACACAGAGATACAAGGAAATGTGTTAAAAGATGAACTAAATTAAGTAGATAATGTGGTTTGAGGCAAAGATCACACCAGTGCTGAGGTTGGAGAAATAGTGCAGAAACACCCAGATGGCTTCTAGGCCTCGTCCAACACTGACTGCTCATGGCTGGCTGCCTAATACTTGTTCACTGAATACTTGACCAAGGTAATAAAGAGCTATTCCAGATGAAACTGTTGCTCTTCTACATTTTCATGTGCTAAGATTTGCCTAAAGTTGTGATGATGTTTTTAAAGTTGACGTGTTTTTAGAAAATACCATTTCTTCCTCATCTGTAATGTCAGCCTGACATCTGTAATGTCAGAAATTTATTTGGAAATTAAATTTCCAAATTTAATACTGTGACAGAAGTGGGAAAAGAAAACTTTAATGAGTTTTTCAAAGTTTTCTTTCTCATTTTGGCGTGTTACAGCTGAAGTCTAAGAGACTGGGATTAAAAGTATTTCCAGATACCAAATTTCTCTTTTCTTCCTTTCACTTACTTTTTATCACATAAAATGTCCAGCAGTTACTTCCTTATTTTACGTCAAAACACAACACATACACAAATACACACAACAGAATCAATGACAGTATCTCAATGATTTTAACAAAAGACACAAAGATAATAGAAATACAAATAAAAAGCCTGTGATAACTATACAAAGAAATGCCTTTGGCTTTTTATGAAACATTGACACCTTAGGGGTGATCCCAACAGACAGAAATATAGCCATACAGTGGGAGAACACAATATGAGAGACAATCAGGAAATAGTCTGGACACAATGTTATCTCAGAGACATGGAAAAATGCATATTTATATACTTACGGTGTAGGTAGAAGTCTGAGCTATCAACAGAAGGGGAAAAGTTAAGAGGATAATTTGAAACATCCTGAGCAGAAAATATAAATTACCAGCCTGGGGAGGAGTGTGAAGCGTGATTGCCTCTGAGTAAAAGAGAGGTGTGTAATTAGGGAGACACTTACTGTGCCAGGCCTGGGGTAGGGGATGCGGCCCTCGTACTGCACCCAGCGGTGATCCGCGCTCTCCTTGTGGGCGTAGGGGCCATTGAACACGGCCCTGATCTCGGCCATGCTGTACACACACACTGCAGAGCCCTTGAACACCGAGCTGCAAGGCAAGAGGCATCCGTGGGCAGGCTGCAAACCCTGCGGTGCCTCGGGCAGGGAGGCAGCGAGTCACAGCGACAGGGCCGCGATCCATCCTACACCCGCCACGCTGCTGAACATCAACGAGCACGGGTCTGCTAACGACACTTCTTTAATGTCACTGTGGGTGATGCCCAGAGAGGCTGCCTGGACAGTGTTAAAGGAATAAAGCAGCTATTTATTAAAAAGCCTTCCAAGGATACACCTTGGGCAGTACAAGAGCCTGGCTGGGGCTCTGCCCAAGATGGATGACTGGTTACGAGTTTTCACACTTTTATAACTTTTGGTCCATTTACATATTGAGGTTAATTGTCCAATTACGGCTTCAGGTTATGAAGTCCCATCTTCCCAGATTGCTCTCCGAAATTCACCGTTGTTTATAATTTTTGGGTCTGAAGCAACAATGCTGTCATTGGTTCTCGGGCTGAAAAATGATTCTTTTGTTTAACTAAACTGAAGAGAACTTGCTAACACTTTATATGAAGTTCAGAGTTATATACTAAAGCAGTACAGAATCTGGAAAATATGAAAGGTACAACTTAAGGCATAATTGTAACAGTTTTAAGCATTGCTCGATTGAAACCTGGTTTGGCCTTTGGGACTACTTGATAGGGTGTCATTTTTTCTAGTGGCTGACAGTCTCCAGCTATCATTTACAAGCTCTTTTGATTAGAATTTTATCCCAAGTGAAGGACATTTATTTACATTGTGTTAATATCTGGAAGTCCATATATTAGTGATATAGGTGAGGTCCCTGAGAACTACAAGTTGTATCGGAAAGACAAAAAACCCCAAGATATAAAAATAAATACTTATTTAATTTTCATGCATTTTCCCTTTTTAAAATGTATTTATATTAAAAAATCTAAGACATTTCAGTTTTCCAAAGAATACCATGCCAGGCTGCTGAGTAGCATGTACTTTAGTTGTTTCACAAACCATTTCATTTATTGTGCAATATTTACTTCAATTTTAAGTATTTTCAGTGGCTACATATTCGAGAGACCCTCTGTGGTAACTGTTTCTGAATTAAGGAGTGTCTTGTCAATTCCTCATTGTAGTCATACTTGTCAGCATTAGTCTAGTCATTTACACTTAATTCAAAGTTTCTGGAGAGAAAAGAATTTTGTTTTTTCTGACAATTTTATAGAGAGCACCTCACTATTGATCTGAGAGGTCATTAATTAATTAGTGCATCATCCCCCTGAGATAAAGTTGGATTACCCTTTCATTAACTCTGAACTATAAAATCACTTAACTATCAGTTTAGAGAGTAATTTTGATACTAAGAAATAGCAGATGTCAACATGTTACTTACAGAAATGAGGTTTCACAACAATAATTTGCCTGAAATTGTAACTATTGGTTGCTCAATAAATATTATAGAAATTTAGAGATTCAACTTGATGAGGTTGAAGCAATATAGTTTGCTTTTGATTGTTACATTTACATTACTTTTTACAATCACTCTCAAAAGTTAGGCACACAAAGGTTCACGGACATAATTTACTATTTCCAGTTCTGAAAAATATTTTCCTCAGTGACTACAGCCTTGACATTGGACACCTTATTCCAGCAGTTCCTAACTGCTCTCAGGAATCAGAACCTAGTCTAGAAGACCTGAGTATATACAAAAGTATAAAAGTCCTGAGTATGATCTTCATCATTTACTTCCAGAGGCAAACATGATCTCAACACATACCTTGTTGTAGTGAAGACTCCATACACAAGAGGGTTCCTCTCATCTCTTGTAGAAAGTAAGAATATATCTTCTGCAATGAGAAAAATATATTTGAGGATTTATTTTTTTAGTTAAACATCCATTGACTATTAATTATCCATTAACCATTTGTAATTAGGAAATTTGTAAAAATATAACCAGATTTAATTTTTATTGGAATTTTAATTTCTGCCACGTGAATTTTGTGTAATATTTTGAAATATGTTCATTTGCAGATAGTCTGGGTTTTATACCAAATCAGATTTTTACTTTCCAGCTTTTGGAGGGAAAGGGAAAAACACTGCAATTCTGATCAGATCAGTGTAAGTTATAATCAGGGACTTCTGATCAAAGTCAGAGGTATTACTAACCCTACTTGGAAGAGGAGTAAAATCAAAACAAGACACAGTGCTTCCATAAACAAGAGGGGAAAAAACCCAACAAAAGCAGGTATTACTAACATCAAAATAGACCATTAAAGATAAATCAACTTACGCAGCTCATCGAAATGTGTGTCTGCCCCCTCAGGACCAGGTATGGAACACACAAGCCTGGCTTTCAGAAAAGTTGTCCACTTGTTTATTAGGCTTCTTTGGCCTCCCATATCATTCTATCAAAAATAAAATTAAATTCTTTAATATTAAAAAAGTAAGGACTTTAACACATGACAGCACAGTATGGACTATGCATCTTCTGTCTGATTCATTCCACAGTTGACTCTAACCATAACAAAAATTTTTTTTTTTCATTTTCTTTTTCCTAAAAGAGAGTAGGAGAGCCTTTTTTAAAATAGTTTCTGTAATTACTTATCAGCTCAGAGAGTGGGCAATTCAAATTTTCTAATTACACCCAAAACTGCAAAGTTCCTTCATTAGCTTTTTAAATATAATATCTGTATCAAGTGATTTCTTTCTCTTTGTGAGGGTAACTTTAATTATCAGTTGTTCTTCAAAATTCTTTACAAACCAAATAATAAAACAGAACATTCTGGATAGATTTTGGGAAAAAAAAAAAGAAAAAAAGGAAAATTATATGCAGTTTACAGTGCAAATACCACACTGTTTTTTGGGTTTTTTTTTGTGTACACAGTACAGAGAAAAATGCATTCCAGATAAAACCAGTCATATTATTTTAATAATCATTGTTACAGAAATACCAGTCTGTCCTCCTGCAACAAGGATTTTTTACATTTATTTTACTATGGGTTTCCAAAACTTAAGCACATTTGCCCAAATTTCCTTTAGCCAGAGAAATTAAAAAATATAGAAAGGGTCACTTGAAGTTGGAATTACCTTTCTGAAGGGCAAGTGAACTTCTACTGATTTGGATCAGCAGAGGTGTATGGATAGTAGATTTTAGAAGATTTAAATTTTAAGAAGCCAAACTGGGAGTTTGCTCATGTAGTTCTTCCATGGACTACATAAAGGACCCTACTGGTTCCAAACAGCAGAACTATTTAGGTTCTGCAAAGCTGTTTGGGCCCCAGGAGTCTTGATCCTAAAAATGGTAAGGGCAATGAGATACCAGCAGGAACCAAGAACTGAAACACTTAAAAGAAATGTTATCACCAGCAGTAGTCTCCCAGCTGTAGGCTCTGAATGATCCCAGGAAGTGCCTACTCCCCTCAGTTATAAACTCTGAAGCTTAGGGGATCTGTGCTGTAAGTTTAAGGACCACAATATATTCAGTCCCTTCAGATTCATTAGGAGAAATCACTTTTTTGTTAATTCACTTTGCAATCTGAAGGCACAGAACCAGCCAGAGTAGGAAACACTGGGTGGTGGGAATTACATGTCATCACTACAGATTTTATTTGGCCTTTCAGGGCTGTATCACATATACGACAGGCATTCAGAAAGATGGTTTTAAGTGCTGAAATAACCTCAAAAGTAGTAACAATTCTCTGGTAATGCAGTCTAACTGCTTTTCCTTTTCATGTACCTGCTACTTTCAAATAGACTAACTCAGCTGGAAATGATTCCTGTTAATATATGGCCTTTGGAACTCCTGCTCTTATAAGAATTGCTGCCTCCTCTCTTGATTTCCTGAGGTTCTGCCAAGCCTGAAGCTTTGCATCTACCCAACAGATTTATTACATAGGTGTCAAAATTAGCAGCCTGAAGCCAATAGAAAAAAAAAAAAACCTCTGCATGTGTGTGTTCTGTTCAAAGGCAGAGCAAACAGACTGTGGTGCAGTTGAAACCAAACAACTACAAAGATGCAACAAAGAATGCTAAAAAGCAAGGACTGTTAAGCTTTTCCTTCCTCTGGCAATTCAGATTAGCTAAGCAAATCTCACACTGCAGAGCTCCCACTTTGATTTCTGGTGGAAGCAGTGCAGTATCACAGGGGAGGAGATGTCTCTAACTACCTGACTGAAATCTGGAAACAGGAAGAAAGTGTGGAGCACGTGATGGGACTGGAATAGAAGAAGGACCCTTGTCTAGTTCCTACTCCTGTCACTGCAGCACTCGGCTTCTGCAAGAGATGGGAAGATATGTATTTGTGTTTTACCAATCCTTAAGTTGTGATCCACCACAGCATTTTCACAAATGCTTATTTCAAATGTATCAGTAGTTCCACTGAGTTGCTAGAGAGCAGTGTGAACCAAACACTGTGCTCAAAGGAAGCAATCCTAGCAAGTGCAATATGCATTAAAATATAAAATATATGGATTAAAGATGTATCCACTTTTGCTTGCTCTCAAGCCAGGACATGATGTTAACCATGTTATTTGAGTCTAAGAGACATTAGAACAGACATTCACTAGATGTGTTTTACATACCCAGAAGCTGCCAAAGTAACACTGTACAGTTTATAATGGAGCAAAGGGGATTCAGTGACCAGTCAGCATTCCAAGAGCTACCAAGTCCTTCTGAAGCCAGAGAGTGACAAATTTATGGTGAAGAGAGACTGAAAAGAACTTTCACCGATTTAGACAGTTGCACACATAATATGCTGACATATCCTTCAACATGCTTCTTCCTACTGCCATGGCTGAGTGAAATAAAAAGCACATTTTACTAAAAAGATATTTTTGCTTGTGGTTTTGGGGGCGTTTTTTGATCAGTAGCCATATAGTACTCCTGAATTCTGTATGTCATCTCTGATTAATACAGTGTCTTTCCTTTCCTACAGCATGCCCAGTATTCATTGAGATTGACTGAGAAAGTGCAGGAACTGACAAAGGCCATGATGATTTTATCTACATACAGAATTAGTTCAGCTCAGACTAAGGAGGTTCAGAAACTATAAATAGTTTAGGTATGTCTTTTCTCCTTGAGTCTCAAGTAGAAGTAATCTAACAAAGCTCTGTAAATACCTATTATTTTAAGAAAGGGCACCCCTTCCTTCCTTATACTATCTTTTTGGTGCATATTAGGTTAGTCTTTGACCCATTTTGAGGCTTCAGGTGCAGGATAACATACAGTTCTCCTTTCCTTCAGACCATGTTGATGTGTACTCACACACTTAGCATTTTATCTGCCCACTCTGGTGGAGATTCCTTGGACCCTCATCATTCCTGATTATTGGCTTCTGAGAGGCTGAACAAAGGAAATACTGACCCAAGTTCTTTTTGAGACTGGGCTGCTACAGAAGGAAGACAATCTTTTTTACCAAATAGATTATTTAATAGTAGCAGTCTGGAATGAATCATTGATATGCTCAAATTCTGTGAGCTGGCTGTAGAGCAGGACATAAATACAGTAGGGTGTACAGGCAGGGTAGTCAGTGGATTAGAAGAAATGCATGGAAGAATGAAAATCACCAAAGCAAAGTCCAGTTAGTGCACAGGTGAGCAGAAGTGAGAATTAAACACAAAGTCAGACTCCTAAGAAGCCCATTCAGCTGATTTATACCAAGCAAAGGTTTGCCTCAAGCCTGTTTAAGTAATTAACTGGATGTACTAAAATGATTTTTGACAAGAGATATGGTCTGAATACAAAGAACTCCAAATATTTCAGGGAGATTGGACAAGGAGACAAGATAAATTTAAGTGCTGAGAGAAGGGGAAGGCAGCATGAACAAACCTTTCATTCCAAAAATATGGCTAATCTTGTACCAGCCAACCAGCCTTGAGTATCTGATATCTTATCTCTCAAAATATCACTTCTAAGCACACTGGATTAGCTGTGTTTACTATAAACTTTGTAACTGGACAGATGAAGGCACTTAGGGACTGCACATTTCATTCTGAATATAAATAAAGCTTTAATTAGCACTTACTGCTTTGTAATCTCACAAGCTGTAACAAATACCAACACTTCTGCCTGAAATACCTTCTTTTTAACAGAAAGAAGGGCCTGTAAAATCATGGTTACTTGTGCTTGTCTGAGTCAGAAATGCCAGCTAGAAGGGGAGCTGTTCAATCCATCACCTGTTGAGGAAATACTACCCCAAAATATCACAAAATATTATAGCTACAAATTACTTAGATAAATGTGGAAGTAATCCAATATGACTTTAATAAATCAGGCAGACTCTTATTTACAGAAATCCTAAAATTTAATCCCTTTTCAATAAGCTGGTTCCAGAAAACAATTTGTTGAAGTGAGAACTCATGTTTCTACCAAATTACACTGAGAATTCAAATATCAGATGTCCCACTTCCATGAGTATAGGTAATTGTATGGCCTTCTGACATTCAGAAGACTGCCGTTTAAATGGCACAGTGTAAATTTTGTGAAGTAATTTAAGGTCATATCAAGCACTTCTCATGGGAATCTTCTTTTCAGTTTTTGATCTGCAATTTATGTGCAATTAAGCAAAACAACAGGTTTTTCAAACCATCTAGCTAAAGATAAGTTCACATGAGAATAAAAGCAATCAGAAAAGATACTGCTCTATGATCAACTGATTTAAAAATCAACTTATATTAAAGACTTTCTGTTGTATCTATTTCCTATTCTGTTGTATCTTGTATACTATTAAAATGAACAAATGTTAGTCTTGGAATCTAGTAGGCAGGAAAACAGATGGCAATAAAAGTAAAGAACATCTGCATCGTTGGGGATTTAAATCTCTTATTTGCTTGTAAGTAACAGTGACAAATTGAACATTAGAACAAAAAGTGCAGTTATCTGAAAAATCAGTCTACATCAAAGATGTCAAACACAGTGATTCATAAAACTTTAAAGACAGTAATTATCCTGAACAGCCTCTAAAAGGAAGAAAAAAAAAAGGAAGAAAAAAGAAAAAGACAATGAGTGGAATTTCTAGAAGCAGGTTATTAATTACAGCCAGTGGCAAGATGTGCAAAAGGACTATCCAAAGAGAATTCCTGGCCTGAATAAAAGGAAATGTTGGAGAACAGAGAGGAAAAGTGCTGAAACTGCAAAAGGCCCTGGAGCCTTTCTCTTATTGAAGCTTAGCGATGTGACAAAGCTACCAGAAACAAATGGCATCCCCTGAAGCAAAGCTTTATATTATGGAGGAAAAAAAATCTCCAACCTTGTAGCTGACTTTATAAATGGAGAAACAGCCAACAGTCTCCTTTCAACTTCTGTCTTCAGGTTCACATTTCTTTTTTAATTATTTTGTTTTACTTTACATATTCTGTCCCCACTCAACTCTTTTAGGTACCAACCTAACACAGGAACGTTAAATTTGCTCCTTGAGGAACTCAGGTGCAGAATTTCTTGTCCAAACCATATGAATCCTCCTCTGGCTTCATCAGGCTATGGCTGAAAACATCAAGCTACACATGAAGTGTGTATAGCTTGAAAAAAAAGCTACACTTGCAATGTAAGCAGGAGAAAAAAGGCACATGAGACTTTAGAACTTGGACTGCTTTCCTATGGATATATCAAGTAAACCTGGGCAAATAACTTCTCCTCTGTGTCTGCAGGTCCCATCTGACAATGAGGTGGGGACTCTGTTTAGTTCCTGCTCCTCAACCAGTCTTGTTTTTATCTCATTGAGAAAATACACTGAGCATGCATAACTGTTTGGTTCACCATGGAAAATGTTGGGGTTTATTTTGGAAAACATTTAAACATCACACCCAGAAGTTTCTATCAAATTATCTCTGGATGGGATCCAGACTGGAAAATCTAACGAAACAGCAAAGAAAAATGCTGGACTGTTACTAAACATACTATGAAAAAATCCCCAAAATCCAGAAACTAACAGGCTCAGGTAAATACAAGGATGGTTTGCAGCAAATAAAAGAATAAAACTAAGCACCATTTTACCTTATGGCCATGCAGCAATCCTGCTCATATTAAGCAGGCATGCTAATCATAAGATTATTCCCCTAAACTGTCCAAATGATGCCACAAATTAAATGTATTCTACTATATCCACCACTAGGCTGTTCAATCTAACTTCAATGGCAATTTGAATTTAGCAAAGTCTTATGGCATATAAAATATGTTATGGGATTCTCAGGAAAATCTACTTAAAATGTGGAGTATAAATTGTACATGCTTTATTCCAGTGTGTTTGAATTATTTTTACCTGTCTCTCATCTAAAGTTTCACATATACCTAATATAAATTATATTATATCCATACATTAGGATATAAAAAAACAGAGGACAAAACCTTCAGGTTATGAAAAGCTGCATTCTTGATAATGAAGGCAAGGCAAGTAAATAGATGGATCATCCAATTAATGTCTAACAGGAGATCAGAATTTATATTATTTTAACAGGTTGACAGCATTATGAAACTGGAGGAGTATGAGACACAGTACTGGGATAAACTGGTTTATTTATGAACAAATAAGCTTGAATTTGCCATTCAGAATTTCATATTCTGAAATCAGAATGCCTTGCATTTCAGGTTCCAGGGACTCAGTAGAGTCAGTGGAAAATACGCCTTCAGAGCGTGATTTCGGTTGAAGATGGAAGGAGCCTTCCTCCAAAAACTAGTTGTCTGCCTTTACTAAAGGAAGGGAATGCCTGATAATTAGTTTCCTCACTTGGGTGCCTGAAATCACTTGCATGAGATATTGTGACCACAGCATTGACAACCACAGGTTGGGAGCTGGGAAGGGCATGAGACCGAAGAACAAAGGTAGAGCAGGAGTTCTCTAGAATGTGGAATCCTGAAACATCTGTATTTGCAGTACTGTACTCAATCAACAATAGCAAAACTGCAAACCACGGTGCATGTTTATAGTAAATGTACTGATGGGAAAAAAAAGACAGTCATGTGAGGAAACTTCAAAATCAGAAAGTCATTATTTGCTACTCTTAAAGATATTTGAACATCTGAGCCAAAGCATTCACAAGTCAGGGATTTTGGATTAGTCATAGGAACTTCAATTAACTCTAGAGGCTTCCACTTCTGAGCCAAGGTGTACTTACAGTGTCTTATGCAACATCTCTTTGGCAACTAGGATGGCTTCCAAAGTTTTCTTTGGAGGTTGTGCAGCTGCATTTCCATAGTCCAGTTTTTAAAGATCTATCTTAACACTGCAACTTCTTTCTCACTTTCCCTGAAGCTCAGTAAAACTCAGTCACACCTCCTTACATATAAGCATATCTTACATATTTTTGCCTCATCTGTAAATCATGATTTCCCCTTTTAAAACACCAATTACTGAAACACACCCATGTGGGACAGAAATATATGAAACTTCCTATACTTATATAACCTTGCCAATAAGGAAAATTGGACCAAAAGACCTGACAAAACCTGATGTTGTATCTCTTAATCCATCACAGTTAGAAGCAGATACCCTATGGAACTGGACAATCTCTAACACATCAGCCCTTAAAAATGAAATCATCATGATGAGCATCTGCTTTTCTACATAATTTGAAAACTTTCAAATGACACATAATGTGCAAATATCAAATTTGGATGTCCAAGCAGTGTTGGTTGCCAAAGGACTCACGGCTGCAAAGACACTCAGTGGGCAAATGAGGGCCAAGGTTGTTCAAGAGATGACTTTTTCAGAGAGTTCTTAATCATTATTATTGAGAAATCAATAAAAAAACTATTTCCCATGGCTGGAGTTGTGGGTAGGCAATATTATGGTGACAAAGGAGGTATGTAAGCTTGTAACACACAGGAAGTTAAATCTCGTCTGGAATGAGTTGCCTCCAGAACTGGAAACAGGATAGCTGCACGAGCATGGCTCTGAGCCCAGATTAATTAGCCCAGCTGAGGACATGTGAACATGGCTACTTGGCTTCCGAGACCCGGCTCGTGTGGCTGAACGGGACAGCAGGACACTGCCAGGACAGCTCCAAGGGCTGTGGAGAGAGATCAGTTATCTACACAATATAGAAATACCAACAATGAAAATGGGCCAGTTATCCCTGGTCACAGTAAAGGCATGGCTAGACTATATCCAGGACAACACCTCAACTTCTACACACCAGCAGCCCTGTGGCAAAGCCCACGGAGACTCTGGACTAGGAGCCACAAAGGAATAGCTCCCTCCTGCCATTCTGGGAATACAAATTGCTCTAAGCACCAGATGGGAGGCAAGGTCACAGCCTTGAACTCTGCTGATGTGCATGGCTTTGGAAATAAATTACATTACCCAAAGGTGGAATCCAGGGTGTGTCCAGGGCTCTCGACTCAAGAGCTCTTAAAATGATTACATTCCAGTGTGCTTAGAAAGTACAGTTTAACCGAGAGGGCTGTGCCTAATTGCAGTATTCTTTTCCCCAGGTACAGCTTGGTATATATAGGGGTGGAACAGTATTAAAAAAAAAAAAAAAAAAAAAAAAGGAAAATAAAAAAAGAAGAAAAAAAAGACAAAGAGCTCACTTGTTCCCACTAGAACAAAGGCTGCTTCTGGATACCAAACACTTTGGGAAATATGGGAAAACATCAGGGGCTGAAATGTGATTTCTTGGCAGTTGAGGTCTCGGAAACCAGCCTCTAAGACTGCAAGCTTTAATTTTTGCAATACATCACCAAAACCATTAAAGAGAAGCTTGTAACACAGCAAATGCAAACCACTGTAATAATAAACAGGATTTTCTTACTGCAGCAGAGAGACTACTGCTTTTGGCTCATTTCCACTTCATTCCAATAGGATGAGGTTGTAACTATGAAAAGATGTGTTTCTATATAGATAACAAACAAACAAAAGCTCCAACAACTTTCCTCCCTCTTCAAAACTTTTTCTGTGACTCCTCTATGTTAGATTTTTATTTCTCCTTTTATTTGAGTGGGGAAAATAAGAGGGAAAACTGTGACTTTTCTAGGGCTACACTTGTACATATACAAGGTGTCAATAAATAAATTACAATTCTGCCATCATTTAGTGGTGAATATGTTCAGAAATGAAGCTGACTTGGCACTGGACTGCATAAGGCACAGTGTACGGATGCTGAAATTGGTTTGTTTTTTTTTAAATCTTCTTCAATGTGTAATGTCTGTGTCCTGTCTTCATCTGATGCAAAGCAGTTCAGCATTGTGGGCTTTGAAGACAGTGTAGCTGTAAAAGCTTATGCCCGTGTTTCTAGAAATAGGAAAAAGTGCATCCATGCTCTTAAGAAATTAAGGTTTGTGTGATCATTTAATATACATATGTGTAACTGCATAGATTTTAAAAAAGAAATAAATTTTTCTGGCTAATCTTCAATAGTAAATTTTTGGTTATGGTCTTACATGAAAATAAAACCAATAACTCCAAATATTGCAATTTATGTAAGTATGAACACACCAGAAGTAGGATTAGGTATTGCAGATGGGGTAATGATACTTTTTCTGCCTAGCTCAAACCAAAAACAGGAAATGCCATTTGCCATGATAAATGACACAACTGGTTCTAAAAGTGGCTGTTGAAAGCTGTTCCTCCCCAGTGCCCGTGACACCCCCAGTGACACAGAAGAGATGATGTAAAGTCGAGTGAGGCTGTGCAGAGCTGCAGTGGCTGTGCTCTTGCAGCACAGGATGCAGGGCACTGGGTGCAGACACTCTGGTGAACAGGACAAGTGACAGCTGTTGGACTCTGGGCAGAGAGCTGCCAGCAAGAGCACTGCAGTCTTCTGGGTCTGAAAGTAGCTGGGAAAAAGGAATGCTTTCCAGAGATTTTCCCTAAGGGAAGGGATCACTGAGAGACCATATTGCTGAACCTTGAAAATCAGCCAAAGAATAGGCTGCATTGACTAAGCTTCTTACTAAAAACAAAGCCTATTCTGATTTCAGCATGTGTTTCTGGCACTAAAGGACAAGAGCCTTAAGGCATGGTGAGGTAGAGCGCAATCGAGTTCTAGTAGAAAAAAACTGTGTTTACACCAAGCAGACTCCTTCAGAAGTTGCTGAGCTCCTCCTAAATACAGTTACTCTTTGCTTAACAGTGAAAGAAGTCAAAGACTTAACTTTGTACAGATCACATTAATGAAGCAGTGCAAATAGAAATTGTTATCAATTGCTGCAAAGGCATTGTTCTCGTGTCAGAGACAATTAAGCACAGCAGATGTTTTATACTACAGCACAGATCCAAAATATCTCGTTCCATGACCAGACAAGTCTATTTGCATATTTAATTTATATTAAATGCCCATAATAATTATATTTTTATTATAATAATTAGCAATATGGGGTTTTTTAATTTGTTAATAATTAAGACAAATATAAAAAGCAGGAGTCTGGATTATCAAGAGAATTTTGCAACCAGTGGGAAGTACTCAGTAAGTAAAGAAGACAGTTTAGAACTATTAATAATAATCACCTTGCTTATCAGTTTTCATTGTTTTGGTTTGACTACTAAAAATAAAATTCATTACATTTTTCCCATTAACATGATTACTCTACAAATTCATTCTCATTTGAGGTATGATTATACACAGTCATTAGGATTTCCTTACAACACATTTGCTTTTATTATGATAGCTTATCTCCCTTTTTCTCTAGGTAAAGGATCCTGGTTTTCTCTAGCCAATGTATCTTACTTTACTATACACTCTCATGTGCCTTGGCTTGAAAATTTTGTCTATCCATTACTCCTAATGCATTAAGTGCTCTCTCATAATCAGCAAATGCCATGTCTAGCAGCAAATCATAAATGTTTGCATTTCCATTCTGTCATTAATCACTCTGCTGTGAAATATTCAACTAAAGATTATCCATTCTTTCATCTGGCTAAAAACCTACTAGAGAACTGATTTATGAATGAATGTTTTGTTATCTTAACACTTTAGGTCAAGGACAGAAGTGTGAAATGGCTGTGGCCACTGAAATCTCTGCTGGACTGCAGAGCAGCTGTAGATCTACACATCCATACACTTGTCCACTCTTTGTTTTCAGTGTGTGTCCACAGCTGAATGGGTGCTCTTCTCCCACACACATCTTATTGCAAATCAGAAACACTTTTGTTCATGTACTAATTTTGAAGTTTCTTGAGAAACTGCCAGCATAGTCACACTGCTCAGAAATTGCAAGTCAGTTAAAGCTTCTGAACAAAATCACAGAAATGTACCTACTGGTGTGACTTCTGTGGTGTTGCTCTTATCTAATTTATCACAAGATAAACATTTGCTCAAAGCTGATGTTTACTATGTTACTAATATGAAGGCAGCTTTCAAGTTTCATTTTCCTGATTTTTACCAGTGATTCCTGAAGACCCAAGGGCAGGATGGGAGCACTTCTACTAACTGCTTCTGTTACTACAGAATAGAGGGACAGAGTGTCCATGGGGACATGGGTGGATAGAGTGTGTTTAACACAGAAGTCTACAAACCTTTCTGCCACTGTGAGTAGAGACCTCAGTAAAACCATCAGGCTGCTAAACAGCAAACTACATTGACTGCTGGCTTCATGTGTAGGAATGATCTTTTTCTTCTCATCTTTTGAGGAGGCTTCTTCCCTTGACAGAGCTGCTTCTCCAAGAAGACTGAAGCTCATGAAAGCCCGAGTCTGTATATACCATTGGGGCACAAATCTTTCATATATGGCAAACCCAAAACCCAAGCAGAATGAAGGAGAAAGTGAAGGAGTTCATTCAAAGGATGTCAGGCACCAGCCAAATTAACTTTTTACATTGCAGGAGACCCAGGGTCTCATTCCTCCTGGCCACTAGGTCAAGGATTGCTCTTCTTCCAAAGGGAGGGAACCTCTAAGCAGATGTGGGTGTAGCTCAGAAACTGCATACTTCCTTAGCCTCCTCTCACCCCAGAAGGTTATCAGGAATGTGCAGAAACAAATGACTGATCCCAGCTCTCAGCAATGCCCAGGAATGGTGTATGGAGCCAAGCTAAGGAATGGGTTTGTACGTCCATGCATCAACGGGCACTTTCCACAGAACCACACCTTGCCACTGTGTACACTTTGACTCATCCATCCTCACTGGAAGCTCATGAAACAAAGCTCAACACTGTTGCATTGAAGGTCAATACTTTACTGTTTGGACATAGGGTTATAATTTATAAACTTATTAGCTTTTTAAAAGTCTATTTTTATCAAGTCTATTTTTTACTGAGTAATAGATAGCATTAGTAATCTATGTTCAGAAAAATTACTACAGTGACTCATTGGGTAACAAAGGGGAAAACATGTTTCTCACAGAAATAAAACAAAATTGCTTAATTTTTATCAAAAAGATAGTCCTCACCTTACAAACTCTCCCAACTCTAGAAAGGATTGTCTTGTCAGATGTGCCACTATCTTGTGATATTTCTCGAAAAAAGAAGTAGATTTTATCATCATCTGGGTTATAGGTATCTGGGATAGGAAAAGTTCCAATGAATTTCGCTCCTGGAAATTAAAAGAAAAATGGGGTTAAAATCTGAAGAAAAGCCTTAGTACTTGCTGTTAAACTCCACATTTATGTTACCTCTTTCAGTGAAATAAATATACAGATATGTAGCAGTGAGTTTTTTAATAACTCCAAGTGAAAACCACCACAGAGTCTGAAGTATTTGCTCTCAGGCTAATGTTTATGTGTATAGATCTTACTACCACTTGCAAAAGTAAGCAGCACTGGTTATCATTATCTGTTTGGAAACAGAGTAACTCTCAGTACAAAGTATTACCTACACAAATCTGCCTTACTGCTCTGGCCACCAAAATGAAGCTAAGTAGATTTTCTGAAATGATCCGGTAAAATTTAGGTTAATTTAATTACTCATGGCAGCAGTTATGAATACAGAAATATACTATTGTTGGCTAGAGATAGCTTGCAAAGGAATGTTTCCCACATATCTGTGATACAGCAATCTTACTGACTATATCTACCAAATCCAACACAGTGCCATGCTGGAACTCCCCAGTCAGCACCACAAACTCCAGAACTGGTTGGTCAGTCTTAAGGACGCACATCCTTGTGCTTGAAAACAGATTAACTATATCAATGTAATGGTTTGTTTGGGTTATTTAAATCTGCTTTTTGCAAAACATGCCTTGTTGTGGCCATTACATTATTCCTGGTCTCCTCCAAGGCAAGCGTGGGTGTCTGCCTGCATCTTGCAGGCATGCTTACATGCTTACTGGGCCAAGATGTTGCTCATTGCTCCCAAGCTCCCTCATCCATGGTCTTCAATCCTGCTCTACATGCTCACTAGTTGAGGGCTTTTGTTTTCAGTATTGGGATTATTTGTTTGTTTGTTTTCCTTGTAATTTTGCACTAAAATCATAAATTGAAGCAATTCCAAGGTCTATGACTGCAGCAGAGCAGCCAACAACCCTGCCTTGCACAAGTGAACCAGCTGCTTGGGGCAGTGATTTTTAAGACACTCCCCAGTGTGCTGCAATAGATGAGCTCTTTGGAGAGCACTTGGATCAATGATGTTTTTCTTTAAACAGAAGTGGCTATACAAATACAGTGCAAAGAGACCCTTGACTCTAAAATACATTCTTTCAGCAATAAAATACACAGTCTTTGTCCCCCAGTATCAGGTAGGCTGCAGCAGAAAGCAATAAGGAGGGTGGTGTAAGAATGCAGAGCAAACACAGCACACTGTTTATGTGGGGGAATACTATTATCAGCTTTCAATATATCTTCATGCCTTTGTCCTTTTCATAATGATTGTTACTTTATATTAGCCTTGAGGAATTTTCACCATGAACTCTACAGTACACATAGAAGAAAAAGAGTCCTTGCTTCAAAAGTTTGCAGTCTGAGACAAAGAACCTGAGACAAAATGGGATTTGTTTAAGTGCTCAGTGTGCACCTTTGTGACAGAAGAATAAATTTATGGGTGAAAATAGTCACAGTGCTGCTTCCATTTTAAACCTTTCTAACACTAGAGAATGGTGTCAGCAGAAAAATGAAATTATGCAAGGATCAAGATCTATAAATTTAAGTTAGGCTTTCAAAATGAGCTTGAGGAAAATATTCCATTACCCCTCAGGGCCTGTAAGGCTATTTTGAAGATTAGATCTCTAAGCACGAATAAATACATAAATATGCTTCTAGTATGGTTTCCTAAATATATGGTTAGCAAAATAGCCATTTAAGTGGAAACCTGTGAAATTCTTCTATACCATGTTTTTGAAAGTCACATCCTTTTTTTCTTAATCCACATTCACAGAACAAAACCCTGAGTGTATGGGGGGTTGAAGATTAAACTTCATTGCTTTCCTTGGCAAGCTAAATGCAAAAATAAATGTCTCAATACCAATTTCTGGAACATATTTAAAAGAATCTCTAATTAGAGTTAAAAGAACACCAATATTTAGCAACTTTAAATCACAACTGAAAACACTGAAGTTGAAAGTTAAATTAAAAGAGAAATACATTGTAAAGGATATGAAGATTAAGTGAAAATAATTAAATGGAACAGGTTATGATCTCAAAAGCACATAATGTTCTGCAATTGAGATCTTTGTCTCATCTTTTCTGACCCATCTATCCAATATATAAAAGTGCATTTAAACTAACTGTGAATTAGGTTTTTGGATTGTTTTAATGGGAGAAAAAACTAATTATGACGATTTTGAACTACTGTTTGTTTTCCCAGAGACAGAGCTATTTCTCCCACTATTTGCTTCAGCAGAAGCTCTTCCCACATGTTAAATAAATTCATGGCTAGATTGTATATAACCAAGCTGGGGATTAAAGGCATCATGAGCTCTGGCCATAGATGGTACACGTGTTGCTTGTGCTGTTTTTCATGTGGCCTTGTGGGAACAGCTGATCCAGCTGGTCCTTCACTGCTGGGTTGGTCCTTCACTGTTGGTTACCTGCTGGCTATCACTTCCTTCTGAAACCAGCAATGATTTTTGGCAGTGCAACCTATGGTGAACTTAGGCTCAGAAAAAGGCAACCACAAAGGAGTGCCTGCCCCAGAACTCAAAAAAAATGAAAAACCAACCCAAAACAGTGGGAAGCAGCACCTCTGTGTAGTTGGGCTGCCAGAAATACATGGCATGACAGAATACAAAGCACAGTGCTTACCTCATTTACCATAACCACCTAGAAGTCAAGCTCCTAACCCATTCTCAGCCAGGTCCTCTCTCAGGGAGGGACAAAGGGACAATGAATAATCCTATTTTGAGACAGATTCCTACAATAGGCAGGGTGAGTCACCCTCTGGAAGTGTCACTTCTCTCAGTAAATTACAGAGGCAAGCAAGAGGACTGAGCTCAGACAGGATGCTAGCTTTTGCCTTTTAGAACTAAGAGAGCTGAATTGCATCCAAAGTTCGCAGGATATAAAGAACTCATTGCCTCCCAGACTTTGCCCTGGAAAAGACGACTAAATTGCTATGAAAAAAGTGAAAAGGAAAGAAAAAAGAGATGACTGCAATTCAAGGAAGCTCTCATTCCAGCTAAGGCCTTCTCTTCCTACGAAGGAGGAAGGAATGTGCAGCCGCTCAGTGGATGCCTGTGTGTAGGGCTGGCAGGGTGCTGTGCTCTGCCCACGGGGCTGGCACGGGGCAGACTCGGTTCCAGTGGGTGGCTTTGCCATCCGGAGAGGGGCCACCAGCCCCACGTGCCTTGTCCCCAGGAGAAGCAGCTCCAGGGAGCAGCTGTGGGAACGCCTGAGAGCCCAGCCCTGCTCCCCTCTGCTCCAGTGCCACTCTTGCAGGAGTACGAGCACGTGTGAGCCTGAGTCATGGGAAAGATTTGCTGCCTTCTTCCTTCCCCCTCTGTGGAGCTGCTATTCAGCCACCGAGATTAGGACACGTCTTAATTAGTCAAGATAGAGATGCCCTGCAAGGAACTGGAAGGTATCCCACGCATTTTTCCCTCATGCTTTGTCTTTACCTCCCTTCCCTCAGGGAAGGATAATTTTGTTTCCAGAAACAAGAGTAAGACTAAACTTTAAAAACATTAAGGTGCATTATAGCAAAACTTCCTTCGCCCTCTGAAGAAAACAAGCTGTACATTTTATGCTTATCCTAAGTAAAGCATGAGTCATGCATGGTAATAATTTATTTCCAATTGTGTAATTATCCAAGTATGTACAACTTTTACTGGAGGTCTAACACATGCTTGGTAAATGGGCAGTAGACTTAGGAAAGAGGGGATTTAGATGAGATGGGAGTTTTAAATCTGAAATCAAGTAAATATTTTCTTTCTACCAGTGTTGGCTGAAAGCACAGAAGTATGTAATTGGTAACATTACACAATAAAGTGGAAATATATTGGCCACCCTATGGCTTATTGCAAAAATGATGCCGTCATTTCAAGTTGCATTTAAAATTTTCTCAAACCCTAAAAGGACTGTTTCAAAATATTAAAAACACCTAGTTTATGTCTATGCCTCTTAGTGTAACACTGAATGGATTGTGTTTATGAAGTCTTAGACAGAATTGTGGTTGTAGAGTTTTATATGGCTGGAAACAAGGTAAACCTGAAGAATATATAGGGTCTTCAGTGTTTATATAGTGTGGGGCAATTTTCACCTCACAGTCTAGCATACTAAAGCTGTTTTTCAGACCCAGACATATTAATATACTGTTCTCCTTAGAAAAGTTTCACAAATACAGATGCTTTAAGTGAAAACAGAATAAATCATGAATCAATCTAAATGAGAGAGGAAATGCAGATACCACCCTCCCCGAACTAAAACATCTAAACATTTCTCAAACCTACAGTTTATTCTGTTTTCTTGTACTGCTCCCTTGCCTCAAACTGCTCAT
Organism: Lonchura striata; assembly: GCF_050655825.1. Classification (NCBI taxonomy): domain Eukaryota; kingdom Metazoa; phylum Chordata; class Aves; order Passeriformes; family Estrildidae; genus Lonchura; species Lonchura striata. The sequence continues at coordinate 68,309,719 of NC_140741.1, forward strand.
GAAGAAACAATAGTAAGAGAAAGAAATGTTTAGAACTGTATTTTTAAGCTACAAGTTCTTTTGGACTAGGAACTGAACCCTGTAGTGCTCATCAAAGTGGATATCTACACTAATGATTACACCAGATGCTCCTCAAGGCCAAACCACAGTAAACCTTTGTTTTTACCTTATTACTGCATCCCTTAGGAAAGCAGATACCCAGTCACCTTTTCATGCTGATCATCTGCAGGCCATCAGTGATAAAACTGGATATGCAGTTGCATGGCTAATTAGAATTAGAGAACTGACTGCTGGAAGGACCCATTGTGGTCCATATCAAAGTCCATTTCTGCTCTGCACTGCACAAGGGGTGTGTGGAAACAAGAGATGAGATAGGAGAGGTGGGACAAGAAAGATTTTCAGCACAGGAAATGAAAGTGGGATAGGTCAGTGGATTCTTCAGCAGATTCAATCTCCTATTTGGAAAGGTAAACATGACTTTTAAATGGCTTTTTTTTTTCTCCTTATCTCACAGCAGAATTTCTGGAGTTATGGAGTTGCATCTAGACAGAAATTTAAGGTAACTATAAAGAAGAAGGAAGAGAAGGGGTAGGGAAAGTATTACGAAAAACAAAAAAAGAGAACATTTCATCTTGTCGATGTCTCAAAGAGTTAAGAGGCAAAATTATCCTTTTTAGAAGTTGTCTGCTGGGAAGACAACTTAACCCTGTGGTCAGCAGGCCCTGGCCTTACACTACACCCATAATAGTCACAGGCATCCTGAGCCAGAGCCAGTGTTGCCACATCTTTAAAGATAGTTAACAGCTAAAAGGGGGATGCTTTAATTGAGCAGGGTTAGTTTGTGAGTGAAGTTTTCCATGTTACTCTGTGTGTGGTTTGAGACTGGTTGGGTGCAAATGCAGCCAGTTTTTTAGAGGGTTTACTAGCTCACAATGTTTTTTAACGGGCAAGAAAAAGCACTGTTTTGCTTGAGAAGCTATTTTAGTGTGCCCTTAGTGGTTTTAAAATGATCCTCAGAGCAACAAAGGGTATTTTTCCCCCTAAAAAAGGAAAAGAAAAAAAAAAATACCTCCTACCAAAAAATGTGGGATTTCTAGTCATTTCAATATGCTATACAGAACATCTTCTAACAAGTAATTGGAAAATAGAGTTTAAAAAAATTATTCTGACAAGACTGGATATAGAAAGCATTATTTCAGTTGTAGGATTATACACAGATATACAGATCAAAGATGGAACCTATAATTAAGTCTTATGCTCCCACTCTTCCCTTAATTAGCATTTTCACCTCTGTGACTTTTCTCAAGTGCATTTCTGTTCCACTGAGCTTTTTAAGAAAGCCTACGTAATCTAAAGACTCCATGATACAATATCTATATTTATAGTTACTGGATATATATTTATATAAGGAAGGAGCTATTAACTTCAGAGGCAGGCACAATGCAAATGACAACAGCATATGTTTGGGATCTTACCAGTAAGCCAGTAATGTTCAGAAATGTCAGTTCTGATGTAATGATGGTCGTGAGAAGGGCCCAGAGAACGTGTCAGAGCAGTGTCTTTGCCAAGGAAATCAGAAGCTGTTCCAGCATAAAGATACTCATCTGCAAATGAAAAAGAAATAGCATTCCTACAGCTGTGGCATAAAAAAATTAAGACTATTTACATTTTGTTGGGCGAACAACACCTGTGTTTAATTGGTCTACAAACTAATTGAATGCTTTAAAAATATTATTGGATTATATTTTAATGTTTTTTTTGGTTCTGTGAATTTATTTACATTTAAATGAGAGTGATATTTGTAATTATATGTCTGAGAAGTAATGCAGTCAATGCATAATTTTCAGATCTTTTAGGCACTCAGAAAAGTATATTTCCCAGGCTTTAATAGGTACTGGGCTCTTAAAGGTATAAAGGTCTATTTAATCTGAACTCCCTGTCCCATGCACCTGGGAGCCATAGGGAGGGCATGGCCACCTGTCCATTCCAGCTACCTCCTGTGTCCCAGGGCTGCCATGGATGGCCCTGATGGCTTTGCTGCTCCTGAGCTACAAAAATAGGAGGGATGCTTCCCCACTGGCATGTTGCAGCTTGACCCTCTCCTGGAGCAAGGATCTCCATCCAACAGTTAATTCACAAAGAGGAATTCAGACATAAATTCAGGGAATTTGTATTAATGGTAGGAATATGGCTACAGACACAAATCATCATCATTTTAACACAGAATGGTCTCACTAAAATAAATGACACATCTCACTTGAATAAGGCAGCCAGAATCACCTCACAAGAGCACTCAATCTATAACACAGTGCCCTGAGCTTGCTGCAACTACAGTCACTATTTGCTCTTCTGCCCCTTTTGTGCATTGCCATTTGGGCAATGAAAATGCTAAGAAATGCACTATATTTTCTGTTTTCCTTCAGATCTCAGTACATTTCAAAAAGAAGGAAAGACACTGTATCACCGTGAACCTTTTTCTAAACCACACAGTGCACTTTGAAAGACTCCTTTTTTTCTGAAAAATAACAAGCTTTATTGGTTAGACAGGGTGTTTTGGGTTTGTTGGGTATTTTTTCTTTGTTGTTTAATGCCTTGCAGAAAAAAATCCCTAGAATTCATAAAACCAAAAAAAGTTCATATTCATAAATTATAATCTTATAAAAAGCTGCGTGATACATAAAAATCCCTTTCCAAAAGTTCTTTATCCAGGTTTTCTGGATAACCAAATCCAGGGTTGAGACATTTCAGAAGATCTTTTAGAGAGAAGCCTTTGCTGAGTGTGAATGCAGAATAAATACCATTCAACACTGACGTTTGTGCTTCCATTTGCGAAAGATGTAAATGCACTTAAAAAATAAGATCAAGGGGGGAAAAAAAATCAACAAACCAACCCACAACCCATGATCCACAAGCACTTTATTTGTCAAAAAAAGATCTTTCACCTTTCTTTTCACCTCATTATTATTGTTACTTCTGTATTATTTCCATGACAGTTGTGGAAAGCACATCTTTCAGACAGCATGTTGCCTTTGCAAAGAAACAACAGTGCATTCTGAAAGGTATTTGTCATAATGAGGAATGGGCAGGGTAATTGGTGTTTGCTAACTGACAGGCACTGTGTGATCGATACATCTGAAGGGCCAACAGAAAGTCTCCATCCTTGCTTAGGCTCTGCTGACAAGGCATTTTCAGCACTTCTCTTGGCATTTGGCATCTCTCATTCCAAGTTCCTGTAGCATCCTGAGCAGTTTTGGTGAGTGACAATTTGTAATAGAGGATGGATGATGAACAGATGGTTTTTTAGTCAAAAAAACTAGTTTTTCAAATTTATCTATAGGTTTACTTTAAGTGATATATCATGTAGTACTCAGATTACTTATTCAAAGAATGAAAATTACTCAATTGCATTAACTTACATATAGGAGTGAAAATATAGTTAGATATTACTTAGCTCATAAATGTATAACTGAATAAAAAGTGTTCTCTGAATGATATAAGTAATCTTTACTGCCATTTGGCAGATAAATAAAAGTAGATGGAGAGAAGTGACATGCCAAGGTTTTTCTGCTCATTAGTGGCAGAAATGAGAAATTATCTCACCTGAGCTCCAGAGCAACATCTTATCCATGAACTATACTGCTTTCTTAGTTCATTTGGGAATAAGGTAACCATCCAAAGACAGACTAAAAACACATTCTCTGGTCAGTCCTGTAACTCTTTACAGTGGTCCTTGTACATTACTGTGAAGCACTTGACACTACCAACAGTCAAAAAAGGAGTACTAGAATACCCTGACTATTAACTTTATCTTGCTCAAAAATTGTTATGCAGCAAAGTTCATGTCTTAGGTAGCTAAAAGACACCAGCTTCTTCATTTTACACGATTTAATACAACAGTCAAAGCATGAGAGTGCTACTGAAATTAGGCAATGCTGTAATAAATCACAGAGTTCTACTGCTTGCATTAAAAAAAAGAAAAAAGTTAAAGTTTCTGGACCCCCATTTTAAAAATAGACTTCACGGTCATTAAAGAGTACTAGGGGTCTCTGAGAAGAATAAGCACAGGCTTTAATCTATTGTTTTTAATAAAGGAAGTCCTGCCCCATCTGTAGGGTCAGAATCACAAATCATCTATCTTATTATCTGAGAATAAAGCCTGAACATTAGTCATATTCTTTTTATAACACAGAGTGACCGATACTTCAAAGCACTGTCACCACTGTTCTTTGGCTGCAAATGAAAACGTCATGGTGCTTCACTCTTATCTTGTATTCATATGCTCGACAGACAAGTTAAATGAAAATTGTCCAAAGCTATGAACCAAACCATGACAAAAGTAGCTCTTATAGTGATTTGAAATCCAGAGGTCAAGCTGACATTCCTTGGCCCCAAATGTCAGACCACACAGTGCTGAGATGCACGCAGCAGGCAGAGTGCACTATCTGCTCCCGGCTTCAGAAGTGGCTACTCGAGCAAATAGAAACCTCAGAAACGTATTTATGGAAATAGTGCATGTCAGCAGACTTCAAAGGGCAGAACATATTGATAATTGCAGAAAGAGGCCCACAAGGGCTTCAAACACTCTCTGTCCGTGTGGGTTTTTTTGTTGTCCTCTTAAAGGAGCAGTGACTGGGTGAGGGTGAAGCCGCCTTCCTGCCCGGCTGACAGAGGCTTCACTGCCATTCCAATGCCTCTGTCTGCACTGCTGCCCTTCCAACTCTCTGGTGTCTGCAGCCTGAAGGCTTCCCCAGCTCTGAGAGCACAAACCAGCCCTGGAAATATGACCAGTGCCAGAGAAGCTCCAGCAGTGGCATCTGCTGAGCCCCTGGGCTTGCACAGAGCCATCACAAGTCTGATGGCAGCACTTGGCTCTGGTGGTTCCTCACCTGCCATCACTGAAGCAAACGGCTGCTGGGGATCGAAGGGACACTTCAACCTGCCAGACTCCAGGTTCTGGGTATCCAAACGGAATACCATCTCCTGAGAATAAACACAAATTCATTATCTTGGTGTTGCTACAGAGAAAAACTCACTCGGACAGCCTGTTCTGCCAGCGTACAAAGTGAAGGTGTGTTGGATCATGCGGCTGTCATCTCACCATTGATGTTTACAGACTGTGTCTGTTTCATATCTGGAATTTTTCACTCAGTGTTTTACTGTATCCTGGTCACTCTATAGTGAAACACAAATCTTATAAAAAAACCACAATTTTTTTTCAGAAAAAAAGAGATGCATTGTTCATTTCTACTCCAATTAAAAGCTGGATTATATTAAAAAGGCACTGGCTTCTATTTGGGAAAGTGCTGATAGACTGTATTGCAACAGGAGACCCTGAAGGGATTCTGGCTGACTGAAATTTCTCCAGGGACTGCTGAATAATGTTCACAACAGACACAGTTCAGACCCTTTTAAAATGAAAGCAGCAAATGCTCTCTCTTATTATTTTTAACAAGGCTAAAGATACAAGAGATATCAGAATAGCTTCTTCCTTCTAGTTTCCAAATATGGTATGATTAATTCCTGGGCCACAGAACAAGAGCATAGAGGAAGATAAAGAAAATAAGTTATTTAGAAATTATTGACAATGTTTTCAGTGAGGAATCAACAACTCCATTCCTGTAGGCATCCATTTGAAGCTTTATCATAGTTTTGAATTGCCAACATGGATTTTTTTACTTGCCCTTTCAATGGTTTCCTGAAAGTGCAGTTAACCTGAAATCCATAGTGAGTCCTGCTGAAGGCAAATTGATAGCTCAGAGGAGTAAAGTGAATTCTCTGCAGGTATAGAGACTTCATCTTCAGAATTATGCTGCCATTCAGAGAGGAGAGATTGCCTACAGAAGTGCTTTTAACATGTTTTCCTTTAACATGCTTTCCTATCTAAAGTGATATTTAAAATCCCAGTAGTGCTCAGAAATCTAATCAATGTATTATAGAGACAAAAATTCAAAATTTAGTTTAAAAAAAAAAATCAAAACATCTCCATGATTTCAACAAATAAAAATGGGTGAAGTGATTTTAGTTATTTTAATTTTTCCATGTCTCTGCCTAGCAAGAGGCCAGGAGAGTACAAGTGACAAGCAAGTATGTCCAAAGATGGCCACATAGGATTAGACTTCACAACACATTAATTCAATTCATCCTTAATGCACTTCAGATTATAAATGACCAAACCTTTCTATGTTATTGAGGTGCCTCCTAAACTCTCTAGGCTCAGAAGACAAAAGCCCAGGATATTGAATAATTAAGCTCCTTAAGAGAAAAGAAAAATCAATTCCAATCTGGGAACATAAATTCAATTTCCTCCAGCAATCCTAGCTCATAGGAAGTGGAATTTAATCATCAAAAAACTCGTTACCTTCCCAAACCTGTGGAATATCAGGACAACCAAATTCTCAGGCTGATGAAGTGAGTACAGCAAGGACAAAACTAAACTAAAAATTAGGCAATTTTTTTCTGACAGTGCTGGTGTCCCATTGTTCTTTGTTTCTAGGATGTGGAAGCCTGAGCTGCCCAGAGAACCCTTGCCTTATCACATGTGAAGAGGCTGTCTGCAAGCCCAGCAGTACTCAGGGGACCAAGGGAGTTACAGATCAACATCAAATATTTCAGACTTCACCCAGACAAACTAATGGAGACACTACCAGGCATTCACACAGAATTAACCTCCTGCTTTCATTTCGGGCAAAGCTTTCAAAGAAAAGAGCATCCCTTGGAGAGCTGTGGCTAACAGCACCAACCAGGCCAAGCCTCTTCTTCACCAGCCAAGAGAAGTTTTGGCAGCGAGTCGAGCAATAACAAGACGAGAACTTTAATCCCCTTTAATTGTGTGATCCCGTTGGGGATTTGTACTGCTTCAAAAGCAGTGTCTGCTGTGGTTTTGAGTCACCTGATCCACACTGCTTCCCTCTCTGTTTTCACAGCACTGGCACTGGCCAGGAGAGCACTGTGCAGATCCACCAGCAGCTTTCAAAGGTCAGCAGAGCACTGCCTGGCTTCCCAGCCTCCATGAGGCTATCTCAGGGTCTGGTTCTCCCAAGCATCCCACATCTTCCTGGAGAGGTTGCTAATTACCAGACATTCATTATCTGTTATTATAACCCAGATATTTAAATTTTTTAATTTTTTTTTTTAAAGTTGAGGGACGGAAAAAAGAAAAAATTCTAAGAGAATGTATTTCCTGGCTTCAAATCCTACCAGAAGGTATTTTCAACTGCCTGTCAAATTCATATCACTGTGCCTATCCTCAGCACCCTCCTGCCTTGTCACATTTATCTGGAGAGGCGGTGGAAGGATGGTGGCTGAGGAGTGTTTGGGCCTCCAAGAAGGAAAGGGGAAATATGCCTGATGCCATGCAAGGCTGATAAGTCAGTTGGAGGCTGTAGAAGAGGCAGGAGCAGTGCTGAACACTGCCCAACCTAGCCCTGCAGCTGAGCAACCAGGAGGAATGTGGGAGAGGCAGGACTGGGGGACAGTGAGGGGATTAGGAAATACAATACCAGGATTCTTCTTCCATTTCCTCTCACAAGGTAATTGGTCATGTCTAGCTGAGACAGACCCCTTGTCTAGACTGGCTGCTGGACTGAACAGTCAGACCAAATCCATAATTTCATAAGGTCTGGTGAAAACAACTTTCACAAATGAAGTAGATGAAATGAAGTAGGGCAATGATAGAGTGAATAAGGAATCTTGTTAATGACCTAGAGGTAAACCAGAGCCTTATTTATACTCTTGCTGAGAGCTGTTCTGTCTATTCAGCTGTGTATTTGATCATCCAGCTAAGAAATCAGCATGATACGAGGGATCTAAAATTTCAGTTGCTTCAACTGGAATATTTAAAGCAGCAAAGCAAAGAAGTAAGCAGCAAAGCAAAGAAGTCTACAGAATTATTTAATTGTAAGCCAAATTATACACCATATACCAGACAATACCAGGAGCATTAATGGTTTGTTAGGCAAAGAACACTACTGTGTAGATTTCTCACAGCTTCAGTTTTCTGTTAAACAGGAAGCCCCTCTGTGAGTTGGTCATCCAACCCACAGATTGTGGGGTACATAACAACAGATCTCAGCCTTGGCAAGCATTACTCCCCTTTTTTTAATTCCATGAGGATCTGCCCTTGATTCCATGTATAAGTGACAGAACAAGGTGGAATAACTTTAAATTAAATAGAATAGGTTTAGATTAGATATTGGAAAGAAATTATTCCCTGTGAGGATGGTGAGATACCAGCACAGGTTACTCAGAAGCTGTGGGTGCTCTATCTCTGGAATTATTCAAGGACAGGCTGGACTGGGCTTTGAGCAACCTGGTGTAGGGGAAAGTGTCCCTGCCCATAGCAGGTGGGCTGGAATTGGGTGATCTTTAAGGGCCCTTTCCACCCAAACCATTCTGTAATTCTTATTCTGTTTCAGGTTAATCGATTTAGTAACTTTAGATGCCATTTCTTATATTCTAGAATTTTACCCAGCCTCGAAGAAAAGAGAAAGCTATTTCTATAGCAGCATAGGAAGCCTGCACCACAGGCAACCAGACAGGTCACATCTCAACACTGTCTGAGAACAGCGCCAGTGGAATAAATATAGCCAAGGTGTGATACATATAAGAGTTAAAATAGACTTGTGTACTAAGTGGCTGCTAGACACAACACCAGAATTCTTCTGTTTTGGGGGTTCGGCCTCAAACATTTACCGCTTAGTATAGAGATTTCTTTGTCACCAGCAAATGAAGACCAGTCAGCTGCTAACTTCAGCTCAGGAATATGCCACTAGTGATGGACAACACCCAACACCTCCTCAGTGACCAGACTGCAACACATTGCAAAGTCCTGAGACACTGTCCCTGCACTCAGGCTCAGAGACCCTTTTCTAAGTGTTCATTAATCTCATGCACAAGGCATAGGAATCCATCTGTGGGCCAAGGGTATATGTACATTAAAAGATAGAACTACAAGTTTCATCTTGAACTCTGAATGTATGTGCGTAAGGAAAGTATGTGCAGCCGTTAGTTACTAGAAAGGAAGACATCTGGGTTAGATGTTCTCTTCACTTAGTTAATCACATGGAAGTGTCATACCAAAGAACTTTGTATTAAGCCTGAGGAAAAGTGCTTTGTTCAAAAGTGATATGCACATACCAAATGTGAGAACGAGAGTTCCCGTCTGACCCAGAGAATCCACCATTTACCCTGCTATTTATGCAAGCTGCTGTCAAGTCATTTTTTACACACTCACATAGTATTTTCCAATCTATGATGAATGCTAAACAAGATGAGGGCTATTCCTTGACATGTCACACTAGTGAGAAAGTTAAATTACCTCTTTGTGAGTTCCAAGTTCAATGTATCCACACAGAGGGTGAAACGCTCCTGTGCCACAGACATAAACATGGGTCCGGTTGTATGGCTGAAGAACACGGATAAAATTGGCACAATCTGCCTGTTGGAAAAAGAAAGATAAAGGTTAATTTTCATGTTTATTCTTTTTTTCCATGTTATACATTCTACTAAATTACAGCCATAGCACTGGTGTACTTAAAACTACTGTAGCAGGGACTGTTTATGAAGTAGTTCAAAGCTGTGACAACTACAATTTGACAGCAGCTATCTACCAGGCAGTTCATCAATCAGACATGCAAACCTAATTCTGCTGTAATGCTTACAGCCACAAGAAGCTGTGTGCTCACAGCACAGCTTGGAGGGTATCTGTTCAGCCTGTGTCCTGGCAAACAACACCTGCCAACAACTGGACAGAGGTGACAGAGCCACTGGGTTTGTCTGGCTACCAATCCTCCTGCCTTTGCTTCCCAGCTCAGGGTGTTTAACACCAAAGATTACATGATTAAAGTAACTGCGCTGGGCTGAAAGGCTTCAACGCACTTCAGTGGGTGTGCTTTGTCTCTGCACCAGCCACATCTTACTGGTGACTTTTATTTGGTTATTTCTGAGTCCAGTGGGCTGTCCTGGATCTAGCTGGGCTTGGTCCTTGCTGGGCAGATGCTGTGTGCTCCAAGCATGATACATGGGCTGGAGGAAAAGGCTTGCTCTAGCTTTCCCCAAAATGAAATTAATACAGAAAAACAAAACAAGTATTTCAGAGGGAATACACAAGATCTGTTCATACTTTCAAGACATCACCCTACACCTAAGTGAGAGTCCAAAACAAGTATTTCCCTCCCAGGACCCTTTCAGTCTTCTCTTAGTATAGAAACAGAATAAATCTTCCATATACACCACTATAAGAAAATTTCCAGTGCTCAACAAAGGTGTTGTTTAGGTTTTGACTGCTGTAAAGACAATGGTAGCAACAAGTTAGCATAAGAAATTGAAATTCTTCAGGTAGAGAGCTGAGAGTGTTTTGAGCTGCAATCTACCTTGGTAACTGACATGCTGGATAGAAATTAGGACATTTTTCTGAGACAAAATGAAAAAAAATATATTTTACAGCCAGAAAATGTTTACATTTATAGTGGGCTCTAGACACATGATGTAATCTGTCATAAGTAAAACATATAAAAGTTGTATTGTATACAAGTATGTACCTTAAATATACTTCCTAAAGAAAATTTGTGATTTGTGGTTCCACAGAAAAGCCACTGAGTCTGAAATTTTCTTTTAACCCTAACTCAAGCAGTCTGCAAGTTAAGTTGATTTTTACACTGCTCTACTACTCTGTTTCTTTAATGAATTATAATGAAGTTACATTCAGGACACTCCCAAGAAAAAAAGAAGCATTTTAATGTGAAAAGAGAAGATTTCATGGAAGTTTTGCCTGATATACATTTCTGAGGTAAGTCCATTCATCTCTCAGCTGCATTTATTACATCAAAGAAAAACTTAGATGATGATTGCTGGCTGCAATATTGATTTTTTTAAAATATTAATATTAAAAAACAATAGAAATGATTTTTTTTTAATTAAGAAAAAACACTTAAGACATTAGTTCAGAAGAAGTGTAACAAGACCTTACTAATGCATTTTTTGCATTTACTAACAAACACACAGATATTAATAAATCTCAGCAATAATAAAAAAATATACATCATACTTACCTGGGCATCTTTCCCAGCTAATTTGCATAATTCTACCTTTTCTTTTGCTGCAGGCCAGTAAATCTGTAACATAGTTAAAATAAAACAAAGATTATGAAGATTAGAACCTGTCCTGTGACTGACAGATTAATTACTCCATGAATAAACAGTTAAAACAGATTTATGCAGGTTGAAAAACCTTGCCTGTAAATTGAAATGAAAATGACTTCAAATACAAGATTCCATGACAAAAAGTTACAAGGTTTCAAATCAACCCCGCCGATCTTTGTTTATTTCTTCATTGGCTACGTGTACTTTTTAAAAGCATTCAGTTAATCTGGCCAGGGCACCTTGTCACTATTATGTGTTTTCCTCAAAGTTATGATGAGCCAAATCATCTGAAAACTAAACTGATTGCAAAGCCAGGCAAATTACATTTGTGAAGAATTTAGGCCAGTGGACTTGGCATAACTGTTATAAAAAAAATACTTAGCTCTTTCTGCCAATTTTCAAATGAAAAGAATTAGCTTCAAAAAACTAAGGATAGCTCAAGGGAAATTAGTAGAACAAAAAGTACATTTGACAGAAATCAACAATGCGTAGTTTAAAAATGTCACCCATCAACATTAACTGAGTTTACTGAGAAAATGAAACAGAAGTTTAGAGTAGAATTGCAGACCTTAGATAATTGGCATTAAATATTGATATAGTTTCTCTTTCTTTTTTAATCTGCCCTGAAGAATTCTATAAAATGGGTTTTGATGTAGATCAATCCAGATGGCAAAATACTACCAGTTACTGTAATCCAAATTATGTAAGCGAAGAAATATAAATGGACAACAGCTCAGGTTCTGCCTCATTTATTTCAATTAAGCAGTCAAGACTAGATATGATTGAGTACAGGTTTGATCCTAATAAATTTAAAATAGAAGATAAATACAAATTCTTCTACAACAATATTGATAAAAATGGGTATTTTTTACTTCTAATTTTGACAAGACAAAACTGTTATTTCTTATAACTAATAGTAAAAACACTACAAACCACACTACTTTTTAAGCAAATATTGATTAGTACATTGTTGCAAGTCCCAGGCACCAGCCAGCAGGTCATTAGTAGCCACAAATGCTTTAGAATAGTCTCCAGTCATGCTTTACAAAATCTTTAACAGCAAATATATAAGAATGAAGAATTGTTGTAATATGCATCAGAAATAAAAACATCAAGGAAGGATGCACAACCCAATGGCATACAGGAATAGTTGACTGCTGTCATATTCCCTTTCACCCAGCTGTTGGCACCTTGTAGAAGTGGCTTGACGTACACAGGCTCAGTCCCACGTGGGTAAGAAAGCAAAAGCCAGTGTCCTGTGTCATATACCTTTATTTCCCAAAACCTATAGTCACTGTTTCTCTCAGTCTGGAAGCACTTTGATTTTACTTCTTCCTCTTTGATTCCCAGTGAAAATGGATTTATTGGATTTCTGCAAGGAAATTAATTTCCTCTCACATGAATTTAGTTACCTTTCTGATAAAAACCTCTTAGTAGAGATAATGAAGTTTGAGTTACTTAAACCTTAACCCTCTACAATATTTACAAAGAGTCAGAGATAAAACAGTGTAGCGGCATGGCAGTACTGGAGCATAACTTTGCTTTCCCAGGGCATTTTTCTCAGAATGATGTGGTCATCATTCTGACCACATACCTCTGAATGAGGTATAAAAAAAAGCAATCTGAAATCAGCTGTGCCAGGGCATGTGGGTGGCACAGTGCACAGTGCCAGGAAGCACAGAGGAAAGTACTGGGAATATCAGGAAGGGCTGAAGGTAGGTCCAGTCTGGTCTCTGCCTGGGCAGAGTGGGATGCGTCACCACTGCAACACAGGTTGAGTTTAAGAAGAAAAGCTGATGAAAATGTACCAGTGAAGAAAAGCTGATCAGAAGGAAGAGATAGATGAATGCGAGATCATAGATCTCCAAACACACCTGGCCCAAGGAGATTTGTCTGAGCTGTCAGTTCTCTTGTACATAAAATTTATGACCAATTCTCTCCAAGATGCCTGAATCATTTACAGCAAAGCCTAGAGGCAAGGGGCTTGGGAGATGTCTGGCAAAAGTTTAGTTATCCAATTAGGCAGACAGGATGTCTCTTTTCAGGATTTTGAAATGCTCAGATCTCCTTGTCAAATACACAGAAGAACTGGAGGAGTTAAAAACAGAGACATCTGCTTCGAGGCATCAGAAGTGCTAATGGACTTGACTTATTCTCCATTCTTCTACAGATTCCTTCATGGAAATTACTGTTTGTCCTACAAGGCGGAAATACACACACCCCCACTTCTATGGTAATTGACCACAGACAATTATATTAAAAAATCAATTGTTTTACTCTCTAGTTACTCAACAGACTCAGTATTTAGCATAATAAGGCCACATTAGACAATGAAAAGTGAAGCTAAGTGATCCAACTTGAAAATCAATTTGTAATTATATATGGGGTAGTAAAAGTGGTATTTATTTGCATTACATATAAGAAATGAGAGGTTCCCAGAAACTGTCAGTTCTAAATTGTAATAGATCAAGAAAATTGCATAATAAATAATGAGTTGATGTGCTGAGCAAGAAAGCATAAACCTCATTTTTTTATTACAGGACATGCTGTGTAACAGTACCACAGGTCTGGTTCCCTCCAACCCTGACACAAGTAACGTTACACATCTGTAGTGACTTTTCTGTAGGGGGTGAAATTAAGTTTTACTGTTATATTTAATTCTGATGAGTTACTTAGTTTTACAAAATCCAAAAAAAGTAAGACCATATGCTTCTGTAGTTTCTGTTAGATTTAAAATCATTGCACTTTAAAATGGTTTGAAGCTTTGAAATTGGTAAATTTTTAATATTTTTTCTATTTACATGCTTTATTCACAATGGTAACAACTTATTAACAAATTCTATTTTTTTTTTCCCAAATTCCTCAATAAACAAAAACTTCAAGGAATGGAAACAAAAGACAGATAACCAGGCACTATATATTAAAGGTGACAAAAACATTGACTTAAGTTATAATCATTTTGTGTTACAAACAGTACAAATTATATATTTAATATATTTTATAGTATATATGTATCTGTATTTGAAATGTCTGGAAAAATCTTAGATTAGCTTAATGGAGTTACTGAATTTAAGGCAAGAATGCAACTAGTTGGAATACGTAAATGGTATACTTAAATAGAATTCTTTTCTTAATCTTCAGTTTATTTTCATTTTAAAATAACCATATCAAAATACCAAAGGTTGGCTACTGTCATGATTTCCAGATTTTATCTTCTATTGCCCAATTTAAAAAAAAAAAAAACAACAACCTTACCATTACTTTTAAATCATTCTTCAAATATTTTCTTAATTTTAGCAACAGGAAAGAAATTAAATTCTCCTAATAAATGAAAGTTAATAAGCTCTTTACTATCAGAGAGAAAGAATACCTCCCAGGAGTATGAAATTAAGCAGTACATAAGCATAGGACAGATAAGGTATCACTTTAAAGGGTAGATGGAAATTGATTTCTGATTAAAAGAAAACATTTAAAACCACAAAGGTCTTTCTAAATCAGGAGCAGCAGATTTCTAAAAGTAACATTTTCCTGTCCACTAAATAGTCATTTTTACTATGAGAAAGGAATGAAAAGGAAAGAAAAAATTGTTAAAAATGTGTATTATTTATATATAGATATATAAATTGGCATGTGGATGCTGTATATATATATATATACATATATATACATATATATATGTATATATATTTATATATATACATATATATATATACCTATATATACCTATGTGTATATACCTATGTATATACACATAGTATATACCTATGTGTATATACTATGTATATACCTATGTATATACCTATGTGTGTGTGCATATATATATATATATAAAAAATATATGGATCCACCCTTCTCATTCCAAAAGAGCTGTTATCTGTCATCAATTAATAATACTGATATTTTACTCATTTTTCAGTATCTATGTATCTATCTCAGTATCAGATTTTGTATCTAAGATAACACTTTAGACTATAAATCCTTAGGAGAAGGGGTTCTCAAAATAAAACAGTTAAGTCTGATTGCAAAAAAAAAAGTTGTGTGAAATTACAGCTTTTTCATTAATCACTTCTAGATAGGCTTCTAAATCTAGCATGGTGCAGGACTTCATAAAATGAGTGAAAATATTATATATTGTCCAAAATACAAAAGAGGAAGACCGTAAGCTACCTAAACAATTTAAAAAACCATTGGTCTTCATCTGTTTGTAAGGTTTCAAAACAAGTTTTTAGTGAGGGAAGAGACAACACAAGTTTCCAATGAAAATGGAGTGTGGTAGAGAAAACAACATAACTTGGTAAACAGACATTGGTTCAGTCTAATATTGTACTTTAGTACTTTAATAACCGAGCTGAAGTGCACTAAGGTGCTAGAGCTGCTCTTCCCCATGGCTCCACTTAAGTATTTACTAAATTGTCACGTGGAAACTGATTAGCGCAGCTGCAAAAAACAGGCACTAGTACAAGAAAAAAAATGGTCTAATAAGTAAAGAACTTGAGGTAGAAAACTACTCATGAAGTTCCTCAAGGAACAGTGTCAGAGCTCATCCTGTTTCTTGTACCCTTCAGCAGCCTTGATAAAAACCCAGAACTCTGCCACGACACATGCAGGTGACAGAAAGTTGGAAAACACCACTAATACAAGTGGGGTTAAATTAGGAAGGAAGAATCAAAGGGCTCTGAAGACCAGAATTATAAACAGCCAGAGGAAATGGGTATAAAAAGCTCATAAATAAATATATATCATAGATCACAGATTTTAACAAAAATTAAATCTGAAACACTGGAGTAACAAGGATCTGTCCCACAGCAACAACATTCCTAAAGAAGTTGCATGAAGTATCCCAAAGGGCCACTTAGAACAGCTGGGTTACAAAAGGAATAACTGCTCCATGAGGTAGGTGGTGCTGATAGCAGGGAGTGAGACCAATTGACCAACGTGACTCCTGCCAGTTTCACGTCCCCACGACAGCCACGCTCATGCCAGCAGCAAGCACTTGAGTGTCCCACTGAGGCTGTCGGCTTTCAGCAGCCCTGGGGCTTTCACCAGAGCCTCTCCCGTGCCCGATGCACGTGCTGCTGCACTTCTCAGTCAGTGCAGCCCCTGGCACCAGACACCCCAATGTGGTGGTGACCTTATTGCTCCCTACAGCTTCCTGAAGGGAGGTTGCAGACAGATGGGGGTCGGTCTCTTCCACCAGGCAGCAACTGGCAGAACAAGAGGACACAGTCTCAAGCTATGCCAGGGAAGGTTTAGGTTGGATATTAGGAAAAAATTTTTCACTGAAAGAATAATAAAATACTGGAATTGTCTTCCCAGGGAGGTGGTGGAATCACCATCTCTGGATATGTTTAAAAAAAGACTGGACTTGGCACTTGGTGCTATAGTCTAGTTGTGGTGTTAGGGCATAGGTTGGACTTGATGATCTTAGGTCTCTTCCAACCTCATTATTTTGTGATTCTGTGATTCTGTGAAGTGCTCGGCTAGTGGTGCATGGAGCACCAGCAGGGTGTATCCCTAGCAGGAGTGAAGGACATCAGCTGATCAGCACCTCTCAAAACACTCACACACCAAATCTGGGGCCTGGTGAGAAAGCGATTGCTCCCTTCCTATTTTAAAGGAATAAAAAGTGATAAAAGCATTTAGATGAAAACACAGATTTTTAACAGCTGCTTGATGCAGAAAGAGAAGGCCAACTTTCTTTCCTTGTTTCATTCTGTGTACTAGATATTCATCATACTGATGCTTGAGGGAAGGTATGCAATAAAATTACAGCTTTCTGGGCATCAAAATGTCTTATTAAGGCTTTGTGAAGCATGTACACCATAACTCAGAAGCTTAGGCTCATTGGTATGGGTAAATTCCCCATATGACAGTCCCAACTGCAGTTTCCAAAGAACAAAGCCAGATTGAGTTGTAAACCCTTTGTCACATTGGCATATGCAATATACTCCCCCTAAGAAAATCTTCTCCATGAAAAACTACTCCACTGTGTAAAAAAAAAAAAAAAAAAAAAAAAAATCATGGCTTAGCTCAATGGGACCATAAAATGAATACAGTAAAGAGGCAACATGAGCCAAACAGACTGAAGTAAACCAGGATACAGTCTAATCCTAGTTTTGTTACTGCCTTACTATATGTGACAGTCAGGTCTCAATTTTCCCACCAGTAAAATGACAATAATGTGACTTTGAAAAATTTATTTTCTTGATTTTCTGAAGAAGTTTGTAATTCATAGCTCAAAAAACAAAAGCAAAGAAAAACAGTAAGATCAAGGAGCACTGAGAAAACATACAGCAGTGATCCAATAAGAATGTCCCCCTGCTGCATAAGACAGTATCACAAATGTCATGCCCCAATGCAACAAGAGTGGGTGTTCAAGGATTGCATCCTGAGAACTAGGACATTTGTCACTGCTGTATACTGATCCCAGGCCACTTCACTGAAAATTACTGCAAGCACTAAAAATTTACTGAATTTCCCAGAAAACACTGGAAAGAATTTAATGCATTCTGTGTATTATTTAGTGGAAAACAAAGAGTGTTACAATTATCACAGAATATTCTGAGTTGGAAGGGACCTACAGGGATCATTGAATTCAACTCTTAAATGAATGGCCTGTACAGGGAGTGACTCCATGACCTTGACATTATTAGCACCATGCTCTAACCAACTGCACTAATTAACGAGAAAATAATCTGATTTTAGCATACCATATTTATATACAGGTTGTTCTCTATAAATATCTCACATTTGCTGCATTAATGTGGGCACTATGGAAGCTCACAGCTTGGGGAATTGGACAAATTGTTGTCACACACAAATCTTGACAGGAATTTTATCCCAAGCAGGTCTTGTAACTGACTCCCACTGTAATTGCTGTACTCTGGAATTCAGTATTTTGAAGTCATCAGCAAACAAAGGAAGCTGATACATCTACGTTTCTCATCTATATTTCTCCCTGAATTTGAAAACTAATTGGGCTGTCCTTAGTGTTTTTCAATCTAGCTTTCTTTATAGCAGTTTCATCAAGGTTTAGCTAACTCCCAGAAATACTTAAGAGATCCTTAATAGCCAAGAATGTATCCTTAATATTTTTTACATCTGCCACAGACCTTTACCTATAGTACTATTTCCCATACTTGCAACACACATCCATGAAATAAATTAACCAGAATTTCCATCTCCAATTCTTTCATAGTAACAGAAAATAGGATACATATAATCTGATGTAACAGGATGGGGGAAAGAGAGAATATGAGACTTGTTTCAAAGTGATTTACAACACAGCAGGAATGCCAGTGTCAGTGCATGGCATTCTTTATTTTCATGGAGCTGTCAAACTGAGTAAAATGCACTGGAAGTCAGAGGAAAATAAAAGTTGTGTATTTGGAAGACACAAGATTTTGGTAGCTTAAATTTGGCAGGTGGCTGTTAGAATGAAACCTCATATTAGAACCAAATGGGCTTTAATACTGCATCTGTCTGCAACAAAGGAACATCTCCACATGCCCCAGTTCTCCTCTTAAACTGTGATCTCCAACACAAGTAGAAGCCAGTACTTCCAGCCTCAAGGGTTTTCTGAAAAGTGCATGTTATGAGTACATGTGAAAGCTTAAAGAAAATAGACTAGATGCTGATTTGATTTACACTGGGTTAATTCTTCAAAGGCTTCAGTGCTTCTACACTTCATTTTCCACAGTGTGACCACAGCAGACTTCTGATTATTGTCTGTTTCTCCTAAAAGGAAACTATACACCAGGATTTTTTGGGTAAATGGCATTGCTCCTGACATGTTTATCACTTCAGACTAAAAAAAATCCTACCTTTGAAAAAGCCAAAGACCAATATAAGGAAATGTTTTCAGAGAGCAGGATACTGGCTATTTTTTATAGCTACACACATGGGTAAAACACAAAAAATGACAGCGGATGTTTATGGGAACATAATTTATGGCAACAATGCAAAAGGAAATAACAGAGACACACTCTTCCACCTAGGACTGTTATCATTCTGGATTCATACTGCTTTCTTCACGTCTTGCTCTATCTATTCTTTTATGTCTGTAAACACTTTTCAAAAGCTTTCACTTTGTCTACACAGGTGCCTGAATTTAAGTCTGTCAAACAACTTTATGGAGTAAACAGCTCCCTTCCAAGGGCTAGCAAGCACAAAGTTATCGCCTGTACCTCTGAAAGCCACTAACCTGAAGTTTCACTAGGTTTACCCTAGATTATCCTAATGCTCCACTTTCATAAATTTAAATATCTCCAGTGGTTTCCACATGACTCTTTGGTCTTCAAATATGTTTCCTGGCAAACTTTTTCTTCTGACAGGTCAAGAAAGCTTCACTCTCAGACTGCAGTTTTGTTGACAGGCAGGAAGCTAACCTCCTTTGAGCTATAGAATAAGCAGCACATTTTTTTTAAGAAGAATCAACTTGGTATTACTGTGTTTCAAGGCTGCAATAAACACCTCAGACTCTGTATGTGTTCCTGAGGCTCAGGCCTGATGGCAAGAACCAAAGCCTCCTTTCAGTACTGGCTAAATTCCCACTGGATTCATTCCTAATTGAGACCACGCTTATATAGACTGACAGGAAGTTTCTCAGAGCAATGAATGTAAAATTCTGCTCCTGCATCTCAAGGGTGCTGTTTTACATAAATATGCATATGTATTTGCATACATGTTCCCCTTCCTGAAGAGATGGGTGTGTCACACTGCAAACAGTGCTGAAACACAAGCCCACTTGAACTGCTGGCAAGCAGTGGAGTTATAGAAAAAATTACATACAGCTATTTCAAAAGCACTTACCCAGCAGATAAATATACATTTATGCATATATATTTTTTTTTTTTCCCTGTGAAATACAGTTAATAGTCAATACAAGAGAGCATTCAAGGATGTCACAAGCTGGCTGTACATGCCAGAAAAACAGTAGCAACTACAAACCAAGGATGCTCCAAGTGATGATAATTTGTGACCCAGAGCCAGTGCACACTGGAACAGATGAAAACAACTTGTTCCAAAGTTGCTATTGGGGATCTGACATGTTTATCTATTTGGCCCACATGGGGCTGTGTCTTCTAGCACTGACAGCTCCTGCAGGTTGGCAGCTTTTCAAAAGCTTGTCAGGCCTTGATAGCATTCCTATTCCCGCGGAGCTGGGCGGGTCACGCTGCGCATCACACCGTGATAATCGCGCTGACATGTAACCCTGCGTGCACTGTTAGCACAGCCACAGAAAGGGGCACCACTGCTTTGCAGCTATTTACTCACTGTTTACCCAGCTGACAACATTTTGTATTTCCTATTTATTTAGCTTAATAACTAAAATAGAAAAGGCTTTAAGCAAACTTGCAAGAAAATTCAATGTACGAATGTAATGGTTCCAGCAGGATCCCAGAGCCTGGTGTTCCTACAGAATTTCTTCTCCAGCTTTCTAGCTTCTCATGCTATTAAGTATTCTTTTGTTTTACACAGCACTTCAGGTGGTAATGGCACAGAGGCCTTCAGTAGAACTGCTTTCTTTCACTAAACATCTTTATTTCACTCACAGGAAGAAATCACAATTCTTCCAGTTTGCAAACAGCTTGCAGAATTTGTCAGGCATATGAGGATCTTTCAAAAAAAGACTGTGGCACTTGATAATGCTGCTCCAGCAACAGAAGCTAAACGCTTCTGTACAGGAAAACTTCAGAGAAAACATATCCCTGCTACAGAAAGATGATTATCTGTTGCAAAATTTTATATATTTATTGACTATAATCACTTTAGCTTTCTGCATTCGCCTGTCATTCTGGAAGAATTGCTTATTACACTGTGGTATTTATTGTTGCTTTATAATGAGGTTTGCAAGCACTGGAAACCGGACAGATTTTTTTTCAAGCTGCCAGCTAAGGAAGTTTTCAACCTATTACACAATATATTGAATAACAACTATAATAATTTAAGAAATTTGGACTCCAGCAGAACTATTGATTTATTTCATAAGGAAAATATGCCAGGAAATAAAGCCGTAACTTAATATATGTAAGTCAAATTAACTAATTTAGGTAAATAAATAGGTTTTTAAAAGGAAGTTATTAAATTATATATATGTATACATTAGAGAAGAGAGCAGGATGCAATGGTTTGGATGCTTCTTTGAATACTATTCCAGAAATGTCTTAATACAGAGCTTCAGACTCTAAAATATAATCTTGCCAAGTAATTATATCCACATATGAAAATAAATTGTTGGGGATTCTGACTTGGCTTTTGAAGGTATCAGTAGCTCCTAACAAAACAAATATCTGAAATTGAGAGCTTTATTGAAATAAGATGAATCTACCCAGCACAGAGCATTTGAAAGTTAACGTTCAGCTTTGTTTTAAAGAAAGGAAACCCTAAACTAAGAACAATCTTGCATTCTAGTCTCAAAGTTGTTATACTTCCCTTGCCCCCTCAGCTTGCCACACTCCTTCCTCAAAGTCATTAATAAACACATCATTTATAGGCAGAATGTAATATTCAAATCAATTTCTACTCGTTTTAGTGGCTGTGTGTAAGCAGATTATTTTTTCCAGACAACTCGTACTCCAGAGGAGTACAAAGGACACACTTCAGACCCTTGTAGTCCCAACATGTGTGGTTTCCTCACGCTGGGAAAGCCTGGAAGCCAGCCGCCTGGCCTGGCGCCAACCCAAACTACGGTCAGTCTAAACACAGCACCGGCAAGTGCTACTCTCTGACACTTCCCTGCTACTGTAGAGTATCCTCTAGCATCCTCCTCAGCAACTGAGATTTATACACAGTTCCTCAGGCTACTTCCTTCGTCTCATCCCTTCTCTCCTCTGACAAGATTCAACCAGCCAAGCGCAGAGGAATTAAAGAGAAACACTTGTGTGACATTGCCTTGTGTTACCTGGGCACTTACACAACAAGATACATTTGCAAAGTTGTTGAATGCCCAGGGAGGCCCTGGAAATCGTCACACCAGGATGCTCTGCAAGGCTTCTCAAGTCAGTTCTTCCCACTTAGATACATTTATCCTCACATGATTTTTTTCTGAGAAATTAAATATCATCTGAATAGTTGAACTGTTATTAGTTTACTACTGAAAGAAGTAGAAGTATTTGAACCTGCACACATATTTAGTCTAGATATGCAAGTGGTTAGGAATTTTATTCCCCTCCTTTCAGGTTACCACAGATATGTAAGCATACATTCTCTATTCATCTTAGGAAAGGCACATTTTCCTTCCAATACAGAGTCTTTTCTCTGTAATATCTATATCACTGTCTGACTGCAGGTTAGTTCTCCTGGTTGTGTGTTCTGCTCTTCTTGGAAAGCACAAGGTCCATAATGATCAGTGGTGGCTTGGCCAAAGGCAAAATGTCACCAGCTTGGACTGAGGGGTGGCTCACACAGGGTGCTGCCACCTCCAGCAAGGTCTGGGCTCATAAAGCCCCACTGAACATAATGGGAAGTGACAGAACTCAGCATCTCTCAGGAGGCAAGCAGCATCCCACAGAAACAGAAGTCTGCTTTTCACACACAAAAAAACTTGCTTTCTGCAGAAAGCCTACATTAAAAATCAATTTGTAGTCTGAAAATTTGCAATTATAATTAGCAGTGCTGTTATTAATGCAATATCCTGAGGGGGTGGTGGATTTTGAGTCAATTGCTGAGATGACAGAAGCAAGTTAAGTGCTTGATAAAGCATCCTAGGAAGAAATTTCCTGAAATGCTCTGAATCTGAGTTTTACAAAAGTGGCTGTGCAGCACTGCTGAAGTCAAGATGAGGAACAAGATATTCTGCTTGGTACTGTATCTCTTCTATACAATGATGGCAAGTGTTGCTCTCAAACATGGGCAAAATAGTCTCTTGTTCCACCTGTTCAGCCCCTGCATGCAATCACATTAATTCAGGGTCAGTTACCTCTTCAGAGCTGGCAGCAGAATGCAGTAATTTAAAACCCCCCTCTGGTGCCTAAAGAAAATACCAAACACAGCTGAGAATTCAAATTTTCTTCATATCTGGAAGAAGCAGGAAACCAGCTTTCATGTGTTCCCGTGCAAGCATCTGGTTTTCACTCGT
The DNA here is from genome assembly GCF_050655825.1 of Lonchura striata. NCBI lineage: Eukaryota > Metazoa > Chordata > Aves > Passeriformes > Estrildidae > Lonchura > Lonchura striata. The sequence goes on from NC_140741.1 coordinate 68,332,936, forward strand.
AGCAGTCAACTGCGCTTACAAAAGCTCCAGTTCACCATATCTACTAGAAATATTGAAGGCTAAATTGTCATCTTATTATCTCAATTTAACACATTGTCACTGGACACGGGCAAGGGACTACAGCAGATCCCAGTGAAAGCTTTTCCTATCACTAGTAATTCTAGATATTAACAGAAATGCTAAAATTGCCACTTACATTTTACTATAATTTAAACCATCTAAATTGCCTCTGCTCTGTTCAGTATTACAGTAAAGCAATCCTAGTGATGCCAGGAAGCAATGAAAGGGCTGTTTTCAGTTATTTCCTTCCAAATGCTTTTGAATGAGGAGGGTAACCATGACCAGAGAAGTTGAGAAGCAAACACTCTGAGCTACATTTTTCCTGTTGGTGATATTTTGATGCTGTTTTCATGCACTGCTTGGTTCTTCCACATAGCTAATCTCTTGCAGGTCATCAGTCACACAGGAGATCATATAGCATGAGAAATTCAATTGATTAAAGATAATATGTATAACTGTGGGAGGTGAGATTACCAAATATTCCTAAATTGCATTGCACAATGAATCTGCAGTTACCCTGTTAAGAAATGAATAAAAAAACATAAAACAAAACAAACAAAAATAGAATTTAACAAAATTTAACTTAGGAGATAAACTCTGTAGAAAGCCCACTGACCTTTTTTACATTTTTGTTTACATCAACCAAGTTGAGCTGGAAGATGTGGTCCTTTGTCCCAACTAGCAGCCGGCCCCTCTCCTCATCTAGCAGCAGGGTTCGAAAATCAAGTCCCTCTGCTGAGCCCAGGAATGGGATGCAGCTGTTTGAAAGCAGCAAGTCTGTGGGAAAATGAAGAAAATCTTTATAATCAAAATGTTTATATATGACTCATCAGTGTCTTTTATAAATATATGCAACCAGCATGGAGTATACCAGTGAGATAAGTGCAGTCTTGGAGTATGACTTTCTAGAGTAATAATACAGTCCTCGTTAACTTTGGGGTTCTCTGGGCTTTTTTTTTTACTTCCAAACTGGGTAATATTTACTTTCACAAAGTATTTTTCTACGTAAAATTTTCTTTATAATTATCTGTATGGTATAGAAGAATCAGAAATTCAACATAATTAGAAACCATGAAAGACATATCTTTGCAAAATGTGTGCTATATCTTTCCTTCTTTCTAAGAAAACTAATTACATTTATATTATCATACTCATGGATACACATGCTCAACGATCAATACCTCACCGTATTTGGTGCTCCAAATATAAAGCAGCAAAAAAGTCAATGCCAGACAAGAATAATTAGGAGTAGGAAATAGTGGATAGGGACTTTTGAAGATAATCCAGTTCAACTGAGTATGAGGACAAACATCTTTCACTAGATCAGCTTGGTCAAAGCCCCACCTTACATGGCCTTGAACACTTCCAGGGATGGGGCATCCACAACTTCTCTGGGCAACTTGTACCAGTTTCCCACAACTCTCATAACAGAAAATGCCTTTCTTATATCCCGTTTTGATCTACTCTCTCACAATTTAAAACTACTGTCCCTTGCCTGTCAATAAAGACTTTGGAAAAACATTCTTGCTCATATCTTTTACAAGCCCCCTTTATATATTGGAAGGCTACAATTAGGTCTCCTCAGGGCCTTCTTGTTTCCTGGTGGAACAACACCAAACCTCTCAGCCTGTCCTCATATGGAAGGTGTTACAGCCCTCTGACCATTGCCAGGGCTCTTCTCAAGGTTCATTCCAAGGTTCATGTCTTTCTTGAACTGAATGCCCCAGAACTGAATGTAGGTGGGGTCTCACCAGAGCAGACTGCAGAGGCAGAATCCCCTCCCTCTATCTGCTGAACACACTTCCTCTGGTACAGCCCAGGGTACAGCTGGCTCTGCAGGCTGTGAGCACACACTGCTGGCTCATATCCTTTTTTTTTTTTTTTTTTTTTCATTTACCAGTATTGCCAAAATCTTGTCTGCAGGGCTGCACTCAAACTAGTCATCACACAATCTATTCATCATCCAGTCTGTGTTGATATCAAGGATTGCCTTGCCCTGACCCAGGTGTAGGATCTTGCACTTGGCCTTGTTGAACTTCACATTGCTTACACAGGCCTCCTTCTCCAGCCAAACAAGGGATTTGCAAAGACAATTTATTCCAATTCAATGAGAATGGTATAGTAAGGGGAACATCCAGTAACAACACCTCTAAGATCCCTATTAAAATCAAAAATTTGACGCTAAAGTTTTACTGCGAATTAACAGTAGATTCAAATATCTTTCAAAAGGTAATTAAGAAAAAAATTATGCTCTGTAAAACTAATGAAAGAATCTATAATACTGCAAAAAAAATCTGTAACATTCTGCCAAATGAATATTCTGTGGACATAATTCTGTATGACACAAACAACATACAGAAAAGAGCACAAGGATAGCTAAGTCTTGTTAGGTAGTCATTACTTTGGGGAAAAGAAATAAACAAGTGAATCAGTTTTTCCACAAGCAACCTCTCCAAGCTAAACTATTCAGAAATCATCAGATAGAAAGGCAAATCCTGTATTTAACTGACAAAAAATTAAGGGTATTTCCACCTTCCTGGCACTGGATGGATAATATAGCATTCCTGCTAGAAAAGCCAGACTTACTGCAAAAGTCATTTGCACATCCTGATCATTATGAAAATTTGGGCCAGTGTTTTGGAAAAAATGTCTTGAATTAAATAAAAGGAAAAAAACCCCACCCAAACATTTTTCTCCAAGATCTCTCACAAACCATATGACAGGCAAAAATATTAGGTTCTGATGCTGCCTAATAAACAGCACTCTGGAAGGAAAAATATTTTATCATTATTAATCTATCTGGAATATAATTATGATAATTATTTTTTTGCTCAATCACTTCTACTTAAGTTTGTGTGCACTTGTCTGGCACATTTGCAGGGTGTTGTTAAGGTACAATCTGAAAACAAATTGTCATGCACTGACACTCCTATTCCCCTAGGTGAGATTTATTTGGCAGTTCTTTGGAAAAAAAATCCTGCTTCCCATTGAAAAATTATATCCTATGCTAGGCATTACACTGCTATATATCAGCACTGTCCTCTCTCACATATATTTTGTGAAGACAAAGATGTCAGGGTTTGTTTTCTAAACTAGTAACACTTTAAAAGCTTTGTTTATTAATTGCTAGGAAGATCACTTAGGAGCAGCTTATGGTTAAGATGGTATTATAAAAACCTCAGTCCTCACCTGTAGGACACAAATAACTAACATACAGAATATGAGGAAAAATTCCTTCCCATCTGCAGACACAGGCAATTTGATCTAAGGAAGGATAAATTATATGCTTGTGCAAATAAAAGCATGGGCCTTCGCAAGAATGTCAATTGCAAAAATATATGGATTTGATTCTCCACATACATGAAGAATGATGACTGAAACTGCTCTCTACTTCCCATTTCTTTCTTGCTTGAAAGGAATGATCTCTGAAATGACCATTCCAAATGGACATTTCTCATCTGTTGTTTAACAGTTCCAGAATTTATCAGTAAAAAACCCCACCTAGAAGAGCTACAACAGTGAAGGAAAATGCTGCCTCATGATTGAAATGCCCAAGTGGGAATAAGCCCTGTGTGATGCTTTGTACAATCATCTATTTCACTACATCATAAGGAAAACATCCGCAGAATATTCCAGATTGAAATGACAACACTACTTACTCCTTTTTTGCTGATGTAGATGACAACACAAGCTGCAAAGCAACAAAGAACCAGGTTTGGCCAGTCATTTACTATTGAAAACAGCTTGGAAGTAAAAGTCTGAGCATGATCATTGATAAGATTGTAACTGTAACATGACCTAATAAAACTTCACAAGTAAACATTAACAGAGGGTTGATTAAATTGCAGGCAAATTAATCACTGGTCACACTCCATAAAACAACACAATCCAATCTTATGTGTTGAAATTTCCCTTCACAATGAGACATATTTACTATCACCAAGGATATTACACTGGAAAAATGTACTGTGAAAAGCACATTTCCCAATGATTTTCAAGCTTAGAGCAATCTGTCAATTTGAATCACTGCATCTCTGTAGCCTGGCTAACACAGAACAAGCATTCTCACAAGTAACAAAGTTAGCTACAGGGATGGCCTTTCATGAGTACATGTTCAGCACTCAGTTGTATAGTCTCATTTTGCTGTTTTCCTCCAAATTAAATCATTTTTTCCAGCTTGGTGATTAAATAAGCATCCAGCTAACTCCCCTTCTGGGTTAATATTTCATTGCTGAGTGGTAGAAGCTGGAATAGTGACTGGGTTTTATTTATTTAGCATAGTATCTCAGTGGACTTGGCTTAAAACAGCATGGTCATTGCTTACTTAAAAAATCTCCAGCAGCATAGCCACAGAAAAGGCTTCAAAAGTAAAAATGTCATTCTGTTTTGATAACACGTATTTGTATTTATAAAACATACTTAGACTTGTTAGCATCAAGGCACATGTGTGGTGATCATGCTACCATTCCTCAACTCCAGCATGGTGCAGGAATGCAGCAATGTAGAACCAGCTTGGCTGAGACTCAGAATTCCCTTTGTGACCAGTTACAGACATTTTTTTAAAGACAAGCTACAGCTAAAATATCAGAAAGAGAACATCTCAACATCTTTCAAAACAGCTACATTTAATGACACATCTGAAGGACTCTGAAACTAATGGCTGTATAAATTTCAAAATATATACAACAAAAAACAGAGGTTGCCTCACTTTCCTTTAGGTAGGATCAAGTCCTTTCTCATGTTGGAGAGTATACATAAAGATTTACATGGGCACTGTAGAAATTCTCAACCAAACTTTTCAGATAAAGTATTTATAGCATGACTGCAGCGATTTATCCAATTCTTAAGGTATTTTGAGGGTAAAATTGATCACATGACCCCAGATGCATTGGTAAAGACAATAAATACAAAGGCAAAGAGAATAAATACTTCCAAACTACTATGAATCTCTACTATGTACTGCAAGATGTAAATTGTATTTTTTTAGCTGCATCTCATATGGGTAAAGCTGTGCTTGCAAAGTGGCTCTCAATGCCATACAATGTTACATAGCCCTGGTGGAAAAGGTTATATTCATAGACCAGCAGGGCCTCTCCAAAAGGATACAGATAACCAGGAATAGAGAAAACAGAAAAACAGAAAAATTACTTTCTGAGGTCCCAATTTTGTGTCAAAACCGTGGTTATGAGAAGCCAAATAAAGATGTATTAAAGCACATGTTTTGCAGTTAGGGACTACTCTGTCTTCATCTTTTAGGACTGATGGTTCCCCAGGAGAATATAAAAGTGACTGTGTAAAGAAAACTTTTCCAAAGATTGCTAAAAAAGTTCAGGAGTACTCTGCTGCAAAATCTCAGGCACTTCAGGGCATTTTCACTTCAAACTTTGAGCATTTCTATGGAAGTGCTCAAGAGACAGCATACTTAATATATCCACCATCTCTCTTTGCAAAGAGTCTTTATTTCAGATAGCGGTATAGGAAGGACATTCTCTCAGATACAGAGGCTTACGTACAAAGAATGACACATTTCAGGCAATTTAAGAAACTTCTCTTCTTTTATTAGTTTCTCAAACATAGGTATTCAAGTATTATTTAAAAGCAGACAAGTAACTAGGGGAATTCTCTAAACTAACGGGAATTCTCTAAACTAAGGGTTTAAACTAATCTAGTCTAAACTCTATTTCTCTACACTAAGGGTAACTTTGCAAAATAGTTCTATACTGCCAACGCTAAAGGGCCTCTGGCACGAACGCTAAGAAACAAGTCTAATTAAAACTACAACTCACTAAATAACTACATTAAGTCCCTAATAGGCTAGGTTGCTGTCTTCGAGGTATTCCAAGCAACCTCCATCAGCTTCACTGTTGTTCTTCTGGAAGGATGTGCAGGTGGAGCCCGTTTCTGCCTCCTAGACTTAGGCAACAGCATCACTGTAAATGGAAGGTGAAGGGCAAGGCCACTCAGAGAAGTGTGTGCACAACGAATCCCTGTGCTGCAGCATCTTCCTTCCGCAGGAGCAGGCAAGCATCTCTGTCAGGAGTGCCAGGGACAAATGCAGCAATCACAAAGAGTCGAGGTCGCAGCAATCGGCTGCGAACTTCTCCATCAGAGCTTCGTGCACTTTACTCCTCTCAGTGTTGGACAGCATCATCCAGAGGCGAAAGTGCAGCTGATCAAAAGCCTCCACCGCCTTTCTGTGGGCATCCGGATCTCGGGCCAGGTACTCAAAGAGGTTGAGCGGCTCAACCTTTCGCATTGCTGGCGGCAAGCTGATCTCCGCAGGAAGCTTCTCGTTGCCTAGAACAAAATGGTCCAGGCGTTTCCATTTCAGGCTGAACTGCAGGAATGACATGATGTCACACAGCCGCAGTGGAAATTCCTTCCTGCGCCAGTAGACCGGTGGTGAGATGTTTAATATATGCATGACCAGAGTTTTCCAGGTAGAGGTGGAAAAACCTGTGCCACTCAGCATGCAGGTGAAGAGCTGCAGGTATTTCAGGTGCAACCTCTTACATGGTATCTGCCTGGCAATGCGCTGGAAGAATTTTGCCTCTGCCACAGCGAATGTCTCATGCCACGCTGTGCTTGCGAGGATGTTGGCCTTGGCGGGCTGGCTGCTCACAATGTTACTGGAGCTGCCTTTCTGGGCCTCTATAGGCTGGTTGACCACAAAGATGTCAGAGTCCCCTTGGCGCACCCCAAAAAGCATCTCCACCGACAGGGTCCTCTTGCCTCTGCTCAGCTGGAATTGGCAGGACCGGCTGCAGGGCTGAAACACCAAGTGCCATGAGTATGACTGAGGCACATGCAGCCACGAGCATCTCACCATCTGGAAGAACCAGCGGGAGGTTTTCTCCACATCCAGGTAGGAGCCGGTGCACAGCGTCTCCAGGAGGCTGCGCTGCTGCTTCCGCCGCAGCTCCTCCTGCGAGTGGTGCAGGAGGCACATCGGCTTCTCGCCCAGCTGCTCCCTCTCGCACGTGCACACCAGCTCCACACGGATGCTGAAGGTCCTTGCTGCCGTCTGCCCTTCACTGCTTGGCTCTAGGTGGAAGGTGTGCCCTGGTGGGGGATTCAGTGGGACCAGCACACGGTACACCCCGTCCCACTCACGGGGACTCCAGCCCTCAAAGGCGCTGCCCACCCCGATGGCTTCTTGAGGCACCGGATCGAAGCTATCGCTCACGCTGTCCACAAAGACACGCGTGAAGCTCTCCATCAGCTCAGCTGTCACTGAGCAGCCTCTCTCCAGGTCCTCCACAGGCCACTCTATACTATCCACTAAAAGGATGTCCTGCTCATTCCCAGGATCTTGGGTGTCTTCTCTGTCTTCAAGTCCACCACTGGCACCTTCTTCCCTGTAACCATCACTGCCACCTTTTTCACTGGCAGCCACATTACCTTGTTCCTCTCCTTGTCTATCCTTATTCTTGTTTCCCTCCACATTCACATCAGCCTGTTCTTCTTCCTTGTTTCTACCATAGCCATCTTCTATCACATCCTTATTTTCTTCTTCAAGTGCAGGAAAACCACTATGGGCAATTTCATTCCCACATTCATTGCTATCTTCCTGCCCAGTCCAGTCCTTGCCTCTCTGGTCATTGGCACCTCTGCTTTCCTGAACCTTCACATCCATGTATTCTTCCATTCCATCTACATTGTCTTCACCTTCATTTACATCAGTGTTGTTGCCTGCCTTCCTAGTCGCACTATTGTTTTTTTCTTCATTTCCTTCTCCTTCTTCCTTTCCAGTGTCCTTGTCTTGGTCCACCTGCACATCCTTGTTTTCTCCTTCATTTGCCTCATCTAGATCTTCTTTATTTCCCGCAACATTGCCAGGCTCCTCTTCATTTCCTTCAGTGGTAGTATCTCCTGGCACATCCCCATCACTCTGTCCTTCCTTCTTTAAGTCATAGCCATTGCTGACATCGCTGTCTTCCTTCACATCATAATTGCCATTCCCGACATTGCTGTTTTCCTCCATCTTCACATCAGAATTGTCTTCAATGGCATCATCCTTATCTCCGTCATCCGCAGCCACAGGACTGCCTTCTCTGTCATGTTCAGTGCCGCTGTCGTCTGCCTCCAGAGTCATACCACTGTCTTCTCCACCTTCCTCTGGATCAGCGGTGTCTTCTTCCTGTTCCGTTATTCTCTCATCTCCCAAGGTCTTGCGGGAGCTCTGGTCCTTGCTGCTGCTGCTGGCCTCACAGCTCCTTCTCCTGCAGCCCAACCACAGGCCCAAGAGGAGCAGGATGCCAGCAAGAACCCAGAATGGCCACTGCTGCAGGGCACCAAAGAGCATGGCTCCCCAGCCCTCGTCCTGCTGCTGCAGGGGCCCCTGCTCCAGCTCCTGCATCAGTCGGACCATCTCACGCTCCAGCAGCTCCTGACGCTCCCGCATTCTCTGGTGCGTGGCCTCATCCAGCCCATCCCCAGCTGGCTGGGGGTACTGGATCAGGCTTTGCACAAGCACGAACAGCAGTGACAGTAAAGCCATGGTCTGTAGGAGGACACACAGGAGGGGTTCAGTGGAGCCGGAATGGAGACAGTGAGAGGCAGGAGCGGCAGGGATGTGGTGGCAGGAAGGAAAGGGCCCGCGGCAGCGGGCAAGGCTGCACCGCTGCCCCCGCGCACCGCGGCCTCGGCAAGGCCCTCCCGCCGGGCGCTGGGCCCTGGAGACGGGGCAGCCCCGGGGACCGGCGCTCCTGTCCCAGCCCTCCTCCAGCCCCCTCTCCCCTCTGCTGTGTACTCACCGCTTGCCGAGGCTCTACTGGGGCAGCGGCACCGGCCTGGGGCCTTTTATAGTCGCCCCCATTGTGACACGGCCCCTGTGCTGTCACAGAGCCCAGAGCGCATCACAGGCCAGCCCCGCCCGCCGTCCCAGCCCGGTCATGGAACTCATCATGGCCCCGGGCACGGAACTCATCATGGCCCCGGGCACGGAACTCATCATGGCCCCGGCACCCAGAGCCCCAAGAGACACCGAGTGCAGATCCATCACTCGGGAACCTGGGAACCCCAGAGCTTCCCTTGGCAAAGCAGGCACAAGCACCTGCACACAACCCTCGTCAAATATAGATTTGGGTGACATGACCCACGGATGTGCTCAGTATACAAAAGTCGGCTTTTATTTAATACTGGTGGGGGATATTTTTTATTAGTAGTATTCACACTTATTATGTTGGGGCAGGATGTCATGTAAGCTAATGCTCTGTTACAGATTTTGTGAGAAATCTTTCTGAAAGAAATCTAGGTTGCATGGATGATGCACAGGAAGATTTAATACCATCCTAAAAAGGTCCAATAAATTAATTACAAAATTTTGATGCCTTCAATAACCTCTTAGCTCTCAAACTCTGTGGTTCAACACCATGCAAAATTCTGGTATAAGCAGGATTTTGTTCAGAAAACAAAATGTGTTTTCAAATTTCTGCAAAGATATACCTCTGTCATTCCCCCATCTTTAAAATTGTCTCCCTTAAACAGAGTTAGACAATCTCTCTGACATATAAAGGAACTTCTGTGTCTTTCTGCTCTCTCTTTGTGTATTTATCTCCAAAGGACTGTGAGTACAGGAGACATTATACTCCTCAACCTTTCTTTGGGGAACTCATCTATAAATGGAACTGCAGAAATGGGGAGGGAGGAAAGGGAAACAGGATGTGACTTGATTACCTGCATAGTGACCACAGACGGTCACTGCTAGACAGACACTGATGTCAGGTGGATCACCCCCCTCCCATTGGTGTGTAGAAGGAGAACAATGTTGGGATTACTAAAACTGCTCTGAATTGGATTTGCTTAACAGATGTCATTAGCAAAAGCAGTCAAATAAAGTGTTTCGAACGCTTTTCCAAGCTGATGCCATTTATGATGTATCTTCCCTGCATTCTTCTAGGGAAGCTGTTTTTGATGTTGCCCCATCCTTCTTTTTCCATGGGAGCAGAAATTATTTGCCAAGTATCACTCTTTCAGTTTTGTTTCGTCTCATATTCCAAGATTTAATAAAGCAAACCCTCAGCAGAATAGTTCCGTATTTTTCGAACACAATTCTTTTACCAAATTCAGGCCCTTCTGTGACCATTGAAACACAAAAACTGTTGTGAGCTACAGTTTACACTTAAGAGGTTGATATGGGTCAGTTCTCCAAGGTTATTCTTAGTTCAACTGCTATGTAAACTGTTGATGTCAGTGACTGGAAGCTGCTCTCCAGGACATTATATATATGCTAATTATATGACAGAAAATGCAACATATAGTTGAATCTGACCTTCAAGTTCACTAGCTTAAAAAAAGAAAAAAAAAAAAGTCTGCAAGAAATTTGCTGGTTTTTCTATTTATAAATGCCTTCACATTTATATTTAGTTTATGCATATACAATAGACTTTCCTTGCATGGACAGCAGTGCCCATCCATCATAAAGCTAGGGTATATTATAAGTCTCAATGCTCACTGCCTCCAGAAAGCATTTTGAGACAAAACAGACAAAGTTTTTTGCATAACTATACAATCTTCCAATAGTAAGATCTTCATTCTCACATAAACACTTCATGTTTTTCCTCAAAGGAGTCAGAGATAATTTTTCTGAGAAATAACAAACCATCAAAAATTAATTAAATAACAAACAAGAGGAAAACACCATTTCTTCACTCAACACACTTTCCTTGATTTTCATAAGCATTCAGATTTACAGCTGCTGATACCACAGGAGCAGGGTTTTTTCTGGTTTTCCTTCCTCTTCCAGCAGAGCAAGCACAGCTGCAAAATAAAAACTCATTTCTAGGCTCTTTTATACATCACCAGTTGACCACATTCCAACCAGTCATAGTTGTGCAACACCCTGTCAGGGTACTGGGATTACTGCAGTGTCACAGACAGTTTAAGTGAGGCTCAAGGTGCTGTACATAATTTTAACTGTGTTTTTAGGGGTAATTAAATTATGCATGACATGGACATAAGCTAGCTGTACTGAAACTTAACTAACTAACTGCTCTGATGCAACAGTCAAGCATCTCATCAGTTATAAATTGAAACAGGTTTAAAGCAAAAACAATACAGAGAACAGAATGCATGACATTGTAAAGTAGCATGTTCAAAAGGACCATTTCTGAACATTAAGCAAGTGTACTCATCCAGTCAAATTTTCAAAAGAATTCTTGGCACCAAAATGTTCTCTGTTTGCTTTTCCACCATGTTTAAAGAATGGATCACTCTTAGGGGGAAGAAAATCTTGTACGTGGAACACTGCATGAAACTAAATAATCCTTTAAATGTGGCTAATTTCCAAGTGGAGCTGATGATTTAGCACTGCCATCCTTTAGCAGAGGAGAAAGAACTGACTGTCTTTAGTTTACTTATGCAAGCTGAAGAAAGTGAGGAGTGTGAATTTGATCTTGCTTCAATTTACTTCAGCGGCCAAACACTTGCCATGACTTCAGTGGGAGTGAGGCTGCATCTTAATTCTTTCAATGAGGAGAAAAACAAATCAGCTGAGAAAAATGTTCTTGTTTATTAGATTTAATGACTACAATATCCGTTTTTAACAGTGCTAAGTAAATCCTGTATTAAAAGCCAAAGGTTATTTTCAGTTGTGCTTTTTCCTATGTACTATATCACAATGCAGGATTCCTGGTGCTGTGACCAAGTCACCACTGCTCACAGCAAGCATGGCTTACTCTGGGGCATGGCCATGTTCCCACATGGGAATGATACATGTTTGTGGATGTCACTGGTGACAACGTCCAAATCTGGGCTGGGGCATTTCCCTCAGCCAATAAAACAGGGAGCACACTTCTGTAAAATAACTGCATTCACTGAGAAAAGAGACTACACTAAGATGTCCATGAAAATCAGTAAAGTAAATCAAATCAATAGGGTTAAATTTGCAGTTAGGAATCTGCATTTCTGCATGGAAATTTTAGGATAGCCACAAATCAAAAAGCATTTAATTTTTGTTGGTTTTTTTTTTTTCCTTAGAAGGCAATCAATCTTCTGGTTTGGCTATTCTCTACTTTTCCCTATAAAGGAGAAACTAGAGATACACTCAGAAAATATGTATGGAAGTACCTCTCAATTAACTAAAAAATATTATTACTCAGAAGATCAAAACATGACTGTCTACACTGCATGAATTAAACATATATGAATGAGGACACAGAACCTTCCATTCTTTAGTAACAAAACTGATGCTGACCTGAAAATGACATTAATGAATGAGACTGGTATGTGAAAACCTGCATCCGCTCTAGGGATTGGAATGAGGATGTTAAATGATGCAGCAGACAAGGAGTATGCACTGCTCAGGGAAGCTGAATGTCACTTCTGTGCTTAAAGAGTTCTGCAGTTTGGATGAAAGTCACAGGTTATCTCCACCTGCACAAAAATGAGTGATAAATACACTGTTTCTCTTAGATTGAAAGCAGAGCTAGACAAAGATTATTAAAATAAGGAATATTATTCAAAAATCATACCCTGGATTTCTAAAGATGGCAATCTTCTATTAGAAGACAGTTTGTTATCTCCTCCATATATTAAAGCTATAACATAATAATAAAAGCACCTCAAACTTGTAGAAGTATTGAAGAGGCATAGATTGAGTAAGATCTATGCAGAGAGAGCACCCTAAAGACATCACAAGAGCAGTGACAACTTCTGGAATAGTAATGACATGAATCAGTATCTAGAAGTTAAGTATAAGTGAAGAAGAGGATTTTTCAACTAATGGATCAAGGAAAATGTGGGAATAAAGGATGAGATATGTGATTAAAGATCACAGTGTATTATATTAACACAGGTGTGGAGAATATATGACTTTAATTCTGTATTACAACATGTTTCAATTTAACTGTGTGTAGTTTTAGTTTTATACGTGCACGATTTTTTAGAACACATTTTTAGGATGGGGAAACACAATAAAGGAAATGCATTGTATTGCATTGATCCCCACGACTCACCAGAACATCTTAACATTTCCAGCACAGATTCCCACTTCTTAAGATGAAAACACAGAGAAGATGAAAACATGTAACTGCCATTAAGAGAAGGTCTAAAATTTTAATTGCTGTCTGAACACAAAGGAGCTGTGACATGCTGTGTTTTCTTGATGCACTCCTGCAGTTATAGACACATCTTTAACTACCCCACCCTCTCCCTCTTCCCCATCCGCCACTGACTGATGCAGCTGGGAGATTCAGTAACGGCAGAGCAAAATCTTGCCTACTTTCAGCTCTCCTGCCCCAGCAAATGCTCATCTCTTCTGGGAAGATGGACCTATGCCATAATTACACTGCACCTTGAAGAGAATTAAACCTTCCCTTCAAACACATGCATGTGACTAGGTTTTTGGAACTGCCTGATGTTGCCAGTTTTTGTCTGTTTTCCACAAAGAAGGGAAAGAACCTTGTATTCTCCTCCTCATGGTATTTCAAGTCTTAATTCCAAAGAACAGAGATGCCAGGACTTGTCAGTGACATGACTAACAATTTTATGAGGACTGGCAAGACAGTTCATTTCTCCTACATCCTACTCACAGAAACCTTGGAATTATTTTGTCTGAAACACTTGGGGGAAGGAAGGTAGACTTAATTCAGACAACTTTATTAAATATTCAGTACATCTGACATCTTGTTATCAACAACAAAAATATGGTTTAATTATGATAAGCCATACTGGTATCATCTACAATACGTAAGGGTGAAGAAACAGCAGTGGTTTTTTTTCTTGATCCATGTGGAAAAATACACACCTTCCACCCCCCAAAAAAAAGTAAGACAAGGCACAATAAATTCTTGTAATTCTCTTTCTTCTGGCTTTTCAGTTCCATCACAGCTCTCCAAATTAAGATTTATGGGCTATTTTGCATCTGTATCTGTTGTTGATTTTCCCCCCCTACAGGGATATAGGTGGATAAGTTTGGACAGGAAACTATATCCCTCAAGCCAAACTGAAAGGTTTATAAAGTTGCTAATAAAAGTTTGGGTCAGGGCCTAAATATCAATCATCCGCTCATTGTCTTTTTAAACGAGCTCAGGCATTTTCCCAACCGCTCCCAGCAGGTCTCTGCCACTATTTTAAACTAAGATTTCAGCCATTTCTTTTTTTCTGTGTTGACCTCAATAATTTTTCTTCCTCTCCCTCTTTACCTGCCAAATGCATCCATCAGGATTTTGCCAAAGGCTATCTGCTTTTGAAGTTGAGAGGAATTCACTAATCGTGAATGTCAAATCCACAATAAATGCCATTCCCATATGGTATATGCTACTTTTGGGAATTATCTCAAAAGGCCTAGCTGTGAGAAGGCTGGCTGTATGTTAGGAGGGTTTTACTGCTAACTTTCATAACTCATGTCAGGTCTTTCAGTTTCTGTATTCATTGGCTTCAGTGAGTACAACTGTTTCCTGAATTTATAAAAATGTTGTCAAGATCCCTTGATCTTGCTTCCTCCATCTCTCTCACAGAAACACATCTGAACACATCTATACACAGTGGAATAGCATGCACAGTGGCATGCAAATCTAGCAGAAGAGAAGCTTGTAAATAAATAGCATGTCATTCTGCGTACTCAATAAATTCCTCTGGGTGTTAAACTCATGATAAACATATCATGAGCCCCGATGAAGGCTTTACAGCCTGTCCCATCACACCATCCTGAGTGCAATTCTGCAATGTATAGGAAGACATAAGTTTGAAAAACAGAGCAGAAATAGCTCCCATAAGGGCAGGGTGCTGAAATAGTTGAAACATAACTAACTGGGAGCATTTGTTTTAGCTAAAGAAGACAGCATCAGTGTCACATCTCTGTGCCTGTGGAGGTGTAATCTACATTCAAAGCAGCAAGAAATCAACCTTCTTTAAAAAATTGTCCATTAATACATAAATATGTTGAAACTCCTCAGATGGTACCATTCCCAACAAGAACTACACACAAGACTAAGAAATTCCACAGAGAAACACAATTTTGTGATCCAAACAGGCAAGGAGAAAGAAAACCACATATGTGGAGTTTAACATACCGACTTATTGATAGAAAAAGAATTGTAAAACTAAATGTCAGTCCCCTTGAAACACTTGAGGCAGCACTCTAGACTTTCTCTGATGCTCTAGGAAGGTGGGAATGTCCTGCATGTCTCACATCATCCCCACCAGCCACATGGAAATGTCTCCAATGCAGCTTGGAGTGTTTCAAGTACCACTCCCCTCTAAGTTATGTAGTCTGTTAATATCCTCTTGGAGCAAACAGAAAAAATAGCTTAAAAAGACAGCTATATTTCATAAACATGTGCCTCTATATGACAAAAAAGCCCCAGAATTTAATACTGTCCCTAGGCAGAATTAATCCATCTTTAAGGCTTCTATTTTGTATTTCTGGGAGTGCTTTACTTTCCTTGTAAGTAATACAAACGAATTGCTGGCAACATCACATCAAAACAAAAGCAGCAGAACCAGAAAAAAATACTAGAAAGTTTACCTTTATAGGAAAGCTTCAGTCTTGGGATATTTTGTTTTGACATTCCAGTGACTGGAAGGAACAGCATCACTAAAGACAGCAGGCTGCAGGCATGTGGCACTTGCAGAGTTCTCATTCTGCTCTCTACTTCTGTATCTTCTTTTGCACTATGTTGAACTATCTCCCCACTTTTCAAACAACCCAAGTTTTACCTGGAAGAAAAAAAGGAAAACATCTGTAGACCTGCATTACTGCAGAAATAATAATACTGTAAGCAAGCCAGACCTATCTTTAAAGAGCAGCTCATTTAATTTCTTTGCTAAAAAAGCATTTTTTCTTCAGTACAAGTAATAATGTTTTGTTTTTTCTAATACTAAATTTACACATTTTGACATTTGAAAAATATGTAAACTTTTCAAACACCAGTGTCTAGCATGGCTAAAGTTCAAGCACAAATTAAATTAATGCAGCACCCACAAAAAGAATATTTGCCATTCAAAAGTGACCACGCAACTTGTTAGTTCATACCAGTCGACTGGATATCTTAATGTTTTATAACTTTTTATCTCAGTACAACAGCTATTTTATGTTTATGCTATGACTAGAATAAACTGTAATGTCTCAGATGCCATGGGGTACAACCAGAATTAACGAGTACATACTCATCAAAACTTTCATAAATAAACTAAGAAAACTGGATAGAACAAGCAGTTGTGTTTAGTTCTAATAGAAAAAAAGTCAATGCAGATGATGGATTTAAAGTGCTTTCAGTATGATATTTCCAGCAGAATAACTGCAACTCATCCACCAAAACGTCCTATAAACTTTAATGAGTGTTTCAGGCTGGGGTCAACAGGCTGATAGGAGATTTTGTTAGCACAGTGTGCAACTAAGCCAGCTTTGCAACACTTTTCACTTAATAAGTGTCATTCATATTCCATAAATCTTGAAGTGTTTTACAAATGAAAGCAATTATCACTGTCCTTATTTTCCCTATGCAAAAACAGAACCATAAAGCTGCAGTGAACCTATTTCCTCAAGGTCACACAGCACAGTAGTTCAAAAGAAAACAGCAACAGCAATCCTGGTGTCATTTGTACCCAGCTATCAAGGATCCCTTTTGCCCAATAACTCCATTTTTGCACATGAAATTATTTTAAATGGCATCTTGAGTTCTGAAGGCAAAACTTGATGGTTAATAAATCACAGAGATCAGAGTATGAAAATACTTGTCAGACCAGATCCTTCCTCCTGCAAGTGCATGATGCTAGAGGTCAAGTGAGACAGCTGGTGAAATTAAAACTATCAGTGTTTGAGCAATACTGTAAAACAAAGGAATAAAGAAACGTTATGGTTAGTCGAGAGATTAATGGCTCATGACTTGCCATGAAAATTCTTTTCTGAAAGGTACTGGAACTGCCTGATTAAATGAGCAATCCTAGTGCCCACATCAGCCAGCACTTTCAGACACCAAAGGAGAGGCTCCTTACGAGCCCGTGAGAGATGCAGCACAGCTCGTGGCCCCTGGTGTAGCATTACAGCTCCTGCAGCACTGGGTCAGGCAACTCAGCTACAGCAGCACCCAGAACCATGGCATGAAAGGATGGAAACAATTTTCTCCAACAGAGGAAATCTCTCTAAGATGAAACTTGGGCTTTCTGAGCCTCCAGACCTTCTGTCAATAATAAAAGACAAGGAAGTGTGCAAGAAGGGCACGATGGTGAAAGAGAAAGAGGGAAATAATTTGTAAAATGCCCAAAACGTAGCTCCTATTGCAGAACAGTGAGCTTCTTTCTTCTCAGTCTCTCAGTCCCCTCTTCAACACTCACATTCAGTGTCTGAATGCACTACTCTTGGCCAAGGGGAGTGCATGTTCATGAGATGACATAGAGAGAAAACAGACAAACATGAAATGCCTGTTTCGTCTTTCCCTTCCCTTTATTACAGAATGAGATCCTGAGAGAAGACTCTTACTTCTTCTGTGCCAACATGTCTATCTGAGGGTGCACCACAAAGGACTGATGTGGATTAGACTATTGTAGGGTTAAACTGTCTTTAAGGAATATATTTAGGGGGAAGAAGGGGAAAAGAAGGGGAGGGGAGAAGGGAGAAGAATATATGAAGATGAGACACCAGTCCTACACATCTTCAGCAGGATGACAGTGACAAACCATACTTCAAAAAGAAGCAATTAAGTGGGAGCCAGTCTCACTGCAAGTATGTTGAGATGTCATGGCCTGAAGGTCTGGGCCTCAGCCAACAGGGAATTCACCAAAGAATTTGGGGTTCATTTTCTTGAGGCAAATTACTGTGAAGAATCAAGACTAAATTTGACTAAAAACCAGTTTTGTCAATGCACTGTCATTTGCTGAATTGACAGAATCAGCAAAAAACTCAGGCCTTTGGCCATAGCTCACAACCTCACTTTTTCATTTAGGCATTTTTTGCTAATGGGAACCTTCAGTTTTTTTTTCTTGATTTTTTTTTCTTCTTTTCCCTTTTATTTGAATAATGTCTGTGAAAAACCATTTGCTTTCACAAGGCGGTTAGTTTACACTGGAGGCAGCTGCTCTGTGAGCTCGAGCCAACCCTGTCCTGTCTTTAGATTCATTGCAATCTGGCCAGATTGTCACATATATTTTTAGTTTATGATGATCCTCTAATACAATTCCAGCTTCCACACAGAGTCCTTCCAACAGTCTAGCTCAGGTTAATGAACTTCAAGCCAACTAACTTGCCATTAATCTTCAGGAAATATCCTTCCTCTCTGTAACATATGCAATGTCAATCAGTGTCCTGTGCTGAAAAGACCCAAAGTCACACTGATCAGAAGCAAACAGTCCCATGAGCAGAAACAAAACATAAAACCTAAAAGCAAATTTGACTCCTCCGTTCCTTCCTCCCCTCAAAAGTTAGAAGAATTTGGTCAGAGAAGGAAAAATTACTGGCTTGTTTAGTTCTTTGATACTTCAGCTAAGGACCAACACCTTCTAGAACTTCCCCACCATGACCTGATCCAAAATAAATGAGGAAAAACAGTCTGAAAAGAAAAACGCTGAGGCTAAAGCTGCTTCCCCACCTTGGCTTCAGCTAGGAAATAGCACTGCACTGTGTTAATTATCACCTGCAAGACGGAGCAGGGAAGGAAGCCATGCATACACCTCGCTGAAACGAGGGCATTTCCAGCGAATAAAGGAGCTTTTATCTGCCCCATGTAGGGGCAGGAGGCACAAGGCTGAGAGGGGCTGAGCAGCCTGGCTCCATCCTGCTTGGACCTCCCAGCGGGGCCCATAAATCCGGACCGGGCTGTGGGTTACGCTGCCAGGAGACAGAAAGTGGAGCTGTGGGTGGGTTGCCATCCTGACGGAGAGTGGGCAGACTGACTGGCACATGTGCCATGTCACGTCCCGAAACGAGGTGTCACCTCCCCACAATTGGTCACATCTAGTGGAGCCTATAAAACAGATTGCTGCGAAGCTACTGTCTGAAACAAGAAAACCTGCAGCCAATTTGCTAAACATAATTTATTCCAGGCCCTTTGTGGCAATAAACAGAGCTCTTCAGCCTTCTCAAACACACAGACAGTAAGGAGCTCTGTGCTTATGGGAGCTTTTTCAGATTGTTAAGCCCAAACCTATCTAAATGCAAAATCTTGCATTCACAAATACTGTGTAGTTTCTGACTTCTCCTGGCGTCACGAAGTCCAGAGCTGAAATGACTGTGACCCATCTGCAAACACACACTTTTTAAACCGTATTCATGAAACTCTCAGTTAATTCTGTTAAAAAAGCCTTTATGAAATTGGAGGACAATTTAAAACCTGTTCCCAGCACTAGTTTTCCAAGGTCATTTTAAAACTCAGAATTTTATATTCCAATTAAGAGTTATGTCTCAGTTTTAGTGAATCTAATAGCAATGCTGCGAATCGTGACAACTGATAATCTACAGCTATAAGCTCTAGATAACATCTAGTCACTATAAGCTTATAAATTAATTATAAACCTAATGAGTAAGTTGCCTAGGCCATTTAGCTTCAATATGTAATTTTCTGTCACTAATGCAAGAGTTTTTCTTTCTTCTCCTCTATCCTTGTTTAACATCTTGGGATTTTATTTTATTTCGGTCAATGGAGTCAGAAGAGAGCAAAAGATGTCTCTTCCAGGCATCAACAAAAGTGGCCTTTCAGACAAACATATTGCTTTAAAAGATTTAAAACTAATCAGCTACAAGAATAAACAAAAACTACCCCACCTATAATTCATATTTATTGAAAGGTACATTATCTCTTTATCATTTCTTTATTAAGAGATATCTATTTATTTAGATAATTTTCTACTATTACAAGTAGAGAATCTATATGCACACAAATGCAAAGCATGTTATTTTAATTACTAGTATACAGATATGCATGTCCAATGCATTATGTAGATATCTCACCTTGAAATTATCATACAAATTCTAAAAGAAAAATTATTGTGGTTGCCTACTGTGTAGTTCAAAACTGTACTATAACCATAAACTGGATATTGAATTGTCTTTGTTAGTAAGAGGGAAAACTGTTAAGCATACATGGCTCAGATTAGTAATTTAGAAAATCAAATAGACTAAAAATAAAATTACATCCTCAGACTTACTTAACAATCTTAACTTAGTTCTGCAATAACAAAGATGACATTTATCCAGACCACAATGAAACTATGTTCTTGTACCCCTTAGATAGATGGTCTGTTTATTATTTGGCAGAAGATGCTTTTTCTTCATTATGAAATCTCAGTTAAAGCTAACTCCATCCAAGAACTGGTAAACAGAATTATTCATCACTATTCTCCTACTTATTAAGTAGGTTCTGTGCTGTTTATAGTACAGGAAATGTTCTCTTTCAGGATTCAGAAATATACTGCTTTTTACACAAATCCCAGATCAGCATTACCTCACTTCCCAACACCAGGATAAGTTAATGAATAAAAATACAATGGTACAATCAAAGCACATTATGTGAGCCTGCAGTAAGTGATTTTTTTTTCATTTTATGTTGCATAAAATCACTGGGTTTAGTGTACCTGGTTTAGATGAGGTTTTGTCATGCAGCTGTCTTTGCTATTGTTAAATATCCAAACACTTAGCAAAGACTCCTAAGAAGCATACCCAGCTTACAATGAGTTTTGCAAAACTATAAAGGCTTTAACTTTTACTGAGCTCCTCACAGGATTTACACACCACCCATTCAACACCAATAACTTGACCAGAAAAATCACTGCTGTGATTCCCACTTGAGAAGAACCAAATAGAGCAAAGAAAAATGAAGGGTCTGAGAGACAATGAGGACACAATTGAGGGAATAGAGTCAGCAAAAAATCTTATTGCAGAGAACCCTCTGATAATAAATAAAGCTCTCCAATAGACAGAGAAAGTACATTTGAGGATTACACTGGATTTTTTGTTGAGATGAACTCAAGCTCAAGTAAAAAATGGTGACTAAAGAAGTGAAATGAGAGAAGAAGAAGGAAGGAACTCCCTTGTTTTGTTTACTTTTTCATACTTTTCAGCATCTTCCTGAAGGGAGTCTGCTGGTGGAAGCATTTCTAACAAGCATGTATTCTGTTTGGAGATAAACACTGGTTGAAATGGTAGAAACCTTACAGAATGGTCTGTGTCACACTGCTCATCTGAACATGAAATTTACTGTTGGGCACCTAAAATTATACACATAGGAAATGAGCACTTCATCCTCAAAAGATATCAGGATAATTTTCAGGTCAATGTCAGTAAAGTCAGGATTAAACTCAAAAATTTCACACAGACACAGAAGTAATCTTTTCAGAAAGTGACAGATAGCCATGCACACAGACATGTTATGTATCATTACAAACACTGATTCTGAGAAATTTTATCTGTGGCATTCTATCTTTTGGACATGTAACATGTAAACCCAAGACTGATGATAAAGCAAATGCTACTCTCTAACCCTAATTATTTGCATTTGTGTCTCCTCAAAAAAAGAAAAAAACAAAAACCAAACATAAAAACCCCACTCAAAAAACACCCCAAAAAATAACCAGACTCATTGCTTTCTACATTCTACAGTCTGATTCTCAAACAGAGTATCTATTGTTCAAGAAAAAGGATGGGATGGAAAGTAATTTGTCATCTGAAAATTATATTTCCAAGAGGAGGTAGGGACATAAATAAAATGTCCCACCAGTCAGATGTGAAGCTGGGATCTTTCCACAGAAATATCAACATGCCTTTCACTCTAAAGTCAGATGCATATGTATCTCTTATGGATTATTTTTCCTCTTGTTTCCTCTTGTTTTCTTTGAGAAAGGAACTATGACTTCAGGTACTACGTCCATAATAACAGCTTTCCATAGGCTCTTTATTTAGAAAGACATCAGAACGCCCTACAAATCTGATCATAAAAAAAAAAAAAAAAAAAAAAAACACCAAACAACAGAACCCAAACACAAGCCAAGGAAGAAAGCAGTGTAAGGCACGATTTAGCAACACATAAGAATCAAAAGGAGCCCTAAGCCAAACCTCAGCGTTACATTATTTTAAGTACAGCATGTTTCCCCAGCAGACCAAAAAAACCACTAACGCTATGAAAAGTGATTCTAAGATGAGTTTTGTAATTCTGGTATCCAAGAAAAGAAAAAAGCAGTAGCATAAAAATTCCTAGAGACATTAATGAAAAGGTAGACTAGATGGAAAACCACTTTCTGCCACGTACTGTGACGTCTGAAGGGTTCAAAGAGAGACAGAGAATTTTCCTCTGAAATGTCTGTCACCACCTGCAGCACTTGGGGTGGTTTGGCTCAGCTCTGAGTGAAGGAGACAAGGAGACAACACTTGCAGGAAGCTTTGTCTGTGGAACAGCCTTGGCCTGCTCTTGAGAAAATACTGGAGAGCCAGAAAAATGTCACAATGGCCATCAGAGAAAATAAATGCTCATTTTGGGGAGATCTGCCTCAGCATTTAAACTCTAGCAGATGGCATTTGTCCTGCTGCAGCCTGAATTAACCTCAGGTGTCAAGCCACCTAAACCACTGACCCTGCAACCACCATTCTTCCTCTGGAAGAAACATAAACCTACATTGGCCAACACAAAGGAAGGATTACAGTCTCATTTTCACCTCCAGGAATTCTTGCCAGTGTTTTGCTATGGAAAAACCGTTCTCTGTTATTTCCTTTCATAGAAGACCTTCCAACACAGGCAGGAGTGAAGCATTGGTCCTCTAGCAGGGACTAGAAGTCCAAACTGGCTGATATTTTTGGGCATTACCAGTAACTAGTGGCAATGGGGTATTCTACAGATTAGTTACTTTAACTTGTTCTATCATGACTTTTGCACAATTGTGAAAAACCCAGTTTGATGGGACGGTGACGCAGCACTCTGGTGAAATCTGTGATATATCAAATCCAGACTTAGAGCTCTGTGGGATACAGCAGCAAGGTGGGTAACAGTGCATACTCTGAAAGGGAACAGCCAGTGAGTGTTGTGGAGACATCTACAGATGTGAGTAGGTGGGGCTCTCCTGTCCTTGATCCAAGCAATCCAGACCTCAGCCAGATCCTAGCGCTGGATGGCTCCATTAATTGCACACTATACAGCAATATATTACACATTTCAGCCATACACACATCTGAGGCATCACCAGCCAGCCAACTCTGTGTGCAGGCACAACCTGCAGATTATGCACACAATCACAACTCAGCAGAACCTCCTAAATCAAAAACTCAACCAAAACAACCCTAAAACAAACCGTCCCCAAAGCAAAAAGAAATAAAGGAACAAAGACTTACATTTATGTAAATATTTAAAATGTAAATTTCATTTCACAGCCAAAGCTTTATTGTACTAAAATTTGTAGCTAGATTATCTGATGTGAGCATTAATGTATTGCCAAATAGTTTGTAATTTTGTGTAAATGCTTGCAGGCACTCACAGCTGTATCTGAAGTCTGTGAGACTCTCAGATAAAAACAGAATGTTACAAATGTCAAGTAGAAGCAACTGCATGTTGTAGTTGGCATCTTAATATAATAAAACTTTTTTTTTATTATTTCTATTTTACAAATCCTGAAAGGATGTTTCCTTAACTGCCAGTACTATTTAGTTTATTGTCAGCTGTGTAGAAGTCAAATCATAACTTTCAAAAGAATTCAGGCCAATTTTAACCATTTAACAATGGTTAAAAAATGTGTACTTCATATGGCAGCTGGGCTTTGATCAAATCTGTTTGCTATATATCCAATGGCATATTTTCCTAAAATACCTTTCATCAACGTATGGCCTCATTATTTGATGCACAGTCAGTGAACTTTGTACAGCACAGTCTGAGGATTTAATGTATAAACTACACTATAGGGAAAGACATGCCGGAAGGATTTTAATTTCCATTTCCAACAAATTGATTTAATAATTCATGACTATATTCTTCAAGCCTACTGGAGAAGGGGTATTTTTAATGCATTGTCCAACTAATTTTGGATCAACATTTTGTGCAGCTAAAATGTAAAGTGATACACATATGAACGTGTACACTGCAGAACAGTGATCTCTGTTGGCCCAATAACCCAGTTATATTGTTGTTAGACTGAACACATTTTCTTTCTTCGTGGTATTTTTAAACATTTGATTTCATTTAAATTTGGAGTATATGTGACAGAGAATCAGCAGAGCCTCTATAAAAAAATCCCATTTGTGAGCTTACACAAGTCACTGACTCAATGGGGACCTGTTCCTCTTGATGGGTTTCCCTCAGGTACTCATCATCACAGTATCTGAGCAGTTTAAAAGCTTTAATGTCTCCACTGTCTACCCTCTATCCTTGTTAGAGTTAACTGGATTTCTTTTAATGCTGCCATAGGAGATGACATCCCTTGGATAATGTCACACTAGCAGTCTGGACCAGTACCCACATCCCCCTAGTCACACAGCCAACCTTCTCCACAGGGACAGCAGACCTGCAGGGAGATCCATGACTCACATACCACTTTTTCCAGTGTTTTATTTGTGATTTAAGTGCTTTTGCAAATTGCTGTAAATTTCAAGCAATCACAGTTTCATTTTCTATAAAGAACTTCACAGAGCTGCGTAAGGAAAAACACACTGTCAGAGTGGGTTCAGACAGCAGGCTATCAAAGCTTCAACAGTCCTGTGTCCTCTGATCATCAATTTTACCATTTTCAAGGGTTACAACATGCTGCTGTCTATTCAGACCCTCAAAAATCTTTCTGCTTGTGACACAGCAGGAATCAATTTATATTTGGTGCAATACTTGTTTTGCTGGTCTATTTTTAAGCTGTTTTGTGAAGGGTGCTATCATGACAGTTCCCGGAATCTGAAACAGCCATACTGAAAAAGAAACCAAAAATTCAGGCATCATCACCTCCATTCAACACAGAAATACTTCCACTTTAGTTTAAAATCACAATAACTTTCCTTTGTCTTGTGAGAACAAAGTGAAGACACAGTGTGCAAGGATGAATCAGTATTTCACTGAAAAAAAAGGAAAAATTTAGATGGTCAACCAGTTAGTTTCCATAACCAGAAGACCAATATTGAAAAGGCAGGATGTAAAACACTTCTCATTTCCTTTTTCCCTAAGTCATTTGTCCCGTAAGATGATGAGGCAATCTCAAGTTTGAGGGAGTTCTGAGGTTTCATTCCTCAAGGAATGAAAGGATTGTCAACACTGGAACAGGAGCTCAGAGAAGTTGTGGATTCTCCATCTTTGCAGACATTTGAAACTTGACTGGACATAGCTCTAAGCAATCTAATCCAAAGTTGAAGTTATCCATCCTTTGAAATACAAACAAAACCATATGACTTCCTCATGTCTCCTACAATCCTAATTTTTCTACTACTTCCTTTAGCAGTTTATGGACAAATGAATAACAACTGAATCACACACTGAAGGTCTTGCTCAACATCCAACATCCTTCCACTTAAACTTGGATGTCTGACAGCCATCAAATGACTTTTTCTACTCTCTAGTGGCATTATCTTCCCAAAGACTCTTCTGATAAGGGCAATGTCTACCTGAGCTTCTAACAAATTAACTGCTTTACTATTAAAATCTGACTGAAAACAGAATCACTTTTCTTTTATGAAACTGTCCAGAAGCTGAAGCACTTCAAGAACTGATTCATAGGCAGATAATAAACTCCAGTATCAAGAATAGCAATGTGTGCACAGGGCAAGTGGAGTGCACACAGCATAGGTGCAGGCACTGCTTTAGCTGTATCACTTAATTCAGTATCTCACAGCTTCCACGTACAGTTCACCCACATAGTCCTGATTTGCCATGTAAACTAAGCTCAGAACAGAGTGTCAAAATTACTAAATTACTAAATTACTAACTTGGCTTTTGCCTGCACTGAGACAAGAAGGGGATTAATTCCAGGATTCCCCCACTGGACTCTAAAGAAGCTGGTGAAAAATGCCACTGGATGAATTACTGGCACCCAAACCACGCCAAGCACACAGACCATCTGCGTGTTCCAGGCTGACCTCTCTTTTCTGTCCAGATCAGCAACTCCTTCCTGCCAGTCAATTATCTCCCAGTGGCACCAAGAAGTGGAAGCCATTGTAGTTACCACATTAAATATTTCTCAACGTTGTGGGTAAAAAAAAACTACTAGAAAGGAATTGGGCTCCTCACTGGCTTAGCTAGAAAAAGAAATGTGGTGGAGAAGATTAAGTTGTGTTTCTATAGCCACGGCTGAGCAGGTGGCAAAGACCCATCACAGGTGCTTGTTCCATAGAGGATTCCACTCCCTGGTAAAATAGCTACTCCTCAAAGAAACCAGGGCTTGAAGATATCCAGGACTCTTCCTGTCAGATGAGCCTTGTGTAAGTTTATGAAGCCTTGGGACCACCATGATTAACTACCTTCCTTAAGCCATTCTCCACCAGGCTTTAGTGCTTTTAAACCACTGACCCCTTGAATTAAAGAGGGAGATTTCTCTTTTCACAGCTGTGACTCAACACAGGAAGGAATTCAGAGACATCTGAAAACAAAGCCAGGCAGAATTTAAAACAAAATCCTTCAATGACAGATTTAGCAAGTGATGGGCACAGCTGGAGCTTACAAATATAACTAAGCAAATGAACATGCATTATACAACAACCTTACATAGACAGATCCTATGAAGGGCAATTTCCTCACAAGGAATCGCAAAAACCAAACTGCTATGAATAAATCATCAGAAAAACTAGATATTGGCTGTTCAAAAGGAATCTGAGTCTTTGGATCCTTTACCAAACTAAATGGCAACCACCCCTAAAATGAGAGATGTGACAACCAATTAAGCAATGAAAGCCTTGATTTTTAGTTATTGTCTATTTAAATCACAATACAAAATCAAAATTCCTGTGCCTAGAGAAGAATAAAACACTATTAAGGTAGTTTTCAAAACTTATATAATACCTTTCATACATTCAACTTAAAATATACAGTAACTAGTACATACAGCATTGCATCATTGCAAAGGAAGTGTGTCCCTACTATTTCTGCTGGGGAAAATGATGCTAAATGTACTCACTAGATATTCTAGGAGGAACTGAAGTGAAAAAAGAAGTGGAATTAGATACTAACAGCTAATTATCAGTGTCACTATCTTAAATATGACATGCTTCTTTCTACCCAGTCAAATGGGCTACATGATACAGCATACCACTTTTAAGAAGCAAGCACAAGGTTGCCGATGAATTTTATAAAATGCAACAAATATCTTGGAGATAATCAAGCATGAGGAGCTGACCACCTCCACATAGTACTGCAAAGCAAAACAACAATGAGTACTGAAAATTCTATTTCCCTTGTCTGCCTAGCTGGGGTATGTGACTCGCATTAATGGCACAGGGAATAATGTACTCGCACTCAGACCCTGGACTGACTGATGTCAAATGAAGTTCAACCATTCATATTAATGGGGATCAGCGTTTGTCTGAGGGAATGGAAACCTCCCAGACCTCAGGGTCATGAATTGACAAGCTATCGAACATTTTCTCTGTAGTGCTGACCATCCTCCATCCCCACTGAGCTCAGCTGTCTGGACTCTTAGTCCCACTCCAGCTGCTTTGTGCTCCCCCTGAGGCACAGAAAGAGCTCATTACAGATTCTCTCTGTGTAATGTGCAGTGAGAGCTGAGGTCTCACAACTCCCTTTCTAGGAAATGCAGAATAGTCACATTTCCCTGGACCCCAAGAAAAATATAGACATGTACATGCAAACTATGAGTTTTGTTATTCTGGACATCTGTAATTGACTAAGCCACATGGTGACAAAAGTGTCATTAATGCCAAAAAAAAAAAAAAAAAAAAAACAAAAAAAAAAAAACACAAAAACAAACCACTGAAAATATCACCTCAAAAGAACAAAGATGACTAATAACTTGTACCCAGGAAATTATTGCTAAATTGCTATTGTCCCACACCAATAATACACTGGGAGGATGAAAAAAGCAGTTTTTCTTACAGAAAGATTTTCTGGAAAAATATCTTCTCACAGAACTTATTCTTGAATGGTTTTAGAGTATCTATAAGCTCATGAGTTGTAGTCATGCTAGTGATCAGCAAGAAATAACTTCAGACAGATGATAAAAATTTGTAGCTGGTATTATCTATCCAAACATCAAAATATGCAAAAGAAAACACTGTAGCAGAATTTTGATCTTCTTAATATCAAGTAGAGCAATTCTGGGAGTAAGGACAGTTATAATTTTCACCATCATCATTAATCCTAATAAAATTAAGAACAGCAAGAGTAACAATGATAACTGTAATTTTTTCCTGAACTTTTTTGGCAACAAAAGGTCTGCCAGATGCAAATTTAAATTTTATGGATGATAAGAAAGTCAGCTGCTTCTAGTGACTTTTACAAGTTATAATCCAGCTCTGGTAGTCAACACATACAGAGTGAATTAAAAAAGCCCACTCAAGCCCTGGCCTCTCTGTTTCTTTAGAGGCATTCTAACCACTCTCTTGTTTTTCAGAAGTGCTTGTGTAGACATTCAAAGCCACAAAACAATAAAAATATAAGAATTCAGCATGCCAGGCCAACCCCAACGAAGGATGAGACAAACAAAAAAAAACAAGATTAAAATAAATGCCTTACGTGCATAAAAAATTTCAATATCATGAGTCACTAAACAGACCCATGACCTATAACTTGACCATGTCTCTTTTAATTGTTTCACATAAGGATCTGCTTTCTGAAAAAGAAGAATAGCAGACATAGTGCTACAGCCATTTTTTTTTTCTTTATCAATAGTATATGTTTACTGTAGTGCAAGAACTTAAGTTCTGCTACAGAAAGAAGCATGTAGGATGTAGGAGACCAGCAGCTAGACCAAAAAATGCCTTCTAGATTTACCTGGAGAACTACCAGTAGAAATCACTACAAAACAATGAAGATCTATTCCTCAGGGTAATATAAATTGAAATATAAAAGTTAAAAAGGCAAGACTGCAAACCTATGCAGTCAGCTACTAAGAAAGTAATCACACTTTATATTCTCTCAGCATTAAAACTGTCTCTCATTTTTCTTTCCTTAGCAATATGGATCACAAAGCATATTACAAATTTTCTACATTTAAGCAGTTCTGCGTTTTCTCCACCTTCAACATTAATTTCCTGTTCCAGAAAAATCCTCTCACACAACAACTTGTTACTTAAATAAGAATATAAAAATATTTTTAGTGGCAAGACTGAAGGCTCATCCAGTCTAGTAGTCTCTTTTCAAAAGCAAGAAGAATAAATATAGATTTATATATGATATTTTGCTACCCTTGGTGCTCCCCCTCTTCTCCATCTATTTTCAGCTCAGGAGATTTTCTGAGCCTATTGTAGCCTGTCTATTTTGCAACCCCCAAGTAGATATCACTTTCAAGTACTTGTCCAGTATCCCTCTGAGCCCTTGTAAAATTCTTGCATCTGCAACACCATCTGGCATACAAGTTTATATGTCTGCTACCCAATGTGTGAAGAACCACTTCCAATACCAACACTGCAATGTGATAATGTATTAATTTCCCCTCATACACCACCACCTTCATAATATTAGCCAGAAAGTAGCTCCCATTGGGCAATAAAAAAAAGGAAAATTCTGATTTAATTGTGATGATCATCCAACTGTTTCAACATTAGCTGCATTACACATGCTACCTCATTATTTTATTTTGTAAAATTGTCTCACGGAGTGAGTGGGAAATTAAGTGAAAATTGGTCAAGAGAAAGTTAAGAAGGTGATAGTAGTCATCAGTTCTAATGAGTGTTTGCTGCCAAAGAAAAATATCTTGCTATGGTCAGTGCACAAGATGAGATATAATATTTCACAACTAAATCTTTGGTGAGAATCCAGGATCGGCTTTGAACAAAGTAAGTTCAATTCAACAGAGTATTTGCCAAGGCTGGCAAATATACAGGTGGGGCAAAACCAGAGCTGAGATCAGTGAAAGACAAACCCTTCAGTTTCACAGGCATCAGGGACCCAGGACTGGTAGCAGAAGGGTTCCCACACATGAGCTGCTGAATACCTTCAGGCAGGTAGGATGGAAAAGGCATCCCAGCTCCCAGGATCTCGGGATATCTGTCACATCTCTCCTTGTCACGGCCCTTTGCCTCTCTCACATTGCAGTAAAACTCACTTTTAGTTTACCGAAATGACCAGGTTTTCTCATTATTCACAACTTTTACTCTAATAAAGGTAGCATGGGAGTGAAGGGTTTTACTTTTGAACCAGTTGATAATGTCTCTTTAAAATCTTCTGCTTTGAAAATTACTGAATAATTTAAGGAATGTGCTTTAAGATTTATGTTATAAACTGACTATGAGGAAATAGAGTCATAAGCTCTATTAATCTTAATGTTTTAACGTGTGAGTGATGTAAGGAACATCATCCTGCAATACAGAACAGTAAAATTGTGCAGATTTATGCCTTCCGTTGAAACATCTGGTCTTACCCACCCTTGGTGCCAGAATGGCAGACTGGATGAGCTGCTTGTTTATTCCAGCCAGGCGTTTCCCTGACTCCTGGACTTTATGTTAAGACATGATGAACATCTTACTCCCACTGGAGAATTTTTACTCTCATGAAGTCAATAGGTCAGAACTTTTGAAATTTACAGCTCATGAAAGGGATTCCTCCTTTGAGCTTGTTAGATTCTAGTGCATCAGGAGACAAATATAAATACTTAAAACAATTATACTTTATGTACTCCATACTTGTGTTTCATGCAGGCATAGGCATTAATTTTAAGGCCTGTCAGAACACAACTTCATTAGCAACAGAGTGAATCATGAGGGGTAGGAAATATACAAAAGGGTTACATCTCACAGAACTACAATAGTAAGCCCTATCAAAAAGTTCCTTTCATTTTACAACAACAACAAACTTTTCCATTCAGTATTATAAGCTGCAATTATTCTGGAGGATCAAATTTGTTATATTTACTTACTTAGAATTCAGAATCATTTAATTCTTTTTACTATATCTATCAAAAGTCAAATTTTGAGTAGTGTCTGCAGTGGATCACGATAATGTAAAGGCATTTCTGTTACTGCCTAATGAGTTTCAGAATTGTTTCAAAAAATATACACATTCAAAAGTTCCATGACTTTATCAAAAACTCACATTGAAGCAATGATGAAAAGCATTACATTTTCCTAAAAATGGTCTTCACTAGGTTTTAAAACAGAAAAGTTACACCGCCTTTTTCAATTACAGCTACTTTTAAGATTTTCCAGAGGTAGCTACAGTTTGGCTTTGACCCTACTATTGCAAAGTGCCAGAAATACCAAATTATAGCAGGGAAAATGTTGTGTGTGCACACATGTATGTGTTTGTCTACAGTCTGCATGAGCAATTGAAAAACATCCAACATACACACGCAGCAAATCCCATAATTAAAACTTACTGTTATGCAGAAGAAAATTGTCATTTAAGTAGAAAATAATGGGAGGACAGCAGAGATTTCTCAGTACTAAACCATAATGCTTCATTTAATGAGTAATCCCTTGAGCATATGGATGCTTACCTCACTCTGGGCAAGCTCAAGTGCATAGACAGACAATTACAATGCTTCAGCTGATGTATGATAACTTGCTAGGCTGCTGTAATGCAGTGAGATTCTTTCATGGCCTTCTGCATTTCTGTATTTTCTTCCATGCCAATACAACCTCTGGTTTTGCAAGATTAAATGGCTGCAAGATTTAATCTGCATGTTCAAAGTTAGAATGCCTGAATCTGACTACACAAAACCCTGGAAACTTAAAAACTGGAACCTCTGTCTGCAGTCTCTGACTTTGGCAGGTACATTGCCTGCATCCACTCTGCTTTCAGAAAAAGAAAATATTAGTAAATTTTTTTAAAAGGGCAACAATTTGCAATAGGAAAATCACAATACAATTTGGTTGCATTGCATCTTACATGAATAATGGCTGAACAGCAGATGTATTTACATGACCCATTGAATACAATTCAAAAAAATTTTTAATATATAGATGCAGGCTGGAGATTAATAGTAAATGCTGGCAAATGGCTTCAGAGAGACTCCAAGATTTGCCTTGGGAGAATGGCAAAAGGAGAAAATATATTGCTAAAGCCTCTCTTCCCACTTTTATACTGCTGCCTCTTGTCAGTGTAGGGCGCAAAGTTCTGAGACTGGTATTTGGCAAAAGTGCAGCTTAAATTATTTTAAAAAAATGGAAAAAGAAAATCTAATGAAACTGCTTTGGTCAATCACACACAGCTATTGAACACCTCCTTTAATCTCGGTAGTCTTCAATTCTCCATGAAATTTGTAAAAGCTGAAGGCAGTACTTCAAACTATTAATTTTCTATGCTTTTAGACTCTATATACAAATCTTATTTTTCCGGTTCATATTACTGTACAAGGAAAGTTAAAATACAGATATTATAAACTCTACTGCTTGATAATATGGGGAACTCTAGAATCTCAGAAATGCCCACACTTCTGTATTTCTTTCTATGTATTTGATCCAAAATTCTGGCTGTCAATGTAAAGGAATTTTAAAGTGGTTTTAATGTTCTTCTTATCATAACAATCTAAAGATATAAAAGATGCACGATTCACAAAAAAATAACTCATGCACACTCAGATACATACACAGTATAGACAGTTGTGCTTTCTTCCACAAGAAATTTTTGTGATTCACAGCACCTGAGTGTGAGTTTCCAGGTTACTATGAACTTACTTCTTAAATATTAAAAACATAATGCATTTAAGAAGTTTTCTTCCTTTTCTTTTCTTTTCTTTTTTTTTTTTTTGTTTTGTTTTGTTTTTTTTTTTTAATGAAGCCAAACGTAGTAATCAATGGTCATCTATGCTCTGCTTGGCATATTTCGCACAAGAGACCCTTCATAATAAACCATGGCTGAAATATCAAAATTCCTTCAAATACTTACCTCTGTTAATGATAACTACAGCTGCACTCAAAATCTGCTGCCCTTTATATCACTTACATTCCCACAGGAATATAAATCTCAAGGTTTCAAAAAAGGTATTCATCTCAGGGCTCTGTAGAAACACACAGCTTTTTTGTTTGATGCTGCCTGATAGTATTATTGGGTTAACATGATGAAATAGACTTTTTTTTTTTTCTATGAAGCTTATCCAGTCTCACATTATTAATCTGAAAACAGGCCAAAAGAAAAAACAGGAAGAGAGATACAACAAATTCAGAGCTCAAATATGGTAATTTGGGCCACTGCAGATCTTCAATAGAAGCAATTTAGTCCAAGACATGGGAATATTGAAAAAGAAACACTACGAAGAGAGACTACTGAAGGCTGTTTCCTATGTTGGAGATCAAAGAGGATCAGGGCAAATATGAAATTGTTCTGTAGCTGAGGTAATAATGTACCTAATGATCTTGAAATGAAATGTTTAAAAAGCTATATTTCTACCTTTCATTTTAAAATCTGTGTGTTTTAATCCCATGAGTAATCCAACAATGGTAATTGCAAAACTGTAACATATAATTAAATTCAAAAACAAGATCTATTCCACCCTTGAATAGAAATTATTCCTTTCATCATAGTAAAGCCCTGTTGTTTTTAAAACCTAGTGTCTATATTTATTTAATTTAATTCATGAGCCCCTGGTTATTACTGTAATTTTACTCAGACGTAGGTTATCTAATGTGCTCTGCTATAGCTGTTTGAAGTGCATTTTCCACAACCAGATCAGAACTAAGACCCAGAGATACATCATTACCTCTTGCAGAAATGTCACTCATGCTATGAATAAAGCATAAGCTTAGAAAAACATCACCCAGCAAACAAACAACATTTGCTGAACCAAACCCATGTGTCTGGAGCTGTGCTCCTGAGCTAATTGGAGGCAGATTCTTGTGCCGTGCCACAGCTGAGAAACCCCTTGAGCTGGTCATGGAGAGTTCAGCACGCTCTGCAAGGGCAATTGCCAAACTCTGGGACAGGAGGCAGGGCCAGAAATCCCAGAAAGCAGGCTAGGAAACAATGCTGTCATCTGTCACGAGCACGGGGAGAGGAAGCCAGCAAGGACAGGGACTGGGTGATGCTGCTCTGGAAGCTGCAGTGAGCCACTGCAAGGCTGAGCCCTGGTCTGGGGGATGGCTGGGGCTGAGAGCAGGGACATGAAGGGCAGGTGACACCAAGGCAGGGTGATGGCCCCTGAGCAAACAAGGCCAGCACCTCTTTCTGCAAGAGTTGCCCCAAACCATCACTGCATCTGTGTTCAGCCATGTCCAGCTGGGCTGGTGCAAGACTAAGCTGGGGATAACATGGAAATTGGGATGGCTCCCCTTCAAAACTGGAGGAATGCTTAGATTATGAAATTATTCATTATCTAAACAGGCAAAGTTGAATGGCATAGGCATACCTGCAGCTGGCAGACTGCATTATCCAAGGACACTATCAAACTCAGTCACAGGAGAGCCAAAACATCTCTGCTCATGTTAAGAACCTAATTCTTAAATGATGTTGAATTTAGAAAGTGAGGTAGCTAGGTATGACTCCCTGGTATACTCAAAGACAGAGGAAAGTAAAAAAAAAAAAAAAAAAAAAAAAGCAAAAGAATAACCAAAAAAGACAACTGAACTCTCAAAGAGCCTATTCTAGGAGCAAGTAATGAACTAATGAACTGAGGGGTACATTCACTGGGATCTGGCCCAGCCTAATTTCCAAGTTGGAGGACAGAAAATTTCGAAACTCTGCAATAACCCTTCTCTTCTTTCCTGTGTGTCAGACTAACCCAGACCTAGAGTGTATCTTCTAGCTCAGCCTTGTCCAACATATGGTTCCAGGCAGGATGTTGCCTATAAAATGCTTTAGCACTAATTCCACAAATTAAGAGCATTCAAAATAAAAGCAGAGCTTTCTGAGGGGACCAAAAGGCAGCACTGCCTTTCTGACAGAGACTTGCCATCAGCCACAGCCAAGGCTGGGAGCTCATGCGTGACTGAGGTACTGAGCCAATGTGTCTCCAAAAACAAGAAGTGACCCCATCAGCCAAGCTGTGGATCTTGATTTACCCACCTGACAGCCCTGTTCTGCCCCACTGGGCTGGACTTTGCAGAGCATCCCTTTGCAAGAAGCACCTGCAAAAGGAGGGGAAGGGAGGAACACTTTGGACTTGGTAAAATAGGTTTATTAGAGTCGCAAATAGCTGAGGTGCTTACCCTGTGTGAACTGACTAAGGAAGAATACCCAAAGAAAAGACAGTGTGACACAACTGTCAAAACAAAGTCAGTTCTGAAAGACGTCTGACAAGGCAACATCTATTTTAAAAATCCTCAGGATATTAACTGCGTATTTATGTTTTGTATTAAGAAGACTAAACATCATGAAAACAGCTGAATTTAGCACAAACAATAGGCCAATAAATACAACACTAGTGCTTTAAAATAATTAAAGAACCATTTGTTCTTGCATTTATGTTGCTTCCAAATACTGGCAGAATTCCTTCAAATAAACAAGCTGCCAGGTTTTTTGTTTTGCTTTGAGTTTTTTTAATTTTTAAAATCTACATGTGGGCAGTAATTTAGACAAATCTGGACATTTGTTCCATTCATCTGTAGTGAAAAAAAGCGACACATCTATCACGTTGCATTTTCACTCTTCGGAAGCCAAAACTAGGGCCCTCGAGGGAACAAGAGGTTTAATTATAAACTATCACTGTACAACAAGATAGATTCTCAGACATATCTTTGGGAACACATTCAATACACTAAGCCAACAGAATCTGATATGCATTTTTTTTCTTTTTTTCTTTTTTTTTAAATGCAAGACCATGGCTCTTTTTTTTGTGTAATAGGAAGAAGTCAGCAAAATAGTAACCAATTAGAGACCTGTAAAGTTTGCTGCAAAATAATGTACACAATAGTGATTCCTCAGAATCACAAGAATAGTAAAAAAAAAGCAGTGTCATTAACTAGCAATCTATTTGTTGTTTAAATGGTGCCTAAATTTCTGCTGTGTAATACTGAGAAAATATAGAGTCAAAATGCAAAACCACATTGTACTTTCCAGTTTCTAAAAAGCTTTTTATAATTTTTGTATCAATTGTGAAAGCAGAAGTGTCTGAATGAAAAACAGAATTTCCCCCATATTACCTTTTCCCTTTTCACACTCCTCATCAAGCAAAAGTAGGGAATTTATTCCATAATCTCCTGTTAGAAATATTTCTTAATTGCACATGATGATAATTGTTTCATTTCTTTGCACAGAAAATTACCTTAATAGGAATTTTGATAATAAATGACATTTAAATGTTAAAAAAAAAAATAAAGTAGTAGTAACAGTTGTACAACTCAGCAATGACTATTTAGCCTCATTAAAGATTATTTAGTAAGGCTGCATTTTATATTTCCGTTGTGCAACAGAGAAGAAAATGAGTTATGTCAATAACACTGTCACCAAGGTCAAGACCCATAGGAATCCCTATGAATTCCTTCTAAAATCCCATGTAGATCTGTAAGCTCTGATCTTACCCACCACATCGGTGAAGTGTGGAGCTTATTTTAAACAACTGCACACTGACAGCCTCACTCTGTTTTCACAAAGATGAACTGGATCTCTGCAAAGGCACAGAGCTGTGGCATCACATGAGAGGTGTCCATCAGGTAAATTGATTCTCATGAGCAAATGAGCTGCAGAAGTAACATGAAAGCTTTGTATTGAATCTAGTTTAGATAAATTCTGAAGACCCGAAGCCTGATTTATCTTCTCCAAGAGAGATGTCTACTTAGGTCATATATATTTACTGGTACAAATACTATTACCTACGGTAATAATATTGCCCATGTTCAGTTTCTTTAAAGGTTTTAAAGCCTCTTGAGATCATGTAATTTCTAAACACAATAAAATGAAAATGCAATTAGTTTGCCTCAATAACAATGTTCAATACTTTAGAAAAGCTTACAGTTGCAAACAGCAATTATCTAATTACTCATTCTCATTTTCCTTCTTCTTTTTCCAGCAATTAACTTTGTGAATACCTTCCCATTTTTAATTAAAGTGGAAATTATTTACAATAACTAGTCATAACAAAGTCTCCACTATGGAGCCATATCAGAGTAATGCAGAGAGGAATCAATAAGGTGCGTGTTGGTGCGTGTCCACTAATTTCACTCAAGTTGCACTAAATTAGGTAAATTAGGTAGAAAAGGATCATGACCATCATGACCCTTTAATACCGGTGACATCTGTGGTCACTAGTACACAAATACTCAACTTCTTGTCTTAGTTCTAGTTGCAAATTCTTCTGACAGAACAATTAGTGAGCACATTCATTCAGATAATTTGAATCAAAGTAGAGTTTACCTTTAGTTACTTCAGTGTAAAATTATTTGATAATATCACAAAGGCTCAGACTCACCTCCATTCAATTCAAGTACCTGAAAAATAGAAGGTGGCAGCCTGGTGACTTGAAGCTACACACATAACCAACAGAGAGGAACAGAAACCACTGGTAAGTGAAACTGCCAACCTGAATTGTGCAGTGTCTTCTCATTCCTCTATTTAAGATTCAGATTCTATACAGCAAGAAAATGTAGGTCCGTGCTGACATTTGTTTATATATTTCACTACCCAGACCACATCAATGCTTCTAAAGTCAACAAAAACATTACTAGAACAATTTCTTTTGTTTCTCCAGTTCCAAATCTATGTGTAGTTACTTCACTACTACATAATGCCCTTTGCTGAACAATCACAAACACCCCATCTGAGCATGGTCCTATGCTGTAGGAGGTAAAGAATCCATCCCATAATTGTGTAGTAGGTTCTTATCCTCCTGCTACTATGTCAGAAAAGTATGTCAATGATGTTAGGTGTGTACATGTCCTTCCTGTAGTGGTATTCTCACTTGAGAGGAAATGAACAAAAATGTCAGTTTGCACAACAGGGATTTCATCACAAATTAATTGAGAAGATTACATGGCCAAGAACTGAAAAGCTGCAAAAATTACATCTGGAATGAATGTGATGGAAAACAAAGTGATCCTGCCTCTTACAGTAAAACCGTGAAGCAGAGAAAAAAATAAAGGCAATTTTTAACTCAGCTCATCTAAAAATAACAAGACAATATTTCTTCTTCCTTGATGTCTTTCTCCATCAGTGTCCACCCTCTGCAGGAATAACTCGGGAGTCCTGAGGATCTTTCTGATTTGCATGATTGCATGATCCAAAAATGCAGTCTAATGCATATACACTGCAGAGTGTGAAGGGATGGAAGTGCAGACAGTGATCTTTTGGGATACTAATAATGAAAGCACTTGTAAGTTATATCTCATTGTTTCCAATGGAGGGGAGAATGGCTGCAAACCACTGAAACGTGATAGATGTACATGTCTAGTGATTTATTATTATTACTACTATTGAAAAATAATAACAATTTTATTCAAATATCTATATAGATATACCCTCTGTGTTAAAGTAGTTAAAAGAGGCTTGATTAGTCCTGTATACTATTGAGAGTTCCACCCTACCTACTCTTGTCTCCCAAAGCATCCAAATGCTCTGAGCAGTGGTTGTCAAACAATCAGACTAGAGAACAGAATTGCCATGTTAGGTACCAGAAGTCTTCTAAAAAAGTGGCAGAATATTGTTGTCCTGGATATACAGGAAATGGGATGGAGAACACGCCCCACTCCTAGATTAAAAACTGAAGGTAAAAAAAAAGAAAAATCTCACTTTTTCTTTCTCCCAACCTTTTACATTTACAAAATTTGTAATTCTGTTCTTTTTATATACATACATTTGCAAATGTAACTGAAATAAACTGATTCAAGGAACTGAAAACATATCACTACTGGTTTTTTAAAGCTCATATTAGTCAAACCATCTGACTAGCTTGTGATACTACTTCTGTCACTGAGGTTTGGGTAAAGAGCAGAGCAGCTTTCTCCTGGAAGGTCCCAGGACATTTCACTTAATCTTCTGCCTCCCACCCTGGGTCTCTCTCACATATTTCAGTTTGTCTCCCTGTGTGGCCACACTGGGAGCATTCTGAAGCTAAACCCACAGGAAAGAAACAGAGAAGAACAGGAACCATGCAAGAGCCTGCCTGGACAGATTGAATAATGCTCCCAATTTGTTAAGATGACTGAACTTCCCCAGTGTTATTGTTTTATCATTCCTTTGAAATCATAACTTAATACTTTTATTCTCTGTGAACTAGTACACTAAACACAGTTACTTAATGGTGAAATATTAGAAAAACATTATTGTAAACATATAATAATAATGTAAATGTACTGACATATGCTTATGATTATTGTTATAAATACCTTTTGGGAAAGCCATATCCCCAATTTATAAAATTTGGCTTTATCCATGGCCCAAAATTCAGGGTTCTGTTAAACACAATCAGCCTGAATCTTTCTGAGTCTCCATGTGAAGAAAGTATAGGCTTTCAAAACAGACTGAGCCTGGCCATAACACAACAGGATCAGAGACATACTTCTCCTGCAAGGAAAAGCACTTCAAACACCAGGGTGCCAGTCTGTCAGCACTTATCACTCAGTGGGTTATTCTATCTTTCCAGCAGATTCCCCTTCCAAACTTATACTTCATCACACTCCTGACCTTGCTGCATGTGGCCCCTTCAGCAGAGTTCAAGTCTGCCCCGTGTAAGACAGGGAAAGTTCATTCACCACTTCTCATTATCATCTCACAGACTTGTTCATTGTAAGCCAAAATTATTTACTCTGCTGCTCTGGGGGTGTTCACGGACAAGGAAGAGACGAAGAAAAGTCTAACCAAGAAAATGAGCAAAAACCTTCCCTTTCAGAAGCAAATGATTGCTTCTGCTCATGTTTGGTGAGCAACTTTCCATCCAAAAATGGGATGGAAACTGAGGTGGCCAGACCATTCTGTGCTCCAGCTCATACAGTGTTTCAGATCAAGAAAAACAGGCAAGGCTGCATCACTCTGGCCTGCCTCGTATGGACTCTTTTTTTTTTTTCCTTTGAAACATTCCATTTGCTCTTCAAGCCAAGACAAGAAAAGAAACATTTTTAACCTTAAGGGTCTGACATAAGCCTACAAAATTAAATAGCCAGGACTAAAGTGAGGCAGGTTTTACAATTCTTAAGAGTCGATCCTTTGTTCCTTCCTTAACAGCACACTATAGCCAGGGAAAACTTTCCAAGCTGAAAGCAAACAGGCAAGAGCAGATTCAACTGCTGTTATTTGAACTGAAA
The DNA here is from genome assembly GCF_050655825.1 of Lonchura striata. NCBI lineage: Eukaryota > Metazoa > Chordata > Aves > Passeriformes > Estrildidae > Lonchura > Lonchura striata. The sequence continues at coordinate 68,373,158 of NC_140741.1, forward strand.
TCTATGCAGGTCAGGACCACATGGTACTAAATACTCTACAAATAAAGAGAAAGTATCAATACCTTCCCTGACGAGCTTACATCTAGGAAGATAAAACAAACAGAAGATGGGTGGAGGAAAAGTCTGTGTAATCACAAGAATATGGTACAGTCACCCCTAGAGCTGCTCAGACTTGAGTTCTTAGATCCCAAGTCCAAGTTTGGAGCAATAAATTAAACATGCCAGACACTATTTGCAGAGTTTGAAACAAAGCAGCCTGGCAAAGTTTCTGTCTATACAGCTAAGCACTCATTCCCTTCAAAACCAAGGGGTCTCATCCATATTGTCTCCTGGGTGCCCTCGCATCCCCCCAGCTTACACTCAGGCAGGTTGGAAATGTGCTAGCTGACAAGAGCAAAAACCAGCCCAGTGAACACAGGAACAAACAGCGCAGGCCAACACAGTCTTCTGACCTGGTTTAACTTGAAAATACAGATGTAACTCATCTGTCTCCCCTGTGATCGCCCTGAGAGTCCCTGCACCCACAAGGGAAATGTGCCACTAAAGCCATCAGCCAGTGACAGAGCCAGAAAAACATCCCAGCAAGTTTTGGCACTTAAAAAATACTGCCTTTCATTGTGTAATTCCTGTGGAAAATACAAGACGTGGCAAAACCTTGCAAAATATTCCAACAGTGTGAATACACATCAGAATAAACCCAACAGAGGCATTAGCTAGAAATAAAAAAAGGAAAAGGATTCTAGGTTTTATTAGCATGTGGACAGATAAATTACATGTGAACTCTTCGGAAATTTAACTGGGTTTTTTGTTTGGTTTTTTTTTTTTTTTTTTAAGCTGAGCTGGGCTAAAGTATGTGCTGGTTTTTTATGATCACTGAAGCCATTTTCAGAAAAGCTTTTGACAAAACTGGAAGAGCAGAGAGCTGATATCCACTACAGTGCACACAAGTGTCGTCCTACAAGGTGCTGCTGGTTTTACAGAAGTTCACTAACTTTCTCACAGCTGTGCTTAGTTCACCTCCCACGAGATACCAGCCTCAAAAGAGAGGGGATAAAAGCCATGCAGACAGGACTGTGACAGGGGGACACTACTGATCTCAGTGCTTGCACAGCCCTCATGCCACATGTCACCACCTCCTCCCTTTGCCAGAGGACCCATTAATGGAGTCTGTCTCAGCTGCAGTCAGCACTGGCTTATTTATTATAAACACCTGACATTCAGTGCTGCTGTGCCTGCTGGAAATGGATCTGCAGGACTGAGGACAGAAGGCTTATGATGAAATGAGAGTGGAATTGGGAAAAAAAACCTTTTACGATGACAGGGTTACAGACCAAGAGAGGTGTGTCATGAGTCTCTTCTCTTCCACCACATGCTCAGAAGAAAAGATTAATAATTGATCAGCTGAGAAACTAGCAAAATTATTGCCAGAATCCCTTGTCATATTTAGATGAGAAGCCTAATTTTTAATTTTTAATTAATTCATGTGAAAGAAAAAGTAAATAAAAAATAATCAGTATGGATCTGGAAGAAAGAATTTCAGGAAATATTTTATGTCAAAGAACATCCCTTCTGCCAACCAGCTGTTGGGTTTTTTTTAATAATTTTTTGGAGTTGAGCTTCTGCGGCTTCTTTTCTTTTTTCTATTCCAGAAACCTTGGGGCTGTTTCTCTTCTAATTTTGAGCCCACTTATGAGCTGAGAATTTTTTTCAATGTGTGCGAATGATATGAATGGAAACTGCACAACTTCTTATGTCTTCTCTTGCTACTTGCCTAACTCTTCCTGAAAGCAATAATAGAAACTTGTTCATGGGTGTGGAGTTGTGTTATTTATATGTTTTTATATATTTGTATTATCAGTTGGTTCGTTCCTGTACTCCCCTGTCCCCACTTGGTTTGTTCCGTTTTCCCGCCTGGTCCTCCCTTCCCGCCTTTCCAGTACCCGTCCATCAACCTGGAAAGTGCTTAGTCATCCCCCTGTCCCCTCCCAGGTGCCTTGTCTGTCACTCGGTGTTCCTTCCCCTCCATCTAGAAGCTTCTGCTCAGGGCACCGAGTGATTGGACGAGGGCCTGAGGCCACTCCCATAACCCTTCCCCATTGGACCAGGTTGGATCACCCCATCCCGGAGCCACTCCCTTCCCCGCTCCTCATTGGTTCCCCAATATCCCTCCTTCTTGGTTTACCCCTCCCAGAACACATAAAACCCGGTGTCAGACCCCTCCCATCGTTCCAGTTGGCTGGCACCTCTTCCCTGCGTTTGGCCCCGTTGGCCTTCAATAAAGAAGATTCAGCCCCCAACTGGATCCGCCTTTCCTTGATACTGACGAGGCTTGCCAGCGCTGCCCAGGGACCCACGAAGGCACCTCCTAAACCCTTCTGAGGAGCAGCGGGGGGTGCCTCCACTGCCCACTCTCGCCCCAGGAAAAGAGCTAGCCGGGGCTGGAGAGCAAAGGGATCTGGGGCGGGAGCGCGGCACATGGGTTTATTTGGATCTCTGGAAACCAAAGACTCAGCCTCCCTACACGTATTTATAAAGACTTCTGCAGAACAGAAGGACTTTGTTTAGTACACAGAAACTGAAATCAGGAGCCACCAGTCTGTCTGATACAGAAAGAATTAGGAGTCTCACTTGCACAGTTCTTGCCACTTGCACCTCCAGGGATGCTTTAAATAGAAAAGGACTTATACAAAATGATCTTTCAAATTTAAGTAGATCAATAGTTTCAAATTGCTCTCAATTTCTCTTGAAAAGCATCTGAGAATTGGTGGTACATGTCCAGTGTTTTGCTCTCACAAAAAATGTATCCTCAGTGGCCATGGACTTAATTTTCTCCTTCCAAACCCCCCCTTTGCAATCCCATCAAACTAATTGCAAGGAACTACTAATTACCTCTAAGTGTGCAAGAGCAAATCACAGCACCTTCATGACTCCAAACTGAATAAAAATAGTCCTACCTCATTTCTGAGGTATACCTTTGGTCTCTAACATAGTTGCTATTTCTTTTATCAGTTTCAACTCATGCTCTTTATACATAGCAAACAGTCTAGCTTTGAGTGCAGATTAACTTTAGCAAGTGATAATAATACCTACTTTTGTTGTGTATTGCACTTGAACACCTCAAAAGCTGCCTGCAGCACTTAGTTGTTTTGCTTAATGTAATCTCACCTGGTGCAACAGGAGCAGTTGGTGCTGTGTCACAAGAGAAGAAATTTCTGCAAATGCTCGGGCTACTGCAGTTATTGCTGCAGCTGAAATCTGGTCTGATTGCTTCACTTCCAAATTTTTGGTTGCTTTTTTGCTATTAAATCTTGGAAAGCCTCCAAAATAAAAATGATAAAATCCTGAACATCACAAAAGATGCGTTCTTCCACATACTTGTAGATCATCTTTGGCCCACTTCCTGATTTTAGCAATTACAGCAGTGCCCCAAGCTCCCTGCACACTGCCCACAGATGCAAGGCTTTGTAAGATCTGTCATTTAATCCAGTGAACAACAGCAGGAACACTATGGTAGACAGTAGAGCAATTCAATCCTAAAGCACTGGTAAGTCTCTGTACAGTTTTCTTGATCGATGTTACTCTGCTGATCTATTTTTATGTATTATTTACACTGGGACAGTGCCTGGAGGCCCCAGCCAGGGCAGGACCCCACAATACTGCACATACTATCAAGCAGGATGCAAGGGCCTCTCTTCCTTGCAGCCTGTAGTCTAAATACAAACTGAACGAGACCAGATGGAGAAAGCAGTCCGAGGGAGGAAAAAGTGAGACAGTTGTTAGGAAGAGTGGCAGGCAGAGCACAACAACAACAACATGGCAACATACAGGCAATGTACAGTTCTGTCACTGTTGTCTGCTTTCTCTCTGTCCTTGCTATCGTGTTTTCCAACCTGCAGTGGCCTGTGGACAAACACACACAGCTCTGGGCACTTGAGAACATCTTTCACTGCCCGCTGAATTAGGGCACGGAGTGGGTGATGTGAAATCACAGGTTTGGAGTCACCCACGGGAGGATTCTGACTTTGGGAGCCCAGAAAGCAGCTGATCTCAGTGCAATTCACATATTCTGTCTTTATTCCCTTACACATTGTCTGCAGCAGGAACAGCCAGGAGTCCTTGTGGTGTCCAGGAACACAAGTCTTAATTCAAGCCGAGGCTGTCCAGGGAACCAGCAGTGGGTGCACTCCCCCACCTAATTCACTGAGTGTCACTTTGGTTGAAGATGGGCCTTTATACTCACAATCTTGAGACCCAAATGCATTTCTTAAATTAGGGAGTACTTATTTCACCTCCTGATCAGAGTCACGACTGCTTTACACACAGATAAAATCCCCACTGTGTTGAGGTCCTCTGAGCAAACCCTAAATGTCCCTCTAAGTTCTTAGGTTCAACTCTGATTTCCAAAGCAATTGTGTTGGGTCTGCAAGGTCAAGTAAAAACAATAAACATAAATTCCTGCAAACACTTCTGAGTTGAGCATATTTTAGACATTCCCACATGTAAATCTAATCCAGTAGCATACTGGAAATCCACAGGCTCTCTGACACCAGGTCTCTGTCCCTGAAGTGACTGACTGCTCACATATCCCTGTCTCTTCATCAGATGAGCATTAGGGCGAGGGCTGAATAGCAGAGGGACTCCCTTGTTCCCTGCAGAGCCAGGCAAGCAGGGAAGTGACCAGCAGTTGTGAGGGAAATCAGATTCCAGCTCTGTGAAGGTGAGCTCTGGAGAGGCTGGAGGTGGGAGACAGCAAAATAAGAGGAACAAAACCTGACAGCAGCCCTCTTCTTTCAAGAGTGCAAATCAAAAAGAGTAAACTACTCACAAAGTCACTGCAGGGTAATAATGAATGGGATAGTACAAGGGGGGGAAGGACTCTGACACTGAGCCACACCAGCAACAGGATAAACTAATTAAGCTGCTCTTCTTTGAAGTGAGAACTTGTGCCACTGCATGGGTCAGCAGAGACCTCAGATAGGTCATCCTGGTCTCCCCCATGAATCTGTACTGCCTAACTTCCCCTCAGATCCCCCTAACTTCCCCTCAGATCCCCAGCATCCTACAGCTGCTTTACACATGGACCTCCAGCAGCACCCATAGGAGCTCTCAAATTTTTTTAGTAACTCTTCTCTGAGTAACTTTCATTTTCACACTTTTTTTTTTCTTTAAATTCACAATGTCCATAACTGCATTTCTTGTGAGGGTCAATCCTTTTCAAGGAGACAGCAACCACCTAGAGCTAACACAGTATCTCCAGCCACTTAGGCTGTTGTATGAAAGCAAGAGCCATCAGAAGTAGGTTGCCAAAAGAGCTCAGTTCCCATTTAGTTATAAAAGTCTGGGTTTCCAAATGTAGTGTTTAGGTAACATGGGACATGCAGGCTGTACATAATACATTTTTAATAGTACATAGCACAGTAGCAGTTCTTGGGATGTTGCTAGTCTATGTAAGAACTGCTTTAAGGAAACAGGAGAAATGGGAGCTCTTTTGTGTAGTTAGATATTAATAAAAGATTTCCTGAATGTTTTACAAGAAATAAAAGGAAGAAAACACAAATTCTTGAGGTGGTTTATATAATTGTTTGAAAAGAGCATTTCAGCAAACACATTCAGTAAAGACATTTTTTCCCCCTTAAAATCAAGCTGAGTTGACTTTATTTGATCTTTATATTCTTAAGACAACATTTATCTTGCCTAATTCCAACCATCTAAAACTCAGGCATTGTCTTGGCTCCCTCCAGAGAATGTGGAGACAGGCACTGCCAAGTTAATTCATCCCCTGGCTAGATACTGCTTTGCCCCTGGGAGCACCTCATCCTGTACAGAAAAGAGAGGAAGATTAGGTGACCATCTCACACTTCAGACAAGTGAAATAAATCCCATCTTAATTAGCTTTTCTACTCACTGTACTTGCATTGTTACAATATCTGAACATCCATACTTTCCAAACCTGTAATTCTCACTCTTTTTCTATGATAAATGGTAATTTTTACTTATTTACACATACAGCTGACGAAGGTAGAGGCCAAGTTCTAGCCCAGCAAAGGTATTTATCTAGTTAATTGTCTAAATTAGGTGTTTTTCAATCAGCTGACAAATACTCAGTGATGTAGACAAAGCAGAGGCAGTTGGGTGCCCTTAGGAATTTGCTAGGATGTAACCAGAATTGACTTGCCTTAAGGACATGTGTCATGGAATTAACCCCAGGTCTCCTGAGCTGCTGTCCTAACCTTTAGAATGTCCTAAGCATCAAGCAAATCCTCTGCTGTTTTTTGAATGAAACTTTTGAAGTATTTACAGTCATGTCTTCTTTGTCAAACTCTTAACAAGCTATGCACACTCAAAGCCTTTCATTCTTCCTCATAAATCAAACCTGATTCCAAGCCTCCCTTCTCACTTTTACTCATTTTCTCTAGCTATCCTTAGATCTTAGCAGAAAGAGCACAGTGAGGCCAAAATTCCAGGATTTTTTACGTGTTACTGTGATACAACTAAACATAGTAACACCAGCACAGAGTTGGAACTTGCACTAAAATCAGTGAAAATACTGCATTCACTTCAGAGTTCTACTGTGGCATGCAGCTTCTGAGCACTCTGCCTCCCAGCACAGTGCACTGACACCAGGTCTCTTCACTTAGAGAAGTACCACAGACCAAGATCTTAAAATTTAAATACTTGGGGCAGGTCAGCATGAGAGTCCAGACCCAGTAAATGTGAATTAGCAGCACACTGGCTGCTCTACAATCACATCACACAGAAGTGTGTACTAGAAGGAAGCAACTTCCTTAATTAGGAAGCAATTTTACTTAATTTGAACAGCAGCCTTAGGGCAGACAGCCTGTGACAGGACATGCAGTCAGTGTGAGGAGATACCACTCTGTACACTGTTATTCCAGTTGAACAGTGGCTGACTCCCACGTGTAGACAACCTTTATCAGTCCAGAGCAGGCTTCAGCACTGGGTGATATGTGCTTCTCAGAATAATCTTGGGGAGAACTGCTGGATGCTGAGCATGTCCTCTGACTTGCCTTGAACTTGCACCTGGGCTGCAATATGGGTCAATTTATAAAACAGACTCTGTTCCTTTCATCTGGAAAGATTTTTTTTTTTTGTAATTATCTCATTAAAGTGAAACAGAAAAACCAGTTTCTGTAGAGAGAGAGGTGTCAGCCCCATACCATTCAAGCAAATGACAAGATAAAAACACTGTTTCTGGTACAAGTGAAGTTCCCCCCTTCTAGGATAGCTGCCTTGATCTCTAACTAATCAAAACAACCCCATATCAACCTTGAATTATCACAGTCTAACCACGTTCTGTTTTCAGAAACCAGGAGCACAGGGTATGGACAACTCGTGGGAAACAAACAGGTGAAGCACCATGCATCTTTCAAGAAAGCTACTGAAGTAATTATAAAAGGCTTTTCAGACTTCTGGTTATTAGAGGGATATTTGATCATCTCCTGCATTTTAACTAGACCCCCAAAGCATTACACAGTTACCCTTAAATTGAATCCAGTAGCTTGTTTGTGGACTAGCTCTTATTATCCAAATAAGATTCAGTTTCTGGGGATATCAGGAAAGCAAGATTCTGCAACATCCTTTGCATGGGACTGCCTTGTCCATCTTCTGAAACAGAAAAAGTTAAATCTCCTAAACCAATATGAGAAAGTTCTGCCCCATCAGCCAGCTTCAGAACGAGGAAACATGTTTGTTCTGTGTCAGGGTTTCCAACCTGTCTTGCAAACCACTAGAGGAACAAATTACTCCAGACTTTTACACACAGCAGAGAATCCCACACAGCACCATATCTTGGTAGGGGAATGAAGAGTAAGTGCTTAGGCAAACACTGCCAAAACCTCAAATGCCTATTTTGGAACTTTCTCCCAGCCTAACAGAAAAGCAGAAGGTGGAAATGACTGCTATACAAGAAAAGATACCCATGGGACTGAGGTCACATCTTCAACTTGAGATGTCCAAAAAGAGCTCTGAGCAATTGCTGCAGCCTCCACAGCATAGCTGGGTTTTCCTTCTGAGCCATGGCACACACAGGCCAAGCCTGGGAAGATTTCTAGAATATAAGGGCAGCTCAGACCAGATCCCACTGGTGAGATCTTGTAAAACAACATGGAAAAAAGCTACTGATTTTCTAGGAGAGAATACTGGAGACACAGACTGAGGATTCTGAATCCTGAGCACAAGGCCCACGGAGTCTTGGTGGCTCTTCAGAACAAACTGCTCATTGTCAGTCACTAATTTATCCCTCCTCCATCAGCACCTTTTCAGCTTTTCTAGCTGCTTCTGCTCACACCTCTTCTCCCATGTGGCTCAAACCAGAATGAGGGGAATCAGCACAATTTAAACAAGGTCATGCTTTCCAAGCATCAAACCAGTATTTTGCTGAGAAAAGAATGAAAACAAATTGTACACTGCCTACTGCAAGGCCTTGTGAGATTCCCCCAGGGCCACCACAACAGACCACTGTAATCTCTGCTGATGCTTGCACTGAAGATAACAATGCTGCTTGTTATCAAATCCACTGTGTCCCAGCTATTCTGGCCTTACACACTATTTATCTTATAAAGATGAGTGCAGCACTTTATAGACTGTCTAATAGTTTATTTTGGAGATGTCAAATCCCACTTTCCATTGTGTCATGTTGAATTCCTGGATGGAAAATAAAACACAACAAATCCACATACATTCCAAAATGCTTTTCTCACATTACTTCAGTGGCATTTACCTTGTTTGTAGGGAAAGGAAGGAAGGAAAGCACAGAAAGGATGGAAAGTACTTTTATTTTTTTTTAACACCATTTAGTAGAACAGATTTTATTGCCCATAAATAATGGTTGTAACCTAGGATAAGAATAGAAGTAAAGCCTGTCTTCACTAAGAAAATGACTATCTATATTTCATCACTGACCAACTGCAGAACAGCTGTGCCTGTGATATCAATGTTATCACAAAGGAATTTCTACCATTGTCGTGAAAACCTGGCACAAGACCCGAAATCTGTCTGAATTCTCTCCATTTCACAGTTTAACACCCCACATGTCAGATTGCCAGAGCAGAGTACCCCTGGGGAGTGAGAGGTTTTCATCATGTCACGGCCGTTTCTGGGAATTGACAGGATACAGGAGAACGATGCCCGAAGCTTTTACAAAAGCACAAAAGAGAGTTTAACTGTAGGAAGGAGATGAAATTTCAGAGGGGAGTTTGGAAGCAGGAGCAGATTGTCCTGTGACTTGAAACCACCTGGAGAACTGCTGCCACTAAAAGGTAACGATGGTTAATTCCTCTTAGGAACGACCAAGCCCGTGTACCACAGGACATGTTGGCAGTACCACAAGACACAGTGGGGAAAAAAAAAAAAAAAAAAAGGATAAACCACACAGAATCTCACCTTGGCTTTTAAATGGAAGACAATTGCATTCTGCTTTTTTCTTTTTTCTCTTGCTTTGAAAGCAGATGTTTGGAATTGAGACAAACTCCCTGCACTGTTGCTGTACACATTTTCTGCTTTTCTGTCAGGCTGTGAAAAGCCAGAGAAATGGGCACTGGAGCTTTCAGTAGTGTATTGTGCTTCAGTATTCATTCTTCATCCTTACACATCAATGTACAACAGCAACAAATAGAGAAATAAACCAATCCTTCCATCATTCCATCACTTAAGGAGCCAAAGCACAGTAACTCATCTTTCACCAAGTAGGAAGGATTTGATTTTAAGTACCATTGAGGAGATAACTGTCTGTGTTACGACTTTCATAATGGTGCTCCTGTTGCCATTTAGGAAAGTAATGAGCTGTAGCAAAGTCACAGGAAGCAAAGGACACAGGAGCTTCAGTCTCCTGAGGACAGCAAAGCAATTTATCTCTACTTAAAAGTGTAAAATTCTTTAGGGAAATTAAAAAAAAAAAAAAAAAACCAAAAAAAAAAAACCCACCAACGTTAAAACCAAATCACAGACAAGTGAATTTGTAGACAAATATCTTAAGAAAATCAGCCCATTTCCCCCTTCACATAAATTTTATTATGTGAGTTTAATCAATCTTCAGCTTAAGCAGTTTATAATTATTTTATTTAAGGAATAAAAGCCATGTGAAAACTCCCTTAACTTCACTGCAAGTTGCACAGGTTCTTGGGGTGTTATACTGGAGAAGGTATTTCTTTGCCATAAATCCATTTTTTACTTTCTTTCCCAGCTGAGGCAGCTTTATGAGATGAAATATATCTGCTTTTTTGTAGATGTCACTAGAGGACTCTAAACACCAAATCGTAACTCCAAAACAAACCTGTATGCTGCAAACAGTATTACCCAGGACATTCATCTTAAAAAGACAGGCTGCACAGAGGAGCACAGATAAATGCACCTTTTCTTTTCTAGAAAGAGCACCTAAAAGACCCTTGGGCTTGAACAATGTTAGTAACTTCCTTAGACGCACCAATTCTCTTGCTTTTGTTTTTCCTCAGTTAGGTGGGAGTGACATTTCAAAAATTACATCAAGTTAGCTTTTCCTTAAATCCTTCAAAGCTTTGAGTTCAATTTGCAAAATAATAAACTGAGTCTTAAAATAAACACCTTGGATTTTATGAGGTCCGAAAAACCCTTCACTTCTGACAAGATTACAGATTGTACAAAACATCAGATCAACTGACCACAATGATTCAGACTGTAGTTATGTAAAGCATCCTCACCTATTAAAATAGTTTTAGGGGAAAATCAGATTAATAACAGAGATTTATGATATTAAATCACTCTTCAGTCAGCCAAGTTCAGCCTTAAAGATCAGGGTAAAACTGTTCTTTTGCTGTTTCCAGGCTTTACATGTAGCCACCCCTGCCCACAGCACCTGGGACACAGGGTGCAGACACAACAGAGCTGGGACTACTCAGAAACAGATAAAAGTGCTCAGATACAGGCTCAGAAACACCTGCAGAGCTGGCATGGGCTCCAGGTGTGCCCAGGTCTCACAGACTGACAGGAGAAGATCCCTCTCTCCCAACACCTTCCATCCAGCAGCTCCAGGGCTGGCACGCTCCTTTGGGAACAGGTAGGATTGGTCTCCTAATGATTCATTCAATGTAGTTCAGTACCAGGTAGGAAATATCAACACTGATAGCAAAACCTTAATCGGGGCAGATCCAGAAAAAGAAGTGTTATCCCTGGAAGATGGTGCAGCAGCTGTGCAAAGCCAGTCTCTTTCTGCTGGGCCAGCCAATGGAGCACTCACAAAAATGTGGAACTGAGGTGGCTGAGAAAGCCATGCTCAACACCAGCAACAGCACTGCTCTGACCCACACTTAGGAAAAACCCCTTCCAGGCCACCTCAGCACCTGAGCCACTGAAATATTTTTATACAATTTCGTTTTGATTTCAAATATTGGCAGAAGTAAAAGACTGACCCTACTCACATCAGTCTGTTGTGAGAGCTCAGTGCTCAGGATCCCAAATGAGTCCCATGCAGGGGGCTTGGAAACTGATGATCTTGAAGGTCCCTTCCAACCCAAACCATTTTATGGTTCTATGATGTCTGACAGGCCCCTCCTGATGCTACTGAAGCATAGCTAATAAATTAATTAAAGCTTCTCCAAATGAGAAAAGGCCCACTGCTTTTAACTAATGACTATATAAACACAAGTGACAAATTTGTTCCTGTGTCTTCTCTGATTTCTATTGAATAAATAATGGATCTTCAGAGAAATACAACAAATGATCACTCCATTACTAGGACACAGTATAGTAGCAGCTTTGAAGATTTATTCATGTTCTTAATAAATGTTTTCCAGCACCCACTTAAAAAAAGGGAAATAACACATGAAATTAAGTAAAATATTTATGTAAAGGTAATTTATATGCAGATGGAACCTTTTGCTACATTTTGCAAAGCTACAGATTATTAAATCTAGATAACTTTACAGTTAGAGCTGTTCTTACTGTAAATCTTGGAGAAAAGGAGCTGCACTTGCAATACCCTAATACTACTACTCATTGCCCTTTATTTTATTTCCCTCTCTCAAAGTGGAGCCCTCTGGTACCCAAGGATGTTATGAGCATTTTTCCTTTATTACACTGTGCTAAAGCCTTTTAGTATAAGCCTTCATAAAACCTCACACATATGCATTATAAAATACAGGGAATAAGTTCCATATGAAAAAGTCATAATATTTCTTGTTACTATTTTTTAGCAGAGATTCTGACATTAAGCATGAGAGGAACAGACATTGTTTTAATTCTTCATTGTGGAAGGGGAAAAAAATCAACTTTTTGCTTTTGGTTTAGAAAGAATTTTTTACATACTCTCTCTTTGCAGTCTGCCCTTGAAAAACCAAAAAAGGATTTTAGACGGACAAAAAGTAACCACAATTATATGGAGTGTGTCATTGATAAATTCCAGGGGAATACAACAGGCTAGGTAGGCACATACCATTAGATCTAGCTGTTCAAAATCTTAAAATTCTAGCCAAAATAAAGCTGGACTATTTGACCACACCAGCCCTCAAGACTGCACTTAACTTTTAAAAGGCTCAATCTCACTCTAGGCTTAGACTTTGAGAAAGTAACTCTTTCAAGAGAGCATTTTACACAGCAGCCTATCTTTAAACATGTGCTTAAGTCTCTTGAAGTCACTAAGTACAGACCGGTTGAGAACAGGCCCAAATCTTTCATTTTATGACAGCCTTAGATTTGTATAATTTTAGTTAATCCTAGGCTTTCTGTTCCCAGTGCATTTAGGCATGAGTTATGCTGACACAAGATGAGATCAGACTTGGTGCTGCAGTGTCTTCAGGAATTTTGGAAGAGGCTGTTCCAGGAAAATTTGTAACTTCTCTTCTGCCCACCCCCTTGGAATAAGAAAAAAATAAGAAAGCAACAACAACCCAGCACGTCACTGAAGTATGTTTAGATGTTACAGAGGTTTTAGCCTCTCTTTTGCTACATGACATCTGCTTCCTGCAAGTCTCCTGATTCTCTGACCAAACTAAATTGGAAACAGTTTAATTATGGTTATTTATTTTGCTTTTAAACTGACCACATTATAAGAAAAAGCTCACACAACTCTTCTGTTTATAGTAGCACAGGAAGAAAAATATGCAAAGATGTACAAAAAAGGATAAGTGTTACTGAAAGCTGAGTAACACACTCAGTGTGAAATCCATGCAGAGCAGAATTACAGGTCTCCATGCACATATAAGCTCTAATGCATGAATCTGTCTTTAGCCACATATGTTCTGAGACATTTAGGATTTGTCCTGAAAACTTAAATTTGAAAATAAATGTCTCTAATGGCCTGTGCTGAGTCTGACCAAAGAAACTATTAGGGAAACTCTCAGGTACCAACAGAGCTTTGAAAATTAATCACATTTTCCAATTACGTTGTGGGGAAGTGCAATGACTTATTTAATGCCAGTATAATGTCCCAGTCTTAAACTACCACACCCTTCACACTGATAGTCAATCGAGTCAATGATTCAACCCAGCTGGGAACCCAGGTTCTTCTTGGCTTACTGTTATCTCTTCTGCCCATTAGGTTATGTGACTTCCATAAGTTATTTTGCAGTTCCCTTTTAAAGAAAATAAATCCACATGATGCTGCTAAACTCTGCCTCCCAGCTGTAACGCAAAGTGGAATTTTGGACCACAGCATTGCTTCCTGACTCATCCTGGATCCCCTCCATGTGACGTTGGATCCATCTAAGCTGGGGAGAGCAGAATAGAAGGGTTGTGCGCTTTTTTTTTTTTTCTTTTTTTTGATTTTTTTTTTTTTTATCATCTACTGTCAGATAACACGTGCATGTTCTCGCAGCATGTCTCCAGAACATGGAAAAAGACCAACAATACCAGAGAGGGGCCTTTCTGAATACACAAGGGTAGAAAGAAGAAGATAAAAGGGCTAAAGATTTATACAGGGATTATTTAAATAATGACTCACTGCCATTGCTAAGTTTATAAAATATATAAAACCCAGACAGAAATGTTGGGGCAGGGGGAAACTGTTGAGAAGTGCGACAAAGGTGCAGGACTATAAAAAAGTTAAAAATAGTACACCCATGGAGCAAAATTTCCTTCACACCTAAATACAGCCACTGGACTTCACATCTCATGCACATGGCTTTACTGTGAGCTTCTCTGCTGCCTGTTTGCAGCTGGAGAGAATCCAGCAAGCCAGGAAAACAAACACACGGCACGTTCCCTGCGTCTATCTGATTTAATGGCATTTTGCACACACCTTTGGCTCTCTCCAGGGGTTAAAGAGACAAAGGGCCAAGCACAGCTCCGGCAATCCCGCAGGCTGCCCTGCCAAGAGAGCGCGGTGGGAAAGCCTGCTTAACCAGCCCCAAAGGATTCCCTCATGGAGGAAACCTCAAAGAGCACAGAGGTGGCTCACTGGCCAATTCCAGCACCAGGGGTTTTAGCCAAAGAAATCCTGGCATGTGCTGGGAATTCAGCTGATTCCCAGCTGATGAATCAGCCTCCCTGGATCCACAGGTGACCAGCATGTTAGTGGCACACAGTGGAGCGACATCTGAGATTACAGCTGCTGCATTTTTAACAGCAAAAAGAATGAGAGGAAAAACAAAACAGGAATTAAAAAAAGAATCCAGAAAGACATCATTATTTTGGCCACCCTGAGTTAACAGCAGGCTCACAGGGTGACTCCAGTGTTTATGGCTTTCTGCCAGTTAAACTGTAAAAATCCTGATTGTGTGGGACATTCACTCCTCTGCTTGTTTTGTGACATGGAAGAGGCTGAGCATATATATCCCTTCTGCTAGGATCAAAATAAGGACAGGTGCTGTTTGGAGTGTTTCATCCTTTGCCTTTGCTTTTCAATATCTTGCTTTTCAATATCTTGCTTTTTACATGGTTAGCTGCTTAATTATCATTACATAATCTCTAAGTAATAAAGATGTAGTATCCTCAAACACTTAAAAGGGTTATTTCCCAATGAACAGCATCTATTTCCATTTAACACTCCAGCTTAATTAAAACTTTTCCCTCCCCAAGGCTTTGTTTCATTTAATTCAATTGCAAAATCCCAGTAGAATGTCCAGGCTGCAGCACAATCTGCGTAATGAACACAGTGGTATCTGCAGTGAAAACATCACCTCTCAGAAAACAAAACAAAAATAAAAAACAACATTGGGAAGCAGAGTAAGATCAGAGCAATTACGCAATTACAGTGTTTTGGAAGGTTGGTTGGTGGCACAACCTGCAGTTGGAAAAGAATCAGGCAGAGGCCATTTCTTGGGAGAGGGGTCAAAAAGAGGTATCAGTCTTCTGGGGATCTGACTGTAGCTACTCACCAAGAGAAAGCTGAGGGCAGGAATACAACTTGAAATTATATCTTTCTCATATGAGTCACCTTACTCTGCACTACTGAAAGAAACTTCTCCCTTCTTGGCATTATTGAAAGCACCTACCAGCTTTTGTAATAGAAGTCATTCTTGTGTTTTCAGACACAGCAGAGACTGGTGAAGTTGCTATTTCCATTTCTGGTTAAAGCACTCAATGGGCAGAGCCCACACACTGACTGTAGGAGACTTGGATTCACAGCACTTCTGCCTGGTCTAGAGCACAACTCCCAGTGCTCCCTAATGGGAGCCTGTTCTGCTGCCCACACCCTGAGAATCCCTGCTGATCGATCCAGTCCTGAGGAGAGGGAAAGCAAATTTAGTTCCTGGATCTCAAGCTAGTCTGGATGTCTTAGCCAAAATAAAGTTCAACTAAAAGTGAAGCCAAGCTGCTTAGCCTGATCAAGGCGAAAATGCTTCAATTTATGAGACATCTCAGAGCAGGACTTGTCTTGGAAATTTTAAGAAAAAGAGGTGTGGCACCTGCAGAATTTGGATATCTCTGTCTAACAGTAGGTTTACAATTATGGATTAAAATACCCCTATTTCTCTTTAGAAGACTATTTAGACATCCAACTTTCACAGAAGACTTTGACCCTTTCTTGCAGATGACGTGCTTTTCTGGATCAAGCCCATAATAACCTAAATTAACTAATTAAAAGGCAAAGATGAAAAATCACATCAATTATACTAATGAGGACTTGGAAAATAGTATAGAGGTAGCATGCCATTTGCATTAAACACCTCCAAATGGTAAATAGTGTAATCAGGCCTCCTTACTCGTCCCCCAGATTTGCAAGTAAAAGAGAGAAAGTGACATGAGGAATTGTAATTCCTCAAGTGCTTGCCTGCATCTTCCTGGCCTCTGTCAGAGACGCGGACACAATGTGAACTGCTGCTTTCTCAGCCTCTGGACCCACTTATCTCTATTATTCTTGGACAAGTTGTCCCAATTCAAATCAAAGCGAAGCTCTTTCTGAGGAAACATAGGTGGCTGCCCTGTGCTCCTGCAGCACAGTCACCGATTACCTAACGCGCTCAGGAATGTTTCCCTTCTACAAGCAACAGCTTTCATTTTGCAATATTCGCTGCAAAACAAGGAGGGACGAAGCAACTCGCACCCTGTGAGTTCCTTCACAAAGTGAAGTGGCGGTGTTCCCTGTGAGCAGGCGAACGATCTCCCTTCGGCCGCAGCCCGGCCAGCCAGGTGCGCTGCGCTCCCAGCGATGGGCGCGCTCAGCAGTCGCGCTCACCGCGATGCTGGAGGACTGTGTGGAAAGGAAGGAATTCTGCCACCGCTCCAGCAAGCAACAGTTCTGCTGAGGAGCATGGGCTGATCATGCCCTGCTGCCTTCCCGGAGCCCGGAGCTACCTCTGCGGAGCAGGAGCAGGGGTGCCGGGCTGAGCGCACCTACTCTTCTCCCATCCCACAGCCTCTACGCTCCGCTCCCCAAAACTATCTCCTCCTGTCCCTTCACTCCCAAGCCCAGCCCTTTCCTAAGCCAGCCCCATCTCCCCGCTGACAGCGAGGCAGGTGGCCCGGGGGCCGCCAGGTGCCGGCACCGCTCCGCTCCTGCCGGGGCAGCGCCCGGGGCAGAGGCGAGCGGAGGGTCCGGACAGGCCGAGGGGACCGCAGGCAGCTCCCCGCACCGCCCTCCACCCTCCCAGCGCCGCGGAGCCGCGGGGCCGGCCGGTACCTGCCGGGGCCGGAGCGCGGCGGGGCCGGGGCC
Source organism: Lonchura striata (assembly GCF_050655825.1). Classification (NCBI taxonomy): domain Eukaryota; kingdom Metazoa; phylum Chordata; class Aves; order Passeriformes; family Estrildidae; genus Lonchura; species Lonchura striata. Next base: position 68,390,241 of record NC_140741.1, read on the forward strand.
GCGCCGGGCCGGTGTCGGAGGCGTTGCGAGCGCGGCGGCTCCTCCCCGGCGGCGGCGGCGGCGGAGGGTCTCGCTCCTTCTGCGCCGAGTGTCAGACTTTCCCCCGGCCGCCCTCCCTCCATCCCGCCACCCCTTTCCACTCCCTCGCACGCACATGCACACCCCTCCAGCAAATGGGCTGCCGCCTGAGAGTGCGCCTGTGTGTCCGGGTGTGTGTCAGCCGGCGCAGGCACACCCCTGCTCGCACCCGCCGGGCGGGCTGAGCACGCCAGCACCGGCAGTGGCAGCGATGTGCCCACCCGGGCACCCGCAGCCCGTGTGCCTTCCCTGGGCCACAGCCTCTCCGGCGGTGCCCATCACACACCTGCGAGTTCGCACAGGAGCATCCCGAGCCCGGGATCGCCGTACGCTCCTCCTCCACGTGGCTAAGGCAGCCTCAGGTCCGCTCACGGTGTTCCATGACACATTCCCTCTGGGACGGAACGGCAGCACACTGGCTTGTAGACTGAGTAAACAAAGCCAGCTCGCCACACTCACGATAAGTGCCCGGAGCTCAGGGCTGGTGCGCATTTAGGAGTTTCTACGCACATTCTGTGTGCAGAACTGTAGCTGCCAGGGACGCATCTGCCCTGGCATTTATTTGTTTTGCCCCCGGAATGTGCTACATTGGTGTTTCTCCAGCTTTCCCATGTTGCAGACCACTTCCTAAGAGAGAATTTCTCTCCTGGACCAGCCCACTCCCACACCAAACCATTCTCTCCAACATATTTCCTCTGCGGCTGCCCGAGGAAGAGCCTTCCTGCCCACAGGCTGAGAGCCACTGCACACATGGCACAGACAGTATCACACACTTCCAGACAGGACACACTGGGGTTCTTTCAAGAGCTGTGTTTCCTTCAGTGAAGGGCTCAGATTGAAAGTCTTCAGCTGGCAGCTCAGTTGTGGAACAGACCCCGACTGTTGCTCCCGTCAAATAACATCAGAACCAAGGGAGTCCAGAGAAATATATTGGAGTTTCCACTCTGTAACTCACCTCAGCAGAACTTCATCTTCACCTACCATTCACACTGAAGTCAGATGGGTGGTCTGGGTATACAGAACAGGAGCTAAAAAAGAGGAGGTTTTTAGGTTCACCAAAAGTCAACTTTACATCTTTTTTACATGAGTTTTTTAAACAGTTTGTTACTGCAGTACCAAACTTACATACAGCCTGTACTTACCAGCATGAGTTTTATATTCCCAAAAGACAAAGGGAGGATTTTGGAGATACGGTGACTGTTGACTTCTGCTGCTTAAAGCCTTCAAAAAAAAAAAAAAAAAAAAAAAAAAGGAGATTTTATACTGAATTTCCACATTCGTGTCATTATCACTGGTAAAACTTTCCATTGCTTTAATCTCCACATGCCACAACCTAATACAAATATAATTGGGATAAGTATAATGCAGATTTGAGCCCAGCTTGTGTTTTGAATTTCTACAGAATAATTCTTGCACTTTACCTTGTTCCCACTCACTGATGATCACAGGCACTCTGCTGATAACCCTCTTCTGCAACTGAAGAAGCTCAACAAATAGAAAATAAGGAGCAGACTGGTGGAAGAAAAATCCTTGTGAATTTTTTTAAATGTTTTTCAAACATTTATTAGAACTACAGAATAGGGGTTTGAGACCATTAATCCTGATAAAAAGAAAATATTCTGCCAATTTCTGGCTTTTTCGTGTTCTGGAGATGTTTCAGACTGAAACAGAAATCGGCACGAATGTTTCCTTTTCTCATTTGTGGAACAAGTCTACAGACTCTGTGAAATGTAGGGGGGGAAATAAATGTTTTGGAAAGGGTTTTATTTTAGCAGCTGGGGAGGGGGAATGTGGAATAAATAGGAGAAGTTTTGTCTTTCAAGGCTTATAAAACCGATAAAAGCTCTTCATGGAGGAAAACAGGAAAAAATCCGCCCTCTTGTGGCTGCTGGCTAAAGGAAAGCCGATAAAATAACATTTCTCTGCAGACAGCAGGGAACGAACGCGCCTTTGGGAAGGCTCTCAGAGAAGGTTACACGAGGTCATGCCATGGACACGGGCTGAGCAGGCATTCGCATCTGCACAGCATCATTGTAAATGATCACTCGATGCATTCCTTGGCATTGTATTTTAAACCACTGCTCAGAAATTCCCAGAGCAGATAAGTACAGCTTTACTGGAAAATTCAGAAGGAATTTTACCTTTCTCAGCATCTGTGTTAATGCCACCTCTTGAAATGACCTTTTTGGTCAGGACTGCATTTGCTCTTAAGAGAGTGTTGGAAATGCCCCCTGAAATAAGGATTTCTGCCAAATTTAGAGAAATGGTCTAACGTTTCCATAGGAAGAGAAAGGTTCCTTCCCATATTTTGAAGATGTGGTGATTATAATGATGGTGAGGATGATGCCATTATTTCTTGTGCAGAAAGGACATGGACCATTGGATGGAAGAAGCATTCAACACCTCATTTTAAACACTAGTTTCAAAAGTGAGGAGTTTTTATATCTCTTTTTTTTTTTTTTTTTTTTTTTTTTTTTTTAGTAGCTAATTTGGGGCTTTCCTAAGGCCAAATTCCACACTCAGTGCCCAGAGCAACTGTTCAAATTACCTGTAAAGCTGAGTGGCTCATGAAAGAGAAGTTGAACATCAGATACCTGCATTTTTCTTTTCTCATTGGGCAATAATACAAACATGAATTAAATAAATGACCAAGCAGATCTTTCATAAATAACTAAAATGAGGAAGAGAGGTCAGCTATTTTTGTTACTTTCCATTTGCTTAATTTTGTGCTTGATCATTAATGTCAACAATGTCCAGACGCTGTAATGCCAGACTGGCATATTTCAGGCAAAACTATTTTCATGTGAAATGAATTGTCATGGTAAAATAGACGGTTCTTTAGTAAGACTGTGGGAGAAACACGAGACAACAGCCTGCTGCCACACTTTTAAGTGTTTATCTTTATACTGAGTACTATTATTCCTTCTCTAAGCAGTGACAGAAATGCCTGCAGCATGATGCAATGCAATGGTGTCGCTTAAATCTCTTAAGGAGAGGGATTGTTTTCCAAATGTTGGGCTAAGTTGTGCCTAGTGACTCACTTCAAGTAGAACTCTTGTGCATTTGGTGACTCTGAGGTCCTTCATGAGAAGGTCACATCATCCATGTCCAACTCTGAAAATTTTCCAAGGAACCTCCCATTCTTTACAAGTCCAAGGAATAAGGTGCTGATTTACTTCTTGTTCCCAGCCATCCATCCCTGCATTTGCTTACAGCAGAACAAGAAAATGTTAAACATTAAGCCACTAAAGACCAGAACTGATTTACCTTCATCTGCTGGAAAGCCAGATGAGCAGTGAAGGATCCAGAAGTGGGGAAACCTTTGTAAGGATGAAGCAGTCAGCTGGGCACAGAAATACAGAAATCACCTAATCCACTCAGCCTCAATTGTCTGTTTGTGATCAGCCACCAAAGTTGCTTCCCTGGGGAGGCTTGGGTCACTAAATTCCTACAGATACTGTGCAAGCACATTGGCAGACTGAGTTCTATACTTGCAAATAAGTCAAATTCAAATCAAACACTGTCCAAGAACTTGGATCAATATTCTGTGAAGACAATAAGTCGCATTTCCACTTCCAGTAACGGTACCTACATAGATTAATGTACTGTATAGAGAAGATCGTGTGTGTGTGTGTGTGTGTGTGTGTGTGTGTGTGTGTGTGTGTGTACACACACACACAGACTCCTAGAAGGCAGGTGTTTTAAAGAGGATGAGTAAGAAAAATAGTAGTGCTAGTAAGGTGTTGAATTTTCACCTTGCAGTCCATTAGGAGATAAAAGCTCTTTTTCTCCACAGGAATAGCCAGAGTTTGTGCATTTCCCTGTGCTGATGCAGCTATGCTGACTCTTGGGGGGGGTCTCCAAATAAAGACAAAGGACTCTGCCCTCTTCCTCTCCCACCACTTTGGGAAGAGGAGAATCTGCTTTACTCCAGTGTTGGTAGTCAAAATGCGTGCATGCAGCATTACCTGCACATGTCTCTGGAAAAAAAAAAAAACAATGGAAGACACCCCACCCTATCCCTGAGCATGGCTGTGATGTGGTATCAATAATCCCAGGGTCCTGGCCATGGCCCTCCTGACTGCTGCAAAAATTAACCTTGTCCTGGCCAGGACCTTGACAGGCTAATAGTGCATGTGGGATCTGGCCCAAATATGGTAAGAAGAATAAAAATCTTGTCTACAGATCACAAATAGTACATCAAGAAAAAAAGTTTGTTGCATTTCCACTTATGTCCAGCATAGGAAGGAAAATCAGCTTCTGAGAGCTCACAGTTCTATGAAAAATAACCTGAAGCTCATTTTCCTGCTTTGAATAAATTAAAGTTCTATATTTCTACTTCCAGTGAAATCAGCCATTGAACTAATTGGTTTAAGGCATTATCCTGGTCTCCCTAAATGGCAGTGAGTGCTGTATTGATTTATGGGCTTCAGCACCAAGCAGGGGAGGGTAAGAATAAAATCAGCTCTGAGCTGTGTCCAGAGAACTCCACTTCCCCTCCGTGGTGGCTGTAGAAATAAGAATTTAAAAACCCTCATTGTAATAAAACATGAGTTCTATTACATGAAATAGTACCATGTATTTTCTTATCTCAGAACACAGGATATCTAGTTCTGTTTATCCTTAGCATGAACAAATCTTTGTGAATGCCTGAAAGTCACATTTTTCCAGTGAAAATATGTACTTGTGGCTAACAGAAGACAAACATCCAAGCAATGGTTCTATAGATAGAAATGTTCTTTCCTCTAAATGGCTCTAAAAGATAGCTTTGTCCAAAACACACCCTATTTATTACTTATTCTTGAATACTTTTGTTTCCTACCCAACTTAGGGCAAACCTTACCTCCGAGTGATCACTTTTCAAGCAAAACAGTGTTAAATGGAACCACATGCCTTAGTGATTTACAGCATACATTATGTGGGCTCATGTTCACTGTCCTCAATAAATAACTATTTTGATTGTATTATAGGATCACCTCCTTTAAACTCTTAAACATTAAATTTGTTATAGCCTCCTCAGTGAGAACAGATTGCTGTCAGTAGCTAAAGACAGGATGCTACTGGCCAAGTCAATATGAAATTTGTCTGGAAGATGGGAATTTTCATCACTTTCAGAAGGATGAAAGCAGTAAGTTGGTATAGCAGGTTTGTTTACACGCTTCCTCTGTTCTGTGTTGGTATTCTGTTTTAAATCCTTTCATTAAATATCTGCAACAGGTTTGAAGAAAAGGAGCTCTTAACTTGAAGATCACCCCTACTAATGTAGGGAGGCATATATTTATAGACATTGTGGATTTTGAGAGGTCTAGAAGAGAACTTCAAATGTTTGAGTTTGTGTTTGTCTGTACAAGAAACCTAGCCTAGCCAAAAGAGGTTAGTGAGACATCTGAATCCCAGCGAATGGAAGCCAAATCCCAAAAGCATAGCAAAATCTCTTCATCATTGTATTTTGAGTATCTCAACCATCCACAGCAAGCTACATTTTGAATTAGAAAAGTATTTTGTGGGGAGCTGTTGGGAAAACACCACTACTATTTTTTTTTTGGCTTTTATTTTTAATTTATTTACAATTCAATAGACTTTTTATGGGAGCAGCACTCATTCTTCCCACATGGCCAGATGTAGATTTATAGTACATGAGGCCATCACCCCAACAACTGTGGTTCTGGTCCATTTGATTACCTGGTTTCTTCTTGCACACTACTCCCATTTGCGTCACAGCTGCATCCAGGTCTGATTGTCCTGCAGCACCCGTGGCCTGTGGAGTGCCACTTTCCTGCCACAGGAGACAGCAGTCCTTACCAGCACAGGCTGTGCACTAAATGCAGTGATAAATGTTGCACTGATTGGGTGTCTCCACAAGTAGCTCAGCTGACTGCTGTAAGGACCCCAGACTTCACTCACCAAGAACAAATGTGCTCAAATTTTCAAAAAAGCTTACTGCATAAAAATGAGATTTTGAATTGTAGCTGTTCCTTATGCAGTCAGTGCCAATTTCCCTCTGTGATGAGCTACCCCCATCATTAAAAAAAAAATAATTAAGAATACTTCAGACAAGGAGCACAACCTGTTCCTTAGTTTTTTCCATATCTTTCCCTTGACTGCAGAGGGAGCCTCCATGTCTGCTTCTAAATGTCTAATGTCAAATGAGTGAAACCCACCCTGAAGTAGTACAACTGAAGCCAACATAATTACATACAAAGTGTTTTCAGGATCAAGTCCAGAGGTTATTGAGGACTCTGTTATGAAAGGTGCTATTCATCTCAGCATTACAACCTGGAAGCAGAGCTGCCACATGTTGGTGTTCCTTGTTGAACAGAATTGCCGTCAGAGTCTGACGGAAAGTTATTTTATTCAAACTAAACTAACAGATTGTTAATTGATTTTGTATATTTCTACTCTCAGTATAAATCATTGATTCAGCTTTATACTAGATTTTATTCAGTTTACATCAGCAGCATTTCTAACTGTGGCTATCCCTGGCTGCCATTCAGTCTTCAGGGCTAGGGCTTAAAAAATTAAATAACAACAACAAAAAAATATCTAAAAAGTTTAGCATCATTGAAACCATGTGCATCTGTATAAAATGCTGATACATTCTGTGGCTCTATCAGCTGAGAAGACTGTAACTTGACCCAAAATGGGAAGGATCCCAGGGCATTCAAGAGCCAGTATTTGATACTTTGGTTTGGAGAGATAACTTCTGTCTTAGCAAACTACAGACATAAACTACAATGTGGAATTGGTTTGGTTTGCTGGATTTTAACATTATCTCTTTCAAATTTTCTTCTTTCAGTAAATGAATATTTGGGACATTGGTTATGATGAGAGCAGAACCTGAGGCCATAGAAAAGAAGCTGCATTGCAGTTACTGTGCTCACAAAATGCTTTTGGAAACATTTACATGTGAAAAGATGCTGCATCTACCAAGTCAATGCAAAGCTCCAGGTGCTTTCAGATCATTGACAAGCTTAAATAAACCACAGCTTTAGATTAAAAAGGAAGAATGCAATTTCTACAAATTGGGTACTTTTTAACAGTTTTGTTCAGCACAGGAAGATACTATCAGCTTAATTTTTTCCTAGTTAACTGATTATATTGGAAGTAGAAAAAAATTAAATTAAGCTAAAAACATATATTCTTTCATTTATATCTCTAAATACATTTCTATAATATACAATTATTTATTTTTTATTTCAGTCTCAGCTACTTGGCAGCTAGACATTAATGTCAGTTAGATGAGAAGACTTCATTTATGTAGAGAAGTACTTTAAGGCCAAAACTGTGATTTGATCACTTATCTCTGACTTGACTCAGGAATTTCAGTGGATGATCCCCAAGTTCAACCTTCAACCTCGGACTGAGCTACAACAGATACATAAGAAAAAGTACCAGTCCTGAGCTAAGTAACTGGGAGGAAGAGAAATAGCCAAGTAACTGAAAAGAAGATAAATCTCTGGAGAAATCATAACCATAGCTAAAAACCATGATCATTATCAAGATAACTGATTTTTAGGTAGTGTTAGGGCAAATCCCATTGTAGCAGTACGTTTCATCATCCTGATTTTTGGAAGGCAAAGGTTCAACAGCAAATTATTTGGTACTTGAAGGTCTCTGAATACATGAGACCCAATAGACTATTTACATAAATGTATTGTTGGCAAAACTGAAAAGCAGAGCAGATCCAGATGTATGTTAGGGATTTCTGGGTTATGTCTAAACAGGCTAAAAATACCTGGTAACTTTAGAGTTTACCTGGGAGTAATTACATGGGAGTACTTACATCTATTCTATATTTTGGATGTCATAAGGGATCAAAGAATCACACTCTTCTATTTGTGAAGCTCTTGGTTGAGAAATAAAAAAACTCCATGATTAGAAATGTATTTCAATAAAAAATTATAAAACACAAATAAAATAGAATGAGGGAGACAAATGAAGTGACTGCTCACAATAGAAGCATCTGCAAGGCCATAAAAAGCTCAAATATATAACTGAGCTGTAACTTATGTGACCAAGGGACAGAGGCTGATCCAGCTTCCTACATTCTTCCAAGATGTATCTTGTAACACTGAGGATTGCTGCCAGAATTCCTGTGTACAGCAGCCCTCTTCTAGAGAAGACCAAAAATAAGATAAAGGAGGAATATTCTCATTAAATAAGGCATTTTTAAAAATATGGGTAAAAGTACACTTTTGTTTCCTCACTTCCTATTTTGCAGCTTGTGACCCCTTCTGTTCCTCTCTTTGGGCTATGCTTTGGTCATGCAGAAAGATCAACCATGCAAATACAAGCCAAAAGTAAGGCATTAATTATGACCCAGTCACCTGAGACTCCCAATTAGTCCAAGAAGGAAAACAGGCACCTCCAAAGAATACATGATCCTGCTCGAGAAAGGTCAGATGACTTCTCCATTGGGGAAGTCCCCCAAAGGCAGAGCATGGGGACTGGTTCATTGTCTGAACTTTAATCTGCAGATATGTCAAGTCAGGTGAGGTGACTCTCACCCATAACTAACCCACTGGGGATGTTTATCTGTATGGTGCCATTCTCCTTAGCACCTTTGATGGTCAGTTGACAGTTTCTGATTAAAATCTGGTGTAGCCTAGCAAAATAATGGATTTTTCTGTGCTTTTGTATAATATCTGATAAATAGATCTAAATTTCTGAAGTCTTTTGTTATGATACCAGTATTGAAGTTTTGCATGTAAATAACTAAACGCAGATTGATCTGGCAATTGCTTTAAAGGGAGGAAATTTTCACCTGCATATTTTACTGTCATGAGAAAGTTAAAAAGCAGTGTGTGCCTTTGTTGATTAATGTTGTGTTCAATTCTATCATTAACATAAAACGGGGAATTATTTTATTTAAATTGTACACAAATATATAGCTTTGGAGACCACTGAAGAATTATATTAATGTTGTTTCATTATTAGGTTCTAACTCAAGTTGGGGAGGGTGGTTAATGCAATTCTATAATTTAAATTGTGAACGCTGTCAGTCTAACTTATCAAAATCTTTCTTCTGGTTTTAGTCAGAATGAAATCCATCTTCTGACATTGATGGCAAAAAGTTCATTCCAGATTCAAAAGCTAGAATACAAGAGCATGAATCTGAATACTATCAGCACCAAAGAGCAATAAGGATACCCACTTACCAAAAAACTTTCATATACCATAGGCTCACACCTTTATTATCAATGAACAAACCCAGAGTAGTAATTGTCTAAAACCTTAGGAAGTTTCACTGCAAAAAGAGGAATCAATCTGCCTCAGGAATATTCACGAGCCTTTAGCTTCTGGAGCAGAACTAAGTGCCCAGGTTGGTCCCAATGTTATTTGCTTTTATTTTCTATGGAATGAATTTTAATACCATTTTCTTGGCCTGCAAAGCCTGTTTGGAACTTCAGTCTTTGATATTTTTATTCATCCCTTACACATAACATCATTCATCTGCCTGGTTTTATAAGATGTTGGCTGTCTGAAAGCACAAAAGCTGTTTCTTTTGGCAACATTGTTCAGGATCTCAGTTTCAAAAGACGACCATAGCTAAGGAATATGTACTTTGTGTACATGTAATGTAGTATTTTACTTTTCTAAAAACCCAGCAAATTTACATTGCAGGTGCAAGTTGTCAAAACTTGTGGTTCTTTCCACTAAGCCCAGAGACATAACTGTATCCATATTTTTATGATATACCAGTTGCATGCTCTAATTGTAAATTACATGCATCCTGTTCATTTGATGGCCTTTTCTTTGTGTTTATTGACTCTAGAATTAAACTATAAAGGCAAACAGGCTTGGCAAGAATCTAGGTGGTTTTTGGAGTGATCTGAAGCCACTCCTGGTTTTTGTGGTACTTGTGGCAGAAATGGGTTCTGTGCTCATGGCTTTGTGGCATATCTTTGGATGCCTATGCAGGCACACATTCTTCATATTCCAAACCCACTGGCTTGGAATTCACTGAAAAATATCTAAGCCTTGTTTTGTGATACCACACCACTGACAAGGCAAAATCCAAACCATGAATCAAAATGGTATTTTTGTGATGGACAATGCCCATTAGTTCCTCTCCTTTCATATGTGGCCATCAGAATCAAAGTCCTGTGCATCAAGAGAAGCAGCTCATGCACGTCAGACTTATTTCTGGGATAGAACAATGAGAGGTTTTGCAAACCCTACACACACACACAAAAAAAAAAAAAAAGTAGCAGCAGAAGTTATTATAATAATATTTCAATGTGAAACCAAACATGCACAAAAATAACAAAGGACGATCACTCTGGGAACAGAATTTAATGTTTTACTTTCATCTGGAGACAATCAGGAGATCCAGATTTTCATCTTAATCCACAGAAAAAAACATCAGAAAACCAGAACAATTACAGAGATTCAATCTGTATCACTCTGTAGTTTTTCAGTCTAGGACATGGGGTTTTTTTTCCTTAATTCCATTTCTGAAATATCTGTGCTGCAGCAGGGGCTGCAATGGGAAAAGTGACAGCAGTGAAGGTGAGGAAGGAGGATGTGTGGGAGAACAAACTGTGTGAAAAGGAGGTAAGCTGGGGAGGCACAAACACCTCTGCCAAATTTTGAAGGACTAGCTGAAGAGCCCAGCTGTGGGAAGGAGCAGCTGGACAGGGATGAAGGTGAGAATTTCTGCCTGAAACCACCATGAGTCCCTCTCAAGGCTGCTGCAGGAATTTGTCTGTGGCAAGACCTCTACGTGGCACTCATTCACCAAAGGGCCTCAAGATTTTATACTTTTTTTAAGCAGGAAACACCTCAGCCCCAGAGTGACACTGTTATTCCTGTGCAGTGCAGAGGGAAACGGGCAGGTTACAAGTCTGCAAAGCAATTAAGGCAAGATAGAAACCACCAGGGAAAATTCCCAGAGCCAGCCAAATTTCACTACTCCCCTGCAAAACAAGGGAGGTTTGACTTGTGAATCTCAGATCCCATGAGTCACAGGATGGGTTCTTCGGCTGCTAATCTCAATTTTGGGAAATGACTCTTAAAGTTTTGAGTAGTCACATCTTCAGGTTAGGAGAAACAGCAGATTCTTTTCTCAGGATCAGCCACTTAATTAAACACAGAATATCTACTCAGTTGCAGACATCCAGACCCACTGACCTCAAATTTTTAGTCTCACAGAATTCCTTTAAAGTGCAGCATCCTGTCCATGAACACTCAAGAAGAAAAATGTGATAGAATTTACAACTGTCATATTACATATGTTCTCCAAAGAACAGATAATCTTCTGGCAGACATAAACTCACCAATTTGTGAAGAAAACTGTTGTACAAAAACCTCTTGTATTTTTTGTAACTGATACCCCACAATGGCACTAACATTTTTCATTTCAAGATATATATGAGAGGTGTATATATATATATGTATATATATATATATATATATATGAACATTATATAAATATATTGAAAGATAATGTGTGCAAGAGTAGACTTAAAGTTCAGTTCTACCATTTTTTAAAGAGAGCACCATTCAAAAATGGCATCTATTTTTATAAACAGATCTCTTCTAGCAGATTATTTTGCATGCATCATTTAGACAAATCTTTGCATCTTCCTCCAGCACTTGGAAGAAAAAGGCATTTGCGGGAGCAAGGATGAGGAAAGGAAAATATTTGGTTTTGCTTTGAATGGTTGTGCTCTTTCTTCATTTCTGGAACCAGAAAGAGGGATTTAAGTAGGTGCTTTAGATTCTCATATTTGATTAAAGCAAATATATTTTTCTCATTTAAAAAAAGGCAAATATTTGTAATTTGTCGCTCTTTTTTCATCTCAAGTCTTTCTGCTGACATAAACAATAGACTTCACAGAGAGGGTTTTTTGTTGCAGTTTTGGTGTCCCAGGTAGCTCTGCTAATTTCTCTTTGTCTGTGTTTTATTATGCCACTTTGCCCTGTCCATGACTTTTAAGCTGTGTTATTTTGTATATCTGGTATAGCAAAATGCTCCAAAACAAATACTGGTGTGGCTTGGTGAAGAGTGAATTGTGAGCCATTGAAATTAACAATTACTGTAAAATTTTTTGGTTATGAGAGGGTTTTTGACCAAGGACTCAAGCCTTCATTCCAGCCTTTTCTTTATGAATAGGGCTTTTTTTTTCCTGTTTCTGTGTGTTACACACTAAATTTGCAGCTCAGTTCAATAGCAGATCCTTGGCTGCTGCAGCAGCCCTGACCTCGGTGAAGCTGTGCTGAAACATTGCAATGAACTGAAAATATGAACTCTGTTGTGAATTGCACAATATCCTACCACTTAGGCCAAGTAACACAGCCTGTTTTCTCAAAAAAGAACAAGTGGTGAAATAATTTATTAAAATAAAATTATAAATTACTCATTTTCCATTGGAGGAGGGGGTTAGAGCTGAAGTATATTGAACATGTTGGTCTTCTATGTATAGCAGCCATAACTTCAGAATCTTGGTTTCAATGCAGAATGGCTGATTCATGCTAGGTGTGGGCAAACGCCACTTGACATGTCAAGTGAAAGCAGTAAAATCCTTTAAAAGTGTCAACATTTTGCAGTGAGAGGGGTTTTGGCTGAGGTTCATTTGGGGTCTGTTTTCAGAATAAATTAAAACTTGAACTTCAAAAGCATTTTTACCTTGACAAACATTAATTTCCCCAGGATGGGTTTTTGCCTTTGGCTTTTCATCCTCATTATTGAGTTGGAGTTCTACACAGACCCTCACGAAGCTAAGAGCAGAGACAGTCAATTGTGAAATATCAGCAGTGTATACAACATACTGCTTCTCCCTATAAAAGCATTTCTGAAGTGTTCACGGACATAATGTTTTTTGTTCCATACCAGTTTGATCCTATCTTAGCTTCTCTTCTGTTTGTCAGACAAATCCACACCATCATCTTAGTTTTGCCTTTTGTCATTTTATTTTTCTACCATCAAATATTCACATATGTGTAAGACAATATTTCTGCTATACATTGTCACATAGAAAGACATCATTAATGAGAATAAAATTCTGTGCAACATACAAAAGTTTTCTAAAATATTTTATGATACTTAAACCACTGTCCTGATTGATAATCCTGACTGGACAAGCAGCTGTGAAGGGAAGGACACACACAACACACCCTGCACGTTATGTTCATCACAACCTGGTGTTATCAGCTGCTGACCTGCCTGACTAAAGGAATTGCACCAAGCACTTTTAATAGATAGATATGTTTCCATTCCACTGTCTGTCTCCTTACATAAAGGGAGAAAGAAATGCTGCATATATTTATCCTGCTGTGCACTACCAAAACGCAGAAATTCAAGCAGAGACTTGCTGAGAAGCCTTGCAAACTTGTGTCTTTCATTCCAAATAAAATACTGTGTAAAATTATACAAAACAAATTAAATTATATATGGATGGTTTGTCATTTTTCAGCCAGTGGGAGCTCTTTTCTTTATAGCAAAAGATGGAGTTAAAAAGGTTTCTTGAATATCTCAACATATACATTTTGAAATGTTCTAAATAGCCCTCCCCAGTGCCTCACTAATTTTAAGATTGTCTTACCCTTTAAGTGACCTGATTGTAATCACTTATGCAGCCAACTAATTCCCTGACTTGTTCATTAAGATTATTATTAAAAATATTCATTATGTGTGAGCACAATGAGAACAGGACAAGTTCTTGGCTCACTGCTAATAAAAGATAAGTTTCTTTTTTACCTTGAAGGGAAAAAAGAAAAGACTACTATTTCTTAATGTCAGCCTGTAAGAAAGATGATTTTTGAATATCTTAAATGTATGCACATAAAAAACTTGTAATTCCTCCATATGAAAAGGAATTTGTGAAGGAATTGTACTCTAGGGCATGAGTTGTTGAGTATATCAACTAAATTAAAATAAACCATAGGAAAATTATGGGATAAAAGACAAAGTAAGCTCTTCAACCTTTGGGAAACTGAGCAAATCACGCAGGAAGTTTTGTATATACAAAACTATAAAAGATATAATTTAAATCACTATAATTACAGGAGTTGATGCCCTGTGGAATAACTTCTTCAGGAGGTTTGTTTTTAAGACAAACCTGATATAAATGAATTCAGTTGAAGTTTTTAAAGTTCAAGCAAAAACTGAAAGGTGAAAAATCCATGGTAGAAGTTTGCCTATCATTATAAGGATAGCTATATATCTACCTGCATATAGATATAGTTACGAGGGTAACTATGCACTAAATGTGTTAAAGGGTGTTGCTGGACCTGAACAGAACTTTGAGAAGCCCTGAATTCAGTTTCAAGATTCCTTGCTTTTTTATTATTACTTTTTATATTATTACATATGTGCTAGTTACAAAATTCTGTGAAATGCTGTGCCAAAACTAACATGCAAGATGAAAAATCATAGCAGATTACAGAGGACATTTTTTAATGCATTGAGAAATGAAATGTTCATTTCTTCAGATCAAAGAATCTCCTGCTGGAATCAACATAAAGTATTTAAATATATCACTGTTGCTAAAAGAGCCTTTTTAGATGAAAAAAGTGCTCACAATATTTTTTATAACCATTTCTACACATGATGAACAGCTCTCCTATGCAAATCATCTCCATCATTTTCTTCTGTCAAGGAGGAGAATTAATTGCCCTGTGCAATGTTTTGCAAAATGATTTCTTGGATTGATTTTGCTTGTTCTGTTTGTTGAATAGGTAAGTAAAATATTTTTATTTTCAGAACAAGCAATATTTGTGGTGTTGCTCAATTCTTTTCTCATCAGGTTTGCACTTGGTAATAGCAGGAGCTGAGTTGTCTCTGGATGGAGTAGCAGGTTAAGATTGGAGTATTTCTATGAGAAAGTGTTTGGGAGAGGTTTGAGGGTAGTGGGAATAGCCCTGGCAGTCAAAAAGCGTGAGGGAAAGGAGAGAGTTGGCTGCTAGCTTTGCCCCTTCTAATTTCTTAGTGTAGTTTCAGGGTTTCGGGAAGCTTTCCTTGTTTTGGAAAAAAAAAATTTAAAAGACCCTAAGTTTTGTTAGATATAATTTTAGAAAAAACTTTCTCCATGTTTCCAATTGGCAGGAAGTTTTGAAAAGAAATCTTTCCATTTGATTTAGAAAGATAACAGATTTTCTTTAAGAAAAGCCTCTAACATTCATCTCCCCATGATTTAATTAACCTTATAGATAATTATAACAAAAACACTAACAGGTTGTACAGAAAATTACATTCCACTTGCTGCTCAAATGAATAGTGCTGTATTTCATACAAAATCAGTTTTAATCGCAGAAGAAGGGAATTTGCAACTAGAAAATATGGAGTGTGTGGGCAGGCACCAGTATTGCACTTATTGATCTGCTATGGAGTTGGACAAGCTGTAAGCAATTCTGTTGGGTCAGAGCATGCAGGTGAAGGCAGCAAAACCAGAGGATGAAGTCGTGCTGGAGGGTGGAGGCCTGAGTTCAGCAGCTTGCCCCTGGACATCCTCAAATTAGACACGTCCTGACACAGAATTGCAAATTCTTGGACTGCTCCTAGGCTGACCTGCAGCTCTGCAGCACAGGAGACACTGCAGTGTTTCAAAACAAAGACCCCTGAGCAGCTCACCATCAATGACAGTCAGCCTGGCCTCAGTTATCTTCCCCCAGTAAACAAGATTTGGGAGAGGTCTGGGGGGTGCTTAAATCCCACTCTCACGTGGAGTTAGGACAGGCTAGGATTTACATTCAGTTCAGGAACCTCCTTCTCTGGAGTTTCTCAGTTCAGATGTCACATGTGGAATAATCACAAAGGATAACATGTGGGAGACTAATGTCCATCTTTTTATTCCCTGCTGAGAAAAAAGTTCTGCTCTGAAGGGCATTTCAGAGCAAAAAGCTGATGCAGCCACTTGGACTCAGCCTGTAGGAGTTATTTTATGTCCATTAATAACAGAAAAAGAAAAATATTGCTGTAATTTTGTCACAGACACCTTAATCTGTTAATCTAGGCACTTACATTACCTACAGGGTGTGGTGGCATTTTGATGAATGTCAGTGGCACCTAAAAGATGGCTTGGGTTCCCTAATGCAGATCCCTGCCACCTCTTTGTAGCTGTGAATACTAATTTAAGGTAAATTCTTCCTGTTTCAAGTAGCATAGGCACCTTCCTTGCACCATTTTTCAATCTATGTGCTTCGTTATATTAATTTAAGGATAAAATGACCTGCTCGTAGAATTTTGGTTTCAAGTTTTGAAGCTTTAATGGTTCATATATGTGGTTGGAAATAAGACTTGGAAAAAATAAAGGTGAAATTATTAACATCTGAAATTAAATCATATTTATCACACAGAAAACTTTCCATAGAGCTGGATTAGGTCAAGCCTGGGGCAGCTGCACTCAAGTGTTTAAGGAGGAGGGAATACTGCTTGTACAAGAATGCAGTCTGTTTTGAGCAAGAGATCGGTTTGTAGCTTTACAAATGTGCTTAACTTCAGAAATGTTACATGTGGTTACTTCATAGCTCCACGCTCTCAAGACACTTTCTCTTGTTCGTGGCTTCAAAGCTGAAAGCGCTGTTAGAGCACCGAGATTCAAACACCAGGTGAGGTGGTGAGGTGGCTCATGCTGGAGCACTGGACCCATAAACTGGTATAGTTCAGTGGTCAGGGCACGCCAGTTGTTCCAGAGATGCAAAAATGGGACTTTAGAAGGCCTATTCCCTTTGACACATGGTAGCCAGTCTGGGAAGGAGAGGAGGAAATTTTCTAAATGGAAATGACCAGCTTCCTGCAGCAGCACCAGTGCACAGAGGCCATCTGTGCAGCCTGGCTCCCAAGGACACGTCTGCCCAGAGCACCCTCACCCAGGCTTTGTTCTGCTGAATTCACAGGCTGGGTCAAACTCCCATATAAACTGCCAGGGAGTCAGGATTTGAAGTCTGCTTTTGAGTTTTTCCCTGCTTAAGCTTCATCCTTCATACCTTATCTGAACAAGAAGGCACCTTCTGGTTTAAGACATTGAACACCAGATCCAAATAAAAAAAAACAACTACACAGGAGCCTTGGAACAGCCCAAGGGCCTATCTGTATCAGTGTCTAGTCTCCAACCGTGGTGATCACAGCAAAATAAATGCAGGCAAGTGGTATTTTTATGCAGGAACACACTTGAACAAACCCTGCCAAAGACTTCACTTGAAGCTAAAATGGCCTCCTCAAGTCTGAGGCAGTGTCTTCATGTGAGAAAACCTCCCCTAGTCCCTTCCTTTCATGAATTGGTTGGTAGTGCCTTTTGATCTGATTGTCCACAACACTTCTTGAGTTCCATTGTTTAATTATATGTTAATAGATACGTCCATTTGGTTGCTGGAACACTCATCCTGCATAGTATTTGATGCCCATGTGCCATGAAGCTCATGTATCATGATAACTTGCCAGCAGTCAATCCCTGTTCTCCTTTTCTCATACTACTTATATTTTGGGGGTTTTCTGCAGTTTTTAAGTAACTTTATGAGTAGCAGGTATGTATCACCAAGAAAAAAAAATGGTTTATGGTATTTACACCTTACAGACAAAAAGCTTTTTCCAGCCACTTTCTACTAGATGATATATTGTTGCTTCTCTTTCGACCGCCACTTTGCTCTCGGGGGTTTCTCGCCGCTGTCCCCCGTCCCTCCCCGGCCCCCCGGGACCCTCCGGCTAGCTGTCCCCTCCGGGGCCGGGGTTTTCCGCGGTCCCGCTGCCCTGGGCTTACCAGGCAGCGTCTGGGTTAGCACGGTCCGAGTTGCGGCGCTGCCTCAGTCGCCGCAAGGGTTCGAGATAAAGAGACCAAGAGAGACCAATGGTATGCTTGTCCAGAGAGATTGTATTGCCTGAAGCATTGCAGTGACCAAAGGCCCTGGGCTATTGCCCAGATACAGTTTTATACAGCAAAATTAAGAGATAAGGTCTTAAACAATAGAGACAGTGTTCAGCTAAGGCACATCAGAACCACCCCAGGGGCCAGGTCCAATGGGAACTGCTCAGGGGTGGGGAGAAGGGGGTCTACAGAGGAATGCTGAAGCGGGACTTTCCCGAAACAGTGGAGCATACATAAATGTATCTTTTCCCTCAGTTTCTCATTCCCAAAGCCTTTCTAAAACAATGGGGCATACATGAATGTATCCTTTTCCTCAGTTTACCATTCCCAAGGCCTTTCTAAAACCTTCCTCCACGCTACCATGCCAGCATGACTGCAACAATTCCCCGCTTTTCAATTACTAAGATGAACGATGCCTTGGGAGAAGGTAAACTGTGGCTCTTAAACTGCAGTGTCTTTCTGCTTGTCGTCTTCCCACCAATCGCTTTCCGTGGCGGCAGCAGCGATGAAAACCGGCGCAGAAGCCTTCGGCTTCGAGGTGATGACCTTGGAGACGATCCGCTTCAGAATTCCAAATGCTAACAGAACTAAAAACAATGCAACTAGAAAGTAAAAGATGTCTTTTAAAAGAGACACTGCCCACCCAGAAAGGTCCCAGTCTTTGAACAGATTTTTAAACCAATCCTCATTTTCTTGCTTCACATTCCCAATGAGGCTTCTCATTTCCTGAATGGACGAGTGGACACTCTGTCCTTTAGATGACAGATTAAAACAACACAACCCATCAAATTCTTTACATCCATGACCATGTGCCAACAGCAGGAAATCAATAGCTGCCCTATTTTGGAGGGTAGCCTTCCTGGTTATTTCCTCATCTTCTAGGAGGTCACTCAGGGCTGCTGATGTTAAATTTGCCTGCTTGGTCACCCAGCATTCTAGATTGCCTAATTCACTCAATGCTTTGGCTGCTGCAACCCATGGTAAAAACACAGAGACAGCAACTCTTTTGGATTTTGCCCAATGATAAATTTCTGCATCACAATGTTCATCAAATTGGCTTGCACTCCGCTTAGTAATTTTTTTCCCACTTTTTGCTTGCCCAATTGGAATTTGGGTCATGTTGGGGGAAGCAAGGGTCAGATGCCCAAAAGTACATGGACCTCCAATAAGACGAGATGGGATTCCTGGGTACGCTCTGTCCCCACAGATAAGAAACATTCCCTTGTCCAGCTTGCGTGGACGGAAATCAGTGGTGGATGTAAATTTCAGCTTGTAGACAGCTGTGCACCATTGACCTGCTCTGAATTCTACCTTGTACTGTTTGACATGCTCATATAATTTTACTTCTTTGGTTGGGGAAAAATCAAATTGAATGCAAAATTCAGCTTTTGCAGAGCCTAGGAGTTCTAATTCCTGGGGCTCCCCCTCAGCAGTGGGCAAATGTGAAACCCACCCTTGCCACAAAATGAGGGGATTTCGCACTTGTGCTTCAACTTGTCCTGCACCTTTAGGTATTTTATTTTCGTTCACCTGCTTTTGCAAACGGACCAGACCAATTGGAAACTCGTCCTCCTTACTTGGAACCCCTATTAAACATGTGGACATCGGATTTTCTGCTGAGGCAGTGGACAAACACATATGATCCTGTTGCAAGGCTTGGGCTAGCGTGACCCACACATTTTTCTTGGGCTGTGGAACAATCCATGCATCCACCGTGGAAGGGTAGATGACCATTCCCTGGAACCAAACGATGAGCAGGAATGTGGAAATTGACATTCTGCTAGTCTGAAAGAAAGATAAAATCATACATCAAAGTGAACTAACTCTGAAAAAGATACATTTTGCTCTGCCAGTATAAAGGAAAATGATTCTCCCCCCTCCCGCCTTCCCCCCTTGTCGAGGAGGCCCTTCAGATCCTGGAGTCCTGGGGGTTGCTGCTCCTGAAGCAACCACCCTTTCCCGTGGTTTTATCACTGAGTCCTCTGTCATCAGCATAGCTTTCCTGGTGCACTCCTTGATGAGCTGATCGAGTGTGGGGGGAGGCGATGATGGAAGAGCCAGGATGACTCGCTGACAGACTTCATTTGCATTTGTGGTGACCAGTTCTAATGTAAGTTGGTCTTGGAGCTCTGGATTTTGCACCCTTTTTTCCACAGAGGCTCGCACTCGATCCACAAAATCCATGAATGGTTCTGAAACAGACTGCTTTAAAGCGGTATATGAGACAATAGGGTCTTTAGAAGGCATATTAAAAAATGCACGTTCTGCTGCATCCCTGGACAGGTCTAACACTGCTCTGGGAATGCCTGCTGCTTGCTTTTCAGCTTGGCTCCAATCACTCTCACCCACTAGATGTTCTAAAGTGATTTCCTCATCCTCTATATCTGTGGAAAGGCTTGGACTTTGCAGAATCTCTGGGAGGAGATCTGCTGCAAGTCTTTTCCACGTTCTTTCCCACAATCTAAACTCAGACTGAGGGAGCAAGCAACTGAAAAGACGTTTCAAATCAGCGGGGACAAATGTCTTGGAGCATATAGTAGCTTTCAAAATGCTCTTAAAAAATTCACTTCTTTCCCCAAACTCACGCTTCGTTTTGCAAAGTTCCCTAATACTATCATATGAAAGGGGCTCCCATTTGGCGTTCTGTCCCCTGGCATTATAAATCACAGGGGCTAAGAACGCAGGCTCGGTCTCTCTGAGCACTTCCCGGCTGACAGCCTGGGCGCTGCCGTTGCCAGGGAGACCGGGAGAGGGAGGGGGAGGAGGGCCAGCTTGTGAGGGAGTGGCCGCAGCCGGCGGGGCTGCGTGGAGCGGGGCTGGGACAGGGACAGGGGGTGGCGATGCAACTGCGAGAGGAGGAGCTGAGGGCTGGACCGGGGGCTGGAATGTGGGCTGAACCGCCGCAAGGGAGGAGGGGTTGGGGTCAGGGACAGGCGGAGGGGGGAATGCGAGGGCTGGGGGCATGTTCTGGGCTGGCACAGGGAGCAGGGAATGCGGGGATGGAGAAGGGAAAACCGCGTGGCCACCTCCATCTTGTGGGGGCTGCACGGGGGAGATGGGGGGTGCAAAGCATGGATTTTCAGCTGTGGGAACAAAAGCAGGAGGCGGAGAAGGGTTAGAAACTAAATCTACATCTGCACAGTTAGTTTTCTCACCGCAGGGGGTGCGGAGGGGCACCGGGGACGCGACAGGGCGCTTTTCTGCTCCCTGGGCACCCTGAGTGTCCGCACTCTCTTTCACAACATCGTAAACGACCAAAAACATTCTCATAAAACCTTCTTTCACTGAGGGATCTCCTGCCTTTGTCCTTTCACTCAGCACTGCACCAACACGCTTCCAAAATCGTCTTTCTCTCACTACTTGCTCTGTTATCTCTGGAACACTTACTGATAACCATCTGACAAACTCTTTTACAAGGCTCTTAGGAAATTTGACACCTGCACTCAGCAGGGGCTCCTGAACTTGTTTATAAATCTCTTTCTGCTGTGTAGTCAGCCTAACACCCATGGCTGGCTTCACAGCAAATCTCAACCAATTACTGCAGCAAACCCAAAGTTCTAAAGCTACGACGGAGACTCCCGTCACGCCTGCGCGCTGGCGTGTCCCCCCACGGGCACACAGGAGCCGATGTCTCCTGGCCGGGCCCCTGCCCCCCAGTACGAGACTCACCCACCGCCGTCCTTTAGACACCACTGCAGCAACGGTTCCCGAACCCCGGGCGGTCTCCCGGGTGTGGAGAGGTGCCGTCCGACCCGTGACGACCTCGCCGGACAGAAATCGGCGTCTGTCTCCACGGCAACAGTCCCGCTGGGCTGTGTGGAGAGGCAAATGCCTCACAGTCGGTAGAGCATGAGACTCTTAATCTCAGGGTCGTGGGTTCGAGCCCCACGTTGGGCGCCACTTGTTGCTTCTCTTTCGACCGCCACTTTGCTCTCGGGGGTTTCTCGCCGCTGTCCCCCGTCCCTCCCCGGCCCCCCGGGACCCTCCGGCTAGCTGTCCCCTCCGGGGCCGGGGTTTTCCGCGGTCCCGCTGCCCTGGGCTTACCAGGCAGCGTCTGGGTTAGCACGGTCCGAGTTGCGGCGCTGCCTCAGTCGCCGCAAGGGTTCGAGATAAAGAGACCAAGAGAGACCAATGGTATGCTTGTCCAGAGAGATTGTATTGCCTGAAGCATTGCAGTGACCAAAGGCCCTGGGCTATTGCCCAGATACAGTTTTATACAGCAAAATTAAGAGATAAGGTCTTAAACAATAGAGACAGTGTTCAGCTAAGGCACATCAGAACCACCCCAGGGGCCAGGTCCAATGGGAACTGCTCAGGGGTGGGGAGAAGGGGGTCTACAGAGGAATGCTGAAGCGGGACTTTCCCGAAACAGTGGAGCATACATAAATGTATCTTTTCCCTCAGTTTCTCATTCCCAAAGCCTTTCTAAAACAATGGGGCATACATGAATGTATCCTTTTCCTCAGTTTACCATTCCCAAGGCCTTTCTAAAACCTTCCTCCACGCTACCATGCCAGCATGACTGCAACAATATATCTGAGACTATAAGCAAGTAAGAAGAGATCATGGAAAAGGAACTTAAAAAACACTAGATTTTTATTTCAGATAAGGTAGGTTTACAAGTGGATCTAGAATGTGCAGAATGTGCACTTTGCAGCGGGTTTAGGACAGAGATACTTTTAAATATTTAAAAAAAAAACACTTTTCCTTCATAGTAAAGAAATACATTAAAGTGTCATATCAGTAAAACCTTTCAGTGATGCTTATTTCTCTTAAGTCAGTGAAGTTTGGGCCAGATTCCTAATTATATATTTTTCTGGTATAAAATTTTAAGAACACATTTTTATCAGATTAAAACTGATACAGTTGTTATTAGTCTCCATCTCTATTTTTATGTAATATAAATTTAATCTAGCCAGTCTATACTGAGGTAATGATTTCTCTGTATTTAATTCATAATTCTCTTATGATGCTCTTGTGAGACCCCACCTGGAGTGCTGCAGCCAGTTCTGGGGCTCTCAGGACAGCAAAGACATGATCCTGTTGGAAAGGGTCCAGAGGGGAGCCAGGAAAATGGCCAGAGGGAGGGAGCACCTCTCCTGTGGAGAAAGGCTGGGCTGTTCAGAAGAGGAGGCTCAAGGAAGACCTTAATGCAGGTCTGTGGTGACAGGATAAAGGGAAATTGCTTTAAGATTGAAAAAGGTAAATATAGACTAGATAGCAAGGATAAATTATCTCCTGAGAGGGTGGTGACAGGCTGCCCAGAGAAGTTGTGGGTGCACCACCCTGGAAGCATCTGAAGACAGGTTGGATGAGGGTTTGAGCAACCTGGTCTAGTGAAAGGTGTCCCTGCCCATGGCAGAGGGTTGGAATGAGATGATCTTTAAGGCCACTTCCAACCCAAACCATTCTGTGATTCTGAGCTCCCTGTTTTCTCCAGTGAAGAGGCAATGGTTCAGAAAGTGCTAAATAAAGGCCTGCCTTGCATTTATTTCTGACAAAAGTAATTGAAAGTCTAAACAACTATTTTTGTGTTCTAAAGGGTATGGATAGTTACTCCTCTTTCTGACTTACCTATTGATACCTCCTGTTATGTGCTCATCATCCAAACAACCCAGTGAAGCAAATGACAGTTTTACCTAGGGGTTTGAAGGCAGAGTTTTAGCCTTAGAAATGTGTTTATTTTAGGAGTTCCACAGAAAAGCTAAATTGTTTTATTTCTAGCACTGGAGATGTAAAAGTAGAAAGAGAGAGAATTTAGTCTAGAAATTCAGATGCCTGTAAGAAATACAACTACTTTACTATGTTATATTCCATTACCTCATCTGAAAGTATGTTTTTCCTTCACACAGTGTGTTCTTGCAAAACACACTTGGTATACACAGTTTTTGCATACATATGTCTATTAAACCTTCATAAAACAGGTTTGTTTATGGAGTGCCTTTGAAACTCTGTTTAACTACAAAGCTTGTCAATCTCTGTTCCAGCACAGCCTTAGCCTCAGGAGTAATGGCATTAGCTCTAATTATTACAAAATAAGTCCTTATCAATCTTTTCAAGAACTAATTAACAGCTTTGTTATGTAAAAAATGTCTGCTTCCATCAGATAAAGGGAGAATGCAGATAAAGCTGTGAAATGCAGAAGTCATGCTGCAGCATGGGAGGGTTATCTGTTTCAGTGAGGATGATTGCTACAGCCTGAAAGTCTGCATGGAGAGGATTATATGTGTCCAAACCCACTGCCTTTCCAGTGCCCCACACAGACAGAGAACAAACTCTGATGTGCAAAGGCAACTGGGCCATTCTATGAAAGGAACATGCCTTTGTTAACTTTTTCCACTCAAGAAGTTTCAAGTCCATAAATAGTGTTGTTGTCCATCAGTGCTATAAAATAAACTATTGAAACAGATTGGAGGCCATGTTTTTACTTATTCAACCTAGGGTTTTTAACTTAATGTTCTTAAAATGCCCCAAGAGTTTCTATGTCCCAGTGCACCACTGTGTTGGCATACTTGCATTTTCAGATGCTAAAGGAAATATCAAAATAATGGGAAACAATGCTTATTTCCCAGAATGTTCTTTTACACTGTGTTGCCATCCTGTAAACAAGCTATAATTGGGGGGTTTTATGCTTCCTGCTAACCTTACTAATCTTTCTCATTTGAACTGACAAGTTTCATGCTTATTAGTTTTGCAAAATTAAATATACACATCTCTTCTAAGATTTTTTTTTTTTTTTGAGTACTCTGGACTCAAAGCAGCAGCTCAAATGTAGGAATTTAAGTGTTATTCAAGGTGCTCTAATACATATTTGCATATTCTCCCACTACAACGGCAACCTCAGCACCCAGTTTCACAAGTAGGGACATACATATAGATTTCCAAATTTAAGTTTAGTCCATGAGCTGAATCTCATTCTGAAAGACAAAACAATTACCTTTGCCTAGATTTTATCTCAAGTCTTCCAGCTTGTAAACATAACTATCCAATTATCCTAAGCCCTGAAGTACAGGACATGAAGTAAGGATTTTAAAGAAGCATCCCAACAGTTCAGATAGCACATAAGACCACATTTGTGGTCATGTTCTTTATTTATCACAGAAAATTGCCACTGAGTTGTCTGCTACAAAAGGAGAGTTCCAGTTGTAGAGGAAAAAACAGTGGAATTCTCAGGACTGAACAAGAACATGGAATGGGAAACAAGCAGCTTCGAAATTAGTTAGCTCTTGGCTAGAATGCCAAACTAAAACATTTTAACCATTCTCATGGCAAACTGGCATCTGTACAGGTTTCACAATGGCAGGGTGTTTTGCTAGCAAGAACACTACTGTGGCCAAAGTAGCCTGATCAGTGTATTAATAAACAGATTGAAAAAGGTGTGAAGAAAATTTGATCCTACTAACAGATGCATATTGAGCATTCCCAGGGAAAGCCAATGCTGCTGTTTACATATTGCAGCATATGTGCAGATTTGTCACAGGAAACCCGTGAGACATATTCACCTGAGGAACAGCAGGGCTATTGTCAGGCACACAAAACTCTCAGGAATGAAAACTGCAGGGAGATGTTTGCTGTGACTGAATGCTACTCAGCTTCACTTTGCCAGGCTGGACAATCTGGAAACAATTCTGAGTGTACGTCCATAGAAACGAGTGCTCTGCCTGCCATGCTGACCCAGCTGGCACGGGGCTTTGTGAGTGGAATACCCAAGCCCTATCCCTGACACCATCCAGGTGGTACTGCCAAAACATCCACCTGCCTTTTCTCTGCCACACACTTCAAAATCATTCCATGTGGTTTTCAGAACTTTCCTTCTCAGTGTGCAGAAGATCCAAGATTCCAGCTCTTTTGGCCACTGTGATGCAATTTCAGAGTGATGATGCTAAAGAACAGACTTTTTCTGACAAGTAAAAGTACTTACAGAACAACTGGATGTGGAGGTCATGAATAAAGTCGTAGGACCCCAAATAGTTTAACAAACTATTTCTGGGAGAGGTTGCTGATACAAAGGGAAGCATTGAGGTAGCCTATGTTCTTTGTTAGCTACTTTTGTGATAGTAGTAGTCCTTTAGGTTCTTTATCACATCTGTACTTTATACAGTTTATCTCTGCTACTCCTGATCACATTATATTGGAAATGGCTGTTTGTTTTTTCCTGTGATGCAAGAAACATTTAAGTGTCAAAAAAAAGTACCCAGTGTTAGGTCCCAGGAAAACATCTGCTCACACAGTGCTGAGTTAAACTATGGTGTCGTGGTGTTAGACTGTCATGCTGTGGTGGATGTCAAAAGCCTACAGGAATTAAAGATTAAACAAATGAGAAAGAAATCATAAAAATTAGGTTTATATTAGGAAGTCTATTACATAAAATTGATATCACAGTAAAGAAGTTTTTTCCATGTTCAGGTGGAGCTTTCTGTGTTCCAGTTTCTGCCTGTTGCCTCTGCCTGACTCCATCCTCTTCATGCCTTCAGATCCAGGCATTGATGAGGTCGTGTTTCAGTCATCTCTTCTGCAGCCTGAACAAGCCCAGCTCCCTCAGCCTTTCCTTAGGCTTTGCTCCCTTTCCACAGCCACTGGTGAGATGAGATGCATCCAAAGGTGGTGAGAAAGGCTGTCCAGGTGATCATGGAGCAGTTCCACAGCCACCTCCCAGAGCAGCAGTGCGCGTGTGAGGACACTGCTGTCATTCCATAGGGAGCAACGAGGGGCCAGACCTGCCTGAGATGTGCATCCCTGTGCTGCAGGAAATGCTGCAGATGGATTTGCACTTTCACATAACACTCATGATGCAGTTAGAGCAATCCCCTGATTTATTCTTCATGTGTTCCCACAGGTGGAGAAATAAAGAAAAGTACTTTGCAGACAGGATGATTGCTATGGGGATATGGGTTTGTCAGTGGGATCCCAATGCACACTTGAGATTTTCTGTAGCAACACAAACAACAAACATTGAACTTCAATTCAAATTCACCCTCCCTAGGCTCTTCTTCCAACAGAAGCTCCAATACAAAACAGAATTTTACTGAAATATTTAGTGTCTGTCTTGTTTTATTTTAAAAATCCAAGTATGAACTGTTCAGTCCCAAGAGAATGATTTTTGTGATGAAATTTGCCCATGTGCCTACAAACAAATCCGGTAACTCTCATGTCTCATTTCATGCTTCCCAAAAGTGACAATGCAACAAACTGCTGTGTTAATGCCATTATAAATTAAAATCATGTTTAGCAATCCAGGACATACTTGCTAAGAACAATTAAAACAAACCACTTTGTACAAACCAGTGGTGGCTTTAATGTTCAAAGAATTCAGTCCTCATCAGAATTAATCCTTCTCTGTCCAACATTTTTCTCACTAGCCTCAAACGCTAGAGGATGAGATGCCTTCCTCTTTTAAAAATGTATAAAACTATATATTGTTGCTTATAATGCATATTAGATATTCCCTTTCTTTTGTTAGATATGTACATCCAGAATGTGCTTGAGTGAAAATAAAAATAACAAAATTATTTAAGCTATTACATTAATACTGAAATTTCCACGTCAGTACTTTTTTGACAGCTTCATAAAAACTGATATCTACATTACCATGAAGACTTTAATCACCTTCAATTGCTTTAACTTTTTCTCACTATTCCTAGTGATGGATTGAAATACAAAGAAATAGCAAAGGACTTCTGGGAAAGATTAAATAAATCACTAATTTTAAATCCTTTTTCTTTCTCTCTGCTTGATTTGATAAAAAGCATGAAAAAAAACCAATTTTGTGGGCTATAAAAAGTATTTGAATGTGCAAACTGTCACTGTAGGAACATCAGCTAAAATTATCAAAGTTAGATGCAGAAATATTGGAGCTCACATTAGATTTCAAGCTGGCTCATTCAGAAATTTGAGTCTAATGTCTAGGGGCTATAGTATACTTTTAGCCATTTTTGACTATTCACAGAGGACTGGTTCTCTGCAACATTTCTTGTTACCACATAGTATCAGAGTCAGCAGAACTACTCATACATGCAAGCATCCAGAGAAAATGTTTGAAAAATGAGATCTTTTGATGTGAAGAGAAAATAGAAAAGTAATTATGCCCCCTCCCCAACATAGTTACATTTGAAGAAATTCATAGATCACCAAGTGTATGTGCAAGGGAGGTAGGAGATATTCAATCAAGAAAACCTTTATAGTGGAATGATTTATTTTTAATAAATTACTTCTGCATAGAATTTCCTCTTATAAGTTGTAAAGGCCGCCCAAAAAGATTGAAACTGCAAGTAAAGCTAAGCTGTGCATGCAAAATGAGGAGAAAAAGAGGTGTAAGGAATTGACTGTAAGCTCTTGTAAATCTCTTTAGTTCCACTCAGCTCAACTGACCCAAGTGAGTGCATGCCAGCCAAGGGAGTTGCTCTGTGGTTATAAAAAGTGTGAAGAGATAACGAAAGTCAATCTATCTGGTGTCTAAGTCTCTTTGTTACTCTTCAAAAATCCATCTGCTGCCTCTGTATGATGTCCTATTATAGTGGCTATTATGTATTCTGCATGGCTAATTGATTAGCTCTAATCTAACACCAGTTGCTCTAAAGCAGATTAATATAATTATTTCATTTTTACTCCAGCACTGGTTTTGTTCAGTTTTTAATTCTTGTATATTGCTCCTGTGAACCCAAGTATCTATGTATTCCACCCAGGTGACCTCATACCTGGCATCATGGATATTTCAAGCGCCGTGAAGTTGGGTGATGTCCTTAAATCCTTTCTGTCTTCCACTAAAATGGACTGCTATAACTAATTTTATTCCATATGAACAGTAATGTTTAGAATCAGAAATGAAAGATGATATTCATCCAGTCTGGCTCTGGGACCCAAACAACTTAACAGGAGTTAAATGGTCTGGAGTGTGTGGCAGCTCCTGATTCCTCAGTGCAAGAAGACATGTGCTCTGCTCCCCTAGAGCAGATCAGGAGATGAGCCATCATCAGGAGAAAAACAAACTGAATAAATCAAAGTTACTATTGAGATGGCTTGGAAAGTGCCTCCTTGGTCTGTTTTATCTGTATATGTTCTCAAGGTTTTGAGTGGGTTTAAAGAACTGAATCATAAATTTTCTAAGAAAATAACTTAGGCTACTTTGAAGGGGGAAAATGTCTCTACATTGATACCAAATGCTTGTGAATATGTATCATTTTCAGAAATGGATTTGTAAGGAGGGTGAAGTATCTGATTAGAAGAATGCAGCCTGTCATGGTTAGGGCATCCATCAGAGGTAATGATCAAAAGTAATTCCATAGTTAAATCATCAGAGGTCCATCAGTGTAAACAAAAGTAAAAATATCACAAGTGGGCTTTATTCTCTGTATTGTAAGAAGAGAATATCTGTGGCCTTCTTCTGAATGTAACTTGCTCATCTTGCATTTTCACCAATGCCCACATCTAATTAATGCCCTCTTGCATCACTGCTGACAGTGATCTAAAGACCTCTTTAGTGATGTAGCTGACTACACAATTTCCAATTTCATATGACAAGAATCCTTTATCTTCCAATTCTCTAAATGTAGTTTTGGTTATAATATCACTTTAGTCTTACTTATACCAGATGTAGATTGGAAATTCAGAAATGCCCCATAACAGATATACACCAATGCTAATGGAATCTGAGTCACAAAAAAGAGTTTGTTTTCCACCAAGGTTTCACATAAATATTTGTTGTATTGATTCCTTTTTAAAATAAACTAGTTATCTGGGAATCCTGACATTCTCTGCTGTTAAAAAAAAAAAAAAAGAGGAAAGAGAAGACCATAATCTTAATGGCATTACTTAAGGCTTGAAGAAAAGTTTGAAGAAAAGGAGTAATAAATTCAAAACAAAATTAATTAAGGGAAAAAACCTCCAAACTCAACTATGATAAAACTACAGATTGTCCCATATGTTTCTATTAAGGATACTCAATCTCCCTTTGATAAAACACTTCAACTTCTCATGAGGAAAAATAGAGTAAATATCTGGACTTCAGTAAAGTATTTGGGACTGGGTCACAGGAAATTTCTTGGGCTGGAGACAGCTAATACAAGAACTGGAACTTGGCTGAAGGATCGTTTAGATGGAAGATGACAAGCTGTACCTAAACAAGAAGCCTTGGATCACATGGACATCCCAATGGGATTTCTCAAGGATCGGACCTGGACTAACTTAATGTAATGTTTTCATTATGACTTTGGCACAGAAACCCAGAAGTGAGCTAATAAAACATGACAACACAGCATTTGAAGTCATTGTCACTGTAGTGAAAGATGGGGATGCCATAAAGAAAGCCTTTTGTTAGCAAGATAGAAATGGGAGAAAATTCCATGCCATGAAAAGTGAGAAGACTGATTTAGGCAGTAATAAAACTCTGCTGGAGGGGTTGGGTGCTGAGGGTTTGGAAGCAGCAAGGAAGAGAAGCAGAGTGCAGAGTAGAAACTCACAGCATGGCTGCGAGCTGCTGGTGCTGCAGAGATGTGTGAAGAAGTTTGGGATCCACAGTAAATGGGGAAAAGTGCCTGGGTGCAAGGTCATGGCCAGACTTCATCTGGTGAAGTGCATGCATTCTGATACTCAGACACTGGAAAGAGGGATTAATTGGGGAAAAATGCCAGGCAGCAGCATAATATGGAAGTAATTTGAATACTTCTAAGTACTATTCTATTATAGAATAATAGAATCTTAGAAAGGTTTGGGATGGAAGGTTTTTCTTAAAGATTGTCTAGCTCCAACCCCCCTGACATGGACACAATTATGGTTTGTTCTTTATTGTGACAGGGCTGAGTCCTGTGGTTTAGCCTTGCTGCCTCTGCAGAGCCATGGCCAGGTGAGAGCCCTCCCAGCAGCACAGAAAGCCTGACCATTAAGATTTCTTCAAAGATACCACATTGTGCTGAAAAATAAGCAGGGGAGACTGAAAAAATAATAGTAGTGCTTGAATAGCTTTCACTGGGAGATTTTCTGTAAAAGCTACTTCATAACCTCATTATGTCTGTGTGTTTTCTACATACAGCATCATGCTCTGTTATGGTCTGACTCCATAAAATTGAGTAAATTCATGTGGTAGCAGTGCATTCCAGTATTGCCTGAAAGCTCAACCATCTCTGTGCTCCTATTAGAACTGCCTCTAGTTAATTCCCAAGCCAGACAGACAAATTCAAGTATCTAAGTTATCCTGTGGATGGAAAATGTTGAGAACCACCTTGCCCATCTCAGTTACAAAGACTGTAAAAGCTTTCCATTCCATATGACCTTTTCTTTCTATAATATAAGAAGTGAATAATTTTAACTTCAGCTGCTGGCACACTGTCTTCTCAATCCATAAAACTCTCAGCCCTGGATAAGGAAGTTAAAGCCTAAAAATAAAAATAAAAATAAAAATAAAAATTAAAATAAAAATAATAATAATAATAATAACAATAATAACAACAATAATAATAACAATAAAAAATACAGCAGAGGCTGTAATATAAAACTTAAGTATCTCAGAGAAGGCAGTGAACCAGGACTTCAACATTTCTTACATCTTTCTTTTCACTAAGGGACACAAAGCCCTATGTCAGCCTGATCATTAGATTACGTTATTATAAGGAATTGATCTGTCTAATGAAGTCTGTGTTTTTTTCATATTCCTGTTCATCTTGCAGTAGGATGTTTGTTGGTTCCTTTTCAGTGTTTTCTTTGAGAACATTTTTCATTATATTTCCTTCCAAAGTGATTTTCCAGTGCTGGGTGATGCTTTTCAGTAAATTCTTTCTTTCTAAAGTTGCTTAAAAATAAATAGAAGTTTAAAAATCCCAAACTTCAGAGTTACCAAATTAGGAAAAAAAAAGCTGAAAAGTAGTTTCAACTTAAACAAAAAACTGGAGGGGAAAAAAACCCCATAGATTTATCTATTTGAGTCATAAGAAAATATGTTTCTAATTCCAGTTTGAAATTATATTCTACATTTCAAAAGTTGAATTAAATTTAAAGAAAACAATCATGTTTTGAAAAGGACTCAAAAGCTAACCAGAACCTTCCTGGGTGCCCCACTGTAGAGGTTTTTCATCTGGGTACTTTTCCTACTTAGCCTAAAAGTCTGATCCTGGAGATATATTTTGATTTGTTTTTGCATTTGGCTACTAACACCAGGAGCCCAGCGTTAGTCTGGCTCCAGTGACTTGGAGGCTCTTCAGCTGAGCAGAGTCAGTAAAACCTCGGAGCATTTCAGGCAGGGGGATTACAGCCCTGCCAGTGCTTCCCAGAACAGCTGCTGCAAGGAGCTTGTTTAATACCTGCTGCCTGTAAAAAGAATTAAGCAGTGGGTTGCCACAGGACCTGTGTCCAGGTTTGCTGGAGAAGCAGAAGCACAGATATTTTGCTTTCTTCAGGCATGTATAAGCCCCTTAGCTGGAGTTAGCTGCTGCTGGGAAAAGAGGTGTTTAAGGGTTTAAAAGAGGCGAGGAGAAGAAAACCTGCTCACGCCACCGGTGTTTCTGTAACCTGTGCATGAACTTTTAAATTAAGTAGCTTTGTTCATAAGCCTCAGTTATCTGGCACAGAACAGCTCCATCACTAATGCCAAAAGAACCCCATGTGGTTTAGAAAAAGCAGTCGGTACCCTCAGCTCCTCACACCCCCTTAAATACACTAATTCAAGAAATAAATATATAAATGTGGTATAAAAACTCATATCATCAAAAATTTGTTTTTAAAGGCCCAATTGCTGAATAGTAAGGCTTGAGGATCCATTTCATCAAAATGTTTTGGAGGGATTAAAGAAAACAGGTTTTGTGTGTAGAAAGCAAACACCATGCAGGGTGTTTCAAAAAAGCTAAGTATTTTGGTTTTAATAAAAACCTTTTGTGTTTTTCCTCAACTCAGAAATCACAGCAGGTCAGTTAAAAAGTCAAGCTACTTGTCTAATCGAAATAAAAGGCAGATTAATCTTCTACAACCCTACTGTCTTCCTCGGGAAGAAGTAACAGTGCAGTTGAAAATCCAAATGTAATCATAAGGAGATCTATTTTTGTGAAAGGGAAGCAAAGAGTGAGTTCCACCTGCCTGGGTGAGGAACAAGTGTGTGGTCTGGTGGTGGCTCCAGTTCAGCTCTTTTGAAGACTTGTCCAAGGTAATTTATCTCTGTGTCCTGTCTCCCAGCTCATAGGAAAGTCTAACTCCAATTCCCTGGAAATATTTGAGAAGATAAATATGAAAAGACTGTTGTAAGGAAGACATCATGCAATTGCTTTAGATTCCCAATTCTTCCAATCCAGTGAAGGACAGGCAATGCATTTCATAGACAATGAGCTTTTTAAACATCTGCCTTGCAGTACTGTGCTTCTGGGTTTATTTCACACATTCTGGGGTTTATTTCTTTGTAGGATAACAACATTTCTTCTCTTACAGAGAGATAGCAAGTGGGGCTGTCAGCTTCACTGCACCACACAATGAGGAATTGCACAGGTGTGATGAAAAGTTCCCAAGGGATGAATTCTTGGGCCTTGACAAACTTCTATGGTGCTCTCTTTAGAGCAAAATTTTAATGGAACAGATCTTAGGTTTTACAGTAACACATTTGGGTCTCTTGGGAAGGGGACCTCTCAAGGGATATCCAAATCAAAGTGCCATAAGTTGGTTTCTTACCTGCCCCTGTAACTCCAAGACTCATCAAATTATTTTAAGACTTGAAACAGCTGACAGATTTCTGAAAATTCAGCTCCAAGCTGGATGCTCATACAAGATCAGTTTCCATTAAACATAGATAAAACATCAGCTTACAGGCTGTGGCAGGGAAAAAAAGCTTGGAAATTCAAACCATAGCAACTTCAGCAATAAAAAGCAAATAGAAGATATCTGAAAACAGTGCTTGAAAAATGTTATGGATTTTGCATCTCATGTAAGCCAATGACTGATTTTCAAATGTTTGGGAATGGCAACAATTAATGTTGCCTACAGAATTCCGGATAATATTACTCAATATATGTTCCTTTGAAACTCCTGAGGGATATCTTCTCATCCTTGGAATTTGTTTCTGTTCATTTTTAAAGTATTCTTCTTTGTTTCTAGGCCTTGACCGAGCAAAGCACACATTAAATGAAGACTGTCTGAAAAAAGATTTATGCAGGTGATGTTCCAACACCACTCAAATGAAATCCAAATATTCCTATTAAAAGCAATTGGTGATACAGGAATATTTAGGCCAATCCAACAAGAAGCTGGCAG
Source organism: Lonchura striata (assembly GCF_050655825.1). NCBI lineage: Eukaryota > Metazoa > Chordata > Aves > Passeriformes > Estrildidae > Lonchura > Lonchura striata. Next base: position 68,424,341 of record NC_140741.1, read on the forward strand.
GGTAGTTAATTTTCAATCTGCATACAGGTGCCTATGATATTTTTCCTTTTTTTGTTTTAGTGAGGTTCTTTCAAATAGTTCCTTAAATTTACATTCAAAAATGAACTTGGTTTTTATTATTTTGGCTCCTACTTAAAAGGTATGTCCCAGATTAATATCAGCCAGAAAAACTAACTTGTGATTTCAGGGAGAAAAACGGGTTGATGGCTGATAATCAACTTGAAATCTGCTGTCATGGACCTCTGCTCACACAGAGAATGGGAAATCACTGCATGCAAGGATCCAGATAATCAAATCTTTTCTAGGAGTGGAGCAACCAACTCATTTGGTAATGGAATTTGCCCACAGATGAGAGAAATCCTGGTAATGTCTGAATCTGGAGTTAACAATGAAGTTTATACCTGTTACATCTCAAGGATAAACAGAACTAAACAGAGAGGCCTAAGCCAGAGGCCAGTGTTGGAATGAGCATCCTTTTCTAACACATGTGGTTTCCAGGTGCAGCACTCTCTTGTCTTTTTTATTTAGTATTTTTAAGTGAATTGCTAAATCAATCCTTTTCCATCACTATTCATTTTTTTTTTCTTCAAAATATAGTCTGTAATTCAATTTGTGGATAGTCTAAAAAAATTTCTGGCACTAATGAGCTTTTTAGATGCAAAAATATTCCACATATTCTAAACTGAGGAGTTACATTTCTTTAACAAGACATTTGAACTAGGTGACTCATATGATCCTGAAACATTTTCATTTCAAAAGCTTAATTATGAAAATAAAATATAAAGTCTACATCTGTATATGGCAAATATGAACAGATAAAAATCCCTATTTCAGATATCTTGTTATAAGCCATGTAGTGTATTGCTAAATTCTAAAGCCTGGACTTGGCTAAATTTAGTCTGTACTCCCACTTTTAAATGATTAATTTTTTGGCATATAAAGTGTGTTGTTGAGCTTCTCAGGTTTATAGCATGATAACATTTTTGAGGGAATATCTGATCCAGGCTTGTCCATTTAACTTTCCCAGTATTTTTATTATTGTACATCACTACATAGTGAAAGACATACATCAGTTCTCTTGCCATACAAAGCTACTAAGAGAGTGATATTAAATTTACATTTATTTGCTTTAATGAGACTATACCATGCCTAAAGCACATTGTAATGAGCAAAGAGTGAAGAGCTGTAATCTAAATCAAGTCTACTGCAATAAGGGAACAAGGGTATCATGTAAGAAGGGAGAAAAGACAACAAGGGTTAAACATTACTTTGAATATTTGGACTGAAAATATGCTAACAAAGTGAGTTTGTTTGAAAAATCAAGGATTTTCAGTCTGAGTTGGTCCTTTTGCAGCTGCAAAGATTTATATAGTTTTAAAGCTATTTTCTAGCATTAAATGCCTTCTTTCTTAGCATGACAAGAAGCAAATAAAAGCTGTCTGATGTGCTCAGCAAGAACTTAATGCAGCTGGACAGAATGAGGTAGAAATGCAATTAATATCTCTTTACCAGCAAATATATTATGTTTTATAGGGTCTTATTTTTCAGAAATTATTCAAGTAAAGCATCCTGATCAGTATCTAGCCTACAAGACAAGATATTTTTTAACCATTAAGAATTCTCTGAACAATTGGATTTGAATTATGTGGGCTCAGCTGCTAAAACTAACTGGAGATTTTTTGTTCTACCTCTTAGGTATCTCACTTAGAAACTGATTTTCCAGGTCAGTGCTCACCGCTCCTTCAAATTATGTCTCCATTAAAATTACTCAGCTGAGGGAGGACTGAAAACCTCCTTTTTTTGTGATCTTGGTTTTAGCAGCTTTCTCTACACTAGGATAGCTTTTCTAAAGATAGTGAGGATGTTGCTGGCCTTTTTTTTTGCACTGTTTTGAACAGAACTTAAGAATTGTCATGATTTCCACCTCTATGGATATGCCAGAGGATGCCAAAGATCAGCTGTTCATGAATAGTCTTCTATTTGTTATTCTTCCATTGCCTATCCTGTCTCTATGCCCCCTGGAATGTGCTTTTTTTTTTCTGTCTGGACTTTTTCTGTTCCTAATGCTACTTCCTGGAAGAAGAAAATGTAAGGATACCGAAGGGCTTGAGGAGAAAGTTAATGCTGAGAAAGAAAGAAAAAGGAAAGATGGTCTCTACTCTGAAGTTTTGAGTATTTTCCATTTCTGTCAAAGTTATGAATGAGATATTGGCATAACTAAAAGTCCGTGAAAGGACAAAAGCCACTTCATTTTTGTACTGTTTCTTTGTGTGATTTTTTTTTTCAACTGTTCCAGACAATAGTCCCTGGATAGGAAAGGTTGATGAACTTTTTGTCTGGTTGCATTGTTCAAGTTCAACACTCTGTTTCTCAACTTCAGTACCTGTGGAGAAGGAGCATGATTTTTGCGAGTCAGCAGCCAATGCTTTCATTTTTTTTTTTTCTTGTTAAATACATTTTTAACAGTGTGTCATATCTTCAGCAGATATCCACAACATAACTCCAGGAACACATTTAAATCCAGGAATTTACATCAGACCAGAATTCAGGCATCTTCCCTTCTCCATCATTTTTCCCAGAAGCATCTGGGCATGTGGCTATAAAACTATGAGCAGGGGATTACAAGTACTAATTTTCACTTTTTTGCTCTGCAACTGTGGGTATTTGGAGACAAGCAAGCCTCTAAAATCAGCAGTAACTTTCAGATGTTATTCTTACAACAGTGACTATCAAAAGATGATTTTTAATTCCCATGCTTAGTTATCAAATAAAAAAAAGAAAAATATGTTATACAAGTTGTTATACCTTCTAGCCTGAATTTAACATTCATAAACTACAGATTACAACTATACATGAGAAAATAATTCATATCCACACATTGTATGTTATATTCTGTGCACTTTCCGTTTTTTCCACTACCCACTTGAGATAGGATTTCAAAGTCACATCTAGCCCTTCATTCACAGGGCTTATGCAGGCTTGTATTGATGGATGAAACTCATATTCACCATGTGTATGGGAAAAAGCTCTGTGTGTAATCCTCATAAATCCTCTAGTGATGTGAGTGCAGTTTCAGCTGGGATATTCCAAAGGAAAAGGGAAGATCAAATTCCAACTGCATGTGTTAATTAGATAATATTTCTTTTTGTGCAACTGTTATCTCATGGGATTCATATAAAGATAGACAAATGTGCAGTTGATTGGGATATTCACTGATTGTCTCTGGAGGCCCAAGACCAAGAGTCACATGGGTTAAGTTATGCCTCTTAATTTGCTATTAGACAAAACCATGACTTAACGTGGTACAACTGGTTATTTTTGTTCAAGGAGAGGCCACAGACTGCACTGACAGGAATGCTGTAGGTCAGGCCTGAGATGTGCTGGAAAGTCTGTGAGGAGAAATCCAGCAGAGCTTCTTCTCCTACTGTGGCCTGCTTAAGCAAATGCATCTCTATGGGGTAGTGAGGAGAAAAACTGGAAGAGCACCAGGAGCTGTTTACACAACTGGAACCATTCCACCCTCAGTCAAGTGAAGCAAATAGCTGTTAAAGCCTTCTCTATTTCAGCCATCCAAGAACAACACCACAAAGTGGACATCACGAGAAGTCAGCTGCCATGGGCACACAAAGGTCCAGATGGGAGAACACCCACAGACACTGAACTTTGGTTCAGTTAGCCCCAACTCCAGCTCTCTTTAGTGCAAACGTTGCTGTCACTCAGCTTTGAAAGCAACCCAGGAGCTTCATGGAGGTCATCCATGTGGAGGCACTGCATAGGTCCAGCTCTGAGATGAGACAAGGAAGAGGCAAATACAATGTGTGGCTTAGACAGAGGTGGGATGTCTTGTTTTCTTACCCAAACTCTACAGACACTGGTTTCAATTGAGGAGCTCTTCAAATCAGTGTATCTAACCTAACACAGCCTGCCAGTGTTCAAGTCTTAGGGAGTCTAGATGAATTCTGATAGGGATGGATAATTGTTGCAATTAATTCAAGAATCACAACCAAAAACTTGAGTGACACACTCTGGAAGCAGAACAACCTTTTAAAATCTTATCCATGTTTTTTTCAGTTTTGAACATGGCTAGCAGATTCTTCCTCTACTTGACCAACTATAAGGCCCAAGAGGAACCAAACAGAATTTAACCAAACCAGCTGGACAGTAAATTTCTACTTTTACACATTACTAAAACTGGACTAAATGAAAGAGGTCATTTTCCTTGCAGATGCTCCTGCATGTTCTTTTTATTTTAGAAACAAATTATTATTTTCTTCCCATTTAAATGAGGCATGAACATAAATTCCTATAACGACACAACCATTTGGTGCCAAATGCAATAAAATGTCATGACAGCAAAAGAAATTATTATTCATAAGTCATCATTTATCTCTGTTGACTCCCTTCCTCCCAAGTAAGCTTCCCCTTCTCTCTGCCTCCAGCCTTCCTTTCTACCTCTCATAAAAGAATTGATTGGAAAAGAGTTGGAAAAAAGATTCTTAATCCGTGGCCAATGCCTTTCCCCTGGGTTTTTTTTATTTTAGGTTTTTTTGTGGCTTTTTATTTTCTGTTGTGGGTTTTCGGTTTTTTTGTTTTTTTTTTTTTTTGCTTGCATGGACTTTTCTGAGACCCCAAACCTTTACAAACTTCCAAAAGAGATGTTTTATCTCAGAGTCCAATGACCTAAAACTGAAACACACTCACCTAAAGAATGTGCTCCACAATAGCCCCCGGACAACAATTTTATGAACCAGCCAACACAGGTCAAGACAGTTACTCTTTGGAAAACATGACCTGCGTCTATGTTAGTTTGAGAAGTGATCTCCAAAAGGAGCAGTTCAAGTATTTAATCTAGAAACACCTACTTATTGTAGGGCATTTTATTTGTTCACCTTCTCTCTAAGTGAATTCTACATGTATATTCAATTTTGGCTTCAGGAAACACTGTACCATGGGAGTTGTATTTCTTCAAATAAAGTATATCACAGCACATGCAATGCAGAAAACAGTCTGACTGTGATGTCACCAGGCAGTAAAAACAATATCTTCTACTCAATATATACTTTGTCACTCTCAACTGGGCTTCTTCAGATTTCTCTCTTCTCGCATTCCCAAAAAATCCTCATGTGCCTTCCATCAGGAATTACTGTCTCACTGTATCAGGAAGCCCATACTTCAATAGCTACAATAAGAATTAGAAGATGAATTTTCAGAATAAATAAATGCCAAAATACTACTGTTTGAACACAGTAATGAGACCCTGAACTGTGTGTTGCATCTGAAAAAATTGAGAAGCTTGGATTAGGTTAGGTTAGATTAAATCTAAGAATAAGATTTAGTCTGAAAGCTGGGTAATTTTTTTTTTTTTTTTTTTTTTTTTTTTTTTTTTTTGTGAAATGGTAGCACTCTTGAGTTCTGAGCCCAAGAAATTTTATAAGTTTGGAAGGAAAAAAGCTAGTTTCTTAAGTCTGCCTTAAAAAGAAACAGAAACAATGTCTTCAATTTTACTTAGTAATAATAGAATTCATGCAGAATCTGGAAAACACAGGATCACATTTTGTTTCTAAGAACAAAAAGTAATTTAAATCTTTCTTCTCCCACAGCAATCCTCTCATCACTCTCAATCACTGTTCAATAAAACAAAGTATGATTTCAAGTGAGTATGGCAATCTTATGTCAGAAATGTTGGAGGTTCCTTCAGTCTCTCATTTGAGAACTTTGATTTAAATATACATAATTCCATATAAAAATATCAGCACTGGTTATCCAATACACCTTTTTTTAGGTGTTCACTTGGGAAGTGGTAGTTATGTTCCAACTTTTTGAATCTTAATGTATGGAAAGAGAAAGAGCTGAACCATAATTCTGCATTTGTGACATTCTTCTAGGTGGGAGGAAGTAGGTTCAAATGTCCTCAGCAGAGTGATGCATTAAACCTCACTCTAAAATCATGTAAAGTCCTAAACTGCTTTAATCCTGCCCAGGGTTTGGTAGCTTATACTGACAGGATATTGAGCCAGAATGGCATGAGGCTGTTTTCCAGAAGCAGCTTTTTTCAGGACTGTCTTTTAGGTTGGGTTGCTGGACAAAGGAACGAGTTTTCAATTTTTAACCTTTTCTGACCTGAACGGATTTACCTCTTGCACATTGTCAAACAGTACCTTCTTTTTCTCCCTCTCTCCTTTTTATTCAGTTGTGGAACTAAAATAAACAAAATTTCACGTCTACTCTTTTCACAGCCCTCTCACAATCTTAGTAATTGCTAAGCTTATTGATTACTATCAACCCTTTTGTGGGCCTCACACTTGAGACAACTGAAGAAAAGTCTGGGAAAAGGAAAAGACAATGACTAGCTGCATCCATCAGCACACAAGGGTGTCTCAGAGAATACCCTGGGCTGTGTCACTCAGGATTGGAGTGACAGGCATCAGGAACCCAAAGTGAGCAGGGATATAGCTGATGCTTTGACAGCAGGAAAGAGATACCAGGCACAGGATGACCTATCAGTGCTCAGGCTTGGTGGGACGAAAGGAGAGCCCTCCACTCATACCAGTCAAGTCAGCTTCAAGACAGGGGATGTCATTTTCTTGTCAATCATGTATTAAAAAGGACCTTGGAGAAGCAATCCAGTACCTCTGAAGAGGCTGCACTGTTCAACAATAATATGTGATATGTTTTACTGGTTTGGATGCCTTGGAGTATGTTTGTAACTCAATTCCCCTCCTGTTTTAATGTAACATTTACTGGCTGTTTTCCCTTTCCAAACACCATAATGATTCACATGAGAAGGCCAGCCAATTTTTCTCTGTTAAAAAAGAATCAAGATTATAAGGACCATAAAATTATGTAAAATGCTCAAAATGCCTCTCAGTGATCAGTTAAAATCATCCCCACAGTAAGAAAAGACATATCTTCAGTTCAAAGGAGACAAGAGACAGTTTTGTACAACACCTTAAGGAGAGGCTAAATTAGACTGGGTCATGATATTAACATAATGTTACCATTTAACATATATGCTGCAGAAATTCCCACGAGTTGGCCTTTAAATTGCTTCAGCTACTGTAGCAGAACAAACTAGTGCAGAAACTCTGAAAAATTTTCACATACTACACTTCCAATGACTGTCGCAGTTGTCTCATTGCAATAAACACAGCTAGGGTCACAGTCTCAGTCTGAACAAATTTGCTGGTTTATACCATTGCAACTATCTCTGTCAGAGAAGGCTGAATGATTATTTTTTTATTGTGTTCATTTTTTATATTTTATTTTATTTGGAAGTCACTGGGAAGACTGTGACAAGTTCTATCCCATTGTTACACTGCCATTAAGTCACATTAATTCCCTGGGGAATTTTTAAGAGCTTTGCTGATTCTGCATGCCCAGCTGTGTGAACAGAGCTTAAGAACTTGGGTTTCATATGGAAAAAAAAAATGCTTTTCTCCCATAGCTTTGTGGCAATTGACTTTGGAAAAAAGAGAACTTAAACTTTGCACATTTTAAGTCACATTAGAAAGGCGCAATAAGTACATTGAATAAAATTATCTGCTTCTGACAGCTGCAATCGGGGCATGTTCTTAAAATACCCACAGTCTGAGTGACTGTGCTGACCATGTATTAGTCTGTGTGGAATCTTCAAGCTATGTTTACATTTTAATTGACAAAAAAGTCAATATTCACAAAGTATATAGTCAAGACATAATGAAATCATGCTGTACTTTCCCTGCTTCATTACAAAAGTCTCAAGACACAGCAAAAAAAAAATTTAAAGATTCAGTGTATTATTCTTTTTTTCTCAGAAAAATATATCTCCAGGGGAAGCCATATTGTACTGCTGTAAGGCCCAACTTTAACGAGCGGAAGTTCAGGATATTTGGAACCTACTGGGATTGTGCTTGTTTGAGATCTTACCCACATTGCTGGTTTGGAGCAGCAGGAGATGGTGCTGCAGACAATTCTGGCATTCATGTTACAGTTTGCTTCTTCACCAGAGTAACTTAAAGAAAGAAAAGGAAAGGAAACTTACTCTAGGTCCATGGTAAAAAAAAAAAAAAAAAAAAAAAAAAACATGAAAAACTGAGTTCACTTAGAGATTTTTGGTCACAACTTCTCAGTTTGTATTGCATATAAAATAATTAAGGTGGGACAGTTTTGATCTTTTTGCAGAAGAACATTGCAATACTAATATCACAAGGAAAGTGACTTTATTGGAGGTAGATTTCACATTTATTTTCACATTGAGGAGCTCTGATCCTTGTCCTTAATGGTTTTGTCATTCAAGTTATTACTCTGTTGAGATCACTCATCTAAATTCAAGTGACATATTTGACTTACTAATTTGTAGTCTTTATTCTGGTTTTATTCCCTTTGTGGATGCCTTTTCAGAAGGACATCAAGTACAACTTGCTTGTCCATATATTCAAACTCTTTTAAGTCTATTTATACAGTTTCTCACATACCAAAGGAGATACCAATCTCAACTGTAGGGCTGCTATATGGTAACTAATTTAACAGTAGTCATCTTTGCAAAATTATCTTTCAGGCATTTTTATTAGATTTTCCTAACCCATGGCAGAAAAATTAACATAATAGAGAGTATTGAAAATATTATGGGGTGTGTTTGAATGAGTCTCTGGGAAAGGTCAGGCTTCCACAATGCAGATCAGCCACTGCTGGAGGAGGAGAAATGTGCTCTGCTTCATTCCTGTCCCACCTCATCACTCTTTATTTTTTTGGATGAGAGCAGAATTAGATTGACTGTCCTCTCTCCAAAAGAAATTGCGAAAGCCACCAGTATGGGCAGGGGATAATAATAATGTGGCCAATGGTAGTTTCATATAATTTTTAAAACTAATGTGCATTTCAGCCTAAAAAGCAAAACCTAACAATCCTACTCCATTATCTATTCTCAGCATCTAAGCCAGACTTCATTATTTATTTCATCTTGACCAACAGATTCTAGAAAATCTCCTTTTAAATACAGTTGAGACTATGCCAGTATAGACCATGTTTCTCCATTTGATGCCTCACAGAATTTCCTTCCCCTGGGCTGATACTCCACTGCCTTCTTGTGCTGCCACTTTCCTTGTGTTTCAGCTGCAGACTCTCTGGCTGTGTCTGAGTTGTAAAAATGGACAAAGATCATTCTGCGCTACTCACCCCTGATGATATGGCATGGCCTGACTTCAGACACTGGCTCTTGCTTCTCTCCAAAAAACACCAGGATGAAAACACCCAAACTGCCCATGGGAAACAGGCATGTGCAGTCTCTTGAACTGCACCCAGGTATTGTCTGGATAACACTAAATGGCACAAAGCAACACAGGGATCATGGCAGCTGTTAAATAGCAGAGATACTGGTGTGCTCATGCTCTGACCTGTCATGGGTCTGTACACTACTAGTGTATAGACAAAATCTCTGGGGCTGGGGCCAGCTTTTATTTTTGTTGGTGAATCAGAGTTAGCCCAGCAGGTTCTTTATTACTGACGAAAGCTCTTTGGAATGATGGAAAAGGTATCCTGTTACTATAGTGCACTTCAGATTTTCCTGGGAAACTTAGATTGTGAAATTAGAGTAAGATGAAAATGACTTTGCAGTGATATTTTCCTGCATTTTTAAAAAAAATATTATTTTTCTTTCTGTAACCTGAAACAAAAAGTCTTGGAGTCTTCTGAGTGAAACTACTAAAACCATCTGTAATATTTTCTGTTCAGCTGGAAAACAGAGAATCATTTTTCTTTCTGAGTACCATCGAAAGTGTGGCTGTCCACACAGCCTCTGTCAAGGAATAATATGGATGATCTAAGAGAAAGAAAAGCAAATCAGGAAACTGCCTGCAGAGATAAGAGGGAGGAGGATTTAAAAGGATAGTGTTTCCATAAATCAAGGAAACCGGTGACAGCTTTAAAGTAAGGGTCAAAACCATTGCGAGAGGTGTCACTTGGCTAAGAAGTTAATCCAAGTTTCCATCTCTCTGCCTTTAGTGCTTGTTCAAGTGGAAGTTAAAGATCTCATGGCATTATTTTGGGATCATAAGAGATTGATACCCTGCCCAAATTCTGCCTTTCAGGATCATCAGAGACCTTTGCACCAGTACCAATACACACAGATTTATGCGATTGCAATAAACAAAGGGACACATTTGTCTGCATACCATTGCTACAGTTTATTGTGTTCACATGGCAGCAGATAATTTTAAATTGGCACAAGAATTCTGAGTAGTAAACACTGCAAAACCCATCAGGATGGGTCTTGCAATGCAAGAAAAAGGAAAAAAAACCCATAGCTATCACAGAGGATTCCAAGCAACCATGAGAACTGACCATTAGGGAGTGTCCCAACACCAACTGAACCAAATAAGAGGTTTGGCACAAATTTCTCAAAAATTCCCCAAGATACACTGTCTATGGAAAGATGTTGTCACATCTTAATAGCAATTACTATTTCCACCTCAAAAAGGTGGAAACAGCTCTTGGGAGTCTGAAACTAAAGAGCTGAAATGCCAACATTATAATTTAAGAACTGTGATTTTTTCATTGCTTTACACAGAGTAAGTAGCCTTTACTCCTGGGACATCCTTTAATGTAGGATTATTTCCTTGCAAATTAATTCAGTTGGTAGGTTTTGAAATGGAAAGTGCATGAGATAATTGGCCTGAGGAGGTGGCAAATGGTTCCTGTGTGTCAATGAAGCAGAAGTCAAAAACCTGTGCTGCTCCCACAGCATATCATCAACAAACCATGACAAATAATATGCTGTAAGTCAACTAAACTGTAGTAAGTTTAGGTATAACCCAGTCCTGAATCATCCTTCCTTAATTTATTGGCAGTCAGTTAAATTGCTAAAGAGCTTCGATGAATAAGAGATCTATCCAGTGAGTAATTTTGAAAGTAAAGGCCTGATTTAATATTTAATATTTTAAAATATTAAAAAAAGGTTCCGCGTTCAGAAAAAATAGATATGTACAAATTCAGTAGGGAAGCATGGTGCTTAGGAAGGGGAAACTGAAGGCAGTGATAATATAATTTCATTGCTGTCTGCTGCCATGAGTCTTACCTTCTATTTTCATTACCCAAATGGAAAAGGGTGGAATGAAAAAGATTGAGGAAGTGACATTCTTTGGTATTAATGACAAAAAAAAGTAAATTACTGAAAGGCACTTAATAGCTGGAAAAATTGAAAATTCTGAGCCTGATTTTCCTCTTACACCAGTCTTATACCAGTAGATTGCTGGAAAAATGTCAGGGCTTGATTCCCAGAATGATGATGAAGTGGAAAGGAGTTTCTTTAGGTGCCTGAGTTCCTCTCTAAATGATTATTTGAATGCTAAAGAGATTTTGGTTTAAGTGGACTTTTGGTAATCTGCAGTCTTGCAGAGAAGCCTTTATTATTCAAATCCAAATATAATAAGTCTTTTTTCGAAGACTCCTTTGGCTTCCACCAGCTATATTCTGACATATCCCTGTGGAGTGAAAGCAGCTTTTTCTAAAGGGAACAATATTGCAGGTGTAAGGTGGAATTTAAGTGGCTTCTCTAAGGGAACACACAAGCTGGAGAGTTTATAATGGGGGATGCCAATTCACACAATCCCTGGGGAGGCAACAAGGCGATTTGCATCTGTGTGAGATGATTTCAGTTTTAAAGTGAAACATATGTGTTAGTGAGTTTGAGGCAAACTGACAGTATCTTTGTGATAGAACTGGAAATTATGAGCAGCAGGAGTGGCCTGACCCTACAGAGTGCTAATGTGTAATCTACTTATCGAGATAGCAATCAAGGAAGAATCAATAACATAAAAACAGTGGGGTTTCTTCCTAGGTAACAAGCAAATAAAGAAGAAAAAAGGCTTCCTGATTGATGCTTCAGTGATTCCCCAGACCATGGTAACTGCCTTTGCTTTGATGGTTAATTCCTGGTGGGCACTGGGAGGTGCCTTTTCTAAAAAGGTGTTGAGGTTGCAGAAGGGCTTAAACATTTGAAGAGTGTTCAGCTGTAGTCGTGACAACTAAATGCAGATTCAAGGCTATGATTGAAATCTGTGCAACACTACTATGAAATCAATGATTTCTTACAGTGAGAAAACTGTCAGAATTAATTCAGAAGGAAAGAAGAACACAGTCCAAAGAGTCATTACTGAAGCACTGCATGTCTGGAGTCATGAGAAGACAAATAAGGCATAAAATGATATTTTTAAATATGCAAATCCCTGCCATTAATAACAATTTTGAATTGTAATGGAAAATTGCTAGTTTAGTCAGGGAACTTTACATTGCATGGTGATTGTAAGTCTCTTGTCACATGAGTATTGTTAATTATCTTTAAAATAGTCATGGGCAGCACAGCTGGAGAGAGGAGGAATCACAGCTGTTTGGGAATTTATTTAAACTCATATGATTGCAATGAGTACCAGAGCAGCTATTGCCACCTCACTGATGAATGTCTCACTGTAAATAAATCCCCTGTAATTTCTTAAGTGTTGTTTTCTGTTATCCAAGAACAGAGGGAAGCAGAAGAGTGTCAAAATATCAGTGGGATGTCAAAAAGAAAATATTATCTGTCCTATCTAAAGAAATAAATTACTTTTTATACAAATACTGTGTTAAAAAGTGACTCTTCAAGTTTTTGGGAAGCATTGTAAAAGATTTAATAAAATGATTCACATGTTTGAATAAATGAAAATTAATATAATACTATTTTAAAATTATTTTTATTGGGGATAGAGCAAAAACATTACTGTTCTGAGAAAAAAAAAATATTCTTATATGGAAGAAAGAGCTCTTTTGAGCAGGGAACAAAGAAATCAATAGTTCACAGTGAGCTGCAGATCACAGAGCATTTTAAACAAGAACCACAATTCCCATACTGCAGGTAGGGTAAATTGACCTCATTGCAACTTCTCTGCAAGTCCAGGATTAGGGAGGAGCAGAAATGGAACATGTTTGGTCTCTCCAGGAGGATGAGGCCAAGCTGGCTTAACAAAGCTGCTTTCAGTACACACAGGTGTCTTTTCTCTGTGACAGGGACATCTCGGGGTTGAGGCCCCTTGCAGGTTGGACATCTCCCCATTACATTGCAGATCACAACACAGACTTCAGGTTCCACATGGAAAACTACAGCTTCAAATCACAGCCTGATGCTCCATATGTCTTCCCACACCGCTGCTCTGGAGTGTTTTCTGCAAATTTAGGTTCTTAGTCATGAAGCTGTTCCATTTCCAGCTTTACACTTCAGTTTGTGTCCCTAAACCTCTGTGTGCTCCTGCCTCACATTTGATGGGGACAGACCATTCCTGCTCTCCTGTAGGAGGACACAGGTCAGTGTCCCTCGTGGGGACAATTGCATTTCTGGAAGATGTTCAGGTTTTGTGATGAAGGAAGGTCAAAATTTGCTTCCATCATCACTAAGAATGGATGGATTCCCACCAGGGTGGGAATGGGTGGCAGGCAGCAGTAATCTCTACTAGCCAGAACTAAGCAGAAAGCAATCAATGCCTGAAAGAAAGATGCCATCAATCATTTTCATGCTCTCAGGGAAAATGTGGACCTGCTTGATTCCTGCCCTGTCCAGGGAGCAGCTATGCACTGCTCCCTGCTCAGGCTCGCATTGGCTTTAAAACTGAGCTCAATTCAAACCTATTTTTTTTTTCTTCTTCTTTTTTGTTTTTTTTCTTTAATAGTATATTTTGTAAAATTCAATTCCATTACTCCAGTTCCTGTTTTCCAGGACAGTTCAAGTATGCTGGCTGCATTACTCAAGTCAGGCTTTGCTTGGTTGGCATTTCTGTCCCTGGGGCGTTTTGCTGGATTACTGCTCTAGTGCCTGTGCTGCTGAACTGTGGGGACTGAAAAGTGCCAGAACAAATGCAGGAAGACGTGCCAGCTCTTGGTACACACCAGAGAATCCTGAAACAACAACATTTGGCAGAAACGGAGACATTGTTAATAAAGCAAGCCACTAAAATCTGTGTTTAATCACCAGAGCACCATCTCCCCACTTGCAAGAGAATTTCCAAGTAAGAGGAAAACTAAAAAGGCAGCGTGAAGTATCACACAGAGTGGGAACAAAGTATGTGATCAGAGGTTTAACTCCTTAAAGCAGAATTTTGCTTCCTAGTCACTCTTCTTCTACAAGGAAAAAGATCACACTCAGATGTACGTGTTTTAAGCACAATGTGAGTGAAATGGACATATTTCAGTTAAGTCCCAAGATACCCACTAAACCATGCTTGTGTTGAAAGATTTTTTTTTAAATATGGAAGTAGAAAAGACCTATTAATGCTACTTCTGCTGGTTGCCAGCACAGATTTCTTTCCTACAGATTATTATCTAACATTTTGGGTGGGATAGCAGAGTCACTGACAGCTCTAGTAAAGACAGCTCCTTCTTTTACTGTGAATAATCCACAGTTACAATCTGCCTCAGATTTGTATTTGTCTATAGGTCTAATTTATAACTTCCCACCACACACACCACTGAGAAGGAAGTTTCATATTTAGAAATTGCTGCAATAGCATAGGAATGCAAAATAGTCAGCAAGATATGACAGATATAAAGGCCATACTGGCAAGTTTCTAACCTTCCTCATTTCACAAGAGTGTTTTGTGGGGGTATTTTGTTTTGCTTTATTCCTTCTAGGTTAGGTAAGTCAGTTGTTGATTTTAAGGTATGCAAAGCACAAGACAGCCAGAGATGTGAATGTGCCACTCTAAACAGAAATGTGACCCCTCGTTTTCCATCCCAGATCTGCAGCGCTGTGACCACAGCGTTTGAGAATCACGTACTCATCTGGGGTTAATCAGTGTTGCTCACTGAAGATTGGTAAATTTACAACTGAAGATGGAGACCCTCTTCTAAGCCATTAACAGTACAATGATTACTTTCCGCTGAAACACAGTGTGCAGTTGTGAAATGTTTGCCAGGTAGAGTTGAAAAGAGTAAATAAAGTTATATATGTGTAATCCTTCAGCTAGACAGTTTTATAGGCCAGGTTACATTTCTAGGATCACTAATAAAAATAAATTCTATCTCCCAGTGAGTATCTTGGTAAAATTATAGTGAACTGTCTAGGTGCTCCTGCAATCAAGGAGACAAATACACCATTTTTTGAATGTGGACTTAGAAATGCACAGCAATAAAAAGCAGCATTTTGTACAATCAGAAGTTATTCTTTGCCCAAAGTACTTCCGAAAACATTTTAAGTCTTCTTTAATTTCTTGGAAGCAAATGCATGGGCAACTGGCTCCTTCCCAGGCACTCTCTGTATTAATGCTCCATTCACAATTTATAATTTCCAAGGCTTTGACAAGTCATGAAATTTAGTAAGGACACATCTAAGTTCCAGCTGACCCAGAAATGTGAGCTGCCATTCACTGTGCTGAGTTCTCTTGCTCCACTAATCATCTTTATTTTCCAGTGATTTCTGCATTTTACTGAGAGTACATGTAGGATGAAGGACCACACACAGTTCTTCCTCCTAAGAGGAGACTTTATAATCTCTTCTATGTTTCCTTATGGTTTGTGATGATTGCACTGCTAAGTCACAAAATGTTGCCTTAAATTAGGGTAACACCTCAGCCCAGGCATGCCTAAACATTATTAGTTTGTTCAGATTTTCACAGATGAATATTGTTAAAGCTGTGATTTCTTCCAGGTTACAACAAGCTAACTTAAACAGAAATGTTCCTGAACATTCCTGAGAAAAATCCAAATTGAACAAGATTCAAGGTTTCTCCTCAGAATTGTTAATGTAGTTCCCATCTTCACCATTAACTTCCAAAATATTTCCTCCATGCTTTGTTTTCCTTCTCTCTGAATGTGTTCTGCTGTTGGCTTGTGGCTTTCTTGTTGGTTTTTGTTTGGTTTTTTGTTTGTTTGTTTTTATTACCATTCAGTTTTCAAACACCTGAAGTACATACATTGGAAATATCAAGCACTATTTCAAGGCAGACAGAAAGAGGCATAGAGTGAACTCAAATCACATCAAGCATTTCCAAAAACCTCTCAGTGTCAGAAAGTAAATATACTGTGCTCATGCTGCTCAAAGAAAAGCTTGTAGTTCCTAAATATAAAAAAAACAGAGGATCAAGAACAAATTCTTGGCTAATTTCCATATTTTTCCCCCAAAGGATTTTGTGACCTTGCTGATTACAAGCTGAGATTTTGGGGAATAGGGTAAAAAAAAAAGGACAGAATCCTGACCCGTATAAGCACCCTGTGCAGCTGTAAAAATGAGACAGCAAGGGATAAATCTTGTTCAGTTACAACAAAAAGATTGTTCATTGGTTTTACTTGGTATTAAAAAAAATCCAACTAGGTCTTGATGTGAACAGTTGTTTCCCAAGTACACACTTTGCTTTCCAAAAGTTGCATTGTGTTCTCTTACATAATGTTAGCTTTTCTCTTCAATTGCATAAATGCACATGGACAGAAAAGGTTTCATGCAAATGAAACTAAGAACACATGTTGCATTAACACAAAAATTGTGCTGGCCCATTTTGTTTCTGAAGGGATCTCTCCACACCTGCTATTACTTCCATCAGACTAAGACCAGACTCCCATCATGGACAGCATTCCACTTGGAACTGCTTTCTAACAAGTCTTTAGGCAGCAAAATACAGCACTTTTGAACTGAGCACATTCAGGGATGTTTTTTGACTGTGGAGCACAAAGCCAAAACCACGGGTCAGCTGGTCCCAAGGGTGTGAGCATGGAGTGCTACCAGCTACCACTGTCCACTGCTGACTTACATGGATATGCTCCCAGCTGTTCTCCTGGATCTGTCTATTTGAACAAGGGTAGGTGGAAAGCCTGTCCCTCTGCAGGGCTATTTAGAACTATCAAAAGACTGGCATGAATAAAGTTTAATGTAGTGCAGATTTCAGTTGTATAAAATGTGTCTAAATTTAGGAACATATATGCACACTTTTATATATTCAGTAGGTGTCTAATATCTCATCATTATTAACAGAGATTTTGATAGAATACTGTTGACAGCATGTGCAAAAGCCATTCAGCTCCTCTGAGAGCAGACATGGCATGACTCATTTGCATGATGTATATGCATCTCATGCCACACAAGACAAGCTGCTTATCAGATGATACAGAACAATGGGGAGATGTATAACAGTGACAGTTGGAGCCTGGATGAGATTCTATTAAATATTTCAAAAGGGACTAGATTAGATTAGATTAGATTAGATTAGATTAGATTAGGCAACCTGGCTTTTGGGCAACTGTGATTTCTAGCTTTTACTGTATTCAATTAATGTATTTAAATGTAGGTGTCTGAGACCAGTTGAAATGCTGTAGGGAGTCTGGGATTTTTACAGGACTAGGAGATACAAGAAAAGACTCACAGGGGTGCCATGTCCTTATCAACTGGCAGGGGGAGGCCAAAGAGCTGCCACAAGGAACCTGAAATGCCACCAGACATCAAACCAGACTAAATCCTGTGCTGTCTCCACTGACTTCTGTGAGAGAGAGAACAATGTCTCTCACAGACCTGAAAATATTTACATCACAGTCTCCTAAATTTAGGTGTCCAGATTTAGACCTGAGACCTACAAACTGCCAACTGCCTAGATGTTAATAGTTCTTGTTTTCTCCCAGTTTTCAAATTCAAAGTAATTTTTTTTTTTTATTATTTGAGGTTGTATGTCACAACACTATCCTGGTTTAGGTCATGGAAGTAACAATAAGGAAACTTCTGTAATTTCTATTCAGAATATCTACCTATTAGTCTTTTTAAAATGTTCTGGTATATATTTTCTTCTCTAGTTTTTCAGCTCAATATAAGCAATACAATGATTTTTAAGATGCTAAATTAAAAGGATAATATCAAGATAATAATTCAATATTCTATTTTAAAATTCATGATGGTAAAATGTGGCAGATGACAGCTGGCAGATTGCCCATAAGGAAAGGCAAACATTGTGATCATTGATAGGTGGTGGATCTCATACACAGGGCAATGAATTTTGAACTTTCCTGGAAAGGAATGAAAGAGAAAATTGTGCTGCTTGTCTCTAATGTGAGGAAGAACACTGGTTTAATAGTTTCCCTGAAAGGGTCATCACCAGAGGAAAGTGAGATCTAAAAACATGAACCTTTGCTCAGGATTTAGTAGTCTTAATGGCTACAAGCCAGAATGATCTGGAATCACTTTATCTAATTACAAGAGAGAATATGACTTAAGTTTAAATTATTCTATATTAGCTATAAACCTACTGTACAGCCAGATGTTTGATGTGAATATTCTTTGCATTGCTGAAGCTCCATCATTTATTCCTTTATACATTCTAATTGCAAAGCAAAGTTTTCTGCTAAAGAATTTCTAGGTATGGTACTGTAAAACTGCTGAGTTTTTCTACTTGCATGAAGTAAGAGTGTTGTTTACCACAACAATTTCAGCTTTATAGAAATAATTTTCTGTGTGTTTTTGGAGCAGGTAGGTTTATGTCCATGATACAGAAATGAACATGAAGTTATAGATAAGAGGTAAAGAAATTGGCTAAAGTTCTCAGCTCTTTATCTGAAATGTTCAGCATAGCAAGCCTGCAGATGCTGTACATCCCATGGAACACTTCTCCAATTCCCATTTGTTTGTTTCCAGTTTTCTAAAGTTTCATTTTGTTTTGTTTACCTTAGATTGGTTTGTATGCAGTTTTATCCATGTACCAGATAAGAAAACTTTAGAGAAACCAGACATAAAAAAGTCAGCCAAACTCTAGTCATCACCACTGAGTGAAAAAATTCTCCAAGTGAAAAGACCAGAATAATTGTTTCAGGCAAATGAAGCACAAAGCTATTAGCTTGGCTTGCTGTGCTAGATTTATGAGGACCACATGAAACAATCTTAATTTAAGGAAAACAAGTCCTAAAGAGTGGAACTGCTTATCCAGTGACTGATAAGGGGCATTGGTTGACTGTAGGGATGTACAGTAAGATGATGTGTTCCAATACTTAGATCTCCAAGACTTTCAGGTGTCAGTATTCATTAACCTGACACATTTCTCTGTGAACAGAAAATATTTCATAGCAAAGTAAATTAAGTGAAGCTTTCCAGAGCCTCCATATTCAGAGAACCATCACTAAAAATTGCTTTCTTTTATGTTTTAAAGACACTTGCAGAATTATTCAACTCTCTTTATGTGTAACAGGCTGCACTCAATGGATGATATTGTAATGGGTGACTTGAGTCACCTTCTGGACCTGTCACTGCACACAGGGAATCTAGACTGCAGTACCAATAAAATCCCACTGTATATGTGAGGTGAATAAGGTAAACCTTCTCACCTCCAGCCTGGAATTCAGGGTCTCTCAGCTCCAAAGAATGCCCTTCACACCTGATACACCCTAAAACCACAGGTTTTTTGTTTCTTTTTTTTTTTGTTGTTTTTGTTTTTTGTTTTTGTTTTTTGTTCTTTTGTTTTTTTTGTTTTGTTTTGTTTTTAATAAGGCAGAGAATATTAATGTACTTATTTTACTGTGGGTGAATTTGAAGTGCAAATCCATACCCTTAGGATTGTGTATGGAAGCAATGTTCTACTGCTAGTGACTATGTTACCAGTGCTTGATATTTAAAAATATTAAGCTAAAGACAAACAAAAATACAAAAATGTGATAGTGTCATGTCAAACCATGACAGATAGTCATCACGATATGCAAAAAGCAGGTTATGCATTCACTCAAAAATTAGAAACTGTATCAATGTTATTGTGTAAACATTTAGATAACGATAGACTCTAACCGTGAAAGAGGAAATCAACTTCCAGATTTAAAAAAAAATGTTCCAGTTAAATGGCTTACACATAGATTTCAATTAATGTGACCTTGTAGGGTTTAATAGTTCAGGTTCTTCTCATTAAATTGTGTAGCATTTTGTTGTTACAACAGAGAATTCAAACTCCTGTGTTGCCATTGGAACTACCTAAAGAGGCATTACCATTTTTATTCCAAACATTTAAATAACCTCTGTAATGGGTCATTTGTTAGCTCACTGCTCAGATATCAGTCTGTTCCATGCTCTAGTTACAATGAGCAAGGATCTGTTTTCCAAGCTTTTTCTGAGGTTTTACTGGGCCTTTGCAGTGTACAAATCTTGTGACCAACACAGTGTTAAAAGCATGCACTTTACAAATTACCCATGACAAATATACTTGATCACATCATGTGAGGAAAAAAAAAAAAGAGATTTTATTTCTTTTAGAGTTATTTTATTGGACAAAAGATTTTGCTTTCAGTAAAAAACTTTTTTGTCCCTTATTATGTGGAAGAGTGAGTTATTACAGAACTTTGAATTTTTCATTTAAGCCTGCTTCTCACATTCTTGAAGAATTGCCAAATTGACATCCCAGAGCCTGAAATATCCCTTTCATACACAATGTATACAAAAGCTTCACAGGCCTCCACAACTCCATGACTCAGACTTGAGCCCTTCTCTACCTCAGACGTGCCTATGGTGAAACAGAAATGGATGACTGCTCTCTGCAAGTACTTTGGATGTCAATGGTGGAGTATCTCTGGTATCTTAACACCATCCTCCTGAGGATTTACTCAGTGTGCTAGACCAGCTTACATCAATCTGAAGACAAGTTGGCTGCACTGATCCTTTTACTGGAACTCTTTAATTTAGAGTGTGCACTGTTGTATCAAAATTGAGAAAAAAAGGTTCCATGGCCCATTAAAATGTCTGCTAAAAGAGTAGTGGGCCATCTGATTTCCACTGCTTTAAAACAGGGACACAAAGAGAGTGTGAGATGTCAAATGCTGTTAAACCTGAAATATCAGCTAGCTAGGTAATTATTTCTTTGATGATTAAACAGAGGACTGTAAGTTCTTGAAGCTGCTCAATCTCAGAGATCTTTTATCTAAATAATTTAATTTTTATATATGGAACTGTGAAAGTTTCACTAAAGTTCCTGAGTAGATAAAGGTTTTAATAATTCTGAAGAATATGTAACAGCCTAAACATGTACAACAAAATTCCTGACTATTGTTCCAAGTTCTACCCACATTCCAAAAACTTCATAGAAGAAATTGTGTCATTGGCCAACCCGATGAATCGAAAGGATTGTAAAACTCCTTCACAATGATGGGAAGAGATAGGAATATTTCTATATGGTTCTATAAATACAGAGTATTTTATCAATGACCTTTATAGCCACTTCTGCTCATTATGGTAAAACCACATCTAGTTGTATAAATTAAGGAGAAGAAAAGCATTTTTATCCTTTAAGATAATATTGTTCAGTCACTGAACCTCTTTTCTGAGACTTTTATACTGCTTGGGGCACATTAAGATCCTTAACCTTTCTCCACTGATGATTATATGAGCATTGTCCTAAGCGATTAAGACTCACAATGATGCAAGGAAATGGACAAATAACATCTGACAGATTGGAATAGAAAAAGTCTGGACTAGAGGAAGTGCCTTATCACCCAGCTCACAGTCCCTGCCTGGATACAGGCTTGGAGTGCCAACACCATATTCCAAAAGAGCTCTGCTTTGGGAGCAGCACTCTAGTCACAAAATGCATTGTGGTATTTTATTGTTTTTTGCACTTCCAAGAGGTTTTTATACACTTGACATTTAGTTTGGCTTATGAAGAAAGACAAAGTAAGACCAAATGAAATATGAAAGGAAAAAACTTCCCTCATTTACTCCTACTTTTAGACACAGGTAATGTGTTTGGGATACATTACTTGTCTGGACAACTTGTTGGGCAGATCTGCATTTGCAAGTAAATGCACTGAGACAATTGATGTGATTTGCCTTTTTCTTTATGCAAAGCATCTTCAATCCCACATTATACAAGAAACCCTTAAATTACATTTAACATTAGACATCATGGACATTCACAACCTTCTATTCCTGCAATATGTGAAATTTTGCTCTGTGATTCCTCAATGTAAATAGGAGCTTTTTTACCATTTATGGAAGATTATAAAGGATGAAGTTGTTCCTGTTAATTAGAAATTCCATCAGTGGCTGAAAGAATATCTAAAAATAAAAATACCCTTTGATTCACAAAGGAACCACAGTAGTGATGCTTTAGGCACTGAAATACAACTGCAATCAAGCTAGAGCATTTGTAATGGTTTTTTAGAGAATTCTTGTATTCTCTTTTAATATTTCCTAGCAGGACTTTTGTGTGAAAACAGAACATGCATGTTTACTGTGGAAATGCCTGAATTACAGAACAGGTTTTCCTCAGTATGACATTAGTGGGAAATATTTTAACACATTTCACTTTAAGCTCATTTAAATGGTTGTGTGCAATTCTGTTTATTCTTTGGAAGGTCAAAAAGAGAGAGGTGGGTAATGATTTCAGATCTGTATCAACCCAGGAATTCAAAGCAGTTGTCTCCTGTGTGAGTCCTTTGAGAGAAGGTAATCACCACCAAACCAAGTCTCTAGGGCTGGACTGAGTAAGGTGGGAATGAAGCTCACCTCTTCCATTTATTTGGGGGAATTTCAATGAAGATATAAAGATTTAGAAATTTTACCTGCAGACCCGTCTTAGCAATATATAAAATAGAATTATTTTCCTTTAGAAAATTTAAAAAAAATTTAGTCAGGTCAGACCAAATGTATGTTGTAGTCCATTTAGAAAAAGTAGCAAGTATTAATGCTATGTGAACAGTGAATATTTGGCAGCAGCATGGGAAACAGTCATGTATATTTTTCATCACTTAGAATACAATTCAGTCATTGTACCAAAATTCAGGTTCAATTCAGAAACTGTGGCAATCAATTTAAACACAGCAATTTAAACCTTGTTGTTTAAATCCTCCTCAACACTAAACTTTTGAAATTCACAGATGGGGCATTTTTGTTCCTCAGTGCACATGTTGCCATTCTTGGGATTCAGGCATCAAGAGCTCTTGTATCACAGGATGGACTTCACTTTCTTGAATTCATCTCCTGCACACTTCTCCAGCTCCAATTGTCTGGGTTTTTCCATCCTAGTCTTCCAGCTGGAGCAGTTTTCAATGCAATGAGCAGTTCAGGGTTTATTTCCCTGGCCCAGTGTAATTCTAAGTCATGATTTGCCTATTACCATCTAGGAGCAATTCCTGTTTCCTTCAGACCTTGATCCAAGCATTGGAATTCAGAAAGAGCATACCATTGCTTTCATTCCCCTAATTCCCCTCAAAATTTAGACCCTGCAATGAACTTACTTGCAATACTGATTTATTTGGGTTTTCTGCTTGAACATGTGTTATGTACTCCCCCACATTTATCTAATCACTTTGAACTCTGGACTTAATAGGAAGACAAATTATATTCCAGCTAAGCAAAAGAGCAAAATACTTAATTACATAACTGGAAGCATCTACAAAATAAATTTGTAAAAATAAGGAAACAATCTTAAAATGTGTCTTATCCTAGCTGTCATATGGGAGGGTATTTCTAAATTAGTGAATGGAGGAGTTTCTGAATGAATTTATTCTTCCACTACGTTTCTGCATTTCACTTACATTTGAGGATTTTCTGCTGAGTGCTGACAAAGTTACAATCTATGTCTTAGGAATCCTTTTACTTCTCTACTGTTTGAGAGCCCCAGGAATAGCATGGCCTTTCTTCAATCTGCTTGCTGTCTATCAGAGTGCAGAAGGAATGTTCCTAAGCTTATTTGAGAAAAAATCTCTTGAGGTACAGAGGAATCACAGAGTGATGGTTCTTCTGTCCTGTTTACCTTTTCTGTCAGGAAATCAGCTGAACTGAAGTGATAAAAATGAATTACAGTAGTAAACCTACAATGTACCATTCTCTAAGCTACATATCATGAGATGTTTTTGGCACAAGCAGCCATTTTATTTCTGGTTTACTGGCATATTATAGAGACTACATATAATACATTAATACACATTTGGGGCTGGGTCACTGTGTCACAGTCCTATTCAGGGAAGCACTTAAGCATCTGTCTAATATGAATCATGTGCTTGTGTCCCACAGGTGCCAATGGAAATTAAGCAACTACTCCATTGCTGACTTGCACAGAGATTTATTCTTAAACCATGCTTCTCTAATAAAATATTTTCCTTTAAACTAATCGAGGATGGAATAAACTAAAATGAAATGCTTCCTATGCAAGATTTTAGTTGGTTTTTTTCTGCTGTTTGTTTTGAGTTTGGGGCTAGTTTTCTTATAAGAAGCTTTTACAGAACATGTCAAAGTTTCCTGTTCATTAAATATGTTTGTCTGCAATTATGCAAATATTAACATTTACTTAAAGACTCTGAGATAGATACCAGTTGCTGTTTGTACAGAGATGAATCTGATAATATTTCAGCGAAAGATTTTCACCTTCATTTCTGAAAAACATTATCAGCTCACAGCTAAGTCACTCTTTATATCTACAAATCATAATAGCATAGCCAAGATCTCTAATCCAGATGCTCTTTAAAGTTTTACACAACATCTTGTTTTTCTTAAAAAACCTGGGGCTTTTGGAGTTCACCTCTATTCCATGCTCAAGCCTACCTCCAAACTTGTTTCATTTCCACTGTAAAACTGTCTATGGCTCAGCCAAGCTGCTGTGAAAGGTTAGGCCAGCAACCATTTCTGCCTCTACTTGCTTTCCCAAACTTCTTACATAAAAGGAGCAAGTCCTCATTTTCAGAAAATCCTGGAAGCAGCAACCCAAAAATTTTTCAATTTCTATTTTGCAGTTTTCTGTTTTTAGCCTCCTCTTTTACCAATCTCCCTTTTTCTCTTCCTGTTCTCCCATCTCCCTCTCTCCTTCAGCTCATCCCTCCCCTAAGACTCAGACTTTTTCCATGAGGTCACCATCAGGGAACTGGTTTTCTTGTTCTCAAGAAACAAGCAGCACCAAGTTGGCATTCTCCTGTCATGTCACCTCCCAGTTTTAATCTAAAAAACTTTCAAGAACATAAAAATGAAAGGAAAATTAATTATGTTTCCAACCAGAAGCCAGAATTAATTCAAGAACTGTACTGGAGAAATAGGTGGTTCTTATTCCATTTCCAGGCTAGCAGGGAGCCTGGGTCTCATTTCAGAGCTGGTAATTTCTTATGCTTTTGGAAAAAAACAGACAGCCTGCTGTTCCCAGTAATTTTTATAATATTTTCCAGCACTGGAAATTGTTGACTAGAGTGGCCTTTGAACAAAAACATTCACTATGCTAAATTTAGGCTACAGTCCTGTAGAAAGTGTATTTTAAAAGAGCAATTACTAGATCAGAACCAGTTTAACCACCAGCTAGATCAGAATAAGTCTTCTTTACTAGACTTTCAGAAAGTGTTCTCTTCTGGAAGGAAAGATACAAGAAATTTGTCCAGCTGGTATCTTTTATCTACACCACAGACTGAGTGCTTTAGAGGGAAATAGTTCTGAGAAGTGCTTTTCCCTTGGTCTTGGCATCAGGCATTAATCACAGGAATTGCATGGGTTTAGATACAGAGAGTTTGCCAGACTGGGGAAGACCAAATGAACAAATGTACAACCCCAGGAAGGTGTCTACAGAAAAGAAGAATTTTGTATATACATCTGAACAGTGATAATATTTAATGGGCTCCAAGTAGCTCAGCACCCATAAAAATTTCCCAGTTTGTTTTTTTTTTTTTTCCACAGATACTTTGGCTCTCCTTAATGACAGAATAAATGTACATAATCTAGATTACCTTCTACATGCAAAATGTGGAATTCAGACTAAGGATGCAATTTAAACCTCCAGTGTAATTTGGAATGACCTGAAGTGTTGCTTCAGAAGATCATTGGTAGTGTGTCAGATCTATCAGTTCTGTCTCTACAGTTGATATTCTCAAGTACCCCAAATGGTTTTAGGTAACTAAATCTGAGATACTGGGTTGAATTCATTTTTTCTCTTTAAAAGTGAATTGTATGGCCTCAAATCCCATTGAGGATGTTGACTATATTGTTAATAAATAAGAGAGGATATTAAATGCAGCACATGACAATGTCTTTCTTGTAAATCTATCAATCTTGATCTAAATGCCATGCCAAGTCTTTTTTTATAAAATGCCACAGCATCTATATTGAATGAAAAGAGGAGGCCTACTGGACCTTGAATCCATATGACCAAAGGCTGAAAAATAAATGTGGAGGTGAAACTGTTATGCTGAGGCAGCCACGGGCTTTTGAGGAAATTAAATAATACTGGTCTATCTGGTGATCACTACCTTGATGTTAGCTTGCTTATTTGTAAGCAGCCCAGGGAACAATTTTAAGGAATGCTTTGAAAGTTAAAGGGATAACCCTGTGGATGTGACATGAGAAGCAGCACGGAAAGGAATATTAATATAATCTTTCTGAAGCTGAGCAAGTGACCATATTTTGACATGTTGGAAAGGAAAGTATTTCTGTTGTTGTAAGGCTGAGGTTGGAGTCAGTTCCATTAAACAGAGCTACAAAAAGAAGCCCTTAAAACACCATACAGTTTTTGAAAATGCATACATTCCAATCAGGCCTCTTCCATGGGATTTCTGGTATAAAGCTAGTAATTATATTGGAATTTCAGAAACAACTTGTAGAGCTCCCAAAACACAGGGAGGAGTTCCTCCCAGGGCTGGAATATTAAGTTGGCTGGAAGAGTTGTTGGCTTTACAAAGCACCCAGGACCATATTGTGATCATGTTGAGGCTTTCTTACATTTTTTAAAGATTTACATTAGAGCTCTGCATGGATACAGGCCACTTATCAGACAACTCACAGAAAAATAACTTCAGTGTGACAGGCTTTCTCCGAGGCTGCCAGATATTTTCCATGAGCACACATAGCCTGACTTTTAAAAATGAAGTTTCTTAAAACCTCATTAGTGGCTGGTAACTATGTAAAATGTCATTGCATCATGAAAAATACAGCTACACCACAAATTATTTGTATGCAGATTCATGTTTAAAACACGAAGTATCAAGTTTCATTTACTGTGTAAAGACATTCTTTTCATACATCAAGCTCTATGGAAAGAATACAAAGAGAAACTACTTCTGACAAGTCAGTTTAATAGAATAAACCCTATCTAGTGTATACTTTATTCCAAGTCAGTTATTAACAACCTTACCCTACAGCCTCAGGTGTGAATTTTAATAGCTTAATGAAACTTTGTGGGGAAAAGATTCTTTGACACTGAAGTTGTTTGTGTGCTTCAAGGATATTAATGTTTCAGGTATGGATTCAATGCCTCCACAGCTCTCAGTTGTGAAATATTTGCTGCAGGTTACTGTAACTGGAACAGATTGCATCTTTTAATGCTTCTTCTATAGGCAGCTGAGCATGCTCATGTTTAACTGTAGATTTAAAGGAAAAAATACAGCATGCTGGTAATTGCATATAGGAATTTAGCTTGTTTCCTTAAAAAGGAACACCTTTCATGAGAACCCAACACTAACACCAGAATTTTCTTTAAACAGATCACTTCTTGCTTTCCACTTAGACACAAGAGCAGTGTTTCAACACCAAGGAAACTCTGCTGGGAGCAGATAAGTCTGTTGGCTGTTGAGCAGTCAAAACTCCTTCTCATTTCTCTTTCTAAATGGACCCTTGTGTGTACACAAAACCTGGTTAATTTACATTGGAAATAAATTTATAAATGCCTTTTCCTTTCAGTGACTATGATTTGAAAGACCCAGAAACAGAAATATTGCATATTTTTCTTTAAAACTTAGAAAATTTAATTATCAGAATTAATTCAGGAGAGATTTATTGTACTCAGATTATTTTGAAGCATTTCCATTTGAATGACCATTCTGCTAACTCCAAGAAAAGGTTAAGTGTATTTTTTCTTAAATTCTCTTTCCCTGTAAAAAATGAGTCGAGCCACAGCTTCCATGTGTCCCTTGGAAGAGTGATTCATCTGGTAGACTGTAATTTCTGATTCAATTAAGTCCAAGAACTTTAGCTGGGCTAAACTTTTAGGATTACAGTGAGGAGTCCAATGACCCTGAACCTCAGTTTTCCAGAAAAGTCTGCATTTAATGAATTTTTCATGATCTTTTATGGTTTTATTGTCTTCAGGGACAGTCTTTCTGGAAGACAGGTGAACCAGAATTAGTTTTAATGAAACTTCAAGACCTGTTTCCCCCCTGTACATCAGATTATGTAAATAAGGAGTTAAAAAAAAAAAAAAAAAAACCAAACAAAAAACCCCTAAAAACCTAGAAATGAACACTGCAAATTTCTAATCCATGTGATACTTTGGAAGTCTGTGATTGACCTGATTAAATCCATTCCTGCAGTAAAATACAACTTCTCAGAAAATGGCCTGTCTGCCTTTTATGAATGCAGATTTCCTTTGTTGTCATCTTCAAAAATCATGTTGATTTGAAATGGGAGAGTTGTCCTAGACAGTTTAGAGTTTTTTTTCTGTGTGATATCAAGGTTATTTTGTTCACAGATATGAAAAAAGTGCTGCATGCTCCTAAGTGACTGAGTGTAGATCCAATGGCTCAGTGACTTGAGTACACAACTAATTAGGATTTAGCAAAGTTATTACACATTCATATTTGAGCTCATATGTTTACATATTTGAGCTCATCCTGTTTCAGATGTGAGGCAAAACAAATCAGTTTGAAAATCTCACTAATCATTTATTACCTCACAACTGGTGTTGGGCTAAAAATACCCATTATTTCCAGAAAATATTGACAGACAATAATGAGTTAAACAATGACAATTCTGTCTTGTATTCCACATACTGATATTACGCTTTTGAATACTGGATAAAAGTCATACATGTATTTATTTCTTTTCTTTTCTTTTCTTTTCTTTTCTTTTCTTTTCTTTTCTTTTCTTTTCTTTTCTTTTCTTTTCTTTTCTTTTCTTTTCTTTTCTTTTCTTTTCTTTTCTTTTCTTTTCTTTTCTTCTTTCCTTTCCCTTTCCTTTCCCTTTCCTTTCCTTTTTCTTAGATATTTGAATAAATCAATTTTTTTCCTTATCCTGTGTTACACACCTGAAAACGTGCAGTGTTCCTCCAGAGGCAATGGTTTAATTGCTGTTGGATCTAATATCCATACATCCAGAGACTCTGCTCAAAACAAGGCATGATATGTGTTGCCTCCTTAATACAGGTAAATTATACCTCAGAATGATGGTTGTTCTATTTTTGTTAAGGTTTATTTCCCCATCCCAGATTTTCCAAGGCATTTGTACATATAAATTAAAGCTTGCTGTCAGACACACCTTCTAAACTAAACACTACCTTATTTTCTTATCATATTTGGAAATCAGTCATATTTTCCACACCTTTCTTTCCTACTCTACAGAAATGAACTTGTCATCAGTTAAAAATATGTACTGTTTTCATGAAGTGAGATAAGATACACTCATGAAACTCCCTCCAAGCTATTGGGGTTATCTTTATATCAAATACAGCAAGACTTTTGGTTTGAATCCAAGAACTGTCAATTATCAGCAACTCCAAAAGACACAGAAAGAAACACTCGGCCCTCTTTTGCTTGTGATTTTATCTTCTCTCATCCTATTGTGTTCTCTGCTGCAACAATTAGTTTCTTTACCATGTCTGATCAAAACTCTTTGTCTTCAGCCTAACTGCTCTAAATGTCAGGGTTTTTTTTCAGTACTTTAAGGAGTTCCATACTTTTTGAGCCCTTCTGTTGCTTTCCTTCTTTCTTTCATGACTTTTCAAGCCAGGCAGAATACTTGTTATCATGTAACATTTCTTTCATTGCTGAGTCCAGCCTGTACTACTGACAAAATGTGAACTTGGTGCTCATTAGCTGTCGTGCCAGGCTGCACTGCCTTTCCATGAGCTTTGCAATCAGCACACATAAACCTGTGCCCCTGTGAGTGCCACTGGAATCCCAAAGTCAGAAAAATAAAATTATCATAGCTCCAGACGGATTTTTTTTTTTTTTTTAAATTCTCATTGTGGAATAAATACCTCTCTTCAATAGCTGGACAGATTTGGAGTAGAGGCCTCAGGAATGTTTCTCCAATCACTTCAGTGCTATTTGCAAGTTCCTAATCATATCTGACAATGAAAGTATAAACACTTGTGCTCGGATTTCTGCAGCAGACATCAAGAGCTGAGTTTGCAAATGTCAATAGACAGAATTAAGGACTTCCAGGGTGTGATACACTTGACCTATTTTTGACATTTATTTTAAGATGTGATGAAATATATCTCTGCTAACTAGCTCTGCTGTGTGCAAAGAGAGTCTCAGGTGACCAGCCACAAGGTTTTGATGTTGAGATTTTGTCAGTTTTAGCATTCACTTACACTCTGCATGAATAATTTGAATCCTTAACATGTATAAAGGCAACACAAAGTAAACTATGATTTCAAGCCTAAGAGACCAAAGCATAAGAAGTTACCAAGAACATACTGATATTGATAATAATAATGAATATAACTGGGGATAACAACCCAGTGTAAGATACAGATTTTGAACAAAAAGTCCCAGAATGATCAGCCAAATATTAGAAATTTGGTAGTTTTACCACCTACCTGGATTTCTTCAGAAGATACATTGTTTTAAATCCCCAAATAACATCTAATAAACACAGTCTTCTTTTAGTTCATCAAAGAAAGAAACCTTTTCTTTCCTACAAGTCCGTTTTCATTGGACATATGGAAGAATATTTCAGAACTTTATTGTCTACTCTAATAGGAAAAAAATAATGGTATGGATAAAAATTCCCATATTCTACTCTCAAACAATGATTTATTTGTTTGTGCATAAGTGAAATTATAAGGTCTGAGATGTATATTTACATTAACATAAGACTTAAAAATGTCTTCTTGCAGATAAGATTCACTCAAAACACATATTTGAAGTAATACATCATATTAGATGCTGGCCAAATTTAAAGCCATATTGAGCATGGTTTATTGTCATTTTTCTAGATCTGATAACAGCAATATAAACCTGAAGGACTACAACAGTTTAACTATTATTTTTATTTCCTTCTTTTTGATCAAACATGCTTTACTAATTATATATCCCACTAAAGCTTGCTTTTTAATTCATCCACCCTCAGCCACAGAAACACTAAATATTTTGTTTAACTGAAAAAAAATAATAAAAAATAAAAGGTCCTGTACACCTCAGTTTAACATAAATCTAGAAGTGTTGCATGAAATGAAATGAATGTTGGGCAGATAACACTTGAGGAACCTAAAAGCTTTCTTCTAACCAAAACCAAGTGTCTCAATTTGTTAGACTTCCAGGATAATCATGATATTTCCAGGCAGATTTATATTTATTGTAGTATTAGATAGCCCATTTCCACTAGCAAGATCTTTAATATTTCCACTGGGACGTGCTCTGAGAATTTAAGGCCCTCTCTTGCCTGTGCTTGTGAGTGTGATTAAAGCATGGTCAGTGCTGGGAGTGCTGAATGGGTTTTTTACCCAACCTATTCAAAGCAATGACACACACAGAATTTTATTCTTTACAGTGATAAAATCAAAAGATTTATTCTCACAAACAAAATGAGGGTTAAACTGGGTTAAATGCATCTGTATTAGACTGCAATGCATTTTCCATGAAGATTTCAAGTTGGCAATATTTTAATGAGCTTAATTCAGTCATATAAGCACTTTCAGTCATGTTGAAAATATCAAAATCTCACTATCATGTGTAATGACTGACAGTACAATTGTGCAGTGTTAGACACAGAAGGTGGAGTTGGGCTTAGTAATTTTTATGGCTGGTTACAATTATCATTCAAAAAGAGTCCTTTTATAACAAAGCATATGGATGTGTCTCAGTGTTACAGCATTCACAATGAAGTTTATCATTTCCAATATCTTCCAGTGGTTTCTTCTTGAAAGGTCAGCTTATAAATGTTATGTTATTTAAAGATTTTGTAGATAAAGATAGGAATTTGACTAGTAGAGCATTCTTTCTTTGACTGCTCACATTAAATGGATGAAAGATTCATTTATTTTTCACAATTTTAAGAGTCTTTAAAGAGATAAAAAAATACCGATATGCTTTTTTTTGGTTATCATTACTTTTTCAGTATCTCAGATCTTTATTTGTACTGCACTTGCTAATACTTAAATTTCAGGGAATGTTTTTGTTCAGTATATGAAATTTAATTCAATATCCTTTTCATAAGATGGTAACTCTACCTTTTAAAAAATTAGCTGGAACCAAGAAATAATTTAAGAAACTAGGTGATATTATCTTAATTTCAGAATATGGACATAAGCATTCGAGTACTACCTTCTGTTTCAGGTAATTCTAATTTCTGCCATGGCAATGACAACAGAAAACCAGCTTCACTCTGAACAAGCCTGCTTGGTTCATACCAATTATTTCAGTCAATCAGGTAATTAATTCCAGAGAATTTTCTCTTCTACAGAATTCCTGCTTATCATCCTTCTCTGTATATGAAGGCTTTCTGGCCAGGCACAGCAGTAGGCAATCCAATGTCTATAAGAGCATTACTTTTGTCAGGAAGGATGTCAGGGAAGTTCTTGAAACCACTTGCACATCTCATAAATACAGAATCATATTTATTTCCTTAATTTTTTTACTATATTTATCCTGTAGCATTTTTCAGTTGATTCTGCTTCTTGACAATACTTGATCACTTACTAAAAATGCTTAAAATTTTGTGATTATTAATTTCTCTCTGTGCCAGGTCTGCCTAGGATGGCAATAACGCACCACACTAGTATATATGTGGAGCAAATAACACCTGAATAAGTGGAAGATTCATTAACAAAATAACCTTTCTGAGTCCAAAACAGTCATATGCATGGTTCCCTGTAACTGCCTGGTTTAACTTACTGAGAATTGTTCTTCGAAAAAGAGTAAAGAAGAAATTATCCTTGGTAAGTTTCTCCCCTTTTTCTTTAAGCTCTTGTTTTAAACTTTTTTTAAACATGTCTATTTAATTCAAGAAGATCCTTTCCACTTTGATGGAATGTACTGCCTCTTAGTCAAGATGCCAGCTAAGCCAAAACCTCCATATTCCAAAGAAGTTCCATATGTGTTTAGAACACCTGACAGTTTCAGCAAGGGGTGTAGCCATTCATGAGTAAATAAGTGATTTCCTGGCAAATAGAGATGCCATTCAGAACATGAGGTTGCTTTTCAGAACATTGAATCTGTGCCAATGAAAAAGTATGACAGAATTGCAATGGTTTCTTTCAGGGTTAAAACAAGAGTAGTAGAGGTAACACAGGGAAATGAGAAAATAAAAAGGGGTTATTCCTTTCCTCCCCCACCCTCCCAAGCTGTCAATGTAATATCATGAAGATGAGGCAGGAGAATTAAAATACAAAAGAAGAGGGGAGAAATAAAGAAGACACTAGCAAAGCAAAAAGGTTGAAATTATTCACCAGATCAATTCCAAACTCCTCAAGGAAGTTGAAAGCTTCAGGAAATGAATTAATTTAAATTTAAATCTTAAAAAATACATATATGTATAAATAAGCAAAACCTGTTTTAGGATCAGAATTCTTAAACTGGAGACAAAGAGAATGGAAGAGTGGGCATATTTCCAGGCAGATTTCCACAAGAAGCAGTGGCAGTTAAGAATCAAGAAGTTTCTATCTGTCCTAGAAGTAATTTTGATTAGAGGCACAGATGGACCGCACACGCAGAAGCAGAAAACAGGGGCTATAGTTCCTGGGAGCCATAGAGCCAAATAATTATTGCTGTGCCCTATCCCTATCCCAAGCCCCTCCCCCCCCCAACCCCCCCCAATTGAGAAGCAAAGGAAAATTAGTTTGAGAATCACTGACCTATCTGGAAAAAAATTTGTGTTATTGCTGCCTACAGAATAATCTCTCCAGGACCCCCCGCTGCTGCCTACAGGGAACTTGTTTGCTGATGAAACTGGGTGGCCCAGAGCCTAATAAATTACTAAAAGCCTAGAGAAAAGGACTATATTTCCTTTGAGTTATGCCAAAACTCTTAAACACTATGTGAATAAGTTACCTCACCTACCAGCCATCATTCTTATCCCAGCACGAACTATGCCATCAAACAAAAAAATCTCTGCTTGTCACCATTACCACTTATGTGTCTTAGTGAACACATGTCCTAACCTCATGGCTTTCTTTTAAGCTGAGTATTTCCTTATTCACCTGTGATACATCCAGTCTTCCTTGTCTTCTGATATTCTCTCCACTTCCAGCTGTCTCCCTACAGCTTCCTGAAGGGAGGTTACAGACAGGTGGGGGTCGGTCTCTTCCACCAGGCAGCAACTGGCAGAACAAGAGGACACAGTCTCAAGCTACATCAGGGAATGTTTAGGTTGGATATTAGGAAAAAATTTTTCACTGAAAGAATAATAAAATACTGGAATTGTCTTCCTAGGGAGGTGGTGGAATCACCATCTCTGGATATGTTTAAAAAAAGACTGGACTTGGCACTTGGTGCTATAGTCTAGTTGCGTTGTTAGGGCATAGGTTGGACTTGATGATCTTAGAGGTCTCTTCCTCATTATTCTCTGATTCTGTGATTCTGTGATTCTGTGTACTTCTGGGTGTTTCCTTAAGCCTCATGTCACACTGTAAATCAGCTGTAGTAGTCACTCTCTATGATGCCTCATAGGCAAAAAGCTCTTATTCATGGCAAAAGCAGGACGAAGCTGATGCTCTGAACACCTAGAGGTCAAAAGAATTTCCAGAGAAGCATATTAATATAACTCCTATGCACAGCAGCAGAGTGTATTATAGTCAGTGTTGCATTCAAGGCTCTTATTCCCCTTCCATCCTTGCCTAAGGCTTAAAAGACAGGCAAAGCTTTGACAACTTCCGCTACCGCATGAGTGTTATCCAAAGTGTACAGCATAAATCAGGGCAGGGGATGAGTAGTTGATTGTGTCTGTTCTAAATATTATCCTTTCAGAGTACAGAAGAGGACTTCAAGCCCTGGGGGACTCTTCAGCCATGATTGTAACAAAGAGACATAGCTCTTTTGAGGAAACCAGAATGTTTCCATTAACTCACCCATCTCTGAAGCTGCATCTTTATTGAATTTCCAAAGTTACATAATATCCCTTTCTGCTACTAAAAAAAGAGATATGAATGAAGTTTTTGTGCTTTTTTTTTTGTTGTTGGTTAGGCCAATATCCCAGGAAATACAAAGGCTGAGTGTATCTACCATCTGAGCTGCGTTCAGGAGACCATAATTATTTAAAGCCATACTATTCCCAAGTTAGTCAGAATCCTTTTACTGCCATTAGTGAGAGGAAAACTAGATGAGGGGCTGGTTATGAAGTGGTATAAAGCACAATGAGTTGAATTGTGTATTTCATACCTCCTCACACAAGTGATGGGAGAACAAAAGTGGCTTTAAGTTACTTTGGTGCTTTTTATACATTAGACCCTGCCAGGGAGCTGATTAGTCAGCAATGAGTTAGAACCAAGTAGAAGCTGTATGCAAGAGTAAAGTTATTGCACAAGTTTCTTGTCTGGAGTTGCTCTCAGTTTCAGTCAAAAGGGTATTACACAGCTGTGATAATGTAGTTTGTGTGTGTAGAGAGGGGTTATGATCTAAAATATTGCAGTGTATTTAATTAAACATATTTTTTCAGATATTTATTCTGAATTTAGCCAGTAAAAACACCTAAGTGGTTCCATGGAAAATTAATAAAACCTAACAATTCACTAAGGATTGTGGCATATGGTGTAAAGAAAAGAAATTTAAATTATTCACTAAACTATTCATAAAGTGCATTTTATATTCAAATTTTCAAAATTCTTAACATGACTTCCCCTCCAATTTTAGGACACAGTTAGTGACCATTGCATGAAGAACTGCATCAGAGACCAAATATCTTTGAAGGCAGGGGAAAACTGAAGGAGAAAACACAGGTAACACAAACAAAGTTTCAAAGAGGAGTCTAATTTTGTGTGGAGCAGGAAATTCACTTCAGGTATGGTGTTTGCTAAAGGTAATCTTGGCTTATATATAAATTATATAAAAATAACTATATATAAATTATAAGCCCCCGAAAGAATAAAGGAAGTTGAGGTCAAGCAAATGTGTCCTACTGACAGAAGTTTAACTTATGTGTATGTTGTTCCTGCTACCTGCTTTGGCATAAGCAGAGCAATCCCAGGTCAAACAGAGCACTTCTGCCTTCCAGGCACAGGTCTTGAGTTTATGGCCTGCCCAAAAGCATTGAAAAAGCAAAAAAAATCCTGAACCCCTCAAGACATAAGAGATCACTTTAATGCATTGCCTATGGAATAGGCAATTTTATAAATCTTAAAGGTGACACATGATTTAAGCCTTTACATAGATCTGTAATGGTTCTGTAATCAGCATAAACCAGGCTAAATTTAATTTTATATCTGCTTGATGCCTATCAACACATACATAGATTTACGTCCAGCCATTAATATTTTCCCTCCTTTCAAATTCAGAAGCACTGACACATGGCTTGTCTAATACCTGGGAGATTATAACAAAGAAATAGTTGATGATTGATCTTTTGGAAAATATTCCCTAAAGATTGATCTGATTATATTGCAATCATTTGTTCCCCCCTAAAATTCCTTCTTCGGATACTTCTGCTATGAATTGTTGGGAAATTCCCAGCTAGCAATGAACATCAGTGATTTTGTGAGTAAGCTTAGGTATATCACAATTTATAAAATTCAGTCTTCTCAAGCTAGTTTATGTGGCTGTACCTGTAATTAATCACCAGTTAGAAATGTGTGATTAGGTTCTCTAATTTCAGCAATTTCAAGATTAGAAATCTAAGCTCCTTCCAACCCAAAGAGAACAAACTGGACATCTCAGGGATGGACTTACCTTGGCATAAGAGAAGAATATCAGATGGATAAGAACAAGCATCTTCTGGAATGAGGTTTTCTCCTTTGTCTATAAAGGTAGACTAAAGATTATAGCACTGAAGACAAGGTTGGGTGGGATGAATCTGATTCCATCTGACCATGTCAAGGCAGCACATGGGGTACCAGTGGTTTTATCCAGGCTATCTGTTGATAAGGAATGAGAATATGTCTCATTAAACAGAAGTATGTGCAGGTTTTGGCTGGGGACATTTTAATTTTCTTCACTGTGGCTGGTACAGGGCTGTGTTTCAGATTTGCCTTGGACACAGGGTTGATGGTATAGAGATGCTTTTGTCATAGCTGAGCAGGACTTAGACAGAGGCAAGGACGTTTCTGCTTTTTGTATGACCACACTGGCAAAGGGCCTGGGGGTGCGTGGGAGGCTGGGAGGAGGGAAAGGTGACCCAAAGTGACCAGAGGGATGTTCCAGACCATATGACATTGTGGGCAGCATATAAAGTGAGGGGAAGAAGGAAGAATGGAGGGACACATTTGCAGTGATGGTGTTTGTCTTCCCAGCTTACCTCACCATTACCTGTGACAGGGCCCTGCTCTCCCTGGAGATGGCTGCACACCTGCCTGCCCATGGGAAGAGGGGACAACATTCCTTGTTTTGCTTGCATGTGCAGCTTTTGTGTCCTTTATTAAAAGTGTCTATATCTCAACCTATGAGATTTCTGGCTTTTATACCCTTCCAATTCTCTCTCTGATCCTGCTGGTGGGGGAGGAAGTGAGTGGCTGTGTGGGACTTGGCTGCAGGTTCACTTGTTAAACCACAAGTAAAGGGGAACTGACATGAGAGTGAGTAGTTTTCAAATATAGAAAATCTCAGAATTAGGAACTGCATGTTTCTTAAGACCTTGGGAAATATTTTGGGGTTTGCCCTATCATTCCTAATTTCATGTTGTATTATATTTTATAGATATGTTATATTATATATTAAAATTATCTATATCTTCTTTTGTGTACACAAACCTAAAAAAAAAACTGACCATATATATATACACATATAAGAATATTACATTGACACCAAATCTCACATGTACTGAGTCAAGAGTTCTATTAAAATTATGTTGAAAGTCAATACCAGATTCCAACAAATAAAAGACAAATACCAATGTAACTGCAGATTCCAAAAATGAATAACTTAAACATCATTTTGAC
This sequence comes from Lonchura striata, assembly GCF_050655825.1. Taxonomy (NCBI): domain Eukaryota; kingdom Metazoa; phylum Chordata; class Aves; order Passeriformes; family Estrildidae; genus Lonchura; species Lonchura striata. Next base: position 68,462,272 of record NC_140741.1, read on the forward strand.
TAGGATTGCTCTGCCTTGCAAATGAATCCAAGCAATACATTCCTAGTATGTCTTCCTAGAAAATATTTGTTCTAATTTAATTAATTCAGAAAAAGGCCTTAATCACTGAAAAAAAGAGGCTGAGAAATTTTTTAAAAAATCATAAATATAGAGGAAATGTGGAAGAGAGAATTTCTCCAGCACAGAAGGTATTAAATGAAACATTTGAAACTTTTAAAAGTCAAATCTTCAATTGAAGATTTAGTTCAGAATTAACTGGCATAACTCCACTGAAATCAAAGTAACTATGGCAATTTACATCAGCTGAGGACCTGGCCCAGTCTCATTCTGTGAAGTAATATTCTTTCTGTCTTCCAGAAACCATTACAATGAATGTGTGATATTTTATAGGTGGATCAGTCTACTAGTGTAAAACACCAGTTACAAGATATTAATCTAAAGTATCCTCACCATCTTTACATATCTTGATGTTGATCCATCTGGAGTTTTATTTCACTTAACACAGCAAAGCTGGGCAGTTATTGAATAATTTTTAATTTATTTTTAAAGTTTTCTTAATGCCATTTTTAATCAGTCTCTTAATTTTTGCACATACTTGAGTTGTAATTTAATTTTCTTTCCAAAGTGTCTGAATTCATTTCCATCTGTCTAGCCATCTAGAAGTGGTTCCAGTTGCCCTTCCTAATCTTCTGCTGCTACTTTTATGCTTCCTCACAGAACTGGCTGCTTCCCTACTGCAGTTGATCCCACACCTAATACTTGCTGCTGCCAAAAGCAGAGCCTCCATCAATCTGCCAATGAAATACTCATCCATAAGTATGTGCCTAGTGATCCACAGCTGTTCTGGAAGGTATTTTAACCAAAGATAGGTCAGCACTATAATATGAGATCTTTGTTTATGCCTTGGAATACGTTTTTTTTTCTTGTTTCAACTCCCCGGCACACAGATTGTATCTGCACTGAGTGAAAGTTTAATGATTGATATACCTTGGCAATAGAGCTTTTAGTCAGAGTCATATGTTTAAAAAAAAACTGGCTATTGACATTTTATTTTGAAGAGTTCAGGCACCCAAAAGTTTTACTGCCAATGACTAAGTTGTTGGATATTCCATTTGGAACAAGAAAACAAAACCTGTATTTTAGATGAGAGAAAGTTTCAGAGCAGACATCCACACATACAAACACAAGCATGCAGTGTCAAAGTCTGTGTTTACCTTCATCTCTCTGCAGGGAGTAGTCTTAAAATACATCCCAAGACCATTCAGTAAATAAAGTTAATTAAATCCTTTTGGAGCCAAGGTTTCAAACTATGCTAATTTGTAGTAATATTTATCACATTGAGTTCCCTTCACAGATGCCAGATGGATATGCTTTAGCACACATGGAACTGCTCAGACAAAATATCTTCTCCAAAAGGTAAGAATTTGATTGTCCTCTTAGACTGATGAGATGATAGAAGACTCAAACTGTCTTGGAGATAACTGAGGTAGTCTGGAAATACACTTCTGAAAGAGCACAATAAAGAGCAAAGAACGTGTATGGTACAAGACTTATTAATTAACATCTGCTCTTGGATAGCACAGTTTGTGCTTTCTCTCAAATATCTTAGACTACCATATAAAATCTGAATTTTTACGACATATTTCAGTGTACTGTATCTGCAATATGTCATTTGTACAGATGCTAAACCACTCTGGGATTTATTTGTCAGAGAAGCCTTGGAGCTAGATTCAAATGCTGAAATGGAAGTACAATTGCAATTGGAACATGTAGACTGATTGTAAAAATGCAGTTGGATAGTGAGAAAAGACTTCATCAAGCCAGTGTCAGGATATGAAGGCCACCTCAAAGTCACTTGAAAGGTGATGGAGAAAATAGACATTCCTGAGGAACCATAAAATCATAGAATATCCTAAATTAGAAGGGACCCAAAAGGATCATCAAGTCCAACTCTTGGTCCTGCACACCAATCACACCCTGTGCCTGACAGCATTGTCCCAACACTTCTTGAACTCTGCCAGGCTTGGTGCTGTGACCACTTCCCTGGGGAGCCTGTTTGCAGTGCCCAGCCACCCTCTGGGTGAAGAACCTTTTCCTAATATCCCACCTAAACCACCCCTGACACAACTTCTGTCCATTCCCTCAGGTCCTGTCAGTGGTCACCAGAGACGGAGATGAGTGCCTGCCCCTCTGCTCCCCTTCGTGAGGAAGTTGCAGACCATCATGAGGTCTCTTCTCAGTCTCTTCCAGGCTGAATAAGCCAAATGCCCTCAGCTGCAATTTGTATCACTTCCCCTCCAGGCCCTTCACCATCTTCATTACCCTTATTCACAAAAACTGTTTCACAAAGGAGGCATTTAATTAATTTCTAAAATTTGGTTGACAATAGCTAGGAATTGAGGAATTGATTACAAAACTTGAGGTTCCTGGATATTCATTAGATGGGCCTAAAAAGTCATGAGCACTCTGGCTCAAGTATGCCTCACCCTTAGTGTCTGGCACTAATGCTGGAGCCTTTGTGCCTTATTCTTGTAAGAGCATACTGGTATATTTAATGACCCCTGTGCTCTAAGCATAACATCATCTCTGGCAGAACAAATTCCTGAGCATCCAACTCTGCTTTTGATTTCCTTCAGAGTGAAAAATGCAGTGGTTTTTTGACCTTTTTTACTAGCAAGTGAAATAAAATCACTTTGAAAGAGCTCTTTTGAGGTCTAGAATTGCATTGTATATGCAATATGTATGCAGTGACCTTCTGCAAGAGAACAATATGTTCTTAAGCATTATACAAGACTGGGCACATAATCAACACTCAGAAGAGAATAAGAAAGAGCAGAAACATCCTGAACTAGCTGCTGTGTGTTGTGCAGACAATGACACAACATATCTATCAGAGGCTCTAGTGCAAGGAACAGAGCAGAGGTCATTTGTCTGAAAATCGCCTGGGCTTTCCTCTGGTTTGAGAGCCTGGCATACAGGGAGGTTTAGATTATGTATTAGGAAAAAAAAATCTTCACTGAGAGGGTGGTCAGGTGTTGGAATACACTGCCAGGGCAGTGGTGGAAGTGCCATCCCTGGAAATGTTCAAAAAAAGCAGATGGATGTGGCACTTGGGGACACTGTTCAATGGTGAACAGGGTGGTGCTGGGTTAAGGGCTGTACTTGATCACAAAGACAGCTTTTCCAACCTCAGTGTTTCTAGGATTATGATTATAAGTGTATCAGTTGTATTCTCTGTACTACCATTAGTATTCAGGTGCCTGTGAGGATAGCAGTGGCCTGAAGTGAGCAAGCAACTGATTTACCTAACTCTAACACAGGCTCTGGAAGCACCTTGCTTCTGGAGATCAAGAAATCTGAAGGAGAAAAGGTGATAAGAAGCTCATGGAACAGGCAGTGAGCAGCAATACTAAAGATAAAGAATGGCCAAGTGCAAGGAGAAACTTTCATGATAAATGAAGATGGGCTTTTTCACTTTAGGATATTCACAACAGGGCTGCACTGGAGTCCTTTTCCTGTTATCAACTAGAGTCTCATAGAAAAACTTTTGTAACCCTTGGTCAGCAAAATCATCTCTATAGGAGCCATTTTTCCTGTGACAGTCTCCCAGTTCATAAGTCAAGATAGTGCTACTCTTTCAATGAGAGCAGAGAGAGTAGTATTTAAAAGGAGAAAAAATGAAGGTGAAAACAACATTCAGAGGAGAAATTTTTTGTTATTTGATGTTTTGAAAGAAAGAAAATTGGAATATGTGAGTAAACTTATTAAACAAAAATCAGAAAACATTAGAATAATTTTCTTTAGCCTGACAAAAGAATTGGAAAAAGAGGGATCAGATTCTGTTTACCACAAAGCAGTATCTACAGCAAAAAGAATTCAATAATACATCTCTTAAAAAAAACCCAAAACAATTGGAACACACAGAAACAGAAAACTGAAAGAAGCCAGAAAATGAAATGAATTTTTAAAAAAAAAAATAAGTTGTTTTGAAACACTAGCTTAATTTCCATTTCATAAGTATTTCTGGGGGTTTCAGGTTTTTTCATTTAATGCTTGCCGCAGTGCATACTTTTCCCTTCTTAAACAGAGGCTTCTGGCCACTTAAACAAAACTATTATACTGTTCTGCTGATGCTAAGGGTACTTATAAGCAGACTAACCTGAAAAACAAAAATCTTCTGTTTTTTTCACAGATTTTAGATTGTAAACAGTGCTTCTCTTCTGATGGTGAAGGAAGGGAAAATAAACCTGGCAAAACTTTTTCAGAGATGGGGGAAGGGAGAGAAGGAGTGTGGGAGATAGAGGAAAAAGAGAGGCCTAGAGAAGAACTGCCAACACTGTGGAGGATAAGCTTTGCATCTGACATGAAAAGAGTCAAGCCTTGTGTTCCTCTTTTAAATTGGGCAAATTTCCCCAAGTTCTGGCCTTTCTGGGTTTGGCATTAATACCTAAAATTTAAATCTGAACCCGAGAAGTTGGTTCAACAAAAGTTTTGTCACTTCAGAGTAAGAGACAGACCAAATTATATACTTATGTTTTGGGGATAATAATCTTTATTTCAAGCTGTGTGGAAAATCAAGGCATTATCTTTTAAATGCTAAGGATAATCAGGACATCTGTTTCATAGCAGGACAGGTAAAGAACAGAGAATAAAGAGGTATTTAAATATTAGGAATATAACTTTAGACTTCTTCAATGGAAAGATTTACTTAATAGCAACTCTGTAATTTCTGTTTATGGCTGCCTGGACAAATCTGTGTCTTTTGTGAGAAATTTGTATTTCATACTCTGAATATTTCTCCCCACTGAGCCTAAATTACTAGTTCAGGTGAAGATGTACCTGTCAGGCACTGAAACCTGGTAAGGTGCATCCAGTATTTAATTATCCTGTAGTCACTGAATAGTCAGCAAATACTCTTTTGAAAGCCAGTTTTAAAGGAAAATCTAATTTCAAGATTCAGAATGACTATTTGGATGATGACAGTCTTCTCTGGGTTATGCAGATAACCCAGGAAGACTTTTGGTAAGTTATATTTAGATTTTTTTTTTAATTTGGATATCCACAAAACCAACCAAATAAACTAATAACCATTAAAAAGCAAACCCAAAAGCTTATCCATGGTCAAAACAGTACATTTAAACAATTTTGATTATACCAATTATACTGGCTAAAACTTTTCACCATCTGAAACATTTTTACCTAAATGATTAAGAATTATGCTAAAGGCACACAGGGAATACTCTTTTCAGTGTCTCAAACAATATTTCAACACCTTGTACTTCACCTAAAATAGCCCTCCATGAAATCAGCTTATCAATCCATCGCCTCCAAGAGGTGTGCAAGTACTACAGTAATTTTACAAGTATTTATTCAAAAGGAGAGAGAAACAGACCAAACAACTTATTTCAGTGCCTAGTCCATCCTGATGCTTTGTTTTTACCATGCAACTATCCTTTCACCCTGTTTTACTTTACAACATGCATAGCTGGGCTCCCAGCTGGAGTTGAAGCTGCAATGAAATGCATATTTGTTATAGTCAGAGTTTAATGCAATCCCTATCCCTAAAGCTACACAAAGATTTCTCTGAGACCTCTTTCAGTTCCATTTACCTCTCTGTTTAAATTTTTCCATCTGGAAAAGCTTGTTTCAGTCCAAGTAGTAGTCCAAAATTATTTTTTCCTAGAAAATCCAATTTTCAAAAAAAAAAAGGGATGGCATTTTGCATTATTAGGAAGGCCACCACTGAATCTCAGACACATCATGACTGAAGGATTTGGATGGCAGACACTTGAAATGTAATAGGCAGGTCAGAGACTTACTGGCCAACAAGTGCAAATTTCACATATTTCACATCAGCCCACTTCTCAAGCTTGTTAAAGCCAAATGATGGCAATGGGGGATGTCAGATATTGCAGAGAAGTTCTTCATAACAATGCTGCAGGAAAGTTAACATAGTTTCCTGTAGGAAATTTGCATTACCTGCAAGATGAAAAGGCCTCCCCATCCTTCCCTGTGAATGAAAGTTGTAGTGGAAATGGAGCAATTAAGAGCACTGTAGGATGGAACAGCATTATGGGAAAAGGCTGGGGCAGCTGCTCTATTCCAGTGCTAGGAATCAGCAAATACCTGAAGGGGTAAAACCCCTTTTTCCAAATATCTGCTTCCTGTCATGCAGGGCTGGCTAATGGAAGTGGATTCCTTTGGCTGTGAAAGGCAGTATCTGGCATCACAAGACTTTCTCCTACTTTGTCACTGTCTCAGTGTTGAATCATAGAATCAGTTCTATCATTTCACTGCTGTCCTTTCTCCAGACTACTGTTCAATATTTGCCCAGAAAACAGAGCTACAAAGTGGAATTTCTTTCCTCTACCACTGCACAATTCAACATAACCTCTCTGAGATTGTCCCCGTGACACTGGGAAAGAGCCATTAAATCCCAAAGTCACCCTAACCCTGCTGTTAGGTTTTTGCCACATGAACCCACTGAGTTCCACAGTGCTCACAGGAAGCTCTTTGCTGGGCAGTGAGTGCCAAAATTAGTACTGTCCTGAAATGACATTTTCTGGTCTTGGTACTCTTACATTCACTGCAGAGACCACAAGGAATACGGGTTTAAATCACCAAGAACAGAAGAGATTAACTGAATTAAGGCACTAGAGTGCAATCTGAGAAAGCTAGATATTTTCTGAGTCCTTGGTATTTGCTCCTTATAACATACAAAGAAAGTGGCTTAATCTCTTCTTTCTCTGCCAAATGTGTATAACACTTTTTTGCCCCAAACTGGGAGCTAAGGAGGAGCTTGTTCTTGATGATGTGCACAAATACTGTTGTAGTAAGAATCACAGGGGCAACAGCAAACAAGACTCCTCTGTAGAAAAGTCAGACAGCGTGGAGTAAATGAAGCAGTGTTATACTGAAGAGTAAGAAATGGAAAGGAATCTCAGCAGTCTCATTCATGGAATACCATCCTGTATTAATGTAAGCTCATCCTGTGCTCTGCTGGATGCAGCCATAGTGTGGGAAAGAGAGGCTCACACAATAAAATAGGATTGCAATACACTTGTGCAAGGGGGCATGTAATGATCTGATTCTGAGTCCTGTTGACACATCAAGGAGGACCTGGGATGGACAGTGTTATTTCATACTTTTATTCTCTCTGGTCATGCTTACAACCCAGAGCAGTATAGTATTTAGGTTGGTTTATTATTTTTGCTCTCAGCCCATGGAAGTGTTTTACAATATTATTTGTCTTGCAAATAATGTCTATTTCCAGGTAATTACAAGTAGTTCTTTGAATGTAGTATATACGTCCAGATGGAGATTTTTAAAGTGACTATTTCATACAACTTACAACCAAATTTCGTTCTGTTTTACTCAATGCAGAAATTAGGTAAAAAACAGCATTCTTCTTACATCTGTGTTCATTGGCATGAATAAGAGTTTTCTACATGCAAGGTACATCAGGAGTCAAACCTTGGAAAAATAATAACATGACTACAAATCCCACAGGAATTTGCAGTGCTGTTGAGGTGTTTGTTTTCTGATTCACTGGCAATGTGGAAAACATAAACCAGCTAGGCACTGCCTAAGGATTACAGGTCCTATTACAGGCCCTATTTCTAAACTACTGGAGTAATCTATGTATTTAAAATACTGCAAAGAACACATTTGCTTATTTTCTTTGCCAGCTGCAAGTTTCCAAGTGCTCAGTCTGCCAGTCAATAAATTATTTTCTTTTGAATTCTATGACTTCATTAAAATGCTTATAATATTTTTGGCTGGTTATATTTATTTTAATTATTTAACTATTATTCTTGATCTAGCATGGCCTTTGAGTCTAATCAAGCTTCTGTTAGTTTGTTTTTCAAAGGCAGTTAACCAAGGCCAGACCACTTAAAAAAAAAAAAAAAAGTAACATTCAATTTATGATGGGGATTTTTTTTTCAATTTTATCATAAATATAAGAAAACTAAATTATTATCTTCTTATTCTGTACTTTCCTAAGTCAAACTGGAAAAATTGAGAAGAAAAAGGGTGTTAAAAAATCCAGTTGCAGCTAGTTGGAGATACACACTTCAAAATTCTCAGCGAAACCAGCACATTTTTGAATTAGCTCTGCTTTTCCTGTAATGCAGGAAAAAAGTCTTAGTGCCAGGTTATACTTGCATTTGAATTCAACTCAGGATATTACCCAGAATTCCAAACCAAGTATGATTATTGATAGTCTCAGCATGTGTAGTGGAAGACAGCTGAGTGATAATGGATTTGTGTATATTTTGGTATCTCACCAAGTAGTATGGTACCTCATCAAGTATTGGATGTATTTGTGCCTTGTGCTACTTATCTCTGGCATGTCAAAAAAACATCTTGAGTACTTTAAGATGTGTCTATTTCCTCTCCAAGGATCATGCTTTCCTCATTAGCATGAGGAGCACTTGCACATGCATGGAGAAGGATTCTGGGGATCGAAGTCAGGTGGAACTACACAGTTTTAAAAATTAACACTTACTGTACTGTACCATTCACATTATCTACAGCAAAATAATCACACTTCTCAGAGAGATGAAGAGAAAGCATCACAGTGTTTGAAGAATTAAAATCTTTTCCTTCTGTAAATTAACAGATTAAATGACCTATGGAGGTAACTGCAGCAAGAGATATGAGTAAGGATGAGTTCAAACAGCTGCTTACCCATGTGCACTGGAATGCTTTAGACAACACAGGATGTGCACTCTTGTCATAGGGATATTTCTCCAAATGCCTAAATGGTTCAATCACTGCAGTGGGGCTACTCATACGTTTGACAAAATTCAAATCTGCCTTTTAGATCAGATCTCTGAGATTTTCAACATCTGTCATCACAGTAGCTATTGTGTACCCAAACTGCAAGAACATCACTAGAAACTAAGGGCCTTCATGAAGACAACACTGCAAAAGAACTTATCATCCTCATCAGATCAGTATAAATACCCTGAAAATTCCCATGATAATATCAAGGCAGATGTTTTGGAGATGAACGTGTGGCTTCTGGAAGCTTGAAGAAACAGACAGCTGTGATCAATATTAATCCTATCTCTCTTGGAATATTAGAGGGTAATGAAGAATGTGTTGGAAGAGGATGTATCTGAGGGATGAAAAGTTTCAGGGAAAGGATCCCAGGTTTAATTTGCTGTGCTGGGATGGTCCAGGAGACCCTTTCAGAAAAGCCCAGAGTACTGGCCCTGTGACAGGCCTCTGGTTTTCGATTCCCATACTATCACCTCTTTCAAAAGAGCAACAACTGTCCACAATATATCCTCCTCCCACCTTCCTCTAGAATACTCGGAGGTGAAAATGAGAATCCAATGTTTAAACCCCTGTTCAAAAGTGTCTGTGGTTGGTACTGTGAACAGAATAATAACAAAATGCTGCGACCAGCAGATCAGTGATGGGACAGCCACACCTGGGGCAGCACGGTCTAAACCACAGTGTGGGTATGGAGCATGGTGGTGGCACCTGGGACTTGGAAATGTTTGTTTTAAAAGACAATGGATGGCATACAGAGGCTACATTCTCCTGCTCAGCAGCGAACCAGCATCATGAAAGTGATGGGGCTCTGCACAGGAAAGACAAAACCTCTATTGGAGTCCCAAGGCCACAAAGATGATTTGTGGAACACCTTTCCTATGAGGAAAGGCTGAGAGGATTGCTCACCCTGGGGAAAAAAAGGCTTCAAAGTGATCTTACAGTAGCTTCCCATAGCATAAAGGGGGTCTACAAGAAAGCTGCAGAGTGACTTTTTCCAAGGACATGTAGAGATAGACAAGGGGGGGATGGCTTTAAACTGAAAGAGGATAGATTTAGATAGATATAAAGAAGGAAGTATTTTCCGTGAGCATGGCTTGGCACTGACACAGGTTGCCCAGAGAAGCTGTGGATGCCCCATTCCTGAAGTGTTCAAGCCTAGGATGGGGTTTTGAGCAATCTGATCCAGTGGAAAGCATCCCTGTCTGTGGTATAAGGATTGAAACAAGGTGATCTGTAATGTCTCTTTCAATCCCAACCATTCAATGATTCTATAATCTTAAAGAGTAGCTACTCTGACAATAGTCAGCAGTTTCCTCTCTATTTTTTGTTCACTAGGATAAAACACAGAACATCTTTGTCCATATTCAGAATGCTGTATTTTATCTTTATCTTATGGGGGTCAATAGTGCAGATATAAAATCTACACAGCTTTTTTGGCCTCTGTCTGAGAAGCATTAGTACAGAGAGCAAAGGAAATGACTCCTAGTTGAGAAGTGGGAACAGATTCCTATGTTCCTCTTCTGCTACATTTTGGTTTCTGGACCAGTGACTTCCCAGGAGCTTATACTGATTAAAAACAATCACTTACAGCGAAAAGAAATCCAAAAGCCTATAAATATTTATGTCAGAGTCAAAGCCACAGAAAGATGAGTATGAAACAAATAAGTAAAAAGAAAAAGAAAAGGCTAGTACAATGGCTGGCACGTGAGGCAGATTGAATTCCATCCAGCACTCAATCCCTCTATGAGGATTCTGCAATAGGAAAAGGTAAAGCAACAGAAGACTTTTGGAGAGATACCCAAAGGAAGAAGAGACCTTCTTGCCTTCTGTGTGCATGAAAAATTCTAGGTTGTACCTTTCCCATCTTCCCTGGATGGGAGAGGAGCCTCCCTGTGCCAAAGGTTCAAAAAATACATGGCTGTTGGTGCAGAAGTTCATGCTGTTCCCTGGATGTTTTCTCTGTTTTGCAGCAGGACTGTAACACTGTGTTCTATTGGATACAAACAAACATCTTTTAAAGGTACTTAAGTCACAGGAAAGGAGGCAACAGTCACTATAGACTTTCCACAGATCTCCCCTATTCATATTCTTCTAATCAAGACAACATTCACCTTTAATTTCTCTTCCACTGAAAGAAGAAATTAAGGTTGCTCAAGTGGCCGCAAATTTCACTGATTTAAAGTCTTTATAACAGTACTTTGTCTCTGTATAAAACTTAAAAGGATTCCAGCTCACTTTCAATGTTCAGGGACAGGAGAGGGACACAGCAACATAGACCTGCGGTAGGCATTTCCAATGCATACTTTAAGTTTACTAATGACATATGCTTCTCAGAAAAAATAATAAAATTACATAGTTTTGAATAAAAGTGGGGGGGTTTCCTACATGAAGACACAGAAGAATTGTCATAATTACACCACATTGGCTACATCTGGACAAAACTTGTCTTAAGATGTGCATTGAAAATTGATTTACATGACATGATGTATGCATGTCAGGAGATTTCTGTAAATCTATTTTTTAAAAGAATAAATATTATATCTAATACTTACATGCTCTATAAAGGTATTGAGAGAAATGATACTCACTTCCAGAAAATGTAAAAAGTTTATTAAAACCTTAACAAAAATACAACAGAAGACTGAGTAGAGAAAATATTATGGTGCCAGGAGCAGAGGATCTTTCCCACCATGTGCTCATCCAAATGGATGTTCCAGCTTTTAACCCTTCAGCCCCTCCCAAAGTTCTGTCCATCGACTCCTTCTTTGCTGTCCAGTGGTGGAGTTCACATCCTTAAATCTTGATTGGCAGTCAGATGTTGCTATAGCAACAAGCCGACTGTCCCAAATGTCCCAAACCCAGGCCACCCCCTGACAACAACACAAGCAGGATGAAACATGACTGTAAGACTATAAAACTTCTCTTAACATATATACATAATATTTTCCTTTTCATTGTGAGAATCAACCATCACATTACTCATCTATCAAAGTATGTAAAATAAAATCTTCTTCAGCAAAAAAGAAGCATTAAGAAAATTAATGTCCTATGTGATTAACCCAGTGTAGAGACACCCACATGATACATCTCATATTTGGTTTTATTTGTAATTACACATATACAAAACACATTTTGGACACTCCATACAGTTTGAAAGAGCAAGACATTTTAAAATATTCTAGATACAGTCTGCTTCTCAGACATTTCTGAGCAATAGAGCAGTACTAATCAGCCTAGCTCAAAGAATGCTTTTTTTAAAAGCTGCTGTGGATTTCACATTGTGATTAGAAAGGAATTCCCATCCCCTGCATCTTCATTAATCACAGAGTTTTGAGACTCACACTGTGCGCAATCCCATGTTGCAAAGAGATTTTTCAGCCTAAACAGAGGACTCTGGAAGAGGAAAATGAAGAGGTTCTATGTCTCCTGGTTAAGAAATATACAACATACAGGAAAGATCTCAGGCACCACACTGGTCTTGTATTCTTTAGGCCTTATTTCCAATCCCCTCACTTGTCTGTATTTTCAGAGAAGTACTGTGGTAGCCTAAACTTTTGCAAGAAGATAAAAACTCACTTAGAGCAACTCTAAAACCAAAACCATTTCCCCGAATGCACTGGAAACCAAGGAGCCAATGGGACGTGTTCAGGAAGGACAGCTGGATGTAGAGCTATAATAACCATGAGAGGAAGAGGAAACAGCAGCTATGAGGGCAGTCACAGGCCTGCCACACTTGCCTGGACAGGCTGCAAATGTGTGTCCTCCCCTCCTTCTAAACACAGGCTGAAGGAACAAAGCATCTTTCATTTTAAGCTAAATCATACAGAAAGAGTTTCCAGAATAATAGTGGCTGAAGATAGAGAAGAATTTGAACATGTATAATTCAAGGTCATATAAATGTTTGTCACATCATGTCCCAAAATTGTATGATATTTTGTTGTCCAATTACTCCATTCTTACATGAAGGCTCCTTGAGTTTGCTGTAGTCATTCAGCAAATCTCTGCTTTTGTGCTTCTTTTACAGTTAATTTCTTCCCCCTCATTGCTTCATTTCATAAATGAGGAAGGAGAAGGTAGAGGGGAAATAAAAGCAAAAAAGCATATCTGGAAAATGCATTCAGTGAACAATCAAATCTGAGCAGGAAGCCTTCAGGAAGAGGGGCAGACTGGAAGGTGAGGATCAGCTCTTATGAATCACAGGTCAAACCTCATAAAGAAAGACAGATAAAGGCTGCATCTGCTCCATTGTCATTGTGTTTCACGGGTGTAAATGCAGAGAAAAATGTTCAGGCTGGCTGAGTAACACTCCTCTGCAGGAAGAATCACTGAGAAAGGGACATTGTGACAATGTGGACCCCCATCCTTCATAACTTCGAGTGTCATAAGGGCAAGATAGCCATGTTGAAGATCTCAACTCAACAATCAGAGGCCTTCAGATACAATTATGCCACATTCTTGAAAGGGATAGAAAGCATGACAGCAACTCACTATTACATCTGCCATTTCCTGGCCTCCCTCATGCTCATTGTACATTTTATCCAAGTAAGGAGGAAGGAAGAAGTCAAGACCAAATTGTTGATCTGGCTGCTTCAGCATGCACAGATCTTTCTGAAGAAAGATCTGTGCATAAAGAACACAGCAAATATATTATTTTTCCCTACTGTTCTTCAGTCTTCTTTCATTCCCATCTTCATTATGGCATAGAAGTTCCCTAGATCTCCTTTCAGAGAAAAACTTTTCCTCATAAGAACAGGCTGTTCAGAAATAGCAGAACATAGGCCCACCATATTCAGGTTTAGTAGATGCTCTTTTATATCCTTTCTAAAGGAGCAGGTTTCTATCCCAGAAGCTGAAAATATGTGAGCACAGCAACAAGGTGGCTCTTCTCAGACTAAGAAGAAGGGAACATGCTGGCTTTAGCTCAAAATAATGTCTCAGACTTGAATTTCTATAAACCTTAACCGTAGAATTTTTTAATCGATAAATTAAACCTTTTCTTATCACTTTACCCTTCCTGGCAACTGTTTACATGCAGCACACATCATCACTGATAAAAGAATGGAACAGTTCTTGGAACAAAAATTTTCAGTGCATTCTCTCCTGAAAACCCTGAAGTATTTATTGCCCATACATTCATCAGGGAGGAATCAAGCTGCAAAAGAATGAGCTCTTCATGTAATGCTTCTCCTTAATGTTTTATTGGCTAGAATGGAATTCCTCATTTTTCCTTGTCCCTTCTTCATCACTCAACACAGCTTCCTAGGAGCCAAATCACTTAATCCAGCAAACTCATACCATCCCTAACACCTCCTCCTTTCTCTTCACACATTTAAACCTTCACCTTCATAGTACCTCATGAGAACAATATGAAAAATTTTACTATAGGTTTTGAGAGTGATGAAGCAAAGTTGCCATCAGGTTTTGTTCCTACGGACTCTCAAATCTTTCAGGTCTTTCCTTTTCATATGCTGATTATATATTGTGGATTTACAAGCATTTTATTTTAGCTCTCCCAGTACCATCATCTATAACAATGCATAGTTTCCTTGAGTATGGCTCTATTGCTTCACTGGCTCCATTGCAGCTCTATAGCTGTTTGTATTTACCCTTAATGAAATCAGATTTCAGGATCAGAGACTTCAAAATCTGTTGGTCAGGAAGCTACATAGTGATTTGTAATTACACATATACAAAACACATGGAAGATCTTTCTACTATCTTGCTTCTCTAGAAGCAAAAGATGTATGTACAACTAAAATAGAAATTCACTGCATTTCAGGAAAGCTCTGAAAGTGCAATTTGTACTTTCCTGATTAATTAGGAGATAAGACAGTCTTGTAATATCTGCTGAACAACTGATGGCTATCAGAATTGTTAAAACAATTTTTATTTTTGTTTCCAGGACTACTGAACTAAATAAACTGTTTCAGTTGTGCCGAGAAACAGAGAAAGGGGGAAAATAGAGAATAGTAAGGTGAGTAACATTTTTCACTGACAATTTGTATTCTGCTCACAACTTACATGACATGAATAAAGATGAAAGGCATTGTCATTAAGAATCAGAATGAGTGGGTTTCTTGGCAGAACCAAAGGAAAAAAATATTAATATGCTGACCTATGAAATCTATAAGTATTAGTCAAATCACAATAAAATTCATTTGGCAAAATAGTAATAGATATGGATAGTAAAAACAAGCCATGTTTTTCGATTTTTGACATCACTCTCTTCAGCCAAGGTCATGCTGTTCTTCATCTTTTCAATGGTTAAGGAATCTAATTTGCAACTAACAATGGTTACAAAGTAACCACAAATTCATGAGAAACATAAATAGAAAACAATTATTTACATTTTCCTAGAAGGAAAAATTCACAATGAATATGACAAAAGAAAGCAAGTAAGGAGCTGGTTTTAAATTGTTTGTGATTACAATGAAAGAAAACCCTCCTTAATTGGGCTGTTATCTGTGCCTTCAACACAGTGGTGTCTGTTATCATTCTTTCAAGTAAGGTCTGGAAGCCTTTCCTTCACAGACCTGTTTCTCAGGTATATGCAACTCTGCTCTTAAACAGAATGAGAGCCCACAGTAGATCTAATTTATTTTCATTTGGCAAAAATACATTCCCTGATTTTTTTTCATCTTATCTCAAGGACAGTGGCTCTGGCCATAGAGACTGGGCTATAAGATGTAGCAAAGATATCTGTCTTGCCTCAGAGTGCCATGTTCATGTCCAGAGAATGGCCTGTTGTCAGAATCCTTTCTGAAGACGCAGTTAGTTGAAAATTGCAGGTGCAGGTGCTTGCAACTACTCCAACTATTTGTGCATCCTTCTGAGAGAAGCAAAGTCTGAAACGCAGGAGTGGCAGTATTTTGAAGGCAAGTGCAATATTAGGGATAGCAGTACCTATAATTTCACAAAACATACTTTGAGAAAAGATGAATGCCTTAAAGTGCTAAATATGATCAGAATGTTCCATTCTGAACACCTGGACATGCTTGCAAAATGCAGGCCATGTCTCCATCCAGGCTGGAAAGAAGTAGCCCACTGCTACAGGGTGGAGTGGGTTCCTTTGTGTGAGTCAGCACAAGTCCCAAACCCCTGAGGTGGTTTTGGAGGTACGCAGCTTCTAGACACAAGCTATTGCCAGACTGTTTTTAGTGTTGTCTGTTCCTCAGAGTGTGGATTAATCTCCACCCTTCATTCCCCATCTCTGTTTCTTTCATAAGACTCATGTCTTTCTAACTGCAGGTCATGGGCTTATGCAGCTGAAGGTAGCTGGGAGGTCACTGAGCTGAGCTGAGCTGAGCTGAGCTGAGCTGAGCTGAGGTAGTAGGCTAAGCAGAGCAGTAAGAGTGATTCACAGTGAGTTGACCTCAGGCCCTTCAAATAGTGCAGTCCACAAAGATTTTGCTAGTATTCCAGTGGAATCTTACCATGGATAGCTTGCTTTTTCAGTGTTTGACTGGCTGGTACATTGGCAAGGACAAGAGACTGCGAAATGTTTGACCAGGGCATGAATGAAATTACTTTTTTATTTAGTTGGTCCTAATCATCTCAACCTGAAGTTCTAAGGGGAGAGAGTAGGAGTAGCAGAGCTCATTTAAAGCTGCCTTTTTCTCAGAATCAGTAAATTCATAGCTCTTTATCACTCTGGGTCTAATAATGTGGGTTTTCAGAATAGCTTTAGCTGTAGGTGAGTATAAACCACCTCCCTTAGAGTAGGACAGAGGTTTTCTCTTGTCTGCTTGATGCTCAAGTGACTGGAAGTCAGAAGAAAATTTCCCTCCTATTCTTCATTTTATTTACTCATGTGCCTCAGGTGAGCACTGTGATGAGAATGGAAGCTTGTCATGAGAAGAGATTTAAAAGGAGTGGGGTGATATGGGTTGCTGAAACACAATAGCCCATGAAATTCATGGCTCTCTCCTGGTTCTTCCTGGTGATGCCTGTGAATGACTGATCAGTGGTTGCTGTGATCCTGTCTTCCTCTGCTTCCCTCCTGTCCTGGGTTGTAAGATAAGCTTGTATTCCATTTGCCATCTGTTGAAGGCAAACCGGTTGGACAGGTTTTTGTTATCTCTCTCAGAGACAATGGTTTGCCCCGTAGAGGCAATGGTTTGTTTATACACCATTGACTGATTCAATGCAGGGCTGGTAAATGTAACACCGTGAGGGGTCCCACCCAGAGGGGGGAAGCCAAGCACTCTATTGTTGTTTAAAGGGGTAGCTTTTTGGGGAGAGGAGGCAGCTCTCTGGGCGGGACTCCGAGAGAAGCAGCTCGCTCTCTCTCTTAGTGGGATTCCCAGAGAAGCAGCTCTCTCTCTCTCTCTCTTCGCGGGATTCCCAGAGAAGCAGCTCTCTCTCGCTCTCTCTTCGGCGGCACTCACAGCGAAGCAGCCGGCGCGCGCTGAGCCGACGGCGGCGGAGCTCAGAGGCAACCCCGGCACAGAGGAAGACCGGCCCCACTGCCACCAGATCTTCAGAGGAAAACTATACCCTTCTAAAGATCACCACTGCAGCTGCAATTCATCAACCACTGCAAGGGAAACAATTGTCCCAGCAGAACTGATACTGGCACCCCGACTCCTCAGGTTCTGGACTTTTTTCACTGGTTTTGTTTGTACCGATTCCATTTGCCTTTTTAAATTGTTGTCTAGTTTTCTCCTAGTAAAGAATTGTTACTCCCATTCCCATATCTTTGCCTGAGAGCCTTTTAATTTAAAGATCCTGGTAATTCAGAGGGAGGGGGGTTTGCTGTTCTCCATTGCACAGGAGGCTTTGCCCTCTTTCACAGACTCCTGTCTTGTCGAACCAAGACACCTCCCTGCTAGGTAACACTTGGCATGTGAAGCTCTTCAATAGTGACCTCATTTAGATGGCCGAATTTAGAAGGCATTGTTTGTTATTATATAGGATGGTTCAGAAAACTGTGTTTTCTGAGTGCAGGCAATTCTTGTGTCATGGATGGAGAAGAGAAAGGCAATTATTCAGACATTCTGTGTTCCATCAGCCCTCAGCTGATAAAGAGATCATCCAAAAAGAATTTGAGAAGCCCAAGGGAGCAAAAACCTCCTGCTGTGCTGTGATGAGCATCAGAGAAACTCTTCCCAATAAACAGCTCCATCATCTGCAGTAGCAAGGATGTCCAACGAGAAAAAAGCAGGAGAGAAGGTTAGTACCGAGGATAGCATCCAAATGCAGACATGTTTACATCCTGTACAAAAGTGTTTCTCTCAGAATGGCTGTCATCTATGGTAGTGTTATGGTCACTCTAAATATCAGTATCTCAAAGCCAGGGGCCTTACTAGACAGGAAAGCTGGACTGGACAAACGCAGATCAAACCAATATGTTTAATCAAACATTCTCCATTTATTAGTTAGAAGATGGCAGCTTATATACACTTCCATACAACATACAGTTTACAAAGGCACTCTCATTGGCAAGCTAACATTGTTTGTCTTTGTTTTAAGGTGGACTAAAGTTCACACTATAAACCTATACTACGTCACACCCAGAAAGCCCAGTGCTTCACATCACACCTTAATATAATTTCTAACTGCACCACAAGCTCTTAATTTCTAAATCTGTCACAGGTTTGAAGGCCTTACAAGGCCCAGATCTGAGGCCTAGACTGGAGTAGCTCAAATCTCATTCCAGACATAAATCATGCCCTCTCTTGCTCAGAAATGCTGCAATGCTATCTAAACCTAACCACTGATTGGTTTGACCACAACTTTTTGGGAAAATTCACCTCCCTGTCAAACAAAAACAGGAAGCCTGTTGCAGTAAGTGTCAAGAGGAACACGTTTATCTTTTATAGAGGGAGAGCACATTAGAGAGGAATGAGCTAAGCTTCAGAAGTTCTGTGATTTGAGAATGTTTCCTTTTCCATTTTAAAACATGTATTTCTTTACTACAGTGGCTTACCCAATCCCCAGCCAGACAATTGATCAGCCATATATGCTGTAAGAAGTTGTTTGTGTTGGCCTGAGATTTTATGCTGCTTTGCAAAACATAAGTAGGTCCTGTGTGATCTTTTGTCAGTCACTAAAAAGATCTTTGGAAGTCTTCCGAATTCAGAAAAGAAACGCTAACACATATTTTTTTTCCCACAAAAGATCTGTGAGGCAGGACAGTGCTGGTGTAAAGTAGGTGTAGGCCTTAAGAGTGGATGACATTGCAACTTCCTGTGCATCATTCGAGCACTGTGGATTTCTTTCTCACTAAATCAGTAAATAAATATTAGCTGATGTGACATGTTGCCCCCAAAGTAATTGTCACAAAGGGGTGTGCATGTGATCACCCGGGGCCATGATGAGTTCCGTGCCCGGGGCCATGATGAGTTCCGTGCCCGGGGCCATGATGAGTTCCATGACCGGGCTGGGACGGCGGGCGGGGCTGGCCTGTGATGCGCTCTGGCCTCTGTGACAGCACAGGGGCCGTGTCACAATGGGGGCAACTATAAAAGGCCCCAGGCCGGTGCCGCTGTCCCAGTAGAGCCTCGGCAAGCGGTGAGTACACAGCATAGGGGAGAGGGGGCTGGAGGAGGGCTGGGACAGGAGCGCCGGTCCCCGGGGCTGCCCCGTCTCCAGGGCCCAGCGCCCGGCGGGAGGGCCTTGCCGAGGCCGCGGTGCGCGCGGGGCAGCGGTGCAGCCTTGCCCGCTGCCGGGGGCCCTTTCCTTCCTGCCACCACATCCCTGCCGCTCCTGCCCCTCACTGTCTCCATTCCGGCTCCACTGAACCCCTCCTGTGTGTCCTCCTGCAGACCATGGCTTTACTGTCACTGCTGTTCGTGCTTGTGCAAAGCCTGATCCAGTACCCCCAGCCAGCTGGGGATGGGCTGGATGAGGCCACGCACCAGAGAATGCGGGAGCGTCAGGAGCTGCTGGAGCATGAGATGGCCCGGCTGATGCAGGAGCTGGAGCAGGGGCCCCTGCAGCAGCAGGACGAGGGCTGGGGAGCCATGCTCTTTGGTGCCCTGCAGCAGTGGCCATTCTGGGTTCTTGCTGGCATCCTGCTCCTCTTGGGCCTGTGGTTGGGCTGCAGGAGAAGGAGCTGTGAGGCCAGCAGCAGCAGCAAGGACCAGAGCTCCCGCAAGACCTTGGGAGATGAGAGAATAACGGAACAGGAAGAAGACACCGCTGATCCAGAGGAAGGTGGAGAAGACAGTGGTATGACTCTGGAGGCAGACGACAGCGGCACTGAACATGACAGAGAAGGCAGTCCTGTGGCTGCGGATGATGGAGATAAGGATGATGCCATTGAAGACAATTCTGATGTGAAGATGAAGGAAGACGGCGATGTCGGCAATGGCTCTGACTTAAAGAAAGAAGGACAGAGTGATGGGGATGTGCCAGGAGACACTACCACTGAAGGAAATGAAGAGGAGCCTGGCAATGTTGCTGGAAATAAAGAAGATCTAGATCAGGCAAATGAAGGAGAAAACAAGGATGTGCAGGTGGACCAAGACAAGGACACTGGAAAGGAAGAAGGAGAAGGAAATGAAGAAAAAAACAATAGTGCGACTAGGAAGGCAGGCAACAACACTGATGTAAATGAAGGTGAAGATAATGTAGATGGAAAGGAAGAATACATGCATGTGAAGGTGCAGGAAAGCAGAGGTGCCAATGACCAGAGAGGCAAGGACTGGACTGGGCAGGAAGATAGCAATGAATGTGGGAATGAAATTGCCCATAATGGTTTTCCTGCACCTGAGGAAGCAAATAAGGAAGTTATAGAAGATGGCTATGATAGAAACAAGGATGAAGAACACGCTGATGTGAAAGTGGAGGGAAACAAGAATAAGGATAGACAAGGAGAGGAACCAGGAAATGTGGCTGCCAGTGCAAAAGGTGGCAGTGATGGTTACAGGGAAGAAGGTGCCAGTGGTGGAACTGAAGAGAGAGAAGATACCCAAGATGCAGGGAATGAGCAGGACATCCTTTTAGTGGATAGTATAGAGTGGCCTGTGGAGGACCTGGAGAGAGGCTGCTCAGTGACAGCTGAGCTGATGGAGAGCTTCACACGTGTCTTTGTGGACAGCGTGAGCGATAGCTTCGATCCGGTGCCTCAAGAAGCCATCGGGGTGGGCAGCGCCTTTGAGGGCTGGAGTCCCCATGAGTGGGATGGGGTGTACCGTGTGCTGGTCCCACTGAATCCCCCACCAGGGCACGCCTTCCACCTAGAGCCAAGCAGTGAAGGGCAGACGGCAGCAAGGACCTTCAGCATCCGTGTGGAGCTGGTGTGCACGTGCGAGAGGGAGCAGCTGGGCGAGAAGCTGTTGTGCCTCCTGCACCACTCGCAGGAGGAGCTGCGGCGGAAGCAGCAGCGCAGCCTCCTGGAGACACTGTGCACCGGCTCCTACCTGGATGTGGAGAAAACCTCCCGCTGGTTCTTCCAGATGGTGAGATGCTCGTGGCTGCATGTGCCTCAGTCATACTCATGGCACTTGGTGTTTCAGCCCTGCAGCCGGTCCTGCCAATTCCAGCTGAGCAGAGGCAAGAGGACCCTTTCGGTGGAGATGCTTTTTGGGGTGCGCCAAGGGGACTCTGACATCTTTGTGGTCAACCAGCCTATAGAGGCCCAGAAAGGCAGCTCCAGTAACATTGTGAGCAGCCAGCCCGCCAAGGCCAACATCCTCGCAAGCACAGCGTGGCATGAGACATTCGCTGTGGCAGAGGCAAAATTCTTCCAGCGCATTGCCAGGCAGATCCCGTGTAAGAGGTTGCACCTGAAATACCTGCAGCTCTTCACCTGCATGCTGAGTGGCACAGGTTTTTCCACCTCTACCTGGAAGACTCTGATCATGCATATATTAAACATCTCACCACCGGTCTACTGGCACAGGAAGGAATTTCCACTGCGGCTGTGTGACATCATGTCATTCCTGCAGTTCAGCCTGAAATGGAAACGCCTGGACCATTTTGTTCTAGGCAACGAGAAGCTTCCTGCGGAGATCAGCTTGCCGCCAGCAATGCGAAAGGTTGAGCCGCTCAACCTCTTTGAGTACCTGGCCCGAGATCCGGATGCCCACAGAAAGGCGGTGGAGGCTTTTGATCAGCTGCACTTTCGCCTCTGGATGATGCTCTCCAACACTGAGAGGAGTAAAGTGCACGAAGCTCTGATGGAGAAGTTCGCAGCCGATTGCTGCGACCTCGACTATTTGTGATTGCTGCATTTGTCCCTGGCACTCCTGACAGAGATGCTTGCCTGCTCCTGCGGAAGGAAGATGCTGCAGCACAGGGATTCGTTGTGCACACACTTCTCCGAGTGGCCTTGCCCTTCACCTTCCATTTACAGTGGTGCTGTTGCCTAAGTCTAGGAGGCAGAAACAGGCTCCACCTGCACATCCTTCCAGAAGAACAAGAGTGAAGCTGATGGAGGTTGCTTGGAATACCTCGAAGACAGCAACCTAGCCTATTAGGGACTTAATGTAGTTATTTAGTGAGTTGTAGTTTTAATTAGACTTGTTTCTTAGCGTTCGTGCCAGAGGCCCTTTAGCGTTGGCAGTATAGAACTATTTTGCAAAGTTACCCTTAGTGTAGAGAAATAGAGTTTAGACTAGATTAGTTTAAACCCTTAGTTTCGAGAATTCCCGTTAGTCTAGAGAATTCCCCTAGTTGCTTGTCTGCTTTTAAATAATACTTGAATATCTATGTGTGAGAAACTAATAAAAGAAGAGAAGTTTCTCAAATTGCCTGAAATGAGTCCTTCTTTGTACATAAGCCTCTGTATCTGAGAGAATGTCCTTCCTATACCGCTATCTGAAATAAAGACTCTTTGCAAAGAGAGATGGTGGATATATTAAGTATGCTGTCTCTTGAGCACTTCCATAGAAATGCTCAAAGTTTGAAGTGAAAATGCCCTGAAGTGCCTGAAATTTTGCAGCACAGTACTCCCGAACATTTTTAACAATCTTTGGAAAGATTGCTGAAAAGTTTTCTTTGCACAATCACTTTTACACACTTCTAGGGAACAATTCAGTCCTAAAAGATTGAGCTACCCTTCTGTAATAGCTGCCCTTCAGCAATATCTACATATATATGTGTGAAGAAATAATAAAAGGAGAAAAATTTCTCAAATTGCCTGAAATCTGTCCCTCTTTTTATTTAACCCACCATTTCTTAAAAAATATCCATCCAGTGCAACTACCTGAAAAAATGCCAAAGTGACTCAAATGGTGATTGTGTCCAGCAGTCACTTCACAGTATTCCGCTTCCATAGCGCTTTGAAGCAGGGCTATTAATTTTGCCTCTTGAACTCAACCAGAAGTCATGACGGTCACAACAGCTAAAATATTACAGAAATATTTTAGCTCCCACTGTCATTAGAAAAATTCCCCTTCCTTCAGGGGATGGAAAAAAAACCTGCTGTGGCCCATGTCAGAGAGAGAAGCCTGCTGTGGGGACAGGAACAAGCAGCTCCCTTTAGGGAGAGCAAGTAGGAACCTCCCAAAGGAGGATCACTGCCAGCAGCAGAACTTGCTGCTGCACCGAGAGAGAAGTGTGCTCACAGAGGTCCCTGCCTTTTGCCTTCTTTGCTGGGCAGGCACTGCCCCCACCACAGCCCCGTGGCTTCCTGCTGCACAATCCCCCCAGCGCTAGATTTGCCAGGGCCAGAATTATTGCAGGTGCTTAAAATGGGCGTCTGGCCCTGGGTTTTGGTGCAAGTGCAAGCATGCTGCGTGTGTGAGGGGCATGCTGAGGGAGGGGGGGAGGCTGGAACATACAGCTCTTCAGTGTTGCCATTGAAACCCTATTGTGTAACTCAGCTGCTGATTTTTAACTGGTGGCCTAGTATGCAGTAGCACTAGGATGGAAACGGAAGGCAATGTTCAGTAAGAGTAAGCAAAGGCAAATAATCTGGATGTTTTTTCTGTGGCTGAGCTGTTCTTTCAGGCCTTGAAAACAGGAGGCAGCACTGATGCAGTCACTGAGCAAGTCTGGTTGGCGCTAACTGCACCCAGGCAGCTCTCTGTTGGCATGGCCCCCATGAAGGGACGTTCAACTGACTCCCAGACGGCTCTCACCCACCTGCAGCTGCGCCTTTCCCAGGGCGCCTTTCAGTCAGCAGAATTCAACAACTTTAATGCATTTAGCAAAGGCTGAATGGAGCAAGGCCCTGGTGTCTGACGACCATTTGGAGAAAGCAGCTTTGAGTGAAATGCATCACAGCCAGAGAATGTCAGCACGTGCCAGTAGCGTCAGAAGAGCTCTTGAGCCAGGTCAGGGTTTCTGTAGGCAACTGTCCTTTGGATTTACTGAAGAAAATCACTTATAGGTTGGACACTGAAATCCACAAGAAAATTCACATTTGCTCCAAGCATGAAGCCAAGTCCAATCTCTTCCTGTTTCCTTCATCAGTGAAGCACAAACTCAGTTAGAATTTTAAACTGTGTTGTGTTCTGCACAGCTGCTACCAGAGAGGGTGAGCAGAAGTAACAGGACAACCTTCTGCTCTCTTCAGGTTTATTATGGAAATATGAAATATCATGGAATCTTACTGGTATAAAGAGTCTTTTCTGTTTCAGATTTTCCACTTCCTAATTTGAAATTAAACTGAATATGGTCTGACTCCTAAGAATTTTACTGCACCTGCAAATCCACTGTCTCAATGAGATGGTGGGAGGACTCAGCCTTGGAGGGAAAAGAGGGTAACATAGGTCATGAAAGTGAATCCTATTAAAATTATTCTTCATTATAAGTTCACATCCAGCCGTTTGTCAATCTAAGCTGAAATGTTTTGATGCACCAAATTCAGGTTTACTTGCTTATAAAATTCTGAATCAGAACTATAACCTGTATAATCTAAACCATCATTTCCAATAACCATTGTGAGAAAACACTAAGTTCACATAAAAGCAGATACATTTTATCATTATAGCCATCATTTTTTCATCTATCATTGGGATCTCTATTAAAGAGTGATGGTAATAAGCTCTTCCTATGGGATCAGTAGAAATATGCAGTGAACTTTGCTAATAGCCTAGTACAACAAATATTCTGTATTTAACCTTGCAGGGAAGCTCCAAGTAAGGTTAATTCTTTTTTATTTATTCCCGCCCTGTTACTCCACACTTCCTGACCCACCCCTAAAAATATCTTGCACTCATCTTGCATAATGCCAGCAAAAAAATTACATGTGTTATTCCTGATTGCTAATTTTTCTTAAGCAATTTTGGAGTGGTCAGATTCAGGCAGCTTTTGGAAGCAGTCTTCACCTTAATCAATTTTAACAAGCCTATAAACTGAATCATGTAAACAGGGTAATAATGGGACAGATTGAGACATTTGTACAACTAGGTTTGACTGCTATTCTTAACTATTTTCCAGATAATTTTAAAGTGCTGAAGGACAAAACTTCGTGACTTGTACCTCTCTTAAAAACAATGAACCTCTGAACACAGAATTTTTCATCTTTGAGCCTACATGACCAAGATCTAATTACATTCTCATGGATTGCACCAAGAATCTGGGGAAGGAAACCCATTTCATTCCTCGTGACATTGTCTCAGTGAAGAGAAAGGCATTTTTAACTGGGGCATAACAAAGAGTCAGCTGGTGACATATTTTCCATTGGTTTGAGTGGAATGCCACATTGTCTGAAATTCTGAAAAAGCTAATAAAAAATAAAATAAATTCTTTTTAAAAAGTAATTCAGTAATAGAATTCGTAATGTCAAAAGCCACAGTGAGACCACAGTATATTTAGGTTTTCTTTTTAACATGTATTTTCAGGCTAAACTTCAGAAGGTGTTAATTTCTCAGTAATGAAATCACACAGCAGAGCCAAGAATGACAGATCTGGTACCATCTCTACCAAAGCTTTTCTTCTGGTCTTCTAATTTTGGCTCCTTATCCTATATGTATTACCTTTTATTCATATTCTAATAATTTTCTTTTCTTCATATTCTAATAATTATTTCTGCATATTTTAATAATTAGACAATGCTCTAAAGTGACCTGAAAAATATTTTTGGTTGTACAGGGATTTTCAGGAAAAAATGTTTCCTTTTCTCCAGAAGAGGAAAATCCAGACTGAATCAGGAAGAGCCAATAGTTAATTCAGTTTTCTAATCCACAAACAATATAGATAAAGCATTCAGTCAGTTGTAGTGATAATTGTAGTCTTCTACTTACTTATCCCAGATGAAAAAAAGAAAAAACAAAACCCAGGAATTAAATGCACATTAATATAAAATTATATTTTTAATAAATTGGAAAAAAATATTTATGGCACTATTTATTCACACAATGGAGAGGTGAACTTTATCAGATGTAGAGATCTCCAGCTCTTTACTGCAAATAGCCAGAAAAACATTTCTCATCCTTTACACAAATATATTGTAAAAATCAGCATGAAAAACACTGCCACATTCTAATTCTCAAGCCCTATGTAATAGCACGTGAGCAAGTAAGAAGTTTTTGAATTATTTTTGTCCTGTCTGCTTTTGTATACATTCCATGTGATACTAAAGTCAACAAATTTTATTTTTCATCAGCAGAGAGAAAAATTTAAAATTCATAACTTCTAAAGGTTCTAAAGGTTTGTTCTCAGCTGGGAAGAATCAAGGAAACAAAATAAGAGAAAAGATCTGAAAAACAAAACTTTTCAGTAGAACTTTTCCATTTGGATTCCTGCAGAGACTTTTTCTTTCCAGGAGATCATACAGATTTCCATGAATCTTTTTTTTATGTAATATGAATCTATCTATTTATTTTTTGCCTTTGGTCAACAGGGGACTTGGATTAGAAGGATAGATGACTTAAAACCTGATCACAAGTGTATCCCACTTGCCTGATAATTTACCAGTAGAGTATTTTTCTGGTCCTAAGACTACTTACTCAGGCATTTCTTGGATTCAGAAGACCTTATACTCTGCAACTATCTTGCTGTGCAGATAGGTGGAAAACTTTCCAGGTCTGTCACAGATCTATGATTGTGGAGAGCCCTCTGGCTGTCTTAGTCTTCTGGGCTACTTATCCAGAAGCAGGGAAATCTTTCTTCCCCATTATATAATACTGCTTAGTCCTTCAGCACTATCAGGGGCTTCCTAAGTCAGGGTAGCAGCTAAATGACCAGTGACAAAATATTTGGTAAAATATTGAGGAATTTTGTTTTCCAGGAGAAGCTTCAGACTTTCTGGTTTTTGTTCAGATTTAGAATAAGGTTTCTCCAGAAGTACTGGATTTTCCCACAGAACAGATTTTTTGATTTTGGTTCTTTTTAAGTATGCTAATACATCTCTATTAGTATTCTGATCACTTAATATCTAGTAAAATCTTCTTTTAAGGTTATAAAATCAAATAACCAGTTTTCTGCTGTACTGCAAATATAGCTATATTTTTACCAATTAGGAAAACCAATGAATGCTCATACATACCATAACAAAAGTTTGCAAAACATAAAACTTAGAAATTGTGGCTTCAGCTTCCTTTAAACTGGTTTACTTTTGTGTGTGTTTTTTCCTCTAAGGCAAGATATTTATTAGTCTTTCAGAAGTGGGAGATTAGGTCACCAGTAGAGGAGTAATCATGGTGTTTGCTGTGTTATTAAAATGGAGATCAGTAATGACATTATCTCATCAGTGGTGTGACATACCATCAGTTATTCTGTCATCATGGATTTGCAGCTGCATCACCAGGAGCAGGCTGAACCTAACTTATAATTCAACAGCAACTTCCAAACATTTAAACTCAATTTTCATGGCTATTCAAGGTAAGAACACATGGTCTTGTGTTGTGTGCCAATTGAAAAGTACTCCATGATTTGATTTACTTTTTTGAGCCAGGGATGATTTTGTAATGGACAACTACAGACCAGTATGACAGAATTGGTTCCATCTGTCAGCTGAGTTATGATTCTATCACCCTATATATTAGTCCTTTCAGCATTTCTAGAATTTCTTGCCAAAATTAGCCTGGCTTTGGATTCAGCAGTTATTCAAACCAATGTAAAGGCAAATTCATGTGAAAAAAATAGCAAGTCAGGCTAAGATCAAGGAGTTTATTTGGCAGCCTTGCTGACTCCTCTAAGGCATTTGGTTTGCAAGGAGCATACTCAGTCTTTTATGGTACTCTTTATCTGCAGCCTAAAGGAATATTTAGCTTTATCTCTTGATGTGCCTTCTTTAGGCAATAAATACACAGAGGGTGATATTTTAAGTTAACATTTACCTCATGATATTTATTGCTACCCATGCTTAACTACTCATTTTCAGCAAAGCTCCCTCTCGAGATCAGGTACTTTTAAAATTAAGTGTTTACTATTTGTACTATTTTCTCCAATCATTCAATTCAGTTTAGAAGTTATAGAAATTATATCTGAGAGGAATCATTTCACATACATACAAAGGAAAATGAAAGAAAAAGTAATAGGAAGATACTTTATATCAGCATGTGTTTAACTAATTAATTTGTTTAATTCTTATCCTTGAGTTTGCACCTAACCTGAATCTCCAAGAGAAACCAAATAAATCTTTATTGCACCTTTCAATGTTGACCCTAATAATTTTTTAATTAAAACAAAAATAACTGCATTTTCTAATAAACAAAGACATAGTCTACCCTCATCACCATAATCTAAAATGTCCATTCCATTAAATTCTGTAAGATTTTTCTTTCAAAAAGGTTATGTGAACTAATTTTCCATACAGCTGAATGAGCAGGACATTTGGAAGTCCATTCCTCCCCCATGGTACAGCTGCTGCAGAATGTCAGTCAGAGCTTATGACTTCACAGTCGTGTGCAGACACAGCACAAATCATCAATTGTGAGGTGAAATGATGGGATAAACATGACACATGGCTCCAGTACTGACTGGTTTTGGAAATGAATTGTGGACTCATACTCAGCACATCTTTCTAAATTTGCTTAAAAACATTCCATATGACTCAGTCTTCCATTTGAATATTAATCCAAATTTTCAACAATTTCATCTCCTGAACATGCCAATAAATATCAATTACCAAATGCAACCTTGAATATTTGCAATATAGACTGTATAAAATGAAACAGCTGGTTTAACTTTAAAGATAAGCCAGTAATCTCTTGCCTCCAAAATAACAACAGTCTCCCAATGGTGTTTGGCACATCTGATAAAGAAAAGAGTCAAGCAGTAGGTCCAGGAGCTGGAATGTGTAAGCAATCTTCATCCCATCTGTGGATGAATGCCATAGATGGGTTGGCCAAAGTTACAGATGTGATTGACTTGCTACCTAAATTGCTCTCCTTCAGAAGCTGATGATTATGGGATGTAGAGCTGCATGTTGAGAAAGTCCAGATTGGCTAATGGCAATTTCCTGCTGTGCCTCTGACACAGCTTTACTCTAAATCAACAAAAGGTTCCTTCTCTATAGCAAATGTCTACATTTTCATTTGACAATGCTAATTGAATACTTCCTCCTCAAAATTTGAACACTGACATAGAAGATGTAATTGTGTGTTGACTTCCAATAGTGAAGAGTTAATGAGCATGCAACAGTTCAGGGCAGAATCAAGTTTCATGTGCACAAAAGCCAAAATAACCTTTTTCAACATCCTTTTCATTTAACATTAATTTCAGAAAATAATTGAGAGGCCACGCTATAGACCAAGGTGTTATTGTCTTCAGGTCAGGTTTGTTTGCTGTGAAAGGGAGGTTTAATTTGACTTGATCAGCTAAAACAGTGTCAGCTATGTTTATTACTAAATGATGCAAGCATCTAGACAATGAACTCATAGAAACACTGACTAGACTGGCTCCACAATACTGGTAGAAAAGGATCACAGAATTTAAAGAGAAGGAAAAAATAATCAAGCCAGGAAGGTATGTGGTGTTAGAAAACACAAATAATATATTTATTCCATGTGCAAATTAGTTCAGTGATTAAACTACAATGCAATTTGTGTATTCTTTGTGTTCAATTATATACTAAACCTGCTACACCCTTCAAAAGCTACAGCCTTCCCTGGATAGGGAATTCTTTTTGTGCCAAACCATGTGGTGGTTTTATACTGCAAACAAATGAGAACTGGTGAAATCAACCAGTTTTGGGTTATGATCTAAGACTGTATGAATGGTGTTCCCCAGAGATGCATCCCCAGAGATGATGTTCCTTTCCATTGCACTGTGTATTAAAGTCTTTTAACAAGTAGCTGTGACTACAGTCAGTGGAAAAGAAATATTCATCAAGCTAGAAGGTAGAATTTAAAGAGTAACCCTTTCCTTCCACTCACAGCAATTCATATTTTAAATAATAGTTTGAGTACAGCAGAACTCCCTCCTTAAGGCAACTAAAGCTCTCAACTATTGGCCATATTAGAGCCCCAAGTTCCAGTGAGGATACATTTTTGTAAATCCTTCTTGCTAATTAAAGGGTTTCATAGTTTTTGTCTTGCTGGAAACAAAATTTATATTCATAATATCTTTGTGTTTGCAATCTACAAATGTGGGTTTCTTTTTTTCCTTTATTTGTCCTCCCCCAATCCCACCTTTCTCCCTTATTACAATTAAATAATGTTACTTAAGTAGGGAAGTAAATAAAACCAAACATACAAACAAATCTTTTCTAGATCTCCAACAGCAGGATAAAAATGCCAATAATACCATTCAATATTCTTCCTCTGGTTCTTTTAGATTAACATAAATCAAGGTGTGTTGCTACATAAAAAAGTGCCACCAAACTCAGGCTGTTTCTCGGTCTCATTAGATGAAATTAGCAGTGTGAGTTTCAAAAATCAATTACTATATACAGGGTGTTCTGGTCACTTCAAAAATATGGCCAAATTTAGGAAAAAAAGTTAAATTAATAATTAATTTTGACATCTGTAGAGCAAGTGGGTCCCTATAATTCAATTATCAGGGTAATCTGAAATATAGTTTACCATGAAAATTCTCTCAGTCATACTGAGGAGCATTGAACTGAGGAAAATAAATACTTTGGATTTTCAGATCTTAATTTCTTGCCATTTGAGCTCTGCAGTATTTTGAAAAGCAGATCAGGTTTCACAGGAGATATCAACATTAAGGAATCATAGACTGAAGAGTTTATGAAAAAAAATTCTCCAATGTGAGCTGGTGGTAAAAAATAATATTCTAAATCTCTTGCTCTGTTTCAAGGATTTAATATTTGACTCAGGATGTTTCAAGTCCCACATAACACTGGCTTATACATCAAAGAACATGTTGTAACATCACCTCTCCTCACAGTGGAATCAGCCTTTTTCATATACTTTTAATACCCAGAGGGAAAAGCATGGGGGTAAGAAAAGCTTTGAAAAATTACTATCAGACCATTCTTTAAACCTTTCTATTCAGACACTGGAATTAAAAAATAAATTGGACAAGAACCTGACAGTGACTGACATACCAATAGTGAAAAATTGGTTTGATCCCCAGGAGACATTGTGAGCCAGGTATGGACAAACACAGTACCTACGCCTTCATAAAAAATCCTGAAAAGCTAAAGCCTACATTAATTGAAGCAAGAGATATCACAGGTATGTGGCTGATTAACAGCAGAACAACAAAAGTTGGGAGAGAAGTTTAACAGTATTGAACAAGAAAATGATAAAAATTACTGGAAGATTGAAAGCATGGGAGACAAAGAGAAGACAAATTCTAATTACTTCAAGAATGTGAACATGGAGAGGTGAGGCTTCCAACAACTGTGGAGAAAAATGAGCAGAAGAGATACCAAGAGGAATTCTATCTCCATAGACATATTGAAGTGCAAACTGGCATTAGAACTTCGAAAGGGGGATATTAGACAAATAACTCGATACTGAGTATCCAATCTGGAATTGCTGAGGTAAAAGAGTAAGTATGATTGATCCACTTTAAGAGAATCATTCATATCCTGAGATCATTAAAGAGACAGGTATGCAAAGCAAGACAAAAAGAAATGGACTGTATGAAATTTTTGAGGCAGTGGAAGGAGAAGACAAAGTTGGGTAAATAATGATCAGATTAGATAGAACGAAAAAGTTCAGGTAAAAATAGAGCAAGAAGAAGGCTGATGTGAGGCTGTGTCAGAGACCCCAATAAGGCAAAGGATAGTTTATTTATAAAGCATGCGAAATAAATATGCATAATAAATATGCAGAGTAATGCTTAGGAAGTTTATGCACAGCAAGCAAAATAAAATCTATCCAGGAATAAATCAGTCAGCCTAAAGAGAGAATATATGATTGCTCTGGTCCAATTCATAAAATTTTGGATCTGAGTGATTAAATGTCATTTCAGGCTTAGCTTGCTGAGGTAGCTTTTGGAGATGTAACTGCAACAGCAGGAATACTTTGACTGAAAGATATGAGTGCAAAGGTAACATATTCAATATGGTTATTAAATGCAAAGCCAAAAGAATAAGGAAAGGACCAGACTCAAGCTCTCGTTCAATGTTGAAAATGTAAATCTCATTAGGTCATTATAGTCCATGTCCTGTCCTTGATATCCCAAGCTAGAAAACAATGCTACCTTTTAACTGCTTCTATGCACAGAGAGATTTTCCTTTCATTCATGCTCACAGGGGCAAAGTCAACAAAAATGCTCCTAAGCTATTCCCCACTACTGCCTTTGTCAGGCAATTACTGTGAAAGGGGAAATAAAATAGAAAGGACAAAACAACTACTGTGTCTCTGGCTGGAACTGTAACTGCAGCTCCTTTAGCTGTTTGAAACATTTCCTAGGCACCCATGCTGAGAGTCAGCCTTGGCTGTGCAGACAACTCTGGACATTTTCAATGCAGTGCAACAGTAGGAATCTTTCAAAGCCACAGCCAGGACTTCTTTATTTAGTTTTGTTTACTTCTGCTACCATGTTTTGGATTAGTTTGGATGTCAGAGTGATTTCATGCACTAAACCTGCAATATATTGTACAGTGAAGTGAGGTAACAGCTGTGTTGTATGGTTAGCAAAAAATGTGAACTCATTACATTTCTGGTGATGCTAATGTTTTTGGACAGCAAGCTTCACTATGAAGAATGGGAATATTCATGAAACCTGTTTATTTCTTTCCTAATCACTGTCCCCTATTCCTCCCCTCTCTCTCCATCCACTTCCTTAAAAAAAAGCTCCAAAAAGCTCTGGTCAGTGCCAAAGCCCTGAGGAACTTCATTTCAACCAGAATTTAAACCTATACATCAACTCCTACTCTAACACCAGTTTCTTACCAAGTAGATCATTGAACTGCAATTCCAGTATGAAATTCCACATGAATTCTAAAGCAAACTCTCATTTTAGGGTTTTATACATTAATATTTGACAGTATTTTTCTCACTCACTTAGTAGCAAGTGATCTAAGATTCCTAAGACTTGGAACTTTGGGCCAATTTCCATTCAGAAAATATTCAACACCCACTTGAGCCCTTTCAATAGGTGAGACTTTTGTTTTCAAAGTACTTTTCAAATAGAAGCTTCCCAGAAAATACCCCTGGCCTCAATGTGTAAGAGGATCTATGTAATTATTACCAAGCGACTGACAGGGATCGTTCCATTGCTTCCTTTGAACTCCCCTCTGCCAACAAACTACTTGAAAACTACTAGAAACCCTTAGCGAGCTGTGAGGTTTGCTGTGGCAGTTGACTGAGCCTGCTGAAGGTCTTTCAACCCCTTAAAAAGCTGAATGTTGCTGCCTTGAGGAGGAGAACCAAGAGGCTGAGAGGCACAGTCAAGGAGGCAAGAGCCAGGGTTTGTTTGTGAAAAAACACTTTTTCTCAGGGAGCTGGGCGGGGGGGTCATAACTGTGGTCACTGGGATTCAGGAAGAGGCTGTTTTATAAAATCACCCACAGAATCATTTGGGTTGGAAGGGATCTAACAGACCATATAATTCTGACACTTCTGCCACAGGCAGGAACATCTTCCACTAGACCAGGATGCTCAAAACCCCATCCAGCCTGGCTTTGAACACTTCCAGGGATGAAGCAATCACTTTGGGCAACCTGTGCCAGTGTCTTAACACCCTTACAGTGATGAATTTCTGCATTAGGTCTATCTAAACCTACCCTCCTTCAGTTTAAAGTCATTGTCCCTTGTTCTTTCACTTCATGCCCTTGTAAAAAGTCTTTTTCCAGCTCTCTTGTAGCCCCTTTAGGCACTGCAAATTGTTGTAAGCTCCTTCCCTTCTCCAGGCTGAACAACCCCAGCTCTCTCAGCCTGTCTTCCCAGGAGGCTCCAGCCCTCAGAGCATCTTTGTGGCCTCCTCTGGACTCACTCGAGCAGTTCCATGCCCGCCTTGTACTGGGGGCCCGAGCGCTGGACACAGTGCTCCAGGTGGGCTCGCACAAGAACAGAGTGGAGGGGGAGAACAACACGGTTTGGTGCCGCCCAGGATATGGCTGGCTGATAATCACTAATCACAGCCCTCCTACTCCTGTCTTCCCCCGGGGAGCAGCAACAAGCTTTGGTTTTCCAAGTCGGGCAGAGAGGTCACGGCCTTCCTGGCACTCCCAGCACCTCCTGCTGCCTGTCCAGCTGCCTGCTGCAGTCCCTGCCGGACACAGCCACCGCTCCTTGGTGTGACAGCACCACCACACTGCAGACCAGCCTTCTAAGTGCTAAGGCAGTGCCATGAACAGAACAGATTTTGGGGAGCTTATTCATATAGTCTACCATCCCCCAAGTTTCTTGAGTATTTGTTGTTTTAAAAGCAAACATCCAAGGAGTCCTTTGTCACACACTGCAGAGTGTCAGGAATCCTGCTCAGCTTCAGCCAGCAGATGCTCATTGCGACAGAGCACGGACACTGCTGTTTGTTTTTAAATATTAGAGGAGACACTTTGACTGTCATCTCACCAGATAAACATTTGGCCTTGTTTTGTACTGAAAGAAGAGTTTCCTTGATGCAACAGCAGATTATGTAGCTCTGCTCAAAGGCCCGGGAGGTGATAATGATGTAAAGTATCTGCCATAAACAATCACTTAGCCACAGCCAGGGGCAACGGAGAAGAAAACATCAACGAAGTGAGAAGTGTCAGATTCCATCCTGGCAGGGGGTGGGAAAGAGATAACGTCCTCTAGGCCACAGTGTCTGCCTATAAACACCCCTCTGAATCGGTCAAGCAAGCACAGAGTTGTGCCGCCCACCTTTGGCTTGGCTTCAATAAATCAGATCTACAGAAAGATGTTTGACAGGCTTTTAAAGTCGATAGGGAGTGTTATGCTGAGAGAGAAGCTGTTTTTCTCAAACTGCAAGATTTAGACTTTTGAAAAAAGATAAGCAAGCAAATCAAGGAGCCTCTTTCACAGATGAGGATGAAAAGAGCAAATCTCCAACTTTTAATACCAGTAAACAAATGCAAATTGTGAAAGTGGAAACGTTCTGAAAATATCAGGAGTGTGTAATGTGATTACAATGCTAATTTTTCACCATCTGTTTTACTAGCTGAAATTCTAGTCCAGAAGTTATTTATACTAAAAAGTTTTTTTTCAAGTTACAGAATGTTAAAAAAACAACTTTATGAGAGACATTTCCTGAAGTACACATTCATTAAAAAAAAAAAACAAACCCAACCAAACCAAAAAAAACCAAACAAAAAAAAAAAAGAAAACCAAACAAACAAAAACATTTTCCCTTTGTGGGTTCTGCATCTATAAGAAAAGGCCAAAATGGTTCATTTAAAAATCTTTGACTAGACTGACTGCCCCTCTGTGCAGAGAGCAGCCACAGTGATGTTCTGGCTCTGGCTGACTCCTCCAGTCCAGTCCAGTCCGGTGCAGGTAGATGGCACAAGAATCTCCAGGATGAATAGGGCCAGGTAGGCAGATACAATCCTATAGCAGCTAATTCCATTTGGATGCCAGCAGCAGGAACAGAGTTAACAGCTAAACCCCTGGAATTAAGTTAGCCAATCACATTTTTTGGAACAAGCTTAAATTAGCAAAGTGACCAGCACAGTGAGTAAACATGAGACACAGACTATATCAATGCTTTACTTCATATGATTGTAGAATTTTTTTATCATATATATTTATTGCCTCATAGAGTCACAGACCTGATCCTTTCAACCGAATAACTTTTGCTGCCTCAGATGGAGAAAGAAGAGAGTTAGATATGTTAATTATGACAACTGATTGTATCTGTTTCAGTTACTTACAAGGGGGCTAATTAAGTTTGATTTGAAATATTCTGTAGAAACTGAAAAACTTTGTCAAGCAGATGAATGAGAAACAACAGATTTAATACAGTTTTGATGTTCTCCACTGAAGGCAGGAAAATTAAAACACTCCCAAGTAAATTAATACTGGGATGTTTCTATAGATATAATTGCTTTGATTATCAATGCAGAAGACTAGCATAAAAACAAGATGAAATAATCTCTTTGTGCAGGGATTCTTTTACATACAGGCTTCCCCACGAGTCATTGCTGTTTATTCAATAATTGCATAGCTATAAATTTTCTGTCTCCTGCAAAGAATAATATGGCTGCAGGCCTGCAAGAGGAAACCCAAAACTGCATCACACCTGCCCGGATTTACCCATAAGTAGCTGTAGATGGCTTAGATACTGACAAGTGAATTCTTCTCCTTTACTGACAAGATTTATAGGGAAAGAGGTAGGCCCCATGAAAGGCTTCATTGTCTGCAAGTTAAATGCCAAAGTGGCTCCCCATCCCCTGGAATGGAAATCAGAAATGTCTTTAAAAAGCAGAAAGCAGTTTTCCAATAGAAATTCTGGGGAGAAAGAAGTACATTAAAACCCATTGTGTGGCAGGTGGGTCATTTACAATTACCTGGTAGAAAGAGGAACATAGGGTTTTATCCAGAGAAGTCTGATACTTGACTGAAGGCTGCAAGTAGTCACCTTGTACTTCTTGCTGGTCCAAACCTCAAGACCTCCTGAGAACAAGGACCTGCCATGCCAGCTCAGGAAACAGCATGGCTGCAATTTTGCCTATCCAGCAAACCAGTTGGCTTTGAACATGAAAATGAATGAAAAATTTGAAAAACCTGATAGGAAGACAATAATTCTGAGGAGAGAGGGAAGTCCTACAGGGTCCACAACCCTATTATGTGCCAAGCTGAAGGGTGCCAAGAATTATTTAATGAGAGTAACATGAAGAACAGTACCTGGTCCACTTGCTCCTGTACTTTTATGCTATCTAGCAGTGCTGTCATTATTAGAAAGCCCTCTGGCTGGTAAGGATGTGCCAACACACCTTGGATACCTCATGCAAATGGCTCAGGAGTCAGAGGTTCTCTGTTAATGTAAGAAGCCAAAGGAGGTGGTACTGTTATCAGGGCTAACAGAGCTGTCTGGGTGATGGAATGAGGTTTGCCTGTGTGTGTTGAATCCTCTTTGAGAAATAAGCCTTTCAGCTGAGTCTTGAACAGCTGCAAGATTATGTTCTGTACAGGGAAAAAGCACTGAGGTGTGAAGTTTGGGTGGTTTAGGGTGTGAATGGCCTGCACATCAGAGCCTGCATATCAGAATCTTTAGACTCCATGAACAAGAAAATGGGTTTTTAGGTAGTTCAAAGTGCCTGTGTCATTCTTCTTCTTAAGCATCCATCTCTGGAATGCCCAGCACAGGAACAACATTGACCTGTTGGAGCAAACCCAGAGGGAGACACCAAGATGAGTAGAGGGATGGAGCACATCTCCTATGAGGAAAAGCTGAACCAATTGGGATTGTTCAGCCTGGTAAAGAGAAGGTGACCTAATTGCAGCCTTCCAGTACCTGAAGGCAGCCTGCAAGAAAGATGGGGAGAGACTATTTGCAAGAGTCTGTAGTGACAAAACAAGAGGAATCACTCCAACTGAAGGATTGTAGGTTTAGATTAAATAATTGGAAGAAAATTCTTTATTGCGAGAGTGTGGAGGCACTGGAACAGGTTGTCCAAAGAAGCTGTCGTTGCCTCATCCCTGGAAGTGGGGTTTTGACCAACACAGTCTGGTGAAATGTGTCCCTGCCTACAGCAGGGGGGTTGGATTAGATGGCTTTTATGGTCCCTTCCACTCCAACTCATTGATTCTATGATTCTACAATCCTTAGATCTAGCTTTAAAACTGTATGAGGGTTATGGAAGAAAGCCCCCTAGTGCTTGGTATGTTGTTCTGTGCCATTAGTACTGTTCTGAGGTCAACAAGAGCCTCAGTCCCAATTATCCATTCCCATGACTGCATGGAGTGCTGGTAAACCTCATTCTCTTCTCTGTCATGACCAGTGACAGGACCCGAGGGAATGGCCTGAAGTTGAATCAGGGGAGGTTTAGGTGAAATATCAGGGAAAGTTTCTTCACCCAGGGGGTCATTGGGCACTGGAACAGCCCCCCCAGGGAAGTGGTCACAGCACCAGCCTGACAGAGTGCAGGAAGCATTTGGACAACTTTCTCAGGCACACTGGGATTCCTGGGATGTCCCATGCAGGACCAGGAGTTGGGCTCAATGATCCTGATGGGTCCCTTCCAACTCAGCATATCCTATGATTCTTTGTTATTTCTATTCCTGCTATACTTTAAAAAGTTGACACATCAGGGCAGCAGCTTCACTCCCTCATCCTTGAAGTAGCAGTTATTGAGTGTAATGTACTTTAATAGCAAGCTTGTCTCTTTTTATCATCCTCTCTTCTCTCATCCTTCGTAAGGAATTTTGGCTAGACATGTTCCATTTCTACTGTCAGAAAGGTAATTGGCCAAAACTAGGGGAGAAACTCATGCAAAGGCTGTCCAGTGAATTAAGTATCAAATATTGATGTTTTTTTCTTATCAGGAGAGAATACAGCTTGATTTTAAAGAAATTGATAGCACATATTCTTCAGAAACCAGTTTGTTTGTCAGGTCACACAGCAGTACTATCACCTCTCATCTTCTGATAAAGTTACAGATTCATCTCCTTTATCATCAGCTGTCTAAAGGTTAGGCATCTGGCCTCAGCTCATCATCTGGGCTCCCCCAGTAGTCTCTGATGAAAGACAGACTTCCTCCTCATCCTTCATATACATCTGTCCTTCGAGAAGATGAATTGTCCTCTGTAGATGCCTGCCTCTTCATAAACTACTGAGTATTGGCATGGCTGGCTTAAACTCGATGCCTAGCCCTTAGGTATCTGAAATGGGTGAGATATATTTCATCCAATGAGGACATGATTTCCTATTTCTATTTCTGCTCTTTCAATTCTTTGAAAACCATGTCAAGAATTTTTATTTTTCTCTGTGTGCCTGTTGAAAACACAGGGACAGACATTTGTTTTGCAGGAATGCTGTTCAATTCAGTTGAAGAATCCTGATGCAAACATATCAACCTGGGCTTAGGAAACTCTGCCTCTCCTTATGTGTGGCACCTTCAGGTTTGGTGGGTTTCAGAGTCTCTACAAATCTATTCTTTTTTTGACATTGACAGAAAATCTTCTTAATGCCATGCATAAAGAAAAGGAGCAACAGCAAAACCCTCAATAAACCCTCAAAAGAAAAGAAGATAGTTTTGATAGCAAACTTTGAGATAATCCCATGGAAATGGTCCTGCTGTATTCTGTCAGCTCTCCTACCTTTTTCTTCTCTTGGATAGAGGGAGTGTGGACATTCATGTATCCATTGTCCAGGAATCTGTCATTCAGACAAGCATGAACTACCCCCTCAGGGACAATCTCAAGCAATCCCCCTTCCTGAGCTAAAGGGGGATTTAGGGAGGGCTTTTTTAAGTAAAAACCGCCTCAAGGGTCTGGAGAGCAGATGAAAGAATTCACAAACCTCCACATTTTCTTGTGTTAACACCTGGACTTTTCTGCATGCCTGCTAAGTAAGGTAAAGTTTAAAATCTGTTATCTCCTTCACAATCATGGATAACAGGTTCACCAGGTGTAAATGAATGCCATTTTTCTGTGAACCTACATACTATTTCTTGAGTTTGCTGTTTTACTACTTTAATGGCCTTTCTTATTTTTGATTCCAGTGATAAATGTAAATATATTTTTAAGGTTGTAGTCTGATGATCTGTTTAAATTAGGTGGTGGGTTATTTGTTGTTTGGTTTTTTTTTTGTTGGTTTTTTT
This sequence comes from Lonchura striata, assembly GCF_050655825.1. NCBI lineage: Eukaryota > Metazoa > Chordata > Aves > Passeriformes > Estrildidae > Lonchura > Lonchura striata. The sequence goes on from NC_140741.1 coordinate 68,502,023, forward strand.
TTTTTTTCCTTTTTCTGGCAGAGTGACAAACATTGGTTCTGGTTAGGTTTTGTGTTTAATTTTCAGATTTCAACAGTACTGAAAGATCCTCTGCACTTCTAATGAGCTAGCCACATATTTATTTTAGGTACTTAACTTCTGGCATCTGACTTTGAATGCCTTGTTCAAAGATCAAAGTCTCTGAATTTGACAGCTCTAGTTAAATTATATTTTTTTCAATTGTTTTATGCTATTACCCAATTTATGTGCACTCCATATCAAAGCTGTGTTGGTAAGACCAGTAAAAACATGTTCATCTAGAGATAATTGAGCAGAGTAAAACTTTAGCTGCTGGGGAGGCAGGAAGTGATCCAGGACTCTCCGTTCTAGTTTTGAGCCAAATCTGGTGGCTCCTGCTGCTCCCTCAACTCGCTTCCCAGAGGGAAGAGGAGTTTCCTGCCTCCTGATCTCACTCCCTGCTCCCAGCACACACACCACCAGAGAATGTGAGGTCATGCAGTCCTGGGCTTAGTGTGAGTCTTGCCCTGTCCTTGAGTCCCTGTAGGTCCTGGAGCAGACCCATCCCTGCAGAAGCAGTATGGAATAGATGAACAGGGCCTGCCTGTCCCACTTCAGACACAGGAAGCCGAACATGGTGATAAATGGGAATGTCTCCAGAAGAAACAGAAAAGAGGAGATAAGCTAAGTTAGCTGCTGACTGCAGTTGCCTCTGAGTAAAGTTAGTTCCAAGATCAGAGCATTGGAGAAAGCAGGGGAAGGGAAAGGTGAGTGAGCAAAGCAACAAACAAGAAAAGAGATCATTATGGGGACACTTCAGAAGAGAGAGAAGTAAAAAAGGACAGCAAGCAGTTTTCCAGTTAAAACTCCCCCCCACCCCCGGAATTTTCAACAGAGGAAAAAAACCCCAAATGCCCATTTTCACATCATTCTTGATTTAAGCATCAGCCTTTTCCTAGTGCAGGATGAAACCTCTGCTCAATGTAAGGCACTAAGCAAGCTGTGGCTAAAGCACCCGACTGAACTGAAATGGGGAGAGCTTTGATCACAGTGTCTGTTGGAATTGTTTTCTGAGCATTCACTTTCTCTTCCCATGTAGATCAAACGTAAGGATAGCACTCTGTGTTTGAGATAATAAAGACCTTGCTGGAAGGCAGACATCAGCTCAAACAAATCTCTTCATTAAGATGGTTAGCACACTTTTGCTCTGGGGCTGCCTCTGCGGGCTCAAAGGACAGGATGAGCCAGATCACAGCAAACTACACCCATCTCTGTATACACACTACTGCATATTTCACATAAGCTTCTTATCTGTACTACTGCATCTCCTCAACAGTAAAATTTATAACTAAATAAACCTGCTTTCTTATTGATGGATCCTTTACAGCTGGGTTCTCTAGGGTGAGCTTTGACAGAAATTCTCCCTTTAATGGGCATCTTCATTATGTCTCACTCTATCTGGTGAATCTAAGCCTCCAATAAAGTCTTTCTCTCAGTGGAAAACAAATACTGTCTCCCCTTTGAGTCAGCTGCTTCAACACATGAAGGGACAAAATATCTTTGAGAGCTTCAGAGCTGAAAAATGCATTGAATTTGACAAACAGATTCAAAAGGTATTGTGAGGAAGGGGATAAGACAAAATGTGTAGGTATATATAAGTGATCCCATAAACTCTCATTTTGTAAGAGATTAGGCTAAAACATCAGTTTGCTACTGAAGTTTTCTTCTCTTTAGTACAGGGATGTTCTTTGGAGTCAAGAGAAAAACCTTCTGACCTCGAGCCACTTCCCTGACTAACAGCTGGCCCGTACAGCTAATCCTTCAATTTCATGAGCTGACCAAAATAAAGCCATAATTATGCTATTTGTATTGTGTCTGTTCTACAATTTTAGGCCATCCCTAAAAGATATTTGCCAGATGTTTGAGAAAGACACAGTGTGTTTATGGATAAAGCTGTTTCCCAAAAGGTGAAAAATAAAGGAGAAAAGCATTCACCTTTATAAAGTGAATACTTTCACCTCTAAAATGGTATTTTATTTAATTTGCCCCTGTATTTCCAAGGATTCACAGCTTTTGTCTTCTGTTAGATTTACTTTTACAATTTTGTGGTTATGGTGTTGTACTAATTGATGTGCAAACAAATGAGAAATCAAATAGTTGACAAAGAGTTAAGGCAAGTTCCCTGCACGTTCCAGGAGAAAAACCAAGTATGTATTTCCGTGTGATCAGCTAATTAATAATATATCCCAACATTATGTTCAAAACAGCAGAGCAAAAGGCAAGTCCAGAGATCTTGTTGGGCTTTTGAACAATGATTCCTAGTTGTTTGTGGTTGGACCAAGCTGGCAAAATCTGCCAAGAAGTAAGGGATGCATGCTGGACATCCTCCCAAGAAAATCCATTAATCCATTCACCTGCAGCCCATGGTGTGGCTCTGTGTACACCAGCCTGGTACAGCAGTGCTGGTACTTTACCATCCTGTCCAAGCAGCTCTGATGCTCAGCAGGGTGAGATCAGCAATGCTGAGCTAACACAGATCTGCTGAATGCCTCTGGACCCAGCTCTGGGGGCTTTGGCATTGTTCTCTTTCAAAAATGAACAAATCCTCTCCATCCAACCTAAGTGAAATGGCCTCAAATGGGGAAACAGATATTGCTTTTGTAGCAGATGAGTGCTGGGGTCCTCACAGACTTCCTGGCAAGCAGTGTGGGGAGCACTCCTCAACTCTTCTTTGTACTTCAGCATGTAATTAGAATAAGCACAGTTATTTGAAACAAACTGGTATCTTGTATGTTGTTCATTACACATCTTAAAGCCTCATAAAGCCCCATGGCACACCATCGCTGTAAACATTAGGTACTAATACTTTACAGAGTAAAAATGTCACTGAAATATCAGCTGTGAGGAGAAACAGTTTCCTTCACACAGTATAAATGACATTTTTACCCCAAAGAAGAAAGAAGTTGTTGTTCTGCTATTACAAAGTAGCCATGGGAGGAGGGGGAAGAAAGCATGTTGGGGAAAAATAAGGTTAAGGGACATAGAACTGGCCAAAGGGATGCTAATGTTCATTTTATTGTGTTTTTTTTTTTTTTATTACAGGCTTCTGTATTTTTCATTCCTCCCTTTCTGTGAGGCGTAATCTCTCTATTTCATTGTTTTTGCAGATCTGTTCCCTCAGGGGTTGTCCTGGTAACACACTGGCAGGTTATCTAAAAGACAACCAGAAGTATAGAAATGAAGAAGTATGCCTAGCAATTATAATTTATAACTTACAACTATAATGATAGTACAAAAATATGTTTGAGGCCATTCCTATTTTCTTTCTCTCTCTGTGCCAAAAAGTGGAAATTTAAAACATTCTTGCATAAGATAATAGTGTTTCTATATTTGTTTCATTACTGTCAGTGGTGATTTCGCTTTGGTTTCTATAAGAAGAAAAGCATGAAATTGTACACTTTTAAAAAATGTCTCAATGTTTCTTAAAGCATTTTTTATTTATGGAAAAGAATGGAAGGAAGAAAAGAATGGAAATAAAAAAACCCAAATTGAAACAGTTATGTCTTTTCCTGTCACTCTAGTCATATATTTCCAATGTTTTGTCTAGTTTAAAACAAACACCTTTCTAGTTTCAAGGCAATTTCCAGCAGAAGCCCAAAATAAGCAATGTAGAAGGCAGAAAGAACACAGAAGCAATTGTAGGCTGAGCAGATGGGAAGAGAAAGCACCTAAAAGACAGAGGTGAAGGAAATGCCTAAGATAGTCTCCTATTTCAGTTTTCAGAGGATTTTCCAAGCTTCCCCACAGCGTTAGTCAGCACCCCATCATTTCCCTTCTACATATGGTAACAGTGGGTGAGCTAACTCCAAAAAACACATTTTCTCCCCCGGTTAGTGAAAGGCTCTTCCACGGGCCCTGCTTGGCGCATTAAATGTCAAACACGCCTTCACTCCCACCTGCTCCGCCCAGCCTTACGGGAAGGGAGCCAAGGGGGAAGGTTTGTTCTAGTATGTGGCAAGGACAAGCAAGACAAGAAACTCAGTCTTTTTAGGAGTGTCCCCACTGCTTTTCATCCTTAAGAGAAAAAAAAAAAAACCAAAACAAACAACTTAAACATAAAAAGCTATTCCTTCCGTAGGAGACATAGCTATTATTTCACCCATTTGGCAGAATAGTGCAAAGGATGTCAGGGGCTTTCTGGGTTTGTTATGTTTGATAAGCTTTGTCATTGCTGTCCTGTGGGATATTACTATTAATTATCAAATTTATTTATTCTAAGGCAGCAGATGTTGAGACTAACACAAGTTCACAACAACGAACACAAGTTCACAACAACTACTGCAATCATGTTGATTTTCCCCTCAATGGTGTAATTTCATTAAGAGAGTAATTTCCAATATCTTAGGGGGCTTAAATAAAAAGACCTAACTGGAGATGAGAGCACTGCCCTACCATCTTTCCTATGTGACAGACTCAGCACCAGAAAGACAGGGAATTACTTTGGGCTCCACTTTCTTACCTGTAAAATGCTGTTATTTGGCTCAACACATAGTGCAGTCTGGGTTCTCTGGTACCTGGAGGGAAGAATCTGCATTTGGCTGGATCTTCCCTGAGCCATAGGGCTGCAACCCACTCTGGTCTTGAAAAGGCTTGAGCAATCTCAAGTGTATCTTGTATTGGGTAGCACAATCCTTTCAGTCATTTTTATTTCTGTTAGCTGGAGACTATTTTCTCATTTTCCCAATTTCAAAAGACTTTATCTTACTGCTTATAATCCCTTATAGGGCCAAATTGTGGCAGTATACATCACAGGGGTCAAACCTGAAACTTTTTCAATTGATTTTCTGTATGTATAATGAGTAAAAAGTAATTTCTATTTGAAAATTTCACATAATGAGACCTGTATCATGCTTTGTTCACTTATGTGACACCTTCACAAATTTTAAGGCTTTACAGTGCTTCTACCTTCGCACACAGCTACTGAAGATAGATATGAAACACATGTACCCTTAGATGTTATATTTTACTGTATGAGAAGCAGGCTATATATGTTAGACCAATTAGTGATGTTTTAGTCAGCTGTGCTTAGTTAACATGTCATTAAATGGCCGACAACAACCACATAAGTGCAGATTGTCAGGGTTTGATTATACTTCTCTTTAGTCAAATAAAGTTTTGTTAGACCTTTGATGTATCCCTAACTCTCTGATGGTTTCCATATTTATACCAGCAGGCACAACAATGCTCAAACTGCTGCTCAGTTCCCTAAGGGAACCATATTTGCCTTTTTAGACACCTGCAGTGCTCTCCAGTAGGTTTATCCTTTCACCAGCTACTGACTCTAAGTGAAACTACATCAGTATGGGTTGAATTTAACATGAACATATGCTGAGAAATATATATCAAGAGATAACACTCCTGCTATTGTAACCAGCCATGGCAGAAGAATTTTTTCCTTGGTTTAGAGAAACAAAGTATTGAAAAAGTCCAAATTTATTTTTTCCCTAGGCAGCTAAAGCATTGACCATCTGCTAAAGCAAATAAAAGCAGCTCCTTTCAAGAGAATGGAATTTAAAAAGCTATTGTTTGACAGGTATTTAGTACAATTCAACATGATGTTTTTCAGCAAAGTCAATCAAAATATATCTCTTTTATGTCTTTCTGTCATTTGTCAGCTGAAAAGTTTAGATTTTTATGGAATGATATCTTTCCTTTAGCATAAAAAAAAAAAAAAAAAGGGAAAAAAGAGGAAAAAAGAGAAAAAAAAAAAAAAAGCCTGCAAAAGAAAATCTTCCAGGGCATCAGAGATCTAAGCTTCACATGCTAACAGTGTTCCTTACCTGAAATCCAGCCCAAGATGGGGGCTTCTGTAGGATAAAACTTCAAACTAGTTGTACTTTGCCAGGAAAGCCCTTGGCATTAGAGCATTCCCAGACCTTATCTTCTGCTTTAGGAAAACAGTTGTGGCTTAGTGAAAAGAAACAGTTTGTGTGCCTTGAGACTGCTTCTCTAAGCTAACCAAAACCCCAATATTTAGGGATAATAGGTGTCTAGCTTCAAATTCACAGTTCTGATGTCAATTAAAACACTAATGAAGATGTTCTTAGAGGGGTCATGAGGCCACACAGTACAGTTTCTGTGACAAAACATCCCACTATCCAGCTGCTGATGGAAAAATGACAACACTTTTTGTGGAGGAGTATTTTAAAATAAAATATCATCAGTTTTGGTTTGCCTTAATCTTCTGCTCTATAAATAGTGATTTCTGAGCAGCTGTGTTATAAGCAGTCCCTCTGCCTGGATGCTCACTCTTCCAGAGCAGGGTGGTGGGGCTTGGGCAACTCCAAGGCAAAAATACTCTCCTCTGCTTGCTCCCATTTACATTTAAAGTAGATAAGAGGGTGGGATATACCCTGCAGGCTTTTGGGATCTGAGGGAAGGAGGAGAGCATTGGCTCCCATTCCCTCCTTGTGCCTCCCAGGTTTGGCAGAGCCAGCAGGTTGGAAGCAATCTCTCTGCCTTTTTGCCCATGTGGATAATTTCTGTAATGTAAAGGCTACCAGCTCCACACAACTTCTGTGTACATTTCTCCCTATGAGGTCCCACTGCAGCTGCTGTTCCATGTGTGTGCTTTCGTTTCAACTCCGAGATTTGCACAGCTGAATCCTGTATGTTTGAAGTTTTTACTGGAAACACTGTCATAACCTTTAGTGTAGCAGCATGAATGATGCTTCTATAGCACTGAGGTAATTTTTATAAGGTAAATAAATTCCAGTTATTGATGTTACAGAGGGTGCCTCACAAAAGGGATGAATTACTCTGGAGATATTCTGGCTGCTGCTGCTCAAAATGGCAACTTTTACTGTAAGTGAAGAAAAGTGTATATTTATTCTCTTTGTGTGTCTCTTTCCACATTACTCATGTTCTTGATGGGGGATGACAGTAATAGGATCAGCTGTTAATATTGCAGCTATATGATAGCTAACTTCCACAGGCTGCTCAGCCAGTGAGTCACCCATCATCCCAGCAGGTGCAGTGAAACACATCTTTTCCCCACTCTTTTAGAGACCATTGTACTAAAATACTGAAATGAGCTGGAACAACAGAACTGAGTTACTTAAACTGCCCTGCATTTCAGCTGCAATTCTGTTCTGGCATGTTAAAGAGATGCAATCATGTGGGTTATGGAATAAAATCTTTTTATTATTGCCATAGTAACATTGGGTTGGGTTTTGTTACATTGTGCAGAGGAAACGCAAATTAAATATTTTTCTTTGTACTTCTGTACAGAAAAATTTTGCAAAGACTTGCTATTTAGCAACATTAAGGATTTAGTTTCCAAGTAATAAATTCTTAAATGGTCTTAATACTAACCTAAATATTTAAATAAATTCTGCCTGAGGATGTTTATTAATCCAGCTTAATATTAGCTGTAGACAATCTCTGATGTAATCTCACAGCTTTTTCATAAATTGTTTGCATGTAAAGAGCTTGACTCATTAAATTGCTAGATGACATGCTTACTCTTCAGGAAAACACAGAGACCATGGAAAACAATGTAATTTAAAGGACGTCCATGTTCAACATCTGTGTGTAAATGAGAACAGCTCAAATTTTTCTAGTTTCATAAATCTGTGTCTTTGTCCCTGCTATGTATTTATGATAAAAATGAGCTGGGCCTTACATCACAGCTTGTCCCGAGCTCACATTTTTAAAGACTTCTGCTTGGGCTGTGTTGATCTCTGATTAAGACTTGGAAAGGTTTGGTGGCCCAGGATAAAGGTGTGCTGGTCCATAATAGCATGGGCAATACAGCTGTCATAGCTGTTTAGAAAGTTATTTCTGACTGCCTTACAGATACTGGGTGCTGCTTTCTTTCTTATTGAGTAGTTAGGTGGTAAACATGTTCCTCCTCCCTTAAGTTTTGGGAGATACAAGGACCAGCTAGCAGAGGGAAATTGGACCACATATGATCATGCTCCAACCTTGGTAGGACAGTACTGGAGAGTCCCAGAACTGCTGATGAGAAATAAAATTTCTGGGATAGATCCCCCTCAGTGTTGTGGTGCTCTAAGTGTACTTTGAAAATGGTAGATAAATTAACCTTTTCCAGTAGCCATGCAAAGCAAGCAGCAAGCCCAGCTTGCTTGAGAGATATAAGATCTACTGCACATACAAATTGATTATATGGCTCACAGACTAAGGGAGGATGACAGCCTATAGAGTTTGCTTGCCTCCAGAATATGTTGTGTGGCGTGTCCAGAAAGGCTGAGCAAAAGATTTGGGCTGGAGTTCACCAAGGCCATCTAAAAACTTGAAGGGTGAAAGTTGAATTAGTTTGATGTTGTTCCATGGATTTTTTTTATACCCAATTACTCAAGATATAAAAATACATCATGCTAATGGGATTCATAGATAGGACTCCCTTTTCTCATCCAAATATCCTAACCAAGCTATGAACAGATATTCCTTTCTTAACACAAAAAAAATTATTTTCTTTATGAACAGTGTCACAGACTCCCAGGTAAGATTTAGAGTGCCATTGCCAGGTTATCTGTGTAAGATGCACTGGCAAAGTAACAGGGATTGCCGTGAATCCCTGGAGACTGAACAGAAAACTGAACCCAGAGGTCTCATTAGAGCTAAGAATTGAACCACACATTTTACAAGAAAATCAGGCTCCCATAAACACACATGAAAATAAAGCTGCAGATGTGTGCAAAACTTTCAGGTGAAAGGAGAGCTGTGGTTCCAAGTATGTACAGGAATGACTGACTTAGTTTTCTTTGCTCTGTCATCTTTCCCATAGAATTGCTTATGTAGCTGTTATCTCCCAACTTCTTCTGGGAAAAAAAAGTATATTTATTGACACAGGGACTACCTTTACCACACATTTGCACTGTACATCACAGCTCATAATACACTTTGCCTGCGTGTGCCGTACAGGGTCACCCTTAATTCCACATCATGTTAGTAGAGTATTCAGATAACTCTGAGAGCCTTTGCACCTCCAGAACAGATGTAGCCAGTGATTTTTATCTACACCTCAGGTATAACCATGGCCTCAAGCCAATGTACACACAAAATACATAAAAATTAATGTGGATTTGATCCTGGTGTTGGCAGCAAAGAGGCAGCTCCTCTTGGCTTTTATTTGGAAACATTCAGCTAGGCATCAATGTATGCTCCAATGTAAGCTTCCCAGAGTTACTGCAGGAATTCTGTTAACCACAAGCAGGTCTGGTTCTCTGCTCGCAGTTCCTCCTGGTCTTGCAACCTACAGGCAGAACCATTTATTGGATTTATACATGACAGTGCTGGGTTGTGTACTCCTAATGGCATGGACTGTGTGCTGCTTGTGGTCCCCACACCTACAACAGACTGCTCACAAGCATTTATGTGCAACCTCTAGATTTCACTGAAGTTTTACATGGGGCCATTTCACCCCATTGATTTGCTTGACTCATTGTGTGACCCCTTTTAGAATGAAACAGATACTCGGGATGTGATCCAGCTGCCTGAGTCTGCGTGTTTTATCACATGAGATGCTAGATGTTGTTCAAGAGAGGAGCAGAAAAGACATGGGCCGCTAAGGGACACCTGGCAACTTCCTGAAGGGACAGTAGGTAAGCAGGCAGGATCCTTGGAGCACCACAGACATCAGCTTCCTGTGACTAGCCAGCTGACCAAGCCAAGATCCTAATTGCTTAGTGATAGCAAGAGAGCTCACCAGGTGACCAAAAAGGTGTGCACTTTATGGAGAGCTGCATAGTTCCTTGGTCTGTGTGTACTAGATCACTAGTGGTGAGAGTGAAGTGTCCAAATCCTAGTCAGACATCAAAATTGAATACCTTGGTCTGTGAGCAGGAGCTGTTTCCTGAAGTTTTTTCTCTTCATAATCCACATCTACATTGGATTAACATCACACATCCTTACAGGAATGAAGTGAATGATGCCATATAACACCAATTATGCACTGTCTTCATGATTTACAAGTGTGAAACATCACTTCTAAAGACACGGCTAAAATATTTTACAAGCTTTTGGATTTATGTTGTGGATATGGACGTCTCTCAACCCCAGTGTTTAGACTATGTTTTTCATCTAGGTCAGGTAAGGTCTTGCAGTTTTGTCCTGATTTTGAGGCATTCAGATGTCATTTGGTAAATCTAGCAAATAGGCTGGAGCTGTCTGGCAAATACTTTGAGCTGCTTGTGACTGCCCATGACCCGTGTTCATCATTTCTGTGACTGAGATGTGGTGAAAGATCAGGTAGGAGCAAAACAGGCTGAGTGGCTTTGAGGGTTGTAATAAGCAGTGTAAGTGATGTTTGTGTGGCATTTACTGATGTGGGAAGGATAGCCAGCTTGATGAGAGAGTTCATAAAAACAGAAAGAGGCAGTGGTATCCTAAACTACCATTGCAGCATCCAAAAAGGCAGGACTGATTATAGTCTGCAGTTCTGACCAGATCAGGGCATGAACCAGCTTTTCACTGGAAGTTTGTTAGCACAAAGGCATACTGGCCTCTTACCAGGAATCCCAGTACCTCTTACCAATGCCATGAACAACCTTTGGAGTGATTGAAAGGCTGGGCCATCTAGACTAGTGTTCTGTTACAGCTTTCCTCTGCTAACCCCATGACTTCAGTACTTGCTCCCCTTTTCCTGGCACTGCTTCCTTCTGCCCATGCTTCACCCACTCATTTTCTCATGCATCTGCTTGAGTGGATGGATTAGAAGTGAGAGGAAGAAACATGTCCAGATTAAAAGCAGAATATTTATTTATTTATTTATTATTCAGAGACAACAGGTAAAGGTATGGCAGAGGGCTGGGAGCAAATCATGAACTGGGAAGGAAGAAAGAAGAAAGAAGCAGTGTTTGTTCAATACACATTCAACTACTGCTGTCATGCTCACATACTTCTCTCCATGAAGCTGAAAGATACAGCAGCCACTCTCTGTCTTTGTGTGGCTCACTTCATGATTTAAACTCTGGGTTTTCACATCTCTCTGCACTTGCCCAAAAAAAAAAAAAAATGGAAGGCTGTAAACAGGCTGGAAAAGCCCTGCACACTACAGGGTTTACAATTTGTAATAGCTCTGGTATGTTTGTGTTCAGACATTAATTTTACAAAGCCGACTGGAGCACGTTTTGTGTGTTTGTGCTTACTACTCCCCTGGCATGCATTTTCCCCCACAGTAAGTGCTTGAAGTAAAGTAATGCATCTCTAATCCTACCGGTGATTTCTGCCCTCCTTGTTGTGTCACACAGAGGGTTTGTGCTGGCTGGAGGAGCCTCCTCCTGTGGTTTCACTCGGGTCCCCTTCTTTCAGCTTTTTGCTGAGACTCAGCACTCTGGGGCTGTGTAAATCCTGTGCCACGAGCTGACTCCTGACTCAGCCTTATGGCTGGGTGGACACAGGGCTTTGTGGTCACCCACCCTCTCCTGGTGACTCAGAGATAAAAATTCATTCCCTGCCTTAACTCTGGTGTTTACAGCTTGCCAAGCTCCAGCCTGGAGCATGCTGTAAATCTCAGAGAGAAGACCATAAACAAAAAAATGCAGCCCAGTACCAGTCCAAGCAGGGCTCCTAATATTATACTGCTCTTTCTCAGAGTATGGAGCAAAACAGCTTACATCTATCATAGCATCCATCTCTCAGCTAGAAATCTTTTATTTTTTTCCTAGAGTAGCCACCATCATGGCCATAAAGTACTTATAAAGGTTTAGATTGGATATTAGGAAAGATTTCTTCACCAAAAGTGTTGTCAAACACTAGAACTGCCACTAGGCTGCCCAGGGAAGTGGTTGAGTCATCATCCCTGGAGGTATTTAAAAGATGTGTAGTCATGGCACTTGGGGACATGGTTTAGAGGTGGACTTGGCAGTTCTGGGTTAACAGGTGGACCCAATGACCTCAGAGGTCTGTTCCAACCTAAATAATTCTATGATTCTCCTGCACAGCAAACTGCATTTGCAGGGCAATGCTGCCAGTGGGCTTTGATAATGATTCTCGTCTCCCATCTGCAGCTGGGAAAACATTTCTAAGCACAGAAGCAAACTTACAGTCTTTTAATTTGGAAAAATCTTGGTTGTATAATTTTCACCATAATTAGACATTTTTGATTACTACTAAAATGCAAATAGCACTTGGCAGCTATGCTGAGGATCTCATTGTATTAAGAAATATATGTACATTGGAAATAAGAACCCAGTATGCCAAATACTCTCTGAGTAAAAGTTCAGGAGCATTGACTATCTAAATATAACAACAGACAACTGAAAAGAAAAAGGATATTGCACCAATAAAATAGCAACAAGAAAGAAGCAAAGCAGCAACTACAGGACTCTCACAATTTAAATTCTGAGTTACTGTAGAAAGTTTGTCTGATCCACAGATTATCCACAAAGCAGTGAATGAGGTGGCTCCGAGGAGAATTGCCTGTGTCGCCACAATTTGTTTGAAAGCAGAGCAGCTCTGCTCTCTCTTACACTAAAAACTATTTATTCACTCAGTATGTGGGTTTTGGGAACTAATGCAGTTAGAAAATTGGACTTTGTTAATTCAAGAAATAGTAATAAATTTGGAGATGCTGAAAGCAAGTAGTTTGTTAAGTGCTAGACACAAAAAGAAAATTCAGAAACTTGAGGAAGGGGGAGAGATTTTATCCCGTTATAGGTGAGTACAATAATGCAGTAATCAGGATGTTCACCTAAAATTGTAGGACATTTTACCTTGGATAAGAACAAAACCCAGATGCCTGGCTGCTGTGTACATATTTAATCATCAGCTTATAGGTATCTTCAGGCACTTCTTATCCAGTGATAAGGAAATCCAGCTGCATTTGTAGGGACCTTTGTGTGTTGACCAGATCTCTGGTCAACTCTGCTTTGCAGCCCACGGATTCAGGCTGATGCCTCTCTGGATGCTGTCTTTAACTTAAAAAAAGTGAAAAGCATGTACAAGAAATTGATATATTTTTTGTGCCTGGGTCAAGCTAATGAGTTTCCTTGAGTTCCCAGCAGGTCTTCAGAATTTAAATTAGTTGCAGGTGGTGACAATAGGCAGATTTGCTTTAGCTATGGTCTGGCTCCATAAAGTTTTTGGCTTCCTTCTCCAAGGCTCTGGAATCAGGCATTTTCTCTCAGCTGCCCACTATTGTCTGAACTCCACCCAGCCCTGGCCATCCCTGGCCATTCTCTTGTTCACAATGCTTCACTGAAGGGTGATCTTATAGAGATTCTTAGAAAATAGTTGGAGTCAACATTTTTCTGTGTTCTAAGAGATACAGAAAAAGACACTAGCAAACCCTTCCACAAAATGCCAGCAGAGAGTTCCTCACCACCTCCAGTATTCTCCATGTACAATGCTGAAAACTATACTCATAACAAGGCTGCTGCCTTGTTTTTCTCCTTTCTGATTCACTTTCCACTATAAACATGATGAGGTCACTGCCTGGTTTTGTGGATCGCGGCGGGTCCCCTTCCTTCTGTCCCTGTCCTGGGTTCCTCAGGGCTGTAGGCACACATCTGGCCCCTCAGCTCACCAGTGCCAGCCCTTCCCTCTCATTTAGCCACCACGAGTGGGCACCCATCCCTCAGTGGTTGTGGCCAGCCCTCACAGTGCTGTGGGCTCACCCCGTGATGCTGCTGCTCAGTTGAACCAAGGGTCTCCTTGTGCTGCATAGGCCTGGGCAGATCCGAGGCTGAAAGTTAAAATGAGCCTTAATAATGGCAAATTATCGATGGATCACTCAGTTTTGCTGCAGCCAGAAATTTCAGGGTTCCCACGACCCTCCCTAGTACACTTACAATGCTGGCACTTTCAAATGTCACAGCTGACAACCAGACAGAGAGGGTTTTAGGCATGCTGGACTTGTTCCCTATATTTTCATTTGAGAGTGCCAATCACTGTGGTATCTAAGTACTAGTTGTCCTCTGAACAGCCTGTGTCACGTAAAAAGGGATCCATCACGCTTATAGTCAGGTTTCTAAAAGCTGCCTGGCTTCCCAAGTTCAGCAGGTTCCTTCTGCAGATGAGGTGAGGAGAAAAACATGTCCAGAGGGTTAATTTTCACACTTGCTTCTTCTTGCCTCTGTCTTGCAGTGGAAGTCAGGGAAGGTACAAGGCTGATGAGCTGTTCACAGACAGCTTTGGCTGGAAGGGTTTCAGACAGCGGAATGAAGATAGGAGAAAAAATCAGCCTGCAACGTATATGTACCACAAACAGTAAAAAAGCCTTTTTCATGTGGTATTTTACTGTTTTGAGATGTGGTATTGTGAGGTGCTGTGGAGGGAGACACATCTGACAGTATATATTTCACAGATCAGAAATAGCATGTGCAAGATCTAACAGCCAGAAGCAAATTCAATCTAGAAATTCACATTTTAAAAATATAAATAATTAATCATTGCAAAAGTTTGATGAAAGATGTGGCAAATTATCCAACATGCAAAATCTTCAACATATGAATAATATGCAAGTGATATTTATGCTGTAACTAATACAGGAATTACAACATGGATGTGCCTGGGGGAGGTTCACTGCTCTATACAATACAGAGAATTACATTTGAAAAAACAGTGTTTCTTTCTAACCCATCTTACAAGATTCCTGAAGTGTACAGTGCCCAAAGATGGTAGCCAGAATGGGAATATGCAGAGAATTGAAAGAATTAGGAATCTAAACCTCCTGGAGCAGAGAGGTACTTGGTTTTTTATCAAGCTGTGCAGTTATGGCATTGTGTTTTGTTGTCTATATTTTCCTTCACGATTTTGCCCTCATTCTAACTGCAAGAAAATTCATTATTGTAGCAATTACAGAAAAGCTCACTCATGTTACAGGCTGAGTGAAGCAATGAATTTTCTGTGCATTTCTGCTTTTGCTAATCCAAACAAGTCTGATCCTGTTGGGAAATCCAATTGCAGTGATAGCTGCAATGCAAATTAGTGCTACACTTGATGGCCTTGAACCAAAGGCAGTTGAAAGATGTTTAGTAGTGACTGAATGACAAGGAGCCCTCAATTTCGGATGGAATGCTGCTAAAAATGCAAAGAGTTACATGCACACAAAGTACAAGTTGCTGTCCAAACTTGAAAGAGGTGCAAACCACTGTCTATCTGCTATTTTACCTACACCCATCCCCAGCAATCCAGAGGGAAAAATCCACAAACCTTGTAGTGGACTCTGGGTTTTGCCTTGGAGTTGATGATGTTATTCCCTTATCCTGATGCCTTTGCTCACTGTCTGTAGTTGCCTATGCCTAAACATCCCTCAGCTGGTGTGTCTCAGTCCCCAGCGTCCCTGGAGTCCCCCTGTCTCTGGTGTTCCCCATGGCAGACCCAGAAACACAATACTTCCAGCAACCCAAGGTCCTGGATCGATTCCCTGGTAAAGACATCCATGCCTGCAGCTCTGTCAGCCACTGGATGCAGCACATGGCAAGAAGTCAACATTCTGCGTTTGGTGGAAGATGTTCAACAAATGTTGTGACCAGAGGATTTCAGATTTAGCTTTCTAAAGGAGCAGAGCTGTACCACAACATTTACAAACAGCTCCAGTTACAACTGCGTAACACCAGCCAGGATTCAGAAGCTGTGCCAGGAAGCTCTCCACGTTGCTATACTCCCTCATTAATAGCATTTTGCCAAGCTGCCCTCTGGGACAAAATTATTGTAGAGTGGTTAAATGTCTGCTTGTGGAGGAAAGCTTTATTTTACCGTTTAACCGCAGTCTGACTCGAATTCCAACGCACAAACCAGGAGGTACCTGGGATGCATTATAGCTGCATCTGGCTAGATTTTCTGGCCCTACAAAAGACCACAGACATGAGTGAGATTGATTTATTGATCTCCTCTCACTCCCACAGCTTACACAAGCAGTGGCAACAAGCTACTCCCACACACACACTCACACCTGCATCTTGATTTACCACATAAATGTTACAACAAACAACATTAAGATCACACCCACCTTTTCTTTAGCCTTCCAAAGCTCCTAACCAAAACAGCTTTATCAAGAAAAGATATTTCTCTGATAAGAAAACCCTGATATGAACTATGTCTGTTGAAGCAGAACAGGGAATATCTAAGAGACCATTCTTTTATATGTTGAGTGGGAATGTATGTCCCACTGCTGACCTCTTTTGTGCAGTGATCTCCTTTTGTAAAGTAGTTCTGCAACTGCTTTATATTTTTCTGTCTAAATATTCAGTAGTCATTACTATGTGAAGGGAAAAATAAACACAGCCCAAACTGCCAGTGAAGAGTTTCTACTAATGGCACAAACCAGAATGAGCAATAAAAATCAGGCTGTCTGCGTCCAGTACAGATCCCATGTGTGTTTTAATAACAAAGGATAAAAATCACTGGGTCTCCCTCCTGTATTGAAATACTAGATTATAAAAAATAATGACTAGAGCAACATGATGTAGCCTGGGGAAAGTTCTAGGAGAGGTTTCTGTTGAAATGAGACAGACATCATACAATGAGACAGAGTCCTTGTCTGAACCTTTTAAAAGATGATTTTCATCTTGTTCATACACTTGAACTACTGAGCAAATGAATTGGACTAATTAAAAACTACTATCCTTTGGTGTTTGGCTGTTCTACAAATGTAGCAATGTTTTTAAGCCAAAAAAATCTCATGACATATGCTTAGTGAATTCCTGCTCTTTGTGCTTTTCATTTCAGTTATGTGAAAGCAAGGAGCACCTCACTTATGAGGAAAGGCTGAAAGGGCTGGGACTGTTTAGCCTTGAGAAGAGGAGGCTCAGGGGGATCCTACTGATGTGTGTGAATAACTGAGGGAGGATACAAAGGGGACAGAGCCAGGCTGTTTTCAGTGGTGCCCAGGGACAGGACCAGGGACTATGGGCACAAAATGAAACACTGGAGGGGTCATCTGAATATCAGGAAACATTTCTATTTATTGTAAGGGTAATCAACCTGAAATAGATTGTCCAGAGAAGTTGTAGAATATCCATCCTTGGAGATGATACAAAAATCTGTCCTGGGCAACTGTGTGGTCCTGCTTGAACAGGATGGGGGAGAGAAGATGAACTCCAGAAGTCCCTTCCAGCCTCAACCATCCTGCAGTTCTGTGATCTGTCATTCTGTGTAGGTGGCTGCAATGCATCAGAGAGTTTTCTTCATGATTCTGGTGCTACAAAAGGGGAGACTAAAGATGTATCTGCACTGGTAAACTGATTCATGCCTTCAACTCTGAATCACTGTTGTCTTAGCACCCACACATACCACAAGAGTATGCAAATGGTGTTGGAGCAAATGTGGTTTTCTTAGAAAATTAGACAAGATATACATGATGGGCCTATGCCAGGGCTCCTTCATGTGTTCTACCTGCACCAGGTGTGACTCTCAGCATGCTCTGGTTAGTGAGGGACTCCCTTGTGCGCTCCCAGATCAGTCAGGAGTGTGAACTGTGCAAAAAATTTTTATGTTTTAGCAAAAGAAAAACAAATGTTTCTTGCACTATTGTGATTGTCTGCACATTTCTTGGCTTCTGACAAGCAGGACAGTGGGAGTCTCAGTGTCCCAATGACCCTGACACAGGAATGATGGGCACAAGTTGGGTCACAGCAGCTGCCAAGGGAACTCTTTGGTGTGACTGTCAGCTCACACATAGGCGAGAAAAAGTGACCATTACAGTTCCTTCTTTTTTTACACATGTAGATTTATGCCATAACCTTTTTGCTTGTAGTGAATTTATGTGAAAGTGAAGAATGACTGTTACAACAGGTGAATATTCCAACCACTCTCCCATTCCTCCATCCAGAACGCCAAGCATGTGGCACTTTGAGAAAGGAAAAACAAAACTCCCTCAACACATAACATACGGACTTGCAGAATAGTATTGCCATTAGTATGGTTTGCACAAATGTGTGAGATTTTCCTATGAACGGGAAATCACGACATGTAAATTATGAGGATCTCACTTGCAAAGTAGGAAACTCAACAAGTTCATAAAAAGGATTTTAACTCAAGTTTTTTTCTGAAGGACAATATTGTTTTTGAGACTTAACTCTACTTTTCCCTTTCACTCTCACTGTTAATTTGTTTTCCCCAAGTCTAACTGTTGAATGGGACCAAACTAAAGAAAACAGTGCAAGTAAATATGTATGATAAATATGGTTGGATGTATCATCAGCATGGTGGAGGATAGACTGGGACACTCTTAGGTTTCTTCTGTTTCTGCAAATTTCCTTCATTTGCTGTTAAGTGCACAGAGCTGATGCTTCCTAGTTATGCAGTTTCACTTCTGTCACTTGTATAATTAACAAAATGGATGCAGAAAGTGCAAAGAGCTCTTATGATATTTGCAAGGAGGCTTCTGGAAACCTGAGGAGGCTATCAAACAAGCACTGGAGTAATGGTGGGGTTACTTCACACTAACCAAACACCAGGAAGAGGAGAACAGTGTATAATATATTGAATCCTTACTCATTGCTAATTTTATCTCAGCTAAATAAGGTTTTAAGACTGAACAGAGGAAAATGAGATGATTTCTGGACTTTGATATTCCTCACTCTGTGTAGGAGATCAGACCATCAGCTAATAAAAAACAAAATAAGAAAATAATCCAGGAAAGATATAAAAGTGCTTACATCAATTTTGCTTGTCAAGATTTTTGTTACTCCGAATACAATTGTCAATATACATCTCTAAACCTTTTGAAATCAAAATCAGAGCAATGCAAGTACATCCATGTACCACTGACTACATGTTCTGGTTACAGAGTTAAGCATCATTCTAAAATAAACAGAATATTATGGAATAATAGGGAAAAAAAACCCAAAAAGTTGAACAATGAGGTTTTTCCTTTTTCTCTCATCTCTCTCTATGAGCCAAACACACATTGGAAAGATTTCAAGATTTCAGTTCTCATGTTTTGTTTTTGCATGACTTGACTCTGAGCACCCAGAATACTTTAGAAACAGCAATAAATAATGTAATCTTTACCCCAGGTGAAACTAGATTATGTACATATCCACCACAAATAACAGGGAAACTTATCAGACATGACAGTGATTCGGCCCCATGGAGCACTAACAAGAACCTAAATTAGTATAAACCAAGCCACAATTCCCAGACAAAATTCTCTCAGGGAGTAGAATTTGCAGGAGCTTCCAATGAAACAGATGGGAAGGAAATGTCATATTTCCCTATAATATCAGGTTAAACTGGCACTTGGTGTAGGTGCTACTATCCATACTTCAAGAATATATTTTGCACACAAAATGTAAATCCATTGAAAAAATTAACTCTTTTCTAAATGAAATGTCTATGGGTTTAAGTGAAGCAGTTAATTTTGTTTGGAATTTTGACACAACTAAAGTCTTAGTACCTGGCTTCCCACATGCAGCAGACATTTTGCCACATTACCACAGACAACCATGAGAACTCAAGAAAATAATTTCCCAGAAGACATTTTAATGGTAACCTTTAACTATTAAAATTGTTTCTGTTGGCTTTTTTAGACCAATACAACTGTTTCCATGAATGCAATTTAGGAACAATTAAATCAATGAAAATGCAAATAGTTCCAGACACAAGAAAAGGTGAAAAATATTTTGCTTTATTATTTCTGAAGCCATGGTTGTGTTTTCTTTTGCCCTTTCCCCCAAAAAAAATTCTTTTAAGCTTGAATTCTTCTTTGAAAAACCTATGTGCTCATCCTTTTTCTCCCTTTTCCCCAATTTGACAGGAGACAGGAAAGAAGAAGAAAACCCCTGCATTCTGTGAATGCATTTTTAATTGAACCAATCAATTAAAGTGCATGTTGAAGTGTGCATTATGTGCTGCCTTGGTCTGTCAAGGAGTGTCTGTGGGGGAATCTAAACCAGTTCAAGCTCAGTGCTGTAGCTACAAATAGTGTTTCATTTCTCACATCCTTGACAAGCATTTGATTTGTGTCAATTCCCTCTCTTTCAGAAATTCCTTTGACATGATTCAAACACGGCACGAGTCAGGACTGCTCCTGACAGCATGAGTAAAGTAAATTAATTTTGAATGGGGATGAACTACTTCTGTTTGTACAGTGTGGTCCAGGGCTGCATCCCTCCAGGTCACACCTGTGGGTCTTGGAGGCCAGGAATGTGGGACCATGAGGTCCTGATCTTCTCCCAGCTCTGAACCCTCAGCTCAGTTCCTCTCTGCTGTACTCAGTTCACCTCAGCACTGCAAAGGGGGCAGTCAGAGAGCTGATGGAGCAGGAAAACAAGTGAAAGAGAGAGAGAGATGGCAGCAGTAGCAAGGGGTGTTGCCATTTTCATGTGTGGGCACATCCAGTCTGCTGCAAAATTCTCTCTGCATTGCCTCACTGCTTGGCAAGGTGTCTGGGGTAGCAGATAACAGAGAAAGGGAGCAAAGTGGCTTTTAAAATATCAGTGAAGACAGCTTAACAAAAGTAAAAACAAAGGTGCAAAGGTGACATACTTCCCTCTTCAGCCCTCTTGACTATTGATTATATCTTCATGGACTTCAGCAGCAGCTTAGACCTCTCATTCCTGTTTAGAAGTTGAGCTGTAACAAATTTGTGGCCAACTCTTACCCCAAATGCAGTCTTCCAGTCAGAATCTTTGTTTACTTCCCAAAAACAACAGAAATAATTCCTATTTTTATTCCAAAGAAAGAGAGATAAAGTGTTGCTTTTGGTTGCATGTTTCCTGTGTACATATCTAACCATGATCACAATGCTTATTATCATTGTCACTGGAGGATTGCCACGCACAGATAAACTTGGCCACATGATCAGAATCAACCTGCAGAACCACATGGTGATATTGGATCAGGAAGATGCATACATCAGAGGATGACAAAGAATGAAAAAGGAAAATGGATCCAACCACAGGTACTCCAATTAATGAAAAGGAGAATATTTTCAACTCCATAATAGCAAAGAATTAACAAACAAACCTTCATGTTGGTAAGCTAGTATTCAGCTTGTGGTCAGAAAAAGCACAGAATATTTTTATTTTGGTAATTGATATAAAATACAGAAATGGCACACTAAGAAACCAGTTGGTACAATGGTTTTAAGCCATTAAACACTATAGTTGTAAAGAAATGAAGGAGAAGAAAAAAAAGCATGTTTGAAGTTGCAGCACAAATCACATTTTTCAAATAACTTTGCTATGGTAAGAAAAGGGCGTTTAGAAAAGTCATTGCTAGAAGAAAGTAATAATTTTGTTTCAGTAAAACTGTCTACAGTATGGATTGCTAAAGTACATGACTCTTATAATGGATATCCAGAGCTTTTAATAACAACAGCAGGAGCTATGCAAGCAGGCCTGAATACAAAGCTCTGTGCCAATGCATATTAACTTGTCCCATGTAATTTCTGCTCTTCCAGCCACTGGCCCATGTCCATCCAATTTAAATGTTGAATACAGAAGGGAAAATTGTAAACCTTCTGTACTTACACACTGCATCTTTTTTATTTTTTGTTTTTCTGAATTTTTACCCAGGGAAGAATAGATCAGAGTTATATGCTTCATAGAGTCTGCTTGATATGAACTTTTTAAAGGTTTTACTTTAATCCTGTACACCTGGTATTTCTGGGGGTTCAAGCAGATTTATATTTCTTCCCTACCAGCTCTCCTATGACTTTACAAGAACAAAGCAAATAAATTCCACAGCATCAAAGACAAAAGCAATTGGAAGCTGTTTCCTAATCACGACCTACACAGCCGCGTGTCTTTCCCCATATTCCATATCCCTAATGACTGGATTCTCTCTCTCTACAGATATAAAACAGTCAATCATTTGTATTTGAATCCATTTCTATAATATTATTAGACTACATAGGCACATATTTAAAGAGGTCAGATGGCTTGTTAACACAGTGTATATTGGTATTGTGCAGCTCTCAGCAAACATTTGGAAGAGCAGTTATTTTAAGACAAACATGAGAACTTACAAAGTTAAAGAGAAAAATAAAAAGTTACTTTCTATTCTTAATAAACTCAATCTACCTTATGAAATAAGATCATTGAAAGAGAACAAGCCAATGCTTTGCCCTTTCTCAGCACCACTACTGGATTACAGATTTATTACTCGCTTAACTCTTTGCTGGGAAGTTGTAGCAGCACAGCATGTACCCTTTCCTGAATGTAACTTTACATTCTTGCTTGATTCATAACAGTTAATTGATCCGGAAAAAGGGAAATACATTTCAGTCCTCAATGTAGGACACTACATATCTTCAGGAAGGCTAAATTTATGGAAGCACTCTATTCCCAGAATGACTTAGCAGGGAAGAACAGAACCCTCCAGATGTCAAGTAAAACTTGACTCTCTTCTGGTCTTTAGATAAGCCTTTCCCTCCTGAAGGAGACCTAGGAAGCCTATAATGGTTGAGCTAGGCTAATTTTTGTTACCCTGTATAACTGAGGATAGCACTGGGCTCATTGCCCTGCTATTGTCTCTGTGCAGTGAGGCTGGGATACAGGTTCCTTAAGCATTTCCTTCACTCTTGGTGTCTCTGCACAGTGGTAATACAGTGTAGACTTTACCTCCTCAAATAGCTTCCCTCTGTTCCAGTGAACTAATCATAGAGGATATGGTCTGCAGTACAGCATGGTTGGCTAAAAATTTCCCTCTGAAAAGCAATACAGATATTTGGGAGGATTTAACCAACAATTTGGTTCTAGGTATGCATGAAAATAATTTTGCTTTTAGTCCTAGGAAACAAAAGCAATCCATTTTTATTGATGCTTTTAAGGGTGTTTTGAAGCCTAAACATTCATAGGTTCTTTATACACCCAAAGGTTTTTGCTGTAGTTGTAACTTCTTTTCTTATGACAGTCCAGATTTCCCAGAAATTCCATCTTACCCCAGAGAGAGAAAGAGAGACAGAAAAAGAGGATTGGAAAAGACATCCTCTTGTGACTGTTAGGGTGGGATTTATCTCACCTATCCCTAAGCATTTATATTAATAGTGTTAATAGCTGAGCTGGTCACTCTGGGCTCTATTTGCAGTCAATGGGGAGAAATTGTAACGTAATTTGTCTAAACTCTTCCAGGTATTTGCTTTAGACAGAACTGAGCTTTAGAAATGCCTTATTGTCTCCTCTTACTACAAAGGCACCTCAGCTTTACTACATCACAAGTGAATGCCTGTCGTCATTCCATTAGATGAATCATGTTTTTTTCTCTCTCCTATTGTTTTAAATGCACTTTATGTTTTGCTTTTTTTGTTTTTAATATAATTTTTAGTATTCTTAGGACAGATTGTCTTCTAAATATCAGTCATTTCACCAATGTAGTGTGCATTTTTCAAAAAAACCCATGACTACAAAAAAGCAACAATGCAAGCTCTGAAAAGGTAACAATACCTCTCACAATTTCTGCAGCATTTCCACTTATGACTGAATTCTGGAAGGATAAAAATATTTCTAATACCTTTCCAGTACCTAATAGATTGATGAATCTTGCTTCTTTACACAGGAAAAGAGTTCAGGATGGCAAAAATCAAGAAATCTGTTGCTAATGCATTACTACCAAAACCCAAAGCAGAGAGTTTAACACTATTTTTGGTACATCTACAGTAGCTGCAGCCATCTCTCTGAATATAATTACCAAAGAAGTAGTTATTCCTACCAAATTGCATTAAAACAATTAAATTAGAGACCATATAAAACAAAACTATAGGTATTTAAGGCTGCCCAGAGATGCTATAGGTTCTTCACTCTTAGACAAAATTGGACTGGACACAGTCTTGCACAACCTGCTCTGTTTATCCCTGCTCTGAGCAGGGGGTAGGCATGAAGATCTCCAGAGATCCAATTTTACAAAATTCCAAATTCTCTTGTTTTATGAGTCTAAGCATGAAGCCACATTTAGTTTTGGTTTAACTGATATGTTTAAGGTAAGTGCACCTCATACCTGTGCATGGGTTTTGATTTTCAGAATTATGTCCCAAAAGAAGAGAGCACACATCCAGGTTACACTTAGAACTGAGCATGTAAATGTCTTTGTTTCTGAAGTCCAGAAAGTCTTCAGGAATATCTATCTCAATGATACATAAAATATTGAAACTTCTGAACAAAAACACACAAAGACACTTAGAAATCTTTCTTTTCTCATTCAGGGTGGGATTCATTTTGGCAGTACTTTTGTGGGTTAAAATAGATTTCTGGACTAAATTCACCACTAAAGTAAGTGAATTATCAATCCAAAGATACAGGCACTGCTAAGGCATTTGTTCTGTCTGAAGACAGGTTTTGAGAATACACAAAACTAATGTCCCAGTGGAGTTCTCCATTTATTTTCACTTGGAATGAGCCTGCCCTGATGACTGAGGCTGCATACATAAATTTTAGCATTGAAACTTGACAAGCTCAATCTGAATCTCAGCATGGTTTAAAAAGAGTGCACCCCTGGTTCTAACACTGTTCATAAGCAATTAAAACCTTATTTTTTTAAAGTCTTTTGTCTTAAAAAACTATCCTAGAGAAATTTTCACATGAATGGTGGCTTGAAAAACTTAACAAAACCCCAAAACTACTACAAACACTCTTCTGAAATCCATGTAATGATTTCTTACTCATCTAAAAAATTTTGAGGGGAAACAGTTATTGGGTAATTCTGTGAACCAAGCATGAATAAAACACTCTGGACAATGAGCTGCCCATAAAGCAACTGTGCTTCATTCTTACTGAATTTGCTTTTTAAAAGTTCACAATTCTCACCATAAGGAAAAAAAAACCAAAACAAACTAACAATAAAACCCACAAAAAACCTCCAAAACCTGTAAAGTCGGCAATGTGACTTGTGAGAATTCCATATGATTTCAGCATCCAGTAGCTGCCATGCAAAAGGACCAGTTAATTAACTGTTTATTATTCTTTCTTCAATAGCTTATTTTCATATAGCCTGGAAAGCCTTGCGGAGATTCCCAAGAGCACATAATGGTGGTGATTTTTTAGAAAGACAGCATAATCAGATAGGAATTTCATTTCACTTCAATAAAAATATGTTTTCTGTTGAGTTTTACACTTCAGTCTCATTACAGCAGCAGTTTTACTAGCTGAGTTTATCCAACGCACAGGAAGTGCATGTACACAGAGATGTTTAAAGGGATGTTGGACATTTGTATCCAACAATAAAACCTTGCTTGCTTGTGTTTCACATCACTGGGGTGCCATGGAATAACAGTAGAGTAAACTGAGCTTTATTTATTATGATTGTAATTCTTGATTATGGAAGGAGAAATAAATGTTAAGTATCTGGAAACAGATGATAGTTTTATAGCTGAACTCGGTGATTTGCACGTAAAGCTGGGGAAGTGGAATACTTAACTTACCATTATGTCATGATTTATTTTACAAAAGCTGAATGAGCTTTGAGTAGAGCTAACCTTGTTAGTGTTCTAGGCAGATGTTATGAACTCTCTTGGGACTCTCATGGTTCAAACATTAGGATACCACAGAGCTTTCTTGGCTAATATTAGCTACTACCTTACAGCCTTCTCCTCAGATCCACGAATTACCAGCACTCAGAGTGGCTCATTCAAGTCAAGACATTTCTAAGAAACCCTGGGGAATCTGTGAAAGTACCCTGATTGCTTTGAAAGTGTTTCTGTTTCCTGCTCTTAAATATCACTGCCCTAAAGAAGAGCTGTCTTAGGAGGAGGAACATTATTCAGAATCCGCTTCATCAAAAAAGACTTTGAAATTTAAAAGGACAGGTTAACTTAAAAATTCTGATTTTCAGTAACAGGGTAACATTTAATAAATGTCAGAAAATTAAATTAAATTGGGATCATACTTAAAGACTTTAGGATTTCTTAGCTGTTCAGTGCAGATAGCTAATAGCAGCTGGCATATCCCAGAAAGTCCTTAAATGAAAACCTTTTCTGTACTAATTTTTTTTCCAGGGAGTTTATAACAAGTTGCATTTAATGATCCTACTCTGAATGAACATTTCTTTGTAATCTGGAAATGGGACCTCACATAGTACTGCTGATATTTATCTATCATGTGTTCCCCTTCTTTTTATAATTGTTGCTGAATTTTGAACAATAAAAGAACCCTATAAAATTCAACTTACTAAGATTTTTTCTTAGAACAAGAGAATAACATAACACAAGATTAATTTGTAGATTTTATTTTCCTAACTCACTGTCTGAATTCAGATGAATCCATCACAGTGAATTGTCATACACCTAAGAGTTATATCTGAAGATATTCTACATCTCTTTTATCAGCATTATCTTCGGTGCATCAGGACCTAGGTGATAATTTTCCCCAATGATTCCTGCACCATGTGAATATCCAGTCCTAACTGGGTATTTAAGTGTCAGACCCATAAAGGAAATGGGTGTAAAAGTCAGCAGTTGTGTGGCAGTGAGAGTCTTGAAATTTCTGGATTTAGCTTCAAGGCATTGTCCCCAGCCCAGTGCAGGTTAATGCTGCTGTACCTCAGCTAAAGCCAGTCATCTTTGTGGTTTTTTGTTTTTTTTTTTCTTCTTTCTGCATTAGTGTCTGCACAGTGATACATTCTCAGTAGAAGAAGTAAATAGTGACTGCAATCTCTGTTACAGGTGATGAGGTCACTTTTCAGAGAAATGAGTTGCAGTTTTCCAGACCAAGGAGGGAGCAGGATCCAAACTACTGCTTGCCAAAGAGCTTAAGCAGAACTCAGAATTGACAGAGTCACTGAAATATTTACACTGGGGAGGATTCTGAAGCAGTAGTAGTACTCTGGAGGCTGGATTTCTCCCTCTCCACTTCAGGTGCCAGTCAATAGACAGGAGGAAGTTGTGCATCTCAGGGGTGTTTAAGCTCCATATACCTGCCAGGTTTTTCTTCAATCTACTAAACAACCAATTCTCCCTCTGCTAAAGACGTGCCCTGACAGTTGCAGCTGCACAAGACATTTCAAATTAGGCATCACTGTAAAGTCTCTCATGAACTCTAGGCCATCGCCATTAAATTTCACACTTTTGGGTTTTATTGTTGATTGCAAAACTTTTTCTGTTGAAAAGTCATGTTAAATCCCAGTGTGACACCCAAGGGTTACATTATGCAAACTAACTGCAAGTCACATTGAGAAATACCAGGAGCAAAATTTAAACCTATGCAAATATAACAATGTGTACCTCAGTTGTTACTTTACGTTTCCCAAATTTATATTAGAAACATTTGTGTTCTGTAGTGTGGAAAAATGATGATCTCCATAAAGTCCAATTTCTCTAAAATTTTCAATTGCTTTTACCCATAGCTTACTAGATTTCATTTTTTAAGACTAATTTTATTTTCACTGACATGATCTGTCAGGCTTGGATGGATGTGACTTCCAAATGGCAAATACATACATGTGCACAGATCCTAATGAACCTGTGGTATAATTATGCATAAGTATGTGCTTGTTGGTTACTGTCAACAAATAACCAAAGCATAGAACTGTAATTAAGAAGAGGGAATGTGATACTGCTGGATGGTATTATTGCTTTTTCTGGGAAGACTTGTTGAATCTTTAGTCACATTTAAGGTTCTCAGAAAATCATGTGCCTCAAGCAAATGAGAAATTGGAAGAAGAAATGAGCATACAGAAGACATCCAGCAATCTCCACATTTTTCCAATGTGACTAAACAGAAATGTTTGGATCCAATAAATGTAATTGAAATAAATCTATTGTGACACCAAATATTCTATGCCACTAGAATATCCACTCAAGTGCAGCTATTGCCTCCATTGCTGCTAAACTAAATTTAAAGAGAGGCCACAACATCCCAAGAGTTTCTCTGCCAGAACTATCTTACCAACTCTCCTGCCATCTCACAAACACATAACCAACATTACTGCAGAATCTTTTTCCTTAACCCTTAATATTATTTTATTGTAACATTCATCAGTGACAGAGCAATTACATTAACAAGTCCCTTTCTCTATTAGTTTTTTTCTACGCATGGATGAAGCTGAAAATAGAAGTCAGAAGCATGACCACAGTGCGTAAAAGCAATGTTGATGGCTTTAACATTTATTTACTAGTGAACTGGGTGAAAAGAAATGTTTTAAGAAGAACAGACTGCTAAGTGTGTAACCACTAGGTAGATCTAATTTCTTTTGCATAAATGTCAGTTAAAGCACAGAAATGCAGAAATTGGAAGACTTTATGGATACAGGCTGGCCTTTGTTTCTTCTTCATGTAATAATTGTATTCGTTTTTTGAATGATAATATTTATAAATCAGTACTTACAGCAATGAATTCCACTATTTTGTTTCACAAGGATGTATTTAAATCACCTCTGAAAATAGAAGTAAGAACTTCGAATGGCATAGAAGTCCAACACAATCAGAAATTATTACTA
Source organism: Lonchura striata (assembly GCF_050655825.1). Lineage (NCBI taxonomy): Eukaryota > Metazoa > Chordata > Aves > Passeriformes > Estrildidae > Lonchura > Lonchura striata. Next base: position 68,530,358 of record NC_140741.1, read on the forward strand.
AGCAGATCACTTCTGATAAGCAGTTCAGTTAGACATCTTGCCTTTCTGCTCTAACTGTGTAAAATCAGGGGAAAAACGGAATTCTGCACTCCTTTTCTTTTGACCATGGATAGCACAATAGATGGCAGAGTCTGTTATGTGCCATTTTAAGTTGTCTGAGCATGACTTTGAGTAAAAATTCAGTTTTTCCTTAACAACATTGTAGATACATGAAAAGATCCAGAAAAGCTCAAAGTGCTGATCCACAGCCACTGAGGAGCACTGCAGGAGCAGTGCTCAACTCTCCCCTTTGGGGAAAATGTGAGCTGTTGCCATCCAGTGTCCATGCTGGGGCATTCTGAGAGGGACATTTTTAGAGACAATTAAGCAGCATCGTGGTCAGGGAGGTGTCAACTCCAAGTACATTCACAGGGTCAGCAGCCCCTCTCCTTCCCACAGGGCTTTAACAGCCTGTGTTAATGGTCAGGTCTGATATGGTGGAGCCACAGAACCATGAACCAAACTTTGTAAACACAGCAAAGTGTGTGGGGAAGAAGCCTCACCTGCTGCTTCCTTACCCAGGAGCTGCACTTCAGCCACACCCTTGGTCTTGGTGCATGACTTCACTTCACATTCCCATGCAATTAAAAATCAGGAGAAAGATGTTGCAGGAAGTATTCCAACTTTTCTTCAAAAATGCTAGTGGCTTCTAGGTTGGACAGCAAAGGACCTGAAAACAGACAGCACTTTTCTCATGCTCCAAAAACACACAGCATCCCTGAGGATGCCTGGAATGAGAAGTGCAGGAATGGTTTCAGAGAGATCTTTCAAATAAAAAATAATGATTTACAGGGGATTACAGAAGAAGGTAAGTCTTGGGACCTGAATGGTGGGATTTGAGGGGAAGATTCAATTCTGCCAAGCAAAACACACGTAACTTCACATTCATTCTGGAAACCATAAGAAACAATAGGGTGTCGTACTGATGGAGTTATTTGATTGATTTGTTGGAAATAAAATAGAGTTGTTTTATTTACTCTGAATTGAAGAGCGAGGAATGACATATTATCTTTATTAGCCATACATTTCCATCCTTTCTCTCATTTAAATGCATATATGTTGCCTTTTTTTTTCTTTTTCCTATATACTCCTAACTCTGGTCCCATGCTTCAGGTAATCCAGTTAAATGAAGGATTAACAGTAACAAAGGTTATGTTTTTTATTTTGCATACACTCCATCATGCAACCCATCATGCAAGGTATTTCCATTTATCTGAATGCCTTCCTTATGCACCCATGAAGCAAACACAGCAAGTGCAGCTCAGAAGAAACAGGGTAAAGGTGCACATAACAGTAAAGTTAAGTTTTATTCAATCTGGACTATTTGCAGCAAGTCATTTAGATTTGTACCCATTACTACTCATATTGGTATTTCTACATCCTGGGAGATCAGAGTAGAGATGGATCATACTTCTAATCCAATTCTTTCTAAAATGCATGGAGAAATCTCAGTTACTTTGACATCAATTTAATGCACACCTCTATAGGAGTAGGAAACTTGTACCTCAGGAGTGGAGTCACATCTGTTGGAGGAACCCATTGTGGCTTGTCTGCTGCAAACATTCAATCATTTCTATAAATCTGCTCAACACTCTCTCCTTCTGACACCCAGGCTGAATGGATTTCCTCCCCATATATCTGACACAAGTGCTTCTGAGGTTGATGAAACGTCTTTGGATATAAAAACAGAGATAGACGTAGTTTCAAAATTCCTAATCACCAGCAGGAAATAACAGCTATCATGATCTGACAATTAACGATAAACCATGATGCTGATGTAATCATATATGTAATGAAAAATATGTAGTCATAGAGAAATGTTTTTATAACTAAACAAAACACTTAACCTTATTTTGACCCATCAGAAAATGTTATATTCTCAATTTATACTGAACACAGCAAATGTGCCAATCTCCCAGAAACTTTGGTGTTGTGACAACATCTTGTTTGTGCTCAGGCATTTTGTAGAAAGGAAATTCAGCAAATGTTCCAGGCAGGAACTTCAGTGTGGAAAAGAGAAATGTGATGTTGGTAGCTGGGGAATGAGAACCCAGCAATGTGTCAGTGAATCCTGTAGTGACTCTTTCTTGTAACCTCAAACTGTTGTAGGAACTCTGGTACCTGAGCCCTGACTTTTCTAGAACCTTGGAGAGAGACTGAATTCTGTGTCACAGCTCCAGGAGAGAAATCCCAGGTAAAGTTAAATACCAAAGAACTGGGATTTATAACGAGAACTTCTTGTGTCCACTTTAACTGTCTCAGCCTGTAATCTACCTGCTGTACTTTCTCAAGAGCTAAGGTCAAGTGTTTTATGTCAGCTTAACTGTGGGGGTGCATCAGGACTGCTTTGATAATAGGGGTTTGATAATAGGGGTTGTTTCCTCATATAAATGCAGTGTTTTGGAGAATTAAAATGAAATAGAACTTGTGAAATCAAAGGCATGGGTCAGAATAGGAAGCTGATTTTCTTGCACAATGTTCTATGTATGCTTGGGGTCTTTTTATGGCCAGACACTTATTTAAGAAAATGACATGCTCCATTTAGTGAAAGCAATGGAGCTGCTTCAGTGTGAGACAGATGTAATGAGTGCACCATGGGGGATGGAAACCTTCCATCCTAAATATGACTTTGGACAAGAACAGATTCTGTTGTCAATGGGGTTGTGTCTATTTACAGCAGGACTGAATTTACTGTATTGCTTTGTCTTTTCATCATCATTCATTAAGTTACTTAATCCCCTATTTGCCTCTGGAGAAGGAACTGTATGAATATCTACTCTGTTCTCATTTATTTTTATATGACATTGCTCATATTTAGATGCCTTCAGTGTGTTATGATGATTTGGTCATTATAATGATCCATAATACAAACATTACACTCTGTAAGCTTTAAGTCCACTAGAAAAATCCTGTCTGTTGTTATGTGGGAAATATGGAACTGTTCATTGTTCATGGGAGCATTGGGTCAAAATAAATTTTATCTCTGAAGTTGCTACCATTTCCAAAAATTTTAAGACATGTTTTTGTTCATTCATAGATTATCACCTTTGGTAACCTTTGATATTCTCTGAAGTTTGAGTCATTTAGGAAATGTGTTGTCATCTTATCATTAAACCCTCATTTTAAAGTTTATGTTGTACATATTAGTAGTTTTTCAAATGGTATTCATAGGCAGTGGTTAGGTTATGCAACTCTTAAATGAGCATTCTGTGTTTACAGATAGATCCTATTTTCTTTGCAAGTTTATTTCTCTATTGCGTTCCCTCCAGCCACTCACACATGCAGGGGATTGTTTTGCAACAGCAACATGACACTCACTATCTCTCACAGATAATCTGTTCCTTGCCTGGTCAGCTGCATTGGCCTGTGTTTAATGTTCTGCCAAACCTTGAAGGTGGGGAGATCATAATATTTTGATTATATCTAATCCACTCTGAAAGCATTTTCATTAATGGGCAAAAAAAAAAAAAAGAGTGGTGGAATAATATAGGACATGAAAGTGCAGAGTGTTTTCCAGCTGGGTAGAGCAGTTTAATAGATCAGCCAGAAAAAGTAGTTTTCTGACAAACTAGAATAAGATATTTAAACTCTAGCAAGACTGTAGGCCTATTTTTTATCACAGCAATGATGAAAATTACTGAGATGTAAGTGTCTTAAGTGTCTTTCTGGACCACAGCCTTGATGAATTACAAGTTTAGGAATCTCATTTGTCCTGTGGGTTCCTTCTGGAGCCCACCAGTTGTCATGTGTATATCCATCCCTTCAGTAACTGTGGAAATGGATTTTCTGCTACACAGTTTTCCATTACAAAGACTTATGCATAGCCAGGAACTTGCTGAATTTCCTTCAGCTACAGCTTTGCCCCTGTGTTCTCCGTTCCTTACGTATTTGTTCTGAGTGTATAAATTTACCATGATAGCTCAGGATGGATATTTCAAAGACAGATTTATGTCAATAATCCAGCCAGGTTAGCTGCTTAAATAACCCTCTAAGACAAGGTTAGAGGTGAAGGTTAAAACCTTAAACTCCTGAGATCCCCATGTATTAGTTCCACTCTCATTTCCACATCCTCAGTTTCAAAGCTGAGTGGGAGTTCTGTGTCCACAGAAAACTGATGCCTTCTCTTTTGTATGGATTCCTGGTATTGAGTCACAGAATACATCCAGAAGATACCCTTAAGTAGGGACATAAATGACAGGATTAACTTCCCCTAACACTAAATGTGAGATATAGCTCCAAATTCAGAGATATATGGGCTCATTTCAACTGCCCACACGTTGTTATCCTGTGCCATTTGAGGAGGCCTGGGTTGTCTGTGGTATTTGCTGGGGGATGTGAATTACGGGAGATGTATGCTTAGGCCAGTCCTAAAGCATCTCAAACTGTGCTTATCTACATGTGGGCAGCCTCTCACTATCACAGCCAGCGACTATGAGACTCCTTCCTTGAATAAAAATCTCCTCTCCCCTAAAAAGAGTGTAGGCCCCGCAGGCAGGATTCATTTGCTTCAACTTTGATATCCACTGCCATTTGAGGTGCTCAATAGCATCCCAAAAATGCATCTGGAGCTGGGAAAAATGACATAGGACTCCCAGAAAATCTGTGACCTTCTGGAGCAGCAGCTGGGCATCAGCCAGGATTTCATGAGTCAACAGAAATGGCTCTAGGTGCCAGTTACTAGACCCCTGAACTAAAACCTTAGCCAAAAAGCTTATGCTATAAGCACCTAAAGTTAAGGAAAATTAATCCTATTTTTAAATAACAGCATCTGGACATTTCATTTTCCTTCTTATCAGGGCAGTTATACCTTATCGTACATTCATGGATCCTTCTTCCAGTTTTACATTTTTTCCATTACATTCCAGTAATTTTTCCAATGAATTTTCCAACAAATGCATTTCTGTGTCAATAAGCATTTCCAGGATATAAATCTAAGTACTGGAGATAAGGGAACAGTTCAGATTTAAGGCTCATTTGTTTTGGGGCCATTGAGCTGACATTATCAATTACCATTTCAATTAGTGCTAATTGAATTGCTGAGGTTTCTAGATGGTTGTCTGATAGCAGTAACTCATTTCATCTAGACCAAAAACTGCCGGGATCTTTCAATCACAAGTTCTCGCTTGTGGTTATCATATATAGCTACTAAAAGGTGGACTGGAGAGGTTAAAAAAGCAGCTAAAACCCTTAAAACGGGGACTCTGGAATACCTTGAACATGTTCATTACTCCTTTAAAAGCTCAAATCAATCAAAGGAGTACAATCTATTGCAAAAGCCTGAAAAGAATTGCCATGACAATTTAGGAGGCTTCAGGGGTGTCAGGTGTGGTGGCCATAAAGGACAATTTCACTTGAATATTGCAAGGGGAAGTTCCTGCAATTTCTGGATTTCAGGGAGATTAATGATGACAATACAGACGTGCATACTTGTATGGGGTCTTCAAAAATATTTTTTGAATAATCTGACAAATGTGTAACCAACATATGATTAATTCTGACATTCTAGAAGTGGTTCTGGTGTTTCTGTGACTGTCAGAAATTATGTTTGAAAGAATATCAGTAAAATAAAAATATTTCATTGGTAGTGAGTATGCACCTCCTTTCTATCCCACAGTTTTTTCCATATGTTTGACAGCCACCATGAAAGGTTTTAAGTAGGTGATGTCACATACATTCATGGGCTCCCTAGAGTATTCCTGAAGCAATGCTAGGGTGCATCCAAAGGGCTTGATAGCTGATCCAGAGCCGAGGGAGCTGTGTGTAGTCCATATACCACAGCATTCTTTAGGCCTGATGCTCAGATATTTGTGATATCTGAGTGTACTCTGCTGGTATTGTTTTTTCTGTTTATAGAAGCCTAATAAAAATAATCTCAAACAACATCCTCAACAAAAACACCGAGGGAGTGTACACTTGGCAAAACTCACTCAAACCTCAGCTTTTCAATGGTATTTTCACTGTTCTGTTCCCCGTTCCAGTGTCAGGAAGTACCATTGAAGCAGATGAAACAAATAAAAGGAGTGTACTAAACTTTTTCAAACCTCAGAAGGGCTTTGAGGTTTGAGGAAGGATTTCAGCCAATTCTTACTTTTCTGAATCTGGTCTTCTTTATTCCTAATGTTAATATGATTCCTCGCCCTCCTCATCCTCCTAAATGCCTAAAAACTTGTGGCTGAAAAAAAAAAAACAAGAGGAAGAATTGTCCAGCAATTAATGAATCCACATAAGATTGAGAAGATTAAGCCTTAATTTTCTTTCAGACATATGCATTCTATGTGACCATTCCTCTCTATGCCTAAAATCTCTTTTTTATGGAAAAAAAGAAAGAACAAAAAGAGAATTTGCTTTTCTCACAGTAGTGCTGAGAGGCTAAAGCCATTAAAATGATAGAGTGAAACAAATACTCTGCTAAGAGGCAACCATGAGTTCCTCAGGACATGTTCACAAGTTTCCAAGTGATTAATTTATCACAGCTTCATTCATTGTTGCTTTCCAGCCCAGTTGTGATTGCTGACCGTGGCATTCTGGATAACTGCAAATATGCAGTAACTGTTGTAGAATAAACCATTTTGCAGGGGATTAAGGACATAGCACATTACTTTGCAAGTAGGAAGAGGCAGGAAATCACACAGAAAGCTACTACTAGTTGAGTCACAGGCAAAAGTCAAGTCATTCCACTCATGGGAAAGCTACCCTTCAGTGAAAATACACTTTTAGTAAACCTGGGTTTACTAAAATTCTGCCAAAAGTGTGCAATCATCCACTGAATGCAGATATACACATTTCAAACTTTCTTTGGTGTTCAAAGCTCCTTGGCATCCTAGTTTTGATTCAAGCTCATTCCTAATTGATTATACTGTAATGAAGGGCACAGGAAGGGAGCAGGAAGAAGAAAGCTCAAAATTGCCTTCCAGGCATAAAATGTGTTTTGATTTACAGTTAATGAAACGTTTTTATTATTCAAATTATACCTTAGTATCATGGTTGGATTTACTCTGGAATGAGGTTATCACACACACATGTCCCATTGGTCTCCATCTCAGCAGCCAGGGTGGGTTTATTTTGGCGGGCTGGAAACAATGTCAGTAGTTCCCTTTTTTATTCAAAGCAGCATTTGGCACACTTGCAGAGTGCTTAATGGTTTGTGTTCAGAGAAAAGAACTTTTCACAAGTTGGAAAAATATTTTTTTAATCTTAGATGTGTAGATGTAGATTTATATGTACATATATACACATGCTACCTATATGTATATGTATTATATACACATGCTATATATGTGTACGCATATGCATGCACATTTCAAAAGCTATTGAACTTCTAAATTTACCTTTCTTTTCTTAAGACTAAAATTGCTTTCTGCAATATTCAACCCCAGTCAGACTTCCCCTCTTTTCATGTCCCAGTGAACAGCAGTAAGAATCAATCCTAACGAGCTGCAGTTGTGGATGTTTTTAAGGCAGCTCCAGTGTAGTAGTTGCTTGCCAAGGAGATCTTAGCAATGTCTCATTTTAGTTACTGAGTAGACTTAACAGCAGCTTTTGCCAGATAAATCATAACTGAAACTTAAGAGCTTTGGTTTGGTCCTGCTAGGTCTACAGAAGTTCAAATATACATTTGGGGGCCACTGAAGCCACAGGAAGGTTTGCTGTTGACCTCATCTGTTGGTTTCAGAATTTGCATCAAGTCCCCAGCATGTTTGGGTTCCTCTTTTCCCTCTTGGCCCCAGATGACCTCCATCTTTAGAAAGACACCATCAAAAACCCAGGTCCCATTACAGAAGTGCAGTTACACCATAAACTGGAGATCAACCATTAAAATTGAACTCTACTGTTTAGTATTTTTTAGTGGAGGAATTTTTAAAGCCTTGCACCATTTCCAGCTTCAGCTGAAAGTGCTTTTGTTAGGTGCATCCCAGCTCCTGCTGCCTGAAGTTGCTCACATGCAGAATTGTCCCTTCACAGACACTCAGTCCAGACAGGATGCAAACAGATCAGTAGCACAGCATGGCTTGCTCACATGGGATATTCCAGATGGGAATGTCGTTGGGGTGTTTTTCCAGTTTACTATAAGTGTCATTAATGAAAAACTATATTCTAAATTCAGTTTAGAAACATTAGGCTGAAATGAGTTAAAATTAGGGTAACTTTGTTAGATTAAATTCAAAACATACTTGACAAATCTTCGGTTTCATCAGGCTTCATAATCCTCAAATAGTTTTCTTGCTTTCTCCTTGATCTCATAATTATATAATTTTTAATTAATTGTAAAACACAGATTTTTATACTCTCTAGATCTGATAGTGATGAATTCTTCCTTTGTAATCTTGTCATATTATATTTATATCCTTCAGAATAACCAATAGACATGTCCTAAACAATTATTATAAAAATCTTTCCTCTTAGAATTTGTTTTCTCTTCCCAAACAAGATCCCACAGACTTGCCTAGCTAACTTTCTAACACACAAGCAGAGTATAAAAACCACGTCTGATAATCTCTAGAAGTACGATTATTTACATTTAAATTAAATAAGCACTTTTTTTTTGAGAAAGCTTTCTTGCAGTCATATGTTTTCATTAGCTCAGTCCCTGCTTTCTTTGAATCTCAACTTCTCCTTGAGAATGATTTACTAAGTCTATACTGCTTAAAGAGACTGAGGCTGTGTGCTGCTGGATTAATCAAGCACTATTTTAAACCAGTATCATATGCAATATAATATTTCTCAGCCATTTGCAATTCATGCTTCTTGCTGTGTTAATTAAAAAAAAAAAAAAGATATTTTTGTTTGCATTTAGTGTGTCCAACTTCATCCTAAACTTCAGGGAGAGCAATCATATCTTTGCCTCCATTCATCAAGTTATTCCTGCTATTTTTCACTTATGGACTATATTATTCTCACTTGGAATATAAATTTCAAGCAGAAATTTTTCATATAGACTAAGGAATTACACAACAGATTGTAAAATAGAGTTCCAAATGTAATCCAAATTGGTATGGCTTTTGCCTCTGCTTAATTACCTGTACTAAAAAAGATTTATAAAGGAGTTTAATGCTTTATTTCAACAACTTCTTTCTGGAATTTGTACTCTCGTGCTGTGTTGTAAATTTATAGAAGGTGATCTGCCTTTAGCCTTCCTTGGAGGCTACTTTCTCAATGCTTGATGTGATGTTCAGTTTATTCTTTGAGCTCTCTAAATACAGTAATTATGATCAATAGGAGGAAAATCCTGACAGCTTTTGAAAATTCCTGTGGTACTTTCTGGGAAATTATTTTTTACATGAAAGTTGTGACTGCCTCTTTTGTTTTGTGTTAACTTTCTTCCATTTTTGTAGCTGTTAAAATTTTTTTGTGGTGAAGCTGAGAAATCTGTCTGGGATTTTTTAAATTGATGTTTTATTAAATCACAAAGCTGGTTTCTAGTGAAGAAGAGAAAGTTTCAATGGAATTTAATAAACAAGTATACTCATACTGAAAAACAGCACTGAAGCACTTGTATCTGTGCAAGATGACTGACCGAGGCACCAAGAGCTGACTAGGGAGTGATACCAGAGCTCTTGGATTGTACATCCAGAGACCAGAAACAGGCATTTGATGGGGTCCAGCCCCATACCTGTGGTTGAAGACACAGTGCACATGAACAGTGTTGTAGGAAGTGAGTTTACTCACATGGAGAAACATTATCTTAAAAAAAAAATGTTAATTTCACTTTATGACTGCAAACAAGGAGTTGCCATATTTACCATGTTAACCTTACCACTTGCCTTTCTTCTAAGTAATGTTTTACTGACTCCTCCCTACTGAGCTGGAAGAATCAGCAGCAATCCTAGCTCTGAGCTAAGACATTGAGGGAAAGGCTCTCTTACTCCAGTATCTTTGCTATATCCATGTAATAAACAATTGAATAATATGTCTTAGATAAATTTCATTTTAACAAAAAGCACCAGTAGGATACTTTACTTTATAAAGTATTGCTCTTTTCTAATCACAACTAGAAAAATTACCATACCTAACTCTACATGAATGGCATTTTTAATCCAGAAGTACTCCCAGTAAACTGCATGGGAATCTGCAATGTGAATATTTTTACCATGATCTGGATCCAATCTATTTTGTTCAATATTATAGAAAATTAATATATCCTAGACAAAAAGAGAAAATGTGGCACTACTACTTTACTTTGTGTGCCTGAGGACTGAACTATCCATTTATTTGTTTTTTAATAACTGACTCATGGTATGGTGGAGTTTTGGGTCTCAGTTAACTCTTCTAATATTTTTCCTAACATCATGGCATTTCTGGCATGCCCACAGTAAAATAAATCTTCCTTACTTAGAGGAATCCTTTGAAAAACAATATTTGAATAGATTTTCTCTTGCTGAAGACAGCTGTCACTTTTGCTTCCCTTGTCTCCTGGGTATCTAGGGTTGGAAAGGTCTTCTTTTGAATTTATTTTATCATTCTGTATTTGTTGCTCATATGGTAGACATTTGCTGACTCTATGGCATATGTGTTATGCAAACCCCAGTGACCAGAGTGTTTTGAACAGCCATGAACTGTAATTCCAAACATGTTAAGAGATTAAAATAATTGCACTGTTTATTTTTACAAGCTTTCCACAACAAATATAGCCACCCACTTCTATACTAAGAGAAAAAGAAGTGGTGACAAGGTCTACACCATTTTCCAAGGTTAGCTGTGAAATTACTTTCTTAAACTGCATACATTCAAATAATGGCCTTGCTACCCTTGCACACACAAGACTTACAGTTATTACATAACTGGTTATTACATAAATAAACTATTTCTGATCTTCACCTACAGCTCTTTTTAATAACATTGTCAGGAACCACAGGAGTGTGAGTCCTACTGCCTGTCAGGAAAGCCCATAAATATTTTTAGTGGTGTATGATCAGGGCTCAGGGCCTTGTACCTACTCTTGACTGTCATGTGCTAGACCAGGCTTTGGCTTGGTTTTGAGCCATGTCTTCACTAGACAATGCTTAGACAGTGTCCAGAAGACCTTTTTCTTCAGGGGAATGTGGATGTGAGTCAGTGCCCCCCTTTCTTTGTTTCTTTGTTTCTTTTGTTTCTTTGTTTTTTGTGGGAATGGTTAATGTACTCACACTAAAACAGTCTGTATCTGTAAGGCCATTATCTTTTAGACTATTATTGGTCATTGGCTGGGCAGGATAAGATACATGGGATACAGATCACAATCAACAAAAACTCATCAAATACAACCATGCCACTGACAAAGAGTCTGCAGCACAGGAAAACAAAAAGTCCAAAGTCCCAGGAAGTGGCAATAAATGGCTTCTGTTCCAAAAGAGCTCAGGGCTGGAGCTCAGGGGCCGTGCTCTTTAGGCAGGAGGAAGTCTGTGAGCTGGGAGTGCTGACTTTGACATGATTCTGTCTTTCTGGAAGCATGGAACAGGGAATAACTGGGAGGTCAGTAGGAACACAATACCCTGAACCATCAGGGTGCAGTGGGACACAAGGTCTCTGTTGGCTGTCTCTGTAAGCCTCCAGACACAGCCACGTTCCTGGCAATCCTGCTTCTGTTCCTGCCTTGGCCACGAGGACTGGATGATGATTAGGTAATATTCCTTCTCATCTTCTTGGAGGCAAAAGATGTTTGTTCAGATGAGCAGGCAACCCTATTAGACCTGCTGGTGGCAAAACACACACATCCCTTCTCCCCCAGGTCAGCAAATCAGCTGGGCCTTGCCATTGCACACCCAATTGTGGATCCTTACCTAAAACTTCTAGAAATTGGTTCTGCACACACGAATTTTCAGAAAAGTGTCTCTCTGCCAGGGATCAAAATTCATGATCTACTTTCAAAATTTCTAGTGTAAATATTGCATGATCTAAATGTTCTTGAGGAGCCATATTCTCCCTTCTTTGTTTTTTTGACATGTGTTTCTCACTATGAACATGAAGGCAACATAAAATTAAAACAATATTTGTAGTAAAGCAAGAAACTCACACTGAGCAGAAATAAGAAATAATCAAGGTAATACATGTAATCATTAGCACATGAGAGAGAGGATAGTAATATAGAAGGATGCATGATCAATTTCTTTGACTGGAGAAGCAACACTGAACTGTTGTATTGTCATGTAACAAAAGGGAGAATAAAATTACAGTGAATTGGATAAGAACATTGATAATGTTGTGATATTCAGACACATGGATTTTGATTGTTAAAGCTTTACAGTTCACCTTGAAAAATACAGGAAGAGTTGTGTTTTTTTAAAGTGTAAACTGTTTATGAGAAGTTTTCACATAGAAGAAAGTTTAAAAGTCCCAAAATCAGAATTATGGCAATAAAAAAGTAAGCTACAGAACCTAGGACTTGGGCAGTGCTCTGGCAAGGTGGCTGAAGATAGGTAGGTAAAATGAACTACAACAAAACTTATTTCTGTGACCTCTGGAAATGAGAAATGTCTCCACTGATCAGTAGCAATCCAGTCAACAATAAAGTGCACAAATGATACAGGGAAACTCCTTTCTGACTGGGATTTCCAACAATAGGACCAATATGATGTGCCACTACTTCTCAAAGCCAGAGGAATAGCCATGTTAAATTTCTTTCCATAGTCATTCCTGCGTATCTATTTTACAGACTAATTACATATAAAATGCAAATCTATACTTAGATATAAAAGCAAAAACCTTCTAGTAATGCATGTTTATCTGGCTGAGAGGTACCTTATGCATCTGGAGGGAAGTCTGGGGACTCTGGAGAGTTGGTTCCCAGAATATAAGTCAGGGCCATGGCAGGAATTTTGACTCCCATCTGCTTGAAAAGCCAGGTCCTAAAATAATTTGCATGTCAACATGAGGAAAAAACACAACTATGTCTGATATATGCATGTATACTACCTACATTCCTTCATCATTGTGGCCTCATGCTTATCTATAAATAAATAAATATATATGTACATAATCTATTATTTTACATAAATAACAGTAGAGTTATACCTTGGTATAAAGCTTGATCCCTTTATTATTGCTTCTTATCTTAATTGATCTAATCTGAAATTCTTATTAAAGTTTGTCCTTTAAGTATGAACTATTGGAGAAAAGTACAAAGTACCTGACTCTTAGTACAAATGGAGGAAGAAATCTCACAAGAAAAATTTTTCCTGTGAGATTTCTAATAATTCCTTCTTGCAGTAAAGTGGGCACTGTTCCAAACAACACATTCTTTTGATATATATATATACATATATAAATCTGAAGTACTTCAGCTTCTGCTAAAAATCTGAAATTGCAGAGATTTTCAAGGGAATGCATTCCTGTGACATATCATAAGTCACAGGGGAGAAATATCTATGCTTTCCATGATCAAGTATGAAAAAATTGTGTGTGCATATTTCCAATAGTTTGAGGGATTGTGAAATGTATTTAAAAAAAAAAAAAAAAAAGGAAAAAATGGGGAAAAAAAAAAAAAGCTGGATTCAATCATTTAAAATTTTGGACTTGTTTCTGTAATGTTCCCAAAACCACGAGGTTACAATTTCTGGCAAAGAAAGTCCTGGAGCTGGAAGATATCCCTGGAAGCTGGAGGACCATAATTGCAAAGTGTCAGTAAATCCTTCCCCTGCTCAAAGCGTGTCCTCCCCCGACATGGCCACTGGCTGACATGTCAGACACAGGACACAGGACTAGGTAAACATTTAATCCTGACCCTGCATATTTGTTCTTATATAAAACTCATAACCCAAATGACTCAAGGTTTGCAGAGGAATAACTTTGTATAAAATCTTCTTCTCCAAATCTATGCCAGACATTTCATGGCAGATATTCAAAATACCAAACAGTCCCTCAAACACTTCAGGAGCATCCAGCTCTCAATTAAAGCACTAACCTGGTCACATTTTTGATATATCTCTGAGTAGACTATCAAGTTATTTTTCCTTTCACCACAATTTTGCATCAACACATTCAACTGCAATATTTATCTCCTTGAAGTTATAACTGGGTTGATGCCATCCAGTATAAATATGCTGTTTAGCTTCAGTCATGCTTGTAAAATGTTAATGAAAGTTTCTGGCCTTAATGTTAGGGAAGCATTCAAAAGGGAAGTGGTTTTCCAACTATAAATAAATTCTGATTAAAAAGATATGGAGAAATCCAACTAAATTCAACTTATTTTTCTCTGTTTCTTGCATTATCCACTTCTCTACTTGAAAAGAACACTCAAATTTCAGTTTTTGTCAGAATGTATTAAATTTTTTAGAGGATTTCTGGTAAGAGGAGAAGTAATTAGGTTGTAAGAAGGAAGTAGTTACTTGTACTTTTTTAGTTACTTTCTTGACAGAGTTTTGGGGAATTTTTAAGTGGATTTCCATGCAAACTAAATGAGAGAATGTTAATAGAGATTTGCTTTATCTCAAAGGAAAAATCTTTTAAAAGAAGGAATGGGTTTCATACAGGCAGAAATAGGTTTTGAAGTCAGAACTAATAAAAGCATTACTGTGTAATTTGGTCAGAAAATAACATGGTGCAAACAGCACCCTACCGGAAGAAGGCTCAAAACTTCAGTAAATCAAAAACTAAGAGCCATCACCAAGCAAAAGCTCTAAATGTGATGAACATATAAGTTATAACGTTCAAATTAATGACATATGCAAAATGAGGTACATTTGTGAACCCCTTCCTGGCCCATGCCTGTAATTTGTTTTCACAGTAATCAAAAAATTTCAGGAGCCAAGGGGCAGAGGGAAACCATCTGACTAAATAAAAAATAACCAATGGGACGAAATCCCCCTACTTTTAGAAAACTGCCAAACTACCCACCCAGTTTCAAGAAAAGTGCCTGAATTTCTGATTAGGTTACAGTGAATACTGAATATCCAATTTTAGTTTCCAAAGGGCACTAAGAGTAACTCCAGGCCTCAAAAGCTCATTGAAAGATACCTTATTAGCCATGTCTGTAAATATCTATCACCATTTCCTTCATATTTAGTCACACTTTTCTCATTTCACAGTGCTTTCATCTCATAAACTGAGTTTTATGTGAAGGTTTCTGTCTGTGTTATTAAGTAACAATAATCTTTTCAAGTTAAATCAGTTTCTGATCTCACTGCTGGAAAAAGGCCTTCTCTTTGACAGACCTGGGCTTCAAGTGAAACAACCATCTCAAATGTGGTGAGAGGAAATAATATTTCAGCAGAACAGAAATAATGTGTGGAAGCTTCATGAACAGCCTCTAAATCTGACATCTATGCCTTTATTTCACCCTTCTCCCTAGCTTTGTTAATGAGATTTAGATTGGCTGGTGACAGGAAAAATTTAAGGTAGTACTCAGGAGTACACCATCCTTCTTCGTGGTGCTCTCCTCTAGAGAGGCGTGTTGCAGATTCAGAAGGTGTCAAATCTATTCCTCTGATGGGTCTGAGATTTTTCTCTTCACTCTCCAGTAGCTCCTGTCACATCAGTTTTGTTCTGTCTCATTTCTCCTGCTCATTTGTCACTGATACAAACTCTGTCTAACATCTGGGAAAATTCTCCAAACCAATTCCTCAACTTACAGATGCTGGTAGTAGTAGTAGCAGTAATAATAATGAAACATTCATGTATATATTACTTCTGTTTCTAAAATACATGAGGCTCTGTGCAAAAACAAATGACACCCAATCAAAATAAATAGGATAAAACCACAATAAATATGCTGACTAAAATGCAAAGAGATT
Source organism: Lonchura striata (assembly GCF_050655825.1). Classification (NCBI taxonomy): domain Eukaryota; kingdom Metazoa; phylum Chordata; class Aves; order Passeriformes; family Estrildidae; genus Lonchura; species Lonchura striata. Next base: position 68,546,101 of record NC_140741.1, read on the forward strand.
TGCAGGTGTTTGGACCCCAGGTCACCCAGACACATGTGTTTTAGCTCAGCATAGATTGTAGCAGTCTGCATAACCACTAATTGATTTAATCTTATTGCAGCAGTTTTTACAGTAAAATTCAGGTTCTCACACGAGTATGTGTTTATTTTGTACACAAGCATGGACCAAGCAGTAAGTCCATTTGAGCAGCATATGTTCAGTACACCTGCTATTCATAGATCACAGAACTGCAGAATCTGCTGAGTTGGAAGAGATCCACCAGGGTTGTCAAGTCCAACCCCTGGCCCCGCACAGGACAAACCCAAGAATCACACCACTGCCAGAGAACATTGTCCAAATGCTCCCTGAACTCTGGAAGGCTTGCTGCCCTAACTACTACCCCTGGGAAGCCTTTTCTGTTGACAAAGTTTCACTCCCATTTCTGTATTTGGAAGGAACAATAGTATGCCAAAGATAATTAAGCTGATTATCTTAACTTTTGAACTGAGGTGGGATTCTCTGTGCTACTGGTGATGTATATCTATATCTATTTCTATCTATATCTAATCTATCTGTATATTTATATATCCTGGTATTCATATGAGTCTTGATATATTTATAAACCAACAAAATTGGTATAGTGGCATAATACAGGTATACTGATATAAATATCCACTGGCAGACCAGTGCTGTTGCAACATTCTTCAGCAATCTGTGCCTCTCATGTTTAACTCTTTATATCTCATACAGTCACTACCCAGTGAGTTCTCCCCTAAACTGTACAATCAACTTTCTTCTCTCAGTGACAGCCGAGTTGTGGTTATTGTACCAAGAATGTTCTTTTGCTACATTATTTGGCAGACTTGTGTTTTCCTCTGCTGGTGTGATTAAATAAATAGTCTGCACTCAGATCTCAGCAAAATCCAGTGGGACTATATGTCCAAGTTACTGGGATATATTTTTTTCAAATATGCACACTACATGATTGTTCATCCTTCACCACTTGAAGGGCAGCCATCCAACTCACTTCTGAAAGAAACAATGACGAATAATCTACCAAATATCTTAAAGTCTCCTTTCTGCCTCTGTAGTTTTGCATGGATATTATCCACCCTGGGGAAATGTGCTGTTCCTCAACTTCATGACGGCCCATTTTCATTTCAGATTGCATAGAGCTATTTTCCTTGGCACTGGGACTGCCTGAATGAATCATCCCCATCATGCACAGCAGGGCAGTCTGGGACAGGGTGGTTGAATAAATCACCCAAGTGTTCTTTCTTGCTTTTTCCTTCTTTCATCAAGACCTTACCATCTCTGGACTGACTGTGGCTTCATAAGCTTGTCTCACATTTCCTTCATAAGTGTGTAGGTGGCATTTAACTCACTCTAATTTTAGCCATTCAAATGTTAGTAACTTTGCCTTAACTCATCATCTGGTCTTCCTCTATAGTCAGTACAGAAACACTGGCAGCTTCAGCAGATTCATTGCACCTAAAAGGGTCCAAAACATTTACATTGTACATCTGTTTTAAATCCTACTATCTGCTTTGTAAGTCAGGGCTTTTTTGTCACTTCTTTTCACTTTTTCTATTTCATCACATCCAGGACTCTTGATTAATTCCTTTGTAGCATGAACTGCAAATGCACTGAATTCTTGGAGACTTGGAGAGGTATTCAAGGCACAGTAAGATAGATATACTGGTAAAAATCTTACTGATAGAACTGTCTTAATTCACAGAATCACAGAATCAGTTAGAATGGAAAAGACCTCTGAGATCTGCAAGTCCAACCTATGACTGAACACCACTTTGTCAACCAGACCATGGCACTGAGTTTCTTAAGCACCTCCAGGGATGGTGACTTCACCACCTCCCTGGGCAGCCTATTCTAACAACTAGTAACCCTTTCTGTGAAGTATTTCTTTCTAATGTCCAACCTACCCCTGTCCTGGCACAGCTTAAGACCATGTCATCTTGTCCTGTCACAGGTTGCCTGGGACAAGGGCCCCACTACACCGTCTTGTAGACATTTGGTCCTGTGGAACCTCATGCTGTTGGTCTCAATCCATCTGCACAGCTTGTCCAAGTCCCTCTACAGAGCCCTCTACCCTCCAGCAAGACAATACTCTGACCTAACTTGGTGTCATCCACAAATTTGCTAATGGTAAACTTAATCCCCTCAACCAGATCATCAGTAAAGATATTAAACAGAACTGGGCCCAACACTGATTCCTGTGGGACACCACCTGATGCTGTACCAACTATATGCAGCACCATTACAGCTACACAGAAGTCTCTTCTTATGTCTCTTCTTTAATATAAATTCTATATGTTTGAAAATATACATTCTTTGTTGCATTACTCATCTACTGTCATGAGAAACTGCCACTTTTGTGTGCAAAAATAAGACTAAATACAAGAACCATCCAACAGAGTTGAATGTCATGCTAATCAGTTGCCTTTTACAAAACTAAAAAAAGACTCATGGAAGTCACTGGACTCTCCCTTTGAAGTCAGTAAGCTGTGAATGGTGCTTACAGGCAGCCAGTAGAAAGAACAAAATCAGAGTCCAATGTCTCATTGATTTCTGAAGCAGAACTTGCCTTTGAGAAGTGAGGAACACCACAGCCATAACTGCTGTTTGTGCTTTTCAAATATTTTAATTAATGAAAGTTGATAATTCAGTTTTGAAATGCGAAAACTGAATGTAAATTAGGATTGGAAAAAACCTGGATGAAGTCACAAGAATATAATAAAGCCTATTTTTGAAAATTTCAAATGACATTGGAATGATGAAACTGCTGGGTGGTTCCACAACTGTCTGAATAAGATTATCTCAGAGGTCATGAGTAGCTACTCTGATGTTATGATGGAATATCTAATGAAGAAGCTAACAAACAAACAAAATATGTCATGTCATTAAAAAAATCCTTTCTTTTTAAGCTTATGTCTATCAATGTATAATTCAAGAAGTACTGACAGATGAATACAAACCTGTGAACCTTTCACATTTCAGAGTTCTAACCTGGACAGAAAGAATCTGAGCCCCAGAAACACAACAAAATTCTGGAAATGGTGAGAGTAAGGAATTCTGACTTCACATACTGAAGTCAGGCTTTTATTCCTCTCTGACAAATAAGGGACAAGGTTCCACTTCATACAACCCAACACCCTGTGCTTATAAACAATATTAATAAAATATTTTATGACATGAGTCATATAATGTACAATGTAATGTATACAGTTACATGAGTCATGTAATGTACAGTAATGCACAACAGTGCATTATTAATGTATGAATGACTAAAAATGCAAAAAAGCCCAACTGCACTGAAAAACCTACCTAAAGTGATCTGCTTGCTGTGGCAGTAAAGTGGCCTCTGCTACTTATCTAACACCTCTTTCAGGAAGCACTGGCATCAAATGAGACATGTCACAGTAGGCATGACTAGGTCAAAACCACTTTAATTTACAGTAACTTTTCTGACCTATGGAACAGATTTATACATATTAACAATTATTTACATTCTGGTTTGAACTATGCTCATTTGATATTTAACTTTCTGGTATGCTGCATTTTCTACAGCTGTAGATTTTGGCTATAGTGCTTCCAGTCACATATTCTCTCTGCAGTCATGATGGATGCCTAGGGAAGAATTTAAAGACAAGATGGAAATGGAGGGCTGCTTCTAAAAAGCATTCCTTTAAAACAATTGGTTAACCTCCAGGGATTTTCTGTTTGCAAACTTCTTGTGCATGAGAAAATGTCTTCAAAATGATTAGCCCTTAATCAGGTTTTATTTTTTATTTTTTTAGCTGGGTTTTGAACACATTTTCTTTCAAGGATTTTTTAGTGACTCTCTTTTGCCTAAGAATAAAGGTTTTGATCTTTGTCATTAAAGAATGTACAGTCCTGCACACTGTGCCTCTCTGCACCTTTGGTCTCTCTGTAATTTTCAGTTTAATTTTTTCCCTTAGTTCTGTTTTGGTTTAGACAAAACTTATATTTAATGCTTCCTCTTCTAACAGATAGTCTTGTTCCTGTAAAATGTGAACCACTCTACCCTGTGCAACCCTTGCAGTGTCATCATAAGCTTTTGCATTTCCAAATTTCTGCCTGGTCATGTGCAGGTTAATTTATAGTTCTCCACCATCATGGGTGCTCTGGGACTTCACTTTTCAGCACCCCCAGCTGCTGGTCAGTGCTCTTGTCCTCTGATGGTGCCTGGATCCATCTGTGGAGCCATTGTGGTCTACACCAGACAAAAACCTGCGAACACAAGCTTTTAACAACCTTTCCTTTGATGTTTTTTTATACACAGGTATAAGCACAGCTTCCTCAGGGAAGGGACTAGACTACTATTAATTTTTAAAGTTTTAGAAAACTTATATTTTTTAATATAATAATCTATTAATAATTAGACATCTGAAAATGCAAGGGTATGTCTGTACTGGTAAGTCCACCTTGAGATGATCTGAGTCTTTGCTGCACTTACTCATTAACTGCAATATTTCTTCTCAGGGACACATATCATTACACCAGCTCTGTATAAACCATATTGACTAAAGGTAGTTCTAGTTTGCGATAGATTTATTCTTACTGTATGAAAAATGTTTCCTCACTTTTCATTATATAACCTTTCATAATTTATAGTGGTGTTTATGGTGTCAGCTAGGAAATAATTGTTCATTTAATGAAGGAATAAACAGAAGCATTGCTAAAGTGAAGTTCTATCACTGATATTCGTAGCTGAACCTAATTCTCCTACTACTACCCCCTGCCTAAAGATTCACCGTGGCAGAAAAAGGATAAAACCAAGATAAACATGCATGTGCGCAAGGAACAAAAAAACTTTAAGCATTGCAAAAAGAGATTCATGTCTATATGACAGGAGTTTTTGTGCTTTTAGCAATATATGGGCATAAGTAGAAGATTGTATATTTTATTATAACATTTTATAGCCTAAGGAGCCAATGAACATTTAGCCTGCTCTCTTCCTCTCCCCCCAAAATGTGTTGTATTATATGGAAAGAATAGTAAATATATAGATCCATTATAAGATCCATGAATTTAGTACAAATTGAACAGACAGATTGCATTTATAGTACAGATGTTCTCTTTATTAGCTAGAAGTCCAATAAAAGCAGCATTTTGAATTTTAAAATATAAATGTGCAATTTTCATTTTAACATATACAGAACCAGGTAACTGGGTGCACATGGAAATTAACTTTAAAAGTATTTCTATTTGCAAAATCCCTATATACAGAGCACATGCCCAGAGCTCTGGTTGTTTTCCATTTCAAATTGCCTATAAAATTGGAAGTATTTCCATAATTTTAAATTGCTCACATAACATAGGAGGGATTGGAATTACAGTTGCTCCTCAAATTTGTTTTTATAAGCACCTGAATTTGGAACTGATTCAAATGGCATTTTAATATGTTCTGGATCAGGCCATGCTGATTTAATTTACAAAATGAATTTATCAAGAAAAGGGGAAATTTAAAGAAGTGGAAAATATAATAAAATACAAAACTAAATGGCACAAACACACTCACCAAATATAGCTGTGAAATAAGTCAACAATAGAAGGCAAAATGTAAGACTTTGGGCACACTGATGCAAAGATTATGAAAAAGCTGATGAAGGCATTCAGAAATGCACAAAGCCATGTCAAGTGATCTTTTGAGTAGCTGGCAAGCTGAAAATCATTTTTTGCTGAGCACACAAGACATGAGTTGGTCAATAGTGCATACAAGTGTCAGTAAATCATAATTTGAGACACACCTTTTGGAGCTGATACAAACTCAGCATATTGCTAACATTCAATCATTGAGAGGGCCACTGACATCAGTGCTTGATGTACTCAGGCATTGCACTTGCACACAAAGAGCTTGATGGATTTTTTTTCCAAAGTAATATTTGAGTATATGAAAGATTCTGATACTGAACCTCCTCATAAATTTGAGAAAAGAAAATTGGAACATCCATTCACTGATTCATGGATGCATTTTATATAGATTAATATAATTCAAATTTAGAACAGAGAATTTGAAACTAGAAATCAAGTGACTGAGTCAGGATGCTCAGTTCAAAAGGTTATATTGTTAGATAACACGTGTGTTAGTCCTTCTTCCAAAAAGTGTAATTGCCCAGATTTCAGCACTCTGATGTTTCAGTTTGTCTGAGCTGGACCCACCTGTTAGCTTTCTCATACTTTTCATGAAATCCTGAAGAAGGTGCTATGAAATGCAAAAAGGAAAACTGACAGCAGTGCTGGCTTCTAACACTTGTGGGGATCTTGAATTTTTTCCAGCCAAGCTGACCCCTACCCATCAGTGAACTTTTTGAAATAAGGCTTTAAACCTTCAGGCTACCTGGATAAAAGTAAAACCACCAATTCTAAGGTGTTCTAAGGTGTTCTAAGGTGTTCTGGTTGTATGAGTTTATTTATGGATTAATATAAAATTCAATTAAAAGCTACATGAATACTGAAAGCAATGTTAAAAGAGTGAAATTATGATTATGATCTGCTACATTTTCTATGTTCCTGCTTCTTAAAAAAAATCCTAACCTTTCAATTAAAGCAAAGCAGGTATTTCAACCAATAAACCAGTACATGCAATCAAAAAAATAAGAAATTATCAAAGAAGGACAAATAACTTATTGAAAAAGTGAAAAGCAGAAAGCAACAATCAGGAAGACCCAAGAAGAATCCAAACTTTAAGAAGAAAATTACCTTTCAGGTACATGGCTGCCTAGCAGAGAGTTTCCTGGAAGCTCACTCTCTGTTCAGAGAGATTCATGGAAGCAAACAAATCCAAAGAAATCATAGCAGCCCAGTCAAGACTTAGAACATGTTTATCTGTAGAAGTATTTGTCAAAAATGCCATCATTATACCTTGTGTTGTGAGATAAAAGTAAAGGAGTCTCCTCCAACACACATAAAAATACAGTGTTTTTATCACACAAGGCCATCACTCACTTATGCAGGTATGGACATACTTGAACACAGGTAAGTGTGTTCCACTCATTTCAGATTATGTTTCAAAGTGTGTGTTCTTAGTAGACACAATCTAAAATAGATAATATTCACAAATTATTTTGGAATCCTTGAAGAATGAAGCCAGCATAAAGGATTTTCTAAAATAATTGCTCCTTTTAAAATAATATTAATAGCTTTGTTAAAATGTCGGATCTTTTATGGGATGGGTTTTTTTTGCTTTGTTCTGGGGCTTCTTTGCAATTTTAGTAAGAAAAATTTAAGGATAAAAAATGTTTTCATAGAAATGGAAAGTGTACACCAAGGCACTCATGTTGCTGGGTATTCTCCCTTAAGAAGAAATGAATAAATAAGCTTTGCTGGTGATTGCTTCCTTGCAAAGGTTTTATTGCAATTCCATACATTGGGGTCAAACCCTCCTAAGCATCCTTAGCATGGCAGAGTGATGTTCAAAGGGATTCAACCTCTACTGCTGCACCAGAGGAAGAAAATCCTCTTCCAGAGGTGTCCAAAGTGCTGTGCTCTCTCAGAGGAGAGAGAACAGCTGATCTGAGTGTCTGCTGCAAGCTCATTGATTTATATCTGTCCTGGTTTCTCCATGAACCATGTCAAGGAAGAGAAAAACCAAAAACTGAGGTGGAAAATTGGAAGAAGAGAGAGGTAAAACTATTGCTTTGTACAAGTCTCACTGGTGACACAGTGTGCTCTGTCAAGAGAAAGCTGCAGGAGATTGCTCGGCTTCCCTTCAAACATTCTGAATATATTCTAAATATAAAAACAGATTTCTCTTCTAACATATTTCTCTCCCCTGGTAAAATAAATGTTGTTTGATTTGGCACATTGGTCATCTTACTTGTAAATGCCTCTATCCTGTTTAGATATTAGCAGACATCTTATGTTTGAATAAAAAGGCTTTAAAAAAAAAGAGAAAGGGAAAGAAGTGGTAGGAGAAAGTAAAGAACTAATTAAAATAAAAAAATAAAAGTCAACTTTTATGCCTTCATTACTGATGGTCAGTGAATGACTGTTACCAGAAATAGCTTTGTACATTTATATGCCCCAAATAATGTATTTTTAACTACTGAATGGTTAACAAATCAATGTTTGTGTGTCAACACACACACATATGTTTCTATATACATACAAATAGTGGTTGATGTATATTTATGTAAACACAGATCCAAAATACAATATTTTGCAGTCTGCCTCTAAGCAATCTATTTCATCTCTATCCTCACCTTGTCAGACTAATAAAATGCTTCTTCTTTAATTAATGCATCTGGAAATTGGAAATGTTCTGGTGTTTCAGTTTCTAATGTTGGTGGGATTTGAACAAAACCACCGTGTTTCACCTCACCCATCCAACACAAATGCCCTGGACTTTGGGGTAATTTATACACTCCTGGATTTTTTATGTGTGAACCATTCCCCAAAATAAGCCATGGTCGGTATCAGCAGATAATTTATGCATGGATTTAAGCAAGATCCTGAGATAGGATGTGTAATTTTTTGTTTAATTATTTAAATTTCTATCAAAGTTGGAGAAAATGTGTGATGCACTTTTCTTCTGAACTGCTACATAATTTAAAATTACATTTCAAAATTTATTTAGGTGAGAGGAATTGAGGAAAAAACTCTCCTTTTTAATATATGCAGTTGTAATTCAAACAGCAAAACAGAACAAAACCTGGATGGAATTTTATGAAAGGCATTATGTATTACAGGACTGGTAGAGTGAAACATTCAGAAAAGGCATTTTAATCCTGCAGACTATTATTCTAAACCTTAACTTCACTCATTTAAGTATTCACTGAGTGAGCAGTGCTACTCAATTCTAGCAGTGTGTTCAAACTGCTTGTTCTAAGAATGTGAGTCTCTGAAATTTAGGAGAAAAATAGAATGCAGGTGTCAGTCACCCCAAGGACACCTCCTTTTACCTTCCCATATTGTCTGAAGTGGGATGGGTGTGTCCTCTCACCACCACCAAGGGCTGCAAATTCACATCTTATGTTCACAGAGCTGTAGTTTGAGGCAAAACTGAGAACATAAAGCAAATGCCATGGAGAGTGGAGCAATTGATTTTACTGCTGTTTGAAATAATGTAGGGTTTTTAAGATGTTGAAGTAAAATAACAGACTAATTGTTAGCTGTAGTTACTCACATAAGCTGCAACTCAAATGACTGCCAAAGGCTCTGTTGGGTGTGGAGTTCAGACAGGTTCAACTGATATTAGAGCAGTTTTGAGGCATGAAAGAATTTAACAGTAAAAAGGGATTGTATGAGCTTTGGGGAACTCAAAACCCAATCACACTTACATTTTTGGTGGGGAAGGAAAAATAGTTCACTGTAGTTTAGGTCAGTCTCTTTTTAATTTCATTTTTATATCTTTATTTTTACAATTTCATGATTTATTTTTTCAGGTGTTTTCAAAATTCCAGCTTTAAATACAGAAGCTGTTAGGACCATGGCAGCTTTTGAAAGAACACTTTGGCATAAGGCCTTTGCACTTTTTATATTCTGTAGCCACAGATAAAAAAGTGAAAAATATTAATTTTCCTGTGCCTTTTCACAGGGAAATTAATGATGGTTGCCCAAAATTTTGATTATGAAGCTCACACAGAGATCACAGGTCTCTAATTTAAACTGAAATCAGGACCCTAAAATGAGACAGATTTCTCCACATCTCCTTCCTTGATAGAACAGTATCCTACTGTAGTCCATTATATCTTATTGACATGGTCAAAAAACACAAACTATGCCTGGGCAAATTTTCCCTGGTTTTTTTTTGATATTTAGAGTGCACCTTCATTGTAGAATTTTCCCCATTAAAAAGGCAGAATCAAAATTTGATTCCTCCCTCCTTGCCTGTGCAGGGACTTGCATTGATATCTCAGGGCTCAGCAGAAAACCTGTGGAGTTTTAATATTTGGATTGTTGTGGATTGGTGGATGGAAACAATGGCTGTAAAGATAAAATTTGATTCCTCCTTTTTTCCAGGATCTTGAGAGGGCAGGATAATCAGTAACATCTGATCATCATGGATGACATCAGCTTTTTACCCTTTCTTGTGGTTTGTTTTTTTCTGGGGACAGTGTGTTTCCCTGACTCTTTTTTTTTCCCTTTAAAAAAAAATCTAACAAAATCTAACAGAAATTTAAGGCAAATGCCACTGCCTATACATCATTTTTCTTTAGAGTTGACACAGTCACATTTTTTTCTTAGATCCTTTAAACATATTTGCTCTCAGGTCTGCTCTTGCTCAGATTCTTATAAAAGTGTATGTGTTTGGGAAGATATTTTCAATGGCCAGGAGGCATTTAGTGGAGTACTGCATCACCAAGCTTGAGAAGAGAATCTTGACTGCTCTCTTAAACTTTGGGAAACATGACACAGGCATTCTACTTCCTTTTGACATGCTTGATGCATGTTCAAGGCACTACAAATGAGATTCTTACTTGCCAAAAGTGTACAGGACATCAGTATAATCCCAGGACATTCAACCAGTTGACTACAACTCATGGATCAGTATAAGCAAGAATACAAACATGTTTTTCAGATTTCTGTTAAACACATGCTGTCAGTAATTTAGTACTGGAGGTGCATAACATTTGTATTTAGTGATCTCTGGGTAATTATCTCCTCGGAGTTTCCCATGTTTGTTTTACCCAGACTTTTTGTCCTAACGATACAGCAGTGTTCCAATTAGAAAAAAATTGCACCATAGAAAATTATACATAAACAAATTTTTTTATTCTAAAATTCATGAGAGTCATGGATTAACAGATTACAGTGTGAAACATTTTTATATGTGCATTCGACATACTAGATGGAATCAAAAATTACATTATTTTCACAAATGCTGACCTGGAACAAACCATATTCATCTGATGGATTGTTTTGATTTTTTTTAACTAATGCATCAAAATGAAATCAAGAAAAAGAAAGATAAATGATGTTTTATTGCTTGGATCTTGAAAATTTATATGTAATTACAATTCCAACAAAATCTAATACTATAGCACTAGAATTTTCTTGTCACTTTGTAAAAAGTTTTTCCACTAAATAACATCTTAGTCTAGAGGAAGGTTTTTCTTCATTTTTTGCATGGCTAAATTAAGTATCTGAAATCTGAGTGCATGTGCTTGTAAGTAAAATTTAATAAAATTTCTTAAGGAGCAAGATTTAGACCGTAAAAATTCACTTAACGTTACCCAAAATTACAGTTAATTTTTTCTCAAGCAGGTGTCCAAACCACCCAGTCAAGCCCACATCCTCTCTACAGTTCTACTGCAGCCAGAGCACTGCAGCCACTGCCACAGACAAAAGGATCCTGGGGCCAGTGGGATGATGAGCCTCTTCCATCACTTTGTCCCTACATCTTTTGGCTAGGAGGAGCAAATTAACATTCCTGATGCTGACACCAGTTTTTGCACCCACTAGTAATTTGTCACTGTCTCAAAAAATAAAAATAAAATTAACTATTAAGACAAGGAGCAGCAGACTCCAGACCTGCCCCGTCTTTGGTGTATCCTTCCTTGTATTTCAAACAAAATAAATCCATAAATCCATGAAGCATTTTCACAGAGCATTCTTATTTTGGTGGAACAGTTGTTTTTGGTGAAAAGCTGCTCCAAGGGAGGGTTGGGTTTTCTCCCTGCCATCTGTAGTGAGGAGCAAGTTGCTATATCAACACGGAGATACAGGAACAGAATCAGGAACAGAATGGAGAAGTCCTGACAGACTGCAGGGCCCTCCTGATGTTACCATATTGTTGTAACCTTTTCATGTGTGCAAGCATTGCTGAATTTAGAGCACTTCAGGGAATTCCCAGTTGCAGAAATTCAGGGCTAAGATCCTGCCTTACAGATGCTAATTAATGACTTGTAATGGAAATGTGAAATAAGACAAGGAGAGAAAGAGTTAAAATGTACACATGGTAGCCTCAGCTTTGAGACTGTATTCTGTTAAAGTTAAAAAAGAAGCAATTGCAGAGAACAGCTGATGGGCAATCAAGTTTTAAAGCCTAATGGGCTCTGCAGTCTGTTCATAAAAATACATTTGGATACACATCTCACTTCCCAGTCTGGGCACAGACACTGGTGAGAGGCATGTGGATAAAATTAAGGAACTTAGAAAATGAGAAGGGAACAACTCCTTTGCAATAGTATGTACACTGGGATATACAGAATATTTTATTATAAAGGAGGCCAAAAAACTTTACTTTTTTATTAACTGGAGGGATGAAGTAATAAAAAAAAGCCTAAAGGAATTAAGTGTACAATTGCTATTGACTTCAAGGATGGTTAAATACTGCTTTCCTTAGGTTCTTGGAATATACTAGCTTTATTTCCAATTGTTCTATTGTAACTCAATTAATTTAATGGAGAGCAGCCAATGAGAAAATCAGTCATGTCATCCATTAAGACCAAGGGAAGGTAATTCTGAATATTTATTCTAAAGACAGTCTGAACCCCAAGCAAAAGGTAATAATGATATACCCTGATAAAGAAGTGAGAATTTCTATGCAATAAAAATAGTTTCTGATGGTATATTTTACAAGATATAGTCAAAGGATGTTTGAAATCTCAAAGCTATGGAAAACAATGGCACAAATCCCACTGGCTTCAGCAAGCTGACAATTTCAGTCAGGATCTTTAGGCTTTAAGCTGGGGTCCAAGTTAATGAGGTAACTCTTGTGATCACAGGCCAGGTTTTGAGTGGTTTAATTACTTGCTAAACCTGAACTTCAATCTCTTCTTCAAATACATATCTTACAGTATACATTTCAAGAATATGTGTAGGGCAGATGGACAGATGACATTTTCAGTATAATGAAATGAATCAGAACTCAGAGTCAATTGAGCTGAAACTTTTTCATTGGGGATGAAGAAAATTAATGTCAGCTCTATGTTTGTATTCCTAAATTTACTACATTTGGCTCAGAGAGAGGGGTTTTATGAGCTTCACAGCCTACCCAAACCCAGAAAAGACAGAAAACCTCTCCAAGAAGTTTTTCTAGATGTCACAACATTTTCCACATAATTCCAGGAGAACAGAGTAATTTGATCTTTACAAAGTTACTGGAATTCCTATAGGAAAAAATTCTGACCAGATTTTCTACTGCTGTAAATTAACTTATCTGCATTGATTTTGCTGACATTTTACCTCTTTGGGAAAGACGTCTCAGGTCTTTCCCAAATTCCTTTTTAAATTCCTTTAATTTGCATATGATTTGCCTTTTCCTTGTAGGCTCATGAATGCAAGAATCCTGAAGCTTATTCCAAAAAGATTATATTTCTTGTTTAAAACATAGAGATCAGTTCATTTTGCAAACTCCCTGTGAAACTTCCAATTTAAAAAGAAAAATTGTAAATAGAATTATTATTTGGTTGTCTACAGTGTTTTTATTTCTATTCATATGGCACTAAAAAAAGACTCAGACAAAGATGTCTTATTAAAACAATTCTGTTTTCAATAACTAATCGTAACAGCTTTGTGGTTTAAATAATCTCCTACTTAGTGGGTGTTGCTTTATCAGTTAATAGAACATGAAATAGCCAGCAAGTAATTACTGAGATTACAGTTGTGTTGACAGCAGCTGTATGGATTTACTTCTGCAGAAAATAAAGGAAAATATGAAAGAATAAATTTACAAGTCTCACCTTGGTCTGAAACAAAAAAGCCTTATGCACAGGACAGAATAAACACCACTGTTTCCAGCAACTTCATATGGGAACACCCAGAGGACAGCAACACAACCCAGGTTTCTGCTGATTCCAACCTTTCATCTCTGTGTTAGTTCACCAATACAAATTCCTGGGTAAGAATTATATTTCTCAACTGGAAGTTTACACTCATTATATGTGCAACATGCTTTTCTCACCAGGTTTTGAAATGCTACAATGGCTGAGGTATAGTTCAAAGCTTTATTAATAGCTATGCTTTGATTTTGCAAATTTGTTGTTGTGGGTTATTTTTAGGATTTTTCCCCCATGACTGATTTTCTATCGCAGTTTTATTTATTTTTCCAAAAGGTATCAAAGCTGGAGTTGTTGGAGGCTTATGGGGGTGGTTACATAGAGCCCCAAGGAACATGAATTTTTTATCCTCTTAAGGATATCTGAACTACAGGCTGTCTATGTATAAGCTGATGATCCAAAATACAAGGCTAACAATTAGGTGTAAATTACAGATGATGAAACTCTTTCTTGCTTCCTCTTACACAATAGCTTGTATAAGCAGGGATGATGTACAGACTGGACTTTGAGATATTCAACACTTAAGTGGTCAAGATCCTGAGAACCTGCTTTATCTAAACCTTTCTTGAGAAAGGAGTTGGATCTAGAGATAACTCTAGAAGTTCCTTCTGGCCTAAAATAACTCCACAGTTCAGATTCATCTCTACATTGTGTAATTAGAAGAATTAATTTGCTATACCACAAGCAAGAATTTGCATGATTCTTTTTTTTTTTAATCTAAAATATTTTTGAATAGTTAATTATTTTAGACTTACTTGGTTATATGGGAATGAATGCTTAATTTTGCTTCTGTTCAGTATTTTTTTTAAATACCAGTTTTGATGGCTAAAAATGCTGGCTTCCAGTTTTCCATTTGCAAATACATAGGGATTTGTTTTTTGCAATAGTGCTTTAAAAAGGTGTTTTATAACTACTGGAAAATTTGCAGTAACACATTTCAGCTTTGTGATAAGCATTATTTGCTCATTTAAGAGAATCAAGGTTAAATCCTTCAGGAAATGCTGTGGAGCTGTATATTAAAAATAAAAAATCTTAATAAAACCACAGAAATGTTCTATGTTTCACAAAATATTTATTGCATGCCATTAGCTGAAAACAACACCATCAAAGCTGTGGGAAACAGTGATATGAAATTATCTCACTTGCAAGGTTTCCATTTCCAAATCCACCATAGCATAACAAAATTCAGAGAGCAAATCCATCAACCATGAATCAGTGGTTCAAATTCTTGTTTTTAACCCTGGAGTTATGCTAGGTAAAGAGCAGGAGTAAAAGGATATGAATAATTGTTGAACATATGAATTACCAGTAACACAATACAACCAAGTGTTTCCTTCAGGCTTTTATCATTTTAGCTTGGAAAATATGTCAAAATGTTTCACAAGATTAAAAATTGAAACCAAATTAAATATAGGAAATATTACTATTACCATGGAATTCTCATAAGCGGCACTAATTACTGAAAGGATTAGAAATGTAGAAAACTACATTTTTCAAGCTGTGAGCAGCAGTGCTTGTTCTTCAGGAAATGACATTTTTCATGATATACATTATTTTCTCTTAAGATTGGGTAGGAAGGGATGAAATTAATCTAGCTCTACTAGATTTAATTACTAGGGCCTCTATTAGACCAGGTTTCTCAAAGCCCCATTGTACCTGCCTTGAACACTTTCAGGGATGGGACACCCACAGCTTATCTGGACAGCTTGTTCTGGTGCCTCACCACCCTAACATCCAACCTGAACCTACCCTCTTTCAGTTTAAAGCCATTCCTCAACACTGGCAGCAATAACCATTGACAGCTCTAAGGTTTGGAGATTGCCACGTATTTAGGAAATATTTCAATGTATTTTGGTTTACAACAGTCTATCAGGACATATTTACTGGGATGGTTCTCCTGATCACACAGCCCCATTCATTTACTCTCCATGTTTATAATTTCTGTGAGCAGGGCACAAACCACAGAGTCCCATTATACCAGGTGTAAGGCAATGGGGAATCAATCTGTACAGAAAACTTTGTGAGAACATTTGAGGCAAGATACTCATGGCCTCCTGAAAATTCTAAAAATCATTTCATTGTTGGTTATTCTGACAAAAAAGGACATGATGGTGAAGTCAAGTTTCTGGTCTCCCAAGGGCTGACTTCCTGAAATCCACCAGTGGCAGAAAAAGTACAACATTGCCATCTACTTTTGAATACAGGCACTCATGAAATACTGTCATCTTTATTCAGCCTTTTGTTCAATGCCTTCATCTTCCCCACTGCATCAGAGTTCCCTTGGTGATATTTCTTTATAGTTGGGCCATCTCTACACATTGGAAAGACTTCAATGGGTGCAATATCATGCCTTTCAAGATTTACATTTGAAATAGTTTAAGATTAAAGGAAAGCTATTTAACTAAGTATGTAACTGAAGACAAGGGCACAGCAGGCAGTGTGGGAGGGTAGAAGACTGTGCAAATGAGTAAGTGATATTGGGAACATTTCTGTGCTTTTCATATCTTCACTTAGCATAAGAATAACTGATAGAGAGGAAAGAGAAAGCATGTCATGTATTGGATGCTTTCCAGACAAATGAAGGAAAAGTCTAAAACACATTGACTGGAATTAATGGAAACATGTTGAGTCTAAAGTTCTAAAAGAGTACAATCCTGGTTGGGAAACATATGTTTGAGGATTCCAGCTTGAGAGTGAGAGAAATACAACTTGAAACTCCCTGGCCCACATTTCTTTTCAGTAGTTATTCATACCTGTGTGCACTGTGAGTCAAGCAGTGCTATCAGCTCCAGGGAGCCACACTGATAAACACTGATAAACACCTGCTGACAAGGTCCTCTGGTGGTCCTCCAAGAGCATCCCTGAACACCAAATCCTGATCCTCTTGGTGCTTAAAGCCTTCTCCAGATAGGTCATTAACGACAGTAATTACTGAGCCTTTACCTCCTAGCTTGCAAACCTTAATGTCATTGCTTGGCCAAATGCCATGGATCTTAATTGTGTAAATTGAAGCTAATTGATCTTCAAATGAAACTGACCTGTGCCCAGGTCACTGGCCATGTGGCAGTAGTGGTTCTTCACCCAGCCTGGAATCAACACCTCTCAGAATCTCTGTCAAATCAAAAACATGGACAAGTTTCAATTCAGATTAGCATCTAGGGAATTTACTTTAGGGAAACCTCTGAAAATATTGTCTTATCATATGTTAAATTAAATGTCTTGAAATTCTTAAAACTACAGACTGTAGAAGAAAGAAAAATTCAAATTAATCAGCAGCTGAGTAGGATAAATCCTTGCAATAAAATATTTTTTCAGACCAAAAATAAAAGAGAATTGTTCCTAGCCTCAAAAAATTAATGTATTTGAGAATGAAAGCAAGGCAATGGTGAGTTACAGAGTAATTGTTTTACATGCTAACGTGTCCTTTTTTTCCCAAAAAAATTACTCAGTTGCTAAATTATATTCTGAAATCTCATTACAAAACTGGTGTTTATATCAAATAATATAATTTTTTTCTTAAAATATGACTTTTTTAATATATTATGAAAGGAAAATTTGGGTTTGTCTTTTATAGAGTTACACCAATCTTCTCAGCAATTTTCCAAATATTTTTAAAAGCCCAGCTGTTCCTACCCTGATTATTCTGTTGATACTGTTCACTCTCATTACTTGAACACTGATTCAATCCATCCTACTTCATTACCAAGAAAATTCATTTAAAGGGAAATATGAGTAGTTATAGCTTTTTGTCACCTCAGGTTTACAAGAATTAAACAGTATTCAACACCAAGGTTTTAATCATGATATTGGTACAACTAGTAATTATTTACATGAGCTGAAACCCAGCTGCTGACACAATAAAAAGGGCTACTACATTGTGTAGGTCTAGCTGAGAAGATTTGGGCCAAATTTTTATTTAGTGTCATTTGATATTGGGCCAAATTTTTACTTAGTTTCACCTGATACAGCTGTATTGTGTTCAGCATAGTTACCTATACTTATTCTCAAAAAAAGAGGTATATTTATAGGACTGTTTCATTATGTGGAGCTGTTTAACAGGTTCAAAAGTAGACATATATGAGTATGTTTATATTTATGCATGCAGGTATGAACATGTGTATCTTGGAGCACAAAGTATTGTACTATAGAGTGCAAATGTGTCATCTCAGTGAGAAAATGTTGCTGTCAATTATTCATTCAGTGGTATGGAACATCCTTGTTATTCTTTCTCCATCACTGAGAAATGCTTCTTGAAACTGTGAGTTCAGCAGCAGAAGAAACAAAACATTGTATGTGTTACTGGAATTCCAGTAAGGCATTGCTTTAAACTCTAACTCCAATATTGTTTGACAGTATTGATTTAAAGCAACAGGCTATGCAATGTCATGTCACATATCATTTGCACTTTGTGTAAGATGATACAGTGTGGACATGTGTGTGTGTGTGTGTATCCTCTGTAGTTTATAAATCAGATTAAGTTCAGAAGAAGCAAGCATTAATTTCTGATGGCTGGCCCAAATTTAAAAAAACAACTGGGTATCCAACAGTGAACACATTCCTGGTGAAAATATCAGTGAGTTATTAAACTATAAATTTAATCTTAAAATTCTATACTTCTAGTAATGAATACCAGCTTGTTGTGAGCTTTCTGTCCTGCTCACAAAATTCTGATCAGTAAAATGAACTCTTGGAAGTATTGGCTCTTGCTGACAATGGAAAACAGAGGTGTTAAATATAAATCACACTATAATGAAATCACCAAAAGTAAACTAAGATTTTTTTTCTATAAAAACTTTACAGAGCCATTTTATAACATAACCAGCTCACAGCTTATAATCACGTTTTAACAGCTGTTGCCAAAATAGGTAAAAGCTCTGATAGAAAAATTGTTAATTATATGATTTAGGCCTCACAGGCAGCCTAAATCAGTCAGAAATGGAGAGAAGCACTGATTCAAGATGATCCTATTGTTATTATTTTTATTACAATAACAAATAGTTTTCACACGCCTCAAGCCTGGGAAATGTCAGAAGACTACTGCTTGGTAGTACAGAGTAGAAATTACTTAAACTGGAAGAGACAAAAGTAGGACAAAGCATCATCCTTACTTTATAAAATGCAGAGAGCTTAAGGTAGATATTTTCTAGGACACTCAGAATCACAGAATCCCTCCCCTCCATGTCCTTGGTTTCTCCACAGTGAAGTGGAAGAAGTAGGTAACTCCTGCAGGCAATTCATTCCCCTCTACATCAGGTCTTTATTTCCTCAGGGCGGATGCCTTGGGCTGTGGGGGTGCTGAGCCTGCTCCATGACACATCTGCATTGCTCTGCTCAATGGCTGGGGGGCTCAGGCAGGGCATGAGTTGTGCACCTCATCACAAGCTGCTGCTTCCAGTCCACTTTCACCTCTCAGAGGCGTCCTGTCCCTTGGTCTAGAATACCATCTCAGGCAATAATCAAGTTTTTTCTGAAATATTTTCACCTCTTTTGAAGTACTCAAGTATGTACTAAATGAAAGAATTAAATCTGTCTCTCAAGAAGGTGTCACCTGCAGTACAGTTCTTTTCTCCTCTCTCACAGATGTTATTTTTAGTCAAGTTTCAACAAGAGCTACACCTCAGTGAGTTTCATAATTTGAAGATTTAGACAGTGAAGGTATGTGTTGTAGGTCCAAATCCCTTAAGTGAGATTTGAATTTGAGCTATCTAATCTAATGTCAGAGCGCTCAGTGTGATGAGCTATTTATTATGAAGGGAAAGTGGTTTGTTTTCTATTTGAATGGAAGGATTTACTACTTAAGTAATCCTTATCTTCTCCTAAGGGTTTCCGTCATGACTGTAGGCATTTATTCACTCAAAGTTTTGGCTTTTCGGAGTTCTGTTTTCAGGTGCTTATTTTTTGCTCCTCATTGTGTGGGAAGCTGATGTTACTGTTTCAGAGGCTGTGAATTCCACTGGGATGTCATTCATGTAAAATATACCACCTCTAGTACTTAAACACCCTTCACATGCCCTATTATCTGAATTCCCTAATATGAACTTATTATGGCCTGTAGGAAATAGTAAAACTCCTCCAGAACATTACACTCTTACCCTGGTCCCGTAAGGTCTCCTTCTTGGGAATGAAAAGCTTTAAATTTTCATTGGAGGATCTGGGTCTCATTCACATTTTGTCTTTCAAAGTACAGGCACACAAAAGTGAGTTTGTAGGGCTGAAGAACAACCACCCTCCCCCCCCCCCCCCCAATATTTAATGTGTGACTCTGAGGGTTGGGAATTTTTCCCTGAAATTAATAATTAATCTATTTTTTCACAATACCTTTAGTAATCCAAATCCATTGTATTAGTCTCTAGAAGAATAATTGATGTGACTCAGATATTACAAGATGTCTTTCTGTCCTGTGAAAACAGCTGTATTTTGCATGGAATAATCAAGTACAAATTAGGTCAAAGCAAAAGAAAACAATTTTTCTTAACAGTTATGGAACTCACTTGAACAAAAACAGCTCTGGATTCTATTTCTTTTTCTAGTTAATAATTCCTTGGTTTATATTAACTAGTTTGTAGAGTGAGAGCTAGAAGTAAACTAGGTCACTGTCTTGGGCCCAGTTAATATTTAATTTTTCTCCATAAAGTGGAGCAGTTTTGACTGAAAAAAAGTTTGGGGCAAGTTAAGTTCAAATTCTTTGTAGCTAAAAAGAAAGGCAGCCTTTCTACTTTCCTCACATGTCCTAACCCCTGGTCTATGTATTAATAGCAGAACCTGGGAATGCAAAATCTTCATCAATACTTTTTGCAGAATCTCATATTCCAAGTACATTGAGCAACACCAAGTGGATTGGGCAGGAGGCTTTTGTGTGGGTACTTGAATGTGAGAGAGATGAGAGTACAAATGAAGTTGAGGCAGATTCTTAGGGAGACCTGAAGATGATTTTAAAATGCCATGTTAAAAAAAGGAAATGGACTTACAGTACTCACAAATTTATGAGCAGTTGAAAAGGTGGTCCAGGAAAAATTAAATTTTCATTTTTGTATCTCAGGATGCAGACGTATAAATATTTTCATGAATACAGCCAAGAACCCTTTTTCAAGGAAAACTGATCAGAATACCTAAGCAACTTAGCAAAATGGTTAGGAAGCTCCCAAATCATAAATCTGCTTTCAGAAACATCTTTCTTGGGCTCTTTTTTTAGGACAGTTTGGCAACCCCAAGAATTAGAGTCAAATTGTTTTAATCTGTGTCTAGTGTATTAACTATAACAGCAGTCTGTTCTCAGAGCTTGAAGTTCACAAATGAAGGTATAAATCAGCAGCAAGCCACTGGACAGCTGCCAGTGTAAACCAGAGCTCAATGTAAGACAGAAGAGAATCAGGCAGTAAAAAGTGTCTTTTTCCTCTCCATTTTTCCATTTTTATCTCTTCAACATTAATCCTCCTTGAAGGTATATAAAAACAGTTATATTATCTTTGTAAAAGAAAAAAAAAAGGCTTACTCTGGCACCTCAGTGCTTTATTGTTTCACTATATTTCTCTAGATAAGAAAATCTGATTTTTTACCATTAGCACCAGCTCTAACAGAAAAATTTTTAAAACATATTGTCCTTCCAATAAGAAATGTCAGAGCTTTTCAGACCTTTTCTTTCGCCTTTCTGCTGGTTCTGCTTATAATATACTGCTCCACCTATTCCTGGTGGCATGACTTGGAGAAGTCCATGTGTGTTATGACTACCTGAAATTAGACTATGTTCTGCTTCTCTGTCCTCCAAGTTAGCATTTAGGAACTCTTAGATGTTGTCTGCTATATTGGATTAATTGGATTAGTCACCTGATTAAAGACTTTTTCAGGACCAAGTTCTTGCTATGTGATAAAGAAAAAAAAATAAAAAGAGAAAATGTTAAATTTTTATTAACAGTTCTGGGTTTTTTACACATATATATGTGTATGTAATTTGAAAAAAAATCTGTGGGAACTGGTGCTATTCTCCAGGGGCAAGAAAATCTGGGAGATGGTGTAGTTGAAACTTTTGGTATTAAGAAAGGGAGTGAAAATATAAAGCAACCTCAAAGGGTAGGTTTTTGTTATTACTACTTAAAGGGGAAAACTGAGGGACTAAATTGAAATATTGGGTAAGAACGAGCAAACAGGGACTTGGGCAGTGTTGCTTTACTCTCAGAGAAGGAGACATATGGAATATGTTACAAGTGAAGGTAACTGAAGTACAATCTCCCAGAGATAAAGAGATACCTAAATCTGTTCCTGGAAGGGAGGATTGAAGAATAGGGTGAAAAAAGCAAGTAGGGTGGATTAAGCTAAACTGTGCCAGGATAGGCATGTCAGCACATATGTACCTTTTCTCTCTCTCTCTCTGCAATTCTGCTCTTTTATTTGCTTTTTTTTTTTTCTTTGCTTTATCAGCTCCTAATATCAACCTCATAATGTCATTTTAACTCTTTCACATCTACAAAATCCCTCAGTGCTATTCAGTCCCCAGTGCATCAGTGAGTTCTGCCTGGAGCATTCAGACACTCAGGACCAGTATAAAGTTGTGTTCTTGGTATGCAAGAAGTGTGAAGCAATTGACAGACAACTAAGGTGAGATTCTTCTCACCTAAATACAGTATAAGCATTTGCTGCTGAGCAGATGCTCTCTTTACAGTAACTGGTCAGAAAAAGGAATATTTTAGCAATCCATCTGAAATATTTCAGTAGATGAGATAAATTAGGCCACAATAATTTCTGTTTCTCTTCGCTGAATATAAATAAAGCATAGGAAATTAACACAGAAATCCAAATCTCGGAGTCCTACAGTTCACATGAATTGATACCACTATCAATGCTGTACCAAGAAGTAAATCCATTTCTATGTGACTTACCTAAGGCCATTTCAGCAACTCTGATAGGGACTGTAATTCACAGACACCTGAGCAAAAGGACATGCCTTGAAGCCAGCCCAGGAAGTCAGCATAAAGCTGCTCCAATTTAGAAGCAGAGTCTGATGGCTTTGGTATAAGTCTGTTGTAATGTCTCTTTTTGGTTTTGAGAAAAATAATTTCTCTGGGTAACACTCCACTGGGATGTGTAGCTATAACCTGCAACTGAAATTACACCCTTTCATGAGAAATGGGTAATGCAAAGAAATGGATAATAAAAACCAGATTGGATAAGGCCTTGGGCAACATGGTCTGGAGGGAGCTATCCTTGCCTAGGTCAGGCATGTTGGGACTAAGCAGTCCTTGAAGTCCATTCCAGCCCCTTAACTCTCTATGATTCTATGAAATAATGCCTGATGCTCTCCCGTTATTATTTTTGAAGCAGTTTGACTTTATACAAAATGTGGATGTGACAGCCTGGTCAGAGAGTGAGAAAACTATGACAGTTTATTATCATAAACAACCTGCAGGTGGTGTTTTCCTGTTCTCTGTTTTCTTGTTTTTCTCAAAGATTGTTTATAAGAAAGGTGTGTTGTTAATTAGCCAATCAGATGAAATGTATTAACTAAATGCCCAATCAAATCTACCTGGATCAGAACAATCTATATAAAGGAGAAATTCCAAATACAGGACATATTATGCTGATCAGCTTTCTGGTGAGCCTGTGTCATTTCTTACTTACTAGCAACAAGAAAATTCTTAAATATCCAAGAGGGGGATTATAGTCACCCACTTGAGTCACACAGCCAGAACGTGGGGCATATGGACAGAGCACTAGTGGAAAAGAAGGATAAATACTTCTTTAAACAACACATTCATCTGTAGATAGAACCAGCTTCAAAGGAAGAAATGTCTCAGCTGTTTATCAGATATTTTTTATGTCTGAACTAGTTTTCCTCAGGGTTGCAGGAATTACAGATCATGAATCCTTCAAGACATCCCATTTTCAGTAGTGAAGAATTCTTTCCAGGGATGTGTTGGAAATTCCTAGTACAGATCAGATACAGGAGGAAACGGAGCCTTTCTTTTCCAGATTCTGTGAGGCAGCCTTACACACTGGACAGCTGAGTTACAAAAAAAGGGAATAAAATGAATCTATCCTAAACGTGTCTTGTCCAAATATTTTCTATATTTTGCATTCAGCTGAAAGTGTTTGGAATTAAAAACCTAGACATATACATTTGTTTATTTGTGGTTTTTTGTTTTGTTTTTGGTGACTGATAAAGGCTTTTTCTGAAGATTAAGTAGTGATTTGAAAAATAAACTACAGGTCTCTAGAACAAATCTAATCTTGTAACAACTGTGATGGCATAAATGATGTTAATGGGAATGCTGTGGGTATTGTTGCTAACTGAGCACCAGAAAAAACTGCTCATAAAGCAAAACTTAGTTTAAGTGAGGATCTTATCACTCTCCTTTTTCTATTCCTATTCTCCTCTCCTTTCAAGAAAAAAATGTCAAGACAAACATTATAGTAAAACTATAATGGAAAATTATCAATCTATTTTATAATATAATGAATTATATAACTTCTAAGTTGTTTGTATCCACTGTTGCACTGTTGCAATTTTTATAATTCTATTTACTGTATTAAATTACTGCACATGAAAAACTGTAAATTATTTTTTTAAAAAATACCACTGAAATCACTACAATATTATGAATGTATTTCAAATAAATTTGTGACAATTATGATTTTCATCCAAATATCTTTCAGCTCAAAATCCTGCTGGATCACACATGCAATTTTGCTACTTTTTTTAGAGGCCTGTTTTGATTTAACATGTGCCACTGTGTTCTTTCATTGTTTGGAGAAACTAATGAGTGATATGAAATGATTATGTTCTTTCATTTTTCTTACTCTTCCCATATTCTGTTGTGCAAATCACTGCCATGCTCTTGCTAAGAACCTTGGCTGCATTCCACTCTGAGTTCTTTCTTAATGACTTCATCTGTAGGACTACAAAGATTCATAATCAGTTCCTATCCAAGCCCTGAAATTAATTTTGTGGAAATCCATCTCTGGATGTTACAATGCTGGCTATTGAAGCAATCTTGAAAGCAGACACCATGTGGGGGGAAGGAAGGAGGGGAGCAGGGAGAGAAAAAAAGAAAAGAAAGAAAATTTTGGCCCCAGCTCACAGAAATCAAGCTGTGTTCTATGACACTCAAAAAAAAAAAGAGGGTGGTCTCCTCCCCACCAGAAGTCACGCAACAGAACAGATACCCTCACCAAGCTGCTGTCTGTGCAGTTTCTGTTTCCTTACCTTAGAGGAGAGAAAAGGTTCATGCTTCAGAGTATGAACAGGTGAAAAGGTTTCTAGTCACCATAGAATCTCTGAAGGCTACCACAAACTGAAATGTCTACTGAGATGCCTCAATGATTTTAATGTCAAATTTCTGTACCTTGTTCAGTCAATAGAGAATTCTGAAAAGTCTTAAATTAGGTACATATAGTAAATTTTCAAACTCTTTCACCTCTTCCAGATGGTATCTCAAGTCTCTGAATAGGATGTGTCAAAACTTGTATGTGTTTAGCAACCTCAGCTGAGCATCTGAATGTGCTGAATAGATGTTCAGCAGTGGTTTTCAATACATAAGTGGAGATTTGATCTTCTTTCTGTGTTTTCTTACATCAGTGTGTTAAAAAATTATCTGGAATTACCTCTGTGCAAGAGTTTTTTATAATTTCAAAGGCATTTTGAGTAACAGCTATTTGAGTAAAAATTATTCTTGTTAATCCATTACTTCTGCAGGAACAAACAGGAAACATTAAAGAACAAAAGATGCAAGTCAATATTCACCACTGAGCATGAGAATGATGACTTGGTCAATTGAGACTTAACATAAACTGGGAAACTCAGATTTTCACATTAGTACTGGATGAAAACACTGATTTTGTGCCAATGGTACTGAAAGCAAAAAGGGAGGGACAGGCACAGGAGCCTATTGTTTAATTTAAGGTCCTGCTTTTACCTCCAGGATTTGTGTTGTACACACAGTAGTCTGCATGTGGCTCCCTGCACACTTCCCTGCTTATTTCTCCAACTGGTGTTGATGCTTGAAGTCTGTGTTTGGCAAAAACTCATGGTCAAATGTCAATCTTCTTGTAAACACATGCACACAAGTATAGAGATGAACAATTGGATTTGGCTTATTACCTTATTGACTTGGAATATGTTGGGTTCAGAACACAAACAAGAGCCTTGCTTCAGTAAATGCTACAAAGGACAGCATTATCCAACTCTGCTCCTTTCCATAGCTAAAATGAACAATGGAAACAAGGCAAAAAGTATGTTGTAATCCACAGCAAAAGTCTCAGCCAGAAAACATCTACTGTTAGAGAAGTTGCAGTTTACCTAAGAAATCAGATCATCAAACTTTAATACAGAAGTGATCATGTCTTTGTGAAAACTGCATTCCTCATGAAACCGTGCCAGATACTGACACTGTCTGCTGGCGTCCGCCTGACACACTGCAGGGTAATAAATGGGGCACTGTATGTCTAAGCTCCCTAGCTGAGATATGGCATTAACTCTTGACCTTCAAATGAAAAGAAAACTCAGTATCTCCTGTTACAATTATAAATGTTGACTTTAGTATTCATTATTAAAGAAGACATTTCAGTCTCATTCCACTCTGCATCACGCGATGTATGGATCTATAGCAGTTTTCGCTGGTACTGTTTCTTTTCACTTTGTCTGCATCTGATAAGCCAGAAACCTTGGGGACTGAACCAAAACACAAGCATTACTGAAGAAACAGGCCTGGGAGATATTCTGCTTCATCTCATGACACCATGCTTGTGTAATGCTATAGAGTAAGACAGCCTTTATTTTATAGCATATGAAAATGTGAATGCATTTCATTATCGTCTTATATTCCATACACAGAGTATGTACAAACCCCACATGGAAGTAACACATTGGTTGCTATTTCTTAGGCCTTCTTCTGGGTCACATCATAATCAGGATGAACTGTTGTAGTTTCCAGTGATGGACTTCAGCTCAAATCACAGAAAATTTGGCTTTTCTGATCCACAATCTCTTATCTCACTCTCTAACACATAAGCAAAAAATACGGGTATTAGTTATAGTAGTGAGAGGCAAAAAGTTGCACATTTCTTTCAGAAGTACCGACTCTGAAATTTGGAGAAGAAAATGTGCTGAAATTAGACCAGCCCCTGTTACCTCTTTGCAGAGCATTAGTCGTTTAATCCATGAATTGCACAATTACAGGCATTATTGTGGGAAGTCTGTTTTTTCGTATTCCTAGTCTGCCAAACAGACAACAAAGTTATAAATTTTCTTATGAGTGGAAGGGATGTAAAAATTTGGAACTGAAAAGATGTGTTCCAGCAACCAACTTGAAAATGTTAATTTTTCAGTTTAGAATTCTGTTTTTCTGAATGACTTTATCATGGGTAGCCAGGACTGTCTCACTGCTGAGTTGTGACTGCTCTCCTTGTGGCACTGCAGAGAAAGAGGCTAGAGTAGCTAAAGGATTACTGTATGTTTAAATTAAGCCCAAGTTTTGTTGTCTCTTAACTATTGCCATCTAATCTCAGAGGAGACATGAAAACAGTCTGGT
Organism: Lonchura striata; assembly: GCF_050655825.1. Taxonomy (NCBI): domain Eukaryota; kingdom Metazoa; phylum Chordata; class Aves; order Passeriformes; family Estrildidae; genus Lonchura; species Lonchura striata. Next base: position 68,573,363 of record NC_140741.1, read on the forward strand.
TTCTACTGGACAAATCTTTGACTGACCATTGCTGGACTTCTCAGCCCAGGCCATTCTTTGGATACTTTGATCATCTCCCTGTGCCAGGTGGAACTCCAGAAGAGCTTATAAAACACAGAGATCAATTTTTACACTGTCCCCAAAGGGATGTCCATAACACTCCCAGATTGAACTAGGTGAAAAGTTTAGCCATGAGAATACATTCATTTTGCTGTGACACACTCATCTTGGGACAGCAAAAGAGGCCAACCCTTGTGTACTAATCAGGGTGGAAATGCAACATGCATAAAGGTGACCTTTTCTATAATATACATCGAGCTATTTTCCTTCTTAAGGATAGAGACAGATATTTCCAGTCCATTATGGTTCTTTGTAACAAACTGATACATGGGAACAACACCAGACAACAGCACTAGGGCCAGGACAGAAATAAGCTGGCAGTGATCCTGGAGAGGCAAATCCTTAGAACCATGTTCCATTCTATGCATCCTTGTAGAGAGAATTTCTATGCAACAGGCATTGCCCATGTTTGGGGTTTCTTTTCCTGTGCATGCTTGAAAAAATATGACAATACACAAGCAGAAATTTATCAGTGTCACTGAGCTAGATTGCTGCCCTCCTAACCAGGAATTAATCCCACTAATGTCAAAGGGCTGATGGATGTCTTCAACAGCACTAAAGAGTTCACAGCCTTGCCCACAGAAATAGGCTCTTAAATCAGAGCATGTTCTTATCTTTGAAGCTTGAGTAGCCATTGACTCTGGGGCTATTCCTGATCATCAGCTGAGAGCTATCTGGGTCTGCAGTTAGCCCTTACAATTACAATTCTCAGGAGTATTTCCCCTGCTGTCATCAAATCTGTCACAGATTACTCCTGTGGCCTTTATATGGCCATGGAGCTGGTAATTGCTCTCCTGCTGACTGCAGAGGCCTGGGTGAAGATTGCTCCAATATGAGACAGAGCAGCTCAGCAGAATACTGCTCTGCTAAAGCACTGAAGACCAAAGTGAAGCTAAAGCATTTCCTGACAGGGATTTTCTTGCCAGTGCATGAAGAGCCCAGCTGGCCTGTCAGCCTGTTCACCTGAACCCTCACCTGCTTCTTTCCAGCAATTGCCTGTATCATGAATTCCTTAGTGAAGGGAATGATGTTCTTCCCCTCTTTATACAGCTGACAAGTGCAGGGCTTTAAACACCACACAAATTCAAATGGTGAATGTGAGTGACAATTTGTGAATATATATTCCTCCAGCACAACCACTGAGAGCAAAATCGTGGTGACTTAAATGCGTCATGCACCACAGAGAAAAGGGTATTCATTTTTTCATGAACTTTATAGATTTAAAATGTCAGACTTCAGAGTTATGTCCTCTACAAAAACCTTTCAATGTGCAATTTCACCTTTGCAAATACAGTCTGGGAGTTGTGAACCAGGGTCACTTTATTCTGCTGAGTACAGCTAAAAACCGTAACAAAGTATTGGAGAGTTACTGCAGTCTTGCTCAATTATTTTGTATTTCTTGCAGCAAAGCATAGTGAATCATGCAAAACACATTGTTTTGTTTTGCTTTGGAAGACACGCTTCTTATTGAATGATGTGTGCATAAAATATGTTGGAAATCAGTATGTTATTTGCAATGGGACTCCATTTTTCATGGGAGCTTCTAGGGGGTGAACTAATACTTGTAATAAACAGCAGGAACAAACCCAGAACACAAGTTTGGCTACACCACTGGTTGTAGAGTCACAAAAATATCTTAAGGGAGATGAAATACCTTCATGCATGTTCAATTCTTTGTTCTGTCCTGTCACTGTGGGGTAATGACTTTTTCAATTAGGAATTGGACCGAGTCCACCAATTCATGTCAAAATACAATCTTCACATAATGATGGAGACAACCAATTGGGCATAAGATATTGCCTGATTTGTAATTGTTAATACAGACATGAAGAGTCAGCATGCTCTTCATTCCAACTTGAAGGGTCTCATATATAAAAATGGAGATAAAAGAAGTAACCAAGTTTGTCCAGGTTTTTTCTTCTGAAGGGTTTTGTTTTTCTAATAGCTAAAAAATAACCAGCTTCAATTTGCTTTATAAATAAATTCATGCACAATAACCACACAAAATTTGATATAATGGACTCCACAATGATTAATAAGCATTCAATATTTGTGTGGGATTTATTGCATATCACACTGTTAGGGTGAGGACTTGTTCTAATGAAGTCTAGTTTCCCTGTCATTGTTTACTTTCTTTATACGAAAGCCATTTAAATTATGATTTTGAAAACCCTGTTTGCATCTCCAATGCCTAGATCTGAATGTTTTCCATATGAGGAGATAGCAAATACATTAGCATTCTTAGACTTGGGAAAAAGATGACTGATGGGGGGAAATGACAGAGGGCTTTAAGTCATAAACTGTGTGCAGAACATGAACAGAGTGAATATTCACCCTACCCCATAGCAAAAGGACCAACGGACATATAATGAAAGCATTAAGGAGTGAGTTGTACACCAGAGCAGAGTATTTTTTTCCACACAACATGTAATTACATTATAGCGCTCATAACCACAGGATTTCATGGAGGTAAAAATACACATGGATGTAAAAAGGAACAAATGAATGGAGAATAAATCAACTGGTGTTACTAAATATGATTTGCCAGAATGAAGTCTGGATCATGAAGTTGTAAAACCACTGATTACTGGAAAATTTGCTAAATCAAGACATTTTTGTACTTGCATTTGTTCCTTTCCTCTTTGCCTATGCTGCCCAGTCTCAGGGAGAAGAGGGGACGTGAGGAGGACCTTGGTCTGATAGGCTTTCTCCCCTCCACTCTAAATGTCTAAATGTCCCATGGGATGAATGTCACCTCATGCATCAAGCTCAGACATCTGCTGTGTAAATGCCTTTGTGAATGTCCTCTTCATAGTCTGATAGGAGCAACAGACACTTCTGGAGTACTGGAGTTTGGGTTGTTTCAGGCATTTCTATTAGGAAGGAGCAAAATTAACTGTACACACATATTTCTGCACACTAATATTAAATAAAATGTAGATGTCTATCTTAAATGAGGGTATCTACTATATTGGTTGAGTCAGATGTGTGTGATTCCTGTTAGCATTGCTCTCTGCAGAAGAAAATAAAAAGATTTTTTTCTTCCAGCCTTCATGCTTGTGCCTTATTTCATATTCAATCAGTAGAGTAAGTTACTAAAGAAAATGAAACAAAAAGGATCTGTTTCAACATATTATTTATCATTAAAATTATCATAAAGAGTTTATAAGCAGACCCAATTTTTATAAAACATCTACATATGGTCTTCAGTCCCACTGAAAATATTAGATTTAGAAACATGTTTAAGATCTTTGCTGAACTGGAATCAGAGTGAAATATAGTAGAATGAAAGCCACCAAAGTATCTGGGACATTGAAATATAGTTCAGTTCCATTAATAGCAAGTCTCTATTTCAAGTAGAGCTGATCTGACAAAAGCAAAGCAAAATTACTCCAGTATATAAAAATGGGTTCCTCTGGGCTGGTAAATTCTGATATAAATTATTAAATCCCACAGAGATTTTTTACATCAAAAGAACTTTGTACTTTCTTTATGTAGCCCCTTCTAAAGAGAAAAGAAACTGCCAAATATCCTGCAAGGCAGATGTGAAAATATGAACTTTTAAAGCAGTTGTGACTTTCTTGCTTTCCTGTTTATTTTTTGTGTTGTGTGGTACAAAAAATACTTTTTTTGTACCATGCAGCATTTTGGATGTACAACATCCAGTTACAGATCTAATGCACAGCACAAAAACCTAAGGTGTGCTCCAGAGGTTGCCCCTGTAAATGCAGATCACTACTTTGGAGTGAACTGGGGAAGTACCAAGAGACACCAATAGTCTTTTCAAATGACAAATTTAACCATTTCTATATGTTCCTCTAAAAAGGCATGCTGCAGTTTTAAAGATGGAGTCCTGTGCATACATCACAATCCTCAATTTCCCTGAAAACAAATTAATCTGCATGTTCCATTTCTCAGACATCCAGACATCATATTTTTTTCAGAAGAAAAAGTATAAAATCATGGAATCCTTAAGGTTGGAAAGTAGCTCAAAGATCATTAAATCCAGACATTAACCCAGCACTGCTGTATTCACTACTAAACCATGTCTCCAAGTGCCACATCCACACTCCTTTTGAACAAATATAGAGATGGCAATTCCTCCACATCCCTGGGAAGACTGTTCCAATGCTTGACCACCCCTGCAGATGAATAATTTTCCCTAATGTCCAATCTAAGCATTTTCTGGAGCAACTTCAGGCCATCTCCTCTTCACCTGTCACTCGTTACCTGGGAGAAGAGAACAACTCCCTTATGGCTACAACCTCCCCTTTCAGATAACTGTAGGAGTGGTAAATTTCCCCCTGAGCAATCTCTTTTGGAATATTTTATTTTTCTGAATTAGCAACATTATTAAAAAAAAAAAAAAACAAACATTTTTACACTTTCTGCTTAGTATTAGCCAAGGGTAAAAAAAAATCTACTGACAAGCTGTATAGGGACATTCAATTGACAACATGGAACTTTGCCTTCTAATTTTATTCAATTAGGATTTACTGAAAAACACAAAATAGGCCTTTAACTGGGGAAACAAAATCTGTGACTCGGTTCTTAAGAAGCCCTAACCATCATATTACACAGTTAGAGCTTATTCCTTTTTTCCTAATTCACTCTTGGGGACAGTAAATCTTGTATCCATTTCCCCATTGGAGAGGTAGGAGGTGCCTCTGCCCTCCCCCATTAACCCTCTTGACATAAATTCTGGCTGTCATTCACACCCCTGGGAATGAGGAAATATAGGTCTGGTCCCCACTGCCTGAGGAAGGAAGAGAAAGCAGTTTCCTCACTTCCTGTGCAAGTGGTCTGAGTGGTACATTACACTAAAAGCCACCTCTGCAATTACTTACTGATCCAATGTCAGCACATTAGGGTTTGTCTCGGATTTAGTGAGAGTCATCATCTTTCTGTGCATTAGATGCACTTTAATGGGTCATAGGCAGCCAGTCAAAAGCTCAAATGAGGATGCAGCTATTTGTCTCAATCTTGATTAGGTTTAGGTAGAAAGCAAACACAAAGACATCAGCTCACTTGCTTGGTTGATTCAAGCTAGGACACCTGATCTGAGATGCTTTGAAGTTGCTGGACAGACATAAATACCTACCAAAAATATTTGTGCCCTTCCAGACTAGAAGAAAAACCCATATCCAGCCTTTAGAAAATACTCCAGACATGTATGCTAATAAACCTGAAATAATATCTGAACTTCTCAGGCTTGGACTGTTTCCAGACAAACCTGAAGCAGAAACAGATCTCAGAAGTCAAGTAGAGATTCACCACGGAAGTGTGGGATTTGGAGGCATTGAAATAAAGTTTATTCATATTGCACTTTTCAGCGTTTATACTTCAGCTTCATTTCAAGTCAAGTATCCAAGAATGAATAAAGATAAATTCCTTTGGGGATCTGAGCTTTACTTACTGAGCCAAAAACTACATTTGCCTTGCACTGCTCAGCTGCTCTACTTGAAGAATACACTAAGGAAGAAATTGTCTATCAGGAGCAAAATACCAGGTTACACATGTCTCTGCAGGGTTGATAGTTCACTGAGAGTTATGGAGCCAAGATTCTGCCAAAATTTTCTTCTTGCTCTAGTTATTCTGAGTGTAGATTCACAGATCCAGAAGGTCATAAAGGGTCAAGGGACAACCTTAAACATAAGCTCCTTTATATTTGTCTACACTCCATAAACTCTAAACTTGCCTGATGACATCTGGCACATCTTATTCTTTCATACTGTACAGAGGGTCTCTTCTCTCAATACTATATAAAATTACTAGTCTTGTTAAGCATGTGAATTTATGATGTCTGAAAATCATTCTTGCTTATCTGCATGTCTTCACCTAAATAATATTTCCAAAAGTCAAGTCTTATATTTATTCAAGGCACTGAACTTGCAAAGCATAAAATTTCTAAACTGGGAATGTTGGCATTTCTAAGGTCAGCAGCAAAGATTGGTTTGCAAACCTAACTGAAGTTTTGATTTGCTTCAGTGCCATGCAACAGCTTGGCTTTTAAAGCATCAAATTGCTTTTTTAGTACATTTAATTAAACTTCTAAGACTGCTTGGCAAGCTTAAGCTCCACTTGTTGCAATCAGCAGCATGGTGATTATTTATAATTTCATGAAGATTGCTTCCATCTGTACTTCAGTGCAATTAGGGAGTTTATTCATAATTCATTAATTTTAAAGACTTGTACATAAAACATGATTCTGTGCTCTAACTTTATGTGTTACGATATAATGACACTTTAGAATATCTGACAATTAACAATGTTTCAACAAACTAATGATTTGTAAAAGCAGAGTAAAATTTAGCAGCTAGAGTTAGAATTCAGCCTTGTCGCTTTGGGTGATGTACTTGCCTACATGTAAGTAGATAAATGCCTTTTTCAAGGCCAATTGTTACATCTGTCCTTTTGTGCTGTGGATTTAAGACAGTTTTGAAATATCAGAAAGGAGAAATGCAGGGAAAATGTAAGAAAGAAGAAAGCAATTCCAGGAACCTTTCAAGAATCCAAATATAGGACACATTCAGCAGGCAGAGCTGAAGGAAATAGATTTAGTGTAGTCTGATATTTCCTGTGTTTTCTGATGGGTAACACCAGCTGTGATGCAGAGATAATCCATATTTACAGTAAACTCTGTAAACCAGGTTGGATGGGGCCCTGAGAAACTTGACCTGGTAGATGGTATCCCAGCCCAAAACAGGGATTAGAACTCAATGGTCTGTAAGGTGCCTTCCAACCCAACCATTCTGTGACTCTATGAAATATTAGTCAAGATTTCATACAAAATTTTTATAATACAATCATGGATTTAAAAAAAATATCAAATTGAATGTTTACTTAATAACTAAAATATTAACATCATGTCATATTTAGTACATTTTCTCTGTGGCCACCTTTAGGGAAATAAATCAGATGGAGTGTTAAATTGAAAGACTCAGCACTTTGGTCAACAAGTGAGTTGCCAGAAAGCTAAATGCCAGATGTTATAAGGCATTGCACTTCTGGTCCAAGTTCTTGACTAGGTGCTTATCTATCTGCTGGTAAAGGACAGTGTATAAACAGGATAAAGCCTCATAAAGCAATGGGAAATGATTGAAATCAACTTTCTTTTTTCAGATTTTGCTCACAGTGTCCTCTGGCATGCTGGTAAACAAGTAGCCTTAGCTAAATCCTTCTTTTCCCTCACCTTGCAGAACTTCTACCTGCTTGGTTTGGAGCACTATGGGACAATTTTGCAAGGGATTTAAAGTATTGTGGATTTTCTTTAAAACTGACTGCAACCAAAGGGCAGGTTAGACACTTATGTACTTGGCTGAATAAGCGTCAGGGCAAAAATCAATCTGCACATCAGGGTAAAGCATCCAGAGAAAAACAGCTGGTGACACTGAACAAGTCCTGAGGCTTCCGAGAGCCCCAGTTCAGCAGAAATAGGGTCAGTATAGACTGTCCAGCCCCAGATTTGAGTAATGGAGAAAAGCTGCTCAACCTTTACCACCACTCCTTTCAACCTTACTAAAAACACAGTTTTCTACCATGGTGATATGTTACCACAATATTTGCTAACACAAGCCTAGAAAGCTGAAAGCTCATCTTGGTGACTGCTTTGGAAGCTTGAGTTTAAATACATCACTTCTCATGTAATTAGTGCCTATCCTTGAGTCACATCTGTAAATTCTTAATTGTAATATTTCTTGTATGTGTTATACATCAACATGATTTGCTCTGTGATCTTTCATCCTGAATTTCTTCAATATGGGTGAAACATATAATTTGTTTCCATAGTATAGACTAACAGCACAAATGAAGTTCTTATGATCTCTTTATCTCATAAAATAGAATACCATGCATGTCAAAATATTTAAACATAATCAGACATGGGCCCTTACCCAAATTCAAATCATTGCTGAAGTTTTGGAAAGTATTAATGCTTTATCTCTCCAAAGCTCCAGAATCAGTCCAAATCTTTATCTGAACTCATCCCATCATGTACAACTTTGAGTTTAATTTAACACAGACAAGGATAGCGACATTATTTATTGGTATAAATCAAAATAGCAGCATGGTCTCAGAGCACACCTCACACAAACTCAGCAAAATTATTATGTGTTCAAGCACACATTGTACAATGAGTAGCTGTTGCTGTGCATGAAAAAAATTCTTTGGCCACAGTTTCACAGCAAAAATATATTGTGCAGTAATTCCTGGAGATTAAAAATGCACAATAAAGATGCATAAGGATTAATAAATATAAAATTATGTTTTGGCACTTCAGTATTATGAATTGAATGGTAATTTTGAGAAAAAAAGGATACTGGCATAAATCAATTCAGAATTTATTACAGAGATGGGCTGATATATTTAAATATGCACAGTTTCTACAGATCACTGCAAAGTGAATTATGCTTACTTTCCAGCAGTTGTGAATCATTAAGTCAGTTCAAATTATTTTATGTTTTAGAAGGTAATTCTCAAGGAATATCCATGTTTGTTTGAGATTTCAGATGAACAACAATAACCACACTCTGAGTTTGTATTATATTACCTGAGAAATTCCACCTGAGTCTTTAAAACAGACCTTGATTCATCATCAGTTAATGATGTACTGCTGACAACAAGTCCTCATTGGTGCAAACAAAAAATAGATTATATATTCCAGCAGAGTATCAATTTTTTGTTTTCTTTACTCTTTTAAACTCTGCCTGGCTCATGCTTCAGTCATCCCTTAAGAGGTGCAGGTCAAACACATGTTTCTCCTGTTTCCACACAACCACAGTTGCCTGTGAGCTGTGACACATGGGTACAAAACCCAGGTGATACAACACTAAATGGCAGTCACTGTTTGGCACCACGGTCAATGGATCAAGGCACAATTTCTTTTCCATGTAATTTCTTGGCTGCCAAAATTGTATATTTTCTCTGGCTGCTACATAACCTGGACATACTAATTTAATGACTTTTCCCTAAGAGCAAAAGCCACTGTTATATTCAGAAAAATGGCTATATATTTCAAGTTTCCTTACATCAATATTATGACAGTACCCACATTGTTTTACAGCCCCATGCTGACAAGCCATTAACTTTGTTTACATTAGACCATGGCTTAAGTTGGAATTTGGAGTTGGATTTCAAATACCCCAATATCCACAGATGTTAGGAGAGGGGTTCTTGGCTTAGCATACTGAGGAACAGCACAAAATTTGGATCTGGACCTAAGTGTGATTTTGAATTTATGCCAACCTTGAGGTGTTTTGCATCAGAAGGTTAAAACACAGTTCTTTCAGAACAGGGGTGCTCTAAAGGATGCTGGTTTTTAAGTCCAAATGACCTTGCAAAATGGGCAAATACCTGCTGAACAGTGGGAATTCTTAGGATCCCAAACCTCATTTTTCAGCCTGTTCTATGTATTTAGAAGAAAAATAATTTCTTTTACTTCAGTGAAATTTCTTTTACTACCCCGTAACGTGACAAGAATTGAGGACTCTATGGGAGATTTGGCTTCAGCTTCTGGTTTTGTCACAGAGACATTGTCAAGCTACATCATGATGTCTATTCTCTTGATGGAAGAGTAATAATTCTATTACAGCTCCCTATAGTTTGGTGAGGATAGATATTTGGACGGTAAAGTGATCCTTGCCTGCAGAGACTACAGAACAGGACTGTGAGCAGGTCTACACTGTAAAATCAACCAAAGGAACAGGCAAATCTTCATGTCCAGGGATTAGTAGGCTGGTATTGCCTGCACACAATTTGGCAGCTTTCAGATACAGGCTGGTTTGCAATCTGCCTATTCTGCTCAGGCTGAAGTCAGGCAGAGCAGGCTTGGTTTATCTGCATTTACCAGCCTGATTTCAGTGAGAAACAAGAGTGACAGAAGTACAGAATCATTTCTCTTTACAGTACTCCAATCAAATATAATTGTTAAAAAAATCAATTCCCCCCCCCCCCCCGCAAAAAGAAAAACCAAAAAAAAACAAACACCAAAGCTGTCACCACCAAAAATGACAAAATTCATCCTGCAAGCTTCAAATCATATAAGAATCAAATCATATGAAGAATAGGATTTCACCATTTTAACCATTTTTTTAAATGTTATTGAAAAGGTGTCATTCAGTGACAATAGAGACAAGCTTGTGCTCACCTCAGAGCAGACTTTAAACAAAGCACTGTATTTCTTTCATGGAGACAATAAACAGACACAATTTGTATTTCTCACTTTGGAAAGCTGGTCTGTCTGATGTCCGATGGCCACACTTCAAAGACATCCCACATGAACCTTTTCCATGTGACTTCATGTGTGGTATTACAGAGAGGAAGGGGCCAGCTCCTAAGAAGTAGGAAACAGTGCCTTAAAATTTACTCTGTGAGCAGAGATTTATGGAAGATCAGAAGACTTTATAAAGTAAATAATGAACATTTTGCAAATATATACAACGTACAGACTATTTACCAAGAAACTTGAAACGGCTGTCTTGGAAGAGTTCCAGTTTCTCAAGTTATCTGGTTATCAGGTTTTAAAAAAGATCCAACATGTATGACACTGACAAATTCAGGCTAAATATATTTTTCCAGAAGGAGCAGGGTGGTAATAGGAAATACCCTTTTTAAGGCAATTAAGAAACACTCTTTAACTGGCAAGTTGTTCCAAGTAACTTAGAGGGGGGAAAAAAAGTAATCTAATTTGGAAATCTGCTTGCAATGCACACATGCATAAATCTATTTTAAAACAGGCCTGGGTAATGGTTAGCAGTGCAGAGACTGAAAAAACCCCTTCTAACTTATCTATTTCAGGTCATTTCAGAAGCCCCTAAACTGTGCTGAGAGGTGCCAGAGCTGGGACCCTTCTTCTAACCAGTTCAGAGCTCTCAGGCAAAGCACCTTCTCTGCACAGGTTTTCCATTTCCTGTTAAAAATTAGAGTAAAAAGTTGTGTGACAACAACAATGTTGAGTCTGCACTCTGTGAATGATGTATTGACAATTTGTCTGCTTTTCTGCTTTGGTACTTTCCATGGTTATGGTTTGACCTGGATTATTTTTACCTTCTCTTTTAAATAAGATATTAGATCACCCCAAATGTGGAGTTTCTGATGAATTCAAATATATAGATTTGTTAAAACAGGAGGTTATTTTCTGCACCTTAGCAACAGTAAGAAAAAGGGAAAAGGCATAGGTGACTGAGAAAACTGGAAAGGAAATGGAAGTTGGAGGCAGTTGGGGGAAATTTTTAAAATATCAGATTCCTTCTTTACAAGATTCTGTGAATGAAATCATGCCACTCTGAGATAACAAAATATTTTGCTTGGTAATAAAAAAAAAAACAAGAAAAAAAAGAAAAATACTTTTAAAATAACTTAAACATGAAATATATTTTAAATGAATCTAAAAATATTACTCTTACATCAAAAAATTGCAAAAGTTTGACCTAAAATTTTAGACTGTCTTTAGCTGTGAGGAAATAATTTTTGGAAATACCTGTTTTAGAAAGACCATAAGTATTTTAATATTTTTCTCTCTCTTGACTTGCATGGCTATTTTTTTTCTAGTATTGACACTTTTTCATAGGCACCAAATTTAGGATACCAATTTGTTTCATAGTCCTCTTACAAATTTAAAACTTTTGGGAGAAAAATTGTTTCATTTTGTTGCAGTGGTCTAAAAGACAAATGTAATTTAAATTAAGTGCACAGACATTTTGGATAATGAAGGGAAGAAAGAGAGATACTATAAAATTGTTACTTATTCTGAGCTACTCCTAAACTGATTTGCTCATCCGTGGCCCACTATATCAAATTTAGGTGAAATGAAAACCAATTTTGAATGTAAAGCTGCCTGTGCCTTAATAAAGTCTGATTATTGGTCTCTTGGGTGTAGCACCAAGTGTTGTTAATTAGCTTGTCTAATCAGTCCTGTGCAATGAAACAGTAGCTAAGGATCTGACTCATTCTCCTCCACTCACACTAAATAACTCCATGTCCCATGTCTTCTGACCAGCTGCAATTACAACATAATTTTATTTCTCTGGATCAGCTGAAAATTCTTCCCTGCCTGAAATGCTTACTCTTTGGATACTTTGCTGTTGGGTTTGGGAGTCTAGATGACACAGGGAGATCACTTATCATTTTTATTAATTTATCCTAATTCTTGCCCAGGGAAAGCTGATCGTTCCAGTGGTAACTCAATGAATTTGCATTTGCATGTCATATACTCTTTAGTTAACATTTAGCAGGAAAATCCTAAATGAGTGAAGAACTGGGCCAACTGTGTACTGGGGTTTTTTAGCCTGAAGAAAAGGAGGCTCAAGGTAGACTTTGTTGCTCTCTACAACTCCCTGAAGGAAGGTGTAGCCAGGCAGTGTTCGGGCTCTTCTCACAGGTAAAAAGAGAGAAGAAGAGGAAATGCTTTCGAGTTGGGCCTGGGAATGTTTAGATTCGATATTAGGAAAAACCTTCTTCACTGAGAGTGGTTAGGCATTGCAATAGGCTGCCCAGGATAGTTCTGCAAACACTGTCCCTGGTAGTGTTCAAAAACTGCAGCTGTGGTGCTCAGAGACATGTCTGAGTGGTGGACTTGGCAGTGCTGGGTTAATGACTGAACTCAATGATCTTGGAGGTGTTTTCCAACCTTAATGATTCTGTGGTTCTGTGTCTCCAACATGACCCTATTTTTATGCTATCAAGTCAACAAACATATCACTTCAGTGTCAGATGGTAAATTTTTAACTTTTACAACCCAAACTTCAAGTGACCGAACAGCTTTAGCCAAGATACAGAGGCACTGCACTGAGAGTCAAAGCTAGGTCTTAGGCATGTGAAAACTTCAGGTACTTCAATGTATCATGTTTGTTTTTTTTTTTTTATTAATTTTCTTTGAGACTAAAACTTTTAGTTTTAACTATATTGTTAAAATACAGAAATACAGAAATGGTGCGAAGAGTTAAGAAAGCTGCATCATCTTAAAAAAGGTCATATTTTTGTAATGCTATAATAGTTCAAATCATAATAAACTCCATCTGGTCTTTTGGAAAAATATCTCACTGCTAAAACTCAAAATATCCAGATGCAAAGAATGGAGTACAGTGTGTTGGTGAAAGCCCAGCTTAACAGTTTGGAACCAGGTTTGATCTTGGGTATGATCTGTGACATTTACAGACCTGCACAGGAGCTCTTGCTCAGCACTACACAGTGCAACACACATGGGTACCTGACAATAGGTTCTGTCCCCAGACATGCAAAACAAGACACCCATTTCCCCAGATGTCTGCATTTCTCTCTGTGGTGTATTTCTCACAAAAGTATTTAGGTAATAACCAGGCCCTGCCACAGAAAGCCCAGCTTTGCTCTGCAGTGAGTGCACATGCAGGAAAGTAGGAGTTGGCATGGTTAAAGTATGAGACATTATTTGCAAAAATCTAGTTAGGAAGAAATACACATTGCAGGATTTTCAAAGTAATATGTGCTTGTTAATTGTCTTATACAAAAGCTTGTATATTTACATAAATTCACTAAATGAGATATAAATAACTATTTTAACACTATCAATTCACAAGGAAATTATGCTTGCGTGCTTTTATATACATTGCAAAATTAAGTATTTGGCATGGCTTTTATATATTAACAGTATATGAGATGAAGTAAAAGAATCCACTATGTTACAAAGAACTGAGAATTACATCTTATTTCCAGTTGTTAAAAGTGGGAAACTGTTGCTAATTTAAGTCTTTCAACCCAATGTTAGATTTTTTACATTTCTTCTTCTGGCTTAACATGATATTTAGTTTAGTGACTAAACTGTTTAATTTATTCTTTCATTAATTGCACAATCATAGGCCAGATTCAACATGGATGTAAACCCGTGTCATCAGTAGCATTGTAACAGCTTGCATGTGATCATACTAAAGGTTGCCCTCAAAGTAGGTTGAAGTAAAACCTGCTAGCCAAAATACATATTTTTCTAGGACTGATGCTAAAAAAATAAGGAAACTCCAGCCTGGAAAAGTTTTTATTTCTGCATATCTTTGGCATGTCTTTCCTTCTACCTTCTCTCCCCTTGCAAACTATCACTGCATATCATCTCTGAGCAAAGCAGTAAAATAGTTCAAGCATATTTCAATATATAATATGTAGCCTTTGGGAAAAAAGTATGTCCCAGGTATTTTCATTTTCTGTATCTTTAGTGTCTCTTCCTTCTCTAATTGCATGTTTTCAGGAAATAAATATGGGGGTAAATTCACGGTCATATTCTGTTAATACTTATCCAGGGCAAACTCCACTGACATGAAGGGGGTAGACTCAACAACAAGCAAGATTTAGTGTATGAAAAGTCAGAAAACTATAACCATAGTAGCAGGTATATTTAAAAGACAGATTGTTCCTCTACCCCTTTTGAAATTAGAGGTGAAGAATATATGAGTGTGAGTCTATAGGAAACAGTGTCAAGAATTTTACACAAGACAAACCTTCCTCTCTGGAAGCCTAAATAGTCTTGAATTTTTTGACAACCTTGAGTCATGTTTACAGAATCAAAATCTAAATTTAGCTTCCAAGTTTTTAGGTGTTTGGTTTAGTTTTCATCTTTTGTTTCTGTCTCTTTTCTCCAGGAGTATCATAGCCACTGAAAAAAATTAAAAATGGAACTGTTTTGAAGGAAACTGTGCCACTAGTAGCAACCTGAGGACCAGGCTTTTAGCCAAGACAAAATCCAGCAAATTCTCAGTCTATAGAGATGTACTCATTTGTATGTCCCTTCAAAGACAGCCTGGTGAGATATCGTGAGAGTGTCTGCCAGGGCTGGTGCAAGGCTGTGCATGTGTCAAACACATTGGGGTAAACATGGCCTCATGTCTGTCTCCACTGAGACATCTCCCATCAACTTTAATGAAAACTGTGTGTGAGATCTGGATATGGCACTGATGGCAGTAAACACAAGAGAAGAGTGTCAGGCTGCACTGCTGCTTGGTGTAAATCCTTACATCACTTTCCAGCTCTCAGCATTGTTTCCATTTATTGCAGGCAGAATTGACAAGCATCAGATAGTTTGTCCTGACATCAGAAGACTGTGAGCACTAATTAAAAACATTCTGTGAATCCAGACAGCAGACACCATTAAGGAAGGAAGAGCTGAGAAATCTTGGTTTGGGTTTGGCTTTTTTTGCATTTTTCCCAAGAATGAAAAAAAAATTGTGATGGAGTGTGGAGACCCAAAAAGGCACTGGAATAAATTGTAGGGCTGTTCTAGTGCTGTTGCAGAGGCAATAGATCAGGAGAATGAATGGATGAACATATGGGCACAAAATTCTGTGGTGATTCACTAGAATGTCAAACACCAAGACTCAGAAGTTAGTGACTTGGAAAAACATTGGGTCATAGTTTAAATCCAACCAGATTTGTCCAGGAAACAGTGGCAAAGCTTGTTTTATTTCTATAAGTGCCTGATTGTTCTTTCATTTCTTTTTACCTTTTCCCCTTCCTCACTCAGTCTCTTCTTTGTGATGCTCTTCCTGTGTTACTGACCTGAAAACTTCCACACTGCAGCAGCCAGAAGGGTACCCAAGCAGCCAGGGCTGCCCTCTTAAGTTATTAAAGGAGCCACTTTGAAACCAATAGAGGGAATAGAGTGGGTTTTTAGAAACATCTCCATCTCACACTTCAGCTGCAGTGAGTCCAAACTGGGCTTGGATGAAATGTGGACACAGGGGACACGATTCTCAGCTTGTGTAAATTGGCAAAAGCCTGTTGACATCATGGATCTGTACTGATTTAAACCAGCTGAGGAGCTGTCAGGGTTTTTCAGTTTAGCTCCCCTCAGCTGTGCTTGCTTTAATTACTACATGTGATAGATCGATATGCCTTAGATGGGCTGGTTTGAGCTGGTGAGGATATAACCATCTGGGAACCATGAGGATGCAGTCAGGTTCATGAGGATCAGTGCTTTCAAGGCACCCTTACTTTTGTTGACATCAATTTCCTTTTAAATACTTTTCTACTTCATACATGAGCAATGAAGAAAGGATTGAAAACTGTGTCTGCATTTATTAGATTCTGGTGCCATTTGGGATATTTTCTGACTGCATTCAAATAATTTTCCCAACTAACTTGGCTAATTTCTGCAGCAGAATAGCCATGTTCTTCTAATCCAGGAATTCATTACTGCGTGTTTACTGTTGAACTAATTTACTGTCATTCTAGAAATATTTTTCCCCTCTTGAGATTCCTGCCTCCACCTGGAGAAAGAATCAGTGATTTGCTAATGGTACAACACATAAGATTCATTTTTGTTGATCTTTACCTTGTAAGATGTATTACAGCTGTAGCTCTTGCTGTAGCTCTATTATTTAATGCTAAATGAATTATACCCATATAAATGCATGTTATTCATTTTAATGAGGACCAGGAGATTTACTACGAGATTAAAAAATGGATTTGCTGTAAGTCAACATCCAGAAATCTTCAAAGAATTGTGCATATGTATAAAAAATACACAAATAAGTATGATTAGAGCCATCCTCCAGGCAAGAAAACAAATGTAATTTGGAGCCTGTGCTGGGAAGGGAGGAGACACCTCAAAGTTGGGCAGCACATTGTCTCTCGGTGCTGGGTGTCTCCCTCGAGGAGCTAAACCACAGTGACCTGAACTGGGTGGGAGAATGAAGTGTCTCACTACAGCACATCAGTACCTACACAAGAAATGGAAAGATAGCCAGGAGTAACCTATCAAAAACATCAATCACAAGTGTGGACCTGAGTGCTCTGCCTCCATCCAACCTGTGGTCTGCAGAGCTAGGGTGGAATTGCTTGTATTCACTTCAAATCTCAGCTCCATGAATTTTTTTGGGTAAACAAAAATTCAGGCCCACCTATTTTAAATTGTACCATGCCAGTTTTATGACAGCAGTTTCATAACAGATGAGCATTCATGCAACCCTCCAACAAAAGAAAGAACCTTATGGTTTCACAGTTTGTTTCACCTCAGATTATTTCAATTTACATCTGAGTTCAATTTCCTGCTCTGTTAGCTGTTTATGCAGTGTACATTAAAGAGTACCATTGGAATGGAGGGGGGGCAGAATTTAGAAATGAGGTCTTCTCTGTGTCCCCAGTTTGTAATATGAAGTAACTCCTATTTTGCTTGTGCTTGGTTTTGGCCTGTGAATTGCACACTGGGCCAACTGGAAAACAATGCTTATCCCCTCTAAAATACCTACTATGTCTCTGTGGGTAAGGCAGTCTTCTGGAAAGGAATTTTGAATCCCTAATGTTAAAAAAGACCTGGAACCCAGATTTCATGCTTGCTAGGAAGCAAACTCACCCTTGGAATTGTGGCCTCCTCCTCAGTGCTTTGAAAGAAGGATCCATCCCTGCTGAATGGAAAACATCAGGATGCTTTGGGCTCCTGTTTCTGTATTCCATTTAACAACTGCTCAATGAAAAATGTTTAAACAGGGACCAAGGCAGGAAACAAAATAAAATTCTTCATTTTCTGCTGAAAGACTAAACTTCTTTTAGTGTTTTGCTTGCTGAGCTCATAAATCTTTCATGCCTTTGCTTAATAGCATAATACTAAAAGGAGGGATGCAAAAGTGTCTGACTATTCCCAGCTCAGCCACAGAATTAAGGAACTTCCCTAGGATGGAGAATTTCTGAATTTGGACCCTCTCAGACTGAACAGGAAATGAAACTCAGCTCTGCAAATGTTACAGACAGTGCTCTCACCATTAAGGTATGGCATAAACACTGATTGATATCTTTCTGGTATTTGTATTTTTTTTTTTTTTTCAAAAGAAAGTGGTGGTAAGAAGAAAATTTGATCAGGATCCTAACACCTATGGTTCATCTCACAAAACGTATTTGTGGGAACTTCCATTCTTTTGGATCACAATTAATGCTGCTCAGTCCTGCCCTCCCCCAAAAAACCAAAAAAAAACCCCAATAAAAATAAAACAAAACAAAACAAAATTGGAGAATGTATTTTAAATTTATAGCAATATAACAAAGACATATTGGAAGGAAGAGCCAGTAAGGATTTTGTCACCTGGCCCTAGTTAACAAATGTTTTTCAGAGTTCAAATTCCACTTCAGAATGTTAATTCTTTATCCAGACCCCTTTTTTTTTCTCTGGCTTCAAAGTCTGATTAATTTTTACCCATTTACTTTTTGCCTGAAGAAAGCTGAGAAAGTGTTTCACTTCAGTGATGCAGATGATTGCCTGAGTCTCAGGCTAGCAGGGAAACAGGACCAGTAAAGATGTTTATGTAAAATTGCATGAGGGTTCAACAGTAAAGGAACTGATCATCCAATTACCACCACACTAAGAGACCAGTGAGTGAAGGACTAGAGTGTGAGGGGAAATTGTCTGATCCTTCAAGCAGATATCATTTTGGAAAAACACTATTTCTTGTAAAGCAATTATACAAAATCTTCAACTACACTCCATAAATTACTGATACTTGGCAGATTTGACTGCACATGTTGCTGTTGTCATAAGTTTATTTTAAGACTGGTAAATTAGCAGATGTTCTAGATAGTTTGTCCTTATAATCCATCTTGTTGAACTTCCCTATTGTCCAGTGAATCATTAGCATTCAAAATCCCATGTGCCCTTTTTATATGGGGTTAATGAGATCATATTAATGGATACTATGTATTCATATTGATTTAAAAATAGTTCTATTGTTATTTTTTTATTATTAAAGATTGTCAATGGCATATAGTTAATTCATTAGCTATTCTGGAGTGCATAAGCATTAATAATCTCCTTTTTGACAAAGCCAGAGCTTTGTGGCATGTCCTTGACTTGGTCCAGTTAAGCCAGATTTGAGAAACCAGAACCAGATATGAATGATATCCAATTATTTTTCCCTTCCCCCTTATTATAAACACAAACTCTATATAAATCTCAACACTGAAATGCTTTCTTATGAATTTTTCCATTAATTCAACTTCTCTCTACACAGATATATAATACTGGGACTTGACAGCTGGTCTGTTGGCACCAATTGCTTAGACTCCTTGAGGGGAAAATAAACCTTTTAAAAAATCCTTGGATTTTGCAAACAGGTTTTAAAAACCAAAGATCTGTCAAATCCTGAGTCTTAAAGCTTTGCCAGTAGAGCTTTCAGCATTCAACTTCAGTATCCTCTGGTTTCCATCTGTACAGCTAAGAGAAAGCATGGGAGAGCTGTTGATAATGACAGATCACCTTAGTATTGTCTGTTCTTGGGTCAGAGTGCTATTGGGGGTCTAAATTCACAATATTCCAGGTGTAATGTTTGATTTACTTCTGACCCTAGACCATAATGTGTTTTATACATTGCTGTTTGTAAAGAACAGAGGTTCTGTTTCAGTTGTCTGAGACTTCACAGGGTGCACATGGCATAGGATTTTGTACTCCCGGAAAGTCATTTGGAAATCAGGAAGGTTACCTCAGGTTCTTCCAGTAGTGGTACACCCAGATATGCAAAGTAAAATCAAATTCTGAATCCAAGGAAAGTCTGTGAATTTCTCTGCAGGTTGTTGTGTTCTCAGAAATCCATTCTAGAGGTTTGATTGCTTCAATGTCTCAGCAATAAGATGTTGTCATCCTGGTTTTCATGTCTTCTCAACAAAAATGTAGGGACAACTTGTGATTCAATGAAACATTTGTTTAGTGGGTGCTGCCAAAGCAAAAAAATTCTCTTCCTTATCTGCAATGAAAACCCTGTGTCCGCAGCTTATAAAAGTGATTTCTGATTCCCTCTTCTATTTTATCACAGTACAACACACAATCCTTACTTGATCTAAAGTCATGATTAGGCTACTTTTAATAATGTAGTGTTGTGAGCCATTTTAACTTTACTGCTTCTTTCAACAGCAAAGACATGATTGCCATTTTTATACAAGAGCAGTAGGTTACATCACAAGTAATGGTGTAGGAATAATTTCTGGAACTGACTTCTTAGCTCCTGTAACATAACCCATGACAAGTTTAAAACGTGAGGAGTTGGCAGCAATTGCATAGGAGGACACCATTCAGCAAAAAGGTGGGGTGGAGGATTGCCTGAAAAGTTCATCCAAAAGCTTACATCAACATGAGTGTAACTAAGGAGATCATTGTAAACAAGTCATAAACCAGGAACAGAGGCACTCTGAGCAAAAAGATAATCTCAAAGAATAAATACTGAACAGAAAGTGGGACATGGGTACTGTAAAACTCTGATAAAGAGCTGTTGATGTGGGAATACTGCAGGGATCAACGTTAATGAAAAGTCTGGGAGGAGACTGTCTTTACTCACAAATTAATAAAATCAACGTATATTTAAACATCACAGGGTTGCTCATAAGAATGAAGTAGAAAGAAGGCAGTAATTGGAACAAGTTTTTCTTTCTCTGATTATGCATTATTTACATGTCAGTCTAAAGGATTCCCTTGAACTGTTAGTTCATGTCTGGTTTATGTCCTTCTTGAGCAAAATCAGTGGTCAAACTTCTGAACTGGTGTGAAGTTGGCTTAGAGAAAATGAATTAATTGGGGACAAATCACTTGAGATTACTGAGGATACTGCCTCCTAGTAGACAGATATTCTGATATACACTATAAAAAACAGGGGCACAACAAGACTTTTTCCTTAGTAATGTTAAGAACCTAAGGCAGCTAAAAATTATCTTTGATTTTAAACCACAGTCCACATCGTTACAAAATTCACAGACTGCCTAGATTAATCTAAGCTCTTAAGTCCCATGTAACTGTCATGAAAAGCCCATCCTTACTATGAGCTGTGCATTTAATAAATCAGGCAATGCCTTTTTTCTCCATTTCACAGTGCCTGCACATAGAACAAAACCTGCTGTGCCTTGGGGCAGCAGGAAGCTGCAGCTCTACAGCCCTGTCAGATTCAGCAGCAGACCTGCTCCTTCCCAAGAGCAGCCAAGACTGTAAATCTCCTCAGGCTGCCTGATGTTGTTCTGCTGCTGATGGCTTTTGCAGATACACAAATGAAAATTATTTGCTGGAGTATCATCTAGAGCTCCACAGACTTCTCTAAATGTCATGTGCTTTTTGCTACCAGTGGAGAACTTGGACTTATATGACCTTTAGAGGTGCTTTCCCTCTCCCTGTTTGGTCAGAGTATAATAGATCTCTAACTTACAAAAAATAAAAGTATTTTTTTGGCACTATAAACGTCCTCATAGCTTTTAAACAGGTACAAGCAACATCTAACCTATTACATACATCACATACAATCCTATAAAGTAAATAATGACCTTAAGATTTTTGTAGCTGGATTCAAAACTTCGTCCATCAGTAAGAATAATTTCAGTTACAGTCTATTTTATGAGTTTTACTCTGGTTGAACTCTAAACTATTTAAACAAGAGATCAAAATGTTATAATCCTAGCCGATTTTGCAGAATTTTGTTCCAACTGCTTATCAGGAAAATATCCTTAAATTGTCATCCACTATCTGTGCTCTTGACCTAATTAAACAACTGTCTACAGGGTAAGAAGACCTGATGACCAAAATAAAAAGAAAATCTTAATGTGTATAACACAATTACTTGCAAAATGCAGACTATATTAGATCATTAATGATATAGTTGAACCCTGGTCATCTCAATGAATGCAATTTCAGTTTCACTATGTTCTAGGTAACAATGTTAGCATGAACAACAGAGATTTGTTGCATTAAGTCTCAGGATACATAACTAAACTATAAAATATAGGAAAACATGAGCCCAGCAGTCTAAATATCTACACTGAGACACATATATTGTATTCTGAACTACACTGCTCTTATAAAAGACTAGAAAATTCCTATGGATTTCCAAGACAAAAGGAGCAATATGTACATATCAGAGCTGCTATGATACCAGAGATTAAGGCTGGTTTTTTTTGTGTGTACTTATTATTTATTGAGTCAATTCCAAAGCCTGCAAATTAAGTAAAAGAGTTCTGTCCTGCCAGAATGAGGGTCTGGTGGGGGTGGGCCTTCATCCTTACGAAAATTGCTGCATTAGAAAAGTACATATAAATGCAATTCACAGGAAAATCAGGGAAGCTGTAGCTCAGGGCAAATGTAGATCTCCAATCTGCTGGATAGATGAGGGGAAACCTTTGAAAATAAATTATTTTAAACGTTTTTATTGTCCAGACATATGCGAAGCTGCCCTTGTCACAGGAAGCCTTACAATGTGATCTATTCTATATTAACCTCAGTCTTTCAATATGATCTATTCTCTTTTAACCTCCCCCACTTGAGGATTTAGAGTAGGCTGTCCCCTCCACAGCAATAATATCTATATGTCAGGAGACAGCCATCCCGTGGGGAGATAATTTTGACACAGTGACATAAAGCACACTTCACGTTCAGCGACCCTTCAGGCTGTTGCAGCGTGCTCCCTGCCTCACCTTTCTCTAGCTCTCCTCCCTTTGGCTGCCCTGGTCAGTCCCAGCCCTTTGCTGGTCCAGCTTGTCAAGGGATTTCCTGCAGTACAGAGGAACAGGTCACCCCGAGGGCCAGGCACAGCCCCTGTGCCGCGATGGGAACTGCAGGGCTAAAATCAGCATTTTCTTAAAGCTCCTGAGCACTCACCTCCTCCTTCTGAAGATGCCAGAAGACATTTAGCAACTAAATTTAATGGATTAAATTTCCAGGCATTGAAACTTCTGCCTGAAAGTGTTTTATCCCCAACACCACTGAGCGACTTGAACCTTGCATGCAAATGCTGCTCTGGCTGCATGAAGCAGCATTCCTTTACCCATCTCATCTGAGCCATTCCATTTAGAATCAGATAGGGGAGGGAAGGTGTAAAGATGTCTCTAGCCTTGGAGAAAGGACTGGGAATAGGGAGCCTAAATTTCAGTATCTATGCCAAGTTCTGTCAAAAAACACATGTACAGCTGCACTATTTCAAATGGGAGGTCCATCTCTAATTTTCCTATTTCCAGTACACTTCAGGAATCTGAGGGGCCAAGAACAGGATGTAAAGCAAGGGTTTAGGGTTATGTCATGTCCACCCCTTACAGAACTGTATCCCCTCCCTGCTTTCATCAGCCACAACTGAGTATCCAGACTTGGCATAGTCCGTACATTGGAATCTGATCCTTGCTTATATTTCCTACATCAGCAACAAGTTTAAGAGAGATGACTAAGATATTGTTCTTCTCTTAATGTGAACAGTTATTGGCTGGCCTGAGTGTGCAGGAGCCATCCCTCCTCTGATGTGTTCTTCTTGAAATGCTCGGTACAGGCTGTGTTGGAGGTTATGACAGCACCTCCATACCATAAACAGCAGTGAACTGTGTACACAATTTGTACAGACTTTGTTTGCCTGCTAAGTAAGCCCAGGACTTCATTCTGGTGAGTTTTAAGTAAGGAAATAATAAAACTGGCATGAAAATGAATTAAACTGAACAGTAGGATGGGTGTTCAATCAGGAGAATGGATCCCACACTGCTGCTCAGTGGACAGGGAATACTGGTGGCAGATCATTTTCCCTAGATCTCTCCCTGTACAAATTTCCCCTGTATCCTGCCTCGGAAAAAGAAGAAATGCAGCAGTTCCAGGCCATCTCCTAACTACAGCACCCAGACTAACCCTCTGTGCAGCTTGTGCAGCAGGGATCAAGGGCTATGGGTAATCCCAAGGCCCCCCAGCTGCATTGTGCCAAGTTCAGCACCTGCAGGGAGGGCTCCTCCCTGGCCTGGATGTTGCTGAAGCTGCCTGAATGGAGAAGGTTTGAGAAGGTCTTTTATGTTTTATCACCAGTAGGCTGGTGCACTTCTAAACAGCTGGTGCACTTCCCAAAGCCCAGAGTATGCAAACAGATGCCAGGGAAGAGGGAGCAGGCAGCCAAAAATATGGGATCCTCCCCTCATCATCTTTTTAAATCTTTCAGCTCTTTTCAGTATAAGAATTCCTGATCCTGGTGTGGTTTTTCTGTTTGGTAACCCCCAACAGATGTCTCTTCTAAGCATATGACTAATTTTTTATTGAATCCACATAAACTTATTGTGAACACAATATCCTTTGGCAAGGAATTTTGCTGAACTACTACCCACTGCCAGGAAACCATCTCCTTTTGTTTCTATTAAATTTCTTTACTTCGTGTGATGTGCCATCATTTTTGTGCTGGAAAATAATGAAGAGCCAAGTCATCATTGCCCTTTCCATTCACAATTTTATACAACTTGGGTCATTTTATCTCCTTGCCCAGATATCTGATGTTATGAAGTCACTGGTGAAATTTCCTCCATTTGTTTATTGTGAACTGGGTTGTCACAACTGTGAATGCAGATATAAGAATCAGTTTGCCAAGAATCCTGCATTGCTGCTCAATTGCTTTTGGGAATCTCTCATCAAGTGAACTCCTTGGTGATCATGTTCCTGCAACTTATGCAGAATTCGATAATGATTGTGGAGCCTCAGTATTTAATATACTGAAAGAATCTTAATCCCTTTATGTTGCATGCTTGTAGCAAAACATCCCATTTTCTAAATCTAGGATTACCAATAGCAGCAAGGTGCAGGTGGTCTGTGGCTTTTCCCAGCCTCTTGTGGAATTACTCTGTTCAGTTATCATCCTGCAGTTGCTCACCTTTTTCCTACTTAAATCAAATGTTACATATATGCTACATATCCTATATTGCTACCTTGGGGATGGTAATCATAGCAGTAATTAATGTTTGTTTAACCTCCCTTTTTGAACTTCAGTGTCAAAGCAATCATATAGTCAAACAACAGAGAGCAAATAACTCTGCGATAGAAATTTCCTAGAACAACCAAAAAGTTAAACACGTGAGATAGTTATTTTCATCTGTCTCAGACAAAGTTCAGAGAGAAGGGAAGAGAGATGATCAATTACTTTAGGCTTGAAGATGAGAATGCTGCAGCTCAGCCTGTGAAAAATCAGGCTGATATGAGCTGGTATTTTCAAAGGTCTCATCACAGAAAAGTAGAGAACATGAGCTGACATGTTTTATCATGTGTGTACAATAAAGGAACTACAGAGCACAAAGTTTAATAATCACACTTCAGAGAGCTAGAGTTCAAAAAGAGGATGTGACACCAACTGATGTCTCAGTCCCCTTAAAAGAATCTCAGCTTAAAAAGAAGCACAACAATTAGAGACATCATATGAGAGAGAAGACACAGGGTGTGTTCTTCCTCCTTTATTTTGAAGTGATGAAGATACCTTACAATTTATATCTGTATTAGTGAATGTGGCAAAGGCAAGGCACGTGCCCATGAGCTGTCACACAGTGACCTACACAGCCAAATCCATGGCAGGAGCAGCCAAACTCTTGGTCCAGGCCAAGGAACACTCTTGAAAGCAATGCCCAGATCTGACTCAGGAGTCAGCACAGGCGAATCTATCACATTGTTGTGGCTACTCTTTTGTGGTGGGGAAGAGGGTTTAGCTGAAATGTCATATGCCAGCTAATCCTAGGATCACTGAATGGTTTGTGGCTTATTTTGCTTACTACTAAATATGCAACCACAAAAGTTGGGAGTAATGCACTTAAGCTCCAGAGAGAGGTAATATTTCAGACAACATACTGCTTGTATTTCTAATATGTTTCCTGTTGCCTAGATCTCCCAATCAACTAGGTTTGCTCAGGGGACTAGCTGGGTTACTTTTCTGAAGCTTAGCATAATCTTTTTCTTTATTCTTACTGTTACAAAGAAAACCTTGGCACCTAGCACAGCAATCTGGATTCCATTCCGAGAGCAAATCCAAGCTGTTTTTGGATCTAGCCTCACTGTAACACCAAAGAGGAAGAGAAACAGGGAGGATGCCATGGTACAGCAGGGAAAACTAATAGATTAGACAGCATAATATATTTCACTTTACATACCTCCAGTGTTGCCTTTTTTATACAAGCTCAAGCTCAGGAAAGACACAAAAGCTGAGGCTCAAAAACAAGGATCATCAAAAATAAAGCCATTCTAAATCTCAGTTATGTTCACTCATGCTTTGTGACGAATCGAGGGAAAAAATCAAAATATAAAAGCTTTCCTCTACCCTGAGTGATGAGGGTAAGAAGAGACATTAAAATGTGAAATGTTTGCACTGTAGCTTTAACCTCAGCTGGCATAGTTTTGTCTTTGGTTTAAAAGTTACTTGGAAATACAAATACAGAAAAGACTAACTAGTTTAGACTTCTGTGAAGGAATGGATTTCTTTGTGTACTGTGGCAATAGCCTGTATGAGTTTACGCTGCCTAAATCTGTGGATACACTTATTGAGGGAGGAGAAAAGAAATCTTAAATGTCTCTTCACTCTGCTAAGGTCATTAGCTCTTCTGGAGGTTTTTCTTTCAGGATTTAATAGAATCTAGTTACCTGAAACACGTGTGGTAATGAATAAACTTCACTAAAGTTGAGATAATTATCTGCTTGACCATTGAGTTGATTATATGGTGAAACATTGTGGTTCCAATAAAAAAAACTATTTACAATCTGCATCTGACTAACAGAAAAAATGGAGACACTTTAATTATGAGATTAAACATAATTTATTTAGGAGTTTCAGCACTAAGGATACTGTACATTGCTTTATAGATTAAGAAAGCAAGTCCTTATACCATTATATACCTTTTTTTGTTCAATGAAATTCAGATAGCAAACAGCTTGAATGTATCATGAACAATAATAACAAATATTAAGCACTGTGAATCAGTCTATATTAAAAGACAAATTGTGACTGTAAATTTAGGTCTGTTTCACTGAGGGACACACAAAAACAGGACAAAAGGAAACAATTAGCTTTCTGAATTTCACGGTTTTGGACTTCAAGCCAAAAAAATATTGGACAAAGGATATTCAGGAAACCAACACTTGAACTGACAGCCCTCCTGGTTTGTGTAATCAAATGGGAAGAACTCTACATCTACAGTAGAAATGAGATTACTCATGACTCTGTGGATGAACAAGGCAACAGCTTCTTTCAGAGGAGGAAGGAAGAGATGGGAAGATTTCAGGTTTTTTGAGTCAAACACTTTCTTGCTCTTCTCTTTAGGTGAAGGAAAATGTATTCTAAATATCATCCAATACTAATATTTTATTTATAAAGTTCTCTCTAATTCCAACAATGATCTAAAGAACTCAACTGGGGAGGGTTAGCTGTATGATCCAAGTTATCTTTTCTAACAGAATAGAGAGTTTGTGACCATTAACCAAATGATTCACAGAGGAGGCCCTTTGGGAGAGCTGGGAAGGCTCAGGGTCATTGCTCCAGCCAGAGAGAACTGGATGATTGATGAGCTGAGCTGTGAAAAAAATTCAAGTGGAATGAAGACCTGAACCTGACTTCGGTGTACAATTAGTCCTTTCCAGAGTACAGGGAGTAGTCATCAGTCTATGCACCCCCACTAAGTCTTAGAAACCCAATTTTTGACTGCAAAGCAAAAATCTGGAGGAATTCTCATCTCTGAAATTCAATACATGAGCACACTTGAGCAAGTTCTGCATCCTATTACACATTGCTTGTTTTAATTAATATATGTCCTATTAGAAGTGAGTAGAAGAAATATTCTGACAGTTTTATTGTGTTTGGGATTATGTCAAGGATTTAACATAAGGAAGGCCAAGTGCTACTGACTGTACATTTCCTTTTCAGATAATTTAACTGGCAAATTTGTCTTGACATATTATCTTTTGGAAAGGCTCCCTGTTACCTATGCCAGGTATAGAAACTGTGTAAAGAACGCTACTAATCCAACACTACCTGAAGTGCATCACTACAGCAAAATCTGGATGTGAGATGATAAATTAATGCATTAAAATGGTACAGTTTAGCCAGAAAACTCCTCTCATGTTTTCCAAAATCTGGATAGGGTGACTGCATCAGTGGTTTTAATTATAAGTCAGTGGAAATTGTGTTATTTCATCTTCATGTGCTTTTTACAGATCAACATGATATTTCAAGGGCCTATGATTACTTTTACCATGGTGGTTCTTCCTTGGTGGGATACTCTAAGTCTGTGTTTTGCCGTTGGATTTGGCATGATCCTTTAGTTTAAGCTGTCTAATCAGAGCTACTATTTCAAATTTTCTGTGGTCTTTGCAGACATTTATATATTTATATATTTATATACTGTACCTTAGAGTAGGACAAGTATGTAAAAACATTAAGCCCACATATATTTTTTTGTGTTACTGGTGGATGTTTTATACATATTTCCAGTCACACTGAAAATGAAAATGTGGGTTAACGATGATACAATTATTATAACAATGGAGAAGCTCAGACTTGCTCAGGTAACAGAATTTGGAGCATCTCCTACTGCCTTTAACTCTGGTTCATGGAATGCTCCTGCTATAAAAGTATTTGCTTGTATTGGTCACACTACATAAGAACACAGTTTTGCCAGATTTCATCTCAACATTTTGTTTAGAGTTAATTGGCAAAAGTTAGTAGAGTAGTATTGGCACATTTTGAGATATTTATCCCACCAAGGCTAAAATGTGAGCAAATGCTGTGTAGAGATGAACAGCCCCTTCCATTTACTATGGTGGGACTGTTAATGAAAAACACACAAAGAACTTCTAATTTTTAGCAGATAATATTGGATAACATGGAAGCCTGCAGTTCTTAAAAGGGAGGGTTTCTAAAACAAAATTAGGATAGTTGAGCTTACATGGCCCAGCAGCTTTATTTAGAGCTTTGAGCATGTTTAATAAGCAATTACACCTGCAAATGTACAAATTAGTATTTCTGCTAATAGGAAAACCATGTTTTAACTTCTATGTAAAATAATTGGAAAGTTTGGGTGCTTTATCTACATTTTGGATTTGTTTTCTGAAAGTTCAATAGGGCTGTTGTGCTGGACTGATGCAATTTGCTGTAAATACATTGAATCTAAACCTGACTTAAACACTGTGGGCTTGGTTCATTTGAAACTGTCTGCCACCTATTAGACAGCAGAAAAGACAGAAGCCAGAAAAATGTTGCTCAGCAGAGATTCAAAACAAACTAAGAAAGCCCTAAGGGTTTCCAAAACCAGTGGCTCAGCCCTTCATTCAGCTGCCAGTCTCTCATTTACTTTGCTTTACCTTGGCTTTATGTTAAGCTCCTTCACTCCACTTTAATGTCACACAGAGACCTCCTTCACTCTCCTGATTGTTAAGATTTCCCTGAGCACAGCCCTTGGGGGTTGGGAAAATCTGTTGAGAGTTTAATTGTAAGGCAGAATTACAAGGCATCTCACCATTATGTTGTAGACTCAACATTGTAACTTCATAAGGTTAATGAGATCTTTGAAGCAAAAACAAAAACAAAAAAAAAAATACAAATTCCTGTCTCTGTGCTGCTTTGAAGGGACTTCAGAAAAGATGTATGTAAGAAAAGGAAAAGTCAACAGCCCTGTTTTAAAAAGGTAAGGCTTAACTTCTGAACAAAGCCCCAGTGTTCCCAATGAGCACTGAGTTATGCCAAGGTTTGTGTCCAGCCTTTGTGAGCAAATCCCCCTCATCTGCACTTCCATAAAATCAGTCACAGGGGACACCTGAAGTTTCTGGCAGACGTCAACTGCAAAATGGAGCCTTTGACAGGCAGACTTGTGAAGTGGTTGAGAGCATGTTTAAACATGACTTCTAAGCCTGAAAATTTACAGGGTGAAGACAATCTTGTAAGAGGGAGCTAAAGAAGGACAGAGGAAATGTACCATGAAATCTTTACTAGAAATTGAATTGTTTGATGTCCTAATTTATTTAGAAATTAAAACTCATATGAGGATAATCACAGGAAAATAGTCTACTTTTATGTAATGAAAAATCTCTGCCTGTTCTGGCACATTTCATAATGTTCAGATTTGTTTCCTATACAACAACAGGTGTAAGTGCTCCTGTTAACACATTCACCCATAAGTTTGGATGTGAATATTCCTTTTTTGTGCTCTTTTCCTCCCACACTTGATGCTTCTCTCTCACTTCCTTCCTATGAACTATTGCTTTTCCATTGCTGAATTGCTCTCAGTGAACTTCTGTTTGTTGTTTTTCTAAAGTCTCATCCTTCAAACCTCTCTGTAAAAATGATGAGCCATTGATAGATAGAGCCAAGGACAATGCACTAGAGAAAATCTTTTAAAGGAAGCTCTTTCCTTTTGATGTGATTCTATATGCTGAAAATTATGAAAATAAAATTATTTTCAAATACAAATATATAAAATCACAGCAGCAGCTCTAGATTTAGACAAAACCTAGACCTGGATCTGGTAGAGCATGGATTTGCCCATGAGAAACAATACTAAAATATGAGCCACAAACAGAGGAAGGATACTTCTGGAGCAAGGAAAAAGTGTGGTTCTCTCTCACCAGAAACTGGAGATGTTGGCTGTAATCCTCTTTACATCAGAAGGAAAGTAAGGAGCAGCAAGGAGCCATTGACTCATGTGCCTTCCTGAAGGATGAGAGAAATTCAAGCTTAAATGTCTGCCAAATCCACTGCAAAAGAAGATTCTGAATCTGGTTGTTACAAAGGGGTGTTTGCTCTTGCCACTGGCATCTTGGTAACTTGGATCCAAGCATGTCTGCTTCTGGTTTTGACCAAAAATTGTGCACTGCGTATGAGAAGATTTTCCTAATGAAGTTTTTATCAAAACCAGCATGGTCCTTTGAAAGCATTAATGAATTAGAATTTCCTGATGAAAACATTCCACCAAAAAAATTCCTGAACTAACTCTACTCTTCATTTCAGCTAGATTTGGATCCGGTCCTCAATTACTAGAAAACACTTCCTTCCTCAGCAGAGCTGACTAACAGAAATTCTTTAAATGAATGAAGACAGACATGTCATTAGCTTTTTTTCACAGCAAAGTCTGAAGTGAATAGAAACAAAAATCCTGTGCAGGCAGGTGAGGCTAGAAATATGTCTGTTATATTGAATAAACATACCAGGAATCAAACATGATTTTTAGATAGCTTAAAAAATAACAAAGCAAGCTTGTGAATAAGGACTGTACAAATATTTTTTGAATGAATAAGACTCACTTGAAAAGTTCAATCATTGATTTCATTTTACACTTGAGATCATTTGCAGTCCTGGCTCTTTTTAAAGTAAGACTGATGTCATTTAAGAAACAGAGGCTGAAAATATTTGCAAACCTTAATTTTCACAGTATAACTTCAGGAAATAAAGCCATCTCAAGTTCATTAGATGTTTTAAAATCTTTTGAATAAAACAACAAAGCTATAAATGATAAAAATGTTATTCTGAGAAGTCATTTGGTACATCAAAGTTATTCTCTTCTCTTTTGAAGAATATGGGGCAAATCCAAATTAGATACCTGATAGTGCATATCTGCATTTACTTTTTGACTTCTCTGCTGTTTAATATGAACATAAAATCCAGAGGATCTTGTTCTAGACTGTAGATGAACAGCTCTCAGAGAGTGATGCAAACCTTAAAAGAAGGAATGGAGGTAATTCTAAAGTAAGCACACGGTAAATGTAAGCACTGGAGTTTCTGAGTCCGTTTGTGTGGCTCCTTCTTC
Source organism: Lonchura striata (assembly GCF_050655825.1). Classification (NCBI taxonomy): domain Eukaryota; kingdom Metazoa; phylum Chordata; class Aves; order Passeriformes; family Estrildidae; genus Lonchura; species Lonchura striata. The sequence continues at coordinate 68,604,953 of NC_140741.1, forward strand.
CTCTCAGAAAACATTGCTGAAGCCACAGAAAGAGACAACCTCAATGTAGTCTGCTTTGGGAAGTTTTCAGGTACTTTAATGCATTTCTTGCAAGTTCTGAATAGGCCCATTGTTCCTAAACACAAATTTGGTGGCAGCAGCGCCAACACCCCTGTTTTATATCACGAGCATCATACACTGATCACGGCTCACCTGAGAAGTATCTGACAATGTTGGAATTAGGCACCCATGCTGGAATCCTCCACACTAACCCTAGCCATCTGCAAGGTGCCTGTGCACCACAGAGAAGCTCCTGCTCACCCGAGGAGAGAGCACAAGGTGTTCTGGGGTGCAGTTCATCCCATCAGCATGGCAGGGGCTGACTGCAGTGAGATCACTTCTCCCTGCCGCTGGCAATGAGCTCAGGTAGGGCTGCCCACACACTGGATTGTAGCAGCTACGTTCCTCTCTCTCTCAAGATTTTTTCATAGAGGAGCACAGAGGAAAGAAAGAGAAAACAATTTCTATTTCTACTCCTTGTTTTTCCCATGTAGAATGTGTTTGGAGAATTGTTTACTTAGGGTGATTGCTTAATTGGACTCTGGTGAGGATTGTTTGAGCCTAATGGCCAATCCAATCTAACTATGTCTAGACTCCAGCAAGAGGGTTACAAGTTGTAGGTAGTTAGATATGATAATTAGAAAAAGTAGATATAGATATAGTCTCAATATCTTCCTTTGAATAGTACATTAATGTATTATAGTATAGTTATAATAAAGAAATAATTCAGCCTTTTGAACTAGAATCAAACATCATCATTTCTTCCCATTGAGTTCACCTACATTTACAACACTGGATTTCTACAGGAGCTTGGAGGAATGCCACAGCTGCAGCCCACTGAAATCTTGTGCTTAGTACCACATAAGATCTAAAGCCTATTTTGTTGTTGTTGTTGTTGTTGTTTTTTATATCTCATTAGTTAAGGAAACCAATGAGGCTTTCCCAGCTACACATAATAATCATGTGCCAACTTTGTGCTGTTTGATGAGAACTGAGTGTGCATCACTTCTCTGTAAGTGGGGTTTTCTGTGAAAGGTAACATATTTTTCCACAGAAAAGAAGGGAACGGTGCATTCCAATGGCTTTAGATAATCTAGTTGAAAAAATGATGGGGTGGGTGAGGATTTTATTTAACACACATCTTATATCCAAATGGAATGTTAAAAGTATTTTTAGGAATATCTGGGCTTATTTGCTTTCTGAACATAGAAAAGTGGTGTTAGTTTTTATGGGCAAAGCTCTATATAAGACTACTTGTCTTGGGTGTGAATTGGCAGAATTAATTCCATATTTCATTTAAAGAATCTTAATAACTGTATAAATTAGTAAAAGTAGTATAAACTACACTTTCCAGTCTGAGAAGACCTGCAGACAGAAGGCAGTTTGGGAGGGTTAATTTAGTATTTAGGTTAAAATAAACTTCCAGAGTTTTTTAAGACCGAGTTTAGGAATTTTCTCAGTAATTATGTTTGTTTTGCTTTTAAAAACAACAACAATAACATTATTTTGATTGCATGAGTCTTGGCATATTGGTGTATTCCACAGAACAAGAAAAGTTAATGTTGTCCCAATATTTCAAATGGATAGGTGGAATAATCTGGTAATAATATTCCTGACAACTTGACATTGACATAGGGCAAAATAATAGCATAGTTGATATAAGGCTTTACTACTCAAAATCCAAAGTAGGGTAATGCCATTAAAGTCAGTCAGTGTGGGTTTGTGAAACAATTCTTGTCAAAGTAACTTTCAGTGAGATTACACATTGCCACTGATAAAGGTAAATATGCAATATATATTGTATTTGACTGTTATCACACAACATTCTCTGAAAAAGACATATTATAGAATCAACTTGTGACATATTATGAGGATTGAAACCTTGCTAATGGTTAAATCTACACCTCCTCAGTGAAGGTTTATCATGTGGGTGTGCTTCTAGACTTTTTTTAATGGTTCAGAATAAATTACCATCCAATATTTTTATCAACAGTCTTGAAAACACCCGGTTCCTAAATACTTTCACACAGTAAATCATATGAAAATGAAGAGTAATGAAGAAAACTGATTAATAGGGTCTTTATTACCAACAATAAATGTGTATATACCAAATAATAAAACTGCAGGCAATGAACTTTAAATATTTGAATATTTCCTGGGCTGCAGTGACCATGATAATGGAGAGCTAGCTGTGGATATATAGCTAATCATGATCTCAATCTGATTCATGCCTACAAAAAAAGAGTACAATGAAAACCAAGGAAAGTGGGTGGAAAGCTTGCATTACCTCTCTATTTGTCATGCTTATGCTCTGGGGTTATTGTGTCTTGTTAAAGTGTCTCTGCTCTAAGACAGAAGTTTAAAGGACTAGAAATTATTCAGAAAAAAAGTCAAAAATGTAATTGAAAGTTGAAATATGACCGAGAACGACAATCTAACTGCTAAAGGGATTTGCCTTGTCTGAGGAAATAAAAATTGTCTGCAGACTGAAACAGAAAAAACATATAAATATGATTATAATTTTATGGGCATTATTTGTGTGCTGTGGTTTGTGTTTGTTGGGTTTTTTGTTTGGTTGGTTTTGATTGTTTGTTTTTGTTTTTGTTTATTTTCTTGTTTGTTTTGTTTTATTTTGTCTTTTAATCTAGCAAAAAAAGTTATGTACAGATGAGTGGATACTGAGGGAACATAGACTCCATGAAGAAAAATTGTATCATGTAAGGGTGAGAGGATTATCTAGATACAGTCTGTCTAAAATAATAATAATCTTCTCCATCAGTAAAATACACTTAATTAATGATATGTGCTTATGTAATGACATGATTTGTTGAGATGGAGGGTTTAATATCTATAATGTTACCCATGCATGCTTTTGCTTGTTTTAGAAGGGCTTTCACAGGAGACAAACATGTGCTGCACCAGATTTCAATGTATCTGTGAAGGATAACAACATTCTGGTGTATGGCCATGCTTTATTCACTAAGTGTACGGTTGAATTGAATTCTGGTGAAATATCTAAGTGGTATTCCAAAGACCCATAAAATTACATTGTGTTGTGTCAGGGGAGGTTTAGGTTGGATATCAGGGAAAGGTTCTTCCCCCAGAGGGTGTTTGGGCACTGGGACAAGCTCCCCAGGGCAGTGGTCACAGCACTGAGCCTGACAGAGTTCAAGGAGCATTTGGACAATGCTCTCAGGCACAGGGTGTGACTCTTGGGGTGTCCTGTGCAGGACCAAGAGTCAGACTTGATGATTCTTGTGGATCCCTTCACACTCAAAATATTCTGTGATTCTATGATACATTGCATGAAAAGAATGTTTGCAAAAATGCACATTACAATTGGTAGAGGTTTGAGGGTTATACTGAATGCAAGACTGGGCTTGTAGCTAATGCATTTAATTCTTTCACAAAAGCAGTAATAAATTACAGGTAGTTGAAAGGCACCCTTATAATTCTTGCTCTGTGAAAGCTAGGAATGCTTCAAATTGGAAACATGTAAAAAAAATTCAAAAGCTGTTTGCTCTGATCAGCAGAGCATGTTGTCAGTCCTTGACCACTGGCATGGAAAGGAAATAAATGGGGAAATACCAGAAAGGTGACAGAGCTTTGGGAGAAAAACAACCAACCAAATAAAACCCACCACAGAATAAATGAACAGTCATTAATATTGAAACTCATTAATATTTTCTATGTTGTCGGTGTTGCTATATCCCTCATCTCTATCACCCAGGGCTACATATGTAATTACAGAAATGCGCAGTAGATTAGGGAAAATCCAAATCAGAGAATTGACTTGACAAGACACTGACCCACACCTTGCTCTGGGAAGCCCAGGCACTGGAAGACAGAGAAATCTTTAGAGCAGCCCAGGAAAAAAAAATCCTGTGCCAGCTAGGGAAGAGGTAAGGTTAGATTACCCAAATACATTGATTCACAGCATCTCCCCAGCACCATTTTTCAGGAGAGTCATCCAGGTTTTAAAGTTGGCTTCCCCTGGTAAACATCCAGTGTGCTGATGGCACCAATTTGTGTGTCTGCTTTACTCCAGGGGAGATTGGATTTGCTGTTTTCTTGTTCCCAGACGGTGCAAACTGTAAGCTTTATTCCCAGTAGGCAAATAGGAGCTGTCACCTGCAGTGCAAACATCAGTGTAAAGAACCCCTGGTGTGCAGCATTCAACACAAACCAGATACTGTCAAGATCATCTTTGTACAGACAAGCAGGAAGGAAAAGCAAACACACTCTGCTTATACTCATTTACACGTTATGTTGCCATAAGCTTTCTCCAAATATTATGTAGATGGAAAAGGAGACCTCATGCTGCTGTAAATCAGTAGCTGTGCTGTGGCAGGAGAAAACAGTTAAGGGATTCAGTTTTCTTCCAAGAAAAATCATACTTTTCAATTCCATCTGAATCAGGGCCAAAGGAATATTCCTTATCTGGCTGCAATAAGTGCTCTTTCAAGCAGGGATATATGGCCATCACACTCTGCACTGCCAGGATGTGGAGAGGGGATTAATCCTTGGGATATGGGTGCCTCTTAGAGCAAGAGACCCTGAGGGATTTAGGCACCCACCCTCCTTGCATTTCAAAGAGAATTGGGTTCTTTCAGCCTCACTACCTAGGAGTTCCCTCAAGTTTCTCTTCATAAACAGCAGTTCATATTTTTATTAAGGAAACCACAGATGAACTTTGTGCCTGGGAATACTACCACACACATCCTGAGCTGGAAATTACTGAGTAGAAATTAGGGTTTTTAAATTTATGCATTACTGCAAAATTGCTGCTTCATAACAACATCACTGTCTTAATGTCTACAGTTATTTTTCTTGCACTGGAAAAATAATAAAAAGAATAATCAGATAAAATACTTCTTTTGGTTGCACCAAACAAAACCTTAGTATGCAAAGCATGACAGCAGAACTCAACAGAGAGAGAGCTGTGATTTAGGGCAGGATAGGATTTAGAACTCATTTTCTTTGTTTCACATTGACTCCCAAAATTAAGAGGTAGATAGAATGGCTCCTTTGTCTCCAGTGCATTCTCTCATGAAGTCGAGTCTGCTCACTGTTCACTGTCACATTGCTCAATGTTTCAGGGAATCTGCCTTTTGAACAGGACAGATTGAATCCTAAATAAGTAGTGATAAAGTCTACAGCTAGAATTTTATGCAGCATTTCACATGACCCCAGACTGTAGAATGTGAACATCACCATCCTCTCCACCACTCTTCATATACAACCATTTCTCTCAAGTGAACCACAGCATCCCTCTACCCTGTGTGTTATTTCTCAGCTTGTCTGCAGACAACTTTCAGTTCTGTGTAGTCTGCCTGGGTGAGTGCTGGGTTAACCATGGCCTGGATGCAGAGAGAGCCCATCTCAATGTAAAGCCAGATTAGGTCAAATGAGCTTTATTGCTTCATGGACAACTTCTCCATAGTAACTGTTCTGCTCCAGGAACTGTTGACCAGCCTCAGTAAATGTGCTCCAGCCATTGACTAGCCTCAATGACTTGTGCTGAGTCTGAGTTAAAAAGTCCTCTAAAGCACAAATTGGACATGTGAAGGAACCTGAGCTCTCTCAAAACATATTAAGGACAGTGCAGAAGCTTCTTGGCTCTGGAAGGAGTCACCCAATAGTATTGCCAGCATTAAGATGAGTATAACTAAGCCAAACTTTACTCGAGGAACTCTTTCCAAACCATGCAGATGTCTGCACTTAATTTCCCACATTTCAGCTACATCTTCCTTTGGATTTATGACTGATACGTTCTTTAAAATTATATTATCCCAACTTTCTATTATTTAGACATTGTGGCCTCCCATTAGTAGTTATTTCATTGTTTCAGAAAGCTTTTTGTGGTTTATTTTAACATAAGTGCAACAGATTCTCCCAATGCCCGTTCAGAGCTATCTTTTCTTTGCAGGGACTTGAGTCCACACGTTTAATAGGATCCTAGCTAGAAAATATAAAAGTATTTTGGTACTGATACTTTACACCTTCTCCTTCTCCAATTTGCACAGCCTATTTTTGTATGAAGGAGAAGAGAGAGAGAACAACATAGAAAGTCTGAGAAGAACATGTCCCGAATTCTGCAGCACACAGGTAAAACAAGACCAAAACTCTGACTCCAGGCTGTGCTCCAATGCATATTTAATCACTTTATGTAAAATGTGAAAGCCAGCACAAGAAGGATTTAGAGGGCTTCCAGCCCAGAACATTCTGGCACTTTCCTGGAATGTGATAAAGATGGGGCAGTGAAGGTCTTTGAAGTCAAGCAGGGTGTGCTGTAGTGCAAGGCTCCTGAGGAAAAGCAGAGCTCCTCTCCCTTACCCATGTCAAGAGTGGAGGGAGGAGAGAGGAGAAACCTCTCTGTGCTCTGAGGAGAAACCTCACTGCAGCCAGAGAACAAGGTAAGTGGGTTCCACTGCCACTCTTGAGAGTCATGACAGGACCCCAATTATAGGCAAAACCCTCATACTCCAGGCACTGAGGAGATGTGCTCAGCAAAAATCTTTAGGGAGTCTAAAGACTTTAGCTGTGGACACTGAAGTACCAAGATGTAACACACAGTGTTTAGGATCCAGATGGCAATTTGGTCATTTGAAGGAAACAACCTTCCATACACTCACTGTGGACAGGAAATACTAACAAACCAAATACTAACAAAGCAAAGGGTCAAATGTGCTTCCTTCTGTTTGGGGCATATTCAGATAATTTAACTGCCACATAACTTCTATTTATTCCTTTAAATTGATCTGCTGAAAGTCTTTATGCTGATTTATTTGTAGACTGAGGAAGGCCTATCTAAAAAACTTTGTCATAGCAGGGCAGGAAGATATAAGTAGAGCAACCGAGGCAAATACTTTTTTTTGCCAAAGCTGGACTTCTTAAATCATACTTTGGGCTTAAGAAAAATGTCTCTACATTCTTATTCTGAGTGCCTCTGATCTCCTTCATGGTTGAAACACACAAGATGTATTAATTAGTGTGTTCTGCATCTGGAACAATTCTCCATTCAGCTGCCAAACACCCAAGCCAATACCAGTGGAGTATCCCATGATACTGGAGATGTTTCTTTCTACAGGATAAACAGATATAGAACAGAACTTTTGACAGATATGCAGCCTTCTGGAGCAGCACATTCAGGTTAGTAAACTGTCCTGCAGTGCTTAAAATGGTGCCACTTCCCCATTAAATGTAATTTAATCACACTGAATGTATGAAGGCAAAGAGTCTGCCACATGTGGAAATCCAATTAAAACAATCTTAAAATAAGCAACATAAAACAACCAAGAACTTCTATTTTATTTCAATTATTGTGATGTAAACTATTTCTAAGTTGAGTAAGAAAAATATTTGCTTGAATATACTTACAAAAACCTGCATTTTTAATCCAAATTGACCAGTAAACTAGAAAAAGCTAAGTTTTCCCTATATAAGACAAGGAGAATCATGGCCCTGGACTTGCACTCTTTAATTGAAAACACATGTATTGATGATAAGACTGATGATTAATAAAATATAAACTACAAGCAAGTCTTGCCATCTTGGGAATACACAGTTTTCTGCAACACAGAATCATCAGCAAGTACTTTAATTTTTCACCACTAAGCATAACTTCATATTTTACCCATGCTGAGTTGAATCCTGAACTTGAAAATGCATTTGTGTTTTTCATGGGCTTCCTTAACACCACTAAGGGTAACTCATCTTTAGCACCAGCTGAAGATATAACCTTGCCAAAGCCCAGGTGCAAAACAATTTGGCTTTATACCCAAATATTGTAAGAGGCCAACACATAGCTCTGAGAATGGAAAGATGCCAGATGGAGGCCAAAGTTTTAAGCTGTTGTCTTGGTTCGACAAGACAGGAGTCTGTGAAAGAGGGCAAAGCCTCCTGTGCAATGGAGAACGGCAAACCCCCCTCCCTCTGAATTACCAGGATCTTTAAATTAAAAGGCTCTCAGGCAAAGATATGGGAGTGGGAGTAACAATTCTTTACTAGGAGAAAACTAGACAACAATTTAAAAAAGGCAAATGCAATCGGTACAAACAAAACCAGTGAAAGAAAAAGTCCAGAACCTGAGGGATGCCAGTATCAGTTCTGCTGGGACAATTGCTTCCCTTGCAATAGTTGATGAGTTGCAGCTGAAGTGGTGATCTTTAGAAGGGTATAGTTTTCCTCTGAAGATCTGGTGGCAGTGGGGCCGGTCTTCCTCTGCGCCGGGGTTGCCTCTGAGCTCCGCCGCCGTCGGCTCAGCGCGCGCCGGCTGCTTCGCTGCGAGTGCCGCCGAAGAGAGAGCGAGAGAGAGAGCTGCTTTCCCCGGGAATCCCGCGAAGAGAGAGAGCGAGCTGCTTCTCTTGGAGTCCCGCCCAGAGAGCTGCCTCCTCTCCCCAAAAAGCTACCCCTTTAAACAACAATAGAGTGCTTGGCTTCCCCCCTCTGGGTGGGACCCCTCACGGTGTTACATTTACCAGCCCTTCATTGAATCAGTCAATGGTGTATAAACAAACCATTGCCTCTACAGGGCAAACCATTGTCTCTGAGAGAGATAACAAAAACCTGTCCAACCGGTTTTGCCTTCAACAGATGGCAAATGGAATACAAGCTTATCTTACAACCCAGGACAGCTGTTAAACTGAACCTATTTAGCCACCATTTCTTCTGCCACATAGGCTTGTTGCCTAAGATTATCATCCTGCCATTTCATTTATTTAACCAAATTCCATCATGCAAGCATAAGAAATTAAACCTTTTGTATTACTAAATATAGCAGAAATCCCATCTGCAGTTTTAATTATGTACAGGAATATATAATTTCAATCTAGACTCTTCAGAAAACATCAGGTACATCTCAGCAAGCTGGAATTTATGTTTAAATTCGCTTTCCATTTCATTAACAATTCAGTTATTTTTCCTTAAAACAGTTCAGTGCATGTTTCCATTGCTTTGTATAATCACAGGACTCTCATAAACAATTGCTGGACTGAATTCTAAGGCTGGAGCTGTACAATGTAGACAAAACAGAGAAATCAGGAATTCCGCATTTTATTCTGTCTATACATTAATATAGGTGTGTGTGTATTTATGCACATATACAACATGAACAATAAAAGCTGCTCAAAGGGAATAGTATTCTGAAACTGTAGAAGTTGTCCTCAAGCTGTTCTACCTAAGACCAAGCAGTGGTTCCTATATATTCATTTCTACATGTGGAATAAACTATGTGAAGTGAAAGGTGACATATGGTTATTGACACCTCTCTGTAAAAGAGAATGTACACGGAAAACTATTTCTAGCAACTATTTCCACATCTAGGAAAATCCTGATCCAACTGTAAAAGGTCATCTGAAGGAACATGATGGTTGGACAATGACTTGTAAAACCGCACAGAAAAATTTCTGAAGGATTTATTTAAAAGTAACAGTAGAAGAGAATCAGTTTCCTTTTACTTATTTTCAGGCAGCTGTCTTAGGCGTGGGGTCCTGTTGGGATCCTTGTCCAGACCTGAGCCTTGAGACAGCTCACCCAAGATCTGTACTGAGCCTCCATCATTTCTCTCTCGTGCACTGGAGAAGCCCAGAGCTGCTCACACTGCACCAGCTGCTAAGCACCAAAAGCTGGCTGCACTGAATTTAGCCTTAGGAAACTTAAGAAGTCATTTTCACTTCAGTTATAAAGCCAGTCTTTGGATTGAGTCAATTAAGGATTTGATGTTCAGCATGTCCAAATTAAGTACTGAGCACTGGTGGCTTGCCAGTAATAACCCAATATATTGCAAGATAATAAAGTATGTTGTGAATACCAGAAAGCTCAATTATATTAAAAGCTTTCAGCTTAAGCAAGGCTATTCCCTTGATTTCTGTCTCTATTTAATTTTCAGGCTGTGACAGTAACTACTTCATCATGTGCTGGTTGATTTCCTAAGAGCATTAAAGTACACAGTAAGTCAGACATAGCCATTTTAAAGATGCAAACAGGGAGGTAGAATCACCCTATGCCAGGCTGTCCTGGAAATGTACATAAAAAAAGGGTTTAATCATCATTATTATACAAGTTGAGGGATTTATTAATTTAGCTAGGTTTTATTAACTTAACCCTTGGTCTCCTAATTTTGAAATCTAACAACTACTGTAGAACTGTACATGGGAGTTTTAATAATTTTCCTGTTAATAAGCAAGATAATTTCAAATTAAAGTGCATTATCACATTCCTTTTAGCTAATTCATTTTAATGCAGTTATATGGGGTTCCAACAGAAAAAAAAAAAATTCCCTCAAAAGATATAAAAAAAAAGTTTCAAATTTGACATTTCTTTCAAGTTTTAGTCCCATGTAAACTTGGACTCATCTATTAAGAACTCACTGAATTTCAAAATACATTTGTGTGACCAATCAGCCAGTGAGATTTCAAAAACAAATATACAAGTGTATAAAAATAATACAATTTTTCATTATTCTGTTGAATGCCTTCAAAATCCATACCTGAGTTCTCAAGGAATCAAGACTTAAAGTAAAAGCATCTGTCTGTGTATTTCTCATACACTTCTGTTGCTTTTTGATCCCCTGAAATGGGGGGAACTGAAATGAATTAAAGCACCCAAGTCCTTTCAGTGCACTCAGTGACAGTCTTACATTCTTTTACCTTTTCTCATAGCTGAGCCTGTCTCTTCATTTTTCTTCTGATCATTCCACTCCCAGGTCACTGAGATTTGATCCCCCCAAAATGCAAAAGATGATGGCTGTAGTGGGGCACCACACAGGTGTGTTTATAAATGAAAATTATTTTGAGTACTCAAAGAAGTCATTCCAAAGCAATGCTCCAAAAGGTTCCTACCTTATGTTTACATTCTTTTCTCTAATTCTTATGCAATCACATACAACAGTGAGCTGGATGGACAATACAAAGCTGTTAGGCATCAGCACAAACACTGTTACAATTTAGAAGTTTGCTATAATCGTGGGCTGTGGTGCTGCATAACTAGAATAACCACAGCATTTTAGAGCAGACCGTGAAGCACATTTCCCATCAGGAAAGAGCTCTTTGCTTGACAAACCACTATGAAATCCATGTAAAGGAACCCCATTCAGAGTTAATTTCAATGTTATTATAAAAACCCAGATTTTTCTATCCACAGACAGAAGTCCTTTCACTCACAGATAGTAAGAGAGTAAGAACTAGCCTAAAATGACTTTTAGGGTTTGGAGAGGCAAAAGCAGATTGCTGCTGCCTTCACTGGCTCTGAAACCTAAACATGGTTTTGTGCACATTCAGGACATGGCAAGAAAAGAGAAGGACTGGAGCAGTTAATTAGAGAAAGCATATCATGCCTTCCCACAGCTCCTAAACCAGGACAACAAGTTCTCCCCAAATTTGACAAAAAGTTGAGAGAGGGCTAAATTTACTACAACACAAGGAACCTTAACACCAGGGCTCTAGAAAGATGGTTCTTTATAATGCCAGTAAAAACACTGACCTTTCAGAATAGATCTGCTTTACAGGCACCACAGTGAGAGCAACATGACTAAAATAACCATCTCAGACCTCTGCAAATGTTTACTTTTACATATATGAAACTCAGGTTGCAGTGATTTGCTCTGCTTCTTGGAGATAATTTGCAGCATGCTGTGCTCTGACCAGCACATCTGTTAATATTAGTAACTAGTTATTAGTAAAATGTGGCTCCATGACTGGGATCTAGGCTGTCTTGGAATGGTCTTTATCCAAGTCCAAGCAGTCCAATGGTCTGCTGGTAAAATGAGAGGGAAAGAAAACAACAATAAAAAAGTAAAACTAAATTAGCACTTTGAGATTTAATAAAATGGGAAGAAGATTTCAGAAAAGAAATAAAGCAGATATTTTTTATATATTTTAACAGCTAAAGACACTTCAGTTTTGTTGCTGGCAATTTTATTTTCCATTTGGTTTTGAATACATGTAAATAAGGCCATGGCTCAGAACAAAGAGATTGGATAGAGCAGAGAAAACAGGATAATGTGTAAGCCCCTCTTTGATGTCGAGCAGTTCACTCAACAGGCAGCTCAGTTTGTCCCAAATCCAACTTTAGCAGCAGCTTGATCAAATTCACATGCAGTGAACCTGTCCCCTGGGTGTATTACTGACTGCTGAGGGATTGATCAGGAAAGCAAACTTCTTACCTGTTTTGTCACCAACATTCTCTCGTGTATCTGCTCCACTGTTTCCTAACACCAGAGTGTGTAGCTGCCCCTAGAACATCAGAAAGAAGTGCAGTTAAATCACTGTCCTTTACATTTTTTATTAGGCTTCTGCTTTTAAAAACAGAAACATTGGAAATTTGCCAATCAGATGCAAAGCAAGCTCAGAGGAACCAAATAATACCTACGGCTGTAGTAGTATGATCAAAATATTTTCCATAGTTCACAATCTACAGCCGTTGGCAAATAGTGAATATCACATATAAATACCCTTTATAAGAGATGTATCTTTATTTAAAACTTCATTCTTATATAAATAAAGTATTTCAGGAAAGTAATGTCAAATTGTTAACAGTGATATGAAGCAGTCTCCATGTGTCATTTATTCCTATTTCCATGCAAAAAAAATGTTGAAAGAGCTAAAGCATTCTTGGCTTCTAAAGAAGAAACCATATTGGATCTTTCAGCTATTTCCTTTGGGAGGACATTAAAGTCAACCCTGAAACATCAACAGGACATCTAAGGAAAAGGAATGGTAAGAGAGAAATCACAAAAAGAAATGATGATAGTTGTGGGGGTCTTGCAAGTTAGATAAACATTTCATGATTTAGCTGCCTTAAAGACATTAGCCTTGCTGTTGCCTGTAACAGCATTACACTGCAGTCATCCTTTGTACAAATGATATCAGGCTATCTATTTTACTCTCTCCCAATTAAAAAGTTAATGTTTCTTTTCCACCACGACTTGCTGATAATAAGAAAAAGGAAATATTGAAAACAGCTTTTGAAGGTAACTTCAAAGTTTTCTTTTTGGCTGATAACACAAGTTTTTTCTCTCACCAGTTCACCCAACCCCACCCTTCTTGTCAGATCTTAAACATATTTTTCAACTATTCCTCTACTCATTGTTCATTAAATTTTCTCCATTTCCTCTGCTAGAACTCCTCTTGCTTATTGACCAAAGACTCTTCATCAATTTTATAACTTTTCCAAATATCTGTTTTTCTGTCCATGGTCATGGTCATGTCCTTCTGCTCATAAAATGGCTCATGTTAGAAAACTGCAACACCCCATTTCCACGAACTGGAGATTACCTAGGGAAAACATAACCCTGAAAAAAAGAGAATATTATGTATTTTTCATAACATCTTTCATCTGTGAAAGAATGTCAAGCTTTTTTCATGGTTGGCTCAGCAATAGGAAAGACACTAGGTAACATTATTATTATTATTATTATTATTATTATTATTATTATTATTATTATACTGGGAACTTTTTTTTCTTCTTTTTAAAAAGCAATCTTTAATTGCTGTGGCAAATTGACTCTAATGTTCAACAGAAGTGTTAAGTGTTATGTTTTGCTCATGGAAAAGGAAAGGTTGTGCAGAAGTGGATGGAGCTGAGTAAGAAACTGCAATGAGAGGGGAAGCAGTTCTCCAGCAGAGGGAGAGGCAGGTCATACCAGACTTGGGAGGGCCAAACATCAGCAACAGCTGGCATATGAAGCCTCCAGAACCCAATGTTAAATTTTTGGGATGCTTGTATAATCAATGTAGGCAGAGAAGCCATAAGTGCTTTCCAGAAGTCTATCTCAGCATCTTAGCTAAGCTCTGAGCCAGAGGATGAGCTTTAGGTCAGAATTCCTCTGGGGAAAATGCAGCAGGTTAGAAAGATCACTCTTGTTTTGCTCTCTTGTTGCTCTCTGGAGGAACAGGTCTTTATTTTCCAGAATATTTCAAAAGACAAATTCTCTAACGCCTTGGACAAGAACCACAATGATCCAGGAGCATCAGCCTGACTGGCCCCAAACTGTACCTCAGATATCTTTTGATTTTTTGTGGACTAGTGGAAATCTAATAATTTTCAGACATCCAAACCAACCATTTGCACAGGATGATCATCAGCAATGTATTCCATGCCAGCTGGCCAAGCACAGCCTACACACCTCAGTCTGTCTGTACTTTTCCTTTCTCTTGAGCAACATTTATCATGTCATATGAGGAAACCAGCTTGGTTTTTAAGGCTAGATCCAACCTCATCAAAGTAAACACAAGACTTTCCAATGACCTCAGTGGAATTTGGATATGGCCCTTCACCTTCTTCTCTCTTTGAAATACAGATGAAGATTCTGAAAAGTTCTCTGTGGCTCTGCATATCTTTTCAGCATCTATACCAAGTACTTCTGACAGAACTGGGTGCTTCGCTGCTTCTCTTTCCGGCATCTTTTTTTTTGGTATTGTTTTACTGATATATTAAATCCTTTAAACAGAGGCTTATTGTAGTTAAGTTGTTTCCCTTTACTGACCTGAGCTTTTGAAAACCAGATGTTAGTCCTGAGCCACACCTCATATCAACAGTACAGCACTGCTCCTGTTGCTGGAGAAAACAGCCGAGTGACCAGGTCTGTACCTGCCACGGACTCCACTTTTAGAAAAAATAATAAATAAAAGGAACACTTATCTTTCAGGAATTTTTTTTTTTAATTTTACTGAAAACCTCCTGGAATATCAAGGCCAGCATCCATGGCAACATAATATTTGCAGGCTTGAATCATAAAGAAGATGTAAATGACTGTGTGTCTTCAAAACAAGTGTCTAATTCCTTCAAGCAGGGAAGTCACAAGACACATGCTTCAACAAGTATGAAGCCAATAAAAGTATGTGACTATGCTTATCCCTAAATTGATATATCTGATATGAATCTGAAGGATAAAATATTGGCTGTCCTTTCTCCCACTTTCCTCCCCGAACCACTTGAGATAAAATATTTTGAAATATATTTATTTCTGTTTTAAACATGTGTAAGTGAAACAGGAATAATTTTGGAACATATGTTCATTCTTCTGACAGCTGTTCCAATCTGGCCCCATTTCAGGTTAACATCCTTTCTCCCTCTGCCCAGCTATACCTCTGTGATCCCTATGGGTACACATTTCCAATCCCCACTGGAATTCTGACCTGATAGAATATCTGATTACTGTTCTGCTGCCCAGGATGTCTGAACAAGTGACAGACCTAACAGATCATATCTGCAGGTTGCCTGGGGGAGGAGGAACATCATACAGCTCTTCACCATGTCACTGCTCCTCAGCCATCTGTGACCTGTCTGTCCTCAGCTCATCAGTCCCTTCTTTGGTGAGCAGCTCTTCAGGCACCCTCAGCTTTTCTTAGGGGAAGGATGCAGCAAGAGTCTTCTTTCTACAGCAAGCATCAACATCAGATTTGTTCCACAGAGCATTCTCTCCAGCATTTCTGCTGAGGGATGACCTGTTTCTTTCTTCAGAAGCAGGCCTGCTTTTTCTGCAGTTTAGTTTTCCTCTTTGCTCTTATTTCACTCATCTAGTTTGGGAAAATGCATAGACACAACATTTTCTGAACTATACTAAATAGTACAGGCTTCACAATTTCTATCTACACACTTATATCCTTTGGTTTCATTTGGAATCATAAATATGCTGAGGGACAGATATTTCCCTAATTACAGCCACCAACCAGTGCTTCCAGATGCAGACACTTAAAAGATTACTTGGGTGCACTGCCCAATCATGAGTACAACCTCAGCCCTCAGTAAATGCATGGTTTGTCTGAACATCAAAACACATATTTTTCAATATTGCAACTAAATATTTTTAAATCTCCTATTTTAATGTTTTTAGCATAAGAGTTCTCTCTATTTATTTCAATTATATCATAATAAACAGAATAGGTTTCTGATCTTATTTATAAGACTTAAGGCAGGGCGGTGGAATTACTAAAGTCCCTATTTTAATAAAATAAAGCTCTTGTAATCTAGACATGCTTGAAAACATCAGTTAACCAAATCTTAAATCAATGGCTTTTCAACCAAAGCTTTTTTCCCATCCATCATCACATTATCTTATCTGGTCCCTTAACTGAAAATATTATTTAAAAAGCTCCTAAACACTAACTGGATCATGAGCTCCAGACCACAGAACAGAGAATCTTGGGCCACACTTCAGAATGGGCTACCCTTCAGTGCTTGAACTTTGCTAGCAGCTGGCTCTGCAGAATTTTCAAGAGGACTTAATTTTTCTTCCACATTTCTCAAAAATGTCTGTTTCTTGAAAATCATCAGTTTGTGAATGAAAGGGAAAACAAGGGGATCAACTGTTAACAAAGAAAATATTTCTGTGGTTTTAAACTCTCTTACTAAGGTATTTTATAATCTTCTACCACTGTAGGGAGAATGAATCTTTCTTATCTCTTCTGTCAAGACATTCTTCATGGAAGAATTTAGATATATAATTGGTAGAGAAAACAAAAAATAAAAGCCTAATACTCCTCTGGTTTTCCTGAAGACTGATCCAAAGCTATTACAATTTTTGTGTCAAAATCCCTTTTGTGTGCAAAATTATGGACTGTGTTATATCAAAGACATGTTCACTGCTCGCCAAAAGCAATAAAAGTCTAGTATTGTTTAAAACACAGAAATAAAGCAGAAGCTTAGACGTGAAATAATTGACACTCTTGGTTAGGAGGTACAGAACTGAGGCACTTCTAACCTTTGTAGGAGCTGGTAGTACTTAGCATCTTGATTTATTAATCACTTATTCCCTAAAAATCATCCCCCAGAAAGAATTTTCAAGTAGTTTTGAGGTGAAGGATCAAACTCAGACTTTGAGCATATGGAAATAACTGCAAGTTTTACTACATATTACCCAGCAAAATAACCTAAGTGATCTTGTTCTGAAAATAGGACTTGGGTACCCATATTTCAGAGACATTAAATGTTATTCAGGAGCCAAAGGTCTGAAGATATTTTAGAAGTTGTCTACTTATGCACTGACTTATATTTTCTTCCAGGCTTTGATTCTTTCTCAAGTTGTGGGTACAGGAATTTACAATAAATTATACTCTTGTTTTGTAAATTCTGCTAAATGCAAAACAAACTCCTCTGCACAAGCATCAGGTTTATTCAGTCAGGTTATTCACTGTCAAACCAAAGAAATATTTCTCTGAACTATTGACTATTTTCCTCCCAGCTGGACCTGTTTCTGTAATAGAAGGTGTTACATTCTTTTGATCAGTGGACTAGCAGACCAGTTGTGAAGAGAAGAGAAGAAAATTATCTCATATGTGCAAGATGTATTTCTGAAAAAATATTTCCAGATATATAAAGGCAAAGTTCTTCATCCATGCTAAAAGGACATCAACAGTGGTGCCTTCTTTAAGTTTCTTTGAGTAACTTTAACAAGGGAAAACAGTCTGTGAGAACAGGATATTATTATTATGGAAGCACAACTAATAGCACATCCATGTTATAGATATACAGGGAAAATTACTGTACAGAAAAACAAACAACAGAAATAGAGATGGACTTCTTTATGCTAGAAATTATACAGTATATACTCTAATAGATGTATTTCTTGGCTAAACTGCAGCTATAAACAGAAAATATGAATTCATTCTACGGTTTGACCTTTGCACTTGAATTTAGCAACGTTCCATAGGAAATTCTTGCTTACAAATCAACACAAGATCAAAATCACATTTCTCATTTCTCTCTTTACATGCAACTCTGATTTTTTTTTTTTTTTTTACAGATATTTACATTATTTTATACCATGTAGGAAAATAAATTCTTTGCTGGAAGTGCAGGTCTTGGGTGTGTCTGGTACTTAGTTTATCTACTTTGAAAGGCTTTTCAAGGGCTGTGTCTGACTGATGGGTCTCTGCCCACAATGAACCTAACATGAGACACATCTTCCTCCCAGCACACATTCTCCTCTTTCAACATGTGCTTGCTCTGGGACAGTTATTTGGCATAAGTCAGCTGAAATTAAAGAATAACTTGTAAAAATTTTGAAGCCTCAGCTTAATGCCTTTTGGTAACAACAGCATTTGAAGATGACAAAACCAGTTGGAACAAGATGGAACAGCAAACATTTTATAACTGCAATTTGAACCTCACTGTCAGTCACACAGATTTTGGTCCATTTTAGCCTTTACACCTTGATTGGGTAACTCCAGAGTAAACTAATGAATTTGGTGTGACTGAGAGGTGCAGTTCTTAATTAAACAAATTTTATGGAAACAATGCATTCAGCAGTGATATATTTAAACATTCATTCACATTCACACAAAAAGACAAACTTCACAGGCTGTCCAAGAAAGTCTCGCTGACAGTAATCAGGGAGAAATAAAATTGAAAAGATGTAATATTATATCTATCAAAATATATATATGCAGCAAAAAGAAACTAATAGAGAGTAGCTATAATCAAAGAAAAGCAAACCTGGAGCTTTAGAAGAAGCAAGGGCTCAAAACAGCTGTTTAATTCAATCAAGATTATAATAATTTTTCATATATGTCTTAGCTTCCAAATCACTTCTAGAGATCCCAAATCTTTGAATCACTTTAATTTTGGCTTCTTTTGTCAAGTGTGGAGACTTGAGGACAGAATAAGGCACAGCGCATAGAGACAGTACTATTATTTACTAGCTAGTGCACAAAAGCTTAGGCAAGAAAAAGTATGTTGTGAGGAAAATCTATGGCTTGCCTTGGGATAGGTGATGGCATGTGGCAGGATATAACATAAAATATATTCACATGCAGTAGTACAGTCCCCTGAGGAGAGTCTGCTGGTCATATTGGCACCAGGGAAGTGCAGAAGTGTTAAATTCTGCTGTTCATTGAAACAAACTGATCCTCAGTATTGCTGATCATCATTTGAATCTACCTCTTTTTCTCAGATTTTATACCTTTTCCTGCTGGTGTTTTTCTTCTGAACAATTGATTAGCAACTCATTATTAACAGAGCAAGCCCACTTCTTTGTTTCCACCTCCTTATTATGCAGAATTTATTGCACTTTGTGCTCTCTCACAGATTAATGGCAACAGCTGCTGCTCATAGCTTGCTGCACCTGAATCACAAGCTGAACCTCCTGAATGTAGAGCAAGGTCACACCATTGGATGTGTAAGTCCAAGACACATTCAAGTGGAAAACTTCAGTCTGCAGTTGACCAGGACATTGCATTCCCTCTAACACCACTGTGTGCTGCCTGACAACTTGATCTCTGCAATTCATTTACAGGTGAAATCACATTCCAGCCATGTGCTCCATGCTCTGTGTTGGTGCCTTACTGATCTCTCAGAGCAGAGTTTCTGTCCTTTCTCAGAGTGTATCAACTTTACTGTAATTATACTCAGTCCCAGCAATCTGTGTCTGCTGGCACCACTGAGCTGCTCCCCAGCAGGGAAGGACACCTGCACTCAGCTGTCCCTGTTTGCAGATGTGTCACACAGCTGTTCAGAGCAGTGACTCGGAATCTGTCAGCTACTACGACACATTTTTTTACTTTAGCCACCAAACTCCAGATGTGAAGAGGTGAAAGTTTTAGGTATTTCTGTCTGAAAATGTGTCACAGGGTAAAGTTTTCCTTCCAGAAAGTACATTCATATAATAAGTCCAACTTGTCTTTCCATGGAGGACTGTGAACTTTTATCAGAGCATGATGATGCTAATCCATTGCTGAGCTCACTATTTTTAAGTTTTCAATCTTGTTTTAAAGGAAAATCCGGGAGACCCAAAGTCGGATTTCATCCTAGACATTAACTCCTTACTGTCAGTGAGGTTCTGTAAATTTTATGGAGCTTTGACATGGCAGATAAAGAAAGTCTCTGTGGAATTATACAGATGGGCATTTTTTTCTTTCTCCTGTTATTCCCATTAGCATTCTTAAAAATGAGAAGGAAAGATCCACTAACTGTCAACAACTATTTAAAGACTCCTTCTGCATGGATCATTTGTAGAGCCATTAAAGCAGGTCTGTCACTTAACTCCATATTGAGAGGGCAGCCTAACATAGTTCCTGCTAGCCCAGGGTTTGGTCCCCTAAGTGTTCATTCTTGATTGCCCAAAAAACATTTGCACACAATGTGACTGGACCTGATAGGAAAAAATTAAATGCAGAATCTCGGGAGGGAAAGGAATAATCATCTCAGTCTTTTCCTTCAGCACCATTTCAGAAGTACTGTAAAACCCTCAACTACAATTTTTTTCCTTTCCATACCCTGAAAATTTGCTGCCTTTTTCTATTTTTTTTTTCCTTTTGCTTTGGCTTGTTCTCTTTAAACACCCAGCAGGTAATTTCAGGAATTTTAGTTATACCTTGATAAAATACTAAAAGCTCTTCTGCAAACTGTACTTGCTCTTTGTTTCAGAGCAGCGTCTCATCTGCATTGCTATTGCAGTTGCATGACTTAATATAAATGGTTACAATCAGAAACTCATCAAGCACTAGACTACTACTTAATGCAGCTGCAATGAAGCAAAAAAAGTCAGAAATTAAATCTGTCCAGAGTTCTTCCCTTCTTACAGATTTCTCCAGAAGAAACTCTACACTTATGATTAACATTCATTGTTATTACCAAAGCCTTTTGTTTAGGACAAAAAAGTTTGTTTTTTATTGTTGCTTTGTTCAGGTTTATTTTCTCCTTGATACTCTAATAATAGTACCAACTAGCTTCCAGCTATTTTAGTTAATGCACTACAAAAACAAAATTAACCTCTAACTTTGCACTTATCTTTGCAACATGCATATTTAGCATCATCTAGCTACGGATTTCTCTTTTGTTTATTTATTTATTTTAAAAGAGGTTTTAACAAATATTCTTTCTGTGCTTTTGTAGGTCATGCAAGTCTAGTCCTCATGGAAAATCATTCAAATGACCTATTAGGTAGAAAAAAATTTGATCCTGGTGTAGAACTTAGTTCCACCAAGCCAAGCCCTATAACTGTGTTAATTGTTATTCATGGATATAGCAGCTGCCTCCACAGACTCTTTTTTTTTTTTTTTTTTTTCTGATGAAATTTAGAGTACTGTCTCAGGAAGACCTGGAAGGTTTAAATGTTTAAATGCCTATTCTGTGAGTTAAGTGGTGAGTTTAAAGCATCAAAAAGCATCAGCATGGTGAAGCGTCTTTCCCTCTCTGCATGCTGTCTTGCTTCTTAAGAACATTTCCTCCTCCCCACTCATGGTACCAATAGACCAGGTATTGATATGATACTGTTATCTACTTAAGCACAAGAAATAAAAGATTTTCTAAGTTGTCTTGACACCTCTATTCACTGGTTTTCAATTTGGACCTGCAGACATAGTTTGCCACCTTGTGGCAAATGAGCTTTTAAGAACTATGAATTTCACAAATTGTCCAATTCCAAACATTTCTTAAAATCAAAGCCCACGGTACAAAACAACAGTCTTTGAAACATGGGCTTTATTTTATTAAAATAAATAAATCAAAAATATTTTTAAATTAATCCCTCAGTTTAACTAATTGAAGTACACCTCTGATACCTGCAACCAAGGAAAAACATTTAAGCATTGTTCACACCAGGTTTGGCAGTCATATTCTATGCAGGCTGCTGACAGATAAGTAACTAAAGGTGAAGTCTTTTCATGCACAAGGTGTGGCCTTAGAAAGAGAACAGCTCTTCTTTGAAGTTCAGCAATTATGGTTAAACTACGAGAAAAAACAAGGACTATATGTAGCTCATATTTCTGTTTGGTAATAAAATCATGAATAAACACTGTAAAATTGGTTTAAGTCACCCAGAAATAAAGGTACTGCAGAACTATTTTATTCTTTTTTCCAATCATTTTATATACAAGGAGCACCTTGAGTAGATCTATATGTGTTCAACCAGGATGCTAGAAACAAACACCTCTCTATCTAATCAGAGCTACAACTACCCCCATCCTGAGTATCTCTTAAGGACAGTAGAATCTTCTTCCTCTTTCTGGGCTATTTACTACTCAAATAGTCAATAAGAAGTCCTGTAAAGAAGTGTCTTGGAGGAACATAATTCTGAAATGTAAAAGATAAAAAATACATTGCACTGGGAGAAAAGGGGCCCTGAACCTCTGCCCACCATACCCCAGGGAGGTTCTCTAAAGACTGAGCATCTGCATGTGAGAATTACTCCCACCCCTGCTTGGTGAGCTATTGCACAGACACACTCCTTTCCACCAGAGTTTGGTTCTTTTTTTGCTATTGTCACAACTTGGGCAATTATTTGAAGAGTTTCAGGTCACCTGAAATACTTTTCTGTGAATTAACTGGGGAAAAAAAGCTATGTTCTTACCTGGCCAGACTATTCTTGCTAATTTGCTTGTTTGTTTTGTTTGTTTGTCTGGGGTTTTTCCTTGTTAAATGGTTAAACTAGTTATGGCAATGCCAAGATTTGCTCAGATTTAATAACTCTAGCTTCAGACTGCCTTGTCTTCTACTTTTTCCAAACACAGACTCAGTTTTGCCCAGAAGTTTCTTTTGGCTCACAGATCTCATCCAGGGAATCTTTTTGTTTTATATGCTTCACTGCTTTGATACAGGCTCTGAGGCATAACGCAGATGTGAATGAGAAACTCATGTGGCTTTGGCTGAGCAGTGATTGTCAGCAGGTTTTATGGTCCTAACAGATTAATCTCCCAATACCAGCAACAGGAGAGGGTAACCAACTCTGTTTCACATAGAGATAGTCTCAAAAAAGAAGAGCAGAGCATAACTACATTGAAAAGGGCTTCCCTCAGCTGCAAATATTGTGTTTTCCATCAAATTTTAATATGAAGTCATAAAGGACAACTGGAATACTGTCCACAGAGTAAAGAGCAATTCATGTAGTTACTTCAAAGGAACAGAGAATTCCATGACAAGTCACTGAGCGTTTCTGTAGCATGTAACGTGCTAGCTCATTTTGGGATGTCATAAAACATAGTTCTCTGGATGACTTTTTCTCCTTGTACTTAGGAAAACTTCCATTTCTATTTTGAACAAGAGATGAAATCAGACCACACAGCTGTTTCTCAAAGGCATAGATCTCTACAGTCTTTCTCTTCTTATAAGCAGAATGTCTTTCCTGCCTCCTCCTCCCCTTACTGTATGAATATCTAAATATTTGGATTGCCATTTTTTTGCTTGTACTTCAAAGCTATATTGGCATATTATCCTGTTTCATATCATTTTATGGGCTGATAGAGTCACGCCAGGACTGACTCTCCTCTTTCACTCTGTTTTCTTTTCCT
Source organism: Lonchura striata (assembly GCF_050655825.1). NCBI lineage: Eukaryota > Metazoa > Chordata > Aves > Passeriformes > Estrildidae > Lonchura > Lonchura striata. The sequence goes on from NC_140741.1 coordinate 68,628,217, forward strand.
TTAGAATGCAGATCCAAGCCCTTCTTTCTGCTCTAAGGAACAATTAATGCAATTGCAAAATAGTGGAAATTAGGTGGCTTTAGCTTTCCTAACCTCTCTGTATCTAAATGCCAGACTAGATTCCTAAGTTTACAGATGCCTTAAAATTGTTTTCACTTGCTGCAGCTATTTTGAAAATTAGGAATAAGTAATGCAAAAGTTAACACAGATGTTAACATTATCTAGGTTGAAGATATAAGAAATACTCTACTATTTCAGCCTCAGTAATGAGGCTGAAAATCTGCCCAAAGTGGATTGATTCCTTTCCTCCCTTTGTTTACCAGAAATCTTTTTATTCCTTTGTATTTCTATCACATGGCACTCAAGAAGAAGACAGAATATCTCAGCTCTGTCATAAAAACACAAAGGTTCAGGCTCAAGAGCTTCCTGATGCCTAAATTAAATAAGTTTAATCTAAGAGCAATTCAGCCATATCCTGCTAAGCTATTTGGTTCTTCCTCTGTGTAAGTATATCACTTTATCAAAACAACCAGTAGCACCAAATAATAGCTCTTTTTTAGTAACATTTATTTTAACTTTACTTTTAGAGCATAAAACAAGGACAACAGAATTCTAGCATGTAGTGGATTGTAACAACTCTGCTTTTACACTACCAATCCAAAATTTTTAATAAAACAGATGTAAAAGATCATTTTAGGAAGATGAAAATTCCTGTAAATCTGAGATCCAGTGCTTCAAAGAAAAGGGCAGTTAGTGCCATGAAGTTTCAATTAAATTATGGGAGCCATGGAAGTTAAAAAATGCAGTACCTAATCCTTTTTCTTACCCATGTACACTTGCCAGCATTTGGGCTAACATGGAAAACATTGAGCTCTTAACTCAGTCAGGGGAGGCAACTGCCCCATTAGGAGTAAAGTGCTGCAGCAGCAGCTGAAGGAGCAGCTGCAGAGAGATTACTGATACACAGATGGTTTGACTGGTATTCTCTTCCCTTCATGCTCCAGCACAGGTGTGTAAACTACCTTTGGGGGAACAACAGATTAAAGCTGGTAATTGTTGCATGAGTTTGTATTAGTGAGCATCCCTTTGGAAATGCCTGAACAGAACTTTAATTTATGTTCCTTGCCAATTACTTGATTACTAAACCAAATTGCCTTCAGGTATTCTAGGTGCCAGTGTTCAGACAAACTACACTACTTATCAGCTGAGAATATTTGCATAACTAAGCCTGAGTTCTTAAAAATTTTTTTCATGGAAAACTGTTCTTGTGTCATCAGTGTGCATAAGGGGCAAGAGATGCTGATGGGCAGGGTTAGAGGAGAAGTTCCTTTGACACGTAGCCCTATATTATGAAGAGGTTCTGGTTGTTTTGTTGTCCTTTTTGTTTTGTTTTTGTTTTTGTTTTATTAAGAGAAAGTAAAATTAAATATTTTTTTAGCAGGCATTAAGATTTTTTTTCCAAAATACTTGGTTTAACTTGTCTATTACTTTGTTAAACAATCCTGTCTCCATTCCAGAAACTCCTCTGAATTTTTCCCATAAGCAAATTGAAAAGTATTAGAAAAATATAAATTTGATCTGATCAAGGCTTTTTATTTTTTTTTAATCTTAAGTGAAAAACTCAGCCTACTTTTTAAACATAAACTTTAGACTGGGATCTAAATAAATACATGCAGGTGGTCATTTTATCTCTATAAAACAACCCAAAACCTCAGGCATGAGCACCTTCAAGGAGTTCAGATTCATGTTTGATTCCAAAGAGTGTGGATTAAGCCCTTTTCACCAGATACACACCCATTAATTGAGAATAATCTTGTGCTTCTTAGAGGGAGCCTTTGAGGGATGTAACAGCATGTCTTCCTCTGTCAAGGAATAAGGCATGTTAAAAGCCACTCAGCCAGCATATAAAGGCCTACGTTTTCTTCTGTACACTGAATACAACTGAGTTTTTGTGGGCTCCTGCAGGATTTTGTGGGTTTCCTTATTACAGAAAAAAATAATTTTTTTGGCACCATTGGAGTAATGTCAACAGTCTCATGTATGTAAAGAAAATTGTCTTATCTGAAACTGCAGGTGGCTGTTTTAACTTCACAAGGGCAACATGGGGCTTTTGCTGACAGTGTGCCTGTCCATGCATATTCCTAATTTTGTGCTTCCTTTTTCCTCCCAGTGAAGCCAGTATTTTATTGAAGGATTTCAGCAGGGGAGTAGAAGTACCGAAAATAATTAAGCCTCTACCTGTTTTGTGAAAATGGATGACCAGCCACAGCAAGAAAAACTGCATGTAATGCCTCATGGAGGTAAAAAGGAGATGTTCATATTCATGCATCTCCCACATGGGACAAGATTTAAGCGGGCCCCAGACAGAGGAAAAGTTTCAAATGGAGCCTGTGCTTTCTTTGACTCTGAAGTCAGACAGGCATGCAGCAGAAATATATGGGGCACAAGACTTCCTTATTTCCTGTGCCTGTGGAAGTCCTTGTTTAAGTAATTAGTCTTCATGATTGTATACTAATAGATTATATAAAGAGAATTCTTCTGGTAAAGTTGTTTTTTATGCAAGAGCAGATGAAACACCAGTTGTGCAAGAGATTTCCCTTTGTGAATTAACCTAACAACTGCAGGGTCAATTACATCTTATCCTCCCATACCCTGACGTGGAACAGCAGCTGTCTCTTGTGTTCTCACTGCCTGCAAGGCATAAGAGTTTCTGATAGGTACATTGTTTTAATTAGCACTCTTGCGTGGACTTACACTCAATTAATGTTAGATTCAGTGCATGATGAAGCAGCTTAAGAACTGTCAGAAGGAAGGCAGCTGGGCAAGGATGTTGGTTTGATCTCCTGTGTACCTTGAATATACCAGGAAAAGGTTTGACTTCCTTCTAATGAGCATTGCCAATGTTTCTGGTGTTCTAAGTATGGCTCATTGCTTTTCAGCCTCATTTCCTAAAAGTCTTTGGCTGAGTGACATACCTCATTATGTCCTGACATGGAAAAATAACCATGGCTGTTTCTTAAATTTATGCAGCAAGTTCTGTGGGAGATGTACGATCTGAGAAATGCATGAGCAATACTTTGGGTCTTCAGCTCTGTTAGAATACCACAACATCCCACAGTTTACTCTAGAGGCATATGCAGCAAGATATCCTTGCTGAAAGATGTTTTGTGGTACTTTTTTTGGTTTGCAATATGGCCTCTTCATTGTGAAGACGAGAAATTGGTGCAAGATAATTTGAAAGCATATTTCTCAATATATTCACAAAGCATAAGGGCATCTCTGAGGCATGAGTTCTAATTCAGGATATGCAGAGAAATTTTCATGAAAATAAACTTTGGGATGTCTATATAAGAAAGCAACCAAAATACCATCAATTAAATTAGATGTAGTGTGAGATAGTAAAGAAAACATTTTCCTCAGAAATGCTTCTTAACAATCGTCCCATCTTTTCTCTCCCAAAATATCATTCTTTCTCTATTATTTTTTCTAATTTTTTCAGAGGTTTTTTTTAAATTGTATTTTTATAGGGGAACCAGACATAGATTAGAAACTTTTGCTGTTGTAGACACTTCCATCAAAGGAATTTGTGTCATTTTTGGAAGTGGCAGCATTTTCCTTTGTGTCTCTCTCACAGTTGTAACTGATTTACCATCTATCTCTCTTTCCTTGACACTTACAATTTTTCAATTTAAAAATCCTTAGTCCCAGCTTTTTCTGGGATAGGAGGGTCTGGCTGTGTAAACAATTTCTGAAAAGCTACACTGGAAGAAAAGTTAAGAGCAGAATCGTCTTTAGACATAAAAACCAAAATTAAGAACTAAAATAAAAACAAACAAAAGATGAAGAAAATAAAAAGAGAGGACTCTCTCTCCCGTGGCATGTCTGTCATGGCCCTCTAGGTTCCATTTTAACATTAAAGCCTTCATGTTGGAATATCTAAATAGTATTGCCCAGTGAGCAGGACACCAGCATCTTTTGCCATGATGGCAGCACTTTCCTGAAAGTGTTCCTCCACACTCCTTTAAACACACATCCCTTTTCCCCTAATAGCATATAAATCTGTTTAAAAATATAGAAGATTTTTTTCCTTTCATATTTTCTTCCTCCAGTATAACAAACAAAAGACACAGCTTTCCATTGTCTGAATCATGACAAGTATTTTAAAGAACATTAACAGGATTTTTCTCAAAGCATATATTATTACTCTGCTACCAGTGCTTTTAGTCTCATTATCAACAAGACAAATCATTTTTATTCAGCTCTATTTATACATGTGGTAGACCAAGAGAAAATGTTTTTAAAAAGGCTCAATGAGGTGTTACTTAAATGTGGTTTTCAGCTTTAAGTGATTTATGATCTATAAATTGAAAGATTTCAGTTGAGAAGGGTCTAGGACGCCGCACTCTTCCTCCTCCTTGCAAACCATCTTTGAGCTAAGATTACAGCAGGTGAAAGTTCTAATGTCTGTTTAACAGATCTTATGAAATAATTACATCCAGGAACCATTTGGTTCCAATTTGGATCCAAGACTGAAGGAGCAAAATATTTTGAAGGAAGGAAACATCCCTACCCCAAGAAACAGCCCACATCCACACACAAATATCCTACAGGCAAGTCTTTCTCACTGCAATAGCTGCTTAGTAAGCACACAAACCCAACTTCATGGACCTACCACTGCTTTCTAAAACCCAACATCTTTTCATGTCATGGTGCATTATTAATTAATTGTGTGTCTTAGTCTTCTTCTGCCTTCCAGTGTTTTTCTTTCTACTATATTTTATAGCTTTTTTTTTCTTTTGTGGTTTCAGATCTCTGCCTAATTTTTCTCCATGTTGTCTTCAATTATTCCTACTAGCACAGCCATGGCTCTTCTGTATGATAAAGACCATCACCAGACTGAAGAGCAGTTTCAGAAGAGGAAGAAAGTACATGTAGTATTTAATAGTTGTGATCCCTGCTTTCTTTTGTTTGTTTTACTTTGTGTAGATGATGTTCTTCAGAAATTCATTCTGGCCCAGAAAAATCCATTATAAATCAGACCCAGGAGATCCTGGCTAAATCTCAACAGACCAGCCATCAGAGAGTTGGCTCAGAGTTTCACTTTTTTCTCCCCTAAAATAAATTTCTCTCTTTCTTTCCTGAGGCCTTTGCTTCATTTTCTGTGACCAGAGATGTTGCCTAAGTGTGAAAGGAAAAGGAAGCTGTCAACAACCCAGACTGGGTATGTAATTGGCAGCAGAACATTACATTTCTCAAGGAGAAAACCTTTTTTCTCCACAACACATGGCAACTGTAGACCTTCTGACATTAAGACTTATGTCTGGAATGACAACCTTAAGAATGCCTTAAGGGTGAGCAACTACTGAGATTTTCTTTGATAATCAGATAATTCATGAGAAGCTGTGGGAGTTGAGCACAGAGTTACTTATGGGATTCTAATGAATATCTAGCTATATTTTCAGGTTCCAAATCTAGTCCCATGCATCCTGCTGGTTCCTAACAAACCTTGAAGTCTGAGCACTGTCAGCACCCTCTAAAATTACATGAAGGCTGACATGGGAAAGTTACTCCAATGTTCTGGGATGTATTTGTATGAATGACAAGAAGAGACCATAGGAAGGGATTTCTTTTGTTTATTATTAACTCATTAGATGTTCATTGAAAAATTACTAGCAAAAAAGAGGAAGAGATGCTGAAATTTAAAGGTACAGATTTGTTTGCCAAAATGTCATAGTCATCACTGTGACTGACCTTACATAATATTTTAACTCACTGTATTTCAGAGATGCCTTAACTCTGTAGCTTTTTCAGATGGTTTTAATTACAGATACCCAAGAATAATTATGGTGAAAGTAGTACAAGAGCTCAGTTCAGGGTGGCCCCTGAGATGTTGGTCTAGCCAGTACAAAAAGAAGATAAACCCAGTGCTTTTGTATCCTACCATCGAGAAGATGGGCAACAGATGTTCAGAACTATTAATATACACTTCAAGGGTATGAAGGGTGGGTGTCCTTCCATCACAAAACACATCAGTATTGCTGTGGTTCATTTTTTCATCTCCTGCTTTGAATATTTTCATTGTTTAACCACCTAATGTGGACTTTTGCTTCTTATGGAAGCTTGGCTCGAGGATTGTGAGAGATGAGGCAATCTCTCATGCTGCAGAGATAGTTGCAACTCTGGTTCTCCTGTATGTTCAGTCTTATAACTTGTGGAAGTTTGTGTACCTATCTAACCTGTTTGATCAGGATATTCCTCTATCATCATGGTAGAACCTTTTGTATCAAAGAGAAAATTTGTCCCTTTCCTCATAGGCAATCTCCCTTGTTTTGTGTTCCAGTCCTTAAGTAGGGAAAAATAGTGTAATTAATGAGGGCAGGAACTGCAGAGACCAAAAGTCTGGGTCTGCTTTCCTTTCTTGCTATGCTTCTTCTTTGGTGCTTATGTTTCAGTCCCTTCTGTGGTTAGCAGGGTGTCCTCAAGATAAATTCTTTAAAAAATCTCTGAGTTGGTATGAAACAATAGTAATATTGGGGGATTTTTTTTGTGTGTGTGTGTCCAACCCCTACAAGTTGTGAGTTTTTTGCTCATGTGAGACTGCTTTGGTTCACCACTCTACACCCCAGTAACTCGAAAAACATGAATTTCAGACTTACTAAATAGCCAAGTTTGGCAGGAAAGTGTCTCTCTTTTCAGTGTTCTGAAACATCTCCTCCCTCCCCCAGTGCTCAGGTTGTATAAGGTGAATATCCTGTGAATTTAAATGACCTTTTTGCCATCTGCAGTAGGAGATACTGTCAGGAAACTCAGTCACCCAGAAGAGACATGTTACTTTTGGGAACAAAAGTTACTACTTTGGGAACAAAAGTCCCTGAAAACCTTTATTAAAGTGTACCAGTAAAGCACATTTTACCAATTATTTTTCTATATTAAAAAGTCTCATTAAAACTGTACATTCCAGATCCCTTATCTGTCCTCAGACAAGTGTGCTATAGGACAAAACTTTGTAGAAGTCCTTTGCAAAAACATCTGTAGTATATGATGGCTGTTTCTATTTCATTATGAAGAACAGGGATTGGGAAGTCTACAAAGAAGGAGCATCAAAGATATTTTTCGCTGTTAGTGCAATAAGTCTGGCCAGAAATTTTCACAGTTTGCTAACATGATTGAAGAGTGGTTGGGGACTACTTCAGTAGGAGTACCTGCCTGCTTAGTACTCGTGACATTTGCTCCTTTCCTAAAACAAATGTAGAGGATCTGAGATTCGTCAGGGAACTTTTGTCTCAAATAAATACTGAGAAGGAAATAATTAAATCATTGCTGTAATGTTGCTGTAGTTAGCAAGGCTTTGGAACATTGCAAATGATGTTCAACTAGAAGCTAAAGCAAAGACATTATTAAAATAAATGATTCTACTTGTGAACTTAGAGTTGAAAAAGTGCCACAACAGTTGCTGAAGGAAGAAAAAAGCCATTATAAATTGAAGTAAAAAGAAATTAAAAGGATATACAAGAGTGATGAGACCTCAGTGTAGCTGACCACAATATTTTTTTTCCTCCTTCAAGGCATTACTTAGTTGAAATGGAGATTAATATCACACAACCACCTCAGTGTCTATTTTCCTCTTCTCCTATCCTGCATAAAAGATCCTAAGATCACAGTTTTTTGAGGAAAAAAGGCCATGGATTCTGTCAGTTCTTTCATTTTGAATACTCCCTAATTATATTAACTTTTGGCAATTAGAGAATTGGGACATGAAATTTAAATGATACACTCTTTCTTCTGTCAACATAAAGGACTCGGAGTAGTACCTCAGAGGAATAAAGCAGTATAAGGAAAGCAAGTTATTTGCCTTGCCTCTCCCAGTTTTGATATTCTTCAGTGTGATAGTCTAATTAGCAAAGATACTTTGTGAGGAGATTGAGGAAAAAAGAGGATGAATTGTTGAATCTGGAAGAGAGATCACACAAGTCTTGAGTGGGAGTAATTCTGCAGAAGTCTGGTCTTACTCCATAGTGTGAGGAATCAGAATCCTGTGGCTTGAATGCCAAAGCTAACAAGCCCTGTGCAACCTTAGTTCTTTTAGAGGCATGAGAATTAGAGTGTTTTTTAAGGATTTTTTAAAATCAGTGCTCAATCCCATTATCCAGAGCTGTAACAAGGCTCATTCCCAGCTCCTTCAGTCTGTGCTTCAGTCAGCATCAGTGCTCATGCAGGCATTTACAGATGGTGCTCACAGCCACTCACTGAGCCACAGAATGTGCACAGCCACTTTCCAGTGAGTGCACTGAACGTGTGAGGAGCATTGCTTTGAAGATCCAACCCAATCACGATCATATTCCTGAGCCCAAAGCCTGCCTATGCCCTGCTGGCACCTTCTCTACACAGAGCTCTCCCAGGCTCTGCTTGTCTGCCTGTACACAGGTGATGATTCTTCAGCCACTCAGAGCACAGTTACCACTACATTTATTGAAGGTGAAATTGCCTGAAAAAGTCATGTCTTCACAGCATATTACTGTGCTATGCAGGAAGAATTTTCAATCCCAAACAAAGAATCTTTGATTTCCCCTAATCAGCAGAGGCTACTTCCCTGTCTGTGACTCCTGGTATGATAATAGCTAAAGTTTAGAAGAAAGTGACTCTATGTAACAGGAATATTCTTGCCTATGTGCCTCTGTGTGACAGCAAAAGCACTAAGAGTGATAAAAATGAAGTGATACGAACAACCATAGCACATACATTAACTGCAGTAAGATAGTGTTGAGAGGTGGTTGGTTTGGTTGGATTCTTTTTCTTTTTAAGTTCCTCCCTGTAAAAACACACACCAAAAGAAATATCTGAGCACTCAGAAGCACAAGGGAAGGACTGCACCCTGACATCCAGCGTGCAGGAAGGCAGTGCACTGACAGACACATGGATAAATAGCTAGAGGCCCTCCCAGGCCCCACTAACTTGTAAACACACGTGGGCTCCACATGTTCACTTCTGAGCTGAGCCTGGTTTCAGGCTCTAAATAGAAGCCTTGGCAAGCTTATTGCAAGTCCTGGAGACTGTGTTTTCTTATCAGACCTGAGGTGTCTGCTCTGGAGCCAGCACACTTGTCCTTCAGCAAATGCACCCCTCCAATTGCTGATGAGACCTCCCACACCTCTGCCTCTGCAAAATCATCCTGTGGATGGCATAAGGCTTTAAAAACTGAAACCTAAGTTTTTATTCTATTTAAGTAAGTCCCTTTGTGTCTTTGTTTTGCTTCTGAACTTCAGGACATTATAAAAGATTAGCAAGCAAAGTTTTGAACAGAATAAAGTTTGGAGGACTTGGATCTATTATTTCACAGGCTTAAAACTTGCCATTTAAATTCTTTTTGTTCATAATCTATTCACTTTCTGGTTTATCACATATTTTCCACAAACATTACCAAGGGTCTCCTGATATCTTCTTTTCAGATATACATTTAAAAAGCTAAGGAGCTCCAAGAATACTGATAAAGCCTTCTTTTGATCCAGAACCATGGTTATTTTTATAGCCTCCAGATACATACAAACATCTGAAATACTTTATACTGTAAACAGATTTTAAAAATACAGTCCTAATGACAGAAGATTGGGAGGGGGATAAGTTAATGACAATTTGAGTACATTGAAGCCGTGCTTTCTGTGAGTTCAGATATGATAACACTGATTTAGAGAACAGCCAAACTTTAATCTAGAGATACTGGCACAACCAATGCTCTGCTCTGGTCTTTCAAGCCAAAATATTTGCACGCAGTTTTACCTCAGCCTTCCCTTCCTCCCCAAACATCACGCCTGTCTCCACAAGCCAATTCTTAAAATGTGGCAGATGTTGAAGCACTTTATAAATGGTCCTTGAAAATTAAGACAGCTACTTCTTGAGAGCATCCCTGAGAAATGGTGAAATATTTCTGCAGATCATACAACGTCCTTGGCTCCTTCCATCATCATAGCCAAGGATGGCTCATTTTTTCCACAGCATGTGGAAATTTCAGGAATTTCAGATACCTGAATCAGCCCCAAACACAAGCTCTGAGCTCTATCAAAGACTCAGACTTAGCAAATCTTTTAGTTGCCTACGATAGAGTATGTTGTCTAATCTTGTGTCCCTCAAACATGAACAGACTTTCTCAGCAGACATATTTATGATAACATCCTAAGAAATTATCTGAGGGGCTTAATAATGCTCATGGATATTTGCTTTTACCAGTGAAACCCTGGTAAAACCCTGGTCTCTCAAAGTTTGTAACTTGAAAATTCATATTATTTTCTCATATGAATTTGAAGGAGGAAACCAATGGAAAAAGAACAGTGGATGTTTTTAAGGTCCTATTTTTTGTGTTTATTACTAACCTTTCAGGTTCATTTGATGTCCAGTGGGTTGATCTCTCTCCTTCCTTTTCCCATTCTTTTCAAAAACAAACAAAACACAAAACTAAAATAATATAAACATGCCTGAACTAAAACTCTGACAGATTCAGGAGATGAAAACTGTTTTTATGGAGAGGTGAAACACTAAAGCAAGTAAAACTCATCTGAAGGCTGAATTCTCTATTGATTGTCACCTGCCACCCAACTAGTTCTGGTAATTTTTGTTAAAAACTCAAACAGAAATTGAGGTTTCTTTCCTCCAGGTATGCAGTCTTGCTACCATCTAGTGGCTAAAATAAAACTTAGCACCAATTTCTTTCCATACAGGGATTCAAGACACTACAGCCGTCTGTATCTTCCCCAAAAAACTTGTTTGGAGATCTTATATTCATCAGCAAAAACATGACAGGTGAGAAAATTATAAACTGATGCCAAGAATGAAGCACAAAACATAATTTTTGTGGTTTTGTTTTCCAGATGAGTACGAAGGTATGAGCTTTTTACAACCCTGACACATTGCATAATTTTATTGGAAATTTAGATCTCTACTGATTTTAAAATAGAAGTTTGGAAAGCATTTGATGTTGGCTCTTTCTGACTATCAAGTACCAGCCTAGTAGATCTCACTTCGTGTTGAAAGACACACATGGTGAATTATTCTGATATGGATAATGAGGACTGATATGGCAAAAATTTTGTTGAAATGGATGTGGGACCTAAAGACAAATATTGTCTAGAGATCATTTGCTGCATCCTAAGTTTAGCAGATGGGTATAATCAGTGGAAGAAAATTAGAGAAATCTGTTCAGGACATTAACTGGACAGCAACAAAATGGAACATATCAACTATTTAATGACTGATCAAAGACCTTTTCAGTCTTCCCATTTTTTCACGGTAAATATCATTGTACCTTGCTAAACAAAAATATGCATTTTTTTACTCCTTGCTGGGGATAAGCTTTTCTGGCAGATTTTTGCATATACTGACACTGCCATCTAGTGACAGACAAACCAATAAATAACAAAAGTTGAATTCGGGAACTCTGAGTGGCTTGGAGCTTCTGGTAACTCAAGGAAGAAATTCCACTTATTAACGAATCATTCCATTTGGTCTTCTGAATTAATCTTTCCACATTTATAACTGAACATGAGTGCTTTGATATATTGAAAATAATATTATTTATGAGAAGGATCCGCATTGTGGAAAACTTTATTCACTCAGGTTTTCTAAGCAAGGCAAAGTAGTGGTTTTGTGGTACCTCAAGACCTTGCTTATTATTAGAACCCCACTGGAGCTTTCCTTAGTGAAGAATTAGGAACGATTTTAAGCAAGTACTCCAAACAAGCCAGAGGGATGTTTGGCAATGCTAATGTTATTTCTAGTTTTTCCAGCAGGGAAAACAAAGCACATAATATTTTACAGAAATTCTCTGACTCAGCCCAACAGGGATAACAATACTAGCAATTTCCACAACCTTGTCTTTACCATAATCTCATGCAGTGCTCTACATCTAACTTCAAAAGTTATTTCTTATATTGTAAAAAGACATTTTAGGGTAAATCTTAAATGCTCAATATGATCTAGATGCCAAAGTATTTATTTAAACTTCATACTGTCTTTTGGGATCTCTGAAAATTGCAACTGTTAGTGTTTATTTCTAGCCATGGAAGACTTTGCTTTGTGTCCTAACTTTAGGGAAAAGTTTACCTAAAGATAAGGTAAGCTGAAGTAAATATTGTAAAAAAAAGAAAAAGTGCATTAAGAAATTCCACAGGAATGGTTAAAAGAGGACCAACTCCTAGCCAATTAATAAAAATAATGAGTAATGCCCCAGAAAAGTGTGGAAATTAAATTTTTTTTCTTCTTTTCTTTAAAAATTTGACATTATATGAGTGCTGCTTTCAGCTCAGAGTGACAGAATAGGCTAGAAATAATGGCTAAAATGGAAACATGCCAGTAAGATCAATCACATCTGTAACTCTTGGCAGGCCAAGATGCACAACTTGCACATGTTCAGTCTCCCTATTGCCTGTTCTGCTGCTGAGCCAGTACCTGAGGCAATGTCCAGTGTGTGAAACTATAAAACTGGAGACACTGTGGGGCTGCACTGTGCCAGGGAATGTATCACACAGCAGAGCTCAGAGAATAATGGGTTTGAACTAGGAAGTGCACACCAAAGCTGCTCAGGGCTCCTCTGCCAGCCCCAACAGGCATCACATGCCTCTATTAACTGAAGACAATCAGACTTTAGCCAGACAAGGAACAGAAACATCAGCTTCATGTTGAAGCTGATAAAGTCACAGGTTGATCCCAAACATGGAGAGTTTAATGTCTACCAATGTTTGAAGTGTTGCATGCTTTGAGTAACCTGGTCTAGTGAGAGATGTCTTTGCCCATAGCAGGGGGATTGGAAATAGATGCTTTGTCCAAATTATTCTATGAACCCAAAATATGGACACTTTATTGTTACACAGATATAGATAGATAAATAGGTGGAGATATAGATTTATCTATATATGAGAAATTTATAATTTCTGATATAAACTTGCATAAACATGTATATTCTTTTTCCTTTCTGTATTAAAACCCCTTATTTTTAGGAGTTTACACCTCAGCTTGTAAAAACTGAATTACTTTACCTCATGCCTGTAATTTCACTGAGTCTGCATTTATCCCAGTTTGCAATTTCCTATGTTTAATTTGGACTTCCACGGTACTTTTGTTTTGTGCCCAGGTTGTAGGAGTTTGGAAGGCCTGTGTCAGCTCTGAAGCTCATACAGTTTTGATCTGGCTGTGCAGTGAGTTCCAGGTGTGATTTCCATGTTCAAATACAAAACCCCTCCTAAAACACCCTGCAGTCAAACCCATCCTTTTAGCAGGTTGGTGTGGCCTCAGTGCTCACTGCAGCAAGCTATACCACAGAAGTCCTAAACTGCTGTACAAACCTGAATTGTAGAATTAAGCCTTGAACTCATCTCTGAGAACAGCTCTGATGGCAAGATCCTCATCCACCATCTGAACTTGCAGATAGCAAGACTCTTACATAAGTGGTAAAGGTGTCTGAACCTTTCACTGACAGCTTGTCTCTTACATTGCCAGAGATTTTTATTTTTCAGACTCTTACCTAAGTTATCAGGATGGAGAAGAAAACAAAACAGGCTTCTTTCCTCCAAATGATATGACAGAAATGTCACCAGAGTAATATGAAAATTACAGGGTAAACAGAATCTGAGTTTTTCAGTTCTTGCTAATATTTTTCACAGATATAAAATATTCACAGATCTCTGATGGGCCCTTAAAATTTTGTAAAGTAAGGATTGTAAGATGCATAGGTTTAGCATCTCCAAGCATATAGTCAGAGACTAGGGCAAAATTCTTAAGCACCTATTTGTCTTTACTGTATTTTAGCTCAAGCACTTCTGAGGAGCAGAGATGTTTTTCTGTTGTCAAGAGCATAAAAATTAAGGGGAAAATGTGAAGGGTATTTAGGCATAAGACTGAAATAAAAATTGATGAAGTCTGATCCCTTAAATATATTTTATGCATGTCTGGTCAGTTGAAGAAAATGTGTCAGGTGTATTCAGAAAAATTACTTTTTCTCATAATTTTTCTTTTAAAATTCATGAAGTTCCAGGATCATTTATAGTAGGCAAATATTTCGTTTTCTTTACTTTGTAATTACTATGATAATTATTCTTTCAGAGAAACAAGTGATGGAATCAAGCTGGAAAAAGCAACAGGATTAAACTCTGATGGTTTCAAGTTAACATTTATTCAAGGAAAACACAATGCTCTTTAGCAAAGACTTTTCCTGCTATATTATATTTGCCTGTCATGCATCTCTGCAATTTAAAATGAGATTATAGCAAAAGACAGCACAGTGTAAAAGGGAAGGTACTAGACTGCTTGTCTATCTATGATTAGCGGGTAGGAGAGAGATGAAAGATGATTAGCAGGTGGGAGAGAGATGAAGGAAGAATTTAGGTTGAGACAAAATTACATATAATATTTGGCTTTTATGGATTTTTTAATAATTAGAATGACAGCCTTTCTGTGTTCAAAGGGATTTTAATCATGAAAGGTTATACTTTATATAAAGATAGACTAAAAGCAAGCAAATAAAGAATATCTCATGCTGAAATAAAAAGTTGTATGTGATAATGACATGAAAATAATTTGCACCAAAGAACAGGACCTTGAAAACTGGTGGTATCTTTTTACAGTGAGACATCTGGAATCATAACAGCCTTAATTAATTCATGGAGATTATCTATTTAGGTAATGGATATCAACAAATCCCTGGACAGATGAGCAAAATTTAGAAGAATTAATAGAGTAAACAACTGGAAACAGAGTCTGGCAAAATTTCAAATTGCATAATCGAAAAGATTAGTGTAGTCTTTTCCTGATTTTATTGCCTGGATAACAACTAGTCCCCCCAAACTGAGCAGATTCATGGAAGAAACACAGAAGCAGGGTAGGATGTGCTGCCATGGAGCTGCAGGGTCCCTCTGCTCGCAGGGTGGCTTTCCATGGCACTGGTTCTCATGACTGGCTGCAGAAGGTGAGGGTAACCCAGGCTTTTATTAACAAATCCCTTGGGGTGGATTAGACTGAAACGACTCTGAGTGATAGGTGCTTGTAAATATACACATGCAAGGTTTATTGTAGAACTATTTGTTGCAACAAACATCAGATATGTAGGCATTTTGGTTATTCTTATCTGTAGTACAATAACAACATGAAAGCACTTCAATGTGAAAGTGCAAAAATATCACCCAAGGACATGCACAAGGGAAAAGCCAGAATAGAAAATGACAGAAGCATGAAGCACAAAAGGGGGACAGAGAGAGAGAGAAAGGACAAGAAGGTGAGACTGTCATCACCCCTAGGCCCCACAACGAGACTTGGCTGCTGTGCAGTCTTGGTTGCATTGGTGGTCATAGACCAGATCTGTCGGGGTGAGCGAAGCCCTGAGGAAATGGTTAATAAAAACCCTCAGAAGATCCCCAGAGCACAATTTCTATTGGGTTTATAGTCATTCACGTTTAGGCTTGGACACCCAGGTACCCCCCAGGGCAGGGAGTGTCACACTGGATGAGGTGGATCAAGGGACGCTTTGGGAGCCCCTCACACCTTCTAAGACAACACAGCTGCCCACTGCACCCCAAAGCTGAGCACCCTCAGGACACACCAGTGTCCCAGGGGAGGATGGGGGCCCCACAACCCAGTGGTTTGTGCAAGGGGAGACAATTTCTGATGGCAGGAGGCACCATCTCCACAGGATTCACCTCCTGTCTCACTCATAGCCTGCCATTCTCCCTCTGACCTATGAGATCACCCCACCACAAAACCTCACCTCCTCCACCTTCAGCAAAGCACCCTGGCTTCTCCTCACATGGGGAATGTTTTGAGTCGTTATCCCTTAACAATTCAGTCTCTCACACTGGTTTGAGCCCCGTGCCATTGCATTCACATGGCTCCTGTGAAAACTGGATGCTTAATTTTATCATAGTCCAGACAGGAGATAAACACTGGGAAGTAGAAAATGAATAAATTGAGAAATAAAACAAAATATAATTTTTGGAGAGGCAGCTGTCTTGATGGATGGTTACAACCTGAGGCAGAAGAAGGTATGAGCCATTAAAGCTACTGGAGTTATTCCATTCTAGATTAGGTGCTGCTCTTTCACTGTCAAGAATCACACTCTACCAAACAGACATCAGGTAAAAGAAAAATATCAAACTGTTCATTTGCATTGCTTTAGTCATGTGTGTGTGGTTCTGCTTTGCTCACTGCTCACTCACTAAAATTTAGTTTCTGTATATTTTTTTTGTCTGCATTGAATACAGTTTGTTAGTTTCTCATCTGAATTCACACAAATGATAGAATAAAACATGAAAAAAATGCATCTGAATCTGCTTTCTCATTTAGATACTTGTATTTAAGAAGTTTGTGATTCTGCACTCAAGACAAAAAGGATATTTCTCTTACAACTTTTAGAAGAGAACTGCATTAACACCAGATCCCAAAGTCAATATTAAAGGATTTTTGCTCCTATTAGGCTTGGATGTTAAATCCCATGTGGGTA
This sequence comes from Lonchura striata, assembly GCF_050655825.1. Lineage (NCBI taxonomy): Eukaryota > Metazoa > Chordata > Aves > Passeriformes > Estrildidae > Lonchura > Lonchura striata. The sequence continues at coordinate 68,644,691 of NC_140741.1, forward strand.
TCTACAGCACGACTTACCAGACTTAGAGAAAATTTTTGCAAGTACAGCAGGATTCTTCCAATAAAGGTTACAGATGAAGTAAAATAAATATTTTTTTTAGTAGAATAACTATCCATCCCTCTTTTTTTTTTCCTTTCATATTTTCAATACTAATCTCACAGCTGCCATGCCAAAAAAAGTACAGTTTGCAGCTAAAAAATCAGACACAACAACTAACAAAGTGAAACTAAGTTCCAAACACTGGTTTGAATTTTATAAGTCTGGAACAGCTATACCTAGATGCTGGAGTAAGAGCTGACAGCCCTAGTTAAGCTGTGGCTTTTTGAGATGTACATCAGAGTGACACACTTGTGTTTATAGTGATTGTGTTTAATTGAATATTCATTTCAAGCCATTTCTTTGAGTTGATGAAATGTTTCTTTTCCATCTCCATACTTAATTTTATAGTAAAAAAAATAAATTCTTGCATTAAAAAAAATTATTTTCTTTCTCAAAGAGAAAAAGAGATAGAAGGTATGGAGTGACTTTAACACCAAAATCAAAGGGTTGCTAACAATGGGTTGCTAACAATCAGTAAGAAACATTTCACTCCTCATCCTTCAATGTACCTGAACATTTTCACTTTCCATCACCTGTTTGGAAGCAAGACTGTAGACTGAGAAAACAGTTCAGGCTTTCTTTTGAAAGCTCTGAAAACTTAAAAAAAATATTTCTAATGTTTTAAGTCAGGAGTCAGACCACATTGTGTCTGTCTTATCCTCAGATCTCCACATCCACTTGAAGTTAAAAGACATTCACTTTAAGATCAATGGTACATATTTTGAAGATATGTGATTGATCATGGGTCATTCAGTAAGTGAATAATTCTTTGAATTAATTCAGTTATGGTAGTTTTGGGGACAAACCATTATTGTTATGATCTTACAACTTTTTATGTGTTATATTGATAGAAGTCCTTAAGAAAAATCTCAAAGCATTTGTACCTGATTTTAAGACTCCATCTAGACCCAAAGTCTCATGATAGTCACTGTGTGTCTGGGATTCTATACAGTTGCCTGAACAACCTAATTTGTTGTCTGAGGGTTTCATATTACCTCCAAGGCAAAGGAATTGTAGTGCTCTAAGAGTTTATTCTTGGTGTATCATTTTATGCTGATTTTGTTAGCAGTAATGTGATTCCTTTTGTTTGTTTCGTTTAATACTTGGAAAATGTGACCTATTCTTGGTCCATCATATTTGTTGGCTCATAAGAAAGTTTTGGAAATCCAAAAGTAGCTGAAATGTTATTAGGCTTTTGCAACTGAACTGATCCTCATAGGTCCAGTTATGTGTTTACCAGCCATGTGCTGATATCCCAAATATCTGCAGTGCTCTGGCAGGTTCTGCTGCCTGTATTGTCTAGAATGCCATGATCTAAGAGACCTTAGACATCTAGCTTATACAGACAGCTAAATGTAGGTGTCTTCATCTAGAAGTGAATCCCACACAAAGTAACAAATCAGTCGTTGATAAACGACAAGTTTGTCATCATATGTCATGTATGAGTTCTGTGAAAACATAGAATAACACTTCATAATTCATTAAGTCACTTTTTTTTTTTAATAGGGTGTCTCTTAAATAGAGTGATTAAAAATATGGCAGATGTATAAATGGAAACATTTGAAAGGAGTAACCCACACTTTCTGCAATTTTCATTGTATAGCTTAGTGCTCAAATCCAGAAACTGGAGGGAATTTAATTAAGTTTCTACAACCGTGTTTCATAAAGAGCATTATATTGGTAAATCTACTTTCCTAAGATAAAACAGTGAAGAAAACATTGGATATGAGCTGTGGAAAAGGGAAAAACTACTACCAGTACAGAGGAGATGGGAGATAGGAAGGAGAGAGGGAAAGGAACTGTGGCAGGCATTTCCCCCAGACCCTCTGGAAAGAGCACATGGAGCTCCTGGCTGGTGAGAGCTCATCCATCCATGCCTTGTTCAGGCACATCAGTAACAAGAGTAAGCCACAAACAAACAGGTGGGTGAAGGCTGAGACACATGGGCACAAAGCCACTGGCCTGGCACTGTGGAGATCTCATGGGAATCATGAACTGCCAATTGCCATTATGTGATTAAAAACTCATCAGCAAAAACACAAAGGCCTGGTGAAGATCAACAGAACAATTTCCAGACTGAGGAACCCTTAATAAGTTTGGGATTATCCAAGGGGAATGGTGGGAATGTTGTTCCTGGTGAGAAGCTGACCAAGAACCAAGGACCTCAGAACACCTTGCAGGGCTCTTTCCCTCTCAGAACACCTTGAGGCTGATGGAGCTTCTGCCTGCACAGGCAGAGGTCTCCTGGTGGGATACCAGGAGAAGCAGTACTTGAGGGCTGCATAAAACTTCTTTTGGGGTATTTTAAGGGAATTGTGGCAATGTGTGAGACATTGAGACATTATAGATGTTTAGGGAAGGACTGGAAGTGGGAAAGGAAGCTGACAAGGTGCATCATGAGGGAACAAGCAGAAAAGAATAGAGAGAAAAGGCAATAAAACAAGCTGATCAGGTATAATTGTCTTAATTGTCTGTTGTTGTTAACACTTGTCAAACTTCCTTTTATAATTGCAGTTTGCACTGTGTTCTCATGAAATCCTCTTTCTGGTTTTGCATGGGTGTGCTCTCTATTTTGAGTATGTCTGAAAACTGGTGAAATTCAAACTGAATTAAACAGCAAGTAGAATAAAAAGTGCCAGTTACAGGATAAAAGAAACCAGCTGCAGGAGAACAACTGCAGATCTCTGGGCCCTGTTTGTCTGTGCCCCAGCAACTGGGGAGACCAGGACAGCTGGGAAGCAGATACTGGTGAGAGAAATTATACTCACTTCCAAAATTTAAAAGGTTTATTAAAACCTTATAAAAAATACAACAGAAGACTGAATAGAAAAAATATTATTGTGCTGGGAGCAGAGGATCTTTCCCACCATGTGCTCATCCACAAAATGGATGTTCCACCTTTTAACCCTTTAGCCCCTCCCCAAGTTCTGTCCACCGACTCCTTTTTCACTCTCCAGTGGAGTTTGCTTCCTTTAATCTTGTTTGGAGTTGTTGCCATATTAATGAGCCGACCCTCCCAAATGTCTTAAGCAAGGGGGATAAAACATAACTATAAGTCTGTAAAACTTCTCCTAATATATATACATAATATTTGCCTTTAATTGTGAGAATCAACAATCACATTACTCATCTATCACGCTGGGTAGGCTGAGCATCGAAGGCTCACCCACAGTGTGATTAATATTTAGGTTATTATTGTTATTATTATTATAATAACAGAGTTATTTTTATTTTTTTTTCCTTCATCACTGGAGTTCCAATAGCCACAAATCAAGAACAGGAGCAAGCCAGCCACACTGCTCCTGTTTGTGTGGGTGCTGTGTTCATTTCTGTGGGTGCTGGTGATGCCCTGCTGTTTGTGCTGACCTGGGTGGCAGCTGTGTCTGTGTGTCTGTGTGGCAGCTGTGTCTGTGTGTCTGTCTGTCTGTGTGTCTGTGTGTGTGTGTCTGCGTGTCTGTGTGTCTGTGTCTGTGTGTCTGTGTGTCTCTGTGTCTCTGTCTGTGTGTCTGTGTGTCTGTCTGTGTGTTTGAGTGTCTGTCTGTCTGTGTCTGTGTCTCTGTGTCCCTGTCAGTGTGTCTGTCTGTGTGTCTGTGTCTGTGTGTCTGTGTCTGTGTGCCCATGATTACACACTCTGCCTTGCTGCCTCGGGACACAGACACTGCAACCTCACATCCATCAGGCTTTTGACTGCCTCAAACAAGGAACATGGATTTTGTTGGGGGGAGAAGGTGGGACAATCCTTCAGAGAGAGAATATGACACTGTCAGCTGAGATCAACAGAACTGCCATAATTTATCCACTAAAATATATTTTTCTATCACAGTTTTTCACACTTTAAAGGAGAAAGCTGTCAGTTTATTTTTTGAAAGAAGAGGTGTTTAGCCTAGCTTTTAATATTTGTCCTATATGGCTTTCTAAAAAAAAAAGACGTTTGAAGCAAAATTTGCACTATTTCAATTAACTTGAGTTTGGAATATCTGCAAATAATGCAGTGGTTTTGTCATGGCAGCTTACAAACGTGTCCTTATTCTTGATATGAACATATCAAAACAATACTAATGGTCTTAGCTTCATATAAAATATCACATGTTGATACTTATTTATAAGTTGGCAAAAGTGGGCTCTGATGTGATTCACACTGATTCTTTAATTTAAGGATAATGCATTTTTGGAAGGAGAGATACACTATGCATATCAATCTTGAGGAAAAGAAGCTATATTTGCTGACACTGCTGCTCTAGCTCATAATTTCTCAATATGTCTGAGGAGATGGTGCTCTGCACCAAACACTGTGAAGCCAAGCAATTGTGGGAGCCCACAACAAATGCATCTCTGTAGTGTAGGTATCAGAAGGGAATATTTCCCCTCAAAGGAATTATTTATTGTTCTGTTCCAGGTGGCTTTCAGAGGTAATATGTCAGGATTCTGACAAGTTGAAAAGTACATGGGTAATTTATGACACCAAATGTATTGTAGCTTGGAAGGTCAAAGCTATATAAATTGAGAAAATAAAGAAACAGTCTTGAAGAAAATAACATTTATTCTTTTGTGTTAAAAAAAAGAGAAAAGGGCATAAAGGCTCCAGGTTATGGCACCAAATCCACTGTTATATCAAATAACCATGTAATGAAGATCTCACAAATTGACCTTTCTTACCTTTAGAAAATTAAATATTCTTTTTCTCTTGTGATATGCAATGTAACTTAGTTCAAAAAGTTAATCAGATCACAATGAAAAAAAAAAATCTAATACTTACAGCTCTTCAAATTTTTGCAAAAGTTTCACACTTGACATGTTTACTCTTGTCTAAGCTTTGCCCACTAAAAACCCTGGGCATTTTTGAATTTTTTTAATGGTTTTTCATGTTTCTTCAACTATTATAATCCTTTTCAGCTGTTTGTTTTGGGGTTTTTTTGTGTGTGTGTATGTGTGTAATTGGGTTTTTTTTGGTTTTTTAAAAATTTTTACTTTAAAAACCAAGAGCTGTTTGGGCCTTAGGTCTGCACAGGTGTGCAGTTCACTGGTAATGATTGAAAAGTTCTTCCCCAGCTCCACAGAAAGTATAACTCAATCTCCTCCCAAATATTTTTAAGCCAGTTGGTATGCAATTGTTCTAATCTCAGTCTTTCAGTCCTTTATTGCACTCTTCTAAACCAAAAGCAAGAGGGAACACAGTTCTACTGACTCAGTAATTGTTTAACCAAAATTAATGCAGAGAGAGAAACTTTCCTGGTTTTGATATGTATCCAGCATTTCAAGATGTTTGTTGGTAGAGAGGTGGTTTGGATGGGACTCTGAAATAAGGCAATTTAAGGCATTGATAAGGCTGAATTCCTGATAAATGGAGAGAACTTTCTTGAAAATACAACAGCTGGCAACGAGGAATTTCCACAGATGCCATTTCCTGTGATCATTTAAATGGAATTAATGTTCTGCAAGGCTCACTTTACCCCTGATCTGGGAGCTAAATACATTGTCAGACAAGATAGGAACCTGACAACAGCAGTGACAGATTTCTTCCATTTATTATGGCAGTTGTCACATTTTATCAGCTTTTCCATTCTCAAATTATCTTCAGGATACAAAATAACTATGGTGGAAGAGAGTTGTTTGTCTTCAGTATGGATTATGGAGCTGAAATTTTTCATAATCATTCAGTTTGAGATGGATTTGTTTGCCCACTGCAGTGATGGTTATACCTTCTTTCTTTATTAAGAGCAAGAACCTGCAGGAATGAAGCTTAAATCCATTTCCCCTTGACAGCTTTACCTTTCCATGGGGACTGCAGCCATACCTTTATCTTCAGCCCTTAATGGTGCTGTCTGTTTGCCTCACTTTGGGAAAATAGTTTCCAAAGTGACTTTGGAAAAAGAATCAGTTGACAGCTATCAAACATTCAATCCTGTGCATGCTGAGAATAGACCACAGAGTAAAATTTGGCTTCTTGGGCTGTAATATGAATTAGTCCTGCCATGTGATCCTACTGATAGATCTATAAAACCAGTTTACAGCAAGTTGTATTTGTGGTCCTCTGGAAGGCAGCTCTGCAATCCCACCAGTCTGCTGGATAAGCCTGAAATGACAAGGGATCTGTGACCATGCAACTGTTCTATACTGGGCTATTTGCCAGTGTAATCTGCACACTCTGGCACAGGTCTAAACTCAGCCATGGTGCTGCTCCCTCCAAGGGGTGCCTGCGTGGCCACTTGCAAATTCAAAGCTGAAGAGAAGTATGGCCAAGTGCTGCCACTGCTGCCTGGCACTTAAAGGAAAATGTTTAGGTTCTCTTGCAGATAATGGAAGGCTGACTTTGGAGGTACAAAGCCCCTTTTTCAGGCCTTCTTGAGTAAAGGGCAGGGAAAGCATTGGAAAGTGAGAAATGGAGACTACTGATATTGTGAAATCATGTAACACATCCTGCCTTGCCTGAATACTATGGCATAGTCCTTACCCTGAGACCCACACTTTATCTCCCTGGTTAGAGAAGTCAGTGCCAGCTGCAGTGAAATTGGGTTGCAGCTGTCATGGCAACTTTCACTCAGAATTCTGCACTGTGCCATTATAACTGCTATAGGGGATTTTCTTCTGTTTATTATTTTCTCCCTTGGATGCTGCATTTCCATCCTTTTATCCTATTGCATAAAGCAGTGTGGGGATATATTACAAACTAATGAGTGCTAGCAGTATTAACAGTGAATCTTTATCTAATGTTTTCTTTTTAAAAAAAATGTGACTGAGAACAGACCATGTGGCACTATTTGTTCTGAACAGGTTGATTCCTTTTAGAAGTATTAAAAATGTAAAATCAGTATTTACTTTTTTCTTTAAGATCTTCTGAATATGTGCATTTTTCATGTTTCTGCCAGAAAGAGTTTTCAGACTAATCAACAAAAACAGGAGAAAATAAGCAATGAAAAATTCTGTAAAAAATATTAATTTATACCTGAATTTACTTTACAATGTCATCCACCTTGCCCAATTATGAAATATTTCACATTATAAAATTTGAAGAGAAAAAAATCTGTGTGTTAAAAATGAATCATAACTTCTCTTTCTGCAGATGGCTATGGAAACACGGATTGACATAATGCACTTGGAATAATTCTAGAAATTCAATTTAAATTTGATAAAGAATTATTTCTATATAGTAGGTTCTTTTAAAATAAACATGTATCTTTCAGTAACAGTATTTAAAATTCCAGATGGATTAAAAATCCTGCCCCCACACCCTGACCTTTTCTTTGTGCACTCACACACATGAATGTTTTTAACAGGGTCATTTCACAAAACTGAACAGAATTTCCCTTGCGCCCCAACCCCCACCACACACACATCCTGGTCTCAACTTAGTTTTATAAAGCCAGTCCAGTTCTGTCTTCACTCCTCTCTGACTCTGGGGACTTCTCATGCCCCCCATCCCACTCATCCCCATGCCAGATTCTCTCACACTCTTATCAGTTTTATCTATTTTGTTTTTCATACGTGGCAATCTGCTGTGTGGATAAATTAGCAGAAACATTGATTTTAGACTCCCCTTGATATCATAAAGGAGGTTGCAGCTGAAAGGGATTTTTTCCCATAGGACTCCCAAGACTCAGAAAAATCCATTTTTATCTGGCTGTCAGACATGCTCCAGTTCTACTGCCCCCAAACATCAATACCTCAAACACCTTGCTAAAGAAAACCTCTCCTTTGTACCATGAAATTCAGTTCCTCTTGGGTAAAAAGGTGTGGCTCTGAGAAAAGTTACCCTCCTTTTGTTCTGCTAATTTTATGATTGGCAGCATCTTCACAGCTTGGTAAGAGCATACTGAATAAATATGAAGGAAAGTGTAAAGTAAGCCTGTCTTTTGTTAAGGGACAGAACTTTGTTGGATTTTCCATTTTTTATTGTTGTAAATTTGGAATAATTTGAAAATAATGAAATAGTTATTTAAGCTACAAAAAACTAGATTCCTTGTAGTGTCTTTCTTCAGATGGACAGGAGAAATATAGACCCATGCCAGTGAAGTGCAATTCTCTGCACTTCTTTTTCTGCTTTCATTTCTTTGACTCCTTTTGCCCAGGCCAAACACTGCATATGGAGTTGGATGATGAAAAAGGTACAGATACACTAATCCTTCAATTTCTCAGCTTTCTTCACTTGGACCTAGGGGTGACCTAGAAGTTATTTGAGAAGAGAATTGGGCTCTGTGTATACACAGCTCACCCCAAAGCATTTTGAATCACACTTTCTCATCCAGACATCTCCTGAGAGGAGGCTGTGGTTTGTCCCAGCCAACTAGCAATAGGACAAAAGGAAATAGCCTCAAGTTTTACCAGGAGAGGTTCAGATTGGACATTAAGAAAAATGTATTCACTGAAAGAATAAAGCTAAGCATTGGAACAGGCTGCCCAGGGTAGTGGTGGAGTCACCATCACTGGAAGTGACAACAAGCAGAGGTGGCAATTTGCCATATGTTTCAGTGGACCTGATCATGTTGGAGGTCTTTTCCAACCTTAATGTTTCTATGACTCTATAATTCCATGAATGATGCTATTACTGAAAAATAGCACTAAATATTTTGCCATTTTGGGCCAATACCAAAGGTTCAGGGATAGTAGGAGTAGATAAGATGAAAGAATTGTGAGCTGTCTCACAATTGTGAGCTGTTGGCATAGGCAAAATATGGTAAACACAATGCAGATTTAAAATAAAGTGATTTAATTATTCTGTAATAATTCTCAGCTCCTCTGGGAGGAGCTTGTGTGCAAGCTACAGACCAGATTTTCAGTAGGAAAACATCTCCTCTGCATCATCTGTGTTTAGTACAACATTCAACCTCACATAATTCTTAATAGCTTAAAAGCGTCCATTTGGCAAAGTGAGCATCCAGTTCATGCAACTTTTAATCAACATGTAGTAGATGTTGATAGAATTTAGAACTACTACAATTTAATAGTTCTAAATTCCAAGGTTTAACCAGAAAAGCACAACTCCTGTGGTACACAAAGAGCAGACCAGAGGTATGGTTGCACAGCTGACAGCCACTGACTTAAAAAAAAAATGTTGTGGAGAAATCAGAGTTTTTCAGCAGAGGTATATGTCAATAATGTTCCCCAGAGAGGTAGATTGTAAATAATTATGGTTTTAATACACTCAAAATATGTTTAAAAATAAGGAAAATAATGCTATGTTATGTATTAATATAACGTAAGTGATTTGCATGAGCATTTGTATTTTTATGTGTGAGGAGAAATCTCAAGCATACAGTCACCAGCCAAATGTTTTTATTCATTCAACCACATTAAAAAAACCTCAAAATGTTAACTTTTTCTATATAGAAAAATAGTCACATCTTTCAATCAAAATGATTGCTAAAAATCATTTTTCAAGTGTGACAGAAGAAATACTTGAAAAATTGTTCTCCCAGTCTGGCAGTATGTGGTGTCCAAGAGAGCTGACTCATAAAGCAAAAGCTTTTAACTGAAAGTTTGAAGAAAAACAGTTTTATTTAATTCAGCACTTTTCCATGGAAACTTTATTGTCCCCTGACCCTGTTGTCAGCAAACAGATTTGCTGAAACTTTTTCGAGAAATTCAGCCTGAGGCAGACACCTGGTGTTCAAATTGCAAGTGTCCAGTTACAGTTTGGACAGGTAACATGACTGAAGATGGAATTTTAAAGTAGAAAACATAAGGCAAATTGTTAAACAGTGCCACTGGCACTAACTGTAACTTGCAAATAGTTAAACATCAGGAACTCAAAAGTGCATAACAAAGGTCTTTATGTTTGTGTGGTTGGTAAAATCTGTGCCTTCAAATGGCTAATTTCAGCATTAATTTTTAATCATCAAATCAAAGACAACAGGCCAAAGAGGTGGATCACTACTGTCTGAGTGTAATTCACTAGCAAATCGGAGCAATTTTTGGTGTTTTGCTGAGACATCAATAGTTTCACAATGTCGAAATGTTATGTTTTGAATAACCAGATGCTGACTTGCACAGAAAACACATTATATTTTTCCCTACTAATACTTATTCCCATGCAAAGCATTTCAGTATCAGTTGCTGAAATGCCTTGAAGAATTATGAATTAAGACAAAGAGCTGTGAAATGTGAAGCTGTTGTCAATGCTGCAAAAGTTTGAGAAATTATATGTTGGAAAGTACATGGTAAAACTTGTGCCATGGGAAGGATAGAGTTCATGTCATATCATATGCATTAAAATGTTAACTGTACCAGTTCTTTGCTGTTCAATAAAGGTGCTCAAATTATGAAAATTTCTCTTTTCCTTTTTTTTTTAAACTTGATTATATATGTTTTCTAAACTGTGTGTTTAGTGGCTAAAACTTGTGTTCTTTAAAAGGGCCCAATATGTGCTGAAAAGCTTGAATGAAGCTTACAGTAGGAAGGTAAGGCTTTGACTGATTAGAATGAAAATCAAGAAGAAAACCCAAACCTCAAATGAATCCCCATATAAAGCTGGAGAAATCCAAGAATTATACTCTTAAAATTTTATCTATCTTCTCTTCTAAGGATAATTGCAATGGTTCCCCCCCCCCTTGTTTTTCTTTCTTTTTTTTTTTTTTCCCTATTATTTTTAACTTTGCTTATAGACAAAATACATTTTTACTTCTGCAGTATACTGGAGTTTGTTGTAAGGGCTAGAATCCAAAATCTGTCTCCCAGATAAATGTTTGATGTAGATTTGGATGTACTTGGTCTAATCCACAGGAGTTTGAGTTTGTTGAACTGCCATGGCAGACACTGATTTTGGCAAGGAACAGAAAACCTTTACTGCTTTTCACTGACAATGGGGAGGCTTGTCTCACTTCATGATGAGAAGCACTCCAAACACAGAAACACACCTAAATCACTAATGTGCCTTTGGACAACTCACTCAAAAAAGAATTGTTTTCACTCAATAATCTCATTCAAAACCTGTAGAAATTAATAGAAAAGCTTCTTGTGACACAACTTGAATCCTGATCCAACATCAACATAAGTTAATGGGCCAGCTCATCCAAGTGAATGTTAGAGGATTAGACCTTGTAGGTGTATTTATTCTTTGTTATAAATGCAGTGTAAATAGATCTGGTTTTGATGTCTTACAAGAGCGATGAAAGCAATAAAAGGATTATTTTTAAGTCTTACAAAAAGCGTAGAAGCAACTGTAGAAAATGCCACAGAAAATTCAAAACTAAATTACATCCTGCCCAAATGCAACCTAATTCCTATTAAGAAACATTTGTTTCCAAGAAATAGACAAACCATTATTTGTGAAATAGCTGTTACTTATTTATACTTTTAAAAAATCAGGGCTTCATTAACTTTGCCTTTATTTGAATTTATTTGTACTTGCTCTTATCCTGCTGCTCTAGCTTTACAGGTAATTTTTATTTAAAGCGTGGCTCTGCAGTCAGGAATTACTGCTGGATTTGTACTATTTAGGACAAGGGGACATCCCTGCTTATAGATTGAAAATATTAAAATGTTCTACTTGCCCAGAGTGAACAGGAACTGAAATTTAACATAAATCAGGACTGATTCCCAGTGAAAGGTTTGTGTGCATCCACTGTGATCTGTGGCTGGGTGTGTAAAAGCACAGGGCAGCTGGTGGCAGATCTCACCGTGCTGCCAGTGAAACCCCAGCAGAGCTGCTCCTAGGGAAGAAATGCAGGACTTGCATAGGAACCCATGGAGGAAATGGTTGCCAAGTCTGGTGGGAGAGGAGAGACAGGGGAGAAAATCTCTGCCAAACGCAGATCCACACCATATTTTGCTGCAGAGGGTGTGCTTTGCAAGCAGTTGTTGCAAGCACAAAAGCGTCCAAGTTTGTCAGTAAAGGAGAAAATTTTCATTAGCAGGCATGCACTGAGCTCGTTTTGCATCTGGAGCCTATCAGGTTTCACAAGAAAGTTATGTGTCATATTTAACCTTCAAGTAGTGACTGATCTCCATAGCTGAAATCTCAGGGGACAGGCTTGTGAAAGATGACAGCATGAAAGTCAGTTGTCCAGCTTTTCTTCAAAATGCATTTTATTGGGAAATAATTCCACTAGACAAGTCAAACTAGTCTCAATTAAACCCCTGGAAACCTAGAAAACCAGATACATTTCTGCTAAACATCAGCTACATTAATTTATCTAGGAGTAGTGGGATAATGACTGCCCATAGAAGAGACTACAAAATGCCATGATCCAAAGAATAATGAAACACAAAATCTAAGTGTTTGTAGATTATTCTACATTTAGCTTACAAATGAATCACCATATACTGAAGTTAGGTCTGTCTTCCTGTCTAACAGAAAATACATATATTGTTGTGAAAAATGCAGAACTTAATCCAGAGTGTCTTCCTTGGAAAGAAAATGTGAGGATTCATGACTAAAAATAGTGATAACTTAAAGTGACAGAACACAGAAATCCATAGTGTTGAAAATGATGGAAATGATGAATGCTGTGCTCCATAGTAACTCTTGGCAAAAGCCAGTAACTCTTTCAGAACTGAGCATGTCTTTACCCACAGAAGTACAGGAGCTCTTATAGCAAATCCTGTCTCACCTGTTTCCTTCAGTCACAGCAGAATGGATCCAAAGTCCAAACATCTCAAGCCTGTGTGTGCTTCCAGAAGAGAGTCCCAAGCACATGTGCAAGTGCCATATATAAAGTCCTTTTCACATAAGAATAGTTGCAGATGTCTTTAACCTGTTTTGTTAAAGACAGGATGATGATTTGCATGTTAAACCATGCTTAGATCTTCCTTTTAAAATATGTGTAGACAGAACTGTTTTAAATGATTAAACAATTAATTAATTAAACAATTTTAGTTAAACACTAAAGACCTGGCTTTAGACTTCCTTTCCCTTTCCCTTTCCCTTTCCCTTTCCCTTTCCCTTTCCCTTTCCCTTTCCCTTTCCCTTTCCCTTTCCCTTTCCTTTCCCCCTTCCACTTCCCCCTTCCCTTCCCTTCCCTTCCCTTCCCTTCCCTTCCCTTCCCTTCCCTTCCCTTCCCTTCCCTTCCCTTCCCTTCCCTTCCCTTCCCTTCCCTTCCCTTCCCTTCCCTTCCCTTCCCTTCCCTTCCCTTCCCTTCCCTTCCCTTCCCTTCCCTTCCCTTCCCTTCCCTTCCCTTCCTTTTTTTCTTTCCTTTTTCTTTCCTTTTTCTTTCCTTCTTTTTTCTTTTCTCTTTTCTTCTTTTCTTTAACAATCATAGATTGTTTGAATACACAATATGTAATTTATCAAATTTTTCAGTAGTAGAAATAAATTCAAAAGTGAAGCATACAAGCTACAGGGGGAGAAAGTCAAACTGTATGACACAGACTCCCAGATTGTGAAAAGTTTAGGTCCTGCGTTTCAAGACAGGAAGCCAATGTCCCTTTTATTCTGAAAAATGAAATAATATTTACATTTTAGATTTTTAAATTTATTCACCCATTAAGATTCTTAATAATGAATGAACTTTCAGGTTATGAAATATTAATTAATTAAACAAGGATATCTAGAGTCTGAAAGCTTTATTTTTGATCTTGTTCTCCAGGCATAGCTTTCCTGTTTTTCTAAATCTGATACCATAATAAAAAAGACCATCTGCTTTTTTTTTTTGTTTTAATACCTTCTTATGTTTGTTAAAGTAAGGGAATCATTCAAGTTTTACAGGTGTTGATCATATACAAAGTATATAATATTTTGTGAACAATAAAAATACAGTGTTATGGTAGTACTTAGAATATGGCAGGTGTATCGTTTTGATTTGAGAAAATCCTGTTGCTTGTTTCTGGCATTTAAGATTGGATCATGGGCAGAATATGACGTTCTAATTATTGACCTTCATATTGAAATTTTTAATGCTGAATCTCAATAACTCATTGGAGTACACAGTGATTTTTCTATTCTATTTCTTCTCCAATTCTTCGATGCTTGAGTGCAATTAGACAGGATAGGACCACATTCTAAGAAACAATATGTCCTTCAAAGTGATCATGGTCATTGGTTAAAAGAATATCAGATAAGTGGATATTTATGCAAAAAAAATTATTCAAAAAAGACACGATTATTTGGGAAATACAGCTAAAATATAGGAGTTTGGATGAAGAACTCACCAGGATTTGGGCTCATACTGATAAAGGATTAAACATCACTATGGTGCCATTGTAGGTTCTGGCTTTCTATGAAGCATTTTTGCAATTCTCTTGAGCATTTGTATATTCTATACACTGAACTGAAAAAGTGCTGTGTTGGTACAGTCAATATTCTGAGCAAGAAACACCTGAGCCAGTCCCCAGGACATGCTGTAGAAAACCAGTCAACACCTCTGTGTGTTCATTGCTTTTTATAGCTATATAAGAGATGTGTGTTAGACTTTTCAAACAAATCAATGACCTCTACAAACTTACATAATAGTCTTATATTTTTTAGATTTTTACCTAGATGCTAAAAGTTGATGTGGAAAATTTGATGTGGAAAACTTCCAGCTTAAATCTTTTCTGTCACAAGAAACTCTACTAACAGCAGGTAAGAGCCAAAGCCTAAAGATTATTTCTTGGAGTAGGACAAATCTGCTGAGAATCTCACCAAGTTCAAGCACAAGAAGTCATAACAAAGAGGCTGAACTCAGAATTCACTCTCTGAGGAGGGATGTGAACACTAAGATGCTATTCATAAACTCTGTGTTAAAGCATCACCAGGCAAAGTGTAGAAATGGTTGCCTTGAGCATAAGATTCCTTTCCCTCAGACATGTCCTAACCACTTGGAATTAAGAGCCTCTATTCCACCCAAACTGCCTATTAGCTGTCTGGATCTCATCCCTGACCTGAGGATGTGATGTTGTTAGCTCCACCCTGTGCTGCCTTGAGTTCTCTGCCAGATCCCTCTCCTCTCCCATTCCAAACACACAAATGACACACGTGCTCTGCACTTTGGCAGCAATCTCAGCCTGAGGCTGAGCCAGGAACACAAACCATGCTTGAGACACCTCCACATGCCACTGGGTACCTGTTGCAGTCACCTGGCTCCTGGCCAGCTGGGGTAGGGCCACAAGGCTCTCGAGGTGGCTGTGGGGAGCAAAGGATCCCACCTTGGTGTAAGGATGTTCAGGTTTGGTGTCAACTCTAAAGTGTAATCTTAGTAATCCCATTGTAATTTGCCAGAGTTCACCCCTAGGTCGGGGGGGGCTCCGTGTGGTGGAAAAGTCTCTCCTCCAACCCACGCTTTCAAACAAAGTATGAATAGTCTTCAGTTGTCCAGTCTCAAGGTAGTTTATTGCATGTTATCTAAAAGATTTTTTTCTCGGGCTGCTGCGGTTTGCTCAGCAGCTCAGGCAGAGGCACACACACACCCTGACATCCTCTCTGTCTCTTGTCTTCTTCTTCTCACCCCCTGCCCAGGGCTGCTGCTGTCTTTTATATGGTACATTATGTGTTAAATGTTTACAGTTTTTCCCCAATGCCTATTACCTATATTAAATGGTGCTTTTCTACTCTAAACCAATCTGTGAGTGCCAACATCACCAAGAACATGGAGGTAAGGAAGAAGAAAGAGGAAGGACAGGGCAGGCCCAAATCCCTCCATCTTAAAACTTCTGACCCCCATGTACGAGACCTAAAACAGGAGTTAAAACCCTCCTGCACAGCACTCAAAAATTCTTCCCTTTACTTTGTGACTACTTCTACTATAATATCAAAATTTTGTGACTTCTTGTTCTTCCTGAAAAGTTGGTAAATCATTCCATGGTTCAAATCCCAAATCACAGCTGCTTCCAGTTGCCTGCCAGGGTCTCAAATGCTTCTGACCTGGACCCGGAATATACAAAAATGTCTGAGGGACATTTTGAGTTCCGACAGTAATTAGCAACAAAATTTCCATTGAGTCAATAAGATTAAAATTACCCATGCAACACCATGGAGTTATAGACAAGAAGCCATCAGCTTAGGGTTTGAATTGTTGCTGCATCATTTGTAATGCAGTGGTTCAAGGCTGATAGGCATAAATTAGACTTTTGTTTGTGTGGTATGTTTTGAAAGATGACTTAAAAATGCAGGATAAATTCTTCCTCTTCCTAATGTATCACAAGCACTAATCTCAATTTTTATGCAGTTTATCAATAGCAGTAATCTGTTGAATGGGCAAAGCAAGAAATAGGACAAAAACTAGAAAAGATGAAGGCATGTGAAAAGTTGTTTTACTCTGTTTCATCAGCTTCATTTATAAGGTTGTCCTTGGGCCTAATTCAATGCAGAGAAGTGAAGTAATATTGCTAGATGGCTGTAAACCTCAGGGAAATCCTCTATTAAGAGAATGATGACTCTGAAGGGGCTTTATTGTTACTCTATTTCTTAGAACACCATGTACTTGAAGTCCCAAACAGCATCAGCATGCAGGACTTTCTTCACTAAATCAGGATTGGCTAGATAACTTGTTTATTTTTTACAGACATATACTATAATAGTGTCTTGAATTTCCATTTCAGGAGAACTATTTTTCTGCTTCAGAATTAATCCACTGGAAAAGGAGAAACATTTCCAAAGGCTTGAGAAGACACAGAATTAGGGCTTCTGCAATAGATATTGACAATGCAGCCCTAGCCTGCAAGACAAACAAGTTTAAGAGCCTCTTGAGGGGACCAATTGAGGGGACAGAAAGGCAAATTTTTGTTTCCAAAATGGTAATTCAAACAAAAAAAAGATATTTTCTATTTTCTTTTTCTGCATCCCAGGGCAGTGCTTCACACTTTGAAATACAGGAATTCCATATGCCTTCACAAAAATCTTTTAAAAAACAGATTTTATATTTAAAATTATTTCAGCTACTTCATTTTTTAAATGCAGGTATTCTTACATGTCAAATATTTTTCACATCTAAATAAACGATTTGATGATAACTTTGTAGAGCACTTAAATTCTTTGTGCATTCCAGTTAATCCAGATATTTCTCTAGCATGGACAGCTTTATAGTACAATACGTAATGTGTAAATGTAATGTTTATTAACAGACTTAGACTAAAAGATTCCAGATTTTTGTATTAGTGTCAAATATCAGAGATGTCCAGCATTTCAATTCATAGCTGTACAGTTTGGAAACCAATGAGGTACTCATCAGAATAGAAATACATTAGGAGGCCTTAAAGAGAGCAGGACAAATACTTTTTACAAGGTCATTAAATGACAGGACAAGGAGGAATGGTTTTAAACTGAGAGAAGGTAGGTTTAGATTAGATGTTAGGATTAAATGCTTTACTGTGAGGATGATGAAGCCCTGGCACAGGTTGCCCAGAGAAGTTGTGGATGCCCCATACCTGGAAGTGTTCAAGGACAGGCTTTGGAGAAACCTGGGATAGTGGAAGGATCACAGGGCACCATCTCCATCCTTGCCACAGCCCTGCTCTGCCCAGCCATGAGCCTGGACAATGTCCTGTCCCCATCCCCAGGGAAACCTGAGGATGCAGCTGTCCTGGCTCCCCCTGGCCTGCCCTGCTCCTGACTGTGCTGTCCCCAAAACCCCTGGCATGTGACACCGTGTGCGCAAGGAAAGGTGTAGCGTTGATGTAGAAATAGAAATGTGACAGATAGAAGCAACCATTTCTGCTTTACATGTGTCAGAACACATACAGCTTAATGATTCTGGCAAAAAGTATAGTTATTCAGTTTATTTTGAATATAAGAGAGACCAGGTCCATACTTAAATAATTGCTTTCCCTTCGTCTCACTCTTTTCAGAAAAGCATTTTACTCAAAGATCCTTTCTTTGGGACAAAAGAAGTGGATGGCTCAGTATAACCATTCTTTGTTGCTGAGAATTTGATTTATATTTTGGCTTGTATTTCTATATTTTATGGAAATTTTATCCAGGTCCTATCTAATGTTTGACTTATAAGGCAGTTTTGTTACATTTTTGTCCCAACTTGCCCTACATGGCCCCTCTCTCAGGAACAAAACAAGCAATAGCCACCTGCTCTGTCTGTCCTGAATGGTCATACACAAGTTTGAAGGGCATTCAGCAACTTGATGAAGCTAAACCTTTTGATTAGAAAATTTCAGGATGAACATCATTGTCAAAATTACCAGCTTCCACTGGGGACAGAGCCGCGGGCTGGCTTTAAGGTCTCCAGCAATAAAAAGAGCAATGAACTCATTGTCCTGGCTGCCAAACACCAGCGTGAGGCCCTTGACAGCATGATGATATCAAACCTCCAAATAAAAGTAATTCTCCTAGCAGACTGTGGCTTCCGGCAATGTACATAGCTTGATACAGTCATTAGTTTTTATGCAGTTTTAGAGCAAACATTTTACTAGGAACCCAATTTTCTTCTGACAGAAGAGACTATTAGGGACCCCAAGCATGACAAGTCTCAAGAGTCCTCCCAACTGAAACAGGCCATTGACAGAAGGTGATTTGCCGTCAAAGCTATATCCACTTACTTTTGTTGATTTGAGCATTAAAAGAAAAAAAAAATGGAAAAAGAGAAGTTTCTTAGCTTATATCTACTGTTTATGCTCATCTTAAAAGTTTGCAGAGGGGCTTCTCTAAAGGCTGTATTCAGAGGATGCTTTGATTTTTGAATAGGTAGCAGCCTTGAGTTTTGCATTATGCAAGGACAGCTGGCAAAGCATGTGGGCTGTGAAATAAGCGGGAGGCTTGATAAAATCCATCCTGAAAGAGAAAACAAGGTTAGGAGCAATGAGCTGTGACTGACTAGAGCTGTGGGAGCTTCAAAACCTTCCCCCCAAATGCAAATGCTTAAGGTTACTTATCTGGATGTTCTGTTGAAGACGTGCTCTGTGACAGCATGGAAAGAGGGAGGATGAAACTCAGCCCTATCCTTTCCTGTTCTGCAATGTCCAGAAACCTCTAAAAGTGCTCAGCTTGCAAAGCCAGTCTCAGTTTCTACTGCTGGAGGGGAACATACTGAACTGGAATACAAAATAAGTTGTATTCTGTTATTTTAATTTCAATGTATTAGTCATGCAGATTTAAAGATTAAAAAAAAAATTATATACAAAGTGATATATTCTCAGATAAAAAAGTGTTAGAGTTTACCCAGGAGTTATGTTCTGTCCCTTTGGGATATTGGGCTCCTGCAATGGTGCCTCAGAAGAGGCATTTTAGCACTGCACAGTATACAGGAGTTTCTGTTAGTGGTGCAAGCCCCAGAAGACAAAATTAGGTCAGATAACAATTTGTCTAAAGGAGTCTCCTCTTTCAGTAGCCACCCTGTCATCAAAATGACTCAAAAATAAAATATTTTTTTCTAAATAATTTCTAGAGAACTTTTCTGCTCTTCCTATTTCTATTATTCCATTTATTGTGAATTTTTACTCCTGAGCATTATGAGGTCTCTGAAATCTATTAACAATTTGCCATATAGATTTGATGAAAATGAACTAGGAAAAGAGGATTTTGTCTTGCCCACTATCTGCATTAAATATGTCCTAAAGATATAACGTACAAAAAACAGCCCCCCAAACCCAGACACCACATTTATTTAGGATTACATGGCAAAGACGGATTTGCCATGTAATGTAGCAAAAATTCTCAAGTCTTAAACATTTTAGAATATTTTGCCAGTAATGTGGCAGACAATAAAAGATAAGAAGGCTTTTTTTCTCTTTCTTGTGGAGGTTGTATTTATCACCCCAGCTTACTCTAGCACTGTTGGTATTAGCTAGATAAAACTTTGTTGTCCTGATTAAATAATTAAATTGCAATCAGACAAGCTAACCTCACCAAAACAAAAAATTCGATGGAATGGATAAAGATATAACATGAAGTAAAAATTAACCCTGATAGATTGATGAAATGCCAAAATAAAATAACAAACAAAATTAACTTAATTAACCTTCAAGGGAATAATAAAAGCAGGACAATTTCACGTGTTAAATAGTGCGTTATATTATTAAGCTTTGACGTTGTGTGGCAAGTGATCCCTTACATGAATAATTTTACAGAAACCAGAAGATTCCTTGTGTACTTGGGGGTTATTCAGTCATTTGTAGCAAAATTTATTTTGTTATTCATTCTAATGATTTCAAAGTTGCTTCTCAAGTTACGCTGCAAATAATTTATCTTTTAATAAGAGGTACACGATCAATTGTTTTTCACAGCAAGATTTTATTTGTGGGAGAAAAGAATCCTGATATTGTCTTTGGCTTGCTTGGGGCATTTCTGGAGAATACTAAATTTATTTCTTTGCACAAATACTGTGAAAATAGTCAGGATGAATAGACACAATATAGTCACAAATCAGATGGCAAAGATCTGTGTGAGCAGATGTTAAATGGTACACAGAGCCCAGACCAGGTCAAAAGCTGGAAGCCTGAAGTGCTGAAAACAGCTCTTATATGGGAAGGTGCTGCTTAGAGCTTCTAACTCATCTAAACACTGAACTAGATCTAACACAGGACCTGCACCTTCCCACAGTGAGGTGTGATATTATCACTGAGAATATCAATTGCATTTTGTCTCAGAAAGAAATATCTTCTGACTTTGGCTGAGTTTCTATCAGAACATTTAATCTCTACTCTGCAAAAGAAAAAGCTTTATATCATAAATCTGTGAAAAGATACAAACTTTTATAAAGTTGTTTCAAAAGTGATTGTACTTTATATGAATGCTTAAGGGAAACCATGTGGAAAGATATCTTTTTATTAAGATGAGATTGATGAATCCCTACCAGAGAAGAATGGTAGATAGTGACAGTATTAAAAAATAAACTAACCCGACTCACCAAAGAAGTATGTCATGGTTGAAAGACAAAGGCAATTTCTAAGTATTTTCTCATTCCAATAGTAATGGAAGGACGTGAACAAGGTAGATTAGACTTGATTAGATTGTGTGACTTTGGAAAATATAGAGGAGATTTGTAAAATATAAATATGTGGAATGTGATAATGGCATTTTGTAGTTATTTAGGATAAAATCTTTCCTATAAGAAATCTGTTCTTTAATATGTGCTGTTTAATTGGAAGAAAATATTTTTTTTAAATGCCTACAATACAGGAAAGTGTTTTTAAAGAAGGTCTGGAATTTCATGGAATAATTTTAGCCTAATTTCATACTATGACAAAAGCTCAAATATCTCAAATGGAGTTCCTTTTTTTAGTCTCAAATGGAGTACCTGTTGAATTCAATAGAGTACAAAAGCACATCCCTAAAAGCAAATTGTGACAATTGGAATAATCATCTGTCTGTTACCATCTCTTAAGTAATGGGCAGTTGCCAGCCAAATGACTAAACTGTTGTGAGGATTTCTTATATTCATTGAGGAAAAATTTACAAAAAGCTATATAGAAACTATTTTTTGTGATATTAAAAAAAAAAACAAACATGAAAATCTGTTTAGAATTTAAGTTTATGGAACTGTGGATCTGAGTATTCACAGTGTAATCTGCACACCTCCTAATATCTTCTACTGAAGTCAAAAAAGCGCAAGAGGAACTCCCCCTGCACTAATGTCAGCACCCTGGCTGCTGCACTGCACTTGTCCATAAAATCCACTGCAGCCCACACCTTGTGATCTGATGGTGATCTCATGGCTGCAGATCAGGTGAGAAACCTCTATGGAAACCCAGAAAATAGTCTCCCCATTACTGAACAGAAATTCAATATCTTTCTTCAGAGCATGATCTATCTTTTGCTTCAAGTATCTTAAAAAGTGTCCAAACCACTAGCCTTTTTTTCCCTACCAACACCTTTCCTTTTAGTTTTATGTTGGGGGCAGCTGTATGCTCATGTCTGCAGTTCCAAAGGTTGGACTGTACAGATGAGATTTTCTATGTTTTTCAAACTCTTCATATTAATAAGAATATACCACAGATTTAAGCATTTAAATAAGCAGAAGTGTGCCAGCATGAAAATATAGAGGCATACAATCTATATACAGTACAGTCTGCTGAACACACTGACAGGTTTTCTCTTGTGTAGTCAGAGCAGCTGTTACAGAGAGAAACAGATTTTCATGGATTTTGTAAGATTTTGATGTGTTGATGTGCTCTGTATTAAGAGCAAATATTGCTCTGTATGAAGAACAAGCATTAATTTTGGCATTCAAATTTGCTAATTGCAAATTGCTAAATTGATTTTTCAGAAAATTATACAAAAGTTTACAATGAGTTTATGGTGTCTGACAAAGACAACCCATAAGCAACAAAAACAACAAAAAGAAAAACAGCAAAACCCATGCTATCCATCTCGATCTGCACAGAAAAGCTTTCAAAAGGAGTTTATGACATCCTTGGTAAGTTAATTTCTCTACCAACCCCAAAAGAGATAATTTTTTTAAATCATCAGTATTGTCACTCCCTCACTCTTTAGCATAGACATGAAAAATATAGTTGTCTTTCTGGACCTGTGTATAGCCCCAAGAGAGTCAAAACTCATTTTTATCCCTGTACATGATGTAGGACAACAAGTAACACAACCTGTATGTGAAGAACTTCTAACATCTACAGATGATCCTAAGATCAGTGGAAACTGGGGCAAATGTCTTCCATTGTTTACAGATTCTGACAAAAGCATTATTTCAGGAATTATTAAATA
This sequence comes from Lonchura striata, assembly GCF_050655825.1. NCBI lineage: Eukaryota > Metazoa > Chordata > Aves > Passeriformes > Estrildidae > Lonchura > Lonchura striata. The sequence continues at coordinate 68,667,303 of NC_140741.1, forward strand.
GTTAAAATCCAAAACAGATTTCTGGCTAGTATAATGCAAGAAAACTGGAAACCTTGGTTACCAAAAAAACATATGATGGGCAAATCAAATTAAGATTGTAGGGATATATGGGAGTGCTTTAAAATTGGTCTTGGAGTGTTCACTATTATATCATTGAAGACAGGAAGGAAGTCAGGACAATGAGTATTTTCTTGATTCAGTATTTCTTTTAGATTCCTTTCTTTCCATCCATTTTTCTCTCCCAGCATCCTTTCAATAGAAAGGTTTTTCCACAGTCCATGAGCTGCTCATTTCTGCAGCTTTCATTGTGTCTGCAGATTGTGCAATGGGGCTTGTATCAAGCAGACTCACATTCAAAAATTTACCCTAATTATGACTCTACCTGTTCTTTTGTGTAAGACCTAGTCCTTTGTATTCATGTGGACTCCCTTTTCACAATGTCAGCCAGTAAATCTCAGTGATAATGAAAATGACAGTCAGCTTCACCAGACACATAGCTGAGGGGTCTGTGGGAATGTCACATATAAAAATATCCTGAATTTCCTCCTAAATCTTTGAACTTTCAAACTGACCTTAAACTCCCAGCCCATCATGACCTGAGTTTTGTGTTCACCTGTCCCTTTATCATGCTGTTCTGGTGATTGTCCTGCACTGTCATAACAACAAGGAAAGGGGTAATAATGAAAATACCCAGGAGCTTAATGGATTCTTAGGACAAAAGCAATTTGCTGCTCCAATAGTAAATTCTACCAACAGTCTGAGAATTTTGGAATTGTTTTCCAGATGATGGGAATAATGTCTCAAACTGAGTGGTTCAAATGACAGGTATTTCCTTCCCTCCACTGTCAAATGGAATTTCAGTTGATATGCAGGTTCATCTTTCTGCAGAAAGAAATCAGTCTTACAGTAACAGTGAAATGAGCACAGACAAGTATTATACATTTTGCAGGTTATAAAGATTTCTGTATTTTTAAAGCACTTGTTTCCCTAAGAAAGAATTCTCCTAAGCAGAAAAATGATTGAAAGATCTTTTAGAATAAGCACAAATAAATTACTTATATTCTATATTATAATTTTTTTTTTTGAGGATGCTGTAAAAAGGGAAAGAATAGAACTACTGTTTATCTTGCAAGGGTAACATGTGAGAATATAATTTTCTTTCCCAATTCAAATTTAAAAATTTACAGGAGATAGGAGAGGTCAGTACTTGCAGCTCCTGAATTTTCCTTGGCCCTGCTGAGCACATATCTAGTACATCTCTAGTTTATTCTTAATTTAGATATTACAGTCCAGAACTTGATCTTCTACCTTGAGCAGATCTCTTACATGGTGCTTCTCTGTCCTTCTGCTGAAGGGCAAGAACTGTGTGTTTGGACAAACATTAATGATGTATAACAGTTAATCTAAATCACGCTGTAAAATTCTTTAGAAGAAATTGTATATTCACCACACAGTTTCCTGTAGGGACAGTCATCTCTTCAAGGACACGACTCAAACGGGTGTGGTGCTCAAACTGATAAAACAGAGTGTGCTTCTTGCACAGGCTGGGCTCCTCTATATTTAAGGAAAACCAACACATTTTGGACACTTGAAGAAAAATAGCATTGTTGCTGTCTGACACAGTATCTCACCAAACCAATTATCTGAGAATCACAGAATCATGGAAAGGTTTGGGTCAGAAGTGACCTTGATCATCTCATTCCAACCTCCTTGCCCTGAGCAGGGATGGCACCTACAACATCACTTTGTCCAAGGCCCTAACTCATTTATTAAAAAATATGGATATTGATCTAGTACCGATATCCAGCTGTGATGGACAAAAACTCTCTAACAGTTTAAAGTTAGAAAGTGTGTGTTTATTCGACACTGGGCAGCGTGCAGGATAGCTCCCAAATACACACCACACCTTCCAGGTGATTACAGAGTCTTTTTATCTATACAAGAATTGAATACCCAAAATACAAATCCATATTCATAATTTTGGTACATCTCATTCTCCACTTTGTATGCTAATCACTCCAAAAGCTATTAAGCATGTGTAGTTTTTTCTTTGAAATGGGTTGGTGGTCTCTTTCATGGGGAGGGGTCCTAAAATGAGGAAGTAAATGAAGTCTTCTTCGTTCTGACCTTTCTACCTTTTCAATACAAATATGACACCTTCTCAATACAAATATGACAAATGAACTCTTGGTAGAACTCCCATTCCTTGTCTTCAATTGGTTTCAGAACAGAGGAGGCCCACAATTCTCTTATGTTCCTAAAAGCTATTTGTCAGTTTCTATATTCTTCATTATAAGCCCAGATAACTAAACATTGTGCTGACAAGCAATCAATTATTAATTAACTACTAACTCTTAACTTCATCAAGGCCTACTCATTTATTTTAATTACCTCTAGTAAGGCTTATTTCTAACTAAAATCTTAGCTCCTCTAAAATCTCTAAATTCCTTAAAATTTATGTTTCCTATCCAACCTGGCCTTGACCACTGCCAGTCACCTTCTGTCTTCTGTCTGAGCTCTCCTGGGTGCCAAGGAGAGGATGGGACACCGGGCTGCCCTGTGGCTCCGCTGGCAGGTGGCAAAGGGCTGGAGGCAGAGTTCTGCACAGCTGAGCCCAGGTAAGACAGAGCTGGGCTCCTCTGGGGCTCCTGCACACGAACAGCAGGAAGGGCTGCACTTCCATTTGGGTTTTCTGAGAGCTTCAGGAAACCTCCCAAAGCTGGGCTTGGCACCTTGGGATATATTACAATTTGGAGTAAAAACCATGTAACTCAAGGATATGCCTACAGTTTCACAGGTGATATAAAGCACCTTTTGCTCTAATCTTAGTTTACTCATTTGACTCAACAGAGGAGTTTTATAAGTTTTATTTGTTTGTAAATGTCTCCTCCTCTCCTCCATCTTTTCTAAACTTCTATTTATGTATAATTTCCAAAGTAATTAATGTGTTCAATCATGGCTATTTTGGAATAGCCAGGAACAGTAAAAAGCAAGCTTTTTAAAAATATTTTTTAAAATAGTTAGCTACTGACCTTCCAGGGATCCTCATTTAATCAATATATTGTTTTAGCAGTAACTATTAGAAGTTCAAAGATAAATACACACTGTAGAAGGAATAGAATTACAGAGGGATGTAGAGTACCTTTTAAAACTTTTAAAACTTAGTTGTCTTTGTTCAGTTTGGCATAGGAGTGAAAAAATACCAATCTCAGGAATGTAGTTATTTTATTTAAAAGGAAGCTGTGTCATTCAGATCAAATAATTTAAATTCATTGAGCCTTCTGTCTCTCTTTTAATTGAAAAACATCAGTAGACTTCATAGGCTGATGAACATTGGCAATTCACTCATTCAAGTTATTATGGTGAACAGCAATATCTTTCCTTCAAAAATCACTATTAAATGTGCCTGGGGATCCTGGGACTGACTGTGTAGCTAGAGGGAAGGACCTTTCCTGGCTGCACAAATTCCAAGGGCTGGAGGGGTCCCTTCCACAGAATGAGTTTGCTGAGGAGAGGTTAATACATGAGCAGAGAAAGTTTTACAGCCAGAAGTCAGCCCCAGCTCAGGATCTAAAGCCAAAACTGCTAGACATGGTGATGCAGGCAAAAAAAAGAAATTTAATATTCTAATCCAGAAGAGCAAAGTACTAATCATGTTTGCCTGCAGAAGAAGGAACATTTCATATCTTTCACAATTTAACTTTATTGAAAAAGATCTCAGTAATTTTAAATTACAAAAGAAATATCAATTCAAGTATCAGTACCTAAACAAAACTTCAGATTTGGTCCTTCACTTCCACATGAATACTGAGTTAAACTTTCTGAGAGCCCTTTTAAACCTTTATCTCCAGTCCTGTGCAATTTTACAGCATTTTTTGTGTTTGGGTTTTTTTTTTTTTTTTGTTTTTTGTTTTTTTTTTTTTTTTTTTTTTTTTTTTGTCTTTTTAGAACTGACCCTTTCCATTTAAATTGAGAAAGGTACTTTTAATACACTGCTCTACACTGTGACATTTTAGCGATGAGAATGCCAAGGGACATTGGCTTTTATTAGAGAAAAACAGCAGCCTCAGAGCCAGGATATGTTTTTCTGGTGTTCCATTTCAGAAAAGTACGCTCATTCTGGCTTAGACAGTCTGAAAGCAATTGAGATAGATCACATAAGTGGGGAAAAAAAGAGATCTTAGGCTGTATTTCAGCTTTATTTCTTCTCTTTTCCCTCTATTTCTGCCTGTGCCTGGCCAGAAAAGAGACAAGCTCTCCAGGGAAGCTGTTAACTCTAGTGGTACAATTCCTAACTCCATACGGCTTAATTCTTCTGTAGCATGTATTTACCTCACACTTTTGAAATTTTTGAAGTTTTCCCCTAAGATAATGCAGATCTTTTTCAGTTACAATTTATTTCAATGCAATGCATTCATCTGTATCTCTGACAGATACTCCTCACTTTTCTGGTGAGAACAGCAGATCAAGAAATAAAGGTTCAAATATGATTCAATACTTCCTGCCCTAATTCCATGCCATGTGAAAGAAAACAAACGAAAAATCCCTATTCTGCCCACTAAAAAGCTTTGTATGTGAGCTTTACCATGCCATAACTGTTCTGGTGGATCTTGTGCATCTGAGGATGTAGTGATCTGCACACACTTACCCTGTGAACATCTAAAAACAACACATATGCATGACTTGAATTGACTAAATTAAAAACTCAGCATGAGTGCAGGTTTCAGGACTAGGTTTGAGGAGTTCCATAGAAGAAAGTTCATCAAGCTTTGAAAAGTTTCCCATCCCTTTTCAGTTTGAGAGAGGAAGATTCTGATGTACACTTTTCAAAAAGGATCACTAAATTACAAGTAACATTTCCCTTGTTGTTTGAATGGTGAGATACCTCTGTTATCTGTAATCAATACTTTGAAAACCAGCTTCTTTATTACAAAGATCTCTCTCTTTCCTGACCTTTCAAAAGCAAGCTGCAAACATACAACTGCTTGCAGTCATAAGTTAATAGGAACAGGACATACCTTTTCATTCTAATTTTTACTAAGTTTTATAGTAAATAGCTGAGAGGGAAATCTTAAATGCTTATTCCTTAATTGATTTTATAGGCTATGCAGTCACAGGAATAATAATTAATTTAAAAAGATATATCATATAAGGTCAGTAACAATTTTTATTAGCTGAAACTAAAGCAATTAATAACAATAATTTAAATAAGTAGATAATCATGTGTGATGAAATTCTGCCACCATTGGTCACATAGATTAGTGTCATTTCCCTCAGGAAACATGTTACCATGAGACCAACCACACTACAGTTATTCCCTGTTCTGCATGATCCTTGGTGGCAAAACCCAAGAAAATATTCAATCACTTTTGATACACAAATTCAGGCACCTTTATGCTCTACGCTATGATTTTAGAAACAACACCTCTACCTCTTACTAGGAAGCCTGAGAGAGATAATAGGTTCAAATATAGGAAAGCTGAGGAGATGCCCTAACTGAAGATCCTTGTGTCTCTTTAATTGTATACATTTGTAAAAAGTGAGAAATGTGAGAAGAGCTGTAAAGATTCAGCTGCTTATTAAAAACTAATGATTTATGGAGCTCGTGTAAAAAAGAAAAAAAAAAAAAGCGTATGAGAGCATCTCAGTTCCTTCTATTTCTGCTGCCTCTGCAGTGAAAACCAAATTTCATTTCCCACTTGGATATGAGGAATGTGACAGGACCTCAGACCCATAGACCTCTGGTCAGAGAAAACATCTGTAAGAATAATTTCTAGCTACTTATTCTGAATGTTTAGATATTCATTCTTGGTCTTCAAGGTAAAATAATTTTTGTTCTAAGTAGGGTCATTTTCCAAGGACAGTGCCTGAACAAATTCCAGCACTTCCGAACTTTTACTGTGTCTCTACTTCATAAAGAACCATGTTCTCTGGGGAATGAAGACCAACCTAGAGATGTGTTTCACAAATGATGCGTATTGTGAAGAATGGGACATTAATAGAAAGTACTCTCTGCACAGTTAACATAATTACAAACATACTGATATTGCCGGGTATACTGCTTAAAGGCAAAATGTTCACACCTAAATCACCTCATTTTCATTACATTTCTGCTTGTTGACAGGTTTTGTTGAAAAAGTCTTTTCATACCTTGAAAGGAAGACGTTGCAGCAGAGTTCAGAAATAGCTTATAAATAAGACACTGAAGTGCCTAGACACTAGCAAAATGGAGGTATTAAAGCAAAGTTCTGTGATCAAAAAAATTCAGTTTGGAAAAAAAAAAAACAACTAAAAATTTGCAAAATCTCTTCTTTCCATATGGTTTAACATATCTTGTATGCAGACATGCTCAAAATGTGTCAAGAATTACTATTGTGGGCATATTATACAACTTGGCTGTTATATGTTTAACCTCAAAAAAAGAGAGAAAGACTCTGAGAATGAGAAATTAATAAGAGCTTCACATTCTTTTGAGGTACATCAACCCAAAGTCACAAGACATCTGAGAATGTTCACACACACACAGCCCGTCCCAAAATTACTGCTTTGCAAAGTCCAACTGCCATGTTAGAAAAGACCACGATGAGAAGTGAAATCCTCCTAGCTGCTTTTGGAAAATGTGTGTTTAGGGAGACTGGAACCCCTTTGTAGCACTTCAGGGTCCTCACAAAGAATTTTGGTTTGCTTTTCTACTTGTGCAAAGACCTTTGCACCCCACTTGGTGCATGCAATGAAGATCTCCTCAGCTCTTGCTGCATCTTGTCCCAGGTTCTCACCAGCAAACACAGTTAAACTTAGTATAGCATTGCTCAGAAGTGTGGTGCAGTGCTTCCTCAAGTCCCAGCATGCTGTCCGCTGAAATGATGAACTTCCCACGCCTACCCCAAAATCTGCTGACATGAATTCTTTTTGAAAGATATTTGTACCACCTCCTCCATCCTGTTCTTGTCTTCATATGTAGTAGAGAACAGGCTAGACTTGCCTGCTTCACTCTGCAGATCAACAGCTACAGTGTCTGCCTCCAACGACTCTGAGACACTCTAATTAAACTTACATAAGTGTCTTCAAGATCATTTTGCCAAAGAGTCACAATTTCTCAGTTGGAATTTCTATTGTGTCTACAGCACAGCACAGCACAACTAAACTCAGCATCATGCAGGTTTTGTTCCAGCTGCAGCTCTCTGGATCTGTTTAGGAGCCAGGGAAGTAGATACCAAACTTTTCAAACAGGGATTGTCACCTGAAATACACAGAGCTCCCCAGTGCTGCAGTACCAGCTCTTTGCAGAAGCACTGGCTAATCAAAACTTGTTTGGATAAAATGACATTGTAGTTACTTATTTGAATTCCTAGAGCTGATAACAAAAAGCTTTGGTAAGATTTTCCTGTGACTGCAATAGAGGCACTTTGACATGACAGTATAATGTCACTGTCTGATCCACATAATCTATCCCAGCCTAATGCTGTTTTTAGTATTTAGTCACCATGCAAATGGGCAGTGACAAAATTTGTCAATATAATGAGCCCTGAGACTGAAACTACAGAAAGTCAATTGCCTTGGATTTAATTTTTTTCTATATTACTTTGGATATAATAAATTACAATATAATGAATACTTTATAATAATTTGCAAATGGATTCCCACAGACTCAGGATTATCTGTCACTAGAAGAGTCCTGCCCTCAGAGCCCAGGGAGTAAAGGTGGTGCAGCCCGTCCTTTCTTCTGCATCCAGTTCAGGACTACCTGTGTAGGTCAAGGTTTCTGCACTACTTTATCTCTGCCCATTTACAGGCAATCAAAAACAGCAATTTTTAAACCAAAAGGGCTAAACATTAACTAAGTGACACTGTAGGGTTTGGTATATCAAGCATTAACCTTTATTTTACATTCTTCATGTTCTCCCATTTAATAATTTCCTGCCACACAAAGGCATGTGTCTTAGATTTAGTGTCTGCTTTAATGTGGCAAATTAAGGAGTTCTGGACAGGTTACAGATAGAGCAATGGCTGAGTCTGAATGGGTGTGATGTGCATAAAAAAGCTTGAAGAAACATTTGTGTATACCAGCTTAATGGCCTATCCATTCAATTGGATTAAGCTCTGACATTTGACCTATTTGCCTTAAGTGTTTACTCAGGAGAAAGCACATCAGGGACTTACCCAGATATACTGAACAGGAATATATGGAGAAAAAACTCCCTCATAAATAAAGCTGTACTGCAGTATTTGCGGATCTGTTGCCATGCCACCAGCACTAAAGCAATTTTTTTATCCAGCCAGTAACTGTTACAGGAAAAAGTTTAGTCTGTGACTGTTGGACTTGAATGAAAAATTATTTTTAACAGTTCAGGCTATAGATTTTCTACTGGTTTACCAGTTAAAATGCTAATTACCTGAGTATTTGAGGATATAACATTTCACAGTATGTTATCCCTAGAGAACTCTGAAAACTGTTGTTAAAATCCTGGAACTAATTCATACAGAATCCATTTACTATACTGATCTTCATTTGTTTTATATAATCTGCTTTGTGTAATTATTAGGCAAGCAAACATTTACAGTATTTTTCTGTAGGTGATTGCCATATGTCAGCTCTTGCCTTTTAGTACTGATGCACAAATAACTGTTTTCTTCTTTATGGGAGCTATCCCACAGAGCTCTTATCCATGTTTTAGGGCTTCTTTGTGCCTCTGACTTCTCCCAGAAGCCTTCCCTTCAACACAGTTTGTTCTGAATTGTCACTACCAAAAGCAAAGACTGGGAAAAGCTTTTGATGAAAACAATTTAAATTACCAGTCCATTTGAAAAAAAAAAAATCTGAAAAGTGGTTAAACCATTGGCCAAGCTTATTCACAGACCCCTCATGCCTGTAATTCATGTGAGGAGTAGCAACCAGAGACCCTGAATGTGGCATGATGGACTGAATTTGGCAGCAGGCTTTTTTTTCTTGTACTTTGGTCACAACAATTAATTAAGAAACTAAAATCTATCTTCTCAGGATAGTCTAAATTTTTATACTTTTGTAATTTTTAAATTTTTTCTTGTGCATCTTGTTCCTAACCTTCCCTTTGGACAAAGTTGATCATCTGTACTTCAATTTCCATAAAATACAGTCTTTGTTTTTTTTCAGAATTTTGTCTATTTAAAGAAAAAAAGTACCAATGGCATATATTGTCTCAGTAAGTCACTGTTTGCAAACCATCACATGTGCAATAGTGCCTCACAGTTCTCTATATGTTATCAGCCATCCCATGTTTTGTGCCTACTATGATAATGACTAAGTGATTATTAAATATTATGACACTTCATTTCTCTAAGAAGTGCTAAAATATAAATTTAATGATTCCAAAGGAGACATTGCTTGAGAACAGCCTCTAATAGCTACGGCTGACAATATCCTGTAACATGGTAATGGTATTTTTTGCTAAACAAAGAAATTATCCAAGAAACATGCGATGAAAATGAAATTTTGTGGCAGAAGCAAACTACAATATTGTAAGCACAATGTTCACCAGCAGTGTAAGGCATGTGTTTGGCTTGCAAGCTGCTCAGTTTGGGGCTGGTTTTATTTTCAGGTGCTTGTAATGTGATTTTTTGAACTCTTTTTCTACCTGTTATTTTAATGCCTGCATAAGTGTTGAAGGTATTAAGGCATCTACTTACCTGCTGAATATTTTTAAGTGAAAATTTTGAAAAGTAAATATGCTTCCCTTCAATAATCTTCTGTAAAAGTGCTTCTTAGACATCATGTTATCCACTATGCAGGAGTACTTTTCTATGTCTGTTTAGAAAATAAACTAATGAGGCTGGGAATTACTTTATGTATTTCTTCTAATGCAAATTTCAAAGATTTGAATATTTAATCCATTGAAAAAACATCTACTCGGTTTCTTAGACTGGGATTTCAACTAATGTTATTCAGAGTGACACTAAAGAGATAAAAAACAGCTGTGCAGTACTTTTTCAGCTTTTTGCATCAAATAGCATACAGTAAGAGAAGGAAATTTAAACAGAAATATAGCTGTAAATGTGGTGCTCTATATTTAAGTAGTTATCATTATTACTAAATCTACTCTTTGAATATGTAGCATGACCTACATGTGCCTCTGGAATGTACTTTTAAGAGAGTTTATACAGGACTGCTGTATCATTCCTATGTTAATACAATACTTGAAGTTTAAGGCTCTAAATAATCATTAAAAATGTAGCTTTCTCTTGAAAGTTACCTGTTACTTGAATAGGCATACTTTCATTACATACTTTATTCTTATCTACACTGAAAAGGTTCACCTAATTTAAAAGAGGGGGTGGAATGTTTTACTGAGTGGTCACTCTACTTTGTAAATTCATTTGGATGCAGTTTTACAGGGATAAAGGTGCCTCTTGATCTGCTAGAAGAAATAATTTACTTTGAAGCAACCAAAAGGAAAATAAGACCAATAAAGGTTTAACTGCATTAATTTGTATCTCTGGAGAGGCAATGAAAGACTGTAGAGGATAGGGAAGTGTTTGTATAATTCAAATAGTACTGATACAATTTTTTCTAGGATAGACTATATTCAGCTACTTTTCTCTCAGCTTGGTACAAAGCAGACCTTGTTACTTTAGGTTTAGATCTAGGAACCTTTTCCTGAAATAATTTTAGATATGGATGCAGTGTTTAATATTTTTTTCTTTCAGAAGAGAAATGTATTCATCAATACTGAAACATACCAGATACATATTATATAGAAAATTGATCTTTCCAACATGTATTAGATTTCACTTTAAAATTTATAATCTTTCACTTAGAAAATATGAATGAAAGACCTTTTAATTTGATTTTAAAAATATTTTGAAAATAAGGTTATTTTTAACTTTGCATCAAAATCTGGTTTTGATTTTGAATTGACAGAATTGTCCTCACTGAAACAAAATATTTGCAGAGCTGCAGCATAAACCTTCCAGCAGTACAAGTCTTATGCTCTCAGTGAAGCCTTTGGCTTGTAGTAGCACTACAAAGACAGAAGGTCTCAAGATACAAATTCTGGCTGAAAGCAGAACCAGAACTTGGATACTGTATTTCCCTCAGATTCCCTCCTCATCTACTGTTCATTTGTCCTTCCTTACTCCTCTTAATGCTCCTTTCATTTTCCTAATTCCACCTCCTCTTCCCCATTGCCATTTTCCTCTGTGGCACTCGGATCTCTTGCATTCACTGCACATTTACACGTTGCTTTGCATTTAGCACATTCTAGGCTGTCAGTAGAAGCTGTGAGTGCCCAGTCTACATCTTCCTGGATGTGAAAAGCCCTGAGCGAGCTTTGGATCATGACTCTGTGAAAAACTGTACTGAAACAGCTCCTGGATAAATTAGAATCTTAGCAATATCTGGAGAAGCTTCAGCTTCCTAAATCAACTACCCCTTAGTTTTGACTCATTACCCATTACTCATTACTCATTACTCATCACCCAAGTCAGTGAAGAAGGTTGATCAAAGAATATTTTCATGTTGGCACTCCTTTGACTGCTTCTCAAACATCACCTGACTTATTTTAATATTTTGCTTTGTTTTAATGCAGTTTAAATTCTGACAACCTGTAAGTTGTTCTATTGCAGAATCATTAACAAATCATTATTTCTATATTGCAGCTGCAGACAACGCCATGAATTTCTCCTGAACCTTGGAGACAAACCCATGACCTGCTGAATTTCAAATGTTCAAAAGGTGAAAGCAGAAATAAAATGCTATTGCCTCTTGTTCAGCTGATCATCTCTAAATTGTAACTCATGGGAAATGTGCAGAATGCAGAAGGGATATCTGAGCTACACCACTCTCTGGTCACATCCTGTACATCCTGCCAGTGCTGAGTTGCCATGCTGCAACTTGTTGCAGTAAGGTAGAAAAATTATAAAGTCCTCATAAAGTCAAGCTTGCTCCTAAAATCAGTGTCTGGCTTTGTCAGACTAGCCCTTTGCAATTTCCCTGTGAAAGCAATGCTGGTGTGAGCACTTTGTTAACAAAACAATCTATTTCTGGGTAAAAAACAACTAGCACCTGTATAAATTGTTTTTACACCATTAGATATAAAAATGAAAACTATCTCTCACAAACAATCTTCCTGCACATACACACTGCGGGTTTGAGTGACCAACCAATACAGAATAACAATTTGTTCCTGACCAATAAAGCAATTGCAAGGAAACTACTGACCAATGGGAGGCACATATGAGGTCTGTAAAACTGTATAAAAAACGAGTTATATGAATAAAGAATGGGCTTTTTCCACCATGAAGAAAATGGATTCCACGTTATTTATTCCCATAGCAACTCTCTGTATCTTTTCAAAATTTAATTTTTTTTTCTATTTTTATTTAATACCTTCTCTTGGTGTGATTTTTAAACCTTAAATCCCTTAGGTGCCAGTTTTCTCTGTCTCACAGTATTACTTCTCCTTTAGCTGGCTATGGCCTGTGAAGTTCCTCAAGGCTCTTTGAACTCTTTAGCAATGTCCTCTAAGGTGAAAGCCACAGTTTCCACCAGCAGCTGAGAGGAGGCTGAGGGCAGGTGGCAGGGCACCAAGACCCTCAGATGCTGCCAGAGGAGGCAGGCAACTTGAAACATAACCATTGTTTAGAAAAACACACATTACAAATAGAGAAATTACATGAAAGATATTGTTAGGAAATGGAAAGTAGTGACAAGTGTTCTCCACACTTGTTTTTTCCTCAAATCATTCTTCTCGAGTCTGTACTTGTATTAATCCACAGATTATAAATACTGGTTTGCTCAGAGCTTAAGAAGACAGTCCATGCTGGATTTCAAAACTGAATAGCATTAGCGATAAAAGAAAATTTGCCTGTAGATTCCACCACAAGCCTCTCAGTTCAGTTAGGCAGTAGCTACAGTATTTGTATAGGACTCAGCAAAATTGGAAGTGAGAGCCATTTCTGACAACAACAGTGAAATGAATGAACAATAGAATCAACCCCAAACTCCTGGTGAAAGTATAAAAGTCATTACTTTTAAAGATAAAAGAATATCTGAATTAGATGATTGACAAGAGATATCTTGGCAGTACATTCTGGCTTAATACACTGGACTCATACAGCTATTTTCAATGATAAAACACAGCTTGAAAGTGCCATTATATATAAATTGACTTTTATCACCTTTTTTTTAAAACCAATTTAGATTACTAATTTAGTAATGCAGAAAAAGAAATTTAGTATTTCTGACACAGTTTGGTGTAATGTTTGGTCCAGAATTTGCATTATAACCTTGGATAATTAAGATTAGCACATCAATCTGTTTTAAATTTGGAGCACAAACATATTTCATAACCATGTAGTAACTCTGCACAAACCATCAGAAGTTGTGCAGAAGGCTGAAGTTTGAATATAATTCCTTCTCCGCAGTTGTTTCTACTAAGAAGTTTTTCTTTTTCTGTGAAAAGAAAATAAATCTCAGAAAGAATAAAAGGGGTGGGATGAGATGGGGCACATGGTGGAGGGCAGGAAGAATAAAATCCATGTTTTAGCCAAAAAGTGTAGTCAAAATAAATATAAACAGTTTTGGTTTTGTTTTTTTTGTTTTTTTTTTTTTTTAATATTGAGATGGTCATCTACATGTGCAGAAGAGATTGAAATACTTTTTGGGACAAATCATTAAACAGTTCCTGCCTTTAAATGCAACTCCCTGTTGGATGGTGTTTGCCAGCTCTGTTGAATAATGGACATATTCATTCAAAACATGGAGCAGATTCCTGGGAAAGATTTTGATTTCTGTTAACTTTTTTGTTTATTGTTCTGTGCGCTTCCTGCTATAGTTTGACATGTGCCAGATGTCATTCAGAGATTGCTGCATGTTAGTAGTGCATGAAATTTTCTCTGCAGCTTATATCAGCTTATTGGTCCTGCAAAATGATTGTGATTTCTTGAACATGAAAAGCAGTACACTTAAGTAATAGTCTCTTTTATTCATCTAAAATACCAGGTCTCTTGAGTCCAGTCATCCCCTCTATTTGACTATATCTCTGTTTAAAACGGATTTCTTCTCAATTGCCGTAATAACAATTTTGAGCATAATTTACTGAAAATAGCACCTGCGATATCACACGGCCAATTTCAGCATTGTAGCCTCTCGTCACAAGGGATGAGTGTTCTCCAAACCCTGGATCCAACACGTGTGGTCCTCAGGCTTGCAGTTCCCTTGGCTCAAACAGCTCCTGCTCCGCTGCGTGCCCGCTGTTTCCCTACTCGCATCCTAAGGACAAAGTGTTACAAAATTTCTGAGCGAGAGAGGGCATGATTTATGTTCGGAATGAGATTTGAGCTACTCCAGTCCAGGCCTCAGATCTGGGCCTTGTGAGGCCTTCCAGCCTCTGACACAGAAATTAAGATCTTGTAACACAGTTAGAAATTGTATTAAGGTGTGATGTGAAGCACTGGGCTGTCTGGGTGTGAAGTAGTATAGCTTTATAGTGTAAGGTTTAGACCACCTTAAGACAAAGACAAACAATGTTCGCTTGCCAATGAGAGTGCCTTTGTAAACTGTAAACTATATGGAAGTGTATAAAAACTGCCATCTTCTCTCAAATAAACAGAGAATGTTTCATTAATCATATTGGTTGGATGAGCGTTCTGTCCTGTCCAGCTCTCCCGTTATCTGAGGTCCCGGGTCACACAAACGCTTGCTAAGCTTTACGAGTCCTGTGTGGGCTGAAAGGAGACGGAACAGATGCAGTTCTGCTGCACGGCTACAGTCACTGGCTGTGGCCAGGAGGATTGCTCCTGCACATCTCTGCTTTTGTAAATGACTCACGCCTGGAATGGACTGCACGACGAGGTGCTTAAATCCACGAAGCCTGACGGAGAGAGAGATGCAATCTGTTTCAGTAGTGCAAAAGTGAGACACATCTGATGATATTCTGCAGATGTCCACAGAAGGGGAATGTTTCTCTTTGTGGAACTGTCTGATCTAACAGATGAGGCTGGATGGGGACCAGAAGAAAATTATGCTTTCATAAAAGGAGTAATGAATTGTTGGCATAAACTGCCTTGAGAAGGAGGAAAGGTGACACTCCACAAAAACTGAGACTGAATGAATATATTTTTTTCAAAACAACTAGATCTATATTTAAAAAATAACTCTAAAAATCTAAGTCTGAAGCAGGAGCTCTTAAACTTACTGTTAGAAATAAATTGAGTTCATTTACAGAGTCTGCATAGCAGTTAAAATTATAATTTCTGACCATTTTCTTATAATTTAGCTTTATCTTCCTCTCCCTTTGAGAGAAAAGAAGGCCATCTATATGCTGGCTAATGTGGTACACTTCCATCACAAAAAAATTTTATACCAGATTTTGTTTATCTTTTCAAATTGTATGCCTTAGTACCAATGCAAATTATGAAGTGAATATAGTGACAGATGTGGATATCTTTGTAAGGATGTTGTAGTAACTTAGACATGTTGGTCAAGTCTGGCATAAAAATGTAGGTTTTCCTATCCAGCTTTCTGTTACTCCTCTGTCACATGGCATTGAGCAGAAATGTCATCCTTTAATGAGCATCATTCAAGATATTTCACATGCTTATTATCCTCTCAGTTCTCTCTATCATGGAAAACACTGCTTTGTCGCTATTATTACATATTGACAGCTTATTTATCAAATAGAATGAATTCTGAATCTGTTATATCAAGTGAGAAATTCAACACCTGAGATGCATGATAGTACCTGACATCCTATTTCAATGTCAAACAACAAACAAAATCCCTAATCTATGTTTTGTATCCAAGAAATTATAGAATCTTTCTGCCTTCAAAAAATTTGTTCCTTTATGTGTTCTAAGGAATTCAGTTTTCATTGCTATTTTTCTAAATTCTGACACATAATTTTTTTCATGCTTTTGAAGTAATGAAAATTCTTCATTCTGAAAACAAGAGCACATTATAATTATTTTTTGTTATCTAAGTCTTGTTTTGTGTCAAAATGATAAGCCTCCTTTTATGATCCCATTGAAATTTCATTTATCATTTCTCTGCAGCAACAGATGGGAAAGCTGGAAGTGACAAGAGGATGCAGCTGTAAAGCCTTGTGCTTGAGATGGGACAAACAACAGATTTTTTTGGTTTTTAAATTAGGAAATGGTGAGTAATATGTGTATAGAATTATAATCTGTCTAAAACATTTAAATGCAATTGTGTGCTGCCAGGATTTTTGGCAACTATTTTTACTAACCGATATTTAATGTGTAAGTAGGGTGACATGGCATTTCATAATATGTCTGAGAAGATAATAAAATGTCTGCTTGAGTTCCTCCACCTCTCATCTCCCACACTGGAACAAATAAACAGTATTTTTTCAGTTGTTTTGTTGATGTCGATATTGCTTTCACTCAAACTTCCAATAACAAAATCAGTTCAGGTCAGATCAATGGTAGGGATCACTGGAGTAGCTTTTGATTATTGATCACACTATCTGATTGGGCCATGGTATGAGGGCCCAACACATTGGTTCTCAATTGTAGGAAACAAAAGTAATTGATTTTTTGACACAGCTGTGTGTTTTTCTTAGTGTAAACATTTTTATTTACTAGTTTATTTCACCTGTTCTGCAACAGATATAAAGTATCCAACTTTCTCCTCTCCTCTCCTCTCCTCTCCTCTCCTCTCCTCTCCTCTCCTCTCCTCTCCTCTCCTCTCCTCTCCTCTCCTCTCCTCTCCTCTCCTCTCCTCTCCTCTCCTCTCCTCTCCTCTCCTCTCCTCTCCTGTCCTCTCCTCTCCTCTCCTCTCCTCTCCTCTCCCCTCCCCTCCCCTCCCCTCCCCTCCCCTCCCCTCCCCTCCCCTCCCCTCCCCTCTTCCTTAACTAGACAGATCACTTCATTGGAATTCTTTTATTTATACTGAAAGAACTTAGAAGAAATGCAAAATCTTCTTTATTGTATCTGCACTCTACATGAAGATAATAAAAATGTACTCAAGATACTGCTCAGTTCTTCAAGAAGCCAATAAGTATTAAATTCACAGATGAAGAAACTGAGGCCAACATCCACACTTCAGCCATAATACAAAAGTGCTCTTAAACAGCATCAGCCAGTCCATTAGCTATTGCTGTATTCTCTGATTCCTCACTATAATGCCACTGTAACAGGAATACTCTAAACAACATATTTTCCTGAAACCCTCCCCACAAAGCCTTAATGATTCAAAGACCATGTTGCGCTATATATGTTTTGTTTCAAAATAGCTTTATTCAAAACTCCTAACTGGGAAACATTTTTTCTACTTTTCTGTCTGGTATCTTGGGGTGCAGTTGGAGGTTGGGATCAAGGCCATGCAAGACTTTTTCTTTACTGTGTCCACCTATAGCAAAGTTGTGGGAGGGAGAGAGGGATAATTTTATTTTCCATCATAGCAGGAGGAACACAGCACCAGCTGGTGGCTCCACACTCCAGCAGCAGCAGTAAGGTGCTGCAGACCAACACCAAAGGCAGTGGCAGGAAGGAGTGAATCCCATCATGGCCAGATAATGGACACAGATGAAAGGCAGCAAGGTAGGGGATTTTTCACATAAATCTCTAAAATCAGGATCAAACATTTTTTCCTGGGCAGATGTCATCCTGGGTCTCCGCAGGATATTCTGGCAGCTTTCCTCACTCTTTTTTCCCCTTCTTTCCTTTCTGCAAACACTCTTTCATTACTGTGCAGAGTACCAGGATTGGACAGTTAAATGCCTGGCTGAATGTAGAACAGAAGAGAAGAGATTAATGAGGACCCATTCAAATCTTTTGGGGGGGTCCCATGAGGCCTTTTCTTACCCATCCTCATCATGACCTGCTGAGATCTCATGTTTCTACTACTCTTAATTAGAGCCAAATGTGCCTTCAATGTCCATTAACCAAACTCTGTTGTTTCCAGAGTAAAGTTCTCACATTTGTTTTAATAGTCCAGCCATATTCCACTTAAAATGGAGGGAATCCCTCCATGGCACACCCTGTGCTGAGAGCGATCAATAACCCAACAGGAAGTGAAATGTGGACTGCATTCACTTTTCTTTAAGGTAGGGAAAAACTGAGCTCAGCTGTTCAGGCAGTGGAGCAGCAGCTTCAGCTACCCTGTGCTGTCAGCACCAACTCATTGCCTGTCAGTCACTGACACTTTGGCAGAATCCATGCTAATTTGTTATACTGTGGGCTGCACCCTGAGAGTCTCATGTACTACTGGGACTTTCACAACCCTGACACATCAGAGCCTAGGACTGTGCTGCAGCTCATCAGAAAAAAAAAAAAATTAAATAGCTTTATCATAGAGGTATGTCTGCTCAGAAAAGGGTTGCAATGGGTATCCTTCTCCTTCACTTTACCCATGTTCTTCAACAGTGGCCCTATAGCAGTATTATTTATGGGCTTGGATCTCAGCTCTTGCACATCCATTCATTGTGCAGGGTCTGTGGCCAAGCAGAAGCCAAGGTCACACAGCAGGTTTGGTCAAGTAATCTCAGTGGGGTTAAGGATGTTTCTACAAGACTGAACTCAGTTTCCCACCTTTCATCCCCGAGTTGTGCATCACTTGCTCTAGGACCTACTCCCAGTCCCACATCTCATTCAAATGATGAGGTGAAGAAGGTTTTGCTGCAAAGTGTTTGCAGCTGGATCCAGGGAAAACCAAAAGTAGTCCCAGACATGTATAGTTCTCACCCCAGTTTCAGGAAGGTGTCTCTACCCTTTTTAGAAGAATATTTTCTGTCCATACCACACAATAATTAGGATAGGTTAACACAGGAAATTATTTTGTCATTTCACAGCCATGTAGAAGAGGAGCTTTCTTTTTCTAAACACTTGAAGGATGCAGACAACAAAAGTGGCATTCTCCAAGCTCAAAAAATCTAGTCAATTTTAAAAGGATGGAAAAGCTTGAGCCCTGCAGTCCAGGAAAGACAAGCAAAATAGCACAGCTCACAGAATGAACAGACTTTACAGAGCTACAAACTGTGCTGCAGCTGGCATTTTACTTGGGTTAACATTGCCTTTTTTAGAAAAACTTGAAGAGGCTTCACTGCCTTTGTTCTCCTTTCTGGACTCTGCACATTGCTGCAGAGCAATGACCACTTTTCTGACATACCAAAGAGCAGAGAAACTCAGGCTTTTCATCAGTACATTTACATTAATTCTTTTGCATAAATGCTAAATAAAATAATCTTTAAAGGGCTCTTGAAGATTTAGGTGCAGTTGTGGCAGAAAAGGAATTATATCTGGTCTTGATTACTCTTTTAGTACATAAAGAATATGGATATTTGTATACAACTGCAGGTAGGAAATACATCTAATGATTCTACTCCATGATGTGCAGGGTTAAAAACTACCTGATCAGGTAATCTTAGGAGTTTGACCCTGATACCTTAATGGTCTTACATCTCTGCTTATATTTCTAATATTTTCTAATGTGCTGGCTTCACAGATGTGTTGGGGAAAAAAAAAAAAAACAAAAAAAACACCAAAACCACCAAAAATGCAGGACTATTGACAATTTATACCTAAATGTCTTTATAACTTGTTTTTTGTGTCATTCTTGTTCACAATGAGCCTAATTGTCAAGTTGGAAAAAACTGTATAAAACTGATAGAAAAAGCAAAGCTGAAATTGCTCAGGGATTTTTAATACACCAATGCCTCTTATTTAAAGAAATCCTCAGAGATTTAATAGCAGAGTCTACTAGAATGTCTTCTTTCAACAGACATTGTTATTTCATTTGATTTTCAGGCTGTCATGTGAGTGTTCCTAATCCAGCTGCTCAGGAGGGGTTCCTTTGAAGGCTATGATCAAGAAAATGGACTTAAGCTGCAGCAACTTTGATCAGACTGCCACAGCATGATAGGCTGCTATAAGGCTGTGGTTCTTGTGGCTGTGAAGTCCCAAGTTGATTTAGCTGCTGAAGAAAAAATTGTCTATTAGACCCTCCTATGGCTAGAGCTTAGGTGGCCTAGAGCTTTTTGATGGCATTATTAAGAGACTGAATAGAATACAAACTGTGCTGTCAGGAACATCAAACAGCTTCCATCTATCATGTTCTGATTTAGCTTTTCAAGATACAAGACAGAATGACAGAAAAATGGATTTTATTTTCTGTACCAAGTCAATTAGTGTGAGGCAATGAGAGTAAACCACAGTAGATCTACCTCGCACCATCCTAAAGGATTTTTCCATTATATTTCACAAAGATCATCTTGAAAAGAGCTATCAGGTTGGCAGCTGAAATGCCAGTTGTATGTCTTAGATTTGATAAACTACATTTTTCAGAGTACAGGGAATTGCTTTTTAACCTTAAATTTGGGTTCATCTATGAGGGGTCAATTGTCTGCCAATCTTGTTATTTTCAAGATATTGAGAAACTAAAAGGATTCTGTGTATAGTGGCTTTTTAGCAATTTCTGTGGAAGAGGAGAGAGACAGAAGCCCCTGACATAACATCACGAGTAAACTGGCAAAAGGTATTTGAGCTACTAAAACTGTTGTTTCTTCCCAAACTGTGAAGAACTTTCAGTGACCATGGGGGAAAAGGAGAAGAAACTTGTGACATCCTTCCCTCATTCTGTTTTCCTTCAAGACATTGGCAAATCTTCTGTTTGGCATTCAATTCGAGACAACATTTAGAAGTGAATAGAGCATTTTGATGAAAGTTTGTGAACTGAAATAAGTTGTTTTGAAGATGCCAGAACATTTAATATTTTTTGGTAGTGTAGTTTGCATTGAGAGTGCTTTTGAAATCCCTGGATTAATTTGTTTCTAATAAGAGAAAGATGAAGACCAGAAGAAGGGAAGGAAGGGATAAAATTTAAAAATTATCAACCCTGAACAAGTAATTTTGACACATTTCTGGTCTACATGGTAAAGCTTTCAAGGACTTTGGGAAAGACAAAAAATAATTCTATCCAATAAAACTTGATACAATAAAACCTGGTCTAATAACACCCAGGTTTATTAGACAGATGCACTTCTGTGATGGAGTTGGCAAGAGGTCACATTAAAAAAAACCACCTCAATCAATTATGATGGCAAAGGTAGTTTCTTCATTAGCTCCTGGCTTTTGGCTTTCCAGCTGTCTTTTACCAAGAACAGGAGTCATGAAGTTTTATACTTTTTTTTTTCTGAAGATAGAATAATAGCAATATGTCAGAGATTAGGAATTTATATCCAACTGCTCTTTCAATAAATTATTTATTTCTTAGACATAAATGTGAATGAACATTGGATATAAATGTTGACCTTCATACTACTGTTATTTATAGAGCTGGCTTTTCACCATATCAGGGGTTGAAGGAATCAATTCACTCTGTCATGCTTGATCCTAACAACATTGATGTAACTCCAGTAGAGATTTTAACTGAGTGGCCCTTTTTGAGGTTTTTTTCCACTTGTTTTTCCACTGAGTTCTGACCTTGGTGTTTCTATCAAGACAGTGAATATCTGAGTTCAACTTGTTGTTTATAAACCCCTCTGAGCAGATTTGGAATAGACAAGTCATTTTTTAAGATCTGAATTTTAAGAGAACAGCTCCAGCATGGACTTCTGTACATCACAGAAAACCTTTTTAAAATGCAATTTTCCACAATGACCTTTCCCAGTCAAACATTTAAAACACTATAATTGCTGACCTTAATGCAGGTTATTAGCTACATTTAAACACTGTAGTGATAGTATCAGTAACCAGCTAAGATGGTACTATTTATGAAAAGTCAGAGAAAAAAAAATCCATCTTTAGGTAAATGAGAAAAGGGAAACAGTTTTGTCCATAATTCTTCAGTCCACCACAGACCTTAAATCACATTCCCATTGTTATAATAGACAATTAATATTTGTTGCATGATTTAAAAAAAATATTAAACATATTGTAAAGAGTCTGAAATAACGGCAAAAAGTCTTGTAGCTTCAAGGACTGGAAACTGGGGACATGTTTTGCATGTGCTGTGGGTGGTACAAATCTTGCTAAGATATTTGGAAGAATAACTTGAAGTAAAGGGAGAACAAATGTTGTGCAATTTGTCTCTTCTAAAAAAGGCCCTGACACATAGAATTTCTTGAACCACACACAGGAGCTGTCAAGGAGAACAACACTGATATTGGAGCATCTTAACAATTAAATGATTAAATTAAAAATTTCTCTCTGCTTCAGGGGATAACTATATTCACCCAGAAAGCCATTCCTTGGGATACTCCAGCCCTTTGTTTCCACTCTCCATACCACAGCCATGTTCAAGACTTTTCTCGTGAAGGCGTTAATCAATGGATCCCAAATCACAGAACTGTTTCACTCATTTATCCCTCTCCGTTTTTTTTCAACAGTTCCTATGAATTCCTCCTTCTCAGTTTTCTATCAGGAACAATATCAACAGATGGTTACTCCTTCCTCATTTGTGCTATTGCATTTCGTAATAGCACGAATCTGCAATTTAACACTGATAATCACATCTCAGTGTCTGACTGAGCAACTTTTATTATCTTGACATCATTTTTATCATCCTTCACTGAAGAATGTATCTTCTTGATGAGACAAAGAGATCAACAGATATTAGCACCACAGTCAATTGCTTTTCTCATGCTGTTGTAAGAAATTGGATTTTTCTCCTCCAGTGCAAATAACTCTGCAGATATTCAACTGATGTTTAATTAATAAGACCTTCCTCATTATGACATTCTGGGTTAATGCCTACTAAAAGATGGATAAGGTGTCCTCAACCCCCTTATGTCCTGCCTCTTCCTGTTCCTCTCTACTAGGCTACACAAGATAAGATCAAAAAGTGAATTTCTGAAATATCCTTCTCCCTGTACAACAAAACTGGGTCCTAAAATCTGCGAGAAACTTGGCCAATTCATTTTCATCTTAAAAAATTTAAATGAGCTCCATAAAAGTGGGGGATATAACATGCCCTTATGTTGTGATACAAGGATTGCAACAACTAACCAAAACTGATTGGTGATAGACTGAACAGAAAATTTCCATGTCATTTGGCCACCTAAAAGGTATTCTGTACATGTTTTGAAGAAGCCAGTATACTACTGTTTGGTTTTGGGTTTTTTGTGTTGGGATTGCTTTCTATTTGGCATAAAGTTTTTGTTTATTTAGGGTTTTTTTTTTCTTTTTTTTGTTTTGATTTTTCCCCCCAATAGGCTATCTGCAACTGAATATTGTAGACTTGAGTTAATTCTAAATTGGATTATTCCCCCATTTAATCTTGTTGTCCTATCAAGCCCATAGCATAGCACACGACTGTTAAACTGCTCAGACCTGATGTAATCTTCCCTATACTACAGTAGTTGCTAATCTGTAAAGGAAATTCCTTTTGTTCATTTAGTCACTACAGCACAAGGCATCTTCTTTCAAAAGGTTGCCTCCAAAATCTGTAGTGTTCAAGAGAGATTTAAATGGTTACCTGAAGCATTAGCTTTCATTAAACCTTATAACCCTGGAACAAAGGCACTCAGGAGGAAACTATCGATAAGGACAGGAAAGACTTTTCTATTACAAATACTGTGCAATGGAGACTGAAAGAGACATTGAGTGATTTTTCCAGCAAAGTTTAATTTATTTGGAGACAGAGATTATACTAGATAATAAGGGGATACAGAACAAAAGGACATTCTGATTGAGGCATAGCCAGCATGTGTTTTAACATCACAGAAAACTGGAGATTGTTTTCTAATATCCTGGATTACTATTTCTTCAGTGCAATGAGGTGACTGCATAAGAAATAAGAAATGGATTTCTACTTTATACATGGCACTTTAAAAGGAGAAGTCTGTCCACTAGAAACCATGGACAGACAGAAGGAGAAGGACAACTTCATGCAGTCCTCTAGATCCTAGGCTCCCCTTTCCTAAAATGCTTAAAAATGAGACTCATGGAGCCTAGATCCACAATTTTTGTTAAAAAATCCTTGAAATGGTATTTGTCAGTCCTCAGCACTGAGTCTTAAAGCTGCATATGTCAGTAGATAGGCAGAGTCTAAGAGAGGGTTAGAAGACATTGGTATGTCCTGTGGCTTACCTGTGTTTCTGAAAGGAAATAAAATGGAGTAACAACATACCAGGGTGGGGTTACCCATAGAAGTACTTGAATTACTCAATTCTAATATAACAGGAGTCCCCTTCAAATATTTACTGTTTTTATGTGTGATGATAAGAGTAGCCCATTTAGGTGAAACTACACAGCAGCATCAGTCTGGAAATTCAGGTCCAGATAGTAGGAAGCAGCAGATGTAATTTCTAAGGTAAACACATTATACTTAGCAAAAGCAAAACAACAGTTGTCAGAGAGAATGAAGAGGAATTGATAATCTGAGTAACAGTTTTTGAGTTATCACTGAAGAAACTTTTTTTGCAAGAACAGCTTCAAAGAAGAGACATAATGGATGGTTTGGAGAACCCCAAGATATTTTATAAATATAGGTTCAAGTATTTGATCTATTATTCTTATACACATAAATCATGTGAAAGAAAGAAAGATTAAAAAAAGAAGAAAAAGATGAACATAACTACAGCTGTCTTTGCTAGCAAGTGTTTTTACAATGTCCTAGCTGGAAGATATTATTCCCCATGGGGACAGCATCCACTGTGTACGGTAGCATGGGAGAAAACCAACTAATCGAATTAGGTGTGTTTACTGCTCTCCCATGCCAAGGTCCACAGTCAGAACCTGGTGTGAAAACCTCACACACATTGACATGCACTGATAACTTGCTGGTAATTCACTGGTAACTGACAGGGTTCAGAAGGAGCTTCTTTCAGCTGGTGCACACATGGTCATTCATTTAACTAAACATCAGCCAACACAAACTCTGGGAAGAAACAAAGAGATAGATTAAAACAGAATCAAAGCCCACAGCATTGTTCAACCATATTTAAAACCCAACAATGAGTTTGTCAAAAGTGTTGATGAAATATTGTTGCCATATGTTCTTCAAGAATATCTATCTAGATCTTCAGACAAATTCCAGTCTAACTCTGAACTCTTAATTTTTTTTAGAGAACACAGAACCAGGAAAACATATTACTGGACAGATCTGGTTGTTCATTCCTTGGAATCTCTCCTCAAAAATAGCAACAAGGAAGCTAAACCAATATTTTACACTGTTTTTCTCCTAAGGAAAATTTTAAAAAAATATTTAAAAGTAGCATTTTTTTTTTGAAAGCATTTTATTTTAATGCTGGTCAGTCTACATTTTATTGGCAATGCACAATTCAGGAACTACGTAATTAAATCTTTATTTATAGACTGTTTTATGACCTGAGATGGTTTGAAATTAGTTTGTTGCAATCTGGCAGAGACACCAAAACAAATGCAGCATTATTAATATCTCACAGCCTATCAAGCTTTTCATCTCCCAGAAGCCTGAATAATCTTATTCGTGCTGAATATTATCCAGCACATTAACACACTGCTATTTCCACACAAATTGTAGCTACTGCTTTGCAGCCATAAACCTGCTGGGTTGTGAAATGCATTCTAATGACATTACACCTTTAGAGAAAAAATGAATTTTAAAAAATCATAAAGAAAAATATTTCTGACTAGTTAAAAAGCCTGGGTTTTTTTGTTTGTCCGGTTTTTGTTTTGTTTTGCTTCATGCATGCATGTGTGCTAGCAAGATAGCAAAAATTACTATGGAAAATTCTATGATTTATATCATTCATTTAACATGATACATATATATATATATTGCACCAGCCTAAGATGGCTAACCATGATGTACATATTCCAAAAGCATTTACAAACTATCTGATATACATTTGCTTGATGGATGCAATAGATCTGCTCTCAAACTTTGGCCCATTTTCCCTGGCAGAATGCTATGTGGGTTTTCCAAAGTTCCCTGGAATTCAAGAGGTTAGAATCGATAGCACCTACTTCCTGAAAGAGCAGTTGCTAAGGGCAAGTTCTGCAGTGTGGATCTGTAGAGAGGAAAGTACAAAAGAGAAGATAACCATGAAGAACAGAATGAGCTTCAAGCCAGAAGAAATGTATAAATACATTTCATTATCTAATGTTGCGGAAACAAAGTTAAAGATCAGAAATGCTGATATACAAACCAAATAACCTTAATCCTTTGACATTTCCAGATGTAACATCAGCAGATTAGAAAAATTCAGGTGCAAAGGTCCAAGAAATCACATGGGAGTAGAAGCAAAGGGTTATTCTGTATGAATTGGACCAGAGATCAAAACATGTTTTTGTCCCTTAGAAGTGCTTTGATAAAATATCTGTCTTTACCTTTTAACAAATCTGGGGAAAAAATATGCAGAAATTCTTAATGTGAAGTCAATTGTGTTGATTGTGATACTTCTGGTTCTAAAGAATAACTGAATTATCTTGGATAAAATTAAGTAAGATTAAGTGGAGGTTGTATAAATGTAGCTTTTCTGTGGCCTGTAATTTCCCAAGTGCTGAATGAAAAAACAATTAATTTTAACTATTTTTATTTATTTGAAAACTATAAATGGAAGCTGGAAGGTTGGTCAATCTACTCTTGGAAATAGATCTTTCTCATCCACTTTTTATTGGGTTTTATCAGCCTTTTCACTTGGCTGCTCTACAGTTATTTATGGAATTTTAGAACTGACGATATATACTGTTTAATAAGAGGTGAATTATTTGATGCCAGAAATGTTTCTTCTAGCTTCTCCATAGGAACAACTCCTGGCTTTTTTCCTAGGGAAAAATGATGAGAAGGACAGTGATGTGGGAGCTCTGTTATTTGCTCTTCCCCCAAAAGATATTTCTATATTTTATACTCACCAGGTTGGAAGTGTATTATTCCTCTGACGTGAAAGATAATGGCTGTATGTTACTTTGCTTTGATCTCTAGTGTAGTGAGCCCCAAAACAAAGGACAGGCAACAAATTATAGAAAAAATCACTCTGCAACTTCTTCCTCATGATATGAAGTTCTTTGTGTCCTTTTGCAGTATAACTTGCATAGTTGTAAAATGAAGAGATTTTCAGAACTATTCCACAATGAGGGGGTTCATCACCTCATCTACTATGTCTTCTGTTTTCATATAGGCCAAGTGTCTGACCAGCAAACTGTTTCTCCAAATCTCCCTACTCCTGTATTCACAAGATTTCCGCATCCCATAGAAGTCCTGAATGGTGTAAAAATACATCTGCCTGGAAGGTATAAGAGAGTGACTGAGATCTAGTTCTTGTTCTAGTTTAAATAATAGTCTGAAATATCCAAATTAGATATATATAGTCTGTGCAGCCTTGTACTCCAGTCATTTATCCCCTTGCTCCTCCTCTCTCTCTTATCTTACAACAATAATGAACAAAATGTATTAGTTGAGAAAATATTTTTCTTTCATCAAAAAACCAGACTGATAGATATTAAAATAGATTCATTCTTTAATATATTTCTGGAGGTTTCCATTTGAGAAAAATATATTATTAATATTAATAATTCAGATTTTAGATCTAAGCCGCTTTTAGCTATTTATCAAAGTCCAAGCTGCATCAAATTTTAGTAGTGTCTGTATATCTTCTGATAAAACATGTACCCCCTGACACTGATCAATCTCATCCTAATAAAATTAATGAAGTAAAGTGGGAAGATTTGCCTTCTGAAGTTACTTATTTAATTCCACTGGCTAGGAATGATATTCCATAATATCTTATTTCTAGGCATAGACATACTTTTAGCTTCCATATATTCCATCTTATGTCCAATTGATATCAATCTGTTGCAGAAAGTCCAGAGTCACCAAGATGATGAGAGCAATGGAGGACCTCTCCAATGAAAGAATTGGAATTGTTCAGCCTGAAGAAGAAAAGGCTTGGGGTGACCTAATTGCGGCCTCCTAGTACCTGAGGGGAGCTTACAAGAAAGATGGAGAGAGATTATTTATAAGAGCCCCTAGTGACACAACAAGGGGGATTGGATTCAAATTAAAAGAGAGTAGATTTAGATGGGATGTTCTGAAGAAATTTTTTTATTGTGAAGTTAGGGAGTCCCTGGAACAGGTTGTCCAGAGAAGGGAATGTCCCATCCTTGGAAGTGTTCAAGGCCAGGCTGGATGGAGCTCTGAGAAACCTGGTCTAGTGAAAGGCAGGGGGATTGGTACTTTCCTGGGCTCTAAAAATTAAATCTGGGAGCTAAGGCTGTGTGACAACTGTGCGGAGAGAGGGAGCAAACAGACAGCAGCTGCTTCAGCTACATGATGGCATGTCTGATCTGGGACCATCCAGTCCAGCTCCCAGACTGGCAAGCACCATTCCCAAGAATCACACCCTGTGCCTGAGAGCATTGTCCAAACACTTGAACTCTGCCAGCTCTGGTGCTGTGACCACATCCCTGGGAAGCCTCTTCTAGTGCCCAACCACCCTCTGGGTAAAAGAACCTTTTTCTAATATCCCACCTAAACCACCCCCAACACAACTTCATGCAGAACCCTCAGGTTCTGTCACTGCCCACCAGAGAAGAGAGATAATATGTTTATTTTTAGCAGAGAAATTAAGTTTCAAAACTCCATGTTGTTACAGACCACTCAAATTATGCAAACAAAACATGACATGTTAACAGTCTTGCATGCGATGTACAACAGTCTTGCAATGTACAACATTGCCCTTTCCCAAAGAATTTTATGAGTTATTTAGTTGCACTGGAAACCTCAATGTGTCTGAATGATGCAAATGTGGGGTTCTCAACCCCTGTGCAATGCAGACTTCACTCCAAGTTATTAAAATCTTCTGTGGAGGGAAAATATATTTTCAATAGATAGATGAACTGTCCTTAACAGCCCTAAGGGAGAGTTGTCTGAACGTCAGCGATGCTTGTTCTGCTTAACCAGCTAAAATACATCCTCTGGTTGCTAAAATATACCAGTGTGTAAGTGACATGCACTCCTCAAACAGACAAAATAGATCTTGTTGCATGATCATTCCCTTCAGGCTTCTCTTTTTACTGCAGAGGGGGATTCTGTCAGCAAAGTTTGTTTCTTCTTAAACAGCTTCCTTTCCAGAATGGATCAACAAGTCTCCCACTGATTGTAAAGGGCTTTGGATTACACTTAGACATTATGAAGGAATTTTCATTGCATGTAATTTTGCAGGATGATTGCCGTGATATTGGAAAACATCACCCCAAAATCATGTTGGCTTTTGGGGTGAGACATACATAATCTGTAAAACTGAGGTGTCTCATCTAAAAGCTAGGTGTCTCATTTTAGCAATTTATTTACAGGGAAAGGATATTCAAGTTTTAGACCAGATACCTGTGGTGGAATACTCTGATCTAAGACAGACATGTGGTTCAGATTGAGATTCAGGTGATGGTTTCAGACAACTAAATTTAATAATCTGAATTTCACCCTAAAAGTAACTCCCTAACTTCTAGCTATTTCAAGATAGTTGAGCTGAATCTTGCCTTTTGTCTCAAAATACTATCCAATTTTTGAGAGTGCATTTGCTGCACATGAGGAATGATGCATGATGATAACATGCTGGGATAATTGTTTACCTCTTCATTTAGAAGTGAGGAAAAAGGAAAATAATACAAAGAAAAACTCAGTCTTCTGACCACGAAATCTCTTCTATGATATTCAGGAAATCTGATTGCAACTGCTTGCAGATCTCCAATGGGATTTCCAGGAAACTGTTCAACTCCTGTCTTTTAAATTATTATTATCCATGAGTTAAGGGAAAGTTTTCTAAATGAAGTTAGGGGTTATAACAAAAATATATCTGGAAATAAGCACAATGAAGTAACACTTCAACTTCCAGTAAAGACTTTACAGAACCGTTTTAGACATAAGGGAGGATCACATGTAAAAAATAAAGATTGTAACAGGTCAACGGAATAGCAAGTCTAAAACAACTGACATGAATATTTAGTTAACAAAATCCTCATCCTCCCCTGAAATGTCTTCACTGTCATCACCTCCATTCCAGCAAGATTTTAAAGCGGCACAATAATTCCTGCAACAGGAGTCAACTTCAGAACCAGTCTATTATAAGTGAAATTCACTCTTCCTCCCACATGCTCTTTCCTGGATGCCCGCAGAGGAAAGCTGGAAAATTTGACTGCACTTCTAATAGTCCAACAACCAAAGAAACAGAAGATACCTTACATTGTGAAGCCTAGAGGGATATTTGGAAGACTAATTCAAAGAGTCTTCTTCACACACTTAAATGTCTCTCACGTCAACAAAGATAACAGGTATTTATAACAGCTGCCCAGGTGAGACACCCTTATCACCCTGTTTACTGTATGTAATGCCTGTAAGCCTCAAAGATGATTTCATTTTCTTGTCTGCTGAAAAGGAAGCTGCCAACAGTTGATTAATAGGAAACATGAGGCTCAAGAGCATATTTAAAATTCCAGACACTGTGCCCGCTTCTGAAAGTAGCCAACAGAGTGGCAAACAAAGATCTCTGATGGGAAATCATCTGAAAGGGTTCAGAGGCAAGACCTGTGCAGATCAAGTCCTCAGCTCCAGCATCCTCTTCCAGGAGACAGGAAGACATTGATTCAACAATTATGGTTTTAAACATTTTGTTTGGGGAGGGTATGGAATTGCATGTAATGTCTTGCTGATAGTCACAAAATGACAAGACTTAAGGCAATACTGAATTTAACCCCTGACTTCCCCATTACAGAAATTCAATTCCTCTCTGTGTTATTCAAGTAAAAGGTTTTGAATTATGTGTCAAAGGATATAGCTCTGTCATTAGATCTTTAACCCTCTCAGTGAATGATGGCAGAGGATGCCAAAATATGTCAGATGAGGTTTGGCTTTAACAGCAACAGTAATTGATTTTACTTTTGCAATTGGCATTTGATTGGCTGATTAGTCAGCACAGGCTGTAGTCTTTAAGGAGTAGAAATGCCACCCCACTGAAGTGCAGAATACTGAAAAGGTCAGAGAAGAGGAGAATTCCCCCTTTAATTCATGAAGAAAGAGACATTAGAGCCCAGGGAGCTCACACACATGACAAAGGTTATAATGAGAAAAGAAAATGGAAAACAGATAATCCATTTTATGAAAAAGATCCTAAGGAGACTCTAAAAGGGCAAATGTCCCACATTTATCCCTCTTGTGAGTGTTACCATATTGCATGCAGACAATCATTGCTAGGGGAAAGAAAAAGCACCATATTTTCTGTAAAAAAAAAAATCCCATATATCTCTATGCTTATGTAGACAGAAAACACCAAGATGTGATATTTTTAAACAGAAAAAGACACAGTGGGAAAGATGCAATGAAAAGAAAGGGGTGTGAGTTTGTTTTAAAAATTCATACATTTCCTGCAGAATTCAGGAACAAAGAGCTGTCAACTCTTGTTCTTATGCAACTGGAAAGACTGAGGTAGAAAAGATGATTATGGAAAAAATTTTGTTTTTTCTAAAATGTTCCAGATAAAGATGCTTTGACAAAATAAATATTTTCTGCTTTTTTGCCTTAATTTCTGGAACTCTTCTTTCTTATAGTATACTTACTACATTAGCAAACTTATGCATATGGATTTATCTGCTGTGCAATAAATCAAACACAGAGTTTGCTCCTCTCATGTTAATTCTGTGTATCATTGTGTGTAGGTTAGGAGAAGTCTGCTTTGGTCAGTAAGAGATACACAGATAAATTAACTTTCTTCTCCACTTTATTCATAAATATGCACATATATATATGTGTGTGTGTGTGTTAGCATCTGTATGCAAATGTATCAATAAGATTTCCCATTTAATCATCCACATTCATGCACACAAACACAAATAAAGATATAGATACATAAAAGGAAAATAAAAGCATAATGGAAAGACATCCTATAATCTTTCCATTCCCTTAAGCTCTTCCCACAAAGCAATTACCCAGTGTATATTTTCAAACATATGCTAGTTCTGTGAATAGTTGTTTTTAAAACTATTTGGACTTTTGCTGCTAAAGCTGAAATCAAACACCCTGGAACATTCTGCTTTGACAGCTTTTAAACTGAAAAGTCAGCTTTATGATAAGCACTTCTCTCTGTCTTCCTCTCCCTCTTAAGCTTTTATATACAGTTTTTCATTTACTTCTTTGCTGTTATATTCAAGCCTATAAACTCCATGCAGAAACCCTGAGCATTCAGTGGGATTACAAGTAGATATAAGATATGAAAACATGTGCTTGAAGAGAAGAAAAATATGGCAAAATAGGGCAGCATCCCTTTGCAATTAAACGAGTCTATAGTGTTATTGCTTTGCATCTGCAACTGTCCAGGAAAGTGATACATACACAAAAAGTAAATGCATTGTTTTTCAAGATAGGATGCAGAAGTACTGAGAAATAACAAGAGCAAAAGTTTTCAGTTTTCCCCCTTTTGCTGTGTGTGAAGTGCTGCATTTGTTTAGCAGCCTGCACTTATAGAAAGAAAAATGAACTCTTATCTAACTGTTCTAAAGAGATTTGAAATAATATTGTACTTCCAGAGAAAATAAAGAACTATATCAGTTTCATAACAGATAAAAAACTGGGAGAAATTTTTGAAGCATTTATACCACCTCTGAGGCTACTAAACCAGACATGCAATTTTGAAGGTTTTGTGGAATCCCTAATTTGAGAACAGATTATGACGATGCTCAGAGACCTGAGAAAGAATATCCCAACTCAATCTTAAAAGAAAAGCAATCCTGTTATTTTCCAGAATGTAGTCAGAGGAGATAACGTATTCAGAAGAGAAAAGTTGTAGCTGAATTTTTGAGAACGTGTCCACAGAAGTGTAAGAGGCAAAACAAAAGTAAAACTCAGTCTGAAGATAGGTGAGAGGTGGGGAAGACACAGGGGGAAACTGGCAGATGTTGGCAATGTCCCAACATCCCATAGGACTGTCAGATCTGCAAGATTCAAACCCATTTTCCAAAGGGCTGCAGAGAAAGACAGAAATTATCCATGAAGAAGTATAGTACATGTGTTTTATAGAATACTATGCCTCTGTATTCAACACAGAGGTGTTGACAACACTAACAACTACTTTAGAGAACATCCTGGTGGGATTTGAGCAACAGTAGCTACACACTGTGACTGAACTATTACTTTAATCATCAGGAATGTTTCTTTCTAATTATAAGTTTAAACCCTGCACAAATCACTGTGATAGGTGAAAATATAGTCAAGAATGTGAAAAGAAAACTTGGTCATGTGGGACTTAGGTAAAGGTCAGCTTACGTCATGGAAAGACTATTTCTACTCAGAGCTAGGTGCAAAAATCAATATGTCTTGGAAAGACAAATTTACAAGTGTAAGGAAATGCAAGATCTGTCTGGCATTAGTAACTTGATTCAGTTACCCAAGCAAAGGTATCCCCTGAAACAAGATAAAATACCTTATTATGTCTACCTGGCTGGCAGATTCAGCACGGGATATCTATGGGACCCCTACAGGGTCTTTTGAGTGACAGTGAGAGAACAGAATGACACAGTGAGTTCTGCTATTTTGCTGACAATCTGAGCCTATGCCACCTTTTAGGACATGGCAGAAACCTGTGGTACAGAACTTCAACAGTTCTCTGCTGACAAGTGAGGCTGTGGGAGCCAGGTGTCTCAGCAATGACTTCATTTTCCAAATGATTAGCACTGAAGACCACTTAGGTGTACCCAGATGTTCCTAGATATTTCTGTGGGGTTGACAGATAAAATATGATCAACAGGGCAAATTTATGGATTAGCAGCAGAAGTGAGCTACGAAGAGCAGGCACCTTAAATCTGAGCAGGTACTTCCATGTTGTGTCACAAACTGCTCTTGGTTCCTCTGAGGAAAATGTTGGGGCATGATGGACCAAGCAAAACTAGAGTAGTTTGAAACTGCTGAACTTTGAAACTGCTATCTTGAAACTCTTTAACTTCTAAAATATTGTTCAATACAAAGCATAAAAACAGCCTCGATGATATCAATCCAAAGTTCACAACAAAAGTACTGCAAGTGCCTGCAGATTTAATTAAACAGAAAATGTACCATGATAGGGAATTGTATTTGTGGAAGCCTTTGCAGCCAAAAAGTAAAGGATATTTGTAACAGCAAAACATGGGTTCCATGGCTTCTCATGTAGTTGTGCTAATTAATTAATTACTGCAGAAATTCAGAGCTGTTGTTAAAATAGCAGCTACTGGCAGCAGGAGGAAATATAGGAATAACTGGGCCGGCAGGTCCTCAAATCATGAGGAACCACCAGATTCTAAAATACCAGCAGTCAAAATTGACCTAGCCAATGTAGAGAACAAAATTCTTCCGTGAAATCCAAGGTGTAAGAACTGAAAACAGCATTACCTGCCCTTAATTTGCCCTTACAACATGAAAATTATTTTGGACATTCTGATGATGTTCTGTGTATGTATTTCTATAAATACATCCATATTTCGAAAAGTATATGTTTATTTAAATAACAATCTCTTTAGCAATTTATATCTAGCTAAAGAAGCACGTGTGTACTATATTTTTTTAATTTCAATTTGTTCTAGGCCTCTTCCTTGAATGCACCACATAGCTCCAAGCACATAAGTGCTATTAAGAGCCTGTTCAGTGTCATTCAGCAGTTCAAAACAGGATAAGGCTGTGATTACTATCTTGTCACTATTTTTTGCTCACTGATTATTTTATTTGAATCCTCAGATAACCCTTTAAAATTAATTCATTTTTTCCCCCATTTCTACAATCACTGAATAGATAAGGTGACATTTTGTTAGCAGCTGTATTTCTTGGTAAAAGGCGTGTTTCAGTAGAGCTCAGATTGTGCATTGTAACACAGTAGCTCTTAAATTTAGGCGTTTTCACCTTTTAATACTGTCAAAGATATCATAATATCACAGAATTAATAAACATTAATTTAGTATTAAAGAAAGATTTAATTTCTAATATAACAAAATAGAAATTTATCTTTGTAAACCAGTCACTTATTTATTCTGAAATTGTTAGCTTAAATTTTTTCTCTATAATAATGCACAAAATAAACATTTGAAAAGGCAAAAATATTTCTAAAACAAAAATTGATCCCTACAAAATTATAAAGGATCTCTACACAATTGTGTGTCCTAAAATTATATTCCTTTCATAAGCTTATTAATAACTTTATGTATATATCCCTACCTTCAAGTTCAGCAGTACATATCAATTACAGAGCAAAAGCAGAACAAAACAAATCTGTGATGGTGCCTAGACTGGGAGTGCTAATCAGTTGTCTTGAGGATGATGAATGAGACTATGAAAACAGCCCTG
Organism: Lonchura striata; assembly: GCF_050655825.1. Classification (NCBI taxonomy): domain Eukaryota; kingdom Metazoa; phylum Chordata; class Aves; order Passeriformes; family Estrildidae; genus Lonchura; species Lonchura striata. Next base: position 68,702,512 of record NC_140741.1, read on the forward strand.
GTAAGGTCTGATCCCTCAAAAGTGATACCATGATGATATATGCTCAACACTTTGCAACTGCTGATCTCTGAGCACATACCACCCGGGATCAATACCATTGCCCCTGTTTATGGAGGGGGAGACTGGGGTCCTTGATGATGGCTTCCTGCCAGACAAACAAAATTCAGTCACTGAATCCCAGTCAGGATTTCAGTTTCTGGAAAACTGCTTAAAAATAGCTTTCTGTTGTCCAGCTCCATAGAAGGGACCAAAATTATTCTTGAAAGTTAATGAATGGCACAAGTGGCATTGCAAAGGGATTTTAGAAGGTCACAACAGAAATGCTTTACTACTAGTGCTACTGCAGCAGCTGCAAACTGTTTATGTGTCCATCCAGGAAGATTACCCACATGCACCATGAAAAGGAGACCCCTGAGCAGAAGATCTTGTACTCTGAGTGCACAGAATGAGGCAGTAGAAAAACATTATTGAGCTTGCATTAGCTGATTTGAACATTAACTGTAGTGCATTCATTTTCAAGTCAATTTTAAGCATCTTTTTTGAAAGGCGTGATGACAGAGGTGATGTTAGAATTTCCTTCTTCAATTATATTCATAAGAGAACTCATTGCTTGCTTCCTGAGTAAAAAAGGAAATAATATTTACAGCTTGAAATATTTCCTTGGTCGAATAATTGCTGACCTCAAAGTTTAAGAAGGTGATAAATTTAATAGACCACTTTTATCTATGAATTTCTGAGTGTTTTGCATGCTGAAAATTAAACATTTCTTTCATTTCCCAAAAGACAGTTAAAACAAATATCTTCTGTCAGAAACTGGTTTCTCCCAACTTCAATTAAACTTCAGAATGACTTTCATGCATCAGAGACTGCACTGAAAAATCAGTCCTATCTTCTCCACAGCAACTTTGTACTGCCATATATGAACAACATTGATTCTTCAAGCACAGCAGAGAATTTCCCTACATTTTTCAATTTTCTGGCAGTTGCACCTTTAACTGACAGTGAAATTATTATGGTTTTTGCCGTCGTCTTAACTTTATTCAAAGTACTTAGTATATCCCAATTTACTCAGTGTTAAAAAATCTTGTCTAATTTTGTCTCGACACAGACTACTTCCCACATGCTCTTCAGTAAAACAGTCCACACAGTAATTTATTTTCTATAGCTTTGTTACTCTAAAAAACACAGTTAGTCTGGATTTAAAGTTTTGTGTACAAATCTCTTGATTAATTGAACAGTAACATTCTTGATTGACTCTGGATTATCAGCAGTGTCAAGGCTTGAAATCCATCTGGATGTGATTTTGGAGTTAACATAAATTTTAAATTCAAAATTATGAACTCTGAAGTTAATTTTACCAAAACTGAGCAGAAATCTTGTTGCTAACTAAGGGTGACCATTCATTATACTGGTTGGAAATAGTTAATTACATACAAAAGACTTTTCAGGCAGATGCAGCAGGAACAGAATTTCTCCTTTTGAGACATTTATTCCTACAGTCCTTCACTTCCCAAAGAAAAGATATCAGACAGTGACCCTGAAGTATTTTATCATGGATAGCAGATCAAACATTTGTTCAACTCTGTTGGTGCTGATATTTTTGCTTTTCAGCCCCCTCTTTAAGAATATCCTCAAAAGGCTGAATGATGATAATTCTCAGAGAAGTGAAGAATGGCTGTAATAAATGGCTATTGAGCAAGTCCTGTTCTTAACTCCACTTTTCTAACCCAGAGCTGATTCAAGTCCTAAGAACTTATGTCAGTGAAGGACAAACACGACTGTACTTATGTTCAGTTCCTACTGTTAGATTTCCCTCATGAGTCTGGGCAAACTCCAATAGCTCTTTGCTACAGTCTCTCCTCTACACAATAATACTTCTTCACTCTTTCTTCTTTTTGTTCTTCTTTCTTTAAGTCCAGAGCAGGAGGAAGCTTAGCAGTCTCTCAAAACAGTTGAGTAAGTGCAGAGTGGACAGCCCACACTGTGTTTGACAGCTCCATATCTCACCACTTGGGATCCTAAAGCTGCTTTTCCTAAAGCCACGTGGCCATTTCCAGCCTGGCTGGCAGATGCTTTCAGCTTGGGAGAGACATAGACTGGTTGGCTTTGTGCCCTTATGTACAGCACACAGAAGTGGAATACTGCTTGATTGACCCTCTAGGTTCCTTCATGGGACAAGCAGCAGCAATTAGCATCCAGGATATATATTAAAAAAAAAAAACAAAAAAAACCAGCTGAGAGCTTCAGATCACAGAATCACGGAATCACAGAGTGGTTTGGGTTTGGAAGGACCTTAGAGATCACTGAATCCAACCTGTCTGCCATGGGCAGAAATACCCTCCCGTAGAGCTCAGAGCCGCATCCGAGTTATCCTTGAATGTTGCACTGTGCTCGGGCCATGACTTTCCCCATTTCCCGGGACCTCTGTGACTCTGATCAGACAAGCCTGGTCCCCTCCTTCCTGCCCTTACGGGGTTGGAGGAGAGCCAAGAAGCCCTCCCTGTCCAGAGCCTGGATAAACCCCTGACCTTTCCTGTTCGCTCTCTTTCCCCCGCTCTTCCCCCCGGACCTCATGGAATAAAGAAGCAAGACAACTACATCGGGCCCATCTCCTGATGTTCCTCCCCTGAGAGCCTCGTATCTCTGGGCTAGCCTGATAATTTAGGGGCTGAGAGGGTAGTAGCATCTTCCAGGATAGAACATCATCTGCGTTGTGTGGAGAGCAACGGAGCCCTACATGCCAAGTTGCACAAGCTACCGAAGGAGAAGGTGGATCGAGCCAACTCGCCGAACTCAAGGCCGTTCAGCTGGCTCTGGACATTGCTGAAAGGGAGAAGTGGCCAAAGCTCTACCTTTATACTGATTCATGGATGGTAGCCAGTGCTCTGTGGGGCTGGCAGGAAAGGTGGAGGAAGGCCAACTGGCAACGTAGAGGAAAGCCAATCTGGGCTGCTGATATATGGAAAGACATTGCCTCTCGGGTGGAAAAGCTGACGGTGAAAGTCCGTCATGTAGATGCCCATGTCCCCAAAAGTCGGGCTAATGAGGAGCACTGAAACAACGAGCAGGTAGATCAGGCAGCAAAAATAGAGGTGTCAAAGATAGACTTAGATTGGCACCATAAGGGGGAGTTGTTCCTGGCTCGATGGGCTCATGATGCCTCAGGTCATCAGGGCAGAGATGCCACCTACAAGTGGGCACGAGACCGAGGGGTGGATCTAACCCAGGTGCTGCCAGCAGAGCATGGGATGGCCGCAGCTGAGGAGCCGCCGGCTCCCAGCAGCATTCCCGCCGGGAACAGCTGAGGAGCCGCCGGCTCCCAGCAGCATTCCCGCCGGGAACAGCTGAGGAGCCGCCGGCTCCCAGCAGCATTCCCGCCGGGAACAGCTGAGGAGCCGCCGGCTCCCAGCAGCATTCCCGCCGGGAACAGCTGAGGAGCCGCCGGCTCCCAGCAGCATTCCCGCCGGGAACAGCTGAGGAGCCGCCGGCTCCCAGCAGCATTCCCGCCGGGAACAGCTGAGGAGCCGCCGGCTCCCAGCAGCATTCCCGCCGGGAACAGCGCCGCCGCTCCCGCCGCCGCCAGGTGGCGCCGCCGCCCCTCGGGACGGCGGGGCGCGGGGCCGGGCCTCCGCAGCCGCGAGGGGCCCCGGGGGGACCGCGATGGGTCCCGGGGGACACCCCGAGCACACGGGGACACTGGGGACACCACGGGGACACCCCGGGGACACGGGGACACTGGGGATACCCCGGGGACACGGGGACACCCCGGGGACACGGGGACACTGGGGACGACACGGGGACACTGGGGACACTGGGGACACCCCGGGCGCCGCCCCTGCCCCGCCACAGCGCTGCGCCCTGCCGTGCGCCAGGGCGCTTCGGCAGAGCCCGCTGCCTGCTGCGCGCTGCCCTCACGGCAGGACAGGCTGTGGAAAGTTTCCTGGAAAACCTCTAAGGGAGTTTAGTTTAAATAAATAAGATCATCGGAAACGAGACCAAAAATCACTCACATTTAATATTCCGTTTGGGTGTTTTTAAAATGAATATCCAGCAGGCAGCAGGGATGGCAGCTGGTGACAGGACCTGGTTGTCCCTTTCTGCGCTGCGCTGGTGCAGCCTCTCCTCGAGCCCTGGGTGCAGTTTTGAACATATGAGAGGGATGTAAAGCCATTAGAGAGCTCATCCAAAAGAGCTACAAAGATGATGAAGTGTCTAAAAGGAAGCCATGTGAGGAGTGGCTGAGCTCGCTTGGTTTGTTTGGCCTGGAGGAGACTGAGGGAAGACCTGGTTGTGGTCTGCTCGGTATGAAGGCAAGGGGAGGAGCAGACACCGATCTCTTCTCTCTGGTGACCAGTGACAGGAGTCGAAAAAATGGCCCGAAGCTGTGTCAGGGGGTGTTTAGCCTGGATATCAGAAAAAATTTCTTCACCCAGAGGGTGGCTGGCCACTGGAATAGAGTCCCCAGGGATGTGCTCACAGCACCAGCCTGACATAGTTCAAGAAGTGTTTGAGCAATGCTCTTGGGCATGCGGTGTGATACCTGAGGTTTTTCTGTTGGACTTGATGATCTTTATGGGTCCCTTCCAACTCAGGATATTCTATGAATCTCTGATCTTCAAATTCATATTTAAGAAAAGAATTTTAATTCCTCATGAAAGAAATGTCATCATATATGCCAATAATGAATGTGAGAGATAGATTAATAAACAAAAATCAAACAACAGGAAATCAATATCCATTAGACACTACAGAATGACTTTGGCACATGCATGTTCTATGCTTGCCTAATGGACAGTTTGTTAATACAAGCTGCTGAGATGTCAGGTCCTTGCCACTTCAAGCACTGCTGAAGTCTGGGAAGAATGCTGTAAACAGGGGCAGCAAATCATTGCAGTCCCATAACCAGAACTGATAAGAACTAAGTACAAACTGTTGGGAAGTACTGTCATTCTCCTTCAAACTCTGGCTCTTTTGATTTGGTGTGCTTGGGCACCAATGCTCAAGGTCAGCTTTTCAATGATGCTTTCCTTTTGTTCATCTGAGGACAAAAGCATAGACCCCTGGGAGTGATATTCTGAGCTACACTGTATCTCCTGACAATATTAATAACAGTCTCTGAAATGTCATTTGATGCTCACTGAAATTGTACGCAAATATTAAGCTGAAACATTCACCTGATCTTTCATTCATCTGTTCCAGGGAAATGTCATTGGTGAAATGCTAATGGAATGTGACAAAATACTTAAGCCAGAAAACTCATGAGGCAAATTAAGGCCACTTGACTTTTTCTCTTTTCCCGACCACTCTAACAGCTACTGAGGCACTGTCAGAGCCAGAGGAAGATTTTGTGTTACTCCAGGGACATCACAGTGTGGTCTGTTGAAAATAGCTTTATGATTCCTGTCTGACCTTTCAACCCCCTTTGTGAGATAGGACGAAAAGCAAAGCTTCTCAAAGGGAAGAAAATTGAAACAAGTACTGGGGAGATTTTGTAAATGATCTGTAAATCTTGTTTGTGGCTCTTGTGATTGTTCCCAATTTCCACAGTCACTTAAAAGTAGGAGAAACAGCTTCAGTTAGTGAGATGAACTTCGGGTAACAAGCATTGCCAAATCTCCCTCAGCTACTTTACTTCCACAGTCTCCCCTGGGTATTTTCTTCAGGTGTATAACAGATCTCTTTCCACATCTAACATTATAGGTGTATTTCAAAGGAATAACAACTTTCAGTTAAATTTGTCCTAAATTAGAGTCCAGTTCATTGCTTCTGATCTGATAGAGAGCAGGAAGTACACCATCCATCCCCAAATATTCACATGTTGTAAAAGCAAGCAAGAAGAGAGAAAAAAGCACTTTCCCCACAGCATTAAATTTTGAAAGGAATGATTCTGAGAGGTGTCCACAAGAAGCAGAAACAGACTCAAAGATAAAAGCCAACACTTTGTGCATCCATACCAGGAACAGAAGAGGTGGATTAGAGGCAATCAAACAGGAACAGAGACCTCCATTTATCTCTTGCAATGAGACATAATATAAATGAAATTTGACATAAGTCTGAAAGCATAGTTTGAAGATAATCTATTCAAAGAGGAAAAAAAAGACCCCAAAACTTACAACAAAAAACTGACAGCAGGAACAGACAAGCTTGTATGTGGGAAAGAAGAAAATTCCACTTTGGAGTCTGGTACAATTTGTAAAAATCATTAGTTACAAACGGAGATAATTTGAAAGATGGGAACTAACAGTAGATTCCACTAAATCTGCACCTGGAAACACAAGTAAGGACCTCCAAACACACAAGAAAATTGCCTTTCGCTGTATCTCTAAATATTTTAGTGATGTAATAATGAAAAAAAAAATTAACATAATTGACATCAAGATCAAATAATCAAAGCTGAGAAAAAATGTTTGTGGGTATGGAGGTGGTCATGCGATTTATAAAGGATACAGCTTATTCACACAAAAAAGAAACTTCTAAAAATCTAATGTTATTTATCTCAAGAAGGAAACAGCCACAGGTTTCTTATTTACCAATTAATTGCATCTGCAGAGCTCTTTGCTTGATGCAAACCACGTTTTTTTTTATCCTCCTCTGACTTTGGAAACAAGATTCCTTATCAGTCCCTAGTGCATTTCCCCAAGGTGTATCACAGATGTAATTAAAAGGCTATACAATTAAAAAGGGATTGCACCTAAATCACTACACTGAAACCATTTCTCATGCAGAGCCTGCTTTACAGAATTGCACAAATGTAACTTCATTCTAAACCACATCTTTATGCCCATCTGTAGTGTGTCAGGGAGAGAGATTTTTGTCCCCATAAAATTCTCAAGTACAAGGAGCTGGAGAAATTATGAAAGCTGCTTTTACTTGAGAGAGACTTTTTTTTTTCAGGTCACCTAGTCAAGTTCCCATTTTTCTCTGATTAAATTATTTGAGTGTTAAGCACAGCTCTTTGTCTACAGATTTGTTATGGATCTACAGAAGTCAATAAGAGTCTTATTGACTTAAAGGGGTTTTAGATCAGAATTTTTAAGGACCAGATTTTAATTCAACCAAACATAAACCAAGGCTCTGCTGATTTCAGTGTGGTCAGAATTCTGCCTCAGTCACCCTTACAGTGACTGGTCCTATCACTGGGCGGTATCAAAACAAGCCTGGCTCCACCCTCCTTGCTTCCTCCCATTTGTTCTTTATATACATTATAGCATCCCCCCTGAGGCTTCTCCTTGCCAAACAGTCCAGCTCTCTCAGCTTTTCCTCATAGGTGAGATGAGGCGTTAATCAGCCTTCCTCTTATTATCTGTGCACTTATATTGTCTCTTATATCCCTGACCAGATTAATTTGGTTTGGGCTTTAACTTTGCTAACTTCATCCTTGCTTCCACCCTTGTATGCTTCCTTTTGTGTGTTTGGGCAGAGTCAATCCCATTTCCAGACAGAGCTTATGGACCATGCAGGTGAATAATTAAATTACATCAATTTGAGTTTAGGATTCTGTGTATTTTAAACACCATCAAAACCACCACTAAAATACTAAGTAATTTGAAAGCCTATCGGGTGTTAGCATGAACAACTGCAAAGCACAGGTAAAGTGGTAGTTGCCTTCCACCTTAGGAGATGCTAAAAGCCAGAATTCTTTTATGTTTCACTCTGTGTTCCTGAAGCAGGGGCTTAGTGTGAAGGGTTTAGTGGTTTAAAGCAGCACCCACATGAATTAGGCAGCATGAAATATGCATAAATGGGGTTTGTCACTTTGCTTAGTAAGCAAAATCAACTCTTACAGGCCATAAGCAAAGTATATTGCCATATAGAATTTAATGAAATATGTTTGTTTTCCAGTTATTTATGTTAGTATAAAAATAATAATCATAACCACAAAAGAGGCCCAATTATTTTTTTAAAGAACATTTGAATATTTAGAAAAAGTTCTTTATAAGATATAATTTCCAGTACTACTTGAAGTCTGTTCCTTGAAGTTCACTCTTCAATTGTTAATATCCACAGTCAAGGCATTTTGTTAAATGGGACTGTTATTCACGGACACAAGTGTAATTACTTTAAGTTTTTAGGAACAGCTTGCATTGTTTATAAGATCAATTTTTCCTATCAAGACAAGAAATGAAATTAATAACATTAGAGGGAGTTAGGAAAGAGCTGCATATAGAGATGGTAAGAGAAGAAGCACTAGCTAACAAAATTATCAAAATTAATAGGAGAAAAATGATCACCAGGATAAAAGAGTGATATAGGAAAATGTTATTGCTGCAGATGCATGCCCAGTGCAATGAAACAAAAAAACAAAAACCCAAACAATCAATCAAAAAATTCCAAAATCCCAGGGAATGCCTAGCCACACTATTTTGCATTACAGAATTTGTGCTAATATGAGCCAAATGAGGTCTGGGAATAAAAGCCCACTATAGCATAAAATGGAGTTTCTACAGCTAAGGAAAGTCCAGAACCTAATGTAATTCTTAAATCTGATTTACCCAGTTTCTTTTTTCTTCTTGGGAACATCATGTGGTTTCCTGTTCTTTACAGATCAATACCAAAACCACCTGACAGCACGTGCTGTGACGTCTCAGGTTGGATCAAGACAAACACAAAACACCAGATACAAACTGCATCCTTCATGCAGTCCCTTCAGACTGATGATTCAAAGACCTTTTTCAGGACCTGAATGTGTGCATATTTAAGGAAATCATGTTTCTTTATTTCTCATGTATACATGAATTCCTCCAGTCACAAACCAGCCCACACTGACTATCAAAAGATAACTTAGAACTTATGCCTGCAAGGCAAAAGCTGTTTTCCTATTTCCAGGAAATCACTTTTGTTGAGCAACACCATTTAAAATATTTATGTGCTTCCTTTTATTTATACACTAGTTTCTACTTCTTATTTTATTTGAAAGAGGAAGTTTCTTGAAAATTTTAAGTTTCTTTTAAAGATATCTTTCCAAGTCCATATCAAAAAGAAAACAATTAAATCACTCTGAAAAATGGAAGAGGTTTTAGCAATAAATCATTGAGATTGGAAAGCTAAGGGAAAATACCTTTACTGCTTATTTACATTTTCCTAAGAATCAATCTTTAAATTGCAATGAATCTTTTCATAATAAGGACTGGCCAGGTGTAGCACATCAAAGAAGACATATTTATACTCCCCTCTGAATTTGGTTTTCAGTCCCTGGCTCTCTTCCACTGCAAACAGCATCTGCATCAGAAATGGGTTGTAAGCCAGCAGTTATTCATTAATAATTTTTAGCAATTACATTTCTGACAATTCCTCCAGTTATGGCATAATGTAGGTTTATAACATATGGCAGTGTCTGGCCTCGGTCTGACTTTTGAGTTCATATTGGCATCACCTTGTGTTGACTCCCAACCTACTTATCAAGGAGCAGGAATACGCTCTGCTTGTCTCTCTGCTGGGAGGCAGGCATACATCAGAAGCTTAATTCAGGCTGTGCTCTTCTAATGTGTATATGATACAAAAAACATGATACTGAAAAATGATAAACTATAAACCTTTCCATAATTAAAAACCTTGTACTGGGCTGAAAAAAATAAGAGATGCCACCTGTATGCCAACTAATAGGTGCACTCAGACTATTCTTGTTCCTTGCTTATTTTATCTGTTCTCTCTGTATGAACTGCAGTCCCTCCTTTCCTTCTTCTCTCTGAGCAAACCACCAGGGTGGTTTGCATCTGTAAAATCAGAGAAGACTTATCTGTTTTGAACTATTTCTAATTCTCTTTGACTTTGCTATTTTTCAAGGAATTTAATTGCATCCAGTAAGGAACAAAGGTTTAAGGAAGCAAGAAACTGTGGATGCCTTTGATGCACCATTAATGATTCCCTGTAGAATATGTTTGAGCTTATGAAAGGAGTTCAAACCTAAGTGACCAAACAGATGATTAACAATGCCAATTCTTAGAAATTTGGTCTACAAGCAGAAGTGCATGAAAAGAACAGAGTGGAAAAAAGCTGCACTATAGCTCTGCAAGCCCCGTGTGCAGAATGAGTAATTGATCATCGCTACTGTCATTAAAGCAGAGCTTACAAAAAGTAAAGGTAACCCTAAGTAATTGAGAATAAGGGTTAAGTACTCAAAATAATCATAAATGTAGAGAGAAATAAGGGAAGAAAATGAAAAGAATAATGCTCTGGAGCTGACAGAAAAGAAAGAATATGTGAGGAATGGAGCCCTAGGTTTAAAGTCCTGAAATCCTTCTATTAATTAGAGTCATGTTCATATAGAAGTTTTTGTATTCTTGCTGAATGACTGAAATCAGAGCATGCGTTAAAATCCTCCACCTAAAGATGCTCATACTGACATTCTTCAGAAAAGAAAAAGCTATGAAGTTGAAAGAGTGTGAAGAACATGTCAGATGTGTGAATTTCTCATCTTTCATTTGGATTTTATAAAAAAAAAAAAAAAGCCTTATTGTCAGGGACAATAAAAGCAAGGGAAGGCTTGTAAAACAAACCACACATTGAGTCAATAAAACTCTCATAAAGTGTTATCTTTATGACTACTAAGAACTTAGGAATTGTCATACTGGGCCAGGTGAATATTTTTTCTCAGCCAGTAGCACTTTTCACGTGTTTCAAAGAGAGATAAAAGGAGACCTATGAGGAAAATTCCTTGATAACATTTTTCCATTAGTGATTGTCTTATGGCCATCTCAGGTCATTTAGTTCTCATTATCCAAATGATTGTCCAGTCCTTGTTTGAACTCTGCTGTTTTGGACAATGATTTTCATGGGGTTGTTGTTCCCTGTGAGAAAAGTATAAACATGCTTAGAACATTTAGATTGCCACTGTCTGTAATTTGAAGTCTCCTGCTTCTTGAATAGTAGTAGTTAATAATGGTCTGAAAAATAGAGGTGGAACAAAGTTGCATTTAAAGTAGCAAACTAGGATTTGATCCTCCTGACACTTCTGAAGGGCTTTCCCTTGGCCTTTGCTAAGTATTTAAATTTCTCCGTGACTTAATATTTAAACATCCACATGTTTATTTCATTACCTTTAGCTATCTGTTAATTCCCTGATTCTGATGCAATAATTACTCAAGGATTTTCTCCATTCCTCTCATATTTAATTTTTCTGCTATTCTCTGCCTCTTGTAGAGTAGATGAAAGAGTTTCCTAGTCAGAAATTCCCCAGCACAGTGTCTGTCTCAGGAGTGAACAATATCACAAACTTAAGGAAAAACTGGTCTCTCTGGTGAGCAGTGACAGGACCTGAGGAAATGGCATGAAGTTGTGTCAGGGGAGGTTTAGGCTGGATATTAGGAAAAGACCCTTCACATAGGGTGTTTGGCCATTGGAAGAGTGTTCCCAGGGAAGAAGTTATGGTATCAAGCCTCACCAAGACCAGGGAGTATTTGAAAAATGGTCTCAGATCTATGGAATGAATTTTGGGGCTGTGTGAGAACTTTAGCCTTGTTTTGGGGCTACATGTGGTGGTGAAATTCTTCCTCTAACTCGTGCTTCTAAAGAAAAACTTTGTAGGCTTAGCTGTTCGGTCTCAAGGCAGTTTATTGCTAGTTATCTAACAGATTATGTTCTTGGACTGAGGCTATTTGATCAGCGGCCTGGGTAGAGGCACACACACACCCTGACATCCTCTTTATCTGCTGTTTTCTTTGTCTTTCTCCCCGCCCAGGGTTGCTGCTATCTTTTATAAGATATATTACATATAATATGTTTATAATTATTCTTCAATACCTACTACCTACGTTGCTAAGTGTTTTTCTACTCTAAACTAATTTGTGAGTGCTAACATCACTAAGAACATGGAGGTAAGGAAGAAGAAGGAAGAAGGATGGGTTCAGCCCACTTTCCTCTATCTTAGAACTTCTGACCCCTATGTACAAAGTGAAAACCCCCTTGTATATGTGCTAAAACCCCCCTGTACAATACTAAAAAAATTTTCCCTCTACTTCGTAACTACTTATACTATACTATCTAACCTTTTGTGATTGCTTGTTCCACTTCTAAAGTTGGTAATTCATTCTATGGCTCAAACTCAAAATTACAGTTGTTTTTTAGCTGTCTGCTAGGGTCTAGAATGCTTCTGACTAAGGCCTGGAACCTCTAAAAATGTCTGAGAGACATTTTGAGTTCCTACAGGGCTGTCCTGTGCAGGACCATCAGACTGATTTGATGATTCTTGTAGGTTCCTTTCAACTCAGGATATTCTATGATTCTAAAATTATTGCAAGTGCAGTTGTGTCTTATCTCAGTGAAATCCACCAGTAAAGTCTGCAAAACTTAAAAGTGGCACCTCACCTATTCTGGATCAAATATAAAGTATGTAACCAAAGATTCTACAAATCTTCTACCTGGTTGTTTTAATGGATGTCTCATTTTAGGAGCTATGCAGAAACAGACAACCACTCAGCATTCCCTATGTATCATCCCATTCATGGTTGGATAGTCACTCTCATATTCCAGAATAAAATACTTTCACATTTTCTCATTATAATTACTCTTGTCTAGACCTTCCAGGAAGGTACACCTGGGCTTGTTTCCTTTAGCTGAAACTATGTGGCTTGTATTGTGTGTGTTTTAAGGCTGACCTGTCTCCTATGGGACTATGCCTTGTTTTCTAGGGCTGTCAGAATTCTGTGAAAGTAAATTCTTAGCTGGAATAATCCATCAGATGTATTTTCCCTTCAGTTTAGCAATTTAAGGTTGTTGACGTTTGTGTCACTTAAAGAGCTCTGTTGGCTTTCATTCCCTCATTAAAGAAATGTTTTTCTGTTTGGGCTTTATTCTTTATGAACCTGAGTAAAGCACAGCTAATAATTATGATGATGATAATAATAATAATGATAATAATAATAATATTAATAATAACATATTACTTTGATTCATAATAAGTATCATGAAAGAGTTTTAGTTGTTTATTTGTTTGATGGGTTTTTGCTAAGTGAAAAGGTTTGAACAAAAGAAATGTCTGCCAGAGCCAGGCTGCTGAAGCATGTTTGAGGTAGAATCATTCAGATGCTATGAAGAAGATTTGTCTTGCTCTAGACAGCTAAAGAGTCCCTAGCTGAAGAATACAGTAATATGAAAGGTCTTATTAGGGCAGGTGTACCATCATGTCAGGTGTCAGGAAAAGCAGGAAGAAGGCTGCTCTAAGAAGAGATAAGTCAGAGCCATGGATGTCCTGATTGAGGAGGCACAATTCTGCAGCGTCTGGAAGGAGCAGAACTGGTGACAGCCAGGAGCTTTTTGGAGCAGTTGGGGAAAGCTGGGAAAGCCCAGTCTATGTGAAAGCAGCAGAGAGCAGTGTCCTCTAGAGGAAAAAAAAAGGGGGAAATTAAGTGTTTAGGGTAAGTGCCTGCAGCTGCAGTCTGTTCCTGCATGTGAAGAAGCAGCTGGGGCCATAGTGGGGGTCACCCATCACAGCCAGCTGGATCGTCCCCAGTGACACCACCTGGTGCTGGTGTCCCCACAGCTAAAGGGGACTCAGCACAAGCCTTCTCCAGGAGGCTGTGGCTGAGAAGCTGTCCCTGGGGCACCTGCAGCCCTGGGAATGTAATAAACCTTCTGCATCAACTTGTGGTTTGGTGTGCTATTCAATTTTTTACTCCCCCTTTATTTTGATTTGTTTTCTTGTCTGTAGAGTTGTCTTAGAAAGATTAACTTAGAGACTGCTTTGCTTAAATTGTGATAATGATCACAAAATGGCACTCAACATTTTGATGATAAAAATGCATCAAAAACAGATGCTCAGCACAAAATATATGTGACCTAAGAGAGCATTCTAGCCAGCCTGAATTTCCTGTGAAGCATTCCATAGTCAAGTATTTGTAGGTACTGCTTTGTATGCTTTAAAAAAAAAAAAAAACAACTGTAGGGATCAGGAGCAATTTCTACTTGATTAAAGTGTATAACTAGTGTATAACTGGTGAAAAAGTTGCTGAAGCTGTTTATAGTCTTGATCTGCCTTAGAGGAAAAGAGAAAACTTATATGATTGTGAAGGATTTCAAGTGGCCTGTGCTCTCTGCATCTCAGTGACACTGATATCAAGCCCTTTCAGATCTGAGCCTCTCAAGATTGGAATCAAACTTTGCAATTTCTTTTTAGATGTTAATCAGTAGCTGTAGCTGGACAGCTAGGATTAAGCAATTGCACTGTGCACATTGTAACCTTGGCTAATCTTTTGCTTGAAGGAAAAAAGAAGACAATCCCAAGATTAATGGGTTGTCTGGACAATAGCCACATGGAGTGCAGTCAGCAGAACTGAACAGTAACTGGGGGAAAGGTAATTCCAGCAGTGGGAGACCATGACCACCGACTCTTTTGTCCATCTATTTAACCTAGACCCCAGACTCAAGCAGAAGGAAGAACTGCACATGTGGACGAGCAAGAGGTATAGCTAGCAAATAGGGGTTTGAGTATTAAGTAATCAAAAAGTTGTGCAATGTGTAACCAGTGAATGCTAATGCCTTTGTTTGTTAAAATGTTTAAATAGTGTAAAATGTTGCTGATTGAGGAGTCAGCTTTTTGTGGGTAACCTGGCTCCCTACTTTGTGCAATCTAGAATAAAAAAGAGAAATGCCTTGTCTCGGTGTGTGAACTGGTGCTGCCCACCAGGTAACAAGCTAGTTCAGCTTGTTACCCAGGAGAGCAGCACTACCTGAATAACTGAATCATTTCACTTTGAGGAGCTGATTGCTTTTAACACAGCCTTCAAAAGCTAAAAATCTTCTCTGCTCTTCCCATGCCAGGCTCTTCTCTGCAGGCTGCACTGCATTTCCATGAGAAATAAGAGCAGACCAGCTCAAAACTCTCTCCTCATCACGGGAGCCCTGATTTGGAATGAGCCTTGTCTGTTCCTGTTCCAGCAGAGCTCTTGCAGGAGTTTCAGTTGTAGGGATGTAGAATCCCAAAAGATAAGGGGCTAATGTGTATGTCTCAAACACTGATGTTGGGATGGCTGAGGATCCAGCCAAGGATTGCAGGCAATAATGAGCAAGGGTTCTTGGTAATAACTAAAGATTGCTGGGTATAACGTGCTGTAGGAAAGAACAAAGTTTGGATGGAGAAGAGGGGCATGTGGAGATAGATTAGAACTTTTCTGAGACAAACATCCCTGTTCTAGTTACTGGAGATAAGCACAACACAGTACAGCACAAGTGTGGGAATGAGGCTAAGAAGTGGGCATGGACTGTAGGGGAAAACAAAACACCAAAGACCCCCAAAGACCTCCGACCCATTTCAAGAAAGGTCTTGGAGAACAGACTATGCATGATAACTAATTTGTATAGGAAGTAAGAAACCTGTCTTCAGGGCAGGGAAAACTTATCTATAAAAAATTGTCTTTTACTGAAAAATAAACACCCCTCTCAACTACAAATAGCACTTGCAGTTCTCCTAACAGGATGGCTGGTGCAGTGGAAAAATTGCATTTTACAGGCTAGGAAGGGACACCTTCACCTGAAAGAGCACAGGGTGGATATAATGACTGCAATAAACACTTGCTGCCCTTTGAAGGTAACAGGGCTGCTGTCCTGCATGGGCACAGCTGCAGAGACAAAGAAATGAATGTGCCTAAAGTGCTAAGCAAATTCCAATTTATTTTATTATCACTTGGGTAAAGGATCTCAAGCTAATTGTTCTGCTTTGCAGCTTATTTTGGTTGGTTCAAAGTTGGTTCAAGCTAAAAAGAAAGGTCTGTCCCACAAAAAAAAGAGCAAGAGATAGGTTTTAGGAGCCATGAAATACTCAAGCATATAAACTTGTCTTGGTGTTTGCCCTCAGTAGAATTCACCTTTTCAGTCTCTAAAGGTGAGGCTCTTTTTTCTGCTTTGGGGCATAATCCTGGTGAAATCAAAAATGTAGAGCATGTTTTGTAGCAAAAGTGTTTGAGCTATTGCACTCGTCCCTGATCAATCCTTCTGATATTTTGAAAGATATACTAGACCCAGAAAACACACTAGAATAAATGTTATCACACAATCATGAACAGTCTTGGCATGAACACTGATGAATTGAACCAAACCCTCTCAGGAAAACCTTTTCTGCTTGATGTCCCAGAACTGATGTGATAATTGATAGAATAGGAAGCTGAGAGCATACATTACTGAAGGAAGAAAACATGCTCATGACTTCTCACCCATAGGCTGGGTTGCCCTGAAATCATTCCTTCTAAAAAGTTATATGGATGAGAAATTTAATGCCCCCTTAGCATGCCCTGTGAAGCTCATATATTGCTGTTTTCCTGAACAGAAAAAAAAATGAGGCTGAAATATTTACATGTGGAGACCATTTAGTACTGACTTCTCCAGACGCTGGTAAGAAATCAGCCAGCAAGCACACATCTTACAATTTCCAGTTTTGTCTCTTTCATAAATTTGTGGTTCAATGCATCTTCTTCAGGTTAAACTCTCTTTCATTTAAAGGATATTAAATGTCAGACTGGCATGGGATTTTAAGTAAGGTAATGTCAAGGGTGAGGCGATAAATAAGATTTTACAACTTGAGGCACAGAAGCCATGTTTGATCAATACATTCTCTTGCTTCTATGGATAATGATAATTCATGGTGTCAAGTGGACAGTATTCATCACAGCAAACAGTCCTGGATCACTTCAACATGTAACAAAAGGAAGAGATTGTGGCAGCTGCAGGTTAGAGTCAGGACACACACATCTCTCACAGACAATAACCAGCATCATAATAATTCCAATCAGTAAAAATTCAGTAAAACACAAATAGCTAAGTAGGAAGAATTACTTCAGTGGACATATGGTAGAATGCAAGACTAAGAGCAGGACACACTCCTTCTGTAAATGTTTCCCATTCTTTGGCACTCTGAGGCTTACCATACACCCATGTAAATGTGATGAGACTATCTGGTATCTGCTAAGAGAATGTTTTCTTAAGGGGAAAGCCAAAGCAATTATTCCTTCCCTAAGGTATTCAGTATCTGACCACTTCTTTACCAACCACTAGATCATTCTTGTGCTTTTGTCAGCTTTCCTACAATGTCATCCCTTTTGAAGTACCTGACCATGGAGCCAGGGAGTGGTTGTCATTAACTCAGCCATCTCTGTCTATATTGATATGTTTTATTTGGCTATTAATCAAGACAGAAAATGAGGACAAGCAACTCATGCAGCTCTCTAGGGAAAGTAATACAGAAAGAAAGTGCAATTCAAATACCACTCGACAGGTAGACTTGACCTACAAAATACTTCTGGAGAGTCCAAAGCTTTTTCCTTCATAAGCATAGGGTGGTGAATATTGCAACAACAATTTCTGTCCAAATAGGACAGAAATTAATCTCCTGTATATTTTTTTTTATCTATCCAGAAACAGCCAACTACTGCTGTTGTGATAATCACAGAAGATTCTGAGTTGGAAGCAACAAAGATCATCAAGCCAAATTTTTAGTGGAGTGTCCCATACATGGATTGAACCCACAACCTTGATTATGTTACCACCATGCTCTAACCAGCTGAGCTAATCTCAGGAGAAAGAATGGGAGATGACAGCTTCTGCTGGTGAGCAGTGACCTTGTTATCAGCAGTGACTGCTGTGGTCACTCCTACTGGGCTGGCAGCTGTCATATCCCCTGTTCCCTTCCTCCTCATCTGATTCCCTTGTAGGATCATATTTGATTGAAGTGGTTGTACGTCCTTCCCTGCATTTAAGGGCACAAAGGAAAGTATTGCTCCTGACACAAGAGAGTAATTGGAAGATTCATGAACAGGATGGCTGCAAGAAAGGCAGGAGAGGAAGACAGGCTGCTGCCATGGGGGAGTGAAGGTGCTGGGAAATTTCAGTAACTGGCACCTCATTTAGCTGATGGGCAGATGTCTGTAGGGGAGGATGTGTGCAGTTCTGTTTAAAGAGAGAAGGATAAGGGAAGTGAAAACCTTCTGCTCTACTGGGAGGGTGAAGGTTGGGGAGGAGAGAGTAAAGTTTCTTTAGCCATGCTGTAGAGAAAGGATAAAGCTTTGGGCATATGGGCTTGAGGTCAGATCCCACCTTTGCAGTTTCCCAGACTGTGGTGGATCACACTGTACAAACTGCAAAAGCTGACTCCATAATAATGTAAATAGCACTTATAAATAGGAATGCATGAAAGCCTCTCAAGCTCAGCTTTTCCATTTCTTCAATTCCATGAGCTACTCCTTCTTACAGAATTCCTGTAGGTAGCTCATCTAAGCATAGTGTTTATACAGTGAACTAAACAATTGGTTTAAATCACTTGGGTGCTATGTCATTTATTTTAGGAGAGGTTTAAATCAGACTGAAGTTCTATAAACCTAATTAAGAAGAAACAAAACCTTCTCCATTGCAGATTTGCATTAGAATGCATAATGAGCTAAAGGCAAATTCAAAAACAGTATTTACATGCTGTCAGTAAAGCCTAGGCAGAAATTATGTTCCTAAAGTATGCATTGTTGGATTACCTCAAGCAATCTATAAAAACACAGCTTGATGATGAAACAAACAAAACATTTTTCTTAGCCACCAGGATCTCTAGACTTATTGCATGTCTTGAAAAAATGGTCCTTGGAGGCACCACAAGTACTTCTTTAGTCAGAACTTTGTAAAAAAACCAAATTTAACAAAAACTCCCAAACCACACCATCTCACACATTGTTGTCACAATGCTTTTCATCTAGAAACACATTAACATATTCAGTCTTCCCAAGACTTCCAGTTTTCTAACCATGAAAGACATTTAGGTCTAAAGCAGAATGTTACCTCTCCCTAGAAAACTTGGTTCTACAGTGTATAAGCTACAACACCACTATTTCTAGTACATTTCTAGACATTCTGTTCCTAAAAACACTTTTGTAATGAACCTATCATAAACTCAATGTTTAATCATAGGGGATCATCACACATAAAACTAAGCCATGCAGTTCATTTTGGACTCAAAGTGAAATTCAGTATTTTTAAACTGATCAAATTTCAATAGCTGGCTTTTAAGACTAGTGGGAGAAAAAAAATCAAAAACCTTACTGAACTCAGCATCTGACAGAGTGAGACCCAGATTAAGTCACACACATTTAAGTGCCTCTCAGTAGTTGTCCAAGTGTGATTTAAGTGCTTAGGATCTCGTTGTAGATAAAGAAGATCTCTTGGTACGATGAGTGGAGTCTGTTAAAAAATGTAAGTGGCCAAATATTTAGAGTTTAGAGAAATAGTTTAGAGAAAATGGAGTAGTTCTTTTAACCTTCTTGACTTTTTAAAGTAAGACTTCAAAATCAGCCATCCCCCTAAGGAATTTTCTAAAAACCCCTTCATGGTGTCATGAAATATTTTTACAGTCTTTGAAAATGTTATAGGGACCTATGGAAGACTACACCTTTTAGAGCAGCAGCTGTAGGAAATATCCTAGGATGCCTAAAATATCACAAAATCTCTATGTCTGCTATTTTAGACAGTACAGCAATAGCATAAAAGATCAGATGCAATTTATGTCTATGCTCCTAATCTTTTTCTGGATTCCTAAATTTTTCTGCATGCATTCAGTTAGGAGCTAGCTGGGAGTGA
Source organism: Lonchura striata (assembly GCF_050655825.1). NCBI lineage: Eukaryota > Metazoa > Chordata > Aves > Passeriformes > Estrildidae > Lonchura > Lonchura striata. Next base: position 68,722,051 of record NC_140741.1, read on the forward strand.
GAGACTATACAGATGTACAAAACAGGATTTTTGAAAAAAATAAAGTATATTTTCCAAATATTTTCCAAATAATATGACATAAATATCGTAATTGTACTAAAGGCTAGGAGCCTTCAATAGCTCGAAGGCCATGTAGAGCAATGACACACATAAATGAGAAATTTTGTTGTGTAGAGTTCACCACCTTACATTGTATTAATGTAGTGAGTTGCCCATACCTACAGTTTCCTGCAGTTATTTGTGGGACTAAGGGTTCCGTCTTCTCATATCCAGTATTAAAATTTAAACTTGATAAAATTATTCTAACTTTGATATTTCAAAATATTTAAACAGAAATTTGGAACACACAGGATAAAGTCAGTTTGCTGGGATAAAATACAAGGTGTGTCATTTGTTTAGCCATATTTGAAAATTTTCCCAATGCAGTGAATAAAGGAACATTTTGCTAAATTGGAAAAACAGGAAATCAAAGCATGAACTTTTTAAGTAAAAAAAATACAGAAGAAAAATCCTCCTCAGAACTGCTGCTCTAAAGAGATTTTCTACTTCATTTAGGAAAGACTCAAAGCTACATCTTTCCCCTTGGGCACATTGGAAAGGTTTGTGACCTTGGAGTTAGATTTTTCATTTGCTGGCCAAAATTCAAGCTTATGCAAATAGTTTAGTCTTGATACCACTATCACCTAAAGTTTTTATAGTTGGAGATTTGCTTCTTTGCGTAATGACTTTATCTCTGATGTACTTTGCTATAAAGTGAAATTGCTGGCAGTGTGCTTTTGTGGGGGAATAAGAGAAATACATTTTAGTTTTTAAAAACCTGTATACATAATAGTGGTTTTACATTTGGCTTTGTTATAGCTGCATACTTTCTGTGATATAGTATTCAACAAAAGAATCATTCATTCACCAATAGATTGTGTAATTGTGGTTATTTTAGACAAAACAGAGGTGATAAACAAAACAATCTTTTTTCCCTGCCAAATGTATGTTATTTCCACAAATTTCAATTAAAGCAATCAGTTTTTAAGGGATTTTGTAAAAGACAGTAGTTAAGGCAAATATTTTCCAGCACCTGGAAACAACCTTCTTTTATGTTTGATATTATGTATTATTGTTCTGTACCAACAATATTTGTGTGGTTTGATGCAATCTTGATCTGAAAGCGAGATGATTTCTTCAGTGGTGTCTCAATTCAAGGTGATAAAATTTTCCTTACCAGATTCTTACCAGGACTCTTGGACTTCATGAGCAGTTCACAGCAGTGGAGACCCTAATGACTAGGAATGGGCACAGGAAAAAACCCCTTGTATAAGACTCCACTCTGGGTCAGCAATTTTGATATTGAATACTGCTATTTTGTAGGATTACAGTTTTCTCTGAAGTTACGATATTGCTGATATAGGTAAAACTTAACACAAGCTTTAACTCTTTTATTTGCCTCTCTTGCTGCCAGAGCTGAACCAATAACTGCAAAGTCCCAGGATTTCCCAGTGTAACGCTGGATCCATCTGTGACTGTGGAGGCTCACACTGGGATGCCAAGGAGTGCTCACATTGCTGCCCTCTGACCCTGAGCAGTGCAGGCAGAAAGGTCACAGAGGCTGAAAATCCTTGCACTGTGTGACTTTACTTTTACTTCTACAGCATGGCTTCATGGTATAAGATATTGGTAGCTAACTGCATCCAGTACCAGATGTAGCCTGGCTGCAGAAATCAAGAAGTTTGCCCAGGTTCTCACCACTGTGCTAGGAGACTCATCCATACTTACTAATATCAGCACTGACATCTGTGAAAATACATTTATTTCCACCTATTCATTGCATATTGACAGGAAGATGAAGGAGAGAGAAGCAGTCTTTTTATTTGAGATGAAGGGAAATTAACTAAGCATATCTTTTAGGAGGAATTATATTATTTTATGCATATCTTTAATGCATTTGAAATGTGAAAGTAGATCAAGGACTATATTTTTTTTTAAAGTACTGTGGTAAGAATAATAACAATGAAATCACTCCTTATAAGTGAACTCACCTGTCAACGGGCCAGATTATGAGCTCAATTACATTGATATGAATCTTTAATACCTCCACAGAAAGCAATTAATCTTCTTGTTATTCTCACTATTTTAATTGCAAATAGAGTCTGCTGTGACATGCCCAAGCATCTGAGTTTGATGACCTTCAAGATCTTGCACCGACCTTGAAAACATCCATGCTACTCAAAGCTGCTGGTATTAGTGACTCTAAGACAATTAGAAATAGCTACAAAATTCTGAGAAAATAGCAGAATAGCAAGAGGTGCTTCTGTCTGTTTTCCCAAATTCATACAATTGTATAGGCTTATACTTGCAGGTAAGAACCTTTTAGAGTTACTTATGGAAGATTTGCCTCTGGAAGTTGCAGAAAGTTTCTGACCCAGATCATCCTTGCCGGTGCTCATTGAGGAAGGTCTTTAAGGCGCATGGGATGTCAAGCTGACAAAACAAGGGAAGAGTACCTAAGTAAATCACCATTCATCATCCTGGTAATGATTGATTCAGAACATTTGATGAGGATGCTAAAAGCATGGACTCTAGCTGAAAACTGCTGGAAGAAAATGAGAGTTGCTTGATGAGCAGTTGAGATATCTGTGCAGGAATATCCATATAACAGGAGAAAACTGAAAAAATTTGAAGTCTTAAAATGCCATAAAAATTGTTCATTATTATTGAAGAGACACGTTAGAATGAGTCGTTGAAATGTAATGTTTACACAAAAAAGAATTAATATATGAGGGAAATTTAAGATGCATTTATTTCTACATATTAAAAGAGTTTATTTTTGCTCTCATTAATGAAGAAGTGATAGCAAAAAGTAAAAGACGTAGTATTTCTGAATAAATGTAAAAGGAGAAAAACAGATGTCTGGAGTGTGCTGCAGACTGCCTAGTAAGAGGGAAATATTGAAAGATTTTAAGCAATTTAAAAAAAAAAAGCTGTGTAGCATGGCAATGAAGAAACTGAATTCATATATTTTTTGAAAAATAATATGATAGAAATATGTCATTAAAAATTTTTTAAGACCAACTTTTTCTCTAGAAGATGAAAGAAGTTATTGAAGAACCATTCTTGATTTAATTCTGACAGGCAGAGAAGAGCTGCTTAGGTATTTGGTATGAAAGTATGAGGTAGAGTCTCTATCAGCTGAGTAAAAAACATCCTCATACCAGTCTTAGTGATTCATTGCTAGCCTATAAAGATACTTAAGGTATATTTTTATATTTCCTATATGCCCATAAGGTGATTCCTGATCAGTTCAGTATTTCCTTTAGTGACTTATGTAAAGGAATACAAAATAGATGTATTGATTCTTAGGTTTTTGGAATAATTTTGGGATGCACCTTCCATGGTCTGCATCTCCTACCTGTTGATTTTTACTGTATCACACCCGATGTCTATCTACAGGCTTTCAGAAGCTCCAGAATTCCTTGCCCCACTGTTCCCAATGCAGAAGACCATTTCCAAATTAAAATATATAATCTACAGATTTACATATAAATATATTTTTTATCCCTTTTAATATCCTTTGGATTTTGGTTATCTCCTTCAGCCAGGCAACATGCACTCTTTAGTTGATTATTTTATGTTAAACTTGTATGGAGACTTTGTTCCTAGCTGCACTGCAGTCCAGGTTCCACATCTTAAAATGGGAAAAATTGCAGTCTGTGTAAAATCCTTGGTAAAATATGGGAGATCTGTTGTGTAGATCTTGGGCTCGACATTGGTATGTTGTCTATGTGCCTCCCACCAATGCTATCAATGTCTCAGATGCAGCAGCTGTCCTGCTGAAATAGTCAACCTTCATCACTTTCTGACCTGCATAGCTTTGTCCTAGGCAATGTGTTACTGTTTTTTTTTCCCTTTGATGTGACACCAACACACATTTTTGCACATCCTAAGAGGCCTCCCATTGCAGGATGGTCACCCAGTTAAGACAGAGCCATCATTTTGGCATGTAGAAGGCTGACACAGGTTCTCAGCACACATGCATAAGATTAAGGAATTAGAGACTTTAAAGTTATGCTTTGTTTGCAAATCATCATTTTCTTAAGTAGGTACTAAATATTCTCAAAATAAGCAGTATCAGGAGAAGCATCATGTAAGCGTTGATATCTCCTAGCTGGCAGCTACCCACAAGGCATTTATTCCCAACTAATCCCAGCCATGTTTTTCATTCTTTACTGTTGCTCTAAACTTTCCATTTCACACACTGATTAGTTCAGTAATATTATCAGTTTCTTTTCTAATCTGTGAGGCACCGATGAATTCAAGCAGGGCCAGGAGGGAGGTCACAAGCAACCTACAAGGCAACATTAAAATTCAAAATTATCTCGAGAAACTGGGGAAATAAGATAAAAATCTAACAAGACGAAATTCAATAATGAGAAGAAAAAGGCCTGAAGAAGAACTCTTATGTGTAACTACAAAATGAGGGGAGCTCACAAGGCAGCAATGTGCCAAATGAGACCTGGGAATGATAGCACATTCTGAGGAGAAAGTCAACAGAGAGATGGAAATTCAAAACTGATGAATCTCATTCTGGGATTCATTAACACCATGTAAGAGGTAAGATATGGGGAATAATGATTAAAGTTCACCTACCACTGTTCCATTGTAAAATTTTAAGTTTTGCTGTAGTCAGAGATAGACATAGCTCAGAAAGTTTGAAGGAGGAATAATAAGAGAGAAAAGTTTATTTGACTCCTTTTGTCTACAGAAGGAAAGACAGAGACTGAGACAGGTTGGCTATCTTTAATATGTTAAATTGTATTATAAAAAAGGTGATGATTAATTGCTTTCTACATCCAGGGAATAAGGGAGAAACAAATTAGTGTAACTGGCAAAAGTGTAATAAGAAACACATTCAGATTACCAGGGAGTAATTACTCAAGGAAGCTGTAAAACCTACCCCATTGGATATTTTTAAGAAAGTGTTTCCAGAAAAGCATCTGACAGAAATGGTTAAGATATACCCATCTTATCTCATATCTAGGGGACAGATTAATACATGCACTCTTGAGATCCTGTCAAAATTTATGTTTCCATGGTTTTTATATATTTGAAGATAGAAGCAATGGTATTTGAAAATAACAAGAAAAGTCATAGGTGTAGTAAGGGTGACAAAAACATTGAAACTTGAAAAAGAAATCTGAACTTACTATTCCACTGAAGATGAATATAATAAAATATTCACAGCATGTATTTTAAAAATGCTTCAAGGATACTGAAAGGATACGGGTACCCTTGTTTTATGCCATAACTATAAACTTTGAGTAGAAACAAACACTGATTTTATTTTGGTTTTGTTTTAAATAGGGCATTTCTAGGTCTTTGAGAGCACATACGTCTTCCTGGGTGTGTTTCAGCTCACTAATTTTAACCTGCAGCAGCTTCAATATTTATATCTGAGTTTATTACTACCTTTTGTAGTCCATAAAGGAAATAGGCAAAATAATGCATGATTCATCTGATCAATTTAGAAACCTGCTTTAGAATGAGATTGTGTGCTGCGCACACTGTATGTGTAAATGTCTGTTTTCCTCCAAAGGCTGTAAAGAAAAGTGTAGGCTTAATTTTACCTACCACCTCTATCTGTTACCAACTATCTCACCTACCATCCTCCTTCAGAAACAGACAGAATGCTGACCATGGAACAGACTTTCATCACTGATCTGTCACAATTCCAAACTTATTCTGAATGATAAAATTCTCCATCCTTTATTTTAGCCTTCAGGATGAGAAAAGGTGACCCAAAGGCTGAACTAATGACTGCAGTTTAAAGAACCCATAACTTCCTTGTTCATTACAGGTCTCTCTACTCGAGTTGCCATATACAGAAAATAACAATTGCAATGCTTCCCAGATATGTCAAATACCTTAACTGATTATTATCTGGGTAGTAGTTTGGTGTTTTCTGATAAAAATTGCTTTTCACACTGGGAGACCAAGAAAATGCTGCTGCCTGAACAGGCAGATGAATTGATATTTGTGCCTGTCATGCAAACTAGTTTTATTCCACTTGTTGTTGCAATTGTGTGATTTTCTTGCACCCATTACAGTTTCCAGACATCAACAGTTTCATTGCCATTTACTTTCTACAGTTCAAGCTTTTAAGCAGAAATTTGCTTTAAATAAAAAGGTGCCATTTGTTGTTGATAAATTCCCAGTCTCACATCCTGTTCACCTGGAAGACCAGATTATTCATCTGTGTGTTGTTTACACAAAGACAACATTCCTTTTGTGCATTCTTAATATTACCTGAAGAAGATGCATAACTTAAATGAGGTTAAACCCTTAAAAGTTTTCATTTCCAAATGATGAAATAGATCCACAACCCCTCTCTGCAGGCAACTTTCTTAAATGTTCTGAACATACAGGTAGGAAAAAGTAGAATGTTATTGAGCCCAGTGCTTCTACTTATGAAAACACGTAGAAATTAACCTCTACTCATAAGGAAAAGGTATGATGGTTCTCCCTCTTCTCCCTCTTTCTCCTCTAACTAAAGCTGTAGAGTGTCAGCCATATAGAAAAGAAGTTTGGATTAGAATAGGATAGGAAAAAATAAAGTTTTAATTCCAGTACAGAAATACTGAATTCTGTTCAGCCACTTAAAATTTTCTGTGGTTTATATTTAGAAATGCAGAAATGAGACATGAGGCCAAAAGACCCATAGGGTGTAAAAACCTGAAATTGGTACATGCAGACTGATGTGAGTTTACCAGAAAGAACAGACATAGGTATGTGGATATATGTTTCCCATATAACTGTATATTGGAAATCTGTGTGGAAAGCAGCATTCTCAAAAGTTTAGTCTAGTCTCCATAAATGTCCCATTTCAAGGAGAAAAAGAGGCTGGCTTATTTGGCAGGAGTTGTGTGAAGCTCCTGCTCATAGACCCTCTACTATTCTGCATGTTCAAAGAGGTGAAAATCAGTCTCTCAGGTTTGATGATGTAATTTTCAGCACTTGTCCATAAAAAATAATCTTTATAACAACATTATTAGTGACATTTTAATACTCAGTCTTGGCACCAGTCCGCTGTTAGAATATTGTATAAGGAGGATGAAATGACATTGAAAGCTGAACAGTGGGACAGGGATGAGCTGTAACAATGTGAAATGCAAGGTTGTGCATTCAGGTTTACAGAAAAAGCTGATTCCAGCTATGTGCTTATAAGCTGGAAATAACAGACAGGGGGAAAGTAATCAGTGGATCAGCTGGAAACAGGTTGTCTATGGGCCACCAGCATGGTGCATCCTTAAATATGACAGACGTGATCCTGAGACAGTAGGAATGATAATTCCAGTCTTCCTAGAGAGCATTCATTGAAAACATGCTCAATTATAAAGGAAAAAATAAAGTATTATTTAAACTGAAAGTATTATATTAGCACAGGAGCTATTATGTATAATCTGACCTTAATTACATTTAAATAGGAAATTAGGAGAAATGTTATTGCTACTTTTGATGAGTTTCTCACCATTAGTAAAAGGACTGGCAGAGTCATTATCTTTATGATGGGGAAGATTATGGTTTGTCAGTGATGTGATATGATATGGTTGATAATCTTTTTTCTCTTATGCTGAAGGAGGTTTTCGTATTGGAGGTGACAGAGGTGATGTCACAGATTCTTTTGGATTCTGCTTGCTGTCACAGAAGTCTTCAATGAAAATTTCTGACTATTACTGAGCAAAAAATCACACAAAATAATGTCTTCTACTAGGCATTCTTCTGAATTTTCTCTTTCCTCTAGTTTTAAAAGCCAAATCTTACCTAGTCTTCAACTATCAGTCTTATCCTCATGACTTCCTTCATGAGGCTGTTCAATGAAAATCCACATTCCTTTGTCTACAGGCTACTGTTTGTTAAATGCATATGAAATCTATTAAGAAAGTAATTAGTAACAATTTTCAAGAATGGAATGTGATTTTGACATGAAGATATCCCATGTGCTAATTACCTAAGATCCAACAAATGTAACTGAGAACTTTTTGGGTGCTTTTTTTCTTTAATATCATAGTTGGAATAGCAGTAAGAGAGAGTAAGATTAGCAAAGCTTTCTCATTTATTAAGTTTATTCTGCACCATCACGTAATTATATCTAAGGTAATCTTTTAGTTAATTACAAGTCAAGTGGTGAAGAAACACAAAAGCAATAATATATTGTCCTCATAAGAATGCTTCATTTTGAGATGGAAAGAAAATGGATATTTTATTCCCTCTTAAGCTCATTTTTGAACAGTTATTGACATTTTACTGAATAGGAAGAAACTTTAAAAATTGTTCTTGATATTAACTTCAATATTTGTTTTTCCAGGATGAGAAAATATTTCATACATATTTCAAGAGAAACAATTTTAATGGGTAAAAATGTCACCTGGAATAAGTACTATAGAGACCTGTGTTTGTGAGTCTGCTACTGTAAGTGCTTAAAAACTTATTTACATGTAAAACAATCCCTTCTTTTAGCAGCAGTATTGGCTTGTGCTGTGAGATGCATTGAAATGATTTTACATATAATAGCTGGTTTTCCACAGTTTGTAACATTAAGAAAGCCTGTTCTTCTTCCCAGTGTTAGTGAAATTGTGGTATTTCTAACTTCAGCTGAACTCATAAATAAATTTTATGTTCATATGTTTAGTCCCACTACATAGTACCTTTCTAATAACATTGTTTTATTATGTTCAAAAGCCTACTGTGTTTTTCAACTGATTCAACTTATTAATCATAGATCAAATTCTGTAGTTTCTTCAAAGCCCTCAGTATTTGCTTATACACAAATTCAGCCATTCTCATAGATCATGAAAAAAAAATCCAATTTTAAAAAAATATTTAGTTTGTTCATCTTCTATAAAGGAATAATTTATCTTTCCAAGTACTGTCAAATATGGTTCATTACAGTGTGTTCACTTCAGTTGTTTAGACATTAGTCCTGCCCCTGAACATGTGTATCAACAATCTCCACTTTTGAGATGCACCCTTAATAGCTGAGAAATTTCCATGTTGGAAATTTATGTTTCAATTCTTTCTTCTGTTTAATTTTCTAAAGTAATTATTTTATTAAAAATTAAAAAACCAAACTTGCTAACAGACAGACATTAGACAGACATTTTCCCCTGGCTTTTGTTTCATCAGTGTTTTTTAAACTTTATTCTCTTAGAAACAGGTCTATTTCAAAACCTCAGCATTATCTTTTAAATGAAATTTCTGTCTTCTCCCAAGCATAGACAGTTGCTCATGGAAAATGCTCATGAGGTCAGAAATTGGTGGTTTGTTCTATTTCACAGGCAGGATATTGCTGCACCATGGAATTATCATCATGTCAATACAAGCAGGTGGATGCTTATGAAGGATGCAGTCAGATAATAATAGGAGTAGGAATTGGGAGATGGGTGAGTAGGTCAGTTAGCTTACTATTTTTAAAACTAATTGTAAGTAGATGTGAGATTTTCAGTTTATGGTTTACCTGTCATGTATCATCCAGCCCAAATATTCCATTTTATGATAGTGTGAATGAAGAAAATGCAGCTGCTGCATCCAGCTCTGGGATCCCCAATAAAAGAAGGAGATGGACCAACATGTTGGAGAGAGTGCAGACAGGGACAGGAAGATGATCAGAGGGCTGGGGCACCTCTCCTATGGAGACAGGCTGAGAGAGCTGGGGTTGTTCAGCCTGGAGAACAGAAGGCTTCAGGGAGACCTTAGAGCACCTTCCAGAACCTAAAGAGGCTACAAGAGATATAGAGAGGGTCATTTCACAAGGGCATGTGATGATAGGACAAGGGTGAATGTCTTAAACTGAAATAGGTTAGGTTTGGATTAATCATAAAGAAGAAATTCTTTACTCTGAGGGTGCTGAGGCACTGGCACATGTTGCCCAAGGGAGTTGTGAATGCCCTGTTCCTGGCAGGGTTAAAGGCCAGGCTGAAAGGGGCTTGGAGCAACCTGATCTAGTGAAAGGCATCCCTGTGACAGGGGGGCTGCAGTGAGATGATCTTCAGTGTTCCTTGCAACCCAAACAATTCTGTGATTCTGTGACCCATCCATATTAGCTATATATTGGCTGGGCACCTAGAGCCTAGCAAAGAAGGCTGTAGATCACCTTGGCATCAGTCTTTAGTGAACACCAAACCAGAGCTGCCAGAGTGGATGAGATGATGTGTACCTGGCCTATTTCTGTAGGCATATTTAATTGATCAGTCACCCAGACCTCCAAAAAAGAACTCTGACGAGGGCATTTTTTAGCAGTCACTGAATGTTAAAAAAAAAAAAATTAAGTATATATGGCATTTAGAGGGCACTAATTTTATTCTTTTGCTATTTGTACATGCAGAGTTCTTAGGAATATTTCTTTTTCTTCTGCACTCTCCAATTAAGCAGACAGCAAGAAATGGGTGAATAACACCATTAATAGTTAAAAAAACCCCCAAACCAAAAACAAACCCCAAAAACTATTCTCTGTTTAGAATAAAAACCAAAAGCATTTGCAAAACAAGAACCTCTCTTGTAAGCGACTGTTTTGTTTCTGAACACAAGACCTCACAGGTAACACTGAAGCTGCTCCAGGCCTCCTGCAAACACTTCTATGGTTCTTTTATGTTACCTTTCTTCATCTTTTCTTGTGTGTGTGCATGTGATGACTGATTCCCAGTTCAACAACAACTCCTCTGCTGCTCAAGAGATGCAAATATAAGCACAATGGATACAGTGACCCAGTGTGCAACAGAGAAAAATGCCTTCAATAATTAATGAGAGAATGGGATGTGGAACCACTAAAGCCAGTCTGAAGTTGATTACAGAGCTGTCAGTCATCTGCAGGGCAACATGCTGAAACAGAGCAACTCAGCAGTCAGGATATGTATGAAAGTCATTTCCTATCCCTTCTGCACATTTTTTTTTTGGACTGTAAAACTGACAATTGGATTATTGAAAGGAAAAACTGATGAAATATGTCTGTTTTGAATGGGAATGCATCTCAGTAATATAGCCCACACACACTCTGTCCTATTTTTATCCAGAGTTCAGGAAATAAGTTATTCAAATGTATTTAAATAAGCTTTCTACCCTACCAATATAGTTTCAAACTGCCTCATCTGTTGTGTCATGAACATAAACCACCCTAGATTAAATTTATATGTAATTATTTTGTTCCTCATATATCCTTCTATCCAAGATATATCCCTGAAGTAGCTATCTTGTGATTTTGAAACTTACACTGTTCTTTACCTGAAGCAGAATTCAGATCAGTTTCTCAAGGCCATTTTTAATAAGAAGCAAACCTAGTATCAGACAAATTATTGTTTAGAATAAAAAAAGTACTCACAAGTTTTTTTTGTGACTGTTTCTTTTTATTCCTTCTAGATGATCTGATTGAAGCCTCAGATTCCTTATGAATTATTATTGAATTTATCTGGTTCAAGAGCAGATTGATGCCTTAAGTTTTAGCTTTCATATTTTTCAGATTCTGTGCTGCCTTGGTGTGTAACTCTAAACTCCATATTAAATGTTACTAAGTTTTTTTCACAGGCTAGGTAGACAGAACAATCCTTTTCCAGCCTGAGAACCAAGGCCAATTGTTACAAGCCTCAAGCCTCAAAAGCATAAACAGTGAATTGAAGAGAGCAAATGAGGATGGGACTTCATAAACTGAAGCTCTAATTGGACAATTAACCCCATATGTAAATGGACCAAAACTTATAAAAGTGTAGAAACTTGTGACAGGCTGTCCATCTGGTGATGATTTTGGATCCATCTTGGGTGTAGCCCTGTCCAGGCTCTTGTACTGCCCAAAGTGTATCCTTTAAGGCCTTTTAATAAATACCTACTTTATTCTTTTAACTGTCGAGTCTCTGTTCCAGGTAGCCTCTCTAGGCATCAGGATGAATTGCCCTGTGTCTATATCCTAATGCATACTAGAATAGGTCTGTTTTGAATTGCCATCTATCATAGAAAGTTTTCTGAAGAAGTGAGAGTATTTCTGAGGGTTTTGTCTTTTTCTGCTATTATACAGAATTGGTATCCAGCAGCCCTCACTTGCCTTTGACAACCTTCAGTGGGCATGCCAAGGATTTTGCATTCCTCAGAGATTCAAGTCCATTAATGTGGGTTTTATCCCTCAGCCTAATAAGGCAGGAGCTGGAGGGAAAGTCTTTGGAAATGGTGTGGGGAAAGCAAGCAGGAAAGAGCCAAAGCAATGTGTTGGAGTCACTGACTGTGGCAGCTTGGGAAATCCAGGGCTAACTGATGTTGCTCTGTGGAAATAACCTACAGCTCATGGCCTCTGAGACGGATAATGTGTCAGCTGGAAACAACAGGGAGAGTGGAAATAAGAGACTAGGGACAGGAGGGAGACTATGGAGAAAGTCTCAAGAAAACCTCAGGGGGAAAAACAATCAGGAGTGCATGTCTAAGCTTGATGGATATTTTATGAAGTAGAAGAAACAAAATGCTTGTTCAAATTGCTTGTGCATACTGTTAAATAACTTGAGCTGAGTATGCAGATCTGTGAAACAACCTCTAAAAGCCAGATCAGAAAATGCTGGCAATTGTTCAGATGTGTGGAGGTACAGTAGGAAAAAGCCTTACTAAAAATTACATATTCCAAAAGCCACAAAATTTGGAAAAAGTAGTCCACTTGATGCCCCAAACAGCTACTAATAATCTGATGCTGTTGCTTGCACAAAAGAAACACACATCAGTATACTGATGGCTACTGGGGAGCCAACAGGTGTTAAGAACCAGAGTTATGACCCCATTTCTTCTTATCCTATAGTCCATACATTTTAATTCTAGGTAGGCATATTCCTCTTTTTTTTTTTCAGGGCATTAGGAATGCAGGCAATGTCTGATTAGGGTCTTTTATGCAGAGAAATTGCTGGAAAGTGAAATAGATAAAGCATAGACCAAACCCCAGTACAATTAGTTCCCTGTTCCAACCCATGCTGCAGGATCTTTTACAAATATACTTCAGAAAAGAAATTATCTCCGAAGTTTTAGTAGGGGAATTATCTAAGACTTTTCCCTCTGAACTAAAAATCCCAAATCCTCCATAAGATAGTGCTTACAAAAACTGGCAAGATAACTACCTTTTATTTCTAATTGCTTATGTAGACATTTTATATTGCTAAAAGTCAATGGAAAAACACTTCAAAAAGATATGAAAAAGTACCTCTTATTGCAACATTGTCACCTTTATTTTTTTAAAAAATATGAGTTTTTGAGCAACTTTTGAAGCAGTGGTAGTTTTTATGCTCTGTGGACTAGAAGAATGCTCAAATCTTGAAAATATGACCAAAAAAAAATCTTGACTGACTCCTTTAAAATGAATAATATTGGAAAACCAGACCCAAAGTAGAAATACCTTTGGAACACAACTCTGTTTTATGAAATTTATGTGTCTATAAATTGAAAAATACTGGCTTTGCTTGAATCTAGTCAGTAATTTCTTAGTAATGCAGCTTGGTAAGGCTCCTATCCAGCTTTTACGGTGTCATATCAACTTCTGCAACTGTGGCTATATTTTTATGAACTTCAGTAAAAACTTCTGATATTTTTATAGAAGCTTAAGGAAGGAGTGTATATTATTGTTCTTTTGTAAACATTTCAGGCACAATTCCTGCTTCAGGGATTTACTGGGACGTGGTAGGAGGGAAGGGATCTTTGTCACGATTCCGTGTAAGAAACAGGAATTGTGCCCAGGTGGAGGTGATATTACTGCTGTAGGATATCTTGTATAAATGCCTTGTGATGTGCCCTGCATATTCCCACAAGTCTCTGGTGAGAATTAACTTTGATATTTACAGCATGACCCGTTTTTCCCTGGCTTTTTAGTGTATCAAGGAGCTTGTCAACATCACCAGCTGACTCTGCCATAACCAGCTGTCTCTTCTCCTCGAGCTCTTATAAAATGCAGTGGTGCTAACACAGGGTGAGGCAGAGTAAGCACAATGTAGAAATGGAGAAATACAGAACATGTTAAAAACCAATAATTTTGAAACGCATAAAAATAGAATGTTGAAAGAGCTGTGACAAAGTCATGTCCTGAGTTCTTTTCAAATATCTCCCTAGGAAATTTCTCATACATTCTTGCAATATTACTATAATTGTTACAAAATGTAATAAACTTCCATTTTAATATTTCAGAATTGTATAAAAGTTCTGTTCATGTATTATGTACAAGAGCATCATATAATTATTTTTTTTTCTTTTCCTTTCTTATACTTAATTGGACTAACACCCATGAAAGAAGTTCAGAATGAAAAACCAGATAGGTAAATGTTCAACTGTGTGGTGATTTAGGACATATATTTTAAAATAAAATAAAATTTATTAAAAAGCTCAGGCTGCCCCCTTAAAATTTCTAGTTTAATGGATGTGTCAGGCTCTGAGGGATCTGTTTGCAACACCCAAAGACCTTTTGTGAGTGTTTTGTGAAGTGTCAGGGGAGTCCTGGTGCTTTCCGAGCTCAAAGCACACTCCCAAAGTGTTAGAGGCTTTTGCAATTTCTCAAGAAGCCACCTCTGCTCAGAGCTTATGAGCTGGAATATTTCTTTTCCCTTTACAAGTGAGGTACAAAAATTATACCCCAAACAATTTGAGGAATCACAGAATAGTGTGGGTTGGAAGGGACCTGTAAGATCTTTTATTTCAACCCACCACCATGGGCAGGGACTCCACACACTTGATAACTTGCTCAAAGCCTCATCCAAACTGGCCTTGTACATTTCCAGAGATGGACATCCACACATGGGCAACCTGTTCCTGTGCTTCACCATCTTCATAGGAAAGAATTTCTTCCTAACACCTATTCTAAACCTACCCTCTTGCAGTCTAAACCCCTTCTGAGCAGCATCTTTACGTCCCTCCTCTGGACTCAGTCCAGAAGTCCATATCCTTCTTATGGTAAAGGTTGGACACAGCACTCCAGGGACACCACAACAGAGTACAGGGGGAGAATCCCCTTCCTCAACCTGCTGGCCACCCTTCTTGTGTGCAGCCCAGGATAGAGCTGGCTTTCTGGCAGACATTTCCAGGCCATGCTGAGCTTCTCGTCAACAAACATCCCCAAATCTTGCTCTCAATCCCTTCTCCCAGCCTGTATTTGTGCTTGGGATTGCCCTGACTCACGTTCTTCCTGCTCTCCTTTCCAGTGATAATTCTCTGGAAGGACAGCCAAACACCTTGGAAAAATCAAACATTCAGGTATCAGAAATCCATGCGTGTTTTGTAGGGTTTGAGGGATGAAGGTCAGTCATGAAGCTTAGCTATGAAGGTCGAAGTGTGGTGAACACTTCAAAGTAAACTGCAGGGAGTTCCTGGCTGGATTTTGTTCTTTTTTGTCTCTGCAGAAAAATATCATGTTGCCAAAGGCTTACAATGAAAAGATGGGCACTTTTATATTGCTCTAGTTGAAACATCTCTGGCTGTATCATGATGGATCACATATACTCTTTGGAGTCAGTTCTTCAGATGCAACAGCTTAATTAAATTTTAAGCATTATTGATTCAGTTTACAAAGCCTCCCTTGTTCTAGCACCATTGAATCTTGAGCTGCTGCACTCTGCAGCAGCAAAACAAAGAACATAAAAAGAAGAAAATAAAGGGTTATTAAAAATGAAAGCATTTGGCTGGAAGATACAGTGTGCAGAGCTTAATTACTGCAAGATCTGTAATACTCTTTCTTCTAGAGAATAGAAAACTAAAACAACTCAGAAGAAATCTTAAGAGCAGGTTCTCACATTGTGTAAATGAGCGTAGCAACATCTATGTCCAGTAGTGCTAACTCACCATGGAGGGCAGGAACTGCCCTGATCTCTATAAAAGTCTTTAGTTAAGAGAAGGTGAACCAGCTCTCAGCTGGCTGTATGTATGATGAGATTGACAGAGCAAGCCTTTATTTTTTTTTTTCCTTCATGGTTCAATGCTATTTGACCATCATAAGGCTTTATCTAGTCTGTGTATCAGCTTTAGTGTTGGTTTAAGACAAACAGGCAACCTTACAAGAATAACAAGATTAAGCTGAATGAGCTGGTCTCATTCTGAAAAAGACAAGATTGAAAACGCAGTTATCAGTCTTGCAGTACACACAATTTGAACTAAAAAACTGAGTGGTTCATTATTTTCCACGGTCCTTGGGGTAGAATAAGAAGTTTTATGAAAAGTTCTCCAATTTAAGATGAATGTTATATGATAACACTCCTAATATGTATGAAATACTGGAACAGGCTTGAGGAGCTGCTTCACTGCAGGTTGTGAAGGACATTTAAGACGCAGGATGCTACATACATTTTGGTGCTGCTTCAGTGCAGGTTGTAAGAGGATCTCTTAAAACCCAGCTTTTCTATCATTCTAGACTTATTGTTAGCTAATTAGGACAGGCTTTGTCTTCCAGTATGTTTGTGTGCCTGTAGATAGAAGATGTCTGGATAGTTTAAGCTTGTAAAATGACTTTTTTCCCTTTCTTTTTTTTTTTTTTTTTTTTTTTTTTTTTTCTGTTAAGAAACTTCTTGTTCTTGATGTTTGCCTTGCTAATGGCTGTAAAAATTGCCTGAAGCTTTGGCATGAAGCTTGGTTTTATTTATATATATACACACATGATTTACACAACTAAATAACAGCAGAAAAATGCCTATAGCAATGGGAGCATTATTGTATCAAAACATTGGCTATTTTTTACAGTATGTTATCACTACATCAGTTGTTCCTTTATTACCCAAACAAAGGCTGCAGCACTCATTTGGATTCTGTATTAAAATACTCTATATTTGTGACTGTGGTCTTTTCTCTCCTCCTTTCCCCACAGGCACTCTCTTCTGCCAGATACATGATCTGAGCAAAACAACACTGAAAGAAAATAAAAATCTTTCAGAACTGCTTTCAATTGGCACTTTAGAAAAAACAAGAATACTTCTTAGAATATTATTATTAATATTAATAGCAATATTTTAAACTGAAATATTTTGAGGGAGAAAGAAACATTTTTCAAGGCAGTTTTCCTTTTAGCAGCATAAAAACTTTTTGAAAAATATGTTGATGGAGAAAAGTCTGTGCAACCAGTCTGTGTAACAGCACATAATGATGCATTCATTAAAAAATATAGAACCCTATTGATGTATAGATACTCTCAGTGGCAATGGAGAGATGTGCACAGCAAAAAAAGCTATATATTTATGCAGGGAAGGACATGGCCTCCATGAGGAAAGGAAATTCACACTATGTCTGTGCTGCCAGGGAGCTGCAGGCTTGAGCTCGTAGTTCCATCCAAACCCTTAATTGCCTGTATCACTGGCAAGCAGCAGCTTTGCCCAAAGTGGAGACAGGCTCACACCTGCTGCACAGGTAGCACAGGTCAGGTTGCTATTACAGGGTGGAAAATAGCCTTACACATAGAGATGGGTTTTGGACACAGTCTGACTGGAGGTGACCCACAGCTTCTGCCTTCAGGCCTAAATGGAAAGTGAAAAGGTTATTATGGGTAAAATGGAAATGTATATCCAGCCTGCAGTTGGGATTCCTCTGCATTAACCTATACCCTCTGCAAATTTAACACCCTTTCTTCACATGCCATAGCAGTGACTGTAATTTCCCACAAATTTTCTCTATTAGTTTTCCCTAAGTGCGTGGCTGGCAGCCCACCTTATGCCTCACTTGGCCTTGCTGCTTTCTGAGCACTGTTTTTTTCCTATAGATTCACAAGCAGTAAATAACTATATTTGCTTCACTCAGGTTGTGTACGTGTGCATTCAAACCTATTCCACACTCCAAGCCACAGGCTACCAGGCTTAGTGACAGCATCTATACCATGAAACAGATCTCTCACCCATTTTGAAAATAGATTTCAGCCTTGCAGCTTCCCCACCTTTACCCTTCTTTGGAAGGAAACCCACTCCTTAAATTCAGTGAACAGTGTGAGTGGCTATCTTGGGAATGAGAGCATCGGAGAGATGAGAAGCAGCTTTGCTCTTCACAAAGGCCCTGCGCTGGTACAGCCACGAGTGACAGCTACTTCCTGTCAGCTCTGCCAATGTCCCTTTCATCCACGTCCTTTGAGCACTTGTGCCCAGCTCTAACGAGCAGCTGGGGCTGTGCAGGCTGGTGCCAGGCTGGGCTGGTTTTGTGAGGGCGGAATGTCCTCCTGGAGATGAATGGGACCCCTGGCCTGCGCAGTTTTTGCAGAAGAAAGTGCTACAATCACATTCCCTTCATCCTCCCCTTCCCCTCCATTTGAAGTTTTAATTAGAGCTTAGAAGCCAGGCCTTTTTAAATCAAGCCAATTGCTTGCTTCTCTTCCTAAGGAAGGAAACTCCTTTGCTTTTTACTTGTTCCAACGCCGCCCCTTCCTAGCTCCTGCCACCGGACACTCGCTGGTCGTGGTCCCATTCAGTGACCATCACAGAGCCTCACGCTGCCAGCACAAAATTCCATGTTGCTGCTGGTCTGTGGGAAGGACAGAAAGAACTTCCTCCTGACCATGGTTTCTTCTTTCACTTCCCTCAGAGAATGTCAGCATGTAGATGGGAGGGTAGAGACAATTTGGGCATCCTTTAGTTTGCTAAGTTGAATTCTCAGAGACAGGTATTTTCGCACTTAATGATTACACATCTACTGTCCCAAACTCTGAGCTGTGCCACCCCAGTGTAGGTGCAGGCAGTGCCGCTGCTGTTTTGCAGAAGCACCTCACGAATGTTGAGAAAAGTAGCAAAATGGATGATTTGCCTCTTTTCACCCATACTCTTGAGGGCAAGGAGGATTGGTCTTGCCTGACAAAACACCACCCTGTAACCAGAGGGGTGACACCCAGCTCAAACTGGGGTGCATCGAAAGGACTGTGCAATCTTTACTTCTCAAGCTGTGCTTTTCTTTTAGTGTAAGCCAAATAGCTGACTGGAGGGATTGCCTCTTCCTTCTGGACTTGTGCAATCAGAGAAATCTGTCCTGAGCCTGAATCAAGTAAATTGGTTTTTATTGTTTAGATGCCTCTCCCAGATACATTTCCAACCCTTGAAATACATCTGTCTCATCTTATCTGCATCAAGAATTAGACTGAGACTTTCCTGCTCCATTTGATTGTACAATAGATTGAGAATTCCCCTCAGAGGGAATAGTGGTTGGGTGGCATTTTAAACTCAGACACTCAGACACCAGCAGAATAGCATTAATAACCAGTAGAGCAAAAAAATAAGAATATATTTAAATTGACTTAATGCATGTTCAACACAATTTTTGTTTGAAAGATGAGAGCTATGCAGATTATTCAGAAGATAAATTCAGTTCAAAACAAAATATTGAATAGATCACTCTTGATTTTAATTAAGTTTTGTGTCAAAATTTTTTTGTGTTAATGTTTCTTTTCTTTCCTAAAATAGATCTTAAATATCACTTTTTAATGAGATAAAATACATTTATAATTTTAGCTTTCATTTACTATTATGTTCAATATAATTTTATAATATTGCTTTTTATATAGTATTTATAATATTTATATTATATTAAAGCTCTACTTCATAGTACATATTTACTGAAATGAAAGATTTGTCCTTTATATAATTGAGATTTTTCAGTTTGGTAGAATAAAATAATTGGTTATTATTAAAAGAAATATTTATGCATTTTTTGATGGAATACATTCAGCTTTGATCTTTTCAAAAGAAATAATAGTATGTTTTCTGCTCTGGTTTATAATGATCTTCTATTTGTCTGCCTGTTGATCCATGAAGGTAAATTTGTAATAATGCAGCTCTGTTCTTCATGAGGCTTTGAAAGTCTTTATCTGGCTCATGATGCCCTGGAGACTTCTGTAGAGCATTGCTGAAGCACAGCACCTGCCATGCCGTGTGTGGGCAGGCAGCCACTCCACCTGGACAGATGTCACACGTGGAGCTCTGTGGCACTGCCAGGCAGCTGAAACTGCTCTCCATTCACTCAATTACAGTCTTAACCATAATAATTAATAACAACAGTTAAGATAATGTTACATATGAACAGCTGTACAGCTGCTTATATCAGACTAATACACAATTAAGGTCTTGCTCAAGGTCCATTTTTGGGCACACACCCTGCAGAGCCTTTAAGCAGATTTTATGCATCATTCTTTTTGTGCTAAGAGTCATTTTATCTGTATTGTCTCTTCCATTGCCTTTTCTCTGAGCTCCAAACTTTAAAAACTAAAGTAAACTATGCCCTCATTTGAATAAAACTTCATAAAGAGTACTTGCAAGATATTGAAAATTCCAGTTAATTAAAAAGTGATTACATTTAATCATAGACAGACTTTCAGCATACTGGGAACGATTTCATTTCACCAAGCTAAACATCTGTGACTAAAAGGATTACTGACAGAGAAAAACATTCTTCTTAAATTAAAGGTGCACTAGCATGAAAATCTCTTTTGACCATGTGTTTTTTAAGACAATATATGGTTGATTGCATAGTTAGGGGCAGTAACAGGATATTGATACCAGACAACACCAATTAGAAGATTAATAGCTTTGAAAGGTGAACTATGGGCATTATCTGTTTGTTACAGCAATACTGATGGTTTTCATGCACAGTTATTCATTCATAAGCATCTATCAATCCCTGCTATTTTCATTAAAAATGTATATCCCAATGCAGCAGATATGACCTCTACTATAAATTGGTTTGCTCTTCAGTGAGCCATGACCCTCAGTGTTCACTAAAACAGATTAGGGGGTGTGTCTGTACTTTTGGGTTTTTTGTACCCACAGCTGCTATTCGTGCCTCACATCCCTCCTGATCCTTTAGCATCTCATTCCTGTCTCCCATAAACCATCACAGACTGGTAGAGCTGAACCTCCACAGCTTCACTGCAACTGCCTTGAATCTGTAGAATTGCTTTTGGTTGTGTTGCAATCTTCCACCAAGGTTTCCTAACTTTACCACAGGCTGTGCCTTCCTTTTAATATTGGCTTAACTCATTAAAGAGGCACCAATTGGGAACCTCTTTGCTACACAATCACACAATGCTTCCTAGAGGAATTTTATTCATGGTCACTCACTGATACTGCTGCTTTATCACTTGGGGTATGATAAAACTAAAAAAGAATTTTTAGTCTTTTTTAGTTTAAATCTGAGTCTATAATGAAAAAAAAAAACTAAAAGCTCTGCATTACAAGTCACATAACTTTCTTTTCTCTTTAAAATGTTCAAGTTAAAAAAAGGAAAATTGTAATTTCAATATGTAATTTCAAAAGTGTGTTTCTGTTCTGATTTCAATGATATTTAATATTATATAAAAAAGGTGATATGTGTAATATAGCTAATGTATTAAAGGAGGATTATTTTGTACTTTCAGAACTGTAATTTCACAGTTAATATAACCTTAATAATAATTCCTTGCTTTCAGTGACATTATGTTTTCAAATGGAAAATATTTCTTCCTGCAAATTCGACTCATTTTTCCTTTATAGCACTATCCTGTGATATGTTCTTTAGTGAATTTTGAATATATAAAACTGCTTAGCATAAAAAATAGAACTCATATTATAAACAGAAGAGCCATTGAATGGTTCTGCTAAAAAACAAAAGTGCAAAATTGGAAAGTGAAGTTATGAAAATATATATAGGGAGCAAATTTCTATAAAATATAAGCAGCTGACTTTAAAAGGTATTTTAAAAGGTATTTTTTATTAACTGAGCTAAAGTAATTGACTATGTCCATATTTTTAGATTATTCCAGTGAAGTTAACTGAATTTATTTAACATGCATGCTTTAAATAATGTTTCGGAATTAATGAGGTTAACACTGGCAACTGTTGAATTAAATGTTTTAAAGACAGAAAGCTGAGACTGTGATTTTTATTATGCTTCTATATATTGTCACTGGAGACAGATAAGTGCTTAGTCTATATGCATCAGCATTGGATCATCAAGGCAGCGCTTATGAATCACCCTCTCAGACATGAAAAAGACTGCATTTCATATGATGTGGCTTGATTCTATATGATATGCATAATATAACTTGTGCATTTTTACATGTACTTGTATTGTATATTGTAGCTGTCACTGGTGCATCACTTTCCATCACCAAAGACTAAATAAACATTTACACCAAAGAAAAAACCTCTGCGTGCACACAGAATCCAGAAGAATGAGTCTTTGGCTCCAGTGCCTTCACAAGCAGGAACATTCTAAATAATAGTACAAAGTCACAGTTTCCACTTTAAAGCAATAAAAAGGAGAGAGAAAATAGTGATGATCACTTGGTATACAGTGGAAAGCACAGTTTAGCTTACACTGTCTGTTATTCATATTGCCTAGAATTCCCTCTTTACCCTGACCAATCAATGTTAAATCTATTTCTTGATAAAGACAATACCGAATTTTACAGGTAACAAACGTGAATAAAATGGGAGTACCTCACAGGACTCCAAAATGGTGTTTCATCTCTATCTACTAATCACTACCTATACCATGAACCTCCTAATCTTAGCTACTACAGCAAAAGTTAAAGGAATCTATAAAAACCATAGATATCTATAGAAGTCAAGGTGAAGAGGAAATATTCTGTGACAGTGCAGTCAGGGATCCTGAGATGTGTGATGACAATGACAATCATTAAAAACACTTCGTTAGTCCAGCTGAACATCAGAAAGCATGGGTCACTTTGTTAAAGAGATGAAAGAAGTGATCAAAGTAGCGATCAAAGATGAGAGAGAATTTTTTATTTTAGGAAGACTCTTTGAAAAGATGTTGGCCAAGAAGAAAGTGGGTCTCAGACATCTTGACATACAGCAGGTGAAAACACCTTTGCCATTCTTGACAAGACAAAGCTGGAACAACATCATTGTTTTCCGTAGCAATGGCAGCAGCTCTCTCTCTATGAGAAAGAGAAAAAAAAGCTCTGCTCATCTCCAGATTTGTTATGTGGAAACCCAGAGCTTACCTGACCCAGGCTGTGTTTGTCATTTGGCAAACTGATGCTGCCAACTTGATGTGAAGCAATGGCCATTAAGTGCCTGAGAACTGCTGTCGGGTATGTCTTACCATTTTAAAAGCTGCTTCAAAAAGAAGGAAGGCTACAAAATATATCAGGTATTCAAGAGCATTGAAGCATTTAAAGGTTGTCAAGCACTGCAGCACCCGCTGGCTCAGCCTCCAGAAGTGCACATCAAGGACACTGCAGCAACAAACAACCCCTTTGAAAACCTTTCAGGAGCCAGGACAAGGTGCAGAAATGTATGGGGGTCAGAAGTGTAGCAGAACACCTTAGTTCAATAGAGATTCAGCAGTGCTATTATTATCACAATCATATCTTCACACCACTTAGCAGACTTAGCCGAGTCTGTGGGCTGAGGCTGCCAGAGACCCTGCTTAACACAGGAGTTCATCCCATTACCTTGAAAATCCCAGACTAAGTAAATTCAGGTTTGTCACATGGTTCAGTCAGGACACATGATCCTAGTTGGCTTGAAGGTCAGAGTAAAGAGGGTACATGGTAAAACAAGATTTAAAGAACAATATGATGGAAGTTGACTGTAGCTGCCATCTCAGTGGAGGCTTGGGATGGACTCTTTGCAGTCAAGATTCCACAGGAGACCCACGAGTGCAATTTCAAAGAGATGCAATTGTGTTAGCAAATTATGTGCTGTTTAAACCAAAATGTTTCAATACAGGTCTCAGCAGAAAGGAGAAATATGCTTGCCAGCTTGGTCTGTGTCAGGTACTGCCTTAGGCTATGAGAGATCTCACTCCCTCTGTGCTTCCTGCTGTGTCTCACTGGGGTTCACCTTCCACTGCTGCCTGCTGAGGCCACACAGCAAACCCCACCAGAAAATGGGCTTTTTCCAAAGAGTTGCTTTGAAAGCTGGAAATATACTATGTGCAAGTTGGAAGAGCTTTGTTCATCCTGAATCATGTACCAAAAGGAGAAAATCAAGAGGTGTTTTGTCACTGGAAGTATTAATTCTTTGTAAAACAAGTTTTCTACACCTTAGGAGAGTAATGCTGGGCCATCTGTAAATGAAAGCAGAATATGCCAGTGTACTGCCACTGAAATATTTTCACAGGACCTTGTGTTAGGGACCATCAGTACAATATTGATGTAGACATCTTTAAAGAGGATACTTTCTTATGGATCCATTGGAATATCTGTGTGGATGCAATGCTGTTAGCAAGAACTGCCTTGACTGGTTTGGCACATTCCCTTCTCATCTTGAATAACCAGGGTTTTTTGTTACAGATGCAATGTGTGAGGGGAAAATTCAATTTTCTCTTCCAAGAGAAGGTCAATGACTATTGCTGTTTACTAGGATTGCCATCATACAAATTTTTTTTTGTAATTACTTGTTAACTTGTTTTATTAACTTAGCCAACTTTGGTGGTTGAACAAGCACTCTGATTAATTGCTTGCACTGCAAATCCCTGAGATAATCCTCCAGGTGAGACCTGAGATACATTGCTGCGTGCATTTGGGATAGGTAGCTTTGTCCATGATTGATCTGCATCTTGAACAGGAGAATCTGTTTCATAAACACAGTAAATTCCTAAACATAATACATAAATCAATATGAGAGCATTAATTTTCCAGCTTGTTTCCTAAAAATTAGAAACTCATCTTTCAAAATTAGTATGTATATATGCATAGTAAGTTTATTTAAAATAAGATGTAATTTGCATGAGCTTTTCATAATTTTTGCAAAACAATGTTAATTACCCTTTTTAATGATCCAGAGCATCCCAAACGTTGTTTTTCATGGTTTTCCATCTTTGTAAATCCAGCCCTAATTTCCATTAACATAACTGTATTGCAAAAACCTGACTTCAGAACACTTATGGTACAAGTGTTGTCTTGAAAGCAAGGAGGAATGTATAACTAGCATGCTATTTTGTATTGAGGAGTCTTTTTCTCTAAGAACCAAGAATTCTTTCCAAAAGGAGGCGCCTTCATCAGAGAATTGAAAATCTTGTGTGTTGTTGTATATATACTTTTATATATAAATATATATATGTTATAGTATATATACATATGCTATGACTCCATAAAGTTATTGAACAAAGCTACATAAAAGGTGTAAAAGAAAACAGGGCATCACTCAAATTCATAAATTCCTACAGAGGCTGATTTGAAACCTCCTATTGAGAAGTGACTAGCCAGACAAGAGTTGGTGCAGAATTCATCTCAGGGTATTTTTGATTTATAAATCTGATTTTTTATTTATAACTATAAATGTGAATATAAATTTCCAAGGGCAAAACTAATATTAGTTCATGTAATTCCATCACATCCTAGACAGGCTCATTTTCTTTACGTGATCTTTTACATATTTTCCCTGTATTATATGTACCTATCTTCACATTATCCAAGTAATTTCCAGCAGAATATGAAATGTTTTGTCACACATAACCTCATTCTGGTTACTTTATTTTTTCTTACCAGAAGAAATCTTCACATAAATTTCATTTATACTGTCTTCGTTACCTTTATTTTTTAATCCTGGCTGTGCTGAGTTTAATCTCTGCAGAAATGATGAGCTTGTGTGTATGCCTGTGAGTGTCTTTAAAGAATCTTTACTTTTGTTAAATAAAAGTAACATTTAATCAGTTGATATTTATGACTGTGACATAGGAAAGTCAGGAATATATTGTGTACTTTTAAAAAAGTAAAATTAACCAGAAGGTTTGAAACTATTTTGCTTAGTGATCTCCTCTGTGTTATCTGCATGCTCATACTGTTCTGCTGAGTCTTATGAGTCCACTGAAAACTTGCCATGGGGATGCTGATACAAAGATTTTAAATTGGAATTAGACTGAAATGAAATTACAGCACTTTTCCCTGTTCCTTTCTTAAGCAGCTTTTTTCTTCCACTGGTTTTGTGACAACTGAATATTAATTTAAGATTCAGAATGATTAAATTTAAATTGCAGCAGATTTTTTTTCATGGATCACCAACACCAACTATATTGTAAAATATGCACTGACATTCTGCAAAAGATAAAGATTGTTTACTGTACATTGCTGAATCCCAAATAATCCTCTTGAGCTTTTGCTAGTGATAATCCTTCCCACTATGAGTAGTGGTAATAACTCTTCCTTTAACATACAGTGATAATTCTTCCTCTTTACCCCCATAAACCTCTTTTACCCTCATAAAATTTCCAATAAACTCAAACTTGCAAAGCAGAAACAAATCATCATCAGTTTTAACAGAAAGATAGCACAAAGCATTTCCAAAGACTGCAATTAATCCTGGGGCAGCAGAATTCAAAAACCCCAGCACCCAACTAAGAAAGGTATTGTTACCTGACGTGTTTTGTCTAAAAAACCAGTGCATTATAAAGGCATGTGGGTCTTAAGAACTGCTGGTTCATTTTCTATTTCTAGTTTTCTATTCTAGTGAGAGCTCAGGCAGGCTGCCTCTCCATTTCCTTCTTTGGAAGGTTCCTGCTTCTGCTAGAAGCTCTTTGAGCAGGGTATTGTCTCCCTTTATCTTTGTGCTGCATTCTGCTGTGTTTGGCACAAAGAAATGATAGAAACACTGAAGTGGGTACAAGGAATTAGGCTGGAGTATGCTGCTTCCCAGCCAGACCAGCCCAGCAGCCCCAGCTGGATGGCTGGCTGTCCAAAACACAGTTTACCTGGGGGGCAGGAGAGACGGGAGTGCAAGAAAGCAAATAAGTTATTGCCTCAACAGTCTCTACCCAGTTAAATTGCTGTGGTGCCTGCCTGGCACAATGGGAATGAGAGGTTCAAGTAAATTTCCACCTATTGGTAAAAAAAAAAACCCACAAAAACTCTTTTCTTTACATGTGGAGACTTTCCCTCTCCTCTCCTCTCCTCTCCCGCTCTCCCTCTCCCTCTCCCTCTCCCTCTCCCTCTCCCTCTCCCTCTCCCTCTCCCGCTCCTCTCCTTCTTGATTCACTCATTCCAGTATCCAGACTATTTTTGCTACCAGCCATTACAGGATTAGGAGCAGAGAAGTCTCTACTTTAGCAGTGAACTAAATGCTATTCTGGGTTATACCCACTAAATGCAGAATAACTCCATTGAGATAAATGAGCTAGAGCTGCAAATGGTGTAAACGACATTTTCCTTTGTCTCAGGAAAATTACACCAATTTTCTTCAAATGTATATCAAACTCAGAGCAGATCCAATTTCTGCTTGTTTACCAGGGCACTATTTGGACCAGTCTCAAAGTGAATGATCTGCCCCCACCAGTAGCATGAAATGCTTGTTTTGTTTCATTTTCCTCCTCTGTTTACCTCCACTTTTCACATGGTGTCAGTCACACACATTCTTCTCCACAGTGTCAAGAAGTGATAAGCAAAAAATACATTGACTTATGCTACTGAGCTTAAAATCTTGTTTACAAAAATAACTTAAATAGGTGCTATTATCAATAGGAAGCAAGGGTGATATGTTCTCTGAGAACAAAAAACGAATGGAAAAAAAAGGTACTGGAATAACACAACACTTTACATAGTAATTAATCATCACTGCTGTGTCCTAACTGTCTAGGAGCTATGAGGGACTAAATAATGAAGCAGCTGAATTGCTGTTTAAAGATACACAGTTTATTGTTAAAAACCTGCTTCCACAGCCAATTGGGTTGTAGCCAAGAGTGCCTTAATCTTTTAAAAAATGCCATAGGCAATTGTCTTTTATAGATACACAGGACATACCTCAGCAGCAGGAAAAAATACTCAAGAAAATTATGAAAGATAGAGTTAAATATTAATTTAACATATACAACCTGGTAGGACTAAAGCCTCAGGCTTCTCAAGGCCAAATAATAGCTCTCTAAGCTGCCAACACTCACTCAGAATTAACAAAATAGTGAATAAGGGAGAAATGGTGGATAAAATTTATTCAGGCTTTCAAAAGACCTTTGGTAAAGACCCTTAGAAGAGGCTGTTAGGGAAACTTGGTAACCATGGAGTGTGAGTTAAAACTTCACATGGATTGGGACCTCACTAGGAGATAGGGAAAAAGGGAAGGAATAAGATTCTATTCTCACTGTAAAAGAGGTTAGAGGTGCAGTAGCCTCCACACCAGTGTTATTTGTCTGTGCCAAATCACAGCGTCCATACTCATGAGCAGCTCCATTGAAATCTGCTGCTGACTGTGGTGGGAAGTTTGTTTTTACTGTGCCCCAGGAAGTTTAAATAAGGTTTAGAGGACATGATGGCATATTTATAGACAGTCTGAAAGGGGAAAAGCTCAGTAAATTAACCACACGAGTTGGACATGCAAATCAGGTGGATTTAGCTAAGAGCTGAGACAACCATGAAGGACTCTAAAATCATCTCCATGAACTTGTAAGGGCAGTGGTGTTCTAGTCACCAAATCACCCTATCAATGGTGTCACTATCTGTTCAGTTTTCCTACCTGCCAATTTACTTTGGGAGGGTGGTATGTGTGTTCACTAGATAGCATTTTATGTAATTTCTTTGAGCCTCTAGGTTAGAGGAATATCTGCAGAGGAAAAAAAAAAAATAAGAACAAGAAATAAGACCAAATTTCCAAAGAAATTATACTTGAGAATGACTGTGACTAAATTAAATCTTGTGTGAAGGAAATTAAGGTATTTTTATTATGGGTCCTGAAGCAAGGGCAAGGACTGCATTCTTTCCTTTCCTCTGAAGTCACCTACTCTTGACTCAGGTGGAAGTGTGCCAGACCATTGGGTCTTAGCAGGGTTGATGTGCTGCTGGTCATATCACTCAATGTGCATTACTGGCTGCAAAAATTAATGTGCCTTAATCCCCATTAACCAGTGTATCAGCTAAGCATGCAAAACCACTTCCCTGTTTCCTTAGCTTGACATTACACAAGTTCAATAGCTGCCATCAAGATGAGCATCAGTTTGGAGAAAGCTTTGTTTTCTCTATGAAATAGATATATTGCCAACTCCATCCAAAAATCCTGTGCATGTTCAAAGAGATGAATAATGCAGTTGTTCTATAAGGAGGACGAATATGACAAAAATAAGTGAAAAAGTAGATAAAAATAGATGGGAAGATGATGGCCCATAGCCAGCTATACAAAATTTTAGAATCATAAAGTACAAATAAATCCAGTAGCAAGGCTGAGGAAGACTGGTTTGTCTCACTTTGCTTGGTACTATGGCCCTGAATCAGCTGCTTGAAAACACAAAGAAAATGCACAAGTCTCTAAGGTGAAGAGAATGAGGACACAAACTTTGTCGATGGCATGAACTTGCTTGGCTTAGTAGAACTGAGAGCTGACTGCAAAGATTTGCAAAAAGACTGTACAAGGCTAAGTGGGTGACAGATAAAATGGAAAATGAAATTCAGCGTGGATTAATGTAAAGTAATTTACACAGGTAAAAACAATAAAGATTTAGTTACAAAATTATGGGCTCTGGGCTGACTATTATCATTCAAGAGACAGATATTGGGAATGTCATAGCTAGTTCTGTAAAAACATCAACTCAATATTCAGTAGAAGTCAGAAAGCAAATCAAACCTTAGGAAATATAAGGAAATGAATAGAGAAAAAATAGGTAATGCTATTATGCCAATGTATAAATCTGTGATATGCTTACACCTTCAATGCTTTGTGCATTTCTAGTCTTTCTGTTTCAGCCAGAAGTGGGAAAGATGCTAAAAATTACCACTGTGGTAAATGTGCCTCATATGTCTGAAAGGAGAATACACCAAGGGTGACATAATAGAGACCACCTCTGTTTCTGGCTTATAAAACATGAACACTGAAGGGCTTTCTGACTCTTCTTTTCCCCTGGGCAGCTGTCCCTGGTCTGTAAAAGACAGACTATTGGGCTAGGTGTAATTTTCATCTACATAACTCACACTGTGCATGTAAGAGTTACTCCTAGGAGGCAGAGAGGTGTGCACACACATTAGAACAGGCGTATGGAGGGACAGAGAAGCAGCCCTCAGTGCAAGGAGGGACGGAGCTCAAAAAGGAGCATCCGAGGAATGTCAGACCATTGTATCTTATTGTTTTAGCCTCTGGAATCTTAGGCTGATCAGCCTACATATCAAAAAGTGCCTTTTTGAAATCAGCAAGAGTTGGTTTAGGCCCTCAGGGCAAAGCTCTGGTCCATTCCCATTGCAGATATGGTTTCCAGATATAATTCACTCTGAAGAGAAGAAAAGTCACTCTGTAGTGACTCAAGGTGCATCTATTTGTCATTCTATCTGTACCTTTGACTGTCCTTTTTTTGTGTTTTCTCTGATAAGGGACCTTGGTGACTAAAATATAGATCAAAGCACCAGCCTAAGGCTGGTCAAAAGAAAAGGGAAGAGAAAAAAAGTAAAAATATATATCATTGAGCTTAAAAATATTATTTCTTTTCTTATTTTCTGCCCTTTCTATACAGAGATTTTCTGTCTCATCCTGCATTTAGCATATCCTGTAGTTATTTTGAAAGAGAAGTAAAAGGGAGAGACTCAACAAAAGATTTTCCTTTCTTATATTGTAACTATACCTAATGCTAAATTTGAACTGTTTCATTATACTTTGGATTAGATGGTGACTTATTTTGCTTCATGTGCCATATTTGTGCTGCTCATTAACCTTTTCTATGATTGCTTTCATGAATCCTTACAAAGCCATGAGCCCAGTGACTTTGATCCTCTGTGTTTGATTACTTTAGTTCTAAAAACCAAATTTAAAAGTGCAGGTTGTTATATGTTAATTGTGAGGAAAGGCACATAATTTAATGTATAACTTGCCGTAGTACCCATATTTGAAGTACAAGGTCTAGAACTACTCAAATTTCTTTTCATACCACTGAGACTCAAAAACATTAGATAAAAGTTTTCTTGTCTCATATTGGAAGAGGGAGCACTTCTGGGTATAAAAAAGACTGGAAAGCTGGTTGTGTCTGAATTATCTTTCTTTAAGCACAAGCTAGTCTGTAAATTCTCAGATATTTATATAAAGAATTCTGCTTCATTTATTAAATAAATATATTATATAAGTGCCAATTTTTTATTCCATCATTATAATTCCAATAGCTTCTCTACACGTTTATCCTTATTATTCTCATAAAAGTAATGCTCATGCTTTTTCCTGTGTTTCTGTGTTTCTGCAGTAGCATCAGGGCATACTTATCCATCACATTCTTTCCTGGGTTTTATGAACGTGTGACACTGTTTTCACTACCTACAGTATGATTTAACTATATTCAGTTTTATTACAGTGCCCAGGATGGGTTGTTAGGGTATAGGAATAGATCAGCATAGCTTCACCAAGCTCAGTACAACTTTACTCCCTTGAACCACTTGATGTGATGCTCTTAGTGGGTGTGTGCTGCTGAAAACAGCATACTTCTTTCCTCCAAAACCAGAATACATTTTTGCAAAGTTACAGCTATGGCAAATTTAGAAGCAATACTTTCTGTTATAACATAATTTGTGCTA
This sequence comes from Lonchura striata, assembly GCF_050655825.1. Taxonomy (NCBI): domain Eukaryota; kingdom Metazoa; phylum Chordata; class Aves; order Passeriformes; family Estrildidae; genus Lonchura; species Lonchura striata. Next base: position 68,753,456 of record NC_140741.1, read on the forward strand.
GCAAGGTAAAAAAAAAATCCCTAACTTTTCAAGATTTTGATTTCATGAGGAAATTTCTCTGATCTTCTTATAATAGTGAAAAGTACTATACTCTGACAATGACTTTTATCCAAAACTTACTCTAAAAGTTCCTCATGCAGAATTATAGCCTCAAAATATAAGCCATTTATTGCCAGATGTTTTGCAAGCTGTTCTGTAACATCACATAAAAAGCAATGAAGTAAAGACAGAGCCATAGCAATATATATGATAAGGAGCTAAAATTGGGATAGAGAGTGGTGTTAGCTTTGTAAAATTTACAGTAATGTGAAGAAATCAAGGTGTTCTTGGAAACTGAGTAGAGACAAGCTAACTTTGAGTGATTTTTTTACAGATAAGCAGAATATTCAGTTAAGAAATGTTTGAATAAATTTATATACTTTGCAATGCACCATGAACATCATCAAACTTTCCTCCCTGTTGAACCAAATGAGGAAATAAGTTTAGGATTGAAAATCCAATTTTGAGATTGTGTCTTTCTTTTATCCAAAGACCTTTCTGAGGCCACAGATGGACTCATGGTTAGAAATGTCACATGAGATATGGCAAGATATCAGTAGTGATAATGGTCTTCTTGATCTCATCAATTTTCTGCCACTTTCTCTGTGTGTACTCCTGCCCAAGTAATTTTGGGCACCTTTTGTCAGTGGTGACTGAAGGTGCACATTTTTTCAGATCAAGGTTAGTACATTAGCCACGTGGAAAGAACAGGTTTTGATCATGAAGGACATGAAAAAATGAAACATGTGTCGGCAACTCCTGAACTGCTGTTTCATAGTCATTTTTACTTTGGGACAGAACAGTCCAGCCTCAAGAGACATTGGTAACAGAAAGCCACAAAGCTGGAACCAGAAAAAAGGTGGTTAAGCAGAGAGAAAAGTGAAAAAAATTACCTTTTACTGGAGAAATCAACAGTTTTGGAATGCAGACTGGATTTTTTTTATTATTATTTTTAAGATCCAAATTTAGCAGGAGGTGAATGACTTATGTCCCCTGCATAGATTTCATATCCCTTTGTCACTGCCTGTGATGCAGATCAGGGTCTTCAGACAACCCAGAGTTACAAAAGAGGAAAATAGAGCAATATCCAGAAGTCAAGAGGTGATTTTTACTAATAACAATAATATTTTATTTCACCCTTAGCTGTTAGAATAGTGTCTGAATAGAAATATTCTCTGTGTGACAGAGAAAATGAACACATTTTTTGCTTTCCTATGCTCTGTGTTTTAGGGGAATAATTTAGGTTTCTGTTAGTGGGAAAACTGGGCCTGAGAGTTAATTCTTTATATCATTTGTGCATGAAGCCCTAATCTGAGATAAGGAGACACTAAAACACAATGTTAGGGAAATAATAAGCAGAATTTTCACAGAATCATAGAATCTTTAAGGATGGAAAAGACCTCTAAGGTCTTTGAGTCCAGCTGTTAACCCAGCACTGCCAAGTCCACCACTAAACCACATCTGCATATTTTTCTAACACTTGTGTCTGTTCAGGGGTCTACAGTGCTGATTAGTCTCCATTTATCCACATCTCTGACAGCACTGGAAGATGGTGCTGTCCTCCATGTTGCCCAACCTTCTTTCTTTAGACCCTCTGCAGCAGGAATTATGAGGATGACAACTGTGCCTTGCTGCTCTGCATGGTTTTCAGCAAGTTTTCAGCCTCCTTTATTTGTTTCTTAAAGTGCCTAACGCATCTGTGGAGCAGGATAAGTCATAAATAATAATAGCAGCGCCACTGCTTCCCTCTCATTAATACCGAGTCACCAGAGATTCCCTTGTGGTGATGCACAGTGCATGACACTGCACAGATTAGGGCTTCCATCATGCAGACTGTCAGCATGATTGCTTTCACTAAATACAGCCATTGCACACAGTGAAATATGTTCAACTGGGGCACTGCTAGTAAAGCACTGACAGCAGCTTTGCAAACAAGAATGTATAACTTTCATAATTCTGTTCTGGAGACTAAAAGCTTGGAAAAATGCTGGAGATTGTGAGCAGGAGGTGAATACGTTAGCATTTTTCTCACAGGAATCCAAGCAGTGGATCTTATTCCCAGAAATCTGCCTTTATTCTCTCTGGGGAAACCATTCACTGACTTTCTTAAGTCCATAAACTCTCTGGGTCAGTGATCATCTTAATCCTCTCCACAGGGCTTAGAACAACTGAGACTTACTTTTAACTGCCATGGTGAATGGCAATTACTGTGATAATTAACTAATTACGTTAGCCAAACTGGCGGAAGAAACTTTTAAACAAGAGCTATTGGTACTCTGTGTTGAAGGAAGCAGCACTAAAACCCCAGCTCCTCTGAACATCTACATTGGTCTCATCTACTGAAGCTGTTTTTAGTCAGTGGACAGCAATAAAGCCTCCAAGAGGCCTTTCAGATCACAAGCCCAAGGCCTGCACACCCCTGTGGAGGAGCTTCCATTGTCAGTGGGTCTCCAGATTGCACCCCTAAAGCTGCACATACAGAATAGATGACTTGGAAAATGTCTTTGTTCCCAAAACTCTCCAAAACTGCCCTTCTTCCCCAACATTGCCTCTGGCTTCCACAGCCATTCTCAGTGAAGGCAGTGCCACAAAGATCAGCTGTACCACCTCACTGCTGTGTTTAGCCAATCATTTCCCTCCCTGTTTTTCTCTTTCAGTGATTCTTACTCTCTGAGAGTGACTTAATCTAATAGCCTTAGCTGGAAGGAAAGTGTTGTTTGTTTAGGGAAGCTTTCTGGAAGGCAGTTCTCCAATCTGGCTTATTGCTAGACCATCCCAAGGGAGATGGCAGGAATATAACACCAGCCCCTTCCAGATGTGTGTGGAAAGTAATTTTGAAATAGTACCCAGAGCTTCTGTGGAGATAACTCAATATCCCTCAGAACTGCAGAATATTAGCTTCTATATCAGTTACAGTGTGAAATAGCTACCAAACTTCAAATTCTTCTTGTTTAATTCCTAATAACTTTCACAGCTAGGCAAGCCTGTGGGGATTATGTATTCTTATTCTTCCATGAATTCACTTGGATTCATGTGACTGTAGGGAAGGGTAGTGTAGAACAACCACTCTTTAAATGGACATCATTGGAGTAGATGCATCCAAAATCCAAGTGTATATCAATAAGTTTTCTGGTCTTCTCACCAGAAACATGCCATGATCATACATAATGCCTAGCTCAATGTTTTGAAGGTAGGGAACAAAGCCATGGCCATGGTTAAGTCAGCTGGGATATTGCTTTGGAGTTCATCCAGAGAAAGTCTCGTCCCAAGAACAGTAAAAAAAAAAAGTGAGACTAACCATTTCATTGCAGAGTTACCTGTGACTTCCCTGAAGCAGCTGCAGTTTTCTGGGGAAGAATAACAGTGTAGATGGACCAGTCCAGATTCAAAATGGCAATAAATTATCTGTTTTAAATGCATTCAACATTTTCCTGTGGAGAAACAGGGAAAAGTATGTGAAACCACAGGAAAAATTGAGTTGAGCAAAATTACATGTTACCATTCTAAAAAAAATGTGATTCAAAAGCTCATAAAACCTGAAACTCCACAGGGTTCATCCTGCCAGAGAACCAGTTCTGAATAGCAGGATTTTGACAAATACAGGTTTTTTGTTTTTTTAAAATTATATAATGAATGCTGGCTTATTTGCATATGGTAATTGGCCTTGTCTGCCACTTCTGCTTGACAGTCTGCTCTTCAGCAAATGCTGCTTTGTTTGTCACTTCCCAAGCTCTATGACTGTCTGTGGACCAGCACTCTTTTCATTTTTATAGATTTCTAAGTGATATTAATGAGAATAATCTGGCACAAGCAGGAAAAAAATAAATCTGGTTTCATTTCTGAGCTCTGAGCATACAGAATATTCTAGAAGAATGTATTAAAATTATAATATGTTTTCTGTGCTGTATTGTTGCACTATATAATTTGAAAATCTATAGCTCTATATTCTACTCCAGATGGATTATTTTTTCAGTATCTTGGCACAATTTATTGTTCTGACATTATAGAAAGTTTTTAAAATATCAAAATCATAGAATCATAGAATAGTTAAGATTGGAAAAGACCTTTAAGGTAATCAAGTCCAAGCATCAACCCAACACTGCCATGTTCATTATCCTCCAGTGATAAATCCACACTTTTAAAAAAATATTTCCAGGAATGGTGATTCTACCTCTTCCCTGGACAGCTGTTCTAATGATTGCTATCCTTTCAGTAAAAAAAATTCCCAACATCCAATCTAAATCTCCCCTGGCACAACTCAGGGCCATTTTCCCTCATCCTGTTACTTGCAGCCTGGAGAAGAGACTGATACCCACATGTGTGAGTGCATGCATGTATAAACCCATTAAATTTACAAGCCTATTGCAATAAATTAAGTTTTAACAATAACAATAAAACTTTTTATAGTGTTTTAAGGAAAACCAGGCAGAAGCCAGAGCTACTGAACAAAACTTCGCCATCATTCTGCAAGTTCAATCTTTATACATTGCATCTGCATATGAAAAAAGTTTTAACAAGCCCTTGTATGCCAAGAAATATCCTTTCTGATATCTCTTCTTCTGCATGCAAAGTTTTCTTCAAGTGGGAATAAAGACAAACACAGTGTCACAGTCTGTGCTTTGCTACACAAGAGACAAGTATGACTGAAGGCATCTGACAGGTAGGGAAAGCCAGTGCTCATGTTGTGCTCTTCAGGAGTCTAAAACCCATTTTAGCACTAAGGGTTAAAAGGGGAAGCCAGTCGCTTTCCATGTCAGGGTCCATGGGTAGCTAAGAACCGAAGTAAATAAAACCAAGTGAGACTGGATCATTTAGTAGTTTTTATTTGTGCAAAAAGGATAGCAAATTCCAGCCCAACAGGGGCTTCATGCAGGAAGGACTGTAGGGGGAATGGGAAAAGAAGGATCAACTATAATATGTGAATCACCACTAATGTAATAATACTTCCGTGTAGGAGTCTTTGCCTCAGTTAGGAGTAATGGTAGGTTTATGCAGGAAAAATGCAATTGGCATCTCCAAAATTAAGACAAAGCATATTACCCATGGCAATCTTAGGGAAAAGCGATATCTAGTTAACCCATGTTTCATTTGTTTGCTCCAGTGTCACATTAGTGTGACACAATGCATACAACACAGGTAAGGCACACACTGAGGGAGAAGTCAGAGAAAGAATAACTACAGAACTGAAGAAAGAAAATGGATGAAAAGTAAACAAGATTAAAAAATAAATAAAAAAAAAGGAAAACAAAATTTTAGTGCAAAAACAAGTGGGAGAAAGAAGCCTTATCAAAAGGAAATAAGATGTGTCTTTTCACAATTTTAAAAATTAAACCTACTGTGAGTTAAAACCAAGACATGAATATAGCACTCATAAACCAAGGCATGAATATAGCTCTCAACTAAGACATTCCCTCATCTCCAAAAGATACTATTTTAATGCTTGGTTTAAGCAAAGGAATAAAAACCAGCTCAGGTCATGAAGGGGTTTTCATCCTCCCTCCCCATATCCTCATTAATTAGTCAAAACTGGTTGGTTGTCAGGTTAAGTCCCACCAGCAGACACAGGTGTGCTCCCAGGTCTGGTCCTACCTGTACAGACACTACTGACAAACAGCAAAGGCTCCTCTGTCTTGCTTAAGTCAGTGCCATGTCCACTGTGGACATGACCCCATCTAAAGCAGCAGCATTTACTACACAGAATAGGAGTGTAACTTAGGGTTCATTAATTGCTTAAGCTGATAAGCAAACTGACCTGCCCCAGGCATGGTAACACATTTCTCTGCTTCTCTTGCAAGTGGCAGGAACAGATTACAGCAGGCAGATAAGGCACAAAATGTCTGACACTGCCAGAATAAGTCAGGAAGAACTTCCCAGATCCCTCAACCTAAAGACCGCAGGTTCCTGAAAGGTGATAACTTTATTGCTTGCAGGTTTTTGAATCATTTTTCAAAAATGAATCATACGTGTTCTTAGAATACCCTGAATTGGAAGAGAACCACAGGGAGCATTGAGCTCTCAGTGGGGAAAAAAGCATCAACATAAAGGAAACAAATCTGACTGTACAAGATAAAGACAGCAAAAGATATATAAAGAGAATATTTGTTTAAATTATGGAGAAGTAGAAATCTGAAAAACAGATGTGATGAAGAGCAAAACCACAAGAGAATCACAGGAATATCCATCCTGTTAAAATATACATTAATGTCACAATTCATAGCGACAAGGGATATTTTTAACTTTTCTAAATTAACTTTGTAATTTCAGCTGCTTGGCAAATGCAGCTGCTGTTCTGCAATCAATGGTATTTGATCAATTTCTATCACCTGAAGATCTGGCCCCTGTTGTGCCAAAAGAGATTGTTAATTATTTCAGTACACAATGCACAACTTACTCATGAGATCAGTGCAAAATTAACGTATTACAGATGTGTGTGCTTATTCTTTACCATTTGGGATTCATAGTTACAAGACTTCTTCCGCAGTCATGCAGAGTATAATTTATTGAAAATAAATTGTTCATAATGATTGAATTCCAGGAGCTTTAAGTATATGACTGATTTCTGCACTTTGATGAAATTATGAGAGCTGGTAAGCACTAATTATGACTGCTGACATTTGTTTTATCAGTCTGATTTCTCATAGTTGCCATTCTCTGCTGAAATCCATGGCAAAAAAATTGCTATTATCATTGATGGAAACAATGATATTGTAGATCATGTAACTCTTAATACTTTGCAAGAAATCTGCTTCCAAAGTCAACTTTTCTCTTTTCTTTTTGGCTTTGTTCTTTTGATAGATGCTCTCAGCCAGTAAAGAAAAATCAATTTAAATGAATAAGCAAGTGAACAGCATTCATATCACTTTTATTTTACTTTGCTTCCTTGCTTGATTCTAATGATTCTTTATTTCAATACCGAGAGAAGCTTCACTACATGGCCAAGCCATCATAAACAAGAATCAAGTAAGTAAATAAAATCACAAACCCAAGTCAGTGTCAGCATTTACTCTCAGTCATTACAAAGATCTTTTTAATAATAACAAATGTAAGTTCAGGAAAGTCCAAGCTGTTCATTGCTCAGATGGGGCTCACAAATTGCAGGAGATGACAGCAGTCTTTTAGTACTAAAAAACAAATTACAACCCAAATCAGACGTGTTGCCAGCCAAAGGAGAAATTTTACACTTTTTTATTAAGTTCATGGTGCTGCTTTCTTTAATTTGTCCTCAGACAAGGGGGGGGAAATGAGGATGAATTCATATAGAGGCAGCTGGCATGACAATGTATTGCAAGGGATGAGAGCTGAATAAGGAGCAGAAACAAGCCAGAGCAGAGAACAATGAGCCATCATGGACTGTCAGCCCTGTCAGATGGACCTCTGGGATCAGGGCAGAGTCAGGACTGACAGGTTCTCCCCACCTCAGTCCACTGGTCTTGCTTTCTGACAGTGCTGGAATGACCCTTCCTCTCCCCTGCATCCCTTGGATGACCTGACCTTTGTTTCTCCTTTCCCTGGTCACAGGGTTGGACCTCCTCACAGGCAACACAATTCCCTGTCCTCATAAACATTCTTCTTGTGTAGTGCTGAGACAAAACATCCACGCAGAAAGGTCACCAAATACAGCCAGACACAGTGGGGGTAAAAGTGAAATATTGCATCACGGACCTGTGATGGCTTGAATTGACTCAGAGCCCCATCAGTCCTGTATTTTAACCCTTTGAAACAGTGAATGCTTGAAAAAGACAGTGCAAAGAAAGGTGGTGGTGGGATTTGAATATGGAATATATACATATCTGCTGATACCTAAAACAACCTGGTATTTGTACTGATAATGGGAAGTCTATAACCTATTCCTCAAAGAAATGTTATTTTTCAAGGGATTCAACTGCCCCAGGAAACCTAGAATTTAGGTTTCCGTATTCTCACCTGTCATTTGCATGCACCTTCAGAGTCATTTAATGTATCCCACACTCACAAAATGGTTGTGATTGGAGAGGACTTTAATTCCAACACAGCTTTAGCATAAGCTTAAAAAGGTGTGCATAGGCAGCACCACTTCTTGTTCATTGACTGTGAAAAGGGTGTAAGAACCTGGCCTTGATAGAAATCACTTTCAGGTATCTAAAGTTGAGGTTGATGTTCCTTGAGGGAAAGGGAGAAAAACAGTCTTGGCTACTAGGAAGAGTATAAAACATGGCTTAGATGTTCCCTACACTCTTTCTGAACTATTTTTTTTTTAATTTTTTTTTTTTTTTTTTTTTTTTAGGTCATGCCTGCCACCATGTTTTAAATTTCTTGAGAGTTTGCAGAATTAAAGAAAAGGTGAGTTCTCAGTCCTGGCGGATGTAATTTTAGTTTCCCTCTACCTGGGTTGCACATTAGTACTTTTTTTCCCCAGGAGATTGGTCCAGAATTAAAGCTTCTTCAGTAGCTTTTGTTGTTGTGTTTCTTGTTGTTGTCAGAGCTTCAAATTCCCAGAACTGGTTTGCATTTCAGTTCTTCAGTAGAAGTTTTCTGAAAGCTTAAGGTCTTTTGATTTGTTCACTTGCTTTCCTAGCTGTATTTTTTATATTTTGTAAAAGCTAGGTTCCCTTTGCCTAACTGTAGGAATTCTCCAAAGGTGTTCAAAATTATTCTTCCTACTATGTCTAGTAAGGACATCACAACCCTTGGATCACTTTTTGCACGTGATATATCTGTGTGCATTGAGGGTAGAGGGATTTAAGCTGACTAGACTTGGTGAAACCTTTCCTAACCTTTAATCTGTAAACCACACAAGAGAAGCCCAGGTCCCTTCTGAGAATTTTCTGGGATTCTGCTGGACTTACCTAAAGACAGTGGATCCAAGGCAGCTTTGAACGCATTACTAGTGTCTGCTCGGTCGTTTGCACCAAGCTCTACTCTCACAGCTGTAGCATCTCCTGTATTTTGGGATTTGATAAATTGGGATGTTAAATTAATCAATTTTATCACAAAGTACAGAGATAGAGTGTTAATGCACGTCAGTAACTAAACCTCATGAAAAGTAGAGCACAATTCTAGTAGGGAGTCAAGGGCACAACAGACTAACATAGACACCACTGCCCATGCTGCAAAAAGAATAAAACAGCTTGCAGCTGGGGAAACAGGATCTTTGCACATTTGTCCCTCTTATTCACTATTTCAGTAATTTCCAAACTTATTGTGCTCATTGGTTTTCCTTCTTTCCTGAAGCACACTTGAAAAAACACCATCTTTTTCTTCTGGTTGAACTCCACTTTTTTGCTAGCCATTGTTTTCTGTGACCTTCAGTAGCATGTAAAGCTGACTGGAATGTCAGCTGCTTGCATCTCCAGCATCCCTGCAAGATGATTGTGTGTCCATGGTGACACCATGGCAGAAACATTATAAAGCACCAGCATTACCTTCAAGTGAGAATTTCTTAATTTTTCCTGAAAGTTTTCTCCTCCGAAACCAATTTTCTCTATTGATGTAGTAACCATAATAATAACCATAACCATAACCATGCTCTCCTCATCTCTTTGTTAACAAGAAAAATATTACAAACATTTTCATATTACAGTCTTGCTAATACCTTAAAGGGGCAGGCTGAAAAGTAAAAGAAATAAAATACGGAAAGAAAAGACATCCTCTGGGAGAAATATTGAGTCAAGACATTCCTAACTATATTCTCAGCCTTCATGCTGATGTCCTCAAGCAACAGTAAGAAGATGTTTGTATTCAAGGTACAGGCACTATGACTTTCTGGTCATTGTATCAGCAAATGTGTAAACATGTGTTAGGGAGCAGACCTAAGCACTGGCACAGGGTGAGTGCCACTAGTCTCTTGTCAGGGAGGTCAACATTCTGGTCCAGTTTGCAACACTTTTTTATTCAGATAACAAAGGGATGTAGAGCAGAAAGTTCTGGTAAAGAGAACAGTAGAGACTAGTTTCCTGGAATAATTCTTCTATCTTCCAACTCTTTCTCTGTCATCCTCTTTCTCAAATGTCCTTCATATGACCCAGGCAACCCAATTAGCTGTTTGAAAGGACTGAATTTAACCTGTGAGCCACATTCCAAGTGTTCTAGAAATTAATAGATGATTTATCCTTGACCTCAGTGTCTCCATCTGCAAAAAAAAAAAACCCAAAGCAATAATATTTAATGAACAGCAAAGTTGCAACTAATTGGTGCTTGCTCTGCAGCAGCTTTGCCATCTGGGGACTTGAATTCGTGACTGGGGCTGCAGACAGAAATGTTAGGGAACTCATCAGCTGGGATGGACATCAGGAATAGGAGAGATGTGAGGGGTGATAGGATTGAGGTCTGAGTCTGCCTGTGCTAGGTTGGATCATGAGAGAGAAGTATAAAATGGAGGGCATGAGTTCATGTCCTGATTTAAAGATGTGAGAAGTGGGAGAAGTTTGAAGGCAAGCAGGATCTATTTCACTGCCTAGTGTGGGAAGATGTGAAAAGGACACCAAAGAGTGGAGAAGAAAGCAAGAAAACTTGGATCTCAAACATGTGAAAGAGTTGATATTTGAGCAGTGAAGCCAGGAAATTGCATCGTTATCCTGGGGAAGAGGGTCTTGTGAAGGATGCAGGGCAATTGACAACTTCTTTTGGTATAAGGGAGTATCATGGTAAATATTTAACAACCTGAAATGCGTTTCAAGAAGGGTGTGGGTAAAAGGAGAGGCAGTCCCAACAATACCTGCAGCATCACACCTCTGTAGGAACTGCTCTGTAGGTATAAGTGTTCCCTTGTGAGATGAAAACTCATAAAGGAGCAGAGGAACGTAAATTAATACCCTACCTACCTATGCAGCCTGAATCCTGTGAGATAAACATGGAAGCAGAACTCAGAGCTGTTCTCCAGTTGACATAAGTGTAGTTATAAAGCACCAGCTAATCCTGAGATTGAATTCAACCACATTATAGCCAACGTTTCAGGTTTGGATTTTTTTCAATAATTTTTGTGATCATGTGTCTGATCATATGAATAGATTCTTGATTTTCTATGATTTTCTTCAAAGTATAAATAGTTGCAGTAGTTCACAGAACAGTAGGGTCAGACCTCTGGGACTGGAATCCAAATCTACCACCAGATGCAGATACAAAGCAATCTCATTTGAGAGACCATCAGCTTCATCAGGAGTTGATCACTATGTGAGGAAAGCTCCCTTTTTAGGCACCTAATGATAGAGATCAGAGTTTCATGGACAGCAAAGAAGTTTAAAATATTATTGGTTTCATTGCAAGCTGACCTCTCCACTATTGTTCCCTCAGCTGATAAAGTGATTTTGCATGGCAGAGCCCTCACTGCACAAACCTCATGTGAAAAGCCTTTTAGAAGTGTAACACCCTGCCCAAGGGCATGAACAATTTTATCAACATTTATTAATTTTTTTTTACCTTTTAAACTTTGCATTAATTAGAAGTGAACACAACTATCTGTAAAGCTCCCCACTACAGCATTAAATTCACTAAATTCCCCACTCGTTCAAAAATTTAGCAAAAATTACCATATGTGTTAGAGGAAGCTCAACGTTTTCTGCTTTTCCAGGCTGCTGAGGCAGCATCCTCTTAGTGTTGATAAAAATTGCTTTGCAAAGGTTGTGCCTCTTTGTATTTATCACTATCAGCATGTGGCAGTGTTTGAGCTTCCAGCTTAAAAAAAAAAAAAATTCAAATGGAATTTTACAGTACTTGCTTTGGGGCTGGAGCATAAAACTGCTCTCTTAGCAGCTTCCAAGTCCCAGGAAGCTCAGTCCCTGTGACTCTTAGCTTTGTCACACCCCCTATGCATTGCTGCTGATCTTTCCCACTTGCTGTTTACTTATTTTATTGCATAGTTTAGAGGTATCTTTTTATTATTTTTATCTTTTTATGATTTTGGCTACTCTTGATGACTGGTATTTACAGAAGGGCAAGGATATAAAGTGCAAAATTAATGTGCCATGCACAGAAGGCAAGACACCACCATAGAGAGGAGAAAGCTGCTGAAATAAGATTTTGAAGAAATTTTAGTTTCAGAAAAAAATGGTTAGGTCTACATTATCAAGCTGTGAGCCCAGTATGAAGGCAAAGTGATGCTTTAGCACTTGGCATCTACACTGTACACCTGCCTCAGGCTAGCTCTGGTGCTGTGGGCTGGATGTCTGATAGCAATTAGGACTAATTAAGTGCTGACATATTATTCTGGTGTAATGATTTCCTAAAGGACTGCAGTGTGTGTGTTAGGAGCCCCATCTGCAACCTGAATTTGTCTGTATGGTGATGATAAGGAGATCCACTGAAGAAGTGCACTGTTGGGCTGAACTGAGGCACTGATGGAAATCACCTGGGAAGAAAGCTGATATCCTTGGACTGGGTGGAGAACAGCAGTGGGCTCACTGGTACAGCAAAACACACAATCAGATCTCCGCAGGTACAACCCAGTCTCTAATGTATCCTGAAACACATTTGCTGAAGATCTGGTCTGATATTCTGTTTTTTTAAAACAATACATATCTTTGCATACTAGAGTGGACAAGGCATACTAAAATGTGTCTTTTTCTGGTGCTTATCTGGTTTGGCTTAGGGTTTTTAGCACTTTTTAGCACTTCACTGTCGAGCTCTATTTCAATTCCCTTGATGAGGTTATGCACAGCGTACCTGACCCTGCATTTCCTTCCTGCACCCTTAGAATACAGCCCTTGGAAAGGACTGGAGTCCTAAAGGAAAGGACTCTGAATCCTAAAGCCAAGAAGGGTAAAATGAAGGGTGAATGCTCCATTTCGAAGCTTCTTTTACGTGTTTGATCTTTCACAGCGTTGCTCATTCAATCTGTCCTGCACTGGTGATATGAAGAAGCCATGAAAGTCAATCCATTTTAGAGGTGAATCAGTTCTGGCAGCTGTCCCCAGGCACAGGTCAGCAAACACAGGATGGATGGGCATTCCAGGCTTCCTGAGGCAGTAATTCCTTAAAAAACAGCACCTGGAAAACATTCACTTCCTCCTTGCTTATCTGCTTTGGTAGTAGGCAGCTGGCACAGAGTTCAGTTTCACCTTGGCTTTAGGCAAGACAGAATTTCCAGACAACGACAGTTTTCAGATGAGAAGCTTAGGGAAAAAATAATTTTAAAATTACAAATACAGTCCCTCTGATGAGAGATCCACTTTGTGCCAAGTGTTAATACACAGCCAGAAGAACTCTTTTCTTTTTACACACTCCTGCTGGCACTATAAGGCCCCAAAATAAAAGCCTATTGTGGAAAAAGGAGAGAACAGAAGCAGAAAATATGAAAAATCATTTTGTTTTGTAGGGACACAAAACATTTCTGATGCTTCATTGATCATGCTTAGCACTGTAAATAGGAACCTGCTGAAATGGTCAGGTAGAAAAGTAGTTCCATTTAGAGAAAATTCTTGAGAACTGAAGAATGTTGATCCCAACATAGGAAAAAATATAGAAAGCTAGTCTCAGCTCCCACTGTGAAATTTCTGTCTTCCTGTAGTCAGGCCACAAGAGAAGTTAAAGGTTTAGGTGTTTCTTTCATTAGATTTGACCTACACTGACCTTAAAGAAAGGCTAAGACCCTGATGTCAATCTAAGCTGTACAGAAATTAATTCTAAATCTGAATTTCAGTGGCACTGAATGCCTTATCCTCCTTCAACAGAACTGAATACCCATCAAAACTCAGAAACTCTGAGTTGAATACATGAGCCTGCTATGTAAATAATTAATGTTATTTTCTTTTGTGTCTGTTGACTGTGAAGTTCTGGGACAACATTTGGGTATTATACTGTTCTTCATTCTTAGTTGTCAGACACAATCTCAGACTTTTTTTGTAGAAACCTTGGCCCAAAATCCCACACAGAACCACAACAACAGATTTTTTTCACATCCACTTGTTGTTACATGCCTCTATAAAGTTTTAATGGCTAAAATGGAAGTGATGCTGGGAAGCCAAATTATTCAAGTTTTAATTGATGTCAGCACGCTCATCCTCTTTAAGAACTGTGAATGTTGCCTCTTCTTGGATTGTTCAAATGTGTATTTTAGGTTACTTTTCATCTTTGATGAAAAATTCTCATCTGCTTTTAGACTAATAAATTAGGTAGCTCACAGGGAACTGTCATTCTGAGTTGGGATTTTTTTTTTTTTTTTTTGTGCAGCTCATTTGCTTTAAGCACAGCTGCTGGAGTTCAGTAGAGCAATCTCTAACAAAGCCATCTGAAGAAAAAACCACAATATAGCTGCTAGAAATGTTAGCACTTGGATTAACACACTCAGTTTTAGCTGGAAGAAATCTGGCTAATGGGCTTCAGGACTCTTGGGAAGAGAAAATTGTAAGACATGAGCACTTTCTAAGAGCAGAAGTCTTTGGTATTGCAAAAGATAGCAAAAGAGAGCTAATATTCTTCCTGGCTTTGGAATGGGTTTTGAGCTTTCTCTGTTGTGTCATCTCTTGCCTCGCTTGCTGACTAGTCTCATCTGTCCAACCAAGTTTGTAAATGAAGAAACACATTTGTCCTTCTCACACAGAAAATTCTAGGACAGAGAATTTGTGTCAGTAAATTAAAGCACTCCTGCTGAAGCAAAGAAAAAGTTCTTCTAAGTTAAAATAACCTTCTAGCAATAAATTTACTTGCCAGTAACATGCTTTTGGTAACTTAAATAAATAAACAAATAAATAACAGTAAAAACTTGACTTTGTAGAAGATATTCAGTGCTAGCCAGATCTTGGTGTTACAGGTTGGCTATTGTCTCTGTGGCCTCAAAAAAGCCCCACCACAAATTCTGCAATTTCCCAAAATTAATTAGTCTAATCTGTGTCTGTTGCATGTGGTGGCTTCACCACTACTCTCCTCACAAGAGTTTGTACATGATGTCCTGGTAGACATCCTGTTGTCCACCAGCCAGCAAATGCTCGTGCAGGGCATGTAAATAATCCTAAAACATGAGAAAACTTGAAAGTAGATTAAAACTTTAACACCCTTGTCTGGTTTCTGTGCAAATGAGCTGTGCACGGTCCATTGTAATGATGTCCCAAGGTTTGTTCTAATACCTAAGATACTTTATCTTCAATATAAAAGATGGACAGCATCAGGACTGTCTGCAGACCATGTACCCTGGGTCTATCTGTGTATCCTGAATATTGAAGCCCCTGTCAGGATGAGCCTGAAGCTGCAATCATGCAAGTTTATTCCTGGAAGGAACCACCACACAGAGGGTGAAATTCAGGCACCTCACAGTCTGGAGGTTGGGCATTCTATCTGTAGCAGCCAACTAGGCAAATATTCACCAGAGGAAACCTGGTGGAACAAAACATAAGCTAGTTGTCTAGATTCTCCACAGCTAGTGGAGAGAAATAGATTACCTCTTACTTCAAGGCAGATGTCTAAAACCATTAGCTGTGTCATTTTTTAGAGGTGTTTTTTCCTTCCCTTGCCTATAAAAATATTCTGAATAATTAACTCTGATACAGATGTTTATCATACAGATATTTAAATTAGATAAATTGACTATTGGTATTGTCAGGGCTCATGAACCAAGATGACAAGGGAACCTTGGTGGTTTTTTCATTTACAAACGTGCTCTGAACATGCCAGCACCATCATTAAGCAATCCCTGAGAGTCCCCTGGTAGTAACATGATTAGGGACAATATCTCACTTAACCTAAAACCTAATCTCCAAACAGCCTATGCACAGCAATGCAGCAGTACAACACTCCTCGAGAGTGGATAAGCTCAAATACCAACCACCCAGACTTATCCTCTACCTTTTCCACCCATCTACATAAAGGGAAAGAGATTATTTTCTTGTTCAGCAATCCTTCCAAAATTTGCGAGCAAGTCTTTGCTGTGCTGTTGAACACCTCTTTGAACTCTGGTAAGTCTGTCAAACCCCCATTCCAAAATATTCAGTGTTTAGCCTCCTGCTGGAGTTAATGACTGCTGGTTGCCTGAGAAGCTTTGAAGGTCAGAGGACTGCTCAAACTGGTGTAATCCTCAGAGCTGTGAGAGAGCAGCATTCCTCAGAACTTGTGCTGTTAGAAACGACTTTATTTCACGCCTCTGTGAATTGTTCTCACACAAATATTTTATGGTTTATACAAAATACCAGCTATCTACATGAAAGGAATCAGGCAGTTTAGGTAAAGGAGGAAGAGCAATGCAAATGCGGTGTGACAGACAGTGCATGACATGTTTCAAAGTGTTAGTCTACCAATTAACTGGAGAAATAAATGCAGCCATTATGCAATTTTATGCCAAATGGCTCTATGTTATAGACATAAAGAGAAAATGGAGGCTTCTAGAAATACAGGATTTAGTCTCCAAGGACTGGGTCTACTTGATATAAGAAGTTTTCTTTCAACATCTGCCAGATCAGTTTCAGATCTCTCACCTCTGCTAGACCACAAGACAGCAATCACTATCAAATTTAAATGTCTCCATCTAAAACTGTTTTCAGACAAATATTTACAACTTTTAGTAGTCTTTTATATACATTCCACCCATTCCTATCCCTCACAGCACAAAAGGTCAGCCTCTTTATAGGAATTTCTCTTCCCTTCATGGTGCTTCTAGACTGAGAACATTCTCATTTTTAGAGTATCTGCTGTGTTCTAGAACCACCACTCCTGGTTTCATAGGAGTCTTCATTTTTAAAAAAAAAATGTATTATTAGCACATTCCTGGTTAGCATGAAACCATTACTCACTGTTGCTCTATGGACTGCAGGAGCATATTGTATGACATATTGTTATTATAGTTTTTTTAAGTCAGCAGTGAATTCCATTGGCAGCTAAAAGCAAAAGGAAAAGACTTCAAGATATTTCTTTTTGGACACTCTTCATATACACTTGCCCTTGTATTGATTCCTTCCATCTCCCAAGGAATGTAGTGCAGTTTCATAAGCATGATTTCTGACTCCTTTCCAGGTCATCACTTTTTATAGTATTTGATCCTTTCCTTAAAGAACAAAATATAAGGTATTTTTGGAAAAGAGGGAAATTAACTCCCAACAATCTGTTGATTTGCTGTGAAAACTATTCTGCACTTAGCCTCGTTTTATTTCTGGCCATGGCAAAGGCATTTAATTATCTTTTGTATATGTCAATCAAATATGTTTTGTAAATGAGCTACACTATACAGGATGCCCACAAAATGCTATATGTCCATCGAGTTTTTTTTTCACTGTATTAAGGTATACACAATTGTACCTTGAGCTATATTAGATGATGGTGACATTTTATAAATTAAAATAGTTACAAAAATAATGTTTGGAGTATTTGTATGCCTAAAAGCTTCCTCATTATCCAGAAGTGGTGCAGCAAAAAGCACTTTTGTAGGAAAACAGAATTATTTAAGTGAGAAGATCGAAGGCTGCAGTGGCTTCATTTGCAAAGAGTCTTTGTCCAGAACTGTTTTCCAAGATGTTGGGTGCTGTCCTGCAGAAATATGGCTTTTTCTCTACATTCCATATTTTTCTATTACAAGGGGATAAAATGTTCAGGATCTGAAAGTGCTTCACAGATAAATAAGTTATTCAGAAAATGATAAACAGCTCCACAGAGGGGAGAGTCTGCTATTGATGAGTGTCTAACAGGAGCTTTAGCACAGGCTCATGTCACAACACTTCTACATCCCTGGCTATTTACGGGTTTCCTGGGTATTCTGAAGCACTGTGTTCCAGTAAGGCATACTAGATAATTTCCAGTTTTTCTTTTGTTGCTGATGCTTTCTTTTGTTCTGAACAGGGTGTCAGACCTCTCTGCATGTCAGTAAAATGAGGAATCTTACTTTTCCAGGGGGCAGAGATGGAACAAAGGCACATTGCTGGTTAGGTTTCTTTCTCTCTGATACTCCCCTCTTAACAGAAATTTCCTGAAATAGTATTCCGTAACTTCTTAATTATTCTACCTTTTTTTCCTTGGGAAACTATTGAAACAAAAGGGTTTTCCTATCTCATAATGTTATTGATTCATGTAATTTTTTTTTAAAGAGCTCACATTATAGAAATGATTTTAATATGTTCCTTAATGAAAATAATGAGAAAACAAAGAAGACTATATGGGCAATTTTAATAATGTTTTGTTAATTTTAATAATGTATTGTTACATTATGTTACAAGTATGGAAGTTACTTTGTCTCTGTAATGCATAATGTTTCATGAGAAATTAACCTCTGATCCAGTGCAATTTTCAGGGAAACCATATTTTCTGAAAGGGAAGTTTTTCTATTTTTTAGGTGTTTAATACCTAAAAGATTCCTCTAACTTGAGTATTTATGTAAGTGACATTTTTGTATCAGAACATTCTTCAGGCTGTAATGCTTTTTTTCAATTGTATGTTTTTAATCCATTAGAGTGAAATTTGGAATTTTCTTGGCCTTAAATCAATATCTTAATCAACATTCATTTTTACTCCTGTGGTCAGAGGGAATATTTTACTTCTTTGCTCTGACAAGAAGGAAAGGGAAGGAATAGAGATCAGATGTCCATATACTGAAGTCAGAGCACTTCCATACAAATGCAGTTACTAAGGTTAACATAAAAACTGTGCTTTTGTATAGGGAAAAAAAGAATAAAAATTTTAAAATGTTATATTTATGAGGAGTTTTAAAGAATAGCACTATGTCTTTGGTAATGTAAGATGATATTAGACCTGCATGGCATACAGCAACATAGAGAAATGTATTATAGACCAGTATCTTGTTAACTGCATATTAAAAATCAACTCGGTTTTTATAATGTGCCATTTTAAGATCACTAATCTGTTCCACTACATTCAGCTGCCAGCATATTCCTCTCAATGCAAGAAATACATATTTTCTTAATTTAAAGGGGAAAAAATATGCCTCCCTGCATGTGTTGAAATAAGTGAAGAGGGGGAAAATGTCAGCTGTGTGTGCAAGCAGCCACCTGCAAGTAATATAATGATACTGTGCACGTAGCAGGGGGATCAGCTGTGAGCAGCAGTGCACAGACCCCACTCAAAGGCTGAGTCTGCAGCTCCCCAGAGCCCCCTCTGCCAGGTCCAGGGCAGGGAATTGCATCAGGTTCCCTGAAAAGCTTCATTGTCCTGGGAAGTGTGTGCAGATTCCTTCTGTTGTGACAATCTCTGTCATTTAAATAACCAGAAGAGGTGGGTGTAGGTTGCTCAAAGCAGATTAGTGGCAGATCCAGGATGAAAACTTGACTCCCCTAAGTCTCAGGAGAGCTCCTCAGTTACTCTGAAGCCTCTGCTCCCCACTGCTGCACACAGAGCACAGCTGCTAAAGTGCTGAGGCTTCTCAGTTTTCACCGCTCTTGGCATGGGATGCACTGAAGTGGCTCAGGATCATGTTCAAGACTGAGTTTCCAGGACCAATTCAGAGAGATTGAGATTTCGAAATAATCCTTTCCTTGGAAGTGCCTGTAATTTAAAACTCCCTTAGCATGCTTTTCTCTCATAAAAGAGTCTTTCTGATTCATGTCACTTTTATTTGTGACCTGAGGATTTTGCTGGAATCATATCTGCTTTTTCTGTGCCATCAGTCATAGAAGAGGTTTTATGAATATGCTCTTCCTCAAGGAGCACTTTGATATATTATCCTGTTGCAATTGGATACCAAAAATACATATGTATTAAGTGCAGATTCAGCAATTACTTGATAATCTAAATATATATATATATAAATAATAAAAAGAATAACTGTACCCAGCAGCAGTTTGATAATGACTTGTAACAAAATATTTACCTTGTTTACTTCCACATTTGAAATGATCCAGGAAAATGATGTATTGAGTTTATTTCTTTTCTGCCACCTGAGATATGTCATCTGACCTTTAGCTGGGGCTGATGAACAGGGAAGTCAGCTGATGCAACAGCCTCGTGTTTCATTATCTGCTACCTCTGAAGGACCCAACTCTTACCCAGCACAGGTCACAGCGTGGGGACTTCAGCTAAGCCTCATGGGGATGAAAGCCTGTCACTCATATATACTGTGGCCTTCAAAAACACCAGGATCAAACAAGTTTAAGGAAGGCATTAATTTCCAGATGAGCTGGGGAAAATGGGTTGAGAGCTTGGGTTTAACATAATAAATGAGCTCCTTACCATAATCTTTGAACTGGCCAACAAAGGAAAAAAAAATCAAATGTTGTGGCTATTCTCAGAAATGAATGTGGTTATGCTCAGAAATGAGCATTTATATAAACTTTTAGAATGTGAAATTTAGTGCAAAAAACAAACAATAGGTTTTGAGGCCAAATATTATAATCTATAGTCACACAAGTGGAGTTTTTTCGTGTGAGTATTTCAGCTCTTCTATGATGCTACAGAAGGAAGAAAAGGTGCAATTTCTCTTTACTGTGAAATGATATTTGATCGTAATTTTGGCAGGAAAGTAAATATTTCCATTCCCAAGGGCCATTGTGATACCATCAGCCCACATGTTAAAGCATCAGTGTCTCTAGACTATTGCAGATTAAACATCCTTATATTTTTATTGTGTAAATATTCTCCTTTCTTCCTAAGCAATAAAGAAGAAAGGACAGTCTAATCAAACTAGAAAAAGATATGTTTTATTTCCAAGTTTTCTACAAGCTTCTCAAGTATCATTTAAGCAGACCAAAGGTGCTCTTTGTACCTTGGCACAGATTGTACTTTACCACAGATTACTAAAATGACACCTAGGATTTTTTGCTCATTGTCATCTCAGAGCAACACAAATGAGGAAATTACTAGGATAGTTGGAAATCATACTGAAAGATTTATTCTTTCAGCATTAATGCTCTATTTATGTTACTATTGAGCTGTTAAAGTAGAAAAGACTCCCATCAGTTCAGCTCTTTGTACTGCACTTTCCTGCATTTCAGACTACAAGATTAGCTGAGACTGGTATTTTCCCATTTTCTTTCTCTATTGCATGAGAACAAGATTGTGTTCCACCTAGAAGGACTTCTAGTGACCAGTGACAAAATTGCCACCAGTAATACATTCAACTGGTGGGTGAGGTTGGCTGTGGACCTGTCAATTCCCATATAGATTTGAATTACAATTTATTAACAGATAAGAAAGTTGTTTCAAAAATATCGTAATTTATTATTATTATTACAGGCTACTTGTCTATGCAAAATTATCTAATCAAAAAAGCCTTTTAATCATAAGGGGAACATATTTTCATCAAAGTGAACAGCACACTTTAATTAAATAGAGTAGCAAGCAAAAGACAAGTTCTGAAAAGTTATCTTTTGCTGAGGCTCCAGGGGACCAAGGAAATCCTTTCAAAAGCTGACCTTTCAGAAGGAAAGTCCATTTGGGTTTATAGCTATTGCTTATCTCTACATGAGAGATTTATGCAGGTAAGTGCCTGCTCTTGAGATGAGAAGATACTTCACCATTCATTGTTATTCCAGGCACTAGGCTGACTGACAGGGCTAGAGCCCAGTATTGTGAAAAAGGCATTACTCCAAGGAAGGTTATGAAGGATTAAAAAGCCTTTCTTCTTAGTACAGATTGCAGTTGAGGAGCTAGTCTGTAAAAGTGCCATTAACAGGGAATTATCTGGCAACAGGAATCAAGAGTTATATCAGTTTAGACCTGCTGATCACCTAATCCATGCTGCTTAATTTCATTTGGCTATAAAACATATTGAAAACCAAGGCCTGGATGTAATGTTGATTTCATCATGGCAAATCACAAAGGGATGAGAGCTGCTCTGTGAAACTCTGGGAACTTAGAGCAGAGACACAAAACGTTAGCATGGATTTAGCTTTTGATATGACCCCTAAGGTAACACTGGTTTTGTTACTGTTCAGGAGCTGTTTTGCTGGCCACACCAATTGTTATAAGAGAGAGTGGGTAGGGTGACATAATCAGAGGAATTTCTCACTCTGTCAAGTCCTTCCTTTTCTTGGTAAACTGGGAGAGGGTCCAGACAGCCTGGACTGTGCTTATAAGGGACTGCCCACGTACCCCTCCTGTAACTCAGCACATTGCCAGACCTAACCAGGCAGAATATCCACAAGCAGCAGTGAGTTTTCATGTCTCTGTTCAGAAGTTTTAGCTCTTGGATTCTCTCCTCACAAAGGTCTTCATTAACACATTTTATGATACTGCTGTCTTCCTGTACTTGGCCGGAAAATCTCTTTCACAATCCAAACTTTTGTTTAAATTTTTTTTTTTTTTTTTTTTTTATTCCCAGAAAGATCTTCTCTTTTAAATTGTTCAATAAGTTAACATTCAAAGACTTTGTGCTCTTTTGGAAAATGCTTATAATATTTAAGATCCAGCTTTTTACTGAGTATCATAGTAGGGTGTCATATACAGGGCATTTTTAGAGGCCATAACAGCCTCATTTTTTTCAAGAGAATTGTGAGAATTTTTTGCAAATGAGTACTTGTTTAAAAATTCCCATCCTTAATTTTATGGAATTGGAGTGCTAATTAAACCAGGCTGCTGAATTTGTTTTGGTTGAATTATCTCCAATAACATTAGTAAACCCCCAGATCAACATATTTCTTTTTTCTATTATTATTATTTTTCAGTTGATCAGAACAGAACAATCAAAATAAATAAACAAGCTTCTTACTTGCCATAGTAATTATCTTCTGGCAATCACAAAATCCACATCTCCAGAGGTAGCTCTGAGTCAGTATTACTGAAAAAGAATTTGCATTCAAGTGCTGCTAAGGAAGGGGAGGGCATATTATTGACTGTCTTTAAACAGAGAAGCATGAGAGAGTCTAACCTCTCATTTATACTTCTTTAACTAGGGGATGATGAAGGGAGAGGGACACAAAAGCAATTAAAAATGAAGGCTTACAAAGGAATTGTTTGTAGCTAATCGAGTTGGTGTGATGCCCTGTTTGGTGTTTTCACTCTTCCTGCAATTCGTTAGGGGAAAATCGTTTGTTGCAGGGAACAGAATTCATTCTGGAAATTGTTTTCTGGCATTCAACACATGAGGTTAAACCACAGCCTCTGATGCAGGCACTGAGGCCTCTTATCTCTACAAAATAACAACATTTATCCAAGCTAGCTGCCTAAAAGCCTTTTAGTAAGGCCACTGATTATCATAGCAAATCAGGCATCTCTACGAAATTAATCATCTCATCCCAGTGTAAATGTCAAAAGTACATTACAGGTGCATCCAAGGAGTGTCCAACAAAGCTGAAAAATGAGAAAGCACTGATGTATGAATCAGTGGTACTAAAAGTGCTTTCCATCCACTCATTAGAGAGGAAGGGTCTGATCTGATTGGGGCTGGGCAATTTTCTATCCTTGACCAGATTTGTGGGGTCCAGCTGACATTGTGTTATAGCCAGAAACAGAAGTGATGAAGGCAGTACAACTTCTTCCTTCCTGTGAATTGTCAATATTAATTTTGAAGCTATGAATTTGCAATTTCCTAATTGAATAAAAGTTTAGGAGTTTTGGAAGATGAATGAAAAAAGGCATCAAAATTATCTACAGAGAAAGGGTCGGTTTTGTTTTTAACCCATTTCAGTCCAAGAGAAGGAAAGAAAATATGTGCTATCCTGACACTCTTGAATATTGTATTACGTTCTATAATCACCATTTAGAAACCCAAAATAAGTCTCCAATGTCTTGAATAGCAAAGCTATTGAAGATTTAATAAAATTAAACACACATATAATGCAATTAAAAAATCTGTATCTCACATTAGTACAACAACTTTTTACAAGAATATGGAACGTAATCAAACATAAAATTAGAAATATATTTTTCATTGTTTCTTACAATTTAAAAAAATTTACTCCAGACCATGCAGTTTACAAATATAAATGATTCAGTGACATCTCAAAAGAAGACACAGCAGAACAGATTTCTTATTAAGAAAAACTAACACTGCTGTTAATTCATTCCCTCCTCAAGTTCCCAACCTTGTCTTGAATCAGTCACTACCATTATTGTTCTGCAGCTGTACTTTTCCTTAGATTTAGCTTTTCTCTTAATATCATGTTTCTTCCTTCATTTTCATTGACTTTAAACCTGAAAAAAACAACCTCTAAAAATGTTCTGAACATGCAAAGCAAGTTCTTGACAAAGGGAAGGAGAACATACAAAGGTGTAGCCATCAGTTCAGAGCATCTCCGACATTGACCTTGTGGAGAAAGACAAAAAGAATTGGAAGGAATCTGGGACCTGAAGAAAATTTAGATGTCACTGATGAAGCCATCCCATGGCCTGGTGGACCAGAGGCATTGTTTGACATCAGAGAAAGGAAGAATATCTGTAAAACACTTTGATTCTCAGGTGCTGTCCTTCAAAGAGTGACTCCTGCCTGGGATATTGATTCTGGTTTTACCTAGGAAATGTAGGGATTATTTTGTTATGTAAGAGCCTGTCCTGTAGCACCCTGGATTTCTATGCCAGTTTAGGAAATCCATGTGTAGCCTTGCTCTAGCTATTTGGCATCTATTATATTATATATCCAGCATAATACTGGAATGATCTTTACCTTCTTTAAGAACAAAACCTCTTAATAAGAAAAAAGCATTTTGCAGTGATCCTTTTATTCCTGTCTGCTAATCTCTCAAAGAAGCAGCTTGAATTGTCCTCATAAACCTGCATTATAACATGTTGCAAAATACAGATTATCCTAGTGTTTTAGTGCAAGAAGCATCCTGCCTTTTGATTTTTGCTTTCCTTAGACAGTCTGCCTTATAACAAGAAATCTTTTCATTGCTTCATTATTACTTGATAGCTTCCTATTAGAAAAGCATTATTTAAACAATGGGTTTGATGATCCCACAATGAGAATTGTGTTGAGAAATTTCCATGGAAACGATACACAACATTAATAGTTGAAATGGCACTGAACTCTGCTTTTGGTCTACAGTAAAAGCACCTGTGATGAGAAGCCTTTAAATCCTTTAAATGGTCTTATACATTATATTTTTATGCCAAGGTTTTCATATTTCTGAGGCTACAAAGACATATGGCAAAGTCCCTCAATAATTCTAACTGTGTAATAGCAGGAGCTTTAATTATAGGTTCTCTAGCCAGATTTAATGTATTTCAGGAAAAAAAAAAGTACATCTTCTTAAGCACACAATGCCACTTCATTCATTCATGTCTATTTCTGGTGAAACAGAGATCATGCTATGGATACCTATATTGTGGCCAAATGAGATGCAAATTTTTCTACTGAGCCTTGGTCTTGCTTTGAAGAGAAATGACAGGAAACATGTTCTTCATAAAAACACCTCCACACCTACCCCTTCTAAAAACCCCTTTGTGCTTATTAGAAGGCAGAAAAGTTATAGCATGCCCCTAAAAATGTCTTCCTACTGGATCCAATGAAAGAATCCTGTTTAAACAAACATGTTAATCATGGTCCCATCCTGAATCATGATTCTTCTGGTATCATTAGCATGTACATGTGTGTTGATAAATAAATAAATATATTATGCATATGTACAGTATAATGCTCACATATTTTAGATCACTTATATTTGACTTAGGCCACTGTTTCAAGTTTCCTTCTGTGACACTGCTGTTGAGATGTTTGCATTTTTCTTGCAAAAGAAAAATATCCCAGTACTCAAACTAACCCAGGTGTTTCTCCAGAGAAACGAATATCCTTACAATATTAGTAAAGCAGTGAGAGCTGGCACTGCAGCTGTACTTAAAGGCTTTGCTTAATAGACCCCAAAGGCATTGAATCTTCTGACTTCCACCAAAAGCAAGCAACACAGCATTTCTGTAAATAGGACATTCTTTCTATGCCACTGAGTATTTTTACTATGGTTTGCATGATCACTTGCTAAATCTGTTATGACAGGCTACTTATCTCAGTCCAGAGCTTTAAGATTTTTGGATCATTTCCTCACCTCTAGACATTTTGGTGATAAACCTAGCACACCTACCAGACATTTAATAGCACATCAGAAGAAAACAAATTATAGCAGGTTAATTTCACAAGTCTTGCTTTTGCTTCAAGTTTCTCATCCTAATTGAACACCTAAGACAGGTATGTGGCTGCTTTGCATCTCCAGAGTGGCACAAAGAAGCCTGGGCCAATATATTTATGTGCCTAAAATAAGTGGCCTAATTTTCAAAGAGGCATAACACCAACACCTCCTACCAACAGAAATGAGAGTTGTGGCCTCAGCACTTTTTGAAATGAAAAATTAATTTGAAACAGAAACTTTTATGCCTATGTAGGGAGATCCTCATGCAGGTAGCAAGAGCTCAGGTGGAAATAGACTGACATAACTTTTTAAAGGCTATTTTGCATCTATGATTCAGAATACAGGTGGAAACTAATCCAGTTTGCTATTTTATGGCATTTCACGTTATCTTGCAGTTGAGTCTGCAAGTTTCAAATTACTGGCTAGGTAGTAAAGATCTGTATTTATCACACCAATAAATCTTTTAGGTAACTCATGCCTTCAAACCAGAGATGCTAAGAAGCCATGGAAATGTGATTTTTTTTAGCTGATCTGATTTCTTAGAGCAAAGTTATTTCTTCTTCCCAGTCTGAGTCAGGCTTTTTTCTGTGTGTAGTATGTGTCTGCCTCAGACTTTCAGATTGACCTTTAAAATTTTGGGAGGTAGAGCTCTGTCAGAAATATATTTTACTCTGAGAGCTGTTCATTTCATCATGCCAGGTTAGAACCTCGTTGCAATTTAGGCACAAAGTGGAGCCAGCTGGAGGCACCTCCTGCTGCCACAAACCTGTTGTCTCTCAGGTTCCGACAGGCAAAATGTGCAGAAAATAATATCATATTCTCCAGCATGGAACATTTTGTTTCTAAGTTCTATTGTTGCCTTTTTGTGCCCTGTTAGGAAGCAGTCCCTTTCCAGCTTTCAACCACATGCAATATTTTACAACCTGGAAGTAAAAATATGTGTTTATATAGAGAGATATACCAATGTATCTCAGCTTTTTTCTGTGGCAAAAACACATGGTTTGCATAACTGTGGAATCTAAGGAGCTTTTATGGTTTTTCCCTCACATCAACACTTGGAAAGTGAATATTTTTGCTATTTTATTTACAGCAATCGGAAACACAGAGAAAGGTATTTAAGACCATAGAAGTAAAAAAGGAAGCAAATAATTAAACTGGAGCTGCTGGGTTGCACACTGTTTTTTTCCTTCACTTTTGACTTCAGAAGTAGGGGTTCTTGTATGAACCCATGGTGACTGAGATCTAATTTTCTTTCAGCTCAAGTAAATCTTTCTTATACTGACTTAAGAAAATCAATTTGGTTAAACTTGGTGTTCTGTTTTTTAAGATCTTAAATCATGGAGTCATATAAAAAGTAAAGATGGAAGGACCATCTGGGGGTTATTTGGTCCAGCCTCTATGTGAAACTTAAAATTTTCACTAAGAAATTTCACTGAGGAAAATTTCACTTCCCTTTCAAAACCCAATTATACCCATCATTTTCACAAAAAAAAAAAAAAAAAAAAAAAAAAAAGAATCCTTTGATAGGAAAAAAAAATGAAAATAGCAAAAGTTTAGTTAAAAAGTGTAAAATTTTATATTCCTACTATGAATACACACAAAAATAAATTAAATTCATAAAAGAGGCACACATAGCATAGTGTCCCTTTTTCTTAAGAGAAATTTAAGAAAATGGGGAGAATGCTGTTTTTATGTCTAACACTAACTTTTAGAGAGCAACAAAATGATTTGCATATCTGTGAATAAAAAAGCCACATTTTCTAATAGAGAATCATAGTTCAAGTGAAGTATTCAGAAGGGGTCATTTTCCTATACATTTTCTATATATTTCTATGAACATGGACCCCTTGAAGTCCACAGAGGCACTGGAAGATGATTAAAGTGTCAGGAAACTTCTATCTTCCCTCTGTTGTCAAGACAGACATTTGAACTCAAGTGTGTGACTAGCAGTAAATAAACCTTCAGCAAAACTGCCATTCTTGGGGAAAAAAATTATAGGAAGCTCATTTTAAATACATAATTCCCTTACAGGATAACTGATTGTTGCGTTTCAGTGAAGTGGGAGGAAAAATTCATGCACTGGCTGTGGACTGTATGATGTACATGGAGAAGATTGACCTCTTCAACATTTTCCCTATTTACAGTGTGTTCTCTCCAGTTTCCTGTTCTCCAGCAGGAGAGATCATAAGGTGTCATTTTAAATATTAATCCAGAAATTGTGTACAGTCTGATTATTCTTTTACATCTTGATGAAGGAACTGAATAGTGTTCCCACATAGGGTAATAATAGTACCTGATTTTAACCATCAAACCATTGGAAATTCACTGGAAGGTAATGCTAAGGTTCAGCCTAAGGGCTCCACATGGCCTCAGGAGATAAATGCTTCTTGTTGCACTAAGCTGAGAGATAAAGAGATGCAAAATGAAAATAAATTGTATGTGCTTTTCATCTTTGTTGGCTTTTGAGGGTTCCTAGAGGATTAGCTTAGACTGGATGTCTAAATGGAAGAATTCCTGCAGCCAAGTGAACTTTGGAGCCTGTGAAACCTTATCAGCATTTACCCCTGGACAGTGCAGTATGGATTCTTCAAGATAGCAGGAGAAGCAGGTAGAAACCTTGGAGGATTTCTTCATATTCCTGAACCCTAGATCAGCTGACTTAATCTGTGTGAAATCCAAATGGATTTACACAGATCTCCTTGAGGTCAGTGGCTCAAACTGGAATGCAATATGTGTTTCCAGACCCCCTGTAACTGGCAATGCTCTCTAAAAGTACAGCACCCAGCCCAGAGAGTGCATCCAGCAACTCTGTTGTACAGCCAATACATCTGAAGCAAAAATAGAATGAGCAAACAATGGAAAATGCAAAAGAATAGAATTTCTGTCTTGAATTATAATGTCATTGTTCATGCCAGAGGCAAGAAATATCATATTCAAATAATCAGAGATTTTCATTTGGACACTGAATAGAATATATGACTTTAATTTTGGATTCTGCCTGATTCAAGAGATACTTATATATGCATTTCTACATCTATCATAGAGCTGCAGAGATGCACAGATTCATTCCAAGTTCCAGGATCAAGCAGTAATTTCTGGGTGTGATGCCACAAGTCATTTCCCCAAGTAAAGCAGAACAACTAAACACACAAGTCAAGATTTACTCTGCAGGATCAAGGGTTGCTGTATTTAGCTCTAACTCTTATTTGACAGGTCCACTTAATTACCTTTTATTCCATGATTAGATGAGTTGATTTAGTCTGCATAAGTATTAATTTTCAATTTACCATTTAAATAGAGGAGCCAGAATTATACTTTTCAGATTTACTTGTAAAACTATTTTTGATTTTAAATATGTTTGCATTCAGGGCTCTTTGTTACTTTAATTAGGCAAAGTTGTTTGTTTTTTTTTTTTTTAATACACTTAGTATGGCAATGGGAAAATATGAAGGGTTTTGAAATGAGGCAGGTTGCTAAATGGAAAGACCCTAACTAGAAATAATCCCAAACAGTTAAATAATGTGTTCTGCAAAGGTCTGTACCTCAAAGTGTTGTAAAAAGGAGGTAAGCAACATTTCACATTTTAAACAGCCCCCTAAAGTCTTTATAAATGATGATGGAAAGCCTGCTCTCTTTGCATGTTCTTTTCCCTCCAGGGACCCTGTAACTGTAATCATGTGGAAGAGAACTCTCCTCTATTATGCAAAGCTTGTTTTAGATACAATGTGGGCACAAGGTGATCTGGAGAGCTAAGCTGCTGTTGTTGGCCAACCTGTTCTATTTTAAACCCCTCAGTAAATCACTTCTTTCTTTTCTTGATTACTTGCTTCAGATAAACCAATTTTGAAACCTATATAGAGTTGTTGTGCCTCTGGAGTTAAGAAGTTGACTTTCTTTTGTTTTCATAAGCTAATGGCCCTTAGTCACTTCTGTTCATAAAACTGAGTTGCCTAATTGACTGCTGGCTTCCAGTAACGTCTGCCAAATTTGGCTTTTGTGAATTGTCCCATCTGTTGGCTGTGTGCAGAAATAGACTCACAGCTCTGCTGGATTGTAGGTGGCTGGAGTGACTCACCAGCCTTCCCCACCAGTGCCCCAGCAGCACTGGGGCTCAGAGAGGACCAACAACAGACAGGGGAAGCATCTTTGCTCTGCGTGGAACTGTGAGCACCACAGAAGCTTGCAGGCACTCAGGTGCTTCTGCATGACATGGTCCTGTGTTCCTGCGCTCAGCAAGCCTGGCTTAGCTGGGATGGGAACAGTCAGAAACATCAGAAGAGGTTGCCTGAGGAGCTGAGCTATCTCCACCTTTAGGGATTTGTTAACCCAGATTAGACAGGAGTATGGAATCAGTGGTGTGGGTTTAGCTGGTAGCACCAGCAGGCAGATGCTGTGCTGGGAGACCTGGGAGGTCCTTTCCAGCAGGGCTTCCTGCCAGAATCTGACTCCAGTGCCTCTCACATGAGTTCCCAAACCCTGTGGGGAGCTTATTTAGCCCACATCAAAACACAGATGTCCTCTTTTTGTTTCACATAGCTATTGCTTACTGCAGTGACATTCTCCAAGGGCAGAAAATAGGAACCCTTAGGTCTGCTTCTGAAAATGACTTCTATAGTACACAGCTAAACCCAAATTATGTCATTCACTCCTGTCTTACAGAACCACTTTCAACATTTTCTCAGCACACGTACTTTCCTTGAACTGTATCAGACAGTCTCTGCACTGAGTTTCAAATGCTGACCCGGTGAAGCTGAAATCAGTGGGACAATTTGAAAATAAGGGCCTGCCTGACTTGTACATACAAGTATTTTAACCTAGTTCATTACCTGCTTCATGGTTATCAACCAAGATTTTGAAAAATCAATTTAATTTAAAAAAGAGAGAGAAAATTCTTGCCAAATACATTGTCTTCAAATTTTCCAGAGTTAAGAATTCCATTAACTCATTACATTATACCATGAACACTGCATCTTGCTTAAAAGGAAGTAAACCAAATTCCACATTGTATACTTAATAAAATCCAAATTAACTCAACTTCATTGTTGCTGAAAGATATATTGTTCAAATGCTCAGGGTAAGAAAAAGATTAAAGAATGAAATATTCTGTATTTCTTGATTTCTTCCTGTTGATATGTTATCTGTATACCCTTGTGTCTTATGTTAATGTGTTATATTAATTTCCTTCTTTTTGAACCTTTTAGGGATATAGTTTTGGAGGAGAAAACAAGTTTAGAATTCAGTCCTAACCTATCTGTAGAAATCTCTTTTAAAACATGGGTCACACTGTAGAAAGAGTTTGGTTGTCACTGCTTTCAATTAAAGCCTGAGGAAAACCTCTGTGCTCAGTTAAACTTCAAAGATTTTTGTTGTATTGAGGCTACAACATTTTCATAAGGCTGAAGATAACCCCCCACAAGCAGATAGCTGAAAAGCAGAGTTTGTATTCTTGATTCATAGGTAAACTTACCATGTACTGGTCTGTCAGTGAGCTCAAAATATAAATATTAATCTTTTTAATATTGGTTTGCTTTCTATAAATTTAACCAAAATTCACATATTCTGTTTGATTTCATGGAGATACTATAGTCCTTCATCTCTTCAGGGAAGGGTTTGGTATAAAGATCATGTAATTTAAGTCAAAGAAAGATTTTCTGAGATTGTGGTTTTTCTTCCAGCTATGTAAGTAAACATTGAAAGATAGAATCCCTGTTTTTATGCAGAACTGGAGATTAACTTGTGTCCCTTTAGTACAATACCAAACAAAATGATTAATTAATATGACACATAAAGGTCTTTTCTGGTTTAGGGTCAGAAGATTTACTTGAATATCTCCATTCTGACTTGCCTGATCTGTAGTGGTTTAAGTTTTGGTAACTTCACCTTGTGAGAGGATATAAGATTCCCTTCATAGTCTGTACCAAATATTGAATTATCTAAGGTGGGTTTTTTTTGCAAATGAATAAACTGACACTGCTGAACATCATCTTTCTAATGTAAGAAAGGTCAAACTAAATAACCTCAAAGAGACAAATCCCTTTACTCTTATCCAGATGTTGTTCAATGTCTTTATTAACATTTTGAAGGCTCTCAGTGTTCAATCAAACACCATGCTCCTGTTCCAAAGCTGATTCATCTCCAGACAGCTCAGAACACAAACTATCCTGTGGATCATGTCAATAGATCATGTAAAAGCTAAATTCCCCTTATTCTGCCTGGCCATCTGAAAGGCAGCAGTGTGCAGGTTCTAGGGCAGAGAATCCCTCACCCGAGCAGGACCAGTGCAGTGTGCAGCCTCTGCTTGTGGAGGAAGAGGATCACTCCTGGTAACAGACCAGGAGTTCCCCCAAGCTGCCTTGTGGATTGTTCTGCATCCATAGACTATTAGACAGCAGAAAGAATCCTTGGGGTCTGTCAGCTGTTATTACAAACTAATCCCCAGTTAGTATCTTTATTCAATTTTAATAATAATAAAAAAACAGAAAAATCAAGATAGAATAACCACCAAATGAAAAAAATGAGTTTAATTAAAATGTAATAGCATTTCTGAATTCAGACTTAAACTGAGAGGGAAATTCAATAGACATTTATTTTATTTGGGAACTTCAGGAAGATAATTAAATGCACTAATTTGTTTTGAGTCCTCCCTGAGGATCTCTTAAAGTCAGGGCATGGTCTGAACTACTGCTATCATCAGATTGATTTAAAAATATTTATATAACTAACATGTGTTCCAAGAATTTTGATCACAGCATCAACTAGATGGTAGCTTTTGAAACGTGTCTAGCTTGCAAGACTGTGCAGAATTCTGAGATAACTGGAATTCTTCACCTTTGCTGGTATGTACTCTGGGATTTCTGCTTTCCAATGTTTTGTTCAAGCTTTAATAGTCTTGATATTCAAGAGAGATTGTTAATCTAAAAGCATTTGTAGAAAATTGAGAAAACCTGTCTTCTTTGTTTCCTTGGAAATATTTACTTGTGTAAGTCTAAAAATTTTGTGTCCAGAAACTGGAGTAAGTTAGTGGTGATAAAACATCTCTCTCTCTGTATACACACACACACACAAACACACACATACACAAACATATATGCAATAAATACCAAAAAAAAATTATAATATATAAAATAATGTGTAACATATCTTTAATACTCTTCTGTTATACACAGATGTACACACATACACACAACCTACATGCCTTTATATATGTGTGTGTAACATAATCTGCTGCCTGGCTTTCTGTCATACCACCTGAGATCAGGCTCATCCAAGGGACATGGAATATGAGGAGCAATTAACAGATTTCCATGTACTATTAGTCTGTATTGGTTTGTGGTTGGCAGCTGATGGAGTACTGCCCCTTTCATAAACTCAGCATTTATTTGTGCTGTATGTTTGGTATGCAGTTGAAATTCATCTCACATTTAAAACCCATACTGGATATTCCAGGCAGCCATCATATGCTCTTTTAATATTCAACAAAGATAGAGAAGGGAAAAAAAGGCATGCATTTTGAAGATGTTTTTGGCCTTAGATGATTCAGACAAATCAGATACTCATCACGTCTTTATCTCTTCACTAATCATCATTGAAACTTCAGGGTGATTTGCACAGTGGGTGTCTAAATGAGATGATCCAGGCTCACCCCTTTTCTTTAATATGGGAGTTGATCCATCCTAGTTGTTATTGTAATACTTTATTCAAAACCTTTCTTCTAAACTACGAGAAAAAGGATAAAGTAAAAATAATCATCATAGCAAATGCACCCACACCCCTATCTGTAATTAGAAACCTAATTACCAATTATTTCCATTGATCTGTCATTGGTAATCATTTGGAAAACTCTGCCTGCATGGGAAAAGGATCTGCAGCAAAGCAGTTTTTTTATTCAACATTTTCTGACACTGCTCACTCCTCGAGTAGGCTGTCACAACCGTGGTGATGCAGGCTGCCTTCTGTTGATCTCCTTGGTAATTAGTTTTTGAAGGTTAATCCCACTAGGCATTCCCTGTGTCAGCTTGGAGTTTAATGACTTTCTGAGCTTTAAAGCACTACATGCTGGAGATAAAATATTGCACAAAGTTGAGGTCTGCCTGATCCTCCAGAATGCTTACCTGATCAAATTCAGATACCCAACCCATCAGGGTAGCACAGATGAGGCATTGCTGTTTTCCTGTCATTAGCTCCCTCCTGGCACACAGACAGTCCATGGTGTAACATGTGCATCCAGTGACTTTCTGACACTCATGGAAAAGGAACACATAACAATTTATATCTCAGTCAGAGAAATTTGCCTTTTAATGGAAATCCAGCTCAAAGTTAAACCTTGACTTCCAGGAAGGCCTGAAATTTATCTGGAAATAAAACCTAACTCCTAAAGTGCCTGAGCTAGAACTATTTGGCTGTGGGACTGTACCAGGTGACAAAGATGTTTGCAGGTTCTTATGCTCTTCTGTCATCACTCCAAGAAGGATTTCTGGTCTCATCCAGTGTGACTGTACTGATCTTCTGTGTAGGGGTTGTAACTCAAAACCAAGTAAAGAATAAGGAACTAATATGATATGCAGTGTGCATAAAAAGACCAAAAATAGTCTAGAAACAAAGTGAGGAAACCTTATAGCAACTGGAATTTAATGCATTCTTGGTGTGCAATAATGTCAAATTATTTGATCTTACATATAACTTTAGTCCTATAAAATTTCAAAGAATCATAGTTCTGAGTGGAAAAGGAGCCACCAGGATCAAGTTCAACTCCTGGCCCTCATCAAGAAACCCAAGAATCACATGTTTAGATAAATAGGGTGGGGTTCATCTAACTAAAAGTGAATATCTGTCCCTGAGAACATCATTCTTCTTTTCCTGTATAGCCATCACTGGAGAAACAGGTATTTTAGGGGGACAGTTCCTCTCTCCTCTAATCTGACATATAATTAAGATCAAATGAATCATGTCCTTAGTTTTCATACCATCAATGGAGAAAGGAAGGCACCACAGATAGTGAATCATCCTACCTATGCTAGGTGCCTTTTTAAGGATGGGTTATGCTTAATCCTAGAACGATCTTTGTATCTTTCCTGTGTATAAACATTTCCTTGATAACTAGTTTATATATGAGATACCAGACATAAATAAATCCATCCCTCCATCCATCAGACTTGCACACATTATGCACGTGTTCTTTAAAGGAAGGAAGAAATTCCTCATGCAGTGATAAGTTTTCCTTCTGGAGTGAAGTTTGAGCTCAGCTTATCCCTATGGCACCAAAATTAGGCTGTGTGGTTGAACATCTTAAACTGGTAAGACAGAAGGAATATTTGCAAATACATCCCCTTTCAGGCACAAATACCTGCTTGGTGAAGATCAGTGTAGCTGTGCTGGGGCTCAGCTGTTTTCCATCAGGGCTAATGACAACCACCGGGAGATATCTTCAGGATGAACTGGCTCTAAGGGAGATGAAGAGATTTTCTTATTTGTTCCCTTTCACTTATTGTAGCTCAGGAGGAGTGTGACTGGGTCATTAGGTTTTAAGAAGGGCTATAACAAGATATAAGAAAAAGAAAGCAAAAATTATTTTAAAAAAAGAGTACTGAAAAAAATATGGTAGAAGAAACGTAGAAGTAATTTCACAAGAGCTTCAGTTAAAGTGCATAAACTTCATTAAGGTGTGTGTTTTAATTGGTTGAAACATATTTGTTGAATAAAACACCATGTAGATTTTACACTAGAAGTAACAAAACAAATTTTATTTCCACAGAAGGAAAGTCTAGCCCAATTCTCCTTCCTTCCCTGACCCCAACTAGATTGGCAGCCCTTGCTGTCTCATGTAGTCAGGTGAGCAGCCCAGGGCAGGTTGTTCAGTGAATGCCTGTGCTAAACCCCAAGGGAGAACTTGGGGAGAGATTAAGAACTGGTCAAGTATCCACAGCCTGGGGAGATTAGAAACACAAATCCACAGAGAGCATTGGTTTGAGAGCTCCAGATGAGAGAAAATTTAAGCTATATCCCCTGTGCTTACCTTCAGCACAGCTACATGATGTGGAAGTTCAAAGGAATACTGTGAAAATCCTGATGTTGCTGGCACATGGTCCATGAAGAGCACATGCTGTTAACATGTGAACACTTTCTCCTCTGCTTGGCCTTCCAAGGCAGGAGGGTGCTGAGAAATTTCAATCAGTGGCAGTCAAGGGTTCACCAAAACATACCCAAGACATAATCAGGTAAAAAATAGCTTCTACCTAAACTTACACAAATTGTAAGTCGTTGTTGTTATTGTTGTTGTTCCCAGTGACAGGAAGAAACTTACTTCAGGATTATTAAATGGAGAGGGATATATCCAAGATGGTTGCAGAGATGCCTGCACTTTAGCAAGATAGCTTCTCACTATCTGAAAGTCTGAATACATATCTTAGATCTAAATTCATGACCCGTATTCTATAGATATGCAGACCCCATATCTGAATCCTTAAATTAATTATGTCTTTTTTCCTTTGTCGTAGGAAGATAGCATAGTTTGTGCTGTAAGGGACCTTTAAAGGTCCTGTAGCACAACTCCTCTGCAGTGAGCAGGGACATCTTCAGCTAGACAAGTCACTTAAAGCCCTCTTCAATGTTTCCGGGTATGGGGCATCCACCAGCACTCTGGGCAAATTCTGCCAATGTTTCACCACCTTCTTAGTGAAAAAACTCTTCCCTATATCTAATCTAAATCTACCCTCCTTTAATCTAAAATCATTGCCTCTTTCCCTATCACAACAGGCCCTGTCCTGATCTTTCTTATATACAGCCTTTAAGTATGAAAAAGCTGCAATAAAATTCCCTAGAGCCTTCCTCTTGTCCAGGTTAAACAGCCTCAATTCTCTCAGCCTTTCCTCATAGGAGAGGTGCTCCATCCCTACGATCATCCTCATCATCCTCCTCTGGAATCACTTCACCAGGTCCCTGCATGACCCTTAAGGTCCCATCCAGCCCCAGCTGATGATTCTGTGCTCTGAAATTGTGCTGGGTCAAACATGGACCCCTGATGGAGTTGTTGCCCACGGCTCACTGGACACAGATATCCAGACAATTCCACAGGCACTGATCTGCCGATCCATCAAATACATTTCTCTCCAATTTAGGGATGGATATTTTAGGATCCTCTGTCAAAGTCCTTCCAGAAATCCAGATAGATAACATCCATTGATCTTCCCCTGTCCTCCTTATTGTCTCTATATTTCCATTTCAGAATATTTCTTTTCTGAGATTTACGACACAGTGATGTGAAAATGCACATAATAGCAAAAATCTTATTAATTTAAGTAGGAACAATAACCAAATAATTTTCTTACCAAACTCAGAAAAATGCTGTCAGCTTTTGTTACTAAAGAGATTAGAGGATACATTCAAGGTATTATTAATTTTCTGAGCTTGTCTTCAATTGCATCCATTTTGATTTTGAATACCTATTAATTAGATAATTAAAGTTATTCAAAGAAAATACTGTTTAATCAAATGCCATTTTCTTAAGTAACTAGTATTTTACATTTATCAAAACATATTGTTATTTCATGAATGGTTAAGAGCAAAATTTTTAATTAAATTGACAGATAAAAGCCACAGATTTTATGATGCAACATCTATTCCTTCAGTTTTGAATTGAATCCAAAGACCTGAAGGAGGAAATGTTGTAATTCAAAATGTCTCTGACTAAACAGTTATGGTTCTGTTTATGATATTAGAAACACTGCCACATGCTTCCCAGTCTGTGATATGATCATGTGGGGGGAAATCTACACCAGGGTAGGGGTGTTTTTTCTTTTCTTTTTTTTTAATCCACATATATAGTAAGATGAAGATGAAATAAAATAAGAAGACATTATTTATCCAAGGTAATATAGACTATTATATCAATCCTTTTTTTCCCAGATGTATATTCAAAAGAGTATACAAAAATATACAAAACTGAGAGATAGAAAAAGAAAATAATCAAAAAACAAATGAAGAAACATTTTCATGAATAATTCCTAGGTTAAATTCCTAAGAAATTAAGCTAAGTAGCCATCTTTGAAAAAAGAAATAGATTTCTTTTCTACAGTTCTATGATATAAATTTTCAGCTGTTTATTTGACTCAGATATACATTTTCCACATGCAGTTGTTACAGCTGTCCAATAATGAGATTCAGAACAAGGTGTCTGAGACAGAAATGACTATTCTGTCAAAATAGCCCAAAACTGAAATTCAAAGGGCTCAAAATCAACTCAATAGAAGCTCTTATAATCTGACTTTCGCCATAAAGGCTTGCATAAAGGTTTTATTTCATTTTTGTTTCTACTGTTTCTATCACATTAAAAGAATATGTGTTTTCTAGTGGCTAGCATTAAACCAAAATGCACAAAGCAGTTGAGCCAGTCTCCATCTTACCTTGATAATCACAAAGAAAAAGAAATCTGATCTCACAGCCAGACTATTATTCTTAGGTGTAGGTTGGCTCGTTCCTGAACATTGTAAAGAGTGTACATGATTTCAAATACTTTTTCAGTTTTAATATATTTCCTTTTCCTTCTGTGCCTGAAAAAATATATCCTGCAGGTTAAGTTAACATGGGTTTGTATATATTTGTAAATATACAAATATATTGAAATTGAAATTGAACTGGATAAGATGTTACATGCTTCTTTATCTACAATTTAATCATTAATCTGCTGTTCGGAGAGAATGGGAATGTCTTAACTTTTCATCTTTAATTTGCAAACTTTTCAGGAAACTGTCTTTTCTTCTGAGCCATATATTGACTTTCATAAAAACATATATTAGACTAATTTTCATAGTGGTCAAAACTAAAAATTATCATTTATTCCATATATTGACATTTCTGCATTTATTTTTAGCTACCTAAATCAAACTTTAACTGACATCATTTTCCATGTCCTACATTTAAAAATGCTATAACTCCATCCAGTTAAAAAATCCCATTGATAAAAGAGAAGGTCTTTACTTTAAAAATAGCATAGTTTAGTACATATAGCTAAAAATATGTAACAAAGGAAACACATTTAAATCTTTGCTTCTCATGATATTGAGCATACTAATAAATGAAAATGCTTTGTCTTAATAATCTCTTCCTTGTGGACTATTTAAGTAGAAATTCAATGAAATTTTTATGAGGGAAAAACAAAACCTCGTTACAAAGCTTTCATTTTGCCAAATGTGATAACAGTGCTTACAAAAGAAAATCCTAGCTCTTTGCACATACTTTTGTGTGCAGTTAAGATAAAAGTTGAAGTTTCTTTTCCCCTGTAAGCAAAAGTTAAGCACCTGCTACAACCACGGTTTTGGAGCAGAGATTACATTAGATTGCAGCCTTAGGATCTCCTTTGTTTCATCTAACTAGAGACATTTAAAAGTTGATAAACCTAAGCTAATTGTTTAGGCTTTCTTTTTAATCCATCAGGAAAGACAGGCATCTCCAAAGCATGATTTGTCCTGCTTATCTTAGAAACATAGGTGCAGAAATCTCATTACCATGGGAGAAGTTGCCTTTTCAGAAATTCCACTTTCCTTTTGAGTACAAAAAATCTTAAATAGTATGGTCAAATTAAACAGGCAACTTCTAAAATAGTCCAGTGAGATGAGGTTAATCTCCTTACCCTTTACATATCAGACTAAATAATTTTCTAATATGTTAATTCTACCTTGAAGTTCTGAACTCTGTGGGTAGGTTTTGACAGAGGAAAGAGGGAACCCTGTCTTTGACCTTGAGTTTTGTCTTGAGGTTTGGGCTTCTGAGGAATTTAAGAGAAAAAGGAAGGCTCTGGTTTTTGGTTTGACATCAAGAAGGGAGCTCTTAGGTAAGCCTCTGTGAAGATTCACTGCCATGTTTTGCTGGACTCAGAGAGGGGCCAGAAAGGCTGGAGGGGGATCTTTTACAAGGGCACAGTGATGATGGAACACAATGATGACAGAACCAGGGGAAATGGTTTTAAACTGACAGAAGGTGTGTTTAGATTGGGTATCAGGAAAAAATTCTTTACTATCAGGGTGAGGAGACACTGGAACATGTTCCCCAGAGAAGCTGTAGATGCTCCATCCCTAGAAGTGTTCAAGGTCAGGTTGGATGGAACTTGGAGCAACCTGGTCTGGTAGAATGTTGGCACAGGGCAGGGGGCTGACACAAGGTGAACTTTCAGGTTCCTTCCAAATCAAACTATTCTATGATTCTGTGTTATGTACAGCCATAGTTCTGACACATATTGAAAATTCAGCACAGTTAGTAAATCCTTTTGCTTCATGTAGTTCTTAGAGGCAAAAAAAAATGCATGGCAATTACAGTCAGTAAATCTTATTATAAATTGTATCATATGCATGCATATGATACATATGCATATTGTGCATATGTATCATATGCATGCATATGATACAGTTTATAATAAGATTTACTGACTGTAAATCAACCATATTGTGATTCAATGTTGTATTTTTGCCGGCATTTTTTAGACAATTTTAGTTGGGCAGCAGAGTCTAAATAAATTAGTCTATAGACCCTTTCCATTTGTTTCTATAAGGTCTGAGTCTTGTTAATGGATTCCTGGAGTGGATAGTGGCTTTTTCTTTAACTGGGATTTTTTTTCCTCGTTTAAAAAAAAAACAAAAAAAACCAAAGCAACCAGAAAAAAAAAAAAACACAAACCAAAAAAAACTATGTCAGAATGTGTGATAAGTGTTTCTATTCCTGAAGCAATTACAATTTGCAAATGAGAATTCAGGAAAGCTTTGTTCTTTAGTTATTTCTCAGGCAAAGGGAGAAAATAAACCTTTGAATTAAGTGACATGACATAAGGTTATTTCAAGGGCCCAGTGTTTTATTACTGACTTCTGATCATGCAGGTTGAAGCAAAATTATCCAGACAAAACTCTTTAATATAAAATGGATAAAGGAATCTAAATCTCTGGAAGCCATAGGATCTGACTTCTTAGCACTTTGGGTAGTGTTGGCATCTTCTAACTTTATACATCCATAGAGTAGGAATCTCTTTTTCTTTGCTAAGCCTATCTGAAGATAGACACCTAATCCAAATCAGATGAGCTATGATTTAGGATTGGTTATTTCTCTCTTTTTAAAGGGGCTTCAAGTACTTCAGATAACCTCAGATGAAACCATCCTACAAGCTGCACAAATGTAACATGGATATCAGGAGAGGTAAATGCCACATTAATTGATCATTTCTAGCTTAGAGTAGCATAAACTTTATTAGCACATTTTTAATACATTATCATCAACATTGTGATTCCATTTTCAAGGCTGAAAAGCTCTGAGTTAGCTCAGAGAAGTAGAGGGGTTTGTGCAATGGGGGTAGGCACAGGATTCTGGAGCTCTGCCCAGCTTGTGCCATTAAGTGGGCAGCACCCAACAGAGGAAATACTAAAACATGTGAAAAATCTGCCCCAAAGCAATGCTGAAAATGCCACCTGATTCATCTACAGATACAATTCATTCTAAAGACCTTTTACTCTAGCCTAGCCAGGACTTTGAAATGGAAGCTATACTTTTGTATGTGTCTGTATATGCAGTGATTTCTTCTTCTTAATAATCTTTATGGTTCCCAATGTAAAGTACCAGCAGCACTTAATTATTAATTAGGAATTTTTTCCATACCTAAACTGAGGAATAGAAAATACTAATTTTGTTTGGTTTTGGTTTTGGTTTGGATCACAAATACCTGAATATAATAAATGAAATAT
Organism: Lonchura striata; assembly: GCF_050655825.1. Classification (NCBI taxonomy): domain Eukaryota; kingdom Metazoa; phylum Chordata; class Aves; order Passeriformes; family Estrildidae; genus Lonchura; species Lonchura striata. The sequence goes on from NC_140741.1 coordinate 68,795,106, forward strand.
TTTAATTTGTGAGTTCTTAAATAGAGATGTTATTAGTAGATGCTGAAGTAATTTGCTTCTGTTTTTGAAGCAAATTACTTTCCTATCACAAGAAATTCATCTCTGCTGGAACAGAACTCTAGCCCCTGGGCAAGGAGTTGGAGTTAGCTCCAGCAGATCCTCCCTGAGAAAATCCAGATTGTGTTAAAACTCCACGTTTGCCTGAAAATGAGAAGTGCTCAGATCTGCAACTCATGCCTATCATAGCAGAGCAGTAAGACCAAAAGTGAACTCACTGAAGGTTGGTGGGAGGCTGGGGAGTGCCATGGGCCTCCCTGCCTGCTTGTGTCACTGCCTGGACCCTTCTAGGGATGGATTCTCTGGGAACTGGAAAACTTTATCTGATGTGCACAAAAAGCTGTTTGGGATCACGCTGACAGTGTTGGTACCCCATGGGATATGAGTACTTCATAAGGAAAATTTATGAGTAAGAAGAGATTTGGAGCATGACTAAAAGGGAGGGGTCAGCTGGGTAAAAGAAAAGGATTTGAGACAGATAGAGTTGGACATCCTCAGGGATAGGTATTGGATTGATTTTGCATATCCTCATTAATTATTCTGACAAAATGTAGGAATGCTATATTAATTTTGGCTAAGCGCCTGATTTTTGGAGCTATGGTCAGAACAGAAAATCATAGTTCACAGGCAAGCAGCTTTGTATTTCTGAAAAACAATAAAGGGGAATATGTACACGCAAAAATAGGGTTTTCTAAATTCAATCTAGCCTAGCTGATCAGAAACTACAGCTGGTTTCCTGATGTGAAGTAAAATCCTACCAAAGAATTAAAGTGTGTTTTGCTGCAGTGATCATGCCCAATACTGCTCCTTCTCCCATTCCTCTATTCTGTCCCTATATTGTTAGTGCCTAAAGAGAGGAATGTGTACAGTTAGTCATTGGTAGAGCAAAAAATGTGTGCTGTGAGCTTCTGGCTGGACTTAAGAATTGCAGGTCATGAATTTCACTGAACTTGTTCCTTTTTACATGATCACAGTTTTAATGAAGACTAATCCTATTTAATTATGCAAAAATATTATACAAGATCTAGAGCAACTATCTGTAAAGCATTTGGGAAATAAGTAATATTTGCTGTTAAAAATAAGTGTCTTACTTCCAATTTGAAAATATAGGCATGTAGCTATCAGCCATCATTTCTCTTTATGCATAAGACAAAATCATCCCTCAATACTCCGCTAAGTGGCTTGAGCAGCAGTGAATACATTCCTATCCTTTAGCAGCTCTCAGAGTTTTAATCAGTTTGATGCTGGTAATTGCTGTACTTTCAAGTTAACAGCTATGTTTCCTTTCTGATTAAGGGGGAAAAGGTTATCATCATCATCATCATCATCCTCTCAGGATCAGAAAAACACTCTGGAGGTGTGCATTGCTCTCTGCTGATCACAAAGGGAACTCAGGGGTCAGGTTTGGATGTCTGATTCCCAAAGGACCAAAAAGGGCAAATTAGTCTAATCTTATTGACATAAACTCTCTTTAACAGGTGATTTTAATAACTCTATATCAACCACCTATCAGTTTATTTCATCCTACTTTCCTGACCTTGTAATCAGCACCAAATTTATCAGTTATGAGACTGCATTTAGTTCCTAAACACTTATAAATACCACAAATAGTACAGATCAAATAACTCATCTCTGTGCAGTCCAACAGAAATAAACCTGTTCAGCATTAACTTGCTATTTATACACTTATTCAGAGGATTCTACAAGTCAGTTCAACAATATCTGTTTTCCTTATTAGCTGATATTATCTCACTCCTTTAAATCCGTGCTATTCAAGTTCTGAGATCAGTATCAGACTGACAGTAAGACAAATTTGTTATCTCATTTATCCCTTAAAAACAATGGTCTAACATGAACATCCCTACAAGATTCTGGACTCCCTTCTATTCAGTGGTTATTGAAAATTGAGTGTGAACATTACCAAGATTTTCTTGATGCAACAAGCTTCCAAGTGCAAGAACCTCGATTTCCTGGCTGGAAGACTTCTATAACCACTCTTTAATACAGAGTTAAAGAGGAGAGTTTTCTCCAGGAACCTCACCTTTGAGACATCCTACCAGAAGATGAATGCAATAATCAAATTCTGACCTTACAAATGTTGAGTCAGGATGGGCACATAAAACATGCAAACTTATTGAGGGTTTACATATATATGTTTGATAGTTTGAAAAGTTAATAACGTGTTTTTACATGGAAACACATTTTCTCAAAAATAATAATAACAGCACTCTGTGATAATGTTATGCCAGTGGCAGCCACAAGGAATTCCTCCAGGACATGTCAGGGTGTGTGAAACTCCTGCTGCTTGTTGCCTAGGCTTCCCACTGTTTTGAACTCCAAAGCTGAGAGATACTGAGCCCTGTTAATTAGCATTTGTAATGACAGTTCTATTTCCATCATTTTGTGACTGTAGAAAGTGTGACTCTTATTCAATTTATTCTCACTGTTTGATTAGTCATGCCACTAACACCACCCTTAAACCCTTACCAGCTCTTCTCCATTTCACTTCCCTGATTCTTATTTCCATCTTATGATGAAGAGCAGAACATTCTTTTCCAGAATTTATACCTCACATAAAACAAATACTGTTGCTTCAGACGTCATTCCTGCTGGGTTTTCCTTTGCCTCCTTCATTAATCTTTGCTACACTTTTGCACCTGTTATTCAATAAAAATTGCTAAGAAAGAATAATTATATATAATCTGTAATAATCTCCTGAACCTAAAGTAACAAACTGTATGTTATACTTGGAACATTCATCTCCTGCTCCATACTAGGGGTTGATGACATATTGACTAAAATCTGTACTCTCAGGATATTTTCTACAAGAGGGAGAAACTGAGAGAAGTTTTTTATATCTTTAGTTTTAAAAGACAAAAAAAAAAAGTGACGCATAAATCAAGTGAAAGAGGAAGAACATGAGAGGAAGGATGGAGTGAGGAAAGGATGGGGTGTGTCAGTGTGAATCAAAGCTGGCTGCTGAGGTTGTCAATAGTTAATAACCTCTTCTTAATAGATATAACAATTCTTGCTCTTGCCCAGTCTAATTATCAGATATCAATGCCTCTCTGCCTCCCAGTTATGATATCCCTTGCTGAGTAATCAAGGAATCAAAAAGACAATACAGGAAATTTAGATCCTCCACACAACATTGCCCTATGATAGACATAAAGAAGCCCTTATTGCTTGGCCTGTGAGTGTATTGAAAATCTCAATTCCCTGGGCTGTGAATTCTGCAGTTTTCCAGATAGCTATTAACACTTGCTAGAGGGGGTGGAGATTCCTAAACCAACATCAACAGAAAAGACTCGAGCAGAGACAAAACTGGCAGGAGGGAAAGAAACCTGGAATGTAAATCGGAGCCTTGAAGCCATTTGGGATACAGGCAGGACACCAAGGCTGAGCTTATGCAGCTCTTTGCTTCCCTGGGGCCCATCTGGGAGCTCTGGCTGCTGATTGTGCCATGGTCCTGTGACAGGGAGTTCCTTCTGTCTGTCACCCACTACGACAGAACTGGTAAACCAAGGATTTTACCTCTGAAGAGGCAATGTGGCTTTCAGCTATTCTCAGCAGGCCCCCAAGAAGAGCAGAAGCAGCTGCTCCTCCCAGCAGCGTGAGGCTCCTGGCTCCCTGTGACACCGCACAGGGGCAATGGGCAGGGAGAATGCAGCTGCTCCCTCCAAACACTTGGAAGAGGAGAAGGGAGGCATGCTATGTCAGTGTTCAATTCTCTAAAAAATGGGAGTGTGGCACTATCCTGACATTAGGGCATGAGGGAGAGAAGTGTTACAGAGTACAGCAACTACTGCTTTGGTCAAGACAGCAGAGTTCCAGTGACAGCAAGGACAATAGGATTTCTTAAGCTGTCACAAATAGCCTATCCTCCCATTGACCTGATCTTCCTCATTTAAATAGCAGTATAATGTTTCAGGGCTTTTTGTTTGTGGTCTTTGTTTTTTTTCTCCTTCACCTAGTCCCACTGGGCTCACTTGAGCAGACAGGCAGGGAAGGGAGCAATGCTCGTTAACTTGTCATTTTTTCAGCAGCTCTTCAAAACCCTGAGTCAATATTCACTGGAGGATTATAACGAGAGGAAAGAACTTGAAAGCCTGTCTCACACTGCATTTTAACAGAGGGAAAGCTCCAAATGAGATTATGTGAATCTGGAAGAGAACCACTCCATCCCAAAATGTCTGACTGCTCAGAAGCCTGGTGGACCAGCCAGAAGCCTCCTGCAGATTCTTCATCCAACAATATTTTGTGTCAGTTTTTCTGATGTCCTCTAAAAATCAGATTCCAGTGGTATTCAAAGCCTTGTGTGAGCAAGTCAAGCAGTGAATATATAAATCTCAGATGGTTTCATCCTTTGAGCAACACTAGAATTTGGATGAATCCTGGCTTAAGCCTTTTATCTCATGCCAAGTTCTTCCCTGTCTGTGAAGCCCATGGTATTTTCTGCCATTCGCACACAAGTCCTGAAATGAGATTTAAAGTCTGTTCTCTGGTCCTATCCCTTAGCACCATTTTATTTGCAGTTTTAATTCAGATATACATCAATCCCATTAGAAACTCTGAATTACGTGTTAATTAAACATGGCACTCATAAATGGTTGTGCTGAAGTTAGTGGTAAATCTCTTACTGCCTGTCGCAGGAAAGGCTCCAAAGAACTTACAGAGTGCTCTTTTGATTACTTCTGAGAACTAAAAGTGAAAAAAAGGCCAAAACCCACTTTATTCTAGTACACAGGCACAGATATTGAAATATCTCAGCATTTACCAATAAAACACCAGAGGGCTCAGGTCTGATGACTGAGCCATAGGATGCTGGTGGAATAACCAAGATTATGGTGTTTGTGTCACAGCAATCTCTAAATTTGCAGCAAGAAAATCTGGTTCAGGATTCAGTTGCCCAAACTTTAATATCTTATTCCATTTTAGATATCTTATAATACCTCATGTGGCTTCCAGTTGTTGCTGCAGAGGGCAGATGTCCAATGGTGACACACAATGGTGTGTTTCAAACACATAATAAAATGGTTTGAACAGTAAATAGTGCTCCTTTGTGCCATGGAAACACACCTTCACTGACTGACATGCATGGAAAGAGAAGTCAGAGGAAGCCAATAGGCCTCTGAGCCATTTATGGGAGGGAGGGAGGGAGGGAGGGAGGGAGGGAGGGAGGGAGGGATGGAGGGAGGAAGGAAGGACAATGACAAAACAAAATCAAGGAGAGCAAAAAGAAACCCAGAGATGATGAAGGAATAAAAGTTTTCAAGTCTAGACATGTTTAATTGTGTAAGTTTAGATTTTATAGTGAACTCTAGATAAGAAAACTGCTCTGTTTCTGAGGGCTTAAATTAAATAATAAAACAGTCATTTTAATTGTTTTCTACAGGGAAGTAAAAAGAAATTATCTTCAATACAGAGTTTTATAAAAAATTGTGAAGAATATAATTTAAGTATGGCAAACAGATTACAAAAAAATTAAATTACAAAGCTCAGACATGACAGCTGGATAAGTTCTGGAAGACTGATGGAGCTCCAAGTAAGAGATGCATAACTCAGAGTTTGGATTGATTCCATGGTAGTGCTGCAGACATCCAAACTACACCTGTATGGCTGGAAGCTCAGACCAGGTGTTCCTGATATTTTTCAAACTTCATAACAGGGAGAACCTCTCAAGACTCCAGGATGAGACTGCTGATGCAGCTGCCTGCACTGCAGTCCTGGAATGGTAGAGCTGAAATTTTTGTTTTTCATACTCTGAAGACAGACTGTACTTGTGAGGCACAGCACCTACTGCTGAGTTTGGATTCATTTGCAGCTTGCTGGGTGAATTGTCCTGTTTAATTGGAAACTTCTTAGATTCAAGTTATTTCTAATGAAATCTATTAGTTTATAATCTATTAATATATCACCTGCTAACTTGTACCTTATATTTTGCTAGGATGTGGTGCTGCAGTACATTTTGGAGAAAGGTAGCTCTACCTGGTGAAGTACCTCTCCATTTTATTTTAGCTCTTATGCATTTGTAATAGGAAGTAAACTCAACACACAACTGATCATTTTGAAAATGACTGTGAAAGGCTTGTCCCATATTTTACTCCCTGAACACGTTGGCATCTGTAGTCAACCTAAGGAGAGCTGTGAGTTCTGGAAGCCCTGGGTTGTCCAGCATCCACTTCATATTTCCTCAATACTCTTTTCTAGTCTGTCATTCTCCTTCTTGGGGGAAGATTGGTGGTATTCATCATCCTCTCACTTTTTGTTACTGCATGGGATTGAGTTATCTCTTCTAATTCTCTTTGTCTTTCAGAGAGTGGAGAAGCTAGGGAACACAGTCTGAAGAAAGTCTTTGATCAATGAAAGCAGAAGCCAAGCCCAAATTCTCTGAAAGTGATACTTGGTAGCTCTGAAAACCTTACACTTAAGAGGCAGAATTAATTTGCCACTCCTCACTGTAAATTGTCATAGTGGAGACCAGGACCTCAGAGGTAAACCAGCTCTACAGAACCAACTCTACCTGGCTGCATAAGGAGATTTAATTTTTTCTGATTCTGTGTAGATCTCTGAGTGAAAGCTAAGTTATTTGTTTAGAAGTCCTTTTCTAAGAGTCTTACAGTGGTTTGAAAGTCCAAATCTTCCCCTATGGCCTTCTGGGGACTTGTCTTTGCTCTTTTGCTTCTCTCTGCATTAGCAACATCTGATAGAGTGAAGAGCTAGAAGCTCTTAATTTGATTTTCAGAATTTGTTCTTTTCCTTGATTCCAGTATTATTATAAGCAATCTGCAGCCCTGAAGAATCTGCTTTTCTGGCTTGGTCTAGACATATCCCACAGTTTTTATAATCCAGTTTCGTATTAAATCTTTCTGCAGACTCAAATGTCCTAAGTGTGGAAATAATGAGATTTATCGGTCAGTTCCTTCTGAGCCTACAGAAAAAGCAGCTCATATTGCTACTTGGTATTCAATATCCATATGTATTTCTGGAGAAGAAAATGCACTTTTACTATTTCTTAAGACTAACTGGATGGCACTTTTCCTGGGAATCCCCTCAATGGCTCTGAATGTGCTGGTTCTGTGGACATAGTATCACTCCACACAGTTGTGATTTTTCTGCCTGAATAATGTAAAAGTGCACAAAACCAAATATATGCAATAGTTAAAAACTGTATGTGTTTGCATGAGTTTGTCATGGTGTCACAACTGGAAGTTTTTCACACATTTAATGTTATTACAGCCTAATATAACTTGCAAGGGACAAAATTTGTTTTAATTCCAGCCCTGAGAGGCAGCAGACTAGTGCCTAGATCTTAAAAAAATTAGCCATTGTTTCCCGTGGATTTCTTTTCTTCAAGTTAGTATGATAACACAAGAAAATAAATAAGTTAATTTTCCAATCATTCGTTCATTACTAAAATGATGATGGCTCATTAAATAATACTCAGGTCATAGGGAGAAGTTTGTTCTTAACTTCCTGTGTCTGCAGTTGGTTTATGGCCTGAAGAAAGGACCTTACAGCTTTATGACTTCCATTCTCTGCAAAATAGCTGTTGCTTTTTCTGGTGAGGACTAATCTTTATCAGGATCCTGTTAATGGTCATGTAAAATTTTGTGCCAGTGAGCTTAAGGGGTTATTATTTGCAATTTAAAAAGGATATTCTTTCTAATGTTTTCTAATTTTTTTTTTGGTAAATGAGAGCAATCTCACTACAAAAACTTCAGGCTTTATGCTGTGTTAGTCAGAGATAACATACACATATCTCCCAGCCAGACAAGTCAAGGTTTAATGTTGATTTTCATGTTCCTTGAGCTGACCTTTTAATGTCTTGAAGGTTTTTTTGCCATCCTATTTTTGGAATTTTATTTGATGCTAATCTTTTCCACCTCATTACTTGCACAATCCACAGAAACATTTGGAGCTAAAGAATAGGTTTATTTGTCAATTAAACTGTTAATTGATTTTCAGATTATTTTATATGTCTTTCACAGTCTTGCATCAGCTACTTTTGTTGCTAACTGCCCAGCTGAGTCCGGGGCAGGGATTGAATATTGCTGAAACCATCATGCACTCTGAAGCTACCATTTTTAAGATGGGACTGATGAACTCTACATTTTGTGGTGAAACCAAGCCATCAGGCTATAGTGCACACAGCCTTGGCACAGCTGGCTCAGGAAGCCACTGCATGGAGAGTGTTTCCATGTGGCACCTCAGGAGCGGCTACAGGAGATGGCCATGCTGAGGACAGGCCATCACCTGTGAGGCCAAGGCAAGCCAGGTCAGGTGTGTTGGACCAGGTCTTTCTTGGAAAAATAGCCTGTTCCTGTGTGAATCCACTACAGTCTTCTATTTGATGTTCTGTGAGATGCTAAGCTGCAGTCTTGACTATTTTAATGGAATTCCAGCACAGTTTCCCTCTAATGGGTCCAGTAATGCATACAAGATTATACATTAAGGGAGAAAGTCTCTATCACCTCATAAACATTCAGTATTTTGATTAAGATAGAGATATGGAATAAAGGTCTAGTTACTGTGGGAGTTTTCAAACTAAATTGAGTATAATAATAATCTCTATAAATCTATATATAACTGGTTAACTGAGTTACTACAGGAATCCTTTCATGAAAGCAAAAACCTTTATCAAAATTAAGAGCACAAGAGTCAAACAAAAGAATAAATCCCTTCACAGAAAAATGCTGGCTGTTGAAGGTCATAGAATTTTAATCTGATCTGAGTTCAAGATGACAAACTAAAATATTCATATGTAGTTCCAGAATCACTAGCACATGCTTCTTTACCTATGGAAATTAGTGCAGAAAAAAATCAGGAATTAGCATGATGGCTGAGAAGATTTTGAAAATCTTTTTCTTCTCAGAAAATAATGATTCAAGACAATAAACTTTCTCACAGTGAGTTTTTGTAAGTCTTGTTTCCAGTCAGAAGGAGCAAACAAACAGATCTTAGGGACTTTTTTTCCAAAATTGCCAACAGTTTGTTTTGATATTTTCAAAATGAAAAATGCTGCTTTCTAAAGTCAATATATTTTTTGGTTTGCTAGTCAAAATAGAGTTACATCTGCCATCACTTACAAGTGTAGAAGGTTGCAGCTTTTTGGATTGAGTATTGCATAGAAGGCATACACAATGCCAAAATTTCTGCTCTCAAGCTGTGTGCAGATGTATTTATATTCCAGAATTCATCACTCTTTAAAAATGTAAGATTTTTTTTTCCATTTTTGCACTAACAGATCTTTCTTAGAAGCCCCTAGCAGTTTGTAGGAAGGATGCTTAGTCCTCAGTTGAGAGCAGTAGTCATTCTATTAAATAAAAATGGAGTAGGAGTGCTTTGCCTAAACATGACTGTTCAAGATGAGAATGTCAACACCAGCAGCTGGGTCACTCTCTAGTCTCCTGCTTGCCCACTACTTTACCAGCCAGGATTTTTCTCTGCTGCAGATCAGCAAGGTTTTTCCTCAACAAAGCTGGCTCATACATGTATTTGGCTGGGCACACAAAACACAATGAGTGAAGAATGGCCCTAAATACTAATCAGAGAGGGCAAAGCCAATTTGTTAACCATAAAGGGTGCAAACAGTTCTGCAGAAAGAGGTCTAGAAAAGAAATCCTGCTTCTCCTGGAGCATTGAATGAAGTCAGTATAGACACACTGGTTAACACCATGATCCTGAAGAGAGCTTTAGACTGGAAGATGCTCATTTACTTGGTTGTGTTGGGTGTCTCACATCCACTTACTAAGAATTCACTCCAGAATTAAGTGTTGTGTTGAAAAGTTGCTGCTAAACATCAGTTTCACACAGCATAATGTATTAAACTGCCTCCTGTGATATCCTTCATTCCCTGGATAAGGAATAACTCCATTAAAACTCATATTTTTTAAAATGAAATTGCAATTAAATAGTTCATTTGAATTCAAGATTTATCAGGTTCAAGAAGAATGCTAACCACTGTTCAAATGAAAGAATCTGGCACAGTGTATTCAGTCAGCAAAAATAAGGCAAATTATTAAATGTTCATGTGTAATGTAGATCAACTGTTCTGAAAGTGCAAATAGCATAACTTCATTTTAATTTTAAATACAGCAGGTACACAGGGGTTAATGAAGATAATTATATTTGGGTGTTATGCACATAAATCATATTAGCATATAACAGGATTTGTGGCTGCAACACCCACGCATCAGCTCTTATATTTACTGCAAACACTCTAACTAGGTTTCCATCCCCAAAGTCTGATTTACTACTCCAGGCACTGTCGTGGGGCCAGGCTGACCTACTGAGTTATAATACAGTACAATGCTTTCTCTGTTCTATCAATGTTCTTATTTCTCATCTAGAGAAGGATTATAGAGACAAAAATCCAGTTTCTCCTAATTGCACCAGCATGATGCACACTGGGATAATTTTTGAGACCACAGCTGCAACTAGAGTTGTAATAAAGGTAAATGATGTACCCTTTAAATATGTGCAATTACAACTTTTTCCCTTGGAACATCTTATCACTAATGAATATACAAGTTACTATGTGAAATGAGTAACAAAAGGAATTGCTGTAACAAGCAAAGTCTGTGTATATTTCAAAAAATGCCATTCATGTGTTGAACTGAGTTCAAACAGCAATGCAATCCATCCTCTTGGGAATGAATGTGGATAGCAAGAGCAGTAATATTGAAGGTTGCCAAAAAATACCTCATGTACCTAGAAATTATTTATATGGAGCCCCTTTTTAAAGCAGACTAATAGGTTTCCATACAGAAAAGAGCCTGGCCCACACTGAGTGAATGAGAGTCCGCTGTGCTGCCGAAGGGGACAGATTGTGCACGGGGCTTAGTGTCTTCTTGAGTATGCTCAGATTTCTGCCTGCAGCCTCTTATTTCACTCTCCTTCCTGCTTTCTTCCTCAGAATATGGCTTAGAAGTCAGCTACTCACTCTTATTGCATTTTCTATGTTTTCCTTCATTTCATTTTCTTGTGCTTGAGAAAGAAAAAGTAAATATAGAGCTGCAATTGGCTGAACAACTTTGCCTTTGCTTCCTGCGAGTTAGAAACATTATGCTGACTTACTAGGTTGTCTCTAGCTAAAAGAGGAAATAAATAAGCTCTAATTAAATGAGTTACCTTTGTGCTGTCTAACCTTCACACCACAGTCACATGAAAGGACTCATAGGAAAGATTTGCTGCATACAAAAAGTCAACAAGAAACACTGCACCTATAAAATAATCTTTATTTTTACTAGTGTGAACATTTTGAGGCACAAACTACGGTGGGAAGGAGTACATTTACAAACCAAAGAATTCATTCCCTTGCAGATGAAAGAACAAGAGCTGTCTTATCTGTGATTAATTTTTAACACCCCCAAGAAAATGAGAAGAGAGAACTTAAGCACTTTTTCCTTGGTCTCAGAACTCTTTTTTTTACTCCTGAAACAGTCACATAGAAGCTGGGCACCTCAAATCAATGGATGTAACTCAACTTGGAAAGCAATAATATAGCCACAAGTTGTTTTGGTCACTGTGATTGCATCACTGTATAAAAGTTACATTGCCATAATTGATGTGACTAGAGCTTGTGTAGCTAAAACAATGACATTTAAAATTAACTGATCTGGAGAAGTGTGAGTCTGAGTATGTAAGTTCAGCACAGCTTACAAGACACACCTGGTAAACTGGTTTCCATTTTCAAGTTTCAAAACATACTGGCCACCATTGGACTCCAGGCTGATCTCAGTACTGAGTTATAAAAAGCCACCTCAGATACTCAGGCACCTCAGTCACCAGTGAGGAGCAGTTACACAGAGAGGTGCACTTCAGGTCCCTATAATTTACTTCTATAATTACCTCTCAGCACTGTCAAATGAATGGACTGTACAGAGTAGAGACACCCACTAACCATGCTAACTCCCCAGTGAGAGTGATACTATTTGTAAACTATTTATACAAATTATGCCTTTAGGGTATTTATTGTATATTTAGGGTCTAACCAGTTCTCTTTTAACTTTGTGTAAGGTTTTCTAATGTCCTAAAATAACAGACTACAAACTTTGTTGTGATAACGTCTAATAATTCCAGTACTAGACCAAACTCACTGGGCATGTGATCAGAACCTGTTGTTTGGACCCTCATCACCAATTCAGAGAACTTTGGGAAATTCATTTCAGTGGTGGATTATTTGTCTGGAAAGAACAATTTTACTGAGAACTAAAAAGGTTAGCAGTTGAAATAATTTATCATGGTATGCACCCATCCTGAGAGGTGAGCACATTTTATTATTAAAATTTATTAAAACTCTTTCTTCTTCCTTGCTTTTATACCCGGCTCTTCACCAAACCAAACTAAATGGGAACTCAAGATCTCATTTCTACTACTTATCTATTTTACTCTTTGTGTTTTAGTTTTTAAATTAAACTTTTGGGCTATTTGTTTTTCTTTAAATCCAGGCTGTCTTGGAGAGCATTGTTTCTGTGATTTCTAACAGGTTCCATTACTTTAGAAAATTACAGTTTTTGGTTTGCTTGTTTATTTTTTAATTTCTTGTGACCTTGTATGAAATATACTTCTTCAGATGTCATTTCAAAGTATTACCTGAATTGGGACTGCATTGTTAAAAAAAGGGACTTTGGGCCCTTTCTTTCTCACACACACAAGCATTAACATATTATACTTTGTAGAAATCTCAAAACTGAATTTGGTGGCATCTCTTACATCACTTACCATAACAACTTAGATATTCTGTGATTCTATTTATATCACCATTCAAACATTAAATAATGAGCTACCAGAGCAACCAACTTGTCATCCAGTGGATATTGCAATGACACATGAACAATTCTTTTATCTAAACCTTGTAACTGGACACCCACCTGAGATGAAAGATTTTTACCAATGGAAATTCAGTGCAGGCTGTTTTACACAGCCTGAATCTTTACTTTTGGATAAATGAGTAAACAATCTTGGCTCATATAAGACTGTACAGAATCCCATTTTGCATTCACATTCTAAAGAGCTGTGCTTGCTCTATTTATTAAGTATGTTGTAAATAGTCATGCTCTTCATCAATATGCTTTTTTAAGCATTCCTCTGCAGATAGCTTAATTAAAGTAGCTGAAAACCACCTAATAACAGAGCCTACCTTGAGACCAAGGAGCTGTTCCTGTTCTTGGCTTTGCAAAGTCAAGAGTTTATCATGCAGCCTCTGCAAGGAACAAATCCTTTATAAGCCTTGAATAAGATTGGTACTGCTTCTGTCAGCAACCTCCTCTGTTATGCCAAATACATTTAGATAGTATCTATCTTTTTTTTTTTTCCAGATGGTTTTAGGGCACATTTTATATTCAGCAACTACTGCTTGCCTTCTTTTATCATCATACAGCTACAAATAACATGCAAACAGTCCTGATTTAACCCCAGCTAGCAGCTCAGCCCCATGTAGCTTCTCACTCCAGCCCAGACCCTGTGGGACCAGCGAGATAATCACAAGGGAGGAGTGGGAAAACTCATGGGTGGAGATAAAGAGAGTTTAATAGATAGAGAAAGGCAAAGCAAAACAAGGAATTCATTCACCACTTCCCATGGGTAGGCAGGTGTTCAGGCATCATCAGGAAAGCAGGACCCTACAATGCATAACAGTGACTTGGGAAGAGCAACATCATCACACTGAATGGTCTCCTCTTCCTGCTTCTTTCCACTGCTTTGTATTCTGAGTATGGCATGATACAGTCTGGATATCCCTTAGTTCAGCTGGGGTCAGCTGTCCTGTCTCTTCCCTCCCCAAATCTTTGTGCTGTCCCAGCCTCCTTGCTGGCAGGTTGGTGCTGAAGAGCAGAAAAGGACTTGACTGCGTAAGCCCAGCTCAATAGTAGCAAAAACATCCTTCAATTATCAATAGCATTTTCAGCACAAATCCAAACCATAGCTCCATACCAGCTACTGTGAAGAAAATTAACTCTACCACAGCCAAAAACAGCAAATATAAACACTGTATGAAACAACTTACAGAGGAGTCTTCAATTGCTCCAGCAATTTGTTCTTAGATGGGTAACTAAACACTAAATAAATCTGTATTAGAATATCTGTACCATCAAATTATGAACAAGGGACTTTCAGGTTAACTTCCTCAACCTCAATTTAAGGACAGAAACCCTCTAAAATCTACTTCAGAAAGAAATTTGTAAGTCATAAGAGATCCAAACATGCAAACAGTACAGGTATTGGAGAGCAGATGTGTGTGTCAAATCCCAAAGCACAACTTGTAGCTGGTTAGCAAACAGGTAATGCAATCCCTTTGGATGTATATTGTATTTATTAAAAAAAGAATCTTTAGATCTCTCATATTTATGGCTGTTCCTGAATAAAGAATGTCAGAATTGTTTAAAACACAGAAGGTGCAGCAGCAGCACTGCCTAAAGGAGTTTCTCTTTCCTTCCACCATAGCATTTGCTCTTGGTCCTGGGGCATGCCTGCCACCTCTTCAGCTGTGTCAGGGAATTCATTTGGCTGCAAAGCATTGCACCCACCTGTAATCACTTTTGTACACATGCCAGCATACTTTTTCTAGCTTACAGACAATGTAGATCAGTTCCCTGTGGATCCAATGCAATAAACAAACTTAAAAGGAAAAAGCAATAGGGTACTACTGCTTAGAATCAGTGCCCCAATATCCTGAGTTTCAAGGTACATCATGTCTCTAGAGCATGTTGTCTATCTGCACTTCTCAACTAAAGTTCACAGGAACAAGGGAACAGAAATCAGAAAAACATGAGCTGAGCCACAGAACTTTTCAGTTAAGAGATCATATAGAAAAGCCCCAGAGTTATTGATCTCTGACACCAACACAACTGCTGAGATTAATCCTCTGAAGTGTGACTGCAGCATGCCTGGGGCTATGAGTACCATTATGGGGGGAATCCTACCTACTGTCTCCTCCTTACTTGTGTGGGGTGAATTTAGTAGTTCATTACTCTTTAATATGTCTCTAAGTGATTCACCAACAAGTCTGCTTTCTTGGCTAGTCCATAATAGGGTAACACAGCCCATAACAGGGGCTGTGCTAGTATTAACAGTCACAGAAATGAAGTAGGGTATTTTATTCCTACTTAAGCACCAAAGTGGGTAAATTTTATTTAAGGAGATTAGCTGGTTTTTAATAAGTGGTCTTCAGTCTTATCTGGCAGCCTGCTTTGTACCTCTGTAATAATTACATTTGAAGAGTCTCATTCTAACCCCACCACTTGTGCTGAGTTGTACCCTGCTTAGCAAGGAGGCTTGCTCAACCAAAAGGCATTTGAGAGGTAACACTATTTATGAATCAGTGCACATACTGAAGATTATCATCTGTCAAAGGGGTAGAGAGTTCAGGCAACCTTCCATGCATGAGAAAAAGTGCAGACTTGAAAATAAACTAGAAAAATTACAAGGAACATTACACAGCAAATCTCAGTCAGTACACTAAAGAGAAGTGGAAAAAAAGAGTTAAAACATCCAGGTCTGTATGAAACTCTAAAGGCTGTAAGAGTACTTTTATCTGGATATCAAGTGGCAGTGAGAAGACTTATTTCCTGAAAGTCTATGCTCTTACTCAGACTCACTACTGCAGGAGCTAGTGGCTGTAAGAATTGGGATTAGCCAAAAAGCTGTAGCTCTGTCTAGTGGGATGAACTAGAGAGGCTCCAAAAGCCAACATCAGCTAGAAAAGCCAAAAATCCCACTGCTCCCAAGACAGGGTCTGTGGACAGGAAATGCCTCAGTTCCAGCCTCTTTTCTTTGAAATGACATCTGCCTGACGTGTTCATAGAAGTCAGACTCCTGGGAAGCTGAGAACAGAGTCATGGGTCCATTGTACAAACACATTTCACATATACAATTGATCTAATGTTGAAGTCAACAGTCTAGACAGTCTTCTATAAGGAGGTCCTAAAAAAAATATTTCAAGATTTTTAAATTTTAAAAAAATCCAGGCTCTGTTAGAGTAAAAGCTAGGACAACTAACTCACCAAACTTAAAAATATGTGCAACAGATAAAAGAGAAAAAACTGAAAGAATATTTGTACAGCCCTTCCCTGACTGTAGCTGACTTCTTGCTTTCACTCCTTGTGATGACTGGTTTGGGCTTGGGCTTGGTGCAAGACAAGACATAATTTAAGTGTCTACCTGCAGCTGTCATTCTATGAGTAGACTGTCTAAGCTCCATTATAACTGATGGAAATCTAGTAAATGTAATCTAATTGGGGCCTAGGGAACATTTCAGATCATAAAGGAAGACACCTAGGACAGGACTCAGTTATGCAAACAGAAACATCAATTTATTTCTATCCTATGTGGAAATGTGGAGAAATTTTGGTGAGAGCCAGCAGACATAACAGACCTCTAGAAGGATCATGTTCTTCTAAAGCATCAGCTGGAGGTTAGGGAGGCTCTCAGAGGATCACAAATCTCACTGTTTTCAGTCCTTGCACCTCCTCTGTCATAAACAGTCTTGATATCACCCCCAAAACACATCTGACCTTCCATGTCCAGGAGGTTATACTTGGTCAAGTTATAACTTAAAGGATCTCTAATCTCTAGCTGAAAACAACAAAAACAACCCTGAAGGCAACAAACATGTTTCAGCACAACTTTGAACCTCTCTAATTACTTCCTAGACATGAACATGGTTATTCCCAGTGACACCTGAACATGCTTAGTGCCAGTGACCTACAATATTAGTACAGGTGCAAAAATTCTTCTAGAGAAGGGAAGGAACACAAATGTACTTTACCTCCAATTACAAATATGTTACCTTTTGACCTTATAACCTCTTTTTTGTCTTTGACTGGTGTTAAGAGTTTCATGAATTTGTCTAGGTAAAAGCAAAGAAATTGAAATGCTAATGAGAAGACACCACTATAAAAACTGCTGTAGCACCAGACTCCTTTCTGGGCATGTTAAATTTAGCATTTTCTGACAAGGCAAAATGTAATTTTTCTCCAAGTCTGTACACAATGGGAAATCATAAAACTCAACAGCTGTGCTCAGGATCAAATAATTGGTTTTCAAAGGAAGCTGGCTGGAGCCAAAAGATACCAAATCCTCCAGTAGTTCACAGAAGATTGAACAAAAAGGCTCCAAAAATAAGCAAGGATCTGCTCTTAAGAAATGCAAACTAAGAAGACTTTCTGTGCTCGGAGGAAGGAAGGCTGCCCAGGATGAAGGATGAGATACAAAACAGAAGGAAAAGAAATGTCCTGTACTGTCACAGAGAACCCTATTCCAGCCCAAAGGCAGCATCCAGAGTGATCTTGTTGCATCAATACTTGTGGAGGACCTTTAACTTTTTTGCACACCACTGTATCTCTGTTTCTATGCAGTAAATGACAACTGTGCTTTCAAATGCATCCTTAATTCAGTTTCCAGAATATTATTGAAAGGTAAAATAACATACTAGAGCCCTTTCATCCTTGATGAAATACTATGGGGTGTGCAAAATCCACTGAAAGCAAGGGAAGCAACATTAAAGTTTTGGCCTGCTGTGGGGAAAAAAGTATACTGCAGAGGGAGAGTGTTAGGTAAATTTTATCCAGGTGGTGATATTTAGCACAGCTTGAAATACTCTTTCATGCACCACTCACAGCTGTAAATAGGAAATTGGACATTTTCTGGCTTTTCAGAAGTTCATAGAGAGATCAATTTGAAACCTGAAAAGGTGGGAAAGACCTAGGTGCCAAAGTGAAAGGCAATTTATCAAAATTCATCCTATCACTGTGCCAGTTTTTATCACTCTTTATGCAGCTCTTTGGAAGAATCTCCTTTCTTCTTGTCAATGTGTGTTTTGTTGCCCCTCCTCCACTGTTACACTCCCTCTGCAGAAATCTGCTGGTGGAGTCTGAGCCCTGAGGTGCCAATAGATTCAGATAACTCTGCCCAGCACATTAACATCTCATGCATTCAGCAGACAGATCCTTTCCGTATTCAACGAGTCAGACAAACATCAGCAGTCCCATTTGTGGAGTCAAAAAAAAAAAAAAAAACCAAAAAAAACAAAACCCAACATAACAAAAAACAAGCCAAAGTGGAAGTCATTAGAAAATATATGTTACCTTGAAATTTAGAGGTAAACACCCCATTTAAAAGCCCACATATCTGCATGACAACATGTATAAGAAGAAGCATGACCTCCATTTTCTCTGAGATTGAGGGCGTAGGGTCATAAATAAAAATTATGAGAAGCACTAGAGCCTGCTCCTGATTCATTGCATAGAAGAAGAAGAAAAAAAAGTAATCTAAATACAGCATGCTTGAGTTTTCTGTCTACCTTTTTAAAGGACTAAAGGACCACCACCAAAAAGTGGCCAGCAGAAGCTTTTTTTTTTTTAGAAGAGAGCACTGTGCTGATTAAATATTAGCTAATTAGTAGGGAATATTTACTTTGTGGCAGCTTGTTGTCTCTTAATAAGCAGAATAACACTCAGGGTTTTCCTTTAGTGGCTTAAAATTTATCTTTCATGTATTTTTAGCATTTCCATCTTGCTTAATTCCATTTTTAAATGGCATGAAATTCCCTTGAAAGTGCAATCTGTCTTTATGCAGGATCTGTGTCAGCTCTGTGTAGTGTATTGATCTGAAACATGATGGGCTGCAACCTAACTTATGGCTTTAAACCACAGACTTGTGGCAGGGGTTTTCTGGAAAGAAAAACCCAGCCATTACTCTTGGAAGTATTATTTTCCAACTATTATACCTGGAGGAATGCAAAGCAAGCACAGGCATTTTCAGACAGGGTTGATAGGTAAACCCACTAATCAAATTTTTCTCCCAATCCACCAAGCTGAAACTAAAATTGGTCTTCCAGTTCAAAACATGTAGGAAACATCATACAATATCTTGAACTAAAGGAAAGTACATTAATTTCCAGTATGCTGGGAAAAAAAGAGACTTAGAGGAGACTTTACCACTCTTTACAGCTATCTGAAAGGAGAGTGTAATAAGATGGGGGGGCGGGGGGGTCAGTCTTCTTACCCATGTACCAAGCACAAGAGGAAATTAACTCAAGTTGAAAAATGAGAGGTTTATATTGGATATTCAGAAATAATTTTTTACCAAAAGGGTGGTAAGGCATTAGAATAGGGTGCCCAGGGAAGTGGTGGAATCACCACCCTGAAGCATTTGAAAGATGTATAGATGTGGCACCTGGGGACATGGCTTAGTGTTGGACTTGGCAGTGTCACAAATATGACATCAAACTTGTTGGTCCGTTCCAGCAAAGCTATACAGAAAGATTTGATATTTGCTAAAACCTTGAGGTGCTTCTGCCTAGACCTTCTCAGAAGTGAGCTTTCAAGGAAATACAAATTAGAGGATTTACTGCATATATTCACTTAGGCCATCAAAGTGCCTAAAGGGGAAAGAAAAGAAAGGAACAGGATTTGAACACAACTCCCTCCCATCCACCTGTTCCCCCAAGATACAGCTTTGACTTTCTGATTGTTTTCAGTTAATGCAATGACTTCCTGGGTTGTAAGTAACACTCCATGATAGCTTTTATTCCCAGGAATCTCTTCTATTTCCCATCTTCCCTGCTGTGATTCCCACCCATCTTGCCCATACAGTCACAACCAAAATCTCCCTGGATTTTGTCACCTCATTTGTTCAGTATCTCAAAGGTAAAGAGAAACCACACACACCCACTCCTTTCATTTTATGTGGACAGAAAACAGCTGTGAGCAAAAAGGCACCAAGAAAACCCTTTCTCTTGCATTAAACTTGCTGTTTCTGAACATCCACAGAGCTTTGAGCATCCCAAAACCTCAGGCAGCTCACCAGGCACTGCTGTTATGACTTCCCCAGTCACTCAAGCCAGAAACACCATTTGGAAATTTACATTATCCCAAATTGCTGCTACTTTTGATTGATGGTGATTTTCTGTGACAAAGCTGCAAGAGTCAGGCAGATCTGACGAGCTAAGTAAGGGCCAAAACCCAGTTAATTCAGGTTTGCCTTAACCTCAGTTATCATTAGCTTTTGTCAGTCTTTTAACCTAGAACAACTTTTATTCCTTCAAGGAATGCTTCTGTATGATTCACATGTGAGTTCCATAATTTTTTTTTCTCTGACTTGCACTCAAATTTCTTAACTTGGTGGGCCAAGAAAATGAGAAAAAATTCTGCTTTTGGTTTGGAGAGTCTCTAATGGCTATTTATGAAGTTGGCAATTGTGTTGCATATATGTGTGTATACACAAATATATATGTGTGTGTGTGTGTGTGTGTGATGTACACAATGCTTGTTTCAGAGGATGCTGTATCAAATCTATATTATTAAGCATGTTCAGTGAGATTCTGTAATAACAGAGTCCTTTGTGCTATCTCTAGATTTCCTATGTTTTGTTTTTTTTTTTCATAGTTATATATGCAACCTGATTTAATAATTATAAAGGAAAATAACATAGTAGGGGATGGCAAAATACTTGTTCATGACAAAGCTATCAAAATGAAGGAGGTCTGGTTTTGTATTTCAGTGAAAATGTCAAGGAAAAAATGTTGCAAGTTTATTTGGTGTGTTTTTTTAACAATTGCAAGGTCTATAGCTTAAAATGTGTAATTCAACCCAATATATAAAATCTGTCTGGGGGGGTCTTTTTTTTTAAATTATGTGTGAAAAATAAATTTAAGCCAAGGAGGACACATCAAAATTGGTAGTCAATTTCTAAACTGTCCATCTAGATGAATGATTTTATCAACTCAAAAGATTAACACACCCACATTCTTTCTAGAGAATGAAGTGAGTTAAATTAATTGTGAATATTTTTAAGTATGAGCTACTAAATAACTGATTTTTATCTAATGCTCATAATGTTCTGCCTACAAAATTCTCTTCCCTCCACCTCTATTTTATAGTCATCCACAGAGGATATGAAGAAAGTGGTGATACATTTACATTATTCTGATTAAACGAAAAAAAAAAAAGAAGGCGGGAAAGAAACAAAGAAAGAAGGAAGAGTTATAAAAGGTTTGTTTTTATATATATATATAAGCCTTGTTATAACACACATACCACTGTAAAAAAAAATTGCCCTGGGATATATGGATCAAATGAAAAATTAAGAGATAGGTTACAAAACAATCACAGTGATATTTCCATTATTTCTCTTCCCCTTTCTTCCTCCCATCTTGTATCCTCTGTTGTTGAAGAGAACAGATGGTTGAGTAATCAACTAGATGTGAAAATATACAGTGATGTTGCTTCACACATCTGATAACAGCAAAGACCCATTTTTCCATCTCTTGGAAAAAAAAGAGATGTGATGGGATTTTTAAATTAGATTCATCTTGTTAGGAGAAAATCTACTTTCTATACATAAGTAACCAAAATTGACCTAATTCATGAATTATGCTAATTCTATTGTACCAACTAAATTTACACGCCTCTCTGTGTAGAGTGTTAAGACAAATTCATCATCTGGACCTTCCCTGCCACAAAGATTGTGTCATCTCCTGTAAATAGATGAAGAAAGGATGCTGACAACTAACTGGAGTGCCCAGGCTGAAATGCCTCGGAGAAGGTTTCTATGCCTATCTGTCACTTTAGCTGTGAAAGTACAAAATTTAGAACCACAAAATCACCAGTGCCAAACCCAGAGGGACCTCTGTGACTGCAGAAATGTCTCGGGTGACCACATTTCAGCTCCCGGGTTTGCAATAATCCCCAAAGCTATGAAACCTACAAGCTGCTTAGTGCCTGACGGTGGGCAGGATTAATCTCTTCTTCACTCATTTACCTCCCTGAGCCCAGGGAAGGAGCCAGTGCTTGTGCTAGGGGTTGTTCAGACATAAGCTCTGGTGCTATTTCTTTTTTCTGTCATAAAATAGATGAAACCATGAAGTAAGGCTGTCTGCTTCTTGATCTAGTATTTTTCCTAGGAGTCATTAATTTTTGGGCAGTAATCTGAGAAATAACTCAGGTGCTACAGGAGAAATGGAGGGGGCTGGTACCCCTTTGATCCATTGCTTGTCATAAGGAGCTGTCTGCTGCAGCATGGCTGGGGGGTTTATAACCTCTTTCTGAGAGGAATAGAAGCCACTTGTATAACAAAAGAGTTGTCTAGCATTCAAATGAAATGGCAAAAAAAGTAGTATGTTCTATTTAAAATGAATTACAAATGGATAAATTAAATTTTTTTTGTGATTTCCTTGAGAATCAAGGGTTCACGCTTTCTGAGGAAGCTTCCAATCATGACATATCCATGAAGGAGTAAGATCTGCCAGCTCCATCAGTAGTGGTTAACAGTTCAATGATTGGACTCTATGATCTTGGAGGTCTTTTCCAACCTTAAAGATTCTATGACTCTAAATTTTAAGAGAAAATAATTACTCAGTTGTTTCTACCTATCTGTTTCTCTCTTAGCCATTTGTTTTCTGTCTGGCAGTTTCTTTATTTCAACCTTTTGTTTGATTGATTCCCATTTGCTTTCTCCATATATAAACAGAATATTTTTTTTATACAACAAATGGCAGTTTAGCATTTCCCACTGATGCTACCACCATGTCCTTCACACACATGGGATGGTCCCTATGAGTTTCAGCTGGTAGCCAAAGCTGTGGCACAGCTCCCTCACACATGACATGGCTCTCTTTTTCTCTATTGTCTGCTCTTGACAGCTTGTCAATGGCTCACCCTGGCAAGGGAGACATCACATCAAAGCACTTTGTTTGCTTGAAGGGAAAATAATGTTGGCATGATCAGAAGTAAAGCAATAGGCACAAAGGCTGCCAAGAAATTTCCACATGCTCATACACACATGCACTTTGTTGTCATTTAGACTCTACTTTCCTGGAGTATGTCAAGGGATTTTTTTAACAGAATATAAAAAAAAAATATTGCTCCAGGCAATGAATAGGCACAGCAATAATGAGAACTGGCAAGTGGTGATGGTGAAAGGCAACACACTGCACGTCTTTAGGAGAACATTTCTTTACCTCATCTTTCAAACTGGAAGAGTGTAAGCTGAAGGGCAAGGCAGAAGCACATATGTTTGAAAGAAAATATTTTCCATGAGCCAGAGTAAGGTATGCAGATTCAGAATTTCCTAGAGAGAAGGAAGAGCCATATACAAACTCCAGTGTAGATTTGATGTGTGGGTTTTCAGCCTGACATTTATCTTTTCTATTCTGTTGGTTTCTCAAAGTGACATATGCAAACCCAGAAAGTTTTAAACAGAGGACAAACATACATACACAAAAACAGGACACCATTTATCAAAAGTCTAAATATCACAAGCTTTAAGGGAGTCTTGTGATTTGGGGGAACACAAATCCTGTGGTTGAACTTCTTGTGGTGCTTTAACAAGTGTCCTTACTCCTTGCAATCTATTCTAAATTTGTTTTCAATAAAATAAGAGGAGAAATGTGACTGACCTGACCTGTTGGCAGTTTGCAGTGGAACATGGATTAATGGAATCAATACTTTTGTGAATGTGTCTGTTTTTTTCTCCCAAGAAGCTACCACAGATTATTGATCTAACTGCCTTCTTCCCCAAAATGGGTACAGAATGGATTTTACTTCCAATCCTCCAGCTGAGAGATGGAGAGGAGAAATATAACCAATATGTAAACTCAGTAAGATATGGAAAGATAGTTCAATGGTCTGTCAGTACAAATGTTTTTTTGGTGATAAGGGAGTTCAGGAAAATGTGGAAAAAGGAAGATAAAGCATATGAACATCGTTACATATTAAATTGACATAATATCCACTTGAAAACTCAGTAAGCCCCATATTCTCTATGGTTTTTGATCTAGAAGCTATAAAAATTAGTCCAGAAAACTTGTGAGTATGTATACTTAATTAATATGGTTTATATGGACCTAAATATGTCGATATTCTCGTCTCTGATAAATAGGAGTCAAGAAAAACAGACACAGAATACATTAATTTTAGGATGTGTTATTTCACCACATTGATGTCTGTTTTTCTCCTGCACCACTGAGGGAAGCTGTGCAGGGAATATCCTCTTATGAACATTTTGTACAAAGCTGTATAGCTTCAGAAACAGTTTAACTTGTTCAGTGAGCACAAATACCTTTAGATTATCTTCTTTAAATCTGTAAAATTTGGCCAGGGATGTCAAGGACAACAAGGAAAGGTACACTGTTGATTAAAGGAAGACTAAGGAAAATGTGGGCCCTCTCCAGAAGGAAATGGAAGTCTTGGTTACTCGGGATACAGAGAAGACGGAGGTGTTCAATGACTTTTCTGCCTCAGTGTTCACTGGCAACTGCCACACTGCCCAAGTTGTAGAAGGCCAAGGTAGGAGAAAGAGGGAGAAAATGAAGAACCAACTGCTGTAGAAGATCGCCACAAAGATGTCCAAAGGGCTGGATCTCCTCTCCAACAACCACAGGCTGAGAGAATTGTTTTGCCAGGAGAAGAGTAAGGTCCAGGGAGACCTTCGAGCAGCCTTCCAGTTTCTGAAAGGAGCTTACTGGAAATCTGGTGAAGGGCTTTTCAGAAGTCTACATAGCGATAGGACAAGGGGTCATAGTTTAGATTGAAATAGAGTTGATTTAGATTTGATCTTTGGAATAAATTCTTTACTGCGAGGGTGATGAGGCACTGAAGCAGGCTGCCCAGAGAACTTCCTTCACTGGAAGTGTTCAAGACCAGGTTGGATGGGATTTGGAGCAACCTGGTCTAACCAGGTGTCCCTGCCCATGGCAGGAGAGATGGAATTAGGTATCTTTAAGGCTCCTCCCAATCCAGAGCCTTCTATGATTCAATGGGAAAAGGATCCTCTCCTCTCCTCTCCTCTCCTCTCCTCTCCTCTCCTCTCCTCTCCTCTCCTCTCCTCTCCTCTCCTCTCCTCTCCTCTCCTCTCCTCTCCTCTCCTCTCCTCTCCTCTCCTCTCCTCTCCTCTCCTCTCCTCTCCTCTCCTCTCCTCTCCTCTCCTCTCCTCTCCTCTCCTCTCCTCTCCTCTCCTCTCCTCTCCTCTCCTCTCCTCTCCTCTCCTCTCCTCTCCTCTCCTCTCCTCTCCTCTCCTCTCCTCTCCTCTCCTCTCCTCTCCTCTCCTCTCCTCTCCTCTCCTCTCCTCTCCTCTCCTCTCCTCTCCCTATGCCCTCAGCTGAATCCTGGCAGTGGGGAGAGAGCAGTGTGGTGTTGGGAACAGCCAGATGCAGTGGACACAAAGCATGTGTGGCAAGATACCGCCTGTGAAACTTGAATAAATGCCAGCAAGATCATAAAGGATGATGAACTGTTTTGATACTACTACCATGTCATTTCTGCATCAAAACACATGGGTATTATCATGATGTCATTCCTGTTCCTTCTGGTTTATCTCACACATTGCTGCTCTGAAGATGCTGCCAGTTAATTACTGAGGGGCTTATGTAGGAAGAAGGCATCTGTGAAAAACAATAGGTTGCTCATTGTTTCCTACAAGGATTTCATGTACTGTTGAACAGGGCAAAAAGATTTCCTCTCTCAGGCTCTAGAACTTCAGACAAATCAGTAAGGGGAACAGAACCCCTGACTTTTTCCTCTTGGTGGATCAGAAGCAGAGAGGGATATGTAGATAGGGAAGCTAACAGGCTGTCCCTCTACATCAAATTCTACCCTCCATAAATAAAATCCTATTTTGAAATAAAAAAGAAATGCCAGATTTTTATAATTTCTTTAATATCAGCCTCTCCTATATAGCCTCATTGAACGATATTTTCTCCAAGAGTAGATCTCATTCCATTTTTTGTGATTTATGGAAATTATAATCTCTTGGTCAAGTATAGATGATAGATTCAAGGATTCATTTAGGTTGAAAAAGCCCTCTAGTATTATCAAGTCAAAGCAACCCAGCACTGTTTAGTCCACCACTAAACCACATCCCCAAGTGCCAGATCTACACATCTTTTAAATGCTTTATTTATATTGAACCTTTTCTTTATACAATAGCTTTTAAAAAGGGACAATAACTCCACCACTTTCCCAGGCAGCCTGTTTCAGTGCTTGATAACTCTTTGGGTGAAGGAATTTTTCCTAATATCCAATCTAAATCTCTTTTTCAAGACCATTTCTACTTGTTGTGCCAGTTGTTACTTGGCAGAAGATACCACCCCCCACCTGGCTACAACCTCCTTTCAGGGAATTGCACAGCAAAAGTTTGCCTCCAAACTTCATTTCATGCTGAACAATCTGAGGTCCCTCAGCTGCTCATCAGGCTGGTGGTCCAGACACCTCTGCTCCATTGTCCTTCTTTGGACACATTCCAGCATCTCAGTGTCTTTCTTGGAGTGAAGGGCCCAAAACTCAACACACAATTCCAGGTGCAACCTCACAGGGCCTAGCACAGAGGGATGATTACTGCCCTGGTCCTGCTGGCCACACTATTTCTGTTACAAGCCAGGGTGCCACTGGTCTTCTTGGCTTCCTGGGTACAAACTGGTTCATGTTCAGTCACTGTTGATCAGCATCCTCAGGTTCTTTTCCACTGGGAAATTTGCCAGCCACTCAATTCCAGCCTGTAGCACTGCACAGGGTTGTTGTACTCCAAGTGTAGGACTTGGCACTTGGCTTTGTTGAACCTCACACAATTGACCTCTGTCCGTTGATCCAGCCTGTCCAGATCCTTCTACAAACCCTTTCTACCCTCCAGCAGGTCACCACTCTTTCCCAGCTTGGTGTCACGTGCACGCAATCCCCTTGTTGAGGTCACCAATGAGTATGTTAAACAGGACTCACCCCAGTACTGTGCCCTGGGGAACCCCACTAGTCACTGGCTGGCAACTGGATGTGGCAGCATTCCCCACTGTGGAATCCTCTGAATCCTTCCCCCTCAGGGAAATCTCCATAGCCTTGCCTTGGAAGAATATAGAGTTTTCATAGAATTTTCTCAACTTAGGCTGATAGAGAGGACTCAGCCCATGATGCTCTGTAGCACTACTGACAATCTACATTAGATTTCTTCCCCATTGGGCAGTTGACACTGCCCACCCCAATTATTCATCCCTCATTGCCCTTTGCCCTGTCCTTTACCCACCCTGTGCCCTCAGGTCATTGGTCACTGATCCCATACTTAAGCTTGTGCACACCACATGTTTTTTTCTCTGTTCCTGATCCCTTCGGTGTGCTTTGGAATAAACCTTTGCTAGAATACATCATACAAAGATAATTCCTGTGTTTCCTCTGCTGAGCTATCTGTGGCATGTGTGTGTGCATGGACTTGAAATAGCTTTTCTTGTGGCCTTACTCTGAGCAGCTTCTGAAGGAGATGCTTTGAAGAAGGTTGCAGCATTTCTATCACCCTGCCATGCTGCAACACCCCACCTCTA
Organism: Lonchura striata; assembly: GCF_050655825.1. NCBI lineage: Eukaryota > Metazoa > Chordata > Aves > Passeriformes > Estrildidae > Lonchura > Lonchura striata. The sequence goes on from NC_140741.1 coordinate 68,822,464, forward strand.
CCAGCCAGTTTTTTACCCAGACAACAGTGCACCCATCCAAGCCATGAACAGCTAGTTTCTCCAGGAAAATGCTGTGGGAAATGGTGTCAAAGGCTTTTCTAAAGTCCAGGTAGACAATATCCACTAGGTAGGTCACTTTGCCATAGAAGTTTAGGTTGATCAAGCAGGACCTGCCTTGCACAAAGCCCTGCTGGCTGGGCCTGGTGCCCTGGTTGTCCTGCACGTGCTGTGTGATGGAATTCAGATCTTATCCATGACCTTTCCCAGCACTAAGGTCAGGCTGACAGATCTGTAGTTCTCCAAATCCTCTTTCTGGCCCTTCTTGTAGATATACCATCCTTCAGTCACCCGAGAACTCCCTGATTCACCCGGACTGCTGGTGAGTGTTTGAAACTGCCTTGGTGAGTACCTCCACGAATTCTCTCAGTGGAGATCCCTCAGGTGGATTCCATCCAGCCCCATGGATGGTGTAGCAGGTCACTCACCATTTTTCCTTAGATTATGAGGGCTTCACTCTGCTCCCTGTTCCTGTCTTACAGCTAAGGGGGCTGGGTACCCAAAGAACAGCTGGTCTTGCTATTAAAGGCTGAGACAAAGAAGGCATAAAGCACCTCATCCTTTCCCTCATCCTTTGTCACTATGCTTCCTGACACATCCAATAAAGAATGGGGAATCTCCTTAGCTCTCCTTTTGCTGGTGAGATATGTATAGAAAAATATTTTATACTATTTTACAGCAGATTAAATTCTAATTGGGCTTTCAGACTTCTACATTTATCCCTGTATAGCCTTAACAACATCTTTGTGGTCCTCCTGACTTGCCTACCCCTTCTTCCAAAGGCCATAAACTCTATTTTCCCTGAGTTCCAGCCAAAGTTCTCTGTTCAAACAGGGTTGGCCTTCTTCCCAACAAGATCATCCCTAAGATGTAATTCTTGATTTAAAAAATCATCTGAATTTAAAGGTTCAGGTGTGTTTAGTGAGGGGAGATTGAAAATGCAGTGTGAAAATGTACTAGTCAATGCCCTTGAAAAAGAGCATATTTAGGTGAAGTGCACAAATTACAGTCCTCATTTCTCACAGCTCCTGATAAACAAATCAGATTTTCTGCATCATAGAATCATAGGATCATTTAGGTTGGGAAGAAAATCTTTAAGATCACTGAGTCCAACCATTAACCCAGCACTGCCAAGTCAGGCAAATCCAACTCCCATTTTCACCTCCTGTGCAATATCCAGGAACAGAAGATAAAAGAGAGGTTTCTGTCTGGTTGCCCACTGATGAATAGCAGTCCCTGGAATTCATAACAATAAAGCTTTGTGCTGCACACAACCCATCCCTTCCCTTGCCAGCAGCTCCTGATGCTCTAAGTAGTTCATGCTGCTTTGAACCTCAGTGGCTGGAGGTTCATGTGGCCCTTAAAGCAAAGGGCAACCTTATGCCCCAGCTCACATTTTGTGTAACTCTGTACTCAGAGGGGATGCCCAGGGCAGGAGCCAGCAGCAAATAGCAGCAGGGTGCAAATAGAAAATAAATCTGACAAGCACTGGATGAACTGGAACTTAATGCCCTTTAGAGCATCTCATTTTCCTACTATCAACCCCAAACCAATTAAAGCAGCAGCAATACAGAGCATCACTTGTGCCCAGTAACTCTCTGAGGCACAACACAACTGTTTCTCCTGGAGCCTGTGCATTAAGACTCTGTGATCAGTTTTTATTTTTCTCAGGAAGAGTGAGAGTGCAGCTGTTACAGTTTAACCCCAGGCATCAACCAAGCCTCACACAGCCCCTTGCTCCCTCTCCCACCAGAGGACTGGAGAGAGAATTGAAGGGCAAAAGACAAAAAACTCATGAGCTGACATAAAGACAGTTTAATAGGGAAAGCAAAAGCTGTGAACACAAGGAAACCAAAACAAGGAATTAAGTCTCCTCTTCCCATGGGCAGGCAGGTGTTCAGCCATCTCCAGGAGAGCAGGGCCCATAATGGTGAGCTGGAAAGACAAACACCACCACTCCAAATGTCCCTCCTTCTTCCCCCCACTTTTTGTAGTGAGCACAATGTCATGTGGTCAGGAAAAGCTCTCTGGTCAGTTTGGGCCACCTGTCCTGGCTCTCTCCTGAAAACGTCCCATGCACCCCCAGCCCCTTCACCAGCACAGCAGGACAAAAAGCTGAAAAGCTCTTGGCGCCAGTGACAAATTATTTTCTGTGAACCTCTCAGGCTAGATTAAATGTCCTCAGTGAAGCATTTTTTTTTCTTATTTATAACCAGGATTTCACTTGCTGCCACTTTTGACACGTGCCTCTTGATCCTTTCTTCATGCAGAGTGCATGGCACCATCTTAGGGTTCTTCAACCTTATGTTGTGGGAATCTGCACTTACCTGCCCATTAGTTTTTTCAGGATGCCTAACCTCAACAGACAGAGAAGGCAACTAAAGACTCCACGTGTCCAATTCATCTGACATATCCAAATATCTGAAGTGCAAGCATCTACTTGTTTTCATGGATGAAAACTGTAGCCTGGGTTGATCCATTTATAGATAGATGTCTACACCAGGCTTATCTAAAGTTAGGTGAAATGAGTCCCATCCATTGTAGAGAGTAAATTATCTGGATAGCATACAGAAGAAATGCAAAAAATTAGGTGCCTGTCTAATTTCAAAAGATGTGAAGTGGGGTTAGTCCCATCTTGCTCCAAAAGGTTTCAATGCATGTGTCTAAATTAGAGCTGGTTTTGTGGACTCCTTTACACTCAGTGGACACAAATAGACACTTCTAAAGTGTAATTTGTTGTGCCTATTTCAGCTGTCAAGAGAAGATGAGAACAGTGACTCTCCATTAGTTGACAAAAAGTGAATCCAGACAACTATCACAGGCGTGTCTGTGGACAATCTATGTGCCTAAAATTAAGACAAATTAATCCCAATGCTGCATTCATCTGTGTCATATTATTCCCGGCATTCAGAGTTTTATTGGTTTAATTCCAGTGTTTTGAATAAACATAGTCCTAAAAATTCCATCACTGAGGTATCCCATGGTATATATGTCATTGATTCAAACATCAGTGAAGACACTGACAGCCTCTGGAAGGGCACAGGTGGGGTTTGGCTTCTAAAGGTTGTAGAAGTAATTGAATGGTTTGCAGCCAAGTGCATCCCTGTACGAGGTGCAATTCATTACAGCATATTAACATTCTTCAAAGACTCAGACAAAGTGACCTGGAGGGTTTTTGTCTTCAGGCCTTATTACAATATAAATAAGCAGGTGTATCAGTTAGACAATTCCACAAGTAGGCCTCTTCATTCAATATGCTGATAATGATGTATTAGCCTTCATCTGTGCCTGCAATAAGTGATGCCACAGGCAACATATGTTAACAAAAAATGCAGATACACACCAAATCTTTGGAGCAGACTAGATTTAATTCAGACTACGGGGAAGAAAAGAGAAGGAAAAAAAAACCAAAAAAGCACAAAACAGGGAATAGATTGTAAACAAACAAGCCGAAAATATTTACTGAGACCATGAACAGAAAAATGGAGGAGATTCAGGGATCTATTTCCCTGTGTAAGAGGTATTTGCATCCTTGTTTTCCTCTGCAGGCACAGTCATTTCATTCTTACTGCCATGGGCAGAGACTAAATTCTCCACATGAAATGGATATGATAATGCAGCTAAATGATTCACAGATAAGAGTGAGCTAAATTTTAGACATCTCAGAGCATAGGCAGAACTCTAGGACAGATCTAACACAGCAGTACACACATGGCTGCAGATTCTATAAAACAAGTGTTCAAAACACACCTTAAGCAGCTCAAATCCTGGCAATTCTGCATGGGCAGTATGTCAGTTTGTACTTTAATTTCCCAAAATAGGAGTTTAAGAGTATTGGTAGATTTTCAGTCTGAATCTGGAACCTTTGTTTCTCTTAGGTATGTCTTTTAGAGTACCTGTCAGTCCCTACTCTGAAATATCCAACATCTCTGACCTTCTGGCACATGTGCCTGTAAACTGAGGTCAAAACTGAGGCAGAGATTGTAACCAGCTTACAAAAACATGGGATCCACTGACAAGAAGGGGATGATGCAATGAGTTGAGTGATTGGAAGACATGTTTCTTTCTTCATATGTGTGTAATCCCTCTAAAGGGAACATCTGGCCTTTCTGTGCCTCAGTCTGCCATGTTTAACTACTGTTAATAAGCTGAAGGCCTGTTCTGTGCTTTGTGATTGCAATTGACAACATACAAATACCTCCTCTAGATGGTACCACTTTGCACGTGGGAAGGACGTGTAACAAGGGCAAACTAAACATGGAGAAACAGAGCAAGGGCATCAAATTTATTTTTCTTTCAAATGTGAATTAGTCAGTGTCATGGTTTGACACAGGAAAAGAATTTTCTTGGAAGGAAGAGGTCAATCCAGTCAGGGGTCAGGTTTGGATACTGACACTTGGGGTGACCAATTGAAGGTGGACACGCCTCTGAGAACACAGAGGGGTTAAAAGCAGAACTCCCAGGAGAACTCGCTCTCTTTGGTTCCGGTCATCAGAGTGGCCTGGGGAGGTAGGCCAGGGGATGAAGGGTCTGGAACCGAGCTGGGTCAGTTCCTGAGGACGGAAGGGTGGAAAATGTCTGAGATGTCTTTGTTCCCCCCCACCCCCGCCTAGAGGGAAAGAGATAGAGAGCCTGCAGACACCCGGGAGTTTGCCAGCAGAGGAGAAGGAGGAGGGGAGGGAAGATGCCCAGTGTGGGAGATGGGAGACAGAGTCCTGTGCCAAGATATCAGCCGTCCTGAGAGCCCGGGAATTTTAACCCTTTCCTGGGAAATGAAGGCTTTGTGAAATATTGCTCCTCCTCAATTTGAAGGAAAGAGAGACAGCCGGGGACCTCAGATATTAGGGAAAGAAACTCGCAGGGAGATGATGGAGTGGCTTTTGGCTGGACTCTTCTTGTTAGCCATAGACTGAACCAACTTCTCCAAGAGAGACTGCATTTTAGGGGGATGCAATGGTGAGCCAAGAAACTCCTTCAGCAACTACCAGTTCAGGAATGAACAGAGAAAAGTGGAGGAAGGTGTGAGGATGCCCTCCGTCTTCAGAGAAGAAGAGAAGGTGATCTCTGTTCTTGGACCCTCGGCCCCAGGGGGAAATGGGGAGGCCTGTAGTCCCAAAATGAGACCCTGGACTGTTGTTCCTGTTGGTCCTTGGCAAAGCATCCTTAAAGGAACCCTATAAGCAGTCTCTGTCCATGCACGGTGGTGAGAGCACTGTGACATGGAGAGGAGAGTGTCACACTGGCTGGTGTGTCTGGGCAGTGCCATGTGTGACACGGAAAGGAAACACAAGAGGTGGCATCTGTATTTCCTGGGGGTCTATGGTGAAAGGGAGACTCCTCTCTCCTGTGATGGACTCAGTATTGGTTATGTGGAAGGGTGAAGACTTGATTAAGGATCCAAATGTGTCTCGCTGTGGCTGGTTGGAGTTGGGTGGTGGGAGAAGAAATGTTTTGAAAGGTTTTAATTTTTATTTTTGTGTATGTGTGGTATTTTTCCTTTCTTTTTCCTTTTATAGTAGTAGTGGTAGCTTAATAAAGTTTTTTTTTTCCTTTGTTATTAAGCTTAGGCCTGCTTTGCTCTGTTCTAGATCGCATTTCACAGCATTCAATTCAGAGGTTACATTTTCGTGGGGGCGCTGGCATTGTGCCAGTGTCAAACCATGGCAGTCACAAAGGATCTGTTCACCTGCTTTGGAAAGAACAACATTTTAAGGGAAAAATAAGTTCTCAGAACAGTCTTATGATTAAGGCATTAGATGAGTATTTATAGTAACTAAAGGCTGAGATATGACCGCTGAAGCCTCAGATATGCTGAGGTCAAAACCATGACTCCTTTTCTTTTCTGGAGTAATACTTCTGTTATACTATTAAAATACACCAGATTTTTCTCAGTTTCTTTTCCCTCACATCTTCCCTCCCCATCCTCTACTCGCCCTCTCTCTTTCCTTTTCCTTTTCCTTTTCCTTTTCCTTTTCCTTTTCCTTTTCCTTTTCCTTTTCCCTCCTGCCACTTGTCTCCTGTTGCACTCAGCTCAGCTTTCAATACAGAAAACTGTTATCCATTAACAAAAGTAGAATTGGTGATATTGAAATAAAAAAATGTCTCCTGGCCTGGGGACAATATAAATTAAAGATTCCAAGGACCTTGAAACACTTTATTTTCCCCCACAAAACCAGCTTTTTTGGTGAGTTTTAAATGGTCAAAATAGTCCTCAACATCTTCAGTTAGAGCACCAACTACCATGAACTGTAAGTACAGTAAACCTGTAGCATAGGTTTAGGCAAATTTTTCTCTCTATTTTTCTCTGCCTGTGGTCCTCTGTCTCATTCATGCACATATGTTACAGTGAGCTCATGGGCACTCTATTTCCCCTTCCCTGGGACCCTGTGACTCTGATCAAGATAACCCTGGACCCCTCCTTCCTGACCCAACGGGGTTGGTGGAGAGCCAGGGAAGCCCACCCTGTCCAAAGTCTATATAGACCCCTGACATTTCCTGTTCGTTCTCTTTTCCTCCGCTCTCCCCTTGGACACCACACACATATTCCAGTTGACAATTTTTCTGGGTGAATATATTTAATGACAAGCCTTTTACTCACATGAACCACTTAAAGGGCTCTGCTAATTTCTTACAGTATTGTCCAGCAGCACAAGCAGTGTTCTAAAAGGGACAGATGAGAGAGAGAATTGGGGCTCAGTGATTTATTAACTGGTCCTTATAGTGTTCCTAAAACAGTTAACAGGACTTATGGTAATCTACTTACTTGCATTTAGTAAAGAAACTCGCCCTAAGGAGACAAGCATTGCTGGGGCCTAAACTGGTTATTTAGACACTGTGATAATCTGCCATTTCTTGAAATTCATCCCTGTGTTTTATTGAGATGAAGCATTCTGAGGTACTTGGGGCTTGTATAGAAAATTTATTTATGAGGTCTGGGGATTTTCACTTCTGGAATACTAAGAAAAAGTTCTGATCTCATTGGAGTGAGTGTAAACACAGACTAGCTTCACTGACATCAGCAGTGTAGAAGCCATATGCTTCTCCTCCTGGAGCTGGCTTCAAATGAACTAAGAACTGATGGGCACCATGAGCCTTTTGGGCACAGATGAGACAGCGTGTGTTTGCTAAATCTTTACTGGTTGGACTTTCTCTTGGTGAGATTTTATTGTACCATGTTGTAGAGCCATACAGAGGAAAAAACTTGGGGCGACTCTGCCTAAAAAATTGGTTGCTTCACAATGAAGAGACAACAGCATGCTCCAGACATCTTGCAAAATATGAGGTTAAATGAGAAGGTACAAAACAAGCTGGATAATATGCCATTTTTATACCTTGTTTAATCTTCAATATCTGGACTAGGTTTGGAGGGACATGTGGCCAAGCTTCACTTCCATTAGACTTGTTTCAGTCACAGACATTTAACATGCAATAATAAAGAGTGAAATATTTTTGCAGGGAATTGTTGGATAATGTTACCTTCCTACTTTTCCTCAGAACTTAGGAATTCAAGGGGCGAAATGAAGCTAGAAGAAAAGGACTGTAATTTTAAGATAAAAAAAGGATTTTTTTCATTTGTTATGTTCTAAATATTTTACTGTATTAACTACAGTACATTTTGGGCAAAGACTAATCTTGACATTTATTTCTGTTCAGCAAGAAAGAAAGAAGGAAAATTAATAGTTATCACTGGTGCTAGTTTGCTCACACTGGTGTAGATCCACTATCACACTGTTGTGCAGCCTTGCAAAGGCAGTGATTTCCAAAAGCCCTAATCACCCTTAAACACTCTCACAGCTCTTTTCTTCACTCAGATATGGCAGCCTTGTAACTCAATGCATTTCTCCAGCCAGTGTGTCTACAAATTACTATGATAATGTACCAGATATGCTGCCGTCACACTTCATCACTTCTTATTATGTACAGCATCAGCTACTGAGTTGATGGGTTTATAATCAAATCTCTTGTACACAGCTTTTTTTTGGCAAGATACAAAAAAAAAATAATTTTCAAGTATTACACCTGAGCCACATGTTTATGAGTGTAATCTGTGTCCTTATTTTTCTCTTACTGATCTTCTTTAAGTTAATTATTGACTACTTATTAAACAAAGAGCTGTGGGTGGCCTCAAGACTGATTTAAATGAGGCAAGAACAAAAGATGAATATGACTCATAGATTGTCAGTGCTCATCCTTCACACTTGCAGTCTTTAGTCTGATGAGTCTTTCAAACATCTACTCCAAGTCCTTCTCACCTCTGTTGCCTTCACAGTCATCAGACCACAAAAGATTAAATTATACAAAACACTGTATTCCAAAACTGGAAAAAAGCCTAAGAAATCTATGGTGTTTCTGATTCAAAGACAATAGAGGATATAATCATTTAGAATTATTGTGGAATAAAAATCCTTCCTCAGAAAACTCCTAAACATAACTAGGGAAACATTTCATGCCTTGTTCACTAAGCATCCCTTGGTGCTATGAGAGACAAATTATTAAGAGACTTGTGTTATATCTCTTATGCTATTATCATCAACATTTTATACTCCTGCAACAGTAACACCAACCATTTGTAGGGTGAACTGAGATCCTCATAGAAATAAATGCAAGAAAACCACTAGAGAGTCTGTTGGTGGGAAAATCCAGTGAGTAACAAGGTTACTGTGAGGTAATCTTGCTGACTGTGATTATGGAACACTTCTCATTTGCACTAAAAGCGGGAGGACTCTTCACTCAGTATCTTGTCTTTAGCTTTGTCACTCATCTTCTTTCTAATGGAGGAATGGAAAAATTAATGGCAGTCACATTATTCACAAGAAGAAATAATCTTGGCCTTGGGAGACAAACAGCAGTAATTTGGATTTACCATGTACATCACAGTTATGCATCCTTTCATATCCTCCTGCCTGCATTTTGGGGAATATCAACACATTAAAAATCCATAACTTCCTCTCAGAGACCTCAGTTTTTTATTCTAGGTTCACCTCTCTCCTATAATTTTCCCCCATAAGTTTAAGTAGCATCATGTTGGAATAATGCAGAATTTAGACCTTATCTGTCTTATTTGGGAAGCTATTTCAATGCTTGTGATGTCAGTTAATTTTTCATGTAAGCATATCTGCGATGTTTGTATATATATGATTTCCTGCCAGAATCATCATCTAACAGAAATATTTCTACTTTATTGCTACTGTTAAATGTTTTCTTCTCATGCCAAAATGTAGTTACTTACATTAAGTAATTAATTTCCCTCTCACATAATTAAATAAACCAAGCTCTGCTGATTAATCTTTTAAAGTGTGTTTTGTATTTCCCCAATCATTCAAAGGGACTTTGATAGACTCTGATATGTGATTTACATACATGGTTCTACATCAAGCCATCTTAAGGTTTATGCTGTAGACTTAAAATCTTACTTCTTGTTGTAAAAAACTGCTCTAATTTGATACATCCAATAGCTGTATTATATCTTTGCATGACTTCACCATCCTAATAGTTCACACTTGTCTCAAGAGCAACAGGAATCCTAAAGCTAATTTCTTTTGTTGCTACCCAACCACTACAGAACAAATAATTCAATGAATCTCTAAATTAAAGACCTTGCACTATACATACTTTGTATTTTTGTGTTCAAAAAAAAATCTTTGTGTGATGGTCTCTCCCTTGCCAATAGCCTCCAATTATATATAGATTTCACAGCTAACTCCCATACCTAGGAGTAAGAATGTGCTCTGCTGTGTACACTCAGAAGGTCTAAGGCCAGCCGTGGAAGAATAAAACTAATAGCAGCTCTCCTCTCACATCTTATTCACACATCCTTCAACTATTCAGAGTATTTGTTCAGTTTGAATTATTTTAAAATTATGTCACATATGTGTCCTGAATTTTAACAGTTAAACCAAAACAGAGTTCCTGCAATTGTACTTCCATGTTATCAGCTTTACTTTTCTGTGTCTCTTCAGCATGTAAGGCAAAAAAGAATACATTAACTCATGTCTTTATTTCTGATTGGCATCCCAGCATTCAGGAATGAAGGTGTCAGTATAATACCATAAAGATTTTGTGCTATTTATGTGCTAAATATGCTGCAAAGTGCCAGTCCAAAGCAAAGGTACCCACACAGAAATACTGTGTTTTTCTATTTGCTTGTGCTGTTACATTCCAGGTATTGCAAAGAAAAGTCTGACAAATTTAAGGTTATCTTTCACTACAGGGTATTTTTTTAGTAGCTGCTTGAAGATCCACAAGGAGAAAATATATTGCTACATCAAAACTAAATGTGCACCATTCCCCACAGGTTAGAAAAGTCCTTGTCTTTGGTTTGGATTTATTTTTTTTGAGCTGTAAATAACTTAATCACTTCATTTTTTAATTTGTCTTACTGATATATTATAGCAAATTTTCCTTAATAAAATGTATTTATCAGACCAGGCCTTGTAGGAGAGAAAAATGATACAATAACTTAGAGCAAGAGATTCAAGATGCATAGTTTGATTAAATTCTCATCAAAATCCCTGGGAGTTCATTAGAGTTTAAGAACATGACTTCTTTAAATATAAAGTTTTTGTTAGCTGGCTAGCTAATCTTTTCACTTTGGAGCTGCAGTTCCATGACTACTTTAACCCAGCGCATGGATGGGCTCCTGGAAAAAGGAGTGTGTCTTCCTCTCCACCCCTTCTCAGCTGTGTGTTCCCAGAGCTTCCCACAAGGCCATCTGATTAAAGACACTCACAAATCCACAAAAGTGGGTTTGTTTTCAGCCACACTTCCAACACCCCAGTCTGACTAACCAAACACATGTCCTGACTTTAGGAAAGTGGGTGACCAAGTGCTTGGCTGAGACCCAGAGGGAAAAGGAAAACTGCTTCCATCAGCAGTGGTACAAATCAGCTGCACTGAATGTGAAATTTAGCCCACTCTTACATCAAACTGCCATATGGTATGTTAATTTGCAATTTATCATATTACCTTTTAATTAATATAGGCATTACATCTATCTCTCATCATCTATCTAATGCAGGCATCTATCTTAAACTGGAATCTAGGTTTTTTTTTTTTTTATTTCAGACAATGTTAAAGGCAGATATCAATTGCAGGGAACTGATGCTGCAGGCAAGAAGGAAAAAGTCAAATGTCCCCTTTTGCATTGAAAATTGAGGATCTACTGCCTAAAGCACTGGTTGGGTTGCCAGTGCTTCAGTGGCAGCCAAAGGCTGTGAGCCAAAGGGATTCTCCCTGAGGACTGATTGTAAATGGCAGAGCTGAGCTCTGGATCATCTGCTTTGAAGCATTTATATGTCAGAAGCAAGACAGAAAACAAATCTTAGAGAGCTCAGGGAACAAGAAAGTCACTCTGAACATCTAAATATGCAGCAAGGAAACCCCATTTCTAAAATAATTTCACTTATCTAGGGAGAAAATTGGAATTAACCCAAAAAGTCTCAAATATGGCTTTAAAAAGCCATATTTACTTCTTATATTGAGATCATATATCCCTTTTCTTTCTTACTGGCCTATATGTCTCATCTGGTTTTAATCTGAGCTCATTTGCTGAGCCTGGATTCCCACTTTTAAATTCTGTACAAATTGCTTGCAGCTGCTAATTGTAAACTGAACTGGTCAATAATGCACCCACTGCTTCCACCCTTCTCCCTTCTGGCTGCCCCTTCTCATGATCTGACAAGGAGTAGCCACTATTTAAAAGTCCCTAGATCCCAATTTTTTGATCAGTTTTCTTCATGGAAAGAGATTTGTGCTGGGTTGTCAAACCAAGGAGCACCAACCACAATCTCTCATCTGCAGTAATTAAATGGTTTATTCCCTATGAGCTAATCTTCCTGATGTTTTCATTTTGCAGCACTTCAATTCTGCATCTTATTTGAATACAGCTTAGGGCAGTATTTTAAAAATCTTTGTGGAGGAGTTTAGGGTTTAGGTTTTTGGGGTTTTTTGGGGTTTTTTTTGGGTTTTTTTTTGTGAAACCAGTATATTTCTTTACCTTTATTAGTTTGCACTCTTTGGATTTAAACTGTTTCACAGTGTTTATCAAAAGTCTACACACTGCTTTCCTTTCAAAGTCTTTTATTCTCACAGTGCTATAGCAAGCATCATAATGACTCTGCCCCAGCAACACTTCAGTTGCATGATCCTATGAAAAGAAAGATATTTTTTCATTAACTGCAGAGATTTTACAATTCCTTTTCAGTAGAACCGTCTTTACTATTCTGTCACCTCTGAAAAGGAAAACAAATCAACATCATTTTCTGGAGCCATTCACTGGGTAGTTTCAAAGGCTCACTTTCCTTTGGACAGCTAAGGGAGGTTTCTGGATCAGGAGTACAGTCATGCTAAATTACTGCCATAGTCCAAAGAAAGAAGAGAGGGGCACATTCCCAGTATTTCAGAGCTCCATCTCAGAAGTCTGAATCTCTCTATCTGAAAAAAAAAAAATAGAATACCAAGGAACACCATGCAGAACCATACCACCAACTTTGCAGAGAGGGAGCTTGAATACTCAGGAGGAAACTGAACAGACTCTCAGCTTCCTCTCTAGGATGATGGAGACTGATATTATAAGCCATATTGTTTAATTCAACCCTACTCATAATTAAAGACACTTCATAAAAAGATAATTTCACCCATAGAGATCACCCAAATTAGTTTGAAGGAATGTTTCATACTTATTTTAGCAAGATTGATATATTGATATCTTTTATATAGACTGGAAATTGCTGTCTTACATGCACATTAAACATAAGACACCAATAAAATTATCTTTACATGAATGCTAGCCAAACATTCAGTGGAACAAGGACTGAACACCACTGAACCAGCAAATATGACAGTCCTTGCGTATTTTTAGAGATCCCTAATAATCCTTTCACAGATGGAAAAATGTAGTTTTAAAATAGCTCTGTTGCTTGGGCAAGCAAGTAACATCAGTAGAGAACAGATGAGTCTACATTTTGCACCTTATGCATTTTTTGCCAAATTCACTATTTAATTTAAAGATTTATTAAGGATGAAATGAATATTTATTCAAATGAAATGAAGGGAGAAGCAAAGTCCTAGAGAAATTAAATGACAAAATTTCCTTTGAGTTACAAGAGGTCAGAATATCATTACTCAACAGATTCTGTTCCTTGAACATTTGCTGTTTCCACTTTTTTCTATTACTTAAGTGACACAGGGAGTGACAACTGTTCTTTGTTCCCCTTCTCTCCAAGTGCTACTGAAGTGTACTAGATGATTCAATCAACTATCCACTAGAAATTCTATCCTGGTCCTCAAATAGCTTAAAAAGGGGATTTAAGGACCAAAAATGTTTCATTGAATAATACCTAATCAATTCTAGTTCTTACATCTGACAAGGGTTCAATTTGCCTAAAAGCATGGGGGCCAGTCTAGCAGGATGGCTTCAAGACTACACAAAGGGACCTGAGTGCCACACAGAGCAATGGAATTGTCATCTGGACCCATGTTTTCCTGTACTATTACTACAGACATGCTTTGCAACATGAAACATGTTCCGCTTAGGTTTCTGTTCTAGTGTGATCAAAATTTATCTTGTTTTGAGCTAAAGACTGGACCAGATGTCCTCCAGAGGTTTCTTCCAACCCACATTATCCTATTATTCCCTGTACACCATTGCTTTTTGTTGTTAATCTTTCCTTATTGTCAAATACAAAAATAGTTTATTTATTTATTAGATTAATAGTAATTATACTAACATGGAGTAATAGCAACTCTGTAATTTCCTTTGTACCCTATTCTTGACCCAGCAGGAGAGCCCTGTAACAAACTTGAAGCCAACAAAATCATTCCAGATATTTCTAAGTCTGCTTACACTGAAAGTGTCCAGCAGATCATTTATAGAAAATAAGTGAGTTTTAGATATTCAGAAAATGTCTCATTTTGTCATTTTATGCTTAATGCCTTTAAAGAATGAAACAAGGATTTGTATTTCTGGTTCCTTGCTATCTATCTATCTGGATATTTTTAAGCTCTTTCTTTACAAACTGCATTATAATTTCAAAAATGGTATAAGAATGTGAGACTTCAGAGACAAAGATGCCATTTACTTTTCATCAGTTGTGCAGCATGTCTCCAAACAAACTCCCAGCTTGCTGACCTTTGTCAGGAAAGTATCATAAATTGTCAAGATAGTAAAATCCCAGAAGTCTTTATGTTGATATCAGCCTCACAGCCACTCACTATTTCCTTAGTTCCTGAGTCAACCTGACACCTTTACCTTTACCTCAGCTGCTCACATGGGAGAACAACATTTAGCCAAGAAAAAAATATGTCAGTTGATTATTTCTATGTTTCCATTCAAAACATATGAAGTTTGAGTTCATGACAGCCACTAAAACCAAATTCTACATGGGGTCTGAGGAGTAAAGGAGATTTTACATACTGCCATAGGTGTGCAAAGCTCCATCAGGGAAACACAGAGAGATGATCTGGGTCATTGTGGTCTTCAATGTCTTCAAGAGGGGAAGCAAAGGGGCAGGTTCTGATCTTTTCTCTCTCATAACAGTGACAGGACTGTAGGAAAAAGCATGAAACTGAGTAGGGGAGGTTTAGTTTGGAAAGATTTCCTCACCCACCTAGAGGGTGGCTGAGCACTGGAACTGGCTCCCCAGTGAAGTGCTTGCAGCACTGAGCCTGACAGAGTTCACAGAGGATTTGGACAGTGTTCCCAGGTACGTGGTGATATTCCTGGGGTGCCTCCTGCAGGACCAGTAGTTGGACTTGATGATCCTGATGGGGCTCTTCCAACTCAGGATGTTCTATGATTTTATGATGTCTGAAGTTATCTTGTTTACTTTTCATGGTTCATTATTCATTAGCATTTGTACTCTGTTAATCCCTAGACATTTCAGTTATGCACCAGAATAAACTGCACATACAGAGACATTTCTACTTCAAAAAGTTAAGAAGGTTCTTACTCTAGAGAAGTCAGAGCTTGAAGAGCTGGATGTTTACCAGGGAAAACCTTCCCTTTTATCCTCACTGATACAGCTGGGAGCAGTGCAATATAGGGAGAAAGTATATCCCTTACCAGTTTCCACAGCAGCAGCCACACAGCTGTACAGTGCCACATTCAAGCTCACGTCCCTTTTGAGAAAAGGTCCTTTACCTGTAGTTATTTTGTACTTATTTCTCTGTATGTGTATTTGGATAGTTATACATGTGTATGTGATACACACTTTGGTGTACTTTGGTACAAAGTCAGAATTAGATAATCAGACTTGAACCAAGGCATAAAAATTATACTGATAGCTCTTACACCTACAAGGACTCACACCTCTTGTATTAACTGTTCACTTTTAACAGTACCTGACTTAGATGATTTATATGAGTTCATATGTTATGTTATCCTGGCAGGTCTACATAAGTGGAAAAGAATTTTTGCTGGACTGGAACAGCAGGAAATTTCTAGGAAGACCCAGCATTATGGCTATGAAATCATATTCAGTCCCTGCATGCAATAAAATTCTTAATTTTGTCCTATGAGTATTAATAACAATAATAATAATGCCAAACTTCAATAAGACTGAAATAATGGTAGACTAGCCTCTGACTTATAATGCTTCATTGCTTGAGTAATCATCTTAACTTTTGGGTAACCTCTCATTGCACATAATAGGAACATTGCTTTGAAAGATTTAAGCAAGCATAGCATATTACAGAAGAAATATTTAAATTTTCAAACACTCTGCACAAGGATTTCGTGCTGTTAAAGACAAAAGAACCTGCATTCACAACTCACTGCCACTTCAGCTCAATCCTATAGCCAGTCTCCCAAATTAATCAGAGCTGCACTATTTAAAAACAGCAAAAAATTATTAATTAGAATCACTCATTGTCAAACAAAAGAGACCTCCTCTACAGAAGGAAAGAATGGGTAGGCAACAGGAGGAAAAACAAATCCTGATTACACAAATGAATGGGAGATCTGTCCCACTAGGAAACATTAACAAGAGCAGCAGAACTGAATAAGCTAGATAAGGCTGATTACAAGTGTTGGTTCAGGCTTTGCTTGATGAACTGCATCCAGAGCAGTTTCTCTGAGGTCTGATAATGTTTGAAGGCAGTTTGGAGGCTCCAGGACACTATGAAGCTTTGTGTCACTCCTGGCCATCACCTCTCATATACCATCATAAAAGGTTAACTTTGTGATGATTTTCACCCCCTCAGCCAAAGAGAAAATTAATCAATTCAAAAAACATCAGTAGGGGCAGACACACAAGCAAAGCAAGATCAACTAGGTCCAGTTATTTGAGAAAATCTGGCTTCATGTGTATGCCACACCTGTGCAAGACAAAAAGAAGGACTTAATGTCAAATGTTTTAGATTTTGTCCCCCCTCTTTTTCCCACTAATTAATGCCTCTACCATTAGCTGTCCTAGCCCCACCTTTGCTCCAGACCTCCTCTCCAGTCACCTTTTGGACTCTCCAGAATGCCTACATTCTACAAAAAGCAGTCAGGCCTGCCCACTCATTTCCTCTCTCCACAAAATAACTCCAGTTTTACAATCATTTACCCTCTCTCTATTCCCATTCTAACTGGCCTATTGTATTAACTCCAAGGGAAAGAAGAGGAAAGGAGCCAAATCAGGACAGAAATCCACACAAATGTTCCCCCTCTCTTTCATACTTTGAGTTAGATACTGATTGTGATGCACACAAGTGAATATTTTGCTTCTCTAGCAGCCCTGAAAGGCAGGATACTTGACTTTAACCTGAAATTCCTGTAGAGCATCACGTCTATCTCCCAGGGAAGCACGCTGTCCTTTGGAATGTGACTCATTGCTCGTTGACACCAGCAGTGCTTTGTCCAGCTGCTCTGAGATGTTTTGTTTTAAATCCCAGTCATGCAGAAGACAAGACCTGGTGAAGTCAGACCTCAGAGAGACCACAAAGGACATAGCAATAATACCACTGGTCTGGGGTTCTATGTTTTTTTGACTGCAGATCGCATAACATGTCTGATTTGGCTTTAACTGAAAAAGAACAGCTTGTCATGGAAGAAAGGTGCAACTAAGCTGCCTGAGTTTATTCTGCTTTTCACAACCACCTCTTAGTTGCTGTTTGCTGATCAGTTTAGGGTACAGTAGCTATGCCAGTGGCATTCAGAGCAGTTACTGAAGTATATTTGTGTTTTGACAGTCATCTTTATGGTACTTTGGACAACTGCTAATTTCAAACTGAATGTAGTATAACCTTATCCATTACAAGGTGCACATGTTGGTGATGTATCCAAGAATGCTGGAGTGAACTGTAAGATTAGAACAGGCAATAAGAAAGATCTTTCCCAATTTCTGCTCTGTTCCAAAATACTGCAGTTTTATTTTAAAAACACTGTCCTTTGGAAACTGGTTTTTCCTAAACTGTCATTTAAAAAGAGAATTGCTTACTTATTCACTGCTTTTCTTTTCTTTACCAGGGAACTGCAGTGCTATGTATCAATATCTCATTGAAGCTACAAGCTGAGCCTTGGTTTCAGTTTGTAATAGGGAGAATCTTGATATTCCCCTCTCAGACAGGCAGAAGAAGTGAAATTTAAAGCTTGAGGGAGTGTGCTCAGAAATCATTAATTCAAGCAGCAGAGTACACTGCAGAGCCCCAAACCCAGCACCAGCCTCAGCTAGTGACTCCAAATGAGCTGAAGCCAACTCAGATTTGAATGCAGCATGTCAAGCAAGTATAACCCAGAACCTAAGCCTCTCTGAAACTCATCAGAGCTCATTAGCAAGGTCGTAGTTGTGTGAGTATCTGGCTATTCCCTTCCTGCTTATAACATGTTCCTCTCTGGCTTGAGTGCTTCTACACCACCTTCTACAATGTGCAATGAAGAGGGCAGTGATGCAGCAGCATCTCAGCCACAGAAACTTGTTTATCCTCATTCATTAGCCATACCATTTACAAAGATTGCTTGTTGATTTATTACCTGATGGTGGCAATTTTGCTCACCCTTGAATAAAAGGCTCTACAAGATTTGTCAGTCTTAGCTGATAAGAAACCCTCAACTTGATTGCCTTCAAGTAGGATCTAAGGATGGCATAGGAGCCACACATAGTAAAAACCCCCAAATGCATGTCTTTGTCAAGGTGGCTGTGACAATGTGCAAGCATGTGCAAAATGCCCTCTTGAACACGTTCTATACTCCTTGGACAGCATTTTTGCTGCCTGCTCTGGTGTCTGTGTTGTTGTGGTTCTTGTGCTTCCTGTCTAAACAGCTAATTGGATTAAAATTGATATGGAGTTATTTATTTTTCCACAGAATATGGGGAATAAGCTTATGCCAACCCAAGCCAACTCTGCAAGAATTCATTTCAATGTTCTGTGTAAAAATGCATGACAATAAATATACATTGTTTAGACCTTTCTCATCAATCACAAAGATGCAAAGACTCTGTGCAGTGCCATGAGACACGAACTGAGGTTTGTCTAAGCAAGTGGATAACTGCAATTAAACTCTCTTCTGGAGGAAAAGCCCAATGGATTTGAGACAGAAAATTAGCCATAGCTGTTAGCAGCTTGGATGCAGTTGTTAGAAGCTTCTTTTGGTTTTTAATATAAGTAGAAAAATCAATCAGCTCGAACACTGTTCTCTGTCTTTAAAGCATTTTAGCATCTTTTCCACTTCCTGAATTAGCAGCATAGATTTAAAGTTTCATTCTATAGCTACTGCAATGCAGCATTTACCCAAGACATATCCAAAACTGAATAGATGAAAGAGATATGCTTAGCAGGACAGTGTGTCTTCAAGCACATTGTATAACTTGTGTTGGACTGAAAACTACATGGAATGCTAGACATGAATAAATAAGCAACATTTTTGTTGCTTTTGTTCATGTTATTGTGAAAATCTGGGTTATTTATATCTTTCTTAAAGCCACAAAAACATTAACTTGTATGAAAATGATATACCCTATTATTACTCATGCCTAATAAAAAGATTTAATACTTTTGCTTTTATGCAGTGAAGTTCACATTTTTAAGGTTTTCTTTATCATTCTACTTGTTTGATTTCTGGCATAAAAAAGACAATATCTTAGAATTCAGGTCTCTAAATACTCAGGCTTTTAGAAAATATCAAATGTGAATCATAAGAATAAGTGACATGTTGGAGACATGAGGCATATGGCATTGTTGAGCAGCTTTCTGAAGTTCTAATATGTGTAATGATGCATTGTTTATCTCATAGTGTTTTCTAAGGATTTGATAGACATTGAAAATGCAGAATACAGTTAGAGCTACTGTCACCAGCTACAATAGTGATAGATGCTATCATCCTAATCATACATGATTAGCTGATTTTAAAACCGGTCCATAAGTACTATTTGGTGGGATTTTTATCATTCTTTAAAGTATAAAACCATTAAAAGCTTAATAGCTGCTATTTAAACAGAATGAATGTCATCAAATGGTTCTTTAACAGCTAGATAAAACTTTGTTTTTCAGTAGATTTACATTTTGAATCATTTTTTGCCATATTGTTGAGTAGCTGCAGTTTTCATGAATGCATTAAAATTAGTGATAACAAGAATCTCTCAACTTGTACCAGCCATGACTTAAAACCTGAATTGTTTACTCTCCAAATGAACAGAATTCAGAAATGATTTTTTTTATGGAGAATGTCTAGGCTTTAAAGTTCATAATCACTCAAGCAGTATAATGAATGTTTTCACCTATATCAGATATGTGTAAATGTAAACATGGTAGAAATTTAAAAGATGTGCAGATTGGCAGGGCAACATTGCCATGAAAACAAATGGTAAATCACCTTTGCAAAAATCATAGAACCTTATCCTGCTGAGGGATAATTAAACATAAACAAGACTTTTTGGCTGAAGCATGGGAGTTGTTCACCTATTGCTACAATCTGCCCCCAGAGGTTCAGCACAACAATCAGGCCTGGCCCATTTTATAAAACTGCTCCATTTATTCAGGAGTGCATCTTTTGGACCAGGTTTCATTTGAGTATCCTAATAAATTCCCTTCAGATGTAACATGCACATGGATGTGATAAACAGTGTAGTAACAATGTCTCCACCAGCTAAGGGAATTTAGCTTTTCTAGGCTTTATGGGATTCTGGAGATATTCCAGATTATAGTTGGTTTCTGACTCAAAAGAGCTAGTTTGAGTGGGCCCTTGAGCAACAAGATGCCTTTGAGCATCTCAAACAGGAGACAGTTTGTGTGGTAGCTCTTGAGCTGGTCCAGACAGAAAAAGCTATGCAAAATGGCCAGGGAGCATGGCCTGACCAGGAGCCTCTGGCAAAAAAACACCAGGAGAAAGCCCAGGTCAGCCATCAGGGTTTTGGACCTGAGAGAATTGGGGTTCAGAAGCCCATTGCACCCCTGAAAATTGTAAAAGAGGTCACTCTTAATTTTTCAAATGTAACAAGAGACACAGAAAAATGGGAACAATGATAAGACAAAGGCTGTTAAGATGAGCTAGCAATAAGTCTCTGATTGAGTCACTCATGCATTACTCCACTTCAAGTTAGTGTAACTCTGATGAGATTAAACTTTATTCATATATTTATATGTAGAATTAAAAAAATTAATATATTCAAAAATATTTATTCATGTTACAGGAGCACCAAAAATCTCTTAATGAGCCTGGAGACAATGTAGCAGGGATTGTGATAAAATATTGAAAATATTTTCTCTATTGCAAATAATTTACTGTGAATGAGGGAACTGATTCATTTGAGATTATAAAGACAGCAGTGAGATTGCAAAAGATGCAAAAGCAAGATTTTAATTTATGGCATCTGGCATCTGGCTTTATTACTCTGACTCAAGGTACAACATCTCTGATCCTTTCCCTGACAGGTGTTTTTCTGTCACCCTCAGCTATTCTGTTGTTTCTGAATTACTCTCAGTACCTCACACCACAAAGTGTAACTGCCCCAGCACCATCACTTCTGCTGAGAGTGATGGGATGTTCTGGGAAGTGAAGGACAGATTTCCAAGTGCTGTAACAAAGGGGCATCATTGTGGGAGCGTTCCATGATTTCTTGTTATCTACTTGTCTGAACTTGTCTTCTTTAATTTCCCTTTGCCATTTAGAGGGAGAATGATTTTGGGTAGTATGAGGCAAAAGAAAAAAAAACTGAGAAAAAAGGATTGTGGAAAGAACAAAGTGCTCTATTAATTCAAAGGCAGCAAGGTTGGAAACAGGGCAAAAGCTTTGCCCCACAGGATCATGACTGCAAATACCAATTTTTTCACTACTAAAGAGAACTGTTCAAAACTTTTTCAGATAAAACTCTTCAAAAATGTATTTTCAGCTCCACTGAATATTGCAGGAAAGTTTCTGTTTCTACAAAAGCCTTTTAGTTTTTGTTTAAAAAAAAAAGTTTGGGGAATGTGACATTTCTACTTAAAAAGGCAATTTATTCTTTGGAGGTTTTGTGTGCTTGTTTGTTTATACTGACATTTTCTAATAAAATGTATTCCTACTCTGTCATCTCAAAGTGCAAATTTAACATAATTTTCATGAGCCCTCTTTGTGCTATGAAAAATTCTCCATGTTCTTTTTCAGGTACAAACCCAAAGCATACAGACTTATTAAATATACTATTAATTTATAATAAATTAAATCAATAATTTACTAATTATTAATAAATTAATAATTTTTGCTTAAGCAATATTTTTATAGATACATTAGAATTACAGAATGTTGAGTGATTAGTTCTTTATTCTCTCCCTATGAAGGAGAAAAATATAAATCCATGCAATATTATAAAAAACTTCTCCAATATTTATTATAAACTTCCAGCACAGGAGACCCAATAGTTTAACCAAAGCTCAGTTCAAAGGTCTCACAAAGCTGACAAATTTTCCTGATCTCTTTCTTATGACTTTATATTGAAATTTCTGCCTCAAACATTTTGGTTTTAATTAAGTCAGCATTTCTTGCAACACATATATGGATGTGAAGGGAAAAAAAAGGCCATCATAATCTTAAAACTACTTAATTCTATTTCATATATCCTTATGTTTCCATCTGATATTGTTTTCATTAAATAAGTAGACTTCTTCCAGCCTTTTGACATAAATTGTGTTTTCTTTCTTTGTCTTTTTTCTCTCTCCTTAGGTTGTCCAGTTTATTTACACCTGTCTTGTTTTCAGACTGGGGAATGGTGCACCAGCTGAGGTCTCATCACTGCCTAGTGCAGCTAAATAATTACTTCCGTTGTCATGCTGTTAATACAGCCCAGCATGAGATTTGCCTTTTGTGCAACCACATTATCTTGTCGACTCAGACGCGGTTTGTGAGCCATGATGACCTTGGACCTCTCCTCCCATACTGCTGTTCCTCCAGTTATTCTCCCATTTGTATTTGTGCACTTCAGGTTCCTCCACAGGCATTACTATTCATGGCACTTGTCGTTATTGAATTTCATCCTCGTGGTTCAAACGCTTGCTGCAGTTAACGGCGTCGTTATGAATTCTGATCTGTTCCTCCAAAGTACACACCACCCTCCTCACCCAAGAACTTCTGTACCTGTGCTCTGCTCCTTCATTTATGCCACAAATATAAAGATTAACTAGGTCTAAGATCAAGGCAGATCTTGGGGGTGCCCTGCAAAACCTACCTTCTTTTTTTATATACAGAAATGAATGAAAATCACTCCCTAAGTGCCATTTTTAGTCAGTTGAATATTGATACACTGTGGCAATAATTTCCAATTTTGCTGGTATAGAATGTTTAAAAGCTTAATACAGACAGAACATTTCACATTTTCAGCTTCTCTCCCATGTGCTAAGCATTATCATTTATCAGAGAAGGAACTTAGATAGGTTTGACATGATTTTCATTAGATACATTCATACTGGACATTTTCAAGTACTGCATGTTGCTCTTGGTTCTTACCTACTGACTGTTTAACACTCTGTTCTTGCATCTACCACAATCTCAAAGTTAAAATGACAGATATATCGATTTTGTAGGTCTTCCTTCTTTGTGTGCCAAAGTAGGTACAACATTTTCAGCAAATCCACTTTATTTACCCTAATAGAGAGGTAGAAACATTTTCAAAATAAGTAAGCACAGCAGGAGACTACACTGTAATGCAGAATTTCATCATAAATGTCAAAAAGAGAAGCCAGCATTTGAAGAAAAAATCTCTGCACCATTTTCCAGTGTCTTTACATCACTAATACATCACTAGGAGAGCTCTTGTCCACATCACCTCATCTGAGTTTATTTATATTGTATTAATCCCATTCCTCCCTCTTCCCTTTTTCAAAGATCAGGGAGGATTTCCACCACTTCTCAGGCAAACTCAAAGTGTTTTGTGGCCAAGGGAAGCAGAGGAGCTCTGAAGACTGATCCACTTGCATGTTTTCTTTGAACCTGATCCTTCCACATAAGCATTATTCATATCCAGCTGCTTTGGAGTTTGTCAGTCTGATCCTCTTTGCACATAAAATGTTTATTGAAACAGGGACTTGAACACTTGCTGCCCTGTTTTTCAAATAAATTTTCAGACAATGGAAATATCTTTGGAAGGCATATTTGACCCAAAACACACATACAATTTAAACACCTGCATTGTAATTTGACCCTCATTTTTTAAACTGATGATGGGAAATTGGTGGTTTTACTAATCTCCTTTTTGTTTATCTGACTCATGCCTTAGAAGCAGCATTTCTCTTACTGGTTAGAGAAGGATGAGGCTTGCACATTCAGACATAGACACTGGGCAAAGATTTTACTTAATAAGGCTAATGATAGCCTTTCTCACTCCTCTAAACTGGAAACTCTTACCAGCTTCTCTGACAGAACAAAATTTTTCATAACTGGTGTGTTCTTTCTGAAACGTGTATTTTTTATGTATGACTATATAATGAGAAAATACCAGTTGCATTTACTTCTGCACTTTGTTGAAACAGAGCTTAAAATATTTTTTTTTTTAAATCCATATATAAAATTATACTTTGTGTCTATAAAACAATGGTTTTTTATGCTTAAACCCATGAAGTCATCAAAGGAACCTACTCAAGATTGTGGTACCTCAATCTGCTGATTCTTGAGTCTCCTGAAAATGTAGTTTGGATTTTGGTTTGAAGTCATAAGCATCTAAATCAATTTTACACACATCATCATACCTTCTAAGAACTGCTGCTGAGCTGTCAATAGGACTGGAAAATTTCAGTTCACAATTTAATTTTCAAAATTTTAGAAATGTATGACTGGAAATAAAACCATAAAAAGCAGGGAAATAGAACAAAAATGATATTTTAACCTTAACTGTACCTTTTATAAATTTTGTCAATAAAATAATCCTCTTTAAGTAATTAATTTTCTATAAAAACAATACAGCTAATTTCCTAAATTTCAATTTAAATATTGAAGTACATTGGTTTTGTGCCAGACCATAATATGCTCATAATGAAGAATATGTAGGAGGTGTTAGGCTTTAACATTATAGCGTGGAACTTCACTGATTTTTTCCATAAAATTATTTGACTTAATAGTGTAGGTATTCATACAGTAAATTAAAACCTAAAACTGCTAGGAATAATACTGCTTTAATTGCCTGACAGGATGGGGATTATTTCTTACATTCTTTCCTGCACAGATGAATATAACCTTCCTAAAGAGGAAATCTATTCACTGCTGAATAACAGGACTGTGTTAAATATTGAACTCTAGGAAGCCCCCAAATAATGTAGTATAAAGTATTAGCATTTTTCACCCCTTGAAGATCAAAGCTGAGAGTATTAGTTGTATGATGTAAGATTCATGGGTTATATCTGTGTGAATGCCAAGATGATATTGCAGGACTAAATCCTTCTGGAGTATAAATCTTACAATTAAAAGAAAGGCACCTGGCAGGGAATTTTTGGTGTTTGTTCTTCTCTCACATACGACATTCTACAAAACAATTCCCAGGGGCAGCTTGCCTTTTTAAATGTTGGAACTGAAATGTGAAATTTGTGCTTCCATCTGTAGATGTTGATGAAGCTTTGAAGGAACTGGTCTCTGGAGGAGATCCTTGTGCCCTGGTACACAGCAGTGGTCAAAGAGGTTTCAGTTTCATATGCCCTCAATATTTAGGCAAAATTCTTTGCACTGGTGAATGGACCAGCTGCATTCAGACCTTGAGCAACTGGATCTGAAAACTGTGTATAAGATTCAGCTGCTGGAAGGAACTTCTATGCCATGGGTGCAGATGTTTGAACTGATTACAAAACCTGATCAAATAATTGTAATTATTTTGTGAATGCAATGCTCCACCAATGCAGAAGTGCTGTTTCAGGATGCAGCCTGAGGTATCAGTGAATTCAGTGGAGTTCACCATAGAGGCTGTGATAGTCCTGGGATTTCTGCTCCCTATTCTTAATGCATGGCTGCTGTGAGATTCACAGCAGTGCCAACGTGGATGACATGAGCTGTGACAGGTGGGATGCTGCAAAAGGATTCTTCCAGCAGTAATTAATCTATGGATATAACTGATAGTCAGGCATAGAAGGCACCAAATGGATATGTGAGCAAAAAATTAGGGCAGAACCCCAGGCACTTCCCACTACCTGAGGTTTTTTCAATTAATATGGAAGGATTTCTGACCTGGAACTTGCAGAACCAGGGTTGAGTACAACTTTGTGAGGACAGCAGATTCCTCACTCAAGAGAACTGCTCCAGTGAGTACTGTGGATATCCAAGCAAAGTATTCCAGGACTGAGGTATCCCCAGAGATAATGTATCCCCAAGGATAGAGAAATCACTAAGGTTCAACCTATGTACATCCATAGAAATTTGTTGGAGGGTGGAAAGTACTTATTTGTTTTTTTCTGTACTTCTTCCCTGCCCATCATATAGCACATAATCAACCCCATGCAAATAGAAAATCGTAATTAAATTGTTCTAAAAAGCCAATACTCAATTGTCTCTCTACATGTGGCATTATTCCAGTCACTGACAATGGAAGGCAATCTCAACCTTCTGAAATCACAAAAGTCAGCTTTCTTCCACTGTTTTTTTCTTATCTCTGCTTCCTTCAAATATTAAAAGCAAATAGCCACCTTAGAGAACACCTGTGCTCTGCAGGTGCCTGGAGCTTTCCTGTGGTACTTGAGCTCTGAACAGATTGCCCCAGAGATGGACACAGAAGCACAGACTGCTGCATGGGGTGAGATCATTCAGGGAGTAGATGGAGGAAGATGTACTTGTCTTAGGGCCATAACAAGCTGCTGATCTAAGAATAAAATTCTAGTGAACTACACACCAGGCTTACTAGGAAAAGTTTGTAGATTCAGTATTAATGTTAGCTGGTAAGGAATACTAAGATCTATAATTATGTATGGTAGGTTTGCTAAGAAAATGGTATTTCTGAGGGAAAAAAAGTGGAATATTTGGAAAATTCAATAATTTTACCATAAGTGGGAAGATTCTGTGTTACTCTCTGTTATATTCACTGCTCTGCTCTTTGATCTCATTAACTCAGTTATTTCCAAAGTGGACCTCTGTTGTATTTCCAGATGTGTTTTTCATCTTAGCTTCCTAGGGAATTTTGGGAATACCCTGTCAGAAGATAAAAGTTTGAGTGCCCAAAGTTTTCCAAGAATTTCTTCTATATTATGGCCCTGTTTCAAGCTTTGCTTGGGATCAGGTATCACGTATGTGTCTGCTGTTTTGCTAGCCTTAACCACTGAAAACTTGTGATGGAGAAAGTCATACAGCAAAAAAGACATAAACCTTTCAGCATGTGTTCAGGCAACTGAATCCAGCTCCTCACAGCGGAGCCCAGAAAGCACCACTCATCTTCTAGAAACTGAGCCAAAAATCAGCCCCAAATATAACAACTGCAGGGCCCATAAAAACTTGGCTCTCTGGTGAACAGTTGCATGCTGAAGACTAAATTTAGATTGAGTTATTCCAATGAGTTTTTTAGGGAACAAATTTTTACATATATTTAAAACCTAAAAACTTGCTTCCATTTTGATGCACGTCCTTAAAGTTACTGACTTTGGGGAGGGAAGTGGGGTTCTCGTCTTGAATAGTTTACCAAAAATCACTCAGGAAAATACTGCCACAGAAGAGAACTAAACACAAAAAACCCATGCTTCAGCTATCAACAAGGTTACAGAACTTCCTGAGCATATCAAAATCCACAGTGAGATAAGTAGTCCTTCTACCACTCCTTGGAAAAAACTCTCCTTATATGTGAAAAACAGAGCAGATAAGGGCAAACTGTGTGGCCTTTTAGACAGTAAAAAAACCACCTCCATTCTCTTTGGTAAATGTGGCAAACTTGACAATTTTCCAAAACACGTATTGACTTAATTTGAAAAAATTCTCAGTACAAGCATCCACACGTGAGCCAGAGAAAAGCCAGGGAAAATGTAATTTTGCTGTATCTATAAATACAGTGAAATCCAAGTGCATTGAAGCTTGGCTTCAAACTATAGGCAACTATTTGTCTAATTTCAGCTCAAGGCTTGGCTTGTTACAGGAATTTTGCATGAATGGACACTGCTCATCAGGGTCATTAATGTGTGACTGAATTGAGGCCAACTGCTGCACCTGGAATTAATGTTCCGGTTCTTCACCTCCACTGAGAACTCAACCATAAATTCACAATTAAGGTCTGGCCGAGGCTCAGTGAAGCTTGAGTGGAGATTTTCTTATGTAAATAAGATAGCAGTCAACTCATTTAACAAAATTTCAACAGCAATTGAGCAGCAACCAGCTCATATTGCATCTTTCACTTCATCTTGTGCTCAATTAAACAGACAAGGGCTTGGCCACAATCCCTTTTATTTTCTCAAGTCCTTACTTGCCCAGTATCATTCGAGGCCTGACAATTGTTTCTGATGGAAACCTGTGTCAGACTAATTGTACACCTTTGTCTAGATCTTTACTGGATAGCTACTAGTTCTGAGTTTTTATTTGCACTGGGTAACGAAGGCTCAGATCCAAGGACATTATATTGCAAGAATAGATAAATTCCTGTTTTAAGATGCTGTCATGATATTAACTCCCCGCCACTGGGTGGTTGGTTAGTTAGTTTTTAGAGCTTTTTGTGGTTAATTTTTGGATATTGGGTTGGGGTTTTTTTTGGGCAAGGGGGTTTCCTGTTTTGTTTTACTTTGGATGTTGTGGTTTCTAAGTCTTTTTTGTGGTGAATAAAGGCATGTATTGTGTTTTTTCTGCAGACTGGTATTCCCATTTTCTGTAGAGTACTGAGTCAGAGGTCTAATTAGGGCAAATCATCACTGAACTACAGATGTAAGTATATCTACAAGAGAATTTATGTCAATTCCTATATCTTGTCTATTATAGAGATTTTAATGATAAACTCTAGTAGAATGTTCTGTAAAATCATAGAATTACAGAATAATTTGGGTTGGAAGGGATCCTAAAGATCATCTCATTCAACCCCCTTTGCCATGGGCAGGGACACTTTCCACTAGACCAGGTTGCTCCAAGACACATCCAACCTGGCCTTGAATAATTCCAGGGATAGGGTAGGGCACCCACAGCTTCTCTGGAAAACCTGTGCCAGGGCATCACCACCCTCATAGTAAATAATTTCTTCCTAATTTCTAATCTAAAACTTCCTTCTTTTAGTTTAAAAACATTCCCCCTTTTCTTATCACTATCTGACCATGTGAAAGGTCCTTCTCCAGCTTTTGAATACAATTCCTTTAAGTACTGAAAGGCCAATTAAACTCTGCATGTTTGTGCCTGTTTGTGCTCACATGTGCTTTCACTGCATAATATTTTGTACCTCTATAAAAAAAATATTTTCTTAAAGACATAAAAGTGACATTTGTGGTACAGGACTATATGTAGCACATTCTGAAACCCAAATTCATTACAGAAGTTTAAAAATCTCCAAGGGGTGTTTGTACATTGCTTTAGTCCAGTCTGGTTTTTATGTTAATGCTTTGAATCAGCTCAAGAAGCTGATACCGAGGGATAGC
Organism: Lonchura striata; assembly: GCF_050655825.1. Classification (NCBI taxonomy): domain Eukaryota; kingdom Metazoa; phylum Chordata; class Aves; order Passeriformes; family Estrildidae; genus Lonchura; species Lonchura striata. The sequence continues at coordinate 68,851,477 of NC_140741.1, forward strand.
TAAGAGAAGAGCTAAGCAGATGAGAAAAGAACAAAGGCTTCTTAGCTGAAATAACTAAAAAAACCTCCAAACAATAGTTTGAGCTGATGCTAATGCAATGTTGCTTTTAGTGCATTCACCCAGTTTTAAAAGTACCTAAATGTTATGGTTTCTAAAGTAATTTATAGTGGAAACTGTAACAGGCTTCAGCAGCTAGACTAAGTTTTTCAGTTCAAAAAAAATGTGCTGTGAGGGAGAGAAATAATGTTACAGTATTTATATACCTCAGCAAATGCATTAAGCATCCAGGTTTTCTAAACTACATAGGCCAGCAAACATCATTCTTAAATATAACAAATACAGTTGACCATCACCCTGAAGGAATTTAATATTAATATTTAATATATTTAGATATTCATATTGTAATCACACACAACTCTAGCAATATGCAAAACATTCAGGAAGTAAAAGAGCATTTATTAAATTAGAGTCTCTATTGAAAATTAATGGCATTGTTTGAAGACTTCCCTACAAAAGAGAGTTCTCAGAAGGTTTGGAATTATTTTATGCATTCTTTCACCAAACTGATAACCATTACCTCCTCCTCCTGGTGATACTGACCTCTAATCCATTGCTATCTATCACAATTTTTGAACCCAGCAATGCTAGATGAGGTATGTGAATTGAAATGCATCTTTTCTCTCACTACAGATGGATAATGAATTTAAATCATATCACATCCAGAACAAAACCATAATCTATAATTAGGTTTGGATGCCACCTCCTCTTATAAGAATATTTCCCATTTTTTCACTTACTAATTGAAATGTTTTTAAATTTGACTCTTCAAGGTGACATTTTCAATGCTGGTATCTGCTTCTGGCTGCTTTTCGTAATTATAACCAAGTTTATTCAGCTGTTTCCAAGAATGTAGCTGGCGATGGGGAAAAGTTGGTTTTATCCATATTAAAGTTTTGCTAACCTTTGAGAAGATCCAGTGTCCTTACACTGTAGAACAGGAATTAGAGACTTGGCAAGGAAGGACACTGTTATATCAGCCTTTTTACTGTCCTCATGTTCACCTTGCTGAGGAATAATATTAGTCAGCAAATCTTTGCTGATGGTTCACATCCAGCTCCTCTCTATTCTGTCTATTCAGAGGAAGGGCTAGAAGGAAGATGTTTTTTCTATGCAATTTTGGAGAGCATGAATTCTGTCTTCTGTCTCTCTACACCCAATATGGCTCCCCACACATATCAGGATCAGTGATGTGAATGCAAAGTGGGAGAAGAGTTGGAGTATGATAATATGATATAAAAGGGCAGAAACTGAGCAGATAAGAGCAGTTCCAGTGTCTGTTTGAGGAAAAACTGCTGTCAAAACAATTGGTGGAATTATAGCTTAGAGCTGACTGAGAAGGAGTACTGGGATATAACATAGGGATGAGCTGGACTGGGAAACAATTAAATGAAAAGATCAGGACAGTGTCAGTAAGCATGAAAACGGGAGCAGGTGCACAATGAGAAATTATTCTGATCAACTGGGGCCTTCCTGTCAAAAATAAATCTAAAGAGCTGGAATGTGGAACCCTGGAGGACAGACAAGACACTGGGAATGAGTACCAAGGGGTCAGATGCATCAGCAGAGTGGAAAAGACTGGATGCATGAAGAGATGGGCAGGGTAAGGACAGTGAGAACAGAAAGAGAGAGAGAGAAGGAGTATTTGGTCAGGAAATCCATCAGAGGAGATGGAAGAGCAGCTTCAGAAGAGATACCTGACTTAGATGAAAATTGCAGTGGTGCCAGTCACAACAATGTGGCTGGTGCGAGACAACAATTCACTCTGAAAATTCATGTATGAGAAAGAACTGTAGAACTGTCCATTCCTTGGTACCATTCACCTTCTTCTGGTTCCCTGGTATCATCAGGTTCAGCATGGGACAAGATAATGCACTATGGAAGAGTCAAAGGTGCCCTTTTTGAGATGGACTTGCAGCAAATCAATGCTTCACCAAACTGTGGAGTAACTGTTGTTGGTAGTGATGGTGTAAGTAAATCTTTACACACAAACACTACAGAAGATATTACTTATATTTCACAAGGAGGACCCAAGGACCCAGAAATTAGGGTTTTTCACAAATAAGACCCTCTTTTAAAATCCTCCTGCTCTTAAAGCATATTTTATACATTGAAAAAATACTCAATATTATTAAAACTGCAGGCTAAAGACAAGCCCTTACATTTCATTAAGAATTGACCTCTGTTTGAAATATTGCCATGCATATTTGTGCTCTTCCAGACTGCACCTTTGTAGCTAGAACTACACTTCTTCCAAAACTGGGTCATTGCTAAAGCAAATATTTTACTAGGAGCCTTTATTAAACATATTAAAGTTTGCCACATAGGTAATAACTTAACAATTTTTTACAGCCTGGAAATAGAATGACTTTTTAAAATTTATTTTTATTTTTTTTTTAGGTCAGGTAGAGAAAATCTAAATAACTAGTACATTGAACCTGATGAACTTTCCCAGCATTATTATACAGAAATATATTCTCTTGCCTAGGATCCAGTATCCTTAAAGGGGATGGACAAGGGTCTGCAACAATAAGATGTATATAAATTAATTCCTATGCTACTGTGAGTTCTAGAAGTTGTTCTTTGGTTACCCTAGGGAATGTAATATGGGGGAGCAAAAGAGCTGGAGCATAGCAAGACCTCATAGCTTTCTGAGTATTTGTACTTCAGGGACTGTAGGAGAGGCAAAATAAATAATTAGAAGCCTTTAGGCATGCCAACTTCTATAAGTATGTCAGCATGTGCTAGGGGAGGCTATGTGGCTATGCTGTCAGATATTTCATTCTCAGCTGACCCATGGGAAGATCATTCTGTTCCTAAATTTTACCTCCTGGAAAATCTTTCCTTAAAAGGAAAAGTCAAGCAGTGAAATCACTGCAGAGTTCCCAATGCCCTCAGTCATGCCAATAACCTTAAAAAGAAAACAAAACTTCAAAACCATTTTTCCCTTATCTTCCTCAAGGCACTGTTTACTTCCTTACTGTAATCCATGTGGTATCTTTAATGGACACCAGGTCTTTTCCTGCAAGTGTTGTAACATAGTCTTCAGACTATGCTTGTTTCCAACTCTTTAAAAAGAGCACTCCAATGATGCCATTGTTCTTACACAAAGGAATGAGAACAGTCCTCCATTCAGACTGGTTTCAGAATCAGCTCAGTATTTTTAGAGATGTGGCCCTGTGTCTGTGTTCAGTTTGCATGGCCAGGTTTGGGTAGCTGAGGAGAGGCTACAGCTGCTGGAGAAGCTGCTGGAAGCTTCTCCCATGTCCAACAGAGCCACTGCCAGTGGGCTACAGGACAGAAACACTGCTGGCCAAGGCCAAGAGCATTGGAGAGGGCAGCAACACCTCTGGGATAACTTATTTAAGGAGAAAACAGTTACTGTGCAGATGTAATTACAGCCAGTCAAGAGAGGACTGAGAATCTGTGAGAGGAACAACTCTGCGGACACAAAGGCCAGTGAAGAAGGAGGGGGAGGAGGTGGCCCAGGTGCTGGAGCTGAGATTCCCCTGCAGCCTATGGGGAAGACCATGGCAAAGCAGGCTGGTCCTGATGGACTGCACTCTGTGGAAAGGAACCCAGGCTGGAACTGATCAGGAATAACTGTAGCCCATGGGAAGGACTCACACTGGAGAAGTTCATATAGAACTGTCTCCCATGGGAGGGACCCCACGTTGGGGCAGGGCAAGGACTCCTCTCCTTGAGCAGCAGCAGAAATGTGTAATGAACTGACCATAGCCTTAATTCCCCATCTCCATGTGCCACTGGAGGGAGAAGGTAGAGCCCAGAAATGATGGTGTAAGGTAAGGGTGTTTTAAAGATTTTTTTTGCTTCTCATTATCTTGATCTGATTTTGGCTGGCAATAACTTCAATAAATATCTCCAAATCAAGTCTGTTTGGCCCATTGATGGTAATTCACAAATGATCTCTTCCTGTCCTTATCTCAATACATGAACCCTTTTTTTTTTTTCTCTCCTCTGTCCAGTTGTGATGGGGAATTACAGAGTGGCTTTGGTGGATGGCTTTGGTGGGTACCAGGCATCCAGTCAGGGTCACCACAAAATTGATATGGGTGTTCATGGGCAGTGTTAGATAAATGTTTGAGCACTGAAGCACTAAAATCACTAGAGAGAGATAACAGGAGATGGAGGGGCAACCTCCTTGCCCTCTAATCTTCCTGAGGAGGGGAAGTGGGGAGGGAGAAGGGAGATGCTTATCACATCTTTGTGGTATCCAGTGATAGGACATATGAAAATGGCCCAAAGATGTGTCTGTGGAGGTTTAAACTTAACATTAGGAAACATTTCCTTAGAGAGAGGCCTGTCAAACACTGAACAGCTTTCCTAGAGAGGTGTTTTATGTACCATGCCTGTCAGTGTTTAAGGAGAATTTGGACAGTGCACTTAAAAATATGCTTTAACTTTTGAACAACCCTGAAGTGATCAAGCAGTTGGACTAGGTGATTGTCCTAAGTCACTTCCAGTTGGAAGTTTTCTATTCAATTCTGTTTTGCCCTAAAGAGTCATGGTCACACCAACATAATTATTTACATTTTTCTTTTTTTTTCTTTTTGCAGTCCCTGTGTTTATCTCTGCAGCAAGTATTGTGTATATTTGGAGAAAGGCTTTTCATGAGGTAAGTGATGTGACAGTCAGAGCCAGTCCAATACCTGGCAGTATTTATTGTAAACAGGGTGTTTAGCTGCTCCAAACTGTCAATATATTCACAGAATCTCAGGGCACATATAGGCTCTATGTAATTTGGGACTTTTCTGTTTATAGAACACAGATTAGAAATTCTGAAGATTCAGAATTTAACTGTCTATTGTTGCACTTATATCCTTCTGTTCTTTTCCTGATTTAAACAAGCTACCTTGCTGAAAACTGTAAAATCTCTGGCAGCATGAATTTACTTTAGCAGTGTACTGGCTAAGTCTACACTCATATTTCTAATTAGCACATACATTATCTATTATTACCTCCAAGAGCAGGAACTACATCTTCCTTTCTGTGTCATTCCATGACAGCTACTCCAAAGCCATCTCTACTCTATGGCAGAAACATACAGAATACATCCCTGATGTATTGCTGAAACACACTCAGATTCTTCAGACCATATAAAAACAGCCCATTGGCGCACAAGTCCGGTTCTCTTTACAAGAGGGTTTCCACAAATGCATTTTTGGATACTGGTCTAATCCTGGAAAAAGAGAAGGTAAAACCACTGGGAAATGAAACTGTGCTGGACAGTGAGCAATGGGTTTTGTACCCAGATGTTCAGCTGATCCTCCTGGGTCCTGTTCTCCTTGCATGACTGGGTGTGGCTGTATGAATGCTCATAAGGGCTGATGATGCCAGGATGAGAAATGCCCATGAAACAGCTCAGATCCTTATGATATGGAACTGTTATGAATCCTTATGAACTGGATCCTTCAGATCCAGTTTCAAGTCTCCATTTGATTACTTCTTTGATTAATGCTAAATAACAGACATGCCTAAACAAACCAACCCCAAATAAAATTAAAAATTCAGCAAGCAAAACACCAACACTATCACTCTGATAAGCTATATGCTTATGGGACTTATGTCAGTGGACCATGGACAGGATGCTGATGCACTTGCCAAAAGAAGTCCAAGTTACAAACAGGCATAAACTTCTGACTTAGATAAAAAATTGTTTGATTATTTTTTGGTTTATGTATCCAAATGTAATGGGTTAAGCATCATTTTTAAAAGGATAAGGAGATGGGGAGTTGCAGCAGACTAGCCTGGACTGCAAATCCTGAGCTTAAGATAAAGCCAACTAAGACTAAACTGCGACACATGGATAAAAAGAACACAGTATTATTAATGCTTATCACTCTTTAGGTCCATACACTCCAATGGCAGTTTCAAAAGGATGAACTGATAAAGGATTTCCTGGTAGTTTGACACAGTGTGTGGTGTTTCCAGTAAGCCTCTTGCTGAACAAAGAGCACTAGGGAAATTCTGAAGCCTGAATGGATGACTGACAGTGCTGAGCCTGAGAGGGAGGCACTTTATCTAGGCTTTTGTCATTTTTCTCAACTAACTGCACCAATGCTTAAGCTACTATCTAAGTGATTGCCTTGTTAGTCAGAGAATGAAGCAAAGCCCTAATTGTTTGCAAAGTTTGTGATGCTTTCTTCTGTCATCTTAGGATGCCCAGAAACCAGTTTTCAGAACTATTGGAATTGGAGCAAAGACAGCTCTGCTATTTGGGCTGGATTCAATACATCTGAGATCTGGAGATTCTCTATCCCGTTGTCCCACCACTCCCCAAAAGCGTGATGGGGTTCAGAATCCAAAAAATAAAACACATACCAGCTACAAAACATGCAAACATGATTTTCCTTCTTGCACTGAATAAAGCAGAAGTCTGTGACACTTGAAGTCCAGAGAGTGATGCAGCAGATTAGGCCTTTCTGTGGCTTTACCAAGTCTCACATGAACTATATATCCATTTTCTCTGGCAGTCTCTCCCAAGATCATGTCTTCCTTTCTCTGCAGCTGGAATCTCCCTACAGAAATCAACATTGCAGCACTAAGAAGTTCTTATCCAGTAATGATTTGGGAGACAAAAAGAACTTGACATGAAAAATTTCCAACTGCCTCAGGGGAGCTAAAGGAGGATAGGAATGTTCCCTCCACAGGAGGCTTAGACATCCTGGCAGAAGACAGAGAGAGAAAGGGAGGATAATTAAAATAGTTTCTCTGCAGATTCACTGAATCATGACAATTCATAACTAGAGACACTGTAGGAGGGACAAGAAGATTTACTGGATCAAGGAGCTTCTTATAAAGGAGGAACAAATTAAGAATATTTAGCATGAAAATTAACACTGGAAGCTAAGCTTAATACTGACCCAGATAAAGATAGAAAGCTACTCTCTGATTAAAATAAAATAATTATCAGCAGAGGAAGACTCTTTAATTCTAGACATCTAGATTTAGTTAAGGAGTAATGATATTTGGAGAGCAAGCAGCAGGAGCAGAACCAGGGCTGAATCAGGCACAAATGCATTAAATAGGGAGGGAAATGTAGGCCATACAGTATTACCAGAGAAAGACACAAAACGAGCATGGCCAGACCAACAGAAGCCCTGTAATGTGCAGCGAGCACCACATGTGAGACAGATGTACTGGCTTGGACTCAAAGCCACAGTAGTGATGCACTCAGATAACTTTCAGACTGTGTTTGCCAGTGCAACAGCACCAAAAAGGATTCATGAGATGACAAAACACTTTCATGGAGCCCTTTTCTTTTGTAGGACTGTTGTGAAGCCTGGCTGTCACTAGAGGTCTTGGGTCACAACTCATTGCAGTGTAATCACAAGTGTTGCCGTGAAGAATGCAGAATGTGAGAAACCAAAACCTGAGAGACAATTGCTGATTTTCCTCAGTATACCCTCTCACACTACCACAGCTGTATGATTGCAAAACTTGCCAAAATAGAGCATTCCCACAACACTGGAGCATTAAGCATACAGGAGAGGCAGGCAAGTATCTTTGGGAGGTTGTTAGAGCCTTGTACATTCCCTTGCTGCCATAACCAGTACTGTGTCCTTCACAGATCCCCTGGCACCTGTCTTTTCTTTGTACTGTAGGTATGGATGGCACTAGACTGAAATAAGCCCACTTGTGCTTATTTAATGGTGATTCTCATCAGCAGTCTGTACTGCCTTTTTGGACAAATTATCTCAGAAAAAGTGCTTCTGCCCAAGAACCATGGCGAATACATCCTTTGAAGCTGACAGAAGATAATCATCTCCAATAAGGGGTGAATTTGAAAACAGCACAGATAGGAATCAACTTATATTCTTTAATGCTTTAAGCAAATTTCATTCATTACAATCAATTCTGTCTCTAATATCTAGAACTTTGAGCAAGCTAAATGCTGTCTTTGTCTTCAAAGGTATTGGATGAGCTGTATGGCATTTGTTCTCACATGCCTAAGACTTGCAGTCCCACCTGTTAGGACTGTGTCTGTCAAAAAAAATCAAGTAATCACTGCTTCATACCAGTGGTCAAAGAATCAAATGTTGTAAGCTTTTGAGCATTTAAGTTTTGTTTGGGATGCAAATCCTCAATACATCCTTCCTGGTTTTTCTATCATAAGTTATCAAGCAGCTTCAGCTGGGTCAGATGTTAGTCATGTGGAGGTCACTGTGAGCTGAAGCACCTTCCACCACACTTTAAGAAAACAAGGCAAATGCTCAGTTTTCTCAGCATCTTCTGAGCTTTCCCTACCGCCAGCTAAACTACTATTTTAAAACTAGCTTAAGTAAAAACTACATGGTTCTGCAGTGATGAAATGCCCTCTGTCATTTCCTATTAAAAAATGCATGACCCCCTTTCTTCACTACACATAGCTTTAGCATATACTAGATGTTATTTCCACTCTAATAACACCCAAGGGGTTGAACATATTTATATGTACATATACGTGTTTCCAGCAGCTCTGAATTTTCTTGAAGACTTTCCTCTTTAAGCAAGTTTCTGGTAATTCAGCTGTGAAATTAAAGAAACATGGGACACTGTAGTGAGTTCTACTTTCTTATTCCTCCTGTGAAGAAATCTTAATAATATTCAGTTTATGGCTGTCTATATTAAAGAGGAAATGCAAAATGCTACAGCTTCAGATAAAGAGACAAACTTCTGTAGCTGGTGGCTGGAACAGTTGATTTTCTCTCTTGAATTAATACAGAAAAATACCTGCAGCATGACAGTGAAATGCTCTAACTCTTCTTAGTAAATAGCAGGAACCAGATAGTGCTGCCTCTACTTGTGGTGGCTATGCTTTCCTTAATTTTGGTACTAAAGCATTGTGGAGTATCCTAACAAATACTCCCAGATTCATCCCACCTAGTTTTAAGCAATCTAATTAGGAACCTACTTGCCTTAGATACTCTGTCTAGTAGTGAAGGTGAAAAGCTAAATAACCCTACAGAGTAGGTCACCCCTCCAAAAAACCTGCACAAAGGCTGGACCTATCCTCCCCTGTATGTGTTTCTATTGGAAATGTCTCATTAGCTATAAACCTAAAAGAAAAAAAAATATGTCTGACCATTCCCATTTATGTGAATTGTGAATATTGGCTGACCATCACTTGCTGGGCTTTACTGATGTGATCACAGTTTGATTGATCTTGGTGCTCAAAAGTACACAGTATATTTATCGTTTGAAAAATACAGATCCCTTTCTAGCTAAAACAACATGGGTCAGAAGAAAGAAAACTAGGAGATGTTACAGCACAAACTTGAGGGGTTTATATTAGCTGTTAACCTGCTCCTGGGCTGTCCAAACACAGGCAGTTTTATGCAAAGGCTGTAGTGAGTGCAGGTTGAATAGGACTGGTGGAACAGCTTCTGCCAGGCTCCTGCTGTTTCACTCTTAGCCTATATTCTTCTCATTATATTTTTTTCCTTGCAGTGAAGTACTTACAAGCACTAAATGACCCAAGTTCTAGCTTTGAGCAATGGAGAGAGAAAGGCCCACTCAGCCATGGGTTGTCTGATCTTTCCTGGCTACTTCTTTTCAGAAAGGAGATAAATATCTCTCTGTGGAGATAAACCTCTTCTTCCTCAGACTTTGGACTACAGAGGTAAAACAGAAATCACTCTTTTATCACTCTGGGAGTGCTTCTTCTAACCTAAGGGCAAGATGTAGCTCATAGATGAAGACACTGGAATTTTGATGTCCACTACACAGCCATACCTCCCCTAATTCCTCTGCTGTACCTTCCAGCTCTTTGCAAGCTTTCAATACACTTATGCAGCTGCTATTGAATGCACAAATTTAAGCAACTTACCTACACCCTTGTACTCATTTTGACTGGGGTAGAGCTAATTTTTTTCACAGTACCCAGCATGGGGTTATATTTTGGATGTGTTGAAATATGTTGGATATGTTTATGTGTTGAAAACAGCATTGATAATAGAGAGATGGTTTTGTTATTGCTGAGAAGGGCTTACACAGAGCCGGGGCCTTTTCTGCTTTTCATACTGCTATGCTGGTTGGGGAGCTGAGGGTGCATGGGAGTTTGAGAGGAGACAGCTGGAACACCTGACCCAAACTGACCAGAGGGATTTTCCGGATCATACATCACTGTTAGTATACAAAGCAGAGGGAAGAAGGAAAAAATGAGGGAAGTTTGGAGTTATGGTGTTTGTCTTCCCAAATCACCTGGAAATGGCTGGACATCTGCCTGCCCATAAAAGTGGTGAATGAATTCCTTATTTTGCTCTGTTTGTGCGGACTGCTTTTCCTTCCTGTATTAAGCTGTCTTTATCTCAACCCATGAATATTCTTTCTTTTCCCCTTCTATTTCTCTCCCCTATGGTGCTGGTGGGGGAGGGAGGGAGTGGTTTTGTGGTGCTGAGTTATTGGCTGGGCTTAGACCATGACAACTTTTAATAATCCAAGCACCAAATGCAATTCATATTGCTTCAAAATAAGCATCTAAGATGATTCAGGTGAGTTATTCATCTGAACTGCCTGCTATTTGCAACTGACTTTAAAATATAACTCACTCAGATATTTATCTTTTTAATAGCAAAATAAGTGAGGTAAATCCCACTTTCTGGTCTTGAGCCTGTGTTATTCCACCTTAAGACACTGCTGTTATTTCTCACTTGTATAACTTGTGGGCAAAAATGAATAAAGTTGTGCCCTGCTATTATTATACATCTGACTTACCAGCTACCCTGACTTTGCTGCATTGCCACTGTTCCTGATGGAATTTATCTAATGCAGACAGAACTTGAGAGTTTGTCAGTCATGTGGTACCTTTCACTTGTGTTGAGAGGGAAAAGTACTTAAAAATTTGCTCAATATCAATCAGTCACTAAGGAGGCAGCAAGCAAAGTGGTGACACCATTGAATTTATACAGAAATCGTTGAAGGTTAGAAAGAAGATGCTTGTTCAACTAGTTCCCTAGTTAAGGCAATAATGGACAATAATGAATCTGTAGGACTATCTTGCTCATGTGGAATCTACAGCAGTTTGGGGCAGGTCTCATTCCCTTACACTCTGTACAGCAATGCATCTTGAAACTAATGAAGTGTTATGTCTTTATGAGACTTGTCATGGACAATGAGGCTAATTGCAAGAGGGAGTATTAATGTAATGACTTTACCTTCATGTCAATAAACTATGAAGGAGAATGAGAAAATTTAATGGGATTGCTTTGTTCAGCAAACTTTCTTACTTTTTACTGTAATATATAATAAAGTTCTGAGTGGTGCTGCTTAATACACTGGATTTAGAAGATTTTTTATATATTAAAAATCTTTGCATTTTTTTTCCATCAGAACTTCAAGGAAGTTCTCCCCACTACTCAACACTTTAATTCTTTGATCAGATGAGAATAAAGACCAAATATGTTTTTACATTGCTGCAGTCAAATACAATACCATTGCTGGAACTAAAATATATATTTTATTCAAATAAGCATGAATTATCTACTATATCCTACTAAATTAGCAAACAAAATGTTTTGGTCTGTGATACATGAGAGACACAACTGGACTGTTGTACATGGAACCGGTTATTAATTAATAATGGCTGTTTCAGCTCCTGATCCCTTATTTCTCTTTTGGGAAAATGCAGGGAATTTTTCAGGTTTTTTATGAAGACTACTCTAATAAACACAAATGTCCATTGCTATTTCTGTCAGTTATTTAAAGAAATTACAACTTAGTAACATTGGCTGTTACTGGGGTGACGTGGCACTGGCCCTACTTATTCAGCCTCTTGGGAGAGAATTAGACAATAAAGCAATATCTTCACCAAAAACCTAAAAAAAACAAATCTGAAAATAAAACTATAATTTCATTTATATGGAAACTGCAAGCAAAGTACTTGAGAGAGAAAACATAAAACTATCAGCAACATTTTAGCTGCTCAAATAGTATAAGCTGTAGCAAAGAGTGACTGTGGTTTGAAGGACAACTTTGTAGGTTTTCTAAGGTTCATTACCCCCAAGAAATGGCAGAAATGGAACAATAAAACAAATAAAGAAAAATGTTTAAAAAGGCAGTTATGATTATTAAAATAATGAAAAAAACTATCTTACAAAGCATTGTCATTTTTGGCTATTCACATTTCAATGGATGACAAATAAAAGATGTGATGGATAGTAAAGAAAGGAATGTGGATGTGTCATACAGTTTTAAGGCAATTTTTATATTGAGAAGAATAAGTGGTTTATTAGTCAAGTAATTAATCTGTGAAAGTCATTGTCACAAGGTAAAACGGAGCTAAGACTTACAGAAGGATTTGAAAAAGCTCAGGTATTTCTATTAATAAAAAAACTTTCATCTTTTCATCAGAGAAACTTATAATGTACAAAACCTCTCATATCACTGATGCTGTCTAAGCTGGGCACATCAGATTCGATTTGATTTTCTAACTTCATATGGAAATTCCATTGGGCCTGTATGCCATCTACTCATTGCAGTCCGACCTTGGTACAGCAGAAGGTCATGGAGTGGATCATCATATGGGACAACCAGCATGGACTTATGAAAGGCAGGTGCTGCTTGACTAACCTGATCTCCTTCTTTGACAGGGTGACCCACTTGGGGGATGAGGGAAGACAGTGGATGTTGTTTACCTAGGCCTTTGTAAAGCCTTACACTCAATTTCTCACACCATTCTCCTGGAGAAACTGGCTTCCCATAGTGTGGATGTGTGCACTGTTTGCTGGGTAAAAAAACAGGTTTGGGGGCAGGCCTGTTTTATATCTTATCAATGATCTGGATGAGGGGATCGAGTGTGCCCTCAGTGAGTTTGTACATGAAAAGTTAGGTGGGAGTTTTGATTTGCTAGGGGTAGGAAGATGCCTCTGGAAAGGTGGCTTAAAGGACAGAGGCAATTTCTATGAGGTGCAATAAGGCAAACAAACAACCAACCCCATGCAGATACAGGCTGGGGACACACTGGCTGGAAAACTTCTGGGTAAAGGACCCTGAGGGTGTTCATTGACAGTGACTGAATTTAAGACAGCAATGCGCTCAATTTACCTCAAATTGGGCCTGAAAGATTTAGCTCGATCCTAGGAAACATTTCTTCACTGCAAGGGTTGTCAAGCACTGGAACTGTCTGTCCAGAGCAGTGGTGGAGTCATCATCCCTGGAGGGAATTAAAAGACATGCAGTTGTGGCACTTGGGGACATAGTTTAATGGAGGTCTTATCAGCGTTGGTTTCATGGTCTGACTCCATGATTTTATTCATCATTGTTACCATGCATTAACCTGAGTTAATATATTCTTGCCATGCTCTGTTTTATCATTAGGATCATTCTGACAGATCTAATCTATTCTTCTTTTTCAATTAATTGAGTTTTAAGTTGCCAAGAGTTTTCAACTTTCCTATAAATCCGTGTTCATCTGTAGCTAAAGACAAAAATATCTATAAACTTCTGAATAACACTGTATTAGGATTTACATGTGATGTACAACATGTGTCTTCTTCCCGCTCCATAGCATTTTTGTTCCCTGATATTTCTTCCTCCCTCCTATCTATTGATTGTCTTAAAAATGAATTATGGAAAACTGAATTTAAATTCTTTTCCTGTGGTCCTGAAGCTCTGTGTTAGAGAAACACGTGTCTCCGTGTTATAGTGAGAGGGAGGTGTTCTGGGAACCCTGACAATTCCTGAGTGAGATTAACCCAAGATTGTTCTCCTCCTTTCTTCTCAAAGGATATCCAGCCTCAAAACACTTAGGACCCTCTCTGGCATTGCTTCCTACCTTGAGTAAGAGTGGTGAGTAATTTCCCTGCTCTTTCAAGGGTTAATCAAGATTCCTTTGCTCTACAAAAAATTCAGGGCAGGTTTATTTTTTTTCCTTCTTGGTCTACACAGATGAAGGTCATAGCTGTGAAACTGTTTTCTCTGTCTGCTATTCTTTTGCCCATATTTCCTATATCTGTGCAAAATTTAATGGAGCATTTCAAGTCTAGAAAGAGATAAAATCAGTTTCAAACTGCACATGACAAATTTGGGTTGAAATAACCAAAGCTTTCTCAAGTCTATAAGCAAACTGGGTGCTACAATGGAAAGTTTTGAATAAGCTTAATAAAAGCTGATGCCTGCAGCCCTGCTTAGAATAAGCACATAGAGAAGTTGCATTGAAAAAAACAGCATGTTAATAACCATGAAATTCTCTTTAGCCTTTAAAAGAACAAATCTCCATCTCTTATTATGAAACCCACTGTTGGAAAAAATTCCCATAACTTTCTCCTTAGGAGGGTGACATGTAGGAAGATATGGATGGAGGGAACAATAATGAGGGGACTACAAAATAAGGGTCTGAACATAAATCTGCAGGGAAACACAAGCAAACTGTGAGGTTATTTAAGTTTTTCAAAAGTCAAATAGCAGTTGATGGAGAGATAAATTTAAACAGGCATAAATCTATTTTTTCTTTGGTTGATAAAAGAAGATTATACATATGAAATTCTTAAAATTACAGGGGAATAGACAGAGAATAAGAGCAAAGTTTCTTTCCAGCTTCATTTACACAGACTTGATTTCTCTATTCATGCTCTTCCAGAGCTTTTATCTAATGCAGTTAACTGTATTTCCATAATTGTTGTTCTTTTTGACTAGAAGGGACTCTTATTATAAGAGTGTAGAAAGCTGCTTTCATTCTTTTGCTAAGCTTTTAAAATTTTTCCAGTTTTCTTTCACTATGTTAACTGTAAATTTTTCCTTGTCGTTATCAATTATTACTTCAAACAATATTTTTGAGGGTTTTTTTTTAGCTGGACTTTTGAAGCAGCAGGTTAAACATCAAGGCTGGCATAGCATATGCAACCATGTCATACTCACTGCCTTACAGGGAACTACCAAGGGCCAATCATGGAGCCAACTGACATGTACTCAATACAAAAGATTTTTCCTTTATGTGAGCCCTGCCCATTTTGTGATAGAAAATTAAAAGGCTTCCATAGAATTCTTCTTCATCGGTAAGCACAAGCATACACATTATTATATATTGCCTGTGTATCTCCCAAACTGGTTTCCTGCAGTTTAGACACCATCTTGCAAGCAAATTTAGCTTTGTGTCTTTGAAACATGTTTCCTCCTGGGTTTGTTAGAAAACAGAATTATCAACATTCAAGATCATGTAGCATTGAGTTTCATTAGAACCATTACAATGGTTCTAATAGAAATGGTGTCTTTCTCTCTTATAATGACAATTATCCTTCTCAAATAGAAACTCCCATCTAATTTTAATTTTTCAATTGAAAGGTCTACTAGGTTGTTGTGTGACTATTGTAGCAAATCTCAACAGTAACAATTTTCAGTTCTTCCTTTGCTTCATTACTCTTTGCACAGGTCATTTTTCTCCTCTTTTATTTCATTGTTTTTACTTTGTCAAATATATCTGTGGTATCATAAATTTGAGCTGGAGCAACATTTTGCTTCGGTGAGTTTGGTTGTTCATTCAATATTCCCAGCTGTCCAAGAAAACTGGGCCCAGATTTCCAGCTCAGTTCTCCCTAGTTCTGAGTGGAGAGAAGGATTGTGTTATGAGGCTTACTCCTGCTTATACGGATTTATTTGAAATTTGTGAGGTTTCTCCTACAACCTGTCATTGTGTTTCATGGTTGTTTGTGAGTAATAAGAATATATTTTTCTAAAAACCTGCAACCCAACTATTTCTTCACTATCCTGCATTAGGAGGCCTGACTGGTTTTGCCTAAGAACAGTATCTGTATCCCAGTCATGAAGTATCACCATTTTCATCAATTCTCACTTCCAGTTCCATAGCATCACCTGGATTCCTGCCCTCCAGTACTTCAGGCACTCTCCAGTCAATGCCACCTGCAAAATTGCAAAGATCATAATAGCTCATTAATGATAATACTGAATAGCAACAGACTCAAAACTGGTCCTTAAGGGACAACATTAAATTAATCCTTAAGTTTCAATACTGCATAATTACACATCATTTTCAAAGCATGTTTCCCTATGCTATGTACTAAATTACTTTCTTACATTTTTCCTTCCTCTGTTTTTATTAATTACTGTGGAAGACTATCAAATAGTTTGCTCTTGAAGCTAAGGTATGTAATGTAGGACATTATGCATACATATTTTTACTCTAAAAGATATTAACTTTGGTTTATATTGGTATTATTTATACATATTCTATTTATGGCTGTTATTTTGTTGATGACTTTCAGGTGAATGTGATTATTTGTTTAACTTTTCCTTCCAGGAACTGATTTCCACAAACTTTGAACTGATTTCCACAAACTGATTTCCACAAACCTTTCAACTGGTTGTAAAGCTCCTTGCAAAGATTTGCTAGTAGTGCCATGATTATTCTGTTTCCCTTTTTAATCACTGTTTATCTGAGTATTTCAACACTACTATACTTTTTATTTTCCCACATGGAGAGCAAAAAGCACAAAGAATGAAGAACACATGTCACCAACATGACTGGATGCTACTCCACATGTTTCTAAAGAGAACTTCTCCTAGGCTACTGCCAGAGGAAAGAAGAGCTTTTAATGAATTGATTCCTTTTCACCCATTAAAGAAACTCTGGGACTTCCAGTAGCCTACCTGAGATCATCTAGGCCTGGGAGCATTTACCCTTGGCACAAGCTTTTCCATGAGGTTGGCATTGGAGGAAACTAAGAGATGATTCTCCAAACTCTAAGACTAGATTTCTCTTAACGGCAATGCTACTATCCCAGAGAATATTCTCTTTCTTTTTTTATTTAATTCCCCTCCCTCCAATCCATTCTCTGTGAACAGGAACCTCGGGCAGCTCCCAGGGACTGAGGACTCCACAGGGTCACGACACGTGCCCCGAGCACAGTCCCAGAAGAGGGGGCAAGGTCTGTGGTGCCCCTGTGCTGCAGAGCCACCAGCACTGCGGGATGGAGAGCAAAGCCCCCAGCCCGGCCCTGCGCTGTGGGGAGTGCAGGGCCTGGGCACTGAGGCGCTTCGGGGGTGGCACAGGGACAAAGGCTGTCACCCACCCCCAGTACAGAGTGAGCAGAGGCCAGCAGCAGGCAGAAAGCTGCCACGGCTGGGCAAAAGCCCTGGCCTGCTTACAGGGTGGGCTGGGGGCCATTTCCTCCCTCACGTGTGGAATCAGGGGATCTCAGCCTCCTTTTTGGTTGCCCCTCTCTCCAGGCAGCCAAGGGAGCACAATGGCAAAAGGCCAACAACAGCAAAGACCCAGCCCTGCACACAGGGAGGTCACCTGGCTCTGAGAAGGTGCCCAGGTATGCCAGGAATGCCCTTTGCCCAGAAAGCCTCTCGTGCCCCTCTTCAGCTCCAAGCCCATCCTCTTCTGGCTCCTATCACCTCACTGTCCCACAGCTTCTGCCAAGGGACAGCAACACACTCAGGCCCGAGTGACCTGTTATGGCCTCAGCATCACTTGGGTCATCTCCCTCAGTGCTCATTCTGGTCCCTACAGATTACCTCAGATTTGCCTTCCAAAATGCTTAATTGCATAGAGGTTACCTCAGATCTTGCCCTCACACACAGAAACAACTTGCAGTCCTGTGACTGTGTCCTGTTTATTACCATAAATTCCCTGTTCCTGATTCTTCAATTGTCCACAACCATTTCTCCCCTGGTTGACATTTTGACATTTTGTATCACTCTTTCATTTCACCCCACAGGTTTCCAATACCTGTTTTACATACCCATTTCAGATGTGCATCACAGTTTTACTTTTCTTCCCCATTATGCTGTCTTGTTTTCTCCCTATAGCATTCAAGTAACCTTCTTCCAGCTTGCTCTGTCATTTCCTATGAACATCCCCAATCATACCCAAAGCTTTACTTTCTTTTTTGTTAAAATAAAGTACTTTACCCTTCCAGATGCTCTCTGAACAAACTCAGTTTGGGAATGGGCTGGTAGCAGGGGCACTTTGACTCTCAGTCTGTGTGACTGCCTGTAGCATTCACAGGTGACCCCAGAACCATAAGCACAGTGTTCTGCCATTCCCAGGACTGGAGATCTCAGTCAATATCTTCAGGACATTTAATGACTAAATATGTATCCATTATTAATATGCTTTTTTTTTTTTTTTTTTTTTTTAAGGCTGCAAATGTAAACTGGGTTTTTTTACAATTTTGGTACATGAAGAGAAACAGTGATGAGAAGAGAAACACCTGAAGCAAAGGCTACTACCCTCTTCTCCCTGATAATTTTTAGTCTTCACTCCAGACTTTAGGAAAGTTAGAGACACGTTTACCATAGTGCTTTGAAGGCTTTTTTGTACCTTGATAGCAGTGCTTAACAGCCCCACCTCTAGGATGGCTCTCTGCCCAGAAAAACTGAGACAAAGGCACACGCCAAACTCTCACACAGCTGCAGAGCTGCTGGGAGAGGAGAATCGGATCTCGTTCCCAAAATAGCAGCCGGTGGGAGGTGACTGACTGGCTAATACCTGTGGTGTTTCCATTACCGATTGAGATGAAGTCTGTTGCCAGGAATCCTGGGGTGGTTTCCTTGACAACCAGAAGAAATGCACAACTGAGATGCACATGACTTTTCAGGTGGTTTTTTTAACTCCTCTGAAACAATGAGCTGCCCTACCAGAACTCAGAAAAATAAAACTGAGGTGTACAGTCAAATGTGAACAGTATTTATGTTCAAGGGCAAATTTGAGCTGAGCCTGAAATCTCCCATGAAACAAAACCTCAAGAGAGCAACCAGCCTGGAAATATTTCTCCTATCCAATCGGCCAGAGATCTTGCAAGATTATCTACTTTGTTATTTTTAGCCTTTTTATGAGAAATGTTAAGAAATGGAAGGTATTTCCACAAGAGAGATAGATATATCAAACATTGAATTAATTGGAATGTCCCTATTAAATCCAAAGCCTTCAAATTTCAAAGATGATTGCAGATAATGCACTGTTCATCAGAAGCACTAGGGGCATTTATTGAAATCAGAATATATTTGGAAATTATTTTAACAAGACAGTGTAAATTTTAAGCTGGAGCATACAACATTAATAGGACTAACAGTGTCTTGTTACTTATTGTTTGTATGTAGACATGGCCACAAATTTTCTATGGACAGTAAACTCACTGAAAAAATTCATATTTTCATTAATTCAAGTTGTACTGATAAACAGTTTAAGCCAAATTATGGCCAAGATTTTTCAACAAAAGATTCCATTGTAAAATATTGAAATTATATAATGATTATATTAGGATTTCAAAAGGAAATGTTATTTTAGATTTTGTAGTCTTGGCATTTTGTTTGACAAATTAACTAATCCTTAAGGGACATTAAAATAAAATAAAATAAATAAAATAATATAAAATAAAATAAAATAAAATAAAATAAAATAAAATAAAATAAAATAAAATAAAATAAAATAAAATAAAATAAAATAAAAAATAAAATAAAATAAAATAAAGAGTACCCAAAGAACTATCATGTACAATGAATTTACAAGTAGTGTTAAGACCAAAAATATATTAAGGATTTTTTTGGCTTTTGTTTTTAGCCCTTTTAGATGAAGAACCAAAATATAACTGTTCCAGCTGAACACAGGGTTTTATTTTTCCATTTAGCAAAAAGTCAAAACCACCCATTTCCCTGCTTTGTGTTTAGGAGGAATAAGCATGTGTGAGGAAAGTAAGGAGAAATTGAAGGGGATGCCATGGATCAAATAAAGAAGGGACTTATCAAAGGTGACAATCTAGATGACGAATGTAAATGTTTTTGAACTCTATATGCTGACATAAGGAGGCTGAATTCACTCACTTTCCTGTTAGTGTTGATGGATGACAATCACTAGAGAATCACTGAGGTCCAGAACTAATTTTTTTTGAGTTAAGAATCTGGAGTATAGTATCCCAGAAAAAATGTTGGCTGGCAGATCATAAGAAATTTCAGAAAACTTCCCTAAATTTTACTTGTGGCTGAGAGAGTGAGATGCTGGAAGAGGAAGGTAATAAAGTGTTACTGTGGCAAAAAATAACTATAGAATACAAAGGGTGTTGCATAAGGAAATAAATCATCCCAGTCTGTCATCTGTGGGAGTCAGGCAGAAAATATCTGAAACAGTGTGAGAATGGAAGCAAACCAGGTAATATAGAACAATGTGCACTATTAAAATAATCAGGAAAAGCGGGGTTAACCTGGACATTTTAAATGAGGACAGTGCATGCATCTGAATGAATCATTAGTAGAGATTTACGTGCTTTTCTAAAACAGATTACATTCATAATAAATAGACTCAAGCAGAGAATTTTAAAACCATATTAGTGGTAAAGGTTGATGCTTGGGGCCACATTAGCTCAGCATCAAGCTCTGATCTGTCATAGATCAATGAAATGTAGCAAGCCTGAATTGCTGATTCAATTTAGTATTCATTTACTTTCAGAGCAGAACATAAATAGTAAGGAAGAATATGTGAAACATGATCTCTGAGACCAAGATTATTTTCTGTGGGGAACTTAGCATGCATGCACGCATTCATTTTGTGAGCATTTAGGGAGCCCAGTTTTAAAGCTGAATCTGCTCCAGTGCCCCAAAGGCCTTTTACCCCTAAAGTTAAAAGAAACTTCATCTTCTTTTGCAGCAGAGGCTGAACAAAACAAGGCTGAGTGTATAAGAATGAACCTCTGCAGAGTGGCAGTGAAAGCCCCCAGCAAATTTGCGGTAATTGTAATATCTGATTTAAAATCATAGAGTCACAGAATATCTCAAATTGCAAGGGAGCCTTAAGGATCATCGAGTACAACTCCCTGCTCCTTGCAAAACTACTTAAAAATAAACCATACAATAAAAGCATTGTCCAGACCCTCCTAGAACTCTGACTAGCTTTATGTGTGACCACTTCCCTGGGTAGCCTCTTCCAGGGAGCGACCACCATGCAGAAGCTTTTCCCTGTGTGCCATCTGAACTTCCCCTGAGGCATCTTGGTTGCATTTCATCATTCATTGTGTCCTGACACTGGTCACCAGAGGGAGATCAGCCCTCGGAGAAAGGTGCAGCCTCTTCTCTTTTCCAAGCTGAACAAAGCAAGGGACCTCAGATGCTCCTTACAAGAATTTCCCTCCAGGCCTTTCAACATGTTGATTCCCCTCCTTTAGATGCTCTGCAATAACTTTGCATCCTTCTTACACTGAGGCGCCCAAACCTGCACACAGCACTCTAGTCAAGGTCAATTTAGTGCAGAATAGAGGGGGACAATCATCTCCCTCGACCAGCCAGTGATGGATGCTGTGCTGGATGAACCCCAGGATAAGATTAGCCTTTTTATTAGTCATTTGTTAGTCAATTTTCCATCCACCCAAATCTTCAGCTTTATTTCCATGGTGCTGCTTTTCAGACTCTCTGTCCCGGTACCCCAGTTTGTGTGTGTAACCAGGATTGTCCCATCCCAGGTGGACAATCCAACACTTACTCTTGTTAAATTTCATGCAGCTCTTTATTGCCCAGCTCTGTAGCCTAGATCTCATGACTGAATGAGATGAAGTCCCGTCTGCATAACATTGTGAGACAAGAAACAGCAATACATTGGTTCTTTTCCCCAAAGACTTCAAAATGTTTCCATAGAACTTAATAAGGCTAGCTGGCACTTCTTTAATAAATTCAAGAAAGATTGATTAATATTTCATTTATATTCAGCTTTAGTTATTTCATATACTAAATCAGATACTGAAATTAAAGTCAGAACATATAAGTGTGGTCCCCAGCTCACCACAGAATCATAGAATATCTGTTGTTAAGGGATCCTTCCTGTAATGCATGTGGTCCAACACCCCAGCATTTGCCATGGCAACATCGATCTGCTGAGTGTGATCTGGTGCTGACAGTGGGACTAAACAACAGCCCACAGCAGCATTAAAACTTCTCCAAATGTTTTTAAATATTTTCTAAAAAAAAGTGGTTTAAATTGTACCCTGGTATCACAAAAGTCATCCTGGTATACTTCTACCTGAACCAACACCTGCAGTCACCAGTCTCTGAAGGCAGAACTATACTGGACTCTTTCTATTGCTCTATTGAGTGTTGACATTGTTACTGGACAAAATATCATCTCTTTATCCCATCTCTTTTACCACATATGACCCCGTAATGCATAAATGCTCCTCTTTCAAATAGAACCCCTATGCATTTTTAAAGATTTTCTTTTCCAAAATAGTGCTATCTGTTCATACAAATAACAACTGACAAGAAAATGTCATCAATCATTAACATATCCTCTGAAGATTAGGTTTGCTTTCAAACTCTTTCTACTCCACTCCTTATTTTGTTGTGTCAATAAACAGCTTTAGATTAGAGTTGCATAGTTGATAGAGTGTATTTATACTTAGCAACCGTCTGTAGAAATAAAGATTAGCATCAAGGCTATATTGGTTTTCCTGTCAGGATGCTGATCTTTTGAAGCTATACTGTAGCCAGCAAATTCATATTTGCCTACAGATTTAACACTGCCAATGCAGATAAGAATATACTAACAGTTGGGGTAGGAATAAAAGATTAGTTTCTTTCATGACCAATTTTGCAGTAATCCTATCTCTGTCAAAACAATTTGAGAGGGGTGTCCTACAGTGAAAATATACACCTACTGAGATGCACTCAGAAACAAGAATTTGTTCTGCTATTTTTTCATTCAGGTTTAATATCTTTAAATGGAAAGTTTAGATTTACTATAATGCAAAAACTTTTATCTGTGTCCATATATGCATACATTTTTGCTGGACTGTGGGTATGGGTGTACATGTGTGAATAGTTGTATATGTCTATATGTGCGTATGTGTGAATTACTGCAGGATTATATATATTTTTACTAGAATGTATTTTAATGCTAACTAAATAATAAAAGTTATATTTTTCATCTCTTGGTTTGTCCTGACATCTCTTTGTAACTTCAGTCTGTAAAAGCTTTAGGATTTACCAGCATTCTCTTATTTTTATGTATTATGCGTGTTTAGCATTTGACCTAAATTGCTGAATCCCATGGGAGAGGAGTTGGACAAACATTGTCCCTGTCTGCAGTGTTTGGAGAGGAACATACTGCTATGTTTACAGAAAGATGAGTAGGGCAGTCTTGATGTTGAAAAATATTCTTGGCAGTGATTCAGTATTAAAGCTGCATAGTAATTGCTATGATTGTGGTAGTCAACTATTGATTAGAATATTTACTATGCATGGTAGCAAAATAAAAAGATATGCATAACTGGCAATATGTGCTTTTCTATAATGACAATAATAACAGCCACTATAAAAAATTACACTGTCAAAACACCACAGTTGTAAGGGTAGGTGCAGAGATTGTTGTTTTTGTTTTGTTTTTTTTTTTTGCTGCCAATTCCTTCCCTGGCTGCTTGGGCAGTGGCTTGCAAAGGTCACTCATTTCTCTGAGCTTGGCAAAAAGGAAATTTTTTGTGTATTTTCAAAAGCAGCAATTAACAGCATAAATTCTAATTGTGGTGAGTTTGTTTTTTTTTTTTTTTTTTTTGCTTAAAAGTATATGTGTGTCATATTCTGGTGTTGATAATTCTCAAAACACAAAATTGTGTAGGGGGCTGGATGCTGTATATTCAGTCACTGGAGCTCTCTTCTGCCAGACAGAAATTCTGCTCTGCATCTGTCATATGCTTTCCAGAATCTTTTTTTATTTGGATTATCATTGTCATTAAGATCAAGTTGATTTAGTGTTGTCCTGCTCCTGGACAATACATATGTTATATATAAGCTAAATATATGTACTTACAAATGGAGCTGAATTTTAATATTGATGATTCTTCTAATTTTCTTCATTGGGAACCATCTTCCAAAACATTCTCAAACTAGTTCCAAGGGATAAACTCTCCAAGGCTCTCAAATTCACCCAGGATGACACTGCCTCAGAGCAGACTTCTGGTGCATTATGGTGAATTATACCTGGAAGTCTTTGCTGAACTAAGCAGCTGCACTGGTAAGACTTGATTTGGTTATTGTTGTGCCAGTCCTGAAACTGCAGCACCTGCCTGCTCCTGCAAAACTTCAATAGGAAATATCCACAAGTCCTTTTCATTAAAACTACCATGATCTTGATCATAGGAGTGTACAGCCACACTCTTGTCCAGAGCGTGAAATAGGACAGTGATATGCACAGGTGAGTGTTATTTTTGATCCACAGTGCATAAATCTGTGTAGTTATATGATAGCTTATACACTTATTAGCCAGTTAGCCCCAGAGAAGCACATTGCTAATGCACCTGAGATGCTTTTATGTACCTAAAAGTGACAACTCTGCTGTAAAAAAACCATGATGTAGTACATTTTAAAACCCATGTACAACTGGACACCTGTGATTCTAAACCAGAGGTGCCAGGTGGATTTCAGGGATTCATACAAAACTGCGTTGCAGAAGAACAGCCTTTTCAATTAAATAGAGCTTCCTGTAAAGATAAGATCTGGAAGGCTGAAACAAAGACCTTCTGGAAAGTGAGCAACTATAAAAGTCAGTGATAAACTCAAGAGACTGCAATCACAGTCTGTTGATAGGGTTTTTTTTGAGAGCTAGAAGTCATCAAAGTTAAACTCAGTGCTCCTTTCTGTCTAAAGGTTTGTGTCAGTATTTGGGAAGTGCTGATTTAATGGCACTAAAACTGTGAAATTCTCACATTCCTGATTTTTTGTACTGAATATAGAGAAAAACTGAAGCAGTAGAGTAAATAATTCCTTCTTTTTAAAAAGATCATTTTAATTCAAAAGTGTATTCTAAATTGTTCATTTGTTTTCCTTTTTTCAAAGGCTATAGCTTCATCATAGATCAAAATAATATTTGTTTCTGATGAAACAAAATAACTATATGTCATTTTTAGATCACTGGTGATCATTAAAATTAAAATTAGTGGTTGTTTTATTCAAAACCTCTCTTAATTTTGTCCATATCAGAGTCTAGATGAGCTGTCCTGCAGTTCACATAATTTAAATAAAATTAATCTACTTAAGGTGACACTCTGCTCTCTAGATAATAAAGAGCATATTATCCATTAGTAATTTTTTTCATTAGTGTTAGGAATATTTGATGTGACAATCTACCATTGAAGCTTTCTCTGTTGAGAAAATAATCAATAAAACTTACATGTGTTTCATTTTAAAGGAAAACTGTTAATTTAGAAACAGCTGGTAATGATGGAAAGGTAAGGTCAAAATTGAAAAAAAAAATCCATTATTTATGTGAATATGTGATAAAGGCAGAGAATTGAAAAGATTTTATTTAACTCCAGCAGATACCACAGATGCACATAATTATGGGCAAATGTCTGTCCTTTATAGCAGGTTCATTCAATGTCAGCTCTCAGCATTCCCTGTGATTGGCAAAATGGGAGCCTTCCGAAACACAGAAGCTTTCTGATTGTGTGGGTGTCTTGAGAGCCTTAAAAAGAAGACAAAGAATAATAATTTAGTATGGAAAATACTTCCAGATTATCAAGTCCAATTATATACCTAACATTGTCCCCACATCTATGCATCTTTTAAACACCTCCAGGGAAGAGGATTCCATCACTTCCCTGGGCATCCTGTTCCAGTTCCTGATGATCTTTGTAGTGAAGAAATTTTTTCCTAATTTCCAAACTAAACCTCCCCTGATGCAACTTGAGACCATATCCCCTTGTCCTATCCCCTGTTAGTTATCAGAAGAAACCTACCCTCAGCTCACAACAGCCTCTTTTCAGGAAGAGCATCCCAGAGTAACTTCTGTGATTCTTCTCTACAGTTTAAAATATTCTTTTAGGAAAGATTTCAAAACATTTGGAGAAGTTCAAATGATTCGCCATACTGGTGTTTTGCCTCACTTCCAGCATTCGATCACACTCAGCAGCTTCATGTTCCTATGGAAAAAAATGCAGTGTTGTGGTGCATGTGTTACAGGAAGAATTCCTTAGTAGGACCACACTTATGTTGTACTGGATTTAAATTCAGCATCTGATATAATAGAAATATAAAATAACTGTAGCTGCATATGAATGGAATACTACTCAGTCTTTCATAGCTTTATCAAAGACACTGAATTACAGTTTTAATGAATCAGAACAGTTAAAATGTCTGAACAAGGTAATGAGCTGCATCTTGGAGTTATTTACTACTTTCTTTTGATTGTAAGGAGGGATTAAATATTCAATTATTTAGTTAACTGCACAATGTGTCTAGTGACATGGTAGGTATTTTGGAGAATCCAAGATGTCTGTGTAGGAATCAATATACGACACCAAATCCTCAGGAGAGTTTGCCTTTTTAGACCAGCAGTTAGAGAATGGATTTGTGAGGGCATTTCAACTGACACTGTATTCCTGTTTTAAGATATATGAGCCCTAGATTACTAGCTCAGAAGAGAGAACCTATGCACCTTTGGTTTTCTTCTGTACAATTAGAAAACATTTTTGGCTTCCTTACAGGAGTGTTGTTAAGACAATTACTAAAATTAATTTCTCCCCTCATGCTTCCTTTATATCTCTCAAAGTTAGCAGTTTTGGCCACAGAAATTTCTACTATATATGAGTTGCTACTCAGTAGCCCAGCCAAAGAGTTGATCAAACAAAGGAAAAGAGATTTGGCTGCACAGTCTATATAATTTCTAGATTTGCCTTAAGTCGCAGTAAAGTTCTAGAGGGGCACTATTATGGAAAGTTCAATACCAACACTGATATTTCAGTGTTCCACTGATAATTCAGAGCTCTTGGGTTTATGAATCAGATAAACTGCTTGGAAAGCACTCTGATTCTTTTCACTAAGTACTTGAGAACTGAGTCAAAATGAAAGCTTCTAAAATCACCTCTATTCCAATTTTCCAAATTAAAAACTTGATGTGAAGAACAGTCACAGCTTTTCTGAAGAAAATATCTTTAGGAGAGATTGTTCCCCTTTTCCTTGATAATTAGAGTAAATTACTTGGGAATAGAGTATTCAGCAATTTTATGCCTTCTCTTCAATGAGCTTCAGAACTTGAATGCTTTAAATCCTCACTATAAAGCACCCCTTGATGCCGTTTTAACC
The DNA here is from genome assembly GCF_050655825.1 of Lonchura striata. Taxonomy (NCBI): domain Eukaryota; kingdom Metazoa; phylum Chordata; class Aves; order Passeriformes; family Estrildidae; genus Lonchura; species Lonchura striata. Next base: position 68,878,552 of record NC_140741.1, read on the forward strand.
AAAAGAGTTTATTCACTCTGTTTTTTAAATAAAAGAACACTTATCTTCTAGTCTATTCTTAGGCTTAAATAGCAGAAAATTGATTGCACAGAAGACAAATAAACTTTTTTTTTTCAAAAGACACAGAAAACCAGGCATAGTATTTTCTAGTATCTCTGCATGATGTGTCTCACATTCACACACGGATAAGCACACTGTGAATTAAATGGGAAAAATATATTTCTGATGAACCCGGCCTTTCTTTACATATACTTAACTGTCATGTGAAAAGCAGGATTCATAATCTCATAACTAGGATCCAAATTCAGTAGGCAATATATAAATGCCAACGTGTGGTCTGGGTATATAAACTCCAGCTACTGCCAGAGCTCTTCAAGAGCTCAATGCAGAAGGTCAACATTTGGTATTAGTGTTGTTTGAAGGGTTCTACAGTATCCAGGGACTGGGAGATCATGGGATAAATCAGGTGTGAAAAGGCCTCAGGAGATCTCTGTTCCAACTTTCTGTTTATCTGTGAGGTTGTAGAGGTCATTTGTGGGGTTCTTTTAGGTTTCTTTGGGTTATTTGTCTCACTCAGTTTTGAAAAACTCCACAAATGAAGACTATACCACCTGCCAGTAATTTGTCTCACTTTTGGCTGCCCTGATTGGAGAAAAAAACTTTTCTTGGTACCCCATCTGAACCTTGCTCCCATTCACCTGGCACACACAACACAGGAGCTATAGGAAAGCCATGTTCTTAAGACCAGGTCATCCAAAAGGTTCTGCAGGCCCCATGGACTGTCCTGGTTAGAGCTTGTCCATCTATGACAAAAGCTCAGACACTTACCCCACACCTAAAAATGTAGGGGTGGAATTCCAAGTCCCAAAATTAATTGCCCAAATAGCTACTTTTCAAAATGGAAGAGTTCTGGTATTTGTCTGATGAAGCCTGAATAATCTGGGATATCTCAAGGAGCAGTAAAAATCTAAGTATAGACAACTGAAATCAGATGATGCAGAATACCCAAAGAGATTAATTTGCTATCTTACTTCATGCTAGTTGAAGGGAGTTCTGTATTATTCCATTTTTGACAGCCTATCACACATTAGTCTCTCAGTCTTCCCATATGCTGACATCAGACTGTGAAGAGATTTTTCCAAGAATTCTCAAGAATAAGAGAAAAATTCGGAGTTTTAAACCCAAATTTATTTACCAGGATCTTTTAGCCACATAGGAGGGGAAAATTTGCATGCAGCTGAGAATGACCATTCAAAACACTGGAATAATTCCAAAGCTTTCAATTAGAGTATGCTACATGATCCTAAATGATTAAATTGTAATTTTCTATCACACGGATGGATAATGTATGAAAATGTTAGAAAAGGGTATCCAGGAAAGTGAATTGAACTACTTTTTTTTTTCTTTTTAATAGAAATTAATCTTTTATTTGCAAGTCACAAATATCTTTTCGTTCACTTCTGGAGATAAAGCACTATAAATGCCAATTTATTTTTCACTGTGAGGTTAGTCTTTGGAGTAATCAAAAATAATTTTGCTGTTCTTTAATGAATAAATCATTGTAGGAGGCTCTGCATGATAGTTTGATCCCGCATAGCTATTTCTTCTGATTATTAGCAGAATTTTATATTTAAATGCCTGAAACATTATTAACTCATAATCATTTGCTTTCAGACCTTTCTTGTAACTTTGCTCTTTCATTAATTCTTTTTCACTGAGGTAATAGGGAATTACTTTGTTTAATGATTCTCTAAAAATTCAAGAAAGCTAAATATGAGAAAAAGGCAATTTTATTTCACAAATAATATTGCATTTACCAGCACAATTAAATTGTAATGTTTTCTTCAGTAGGCCATGTCCCTAGCAATGGGGTATGCAACACCCTAATCCAGAGGCAATTTTGGCAAAATGAGCTTGTCCTTTCCCAGAGCTAAGTATCAGTCAGTGGAAAATCTTCAAATAGATTGTTTACTCTGAGAGAATATTTAATATCACAAGAAAAAGAGAGAAGAACTCCTTTGGAGCAAATTCCCCTTGATTTCTTCTCCCATGGGCAGTTAAGCTATTAAATCCCTAGGAGGTAGCCTTAAAGGTAAAAAGCTCATGGCTTGGCCACTCTGAGGTGGGAGTCACCAACCCAACCCTTCTGTGACTGAGCCTTCAGGCTGCTCATGGCCCCCGAGTCCTGCAGTGGCTCTGTGTGTGCCCAGGTCTGGCCCATGGTGACAGAGGCAGAGGAGGCAATCCTGCAATAGAAATGTGACTTGCCAAAGCAGTGCAGGACAGCATGGTTTAACAGGACAGGTTTAACACACACTGCATTCGGTCTCTCCAGAGCTCCCTTCCAGCCTCACACAGGTGGGATTTATCCTTGGGACTGAGCTTCTCTGTACGCCCTTCTTGCTCCAGACTCTATGTCCTTGAAGATTTTACAGATATATCCCAAGGAATTTCTCCCATCCTGGTCCACTCACCAAGAACTCCTTTGTTTCCATACTCAGGATTTTGCAATAGTTGATATCCTCCTTTGATTGTAGGTGCAGCCTCAGGAAAGGAAAGTATTCTCAAATTGTCTTCCTCCTAATCAAAAGCTTTCTTGTTCTCTGTCAAAGAGTTCAAGTTTTGTCATTGTTTTGCCTTTCCTTCTCTGTCCTTTTACAAATGTTTTCTTGATTAAAGTAGTTGAAAATCCTTCCAAACAAAACCAAGAAAAACCTTGGGTTTGCACAGAAAAGCCTGTGGGTTTACTCAGTGTTATATTCTGCCCTGAAATTAACAGAAATCTCCCTAGACTTCTGCATGTATGTCAAAGTCTGGGTAAATTAATGCATTTTAAGTCTGTGAGAAGAAATACACAGCCATGCGAATGGAGGAGCAAATGAACTTGAAATGTTGGTATATATTCCCTGCTGCATGGATCCACAGGCAGAGTCACTTGCAGTTTACAATATCTGTGGTTAATAACTGCGGCCTGCAAATTTATGACAATCTGAGAAAGATGAGGCTATGCTGCTATAGCACTCCAGCCTATACCAGCAGCATAGCACTTCTTCCAGTGAAGAAAATATTACCCAAATCACAGCTAAGCCAAACAGCTTGAACTGGTAAATAATAAGTTTTTTATAGGAACCTCAGGGTATGGCATACATGTAGTGCCATAAACAGTCCAAGAATGTTCTGCTTGCATACAGTGTATTTCTATTCCCTGCAGCTTATATAGTGAAGTTTCCAAGCTGTGCATAAACAGCAGTATAATAGGATCCCTATTTATTTCTCCTCCAGGAATGCTGTGTGTATTTACTTGCTCATATTCCTTCTATTTCTCCCAGCAGCTTTGCTAGAAAACAAGTATTTTTAATAATTTGCCTTTTCCGTCTGTTTACTTTAGCAAGCAGGTTTGATATTTTTTCTTTTATCAACTGATCATTTTCCTTTATTTTGTTCTGACATTTTGCTTCCCTTCTTCATGACAAGAGTATAATAGATGCAGACTCTGAGAAAAGGTATCAGGGATGTCTTCTGTGTGTCCTTTATTAGTAAAATGTCTCAGTCTAGGAAGAAGGATGGTCTTATGGACTTTAATTCAGCTAATTGGATCCAATATTTGGTTCTGCTAAATGCCTCTTATTGGTGTTCAGAGCCAAATTTGGAAATGTGAAGCTACTGCAGATAGACCCAAACCCTCAAAATTCCCTGGAAAGGCTGTCAGTTCACAATATGCTGTCCAATGCCAGGCTCTGAATGCTGTATCCTGATAAAGTTGCTGCTTATTTTGATCCCTAAAGAGGAACTAAAATTCCATGGTCATTCTCATGTGTTTTCAAGATTACTCAGAGGGCCGTGTTTTATTTTTCTAAGAGCCCCAGAATCCTGTCAGCCAAAAATGGTCACTTCTTTCACTCTCAACTCTTTCTGTTATTTACATTCTAAAGTTTCTGACTACCTCAGTAAGTAGCTTCAAAGTCTGTAAAAAGAAATGTGAAAAAAATAATCAAATTTTCAAATGTTGGAGGTCATTCAAAATTAGTGAGTTTTGTTTTTTTCTCTCTGCATTTCCCTGAAGTCTCTATGGAGGTAAAACCCCAGACTAATCTCATTTGTAGTCTTGTCACCCACCAGCTCTAGATGAGGCACACATTATTTGAGCTTCCTTTCACATCTTAATTGTGTCTCAGTTAGAAGGGTATTCAGTGTGGTCAGTGACAGGGATAAGGGCAAGAAAAGAATCTGAGTAGAAGTAGAACTAGGTGAGATAATGAGGCACTATTTAATCCTTCAATATCATCTTTCAAGAGTAAACAACAATTTTTCTTATATTCCAAGGTGGAAATGAAGCCACATTGTGGCCTCTGGGTAGTTTCTTTGTTGCAATTGTCAATATAACTTCAACCAACCAGCAGTACATCTAAGTTGAGCTTTTACTTATTATTTCATCTGAGCAAAAAGCATCTTGAAAAATTTCAAGGCAAGCAACCAGCCAAAATTTTCTCCCTTTTCCAAACAGCTTGGAAGCACAGCTTCTGACAAGTCACTCTTTTCACCCGTCTTTCCATTACTTTCTAAAACAAGTTTTTTCACAGAAGATAAATATTTGCCACAGCAATAAGGGTGTAATGTGTATTGAATCTGTTTGAATACAAGTATGACAGCAATATTGTAGTTTTTATTGATTTTTGAGTTGTTAGTAAATGCTTCTGAATAAAAAAACTTTCTTACATTTTGGAAAAAAAATACTTGTCATGGCTCAGTAAGTCCCTTAAAAAATAAAGGAAAATAAAATAGATGTAATAAATATGATTGTGCAGTTTCCTGGATTTTTGAGAAAGAGGGGTGAATTGGAACTTGAGAGATGTGTAAGTGATATTTTTGGATGCTGTTGTACACCTTTAAAAAAAAGGGCCTCATCCCTTTGCTCACAGAATCTTCTGGAGTTTGCCCATGAGAAGCAGATGAAAACAGCCTCTTTTCCCATTTGCTAGGCCAATGCATGAAACTCCTGGAAGGTTTGAGGGAAAAGAGAAAATAATGTCTCTTTTTCAATCTCTCCTGAGTTCCTGGGAAGTGTTTCTGTAGACTTCTTCACATTAGAGGTTTTTGGATACTGAAATCCATCTCTTTTCCATGATCCCTATTCCATATAGCTAAGCTGCAGAGGAGGGGAAGAATTTCAGACACTCCACTATATTAAGGAGCTTTACAGTCAGCTCTCAGGGCTATCTGCTGCACTGCATGGATTACTCTGCAGTGGCTAACACTTTCCAGGCACTGAGACCTTTCATAAATTCCATGTAAATCCACCTCCCTTGTATTTCTTCTTGGCCAGATGCGCACAAGGCACGTAGCTAGTAGGAATCATGAGGATATTGATGGAAATTAGGCCATAAAAACTTGAGCTAAGGAGCCTACCATGGGAACTCCAGCTTCCATTTTGGGAACCAGGCACAGAAAAATAAATGTCAGGGCACTTCAGTCATTTATTAAAGCAAGGATAAGACCTCTGTGGTGAAAGTTGCCAGAAAATTGTAGTTCGAAGTGTAAGACATCCTTCAAAGATGTAGATGTTTTTTCCCCATCAGTAATAATTCATACAGATGAAGATCTCTTTTAAGTCCTCTGCAGCTATTTCATAGCTTCTCAGCTACAAAAACAAGCAGCATATCAAAACCAGCACTATTTTGAAAATTGACAGTTAGAAAAACTGATGAAAGATAATGTAGTAGCAGCAATGAATCAGATTAACATGGACAACATGGGGAACATTCCACCTACGCAGGGAGCAGTGCCTGATATCAGAGGCTTCTTTCATCTATGATAACAAGACCCAGTGGCTGAGAGCCAAAACTTCAAACTAGAAATGAGATGCAATTTTTTATCAGGAACATACTTAACCATTTGAACCATTTACTAATAGACATAGCATATATGCCTTCCTCCACAGCCTTTAGGCCACAGGTGATTCTTACCCAAAATGAGAATCAAGTGAGTTTGCAATGAACTGAAAGTTATCCGGGTGATAAAAACACTTCCTGGGTAAAATCTAGCCCTAAGTTATGAAAATGATGAAATTGATAATGGCCTTAAAAATTAATGTCTCTATTAGTGAAGAAGCAGATAAAGGACATTTGTGCTTTGGGAAGCCAGACTTTATTCTGACTATTTTTTGGTGAATTTTAAGAGCCTGAATATTGTAAAAAACATACACTGTTCTGGAGTTAATTGATCTTTCATAAAAATAGAACTGTTAAGCATTTGAATTTTAATATTCTAAATTGACCGTATTTCTTCTAAGGAAACACTATTTTTAAAGTATATCTTTGTGTTAGACAGAACTTCAAGGTTTTTTCTGTGCAAAATACTTTTTCCTCTACTCTCAAGTTTTGTTTATTAACAACAAATCCTGAATCTTTGAATTCTTGCCCAGGTATTCACAACAGATAATAAATCAAAACATTCGTTACCTACAAAAAGAAATCAGTCACCTCTTTGAGATGAACAAGAAGAACTAAATCAACTTATATTTCTGTGATATTGGATAAATTACTGCATCTCAAACAAATAACTTTACCAAGTTCCATAACCTAGATTTGTAAAAGGCCCAAACTAAAAGACCTAGATTTAGCAATGAATAATAAACTAAAAATTTTATTAATCCCATTAATATTAAAACATGCCTTTTCTTCTGTTACATGACCATTTTCTACTGATCATATCTTCTTAGTGGTCTTTCGAGGCTGTCCTCACATAATTTGTGTTTAAATTTGTCCAATAGACCATGAAGAGCTGACTCTTTTAGACATGGAGGCATTAAAAATGGATGTTACTTGCTGCTGGAAAAAACTTGCTAATTGGAAAACTGCTGCACATTATGTCCTTCCTGATCTGGTAGGTGTCACCTCATACTTTGCCACAGACTCTAATTCAGACATAAGTATTGAAACTACTTCAATATCCAGGCACTATATAATTTAATCACACTCAAAAGATTTCCATAATTGTATCCACAAACATTACTGCAAGATCAGCTTTCTGCTCCACAAGTTTCAATTAGGATTTGCAACACACCAATGCATAAAAAAAAAAAAAATACAAACAGAATGATTCTATTCCTCTCATCTTCAAGAGAGGTTTTTATACAAATATTAAGCAAGTGAGCACTGCCACTTCTCACTTTCTAATTAGTTTGTTTTATAATGTTCCTCTCTCCTGCACTTCATGTCATCCTTGTAATTTCTTGCATTTTGCTAAAGGCACAAGGAGAAGAGAATTTTACTCGAGATTGCTAATGAAATATGGAGCCATTCACTGCTAAGCTACACATAAAATATCTGGCTTAGGTTGTTCACAGAGCAAAGATGTATCTCCTGTCTGCTGGCTGTTTAGAAAGCTGTTTGAAAACCACACTTAGCTTCAGTCTCTTCCTAACAAGTCAGGGGAATTAACTGACTGAGACACAGGCAAATTAAAGATGTTTTCATAAGTGAATGGCCAAACATCTGAAAATCAGCTTGCTTTCTGAATACTGACATAGGATCAAGGTGCTAAAATTTTGATATCTCAGTCAAAGATGGGGACTAAAAATCTCAATTATCATGATATCTTGGTAAGTCTTGGAAAAATGGAAATGGAAAGGACTATTTAATTCTTCATGTTCAAGAGACAAAAAATTACAGAGGATTTTAAAATACATTAAACACTTTTAAAGCTAGATTCCCAATGATTCTTTGAGACTTAATCAATTCAAACTCCAAATTAATGAGAAATGGTTATTAATTCATTCTGTTTAATAAGTTATTCTCATGATGGTTTTGTAAATTATGGACTTGAATAGAAATTTAAAAGAATAAAACAAAAGAACAAACATGGTCCAGTATTAGTGCATTGAAAAAAAACATGATTTGTGGAACATGAAAGACCAGAACTGATTCTTAATTTCTACTTCTGACTTACTAAGATCAGTTAGGTTTAATCCACCTGAGTTCCTTCTCTACTTGGAAAGAACCTGAAGGATCATCTGGTTCCAAGACCCAGCCGTAGGCAGGGATGGCAGCCACTACACAAGGTTCCTCAGAGCCCCATCCCAGCTCAATCTGAGATATCCTGTAGGGGCTGTAGTGGGGCACTGTGCCTGCTCAGCTGGGCAAGAACCTGAACAACCTGATCTAACTTTGCAATTTGCTCTGCTTTGAGCATTGGACTACAAATCTGCCAGAGATCCTTCGTAACTTGAGTGCTTCAAGGAAGATAAATACTGAAAATTCACAACCAGCAGCTGGTAAACTGACACTCTGCTCTTCTTTGATTCTTTATACAGCCATTTTCATGGCTAACTTCAATGTGTTCTTCAAATTATCATTTTCCTGCTGTTGCCTTGTTGACAGCAAAAACAGTTTTCCTAGATGCCTAAAGCAGGTTTCTTTGAATAATGAATTATACACCTTGAATGATAGGTCACAATCTGTAGTCATGTTACACAGGTGTCTGGATATCACCAGGGCAGGAGATCCATTCTTAATGGGGCTTTATATAAGTTTTCCAGCCATTATTATTAAGCAATTTTTTCCAACATGTGATTCCCCATCCATTTTCACTACATAAAACTTGGTGATTAAAATTAGATGGAGATATATGGCTTGACCTTTCCAGCAGGAATCCATCAAAAGATTTTTCTAACTTCCAAATAAGCAATGCTCACAGATGGGAAATAAGGACAATATGATCCAGCTGTAAGAAAAAATTGACAAGGGTTTAAGTGCTTGATCAAAGTCCATGGAGACTGTTAATAACTGGCATAGATCATGGCTGTACTCAGGAAAAAGATAATTTTCCATAATCCACATTTGTAACATATTCCCTGAGACCTGTTTTATAATGAAGTTGAGACATTCCCTGAGTATTGACACTTTTGAATAACAATCCTTCCAGCTCAGTGGGCAGCTGCACTGAAGACCAGGATCTTGAAGACACTTTTGCAGCAGACACTAGGAATGGGAGGAGATGATGAGGTGGTAACATGCCACACTGTGTCCACAAGCATGAAAGTACCAGGAACAAAATATTGTCTGACTTCCCATGATTTTAAACTTAACTCTCAGTATACCATGAAACTTCATTGTTATATTCAGATTTAATACTTCCTATGATGAAACTTATTAATATTTCATTTGTTATGCAAAAAGCAGTGTCTGTGATTTTACAAACAATGGTTGTTCACATGAAAATGTACAGATTTTCCTCTCTGCTTTCCTATAGAACACTAGAATAAGACAAGTTATGGGATAAATGTTGGAGGCCACGTAACTTATAAGTTTTGTCCTGGTGATTTGAAAGCAAAACTTTCTCCTTTGTGACTTCAATCTTGCCTCCCTCCGTTTTTCTCTCTTATTTCAATTTTTGCTGGTATAGTCTGATATTCAAGCCCTTGTTTTAGGGAATGTCAGCCCAAAAAATCATCCACACAGTTTTGAAACAAGAATAATATGAGTATCTGCAATATTAAACTTCTTTGTATATGTTCATAAAACCAGGAAGAGGACAAAAAGAAAGTACTTTGGGTTCATTCTTTATTATTCCAGTCTTTTGGGTTAATAACCAGTCTCTAAAAATATTTACATTTTTTTAGAATTAAGATTTTTTTTTAATTGTGCAATAGTTTTAGACAATATTAGAAATATAAATCCCCAATTCATCATCTGTTATGATATGATAAATTATTTGCATTCAGTGCCCAGTGTTTCAAATAGATGCTAGACAGAGCTGGTGGCAGTTTAAGCACAGATACATTCTAGCAGTGCAATTACTAAGAAAAATAAATCAATTAGAATAGTTTGCTAACAAAGAACCATTAGTTAACATATTTTCTCTTTCATTTATGAGCATATAGTGAAAGTTTCATCTTGTCTTGGCATAAGGACATTTCTGTAGAAGAAAAATGGGATTGACATTTTATTTTTACACCAAGTTAAATTTCCTTGTAAGATAATTATTTAAGAAATATGATATGTAAGTTGATGCATGATCTCTGGAAGAGGTTACTAAAGAAGGAATAAAATTTATTTTCTTAGCTTTAGTACATAAAATATATACTCAGGAGTTCTATAAAGAAAATTTTCTGGTTACCAGCATAGGAGCTGATGTGATAACTGCTCTGCTGGATGACATTGCTGGGATTTAACTTAGTACCTCTACAGAGAAAACACCAGTAGTTATAGCTATAAAGGTCTGCTACCAACAGCTCTCCTCCTGATGGAATGAGTAGAGAGGGAGGAATTTGTAACATGTACTTTCTATGAATGTAACTTCTATTATCTCTATGGTATTATCCCTGTTGAAATGGAAATAGCATTAATGCTGATAGGCTGCTGGGGATTATTGCCCTGCTACTCAGACTCAAATCTTGTCACAATCATAAACTGCTCAAACTGGGTTGAAAACTGACACAGCCAAGATCTGATGCAAAGATGTTGTATTGGCACCAGTGCCAGGCTTCCCCTTCCCATCACCATGTCTTTCTGTGGTAGGCAATATATCTTCATCTCATCCAAATTTCTTCCTATCTCAGATATTGATGATTCACCACATTATTGCTTTATGGAGGCAACAGTCTGTGACCAAAATATACCCTCTGGTATGAATAAATGAGGAGAGAAGAATCCAGCACAATTTTAATAATTTCTCAAGTACATTTGCTTTTAATTATTAAATAATCACTGTATTAAAGCTATCTGACCCAACTGAATGACATTTAGTGTTCAAACATCCATGTGGGCTTTCCCTGCTAGACAAAAAAAGCTGAAAACCCCAGTAGGATTCACTGGAATGTATATTCCCCATGTGTTTAATAACTAGAATATATTTCTTTTCCAATTTTCTAATAGTCCTTTGAAATTGTAAGCTCTAGAACTATTGATATGATAAAAAATAATCTCTTCAGTACTATATAAGAAGATGTTTCTTATTTTAAGTGCTCCTACTTGGAATGAGTGTTTTTGATGCAGAAAAACCACTGCAGAAACCACTGGTTCTTTTTCTGCTATTATCCCTATATATTCTAAATGTCTTCTGTAGTTCCAATGTTTCTGCTCTAGGAAATGATCTGCAATCCCTATACTTACATGGATAAAATTTTTCATTTATCTGAGCTGAAAAAGCATCTTGATTGAATACATAATTTCACCAGATAGTCTTGGTCATTGTGTCTGACTGTTCTGCTTCAATATTTTCTCACCATTCCTCTACCCTCTGTGCCAATTACATACTTTATTGACAGTGATGATGTATTTACTACTAAATCATGGAAAAAATCTTGAGCAGTATCAAGTAGATTTTCCATGGTGATTTTGCCCACTAGGAAAACCTGTAATGAAAGTTGTCCATTAATAAAATCTCCCTATTTATTATCCTTAATTTGTCAGTTACACAATTCATCAGCTCGTCCCCGGTAATTCACAGTGCAATATTTTTAATTAAAATGTCACGAGGTTCTAAATCCTTACAGAAGTTTAAGTAATTAATGTAATTATTAATAATTACATTAATAACTTAGAGTTATTAATGTAATTATTAATTGTTACATTAATAATCCAGGTACTTTTGGTATCCAAAAACTAATTTCCTCAAAAATATTTGCCTTTTTCTTTTGAGCAACCATAAAGTACACTGGTATTACTTAAATTTGAACCTTTTAATCTTCAGTAATCAAATTGCATTATTTTCCTTTGGCCTAGAAACATGCAAATAATTTTCATGAAATGTCCCTTTTGAATACTTCTTACAGAACATTGTAACCCTTCTGAGCTCCTTCTGAGTTCTCACAATTTGTCAAAATTTTGTCATCACCAGTTTGGGCTGTGATGTGCAAGTCATCTGGGTCACACAAATTCCTCATTGCTTATCCTGAGGATATGGTGTGTGAACTGAAAGGTACTTTATCTTTGTGTCATGCAAGTACATTATTCTTGCCTGTTTACAGTTATGAAACAGAAATATTTATTGACTGCTTCTGTTTTCTATTTGTGGATGTTGATTGTATCATCTCCTTCTACAAATTGCCCTGCATCATCTCTCATGACACATCTAATCTACTTCAGAAATGCTACTGTGGAGGAAGGCAGAATGCTCCCTCTTGCTCTTGAAGAGAAATGCTACTGAGCTTAGTGCAGGGTCTCAGGAAAAAACCCAAAGCACATCCAACAAAACCAAACAAGGACCTCCCTGCTTTGATGTTGCTAACTCTGTGTGTTAATACATCTGATTGTCTTTGCTCTCTTGGTGTGCTTTTCTTTGCAGAGTATTTTTTTCCTCAGAGATTCAGCTGAAGTGACATCATGAAAACTTTCTTGGGATACATTGTGCCTTTGTATTACAACTTCTCAGTAGCCTTTGTCAGTAGCCTTTGTCATATTTCAAGATTCTCTACTCACAAAAGCAAAGTTATCTTTAAAGGTTTCTTGCAAAAAAGATGCTGAGGAAACAGCTAATTAAAGTTTTTGTCCAGATAAGCTGAAAATTCACAGATATTTTCTTCTTCCATTTATTTTCTGGCAATAAATGTAACTTGTGTATAGAATCCATTTTGTCTTAAACACTATTAAACCTTTATAAAGATAGGTTTATCTAAACTGTAACAGAGTAGAGAAGCAGTTCCTGTGTATCCATATATTAAAAATATTGCTGAGTTCATGTACATTCAGAGCTGGAGAGATCAAGTAAATTGCCTGAAGTCACATATGAAAGTGCATTTGAAAGGAAGGACATGAACTATAGGATTTCTCTCCCACAGTCCAGGATGTTTTCCACAATGTCCTTGGGGTTTTTTTTTTGTTGTTTGTTTGTTTGTTGTTGTTGTTGTTGTTGCTCTTGTCATTTTGGGGGTTTTGTTTGTTTTTTCTACAGATGTTGAGATTCTTTGAAAACACCCTTATGGACAGAAAATGTCATTCTTCATGAAAGAACTGGAAAGAAAAGAAGGGGAGGTCACACGGGCAAAGTCATCCACTGGATTTTTTGAACCCAGCTGTAAATCAAGAAGAAAATTACACAGAAAAAAAAAAATAACAAACAAGTATTTATTTACATTAGAAAAAAAGAGACCATTTTAAAATCCAAATTCAAGTTGCAAGGATCAGACTGAAGAACATCTCCTCAAAGTTTCAACAGCTGTAATATTTATCTGGAGACCATTAGTTTTCTTCTGAGAATGAACTGAGGACCAGCAGCTGTAGAACTAGATTTTCTCCCTCTTCTCCTCTTTAATGTAACTATTTATTAAAAAATAAACACAAAACCAAATCTAAGTAACTGATAGCAAAGTTTACAAGGGCCCTTTAATTGTTTATTTTGAAGCTGTTTTCTCATGAAGCAAAAGGAGTATGAAAGAGAGAGGGAACATTTTATGCTGGGGGAAAAAATACAATGTTGATTCAATTTCTTTCCATACGGAGGCAATGTTGGAAGGCTCCACTAAGTTGCCTGGCACTAGCTGGCAGAAAAAAATAAATGAAAACACAGCTTTAAGAACAGAGCTTTATTTACTGATGCCCATAAATGGAGCAGAGATGGAAAGGGTTCAAGATTGCTGACTGGCTGATTGTCACAACTGATTGTTTTTCACATCAAGTGTTCCACACATTGATACACACACCCTGCCAAGGCACAGGCTGCATCTTTTGGAGTAAAAACTCTATAGAGGCACAAAGCACACGTTGCTTCCACAATGCATAGTCATGAGCTTAGGTGCATCGTTTATATGAAATTGTTTTTCATACCCAATGTGTTGTTGTGTTTCTAGCAGGCTTGCTACCTGACAAACTTAAGTTTACTCTCTAATATATGATGACAGTGCTAAATGATTGTTTCAGTAAGTTTTGCCCAGAAATGTCATTCCTGTTTTGATAGGCATTGATCTCAAGATTTGAACAAATACTAAAGGAAAGGCTTAGAAACCAACTGGTGGTAAAGGCACAGTTTGGAAATATCAGTAGAGCAAACATACTGTCTGCTGCTTTCAGTGGTTGCAAGTAAAACTTAAGTGTTTTCAGTAAACTAGTGACAATTTCAGGTATGAATTCAGAAGCATAGAGTCAATTCCTTGCTATATTTCTACACTAGTTATATCACCTGAAGTAATAATTAATCCATAAAAATTCATTATTTTCCCCCTAAATCTCTGTTAGTTAATTATGTTTTACAATATAGTACATGGTCATCTATAACCATAACCCTTTATGTACAAAAACACAAATGTAACTATGTGAATCTGCTCTTGGGTGGGAGTAAAGACCATATCATCAGATCTCTTAAGAGTTTTACGATCAGTTCAAGATGTGAATGCTCAAATCAAAATTTCTTGCTGTGATTTAATGTTCTGAGATTAGGCGCTCCTTAGTTCATGAAGATTTCTTAGTTTGTATTTGATTACTCTGAAATTAAAACATATGAGTTAGTGAATGACTTCTAAGTGTCTAAACAATAAAGCCTTGAACAATTATAAATCTTAATAGCAGGATTTTAGTACCCACAGAAAACAGTGAATCTACAAAAAAATGAGGGGTTTTTATTTGCTCTACTCTACTTATGCTTCTCTCACTCTCAGGTTTGATTTTCTCATCACACAAATGGAAAACAAGTTTTCTCTCACAGCCACTCACTCAGAGCCACTTTGGTTTCTGACAGGGGGTCTTTCTTTCTGACACAACACCAGTGACAACAGAGGTTGTGTTAGCCAAACTGTGACCTAATCTCCTTTTCAATTCTACCATTGTTCTCAAAATGTGATGTCAGTAACACCAGGATAAATGTCTGTCAGATTTTTTGTCCTGAAGGATGTAAGAGTGAGAGAGCAAGACCTGAAAATTCTGCTGTTGCAGAATTGTAGTTCAGGATTTATTCTACCCAGCTGACTTTATTAATCTGACTGTAATTTTTCATCCACCATTTCCACATTCAAAATTGAAGGGATTTAATAAATAATATTAATATTAATATTTCTCCCACATTTTTTTCTTTTTGATAATTCTTGAACACATGTATTTAAAACATTTTATCTCCTCCCCTCCTCTCTCCTTTTTCTAAGCTCTATCAGGACCTTCAGTCATTCCCCCTTCTCCTTTCTATATCTTGCTAAATACACAAACATACTGTTACACAATAAAGAATGTCCTTTTAAAAATAGATACTGGTGAGGACACATGTTGAAATTGCTGCTAGGCAATGGGCAGCAACCACTGTTATCACAATTACCATTGTTACTATGAATCACCTCCACAGCTTTTCTTTCTCACTCCTCTTAAAAGTCCCCTCTGGTGTGTTGATATCTTTCCAGGAATTAAATGCTTAGAACAGAGCAGAAACCATTTCAAATGTATGATTTCAGGAGGGCATGAAAGATAAAAGTGAAGAGAAGGTAGAACTATGACTAAGAGGAAATATGACTTTGAGACTGGGTACCGTTCATGTGCTGCTGGGGGGAAACAGATCACAGTGGACACCCACACACCATATGCTGTCTACCATCATTCACAAGGGCTTCCAGACACCTCCCACCATCCAAGGTATTTGTCTCAGGTTCCTTTCCACTCTTGACGCATTAATGCTGCCACTTTGTGGAATAAACTTTTTCTCAGACACTCCTCCAAGATTTGCTGCTGTGATTTGTTCCTTGTCCCTTGCTTGTCTTTGCATCTTCACTTTACTCAATCCTCTCCACTGCCGTGTTCTTAAAATAAAACCAACAGACAGAAACATGTGCTCAATGGAAAATCTTCCTCAATATTCTGGAGATTCAAAGAAGAGTTTTAACATTCATGGAAATTCAGCAAATATTAATTGTAAAAATAAGTTTTGAGTACTTCAAACCTCCAAGTTCCATCACTGTTGCTGCACCATCTAGAAATGTGAAAATTTTCTCCTCTTCTAGCAGGTAGCAAAACAACACCAGCTTCACCTAGGTCAGGGACACACGCACAAAAAAAATCATAGGATCATTAGAAATCAGGCTGCTTCACTGTGGAAGAGGTATAAAAGTTGTCTGCATGCAGTCATGGGTAGTTCTGCCTCCAGGACTGGTATATCTAGATGGGCACCATAAAAACATTAGAGAATATAAACTAAATTTTGTGTGTTTTTGTTACTCAGGGGAAACATCAGTGTTAATAAGCATTGGAAATCTGATTGCCATGAAAGTGGTTTAAAATAAAAGTCATTAATACCCTCAATGCTTAGGCTAGCTAAGGAAACCTCAGGGTAAGCAGAAATGTCTACAAATGCCTTCTTTAAAATGTCTTTTAAAGTCACAGTAGTTCTTTGGCTAAGCAAATTTTGGTCTCATTAGTGACTGTGACAAATATCATCTGGAAACTAAAACAAGAAACTAGGAATAACTCAACAGAAATAAATTCCATGACCCTGAGGTTAACTCAGTTGGTGAGAGTATGATGATAACACCAATCATGGATCCAATCCCCATATGGGCAGTTCACTTAAGAGCTGGACTTGGTGATCCTTGTGGATGCCTTCCAACTCAGAGCATTCTGTGATTATGTTTAACCATGGTTAATTATTATTCATTAATCAAATTGACACTGGACAGGCCATTGAATGAAATATGAGTCAGTCATTTGATCATAACTGGAGAGACCACAACAAACCCTATGACAGCTCAGGACCATGTCAAGATTATTTTAATTGATGATCTAGTGGTCTGCTACTATCATGCCCATTCCAGGCACCCACTCAAAGTAGGGTGTGATGAATTCCAGCTGGATGCAGTACCTGACATGCTGGTTTGTGTCAGCTGTCTTTCCATTCATATTCATCAGCTGTCCCCTTACCAAAGACTCTCACCAAGGGTACAGAATCTCTGCAGTGACATGAAAGAGACAGTAAAGGTGACCTGAGTCATTGTGAAACATCACAGGTAAGCCTGGATTTGCCATTTCTAGGTGTTAGGAAGTACAGGGGATGGCATTTGGATTTTGACCTTCAGTTTCTTAAGTTTCAATGACCTAAGATGAAGATTCAAGCCTCGTGATTCTCAAATCAATTCAGAAAATGGGATTTGAGCATGTCTGAAGTTTTTTTCTCACCATTTTTATCCCAACAAATTTGATTTAGAGCTTGAAAAATACCGTATGGACTTTAATTTGCATGTGTCATTCTACTTTGCATTGCTGAGTAGTGACTGCAGCTTTCTACTCAGAACTTTTGCATTTCATTCTTTGATTGTTCAGGTTGCTTGCAAGAACAAAGACTATCTTTTTAAAGTCCAGTAAAGATTAATGTAATGCCTTCTACTTCATAGCAAATAAATTAGTCAATTGTTGTTATAATATTTCCTCTCTAAGGATTTCTAAATATTGGGTACTCTGACACAAACTTGAGATCTGTTGCTAGCATCAAACAATTATGAATAAATAAAAACATAATTAAAATTATACATAAAATTATAAAATATAAGAAACATAGTGAAATAAATAATAAAAATTATACTGATTAAATATTTTGTATTATTTTATTAATCTCAATCAAATTAAATACTAATTTTTACATAGTTTCAATTTGACACTTATTTACCTCATACCAGGCTGCCAAGAAGCTTATTCTAAATGTCATCCAGTTGATTAATTCCTTGGGAAAATGGGTCAGCTGATAGGAAACCAACAACAGCATCAAAGGAAATTTGTCCCACGAACAGAAAATTTGATCAGATGTACTACGGGTCTTGAGACCTTGGCAACCAAAATGGATTATGACTGAGATCTTGCATCTAAGGATTGTGAATGCAGCTTCAGATTTTACATGCTTCAGTTTTGATGTTTAATATGAGCTGCCTGGAAGTGAATTTATTTATTGCAATATAGAATTTTCTGAAAATCAGGATCTTTTAGAAGGCAAAACTGTCTGCCAAACTTGTAACTGTCAAAGTTCTGAAAACTGTCTTCCATTACCAGAGTAAGTATATCTTACTGCTTTTAAATCAGTCATTTTTGCACAGATCTCCTAGAAAAACATTCAGAAGAAAATCTCCCCTAACATCTTCAGAAGTGGATACAATACGTGGAGGTGGGAATTTATGACATTTTGGCATTTAAAGAAAGAAAATACATGGTTTTCCTCTCCTAGTCAGATGTCTGAGCACAATAAAATATACCAAAGGTTCAATATGACTCCAGAGAAAGGAGAAGGAATGGTTCAAAAACCAGAGAGAGAAGGGGAAAAAACACATTTCTTGTCTTAATGGCATGAAAATGAATCACACATTTTAAAATCCAGCAATCCCTTTTTGATTCTTGGCTGCAGTTTTCTGGTAACACTTCTATCAGTCACATTCATTTGAAGCATGTGGCTACACGTATTGGAGATACGAAGACACAGTTTCTGCATTTGCAATTTCCCATCTTCAAAGTGCTTTTCATTTTTGTGATAAATCTGGAGAAAACCCTGTGATGTGTGAAAGATATTTCTCTCTTATTTTCTTTTTTTTTTTTTTAAATTCATCACTGTTATTTTATTTGGTTTCTCCCTTAGCCAGGATGCTAATATTTATTTGTGTCAAGGACATCTTTCAAGCCTAATGAAGCCAAATCCAGTATCCCTTTGAGTTAAACCTTAATTAAATGCAAATATCAACCATTATACTTCAGCAAAAGGGGAAAACTCATGTAAACATTGAAACACAAAAGCTTCTGTTCTTTACTCTTAAACCTGAATGGACGTGGACAATATATAATAGGAGCCAAGAACTAAATTAGCATAATACTGAGTCACCTCTATTGACCTCCATTGGTTTCAAATACAATTCACTTTCAAGTACTCATTAGTCTACAGAGATAATTGCAGGGAGAAGAAAAAAGACCATATGAAAAAATATTATTTATGTGCAAGAGACCCCTGAGGCAGCCTATGAAAACCAAAAAGTAGAAGAGAAGGATTGTTTAATTTCAGAAACATGTACAACCCTAAACAGATAGCACATGGGCAAATCAATGTTAGGTGCACACATTCATTTATATATATATATATAAATAAAAATGGAAATATAAAAACTCTTCTAAAGTATTATGGTAAAGCAGAAATGTCAGATTTGGTATTTCCCACACACATAAAGTACCAGTACATGTGCTTGGAACACTGCTGTGGCAGACTGGAAAATAATTGACCATGTAATGACTTCATACCTGGACCTCATCCAGAATCTCAATAACAAAGCCCTTGAAATGAAGACTTATTCAGGTCAGTGGTGCTTCACAGCAGTATGTGAAGGCATTTCATCTGTGAAATAGTACTTTCAGATGACAAAATACAGAGTGATCTGAGTAGACTGGAGGTTTGGTTTGAAATCAGCAAATGAAATTTAATAAAAGCATGAAGGATGCTCCATTTGAAAGAAGAAAATCCAGCACTGAGTTAAAAAAAAAAAAACCTTCAGCTAAAACCCAATATAATATCTGAAAGAATACAGCAAATCACATACATATTAAGGAGGAAAATTTTGTATGATTTTAAAAAAGGCATATTGCTATGTGAGGTGTTATTAAAGACTTGACTATAAAATAAACATGTGGGCATTTAATCTGCAAGACTGTGACAAAGATTGAGATAATACATAATCTACAGAAAATCTAAAGGTGACTGGAAAACAATAAGAGGTTTAGGAGCACATACTAAAAAAACTGGATTTATTTAATCTAGAAAAGATTAAACAAAGATATGATTCTACTCTTCCAGTAGTTTTGTTTTGTTTTTATAGTAACACCACAGAAGAACGATCAATTGTTCAGACAGTTCAATAGTGCTCAAACAAGAAGTAATTGTCTTAATTTGCCGAAACAAAGATTTAGGTTAGATACTAGGGAAAGCTTCCTAACTAAGTATAAGGAAACACTACAACAAGTTGCCTAGACATGCTGCAGAATTGGTTTCTCTGAGATTATAAATCAGATATCTGTTAGAGGTGGCCTCAGTACATATTACTTGCCTTTTTCAGTGCAGGGTGTGGAATTAAGAGGCTAAATAAAATCCTTCCCAGATTTGCTTTTAGAAGATTTATGATACATGAGATCATGGGCTCTGATATGTATACCCTTTTTCTAAAGACGTGTATGAAAAATTGTCACCCTTAACTAATTTTTTTTTTCATTAAACAAGCATCTAATGGTTATAGTTGAAGAAAAAAACTTGCTTACTTCTTATGCTCCAAGAAGTGCTATTCAAGCTTCAGCTGAATTTGGCTTCCTTTCTGTTGGAGGTCAATTGTGCAAAGTTGCCAGCTGTTGGCCAGCTCCCAGTGACACAAATGACAAACTCTGCTTGGTGTGTTAAAACATAAAGTAGACATCAAAATTAGCATGAACAGAGATTATTCAAATTGCCTCAGAGACAAAGCATCCTGAGAGGAGTCACATACCACTGTAAATCAATGGGAAGCTACACACTAAGACACTATTTTTCCTACCCATTAAGTTCCTTCTGCAAAGGAATCCTGCCTTGTGTCATCCAACAGTGATGCCTGAATATGTGGAAGATATTGGAGGATATTGCAGTTCACAGAGATGAGAGAAGCAAGTGATTTCCGCTGCACTGGTGGGAATCAGGTTATTGCCACAATGATCTTGTTTTCCTTGAGTGGAAGATGGAGGCTGAAGAGGAGAATGGGATGCTACATCCCAAATCAGGCTCTTGTCTCCAACCCCTTGGCTCCATGTGCATACCCCAGGCAGAGAATACACGAGTGTCTCAAGAGCAAAGGATGTAACTTTAAAACAGCAAGACAAAGGAAAATACATAGTATAAACTTGGGGTAGGGGAGATGAGAGGAGGGGTGTGTCTCAAGCAAGATTGAAATTTTAAAATATCAGTCCCTGGTTTGAGTAAAGTTCCTACAAAAATGCCTCAGGCTGGCAACATATGGAAGAATCTGACTACAAAAAAAAAAAAAAAAAAAAAGGCTAGCTATGTAATTTTAAAATACTGTCTGTCTGTTATATATCTCTTCTGACAGCTCTTCATTAATTGTTTCCTTTTACAGCCCAATATTTTACTGTGATGTGGCTAGGTCTGTGGCACAGGTGGGAGATAAAGGAGAGGTTCCCTGAAATGGGATGAGTCTGCTCATGGTAACCTCCCCAAAGGCTGCTGTGGGCTTTTCCTGATCCCCTTGGAGCATGAGGGACTCTGAGCCTTGGCAGCCAGGTCTGACCTCCAGGAGGAACAAGGGTGCTCTGAGCACTTTTAATGTGGCTCTAAAAGGAGACTTATCAAGCATCAGATACTAGAGACCAGTGATGGACTGATCTGCCATTCCCATCCTCCAACATTTTGATGACTCTTTCCCTGATGTGACCAAAACCCACTGGTGTAGCACTTCCATGCTATTCAACAGGACAGGGCTCATGTACAAACTGACCTCCAGCACCTCACCAGTGTTATGGATCTCATTATATGGAATTGCTCCTAGGACAGTTGGGAGGGCACAAACAGACCATTATGTCAATCATTGCTCACAGCTCCTGCCATGTGGGTGGCACTCAGTTCATACCTGCTCACCAGGATTAGGAACTCAGGTAGAAGCACCTTTTGGGTTTTTATTCACAGTCACTATTTCAGAACCTAACTTTAACCAGATGCTCTACAGGACCTGTGAAACTCATGACCCACAGCCTCAAAACTTCCCAGAGCCCTGTCCCATAGCTATTAAGGAAGATTTCTAACCCAGGAATGCCACACGTCACACTACATACCCAGCATGAGCACAATCATTTTACAGTGCGCAGTCACTGAGGTGAGTTTTGGGAAGAGCTGATGTGCAGAGAAATATCCATTCTTTTTCAACATCCACCTTGAACACAGACATCAACAATCAGCAGTGTTATTCATGTGCTGCTTCTTCTGAAGGATATATACAAATGGACCCAGAATAGAAAGTGCACTGTCAGACTCCTCTATGGACAAGGTTTGTTAAATATGGTGAGGGCATAAAGAGAGTTGCCTCTATCCCTTCACCTCTCTTTACTCTGCATTTTGCACTCTGAGAAGAGAAATTATGTCATCTGTTAATAAAGATAATTCCATCACTAAGGAATTGCCTTAAGGCACTAGGTCAGGTTCTCCAGTATTTAATCTCTGGGAAAAATACCAATGCAAATGGATGTGGAAGTGGTGTTATATTTCACAGGAAGAGAAGAAAAAAAATTAAACCTGAGCAGAATATATGTGGTTTTATTCTGGCTTTAGCTTCTAGAGTAGCATGACTGAATTTTAGACATTTTCAATTGGTGGATCCAAACATACTGCAAGATTATTGGAATTACCGAAGCCTGAAGTGAGCTATGGATCAGGGTCAATTTGGTAGCCAATACACTGAAACTGGAACAATTTATCTTGGCTCTCATTAGAGGAAAGTGTGAACTCAGAAATCCATAGAAGTGATGGTTCTTTCATGCTGTGTTAATTGCAAAAACACCTAATAGTTCACCACTGGAAATCCATAACACATTGGAGGAGTGAATGTTTCTACAGAGGAGTTTTGCTTTGCCACTCACAGTAAAAAATGAAGTCAGTGAGTTAAGGGGAAAGAAAACCCCTCAGTATCCATGTACTTGCATTTAGAACTTCTCTTTATGTTTTCATAAAGACAACTGTTTTTGAAGACAACACCACTGCATTTTTAATAGCAAAAAATGCCATATTTTATGGCAGTAGCAGAGAAAGGACACAAATTTATTTGTGTTTTGTATCTGATGCCTTGATATCAGTATTAGGCCTTGTCCTAGGCTATTCTCCAAGTCAAAGCAAACCTTTCACTATCCCTGGGGATGACCAATTCACTCTCTGACCCATGGGACAGAGCATACTTGGCCTTTCATAGTCAAGACTTTTCTACCAAGCCTGTCAGGATTTTTTCAGTAGTCAGCAGAGATGGACACCCCTCTTGAAGGCAACTTATACCTGTGTAAGACAGCTGACTAGAAGACAGAATATTAATTTATCTTTGGAGTTATTTCTTCCACTCTGTACTCAATATAGAGAGCCAAGAGGATGGCTTTAATTTATTCACCTGAATTTCAAGGAGATGAAGTCATATTAGGTGAATCCCACATTTAATCTTCATTGGGTTTTTCATTTCCTGCAGATAGTTCCATTATCTGTCAGATAATGGAGGTTGAATCTAGAGATTAACATTTTCTTTCATTGGCACTTGTAGGAGTGAGCTTTTTGCAATTATTTTAGCCAGAACTATTTTTCTCCTTTGTTTATGTGTTTTAGAAAAAAAAATATAGGTCCCACGATAGAAGTTCTACACCATTTCCATGAACTTCTTTTTAGCTAATTATTTCAGCCTTTTTCTCTTTAATGCAATACTCTTTAGCTTACTTCTGTGAGGAAATCCTTATTAGCCAAGAGGTAATCAAAACTTGGAGATATGGCTTAGACAATGAGCTGTATAGCATCTGACACTCAAAAACTATCTTTGACAACTATCAACTTCATTGGCTGTAGTCCTCAGTGAGAGACAGTTTTAAGGAGAAACTTTCTGAGGGTGCTTCCAGTCATAAAAGAGCTATGGTTGGTAAAGCTAAATAAGCCTAAATTTTCCTGAAATTACAATGAGCCTCTGCACCAAAGTTTAATCACAGAAAACAAGATTTTTGACAAAGTTTTAAGCCACCTTGTCACATTTCTTTTGTGTTACTTGGAAAACAAAAAAGCAATGTGGCATTTTGTTCATCACTGAAGTACATCACTGAGGTCAAGGAAAATAGTTCCTTTCTGGTGAGAGACAGCTGGTGTGCAGGCTGGAGCTGGGAAAGCAATGGATCAAGAGCAAGGATAACTGGCAGTCAGCATGGTCTGCAGGGGCTGCCTCTTCCCACCACCAGACCACTCTGCAGCTGTCAGCTGGGGAAGGATGATGGGCTGGTGCTGCATCTTTTGGGTCCTGCCTGCTCCTTTGTCCAATAAATGTCTCTCAAATGCATGTCTGAGAAAATGAGAGCAAACTTTCATTCATTCATTCAAATTCACAGATACTGATGTCTCAGGAAAAACACTCAGTGCCAGAATGGGCACAGCCAGCACAACAAAGTTTCCAGAGGTGGGAAGGAGGAAGTTTAGGGCACAACATAATCTTGGGTCTATGAGACATCATAGCTGCTTGCTTTCTGTGACGCCAATGCTGCAGAGAGGGAGGGGGAAGAAACTGCAGAAGAGTTTGTCCTCCTCATATTTTGATAGGGATTTGGGAAAGCTGAAGATACAATTTCTCCTTCACCTTTTGATCTTTCCAAATAATGGATGTTACTCTTCTGTTCCTCATTTTACTGTTGTGTTTGGAGTATACTGTTCACAGGATACTTCTTGTCAGTGTGTGTATGGAAAAAAAAAGCTAATTTTGGAGGAAATTAATCTCCTTTTTCTGGAATTTGTTTTCTTCCAAAAACTAGTTTGAGCAACAAAGCACTTGTTCTGGCAAGGTACTGCCAGTCCTTTTATTTTTCTGTGCATTTCTGTGCTGAGAGAGAAAAGATTACTGTTTCTGCTTAACCTTGTGCTGGGGTTGGGGATTATGCAGATATTTTGACCCTTGTTCCTTAACAGTCTAATTCCAAACAATGTGGAATGAGATATATCCCTTCATGTCTCTGCACATCTATTACTATGTTGACTGTCTTCAGGTGATATACATGTGCTCATGTATATTTACACATAAGTAAAACCTGCAGGAGCAGACCCAAAAGCAGTCAGGTTTGATGGCATTGCTCATTCTTGGGCTGCACCACAGACCTAAACTTGTTGCTGTGTTCACTCTTGGGATTTAACATGAGAGCCACTGTTTGTAGGCATGAGAAACAAAATGTCCTCCTCATCCAACTGTGTTTTTCTTGGGTTTCTTATTCCTCACCAGACCTCCACCCTGTCCTGGCACAGGACAAGAGCATCTATCCAGGCTCTCTTTGCAGCTAGTGTGTTGTGCACAGTGATTACACAGCCTGTAACTAAGCTTCAGGAGTGAAATCCAAGTGAGTGTCAAGAAGGCCAAAAAGAGGAGGATGGGTTTGCATGGTTGAACTTTATCCTCTTGTCTCTCAAATATTGGGATGATCTCTTCTTTATAATAGAAGAATGAGAAGGAAAACTTCTCAAAAGCATGCAAATAGCTTTTGCTGTTTCTTCCAACCTAATAGCTTTACAGGTGCCACAGGTAGAAGTGAAACAGACAACAGTGGAGCTGCAGGATTTTTATTTTAAACCTTGTGCAGACTTGTCTTCCATGTCTGCTTCTTTCCAAGAAGAGATTCTAACTTATTCTGAGCTTACCTGCTCATGCACAAATAAAATGTGTGACATGAGAAAGACTGAGGGTGGATTTGAATGACTAATGCTTTGGGAAGTGTAAGCACTGCTCTGCTTCTCACAGACACTAGAAAGCTGGCACCCTGCAGTCTTCCTAACATGACTCACAGTGGAGTGTGAAAAGAAAGGTTTTATACAGGTTCACCCATCAGAATCAAGGTGTTCAAGCAGTAAATTAGCTGCTGCATACAGAAGTTCCTGATGGAACTAAGGAGCTGGCATCCCTCTGCTGGCAGGTACCCTGGCAGGCTCTTCCAATGATTACTGAGCCACACAGGGCAAGTGCCTGCTCTCAGTGGAGTCAGAGACAAACTCACACTGGGAGCATCCTGCACCTCTTGAAATACATGAGAATAAAAAGGTGATAGCAAAATTGTAGAGGGTGAAACTCTGCTGCCAGCTCAAGACTGTATCAAAAAGCCATTTGGCCCTTTTGAGTGTGTTCAAAGACTTGTCAAGTCCCAGAGAAAGATCTTTTGTTTCCATACTCAGTCTAGCATTTACTTTGCCAAGCAATACGTCAAGGCACGGACATTTCACAGGCAATGTCTGTGGTCAGTGGCTAATCTTCTGTTGCTGATAACTGAGGTGAGCATCAAATTCAGCAGAGATGCCCATGGTGGGCAGTGAAATAACAAAGGCAGGTTATTGGTGAGATGAGGTAACATAATCACTGTACTGTGAATTAACCTGACAGACATGAATAGGAAACCTGTAATCATTAAGGAATTAGAGTGGACTCAATATGCATCAGTGCATAAGAATTTGTAAAAAAATTAATTACAGATAAACCTTTTATAATTAATAAAATATTTATATTAAAATCTAGAAATCTGGAGATGAAATGAAAAAAAGCATTTACTAGGTCCACTAGCAGTCTCTCTCAGATTTGAGCTATTTATCTACCTCATGCTGGGTGTTTTGGCGCAATTCAGAAAGGATGAGCTTTCTTCTCTCTATTCAGCCTCCAACTGCAGTCTCCTGAGACCTCCCCAGACCACTCACACCTATCTCTGTCTCTGCAGAAGGTCTCAGCAAGTAGCTATTTGTGTTATGATTCCTACTACAATCCAAAAGGATGGGGCAGTGAAGCAGTGATAAACAAGATTAGCTCCACCATATGGCATCAGACACATTACTCCTCTAAACCAAATTATAAGCTGACTGTGAGACTCTTGCAGTTATAACTCCATCTCTGGAATG
This sequence comes from Lonchura striata, assembly GCF_050655825.1. Lineage (NCBI taxonomy): Eukaryota > Metazoa > Chordata > Aves > Passeriformes > Estrildidae > Lonchura > Lonchura striata. Next base: position 68,905,102 of record NC_140741.1, read on the forward strand.
CTTCTGTGTTTGTGGACAGCTCAGCACTATGGCAGCTGGTTGAGTTGGCTGACTCCATCCTGCTCTCTGTGCTGTCGGTGCAGACTGTCCTTTCAAAGCATTCAGATATCTGTCTCCAACCTAAGAGTTTTGTTGGCAAGAAGGATGCACAGGAAAACTGAATAATTAATATGAAAAGCATCCACCAATATGCTGGCTGGGTATCAGAAATGGGTCTACCCCCAAAATTCAAAATACTTTCATCAAGTGAAAAGAAAAAAGGTCTTGTCAGAAATATTCCTGTAGTGCCTTTTGGGAAGTGACTCCTTAATTCTTCTTGGTACATTTCTCTCTGCAAAAAATCTCTTTAGAGCAAACTGACTCCTGTGAGAGATCATAAACCTATTCTCTTGAGAATTGTGCATTATGGGAGCTGAGGTCAGCAATGCAATCACCTGAACATAAAGAAGACATAGAGAAGAAGGGTACCTGCATTCAGACACCATCAATCACTACTGCCATAAAGAATTTTTGCATTCAAAATATTTGGGGTTGATGTGGAATTTGTTTTGGAGGTGATATCAAAGCTACCTATCTAGGGTAGATGCGTATTGTAAAAAGCTTCTCTTAAAAAGTCAGTTTTGCAAGGAGAAATTGTTGTGCTGGAGATTTTCTGGGCTGAAAGACAATGCATCGTCACCAAAGGTAGTCTTAAGCAGTCCAAGTGTTTGACATGAAAAAAACATTCTGGCACCTGCTCAGAATAACATTAATCTAATACATGAGATGCTAAATTTGTCTGCTAAAAAGCTGCTTAATTCTACTGGAGTACATGTGGTATTCTAGTCCAAGGATAGATTTACAAGCATTTGATTAAAAATGTTGGTAGAGCTAGGTAAGAGACTCAGAGATCCACCACCATTGTAAAACTCAGCTTCTTAGGCACTGGGAGAGAGGGAAGCCAGAGCCACTTAACACTATCTGTTCCAACCTGTAGAGGAATCGGGATGGAGCTAGAAGCTGTGTGGGCTGCACAGGGAGAATGTTAAGGGCACAGACACCAAACAAATCAATCTTCATACTCCCTGCTGTGTTGAGGGTGGCCCATCCTTCCTCTATCAGGTGTGCAGCTGGTCCCAGTGTTCTGGGTATTATGCATGCTGGGGTGAAGAGTTCATAACCACTAAATATTTCTCAATAGTGCTGTCAACATGAGCAGTTGGATCATGTAGGTTTTTATACCAGAAGTATTAGACATATTGCAGAGCAGGAAAAGGAATAAATTATAACTTTTCTGAAGTTTCTGAGACGTGAAATCATGCATTATGAATTCTCCATAGATATGTCACTACTAGCCATCTTCTGTTTTATTTCTAGCTGCAACACTTAGTTTCTGTGAGAAATGAATGAATATGTTAGCCAAGAATTTCCAAAGCAATGAGTCAGTTAAGACTGGGAAAGGAGAGAGGATGGGGAGCAATAGCTCCTTCCCCATTAGTATCACCTGGCTCAGAATGCCCACCCCAAGCTGCATGATTGGTTAGAAATGCCAGCACACACATTGCTCTCCATCTTCCTTTCCTCCTGATCTATGGTCCAGACACATCCATCTGACAGGCTTCCATTTTTAAGTTCCCTAGTCAATTAATTGGCACATTCCTTTAGACCTCTCAGCTCTGGCATGCAAAGATGACAGCTATTTTTAGAAATCCGAACTGCTGTTTTTCATGAGTAGAAAATTCACATTTTAAGAAAAACTGTCACAGTTGTTTTGTCTTCAAAAGAAATGCACCACCAAGGAGCTGCAGGCTAAGTTTTTGCAGTTGTGTGTTTGTACTGCATGGGTTAGCTGCAGAGTGGTTGGAGGCTGTGACATTTGACAGGAAATTGGTAGACATATTCAAATCAAGATGAGAGATCAGGGCACTTCCTTATCAACCTGGAAGAGAGGCCTTTCCTGGTGATATGTTCAGAATTATCAGGCATGCCCATATTTCTTTATCTCCTTCCTCTCTGATTTTGAGTTCCATCTCAGGGAAAATAATTAATATTTACCAACAACATCTTTTAGCGATTTACTTCTTAGGATTAAGAAGATTTGCTAACCCAAAACCTCTGATGTACTCAGACACCAACTGTGCATAAAAAGAGTTATTCATTCCCCAAGCATGTCAGTCTGGCACCTTTCACCAGAGCTACACACACAGAGAAGAGAAACGTGGAATTACACAAGATAAAGGGCCAAATAGAAATTGCCCTCTCTTTCTCAAAATATTGTCTTTTTAAGCATTACACCTGTTATTATTCATAGCTTAATGAACAGGGAAAGGCAACAGATGAGGCCTTTGGAAGCTGAAAAAAGGAGTGGAAAATGTGGGTCACTTTTTGGTTCTCTGAGTTTGTATTTAACCATAACTCCAGTGGAGAAGCTGAACTCCTAACTGAACCACCCCAAACACAGCTGAACTGGAATAAAACTGGATGCAGCCTGATTTCAACAGCTTCCCACAGTATCTGCAGCTCTGCTACCAAATTGGATGCTGAGCACAGGCCTGAAGGAAGCCTACAGGTATTCCCAAAGTTATAAGATACATAGAAAGGATTTATGGAGGGTTCTTCCTACAGCTTCTGCTGGGATTCATTTACTCAAGGCAACCTTTCCTCTAAATATGTTTAAATTATGCTTCATATAAGTTAGTTCTGCAACATCAACAGAGCAATGTAGGACAGAGTTGGGGTTTATGACTCTCATTTTAACAGCATGGTATGGCAAGAGCTAAAAAGTGTTTCATCTCACACCCAGTCCTGTCAAAAGTTCCCTGCTGATGGAGTGAGGTGTTGCAGGGAAGGTTTGGTCCTGACTGAGAGCACCTGCTCTGGAAATCAGCAGGCAGCTACAAAACATGGAATCTGCGTGAGTATTTCTACATCAGTTTTCTCTCAGGCAAGAAATTACAAATTTAGAAGCACCCAGGTTTATACCTATGTGCCATAAAGCCGTGCAGCATGAAGATACCTGAACAAGTGCTTAACAAACAGGCTGTATTGTGGAGCTCCACTGTGACTAATTAACATCTAGAAGTTGCTATATTAGTCCAGGCAAACTGCCATGCAAACCTACTACACTCCTTTTTGCATCCAAGCAAATTACATTAGAGCTACCTAAGGCAGCTGGAATGCAATACAGTTTCAGAGATGGAGGAGCCTTACTCCCACAAATTATTAGAGATGCAAGGCTCCCAAAAGCCTAAATCACCCCTGAATTTTATTTTAAAGCAGGAATAAGCCTGAGGGAGCAAGGCACTTCAGGAAATTGGTCTCTACATAATCATTATTTATTAAATTCTCACTGTATTATCCATTATAATTCTTTTAGCATCTTGTCTGATTTAGATAAATATTGTTTGTGCTTAAGTAGTGTGAAAAATAAGGAACTCATAAGAAATCCAGAGAAAGGTGATTCCTTCAATTTGAAGGTTACTTGTATCATTAGTAACTGATTAATATTTTTTTAATTTAATATTCCTTCCAGGAATGAACACAATTTTTAACACACTCCCAAGCCAAGGTCTTACTATACTACCCTAGTTTTCTGACATTGTTTTTAAATTATTCCTCCTAACTTATATCTGTGCTAGTAGCAAAGAAATTACCCCCTGTAATGGACTGAAGAAGGTGATATTTATTGGTTTGAGAACTTCAGCAATTGTAGGTTTCATGAGCACTCCTGAAGAAATGTTTATCCTTAAAATAGCTGAGACAATTCAAGTTGTTCAATGGATCCTTGTGTGGGAGTATGTTAAGAAGAATTGTTCATTGAAGCTTACAAATATGATGAGCTGTTTTAATAAAACAGGAGAAACAAGAACTAATGGAGGAGAAGGGATCTGCCTGTCTCCTCTCTGCCAAGATACTGCCAACCAAAATTAGCAGCTACTATTTTAAATCCCAGTGTTTCAATGAAAGGATTAATCCATACCCATGCCCAACTGTGTGAGACTGTCTTAATCTACAGGACTGATCAGAGCCTGGAAGCAATTCCCATCATCCATTCAGGACATGAGGACTCTGCTGGAAAGGTGCTGCAGGTAACCAGCTGCTGCTTTCTGAGAAATGAAGCTGCAGCTGCTGGGAGCTGATCCAAACCCTTCACTTAATTTGATAAAAGCTTTCCAGCATTATTGCTATCGCTTACAGTTTCTGTTACTATAATGTTGCTTTCAAGTGCCTGACTTAAATGTCCCAGTATTTTTCAAAGAAGAGTGATGGATATATTTATTCATTTATTTGATAAATAAATATCTTGTTTGCTGGAGCTGACATATGTTGCTCTGTATGTAATAAATTACAAAAGACACAACAGATATCAGTGGCATCTAGGTAAGACACATTTTAAACATCTTTTTCATACTCAGAAGAGGAGAGGAGAGGAGAGGAGAGGAGAGGAGAGGAGAGGAGAGGAGAGGAGAGGAGAGGAGAGGAGAGGAGAGGAGAGGAGAGGAGAGGAGAGAAAGGTTTTGAATGTGATTCATCTTTCGTACTATTAATCTGTCTTAAAATGAGTTGAATCCTACTCCCAGAGTAACAGTCTACCTATCTTGGGTAGCATGGCTATTTTTTTGCTTCAGACTTTCCAGCACAGTAAGTCATTGAAACCACCACAGTGCCTTTAAAACCAGTGTTAGGGCTGTTTTTTAAGTCTTTGAGGTCAGAAACATAATCATGGACCCCGATTTCAGCATGATAACTGCTGTATAGATGCTGACAAGCATAAAGGATAAGATGTAGGGCAGGAATCAGTAGATGGACAGGAGAATGTAGAGTAGCAAGGGATTCTGTTAATGATGAAATTTTACCACAGTACATAAAAAGTCTGACTACAACCAGCCTATGTGTGTATCATGACAGAATGTGGTTTTAAGTATCAGAAAATGGCATAGCAGATATTCAAATACTGCACTCCTCCAAGCATGAAGGGGTTCAATCTACCCACCCTGCTCACTCAGGTCTCTGAGAGCACCAACGTGAAAGGAGAAACTCCACTCACTTTTCCTGGAATCTATCTCCTGGAAGGAGATTCATCCCGTGTGCAGCTGCACTGTGCAAGGGGAAGGTGGCCCAGCACCCCTGGGAATGGGTGCAAACTTGCTGTGGCATCCTCTGGGTGCACACATGAGCTCAAGGCAAGAGCCAGCCTCAAAAGGCCCAGGGACATTTTGCTTGCCCTTGGCATTTTTGTGCCTTTTAAAGCAGTATATACAATAGCATCACATCAGTTTGGAAAAAAGTAGACAAGCTTCACCCTGTTTCTGTGACCCACAGCAAATCTCATTTTTCAATTAGATCAGTCTAATAAAACTCTCTAAACATTATTTTTTTGGCATGCATAGTCTAGATTAGTTACAGCACCACTGGTATTACTTAACATTAGGTATTACTAAACTGCTGTTCATAAAAGATGTTTATGAGCCCTGAAAACAAATCATCTGAGTGCTTTTAAGGAAATATTTTATTTTTCTATTTACTCCAAAGAGCAGATTGATACAGAAGTTGTAAGGGTTGATTTATATTATTTCACATCTGATAAATAAAGTATTATTTGTGCTCTAAATTACTTCATTTGTCATTTAATATGGGTATTTTCCAAACATTTTATTTTATGGCTCATGTAAGCAGTAAAAGAAACACCAATGCCTGCTTTTTTCCTATACTTGCTTGACTTAAATAATAGTAGGGGACCTATAATATTTTCAAGATGCAGTATTTTCACTACTGCTAATTGTTACTATTTCTAATAAATTTCTCCTTAGGTTCATAATCTGAGAGTGTTATAAGGGTTTAGGGGGGTTGTTTGCTTTAAAAAATTTGCTTGCAAGGTATTATTTTTTTACCTATAAACTGCAGTTGCAACTAAATCTCCAAAATGACAGCAATTTATTTATCTGAGGTAGAAAGAAGTATTCAGATGATGCCAAGCAGAAGCAGGACACAGTTGAAGTAGAGTATCATGATAAATATCTGGCTGAATAGCAGCAAATCTAGTGCTGTGCTTCCTCTTAGCAATCAATTTAGAGAAACTGATGCCCACCCTAAAAGACCACGGTCCAAGATTTCAGATGGTGTAAAGAGACATTGTCACAAAGTTCAGTAGAGTGGTTAAGACTGTCCAAGAAGGCAGCATTTTAATATTGGATATTTTTTTCTATCCCTAGGTTTCATGACCTAAGAGGTCATTTCAAGACCTCAGTAAATGTCAAAGTCTGGAGTATTTGCCTGAAGCTGTTTCCAGCTGCAGTGTTTGTTCCTAGGGCACAGGCTGATGTGCAAAAAAGAGCAGGGAATATAGCCTTTACCTGCAGCCAGATGAATGAAAACAGTCCCTTTCCTGCTGCTTGGGTTTGAACAGGAGTTTACAGATCCATGGGCATCATAATCACGGCTTAGATGTCTGTGAGTAACAGCAGTCCTTTCCTACCAGAAGGCAAATTGAGTGTAGAGGGAAAGCAAGCTCTTTTTTCTGTAATCCACTGTAATCTATAATAAGATTTAATGTTTAAAACAACAGGTTTCCAGCTCTTATATAATTGGAAAAATGAAAGTAATTTCTGTGAATAAGAGTTCTGCTTGTAAACTACTGTTTCATTAAACACCTGGTCATCACCACAATATCACTGCCTTTCCATAGTTGGTGATTTGTGTTTCCATACCATACACCAAACCTAAATGCAGCTTTTAGGGTTGAATGTGAAATTACAGCTATTTTGAATATGTTTTGAATTACCCTGAATAATTGTTAGGTCAGTGTGAAGGATTCTAATGCTCAAAAACCTAAATCAAGCCAAATTTTCTTCTAGTGTGACTTCTCTGAGTGCTGCTATAAAGAACTCCCCAAAGTGCCACACTGTTGGTAATATGAGTAAATAAATTGTTTCTGAATCAAAAATGCTTCCAGCAATCATTGGATTAGGCACTAATTGAAGCTCCAGCAGATAATAAAACTTGACTGTAAATTATTCCATCAGCTTTATCTTTCAAAAATCAAAGTCAAAATGCAGTTTTTTCCAAACAAATAAAGAAAGTATTCATAGCAAAATATACTCCCTAATGAATAAAATGTACAGCCAGCCACAACCCCAAGTATGTGCCAGAATCCATTAATTTTTTTCAAGGAAATCCATGGGTTGCTTATAAACATACTGAACCAAAATATTTAGGTTATCACTTGAAAGGGTCTCTCCGCTGAGATTAGGCCAGGAAAGTTTAAAGCCTAGAGGTTGTTTTACAAATATCTCTGTATGTGTCTATAAATATTCCAGCATTTCCTGTAATTAGTGATGTTTGATACTCCCCCTTTCAGGATCTTTTATTAGTCTCCCATAACTTTGCTAAACATCTTGATTAAGGGTTTTTCCCTGCTAGGGCTATCCAGGCAGAGTCAGAACTAATTTCTTTAGATCAAAACAGCTAAGCCTGTGCTGAGAATACTGTTGTTCAATATGAGGGGGGAAAAGAAACATGAAGAACGTATTTTTTAGAAAGACTGGATAGTTCTAGAATATTTTGTGGAGGGTTTTGAAATTTGGTCTCTTCTACTCAGTGTATATAAGAAAATCTACAAGGAGATGATCAAATTAATAGTCTCAGAGAAAAGAACCAACAGTTCATGTATGATTAAGAGAGATTGTTCTGAGCCTAGCAACTGAAATTAGCAGCAGTATTCTCTCCTGAGCTTACTTCAGTTCCAGCAAGGATAATTTGTGTTTCAGTGTCCCTTCCATCATTTCCCACACAGCAAACAAGTATGACCCAAACACTTCCTATCTCTTTGGCCAGTCAGTTTTGTCTTTACTCTTCCTTGAGACTTCTCTCTTTTTGTACATTCTCACATATCTGAACCCAACTGAAGGCTGTTATTGCACCATAGGCCCATCCAGTACTGACCTACCCCCACACTTCCTTCTCCTTCCTGGTCTTTTGGGCCAATCTTTTTGCCTGAAACCCTGCTATGACTGTCTTTTTCCCTACTGCCCTAAGATCTTTCTTTTTTGTGCTTTTATGTTAGATCTTATTCCATTTTATCTGCAGCCCTAAACCATCCTATCAATATATAGTCCAGATTTTCATGCTACCTCCATGTACACCAACAAATGTACTTGCTACAATTTTCCAAACTGTCCCACTCCCTGAATCTCCATCCCTTCATGGTACTTTGTTCATTTTACACAACTTCTCAGTCCTAGCATCCACTTAGAGACAATTTGTTCCAGTCTATCCTCCACATGCCCAAACAATCCTCCACATGCCCGGACACACAAGAATTTTTTACCTAATATGTGCATCTGGATTTTGTTTTGTTTTGTTTGTAATTTTCCTCCTTTATTCTGCCTGAGTCCAAAAAGGATTATTGATGATGTGGAGGACTTCAGCTTTCTGACTAACATTTAGCAAGACCGTAGGCAACTGCTCTTATCAGCAGAGATGATGGGTAAATTTAACACCAGATGGTGTTACCAGGCCCACCACACTCCCAGAATTGTGCGTGTGTACGTGTAAACACCCATGCATGTACACATGCAAACAAACGCCCTTCTATGTACATGCAAATGTTTCCTTCACACTACTTGCAGCAGAAGAAGCTTTATCTGTCTAGGAGGATGCAGCTGCCACTTTGCCCTGGATTTGTTGACACACCAGAACTCGTTGGCATTGCTCCACTGACGCAGTGAATCACAAATGCTGGCTGTACCACTTTACAGCTGCTTTCCGTCGTCTGAGATGCACCACACAGAAAGCTCACGCCAGTAGATCTAGATCTGGCCTTATCTTTATTTTCAGACACTTGCAATCCTGATCACTCTGTCCTTTCCCTGATTAACTTTATGTAAATGGTCTTTAAATTTGAGATGATGAAACAGATTTGCACTGAGATTCTTCACTTTAAAAAGTGAAACTCGTCCAAGAAAACTTTCCTTGGAACATGCCCAGGTGAAGTTATTCTACCCTAAAAAATATTATGAAACTTTTTCAGATCAGTATTTTTTTATTAAGAAAAGGTCCTTTCTTCTAAAAACTTGTAGGAGGACTTAACAGCCAATTCAGAAGAGCTGTATATGAAACCCAAGATGCAGTACAGTATTAACTAGGTTTGGGAACTGAATGATGGCCCTCAGGTCAATTTACACCTACCTTATAAAAAAATGTGGGATTTATAAGAGATATCTAAATGGAATCTGTACAGATATTTACTTAGATACTGAGAGATTTGTGTTGAACCTGGTGTCCACCAGGACTTCCAGGTCCTTTTCTGGCAAGCTTCTTTCACTTGAGGGGGCCACCATCATACACTGGTGCATGGGGGTGATCCCTCCAGGTGTCTGAGACTTCACAATTCCCTTTGTTGAACCTCATGACATTCCTGTTGACCCATTTCTCCAACCTGCTGAGGTCACTCTGGATGGCAGCATGACCCTTGGTGTAACAGCCACTCCTCCCAGTTTGGTATCACCAGCAAACCAGCTGAGACTACACCCTGCCCCATCACCCAGAGGTTTAACAGGACTGGACCCAGTACTGGTCACTGAGGAACTCTGCTAGCCACTGTCTCCAGCTAGATTTGTGAATCACCACTCCCTAGACCCAGAAATTCTGCCAGTTTTCAACTCACTGTCCGCTCCCCCAGTCTGTACATCGAAATCTTCTCTGTGAGGGTCTAATGGGAGGCATCACCACAGGTCTCCCTGAAGTTCAGGCAATGCCCTCTGCCTCCCTCTCATCCAAGAGGTCAGCCACTTCACCACAGAGGTTGGGCAAGCATGACTTCCACTTGGTGATGTCTTGCTGACTACTCCTAATGATTTTGTCATCTTCACTGTATCTGAAAATTATTTACAGGATTAGCTGTGATTCTAAAACCTAAATTCAGCAAAGATCTCAGGAAGATAAAAGCTGTGCAAATTAACTTTGAGCAAAAACATAAGTGCAGATTTCTGTCCACATTCCCATTAATTCAGAACAGTTCAGAGACTTACATGCTGGTCAATTTGAGTAGTCATCCAATTCAAATATCTACAGGAAAAGGGAATTCCAAAACATCCTGCAGGTAAAAAATATGGGAATTTTTAGAACTAATTAGCACTAAGCATAAATTACAAAGGTAACTAAAAGAGGAGGTCAGCTTAGTGTTTACAGTCTTTTCATCCCACATTGTATATATCCTACTCTTTTCCATTGGAATAAGTGTTTTGAAAACATCCAATGAAAGACATCAGGCAGCATCATAGAGGCAGCTGCAACTTATTTAGATGCAGTCCAGTTTTACCATAAAATGTTGGGCCTGGTGTTTAAATAGGTTTTTAGTACTCACTGAGGTTCAGAAATTTTGCCCAAACATCCTGTTGTAAGGAGGAAACCTCTAGAGCTCAATATGACAGTCTTCCTAGACCTTGTGACTTCTAAACAGCCAGCTTTGTTAAAACATCCAGGTGGATTATGCTCTTTTGTTGTGGCTTGAAGCCATGAGACAGACTCCCAGGATCTGAGAGTCTGGAGCAGTCAGCAAAAAAGGCACTTTCAGGTTTCAGTGGGCTTGCAGCCACTGAGGCTTTCTGCAGTTCACTCTAAAAGCCTAGCTCCATTCAAGGAACTTCAGGGCTTCCAGGGTCCTTGAAAGCCTTTCCAAGAGCTGTGAGCTTCAGCAGTCTTTGCAGACACTGCGAGAAATTTGATATGTTTGATCATTTTACAGGTCTTACTGCAGCTGTGGAACTGACAAAAAATCCAGCAGACAGCTTGCAGGTTTAGTCCCAACCTTCATCAAGCTAAGTCCTAAACAAGAAAGAACAAAAGAAGTGAAAAAAAGAAAAAAAAATATTTCTGAAGGAGAATTTCCCTGGCTGAGCACTCACTGGAGGTGGTCTTTAACCAAGCAGCCTGGAAACCATCAATGGAGATAGGAGAGACACCTCAAAACAAACTCCACTTATTTGTGAAAAGACTGATCCCCATCCCCAAGGCAAGTTTTGGGATAAGGGTTCTGTTGAGATCTGCTTTATCTACCTGAGTTGAAGGCTTCTCCCAGCTTTTTATTTCCATCTCAGTCATCTCTTAGTGGTCCCTTTTGCAGCAAACAACCCTCAGAAGGTGGAGTTCAGAGATCCCTTTCCTGATGGCACTGAAAATTCCTCACACATGACAGCTCTAAGTACTTCTCTCTCAACAAATGGGGACATTTGCGCCTGAACAACCTTTGTAGCTCATCTGAATACAATCAAGCTATTGGGCAACAGAAACACTCTTTTTCTTGCTCCTTATCCCTGTATGTGGGTATGTGAGAACTGCTGCTACACTGGGCTGGGTTAGATGCCTGTGCTCTGTTTGCTACCCCAGGTGATGTGCAGCCACAAGATTCAGGGATCTTCCTGAAACACTGTGAGTGTTTCAGTGATTTTTCATATACTGAACAGCACAAATATATGTGCTGTTACACATATAGACAGGCTCTTGCAGCAGTAAGTTGAGTTATCAATGTCTTGAATCATCCACTAGTTTAAGAACATGGTCTTTTAAGATTAATATCTCTGTCATATGTATCAGAGCATTGGATAGTTTTACATCCAAGCACATGTGACATTTTAGAAATTAACTTGAGGATGGTCTAAATCTTACTGGAAGTCTTTGGGGTTTGTTTTTTTCAAATGCTTCAGTCATATTTAAATATACTTTAGACTTCTAAATCGCGTTGGCACGTCTAAAAATTTTGTTGAGAAGATCTGTGAAATATATGATGTGAATTTAAAAATGGCAATGTGAAAGTTTGCTGAAGCTATAGATCTGTCCAAGTTTCAGAAGCTAAGAAGCTTATTATTGACTAGCTAGGCAGAATAAGATTTAAATGTCAACTTTCCTCAAAAAAAAAAAAAAAAAACCCAAACAAAAACAAAACAAAACAAAAAAAAAGACACCTTCAAATCCAGCTATTTACAATTAATTCCACATGAACTATGTTAAGAATAAAGCTGGAAAGAAGACAAATCCTATATATAGGTCACTGTTTGCTTGCAGCTGCTTTCAAACCGTGCTGGTTTTCACATGTAGCATTAAATGTGAACAAATATATTGATTATAGGACTGCAGCATATCCAGAAGAATATGCTGATTTTCCCTGTGGAGAGGAGTTAGCTAGTACTGCAGAATTCCTCCTCTTAGCCTAAAGATATGACAAATCTCTTCTTGGCAGCAGTACTGTTAACCATCAAATGAATCCATTGCTCAAGAAGATTACTTGGATTCAGAGAAGTCCCAGAAGGAGTCATGCAGCTTGAAGGCAGACACTTGCAGCTTCACATCTCAAAGAGAAAAGCTGGTATTGGTCAGTCCTCACAAACAGGGAGTACAGTATTTATTTATGGAACAGCCAGATATTTCTGTATCCCCACCCTTACAACCAACAACAGATTCAACCCATAGAGGCAGAAATGATCTAAGAAAACACTTCATGGTACATGGAGAATTGAGCACAGTTATTTTAGCAGAGATCTCAGAAGGTCATAAATACAAACCAGGGTTCATAAAATAGAATTGAAAACCTCCAAGCAATAATAGCATTTCTTTTTCACTATCATAATAATAATTTCCTTGGCTGAGCATTTTATTTCTCTTTGTTTTGTACGCTAGGATTTTCATTTTCTAACCCCACCCTTCTTACTCTCCTCCCCTGGTGTGTAATGCTCTACATTCAATCTGGTTTAGTTCCTTTTAACTATGTGGGAAGTCTGTAGAATTCCTTAATTTAATTGGTTTGCTGATGCAGCAGCCCAGGAATAATAGACCTTTACTTACTTGAGCTGAGAGATACTGTCTGGTTCCATCAGTCAGTCAGTTCCCATTCTCCTCCTGTTTGTATCAGGCACTTGTCAGCATAATCTCATTGCTCTGACTTTTTTTTTTTTCTGCTTTACACAGATGCAAATTGCTATTACTCAAGGGGGGGGGGGGGGGGGGAAACAAAACACAGCCCTAGCAAATTATTTATTTGTCCTACGTGAAAGAGGTTTTCAATGAACCAAACCATCACTGTTACAACAAACCCAGACAAACAGAAGCAAAAATCTTTTTAGAACACTGAAATATTTTGTTCTGACATTTCCACAATAACACATTATTTTCTGGGAGACAACGTGTAAAGAAATAGGTGCTATTAATAAAACCAAAGCAGGTTTTCCCAGTTTTTGCATACACCTCAGATGCTGGAGGTGCATGCATTGTCTGGTCTGGGAGGTCCAATGCAAACTTCTTACCTGAGTTGGAGCACAGACAGGACCTCTCTGAATCTCTGCTTACACCACTCAAACCTGAAAGTAATTTGAGTCTTTTCTACTTAGATAAACATGTTCTCAGTTGCAAGCCAAGATAAGACCTCTTTGGCACAAAATGGCATCTCAGCTCCTTTATTCAATCTAAGATTTCTTATTATTTCTTTAATCTTATTTTTTTAGAGAATGAGTTGCCCAGCCAGCCCTTTGCACAATTCTAATTAGGACTAGCTACAGGAAAGCCAGAGGGCAGAAAGAAGTGTGTTAAGTAAATTCAGTGAAGATATCCCTGATTGGCACTGACATAAGTGAGAAGAAAATCAGGCACACTTAACTTAGCACTTCTGTTATTTGCAAATACATATTTAAAAAATAAACTGCAAATAGGTAGACCCCCCTGGTTTTGTAACTCAGCAAATCACTGAGCTTTGCAAATTTGCACAACCTGTGGTTCTGTCCCAGCCCTATTGCAGTTAAGACCATGCTATTTGGGATTTGGTTTTTCATGGCCTTCACTTTTGATTGATTCTAGGAAGTGATGTGTTACACACATGCACAGAGAGCATCCTCTGACAACTGCCCTGCTTCCGGCTGAATCACCATCATGTTTCACCTTATCCTTCCATTAATCCCTAATAAATGTTAAATCCTGATGGGCTTAAAATCCTGGATAAAATATCAAGTTTAACAATGTTTTCTTGATATTTTTATAGTCAATTCTTATTCTAAAAAGCATTGGTGTTATTTTTTTTTTCTTTCTTACATTATTTCAATTGTTTTCAAATAAATCAGTAGGTATAAGGGTATAAAATATGCACATAGAGCTTTCTAAATGGAACTTTGACGTTAGTCTTAAAGTATCTGTTTCTCTGCAGGACTCATAATGTACACAGATGATTTATAGGACATTCATGGCTTTATAAAGATTTATACGTGAACTATATGTGAACTATCTTCTTTAAAACAATGTAACAAAAAGGATTATAAATCAAATTCTCAAATAAAGTAGTCATCATTTGCAAATTCACTTCCACTGCCCTGGCTTGGTAACCACAAGACAGATTTTTCCCTGTAGCCAGTTCCTGCTCAGTGCAGCAAAAGAGAGGAGTCACAGCCCTCTGCCTGAATTGATTGCTCAGCATGAACTAACCAAGACTCTTAAACACCAACAGACTCTTAAACCAGCTAAAAGGATGGCAAGGATCTGCACTGTGCCCATCTCTTACCTCCACCTCTCCCAGCAAACTGTGAGGGCAGGAAGAACCTAGTGTACCTTTGCCAGCTGAAAACGGTGAGAATTTCTTGTAGATCAGCAAGAATCCAAATCCATCTGGGCCCTGCATCTGAGCAAGGAAATGTCCGCAGAGCTTTACAAGTCAGTGTGTTCACTTCAGCACTTGAGTTTGTTGTAACCTCTGCCCTCTGAGCAGGAACTTGTTTCACAAAGGGTGTCAGACCCTTTAAAACCACATGACGTTTAACAGGGATTAGTGCTGGATTCTGCACCTGGGACAGGGAAACCCTGGTTGTATGGACAGGTTGTATGGGGAGCCAGCAGGGCAAGGGAGGGGATTGTCCCTCTCTGCTCTGCACTGAGGTGGCCTCACCTCAAGGCCAATGTGCAGTTTTGGCCACCACAACATTAAAAATACACTGAGCTATTAGAGAATATCCAAAGGAGGGCCACCAAGATGGTGAAGGGTTGGAAAGGGAAACCTTATGAGGAGTGGCTTAGATCAGCCAGGTTAATTTCACAGGCCTTTGCTTCTTTTTCTTTCTTCTTCAAGTAATTTCCTTGCAGATTATTTGCACACTCCTCTGCTCAACAGTGTGCAAGCTTTGGGTAGAATAACAATAATTAATGGGTATAAAAAGAAAAACAGGCATAGTACACTTGTAGCTCAAAAAACGTAGCCATTAGGTAATTTGAGTCCAGAGTTGTGGTTTAACCCTAGCTACAACTAAGTACCATGCAGCCACTCACCCTGCTGTCCACTGGCTCCCCAGTGGGATGGGGAGGAAAATTTTTGAAAAAGGTAAAATTCATGAGTTGAAATAAAAATTATTTAAAAATTGAAATAAAGTCAAATCTAGTAGTTATAGTAATGATAATGACATATTAATGGAGAGGTGAACAAGTGACCAATGATAGAATTACTTACCATGATCCAGTCAATGCTCAGCCCACCCATGAGCAGCAATTGTCATTCCCTGGCCAACTCGCCCTGTTTCTAGGCTGAGCATGGTGTGGTATGGCATGGAACATCCCTCTGGCCAGTTCCAGTTCCAGTTCTCTGCCCTGGCCACGCTCCTCCCCTGTTTCTAATACATCTGGTCACTGGCAGAGCATGGAAAAATGACAAGCCCTCAATTTAGCACAATTGAGCAACAACTAAAATATCAGTGTGTTATCAACATCATTTTCACTCTACACCCAAAACACTGCACTGGACCAGCTATTAAGAAAAAAATTAACTGTTCTCCAGATGAAACCAGGACAGGTAAAGGCACTGCATCAAAACACAGCACTGGAAAGTGAAGCAGTTCAACCTCCCCCAAGAACCACGTGGATGTGCACACCATCCAAATGTGTTACAAAGGTAGCATCAGATTTCAGGAAGGAGGGGGATGAATGCATTTACTTTGTTCTTATCTTTATTATGGTTTTTTTTCTGCATCAACAATAATCCCTTATTTCTTTTTTATTCCAGATGCAATAAACATTTTTTGTGAGAGATTAGTACCTCAACTTTGCTTCTGCATTTCATCAGCCAGAGCAGCTGTTCATTATTTTGTGTATTTCAAAGCAGCAGAGATTATCACTAAAACAGACATCAAAACTTGTGGTGGGGTGAGTAATCATTTCAGCTGTGGGAAAACAGATTTATTTGCTCTCTTAAAATATTGTAAAATGTTCAAATATTTCTTTGACAATGTGCTGTTTTGATTGTGTTCTCTGTCACTTCAGTTTAGTGCACAGGCAGTAGTTGCTACACTTTTGCAGGTCTGGGAGGTGTTAGAGGCTTGCAGAAAAACCCAGGTGTTGGTTTAAAGAGAAGCCAAGATTCCTGATAAGTAAAACACTGTACTAGGATTCCAAAATCCAGATTTTAATTCTGTCTTCATGTGTTACTTTGCATGAGTCACACGGGTCCAGCTACTTGAGACTTAATTATCTGAGGTCTTTTACAACCTAAATGATTATATCGTTTAAATATACTGAGGAATTAAAGGAATTTGAGTGACTATAAAGTTTGATACATATGTCTCCAAAACAAGATAACAGATTTATTTAAGAGCTAGCTGAAAACTTTCTCTTGAAAATCAGCATCTTTCACTTGTCGAAATACCACAGCCTCTCATATAAGAAAGCTAATTAGACGAACATGAGGGAAACTGGGTTTGAAATCTGTTCATCTGTTCATTTCCAGGAAAGTGTTTATATACTGAGACAGTTATTTGTCTTCCTGCCCACAATATTAAAGAACATAAATTAATAAAAATGCAATTTGCCATCAGATGTGGCCAGAGAGTGAAAACAAAGCCTTACTCCATAAAGGTTTTTAAAAGTTAAGTGTTTTGTGTGCTTTTGTTTCAGTATTCACTGAGATCGCAGATCCCCAAAGGAGAGGGGTCGCTTCATTTCCAATTCATTAAATCTGAAAATGCAGTAGAAAATACTTGCTTAGAAATTGTATTGATTGGAGAGAATCTTGCTTTCAATTCTTGTGATCATCCAATTAAGTGTAAGAACTGTGCTCACTGTTAACGACAGAAGCCCTGTTGCCTGTTCATGCTGTGTTGCCTGCATATGTGTATAAAAAGAGAAAGATCATTTCTATCCTGCTCATTTTCTAAAGACTAAGATCAGCTAAAAACAGCTGTTATACTGAGAAAATAAGGGCAAAGCAGGCCAATAAAGAGACACCTTGTGAGATGTCCAATTGTGCATATATATGGGCACCTAAAGTACACAGGCCTGAATAAATTCAAGGATGTAAAAGTACTTCAAGCTAGTAGACTTGAAAATTTTGGTGGAACATACACTTAGAGGTCTAAACCTTTATGACTATCTAGTCCTAGACCAAGTTTGTGACAGAAGAAAGATTGTGTTACCCATATCACATCTTACCCACAGCACTATCAAGAGTTATGACAAAGTCATGGACAAAAAAGAAAAATAAATTCTTGCTACAATGAAAATCTTCACTGATCACTTTCCTGAGTGAGAAGGTCTTAAAGAATCTATTCAGAAAACTTGGCAACATTCACATGAGCTTTCCTAGCCCTCAGAAGCTTGGGATCAGAAATACTGTTTGGTAGGTTTCCACCACCCAGCTTCCTTGTCCCTGTCCCTAATCTGCCAGCAGAGGGACAGGGACAGCACATCTGAGCAACCAACCCCTCTGGCAGCAAGGTGTAATGAGGTGAAATCAACAGAGTTTAACACACACCTCTCTATTTTTCATCTCCTGGTTATAGAGAGGGGCAGCTGAGTTTGCAGGTGTCCCCCTTGCAGGCCAGCATATGGCTGGAAGATAAGCAGAACATCCCTGCTGGACTTTTGTTCCAGCCTGACCTTCAAAGGATAGGGAATCTCATCATATGGAGCACTACAAGTCAGACTGGGGTATGTATCGCCTGGACAAAATAGCCTTGGGGGCTGCCTATCGTTCTGTCTTTTCATTCTTTGTGATCATAAATCAAATTCAGACTTCAACGCTTGCCTCTGAATAATATATTAGGACAGGTTTTAAAACATATTTAGCATTTCTATTCATGAGGAGGTTGAAATTTGGCCAGTATGAATTATGAAATCACCAAGAATATTATTTCCTCTCCCCACTCATTCCTTTATCTCTGAGCAGATTTCATGGCACAGTTCTTTTCAGAGTTCTTTAATTTGCATTCCACGAGGAGAACGCAGCCTTCCATTCAGTGCATCCTCTAGGTTCAGTGTACCTTGAAAAGTCCAGTCCATCCAAGCACACAATTTACTCCTCACCATGGTAAGGTATTTGTTTATTTAAATGCAATTTAAATTTCTGTCTCCTGGAGTCAACAGGTTAGCTTTATCTGAAAAAATTGTGAGCTTGCAATGAAGTATTAGTAGCTATCGCATAGTTAATATAATTTCATCAATGCAGGAACTGACAGGAATGCTTGTCTTCCAATATCATTATTATTTCTTCTTTTTTTAATTTATTTTTTAAAAAATCATTAATTCAGAATCTCATATCTGAATAATCCCTGGTGCATAGGATGCTAATTCGAAAATACCACAAATTGAACTTCTTTTGTCCATTTATTGGTTGGCTTGTTGCATAACAAGAAAACTGATAAGTTTAATTACTTTTATGAAAATGAAAAGGAACTATTATAATTTTGCTAAAGTGTTAATAGTAGTGCCACTTTAAACTAAACTAAAGCATGCCACAGGCTAAGTGACATGCTTGGTAGGGAGCATATCAAGCATTGGAAGAAAATTCATATTTATTAGGACAACATTAGCATTTTATGGTACAGAGATTGATTACCCCACCCTCATTTGTTTGTTTCTCACCTGTCATGCAGTTCTCCTTCAGGCTCTTGCATAATTCCCTGTTTCCCAACAGTAATAATAATTATTTGATTCAATGATAGATTATGTAGTCTCTATGTAATCAAGAGCTGGTAGCAATTAAATTCAAATTTAAAGACTTTTAAAAGAATGTTTACATGGTAGATTGACAATTACATAGATTAAATGTCATGGGTCTCATCCCTGAGGGCAGAGATAGAGGAATTTTTATTTGTGTTTTAATTTTGTAAGGAATTCACTATCATTCATAGCATGCACATTTTATGGATGAGTTATTAATCAAGCTTCTCCCTTGTTAGTACCACAAATTTCTTTTGCCCTCATTAACACTGCTATCCAGGTGCAATTTAAGAAGTAATTTTGACTAGGCTATACTCCCATATAAATGTAGCTTACTTGTGTAATTCAATTAATTGCTTTAAGGGTTACTTTTGACGTCACACCATTAGAAGTTAGAGGGAAATTTACCCCAGAGACTTCTCTGGGAACATCATCTGTCACCAAAATCTCCACTGCTCCTCCACCACAGGTCTAATTTACACAACAGATCAAGGGAAGGGGGAATCAAAAACATCATATTGCATCCTAAAATAAATTTGAAAGCCATTTTGAATTTGGGTCATGGGTAGCAGTTGGGTTTTTAACTGTCTCTGAACATTTTTAATGGCACAACTATTCTTAGTCGCTGTATGATTTAATTTAGTGCTTGGGGAACTTAAGGTTGAAATATACAGATGCAGCCCTTGTCTTCTTGTATTTGAGGTAAATGATCTAGTTAAGCTTTGGGCATATCCCCATCAAGTCAACTGGCATGACTTCATTGATTTTTACCAAAGGCATAAGCCAAGAGTTAGGCCTTAGGTAGAAAGAGATAGGTAAGAGCTTTTCTCCTTTGGTTGGCTGAGATTTATTTTTTTTTAACATCCCAAAACCAAAGCAAAAGCATCTGTCCATTCCATTGCTAAAAGAACACCAGAAGTTAATTTTTGTATTTATATAATAGTTCTAACTTGTAGAGAGGTGCACAAGGATTCCTCTTGACTAATTTCAAGGTGAGTTATATCTGCAGGATAAGGGGAAAATCAAATGAATTAATAAAAAGTTCTGTAGTATTCTGACTGGCTTCTAGACTCTGATAATTCCTATGTATTGCATATAAGCAGGTAGTTCAGATGCTCTGGGGCATCTGAAAGGTCGCTCCATGTTGCCCTGATTCTTAGGATTTTCTAAAGCCTCCTAAATTTATATTTTTGTAGAGGACTTTCTCATACAGCTTTCTATAAACAACCTGTTGTTTTGCATTCCTCCATAGAGGCAGAGAAACTTGATGGATTAGTAGTTTGTCCAATGTCACTGGAGAGGTGACACATTCGCTCTCCAATCCACTGTTACCTTTGGAAAAATAGAAATCCTAGAATCAAAAAATAAACTTCCTCTTTTTCACCTTGCGATAGCAGTGGTTCACGTCGTGCTTTCATGCGTCCTATAACAGCTCCATGCCTGCATTTGGGTGTCTGACACCCCAGGTGCCTACATTCAGAACAGATATCTCCCCTCCAAAAGGAGGTCAAATTAACTCATAAAGTCTAGGAAATGAGTCCTCCCATCACTGAGTTTTGCAAACAGTCAGAAAAACACCTCTTAGGAGCTCATCTCCTCCCTATAAACAGGCTGCACAATCAGGTGTAGCCATCCATGCTGGAAGCCTGGAAAGCTGCCACTCTTCCAGCCTGGGATGCTGCTGACTGCAAGTATAGCAAAAACAGCCCCTGGCAAAACAGTTCATCTCAAGAGTGAAGGACCTGAGGCAGGTTCACTCTGGTGAGTGCTTAGAAAAATGTTACTTCAGGCTTTGGAATAAAACTCAGGAAATAAGGGTTTAGGTACTGGCATTTTCAGACACTTCCTGTGAAACCTCTTGTACAGAATAGGGGATTATTCACACAAAACTTTAAAGTCAAAAGTGTCAAGAAATAATTCTACAGATAAAGTGGTGTGCTGGCTTTTGGACACAGTCGTTTTTCTGCTGAGGCCCATGAAGAACAGCTGCCATTGACCACAAACGGAGCAGGGGAAAGGACAAGGTAGAAATATGTTGCAATTTGAACTAACTCAGTTTGTAATCCCAGACTAAGTCGAATTGATGTGGCCTCTCCATTCCAGTAGTAGGATCAAAAAAAGGTCTTAAGGTGAAAGAGTACAGTAGCCTGCTCCTTATCTTCTTTGTTGATTAGATATCATTAAGTTGCCTTATTTGATCTAAACACAATAGTTTCTGTCTGCAGCAGAAATAGGAATGAAAAAACTTCCGAGGTCACTTTGGAACTTATTGTCTGTGTGCCAGGATGTGTCTTGGCTCTATTTCCACTTGCCTTTCATACTAGAAATATTTGTGTAATTTAGACTCCTTGGGATGCCATCTTGTCCAACTTACCACCACACACAGTTGTGACTAAAAAGATGAGTTGAAATTTTCTTACATGTGAACATTAAAAACAGGCTGCTTCAGTGCAGCAGCACATAAAGACCGTTTATTTACAAAACACCTAAATGTTATATATCCTTTGAAAATCTGTTTAGCCTCTGGGCCAGATCTAGGAAAATGTTTACCTGCTTGCATTCGTTCTGAGAGAAATAGAAATCAGGCATGCAAATACTTTGATGTACCCATTGCTGTGTTTGATCCACTAGTTTATATAAAAGAGCCATTTTTTATAGTTCTTCCACCTTTTGTACTCCTTACAGGGAAGCCTGAAAAACTATGTTTTCAGGCAATCCAGGGGGATTTGAATAGCAAGCATTCAATGCTTAAGTTTAAAATGCCTGACCTTAAAGGCAAGCCCCAAAATTCTAGGTCAAATTGGATCATCTTGGGACAGACAAGAAAGGAAAGAGGACACCAAGATCTGAGACATCTAATCAGGCACTGAATATATAATCTGAAAATTCAGCAGCTGCTCTGGGTGGTTAAGATTTCTGTGCAGTTCTCAGAGTAAGGAAGGTCACTCTGAAGAAATTGGAAATACCACATGGAATCCTAGAATGGTTTGGGCTGGAAGGGACCTTAAAAATCCTCTGGTTCCAACCCTCGGCTGTGGGCAGGGTCATCTTCCACAAGCCCAGGCTGCTCAGAGCCCCACCCAGCCTGGCCTTGAACACTTCCAGGCTTGGGACTTGCACAATTTCTCTGAGCAGCCCTGAACACAGCAGAAATGAGCCCATTTCTAGCGAGAGGGGCAGATCTGCCTGCGTGCCTTTGCAGGAAGCACTGGTGCACATGAGTAACCCTGAAAATGTGAGCAGCCCCACAGAGTGACCCATACACAGGAGAAGAGATGGGATCCACCTCTCCTAATCCTGCAGGACAGACATTTCAACCTGAGCTGGTTGCCTGAGGCTGCCTTTGGAAGCCTTGGGGAGGAAAAGGCACCCTCAGAAGTCTCTTCACCTCATCCTTAGGCAGACACATAGAAAGGAAGATTCAGGTGAGTAGCTCACAAATATGCCTCCATTAGAAATATCTGTCTTTAATCAGGTTAATCCTGCCTATTCTCACAGTGTCCTCAAACAGAAGCTCAAAACCCAGGGACCCGGGGGAAATCAGGCTTTGCACCTCTCAGTGGTGTGGGAGCTGCCATCTCTCTGTCTGCAGGATTTGCAGGTGCAGAGTGAACATGCCACAAGCTCCCTGGAGCATCCATCAGGTGTAAAAAGCCCTGGAGAAACGGATTTGTGAAAGGTCACAGGCAAAGCAGACTTGGATGAGGCTTCACAGCTAAGGCAGGAAATGTTTAGCAAGCAGATAATTATTTCATTGGTGCTTCCCCAGGCTTATTCCACACTGTGAAGCAGCAGGTTCCAGACACATCCAAAATGAGGTGCAGTGAGATGAGATTTTATGAATACCAGAGGAATTTGCATTAGATAACATTTGTATATCTTCAAAGCCTTAATATCTGCTTGCAAATCTCATCCCCAAATCCCCAAAACACACAAAATTAATTTCATTTGAATAAGTCAAGGCCTTAAAAACTTAAATAATTAGAAGTCTCCTATACTAAAATAAGAGGCTGCCCAGACCAGTGATGCAGTCACCATTCCTGGAGGCATTTAAAAGATGTGCAGATGTGGCATTTGGGGACAAGGGTTAGTGGAGGACTTGGCATTGCTGGGTTAATGGTTGGACTCTGACCTTAGAAGGCTTTTCCAACCTAAATGATTCTATGATTCTATGGAATGGTAAATTTTATCATAAAGTCATACCATTTTACCATGTTTCCCATGGTAGCAACTTTCACATTAAAAACAGACAGTATGAAACTGAAAGGGTTTGTGTAGGGGAGCATGTGTAAATAAACATAAATAGGGTAAAATGGAGTCGTGCTGGATCTCACTTTTTCTACATTTGAGATAAGTGTCATTCTGGGGGCAGAGAAATAAGTGAAGAATGCTTATTAAATAGAAAGTCACTTATTTTTGAGATGTGTTCAGTTTTATTTTGCTGTGTTTGCTGTATAAGGAGCATCTCAGAGGTTTACAGTACTAGTGTCTGAGAGAAAATTTTTAGGAAACAGTATGAGTGAAAGTCTGAAAAGTTCATTTTCCATGCAGTCACCTGCATTCTATCCCACTCATCCTTTATCACAGGTATGTATTTAACATAATTATTTGACAGAGTTTTAGCACTGTAAGAAATAACATCAACAGAATTTATTCACAACAATATTTTTTGCTGAGAGAATGGCTGTTAGCAACATTAAAACTTGAACATGAATGTGTCAGAGAAAAACAGCATGCAAAAATATTTTCTGCTATTTCTCTAACACTAATAAAACAAAAAACTCGAAAAAACATCCTATCTGTATCTTTTATTTCCCATTTCATTGTTATTTCTCACACTTCCTATAGAAATATCTACAGTCACATGAAAATAGATTTTAGATTTTACAAATCCTAACCAGACCTTTTTTTGCATCTCCTTTTTTTTATTTTTTATTAGACTTATAAGTATACAATTCAACTTTACAGTGCAGACTTTTCAACTTCCAGCTGGCTCAAAAAGATTAAATAAATGAGAACAACTAGGATGCAACTTTATAAATCAAGGTGATGCTGGCGTGTCCATTCCTGCAGTGCTCTGCTGCCCCAAGGCAAAAAGCAGACGGGATTTTCTTTATTCTTTTCTAATCCTCTCAGTTTCAGTGACTGACAGCACTGGCAGCACTGCAGAGGAAAGGAAGGTTCTGTGGCTGTGCTGTGGGAGTTACAGGGCTGGAAATCATGGATCTGCTGAGGTGACATCAAGAGAGGGTGGGCATTGCTGCAGGGAGTCCTCTGAGACCCCTCTGACCCCTTCTCCAGGTGTATTTAGGGCTCAGACACATTCAGGGCCCAGACAGACATCATCAATTACAGCACCTACAGAGGTGTTCATCTGGCCAAACGTCTGGGGTGCAACCAAGACTCATTTCACAATTAGCAGAGGGAGACAGGCTGTTTAAGGATGTGAGTCATGTAACACCTTACATCTAAAAAGAGTTGTCAAGAATGGGCAAGATCAATTACACATTTTAAATTAAAACAAAGAAAAAAAATTTGTTGCTTCTCTCCATTGAGTAGAGCCAATTATCCCAAAGTGGCCAATCCACTTCACCCATTTATGCCATAGATATTTCACACTCTTGAGGTCTTACTTTCTGTGCCACAACTCACAGCTGATGTGTCAACTGGTTTTCAAACCTTTTTCATTCTGTCTCAGCTGCTTGGATCATAATCTACAGCAAGTCAAATCTTTCCTTTTCCTGCCTCATCTGCTTCATCAGTAGCATGTGTTTATCTAGAGTAGCAAATGCAGAAAGTTAAAGTATTCTGACAGCCACCCTCTGAGCGTGGGGTTGTCTCAAATACTTAGCAATATGTGTTTACATGCTAGATACAGGTAGTTGGTGTTTGTAATAAATCTGCCAGGCCTTTTGCAAGCACTTGGTGCCAGTTTTCTTCTTTCTCTAGATGACCTATATCAGCAAGTCCCACTGAGTTGAAACCAAAGGGAAGGGTCTATCCTTTGCAGATGTCCTCAAGCCTTTTTACTCCTTAGTATGCACAGGTTTCCTTTGGGTCTGCCTAGACTTCTGCCTACAAGTAAAGAAAGCTAGTTGTAAGCTGCGAAACCACCTAAGCCTTCATCTTTCTACTGTAATGCAAAAAAAAAGGCATATATTGATCAGTCAGGTGTAATAAGTTAGATGTTTCACTTCCCATTCTCCTGTTTTGCTCCCATAAAAGCAACTCAGGAAATATGAAACAGAGAGAAGAAAAAAAAAGGGGGGGGGGGGGGGGGGGGGGGTTTACTGCTAGGGTAATATCTCTGACTCTTTTAATGTTTAGAAGTATGACCAGAAAGGTGAGGAAGTCAGAAATGAAATTACCAGTCCAAGAAATGAGAGTTCTTTTGAGCAGTGTCAGCAAAGTATTTCCCATTTACTTCTCCACAAGACTTTCCACAGCAAGCCTTGACAGCTGTGTAAGAATTGATGAAGTAAAACCTGTGTGGCTGGACTGATGGAAGGGGTAGCTGCAAGGGTACTTTGATATTCCACTCAACTGAACTTATGAGTCCTGGCATCTACCTCACACTTACACAAGTCACTTCAGATGCCATCCAAATGGCCTCAAATATCCATGTCTTCACAAACAGCTGGGAAGTTTGCCTTCGCTACAGCTCATTTACATTATTCCCTCTCCTGCAGTCAATTGCCGATTGGTTTAGAGACAGGATTTAGGCAATTGCTTTATGATCTATAAAAGCTTCAGTGTCAGACATTAAACAGGAAGGAGTTTTGAGGTGAAATGTGCAAAAAAAGGCACAACTAGCAGATAGCAATTTTTTTTACTTTACTACCTCAGAAGAAAACTGGCAGAGTTGGAGGGGCAATAAATAGCCCAGGTATAGAAGAAGCACTGAAGGATGTTAAGGCTATAACAGAAAACACAAATTATTTTTTTGCATCAGTGTTCACCATAGCCTTTCTTTAGAGGTGATCTGTCTCAAATCTAGCTGTCAAGAGCAAGAATATATAAAAAAAAGTGATAAAATGAACAATAAAAAATTTTGAGTCCCAAGTGATAAAGGGATTCAGATATGAAACTGCTGATCTGTGATGTGTAGCTTTTTTCTTAATTCAGTCCTGTTACCAGCAGAGTAGAATAAGTCAGCTGATGCTTAATAGTATTTTGGGGGTGATCTGGAGAAAAAGAAATTAATAAGTCTGTCTGTCATATCAGAAAATTGCTAAGAAAACTAGCAAGGAATGGCCTTTAGGAATGTGTGGAAAAATCTGTTGGGAATGGGTTCTCCATAGGGGAAAGCTGTGCTGCACATGGCTGCAGAAGCACTTTGGATCCTACAAAATACAGATGATTTGTATTTGGATCTTTACAACATTTCTGACAAATATCTTCATAAAAGGGTCTCAAGGAAACTTAGCAAAGACAACAGCAAGTAGGAGGTGCCTAAAAATGAGGAAGGAAAGGGAAGGGATTAATTTTCCATTTTCATTATGAAGAAAGACCTCCCTCCCCAGTGAATTCCCCAGTTGTCTGTTCTGGGACTAATATTGATTAACATAGTCTGGAAAGATCTGGAAAATGGTTGACTAATGAGACAAGAGACTGTTACTTATATAGAGAGATATTCAGAATAGTAAAAAGCCAAACTAGCAGCTACAAGGCACAAAAGGATCTCACAATATTGACTGACTGAACAATAAAATGGCAGATGAAAATCACTGTCACTGAATGTGAAAAACTGCAGATTAAACAAAAATAAACCAACTCTATCTCTGCATATGATACAGTGGCCTCTAAATTAACTACTACTCCTTATGACAGTTTCTCTGAAAATGCCAGCTCAGCTTTCCTTTGTCAAAAGGACAAAGAAAATGTTAGAACTTTTCAGGAAGGAACAGGGAAAAAAATAGAAAACCAGTATCATAATTATGAGACTGTAATAATAGGTATTTCTCCCACACCTAGAGGTCTCCAAATGGTGGTGTG
This sequence comes from Lonchura striata, assembly GCF_050655825.1. Classification (NCBI taxonomy): domain Eukaryota; kingdom Metazoa; phylum Chordata; class Aves; order Passeriformes; family Estrildidae; genus Lonchura; species Lonchura striata. The sequence continues at coordinate 68,932,027 of NC_140741.1, forward strand.
CTGATCTCAGAAAAAGGGAATGTAAAGTTAGAAAATAATAGAGAAGGGAAAAAATGTGGACAGAAAAAAATAATGAAAAATGAAGGCTGAATAGCCTGGGATTTTTCTACTTTTATGCAGGGCAATGGTATGAAATATGTCTAAAACCATGAATAGATTGAAGAGCATGAAGAAGCAAAAAGTATTTGTGGTTTCCCAGAACAAGGTAGATCAGGGTTCTTGCTGAGGCAGGCTTAAAATTTTTGAAAAAAAAAGGAAGTGCTTTTCACTCACTGACTATTTTGGTGAGGGAAATCCCCACAGCAGGGTTTTGTAAAGGCAAACAGAATAATGGGATCAAAAGAAGATTAAAGTCCTTAAAGCACAGGTTGCTGGAAGCCATAAGTGGTATATCAAGAGAAAAATGTTCTATTTTGTCCATTCCCCAGGTTTTTCTAATACATGCTACTGACCAGGATTAGACAGAAAATGCTCTCCTTGATGGACATTCAGTGTGATCACAAAACAATGTGCTTAGGAAGCTACTTCTGTTCCATGGCCAGGATCTGATAACTGTCACCACATGAGGTGCTCCTTGTGCACCATAAGAGAGCCACCAGGCCAAAATCCATATAGAATCCCTACTTTGAGGATTTTCTTTTCTTTTCTTTTCTTTTCTTTTCTTTTCTTTTCTTTTCTTTTCTTTTCTTTTCTTTTCTTTTCTTTTCTTTTCTTTTCTTTTCTTTTCTTTTCTTTCCTTTCCTTTCCTTTCCTTTCCTTTCCTTTCCTTTCCTTTCCTTTCCTTTCCTTTCCTTTCCTTTCCTTTCCTTTCCTTTCCTTTCCTTTCCTTTCCTTTCCTTTCCTTTCCTTTCCTTTCCTTTCCTTTCCTTTCCTTTTTTTTTCTTTTTCTTTTTCTTTTTCTTTTTCTTTTTCTTTTTCTTTTTCTTTTTCTTTTTCTTTTTCTTTTTCTTTTTCTTTTTCTTTTTCTTCTTTTTCTTTTTCTTTTTCTTTTTTTCTTTTTCTTTTCCTTTTCCTTTTCCTTTTCCTTTTCCTTTTTTCTTTTTCTTTCTTTTTCTTTTTCCCTTCCCTTCCCTTCCCTTCCCTTCCCTTCCCTTCCCTTCCAACTCCAGGATTAATACCAAACAGTAGTCTAATTAAGTCTGCAAAACTAAGACACTGAGCATTTCCCATGATGAAGCTCCGCTTACAACAGCTTACACTCTAGCCAAAATTTGGCTGAGATGGAGTTTTTCATATTGATTTTCTGCCTCTCTGCATAATTTCATACAAAAAGATTTAGTCACTTCTAAGTCTAAAAAAACCCCGTAATGTTCTCCTAGTCAAACTCTAGGACCAGATAAAAACCAACAGCTGGGAGCACAAACCTGATATGAGGTGAGGAACAGCCATTGCTTCAAGGTATTGTGTAGGTTATTCTGAAAGTGTAGAGCTCCTAATTGTGAAAAATCAGGTACTAAGAAGTCACTGACACTGAGGTCTTAATGCATATGTCTTATCTGGGAAACAGAAAACCAACAAACCAGACCTATCTCAGGAATGGAGTAAAAACTAAATTAAAATTTAAAAAGTTTCAAAACACTTGAATGTTTTTCAGAAAAGAAATGGACCATTCTCCCTGTAATGCAGAGGAAGATGAGTACACAGTATACAAAGGGCAAGGCAGAGTCACTGAGTAGTGCAGGGAAATCAAATTATTGACAAAACCCTATTTCTTTAGGGTGCTGGATGTGTCAGGATTTTCTGAAAGAGAAAAACAGACAGTGTTAAACCAATTGAAGAGTGTATCCACATGCACAAGAGAGCTGAATTAAGATTCCACTGTCAATGTTTGTTCTCATTGCTTTGCAACTTTAAGTTATTCTCTTAACCACATTTAATGGTGTGCAATTTAAATAGAACAAGCTGAAGGAAAACACAGATCTCACAATTTGCCTGTGTTTCTTGTCTTTTCTTAAATTAGATAGCACAACAGCATTCTGGAGGGGAAAGAAAAAAAATAGGCATTCAATAAAAGGCTTTTAAACAGCTCAAGTGCTATTTTTGTTACCATCTGCTCAATTATATTTTATGCTACTAGCAGTTTTCTAAGGCCAGGTATGTCTTTCCTGTTGGAAAACAGCTTGTCTTTGTTAAGGGAAAGTCAAGCTTTTCGGCTTGTGACTGATTTGGATTTCTTGGGTTTTTTGTTCCAGTCTCATTTCCAGGAACTTCATTCCTTTTATTTCAGCTTTCTAATTCTGGACTCACTGTTCCTTCCAGGGGTGCTAATAAAATTAAATGGTTGGGAAAAAAAAAAAAAAAAAACACACAATAAAACCCAAAAGGCCACTAACAAAAATCTAAGCCAAGACAAACTCTTGGATATCTTTCAGCTGAAAAATACAATAAACTTCCTGTTTATAAATTTATCCATTCATTTTTAACTAGTGGCAATGCAGAATCGCAGCAGGACACTTCGAAAGTAGTATATCCAGATGGATTCTCAGTGTGAAAGAATTCAGAAATAAACTCAATGACATAATAAAAACAGGGTTTCCAGGCTTGCAAAGCAGTACTGTAGGGACTGTGAGTAAATTTATTTCACAGGAAGCCTGTATCTTGTGCTAATGGGAAAATGTAGATCTCTTCCATTGCTCTGTATGGGGTAGGTCATAGATATGATGGGATTATAAAGGAAATGGATCTGTGTACCACAGCCCCTGACAGCACTGTGCTACATTTCTTGGCCCGTGCCCTAATTCAGAGTCACAAGTAATCCCTCCTATGAGCCAGCCAATGCTTTAAGTGGTTCACAGCTCGACTGTGTCACATCCCCCCCAAGGGCAAGGCAAACCTGTCAATAACTCCTAAGCACCTTAAACAAAATATGTAAATGCAGTAATTCCTACAGAGAAGTGCTATGGGTGAAGGGAAAGTGTTTCACACAAAAGAAATGTTAGGGGATTTTCAGAAGGGAGGAAAAAGCAGTTTGAAGAAGCCAGACTGCTAGCAGTTCAGACATTAATAAAGAGAATAATAATGCATAGAAACATAAAGGTGACTTAAAAGCAAAATAAGTAGGAAATTCTGGTATCTGATATCCAGTTATTCACACGGTAAAAGAGATAACAGTCAGTATTTTGTAGAATGGGGTCATCTGTTCACATTACTTTAAATATGGCAGAGATTGGAATGTGCTACTGTGCCAGGCCCTGTCCCCTGCACCACCTAGAGCATCCTCTCAGAAGACAAGACAAATAAGAAGACAAATAACCCCTTCTGTATCAGAGACATGGAAGGATGGAGCAAGAAGATGCAGAAGGGTGGTGGACCTTGGACCCATAGTCATGAGCTGGCGAAGATTTAAAGTGTCCTGCACGTATCAGGCAGATCCTGTGTTACGTTCACCCCTGCACCTGCACAAACTGCAGCAGGATTTTGGCTAGGGAAGGGCTGGAGGGTGCAAGTGGAGTGTGTATACTTGTATATCTTGCAGGGACCTGAAGAGACCCTTGCTGCCCATGTATTTTTATGAAGGAGCCTCAGTTGGACAACATCTGGATGTCACGTGTGTCTCCAGCAGTATGTTGGGAAACCTGATTTCTGAGAAGGAAGCAGAGGTGGAAAGAGGGCAGCTGGTTCCCACAGTGAAGCCAGACCTTTTCGCCTCTTGTAGCTGATGAAGATGAACAACAGCTGCTGTTTTTTTTCCATGGAAAGAGGTTTCTTTGTGGAGAAGGGGCAAGGACACCTTGGGGTTAACTGGAGACATGGCTAATAGGCATGAGCAGGCAGCCAGCTATCCTGAGAGTAAAAGAGAAGGAGGTGAAAAAGGCAGAGGGAGACTGAAGGAAATGGGAAAATTCACTGGAGGAAAGGTGAGAAGAGACAGGTAAAGACATTGATGGTCATGGGAGATGGAGGCAGAAGGGAGGATGCTGCTACATGTGCACAGACAATGTGGAATCCGGTCTTTCTTCCATGTGCCAGACCACACCACATGAAGCACAAGGTTTTGTTGTGTTGAGCTTTATAGTCATAGTTGCCACTGTCCTTGAGCATGAGAAAGGCTCAGAATGCCCCCAAAAACCTGAGTATGTCATGGAATATTCTTCATGCTGGTACTAGGCCAGTATCCCTTCAGCCAGCTAAGAAAGATGTCACAGGACATCTGACAGGGAACAACAATGTCACTGTGGACCCAAGGGATGCCACATGATTCAGCCATAAGAGGAACAGTGCTGAATCTACATGAGAACTTTCTGCACCATGTGTATTGACCTAAAATCTCTTCAAAGCCACTTAACAATGAGAAAGGAAGACATTCCATTTTGATGATGAGCTTCATGATGAAGACCATCAGTGTTGTTGGTTAAGAGAAAAGGAAAAGTCTGGTTTTGTTATATTTTCTACACCCTGCCCAGCTGAGGAAGTAGAGGGGCTTTGTTGGGTACTGGTGTCCAGCCAGCAACCACAGCAGTGCATAATTTTCCACAGCAATCCATGAGGTCCTGGAGTATGACAGAGTGACAGCCCTTACGCTCTTCTTGCTGTGGATCTTCCCTAGGATCCCATATTCCTCTGAAAGCCAGGTGCCACGAGACTGTTCCTCTGGAGTATGTCCACGTCCCTCACAATTAGCAGGTAGGGATGAGTGTGGGGTTTTGTAGATCCCTGCATCAACCATTATGAACTTTTTGCCTTTCTGTCTCAGGAGACAGAGACTGACATGGCAATAGTGTTGTGGAGACACGTCTAGATCCCTGTGACTTCTACCACCCAAACAGGATTTTGTACCCTGAGACTGGCAGACTCCCAGGAGAACATGTGTGGCAAGCACATTTCTCTTCCTCTCAGGATTTTTCATAGAGGTGCACAGAGAGAAATGAAAGAGAAAACAATTTATATTTCTGCTCCTTGTTTTTCCTATGTGGAATGTGTTTGGAGAATTGTTTACCTGGGGTGATTGCTTGATTGGATTCTCGTGAGGATTGTTTGAGCCTGATGGCCAATCCAACCCACCTGGGGCTGGACTCTTGAGAGAGGGTCACGAGTTGTGTTAGAGTCAGAGAAAGTAGTATGTAGTTTTAGTATCCTCCTTTTATATAGCATATTAATGTATTTTAGCACAGTTATAATAAAGAAATAATTCAGTCTTCTGAATTGAGTCAGACGTCGTCATTTCTTCCCATTGGGTTCACCTGCATTTACAATAAACATGGTGTCATGTCTAGGTGCTTCTGATGTGTGCCCAAAACCACAGGGGTAAAGACTGGCCCTGGAGTGATGACCAAGGTGTTAGCTCAGGAAGAGCCACAGAATGGGATCCTGCCTATGCACATGTCACTTCCACACAGGAAGCAGATACAGAGCTGTTGGAAATCAGGTGGCAAGGAGCAATTTGCTAGGAAAAGCCTCATTGATCTATGGCCCTATTCCTGCCCATTTCTGTAAGGTCCCCAGGAAAGGAGGAAAGACCATAAGCCTCATGAATTATTCAGGTAAGCCAGGCCCAATCTATAGGTCACTCAGTGGCTGTACAAGCATATTTGCAATTTTTTAAAAGCTGTGCTTTAGCCTTTCATCAGCAAATAACTTGAGTGTGTCCCAAAACAGATGCTTATAGCAAGTTAGGGAACCCTACAAAGTGTTTTGCTGGAACAGTATCTTCCTATCAAATGTAAAATTGGAAAGTTCCCATTCATACAGTCTTGAAGCTCTTGATAAAATACTATGTAAGGAAAAGACATACATCTGTTATTTTGTGGTTCTGAGCCTATTAATGACATTCACAAATTTTATAAAAACAAATTCTTTAGCTCATTGAAGCTTTCTATGAACTCAATTTGATGTTATGTGAGATCTGAATTTGAAAAGAAATCGATCTTTTAACTAGATATAATTACTATTTCTCTAACAGATAATACACAAAGGCAAAATATTCCTATTTCAGAAAATTTAATGCTGCTTTGCCATCTTTGTTTCACAGGCAGGAAGGAAATAAACATATTTCATATTAAAACCCCCTCTTTGGATCCAGGCCATAGACACTGAAGGCTGTTGATTATTTTCTCCAAGCTGTCCCCTGGCAGAAGTGACACAGTCTGATTTCCGTGTCTAACCGTGGGTGTATCCACAATTAAGTGTAGCACGAGGTGCTCAGTTTGGCCTGAAATGAATGTTTTGCCAGTAGCACCCAAACACAGCTTAGCCCAGAGCTTCACCGAGATCTTTGTCTTGCCTTGCACTGTCCCACTGTGTGTACCTGCAATCCTGAGCCTCTGACAGACTGAAAACACACAATCAGTACACGCCTGCACCTTCAGAACACCCTACGTGGATGCACCATGTTCTAATCCAAAAGAGAATTGGGGCACAGTTGAATTCCCTACAAAAATTCACATGGTTTTCCAGGATCATAAACTGAAAAGAGGTCTCCAGAATCCTGCTTTAGAAAGACAGGGGTAGGTTGTCTTATGGCTAAAATGAGACCCTGTTGTGCCAGGAGAACTGACTGAGAAGAACCCTGGAAGAAAGTGGGAATGAAACCCTTGTGTCTTTGCCTACATCTTGTTTGGCTGTTCAGGTTTATTTTCCTGTTTCTCAGTGGCCATGAATCATGTGTAAATGCAAGTAGTAGCAATGTTAGGGACTGATATCAGATGTTACAGGGCAGTGAGGCATGGAAAGGGAGTAAACCATCGGTACCACTGATGTTTTTTGAAGCACAGAACAAATGACTGGGTCACCTCCCTGGCTCTTAGTGGCCTGCTGCAAATCAGACAACATATCTCAGCCAAATTCCACTTGGTGCCTGTGGTGGCCAATTTCATACACAGTGGGTTTTACATCCCACCCAATGAAAAAGTTACTTTATACTCACTTTGAGACATGATTGCTATGTACAAAGCAATGCAGAATAAGATCCTTTTTTCTCCTAGTCTTTCCTGGCAATTAGCCTGCAGGACTGTGAAAAAAATATATTCTGAAGCTATTTGTCAAATTGTGGTATGATTCAAAAGACATGAGGCTGATTTCCTATTCATTTTAGTTTACCCTTATGTTATAGCAATGTCTCATGTACCTTTTGATCTAATCTAAAGTAGGGTAAACCTGAGAGAAACTGCTATATTTTATTCTGCTCCCTGCTTAAGTTTAGTCCTTAATGAAACAGTTCTAATATGCACATCTCTGCAAATGTCCTTGGCTTCCAAGAAAGAAAAAACTCATAGAATTACCCAAGTAGATAAAATATAATGGCAGATCACAAAAGTAAACAGATGTTAAATAACTAAACATAAAATATTACAAAGCAGAAGCAGATTATTTGGTTTTATTTCCTTTTACTTTGGTTTAACTCCTTACTGGAACTGTGGCTGCTGAAACAATAGTGGCCCCATGTGAGCTGCTAGATTACAGCTCCTGACTGCAGTGTCTCTTTCCTTGCTTTAACTGAGCACTGGTGGGGAGCTGCCTGGGGTTAAGTCCAAAGGTGGAGGGAAACATTCAGGGAGAAGTGGACAGTGGGCTTCTCCCTGCTAAAGAATGAGAAATCCACAGTGTCCCAACTGCAGCTGTATGGAAAGAGAGGTACTGGGATTTTACAGACATCCTCTCCATACTACACCCAACCAGCACAAAGCAGCTGCTCACTATCCCCCACAGCAGAGAATAAACAATGAAGCCACATATAACAGCAGCAATGCCCCATGCAGCATGGCTTAAACTCACCCTCTCTGAAGTCAGTGCATCCATCCTCACTGACTCTTACAGCTCACTCACCTCACCGAGTTTAATTCTTTCTTTAGAAACACAACCTTCTGTTAAAACTCCAGCTGATGTAAACCTGTGGTTTTCAAAGCTAAAAAGTAGCTTTCTTTTGCCCTTTTCATTCAGCTTTGCTACACTCTGAAATGATCTTTTCTCAGTAACTATTTTTCTTCTCTCTGCCCATATAGGAGTTAGAATATAGAGCAAAAAATATAAAGACAGTGGATAATACATATACATGTATCTGTATATACAAATGCATATGTTTATATACATACATATATATGTGTGTATATATTGGTATATTTTCTTTGTTTCTATCTATCTATCTATCTATCTATCTATCTATCTATCATCTATCTATCTCTCCATCCATCCATCCACAAACATACATACATACATACATACATACATACATACACAAATACATTCTTCTCCTAGGAGATGTAGAGCAGAAGCAAATCAAGTCAGCTGGAAGCGAGAAGGCAGGAGGAGGGTAACACAACGCCCTGAACTGCCTCGGCTCTCCCGGCTGCTCGGCGCTCACCCTGCCCGCTCCCTGCTTTTTGAGGATGCGACAAGTCGCAGTGCCGGGGCGCAGCATCCTCGGAGGAGCGTGTGTCTTCCCCCCGCCCCGGCCCCGTCCAATCAGGGCGCTGGGGGAGGGATGCTCAGGGCAGGGATGCAGGGTTGCCAGGCGACAGCAGCGTCCCCGTGTCCCGTCCCCCCCACACCCCTGTGCTCCCCCCGGGGCCGGGCTGCGCTCTGCCCGCGCTGCCGGCGCAGTTAAACAGCCGCGGGGAGCCCCGCAGCATGGGGCTCGCCTCCTTCCAGGGCTCCTGCCACAGCCCCGCTCCCGGCCGTGCCAGGAGCGATAGCCAGCTCCGGAGTGAGAATTAGGAAGGCAGTCAATGAATAAATGGTAGGGATAAAGCTCAGCCGGCCCCTCCGCGCAGCGCCGAGCGCCGGGGGAGGCGATCTGCGAACGCCAGCCAGCTCCCACTCCCTGTCTTTGCAACTCTAGGTCGCCTCCTAATTTAAAGCTTTGCACCAATCCCCTTTGCCCGGAAAGGAGAGGAAATCTAGAAAGATGCCAGGCTGCGAAAAGGGACCCCAGTTCACAGCGCCGGTCCCAGGCGCTGCCTGGCTAAGCAGAGCCAAAGTTGGTGAGAGCAGCGGGAAGCGGGTGCTCCGGAGGAGAGGGGAAAGGAAGGGGATCATCGCTTGGTGATCACAACCTCTCCGTCCCGTTGTCCCCCTCCTCTCCTTCCCTCACAGCTTACCTCTGACCACTTAGGAGGCCTTGATGAGTTTCCATCGGGATCCGATCCAAGGTGGAGGGGAGAAAGGGTGATTGATCCCGGAGGAAGCAGCTCACACAAGTTTGGGGGTGAGACTCCCCGGTGGATGTTTAACGAGCACATCGGGAGGCCCGCGATGCCCGGGGACAGCTGGAGACCCTCACCAGGACCTGTCCTCATTGCACGGTAAGAAGCTGGGCACCGCTATCCCGCGTCCTGCTCCCTGCATCCCACACCCCTGCCTCTGCATCCTGCGTCTCGAATTCGCGCATCCCGGTCCTCACATCCCCGTATCCCGCATCTCAATCCTCGCATCCCACTCCTTGCATCCCACACCCTGCAGCCTGGATCCCTGCATCCCGGGTCCCTGCAGCCCACCCCCGCCCCATTCTGCCCTCTGGACCAGACTCAGCCGCTGCCCCGGGGGTTGCGGGTTGTGCAGCCAGGAAAAAGTTTAGAGTGGTGAATTGCAAAGAGGCTTCCTGATGGGATTTGGGGGGCAGGAGAAACGGGGAAGGGGGGAGCAGGAGGAGAACAAGGGCTTTTACACTTGCAGAGGAAGGGTAGGATTCAGGGGCGACCCTGTGGTCGACATCTAGGGGGGGTCGGGGCAGCGTGAAGAAAGGAGCTGTGTCCAGATGTTGCCCAGAGGTTCCTGCTCCCACAGGCTTTGGGGGTGAAAGGATGAAATCTTAAGCTTGCCATCCTATGCCCTTCCTTAGCCTGGGATGGAAAGTGCCAAGCCAGCAGCTGGAAAAGCTGTGCTGAGTGCCCAGCTCAGCTCCCTGGATCTGCTGCTGGGAGAGAGGACGAAAGAGGTGGGGAACCTTAAAGAAACTGGAAGTGCTTTGCTCCTCTGGGAATATCTCCTCTGCAGGGACCTGGCTCACTCCAGGATCCTAAAATTGGATTATTTCAAAAAAGGAAGGAGAGATTAGCAGGGATGATATAGCCATTGTAACTCTTCCTCACATATACAATCTGCGTGTCCATGTGAGTACACAGCCAGCTGTGCAGGTGTGTGTGTGCTTCTGGGGCTGTTCATGCCTGTGGATGTGCCTTGCCCATATCCCTGTGGCTCTGCGTGTGCAGGTGTGTGTATCTGTGCTTATGTGTTTGCTCAGACTCATGTGGATGTTTTATATGTACAGATTCACAGGAATGTGCTTTTTATTCCCAGACAGTGTTTGTCTAACCCTCTGTAGACCCAGAGGTGTGTGGGTACGTACCTTCCATCTGTGTGTGTGTGCCAGCCACACGCATCTGCTGGGACACACATGTGGGTGTGAGAAAGTGTATCTCCATGCGTAGGTAGGATTTTGGGCAGAGAGGTGGATTTTGGGGGCTTTATCCCCCCATGTTATCACAGAGATTCAATGGATCATTTTATGTACACATCTGTGTATTTCAGCAATCTTGATAAAACTCAAGCAACTGATAAAAAACTAGGCAGGCATCTCACCAATACTGCATTGAACTGAACTAAGGATTTGCTGGTAGTTTGTGAGTTCTTTGGCTCCTCAGTTTATGCCACCTGCTGAAGATTATTTTAGTTCTTTTTGTTGGTGGTGGTGGTGGCAGGTTTTTTTATTAGTTAAATCAGCTTTTAAAAACACTCAATTGGAAGACTGTGAAACAGAACAGCCTGGGACACAAACTGGTACCTATTTCAGCTTGCATAAGTATATGTCTCATGCTGATTAAATATTCATGAGAACAATTTGAAAATCACACAATCCACCTGATCAAGTACATATTTTAGGAAAATAATGTTTTCCATTTTCTTGAAATGCACCCAAATCGCAATGACTTCTTCTGCTGTTATTTATGTTGATAAATGTATTACAAGAAAAGGTAATTTCTCCAGTTATATTGAGAAAAATTGCACATTACGCTAATTTTGTTCACAGTTAAGGTAATAGAAAAATTATACTTCAGTAATGTTCATCCTTTGAATGAAATCAGTAACAATTCATACAAATCCTTCTTAATGAAATGATTATTTGAAGAGCAATACAAGTCAGTTTTTCCCTACTAGAATATGTCATACTTTAATTTCAGTGAGTTTTTTCTTGTTTGTTTGTTTGTTTGTTTGTTTGTTTTTTAGGGGTTTGTTTTAAGAATAATGTTCTCCACTACTCTCAATATCTCTAGGGCCATTCATTATACATAAAACATAAAACACACCCCAAAATAGAAAACATATTAGTTGTTTTACTGCTCTGTAACTCAAAAACAAGTAAAATGGCATTGGTACCAAGTACATTAAAACTAGACTTTCATCCTGGAGCCAAGGTGCTTTTCTAATCACTGTTGATGTTTGCCTGGGTTACTTGTGTTGATGACCTACTTATAAGCTTCTACAAATAAAAGAATAAAGTTTTTTTAGGCAAATGTTGACACCTTGTCTAGAAGTAAGATTCTAATTTTATCATTGAAAGACTGGATCTAAAGCAAGATGCAGGGATAAAGTATCTTTCTGGATTCTCATATTGTTTGTACAGTTAAATAAATGTGACAAAGCAAAGTACTAAATCAGACTGGAAAGCCAAAATAAAAGAAATACATTACAAACAATGCTATCATTCAGTTCAGTGGTCTGTGTTACATAAATGGAGCTGAATTTGGAAATGAAGGCAGTGTAGGGACATGTAGTGGCATTAAAGAAAGAACAATTTGGATGTTTTGTGTGAACACAACTTGCCCATGGCAGTGTCCTACAGAACATAAATTGTGCTGTGGCTCACAGAATCCTCTATAGAGTATTATAAGACATGAAAGACCTGGTCCTAATGTTGTTTATGCTGGGGTCAAATTGCAATTTTTTACCTTTATAGCCAGCGGGCTAAATTCTGTTTTGCCTACAAGAATTCAGGTGGGTACATGAGGTGTGCATCCACCAAAAATGTGGTTTAGCATTGCAATTTGGGAATCCAGTCTCAAGATTTCACAGGGCATGAGATCCTGTCTATGAGGCTGTTAAATTTGCCAACAACATCCTACTGAAGGGACTTCATTCTCTAATCAGTTTTTGAAAGCTGTCTCCAGAGTCCTACAAAATTTTATCAAGATTGTTGCATCTTGTTTGCTCCAACTTGTACTATAGTTATTGATCTCTTAGTATGAATTTTTGTCATTGGTAAAGTCACTCTCAGGATGTCACAGAACACCACCAAAATGTTTGACACTCTCCAGGATCAGACAGCATTACTGTCTATGTGGGAATGTGTAAAACTGTGGCAAGCTACATAAGCTGTAGTGAAGATGGTGTAATATTGACTATTGGGACCTTTTTTATGCTTATTAGTATAAATTATTAGTATAAAACTGAGAGCAGGTTTAAAGGTTCATCAAGAACTTAGTCCAGGTCAGAGAGTTAAAGGGAAGATTTTCTTCTTGCTCTCTCCTAAGTGTGGAGAATAAGTCTGTGCTTTAATCTCTGAGTGGGTTGTATTTGCAATGGTGGAGTATCCACAGCCAGCAAAATGGGGTGACCAGAGGGAGAATCAGCCACCCTGCCCCTGCAGCCAGCCCTGAATGTCCAGAACAAACCCATTGTGGTCCTATGGTCCAAAGGTGGCAGGAAAGGTGGACAATATCCTTCAGTAGTACCATCCTCCTAAATCTCTGCCTGTGACTGTTTCTTGCTATGAATTTAGCTGATAATCCAGCCCTACACTGGCAGGGAAAAAAAAAGAAAAAAAAAAAAAAAAAAAAAAAAAAAAAAACTGAACACATTTCATTTTATGAAAAATAATGATTGACTAAAAATCCTGGGTCTAATTTAGCAGTAAGAGTAAAATGACAAAAAACAAAAATCCTCTAAGGGGCAATGCTGCCTGGGAATAGCCTCAATGCAATTGTCAGGTGTTTCCACTGGGACAAAGCCACAGTTCATTGTTAGGAGTGCTTCAGCTATTGCAAATTAGTGCAATTTCTCCAGGTCTCTTTCTTCAGTTAAACTCAGAATGCCATATGTGATCTCAATGGATTTGCTGGTTTATCTATTGTCTTAAGAGGTTTTCAGGCATTAATGTCAGGGATGTGCAGATTTTCAAAAATACTGCAAGAAATATACTGTCTTGTTCCCAGCTGCCTTTTGAGAGTAATGCAGCAAATTTTCATAGGGGGTAAATCCCTGTGAACCTGTCAAAGTCAAAAAGAAGTTACAAGAACTACAGCAAAGTATACAAAAAAAATTGGGCTGTAGAACTATATTGCTTTTATCTGATATTGGTCCTCTCCAATATAAAATTATGTAGTTGGAACAATTATCATGCTTGTTTTCATAGCTATGCTGAGATTATGGGAGTAGCTGCATAGTCAGCAATGATACTGCTTGTGTGGAAATGTATGGACTCTTCATGTAAATCAACAGGCATTTCCAAAAATATGAGTCGGGTTAGCAGCTTTTCCAAATTCTCTAAGACCCACATGCAAAAGCGTAGCCTTAACCCCAGTTACTGGGGCAGCCTTCCTTCAGAACACTTTAAAGTCTGGCAAGTGGCTTGAATTTGATATTACTGATGACCCTGACCTTCAAAGTCACTTTCCCAGTGCATCCAAAGGGATACAGCATGATCACCAAGTATATAAACCAGATCAGAGATGCATCAAGCAAGGTGTGTAGAGAGGGAATTGCTGATAAACTTTTCACGGATGAAATGGGAACTTGGGCTTTTGGTGGATGCTGTCAGACCCTGAAATTCTCTGCTAGAATAGTGAATAGAGAAGGGGAAAAAAAGAAAATATCTCTGTACCAGACAAAATGGGAAAAATGAAAAGAAGAAAATTGCTTGAAAGAAAAGGGAAAAAATATCAGTAGAGATACCCAAATGAGTATTCGAGCTGGAAGAGAAGTAAATTAAATGATAAGCCAGTTGTGGGAAGAAGAGATTTTAAGGCAGATGAAGGTGGTGAAGTTAATGGAAACATTGCCAGATTCCAGAGGAAAATCAAGCAAGTCTACACGAGAGAGAATTAAGTAAAAAGCTAATTGGCCACAAAGTCAGCAAATTCATAGGACAGAACTGTATTAAGAGTAATCATAAGAGAATTGTTTTTTCATGTGAAGAAGGATAAACATGTTAGTTTAGAGTACCCGTTAAGGAGCAGGGCACTTGAAAGAAGGGGTGCTCCATAGGTGAAGTAAAGTATGCCAGTGAGAAGAAGCAAAATCTTGATAAAATGAGAAGTGGTTGAGGAGATAACAAGGGGAAGAATAAAATAGGGAAATAAAATCAAAAGATTGGGACTGGCATGACATCAGAGGAAAAGCAGTGACAGAGGCTGGAAGAAGAGCTTGAGCTAAAAAAAAAAAAAAAAAAAAAAAAAAAAAAAAAGAGGACAGAAAAGAAAAGAGTAATAAAGGGTATGGAGGTACAGAAAAGTCATCTCCCACAGGTTCAGAGAAGGAGTTGGGGCCTGGACTTGCCAGGAGGAAAGGGCTGAAGGGAACCTGAAAACTGAGAAAAAGCCTTTCTCTAGAACATGACATGCTGGTGGAAGACAGAGAGAAGAGAAAATGTGTGGAATGTAGAGACTGACAGCACCCTCAGCTGAGAAATACTGCTAAACTTCTACATGAGCTTCCACTCCCATGAAAAGCTCCACTAATGAGCCCAGACACAAACCAGGGAACAATTTTTGTGTTACCTGAATGCTGCGCCTGGAGGAGGGACACACAGCTACGGAGCTGCATGAACTGGGGCTCTGCAGAGCCTCAGCCCCTGTGGGTTGGGGTGCTGCTCCTCCCAGGGCCACTTTGCTGAGCTGACAGGGATCCTGCCCTGGGCTCTGGAAGGAGGATGCTGCAGGCAGCTCACCCACTCTGGGATTTGGCAGCAGCAGGATTCTTCTCTGCAATGAGCTCTGCAGAGAAGCTGGCTGAGATAAGTGAGCAACAAGGGGCTGCCTGATTATATTGAGAGATTCTAAACTGCTTCCAGCAAAAATTAATGTGTCAGATGTCAAATCTAACACTAAAGGGACATTAATGGCTCGCAACAGGCTTTGAAGACTGTGTGGTCAAGCTGATGCTGCAGTGTAGGATGGGACACAAGTGGAAAAGGGTTTGAAAATCTTACAAAATATTGTTTCACACCTAAATTCATAACATTTACCCCCAAATATATTCCTAAAATGTTTCAGCGCTAAAAGTTCCTAAATATTGTTTCATCACTGATGTGACTCCCTGCTCTATGGACATGTGATATCAGGGTTATAGAAATTGTCTTTGTTATAGGAATGCAGGTTAAATACACCCCTCCTCCCTGGTGAGGAAAGGGCTGGGGTTCTCTGAGAACCTAGACCAGTACTGATCTTTTTGACCTTGAGCTGTTAAAAGTACAGCTCACCACATCAGGATTGTTATTTTCCATAAGATAGCTGTGATTAAGTCTCCTTAGATCCCAAACTGTCCCCAGCTTGTATGTGCCAGGCCTCCACTATGGGGCACCTGCAGCTGTGCTTGAGGGAACATTTCTACATGTGTGTTTTGTAAGAGATTTTTGCCTGAGGTATTTTTGGATCCAGTACCTTACTGTCTTGTAGATTCTGTATTGCTTTATAATCATTATATATTGTATTTTTATCACTAATTAAATTCACATTGGCTGCATCATCTAGTGAAGAAATTATCAGGAAATCATGAGAAGACATGTTCTGCTAATGTTTAAAAATATGTTATTTGTAATGCTTAGAAGAAATTGGCTGTGCTACTGTTAGACTCACATAGAAAGAAATGTGATAAAAGTCAAGAAGCAAATTTTGGAGAGCTTTTCAGAACTCATAGAATGATTAATTTTTTCTCTTTTATTTATCTGTATTTTCAAGACAAGAGAAAGCAGATAAATAGACAAAAGGATGGAGGAAAAAAGAAAGATAAAAATATTGCTCAGTAACACATGTAGGGTTCAGTGCTGAGGTATTAAGAGTATGAATGGATCAGCTCACATTGCTAAGAAATGTCAAAAATTATATTTCTCTGCAACACCATTTAAAAATTGATATTTTTATGCAAAAAATATATTTGGTCTTGCCTTGACAAATCAGTTTTCAAAAAGCTTCATTATAATTTTTGGTGAGATTATGTGCATATTTGATTGTTCAGTGGCACCAATCAAGAATATGGCTAGGGACTTCTTTTTATCATAGATTTTTAATGGCATTTTTACAAATTCTTAGTCAGTCAGAAAGACATCTTCACTGTATGTCACTAAAACTGCATTTGGTTCCATTGTAAAATTTCCAGATGGTTCTGTAATGCCACAAATTTTCTTGATTTTACCTTGTTACAGATGTATTTTACCAGTATTTAACTCTGCCCTGCAAAAAGCAGGGGAGAAAAACACCCACATAGGGCATCAATGTAGTAATATTGGATTAAACTTTGGCAAAACTGTGTGAAAAGAACACCTTACAACACCTAATAGATGTTACAGTGCATTATTTGCATAGAGACTATTAAGCTTGTTTGCCTTATTATGAAATGCTTGTCGATAAAATAATATTTTACTAGAAAGATTGGAAAGTTTATAGGGATCTTCTTAGATATTTTCCAAGCACTGCAAGAACACACTAAAGTATACTTATTAAATCTCTGTTGCAAGCATTTCATTGTATTCCCTCGGGATCCCTTAATTGTGCTGCTCATTTTGTTCCTTGCAGCCACCATGGCTTTAGAAGAGCCCTGACACTACCAGAGACCAGCAGACAGTGTGTTTGTGTGTTTTATTAAACAAGTGCAAGCTCATCCTACACTGGCTGATGATGAGGTTCAGTTATCAGGCAAGTCTTTGCTCTCAGATGTTGAGGAAAAGGAGAGAAATTGTGTGGGAATGGTAGACCAACACTCAAGACTGTTTCAGCCAAATACTCCTAAACCATACAGCTCAAGCTTCTTTATCACACCATTATTACAAAATGCATTTACCTTAAAAAAAAAAAAATACACAACCAAGAAAAGAAATGAACTGTCAGGTCAAAAGCAGAACAAACCCCACTGCTGTTCCAACAAAAGCAACATGCAGCCCATGTCTTTTTCATCCATTCACTTGCCATTGTAGCTGTCATAATGTGTATTTACATATGGCAAATCCCACAGCTGATTCATTAAGATGATTTTATGGGTGAAAAGGGAACCTGACTTAATGGAGTCTCTCCTGGAATACAAATAAAATCAGATAACTTTCAGAGGATAATAACTTTCATTTCTGAAGTGGACTTTAAATCTCAAAGAAGAGAATAGCTCTGCTTAAAGCAATCTTTGCTTCTTCATTCAGAAGTGATCTCCGAATAATTGTTCAGTTTAGCTGAACTTTGCTTTCCTTGGTATCCTAGGAGAAAAGCTCTGACAGACTGGGAATTTTAACTTGTTTGTAATGTAAACTCAGTATACTGGTGGTGCTTTTTCAACACTCCAGAAACTGCTTGGGAGGAAAAAGAAATAAATAAAAAGGCTTTGATCCTCTGAGCAAACAAAAAGGGGAGAAGAAGGCTAAAAGAACCATCATTTGTTAAAGGCAGAGAAGGAAAATGTGGGAAAGGTGTTTCTATTTTAACAGTTTCAGAGAATGAAAGAAATATCAGACACTTCAACAGCATTAGAAGGTTCTGAGGAATAAGGATGGATGCTTTATTTTTATTGTGTCATTGATATTTTTGAGATTTTTAAGGATTATGCAATTCTCAATAATATCAATCATCTAAACAAGATATTTTTTTTCCCAGAAGCAGATATCTGGGAAAAATCTTAGTGATTAATGCTAATACCTTGAGTATCAAGCTCAGATAAACATATTCCAAGTGGTATTATTCAGTATGGAGAAAGGACAAGTTTAGTCTGAAAGTAACACCAGGTCCTGGGAGCTGAGATTTAATTTGCATATCAGGTTTTTGGCCAAAGAGTGGAATGTAAATGGAAGCTTGCAGTAGCAAGGAGGGGTGTGACCCTGCTGGGTGTAACCCTGTTGGCTGGTTATCTCTGAGAGATGCTTCCATACCCTAAAATGTAGGTATTTTGGACAGTAGGTAAGATGAAGTCTTACATTACTTCTACTTATCTGCCAATTTCACATTTTTTTAAGGAATGAAATAGACAAATAGCTCCACTTAGACCTAACTACCTTAAATCAATGTCCAGGGAGCAGCTGCAGAGTAATAGGGTTTCTTAGTCCTGTGATTTCCTGGCGAGGGCACAAGGTTCCAATTAGAACTTATCCTGAGAGAGTGCAGTGTCCATTAGGGTAGAAATGGATGGAAAGAAGCCCTTTTTATGTAAGATTCTTCATTTTCAAAGATTGTACACAATGTTCCGTTTGCCTGAACACAGCATTTATAGTTTCACAGATAATGACACCAGTAAGGAC
This sequence comes from Lonchura striata, assembly GCF_050655825.1. Classification (NCBI taxonomy): domain Eukaryota; kingdom Metazoa; phylum Chordata; class Aves; order Passeriformes; family Estrildidae; genus Lonchura; species Lonchura striata. The sequence continues at coordinate 68,950,445 of NC_140741.1, forward strand.
CTCATCTGATCCATCTCCCCCTTTGAAGATGGCATAAACTGTCTTTAAGTTTTTATTAAGTGATACTTGTTGAATGATTTCCATAAAATCTGCAATGACACGTTTCACAGCCTCTTGCAAAAGCATATATCTTAAGTGCTTCAGTGCTCTTATGGACAGAAGGTCTCCAAAAATTTAACTGAATCCCACTTTTTGCAACCAAGCATATCACTCTTATCCTCTCTACTATGGAAATTTGAAGCAATTCAGTATTTTCTTTTCCATTTCAGCCTTTTATATTGCAAAGGGATTAGATTTTGGCTGTTTAATGTTCATTTAGGTAATGTTCCCCTCAGTCATCTCCTGACTCAGTGAAATAACTGGTTTTCTTTTGCCATTTGCTTTTTTAAGTAGCTTGTTTTTCTTGTTGTTTTCTTTTTTCCTTCTCCAGTAGCTCGTCTGGACCCATACCCCAAAGATGAGTACAGACAATGAAGGGCTTGATTTCCCTTGTCTTGAATACAGCATTTCTCAAATAAATCTTTTATACCATTTCTTTCTTCTGTTCTCCAAGCCTCCCTCCAGCCAGAATTTTGCCCAAAGAACCCCCAGGAGCTGCACAGAGCTATAGTGATGCCCTTGTCCTGTCATGTTTCAATTTGGTATATTTTTTCTTGACTGCTTGTAGTCATTCCTAGTTTGCAGCCACATCCACCTCCAACCAAGTAACTGTCAGCCCTCACATCCACATTAACATTTCAGAAGAAAACTTTTAAGGCACTCTGAACAACCTGTTGCTTTGTCTTTGCCAGAAGGGTCTGTGTGGACCATGGCTCCCCTTGGCTCAGTCACTGCTAAAGATAAGGGATGCTTGACTGCTGCATTGTCTACCATGTGTCGTGTGCAGGAGGGAAGTTTCCAGACCAACTCCAAACATAAAATATACTGATGAATGTGGGAGAGTGATGGATACAGATGTGTGGTGGGTACTCCTTTGGGAATTCCAGCTGTAGGCCCATGGAAAGGCAGAAGTTGCTCATGCTCTCAGGCTCATAATCAGAGTCAGGAGGTCTCAAATGAGAAGTTCAACCTTGCTGCTGGCAAACCCACACAGAGTTCATCTACATTAAGCCTGATGAATGTGACATTAGGCAAGAATCCAGCACTTCATGACCCCTAGACACATTTTGTGCCTTACTTGTTTAATTTATCTTCTTTTATTAAGATTCAAACTTTTCCCTGGCCAGTTTAGAATATTTCCCAAAATGCCCAGGACATGGATAATGTCAGAGAGGTCCTAATGAAGCTGCCAAAGGTACTTGCCCCAAACGCTCCTTAGAGAACCCTTTACATCTGTTAGGTTCATGCATAAGAGAGTATTAGTTACTGTTAAAAACAAAAACAGAAACAAGCACAAAAACAAAAACAAAAACAAAAAAAACACATCAGGAAGGAAAAATAAAAAGCTTGTGTATCTGTAGTAATTCATGGACCATCTTAATTTAAAAAAAAAAAATGTTCCCTCTAGCCTTCAAATTAATCAACATGCTCTTTTAATATACCTCAGTGAATTAAAACACATCCAATACAACTCACTTTTTCCTGACCATTAGCTTTCAAGCCTTGAATTCCCCTGAACAGGTAAGCAGCTGCTTTGAAGATTTAACTGGCCTGGCTCTACCAAGCCACCATTATATATGAGAAAAGTCCCTTTTCTCTGTTTGTTTGCTCACATTGAACAGATAAATAAGCACTCCTTGGATGCACTTGGTGAAAGGGAACATTGGTGTGCATGTGAGACAGAAATGTTTTGCAGATTGGGGTAGGGAGACAGAGAGGCATATTCAGGCAACCTGTGGATGCATCTTGATGTTTTTTTTCTCTCCACTTGTAGTATAGGCAACCCCAAACACTCATCTGATATTTTGGTTCTTGAACCTAGATCACACTAAATAGATCAAGTGCCTAAAATTCACTGATCATGATCAGCAGGGCCTGGCATTGTAATGGCACTTATTGAATGGCCAACAGTGTGTTCCCGAGTCCTTAAAAAAAAGTTTCCAGGTAAATTCATTTCAATTTAATCAACAGGACTTATCTTACTAGCATTTTAGAGTGCTGAAATTTTTTGCAACACTTTTTTTAAAGCGACAGGTAATCGATCCTCTAGCATGTCCCATTTTTGTCCATTCTCATTTATGAGACAATTTCCATGCCAATGATTATAATTAAATACTAATATAAGTAGTTTTCAAAAACAAAAGCACGTTTGGAATGATCCATGTTTATCTTTAGAGACTAAGAGCAGCAAAGACTAATGGATTGAGAGGGATTAAACACAAGGCTAATTGTTCATTAGGCAACCTAAGACCAATTAAATGTGCTAATCCATTCAATATTTTTTCTAGCTATTTCCATTATTATCCTTGTCAAAATTATTTTGCATGCATTAATTCACCTATGCTTATTTATTAATAATGAAACTCCCTTGAAATGCAGGTCTTGCATCCTATAGTCCTTTCTCAAGCAAAACTTCCATGATAGCAGTAGCAGAAGGATTCAAGATGTGACTGGAACTCTCTGTACTGTTCTTCTCCTAAAATAAAATATAAATTCTTTCAATAAGATTAATGTGAGTGCATTCTCCATCTGTATCGATTCCGGATACTCTCCATGTTTAATTAAGACATATTATCATGCAAAATTATGCATAGTTCTATGCAGTGTTCAATGAAAGTGGTCCAGACTGTACCTGACCAAAATAATTTATCTAAAATTTATTGCTGATTGTTGACTATTATTATGTATTAGTTTTTACATTATTTTGATGTGCAATTGATTATCTGTTTGCCAGATAAATAGACAGAGAGTTATTGATAGCTAACTTGCTCATCATGTCTTCCAAGTTCCAAAAATTAATTTTTTTTCAGCTCAGTTGCACATTAATATTGTCAGATCCTGGCATCCAAAATAATCCTTGGAGGAAAACAGACTTATCATAAAATTATTCACAAAGATGTTACCACAAATATGGGAAATGAGCCACAGGCCAGGTAGCAGTGCAACAGGAATAGGTTTGAGGCTATGGAAGCTCAGAAGCAGAGCATGACTCAACACCATGGTATCATATTGCTGTCGAAAAAGGAAATTTTCCACTAGGGTTAATTAAAAGGAATATTGTCTTCAAGATACAGAGTGTAAACATTAATCTCTACTCAATACTAGTAGGGCCACTTTCAGAGTATGGTGCCCAGTTTTGAGACCAATGTTTTAAGAAAGACTATAAATCTCTTGGAGTGCACAGAGTATCAACACGGAGAATTGTGTGGAACAAATAAATTTGTCACAGGTAAGTAAAAGGCTTAAACTGTCACACAGAAGACTAGACCTCAGGAAAAGCTTTTAATTGTAAGGAATGGGAAAGACAGAATAAACTGCTGGGAAATAGAGGAAGTTCCTGTCACCAAAGTATCTAGAAAAAAGTTACCCAAGACATGAGTTAGATAAGACGCAAATAAAATTGATCTTGATTTGGGTAAGAGCAAAGGAAGATCAAGATCAAGACTTTCAGGGTCCCTTCTAACCCTCTCCTTCTCTCAGTGACCTAAACATAATTCAGGGCTCCTATCCCAGGGTCTGTGTTTTGCAAACTTCTCGTGGTGAGGTGCAGCAGAGGTAGTCAGAGCAGGGAGCATCACACTCCTCTTGGGGAAGAGAAGGGAAAATGGACAAATTGCAGGGGTGAACAAGGTTGTCCTGCAAGAGAGAGGGAAGCTCTGCCATGCAGGGGCAAATCACATGTGTGTACAGGGCAAGAAGGGATCCCAAGTCTCTGCTTAGTTCACACACAGATTCCTTATGAGTGACTTCAGTAAAGACAGACACATCATGTAAAGGCCATGGGCACTCTCCCCCCTTACTATACGGGCTGTGCAGAAGTCCCTGTGTGTCTGCAGAAGCAAGCATTAAATGAGTTCTAATATTAGGACAACAGAGAAACAAGAAAAGAAGGAGCAGCATGACTTGTGCTGTCAACTTTAAAATCTACTCTGCTTGTTCACCGCCTTTGATACCCTCATGTGTAGGCAGCATGCTATATAAGGTTATAAACTTATGTATGTTTTTGGAATATTTGCATAAGGAAATGAATGCAGTAAATCTGTTGACGTCGTCAATGCAGAACTACCGTAACTCTAAAGCTTTCTGCACTGCAGTGATGATTATGAAACTAGTAGGTAGTTTATGTTATTAACTCAAGGCATCATCTCTAATAAATACTCATAAAACACATCGGCAAAAGCATAAACTGCAGGAACACGAGTAGGAAATTTGTGACATGCCCTCTATCATAGATAAATTGTTAACAGTGCTGTTCTGTAATTATTTAATCAAAAGCATACTTAGGGAAAATCTGAAATAACATAGAGAATTCATTTTTTAGAATAAGAGTTCTATCTTCATGTTAATTACTGAAGCAGGGTCATAGTATATTTTAATAAAAGTGTGAGATGGTATTGAAATTCAAATAACTCCTTTGAGGTTTTATGGCTCATACAAAATGCAAAGAAATTCAGAAAGATTTTTTTTTTTTCCAAATTAAAAATTGTTTCTTAAAGAGGGATAAGGAATTAGACGTTGTCTTCTAAAAGGACATTATGTTTTGTCATGAGTTTGTGAAAAAATATTCATGTCATGGATAGGAAAGATATGTCATGTACAGTACACTCTTTTTTTTTCTATCCTGAAGTTTTTCTTCCATTCAAAAGATACTGTATCTTTCATCATTCAAGGCCTCTCTGCACTGACCCTAGAGAATACTGAAATATTCCTTTTATCTGTCCTAAATCAGGTGAACAACAAAGAGATATTGATTTTTCATACAGTATAAATAGTTCATGAATGTATAAAAATTTAACTCAGGATTCACTGGGTCAAATACTAGATTGTGATAAATTAGCAACAAACAGTGGAGCTAGTCTATGTTACAGCAACTGGCAGTGCTGTTCAATTTGTCAGGAGTGCTGCACTTCCATCATTTAATAGCTTCAAGAGATAATAACATCTGCAGTTTTGGGTTTTCAAAGTCAGCTCTTCCTTCCTTTACTCTTACTCAAGCAGTAGAGAGGACTTAGCAGGAAAATCTTTGCACTGTAATAAAATATGTCATTTGTCCCTGTCACTGACAGTGGCTGCTACACTCTGAGCTTGGCCATCACCAGTAGGAAGCTGCTGAGGAGCTGATGGCATGAGAACATGAGTCATGAACGTGTGCCAGTCCCCCAACTCGTGTAAATCAGTGTAACTGCACTGTTACAGGCTCCAAGGACACAGATAGCTTGTAAATACAGGAAATATAGGGGTTGTGCAACATAAATAAAGCCAGAAGAGACAATTCAATCTCCTGACCCAAAGTAGAGTCAGTATTATTGTGTCACTTCTGGAAAAAAGGTTACTTTTTCTTGAAATCCTGTGATGGTAAAGACTCCACAACTCTCCCAGACAGCATGTCCCTGTACCTCAGTACCTTCATGACGAGGACATTTTCCCCTAGTGTCTAGCCTGAATATTTATTTTTACAGTTTAAGTTCATTTCTGCTGTAGCTAATGACTGACACCAAAGTTCTTTCATCCCAATTAATTTCTCACACCCTGAGCATGATGCAGCTTTGCTTACAATCTGGTCTGGCCACAACTGTGATGAACCTGAGACTGCTGATTGGGTTTGGAAAGCTGTGAGTCTCAGGCTGGTGTATCCATGCCTTCTCTAGAGGTCTGGAACTGGCACAGTTCTCTGTCTGAGAGATCTTCCAGGCTGTTGAATTGGCCATGAAACATTTATTGCCTCTGGAAAGAGTCAAAGTAATGCTTGTGAAAAAACAGCATCCCAGCATTGGGTTTTTTCATTGTCACCTATTACAGGAACATTCTGTTAGGGTTTTTAACATAACAAATAGACACAAAGACATGTTTTAGACTGTGTGATTAGTACAAAGGAAAGTACTATCTCATCAGTGGGATAATGCTTTCTTTCTAAGTTGTAGCACCTCTAATCTTGTGCTCTTTAGTGAGATGACAAACGTCAGCCAGAGCATTAAGTGGTTTTAAATGGCATTGAGTTTTAGTTGCATTATGGTTCCAACTAATGCTTAACATTATTATCTCTTATGCTCATTAAAGGAAATGTTTCATTTCTATCAAAGTAAAGGACTTAGTGTTACGTGAAGAAAATAGCACTGCTTTGAAAATAAAATAGAGTATAAGTAAAAGAAAGAGCTATTGCTGGTGAAAAGGGCTTTGATGAAAACATTATTGAGAATGACAGAAATGTCTTTTTCTCTGATAATTTCTTCTCTATTAATGGCCTATTCTGCTATGATCAATAAAAACTCCTTCAAGGGTCACTGTGCTTCCCAAGTTGATTACTGCAACAGAAACAAATCTGTTCAAAGCCTTTCCTGAGTAAACAGTTACTGATAACACTTTATCCTCCCTGTTCATTGCTGTTCACTAGGGCTTGGTCTTCTCTAGCAAAGTAACTGGAGACAGCAGCCTTGGCTAAACCTCAGGCTGGGGGGCATTTCCACAATGAGGAGATTCATCATGGCATTTTCCTGGCCCCTGCTCAACCTCACTTGGTACCAGGGTCAATTCCCTTCTCCTGAGATAGAGGGATGGAGCTTGGCATTGTCTGATGGCCAGGGATATGTGTAGACTTTTCCAAGGCTATTCTCCTCATTGCTGACTGCCAGCCATGCTTTAGGGCCTGGGCTCTTCATCTGTTTGTTTAATCCTCCCATTCCACTGCAGAACTCAGAACACAGTTTAATGACATCCTTCTGGTGTTTCTAAGCCACTTTCCTCCCTGACATTTTCCAAGAGCCTTCAGACTATGGACAGATTCCCTAGCAAGCTCCTTTTTGCCTCCTGCATCTTTAGGAGATGGCCCTCTTGAATTTTTAAGAACCTTGCTGACTTTTTCAGAGTGGCAGGAGGCAAGAATACCTGAAATTACAAAGCGGTTATTTTCTCAGCTCAGTCACATTCTTCTGGAGTAAAATTACAGTGTCTCAGAGGATCTTTGGGCCTGTGGGGAGAATCTGGATTGGTGCCTGGCACGTAGGCAGTGATCTCCTCACTCTTGCCCACAAACCTCCTGCTGTCTGCAGGCTGAGAACCTTGTGCCCCAAGCCCTTGAGGTCATGTGTTTCTCCAGCCCAACTGTGTGGAGAGCAACTGCAAAGCTTAGCTGGTTACACAACTATGTTAATTGTTTTGCCTCTGGGTCTCTGGTATCAGTTCCTTTTCCTGAGAACTCCTTGCAGTTAACCAAGTACTTGCAGTTCATCTCAGACACTTCAGGCTTACATCACATAAAAACCTTTGCTAAGCAGGCAAGTAGCTCTTTCCACATCAAGTCAAATAAGTGGATTTCTATTGGAGCCTTTTGCTTGTGATTAATACCAACAATGAAAGTAATATTTAATCTGCTTCATGTCCTTCTAGAAGACCAAAACTGTCTTGACTCCCACTCAGATGTCTGGAAGAATAAGCAGTGTCTCACCATTGTCCCTTCTATGATATAATCTTGCTTTTTTCAGAAAAAGCTTGTGAACTTTAGGGGACAGGGGGAGAGAGAGATGTATTTGTAGTGACTTCTTGGACTTTTCACTACTTCTGTGACTACCAGAGAATTAGAGCTTCTTTTGCTAATTTCATTCCACAGCTTCGTTTTGTCCATACAAATCAAGGAAAAAGAGCATTTGAGGGTGGGCTTTATCTCAGTAGACATAACCTGAAACCATAGTGTGGAGGTCTACATCTTTGGAAAGTCATATTTCAATATAAAAAAGAAGAATTACACTTTTAAGGAGAGATTCAACTGACCTGTTTTAGATATCTAAAACATCTCAGAAGAGAGAAGTAATGTTCAAAAATAATTGTGGGTTGTTTTTGTTGTTTTTTTTTTAATTTAAATAAAGTGACTAAAAAAGGGCCTTTAAATAAGCAGATCACAGGTATGACCATATTATCTGACTGTTTCATTAAAAGAATCTCACCTAAATGTATAGGGTGGGACTCCAGCAGTTCAGGCTCTTTTATCCATATTTCTCACAGGACTGAAATTTTAGTCATAATTTTATTCATAGCCTGCTCTGTAACTGAACTCAAACAAGGTGCTATGTCAGCGAGAGAGGAAAACATGGTGCTGCTGGTTTTTTCTCTGGTCCTTGCCAAGCTGTCCTCCCTCATTTATTTCCACAAGAGTCTGCTCCGTGTGTGTTCCAAAAAGAGACGATTTTCTCTCTGCAACGCATAGGAGGAAGGCAAAATGTGTCTGAGATCCCACAGTGCCATCTTTATTATTTGGAGATAACTTTGCTTGGCGAAATGAATTTTGTCTCCCAGAATTCAGAGTTTGCCTTTCCATTGAGGTTTGAATTTTTAACCAAACATGAAAACAACAACTTACTTGTGCTGATGGGGATCTCTTACACTGTTGTAACTATGCTTCCTTAAGTGTACACAGATGACCTCTGTCAGAGGTTGAATAATGACAGACATGGGCTACAGGAGCCTTTGTTTTAACCCAGTGCAATGCTCCCTAAATTCTTAGTGCTAAACAGTTAGCCTTGAAGTAAAAATTAATACAGGGAGGTCTTTCTGCTTGCATTATACAAGAGGCCAAGCTGGAAAGTCAGTTATGGTCCCTGTGCCTTTAAAGTCAGTAGATATACAAATTAGCCATCCATAATCTTCAGAGATGCCAAATTAACACTTTGTTAAAGTGAGCAAGAAATATATTAGAAAACCTAGCAAGCATTCAAGTCTAAGTTCACTGTTCGTCTTGATCTTGTTGATTTGAAAGATTTGCATTCCAGACCTTTCAGAAAACATAAACTATTCTTTCAATCATCTCACAGTGTCAACACACTGGTCCAACATTAAGGTACTCATATATGGAAACTCCTCTCAGTTTACATACTATGCGTATGTGATAACTTTCATCTTGGTTATAATAAAGACTGAAGCAACAATTTCCTAAGCCAAAAAATTTAACATTCTTAAACTAAAACACTGTTTCCTGTTCATAAAGTTGATTTGGGCTCAGAGCTTCTGTAGTTTGAGTGTGGAGGAGGTTGCACTGCACAAATTAAAGCAAATACATTTCCTTCCAAGTGGTGCTGTCAGAAAGTCACTTCTGCTAGACTCCAGTTTTCATGTAGAGGCGTTTGCAGTATCATAAATACCTGTTCTTCCTCCTCACATCAAGACCCCCTGAGACCTCAGGTTCCCTAATTTCCTTTTTGAGCACAGATTCCCTGACAGGGTTCACCAGAGTTTAGTTTAGTTTAAATTTGGTGCCTGGTGGGTTGAGTTCTTTCTTTTCTTTCTTTAGCCTTTGCTGCCTTCTGTTAAAAGCTGTCATGCATTTGCAGGTCTCCGATTAAAGGCTAGACTTTGCCTTTTCTGCATAAAACAGCAGGAATCTGAGTCCTTTAGCCCCCAGGAGTAGATTCTCATGATTTCCCTCATGCACTCCTTTCTCCTTCTCAAAGCTGCCTTTTATTCTTCTCCTCTGATGCACCTTGCAACGTCTCTCATTCTGAAGCTGGCTCAATTAGAGCTAGGGAAACTTATTCTTGGTGTTGTCAAAGCTCCCTGGAGGTTCCCAGGTAATCTTGCAGAGATTTCCCCACCTGCTGGATTTTCTACTTTTTCACCAAGTCAGTCAACTTTTAGCCCCAAAAATAGGAATACTAACAGGATCAGGAAAAGGCCTTTATAAACGTCCATCTTCTGTTCAATGGATGTGACTTTGGTTAAAATAGTTAATTCCTTTACATATTAAAATCATCCTAGTGATTAGTTCAAGATGTTCCTCTGGCTTTGTGTGGCTGAACCAGGTAATAGCAACAATTACAAGGGAATGTCCTTGTATGTAATGACATTCCCCTGCTGAACCTCAAAAGGACACACCATCTGCATTGCTCCAGTCTTAGAGCCTAGGCAATATTTAACTTCAGGGTTCAGGGATTTGGGAAAATTTCTCATCTTTATGCTCTCTCTTTGTACCAAGGGTGTATAATCACACACCTTTGCCCCAAAATCTGTCAATGTGGCAGAGGACTAATTAGAATACAGACAGCCACTGCACCTACACAAGGACTGCTCATAGCCCTGACCCTGATACGTTTTGTCCCCAGGACTGACACACCAGGATGTTGCTGTTGCATTTGTATTTTTGATTATTTGGTTTTTCCCAATCTAGAGGTGAATTATAAAAATTGAAATTTAATATTAACATATTTCCGCTATGCCCAGGGTTTTTTTTTAATGTCTTTACAGCTGAAAATATTTATCTGACAAGAAATTGAAGGATCTCCACTGAATAACTTTTGAGTTACACCACCATAAATATCAGTAAAGCAGACCAAGTTATTCTTTTGTACCATTTGAATTCACAAACCCACTGGTACTTACCCTCTTGTGATCATAGCTGTAGTTAAGTAGACCAAGTGGGCTGTTTTTACAGATAAACCTTTGTTTATGTCTCACCAGGCTTCATAATTACTGCTTAAATCAGTCAAGTACTCACAGAACCAGGAAACAACTCTCCTTATGACTCATACATTACTAGGTCCAAACTGTTCTTAAGCTGCTCCTGCCCAGAGTTAACATATTTTTTAAAATAAATCCCAAACTGTCAGTGGATGACTAGAGGTACAGAACTCACGTCTAAAAATTATTCTATTCCTAATGTCATATTGTGTTAAAAAAAAAATTGCGAATTAGGCTAGATGTTTCATAATTCTGGACATCTGTCTTTGACAAATAAATATGTCATAGTCAAGCAAAACAGCCCTAGGAGACTATTAAAGATGCTACTACCTTTTTAAAAAGAGACTAGCATAATGAATTGAAAGACTTAAGGCCATGTTTTCCACAAATACAGATGAACACACAGCTAAAGATTATTTAGATGACAGCAAAGACTGTAATCTCATAAAGTTTTATCTGTAGCTTGTATCATATATCTCAGCTCTGTGATTTCAATGACCCTCCACATGATTTACTCAAAAATGTGGATTTTGCCTCATTGTTCCTGTTGACCATGGGTTTTATCTGGTCATTGGACACTATTTCATGGATTATTTTTTCTGTGGTTTGGTTTGGTTCTGAGAGCTGAGAAATGCTGAAGGTATTAAACAGGGTAGGACTTTGAACTCTGTTCCACCTGCTAATTCTCCATTGGATATTCAGCACAAACTTGTCACAGGAGCAAACGACATCTCAACATGTGAGGAACAGAGACAACATCGAGGAGAAAGTATTTTCTCTTTTTGTGAACTATTTTTACCTCACAGACTGTTATTCCACCGAGCAAACTCAAGATAGGCAAAAGAAAATGCACTTTGCAGGCTCATCTTGGATCAGTTGGAATCCTCAATATCTTTAATGTTCTTATATTTTTACCACTTGGCTGGTGACATTATGTCTGGCAGATTGCTGTGGCAAATCCAGCAACATTTCTTCTATAGACCAGCCATCCTGCTGTATAATAAAGTACTCCCAAAATCTGCATTTTACTAAACTAGGCAACATGATTCTCTAAGAACAGCTTGCTGGGAACTTGCAGAGTTTAATGCTACGTTTACATTTTCTGCAATAAAAATGGCAGTCTCACTCCAGTTCAGCACTTTCCTCACTACTCTCTGGACAATGACTGTCATTGTAGACATTATCAACAATTATCACCATCTACCTTCTCCGCATTTCAATCTTTCCTTGTACAAAGGTAGATGATATTCCATTAATCAAGGTGTTGTCATTAAAAAAAAAAAAATGCCCAGAGGAATCTTTATCATTTTTCTCATGCTGAGGTAAAAACAACTCTTTTGTACCAGTGATTTTCATTCCTTATTGCTAAACTTTTTCTATTTCTCCCTGTGGATGCAAATTCTGCTGAAAATATATTATCATTAGGATTGTGTTCCTCAAAAAAGTAGAAAAACATAGATATCAGGAGGTTAATCCTGGACCCATGAAGAATCACAGACCACAGGCTGAAAATTGAAATTTTACTGTTATTGGGGAACAGCATTAAAACAAAAAACCAAAAAAACTTTACCTTAGAAGCAGACTTTGAGCTACCAGAACACACACTGAAAAAACAGCATTTCAGATGGATTTCTGGCTAATGCTTTGGAAGAACAGATAACTGTATGGATTAAGTTTTTTCTTCACCTAGATGCTTTTCTGCAGTACTTTCTTCTACATTATCCTATTGAAGTGGATTTTGCACTCTTGGCTCCCTAGGAATGCACCTTCAGCCAAAGGATTTACCCAATGCCTCTTTGTCATTTCAAAAACCACCATCAGCACTACTTATGATGAAGTGTATCAGTAGAAACATATCTCACTATGATTGCACACCCTTCCTGTGCTCTTAGTTCAGCAGGCAGCTCCCATCCTTTTCCCATCATCCCAGCAGCTACATCTCCACAATGCCTGTGTCCTGGCACAGAACATTGCCTGATTTGGGATTGCTGGGCAAGATGTCCTACACATTTGTCCAGCTGGTGTCCCCAAGACTGTGTTCAGTTCTCATTCTGTATATTACTGGAAAAAAATGAAGCAGATTTCCCTTTCCATGTTAGTGTGAAGGCTTCCCACATCACTTCTTGACAGTGTTTTTCAGCCTGTTAAAGCAGAATGATGAACTGTCATGAGAGGGTAAAACTCCACCAGTTTGTTTGCCTGACTGAAGATTTGTGGCAGGTCTCCTGAAACCCCTCTGTGATATCAGCTCACACAGGTAGCTTCCCCTCAGCCCATGCAGGCACACAACATGTCCTCAAAGATGATATATCAGCTGTTGAGCATCCTGATGTGTGTGTAGCTCAGCTTCCAACACCTCACATCTGGCAGAGAGTTTCTAGTGCAACTAGTGAACTCCATGAGCTGCCTCTGTGTTATTAAGCCAATAGAAATGTTCTTACCTCCTTTTTGGAATACGAGAAACTAGAAATAGTTCTGCTAATCTTAGGCTGGCCACAGTGATCTGAGGTCATTTTTTAAAAGTGGCTTTGGGAAGGAGGAAGCTCCCAAGTGTAGCTGCTGGAAGAGTTAGACATCCTGCCTACGTAAAACCAGATTAATTAATCTCCTCCAGTTCAGGGAGATCCAATGTCCCTGTTTTTTAAGCATTTTTTTCTGGGTTGGGATGAACCTGTCTCCCTTGAGGTCTCTGCCTCTCTGCACTGATGAGAGAGGGAGCTCTGTTGATACACACAGTTAGGTTCCAGGCCTTTGAATTATTAAGATTAATTAGGATTAAGTTCACCCATTTTACTTTTTTTTTTCACCTATGGTAACAATGTACTGGAATTACTGAATTTACCTAACCTTTTTTTCTTCTCACTAGAAGTCTGGAGGTATTAATTTTTTATCACTTTAAAATTTCAGATTTTTAGCACAAACTACAATGTATATTACCAGTGGAAATATTTTTATATAGTAGGGATTTTACCACATGCTTCAGTTGTTTTTATATCCGTTATTGCTGTGCCATTTTAATGCAATTTTCCACAGACTCCCCTGTTATTAACCTGCATTCATCATTTATATCCCTCTCCTGAGGCTTGTTGTAAGACTCTATAGAAAAAGATAAACAAATTACAGATACAGGAATTAATTGTTGTCTGACTGGAGCACCCCTCCCAAGGAACTTTAGGAGCACTGGTTGGAATGAAGCAGCCCATAGCCCACACTGATGGGAATGGCAGGAAGAAGGCTGAATACAACTGGACAAAACCATATACATGGAAACACATAGATTATGGCAGATATGAGAAAATGGAAGGCAGTGAAATTGAACAAAATTACCACAGGCCTCCAAGGAATGAGGCTCTGCAAATCAGATGTTAAACACTCCTCACCAGGTTTGCTCCCCATTGCACACAGCCTTTTCTACAAGCCGTGCCATCTCTGATGAGCTCTGCCTCTTCTTTCTGTTTAGGTCCCTGCGCACTGAGGTTCAGGCATAGAAATTCCTGCTCCCTCATAAGGGAGAGGAGACAGAGTGGCTCAACTCTTCCTGCAGATCCTGGGTGTCCCCTGGTCCCAGCCCAGGACAGATGCCCCAGGCTTGGCAGCACAGCCCTGGAGGAGGGCAAGGGGAGAGTGGGGAAAAGGAAGAAGGCTGAGAAGGAAGACATTGTTAAAAGAACAGTAGAGAGGAGAAGGAGGGACATGAGGGTGAAGTGAATTCAGAGGAATGTGAGGGCACATCAAAGAGATTGTGTCTTTTAAAGAAGCATATGGTGCCTTGAACCTCAGGGGAGCTGTGTTGTGCTACAGTGGGTAATGACAAAGAATAACAGACTGTCCCTTTCCCTGAAAACCATGTGGCTGAAACAGATAGAATATGTCAAAGGAGAGATGAGTGACTGGCCCAGTGTCCAACGGGAGTCTGCACTGGAGCCACGGGAGCAGCCAGGCAAAGCCCAGCCAGGAGTGCCAGCGGTGAGCGACTCTGCCCTCGGAGCATGGGCAAAACCCGGGGACAGAAAACTGACGAGGCAGAGGGTATGAAAAGGGCAAGGGAAGGGTGCAAAGCTTGGCTCCAGTAAGGTTTGCTAGCCTGACTTAGAGCATACACAGAGCCCATGAGAGAGTGAGAGCATGACTGAGTTCTTTGCTTGGAGCAAAAATAGCAGCTGTGAAAGAAACGGGAAAGAAGCAGGCAGATACAAAAGGGAAGAAAGCTGGGGAAGAAAGGAAAAGAACATGAAAACACTATCCTCAAAGCCAAGGCAGGCATGCCAACCATATTAATTTCCAGTACAAATGCCCTTCCTCCACTGCAGTTCAATGAGGGATCTGACCACAGTTAAATTTACGTTGTGTGTTTTCAATAATAGTAATAATGACAACAAAAAAGCCTAATCTCAGAATTAAAAGTCAAAGGCTCAGGATAATTCTGAAAGAGGAACAGAAGGAACAGCTTTGCATGGAGGTGAATGTGTTTTTCTCTGTCTACAGAAGAGTTTTGTGGGTGGTTTTAAGAAGTTTCAGTGGTGGAGCTGATAGTTCTAAGGAACAATCTCTCCTGTTATATTCTACAGTTATTTTTTAGCCACAGTTGTCAATCACACAGCTTTTCAAAGAAGGGAAATGTCAGTATCTCTGCTCTGTAGAGACAACACAGAGATGAGAAGCAGCTTGACCAGTATCAGTCAGTAGAGTACCTGTAAGGAAGCCAGTATAAGAACCCCACCAAGAGGGTCCCAGCCTGGCCTATACCTCCTCTGTGCCCCCTGTGTGAGTGCTGGGGGGGTTAGTGTTCATCTTCTGAAAAGGTCCTGCACCTCATTCAAAACCACACGGTAGATTCCCATTTGCCTTGACTGCTGTCTGGCCAAAGGCGAGTGGTCATTTCCATGCCACATCCCAGACTGTGGGGATCTCTACTGGAAATTTATACAGGAATGACTGAATGCAGGGGTGGGAGTCAGTTTTTTTGGCTTCATTGTAGTCATTCAGACTATGACTGGGAGGAAGCAATTAATGCTTTGGGCAGTGATATCTAAAGTTTGAAATGGACATTTCTGTTTAATTTTTGTGCTGTCGAAAGAAAATAAATCTACACATAACAGCAGCAGCAATAACTGGAAATTAGGGAGATGTTTTCCCCACTTGTGGAAACATGACCTGTTCAGATGCTCTTGTACCTTCTCCTGCAGCTTCTGGTGCTGGCCTCTCTCTGACACAAGATGCTGGGCTAGATTGGACTTGGGTGCAGTCCCGTCTGAAAATATCTGTGTTCCTAAACAACTTGCAAAGTTTTCTCACATTCTGTTCCTCAATCTGTATAGAAAAGCCCAAAGAAAGCATAATCTCCTCCCTTGAGAAATCTCACATTACATACTCTGAAGAAAAATTCCTTTCAATGCTCTCTTCAAAGCACTTGTACTCCTGACAGGGGTTTTGTAGTGTGCTTATCAAGGCTCTGTTTTCCCAGTGGAGTGCCACAGCTCATTACTACAGTCACAGTCTTTGCAGAGCAGGTCTTAAACACCTTGCCATCCTCAAAATTGTCTGGTCTGTTCATTCTTAAAATGACCACCTAAAATAACAGGGTAGCTAGAGATGCTCTGTTTGCTTTGCAGTTTTTAGTATGAGATCATTTAGCGCCTTTCATACTTCAAATTTGCAGTTTGCTAAACCAGAAAAAAAGAATTAGGAGATGAAAACACAGCTTTTGAATCTGAATTCCACCATGCCATGGAAAAATATTTATTTTTGTGCTAGAAGTGGAGGATAGATGAAGAACAGGTATTTGTTTAAAAACACGAGATGCCAAACTGGTGCATGAATGAAATTGTTCACTTTCATGATCTCCTAAATTCCGATCAGGGTTCTCTTAATATAGTTTTTGCTATTACAAAAGGGATTGTGACTTCTATTACACGCACCTTGCTTCACAGGAGAAAAATATCTATGTTCCTTGATGGATTCCATTTCAAAACAGTTGTGTGATGAATGTGGAAAATGTACTGTCCCAGGACACTGGCAGGCAGAGTCCAGTATCTGAAACACAACATCTACAGAGGTAATAGTAAGAGATATGGCTGGTTTTCTTTGAGGGCCAGACACAGAGGTTATGCTCAGTATAAGAAACTGGTAGAGATGGATCCAACCTTGCAGACAGTGGTGAGCAGCCTGAGATTTCAGACAACTCTGTGGGAGTGAGGGAAAATTCAAATCCACATGACAGTAGTTTTAGGAAGAAAAAAAACTAAACCTTTAAGAGGACCCTTAAGTTGTGGTTTTCCAGAAGCTGGGAAATTTATTAGGGAAACAAAATTGCTAAATGTTTGTATTTTGTGCCATTCCATGCCATTTAAAGAATTACAAAACATACAAAGGAAGATGACAAAGTGAAACAACCAAACCTCTAAATCCAAGTAATGAGACAAAACAGAGAAAGCAATCAGCCTTTGAAATGAAGATTTATCATCTTCATCTCATCCAATTCACACCCACTGTAGAGCTGACCCCTGTAGGAAGAGAAAGACCAGTCAGTTATTGCCCAGTCATGTTGGGTATTGCAATCCCTCCCCACAGACCACTGGTGGCCCATACATTGATTTTGCAATCAAGCCAAAAGCAACATCCTTAACACCACACTGGATTATTGCCCTGACTCTGACTCAGGGAACATTTCCTCTAGCTCTTGTGTTTTCCTTGGAGACCTTTCCACCTAAACATTGATGAAGCTCAACCTGCTTTAGCTTTTGAAATATGACAAGGTAATAAATCAGAGCCACAAGCAAGCAGGGCAGCTGTGCTATTGCAGTTAGAGGGAAGGCTGCCATACAGTGCCAGGACAGCTTCCCATTTCACACTGCCAGCAGCACTGTGCGTGTCCAAACCATACCCCAAGGCCAACAGGACCCCTCCTGTGATCCCACACTCCAGGGGTGGTGGGGAAGGGATACAGGTAGCCAGGCCATGGTTTCAGTGGTTTTCAAAATTAGCTTCGATGCCACAGACTTCTCAAAGATTCCATAGGACTCTATAGACACCACTCTTCACAGGCAAGCCCTTGTGTCAGGTTAGAAATTTGTCTTCTGCACTGGGATGCTCCAGGCTGCAGGGAGGAGAGCAGTAAATCCTGGTGTTCAACGCCACTGCACCACTGGCAAACCTCTGAGCAGTGGACAAGCCCTGAGATGTAGATGTCAGATGTTAGGGAGGAATTCTTTACTTGAGGGTGGTGAGGCCCTGGCACAGGTTGCCCAGAGAATCTGTGGACACCCCATCCCTGGAAGTGTTCAAGGCAAGGTTGGATGGGGCTCTGAGCAGCCTGGTCTAGTGAAAGGCATCCTTGTCCAAGGCAGGGCATGGGAACCAGATGAGCTTTAAAGTCCATTTTGACCAAAGTCCTTCTGTGTGGTTTTATGAAACTCTCCCCATGTTCCAAGATGCTGCAGCAGGTTCATCTTCTGCCCACCACAGCAGCCTTTCCCTGTGCTCCTTCTAACACTCCTCATTCCATTACAGTGCTTTTGAGGAAAAAGAAATTGGACATTTGGTGCCCAGCACTGGAGGAGCCACTGGGAGATTTCCAGATGAGTTTAGGGAAATTTTATCCAGCACACCAGTATCAGACAGTGGAGCTCTGCTCGGCAGCTGCTTCACTGCCAGACTCCTCAGGGCAAGGCTGGCAGACCCCAGCTTCCTGCTGGAAAGAGGAATCCTCCTCCAGGCACTCACAGCCAGCTTACAGCTGCTGCAGCAGCTTCCAGGGAAATTTGTCCCTCTACTGCCAGCACCAATTTGTGCACATTTACAGGTGTGACAAAATTGCTTCAGATGACCTCTGGGAAGGCAAAAGCGGTGCCTTGAAAGTGTGTCAGTGATACCACTTAGCACATTTTCTACTTCAAAGTATTCTACCAACACTAATGAAGTGAGCCTAAAAACAAGAGCTGAAAACACCCTAATAACATGAAAATACTGCCCTGGAACAAGTATATAAGAAAGAAGGCAACAAAGCCATTATAAAATGAGGACATTATTTTTTTTTTTTCTTTAATGATCTTGCTTTACCCAGTCTAATTTAGAAGTAGCTTATCTGTTTAGCTGAAACCCTCCAGTCATTTTTTGAGAGTACTGTGGGGTAGAATATAAATATATTGCTAAGGATGTAAAATTTCACTTCTGTGACCCTGGTGGCCTGGGAGAATATAGTTTTCTATTTAGGAAGATCTTAAATTACTTCAGTTATCACTCCAGACTATTTTAAGACATATGTAAATGTATGGTACAGAGTCCCTCAAAGAAACAGTCAGCCCCTGGTTTGAAGCTCTGAGACTGAGGGACTCAGCTGAGATTTGACCAGGAGCTGTACAAAGTCACAGGTGTAGTTTTGTTCTGAAAGCATCATCAGGGCACATGTAGCTGTGAATAGATCAGAGAGGTTTGAACAAAGCAAGCAAAAATTGCCAAATCCAGGCTTCTCATAAGTTAGTCTCCTATTGCTTTTAATAGGGTTAGGATTTTGCCTGCTGGACTGAATTCCCAGCTCTACACTGAATTCACTGTAGCAGAAATCCCTTAATCTCACTGTGTATCCTTCTCTCTGTGCTCTTTCCTATCTCCTCATCTCTGGATAAGAATGATACTAACATCTGCCTCTATGGGTATTATGAGAACTAATTAACTGAGCTTTCAGGAAAATTTCAGCAGCAAAGGCAAATTTCTCCTCTGGAGATAAAACACATACACACACAGACATATAGATACAGATATTTCTGTGTGTTGATAGATATACACATATAATCTGGCATCTATAATATACTTATCACCTGCCAGACCTTTCTTAATGTCAAGGCTCCTCTTTTCTCTGCCTTGTCTTCCTTTTACAGTCCAACTATTTTTAAATGCTGTACTTTATTCAAAGTCAGTGTGGAGATGTCAGGTAGGTAGTCAGTGTGGAGATGTCAGGTAGGTAGTTATTAAAAAAAAATTAAAAAAGGAAAGAAAGAAAAAAGAAAAGCCTTTGTCTTCTCCTTATTTAATAGCATTTTTCTTCTGCAACCGCTGTTCCTGCTAGTAAAAAAACTGCTTGGCTTTTAATGAAAAATCCTAACAGCAACAAATTGCAACCCTCCCTTTCAACACAGGCATGCCCTTTGAATTTAATTACGCCTCAGGCAATGCATTATAAAGAGCGTGTGATAAGTGACACCAAAAATCTTCCAACAAACACAGCACACATCCCCCACTGGGCAAAAATAGCTGAGTACCAGATTGCCAGTTTTGGTTTGAACTCACTCAGGGCCGGATTGTGCCTGGCTTCCCCCAGGGGTGTCCCAGCTCGGCCCCGCGGATACCGGGAGAGCTGAGCGCTCCTGTGCAGCCCTGGATCCCAGCTCCAGGATCCCTGGATCCCTGGATCCCTGGATCCCAGCTCCAGGAGCCCTGGAGCCCTGGATCCCTGGATCCCAGCTCCAGGAGCCCTGGAGCCCTGGATCCCTGGATCCCTGGATCCCAGCTCCAGGAGCCCAGGATCCCTGGATCCCAGCTCCAGGAGAACATCAGCCTCCAGCGGGGGCTGCAGGACTCTGCCCCAGCGGGGACACTCCTGCAGGGATGGTTCAGGGCACCCAGCAGGAGCAGAGAGGAGCTGGGGACAAAGGAAGCTGGAGGAGTTTGGGAGGTTTCCTTTCCTCCCAGAATAACTTCTCGCAAGCTGTGTCAACTGTCCACAGTTAAACAAATACTTGAAGTATCTATCAACATTTCCCATTTGGAAGGAGAGGCAGCAACAATTACCTTTGGGAGTTGCCACAGCCAGCGAGAGGAGACTGCCTGGGATTTTTCTGATTGTTCGCAGGAGAAAATTTCCTTTGAAAACAAACATCCACAGCCCTGCCTGTAATGCAACACCAGGGTCAAATTCTGCCCTTTTGCATCCTTCTGGATGCTAACTTGGGATAATGCAATGCCCCTGTGTTATTTAGATCTTCTGGGATGGCCAGTGACTCCCAGGAGACAGCAGACCATAGAATGATAGGACCACTAAGGCTGGAAAATATCTTCAATACCATCAATTTCAACCTTTGACCAAATGCCACCATGCCCACTAAACCATATCACAAATTGCCATGCCTACCCAGTTTTTGGCCATCTCTGGCAATGCTGGTGGTGCACAATGGTTGGGTCTACTTATTACTGGGATGCAAAGTATTCATTGCACAGGGAGACAAGTCACAGACACCTCCTGACTGCTGGTGGGCAAATATCAGGACAAGTTCTATTTAACCTCAAAAGCCATATGGATGTAAACATAAAATGAAGTAATTCCAATCCTGCCAGAGGTTTTTGTTATTTCAAAGTAGCTGCATTGGACATGGTCTCTGTCTTCCATTTCCTTTCCTGACAGTACAAGTGCCTTGGCTTACTGATATTTTAAGAGGTGAGTTTTCAGTTTTATACCAGATATAGCTGCTCTGGGTGTGAAGACCCTCTTGCATGTGTCAGGGAGCTGTTTCCCTGCTGTGGCACAGCTCTCTCATGAGCTTTGCAACAGCTGTTTTCATCGAAATCTTAAAGCTGAAAGACAGGCAGAGCTTTTAAAAAGATAGGGCTGGGATTCACAATCAAGTTATTGCAGTTTAATGTGTTTCTGTGCAGCAGCCGAGCCACACCAGCCAGCTGGGTTCACACCCTCAGTTTCAGTAAATGCAGGATTTAAACGACACATTACCATGGGTATGACTCTGGTCAGACATCCACAATAAATCATTCACTTTCTTGAGCACAATAACACCATCATGTATCTGAGTTCTCCAGATATTAAAATGCTTGATTCTTCCTTTCACCACTAACTTGCCCTGCAACCATGGGTCTTACCACCTCCTTAGCTTTCAGACTTCAAGTGTAAAATTCAAGTGTGAATATGAGGAGTGCTTACACAAAAGGCTACTATAAGAACAAAAATGAGAATCTTCGAGGTGCTGAGATATTCTGGATACCTGGCCTAAGGGTCATTTTAAACACCCCATTCTGCTAAGAGGAATCGGAGCAGCAGTGCTTTGCCTTTAGTCACCCCCAGTGCTCCTTGTTATTTAGGCAGCTGTGGAGCTGAAAAATGACTTAGAGTCTTGCCTTTTTCCTGCAGTAAACAGCAGCCAACAGGGCTGCATTTCTCTACAGGAGCCGAGGAGCTGCATTGCTTTGTTGCGTGTTTTAATGTGAACCTGTGAGTCACAGTTCTTGTACCAAAATATTTCCAAGTACATCTCCTTTCAAAGACAAAATTTGAGGAGCTACTGTCATGTGTCACACATAAACAATGTGAAGCATAACATCGAACACTTGGAAAGTGTGCAAGTAGACCAAAAGGAAGGAGGGTGATTTACTGAGCTTTAGTTCAATATAACTGCATGGGTTTTACACCTAGAGGACTCAGATTGCTGTAACTGTTACCTGTGAATAAAGCTTCCCTCTGGCAAGTGATAATTAATTCTTAGATTTTAGAAGTTTGTGAATTTCAGAGACCCCTGAGCACATTTGTATGAAGATTAGACATTGTTTCTTTTCTCCTTTTCTCTTTGAAGTCTTTTCTTCAAAGATTGCAGCTCACTGTTCAGACTGCGTAAATCCTCTCTTGACAGAGCCGGCTTTTCTCTGCACTCGCAGAGCTTTGAGTCTGACTCTGCTCTCCCTTACTCTGCTCTGTGCCCCATCAAAGAACAGAGAGATTGTCAGCACCACATCGCTGCCAGTGGGGAGGAGAATCAAACCCTTTGCCAAGTACATCAAGTGAATTGCTCACCCCCCATCAGAGGGTGGGCCTTGAAAAATGCCATTGATATGAATAGTAAAATAAAATAAAAAAAAAAAAAAAAAAAAAAAAAAAAAAAAAAAAAAAAAAAAAAAAAAAAAAAAAAAAAAAAAAAAAAAAAAAAAAAAAAAAAAAAAAAAAAAAAAAAAAAAAAAAAAAAAAAAAAAAAAAAAAAAAAAAAAAAAAAAAAAAAAAAAAAAAAAAAAAAAAAAAAAAAAAAAAAAAAAAAAAAAAAAAAAAAAAAAAAAAAAAAAAAAAAAAAAAAAAAAAAAAAAAAAAAAAAAAAAAAAAAAAAAAAAAAAAAAAAAAAAAAAAAAAAAAAAAAAAAAAAAAAATATTTCTCCTGTTGGAACTAATTTAAAAGGAAAAAAGAAAAGAATCTTGAAATAATCATATAATCCCTTTTTTCCCACTTCAGAATGACCCCCATTAGTGAGGTTACCCCCATTACTGAGAAACTAGAAAACCAGTGTTCCACCTTTATAATTCACAGAATGCTCTAGCTGTGTGTATAGCTGAATTTCAGGGTCTTGGTGTTAAATAGTACAAATCTTCAAATATTCCTACTGCTGCCTCTGCTTTCAGCTGCCCTCCCTCAGTGACCACTGCTAATAACCTGTGTGTGAGGAAGCCACTGCTGAGGTGAATAAAAGTTTTACCATCCAGTTGAATTCTTGTACATTAAGTTTCTACTCAATGTGATCACAGTGATGACCCAAGACAAGCAATGGGATAAGAAGAAACAGTGTTCTACAGTCAGGCCAAAATTGACACCTTTCCTTGTGGTAACATCATGGTTTTAGCCAAACCACTGCAAGTCATGGCAGAAGCCTTCACACTGAAAATACATGGCTGTATGTTCAGTGATGCAAATTATATTTAATTTTCACACTGCCTTGCTCATTAGCAAGTACCTTAAAAATACCCTAGACTCTCATAGGCATTAGAAAGTACCAGAATATTGAAGTGTCTTGCCCAAGACGTCTGGGCAATGACAGAATAAAGAGTAGAGCCTGGAGCACACATACATCCCACCTTCAAACCACTCTTTATGTTACACTGCTTCCCAATTTAGTGTCCCAACTGGTCTAGTCATACACAACCTTCTCAAGCATTCTTGACTTTTCTCTCACATCATTTCACAGAAATTTTCTTTCATATGCTGACGAAGGAAAAATGTCTAACTCTTATTATAAGTCTTCTTTTTTTTCCCCTAAAATATTTGATGCACAGACCTGAAATTTTGGGTCACTTCTTGGAATAGCCCTGTGAGTCCCATATGCCTCCTTTGCCTACCTTGAATATTCACAGCACAGCCCTGTGGTGTCCCAATGTGCCGGATACACAAGTGCAACTGCACCAGGAGAGCTCTCTCCAGGGGCCACAGGCCAGATGACAAAGAGCCAGGGAAGGAGGTTCATAGCTGGATGTCTTTGCCCAAGGGAAAGCAGCCCAAAGAATACAAAATGTCGACAGAGGGCACGCTGCCCATGATTGAGCCCCCGCTGGCTGGAAACCCAGAATTAACAACAGCAACAACAACAAGAAAATTAGTAAGGCTTGCCAGCTGAGGAGAGACATCTGGCTGGAGATCAGAGGGGCATGTGAGTCAATTAATCCATCTCTGAGCTGGATTAGCACATTGAAACATGCTTCCCTTCACTGCTGCAGAGGGACCTGTTGAATGAGCCGTAAAGATGAATGGAACTAAAGAAATTTCATTTAGATGAAGAAAAATGGCTCTGAAGTAGTGAGTGGGTGGTTTTTTACATGCCTTATGTGCTGCAAGAATTAAGCACAACTCAGAGAATTTAGGGCATGAAACAGCCATTTGGATACAAAAATTCTTGCATTTCAGATCTCAATGATTTAAAATCTGTATCTAGATATCTGCCAATATATTTCTCATGTTTATAGCATATCCAGGAAAAAAAGATACTACAGTTTAGGAAAAATAACTCTTTCAGTCCATTCCTTTACAACTGTGGTAAATCAGTTTGCTGTTGCCACAGAAGCTATTCTTGGGCTCTTCTGCTATTAAATTGAATGGCAGGACTGTTGCTCAAGGGTATTATGCTGCATTTAGATCTGGAGAGTCTCTACCTTCTCTGTCAGTGCAGATCAATGGGACACGGTCTTCTTAAATACTGTTCAGATTGTCAGAGATAGGACCTGAAGGGATGACTTTGGTCACTGAGTTCAGTTCTTGCTGTCATGAACTATCAGGTCATATAATCCCTTCTTTGGAATTCTTCAGCTCCCTCTTAAATTTTGCTTTTTTGACTGTTATTCCTGCAGTCAGAAAGTTTTTCCAAAACTTCATTCCTCTGCTGTTTAGAAACTTCTTTATAATTCCAATTGTCTGTTTATTCAGGACCAGGTTACGGTCATTTGTTCTAATTCCAGAAATGTCTTTTACTCTCCTCCCTTTTGAGTACTCAGACCCCTGAGGTGTCTATGGACAGCTGTCAAAAACTTCAGCTTTCCTTCCACTAAGCTAAACATGTGAAGCCATATTTGTTCTCCCCTAAAACAGCCTTATCAGTCCCCTGTGTTTTGTAGTATATATAATATTATATATATATATATATTCTCTATACCTACTTCAATTATTATTTTCACAATAATACATGGACTATATACAAGTTTCAAATTATATCCTGTGCAATGGCAGCAACACCACCTTGCACCTGCAGAAAATACCCTTTCTGTCTGTTCTCTGGAAGTTGTGTTCACTGACTGGGGAGCTTTCAACTTTAGGAAAGTAAGAAGAATTTCAGTTAACACCTAGAAGTTTATACTTGAGCCCTCGTAGGAAGAGACACATGAGTTTTCTCATCCAGGGGATGGTGCCCAGAGACAATCTTGATGCAGCTATTAGCAAAGCAAATTGAGTGCTAGGATGCATCAGGGAAGATTTCTCTAGCAGAAGTCGTGAGGCCTTTTTGTATTACTAATGAGCTAAACAGTGCCAGTGAAAAGACATTGACAATATAATCCTGATTGCCAATACTGAGAAAACGCTTGAATGATCCCTGGAGTTCTTTTGGGATGTGGCATTGTTCTGAATAAGTCATTGACATGTGTGGGGACTTAGCACATAGATACATTTACAACATGGGCCCCATTTTCCAGAGGCTGGCAGAGGGGGGCTGGATGAGTGCCCACTACTGCGGGCTAATGCTCTCATTGCCTCAGGATGGTCCCACAGAGGTTTAATTTATGAGACCAGACATTGCTATACACACGAGGGTGCAGCTCCTCATGCCAAGGACTGTGCACAGTTCTGATCATCTGTACTGCTGGCAGAGGAGCTCAAAGACTGCAGCTACAGCTCTTACACAGTGACAGACACCAGAATATATCATTTACAGGCTAAAACAGTCTCCAGCCATAGTTTTGACCAATATAACTCTCCCAACACAGCTCCTGGGAATAGGCTGGAGACTGTCTTGGCCCCAGCAGTATTCACATCAGATGGGACTTTCCAGTTCTGGAGCTCCAGAGATTTTTCCTGTAAGGGCACAGCACAGCTGTGCCAGATGGTATCCAGATCAGAGTGGTCCATGACACATCCTATTCACTAAGATCATTTCAGCCAAACTGGCTCAGATATATTGAAGAACTACCTTGGTGATCAAAAGAATCCAGAATTAACTCTATGAGAGCAGGAAAAACTGATTTTGAATGCTTTTGAAAAATCTCCTTTATACTCAAAGAAAGCTTTATGTACAGAAACTGTCCACAGCCTCTGGGAATTTGGCTCTCAATTCCTTTAACTGGAGCATGTCAAATAACTTCAGCTGTCACATGTCATATCTGAGAGACCATGAGCTTTGACACAATATGTGTCAAATATACCTTCAAACAAATGCAGCACTTCTCTGGGAGGTAATGACAATTGCTGAACATGATTTCCTTCTGAATAAATATGAAAACTCCACAGACATCAGTCAAAAAAAATTAACTTTCCTTGAAGACATTTCATAAGAAATGCCTTCTTTCCTCTGTCTCTGCTACCTCTCTCTTCTCTCACGGAAAATGCCAAAGTGGATAAGTTCAGGACTTACCACTCTGAAAAACAAGGGGGCCTAGAATAATGAAAGCCCAAACCCACAAACATCTGTACATAACTAGACTTGTCTGAAGTTGACAGACATCTTGTCCCTATTGCTTCTGTGTCACTCCGGGTCCATTACTGGTTTTTGACTGTTGTCCAACAGACAGACCCAGAGATAAAGAAGGAAGGACTCCCTCTTGGCATGTGTATGAAGCCTATTGCAGGGAGCATTTCACCTCTTTAGGGCCCCTGCTTACACTTACATATTGCTTAAAATACAGTATTTGTCGAACATTCAGTTATCTCCTCAGAGGAACCAGGAAGGAGAGGAGAAACATTTTTCCCCTTTTCTCTTTAAGTACAAAGAAAAGATTCAGATGTGGTCCCCAATTCAGATCCTGTTCAGATCTGAGATCCAACAAAGCAAACCTCTCTTTGTTAGGGAACCACCAACAGTTAATTCGAAAGCAAATCTAATTTTAAAAGTGATCATAAATAGATACGCGTACTTGAAAATAAGAAATTCAATATGAAAGGCAGTTAGATATGAATAGAAAACAAAAAAAAAATTATGGACTTTATAAATTTATACAAACTTACTCTCAAAGCCTATGAATGTGGTGAAAGGACTCCAATGTATTTAATGTCTCCAGTGGGGAGTATGGGACTTACAGGGATGGAGAAATGTCTCTACAGTCACACCTGACAGAGAACTATGAATTCTATTGAGATTTCATGATCAGCAGATGATAAGTTAATAATGATGAGAGAAGAGAGGCAATTAGGACAGCTCTAGGAGCATGAAATAGATGCAAATATCCCATTATAGCCATTAAGCAATATGGCACAGCAAGACACAGGGTAAAACCAAGGAAAGACGAGCCTGGCCAAGCTGGTTGTCACCTATGCCAAGTGCAATCGTATCACTCTTTGCTGCCAGCAAACCCAAACCACCAGCAGTGCCTATCTCAGAAGTGAGAAACCCCTGAGTCAAGAAGGAAAAACAAATGGATATATTAAATTTACCTGAAAACTGTCCTGATTTTACTCATCTCTAAAATAATCTGTGTATTCCAAAAGGAAAGTACTCTTTAAGAGGGATTTTTAGCCTGTTTGATAGGCTGTTCAGCAGAAACCCTGGAAATAATAAAGCAGTGTTAAAGCAGATTGTCTGTCTCATTCAGCTGTGTCATGGAGCTGATCCAAAGACTCCCAGGAACTTTAAAAGGTGCTGGAGCTGGCCCATCAGTTTCTAGTACTAATAGGAACCGAGCTGTTAGTGTTTTTGCATGACATCCTGTAAGGAAAATCACTGGCATTTGGCTTACTCAGGAGATTTCACCATCTGTTATTGTAGAGACCCAATAATGATACAAAACACAAATAAGCAAAAAAAAAACCAAAAAAAAAAAAACCAAAAAAAAAAAAAACCAACACTCTGTCAGAGTTAGTGAGGTCTTAAAATATTCCTGCACAGGTAGAGAGTTTTGCTGGAGGAGAATCAACAGAGCACCGGGCTCAATTACATCCAAGTTCCCTGTGTAAGACCTGTCAAGCAACTCATATCATCACGTCTGTAAGTGACTGTGAGTAATGGGTTTATTTAAATTCATGTGGTGTTTGCTACCTACACCCAGACAGATAATGGACAGATAGCAGAACAATGATCATTAAGAAGCTATCACTTAATTCTTGTTTTATTCTGCAGCTTGCCTGCCTTCATCTGTCTTCCCTTCTGAAGAAGTGAGCACGTTCCTTCTGTCTCAGATGGAAATGCAATGGCCTATTATGCATTCAGCACAAGTTTTCCATTTTTATTCCAAAATCATGACAGTGATACAAATATGAAAGCCCACAGAATTTGTTTCCAAAAGCATTCAGCTCCACGCAAATATGTTTAGCTTTCTGCAATTGAATTTCTTATCCCTCAAAACATGCAGCCAACTTTCTTCTAAGTAGTCAATATAACATTTAAGGAGTTTTTTTGTCTTACCAAAAACAAGAGGTATTAAGTATGGTGGTAAGGGCAGAGCATCCTACAAAATATTGAAAAAATCTGTTGGCTCACTGCAGTTCTATTGATTTAAGAAACACAAAGGGAATATGCTGAACAAGATGAGCTGGGAAATTTAGTATCATCATGTGAATGTAGTAGTAAAGCATCCTACATACTCTCATCACTGTCAGCTTCCTGCAGGACAAAAATGTGTGTTCAGCCCTGAAAACTATGTCCTTCCAATACAAGTATTGGTATTCAAGTATTCATTGCCCTAGCTATCTGAATTCCTTTGGGTTTAAGGAAGATGTCAAAGACTTACAAGTTGTGAATGCTGTCGTGCCAGTAAAATTAATGACTCCTTTTCTGCTTCCCATATTTAAAGCCTTAAATGAGTCTTATTGCTGTGGAAAACAGGAGGAGCAGAGGGGCTGTCAGGATGGAATTGTAAATCTTTTGGCATTTAAAATCTTAGACCTGATTGACCTCATGACGGTGCTTCAGACCAGTATTTTTCTTGGTGTTGTAAAGCAAGCAAATTACTTTATCCAGGCATGAATCCTACTTTGCAGTCTGCTGTAACTAACTGGGGTATGAGGCTCAAGTGAAATGCTGCAGTCAAGCAAGTAAACATCAAAAAACAAACAAAAACATTTGCATCTGAGGAACTATTAAATGTATTTATCATCTGCCCTTTGAGTCTGTGTAAATGCTGGAGTAAGGAGACAGTAACATGAATAATTGTAACTCAGTTATTAAATAAAATGTAATTACATTAATAATTAATACAATAAGAACTGGTGCTGGCCCAAGTGGTGTATGCTGAGGTTTTAACTGGTGCTTGTCAAGGCATGATGGACCAAGGGTTGCTTGGTGAGGGGGCTCCCTTGTTGCCCAGATCCCCCAGCACACTGGGCTGCAACACGAGCTCAGGGCTGGCTATTTTCAGTGCAGTGAGGAGCTCCCAGCAGAGCCCTGCTCGTGGCTGTAGGATGAAGCCTGGCTTCAGAAAGCAGAGTCAGCCTGCCAAGCACTTTGCCTACGGTGTCTGTTGAAGCAGCAGCTCTGGCCCAGGGGAACTCAGACTCAATAGGTGCTGTTGACACCCTCGTATTTCATCTGGCTTCCCCGCTCTTCCCCACAGCCATTAGAAAGGCTCTCCTGAAAGCACTTTGGAGCAGCAGCCAAACCCACATTCTCTGAAAATTCCATGGGATTTTCTTAAGGAGTGCTCATGTGCCCAGAAGGTAGAGGGAGCCCTGGAAAAATGGCCAGCTTATGATTTTCTCTCTTTGTGCTAGCAGCAGAGATGACCCCACATGCCCTATTGAATTGTTCTTCCACCAGTCCTTTCAGAAGGGAGCAGGTGATAAGATTCTCCAGAGAGTATCTCCTGTTTTACCAGCACACCCCTAGCCCCTGCTTTACCTATCAAAAAACCCACAACCCAAAAGATACTTTTCCTTGCAAGGTATGTCACAACATTGAAGTTAGGTCTGAGGAATGGTGCCAGCTGAATGAATCTGTCTAAAGCCTGGAGATCATGGGATTCATCCAACGGGGCCAAATTTCTGCTGCCATCAGAGGCACACCTAATTTACCTCCATGCAAACAGGAACAGAGCGTACTCACCGACCTGGCTGCTGTCCACTGTGGGAGCGTGCAGTGCATTCCAAGCATTAATCCTTAGGACACAACTGCAAGGTCACAAAGTAATATCTTCTATTTTCTATAGGTACAAAGAGGTGAGCCAAAGACAGAGATGAGACTGGAACCAGATTTCCGTGCTCTGGTTTACCTGCTAGGCTGAAGCCTTTCCAACAGTTGGAAAAAGATTTTGTATGTTATATTGAGAACCCAAAACCACCAGAAAAAAATAATCTTGTGTGCTTTAATGAGTAGAGTGAAGGAAATATGTGATGTACATGAGTTTTTCTGAGATTTGGGGAAGTCAGTAATTAAGTTAGATGATTATCATACAGTCAAAAAGTGTTGAAGAACATCTTCACAGAGAATTCCAGGGTTTGCTCCTTCTCATCAACAATACAGTTCAGGGCGCTTTAAATCGTTCTGGCCTATTATCATGGAGCTCTTTTCTCTTGTTTCTGCTGCTGGCTATGCATTTCCCCATATAAATTAATTATTTTTATGGACAAATATCTTTGTAAAGCACTAGCACTCTGGCCATAGCCATCTAGTTTAAGTGAGGCAGCATAGGTAAAGAGAAATGGGTATTCAGTGAATGTTTTTGAGGAAAACAAATTAGCTTTGGATGATGAAGACCTGAGAAAGTGCTATGGTAACCTATATGGTATTTACTTTTATCAGCTATATCAGTCTTATAACAGGAACTATTTCTTCTTGTGTGTGGACTGGGCTGCAATGAAGGTAATATCCCATTTCCTGCAGCTTCTTGTTCTCTGCATTGTTCTTAAGAATTCATGATCCCTAAGAGTTTTATGCTGACACTGGGAAAGAAGTGATCTTTGCTTCTGCCATTGATTCACACCATACTTTGCTTTCTCCACAGCTTCTCATTGCTAAATACAGGGATGGCATTATACCCTGTAATAAAGGGAGTTGTAATTTTGGAAAAATACAAAATCTTGTTTATTGGTTCAGCTGCTGAAAAGGAAAGAGCTGTTCATAACTCTGAAAAAATATATTTCTTAGCGTAAGGGCTGGGTGTTCAAAACAGAGAAGTAAACTGGATAAAATTAGTTTTGTTGCAGTTTTTCTTCCCTGTTGCCTCGCTGATCCATCTGGGACACTCTCAGTCCCTGAGCGAGGATCATGTCATTACTTTAGACTCACAGCCTGCACTGAAGCACAGCTAATGCTCTCCTGTAATTGTTTCCTGAATGCTGAAAACAGCAACAAAGCCCACATGCATGCATGCACATATATGCTCACTGCTATGCTTAGCCTGATGGAAATTTTGTAAATTGCTAACTCTGTCTGGAGCTGTATCACTTCCAACCAAACATCAGCACATCGGTTTGGGCAGCAGAGCTGAGAGCCAGAAATGGCTTCTGTGGAACAGCAGGCTTAACAGCTGAAACCATCAAAGCTCTGAGCCTCCATGCTGGCCAGATGATGAGTTTTTAATTTCTTCCCTGTGGGTCCTGAGATGCAATAGATAAAATAGGAAAAAATTCATACATCAGGTCTGTTGGCCTTTAAATGTAAATGGAGAAAATCTGCAACTTCTATGAGAAAACAAACTAATCAGTTGATATATTTCTGTGGTCCTACAATAGTCGTCTATCTCTCACATGCAGATATCTATCAAAATGCTCTGAATTTCTTGGTACACCTACTCAAATTCCATATACTTTGTACTAGATGCATAAAATCAGAGAGGAAAGGAGGGAGGAATTAAATTTTACACTTGAAAAATTATGGATCTTTCATTTTTATGCCTCCCCACATTACACTCATATTTAATTTAAGATCTTAAGTGGTTCTAAATAAGCTTCTAGGATTCAGTTTAAGCACAAAATATCCATTCAGGATGAATGAATAATTCTGAATTGCTGGAACAAGAGAACGAAAATGGCTTTAACATTAACAATAGGACAGATCCATCAACAGATAACTATGATTGACACAAATGGAGCCTCTTTCACTGGTACTTGATATGGCCATTGCATTAGACAGTGTTTTATTCCTTGTGATTACAGTTCTAGCTCAAAAAAGTCTGTTCATACAAGAGAACTTGTAGTTCAAGTCTATAATACCCCTGACTCACTGAACCAGTGGACCACACAAAGTCTCATGTCAATAACTGGCACAAATTATTGAATTTATCTTGAAAAATGGACAAGTTTTCTCTGACTGTGATTCCTCTTCTTAAATTTGTCCAATATTTCCCATCATATGGTTGTCTCAAGCCCTAGGTGAGTGGAAACGTAGAGTGTTTTCTACTTGAGGTTAAGTGCACCAATAACTTGGGAGAAAAGAAGCTGCTGGCATGAAGAGAGAGAAGGCTTGGAAGAGGAACACAAGGAGGTCTGCTTTGCTCCTTCTCATCAAGGAAGGATGGGAATAAGGAGCAGGATACACCTGAAATCTGCTGAAGGGCTGAGCTGAGCAGGAATCAATGAAAGGAACAGCTCACAGACTGAAGAAATAGAGCTTTCAGCATTTAAAGTGCTATTGTAACAAACAAACCTCCTGCATGCCAACACCCTGACTGCAGAGTGCCAAGTTAACTCACCAAGTTCTTGCTGGACTAACTGGGGCATGCTGTGAAGATAATAAGAGCATTTATCTGTCCGGAATGCAAGCTTATGGATTGATAGATCATTTGATCTGTATGACTGTATTATAGATTTGCCATTAGCTTTTATCTTTAGCCATGCTGACAGAATCAAAAAACATATTTATTACACTTGGTGGGTTTTAATCGACTTTGCATTTTCCTATGAGTAGAGTTGGAACACAGATAATCTGCAAAATACACTGACAATCTTCCAGTTTATTCTGGTTTATTCATATTTTTTTCCAAAAAACAGCTGAAGAGCATATCACAGATGTATTCTCCTGTAAAAGCTTTACATAAGATTTGAGGGAGAATAAACTAGCATTAGCCTTAGAAGAGAGAAAGATGCAGTGCAAAAAAAGCTTATCCTCTGGGCTTGATGAAGAAAACAGCTCAAAGCCAGAAAATCATTGATCCCAGAATGAAACTGAAACACTGCCCACAGAAAAAAATGTATTTGCAAAATGTGAGTTCTCCCTATTTCATATGGTATTGCTCCTTCTCACAGAGGAGAGCTTTTAGTGCTGAGGCACAAGGTCTGATACTACCAAGGCCTGATAACATCTAAATAATGTGACAGAAGGACCAAACCTCTGCTACACTGAAAATCTGAGAATGAAGGGGACTCCCTCTTATGTAGATACCTTTGTTGCTGATGTCTCATGTGACTGGAGTGACTATATGTGGATTTTATCAATATAGTCAATAGAGTGCAGGGTGTGAATCAGCCTAAAATAGAAAGGACCTGGGGCTTCTGGGGCACAGCAAGCTGCCCATGAGCTACAATGTGCCCCAGGAGTCAAGAAGGACAATGATATCCTGGGATGCACTAGGAAAAGCATTGCCAGCAAGTCAAGGGAGTTGGTCTGCCCCTCTACTCACCCCTAGTGAGGCCACATCTGGATACTGTGCCCAGTTTTGGGCTCCTCAGTACAAGTGAGAGGGTCCAGCAGAGGCTACAAAGATGGGACAGAAGCATCTCTCTTACAAGGACAGGCTACAGGAGTTAAGCCTGTTCAGCCTTGCAGTAGGACAAGAGGCAAAGGGCAGAAACTGATGCCCAGGAAGTTCCAGCTGAACACGAGGGAGAATTTCTGTCCTGGGCAGTGACCAAGCACTGGAACAGGCTGCCCAGAGAGGCTGTGGAGTCTCCCTCACTGGAGATAGTCAAGAACTATCTGGACACAATCCTGTGCTCTGGGGTGACCCTACTTGAGCAGGGAGTTTAGACAGGTGACCCACTGGTCCCTTCTAGACTGACTGATTCTGTGATACTGTGAAATTATTTGCATGGCAACAATTTTTGGCCATGTTGACCTCACTGATTAAATGAGAATCTGAAGAGTCCACTCCACCCAGGAAATTCCTTTGTCCAGGTCTACAGACCCTGCTCATTGCCTGTGGAGAAAAATAGATATAGTAGTGTGCAATTTATTTCATCCTATTTCAATGTCTAAAATATATTTGATGAATCATGTTCTATAATTAACTAATTCCAGGAATAAAGCTGTGCTATTGGTTTACATAACAATAGGGGAGGTTAAAAAGTTAAAGCCTGGGATCCTGCAAGGATAGAGGAGTTCTTGTAGCATGCCCTGGTCTTTTGAAGGCTGTTTTCCTAAGGAAATAGGGCTTATGCAGTTACATTAACTGTCAATTCCAATCAAATTTGAATGATAGCCACTGTCAACAAAATCATACAAAATACAGACTTTGAAGATATTAATTTGTTACAGGTTTCATTTTTGAGGAAAGGAAGGTGACTGAATAAAGGAATGAAAAATGTGATTAAAATCCCTTGATAAAGAAAGGCTGAAGAGTGAGTTAGCCACATAGCAAACCACAGGCAAAGAGGCATTCCATAGAGAGGCTGTATCACTATTGTAACCTATCTTACATCAGCTGGAAACTGCCAGAGAATGTATTTGTCTTGAAAAAATTAAAATGCCCTAGTCTTATTCTATGTCAGAAAGGATAGACTCAAACTAGAACACAAGTGTCACCTGGGGATAGCCTGTGTTTGACTGACATCAGTGAAAGCTTGGCTCTGAATTCAGTAAATCCTGATTCCACGCCTTGCAGACTTGTTTTAGACAGGGAAGTTACAGGTAGGGCACAGTCAAAGCAGTGAGTAGCATATCCAAACCAGTGAGAATTCCTCTGGTCTGGGGTGTTGGCCATCTTCAACACCTTCTTTTTGCACATGTGGATGTCACTTCTACAACCTATTAGGATGTACCAAAAACATGCAGCCTGTGATAAAAGTAGGCTGTTATTCAAGTGTTGTCTTGATTTTATATTGGAGAGATGCCATAGGAGTTCCCATTTTAAATCTTGTCACCTGTTTTCACAGGCCTGCCCTGTTTTCCATGTATATTTTTCATTCCTGGGTGGAATAAGAAAGACAGAAGATGCTGGCCTTGCTGATTTTGCTTTCCTGAGAAAAAGATACCTGGACCTGAGCCATGAAGGGAAATTTTTTCACTGCTTAGTGCCAAACTGAGTGTGATAGTCTAAAAAGCACATAAGGTCATTCCATTTAAAACTTAGGGAACTGCAGTTCTTTCTCCCTGCAAGCTGTCATATAGCTTAAAGGTCTAGAATTTTGTCAAAGATATCTGCCCTAGAATATGAATTTCAAAATTTCCCCTCAATTTCCTTCACATTTCCATGCTTGTTATTCTTCTGTAAATTCCTACTACTCAGGCACATTTAGTGAGACTCCCAGAGCTGGTTCCCACTCTCAGCACACCCTGAGCTGCTGTTCAGCTACTGCTGCAGCAGAGCCGCATCCAGGGCTGCTGTTTGCTTCCTGATTTTCTCTCCTTGCTCAAAGATCCCTCTGCAGTTCATCACATGGGATGTAGGGCCCTTTGCCTCCCAGAAGCATGACACTGGCATGTGGTGTAACACCACAGCCCTGGGAAAAACAGACCATCTCCAGAGATGGTTCTTCTCCATCATCTTCCTCTCCATGGAACAAGCTGTGGAACTGGAAGAATATGCCCTTGAGGGGAGTGCAGCCTGATTCACAATCTGGCATGTACAATTCCTAACCTACTTTTTTTCTCATGCACCTGGTCTTGTGGTTTCTCAGCTCTCATTTTTCAATCACTGCCTGACAGGAGAATTTGAGGCAGTTATCACAGAATGGCTTTTATTGCATACCTGCTGCCATGAGGATGGCTCTGCCTTCCTGTGGTCAGTAGAAATGTTGGCAATCATGAAGTTTCTCCCCAGTCAAAGCCAGAAAGTGCAAGCAAAGCAATGAAATCCTCACCTCTGGTTCAGTTTTGTTAATAAATACAACTAGTGACTCTTGGCCAGTTCTTGAATTCTTTAATAGGATTATTATTCATTCATGCTGGCCTCGGTGAAATTTGGGATACAAGTATTAATCTTAGATTGCAATGAGAATTGTAATAACAAGAGAGCTTGTTATTATAAGCACAGAGGCCACACAGAAAGAATATCCAGTCCTGATCCTCCCAAAATAAATCAGATCTAACTCCTCCTGGAGTG
This sequence comes from Lonchura striata, assembly GCF_050655825.1. Lineage (NCBI taxonomy): Eukaryota > Metazoa > Chordata > Aves > Passeriformes > Estrildidae > Lonchura > Lonchura striata. The sequence continues at coordinate 68,986,626 of NC_140741.1, forward strand.
AGGCAGGAGTACATCCTTACTGTGGACTGTACCTTCTAAGAAATTATAAGCCTCTATACAAACATCCATGCGAAGCAGTTTTAACTCTTCCTTGGACAAAACTCTGTCTGCCTCTAGTGAGGGATGAAAGGAGCACAGTTAACACCTGGGCTCATCCTGCTTAGCTTTAGGTTCCAAAGAAGGAACTTCACTTTAGATGGCTAAAATCAGATATGAACATTTCTCTGAATATTTTTTGCCAATTTCATGCTTCGTCCAAAGCAAAGGATCATCACCATAGACTAACCATAGAATGGTTTGCGTTGGAAGGAATCTTAAAGACCATTTAATTTTCACCCCCCTAGCAAGCCCCAGCCAACTGAACACTTCTAGCAATGGGGAGTGCACAGTTTCTGTGGTCAACCTGTCCAAAGTACCTCTTCACTCTCACAGGAAATAATTTCTTCTCTATATCTAATGTAAATCTACTTCCAATCATGCCCTTCTAAAAAGTCCCTCTCCTTGTAGACCTTTCATCTTGGTTTATATGAGATGTGACCTTATATAAGAACATAGGACAAAGTTTGCACAGGTTTAGAAAAACATGAAATCCCTAGGAATTTTTGAGGTTATTCATGTTTGTCCTTCCTCTTCTTTGTTGTTATGTCAGAGATCTGGCACCATAGAGCAGCTCCTTGGAAGGGGAAGTGTCCCAGACATGCACGGTGCTTCATCCAGCAGCTCAGCTGGGCCTTCACCTGCCGCCAGATGTGCTGATGCAGAACACTTGTCGGAATCTGAGATATTGATGATTCTGAGATTGTATAAAGTCTCTGTCTTTCTGCCCCACTGCCAAAGAAGAAATCATAATTCATCTGTGCTGGTTCCAAGGTTGTTTATTCTGTTTATCTCTAACATGTTCTGCTGCCCTGCCCAGCTCTGTCCTGCAGGGCAGCGTGTGGGGCTCTGTCCTCAGTGGGATGTTACAAACATTAAATACCAGAAACTCCCTGGGCTGGATTTACAAGAACGTGCCAATATCTGTCACCTGTGTTGAACAGTGTGTCCCCAGCCTAAACCAACAGAAAAATGCCAACACTACAGTGAAACATGGAGGGCATGAAGAAGGAGAAAAAGGACAAGACACACCCAATTTCCTCCATCTTGTCCCCTTCGGACCTCTAATCTAGAATCCTAAAATTTTACTTTTGCACCCATGCCACACTTAATTATTACTTATAGCAAACACTCAGCACTTGTAATTCATCCTGTAAGATTGAAAACTCTTTTCCATAGACAGAGATCACAGACAGTTCTCTGGGGGCTCTGTCCAGGGGGGTTCCTGACCCCCTGCCAGGATCCCAGACCTGCCAGGGCAGCCAGAGGGAAGCCCTGGATTCCCACAAACACTAGCACTGTTCCAGATACTCTAAACAGGGCCTGTGTCTTTCCTTCCCTTCATTAGCAAGGAATTCCCCCATCACACTACCAGGCCATGAATTATTCCAGCAGAGGGATTGAGGACCAAGTTGGGTGGACTGCAAATTCAGTTCTGTGGCAAACCAAATGGCTGAAAGTCCATTTACTGTCAGCACAGAAAAGAAAAAAGACAAAGCCAGTGCTAGAGAAAGCTGTTTCCTGCACAGTTCTGGGCAGAAGGTGACAGACTACAAGTGGCAGCGTCCCCAGGGCGTCCCAAAGCAATCAGTGAATGGAGCCACAGTGAGCCATCAAAACATGCATGGCTTTACCCAGTGTCTCATCTCTTCTTTCATAATTTGTGCTAAATGCCTCTCTAAATTTTGAGTTAAGCTGCTGTTGCCATAGCAATGGCCATTTAGAGTGAGAGAATGCAGTGTATGTGTTGGGGGTGTGAGGCTCTGGCTCTTGTCATAAAAATATATGTCTGCATGTACATACACTGCTGTGGAGCTGCAAGAAATGAGCCAAGCAAGCAGTTTGCATCAGATCTGAGGGAGGGACAGGTGGCATGGAAAGAGGAGAAGCCTGGTGCAGGTTGGAATTGTTTGTTCCAGGATGCACCTGCAAAGAGGTGAGTACTAAACTGAAATGAGCCTGAGTGAGAACTGACTGACATTTCATTTCCTAGCACTAGAAGTCACTCCCTTGCTCAGGACAAGGCATGTTTGTTGCTGCTTTCATGAGATAAATCTTTGCAGAAACAGGAAAAATTTGCTTTCTCTGGTTTATTTTCATTAAAAGTAACTCTTGCTGCTAGCTCTCTAACAGGAAATGCTTTTAAACAATCTACCCCCACTGTTTATACAAGTTCATTTACCAGGGCACAGGCTGCAAAAAGTCAGTAAATAATGCAGGCATTATATTACCTAATTTTAGATCCACTTCTAAGATTTTTCAACACACTTCTAAGATTTTTTCAACACTCTTAGCACTAGCATTTTTAGTGGTCACAGCAAGAGAGATTTAGAACCTGTGAGGTTATTCCTCACTTTCTGCCACCTCTCTGTTGGGTAAGGAAACTTTAAATAGTTACAGCTAGGGCAAGATCCTGCTCGTATCTCTGAGCCTGGCTCCCTGGAGACAGAGGACTTTGGCAGAGGTCCATCTTCCTCCAACTAAATTTGGTTTAGAAGTGGAGTTAAGCATCACCTTAATCAGCAAGTGCAGGCAGGGTCCAAAGTATTTGGGAATTCTCAGCCTGAGAGTGAAATTTAGGTACCTGAAGCACTAACTAATGAAGAAGAGAAGTCCATTTGTGTCACTGGCTGGACCTCAAATTCTTTTGAAGTCGCACATTTGACTGATTGTGAATAGCCTTTTTAAAGTCCATAAATTCATAGCAGGGCATCCAAGTTTGATCATGCAGCCATAAACTTTTGTGACGTATCTTGTCTCTCCATGAGTCCAGACAGAGTCATGAATCAGAATTAACATGCCAGGCTCCTGTAAGAACACCTGATTTAAGCTTTGAAAATAATCTGGGGCCCAAAAGAGAGACATAAATGCATGTATTTCCAAAGTATAGCTCTGTATTTGACTGTTTTTCAGTAAATAGTGGACACCAGCTCCTACTCTGTGTTGGTGACATAAGGACACATTTTGTGCATGGCAGGTCTGAGACTGAGCTATTGTTTGTGGAAAGTTCCAGTGGTACTTTCTGGTGGAGGTGAGGCAGTTTTGTGCCTCACTTTGCTGACTGGAAAAGAGAAAGGCAAAGAGGATCTATCAGGCAGCAAACCGCATAAGCTTCAGTAGTTTACTGATTTACAGCAGCTTCAAAACAAATTCTGTAAAATTTTTAGTACAATCCAGTTCCCACAAATAGCTGAGGGTAGCTTTTGTTTCCAGCAAATTTCTAAGACTTTTGTGATTAGAACTATAAAGGTAGTAAGCACAATTCACAATCAATTATGTTTTATTAATGTTTTTTGAATACACGCCACAGCCCAGTAATCATGAAGCCGTTCAACAATGTTGATCTAAAGTCAGCTAATAGCAGGATGTAATTTGTGGCCGTCTCTGCTCACTTACAAAACACTTGCTCCGTTAATTGTGATTTCACACTCTGCTGAATGCTGTTGCCTGGAGGTAACATTCATGTGATGGAAGAGTTACCAGTCTGGGCTATGGGGGGGGAGGCTGTAGGGGGGGTGGAGGAGGGAAGGATCATTTCAATAGAGGGTACTGTTGCTAAATTTTTAATCCTTTTATGTTAAAAAAAAAAAAAAGAAAGAAAGAAAGAAAGAAAGAAAGAAAACGACTAAACATCAAAAAGCTACAATCGACTACTAAATACGTCTTTCTTTAAAACCTGAATATTATTTCCATGTTTTGATCCCTTTTTATTGCTTTTTTGTTATTACCAGGAGCACAACAAAACAAAGGTGAAACCCTGTCAGGGGAATCAGGCACCTACCTTGACCTCATACTGTAGATGCTTGGCAAACCCAAAGCAGGAGCATATATTTTCATTTAAAATGTTTTCGTGCCCTTGGGGGTCCCAGAGACACCTGGTGTCTTAACCAGAACAGGCAGGAGATTCTGCTGGAGGAGGTCAGAAGTTCCTAAAATGTTGCCATATGATAGTAAGTTAAGCAGATGGACTTTCATCACTGAATAGTTGGTCAGTGGTGATGAGACAAGAGTTCAGCCCTGCACAGGGACGGGCAAGACAGCTCCTGCTCTAAGTGCTTGCAGTGAATATGTCAGAGGAAGAAATATTGCCTCAATCAAATAGGAAGAACCATCTTAACTTGGAAAATTTCCAGCTGAGTGTTTGGTACTGCTGTGGCAAACTGGGAGATACAGATCAGATGACACAGGGATAGGAGCATCAGCCTGGGAAGGTTTTTGTTTGACTCATCACTAAATTGGGGCAGGGAGAAGGAGCCACAGAGAGGATTTTGTCCACTGCCTGCCATCACCTCCAGTATTCCAGTTTCTCCCATCGTGAGCAGTGATAGGAGAGCACCAAGCTGGGTTTGAGTGCCTCTGCCTGGGGGTCCAAGCCAGGACTGAGTAACATCAGAGCAGGCTGGGTGGCAGCAGAAGTCACCACACTGCAGCCAGAGAGGAAAAAGGGTGCACACTCTGCTGCTCTGTGGGTCTGGAGTGACCCTGGGCTGCCTGTGCTGCCAGCCAAAGCCTCAACAGAAGAAATAGCAGCAAAGGACTCTCTGCCCTCCACATACTCAGAGGCCCAGCAATGTTTTCTGTATTGCCAAAATGTGGGGCAAACACCTTGGCACAGTAGCAAGAGTGAAATCTGGCAGCTCGCTTTGGAGTGAGCCAAGACTGCCCAGGCAGAGCACCTCAGCTGGAACAGGTTCATGGGGAGATCCAGCCTCAAGGAAAACCCTGCAGGTGCTTCAGAGAGCTGAGAAGTGATTAGGAGCACAAAGCAGCAATGATCTCTGTGTGGGCAGAAAAAAATAGATGCTTAAGAATCAATTAAGAGGGAAAGGTTAAATACGTGTCTAAAGAGTAAATGCACACATACTCCTCAGGGGGCTATGCTTTGGATGGTGTTAACTTCACTTAGTTAAGCCTCACTTGCATTAAGCACAAGTGTTAAAGCTTCTCTTAGCTAAATATTTCATCCCCAGGACATGACACTGAAAACATCATGGTTTACTCTGAGCAAGGCTGCTCCACACTTATGCCATCACCTCTCTCACCCAACATTTGACATTGCTGACCTTAGCCTGGTGCTGGTGTTCCCACACTACCCAGGAGGAATAATTGCAGTGACATCCACAGGTCACAGAAGCCAGCTGCCCCTTTGTCCCCAAAGGCTTTATAGTCCAATTTCTTCCTTTTCTATACCTTTCTGGGATCACAGGTGAAGGCTGAGACTAAAGTCAACTAACACACAATCAATAAGCACACAGCACTTGCCTGTTCATTGCAGCCGCTGCTGGTGGGCTTTCAGCTGTCACCAAAGCCTGGAAGAAATAAGCAGGTGGACAAAAAGCAGTAGGATTCAGCTGATTCCAAAGAAGACAGAAGGGAAGATGGTGGGACTTTCAAAGGTCTAACCCTGCATTACATCAAGATCATTACACCACAAATTGTCCAGATGGCACAAAGCCTCAGGCTCACGGCTGGACTTCTCAGTGCACATTGTCAGAGGAGGGAGGAACTCTAATGATTTAGGAGCCTGTAATGGCCTGACCCAGAGCTCTGCCTCTGGTGGTCTGCTCATTGTAACTCCCTCTCCTGAGACCAAACTCAATTTGCAAGAACTCCATGCCAAATGCTCTCATGTATTTTAACAAATAACAAAGTCTCATATTTCCACACCATATTAATGTCTGGCTATCTTCAGGGGCTCCTTGTTCCCCACCAGGCTAAATTAATACCTCTAGTTCTTATCTATAGAGTTATTTAATATCTGAAAACTTAAAGAATAACACATCAAAGACATCTGTTTTCCCACATGATTAATATTTTAAATACTTTTTTTTTCTGAAACAGGATATCATAGATCTCTGAGGAGAGGGTTGGGCATCTGCTGTATGTTGACATTGTAGAAAACATAAAGCATCAGATGTTGATGCTAACACAGTACAAATAGTTACACAGTGTTCTGAATTTTTCTTCTTGTTCTAAAGGAACAGAATATAAGCTTTTATTTTAAGACTGATGATTTACTTGTACACGGATGTATTATCTCTTGCTTTATATGGCTTTATACTGAAATTTCCCCTAAATTTTTATACCTTTTCAGACTCTTTTAAAATATACTAAAAATGGCATGAGCTTGTACAGTTTGGAGCCTCATGCTACTGCTGGTGGTAATTGCAATAATTAATGTTTTTCATGTACAGGTTTTCAAGATGAAATTCACAAAAATACCTAATTGGAAAGCCATTTTTGTCCTTTTTTCACACGGAAAAAAAATTGAGATGTGACAGCCAAGAACTGAAATTTAAATCACTTTGATTAATTTTCAGCAAATTTACATGTCAGGAGCTGATTAACATTTCATGAAGGAAATTCTCTGTTTCCATAGAAGAAATTCACTTGTTTTCTCCACCTCACCATGTGTTTCACAACTTTTCCCTGGTTTTTGTTTGTTTATTTGTTTTCTTTGATGTCCTAATTTAAGCTACCAGATTTCAACCAGTCAGAATCAGGGTGTGAGCAATTTGTGTGCTTGGCACAAGTCTGTCACTATACGCTTTAGGTTACTTTACAAATATTTCTCTTCCAGAGATGATGACATCTCTAATTATAATTGTCAAGCTTGTCTATCACTTTTTTTTTTCTGGTTAAATAAGACATTATATTTCAGTACAGTTCTCATCAGGTATTAAGGTCAAGTTCTGCCAGGGCACATATAAATGTGATAAATGTGTTGGGTGATCTATGCTACTGTGCAAGTTATCCATGATCTCTGAGAGAAAGAAATCCTGGCATTCAGCTTCTTGTGTCACTCTTGAAAAATACACTGGAATTTTGAGCTGAAATTTGAATTGTTTTAGAATTTTGCTTCCCTAAGATAAAATTTGTAGGGCACAGCAAGGGCTCAGGGAAAGATACATCTCTGATGGGTGACCTTGGAGAAAGATCTATTGATGAAACTATTAGCTTCAATATTTGTAAAAGTGACAAGAGCACAGGTGTGGTGGGAACCTCCTCTGTGACCTTACACTGAACATGGTTCTCCTCCAAAGAAAGTTTACAAAGGACAGCAGGTGATAGATACCGAGTTGACATATGGCTCCAGGCACCACAAAAACACATTATGGTTCTGAATAATGCAGTATAAATCCTCAACTGCCAAGGGGGAGCCACCCACAATAAAGCTAAACATAATCTTCTCCAGCACCCACGTCAGCTCTTGTTGCATCCTTTGTCAGGAAGCTGCATAAACAGATGAGCCCTGTAAAACACTGTGAAGGGGAACAAATGTGGGGAAATTTAGGATATAGCACATGGTGAAGAGGAGAGGAAACCTCTCCAGAGTTTTAGCCCTGTCCTGTAGGTTGCCCTATTCATTAGTTAATGGTGTTGAAAAATAGCTAGGCAATCTGAAGTGCATCAGCTCTGTAAGGCTTCCCATTCCATCCTTATAACTGGAAGATTGGAAAATACATGGCTGCTGGATGCTGGATTGCCAAGCATGGGTGCTGGTATGATGGAAGGCATGGACAAAATTGCCACTGATGTATAAGCAATAATGTTTGATTTATAAGTCATCTGGCTAAATGAAAGATTCAACTACAATTCTCTTTGAAGTTTGACACTTACTAGACAAATAGACTGAAAATGCTTAGCCTGATAAGAATTCATCTCTGAACCAACAGCACAGGTGGACCTGCTCCATGAGCTACAGACAAAAGGCCTACAGAGCACCAGAGCTGACATGTGAATTCAGCCCTGGAAGACAGATTTAGTTTTGGAGATTATATCAGTGGCATACTGAATGCAGAAACCAGAAACCCCAGGCCCCAAACCCCAAACCTCTTTCTCATTTTACTTGCTTTCACAGAAACAAGAATGCGCCCATCCTTAGTAAATAAGCACATTTACAGCAAGAAATAGTAAATTTGTGCAACCAAATTTTCATACACAGAGAAATAATCCACCAAAGCTGATGATTCAGACCTAGAGGCAAGTGGATTTTCAATGAGAGCAGCATAGCTGCTATTGAACACAAGTGAGTTGCTTTCAGTAAGGGGTATGCTGAGTGTCCCCCAAGGGCAGATGTGACTTCCCCCTATGGGCTTCTTGTGGCAGAAAGCAAAGGAGCTCTGGAGTGCCAAATGATGTTTCACAAGCTGGATGCTTCTGGCTAAAGTTCAGATAGAGCAATGCTGGCAGAAACCCTCTGATGCAGATCCTTCTCTTCTTCAGCCTGTTTACTTTTCATGTTGATATTTACATTGCTTCTACACCCAGACTCTACTCCTATTTCCACCAGAGATCCAAAGACTATAGGGCAGGAATGCAGTACTAACAGAATACCTAGAACAACACAACCCTGCCTGTAGCTGACATTAAAACTTTAAATATAAACAAAAAATAAAAGAATTTCCACTTGATCAGCAAACACTTCTTTTTGAAATATCCCAGAAACATGCTTTTAGTAGAAGACAGTACTGCAAAAGCCAATAGGAGTAGTCAGTATAGTGAAATCACTTCAGGTAGGATATGATCAGTGGTATCTTCACCATGTTTAAGAGGAGGAATATGGGCTGTATCAGCCTGGAATAGGTATGAAATGTTTGTATATATAGTCTTGAGTTACACAAGCTGCAGAGAAAGCATGTGGGAGGTGCACACCAAAGAACAGGAGAGGAACTGAGCTGCAAGCCCATCTCTGTGATCTGCTTTAAAATATTCTCCATCCCACCAAGATGTCTGTTCAGCATCACCATAGTGACGCTGCTCACTGACCACCCAGATCTGCCTCACAGCTTCCTTCAGGAGTCCCACCCAGGAGAAACCCTGCAGGCACCCATCTCTCACAACCCAAAGGGGAAACCTTCCCTGACAAATCATCCTTTGCATGAACACCTTGACTCTGAACCTCTGCTCAGCATCCTTGGTGCTCAGCAGGGCTCTGCAATGCCACTACATGGGCAGCAGTGCTGCCAAGTCTGATGAAGGAGTGAAGAATATTTTATACCCTAAGCTGTGTTTTTGTTTACTGTCTCATTTATAAAGAGAGGATTTGAATACATAAAGTAGGATGTTTTTCCTGGGAAGCAGAGCTCTGCATCCATGGTGTCACCCTGCAGTGTCAAAGCCCCTGTGACAAGCTCAGAACTTCACAGGCCCTGGGGAGGGTAAGACAATCAGGGTAGGTGTGTGGCCCCCACCCATGGACACCCCTTACCAAGCACTATGTCCCCAGATAGAGCAGGATTGTGAGGATGAGTCACCTGTGTTCTCTAACCTAAATGGGGAACCCACCACCTCTTCCTTTCACATCCCTGGATACCTTCAGACCAGTGCTGTCAACACAAAGTGGCAAAGAAGAATCAGAGAAATGATCATTCCCAGTGCTCACCTACTTGGATTGCCCCTTGGGTTCTGCAGGGACTGATCTCTTGCTGTGCTGATTCCAGTTTCCCTCAGCAGTACCATTGTAACAACCATAAGTGACAGAACACAGAAATCCTTTGTATTCATTGCTGAGGAAATCAGTTGTCCTTGTACAATGCTGAAATAATTTTCAGTACCTTTGTATCCTTTCTTGCTGATGTATGAGAGACACAAAGGAGATGCAAGGTGAAAGGCGATGCCATTTACAGAAACCAGCACCTATGAAGGAGTCAGGAATGAGAACATCCTCCCTGCTGTGAGGGTAAATCCACTGTAGCTCCAGGTATGTCCCAGGGTAGTTTTAGTAAACCTTATAGAGGGCCCCATTTTAAAGTCTTTTCTTGGAAAAACTCAAGTTTCTGGTCGTGTTGAAGAGCTGTTGAAAGCAGATTGGTTTAATATGACCTTTTAAAAGACTCACATAAAAGCCAGAGGGAGCAATAAGAAACGAGGGAGATTTATTGTTAAGGTATCAGAGGAGCACTGGGAAAGATCAAAGTTTGATTCTTGGCTGTGCTGATGACCTTAGTTAAATCACTCAGGAAGAAGCTTGGAAGAACTTGTTTAGGAACAAACAAGAACCTGTTCAGGCTCAGTGCCTCAGTGGGACCCAGGGGGTTCAGGGCACAGTTGACCTTTCCAAATTTTGATAGTAATTGTGAGTGTCAAGCAAATCAAAATCTGAATTTAGAATCTTCTGAGAATCTTAATTCATCTCTCTGTGTCTCTTTTTCTCCCAAGTGTAAAACAGTGAAAACAAATATTTTGCCACTGCTATAAAGCTAAATGTATGAATGTTTGCTAAGATACAGTGGCAACAGAAGCCACAGAGGTAAATAAGATGGATATTGCATTAAAAAAAATTCCCAAGTCCTGTTTTTATCCAAGCAGTGGATTAGTGATGAAAACAATGGAAGTCAACACAATTTAATTATTAACCACACAGTCATTTATATGACAAAAGTCAGCTTTTTGTTTGATAATGATTTCAATGGGATAGTACCACCATTCTATATGCCCTGTATACACTTGAATAATGTTTGGTAAATTAGAGTATTAAGTCTGATACAGAGAGTACTGCTGAATACAGTCATAATTACTTCTGTTAAGAATTACCAGAAAATATATTTTCTGGACCTCTTTAATAATCCACAGGTGATAAACCAACTAGCTTACTTAAAGATCATTTAGGAATGAGGAAGACTTTTTTCCATTGACATTTCTGAATGGAAAATTCTGCTGAGACATTCTGCAGCCCAGAATATTTCGAGAGTAGAGCAAGACCTTTAACAGTGCATCTGACCCATTACTGATTTATGAGAGAACAATGTTGGAATAAATATGAACAAAAAACTATCCTTTCACTCAATTTGGTACAGCAATGTTGAAATTGTGCTAGGATAAACAATTGCCTTGCAATGAGCACACTCATTCATTATTCAGTGTTAAATCTTAATTGTTGCTGATTTCAATTTCTTTGTGCTAAGTGTTTCTAAATTATAAATAACCATGCAACTCTAATAGTATATACTCTGTTAAGGAAAAGGTAAGTACAGAAATAAATTATTAAAGTGTTCTGCTTAACTGTTGCCACACAATTCATCTCAGGATTGGGAGATGAGGCAGCTACTTTGATAAATTTCAAGAGATATTGACAAGGAGTCTATGGATAAATCATGCATCTGTGTCGCATAAAAAGATTTTGTGTATGTATATTTATTTACAAAATTGTTACAATTTTGTAAATAAATATAATAATAAATATAATAAATCTTCACTCTGAGGTTTGATTTTTCTCCTTTTCAGGTCATTGGCAAACTGTCCTAACCCTAGTGAGAGTAAAATCATATCCTAAGTACACACATCCCTGCTGTGTTCTCCCTTTGACCTGAGCACTGAACTGTGATTAACATTAAAGAGAGAAAGTCCAGCTGCAAGCATTTTTATGCCCTGAGCAAGCATCAAACACGAGACTCCTTCCTGTCATGTCTCTTATTCTCTTCTTATACGTCTCTCTTACTTATTTATGTATTTACCTTAATTTGCTTGGAAAAGTTTTGTTTGCCTCAAGGAGGGATGGTTGTGTGATTAAGGTATCTCACATCCCTGTGTCTCCTTTTGCCTTTTCTAATTCTTTCCATCTCTTCTTTAGAGGTCCAGTGGAAAGACCTGTTGGCTTGTTCTTCACTGGCTTGTGGGACAGCACTTCATATCTGGCAATGGATCAGAAGGACTGAAGAGTGGTTTTGCTCCAACCTATGTTTCTTAGAGCTGCTAAAACAGGACCAATGAAGATGTTCACCAGACTCCAAGTCCTTGCGCTAGCTTTATTTTCCAAAGGAGTTTTCCTTTCCCTAAGTGACCACAGCTTTGTCAGAAAGGAAATTAAGATAGAAGGAGACCTGGTCTTAGGAGGTTTATTCCCAATCAAGGAAAAAGGCACTGGGATAGAAGAATGTGGGAGAATCAATGAAGACCGAGGCATCCAGCGCTTGGAGGCCATGCTGTTTGCTATTGATGAAATCAACAAAGACAACTACTTGCTGCCGGGAATTAAGCTTGGAGTTCACATCTTGGACACATGTTCCAGGGATACATATGCCTTAGAACAGTCTCTGGAGTTCGTCAGGGCATCTTTGACTAAAGTGGATGAAACAGAGTACATGTGCCCTGATGGCTCGTATGCCATCCAGGAGAATTTGCCACTGCTCATTGCAGGAGTCATAGGTGGTTCCTACAGCAGCGTCTCCATACAGGTGAGTCACAGCAGCCCCACCAGGTGAGAACTGTTTATCTGCAATTCCAGTGAGAGAACCACTGCTTATGTAAGTTTGCCAATAAAGCAAGTCTTACCTTGATCACTTTACCCTAGAGGGTCAATCTACTATGTGATTTTTACTTAATTTACATTAGTTTGATTCACTCTTTAAAATATTTACTATACATCTAAAGTCTGGCAGCTGTCCAGTTCTTCTAGTTGTGGTATATCCTGAAGGCATCTAAAGCTTCCAAAAGTCTTAGTGTTTATTTTGAACTTTGTATTTCATGACACTTCTACAGCTCTAAGTGCAGAGATATGTTCACATCATCATAATACGTGTTCCTGCCATGCTGCATGTTCATAACATTCGTCATTTTAACAATAGATATTTAAAATTAAAAAATAAATCCTTGTATTACTTCTAGTCACTAGTGGGACTCCCCAAGGCTCAATATTGGGGCCAGAGCTGTTTAATACCTTTATCAATGACCTGGGTGAGGAGATCAAGTATACCCTCAGTCAGTTTGCAGATGACACTCAGCTGGGCAGGAGTGCTGATCTGCTGGAGAGTAGGAAGACTCTGCAGACTGAATCAATGGACTGAGGTCAGTGGTATGAGGTTCAATAAGGCCAACTACAGGTCCTACACCTGGGTCACAACAACCCCCTGCAGGACAACATACTGGAGGAAGAGTGGCTGGAAAGTGTCCCAACAGAAAAGGACCTGGGGGTGCTGGTTGAGAGTGGCTGAACATGACCCAGGTGTGTCCAGGAGGCTGAGAAACCAATGGAATCCTGGCTTGTATCAACAATGGTGTGTCCAGCAGGACCAGGACAGTGACCTCTGTACTGGGGACTAGTGAGGACACACCACACATCCTGTGCCCAGTTCTGGGCCACTCATTGCACCATTGAGGTGCTGGAGCCTGTCCTGAGAAAGGCAACAGAGATGGTGAGGACTCTACAGAGAAAGATGGTGAAGAGTCTCCTCCTGAAGGAGCTGGGGGTGGTTAGCCCGGAGGAGGCTCAGAGGGGAAGGAAGTTGTCGCCAGATGAGGGATGCCCTCTTCTCCCCAGCACTCTGTGACAGGTTGAGAAAAAATGGCTTCAAGCTGCATTACATGAGGTTCATGTTGGACATCAGGAAGAATTTCTTCACAGAAAAGGTTGTTAAGCATTGGAATGGACTCCCAAGGGAGGGAGGTGGTGGAGTCACCATCCCTGGATATATTAAAGAAATTACTGGATGTGGCACTCAGTGCCAAGGTCTGGCTGACATGATGGTGATCAGTGAAAGGTTGGACTCTGTGCTCTTGGAGACATTTTCCAACCTCAATGATTCTGTGATTCTGTGGTCGCATTATTTTGGGTCAAATAAGACAAGCCAGTTCACATGACTCATTATCACAAGTGGGGGGTGTCTTAAGCCCAGACTGATGTAGACTAAGACCCTGCATCTGGTATTTCTTCATGGCCAGCTGCAGGTTTCCAAAGGCATCAAGTCTTGACAATGCAGGATGTTTTTTCAGACTCAGTGTGGGGGTTTTTCCAGACTGAGCACAAGCTTTAATCACTGCACCAGTGTCAATAGCAATAAGAGCTTTTGTGTACTGCAGACTACCCCAGCAGTGACAGAAAGCCCCCAGAACCTCATTTGCCTCTTTTGTAAATAGGGCAGGAGTTCATCCAATGTTCATTTCAATCAGAATTACTCCAGGGAGCTGGTAGCTGCTCTTGTGAAGGCATCAAATGGGAGCATGGTCAGATCCCATAGGACATGCATGAGTGCAGAATTTTAAAAAATTACATTTTATTTCCTTTTGTATTCGAGTGTGTAACTCATCTGTGTATTCATAGGGAATATAAGGGCAAATCCTTACCCATACTGCAGGAGAACAGTTTCTGCAGAGCAAAACCTCAGCCATCTCTTGTAGCAGAAGTGGTTTTGTCCCACTGTGGATCAGATAGCAGAGCAGGAATGTATTCTTCACCAATTATGTGTGTCTGATCACTTGGAGCACAAAGTTTCAGGCTGAAAAAAAGACATCTGAGGGGGGAAAATAGTAGCTACAGAACCTTGGGCAGCACAAACTGTTAGGGAAATAATTTTTCATTGTCTCTTCCAATCACACAAAAAGTACATCAAATGAAACAAGTAAATGGTAGGTTGTTGTGGATGTTAAAAGCTGAATGAGTTCCAGAAGTGACTAGAAACAAAAATAAAAAATTCTGTAAGATACCTCCTTTGGTTCAGCAGTTCCCAGAGCTACAGTTGTCTGAAGGCTGACAAAATATTTTCAAGCATCATATCCCTCTGGTGGAGGAGTGAGAGTTTTTTTGCTGTACCTTTGGTTTGTGGTCAGTGTGGTCCTCAGTCCACCCTAAGTTCAAGTGTGTCCAAAGGACATGAAGATATGAGGTAACCTAAAAGACATATCTATAAAAGTAGTTACAGCAGAGGAGATGGTGCAGGTGTTTCATTCCTTCCCAGAAACCCAGAGGGAGACAGATCACATTTCTAAAATAGTCTGTGGCCTCTTGCACAGCATCTTTCAGCCTGTCCCTTTGAAGCCAGTCTCTGCTGATAGCTGATCTTACACTAAATCCATATCTGAGGAAGTAGATTGGATGCAATACACATCAAATATACAAAATAGAGCATATACATATGTTTTATATTCCAAAATCTTAGGTTTGGAGCAACTGTCCAATGGAAATTGGAAGTCCTAATTGGAGATTTTCCAAATCAGTACATGTAAAAAATAGTAATATAGCTGTATGAAAATCTGTGGGTCATACAATTTTCAAAACCTAAGGAGGAATATGGAACAATACTTATAGTTAATATTACTCTATGGTCTTCTCTAGACTTGTCAATAGTTTTGCAAATGTAAGGCCTTTCTTAACACAGTTCTTCAGAGAAACAAATCATTTCACAAATCATTGAACTTGCCATCAAGTATCTTCTATATTTTTCTTCTAGAAAAAAAGTATTTGGTTGTTTATTTTCTCTTTACATGGATTGTGTTGGCCTTCCTTCAGTCCCTCTTTTCTAGCTTTCCTCTAGATATCACACCACCTAAAAAAGATGTAACTAAGCCCTAGAAAATATATCATTAAGCCATTTACTCCTGTTGCCCATCCTGTTAAGATAGTCAGTCACAAGTTATCTTTCAAAAGAAAATCCCTGTCTAGAATAATAGACATTGTAGACTCAAGCCTGAAATTGTAAGGACTTTCAAGCATTGAAGGCAAGCATTTTGGTGCCATACCAATTTCAGGGTCAGTCACCTGTACAGAGTAGCTCCAGTAACAACTGGAATCACACCACTGCTGAAAGTCAAAAATCTCACTAGGAGTGTGTGTGCAAGGCTCAGCACCCCCTTTCCCTGTGTTTTCAAGCAGCATCCAGGGTGCTGGATGCTTCCAGATATAGCCCTGGCAAGTATTTTTCTTTTGCTGAGAGCTGTAAACATCATAAAGTCCACAGTGCAGTTTCTTAGCCTTAAAATAAAACATGCTGAGTTCTTCAGACAAAAATTATTTCTGGATTTTTTTTTCCCTCCTGTGAATTTTTATTTATATTTCAATATTTTTTTCTTCCCCTCCCTTTGCCCTCCCTCTCCTGCTTTTTTTCTGGACAGCTGTCTGCCAGATCACTTCCTGATGCTCCTGCTGTCAGATTTGTACTTCTTTCATTACCCTTCCACTAAGGAATAAAAGATTTTGCTGGTAAATCAGCAATGAACACCTTCCCCACTGAGTCAGTATGTGCGATAGGCACTTTTTGCAGAGACTAAAAACAAGAGAATGCAGAATGCTTAATTATTTTCTGGTCAGACTAGGCTATTATCGTTAATGATGATCTGGATAATTAGTTTTTAGATGTTGTGTTTAAATTAGCAGTGAGCCCAATCTGCACAGTACTTGATTCTTCAAAACTCAAGCCAGGATTCTTAGTCAATGGAAAAGCTCATGTTAAAAAAAATATATATATATAAAAATCTGTTTTCATGAAATTAAATTCTGATTTGAATAGAATCTGGCATCAGGAAGTGAAGAATTCAAAATTTGAAGAGTTTTCTTTTGGGATTGTGGCTTTTCATCTGAGCCAGGTTACCCACTCTTTCTTAGTTTACAACAGAAATTTAAAATATATTTTCCTTTGAGAGACTGACACAGTAAATATGGTAAGAAAAAGAGACAGTATTAGTTTACAGAGGAGCACCTGCATAGCCAATCACAATTCTATTTATAAGATACTTAGGTCAGTTCTTTTCAGGAATATGCATGTGGAAGCAGGAATACCTTTATTCTGGATTTGTTCTTCCCTGTCCCTGAAAACTGGATTTTCTTCTGAAAATGAAGACTAGAGTCCATTCCCTTCAGTCAGCTCTTAGAAAAATTTAAACCTTCCTTTAGGTGGGCTGGATTTTTAGTTTCTATGTATTCTATATTCACATGGATGTAAAGATTGTCAACTGGCTATCACCTGGCTGTCAACCCACAAGACCTCCAGATCACAACCATGAAAGTTATTTCCAATTTAGAGCCTCATCCAGAAAAAATGGCAGAACAGAAACCAGTGTCCTGCTGTCTTCTCTTCAGTTCCTCGCTGTGTCTCAAGTAAACTGTAACAAAACCACCGCAGCAGGTTTAATGGTACATTGCTGCTATCACAAAAGCTAAATAAACTCCTAAGTGAGTGACCATCTGGCATGAAATTCAAAATATGTACTCATTTACTGGCAATCTTTTCCTGGCTTTTGTTTCTCCTTAGCCACAAAAGTCGGCCATGGGCTAATGGAACCTGAAAGTTAATCACCTCCATTTCCTTCCTGCAAGGATAAACCATCTTTCAACCAGAGTCTTAACAATAGCTTCTGACTTCCATCACCCTGAAAATAGTGTAAAATCCTTAAATGAACCAAAAAATAAATGAAACATAGCACATGGGGCTCTGTCCCACTGTGCATGGGCCCAACAGGGATGTGGGCAGGAGACATGTGCAGGGGGTTGCAGAGGTTTGCCAGGCCACACACACCATTTGTGCTGTGCACTGACAGCCTCTGGTGATTTTGTGCTTCTGAAAGTAAACCAGATCCTTATGTAAAAATCCATTCTGTGACATGGACCACCTACCACCAGCATTTAAGCTACACATGCACTGGTCAGCTTCCATAAGTCTCCTTTAGACTCTCTCTTTTGCCTCTGTTCTTCCCCCCTTTCCACCACCTCTCAGCCAGTCCCTTGCTGTTTGTTCCTCTCTTTGTTTCTAGTCCACATTCAGAAACTGAACAGCCACTAGGCTGAGATTTTCAAATGCCCGAGAACACTGAGCATTTCTTTCCCAGAGATTTCAAAGGAATATGTGTACCTCACTCTGGCTTCTCTGAAAATCCCACAGTAACTGATTACTTTGCAGTCTTTTTTATTGGGTTTTGGCCTATAATTTTTATTTTTTAGTGTATGCATTTTGTCCTTTTGCTAAGGGGAAGTTGTAAAACTTTACAGGGACAGACAAGTAACTACTGAGATTATAGGTAAGAAGGGAGGAGCTCTACCATATAATGAGAGAATCATAGAATTGTTGAGGTTGGAAAAGACCTCTAAGGACATTGAGTGGGACCTTTACCCAGCACTGCCAAGTCCACCATTAAACCATGTTCCCAAGTGCCACATCTACATGTTTTGAGAATACTTCCAGAGCTGGTGAATCCATCACATCCCTGGGCAGCCTGTTCCAATGCCTGACCACCAATTCAGTGAAGAAATTTTTCTTAGTATATAATCTAAACCTCCCCTTGCTCAACTTGAGACCCTTTCCTTTTGTCCTATCACTTGTTACATGGGAGAAGAGACAAACCCCACCTGGCTACACTCTCCTTTCAGAGAGTTGTAGAAAGCAATAAACTGTTCCAAGAGAGAATGGATGTCACTACAAGAGAAAGTGGCCAAAAATAAGAACTAGCTAGGGTCACCCAGACATCACCTATACTTGTTCTACCCCTTCTGACTAGGATTTACTCATCAGTTAATGTCTCAAATTACTACATTTATCACTGATAGCTCTTTAACTCCAGAAGAAAATCCATGTTCCTTTAGAACAGCAGCCCCAGTTTTAGTATCTTTTCTGATCCTGTGTAAATGGGACAAGTCACAAGCAGGTTTACAAAGTCTCAGAGAAGAATTGCACTCTCATGCAAAGCAAGATCTTCTGCACAGGTCTCTTCAGGGTGGAAGTTTAGTGTTCAGCTTACTTCACTGCAACAGTAATGCTGTGTGGAGGCAGAGTGCATATGTGACCACTGACTGTGCCATCCCCTGCAGAAAAAAGAAAAAAAAAATTTCCTTCAAAGCACAACAACTGCATGCCCTCCATGGTTTACTTTTTATTGCAAGGACAGGCACAAATATAAAAATAAATTCTCAGGTCCCATGCAGAAATGCTAGCTGTTATTCTGACAGTATTCCTTATTTCTGGTGTTCATATTGCAGATGAAGTTATTTCACAGTTCAAGCACTGCTTCTCTCTGTATGGCAGCTACAGAGTCCACTGCAAACATTTAGCTATATTTTTCCTAGCTTCATTGCCTGAATTTTCATGAGAAGAGCAAGGCCAAAAATAATGTTTCCTTCACTCCTCTTCCCACCAACAAGAAATGCCAGACATTTTTATTTGTTTGATAGTGAATTATCTTTTCCTGAGTTACCTTTTGGAAGCAATTTTATTAAGGAACATTACTTATAAAGTAGGGAACAGGCTTCTTAATACCAAAGAATGTGAAAGCTGATGGAAACTACTGCTTCAGTCCTGCAATGCACCAGAAGATTCCATAGGAGAACAAGCCAGGCTGGGACTCCTAAATAACCTCACTGCATCTGGTTGAGTTCCTTACAACTGACCTTTAATGGGAAGCAATTTTATTAAGGAACATTACTTATAAAGTAGGGAACAGGCTTCTTAATACCAAAGAATGTGAAAGCTGATGGAAACTACTGCTTCAGTCCTGCAATGCACCAGAAGATTCCATAGGAGAACAAGCCAGGCTGGGACTCCTAAATAACCTCACTGCATCTGGTTGAGTTCCTTACAACTGACCTTTAATGATTTAAAGAACTGGGATATTGGCATTCCCAGTGACCTTCTGAGGTCAGTGCTTGGAGTTCTACTGAAGCCAAATTGGTGCTTCCTGCTGCAGGTCATGACACAGCCCCCGTGCAGTCACTGCCTTCATTAGTGCTTATTATGATATCCCAGAGATGGCACCCTTTGTTTAAAAATGGGCTAGGGAGAGATGATGTTCTAGGCTGACAAAGGTTTTTCAGTTCTGAAAGCAGTGAGGCCCTAAGGTCCTAATTTCCCTTTGAAAACAAGTTAGCTTGGAGTAAATTTTTTTCTTGGGTCCAAGGTGAGCAGCTGCATTTGCATCACTGAACTCTCCTCCTCCCAGATACTCCCAAATTATGTGAGTGTGCCAGAAGAGTCCAGCCTGAGTCACTCTGGGTCACACTGTCCCTAGGTAGGAGCCTACTAAATGCCAAGGGAAGAGGGAAAATTATGGTGGAGCCCAGCATTTCAGTGTTGCTCATATTTGTTGCCAGTGATACAGTGTGGCAGCTCACAGCCTGCTGGGCTGTATCTGCACAACATAGCCAGTACATAGATGGAAATAAATATTTCTGTTTATTCTATTCTTACTGGACCACATCTAGAATATTACCTCGAACTTTGGGTCCCTTGGTAAAAAGAAAATTCAATAAATACAAATATAATCATGGGGAGGAGAGTCTAGAGCACAAACGCTACAAGAAGAAATTGAGGGAACTGCACATGTTTAGCCTGGAGAAGAAAAGGTTTGATGGGAAACTAATATCAGCTTTTCAGTATATACAGGCTTGTTCTCAGGAACACAAAGTAAATGTCTTTACCAACATGATGCAGGACCAGATGATAGAAGAAAATAGTCATAAAATAAGAACTAGGAGATTTTAACCTGAGAAAAAATGCACATTCCAGGAGTTGGGACCAGGGAGACTGCACAAGCCAGTAGAGATTTGGCTAGAGAGGTACTTCATTTAGTCATTACTTTAGGTTTATGCCTGCCACCTACCACACACCCACATCCCAGCCCATTCAGAACCAATGTGTCTTTCCTGCCTTTCTAAAATAGCTCTTTCTGCCAAACTTTTGAAATATTTTTATATTTAGGAAACAAGAAAAATTTAATTAGGGAAAAAAACCCTGTACTATATATTGGCATGAATGCTTTAGATGCAGTTTGACTTCCAGCTGCCCAAATAATAACAAAAAGCCAACAAGGTAGATTACCATAATTTAGGAAGTGGATTAAGCACACACTAGCTGCAGTCCATGTTTTTTCAAAGCAAGAGCTCAGGTCCCGTGCTATAGCAATGAAATTAGGAAAAACCTTGAGATGTGGCTTTGCTATGGTCTTGCTGTGGGAATCTGGACTAGCAACTTATTCCCAGAAATATAAAGACTTTCTCAGGAGACCACAGTCAGCAAAAGAATCTCCATTAGGACAGATTTCAGCTCAGGGAGACAGAAATTTGCCCAGTTTTTCTGTAGAGAAAAAACTCCTTAACCTTAATGTTATTCTGCTCCACAGCCTAATTTATTGTCTGTTCAGAGTAGCTCTTCCCTGTCTCAAAGGAGCTCTGTGAAATTAGATTCATTAAGCCATGTTAAGTGCCATGAGACTCTCGCATGGTTAAATTTCAGAAGGGCAGAGAGTACTGTCATCTAACAAGGGGCCTCCTCTGTCCCACAAATGTGCAATACACACTTGTAAGTTATGGTAAATACACCCTACCTGTTCTAGCACTTTGGAGATTTATCTTTCCTTCTTTTCTCCAAAATATTTCCTGTGTTTTCCAGTCCCATGCACATTCAAAAAAAAAAAAAAAATCCAAGTAATAATCTCAGGGCCATTAAAAAGGGAAATTTTTAACAAAAACATCAGAATAAGTCCTACTGCCAGCAAAAATAAAAATCTTATGAAGGTTAAGAAAATGTTCAATGAGATTCAACAAATCATAAGATAGATCAAGGTCACTGAGACATAGAGGTGTTACCTATCTGTCCCCATTTACCAGCAGGATTCTTGAATGGCCACAAATACACGCAGAAACGAGGTTCATGCGTTAGATAGTTGTATCTAATTCATGGCTCCTTGCAGGGGGTCATTATGAAGCCATTTTCAGTGTTTTAAACAAGATTGGCAATATCTCACAAGCATTTATCTTGTCCCTGCAGCTCAGAGGAGCAGACGTGACAGGAGAAGGGCACTGGTCCCCCCTGGCACTGCCACAGCCACTCCATTTGCAGGATTTGCTGGTGCCAGGATGTCCCTATGGAGGGACGGGGCTGGCAGTGGACTTACTGCCATGCTCATGTTGGGCAACAAATCACCCAGCAGAGTGAGAGCCAGGTTTGCCTGGGGAGTGGGCACTTGACCACAGGATAGTGGCTGCACTGATAAGCCCAGCAGCATGAGAGCAAATGAAGGTTTCCCATCTCTGAATGCAGACTCCATCGACATGCTTTATTCACAGCAAGCTATGCAAAGTGGCTGGTTTGGTTTGCAGATGCAGAGCATCCACACTTATCTTCAAAGGTATCTGTAAAACCCACCAGTTTTGACAGCAAAAAAAACCTGGCTACTACTGCTGCTTAAGTGCCAACATATGGATTTCAGGTACTAATTGCATGCACCACGGCTTGATTAAATTGCTCTCTGGAGCTTTGCCAGAATAAATTATTTCACTGAGCTAAAGCTGGATCTGCACTGCAATTTTGAAGCTGTTCCACACATGCCAAGGCAGCATGGAGCTACACTGGAGGTGTGCCTCAAGTGGTTCAATCTCAGTGCGCATAAGTCTGATTTAGATCCCACTGGGATCTACTACCCTGGGCAGACATAGCCTTAGACATCATCTCCTCTGCAGAACCTGCTACCTGATCCTGTTAGTCTCTTAACCAGGATAACATTTGCATGATCAAATGCTCAGATCAGCATGAAAATGGCTAGAAAAAAGGACTGTTCTGAAATCAATTGCATCAGCTAAGTACCTGAGCTTTTTTGAAAAATTAGTCCCTAATATCACAATGTTACAATATTCCAGAAAATCCCCTCTTGAGAATTTCAAGAAGAGTGTCCTGATCTGAACTAATAACTGATACAACTTCACTGAACTCCATGAACAGTAATAGTTCTCAGGAAGGATTAGATCACTCTCCTTTATGATTAATCAGACTTCCTTAAAATTTTTAATTTTTAGTCCATGAAAAATCTACCATCTGGACAGCTTTGTAATGAAGAGCTTTACAGCAAACAGCTGTAAACACATAAAAACTTTCTTCTTCCAGAGCACAGGAATGAAAATTACAGGTGTTTGCAGGGACCCTGGAAGTATATTGGCCTCCAAGGCTGAGGGCCCCCATGTAAGCTGAGAGAGTAGTTCTATGGATGCTTTTGCTGCTTAGACTAAAAGAAAAAAAAAAAAAAAAACAAAACTAAAAAGGCACAAGCAAACAGAAAAAAAAAAAGAAAAAAGGAACCAAACTAACTATAGAACTGCTATATTTGTTAGCAGAACTTTTCTGTGAGCTGAAGGCTTGTCCATTCACTGACCAGTATTATTTGAGGTGCTGAAAACAGACTTCTTTAGCCAATTTGAGGGGGGAAATGAAGAATGGTATGTGTGCATATCTTCATTATGGTTTAGCACAAATTAAATAACTCCTGCTAGAATAAACTGAGACAAGAATAGCAATTCTAGCCCACACAGTTCTGCAGGAAATGTTCCAGAATAGCTACATGGAGTACATTCTTATTACCAAATCAGATTGCTCTTGAGAGAGGACACGTGAACCAAACCATGTGGATATGTGGGCATGTAATCAAAGTTACAAAGCCACAGGGACTTAATAATGCTCAAAGCATCCATTGTACCTTGGTGACAGAACAAGCCTCTCTGCCCATCCTGTTGCTTTAAAGCTGTTCATTTCCATCACCAGATGCAAATTAAATCCCACACTTCCAGTATAAGGCGGTTCAATGGCTGTTACCATCCAGCAGGGAGGTTAAGAACACAGCAGCTGCTTTCTGAGGGACAGTAACTCGTTCAGCTGCAGCACTTCCCAGCCCTGTGCCTGTACCCACTGGCAAAACTGCAGTGTCAGCTAAAGCTCAGCGTGCGCCTTCCAAGCACTGTAGGAAAGTTCTTATTTTGGCTTAAACTAAAACAAACCACTACCAATGGTTTCTTTGTGAAGGCAAACTTCAACTCAACAGCTACAGCTGAGATGCCAGGACACCTGGTCCTTCCTGGTGTTCCAGAAGGACGGGAGGATAAGAACCTCCTGAAGTCCTCAGTTCCACGAGGCCCAGAGGTTGTGAAAGTCCCTGTACATACGTGGCTCACAGCAGAGTCTGGCCCAGATGAGATTACACCAGTTTACAAGGGCAGACTGAGCTACAGCAAGAAAATAGTTCAGTGTCTGCATTACAGAAAAGACAGAATATAAATCTATAAAATCCTAAGTCATACAGGTTGCTGAAAAGCAATAAAATTCTTCTGTTTGTTTTTTGGGCTTCTATTTTTTTTTACCAGACTGTCTAATTTGCTACTGATGTCTGAGCCTTCAAAATTTGCCTCTTCTACAACATCTTTTTCAAAACAGTCCTTTGCCTTTGAATTCTTACAGACAATCTGTGGTCAAAGAAACAGCTGGGGAAGATTAAAATAATTAAATGATTGGGCAATTTTTAATAAGTTTCCCTTGGGAATCTCAAGTACACTACTGCAGAAATCTCAAGCACACTGTTGCTTTTCAAATGCTTTTGTCAGGCTGTACTCTAAGATTAGCTTCAAATTTTATCTACTGGACAGTACTTCCAGTCACCAATCTTCTCTTTGTCATTTAAGAAACTTTCATAGGAAAAAAATTCCATAACCTTTCTTCATTTCTTTCCAGATGTGATCAAGAGTTTCACTTCCGTGAGAGTAGAATAATGCAAATATTTAAGTATTAGACATAGCCAAATAAAAAAGAAAAAAGGAAAAAAACCAAACCAGGACATTGGACCACATAAATCAAACTGGAAGGACAAATAGAGATTATTAACAATTTTTCTTTTTTATTAAAAACTGTAGGTCAACATGACATTAGGTCAGTTGGGTAGAGCATGGTGCTTATAATTCCAAGGTCATGGGTTTGGTCCCCATATAGGCTATTTACTTAAAATTTGGATTTAATGATCCTTGAGGATGTCATCCAATTAAGACCATTCTATGATTCTGTGATTCTGTGGTTCTGTGACATTGTGAAACACTTGAAGAGTACTGACATGCAACAAATATGACATTTTAGCTGGTCTGCAGCCAGAACATCTCAGAAAAAGTTAGTTTAAATGAGTAAAAAATAGGAGAGGTGGGGACTTAGCTTGAGTGAGATTGGAAAGTTCTGCAAAAGGCCTGCATGTTTGTGATATTTTCACAAAACAGAAATTTATGTTTTCTTAGTGCATTTTGTCATCAAATACAATGAATCTTGGAGAAGATGAATCCCACTATGGACAGCAAAGGCATGCAAATCCCCAGGCCTTTGTAAGGAACACAATCTGAAACTGTAATATATTGTCCATTTGTATCTAATTATTTGTTGTTTAAACAGGCTGAGTTTCATGAAAATAAAGGTCCATTATAGTCCCAGCAGGACCCAGGGAATTAACTGGGCATCAGAACAGGTTTTGTGCATATGCTCAGTGCAATGCTTTCCCTGGAGTTTGTTAGCAGCATCCTCTATCAACACCCTCAATGTGTGAACATCAGAACATCTCTCATTAAAAAACACTGTCAATGCCTTTCACTAAATATTTCTGTTCCAATTTATAAATACCCCTCTTTAATAATCTGTGCACCCCGCTTTGTCTCTAGGTGGCAAATTTGCTCAGACTCTTCCAGATCCCGCAGATAAGCTACGCCTCCACCAGTGCCAAGCTGAGCGACAAATCCCGCTACGATTATTTCGCACGGACGGTGCCCCCGGACTTCTACCAAGCAAAAGCCATGGCTGAAATTTTGCGGTTTTTCAACTGGACTTATGTGTCAACGGTGGCGTCCGAAGGAGACTACGGGGAGACGGGGATCGAGGCCTTTGAGCAGGAAGCTCGCCTGCGCAACATCTGCATCGCCACCTCGGAGAAGGTGGGGCGGTCCAACATCAGGAAGTCTTATGACGGCGTGATCAGGGAGCTGCTCCAGAAGCCCAACGCCAGGGTGGTGGTGCTCTTCATGCGAGGCGACGACTCCCGGGAGCTCATTGCGGCCGCCAACCGCTTCAATGTGTCCTTCACCTGGATCGCCAGCGACGGGTGGGGCGCCCAGGAGAGCATTGTCAAGGGCAACGAGCACATAGCGTCCGGGGCTATCACCTTGGAGCTTGCTTCCCATCCGGTGAAAGAGTTTGACAAGTACTTCCAAAGCCTCAGCCCTTACAACAACAGGCGCAACCCCTGGTTCAAGGACTTCTGGGAGCAAAAATTCCAGTGTAACCTGCAGAACAGGAAGCCGCACAGAAAGGCTTGTGAAAAGCACTTCACCATCAACAGTTCCAACTACGAGCAAGAATCCAAGATCATGTTTGTGGTGAATGCTGTGTATGCAATGGCTCATGCCTTGCATAAAATGCAGAGGACTCTCTGCCCAAACACCACCAAACTCTGTGATGCCATGAAGCATCTGGATGGTAGGAAGCTGTACAAAGATTACCTCCTGAAAGTAAACTTTACAGGTAATAACTCCTCTTTTGGTACCTACAGATAATTAAGCACTGTAATTAAGGAAATGTTCATCAGTCATGGTAACAGCCAGCCAAATTTCTGGTAGCAACTATTTGCACAGTTTAGACCAGGACGGTACACAGGCACAGTCACTCCTGTCACAAGAAGGCAGAAAGGAGAAGGATGAGGAGCTTGATGAGAACTCTAAAAAAAACATGTTGATGTTCCTCCTGCTTCCAGCAGAAGGAAGAGGTGAAGGTGAAAACAGCTGGTCTTGGCAATGCTGCACTCCATCCTCTAAAATTCCACACACCAACACCCATTTAATTCACAGCCAGTTTGGGCATGTCTGAAAGGCAATGGTCCTTTCACCACCTGCTACAACAGGCTGCTAATCCCATGCCAAGACTTGGCCTTCTCCCCCTCACTTTGCTACAAATTTACATAATTGCTGGACTGTGGCCAACGTCCTTGCAATAGTAAAGTAATAATTCCTGTCACAGGACCAGATGTATATAAACTATTCAAATATAATGGGGTAGTGTCATTACCTGTGTTACAGAACTACAGGCTTAATGGCAAAGTATGAAAAAACTGCATTAAACATGTGCAAGAGATGTGGACGAGGGTGAATACAGGATATGAGCAAACTTAATGGGGACTGGCTGCACAGCATGTGGCATCTCTGTGGTTTTGCCACCACATAAGGCTGAGTTTAGCTTTTTTATTAAACTGTGACATCAAAATATTACACCTCAGCAAAGCTAAATTGATCTACAGAGGAAAGAAGTAACATGTAGAATATCCTCTCTTTTTGTTTCTTCATGTCTGAGTTTCTTCTGAAGCATCTAGGTTGAACTTGAATTTCTCTGTACTGTGAAACTGATACTCTCAGCTGACTGAGTTGATAGTAAAGAACCGTCATGCTGTGCTTTGAGTGAAACTAGCTCCAAGAGGAATTGAAGGATAAACATGTGTAGGATGCAGCATGCTCAATCCCAAGAGACCTTTAGTAATCATACAATGCTAATAACACTGAAAACTACATAAAACTGTCAAATTGGAGCTCGAAGTTTCCCCTTCTTTAGAGGTGTTCTCAGCGTTTGGCTCAGATTATTTCTAAATACTACCAACCACATCCCTGATGCTTCTCTAATTCCCAGAGGGGTGCAGCTGCTGTAGCCAAGTACTCAAGTCAGAATGAAACACACTTTTTGGGTTTAGACCTCTAGAAATTAAGAATAATCCTTTCTCCTTCCTCCCCTCACAGCACTTACAACACAGAAACACTTTTCTTGCTTGCCTGCATTTATCCTCAGAGATAAATGTCTTTAAATTGTTGAAATCAATTGGTTTTAGGAGGACAGCACTTCATGAGAGCTGATTCCTGGCATGCTGATCAGGAGGGAGGGCAGTGGTGTGCTTCTGTCCCTGCCAGGGAAATACTGCACGACTGTAATGACCTACCTAAATGAGTGGGCACTTCAATATTTTAAACTTCAATTATTTTGAAAATTTTTCTGACACTACAGGTATTTTTATGAGCTTAAATGAAAGCACTATTAATAGAGTCCAGCCTTAAGACTAAGCAACCTTTGTTCAAATAAAGGATTCTTAATGATTTTTCTAATATGCAGATATTTTTAAGCACCCAAGAATTTTCCCACTCAACATCTAGATATAAAGCCAAAATAACCCTAATTTTCTTTCACCAAAATCTCAGGAAAATTTTTATTTATCTAGAGACAGAAAAATTAGTTTTCATTTTGACTGAAATATCTTTTTTTTTTCTTTTTTTTTTTTTATGAATTGGGAGATGAAGCTGTTCAAGTTGGAAAAAAAAATGAAGTGTGTAATTTTTCAGTTTTGAAAACAGAAGGGTCTTTTTTGAACCAAATTAATTATATTAAAATCAGCATTGAAATCTTTGAAAGTCTAAAGAGCTTTATTTTCCATTAATTTTCATTTCTAATTTAAAATATTAAGAAATCTGTCAAGTGCTTTTCCAATGGCTTTGTTCCATTTACATTTTTTACCAGCTTACAACATTATTTGCTCACATCCTTTCTTTATTATTAGTTCTTCTATTATAATGTGAATCCCTGTTTTAATGTATTAAGTTATTTTTTGAGCAGGTGAGTGATTTTTATGTAGCAAGTTGTTAAGAATATCTTCCATCCTTTCCTCCTTTCAGAAGGGTGTGAAGAATTAATACATATGTGAGGTTTTAATACATCTAAGTCTTGTCATTGATTTCTATGGGACCAAGAATTATTCTTTGCTCTTCCTGGATGAAAAAAATCTTTGTTTGTGTTGTTAATGCAATATGAGGAGTTTGTTGCATGGTACATTTGATCAAAGACACTCTCATATTTCCATCTCCAAACCTGAGAATGTTTTCCCAGCACAGAGAGGGTGGCATGGAAGTTACCAGACCAGCAGCTACACTGCAGCCGAGTCAGGCTGTGGATGTTCTCTCTACTTTAGCCTGGGTAGTGATCCAGACCCACCACAAGGAAACAGATAAGAAAGAGAACAGCAATAACCATATTTGCAGACACACAAAAAGCTATTTAAGCAATGCCTCCTCTACTAAAAGGCAGGGGTCCACACAGATAAGCCCTGCAAGCATAGAAATCAAGCAAAGAAATGGTGGAAGAAATCAAGCAAATAGCCCTGAATGCCTCGTCCCAGTTTGCTGGACCACAGTGCATTTCACACACACCAGAGTAAACGATCAGGTGCGTTTCTATCGTTGGTGTAGGATGGAGCAATTTTAGACACTTACCCTTCACACTCAGATTAGTTTTGATTAGACTTTGATTACAGTTAATGGAGGGGATCAGCACTTACAGAGTGTGCTCCAGCCCATGCGAGGTATGAGTTGCCCCTACATCTCTGACTACTGACTACAGATGGATTATAGAGTGATTAAGGTTTATTTTCACTTGCCATTTAGCTGAAAGTCTGAAGTGAGACTCCCAGGAACAGCAATAATTTGATTTGCAAGGAAATACTCAGGGACCAGCTAACAGCAGGGTGGTTGTAGGAGACTGGCAAGATTTGTGCATCCTTGTGCTGCCACTGTTGCTGACATGCTGTGTGACAGGTAATTTCTCTAATATCTCTGGGTTCCTACTTATTTCTTTTTCATTAAATCAAAATAACTCCACAGAACTGCAGTGTGGGATGAAGACAAAGTGAGATTTCACTCCTTATTGTCTGTGAGATACACCAGGCACATAATTTTCTTGCAAGTCAATAAGACGTATATGACAAATGTCGTGATATTCTGAATCTTTTTTATAAAGGAAAAAAGAGACACCTGTGCCTAATTCCAGCTTCCAGCACCAGGATGTGAGAATGCCAGGTCCAACCTCCAGATAAATGCACTCACTCAATTTCAGTGTTTATTTGGCTTTTCAAAGAGATATAGGCTGGTTCATCTTCTTGATCTTCCCATCCTCTACATTCCCTCCTGAGGGCACAAGTGCAGCACTTGATGTTCTAAATTGTGATGGTTTTCTGCTGATAAAGAGATGCCAGTTCAAGAGGTTGTTAACTTCTATTACCAGAGCAACAAAGAAGTGCTGAACAAAAGTAAAGGTCTCCAAGGCAAAGAGCACAGAGTAAACTCAACTTCTCCCATACCCAGCCATTGTCTGGTGAAGGGCAGCACACAGAGGGGCTCCTTGGAGGGCTATGAATCCAGGGATAAACCCACACATCCAGAAGCCTTGTTCTCTCACAAGGGTGGAGGGGACAGTGCAGCAAACAGCTTTGCTGACTTATTAATCTTGTTTAAGCCACCAGCACAAAACAGAAAAGCAATGCTGTCATTGCCCACAGCACTACTGCAAGCCTCACATTTAACAAGTGCCAGGACAGTGTGAGAGAGGTGTCCATCATTTGGGATAAAAAAGTGGCAGGGTCCTGCACAGCTGTGCCCTACATGTTGCTCCCTGGTGTATCTAGTCCTCCAGGACATTGGACTGGAGGTGAGGAAGAAGAGCCATGACAATGACAGACCAGCAGTAGCTCCAGGGTTGCTTATCTGGTTGTGCAGGATAACCCAGGAATGTGGGGCTGGGCTCCAGCTTTCCCACTCCAGTTAGCAGGGCTGATGTTGTAACAGGACTAACCCTGCCCTCAGTCTAGTGTGGGAGCACATGGGCAGAAGGGGGTTGGATTTTGGGATGTATGCATGTCTACATGTCTCATGCAGTTTTCTGAACCTGCACAGATAAGAGTTGGAGGAATTTGGCTAAAGTAGTAGACTTGGAAAAAAGATCATTTAAAAAATTTAGGCAATGCGTATTTAAAGTACTCAGTGTCTTTTCCTATCCCTTTCTCCCTCCTGAGTTGCCAGAGTCACTGTCATGGACCTTTCTGTCTTGTGTTCAGAAATCCATCTCTTCTACAGCAAAGCCTATATCGCCAAAAATAGCTTATCCTGGGCAAGTCCTCTCACCTGGCTAACCAGAATGACTACTCTAAATGAAGAAAGGCTTGTAAGTCAGGTCTAATTTGTCCTCTTTCCTCCACTGGACTTTATGACAAGACTTCTATTCTTACCTGGTCTTACATTTCTATGTGGTTCATTTTTTCCCTTCTCTTCCTCCTCACTCTGCTCCAGTCAACACTGAAATAATATGAAGCAGAAACACAAATTTACCTTTTCATTTATTCTTGAGCACTGGTGACTTCTATTGTGGGAACACAATTTCACAGACCATTTCCATCCTATCTGTCCCATCCAAAAAAGAAAGAGCTTAAGTCATGGTCTGCAACAAGCAGATGTCTCCTTACTTCTGAGCACAGCAGCATTGCATAGTCCCTGCTCTGGGATTTGCCCATAAATATTTCCTGTCAAAAGTGCACTTCAAAACTCAATGCTCAGCCAGGCTGCATGGAGCACAGACCAAAGGAATCCTGCATTTGCTATCACAAGCAGATTACAGCTGCAGAAACTTCAAAGGCTGGCTCTGAGCTCACAGCAGGGTGTACCTGTGAAGGCTAAAGCCAGAGCTCAAAGCCCAGGCTCTGCAGCAGATGGCCCTGCTACTCCAACCCTTCACCCAAGGACATCCTTCTTGTCGGGTCAGATCCCCCTTGCCTTCAGCACTCAGAAGTGAGGTCCTCATGGCCTTCCTTGTGATGCTTATTTGTAGAATAAACCAGAACACACTTTCAGATGAAGGCAAAGCTCACATGGGCAGAAGGCATCCACTACCTTGTTAATCATAAAAGTTGTAAAAGTTTAATACTTTTGTAAAGTGTAAAAGTGATGGATTTTTAGCTTAAAAAAGCAAGGAAAACGAGCAAATTCCCCAAGATACTAATTAAAGATATACATGAAAAAGATGTCTAGGATTTATAGGAAAAAATAAATGCCCTTTCTTGGGACCACAGATGTGTCATAGTGTTTAAAACCTTGCAAGCAGCTAAGGGACAGTCTCTGAAAGCACACTTGAGACTTGCTGTTTCAGAGCAGAGGAACTGTTGAACCTGCACAGTATTTTCTCATATTCTCTCTGTATTGGAGTTACATTGGTGTAAATACACAGAGAGCTGCAGTGAGATTTTGATGGCCTGGTAATACTGATGGCCCCATCTACTTTCTCCTTCCTCCTCTCTTTAGAGGCCTCATGGGATCTGCTGTTCCTTTACTTTGGGTAAATTTACCCTCCAAGAGTAAATGAGCCAATCTCTACTTAGTCCTCCTGAAGATTTTAGTATATTTATATATTAATATATTTATATATCTTGCATAAATTTCTAATATCATATCATGAAATTAAAGAATAAAGAAGGTTGGGTGGTCTCTAGGCTAACTCCTGCTGAAAGGTAAGGCAGCTGTGCAATCAGATGAATTTGCTCAGGTCTTTATAGATGTAAACTGGTTGAAAATAAAATACTATAGAACTTTTTCAAACCTAGTTTAGGTTTGAGGTATCATGGGTCGGCACTCTGGATGTGTTGTGTGTCACTCACTGCACCCTGTGAACTGGATACCTGGACTGGCAGAAGAGCACAGGTGTTGTCATCTCTAGGGCACATGTTCCAAATAAAATTTCCATTGAAACTTCTCTCACCATGATGGCAGGTCAGTGACTTACCTGTAAATGGTGTCTGCTATCAAGCCAGAGACCATCATAAAAAGCTGCTCTTTCATGCTTTCCTTTGTCACTAAGTCACAGTAATTAGCCTGAGTGAGCAGGAGCAGAAGTTGAATTGTGTTATAAGCTCCAGAAGATGATGCCAAGGTGTGCTGGGCCATTGCTCCCCATCTAACTTGGGGGCAAGGTGCTTTTGCCTGGTGTCACCACTGCTGGCTGCCACTGCTCTCTGCCTGACTGAGCTGCCATGGACAGAAAGATGGGAAATGCAGCATTAGCAGGACACAGAGCAGCAACAACTCTTCTTCATAGTCCTCAGGAAGACTCTAGAAGTATGTTGCCTTTGGCCTTTACCCAGCTGGGTGTCATTCCTGGAAAGCCTGCAGAAACCACAGGCCAGCAACAGCCCCAAACTTGTTATAGTGGCATATTTAGGTGAAAGTACTTTGGCATCCCAAAAATTGCATCTGGATCTCCATCTCGGTTTCCTCTACTTGAATATTTAAAGAACCCACCACTTCAGCTGAGCTATGAAATACTGAACATAAAATTATATAGTCTATGCCTTGTATGTAATTTATAGTCAGCTGCTTATCTCCTATTAATAATGTAGCCTTTAGGCAGCCATAAATCTCTAGATTTCACAGCATCCATGGGAGTGTGTAAATGAGGATGAGATTAGACACTGTTTGTGGAGAAACACATGACTGGCAAACAGCAATGATTTTCTTTCAGATCACATATTTGAGAGACAGAAGGCTTGGTAACCTAATTTCTCTAAATCACAGGCTCCTGTGTTTGCCTGCTGCTTGTTTTATAATAGTTATTATTTTATCTTTTGTTTTGCTGGCAAATGATATGTGAATCCCAAACACCAAGGGTCAGTACAAGAGGAGTAGCAAATCTCATACAACATTTTCATCCCCAAACCTTGCACATTCCTTTCCCAGTCCTACTGGGTTTTACAGTAGGAGGGCAACCCAGAAATGGAATTATATTCTTATTTTTCATGCAGATGTACCTGGGAGAAATGTTTACACATAAATAAAGAGGTGTCAGGTCTGCTTTTTCCTGCGACCTTGAAGGAGAAGATGTCAGGTGAGAAAGAAGACTCTGGTTCAGGATTCCTATCCCTTACATTTTAGCATCTAATTTGGCCCTGAAAAGCCCATGGCAAGACCAGATTCTTCTCTGCCACCTGCTACAAAAGAGCACTTTGTCACTTCCACACCTGATATCAGTCAGTCTCACCTGCATGCTGAGATACTACAACAGGGGCTGACAAAGGCAAAGGCTGTGCTCGGACCGTGACCACAGAAGTGTTGAGGATGAGGACAACACATAAGGTGATTGCATTTTACTCTTTTGAGTAATTCAGGTGTGCCCTGGACTTCCAGTGAGTCTCCAAGAAAACTCATCTTTTCAAAAGGTGATGAAGAAAACCAGAGAAAGTCACAAATCCAGATGTCTAACCCCAAAGACAACTAAATGTTATTTTTTACAAAACCCATATCCTTGTTGGCAGCTAATAATTATACTACAAGGGCAGAAGTGAAAGTATAAACTATAGAAAAGTATAATTTCTCCTCTAAATAACCTTAATTTCACAACATCCCTTGAAGCTATTTTCTTCACCTGCTAGAGCATAGTACAAAGATATTTCCAGGCTAACAGTGGTTAAACAGAAACAGGGACAAGAGCAGTAGAGCTGCATTAGTGAGACACCAATACTCAACCCAGTCTGGTGCTGCTATCTAGACATGGATCATGGCCTGAATCCTACATCTATTCCACTTAGCAAATTTGCAGACAAATTTGTTCCAAGCCAACTGCTGTATTGGTACTTGTAAACTGCAGCCCAGATGAGCATGTGAATCTATTTCTGCTTTCTGCAAAGCCTGGACTACTCCCTTCAAGTTTGTCTTTTCCATTTCTGATTCCCCATGCAAAAAAATTCCCCACCACTCAGGGACACAGGGCTGTTTCTCTATAAAAAGGGACAAAGAAACTCAACCCAAACTCAAAACAGCCTTGTTTATATTTTCCACTAACATATTTTTCCCAAAATTCTTCCCATTTTTTCAAAAAGCAACCACCTCTACATCTCTATGGAGCAGAAACTCCTTTTACATATGCATGCTTTTCACAAACTGACCTTCTACACAACTCCCATCAACTGCAAACTGGATGGACCTGACAGACGAATGTGCGTGATTTTCATTTCCTCATTTGTCAGAGCCAAGTTTCTAAACACCTCTAAAAGCATCTCAGAGAATATCTGTCTTGGCATCACTGCAATATTTATGGTTATTTAGTTAGCAGATATAGAATATAATGTAAAAATACATTTCATTGCTGTTATCTGGGTGAGTAATTTCCTTTTGTTTCCTTCTTCCTGTCTTGAAAGTGCATTTGTCTGAGCACAAAACAAGTGAAGACAAAGAATATTAAAATTCTTCAAGGGAAGGGAAACAAGGTGCATATTCATGCACAGGGATATCAGAGGCAGAGAAACTTCTAACAGAAATGCTCATGAAATCCCAGCTGTAGCATGGCTACAGGAGCAGTCCTTTAATTTGCTCTATTGCTTTTTGCTCCATCCATGGACAGCTCACCTGCTTACTGTTGGGATGAAAAGGGGTTCAGCACTAAGTCAGAAAGGACCATGCTTCCAAAGATAAATCCTTAAACTTAAGGCAGGTATTTTGTAAAGAAATTAACTAGATCATTAATTTGGGATGTAGGGTCTCCACACAGAAACTCACTATTTCCTGCACGCATGTGAAGAACAGCTCAGAGCCAGAAGTTGTGGGGATGGGAATGGTGGTTGCAAAGACCCAGTAGATGGAAAGCAGAGGTTATTATACCTCCCAATCTGAAGGGCCCTGACCCCAGTCTTGCATCTGAATTTAATCTCCTAGAGTTTTGCTTTTCTTGTACAAGCCCATCTTTCTACTTGGAAATATATGAATAATCTCTTCTAGACTAACACATATCATTTAGCATAATTCTTACAAGAGAAATTCAAGACCATTTCTGAAGACTGAGAAATATTCACTTTTTCAATGCGTATCTGCAATTGCTCCTCAATTCAATTGAGGTTTCATGCAGTCCCTTTTTCTCCTTGCTGCTATACACAGATTCCAGACAATTTGATGGAATAAGCTAAGGCAACTGTTCCTTTGTACATATGAAATATTTATCTGTTCTGTGGCTCAAATATGAGGCTCAGCACAGAAAGCATATTAATTTCATTCAGGGAGGGGAATGCACTGTGCTCAGAAGAAACAAGGAAACTACTGGTGTGAGAAAGCTGAGGGAAGCCCAGGCTTGAACAGAGTCCTCATGCCAAATGTATATGCTACAGAAATCCCATGTAGCTCTGTAGCTGAGAGAATATGGATTTTCAGGGTGGAATGTGATTCCTAAATGTTACATCTGATATCAGTATGATTCTGTGATCCAGTATTAACCACATTTGCTGTATGGATTGGAAAACACACAGAGAGGCATGAGCTCCCACATTCACAGGAGCACTCACCCACTGTCCTTTAAAAATTTACTTTACTTAACTCACTTAATTCACTTAACCCAATTCTATAATAAGAAATAATACTTGATCTATGACTGTTGAGATTGCGTTTATAAAGAGTGAGCAGTAAATCCAAAATCAATGGTCTTTACACACCAAAGGGAAGGGAGAACCTCCTGGTGTTCAGGTAGCAGCACTGGTGAGTTCCAGCATCCACAATCAGGGAACATTCCCAGTTCTTTTTCTTGAAGATGCTGTACCTTCTTGTTATTGTGTTTGTTTATTCACCATTCACGGGATGTTTTGCACATGATGCAAACACACTCTTCTTTTTATTAATTATGCCCTAAAAGCCATCTTCCCTAGGTTTAATTTGTGTAGTGATCAGTAGCTAACTCTGTGTGCAGCTCTGGAGCCTCAAGCATCTTCCTGTGCTTCTGCTACAGAACTGTCCTGCTCTCTTCCTGTGGGAACACTTTCTCTGTGGCTCTAACTTTTACAAGAAGTCTTACATTTGCTTCAAAACACCAAGACATGACTGCTCATATGCAGAAACTTATGGGGTGGGATTGCTTGACTCTTCTAGCCTAAGCAGCAACTATGTCATTACCTGTAAGAGGAAAAGGTTGTGCTCTTGTGGTTCCTTCCCTTGACATAAATAATGTACCCCAAATAATACATTTTACCTGTGGTTTCTGTAAAAGTAAATTTTTTCCATGACATTTGTCTATTTCCCTGATTAATGCAGGAGCTGATCACTGCTTTGAGTGATCAGCTTTTTGTCAAAAATTTGCCTTCTGTACCAGGATAAGTGTCTACCAGAGAATGGTTTAAAAAAACTATGAAACTGGTATTGGGAACTGATGAAAATGTGCTGAAAAAGTTTCTTAAACTTCTTCTATTACATTTGCACATCCATTTGAATAAATAGCTAATGGCTAGTTAATGCTCCAGTAACTGAAAGAATAAAAAGCCCATCTTTAAAGGCTCTTTGGAGGAGAAATTATCTCAAGTCAGAGGAAGGTTTGAGGCAGTACTGTTAATGTCTTTTCTATATCTCTGAAACATTTTATCAGTCTAATCCTATCAATGTGTCTCTACTTTCACCATAAAACAGGCAAATAAATCAACATTTTCATTTTACATTTTCCCCTGAGGTCCAGTGATTGCTGTTGCTGAACTGATTCAGTGGAGAAAAGCATTAGCAAAAGTGTTTCTGTGCTCTCAGCTTTATCTTTTATCCCTGAGAACAGAAGAATTTGCAAGTATTAATAGGACATGCAGGTTGTGCGTTGTAGCATAACACATGCAAATGAACATTGAAGATGTTGAGAGAGATGACGTGTTACCTTGGCAGCTTGTGTGTGATATGCAGGAATAACCTTAAAAGCCAAGGGTTATCCTTTATCTGACTCTCTTTTAACTGGAATTCATTGTTGTGAGAAGCCCACTTTCCCCTCTCTGGCTGACTCAGCATTTGGTCAGCTGAGATGGACTCTGTTGAATACTGAATTAATTTGCAATTTCAGTAAATGTACATTTCCAGCCACTGCCTTATTATATAGAAAAGAGTAAAGATAAAATCCACATTCATACTTTTACAAAGGAAGATGAGTACATTTAATGTGTGTGGTGGACCTTACTGAAAACATTAGTTTTATTTCTCTATCCATGGAGAAATAAACCATTCTTTGACACACGTTTGTAGTCTAACTGAAGAACTATTGATGGGGGAAGTTACCCACCTCCCTGATGGCATCTCACATTAGCCAGAGCCCTCCTTTATAGGTGCCGATTTCTTTCCATTCTCCATAGGAGACCTGTAAGAAAACTGCACTCCCAAAACAGACACTCCTACTTAATCTTTTGTTCATGAAATATAGGTCACTTTTCTTTTCATTCATGTATTATATTCCTAGAGAATACGGATCCACTCCAGAATCTTACACCACGTGATGTGTGAAGCATTCACCTTTCCAGCTGTACTCCAATTCTTTGTCCTCTACCAGCTTATGTCAGACGTGCCAAATGCTATAACTGAGCTGTATAATATGCCTAATCCTAAGGGTTCCTGTGTTTCACTGTGATATTGTGTCTTTATTCCAGCTCTGAGGCATTCTATAGCTCTTTTTTCCCACAAAATGTTCATTAAATTTGAGCATCAATTATTTCAAATGCATGCACTCCTTAGAATTCACTGCTTAGGGTTTTATTTTCCTACTGCAAATACAATTTCATTTTGCAAATTACCTCATTATTAGCAATTTGTAGGGTGATTGCCAAGAGTTTTCAGTAGCTCCTTAACAAAAATAATAGCACAGAGTCATAAGATTTGTAAGAAGAGGCAATACCTTTATTAGACTGCCCACATATCTGGAAAAAAAAGAAGCGTTTGGCATAACATCTCTTTGTCATATCTTGTCTTGCATCTCGATCAGACCTTCTGTTTCTGAACTCTATACTTTTAAAGTAGTGAACAAAGAGCTTTCAGCAATTACTCTGCAAATGGATAGTAATGAGGCTGTTTGCAAAGGGAAATTGTGTTTCCAGCAGGAAATAAAAACCCAATATACTAAACTCCGAGCAGAGTTGTTCCTTCAAAATAAATGGAGGTCAAATTTATTGAGCAATGGTGCTGGTGACCTAATGGAGTGACCTTGGGCCTGAAAGCTTGTGTACTTCCTCCATCTGTAAGTCTAATAAGAAATACTGCATTTCTTAGACACTTGAAATTTCTTGTATCTTGTACTGTCACAGCTACAATATTACTACTACTAAACAATAGAATTGCAGTATAAGTAATTAAATCTATGTCAGTCCACCTGATTTGGGAGTGTCTTCATATCAAGTCAATTAGGAAATAACAGCCAGAGGGTCTATTTCATGGTTCATTTGCTGCTGATCTCTAAGGGCAAACTATCTAACTAAATTATTCAGAGCTGTGTCTGGAAACACGTCTCTAATCCTTAAGTCCCCACAGAGGAGAGAATGTTTTAACCAACTTCCTTTAATATCTTAATAACTAAATCTATTCATATTTCCTTCAGGCTGACAAAGAAGGGCAAAAATATTATGAGGTATTTAACACTTCCTTAGACTGCTACATATGCAGTCTGGGGGTGGAATTAGCACAGCATGGAACAGTGCCTCCAAAAAGAGAAAGATTCGTGCCCCTGTGATATAACCATGTCCCAGATTTAGTCCAAAAGTAAATTTTATCAAAATTAAAACACAGCTTCAATCTCTTCCAGCTGCACCTTGGATGTACTGGGAAAAGAGGGGTAAAAGGTATGGCACCAGTTCCCAGTTCTGAGGTTACATGGGAATGTCCCTCACCCCGATGCTCAAGTTGGACACAGGGCACCCAGAACCCCTGAACTGGCAGAAAGTCACAATCAAAAAATTAATCACGTTCTTTGAGAGCAACATTATTGTTCAGCAACTGTCAGAGAACTCACCAGCCAACTCAAATTTTCTCTGGATCAAAACCTTTCAGAAGCTACCAGAGGCCAGCCCAGAAGTCACAGTTCCAGCTCCTGATCTGATGTGCTGTCACCCTAAACAGTGGCCATAATTCTTCATAATGGGGGTGGGTTCCCCTTGCTTCTCTGTACAAAACAGGGAGTTGGCCTGAGGGGGGAGTTAGGCAGTTTGAAGTCATGGTTTAATTTCCTTGTAATTGCAAGTTGATTGCTGGTTTCAATTACATTGCATTCATTTTGCCTCTTGTGACAAACATTTTTTTAACTGGATAAACTTAAATTAAAAGAATGGTATCAACTGAAATTAATTATCAACTAAGCAGACATTAAAAAAAAATAACACCTTGGATAATTTTCCATATATGTTTGTTTTATTTTAAAGTTAAACTAATACAACCTTTACCAAAAAACTGCAAGACATATTCTTAATTTCAGGTGGGATTGTTTGGATTTTTGTGGACAAATACAATAAGTGCAGAATTTTGACATGTTTTTACCTTCCATGTCTCAAAATCAAAATGCTTTAAGAAAGAAGAAATTATTTTTTAATTCCTTAAATTTATTTAAAAAGGATTAGGGCAATTTCACAGTTTCCTTGATGAAGGTTTGTAATTTAGCATACATTTCATTCTCCCCACATCCTAAAGACCACACCTATGCCCAAGAGTTGCACAAGCAAGAGGACAGCACATGCCTGGAAATGTAAAACATTGAGCTTGAGGCAAGCAATTCACAGGAAAGGTAGCCTGGGAGTTTTGTGCTCAGCCAGGCTGAGGATAATGAGGGTAATGATGAGCTGAAGGAATGCTCGTTTTTCAGACCCTTCTTAAGTTATTTTGTAAATGTTCCCGAACCATTCTCTCTGGTAGCCCCACAGCAGCCTGTGCAGGCAGCCCGGGAGGGACCTGCTCTCAGGTACACTGCAGTGAGCTTGGACATGCTGCAGCCACCTGGTGCTCCAGCTCTGAGCCTTTCTGTCCCAGACATTGGAGCTGCTCATCTCACTTGACTTCAGATACGTAAATAGCGAATGTATTTCAGATAGTCACACTCATGGTGGTTCAACAGGAAAAGAACAGTTTGGCTGGGCTGTTCTAGATACCACTTTAAAGTGAACCTTAGAAATAGCCAGTACTCATTCTCTTTTGTAGTTTGGGGTAATTTACTCATCCACATATATCCCTTGATAGATCTTTGCAGCAAGGCCTGAGGAAAACATTTCTGTCTCTGACCAGTGCAAATGTTGTGGGGTCTATGAGTTTTAAAACTCCCTACAGCAAATGTCCAGCATAAGAGAAACCTTAGACCTGAATGGAAAATGTGTAGACATAGATAGGAAAATGACATTTTTCAGGGACTAATCTATATTATTTGTCTCATTCATTTCTTAAATGAGAAGAAGCAATGCCGCCTATGACCCAAACACATCGAGACAGTGGTGCAGAGGTTAAAAGTGACTGCTGGTCTCTAGTGGAAACTAGTATTTTGTTAATTGTGGAGAGGTACAATCTAGTGACACTTTGCTCTGATCTTTCTCATACTAACTTTTAAATTGCCAAATTTCAACGTCCTTTCTGTCAATCACATATGAAACCAGCTGTGCTGTGCATCAGGTCTCTGTTGCTTGGTCTAAGTGTTCAGCCAAGCAGAAATAAGTCACTTTGACCTCAACAAACCACATTGAGCTAAAAATAAAAGAGAATTAAAAGAAATGTGCATTCTCAGGGTCTTTTCTGATATTTTTCAAGATAAGGCATCATATACACAGATGAGCCTGTTGGACAAACATAACATATCCTGTTATATTATTATTGAGGCTCTCCATTAAAGTGTTTTAAAAAGGCATTGCCCTGGATATGTAACAGGAAGAGTAGGGGGGAATCAAAAAATAACTATATTTTTCTGTTACATAAAAATTTTCTCATTTTTCAGTCTTAAATCAGGAGTTTGGAGTTTTTGCAGCACCATCTAGTGAGACTAAGGAGGTTTTACTCAACTTTTCAGAAACTCCAGCCTGTTCCCTCTTTACTTTTCCATTTCTGTTTAATCATGATCTCCTCATAGTCTTTGGGGCCAACAAGCTGTGGAAGAAGATACCTTCAGTGCACCCAATAGTCCTTGTTACATTTCTTTCCAAACTACATGAAATGTCCCAACTACCAAGCTAAAAAACTGCAGGGCTTTCATCAAGCCTTGCTATTAATGAATTGCCTCCTAGCTAGTGAGCTGTGCCTTGTTTAGAAAGAATAGACTCTGCAAACAAAGAACAGAGGCATGTTTTAGAGGACACGAAAAATGTTCTTAGATTTAGGGATATCTGTCATCATTCCTACCAGGAACTGTTAGTGAGGGTGTTTTCTATAGGACAACATCTACACACACAAATCTGTGCCAGACACATGAGAGACTCTGCAAAATATCCTTCCTGGCCCAAAGATGTTGCTGACAAACAAAACCCAGTCTGATTCCAAGCCAGTTTAGATGACGCATATCTTTCCCTAGGCTGCTCATCCTCTTAAAAGATTTCCAGTGCCTAATTAGGATGAAAACTTATTTGTTTTCCTCATCTATTCATTCCTTGTTAAAAAATCCTGGAGTGTTTTTCACTCAACCAAGGCATTGTGCAGAATTAGAAATATTTAAATCTATTTCTCATACTGCCTCTTCAAATAGAGGTTTTGCCCAAAGATAAAATAAATCTCCCCTTCAGAACTTCGTTTCTGAAATTTTTCATGTCATCAAGACCTGTACATTACTGAGACCAAAAATATTATAAGATATCCAAATAAAAGCAACTCATCTGCTTCCAACAGCAGATAAGCACATTTTTGCAAGTTATGTGACTGTTGGAAAAATTGCTTCCCCTTAGGAAGATGGAAACAAATGACATAATTCACTACATAAAAGCTATGATGTTATTTTATGTTCTTATCTGTACCTGCTACTAAAACAGTCATAAATCTGCAGTTATTCCTCTCTTATCTGAAGCAGAAGGAGTTTGTCCTCCACTTGCACAATAGAATCCTCTCCTCCAGTAGGATTTGTCCAGGGAGCTGACAGAGTTGAACTGCCTGCACTGGGCTTCCAAAGATTTCTGCCTTCTGCCCTCCTTCTCTTATAAATGTCACTGCTACTGCATCTTCATTGCTGAAATGCTGCAAGCTGGAACACAAAGCATCACTGCTTTAGGTCTTTTTAAATTATCCTTTATTTTCCTTGATAGCTTCTTTTACAAAATTCCTATTGTATAACCGCTTTACACAGGACTAATCCATTTCATGAAGTACAAGGGAAGGAGAATATTCAAAGGCTCAAAGGAGGCAAAGTTCATATTGTCACTCAGCCTCTTAGCTAACAGCTGATGAGATCCAGAGGCTCCTGTCTGTCCTCTCCCCAAGGGATGAATGTAAAAGAGCTGAGCTACAACTCTGAAATAGACTTGCCAAAAATACCTGCTTTAAGGGTTGTAGGTTTCCTCTGAAAACTGAGATATATAAAAGAATTTGCAGAGTGACTTATGACAGCCTGACATCATCTCTGGGAAAACCAATTTGCAAAAAACAGGTATTTTTACTCTAAAACATAAGATCCTGCCTTCTTGTGATAAGCATCTTTCTTGCCTATAAGCATCTTACTATTATGATTATTATTACATCATATTTTGTGAAAACATTACTTTTTGGAAGTGCTCCTACAGCATCTAGAACATGTTGATAAATGATACATTAAAATGCCTTAGTGAGTTTATACGTAATCAGTGGGTATATTAATTGCTGCCACCCAGTGGGCTCATTTGTAGGCTTTGGCTCACCATACTATAATTTAATACATCATTGTTTGGTTAAATGATTTCATCCTTTCCATCTCAAAGATGGTGATTTATTTTCCTCTATCAGCAGCCACTAAAAATGAATGTTTCAAGTTGCAAGCTTTGGTTAACTTAGAACATGTTGTCCTACAAAAATCTTTTATTTCTTGTAGCGTGGGAACAGCTGTATGGAAGGCAATTATACTTGAGCTTCAAGTTAACTCTGTGTGAGATTACCTGCTTTGCCTTCTGAACCTAACTGCAAAATCTAAGGAAAATATTTTTCTCCATTTAAATGACAAATATTCTATCAGAACTCCTATAAAGTTGTTAAACATGTTATACAGAGGGAATACTTTCTTGAGAAGTGCTGATTTTTCAGACCCTCACTTGCACTAGGGTTCTTGTGGCCTTCAAGTTATGCACTTGACAGATGTCAAACAAGAGTTTGCAGTTTGTCCTCCTGACCTGCAGCTCCACTGGTGCCAGCAGCAGTCACAGGCTCTCAGCCACCTCAGGGCTGGCCTGGATAACTCTGAAGTGAATAAACTGGCTCTTAAAGC
Organism: Lonchura striata; assembly: GCF_050655825.1. Taxonomy (NCBI): domain Eukaryota; kingdom Metazoa; phylum Chordata; class Aves; order Passeriformes; family Estrildidae; genus Lonchura; species Lonchura striata. The sequence continues at coordinate 69,030,218 of NC_140741.1, forward strand.
TGGGCTGCTGTATTAACAGCTTCTACAATCTATATAAGTGTTATGAATAATGAAATAAGACACTGGCAATGACAGCACATTATTGAGGAGCTGTTAAGTGCTGCATTATGATTTTGTTTTAATGCTGCTCCTGGATGAGGGAGCTTGTGTGCCTGTGCATGAGGAGGAGGAGGGAGAGGAGGAAAGCTGCTTCATATTCTTCTTGTTGACCTATATTTTTAATTTATCTACTTGTTTAATTTAGAGCATGTCACTTCCAGCAGGACTAACCATTTGGGGGAGGATTATGCTGCTCTTAATTTTTATGGTCTCAGAGGTCTCGTTGGACTAGTGTTACAACTAGATGCCAACAGTGACAAAATTTCTGGGCTACCCAGTCCTAATTTGTACAGTACAAGAAAGACATGGAACTCCTGGGGCAACTCCAGCAGAGGGGCATAAAGATGATAAGGATACTGCATCATCTGTCTCATGGGGAAAGGCTGAGGGAGTTGGGCTTGTTCAGGCTTCAAAAGACACAGCTGAGAGGGGAGTTCATGAGTGTTTGTGGGTATCTGAAGGGAGCCAGGCTCTTCTCAATGGCAATGAAACAGAGGCAAAGACGGGAGCTGCAACACGTGAACATGAGAAGGAACTTCTTTTATGTGCAGTGACCCAGCACTGGCACAGGTTGCCTGAGAGATGGAGCAGCCCTCACTGAAGGTATTCCAGAACTGTCTGGATGAATCCTGTGCCGTGTGCTCTGGGATGGCCCTGCTTGAGCAGGAGGGGTGGATCAGAGGGCCCTGCTGGTGGTGCCTTCCTACCTGCATTATTCTGTAATTCCATGATTCTGTAATCCTACAAACCAAGACTGACACATCTGAGGTGGGAAGGAGCAGGAGAGGGCAGGGATGAGAATAAACAGAGTCTTGACTCTGAAGAAAGTATAGGTGGCTGTAAATTAGATTCCAATTTTGCCCTACAATAAGAAGAAAGTTGGGGGGAAATGCACTCCAAGTGTAGCACCTGAGGATGTGCAGATCACAATTTCAACCCTCCAGCTCCTTCTGTGCCAAAACCCAGTGTCACTTTTACTGACCTTAGCCAGAGTACTGCAAAATAAGATAATGCTCTGCAGGAATAAAGGTGAAAGCAGTCGGCCTCAGTGTTTTAAAGAAGCTAAATAAATCTACCACAAGAAATCCAAAGTATCTGGAGATTGAAGTGGAGGAAGGTATTACACCCTTACACAATATTGCTCAAGCTCAAGCACAGTATGGGCACAGAGGCAGGGAAAGAGATTTATTCCAGCAATGACAGTGGAACCACTTCTATGGCTAAAGACACTGGGAAATAAAATCACCTTTATTGTTCATCAATGGTAAAAAAATCCTTTTGCTTCCTAGCTGTAAAGCTTTTTACCTTTGATGCTACAGCAAGTGACCAATAAATCACATGGTAAATGCAATTTCCTCCCAGATTTTTAATATTTCTTCATTCTCTGGGTAAGCCTCAGCTGGAGGAAAAACAAAACTCTGTGGAGTTTACCGGTTAGAGGTGTTACAATATTGATTTCACAGAAGGTCCCAGATCCAGCTTGTGGTTTTGTCATCTGTTCCCCAAACAAGATATAGGACCAAAGCAGCACGTGTTGGGGACCTCAGATGATACAAGAAATATCAGAAACTGATAAAACTGAAGGAAAATAGATGGAATTCAAAACTTTCTATAAGAGAGGCAGAAGAGAAAAAGACGTAGTAAGAAATTGTTGAGGATTTCACAGTTATTTCTCCATCATCCTGAAATGAATCCTCTATTCAACCGCATTCCAGACTGTCGGCATCAGAACTGTTATTTAATGACCTGACCATTAATTTTACTTGTATTATGGCAGCCAAGTTTCACCAAAAAATGCTGAGACTCAGAAACAGACCTCTTTCTTTAAAGAGAAAATGTGAGAGACAGCAGTGATGCATACTGGGAGAAATAATTAGAGAACTGATTTGTATCCAAGACAAAAAAACTAAGGACATTGGTAATCTTAGATTTATAAATGTAAAGTGAAATAGAATTCCATTATCTGAGCTCTTTTTCCAAGTTCAAAACTGAGACAGACACAAACCTCTTGACTTACCTGTTGACAACTGAATTGTATTCCATAAGCTGTCAGGTGCCTGTTCTTGCCAAAGGGATGAAAAAAATATCATATGTAGCTTTGGTAATAATATTTCTCTATTTATTTCTTTTTTTCTTTTTTTTTCCTCAGCTCCATTCAACCCTCCCAATGATGCAGACAGTATGGTCAAATTTGATGCCTATGGAGATGGGATAGGCCGATACAACGTGTTCAATTTCCAGTTCACTGGAGACAGATACTCCTATGTGAAGGTTGGTCAGTGGGCAGAAACTTTGTCACTAGAAGTGGACTCTATCCACTGGTCCAGGAGTTCTGTCCCTGTCTCCCAGTGCAGCGACCCCTGCGCTCCTAATGAGATGAAGAACATGCAACCAGGAGATGTCTGCTGTTGGATTTGTATTCCCTGTGAAACCTACGAGTACCTGGCTGATGAATTCACTTGTGCAGACTGCGGACCTGGAAAATGGCCCACAGCTGACCTGACTGGCTGCTATGACCTTCCAGAAGACTACATCAAGTGGGAAGATGCTTGGGCAATAGGTCCCGTTACCATTGCATGCCTGGGCTTTATTTGTACTTTCATGGTCATCGGAGTGTTCATCAAGCACAACAACACACCCCTGGTCAAAGCCTCTGGCCGTGAACTGTGCTACATTTTGCTCTTTGGGGTCTTCCTGTCTTACAGCATGACTTTCTTCTTCATAGCCAAGCCTTCTCCAGCCATCTGCACCCTCCGTCGCTTGGGGCTGGGAAGTTCCTTTGCTGTCTGCTACTCTGCCCTCCTGACAAAAACAAACTGCATCGCCAGAATATTTGATGGCGTAAAGAACGGTGCTCAGAGGCCCAAGTTCATCAGCCCCAGCTCTCAGGTGTTCATCTGCCTGAGTCTCATTTTGGTACAGGTGGTGGTGGTGTCCGTGTGGCTGATCCTGGAGGCGCCGGGCACCAGGCGATACACGCTTCCCGAGAAGAGAGAGACTGTCATCCTGAAATGCAATGTCAAAGATTCCAGTATGTTAATGTCCTTAACATATGATGTCATCCTCGTGGTCTTATGCACTGTTTATGCCTTCAAAACCAGGAAGTGTCCAGAGAACTTCAACGAAGCCAAGTTTATCGGTTTCACAATGTACACAACATGCATCATTTGGCTGGCCTTTCTCCCTATATTTTATGTGACATCCAGTGACTACAGAGTAAGTCTTTGGACATCTGTTTCCACAAATCATATGCAGCACTTTAAAGAACCATGTCAGCATTCACTAAAAGCTTTTTATCACTTCTTTTGTCCCCTGGGTCCCTTGCAAACAAGTTCTCTTTCAATGTTACTAGACTTTGGCTTACTTCTAGGAAAGATGGTCTCATTTCAAAAAGAGCATGTGCAGTCAGAGCTGGAAGGGATTAAAACTGTTAGTCTGATTGCAATAGAGGCATTCCATATGGATTAAGTATTCATTTGGGTTCATCACTATATGAAGTCACAGTCCCAATAGAAAAACCCAGTAATTGACCTAAAATTAGTCATAATGAGTTATTTGGCAGAAATCGAGCTTAAAATAAAATCTGCACTAACTAGTCTCCTCTGCAAAAGAATCTGCTATTAAAACATGATATTTCCTTCAAATAAAAAATATAAGGATCAAATTTCAAAATTTCCTATGAAACAGGGTTGTTTAAAAAAGTTCAACAAACATATTTAAGTACAGAACTTTTTATTCTTTCTGCACTTTATAAAACACATACCTCACTGAGCAGCAAATATTGGTCAGCCTTCACCAGCAAACTTTAGAAACATTAAACTGTTTAAATTGCCAGATAGTGTTGCAAAGCTTCAAGTCCAATAAAATTGTATTTTTGAACAGAAGGAAATTGTTTCAGAAAAAAGATTTGGATCTGCTCCACTGGAAATCTCACAGTTATTATGATGTGAGAAGTGATTGTGGGAGTTGGCCCTTGCAGCAGTTTGCAGAGTAGTTCAACTTTCTGCCAAAAAGAAAGGTAGATTACCTTAGGGGGATGTTATTGCCAATAGTGTGTACATGAAACAGCATATAAGACTGTGGAGTTAATAATGTCATTTAAGATATTTTGGTGTGGGCCACCCTGGAACAATGTATTTAGTACTATTTTACTCATCTTATGAAATGTACTGAAAACCTCTAGAAAACAAAGATAAGTAACAAATGACGCAGTGAGACATGCAGAGTGACAGTAAAAGAGCTAAATATATTTAGTCTAGACAAGAGTAAATCCAGGGAGACGTGATCACAGACCATAAATAATTTCAAGGCAACAAAACGAGAGGAAGGGATTATTCAGTCTCAGGAGAAGTTAGAATAGCAAGTAATGGATTGAAGTTAATGAAGGAAAAGTTTAAGGAAGGCACTAGGGAACAGCACTGGACACACAAAGCAATCAGGAAGACAGAAACAGGAGGAGGGAAATATCAGTGCAGACAGTCACATGAGTGGGCAGTAGAGACAATAATGGCCAAGAGGGGTATGACATGATTGTTCAAGCAGAATTTTACAGCCTTATCTCCTGAGTGGAGTTTTCAAAACCACTTGTAGCCATTGAATTTATATACAAAGTTCCAAATAAACCAACTCAAGTACTACAAAAAGAGCAGAAAACACTTTTAACATCTTTTTGATACTTTCTTGACAAGTCTACACTTCTGGGTTTCCTTTGAAAAGTCCATATTTAATTTCCATGCAGTGTCACGTGTTGACTCTGAATCAACTTGTGCCATCCTAACGTAGCCCTAGTCTGATAGCATAACAATAAACAGCCTTAGAAACAACCCCACTCAGCCTGGAGTTATCTGTAAATTTGCTGAGCATACACTTGATCCCTTCAGCTATGTCATTTATGATGATATTGCACAACACTGGTCCAAATATGGGCACCTGAAGGACAGCACTTGTCACTACTGCCCATCAGGGCTCCGAGCCATTGTCCTCTGGATGTGACCATTCAACCAATATCTTATTCATCTAACAGCCCACCCATCAATGGTGCTGGGGGCACCTGTCAAAGGCTTTACAGAATTCCAGATCAATGACATCTGTAGCCCTTGGTGAAGCCATGCTGGCTGTCCCAAAACACCTCCTTGTTGTCTATGTGCCTTAGTATAGCACATGGTCTAGTGGGATTTCCTCCACTCTGCAGCACACCAGTCCAGTCTGTGAGGCCAGGTTACACACTGAAACTCTGGAGTGACCTGGATTAAAAGGAACCCTGTGGTATGGAGCTATTTTTAACCCAAATCATTTAATTGATTGAGTGTATAATTATGCCAGCACAGCTGAGCTGCTCCAGGCAGCACAAACCATAGCAAAAGCAGGATGGGGGAAGAGGGCTTTCATAGTGAAAAAAAAGTAACTTGAAACTAATTAAAATAAAGGTAGCTTCATTTACTCTTGTTTTGTAAGAAAACTCCTGTGATGTCTTACCTATACAGCACCCAGTTCAATATCCACCTGACCTGACAGCATAGATCTGTGGACAAAATGCAGAGAGGTGAAGGAGAATGTGAAGCTAAGCCATTCCTTTATCATGCAGGCTCTGTTGGATCTTCCATGTTCACTCATCCTGTGAAAACTGAGCACATTCCACGGTGCTTATAACATCCACAATGTGCAAAGAACGAGTATTAAATGATCACATTCATTATCCTCATTGATGACAAAACACCAATTGTGCTAGTGCATATGTAAGCAACAATGTCCACTCCCTACTCTATTTTCCAATTTGCACCAATTATTTCTGACAAGGAGGCATGAGAAGCATTCCCATGGAAGAAGGCTAATCTCAAAGAACTGCAGGAGTATAACTAAGGAAAAATGAGCTGTAGATGTATAATCATTCAAATTAAGCAATAGAGTTTAAAGCAGTTTAATTCAACATCTTAATTAAGGAATCTGCTTGGAAGAAAAGAATATAAACTGAAAATGAGGCAGTAAACTGGCACCTAGTTATACTACTGAATAAAAAGGATAAAAGATAAACAGTGCCAGCAAAGCTATGCTAACAAATCCCCCCAAGGCAAATATTCTAAAATCCTGCATCCTTACAAACAATTCATTTCTGAGCCCAAAAAGTGATCTCTCAAAATCAGGACACCTTTCAGACCCAGTCTGAAAACTGTCACCAGATATTATCTTTACTCCAAATCTCACCTTCATTTCTGCAAGCGCTTACTCAAGTTCTCTGATTAGAACTGGAGTTAGAGACTAAAGTGGTTTTCAGATACATGCTTTGCATGAGACAACTGATGTAAACCCACATAATGTACACTCTGTGTGAGCTGGTTCCCACTGCAGCCAACATTGCTCAGATATTGCATGACAAGCATTACAGAAGGTTCTGTCATCAAGTTAGAGATCAAGGGTAGGAGAGAAAGAGAGCAGATCTATCCTTTCTGTACTAAAACGAGGGAGAACACAATCAGTCTCTCCCTGACATGCAGAGACCCAGGGCACCAACAGCACCAGCATCTCATTCCCATGATACTGGGATTGTGGATGATAAGGATGCAACAGAGGCTCACACCAGCCTGCACCATTGCAAACCCCCAAGACTGTGGTTCATGCTGTTATGTAGTAATGTTTCTAATATTTGGCATTTCAGAGCTTTCCATACTGAAACACAGTGCTTTGTGCCCACTCTCTCCTAGGTACAAACCACCACCATGTGCATCTCTGTGAGTCTCAGTGGATTTGTTGTGCTGGGCTGCTTGTTTGCACCCAAAGTGCACATCATCCTTTTCCAGCCCCAGAAGAACGTGGTCACTCACAGACTCCACCTCAACAGGTTCAGTGTCAGTGGGACCGGGACCACTTACTCCCAGTGTAAGTAACAACTCTGCCACCTTTCTGTGGGGGTGTGGTGGGTTCAGGTAAAGACAAGGTGGGCTGAACTGTGTAACCCTGTGAAAGCATAATTTCCTTTGTGTTTGGAGAGGAAAACACATCCCCCTCACATGGCAGTTTACTCAGAGCCTGCTCTGAAGCTCACTGAAGTCAGCAGAAAGTTTTTGGTGGGCACTGACTCCAGCCTGATGCACACACTGAGAAGACCCTGTGTCCCACTGTCACTCTGGCAGTGTGACAGGAACAGATTGCCTTGGAGAATTCCTGTCAGAGCAGCACACACCCAGGATCTGGGCCACAACACAGCGTGCTCTCAATGGCTCATCACCTGCATTATAAGGAAAGGCTCCAAGTCTGCAGAAAATGCATCCAAGAGATGCCATAAACTGCATCTGTATGCAGAGCATGATCAATAGCCTTTGTCAGTGCCACAGCCTGGAGAAACAATCAGTGTTCTGTTGCAAGGACAACTCATTTGCTCTGATTCCCTTCCTTCCTTCATCTTCACTCTCCTCATCACAAGCAGGTTCACAGCTGTGATTTTGTTTTGAGGCTCCTTTTCTGGGTGAGTTACTCAGACAGTTTTATGGATTACAAAGAGAAAAAAAGAAAAAGGTCACCTGTATATTTGTTTGGGATTTTTTTCTTTGTCTAGCTTAACTAACTTAACTCATCAAAGATGAGAGCACACAACATCCTATTCACAGAGCTCTCTGGACAGCACATCCACCCTGGAAATCTAATTGAAAACCACACTACAATTATAAAGAGGAAGGGAATAAGAAATAGAGGAGGGGGGGGCACAGAGCAAGATTTTTCCAGCAAGTTGACAATAGCCTAGCCTGAGGTTTTTGAGTGTCACTTAAATTTCAAAACTGTCTCAAAAGCTTTGGCACTTCAGATTTCAGACAGAGCATGGAACTATGTATCACATTAACAGAATTAGGAAGTGAAGAGATCCCAGCCATCCCTGGCTCTCCCATCCCAAAACACACTGTGCAAAAATGCCCAGGGTCCTCTAAAAAGAGATCAGCCATCTGGCTCTATAGGTCCCCAGTGTCATCAGCCAGGACTGCATCCAGTCCTGACACCAGAGAGCAAATACTCCTTGCTGTTTTGGAAAATTTAATGAGCTGGCACTATGTGCCTGGAGTGCTGAAAACTCCCAAAAGAACAATCACTTCCCAAAAACTCTTACAAGTGTGGTCCCTTGGTGAAATGGTAAGTCCCATGAGATTCTTTTCATTCCTTAATGATTTTGTGTAAATGGTCTTTCCAAGTTTTTTTAACACTCTCATGCTATTGAATGAGCTTAGTCAGAAAAAAATTTGATTCATAAATACTTTCTACTGGATTCTGGACTGCACTTTGGAATTTGATATTTTTAATGGCTGAATAAAACATGTATGTGTAAGTGTGCATCCTCAGTGCACATCTTCACATTAAAACCTGCACTTTCAGGCTTGTGAACAGCTTGAGGACATTAAGAAAAGCATAAAAATCCAGATTTACAATCTCTTACAACTTCATTGTTTAGAAAGGTTGCTGCAGTTATTTACTTTTACTGCTTTCACATAATTGAATCAGGGCTGCTTACCTTGTTGGGCTTTTTAGACCATGGAAAGACATGGAAGTAGGGCTAACAGGTCCATCACATAGAAAGGAAACAGCCCTATAATTTCCATCTAGAACAATTATTTGGAAAAAATAACACTATCACAGTGACAATATTTTCAAGATGAAAAATCTTCCATTACTCCCTTCTATTAATTTAAAATTATTTAAAATTAATTTCCATTCTTTTTGTTCACTGTTTAGTCCTTTATAAAACTCCAAAATGGTTGTCATCCAAATTGGTTCTAATCTTTATCTAAAATATTCCTCTCATCACTCCTGGGGCTGTCAGCTTGTTTTTTATTTTGGTCTCGATGGCATTTTCATCATTCAGAAATTTCTTAATATCAAACTCATCACAATTAGCTCTAGGGCATTTGAAAAGCCAGCTCCTAAATATTATCAGAGCTCTAGAGGTCAGTGCTTTTCCTATCTCCACAGATTCCCATCTCCATTGCATCTCAGGGCTGCCACCACCTCTTCAGTCCATTGATCATGAATGCCATGAGCACAGTGTCTCTTGATCTGCAAGTGACACACAGAGTTTTTAACACAGCTTCCTGAACCATGAAAACTGGTCACTCTGAGAAAAGGTGACACTCATGATGCTTTTGGGTAGTCTAAGTGTTAGTGTCGAGCTTTGATCATTTTGACAGCTGAAGTCTGGACTAAAAATATACTATAGATTTAAGCCAAATAGAGGCAGACTAAGAGTGTGCTTGGGTATATGACATGTTTTGAAATGTATATATTTGTACATATTTTGTTGGTCCTAAAAATTCCCATTTGGCAGCGTGCTGCCTGAGTTCTGCTGCCCTAGTAGTGTCTCCACATTGGAATGTTTCCCCATTTTCCTCTTTTATGGGCTTCAGACTCATGAAACTTCATGGAGAGCTCACCTTCCTGAATTCATAAGCACCCTCATGATTCAGACTAAGCTTTTACACACAGATGTCACTCATCCAAGCTGGGTCCACATGGAGAGCTGCCCACGGAGCTGAGCTCCTCCAGGTGGCCTGCACAGGGGTCACAAGGCTATAAACGATATAAACTTACTGTTTATAGCCAGAGTGGCAGGTTTTTCCCTCCAAATTTATTTTCCTAGGCCTGGCTCCAAACTGACGGAGCCAAGGCCTGGTTCAGGGGCTCCATGTGGTGGAAAAATCTCTCCTCCAACCCGAGCTTCCAAAGAAAGGCTCAGCAGCCTCTTGTTGTTCAATCTCAAGGCAGTTTATTGAGAATTATCTAAAAGATTTTCTTCTGGGGCTGCTGTGGTTTGCTCACAGCTCAGGCAGAGGCACACACACACCCTGACATCCTCTCTGACTCCCGACTGCTTCTTCTCTCCCCGCCCAGGGCTGCTGCTCTCTTTTATATGGTACATTACGTGTTACATGGTTACAGTTTTTCCCAATGCCTATTACCTATATTAAATGGTGATTTTCTATCTTTTATATGGTACAGTATGCGTTAATTGTTTATAGTTTTCCCCCAATGCCTATTACCTATATGAAATGGTGCTTTTCTACTCTAAACCAATCTGTGAGTGCCAACATCACCAAGAACATGGAGGTAAGGAAGGAGAAAGAGGAAGGACAGGGCAGGCCCAGATCCCTCCATCTTAAAACCTCTGACCCCCATGTACAAAACAGAAACCCCCCTGTACAAGCATTAAAAAATTCTTCCCTCTATTTTGTAACTACTTCTACTAAAACATCTAAACTTTTTTGACTTCTTGTTCTTCCTGCAAGGTCGGTAAATCATTCCATGGTTCAAACCCAAAATCACAGCTGCTTCCAGCTGCCTGCCAGGGCCTCAAATGCTTCTGACCTGGGCCTGGCACCTCCAGAAATGTCTGAGGGACGTTTTGAGTTCCAACACCAAACTAGCCCCGACGTAACAGAGATTAACTCACAGTTGTCCAGCTGTGAGCAGGAACAGAGGAGACAATGCTCTCGGGCCCATGGTGTGAGTCCTGGGGTTGCCCTGTGCACAGAGGGGAATTGGACTCCGTGACCCTTGTGGGTCCCTTCCAAGCCAGGACATTCTCTGGCTCTGTGACTCCAAGTGGCACACGGACAGCAAATTCAGATCTGCCTGTTCTTGGCTGTGCAGGCAAAGCTGCAAGGTCACCATGGCAGTGCTGGGCTCTTGCCTTGTACCTCTGGTTCTCTCCCTTGGATTACCTAAGCAAAATGAGGGACAGCCAGGAAGAGGGAGATCAAAAGCATGAACTTGAGCCAAATCACAACTTGTGCTGATGTCACACTTTTGTCCTTGGTCTCAACACAAAATGAAGGTGAAGTGTCTCTTGCATATCCAGCAGTATTCCAGGAAAGCCCTTGGTGGCTGCTATCAGGCACGGAGTGTAGCTCAGAACCCTGCAGGGCCAGTGATTAACTCTGCTGAGGTCTGTAATGAAAAGCAAGGTTTTTTGTTCTGTCTCAGGAGAGCTGGATGCTCAGTGTGAACACTTTACTCCACCCAGCAGAGTTAATAACTGCATCCCAGCATTGCAAGAGAGCTACATGCTGTGCAGGAAACCTGAAAACTTAAAAGGCAAGGGCACTCATTTCTCGCCTACCACCATATATTTCTGTCCAATTTTGATATCCTCCTGACCCAGTTACCATAGTATTTGAGCTATTCATGCTTGTCAGTGTGTTGGACTTCAAAAATAAAAGGGCCTGAAGCTAAAAAAATTCTGGTTAAGTAACTGATGTTCATGGAAACAAAATTCTTTTGCCTCTAAGCCAAACTGCAGCAGAACAGGGATTTGAATCAGGTTTCCTGAGCAGAACTGATTTTTCTATTTTCTAACAAAAAGTAGAAAATTAAAATAACAATTAAAAAAACTTTAGGTCATTGTGCTGCCACATTATACCCAGTTAAAAACAGAATGCAAAATCAGAATACAAAATACAAAATAATTTTTAGAAATCACAGACATGATGCCCTGTGGTCTTTTACATACAAAAATTTATCTATACCTGTGATTCACAAGACGTATCCATGTAATTTCTTTTATTAAAGCAATTCTGTTTTCCATGAAATATTTATTCAGTCAATGAAAGAATGAAAAAAACCAACTGATATGAAGAAAGAATAAATTTTTCTAAAAATTATACTGAGCATCTTTACAGAACCAGTGTGCAACTGAGAGTGCAGCCAGCAGCAGATGTGGAAGACTGAGCATGCCCTTGTCAGCTGCATAAATTGCTTTTTACACTGGATGATTGAGTTTACTAAGTCATTGCTTGCCATGTGTTTCCTTTGATGAAGGCATCATATTTCTCTGGGTCACTGTTGCCATTAACCTAATGTATCTTTCAAAAAGCAGCTTTATGGTGCCCTGAGCAGAGATGCCACAGAGTATCTGAAACATGTTCCTGATGCCCAATGGATAATGTTAAAAAAGATGGGAAAAAGAGTCTGCTTTTAAATTAAAATCCACAAGACTTAAGCAGAATAGAGTAATATATTCTCTGCTCAAAGTACAAATACATTTGGAAACAGATTGTTATACTCAGCTTCAATTGTCTCCTAATACCACTAAAGCAATGCAAAACTGATGTACAAAATGTTCTATCATGTAAACAACTTTATCAGAATCTGGTCCTTATCCCTGGACACATAATGAATCCTGATCCAGAGCTCCTAGAAGTGAAGTATATTATAGTTAGAAATTATTCTGGGATTAGGTGAGAAATAATCTTGCTTTTAAATTCAGTTAATAAAAAAATTCTTCACCCAATATGTTCTTAGAATTCTTATTTTTAGTAATTAAAATGTGATTGACACAGAATTCTAATATGGTAGATTATCTCCTGTATTTAAAACTACATATATTTTCTTCATTAATGTCTGCTCCCATTATGTGAAAGCTTAAAGGATCAGACCTTAGCATTTCTTGCCAATAAAACACAAAAAATCCAAAGGCTCACTTTTTTCTACGGAGGTATTTTAATACCATTATAGCTGTATTAATTCACACTGCCATGCAAAGTGCTACTATGTGAGACCAGTGGCACAGAATCATAAAAAAAAAGAAAAAAGTCATGTATTTTATTCTGACACTTCTTAGAGAAGTGTAATCACCCGCCGTGCTCCCAGTGGGCAGCAAAGTGAAATCAGGTTTCTTCAGAGGATGCTTCAGCCTGAGGTCTGAGTTGCCATGTAAAGGTGCAAGCAGCACCTGCATCAGCTCTGCTGCTGACATAGGCAGTGACTTTTCATTGGCATCTTGGGGTGACATGGTCCAGACCAACACAAATTCTAATCCTGTGTTCTAATCCCCTTTTTGCTGTGCTGAAGTCAGTTGATTTTCCCCTCTCTTTTTCTTCCAGCATCTGCCAGCATGTACGTGCCAACCGTGTGCAACGGGAGGGAAGTTCTGGACTCCACCACTTCGTCTCTGTGATTGTGGCTCGTGGTTCAGTTCTTGAGTTTTTAGACTGTTAGGTAAAATTTTGCACATGTTGTGCACTCCAGAGAACACCAGAAAACAAAAGACATCCAAGCAAAATTAGTACCTTTTTTTAGAAACAGTGTAATAAATTATTTTTGAGGATTGTACAGTATATAGTGATGTTCTGGAACTTTTTAGACTGATTTTAGCCCTTCTGTTGTTAACAGTTGTAAAGGACATGTAAATAACCATGATTCAAAATGTGCATAGTCCTGCAGTAAGGGAGTGATTGTTGCAAGCACAGTTGCAATGTTAGGTGACTTCTTTCCTACGAATTTTTTTTGTAGCTCCTTGTTGTAATTAACTTAGACTGCATTTCTATGTTGTATATTACAGTTACCTTACGTGTAACAGATTGGTTTTCTCAGCACAAAACAGCAGTATTAATGTAAAGGCACCAATAATAAAAAGATAAAAGTTTTTCAGCATGGTTTCATTTTTGTTTCTTACTCTCTCAAGGTCATTACATTTTTCTAGAGAGGAGGTTAAGTAAAAAGGATAAAAAGTCTGGAGTGTGTGCACACAGGTATTTGGACATTGGTCAGTGCCTGCATTATAAAGTCCATATCACAATATATGTGCTTATGATTAATGTTTTTCAGTCACATAGAAATTCCTTCTTAAAAAACTCCCACATTATTAAAGCTTCTCAATTTCTTTTTCTGTTATTAAAATAGAGGGTAATTTTCAAAAGTGAAAATGTCTAATTTCATCTTAATGAGATACTAGCAAAAAATTGTTGACTCCTGGTTCACTCATTTGGCATGACTAAATGCTGTCATGCACAGAATAGATTGGTAGCATATAAAAACAAAGAAAATTTAGATTAGGTTGGAAGAAAAGCTGTCAGAAAATTAGCTAAGACTGTTTAATATTTCCAGACAAAACAAAGCTGGTTCAGCTTGTCTGCATCAATAGTAATTGGTAATTTACAGAAAGGTAATTGGAGCACCACAGAGACCAGAAAGTCAAAAAAGAGGAATGCAGGAGACATTTACACACTTCTCTGGGGTGACCTTTGCATTCAAACCAAATGCTTCAAGACATACATACCACCTACTTAGACAATTGCAAAATACCTTAAAAGTCTGGCTTTTGAATCTGCACTCTTAAAGCTGCCCTCACTCTATTGAAACATTCTGAAATCCTCTCTTCTGCCAGGTCTAAAAAGTCATTAAGGAAACAAACACACCTTTGATTAATGTGTCTGAGCATATTTACCTAAGGGCTTGTTCCCATTGATCTCATTCCAGCTGAGGTCAATAGCAAAATTCTCATTGACTTCAAAGGCAACACCAGCGAGGCTTGAAAGTCAGACACCATGGGTACAGAGTGTGGGATGTACATGTTCTCTGGAGCCCAATTCTTCTGCACTTGCAGATGTTTCCACACATTTCTGGTAAGCTGCAAGGGCTGAACTGGCAAAGGAAGTAGCTGTTATTTGGAATGCAAATATTAAAGATGCAGGTTCTTAAAATTCCTACTTATAGATGGATGCTTGTGTATTTTCTAAACATCCACATGTCCACCAGCAAAGACCACTTGATGGCAACACTTCCATGAGAGAGGCAGCCATTTAAGTCTCTGCATCGTGGAGCTGTCCAGAACAGGAATCCCTGTGACTTTACCCAGAATGGGCATAGATGAGCACACCCTACCTGCAGAGCTCTGCATTCAGCTTCGTCCTCTCCACAATCTGATGTTTCAGGCTTATTTCTCACCTTGATGACAGGGTGTCAAGTTTTGACAGCAGGCTTGGAGTCTTCCTTTCCAATCAAGACCTCTTAAAGCACCACGGGTTGGCTCATTTGACCTTGGTGTGCTCTTTTGTGGATTAAGAGGCTAGTCACATGTGACAAAAAGTCAGACATAATTCTGATGTCTCATCTTTATGGAGCTCATAAAATGCCCATGCCAATGAGAGTTTCTTCTCAATTTTTATGGAAAGCCACAATCAGGGTCAAATGCACCTCATCTAACACTCATTGTTTACAAGGACTAAGTAAATAGCTACATCTGAGATTGTCAGCCCCTCTCCCTTTGTACTCAGTGGAAGGAAGCAGCATAATTCCCCTGGTTCTCTCAGGCAGACACTTCAGGCAGGGATGAAACTCTCCAAATAAAGGCGAGTGCAGCTTACTCAGATCACAGAGTTTGCACTAAAAATTAAGGCATTGTGTCAGATGAATTCCAGCCCCAGAGTCGAAGTTGACATTACTGAAGTTAATTTGTAGCAGGTGAGGATCTCACTGTGCTGGCATTTTCATTCATTTTGGTGGCACTATTGAGAAAATGACCCAGTGTCTGTGTCTGAACACCTGCTATGAATACTTAGGTGGCTTGAAAGCCACTTGCATGTGGAGTTTTCATACAAAAAAATCCAACACCCAAAACACACAGAGCTCTGGACTTCCATCCCCACTGAATGCTCCTGACATTCTTGTCTTTATTTGGCTTTGTCTTGAAAGCCTTTCACTACTTTCCATTGGATGTCCGCAGATGCAGATTTTTTGGTATTGCCTGATGAAGTAATCCAGTTCCAAACCACAGCAGGACAGAAAAGGAAAATGACAAAGCAGAGGCTTTCCACACCATATGGGCATGAAAACCTTTTAAGAAAGGGAATTTTAGGGGTTTTTTTTATTTGCTGTTGTCTCACATCACTACTTTATTTTCTCTATTTATAACAGCTTATCGTTTTTGTACCTATTTATGTAAACCTTGAATTTAGAGTACAAACCTTTTCCAGTATCTTTATTTTCCCATTTTATTTAAAGATCTGAGCAGTTCACCACAAAGCAGAAGGGGTCCTATCACAGTTCCTCCCAAGTACCGAGACTGTGAGCCTTGAGAGTAATCACACTGCTCTGAACCCTGCACACTCGAGAGTAAAATGCTGAAATCAGAGAAAATGCTGTGAATGAGAGCAAGGCTTAACCCAGCATCTACAATACCTAACTGGAGGATGAAGAGAAGTTTAGTTTTTTACTCAGAAGTCATAAGTTCCAAGTACCTCAGCTCTCTGATAAAAATCACAGTTGCAGAAAGGTTTGTGAAAAACTGATCACTTTTTATTTATTATCAGAATAGAAAAATAAGACTCAAAAAGTTTACTGCAGGCCAATCTGAAATAAACAAGGTTTGTGAGTTTTTTCTCTTTGTTCATGGGTTTGGGTGTAGTTTCTGGTGGTTTGGTTTTTCTAGAAGAGTTATTTGGTTTTTAAATCTTCAAAGATTTTGAAAGCAAGGCCAAAGTCTACTGTGGAACACCAAAATATTTTTTTTCTTCAAGAGATTGTTTTTCTTTAATTAATTGAACACAGATGGTTTCACTCATAGCCAAACCAATTTAAAAATGAATTGTCATTTCAAATTGAAAAATCAAAATCTATTTAAAATATATTATGTTCCCCCAGAATTGAACAAATTCTGGAAATCAGAAAAAATATGTCCAAAATACCCTGACCACACCCAGAAATTTCAGCTCTGTTTAAGGAGATTTCCACTGCAATCTTTCAGCCAATTAGTACAACTAGAGTAAGGGGGATAAAAGCAAACCCTTAACTCATCACCACATGGAGTCTGATGTCCTTGGTGCCATTGCCTACTCATCGATGCCAGCAGTCTGCAAGACAAAGGGCAGCGCTGTTTGTCCAGAGCCACCTCAAAGCTTCCCAGCAACACAAACACAGGCAAAACTGAGCTTTCTTACTGCAACAAGAAAAGGCCAGGACCAGGCTGGATTGGTTCTGCAAAAGAAAAACTATGGGGTAGCAAATACACATCACAAAACCCTGCTGTGTCTTTTAGGTGCTGTTACAGCATCAGCCTCACAGTACATGGAACTTAGAGAATTCTTCCTGATGAGCTCCTGCTCTACAGATCCAGAGGAACAACCAAAACACAATGGCAGCCTAAAATCACCTCTGTTCTTGTGTCTCCCTTGTTCCTGCTGCATGAACTCAGTGTGGGCACCCCCAGACAGGTGACTGGGGATGTCACTGTACACTGTGACACACACTGCATGTTCTAGGATGAGCTGACTTCCTTTTATTTCTATTCCTCTCCCCTTATATCTTACCAAAGCAGCACAATTCAAAAGTCTTCAGCAAGAAATAAAAACAAGGGAATTCAATGAATGTAGCACATAAGGGGAAAAACTAAGAGAGAACACCATCAAAGACAAGCAGAACTTCGTAAGAGTTCTCTTGAGGTTATCACTGAGAAGAGAAGACTCTGGGGACACCTCATTGCAGCCTTCCAGTACCTAAGGGGGGCTTATAAAAAAGTTACTTTTTATATGGGCAGATAATAACAGAACAAAAGTGAATGGTTTCAAACCAAAACAAGGGATATTTAGATTACATGCTAAGAGAAAACACTCTGAAGGTGGTGAGGGTCTGGAATGTGCTTCCCAGAGAAGTTGTCAAACATTATTTACAATTGCTATTTAAGTCCAACCAGCAGCACTCCTTGCTGAGGAGGAAATCCCCACTGGTGTGTCAGCATGAATTATAGCTGTTTCTACATTTACATTGAAGCATCTGTGTTGGTCACTGCTGGAGAAGATTCAACAACCACTGGCTCCTAAATGGTGACATCTGCTGCTATCTGATCCTCATTAAGTACCTTGATTTTACAGGTACTACTGGCTCTGGAAGGATAAAACCTGCAAACTTTCCCCTCTACTATCAAAGAATCCCAGAACCCATTTCTCAAAAAGCAAATAGCAAAATCCATTTTTTGAACAAAGATTATAGACCACTGAAGCTACTCAGTAATTTCCCTCTGTGGCTCTAAGACAGTTTTCCCCAAACTTTAATCAATTGTATTCTGTATTACAAACACCAACTAACACAATCAGAACCAAGCCAGAACATATTCTTTGTGCATTTTCCCCCTAGCACACACTGCCAAAGCTGAGACAATGACATTCTGCTAATTTGCCAATAATTTATACAGACACCACTAAAATGTGCTTAATCCTCAAAGAGATTCAGTTGCCTAACTCCAGATTTCAAAGAAAAGCATGCAAATGCAGCAACAAAATGTATTCCGTTTAATCAAGTGAACACATAACAGACTGAGTCACATTGTTTTGTGGCATCAAATAACAGTTTTCTAATGTGATTCCATGTGGAAGAAAAGGGGGAGGTTGCTGTAAGTATATTTTGGCAGAACACTAGAAGAGGTCACACACAGCTGACTTTTTAGTGAACTATTAAAGGTTTCCAAAATTTGTCCCTTATGGGAAAATGGAAACTTCCCCTCTCTACTACATCTTTAACAGAAAAAAAATTAATAGCAGAAATCAGCTCAAATATTTCAGTTTACGCTTGCTTAATTCTTGGAAAATGCAGTTTTCTTATTTTAAGGTAAGTAAATTCTACAGTATTGGTTTGTGTCCCACTGTGTTAGCACTGCACCAGATACACCCACCATTAGACTGCCTGGGAGAATTTTCAACAACATAATGATAAACCATTTGGAAGCAGAGCTGAGAAGAGTCATACAGCAAAGTCTGTCACAGCTGTCAAAAAATTCCATTCCATTTTATTTGGAAAATATAATGGAAAGAGGAGGGAACCCAATGAAACCAGTGCAGTATTAAGTCAAAATAAATATAGTTCATAAAAATTAAGGCATTTCTGCATTACAGGGATATGGGTCCAGTAATAAAAAAAGAAATGGTGTTCTAGAGAATGAGCTGTAATTATGGCTGAGAAAACATATGGAGAGAGAAGGGGAAAAATTAAAGGAGATGTAGACAAATACAACTTGATGGCAGTGAAAAGCTCTACTCATTACTGAAGACCAGCAATACTCAGGAAAGGCTGCAGTGCCACCAAACATCTCAAGTCCAAAATTTCAAATATATTTTTACTTTATTTTATGAATGTCCATCAGATATATATCTTTGATGCTACAACACACTAGTTGAATAAAAATCAACAACATAAAACCCTTCATCATAAAAGATTCAAGAAGTGAAATCCCAAAGCCATTACCATTTACTCCATGAGCATATCATCTTTGACAACCATATATAAATGACATCATGACAACAAATACAGTGTACAATAATAAGTGTGCAATGGTACAAAATATACAAAAAGGAATGTGTATTTAATATACATTCAACATTACCCCATAAAAATCTTTGTTGGGAAAGTGAAGTGCCTTTTCAAGACCAACAGAAAACATACACCACTTCAGTTAAGATGCCTGAAGGAACTCCCATCAAGAGAGTAAAGTGTGTGTTCTTTGACTGAAACTATAAAATAACAGAGCTGAATTTTCCTGAATGAAAAACAAATCTAAATTTCATAAAATTTTCGCTCACATCTAGAGTATAATAAAATATTTAGAGTGCAGAAAATTCAGTTTAATTTAAATTTTACTTAAAAGTGGGCCCTCTTTTATTGATAGACCTAGCTCAGTCATATAAAATCAAAAATCTATATTCCTTATAGTAAAAAGACTATTTCTGCCCATATCTCTTTTCTGGTTTTGATGCATTCCACAATTCACATGAATTTGCTGTAATGGAAATATGAGTCAGACCAGAGGTCAATACAAGAATTGTTACTCATTTTCTCTGGCTCTATACAAGTCTTACATAATTTTACTCAAATATTTTTTGCCTAAGTTTCAGATTCCTTTGAGTTTGACCTCAGAGGGAATTTCAGGAAATTATCACTGTGATATTATGAAGATCACATGCTTATAATGTGGCTGATTTAATGGAAAAGTCCACCTAGCCTCCAGCTTCCAAGGCACCATTTGTGCCTTTCCTCCAGAGCTGCTACTTGCACTGACACAGGATGCATTTAGATCCTGTGCAAGTACATAAACCATGCTCAGCTCTGCTGGACATCCATCTATTCCCCCATCCATCATCCATCCATCCATCCCACTTCCTCGCGTGGGCCCAGGAATAAAGAGGCTGAATATTTCTAACAAGTGTCCCAACTGACGGAGCTGATCCCTGATTCCCAAAAGCAGAGATTTTTGCTCCAGAGTTCAGGTTTTGCTGGTTCCCAGCCCTGGGAAAAGTGACATTTACATAGCTCAAGGGAGAACACTGAATCTGGAAAAGACCTCTCTTGAAAGGACAAGCTTCCACAGACAGGGACAAGTGCAACTTGTACTGTAGGTACCACTTTACTTCTCTATAAAGAGTTTGAATCTGCTACTGCCTACAAACTCATGGGCCCAGACCCATAATTCACACAACAGCTGTAACCAAGTTTAAATTTAATAGCACTAGGCCATGACTTAGGCACCAGAATGGGTTCAATTTGCAGGTGCAACACAATTCCTCTTGCATCAGAGGTCAACACAGACCATCCAGACCTTCAAAGCATTAAAATCAAAAGTATTTTCCGAAGTTCAAAACTCACCCAAGGCTCATTCCGAGTACCATTCACAATTTTGATTTCAAGAAAGACTCACAGTTATGCGAGTAAACAACACACAACCTTTGCAGGAGGTTGCAGGCCTCTCTGAAAATAATCTCTTAGGAATATACACAGGAGTGAGAAGGAAACAAAAAGTACCTATAAATCATATGGCATGCCTGAGTGTTGCCCAGGTGAATGCAAAAGATTCATGTTATTTGCAGTATGTATATCTCTTCCTGAGTTGAATTTCATTCCCAGTATGGAATCCAAGAATCTGCTTTTTTTGGCAAGGTACTCAATCACTTGGTAAGGCAATCCAATTTTCTGGTTTGCTTCTTGTCTTCTTTCCTCCTAAAAGGTCAAGCATTTCTCACCAAGATCACCAATATAAATGTGTGCCAGAATATGTTTAAAATATAGTCCTGTAAAAATAGAAATTAGGTTTGTTCCTTTGAAGGCAGCATTAATTCTTCATATATTCTGGGATCTTGAAGATTTCAGCTGAACAGATTCAAAATTATCTTCCTTTTCCTGCAATGGAAAGAGAAGTTCCCATCAACTGGATTTCCTCAAAATCTCTCCAGCAGTCAGCACAATCACTTCTCCTCTCAATATCCTTTGCCAAAATCTTCACTTTAATATTACTACAGTATTTAAGCGCAAGGTTTGACCCTTTAATATTTAATAACATTGATAATCCTGTAAAAATTTGCAAAACAAATAAAAATATGCTATAGCTATTGTTCATGGTACTTACTTAAGAGGGTGGAGGGAAAGTCTGCATTTCATATTCAGAGAATAGGACAGGTAGTCTGAGCTGGGGAATTGCAAGTTAGCCATTTGTATGGTTATTATCATATATTAATGTGTTTCCTTGAAGCATAGCACGTGAGTGTGAACACCACTGCCTTGCTCCTGGATTCCAATCACACCACCTTCTCTGGGAGACCCACAAGCCAAAATATTAATTTCCATCTTAAAAATCAGGGCCAGAGGGTTGAGTTTTCTCTGTTTCCATTTGCTGGTTGACAGCCTTGGCCATTTGGTCAGCAAACATCAGGGCGAGTGAGAAATGTGGACATACCAACCCAAATAGTCTGCAAACTGTCTTGAACTACCTTCATAATCTGATTTTTAAAGCCATCTCACACAGATCAGGACAGCCTGGTGCAGACATGAGAAAGAAGGGGAGAAATTGTCCTATGCTAATGTAGTGAAAAATCCATGTTCTGAAGAGTGTGGTGTTGTTGTGCTGGAGACAACAGACAGAACTAGAACAGCTCCCAATCTGAAACAGGTTTGTAATTATTTGGCTTATATCTTCTCATGAAAAATAAGTCATCCCTTTCTATATTACAGGCCTAGCCCTCAATCCCTTGGGTACTCAAACCCACTGACACCTTTATGACATGTTGACAGAAATGCCATAGCCTGAAGCTTGAACATATAGTTAGGCTACTGCAGATTTTCTTTCTCTCTCATTTTATGTTTCTCCTTTTCCTTCCCTATTTTCCTCCACATATTTTTCTGTATTTGACATGCATATGTAACAGGACATTAATTTCTTCATCTTTTGCATAAATTAAAAGCAATGCCTATAACATCTGTTTTCGATAAATATAAATTAAATCTGAGTTATCTGCAGGGGTACAGGACACAGAGCTGAGTAAGCTAATGAGGTACTGAGAGTCGAATTTACCAGCTATTGTTATCTAGCAGTAAAAAAAGGAACAAGCTTAGAAATATCTGACAAGCTAGTTGAAAATGGAGAGAACACTCAGGAGGACTGCTACAGTGGATATAAGAACATTAAAAAAATACAAGTAGGCATTCAAGTTGTCTGAATACTGAAGTACTAAAGCTTAATTCTATTTTTGCAACATCACCAGAAAATTTTATGTGATTTAATTTTATTTACATCTTCAATATTCTCAATATTGAATTAAGAATTAATATTGAATTTATGCCCCTTTCCACAAGGAACAATATTGATTTTGCAGGACAAATAGTCAGGCTGGGGTCAAGGGAAAATTTTGCACATTATCTGTGCAATGGTAACTTCTAGGAGGGATATCTGAGGAGCAGGTAGCATGGCAAGAGGACACCAGTCAAATAAAAAAAGTAAAAGAATGAAGAGAAGATAATAATAATGGAAAAGAAAGACACTACACAAGTTTAATTATACTGCATTCACTCACAGAAAGAAAAAAACAAAAGGTATACAAGAAAAATATTTTTTATTATAAGCTTTTAGAAGACTTTCTAAGAAGCTGACTTCAACAAAACTGTTTGAAAGGGAAAATGTCATTTGCCTTTATCCTGATCATAACAGATGCCCCCACTTGAATTCCTTAAAGACAACACTACCCTTCCCATAGCACAGATTTCAGAGCATTTAGAACAAAGACCAAGGAGCTTTTGGGATCTACCATGACGGCTCTCTGTGGCTCCTATCAAGAAATGTTCAAAGGACACCAAAGACTTTGGTGCTGTCAATTCAGACATGCAACAATCCACATCACATCCACTGTAGAAAAAAATGTTTTTTTGGTGTTGCTTCCCACTGAAATGGAGGAGGCTGCTGTGCTGGGCAACAGGATGAAGCTGATACTTCAACTTAATCCTACTCAAAATTATTATTCTCAAGGCAGCCATGAAGCCAGCCCAGGTGAGCTGCAAGCAGCTGGTTTGTGCCCATGTTGCCAGTGTTAATTTTCTATATCTCTAATAGCTGTGTTTGCCTCAGCAATGGATGTGCCTGGGAGGATTCCAGACAAAAAAGGTTCACTCTGACATTAACTGTTTTTTCCTGGTGTCATCCACGCAACAAAAAATGCTACTGACACCTCTCTGCGCAGGAAGGAGCATTTACCCAAAACCCCACAAAATTTCTTAATTTTATCCAGACTGTGGATTTCAGCAGATCACCATGGACTGGATGAGGCGTGCGTGGGAGGCTGCACTGCTGTGAAATTAGCATCAAAGGCTCATCACATCCAGTAATAAATAAAGGTAATAATTATTAGTAGTATTAATATTGGTAATTACTACTCACCTTTGTTGCCAAGGATTTGAGCTTCCCCAGCAGTGACTGCTTATTTGAATATACAATTTCTTCTTCATTATCTTCTCCTTCCATTATAGCACAGCTGTCAGCAGCTGGCAGTTCACACTCTTTTGAGTTTGTTGTCATCACTAATTTGGAATATTTATACTCCAGCCTGAAGATATAAAGCCACACATGAATAGATTTTTTCATAGGATGTCCCATACCCAGGGGTTTTGTAATTTAGATTGTCTGCAGTCCTCCCACATAGTTATTTCTGAGGTAGTGGAAATTAGATACTTTTCAATCATTAAAAATATATAACCAAAATAGTATTAACAATACACTGAGCTCTTGCTCTCCAATTAGTCCTTCATCCTTATAAAAGAACCATGTTTTCCCAGAAGACCAAGGGGAGGTCAAGAGGGCTTCCTGCAGGAGGGCTTCCTGAAGAAGTGGTAGTTGGGCAACAACCAAAATAGAACTAAGTAATATGGTCAAGAACCTAATTTTTTACCAAACTGAAAGGGCCTAATTAGACTAAAGATACCCTTTTGGTCTTCAGAACTTGAAAAGGCCATGTTGCTTCAGAAACTCAAGTAAAGCTAAAACTTTCAAGGGTTAAAAAGACAGTTCTTATTGGGAAATTACACCATTTCAAATTACTGTGGATGTTCCGTACTTTCCTCACCAAAATTTTTTATTGCCACCATTGACATAAGAAACATCAACTTGGTGTATGAATGGATTGATCCTACAAAGCACTGCTCATCAAGAGTGTCATGAAGTCAGATGCAGGAAAAGTCACTCCATCAAGCTTTTAGCTAATTTTTATATAGAACATAATTTGCAATACTTACTTCTGGTTCTTCTTCCAAAAGTAGCAAGTCAAGGCTATGAGCAGAACAGCTGTGAAAGCACCAACACCAGCTCCAACTTTAAGCCAAAAATCCACTGTTTCACAGGGGCTGGTCCTTTTTTCTGGCAAGGGAACTCCTTTAATGCAATGCTTTGGCTCATTCCATACATATAAGGTTTCCTTTCAAACAGAAAACACCAAAAAGTGGTGAGCTGCTTGCAGGAAAAGAGAGATCTGTTTAAACTTATAGAAAACAAGCTGTTCTGAGGTAGAAAGGTAAAGGAAAGCAAACCAAAACACATCCTTCAGATTTTCAGACTTTAGGTTTTCAGTTATATTGTCTAATCAGTCCTCCCCTTGCTTGTGCCTGCAGATTCAGGCATGGCAAAGGATTTCTTCCCCTGTACAGGTCTCCATGTGACACAATATGGGCTGGTGCCTGCACAGGATCTGTTGATCAACAGCACAGTTTGAACATGTGGAAGGACTTTCTAATATATGACTAGAGAATGCAGCAGCAAAAACATTGCAAACAAGTAGGATGAATTTATGAACTGACATTTGGAAACCTTTCCCAGCCTGCCCCTGATGTTTATGGCTATGAAACAACTTAAGTCTTTTGGGCACTCCATGCTTCAGAAATAACTGTCCTGAATGTCTGAAGGCATTGAAAGTTCACATCTTTGCTCACACAGCTGGTCAGCACAAACCAGCTCTCTGGCAGGAACCTGCCACTGACAAATCATTCCTGAGTGTCAACACAGCTCCTCCCTCAGCTTGCATCCCAGCCAGCTCAGAGCCTGGGCTGAGATCTTCCAACCCTCTTACATATCAATTTGCACACCAAATCTCAACAAGAGTCCAAGTTGCACCCAAATGAGCCCATCTGACTTCGAGACACGGGCCCTGTACCTGAAATCCTTTTTTGCAGGCTCCCTCAATCTCATGGTAGTCCTGCTCTGTGCAGAGAGGACAAGCTTCTGCACTTTCCCATAGGAAGTAGAAAGTGCACCCATCACAGGTGCCTGCAGGGCAGGAGCTGCAAGGAGAGCAGAGCTCAGTTATCAGTTATGAAAGAAACACTCTGGGGTGTTCATCCTCATCCACATTCTGCTGCTGAAGATTGGGAATGGGAAATATGAGAAATGGGTAAACATTCATCAAGTTAGCAGATGGGAGACTCTGGGGGAAGATTTTTTTCCCAGTTTGTAAAATGCTTTCTCAAGTGAAAACAGGTGTTGAGCTGTTAAAGATCTAAAGGGAGAGGGAGAGGGAGAGGAAGAGGGAGGGAGGAGTGTCACTACACCAGCTTTTCACCAGCCCAGCTAGCCCAGCACACTCCTCCATCACTGTTCTCCTGCACAGGGTGGCTGTTCCACCTGAATGCTGCTATCTGGTTCCTGCCATTGTTCTAATGATGTCTGGGTGATTTAGTCCATATGGAATGGACTTGGCCTGTCAGGGTTAATTACTAGAAGGATGTTCACCAAGGATGTTCACCAGTTAATGAAGAGATAACAGCTTCTCTTACTCCAAGAGATACTAATAGCCTATTTTGCATTCAGGCTGCAGAAGTTGTACTGGCAGTGGCAGGACAGTCACATAGATTTTGTTACTGACAATCACATCAGGTCTAACAGCAGCAATGGCCAAAGGCCATGCAATAAGTTTGGTCATGTAAATATGAAATATATTCATGCAGAAAAAAAATTGATTTAAAATTGTGTTGTTCTAGATATCCTGATATCCTGATCTGAAGCACTGAAAAATCCCCAACCCTAAAAGCCCATTCTGGCTTATCCAGATTTGAATACCTGACAACAGGTATATTCCTCTGTGAATTATGGAGCATTTTTCAAACCTACATGGCAATAGCACTGACAGACATTTCTCCTCAACTGCTTTCATCTTATATTGTAGACTCATGTGATACTAAACACCAACCCTGAAGGATCAAGGGGTTACATTATTTGACATATTTCTGATACCTCACCATGTGAAAACAGCTGACTGCTGAGCTAATCAAAGGGGGAAAGGAAAGGAGAAGTCTACATGAACTGAGATAAGGTACATATGTCAGCTGTGTGCCATTTTTGCCCATGCTCACACTTTCAAAAGCCAGGTGGGTTGTTCCTCCCTCACTACTGCTGCTTTATCACAGTTCACATCGTGTTTATCCTGTGGCACTGGAAGAACAACTGAAGAATTTTCATGCAGAAGCTGATAGTGGCTTACTGCCCAGCATAATTTGTAGCAGAACAGGTCCCTCAGAAACTGGGGAAAGCATCTCCAAAGGTGTTCAAATATCAATCTTTTCATCCATCACCATAAAGGAGACTCTGCCTTCAGGCAAGCACAGTTACTGTGTCATGAAAGGGACAGGGATCAAAGGATCCCACACTTCTCACACTGGTCTCTTTTGGGAAGAGGACTCAGCTTTTAGGAAGGAAGACGAGTGAGAGCTATCAGCAGATTTGTAGTAACATCCAGACAGACTAGAATGGGCCTTGATAACCAGGAGGGTTTTCAGAGTTGAAGGAAGCTTCTGAAAAATCACAGTGTGTTGCTAAAGAGTAATAGAATTGAGTATTTTGCTTTTTTCTCTGCAATTTTTCAATCATGTTTATGCCTTAAGTTATGTTTATGCAGGCATAAACAGGATTTTGGAAGACAGAAACTTTTTAAAGTCCCCCAAATCAGACTGAAGAGTAAAAAAGTCAGGTAAATTAAACACAACTGGTACAAGGCAGCCAGGATATAGCAGTGAAACACATAAATAAATCTATCCCAAACATAAAATAGACAATCAGAGCTCACATAAGCATTGCAATAGCAGATTTCAAAGTTCCTAGAATAAGTTAGCTTTTTCCAAAAAAGCAATTTTCACTAACCATTGCTGTAGACCAAAGAAGAAAAACTACCTCTCAAAGCCTCAACTAGGCAGTTTAATCAGAAGGCTAAATATTAAAATAAGGAACTGAAATAAAGGAGAAGTGAAGACAAGTAAACATCACTTCATTTTCTTTTGCATTTAAGCTCAGAACAATCTGACACAGAGCCTAAACACAGATCAGTTGGTCTGGAAGTTGATGGACACCTAGGAAAAACAAGTGACTGATGAGGGAGAAAATACTCCTCATTGCTATTATATTGCTATTGCAAAGATTACCTGAGGAGCAAAGGCTTTTTGGTCCTAGTAAGACACAAAGACTGAAATACCTGGGCACAGAAAGCTCTCCTTGGTCTGGCTTGTTGGGGTTGCATCTCATTGTCACAACAGTTGCACGGCCATTTTCACAGGAGGTTGTCACTGTTGAAGACCTAATGTCAAAGAAGAGGAGAAAAGCAACATATTTCCACTGCATTAAATGGATATTACTGTTTCATAGGTCTGTAAATAAACACTCATGCAGCTGCAATACTAACAAAATACCCTTTACAACAATGTTTTGACTTTGCCAGGTGAAAAAAACAAAACAAAAAAAAAAAAAAAAAAACAAACAAAAAAACAAAACAAAACAAAAAAAAAACCTACAGAATCAGGGTAGGTCTCACCAATTTATCTGAATCTCAAAGTGCTCTGAGATGCTACTCAGGGAATTGCTCTGGTTTTCTAGCTAGTTTGGAATCTGCTGCATCCAGGAGTGAACTTTCCCACAAAACAGAATAGGAAGACTGAAAAGGAGAATCACAGGTGCTGTGGTTGGTGTGTTACTCTGCTGGACAGTTTCACTCCCAGCCTAGCAATCTAAGAACCAAACTGTCCTGAAATAGCACAGAGCAAAGGAGATTTAAAAAAAAAAAAAATCTTTCTCCAGCATGACAGACACTGTAAGCCAAGTTTATGATTTGCTCAAAGTAGGGTCTCAGAATGCAGAATCACATACATAATTTAAGTATTCATATTAGCATAAAGTGCTAAAATCCAAAATCCTATATTCAATTAAGTCCCAGCTTAGAAACACAGCTGACATGAAGACCAGCATGTAAACATCTGAATTGAGCTGATCTTTGAGCTACTTCCTACCCAAACTGAGGCATTCTTTTTATGGAGAAGAGTGAAGAATGGGAAAAGCATACAAGTAACTGTGCATGTTAAAACAATTACTTTTAATGTTGATTAATCCTTTTTTGTAGCATCAAAGTAAACACAAATGAAAGTGAAGGAAAATATGCAACCAGAAGTGGATATTTTTAAGACATATATGAGAAAATACAGAAGGTAACAGAACACTGAAAGTGGCATCTGGATGAATCAAAGCTCTGGGATCACTTCCTATGGATCAAACCTAATTCAGATTTGAGTAAAGACTGTTTGCTGATTTCATTAGATGATCTTCAACCTGTCAATCAATATCAGGTAGATACTGATTAAAGTGGCAAAGATTAAAGGTGGATTATAGATATCCCCTCACAGTTTTACTTTCCTCTAAACAAATTAAGTCATCTGACATAGCAATAAGCAGCATTTTTTTACCTACTTGTAAAAGAAATGAACATCCAGTGTTTTGCTTGGAGAGGGAGGAAACATATCTGCCTTGATGCTGATATTTTCCAGCACTGTTTCAACAGTAGCTCCTAAAGCATGAGAAATGTAAAAAAAAGAAGTAAATATTAATGGATTTTTGAGGGGTCTATGTGTAATATTTTCTCAGTCTGAAAGGTGTAAATCTTGCTTAGTAGCATTTAATGGCATTGCTGTACATTACACACACCTTTTTCTAACTGAACTTTGCAGATATGTATGTTCCTCATAGTCTGATTTCCTCATGTAGACATAGCAAAAATTTAAAAATTACTAAAACACCCATGTAAATATTTATTACTCTCTTATATTAATTTAAAGCAATCACTGGATATTGAAGAAACATAAAATAATTTAAGCTGGCAAAAGGCTACTGAAGATATCTGATGGAACCACTCAGAGCATATGCCTTGAGTGTATAACCCTCACACATCAAAACCATGTAGTGACCTGGGCAATTTGCAGTACTTTGAGAGATGAAATAACAAGACTCAGAAGGATTATGGAATCATAGGCAAGCCTTGATGGCACATTTTGGAACAAATGTCAGACTGGTGTATGAACAACATGGATTTTGGGCAAAAGCTGAAAAGGAGGAAAATGCAAGTAAATCAAAGTTCTTAGAGATCCTTCCAACCCCATTGACCAAATAAGACAGAAAATATTGGTGCTCCACTGTAACATTTCAGAAGAGGGAGTTGTACAAAGTGGGCTGCCTCCTCCTAGGGAGTTAAAAATTGACAGAACAAGAAGTGGTGGTGGTCAGAAACTGGTGAAAAGACTGAAGAAAAGAAGATTTCCACTTGTTCTTGAAACAGTTCACAGAATCACAGACTCATAGAATGGTTTGGGTTGGAAGCAACCATAAAGATCATCTTGTTCCAAACTCCCTGCCATGGGCAGGGACACCTTTCACTAGACCAGGCTGCTCTAATCTCCATTCAACCTCTCTTTGAACAGTTCCAGGAATGGGGCCACCACAACTTCTCTGAGCTACCTGTGCCATTGTCTCACTACCCTCACAGGGAAGAATTTCTTCCTAATATCTAATTTAAACCTACTCTCTTTAAATTTGAAGGCATTCCCCCTTGTTCTGTCAAAAAAAAACCCTCTCTAGCTCTCCTGCAGACCCTTTAGGTACTGAAAGATGCTCTAAAAGCTCCTTGAAGCCTTCTCCTCTCCAGGCTGAACAATCCCAGTTCTCTCAGCCTGTCACCCAGGAGGGGTGATCAACCCTTGACCATGTTTTGGCCTCCTCTGGACTCACTTCAGCAGGTTCACATCCTTGTTATGTTAAGAAAGGCAAACTTCAACCATTTTAAAATTTAGCAACAGATTTTAAAAAGGCACCAGAAGAGCTTGGCATCTTTTCTTTGTATTAGGAAAAAGTCAGCACTATCTCCTTGTTTTTCAAGACAATGACTGTCCTCATTCCTCTAGTGGCAGGAGACAATATTGGCATTTACTGGCATGAATGTTTGTGAATTAGAAACCCATACCTAAGAGTGACCTTTAACAGAGCATTTGATGACAGTGAATTGCCAAAAGACTCACTGAGAGATGATATGGTGACCCGAATTACAAAGTGTTTGTCACATGAGACAAAATAATGGTAATGGAAGATGGGTTTCAGTTCATGGACAGATGCACAATGACAGAAATTCAACAAGAATTTATGGAGAACCTCTTTTGTTGAACAAATCTGATCTCATTCCTTGAGTGCTGATGAACTTGGTTGCTAAAGAAATGTATGTAAATTTAGCAAGTATTTCACTAATTACCACATGAGGTTCTAATTAAAAAGTTAGCAGTGTACTATCAATTAAGTGCACACTCTGCATTAAAAACTATTTAGCTAAGTCATTATAAAATTATCTGGCCATGGGAAATTGTCATCAAACGTGGGAATGTCTCCAGGCTTCTCTAGGTATCAAAATTGGAGTGTGAAAATGCAAGATTAACATCAGGGATCTGCAAGTAACAATATAATCTGTACTGGTAAAGCATGTAGATGAGACAAAGATTAAGTTAATTAAAAATAAAATACAGAGTAACTTGGTTGCTTGGTTTACTTAGTAAGATGGTCCCAAAAAATTTCAATATAAGATATATATATATATGTATGTATATATAATAATAATACAAGTGCAGCAATAATTCAAGGCCAGTCTTAAGAAAGAGAGATTTTTTCCCTTGGAAACTGTAACTTTGACATCAGATCCAAGAAGCCATCATTAAATCCCTTAAGTTTGAAGAAAGAGGGATGCAGGGATTCCAAATACAAAAATTATTTTTATTGCCATTATAGCAAATTAAATACTGGAATCCTATTCCGTTCTATACTTTAAAAAAAATATAAAATGTTACAGAAGATGTAGAAAGAGCCTCAAAAGTTATTTAGGTGCTCAAAATAAATACATGATAGCAAGACAATGAAAAGAACTTGTTCTACTTAATTTATCAGAAGAGTGTGTCGATTCCAAAATAGTTCTTCAAGAAGAAAAACATTGGTGTGATCTGGAGAAAGACTAATAAAAAGCAAGAGCTGAAAACTAAAATCAGGGAAATTCAAATAGGAGACAAGCCTGCTTTAAAAACAGATAGTGTTTGATCAGTGGGAAAAAATACCAGTGAATTGTGGCAAAGTTGTTATTTCTGGCAGTCTTAAAAAGTCCAGGTTGAATGCTCTCCCAGAGACGTGCTTTTGTCAAACACAAGTTTCTGGGCTGGGTGCCAGGGAGAAAGTACAAACACTCAGTGCCTGTAATGGATAGGTGAGCAGACCAAATGACTTCATTGTCTCATCTGGCCTCAGATTCTAGACCAATGCAAAACTTAATGATGTGCACAGCCACGTGCTGCCCTAAGCCTCCTGACTCCTTACCTAATTATGTCCCCACATCAGTTTCTTCTACAATTGCCCAAGTGGGATCTTGGCACAGGCAGAAACACTTGCACTAATGTGACTACCACAGTCATTGGTCTTGCCCTGAGTGAGGTGGGTACAGAACATAAATCAAACCAGTGCTTTTTAATTACACTCTCCAGCTGAAATGCTAGGCACCGTGAGACCCACCAGACCAAGCACAAGGAAGAGTGAATAACACAGAAACAGAAAACTAAAAATGTGCACAGCCCTTACTTTTCTCCTCCAGCCATCAGCTCAGCTGAAACATCAGCAAAACACAAA
This sequence comes from Lonchura striata, assembly GCF_050655825.1. Classification (NCBI taxonomy): domain Eukaryota; kingdom Metazoa; phylum Chordata; class Aves; order Passeriformes; family Estrildidae; genus Lonchura; species Lonchura striata. Next base: position 69,062,316 of record NC_140741.1, read on the forward strand.
GGCATCTGTGCAGAGCTGCTTCACAGCTCAGGAACTGATCTTGGGCTGCCCCTTCACCCTTCCATCAAAGTAATGCAGCTGCTGAGCCAAGGATTTACTCTGCAGCCCTGAATACATGAAAGTACAACAACAACAAGGAGAAGACAAACAATGTACCTAAGAACCTGTCAGCAAGGCTGTTGGACTGCAGAGCCAGGGCTGTTCGGAAGCCCTTGCTGTCTGACGGGATGATGGTGGACTGACAGACAAAAGCTCCCACAAAATTGGAAAAATCTTCTGATTCTGCAACCATGTCCTTCAGAGTAACATCTGTGATATTGTCAGTGCAAATTGCCATCTTCTTCCCCTGTGGACAATCAGGAAAAAAGAGAGAAGCTGTTGGTTGTTGATAAGATGTGCAAAAGTTTGGGAAGAGGGAGATTGCAAACTTGGTGATTGCAAACTGGATGAGATTCATTACTTTAGTTTACAACAAGTTGATTTCTCTATGTGTCTATCATAAGAGGGACAAGCCACAACAAATTGTGCCATTGTCAAAGCTCCCATTAAAGCCTTGTACAGACTCAGAAATACAATGTCACCTCTGGCAGGTGCCTTATCAGAAATCTGTACTGTGGAGCACTCTTCTTTGTTTATCTTGACAGCACAGTGTTTACTTGCAGAGCATAGTAAAATGGCTTGCAAAGGAAAACCCTATTTCCCTTGCCTTTAAATAATATACTGTAGAATACCTCTTTATTTGGGATTTAATCCAGATAAAATATTTTTAAAGCACAAATACATGAAATCCCTAAACAGATATAGAACCTTCAAGACTGCTTTAATATTGTATGTCAAGATCAGTGCTAGAATCAGAGCAACAGCAATAAAAGACAAATTACCAGACTCAGTTTCCCTAGCGAAATGTCAAGCACTCACCACCTAATCATCTGCTTGGTTGTACTGTAGTACCATTGTAGTAGTTTGGGAAAGTAAAGACCAGATCCACAGAGGAGTGAGCATATCTGTATGTTTGTGGATCTAGCTGTCAGCAGCTCTAATCCAGGTGGTAGCTAAACACACATAGAAGCCTAAAAGTATGCTCATTTGTCTTAACTCATGCAAATCATTTGATACATGGCAAAAAGACTTCAGAACTTGACAGGGCTGAGCATTATTGTTGACTACACATGTTGGCTTTCATGGGACAATGCACAACACTGGTAGTGCTCTGAAAGTCAATTTATGTGTGTGACAGCATGCTTTGGTTCAGTCCAAGCTCCAGACAGAGCCTGTTTAACTCACAGACTAAACACATTTTTCTGCCACTCTCCAAGGCTGCAAAGTCAGCACTGGGCATCTTGGCCACTGGCAGACAGCAGAGTGACCAGGGGCTCTGCATACAACATCTCCAGTGAAGCAATGAGGGATACAGATGGAAAGAAGTTGCCAGCTGAAAGACTCAAACTCTTCATTTCAGCTCCTGGATGGCAGCACACAAAGGTCAGGGTCGTGATGCAAGTGACTTAAAGGCACAAGAAAGAAAAAGCAGGGATGTGACAGGAATTTTCTTCTGAGCTTTATTAATGGCCTATAATGCAGTATCTCTGCTCTGGAAAATCACTTGGCTGCTCAAAAGTCCTCTTGCACTGCAAAGCAAGATCCAAAGGGAAGTGACAACTCAGCTGACAGGGAGTCTTTGTTCTGTCTCAGTGTTACCCCAGAGCATCAACACATGCAACAAATTGGTTCATCCTCCCAACCCTCAAGCCCAGCCAAGCTCACCTCATTCCCACACAGGCTGATGTTAAAGAAGTGGAAGAACTTGGTCCCTCGGGAAGTGAAGCTAGGTCCACTCATCAATGAGCCTACCTGGCTGAGGTTGCTAAAATTGTAATTCAGGCTCTGGTTATCCTTGACATAGGACACCAGGCAATCACTGAAGCAGGCAGAGTGGTCCTGCAAGGCAGAGGCAGCCATTAAAGAGCAGTTACAGAACAGCAGTAAACCATTCACCTGAGTTAAAGCACAGGCACAGACAGGACTGCTTTCCTTGTAAAGGATGAAGGGAAACTCTGTCCTATTCCTGTAACTGATCTTTCCCTTGGGATAATTCCCATTCCCGTTTCAGTCCCTTGCAATCACGTATGAGGACTAAAATGTTCCTAAGCCTGGTTTTATTGTTGACTGCTGCATTAGCCAAGAGAATGCAATCTCTTGCTTTGTTTTGTTCTGGGTGCTTTTAGGATCCCAATGTTCCAGCATAAAGCCCTGTAAACAGACCAAAACACAACCTTGGTTACACTTGCATTTTGTAAAGGAAACACAAGAAACAGCTCAAGAACAAGGGCAGGATATGAATGCAGCAGAAGACAGGCAGAATACAAACAAACTGGAGCCATTCTTTCACTGCCTGTGCATGATAAATGCTTACTTGTGCTTACAGTTTCATGTAAGAGGAACTTGTTACAGGTTTCTAAAGGCCCAGAAACATCATCCAGCTGAGGAAGTCCCTGAGTTTAACAGAGCAGGCATTGGGATGGTTTTGGTGGAAGTAATGTAGAGACTTGTGCTGTTTATACACTGTCCACAGTACAGCATCTTGAAATTAACCCTTTTTTTGAGCTGATGTTGTCGCTTTTATCTGAATATTTACAAAAGGAAATTAGACTAGTGACATCTTTGGTGGGCTTATTGGTTATAGCCATACCCCAGAGCTCACAAGGCACATGCCTATAGGAAAGCACTAGAAACAGCCCTCTGAGAGCTTCCAGCCCAACAAATCCTGTCTGCCCATGTCCCAGAAACACTGAGGTTCGGTACCTTGGTGCTCTTGCTGCCAGGCCCACATGGGATGCAGGCCTCCTTGCCGTACACCTGGTGGATGGACAGGAAGGTGTTGGCCGGACACTCCTTGCACTGGCTGCTCTCCTTCTCGATGAAGTGTCCTGGCGGGCAGGGCACGCAGGACGAGCCGGACTGCTCGGAGCCCAGGGCACAGGCCCGGCAAGAAGAGGCCACTCCATCCACTGCGTTGGTCACCGTGATGGAGTAGATCTTGGCCATGTCATTGATGAACTGCCTGCTCTGGAACGAGAGCCAAGGAAACACCCCGGTGTCATCACACCATGGCACTGGGACACCACCCACATCTCTGCACCAATTCAGGGATCAGCTTATCCATGGCTCTGTCCTTCCTCATGGATTGTTTATGCACAGCTGCCTCCCAGGGGCTGCTTTGTGGTGAGAGCCACTCATCCCTTATGGGAAATCTGTGAGCTTCAACAGAGAGCTAGAGCTCTGGCAGACAGCATCCAAAGAATGCTGTGTTGTAAAGCCCCACACATAAAGAAGTACTTACATCTTGGCCCTCATTTATTCTCTGAAAGGCCCAGGTGAATGTGAAGGAAGCATTTTTGGAGATGATGTGAGTGTAGGATTGTCTTTCTTTACTTCTTTCCCATGATTCCACCACATTGGTATTTTTTCTATTAACATCCTACAAAATGGGCATAATTAAAAAAAAAAAAAAGAACAAAAAGTGTGGTCATACTGCACTAAGCACCAATGTTTTATGATCTAAAGATTAGCATATAAAAAGGACTCCACAATTGCATCATTTAACATTTAATAAAGCAAACTTGCTTATTTTGTTTTGCACAACTGACAAAGTTTCAGACGGTTCTAAATTGCTGCCTAATTTCCACTCAATTTTCTTTAAATCAAAAGTAGGTTATTTTAAAGAGCTATTAAATACCAAAAAGAACTGGCTTCCCCTTTCAGTGGAAGGGGTAAGGGAGCCATTGCAGATCCATTTGCCTTCCTCAGCTAATGGACATTCAAACAAACATCTGTCTGCTGCTCTGCTGATCCTCCAGGTCATCAACAGGATCAAGTCTAAATTTCCAAACTGTCTTCTTCCCATCCCCCTGTCCCAGATCTTGACTTGGCACTCTGTTACTAGATGCAAACTCAGCAGCAGAAGAGACATTGATAATTTCATCAGTCAGTTTAACAGGGGAAAAACTGGCTCCTTAGTGCCTAATGATTACTTTTAGAATAAGCACACAGCCAGGAATGGTTCAGAACTCATGTGCTGGAGGAATTTCACTAGGTCATTCATTAAACCCTTCCTGCAAGGGTACTGCAGATACCAAACTAATGCCATGCTTAATCATAATAAACCAAGTGCAACAAATCACACCCATGCAGAGGCATTAAAGTGACTTGTGGACCACCAGGCTCAGTCCCCAGTCATGGAGAAAGAGGTCTCACTTACTGCCATAAAGTACAGCACACAATCTGCTGAACAGATGGTCTCAAAAATAAAAGTAATCCGTCCGAGTTCTGACCCAGTTGCTCCTGTCACTGATGTTGGAGGTCTGTTTAACAGAGAAGGAACAAAATATTTATACTGTGCTCTCCAGACAGGCAGCAGACAATCCTTCAAATTCCTTTTTGTACAGTGAAGTCCTGTCACAGAAAACCTGGCCTTGCACAATGGTGGGAGCCTCTGCACTGAGTACAGGCTGCAGCAGGGTCATTTTTTAAGTGTCTAAATTCTTTATTGTACACTTCCCTCCTTATAATGAATGCCCAGATTTGACCATATTGGTAGGGAACCTTATTATTAAAACACATTACATACTTCAAGTGATTTACACCAATGTAATTGCATCTACCTCAGCTGGAAAACAGCAGAGGGAGGGTGAGGTTCATCTTCCACACCTTACTGGTCTCAGCATTCAGCACCTGGTCTGAGCTAGGAATCTAAGCTCACTTTTGACAGAGACACAAGCACCTCTAGCAGGTATTTCAGCCTGTCTGAGGGTTCAGGTATGGAGGGGATTCCCATTGTCCTGCAGTGCCTGCATCTCCCCACTGGCTCCAAGGGAAGCACAGACTGTGGAGGATTCCTGGAGCCACAGGGCAAAGTAATTTGGGTTTCACTAAAATACTTTTAGGGCAGGTTACACTATCCACCCCGCGGCAGGTTTAGCTGGATACTATGGAATAATTTAGAAACAGAGGGATAGCAATATCTTTTCTCAGTTTCCAGACAGCCAACTGTCTGCATCTTAGTCTCAAGAAAATACTGCTAAAAACCAAGGTCTCACATGCTTGCCTGCCTCAATGGACAAACTGGGGACATGGGAATAAAATTCAAGATTCCTCTTGTCTCTTATTCATTACATTATTCCACTTCAGAAAGAAAGACTCAGATCATCCCTGGGATAATGTGAAAGATGTATAAGAGACAGAAATTACTGAGAAGTAGATGAAAAAATTTCTCATTCCTTACTTAAATCCTGGGATGTGCAGGTTCAAGATAAGATAGTCATTGTCAGAGCCTCCTGCCCCACTCTGGATGTGATCACCAGCCACCTCCCAACCTTCACAGGACAGAAAAATAAAAAAATAATCAATAAATGGGTGGCAAAAGAAATCTATGCTACCATAATTTTTAAACAATTCAGTATTTCAGTGTATTTTAAAGATGCCTAATATAAACTACAGAACAATATCATGATGATTTGAATGAAGAATTTTAGCAATTGTATGAACTGCTGGTTTTACAGGCAATTTGCACCTTTCAAATCAGCAGAGCAATTGATATTCCCTGATCTGTGCTGTGCAGCTCAAGGGGGATAATCCATCCGATACCTTTCAGCCTTAAAACAGATGAATCAGTGAACCTGTGTGTTAAATGTTAAGCACATATTTCAGTTGCCCTCTGCTCAACAAGCATAATTCAAAGCTTGAGTTGCATCAGTCTGACAGGGTGGGTCAGACTGAGGAAAATCTGTCAGAGAAGGCTGAAGAAGTCCCAAAAAGGATCATTTTCACCAGTGAGCTGCGACTGCTCTCTGCTGCAATTTTAGCATATGTGCAGAGAGAAAGCTCTGAGCACTAAAGGAATAAAATTACAGACTGTAATTAAGTTTTCCAAAAGAATTATGTGTGACCTCGATGGGCATAGTTATCACAAAACAGAAAATGAGATAAACTAGGGAGAAGACAAAAAATTTTTTTTATAATGGGGACAAGAACGCATCTGAGCATCTTTGCTGAGGGAACTTCACATAGGCTGCATCTCCTGCCCTCCTCTGGTATACAAGAGATTTTTTATTCCTTTGTGATACTGTGACATTGCTTCCCACAGGAAATTTCAAGCCAGTGCAACTAAAGGAAAGGGAGGAAACTGTGCTGTGAGTCATGCAGCCAAGAGCAAACTCATTTTGATGGGTGCTCCATGACAGCAGGGATCCATGCAGGAGACAGGCACACAACACAGGGAGTTTGGCTCACCATTCATTCCATCACACTTTGAGTTGCCAACATTAAAGCAAGACGTCTTCATGTTTCCTGGCAGGATGTTCCACCACTTGTATTCAAACCCAAGAGCTGGTTCAGTCCCAGCAGGGCAGGCTTTGCATTCTAAAGGTGAGAGGGCAGAAAAGGATATAACACAGCCAAGGCATATGTCAAACAGTGCTTTGAAGAACATAGATACTGCTTTTTTACTCTCTGGTGCAAGCAATAAGCAAAGAAAATAATTCATTTCTTTGTAGTTAAACAGTCAAAGATTTATCAGGAGCAGGAGAGTGGAAGTGAGACCAGCATTTTGTAAATTGTAGATCATAGTGTTATGTTAAGTAATCTGCAACTGGTGCCCTAAGTCACATTTTTAGTAGATTCAGCTGATAGTTTTACGAACAAGAGCTCCCACAAAATGCTGTAGGGGACTATTGGGCCAATGCATCTCAGAATCAACTCTAGCCAGAGTTCATCTGACTGGGCTTAAAATGAGGTTTTCGCAGGAAAGAATTTGGCGTGGATAGGAGAATGGTTGAGGAGGAATTGCTGACTGGAAAAGTTTTGATTCCCCTCTCAGAATCCCTTAAAATAACTCTCAGAATGTCTATAACAGCCAAGAAATGCATCCAGAACACAGCAGGTGAACTTAGAGCAGCAATCCCTGATAAGAAAGGACTCAGAAGAGACAGCAGATATCCACATGCTGCTCTCCAATATTATTTAACAAGTATTTAACACAAAATGAACATTGGCTTATGATGATGTGTCACTAAGTCACATACAAGCAGATGGCTGCTTTTGGAGACACACAGAATTTTTTTGCAGACTCCTACCCTGTGTCCCATCCGAAAATGTGCCTGGTGGGCAGGGAGTACAGGAAGATGAGGCATTGTTGTAAAAGCCAGGATTGCAGGGTGGACAGTCCTGCCTCTCTCCAGAAGGAGGCAGGGTCAATGCATCAGGGAGATCCTCTCTGCAGATCTTGGGTTCAATCCACTTGTACATGATCTGGGTCTGGAAGGAGGAGACACTAAGCTCACACAGTGTACTAGGAAGTGTTAGACTAGATGCACCAATGAAGGTCCCCCTAAAACTAAATTATGGTATTTCCATCATTTTAGGCCACAAACAGACCTTGAACACACAGGACAACAAAGGGAAGTGCAGGTAAGGGCAACAGAAATGACTGGGTTCACAGAAGATTCCAAGATATGAGGCTTTAAGGACAAAACAAAGATTCCAAGATATGAGGTTTTAAGGACAAAACAAAACAGAATAGCAATTAAAACAATTACTATTTAATTAGTAAATTTCCTATTAGTAAATTTAATTCCTATTTAATTAGTAAATTTCCCCATACAAGCAGTTCTGAGGAACATCAGATAAATAATTCTAACTGGATATGCAATCTCTGCATTTTAACCACAGTAACACAAAACAAAACTTCTGCCATATAAAAGCCATTTATTTGGATTAGCAGAGAGAACCACAAGTTCTGCATTTTTAATTCATACTGGCCTGTTCTTTGAAAAGTCCCCAGTTTCCCTCCTGCCATTTTTCACCTATTGAGAAAATGTCAAAACCATGCAGGAGCTCTCCCCAAGCCCCTCCAATCCCTTGCCATCACAAAAGGAGCAGTTTGTGAACATTGAGTCAGTCCATGGTGTTACCATATCACCTCTTCATCATCACCCCCCTTTGAGGACACAAGTTTCTGTCTTCAGGAGAAGCATTGGTTGAGATGCATCACCCACAAAATTGTATTTCAAATTTCATCTGGCTTTGTGTCTCTCTCTGAAAGGGTTTTACATCTCAAGATGAAACTTAGCTGAGTTTCACAGCTGAGAAACCCAACTGGCAAGAGTTTAATGTGCCCACAGCTCCCACTCTGGGTACTTCCACCCCTTGGTCCCAGCAATCAGGGATCTTTGAGGCTGGAGGTTCAGCCTCAAAGGGAGATTTCACCTTCAATTCAATTCAATTCAATGAATTTGATCCAGACCCCCTGTCACCCTGGGCCTTGAGCTGCTTGCACTCAGGGTTAGCCCTCTGGTAACACAGAGCACTTGAAATATTGATCCTTCCTGAAACTGTTTCACAGAATAACCTGGGAGAAGCTTCAGCTCAGGCCCAGGCCCGGGCTCCTGGGAGCTCAGTGATGCTGGGGCTCTCACTCTCCATCCCTGCCTGTGCTTTGTTGCAGCCATGCCTGTGCCAGGTCATCTTCCCTGGCTGACCCAAGGACACAATGTCCCAGCTCCACACTGGTCCTGCCTCATCTCCATGGACTTGTCTGGCCACCTTGGCTGAATCTGGTCACTGGCACAGGGTCCTCAAGCACTGAGGGACTGTTCCTGCTACCAGACTGGCACCTCTCCTTCTGGACCAGCCTGTCCTTGCAACTCCTGAACACTTGGAGGATTTTCTGGAGAATGACCCCAGAAATGCTTCAGCAGCATCAGGGTGCACAGTATTTAAAATAAAAAGGCCCAGGAGCTGACAAAGCACCTGTGTGGCTGCCCAGAGCCCAGACATGCTGCCTGCCTCAGGAATCCTACAGCATCTGAGCAGGGAGAAGAGGGTCAGAGGGTGCCTGTGGCCATGTGGTGAGGGGTTTCTGAGACTGGGGTTGAAGCATTTAGCTTGGGATTTTTAAATCAGCAGGTAGATGAAAGTAAAGCGTAAAGAGTAAAGTGCATAAATCACCAGAGGCCCCTTCTACGCATGGAGGGAGACACCAGAATGGAGAAAACAATCTATTGTTCAGTGAAAATCTGGCTTATTTTAGCAACCATGGATCAATAGGCTGGTCCTTTACAGCCACTGGTCTCTGGCCTGCAGAGTCAGGCCCTCCCACTGAGCTGCATCACATGGAGAGATGGCTCTGGAGTACAGCAAACCTGAACCAATTTCCAGACATGCAGAGCAGTGAAACCAGCCCTGAAAACTCAGCCAGTGTCTGTGTGCCTGTGACACTGCTGCCATTGCAACTGGACAGTGAAGGCTGCAGAAAAACCCACTTAGCACTCTGATGATACCCATCAGTAAAGGGAAAGGCCAGTGGAAAGGCAGGAAAAGGGTCAAATAATAGGAACTTGTTCAGTGTCAGGGAGACTTGGGCCACAGAGAGCAGTGACAGAACAATCCACAGGAGTCTGCAATTAATGCTGTAGCTGAGGATGTAGCTGTGAACACTGCTGCTAATTTCTTGAATCATTAGAGACAGTTAACAGAGCAGAAATCAGTGAGTCAAGACCAGGTTGCAGAGCCTGACAGCTCTGGGGTTAAACTCACTGATGCTTTGTTATCAAAGCATACATTTCAGCTGCATTTTAGAACTCACTGATCAGGACACTCCAAAATACTCAATCCTGCCAGCAAATATTAGGCCAGCAACCTACAGGTGTTAGGGAATTTGACTATTTACAATTCCAACTGAGAGATGGGATCTAAGAGAGGTGGGAAAGGAAAGACATGACACAGGACTGACCATGTGTCCACACCTCTGCGGGCTTCCTATAGCAGTAAACAGCAGTTCCTTCTCCAAATTCCACTTGATTACTAGGACAAAGCCAGGCTGCTCCAACAGGAAGTCCCTCTGTGAGAGACCAAGTGGATCTAGGGTGTCTGGGTGAAACAATGTGCTGAGAGTCCAGGTGATTTGAGGCATCCCATGGGACAAGCACATTTCCAGCAGCTAAACTGACACACATGCACACTCCAGACTATCTATGTACCATTCTTTTACCTGACCACAGGCAGGAGACAGACCTGATCTTTGATGCTAAAACCAAGGGACATGACACACTTCATACCTATGCAGCCAAACACTCCTCCACCTGAAACAGAGATGGTCATATCCAATGTTCCTGGGCCATGGTATCACCTGAATCATGCCTGGGCACTGCTGGGATAGTCATCACAAGCCTAAAGTATTCCAGAAAGGTTATTAATAACTAGAGAGATGGGTTTATGCTGGGACAGTACTTCACCCTGTGTTCCAGCAGCATGGATGTATGAAAGCAGCTCCAGTGACCCCATCAGACCCACCACAAGTGCAAGGAGCTTATCTCACCAAAACACATCCCTTAAGCAGACCCAGACCTGGCAAATTGTTGCAAAGAGATAAAGGACAGGCAAAGGACAAGTCCAAAACCTCGGATTCAATACTGAAAGCAAAATTGGGAAAGTAATTGGGAAATGGATTCCTAAAAAGAACTACCTTGCTTTCAAATGCAGAGATAGCACTAAGGTCAGTGAGCTTAAAAATGGTATGTTGCCTTCTACTTACTTTTCCCTCCTTATCACATGGGGTATGGATCTGGAAAAAGTCTTTGCTTGTGCATGGAGGTCGCTCTATGCATGCACTGGATCCCTCCTCTAAAAGAAAAGGTGAGAAACAGGATATTAAACTATCAAATGGCCTCTGGAAACAAACATTATAAGATTGAAATTTGGAGGTTAAAATGAGTCAGCAGAAAATAATAAAAGGAAAATGAAAAATCAAGCTCTTAATGGTGTCAGCATGAGCCTTCCCCTGAAATGAAGCAGGGGAACAGGGAAAATACTGGCTGTGCTTATACTGTCACACTGAAATTCACTAATTAAGTGTATGCAGGGACAATTATTAGAAATAAGTTTTTTTACTCTGAGGATGGTGAGACACTGGAGCAGGTCACCCAGAAAAATTGTGAATATCAATCAAGGCCTGGTTGGACAGGGCTTTGAGCAAACTGGTCTAGTGAAAATTCCCTGCCCATGGCACAGGGGTTGGAACGAGATGATCTCTAAGGTCCTTTCCAACCCAAACCACTCTATAATACTATCAAACCCTCCCCCCTTCAAACAGAAATTTATACAGTTTACCAAATATGGAAATATTTTCTCACTTGATAAGGAACAAAACCACTCTAATCCTGTAGAAACTTCCTTACAACACTGGCCCAATTTTTTCTCTTGACAGATAATTTTGTGATATTTCCATTCCCACTGTGAGCAGAAGCACAGGTCCCTAAGCATTTGCAACCATTGGTGAGAGCAGGTGCTATGGTCAGTAACTGATTCTTCAAGAACTTTCTAAAACTGCAACAAGGAAGAAATCTGAAGACCTTTTGACTATGAAGAATAGATTAATACCATATCATTTGCAGATCACCACCTAACCATATCTGGAATTGCAGAGGACTTACTCTGGGACTAGGTTTTGCAACTAGATCACCCCATTTTCCAACCCCATAGGAGGCAGGGGCAAGGCAGGGGAGAGTGTTTGGAAAGGCCATTCCTCAAAATGTGTTAAGGCTGAAGGTAGTGATGAAGCAAATTCATGTCATCACCAACCTGTAACACAAATTACCACGAGAGGGCACAGCGCACCTACTCTGTATTTCAGAAGAACGATCCCCTTCCTGCTCATCAACGTCTCCATCCCTCCATGCTAACACTGATGACACTAACAACGTTTGTCTGTGGCCCATTATGTGTCTATGTACACTCTGCATATTTTGGGAAGTGAATAATTTCCCCTTTACAATCTATTGGATTTGCAGTTGCTGGATGCAGCCACGCTGACACCTGAAGCAGCTGGTGACTGCACATACTCAGCCCTTCCTGGGTTTTGCTTGTCCCACTTGGTTTATGTACCTGCATAATACATTTCTTCTTTACACTTGGTGCACTCCTTAGCTCCTTTCTCAGAATAAGTGTCTCGTGGGCACACCTGGCAGCCAGATGCACCTGGTTTGTCGCTGAAGGTACCAGGCTTGCACGCGAAGCATTCAGATGTGTATGCAACTCCTGTAAGGAAAATTCTGGGTAAAGCATTGAAAAGGACCCATCTTTAACTGCTGCCTACCTGGGCTTATGGCTGAGAGCAAACCAGCTGCATAAACCAGCATATAAAACACACTCAGTTTCATCACTCACTTTAGACACTTTGGCTTTGCTGACTCATAATTTAGGTCTTTAATCTTTATACCTCAATTAAAGTCTGACCCGTCTAAGAACCTTATTTGACACTCCCAGTTTTATTATACTTAGAATTAGACCAAAAGAGCAATTACAGATAAAACATATCACTTCATTATTAATTCAACTATCATTGTTATGATATATATCCATTTATCACTATTGAGAGACTTACAATAACCATGGTCTTTCTATTCTACAATAAAGAAAACCTGATTATTCCTTCTCTCTATTTCCTAATCCAGTCTTCTCCAGTAGATGGCAACATTTTCCAGATAAACTAATTTTTCAGCCTTTCCTCACTGCGAAATTTTGCTGTTCTGTTTCTACTCTTCAGAGGAGGAGACGGGGCAAGGAGCTAAAAAAAAGCCACTTCAGTGCTGCAGGTACAGCAGTAGAAATAGCACTTGGCAAACATTGTGACAAAAGAGTGAGATAAAACCTCAAAGACAAATTCTACTTACCTTCAATTGTGATGTTCTTCACTAAAACTGGTTTTACAACTTTGGAGCCCATGAGAATCCCTGTTGTTCTCCAGTATAATATATTGCTACCTGATTTCAGAGTTACCTGCAACAACACGTGTGAGTTAGCAAACATCCCCTTACCAAGACATTGTTTCATTTCCTACTTCCATTCAAATTTCTTGCATCCTAATAGCTTTTCCTATGCTGTTTAGTGGGTCAAGAGGTAATGGTAAAGCAATAGACAAATGCTATACAGACATATCTGAGGAGTGCCAAAGTGTGCTTTATGAAAATATTTCTCAACACCCCAGCTGGAAAAACACCAAGAGCTGTTTCTGACCTTATAGTAAGCAGAATTTGGAAAAAGCTGTTCCTGTCTTTATCCAATTACCCCTGGCACTCAAGAGCTTTTATCTCCAGCCTCATGTTCAGATATAGTCAGTTTGTTTTTAAAGCCTTGAGATATGCTTTCATAAAGAAACTTGACATGACCTAGAGTTCGAAAAACCAGTTCACAAGTGAGTTTTGTTTATAGGTTTTAAAAACCAAGCTCTGCCTGCATGTAACACTACAATATCATGACCAGGCACAAACCATGGCTATCTCCAGCAGCAGTCTCATCCCTCCCGTTCACTTCTGACTGCAAACAGCAAATGAGATGCAGAAAACAGCCTGGTTTCTGACTGCCCTGACCCACTTGGCATGGTTCAGCAAGTGACTCCACAACCCCTGTGGAAGGGTGATGGTTTGGTGGCATCATGGCTGAGGTAAGGGGCAGTAGAAGGCAGGAAAACTCCTCCAGCAGCAGTTTTGGTGCCCTTCTGCCTTCAACTCACTTGCATAACTGCAGTGTAACTCTCATCACTAAAAGCATCAGGTTCAGCAAGCCTCTGCCTGGCCTGCAAAGCTGTTCCATATCTACTAGCTCAGTACAAGTTGTTTACTGCCAATAGCAGGATAATGGCCTGAAAGTGCTATATTTTCATACAAGAAGAGGAATAAACTCTACCAGCACAAGGGTCCAGGATAATGAGATTTACAGCAGGCCTGGCAGGACCAGAGTTTTTGTTCACCCAGGATAAGGAGTTGAAAAATTTAGCAAAGTAGAAGTACAGCATGTTGTTTCTCCCACACCCAAACATCTGCTACCCACAGGAGCAGAGGAGAGCTGAGCTATCAGGGGAGCTGGGACCATACTGAAACAGGCATCAGGCTGTGTGAGGTGAGGTACCCAACACCAGCTCCAGTGCAGCAGGACTCACCTGCTGAGAGCAGAGACTGCAGCACCTGGAAAACTGTGCTCACAGAAAACACCCTGACAGGATTTTCAGTGCAGAAAAAGTCCTTCAGGACAGCCAAAATCATCATCTCACCTAGCTCATATGTCTACATTTCAGCCAGCCATCCTGAAAACTTTCATACTTTCATAGAGAGTGAGAACACTTGCACATCCCAGATGACAAGCTCAGGTGGCACCATCTCCCATGCAGCTGCCTACATCCCTCAGCTGCCCCAGATCAATGCCCTGGCCTTGGATCTACCTCTCAGCTCATGCCACTCATCCCTCCCCAGCCAGCTTTCCAGCCTCCCAGTGTAACCTGCACTGGTCTTGCACCTGACCTAACAGGCACTCCAACCACAGCTGGCTCAGAAATACAGTTTCTCCTCCAGGAGGAAGAGCACACCATGGAAAACAAAGAATGTGCTGCTGCCTATGCCCTCAAAAGCCTTTTTCTTCTGGTATAATGTCACCTGTGCTGGGCTTTTGCTGATATGGCTCTGGGGACAAGGGTATGATGGTACAGTGGAAGCCAGGCTTCAGCTGATAAGCTGGTGTGCACATGATCCTGTGAACACGATGCTCACAGGGCAAATTCAGCCAGCTGGGTCACAGGCCAGCCAAACATCCTACCCCCAACATGGACAGGCTCATATCTGTGCTGCAGGAGCCATCCTGGTGCTGCCAGCTGGTTTTTCACACAAGCCCCCATGGAGCAGGAGTTGGGTGCAGTCCAGCTCTTCTGCACACACTTGAGAATGAAATGCCCACCCTGCTTGTCTCCACATACACACCCCACTCCCACTGCTCTGCCGAGACACAGAGAATAATCCTGTGTTCTCATGAGCAAACAGCTGTTGTACAAGATTTCAATTACAATCATGCAGAGTGACTGTGGCATGCAAATTTGCATAAATCTATTTAACTTCATAAAACACTTAATTCAAACCCATGAAAATCAATACAAAGTCTTGCATCTATATAATTTCCTTTGGGATCAGCCCCTTAGGCATCTCCATGACTTTTCCCCTCAGTACTAGGAAAGTTCTGCTTCTTCAAATGCATTCATAGGAGCTGGCCCATGTTTGGTGTCTGGACAGAGAAAATTACAGACATTTATAAGTGGAAAGAAACTTCATGAAGGAATTTTTCACAGACTTACAGAATGAGAGCCCCATTCCCCATTGTCTGTGAGCTTCACCCATTTGTCTGCTGTGGAGTCCATTTCTTTGCACTGGTCATTTTGTATCTGTTAAGAAAAACACAAGATCAGTGACTACAATCAGATGCATCTCTCTGTCAGCATAATGACTTCTGATAATTATAATATTCAGCTCTGTTTCTCTTGTCTACATATTTAGACAGCTGCCTTACTTGTGGCAAAATAAACCCCCAACTTTCAACATCTGTTACAGCTTAACAGTGCCTCCACTGGCCCCCTCTGACACAGGTGGTAAAAAAAGAGCAGGATGAGATGATCTCAGACTTGTCCTCACACTATATGGGCAGAAAAGGATGCTGAGCATCTTGTCTTGATGCTTCTTCCTTCTTCTGAGCCTACCAAGACTTAACTCTCTAAAATCCAGAGGCTTCTAAGTCATAGGGGAAGCAGGAGTGGATGGGCCCAAGCAGGAAGACAAAGTGTTTTCTCTACAGCCAATATGTGCTTTGCCTTTGGCCTGCTGCCACCTGACCTAGGAATGAGAGTGAAGCTATCAAGGCAGAGGCAACGTGCCATGGAGAGTCTGTTCTGGCAGAAGGGTGAGGTTGGCTGTCCCTTGCTCGGGTCCAGGGCAGCTCAGAAGCATTTCCTTGCAGTAAGGTGTGGTGCACTTCTTATTTCTTCTTATATCTGTCTTCTCAGGTGGAAAAGGATGAAGTTCCTTTGAGGAACAAGATCACATACTCAGCTTTTATTGCACCAGGGAGAAAGGCCACTTCAACACTTTCAGCCACTTGACCTGGAGTCAAGGATCCTCCTTAAAGTTGCTCCAAATCAAATTTGAAATAAGCTGTGCAACTCCACATCCTCCAAAGCATCTATACACTCAATTCCCACCTAGACCAACTGCACTGAGGAAAAGAGGTGTGAAGAAGCACCTGTGTAGAAGGAAAATCCCTAATTATCTTGTGCAACCTGAGCTGAAGCACCCTTGTGTCTTGGTTCCCACCTGCAAAGAGGAGGTAAGAATATACGGCCTCTTCTCATCAGGTGAAAAGGGCTTTAATATGTAAATAGAGCCAAGGAAGGGCAGAAAAAACACCTCACCATTTCCCAGTAACCTGCCACTGCTAATGAAATTCCACTGTCCAGAGCTAAAGTGTCATTGTTAAATATATTTAAGCACAAAGGCATGCTGGAGGAAAAAAAATTACTTTTGCAGGAGCATTAAATATGGCTTCCCTGAAATACTGAGGCTGGCTATGAATTTATGGGCATTTCTATAAAGGACTGCACCACTCATTGCTTCTTGAACAGAGAATGATAAATTCAGAGAAGGTGAATGAGTGGGATACGGATAAAAGCAATAATCAAGAAGCCATTTTCAAAGCCAGTGCTCAGAGACACAATATATTTGTTCTATTGCAGGAGCAGATCTGCCAGTCAGTCAAGCAACTGGAGCTGGGATTCATAATCCTGGCACATTCACCTGACAGCAGAAAGCATAGTTGCTGCTTTATTCCCATGAAGAAGGCAGGGTAGTCTAATACAAAACAGAAATAGCTAAATAACATTGCCTGCACGGTCTGTTAGCCAAGTGCCTTAGCAATCTATCACCCTGATGTAGCAGCATGAAGGTGCCTGAACAGGTAATTTTTGTCTTCCTTTCCCAGCCCACTAAAGGTAAGATACTTTGCACTTCTTCCCAAACTTCAATAAATATTAACCAACACCAGCTAAAACTTCTCACTCCTGTGAGGTGCCATGAGCTGTGTCTTTCTGATGAAAAACAGAGCTTGTCAGACAGATAAAGGGGCAGTAAGAAAGGTGACTGAAAATTTCTAGACATCTGCCTCTCTGAATCACCCTCCCATTACCTTTCCTTCTGTCCCAAATGGCAGGTACAACACAACAAGGACATTGGAACCTTCCAAAGCACCCCAGTAATGTGGGGCATGTACACCCCACTGCAAATCTTGATGCTGGGAACCCTCCAGCTCACAGGGCAGCAGCCAGTCCGTTCAGGTGGGCAGAGCAGGGTTGCCTTCCCCATTCTGGTCACTGCTGACCAGAGAGTTTCAGCAATTTGAGCACACCATGGTACAAGCCCAGCCAGGCTGTTCCTATGTCAGAGCTAATGATCCCCAGCCCCTCCATTTCACAGCACAGACACATCCTCAGAGACCAATTCCTACTGAAAGTCACCTGAATTTCTCCTGCTTTTCTTTTCATCTTAATTACTAAATTACTAGGACACAAACTGACCTAAAACTAATAGTTTCCACACAGTACTACCTTGGAAGAAGTCTATTTAAATGTCAAGTCCCTTCAAAGACATCTCCAGTCAGACACCCCTAAATAGGAGCATCTACCACCAACACCTGTCTTGCAAAAGGCTGAACTAACTGGGGCAGTTATGACCCCTAATGATAAAATCCCAGTGCATGGAAAACAGGATCAGTTCAGACTGAGTTTTGAAGATAAAATAAATGCCACAAGACAGAATAAATGACAGAAGGAGAAGGAGGGTTTTTTTATATTGTTCAGCAATAACAAGTTGTGGGCATGCAGGGAACTTAAAAGGGGGAGAGCTGCTGCTAATGATCTGGGGCGAATTCTTACAATATAAGGTTGGATTCACCATTTAAAAGGCCTTACAAAAAATTCAAAGAAGATGTTGTTGTCAATATACTGGTATTCGAAGAAGACAGAGCCAGATTTCTTCAGGTGCACAGCGTAGATGAGAGAAACTGTACAGTCATCCCTGTTTGACTCTATGTAATTCCCTCGAGGCGTCCATGAAGAGCTGATGAACATAAACAGAACAAGCCTCAACTGAGATCACAGATACTGAGGAGACTTTTTGTATACCACTGTTCAACAACATGTTACATAATACCCCAGAATCCCACAACAGCTAACTGCAGTGAATTTTTAATTTATTACAGGATCTCCAATAATTTTTCAGATCTAGTAAATATAATAATTTTATTTTATATATATTTCTTTATATTACATGAATAATATAAAATACTTTTCCTTGAAACTGTGCATGGGAAAGGATATGGTATGAAAAATTTAGGACTCAGCCTATATAAGAAAGGTTTATTATCCACAGGTTCAATATACCCTCAATTACACTCAGAAACAGCCTTTTGCAAGCACCACAGGTCTCTATATAGGCTGTAAAAGGACCTTTTAGCCACATTCACTATACCATGACCCTGGAGCTTTCCAGCTACAAATAAGAACAGCTCAGGCTAGTCTTAAACTCTCTGGCTGCTGATGAGCCCAAGGAGACCACGCTGGCAGCAAAGAGATGGGGCTGCAGATTTCACCTCCCAGCCACTCTTGTTGGCCTTTAGCAGGGCTGGCTATCCTCTGCAGAGCTCAGATGAGTCTTTAAGCAGCTTTGTGCTGCTGAGCTGTCTGAGGTTACCCACAGCTGCCTAACCCAGGTGCAAACAGAGCTCCTCACTTGTTGCAGCTGTTGGCTTTGCTCTCAGATGAGCTGAGCGCCGTGTCCATGAAAGTCGCCACGTTGGAGAATCCTGCTGGCAGCTCATCCCACTCGTCAAACTTGATCCCGCTGCCCAGTGAGTAGGTCCCCTCTGCACATTTGCTGCACACTTGGTTCTTCATCTCCAGGTACTCACCAGAGGCACAGGAGAAAGCTGGGGAGACAATAATTTACAATATAGGAATGGATTCATCAATCTTTATTAATTTTCTTTTTTTTTCTCTCCTGCCACTTAATTAATTAAGATTGAACTGCCACTAAAGGGAACCAAACAGAATGTCCTAGTCCCAGGAACACAAGAGCAGAACTACCAACATCATCAGCAAAATTGAGATGTTCACCTGAAACCAAACCCCAGTGACAGCTCCTGATTTGCTGCTCGCCTCCATTGGCATAGGAAGATTTTTAGAAATAAAATCCCTATGGACAGATTGTGTTCAAAAGCAATTTGTAAAAATGAGGATTTATAAAAGAGTTCTCCTCACCCCTGCTCACCCAACAGTTACACCTTGAACTCAATTAAAGCCACCAGTACTTGAGAACTAGAACAGACTTTTCTCACTCACCTAAGCTAAGAAGGGCATACAGCAGCAGGCTGACAGTCAATATAACACTACAAACCTTATCTGAGAGTAGCAGACCTAATGCAAAGGCCCCTCTGTGTTTCTCCTCACATACATTGAACTACCTACAAAGCCTCAAACATTTTGCCTGATAGACCATGTGGTCTTGGAAAAGGTCACCCACAGGTGTGTGACTAGAAGATGAGGATCTTTGATTAGGGTGACATTAACATGCTGAGAAAATAACCACTGGTTGTCAGCACAGCAAAGACATTATTCAAAATCTGTGTAATTAAGGGAAGTACAATTAGGAGGTATGTTCACAAAGTGCTTTTTTTTCTGATGTCTCTAAAATTATTTCCTCCAAATAGCTGTATGCTCCTTGTCCCCCAATCACATCCCTGACTGCTAAGGGAAGATTATTCCCATTATGAAACAGAAAACTGGACAATATGCCCACGGAGCCTCAAGTCTGTGTCACAATCATAACTCCTGCCTGGACACTTGTTTCAATGGCAGACCATCCCACTTTCACTCAGCACCATCCTCTTTAAGACTGAACACCCTGAATGGAAAACAAATGAGCACTTTCTGCAGCCCATAGTACTTCCTATGATGTTTGCAGATTTTTTAACTACACCAGTCAAGCCAAAGCAGGATCCAGAGCAACGAACACAACTCACATCCCAAGAAATGATGGGATTTTCTTCTGTTTCACACATGCCACATTGAACAGTGACAGATATTTCATACACTCTCTTTGACAGACATAAACTCATTAGCCTGAGAAACTGCAGGATGAGATCAGACTGGCAGCCAAAGTGCTGAAACTGGCCCAAAACAATGATGCCGGCTGAAATCCCAGAAAATGTGGTTCCACAGATGTGCCAGTGTTTATCTAAACTGCAGAAAAACTTGCTTTATTGTAAGCATTTTGATTAACTCATGGCTATGTAACACAAATCTCCATCTGAATCCAACTAACAGTTCTGGATCCCATTTCTGTACCAGAAAAAGGGAGAGAGAAAGAAATCCAGTACCAGCAGGACTTCTCTCTGTAATTGTCCTTGATGCATGCCACTGGAAAGCAGATTAAAGGTCTACCTTGATGGAATGATCTGCCAAAGGGTCATTTTTCCTTCTTGGTCTTATCAGCATACTCTGAATTTGAACCAATGGCTTTTAAACCAACAGATTTCTAACCCTGTTGTCCACTGGTGATGGACCAAGAAGGAAAGTGGGCAGTATCCAGGCAGAGATGGGTGGGAATAAAGAAGGAAATCCTTCCATGATGGATTTCTGTGAAAGACTGAAAGACAGACAAAAATTCCACCCTCAGTGAGGGCAAGTGGTTCACTACAAGCAGTGGCACATGAGGTAGAGCTAACACCCCACCTGACTGGCTGTGTGACCTCAGCTCAAGCCATAGGCTCTTCCCAGCTGGAGTGGGAAACAGCTTTCTTCAGAGATTTGGGCAAAAGCAGTGAATATGTCCCTGTGTGTCTGAACTGTGACTGCACTTTGTACAGCTTTTCATCCTAAATATATAAAGATGTCCTGACTCACTGTGTTAGCATTATTAACAAATCTTGCTTTCTTGCTTTATTTTTAACTTTTGAAGGGTGCAGAGAGAAGCTATCAGGAAAGGAAGTAGAAAAGTAAGCTTTCTCACAACATCTCTGAATTCTTTAAGTTTCAACTTTGTTTTTTGTTGGGGTTTTTTTGTTTGGTTTTTTTTTTTTGTTTTTTTGGTTTTTTTTTTTAAGAAAGCTAAATAGCAAGAAATTGAGAGTGCTGCTTAACCATTCCAGAATCATGAAATTCAACTAAGGAGTCAAGAACCATGAGCAATTCACTGCCATAATGAAGATGCTGAGGGCAGCAGAGCCTCCTCTTCCATCACAGTGAGGTTGAGCAGAGATTGTAACTTTAGCTGAACTAATATATTTTAACCCCTTGCAAACTGATCATTTGAGAGAAATAAAAGTGTACAAGAGATCAGGCCAGCTGTCATGCAGGACACATCATCCATCTCTCACCTTCTAGGAAATAAGTGAGCCTTTATCTTATTTAGGTGGGGAATTACCTTCTTTCCTTATAAAAATTGCATTTCAAAGGCAGCAGCATTTCCCATCAAAATGCTTCCCCCTGCAAGCAAACTGGCTCTGAGCATGCCAGCTGCTTGCCAGGTTCAATTTGGGGCTGAACGTGGCTAATGACAACATGAACCACTTTCAGTATTGGAACAGATGCAACATTTGGTCTCGTTCCAGCTGGAGAAGGGTGGGGAGGAAATACAGTGTGTGGTGAGCATGAAGATGGTCTCCTCTCCTAATTTCCCATAACTTGATCTTCAGGCAAGGGAGAGACAAAAAGCCCAGGCAAACTTTCTTTAATCTAAATTGCATCAACTCAAGAGTTCATCCCAGCTGGAGACAGGGAGGTCAGAGTCACTTGTGGAGGGACAGAACACAGACAGATGATCCATCCCAGGGCATCTCAGGAGCTTCTCCTTCCTCCTGGCTGCTCCATATCACTGAGACATAGCTGAGACATAGCTGATGCAGTACTTCCCAGCAGCCTCAGAAACAGCTGGAATTATTTCAGCATTGCTGTGTTTGTGAGGGTGACAACGTGAGATGCTGCCAACAAGAAGGGCTGCATCACAACTTAGGAAGTTAAGAAGTGATGCAAAGTTTTGGGAACATAAATTCTATATTTTAGGAGTGTGCTCTGATTTGTCCTCCACTAAACTTCTTCAAAATCCAGAGGAAAAATTATTCTTCCAATTAGAGGAAGATTCTGCCAGCACCCCTAACCCCAGAGTCCATTTGTTTAAGCATTTGATACTTCATTCTCAGAGAAACCATCTCTACTGAATAACTGGACTTCACTATTTTCTATCCCTCTCTAACTGCAAACTATACTATTACACCTTTCAAATATCAGTTTGGGTGTTACACACCAACATACACACAGCAATGCACATTATGAAGACTGAATGTGATCTTTCTGTGAAGAAAACTGTGAAATGCATGAAAAGATTTCATTACTTGCCCCACCATGGGCATTTTTAAAATTGGAAGAACATTTCCAGAGGCAGTTAGGAACAGCATGACACACTGTGGTGCTGGATACACTGCTGCCTTTGGAGCTGATACAATTATTGGTGAAGCACAGCTGTAGCTTTCCTAAATAACTACAGAATGAAAAAAAAAAAAAAAAGATGCTGTGGTTTGTGCAGGTGACTAGTCTTTCTCACAACAAGAAGCTGTAAAGCACTGTTTAATTAGACATTGTCACAGGCAGCCACACACATTCATACACACATGCAATAAAGCTGACAGTATATGCACTTAATAAAAAATTGACATGAGATCCAGTACTAATAGCCACCACTGTATAAGTCTTGTCAAACCAACCTCATTTCAGTCTTCAGTCTTGTCAAACCAACCTCATTTCATTCTTCAAAAGGATTACAAGTCACTTGATAAAGGTGGCAGAGTGGATGTCACAGACTTAGAGTTCCTAATACAGTTGGCTGACTTTTTCATGTCACTGATGAAGAAAGGTGGTGCTGCACAGCACCAGCAGGGAACACCTTAAAGGGATTGAGATCTGCCTGAGTACCAGACCTCAGATGGGGCTGTCGATAAGAAACCATCCTTGAGCAGGGAGGAAGGGGACAGTTCTGCCTGCCCAGGACTGAGTCTGATGGCTGCCCACATTTTTCTCAATGAAAAGGCAAAAAGAAAAGGGATGGTATCAAGATTGGCAGGGGAGAGACTGTTACCAAGCCTGAGCCCACTCAAAGTCCGTGTGCTGCAGCAGAGTCAGAGGTAAAGACAAGCTGCTGAGGACAAGAAGTGCCAGCCCTGCCTGCAGAGAGCTGAAATGTACCCCAGAAAGCAGCAAGCTGAGGGTGAGAGCAGACCCACCATTCATCAAGAACTTCCACTGTCAAGGCATCCAAAAAAGTCACTAGTGAGGTCTGGATAAACTTAGAGGTGGAGGTAGAGATGTGTAGGATGAAATGTGTATTACAGGGAAGAAGATTGTTATAATGCTGCATATAGATGTGATTTGGCATTTTTAGGAGGTCAGTACAAAACAAAAGGAATTCAAATAGTTTTAAAATTAGAGGTAATGTCCTGCAGTGAGATAGCTGAAGTGCTTAATCTATGTAGTTTATCACAAGAAGATTGAGAGTCAACTTGATTAATGTATAAGCATCTCCAGGGGGAGAAAACACAAGATCCTGCTGCACTCTAATCAAGCAGACAAATGCATAAGAAGAGCTACCTTCTGGAAGCTGAACCCAAACAAACTCAAATTGGAACTAATGCACAGATTTTTAATGGGAGGAACGACTGATTGTTGGAACAATCTGTCATGGCATGTGATGGACCCTTTGTCTCTCAAGTGTTTCATGCCATAACTGGATACCATATGGAAGAAAAGCTCATGCCAAGTACCCATTATCAGCCCCACCATCAGCCCATCTGGGTGTATTTTAATGGTCTGAGAGGTCAGACTGGCAAATCTAATCACACCCCTGACTCTTAAACTCTTTGAGTCAAGATCAGTGGTGCCCTGCCTCTCTCCTAGGACACACCACGAGGACTGGGGCATCCTGAAGCAGGAGCCCCATGGTGTAACCACTTCTGAGGAGTGTTTGCAGTATATCACTTGGCAGATCTGATTGCACTTTACAATCACTTTGCAGACATTAAAACAGCTCCCCAGAGGGCAAAACAGACCATAAACAAGCTTGTCTCATTTGACCTTTGACTGCAAATCTCCAGGGTCACATTCTGTCTTTTAGTACAGCAGTGCCCTCCTGCTGATTTTGGTGGACTAGGATCAATATGAGCTGGCAAATTTCTCTTCTACTAACTGACCATAACATCCTCACATTGCTTAATTCTCTAATGCTGGGGATCAGGACAGGATTGTCAGGAACAAAGATTGACAAACAGAGTAGATCCTCACATGTATTTGGCTACTCAGCTTCTCCTGAGCACTGTAACTTTGCTCTGGAGCGTGTTCCCATGTCAAGTATCTTTCAGATATTGCCACACTGTGAGAGGGATCAGAATATTTGATATTTCACCAGAAGATTAACCAAAACTGTCTCAATACCCCGCATCCTCCAACTCCAAACTATAATGTATTCATTTGCTTTCCTCCCTTATGCAGCTCTGACCACTCAGTCTTCCCTCTTTCCTCATCCAGCTTCCCATCCCATACCACTTGGACCCACTACTTCTACCTCCATCACTTTTCTCTCAGCAGACTTGTTCCTCCAGACATTTCTTACTTAACAATACCTAAAACTATCTCAGGTCTTCTGTTTATTCTGTTGCCACTGAAAAAGTGCACATTCATGTGTTTTCTTCTGTGTCTCCCTGGCTCTCAATAATTAGGATTTAAAAATAAAAAGGACACAGGACTGATATTACCAGGTTGTACAACATCAGAAGGGGATAGCAATTGAGAAATTCTACACAAATCAATGAAAATACAAACCAAAAATAATGTCAAACACTGGTTTTCCATCTCTCCTCTCTCCATTCCTGTGTTGCTCATCCAAAGCCCCACAGTCTGGGGTTCAGGTGATTTTCTGCCATCTCCTGCAGGCAGAGTCAGGGCTGAATTGCCTCAGCCTCCCATGGGCAGAGGTGAAATATGAGGTTGGCAGCATCAGGCAGCTGTGTCTCAGAACAGCTGCTGTTTTCAGCAGACACATCCCACAAGCCTGGAGGGGAAGATGTGGCCAAGGACAAGCACATGGAGGCTTTTCAGTGATACCCTGGGACATCGGGGTCCACACAACATGGAGCCAAGGACCAACCAAAATTCAGAATGAGGAGGAAAAAAAGAGGAAGACAAAGGATGAGAGGAAATCATTGCTTTATTATTAATGCTTCCTATAATCTTGCCAGCTTCAGAATGTCTTCTGTGAATAATTTATACGTGGCTTCTCCAATAGACTGTGAATAATTGATGTTCGTTTTCTTCAGTCATTATTTCCCAATGTGTTACCAGGAACTAGACTGAATCTTAATTTAAAAAAAAAGTCTGTCTAGGCTGTTTAGAAACCTGATATAATTTGGGGAAGAGTACCTTCTGTGGAAAACCTTTGCATTTCATAGGAAAACATATTTTTTCCTTTTAACCAAGAAATAATGGAATAGAGCAAAGCTTTTTTCAGTTCACCTCTTTTCCCCAGCTGGCCTGGCACATAGAACACTTTTATTATCACTTTATTGCATCATTTGGACACTGAAAGGTGTGGGTTTGGAATGGAAATAAACATTTCACAGCAGTGTGGTGTAGAGGGCAGAAATGCAGTGATTACCAAGAAGTTAGGAAGCAAATTTGCTACCAGGGTTTCAACACCATCCCAATGGAGATGGCAGGAAACAGATCTGGAGGTGAGTGAGCAGCTCTCCAGCCCCTACTGACTCCTTCAGGCATATCTTGATTGTTCATCAACCAAAGTGGTTCTAGTGCCATTTGATGTTCTCTGCACACACACACACAGCCCTTTCCTCTCATGCCCCTACCAAGCCATAACAAATCTCAAGGTCTTGACAGCTGCTTCCCTATTGAAAGAGAAATTAGTGACTCAGAGGAATTTCTTTTTAACTTTTTTATTACATGGTGTACACAACCAAGGTGAAGAATTCATCAAAAGACACTAAAGCCAACCTTTCCCTTCATAAACTCAGTACACACATAAACATGCAGTTCCCAGTAACTCTTCCCAAGAGAAGATAATTAAATGCTGAGGGTTCTGTGCAAACTCTTCAGCTTTTTAAGTATTTACCTATTTTGTTTTAAATCTGTGCTTCAAAAAGCCAACAATGTGACTTGTTCCACAAGGACAGTGTCTTGCTCATGCACAGAGTAAAAATTCTGGAAAAAATACTTGTAAAACTGGGGTATCTCTCAGGGCATCAATCCACATGGAAACACCATGATGTCTAGCCTCAAGCTTCAAACCTAATACCACCAGCAAGACTCACACACCTGACTGGAGTCAGGAACAGCAACTAGCAAGGATGCTCTGAGAGGAACAGGAATAAACATCTGCTGAAGTGCTTTGCTAAATCACAGCCCATCAAAAGCAACTCTCAAACTGTGCTGTGCACATCCCTGCTAGCTGAACAGTTTTGACCCATGGCAGCCCTGCATTAATATGTGTGTACACACAAAATTTACAGATGCCCACTGACCCAGTTTTTACCTGCCTGGGATATTCAACTTTACCAAAGACTGAGAGAACATCAATATCAAAACCTTCATTTAAGTTTTCTGTTATGAAAGAAAAATGCTAGAACTCCTGCTGATCACTTAAATGGCCCTAAAGTGTTATAAAGTGTACAGCCTTAAAAGGTCATTTTGCCTAATTGAGACTGCAATTAGCAGGAAGATCCGAATCTCCTCCTGTGGTATCCTGGGAGCAGATTACACAAGTTAGAATACACTCAACAAACACAGTTCAGTAGCAATAAATCAGGTCAAATTTTGCTCTCAGACTCCAGTAAAGCCCATTGTAATTGAGGACAGTCTATTTTCTGAAGTCGGTGGAGCTTTTCACATTTCTCATTTGGCACAGGCTCACACAACTCACTTCAAAACTGAAGCACATTTCTGATTTCAAAGAAGTTGCTCCCACCTCAGTGGCACCAGGTGTAGGTGCACTTTGCTGAGCAGAGCCACAGAATCACAGAATTATTAAAGCTGGAAAGACCTCTAAAAGCATCAAGTCCAAGCATTAACCCGACACTGCCAACTCCACCAATAAACCATGCCCACAGGTGCCACATCCAAATGGCTTTTCAACACTTGCAAGGATGGTGATTCCACCACCACCCTGGACATCCTGTTCCAATAACATGATCAAGTTCTTCCATATTATCAATTCTTTTTTTGTCTCTTTTCTTAAGAAATCTTCCTGATTACAACTAGCATTTTGATACTGACTCTAATAATAACCCTATCAGCACTTTTTCCTCTTGAACACAGCAAATCCAACTCCTTTAAAAATGTTCTATTATTTTCACTATAGTTTCTTTATTATGCACACAGCACTACAAAATGAGCAGACATTTATGAGATAAGGTACAACCTATTCTTGCCTAGGATGGCAAAAAAATAACTAATATTCTGTGGAATAAGAGAGGTAATATTTTAAAAGAATATGAGGTCAAAATTTGAACTTTAAGCTCTTTTTGGGCAACAATTCTGCTGAGATGAAAATATCAGTGCACCTGGGCACACCCTAAACCAGGTAATTGGGCTATACTGGAGGGGGAGGAAGAAAGGGAGGGGGGGAGGGAGGAAGGAAGGAAGGAAGGAAGGAAGGAAGGAAGGAAGGAAGGAAGGAAGGAAGGAAGGAAGGAAGGAAGGAAGGAAGGAAGGAAGGAAGGAAGGAAGGAAGGAAGGAAGGAAGGAAGGAAGGAAGGAAGGAAGGAAGGAAGGAAGGAAGGAAGGAAGGAAGGAAGGAAGGAAGGAAGGAAGGCTCCAAATTCAGACTCTGGAGTGTAAAACATGCAGCATATGGTCAGGCTGGCAGAAGAGCCTGATGGCGGCCACAGAAACAGACTGCAGTGCAGTGTTAGCAGGAGCACCATGCCAAGTGCTGCTCCCACTGCCAAATCCCAAAAACTCCCCATTAGACACTGCCTATAGCCCCACACCAAAACAAAGGGCTCCCAGAGATCCCAGCCATAAGGGGGTGCAGGAAAGGGCTTAGCTCTAAAGCAAGCTGCTCCCTTGGACTGCCATCAATATTTTCCATTTTAAAAGCCAAGCAACTGCCCTGATGGCAGTGATACTTATCAGCTAAACTCCCTTGCTGCTATCAGACTCATGAAGGGATCAGAGGGAGATCTGTGGTAATTAAAAATGAAAGAGATCAAATTAGTAAAGCAAATTCCCAACTGTCAGGAGTGATTCAGAGGTCTGGATTCTGCTGAAGGAGGCTCTCTGTCTGTCACTCCCACCTCCATGTATGTACCTGACCTTCAGAACAGTATTGGGAAGATGCCCAGAGGGGATACCTTAAATGGGAAGCAGAGGAGAGCCAGAATAGCTCTAGAAGTAAAAAATATTATCTTTTCCCTAGCCAAAATCTTTCTGGACGTTTAATGCATCTCTTCACAGGAACCCTTGCAACCATGATGTGGCAGCATCAAAAATGTGACTCAGCTCTGAACAAACAGAAACCTGAGAGTGGTGCCCAAGCAGTCTGGTGTGGCCATGCCATGGCCTGTCCAGACCTATCCCACCCCACTGAGGTACCACACCACACTGAATGGGGAAACACAGGCTGCAGGGGCTGAAAGTGGTGATGACTGCAGCTCCATAGAGCAAGGAGGACAGAAAAAAACAGAGGGGAGTGAAATACAGAATAGGGCATGTTGTCCCAGTGCCTTGCAACTGCAGAGCTGCTGCTGCAGCTTCCCTCACATATCTGGGTCACTGCATAGCAGAACTTCCTATAGCACCACAAAAACCTCTCGTGTGAGCCTCCTTCCTTCCCACCTACCACCTACATGGGAGAGATGTGGAGGGCAGGAGGGTAGCAGGAGGGGAAGGTGGATCATTGTGCTGCTCTGTGCTCATGGAAAGAAAAAAGTGTAAAAATCCTTCTCCTAGTAACCAGGTCACAAAGCAGTCAAAATATGACAGCCCTTTCTACTACACACCCCATGAGTATTTCTCAGAGGACACTGTCTTCTCTGCAGGTAAACTGTGCTGATTAAGCTTCTGAAGACTCAAAAACAGGGTAGAATTCTGGCAGGTTTCGGAGCCTACAGCAGTTTCAGGGAATGTTGAGGCTGTGCTCAGCAGGACACAGTCAGCTGTGATTTGCAGGTCACTGTGTGCTTCAAAATGCAGCAGAGCACAGAAGCATCCAACCTAATTTTAAATGGTTTCACTCAAATGGAAAGCAGTAAAACACAACATCCTGGAAATGAGCACATCTCAAGACACCGACTGAGCTCTGATGCCACAGTCCAATTGCTCCAGATATGGGAAGCACCTGGGCTAACACATTTTTAGCAATCTCAAGTGTCTTTCCACTCCACTGGAGGCCACAGTCTAGACGTATTTACAACGCAGGAGACATTTAACATATTGTTATACCATCTTTCAAATTTCTAGTTCAGGCACAATTTAAAGAGAGCGACTGCTGAGCATTTGGAAGAAGGAGAGGTTGGCACAGTATTCTCAGGATTCAAAATTAATGACAGCCTGCACATCACTTCTCTTTTCAGGGAGCAGTAAAGATCAGTGGCAGATATTCTCAAGCAGCAGCATTTCTGAGTAGATGAAAACAACTGCAAACATTGTGAAGTCAGCAGTGATGGCAGATGTGTTCCAAAAACACTCACTTTCTCATACAGATTCCCTCATACCATTGTGTCCACTGAGAGCTCTACCAACCTCAAGGAAACAATTAAAAAAAGCCCTAAGAGCTCCTGCTGCTTCACAACTGCAACTGCTATACACGTGCAACCCTCTCTTAAAAGCAGAGACATAGTTAGCCACAGGGTATCTCAGGACTAATAGATGCTGAACAGAACTTCTGAAGATAGCAGACCTCTGGAAGGAGGAAGCTGGAAATTGTCCTGCCCAGTGTGATTTTACTGTAGGCCCTGATTCTGCAGGTTGAAGGACCAAAGAGAACCCCGAGGGGACTCCAGGATTCTACCAAAAGCTAAAATGAGCCCCAGCTCCTATGTCCTGGCACAGGGTAGGACCTGTGAGATGTACAAGAATCTGAATAAATTTAGTAGAAAGACCAGAAAGATTCATCTCAGAGGATATGGCATAGTTCTGGCATTTCTTGATAGACCTTGGGATAAAATAGCACCAGGCCTAAGAGAGAAGGAAGGCATCCCAAGGAGCTGTTAATGTGGCCTGGCCAAGCCTGCAGCACAAATCTCACTCTGCACACAATCCACTAAGAACACAACTTGTAGAAGCCTCATTTACAGAACATTTTGTATTCCTTAGGCTGCAGAAATGTATGCTTTTAGTGTAAGATGTCCTTGGTACAGCTGCTGTATTTTCAGATGAGACAGAGGCCACCAGCATAGAGAATATGACAAGACTGCAAGGAGATACCTGTCAGCATCTTCAACACAACTCATCATCAACAGCAGACCCCCATGTGAAAACTCTAGAGATTTGTGGGGCAGTCACTTTTCAAAAGGTGCCTCTCCCAGTTTATCCCACACACTGGACAATGGACTATCAGCCAAACTCTATGGTGGTTAAAATATTTTACAGTAAAAACCACTATGTTAACCAAGCTGAAAGTGAAAGTTGTTCCCTACACATTCCTACAGTGACCGACTGCTGCTGACATATTCATGTTTTCAGGCTGAAATATTGGTCATTCTTTAAGCAAAAGCTGAAAGACTGAGACATGAGAAAACCTAAAATTACTTTTGCCATCAGAACATAGCCAGACAGCCCCTGCTGCCAATTAATTTACTACAGACAGGAAAAAAGAGATAGAACTCCAAGAGCCCTGGGAGATGGGATCTGAGGGCTTCAGTAAAAAAGTCAAATATCTGATTGCTTCTCAAACCAGCTGAATTGCTGTGGGATTTAACAGCAACTCTACAAGAAGGAGATGAGTTTTCCAGTGTATTTAAGAGAATTCAGTATTTTGGTGTATAATATCAGAGCCTGTCTACTGGGAAAATTTTTCACCTTGTCTAGCAGGGGCCAGATATTGTTATAAACCAGCTGAATTCTCATTGGAATTGATTTAAGACCAGAAAGAGGCACAAACAATAGAAGATGAAGAGGGAAGTGAACCATTTGTCAAAATCTGTAGCAGAAAGTTGAGGATAGTGTAACATTGCTGGACTTAGACCATTTATCACAAGATTTAAGAAGAAATAATGTATGTCACAAAAAAATAGTTATACCTATGTCCTCCAGGGTACACCAAAAGTGGTTGTGCAGCAGAAGAAATAAAACTACCTGCTCCTTTATAGTGCAGGCAGCAAAAAGTGATAGGCTTGCAGTATTACAAGGGGCATTCAACAGCAGAAAAATCTTTAACAGGAAGGAAAATGGAAAGAACTAAATATATGAGCAAATATCTGGAGAGCTTCTGGGCTCTTCATCACAAGAGGTGACTGAAAACAATCCAGACAAATATCAGCCATGAATGACAGTCATTTTTACTACAGCCATTTGGGCTGGAGGGTGAATAAGGGGGTCATCTGAGGTGCTTCTCAGGTCTATATTTCTGTAATTGAAAAAGCACATCCTAAGGACATACAGAGATTCCACATTTAAAACCCTGGAAACTAAATCCAAATACCAGGAATGACACATTCTCAAATGATGCTTGTAAGCAGTCAGACACCTTACAGTGATCAACACTGCTACAGAAAACATTTACGTACCTCACACTGGAACACAGAGAAATGAAAATAAACCTTTAGAGGAGCAGAGTCAGAAGTGAATAAATCTGACATCTGCTGCAATAGAACTGAAAAGATGTTGCCACTGTTCATCCTGTTTGTCAGATACAATAATTTATACCCCCTGGTATAAATTACTGCTAGGATCTTTTGTGGAGAGAATTGCTAGAGCAAAGTGTGATGGGAAAGAATATTCAGACTGGGAAGCTACGAAACAGTGAGGGATGTGTTTGCAGAGCAGCAGTTTGTTTATATCCCCCAGATGCAAAGAAGTGTTTCAACATAAAAAAAAAAGCAGAACCAAGTGATATGAAAATACTCCAAGTTGTTAAAAAATAAATGCATAAATAAATAAAATGCAGGAGATTCATCATAAAAATACTCAGGCAAATAAGACATTTACCATTCCTCATGCATTCAGCTTATGAATTAGCTAAATAATGGAAGTAATGAGAATGTGGACACTATGCAAATACAGTTTGACCACTGGTGGTCACCATTTTGGCCAATACAGCTATAAATGACTGGAGAGCTGCAGAACTGAAGAGCAGGGCAGCTAAATGCAAGCAACCACAGCTCTTCAGGGGGTGCTGTCATAGATGTGCCTTGTCTGTGAATCAGCATAAAAGGGTATCTGTAGCAGTGACTTTCATGGATACACTGCAAAGACAATCCCTGCTCCACATCTCCAGGAGAGAGAAAGCTGGGTTGGAGGGGAAGGACGACTCAGGGAAACTCCAGACATCAGTGACAGCCCTATTTACAATGTAAATAGCACAAAAAGCCAGTAGCAGTCTGTAAAATGAAAAGTCACAACGTACTGCATTCCTTCCCTCTCACAGGGTCAGGTAGTCCAGAGCACTCCGCTGACGGATTCGGGACAGCCACCCTCCATCTGGAGCCGCTGCTGTCGCACTCCGTGTACTCAAAGTGGTAATCTGTCTGCAAGCAATTACAAAGAGTTTCAGTTTCATCATAACATTTGCATATTAAGCTCATTAATCAAGACTGGGATTAGCAAACTCAGTTGTAATTAAACCAGAGAGGAAGTGGCTGGCGTGGAACACGCTGTGCAGCTTTGATGAGTGCCATGTATCATCACAGAGCAAGCACGGCTCTCATCAGATGCTGTGCAGCACAAATGCTCGGGCAGGAGGTGGGATTTGCAAAAGCACTTGATAGACAGGAGGCAGATTCCACTAGAATATTTTTCCCAGTCTCTTAGAGCAGGATTGGTGGAAAATTTCTGTCCATCACAGTATCTGATCTACAGCAGCCAAGGAGGCTTCCTCTGTGATCAATAGAGCAAGCCACACCTGAGTACAAGTCATCCCATGATAGGCTGAATGTGTAAGATAGATATAATGATTCCTCCTGCAAGTGCCTTTCCCTCTTTGTCAGCTTCAGAGGAATCCCAGGCAAATTAGGGCAGATAAACCTGGTATTGGGATACCTCTGAAAATGTCATCCAGGGTCAGCTCTGAGGAGTACCTCAAGGCAGAATTTTGGCGTGTGGGGAGATCAGTCCTGTGGTTGCTGGGACTGAAATAAGCCCTGGGTAGATTCAGTGAAAAAGAGTAAGAAACTTCCTAGCATTAGCTAGGAAAGAATATTAGCTATTTGTCTTATTAATAGTATTGACTCAGATCCCACATAAAATCTAGAGTCACATTTAATTACATTTTTAGTTTTGTGTGTATAGCTCTGTTTTCAAATTCATAGACCAGAAGTTTATGATTAAAAAAAACCTCAGCAACATCTCATTCTTCAACCAGTTTGGGTGGAGCTGGCAGAAATGGTGAGTAACCTTCTTCCGAGGGAACAGACCCATGTTCAAATGACACACCCTGACAAGCTCCATAAGATGGTTCCATATGGACAAAGCCACCTCCAGCTCCCTCTGCAGTTAACCAAGGTTATCTATTTTAGATGCCAGTTGCAGAGGGGACAAGGAGATAATACATCCTAGAAACACTTCTTTCTCCCCACTGGCTACAGAGGAAAACGAGCCACTTAACTTGGATGGAGTCGTCTTCATTTCCTCAAGGGAACCCCACCTCCAACACTGCACATCCCTTCCTGGCCCATGAAAGTACCACCAAAAAGCATGGTACCAAGGAAAATTTAGCCACAGGCTCGATGTTTAAGAAGCTTTGGAGCAGCCTGGTGTGGTGATCCATAAAGTCTGGTGGGCTCTTTTCAATTTCTGTGTCTTCTCCAGGCAGCACTGGCCATGAACCAAGGAGGGGAGGCAGCAGCCATGTCTGCAGCCCAAGCACAAGAGCTCTTCAGCTGCTGCTCACTCTCACCACAGCACACCCCACCCAAGGGGCAGCAGAAATCTGCCTCCCTGCCATCACTGCAGACATCAGGCCCTTATTCTGATGCGCTAGGAGATGCTACTCTGTGCACACAGGGATTATTTTAGGGGGAGTCTTCTCCTGCTCCTTTCCTTGCAACTGACATTGTACATGATGGAGCAGAAGAAGGGGGACCAGGTGGACAAGAGTTGATCCATGCTGGCTCTGATATAGATTAGTTAATTCCTGCAAATATTCTCGCATGGAGAAGACTTCCAATTCTCCTCATTTACTTGCAGAAAAACAAACAATACTGAGTTTAATACTTCTCCTACTGTTACCATAGCTCTCCAGAGATATTCAGATGTTAATAAAGTTCTACCTAAACATCATTAAAGCCTTTGTTATTTTGCATCCAGGTGCAAATAATAATCTGATTTCTCTGGAATTAATATTTTCATGCTGAATAATTATCTCTGTAGTTCAATGAATGGTTTAGAGTCCTAACTCGCAGCACAAAAACTATTTGTCTCAAAAAAACCAAACCCAGAGCAACACAGGAAATATGATATAACACCCTGCCAACTCTACAAATATACTCAATTATAATATGTATTTTCCCCCTTTCATCTCATTATGCAATCTTTCAGGAATACTTTAAAAAAATATTCCCGAATCATCTCAGTATGTAATCTGCCATAAGGCAACCAGAATACACAAGTGTAATAGTCATCTCCTAGTTCATATGACATAAGAAAAAAATGTATCTATTAAATTAAATATGCAAGACTGGAGTGAAGTAAAGACAAGGATATTGAAGTGCTCAGACTCTGACTTACTTTCAGATCCATCTTCTATTTAATATCAGATTTTAAAAAATTACAGCGAGCAGTTTGGTGTCAACAATCCAGGTTGCTCTCATAGCCTCTTTTCCTCTCAAAGCATGTTTCAGTGACACTGAGCCAGCAATGCAATCCCTCTGCAGCCAAAGCAGGTCCCAAAAGTGGGGCAGCTGTGAGGGACACATGCAGTGAAGAAACATCCCAGCTAATGGTTGGATAACTGTCAACTATCAACAGAGATTTAAAATTCAGGACACTAACAAAAAATATGAAGAATAAAAGGCTTCTGCTCTCCTTCCATATTCAGGCAGATGAGTCAAGTTTCCATCCCTCCACATCCCACTCCTGCTTTAACCAGCCAGGTGAGGTTCCTGGAGAGATGGACCCAACTCATGTCATTCCCTCTGATCATCCCATCCCTGTGTGTAGCTGTGTCCACAGAGGAGCCACAAGCCTCAAAAAGTTTGTACAGCAAAAAAAGAATTCTGTGGTTTTCCATTACTTTTCCGTGTACTATGATCAGTTCCTTTGTGGAAGAGTGGTTGGGGTGGGGTTTTTTATTCGTTTGTTTTCTATCTGAATTTCAACTGAGCTTTCTGTCTGAAAACACCTCTATGGACAGGGCTGTTTGTCTGCTAAGTGACTGTATTGAGGACTCTTCAAATTAACTTTGGCCTTTGATTGCGCACAAATGCATAGCTCCAAAAATCTCTGCCAGCTACAAATGCTACTCTCTTAGAGTCAGAGGATCACAGAATTCCAAAATGGTCTAGGCTGGAACGTTAAAGATCTAGTTCCAACCTTCTTGCAACAAATCTGAAAAAAAAAAATTACCCAGAGAAACTGTAGATTCCTCATCCCTGGAAGTGCTTGAGGCCAGGTTGGATGGGGCTTTGAGAACCTGGGATCATGGAATGTGGGAACCCAGGGCAAGGGGAATATCTCCCTGTCTGCCCTGGGCTGCTCTGACTCCCAAGAAAGCACTGACTTTGACCCTCGTTCATGGAGAAAACTTCCATAGCTTCAAAGTAAAGTAGAAACCACAAAAGTGTCAAATAAATTGTAGTTTAGTATGTCACATGGGTGAGAAATTTAGGTGTTAAGATTTTTAGCATATTGTAGATAGATACAAGATAAAGGGTACAGGGTGTTGTCTTGAGTTTCTTCTTCTTCCTTCTTCTTCTTAGGTTTAAGTGGCATCTTGCAATTAGGTAGAAAAATCTGCATTGTGGGTCTCTAGGAGTCAGTTATTGGGTTAAAAAGGGAAATAATCTAGGTGTCACTTCTTAGTTGGGTAGTTTAGTTTTTTATTAAACTTAAAAGGCCTTGCAACACGAGGTTGTTAGCCATTTTTGTGCTGTTTTCCTGAATGCAAAGTCTGGGTGCAGACAGTGTGCTGAAGTCATGATAAGATAACAATAAAACAAGAACCTGAAGACCGAAAAAGTTCTGTGAGTCTGCTTTTCCTAACAAAGATCTGCTTCAAGAAAGTTTCCCCCCACCAAAGAAGCACTCAAAGAGTTGCCCAACTTAAAACCCACAAACTCACAGTGGAAGATGTCCCTGCCTGTGCCACAGGGTTTGGCATGAGATCTTTAAGGTCCCCTCCCAACACAAACCATTCTGTGATTCAATGATTCTACGAAGCAAACACTGAGGGCCCAGCTGTATCCATCTTTTATAACCACAATACATTTGTGCTGCACCACAGGCATGGCAGCAGCTCCCAACTCCAGCTTTAAATTCACTAGCGTGGCTCCTCATGGTGGGTGAATGAAGCAGGAACCTGTACTTCAGCTGCATGATCCAGCACCTCAAACTGGTTTAACAGCCACAGTGGTGCCCTCAGGCCCCGAAAATTCTCAATCCATCCCTGTGAGCTGGAAGCACACCTGGGCTGCAGCACCCACAGCTTCCATCACACACAATGTTTGCGGGAATGTTTCCTGGAAATTGCCCATTTGTGCTGCCCACCGGGCTCAGAGCTTCTGATCTGCCTCAGGAGTTTGAACTTCCAAAGATAGAAGGCTGACCATGGAACCACCACAGCACCGTGGCACATTTACAACACCTTTGTTCCTCTTGGAAAAATGAGAAATTTTGGGATTTCCACATGGAATAATAGAATGGCTTACATTGAAAGGAACACTAAAAATTGTCTACTTCCAACCCCATGACAGAAAAATTTCTTCACCCACCAGTTCTCTGAAGTGAATTCATGGCAAATCCATTGCCAGTTGTTTTCTGTTGCCAGCTACTACTTTGGCTTTGCTTTCAATATTTCTTCCCACTATCATCCACACATACAGTATCTATACATTTGGCCACAGGCCTGTTTTAATTTTAACTGTAATTCTGACTCTGTTTTATTACTTTTCTGCACTTGGCCTTCATCTTCCAAATATGTCCCTCCCCTAGTTCAGCTATAATTTCCTATAGCATTTCCTAGTTTATTGATCATAATTCCTAGGGTTTGACAGAACTGGTTTGAATTTCAGACCCAAAGAGGAAGTTTCCATTGGAAAGTGCCTCTCAGGAAAAAAATGAACAACATCCCATATAGAATTAAACTTATAAAAAATGCAATTTTCTAAATGGAAAATTGATGCTGTTCCAAGAAACCGCTCAGGATCAATGTGTAGTCCTCAGCATTAAATTTCAAATGAAAGGTTAATAGTAACCTGAAAAATGCTCCCAAAAATAGGCATCTTTTTTGTTTGCTTTACCCTGTGCTGAATTTTGCTTTATTGTTCTTGGAGAATCAGTGAAATCACATCAGCAATACCATGCAAAGCTGTAATGAGAAACTCTCTGACCTAGACATGCTCTCTTTGAAGGACACCCTGCACAAAAAAGAAGCCCTTGTGCATGCACATGACGTCAAAGAGGTGGTGCACTGGTCACAGCTCTGCTGGGGGAGGAAAACACAACAGAATTTTTCCAGCACCCTATGCTCAAAACCCATCAATGCAGGATCAATGGTGTGGGCTCAGCACCCTTGCACACATCCTGTGCAAAGCTCCAGCAGAGATCTCCTGGCTCCCTGGAGCACCCACACCTCCTGCCCTGCAGCCCTTCCCCAGCTCCCAGCCCACCAGGAGCTGGCTGAGCAACACTTCAGCAAGGAGTGTCCCACCCCGTGTCCCCTGCAGCTCCACTACCCTCATCTCACACAATTCTTGTCTTCACTTTAAGTGGTACCAAGTGTCCCTCCTTGCCCAGCTCCCCAGTCCCCAGGCCCAGTGCATGTAATGTGAGATGTTTCCAGATCTCTGCATCTGAGATCTGAGCTAGACATCTCACAGTCCTCCACAAGAGTTGATTGACACGGCATTTTCAGGGCACAGATCCTCTGTCTGAAAGTAAATGCCTATTTCAGGGCATTTCTGAAACTCTACAAGTATTGTTTTCTTTTCCATTGACTAGAGAGCTTTCTTCCAGACAACCCCTGTAGCAATGAGCTTTCTCCATAACAAAGAGCAGCACCCTCTTCAGTGCCCTTCCTATTTTTCTGCACCAATTTCTTGATTCCTGCGTTTCACATAGATGGGAGATGCCTTGCACTCCTTCCACTTAATTAGAACCGAAGAACAAAGAGGGCACAAGGCCTTGCAACCAGTTCCCAATGCACTGAACACTCAGTCTGGGCAGAAAATACTGGATGAAGCCTAGGAGCAAAGAGCATTTACCATACCTGTTATGAAACACAATAGCAAAAGGCTCCTGCAATTTAACAGTTTGCTCTACTCCTGTTGTTTTCCAACACAGACAACACTGAGACAATTAAAAAAAAAAAAAAAAAAAAAAAAAACCGAAAAAACTCTTCTATGCTACCTGGCAAATATTACTAACCAAAAACTCTCAAGAGGTCTGACACTTACTCCCCTGAACATGGATTTCTTGTTGCAGATACTTTTCCTTAACCCGATTAACTGCACACAATGCTATTAAAAGATCCTGCTTGCCAAAAGGGGCATCCATAATCTTTACAGACCTCTGTGCTGTCTATATTTACATGTACAGTAGGGATTAGTTGTGTATTTATTAAAAAAACCCTCAGCCCTCCTCACAAATAGAAGCCTCTTTTAAGGAAAGAATGGCTACAGGCAGAGATAAGAAGGGAACCCAACCTCACTGAGCACTGATGCGATTCCCCCCAGACTAATCTCAATGAAAATGAGTCAACATTTTCACTTCCCTGCTACACCAAGAAATGTCACCCCAAAAGACAGCAGATGCAGAGACGTGGCATTCTCCCTGCGTGGCTGTTTCCCATGTCTGGCATCCATTGCACTAGCACACTCAGGGACTATGCTTTCAACACTTTGAGACAACTCCAGAGCTTTCAAGGGCTGCTTATCAGCCACTTCTAATTCGAGCCTTGAAAAAGAGAGGCAAGTTCCCATTTCTTGTTAGGTTTGAGCTTCTAGCCCTTCCTCCTCTTTTACCACGCTCATTATTTGTAATTTTATCCCAAATATCCCTGCTGCCCCTCTGTGCTCCTATCACCCCAGCCCATGAGGAAGCAACAGACCCTTGAGACAGCAGGGCTGTCACATCACTCCTCCAGACCTAATGCCCAGCTCTGCACTCCTCCCCAACATGAGCACATTCCTCTTTAATCTCCTTTGAAATTACTTATTTCAGTGATTTTCAGCTGAAAATTTGAGCCAGGCTTTCAATTATTCCTAAATCCCCAAATTCCTAAAGACATTTATGTGTATTCTGCCACATTTCTCTTTTCTGGACCCCTAATTCATTTGAGGCTGTTTTGGCAGTAAGAATCCCAGCCCTAATGCATTACTTTGAACTTCACAAGGCAGCTGCATATATTCAGACTTTCTCAAAATCAGGCTATTTGCATCTTAAATCTAATTCATGCACCAGGTTTCAATCACCAGAAGCTGAGGTTGGAACACTGCCAAAGCCATCTGCAAATTAAAGATGAACTGAAGAGGTTTACTGAATGAAAGCCAGAATCCAGCAAAAATATATCATCAATATTTGCAAGGAATCAGAATAAATGACATTTTACTAAGTTTTTATATAACCTATTTAAATCTAAACCAGAATTCTAACCCAAAGGTGTTAAAATAAATGTCCAGTCCTAGGCCAGTGAGCAGAGTGACCTGCAGTGGACAGATGTCTGCAGAATGATGGGTGAAGTTCAGAGAGCCACGAGCAGCTCTGTCAGCAGGAGAAAGACAGGGACAACCCTTAGCAATGTTTACCAACAACAACTGATAAAAAAGTGCTTGGATGAATACAGCGTCCCACTGGAAATGAAGAAGGCATTGAACTCTCACACAAACCAGGCCAAAGGACTTCCTTTGCTCTTGGTGAACCTGCTGCAGCATGGGATGATGAGCACCAGAGAGATAACCAGGAGGTGGCTCCAGCATATCCCAGATGTTCAGAGCAGGACACAGGGACTGCATCCGTTTGTCCCTCCACAGCTGCAGAGTTTGGATAGACTCCTTTCCACACAAGTGCCTGAGGTTAGGTGGGGCAAGCCCTTGCTGATCCTTCCTGCTGCACCAGCTGTCACCTGCTGGGCTGCCATGGACACTTTGAATGTGTTGGTGCAGCTTCTGAACAGCTTCCAGCCCACCTCCAGAGCTTCCCAGAGATGCTGGACATAAAAATCATGTGTATTACTACATCAGGGTTTAAAATTAAGAGATTGCAGAGTTAGAAGGGCGTTTCAGAAACCATTTAGTCCATGTTCCTGCCCCCCACACCTAAACCACTCCTGACAGAAGTTTGCCTAACCTTTTAGCAACCTCCCAGTGATGGATATTGCACAGCTCTGCAGGGTGAAGCTCGTAGTTATTGGCTCGATAAAACGATGCTAATGTACTCAGACCATTCATCAGGCAGCTAATGAAGCAGATATCATCAGCCAGGGAGCTGAGCAGAAGAGCTCGGAGAAATATCTAGGGGTGAAGGGTTTATTTGTTGAAAAGTGCGGCCCAAAAGGTACCATTTCAGCATATAAAGAGATTCAGAGAGCATGGCTGGCCTCAAGGGCTGGCTGCATCCCTCCAAGAAATCACATTTACTCTGCTGCACATTTATATATGTTTATTACATGATTTGTTGAAGATAGTTTCTTAAGGACAGTGCATTCCCATGTAACACAACATCAGCTGCAAAAAACTGCAGGGCTGTGCTCTGAACAGTTCTTCTCTTGGCTGTCAGGCACCCTGCCTCTGGATGGAATCAGTGCAGAATTCTCCAGCCTCACAGGACACCAGCCAGGTCAGAGGCTGTCATCTTCCAACAGAGATGGTACTTTCTCACTCTGACACCTCTTCAGCCTTTGCCAAATCCCTTTAAGCAGCAGTCTAGTAGTGGCTAGGGGAGTTTTTATTGTCATTACCTTATTTTTCTTTTCAGCGACCATTTTCAGCCTGAAGAGGTCAGGTCAGCAGCAGCCCTTTGACTATGAGAAATTTATTTTTCTTTTAAATAAAACTTCACAAAAAAGCTATGTGCAGCCCAACCCTAGCCATCTTTGAAAGTGTCTGGGATTATTTATTTTTGCAACCTGCAGAAACAAGTAGCCTCTAGTAAAACACTGTCTCTTTCATCCAGGGCCTTATCTGTTGCCCAGTTGAGTCAATAAAAGATATCCATTCACTTCAAAGGACAGCAGGATGAGCCACAGTTAACCAGCTCATGAACTCATCACCCTGATGTTGTTTCAATAACAGGTAATGGTCATTGTCATCCTTCCAAGTGAAGCTCTAGAGAAGGCAAAAACTTTTCTCCCTTCTAAAATAATCCCATTGAATTTCATGGAAGGACATATCAGAGAATTCTACGGGATGGCACAAAATGGCCATCGAAAAGATTATTTTCAGCCAGACAAACTGCATTTACCACCCAGTGATGGCTTAATAAGCTAATAAGAAGTGTTGAGCAGTTTGCCTGTCCCAAACCACATTTTTCTTTTCCCTTGTGTCAGCACTACATCTAAAAAGAACCTGATCCATCATAAAGTCAGTTTTTCTCCTTTTTCAGCAGAACAGCTCCCTGCACACTGTGTCAGCACTGCTGTGGACACAGGAAGGAGAGGTAATGGGTGGCCAAGGCAGAAAGATGGAGAGAAAAGCATTTCAATCAGGAACAGGAGTGACCTATTGCTCATACAGACTTAGACTGGATTAAAATGATGGCAAAAGTACTCCTTAATCCTGGTGTCTTCTTTTCCAGCTTCCACAGCTTTATTATTCAAGGGTTTGGGTCTCTCAGGCACCACAGAACATTTTAATGAATATGGAAATTAACACAGTCTCTAGGGATACACATCTCCAAAGCCACTCAATAGAATTTCCAAATGCATATTCTGGTTCTTAGCAACAAAGCCTTACAAATCTTCATCAAAGAAAGACTTTTTAATGCCAGTCAGACCATAGAAAATTGAAAGTTAAGAGAATAAGCTTTGTGCTTTATCTGCATCTTTGGTGAAATGCTGGTTCCTTTTTCAAAACCTCCTATCCCCACTTTACAAAAAACAACTTGCAGGAAAGCCATCAAGAAGAAATGTAGACATGATGATACATGTTTGCATTGTATCTTAAGACCTAAAATATTTTTTTCCTAAAGGAGAAAGGAGGAGTTAAACCTCCCACCCTGTTCCCCATAGCTTGACTTGGGTGATTTGGAGACAGGGGAGTGAGGGCTGTAACACATCTCAGATAAAGCATGAGATGGATGTAGCAAATGGCACCTTGTAAAAATGGCAGGAGACATGAAATCCTTTGGCAAACATGGTTGGGTCTTCTTTACAATGCACAGGAAGGTTATCATGGGCGTAGGTGTAGTCCTACTTCATCAGCTGCTGGCTTGCTTGAGGAGTCTCAGAGAAGGGTTCACTTACCTGCCTTTCAAGTATAATCTCACTTGGAACACCTGGAGATGATACATTTCTCCACAAATTATTTTGGGAACCTGACCACTTTATATTGTCTTATCTGAGGCTAAATACTGAGACAGGTCAGGAGTGGAATCCAGAAGCTAAGTCCTTAAACATATATTAACTGCCTTATCCACTGGCAAAGAGCAAAACCACAAAATAGATTTGAATTTACTAATGCAATCCCACAGTATTTTGCCCACTGTCTGCATGGCTTCTGGGAAATGGAAAGCTTGGAGCACTTTTTTTCTTTACATTTAAGACTCTGTAATAGGCCAGTCACAAGTGCAATAAAGAGGATATTTCTGCCAGGAGATAGCTTGTAAAAACAGCAGGCTAATAACATGTTCTCTAACTCAGACAGGTCATTATACATAAAAAAGCCACCAAAAGCACCTACTAGAAAGAGGGAATAAGATGTGAAATAGTATGGCACAGAAAGCAGCAGAAGTTTCCCACTCAAGTTTCCTACCATCATATCCCTGTCATCTGTCACTTGAAGTCCCATCCCTAGGCTGAAGGGATACTCCCTGCAAGCATTTGCTTTTGTCTTCCACTGCTCAGGATTATGGAAAACAGTGCTGGTTAATATCTTTCGAGTGTGCTTGGTTTAGAATAGGATGCCAGTCAAACAAGAGCAGTTCAAGCATCAGGAAAAACATTTCATCTCAGCTCTCAGGTGGGACCAGCTGCCAGGACTGGATTGAGGAGTTCCACCTTATCAGAAAACTTTTTATAACATCCATACCTGTATGTCCTAAAATACCAGCAAACTTTTTAGCTGAAAGTTAAAAAGTTAACTGTCTCAAGGGCAACACAACTTCCTCAGGTCACAAATAAATTTGAATGATGGTATAAAACTGTCTGGCTTGTTTCCAACAGAGAGGATAGAAGAGAAATGAGAAAGACATGTCCAATATCCAGCGATTCCACTGGGAGGAAAATCTGCTAGACGTGATCAATTAATTCACTGTAATGAAGAGCACTGTAACCTGCTATCAATCATTTTTGCCCTGTGCTTTGTATCACATGGATTTCTAATATATGCACATGCCAGGGGACCTGGAATATTACTCAGCGTGTCTTTCAACTGGCTTCTTTAACTGTAAATCATACGATTATTTGTTAACAAGACG
The DNA here is from genome assembly GCF_050655825.1 of Lonchura striata. Taxonomy (NCBI): domain Eukaryota; kingdom Metazoa; phylum Chordata; class Aves; order Passeriformes; family Estrildidae; genus Lonchura; species Lonchura striata. The sequence goes on from NC_140741.1 coordinate 69,106,231, forward strand.
GGGATGTGTTAACGATCTGATGACATTTCATTTATGACTCTTGTCTAGGTAAAGCCTCCAAGGTGCACTAAATACAAGCAAATAAAGAAATCAGCCACCTATAAGGAGTGTGTGGGCACGTACACACCTGCTTGTGCATTTCTGTATGCACACATAGCAACTCACACAAGGATAATTCTGTCATCACTTAACCCACAAGCTCCATCTCCCCTTGGCTGATAAAATTTGGTACAGCTCTGCTGCCTGCAGAGCCACACTGATTTACACCCACGGAGACTCTAGCTTCTTGTTTATCTTTTAACAGAATGACAAAAGGTTGTTAAAGTAACACAAAGGTTTGGGGGAAGTTTGGGGTATCTGACCATTGCTCCATGAGATCCCCTGATGGTGCAGCCACAAACAAAACATCTTGTCTCTGCTCTCGAACCCTTCCAGCAATGACAGCTAATTAGGTGCTGCAGAATTAACTTTCATCTTCCACCTGTGTGCTGGTGGTGAGTAATTGCATTCACAGAATTAATCAGTTTGCAATTCCAACTACACCAGTAAATCCCACACCATGTTCAAGCATGAGAAGATGCCATAAGGATGGGATTGACCTCACCAGGACAGTGATAGCAAGGATGACAGAGCAAGGGCTTGATGTCTTTCCCCACATTTGAACCAAAAACTGCTCTGAAAAAGAGCTCCTTTCATGACACATCTTGCTGCAGGTAGAGCACTGGGCACAAATGCTGCTCCCTTCCAGGGTCCACCACTGCTCCTCAGGGTCTGTGGCATGGGCACATCAAGGCAATACCCACAGTGCTCTGAAGGAAGATTGTAGGTAACTTCTGCCTGCTCTGCTTGCTAACACCCATTGAAATCTCGTGCCTTAAACCATGTCTGGATTTCCTCAAGGGATTCAAAAAACCTAGTTATTTTATCCCTCCCTCCCCAGATGCTTTTAGTTGTGTTACATATCACTGAAGTGCTGGTGCTCTGGGAGGAATATTAACATCAAATATAAATATAGGCATTGCAACCAAAGCCATCTGTTCCTTTCTGTTGATTACAAATCTATTCTCTTCACCCAGAGCTACTCCAGCCTCGTGATCTCCTCTGCAGCCTCTGTCTCTGCAGCACCCCAACAAACATGCAAATACACAAGCTCCACTCTAATTAACCTCTACACATGTTCAGACCAGCCACAAAGGATTGTCAGAAACAAGGAAACAAGGATCTAGAGCTGGATGGAAAGCATCCCCATGGATATTGAGAGGGAAACACATCATAGGGGCAATGCAGTTGCCCATTTGTAGCACCATGTGGGCTTCAGTGCTTCACCTCAGCTGCTGGAGACAAACCTGTGGCTCTGGTAAGATAAAAATCACACTTCAGGAAAAGCACATACTGCTCTGAATCAGAGCTGTTGCCAGCAGACCACCCTAACCTGGCCTGAGACAAGAGCAGGTCTTTGAAGTGCAGATACAGATGTCCCAGAAATACAGGAGGAACCATACATAACTTGGGATAAAGCATGAAGGCATTCACACCCACATGACAAACCAGAAACAACCAAAGGTTCTTCCTTTTCCTTTAAGGACTGTGACCTAAAGCTCCACCTAAAACAGCTGCAGTAATATTTCCCCACAAGCTCCACGTAATCTCTTTCTCCCCTTTAATTATTTCTATTTCCTATTTCTGTGCATAACTCCCATAGGAAAAGGTCACAAAAGATTTGAATGGAAATACCCTTCAGCAAGCGGAGCAGGAAACACAATTTACAACCCTTTTCCTGGGGCAATGACAGCCCTCTTCCCTCTCTCGTGACATCAGAGATTCCAATGAGAATTTTCCTGGTGTCCTTGCCAAGCCAGCTCAGCCTGATCCTTCAGCAAGGAGCAGATGCCAGAGTCCCCTCCTGTCCCAGTTCCCTTGGCCAGCCCTCAGCACGGCTGCATGGGGCAGTCAAGCTGCTTGGAGCTGCCCCAGGCAGGAACAATAGCTCAGGAAAGCTCTTTGCTCCCTCAATTCCTTTTCAGGTAACGTGGAGAAATGGAGCCAAAACCCAGCAAACAGAAGTTTAATCAATTGAGGCTCAAAATAGAAACAAGACTGTGCTGACCGTCACGAGAGAGCACAGAAAGGGCTGCCTGGGCTTGAGAGCACACAGGGCTGAAAGAGGTGTCACGTTGGCTCCTGGGGCTGCAGGATTTGTACATAAATCCCTCTGAGTCTGTGGGAATCCAGGGCTTCCCTCTGGCTGCCCTGGAAGGTCTGGGACTCTGGCAGGGGTCAGAAACCCCCCTGGACAGAGCCCCCAGAAACACTGTCTGTGATCTCTGTCCATGGAAAAGAGTTTTCAATCTTACAGGATGAATTACCAGCTCTCAGTGTTTGATATAAGTAATAATTAACTGTGGCACAGGTGCAAAAGTGAAATTTTAGGATTCTAGATTAGAGGTCCGAAGGGGACAAGATGGAGGAAATTGGGTGTGCCTTGTCCTTTTTCTCCTTCTTCATGCCCTCCATGTCTCACTGTAGTGTTGGCATTTTTCTGTTGGTTCAGGCTGGGGACACACTGTCCAACGTAGGTGACAGATATTGGCACGTTCTTGTAAATCCAGCCCAGGGAGTTTCTGGTATTTAATGTTTGTAACATCCCACTGAGGGCAGAGCCCCACACGCTGCCCTGCAGGACAGAGCTGGGCAGGGCAGCAGAACATGTTAGAGATAAACAGAATAAACAACCTTGAAACCAGCACAGACCAATTATGGCTTCTGCTTTGGCAGCGGGGCTGACAGACAGAGACTTTCTACAATTTTGGGATCATCAATAGCTCAGATTCTGACATGAGTTTATCAGCAGTTTCATTGCATAAGGAAGTAAATAATCAGGGATTTACAGAACAGAAGGCTCAGGCTTGCTGCACTGCTCCAAGACAGATCCACAGTCAGGCTCCACATCCCTGCCGTGCAGCGGGGAGGGAGCTGCATGCCCTAACATCAAAATCTACGAGAATCAACTAAAAGCACAAAAGCAAAATTCAAGGCAAATCTTAAATTGTAAGAATAGAACAAACCTTTGCCTCTCCCCAAAGCTGGAACATCACCTGAGGCCAGCATATGAGGGAAGACTACTCCCTGCTCAAGTCAGTCTCCATTAAGCAAAAGTTTTCTCAGCATGCTGCAAGTTCAGCACACAAGCTCCGAATCAGCTTCACTAGGCTTGCTCCAAATTCATGTTCAAAGCAGAATCTGTCTGCAGGGGTTCATTTTCCTACCCTAACTGGAAAATTTGAAATTCTGAGGTAGTGGTGACACCCAGTGAAATGGGTGAGAACAACCCTGATGTCCACATCCACTCTGTAGTGCTCTTCTCAGCTCCAGACCTAAGATCTCAAAACAAAGTCTATAAAAAAATCCAACAATTCAGTGTTTAACTTACATCTGCTTCCTTATGACACAGAACATTGAAGCACAGCTTGGGCACCCTGGTGACTTTATCCTCAGAGCATCTTTCCAACACAGAACCACTAAATTGTTTGGATTGGATATGACCTTAAAAATCATCTACTTCCAACCTCCCTGCCCATAGGCAGGGATGCCACACACTAGACCAAGGTGCTCAAAGCCCCATCCCATCTGGCTTTGAGCACTTCAAACACTTGAAAACAAGTGTTCTTATCCCAAATGTAATTCTGCCCAGGAGCTAAAAGCCAGAACCTTTAGGTCTTTATTTGTAAAAGGTACAAAATATTTTTGCTCTTATCCAGGCACTTGTTACGACAGCATCTGGGCTCTTCACCAGCTTGGAATCATGTCCTAAGTGCTGTGGCAAGTGGCACACAAGAAGATCAAATGCAGCTCTCCTGAAGGTCAAAAGACTGGATCAAACTCTTTGTTAAGAGCTTTCTACATCTGTAGTGTTGATCCTGCCTGAGGGACTGCTGGAAGGGAGCTGCTTTCACTGTGGGAGGAAATCTTACAGCAGCCCTCACCATGGCAAGTCCAAACAGCACTTCTGCAAAAAGCCATAAAATAGGAACATTTAGCCCCACTTTTATAATTCTGCAAAGCTTTCTTGATAATCCATCTGTTTTCTTGCCAAGGAAAGCTCATCACAAAGTCAGGGGCACAGGGTTCTACAGCCAGTTAGGCAGGTAGTGCCTTAGTGCCTTCACTGAGCAAACAGGCTTCCCCTCTGCTGGCAGCCACCAGCACCATCCATCTTTCCATCTTGTGTCAGCCAGCCCCACAGAGCCAGCACAAGGTTAATGTAGTCAAGGTGCAAAAAAAAAAAAAAAAAGAAAAGAAAGAAGAATAACATACTGAAAAGCAATGTGCATATAAAGCAGCTAATTTCCCAATACTGTGAACTCTGCATTTCTCAGGATACCACTGGCACAGGTTCCCACAGCCTCCTCCACCACTGACCACAGTGTATTTTGTAAGCTCTGAAGCTGTAAGCAAGGTTCAACATTGAAGGAAGAGCAGCAGAAATTAAGAAATGTTATATGGGTGTGACATGCTTATATCTTGAAGTGGCAGCCAAGCATATTTTTAATTGGCTTTGAAAATCAGAATTAAGCACAGCCATAGCATAATTACATCTCCATTTTTCTCCACAAACTGTACCTATTTCAACAGTATCAAATCTACCCTGAGCTGGGAGTCTGAAAGTTTGCTGTCCTCATTTAAAAGAGTGTAAATGTCTCTTCTGACTGTCCAAGGAGAAAGGTGGGGCCTCCAGAGGATGGCACATGTCATCTCAGAGGAGTCCTGCCACTGAGAGACTTTAAACTGAAACCACTCAGGATGTCAAAGTCACTTGCTCTGAAGGCTGGCAGGAAGGAGGGGACGAGGGAGAAGAGTTTGACTTTTGGGGTTTGCTCAGTTGAAAACCAAGGGATATTTCACTCTGAAATACCCATGCAACAAGAGATAGTCTGCTTTCCAGCTAAAAATCCACTTGTCAAAATGCATTAGAAAAAAATCCCTTCAATGTGGGAGACTGCAAATCCCACCCAGAATAACATTTGCTTCTAAGGAAAGAAAAAAAAAAAAAAAAGGAAATAAAAAGGCACAAAACCAGCCCAGTGGACATTTTCCCTCAATTGAAATAATGCATAAATCAGATTTTTTCAAGCCTCAGAATACAACTACAGCACAACCCACAGAACCCAGCCAAAGCTTTATCACATCAGATGGAGACACACTAATTAATTGTAACACCCAGTGCAGAGATAACCCCAATCAATGTGAATTAAGGGTCTCCTGCAGCACTCAGGGAGACCCTAGGTATAAAGCAGCCCTGACAAAGCCACTCCATGCCTTCCCAACATACTGCCTATCTCCCTGCAATGTCCTATCATATTTATTCCCAACCTGTCACACACCAAACAACTGGATGCCTAATGCCATAATTCAGTGTTCGTAATGAAACATCGTAATTGTCTGCTCATCTCAGCTACAGCAAATCAATATACAGCTATGCACCACCAGGCACAGAGACAGAGAAATAATTATGAATCTTCCACCACTGGCTGAGTATTTCACACACACACAGGCACAGAACCAAAGGCAGCAAGTCTCAGTTACAGCCTTTCTACCCACCTGGCACCTCCAGCAGCACTGGAAATCCAGCACAAGAGATGGCAAAGTCAGCGAGGCATTCTGGGGGTTTCCTGAAGAAAATAACCTGGGGGGTTCTGCAGGAAACCCCCAGTGAAGAATCCTGGGGATTCCCTGCAGAAGTATTACCTATACATCCATAAAATCCATAAAGAGAAGGAAGTAACTGCTTAACCAAATCCCCAGCGAGCAACACCAGACTCCCAAACTCACAACTGCCTCCATGTCAGTGTCTTGTGAAGATCTGTGGCCCTGTTAAGCTGTTTTGCTTCTGTAGTCTTTTACCTCCAGCCTCTACAAAAGCTTTCCAATTTAAAGGCTGAAAAATATTTTTATAAGTACATAAACACAAGTGGTAAGCAAAAAGTCACATGTTGGCAGGTTATCTCAGCAGGAGTGGGGTCACCTCTCTTTCCAAAGAAGTCATTCCCTTTTCGGTGAGAGATGCCCAAGTGAAGCAAACTGCTACAGCCAAGTTTCACATCCCAGGAAAACTGTTCTCTCTGATGGAAAAACCCTGAGAAGCAGTGAGCCACAGCTGCTCTGTCAGGAGCCATTACAACAAAGGATTACCAGCACAGGCCATCTGCCTGAGCTTGGAGGTTTGCTTTGGTTTTTAGTTTTTTTTGGAGTTGTTGTTTTTTTTTTTGCTTTGGTTGTTTTTGTTGGGGTTTTTTTGTTTGTTTTTTTTGTGGTTTTTTTTTGTTTGTTTGTTTGTTTTGTTTTGTTTTGTTTTGTTTTTTTTACTGCAGTAAATCAGGACAAAATTAAACCCAGGAGTGGCTGACCCCCTTGGGGCTGAGTTGCCCCTGGAGCACCACTATCACCACTCCACCATCCAAGGATATTAAAATAAAAAACAGCCCTGAACAATGATTCAGCACGATATGAGCTGATTGGCCAGTGTTTCTTTGTTAAAAACACAGTGCCAAACTGAAAGGGGGACTAAATCAATAGGCACAATTCAGGCTACATTAATTCCAAATCCCTTTCACTGTGCAAATACATTACAGTGATTCACTGAGACAGCCTCAAAGAAGCAAAAGCCTCTGTGTTATTACACAGCAAAATGTAAAGTGCTTGGGAGTCATGTGGGCAGACAAATGATGGCATTAGGGATTTAATTGGCCATTATGGATAAAAATGCAAATGAGGAGGGGCAGGGCTGTCAGCAAGCAGCAGAAGCCAGGCCAGAGGAGGAGCTCTGAGATGTTTTGCCCATGCTGGGAGAGCAGCACAGATGCTTGCTGGGTGTGAAAGCCGTGGTCAGGAAGCAGAAGCACAGAATCACAGAGGGATGCAGGGGTCATGTCCTCCTTGGGGAGACCAAAGGGCACAGGTGAGTGATGGGTGCCCTGTAGAGTGAAGGTGTAATCCCAGGATTATCTTTGCATTAAAGCCAGGAAGCACTTTAAGGTACCTGGTGACAGGGCAAATCACAGAGATGCAACCAAAAGCAACCCTCTGCCAGTGCAAGAGAGAGGGAGATGTCCTCATCCCACTCACAGAGGACAGAGAAAATCCTGTTCATTGCCTGAGGCCAGCTACAAATGCACACTGGAGGATAATGATGCACATCCTGATGCCTTTTCCTTCCCACCATTCACTACAGCTGTGCAACTGTGAAACCCAGCACACTGCAGACACACAGACAACTCCCATCCTCATTTTCTGCTGCCCAGAAGCAATTTATAGCACCAGTGGTTGGTCCTGCCTGCAGCCCCTCAGCTCCCAGGAGCTGCACACCAGCTCTCACTGCAAGTGATCCCAAACAGACAAACACTCTGAAGAGCCAGGATCTAAATTTTGTAGACAGAAGCGAGTGTAACTGGATCATTAAACACCATGCTTACATCCTGCACAGAGAATAATTCTCAGTATTTTGGAACAGTAATGATGTAGCTGACCACCAGCTGTTTGCACAGGGCCATTGCACTTACACAGAGCAGCTTTTAAAGAAGGAAAAATGGTGCAGATGATGCTACCAGGCACATAATCAAGTTCTAATTACCTTTTTCTTCTACAACCACATGCTACCCAAACCATACGCTGCATCATGTTAGATAATGGTAGACAGAAGTGGGAAAGCAGCTTTTTAGAGTCTTTTTTTGCCTGTGGGAAACTCTTTGCCAGACAAGGTCCCACCTCTTGGTTAGTGGTGAAAAATCTGCAGCCTACAAGGCACAGCTGACCATTCAGGTTATTTAGGATATTTCCCATCACAGATACTTCACCCACCTGAGTCCTGGGCAGTAACAGAGCTCCTACAGTGGTAAATCATCTGGAGATACCCCATGGAGGGCAGAATATGAACTAGCAGCTAAACACCTAAATCTCTGTTGCTCATTAGCAGCAAACAGAGAGCACCTTGCTTAGGAAAGCCAAGCTAAACTGATTTTCCCTGCCTGGGGAAAGTGACCTGCAGGGCTGCCTGCAGAGCTGAAAGGGAAGATGTGCCCATGGGGCTGCATTGGGCTCACAGAGGACTGCAGGACCCTGAGGCTCTCTGGGACAGCTGGAGTGTCTGCAGTGTAATCACCTGTGTCTGGAGATCAGGGATTTAGTACAACCCTAGCTGGGTGGCTTGGGGAGGAAAATTTCTAGTATAATTTAGTAGTCGTAATAGCACAAAGGTTTTCCAGGACTGGCATGCAAGTAAAGTTTGTCTTTTTACCTAAGAGGATCTCATACAGAATCCTTTTCTTTTAAAATCATCTCATTATTCCATATTGCAGTTATTGCAGTTCACAGATCCATTCACTTTCATCCTGAGGGGGAAAAAAATGTGCTCTTTTATGATCACATTCAGTCACAGGCTCCCCCTAAAGTCCCAAAGAACCAGAGTGAGTTCATGGAAGTTAATCTGAGCCCAAACAGCTAAAAAACTATTTTTCATGAGCAGAATTTAGGAAAGGAAGAAAGGGAGGCACAGATTTAGAGGCATCTCAAACCCTACTAAAAATCACACAATACACAATAATTCTTAACCCTTGGAGCTCAGGTTGGGGTGCTGCTGCAGGAAGATTGGGCAGGGGAATCTCTGCTTCCTGTCTTAGAGAAAGAAAAAAAAATCCAGCAATTAAACAATTTACTTGTCCAAAGTTAAGGCAGAGATTAAAGAGATTATTACATAATCAGAGATCATGATATATGAGGAAAATGTTTAAGAGCCCAGCTTTGGTGGTCTCTTCCTTAGGTGAATAATGTGTTTTCCTTAGCAAAGGCCATGAGTTTCTGAAGAAAACTCTCCTGGATTTACACCAAGCTTTCATGAATACCCACACATGTGAGGGAGAAAAGGCTTGTTTTAGAAAGGATTAACTCCTCAGGCCAAACAAGCTTTAACACATGACTAAGGACTCTCTGAAGATTTATGTAGCCAGGAAAAGGGAAATAATAAAATTTAAAAAAAATGAACTGGCTTTTGCAGGTCAATAAGCAGCACAGCTGAATTAGATCTGCCTAATGCTTGGTTAAGATCTGTAGCCTCAGGCAATCATTCTCTATTAAACAGATTATATTCAGCACAAACACAGAACATTTGTAAGCTTAAAGCTAAGAGGCTACACATGAAAAGACAAAAAATAAATTGTTCTGGGAATAGGAGCAGGAGGAAATCTAGAGGTAAAAAAAACCTGTTTTTAAACTTAGGAAAGGAGGTGATTAGTGTTTACCAGAGAAATTATCACCCCCACAAAGAACATTTTACCATTAATATATCCAGCATGTACAGATCCCCTCCTGCCCCCCACTGAAGCAGGGAATGCAATGGTGGCAGGGCTCTGGAAGATGCTCCCCCAGGGCCTCAGGATCCCCCAAAGCTCCTGCTGCTGCCAAAATGCTCCAGGCCACAGCAGGGCAAATTTCTCATCCAGGAGAGGCTCTGGCTCAGTAAGATCAGCACTTATGGACAGGAACTGGCTGGGAATTTCTGGTTGAAAAATTGTTCTTTGCAAAAGCATCCATTTCCTGAGAAATTTTGAGGGAAGTGACCACATTATTGTAAACTTTTCAAACTGGACCATTTAAAAAAATCTTTATTCTCACTAGTCTATATTCTCACTAGTCATTTTATATGACAATCCACTTTTCACTCAAATGGTGCAAAACACTTTAACCTCCAAGGAGACAAACTCTTAACATCTAGCCTTGTCTTTTTCAGATCTCTTTTTCATTTTTTTGTTTTAAAAATGGAGCTTGACTTCTATATTGAATGGGAATGTGCTTGTTCTGAGTTTTGCTGAGCAGAGAAACAGCTGCTTCCAGAGAAGTTCAGCTTTTAACTGACTCAGAAAAGGGCCACCATCCAAATCCACCAAATCAGTAACTATCTTTCAACTAGTTTCAAGCAGGAAAACAAAAAAAGTCTTACTCAGGACCAAACCACACAATACCCCAAACTGTCTTCCACAGTATAATAAAGCTGAAGCTTTTAAAGAATGAAGCCCTGAAAAGGCACCTAAGATTTGATCCACAAAATCCTCCTGCACTGGGGATTTGGTACTCCCATCAATTGGTAAGAAAAAAATGTAATATGATGTCTCAGCATAAATACTTTGTGATAAAATATGTGTTATTTGTTTCTGAAGTGGCTGGAAGAGTCCTCTGCTTTGCTGGAGAAACAGCTCACACATTTGTTTTTTGTGTCTGACTGCATTTGCCACATTTCTGGAGCTCCAAGTAAGCCAAACTGAGCAGAGCAAAGCTGACAGCAGGACCTTCACTCCGTGAACCAGCAAATCTAGTGTGGATAAAGAAATTAAATGAGAGAAGGAAAAATCTCCTTTAAAAGGAAAATTCTCCACACAGAAAAAAAAACTATTTTAAAAGAGACCACTGAGACACACCTGTCCACACCTCACCCCAGAAGAAATCCCTCTGGAGCAGGAACAAGCTCCAAGGGGAATCCCACATCTGAACCAAGAGAAGGAGGGAAAGCTCCACTGCCATTCACCATTTCTGAAATGAAAAGGTGAATGGTGAAAAGGTTTAAGAACAACGTGGCCTTCACTGGTGTCACATATTTTTGTGTTATCCAGATTATAAAAATCTTCAGGTCTATCACCCAGCCTCACTCCTTCAGCCATGTGTGTTTTTAGCATGACTAGACATCAAGGACAGACTGAGGATGATGATGACTTATACATCCTTATATCTTTAATGTATTTTAGTCTTACAGCATCCTATGACACTGTTGCCAAGCCAGCTATAAAAAGAGCAGCTCTGTGTTGGCATTGTGAAGAAGCTGAAACACAGCAGCAAGAGCACAGGCTCTAAGTGAGAAACGGATGGGAGGGAAGGACACAGAGCACAGAGAAACCCCTGAATTCAGAGGGAAAACTTCCCCTGCCTTCAGCACACTTTGCATCCATCCTCCTTCAGGAGATTTGCATTTCAGACTTTTTTAAAATAAAAACCCAACAATATTTACTTCAGAGCTAAAAATTGTCCTGGAGTTCAGCTGAGGAGAGAAGCTTTCTCATTTCTTATCGACTTCAAGGACAACTTCAATGCTTTTTAGGATTGCCACATTGCAATTTGCAAATATCTATGAATTTCCAGACTCCTACGCCAATTTGGCTTCACTGGAGGTTTCTTATCAGTTTCCTGTTAGTAGTAAGAGTTTCCTTCCTTGAATTTCCTTAATATGATCTCTTTTTAACTCCAAAGCATGATTCAATATCCAAATCATAATGCCTTTCCTTCAGCTTGACATGAATAAAGTTTTTATCATTTTCCCTCTAACTTGTAAAAGTTAGAGGGGAAATTATAAATTCAATACAATTCTGAACTTGTAGCATGTCAGACAAGAGATTTTATTTAGACTGTTGAGAAGTGTTCTCTAAACCAAGAGTCATTTTTTTTATTGAAATCAAGGGTACCTATATATAGCACATTTGTGTATTAAAAAAAATAAAGTCAGTGCTCTGTGAATGCAATGCTTCAAGAAAGCAATGAGAGATTCCAATGCATTCCATACTTTCAATGTAAATGTAAATGTTTCACCCCACATCTAGAAGCCACTTTTCATTTAAATCTTTGGTATTATTACCAAGTTATCCTTCAGCATAACAGACCTGGTTGCCAACAATTGTCATTATCTTTGCTGCCTATGTTCTCTTTCTTTAAACAAACAATTTGCTCTATTTTAATAACTCCTATTTACACTAAAATGACCCCTCGTGCATTTACATCCAGCTTCACAGAACTGAATTTCTGCCCCAGAGAGTAAGCTGTGAAAAATGAAAATCACAAAGATTTCTACAACTCTCTTGATTAAAAGAAATTTCTTTGGTCCAAAGTCACCCTGTTATATCTTTACTGAAGTTACAACTTCCCCCAGTGCTTTTTTCTTAGAACATGCATTCTTCAAAGGAAACTACTGAGACAAACTCAGTATCAAAATGTAATTTCATTTGCACCATTGAAGCCAATGGAGTTTCTTTACAGCTTAATCCAATAGCATATTTCAAAGAAAAGAGGGAAAAGGAAAAGCACCAAAGGCTTATAAGTAGCAGAAACCTTCCCCAGCTTCCTTCAGGATTGATTCTCAAGGTTAATTGGTCTTTTATGTACGGATGACTTGCACGAGCTGGCTCTTTATATCTGTTATTTCAGTTCATAAAACCATTTCTAAACCTGCCTGTGCTATAGTAGGAGAAGAAGCACAAGCCTAGTAGGGAAAGGACATAAATTAAAGGATTATAAGGAGAAGGAAGAAATAAAACTAAAATGGAGGCAGTAGGCAAGGTCATTGCTGCCAAATAGGAAGTAGGGGGCTGTTTTAGCTGTAAGGGATACATTAGAAAGAAATATATCAGCTATCATGTTATACATTCACAGAGTAAACCAGGTAAATGGTAAACATGCAGATAACATTGCATCATGGTCAGCTGAAGTCAATAGAACATCCCACATCCAGGGCTGTTTTCATCTTACAATAATGAACATTAAGCTGGTTCATTTTCCAGCAGGATATTTGTTCCTTTTTTTCAGCTTTTTCTCAGCTGGTTTTTTTTTCAGCTGTTTCTGGACAGTGGACAAAGGCAGCAGGTAGAACACAGTCTCATCAGCTAAAAACACAACATCCTCACAGGAACCAGGCTGCATTTTCCTGATTAATTTAATGATCCTGAAACCCAAACAGCACCTGTAATTGGCCCTCAGTCTCCACTGTGGTGAGAGGCAGGTTCATTAAAGTCCCTCTGGCTTCAGGCAGTGCTGGGAGCTGGAAGTCAGGAGGGGACAAAGTCAGGAGGGGACAAAACTTCCAGCCCTCAAGCAGATTTAGCAACATGGGGTGCCACCAGAGCTGTTCCTAAATGGATGCACACCTCATTCCAGCCAGGCCAGGCTGCAGGCTCCCGGATCCACCATGGCTCACAGGGGTGCTCGGAGAAGTGCAGAAGCTGTGTCAAGATTGTTTTGGTAATCATCTTACCTGCCTTTGCAAGGGTTCTTAAAGCCAGCAGTTCCATCAGTGCTGTCACTCAGGATACCTGTATTTGATTTTAAAAGGCTAAATCCACCCCAATTTCCCAGGAAAATATTTTTATACCACACCTTTGCTCCCCAGTGAAAAAGAAGTGCCTTGGAAAGCCTCCACTGCTGCCACCACAGGGTGCAGAGAGGGACCCAGGAGTCCAGGAGCCAGCCCCAGCAACCCCAGACATCCCAAATTGTCCACCCTGTCAGCAGTGAGATATCCTCATCTCATCTTGGTGGTATTCCAGACAGCTCAGCTTCAGCTCAGTGCTCAGGGTCCATAAAGAGGAGAATAAAACTGATTCCACATTTTCCCTCCCTGTTGCAACCACATACAAACTACTTGAATTTGAATTGAACTTTTTAATTTAATTTGAATTGAGTTTGAATCACATTTGAATTTTAATTGAATTTTTCCATAAGCTGTTTATTTACACCCTTCATCACTGGTATCTTCTATTATTTCTTCAGGGAAAGCCACCATAAGACAGACTAGCACCTTTTGTCACAAAACTGATCTTTCTCACTATGCTGATTTTCATCTGCTGTGCTGACACCCTTTATCCCTGTGTCTATTTAGAATTTCCTATTTACAGGTTTCAACTTTCCACTAATAATGTCATTGAGATTATTTTTACTACAGATACTTTAATTATTCACTGGAAGTAATTTTTAATGGTTAATATAATTCTCCTCTAAAGAGTCATTAGAAAGTAATTTTTTTAATTATTGCTAGATAGTAGCTATCAGGCAGACACTGAATCATTTGGGAGATCTTTCTTACCTGCAGTTACACAGTAGAGCATTCCAGCATGTGGATCCATCATTTAAAACCAAAATACTGAGTATTTTCATATCCAGCCCAACTTCAGCACTAAGCATGCATCTGTAGAGGGCTGATAGATCAGGGGCCAGGATCTATATTCTCTCCTATGAGTTGCCCTGCTATGTGTTGTATTCAATGATTTACAGGAGAGATGGAACTTTTAAAATTAAAATTAACAAATAAGTGCATGGACTAAAAGAAGCATTCAGCTTTTTGGGTCCAGGAACAGCCCTTAAAGGAGATGTAAGACAGAACTAGATTACCATTGCAAATTTGGGCAAATTTGGCTCAGTCTCCTTCTGAGCAAAGCACTGCAAATCTGTTCTTGAGTGGATTCACTGCATATGGCCAACCCTTTCTCTTGCATAGAAACAAGGGAGAGCTTCATGTCTTTTTTTTTTTTTTTTTGTGTACACTTAAAATACTGAGGAAAAAATAAAGCTGACACTGAGGATGTAAAAATAATTTATTGGACGCTTTGTCACTAAGTTACACGTGTAGCAACCAAATATCTCCATGCCATGAATGGAGTGTTTGCTGTGCCTGCCAGTGTAGTACATCTACACAGTTAAAACATGTCCTTATCAAAGGAAATGCCAAATGGAAGTGCTTTTTGCTCAGGATAAATTACCTGCTATGAATCTCTGTCTGGGCATGCTACTGCTTTGTTTTCAGTTGTTGCTCCCTTATCGATGTGATGGGGTTCAAAGCACAGGCTGAATTTCTTTTATGGGGATATTTCAATGCAATATGATAGCAAGTGCAAAAATGCAATGAAATTTGTCTGGCATTATTTGTTCCAGTGAAATCCATGATTTTTCTATTTGCAAGATAGTGATTTTCTCTCCCCTGTTATTTGTTACACTGTTTCCACCAGGTTTATGGGCCAATGGTAGCCAAGGGTATCTTTTTTTTTTTAGAAAAACACTGGGCATTATTTTTTTATATTTCGCAGAATTTTCTGTTACTCATTATCATACCAAACTCTTGATATACATTAATTGAATATTTGTTCTCCAGATCCTAATCATCCTTCCAGTTGTTGTACAAGCTTTTTACTACTAATTATTTTCCATAAAGGTATTTCATGACTCAGTATCCTTTCATCATAAAATACTTAAGATATTATCAGCAATGGAGTTATTGTAAAGTAAACATTATTCTCTCTTCTCTAAGAGTCTAAAATCTCTCTCCATTTCTTTGATATATTTTAGCGCTATTTTATATAATATACCTATTTTATATAATATGTATAATTCTTCATTTCTGTTTGCTATTTTTCCTGTATCACACAAAGATGCCTTTTTTTTTCTCACCTGGTTGTTTACCTTTCTCAGAGCAGGCATCTTTATCCCCACTGTCTTTATAATACCATCACTTTCATCATGACCAGGATGATTAGTGGATCAGTTAGTTGTTCTGCAGTCTAGTTTTGATAGCTTTGATCTGTTCAAGCTTTTGGGGTTTTGTTTGTATGTTTGTTTTTTGTTTTGGTTTTCTGTGGGGTTTTTTTTTTTTGGTTTTGATGTCTTTATTATTATTATTATTATTATTATTATTATTATTGTTGTTGTTGTTGTTGTTGTTGTTGTTGTTGTTTGTCCTGGGTTGTCGACATTGTTGTTGTTGTTGTTGTTGTTGTTGTTGTTGTTGTTTCCAAGTCTTGCTGCATGCCTAGCTTATTGGGAAGCAGCTTTTTGATGCTATTAGCTATATGCTGCAACACCCATCAAAAGTTCATTGAATCAGATCATCAGAGAGAAAAATAAAACACTAAATGATAAAAGCAGCACAACTCAGGCTGCAAATTTCCTGCCACTCCCACCCTATACCACACCATGGAAAATGCATGGCAACTTGAAGAACCTTCATATGGAGCTGTCAGGGAAAATCTAGAACCATTAATTTTACTTGAAGCAGGTGGCTTTGTTAGGGTTTTCCTTTTAAACACCTGTAGGTAGCAGTTTCACAATATCCCAGTCTATCTGCATTCTTTTAACCTGATGAAAAAATTACAACTATTGAAGTCATCCAAGTTAGGCTATCAAATCCATCAAAGCCCTCATCACTGGCTTACAAATGATTACAGCAGAGATTGTTATTTATGGCAAAAATGTACACAGCTCCTAGGCTAGTGAAGGTTCTCTCCCTGCTGACCCAATGGCATCTAACCTAATCTGACTGAAAACATACTGGGAATTCTTGAAGGAAACTATTTCTTTAGTCATGCTTCCTAAAGTAATAAAACTACAGAGCAGGGATGATTGCCTACATCATCTACTCAGGAAGGATGGATCTGTGCCTTCCTCTGAGGAGCAGCATCCTCCCGTCAGTGCCACACACTTCATCAGGGTGCTGTGAGTGATGGCTCCTGCTCTAGCAAGTCATCCCCCTGACTCCAGAGAAATTGCCCACGTGAGCCAGAGGTACCAAAAACCACCATTTGTCATGGACTGATGCTCTCAAACACATTCCTCTTCCTACAGCTGCTCCTTTTTAAAAATGGTTAGAAGATTTACTGCTGATGAAGCTGGGTTATTTAGCAAAGTCTGGCAACCCATAGGCTGTGTACTCCTGGATTCTCTTTTTAGCCACATTAAAAATGGGAAGCCACGTGGAAAGGTCAGTAGTGGGGCTGAGCATGCCCAGGTTAATCTAAATGGGCAGATCTTTCCCTGAGTGATCTGGTGCCCAGGTGGCATTGAACACTAAAAACACGATCCCCTTTGTGATCACCCTGCTCCAGCACTTCTGTCATGGGCCTGAATATACCTCCACAGCACCCACCCTCCCAGAGCTGCACTGCCTGGAGAAAGGGAATGGAAACCATATCCCAAAAATACAGATGCCTTTCCCATTGGTTCAAGAGTGTTTTTTTTGACAAGATAAGTTGGACTGGCAGGAATAACCCTTCCCCTGACTGTACTTCCCTCCTCAACTCCTGCTAGAAACAGCTGACAGGTTTTTCATGTGCTGCCTTGCTTTTCTCTGCACCATCCAAGAAGACACAGGAGGAGCATGCTCACTGCCACAGCTGCCCAGAAATTGAATTTGCTGCTGAGAATTTAATTACATAGAGCAATAAATGCAGCAGACTGAGAAGTGACCAAATGTGAAATGTGGTAAGTGCAGAGCAGAGGTGTGGTATAGCAGAGCCTCTCATCCTACATGTTACACTTCATGTGCATCCACTAGCAAAAGGCTTTGTAACATATGGGGATGATATTAACCATATAGAAAGAATGCTTGACCAAAAATACTGGGGCTTTTTATCAAATTTCATCATCTTCTCCAAAACACTGTTTCTACAAAGCTTGGTGCAGTACAGTAGGTTTAACATCCTATTCACTAAATTGAAATGTATTAACATTTTCCAAGCACACATTACCCTTTATGTACAAGAGCCATTTCTAGTCCCAGAAAAGATCATTTTACTTTGACATTTCTAATTAAAAGAAAAACATTGCTCACAGATAAATAATAAATGAGAGTGCAGATGCTCTTATCTGCATGGCAGAAGGGAACAGGGAATTACTCATGAGTATGTATCCAAACGAAACTACCAGACCTGTCCATAACATGCACATCTGGGTACCACAACTACAGTCACTGACTCACTTTCCTCCCACTTTTTTCCAATATCCCACCTAATTAACTGTATGGTTTTCTCTTTCTTCCTGAGGAGTCCTGTGATGACAAAGTACAATGAAATTGCACATGTAAGAATGAATGCTGTCACTCTTTGGGCTGTGGATAGCTTTAGTAGTCACCCTAAGCTGGGCACTAGTTGCATGTTTTCTTCTGAACCTGAGAAGGTGTCATAAATAACTGTAATCAGATATTAACATAATTTTACCACCTTGATTACTCATAATGTTATAGAAGAATGAGTCAGAACTCAGACATTAAATGCCTGGGAGGGTTGAAGATAACTGGCTTATAAGCATCCTAAGTTTCACTCTCCTGGATATTTCACAACACAGACTTTAAGCTTTGGTTTTGCATTAAGAAAAGTGTTCATTAGTGTTTAGAGCAAATACTGGAAATAAGGCTTATACCTCCTGATCCTCCTCCTGCCACCAGCTTGAGCAGTTCTGTGGGTTTGAGAGTACCACTGGCCCACCCACTTAAATCTCTGCATCTCTAATACCTTAAAAGCATACTCTGGTAAAGCCCTTCTCCAGAAGAAATGGGTATTACCAGGCTTGCTAATGTCCCAGTATGCCAATGGTCAAGGGCTGCAGCATACTGGGTGATGCCTCACTGCTGGGAACACAGAAAACTCAGAAGCAAGGCACAGCTATGGGCTGTTTAACTTCCAGGCAGCAAAGCAGGTCTCATCCTCATTCCTGACCCTATACAGTCAGAGAAGACAAAATAGCTACAAAACCTAAACCATGCACCGATAATAAAAAAATTCAGATGCAGATCCCAATTTTCCTGACTGCACTGGGACCTGGGGTTCCCCTGGACATCTGATGGTCTGAACTGACCCTGCTGTTCTTGGAATGATGACAGCAGCTTGTGCCCATCACAGCTGCCCATTGCACAATCAGCTCCCACTGCCATGGTCAAGCACCTTCCTGGTGGCATCAGAGGGAGTGGGAGCAGAGCAGAAAATGGCTCAGTGTGCTTCTCATGGAAAATTAACAGAGTGGTCTTGCTCCTAGGAAATGTCAGTGGCAAAACACTAATGTTATTTAACACCATTTCATCCAGCCTTACTGATTGGAAAGTTGTTAAGGCAGCAATTTAGGCTTAGTCACAAAAGGACATAATTAAAACTTCACTATGGATTCACCTACACATCCAAAACATTTCTCATCTGAATGTTCATTCTTGTTCGGATTATGGAGCCGAGCGCTCCTATCAGTAATTCCACCTCCTTAATTTACTCAGACAGGGTCAGGATTTATATCCGACTTTGTGTAAGTCCTTTCCCTCCTCAAAGGCCATGCCAGCATGGGGGAAGGGAGGCAACACTTGCACATCCTCATATGTCCTCAAAATAATTAGTTCAAAGACCTAGAGATTAATTCAAAATGCAACATCCAGCTATGGAGAGAGAATGAGCCATCATTAAGTCTCCAGTTTCAGCAGCACATCACTCAATCCTCAAGCCAACATAGCAACAAACAAAAAAAACCAATTTCCTCTATAATTTTATTTTTATTACTTCTCCAGTAACAGAGAACAGGACCAGATTTTACCACTGCTAACAGTGTTACTCTGGGAATAAAAGGCAAACACTGTGCTACCCTGCGTAGGTGGCTGAGAAACTGAGATGTCAATTTTCTCTTTTGTAGAATTAGAGCAAGAAATTACATCAGGCCATAACACTGAGTGAAAATAACAGCTTTGACAGTCAAATTGCCCAAAAGGCAGGAAAATGCTGCCCAATTCTAGAGGTGAAACACTTGAGACATAACAGATTATAATAATTAGAGACAAAGACCTCAGGACTGTCAGCATATCTTGAAAAGCACATCTAATTAATCCCCTAATGAGGAGGTGAGAGGTGCAAAGTTACTACCTATCCTTTTAGAGTGCTTAGGGAATACAAGGAATATTTTATGGTAAATATTCCAAGAAAAGTGTCTGAGGAGACCTTCCAGCACCTTCCACTACCTAAAGGAGACCTATGGGTGAAGTGGAGAGAGGCTTTTCACAATGGCACATAATGACAGGATGAAGGGGCAATGGTTTTAAATGAAAGAGGGCAGGTTTAGATCAGATATTAAGAAGAAATTGTTTACTGTGAAGGTGGTGAGATACTGGACCTGGTTGCCCAGAGAAGCTGTGGATGCTCCTCCACTGGAAGTGTTCAAGGGCAGGTTGGATGGGGCTTGGAGCAACCTGGTCTAGTGAAAGATGGAAGCTGGGACTGGATAAGAATTGAGGTCCTTTCCAACACAAACCATTCTGTAATTCTATGATCTTCCCAGGCAAGTGAGGTTCTTCAGTAGCTCCCAAACACACAAAGCCTCGCCTGCTTTGCTTAACCACTGCCATGCAGTGATGGGGCTGCCCAAACCTCAGGGACGGAGGGGTATTGGTACAAAACTTCTTAATGGCTCAAAGGTGATGATGCCTGGGGCACAAAACATCTCTGGACAGGCAAAAACCTTGGCACAGCACCCAGGTGAGGGGATATTCCCTTTCCAGCCAGTACAGCTGCAGCTTGAAGCTTCAAGCTTGTCATGACCCTTCCTGTGGTAACCAGTGTTTGTAATCCAGCAGCATTAATTGGATTAACACAGAGAAATTATAGGAGCAGGAAAAAGTAAGAAGCTGCCTAGTTAGGAGACTGTATAATATAGACTCTGGTTTAGTTTGCAATATAGATTTATATAATTGTGGTGCAAAACAACAGCACAGACCATGTCCAGTCCAGGCAACTTCCACAGCAAGGGAGCCATTCCCACCACCCATCCCCACCTCCTCCTTCTCTTCAGCCCCTGCTCCTGCCAGGACACCACGTCTGTCATGCAGCTCTCACCTGTCAGTGTTTCACCACACATTTAGCAACTGTTCTTTCCAATCCCTGGGATACATCTAATGTTTTGCTAACCCATGTGTTGATTTGCCTTCCAAGATTCTCAGCAGTAACCCTATGTTTTTCTGATACACACTCATCCAGTTATAAGGCTTAAACTACCCCAGGGTCTTGCTCTTTCTGATCCAGAGGACCTTGCTCAAAGGGTTTTACAGTCTAAATACAACCCTGGACTTGATTATAAGGCCAGATTTTACAATTTCTGCCCTTAAATAACAGCTGTTTGGAGGAGGTCAACTGCTTTAACACCAGCATTGTCTTTGGTGTGGAGAAAAGAAATTGCTGCAACCATTTTCTCACAGTTCTTCCTCGAAATTCTTTAAAACACTTTACCCTTTGTAAAAAGATGCCAAATGCAATAAGCCACAGTCAGACCTCACTGGTAATAGACTTGTCAGAGGCACATTGGCTTTCTGCAGGGTAGCAGCGTGTCACTGCAGCCTCTGAACTGTAACACTGATCACTCACAGCCTTTCATGCTCACAAAGCTCTACACATATCAAAAGAGGCCAACAGATAGTTCAGAGCCTTCCCTCTCAAAAATTAACCTCTATGAAGATGAATTCACTGTGACTGAGCTCCCCTCACTTCTCCATTTGCTTCCCTAGGAGTGTGGTGGTGAAAGTCCCTTGTAGCAGTAAAGGAAATACACAATTCTTCTGAATTCTTCTGTGGCCAACAAGCACAGGGGAGGGTGGGCTGGTGCAGGCAGGACAGGGTGGGATGAAGGCTGAAGAGATGCTTCCACTGGAGAAGCACCACTCAGAGAGATGAATTCCACTCAATTTCACACACTGAGAGAAGCCCAGGTCATTACAGTAAAAACCACCCAGCATGCTGTTGCACTTGTGAATTCAAACTGGGGGTTTATTTAACAGCAAAATTGGCCATTACTTTGTGAACAGGCAGAAGGGGTTAACCCTTTCAAATATTCTTTTGAAAGCTTGCTTCACACCCTAATTACCCCATAAACACTGAGGTTTCATCCCAGTTGACCAACCCTTCTTCTCAGGGACATTGTCACAGGACGAAGTAAACTCCACAACCAAAGCAAAAATCCCAGTGATTCCTTTTATGCCATCAGGTTTTGGGTGATGGGGTTTTTAACCCTTCAGTCTTGAAACCTAACAAATTCATCTGCAAATCTCTATTGCTTCTCAAACAGGTTTGAGACAAGACTGGAAAATCACAATTTTTCAGTGAGTTTCTAAATTTTCTAAAACAAAAGCAGGCTAACAAGAAAGCCAAAGTAAAAAATGTGATCATAAAGGATGTTGATACACAAGTTTATCTTCATGATTCTAATGTTATGGAGTCATCTAGTCTTTTAGTCACCCAACAGTAATATTTGGACAGCTTTAATCCAGTTCCACAAAGTGAATATTTTTCCATTAACTGCAACAAGCTTTCTATGAGTTCTTGTATTTTTCCTCAGATTTTTACAGCAAAATAAATGTAGTTTGTCAAACTGAGAATGGCTTTTATTATCACCTATGCATGACACTCTTCTTTAATATTCACGACATGAAAATCTTACCATTTAAAATTTATACACCATGGGTTGTTTTTTGTGGGTTTGATTTTCTTTTTATTACATACATTTAAATGCACACGTATTTTAAGTTTAATAAATGCACACAACTTCCTACGTGGCTAAACTTTTTCAGTGATACTTTCACTATATATGGTGATTTTACACAATCCTACAGATATTCACCCCACTGCCTTGTATCACTTTGCTTTCACACAGCAAGAATCAGCATTTTCAGGAGGTTGAGGTTTTTCAGTGATTTTCCTGAGGTTCTCCCTTCCAAAGCAGGAATTCAAATACTCAAAAAAAGCATTTAAAAATAACACTTTTTTCACTTGTTCTTGTTTGTGACCAGAGGTTTTCAGGCCACTGCAAGTGCAGGTTTGTGGTGGAGAGCAGGGTCACAATGGTAGAGGGCACACCTTGACAACAACCCCAAAAAACCAATCCCTAAAACCCCTTGCTGAAGTAGGTTCTCAGGGCTTAAATCTGCAATTATTGAAGTCAACTACACTGAAAGATCATGCATTGACAGAAATGTTAGGCATAAGAGAAAACTGTCAGGTTTAATGCCAATATTCACAATCTCATGAAGGTCCATCAAAGTAGCACTAATGGGCTACAGCTTTTTAACTCTCAATATTCAGGCATCCTGTGCATAGCTTAAGTAGTTGCCTTGTTAACTACTGGAAATCTATCCCTTATAGATATAGATATAGCACTCTTTTATAGCAAAAAGAAAAGGCAAAAAGAGGTGGAGAAGTGTAACTTTTATAGTATTTCACATACACACACACTGCAATACATTCTACCTACAAAACTATAAAGGAGAAAGCTCACTAAATGCTGTTTTGTCATTTGGAATTCACCAGTCAGAGCACAAAGCAAAGTGCCCAGCAGAGGGGACAATGCCAATGTGGCACCAGTGGTGTTCCCCACAGTGTTGGGGCTGCTGGGTGGGGTGGGTGGACAGTCCCCAGCTGGCCAAGTGTCCCTACCTGCCACACGAACAGAGCAGCATCCAGACAGGCTGGCAGAGAACTGTGTGTGCAAGGTCACTTCCATACACATAAACCCAGCTTTTCTCTTCAGGAAAGTAAATATTGGTGCCTATTATTCCCAAACATGGAGCATGCAACACACCTTATGGAAACGCTGCACATGGACACCAGATAAGTCACCCACATGCTGTATCTCAAATCCACACACCCTGGCACTCTGCAATCAGCCAAAATGTTCCCCTAGAACAAGATTCATGTTTCACTACCAATATGGTGAAGCTTTTTATTCAGAGCTACTCTTTTTTTACAGTCGAACAGGCCTGACAGTATCAAAGTTGATCACAGTTCTAATTATAACTTTTAATATGCTGGATTTTATTCATTCCTCCTCCTTTTCAACCTTGATGTTTTATTCCCAGCTATTCAGGGCTTAAGACTCATAAATGAAAAAAAAAGCTGCTGGTTTTTTGAGGTTGCTGTCTCTTACCTATTCAGAAGGCAATCTGCACAGAAAGGGCTCGGGGTAGAACTATTTAATAGCTCAGAAGCAAACCCCAAGAAAGCAATTACCTAAGGTACCTGCAGCATCCCAAGTGGCTCTAATTAAGCCACTCCAAAAAAATGCTGAGCTTTAGTTTGTGAAGGCTGGGAGTGGAGTCTGAACGTCCTGGTCTAATGAAAGGTGTCCCTGCTCATGGCAGAGCTGGACCCAGATGACCTTTCAGGTCCCTTCCAACACAAATTATTTTGTGAATCAATGATCCCAGGTCTGAGATGGACAGCAAGCAGGTGAGCCAGCTGCTCCAAGGTGAGCAAGCAGACCCAGGCAGTCTCCACTCAACAATGCATAAGCTTTCACCAGTTTTCCCTTGGGCACTGAGTTTTCCATCTCCCAAGACAACTTTTATTTTTTTTAATTTCTGCTCCTTGTTCTCCTTCTGAACACCAACCCAAGGCAGTGGCAAATTTCACTGCTTCCTGAAGCACCAACCAAATGAACTCTCTTCTTTTCATGCCTTGTCATGACCTTTCTTTACCAGATGCAAGACGAGATGATAAATTGGGGTCCCTTTTTATCATCTCATAATATAGGACACAGACCAACCCTCACTTGGGTGCTCCTGAGATGTGTAGAATTCACAAAATAGAACTACATCACATATAAAACAGCTGAATAGGACAAAATAACTTACCTCAGATGAGAACCTGAGCTGATAACTTCAGAGGAGAAATTATATCCATGTATTTGAGAAAAAATTAACCAGATGGAGGAAATGTTAAGGCAAATATTATAGCATATGTATCTACAAGGCTCCTCCAATTTGAGTGAACAATTTAGCTCAACATTAATATTTTTGGGCATGTGCAAGTTCATCCAAGAGCTTCTGCCTCTCCTTCTGTACAGCCACTTCTGAGCCACTGCTCTGAACCAGGTTTCACTTCTGCAATTTCCATTGGGAAAATGCATCTTCGATGACTCAGTTCACTACTGCCAAACTGTCTCATCCTCACAGGGCTCCCAGGGGGTTCATGTACAAGAGGATAAAGGTAACAATATTTTACAAGTTGCCAACTTGAATTCTGTGAGGACCTGAACTATGGCCAGATTTAATCATCTGAGGAATCAACATCACCCATTTCATTGCAGTTCCCCTCCAGTAGCAGCCCCACAGCATCATCCTGTCCAATCTACTACATAAATTCCATTATAAAAAGTGTATAAGAGGACATCATTTGTTAGTCTTAAAACATCTGCAGAATGTATACAGGAGAAATATTTCTAGGAAAATCCACAAAACAGCATGAAATGAGCACCAAACTGACTTAACATTTATATAGCCTTAACACCAATCAATACGATTTTTTTTCCACACTGCACCTAAAGCAAAATCTTCAACTTACCAGAGGCAAAATATTTAAATTCAATAATATATTACAGTTATGTCAGAGCATTGACTCTGTGATATACAGAATTCCCTGACTTTAATCCTGGATGGTATTTAACATCAACTTCATCTTAAATAAGGCATTCATTTTCAAATTTCAGAGGAATTATTCATGTGCTTAAAAGGAGGCACATGCACGAGCATTTTGCGAAGCTTTCACTCCTGTCCCTCTGCTGTTGATTATCACTTTCCATTAGGTGTAAGAATTTTTCATAGCAGGCACCAGAAAATTAGTAGAAAAGGAACAACACAGTTATTAGAGGGAAGCCTGGGTGATGCTCACTTGCCTGATCTTGTATCATTTTTCTGCCCTGTCACCTCCTCCACAATTTCCTACCAAATGCATTTGCTCCACATTTCCTTTTCTCCTGAGAGATGTTGCTATATGAAAAAATACCCATTAGGTACTTGGCTGGCTCAGGGCAGGGTGTGACAAACCCATCCCTCATCCCCCATCACTACTGACCCACGTCTGGGTGCTCCTGGTGTGCTCCTCCCTCTCTCCAAGGGTATGGATGAGTCTGGCTCACTTCTGGGCTCATTTTTTCCCTTCAGACTTTGACTTCCTTAGGGCCTGAATTTCAGGTACAGCCAGAGAGAGAATCAGGGAAATTAACCTTCAATGTGAAGGGAATTTTGCCCCCATCCAAAGTCTACCCGTACATACAGTCCCCAAAGGAAGAGCTACAAGTATTGGTCATTTTTGTGTCAAAACAAGTGATTTGCACTCAAACTCACACAATTTTAACCAAAGTGGTCACATTGACAGCAAACATGTTTATAGACAGGATTCTATTACGTTTCTATACAACATTACTTACTATATTACACTAATATATAATATCGCATTTACATGAAATATAACAAAGTAAGCATTTTGAAAATTAAGAGAAAGTGAGCTTCTTTTGCCAAACCTAATTAATCCTTGTGGGGAAGTAAAAATAAAAATAACTTCATAGACTTTAGGCTTTGCCAAAGCTGTATTTACTTATATGAAGATTATTACCAGGTTCTCTATTTTACTAATACAAATTTTAACCAGGAGTCTTCTCTGTGGGAAAAAACACTACAAAACCAAAACCCACCAGGCTACAGAAAGACTGTGAATTGTTTCCTTCTCTCGTTCATTGTTTTTCAGCAGATGTTTTGCTGCCAATATCATTCAGCATTTTATTTGTTTGCTGACCAGATGGCTGAGTATTTTCAAACAGGAGAAAAAAAAAAAACCCATAGCAAATAAGACATTTTTTCTTTACAAATTTTAGCTGAATCTTTATCAATATTCAAGTTTGGAAATACTATATGTTCTTATGAATATTCCATTTTGGGGGGAGGGGGAAAAAACAAAATAGAGACTGATGACATCTGCAACACTAGGGGGACGTCATGCTTGGGAGGTTTAGCCTGGGAACTTCTACCTAACTTGCAACCACTCATCCCAGAATAGGACCAGCCCTTTGTGAGGAATTAACTGCCTTATGTGAAACAACCCTGTTCATTGAACAAAGCAATAGCTTAAATCACAGCCTGACAAGAAAAATATGTAACACTGTACACTTATGAGCAAGCCTCATCCAATATTGCCCCCCTGGGCTGTCTCCAAACCCACAGAGTCTATTTCCACCGCAAGAATAACCAATAAATAAATAAAACCAAGGAGAAACTAGCAGCCCAAGGCAGCCTGAACTAAGTAAACAGTGGAGAAAACACATCTTAGATTTTACTTTGCCATCAGCTACATTCAGCTTTTGGATTCTTTTCTGTGTCTGTGCTGCTGACTCCAGTTAAAATGACCTCCAGTAGCAGGGTCTAGCCAAGCCTTGCTCAGTGCACTATTCTCCTGAAATCCAGATTTACCCATAGGGATAAGGAAGCCTAGGCAGCTACAAATCCAAATTTGTTATCATTTCTAGCAGCTAGAGAGTGCCCAGAGCTGCAAGATTCCCCTTGCATCCAGCCAAGGCCTGGTGAGGGATGAGCTTGGCGTGCCAGCAGTGGGCAGAGCTCTGTCCCTAGCCTCATTAAACCCTGTTCCAGGGGTAGGGAAATGTGTTATCAGAAGGCCTGCATCAGTAAAATCAACCAGCAGTGACTCATCAGCCACAGACTGGGGAAAGGCAAGAGGGAGAGATCAGGGTTTTGTTCAGGTACAGCTCCTCAGCTGTCCCTGGCTGCTGATTGTGCCCACGAGATATGAGCCAGCCCAGGACACAAAGAAAGAAATGTATTCATAGCTGGCTTACCTGCCTGGGCAATGCAACCAGCCTGTAATCACGCACGTGGGAAGCCATGAAAAATCCTGCAGCTGCCTTTTTTGCAGTGAGAAATTAAACAGAGATGCAAGGTCTAGCCCATTTGACAAATTACAAGCTGATTATTACAGGCAAGCTTAAATGTGTGTGTGTGTGTCCAGAGATAGATAGACAGACAGACATAGGTATATCCTACATGTATAATACAGAAATTTACCCTGGCATGAGCCTGATGTTAATTATTCCCTAGGATAGAAAGGGACTCTGCTCTGTGATAATGCTCCTTTGGTAGGAAGCTGCTACAAGGCAAAGCAATAAAAACTCTTGGCTCACAAACAGCTCTCCAGAACTAAGGACCAAGACTGTGCTCCTGCTGTGTTTCCTTTCTAATTCAGCAGTTCAGAGGCAAAGATTTAGATCCCTTCTCCAGTATAATTAGGTCACTGCAGAGACCTAACTGCACTGCTTGATGTCCCAGCTTATCAAAACACCCTCACCCCTGCAGCTCACAGAGAGCTGCAAAGTGACCTTGTAGCTTGTGTAACAGCTAATGTCACTCACAGTGGGGACTGATTCCACTGATGGTCCTTGTTTTACTTCAGGTAACTAAAAGCTGAGCACCTACCTGAAAAAAGCCAGCATCCCTCTGTAGCCAGTGTTAAAAAATGGGCATATTCAGCAGAAAAATTACTTTCAGGATGATAAAAACTAATCTTGAGTGGTGATTGTCTCAGCTAGATACTTAGGTCAAGCTAGGTGCCCAAGTTATACAATTAAAAGCAAGGTAAGTTATTTTTATGGTAGAAATGCTGTTTCTGCCCTGTGCTACTTCCACACCATCAGGATCTCATGCTTGGACTATGCATGGATCACTGGAGCAAGGTCTCTTCACACTGATTTTCTGCTGTCCTGAAGAACGAGGGTACTACGTGCTTTCCTAACATCTAACAAGTACCCGGTTATCATCACCCCATGACACAACTGCCTCTACTCATCCTTACTGCCTAACTGCAGGATTCCTGTGGAGTTCATCCAGAGCTTCTCCTGCAGTGCCCCATGCTGTGCTAGCTGCCATGGGAAAATCCATGCCAGGGGGCACACTGATAGCTCAGGGACCAGAGCTCCTTGGGTCTGTCCTGTTCTGCAGGATAGAGACTGCCCATGAGATCAGGTCATTGCCCCAGTAATTTATTCCTGTTTCTAGCATGTGTGGTGCCCAATGAGGCACTACTGGGTCTTCCCATCAGCCTACCAACAGTGTAAATGCTAAATTTAAATAATGTCAAAGTTTGTTAAGCAAACTTTCAGTAACAGTCACATAAGGCCTCCCAAAACCTTGAGTCAGGCATCATTGCTTCCACCCCATCAAATTCATAAAAGTCATTTTACTGCCACAGGACCTTAAAATACTATGCAACTTAGCTCCTCCTCATTTAACTTTACAGATTTTCAAAGTTCACATTTGAAACTCTTCAATACTGAGGAGCCAACTTAACTTTTATTTTCTCCCACCTTTTTCAATGAAAGCTGTGATTCCTGCATGACCACCTGATGAGGCTTTAATGTAATCTTTTTCCCTTGTTTAGCAAAGCAGTTCAAGAGATTTGCAGGACAGTATCACAATAAGCAATGCAGAAAACCAGCTGGTTTGTTTGGGTTTTTCTTTAATTTAAAAGCTGGAACTGCAAAGCAATGACTTTTCAGAGGAGCCAGAAAACATTTAAGTAGAGTTGGCTTTAAGTGCCATTAAAAATAATGCAAAACAAAAAGGTACAGGAATTGATTGGTTTTGGCATTATGCCTCCTCTTAGCTGGGGTGACTGAGAGTGTGATCATTGATCACAGCTATTTCAGTAGCAGTTCAGGGCTCAGTGTTGAACTATTTGTGATACCTGGTCAGTGCATGCCTGAAAGAATGGCTTGACTGTAATTGGATGTGTTCCTTCGGTGCAGAATAGAGCAACACCTCTGGATCTACTGCCTCACTGTGCAGAGGCTAACACAGAGAACAGTAGGCTACTAGTTAAAAAAGGGGAATTCAGAGCCCATGTGTATCCTATATTCAGCACCAAAACCAGGCATTAATTGACAGTCATCCTGTCAGATCTGAAGAGGAGAGTTGGCCTGGGTTCAGCTGTTACTTGAGCAGCTCTAGGGGGGAGCCACTCTCCTACTAATCAGGACACTTGACATTCACCACAAGGCAAGACAAGCTGCTCATCAGCAGGTCTGCAGGGCAGGTGCTTGTGAGGAAGGTGCAGCATCATAAGCTGACTCATTTCCCACTCCAATTCTATCATGCAGCCTTGTCCCAGCATCCCTGAGATGAACATCAGCTCGTAGTCCCTCCATGCAAACATGAATCCTGCCATAAAGAAGTCTGGTTACTGCCCCTCAAGCTTTCCTTTCAAAAGAAATCTGAATTTTTAAAAAATTGGATTAGATAAGAACAAACAGAATAGAAAAGAAAATAACTGTCTTGGGAAATCTTTCTTTTCTCCATTTGCTTCAGGGAACCACAGAGCTGGAGATAAAAAGCAGCTTAACCAGAAACAAGCAGCATTTGATCAGCACTGTTGACCTGCCAGCAGGAGGGAGCCATGGATATAAAAGCCTGGGAAAAAAATCAGCCGTCATCCGTTTCTGCTGTACACCTCTCAAAAGACACAGCACCACCCCTTGTGTGTATAAAATACCACCAGCCTCTGTGAAGGCCTTCCTTTAAGAAACTTCAGAGAGCAAGCCCAAAACCAGAAGGATTTCGTACACCACAGGAAACACCGTGGGAAATTAACACTTCAAGAGCCAACAGCTCAGGTCTAAATCACCTTCACCCTTCAGTTTGCTGCTGGCAGTCGCCACCTTGTACACTTGAGTTTTCTGTGACAGTACAATTGATTTAGACACTGATTTCTCTACTATTAAACGTGTCCTGTATTTTATCAAGCCAGCAGCAATTATGTTAATGGCACCTTCAGATTTTGCACTCCCCATCGCTCCTCCCTCTGGCTTGGTTGTCTAATGCATTTGAATTTTCTGACCATATTCATCACATCAAAAACACTTCTAAGCATGTTCAGGCCAGTTCTCCCCTCAGAGGGAAAGTTCACCCTCTCCCTAAAGCAGGGGTTTTTCAACAAATTGGATTATAAGATTAGCACTAGTAACACACATTGGTAATTATCATATAGAAAATAGCTCTTTTGACTGGGTCAACCCTGCTAACTAGAAGAGGGCCAGGGATCTGCCCACACTCATGGATTTACTCATCTTGTTTACAGGAATATCTTCTCCTGAGGCTCCTGTTCTTGGCAGAGTGGGCATAGCCTTTTAACCAATTCCAAACACCAAGCCACTTTCCTGTGGAATATCCCTGGAAAATATTTGTACCTCTAAGGTGGAACAAAATCTAACCAAATGAAACTTGAGCTACCCAGCATTTTCACCACCAATTAACAGTTCCTATCACTTTTTGTAAGTACTTTTCAATAGTCTTGAAGTGTCACCATAAATCACCTCTATTGTGTGTTGTATATCTTGACCACAAAACACTAACAGGTAAGAGAGAGGTTAATTCCATAGCCATGGGATGAGTGATTTGTTTTCTCTTTGTAGCAGTAAAAACTCAATGCCAAAGAAATTTTCCAGTTGGGAAAACACCATCATCTAGAATTATTATTTTTTTCATTGAAAACATGTCTTGCAGCCAGCAAATACCTTTCCTTGCAGGGACAGCACTTGTGTCTCTTAAGTCAAAGCACAACTGAGAGCAACAATCCAGTTCTTCCACACCTTTAACACACAGCTCTCATTTTCTTCTTCCTACATCATGAAATACAATCCCCTTGCTATTATCTCAGTGTAAATCCAGGCTAGCTCTATCTCACCAAAACTTCATGTTCTAGAAATAAAAGACCAGATTTGTGCCCTTGAGTAGGTCCCAAAGCCACCTGTATCACTTCTATTACCCCAGAACCTAAACGCTGTCTGAGTCATCTCTGACACTCTCCCAGCTAAACCCTCACCCTTTTGTTTTTGGCTTCTTAGTGTTTTTTTTTCCCTTATGGCAGGTGAGTCTGCAGCCAAATCAGCATTAGTTCTGACTCAGCACAGTGACAGGATCATCAGCACCAACACAGCAGAGCCAGCAGCTCAGCTGCACATGTCGTCCTAGATCATCTTAAATCAGCTCTGAGCCCACGTCCCAAGTGCACAGCGATTACTGTCTGGCACTATTTATCAGAGAGAGTATCACAATGCTTGTGAAACAAGGTCATTATGAGATTTAGACAATGTTTTGTACTTGAAAGGGTTTTGTTTGTTTTGTTTGCTTTAAAAGATGGTTGTTAAAATAAAAAACAAAATCGGAGGGGTTATTCATTTCTCTCCTTCAAAATCAGAGGTTTTGTTTTCAAATTACTGAAAACTGAAACATTCCCAGTACCAGCAATCAAAATCTAAACACACTTTCAGGCCCAGGGTAAGACCTAAGATATGAACAAAGACTGGTGAGCAGGACACTCTTTTCCAAGTAGGTGTAAGAGTTAGGGAAGATATGGCCATGCTGGATAATAACATTCGACCTTCACAGCAGCAGCCCCTAGAAAAACCTTGGCACCATCTGGGAGACATGTGGGACCCTTTCCCAAACACTGTTTCTTCCCTATCTCAAGCATGAGGCATTCAAGGCTGCTTTTCTTTTTACCAACCACTATCTGTTCTTCTCTAATCTTTTTATTTCTACTTAGTTGATGCTTACTGCTTCCTTCAGCAGGTGTTGACAGCAACCTACCATATGACACAGGGAAGCCTGCAATGATGGCATCTCCCTGCTGCCCACAGCCTGAGCCCTGCAGGTCTCAGAGCCTCTGGCTCTGCCCCAGGGTCGCTGAAGTCAGTGGCAGCCCTGCCAACACCTTCTCTGAGCACAGGGACAGCCTCATGGAAAAGGTTCCTTTCGAGTGATTCCAGCATTTCTGACCCAGGTCAGCACTCGGCGTAAAGCAACACACAGTACTGCCAAGGCCTTCCCAACCAACACCTGGAGGAAAACATGGCCTGGATGAGACAGCTGACAGCCCAAATCCCTGCAAAAACCCATCCTGGCCCCTGGCTGCCTGGTAGTCCTGATTTCATGAGCCATGGATATATCAGGAATCTCAGCACAGCTCCCATTCTCACTCAGCCTATGAAGAAAAAGAGAAAATAAAATTGTGGCCTTCTTTATAAATGATAAATCTCACCCTGAATGATCCAGTGATATTTGATGGTGGAAGAAACGCAATCTTGTGTTGGTTTAATGGCTACTACTCTTTTGAGTTTATGGTCTGTTACAGCAGTTTCCACTATGACTAATTCTCTTACAACCACGGCTCACTATCCAGTTTTTATGCCAGCATCTGTCTCCCTTCCCAGGTTTTCACTTCTGACACCTCACCAATCTCTCCTGTGCTTCCCCCACCTTGGTCTGCTCATGTGCTTTCTGCTGTGGTACCTGTTTTAACACGTCTCCTCACCTTTTGTGCACGTGTTTCCACTCCATCGACTTCACTGTCAGCAGTTTTGTAGCCTGTTTTTTGCTCCTCTTTCCTCATCTTTATGACCCTTCATCACCATGGAAAATGGAAGCTGTACATTTCTCTTTCCCCCACAAAGACAAAATCCATGCAGCAAGACATGAAAGAAATAAAATGGTCTGTGTAGGAATCTTTCCTCAGCCTCTTCTGCTGACTATGAATTGTTCATAGATTAAGTGTCTAATATTTTTCAAGGTGGTTAGAAATTACGGAATACAGCATTGGATCATCCCAGCAGCTGGTATAGGTAGCACCTGCTTTGTTGCCAAAATAGCAAATGCAGATGCTTCAGACAAATGCAAGAGGGTACCAACAAGGGGCAGCAAGGAAACCAGCTTAGAAGGAGAATTCTTTCCTAAATGAGCTATCCCATCAAAGTTTTTAAAGCCAACAGAGACTAAATGAATCTCAGAGATCAAATAGTTGTATTTGATCAACCCAAAGGTTATTTATGGTTACATAAAAATAAAAAATTATTACCTTTTAATAGTAAAAACATTTAGCCTTTCAAGTGCACAAAAATCGTGTGCATCTTACCCCATAGATTTGCATCTCAATAATTTCTCTATCCCATGCATTAATGCATGTTCTTTCTCTTGCTCTGTTAAGTTACTCCTCTTACCTAGACAGCCCCACCCTTTGCTGCGTGCTCATTAAGCAGCTGTAGAACAAACACAGCGTTCACGGTTCCTGAGTACTAATGATAGGGCACAAAACCACTCTGACAGGTTTTATTCTTTTCTTTTTCTTTTCCTCACCCACCCAAATTGTTTCACCATCAGCACATGTGCCGCCTCGACAGAGCCTTCTGCAATGACTCCAAACCTCTTCCCAAGCAGGTACAGCTCGCTTACAACACAAGAGTGTTTCAGATATTCAGATTTCTGCCAGCAGACACCCCTGTTACTCCTGCCATGTGTACTTGGTGACAGGCGTGCAGCTTACGTAACACCTTCCCACAGCTGACACATCTCCTCTCCATCCTTCACATGCAAAGACAGAATTTCACCTTGCTTCCCACACTGCTCAGCTCAGTACCTAGTATCCTGATTTAGTGCATTAATATACTTGAAATACTTCACACTTAGCTTAGACATACTGGAATTTTTTAACCATTTCTCATCACAAGAATTGGTGCTATTTCAACACACCAAATATCCCTTACTTGACCTAAGTTCAATTTCATGCTTCCCCTTTATTCTTAAGAATTCTTTGCCTTTGCCTTGCAAGTAATTTTATAAATTACTCATTTTCCAAGAACATTACTTATCTTGTTTTTGTCTTTTCCATAGGGATCCGAGCAGACTAGTGCAAAAATACATTCCCTTAAAGAAAGCATTTAGCTTTACCCTTTATAGGACATGTCTACTAAAACAGCAGGTAAACCATGCAATGTATCAGAATCACATTTATTATCAATGTCAAAGGCACTTCTCAATCTGCATAATAACTGAGAGTCAAACAGGAGTGTGAAAGAAAACATCTTTGCCAGCAGGATACTCTGTATCTCTCTTTGAAAGCAATTTGGCTGAATCGGAATCAAGAGAAGAGTCACTAAGGAAGTTCATTTTTTATTATTATTATTGCAAAAAAAAAAAAAAAAAAAAAAAACACAGGAAAGATGAAATGAAGAAAAAACCCATTTAGGCTGAGTATGAAATGTCATAAAAGCAAAATCTGCTCAGATTTGGGTGAATCTCTAAGGGGAAGCTGAAGAAGACTCATTCAGTTGAAAAGTTCAGAAAAGAAAAAATACAAAGCACTGGAATATAAGATGTAACAACCATTGTCTCTGCAGTAGCAGGGGGACTGGCATGAATATCTCATAATTTCCAACATAACAGCTTAATGTGTATTTAATGGCAGTGAAAAGCATGGATGTCATCAATTCCACTCAAAGTCATAATTTATGCAACACGTGAAATATTTGCTTGAGTACCCTGATCATCACTGGCACAGCAGAAAGAATTCACCAAGCACTTATTCTTTCACCACTGTCCTAATTCGAGCTGCCAAGTCCCCAGAGGCACAGAGTTACAGTAATGGGTCTCCCCAGGCTCTGGACCCCAGAGGTACCCCAGAAATCCAAGCTGAGCCTGCCTCCATCTCTTGGGGATGCACAACTCACCTTTAAATTTGCTGCTGGCACTGGAGAGCTCAGGGAATGTGATGTGAATGACCATCATAGCCTGGCACTGTTGTGCCAGAAGCTTACGACTGTATCAACTTACTCCAAAAATTCACAGGAGCATTAATTCAAGCTGCTTGTACCCTTGGTTTCCAGCACAAACACACCCCTCCTAAATCCAGCGTGCTGAACTACTACAGTCCCTGACGAATGAAGTCAATGACAAAAAGGTTTCTGGAAAGTGACATTGCTAGACATTATTATTTTACTATCCATGTAATCAGAGCACCACAGTGCCTCAGGCACAGCCAGAGATCCCACTGCTCCAAATGTTGTGCCAGCACAGAAATCTCACAAACCAGCAGATATCTGTATTTGTCATAAGTGAGGGAACCAAAAACAAGTTGTCAAGGCAGGAGTGGGGAAAGTGCTGCTAAAGAAGGATCCCCTATAGATTGAAAACAAACCACCTGTCAGTACATTAAGCCTTGTGCTCCTCAGACTTTTCGGGTATAAAACAAAAGATGTTTGCCAAGATTTTAAAGGACTGCAATACCCTCTGACAGGCTGTACTTTCTTATGGCACAGCTTCATCCTGTCTGAGTCTGCCCAAATCAGAGTCAATCTCATCGGGAGCTGATCTGTTGTTAATGGCAATACACCCAGGTCACTCAAACTGGACTAAATTAGGGCAAATGACAACGTTTTGAGACAAAATTATTAACTTCTGTTCTTCCCTTTTGTAAAGCAGCTTATCTGCTATCACGGTTCTTTGTAAGCTCCCTTTTTTTTTCCCCTCTGTCTCCATCCAGACAGGTTTGTAATTATATTTCCTGGGACACACGCTTTCAGGGCTGCACACACCCAGCACAAGTAACATGCAGCTTTTTAACCATGTGAGTGAGGGCCGTCTCTGTTTCAAAGAGCACTCAAGTCAAGTAAAACAACATTTTTAGCCTCTCTGAAAAGAAGCCAAAAGAACACAGGTCCAGATTCACAGGTGTACAGGGGCTTCAGAAAGAATTTGCACACCTAAAGCCCAATGTAAGATGCTCAAAATACCAGCCCTACACTTTTGGTACCACTGCACAGGTTCAGCTCTCACTCTCACCTTTAACCATCTGCAGAGGTTCTTTTTTTTTTTTTTTTTAAGCAAAGACTTTAGGATGAAAACATGAAAACAGCTTTAAAAGTACCTGTTTCCCTTCACCAGCTGAAAAGGGAGCTAGGTAATTTAAAGCAGACGGCTGCAAAAATTCCCCTCTCTGGGAATGACTAACATTTAGGAAAAACATGCCCTGAGAATGATCAACATTTAGGAGAAACATGCCCAAAAACGACACTGATTTGCCAGACATCACCTCTCCCTACTGCAAGATTTCCCACGCTAGACTAGCACTGAGCTCTGCTACTTGGAAGACAACAAGGAAATTTCATAGGCAAAGAGAGAATATTCCCCAGGTCAGAAATGCTCTTTCATCACAGGAAGGAGACATGGACTTCTGCACACCCAGCGGAGGAGCTGCAATAGCCTCCAAGCATGGGTCAGGAGCCTTCCCCAACCGAGTGCTCCCATTCGGCTGCACTCACCAAACCCACTCTGAGAATGTACAAATTGGTTCTTGCAAGAGGTAAAGTGGAGAAGCTGTGGTCCTAGAGCATCCTCGGATGGAAGTGGGTTAGAAGGAAGGGGACTGACCATTGTTAACCCGCTTACAGGTTTCTGCTTGCCTGAACAGAGCTCCGGCCACCTAGATCCGTTTGGGATGGTGATACCCAGCCTCCTCACCTCTACTGCTGGTTAAAACACAGGAAAGACCCACTTGGTCTTTAACAACAGCAGAGAGGATTTCCCTGCATGTAGAAGTAAGGCTGGAAACTCTGGAAAAATAGCTTCATGGAGTCCATGTCCCTTTCCCGGAAAAGCTCAGGGGCCAGCTGGGGCTGTGCATCCCCGTCCGGCCGCCCCAGCGCCGCATCCCGCACAGCCGTGCGGAGCGTCCCCGCTCCGGGCACACCGAGTCCCGCCAGCTTCGGGTTCTTACAGCAGCGGAGAGACAGAAAGTTTCTCTCCCCGTGTCACACGCACGGCTCAGCCCCGGACACACCGAGCTGACACCGGGCGGGCGGGACAGCTCCACACACCATCCCTCGCTTACTCTCCACCTTTGCGCTGATTCAACACGGTATTTAGAAAAACGGCGAGGCCAGCCCAGCTCCGTTCGTTTGGAGAGGGACTCTCCAATGCACCGAAGGGAGCAGCGATCACCACGGGCAAGGGGAGCCGGGAGCGCGGTTCGCGACCGACAGCCAAGGGAGCCGCTCTACTCGTGATGATGCGGGAGGCTCGGCCGCCCCAGAGTCCCCCCCGCACCGCGGTGGAGGGTCCTTCCCCGTGGGTCTGACTCCTCTACCATCCCCCGGACAGCTCTGAGGAGCCAGCAACACCCCCTTGCTGGGATACCACCCTCCTCCCGAGCCGGTGCATATCCCCCACCCGCCCTTACGGATGGGGAAAACCCAGAGAGGAGGAGGAAAATCTCACCTCTTCGCAGGGCGGCAGCTGCAGGGCGGCCGCCTGCCAGCCCAGCAGCCAGCAGCACACCCAGGCGCTGCCCGGGTACCCCAGCTCCGCTCCGGCCCGCCGCATCCTCAGCATCCTCAGCAGCAGCATCTTCCTCCTCCTCCTCCCCCGCCGCGGAGCGCCCGCGCACCCCTTCCCGGGGGCGGGGGGTGCTGCTGGGGCTCACCGCCCCCTGCTCCTGCCGGACACCTGCGAGCCCCGGCCGCGGGCTGCCCCTGGCCCTGCGCCCCGCCGCCAGCCGGGCATAACCCCGGGGCTCTCGGACACAGCGGCCCCGGCGGCCGCCAGCCCCGGCAGCCAGAGCCGGGAGGAGGGGCCGGCAGCGGGGGGAGGAGGAGGAGGAGCGGCAGGGGGAGGAAGGCTGGCGCAGGCGCACGCTGCCGAGGCTGCTCCAGCCCCGGCGTGGCGAAGGGAGCGCGGAGCATCCTCCGGCCGCGTCTGAGCAGCCCCAAAACCTTCGCGGCGGGGGCGAAACCCGCAGGCACCGCTAGCGGCCCGGGCCATACTGGGGAGCACGGCAGCAGCTCCCTCCTGGAACCTCTGGGTTCGATAGGCTGTGGAATGGATTCCCCCCTTCCCCAGCCCTGCCGTGGGATGCTGGCCTGCATCCCCCGCGGTCTCCCGCCTGACTGCCGGCGCCCCTATCCCTGCCTGAACCCAGCTCCCCACTCCTCGGACCGCTAAGGATGCCCCGTGTGCCCCACGCACGGCGGGATCCCACAGGCAGGGTGTGCGCTGGACCGCTCAGCTCATGGCCAGAGCAGGGCAGCGACCCGCTCAGTGACATGGGAAAGCAGCTTATTCGTGGCCTGACCCAAATTATTCTTATCCCCCAGAATTATGCGCATTTCTCCCTCGGTGGTTGCCTTTCATTCCAAAATTTGTCTCCCGTTCCCCAGCAATGTCCAACTGCTCATTCCTAATGAAGCGTGTGACTGCCTCAGGCACCGATCATCCTCTCCTCCTGACATCTCAGGGGCTGGCCCTGCTCACTTTCCTGCTCCCTCCTGGGTCTTCCTTTCTGCCTCCTCTTGTCTAACTAGCAAACCCCAGCAAAGGGCTTCCCATGGCTAGCACAAGATGTTCCTGTCCTTATTGATCCACTTTTCAGACTCCAATACATAGCCCTTTTTTTTTCTTTCAATTCATGGTGTGACTTTTTTTTTGTTAATTTTACCGCAGTTCCTGCTCACTGTGATTCAGGTTTGACTCAGCTTTTATTCACCTCATTAGAAGAGACGTGGGATATAAGGGCAGAATCCGAGCTTTGCATCATGCAAGCCCTCTGTCCATCCCTGGCTGGTGTCATTGCTGTGACCATATTCTAACACAAAAATGGTTCAATTTGCTCATTTTAGGTCACTTGAGACTCTTGCTGGAGCAGTCAGGAAAGGAGCTCTGTGATGCTCTGCTAACGGAGACAGGTTTGCAATTTCCCTTTGTTCTTGTACAGAGCCTTGCTCTGTTTTTAGCTCCAGCTGGAGGAAGGAAAGTGGGTTATGGTGCTTCCATCAAAGCCCCCATTGCTCACCAGGGTGCCAAACAAAGCACCTTGTGTAATCAACTACATGAAAAAAAATCAAATTACCTTTCCAGAAAAAGTGGGAAACAGGATAGAAACCCTGCTGCTTTGTTTTGTTCTTCTGCACTGGCTCACAACGTTGGTCCCAAGTATTTGTTGCTCACCTTAAGTGCAGGATAAAATCCAGTGTCTGAGCAGCACTGATTTCAGCTGGAGCAGCATTTCTCTCCACCTTTGATAAAATAAAACACACAAAACTGCAAGTACTCCCAAGAATGTAGCAAGGAACTCACTCTGAAAATATATGGGAAAAAATATATTGGTTGGACACAACATGCCTTTCATGCAAGGAAAATGGGTACAAGGGTGTAGGCACACAGTTTGTGGTAATTGGGAGTGGGGCTGTGGCTGAGCCTCATCCCCAGTGGGCACAGCTGTGAGCAGCACTGACAGCAATGAGCCAGGGAGTGCCCAGGGGCATTGAGCAACACCAAAGGGAACAGAGGGCACACAGGGGCACTGCATCAACATGAAGGGTATAAAGGATGGACTGAAGAGCAATAAGGAGCAGGTGTTTGAAGCCTTCTGAAGTGGTGTGGTGTTATTCTGTGTGTGTGTATGCTTAAAACCTTCTGAAATTGTATGGTGTCATTGTATGTGCTACAATAATTGTATGTGTGTCATGGCATGTGCTACAACACAAGGTCAGCTTGCAGAAACGTGCACTTCTTGCTGCGGGTGCTGACCTCGAGTAAGAATAGAGTGGGAAGCAGATCTGGGGGGCTGCTGGCAGAACTGCTCTCTGCAGTATGGGATTACTGCTGCTGATTCCCAGAGACTCTCCAGGAGGAAACAGAGCCAGCAGAGTCAGTTCAGGTGAGCAGAATTTCCACATAGCACAGGGATGAGTGAGGAAGGGGAGTACCAGTGTGCTTTGTCAGCTGCTCTGTCACCCTTTTGCATCACTAAATTATTTAACCTTAAAACTCAGAGTAGGGCTACGTCAATTTACAAATAAAAGGCTACATACTCTTCTCCAGGACTTGCTGTATATTACCAAAGCTTTTCTACTGTCCTCTGTGGGACTTGCTGACTTTCTAGAAAGAAAAATCACTAGATCCGAGATTTTGGGTTTTGTCTTACTTTGTTTCCAAATGACACGAGGTCCAGAAATTACTCAATCTTTAAAAGCAGTATTCATCACTATAGTTGATGTGCTAATTGAATTTGCTCTGAAATGCCTGTGAGACTAAATCCTGAAGATCTTACCTGAGAGCAGGATGACAGAAATTCTGCAATGCATAATAATCATGTGGCCAGCAGAAAATACAAAGTATACAGTTTAAAAATTTAATGAGCTTAGATAGACATGAACAAATTAAGTAGAGGAAAGCAGTGTGGGATTCGAGACATATTGTGTAACTTTGATACAAAAAATAGTAGCACTTATATATAAGGCAGCAGAAATAAAAGAGTTTAAAATCTAGTAAAAAGAGATAGCAGGGAGTGAAACAGTTCAGATCTGTACCTGAAATCTTGACCTAATATTTTGAGTCAAGTGAAAAGATACAAAAGTAATTCAGAAGATTTATGCAATCTCGCTTATAAACAATTGCTCAGCTCAACTACATTAATGTACAAGAGAAAAAGATAGGAAAAAAGAAAAGTAGCAAGTAATAATTTATACTGTAATGTGTTTCAAGCTACCTCTCCCCTATTGCCTGAATTTTATTGTGCATCAGCCTGGTATAAGTTAAAGATGTAAAAGTGTACCTTTATATTGCTCTTCTAAGTTGTGCCCAGAAAAAAAAACAACAGCTTGCAAGCATTTAGGATCTAGATCTGTAAACAATTCTTCCTGACACCATCAAGATGCTGAAAGTTAATAATGGACTTTTATGCTTGCAAAGCTCAAGCCATAGGTTTCCCTGGTAGCCACTGAGCTGGGGCAGGGAAAGAGCCATATGTCACTAATGTTAATGACACCAAGTGAAAGGGAAAATTAAATGGCTGCCAGCTACTGTTTGGATGACAGCAATTAGTAACCACACTTGGGATTAGTCAGGTCTGTAGGCTGACAGTGGCTTGCATGAGAATACATCACACAGTAAATGAAGCTATTAACCCTTTTCTGCTCTGCCTGTTTCTGGTGAAATCACCTTAAAAACCTTGCCTGCACACACATTTCACTGCAG
Organism: Lonchura striata; assembly: GCF_050655825.1. Taxonomy (NCBI): domain Eukaryota; kingdom Metazoa; phylum Chordata; class Aves; order Passeriformes; family Estrildidae; genus Lonchura; species Lonchura striata. The sequence continues at coordinate 69,147,449 of NC_140741.1, forward strand.
CTCTTGGAAAAGCTAACCAACATAAAGGCATTTCATGGAGTTTCTTCACTGAAAGTCATTTTCTAACATTGTTGACTATCCATGTGGTAAAAAAGAGTGACTGGTTTCCCACAGAAGGTAACGTTCTTTTAACTTGCAGACACATCTATCTGTGAGCTCTACTGCAGTATGTCCTGCTCTGACTTATTCTTTTTCCTGTGAACCATATATTTTTCCTTATAACTTGGTCATCTGTGTACCTTCCATGAGGGAATACTTTATCTGAGACAAAACTTAACACTCTTTCAATACATTGTGTCATCCTGGTGCTTTACTGAATGCGGTTCAAATGTGCTTGCTCCTACAACTTTTGGACTTCCAAACTTCTCAAGCTTTTTGGAAATTCAAGATACATAACAATACTAAAAGAATGTTTATGTCAGGCCTCTGACCCACTTAGACATCACTTGTACTTTCAAGTAATTCAAGGACAATTGTGACCCCATCCTACAATAATCTGGAGAACCTAGCTGAGAAAGCTGATGTGATGGCTAAGCAGTTACTGTAAAGTGTGTGGCATTTGCAGTGAGATCTCTCTCAGGTTCTCCTGTAGCCCATGGAAGAACCCAATGCTGGGATTCACCTCATTTAACTTTGTCACCCATGGCTTGTAGGGCTCTGGGAGTACTATTCACCCTCCCCTGGAAAATAAGTTATAAACATATCAAAAACCTTTTTCTAAAGGATACCTGACAGCATGCAGAGCTGAAAGTGAAGGTAGCCTTCATCAGACATTGTTTTAATCATCTATTTAAGGAGGAGTCGAATGTGTTTTCTCACCATTAACTGTACAGGTAGTTCTGATATAGACACTTATACATGGTGCAATGAAGCCACCCGATATCATTTTCTGCTGTCTAGTGAGTGTCCTCTTTAAACAAGGTTCATGTCCTCCAGCTTTGGGGTGTGTTAACTGGCACATGTCTGACTGGTTTATACTCCAGCCTCAGCCCCACCTGCTTCCAAACTAGAGCCCAGCACAGGAGATGTGGTACAGAGGTTGCTGGGTGATGCAGTTGTGAAGCTTCATCACATAGCTGTGATCACATAGCTCCTGATGTAAACCCACACCTGAAAACAAGGAAACAAGGCTTCCTGGATAAAGAAAAGCCAGATCAGCTTGTACTGCCTTTTCATAATTCCCATCTTAGAGGTAAGATTCAGGGTTTATCCCTTTCCCTCCCTTGCTCCTCAATGCTGTATTTTTGCCTCCTCTCGCTAGAGATGTTTAAAGTGCCTGTATTTTGCTTTTCTAGCAAACTTCATCTTTTGGATCCACTTTAAACCTCTTTAAGTCTTCCGCTTGTGATTTCTTTGTTCATCCCTTCTCTTATTGTGACTTTAGTTAAATTTTCCTGTAAATCTTGCTCTTGGCTTGGCACTAGAACAGCTCCTTGAATACATACAATTTAATATGAGCTGTGAAAAGGTTAGACATAAAAGACCCAAAGCACTTCTGTACCATTTCTATCCACAGGCTTGGAGAAGAGAGGTTAGAGACATAATCTGCCTTGCTTGAATCTGAATCACAAGAAATTCAGCTGTAAGAGAGGAATTTATCTGCTTTTCAGATAGCCACATGATTTGACAGCTATTTCTTTGCTTTCTAAACTAAAGGGAAAATATTAATTTTCAGTTTTATAGTGTATAGACCATCTGATTCTCCTCTCTATCGTATACAGGATAAAAAGAGGCGATCACTGCATTGAAATCAAATTAGCATGTTTGTTTTGAATAAAAAGAAATAGCAAGGGTAAATATTTCCAAGACAACTGGGGACAGACAGCAAGATCAGCATCCAAAGCCTTTTACTGCTGCTATTAGGGTTTCTCAACCATTCATCCACGGACATCTTTTCCCAGCAAACCTATTTGTCTGCTATTGGGTAGCAAAAGAGTTTTGAGTAATGATGATTCTCTTGACTTTGCTTGCAAAATCAAGCCTTGTTAGAGGACACTCAGGGACCCATGGTGACTTGTTTATGTCCAAAGAGGACATGCCATATGAGGGGGGAGGAGGGGAACTGGGTGAGCAGTCTGAAAAATAATGCAGTGTAAATTATTAGAAAGCTATAATCTACCTCTGTGGTCTGCCTGTGTTGATTTGGTGTGTGAACTAATTTAGGAGGAGTGACATGGACTAAATTGCCTTCTGCAGAGGAGAACAATTACGTGGTGTAACTTTGTATTTATATCAGTAGTGATGCCAGGTATATTGAGGGTGATCACATCCACTCCAGGCTGGCAAAGGCTCTGCAGCTGCACTCATGGCTCTAAGCAGGAGCAGAAAGCAGAGCAGCCTCCATGCAGTGCTGTATTTCTGACCAAGGAGATCCTACGTTGTCCAGCTTTTCCAGTCACCATTTGTCCCTTGTTCCATCACCAAAGTGTCAGAGACCACTATCCCACAGTGTAGTGAGGAGAACTCCCTCTGCCACCTACCTTATCAGAAGCATCTTACTTTTCAAGGAGAAGAAAAATCAAAACATCACAAGTTCACAAGTTTCACACAGCTCGACCAGATGACCTTTAAAGGTCCCTTCCAACCCAAACTATTTTATGATTTTTTGATACTGTTCTCTGGAAGGAAACAGGGCTCATATTTACTATTGACTTGCCTTATCCTGATGGAAGTTTTGTGATTAAAACACTGCATTTTCAGTGGTCCCTCACAGGTCTTTCTGCTTCCCCTGAATCAATGACAATATCTCCTTACTCGTCAAATGCTTCAAAGAAAACAATAGCAGGCACTCCCAGGGACATTGATGGGAGCCATCCTGAACCAACATTAAAATGTTTTGAAAGTCCCATCTGTTTGATAAACAGGATTTTTTGTAGCTAGAACATATTTTATCACCTTATTATTGCTGTGGTTAGTAGCAAAAATGAATTGAGCTGACACTGCTGATAGCACTGACACATGCAATGGCAGCAAATAACTGCAACTCGGTATTAACAACAGTATTGATTTTCTGCTCCCAAGAAAGCCTTTGTAAACTTTCAAAACCCAGTTTTTCCAAATAAAAAACACACAACTAAATGTCAGAGATTGTAGCAAAGTCGTTTTAGTAGAAGCCAGAGGTGTAATTCATCATGTGAGAAGACTGACTCTCATCTCATGTATCTGGGTGTGAAATTGTGCTGGCCTTACAAGCACGTGATGAAAATAGAATTTTCAAGGTAATTTCAAGGTAATGCTGTGATCAAGCAGCCTGATCTACCCCAAAAGGCTGAGCTGACCTGACTGACATGTCAGTGCAGAGTCCCATCGCCATTTCTGGGGTTTCAGCTGTAAGGAGGCTGAAGGAGCAAATACAACATTCACTAAACTCCTAATCATAGAATGGTTTGGGTTGGAAAGATCTCCCAGTTCCAGCCCCCCCTGCCATGGGCAGGGATGTCACCCCCTAGCGATGTCAAACAGGTCTTGAACTGATCAAGCTGCTCCTGTGAGTGAGATCAATGTAAGGCAAAGCAAGGTATGTGCTGTTAGATGATTCTGCAGCTATGACAGGGAAAGCTTAAAATGCTCAGAGCTCTTAGCAGCTTTCTTGGCACCTGGGAGCCTTTTGTCCATCCTCAGCAGTCCTGGAAGCAATAAATCCCCTCAAATGTGTGTGCTAATGCAAAAACATTCGTAACAAGCTCCTCTTCTCTGTGCCGGTTATTGCAATTAGATGAGCACATCCAACTGTCACATGCATCATCTGTTTGAGAAGTTATTTTATCCCAACACGGTGACAGTCACCGTGCAGGCTCTGTGCAGCTCAGCTCTGGATGAGTCACGGTGCATTCACCCAGTGTACCAGGCTGGATTATGATTAATTTCTGAAAACAATTTCTGCAGCCATTCAGGTGCCGCAGGCAGATGCCTGCGCGCTTAAAAATAAACATTGCATAAACTCTTTGCCCGTCTTGCTGAGTTTACAGCCTCCCTCTCCTAAAACTCCCACACATTTTCATTCACTAGACCCAGCTCACTCTATGGATCTTTGTTGCAGCATTTCTGAGAGAGAGCGAGAGAGGTCATGATTTATGTTTGGAATGAGATCTGAGCTACTCCAGTCCAGGCCTCAGATTTGGGCCTTGTGAGGCCTTCCAGCCTCTGACACAGAAATTAAGAGCTTGTGGCACAGTTAAAAGTTGTATTAAGGTGTGATGGGGAGCACTGGGCTGTCTGGGTGTGAAGTAATATAGGTTTATAGTGTAAGGTTTAGGCCACCTTAAGACAAAGATAAACAATGTTAGCTTGCCAATCAGAGTGCCTTTGTAAATCGTAAACTATGCAGAAGTGTATCAAAACTGCCATCTTCTCTTGAATAAATGGAGAAGGTTGCATTAATCATATTGGTTGGATGTGCGTTCTGTCCTGCCCAGCTTTCCTGTGTTATGAGGTCCCTGGATTCTGATCTTCAAGGAGAAAGTGCAAGGTTTGGAGCCAAACCCATCAGAGGAGCAGCACCCCCCATCCTGGGGGTCTTTACCCCTTGCTGAGAGAGAGGACCACTTGTCTGGGGAAGAGGATGCACAGAACGGGAGGACAGCTGGGCTTTGCATGGTTCTCTGCAGCAGGAGGGGCAGACCTGTACATTTCACATCAGCCCTGTCCCCACCTCCAGATGCCTCAGAGCCAGCCTTGGTTGCTCTCTGTGTGGTTTCAGGGTAAATTGTCTATTAAAGCAGGTGTTCTGAGTCCTATAAAGAGTATTATAGCATCTTTAGGAGTACAACCTCTTTCCCTGACAAAGAATATTCACAAGGAATATGGCAATATTTAAACAGGGAATATACCTTTCTCTGCACGTTCTTCTCCAGCTTCTCAGGATCATGCTGTTTTGACACAATCAGTTTGATTTGCCCCACAAAAATACTGATTGCTCTGTCAGCACCTTTAAATTTGGTAACACACCACAGCCTTCAAAATCCACAGAGATAAATTTGCAATTTAAGGGGTGAGGTGACTTATTGCACTATAAATAGCTCACTGCATTAACATGCTAGTGTTCAAGTGGCACCTAAGCTAAGTAGAATACTTATAAATGTAGTTTTTATGCTTTATTAATTTTTCACTCATAAGTTTGCTTTCCTTGCTGGGATTATGCTGATGTCTGAATTTCCCCCCACCCTTTAAAACCACTCCTTACTTTACTACTTTACCCAAAGGTAGTAATTCATTCCATTTCCCCAACATCTTTCCCAATGGCCCTTTTCCCTACACACTCGCCTAAAAGAAAATGTTTTGGATTAAAATCTGTGAGGCATTCTGGTTCATCTTAAACCCAGCTTTCTGAACAGATTCCACTCATGTGCCAGCCCACTGCTTATGAAGATGCAGAGCAGCACAGCAGGGGTGAGTCCCTGAGAGAGAGTTGAGTGTGGTGGTAAAACAAGAGCTTCAGGGATGTCCTTCCACTCATACTACTGCCACTGACTCATCCCAGATAAAATTTATTCTTTTGCAGAAAGAACATCACCTCAAAACTTACACTTTAGTTAAAGGTTTACTGTGGCCTCTGTTATCTCAGGGAAGCCACTTTTTATTTCTTTATTTCAATGTATTTCTCTGTAAATTAGTATTTAATCAGCCCTTGAGATGTTTGGATGAAAAGGACTTAGAGCAGGACAGGCGGAGTTTGTCTGCCAGCTGATTATATCCAAAAAAGTGCAGTATCTGGCAAGTATAATGCAAATCTCCTTGATCCTAGCTTCTATAGAGCCATGGATGCTCTTGCTGGAACATTTTTCTGTTAGTCCTTGGCACATGGATGCTCATTGCAGCCTATACCTGCCCAAGAAGAGGTAGAGGATGATCCATGAGCAGCCTAATCCTGGCATAATTAATTAGAGGCGGGTCTTAGCCAGGCCTCCAGGGCCATGAGGAGGATCAGACATCTCAGGATGGGACCAAAACAGCCCATTCCAGACCAAAAAAATGACAGATCTCTTCACCTGCTGAGGGATGGAAAGATTTGTTTAAACACCTCATGAAACTATGTATTAACTTGTCCCAAGATATTACTGAGAAATAGTGAAGGTGAGGGCAAGGTGAGTCTTTAGTACCTATGGCTGTAAAAAATACAAACACTGGCAGCATTAGAAACCCACAGACCTGCAAGAGAGCAGAGGGAGTGAATGTGAAAATAACTTTGCAAAGTGAAGAGTGTGTTTGAATTAATCTCTAAAAATGGGCTTTGCCATGGAGGTAAGATAGAATGTCAGCCTGAGGTTAACAGCTTTGTGAAACCAATCTCTGTTTTAAGACTTAAAGTGACCCTTGATATTTATCAGAGTAATGAAATTACAGGCCTTTTCAAAAGGATGATGAGAGGTTGTACTCAGCCCACCCATCATAACAACTGGGTGGTTTTGCTGCAGCTGAACAACTTGCTTTTCTACCAGTTTCCCACATGCAGAGACAAATCCTGCAGACTGAATATTTTTATTTCCAGGCATATTTCTGCCAAACTCCAGAGTTAATTAAATATAGACATATATTTAGATAGATAGAGATATTTATTTTTTATTCTTATTTAATTAACATGTATATATATATATATATATATATATATATATATATATATATATATACCTAGTATTTAACATAATACATATATATATATAAATATTTCTGGTGACTGACATGGCCCAACAGAGGACATCCAGCTGACCCCCAAATGCTCCAGATGACCCAACAGGCAAAGATGATGCAGGAAGCAGGGAAACAAAGGTGACTCGGCCTCCTCCTTTCTGTGCCACATGCAGCTGGACAGAGGCAGAAATCACTCCACAGGCACAGACACAGTAATTGGTAATCCATGGATGCCTGAGGCTGATGGTAAACAGGTCTTTAATTTGCTGATCACAAGACAAACACAGAAGAGAAAAACCCGTGAAGGCAAGCCACAAAGAAGTCCTACACCAGAAATATCAAATTAATTTTTTTCTAAGTACAACTTTCCCTGACTAGTCAGGTATCTTATACTGTCACCTTCCTTTTTTTTTTTTTCCCCAGTAAATCACTGGAAAACATTCAAAATTTGGAAAGAAAAGAGAACCAACAAACTTTGTCCCTGAGACCAAGGCAAAATTTAGACATTTTTGAGCACTTTTGTGTAAGATGGATTGGATGCTTCATCCTGTTCCAGTTGCACCTGACCTCTCTACATGGGGACCAACATGAGATCCAGCTTCCCAAAAAGCTGCTTTCCATGGGTACCCCTTTGTGTGTCTCCAGCAAACATAGGCAAAAATGGGATTCCATTAATAACATATTGGTCAATTATTGTTCAAATCTTAAAGGTTTAAAAGTAGCACAGCCATTGTGAAGTCTGATTCCACTTTTTATCACCCAACATGCTCAGAGTTTTGTGCTGATGGATGCAAGCTTGGCTCAGGCCAGCTGGCCAGGACCTTCTCCATCTGTAATACATTCACCCCATCGTTTTCAGACATCCCATTGCCAGCACAGGGGAAACCATAAGGTATATCATCATTTACCCTTTGATATGTTACTTTGAAACTAATAACTGATTTAATATTTTGCTTTTTATTAAGTGATGCTTATTTTACTCTTACCTTAAGCTTTCTTGCTCATTTCAGAGATTTAAAAAGTTCTTGGCAGAGTGACAGCCAAGGAAGAACAACATTAAAATAGTCAGCCTGCTGTGCCAAACATCCTGAGGTGGTGTCAGAATTCCAAAAGCTGACAACTGAGTTTATGGAGGAGGGACCCTCACTTGCAAACACCAACCAAAGCTGCTGTAATATCCAACAAGACTGTGTGGGGAGAGGTTGTGGGATCTCCACACAATTGTAGCACTGAGTCTATAACATATATTTAGTAAGTGAGCTAACAATAAGTGTGTTTTGTACCAACTGCAGTTTTGATTGAAAAATATTATGCGATGATTGTTATCTATTGAATAATTGAAGGATTTTGTCCTGCTACACTGATTTGCTAAAAATAGCCTAAAGCTCTCTCTGATTTTTAAGGTGGAGCTGTTGGAGTATCAAATATTTCAGAGCCATCTGCTGTGCATTTGGATTCACATGGCTTATTTCAGACATCTGCACTAAAATAGGATGAATGACATCCAGCAGACATCTATTTCTTTCTGGCTAGGATAGTTCTAAGATCTTGTTGAAATGCAGGTGTCTGTGCTGTAGACACATCTTTGCTCAGGGGCATCCCAAACTACCTGCCTTCAGAGAATAGTTAAGAATCACTGACATTGCTAAGAATATTTCCACTTGTTCCAGTGAGGCTTAAAAGTGACCCTACAAAGCTCCTACAAGGCTCCTACAAATTTAAATTATTTGAGCCCATATCAAACCTGTTGTTTTCACCAAGACTGTATCCAAACATGAGGATATTTCTCTACACTAGGATCCACAAGTAACAGCAGGGATTGATTATTCACAGTTGGTAAAGCTGAACTTCCCTGTTTGGAATTCCCTATTCTCAAAAACTGTAAAACTCCACAGTTGTCTCCACAAGGAAACTGAATTTTAAATGCTTTGCAAGTTTCACAGTGTTTTGATTTTTGGACAGGAAAAAGAGTTGTTTGGCGTTTTGGTTTTTTGGGGATTTTTTTGTTTGTTTGTTGTTTGGTTTGGTTTGGTTTTCTTGTGTTTTGTTTTTTAGTTTGTGCAGAAATGCAAAGTTATCATGTGCAATTTATATTAAACTAACATGCCCTCATTGGCATGATACCATTATGCAGGATAACTGAAAGCAGAGACCTTCCTAATCTTAGAAACACAGGTCTGGAAGCAATCTCCAGGGCAGGGGATACCTCATCCACATTCCAGGCACTGAAACTCATGGCCTCGTGCAGCAATTCTGGGAGCTGCTTTTATAAAGGTCATTATCTTTCTTAACCTCTATGCAAAATTCATAGTGCTGAGAGCCAGGATTCACTTTCCATCAGTCATGGTAATAGTCTAACACTCCTGAAGTCCTTATTATCCCATACAGCATAGTAATATATATATATATTCAGATTTCTTTTTTATTTTGACCAGACAGGACAAATTCTGGCTTAAAGAACCAATTCTGCCTGCTTAATTCATAAAATCATCCCCTGAAAATCCACTTTTGCCACCCAGAGAAGATCTGCTTTTAATCATGTCATTAGGAGAATCACCTCTCAGTTCTGCTGTAATGCAGAACTGCCCTGGATTGCCTCAGAGGGTAGCTTGGGATAGAAAATAGCATAAGCTGCTGTCTTAGTCTTCACTGTAAAGTTGGAGTCTAATAACAACATTTCTCCATCAAATAAAGCAGAGTCAGACCCGCAGATTTACAGAGTAAATCAGTTGTAGTTCTGGGGCAAGGAATAAGTAGATAAAGCAGAAGCAAAGCTAATGGAGAGGGAGCAATGTCCCACTTGTGTTTTTGGGAGGAAAATACAGGAACATTGATCTGAGACCCATTCACAGCCAGCTGATTGCATGGGCACAGCTTCAAATTTGAGTGGAGCCCCACCCATTTTCATGGGAGATTTCACATGTTATTTCAGGTTACTATTACAATTATGAGATAAAGGACCCTGTGACCCTGATACCTGGATTTTCTTCCTAGCTAATCCCTGTCAAGTGTGATGCTTAAGAACGTTCATAATTTCCTGCTCAAATTTTATTGCCAGACGAACATTACTGCACCAAAAAATATAAATCACACAAAACCTGTTTGCATGCTTAAGTTTTAATTATGGAGGATCTGAGGCTTCCAAATTCTGTTTTGGAAAGTGCAATAAAGACTGATACAGAGATGGAGAATTTACCTCATTAGGAAAAGTTGTATGTATTATGTTAGCTTTTTATATATTTGGGCTTTGTGGTTTTAAGAATTACATAAGAATGCACATGAACAGTACTCTCCCTGGATAAAATAGAGAAAGGAAATCTCAATGCTGTCACATAGTAAAATACCATCTGTTTCTATTTAAGAAATCCATGATAATGGAACCCAAAACACTTTGATCAGATGTTTAATGTGAGTTTTGAATTAGTATTCCAGATCAGCCTTGTAAAAAGTTGGCAGCTCCAAAATTGCTTCTCAGCTCCTTTCCATGACGACCAAGAAAGAAAAAACAATATTTCATTCTCTGAGAACAATAAAATAGACTTCTCCACAAATTTGATGAGTTTGTTACAGCACAGAAGAAAACCCTGGCGTGTACTCAGACTGTATGCAGTTATAAACAGCAGATTTGGGTCAGACTGAATGATAAGGCTCTTACTCTGAATCATCTAATTACAGAGTGTTTAAGAGCCTTTTTCTATATATGTAAATGAGACTTGAATATCCCAACATACTGAGATTGCAGAGTGAATACTGTACAAAATGAAGATTGAGTAGAAAAGTAAAATGGCAGAAAGATGCCTCTTCTACCCCCAAAGATTAGGAACCTCAAAAACAATTTCATGCATGTCAAAATAGTTGTCTATGCCTGAGTGCAGAGACACCACATGACCTTGTAGGGATCTCTTTAGTTATGGTAGGACATGGCCAGAGCAATGGAACAAGAGGCTGGAGGGAGACGTTATGATGGTTTTCACCATCCTCATGAGGGGAAGCAGAGGGGCAGGCATTAATGTCTTCTCTGGTGATAAGTGACAGGACCCAAGGGAATGGCCTGAAGTTGTGTCAGGGGAGGTTGAGGCTGAATATCAGGAAAAGTTTCTTCACCCAGAGGGTGTTTGGGCACTGGAACAGCTCCCCAGGGCAGTGGTCACAGCACTGAGCCTGACAGAGTTCAAGGAGCATTTGGACAATGCTCTCAGGCACAGGGTGTGACTCTTGGGGTGTCCTGTGCAGGGCCAGGAGCTGGACTCGATGATCCTTGTGTGCCCCTTCCAACTCAGGATATTCTGTGATCCTTTGAGTTCCTAATGTGAAGCTCATGAGCTTGCAAAAGCCAAAAATTCCTCTCCAGCTGCTATAGCATTTAATACACGGATGTCAGAATATAAAAGATCAGATCAGTCTGGGTTTATTCAAATTATTTCTGACTTTCCTGTATAATTTGCATATTTGGGACTCGGTATTGCCCATTTTGCCACTTGTTTGTACAGGAAAAATTACCCAAGGTGTGCATAGCTGTGAACAGAGGTGCCTGGATGGGAGACACCTGAACCTGTGCCATGACAAATAAAGCTAAGCAGATGCAATCATTAGTAGATTTTTAAGAATGTCATATTTCCTGTGAAATATACCTTTGGGTTTCCCAAAACACTGAATGCCTTCATGCAAAAGCCTCGAAGCAAACAGAAAATGCTGAGGTTATTTCAGTCTGTAAATGACTGCAGCCTCATGAAGATGAATTCACTCTTTTCCTCTGCACCGACTGCAGAATTGCTTCCAAATCTGCCTAGAATCTAATAAATCATTCACATCACCTTTTCTTGAAATGGATGAATATTCATGGTGAAGGCTTGCAATTATAATTTGCAAAATGCTAAAAATTTCTGGCAAAATTTGCACAGAAATAACCAGTTCCTTTTTTAATTTTAATGATCACACATCTTTAAGGCACTTGTTGAAGCTGCCTATAGGAATTCAGATGAGTACTTCCAATTAGTGAAATTCAAAGCATGCAAAGTGTGTTGCTAATAAAGACACAGGTGAAAGCTTTGATGGAAGTCCATCTTGAGTACCTCAATTATTTTTATCTTTCCCTTTGGATGTCCGCAAAAACTGGTGCAAGTGAAGTTTGGAAACAGGAGAAGATGAATTGTCATCTTTGTTTTTCCCTGTGTCACACTGGCACTCCTGGCTGTGGAAGCTCTCACTTATTTGGCAAAATAAAGCCTAAGCTGTTTTCTCCTCTGAATAAAGCACAAAGCTGGACACCAGCATAGAAAGAGCTTCACACCAGGCATGAAATTTCTCTTTGGTATCACAGCTAATCTGTGTAGAGGGAGCATCTGTTCAAAGAGCAATTCTGCCCATCCTGGCTCATTCAAGTACTGATGATGGGAGCTGGGTGACTCAGTCCTGTGCAGATGAGATCTCCAGGTAACCTACAGCTTCCTCGAGGCCAGCTCTGCTTCAGCCCTGCCAAAGTTAGTGGAGATGCACAACATTGACTCTCTGACACAACCATCCTGAGGAATTCACCTGTTCCCATATTGTTCCTATGCAGTCTTATTTAAGTGCAGTTACATTTTTTATACTGGAAATTTTCTCATTAAAAATTTAAACAATGTTGTGGCAAAAAAAAGCACATGTTCTTTTATTCCAGCCTGCTTTCTAAACATCAGATCTCATTTCAGAGCTCAAGTAATACAGGGATTGTCACATCAGCATTTTCTGAAGGCTAGGTAATAAGAATTTATTCATATTTTGACTCTGTAAAACATCCCAATAGTATTAAAACACCCATGAAACTTAAACACAAGTAGCAAAGGAGTTTTCCTCCATTTATACAGTATTGTACTTTCAGGTACTTGTCAGGGCTGTTGCAGGGTCCAAATGGTTTGTACTCAAAGATCAGGTTCAAACACAAACCTGCCCTTTTCTTTCCCTTCCCGTCCCTTCTCCTTCTTCCTTCCAAATCTCAAATATTTAAATATATTTATAGGATATAAATGCCTGGACTGTATGTGTGGGTTCACCTTAGGGTTTGACAGAGAAATAAACTATTTTGTCTCCTAGCAATAGAGTGACAATCGAGCTTTTTTTTTTTTTTTTTTTTTTTTTGCAAACATATATACCACTGCCATGTACCGACCCCATCTCCTTCCCTTTGAACCAGATCTGCTGCTCTTGCAACTCTGCCTGACCCAGGCAGCACCCACAGCACAGCTCAGATAAACCAGGAAGGGAAGAAAAGGCAAAGCAAGGCAAGTGGGTATCATGCAATTAACATTCAGCATCATCCAGTGTATTTTAATGCTTGAAACTTTGAAAGTTGAAGGACGATGACACGCTACCACAAAGGCTTTCAGGGCTTGTGACTATCTTTGTTCCTGATTCACATGAAAAGACTTGGTATTTTCAAGAGAATTTCCTTGCTGGATGTGCCCTGGAAAAGGAAAAAAAAATTGTGTCCTTTAGCCAGCAGGTAGGACTGGGTTGGGACAAGATTGCCTGTAAAGAGGGGTAACCAGGACAGAAATTAGCAGGGTTCACACAAAGTACTTATAAGGCTTTGTTACTCCTTATATCCCTATTCTTTTTTCCTTGACTATTTAATACTTCTCTGAAATCCTGCACTGACAGCACATAAAACTATTCAGCTGTTAATTGTTTGTTCACTGGACACATGTATTGACTTAATATGTCCTAAGTCAAACAATGGGCTGATTGGAGGATGAAAAGATCCTGCAGATCTCCTCAGATCTGTTGAAAGAAATGGAAATGTGTAACTATTTTAGCAAGGATATTCCTGATGAGGTGCATTTCCCTATGCACAATTAACAGAATTCTGATTTAAAAAGGAGCGGCTTTCTCCAGAAATTGCAGATATTCAAGTTAATTCTGACTCAGCAGGGAGATCCTTTCCTTGATCAAGATGATCACCACTTCATTCAGTGCATGGGAGCTGCAGTGCTGAGTGTTCCCAATTGCTAATGGCTATAAAATATGTATGTGAATGGTTTGTGCCTTTTCACAGACTATTTATAGGGTGAGACTGTAAGCTCAGCCATTGACAGGTATTTTCTAGGTTATGAAATGGTAGAATCAAAATGCAGGCACCTAATCCCCCCTAATCCAATCTGCAATTGAAAATAATTAGACACATAATTAACCTAAGTAAGTCTGGGAAGCGCAGCTTGCAGCAAGAGGGAAAAGATACCCCTTTTTTCTATTTATTCAAAGAATGTTAAAAGATACTTTGTTCACAGCTTGTATAAGAAACATATTTTGGATTCTAGGTTGTTCCTTCCTCCTCCCCAAAAAGACATAATGAGAATTATATCCAACTGGAAACTGATGCTAAATAATTTCATGTTAAAAAACAGGTAAGGCATATAATGGTAACAGGAAAGGCAAGTCATGGAACAACATGTATAGGGTTTTGTGGGTTATATATTAACAAAAATCTTTAAATCATGGTCAGATATTATTCTGAAAGGACTACTGGAGGTGAAATTTCCCACTCCACGAAGAAATTACTATGTGGGATTTGGAGGTCTGTGCTATATGAGAGGTGAGTTAATAAAAGGTTATTACCAACATCCATTTGAAAAATCAAGAAATTCTTTCTCTCTGACCATCTCTCTGAGCTCTGTGGAAACGGGAAGTGAAAACCTTCCCCTTTCCACAGAGCTCAGAGAGACAGGAAGATAAAACCACCATTGTAGTCATAACAGAAAAAGATCAAAAGAGAACCAAAGCAAACAGCAGCTGGCCCAATAAATATGAATTTCATGTAATGGTCATAAAAAACAGGCTGGAACTGTGGATGCTAATAAGGTGAGAGCAAAGGTAAAGTCCTGCTCTTTAACAACATGTTTGGTTCAAAATGACAAATAAAATGGAAGTGTCATTCACAAAGAAGCCCATTTGTGTGAGTAGTGCAAATAACTGGTCCCCACCCCAGCAGTGCCTCAGTTCCCATAGCAGGCACAGACGTGCTGCCTCCAAATGAACTGACCATGAAAAGGCACCTGGGAGACTGAAATTGCTGCTGATCCAGCTGACCAAACTCCCTGTTTCATGGTATTCCTCAAGCTGGTGATTTGCACCCCTCTGCCATCTCTCCTCTGAGAAAAAGACTGTAAAGTGCTTGGGGGCAAAACCACCGTTCTATTGTTTCTTTTTGTGTAGTGGGTCACACAAGGGGCTTCAGGTCTTGGGTTTGACACTTTGGGTCTATGGAAGCAGTTGGAACAGTAACAGATAATATTTCATCCTTTAATCAATGTTGCCTGCAGAGCCCCTGGAAATAAACAGAACTCACACAGTATTCAAGAACTGATGTTTAGGGAAGAGATTCAGCATTTACAGAGACTCTGAGGATATTAATTCATAGCAGGTCAAAACCCAGAGAAATTTGGTTTTTATGAGGCATTGCTGGAGCTGGCTTCTTCCCCCTGCTTGTGTGAGATTTTGGATGCAGCTGTGCAGACACAACAGGGGAAGAACACTGAGCCACATGGATGTGGAGACTGATCCAGACTCTCAGTTCCTGTGAGTAGCATTAGCCCTTGGATAGCTGTAAGTAATAATCAAGTAAGTAAAAAGATTTTATGCTTATCACAACAAAAATCCCATAATTGTCCTAATAACTCTATGAACAATTTATCCCATTACTTATTTCTTTGTTTGCTAGTGCAGTAACCTGAACACAGATGGCCAGGAAATACTTTTTTCCATCATGTGACCTTTGGGCTCTATTGTCAGCTGGCTTTCTGCACCATGAAGCAAGCTCATTTGTGAAAAGGGAGAGGGGAAAAAAATAGAATAGCCAAAACCTTTGTATTAAATGTATTTACTTGGGCTGGGGGATGTACTTCTGAGTCCAAACTATCTTGAAACCAGCTATTTCCAAAGCAGAGAAATCTCTGGCTGACCCATACTTTATTTAAATGAATAAAGAAAGTGTAAAAACCTCACAGGAGAATCTAAGAACATGCCATGGAGCCAAGGGGATATTCTGGAGGTGTACTGAGGTTTGGGTCACTCCCTGGGCCAGGATTCAATCCTGAATCCTCTATTTACCATGTTTGTCCTTTCTCTGCTACAGGGACATTTTATTTTTGAAACTCAAAGACAGATGGAGGTTAAAAAAAGCTCTTTTTTAGCTCCCCATTCTCTAATCAGGATTGTGGTTCACAAATTGTGATGGGGAAATGATGGCAGAGTCCTACAACCTCTGCACAATAACCATTCAGCACTGAAAATTATCTCATACTGGAAATGGCTAAGTGGCCAAGCTAGGAAGAAAAATTAGAGAGAGGATTTAAAAATCAAAGAATACATAAATAAAAATGTTTGCTAATTATGTAGTTCCAGGATATTACATCAATTTTAATCAAACCTCATGACATTTTAAGTCATTAAATCATGTTTTCCTTTTCTCAAAAACAAAAAACCTGCCAGGTTGACAATGATGAGAGAAAGGGAAAGAGGTGCTAAAACACATGGTTTTAAAATGCATAATGCTTGGACTGTCATTTAAAACCAGTCTTGTCCATTTGCGTGGAACTAAATTGTGTTTTAACCATGTTATGAAACCGTGAAAACCTGTAAAGGAGCCCAAACTGGGATATGTCAGCCATAGAAACAGAATTGTACAGATAATGCTCCAGAGGCTTATGAATTTTAAAAGGACAGCTCAGACATCTCCTTCTTAGAGAAAGGAAAACATTTTATTTTTAATACTTTTGGTTAAGGTTTTCTTGATGAAAAGAGAGCTTAAAACTACTTATTTTTTTTAATCAAATCCAAATATTATTACCAATAAGGGCTTAATCAGAAAGTTTTTTTACTGAAAGGCCCCAATTTTGGAAAAAGGATGAAACTAAAAATTGAGTAGTTCTAATTTTCAACCAGGACAAGACAATACTTCATGCAAGGTTAGGCAGCAACACAGAGGCTAAGTGAGGAGACAGCTGAGTTTTGCCTGCTCTGTGTGCAGCTTCACCACTATATCACACTTCTTTCCATCTCCTATTTGCAGAAGCAGAACAAAACAAATTTGCACAGAGCTGTCCAAATAAAAAATCAATAATTACCTGCAATGAGCAAATAGAAAACAGGGTAATTTCTAAAGAAAGCTGTCTGACTCTCATATAGGCTGCTGAACTGTTGGTGAATTGGTTTTTTTCCAGAGATTTTTCTTTCTGATAAATTTGATTCCCCTTTATCTTATTGGTAAAGTACATAATATATATTGTTAATTTACTGAGAATATATTTCTCTGCAATTTTTTGTGACTAAACAATGCAATGAAGTGGCACAGAAATAATATCTAGGAAAATACATCCTATTTTTGTCACTTCATGGAGATATTCACCTCCCTCTGGGTTCTTCATGCACATAATGGAGCTATCACACACTGTGAGGTTAAAAAATAGCTGCACAGAAAAAATGAACTTGACTGGCAGATTCTGTGAAGGTCACAGAGCAAGAGGGACTTCACACAAATTCACATGGCACTTGGAAAATATCTTATTCTACTGAATTCTGATAGGGGCCATATCCAAAACCCTTCATCTGAATGTTATGAAAACTGGGAGAAGGCTGGATGTAGACATAATCTCTACAAGTGACCTTTGCTGCCTCTCTACCTTGGCTTCAGACATAAGCAGCTCCACATTTAGAAAATATTCAGAGATGAATTCACATTGGAAATCTGCACCTGAAATGATCAGAGTGAAGGCAACTCCATCAGCCTGAAAGAGCAGGGTATAAAAGATTAGAGCATCTCTGCTGTCAATTAGAAGAGTTTCTATGGTCAAACCATCATTAAAAGAGGAAAGACAGGGAAAAAAGCCAGGAATCTGTGCAGCATCCTGCACTAGACCTAATAGATGGGCTGGCCTGATTCTCAGCTGCTGCTGCTGCAGGCAGCAAACAGCTCTGAGATTAAAAGCATAGTACTGATAAGCAAAACAAGAAAATAAAAACAGATTAAAAAAAAAACAAACAAAAACAAACAAAAACCCAAAGCCAAAACAGCAAATTCAGTCAAGGATTTCAGCCACACTACTGCATATATACATGCATATATCTCAACAGTATTTATTTGTTCTTTTATCAAATTGACAACTTCAATATTCACTGTAATTGCAGTGTACTTGAGTTTTTTCCATTTTTTCCATACTTTCCCATTTACTCCTCACAACTGACTGTGGTCTCTAATAGACACTACAGGGAGACATTAATTATTGTCTTTTCAAGAGAGCTGAGGTGTTTATACACTTTTTCTTATATATGTAACCAACACTATTTTTTTGCCAAAAATAATTTTGAATTGCTAGGATTTCTAATCACTGGACTGTTTGCCAGAGCTCACAATTATTCTGATATTATATATGGCAGTTAATTCTATCTGATACAACTGACAGTATTTCTCAGCAGGGAATTTGCAAAAAGTCTAAAAGGGATTTGCAGCTCTTGTGCAAGGACCTCAAATTCTTCCTTTCAGGAAAGGGAATGAAATCTTGAAATTGGAGAACAGAGTTGAACAAACACCCCTGAAAGGGGATATTATCAATCAAAAATTAAATTGAAATATCCAGAAAATTTGAAATGGAGTGACTACAACCAATTGTACTGAGATTAAATCGGGTGTAGAGAAATAAACCAAAACTTGCCAAAATTATTCCCTTGGAAATCCCTAAAATCAGGGAAGAAAGATAAACAAAGAGACAGAAGAGAAACAGAGGAAGAGAAATTTCATTAAAAAAAAAAAAAAAAAAACAGTAGTAAGACATGAAAACAAGAAAAGCTAATGGGATGACATAAAGTGCAAGAATATAGACTGAAGCTTGCCCAACTGATACTCATTGAAATTGCAAGATTTCAAATCTTGAAATCTTGAAATCATAGGACAGAGTTGAACAAACCCTCCCAAAAGGAGTTATGGTCAATCAAGAACAAAATTGAAAAATCCAGATTTTTTTTTTCCCTTTCAGAAAATTCTTCCTTTTCCTTCAGACTCTTTTACTTGTATCACTCCCTGGATTTCAGCCATTCTGATTTGGCCCTAAATACCCAAATAGAAATTTAAGAATTTTTATTGCTTGGGATCCCATCATATATATTCCTGATCTAAATTCATAGAACTAGTCATGACTGAAATTAGGAATATACTGAGGTATTTACACAGTGAGAATGCTGAGGACTGACTTCTTAAATTTCTCCTGCCTGTATAGATGTTCACATTGTCTTAAAGGGAAAACATGGGAAGAACAAGGGAAGAGCAGATCTCAAGAATATCATCTCAATATCAATGTCTTTAGATTTTCTTTCCAAAATAGCTGATTGGTGACAGAGTATTTTAATTAGGGTATTGTTCATTTGAGGTGGGAAAAAGGGATTTTGTAATTTCTTGTTCTTCTTGTCAGTCCCATAAGCAGAGATGCCAGTTTTTCTCCCTCGAACACAGAGTTTTCTGATCACCAGTGACATATCTTATCAGCTGCAGAGATGAAGACAATTTCCTAGACAATTAACTCAGAATCTCCTGTTAGAGACAGGCCAGGTATGCTTTGACTGTTCCTTATACTGATGGATGAAGCTGGCTGGTTTATCTTATAATGCCTCATTTGATGGCTGTAAATGCTCCTGCTCCTTCTAAATACTGAGCTGCAGTGAAAGGTGCCCTGCCAACAACTACATGCCATAGCTAAAGATTTGTGCTGATTTAATTTGAGAACAAATTCATTTTAAGAAGACTGAACAGATGAAAACACAAATTATAACAGAAACCAGGATGCAATTTGTAGTATAGCACTGGGCTTCTACAATGGAGGGATATGGCCATATGTTTGGGAGTGTAACATTTTGTCCTTTATTTTTACTCTGGTTGGTTCAAGATGGTTAGAAACTTTTTACAAATGAGTGGAAGGAATGAGTCTGATACTTGAAACATACCAATCATTTCACTGGTAGGAGTGATTTTACTAGTTAACTCCATCAGTTTAGACTGAAAATAGATTAGAGGACAGTGGACAGATTCTGACAAGAGTCATCCGGGTGGGATAAATCTAGATTTACAGCCATATAAATGAGGAGGATATGAGCCATCTGGCATGAATAAAAAAATACATAACCACAAGATCTTCCAGACACTTTCAAATCCCTAGGAGGATCACTCCTTTTTTCTCATAAGTGTCCTGCAAAGAGAAACCTTCACTCTCAAAATTATCATAATGAAGAAACTCACAAATCATTTGCAAGCTCGAAGCAAAGTTTTCTGCTTGGACACGATCCAATCCCCAATGCAGCAGCACTCTGACATTTACTAAGGGATTAGCACATCCTCCAGCATCACATCCCAAACACCACAGCACTGCAACTCCTGGCCCCACACATATGGCTGCTGTTTGATCCCAATGTGATTTGCACAGATGCTACAGCTGTGCTGGCCCCAGGTGAGCTGACATTTGTGTAATAGTTGTCAGAGGAGAAAGCTGCCCTGTAACTCAGACCTGGAGAAAGAGGGAATCTCAGCTAGTGGTAAAATCCTGATAACAAGTCTAGAATTTCTTTGTTCAATCCCTTTTTGAGCTGGTTATGGACTGAATTCTGCAGCTCATAGCTGAGGATTAATTTGTCTTGCTCCCCTATATCCCAGCTAAAATGGGAAGGCATTTTAGTTTCTTCCCAGCACTTGCTCCTGGTCTGACCCCATTCAGAGGTGGATGGTGACTGCATGGCTTTGGGAACTTTCCCAAGTTCCCAAATTGTTGAAAACAACCACCCAAACCCTATAGGGCCAGGATGCTCCAAGGGAAGCACAGCCATGCACTGGTCTACAGGTACTGAGCAGTGGATGGAGGATAAGCTATGATTAGAACAATCCTTGGGGAGGATGTCACACACCTGACTGGACCAGGAGGAGGGGGTGAGGTTGGAGTATCCACCTGTGAACAAATCCCCAAAGTAGTTTTCATCTCACAGGGTTAGAATAGCCCAGAGGTTGCTACCAGCAACCAAGCTGGATAAATCAGTGCTCTGGGAACAAAGAATTTGTCTTGCAGCCTGATGTTCACACAACCCTTCACCTGTGCTGGAGTGCAACCAAAGGGTAGGACTGAGAGGTATTAAAGAGCTGAAAGGCTTTTTATTCGTAAAAGTTGAATTCACAGTCCAGTTTCTCATTTGATAAATTCATAGCTGTCAGATACAGGCACTTCAGGGCAGATTGGCTATGTAGGAGCACAATGTGCTGTACACACAACTGTGATCCTGGAAGACATAAACACAAAGAATTGATTTCTCACTCCCTTTGTCCAAAATGTGCCTGTCTGTAAATGCTGATTATAAACTAATTTTCCGTGAGATCTATGTTCTCATCCTTTCTCTCTACAATGTAAAAGAAAAGTATCCAAAATGCAACAAAGAGAAAATTGGTCATCTGGTGAAGGTGGGATGTACTGCATGATGATGGCATACGAGAAATTCTTACATTGGGGTGCAAGCTAAAACCTGAGTTTTTCAGTAAACTGTGAAGGACAGAGAGCCTGTATCTGGGACAATCTTCCTACTTGTTCACTCCCTACAGATTCACATCTTTAGCTGCTCTAATTCTGCACAGTCTGACTGGCTCCTGCAGTGGAATGAGTTTACAGCAGGTAAATATTCATTTCTGCAAAGGTAAGGGGTGTTCAGACCACAGAGGAGCAAGTCCATCTACAGCCTGAAGAATCTATCCTTCTGACCTCTGCAAAGAGGATACAAATGAGATAATGAGGAAAGGGAAAATATAGATACAGAGCATTGAAATAATTGTGAGGAAAAGACCTGAGGCATCACACAGCCCTCCCATCAAGGCAGAGACAGGTACTGAAAGCAATTGGTTAAAATCCATTTTACCATTCATTATGAGGCAGAAAGCAGACAGCAGAGCAAAGACTACAGGGCTGAACAGCTTCCAGCCACCAGAGAAGGATTTAGGTCTAGTGGGTCTTGCACAATGCTTTAAATGCCCTGGAACACACACCTTCAGCTATGGGACCCTGCAGACAGTGCTACAGATACAAGGGAGGGGCTCCTGGAAAGGCAAATGTGGAAGCCCAGTCTGCATTTTCACATTGGGCTCAGGGCTCCCACTGGTGACTGAAGCTACTGCTGGCAGTTGCACTGGTGGAACAAATTCAGGAATCATCTCCCCAGCGAGCAGCTTTAAATTAACCTGATTATTTCATCCCAGCTCTTTGACAAATGAGCCTGATTTATTTAGCTCATTTGAAACAAGTTCATTTTAATGAAGTTATTTATATAACTCTGTGATGCCATTAGCCAGATTACATGCTGTCCGAAGGGCATAATGCATGATCTCGTTTCCAACTTAAACCCCTTCTATTTCTTTCATCCTCTAACTTAAGTAGCAGGAGATCAGAACATATCTTCTTCTGTTTCTCTCTAGATGGCAAAAAGTCGTTTAACAGCTGCCAGGTATTATCAGCTCATTTAGTCACTTCTTTTCTAGCCTAGGAAATCAGATTAGAATGCAAAACATATTTCTGCTAAATCACAGAGAAATACAACCCTATTTGAGGTGCAGAAACATATCACTGTTGCTTTTGAAAATGGATAATGTTATCCTGACCAGTGCCCTTTAAACTGTCAAATTTGTTTTACTGCATTAATTGCTTCTGAAGATTATTCTCACCAGTTTTTGCATGTCTGTAATAGGAAAAAACAAACCTGTTGGAGCTCAGGTTTCAAGTTCTACCATGCCATGGATTTTCCAAGAGGCAAACTTCTCACACTCTTCACACTCATACTTCCCCACATGAGCTCATGGGCACATGGGCACAGAAATCCACTCCAGAGAGCACCTGTAACATTTGAACATTGCTAGGAACATGAGATAACCCAGGAAAAGGCAAATGGGCACTTTAAATCACCACTGGAACTGGGCCCTGCACTGGGTATAACTTTGCACTGAGACCATTGATTTTTTGTGAGTTCAGGTGGAATTGCCATCAGCAAGATAAATGTATCTGAAGAACTTGGCCATGCAGGACTGGACTGACATTATTGATGTTATTTATGAAGTGCTGAGGTTGGAAAATACTGCCTGAGGTCTAGATATGCTTAAGCATCAGGGACCTCTCCTTGGTCCTTCTGATGCAAATGCAAACATTTCTCAAGGTGTTGGAGGAGATGGAAAAGTGCTCTGGAGATTTCAGGAGGATAACCTTGTCTCCCTAAGTTTACCTCTGTCTCTTCTTGGATGTAAAGCATCCAAAGAAAATTTTAGGCACATAGATTCTAAGAGGACACATCCACCTGGGCACACCTCAGAACTGGTCCCTGATGGACTGTTTTCTCATTAAAAGGGAAAAAAGGTGCTCACTTCTTTTTGCATGAGACATTCTGGCACAATTCCTTCCCCAGGAGAGCTGGCAGGCTTCTGTCCAGACTCCTCCTCATTGTGGAGCATGGGTCCATGGGCATGTTCTCCTCAGCAGTGAAGCCACCCAGAGAGATGTCTCCCTGCAATCACTTCTGCTCACATCTTGCAGCTCTTGTCTCTGGCTTTTTAACAACTTTATGGGTTTGTGCTGGAAAGTGGGTCATTGGAAAGATCCAGGAAAAAGCAGAAAAACAGCAAAACATTACCTATTTTGGACATTTTCCTTAACCCAGATTATTTCAGTCATGCAGCATTTTGGCAGGGATGGTGAGGGGATCTGCTCCCTCACTTCTTACATAGAGCCTGACATGAACCGAGGGTAGGAAGCCTGATGATCAGATGGGAGGGATAAAACAGGTCTCCTACTTAGTTGCCTGGACTTTCAGATTACACTCTCACAGGAAAAACCCAAGGCAAGTAACAGAAATCCTTGTCTGACCCCAAGTGTCCTGGCTGTAGGAATATGGCTTTTCTTTTTCTTGGTGCTTCTGGCCATTAGCTCTAGCACTTTCAGCCACCCTCTGAGAATATGGATGTTCCATGGACCTCTTGAGCAAAACAAGAAGAGTCTGTGCACCTCTTAGACAGCACAGACATTTAAATTTAGATATTAAAGATATTAAATAAGCTAATCCCATCCTTCACTAATGTCTTCAAACTTTTTTTTTTCTTTTTTTTTAACATAAACGTGTTTGGGTTGGTTCTGGGGTTTTTTGTTTCCCACAAAGAAACCACTAAGTGAAACCTTTAATCACAGTGTACATTGCAAGGAAAACAATCAGCAATGCATCACAGTATCAATCATGTGATATACAAAGAAACATTAAAAACTAGGGCAGAAGCAACTCTCAGAGGTTGTTTTGGTTGTATCTCAGGTGTATCTATTGACAGAAACTTCAGACTGCTGTTAAAGGGAGACTGCAAGACCAGCATGGGTTTGAAAGGCCGGATTTGTAAACATAAGAAAACCTTAATTGTGGGAAATACTGCCACAAATAGATTTTCTTCCAGCGGAAAGATTTGGGTTTGGAGTTGTATTCTTCCTGCCAGCCCTGTGATAATCCAAGGAGGCAAAAGCAAAACTGGCCAATCTTCTTAGATAGTTCAAGTTGGGAGCAGAACAAGAGGAGAGAATTTCATTTCATAGTAAAACAAATAGAGGAACAAACTCGAATGAAAATATAAAGAAGACGCTGCTTGCTCACATCCTCTTGAAGTCAAAAAAGCTGATTCCCAGCTCCTGGGTAAATCACAGCACCATCTGCCAGCAGAGAGTAGAATTACATCATAAAGAGCACATTTTCCTTAAGAAACACTTTATCTCCTTCAAATACACAGGAGGTTTGTCATTGCTTTCATGATAACCCAGCATTTAGCAAAAGCTGCCAAAAAAAGCTGAACCTACATAAAAGCTAAATCAACGTGCAGCTCCAAAACAGGACAAGTTTTTCCACTGTGGAATACATCACTCTCCTCCCACAGCTTGAATTTATCAGAGTTCAAGATTATGACCACTCAGTTCCTGGGGTTTTATGGGTGACATAGGCCAAGGAAGCAGCTCTTGGCCCTCGGGTTGTCCCTCCCTCCCCTACAGAGCTGCAGCCCCCCTGCCCACCCACAGTCTCTGCACATGACCTGTGCACAATGCCATGCAGAAAGCACCTGCCCACTTTTACCTGTGCCTCCTACAGAAAAAAACTGCATTTGCCACCCTCTCCTCATGCCTCCCCCTGTGTAGCAGGATGCTTTGCCTGGAAAAACAAGTTGAACAATGTTCTATTTCCAAAGCTTTCCGTGGTAAATGAAAAAGGGAACATCATGCTTCTTTTGGTGCTGATTAGTGCTGAAACCAGTATGATACATCAACCTCAAAGTCAAATATATTGATAATGAGATATAGATGTGGTAGGCCTGGTAAAATACCTGGGTTAAAGAACAAACAAGTGTTGCTACTGATCACTTACGTAGTAGAGGTGCTGAGCTGACACAACTGGTCTGGAGACATAGGACTGAGAGTCCATCACTTTACACTACAAAAGCCCAGTTCCAAATTTTAACAAAACATACCCCTTCTTGGGGTGTAAGTGTAAGGGAGATTCCTCCCTTCACTGGGGATGCCCCTAAAGGTTATTCCTAGAGGCTGAGTGAAAGAAATCTGCCCACATTGGTATGGGTGAATAACATCAATCTCTACTTAATAATTGTTCTTGCTAGCTTGAATACAATTGCTTTAATGCAATTGATTCAATATTGCTTCATAGTGCACTATAATAGTTATAGCTCTTACTAAATAATTTTGATTAAGATCTTTTTGTCTAATCATAATAATACTAAATCATATATATTTATATAAATACATCTGGTTTGCCATCCTTAATCCTGTGGGACAAAGTTGTATAAAGGTTTGATTACACCTCAATAAACCTTTGCACATAAATTATTGCCAAAGTCTGGGGCTCAGAATGGATCCAGCTGCACTCAGGCTCCTCTCTAAGAAAGACTTCAGAAAGCAAGGGGTGTCCTCTCTGCCCCTCATGACTCAGTGGGAGGGCTCCTCTAGTGAACTCTGTCTGAAGCTCCCACTCTGCCCACAACACGCCGCCATCACCGGCTTTGATTTCGGTAGCGCGCAGTAAAGCACTTCCCAGCTGGGATCCATCTGCTCCTCCCATCTGCTCTGTCCTTTTCTCTCCCTTCTCCTCTGCCAGAGATCCTGTAAAGTCTCATTCCTTCTCCTCTTCTGCTGTCCATACGCCCATCTTACAGAAACCAGTTCCTCCTTCCTGTTTTCTTGTATATCCCCTCCAAAAACCAATCCTTATGGATACTGTGAATTGCACAGCTGCCTTCCTGCTAAAGTCAACAGCAGGAAGAATGGCTCATCCCAATGCCACTGGCAGCTCAGATCCATGTCGACCTTGTCCTCTGCTCACTGTCTCTAGAATTCTGATCCTTTTTCTTCCTCACATTTAGCCATATCAACTGAACCATTCCTAGTCTTGGACTGTTTCAGAGGGATTGCTACTGCCATGGCCTCAAGGTATGGAGAGGGCTGGACATGTCCAGATGGCAACCCAGGTTGTAGGTGTGCAGCCTGCAGGGACTGCCATCGAATTCAGGTGCCCCAGCAAAGGTTTCAGGAAAAAATAATGACATTGTCCTCATTCCCAGCCCTGCAGACTGGGTATTGAGGGTCCTGGATATATTGCCATTCTCTAATATTTTCCAGGATTCTGGCAGAGGGTTAATGACAGAGCAGACACTCAAAATGAATACACAGAGACTTTCAAGCTGGTCAGTCCATTACAGCTTCACACAGGTGCAAGTCAGGAAATGATGAGATTGTCACCAAAGACAAAAAGTCTCAGAATGAGTGAGTGCTCTTTATAGGATTCTTCCTAGGCCAGGCCACAAGGTAATCATTTTTCTTACAGAAGATTCACCCTGCAGTGAAGAACCCACACAAACTGGCACCAGAGCTCTGTTACACCTTCTCTGGCTTCTCTCTCTTTCATGGCAGCTTTTCAGAGCCTGAGCAATTCTCCATAGCCAGCCCCTACCAAACTGTGAGCATACAAATGAACAAGTGTTATATAAATACTAGATTGTTTATTTATAGATATAAATATTTGTTCCTGTCAATGAGTAATGAATATATTTGCTGTATCCATATGTAATGAGGTTCATATCTATACAGATAGAAATCTATGTAAATATGAAAAATCTCATCAACAAACGGGAATCAAGTCTTTTTCTAACTTCTATATTTTGCCTTTCTTCCCCTGAATCTTGCAGATAAAAACTTTATTTCTTCTATTATGAAAAAGGATCTGCACCAAGCTTTCTGTCCCCACCCATGTAATCAGATTTGGGATTATTAAATTCACACTTTGCCTTCAGGATTTATGTGAGTCATCAGCATGTTGAACCTTCTCACATCTTTGCCTTATCAAGCAACATCTCAGTCTCACTTTTGCCCTAGTGCTTGATGAGGAATGAGTTTGCTGTACCTACAGAGCAATGCTAATTGGCCTATAATTGGAGCAGAGGGAGAGACTCTCTGGGATGCAACTGGTGGGTCTGGAGCACATGGCAGTAGGGACACCTGGTGGCTACCAGGAACACAGGGCCTCTGGAAGAAAACTCAGTGTAAATTAGTGAAAAGCTAACTTAATCTAAAGAAGACATTGTTAGGTCCATAGCAAACTTTGTGTTTGAGTCTTTCGTCGAGTTAAATAGGTATAGATGCATGCAATTTTTCCATTAACATGAAATAACTCAGGATTTGTGAATCTCATTTGTAAGAGTTTCTTACAAGAGTAAGATTTCATCCTGCTCCTGAAACACCAGAGAATCCCAGGCAGCATTTTATCTACATATACTTTGAATCTGATATAAAGTGAATGCTCCTGTTAGTGAATGAGTGTGGTTATAGCACATATCTTTGAGGAAAATTAGATTATTTCTATTGCATAAACAGGGAATAACATAGATTACTAAAATTAGATTCTTTCTATTGCATAAACAGGGGCCCAAACAGAGGTCATCATCCCAAACTCTGCACAAAGTCTTACAGATCTGTGACTAAAATGGTGGCATAAATTCCCAGTGGCCCAGTCCTCAATGTGCTGCCACTTCACAGCTTATCATCTTTATATATTGCTATGATACATCCCAGAACAACACCACTGTGTAAAAAGGAGGTACAGATTTTGCAGTTAAAATGTTTTCTACATGGCACATCCTGATAAGTAAGATAAAAATATAGTAAAGAGAAAGGCTTTATATCTAGCGTGGGAAAGGCTCATAACTGGAGGGACGACATATGGGGAAATTAATTTATAGAAGGACTCCTCTTCATGTTTGCTGCTTACTGCACAAGGTCTTTTTAGAAATTTCCACATGGTGAAGGCTTATATGAAATTTCAGTATAGTTTTCTGCAGTCTGAACACAGCCCCTGATGAAGCATTTTGGTACAGCTCAAGGAAATGGTATCCTGTTATTTTCAAAGCAAGCCTGTAGCTGCCTTGAAACCAAACCAAACCAACAAACAAATAAAACCCAAAAAACAAACTGACAAAAAAACCCCACACCACCACCACAATAAGACAGGTACTTCAAGAAAGATAAATGTTCACGCTTTATTTGACGCAAAAACTGGGGGGAAAAACCCCAAAAGCTGCAAGAGGTCATGGCTGGTGAGTCCAACAGCTGCATGCAACCCTAGAATAGCCAACTGTGTCTCTGCTTTGGCCAATTAGTGCCTAAGGGTACCAGGCACTTAAATTTTTCCTGGAAATCAACTACTGGGTATGGTACTCAAGATTCCTGAGTTTTGATGTCCAGAAATACCAAGTACACATAGACCAGAGTTAATGTAAGTGTGCTTTGACAAAACAGGTGCTATAGATCCTGCTTTCAGCTCATTACCTTTTTGTCTCAGCTACACATTTCATCTCCATCATTTACAACCATTTTTATTTGCAATGTCTCCTCCTCTAAGATGTCCTGTCTTCCCATGAGGATGCTTTTTAAAGCTCCCAAAGTTTAGGGAGGACACAGCTGGAGGTCACATATAAGGGAAGTAGGCAAAAAGGGGCTTTGTGGTAGAAGTGCAATGAGTTTTTTAGACAAAAATTGCAGGCAGCGGATGCCATGTGCCCTCTTGCCCTTATGAGCCCAGTTTGTCTGTGAGGGACTCAGCTCGTTTGCCAAGGATCATGGCACCCACAGGCACCCATTCCACAGGGCAGAAAGCACCAAAAGCTGGGCACCACTGCATGCTTGTTTATCCTTGGCTTTATGGATAATTTTTTATTAATATGCCTTGGTTTTGTGAGGTTGTTGGGCAGGAGGGAAACAAAAAAGTGACCAAGGAGTCACAGAATTATAAGGATTCTAAGGGACCTCTGGAGACCATCCAGTCCAACACCCCTACCAAGGCAGGGTCACCCAGAGCAGCTTACACAGCAATGCATCCAGGTAGGTTTGGAATGTCTCCACAGAAGATTCCTCTACTTCCCTGAGCAGCCTCTTCCAGTGCTCTGCTACACTCCATGTAAACAAGTTGTTCCTCATGTTGAGGTGAAACTTTTTGTGTTTTAGTTTATGACCACTGTTCTGGTCACCACTAAAAAATGTCTGGCACCATCCTCTTGGCATCCACCTTTAAGGTATTTATCTGCATTGAGATTCCCTTCCAGTCCTCTCCAGATTAAAAAGACCCACATTGCACAGTCTCTCCTCATGAGAGATGCTCCAGAGCCCTCATCATAAGCGTGGCCATTGATTAGACATTGACTTCCACTGATTAAACACTGGAATGGGCTGGAGGTGTTTAAGGGAGGTATGGATGCGGCACTGCGGGCTATAGTCTGGTTGACAGGGGGTGTTATTCGGTTGCAGGATGGGCTCGATGGTCTCAGAGGTCTGTCCCAGCCTCATCGACTCCGCGTGGGCGTTCATGGGCTCCGTCCGCCGGGCCCCTCAGCGAGGCGGGGGAGGCTCCGTGCGCTTTGTGGCGCTCGGGGGCCGCTCCGTGCGCTTTGTGGCGCTCGGGGGCCGCTCCGTGCGCTTTGTGGCGCTCGGGGGCCGCTCCGTGCGCTTTGTGGCGCTCCGGGGCCCGCTCCGTGCGCTTTGTGGCGCTCGGGCCCCGCTCCGTGCGCTTTGTGGCGCTCCGGGCCCCGCTCCGTGCGCTTTGTGGCGCTCCGGGCCCCGCTCCGTGCGCTTTGTGGCGCTCCGGGCCCCGCTCCGTGCGCTTTGTGGCGCTCGGGGCCCGCTCCGTGCGCTTTGTGGCGCCGCCGGCGTTCCCGGCCCCGCTCCGTGCGCTTTGTGGCGCTCGGGGCCCGCTCCGTGCGCTTTGTGGCGCTCGGGAGCCCGCTCCGTGCGCTTTGTGGCGCTCCGGACCCCCGCTCCGTGCGCTTTGTGGCGCTCGGGGGCCGCTCCGTGCGCTTTGTGGCGCCGCCGGCGTTCCCGGCCCCGCTCCGTGCGCTTTGTGGCGCCGGGCGGGCGGGCGGAAGCGCCGCGCGGGCGGACGCGCGGGCCCTTCCGGCGGGCTCGCAGCGCCTCGCCCCGCCGCCGCCTCCGCCTCCCCCGCTCGCCGCCCGCCGCCGCCCGGCGCCTCCATCCTGGTACTTGGGAGTCTCCATCCTGGTTTCTCAAGTGCCCGGACCCAAAACAGGAAGTAAGTGCGCGGGGCCCTGCGGGATCGCAGGGCCGGGAGCTCCGGGCAGCGGCGGCGGCCGCGGGCGGAGGGGAGGGGACGGGGCGGGGAGCGGCCGCGTGCGGCCCCGCGGCTCGGCGCGCCGGGGCCGGGCCGCCGGCCGGGCGGGCAGCGGAGCCGGCGGCGGGGCCGGCCCGCGCCGCCGCCCGCCGCGGGCTCGGGAAAATGGCGGCGGCTCCCGGGGCCAAATGGCGGCGCTGGCGGCCGCGGGCAGCGGCGCTGAGGCGGGCCCGGAGCCGCCGCCCCGGGGGCAGTGCCGGGCAGGGGCAGGGCCGCTGCCGGATCTCTCCTGGGAAGGAGCTGCTCTCCTGGGCCGCGGCTCCCCGCCTGCCCGGGGAGCGGAATTGAGAGGCGGACACACGGACCGGCCCTGCAAATCACCAAACCCGGCTCCCCTGGGAGGACAGGGCGAGGGGAGGCCGGCCAGCGCGTTTTTGTTTATTTCGCTATATTATGTTTTTAATTGTTGCTAGTTTTTTCTGGTTTTAACTCCCTCCCACATACCTGGATGTCTCTAAAAAGAGGCCCACCTGCAAGATTGCATTTGAATGTCTCCGTTTCCCCTCGCTGGGTCTGCGCTTGGGGTATCCTAAGCTTGTGGGTTTTATCTGTTTTCTTTCTTTTTTTTTTTTTTTTTTTTCCCCAGCGAGGGTCGAGAGTTGTAATTTGAGGTTACTTAGGGCAAGTGGAGCCTGAAGTGTTCGACTCTGCCAAGATCAGGGGTTTCATCTTAGGGCGGTACCAGCATCTTCACTAGAGCAATGCTCTGTTTTGCCAAAATAAAGGATTCCCGTTGGAAAATACTATATTCCCCCCCCCCCCCGTTTTTTTAGTTTTGTTTGTTTTTTGTTTGTTTGTGGTTTTTTTGCAGTCTCTTTATTCTTTATTGTGTCCTTGGTCTTGGGCATGGTGAAGTGTATTACACTTGTATCACCTACATCTTCAGCTGACGGGTAGTATTTGTATGTGTTCATTCACAAAGAGTTACACTGTTCAGCCCCACCTGGCCATTGTTAGTTGAAGTAATCCAGAAAATGCTTTTTGGTTGCTAGCGCTGCTCTGGCTACAGATGTAAGTTGGCCTCTTGACATTTAGTTAGAATTCCTTTGCAAAACCAGGAGATGCAGGTTCTGCATTGAGATGGACACATCTCATTCTGGTTTTCATTTGCATCATTTCATATTATTATAATAATCAACTTCATGATGTTTTATGACTTACAATTAATGTTCAATCATTTCAGTAACTCCTTAAGGAGAATGCCTAGAACTATTGATTTTTGTCTAAACCACACAAAATTATAAAAAGTGGCTATATAAGAGACAAAGATCTCTCTACTATGTTTTGCATATTCTTCTTTTTTGAACATCATTTCTGTGCTTATCAGAAATCAGAAAGCAAGAAAGACTTATCTTTGCTTATCAGTCTTACAGTTAGGATAATTTTTCTTATTTTTCTTGCATTCTGAAATTCTACCCTTTGTTTTTAAAGGTAAAGAAGTTACTGAAATGCTTAGCATGGAACTGGATTTACATGAAGGGAAAAGAATTTTAGTACATACACTTAGGAAGATTTCTATCCATAGCCATAACCTTGTGCCCAAGGGCCAATACTGAAAAATAAAACTTGAAACTTTCTATGTTTATTTCATTTGAAAGAGCTAGGACATAGGTTTTATTTTGTTTTGTGTTATTTTTTTTCCCCTGTGTCACATTTAAAGCATGCTCAATGCTTTTTATTAAACTTTCAGTGGACAAGCTAAAACTCATGGAGTTCTGCCAAATTTGGATCAATGCAAATGAGAACACTTCGTCCCATTGTGTCTCCCATATATTCTGCTTCACTGGTGGCCCACTTCTCTAAATACCACTGATGAGTAGGATGCAACTGTATCTATCTACAGGACTGTAATCTCTTGCTGATACAGATTAACAAATCCTTGTATGCCCCAGACTCTGGTCCCTGGATCTTTGTGATTTGTTTCTGCCCAGTTTAGTTCCTTTTTGTATCCATTTTTGGCAGCTGTTACAGAAAATTTCTGTCTTGTGGAATTTTAAATCTGAGCAGAGCTAGATTGTTCTGAAGTAAAGTTGGGGAAATTTTGTTGAATATTAGCAAAACAACAGTGGCACTAGTTGAATAATAAGAGCTCCTGATAATGTAGTGGAAGTACTTACTTGGTGTGAAATACACTAAACACTCAGGCATCCTAAAATACGAGGTCCTGTAATTTCCTTAGTGTTACTCTTGAACAAATGCCTCAAAATCCCAATGTGTTCCATTGGATTGTTCCAGTTAAATGCCTCTGTAACTGGAAACCTCCCTTAGTAATCTTCAATTTTTGCTTTTTACAAGATTTAGTTAAACATATTTATTGCCCAATGCAGAGAATGCTGCCTTTAATTCAACTCGCTATATAAATTTTAAAATTTACAACAGTCCACTGAAGACATAAGATTCAGTTAATAACTAGGGGCAATGACAGAATTCTATCTGCAGGAGTAAACATATTATTTCTTAGATGTACTTAATTTTTACAGCCCACAGAATAATTGAGCCCATCTGCCTGATGAGGGTTATTTAGAATTAAAGGAATTTTGTATTAGGATATTACTCTTTTTTTTAGTGTAAAATAAGCATTGTGAGTTTTTTTTTTCTGCCATAATTCTGCTGCATGCTTCCCAGATAAATAATGTGGCTATTATGTGGCTTTAGTGGAAAACTCATTTCACTGTATTAAATTAATCTTGTAGACAAAGTATTTTCCCACCTCTTTGGCTGCATGTTGAAACCTGTTTGAAATTGTAATACTGCTCTAAAAAGTGTTGAGTTTGGTAAATACACACAGAAATCCAACAAGGCAAAAAATGCTTATTGAATTGATACTGATTTCTAAGCTGGTATTGTGAAAAATGTTTTTGTGATTCGTGTCTACTGGTAATGGAATCAGCAAATGCCTGCATCTGCTGTGTCAAAAGTGGACACATTCCCTGGGATAACTACAAAGAACAGTTTTGAAAATTTCTGACAGAATAGCCAAATAAAATATCGAAAAAGAAAATAGAAGAAGTATAGTAGAGTCAAGAGATGAGGTGGCAAAAATGACTGATGCTTAGAATAAAATAGAGAAAGCTGTGGTAAGGCTAAGGGATATTGCAACAAAGCGACTAAAGGCTTATGTATAACAAAAAGCTTGATGCACTTGTACCAGACTAAAATTATTTAGCAGGCACTGGTGAAGGGCCTCCCTCCAGACGACCATGAACAGGACAGGAAGCAAACAACCACCTGGAAAGGTTATGAAGTTGCTGAACCCAGCTTATTGATATTTGCTGATTTGGACTAACACAAGCTCAGTGGAAAATGCTTTGTAGGCTTAAAAACAGTACATATACTTTGCTGAACTTGTAAGTGGTCTGTGCTGTTAGTGGAGCAGTGACTCCCCAGCCACCCAGTGCTGTTTGCTCGCTTTAAAATAAAAGCTACAGAAATAAAATTTGATTTGGCTATCAAAATTTAATATCACAATTTCATTATGGATTATGGCACCCACACTTTCGGTGCCTGTCTCTCCAACACTGTTCTCTTCCCCAAAAGCTAACACCTTCCTTCAGAACATGACATATTAGTGATGGATTGGCACCTCTCTAAAGAATATCTGAATCAAGGATTAAAGAAAAACCTTGGGTTGTTAATTTAAAATTCCAGTAAGCCTTTTGTTTAAAATAAAACTTGTTTGCATTTTCAAAAACACACCTAGTGAACTTGTGAAAAGAAGATGATATTTTGGAGGTGATGAGACTACTCAGGTTCTGATTCTCACTAATTAATAAACCATGGCTGTCATTTACTTTGCATTTAGCTTTTGCAAGAGCAGATGTGTGGATGTGCAGGTGTGTGTAATGAGCAGAATTCATTCACATGGCACATCCTGAAGCCTCTGCTGTGGTCTGACATTGTTTAGCACAGCTCTGGCTTCTGGGCTATGATGGATCCAGGGCATCCTGCAGGCAGAGTGTCCCTGCAGCCAGGCTCAGGAGAAGGTATTGAAGGGTGTTGGCTCAGGCAGCAGCACTGGGCTTTGGCCACTGAGCTCCCTGTGCATGTGTCATACCTGATACATGTTCAGAGTACCTGGTAGCTACATCATTATTAAGGTGTGAAACAATGAGGTTTGTAACATCTGAGGATTGTTTCCTATTCAGTCAAAAGAACCACCTTGGTTATTCCTGATTTTAATCACTCATTCATGTATTAGTGGGTTGGTGCCCCTGTCCTGGGATAAATGTAGCTTGAAAGAACCTGATTGGTTGGTTTTTCTTTCAGGTTTTTTGTATTCGTATGGTCTCATGAATAAAAAGTAGTGTCCAAAATGTGCATTTGACTTTGACTTCATTCCTCATGTTCTTTCTTTCAGTGTTCAGTTGTGGTCCAAGGCTTTATGCCCTAAAGTTGATGGGAATCAAGGAGGTGGATCTTTTTAAGTTTTTAT
The DNA here is from genome assembly GCF_050655825.1 of Lonchura striata. Classification (NCBI taxonomy): domain Eukaryota; kingdom Metazoa; phylum Chordata; class Aves; order Passeriformes; family Estrildidae; genus Lonchura; species Lonchura striata. Next base: position 69,182,250 of record NC_140741.1, read on the forward strand.
CAAGGGTTGGTCAAGGTTATTACCTTTACTCAGAAAACTTAGGATACACTAAATGATGAGTATCTTACACAGAGCATCATTCATTTTTTTGGGAGAGCCTGCACTTACAGGTGGCATAAACCATTTTTGGGAAATCAGCAAGGAGGTATAAACCCACCTTTTATCCAGGATTTACATTGAGGAATGTTTCTTGGGAAGTCACAGATCCTTGAACAAAGTGCAGTTCCTGGTGCTGGGTGCTCTGCAATTCGGGGGAGCTCAAGCTGAGGGCTGTAGATGTGACTTGATCAGAGGAGTCAGTGGTGTTCTCAGATGTGCTGCCTCAGCCACTGTCTGGTAAATCCTGTTACAGCTTTGGATGGAAGTGCCAAGGTAGCAGCTGCTGATCCTGGGTGTAGCTTCCTCCCTATCTCTGGGAATGGCATATTTGGATGGATGGATCCCTTTTATGCTGTGTCCTATTCTCTCCTAACTTGCAAACCAGCAAGGCAGGGAATGTAAAGGGATTAATTGCTGTTTTTATTAGGTAGCCAATCCAGATTGGCTACCTAATAAAAAACACAGAGCAATTAATATACAGATTGATTTTCATCAAGTCCTGAGTAACTGTTGAAACAGTGACACAGCTTTGCTGTGCCTGCACTCAATTTTTATCAGTCTTCAAATAAAAAAGAAGGAATAGTCTGCTCTGTCTTCTGCTGTGGATGGTGCTTTAGTTTTCACTGCTTTTAGAACAGCTGAAGTAAATGACTGTTGTAATGTGTCTTATAAATCTCATATCTTTCAGGCCTCTAAAATGGTGAAAAATGGATGCTTTCAACTGATTGTAGAAAAATAAATGTTGTGACAACTAGTTGACGTAAATTAAGGAAGAATCCTCCACCTCCTTTCCAGTAACTTTAAGGATTTTTACTGCAGCAATCCCTGTAGTAAAACTTACTTAGAAAGTACATATGAACATTAAAAAGAGAATCTGTTTATTTTGGCCAAGTTTATTCACTCCCCAAAAGCTAAATTAATAACTTAAAAGTGTGTTGAAAAAGTTACAGTCCGCTAATTTAGCTGTAATGCTTTGGATGTCTTCCTTCATGTTTTAGCATTACGGATGCCTCATTGGGTTGTTAAAATCAGTATTACAACCGTGCTGCAAACAGCAGCTTCTAGTGAAGGATAGAGTACAGGCTGTAAAACTCAGCAGCAGATGAATCCCAAGGAAGTCACTCCCTCCTACACTTGCATGTGGCAAGGAACTGTTGGTGATAGATGTGAAAGTTAGTTTGAGAACCCTGTGATTTAAAATGTCAGTGGTATCTGAAATTTTTTACATGTTCAGAAGGATAATATCACTTCATTTGAGGAATCAGTCACTGTGTGTGCTTAAAGATGTGCCAAATCTTCAACAAGCTCGAGAGGTGAGAAGTAGTTTTTTAGAAGGACTGGCAGTAGTTTTATCTTTCTAGGATAACACTTCTCTTGGGGATCTTCAATACTGAAGAGCATGTTTTCTGATTAAAAATTAAATAATCTCCTGCTGATGCAATAATGTTAACATTATACAGGGAGTTTGAAATCCAGGTTGCAAATTCCACTTACATGTGTGTATATAGGTATCCTGGCTTACTACATGGAAAATATGTAATGTAATTGTGATTTCTGTTTTCTAAAGCTGTAGCCAGATATTTTTAACAACATTTTGGCTTCAAAATAAAAGTAATTTTTTGTGGTTGTTGACATATGAGTAAACACAGAAAAAGGACTGAGCAGTTAAAGGAGAAATAGATTCTGTTTTCTTTTTACAAATCTCTGCCAAAGTCGAGAAAAGCAGGCTTAAAACTGATGAAATCTTTTTAAAGCTTCTGGATATTTTAGATGTGATTTCATTTAGCTTCTGCAGCAGCAAAGGTTACATCTCTTTGTATTTGGATAAAACATTTTTGTGGGGTTTTGCTTTGTTTTATTTCTGAATTACTGCTGGTGGTTTACATAGAATTTTTTAGACACTTTGTGTTTCATTGCAGTACTTTTATAATGAAATTGGATTATCAGAGGCACTTTATATTGCCCTAATTCTGTGGCTTCAATGTAATGGCTTATCCTGGATTACTTATTCTCTCAGTTGCTTTTTGTACAGGTGATTGCTTGCTGTAATTTTCTGTTGCTCTTGCTGTTCAAATGCTGAAGAAAAAGTGCAAGTTTCACTTTTAGTTATATGCATGGAAGGAAAATAAAAATTTGCAAGTTGGCAGTCTATAAATAGGGCAGCTGTGACTAATAGGACACTAGAAAAATATTTGTCAGTCCTGACTAGCTTTCAGTTCTATAATAGCAGAATTATTAAATTAACAGTGGAACAAATACTGGACAAAAATATCAAATGTGAAGAATTTAGAAATGATGAAAAAGTAATAGCCTAGGTTTGTGTTTGAAAAAAAAAAACAATAGATTGCAAATTCTCCTAATAAGGAGTTTAGGTACTGTTTTTAACTGGAGAAGCTACTTTAAAGCTATCTGGTTTTACCCTGTGTGCAGGAAAGTAAAGGTCGGTGAATGTCTGAAATTGTGGATTTGTCATTTGTAAGAGCAGGCTCATTCCCTGTGGGAGTTAGTTCTGGTTGTGTGGGGTGTGGAAGCAGCATTATGGTCCAAGTGGAGTCCAGCTGCAGAAACATAATCTGTGTGTTGCTCTTTCAGGTTTGAGTATGAGCACAGTTGAAGAAGAGTCTGACACAGTGACAGTAGAAACCGTGAACTCTGTGACTTTGACTCAGGATACTGAAGGGAACCTAATTCTTCATTGCCCTCAAAATGGTATCGAATTGTATTACATAATATTTTTCTTTTCTCTTTGTTTTGATTGATCTGACCGCCATACATCCCTGCTCACAAATCTTATGAGCTACTCAGGAGCAGCTCACTGTACAAGAATTGTACTGCTTTGGTTTAAAGAATAATAAAGCATTGAATTAGGTGTAAATCCCAAAGTTGTTTGTGTGTGCCCAACAAAGATACAGCTGCTTTGGTTTATTTCAGTTGGAATGGATTCTTAGAACCAAGCATGTATTCAAATTTCTGTAGACTGATCTGTGTTTGACAGACTGCAGATGGAATTGTCAAAGAAAATACATGTTGAAGAAAGCATGGGGACTGCTGCTGTTGCCCATAACTTAGACCAGGTTCCTGGGCAGCAACAAAGCACTGAACCAGCCTGTCACATTTGCCTCTACTATTTACTTTGGTCAGCTTTTTAGGAGAACTCTGTTCAAGGCTCTACTTAGCTTACAGGAAGTAACCTGAGTGTGTTTTTGTTGTTAGAAGCTGATGAAGTAGACTCTGAAGACAGCTCTGAACCTCCACACAAGAGGCTTTGCTTATCAGAGGATGATCAAAGCCTTGATGATTCTACTCCATGCATTTCTGTTGTTGCAGTTCCAAGTAAGTTCTTTTATATACTCCTGCAAATATATCTGTTGGTAAAGGTTAAAAATGGACTCTTGAATCACAGTAGAATATTCTGCATGGGTTTTTTTCTTCCAAATTTTATTAATGTACTTGGTTATCATATTTTTTCAGCCTTGTGTAGTTTTGCAGCAATTAGTATTGGCAAAATAAGCCTGTGTTAAAGTAGTTTAGAGACCTGCAGGCGCAGGTGCATTGAATAAAATGAAGGATAAGTAAATTAGCAACTCGATACTCTCCTGTGAAAAGATTTAGAGTTTTTTAATGATCAGACAGTACAGGTAGTATTTCAGTGTTTTATAATATTGAGGTGTTTGTAAAAGAGATTGATGTAAAAAATACAGGATGAATACGAAATTAATTTTCCAGAAGTTGAATATTAAAAAGTTTAGTGTCATCTCCCAAAGGGAGACAAACCCAGATCTAGTTAAAATACCAATTTGCAGTGCCTGGAGTGCCTATTTGTTTGGTGGAACTCCATAGAAGTTCCTTAGAAATAAAGGCATTATCATGTTGAAGTTATGAAGGAAGGACTGGGGAAAATGCATGCAGCCAAATGATTTGAATGTTGTCCTTTAATTTGAAAATATTGGAGGTAGGGCTGGAAAAGAAATATTAATACAGTTTCAAATTTTTGCATCAAACACATTTTGTTTATGTTTCACATTAGGTCATAGTTGTAGTCAAGCATAAAACTGAAGATTTCTAAATCCATATTTAAATTTTACAAAGAGAAACAGTTGATAATAATTTTAGTGAATTTACTGTGTCAACAAATAAATACCAAATAAGGCTCTTCAAAATTTTCACTTCAAAGGTAGCAATTTATACCATTTGTAGCATGTGTGAAAAAATGCTTCAGGAGTTAAGTATGCAACTAACTTACCCATTCTGAAGTTTCAGAAAATGATCAGAGCTTTGAGGTGACCATGACTGCTACCGCTGAGGTAGCTGAAGATGAGATTAATGAAGGAACTGTTACCCAGATTCAGGTACAGTAAAAGTTCAAAATTTACCTATTTGATCTATGCTTTTATTTAAATTGAAATGAAAAGAGAAGCAAGTATCAGAAATGCTTACTAAAGGACTTAAGACTCTTTGAAACTAATATATGTGAGCAGAGATCTTGTTTGTAAAAATGCTTGTCTGTAAAAGGACAATTGAATAATTTTATGTATGAGAGAGGTAAGTTGTAGTCTTAAGTTGCAGCCCAAAGAGCAATACTGCAAAGAGTAATAGAGGTAACCCTCCACTGGTAGTTATGTGCTCTGTGATCTGCATAGAAGACAAGTTTATCTGTTATTGCTGTCATTCTTTGATTATAAATTAAGCTTTATAACAGGCTTAAGTAGGCTTTGTCTTGTCGCCAGTCCTAACAGTTACATGCTGTTTTCTTTGTGGGTATACCATGTTTAAAAGTTCTAGATTGGAGATGCTGGATATAATCTTGTTTCAAACACAGCCAGTGAGACTCTTCTTATTTACTGTACATTAAACAAGAAGAACAATGTTACCTAATTAATAACTGTATATTAATATGTTAAGTCTTACTAAGGTGTTTTAAAAAAAGTGATAGTTCCAATGCCATATCTAAGGCATGACACTTTTGAACATTCAGCAAGGTGGCAAGGTGTGCTGATTTCATTTTCCTTCCAATTATGTCTCCATGTTAATTGCAAAGTGATATAAACAACTGAATATCTGATTGTATCATTTCATATTGGTCTTTTCAAGATTCTTCAGAATGAACAGTTGGATGAAATCTCCCCAATGGGCAATGAGGAAGTATCAGCTGTTAGTCAAGCCTGGTTCACAACCAAAGAGGATAAGGATTCTCTAACCAATAAAGGTGGGGTATTTCAAATGCAGTTCTTCCATGCTATAGAAAGGTAAACTATTCCAAATGTCTCAGAACGTTTTGCAAGTTGCATAAAATGGTGTCTGGTCTGGCTTTCTGGAGATGGGCCATGCTTGCAGTGGTGACAGTAGTGGCCACAGTAGAGAAGGGCTGTGAATGCTGTGTGTCAGCCCAGACTGGGCAGAGAATTGCGTTTGCCTGGTCAGGGGATGGGAAGCTGCAGCAGAAGTGGGGGACACCAAGAAAAAAACAATCCATGCTCAGGTTAATGGAATTGCTTCAGAAGAAGAGGGCTCCTGCAGACCAGGACCTAATGAAATAATCTCTGCTACTTCTTAGACTTCTACCCCACTGGGCATTCCTCCCTTTCCACATATATCTGTGCAATCATGTAGTAGCTGCTGAACTCAAGAGATTTTGTCTTTTCTTTCCTGCCTACAGGAGAAGTGGCTTTCTAAACCTAGAGAAAAAAGTTAGAATCAAATGAAGATACGTTGTCTCTCTGGTTTCCTCAGACCCTCTACTGTATTTCTTACTTTGACTTTTACATTTACTAGAGGAACTTTTCTTTATTTTTTTCAGTCAGTTCAAAGCACCCCCCTCTTTTTGTTAGAAACCTTTAGGAAGAGACACAGAATTGTCAGCTGGTCAAAGGAGGTCACTCAGTCTGGTGATTCCAATTAAGAAGTTAATAACTTGAGGAAGATATTTCTAGTAAAATATGCCAAGAGAAATGTTTGAGAATCTCCACTGTCTGAACTTTTCTTGTAACTTCTGTGGTTTGTCGCAGAGATCAGCAGTGAAGGAATGCCAGTATGTTTCTTTTACAGAGTTTGGCATGTGTTGCCTCAGCTTAGGACTTTATAGCAGTCTCCACCTAATAATGCTTTCTTCCAGACCTCTGAGTAGGTTATGATAATCTTGACTATGAATATTCAAACATGTGAAGTGCAGAATATATGTCCTTTCCTAAAATAGTTTATTATTAAAGTTTATTCCATGTAAAGAGTAGCAGTGTCCTATTAAGGCAGGTCTGAAGCTTGCATCTGTGTGAATCACAGTTACTGAAATACATTATTTTTCTGTAACTGTGGAAGAAGAGATTGAAGCTATGGGACACAGGGAAGGAGTACTCTCTCACCAGTTCAAATGAAGTTAGTAATAGTGCCTGTACTTTTCATTATAATTGGATTTGAGTAGACAGTCACTTTGGTGTGCTCACTCTCTCAGCTCTGGTAATTAGCAGGCTGAGAAGGAAGTACCCTGATTTTCCTGAGCAGAGGTGGGCACATAGCCAGCACACACCAGTGTGTAAACTGGGTCACACCAGCATAAGCTCAACTAAAAGTATGGTGTGACCATAAGGGGGAAAAAAGGATCATTTAAAGTAGGAATGTTTTAATGTTTTATTAAAAGACTTCAGGTTTGGAATTCTCTCTCTGAATAAAGTTAGTTGTGTTTGCTTTTAAAGTTTAGCTGGCACTGTAGTTACTAAAGGCATAGGGAGAGAGGAAACGTTGTTTCTATTGGCTTGCCACTTTTATTTGGGGAACTAAAAGACCCACCACAAGATTTTCTGTTGGCTGTGACCCCTGAGCATTACTCCCAATGCAAAAAGGAGGAGAGAGATGGGGACCAGCTTGTCAAAAAGAGGCTTAATGGAGCATTTACCTCTATAAAAAGCACTCACAGTAGGTGGCACTGCTCTCATGTTCAGCAGTGTTAAGGCATGAAAGAGAACCCTACCTTGTTACCAATTCCTCAGGTGATCTTCTGAGTCGTATTTTAAGTTCCAGCTTCTGGAATCACTTTGAGTGCATGGAAATTTCAGCTGTCAGTTTAAAGACAGAAATTTTCTAGTTGCAGCTGAAGAGAAAGGCTGAAAATGTGACTTAACAGCGCATGGAGGAGTTCATGTTCTGTGTTTAAAAATGGGATGTTTTCGAAGAGGGGTCTGACTCACATTATTTAAATATTAGTTGAATGTTACTGTCAGTTATGAAATAACATCTGTTTAAAATTAATGCTAGTTATAATTTAGTAGTTAAAATTATTCTTTTCCTTGTTAATTCCAGTATGGGTCATGTTTGTAGCTACTTCTGTTCTTGCTGTTTTTCTCACCTTTACTTCAGTAATTAGCTGTCATTTCTATTTTCAGGCCATAAGTGGAAGCAAGGGATGTGGTCAAAGGAAGAAATTGACATTTTGATGAGTAACATTGAGCGTTATTTAAAGGTATGTTTAGAGTATGTTCCCTGCTCGTTGACGTGGTGATGCAATTCCTGCTAGAAACAACTTTCTTTAGTACTTCCCAGAATATACAATAAGCAATCTGAATCAGTTTGTTGTAGGAATGATCATCACCAATTTGAAATACATAAGAAAATGTTATTCATAGACAGGATTTAAGTACTGCTGAATGTAACATTGCTTTTAATTTTTGTACTGGATATATAGCCCGTTTTGAGCATTCTGACATGACATTTTATATGATTAAATCTCTTTCTCTGACTATACATTAAGGACTCATAAAACTTTTGTTAAAGATGGTGGAAAAAATTGCATTAGCAGTTTCCTTACTGAGCACTTAATACAACTTCCAGACATCCCTGGTGCTCGGTCTGTGATTGTGTACTGTATTAGCAGGATGCCTGTGTCTGCTTTCTTCCCCTTAAATTACTGGGGTCAAAGTTCAGTGTAAATGGGCATGTGGTGAACACGCTGACAGTGATAATTGCTCATAAATCATATTTGTGGTATGCTTGCAGCTGAGAATATTTGAGCTGAGCCCTTACAACTGAGATTATATAGCCTGGATATTACACCAGGCTATATATATTCACCATCCTTCACATGTGGTTAAAAAAAAAGCCCTGAATTTAGTGTTCACTGGAATAAAAATCCACACTATTAGTTGAAGAGAGTGTCTGCCCACACATATATTAGAGGTTTTGCCACAAAATCATTCATGGGTAATACTATGTTTTAAATCTAGTAAAGCTTTCTTAAGCTAGCTAAATAACTTCTGAGTTACTGATAAGTCATTTGATTCATTATTTTCCCATTTATCTGCTTTCTTATATTGATTTGAATAATTGAAATATAGTGATTCTTCGTTTAAGCTGAGGTTAAGCTTTACTATTATTACTTCATTGCAGTGTTTTTGTATTGAATTTATTTGAGTTCCCATCAGAACAAGAAGAGTAGTTTAGTTGAAATAAATAGCTTTTGTATAGGGGCTATCTAAAATTATGTAATAAATCAATATAGCAGTGTTTGACAGCCTTCCCGTGTATGGCCACAGACTAATTCCACTATAGTACATATTCCATGATGTTCTATATGATGGTTCAATTTTTGATCTTAACATATACATTGGACAGATTTATTTTTTTTTATTATATGTGGATAGGTGTTAGAATTTCTGTGTCTCCCTGGACTCCAACATAAAAAAACCAAAACAACAAAACCTAGTGTTCAAGGATTTGTATTTGAGGGAGCTAATCCATAAATACTCCATTTTACTTTTGGACTGTAGTATTTTTGATACACAGAAAGCTGCATAATGGCTTCAGTTCTTGTGTTCTACTTCTTGATTCCTAGGAGACTTTATCTAAGGTGTTCTGTTTGTGGTTTTTGTTTGTTTTTTTTTTTAAATGCTTTGTTCTAGGCCCGTGGAATAAAAGATGCCACTGAAATTATATTTGAAATGTCAAAAGATGAAAGAAAAGATTTCTACAGGACAATAGCTTGGGGTCTGAATCGGCCTCTCTTTGCTGTCTATAGAAGAGTTCTTCGCATGTATGATGACAGAAACCATGTTGGAAAGTATGAAACCCTCTAATGCTGCATGGTTTTATTGGTATGAGTAGGGTCATGTATTTATGCTCAACATGTTCTGTGTGAGACAGAAAATTTTAGCCAAACAGGCCTAGATTTTGCTAATATGTCCCCTCTGCTCAATTCTGATAGCTCATCCTTGGCAATAGTTGTGTTCAGTTGATTCAATGACAGCTTTAAAGAACAGACAAACAAAAAGCCCAAAACAAAGGTGAATAACAGATTCTGATATGATGACAGGACTTGGACACAAGGATGGATCTCCTGAGAAGTAATTTTTTTCTAGAGCTGTGACCTGGAAGTAATTGATGCCCTGGCTTGCCATTTTTTAAAGCATTAATCTGGTGCTATCCAGAAAGAATACTATATTTTAGTTTTTGAAGGCAGCTGAAAATTAAAAATATTTTCTCAGTGCTGATATACTTTTTTGATGAAGAGTCAGCTTTATGGTGATGGTGAATTGGGACAGTAAGGAAGAAGCTGTTTATTTGAAAGACTAATGCAGAAAATTCTAATTCTGTTCATAGGAGTAAGATCATGAAGAATGAGGAATTTTTCTGACAAATGAGAGGAATCTTATACCAGTTAACCTTAGAAATGCACTAATGTGGAAAATGACATTTGTTCCTCACATTCAAGTGTTCAGTCAGATTGTGTCTTACAGCTGAAATTCCTTAATCTCTTGTTCTAGCTAAATGTGTGCCGTGTTGTTAGTAAAATAATATTTATGCTCTATTCTTTCTGTTTAAAATAATGTCTTTTTATTTACCTGTTGCTTAGGTATACTCCTGAGGAAATTGAAAAGCTTAAAGAGTAAGTCATCTTATGAACAAAGTCATTCTTCCTTGTTTATATTTAGTAGCTTGATCCACTTTTAAGGGTTTCCTTATATGAAATCACTGAAGAGTTAACAAATAAATTTGACTGCCCCAACACTACCCAGAAATAGTAGCTTCTATCTAAAGAAAAATGAAACTACATTTGAATTCTTTTAAATTTTTTTTCTAATGTGTGTTCAGACCCTAACAATATGTAACCAAGTTCTAAAGCAAGGCTTCTGTTGTAACTAGAAAAGTTTCAGATTTTTACAAGCACAGTCAATATTTGTGGTTATGAAAAATAGAAGTTCCTTTTCTTTACAAAATTTGAACAAAGGTTATTCCTACAGGAAGTGGCACGTCAAGAGTAGGATCTCCCCTAGGAAGTACAGTTGTCAGTACAGCTCAAAAAGCCTAATTTTGAGTATGAACCTGGTAGATCAAGGAGATGGGGCTGCAGATTTTATCCCCTCCTGCACATTTCCATGCTCGAGCAGCTAGAAGAAGCCGTAGCACTGAAGGGAGGAAGGAAGGGAGTATATTGCATTGCACTGATGGATCTGTTTGGATCAGTTGAGCTGGTTTGTGTCATTCACAAGGTGCCTGTGGTTCCAGATGTGTCAGAACTACTTATGGATCAGCATATTAAGCAGCCTGCTGTCATGTGAAGGAGAAAGATGATTGCTAAAATGATGAACATGACTATGCAGTGTTTTGCTTAATTTAAATTTTAGGATGCCTGGGTTTTCATTGGGCATTACTGAAATTTCTCAAGTGCTCTCTACATCACCTGAAAGTCATTGAGGAACCTGTACAGAATGGAAATTAGCTGTTTATCTAAACATTCATACTGTGTTTAACACACTCATTAAGCCTTCAGAATCTTCCTGTAAGACATATACTATGCATTTTATATGTATCTTGTGGCTCAGCTGGTTCAAAAGGCTTCTAGAAATACATAGGAAAAAGTAGCAGAAAATACTAATTGTAAAGTAGCAGAGTGATTTCTCCTTTCTCTCTTTAAGCCTGTCAACTGCACATTCATTCTGTTTTTATTAGAGAATATTTGATATTTTGGTAATTTCCTAACTGGGTATAGTATTAATGAGCACGTTTCTCTTTAGGCTGAGAGTAAAGCATGGTAATGATTGGGCCACAATAGGAGCTGCCCTGGGGAGAAGTGCTTCATCTGTAAAGGATCGATGTAGACTGATGAAGGATACCTGCAACACAGGTGAGGTAAATGCTGGTGTCAGAAGTGGATATTCTGGTTAAAATTCTGTCTCTTGTGTTTAATGGTTATAGAGTTACACTGCATGTTTGGTGTCAAGAGAGAGACAGAGACAATTCAGGAGTAAAGTACTGTTTGTTTTGTAATGTATATTTTCAAGTATAAAGGAAAATTCAGTTAGCCCTCATGTGAATAATGTGCACTAAATTGTTGCATGGTTAATTCACTCCAGCTAGTACAGTTCAGATAGTTTGGATCAACTTGCTTTGGTTACTATTTGTACAAGTTCTGTGTGGCCTTATTCATCTGTGAGAGGAAAAGAGAAATTTGGCAGCAGAGCAATGGAATTGTTGATTTGTTAATCAAGAATGAATATAATATAAATTATTAGTGATTAAGAGCAGTTACATCTTCTTCACAAGTTAATATTTGCATCTGGAATAAGGTGTTGACCGTTAAATATCTGCTGGCATGTTATGGATCAGAACAGAGAGTATGTGTTGCTAGTTAAGTTGGAGGGCTTCTCTCTCTTTCAGGAAAGTGGACAGAGAAAGAAGAAAAAAGACTGGCAGAAGTAGTGCACGAGCTGACAAGCACAGAGCCAGGTGACATTGTCACACAAGGTGTGTCGTGGGCTGCGGTGGCAGAACGGGTCGGGACGCGCTCGGAGAAGCAGTGCCGCTCTAAATGGCTCAACTATCTCAACTGGAAACAAAGTGGAGGCACTGAGTGGACCAAGGAGGATGAAATAAATCTGATCTTGAGGTTTGTTATTTTAGTTACTTTTAAAGGTTTGTAATATGTGTTGCTAGCGGGATTCCATTGGGGTTCATTTTGCTGGTTTCCTAGACACTGAAAATTCTAGAACCTTCCAAAAATCACTGCTGTGTTTACAGTTCCCAGAGATTTATTATTGAACATATTTTTTGTTTTTTGTTTTTTTAGTGAATGTTAGTGTTCGTGAAAGGTGTCAGATTGAAAACCCTGGAGACTGAAGTCTTCTTTATTCCACAGAAAAGGTACAGCACAGGCAGCAAACCATGCAAGCTTTCCACACGTTGCCCCACCGATGCGCTTTAACCCTTAACTGGAGGGTAGCTCAGTCTCCCTGCCCGTTCAGTCCTTGGCCTCTCTGCTGAGATGACCAACAAGGGTCAAGTGTGGTGGTGGTTTCTGTGATGTGGACATCTTGTCTACAAAGAACTAAACTGAGACTGCAAATTAATTTCATGTAGGCCAACAAATACTGATTGGATATCAGCATCTCTGACTACGTTTGAACTGGCAACCTGGTAGTGACTTTGGAAATCTTTTGCTCTCTCCAGTCCTCCTCCAATTTTGAATGCCTTTAACTCAAGCTTTTTAGCCAGTGGATTTTTATGGTTGGGTGGGAATAAAAAGCCAAGACATCCAGGGAATCTAAGGAATACTTACAAAGTAGTATTAACAAATTTACTGAAGCTGTTTGACATAAACTCAAAATGAGGAGCTGATTCCACATTTCAGAATGTGCTGGGTATATTTCTTAATATTTCTGGTTTGGTCTGTCCAGATATCCTTTACTTATCCTACAGGGTTGGTTTTGGTAGTTTTTTTTTCATTTTTACTTCTTTCTTTCTTTAGCTAGCAAGAGTGCTCTTGCCTTATTTGTGAAGAGGACTTTCCTTAACTTCCACAAAAATACTTTCCCCTCACTATTCACTTCTCTTTCATATGCTCCATGTACAGATAAGGGCAATTCAGAGATTTTTAGTGATTTCAAACAGATTCTGGTAGAAAAGAATGTCCCTTATCTGGAGAGCCTGCTGGGATTGATTTATGAGGAAGTGTTTAATGCTGTAGTTAACTTCATCTACTTTGGCTAAGAAGCATCTGAGAGAAGGCAAAAATCTGTGCTAAGGACAGATGGTTGTTACTTAGAAGAAAACAAGTAAATATCATAACATGAAATTAATTAAGTGAATGTTTGGAGTGAATCTCAGGAAGTATTTCCTGCCTTGGAGATTTGTTTGGGGAATGTTTTTGCAAAAAGAAAAGATGCAAGTACCACCACTTGGAATGCTTCACGATAATCTGATTTAAGACCTAATGTAAAAATAAATAAGGAGAATAATCCTGCATGGCAAGGAGATGGACTGGATCATCTAACAGGTCTAGTCCATCTTCTGTTGTTTATGATTCTGCTTGACCTCTGGCAGCGTGGAGCCTTGGAAGCCTGTGTCGATTCCTGAGCTCTGGTGGGCTGGTCACTAGCATGTCGTTCTGCGCAGTTTCGTGTGACACGGCCGGACGTGTGCGGCATCCTGCCGGGCTGCAGAGCAGTTTCTGACATGTCAATGTTTTCTCTGTCCTGCCAGGATAGCGGAACTTGAAGTTTCTGATGAAAATGACATCAATTGGGACTTATTGGCTGAGGGATGGAGTAGTGTCCGCTCCCCGCAGTGGCTTCGGAGTAAATGGTGGACCATTAAAAGACAGATTGCAAACCACAAAGATGTTTCATTCCCTGGTAATGTACTACTTGAACACTTCTCTTCTGAAAGCTCCTTTCACATATGTCAAAGGAATAAGGCTGCATTTTGTTGTCTGCTTACAGCATTGCTGGCCAAAGTGCACATTGCTCCTTTGCTGGAAGTTACTGGCCCCTTTAATCTGCTGGCTGAATTGCTCCTACAAGCAATCCTTAAGTGTTTCAGTCAAACAGGCCAAGCTGATGTGTACAATTAGACAGATTTTGCCATTCCTTCTGGCTTTGGATAAAGTGAGAGTATGTATATAAGCAGGTCAGCTGGCAGATCTCAGATGATGCTGATCTTTGGTATGGAGGGCAGTGACCTCTTCAGGTGGAAGAGGAGATGTATCTGCAGCCTAACTATGGCCTCAGGCTATGTGTGTTGCCTTTACTGTGTTAAAATGTAATCTCTGTCAGGTGCTGAGCCTTAGCTGTAGACAGAAAGTAGATCTACTACTAGGTGCAGTGAGGAGGAGGGCAGGAGTCAGGAATATAAAGCTCCCCCAAATACATTTCATACCATTTTCCTGTTCTGGTTTGGAGAAATTAGTGCTTAAGCCGAAGAGGTGTCTGTGACCTTCAGGCCTCCCTTTGTCTTACTTGGGGAGAGGAAAAATATCAGAGACTAGTCATATCATAATTAATGAAAGGTGTAATTTAGTGCACACTTGTGCTGTGGTTGACAGTGTGGTTATATATTAGTCCTGCCTCAAGGCTGCAGCTGAGAGTAGAGCCCCTGTTACCACACATTAATAGACAGTTGTTGCATCAAATAATTCATAAGATAAATGCAGCACTGCATCAACAGGCTCTGCTGTCTTCCCTGACAAAGGGGAGATGTTTAGGCCTTTTGCTGTAATGAATTCTAGAAAAGCTGAGGCCTCAGGTTTTGTGATCTGCTGTTACATCAGCTGCTCCCTCAGCAGGGCCAAAGCAATCATAGAGAAGAAGGATGTGTGGTTCTGTTGGAGCAATGGGCCTCTTCATGCACAGGTGAAGAATTGTGATATAACCTCTGTGGGATTCATTCTCTCTTGCTCCTCATTTTCAGTGACATTTCTGTGAAGCTCTTGAACAAATCTGCTTCCATGTTGTAGAAGATTAGAGGATTTACTTCTGGTAGCAACATTACACAGCTAGTGATACTGGCACTTGATAGTAGCTTGGGATATACCATGCATCATTTTAGAGAGCTCCAAAATTGTATGGGCTATGTGTTCTTTTTTTCCCCCATGCATCTTGAAGTGCCTGGGTTCCATGAAGAAATCTAGTTTACTGCTGTAGTTGGCTATAAATGATCTATGTATGTGCTAAATTTCTAGTTTCTGCATCTCTGGAAATGGCTTAAGTTCCAGATTCTGTAGGATTTTGTTTGCTCTTTTCATCTTGGGTAAATCACCAATTACAGCATTTCAAATGTGCTTGTTCAACCTGCTTTAGCATGAGTGTTTTTTCTCTCAGTGCTGATAAAGGGTCTTAAACAGCTCCACGAGAACCAAAAAAACAACCCAGGGCACCAGCTCCCAGAGAACAAATGTGGCAGTGGCTTAGCAAACACTAACCCCGGCTCGGGGGTGCAGCACGTGCAGATCCGCGTGGCGCGCTTGGAGGAGAGCACGGGCAGTGCCCCGAGCCCCATGGCAGCTCTGCAGATCCCAGTGCAGATCACCCACGTCTGTAAGTACTGAAACAAACCACTCACACAAAACCTGAACCTTCCTTCTGCTAAGGTGGTGAAGGAGGAGTGAGCATGTCTTAAACGGTTATATTCATTCTCCCTTGGTCATGCCATAACTTCAGTTGAAACATTTCTGTATTCCATTTACCCGTTTCTAATTTTGTAAGGCAAATGTTAATATTGCTGTGGCCATCATTCCAAGAAGCTACAATTGGAGCACCTGAACATAGGTGTTGTTGGTGTCTGTTTGTGTGTGTGCACACAGGAGTTTGCCACATGACCAGTTCTTTGAAAAGCTTTCACAAACTTCTTAATGAACATAGAGTGTGTGTGTTTATTCCTTAAGTTGTTTCTGGTCACTCTTGCACAGAGCAATGAACATCATGTACAAGTTCTCCTTTTACCTAGACTGCTGTCCCTAAGTTCTGATGCAGGGCACTGAAGGGAAGGTATAAGTATTTTTTTCTGATCCTTTATTATGCAATTATTTCTAGTCACAAACACTCTGGAAAATGTTAGCTTCTAAGTTACACCAACATTCAGCCAGTGTTCTGCTCAACCACTGTATTTTTTTTTAAGATGATGCTTCCCATGCTCTTAAGAATGAATTTTGCTCATTATCTAACATTGATTCTCAGATTTGCTCTGAGTGTAGTTCTTACTGATTGATTTTGTAACTAATCTTATTAAGTAATTCCAGTCACATGCAGTCTGTCATCTGCACTGTATATTATTTTGCACCATTTGTCATTTGTAAATTTTATTAGGAAAATTTAGTGCTTTGGTCTTGCTGATTACCAAATAGTTACAGAATATTCTGAGTTAGAAAGGATCCACGTGGATCATCGAGTCCCAGCTCTTAAATGAGTGGCCCATACAGGGATTGGACCCATAGTCCTGGCATTATTAACACCCTGCTCCGAGCTAAGCTGATCAGTCTACAAACTGATTCTTCAGACTATGCATGAATAGGCATTTGGCAGACAATTTTCTGTTTATAATTTTAGTAATCTATTTATTAAGTGCTAGCTTCATTTTATGTGGTTTATTTTCTAATTAGAATGACAGATGACACCAAGCCAATAACTTTTTGTCTGTCATAATATGTCAGTTGTCTCAGACTTTGAATGAGGCTTGATCGAAGCCAATGGGTTTTGATGAGCAGGCAGGATAGGCTGGGATCCTGGAACCTTTAGCCATTTCTAAATTGAATCGTGTAATGGTTATTTTGTGACTTCACTTGCCCATGTCTGCCTAACAAGCCTTTTCCCCCATTTTAGTCTACTTTTCTGAAGAATTTCTGGTTGTGTAATCACAGTGAATTTTGTATTGTGTGTTTCACAGTCCCATGAGAGCTGAACCTCTTAGCTGCTTTCAGCTGCATTTGGTGCAAAGCTCAGGGTCTGAAAGGGGCAATTCCTGAGGTTTTATGAATATACTGGCTAGGTCACTGACAGGCCATACTTTACAGCTCTCTGCTATTGAGTGCCAGGAAATCTGCAGCAGAAAACCTTGAACATGCCACTGCAATAATAATAGCTTCCAAAATTGAGCTTTTATGTTCTTAAGAGACCAAAATTACTGTATTTTGCAGCCATAGAGTCTGAGATGGCAAAGTTTCCACTGCTTGGGTCACCGTTATCATCTTGTAGATCTTTTCCCCTTCTGGTATTTAGGAAATTACTGGAAAACCCCAGGCAGGGTATTAATTTTGTTTCAGCTTCCTGGAACTTGTGATATTTTTTTAAGAGTAAGTCAAAATTGTAATTATGGTTATAAAGTTTTGAGTACAAGTTGTTTGGGCCTGGTGATCTTAAAAAACCTGGTACATCAATTGTTTCCAGTGCTTCTCTTCACTGCTTTTAGAATTAGTGGAGCTAATTGCATAAATAATTACACAGTTATCGTAAGAATACTTACAGCTTTTATACTGCAGTCATAACACACAGGCTAGGTAAATATCTGGGAATCATTTGAACTTTCATTAGGGGTGGACATACTGTGGAGGGAAGAAAAAATTAAAAATACAAAAAAATAAAAAGATGTCTGTGAGAAACACTACAATATTAAGCATGATACCAGTTTGAAGCAAGCAGTACATGATCCAAAGGATATTATTACACCAAAGGGTATCGTTACATTAGAACCTCTTGCAAATCTCATTACAAAAAGTAATTAAATATGTCAGAAACTTTATTTTCTGCTTTTATCTCGGTGTGCTAAACCCATACTTACTTTCTTTTGCTCTTTTGGATTGTAGCATGCTCTCTTTAAATAGAATTGTATCTTGGGTACTAATTAGAGAACCTTGTCATTAGGACTGCAGCCAGTTTTCTTTTTCCTCTTAGGGGAATTAAAAGTACCCTGCCATGTATTAATTATAGTATGTTATGCTCTCTACAGGGCTGAACATTCTGGTTTACATACTTTCCTTTTCTTTTTTTTCCTTCCTTTTGCAGCCTCAACCGATTCCCCTGCTGCTACTGTTGACTCTGAGACAATAACACTTAACAGTGGAACACTACAGACCTTTGAGATTCTTCCAGTAAGTAACTGGTGTTTGTTACTGTGGTTTTTCCTTTTCAACCCAGCTACTTCTTAGATTATAGAAGTGTGCATTTCCAAAAAAAAAAAAAAAAAGAAAGAAAAGAGAAGGTTTTCAAGTAGAGAGAAGAGTTCTAAAACCTATTTCTGAAAGAGTAATCCATTAGGGCTGCCAAGTAAACTGAATTATAGTTAAATGTTTTAAATTTGCTTTAATGCTACAAAGTTTTCCTTTGTGCTTGGATTTTTTTCATTGTTGAAATCTGACATAAAGGAGCTAGAGAAAGCTCCCAGCAAATAAAGATTGTCTTAGTTCCATTGTCCTATAGTTTGTAGAACTGTTTCTCTTTCATCTCAATGCAAAAGTAAGTTGAATTTGTCCCTTTTTTACCTGCTGTTGTACAGCATAATACAGACCTGCTGGGCTCCTGCCCTTAATACTTGCCTTGGTAGCCTAAGGCTACAGATGAGGATTTTTTTCTGCTTTTTGAGTGTAGTGCAGTAGTCGGTGCAGAAGGGATTGGATTGGCGTGGTGATTTTCCAGGAGAGTTACATTTAAGCTGGTTTATGTAAATGAAAATGCTCCAGTATGTCCTGGGCAGTGCATTTGGGTATTAAACCCGTGTTGTCTTTTCAGTCTTTCCACCTGCAGCCGACTGGGACACCAGGTACCTACTTACTGCAGACCAGCTCGAGCCAAGGCCTCCCTTTAACGCTGACCACGAGTCCCACCATGACCCTGACGGCCGCGGCCGCTCCCGCCTCCCCGGAGCAGATCATCGTTCACGCCTTGTCTGTGAGCTCGGGGCTGGGCACTGGGGGAAGGGCAACCTTGTCACGCAGGGCCCTGCACATGCACCTTAGTCTTGCAAAGCAGTTCTTAAGTCATAACAATGCGACTTTGCTTAAAATCCTGAAGACTTGAGAATCTGGGGGTTTGTCTATTGTTTTTAAAAAACAACCTCAGGTTGCTTCATAGCTTAGCTTAGTGAGCAAGTGCTGAACAGACTGTCTCCATTTAGATGCTTGGTCCCCAGCAAAACCAAGTCTTGATGTTTTGTGATGTTTTCAGTTACTCTCACAAATAGATATTGGTCCACAACGCTTGCACAATAGTGACAAGTATTGCTTTTTATTAGAGGGAGGGAAGGGGAAGCAAACTGGAGATTGAATCACAAATGTGATGAAAAATTCAGTGGAAAAAACACTGATCTTTTGAATCTACAGTGATCCTCACCTGAATGGTTGCCTCTTTCATATTATTATGTATTTACTTTGTTTGTGACTTAAAGAACACATGACACCACATTCAGTCTACAAAGTTATCCTTTAGGAACAGGAAAGGTCAACAGATGACCTGGGCTGGCATAGTATATATATAAAACTCTAAACTACACTTAGCAATTGGAATCTTTTTGCTTGTATTTGCTTGAAAGATTTGTAGATAGTTACAGGAAAGTCTCTGACCTTTTTTGGGCTTTTGTTTGTCTCTTTTTTGCAAATGCTGCTGACAGCCAGAGCATTTGTTAAACACAAGTGACAACGTCACAGTGCAGTGCCACACGCCGAGTGTCATAATCCGCACCGTTGCTGCTGAAGACATCTCCTCCTCTGTCACCCAGACAGAACTGGCTGTGGATGCAGACATTCAATCAGCTGACCTGGCAGATCCTCCAGACACCCTAGGAGCAAATACTTTCCCACATGATATCCATCAGTCCAAGCTGAGTGATGAAGAGCCGTCAGCCTACAACGAAGGTGATGCTTCCAAATTTAGCAGCAGGAACAGTAGAGAACTGATGGAGGGAGTTATGGTAAGAACAGAGGAGGAGATTGCTGATGCTAGCCTGAAACAGAATGAGGATTCTCACTCTGATTTACCCAGCACTTACGTTACTGAGGTAAGGGAGGGTGTGATACTTCATATTTTCCCCATTTCTGCCTGGAGAATTATTTCATTGAATCTGTGGCCTATGTTAAGCTATTAATCTGAAATATCCCAGTGATTTCATTTATTTTGGTAGCTGAAGGGAGAAAGATGAAGAGAGGCTATTCACAAGAGCATATAGTGACAGGACAAGGGGGAATGGCTTCAAACTGAAAAAATGTAGGTTTAGATGAGGCATTAGGAGAAAGTTCTTTCCTGTGAGAGTGGTGAGGCACTGGAACAGGTTGCCCAGAGAAACTGTGGGCTGCCTCATCTGTGGAAGTATTCAAGGCCAGATTGGATGGGGCCTGGACGGGTCTTCAAGGTCCCTTCCCATCCAAAGAATTCTGTGATTCTGAATTCACAGTTCTACAAGTATTTGCTGAGATCCTCTATCCTTGAGTTTGTTAGTATGTTACAAGTATGAAAGTAACAACATTTAATTTGGTACCAGGGCTTATATTTAACTTCATCTGGAGCACTGAGCACCTCACTAGCTGTGGAGTTGCTTCACTACTCAGGGTACCTCTGCAAGTTGACAGTGGAAAGCTGCAACATTGATAGCACTGAGCAGTTGCCTTCAGGTGATTCCTGCTTGATGCTGTTGCTTTAAACTGGGCTGTTAATTGTTCAACACACCTGCATCAATAGATAGGTTGAGCAAGGGAGGAGAGCTAGAATATTTAGGTTTTGCTTTGAGTCTAATAACATACTTCAAGATGTACTTCAGTTTCCCGTTTCAAGGACTTCTGTTAAACATACTGCTCCAGTCAAGTATCTGTTAAATGGGAATTTGAAACATTAAGCTACTTCTTGCTCTGGCCTCAGATTTATTCACCTCCAGCACCTGAGATGGAAAAATGAGTTTATCCAAATGATTACAGGTATTTTGATTGTTTCTTTTAGTTGCTGGAATTATGAAACTGACTAAGTCACAGAAAACAGAGGTGCTAAAAAGAAGATAACACTCTTTACTGAGTAGAAAATTCCTCTTCCTTTACAGGTTTGGTTAAGTTGCAATTTGGGAAAAGATGAGTAAGGATGAGATACCCCTTCCTGTTTTTTAGAACACTGTTCTCTACAGTAGCTGCATTTCTGCTTTGTCAGCCTTGAAAAATCCATCATTAATATGCTTTGGCCTTGTCTTCAAAGAAGCTTCTAATAGACAGTGCATATCTGTTCTGCTCTTACAAAAGGGAGAATCTTTGTACATCTCAGGTTTGCTACTATGGAAGCATCTGAATCCCGAGTACATCAGAAGATGGGATTATTCTTCCATTTTCCTCTTTCTGTATCATGGTTGACATAATTGTGATAAGATTTTCAACATTTGAGGCAGACCATCAGCTTTCTATTCTTATTTTAAAACTTCAGCTTCTCAAGATAGATTTAATAAACTTTTGATATTAACCTAGTTCCTACAATAACTTTGTACAAATTGCTCATGGCTAGCAGAATGTAATCTTTTTTTTTCTACACAGAAAAACAAACTGAATTTGTAATTCTGATTTGCCTTACCCGTCAAGTCAGATTCAAGTTTGACATGTGTACTTAAATTCTAGGAAATAGTGAACTGTCTGTGAGTAATTCTCAGTGAAAAGTTACTCCAGAAAAACATGCCTAAATTTTGTTTTCTTCAAGTCAGTGTTATTTTTATGAGCTTGCCAGGGTTGTATTGTCACTGTGGGTGGGTAGTGGGAGGCAGGCAGTCATGCTGCAGGGTTTTATTATTTCTGGCTGGGAAAGGTGCCCATTTGCCACAATGGCTCCTTTAGTTTTTCACGCCTCCTCTTTCCCAGTTTCAGGCTTTGCAGCCCAGTGCTGCTGGTGGGCAGAGCTGTGTGCTCTGCTGAGAGCTGTTCCTGCAGGTCAGGCACACCATGCCCTTGTGGATGGGACCAAGTGCAATTCACAGAGCTGTAGCACAAGCTGTCAGCTCCTCTCCAGCAGCATCAAGGAAGGGATTTTCAGACAGCTGCCTTTGCAAAAACACTGTGGAGTTACGTGGGGAAATAAGTTTTCCTACAAAGAACAACGTGTAAGAACATCAGGATTTTCTTAAACACAGAGGGCTGTTACCTCTGAAAACAGTGACAAATCCAGGTACCTTCCATTGTGTCAGCAGCAGTTGCTAGCATTCTACATCAGGGATTCCTGAAGTTTGATCAATCCTTAAGCATGTTACACACAAAAACTGGACTCCATGTATCTCTGCTGGTTCTGGCAGTACTGTGTGGGATGACTTTTCACTGCATTTGTGGAACCAGGAGTGTGCTGTGACACTGAGTCAGCCAGATGTGTTGCTGCCATTCGAGTGCCACAGGAGCCAGGGAAGAGGCAGGAGCAGCAGCAGTGGCAGGGCTGGAAGAGAATGAGGGTATTGACAACTTGTACCTGGAAGGAATCAGTGTTGCCAGTCTTGTGGTACCATTAGGTTCAGCAAAAAAATTCTGGAGCCAGATTCCAGCCAGTGACAGACCAAGCAAGGCACAGCAAATTAGGTGGGTCTTTTGAGCTCTGTGTTCAGTGTCACTTAAAATTTGACAACAGGAATTGTGAAACTTCAGGTAAAGCTGTTTGGTTTGTGGAACAGGTAAGTGCTATAAAGGTAATGCTTCAGTCTCAGAACATCTAGACAGAAAGTAGTGGAAAAGCCTAATTATTCCTATTCACAGGAATATAATATTTGACTTGCAAGGGAGCATTTTATCACCACCTTGCAGTGTCTCCCTTCCTCTCCACTTTACTCAACAGGGTAAAATTCCTCTCATCTTGTTTTTGAGTACCTGCTCTAAGATGAAACATGCCCTGTAAATGTTAAAATACATAGTGACATTCAGTTTAATGAGATAAAATTCATCCAGAGTGTATTGCTTACTGTGAAGTTTGGCTGAGCAATGCAGGTTTTTGTTTGTGCTGCAATGAATACACTCTCATTGCCTGTTCTGTGTTGTGCAGGACTTGGGTTCCCCAACAATAGAAGAACAAGTTGATCAGCCTACAATAGATGATGAGACTGTGCTTATTGTTCCTTCTTCCCATGGTTTTATCCAGGCAACAGATGATATAGATAGTGAATCAGTCTTGCCCTTGACAACTCTCACAGGTATGACATTAAAGCAGTGTATAGAGCTTTTGAGTCTCTGCAGAAAACACTTCATAGACCCTTGCTTTCTCTTAAATAATGTTACATATGTGAAACTCAAGTAACCTAACAAATACTCCTCCCCAGAGGAAGGATCTCCCCGTAGAGCCCTCAGAGGGTCAGCACTGATAGTGCAATACCTGATGGATGCAAATGTGAGTCACACCCTTGCATCCATATCCATCCATCTTGGTCATCACTTACTTTCTCTAAAGATACTCAAAACCCACCTGGATGTGGTCCTGTACAACGTGCTCTAGCTGCACCAGCTTTAGCAAGGGGTTGGACTAGAGGATCTCCAGAAGTCACTTCCAACCCCAGCTATTCCATGTTCCTTTGAAACTAGAAATTGCAAACTGCCTAGTTTGAGCAACACTGCCTGTAATTATTTAGAATTCCAGGCTACATTTCCTGTCTCCTGCGTTTGTATTTTATATCTTGTTATAATGGCACAGCAATAGTTCTAATGCTTTTTGTCCCTTGCCAGATCCTATCCTACAGCATCACGGAGATGGGTCACACATAATTGGCTCATCGTTGGGCAGTCCTGACTCAGAAGATTCAAAGGATGTTGAGGATTTAGTGAGCTGTCACTGAGAAGCAGAAATGGTGTCCATTTTCTATTGACCATGTTTGCATTGTGAAGTTAGTTACAACCTGTGCCACATTTCCAAAGAAAGCAGTCACACTCTGTCTCTTTGAACAGAAGCTTCCAGTGTGAAATGACTACGGTGCACTTTCTCTGCTCAGGCTGTTTCCCTCATCCAGGAGGGAGAACTGAGCTGCCAGCCAAGCCCTGAGGTGCCACATCTCACTGGGGTGTTCCAGCGTGCTGAAGAGCCTCTGTTGCAGTGCTCACAGCGCTCAGATCATCCAGTCAGTTCTGATCTGACTTGTTACTGATGTGCTGAACTGCACACGTGGCAAACTGGACAGAAGTCAAGGATTGTGGACTGTAGCCTCTTAGTGCCGCAGCAAGTAGTAGTTTGCACAGGTTTCATGAAGAATGGGTGAGGATTTTTGCACTTACTGACTCTTGTAATACATGGAGTAAGAAACTGTTACATTTCTGGAAGGAGTAAGTTCCATCAAAGACTTCAGGGAGCATGGGCAGCATCGTGAAGCAGTGGTGTGTATTCCCATCTCACCTGACTCGTTCATATGTCTGTGGCATAGGAAGAAGGCAGAAGCTTATGGGACTTGCCTGGTCTGCTTGTTCCTGAGGAGTCCATTGCTGGCAATGGACAGAGCTCAGAAGAGATCACTTGTGGAAAATTTTTTCTTGTTTTGTTGTTTTTTTTTCTATTCTCTCATCACTACAGCAAGCTAAATAAAAAGGGAAGGGCTATGAGAAAGGGAGGCTACTGGGACCCACCAGCCTCCCCCGACAAGCTTGGAATTTCTTTGAGATGGTTGTGAGTGGGTTGGAGGGTTTGTCTCTGTTGCTGTTTACCTGACACTACCAGCCACCTCTCCAGACCTGATTTCTGCAGCAAGTATGTAAATGAGGAGTGGTGTGAAGGTGGCAAAGTCTTGGAGGAATAGCTCTGTGAGAGTCTGGACACAGGGCCTCGAGGAAAAGGAGGCAAATTAATTCCTACATTGTTTGAAACAGACACTAGGCTGAACAGCAGCCTATTAGCTAGGAAACAAGAGAAAAAGCTATAGAAACTAAAGACTTGTATAAATTATTTTATTTATTTCTGTAATTAGCTCTTCATAATCAAGAGTTGGTCTTTTTCAGTCTGTGGTTTTGTTAATGTGAAAAATAAGTTGTAGTTTTAAATGGTTGCCTAGGGAACAGAAATAATTGTATATTCAGTTTCAACAAAATAAAGAGTATTTGTCTTACTTGACTGTAAGATGCCATTTATTTATACTGCCACAGATCCTTTCAGTGCTGCAGTTTATTTGTACAGTAATTAAAAAAAGTGCATTTTTTTTCCAAAATGAAAAAGCTTGTGCCATTCTGAAACATCAGTACAACTGGAATGTTCATTAAGCGCAACAGTAGCTCTTCAAAAAAAAGCAGAATGTCACGTCTTATGGCAATAATTCTCCCCAACAAGAGGGACATTACATATACATTTACATGAAAATCATGTACTGATTTATCCTTGCACAACCCACTTCTTTCCTCTCAGGCTGATGGTTCTCACTTCAATGTCTTGAGTAGAGTTGAGAGCTGAGCTGGAAGCAGTCTGACACAGCAGCATCATTGCTGGGTATTCCCAATGTCCTTCATTTACCCACTTCATGGAAGTACAGGTTGGCACATATACATAACATGACAATAGAAAACAATATGTAGTAAATTAGATTTCTAAATTTGGGTTCCAGGTCTCCTTGTCGATACCAGTAGATCTAGAAGAGAAAAGGAGTTTGTGTTATTTCAAAAAGCCAGGTATTCTGAGGAAACTTCATTTGCTAACTGAATTGGCAACTTGCAGGTTTAGTTTTGGGTGTTTTTTCTTCCTGTAAAACAATCCAACTTCCTCTGGCCAGAGGGACTGAGTGTGTGTCTGTATGTGAAACTGGCCCTGAGGACAGGCACTGTCTGGTCAGCTTTGCTGAGAGGGAGGGAGAGCAGGTAGCTTAGCTGGAGGTGTTTTACCTCTCAAAGCTGGCTACACCCTGGTGGATGAGGACAAACATCAGCCTTGCACTAACACAGTCTGTTCTGGGCAGAGTCGTGGCCAGCAGCTGTAGGATCAAAAACTGGGACTGACCAGGCAATAGAGAGCAACTTCCCAGCACAGCCAGCAGTGAGGGGTTCAGGGCTGCCCCGGGTCACAGCTGGAAGAAGGAGAATGCTCCAAGTATGAAAAAGCTACAGCAGAAGAAGGAGCCATCAATGTGCCTCCCCATCGAAGGAGGTTTGGACTAGATGGTCTTTGACAGCCCCTTCCAACCCAAACATTTCTGTGATTCTGTGAACTCACACCTGCCAGTTCCCTTTGCTTGGGACCAGCTCCCTTGGAATTCTGCAGTTGTTGAGTAGAGGAACATCTTCTATTTGCTGTAGCTTCCTACCCCTGTAACTCATCCCCTGTGTTTGAAAGGTGCAAGTGCATGGCTGATCCCACTTCAGGTGTCTCCTGCAGCACAGTCCATCTCTGCATTCCCATTTCAGTGCTCTGCTCCCTGGTTTCCTACTCTGTGTCTCCACTGGCAGCTGTGGGTGGCAGTGCCACAGAGGTCACAAGTCTTGCACCACAGCTGGGCTGCAGGAGTTGGCTCAGTTCACACACTTACTCTGCAGTAAATACAAAACTCACTACCACTCCCTCATTGTCAGCTTGTGTTGTGGAGGCAGGAAAGCTTTTCTAGGAGAGTGTAAAAAAAGAAGGCAGCACCACGTAAAGCAGATTTTATTCAGAGCCATTGACTCAAAAGCACGGCAAACATGGCAGTACTTACAAGAATGCCAGCAGAAATGCAACACAAGGAGATGCAGAAAGCAAAAAATACATTCACAGGTTTTGGAGGTAGTTGCGGGAAGACAAAAGCACTGATTAGAGTGACCTGTATGGAGGAAAACAAAGATGATTTCAGTCTGGCCAGAGCTGCAGTGAGAAGAGGCTCAGCCCAAGGGCTGGAGCAGCACAGCCTGATCTGCACACCCCTCCCTGGCCTCTGATTCCCACCCCTGAGGAGCTGGAGGAAAATGTGCAAGTCTGGAGGAAAACTGCTTTGATAGAGCTGCACACTGAGAGGAGTGGGGACAAAACTGCCAAAAGCTTTGCCACGCTGGCTTATTGCCAGAAACACCCTCCAAGTAGCCAGGAAGCCATCGGCCCTGGGGTGCACGCTGCCCATGGAGGAGCAGCCCTTCAGCCAAGTGTTCCAGCAGCTGCACCTCACCTGTCCCCACAGCCTCCCTCCACCTCAGCTCTCCAACAGTCTCCAGTCACAACAGCATCGGGTTTGTCTTTAAAGCTCAGGGAAAGCACAGCTCAACACAAGGGACAAACTTTGGGAAGACTTGTATAAGCCATAAATAGAGGACAATGAGTCATAAATAGAAGGAAATAGAAGCAAACACGCTCTCCTGGCACATAAATGCTTTGTTGTCTCACCCAGCCTCACGTTCAGCCAGGATGGACAATCTGCCAGAGAACTTCAAGGATTTTATTGCAGCTCTTAAAGAAAGAGATTCCCCTTCTCCTGTTGTCAAAGAGTTTCAAAAGACAGATACGTCCCAAAATGACTGCCTGCCCTAAATCAGAGCCTCTTTGGTCATTGGAAGCTTCACCACCCATTTTTGGGGAGGAATTCTGGTTTTCTCCCTGACACTTAAAGATGCAACATGGGGTAGGATGGGAGATACTTACTACAAGCAGCAAGGTCGTTAAGCCACCAACAACTAGATTGATGATTCTGTCCTGAAGAGAAGAGAAGAGTGTTATGTGTACCTAAAAAACCAACAGCAAAAAAAAAACCCAAACCATATAAAACAGAGCATTAACCAACAACACTGAGAGCATCAGCCAGAATCCACATTATTGCCAGCACACCATCAAGGCTCCCTGGTCAGCTCTGCCACACGGGAAGGTTTCCCCTCCCTCCACAGACCCCTGGGAGTTGTACTGGTCAAGGCCTTTTGCAGCAGGTTTGCTCATTTGCAAATGACTTCTCTGCTACATCTAAATTGATTACAGTTGTGCAAATTGTATTTAAATCTTTTTTTTAAAGTGGGAGTGCACAGATGGAGGTTGTCAGAAAAAGGTTTTTTTTAGCCTCCCTGCCTGAGAATTAATAGATTGATAGAGTCTTAGGTGGGAATTTGTGGGTTGCTGGCAAGGAGGTGAAGCGTTGCCTGCACCCCAAATGCTCCACCCTATCACCAGCAGATCTGAAGATGCTAAACAGTGGCTCTGCTTGGACAGACAGATATCTGCTGCTCCTGATCAGTATGAAACAACTGGAAGGACACAACCTTTTTGTCCCTGGGCAGAAAGACCCCTCAGTGACAGCATTGCAGTCCCACCCCAGTGGCATCAGGGCAGGGACTGGCTGTGACACTGGGCTGTGTGACCACAGGCTCAGAGGAGCACCCACAGCAAAACCCTGTATTGATGAACCTTCTGGAGTAAAAACAAAAGGAGAATATTCCAACCCCTGCCAGCGCACTGCCTCCTCCCTGGTGCTGCTCTGAGTATAAACATGCATCACCACAGTCACACTGGGCTGCACACAGCCAGGTGTGACACCCC
The DNA here is from genome assembly GCF_050655825.1 of Lonchura striata. NCBI lineage: Eukaryota > Metazoa > Chordata > Aves > Passeriformes > Estrildidae > Lonchura > Lonchura striata. Next base: position 69,210,476 of record NC_140741.1, read on the forward strand.
AGATGGCTGACAACTCAAATCAAAGGCTAAAACAACTGCTACAGCAGAAAAAATGTGCAGACAGAAAACAACCCCGACTTAGAGATTAAGTGTACTGAGAGTCATTAAGAAGGTATGGTGAAAGTGAGAAAAGAGTTTGAGCAGTGACAGCATTTTGCCCAAGACCTCCCAGCCAGCAGGCAGGGCAACACGGGCTTCCCTCCACCTGCTCTTGCACAGTTCTTCCCTCCTAGAATTTGGATTTGTAGAGGGAGAAGTCCCAGGTCATCAAGAAGTAACACATGACAGCAGCAGGGCACTAGAAAAAAGCAAAGAGGAGGCAGAGAGCAGCAAATCATGTTTTTGTGGGACAGCACCAGCCCTGACCTAAGGCTGTGGAGCTCACCTTGAGGTGGCTCAGGAACAGGTGGATGCTGTGGCCTGGTTGTGTTCATCCCCAGGGGATAGGGCCACAGCAAGCAGACTCCAAAACCTCTTCTCTTAGTCCCCAGCTCCTCTTTGTAAAACAAAACCACTGATGCTCCTGCAGCTCAGAGGCCCCAGCCTGTGGGGGAACAGCAGTGGCTGCAGCAGTGGGAAGTGACCCCCCCTCCATAGGAAATTGTCACCAACATCCCCTGTGCAAGGTCCTCACCAGCCAGGCACAAACCCCTTCTCCTCAGCAGCATTTCCACACACGGAGTTGGTGATGTGCCAGCAGCCTCTGAGAGCCATGAGATACAAGAAACCCACCACTGACCCCAAAATAGAACCAAGAAAAATAACTCCAGGCAAACAAGAAAAGCAACTTGAAAAATGCAAGCATGAAATGCTCCATGAGAGCATATTGTGACAGGTCAGCTGGACTCCTCCTCACCTAAAATCAATTAAAGAGCTCAAAGCTAACTTTAGGCAGGACATGGAAGGGTCCTTACCACAAAAGCCACTCCAGTGCCAGGGGAGGATGGCAGTTTTGCTCTGCCCTGCAGACCTGGCTGAGCCCACCAAGGCAGTGTTATAAAGGAGGATCAGAGTTGGCATTCAGGCTCGGCTCCTCCATTCAGGGTGGCAAGAGGTGAGCAACTGGATCCCTTGTGCCATGAGGAGATGGGCTTTCAACAGCACAGATCCAGGGAATACCAGGAGCCAGCTGCAGAACTAGCAGTGGGTCACCAACCTGCAGAGCTCAGCTGGTGAGCACAGAGGTACAGCCAGCTCTGTAGAGAGCTCAGAGGGATGGGCACAGTCAGTCACCATCCAGAGACTCAGCCATGACTGCTCCTCATTAACTACAGACCCACTGTGCCAGGACAGGCTGGGCTGGCAGGAGGAAACAAGGGGGTCAGACTTGACAGTGACCATGAAGCATTTCTCTCCTGACTGTGTCAGTGTGGGAGAGAGCATCCCCCAGCACACGGAGCTCTCACCTCACACTGCTGACTGAGGGACCTGCTAGTGACAGCCAGGGCAGGTTCAGATGCCAGCAGTGGAGCAGGTGGCACCCAGGCCAAGGCAGCCCCCTCCCTGTGCTTGAACCTGTGGGCACTCAAATTTTCAAAGTGCACTGCTGGCAGAAGAAGGTATTTCAGGATCCAGGGATTAGACACTGATCCTGAAATCCCGGGCTTGGCGAAGCAGTGAGAGGCTGTATTCCCCAGTGCCCACTGACACTTCAGCCCCAGGCAGCTTAGCACAGCAAAAAGGTTAAAAATACTCAAGCAGAGGCCAAGACGGCTAAAGGGATTGGGGATGACGGAGCCTTTCACCTCCACGCTGTGCCCGAGGACACTGGGCATGCAGAAACTGGCTGTGGTGAGCCTTGTGTCCCACATGTCACCCAGCTGGCACAGCACAGCTGATTCAGGAAGGATTTTTCTCCAGCATCACTATGTACAGTAATAGCTGCTAGAGTAAAAAGACAAAAAACCCCAGTGAGCACATGAAAACAGCCTGCAGCCGCCCGAGGTCACCTGCACAGGGCACTGGCACACACACAGCAACTTCTGATACAGCCCAGCAGTGCCTCCATGGGGTCCCCCTTCAGCCAGCCAGCTGCTGAGATGTAGTGAGCTGTTGGCCAGACAGGAGATGAATTCCATGTTTCACTGTTGCACAAGATGCATTTTGAAACAGGAGGGTTTCTGCCCTGTCCTTCCACTCTGGGGAGGGTATTGCAGGGGCTGGAAGCATCAGACTTCTCCCAGGGAGCCTCTGCAGTGCAGAGGTCTCCCTCCATCTGCCTCTAGGAAAGGGACATAAGGTCAGGAAGTGTCAAGTCCTTGCAAAGCAGGAGGGCACAATCCAGGATTCTTTAGGATCTGGTCAAGGTTACTTGGAGCAGCAGGGAAACTGAGGCTGGACTGATACTGTATCTGCACTCCCTCCACAGGCTTTGACAGATGGCAGCTTTGCTCTTCACCCCATTCCAGCTCAGCACCTTCCATCCTTGAATCCTCCAAGTTAGCAGCTTGTGGGCTGAGCCCACAGGGATCCCTGCAGAGGCTTGGCCAGGAGAAGGGAACGGGCAGGTCCCCTGGACGTGGGTACCTGGTGCCATCTCCGCAGGAGTGACAGAAAGGCCATTTTTATGCCTTACATCAGCAAGTCCAGATGGTCAGCAGCCATTGCAGCCCGCTGCAGCCGTAGGGGATACCTGAATGCAGTGCCAGACCCAGCCTGGTGGAATTGCAGCCAATACAGGCAGTGCTCAGGGCCAAGCTGGACACCCACCCTCTGCAAGACATGGGGACTTCCTGGTGTGCCCTTAAAAGCTCATCATTCCCATCCCAAGGTGCTCAGTTTCTCTATTGCTTTCTGCTTCTGACCCACAGCAATTAACTCCCACCCACTCAAACACGCCCACCATGGAGGAACCCAACTTTCAACCTCTTTCCTGCAAAGTGCTGCACCTGTGACACTCTGTCCCCTCTTTGCCACCGTGCAGCTGTGCCTCTGAATTGTCTCATCCCCATTCACTGCCAGGGCTGCATCCCTGGAAACCACGGCTGAATCCACAGCGCCCGGCATTCATCGGCGCCGCTGCTGCACCCCCCTTCCACCAGCCACTCCTTTGGCACCACCTTGCCCCAGTCCCTGCTCAGCAGTGGCACGGAGAGCAAGCATGGCAGGAGCAGCTGGGCCACCAGGTCCACAAGGACCTCCTGGCAGGGCAAGGAGGTGGGTGCTGCTGCCCAGCTCTGCCACCCCCACAGAGTGGCTTTACCCTCCGAGTCACCAGCCTGGAGAGCAAGAGAGTGCAGGAAGGCAGGGAGTCCCCATCTCTACATCCATTTCCAATTGCTGGCAAGAGTGGCAGACCCCTAATTTTGGGTGTAGGGTTTCCTGGGGCACAAGCACTGCCCCTGCCCTTCCCTGTGGCCCTAGCCCGAGCAGAGGATCCCGGTTTGCCAATATCAGCCGTCATTTGCAGAGACCCAAAAGCAGAGCTGGGGCGTGAGCAGACGCACTTCTCCCGGCAGACCTGCTCCCATTTAAAGGCAAAGTTTAGTTTTTCCATTTCTGACACGGAACGTTCCAGCTCGGGACCTCACCAGCGTCTGTTCCTAAGCAACCCCGGTGAATCCGGGAGGAAACGACCCCTGGCCAGCACAGAGCTCCCTTGTCTGTCGGACACGGGCTCAGCAGCGAGACACCACCGGCTGCTGCTCGCCCCATATGACAGGTTCCAAAAAGCCACAGGAGACAGGCGGGGGGTGAAGTGCAGGACGCTGGATCCCCGTTAGAGCCCAGGAACTGAAATTAGCGTCCCACCTTTATTATTTCCTGCTCACCTTTGCGAGCAGAGGCGGAGCTGGCAAAAGACAGGGATCAGGAATCAAAGGCTTAACCTGGGCTAAAAAGTTTGGGAGTTACCTGCCAGGACTGTCTGCCTGCTCCGATGGCACATCCCAGAGAAGTGCCCATCGCTGGGAGCTTCCCAAAAAAAAGACCGTCCAGCAGGACCCAAGTGCAGGGCGCTGCTCCAACAAAGGTACCCCTGCCTCCAGTGCTCCCCAACAGGGCCAGCGGGGGCGAGCGGGGATACCTGTCCCACCCTCAGTTCATCTTCTTGGGGTCCCGCCCGTCCTCCTATGCCTCATCACTTTAATTTTCCCCGAAAATCCGGTTGATATTACTTTGTTTTCATTAAACATTATAATTGTAGCAGTAATTCCAAATTCTTGCAGGGAGGGCGGTGATGGACTGGATACACTTCCGAATAATCTCAGGCAGTTTCAGCCTGCACCCCCAACCACACACGAGTGTGGGTAACCCCTCCGAACAGGGGACAACCCCGAGTCCCAGCCCGACGATGTGACACCTCCGGTACCGTGGTTCCCGAGGGATGCCCCGGAGCCCCCTCCCCGGCACAGCCCCGCTGCAGCGCCGAGAGCCGAGCGGCTTACGGGGATTGACACCTGAGGAGCCGCTGCTGCCACAGTCCGCCGGGAGCCACCGCCAGCTCCTCGGGAGAAAACTCAGTTCCCAGAAAAGCAGCCCCCCCATCCCCAGCAAAGACCCCCAAACTGGGTGAGAGGCAGCCTGGGGTGCTGCAGCCCCAGAGCCCGGCCGGGCCGCAGGGCACACCCGGGTGGGCACAGCGGCTCCGTGACCCCCTGCCCAAACCCCTTCCCGGCCCCGCTCCGAGGGTCCCCGGAACCCGGGACCCCAAGTTCCCGATAGAGTTCGGGGGGGTGTTGGCTTGGGGAGGATTATTTGAAAGTTGATTTCCTTGGGGGGAAGGGGAGGGGGAATGTTCTGTGAGTTTTTTATTTGGGGAGGGGGTCTTGCTGGGCGGGTTTAGCTCTGGGGATATGGTTTGCTGTTTCTAAAATTTGGCGCGGTGTTTGGGATTATTTTGATGGAATATTGTTGGTCTGGGGCGCTAATCGGGAGATTGTTTTTTTCTTTTATTTCAGTTTTTTTTTTTTTTTTTTTTTTTTTAAATAATTACACCAAATTCAAGCTTTTCCTTCTTTTGGAATTTGGGGGTCTCCTTGTATATTTTTTCATTGGGGTGCAGCCTTTCTGATTTTTGATGCCGTTTTAGAGGCGGACTGAGGATTCTTATTTCATAGGGATTTTTAAATTTGTTTGCATGATTCGGGCAGGTTCCCGGCTCGGGCCGGCCGCTCGGCTGCCTGCGGCGCTCCGTGCCGAGCCCGGGGGCAGCGGGCGGCAGCTGCCGCTCTCCGGGGTGGCCGGGAGGAGCTTCCTCACCACCGGGGGGCATTTACGCCGGGAGGGCGGGGAGGGGGGGCACTACGGGACTTTCCTCTGCATTTGCGGTTCGCCTCGGCGGGGGTTGTTGAGGGGAGGGGTGCCGCCGGCGCGGCGGAGCGCCGTCCTTACCCTGGCCGAGGTCTCCCCGAAGAGCGGCCGGTTGTCCGCGCCGCCGGTGCCGTACCCGCGGGCGGGGAACCCCTCCATGGCGCGGGGCCGCTGCGCCGCCGGCCGCGGGGGGGCGCCCGCTCATCCTGCGCCTCCCCCCGCGCCCGCCCCTGCGCGCCCGCTCCGCGCCCGCGGGCGGCGCCGCCGGCACCGGCACCGGGACCGGGACACGGACCGGGACACGCACCGGGACCGGGACCCGCACCGGGACCGGGACCGGCACCGGGACCGGGACCCGCACCGGGAGCGGCACCGGGACCCGCACCGGCACCGGGACCGGGACCCGCACCGGGAGCGGCCCCGCGGGACCTGCGCGGCTGCGGAGCCGCCAGCCCGGCCTGCGCGGGGAGGGGCGGGGCCAGCGCGCCGCCGCTGGCTGCGCCGATTTGTTGCTCAACAAAGTTGTGGTATTTGAGCAAATCTCATTAGGGATGATGGTATGCAGCTTGGAGAAATTACCCTGTTTTGATTCGATTTGATTTTCTTTATTATAGGTTTTATTTTCTTTTCTTTTGTTTTCCTGTATTGTGTTTTACTCTCGTAGAATCGGAGAAGCAGAATATCCTGAGTTGGAAGGGACCCAAAAGTAACATCAGCCCAACTCCTGGCCCTGCACAGGACACCCCACAAACCTCACCCTGTGCCCGAGAGCATTGTCCAGACCCTTCGTGAGCTCTGTCAGGCTCAGTGCTGAGCCTGTTCCAGTGCCCAGCCACCCTCTGCGTGTAAAACCTTCTCCTGATATCCAACCTAACCTTTATTTTATAGCTGTTGTATTTTTCTTGTTTTGTAATTTATTTTATTTTACTTTATTTTACTTCAGTTTGGGAGGGAGGGGGCTTATTTATTTATTTATAAACATCTGATCCTGCTAGAGCTGAAAAATGAACTCTCCAGTGCTCTTCCTGAGTTACCCACCTAAACTAGGTAAAAGAGAGGATTATTCCTGGAGATATGATTGGTAACAGTAAAACACTTTTGCTGTATACATTCCTTAGCCAAAGTTATCCCGTGTACTGTTGCTGCTGCTGCTGCTGCTTTGGAGCTAATGATGTGTTTACATGTGAGAAAGCCAGGGGGCATTCATTTTGTTGTTATTTTAAATTTTATTTTTATTTATTTTAATTTTCTAATTGTCTTTTTAGATACATTTTACTTATTTTTTATTTAAACTAATTTCTATTGGTTTGGGGTTTTTTTTCCTTTTTAATTAATTTCATTTTTTCTATTTACATGACTTAGTCTCAGAAATATAGCTTTCCTGTTGGACGCCCCCAGACCATAATGGATGCAACCTTTCTCCAAGTGCATTTTAGGATGAAGATGAGATGCACTAAATGTTGCAGCTTCCAGGACAGATTGTAAGTTATTTGTTCAAATGAGCTTTGTGTTTTCTCCCTGACCCTGCTCTCCCTGCCATGCACCTCTCCAGAGGACTTTTTGCCCTGAGAGACAAACTCCCCTAAATACCACTGGAATTTAGGAGAAATAGCATGGCCATTTCCTTCTTGCTGGATAGAAAAGATTGATAGGCCAGGTCTGTCGGTCAAAAGATCAGAAAGAAGAACACCAGCTGCAGATATGAGCCGCCAGAGCAGTGGTTCTTTTGGTGGCTCCAATTTCTGTCACCAAGGTCCTCCTGCAGGCCACTGGTCAGGGCTCGGGGGAGCTCCCGGCTCTTGAGCAAGAGCCCAGTGAAATCAGCGCTTCTCTTGCGAAACATTTCTGTCATTTCAGGTCTAAGTGCTTGCCCTGGGGCCCTGGGGCCGCTTGTCCCGGGGCGGTGCTGTGCACACGGCGCTGGAGCACGCCGGGCACTCCTGCTCTGGCCTCGCTCAACAGCCCCGAGACCAAAGCGCCGCCGCTTCAAAGGTGGCAAGTGTTGAATTCAAGTGAGGCTGGAAATGATCACAGCTCCCAGGAGCTGGAGTGTGTCCTGAGCTGAAGTGCTGGGTGGGAAGGCACAAAGGCCTCCTGTAAGCCTCCAGCAGTGGTTCCCAGGGTAAGCACAGGGGAGAAGGGTCTCCAGGACTCACTGGAGAGACTCTTCATGCCCTCTTGAGCCACTTGGTGTGAAGGATGTGGCTTCCTGACACACAAGTGCTCTTGACCTACAGAACAGTTGGTTCTGTGCTCATTTTTCAGTAATTGTGTATTAATTATATTCCCGAGCAGGCTCTGGCTGTGCCCAGATTAAATATTGAGGGGGCTGTGGGGTCTGGGTGGGGCATGGCAGCGCTGGAGGGGGGTGACTGTGGGAGTGCCCTGTGTCATGTACTGCATTTATACTTGTTATAAATGGAGTGATACTTGTTGTACTTGGAGTTATGGCTCGGAGGGACAAAGGGACATAACATCTGCTGAATAACTGAGAACAAATGCAAAACACAGTCAACACTTGCTGAAAACCACAAATTGGTACTTGTGCATAATAATCAATTAATCAATAATCAGGGAATATTGGAAGGGGGGAGTTACTTGTTTCTCAGCCCACACTTTGTTATAGTATCTTGTTTTTTAAGTGCTACATGTCTTCTACACTTAACCAACCTGTATCTCTCCCACCTGGACCACTCACTTGTGCATCAAAGTGCTTCCTGGGTAATGTGATCACTTAGTGGACAGCAGCTCTAATCTGATGAGTGAGAGTCTGATTGAGCCACTAATCTAACAGACCAAACAAATTCACTTCTTTCTACAATTCAAAGTAAGTGTATCTTCAGTGAAAAGTACCTATGCTTCTCAGGTCTGAAATAAAAAACAAATTGCTTTTTAATGGAGGAAGTAATATCAAAGGAAATCTTGGATGGTTTAACATTGGAAAGATTTGTACTGCTCAGGTTGGACACAACTCCCTTGGTCTTATTTAGTGTGCTTTACATTTATTACAGTTGGCTGCATCTTTTATAGCAGTTACAAGGTTTACATGCTGAGCTTTAGCTTTCCTTCCTCAAAAATATTCCTGGCATTACTTCCTAGAAATAGATTTGGCCCATAAATTGCAGAGAGCTTTGGAGTCTCTTCAGAACATCAGCACCATAGACTATAAAAGACTATATGCTTTCTCCTGTCTAATATTTTATTTATATTAGAAGTCATAATGTGTTTTTCTCTGCACTCTGGGTGAAGGTTTAATTCAGCACATATATGAAAATTTCAATATATCCCAAGGCTAATTATATATCACTGTCACTGATGCTGCTGCCTCTGTAACTCACCAGCTGGCTGTTGGAGTCCCAGGATGGAGGCCAGTAACTCATCTGGGCAGGCAGTGCTGCCTTCAGCCCCTCACTGACGTGGCTCCCTGATGCTCTGTGTGTCCTTTCTAGTGATCTAATGTGCTGGGGCTTCTAGTGCATCAATTTATTCCATAACTCTTTGGTAGCAGGGGTTTTCTGCTGCCATTTATCTTAGTGTCAGCTCCAGCAAGACCAGACCCTGCTGTCCTGGCTCCTTCCCCATAGCGATTTCAGCTTCCCGACACAGCCATTACTGATTACAGCCTGGTAATTGGTTTTTGCACTATTAAATCAGCCCTCAGCTCCCAGCACCATGGTTGTGGGGCTATTCTAGTTGGCACACTTTATTTTGAAAGGATAGCAGTTTCCTCAGCAGCTTTCTAACAAAGCTTCCACAACACAAAACTCCTGGGGCATGCAGGAGCTGTTTTCATCTGTTTTCAAGTCCAAAGGAAACCTGACTAACAAACTTGGTTTGTTAGAATAGACTTTAGTCTCATCACTGTCAGCCCCCAACCTGAGGAAATACTCTGGAAGAGGAATAAATGGACATTTACAACACTGAGATCCCTCTCAATCATCCCAGAAGAGTTGGGCTTGACTCCCTCTACAGAAAGGGTCACCCAACTCTGGCAGATCATCAAGGCACAGCCAGCATGGTCCTCCCCACAGAGCAAGGGGCCTGATTTTCAGTTAATTCTGCCATGGTGAGATTGTGCATTTCTTGCTTTTGCTGAGGGCACATGTTCTGCTGAGAGGACAGGAAGTTTCTATAGAGTGTGTAAGAGGAGAAGAGAATCCAAAACCTTTAAGTTTTGCAGTTCCCACAGTCAGTTTTACTTAGTAGCTGCCTATAAGGACCAAAAGATTTTAAAACTGGTACCAAGAGGTGTTACAGACATATTCTAACTTTAAAAGAAACAAAACCAAAACCAAACCAAACAAAAAACCACCAAACCTAAACAAACAAACAACACCACCCCAAAACAAAAACAAACAAACAAAACCACAAAAAAAGGCAAAATCAAAACTCAGTGAAGTATTTACAGTATACCCCAGGTATAATCTAGTGATGGTCTCTGCCTGCTTGTCTCAGTTTATGGTAACTTTCCTTGAGTCTCTGCCTTACTGCTTTCAGTTTTTCCCCTAACCAAGAATGCTTTCATTTAGAGTTAATGGAGAACCTGAGTGGCACTGGGACCCATGGGGCAGGTGCCACAAAGGGAGCACAGGGCTGCTGGGGTGACACCCATTGGCACCGCGGGCCTGGGGCTGGTGTGAGCAGCCTGTACCCAACAGCTCCCCAGACTTTGCTGTCATTGCCTGGGACATGAGGAGGAACATGAGCCCAACAGGAAGGGAAAAACAACCTTTTATGATTTGCAGCCAGGGAGGGAGACGTCTGGGGAAGCAGTCAGCAGAGGGAGGCACAAGCACACAGATCCTGTGCAAACCTCAGCCCTTGGTGTCTCTCCAAGCTCCAGAATGCAGGCAGAGGGCTTCAGTAGTTCTGAAAAACTATTTTATTTCACTTTTTCCACATTTATGTTTAGCTCTTGGAGATCAGATGAGAGACTGAGCAAATGAGGAAGCTGAAACATTCTCATTCAAGGATGTATTGTCTGAATTATTCATTATAATCTTCATTCTCCTGTGGATTTTTCAGCATTTGTGTTTTATGAGGAATGTGGATTCTCCCTCTTTTACGTTATCTTAATGAATTGCAGAAGCTTTCCCATCTAATCCTTCATGCTCCAAAATCTCAGCAGAGAGTCAGCATTCAATTTAGAGAAAAAAATAATTCCTCAATATTTTTTATTTTTGAGAAAAAATATCTCCAAAAAGATAAACATTTCATTAATGTATACATGTGTATGGATATACAAGGCAAATTTCCCTCCTGGGCTTCTGATAGATGTATAAGCTGTTTACCAACTGCTCCTCTGAGCTGGTGGCAGACATTAAGTGGGGCAGCAGCTGTGGGGCTGCTTCAAATTACCCCTTTGAAGAGCAGAGGATAGAGCTCAGTGTGACACTGGTTGTTACACACCAGCTAAACAGCAAAACAGTCCCTTCATCTGCTGCATCTGCAAGTGAGACATTACCCCACCAAGGGTGGCAGGAACATCACAGGGAAATCTGCATTGGTACTGATATTCAGCAAGAAAAAAGCTACTTTGAATAGCAAAAGGACACAGAGCAGCACTACCACCTCCTGATTTTGCAGGATTTCCATCTTGTCATTTAAGCTTTCCACAGTGGGATGAGCAGAAAAGAAAATTATGCACCTATTTGTCCTTCCTTAGTATGTGCATATGCTCCCCTTTGGCACTACTACAGCCTTGAAATGCAGGGTTTTGTGATTCTCTCTACAGAGAGGTGAGATGAAAAACCTTCTTTGCCCACAGCAAGCATGCTCTGAGAGGTCATCCCACCAGCAGCGAGGGTCTGTGTGCCTCATCCATCTTCCCAAGCCACCTCAAGGCTATCTGCCAGCCAAATACATCCAGGAGAAGGAGCTTTTCTTCCCAAAACTCGATGTTCCATTAAACAATGACTAGCCAGAGGCTGACTAAAACATCTGCCTGAAATCCAGGCTGCTGCCTCTTGTGCTGAAATGTTTCCAGCTGGCACTGCCCCAAACGCAGTTTTTTTCTTCTCCATGGGCATGTGCAATTCAAAACCTGCAGTGGCTACAGCCTCTGAATTGAAAAGCAAGTCCTGCAAATCCTATTTGCACCAGGGAGCTGTTATCTTACTAAAGCTTATAGATTTCACAGAGTCTGAGGGCAGAGGGCTCCATCCCAAGCGAGAGATGTGATCTCTCTTTTCAGGGTCTCACACAGCACAAGTCCTGCTTATAGTCAGGTAACTCTGGGCTGAGACTGATGACAGTGTTTGGAAAGTTTGTTAGTCCTCAGGCAGTAAAATAATGTCCCAGAAACAAAACCTCTGCCTGCTCTGTATCTGTCTTGCATCTTTGTATCCACCTTGTCTGTATCAGACAAGATGTGTCTGATCAGTGAAGCACAGTGGAAAATACTTATTAATATCAATTGACAAGAGTCCCAGTGTAACCACTTCATTAATTTATCTCTGATTAGAGTATGTTTATCCAGTCTAGTATTCCTTTTTAAGCACTGGTTCATGTTGACTCTCCATCAGTCCTCTGGCATCTCATTTTCCAAACCTTGTTAAGATCTAAAATTAGAGAAATGAGAGTACTGAGCTACTGGTCTTAAGAATGGAAGTGTGCATGACCCCAGACTTCTGAACTTAAAGTATTTGTATTTAGAAGGTGATGTTTCCCATCTTCCTCAGCTACAGATGGTAAATTATTTCATCTGGTATAGATGAATCCTACTACCTTGTTCTTATGTAGTAAAGCAGGAATTATGAACATCTGGTGTGATGTTTTTCCCATCTGATGGACATAAATGGTAATATTGCAAATAACAGGGAAGCTATTCCTAAGTTAAGATTCCCAGTGATATTTTAATGTCTCCTTAGTGTATATAATATAATTGAGTTTTATATTTCTTCTGTTTCTGTTGCTTTGCATTCTCAATGCAACATGCAACAGTGTTTGCAACATGCATTCTGTGGCAATGAAAATCTCTTCTAAACACCTCGTCTGAACTCATCCTTCAGATCTGTCATCTATCTACCTATACCTCTTCTCTGTTGAAATACTGCTCTGGTCTAACAAAATATGAATCCATTGATTTTTAAAATAAATCTCTGTAGTTGCAAGTGTAGTAGTCTTTCTCATTTGCTGAGACCAAAGTTGTGAGTGACAGGCTATCAAAGAGATATTTCATGTTTTTAATTAGCATCTCCTCCAAATAGTGATCTTTCAGCTCTGGTACACAGACCTCCTCCTTTTTGAAGGGTCCAGTGGAGGAAAAAAGGGTCCTTCTGGATTGTGACTCAAGTTCCTTCTGAACAAGATGGGCATGTTAGGAGGTTAGGACAGGAGTTTAGGATAGGAGTTGGCAGGTTATAACCACCACAGGGCAAGAGCTCCACTGTCTGTAGCTTCAGGAAACCAGAGCCACAGAAGGAAGCTGATCTGCAGGGACACCAGGCTCTTTGCTCCAGAAACACTGCCCAACACATCTCTGTGTCACATGTGCCTGGCTCCAGCCCATCTCTCCAGGCACAGCATCCTAGCACTTATCTCCTCGCACCCACAGCCCACCTGCTGGCTCCTCCTTGCTCACATCCCAGCCCTGGCTGGAACATCGTGTACTTGGCACAAGGATGCTCCCAGGACGGCACAGCAGACATCCTATAGACACTCCAGACAAACGTGAAGAGCCTCCCATAGATCCAGTCCCCCTGCTTTTTGCTCCATTCCCCAAGCAGCTGGCAGCAGTTTATCCACGAGCAGGATGGCTCCCCCTTGGATGAGGTATTTGGGTGCTCCTGCCAAGGCAGGAGGAATATCTGCAGTGAGGAGCTGGGACCACATCCTACTTCTCCAATCCAAGAGCTGCCAGCAGGGGAGGTTTCAGCGAGTACGAGATTGCTGGCAAAATGCTGATGCATCTGCGTGCTTGACTCTTTAACCTGCTCGTCCTTTCCTGAACCCTTTCTTTCCCTTCTTCCCTCCCTTCCCCTTCCCTCTCCTCCTTCTAGGCATGCCCTTCCTGTTTCTCTCTCCTAGAGCCGCCGCCTGCCAGGCCCCGTGCAGCAGCGGCAGCACCGCGGGGCTCCAGTGCGTAGGTGCCTCTGCATCATCCCTCAAAGCGCGGCCAAGTGCCTGCCTCGGGAGCCTGCCACAGCACGTGTGAAACTGGAGAGCATCTGCTTCCGTAAATGGTCCGGTTATTCCGTATCTCAGAAATAACAAACAGTGATTTAAACACACAAACACACAACCATTATTGAGCAGGTGATTGGAGAAGGGAAGCCAGAGCTTGCCAGGCACTGACTGATGAGCCGTTAAAGGAGATACTCTGGATTTGGAGAGGATCTGCCTCAATATTGTAACTGATAAGATGTAGGAAACATGGTTAGTGTGAAATCAGATGTGTATTTGAGGGAGCTTGGGGGACTGAACCAAACTTACTACAGGATGTTTACAGAAATGGCCAAAGACACAGGAAAGGAAGGATCAGGGTGGAACAGTACGGGAAGATGACAAGGAAGGAGGCTGGAGGGATCAGACATGACAGCAAGTGTTTGGGCAGGACAATCACCTGGCTGGGCCCTGGCCCTGATCCATGCAGTCTGGCCTGCCTCCTCATTAAATCCCATCCTTAATTACCTTTGCTGTGTGCCAGCCCCTGGAAAAGACTCAAGGTCTGAGCCAGGGCTTGTTGAGGGAGCCAGGCTAGAGGACACTGGACAGGCTTTTCAAGGGATCCATGAGTGAGGAGTGCCTGTCAAGGAAGAAAATATGGAAGAGTATTGATGGGAAAAAAGAGCCACAAAAGCAACAAGCAGCAAAGATACTCTATCTCAACGCTCAGAGATGTAAATACACTGGCAGAACAAAGCATCCATAAAAATCATTATGTTTCTTCAAAGTTACATTGCAGTAATTTTTTGGGTGCCACACTGGAACTCTGCTGTCAGTAGACATTCCCCAGTCACCATCCCAAATGCTGTTTGTGAGGGTGCTGTGCTTCAGACTTGAATTAAATGCAAAGTCTCAATTGCAACAAGAAAGAAATTGTGGTGTTTCTAAAATAATTACAGTTGCTAAGAGGTGCTCAGCACAGGCAGACTACTGAGAAAGCAGATCCAATGAATAAGATAAATTCAGTGGAACTGGAGTACCAGGAGAGAACCTGCAAGGAGCATAGGGAAGCTCCATTCCAGCTGCTTCCAGGCAGCCTTTATTTGTATCAACAATGTGAGGAAAAGCAGCACCAACAGCTCCTGAGTTAGAAAGGTGTTTTTAATGAGTTTGAGGCCAGCCATTTTCAACACTTGAAACAAGGGAACTATGTTTGAAAACCAAAAGGTTGAGGTTCAACTGCCTTCAGAGGTGGAAAAACAACTGGCCATTCAGGTGCCTAAGTGAAAAATCAAAACGCTTCTACCATCCATGTGGAGCTTTGAGATGCTGTGATTATAAAGCAAGCAAACAACCATTGTATCACTATCAGAAAACATTGTTCCATAATGGATTCCAGTAAAGCCTGAAAAAGAGAGCACAGCAGCCTGGAACACCACAGGTTGCACTTTTGTCATTTCATGTGCAGCAGTCAAACACAAAGTCTGAAAAGCAGGTCTTGGAACTTGGTTTTCCCAGGCACAGAAAGGATTTATTCTTCTTGTACAAAGCTATGAACGGAATTAGAATGAGACCAAGCAGCTCAGGCTTAGGCAGCTGCAAGCTAACAGAGAGACTTGCCACCAGCCATTCCTTGAGCTGCTGTAAATGGCCATTGAGAGCAGTACAGTATGCCCTGATAAGAGAAATACCAACAGATAAGTACCTGGGAAAGTATTTTTTATATAATTACTTTTATTAAGACTCAAATCAGAAAAATAGCACATATTTTCATCTCTATGCAATAAAACTTGAGATATGTGCTTTAGCTCTTTAAAATTCAGTAAAGGTCATATAATGATGTTCAGGAATTATTTATGTTGATAAGTACTGTTGTGTCACCCTTAAATGAAGCACAGCTTCCCCAGATCACTTATTTCTGATACTCCTTCATAACTAAGCTTAAAAGACAAGTGAGCTCACAGTTCTCCACCTGCTTAAAACTGAGGTAGGGATATTTCAGTTAAGAAATATTTTAGATATTTCTCTTATCAGATATATCAGATAAGAGAAAACACTGAGTTCTTTTGACAGCTCTTCTGAGTGAAAGATACATCCAGCACACAGGCAGCAAAGGAAACTTTGTTGGTACTCAAGTACCACATTCATGCTCAGCCAGAACAGTTGAATGCTGAAGCCTGGTCTGGAGGAACTTTGGCAGGCTGGAGGAATGGTCACATTATCTTAAGTTTAGCACAAAATGGATGTCAAAGAACAATTATCATTGAAACCAACACTGTCAGTACAAAACCTGCTGTTTTGCTAATGAACTGAGAGAACTCCCAAATTCACCAGTCCTGACACCATCTCTGTAAACTGGTCTTACTAATTACAAGGCTTGTCTTTCTCTTTCATCCTGTAAATCTTTTAAATATCACAGTGACATTCAATCTTTTTTTACATTGACAATGCTGAAAAATGTAAGTAATATATAGGTAACACACTCTCTCTAAATGGGAAGCATCTGTCAACTCATATAAAGTGGAACATGAATTCCCATGCTATTTTTTTGAAGTGAAATATCCATGGGCTCCATGAAATGCATACTCATGGTTTCAAAATACAGACAGAAGAACCCAGCAATATTGCAAAAATATTGAGGAGTAGTCAGGTAAAATGAGAGAATGCCAGAATAATCTCTTATGTGTTTCAATTTTTAAAAATCTTTCTTGAGGAAAAAAAATCACATTAAATCCTACAAAGTTACCTGCAGTTTTAATTCCTGTTCTCAAATGCCCAACTATGTCTTATTTATAGACTGAGAAAATGGTTGTACCAAATGTTCTCACTTCTTCTGTGTGTGCTGATAGCAATAATTTCTGACAATAAATTTGAGCTGGCTATACACCACATCTATTTTTTGTGAAATTCTTTAAAGACTGTTTTCATGTCCACTGGAATATTTTATTTTTAAGAATCTATAAAGTTAACGAAGTGAGATCCACTAAACCAAAGTGACAAAATAGATTGCTTATCTCGTAACTGCTCTGTTCCCACTATTTAACTGTAAAGTATGCAAGAAGTCATGGTTTTAAAAAGTACATCCAGAGCACTCCAAGCAAAAAAGAAATCATAATGAAAGACTGAAGTGGCATTCATTGTAACAATGCTTTATTTCTCTACATTGCACTAACTGTCTATATGCCATTAAAACCTTCTGGGAATGTAAGTTTCATAGTTGCTACAGAGTGAATGACTGAAATGATCTTTCAGTCATTTCTCTAGCAGAGCTCATACAAATTTAAGCTAAAACTTTCCAAGTAGTCTATATAAGATGAGGAGATCATTACCAGTCATTGTCAATGAGGTCTTTTAAATATTGCACTCATACTACTTATTTTGACTAGGAGCTGTAAGTCCTCTATTTCTCATCTTGAGTCTGCTTCCATCTTAGGCTCAAATAAATGACGAATATCCGTAAGATAGGTGGTCAAATGTACATTGCTAAGTCATGCATAAAACTGAGTTTAGATACCCTTGGTCAACAGTCTAGAGATAGGAAATATTAATAACAATTTTTTTGTAGCTACTATAAACACATCTACTGGTTTACATAACAACAGTCTGTTCTACTGGTCAACTATCAAGAGCTTTGGCATCTCAAAGTATTTTAATTAAATCCCCTCATAAGTGAAGGTAACTACAGTTCCTCATGCTCATTGAGTGTTTCAGTAGCCCAGGTACAGGCAGCTGCTGGAGAGCTGATGTCACAGCAGCATATTTAAAACGTTCCATAGCTGCGCTTAAAATAAATTAATTGTGCCCACAAGAGCTTCTCTCTATTCAGAACAAAGGCTGTCCAAATGACAGGATCAGGTATGGATGTTGATAATGCGACATTTGAAGTTAGATGAGATGAATTCTGCCCAGAAATACCATATATTATCTGTGTATGTCACTTTCCCCTAAATATTACCAAGCGTGGATTTCACGTTCTCCCTGTAGTTTTATACTCCAGATTCCAAACATCTTGGATTTAATCCACAATCTACCCCTGCAAGAAGGTACATTCTGCTAAGTCAATTAATACTTCCTCTTTGAGTAATTAATACTGGCACCTGACAAAAATACTTTGGGGATAGACAGAAAGACATTTCTGTTGCGACTCTTTCTATCACAATAACAAGCCTTTATATCTGCAGCTCAGCACTGGCCATTGTTACTTGATTGTTCAGCATCCTTTATTTAAATTCTTTGCTTGTTTTTCTTGCTCTGCTCTAAGGAAATATTAATCAGTGTTCTGGCCTCATTTTGGCCCCTTGGAATCTCATATCCTTTAGCTACCCCAAGAGACTGTGGCTGACATTAACCAGTGCCAACTTGATTATATTGTTTGGAATAAAGATTGATGCTTGTACTTACAATGGATGTTATACAGTTAACTGAAATATATGCCCATTTACCAAATTTTTAGCTTTATGTCAAAGCATTTCTAACCAGGAAAATGAGGAATAGTAAGACTTTTAGTTACAGGAAGGAAAAAATGAAGTTTCTATGTCTATAGTTCAGGCTTCTCTACATTTCCAGCACTTCCCTATTTATCTAAGCATGACATGGATACTTAAGGAAAGCCAGATTACACATTCATTTACTTACAGGTCTTAAGAAACAATTTATAAAAACAAACCAACCAGAACACTAACAACACTAATACACATAAACTTTCACTTTACAGACATCTTTGTCTTCACATTCTCTTTGCCTATTGTAATAATAGAATGTATTGTCCCTTCTCTGGAGTTTCTTAACAAATCCAGTTTCTGGCCAGCACTCTACCTACAAGTAGAACAAAAAGGATGTAAAATCACCTAAACATGTTCACATTAAATGATGTTTGTGCATGAAATTGCAAAGAATATAAGGCATACTTTCATAGGAAACCCTCATTTGCATCTGAATACTACTTTTCTATTAACTTGCTGAACTTTTAAAAACAGATTGAGAACAAGATGACAGAAACCAGTTTTCAGGTTTAATATAAATGTATGTGATGTGAAAAGCCTAGAAATAGGAATCTAAGGATATTTAACAGGCTAATTTAAAATTGGACAAGTCAAATATTTTAAAACACCTTGTTTAGGAATATAACATTGATGCTATTCAGTTATTCAGTAATCTGAGAGGCTACAAGTGTCTGCTCCTGTAAGACTGACATATATTTAAAGGTTTCTTTCAGATTCTTCTGACCATGAAAAATGTGCTTTTCATTAGTAGACTGTAGCAGTCTCAAAGACAGTACATCATATAAATGCAGCATTCACCCTGGTGCTCTTCGCTATTTCAACGTGTAAACCTTTAAATTAAAGGCTTCAGCATTTGCACATTCAGCAGCTTTATGGCTTTAGTAGCTCTTTCAGCTTGAGCATCTATGACTGCTTCTGATTAAACTAAACCTTAAAAATCAGGTAATAAGCATTTTGTTTCTCTTCCAGGCAGAGCTGACAACAGGATGTCAAACTAGAGCATTCTCTAATTGGAGAGTCCACTTCATCACTTACCTTACGACTTCAGGCATACAGTTGTGTTATTTGCATTGTCTGTCTTAACAGCCTCAATATTCATTCCACCTACATTATAATTGCATCTTTAGTAACAACTGCATTATAGAAACCCAATATGGACTTAACAAGACATTTCAGAATATGTAAGTTGAACAAGAATCACTGCCAGGCCCTGGCATGCTGGAACTGAATGCACAGTCACATTACAGTTAGTCAGTGGCATTCTTTAACTTTCATCAGGGTTTAACTGCCAGTGATTGTGCCCTGCCATAAATCTTGAGCACACAGATCCTACCACAATAATGACATGATTTCCTTCTGCAGTTACTGAAAATTATACCACAGCCTTTGCAGTGGTATCAGAGTCCACAGTAAAATAATAAACTACCTTATTATGCACACAATGTGTTTTGCATTAACTGGATGGGGTGTGAGTTTCTTGGAACTTTCTGTTCTTTCTTATGTGCAAAGGAAGTCAACATATCTTAAAAGTGTGTTCTTCATAATATATTTGTTGCTTTGGAAGATAAATTACAGAGCTGTAATAAAAAATGATATATTGTTTGTTGTATTAATCTGTTGGTGGCTATTTTGAACCTTGAGTAGCCACTGGATATTTGTCCACTACTCAGTAGCTCATTTGATGTGCTGGGGAGCATCACTAACAGCTGCAGTGAGCAGAGGCGCGAGTCCCTGGTGTTGACAAGAGCCTGTGTCACAGCTGCCTTTAGTACAGTTCAAATATTGCCCTTCTGGACATCATTTTGAGAGAGGCTGAGCTCCAAGTGTGCACAAAGCCTGACTGGGCTACCACACAACCCAAGTGCAAACTGAAGCAGTAGCAATGACACAGGATTGACTCCATGGACAATTAACAAGTTTCCTATCAAGTCTATTGACAGACTAACAGGGAAACTTCAGAGAACTCACTTTGAAATATTTATTTCCTGAACACTGAATTATTCCTTTGGAGATCAGCTACATCTGTTCAAACAGATTTGTGATGCTTCTAAATGCATCAGAGATGGGGAATAAAACATGGGCTAGGTAGTATTTCTGCTTCACCTCCATGAAGTGAGTTATTCTACTGGGTTAACAACAGCTCAAGAGTTCATGTCAGAACTGTGAAGAAACCCACTGTATCAGAACCTAGCCTAAATGAAAGGAAATAAGCAGCACCTCCATTTTTATTTAATCATTTTACATGAGACAGAAGTTTAAATTAGTAACTCTTACACTACAAAGTTCTAAATCTTACCTTATCAACTTGTTTAACTTGTTTATATTCCACCTCATCTCTGTATCCAGCTTGCTGAAATCTGTATAAGTTCTCTACGTCATTTGACCATATTTTGGCACGGTGCATAGATTTTGGTTTGATTTCAGCTTTAGTCATGACTTCAGAAACTTCAGACATCTTCCTGAAATTAGACTTAAAAATATTAAATAGAGAAGACAGAAGCAAGTGATTTTGTTGGGAACATCGAGTAATGGATAGAACAAAATTTTAAAATATTAGATCCTAAGAAATGCTAAGCTATAATGAAATTACGTACCTTGTGATAACTTACATGTCATTAGTGTTAAGTACTTCTTTACTGGGTGTGCTGGATTCACCTAATGTTTTTCTTCAAGATGTGTGGGTAGGTCTGGCACTTCTTGAGTCACCGTTAATTCACAGAGCCTGTCCACAGGCGTTCCTGCCCAAAATATAAAGATCATATATTGAAAGGTCCAGCTTAGTGACTTCATATAATGAAAGCAT
This sequence comes from Lonchura striata, assembly GCF_050655825.1. Classification (NCBI taxonomy): domain Eukaryota; kingdom Metazoa; phylum Chordata; class Aves; order Passeriformes; family Estrildidae; genus Lonchura; species Lonchura striata. Next base: position 69,231,137 of record NC_140741.1, read on the forward strand.
ACCATTTTGGGGCTGCTATTTAAAAATTGTACTCTTTGTCTATTGTGTGTCCAAGTTCTAGGCACAGAGCTGTTTTCATTGTACCAGAGCAGGGGACAGCTGTACTCCAGCCAGGAATTCAGGGAAGAGATGACAAAGGCAAATAAAAAAGACAAGAGAATGATAAGAAAATGTTCAGTTTAATATTAATGCTTTTCATTGAAGGGGAATTTTTGAACAGTGAAGTGTACTTTGCTAAGATGACAATGTTTGCCAGCTCCTAATTTAGGGTAAACAGTGAGTGCTTTGGCCTTGGGAACAGATTTTTTAATGTTAATCATAACACAATTACTGTGGAATCCTAACTAGCCTGGGCTCACTGATGGTGGCTTCCTGAACAGTTACACAAGCTGTAAGGGTTTGTGGGAGGAGAGTTAGGGCATCTGCTCAAAGCCCATTTTCACTGCAAGATGGGGTTACAGGAAAGGAAGGGAGAAAGACATAAAACAATATATGGGGACTCAAACCTGAGCAGCAAATGAGGAAAGTGAAGATGAGAAACACACCTGTGGCATGTGAAGAGTGTATGAATGTTTATTCCAGCAAGGTTATCTGATTAGGGACCTTGTCAGTTGGGAAATGTGGGAAAAAGGCAGAAACAAACAAAATATGCAGAGACAGGAACCTGACAAAACAAACACTGATAAATTTCAATTCCAGCACTAATAGTTGGGCTGTTAAGGAACTACAGGAATGACATCCAGGGAGACCAACCTGGACCTTGCACTGGTGAGACTTAACCAGGGGGGCCCAGACTTCGAGAGGTGTGGGAATCCATGGAACTGTATAGATCTGTGAGGAATATGCAGGAGCAGTGAGAAACAAAGATGAGAATAGACAGAAAGGAGCATAAAATAAGCCTGTCCTGTGTAAAACAGGACCAGTCAGTACTACAAGTCCAGCTAAGCCCCACATCTGATCATTACAAACTGTCCTACCCTATTGTATCTGCTTAAATCTTGACTGCCTCTCTGCACAAACTGTGTATTCCCCGTGTGTGTGTGCTGCAAAGATAAAGTGACAACTCCTGGTGAGACCCATGTATGAGTGAACACTGGAGTCAGGCTGGGGTATGAGCACCTCTGGCCTATGATATCTGGAGCCAGGGGGAGTGCTAAATTTCCAGCCACTTGAGCAGTACCAGGATGTATCCTGAAATATTAGCTACTGGGGGAGGGAGGGCTGTCATGAGTGAGGGGCTCCATGTCAGCAGGCTGGAGCAGGACTGTGGGTCACAGCCTGTGTGCCTGGTGCTGGGGAGGAGTGGTGTCTGTGCCTTCACTCACTGTGCTATACCTAGGGTGCACACCCATATTCACCAGCAAATATCGAGCAGGACAGGGAGCCCTGCTGCATCCTGAGCCGGACAAGGAGCACCAGGTCCCCAGGCAGGAGAGGCCCTGGGGCGCAGCAGGGGGAGGAGATGGCGGTACCGCCTACATCACTTAACCCGAGACAGCAAACACAGGACTTGCCTGGGGTCTCAGAAGAGCCAGTAAGAGATTTCATAGGATGTCAAGGGGTTGGGAAGGCCCTTAAAGATCATCTTGTTCCGACCCCCTGCCACGAGCAGGGCCACCTTCCATTAGATCAGGCTGGTCAAAGCTCCATCCAACCTGGCCTTGAACTGTTCCAGAGCTGGGGCACCACAACATCACCGGGCAACCTGTCCCAGTGCCTCACAGCCGGCACTGTAAAAAAATTCTTCCTTAATACCTAATCTAAGACCCCTCTTTCCAGTGGCTTCTATCTACTCCACCTGACAGTTCCTTGTACATTCCGAGGCGCTCAAGCAGACGCATCCGTAACTGCGACCCTGCTCCCACCGCCCTGGCCACAACCCGCCCATCCAGCCCTTAAGGCGGCCCACCTCGGTTCAGGAGACGCAAAACGGGGACTGTTCTCACGCGGGGCGGAGCGGCGGCCGAGGCGCCCCTCAGGGCCGCCTCCCGCCCCTCACGGCGCCAACGGTCACCAGGCAACAGCCCGACGCGGCCCCTTTAAAGGCCGCGCCTGCCCCGGATAGGCCGGCGCGGGGGCGGGGCCGGCTCGGGATTGGCTGGGAGGGCCGGGGCCGGCTCGGGATTGGCTGTGGGGGTCGGGCGGGCGGAAGCGCGCGCTGCCCGCCATGAGCCGGTTCGGGGGCCGCACGCGCGAGTACCCGGCCGCGTCCATCGACCGCTTCGACCACGACAACCTGCGCGCGCGCGCCTTCTTCCTGTCGCACTGCCACAAGGGTGAGCGCCCGCCGGGCCACTCGCCCCCGCCGCGTCCCTCCTCCCCCGCCGTGTCCCTCCTCCCCCGCCGTGTCCCTCCTCCCCCGCCGTGTCCCTCCTCCCCCGCCGTGTCCCTCCTCCCCCGCTGACCCGTGCCTCTCTCCCCAGATCACATGATGGGGCTGCGGGCCACCGCCCTGAAGAGGAGGCTGGAGGGCAGGTACGGGCTTGGTGGCGGGGCGGCCTCAGGGGAGGCGGCCGGTGCGCGGCTAAACAGCTCCGGGAACTGCCAAGGGTCATAAATCCCAGGATGGGAACGGGACAGGGATACATCCCATTACACCAGGTTGCTCCTACCTGGCCTCGAACTCTTCCAGGTGTGAAAAACGCTAATCACTTGGTTTTTAAAGTTTTAAAAGTTTAATAATAATAAAATGGCTATTAAAATAATAATGCACTTAGAGTAATAAAGCTTAGAGTTAGGACAATTACAAGACAATAAAAAGCAAAGAATTATGGACGGCCGGATGCTCTCGGACACTTAAGTCGCGAAAAGCATACCTTGTGAACAAAGGAATCACCCTTAAAACAATACACTTGTTGCATATTTATATATCCTTCATGGTTATGCATACATTTTATTTAAAACAAGAAACTCTGTCTGTTTTATGTTAACTGTTTTCTTTGATCTCCATGGCATCTTCGAGTCTGAGCAAGGCTTGAAGAAATTAGTTTCTTCTGATAAGAAGCCATAAATTCCTCTCCTTTGGAATATTTAGGTGTTCCTCAAAGCGAGTATCTCATTCCTAAAAAAAAACTCCCCCCACATACATAGTGTCTATTTTAACATTATGTTGGAACCTAAAACCGTATTTAACACACTATGTAAGAGAATTAATGCAGCATAACTTTCTAACATTACACATATAATATTCATTATAGTATTCACGAAAAGCCAATCATCAAATATACATTTCTCACACAGGGATGGGCAACTTGTTTCAGTGCCTCACCACCCTCACTCATTGTAAAAAACTTCTTCCTCGTATCTCATCTAGACCTGCTCCCTTTCAATTTCAAGTCATCTCCTCTTGTCCACACCATAATTCTTGAAACCCGCCTTTAAATGTCAAATGGTACCAGTAATGTCCTGCCAGAATTTTCTCTTCTCTAGGCTGAAAATCCCCAGCTATCTTAGCCTTGCCTTCACAGGAGAGGTGCTCCAGCCCTCTGAGCATCTTTGTGGCCTCCTCTGGACCTGCTCCACCAGGTCCTTCTGTGCTGGGGACCCCGGAGCTGGATGCAGCAGTGCAGGTGGGGGCTCACAGGAGCAGAGCAGAGGGACAGAGTCCCCTGCCTTTTCCTGCTGCCCACAGTGCTGAGCATGCAGCCCAGGATGAGATTGGCTTTCTGGGCTGCAAATGCACACTGCTGGCTCATGTCCAGCCTCTCATCCACCATTACCTGAAGTCTTCTGCAGGGCTGCTATTAACCCATTTATCCCTCAGTCTGTTTTGATACCAGGGGTTGCCCGGATTCAGGTACACTCGGCCTCGTGTTGTGAGCTTCATGAGGATCTCTCTGTTATTCCGTGGAAGTGTTGGTACACAAAGACAGTGCTGTGCCTGTGCAGTGAAGAGGCCAGCTGTGCTCTCTGAGGCGTATAAGCAAGCAGGTAGTCAGCAGTTTGAGGAAGATATTTATTCCCCTCTGGCCAGCATCTGTGAGACTTTTCTGGGGTACTGTGTCCAGCCCTGGGTCCCCTGGATAATAAATTGATACGTGTTTTGGTCAGCATCATCACACTGGTCTGGGGCCAGGGCCACATGATGTGTGAGGAGAGGCTGAGAGAGCTGGATGTCTTCAGCCTTAGGAGACAATCGTGAACCACTGCAGGTAGGGGTAGAGGAGATGGAGCCAGACTTTTCATGGAAGTGCATAAAGAAAGAGCCAGGGCATCTTTTTCACCATGAGGATGATCAAATGTGGCAATGGGCCCAGGAAGGTTGTGGACTAGTTCCTACGCTGTCTTTGGTTTATTAGGTAGATGTTGCTTCTCCTCTGATGCAAGCAGAGAATCTCTCTTTGCTCATGAGGTCTCTGTGCATCAGCTCAAACTTCATAAGGAATATTCCGTGTTCTGTGTGCTGACTGTCCCAAATGCCTGTTGCAGGGGTGGAGAAACAAGCAGACAGGTCATGACCATGTACCACACGCTGCATTTGTATCTGCACAAAACCATGCAGGCAGGGGCACACAGGGGTAGATTTGGGTTTGCTGTGCTGAAGAGAAGCCTGCAGGCTTCCAGCTCTGCAGGTCTCCTCACATGAGAGGTTTCTGAGTGCAGGGTTTGATGTACTGGGTGCCAGGTGCTGATGTGTCGTTAGATTGTTCCTCATGTCTACTTTAAAAAACACTTATCTGTGTTTTTTGTCTCCTCACAGCTTGAAAGTTAAACTATACTGCTCACCTGTAACTAAGGAATTGTTGTTGACTAACTGGAAATACAAGTTTTGGGAGAATCATATTGTGAGTTTGTGTTTATTTTGAAAATAGCACTTGTAAAGCAGTGATTCTCAGAAAGAAACAGCTCTCGGCTCCTCAGGAGTGTCTGAATATTGGTGTTGATAGTGTTTCAGGGCTTGAGCACTTCCAACAATGTGCCTTTCCTGCTGCTTGCCATGTGCCATTGGTTTATTGCTGTTTGTTGTTTAATTATTTTCCCCAAAAAAATTCTTCCTTTTCTCTCAACTTCAGCTTTACATGGCCTTCATCCTTACAGTGATAATTTGTACATTTGAATTTATATTCATTTCCTTACCTTGCTCACATCTCTTTGCTTCTGTCCTTTATTTCTCTTTCACTTCATTTAAAGTCTCTTATTGCTTGGAGTGTATATAATCTGAAGTTATATGATTTTCCTTTTGCTGTTTGGAAAATAGACTATAACATGAAGAAGTTTTAGTATAAAATCACTGAAAAACTTAATAAATTTACTTGATTTCCAGTGTTTGGAGCCAGACTGCAAGGGATCAGTATTATTACAGTTACTTCCTTCTCTTTGCAGATGCAGGCATTATAAAACAGAACATGAGGTTTTTTTACATAAATAAAAATAATTATATAACAAATTTTTTCTATAAAAATATTATATATACTATAATCATATAATAATTATTAATTATAAAACAGAACATGAGGTTTTTTTACAGAAATAAAAATAACTATCTTTTTATATAACAATATATAACTATAACAAATACAGGAATACGTGCTCCCAGTGTTTTGTGGGCTCTGGAAATAGGCTTCTGGTAATAGGGGGCAGTGGGAAGTACTGCAGCACAGAGCTGTCCTAGCAAGATCCACTGCTGTGGGACTGGAATTTTGGGTTTTGCAGTCATCCAAAAGTAAGGCATATGATCCATCCAGAGGAACAAAAGCTGTTGCTGATAGAAGTCCAACACTCTTACCTCTTTTAGGCATCCATACCTTGGTTGAGGTATCTCCATTTAATTTTTAGACAACTTTAAGGCAAATTTATTCCACTGGAAATGGATATTTATGACTTACTATTGGAAAATGAGTTTAATTTTACAGGGTTAGCATTAGCCAGAGTGAGTGGTACAGATGTCTACATAATAAATACCAAGACATAAACATGAAATATAATGTTCAGTATATCCTATAATGCAATTAATAATTTTGTTACAGGTTGCATTGGAAGTTGAAACACCAACTCAGATTTCTTTAGAGGATGAAACATCTGGTGAGGTAAGTTACAGGAAAAAAAGATTCATATGTCAGTCCTGGGCAGTAATGCTGTTTACATGAGTAAAGGAAACACAGCTGCAGCATCTGAAGTGCACAAGCTATTTTTAAAATGTATGTGCCCCTCCTCTCCTGTAGTGACAGAAAAAGGTGATGGTAGTTCTAAACTAAAAAAGGCTCAATTCAGACTAGATGCATTTTACAATGAGGATGGTGAAACACTGGAACAGGTTGCCCAGGGAGGTGGTGGATGCCCCATCCCTGGAAACATTCAAGGTGAGGATGAGGGTCTGAGCAGTCTGATCTAGTTGAAGATGTCCTTGTTTATAGCAGGGGAGTTGGACTGGATGAACTTTAAAGGTCCCTTCCAACTCAAACTATTCTGTACTTGCTCACCAGGAACCAAGGAAGCAGAACTGTCTTCTGTCCAACTTGCTTTATTAGCACCACAAAATACTTGGTTCTCTTGTCTGCCATGACTGGATGGCGACTGCAGTGTGAAGAGACTCTCTGGTTTTAAAAGCAATGCTAAATGCTGCAGAAGGCTGTGGGGAGTAATGCATTGCTCTCACCGTGCTGACAAAAGTACTGGAAGTACTTACTACAGTCTGAAAATAATGCTAATCCCTCTCTTCCAGAAAGAAGATGTGGTGGTGACACTTCTGCCAGCTGGTCACTGTCCAGGTTCAGTCATGTATGTCCTTTCGATACTTTAAATGTTTCACCACCTGGCATTTAATGAGGAGTTTGACCCAAATGTTGCTCTCTGCAGGTTTCTGTTCGAAGGTGAGAATGGCACTGTGTTATACACAGGGGATTTCAGACTTGCAAAAGGAGAAGCAGCCAGAATGGAGCTTTTGCATTCAGGGACCAGGTGAGCTATCAGTGGGATATAGAAAGAACAGAAGATCATATGGCATGGACAATTGGCTAGGTATTAATTATTTTTCCCTCATTTTTTTATTCTAGATTAAATATAATTGCAATACTGCAGTTACAAGCCCCCTTTGACTTATTCTTTGTAATCAAGAGGTAGAATTACCTCCTTTTGAAGAGTGAGGAAGTGGTGTATCTTAGTACTGTGGTACAATGTTTACTCTGATATCACATTTCTATCCTCCAGGGTAAAAGACATCCAGAGTGTGTATTTGGATACTACTTTTTGTGATCCCAAATTTTATCACATACCAAGCCGGGTAAGTCTAATAAATTGTGAGAAGAAAGGCCCTTAAAAATGTTAATTAATTAACTACCCCTTTGTTAGGTAAGTCTTACAAGGCAATGAAATGCCATTTTGAAATACTAAATCACAGCACTTTGGAAGTATCTTTCAAGATGATTGACAGCACTTTCTACACTTTTCAGGAGGAATGTTTAAATGGGATCTTGGAGTTAGTGCGAAGCTGGACCTCACTGTCTCGTTATCATGTTGTGTGGCTGAACTGCAAAGCTGCTTATGGATATGAGTATTTATTCATAAACCTCAGTGAGGAACTCGGAATCAAGGTAATGTTTCTCTAATTGTTGCTTTGGAACAGATCCTCAGTAATGATTGTGGCCAACACTGAGCTGACAATGGCTATTTGCAGGACTGCTCTAGGTCACAGTTATGCCTGTTAACTTCCCTTAAAAAGTGCAGAATGCTGTGCCTAGAATGAGGTAACTAGTTAACTTCAGTCTGGAACATCTGGACTTTCCAAAGAGATGTTAATTCCCAGTTTTCAAGGTCAGTGTTTACCTCACTCCCTTTTATTTTGTGAATGATAAAAGTCATCTGCATACAGCATTAATAGTATATATATTCTGATTTTCTCATGAGTATTCAGCCTTCTTCAGTGTAGGTGGTATGTTCTACTTGTTCTAGATGTCCAAGTTTTGGCTGACACATCTCTGCTTGGACATTATTTGAAGTAATAATTTAAATGCCTGCCAGCATTTGAGGAGAGCAGAATCACACCTATGCAGCTGCTCCAGCTGCAGTCTGACAAGCACTAATAAAGAGTAAACTCTGGCTTTCTCTAGGTGCACATGAACAAACTTGATATGTTCAGAAACATGCCAGAAATCCTGTGCCATGTTACCACAGACCAATGCACGCAGATTCACGCCTGTCGACATCCTCGGGTGCGTTCGTTCTGCAGAGCCTCCCCTGACTTTGCTGACAAAATGTGGTTATAGGTGCTGATGTTTTGGGCCTCTTGGGTTAATGAAGACTGGTGAAATGGTGACTTAATGGAAGCAGAGTAAAAACCTTAGTGGGTTGAAGTTGTTTTGTATTTTTAGGAAAAAAAACGAGAAAAATGTATTAGCTTATGCTAGAAGTAATTTAATTGTATTTGAAGCCTGAAAATGGTGTTTTTAAGTGAAGTGAGACAAGCAGCAGAGTAGATCAATCAGGTATTACCCATTTCAATGTATCAAGAGCTGCTCAGATGGTGCCTGTGTGGTTTTAGCATGTGGCCATCCATTTCCAGGATGTATGTCAGGCTTGAGGCTCCAGCTTGGACAAACACAGGTAGAAACTGGGATGGCACACTGGGGCATTGGTCTCTTGCTGATTTGCTCTGCCAGCTGCACTAAAGAACCAAGATGTGACAGGGTCTTTCAAGGGAATTAGATGTGAAAGAGGAACATGGTTTGGCTAGATGCTATGCTGCTTAATTTCTGGGTTAAAAAGTTCACTGTAGAACTTAATTTTATATCCATTGGACAGGATGATGACTGCTTCCGAGGGAACAGGCTGCCCTGTGGGATGACTTGCCTTAATGGAACTCCCCTGCACATAATCAGCATCAAACCCTCCACAATGTGGTTTGGGGAAAGGAAAAAGAAAACCAGTGTAATAGTGAGGTGAGCATTTGGGTCACACAAAAGCCTGTTGTTTCAAGTTTGTGTCTTGCTTGATACATGTATAATTGAATCTCAGAGTGGACTTCAAGAGTAAGTTATGCTGGTCTGTTGACCACAGATGAAGAGCAGATACCTAATTTCTGTGACTCTTCTGTTCTCTTAGGACTGGGGAGAGAACGTACAGAGCTTGTTTTTCTTTCCACTCTTCGTACAGTGAGGTTTGTATACATATTCTAGTACTGAGTATATATTGATTAAGAAAATGTAAAAGAGTTTTGATTATTCTGGAGTGGATGACAGGATTTATCATAATAAGAAAAAATCCTGTCAATAATAAGATGCAAGGAGATAGGAAGTTCTGAATGCTGAAGACAGAGAAATTTGTTTTTATATAGCTGCAAAGGAACTTGTAAAAGTAGAACAGGATTACAAGCCTATTTCCTGTTCTCAGTTCTCAGTTCTACAATTGTTTTGACTGCCTTTCTATTTTAGATTATTGTGTAACCATGCAATGCTTAAAGCATGGAGTTTTAGTTTACAATATGTCGTTTTCTGGTGTGACTCAGATTTGGGTAGGTTTACCTTCTTTTCTCAGCCTACATATTTAAACCAAATTTTCTCATCCTGATTGCTGCTCTTGCCCCTTTTCCTGTGATAAAAGATTAAAAGGAAATTGGTCATGGCAGCATCCTCACTACAATCACACACTTTCATTTATTATGACTGGATACAGATCTAAAAACACTACTTTCTCCTAAGAAACTGAACTGAAACTGGATCAGTGCTAACAATGAACTGTCACAAAGTCTTTCATTACAAAATGGAGGAAGGCAGTACTGTTTTTAAGATCCTGACTAAGTTTAAATTTGCTCTGCCATGTAGAATTTTAAATGGAGGTCCCAATATGGAATTTGTTGGTGGAATATGGGGGGGTAGTGTAACTAACACTCCTATCTCCACATTCAAAAATAGATGGGTCCTTGTCTTGGTTTGAGACAACTTAAAGGATAACATGCTGGAACGTGTTGTCTCTCTTTAGACGTTCAACTAATCTCTTTCCACCAGTAAGGAATGAACAGGAGTAGATAGAAGTGAAAAATAACAGTTTCCTAACAAGTGCAACAGTAACAGGCAAAGAAATAACAGTAAATAACTGCTAGATACAAAATCACAATAACATGATGGGTCACTCCAGGTCAGTCCTGCTGTCTGTACAGATAGCAGTGTAATCTGCAACCTGCAAGTGTCTCCTGTGCTCAGCAGGAGTGCCCCGAACCAGACACAATTCTCAAAGAAAAGTACTGGAGATCATCTAGAAGATGACAGAGTAAGGCTTGGAAAAAACAATGTGTTTTGTCATAATGGGCTTTTACAGGATACTTCAGGAGAGACTTTAGGAATAGGAAAGGAATACTTGATCTGCAAACTGGAGACTTGAACTCCAGTAAGAAAAATGCATATTTGAAAAAATTAGCAACAGTAAAGACAAGGAAGCACTGGATAACATTGCTGGTCTGTCCAGCCTTTTCTTTCAGAGACAGTGATGGTCTTGTGTAGTAATTGGTAATTGCAGTTAGGTGTTAGTGAGTTCTCAGCATCCTTTCAGGCCTGTTTCCTTGTTCCAGGCATACCCACTTTGACAGTCATGGGCTACATTGGTCTTTTCATAAAGACTACTAGTAGTACTTTTGGATGTGCTTGTATCAGTGCTGCCTTTAAGTGACATTCTTAACTGTTGATTTAATTTGTTAAATTGCTTCTTTTCTGGAATTCAGATCAAGGATTTCCTGAGCTATATCTGTCCTGTGAATGTGTATCCCAATGTACTGCCAGTGGGTGTGACAGAGGACAAAGTTATGGACATGTAAGTGACAAGTGGCTGCTGGAGGGAGGTGATCCAAATTCTGCTCCTGTAAGGACAATTCCCCTCCTGAATCCCAGCCTCTCAGGAGGGCTACTGCCTTTTGTTTTACTTGTCTGATAATTGAGATTTTTTTTCTATATTCAGTCCCACAGACTTGAGCTTTCTGAAGCATACGTGTACGTTGAGCTGAGTCTCAGAGTTTGTATTCTACTTCTGTGTGTAGAGGCTTTTCTGCCAGTAAACTTTGTTTGGGAGGAAGCTGAACACAGATTAATCTCACTCTGTTCTGTGCCCCATTTCTATTTGTAATTGCTACTTCTCAGAAGTTTCTTTTAAAGGTGGTTTCTCTGGGGACTTGAAGTCCTCCCCTGCACAGCATCAGAGAGGCCAGTTCTTCTGTGCTGCTGTAGATGTTGATAGCTTAAAAAGCACTCTTGGGGAGCAGGAGAGCTGTGGTGTCTCAGTCTGGACAGAACAAAGATTTCTGTTCCTTTTTTCTTCTTAGTAAGAAAGGAGACTTTCACATAATAATTACTGAATAAAAATGTAGTCAGATTTTGAACCCCGTCAACTTGTCTTCTGTAAGTAAGGAACTACAAGATGGTTTCCAAAAAATGTACATGTTTTAAGGTAAATATATTGAAAGGACAGATTTCTACCTTTCAGCTGCTGAAGCTCATTAATGAGTCAAGGACATTGCCCTAGGTATTGCTTTTGCTTTAACATTTTTGCTGCAGTGCCTATGAAAGGCATGGAGCATTGTACTTAAAACAAGTTAAAGGATTTAGTTTTGCTCCTGAAAGCATCTGCTGAGTTCTAAATATTAACTGCTTTTCTCATTCCCTTCAGATTAAAGCCATTATGCAGGTCATACAAGAGAATCACAGAACCCAGGTACAAGCCCTTAGGAACACTGAAGAGAGCCCACAAGAGAGAATTATCTGATACAGGTAAAGGTTCTGCTGCTGCTACTGCACCTTAAACAGAAGTCTGAGACTAAGCAGAGGTGCCAAAAGCTTTGGTGTTCACCATAGGCTGTCTGTGTGCTCAAAGCAACAGCTGGAAAACAGAAATAGAAATTATGTGAACTTAGGCATTAGGAGGATGAGAGAGCTAACTGTGTGAAAACACGTTTGCAGTCTTCAAATGTACTTAATGCTCAACAGCCCTGTAAGTTTTTGGATGGAGTTCATTCCCTCAGTCCCAGACCAGCCCTAGGAAAACTTGTTCCAACTGTCTCTGTGACGTACTGCGCTAGACAAGGCAAGGCAAACACTGTTAATATCATCCTGCAAAATCTCCAGCTAGGTTAAAGAATATTTTCCTCAATTTATACTAAATGAATTTTTATTAAAACTTTGCTCTCAACAAGATTTTAGCAGAGATGTGAACTTTCCTTAGTGATTTTCTGCTTGTTTCTTGCCAGATGAAGATGATCTCTTTGATTCAGAATTAATTTCTACAAGGCCTAAGATTCCAAAACAGCAGAGAGGAGAGAGCAGGCCCTCCAGCACAGGACAGTCTGAAAATTCTGAAGGAAACATTAATGAGAGCACAGAAAGTTACAGAGGGACTACAACTTACACCTCTCTCAAGATAGACTTTGTGGACTGTGAAGAATCAAATGATGATGATGATGATGATGATGATGAAAATGAAGAAGAACCTGAAAAAAATACAGTTCAATTTTTTTCCCATGATCCAGATGCCACTTCCACAGCCAATTTCAATGGAGTAGTTAGTGACCAGCAGGAGTCTAATGCCAATGTCCCTTGCTGGGATGAATTTTTTACAGGCAATAAACTAGAGGAAAGCTCTGAAAATGAGGACAACATCCCATCTTCAGCAGATGCTGGCGGGTCCCAGTCACTCTTCAGTGATTCAGATGGAGTAAGTGACTCAACACACATCTCCTCTCAAAATTCTTCTCAGTCAACACATATATCAGAGCAGGGGAGCCAGGGCTGGGATAGCCAAATGGACACGGTGCTCATCACCTCCCAGGAGAGAAGTGCTCTGGACCTGAGCACAGGTGGGAGCAGAGCACTGGTTCCTGTGCTGCAGGAGAGTCCCAGGGACACTCAGCTGGACAGCAGCAGGGGGAAGCCACCGGGTCAGAACAGACTTTGTGCCCACAACAGTGCCTGTGGCTTGAAAAGCAAAGGCTGTGAGAAAGCTGCAGAAGATGGCACTGCCCACATTCAGGATGTGCTGGGAGAAATAAGTGACAGCTCCAGGACTCCTGATCTGGAGCTGAGGAGGGACTCCCAGAGCTCCTCTGACTTTGAAATTCCCTTGACTCCTGGCGCTGAAGCGCCTCAGCCAGATAAACTGCACCATTTATACAAGAAGCTTGCAGCAGGTGAAAACATAATCAGTGAGAAAAAAGTCTCCTGAGAAAAGGTATAACTGATTACCTTGTGCTAATACCCAGCATGTCTAGTCATGCTGAGTCATGATTAATTCAGAAGTATCTTGCTGTCAGAACCAGGAATTTGCAGCCTGTGTACTTTTTATTGTTCTTTCCATGAAATACTGAAAAGGAAGTATTCAGAAAGTATTGCCAGGAGGGACAATAAAAGCCTTCTACCTCCCAAGGTTCAATTCTCCAGGACTGTAAGTCAAAAAATGGACCAGACAAAACTATGGGTGGGATACTAAATGAAATTTAGTATTTATCTTGAGCTCCAAGAGTTTGCCTTTGTAATGTGATCTCAGGTTTTAATAAAATAGCACACTATTAACTGTGGGGAGGAAGACCTAAGAACAACCATGCAAACAAAGCAGTTGTAATTTGGCTTTAATCCCTATTACCATTGTTTATCAATATTATAAAAATTTAATCAGTATGACTACAGTTATTTTTAAAAATAACTGCAGAACAGATTAGAGAATTACTGAGGTTGTGAGGGGCTTTTAATTTGTTTTAAATCAAATTGTTAATTTTAAAAAGTCTCTCTTTACACTGACCTTTAACTCCCGAGTTAGGTACTGCAGACTGCTGTCTATGCTTCACCTCCAACTCATTGCAAACACCTTGTCATCACTTCCTCTGTGTTCTGGTTCTGAATTGTTCTTCAGAAAAACTTAAAATTTTGTGGTTCCCAAGTTACCAGCCCTGTCCTGCTCTGGCAGGTAAACCAGCCACAGAAGGTAACCTTGTATCCCAGACAGGCTCTTGTACTACCAAATTTCACCTCCTCTGCAACACTCTGCAGACTTCACTGTTTTAAATCAAGACAATATATTCTCCATGCACATGTGCCATCATAACTCTCTGCCAAAATTCTAAGCTTTTAACATAGAAATGTTATTCAGGTTTTTCCTAAATTGGAGTGCCTACAAAATATCCAAACCACAGAAGTAATCTTAAAAATCCCTGAGGTCTCCCATCCATGGTCTTAATTCCCAAAGAATTAAAACATAATTTAGCATACATCCCTCCCCTCTGAGTGTACCTTCAGTTGTTGTGCCAGGTTTAGTGACACATGAATGTTAAACCAACCAGCATTCTGCCACAGGGAACAGAGGCAGGAGGGACAAAGCATTGCCATAATCTGTGTATGATTCTAAGGATATTAAAGATCCATGTATTTTTCCTACTGTTACCTTTTCTGCTGTTTCTGGGATTTGTTAACCTAATTTTCAAATGTGATCTACCAACTTTGGGGGTTTTTTAGCAAGCCTGAATGAGTGAAACTGCTGTTGAAAAACTACCTCTGTGAATAAATTCAGACAAAACAGAACCTCTTCAGTTGACTCATTTAATATCTGAAAACTTTGCATGTAAGTTCAGGGCTTCCTTTAACAAGATGCTCAAATACACAGGAATCCAGTCTGTTCAGGCAAGTGTAAATTTATATCAGTTCTCACCAGTCCTAAACTGAAAACACATCACTTCCTCATTGTCCCTCTGCTGGAGTCCTTACAGTCCTAGAAAATTTGGTTACAAGCCAGGAATTAAGAGGTTGCAGTCTTAAAGCAAATTCTAGTGCTACAACTAATTTTGACAGGCTAATTTTTTTTTTAAAAATGACAACAACGAGAGAAAAACTAAATTTAATTTATTTTATCAAAAACTATAGGAAGACAGCAATACTAGAGACGACACAGTATGAAAAGAAAATGTTCCTGAGCTTACAAACTGCATCTTCTAATACAGTTCCTAAAACATACATTAAAAATAAACAAAAGATTGACTTATCTTGGAGATTAAATAAATAGACAGTAACTTTTCCTACAGGTGATCTTGCAGCTTTAGTTTTGCTACAAAAAAATAAAACCAAGAAAAAAAGAACAGCTGGAGGGCAGGCCGCAGGTTACCAGCCCCCAAGAAGTGCATACACACAACTGAATTGGTGACCATGACAATGCCAACAGACCACAAAGCAAAATAACGACAGAAGGTGGGCTGGTTTAGCTTCCCTAAGAAATTTGAAACAGCTATTTTTCCATTTTCAGTTTGGCAATTTTCTGCGAAACTCATAAAAACAGTCAAAGGAGTTTTAAAAGTGACACAGTGTCCCATTAAGCTAATTCACTGACTGCCATCCAAATACACTGTGATTATGTAAATATAAAATACTGTTCAAGGCTCTTATGTTGGAAACTGGATTCATGGGTTTCCTTCAAATAAATACAAAATACTGCTACCTCCCAGAACATAAATTAACGGTTCTTTATTTATGGCAGAAGATAACACACATATCCTTAACAAACAGCAGCTTTATTCCAGTGCTGGTAATAACATTCTCTGCCTCTGGAAAAGGCAGACACCGCACTCCAGTACAACTGCCCCAACTGTTACCTTCTAAAATGCAGCTAATTGCAATAGTTAAATCAAAGTGGGCATGGGGAGAGACAGAGCCTGGGGGTGCCCCCAGCACAGGCGAGGCTGGAGTAAGGAATCCATCTCTTGCCTCCATCCTGCAGGGACAGTGCAGGCTGCAGTGGATTAAGGAGCTGGAGACTGCAGATTCCATGCACGTG
The DNA here is from genome assembly GCF_050655825.1 of Lonchura striata. Taxonomy (NCBI): domain Eukaryota; kingdom Metazoa; phylum Chordata; class Aves; order Passeriformes; family Estrildidae; genus Lonchura; species Lonchura striata. Next base: position 69,246,863 of record NC_140741.1, read on the forward strand.
GAATGCACTGCTCATTTGAGCTACATGCAAGAGAAAGCACTAATGACTCCAAACTATGCAAAATCATCTAGAGTTTGCTGACATTAAAGCTCCACATTCCACTTAAAACTTTAAATTAAAAAAACCCAAACATTAGAGATATGGCGTGATAACTTACAAGATTCAGCATTTATCAACTGTGGATATAGGTGAGCCTGATCACATCAAATACTTTTAAATCTAAGCAAACTTCCTCCTATGAATTAAGCAATATAAAGTCTCTATTTCAATGTGTATCTCTGTATTGTAGATTACAAAACTCACGCAGTATTTCCAGCAGCCCATGCTCTTCACCAAAAGTGTAAAACTGATTTTGGCTAGTAGCATATATAGTGTCATTTGCTACCAAAGAGCTGTATCTTCAGTACAAATGCAACTGTGCTTCTTAAGAGACAACCTTGAAATCCTCTTTTTGAAGTGCTAATAATTAACATGGAATTTAAGGCATTTTCTAACAAATTAAGTAAACAGTTACATGCTAGGTACTTGACTTCATTCACCTGAGCCAACAGCTGCACACCTTATAAAGGTAACTAGCTGACTTACAGTACATAGCCAGCATCCAGCTATGGAGCATCCATTTATGGAGCAACATTATTCTGCCTGACCCTGTCAACATTTACATGACTGGTAAGCAATATGCAAGTTTTACAAGCTCTGAATCCATGAGAAAAAGGCATGTGGATCATTCCTAGAGCATGGACCTTGGCTGTCACTCCACTCATCACCCACCTCAACTGCTCTTCAGTGGTTCTGAAGCCAAGCAAAACTTAGCGTATGTTATGAATAGATTGAGACAATTTTAAGATGACCAGGAAAAAAAAAAAGATGACTAAAGCAGCTGAAGAACAGCACATTTCTCAGCCTTTACATTCAAGAACATCTTACAAATGTCTACAGCAAATGGGTATACTCACCCCTAGTCTAACTTCACTGAAGTTAACATTTTTGCAACCAGAAAATACAGGCCTAGTATCTTAGAAGTCTGTCACTAGGTAAAAAAGACACAGTATGTGAAAATTGAACCAAAACCAGCTGTGAATATACATCAATACCAGGGCTCTTTTGCACCTAACAGATAACAAAGCATATCTCCACAATGCACTGACTTTGTTAGACAATGGGCTCCTCTCTTTAACCTTTTGCTATCCATTTCCAAACTGTAGCCAGCAACTTGTTTCAGCCATGACTGCCAAATTTATGCAATGAAAACAAACAGCAAATGTTACTTCTGACAATTCCATATTTATAAATTCTCTGTGGAACTGCAGTCCTCCTATAGAATCCTAACAAAATCGGAGCATAACAACTGAAAACATTCTACATAACATCAGGAAGAAGTTCAAATTTTACACTTGGGATCTGTTAATACCAATTACAGAGTCACAGAATCAATTAGGCTGAAAAAGGCTTTTGAGATCAAGTCCAACCTATGACTGAACACCATCTTGTCAACCAGACCATGGCACTGAGTGCCACATCCACTTTTTAAACACCTTCAGGATGCTCCTATCTGAGCAGTCCATTCCAGTGTCCAATCACCCCTTCTGAGAAGAAATTTTTCCTAATATCCAACCTAACCACCCCCTCCAGCACACCTTGAGTCTATGTCTTCTTGTCCTATTGCTGGATCCCTGGGAGACTGACCCTCACCAGGCTACCCTCCTGTCAGGGAGTTGTAGAGAGAGATAAGTGTTGCAGATGATAGATAGATATGATTGTTCATAAATAATACAGCTAGGATGAGAACAGTTCTCCCAGCTAGCCGGATGTCACTCCTGCCCTCGGATGAGTCCTGGAGTGAAATGGACTGTTCCATCCCACCCCCCAAAAGAAGTATGGCTCATCCCACACCTCTGTACCTTCCCCTAAAACATCAATGTCTGTAACCCCATTGGCCCATGCCTTATCCCAACCCACCTAGGAGCCCCTGATAAGGGGGCTCCGAGGGGCCACACGCCCTCTTGGAACTTCTTCCCCCTCTTAGAACCTCTCCCCCCTCCTGGAACCTCCTCCCCTCCTGGGGCTTCCCCTCTCCTAAACCCTCCTTTTGTCTCTCCCCTCCACCACCCTCTCAGGGCCCGCCACGTGCTACGCCTGGGAGCACGAGGCACGGCCCTCCTGCACCCCCAATAAACCTCTTTCCCCAAGAGCAAACTTGGGGAAAATTGGCTCAGAAGGCCAATTATCCTGAGGACAGAACAACTGTCTTGATGTTGAAAACTGAGGCAAAGAAGGTGTTAAGTACCTCAGCCTTGTCCTCATCTTCGGTAACCATATTCCCTCACCGTGTCCAACAATAAATGGAGTTTTTCCTTGCCCCTCCTTTTGCTGTTAATGTATTTATAAAAACATTTTTTATTATCCTTTAAAGAAGTGGCCAGATTAAGTTTTAATTGAGTTTGGCCTCTCTAATTTTCTTTCTGAAATTACTTTCTTTACATGGAGTTCCATGGACATTTTACAATTTGCACTCCTGTGAACCTTTATTTACACTGGCTCTCCTTAATCCCTCACCCTGGTGCCATAAATGTTATTGCCAAGATCTTCAAGCTTTTCTTTATATAACAAAAAAGCAAAAAAACTGTCAACTAAGATTTAGAATTCAAATCAAATGCTTTCTGACTTCTCAAGGTATAGAAAACATGTAGCTTGAAGCTGAGTCATGGGAGGTTTAGCTTGGACATTAGAAAAAGGTTCTTTCACCCAGAGGGTGGCTGGGCACTGAACAGGCTCCCCAGGGCAGTGGTCACAGCACCGAGCCTGGCGGAGTTCAAGAAGTGTAATGCTCTCAGGCACAGGGTGTGACTCTTGGGGTGTACTGTGTAGGACTAAGAGTTGGACATGATGACCCTTGAGGGTCCCTTCCAATCCAGTTTATTCTATGATTCTAGGAATATTCAAATCAAGGTACATTTTAGAGTTTTCTTTGCATACATTTTACGGCTTCCTAAACAACTGTTCTAGAAAAATTAATTTTTCATCCCCATTAGCAGTTCAGTATTGGCATGAAACACTACAATCTCTTTCTTTGGCCAATGCCATTTCAATTACAAACACAATACCTTGTTTTCACCATCCTTATTTACATTAGCTGTAAGAATACTTGAATATAGGTGTGAAAGAAGAGTCTTCTTAAAACACATTAAAAAAAGAACAAAATATTTGTGACTTTGGATACCCAAACTCAGTTGAGATAACCTCTGCAACACATGGCTCCACATTTACAGACAGTTCTGATGCTCTTTTTGGATGGGGTAAGACCTTCAGCAGAGTCTGAAGTCAGATCTATTGAACCTGCAACACAGAAGAACACAAGTAAGGAAGTTCTAGAAGACAGACCAAGATTATGCCCAGTATTCAAACAGCTTCTAAAGGCCTTCTAACAGCCCTGTTCAAAGAGCTGTGTGTGAATCAGTAGAATCACTCAGATTCTATTGACACCCTTGTTACAGCTACTTGTACAACACCTGGCATACACATCAGAATCCAAAACTCAGACTCAACCTTTGTACCCACCCAGGTATCCACAAGGATCAGCTGACAGTGCAGCTGACCTTCAATACCAGTGTCACAGAGAGAAAGAAGAGTTTTAAGATTCAAGATCAATTTGGCAGTGTGGTGTTTTAAGCCCCGATGGCAATGAAACATCACACAGACACTCACTCCCTTGCACCCCGGCAGAGCAGGAAAGAAAACCAAAAGTAAAACTTGTAGGCTGAGATAATAGTTTAACAATTGAACTAATAAACAGTTTAATAATTGAAATAGTAAAATATTGTAATAATTATGATATTCTGATTATGCTGATGATTATAATTATCAGTAGTAGTAAAAGAAAAAAACCAAACAAACATGAGTGATGCACAAACAATTGCTTACCTTTGGCTCACTGATTCCCAGAGGCCATCCCTGAACTCTGATCAGCCCCTTCTGGATATCTCCCCAGTTTTGACCTTAGGCATGACATTCTCTGGCATGGAATATCTCTTTGACTAATTCATCTGTCTAAGCTTCCTGCTAGATTTTTTTTTACATTTTTTTGAGTATCTCCTCACTGGTAAAGCATGATACACTAAAAAGTTCTTGACCTAAGAAAACATCAGTGAATTATCAACACTATTCTCATACTAAATCTAAAACACAGCACTGTTCCAGCTACTGAGAAGAAATTAACCCTATCCAGCTGAAACAGCTGTTCCATAGGACCTACATCCACAGCTGAGGCCTACAGGATACCAGAACTCTAACCTATGGGCATGCTGCTGAGCTGTTACAACCGCCTTAGCATCTACCTTAGTAACTATCACTAACAGACTATCTAGAAAGTAGTTTACCTGAAATGCTGATTTTATGATTTGAATAAAGAAAAGCTTTATTTAAGGACAGCCTTTGAGCATTCCTGGGACAAAGCTTCAAAATCATTTGCTTTACCAGACAATCCACCCACAATCCCTGATGTGCTACGAGCATTGAGGGAAGCAGTGCACTAGAGATGCAGACAAAAGCTTCTGGGTGTGCTCCTCTCTGCACTACACATCATGAGCAATGACTGTTCTGAAAGCCAGAGTTATGTTATTAAAAGCTGTGCCTGAGCTGAAATGCTACCATCATTCAGGCTGCAATAAAACCCACCAGCACCCCAAAACTTCCACAAGAACCATGTTAAAATGTGCAGACCTTTCATCTGATAGTCAAAGGTTAGCTCTTCTCCAGCCTTGATGGTTCGGGTAGAGAACAGCGCTATTCGAGGAAGACGCAAGTCGAGGTTATCAATAAACACATTGAAGACTTGAAGATTTGGATCACACTGTAAGCAAAAATTAATGCAGTTTCTGTTTAGAAAAAATAACATTTAATAACATTTAATATCACTGAGGTGTTTAAGTAAACCAAGGTCCGCAAAGAAAGAATGGGTTCTTGTCTCAGTGACAGAAGTATGCAATTAAATTATCTTCTGAAATCAACAAACTGAAATAATGTTCCAGGAGAACATTCATAGCTCAGATTCAAGTCCTTCCAGGAAGGCAACATTTGCACAATGTGCAGACTACACTAATACACAACAGCCTATTAAAAAATGGCACCTTCAAAGGTGACAGCAAAAATGCTGAAAAAATAATTACAGCTAGTATTCAGAGGCTAGTATGTACCAATAAAACCCATACAAAGAATTAAAGTTGAAAGAAAACTAAAAACAACCTAGTGTTTCAAGCCCCACAAACTCACTACTCTGTAGTGATGTTTAAGCATTTCTTCCAGGCCAGAGATATTATCCTCATACAATGCATGAATTTCTACTGCAAACTGCAAACCTGTTTGGATTCTGAATTCCCATGGTCTGGCTGCTAGGAGGAGGGTGAAGGTCACTAAGTTGGAACTAGAAACCACTTCCTCATTTTCTCTGGATTAAGTGTCAAAAGTCAGTAGACCCTGAGATTGTTAAATTCTGAATGCTTTTTTGTTGTTTAACAGTGAAATATATCACACATTAAAGAATCAGAAGTGAAGTTACAGACATCTAAATTTACACTGAAGACAGAATACTTTACTTCCACTTGCAAAAGTGAAGAGCAACTGTCTGTATCTAAAATTCTTCTTTATACTTTTCCCTGGCAAGCTTGCATGATATACAAGTATCACAATCTCAAAAACCTGAAGAGATGAATTTTCTGTATTTGTAGAACACTAACTGCACACCTCACAAACACTGAATTAGTAATAAATAATAACTTTTAGTTTAGGAATCCTTACAAAGGCAGCTCAACCTTCTTTCTTTAGGTACTTCAGTTGAACTTCAACAAAACCCTACAAAAACTGCTTGTTAAAATTTACTTTTGAGTTCTCTTACAAGTTTAGATTAGGAGGAAAAATTATATTTCTCTGCTGTAGATACCTAAGAAAGCATAGGAAATTTCTCTTTTTCCTCTACCAAGTTTGCAGGATGAAATTCAAAGTAACACTCCATCCTGCCCAGCTACAAAATAACACATCAATTCCTGTCATCTCTGACTCCTGGCTAATTTCATTAAGGACCTGTCACGTGTTAAGTATTTCAGGTACTCAGAAAAACCACACCCAAACCAGCCCTATTGTGGTTGTCTAGAACCAGCTGATTCAGTGAAAACTCCAGTCCTACAGGATGTCCACTTCAGGCAGCATCTCCCCTCAGATTTTGGTAGGCAGTCTCAATCCAAGTAAGGCCCAGTATTCTGTTCTATTTATTACATCATCTGATTAACTGGACTATGCTGGTATGAAGCAAACTACTCCAGAAAAACTGTGAATACAGTAAGGAAATGTTTACAGTAGAAGACATTTCTAGCACAATTAGGATAATTCTCCAAATTATTAGTATTCAAAACAAAGTCTTACACTGTGGTTCACAAAGTGGGACACATTTCCATATCGAGCTGCATCTACTGTAAATTCATCTGAATCATAGTCCAAATCAAACAAGTACGTATTTCCCTGGTTGTCATAGAACTGGCCTCGTCTCTCTGCTTCCTCACTTGTAATCACCTAAAAAAAAAAAAGGAAAAAAGAAACCTGCATCATACTATTAATTATTACAAATCAAAACAAACATCACAATCAAGTTAGAAAAAAAGTTAGAAAAATACTCAGCAAAAACAATAACATAATAAGTTTTCAATGTTGAAATAGCATTCTATCTAATGAATGAAGAATACATATGAGTACATACAGCTGAACTAATTATTTTTGATTGAGGCTTCTCTGAATGCAATTTGTCTACAGCTGATGCACAGCACTACCTTGTCTCTGGGGAAAAAAAAACATATCAGCACCCTCTACTAATAATTTTGGTGATGACAATCCAATCAACTGTTTTTACCTGTAGTGTCTCTCTATACACACTTTTTCCATTAGATCCAGAAAGCCTCGTTTACTTCACATAAAACCAAGATTCAACCTTTTCCCTTTGCAGAGGTGATCAACATGTATCAGACTTTAAAACCCAGCCACATTTACAGCCTGATATTCATTTCCTCTCTTCCCAGAAGCAACTCTTCCTCTATTTTTGACTGCAATGAAAGACCCTATTCACTGCAGCTCAGACACATCACAAAGCTCAATCTATTCCATTAGGTGAGTGTGTCACTATCGACAGATGAAACAGCTTAAACAACTTCATCTGCAGCCTGTCACATGAAATACATTCTGTTGTGCAGATTCAGCAAAGAAATCACAATTTGGCATCAAGAGAGATACAAAATGTAATGGAATTGGACAACAAATCCCTCTAAAATCTGACAGATGAGATTTAAGAACTCAGCAGTAGATATTAAGTAGATTCAGGTGAACACTCTTTCCTTTAAGCAACAAAATTACATAATCACCTTTCGGTGCATGGAGTGTATGACCTTTTGTATATTTAAAGGAAATGGATGAGCATGAGAAGAAGCTTTCAGGCAGGAAGCATGGAGGAAATCTACTTAAGATCATAAACATTGTACAAAGGGACAGAAGGAAACACTTTGAGTCCACATAGGAGCAAGGCAGATTTGTGGTAGAAATGCAACACACTGTAAGAGAGGCTGCCAGGAACTGCTGGTGTGAAGAGACCTAGAACAAAGCAGAGGCTGAAACACATAAACAATGGCAATACAAAATCTCAAGAGGAACTCAAGGTCTGTATTTTATAACATAAAAGTTCTCTATGAAATAGCATGAGATTGAATAAGCAGATGTCTATACTATGAGTGCTACTCTTGCTGTTAATCATAAGCAATAAATATGCTTGGAATTACTGCCTTAGAAGTGCAGATAAAACAGAAAAGGGACGGAAAGTCCATGCAGGGAGTTTCAAAACAACTATGCTTTGGGAATGGCAAAAACTACAAAAAATATGATCAGGGAAGAATGAAGAATATGACTGCCATGAAAGAAATTAAGGGCTTGCCTTTAGAAATACTATTAGGGCATGCATCTAAAATAATTCTTTAGTACCATATGAGATAAATATTCTCTTTTGATCTTTTACAACTGCTCTGGAATGAAAGAATGTTCTAGACAACAGATTTTTGCTGTCAACTTGAATGTTCCTTTTTATCTCCACTCAAAAGCAGACTGATCTATTATATAGTAGAATTGCAGAGCATCCTGAATTGGAAAAGTCCCACAAGGATCACCAAATCCTGGCCCTGCCCAGGACATCCCCAGGAACCACACCATGTGCCTTAGAGTATTGTCCAAACACGCCATGAACTCTGTCAGGCTTCTTGCCATGATCACCTCCCTGGCCAGCCTGTTCCAGTGTCTGTCACCCTCTGGGTGAAGAAGCCATGAAGAGTGAAAACTGAGAGAAAGCTCATTAAAATTTTACCTAACATTTCCTTGATTGTATGTAATTCACCTCTACGAGATAAATACATACCTACCTCTCCAACATACTCCATCACAAAACTGTTGGTTTTAATTTTCTGGAGGGTTTTTACTCCCCAGCCACGGCCGTTGTTGGTTCTGAAGATGCAGAGTGAATATGGGGTCCCTTTCTGCACAATCCTATTCAGGCAGTCAGGCCCACACCTACAATATGAATTGCACTCATAGATGGGCAAGCCAGGCTGGATTTTCAATTTCTTATGTTTATTGTAAGCCAAAATAAACCCAGCCTCCTTTGGACAGCACTTCTCAGCAGGGCAGTCAGCACACTCGCAGCCAGTTGTTATTCCATTGAGCACATTTATTCCTGGAGCAGGTTTATACTCATTGATGTAGTAGAAGTCTAAAGGAGGGCCTTCAAGATCTACAGTGTTTTCTACCAGAATCATTGCTTTGTGATTCTTTTTCCTGTTGAGTTCTTCTTTCCACCTCTGCAGAGCTATTCTTTGTTTGGCCTTCTTTACAATATAATCTGCAATTGCAGGTTTCAAAGTTTTAACATGCTTTCTCAGTTTCATTGCTTTGCCTCCCCTCCCCCGAGACAAGTATTCATTTCTGTCTCTAATAAAGTTCTGAATAAGCAGAGGACAGTTCAGATGTTTCCGAGGTTCCCAAGTATTTGAAGATTCTGGCCATCCTTTCCATTTCACAAGATAGAATGCTTTGCCCTTGAAATACAGAAACAGATACAGATTTAGCCAGAGTTCATGTAGCTGAAATTCAGCATCACAGAACAACACAGACAAACACAAGAGCTCTGGACTTAAGGATCAGCACACAGGGCAGAAGGCCTTGATGTCCCCATAAAAATTACAACTGGAGAGAAAGAGAAAAGTCAGGTTGTGGGCAAATTAACTTGTAGCACAACTTTGCCTACTTTACAAATAGTCTCTGAGGGAAAAGAAATCAAAAGTTGGGATGAATTCTGCTAGCAGCATACCTGGAGGAAGAGGAGGCTAGTTTGTCATGGCAAGTGGTAAGTTACACTAAGTCGCTGTATGACTCATATGCCCAAGAAGAATGCATCATATCACATAAAGAACAAAAAAAAAGTAAAATGTAGCAAAAAAAAGTATAAAACCCACTATTGGTCATATCAACCATCCTCCTAGAACACTAATTAGTTTGACAAGTGTAATACTGTATTTACAATGAAGCAGCATATATTTTGCACTTATTTAAAAAGGACAAATAACTGTAACAAGAACAAATCCTGAGACTGAATTTCACAGGAGTCAATTTGCAGCACATGGCCCTAATCCTCCATCAAACAGACGAAAAGAATTAAGAGAGAAATACACATAGTTATCTGCAAATAAAGGAGAGGCATCATAATTCATACTGAGCTACCACCCTAAAGCATCAGCAACCAGATACACAAAGGTGAAACATTTCATATTCTAAATGTTTGTAATTTCAGGAAAAGATCTTCCTTCCACATACTAAAAGTAGCAGCTTACACCACTTTCTGTTTACAGTTTAAAGTTTAAAATATACTTAATCTGATGCCAGCAAAAGCTTTGTCCTCACTGTCTGCTGCTTTTTATTATGAGCAAAATTATCTTTGGCTTGCTTCCAAATTTCAGCTGAAAGAGTGATCAAATTGGTCTGTGTTTCTCTTACCTCTTCTACCTTGTAGTCACACAAATATTCCACCTCATAACTCTTTAGATTCCTGTTGGTGATTCCAATGGATTTACATGTGAGATTTTCCTTCCTACATAATTCTTGGAGGGTCTCAAGTGAAGCTAGACATGGCACATACCAGGCTACAATAAGAAAATTGGTAAAGAATCCTATTTAATGTCTCAGCTAAATTGAAATCATCATCTCATCCCAGAGTCCCCACATTACCATTGTGTCAGTAGTCCATTGAGTCTCTTGTACAACTGCAGCGTCTCCAACTCAACCCTTCTCTAACGGGCCAAGTTAAACACGTTAATGATTCCCTCCCTGCACCTTTATTCTGTACAGTACGTACGCGCCTAAAGAACAACAAATATTTCGGAGGGCAGAGACTTCCACAGGTGAAAGATACACTAAAAGCACCAGCAATTTTTCTACAATTACAGCATCGCACAACCGAATTCCGGCAAGCAGGAAACCTCCATTCTTTAACAAGACCGCCAAATTTCTGTAGTCAAGCGCAGCTGAGTACTTGCGATGCAACCATGGTGACTGGGCGAAGAGATAGAGACCCACAGCCCTCATCCGGAAGGATCGCGAGTGCCCGGCCAGCCAGGCGGATTTAGGGGGACGAGAAGCTCCGCAGGGCGCCCGGGAAGCACCGGACGAAGGGGCTGGAACGCAGCGCGGCGCCGCGGGCCGTGCCTCCTCCCCCCGGGGCATCCCGCCCGGCCGCGCCGCAGCTCCCGGCTCGGGAGGAGGCGGCGGTGCCTTCCCCGCGGCCGCGCCGGGATCCGGCGCCTCTCCCTGCGTCCCACTCTCGGTTCCAGCTTTCCCCAGGCACCTCGCGCCCTCCTCCCACAGCTCCCCTGGGGCAGCGGGCAGGATTCTCAGGGAAGCGGGCAGGACCCCCCAGCCTTTCCCTTCCCGCCCGCCGGGGGTCTGCGGGCAGGGGCGGTGGGAACGGTCCTGACAGAGCCGGGTGACAGGGACCGGTAGCGGCTCCCATTGCCGAAAGCGAGCGGGAGCTTCCCTACCCGTCCTCCCCCCGTCCGTCCCGGCCCCCCAGCGCCGGGCAGGCAGCGGAGCCCGGTCCCCAGCGCGCTCGCCGCTCACCTCCTCGCCAGCCCTCCATCTTGGGGGGGCGGTGGCGCTCGCGCAGCGCCGGCTCCGCCCCCCGCCGGAAGGGCGCGGGGCGCGCGCGGCGGCCCGGGCGCGCGCGCGGCTCCGCCCGCTCTCCCCTTTCCCGCCTCTGCCGTGAGGGGCCCGGCGGGGCGGAGCCGGGAGAGCGGGAGCGGGGCGGATTTAAAACCATTTTGCTTTTGTTCTTCAGAGCTCCGCACTGCCTGCGACAGGCGGGGGAAGCGCGAGGCAGCTTCTTTCCCGAATGGTCCCCGGCACTTCTTGGAGGGGGGAAAAAAAAAAAATGTTACACCGTCATCACGTCAGATGAGGTGTTTACTATTAATGTAGCTTATCACAGAATCGATTAGTTTAGAAAAGGCCTCTGAGATTATCAAGTCCAACCTACGAGCAAACGCCACCCTGCCAACCAGAGCATGCACCGAGCCCAGGCTCTCACTGAACACCTCAGGGACGGTGACTTCACCGCCTCCCGGGCAGCCCATTCCAATGTCTGATCTCCTTCAACCTGAAGGAATTCCTCCCATCGTTCAACCCTGTCGCAGCCGAGACAGCAACCTCTCATCCTGTCGGGGTCTTTCCCCCAGGCAACCACTGACAGCAAGGCTCCTTTCAGGCAGTTGTTGAAGACGTTTCCAAGTTCAAACCTCTTCAAACCCAGACAGGTATCCCTTGCCCTGTGTTTTCTGATTCTTGAGGCTCTTCTGTGACACTTTTAGAAGTTAAAAGGTTGTAACTGAACTGTTGTCCCTTAACAGCACTTGAGGCTGAGACCTTCATATTATTGTTATAACTACACTTGCCAGCTCTATCTCATTATTGAAAAAACCTGCCAGCGTATACCCACACAAATGTATGACAATACAGATTTAAAACAGCAGCACACATAATAGATTGCCAGGATCCACGTAAAAAAATGTATTTTTTAATAACATATAAATAAGTACAGTTAACTCTTACATTTCTTAGATAATATGACAAAACCATTTTACAGACAAAAATTCTTGGAAAAAAAATTCACCTGCTCAAGAGGCCAGCGCAAATGGGCTCCACCTTCACGGTTCTGGGCAATACCAAGACCACACAGGATTCTAGTATAAATAGCAGACAGTGGATGTTCAGCAGTGTCATTCTCACTGGTTCAAAGCTATACTACAGAAGCCACAGGTGCACTGGCTGAACGGGTACAAGACCTGATTAGTCCAGAAAAATCTTCAAACTGTGTAATAAGCTTGTTGCTGAACCACAGGCATTTGTGCTTTGCATTTGGTAAACCAAGTGCTGATAATTCAACCATCTGCTGTTCACATGTCTTGACTAACGTTTTACACCACACTCTGAACAGACTTGGTGGCAAAATAACTTGGTGGTATTTTACTTTAGTTTATTACAGTCCTCTAAGAATCATGAGAGACATCACAGAGAGTCACTGTTTTGGCAGAAAAGCCAGTAAGAGAAAAATCAAGTCAGAAAAACGTTGCCTTCCAAAATGGCCTATGATGCCACTTCAACAGTGATAATTTCACACTTTCCAGTATCTTGATCTGTGCAGGTAACGTGCAAGGACCCATCCCTAGATAAAAGAGAGAGTTACGTTTAGGATTATCTCAACACAATACTTACTATGTTACTGCATGTGCCAGAGATGATAAACAACAGTCCTCACACAGGAAAGGATGATAGATCTACATCAAAATATCCAGGGATAAACATGCTTCAACACAGATGAAATTGATTTATGAAGTTAAGTTTAATTTAGTCATTGGTTTTATACCTTTATACTTCTTGTCCTTAAAGCATCTATCTTCTCTACATATGCTGAAATAGATCTAAGAACACATTTAAATATTGCAACTCAACTTATTTTTTACAGGTTTGTAAACAGAATATGTGGTAATATTATTCAAAATATTCCTTGTGAGAACTGAGTACCAGCAGTGGATTGATAAACATGTCTTGTCATAGCGTGAGAACATGACTTTTAAAGTGTAAGTAGCCTTTAAATTCCAAGGATCTCCTTCAACAAGGAAAACCTTTATTGTCAAAATCCAAGACTTAAGAAATATTGAGCCCTACTTCAGCTAGGCATAGAGTCATACAAAATATTTACATACAAATAGATGTTCTCTACTAAACTTCCTCTCCCTTTTACACCTAAATACGCCTTAAAACTCCTTCCAAATAATGCCGTTTTTCTGCATGACAGAGTTGTATCTATAATCCCCAAAATGTTTTCCTTATCAGTGCTCAGTATATAAATCTGTGTATGACAAACAAGCCATTTTAGGTGAGGTCTATTGATAGGCATTAATACACCTGATAGCTAACATAAGAAAATTAAGTATTTTGAACCTTAAATAGCAAGTAGAAATTTCTTGTGGCATTTTTTCTCTGTTTAACAACCCTGCCTCTGAAAGGACAGAGCCGCTGTAAATTCTACAATCCTTCATAACTAAGAAAGACCAAACCTCCTTCAGTTTTTATCAAGAGTGTGGGCATTCAGCAAAGCTACCCAACCCACTTCCAGAGAAAGTCTGAGATCCTGTCTGCTCTCACGCATGGCCAAACTGATCAACGGTTCACAAGTTGCTAAAAATAATCTACACAATTGTATTAAGCTTTGTTTCTTTAAGAATCAAACAATGACAGCGCCAAAGGTACTGCAGAAAACCCACATTTCTACAGAACTTACCCCTGCTAGGACTGTACAGCCCTGTGACAAAAGAAATGCTGAGATTTCTCAAAAAAAAAAAAAAAAAAAAAAAAGAAATACTATGTAACAGGAGCCAAGAGTGTTTGAGTGTTTGTCAGAAGTGTGACATAGTGTAAACAGGAGAACAAGTGGTTTGGGTACCTTTTCATAGTGAGAACAGTTAGTATATCATGTAGGCCATCCTCCTTTTTATCTAAATCCTGGAGTACAATCTATTAAAAAAAAAATATAGGAAGTTTGATTATAGTAGGTTCCTCAAGTTCTTGTGCAGAAGTTCAGGGGAAGAGACATAACAGCTAAGATGTGAAAATTCATGCATTTTAGCTATTTGCACTATTGTTTTTGTGTTTTGGTTCAGAATCTATCCCTGAGATAGCTGAAGTACCTAGCACTCCCACAGTGTCCTTTAGAATCAGTACTGTAATTATTAGGTAACATCCCTTCCCTATCCCTTTAAAGATATTTGGGCAGAATTAAGGTGGAATAACAATCATCTTAAATATTCCATCAATTTCAGATACATCGTCCCCTTCCCTGATGCTTTCCAAGGAAAGCACATCATAACTGTTTCAAAAAAGCTGTGCTCTCTCTGTAGGTTGATTCCTAAAAAACTTTAAACCCCCACTTGATTAAATAATTCCATCTTACCACTGTGATAAATCAAATTCAATATTTACTAAAAGATCCTGTCCAATCTAGGAAGATCAAAAAGCAATCAATACATTAGCTATGCCATTTCATTAATCAGTCTTATTTTCAAAATCTTCAACGATCTGTGTACAACTGGAATAACTGGTAAAATCTCTCATCCCAGGTGATCTTATTACAGTAGTGCCACATGTCAAATCCTGTCAGCCATTTAGGGCTTCAAAAGGGAAACTTCAGTACTTTACAAAGTAGTTCAGTATTTTTCATGTCCAGAAGAACAATTAAAAGATCAATACCAAAGAGATGCATGTCACTGTAATGCATCTAACAACAAGTTTTGGTATTGGTGGAATTGATTTCCATTTTTTTTCCAGGTGGCTGTTGTTGAAGGTACACAGAAGTGTGCAAATACTTACCTGTGCAAATTTTTCCTCTTCATTCATGGGACTCTTCCCCAATGACTCGTACAGCTCAAGGCACACAGAGGAAATATTTCCAGGAGCATGCAGGGTGTGCTGCCTTCGAGCCGGCAATGGTGTCCCTGATGGAAATAGCACTGTGAATTTGTCAGCCCCTGACTCGTCTACTCCCTTAAAAAAAAGAAAAAAATAAATAGTTCATGTTTTTCTTTAAGTGCTTCATTGACCTGGAAGTGTTACAACAATGCTCCGCAAGAAAAGAAATCCGAGCTTCATTCCCTCTGTCACATTTACCATCACAGCAAGTAAAAACCTCAACATTCCTACAAATGAGAAGTCTAGCTACTACAACACAGGAAAGATACAATCTATCTCCCCTTAAAATCAAATTTTCCTGTCAATTTTTTTTGTCAATAAACCTAAGTTACCATGTACTGCTGATCTATAGCAAATCTGTAGAAGTAATAAACCAATGCTGTTTTCTAACATCAATCATACATCATCAGTGTTACATACGCACTGCAGCAGTAAGACTTTCTAATATTCTAATTTTAGCCTTACCTTAAGAAGAATATCTTTGGCAGAACACTCAATGAGTGCATCTTCTTCTAATAAGGTACTCTCTTTCCCTAGCAGAATTCCTGCCTCTATGGCTGCACCAATGGGAATAACTTCATCCGGAGGAATTGAATTCAGTAATTCCACAGTTGGGAAAATATCTTTGATCAGCTGCTGTAGTTTTGGGATTCGAGCAGACCCACCACAAAGAACTACCTGGAAAACACATAATAATAATTTCAAATCTTTAGTCTGTGAAATAAAACAGACAGGTCACACCCTGCAGTGCAAAAATGCGAACTGCTCTGGGATATTTTATCATCTGCAGTTGTTGGAATAAAAATTGATGTAATCTTTGGTTGACTTGATACTTTTGCTTTTGAAATTAAAGGAAATATGATGTCTTTGAAAAGTTTCTCTTACAGCAAGAATCACCTAAATAAAATAACACCTTGAAAATTGAAAAATTCATCACCAAAATAACATCAGGTTCAAAGGGACTTCCAGAGGTAATCTAGTCCAACCTCTTGGCCAGACCAGGCACAGTTACAACAGGATGCTCAGGACCTTTCATACATATTCCACAGACTCTGTAGGCCCTTAATTCAGCATCTGATTTCCCTCATACTACACATTCCTTTCCTGGAATCTAAAATTTCCCCATGTTGTAATTTGTGCTGCTTGCCACTCACCCTTCCATCATGCACCTGTAGGAAGGAGCAAGTCAGGTTTTATCCCTAAATCCAAGTCTTACCATAGAGACTTCGTTGCAATCAGCCAGATCTGGAAATAAAGCTAATTCCTACTTTTACTCATGTAAAACATAACTCTGAGGTTATTTATTTTTACATTTAAAGTGTTCCACTGCCCTCCATCCAAAGTACTAAAGCCTGAAAGGCCAAGCAAAAACCACGGCCACCAGAAAACAAAAGCTGTTCTTCAAACAGTGGCCTGGGATACTTCATTGTCCATTAGAGAAACTGAGATGTGACACAATTAAGAGTCTGAAACAGCATTAAGTGTCTTTGAAAGCACCAGGCAGCTTCAGCCGCAGACCTGATGACCCAATTCTATCAGCAAAGAATGCAGCATCATTTGCCAAGCACAGGCACAAACGGGGTGAGATGAATTTCCTCTCTTACACCAAGGCAAGAGAGACATGAATTAAACAACTGTCTGCTGCCTTGCTCACCATCTTTGGGATTAAACCACTCCCTGGTTTGGCACCTCCTGCAGTTTTTATGCCAGCAAGGAGGAGGACAAGTGGACACTTAGTGATCTGTTCAACTTTAAGTCAAAACTTTGCCTTTCTTCAGAAGTCTCAGCAAACCCTGTCCAAAGTTGAATGAAGGCAGAACAAAGCCCAGAGACTGAACTTAAGGAAGGTACTCCTCAGCTTGAATTTGGGCAGAGTTACACAAACACACCAAATGGAGACAAATCCTCCCCACCTACTCAATATGCAGCAGCAAAAACACACAACTGAATGTGACTCTACCTTATACTTAACTTTAAATACCTGAAATGAAAGTAAATACAGCAATTCTAAAGACCCTGAATCTACAGACTTTGTTGGATCCCAGTCAAAACTGCTTAAATATATCATGAAATAATCTCAGTCTGCAAGGAAAACAGGCCTCATAAGCGTTGTTCTTGTGGAAACGTCCTACATGATTTCTATTATTACCTTATTAATATCATCTGCTGTAAATCCAACTTGCTGCAAGAGCTTTTTAATTGCTTCTACACATTTACTAAAAAGTGAAGAACAGATAAGTTCAAACCTGGCCCTAAAAGAGAAAAATAAAACATTCAAAAAGGATCATGTCATCCATTAGAGCCAAGTACCTGAAATGGAAGAACAATATTTTTAGAATATACTTTAGTTCTTCAGCTGCTACTACAGGATTTTAAAAAAGTCTTATTTTCCCATTATTAATCTTCAAGCAATTTTGCTGTTGTGAAGTAGCTGTGCTATTAGTTCCATCAACCACACCTACACAAATTTACATTCATTCTTCAGTGTACTCCAGAGGAAAAAAAAAACCCAGTATTGTGCTGACAACACCAGTATTACTGTCTTGACTCAGATAAAAATAAATAAAGAAAAATCCTGGAACTGCTTCATGATCTTTAAAATGAATACAAAGACTCAATTTTTAGGGGCAAATCAAGCAGTGTCCTGATTTTCACACAGGGAACAGATTAAGCAATTTAAAAAACAAACTTGTGCTTGCTTTTGTCTCTTTCAAGGCTGCAAAGGAAGTTCTACTCTGCATGAATACAACAAATCAAAGTCTACAACACTAATCCACAGGATTGGCATCCTGATCCAAATGGAGCTGACCCCATTTATACAGTATTGCTTCTCACACTTTCGAACCTGCTGTGCCTTATTTGAGCAGCTCCAACTGCTGAAGTTCTGGAATGGAAAAGTCTGATTCATTTCGCTAAAGCTGCTGCTACCTAGAAGAGCAATCAAAGTGAGCTAAAAATCTCACTAAGAGATCATCCCAGAGGAAAAGAGACTGAATAGGTCACAGCAATAGGAACAAAAAGACAGAAAATATCTTTCTAGACCAGATCTCACTGAGAAGCAACATCAAGACTTCCAGGATTCCTACCATTCTGGATCTCATTTAGATGAAGAGTCCACAAACCATCTTTTCTTTAAGGAAAGTACAATAAAAATAATAAGGGGACATAAACAGCCACCTTGATTCATTACAGTATCTACTCCCCTCTGATCAACAACCAAACTCTGAAGATGGGGTCTCCTTGTGCCTTTTTTGCATTTCATTTTCTAACTATCAGGTCAACACTGTTAGTGTGACTGCCCTGACCACTACAGATTGCAGCATAACAGAACCATCAACATGAAACAGCAGTTTGCCTTCAATCTTACTTCCTTCTCTAAAATAAACACCATCAGAAATCAAAGCTTACTGAATGAACATCCACAATACCACCTAGAAAGACTTCAGTAGCTTCAAGATCTGCCTTACCTGGACACATTGCAATCAAAGTCCAATCCATCATACAGTGAATCTACAAAACAGTTTGCACTTCCCAGGGTTGATAAAGAGTGTTTTGCAATATCAGCACTGTTCATTAACTTCATCATGGCTCTGGGATTTCCTCTAATATCATGTTTACAAGACCTGTATTTAAAAATAAAAAGATGATACCAGTTAAAAGAGACAGGAATTGGACTGGTAACTCTTTCTGAAAGGAAAAACAGGTTAGAGCTCTTGCATTTTTTTTTTTTTTGCTAAACATTTTACCACTAACTACAATGCCTCTACTTTTTTGTGTTTGCACACAACAGAGTCCACAGCTGAGCTCTTACAGTTTAACACTGACTTCAGGCAACATCCACCCAACTCAGACATTTCCCAGTCCTCCTCCTCCCAGGCATTCCCCTGACTTCCTCCTCTTTGGGGCAGTCGGCCCCAAACAACTGACTGCTCCTCCAGCATCATCTTTACTTGAACCATTTCACTAACAGAGATTCTGCTAGTTTTTTTGTTTTGTTTTGTTTTAAGCAAGCACCATATAATGAAGAGCCTGTCCTAACAGCAACATGCTTGGAATTCAAATCTTACCTCTGAAATTCAGAAGCTAAGTGTTGTGCTAGAGCTTCTGTGAAGCAAACTCCACCGATGCTGTCATCTGTGTTCGTAGCAAGTACACGATATATTCCACTGTTTACTTCTATGACTGTGATAGAAAGTGATGTTCCACCCAGTTTATAAACCAGCACATTGCTGCCACATTAAAAAAATATTGAAAAGAGCATTAATTTTGACACACTGTCAAAAGATTACCACCATGTGTTGATGGTTTTAATCAGACAAGAAGTATATGAGAATGGTAAAGAAACACCAAACAAGAACAAAAAAGTTTAAACTGACAGCAGTCTTCAGTATTTGGAAAGTGAATTATCTGTATATTCATAAAGACAACCATCTACTGAACCCAGGAACTCTGCTTTAGTTCTTCCAGCCCATGTAAAATGATCCCATCTCTCATGATTAAAACCAGCTATGCCAAAATATGTTTCAAAAGGAATGCATTTTTCTTCAAGCCAATCAGCTTATTAAACAGGAAGTTGGAAACTGGGGACAAATCTTTAGAGACAATTCTCAAAATATAAAGACCAAAGCAAAGGGATTTAATACACTTCAAAATTACAACTTTTAAATGCTTATTGTCTTGATTGAGAGAAAAAAGGAAAATATGCCTCATGCTAATGCAACACCGCACTTCCTCATTTATGATTTCTACAGCAGCTTAAAAAGAACTAAAATATTAAGATTTTACCTTTTCCCAGTGGGTGAATCTTGGCCAATTCCATAAGCAAGAAGAGCTGCAGACGGTTCATGAATTAATCTCATAACATTGAACCCAGCAGCTGCAGCTGCTTCCCTGTAATGAGCCATAACAGCATTTCATTTTACTTTAATGCTCTCACTATAGTCACACACTATTAGGATTTCACCTGAACTACATATGCCACCTAATCAGACCTTGTTTATAGCACGGTATTAACAAAACTGAGTGACTGGACAAGACAGGTACCAAGAAGGTCAGTTGCTATTGTGCTCTTCAGATAATTGGATCTCCTGTGTGCTCTCTGTCAAATAAAATACTGGTCTATGAGATTACACAACCCATAAAAACTGCAAAATACCCCACAACTACACCCCACCACTACACCCCACCCTAAATCAAACTTGGTAACTTATCTTCAGGTGTGGCATTCAAAGTCCTTGATACATCATTTCAACAGGCAACAAAGTTAATTTACCATGCCTCACTTGCAACACTTGACTTACAAGTTTTCTGACCAACATTTAGATGTGCTTTTATTTCTTTCATGACAATTAAACATAAGGGCTTCTACATATCAGAAAGCAAAAACAGATGCTGCCATTTATGCTCAGCTTTATGCACACTTATGTTTTCCTACTGAGGAACTGTTTGAGCAAAAGTATTTCCAAACAAAATTTCAAAGTAGAAAACTGGTGTTTATTCCAAGTCTACATTCTGACAAAGCAGGCCTCAAGATGCCAAGTAGCACCACTCTGGGGAGTAAGAAGGGCAGGGAGGGGAAATTATGGAGGAGGGTGAGAAACTAGTTGCATTTCAAAGGGGTCACTGAAGATCCTGATCTGAAACGAGGTTCTATCCTTGATGAAATTGAAATTTCCCCTCACTTCAGTGATTCAAAATTTCCTTTTGGTCACATCAGCAAATTCAATTAAAAGTTTCTCCACTCAGGATTAAATCTCTTGCTTTCATATTTCCCCTGTTTAAATAACATCCCAATATCTTGACTGACAGGCACAAGCTGAAGTCCAGCAGCAGAATTCCCACTGCTGACCTTCCAGACCATCTGCTTTAGGCATATAAAATAACAGAAAAACCTCAATGCTCTTACCCAAGGGCATTTTTCTGATTCTCTCCAAAATCAAATGGTACAGTGACAACAACATCGTTCACATCTGAACCCAAGGCAGACTGGGCAGTCTCTGTTTGGAAACACAGACAGAGCATGGTGAGTAAAAACAAGCAAGAAAAAAATATATGACATCTTAAAAATAAAAGGACAGCTTAAAAAGATAAAACATGTCAATGAATTTAATTTGTATATACCTTTCATTTTACTGAAAATTAGTTTTGCCACATCTTCTGGGTTAATAAGTTTGTTATCTATTTCATACTGAAGTTTCCCATTCTTCTCAATCATCTGTAAGCAAAACCAACACACCTTTGTCAGATAGTAGTTTGGTTAGTTACAAAAAGTAATGTTCCATATAGGCTCTGTTTAAAGTAAAAAGCACCAGACTATGTAAACACTCCGCATTAGTATTCTACTACAAGGGAATAAACACTTTCATCATGCTTATCAAAGACTCATAGCATGTAACAGACACAACAGAGACATTTAAAAATTTAAAGAGTCCAGACTTTCCCTTCTATTAAGTTTTCCTGAGTACAAAAGCAAAGTTTAGAACAAAAGTACACTCCTGGTTATATTCTATGAGAAAAAACCCAGCTATTTATAAAATCACACCACTATAAACAGTCAAAACCCAGGGGAAAACTCACTCTTTTGTTATTAATGTATTTTCCAGGATAATTTTTCTCCCTTTTTGCAAAATTTTCTAGCAACAAGGACAGTATTACACAATTAAATACTGAGATTAAATCAACTGATTAGAGATGTTAATCACAAGGTGCTGCAACTTTTACCAGTATCTTTTACTAGCTCTAAGAAAAACCACAGTGCCACCACCTAAATATATTAGGGTCATCCCTTCTGAGAATGGCCAAGAAGTAAATAATTTTCTGTTGGAACTAATTATATTATGCTGGCAGACCCCAGACCATGGTTATCTACTGGATAAAACCAGAAACATTCCACATAGCAGCAAAGGGACATCATATGATGAGAATTGATCACTACAGAGCACCTGGTATGGCCCAAACAATAACAAAGAAAGCATAAAATTATACAAATTATCATACTTACAGAGCATTTGCTTTCTGCAATATATTTCTTTGCCTGAGGGTCATCAGAGCTGCCCATAAAAATTCAAAATAACAAAATAAATCATGCATTCAAGGTTAATTGCACAAATATCAGCAGCTTGCTGATATTCCTTTTAACATCTCCAACACATCAAGCTATACTTGAACCAAAAATTCCTATTTTCCCTCTACAGATACATTTATGGAGTAAAGAAAATCCAACAGTCCTGACTTCTCCCAAAACTTATGATCAAAAAAATACCTTATAATTATGGAAAAGGAAAACCAAAACCCAACACATTGTCTTAACCTGCTATGAACATTATAAAAGATTTCAGTGAAATTCTGCATCTGAGAAGTGCTAAGAAATACACCAGAATGGGCAACATCTTGTCAGCTCCTGTCAATGAAAGGGCTGTAACACACAGCTTGGTCATCACTGAAAAGTTAAATCACAGTGGATTTTACATAAGAGCAATCAGGTGACAAAAAAATCAGTTAAGACACTTAAGTATGTATGAAAAGCATATATGCAACTATGTATTTCACAAATTTATTTTCACAGACAAGTTCAGACCTAAAACACATTTTTTCTTCTCTAGTTCTCTATTTTCAGAAGCACCTCTTCGCTGCTGGGAGAAAACGCAGGCTAAGAAGCTCACAGTACCACCCTGGTCTTGGAGAATGTGTCCCTGCCCATGGCGGGGGGGTTGGAAGAGAGGTAATCATTAAAATCCCTTCCAAACAAGTTCAGTGACTCTATGATAACAGAATGCTTTTTTAAGAGATACCTTCAGCATTAGCGCTGAGACGTGAAAACAGCTTTAAACGGGAACAATTTCCCCGTTTATATGATTTTTTGATATCAGAATGATTTTTTTAAGAGATGCCTTAAGCATTAGCGCTGAGACGTGAAAACAGCTTTAAAAGGGAACAATTTCTCACCGCCCCTTCCACGCCCATTCTCTTACCTTCTCCCAAGGATCTGCTTTACTTTCACTACAGTGTTTGAAATATTTCTTATCCTACTTTGCTTCGCAGCTAAGCCAACAACCTGAACCGAAAACAAAGGACAAGAAGGAAGGAAAAGCTGAGTAGCGGACAGGGACCCCTCCCTTCCCCCTCCGCACCGCGGCCTCACCTCCTCGCTCTCCGAGAACGCCACGACCGCGGGAGTCACTCTGTCCCCGGCGTCGTTGGCGACCACGTCGGCGCGGCCATCCTGGGGAGAGAGACAGGAGAGAGGCAGGGCCGTGAGCCTGCGGGGGTTTCACGGCCGAGGGGAGCCGCGGGCGGCCCGGGCTCACCTTGTACACGGCGGCGCACGCACAGGTGGCGCCCAGGTGCACCCCGATGGCCGCCATCGCCCCCTCCCGCCCCGGCGTGCCCCGCGCGGGGCCGCTCCCGGCCAATCCCGCGCCGCGCTGCGCCGTCCCCGGCGGAGCAGCCAATGAGAAAAAGCAGAGGGAGCTGCGTCATCGCGCATAGCAACGGGGCAGACTGCGCGCGCGAGGCGCGCGGGTTGTGGCGGGCCGCTGGGGCGGCTCCGTGAGGGCTTCTTAAACCCGGGACAGCGGGCGGCGGGAAAATGGGAGTTAACGTGTTAAAGAACTAGAAAATGGAGAAATCAAAACGGAGAGTCGCCATCAAAGTGGGGAAAGCACCAAGTGTGCCTGTGGTTTATGTCCGTGGTGCCTCTCGCGGTTTAGTTGCTGGCGGTGAAGCACATGGAGGTTGAAATTCACAGAATCACAGAACCTTTTCCAGCCTTTTCCGTTGGGTTGGAAGAGACCTCTGAGATCACCGAGTCCAGCCTGTGGCTGAACACCTCTCTGCCAACCAGACCAGGGCGCTGAGTGCCGTGTCCAGACCTTCCTTAGGCATTTCCAGGGATGGCGACTCTGGCCAATCCACTGTCTAATCACCATTTCTGTGAAGAAATTCCTCCTAATTGGGAAAAGCACGTTCACTCTCCTGTGAAAATGTAAAAAGTTTAATAAAGGACAACAGGAGAGAAGGACCATAGAGCAAAGGTTATCATGGCTGGGTGCACCTTGGCACTTATCTTCGGAGATACCCCTTAAATACCTTTTCCCTTACACCCCCCTGTTGCATATTCAAATGATACCAGAGAAGAAATTCCTTGGCAGAGGTTTGTGATGGCAAGTGTTGTTTGCTGAGGAGTGAAAAGTCCTTCTCTGTCTGTGCCTTTCCTATGTTTTTGGGAATTGTTCTTATCTAATGGGAAGTTCAGAAGCTGCACTGAGCTGGAGTGAGCTGATAGATGGGGCAACAACCCACCTCTAAATAAAAAGTGGAAGCAGCAGCCTGAGTTTGGAATTTGATCTTGCACACCTCTGTGAGAGCTATTTCTCTGGGGCAGGAAGAAGACAAACACCCAGCCACAGTCTGATTGGAGTGCTGCACATTTCCAGGCACCTACATCCAACAAACACCCACCATGTATCAAACTCAGCTCAGAATTAGACAGGTACTCTGATGAAACCCCTCAGTATTATTTCCCAGCTGAAAAAGCAGTAGCACAAACCTTTCACAGTGTTAGAGCTGTCCCTTCTCCTCTGGGCTATGGCATATCTCTCAGCCATCCTAAAACCAGAGCAGCCTTATATCCTCATATGTAACACAAATCAGCCCTCTTTCAATTTAAAACCATCACCCCTTGCAACAGGCCTTGCTAAAAACTCTGTCCCCATCTTTCTCACTGGCTACCTTTAATGCCTTTAAGGTGGAAGCAAGTGTATCTATCGAACAAGGATTGTTTTGCAGCTGGGAAATAGTACATACTATAAAATGTCCCTTGGGGTGAGGAAAGAGGGATGAGAGGACTTCTTTTAATTATCTTGTGTGTGTTCTGACTTAATTCTCAGAAAATTAAACTTCAAGGAGACAAGATGGCAGCTCCAAGACTGTGGCCTGATCTGTGGCAGCTCCAAGATTGTGATCATCTCTGGCCTGAGGATGGGAGCAGGGTCAGCTCAGTGGTCAGGATTTTTGGGAGAACTTTGTGAGATTCTGGTTGTGGGGGACCTGGACAGAAATCCTCTGTGTGGCACTTAGCCTGAGCTTTGAAAACAGCTCCTTCCCCAAGACAGAGGTGTAAGACTACAAAATCTTACTGCAGGTACTGTCATCTCTGTTAGTAAACTTCCATTTCCCTCACTTTGAATAAAAAGAGGCTTTTCAATCTCATTGCCTAAATTCCCCAGAGTGATTACACCATCCTTATTCACTGCAGTTCTTATTTTGGGCACACATAGTGTTGGGGGGATCTGTCTGTATATCACTTCCGAAGCTTCTGGGCTTTGGTGGAGGCTGTAGCTATTTCTGGCTTTGCTCTAACATTTGCCACCCATTACTAAAAAGTCACTTAATGAAACTGATTTCAGTACCCCTTCTAAAAAATATATACCCACAGTATATAAATGGTAGGGAAGAAGCAAGCTCAGTTAGTGGGCCAGATTAGTTAAATACTTATCGTACTGTATAATAAGTGGAACAAAATATTTTTATGGGTCGAAGGTTGGGGCTGACTGCTGTGGAGTCTTCCTTCAGCTGACCAAAAAAAAGAAGTATATAGAAAGCTTGGCGGGCAAACCCCTTGCAGGGCTGCTCTCAGCGCCTGTAGGTGGCAGAACTGCCGCATGAAAGCACAGCTTTCAATTTACAGCATTCAGTCTTCAGGATGGCAGCAAAGTTGAAGCCACATTAATTTTCTTTTACTCACACCAGAGTGCTTATTAGAGAGTATCCCAAGGTTGGTTTATATTTTAGAGGACATAGAGCATAGTAAACATCTCTGATTTGGATTGTAAAACAAGAATGGTAGTTTTCTTTCTTATTTTGAAAAACCTTAGGGTGCTTTCAAAATAAACCACCCTTTTTTTTGCATTCCACATGACAAACATGAGTCACAAAGTAGGAAAAACTTTATTTTCTTACAACCTGAAACAACCAAACTGTACCTGGGGCATTGATGAGTGCTCCTTGAATGAGCTGCTCACCCACACTGAAGCATCCCAAGGGAATCTGCTGATGACTCCACTGAAAACAATGTTGTCCTGAAAACAGGAAGCCCTTTCAGGTCACTCTGGTACATTTCTTCTCTGCTGCCACTCAGCCAATTGTGAATTATTGTTCACAGGGGCAAGGAGGTATTGAAGGCCAATTAAACACAGCAAACACACTTCAAGGCTGGAACAGAGAACTGGGACAAGTCACCTTTGACAAGGCTTTGTTGAAATTTGGCTATTAGGGAAATCAAACTTGTATGAATTACTGCAGAGTAAATACAAGCACATGCCACAGATAATTGCATGTACATTTGGTGTTAATAAAACAAAAAAATATGCAATATTCTCATTGCTGCTTGGGGAATTGCTATTGACTGTGCCGGGCAGTGTCATCTTTGGGCACATCTGGTATGATCAAAGTTGGCTGAACAACTTCATTACTCTTATCAAGCCTGAGAACTTTCAAACATACATACCAGGGTTTTTTTCCCCCCAGTAAAAGAGGAAATCTGCATACTTTGTCCTTTTTCCTTTCTTGTCCTTTTTCCAGTTCTTCCATCTCTTAAATGATGCCAAGTTCACTCTGCAGGAATCTTGAAAGACTTTAATAATGGATAGGAAGTGTGTTGACATCATTGGCTGGAGGATGCTCTGTAAATGCAAAATGTTATGGTTAATAATGCAGATCTAAGTTGTGACACAAATTACAATGTATGCCATGAGGCAAGCTCAGAGATTTCAAAGCAGACTTCATGATAGAATATGCCTGAAATTCACTTTTGTGCTCTCAGTGGAAAACCTTGTGTACATTGAGCCCTTCCATGAAGTTCATACTCTGCAGGGTGAGGTGGCTACAAAAGGAGGAAAGGAAATGGCCTCAAGTTGTGTCAGGGAAGGTTTAGATTATAATTAGATATTAGGAACAAAATGCTGAAAGGGAGGTCAGGCATTGGAATCACCATCCCTGGAAGTTTTCAGAAGGTGTGTGGGGTGTGGCACTTGGGGTCATGGTGAGCACAGTGGTGCTGGGGTAAAGGTTGGCCTCAATGTTCTTAGAGGCCTTTTCCAACTTGAACAGTTCCATGATTCTATGAAAACTGAGCAATGTTTAAACCAGCAGTTTAAGAAAAGATGACTACCACAATAGGTTGAGATCAGCATTAGATTTGATAGTGGTTAATGAAGGCAAAGAATGGATTTAGGCATGAGGGTGCAAGCTAGAAACGAGGAGTTCATTCTGTGCACTGTCAGAGATTTACCATTTAAGCCATTTAATTTTGCTGTTCCCTGAGTTGTTAATTTGAAAAGAAAAAAACCCAAATGAACAAATAAACAGGAACATAATTTTCCTTCCTCCCAAGGGTGTTCTGAGGATAACCACATTAATTAGTTGCCTGCTTAGAGGTGAGTGTAATAGGATGGAGTAGCTAGAACACAGCTCTTATCTCTGCTGACCAGTCCTGGGCAGTATCATGTCAACTAAATTGATTTTCACAGAAGATGATTAAATGCAATTAAATGTCCATGTTAAAACCAACACTAAGATTAGCTTTACTGAACTGAGATCAAAGTGGTGATAGATTTTGAGCTCCTTTTATTAAAAAAAATAAAAAGTGTTAATAGGATTCATGCAGAGCTGACAGAACTACTTGCTTTCCCACAATTCAACTGCTATCTATAAAGCTCAAAGATGAAATTACAGTTCTTCTTTAAACTACAGAACAGTCATATATTTTTAAGTGTTAATGATCCCTGTCTTTAGCTAACTTGTTAATATTCCTTTAGTAATCTCTGCTGTTCATCTTAAGGTTTTTATTATTGTTGTATGTAAAGAATTTTTTACAGATTTTGCAATTCACTTAGAGAAATTTAGTTCTTGCTGTGGACATCATAGCTGATCAGCAGCTGTGGGGATGCAAAGGAAAAGAATGGCACCTGGAACCATTCTTCTTTGTTTGAAGTTCTGAGAAAGCCCTGGTTAAATGGCAGAATTTATGCTCAGAAAAACCTCTGTCCATCTGCACTCATGGGCATTAATTCAAATCCAGTAATGACAATAATAATGATAATTATGAATAACAGAGGACAGTCCTGTGGCCTGTGAGAAGCAGATTTGTGTGATTTGTGCTTCATTTTCAGCATATATGGCTGTGTGTTGTTGGACAGCCATTGAAATCAGTGGGCCTCTTTCCAGCAGCTTCTCTGGTCGTTGGCTGGGGCTCTAAACTGCCTATTACAGCAGGGGAAAATGAACAGAGCTGTTGGCAGCTCATCAGCTGATGACTGAATAGATACACTGAAATTCCCTTCCACCTTTACAGAGGAATCTGGGAAAGGCCAAGGGTGCAGAGGAGGGAGCTGCTGTGCCACTGAACAAACAGCTGCACTTTTCCTGAGCAACAGCTTCAGGGCTTCCGAGGAATTCCGGACACCCAATGACTTTACTGGGTGATGCTCTGGTTTTAGTGACCTGGACCTAGAGGGCTGCCTCTGAAATAACTTCTGTGGAAAGCTCCATGTTCTTATGGAGACAAAACCAGTTCTCATTGCGGGCAGACCTGGGGCCCAGGCAGCTGGGACACATTACACCCTCTGATCCTACCTGCTGAGCCACGAGGCTGAGCAATCAGGCAGTTTGTTGCAAAATTTCTCCATGCTCTGATGTTAATCAGTTGTGCTGCAGGGACTCCTCAATTCTTTGGAAGTGGAAGGGAATCCTCAAAATCTTCATAGAAGAGCTGCTGCAGGAGACACACTGTTTTCTGTTTTCTGGCAGCTCACAGGGGACAAATCCCACTCCACAAAGCAGGGGGTTTTTTTAGGCCAACTTCAGCAGAGACATCTGCAGCACAAATCAATTGCATGGGTCTGTCCTTTGAAGAAAGATGTACACTGAATTGTCAGCTCTGTATTTCCCCAGTCTGCCTTTTGGAGATTTTCCTGGCCTGTTCTCATGCCCAGAGGTTATTCCTCTGCTGTTCAACCACAGAGCAAAAAGACAAAATATACTTGAAGAAATTACAGTAAACCAAGAGGAATTTCTTGGGGTGCAGAGAAACAGTGAATCAGTCTTGGCAGAAGATAAGCAGAGGTTTCTGTGGATAAGTCTCCTGCCTGTGCTGAAGAGGGCTTACCCACTATGGGTCCTGGTGGGACAGCCTAGGTGGGTAGAGCTGCAAGAGTCTCATTCCTGATTTAGAGCCACAGGTGGTCTCTTTGCCTTCTCTGTGCTGTAAAAGCTAGTAGAAAACTCCTTCTGCTTTTATGGGATGCATTCTACCATGAAGAGGAGAGCTTCCTTGCTGTATCACGTTACTCATTAATTCATTTAATTGTACATTCATTATGTCTGCTCATGTGACAGACTGACACAATCCAACGCTTACCTTCAGGATTTATTATCAGTGCAAATTCAAACAAAACATTGCTAAATAGAAACAACACCATTCAGTACCTCCTCAAAAATCCATTATTTTCACATTTACAACATCCATTATGAGCAGGTCTGGCACTTCTGTGCCTTTTGCTTTGCCATGTGTTTTACCCCATGGAAAAGGAAGTCCCATGATTTCAGCCAGTGGCTTGTGGCAATCAACATCCCTGGCATAATTGTACCTTTTATTTCCATGGGTTTCTAGAAATGTGCAAGCCTTCCCAGCTTTCAGCATCCTCTCCCAGAGATCTGTAGAAAGTATAAGGTGGCAGATGTTTTGATGAGCTTGGATAAGGTAGGTCAAGGTTTTAAAGCAAGTTGCTGGGTTTTGGGGTCTCACTGTCACATTTGAGTACCTTCCTACAGACTGTTTCTGTTCTTCAGCCTTTCTAAACCCAAACAGAAAGGGAAATAAATAGTACTGTAGTCCCTTCCTCCCTTTTCTCATCTACTTACAGCTCAGGCCAGCAAAAGTTTGGGGCTTACACTTTCCTGCTAGCCAGAGCAGCCTTTGTTGGAGGCCTGTCTGGATGACTCATGGATGTGGATGGGCACTTTCCCAGCTCTGCAGTGAAGGAGGAGCAATGCTGACTCCTTCAGAGAGAGGTTGCTTGTTCAAGTTGAACAGCTGTGCACAAAGACTGCTGAGTTTTAAATAACTCAAAATAAGTGAAGGCTCTTCTCCCTCTTTTTGCTTTCTTTGTACACCAAACATTCGTGTTCCTCTTACCCAGACAGCTTTTCTTGGCAGACAGAAACTAAATACAGGACATAAACAGCCAGTCCCATGGACTGAACGAAACCTCATTTCCAGTGGCTTATGACTTTTGGATCTGCTGCGTTTTTCCTAGTAAAGTGCAGGGGCTGTCATGAGCTTTTCTCATAGCTGGGAACTTCTCAGATTCATTCTCCTGTGTGATTTTTCTGGTGGCTAATGAGACTTATTCTAAAGCCTTTCTCTTGAGGAAAGAAATGAGACTGAGGAAATGGTGCCATCCCCTCTAGAGATGTCATGGACTGGTAAAGCCTTGGTCCTTGGCTTTAAACACTTGGAGCTGCAGACAGATCACTGGAGGATACAGGACTAGAAGCCCATTTCATTTGGGATGCAACAACTGGTCTCCCTGACTGTGCAGCCATCTGTTACAGCAATTGCTTCGCAGCATTTACACAAACTGGGTGAATGTTTTGCTCTCCACAGCACAGAGGAGTTAAGAACAATTTGAAAACTCACATGCTGTCTAAAGCATCTCTCACATTCTTTCCTCTTGCGGAAAGGAAACTGGATTTAAAACACACAGAACTCTCCAGGAGGGTGAGAGAGGCTGAATGCTGGAAGCACTGACAGGCTGGGGAGAAGTCAGCAGGATCTGTATGGAGAAAGCAGAACTTGTTCCAAAGTGCCCGTGTGGAAAGCCCAGATCACACCGTGAGCTGACACTGGCATCCAGCCCATGCTGGTCACAAACGATGCCTTAAAGGGATGGCTGGGATTTTTATCAGGAATTGCTTTTGTAGCACCCTAGCAGTACAAGGCATTTGTCAAACACCTTCAGAAAAGATTTCTAACAGACATACAATCATTAATTATTTACCTTGCAACAGGTGAGCAGAGGTCCCAATATGCCAAGACCTATACATAACACACACAACACGCACACAGAGGAACTGTTTTCCTACACTATTCTCTGAGGATGTGGTGTAAATAAAGCCACAGACAGAATCCATAAATAAATAAAAGGGCTCTGTCCTGTTACCAGTGAAGTCAAGGGTCTCTCACTGATGATACTGAGAGAAGAATTAGTCATAGGGTATTCCTGGAGCACATGGTACTAAGGAATAGAGATAGGTGAGGGGGGAAGTGAAACTCATGTGCCCTGGCTCAGCTGCCTGAAGCACAAGGTCCAGGTCAGAGCTAGCTCACACATGGCAGAAATGGGCATCTGAAGAAACACTTCCAACTCACCAGTTTTTGGTCTCCTGGCAGGTTCCCCACACTCAGAGTTCTCCCCTGCAAGTACAGCCTGGCATATACAGACCCTACCCTGTGCTCTCTATTGCTTTTTCTCTCTTTCAGCACAGGTAGGCAAGTGAGCAGCAATACAGATACAAATTGCAGCTGTTAGTCAGAAAATGCTAACCAAAACTAACCAGCCTAAAGCCTGTGTTGCTAGGAAACGATCTGCCTCTCACTATGCATCATTGCCATTTGCATGCATACACTCTCCTGATTTTCTTATTAATATTCCTCAC
This sequence comes from Lonchura striata, assembly GCF_050655825.1. Taxonomy (NCBI): domain Eukaryota; kingdom Metazoa; phylum Chordata; class Aves; order Passeriformes; family Estrildidae; genus Lonchura; species Lonchura striata. The sequence continues at coordinate 69,278,669 of NC_140741.1, forward strand.
CTCAGACACTGAAGAAATTTCCACTACAAGCTGGCACAGAATCCAGTCCTCTCCAGGTCCCCTAATGGTTTAATTTAACCTCAGACTGCTGATGCAAGTGTCTTCAGTTACTTAATTTTAGTCTGGCAGGAAAGTGACAGAATTCACACGCCCATATGCATGTGGCCATATGAAAACAGGGAAAGCTGAGCTTTGCAGGACACAGTGCTGCCTTCTGCTTTTCCAGCCTGTCCTGGAGGTTTCTTCCTTTCAGAGTTGCTCTTGACTTTTACATGCCTCAAGGAACTAACCTGCCTGCTTGTGATTGTTCCAACCATACCCAGAGGGAAACTCAGGCAAAAATAATTAATCCTGCTAAAATTATTTTTCTTAGGACAAGTACCTTTAACCTACAGTTTTATGTTAGTTCTAGCTCTCGATTTACTATATTGGAATTTAAGTCAATGTAGGTAAATCAATACCCAACTGCAGTGGAGATTAAGTTCGCCATTGATTTTAAGTGTGTGTGACACCGGTAGAGTTTGTCATTTACAAGCACAGGATTTATTGGTGTGAGGCAGCTTAAAATCTCTCTGGCCATGTTATACCAGCTCTGCTAAGATTTAGGCTGAGAGCTGGAGGGGGATTTCCAGTGGTACATTCCCAGTCTGCTGATGGTTGCTGATAAAACATGGTGTGTCACTGCTTCCCAGTGCAGTTCTACCAGAAAACTGCAGTTTAGCAAGAATCATGGCCTTTGTTTTTGTTTCAGTGTGTTTTCAGGTGAGTTCATTTAAAGCATGTCGTGATGCTGCCAGGATTAGGAAGGGGTTCTGCCTGCAGCACCAGCAGCAGCCACGGCAGGGCAAGGACAGCACAGACCAGCAGAAGTGGCCATCAGAGCACTCCTGCTGACACTGAGCAGCAGCCAGCAATCACATCATCTTATCATCTCACACGGAGATATTTGGTACTGGCTGCAGCTTCCACAGGCAGCTCCTTGGCCAAAAACCCATCTTGGCTTTCCTGGGAGGCTTTTGTCGTTTATTTTAGCAGTGAAGGAAGGAGGCAAATCCACAGGGTTCCTGTGGATTACCCTGTCCGTTGCATGTTACAGAATAAGGCAGAATCCTGGGGGAAAAGTGCCTTTTTTTCTGAAAAGGCACTGATTGCAGTGCACAAAGGACAAAATGAGTATTTCACCTAGCATCTGTAATCTTATAATGGATGGGAGAGTCAGTGTGGCATCAATATACATACATGTTCCCTTGTGAAGATTATTCCCTGATCACTAGGTCTTTGCTGCTTGGGAATGATTCTTGAACAAGCCTCTGTTTTCCTTTGCTTGTTGTCTTTGAAGCAGTTTACCACAAATACACAGCCAAATCCACTTAAAGCTACTATAAATGAAAGTTTGAGCTTTTTAGACCTACTCTAAATACATCTGTTCCCACATTGAATTATACTTTACCAAAATCTATAGATGTCCAAGGGTTTTGTCACAATCTTTAGATATCCAAGGGCTTTGCCACCTCACTTTACAAAACTAAACTTTCCAGAGGTTTTCAATAGAATTTGAGCTCTCAACTCTCTTATTGTTTTGGTGCTCTTCAAATTCCTTTCAATCAGGGATTCGTACAATGGAAAGCAACACAACCAGAAAATCCCACCACTCCATTCTGTAGTACTCAGCAGGACATTCTTGTTTAAAGGGGTTATTGACACGTATGCAGGTAGGGCCAGTGAATTTAACTACAGAAAATGTAGGTGCAGGAAGATCACCAGAAGATAATGGTACAAATCAGAAAAAGAAAGCAGAAGGCTTGTCGTACCTCAAAACTTCCTGTGGGAATGAGCAGAATCCCTTCAGATTCCACCAGAAAGAAATGTGCTATCTCTCATCCTGGACTGCTCTGCCCAGGCACTCTCATACTGAGAAAGGTGTGGGAGGCAGCAGGACAGGTTGTGACATGAGAGTTTAAGCCCTGATGGACAGGATCTGAGCTGGTCCCAAAGTCTGAGACTGGCAGCAGATCTGTAAACAGCAGGAAGAAACCTTCCTCTGGTAACTCGACCCATCCTGGAAAAAGTGAGACCTACTTTCTAATAGCTGGAGAAGTAGAGCAGAACAAGATGCAGTACTTAGGAAAGAAACTAGTTCATGCATTGGCAGCCCTTTCAACAGTTTTTTATTTCACAGTCAAACCCAACAGAAAAAGGGCTCTGATTGTAGCTGGTTAAATGCAACAGTAAAATTAGTAAAAAGCAGACTTCTAATATGTTACAAATTAATAAATGCCTAAAAGTTTACATCTGAACCATGGCAGCCTTGTCATGTCTGGAAACCCTGAACTTGAATCTCTTGACTGAGCAGACATCTCTAGGGCCAGCTGGGGAGGCCCAGCTGGGCTGGGCAGATGTGCATCTCCTGGAGGTCCCATGTCACATCTGCCACAACTGGTGTCTCAGCCAAGAGGGTTTGAAATGTGTTGAGGTCACTGAATGGAGCCTGTCTTGTGTGGGTTTGCAGTGTTTTTCACTATCTCCTGTCACAGTGGAAAACACAAGACACATAAGTGGGTAATTATATATCTCTATCTGTATCTATGTATCTAATTGTAAGTTATGTGGGTACATCTGCTTTAAAAAAAAAAAGTGGAAGACAAATTGCTCTTTCTCTATCATTGATGAACCAAGGATCTGCTTTACTCTTAATGTTACTTGCCTTTTGGTTGTGCCCTGTCACTGAAGTTAAGTCCATCCCTTCTACCTCTTTAAAATTTTCTACCACTTCATAAAAGAGCAGAGTATTACTCTGGAGATGTGGTCAAACACACCCTACCTAAACCTTCCTGTCTACCTGCATTTCCCTCCACGTACATTTGAATAAGATAGTCTGCATTTCCTATCCAAAACCACCATCTCTTTTTGCAGTGAGATATAAAACAATGTACAAAACACATAAATTTGGATTTAATTGACAAAGCATTTCAATACATGGATTTAATTGTGTTGCCTAAAGTTTGCAAACTTATTCTTGTGGTCAAGAATATATACATATACATACATAAAAATATAGGAAAATATTTAGGTCCTGTTCATGACCTCTTTCTGCTCAGCTATGATTTATTTGCCTGTGGAATAGGCAGTCAGGTGTGCACCTAAGGATAGACTCAGAGTTGCCAGGAGTCAAATGAGCTCAGCAGAGCCTAGACAATTCCCATCAGCCCATGGCTTGGTGTGAGTTCCTATGCAAAATTTCTTAGAGGGAAAGGCACTCAAGTTGCACACAGCGTTTAAGCAGCAGGTTTAAAATTTAAAAATTAGGAAGAAAAATATTCACTCTGAACAAAGCATGGAAGTGGGAATGTTTTGTGTACCAGGTGGGACTCCCTCATCCAAGCATGGAAGTGGGAATGTTTTGTGTACCAGGTGGGACTCCCTCATCCACTGAATTGGTGTAGAAATAGCTGCCATCAGCCCACGGCGTTCTGGAGCTGTCTCAGTCTGTGAATTGACATTTGCTGATGCCAGCAAACTCAGCAGCCCAAAAAGCTGTTTTTTCCCTACTGCTGAGACCACCATTCCATAGAGTCTGGCAGAGGAGGTGTCTTCTGTCTCCCAGCATGTCATGCCAAGAGAAAGCCTTTTGTCCATGCACAACAGAGGCAGTGGCAGAGCAGGAAGTTGGGAAACACTAACTGCTGTTGCTGGCAAGTGAGCCATAAAGGAGGAACCTGCCAGAAGGAGACAGGCTGGGATCTGACCTCCCTTTCTGTGCTCACAGCCAGTGTGGATAGGTGAAGCCATCTCCTGAAGGGAGCACTGGAGGGGGCTGAGCTGAGCAGAGCCAAGAGCTCCCTGGAAGTTAACTGCATTGTTAGTGCTGGGGCAGAGATTGGGGTCCGTGTCGGAAGCACGGACAATGCTTCCCCTCAGTCTTGCCACTGAGATTCCTGCCAGCTGGGCACCTGCCATGGATCTCAAAATGCAGCTATGAAATTGGTCACTATCCCAAATTCAATAACATCCTGGAGGATGGTGCTGAGCAGCTTTCAGGCCAAATTTGGCATCTTTTGTATTTGTTACAATCTGCCTTCTTAATAGTCCTTGCCTGTGTCTGCCCTCTCTGTGCAGCATCAGCTCCCGAGTGTCCGAGCAGCAGGATGAGGTACCTTGGGCACAGCAGATGTGTTGGATTGGTCCCCCCAGGTACCCCCTCTGCTGCTTTTCTGCCCTGCAGAGGCATCTAAGTTGGGTAGGATACTGATGGGTGATCCTCTGCATCTGCTCTGGAGGTGGAGAGTAGAAGAGGGGTGCAGTGTGGGACACTGTCTCCATGCTGTGTGCTGATGAAGGATCTGTTCCCTCCCTGCTAAAGGGTCTTTACTGTCTCCTCACTGATGGAAGCTGCACAGGGCCATAGGGACATACCAGTGTGTTACTGATTATTCCCAGGGTAGACTTCAGACTCTGTTACAAGCCCAAGGGCTCAGAGACATATTTTAAATATGCAATCTGCAATTTTGGTATTTCACCTGCGTCTGGGAAGCAGGAGCTTTAACTGACTCCTCCAGCTTTAAACACTGCTACAACTTCTTGGATCAGCTCTAAATGTAAATGACACACTGGACACATCTTTTCAGAAGACATTTTGCTGTAATAAGATTTTCAAAGTTGCTCCATAAATTTTATGGTTAATTTCATATTTGCAGGATGTGAATGAAATGGCCAAATTTTCCAAGCCTGAAACACCTTGAAAGTCCCCATAACTTTTATTCTTGCCAAATATTTGCTCTGGAAGGCAGAGTCAAACAGGCCCGTGCCGTGGTTTATCATGACCTGATTATACTGCAATGAAGTCAAAGGGTGGGTGTGAGGGGGAAGCAGCTATTTAAAACAATTTTCCTCAAAATCAGAGCAGTCTGTGGGAGCAAGACAGCTGCTAGATGCATTGTGGGCACTGAGATGGGAATTCCTGCCTGTTTAATCAGGCAGCCAGCTGCAGCCTGCAAAACCGACCCCGACAAGTCAAGCAGTGGAAAGCTGCACCTGTGAGCTGCGTATGTGCCTGTCATGGGCTTGGGAAGGAAAAAAAAAAGAAGTCTAAAGACCGGATCAAACAAATGAAACCTGAAGTGTGGAAGCTGTACAGAGGTTAAAAAGTAATAGCACCATGATGGATCATCTTGCAGGCTTGGCTGAGAGAGGACTCAGTGCATCGTGGTGAGGAGTCATCTCTGCTTCGGAAATTTTCTGAATGTCTGCAAAACCAGCAATCCTCTGTTGAAACTTGTGTAGCTGGGTTACAATTCCCACTGCCTGAAATTCTGGGTAATTAGTCTTAAGGACACCACAGGGATGCCTTTGGATTGTTGCCTCTGAGGTCTCAGTGAGGAGGGCAGCAGTGAAATGCCCGCAGAGCCCTGTGCAGAGGCAATAGCAAACCCAGCCATCTGTGTTTGGCTCAGGCACTCTAAGCAAACATGGAACAAGTGCATTGCATCAACACACACATATTTCATCCTGTTGGTTGGGAATTGCCCTGTTGCACACGTGGGCAGGAAGCAGCATGATGCTGAAGGGCAGCCTCTCACCAGCTGCCTACATGGACCCAGGTCAAGCAGTCAGTCCAGAGCTTTTGCTGTCAGACCTGACCTGGTTGATCACTGTGGTTCCTGGACTCAGTGAATGATGTTTAAGTCACCCACTTCTATCTGAGATGGATTTTATGTGGTCATGAACTGGATAACACCAGACTGGGAGGAGTGTCTGATACACCAATGGATTACACTTCCATCAAGATCCCAGGAATCTGGAAAAATGGGCCAGCAGGAACCTCATGAAACTCAACTCAAACTCAAGGAGAAGTGCACAGTCCTGTGCCAGGGGAAGAACAACCCCAAGCACCAATACATGCTGGAGGCCACCCAACAGGAAAGCAGCTTGTCAGAAAAGGACCTTGGTGGACACCAAGTTGAGCATGAGCCAGCACAGTGCCCCTGCAGCAAAGAAGGCAAATGGTATCCTGGGCTGCATTACACTATTACCAGAAGTTTGAGGGAAGTGATATTTCCCCTCTACTCTGCTCTCTTGAGACCCCACCTGGAGTATTTTGTTTAGTTTTGGGCTCTCCAATACAAGAGCAACATGGACATACTGGAGATACAGCAAAAGATCATGAAGACAATGAAGAGTCTGGATCAGCTGTCCTAGGAGGAGAGGCTGAGGGAGCTGGGACTGTTCAGCCTGGAGCAGAGAAGGCTCAGAGGATCTTATCAATGTTTGTAAAAACCTGAAGGGAGGGTGCAAGGAGGAGGGAGCCAGGCTCGGTTCAGTGGTGCCCAGTGATAGGGCCATGGGCAATGGGCACAAACTGAAACAAACTGAAACACACAACCTAAAATGCTGGAGATTCCCTCTGAACCCCAGGAAACAGTTTTTTTTAGCTGTGAGAGTGACTGAGCACTGGCACAGGTTGCCTAAGGATGTTATCCCCATCCTTAGAGATATTAAAAAGCTATCTGAACACAGTTCTGGACATCATCAGCTCTGAACAATTGCTCTAAGTGGTTCTAGTTGAGCAGGGGACTTGGACAAGATTACCCCTGGAGGTTCCTTTCAGCCTCAACCTTTCTGCAATTCCATGATCTTGTTTCTTGATTAAATACAGAATCTTTGCCACAGGCATGACTGTTCATTTTCCCAAGCATCAAGCAAGAATGGTGCAAAGCAAACAGAGCTAAGAGATGTGCAGACATGACCAAAATTAAATGGAACTGAGAGAAATGATTGAGGACCTTGTTTGGTTTAATCATCTATCTCTGGTCAAGGCCGTGGCAAGTGCAGGCTTTATTTAGAGTTTTCAAGAACAGGCTTCCAAACCAGAAAGATCATTTCACAAAGTACCATTTCCTGAAATAATAATTGATTTGGTAGATTTTTTTTCCCCCCACAAAAATGTTCTTATCAAGAAAGATGACTACTTCATACAAATAAGAATGAAGGATTTCCTTTCCTGTAAATAAAATAGTTTTTTGAAGTGTTTTTATAAAATGCCTGGAGGTTTACAGGGAAATACAAATCAATTATACAATTAAAAAATCTCTCACTATGTTGTCCCTTAATATTGATTCTGTTTTTAATACTCACAAATCACTGCTGTGCTGAGTTGAAGTGCGGGTTTTGTTCAGCAAGCATTCAGAGCACAAATTACAATATATGTCTGAAGTGCTCAATGATAATGTATTTTCAAGCCCCTGTGGGGGAAGAAGGAAATATGGTGCTTTTCTTTGCACCAGAAATTTCAGAGTGAGATTTTGTGGCCTGTGTGTGACACAGGGTACCTGGCATGGTTCCTCATGGCTCTCTTTCTGTTAACCATGGAGACTTGCTCAGTTAAGGGCTCAAGAGTCCAAGGAATTGGTTGAATTTTTTCTGGAAGGCAATTGTTGCATTGTAATTGGCATAGTCAAGAAAGAAAAGGTGATTTTAAGGGTGAGAGATAACAACAGTGCCTTGAAATTAAATACCACAAGCAATAATTTTTAGATGGATATAGGGAGGGTTTAAAGAAGAAGTCAGTGGGAATAAAAAGAACCTGAAAATCCATCTTTTCTGCTTCCAGATATTGCTCCTTTCTTTTGCATGCTCCATTTCTCTGCTTGCCCATCCATGCCCAAAGTCAGACTCCCACTCCCCGAGGGCAGGACTGTGCCATAGCCTTGGGTGCTGTGCCATGCCCCAGCTGCCACACGAGGCTGAGTGACACAGCAATCTCATCTGCAAAACAGAGAGCCCATTCCCAGCACAGAAGGCCACAGAGCAGATTTCCTCTCTCCATGATCCTAATTAGCCATCTGTGGTGTGCAACTGGAAAAGGGCTCGGCTCAGCGAGCAGAGCAGGGAAGGGGCAGCCAGAGAATGAATCCCCCAGTCCAGGCCCAGCTGCATTTCTCTGTTCACAGGAGTGGAGCTGCCCAGTGCTGCCAGGAGCAGTGACACAGCTGCAGGCCAGCGAAGGAAGGGCTGAGACCCTCTGGTTCCCCATGACAAAAACTGGAAAAATCAGAGCTGTTTGAGAAAATCCCTGCTGGGAGAGCGGCCTTCAGTCCATCCCTTTCCAAAAGGGCATCTGGCAGTGTGCTCCATCCATATGCCAACACGTGTGGGCAAAGTGATCGTCTGGAATATGAAAAATGGCTCCGGGACAGTGGATCAGGCCATCAGGCCATCAGATGTGTCTGCTGCATCAAAGATATGTTTCCAGTCCAAAGAAGTGTGGCCAGCAGGTCAAGGGGGAGGATTGTTCCCCTCTGCTCTCCAGGGGTACTGCATGAGGATGGGGAGCCCCAGTATAAGACAGACATGGACCTGTTGGAGTGGGTCCAGAGGAAGGCTGTGAAGATGGCTGGGGCTGGAGCACCTCTCTGTGAGGACAGGCTGAGATAGCTGGTGTTGTTCAGCCTGGAGAGGAGAAGGATCTAGGGAGAGCTTACTGTGGCCTTCCAGTACTTAGAGGAGGCTTATAAGAAAGATCATAGAATCATAGAACTATTTAGATTGGAAAAGACCTGTAAAATCACTGAGCTCAACCATCTATGTGTCTTTTAAATACCTACAGGAATGGTGATTCCAACACTTCCCTGGGGAACTTGTTCCAAATGGGGACAGATTTTTAGAGCAGGGCCTGTTCTGGTAGGCCAGGGGGTAATGGTTTTAAACTAAAAGATCGCAGATCCAGGCTAGATACAAGGAATTTTTTTTTTTTTTTTTTTTTTTTTTTTTTTTTTTAATGAGCACGGTGAAATAGTGGAACAGGTTGCTCAGAGAGGTGGTGGATTGGAAGTGTTCAAGGCCAGACTGGACACGGCATTTAGCAATCTAGCCTAGTGAAAGGTGTCTATGCTTCTTGCAGGGGGTTGAACTAGATGACCTTTAAAGGCCCCTTTCAACCCAAACCATTCTATAATTCTAAGTTACAAAGAAGAGAAACTTTTTTTTTTAATTCCTTGAAAATTACCTGCCTTTCGGAATGATTGCTAAGAATCAGCCATTGGGCAAGTCTGTGTTATTTTAAAAGGGCTGCACAGGGACTAGAATGAATATTTGCAAATTCAAAGGAAATCTTCCTATGAAGTAAAATCATTGAAACTCAGAGAAATATTTTGTCATTGCTCTTTTGTTTTACTTAATGCTCACAGTCATGCCATATTAATACCAGTGGGTGAGAGTGAAAACCGGAAAATTGCTATAAATGTATAAAGTTGCAAAGTTTGGATGTGTGACTGAGAAAAGAACAGAAAGTAAATGAAGCTGATCATTTACAAAGTGTCAAATATTTGAAACTGTTCTGGCTCAGAGGCTTGACGTGTCATTTGTGCATGAAAGCCCATTTAAAACAAAAGTATGGGGTTTAATCTTGAATCCTCTAAACCACAAAAAGAAGAGAGTCTGCTGCTGCCTCAAGGACAACTTGTGCTGAGACAGAAGTTTTATTTCAGTTGCTGTTAATCAAGCCGTAGGAACAAGGCTCTAAATCCATCTCAGAAACTAGTAGCAATTGTTATGAAGGAGCAAATTCATTAAGCAGCCTTCTGACTTTTTCCAAGTTTTCACTGATGGAAGCAACCTGCCTAGCTGGAAGATAGCAAAGTAAATATCATCACTGTTATATCCATTTCAACAGCACAGTCAAGACTTGGTTTACAAAATCTTCTGGCTCCAAGGCCCAGGATTTTGGTTTGGTATGACTCTTATTTGCATGGCCTAAAATCGAAAATTTGAACAATGGCTTTCATTAATATGAAGAGTGCATGTGTGCATTTATCCAGCTTCAGGAATCATACAACTTCTGTCCTTAATTCTACAGTAGACTGTCACAATTTGTTGCAAAGGACTTAATTTCCAGTCTTCTGTAATCTCACCACATGGATTTACTTTCTAGTTGTGTTTTTCCCCAGCTACTCAGTAGGAATCTCTTAGGGAATATGCATTTTCACAGTCCCTCAAGATTATAGCCTTTCCTGGGAAGACAGAGGGGTGTACTCAGAGTCTGCCTCCAGCTGATCAGTTAGCTCTGTCAGGTTTCTGGCATTCCAAGACAGGAGGTTCTTGTAGCCTTTCAGGAGTGAGATTTTGACAGGCATGCTCAAGACCTTCAAAAACCAGATTTGCAATGGAATATGAGGAGGGAAGGAGGTTGTTTGTTTGTTTGGTATTGAAAGTGTCAAAACATTTAGAAATTTCAGAAAATGAGTTGAAACAAAACTTTAAAAGTTTCCTGTTAATGTCTTTAAAAACTTGTTTACTGTTAAGTAAAATCTTTATTGAATCAGTCTAATTTTTTCCTGTCTAGAAGAAAAGGCTCTGCCATAACTGGATGAGACTAATACTTCCTCTCAGCCAGTCACCTGCCCTCAGTGATGCCTAATAGCAGGTACAAGAGAAGATGAAGGAATCTCTGAAATTATTAGAGAGTGTTTTGGCTTCCATAATCACCTTATTTTTTAACCTCAATCCATATGCGTCTCAGATGAACACAGGCCATCTTACCTCATTGCTTATCTTACTGGTTTCTTGTTGCATCTCCAGCTGAGCTCTTTTAAGCCTTCCCCGATTAACTGGTCCTGTGGCATCTGCAATGCTCTTCTCTGAACTAACTTCTATTAAGCTCCATCCAAGTAGTGCCAGCTGATTTCCTGATTTCATGGTTTAGCTACACTCTCTTCACACCCTTCTGATCTATACTGTGTGTGTACAGGAAGAATACATCACACAAACATCATTCTAAGCCCCCTGCCATAGGCAAGGACACCTTCCATTAGACCAGTCTGCTCTAATCCCCATTCAACCTCTCTTTGAACACTTCCAGGGATGGGGCATCCACAGCTTCTCTGGGTAACCTGTGCCAGGGCCTCACCACCCTCACAATAAAGAATTTATTCTTAACATCTAATCTATACCTGCCCTCTGACAATTTCATATGTTTCGTATGAAGTAGGAGGAGACAGAAGCTCAGCTGGTTTCCAGTTAAAGTTTGGGCTCTCTGAAAGGAGATAGAAGAGATAGCAGGAGACTGGATTTATATCCTCTGCTCCCTCTAATCTGAAGGCAGTGGAACTCCATTGACTATCATCAGCTCTGATTTAACCTAAAACTTACTTTGGTGCAATGACCATTGCAAGCAGCAGAGGCAGCAGATGCAGGTTGTGGCTTTTGTTAGGATGAGAAAGGGGAGGTGCTGGGGAATGCTGAACTATGGCCAAACCCACCAGACAGACTTGGGTTTGGGAGATGTTTAGAGAGTCAGTGCTACTGTAGGAGAGATGAGGAAAGAAGGGGCAACTCAGAAGAGCAAAAGCTGTAAAACCAAATGCTGCCAAACTGGCTCCTGTGAAGTGAGAGACCCAGCTAGGCTTAGCTCCTGCTGCAAACCTGGAGCATCTGAGCTAAATCTGACCTGCTGTCTCCTGCTGAGAAGAGAGTCTAACATCAGACAAGTGAAGGAAAAATTCCTCTTGAAAGAATAATACTAAAGACAGATCAAGAGTTGGCTGCAATTCACCTTTGCCATTTACTCGACATGTCCAGCTCCCTGAGCTGTTAAGCCAGAACATTTCAGCTCATCATTAATTTATGAGCAAATTCAGGAAAAATAAAGTGAGTCTTGTCTCTTGTCCTAATAATATCTCATCACATATAAAAAGTGGTTAGTACAGTTGGTTGATTGGTACAAGGAGATCTGCTTGGATGAAATAAACCTTGAATCATGACTGCAATGTTAGCAAGAATAATGGGCTTTAACCAAAACCCCAAGCTGTGAGTAGATGGAGCTCATGTCTGACAGCTGGGGCTCATGGCTGCCACTTCTTAGATGTCACCACCAAGTTCATTTTTAACATTCTCAGCTTGTGGAATTTCTCATTTTGTCTTTGAACTCAGGACAAGACTCATAGGTTAATTACTCTTATACTGATCACTTCAGCATTTAGCTCTTTTTGTTGGCTGAAAAAGTATCTCTGTGGCTCTCACAGCAAGCAGGCACTGCACCTCCTCCCTCCTCAGAGGTAATACAAGCATACACCTGATTTTTAGAACAACCACTCTTCACTCAGACATGCATCTGTGATGTGGTGAATTTGAGTGGTCATGACTCACTCATTCAGCTAGTCTTTGTGTAGACTGGTGTCCCTATAAACTCACTTAGTTCTCAGAAACAGTTAAAGCAAAACTGGCATGGCCAGCTGAAGACCTGGAAATAATTGAATGGAGGTTGTTGGCTGACTGACTTGCTGAAATAATTATTTTAATTCCAAGGACAGCTTACTGTTTAATTAATGTCAGATCATTGAAGACTTAGTTGTGCATCACTTTGAAATGATTGTTCTTACCTAAGCACTAAAAGCTGTTCCCACATCAAAACAGTTCTTTGGTCCTCACCATTAGACCTCTCACAGCCACAGAGCTGTGCAGAGGAACAGGGCACCCAGGTGGGTGCAAAATTGTCTATTGGCAGTGAATCCACTTCCAAAGGAATCCATGTCCACCCCAGTGGATGCAAAGTGAGAAGAAGTTGCTGCATATCAGCACAGCCAGCCTTTTGTCTCCTGGTACTGGCTGGATGCTGACATTGGTGCTGATACTTTCACCTCTAGTAAAGCAAGGTGGACCCCAAACCAAAATCAACCTCTTCCATGACTATAATACTGTAAAAAGTTAACACTTTTCACTTCAAGAGTTTTCAGTTTTGCAGCACATTTTTCACCTCTGAGTTTGCTTTCCCCACTATTAGATCCTCTCTTAACTTTTTCCAAGCCTTTTTAGGTCAGCAGGTACCTGATTCTCATTCCAAGAGCCATATGGTCTTCATTTAAATACCAGGCAGTATTTACAAATGGGGAATTGATGCAGGACAGCAAGAGCCCCTGCTGGCCAAAATGCATTGCTGTGCAAGCTGGAGGCCACTTTGAACCTTTCTAAAACCCAAAACCAGTCACTGAGATGTGCAGATGTGCAAGACTCAGTTAGAAAAGGGTACAAAGAGAACTTCCAGGTAATTGGGGATGAGGGACATGAGATTGTTTTGCTCCCAGTGCTGAAAATTTACACATCAGGAATTTAGCCCTCAACATTCTGCACTTTAGCTCCTGATGAGCTGCTACTACTACTGGAAACATGAGTTTCTCTTAGTATGTCACTTTTTTGCTCAGTGTTACACTCCACAGGAATATGAAACTAACAATTACAGGGAGGGTCTGACAAACATCTAACAACACCTAACAGCAAAACAGGCCAGAAAAATAAATGGAAGACTATGGCCTTGTTGGGAAAGACTGAACCCTAAATTTCTCCTTAGAAGATATTAGCAGATAAATGCCATGTTTGTATTCAGAGACCTTTTCTACCAGCAGCTTAAGAGCAAATAAGACCAAGCTGCTGCCCTCAAGAGTTTATAACCTTTTACAATGAGACAGGATATGTATAATGGGTGGAAAAAAAAGAAGTGATTACTCTCCTCCTTTCTACAGATGGAGATAGAGATCAAATAACATCTCTGCTATCACACAGGAAGCCTGTGGCAGCACAAAATAGGAGGAACTGGGATTTTCTGGAAGCAGATGCTCTAACCACAAACTCCCTTCTTTCCTCACTTCCCACATATTTTTGTTTAACAGCCAGCCTCGAGGCACTGCACATTGAAAGAAGAAATATCTCTGTTTACAACCACCCAGCAGCAGATGAGCTTTAGTAGGATGCTTCCCTGGTTTTCTCTGGGGAATGGAGAGGGCTGGGAGAGCAGTGGGTGGCTTTGAGAGGGGCTGGGAGATGCGATGCTTCGTGGCTGGAGGAGGAGCTGGGCATGGATCCTGCCTGTGCTGTAGGAGAGTGTGCTGGACATGGGGTACCCACAGAGCACCCCATCTCCACCTTCCTGACCAAAGAACCCGCTTGTTTTCCCATCTTAATGCTGAGCAGCCCAGCCAGAGCTTGGAAGCACGTTTTTGATCCAAGCCAGTGACAGATGAACAATTTTGGGGTTTATCGCTAATAAACACCTGAGCAGCGTAACCAGAGCCAGTTTTGCTATTGTTATGATGACACTGATACAGTGTTGATGCTGTTATGGCTGCAGAGCTCGGGCTACATTATCTTTTTGCCTCCTTCACCAGGTAACTTGAGGCCGTGGCACTATTGATCGGGGACCGCCGGGCGCTGGAGCATCCTCTCCTGTAACCGTAGCCCGCCGGGGCTATGGGGCTATTGTGAGGGCTTTGTTCAGCTGCTGACAGCTCCCAGCAAGAGCATGCAAAGGTTTTTATTGTGCCTACACCTCTTTGCCTTGTAGACAATAGGAGTGGGCTGCAGGGAGGAGAAAGTGGGCTGACTTTGGTGGAGGAGAGAGCAGGAGGTGTAGTACCCCACTTCTGAATGCTCCTGACAGCAGAAAAGGGGGTGCTCTCTCCTAGGAAGGCTGGAATGCCGTCATGCAAGGACGTTCATTTTGGGCTCCGTTGTGGATGTGAGTGCAGCCCGTTGATTATGCGGCTGTGGAAAGCAGGCTGAGCGGATCCGATAACCTGTCATCCAAGATGCATCCCTTCCCCTGCTCAGCCCTGCTCACCTGCTTCGGAAACGCACACGAAAACGCCCCGTTTGAGCAGCCCAACGCAGGCCCCGTGTCCATGGAGGAGGAGAGGACACAGGCAGCCCCAGCAGTGTGCCTGCAGCCATCCACAGCAGCGGCCAGCAGCAGCAAGCGCGGAGGAGCCAGGGACAGCGAGGAGATGTTCAAAGGCAGCCGGCGCTCTGACAAACAGAGCAGCTCCAGCAATCACACCGCTGCTGCTCAGGCACTGCCTGCCAGCACCGAGCCAGCAGTGTTTGCTGCTAAAGGGCTGAGCCAGGAAGTTATTGCACTCTGCACTCACATCCCCAGGCCGTCCATCATCCACGTGCCAAAGGTGAGTGCTCTAGAAGTCACTGTGCAACAAGGTAAGAGAACTGGCTCGCTTTTACTGAGCTGAGAAAAAAAATCCACGGGAGCATTTACCTTGTATTGATTGGCATGCAGGAAGGGACTAATGGCTGTTCTTATTAAAATAATACAATATCACAGCTGTAGCTTTCCTGGACTATTATCAGAAGCCTTAGGATATTTGTAATAATACCAGGCACTTTTACAGTATGTTTCAATCACTTGCCTTCCTATCTTTTGTTGATCTTCACTTATTTTGGATGTCATCCAAAATCCCTTGAAATTAACAGGCATCGTTTTTTTCCTTCTGACTTGAGTGAACGCTGCATTTTTGCCACTCAGCCAAGTGCCTCAAGGCTGTGGCACCAGTGGCTACAGAATCCCTTTTCCATCTTATTTTTAGCTGGCATGTGCTTGGAGACAACAGTAAAGTTTTGAATGCAGTTTTGAGTGTAGTTTTGGTGAATTCAATTTATTCTTGCTTCAATAAGATCATAAAGTTGGGTGTTTTGCCATTATTACTACTAAAATAATAAATAGTAATGGGCAAATAGTACTGTTCTCATTTTCTCTTGGCTAGGTAACCGGAGATCACAGGATTTTTTTCCTCTGATAAACCCTGAGGAATAGAAGCCACATGTGTGACTCAAATTCTTTCTATCACTGCTTTTGTTTAGGAGTCCAGTCCTCTCCCAGTTTCCCTGCCAAGTTTTGTATATTCAGAGTTCTGCTGTTTGCTTCCCCTTCACAGTCAGGTAGTGCTGTGTTTGGCAAAGGTATCTCCTTCTTTTAGAACAAGAGCTAGAAAAAGGTTTAATGTGAGATATATCTGCTGGAATTGAGAAACTTACCAGAATCAGGGTTTCCAAGTGGCTTCTGCTGCAATTACCAGAGCTGGGAGCTCTGTAGGCCACCTCAACCCTGTTGCCATCAACCACAGCTCCTGTGTAGAATATAAGTAAATAATATAAGGAAGAAATGGAGCTGCCCAAGAACAATAATTTGTAGAAGGGAGGGCTGCCTATGAAGGTGCTCTGGATTCTGAAGAAGAGCTAGCTGGCCATTATCTGGGGATGGAGTTAGTACATTTAGTCCTTCTGACATTCAAGGAGCCAAACCAGATGTTATCAAAGCCTCCTCACCAGCTGTGGTTTCACTTTTTTCATTGCTTCACTTCTGTAAAACATTTCTCTGGTTTCACTGTTGTTGATGTTGGGTTTTTGTTGGTTTTTGTTGTTGTTTTTGTTTTGCTTTGTTTGCTGGTGGGGTGTTTTGTTTGTTCATTTTGTATGTTTGTTTTTAGAGAGTTTTTGTGTGGGGTTTTTTTTGTTGTTTGGTTTGGGTTTTGGGCTTTTTTTTTCTTGCTTTGGAGGTTCAGGGTGGGTGTTAGGAAAGGCTTTCTCACCTGGAGGGCAGTGCAGCATGGGAGGAGGGCATACAGAAATGTTGGGGATGCTCTGCTTGGAGGATTACAAGACTTGGCTGGACAAATCCAGGGCTGACCTGGCATACCCTTGGCAGCCATCTGGCTTTGAGGAGGAGGGTGGAAAAGAGACCTCAGGAGGCTCCTTCCAGTCACCATTTGTGTGATTGTGTGATGTCTGGATTTTGATGCATGCATGCAGCTTATAAGCACAAGGCATCTCTTCACTGTCCCTGAGACAGCTCTTGGTTTTAAAATGGTGCTTTTGGTGTGGTGCTCTTGGCTTTACAATGGTTTTGTGACAATTTCTCCCCTCTGTCTTCTCCTACCTGCTCCCTTCCAACCACTTCACCCTTTGCCTTTGCTAACCTGCTGCTCTTCTCCGTGCTGTCAAAGCCTCTGCCAGCACCTCTCCCATGCTGTGAGTGTTCACTGTAGCAGAAGAGGTTCCTTGTGTTGGGCACAGGCATCCCAAGCCTGTGGTGTTGGAACAGGCAATGCTGCAGGGTCAAGACTGTGGCAATCCAAAGATGTTCCATGTTTATGCAGTGGTGGGATTCTGCTGGCTGTACTGAGCCAGGAGTACACATGGTCCAGTTTTGGAGTACAATTTATATGAATCTGCAACCAGAGGAGAAGTCAGGAATAGGCCAAATCCCTCTGGACAATCTGAGTGATTCAAATTCAATCATACAAGATACCACTTCTAATCTTTCATCACTGGTTTTAGGGATTCTTTAAGAACAAGCTACAAAAGAAACATCCATCAGGAAGTGTGGTCCTGCCCTGAAGTTCTTACATTCTTCTAACTCCTTTAATGTTTTCCTGTCACTGGGGAGATCTGCAAGGAAATTCCTTGTTAGAGCAGGAACTGGGCTGTCTGCTGCCCCTCACCACTGGGACCTTCCTGCCAAGGTCTGCTTGGTGACACTTGTGACATCCCACACACAGGGAGCACTTCAGTCTCCATGGCACGCACAGCCCAGATGTTGCATCTGATCACTTCCAGGCTGTCAGGGCACTCTGCAGCCAATGGGCTGAGATGATTTGGGTGGCAAGCTGGGGGGGAACAGGGGACCCCACAGAGTGTTCATGCTCAGCTTTTCTGTGAGACTTGCTGAGCAGCAGCTCTTGGTACCCTACAGCACAGCAGTGTCCTCCCTCAGCTCTGCCCATCAGCTCAGCTGGCTTGAAGATGTTAGTACCATCACCGATTGCCTTCTCAGGTAAATGGAAAATAAATAATTGAAGCAACATAAGAAGAGGGGGCTGGTCATTGGTGAAGACTGTGTGATGCACTGGCTGGAAGTCGGAGTGCAGTGGGTGGAAGAAGGAATGCAGGATGTGGACTGACTCTGGTGGGTTAAGGATGGAAGTGTGGCATGTGGAGATACTGGGGAGTTTTGACTTTCTGCCACAGTTGGGAAAGAGACATGATAAATCTGGAGAGGAAGAAGAGGATCCCAGCAATGGGACTTCAGTAGGGAGTGGGGGAGAGAGAGAGAGGTTATGGTCAAGGCATGTGATGGGCTGGGGACCACACACATCACTCCTGGTGTGAGAGGGAGGAAGAAGATGGAGAGGAAAGGTGGTGGGAGGCACACAGGACATCTGGTGTGCATGTAAGGGAAGGGACTCAGGGAAAATATGGTCCATGAGGAGAGAAAGAGGAGCACAGGACCTCTGTGAGCAGGGTGTGGGTGGCCTTGGTGGGAGGGTGGAGAGTAAAAGAGAGGTGAAAGCAAAGGGCTGATGGAGAACCAGGGCTGGAGGCATTTCAGTCCCAAAGCAGAGCTCATGCCTGTCCTAAAATAATAATATCCAGACATTGCTAAAGGAGCCAGTGAGGTCCAATGAAGAAGACCGAGGTTTCCATCCTCCTTGTCATATCTGAATTTCCCTTGGCATCTCTGTTTCTCCAGCTATAAAAGGACAGAATTTCTCCTATTTCCTCTGCAATCACAGTGAAATCTATAAATTAAAATAACATTTAGCTGCTAAGTGGCAAAGGGAAATAAACTATGGTCACACAGGAATCTCACAGTCCTACACAAGAAATCTTTAATTCATGTTCTTTCATCAAATTCTTCAACAATAGCTGAAGTAATGTCAGAATAAATACTCATAGGATTTTGTCTCCTTCATTTCTGAAATAACATCAAGGAGCTAAGGACAAATACACTGAAACTTCCAGCATCAAGAGACCTGCTGTCTACCTGTCAACATAACACTTTTCAGGCAGAGAGAGCATCAGTCCACTTTTTACTAATAGCAGCATACAATTCTAATTTGAACACATAATATACTAATTAACAAGATCTTCCAGCTGACCCTCCCTTCTGGGATGTGTAGTCACATATTTTTGATTACACCGGAGTTGCATGTATGTAACCAAATCCAGAATTTGATCAATTATTCCTTTTATGAGAAGGCTGCATCTGCTCCAGATGGAGCCAAGCTTAAATCTCATATAAACATGATCCAAACAGAAATTAGACATGAAAATAATTACCAGAGAGATTGAGTTAGAGTTGTTTGGTCACAATTACCATGGCAGCAATATGCTTGTAAATAACTAACCACCATTTTAATATTTAGGGGTTGTTTCAGTAATAAAGCATGATTAAATTTAAATGCAGTACTTGACATCTTGCATCTTTATCCTGATTCTGATGTGTAAAGAATTAATTTTCTTGTGTTTTGTGTGCTGGAGAGTCTTTATCAGCCTTTACAAGGCCATAAATCAAAGCTCCCAGAACTAGAGACAGGAACTTGTTTGCCTGGTCTTTCAACCTCAGCTACAGCATAAAAAATTTTCTCATCTTTTATTTCCAAGTGCAGTTTTAGCAACTGATAAACTCTGGGGTGAAAACTTAGAAGAAATCCTTATTGCTCTGAACCAACAACTGTGCTATGACTCCAATAAATGTTTCATGTTGACAAAAGCATATCAGTGACCCTTTCTACTTGCAATATCATTCACCTGACTTGAACTCTGTTGACCTTCACAGCCCAGATTGGTTTATTTTCCAAAACAAAAGAAACCCAAACATCATCCAGTTAATCAATGAATAATTTTTTCCCCTTTCAAGCTGTTTGAGTCACCAGAAAATCAGAAGCTGAGACCTTATACCAGAGATCATGGGAATGATATGTTGGATGAAGCTTCCAGTTGCTCCTGGGGAGCCTTAAAGAAATTGGTCTCACCTGTACCTTCCTAGATAAAGTGCCAGTCATGCCTGTAGGGTACACAGAACCCTTTAAAGGATCTCATAGCTACTTTAAAATCTTGAATGTGTAGCTTTGTCTGTTTTGCATTTGTACCTTTTTGGTACAAATGGCCATTCCTTGGCTAGAGAAGACGCTCAGTGGATTTGGTAGAGTGAAGGTTATTTTCAAGACTCTGGACATAACAGACAGGCATCTGGTACCATAATTCACATAATTCACAACAACTTTACCAGGCTATGGCCCAGAACTGATCTGAATGTTGAGACAATATTGTAAGACAAAGCCTGGTGATGACTTGTTACACATTTACAGGAGGGGAAAGTGCTCACTGAGTGGAGATACAGGACTGCAAGAGATGAGGACAGTGGGGATGGAGGATGCCCACCACTAGTGGCCTAGGTGAAGCCCTACACTGAAGTGATAAAATGTAGGCAAAATCCATAAACACACGGACTATATCAACAGTCCTTTGAAAATAATGGGACTTCTCACAGTCAAACCCACTCATGCTCATGGTTTTGTAACACCAGCTCCTAAGGACACAAGGCTCGTGAGGATTCCTGGCACTTCTCCTGCTCTCCTGGGAAAACAGCCCAGAGTGGTTGTGTTCAAACTCCCCTCAGGTGCTGGCCAGCCCTGTGGGCCTGAGTGTCTGACTGCTGAAGGAAGTATTTCAGGCATGCTTTGGGAGATAAGTATTTTGATAGGCAGCTAAAAACTAGTAGGAAAAGAACATAATTACTTGGTGATTGGGAGCTGCTCAGTACTGAGCTGGCTTTTTGCTTACCTTGGCAAAGGCTTCACTCCACCCCTCAGCAGAAAATGTTTGTGATCATTTCATCAGGGGGAATGTAGGACTTGCACAGGGATAGCCTTTTCTCCAGCAGCAAGGAAAAATTACTTTTATTTTCCCCAGTATTACTCTGGTGCAAATTTGCTTTGATTTAATCAAATTAAACCCAAAGGGTAAACCCATCTCTTCAAAGTGCTCTAGCTGGATGCTCAGTCTCACTCAGGCTGTGGTTGCCAGAGGAGCATTAACACCCTTCACTCCTCTGACATCTGCAGGAGCTCAGCCTCTCACATAAGTGTCATTTATACAGATTACATTTTTACTTTAATGCTTTGGCAAATTCATTTGGGAGATTATGGCCCTGGCCATTTGGCCAGAGCCCTCCAAGAGACTTGAGAGAGTCCTTGGACAGGATTGATTTTTTTTTTCCCTCTCTGTTTCCTTGTTCTCTGTGACCAAAATTTCTTACTAGAGCATGCTACTGTAAGGTTTCCCTTCAACTCTCCCTCTTAATCTTGACTCTGTAGCTGGCAGCTGTCTGGGGAGTGTGTGTGTGGGCTGGCAGTTCTTCACTCTCAACATAAACAGCACCTAAGTGAAACCAGACTTTCTCATTACATTTTTCTCCTTGCTCTCCACTCCCTCACAAACACAGAGGTAATGGCTGCACAGAGCCTTTTATCCTGGCTAACACACAACTCATTTTCTTCCATGGCCTGCACATATACAAAATAAAATCCATCCTAGTGGTAGAAGCAGCAGGCTCTGGTCAAAGGGATGCTGTGTCCCATCCCAGACTTTGCTGTCCCTAGGTTGGCACATCTCTGCACAGACCAAGCCCCTCCTGCCTGCAGAATTCCCCATCCAACAACTGCCCTTTCATCTTTCACATGGCATTGCTCTAGCTGACCCCAACCAAAATGGTGCAGTTTCCCTTCTCTGACAAGCTCTTCTTTTTGCTTTTTCTGAATCTCTCTCTTACCTCTTACTTCCTCAGCTGGGTTATTTTTTGCAGGGGGGTTATGCAGTTGCATTTCAGCTGCTGTTCTACAGCATCTCCTGCCTAGCAGGGTGATGAGGGACAGCCTAAGAGCTTCTTTCATGCCCACTCCTACACTGAAACCTATTCCAGCAGCTTTTGGGAGTAATGAACCTCCTCTGTGCCAACAACAATAATAAAAACAGTGGAGCTTTCAGGGAGTGCTTGGAAGTCACGAGACCCTCATTTAAAGGGAATTATGGAGAATTTGTGAAGTTTCATGAAAGGTACTTCTGAAAACAAGATATTGTAACAGGAGCACTTTGAAACCTCCTCTAGGAAATTGGAGACCACATGAAACTTGACAGGTTTTGGGTTTCATCACCAACACAGAGCAATCCAGGGTCAGTGAAGAGTTCATACCCCTTCTGCTCTTAGGGTGAACACGAGGGTCCTGGGATGCTGCTGTGTGAGTAAACACTGGCATCCCATTAGGCTTCAGGGTTTGGCTTTTGCTCACTTTAGCACCTGCAGAACCAGTACTGCTCAGCTCCATAGGTGTTCATGCCCTGCTTGCATGCTCTCCATAGCCTTGCTCTGAACTCAGTGTGAATGTTATGGTAACATTCTCCTTCCTCCTTCCTTTCAGTAAATTAAAGGGTGTTTGCCGCTCTTGGGAGGAGATAAGATGCAGTTTGAATCAATGGAGTAATTACAGAAGAATATGATACTAATGGGACTGATTTGAATGCATATCTAAGGATGAATGCTGTGGCTCCCTGCCCAGACAGTGCACACTTTCCCCATGATGAGTTATTTATGACTTGACACATCCCAGCTCTGCTGTTTTGTTGTTGATAAAGCAAACTCTGTCAATATTGTGCATTCTTACTGATCCAGGGCTGGCTGCTGAGCAGTCTTCACATCTGGCACAGCCATGGCCACTCCTTCTCCAGCAGCAAAAGCAGAAGAGAAAGGCTGACACAGCTTCAGCAAGGGCAAGTTGTGCCTGGCTGAGTGACCACAGAAGTGTCCTTCCTTGGTGGAGCAAAGGACATGGGCCATGGCACCAGTGGACATGAGAAGAGCTACTGATTTCTATCTGGACTTCTGGAAGACCTTTTATATGGTCCTCCACAATATTATTGGTTTGGGGTTAGTTTTAATAACCTAAGTTCTTTATTTAAGCAGCCTGATCCAGCACCAAACTACTCATCAGCCAGTAGGACCCTGGGGACTCTGCCTGTGAATAAAGGTCAATCCTTACAGGAACCTTACCTTATATTTGCCCAGAGACACAGAGCTCAATAAATCCAAAACTTTATAGATCTTATAAAAATAAATATAAAAAATATATATACATATTATTTGTATGATTATCAATTTATCATTATATCCAGATATAATAGATTGAGTATAGCTTTTCTGAGTCCTTCAGAGTGCACTCTGTGTGGAATCACACACTTCTGGCATGACAGTATTTATCTTTGCTTCTGCTTGTTTTCTTTGTCCCATAGCCATGTGTTGAGGACAGTTGTACCCAGAGATACTGTTATATCTAATGTACTGGGGCTGGGTGTTAAAACAAAATATTGATCTGAAAGGCCAAGGCTTGGCAGTACAGCTCTACACTGAGATCAGCATTCTGCCTCTCCCCAGACAACACACCTGGATACAGAGCTTTAGCAAAGTACTATTTAAGCCATAAGAAGACGGGTCTAATTTCTTGATTATTTTTAATGGAAACATTTAGACCACAAACAGTGCACGAATAATGCCAAAACCCCAAATCATCTGGGCCCTTAGTTCCTCTGAAAAAACTACAGAGTACTGCCAGACTCAAGGGTTTGATGTGGAGGGTTCTCCCACTGGGGATTGCCATTGATTTCAGAGCATCAGATGCAAAATGCTGTTGTTTGAGCTTTGCTTCAGAGTGTGCACACAGAGCTTTGTGTTGGTGAGGACTCCACATGGAGGCTGAACACCCCCCAGAACAATGGCAGGCTGCTGTAATTTGGGACCAAACATTTGCTATACATTTAGAATGTAGCCCTGCTCTTTCTGTCCCCCTCTTTTCCACACACCAGCAGCCAGGAGCCTCCAGCTGCTCTGTCTAAATTGGTGCTTTTTTTGTAACTAGCACTAGCAGAAGGGACCCTTAGCTCTCCTGCCCTGACACAAAGCAGACAGATGCTGTGGCTAAAAGACAATCCCTTCCCAGGGGACAGGGCTGGCCTCTCACCTGTACACACACACACAGTTCCTCCAGCCCTGCTGATGGACTGGCTATATGAAGAGAAGCTAAGCAAGGACAAAGCTAGCAAATAATTCAGTGGGTAGAAGCTGCTGTATTATATTTACTGCCAAATGCCACAAATAATGTGTTCCTTGCTCTGCAATTTCAGATGTAAATAGTGGGGGTTAGTAAAAAGGTCTAACTGACCTGATTGCTGACAGGATTTGTGTCTGTCCTTTGGCTTAGTACCAAAAGCAGTGGCTAGATGCCAAAAGATAATTTTTAGGTACCTCAAATGAAATTTTAACAGATACTTCTTTCTGCTGAGTACCTTGAGTCCTTCGCTTGTCATGTACAGCAACCAACCCCTGCTAACCAAAACTGGGCAGCAAAAAGTAGTAATAGGGCAGGACCTTGTTTCAGTAGTAGATCTCAATCTTCCACAGCCTAACTGTATGATCTAGAACCTTCCAGGGGAAAAAGAAAAAGTAATTTAGTGCAGTTTGACTTTGCTGTCCAGGTTGCAGCTCAATGAAATTTCAGAGGACTGGTACAAATTCTTAATGGCTGAGTGCTGTCTTCACATGCAATAGTGCTCAAGTGACCCAGGCATCAACACCTGCATTGAATGGCACTCATCTCTCTCTAGAGTGGGACATTTTCCAGACTTTAATTTGTGTGAGCAAAAATCTGCCTTATTCCCTATAAGGACCACAGTAATGTGTGTTCAGCTTCTTTGGATGTCTCCATTGGAAAGTCCTTTCCTAATATTAAGCTAAATTTGTCCTCTGATTCCACAAACCAAAAGCTCTTCTGTCTGCTGCCACCTTCCTCTGCAGACCTTGACAAACCACTCCTTTAATATCCCAAGACTTTGGTGCTCACTATCCCAAGGCT
The DNA here is from genome assembly GCF_050655825.1 of Lonchura striata. Lineage (NCBI taxonomy): Eukaryota > Metazoa > Chordata > Aves > Passeriformes > Estrildidae > Lonchura > Lonchura striata. The sequence continues at coordinate 69,303,184 of NC_140741.1, forward strand.
GAGTGGGTATGTGACCTTCTAGACATTAAAAGTAAATATGACTTAGGCAAAAATCAGTTTCAGTTCTTCTTCCTTCTACTCAGCTCCAAAACCTGATTGAGCTTCACTCCTTCATGTTGTGTTTCTCTCCTCTCTCTGGAAATTTTTCTTCCACTTTCTCTGCTGTTATTCAATCATATGTGATCATTTGACAAACTACCTAATATTCATTATGCTGCTACCATAAAATTCCCATTATAGACGAACCTCCACACTTTGCAGCTGTGACATTTGCAAATGGGAAATTAAAAAAACCCCACTACAATAGTTTTTTATGTTTCAGCCAAATATAATCATATAAATAATTTCAAATGTTGCAACCCCATAATTTCAAGACAAGTTTGTTTTTATTGCATAATAATTCAGCAGTTCCTCATCTGGTGTTATAACTTGGTTTAAAAGAAAAGTGTGTGAAATTAAATCTCAGATCTTGAGATCCCCTGGTCTGAAATCATTCACAGTTTCTGAAAGGGAAGAGTGGCAGAACCAGCTCTCAGGAAACTCAAACAATAAACCCAAGCAGTAAAGGAAAATTATTATGCTGAGTCACCATCCATTAGCAGAAAAATCTCCCGAGCAGGATGGAATCTGTTCATGTACAATTTAGAATGGTGAAAAAGAAAAGTATTTAAGGTCCAAAAATGGCCCTGACATGATAGATACAGGTAAATGTATAGGGAGAAGAGAATTTTTGTGCCAACAAGATTCTCTCTGAAAGTCACACTAAGAGCCTGTGGGTGCCTGCTGCTCCTGCCCCAGCACAGCTCCAGGGACAGGAGGGACTGGAACCAGTTATTTCGGCTCTGACTGAAGCCAGTGGCCTTAAGCAACTGCTTATCCTTATTCTTCTGTCTATAAGTTTTTTTGTGAAATTCTTCAGTTTTCAGAGGGATTTGTCTTTCTTGTAGGAGGATTTTCCCAGAGGGCTTTGCTCGTACATGTAGGGAAGAAAGCAGGCACAAGCAGATTTTAATTAAACTATTCTTTCAGCTCCCCAGGCTTGTGCAACTTAACTTCTTCTCAGAGATAATATTAACACTTGCATCATTTTTCATTATTGTTAGTTTTGCTTGTGGAATTGCACTGGCAAGAAACCCCCTGGAAGCAAATGCTCATTGAATCCTATTGTTTCCATTCCCTTCAGCCATCATTTCTCAGCCAAGGAACAAATGGTACCAGCGACAGGAAGGAGCTTGATTTTTCAACAAAATCAGCAGAATTGCACATGGACAGAACAGGCATAATGTCTCACTAAGATCTGCCTGGTTAAAGAAGTTATTTGTCAATAAAATGTTTAAAAATAAAAGAGAAACTGGTACTCTCTGTAGAGGGCTGAGATGGGAGACAGAAATCAGTGGCATTGCAGTGGCAGAGGGAGGGAGGGAGAGCAGGGATGTGGGAAGTGGGGGGAGCCTTCCACTGGCCCCCAATCAGCATCTCTGCCCCTCTCCTCACCCATGGGTCAGCTCATTAGCAGCCCTAATTGCCATCCGAAGTGAGAAAATAACCACCAGCCCAGCGGAATATCCTGGGATTAGCCTCTCAGGCCTGCCAGGGCTGAGCTCAAGCTTTGCCCTGCTCTGAATAATGAAAAGATGAATAAAAAGTGGATTGAGGGAGCTGGGTACTCTGGGTACTCTGTTGCCTCCAAAGTGCGACCCTGAGCTGCTCCGTGTCGAGGCTCGGCATTTGTTGCCAGCACAGGGAGAAGGGGCGGCTCTCCTGAAGCGGATGGCAAAGCCCGGCTAGGTTGAAACCCCAGGAGGGAGGAATGCAAATAGTCACTACAAAGAAGCAGCTGGAGCCCAGCGTGCTCTCTCCAGGAGATTTTGGGGGCCAGACAAAGCTGTGAGCGTGTCAGCAGTTGACACTGACATAGTGAGGTGATGTCTCATCAGCAGATGGGCTCCTAACCAGAGATGTGCTGCCACTCCTCCTTTTCAGGGGGTGAAACGCTGAGGGGACCCCCGAGGGCTCCCCCCATCTCCCGGGGCTGGAGGTGGATGCAGGAGAGGGATCCCTGGCTGTGCCTGCCCCTGGGGCACGGACAGCCGCTCTCCAGCACGGGGACTCTGAGCTCAGAATGTTTCTGCACACCCAGAACTCTTCCCCCAGCCTGCAGGACTGTGCAAAACACACTGCTTATTTTAAGAAACCATGCAGCTATTCAAGATGCACCAAGGCATTGGAGGGAAGGAGTCTAATCTAATCTGATGGGTTTTTCATGGCGTGTTTCTTTCCTAAAATACAGTGTCACTGTGATGTTCCTCTCTGCTCTGATTGCTGTCACACTATGTGGGTCTGACCCTTTGGTCCTTTTCCACACTTTTTGCTTTCCTCTCCTCCCAGCCAGCCTTTCATCTTTTATTTCTTAATGTTTCTCTCTAAAGTGCATGATATGCTGCTGTAAAACTTAACCTGGCTTTTGAAATGCCTGTGTAATGTATAACAAGAAATGCTAGATGTGGGATCTGGAGGATGCTGCTCCTCCACTTCCTTTCTGCCCCCTCCAAAACAAACAAATAATTTACATTTTTGGACTGATGAGTTCTATGTGCTGGTTTTGCTTATAGCTTTAGACCCAGTGCAGTTGTTCAAGCATAGTCAGGGGGTTGGTGGACTCCTAGAAGGGCTAAGAAGTAAATGCAGAGGGTGTGAGACCTAACCCAGCCTGTCACCCAAGAAATCCCAGCCCGAGAGCATCACCAGCAGGAGGCAGAAGTGGGAGGGAAAAAGAAACTTAATGCTGAAAAACTCGAAATGAGGCAAGTTTTGGGAGGAAACTGAAATCTGTCTTGATCCTGCTTCCTCTCCTGCTCCTCCCGAGGTCAGTGTGGTTTGAAGAAGAGCAGCACAGAGACCTGAATATGTATTCTGTAATTTCAATCATACAATACAATCATACCATTTCATACCTGAAATTATGTCTCTTTCTGCTAAATAAATCTTTAGTGTTGTTTGGCAAACAAAACAAAACAAAATTAAAAGCCAAGATGAAAAACTTGGATCAACTCTAATAAATTTATTAATATTCACCATGACTGTATGTCAGAAAGCTGTAGTTTCATATGGCTTCTAAAAGTATTGATGTTTGGTAACAGTGGGGGTATTTTGGCTCTGCTCTTCTGTCTTTCCTGGTTGTATCATTAAATGCATCACAAGGGTGACACCAGCCAACCTCTAGAAATGCCCAACTACAGTGATGCTGCTGATTGTCTGTAAATTATCAGTTCAAAGGCTTTTAATGTATTTCGGACCTCAGTCATAATGGATCTCTGATGATGCCAAAGGGTAATAAGATAATGGATGTGTATTTTCCAGCATTGTGCTTCCCTCCTCCTGCTGGTCTGCTCCGTGCAGGTGGGGCTGGGGGCAGGAACCCAAACCAGCTGTGCTGCACATCAGGTCTGCAAGTGAAATAATAAGGAGCAGCTTAGCAGGATTACTGAACTGATGCAGGAGTTTGGCATCCCATCATCTTTCTGCTTACCCTAGGGGAGTGTGGTGAACATGTGTGATTGATGTTCTGGGTCTTGCAGAGGACACGGGCAATCCTATATGGCAAGGCAACTGTTTTTCAACAAGAAATTAGAAGTGAGCTACTCCATTTTAGTTTTTTTAACCTCTTTTTATCTTTGTCCATGGAATGTCTTGAAAACAAAGGTGGGGAAGTTTGGGAAGGAATGTCCTAGGTAACTGGGATGCAGGGATTTGATGCAGAGCTTTCCTTACTGCAAATTATAACATATCCTATCTATTATTAGGAGATTTGTGGGACTGATACACTGCCAAGGTCAGATTAGGAGTTCTGGAAGTTTAGCTTTGGTTTCAAAGGGAGATATTCCTCCAATAATCCTTTGCACAGGAATGCAGAGGGGAGTTGTCTCTCTGCTGAGGGACTGACAGATTTATTACCCTGCTATCTGCAGTGAGCTGGGCTTGGAAAGGGCAGCAGTGGAAGGCTGCTTCCTTGTCTGCAGAAGACATTAAGCCCTGCCTCGCTGATAGAAGAAAATCATGGTGGCTTCCCCCTCCCAGCAGATCATTTTCCTTTCCATTTCCCATCTTTTGTCCCCCCTCCTGCCATATCAAGGCACTTTACAGCAGCTCTGATTGCTGCACCCCCAAATTGCTACAGCTCTGCCAGTTTCTCTTCAGTACCTTCTACTCTCCAAGAAAAATCATGTAGTATGAGCTTGGTGGCTTGTTTTCAACTTAGGGAGCAACTCCTCCCTTCTTCAGAGGGACTTTGAAATGAAATCTCCTGCCTAATATTTGCAAAACCTTCTACAGAGAAGAGTCTGCAACCTCAGTACCCCAAGCTTGCCAGGTGCTGCTGAAGATGAGGGTGGCTGTTCCATCTGGGTATTACATCTGGATTGAACATGTATTACAGGGAAATACTTTCTTACAGTTTTGGAGCGTCCCCTTTTTTAACCCAGATTTTGCAGAGCAGCCTATGCAGACAGCACATACTTCAGGTTTGTGTAGTGGCTCCTCACCTGCCTTCCTCCCCAGCAGAGCCTTCCTCATCTCCAGAGTCCTGGGCTGCAGAGGGAGGATCCCTTTTTCCTCCCAGGTTTAGCCTGCAGGTTGACACATGGATCAGCCTTGCCCCATCTGCACTCCTGCCCTCTTTGTTTGTCCCCTCTGCTCCCCAGTTTCTTGCCACAGCTGGGACTCAGGAGGTTTGGAGCAGGTTTTGGTGGGGCAGGGAGAAGTCTCACCACAGTAACCCCACAGATGGAGCTGGTGTCACAACAGGGCTCTGCTGCAATCACTGAGGTTCACTGGGATCAGCAGTGGCTGGTGAGACACAGGCTCTGTGCTCTACTGATCTCCCTGCTCCCAGCCCTGTCTCTCCTAAAGATATCCCAAGCCTTACTGGAGGATAAGAAGCTGTCCTAAAAGGGTGGGGTGGATGGCTTCTCCAGAGAGCAATATTGTTCATGGACAGCTCCCACCCACACAGGAGGACTGCTCCATCCTTTTATTTCCACCTTCCTGCCTTAATCCAGGATATTCCCTGGCAAGCAGCCTGCAGGCTCAAATGACCTGTTGGCCTCAATCCACTGCTTGCATAAATTCTGCAAGGAAGTCTGTCAATACTAAAACACCCAAGAAATGAGTTTGTATCAAATTCCTCTGTTCTCTCATGAGATATTTGAAATCAGATCATAGCTGATAGTTAAAGGTTTGACCACTTCACATTCCTGGGAAAAAAGTTTCTTTCCTTTACATCTTGCATATTGGAGCCTCTCATTTATAATACTCCCACATCCCTGCAGGATAAAATTGCTCCTTTCTGCTGATGTGGTCATGCAAAGTCCTCTAGAGAATTAGAAATCACTGCCTGTCTTCAGAATGTTGATGTAATAAAAAGAAGGCACTCTGAAAGAAATCCATGACAAAATGAATAGCCTGAAAAGGCAGAATCTTTATGCACATCTAATCTAACCTCTCAAAGAGCACAGCCATTGACTAGTATACAGCAATATTCCCACAAAGACCAACAAGAAAATTCAGCAGCTTTTCAGCTTGTCTTTGAAAGACATGTCTGTTTTACTCCATCAGTTTTGAAAGGGCATTGCTTAGAGCTAAGGAACATGGGGGTTTTATTCAGTTTCTGCAGAAAAATAAAAGGAGATGCAGCCTTCTTCTTACTGCTGATGGCTGAATTTACTTCTTTCTCTAAATTCTTGTAGTTTGAGCCTCCTGCAGGCATTTTTGCCTGGTTAACTTCTAGGAATTGTTCCTCAGTAATGAAAGATTCCTTGTTAGCAGCATCCTAAGCACCACATTCCTGATAGGCCTTTGAACTCATGGGAAGGCAACACCTTCCTTTTCTGGAAAGCAATTCTGGACCAAGGATTTGAATGTTATTTGTGCTTGGAATGCAGAATACATTTGATAGGAATGCAACTGTTTGCTCCCTGCCAAAAATCACACCTGTGAGCCTTTGATTTAGGGAATCCTATTGTGATGAAAAAGGCTTTGTAAAATAGCAGTGCAGTCTCCCCCTGTGAAACAGAAGATTAAATCGTGATTACCCTGCTGTTGACTCAACTGTTAGCAGCTGAAATATTATTTGCTCAACACACTTAACTCAGTTATGATCTGCAGAAAGATGCTGTGGTTAGAGTGATTCTGAAACACAATGGAGCTGCACAACTTCCCCATTAAAAGAGAATTATTCTTATTTACCAAAGGGAAAATTAAAAGCAGGTTTTCATGAGAAGCACAAGCCAATACAGCTCTGCTTGGCTGCCAAAAGGGACAGTTCTGCTTGCCTGTACCATCCCACCCAACCCTCTTCCTGGCTGTGCATTCCTGCCACCCCCACAGTGCCAGGCTGGCAGCTGAGGAACCACATGGTGAGGCAGGTCAGCCTGATAATCTGCCTGAAAAATGAGCCTCCAAACAGATCCAACTGCCTGGCAGCTGCACCACGAGTTGTGCTGACACAAGGCAGCAAGAAGAAACATGCAGCCAGCGCAGGGAGTAGGCAGGACCACATCTTTGGGTGGCAATATGGTCTCAGATTGGCTTAAACTGGTTGTGAGCCGTGGGTTTGGGGACTGAAGGGTCAGACCAGTGCTGGGACTGGTCCAGCACAGTGAGGTCCTGCTTCCCTCAGAGGGTTTTACAAGCAGACACCAGAAAATCTCTTGACCAAGGCAAGAGGAAGGCTGATGCTGGCTGCAGCCAGAGAATGTGGATTGAGTGTGATGGCACCCAAGCCCAGCAGCCTGGCCAGTGCCCACATGTGGGAGCACAGTGCCAGCTTTGCCCTGCCAAGGCTTGTCATGGTCAGGAGCTGGTCTAGGAGATCCCAACCCTTTGTATTCATGTTGATATAAAGTTGTAAATGCACGTGATGGCCCCAGTGAGAGATGGTGCTGGTGTCTCCCATGGACAGGCAGTGCTGCATTTGCTGGAAGGGACACAGGGAGTCCCCAGACCTTTTCTTCTCATTCCTGCACATGGGTGAAAAGATGAATTTCCTGGGGCAATAAAGGAAGGAGTAACCCTCTCCACATTGCTACTACCCCGTGTAACACACATTTAACAACTTGTGCAATATTAGTAACTCAGTTCCCACTGCAGCTGTGTCCTCCCTCCAAGCTGACATTATATGGGCTGCCCGTGGCTCACAGGTTTTAATGCACCCTCAGTGAGGGGATATCACTGTGGTCTGCATTTCTGCATGTTTCACACTGTGCTGCAGGCTGTACTCAGCCTCCTGCTCTGAGCTGATGCACAGCTCAGCCCCTCCACATGCCACCTGCACAGAGGGGGGCTGGAGGAATGCTGGGGATAAATCACTGAGGAGGAACGTGCCCATTAAGGGGGGACGTGACAAACCCCTGCACTAAGGCACCCCAGGGCTCTGCATCTTGTTTTCATCTTGTGAAAGCAGAACATTTTTAGATCGTATTTCTACCAGTGCTAGTGATGTTTAGATAAAAGGGTTTTTCAAGGCTCTTTGTCTCATTTTCCTGTCTAATGCCAGCAGAGGAGTGCAGCTCCTCTGATCTGGGTGCTGGGTGTCCAGGGAGTCCAAGCTGCTGCTGCTGTAGCTGGCCATCTTCTTTGCACTGTATATGTGCCATCAGCTGGTTCCCAAACAGTAATGAGGATTTTCCTCTTAGCAAATCCCAGATAAAAATGTGGGAGACCCCATCTTGAGCCAGCAGGAGCTGCAGGAACAAGGCTACAAGGCTAAGGAGCAGGCAGGGTAGCTGAGGCTGAGAAACTGTCCTTCAAGGCTCCCACAACATAACTTCAAGGTCAAATTTATTATTTAAAATCAGCCAAAAAGGGCAGTCCATCCTCTTCCTCTTCCTTCCCCACACTGTCCTGGTGCTGGACAGCATTTACAGAATGACCAGGAATGGGCAACTGTTCCAGGGCCCCAGTGCTGGCACTGCCTGAGCAAAGAGCTTCATCCCAGACTGATTTTGCTCCTCTGAGGATCCCTCCTGGCTTTCAGCACTGCTCCCATAGAACTGTTCTGCTAGACAAAACATTGGCTGGAATTGTTAACGCTGCTGTGCTGATAAAGATCTCACCACTCCCTCCCCCAAAAGCTCTACCAAGCTTCAGCAGAAATAGGAGCCCAGAGGCTGCTTTGCTGCCAGCTGGCCCATCCCTTACTGTAGGGTCGAAGAGGAGTTTGGGGGTGATCAGTTCATAACTCAGGAGGGCTTTTCCTGCCTGACACACCCAGGTGCCCCTGCCAGGGGATGCAGGGACATCCTCTGGCAGGTCTATCTGCCCCGATTCTGACTAGACAAGATCACCAGCCTGTTCCTTCCAACCTGTGGACAATAATTAGATTTCCTGTGGGGATGACATCTCGCTGCACTTCCCGTGACTGAGGCTGAGGGGTCTTTTTCAGTCTCTGCAGGTTTGGGTACCCCTGGTTCTGAGTGTATCTTCTGCACCCAGTCAGCAGCCAGGGCTCACAGTGGCAGTGTGCTCTGTGGGAAATGGGGACGCTTACTAAAGGGGTTTAAGTTTGCTCAAACTTGCACAACAAGAACAAGCAGAATGGAGAAGTCTTTCTCCATCAGATATAACAGACTTCAAGCAATTCTCTTTTGGAACAAGAATACAGTGACCCCCATCTGAGTAACTGATAGCCAAGAAACACAGTTATTACACTAATTAATTTATTAATAGCCAAGTACCAGTCATGAAAGAAAGGTACTTGCTTTTCTGAGACTTTTATCTGAATGATTTAACTAACGTTGCGTGACTAATTCGTGCTTTTGAGCAGACCAAGCTGTACATTAATCTGAGTTTAGTTTTTCCAAAGGGCAGTTCAATTCCAGGTTTTCAGCACTAATAGACTTTTATGATTGCAGAAGTGAAGTTGAAAATAAACCAGAGACTGCAGAACGTTCTTTACTCTGAAAGTTTGGTGACTTGTGGAGGCCAAGCAGATTTATGTATTTCTCCTTGCAGAGGTCACATATTTTTAGCTCCCAGACAGTTTTGTGAGATGCAGAATCTGAACCACCAGGCTCTGAGACAAAAGTAACCAGAGGCTTTTAAAAGTTGGTTCTGGTGTCTGTCTGTTGCTCTTGATTGTTCTGGGATTTTTTTTTTTTTTGGTCTTTTTTGTTTGTTTTCGGGTTTGGTTTTAATTTTATTTTGCTTTTGTTTGTTTTGGGTTTTGTTTTGGTTTGGTTTTTTTGTTTTGTTGATTTTTGTTTTGTTTTTGGTTTTAGTTTTGTTTAGGTGAGTTTTTAAATTATTCTAAGACTAGAACATCACTGGGTGCATAGGGATGGATGGATGGATGGCAGAGGCTCTTTGGGAGTGCAGGGTGGTGCAAGAAGGAAGGAAGTTCTGCTGTGGTGAAGGGGCACACCTGAAACCAGGGTATAGGAGTTGAGAAGCCCATTGAGGCATGTGTAAAAGACACATGGGCATGTCCTGGAAGCATTCTTCAAGTTGTCTGTGCACTTTTGCCCTTGTGCAGTGCTCATTTAATCACAGGACAGGCTTCTCCCTCTCTCCACAGCCTGCCCACATTAATGTGCACCCACATTCACAGAAAATGTGGGATTAAGATTTATTCAGATGAGCTTTGTGCTGCTCTGATTTCTCCTGGGAACTGCAGAGGTCCTTTGCAAGTTCCAGGTAATGCTGTCAGCATCTGTCCCACCCAGTGGGATGGAGCACAAGGATGCTCAGCAGGATGCTCATCCCACATCCTGGCTGGCCCATCTGGCACGGGAGCTCCCCAGGCAAGGGGCACATGAGGCTGGATGGTGGCATCCAAGCCACTGAGCCTCTGTCCCTTCATTCCCTTCCCTCTCACAGCACACGCGCACAGAGCATCCTCTGCCATCCCAGGGCAACTTTATTTCCTTCCACTGCTGTGGCCCGAGGGAGATCAGCTGAGTTCTACAAAGGGAAAAATTAAGAAAAAATATCTCAGCTGTTCCCCTGCTGTGTGGGAGCACAGAAACAGCTGCAAGTGGCTGTAGCTCCTATCTTCTGGGAGACAACTTTTTGGGAAATGATGAACATTACCCAGAACTTCGAAAGCTGTCCTGGGACAGTGAGGGGAAGGACAGTGCTGAGAACTTCAAGATTTTCTTTTATAATCTGATTATCTCCAGTATTTCTCTAGCCAACCCACACTGCCTTGAGAGGGACACTTGTCTGTGGGTCAGGGTATTCTCTAAGACCCTAACTCCAGGCAGTGGGAAAATGGCTACTTTCACATTTTTGACCAAACCCCACCATTTTTAAATGCTCCTTGCACAATCACCTGGAGTTCTCTGAAGCCTCTAAGTTCTCCATCAAACTGAGAAGTGAAATGTTGCTTCCACCCTGTTTCTTCCCTTGTAACCTCAACATGAAGGGCTGGACAGAGAAGGGAAAATGCATAAGCAAACATTAGTTTGCTCTTAAATAAATTCCAACTGAGAAACAAAAGAGAGGACTGCAGCTTTTCCACCTTCCCCTGCCCCACCAGCTCTGCTGGAAGGGACCTCTCTCACCCAAACACCCAAGCTCTGCTGTGTTGTGCCTCCCCAGTGCTTCCCATATCAATAAGAGGAGAACTGTGGGGTGCCACAGAACCTGTGTTCCTCTTTTTGCCATTTTTCATGTTCCTCCACTCCTCTGGTGCAGTTAATGTGCAGCTGATCCATCCTGGAGCTCTGATCCCTGCAGAAATCCAGGGGCAGCAGAGTGGGCAAAGGGGCTTTGAGAGAAGGGATGAGAGAGGAATGAGAGATGTAAGTGGCTCTGGGGTCTCCCACAGCACAGCCCCCTCCCAGGGAAAAGTGGGGCTCCATGAGGGCTCCTTGCTGTAGGTCTGTCCTGTGAGTTTGGAGAAGCACCTGCAGTATATGCTGGGGTGTCAGCAGCCTCAGAGTAGGCAGGAGCAGCCCTGCTGTGGCACATTTTCCATTCCTGGGTGTTTGGCAGCTGCCTTCAACCACAGAAACCAGCAGCTTCTGCTTTCTCAATTCTTATTGCAAAGCCCTTTGCAGCATTGCACAATGTGGCCTCACATCTGGCAGTATTGCTGTATCAAGGACAAATATATAAATGAGGATTTGATGAGGATTTCCTTTCCTTTCCTCTTCCTCTTCCCCCTTTGCTTTCAACTTGGCTTTTTTGCTTTGGCAAACTTGCTTGCCTGTCTGTCTATTGGGCATAATGGTATGGAATCACAGATTCATTAAGGTTGGAAAAGACCTCCAAGATCAAGTCCAGCCTTTGATTCAGCACCAGCCATGCCCACCAAACCATATCACAAAGTGACACATCTGCTCCTTTTCCAGTTCCACATATTCAGCAGTACCTTCCCTTGGCACCAAAACACACAGCAAGAGTGAGGAGGTGAAGGAATATTTTTATTCAAGGAAATTATCTTCTAGACTGTGTTCCTTAAATATCCAGTCTGTCAAATGCAGTCATGCACTGGCAGGATCACCAGAAGTAGTGTGGGATGCAGAGGAAGCTGGAGGCAACTATTCCTAGAAACTAAATGTCTCAAGGACAAGACTTCAAGCAAATGTCAATGAAAGTAAAGAAATGAGTAAAGAACCCTACCTGACTTGTTCTTTGTGAAAAATTTGTACAAATACTGTTATTGTCACAAACATGATCTATTTTTGTGTCTGCTGAGGGCAGACAGGGAGATCTGGCTCATCCCTTTACCTGTGTCCAGTTCCAATCCTAAATTTCCTCTTCCCACTAACCAGAAACAGAGGTGATATTTTCTTGCCAGTTTTTGGATGGATCTCCTGTGCTGTGCCTCTGACGTGTTCCTTTATACAGAGGAAGTTTTGACCAGGTTCTTCAGTGGCAAATATCTGTCCATAGCTCATGGCCCTGCTTTGCTTGAGCTGTTTGTCACCTGCAATACAATTTTTGTGAGCTATGTCCTCCCTTTCAGATTTGGGGAAAATTCATAATGGTGCTGTAAAAGCCACAGAAAATCAATATAAAGGGATTTATTTTTTGTACAAATATTAAGCAATACTTCCTGTTGTAGCCTCCTGTCTCCTCACCTTTCTAAAGTAATGACAGGTAGCTTTATTTTAACTCCCAACCTCCTTACTGGTTTAGCCACTCTGTCATTATTAAAAATGTGGATATTTCAGGTGATTGTCAGTAAATTTTGTTGGGAATCAGCTTGTACTCAGGAGCTCATGTGTCTCTTTTTGCAAGTACAGAGCAAATATTGCAGGAAAGGCAGAAATCAGGTTAGGGAAAAAAACCATGAAAATCAACAAGTTTAGCCAGGAATGTGCTGTGTTGTAGCAGTGAGTTGGTTATAGACAAGTTGTCTGTAAATCATAGTCTGTTTCTGGTGGGTATATCATTCCCGGGAAAACAAAAAGTAGCAAAATTTGATTTTCCTCCAAACTGGTCCAAAAGCAAAAGCCATCAAAAATTTCCATAAGCATACTCCTTTCTGCAAGAAATATATAAAATTCCATGTCTGCAGTATCCTCATTTTTGTTGTTGTTTTTGTTTGTTTGTTTTTAATCCTGCATTAATTATAAGACCAGGGATCTTCCCTCCTCCCCTTCATTCAGTTTGTTTCTAAAAACCCTTTCTCAATTCAGCGATGCACAATAATTGCAGGCCCAATCTACTCTCAGGGCCACCTTTGAGACCCAGAGTGTGGAAGATCAGGACTGACCTTCTGTTTTTGACAAACAGTATGGAGACTGGAATATGATTCCAAGCAGAGACATTAGAGTTAAGTGTTTGAGAAGCCTTTTTTATCTTGAGGTGGAATTAAAATTTGTTGATGCATCCAGCGCCTTTTAATACAATCAAAAAGCTTAGAGACAGACAAAGTGAGGCTTTTATTTCAACTGGAAAGTGGTTTCTGCCCAAAGAAATTGTGAGAAAATGTTTCTGTAAGAGGACAAAGAGGTTTTCCAGGCAGAAAGTACAAAAGCTGTTTACATGGGCTTCAGCATTTGATCACAAAGCCTAGGGCAGAGCTGGAGAGAGCTTGTGACAAAACATTCTTCCTTGAGGAAAACCAGCAAGAGGGAGTGAACTTCAAGAAGAGATCAGGCAAGACCAGTTTGACTGGCTTTAAAGCCCTCCAAAATGCCACCCCTCTTTGTAAAAATGCCACTCCTCTTTGTGAAAAGTCATTCTACCATAAAGAGAACCCTTTCCAAAGACACTTTGCAGTGCTGGCTTTGCCACTAACCCTGTAACTCTTAACAACAACTAAAAAATAAATGAGATGAGAAGTGAATCCTCTCAAAATAATAATAAAAAAAACTTTCTCAAATATAATCTTGAGAAATAGTAGTTCTTTCTATACACCTATTTGTATGTTAAAAAAAGAAAAGAGAGAAATCAAATGAGTCCAGGAAATTCCCCACTGACTTGCTATTGATTTTGTGCAGAAAGAGCTCAGATCCTGCAGCAATGGAAGCTCATGACACATCTGGAAGCTTCTTCTGCAGCTGAAAACTCCAAACCAAGAGCAGCCTCTGGCTCCCACATGCTTTTGGGCTGTGTGACTTGCACTGTTTATGGAGAAATGTGCTTGCCTTTGACCCACACCTTGAATTAAAGACAAGAGGAATATTCTGCTCAGAGAGCTGTGATCTAGGTGAGGGATGGATGGCAGTGTAGCTCAGCAGCTGTTTTCTGACCTGGAGATGAAGCTGGTGCCTTTGCTGATGGGGTAGGATGGGATTTTCTTTTTTAGCTTCTTTCAAGATTTATATGCCCAGAATTAAACACTGGTTGGGATCCCACTAAAGCAGCTGTAGCCCTGAGCCAGGGCAGTTCTCACATATGGGTTTATCAAGGTGAACCATGCAAACAGTGCCAGTCTGGGTGGATTGGAGACATCCCCCGCTCCACCACTTAGAAGGCAGAGGTTACATCTGACACCCAGAATGGCTGATTCTGTGCATCCCCAACCCTGGGGCCTGGATTAGGAAGGCTAATTTGGCTTTTGTCACCTGTCCTGTGCTCCCTGGGGGTAATTCCAAGTTTGTATGAATAATGCATAGACTATTCTAAATTATTGGGAGCTCAGAGTGGTGATGATCACTCTAAAAACATGGAATTCTAAGTGACCTTCCCAGTGGCACCTTCCTGCCACTTCGAGGAAGGGGACACTTGAAGCTTGTGTCTGTGCCAGGCTTTGGCCAGAATGAGCCAAAAGTCCCTTCTGCTCAGGAGCAGTAATTCTGATCGTTCTCAGATGAGGATGTGGACACTTTGAGGGCAGCCACTAGCCTCCAGGCATTCGTGTGAAAGGGCAGTGAGGTTCTTTGCTGGGATTTAGGAGGGCCTGGGAGCGGAAGCTGGAAGTGTGGGTGTGTGTGATGTCCCCCATGGCTTGTCCGGGCTGAAGAAAACCATCTGTCAGATCAAGTGCTCCCTGCTGGCCTGGTGGGCACTGAAAGATTCAGCAGACAGGACGTATGTGAACACCCATCCTCCATCCTTCCTCTGCATCCTGCTATCAATGGCTTTTTCAGGATCCCACAGACTGGAGTCCCTGGAGACTCAGTGGGTTTTGTTCTTTGTCAGGGACCGAAGAGTCACAGTCTGTGTTAGAGAAGCACAAAGGCAGATTTTCTGCCAACAAGAAAATTCTGTGGTTTGTCTACAAGCTGCAGAGGCACATCAGAAACATGTAACAATCAAAGCTGAAAGTCCAAACAGAGCCATAGTCCTGCTATCATCTGTCTCCTTCCCTCTGACATGGACCTGGGACATGAATCAGGAGGGTTTTAGTGACCCTTTGATTAAGTTTCTTGGCTGGTCATTCATCCACCACTTACCACAGCCTTGGGCTTCCTTTTCAACTTCTTCCCCAAGCAGAGCCCTTCCAGCCTGTGTCTCTCTGTGGGGGCAAAGGGCTCTGCTCCCCAGCTCTCTGCCCTTGTGCCAGACCTCTGCCCAAATTTTCAATGAGCTGTGGCTGTGCTGCAGGAGAGGGATGGAGGTGACGAGTGCCTGCTGGATAGATTCCCAAATAACTCTCATATGAGAAGGGTGCTGCAGAATTTAAACCAGTTGTGGTGGTGGGAAGCCAGAGGTGACTTTACTAGAGGAGGTGGGGCACAACAGAAAAGGGGAGAGGTAAAGGGCCAAGACCTGGGATGAGGGTTATGCACCCCACTGCTAAAACCATGGCTGGCTCTCAGCCACATCACCATTTCTTTGCAGGGTGATACAGCTGCATGCTCTGCTGGGCCAAGGGAAAACAAAAAGATCAGCTTTAATTATTACAGCCCAAATTACATGATGGAATGAGCTGATCATGTAGCTCGTCTCTATGTCATAGCTGGCATGTGGAGCAAATACATTTGTTTCCAAGGATTATAGGCTAGAAATGTAGCTATTATAAATCCTCTTATCTATTTCACGAGGTACGTAAGAAAACCTCTTCTTTTTATCTTGGAAGTGCTGAAATATGTATGAAATGTTACTTGCCCTGCACACCCATAAATATGGCTCTTGCCTATCACGGTGCTTTCACTCAAGACATTATTTCATCCCCCTGGCATGGCATTAACCACACCACCCCTTCCTTATCAGCCCACTCCTGACAGGGAGGAGCATTCGTGCACTGCTTATCCTGTTGTTCCCTGATCCATTTGGGTTGGGCACATGATCTCTGATTTGGGCTGAGTGTGTGACCCTCCCTGCAAGGAGAGGCACAGGGTTTAGTGCTTGCAGCCTCCAGAGTCTTTGATACTCTGGAAAAGTTTACCTGGATCCAAGCCAAGCTAAACCTGTGCCTAATGGAGAGGTGACCACTTTCCTTCCTCTCAGAAGGGTCCTTGGGAGATGGCATGGAGAAGATATTCACAGCACTTACTGGCAGGGAGTCTGTCACTCCTCATGGCTTCTCTCCTAGCTTCCCTTTACCGCCTGAGGTGGCTGCTTTTCTGGTAGATACAGAAATTAATTTATTCTTAAAAATTAAAAAGCAGAAAAATTACTCTCTCCCCTTGGATCCACCCAGCAGCTCCTGACTAAGGAATCCTACATTGCCCCAACAAACCTGGCCTTGAACACTTGCAGGGATGGGGCAGCTTCTCTGAGCATCCTGTTCCAGAGCCTCACCACAGTCAAGATACTTAAGTCTGATTGAATGTTGAAGGAGGAAGTGGTGGCCCCATGTAGCAGGGAGTTACACTTGTTTGGATGCTTCAATGCTGCATCCTGCAACTACAAGAAATGCCTTCCTCACCAAAAATTTTGGTCTGCTACAATACTCAAGACTTACCTCAAATCCCCACTGCATTGTAATCTGTACCTTAAAGGATATCTGGCTTCTGTGTCCCCAAAATCTGCCTGAAATTTTCACTTCCTGAAAGAAAGAAAATGGTTTTAGAGAAAGAGTATCACCTGTAAAATGAGAACAGAGCACTTATAGCATACTCCACTCATCCATAAACTCAAACCCAAACTAAACACCTGTGAGGCATCTTGGCAACATTTTGAGAGTCACTGCCTTCAATATCTGATGAGTACTGTTGTTTTTAAATTTTCCCCAAACATGAGGAATTTCCTATTTAGAATTTTCCATCCAGAATTTTCCCACGGGGAAGATTCAGTTTGCAGCAAGTTAATGGTGCTGCCATCATGGTGGTGTGGCAGCCTTCAGACAGCTGCTGAGGGATGAATGATGAGAGGGCATGAAATGGTGCAGGACATAAAAAACCTTTGCCTGCAGATTGTGTGGCTCCGTCTTGGCCTATACCATTGTGCTGGGCACCATCAGCTTTACTCTTACAGGGACTTTCACTGTGGCCAAAAAATGGTGCACCAGGTGGAACTTGGTGTGCTCCAGAGCAGTGGAAAGCCAGGGAGAGGGCAGAAGCTGGTGAAGCCTTCACCCAGCACATCCCAGTGGCATTGCCAGCTCTTCCTCTCTGTCCTCGCTGCTGTCATCTCCTCCCCTCCATCCCCACAATTCCCGCTTTGTTTCTCTCCCCTCTCCGTTCTGCCTCACTAAGCTGATTTTTCTAAATCAATACAGAACTTAATTCTCATTCATGGTCTCCTTTCCCCACCACAAGATTTTAAAGAAGCTTCTGAGTGGAAGAGAACATTTGCTCCTTGCCCCCCACATGGTTGCTTTGTATAGTTTCTGTCAAAACAATGCTGAATAGCAGCAAACTCTTCACTGACCCGTCACTCGAGAGGCTCTTGTTGTCAGCAGGTTCTCCATGACCGCCTCATCCATCCTCCCGCTCCACGTGGTGGCTGGGGTGTGTGACAGATTTGCAATCCACACTGCATTTTTAATAAGCCTCTCCTCCCTCTTTGGACGTCAAAGGCACTGTTCTGAAAGTCAATCTCAGCCTCTGACCTCTCTGAGCTTCCCTCTTATATTTAATCTGGAAATACTACTCTGAAGGACGAATATGATCTGCCTGCTTTATGCTCCGGCAGCGCCTCCCTGCCTTGCTAGTGGCTCTGTGGCATTTTGCCACTGCCAGCACAGAGCCCTCTGGGCTGCCTCACCCACACACAAGCCCATGTCCCCAGGTGCCACAACAACACATCTTGTAAAAACCTCCAGGACTCAGCCACTTCCCTGGGCAATCAGTTCCACTGCTTGACAGCTATCATTGTAAAGAAACTTTTCCTGACATCCAACATAAACCTCCCCTGGTGCAACTCAAGGCCATTTCCTCTTGTCCTATCACTTGTTAGCTGGGAGAAGAGACCAACATCTACCTGCTACACCCTCCTGTCAGGGAGTTGTAGAGAGGAAGATGCTCCTTCCTCAGCCTCCTTTCATCCAGGCTAATCCAGTTCCCCCAGATGTTCTTCATCAGATTTGTGCTCCAGACCCTTCCCCAGCTCTGTTGCCCTTTTCTGGAGTCATTCCACTCCCTCAGTGTCTTCTTTCTCATGAGGTGCTCAAAACTGAACCCAGGATTCGAGGCCTCACCAGTGCAGAATACAGAGGGACAATCCTTGCCCTGGTCCTGCTGGATGCACTATTGCTGGTACAGCAGATGGCAGGGCTCATCTGGTCTACCTCAAGACATCTGAGATGGTAAATCAGAAGTTTAGCTGTGAACAGATTTTTCCTCTGAATGCTGAAGACTTTCACTTATCAATGGGCAAAATCACACAAAAAAAATTCAGCCTTTGCTTTGTTCTGTATTTGGCATCAATGTATTTTTCAAAGGAATGGAGTTAGTATTTTAATGAGGAAAAGTTTGATAATTCCAGTGAAACTTTCTCTTTTGAAATGGACAAATAAGCTTAATGACTTCAGCTGGAGTATGAGATAGGTAACACTGGGTTCAAGTGTCAAGATTAAATCTTAGATTTAGAGGTGGCTCCAGCCAGCCTTTTCAGTCAAATGGTGCGTAATTCTCTGATGATTTCTGAGTTTCACCTCCTCCATATGTACTCCTGGCATTATGGGGATGTGATGCCCGACACAGGCTGTTGGAGCCTTGCTTTCATGCTAGACATGAGTCACAAATCTGTTTGATGAAAGGTATTTTTTATGTAATTCATGTTTCTGTCTGGTATTAGTACTATTCAAAATTCTGTCTCGTTTTGACAAACAGTTTAATGGTTTGCATTTTCCCTCCTTTTCTTTTTCTGTTCTGCTTTCTCTTGTAAAATGCAATAAAAAAGGAAGAAGAAGATGATGAAGAAGAAAAGTCACCACAGAAGCAGCTGGATTTGCCAGTCTTGGAGTATGAGCCCTTATCAGGTATGAGTGATGTCCAGAGCTTGCATCCATTCTGTGGAGCAAACTAAAACCAGTTTTTTCTAGATGGGCTTGAACTGGGATGATAATGTGCTGACATTCAGATCATGGCAATGAAAGGAGAGATATCTGTGATAACAGGCCTGGAACTTGTTGTGTGTCTATTACAGCTTTTCCATTGCCTTGGGATCTGTTTCCATTTGTGAGCACATTTGGTGGTTCCCTGGGTCAGGCATTTGCAGCTAATGCAACTGAAACTGGCTTTCACCCCCTCCCTTGCAAATGATAGTGGCTATGGGTACATGCAGTATTTGATCTCTCCCTCATCTGTACACTGCACAAACAGGTTCTTACAGCATGAATAAAGAGGAATTTGTCCATTTCCCCCTATAAAGAACTTCATTCCCTTTTTGCTAACAAGAAACGATGGGCCATGAAACCTCTGTAAAGTTTTGGATATGAATCACAGCCAGGCTAAAGGTTGTTAACTCCAGTTTAGTAGATCTTGCTGTTAAAATCACTGGCCCTTCCTAAAACATCTGTTAAAAAGATATCCAGCAGTCTTTTTTTCTGCCACTTGGACTTTGTTTTAGTGGGAAATTCCTACTTGTAATACCTTTACCTGCCCAGATTTATTTGGGGAGCCTTGTGCACCTCCTGCTTCCAGATGTGTTGGGGGAAGTGGACAACAGGTATTTCTTATATAGAGAAGCCTTCAGGCCTGCTAAGAGAACATCCATCATCAGTGCTACTGTCACTTCTCAGGCCCAGCTGCTGTATCTGCTTTGTAGACTCAAAACCTGTAGGGATTACATCTTTCTCTTGTGGCTTTCTAGAGAGGGCAAAGCAAAGGAGAGGCCAGCACAGCTTTCAGCTGTGCAGAGTTTCCCCCTACCTTTCCTTCCCTGCCTGGTTTGCTGTGTGCACAGCAATAAAACAAAACATTCTCTGCAAATCTCTGGCTACAGATTGAAGGGGGGCTTGTGTTTAATATGGGCCCACCCAGACAGCAAGTGAGGCATCAGAGCTGCAAAAAGGAAAAAGACTCTGGAAAGAGTTGTCTGGTCATCTATTTATGATGCTTAAAATTTTCTGGGTGAGTGAATTAATTGCTTCGTAATATCCAGTGCTGGGACCTGAATTCTCTGTTTATTTATGATAATACAAGCCCTGATGCAAATGGTTGTCACCAGCTGCAATTTAGCTGCTGAGATTTAGGATGCTGGGACTGGGGAGGGGAAAACACAGCAACAACTGAGCAGCTGCTGGCCAGGGCAGTGCATCAGGATAGACATGCTGAGGGGTGGCATTCGAGCTGATAGTGGATGTGGAAGAAATGTAGAAAAAAAAGGAAAAAAACCTTAAACCCAAGCTCTGCCATCTTCCCCACTGACGTCAGCTCTGAACCAGCCTGGCATGGACACTTAGAGCTCACCTGCAGCGTCTGTGGCACGTCCTGAGGGCAGCACTGCAAGGATGCAGCAGTGAAATGGAACATTCCTACCGATGTAGCTTTTACCCTCCATCAGTTGCAATCAGTCACAAGGTTGCTTTTATTTCTTGTGGCAGAGGAATGAAAGTGAACCTCCTGGCTGTGGCATTTACCATCCAGCAAGCAAATTAGTGAGCAGAGATGCTCTGAGAAGCACACAGCTCTGGAACTGCTGTTTCAGAGTCAAGTGGAGATCAATATTGAGCCCTCTGAACCACGATTTATCTAAACTCCACCAAAGAGAGAACATCAGCAAGGCTTATGTAATTTTCCAAGCAGATGAATAACAAATATTTTCCATGTAAAGTCTGAAAAGCTCAGACATAATTTCATTATTGTTTTTTAATATTACTCAGAGGAATGTGTCTTTTTTAAAAATAAAACCCCACATATTTTCCTGACTTAAAAACAGAATGGTGCCAAGAGAAAGGCAAGTTTGTGAAGAAAATACTCTTGAAAAAACACAAACAACAAAATTATTGTTTTTAATAAATCATAAAATAATATAATAAACTGACAGAATGGTTTGGATTGGAAGGAACCTTAAAGACCATCCAGCCCAACTCTCCTGCCATGGACAGGGACACCTCTCACCTAGATCAGATTGCTCAAAGTCCCATCCAACCTGGCCTCGAACACTTCCAAGGATGAATATCTGAAAAAGACTCAGTTCATGACCAGCAAGATGCCAAGAGGAACTGGGAGGAGAGACAAAAGTTCTGGGAACCACATTGATATCCAACTGCTGTCTGCAGATGACCCTGCAGCACAGAACAGCCTTTCCCAAGCAGACCTCTGTGAGGCTGGGCATGGAAGCTGGCAGGAGCTGTGTTGGGTGGCAGTGAAGCTAAAGGGGCAAACTCTGACCACAGACAGCACCCATGTGTTGCTGAGGACCTTCCTGGTGAGCTTGCAGGTTCCAGCAGGATGCAAAGAGTGGAAGAAGGAGCAGCACCCTTGGCAGAGCCAGGAGGAGGAGGTGAGGGTGTTTGGCTGCCTGGGGAGTGAAGAAGCAGGGGACAAATTCCTCATCTTAGCATCTGCTAACCTTGCTGCAGGAAGGCAGCTCCACCTTCACTCTCTGGGCTAGAGCAGGCTGTCACACTGCTCCTCCTTCTTCTCTTTGGTGACAGGTCCCTCCGTAGCTCTGGGCCATTACCTGAACATCTGTGGCACAGGGATCCCTGCCAAGGGCTTCAGTGTGAGCCCTGTGCAGTGCAAAGAGCAAGTCTGGTCAGCTTCTCAGCACTGCTTTGCAGCTGCAGCCTCACCAGCCCCATCATCCATCGCCTCTCCCAGCACAGACACCACGAGCAGTGCTGGCACGGGCTGTGAGCTCCACAGGGACACAGCATCCAGGGAAAGGTCAGCTCCACAGCCCAGCCAGAAACCACCCATCCCTCCTCCACAAACCTTGAAAGCAAAGCCAAAGCAGGAAACCAAGGGAAACGAAGAAAAAACAACCTTCTGGCTCCTTGCTAAAGAAAACCCTCAGGGTGGCTCTTCTCCTCTTGCTGCTGTGCTGTGGTTGCAGCTGCACCACGAGCCAACTGGCCATGATCCAAGCAAAGCAGAAAGCACATTTCTGAGCAGGAATCAGGGCCTTTGCAGGTAACTGGCAAGTGGATGTAGCTGCAGTAATTTAATATATTAAGGACTCTGCCTGGATGTGCTGCTCATCTGCTCCTGCAGCAGGGAAGATGATTAAATCTTCTAGGGATAAAGAATATGGAAATTCCAGCTCTGGACAGTGAGCTGCCCAGTGAGACAAGGGTGTGTGTTCATTCCTGCAGCCTTTCAGGTCAGCCTGTACTGTTGGTGACACTAAAGCAAACATCTGCACTGTTGCAAAATTACTTTTTTTTTTTAAATGCCTTTCTTAATCTAGGGCAGACTTCCTTCAATTCTGGAAGGATTAAGCCACAGGTATTTTTAACCAGTGCTGAAGCAACTGCAAAACAGTTTTCCAGGTTCAGCAGGTCTCTCCTCTTCTTGTGGGTCTCTGCTACTCACAGGGCTTCTCCAGAAAGCCACAACTTCCTTCTACAGCTGCCAGAGAATGAAATATTTCATGATCTGGAACTTTATCCTTTTTTAAGACAGCAGCTACCATAATAAATGCCTCAACTTGCCCAAGATCTTTCTACCCTTGGCAAAAAAAAAACTGCTTGAGCAAAAGTGGAGCTGCAGGTTAAAAAATGGCAAATGAAGCAACTCCTAAGAAAATATTTTGCAGAAGCAACCCATTGGTGCAAAGTGGAGTTCAACCTCTGATTTGGGTTTTGCAAACCAGCAAATACCTCATGATCCAGATTAACCTCCCTCAAGCACACTGTAGTTTTCTTTGTGTGAGTGACTGGTGGTCAAGACAGTCATGACCTTGCAGGAAGAGTGTGAATCTGTGGGTAGGAAGATCTGGATTGTTTCCATCCCTGTTACACAGCACCTATTGTAGGGTTTATGTGTATTCCCCTCTGCTATGCCATGTATAAATGGGAATCTGAAAATCCCAGGCAGTGCTGGAAATAAAAGAGAAGAAAGGGTCCAAGGCATGTGGGTGTTTTATTACATGGAGCTTCGTCAATGCAGCTTCCCCTCCATTGACAAAAATTCTTTTCTTGCTCAAAGCATCAGCAGCTCTCCCAAATTATAGTCTGTTTGTTTACATTGAGACAAAAATAAGAACTTCCAAAAAATCCCTTCCTGCAGCCCAGGATGCAAATATACAGCACACACCTTGAATGTAATTTAAAATAACAACCCATGGCACCTGCGACTTGAGCCAAAATATAAATACCACATAACATAACTAGCCCTGACCTGTCTTTCCTGAGAGCAGGAGCCTTTGTCACAGCCCATCTGAAGGGGGGCAGAGAGGGGGAGGGTTCCCCGGCAGCTGCCCCAGATGCCAAGGAGCTGGGGATGTTCCCTTTGTTGCTGATATGGAGAAGGTGAGGGCCTGAAGCACCAGCCAGCTCAGGAACAATCTGCTTTGGGTATTGCTTTCCAAAAAGCAGATGGTTTGCAGTTTCCCTTTTGGTGTGGTTGATAGGCAAGCACAGGATGGGGCATTTATCTGTGTTTCTTGAAATGGCCAAGTGGAGTTGGGAATCTGGAGGGATTTCTGGTATTTCCTACTTTCAATCAGAATAAATATACTTAAGGATGACCTTTATCTTGATATCTTATCCCTACCTCTTCTAATCCTGATGTGAAAAACAAAGCAAAGAGATTCCTGGAAATGTGACGTTGAAGAAAAAAAAAAAGGTGCTGGTCCTCCTCTTTTTCCATCTCTGGAAAGGGAATGTGGTCATTAAGGGGTTTGGCAGTTCAGCCTGGTTATTATTTTATTCCATATAAATCCAGAGCTCTTTCATTGTGCTCAGTGAAACTTTCCTCACCTTCTGCTTTTTCTAAATAGAAAATATAAATCACTTATATTTAAACTACTTTTGGACCACCCTAGCCATTAAAAACTTCTTACTGGAGGAATTAATGTTCTCAGTTAAAATATCAGTATCCTTGAAACAGAGTCAGCAAAACTTCTGACCAATTAAAGCTTTTGATTTTAATAACAAAAGTTGTTTCCCGAAGCAAATTCCAGGAGAACAATCTGTTGTCAGCATTTCTTTTAGGGAGCACTGAACCTCTGGCAGACCTGCTAGGTAGAAATCCTCTCCTGGAAGCTTCTGCAAGGAGTTTTCCTCCAGACTTTTGTATCCTCCAGATTCTTTCCCTCCAGAATTAGGTCTTCCTCTGTGCTCAGTGAGAGATCAGCCACTTTGGCACAACAGACTTGGTCCAGGTTTTTATTTCTCACTTGGGATTCTCCAGCAGCTCCAAGTTAACAGTTCTTAGAAAATTACTTTAGAAGAAAAAAGTAGTAAGTTTTTATATTAAAAAATATTGCATTCCATGCTGTATTTCAGGAAAGTCTGTGTGCAAGGATCCAGATGAGCTGCCTTCATATCTGCTTGTGTCAGGAGGGACATTCCCTCTCCTGTCCTCCTGGAGAGTAAGACTTGGGGCATATTCTATGTGTGTCCTGAAAGGCCCCTAGCAGGCAGGCCTTTCAGTGAAGAAATGGTTCCTAATATCCAACCTAAACCTCTTATTTCTTCTTCTTATAGTCTCCTTTCTTTTGACTCAAGGCAATGTACAGAGAAGGTAAATGAAGGCTCATATAATGTTGAAATTCTTTAAATTCTTCAGCCTTGAGACCCATTTTATGGGAGAGTTTGGAACATACAGAATTTGTATGGGGCTAGTTAGGGCAGGAGAGATATAAAAAGACCAAGGTGTTTAAACTATTAGCCCATCTAGAAGGGAAATATAATTTCATAGCTGAAGGGATATGCTTATCTGCTCTTGAAGTCACTGGTTTCAGACTTATTTGGAGGTTAGATACTCTGGTCTAGCTGGACTTCAGGTCAGACCCAGTTTAGTGATCCTCATGTTGTTCCTATCCATTTGCATGTCACACTCCCTGCAGCTAAACTCTTCCTGATGGATCAGTTTTGTATCTAGGTTGGATCTGTCCCTAATTCTCTCTTAAAATCCCAAGCAGTCTCTCAAACTCAGTGCACACAAAGCAGAAAACACCTTAGGGTGCTGCTGGAAAGCAAATTTCAGTTACAAGGAGCTGTTTGCACACAGTTCAAATATTTGGCAGCTCCTCTTACCCAAATCAGTAGAAAAAACCCCTCACCATTATCTTCCAATCTTTGAGTGTTGTTCTGCACGTTTAATGGCACTGTGTTTACAGCACTGGTTTTATTTGTGAAAGGGGAGCTGCAAACAAAGGACCAGCTCTTGTCTCCAGGAGTGGGGGAGGCTGGATTTCCTGTGGGGAGGAAGCTGGGCAGGTGGTGAAAATTTTGTGGAAAGATTTGTTTTGCCAGCTGTGGTGTGGTGGGATACATCCCAAGCACCCCACACCTATGGCTCCTGCTGCTTGTCATGCAGCAAGAATAAAATCTCAGGCCTCTTGGGGTTTGTTCACACTGGAAAGTGCATCCTTAGAGCCAAAAAGGTCAGCAGAGTATTTCCTGCCTCCAGCCTGAAGAAAGTGGCATGTCAGTGAGCAGCAGCACATCTCCAAGGCCCAAGAAGAGACAGGGAAAGACACGGAGGAGTTGCACAAAGCCAAGTATTGCTGGAAACTACAAAGAGCTGGAGATTGTGTAATATCTGTGATGCAAGGGCTGATTAGAGCAGAGACAAATTAATTTCTATTCTTTCTGCTACAGACAGTACAAAAGCACCCACACCCCTCAGCACCAAGCCATGCCCCGAGCATAAAACCAGCTAGTTACCCAAGAAGGGATGAAAGCTCCTGGTGCTCTGGGGTCAGAGCAGGCAGGACACCAACAAGCAGGGCTGCTCCTCACAGCACAGGCTGAACAGCACTGCAAAAAATTCACTTCTCCCCCACCCCCAACCTCCTGTCTTATTTCAGTGTGGAGAGTGGGATAGTACAGAATTGGTGCCAAGAGGTACCTGAAGATCCTCCAACAGCACTGAAGGAGTACATAAAGAAGCAGATGAATTTAGGTGCTTGGTTTTCCAGCTCATGCAATGAAAAATTGTGGTTTTCTTCCTGCAGAAAGGGCTCTCCTCCCTAATGGCTGGAACTGCATGAAGCATCCCCAGGCCATGCCTGGAGCAGGGTAAATGGTGTGCTCTGTAAAATATGGTCAGGTTTCTGTATCAGATTGGCTAAATATGCTTCTGAGGTAGCAGGGTCTTCTCCATGCTAGACTTTGCTGATGTGTTTAAAATAGCTC
This sequence comes from Lonchura striata, assembly GCF_050655825.1. Classification (NCBI taxonomy): domain Eukaryota; kingdom Metazoa; phylum Chordata; class Aves; order Passeriformes; family Estrildidae; genus Lonchura; species Lonchura striata. The sequence continues at coordinate 69,329,222 of NC_140741.1, forward strand.
CTTGCTCCTACGCTTCAGCAAATGCAGATTCCTGCTCTCTCTGAGGCCCCTCAGATCCGTCTGCTCCGGCTGGCAGAGCCCAACTGCAAGAAGCAACAAGCTGCAGGACCATCTGCCTTCAGAACAGCAGTGCCAGGCAAAGCACAGCCCAGCACAAAGGAGCAAGAGCAGGGCCATCCTCCCAGGGGGTCTGTGCCCACCACATCCCAGCAGGGCCACTCAGTGTCCCCAGAGCACACCTCTATCTGCTTCCTCTGGGAAAAACCATCTCTGTGCATGAGCTTGAGGAGGGACAAGTCACCTTCCCTGTGCATCTCTTCAGTCAGCACTGGTGCAGGGGTAGATTTGGGAACCACTGCAGGGAATATCAGGATGAATGAATGAATGACATTTTTGTTTTCAGCATGAGAAGCACGTGCTATGGCACATCAAATAGATCATGGCTCTGATTTCTGTTTCTATAAGAACATTCCAGGTGACTGCAAGGAAAGAACCATGGATGTGAGTATAGTCCAAGGATTAGAAAAACATCCTGGGGACTTGGGTTCAGGTTTTGTTCTGCCACAGTCCCTCTGCATGAACCAAGAGGAATCACCATCCCTGGAATTATTTAAAAGATGTGAATGTGGCACTTGGGGACATGGTTTAATGGTGGACTTTACCTTGCTGGCTTAATGGTTGGAGCTGATAATCTTAAGGGTCTTTTCCAACCTAAAGAACTCCATGATTCTGTGACCATTGTCCAATTTGTGTATCACTGACCCAATGTTAATGGAAAGCAATGCCACTTTCCATGCTAACAATGGTCTGGAGGAGGAAAGATGTGTGAGACTGCAAAGGGCTGAGCTTTTGCACAAAAACAGGGGAACAGCCATTGCAAGGAAGCTGAGAGTGTACAATACATCCGGCCCTGGTGGCAATTTATTCCATGATTTCTTACATTTCCACTTGGCTTCCTCTCCTGCCCCAACCCAGCTGCCAACCCTCTCACTGAATATCTGATTTCCCAGCTGGTAATCCTCACCCCATCCACATTCCTGCTGAATGTGGGCTAGACAGTCTAATTGTGTATAATCCTAGAGCTGTATCAACACCCCACGCTAAACCCTGCAGCTCTGTGCACCCCAGGGATTCACTTGCACACGGATCTGCTGAGCATTCTAAGCACGCCTCATTAAGGAGAATGCTGGGGATTAAAAGGTGAGGGTGAGGTGAACACAAAGGCACATCCTCCCCAGTGTGGGACAGACAGCGCTGCCTCGGACTGATTTTTGCTTATGACGTGACAAATGTCGAAGGGAGTCACGATGTCACCTCTGAGCACCTCGTGTTGTCCTTGCTCTGCTACTGCTCTTGGCATCTCCCACTCTCCTCCTTGCACAACCTCCCTGTGACCCAGCCATGGGTACCTGTGCACATCTGAGAGGGGCACAACTTTGCATGCTCTGCCTGTCTCACAGAGGAATCCATTGTATTCTGCATGTACAAAGCAGTGTTGCCTTCTCATTTCTGCTGCAAGACCTAGAAATCTCTTAGAATTGCAACTTCTTTTCCCTTTTGTCTCCCTTCCCTTGCTAAAGAGAGAGTCAGCCTCAGTAGGATCCCTCCCAAGTGCATTGGGAGGCCCAAGCTGAAGAGCTGACCTCTGAAATGACACCCTGGCCTCTGCTGAACTTGATAAGATGCTGTGGGAGACTCTGGGAAAGGCTGTTGCACAGTGAAGACCTGGCTGGTGTTTTTGCTTAACACAGGCTATTCTCTATCAGTCTCAAGGGTTTGTCAGTGTGCAAGCTTCAAGTTTTGGAAAGTGTGAAAATGAGCTGGATGAAATCAGGAAGGGAACTTATCTCGTTGCAGTAAAGACAGGGGCCAGATGCCGAGAGGTTACTGGGAAAAGAGATGACAAGTTTTTTATGACAAGTGTTTATCTTGCTCACAAACATTCTTTGTCAGGAGAGGATGGGTGGGGAAGAACAACATCTTTGTGTTTTGAAGCCTTAGAAATAGCGACACATTCTTGCTATGGCAAACACCCTTGCAAGTTCCAACAGCCACATGCCCCAAGGAAGTACTGGAGCAAGTGGGAGAGTTCTTTGGCAGATCATTTTCGGATGTCACACGGCTGCCAGTGCTTGAAGCATGTAAAGGCTAAAGGGGAGCTTCAGGGGGAAAGGGCAGAGAGGGGACAACCTTGCCTTGGGACTGGGGTCTTTGGGGTTCGACAGGGAAGGTGTTGCAGTCAGGTGATAGATTTTAGGGACTTGTTCACAGCAGGAAAGACTGGGATGTGGCTCCTCTTACACAGAGGACATCCTGAAGGAGATTTATGAAGCCGAGAAAAGTGGGCAATAAGGGAACTCTTGGCAGAGCTGATCTGCAGGTCAGTGTGAAAGGACAGGCAGGGCATATGTGTGGAGCCAGCTCCTCACACTGACATGCACAGCTACCGAAACACCGCTGGTAAGGCCAGGTTTCATTGTTTCTCCTTCCCCTCACTGACTTATTTTTGCCCTTTCCTTTTTTCTTTACTATACCCAAAGTAAACAGACTGCTGCCTGACACAGCAAGTCAGGCTGGCTTTAAGAGCAATCCATGTTTTCAGAGCTCCACCAGATGAAGTGTGAAGGACTTCCAGCCCCTCTCCCAGGCTGGCTCCCGGAGGGGTCAGCAGCTGGTGCATGGAGCAATGTGTTTCCTGCCCTGCAGCAGCAAACCAGAGGTGGATGGAGGAAACAGATGTGGAAAATACACCCCCCCTCCTCACTCCCCCACAGCCTGTCTCTCAGAAGCTGCAAAAAGCAGATTTGGGCTTTTTCTCGGTGTGCTGGTAAGGACTGCTTACTTTTGCTAATGGAAAAGAGCTGCTGGTTCTGGCAGTGGGGTTATCATGTTGCCATGCAAACACACAAAGCAGGAGGGAAACATTTTGCTTTTGCCTCTCACTATTTTTCTTACCATTAGTCAGGTAAAAACTTCACAGGGCACCTTGGTGGGTTTCTCAGATGCAGCCAATAACAGCAGTCTTCTCTTTGAACCACTGACTGCAGTGGATGTGATGACTCTGGTAATCTCCCAGCTCTGAAACACTCATTGGGTTCCCTCTGAAAAGATAATTTGACAGGACTAAAGTTATTTGCATGGAAAATTCCTTAAAGATGGGGACTGGCATCTGTACTGCTCTGAGCAGAGGCTTGCTGTTGCCCACTAAATATTATTTTGTACATTATAACTGACGCACATGCAAATTGTTTCATTCTAATTGGAATACCTAGCTGAGAAAATCCATTATGGAAATTCCTGCAATTACTAGATATACACTTTATTTAGTCTTGGATTGCACTGAATCCTGAAAAGAAGTCTGATAAGGGTTTGGAAGAGGGTTTAAATACATCAAAATATTCCATAGAGAATAAACCTATGAGGGATATGGTGACTCTCTTGGTTAAATATATAAACATGGTCCCAAAATACCCTGCAGCTCTCCTTTTGATGATATCTCAAAGAAATCCCTATTAATTGATGCCATCTCCCCAGACACCTGGGAACTCAGAAGGCTTCCAGTGCATCAGCCTTCCTCTTTTCTTTGGAAGAGAATGGACATGGCCATGGACAAGAGAAGTTTTATAAGCCAAGCACAGAGCCAACAGAGCTGGGACTGCTGCCTGGGACTCAGCCATCAATCAAATAAATTATCACTAAATGAAGAAAGCACTGCTGTTGCTGTCAAAACCAGAAGAATTTTTATCTTCAGTTTCACAGGAAACTGGATGGGCCCCTTAATCTTCCTTACTTAGGGAGGGGCAGGAGTGGGAAAATACAACTTTTGCTAAGGAAGAAAAAACAATGCAGATAATGTGTAGTGTTTTTGTCAGGCTTTTAATTGCTGTTGCCAAGGAAATATATACGCTTGGGTCAGGGATAGTGTAATGACAAAATGCAAACAGCTTGATTCATGTTTGTAGAGACACACAGCCAAATTCATCCCTGGTGCAACTGGGCTGAAATGCAGAGATGGATTTGGCTTGTTATCTAGCTAGCAGTTCTGTGTTAACATGTTCTCCCAAGCTATTTTACAAACAACACCTAATTTATTAAAAGGGTAAGTATAGGAAATGTTTTTTGCATGATTTACTGCTACTTGCCTGCCAGTTGTTCAAACAAGTCTCCACCAGTCTGTTTCTCTTTGTATTTTTATTTGCTAAAAGAAATGCTCTGGCTTTGGGATTTACAATCTACCTCAGCAAGCTTTTAAATCAACAGCAGTAATTCTTTCACCCTTGATTATCACTTATTCCTATGTCTTTTGTTTACAAGACAACATTTCTAAAATAATCAGCAATTATTAAATTCCCATTTGCAATATCACACTGACTGCACAATACTTTTACTACCACCATGCTGCATAAATTATCACCGTAGGTCACGGATACAGCTTTAAAGCAAGGAATTAGAATTAAAATACTTTTAAAGGTCTCTTGTTCTTAAAGTGTTTCCTCAGTTCCATCTCACTCATATCCTCATCCTGCATAATGAAGTTCAATGGGAGCTTTGCCTCAGTGTGGGATTGTGTGCAGCAATCTGGGCAGTGATCATGGAATAAACTCCAGGTGCTTGGATCTCACAGGACCCTCTTTGACTCAGCAGAGTTCTGAGCATGACCCAGTCCTTGTTGGTGATGTCAGTGCCACAGCGATGCTCCCCTGCTGGGTGCCAGCACTCAGTGCCTCTTCCTTTGTTACACAAAGGGGAAAATGGGAGCACCTTAGTTGCAAACACAAGGAGTTTGGGAATGCTCGGCTTTCAGATCAGGGCAGGCTCATGCCCAGCTACATTAAAGAGCTCAGATCTCTCTGTACCTCCCTGGGTGTACACACAGCATTTCCTCTTCCGGCAGAGTTTGCAATAGATTTTTCCAGAAAAACAATGTGACATTGGTTCCTCCTGAATTTCTGGCAGAACTGGAAAGAAAAGAGGGGCTTCTCTGTTTTCAGAGGAAATACATTCTCCAAGAGACCTCTGATGTAAATCTCATGAAGAAAATGAAAATGTTCCAAGTTATTAATAGTTATTCTAATCCAACATATTTTGATTTTGGGGCTTTACAAAAAGCCCCAAAGATGCCTATAGAGGGAACCTCCAGTTAGCAGTTACCAGACTGGATTCTTGCAACTCAGTGATGCTGAGTATTGACATGAAAACTGTCAGGGTGGCTAAAAATTGTTCTAAAATATCAAAGAGGAAGCAAACTGAGGAAGAAGGTAGGGAGGGGCACAAACAGATATTTGATAAGGAGAGCTTTTAGCTGTGGAATGAACTTGCAGTGAAGTTAGGGGAGAGCTTGGATGCTATCTTTAGGAGCCAGGAAGCAGGAAAGATTAATCCTAATATTCCAAAAGACCTTGCTACCCCAGCAGAAAATGACACATACTGTGGAAACTTTACATTCTTCACTCTAATTGTCACCAAAAATGTCCACAATGTTCTTATGAAAGTTGCAACTGGAAGCAAAATTTAAAAAAAAACCATAAAATTAATCAACATATTAAAAAATTAACTGCAGATGCTAAGAAGTTTATCTGCCCCATATTTTATGTTACAGATACCTCTGTAGTTAAGAACCTGATGGAAAATCCTGAAAGATGGGTGCAATTCCCTGCCAGCACACTGCAGAATTGCAGCACAGTTGATATTTTACATAACTTAAAGAACTGGAATTTCATAGGAACCTAGAATCACAGAAAACAGGTTGGGAAAGACCTCAAGGATCATGTCATCCAGCTTCTCTTGGCAAAAGCATGGTCTAGATGGCCCAGGACCCTGTCTAGTGAAATCTTATAAGTGTCTAATGTTGAGGAATCCACCACTTCCCTGAGATGTTTTCAGTGGCTGATTTTTTTCCTTATGAAGTTTTCCTCTTGTGTCCAACTGGAATAACTCATCTTTTCTATGAGACTCCTGTCTTCTTTGTAGCCATCCTTTGAATACTGAATGGTGATAGGGTGTCTTCCCTAACCCTTTTTTTCTCAAGGCTGAACAAACCCAGCTCTCAGCCTTTCCTCATACAACAGGCTTCCCAGTCCTTGGATCATCTCTGTGGCCCCTCTCTGCACCCTCTCTAGCCTGTCCACACCTCTTTTTGATGTGAGGACCAAAACAGAACACAGAATTCCTGACAAGTGCTGAGTGGGATGATGACTTTATCCTCTCTGCCCTTGTTGATGCAGCTCAGCATCCTCTTCTTGCTTTGCAGCAGCAGCACAGAGTTTGCTCATCCTGAGCTTGCTGTCCCCCAAGACCCCCAGGTCCCTTCCCACAGAAGAAGGCTGGTCCCAGCCTTTGCTGCACTCCTGGATTGAGTTTTCCCAGGTTCAAGACCCTACACTTGTCCTTGCTGAAGTTCACAAAGTTCTTGATAGCACATCCTTTCAGCCTATGCAGCTCTTCCTGCAGGGTGGTTCTCCCTTCCAAAGTGTCCAATTCCCACTCAGTTTGGGGTCAATTTATCAGGGTACACTTGATCCAGGTCAGGGATTTGTTGCTAATCTGTCCTTCACAAATATCTGCTGTTATTTTTTGCCTCTATGACCCTAATGCTGTATATTTTTAACCTACTGTTTACTGTTATCTGTTGCACATGAATGCTGGAAAAGCTCAGGTTTAAATAATTTGGAATGCCCTGGGGAGATCTTATTTTACTGGCTTTGTTTTCAGTTTCATGTAGATGTTACATTTTGTAGTAATGTAAAACCACATTTAAAAAAAAAAAAAAAAAACTCCAAGATCAAATTAGGCTGCTCCTGGGCAAACTTAACAAAGTTTGTCTATTTCCTGTCAGACACACAGACTGTTCTGCTCAGGAATTTGTGCCTTTCAGTCCACATTTAATTCCATTTGCTGCCTGATTTCTATTTATAATGCACAAAGCAATATTATTTGCCAGTAACACTTCAAACGATACCAGCAATATGCTGCAATGTGAGCAGCATGGGAAAGAGGAGAAGCCTTCCCCAAGTAAGTTACTCTAAATTTCTGTCTTGTTTGAACATTCAGAGAACCACAGGAATGAACTATAGGTGTTCAAGGTTCACATTGAAGCCTGACAGTTCTTTTAATAAAGGTTCTGTTAATCATGTGGTGGCCAGAGCGGGAGGTCCCTTCAGAAGGTGCCTTGTTTTCCTCAGGTTTTCTCGTTCTTATGATCTGTGATTTTTTTTATTTTGTGTACACATTCAAACCAAACTATAGCAAGCACAGACCTAAATCACAGGCAGAAACCAAATTACTGAACCTTATGCTCCTTTTTCCTCCCTCCATCCCACTGACATCTCCATCTGTCACTGACATCTCTACCTCTGTACATGTCTTCCCCAGATCTTTCCAGAGCCACTCATTTTCTTCTCACAGTTTCCCTTTCCTTTTGGAGTATTTCAGTCTACCTGTTTTTGTGTTTCCTTTCACTGTTTGAGCATCCAAACCTTTGCTGGGTGTCTCACTGGGTTACACAGATAAAAGCAAAGCTCTTGAGCCCTCAAGATGATGACTGAATGTCTGTGTCTTCAGGTGATCTCACCTCAGGCAGATCCTTCAAACACGTTGGTCCTTTCCCCATGGGGAGCTCCACCTCAGGTGTGGTGGTCAGTGGTCCAAGATGAACAAAAAGTGGAACAGTTGCACATCTGATGTTGGTCTCAAATATATCATTCTGTCAATTAAACTACTCTACAGCCCACACAACACCTGAATACTGTGTAGGAGGTATAGTGCTGCCAAACAGCAGGCACAAATCAAAGGAGAGGTTTTGCCACAATATTTTGTTGAGTTATGGGATGTTCAAACTACCAGCAGTTTACATGAGTTCATTGATGAAAAAATTCATAAAAATCACTGAAATGACTGATGGTTGCTAAAACATAAAGATACCATCTGTGGCTTGGCACATCCCATACCTCGTTGAGGACTGGGGAACCACTATTTTTTTATTCTGTTCCTACATACTTCACTGCTGGGCCTTGTGGACAACATAAAATAGAAAACAACCATAATGAGGCCAATCTCATCTTATAATGACACTTCAATGACAACTAAATGCAAACATCATTAAACAGAGACAATTCTTGCTCCACACCCCCAGACAAGTGAGGTTAAACCAGCAGGATCTTACACAGGACAAGCGTTCATCTCTGGCTCTGCTGCTTCCTCAGGTTTGCTGTTCAGTCAAGTCTCAGTAATTCAGAGCAGAGACACAGTCCAAAGCAATCAGCTCTCAGCCAGGAAATCCCCCCAATGTCAAGAGCATAAATCTCCCAGCCCACGCAGAGCTTTGCATTCCTGCAGCACATGGGGCCCTGAGGAACAGCAGTGCTGGAGCAGCTCTGCTCCAGCATCCTTCAGCTGCTACATCTCCTCTGTTTGCCCCTGCTCCCTTTGGGGCTACTGAGGATTTCTTTAGTATTCCAGAAAAAGCCTGAGTGGATCTTCTGCACTGCCCCAGAGCCCGTGCCAGGTGCTGCAGGAGGGGCTGGTAGCTTTCTTACTTGGCTGGCTTTGAGGACAGTCAATCCCTGAGCAGTGCCAGCAAACCCTGTAATTTTGCCTCATTATGCTCTAATGAAGCAGAATGGGACAGAGCTTCCATTTAGTGGTGTTCTTTTCTGACAAGGCTGAGAAATGTCATCTGTCACTGAGCAAAGAAGTTCAGAGGACTCAGCTAAGTTAAGGTTCTTCCTGTTCAAATCAGTTCTTTAGAAGCAAGAGGCTCCTACCACACACACCAAAAAAAAAAAAAAAAGGTCCTTCCAAGCTCCTTGTGCCTTTCACCAAAGATTTTCACTGCCATATTTACAAGTAGGTCAGACTTAGTTTGTAGTTTGCAGCTTCAGTGGGGGAAAGAGCTCTGGTACCTGGTCCTGGATATGGACTATAACTTTTAAATCTAAGAGAGGCCATTCATGATGCAGGACCATGAGAGACAGGTCTCACTGCCTGCCTTGGCCTCAGCTGTGATGCAGAGCATGGAAAGAGAAGTGGAAGCCCAGTGTAGAACCACAGAAAAATCTTCATATGGCTCCACTACCAGGTTTCTTTCCACTACAGCTGCCCAGGGCTATTTGTTGGGGGATAGACTAGCTGGTTTTTTCTCACGTGATTACAGCCTTAAAGAGGGAAATGGATGGTAAAATATGTGCACTGTCTCCTCACATGGAGAAAAAGAATGCTTGTGTGTATCCTCTTACTGGAAAAAAAAGCCCACAGCATACTCATGGAGCACCTCAGCCAATCTGAGCTAACCCTGCCTGAATTTCAAAGTTATTTATAGTTATTAGCAGACTTCTGAAAAATAAACTACACCAGCAAAGCTCGTTTTTGGGTTTGCCTCAATAAGATGGGATGCACAGGGTGATGCATGTGTTTGGAACCTGAAAAGTTTTATACCACTTTCAGTCTAAAGGGAGGCCTGACTTTGCCCTGTCTAAATGAGAGCCCAGCTGTGAGCCTCAGTCTTACCAAGTCCTGTGAGTGCTGAGGCAGTGAAACAGAGACTTCCTAAAGCTGAGTGAGACAATCTCAACCAAAAACATTGAGAAGGAGGCACTGGTATCCTCACATGCTGGACATGTATTGTAGATGTGAGAACTCAATTAGGCACAGCAGGATTTGACCTGGCTCCCTCATCTTAAGAAAATGTCCTAAATTCTGAATTTTCACTATTCTGAGGTAGGACAAGCTGATTATCATGTTCTGTAGATTTTCCCAGAAATGCCATTGTTGCTGAAAATGGTGTGAAAATTCCCATAGAAACCCTTCAGCTCAGGTGTATGAGTTTTCTTTGTTTTCTAGTAAAAATCCATCTTACTGGAAAATTCCCAGTCTTGTCTCAGCATTATCCTTATAATTTTCACCCATGGAAACACAGCTGCAGGTGCATTTTGTTTTCCAGAGCTGGGCACAAAGGAACCAGTGCCCATAAGAGGCACAAATTATCTTCCCCTATAACTGAGGACAGAAAACTACACTTACAGTAATTTGTAGGTACAAAAGAAGAAAGTATTTTTAAAAAGGAATGAAAAAGTCAAGGCCCTGTTTCATAGCAGGGATCTCTCAGGTTCAAATGCATATTCAGAGTGTGAAAGGGCACAGAGGAGGGAAAGGAGAAGGCATGGGTGAGAAAGAAAAGTACCTTCAAGCAATTTAAAGCTGTGTCAGGAAAGCAGGAAAGAAAGCTGAGAAGGTAAAAGACATTGTGTAGAGCTGTATGATATTAAATTAACTCCTTGCCCTTGATATCTGCTACTGACCAAAGGGATGAGCACAGAAATGTTCTATAGCTGAGCCTACAAAAATTCTATCAGATTTACTGCCTTTGTGAGGTTCTTTCATTCTAATCATAAAAGTAGCAAAATTCTGCTCATCCTACCACTTTTAAGCCATGGCACTTGGGATGTTGGAAAGCCCAGCTCCTGAGTGAGTGCCAAAGAATCCACGTAGCAGTCCAAGCCCATGAGCTTGGATGTGGGATGTGGGATCTGACATGGATTGTTCAAACCAAAACCAAGGTGGGCCAGTCTATGATGGTGTCATAGAATCATGGAATGGCCTGGGAGGCCTGGCTGCCTCCCTGGTGCTGTCATGTCCTCAGGCAGAGCACCCTTGGCAGCAGTGCTTCAGCTTCCCCCCAAGAAGCAGCTCTTGTGTTGCTGTACTTGCTATAGCATTGAGGGATGCACGGATAGCTTTGTCCTATAGCCCAGAACCTTTGTGAGCAGGCAGACCTCAGTCAAATCCCTGCTCAGCTGCCTTTTCTCCAAACTGCAGCTGAGTTTCAGCCTTTTGCTCCATCCCCTTGCCTTCAGCTGTCTTCCTCTGCACCTTCTCCAGCTCCACCAGGTCCCCACTCTGACACATCAAAGCTCAGATGAATTGTGCTAGGTTTGTCCTGCAAGAGCCTTCAGACACATGTGACAGAAGGACACTGTGCAAATTATGAGTCACACAGCCCTGGCTGATACAATTTGGAGACCAAGAATTATCATCCCTAACTCATAACATATTGTATATCAATTATTCCATAATTAATAAACGTTTCCTCATTTGTTTGTTTTAATTTCTGCAATCTGTTCATGAATAGTTTGTGAATATAAATAGTACAAAATCCAGGGAACAAATTGTGCATGGAATTATCTACTGAGCTCCCTTTGCCATGAGTTTCTTGCCCTTGTTTTAGTTAAATTGTCACTCTAATTTCTTGCATATTCCTTGTTTTTAATCACAACCTTGCAAGAATCCCCTGGAAATACCTTGCTTGCCTGTTCCTAACAAAACAGATCAACTTGCAGCTGGATTTAAATACAGTTGATGAGAAAAGCAACATTTCATTGTTTCATCTAACTACCCCCTTCTCTTTGTTTCCTTCCACTGTGGACTCTCTAGTTAGCAGAATATTTCCTACAGCAGAAAAAAGCCATCAGGCCTTTGGTCAGACTCCAGCTCTGCTAGGAAAGCTGTTGTGCTGATGGACCAAATTCTCCCAGCTCCACCCTTTTCCTCTGTCCTCTCTTGCCATCACCTCAGCACTCAGCATTCCCATGATCCCAGGCACCCAAGTGGATTTGCAGACCCAAGTCCTGTATCCCGTAGTCAAGAGAGAGAGCTGTACCAGGGGATTACAGTATCCAGTAATCTAGAAATTAATTGGAACTGTTGTGTCATATATAAAATATGACAATCTCCTAAGCCATATGTACAATTTATTAATGATGGTTGAGATGGGAGAAGATAAACTGATTATATAGATATTCATGCTCTAGAGCCCTGAATGATCTAAAGTGTCAGAAGCACTGAAATTTCATCTAATTCCATAGATCTAAATAGCTCAGGATTGTTTTAATTGGGTTATGTATTTAGTTTAAATGAGCATAAGATGGCTCTAAGTAGTCCCTGAATAATAAGATTAACAAAGGAGATGGATTGAAACCAGAACCAGAACCATTTGTGTAACACTTCCCAGTCAGGGACTTTTGATTATATCCCCATCATCCCCACTTTGGATTCTGCAAACAAAAATCTGGCATATGCTGTCATATGCAAACAGGGCCCCAGGTTCAGGGCTTTGACTGGTAAAACCATGTTTGTATGCAAGATGTGGCAGGTCCTAGGAGGGCTGGGGACACATGCTAAGCTTTGGCTGGCTCCCTCTGATCCCTTGATCTCAGTGGTCTCTGAAATGAAACGTGCCACAGGGAACACTTTTGCCAGCTTTTTCCCATTCACTTAATTGCTAACAAAATGTGTGCCTCCACTCTGGATGCTGTGAGACCAGGACAATGACAATGACAAAACCAAGGGGCCATCAGTAAGCACTACTGAGCTTCCCTCTCCAAAATTTATTCTGTTACCACATAAATAAAACAGAAAAAAAAAAAAAAAACCCAACATTGATTTTTTCCATTCTGTCTCTTTCTGGGAATGAACATATGGAAAAACACCAGTCATCATAAGAGGTGAATGAAATATCCCTCCATTGCCATTAAGTCCAGGGAATACAGACAGTGAGAGTCACACAGGGGAGGACTTGGTGTTGCAGACAATGGAAATGCCATTTATCCAGGCTTTAATGCATAGGAAACTTCCATAAGGAATAAAAAACAGAATCACCCACATTACAGGGTCTGCCCAGGATCACCCTAAGTCTAACATCAGTTTTGCTAGGAGCATTGGTATTTCCAAAAGAAGATTTATTTTCCTCTAGAAACAGGTTTTTAGACTAAATAGAAATATTTGTTTAAAGTTTTAGGAAGGCATGTTGGTTTTGCTTAATACATGAACAAACTCTGAAAAAAATGTTTGATTTTAAACTGAAAAAAAAATTGTTTTCAAGTTTTTGTTTAAATATTTTGCAGGACAGAAATTATGTCTGAACAGCTGTTTTTATCAGATCAGAGTCAGCTTGAGCATTGTATGTCTACCAATAAAGACAAATTTGCAACTTAGTATAATTCCTCTCAGAGGAGTTTATATAAACTCCTGCCAAAACCCACTCTGTAACTATGTCCATCCAAGTGATGCACTTTCCCCTTATGATTTCCACAGCTCAAGGACATTTAGTCTGAGTAAAGACTAAATGCTTTCTGCAGGGCCATGATGGTGAGTAAATACACTGGGAAAATTCCACTCTTCTCTACAGCCAAGTTGTTCATTCTCTCACTTCTAAGCTGTATTTTTCTAAAGATTGGTTTCTGATGTTTTCTAACCATCCTTTATTTCCATAGGACACTGAAGTGAATTATTTCACTTCTGTGCTTCCAGGAAAAGCCAGCAGGAAGCCCTTTGTTTCCCTTTCTTCCTCCTTTGTGCTAAGGGGATTTATTTAATACAGCTGGGAGGTCAGGCCCCCGAGGTCTATTTGTACGTAATTCTACAACTGCCTTGCATTATAAAAGAATGCAAATGCAATATGTATTGACTCTATGGGTCACAGTGGCACATCTTGTTTGGGGAAATATTGAAGTTATCTGTAAGTACATAAATAAGGGAGTGCACTGAAGTATGCTGTATTTACAGGGTGCCTCTGCCTTAGTTAATAACACAGAAAAAACCAGCTGATCAAAATCAGAATACAAATGGCATAAATTTGAGGGAATTACAAGGAGATAACTCAGATTTAAATCCTTTGATTAAAGGGGACACAATTTAGCAAGTTGAGTCCTGTAGCCATGTAAATGAGAGCAGGGCTTTTTATTGGACCTATTTGTTTTGGTAATTGTTTTTCATGGAGCAGCTCTACTCAAAATTCAGCCTTTCATCTCTCCTTAAAAAACACTCTGTAGCTTTTTTTGAAGTGACATTATTATTTTGATGAATCCTGCTAGAAACTAAAGCAGGATTACAAAACCAGAACTGCAATAAAGGATACTGGGTACTTAGGGAGAGGTGAAACCTCACTTTGACTAAATTGTAATTTGGACTATTTCTTCCAGTCAGCTAGGAATTGTGGACCTAACTAAAATGAAGAATCTCTTGCTGATTTTGAGGGGGCTTGGGTTAAACAATACTGCTGAGATCTAACACTAGAGAAGCCTATAGAAATTTGCCTCCCTTGACCATAGGATAATGTTTCCTTTAGGAAAAATTGTACTAAGTGATAGTGATTAACATCTACAAAAAGACCTTACTAACCAGTGCAGAATGAGAAGATTACTGAGCTTTGAAATTTCTTGCCAAAAGATACTGCCAAAGTCTCACATGAATTTAAGGGGAGGCTGGACAGGTCCAAGGGAAAAAAAAGATCAATGGAGGGTTGTATCTAGAAATTGTTATCTATTTGTAGAAATTAGTAGGAATGTGCAGTCAGTTCAGGAGGCTGAGTATCTAGAGACTCTGACTGCATCATGTATGTTTGCCCTTTTCTTGTAGTACTCCTTGGGAATTTACTCTTGTATATGGGTTATGACAGATTTTTAACCTGAGCAATGCAGCCACTCTTTACAGATTTTTTATGTCTTTATACTATGATTGATCAGTAGGAAGCCCAAGAAAGGTTCCCAAGAGGATCCTGAGGCCTGTCCCAGGACAGACAGTGTTTCCTTGGCCTGAGGAAGGATGATCTGTGTGTAGTCCCACCATGCCCTGGAATGAGAGTTCCTCTTTTATTCTCTGACATCCCAATCTAGCTCGGCACAAATTAATGACCTAGCAAACAGCTCACATAGATGACAGCAGCAATGAGACAGATTGTTGATTTCCCACCAGAGACGTCAAAATTCACTCTCTATTTGGAGCTGGCTGAACAATAAACTTCTCTTACACAAAAGGAAATGCTGTGGAATAAACATAATCCAAGACATTAATGCATAATTAGAATAAGTCATTAATGTTATGTTGAGTCAAACTGCCATGTAACCTTGGTGTGGGTTTACAGATTCCATTAATTTAACTCCTAATTGCACATTTTTCCCTGAATGAAATAAATCCTGTTTCTTCCCATTTATCCTGGTGAAAATACGAAGCTGTAAAGTCACCCATTTAATAGTGCTCAAACATTGTTTTTATATTTGCATAAAGTCAACATGCAATGCAAGGCTTTTTCCAGAGGAAGGGTTCTCAGAAAAGGTGAGGTTCAAGACAGGCCAGAGCTCAGGCAGGACCTGCAAAGCTGGACTTGGGTGCTGTGGTGTGTGTGTAAAACCACAGAAAGTGACAGTAATTATCTCAGTTACTGGAACCTGGATCAGGTATTGATCCAACAGGAGCACTAACAGGCTCCTTTACTCACCCTTTATTCAGTATAATAGGATGACTCCACAAATGGGATCCTTTTGTTCACAGAGTTGTAAGATGGACTATCTCCACCAGCACTGATGTGTTGAAATTCATCCAACAATCCAGAACATAATTTATCTGCCAAACACAAAAAGATGTTAAGATAAGCTTGTCCCTTTTCCATTTGCTCTCTCATATTCATTGATCTCATAAATTAAATGTCTTTTCTGTATTTTGGCATGCCCATGAAGCATCTCCCAAGGATTTCTGTGGCAGGCTGAGGACTCTAAAGTGACTTACCCAATACCTTTCTTAAGGTTGTCATCTGAATTGTCATACATATTGTTCTTGCAGATAGAAATACTTACAAGTAACTCTATTGACAGGTAGAACTTTCAAACTGATTTTTAGAACTGACTGTGGTGAAATAAGAGTCAACATTAATAGGAGTGGTGATATGTTTTTTTTTTCCTTTGGAAACCACATGAAAACCAGAAGGAGACTGGCCAGAAAATGCTTAGCTTCACTCTTGAGTAGTCATGTTTACATTATGTAGGAATAGTTCATCTCATTTCACGTTCACTGGGGAAGCCACTTCTTGAATTGTACTCTCCAATAATTGAGGAGATGTGCAGGATTAGATCAGGATTTATAATGAGGAGAGAGCAGCCCTAAGGCAGATGCTCTTAAGCAGAGCTATAATTTACTGACAACCTTATCTAAGATATGGTCAGTCAATAAGAAAGCCTCAGAGGGTGCAGGGTAGCCACAGTGTCAATCAACCTACTGATTTCTTCATAAAGAATACCAGCTGGTTACTAAACCACAGGGGCCAGAAAATAAAAATGAAGAGTTAGAATAATGATTTATTTAAAGTGGGAAACCAGGAAAATAGCTTGAAATCTATTTCAGTTAATCGCTTGCTTTGCTGTCATTACCCCATTACTATTTGTAGCAGAATTGGTGACAAGAGACTCAGCTGAAATTCTACACTGATTCAGCTGAAATGGACCTATTGTGCTCCTACTGTGCCTTCACTACCCATTGCTGAAGGCTCTGATACAGCATTCCCCATATTTTCTTTCTTGATTTACACAATACACTAATACACAACCCAGCTTCTCAGCCATGGCTGGAAGCACAAGCTATGTCTCTGCTTTCCCCTGGGATTCTATTCCATTTACTTTGTCTCTTCAGCTTCTTCCCACAGTTCTCCCCATGTGTCTGGAGGACGAAGACTCCCATGATGAATGACTCACTGAGAAAGAATCAGAGAGACTTTGAACTTATTTTAGCACAATTTCCCCCCATAGGAAGAATGACCCCATAAGTCCCAACTGCATGCAGGACTAGAGATAATCCAGGCAGAATTTTATGGTGTGACTGCCTAAAATGGGCCTGAGCCAGCTGGAGATGCCATGTGTTGATCACAGACCCAGTTCTGAGGTGAACATGCACTCCAGTGTTCAACCTGCCTGTTGCTGGGACAGTGAGAACTGACTCCTGTTCCCAGAGCTGCTACTAGCCCAGTGTGTTAGGTTGGAAGTCTCGATCATCCCTTCCACTTCTCTAAATCATCTGCCATCCTGTGGCTTTTTTTGTATTTATGGAAATTATGGAACACCACAGCAGCTTGGCTATATTAAGGATTTCTAGGTGCTCAGCAACTGTTGTGCTATGATAAATTAGACTAACCTGCCCATGCAAGGGGATTTTCGTACATTCAAAACTATTTTGGCATGGACCCACCAGTTCTGCAGAGGCTGCACAGAAGGTCTGAGATGCTGAGCTTGATCAAGACACTCTGCTTGGCACAGCATAACCTATATTCATGGATTTCTACATAGGGAATCCCACATAGAAATATAGGGAACTCAATGCCTAGAGAGTCAACCTTTTGCTTTAGATATCAAAGGTGAGCAGGTGTGGGTTTCTTTCTTTTTTTCACTTTATTTTTAGGCATGGTGATTTCTAATTCTCTTATTAACTTCAACTAGGGTCGGAAGTTAAAAATTTAGTTTATAATTTCTAAATTAAACATGCTTATATATTCTGATGATGGGCATGCTGCAAACACTATGGTCATTGATCAGCTTAATTTTCCTCCTATCAGATTGCTAGGAGGAAAAATTAACTCTATCCCAGCCAAAACCAGGACATGTTGTTAGGTTCAACTAGTACTTTGAGATCCTGTGATGGAAGATGCTGTAGAGTCTTGGTCCATGTGTTTGATCCTCTGCAAGTGTGTACACAGCCCATTGAAAGTCCCCAGAGTGCAATCATTACTGCACAAAAGACAGAAATAAAGTTACTTGTCCCTTGCAATTTCCATGTACTTTATGGTTTAGAGCACAGAGAATATATACCCATCTTTCCTTTTGTGAAGGAAAGAGCACTTGATTATTTCTGGTAGTGGGAAATGAGATGAGATTGTCTGTTCCAATTGCTGTAGGGCCATCCCAAGTACAGCCTGCTAACAGCCTGTCATCCTGGGTAAATAAACCAGCTTGGGAATGGAAAAATTTGCCCAGCCTGCACAACAGTCCAGATGTGTCCTGGCTGGAGGCAGGGACAGACCTCCTCAGAGGCTTTGTCTCACGTTTTTCTGCATCTCCAGCTATTACAGCTGTGTTTTCACAGACTTTCCTGTGTCATCCCTGGGAAGACAGCTGGCTGTGTCTTTTTAGGCCCAGTAAAAGCAAAATTCCTCGTGATCTCCATAGGAGCAGGAGCAGCATCAAAGCCGTCATCAGGCTTTGTTGCTTTATCTCATCTAAGAGGCTGACAGGAATACAGGCTCAGTCTAAACTAACTTGAGGGCTGTGGCAATTTTAGCAGTGGCTTAATTAGCTGCATGAGGCTTTCTGTGTCAGACATCACTCTAGAGAAGTCCAGTGGGGAGGAATTATGGTATCATTACTTGCAGCATATCAAGGCTTTGGCCTTTCAGAGGATGCCAGTGATGTGTTGTTGAGTGTTAAAATGTTCTGCATTACAACCCTGAGCCCATCTGTAATGTATGTTTGAGGATCTGATTTCCCCAGAACAGTGCCATGGAATGCTAGGCCCTGTGTATCTGTATTTTACATAGGATGTGTATCCATATTTTACATAGGATGTGTATCCTTTCCACAGATGCTGTGTCCTTCAGGATCAAACTGACATGTAGGCTCAGAGGTTTTGGTGCCTGCTTCCCTATGCCAGTGCCAGGGGTACAGTTTGTATTACTACAATGATGTAAGATCACTATAATGGCATGAGAAGGGAAGCAAAGGCATATAAAAATGGCAAGATTAGGAGAGAAGGTGGCCAGAAAAGCACAATCCCAGCATATCTATAATTTTCTGACTTAATCTTATGAGACCTTGAGGTTCTAGAGGTCAAGATCAAAATTTATCTGAAGATGAACCTCACTTAGTGTCTTCTATCTGCAAGTTCAAATGGTGTCAGTAAGGAAGTCAGAGTTATTTTCTCTGTTCTATTAGACCAAAACCCGAGGCAAAATGACTTATTTCAGGTTGCCCAGAGAGTCAGTAGTGGAGGCAATATGAGAAGCTGGGTCTTAAGTCCTAGAAGAGGGAATGCAGAACAGCTTTTCAGAGCTCAGACTACAGGCAAGGATAAAATCAGCCTCAAAAAAAGTAATCAAATTAAATTCTGCTTTTGGAAGGTAAATTAAATCCCCCCCTTTTTTTTTTTTTTTTTTTTTTTTTTTTTTTTTTTCTGCAGCCTGGGGAATGAGCATGTTTTAGATCCAACTGTGTAACATTAATCACTATATGGAATATTTCAGCCAAAGGTCATCCCCAGGGGGCCAACTATTAACATATGGGATTTATCTGTCTACTTCTTCCATAAAGATGCAGTGTGCTGGATAATTAAACTTCTGAGTGCCAGTGTGGAGTGTAGTTTGTTTTTTTCCACTGCTCTTTGTGATTCGATCCAGAACCATTTCCTTTCACTGTATGTTCAGAAGGGGAGGAAGCAAAGGTGGCATCCTGATCTTCATTATTAATACACAGGAAAACTTGGAGGAAATCCCTTTTATGCCCCTGGCTTTGTGTAAAGAAAACCCTGCAAGCTCCAAAGTCATATTGTTCAGCTCCTATATATATGTTCTTCTATGTGCATAGCAGATGTTTCTTCAAATACTTAACTGATGTTTCTGCAGAATTATGGTATGGAAAAACACTCATAGCAACCTGCATTCTCGTTGATTTACTTCTATTAAATTAAAAACCTAGGGAAAAAAATTACATTTAAAGCAACTACAGAGGAATAAAGAAAACCACAGCATCCTGGGATTCAAGTAAGTGCTTCCCCACATTATATGGAATAAAAATCCTGGTGTACAGGCAGCACTCAACTCCTGTTTGCAAAGGGGAGCAGGAGGACACAGGGAGGAATTTTGCCACTCTGAGTGAAGAAATTACACAAAGCTAAAGATATTCTGAGGAAGGCATCTAGCTGAAGCTGGTCAGGTACTGCCTTTTACAACCACCAGAAGCACTTACAAAGCAATCAGTTCAGTTCCAATACAGACACTTAGGGTAGGGTACAAATCTCTCTCTGAGGATACCCACCTCTTGCCCAGCCTTCATGACCTGCTTAGGCGAAATGCCTGCTTGCAGACAGCTAAAACTAAGCAAGGGGAATCCCACAGCAGCTGACTCCACTTGTGTCTGCCCTTGTAAAATACTCTACTTTGTTTCTGTTACAGTAAAATTGTTATTACTAATATTTAAGGTTATAATGTGGTAACACTCAAAGGCCAGGTATGGTGCAGGCACAGCATAAAATGCAATTCCCTGCCTAACAAAGAGGGATTTAAATTAAAGGATGATTTTCTTCAGTTTGACTAAAAAAAATTACAAACAGCAACAGGCAATTAAAATACATAATACTTGATTAATGAGATACCAGAATGCCAAAGTACATATTACAAATGTCCTGTGATGTTCATATGATAGAATGTTTACGCACTCTTGGCTATAATATTAACAAGAAGGGAATTTTTAAAATATTAAGTATTTCCAGTAAATCATTCTGTCTAAAGTGCAGCCAGTTTATTATTTTTTTTATTCCAACACACTGCTTTTAATTGAAAACAAACCGGTAATGTTTTACATTTATATATTATTTTTCATCTAGGAAGATCCCTGAGGCTTTTTGAGTGCTTTCTAGAGTTTCAGTACCCACAGTGTCAGGGAGAGAAGGATTGTCATGAGTAAAATGCAGTTGTGGCCACTTTTCTTCATCACGTGAACCATGGACTGTAATTTTCATGTGGTCAAAAGTCAAGAGGCATATACGAAGTGCCTTAAAGAAAGGAGAGGAATTCCAGGAATCTGAGTGGTTCACAGATGGGAGACAATGCTGACCACTGGTGTGTTCCTCTCTTAGGGGCTGCATCTGAGCTGGATTGACTCATTTCCCCGCCAGGGGTCTGAGGTACCAGGCAGCTCTTGCACTAAAGCCAGGCAATGTGATGACTCAATTTACCCCTTAAATTGCTTGTGAGATGTTTGACTCAGACCTATCATTTGACCACTGTCTTTTATGAGGCACCAAGTGAGGAATTAAGACAACAGGATAACAGGTTGATCTCAGCCATTGCTGGTCTTCAGGTGTGTCCTTGGTGAGTTGCTTCAACTTTCTGCCCCTCCAGAATCTTCCCCTTTCTCCCCTTTCCCCTTCCCCTTTCTTCTGTCTAGCAATATTTTTAACGTCTGGATACAGCCATGGCAGCTTAGGGGCTGCACAGCATTACAGTAATTTCACAAAGCACAAGATAATTCTGTATGTGTATGGACTTTGCTAAATTTACATCTCCCAATGATGCTCTATAACCACACACTTAAAGTGAATGTAACTCTGGAACAAAACACCATGAAAAATGTCCATGCTCCTTTGACAAGCCATGGCAAGAGACACAGAGTTTTTTGGTAATTTTGCCTCAGAAAAGTGTTAAATTCCATTTAAAGGTGTGGATGTGCAGGATCTGCTGGGAAGGCTGTACATATCACAACAAAATACCTGTCTGAACCAAGGAAGAGTTGGGAAACACTGAGGTAACGTGTCAGATTTCAGAGCAGGGACAAGTGCCTGTGCAGTGTCTAAGGCAAAAGAGATAAAAAGTCTTGATCAGGGCTACTACTAAGTGTCCTTAGAATACAAATTGTTAAGGCTTGCATACAGAAATTATATGGAGAGGTCTGTAAGGTCAAGAATGCAAAAGATAGGGAAATCCAGCCTTCTGCTGGCCTTGCAGTTAATTGTATTTCGTTGCTGTTTGCAATTTTCTGGCCATAAACTACTTCCCCCTCCCATGCTTCAGATGGAGGGTTGCTCACAGACCAGGGAACTAATTAATATTTATACTGTCTCGTTCATCCAGGCACATCATTTTACCATATGTATTTAAAAAGAATCAATTTTTATGGGGTTTTCTCCATACAGTATCCATGAGCACCACATATAGAACAACTATATCTCATAACACTTCTGTAAAGGAAAGAGTGCTGGGGAATGAGGCTGCCTATTGCCACGGCTGACACCGTGAACATGGACAACACAAATGGTTGCCCAGATCGGCATGTCACGGGGGGCTTTTGAAGGAGCATTTAGTATTTTTTAACATTTCATTTCTTCACAGGACAGCTCTGATTGTGTATGCAGGTGTTTGGCAGCAGGCTTGAATTGAGCCACATGTGACAAATGGCCACTGGTGCCCTGGATTTCATCTATTTCCAAGGTTTCTCCTAGTGGAAGAACAGCTGCACACCAAGACCTGAACAGGCTTTTAGTACGTACCAGGATTTCAGCCCTGCCTCCCAGAAAACGTGTTTCTCCAACTCGCTCGCTGCCATTCCCATGCTGGGGCAGAGGGTTATTTAGGATAAATTCGGTGGAAATAGCACCATCTACTGAGCACCCAACACTGTCCCTGCTGGGACCTCGGGCTGGGGGTTTTCCAGGGGAAAGGTCTGTCACCACAGCCCAAGGGATGCTGAATGCTTAGGTCCTCAAATTACTGAGCTCCTCAGATCAGGCTGAAGCTTTCCATCCTTGAGGTGACTCCAGTGGCTGTGCTGTGACTCAAGTCATCTGTTTCGAAGAAACGCAAAATAATCCCAGTGATAAATACACAAACGAAATCTATTTAATCCCAGTGTGTACCGCAGTGTAAACATACACCTCATCCCCAAATGTCTTTGTTTGGGGGAGTCTGTGCACACTGTGCCGTGTCCCAGATTCTTTCTCTTTTCCCCATCGTATAATGCTCGCTCGGAGACAGATTTTGGGTACGCTGAACACGTGCTGGCCGGCTGGCCGTGACCTCCTGACCCTTAACTTGGATGGGGACCTTAATTCCTACAGAATGGACGGTGAGAGCATCCACAGGGACAGGGATACGGGAAGGAACCCCTCGGGAAAGTTACAGGCAGGCACGGCTGGGAATTCTTTTCCACGGAATGAGGCGGCTCCCGAAGGTGAGCCCCGGCAGGAGTTTGAGAACACCCGCGGCTGCCCCACGCGCGATGTCCGTCCCGGCCACAGACCGCCACACAGGCCCAGTTTTTCCCCCGTTTCCCTCGGGATTTCCCCCCCTGCCATCCCCGGCACCCCGGATTTTTCCACGCCTGACAACAAAGGAGGCGGCGGGGCGGGCGCGGCGGTGACTCAGCGCGGGGCCCGCCCCCGGCCCGCCCCGCCGCTCCCCTCAGGCGCGGCCGGGCCGGTCCGCGCGTGTGGCGGGGCCGGGCGGGCACTCGCGGCAGCGGGCGGGCGGCGGCCGCTGCTCTCGGCCCTCTCAGCTCCTCCTGCCCTCGGCCCCCGCGCTGCCGGGCGGGCAGAGCCGCCCCGCCGAGGTAGGTGCTGTGTCTGCTCGGCACACAAAGGCGATGGCGCGGGATATCCCAGCCCCGGGGCGCTGAGGGACGGCGGCTCCCGGGGAAGAGAGGAGGGAGCGGCGGGTCGCTGCTGGGGGCACCGCGCCTTCCCTCGGGAAGGGAAACACGGGGAGTTCGTCGTGGCTCTGCATGAACCAAAAAGGGTGCCCGGGTGTGCTGCCGGTCCCTGTTCGTGTGTCCGTGGGGTGTTCGGGTGTTCGTGTGGGCAGCTTTGATCCTCGGTGACTCTGGCAGCCGTGGGAGCGCCCCATAGCACCGCGGGTGCAGGCTGGCAGGACTGGGGGAGTGGGACGGGGAGAGGAGTTGGAAAAGCAAATAAAAATGGTAAATATTTTTTTTTTTCCTATACGTAAAATGAGCATTCAGAGCAGCTGAACTTCTGGTGTGGGCAGTGGATGTCTTCTTACGGATCTTTAAACCGAGTAGAAGCTGGGAGCGGGACAAGCCCCGAGGAGCTGCTGCTCCTGTGCTCCCACCGCTCCCACCTGGGTCTGTCAAACTTTCCCTCCCGGACCCCGGGAAGTCAAATGTCCCGGTTTTCCTGGGCATTGGCTTAAAAGGCTGCGAAGCTGGCCAGGGAAATGGAGAAACGCGTTGTGGGGGTGCATAAGGGGAAGGGGTGCAGAGCTCTGTGTGCCTGAACTACTTGTTTGCTTCAGCCACTGAATTTTTTCATAGCTCAATGAGTTCTGGCATAAATTGATACTAGGCAAATGTGGTGTACGGCTGTGGCTGGCATTGGAGCAGAATCTGGCCCTGTAAGCCCAGGGCATGCTTGTGGCAAATTCGGGAGAAAGACAGAAACATGTGAACTTGTGGGATTTCGTTGAGAATTCATATGGCCAAACCAAAATGTAACAAAAGGAGGAAAAGATGTTTCTGTGTGAGGGCAGTGTGGTCGCAGGGTATAGTTTATGGTGGGAGTATTGTTGAATAACTCTGGCAAGTGGAGCTGCTCAGTGTTGTGGTACATCTGTGTGTGCACTGAGTCCTGTAGCACCACTCAGGACATTCAACTTTCGTTGACTTGGCAGAGGACTGTAGAAGGATGTTGCTGGAAATGAGAATGATTGCTTTTGGATCTGGTGGGCAATTTGGAAGGCATTTAAACTGTCTTTAATTTCCTTGTGATATGAACAGGACACTGGGAATCTGTTGCTTTATTGATTGATGTTTTCCTATGGAGAGACAGTGTGTGCTATGAATGTGATGGCTGCTTTTTTGGTGTCAGTGATATTTGCTTGGGGACAATAAACAATTGTTTGCTGAGCTTTATTATAAAGAACCAAAAATGTCCCATATCTCCTGAAACAAAGCCTTTTCTGTCTTAATGCAACTGTAGGCCAATTTCACGCTTGGTGTAGTTCCACTGATGATGGTGGAGTTTTGCCAGGGATGGTTTTGGCAGGTGAAATGTCACTTTGGTGTCCATAATGCTCAAGAATATTGTCACTATATTTCTTCAGCACTTGAGTAGTGTTAATTAAAATGGCATGCTGATACTTCCCAAAAGTTAGAAGTGGGAGAATCATCTCATCAGGTCCTCATGATATTTTCCCACTTGATTTCTCCTTTCTGCTTCAGATCTCATATCCCTTAATTTATTCTCTTCCTTCTTTTTCAGTCTTAGCATCTTTTTTCTCTCTTCAAAATTAAGAAGTTTCTCTGAAGTCCAGTTCACCTCCAAGCATTTAAAGGGTTTGAGACCGTGTTGAACCGTGCACCACCCCTGCACGACTGGGTAAGTGAGGAGCTCCGTGGCAGCTGCAGGGGAGATCTTTCTCACATTCACTCTCCTTCCCAACCTGATTTGTGTGGTGGCTCTGCTCAGCGTGTTTGCTGAAGTGGCAGATTGTTTGTCAGAGTCACACAGTGGAACAGCCTGGCTTGAGAGAGAGTGATGGACTGGGCTGGGGGTGGGGGAGTCTCTCAATTTTTACACAGCTGCCCATACTCAGGGCATTGAGAAACTGGTTTTTAGAACATTCCTTCATCATTTCAGTAAGGGCAGGGAAATTACCTAAAAATTGGGGCAGAAGGCTTTTTTTTTTACCTAAAAATGGGGAAAGAGAGAAGAAATAATCATGTTTGCTAGCCGTGGGAAGAAGAGTGGAACTGTTAAACAAGTAGTTGGCTCTAACAGAGCTTTGGCTCTATCAAAGTTTTAAAGAAAATATTTTATTGAATAAAGCTATGTTATCTTTGTACGCGGTTAACAGTATTAAATACATGTGGCCAACTCTTAATCTGTTCTGGGACTGTGGTAGTTGTAAACAGAGCCAGTTTCAGTGCTCAGCTTCTGCTGAGCCGTTTTGTATCTGACATCTCTGTGCTTTACAACTTTGATCTATTTGCATCTCCTAAGAGCCCAAAGAGAGCATGTCTGACACAGCTCAGGGCTGATACCATTCTGACAAAGTATCAAAGAGCAAGATACATCCACCAGCTCACTGTGAAAGGGAAGAAAATGCTTAATGCTTCTTCAAGTCAGTTATTAGTCTAAAGTTTGCTCTGGTTTGGCCAGACCTGGCGTGTTTTTCACTGTCAGTGAAGTATGGTTTGCAGCACAACATAATGTTGCAAAGGGCCTGCAACTCTTCTGTGTTTACTTAAAAGCCATGTAAGTCAGGGTTTTGATGTTTTGTTTTGACATAAGACAGTGGAAAGAGAATCATTTCACATGCTAACCTGAAAATAAAGCTGCAAATTTGATAGGAAAAACCATATTTTTATGAGAAAGATAAATTATCTGTTTAGAACTACATTTATCGGTGATACTTCCACTTCCATGTCTTGCATGCTCTTGCCAGGCTTATCTCTTCGAATGCTTAATTTATATTAATCCTTCTAAAACCATGCTGAAGTGGAATACCATGTGGGGAAGACACATTCCCTTTGCAGATGGGGAATAAAAGTACAAGCAAGAAAATGAGTGTCTGTGACCACACAGGAACTGCGTAGTGGTGGAAGAACTTGAACTCATGTGTCCTGAGCTGTCAGCTAGTGTTGAAATGAAAGTGCTGTCCTTGCCAGAAGGAGTGGGAGAAGAGGTACAGCCCAAAAGGCGCAGTGTGAAAACTGGTTGGGTCACCTGGCTGTGATGTACTCAGTGGTTGACTGCTCTTCCACCACAACCATGCTGGTCTTTGTTAGACTGTGGAAAACAGAAGGGTTTTGTAGTGATAAGTACTTAAACGAAGAGACAGCATGCACAGGAGAGAAGAGAAAAAGGAAAGGGACGTTTTTCTTCTCCTTTCTATACCTGCCTTCAAACAGTGGGTGCTGTTAATGATGGGTCTCTGGCTGGGTCTTTGGGGAGGTCCTTCATCTGTCCCACTGTACAGTTGTCTGTGAGCAGGTGCCAGCAGAAGGGAAGAGGAGACTTTGCAGGGCCAGGTGGGTCAAGGCAAGGCCAGACTGCCTTTCTGTAACCCCAGCAGCTGGGTGAGGTGGTTTGAGTGCAGATCCCCAGAGACAAGGCTTGTGCTTTTTTTTTTCTAAAAGTGTTTTCTAAAGGGGTGGCTGCTCTTGATTGTGATACGCATAGACACTCGGGTAGCTGCTCTTCTCACCTGGCTGCTTTTCTGCTTTGGTTAATTGGTGTGAAGGGCTGTGGGTATTGCATGACAGCAGGGAGTGGCCTGTGGCAGTTCTCCTGTGGCACAAATCTTACGGGGCTGTATGAGCAGGGAGCAATGGTGTCTGCAAAAAAGGAAGGATGTGGTCTTTTCTTCCATTTTCTGTGTAACTCGAAGAACTGGAGCTTACCTGCTACCTCTCTTCTCTGTCACTTTGGGAAAACTGAAGTGTTTTTCCTTGTAGCAGTGTGTTTGGTGCGTAATGGTTATAATTGTGAAGTCGGTCCTGTTTGTAACTTTGGTTTCAACACAACTTTTTGTGCTGACAGCCTACTTCTTGTGCTTAGGCCAGTGCTGTAAGTTTTGTGCAATGAAGGGTGGGACTCTCACAGGTGGGAGAATAGTGTTTCCAAGCTGTGTCTATAAAACAATAAGTTGCAAAGATTTTGGAGCACTTGTGGGTAGTGCTGTCTGCTGGTTGTCACCTTTTAAAATAACTTTTGAAATCAGTATTTCCTCCACTGGTTTAGCTTGGGTGTGTAGCTGAAAAGGCAGGTTTTGTGGTGACTTGGTGCAGTTTGCTTGTAGCATAGATCTAGTTTGCAATGGAGTTTAGTGAGTCTTTAGTAGGTCTTCAGCTTGCTTAGCTGGGACAAGAATCCTAGTTTTATGATATCAGCAGGACCACAAATGCAATAACCTTTGCCTTGTTTAGCTTTATTTATCCTAGAAGCAAAACTCCTAGATTTGCTTGCATCTTTAAAATGTTTTTGACAACATGAAGGCAGAAGGTTGCCTTTTGTGCACATACATGCTCCTCATCAAGAGAGAAACAGTGCAGTCATTTAGGAACAGTGGGACAAATCCCTTTCATTTAGATGAGGACAATTTCTTTATTTTTACATTTATACTTCAATTTTTGGCAGCATGTGTGCTTTCAGGATGGGCTGTAAAACCTCTGCTGTCCTTTAGCAAATCTCAGCCATTTACATTTACAGCCTCTCTGTGTGAGCTGCATTAGAGTCCTGTAGAGAGCTTGTGATGACAAAGCATGAGAAGTGCTGCTGCTATGAGGGGTATTTTAATATCTAGTTGCTTGTGGTGGGATGGATCTCGTTTTTTACCTTGTACTGGAGAATTACTTTCCTTTCTTGTAAGCTATAGAGCTGAAACCCAGGAATGCTTCTGAAGGAGAAACTGCCTTCATGTTTGGCTTCATTTGAAGCACTCCCTTTGCTTTCTAGTATAATATATTTTAGTCAGGTGAAACTCAGTCTTGAAAATGTTGCTCTATAAAGGGGAACTCACTTTGAGCTTCTTTTCCTTACTTGATTAATATTTAGGGTTCTTCTGTGCCCCTTGAAGTATGTCTAGTTCACCATGCTTGTGCCCACTGGTGCTAACTACCTCAGCAGGTCAAGCAGTGTCTGCGCTGAAGGGGAGGCAAGCACTGCCCATCAAAGGTATTTCAATAGTCATGGCATTCAGTGGGTTGGCGAGAGGAGGATGATGATGGCAAATAACAGAACAATTCCTTTCATTCCTTGCCTGTACAGTGAGTGGGCATTTGTCAGACCTCATGTACATACACAGGCTTTTTTTTGTTCTGGTGCTAATAATAAATAGAGTTCACAGCTCCGAGTGGCCAGGACGATGTGACGAGAAGTGGGTCAAGACCATTCGTGTGTGCATAACTGCATTCCTAATCTAGGCCAGTGCATGTGCTGGATGCTTCTAAACAAGCTGAAAAGATTTCAGGGAAGTTGGAGTTTATGCTGTCAGCTGGATGCAGTGCACCTCTAGCTGACTGGAGCACTTAAGGACAGGGCTCAGAGTGAATAGTATGGAGCAGATTTGCATGTTAGAAGGACCACAGAGGTACAGCTTTACTGTTTAGAACCTCTGAAGAGTGAGTAGTTTAAGGCAAAGTAAATTTTCTTCTTCCTGGCAGAATGACTTGCTGAGCAGCCCTTTGAACATATGCACTACCCTGCTATTTGACTGAAATATGTCTCTGCTACCTCAGTTTCCTCTGAAGTGTCACTGGGCACAAAGATGACTTGCTGAATGTCTCATTGCATTGCTGCATGTCCTTCAGACTTGTTGCAATGGTTGAGCTCCTTGGGGCCTTTCAAGGAAGGGTGGATGCTTGGCCTCACCCTGAGATGCAGTTTGGAGCTTGGCTGATGGTAGAAGAAAACCAATTTTCATCTGAAACCACTGGGATTTGTTGAGTTTATTTTTGGAGAAAGTAGAGAGGAAGAGTTTGATTGGGTTATGATTTCTTTTATGGTTCTGTACTTAGGGTTTTTTTTTTTATCCTAGAGCTATTTGAGGTTACTTGTCCTTGAAGAAGATCTATGATATATAAGGCAAGCTGTAATACACTTTTTTAACTCTCATAATACCTGGCACATCACTGCTGCTCCCTGAAAACAGTCTGTCAGAAATTTATACACAAGTTTGGATGGGAATGGAGGTGAGGATAGGGAAAGAATCATGGTAGATTTGCTATTTTCATTCTCTGGGATTGTTTTGGTATCTAAAAGTAAACCAATCTATTCTCTTCCAAGCCTCAAGTACATTTGAGGCCATCCCTGTCTAACATGCAAAAGCAAACAAGTGCTGGGGATTGTGCCCAGGGTGTTGAGGGTGTGGGTAGTGGGCTTTGCCACACAAAGAGGTGACCTTTGGAAGGTGAGCGTGGCTTGCCTTGGCACTGTCCCACCATTCTCCTGTGTCCTTTGTCACAGTGAGCAGCCAGTGACACAGCACCTGATCAGAAGTGCTCAGGCACAGGGAGTCTGGTGTGTCTGGAAGGGAGCCCTGGCTGTGCAAGGGTTGTCTGTGAGTGGTTTGTTACCACAGATGGCAATTGTGGCAGCCAATGACTCTCCAAAGGTAATGTTAGCCTGCTCATTACTCTCTATTTATCTGTTTGTTCTTTCAAGTACAAGAAAGCTCAGTAAGTCACAGGCTTCTTACACAAAATATGAGCAAACAGTCTTCCATTTTCAAAAAATACATTGAAAGCAAACTTTGTAATTCAAGAAAATAATGTTTATGAAGAGCAGAAAGCATTTATCTCCTGATGTGAAACTAAATCCTGCTGAAAAGATTTCAAAAATATTATCTGAAGTATAGCAACTAGAAAGTCAAATTTGAAGCTTGTCCTGAAGACTGGAGTTGATGAGTGTCTGTCAGTCTTAGGTGGAGGATTTAATTTAAAAGGTCAAAGCAGTGTTACAGACGCCATTGTATCAAAACTCTCTTTTGGGGAAGCTCCACTCTGAGTTCTTGGGCCTGTCTTACTTTGTCTGCAGTTAATGACTGATTCATCTGGGCATAAAGAGGGAGAGCTTAGAGGCATCACCTGGCCTTGTTATATTCTACATCCTTCTCCTAATTGGGCAAAAGTGCAGTACCTTCTCAGTTTCCTCTATAAATGTA
Organism: Lonchura striata; assembly: GCF_050655825.1. NCBI lineage: Eukaryota > Metazoa > Chordata > Aves > Passeriformes > Estrildidae > Lonchura > Lonchura striata. Next base: position 69,359,418 of record NC_140741.1, read on the forward strand.
ACTTACTGAGTGTGCAATGACTGGTTTGGTTTTGGTTTGTTGGTTGGGGTCTTTTTCAGAGTACTATGTAAGTGAAATAAAATAAATTTCCTTGCTTGAGGATTTGAGGACAAGTTAGCACATGAAGTTAAAAAATAAGTGTGCCAGCTATTGTTTTGTTTTCCAGTGGCCTGAGGGTCCTTCCCACTCATCACTGTTGTAAAGAGACAGTCTCTTCCCTGAAGAACTTAGAGTTTAAGTAAGGGAGTGTGTGAGTAGATATCAGAGACACAAAAAGGTGAAGTATGTCAGTGTGAGGGTTGAAGTGGAAAAAATTTTCTTGGAATTAATACAGCTGCTCTGATGGAGAGACAGATTTTTACTTAAACTTTCACTGTAGCATTATGTGTCTCTATAAAGCCTCTTCATTGCTCATGTTTATTGCACTACAGGAAGAAATTTTAGCACTGTAAGCTGCTCCAGAGGCTTCTATATAATTTTCAGCTGGTTAAGGCCTATTTTTTCTCTAAAGAAGCACTAAAAAAGCATCTTCTCAACCTTGGTACCTATTTCCAGGTAACTAATAGTATCAACAGATCCAAGACAATGTGTTCTTTAGCTAAATCCATTTGCCAGCTTCAGCCAAAAGTATTGCAGGGAGGAGAAACACTGGTCTATATAGTAAATAGAATTTTCAAAAAAAGCAGGGCTTAATACAAGTTAGACCAGTACTTTTTTCTGAGAAAATTTCCAGAACTGTCACTTTAGTTGTGCAATTTTAGAGCAGATGACTAAAACTGGGAGCCAGCTAAAAATGCAGTCAGGGGTCAGATAGATGAATGATACTGTGATACCTTTTCAAAGGAACTGGGAGAAGAATTTCAGGATGAGGAAGTATTTAAGTCCTGGGGGACTTCTTGAATGTTGTGGCAGTGGGCCATATGGATACCTAAGTAGCTAAATTTTTTGCTCAAATTGTAATTCCTGTGTCTGTCTAGTCTCCTCCTAATCCACTGCCATGATTTCCTGTGGCTAAGTAGTTCTTGCTCCTCCCAAGCTGTCCCAATGTTGGCAGCACGGGATGACTGCAGGCAGCAGCTGCCAGGGAGAGGCTCCTGTTTCTGTGGTGCTGAGGTTGAGGTGACCTCAGTGTGTGATGTACAACAGCTTTGCCCCAGAAGGGTGCCCAGGTTTATATTGCTGTGCCAATTAAGATCTTGGTGTCTGGTACAAAATTCATAATTGCTGAAGCATCTTCCTATCAGCTTTCAGTAAAGTTGTTTTCCAAAGCATTTTAGTTTTCATTCCCCACCACAGAATTATGAAAGAAAAAGGTGACTGGTTGCTGGAGAACAAGTGATGTCACCTGTTCTACTCTCCTGTGGGTGTTTTTTGTATTGATGGAAGGCTTTGTTTTGATGCTTAATTCTTTTGACTGACAGCACCTGGTTGCATACAGGGGAGTGCTGTGTGTGTAGTTCCTGTTCTTTGCACTAAAAGGCAAGAGTTTAGAATGATCTTTAAAGTAGAGGAGTGTGTGCTTTCAAAGACTTTATTCCTTCAAACACTGAAATTGAAGTAGTGAATCAAATTGGGCATGGCATGCATTGATAAAGTGGTGCTTTGTTAAATGACTTCTCTAAGGGATTGTTTCAACCCCTTCCTCCCATTTTAGTATTGGATCTTAATGTCTTTATTGCAAGTAACATCAGCACTAGTAGAATTAAGAATTAAAGTTTGAGCCAGCAGTATTTATTCCTGTTTTATCTCTAATGATGAAGAATCCTCAGCTGATTTCCTGCTCAGATTTGATGATTCACAAGTTTGAGGTTCATCTTTATTTTATTTCCAGAATCTCATTTTGGTTTAGGGTATTCTTCTCCCCTAATAGGAAGCTGATTAATTGATTGGTAAAACAGGCACAGATGTAGTTAATTTATTTTGTAAGTGCAGATGTTTCGCATATGAGGATGTTGGGTGAAGATTGGATTTAGAAAGACCCAGATTACAACACCAGTCAACAAAACATTGAATATCACAAAAAACTTACTGCTGTAAAAGCAATGACATTAAGGAGCTCTTATTTCTCTGTATTTTCCCCCAGGAAGAGGAGTGGAAAAAAATTCTGTACTGTAATATTCAGTCATTCAGATTCCTAAGATTAAATGTCTCTGTAATTAATGCACTCTTTCTTTTCTTTTTTTTTTTAAGATTGTCATAGTTAGGATGCCATGAACTCAGCTCAGGGTAGCATGGTTTGCTACATGGGAGGCTTTTCAAGAACTGTAAGAAATGGTCTCCTTGAGGAAAGAAAGGATAGGGAGTTCCACAAGTCACTTACAAAAATTACAACCATTGCAATTAATGTGGGCAAACTGGGTAATTTTTACATGGGATTTTATAAAATGGTGTATTTTAAAAACTGTGTCAGGGTAAACACATCTTTCCAAGATCTATTTAAAGTGTATAAATATTTATTATTGTCCTTCTTTTATAGATTAAGAAACAAAGGCTGAATTGACTTGCCTAAAGCTATAACTAATTAATGCAAGGATAGAATGTGAACTTGGGACTTTGAAGTGAGAGAACAACAAACAAGATGAAACACTGCAAATGGAAGCATAATGAAAAGATAATATAAATTTTATACTTCAAGCATAAACTCACTACTCCAGTATACAAATCATCTTCCCATAAATGCCTTTATGCAAATAAGCAGCCTAAAAAGCTGTTTCTCACTATAAACAGAATCTGTTTAGACCAGATCATTTCTTTACTTACCAATTTTGTGCATCCAGCATTACTCCCATTAAGCTTGTTGCTTCTGAGAAAATTCCTAAAGACAAACTGGAATTTAAATTAAATTTTCAAATAAATTTGCCTGGTTCTCTTCATTTGAACTAAAATTAAACTTCATCCTGAAAAGCTGCAGCAAAATCATGCTTGAAATTTCCTTTACTTATCTCCCAGGTAGATGGTTGGTGTGAGTCAGCCAGAAAACTTGTACTAAATGTGGGAATGGAGCTGACTCAGAGACAAGTGATTGGCATAATTTTATGGGATGTCACCAACTGCAGCTTCAATAAATGTCAGTTTTTCCTCTGTCTTGGTCAAATGTTAATTTATTTTTAATGAAAAGGATGATGGATCTCCAAGCACAATTTTTATTTCTCTGAATTGCTTGCTGTAGAGGTGATAGCACAGACATGGTCACTGCACCACTCCAGTGTTTGTGCATTTTGGAAGAACAGTGTAGTCCTGTAACAGGATTTCAGATTTGTCTCCTCTTTTTCTGGACATTAATTTGGAAGGAATTTTGGAAATAATTCATTGCAGAGTCTATTCCTTGTAGTGGTTTTGGTAAATTCCTTTGTGTCACTGGTGGAAATTGAGAGATAGGGAGTTTTTAATGGCATGTCTGCATAACATTAAGCAATTTCAGACTTTTGTAATGATATTTTTTTTTCTAAACATGTTAAAAGCAGACCAAACATTTTCTAGTTTTCTGAGCTTTTAATTGTCTTCTCTATTGGATGTTGTTTGAATTGCATGCCTTTGCCTCAACTGTTTTGTTTGTTCTGGTGTTTGTGATTCATTTGAATGTGCACCAGCCAGCACTTGAATAATGGAAAACCTAAAGTAAATAAGTGATAGTGCCTGCTAGAGAATCAAAAGGTTCTACTGTGAGCTGTGGTGCTCTTTAGAACAATTTAAATATCTTACTGTAAACAAACTGTTGAATGAAGAGTGGTTGAATGGAAGCTGAAAAGCTTGAATCATTCAAGTTTGGGACACTGAGAGTCTAGACTAAATTTATTATTATTTTTATTATATATTATTCCTTTGAAGTTCTTAAAAGGGACTATAGGGCATTCTGAGAAGGGCTTTCTTTACCTCTGTTTAGGGTTTATAATTTAATCTAGGGTTTGGAGGATTAAACTGGGTTTATTCTCGTTGCACCAGGGTTACAGTTTCCTTACATATATGGCAATTTTTTAAAGGTAAATGGATTGGGCTTTTTTTCCTAAAAGTGAAAGGTGCTTTAGAATTTAGATGCCAATTCTGTAGTTAACAACAGGAAGTTTGTAAAATGACTGGAAGTGGTTCTTGAAAGATTCTGAAATATTAAATATGTTCATCACATTGATGGTATGTTCTTCCAATAGAAAAGGTATTTGTATTTTAAACTGGAATAATTTTGGTTTCTGGGGCATTTTTTGTTTGTGGTGGTGGGTTCTGTTTTGGGTTGGGTTTTTTGTGTGTGTATTTGGTTTTGATTTTTTTCCTTAAATGTGCCCCAGAAGCCAGAACTATCTTACAGAACACCTACTTTCAGAAAGAATGAGGCAAGTAGGTCCATTAGAGTTGATCCTTTCATCATGTTTGATAAATTTTGAAAGAAAGTGTAAGACTGTAATATTAGACTGTAAAGAAAGTGAAATATGAGATAACAACAAAAAAAAAGGTATATCTGTTTGTACCATATGTATTTCTGCTACATCCTGAAGCTATAAACTTTCTATCTGAGCTGCATGAGATAAGCTTGTGTGAATCTTTCACTCCATCATCACAAACTCGACCTCTTCTGTGTTGAATAACTGTTGTCCTACAGTTCACATGTGGTCAGTGTGGTGATCCTCCAGTTTTGCCTTCCATAAACCTTGGTTTTGTTTGTCTGACAATTCATTTCCTGTTGATTGAAATTCTTAGTTTATTTGTTGTTGTTTTTAACATTCTGCCAAAGGCTGTTACTTGAACTTGTTTTCTTGCAGCACTGGGCTGAAGCTTGTCAGAGCCTGGACTCCTGGCACCTTTTATTGCTCAGCCGTCAGTTTACATGAAGTTTAGGGGAATTTCATGGAGGCTTCAAACCTCTTAAAAATTTGGCTGATACTGGCCAAAAGTTATGGGGCAGGTTGCATATGCACACTTACCTTATCATACAAGAAATCTAAGAAGGTTGTTTAATGTAAATTTGTGACCTGGCCCTGTATTTGCTTATTGGTTATGGAACACTTCTCCTGAATGTGTTTTTGCAGCTTTGCTTTTTACCCAGGGAACTCCCTGTGGTAGCTCTGGTTTTGCTAGAGCCATAATGATTTTATTAAGATGTGGGCATCAGAATGGCATCCTGGAGTTGTCCTATCTTTTGTGTAAATGCTTTACTGCATGGTTGCTCCCTCTTTAGAAAGGCTGTTGTGCAAGCAAACCATGCTGACTTCCTTCAGCATTATTTAACTGGCAGTTTGTGGGTAGTGAATGGGGAACAGTAGATAAAGATTTTGTTCTTGCTGACTTTCTGACCGGTGAACCGCATAAAACTTTGTAAAGCTGGAGCTGGGGAAAAAACCCAGTGTGTTTTCAGTTGCATTATTTGGTTACAGCTGTAAAGGGTAACGTTCGTTTATCACTTCCTTCTAGAAGCTTTCTGTAATTGCATGAGCTATTCCTGCAATTCAGTGACATGGGCATCACAAAGGCTTGAAAATTGGAATGCATTGGAAACTCCTGTTATTTCAAATTATGTAGTTCTAAACTGGCTGCACTTCTTTGGGTTGAAAGACTAAGCATTGACTTCAACATACTGCTGGGTTGTATCACAGAGGTGATAAAAGTTGATTTTACAGGAAGTGGAAACTAGTGTGGAACTCAGTAAGCCCATGGTGAATATATGTTGGCTGCTCACAGATCATATCATAAAGCAATTTATTTGTATCAGTGGCCTGTCACATCATGTAGGATTAATATTTCCTTAAATAAAGATTTTTTATTAAGGAAAGCTAATGCAGACCTGAGCTTCCATTCTAGCTGTAATATCTCTGTAGGCCAATAACCACATGTTTTATCTGGTTTTCTTCCCAGTGCATGAACATGCCTTGTGAGTAGCACATGAAAACCAAATATAACAAGGGTTGATACACTTGGCCAACTTACAGAGTATCAGGATCTCATTATTTTTTCCTCCTTCCTGCCTTTGTTTTTTTTATTTGAAATGTATCTATCTAATTTCTTTTTAGCAGCCTAGGCAAGGTTCTTTACCATTTCATCTGCAAATTAGTCTTTCTATGGGTATGGCTGTGTTGAATGATGAGCTCGGTTGTTATTTACTTATTTTTGTAGTAGTTTTTTTACTTGGCTCTTGAAGGAAGTGACATAGTTTTCCTTATTTTCTTTGTACATAAGGAAGGTGATGGTCACAGTCTATAGGCAAGGAACAAAGAAGGATGTCAGAAATACACCACTTACCACTATCAATAAAACTTTAATTAACTAAATGCTCTGTTTGGCTTCTTGCCCATGTAATATATAAAAATCAGAGAGATTCTCCTTAATTAATTATTACTGGTTATCAAAAATACTTACGTTTCCCTTTACAGTAAAGCCTGAAGAATAATTGGCTGACAAGTCTCAATATACAAAGAAAACTTCGTTGCTCAGGTTATCCATTTCCCTACATTTGCATGTTTACACTGGTGTGATGAAGATTTGCCTTTATCAATCCAATCCATATTCAAAATTGCCTTCATATATGCAAAGTATGAGTCCCATAGCAAGATTCCTGTTACATTCTTGTAAGAACTGCCCAAGGTTTGTAGCATCACAGAGGGGTTTGGGTTGGAAGGGACTTTAAAGATTATCTACTTGCAATGCCCTACCGTGGGCAGGGACACCTCCCACTAGAGCAAGTTTGGTCAGTGCCCCATCCAGTCTGGCTTTGAACACTTGCAGCATCATCTGGATTTGCTGCAGTATGAGGGATGCCATCTGCAGAAATCCTGGGAAAGGAGAGCTCCTGTTGAGCAAAGCCTGTGCCTTGCCTCCTCCTGTACCATTAACCTGGTTTCTCTTGATGTGATGTCTTGCTGCAAGTGCCGTTCACCACTCAGTGAGGATTTAAACTGTCTGAGCAGGAATTGGGCAGCTGGGCTGCCACTGCAGATGGTGTGACTCATCTTGCCTCCCCTAGGAGGAATGAACTTCCCTGCTCCAAACCTCTGTGAGTTTAATTCCCAACTATTTCTGCTAGCGACCAGTAACAGTTTGCTCACCTGTTCAGAAGGGATTGAACCAGAATCAGTTTTGCCTGCAAGTGGATATCCTTTGGCTGCATTTACAGTCACGTATAATGAGGAGGAAAACAACTCTGACTGCTTTACTTTTTATTCCTGAATCTTCTGGTTTTTGTCTCTAATCTCCAGGCTCAGACAATAAATGGGGTTTAACTGTGAATCCTAACACTGAGCTGATTAGATGCAGATCTGTGGATCAAACATTGGGCTGTCAGAAGGGAGACTTGCTGTGCTGCTCATGATGAAGTGGTGTCTTGTTAGATCCCCGTCAGACAAACCACACATCAGTGTGTTTTTCCAGAGCTCAGTGGTCCCTAGGTGGCATCCTGTGTGTACCAGAGGAGTGGAGCCTGCAGGGGCAGCATCCACACCATTGGAAGGGCAGCCCTGGCACCAGGCAGGACCTGGGACTCTGTCAGCTGGTGTGACTCTCCCCCAGTTACCCTCTTGTGGGTTGGGACTGTGGGACTGTGGGCCCCTTTTTCCAAAGGGTCGTTTGCATCTCCTGATTATTCTGCAATGAATCGGAGCTGACTTAAATGCAGGTGAAGGATGACTTCCTAAGCCAAGGTGTCTCTGCCAGACCCCAAAAGTGGTTGAGCTTTCTGCCCATGAGCTGTCCTGAGCTGCCTTACATCATCTCCACATCCCAGAGTGGGGTTTGCCACAGAGGATAGCAGCCTGTCCTGACAGCCTGCAAAGAGTGGGGGAAAGAAAACATCCTGAAATCCCACTCCCTACAAATTGAGAGCCCTGGTAACCATTATTATCTTTTGAGAGCCAGGACATCCCAGGGTTGCTCTTTGGGGCACAGGAAAACTCATTGTTTTCTTCCAGCCCATTTTTTTCATTCCCTGGTTTGCCATTCACGTAAATTTCCTTTTAAGTGGTGTTTACATTTGCAGCTTTAAAAATGTGGGAAAGGTTCTGTTGTGGCAGGCTGTAATACAGTGCAAGTAACTATTTCTGAGCTGGCCTTGCATTGCCTCTTGCCCTCTCATCTGTCATCAGCTCCCTCCTGTGTTTTGTGAAGTTTTTGCTTCACAGCTGAGAGTGGCACAGCAAAAAGTGAGCTCATACAGAGCTCAAATTATTGTTGAACCAATTCTCGTCTGTTTAATGGAAACCTTCCTTCTCCAAACCCTTTCACACTCCTTTTACTTGAATCATAAAACTTCTTCTGTTTGAACTTAGTGAAAACAAACCCCAAACCCTTTCTGCTCTAGATACAAAACACTTTGATTCCTTTCCCTGGTTTTGTTCTGCATTATTTACTGAGCTCCTGCTGGAGTAGCATCTTGGGGTAAAAAGACACTGCTTCTTAGCTGAACAATTTAAATTTTTCATCAAGGGAGATGTATAACCAAACTCTTTGTGAAATGAGTCAGCCATCCATTCTACTCCAGCTCCAAGTAGGAAGCTGGATCATTTGAAAACCCAGGAGAATTTGGACATAATAGGGTATGTACCTATGCAATAGTACTTCATAAGCTGTGGACATAAATGAGAACTTCTGGCTGGGTCTGGGAAAAGCTGCTATAAATGTATGATGTTGGGTGTTGGTGTGCATCTGAGCTCATGAGACTAGGGTGAATTTTTTCATGTTATGCTGAGTAGTGGTTTGTGAGCATCAGCCCATATTTACAAAAACTGTGTTACTTGTCTTTTCCATTTTTAAATTTTTTTCCCTGAGGCAGAGATGTGCCAGTATCTATTGTTGACCTTATTAAGTAAATCCATCTCTCCTTCTGTGTTCTAGTTTTGCTTTTTGGGTTTCTGTGCTATTGGCTAACTTGTTAGTGATGCTTAAGTTTAAGGGGATCTAAGTTGCAGTCAGTCATGTGAAGAAAAAAATAAATTGTATTTACTTCTGATTTTTTTTTCCTCAGCTCCTTTTGTTGCTTTTTTTTTTTTTTTTTTTTTTTTTTTTTTTTTTTTGAGATGGGTGATGTGAAGTTACAGGGTGTGGACAGCTTTTTAAAATTATCAGCCTTGCATTTATGCAGGAAAACCTTTGCTATCTTCTGAGGTCAGAATTTCAGCAAACCCACTATCACTGCAGAATCATTTGGGTGTGGATTCTCTCCACTTGCTGTGTTTGACTTTCACAAGGATCGGTACATATCTAAAAACATTTAATGAGCTCTAGTAAGATATTTTAGCCCTGCAGACTTGTTTCTCTGTAAGCATTCAGCCAGAATTATTGAGATCAATGGTTTCCCGTGTTTTATTAGCACAGCAGTTTCAGCTGGCCCTGTAATCTCATATTTCTTTTTATAACTATTTTATAAGGAGAAGGACCCAGTTAAACCAGTTCAGGTTTCTCTGTTGCATGCTCTAAATTGTAACAAATCTGTCTTGGCTGTCCATCTGCTGTGCTTCCCCTGCCTCTGCCATGTCTCCCTGGCACACCTGCATTTGTGTCAAAAGCTCTGCAGTCATTTAGGCAGCTGTATCTTTTTGACCATCTTTGCCTCCTTGTATCCAGATGTGTACACAAAAGTGCACAATCTGATGTTTGCCTGGTATTTTTGAGCACACAGGCCGAGATTACAAGGTGGTTCCACCTCTCTGTGCAGGACTGCTCTAGGCACTGAAATCTCCCAAGCCAGAGCTGTGTGTGACTCTCACCCTGGGGACAGCAGGGCTGGTGCAGGGACATTGAATAGAGAGTCCAGTGGGAGAGGGGGTGGCAGCTGCTGCAGGGTGATTAGGACAGCTTGTGCCATCTGATATAGGGAGCCAGGTGGTTTCTGTTTGTTGCCAGTAAGGGATAAAAGGTGGGCAGGAAAGAGGGGCCATCCTATACCTGCATCCATTGCTCCAGTGCAGGTAGCTCAGACTTTAGCTCTTGGGGCCTTATACCTCAAATATTTGTTTTCTGCTTCTCCAGACCAGAAAATACAGGTGAGCAGAACCTGAAGGCTTCTTCAAGACCTAAGGCTGAGGTGATTCTGATCTTTCTTTGGATACCTCTGACTGGTGAAGCTGTGCCACTGTGGTCTGCTCTGCTCTGCTACTGAACTGGTGGCACCAGGAGATGTATAGGAGCATCCACTACCTGTCTCCATGCAGGAATTCTGTGGTACAGGAGTGAGGTCAGGGGAGGGTTCTTTACATTCTCAGTTGGGGTGGTAAGACTTGGGTGCTTGCTATGAATTCAGGATTGGCATAAACCTGTTGGGTTGCCCATGTTATGATAACTTTCAAGTATTTTGTTGAATGTATAAATGGGGGTAGGTTTGTAGGTTTTGAGGATTCTGAAGGTCAAAACATCAATTTTAATGGACTAGAAATACATAAAAGTAATGGTGAAAAATATTATTTGTAAATTAGTTTTAAATAAATATGTAGTTTAGCCATAGTGAAATAATTCAATCTAACAGCTTTCCTTACCTGCCCTGTTCTAAGCAGCTTCAGGCTTCCCCCTTTATTACCTCTTGAAATTTACAGTTAAGAGGTCAGAACCAGGGTTTTTTTAGAAACAAGCAAAATGTCTCAGTAATCTTTCAAATTCAGAGGTATTTTCTTGATTTTTATTACATTCAATGAATTCTGCAACTTGCTATTTTAATTCAATACATAGTTGCTCCAAAGCTGAGAAAGTGATGAAAACTTAAGAATGTGAGTGAGATAGAAAAAGACAGCTCTAGTAGTACTAAAATCTGGAATCAGGACCAAAAATAATCAATTTGTGAACTTAAGATAATAATTACTTTCATAAATTTTATCTATAAACAAGATGTCTGTTCCACTTTGTGCCCAGCCTGCTTCAGGGGTTTTTTTCTATGTAAATAAAATCAGTTTCGCTTTGACTCTTTTGTGGACCTACTCTGCCTTCACTTACCTCACTTAATGCAGTGCTGATAGGAATATCAGTTGAAAGTGTGTTCATGTAGAACATTAGATCTGAGTAATTTTCCATGTGATGAAGAATTTGGGTAAGTGTATTGTATGTGACTAATTAGTGGTGCAGTTTATCTGCCTCTTCAGCAAACAAAAGGCTCATGTTACAGCAACCCTTCTGCAGAGAATAGCAATCAAGATTTCTGCTTAAATTATTTTCATCTTTTAGCATCTGTTCACTTCTAGAATACAAATCAACACCAATGCATTTTCCTGATATGTTTTCTTTGAATCCATTTTAGCTGAAAAGAAAAATGGAGGCATAGCATTATTTTGAGCCTGCATGTGCTTCGCTCGTGATGTAAAACAGTGAAACTCACAGACTGCAAGCTTTTGATATGCAGACGTTGCCCCTGGCTGTGCAAGAAGATATTTAGATGTGCAGATCATGAAGAAAATTTGTGGTCTTTTAAGGAAAGATTACACTTAGTAAAAATGAGTTTGAAAATTGAAGCTTCTATCTTAAATCTAATAGATACATTGATAGAGGGAATTACTCATAAGAAGGAAGTAATAAAACTGGTTCTAATTAGATTTCAAAGGTGAGGGTTATGTTGGTCATTTAAAGCCTTGGATTTCTCACCACCACCAGAGTTAATAAATAGCAACCTAGCAGAAAGTTCTGGCAAAGAATGGGTCTGCTATTAAAGGCCCTTTTGCAAGTTAAAACTGAGTGATTTGTGATCATGTTTAGTATCTGTGGCTTGTGCTGGAGTTGTAAGTACATGGGAAGAGATGGTTTGTTCTCACCAGTGTGAGATGCTTGGAGATCCTGCTGAAACGGAGCCATTATTTTATTTATGCATGTTTTGACTTGGCCTTCAATCTGAGTTGGAGAATGTAGGTCAGTTGCACAGTGAAGCTCTGGGTTCTGAAAAAGATTCCCAGTCCTGTCCCAGTGCCTCTTTCCAGTACCCTTTGGGCTTCATTAACAGTCTGCTCGCTGGCTTCCTCCAGCACAGAGGCTATCAGCCATCTGACACTCCTTTGCCCAGAGGCAGCGTGTTTGCTCAGTAATGAAGGAAATGGGTACCAAGTACTTTCCATCTTTCTAAAGCTGTTACAATCTCCCTACCACCACCAATATTAATCCAAATATTTGATATTAACAAAATCACAGTAGACTAAATAACATTTTCAATTACAACTGGATGTGATTGCTTCCAGGATGCTACTAGGCAGTATCTTAAGACATTTCTATCTGAAAACAAAATCTGACTAATGGGAGAGGGAAGAAGAGGCTGCTAATGAGATTATGAAGTGAAATATTGGCAAACAACATTTTCTGTCATGGAGACTAGGGAAGGAGGAGAACAAATTATGCAAAATAAATAGAGACCTTTATTTTTTACGTATTAATTATGGATTAAATTTTGTAGTTTAAGCAGCAGGATTTAATTTCTTAGCTGAATCAGATTTTATAGTTAGACTGTGGAATAGACTGCATTTGGGATAAATATTCATAACATTATTATTGCAAGAATTTAAACCAGAAGTGAGAAGGGGCAAAGGAATGGGGAGAAGTAAGAAGCAATTCTCTGTAAGGCTCTGAGACTAGGACTTGTGTATTTAATTGAGGGTTTTGTTTAGGTTTTGTTGAAGCTTTTGAAGCTTTTTCAGTCAGTAATATCAGTAATTCACACCTTCTGAGAAGTCAAGGATCTCTGACAGACAACCAGGGTTAATGAAAACATATAATCTGTAGCACCCACTTTCCATTAAATTGTTTCAACATCAAGGAGCTTTCACTGAGGATAAAATTTCTTATGTTTTGCCTGGTCCACAGTTCATTTTGGTTCTTGAATTCTTCATAGGGCTGTCTGCTATGAAGCCATTTCTTGCCTTGTTGAAAAGCGGGGGCTTTTTGCTTAGAAAACATTTGCACAATGGTGGTGCCTATTAAACATGAAATGTTCCTGAGATGTCCATTGGAAAGAATATGCATGAATAAAAAATGAACCACTTAAATCAATACTAGTAATTCTCTGCTTTCTTAATCTTGCCTGTTGCTTTTATTCTCTTTATTATCTTTCCATGATGGTCAAGCTTTCTTTTCAAAAGAGGCAATTTGGCCCTGATATTCTCCATTGCTTTGTTTCACCTGCCGCTCACACAGTAATGTGATAGGGATGTTGTGAGTTACACTTTCAGAACTGTGCATGCAAGTAATTTGTCATTAAAACATACTTTTTTTCCTGCCTCTTGCTGCTACTTGGGTTTTTTGCCATATCATCTCTTCTATTTTACTGCTTTTTATTATTTCATTTTATAGTGTCTTACATAGGCAGTGAACACAAAGTAAATTGATGGCTTCTGAATCAGAGGCTATTACAGCATTTTCCTGATTAGATGAGGTCTCCTTGCTCTCAGATAAATAATCCAAAGCACTTAGATGGAAGAATAGTTTTAATAAAACTTACCCTATGTTAAATTCCTGGAGATTTTTGTCTTTCTATCAGCAGTCCTCATTGGGGTTATTAATGCAGAGTTATTAACTTTCAGGTGTTCACTAAGGCTATGTTTCATTCACTTCAGTTCTCTTTTAGTCTTTTAATAAAACAGCATCATTAGATCTTTGTTATATCTGCACTTGTCTCTTATGTGTGGAGGATAGAGGTGATTTACTGTCTAAATTTCAAAGTCCCAAATTTTATGCTAAGCACAGTGGCCAGTGTTCATTGCAGCTGACTGACCTTCCCCAGAGGAAGGCTGATTCAGCAATAGCAGAGGAATGATGATGATAACAAGAGTCACTGGGCTGGAGGAATGGGCAAGTTTTAATACTGGGCAAAGAATAGCAAAGTGAATAATGGCCAGGTAGTGAGAGTGACCCTCCAGCACTGACTAATATTAGGACTAATTTTTTTTATCTTTCTGTGATCACAAAACTTGATTTTAATTGAGTGTATTCTCTTCCCCTTCCTTGTTAGCATGGACGTGGTCCCAGCTGGGGGTGGCAGTGAGCCCATGCACTGTGCAAAGTCAGGGAAGGCTGCACTTCATTGCTGCTGTGTCTGGGCCCTTTTAATAAAGTTTGAGAGCATGCAGCAGTAGTGTGTGCACTTTATGGTGATAACAGAGCCTCTTAGGCTTTAAATGCACTTTATTTCCATCAACAATATGGGGTTTTCATATAGCTTGATGCTGTGTCTAAGGTTTACCTCAGCATTTCCATTATAAGCCCGTGATCTCAAGGTATGGTGCTGTGCAGCAGCCTGGTTACAGAGGACTTAGTGGGAAAGGATTTTGTCAAGATTAAGAAAGGGAAAATTTTCAACTCCTTCTGAAGTTATGTAGAGTAAAAATAATTAAAGGAAAGAAAGCTTCCCTGTGTGTGATTAAAATGCTATTAGATCAAGTTTGAGGTTTTTGGAATAAGAGGCATGTCTGTAGTAGAGTGGGAATGTGGAGGGGTTAAAGGTAGAGTGGGACAGCATTTTTCATGAGGTGAGGACTGTGAAGTTGTTGGCACTGACCTGGAGTAGTAAACACAAATGTTAGCAAGGCTCCTGCAGTGAGCAGGGGCTGGAGTGACTGTAAATGCTGTTCTGCTGGAGTTCACCACCCCATGTGCTGGGAGCTGTTCCAGCCACAGGATCTGCCTGCAGAGCTGTTTCTCTGCATCACCATTTCCATGAGATGGAATTGCTGATGGCCTCTGGCTCAATTTATTTGGCTTGATGCTGGAATGGTGTATTCTGTTTGTTGGGAATTGTCTCCAGTTTGGAAGGGAAACTCTTGGATCTCTACTGGTGGCATATTTGTGACTTGTAATAAACTTTTCTGTGACTGTGAACCATGTGCTTGACTAAAATGTAAGAGGAAATTAATGGTACATCTGGCCTTTGTAAGGGTCAGACTTTCATTTTTACTTTCTTGGCTAAAGTTTCATGAATTCTGAGTTAATCTGAGTTGAGTGACCTTTTGACTAGGGTAAAGCCTATCCTGCCTTTCTTTTTATTTTCTCAAATTAAAAAGGTCTCATGGATCTGTGAAATTGTAATTCCTTGTGCTGTGTAAGATGGTCGTTCCTTGCTCATAGATCTAAATACACAATAGTTGGAAGCAGTTTAAGGTATTAATTAGTGGAAAAGGAGGACTTGAGTTAATCAGCTCCTTGTGAATGAAATCTTAATGGTTGTATTGACAGATTCCAGTGCTGGCCTTGTAGACTGTTGTAGGAATTCAGCAGTGTGCAGTGATATTCACTTCCCAAATGAAAGTCTGTTAAAAAAGATGTACTGTTTTTGCATGACTTCAATTCTAAATAATCTGTATTAATTTTTAATTTCATATTTTTAATGTAAATTAAATGAATAGTTGATCTAGAACTAATAAAGCAAATGATATGTCAGATTTTTAGAGTGAGAAGGGATTTCTGGCACTAATGCTAAACAGGCTTACATGTTACTCAGCCTCCAACTTTAGTCTGCCAATCAGACTTTGTTTTTCACATATTTTCTTAATAGTTTGCACATTCAGGGAAGGTTTTTTGCAAGAAACACTGTAAAAAAATACCAAACAGAGGTGATTCATCAAGATCTGTTCTGATTATATACAAAGGCAGTATGTGTGCCTATGTGTGTACATATGTATCTGTGTGTTTATGTGTATGTTTTAAACCAGCAGGCCTTACCCACACACAAAATGCAATCACATTGTGGTTTTTTGGCCACATTTATGGCCAAGAAATGGGCTTTTTATTCTCTTTTTAAGTTCATTTGTGGGCTTTAAAGGAAAACAAATAGATGTAAGCAAGATTGACACTTGAGATTATAAGGAATTCTAATATGCTCTGCCAGAGTTAGGGTCATCTTTTTCCAGTGATATAAAATTCACCAGTCTTACAGTTTAAGTAGGCAGGATTTGAAATTACTGCACATCTAGAAGTGTAAGAGTTAGTTAAATGCAGAAGGACTTATTTTACAAGGCTCACTTTGGACTTTCAGGGTCCACTTTGACTTTCCTGTTCTACCTATTTCCTTACGTAAGTTGATTTCTGATTTGGATTTTTTTAGTATTTTTTTTAATGTTCAACTTCTTGCAAAATAAGGAAGCTTGATGACAGCTCTCCAGAGTGCCGTGAAGGTAAATTGGGGCATGTTAGTGGACGAACACCATGTTTCTGCTCCTGACTTTAGTCCTGAGCTACCATGATAGCCAGTCAGGTGGGGAGAAACACTTCCAGAAAGTGACACCTTTTGTATATGTTTCCATATTGCTACCAGCTGTAACAACGTAAGTGTTATAAATTCAGTTTATGACCCTGTGTTGTGTGTGTAGGTTTGCAAGTGGAGCCCTTCTACAAGCTGACTACCAGCACAGGTGCATGCTCCTACATACACTGTGTTTTCCAAAAAGGCTCTGGAAACTTGAAAAAACACTGGTGTCTAATGAGAAGTCTCATGTGGATTTAAACCTATATTTGATTTGAATTTATTTAAATAACTGTCAGAACATGTGCTACCAAAGCCACTTTTCTCAAGACCTAATTGCTTTTAAGTCTTGAAGAACTCATCTTGTGGATGCACGTCTGCAATTCTAAACAGCTTTAAGATAAATGTAGATTAATGAAATGTCTTGAGAGTACTTGCCTATACATGCACTTAACCTAATGGATGAATAACTGATTATATGAATGTTTCATTACAGAGAGACAGAGGAGAGTCTAAAGTTTTTAATTTAAATTAAGAAGGCTGAGACTGACTTTCATACGTGTCCAAATAGTATTCACGTGTCTCCTTGCTAGGAGTCTGCCACTCATTTACAGTCTGATCTCATCCCTCTCCAACAGGAGCAGATGGAGATTCTTGAACTTGGCCCAAATTCCTAGAAGTCTCTGCACTGACATTTTGTAAAGCGTGAGAGGAACTGGGAATTTGGATGGCAGAGGGTGCAGTAACAGAGAATGGTACAAGGATGAAGCAGCAACACTTCCTGCACGTCATTCAACAGTGTGACAATGACAGTGATTATAGAATGTCTCAGTGTGGCAGAATAAATGTTCCTGTCTTGCCATCTAGGTAACATCTGACATGGATATTCTTTGTTTGATTGTTATGCTCCCCATCACTTCACCCCACCACCCATTTAATTAGCTCAGATTTATCATTCTCAATGACATTCCCAAACTGGAACATCCTGATACTTGAGTCTTTCTCTCTCTCCTCTCATTCAGATTTGTATGGGAATTTTGGCTATTCTGTGGATATTTTGAGGCCTGTACTGAAGATGAGTGTGAAAGCCACATGCAGATACTTCCTATTCCTCTTTCTCTGGCACATGCCTGCCCATTTCCTTGTGGTCCTGGCATTGCTGCTCCCCTCTGGGGGAATCTGGGAAGGAAGGCTCAGATCCCAGGGGATTTTGAACAAAAACATGACTGGTTCTGCTACCCAGTGTTATCTAATGGAACAAGCAGAGATGAGTGTGTGTATTAATGGAAATAAAATAGAGGGGGAAACTTTGGGTTGTTAGTTACAATAACATTTTCCAAATGGAAACATGATTCTGCCTTTTTTTAACAGGCAATTCTCCCTTGCAAGTCAGATTAGTAATCCCATTTGCCCACAGCTTTTCTGATTGAGCTCTTATTTGCTTCTTCAGGGGTTGTAGATTTTGTGAGCAATCTTACAAGTTGATTTTTCATAATTTAAACACTAAAGATAACAGAGAGTGCTTCTAGTGGAGTAACTTCTAAATACAAAATCCTCTTGCTTCTCTCAAAACATTAAATATTCACATGAGGAAAAGTCTGGAAGCTCTTCTAGAAAATGTGTGACTTCATCCTCTGTGCCAGCAAGATTTGTGTTAGAATGAAATTGTCATATTGCGTCTGACTACAGTTGTCTCTGTATTTAATAGGTGTCTACTTGCGTGGTAGGCTTTTCAAAGGAGAGCTGAGCACATCTTTTGTGCATTAGTAACATTTAATTAGTAGCATTATTTTAATATGTGGAGAACCTGTGTCTCTGCATGTGTGTAAAATTGCACACTAAGCTGAATTACTGCGTTGCAAATAATTTTCAGTTTGTGAACTCAAAATTGTTCCCCTTTTACTTAGTTTCAATTTATCAGTTATTTGTTCCACTGTTCCAACACAAAACTAAGATATTGTTAATTAATGTATTTTAAGTCTCTGGGACTGGGTGACAGTATGTAATAGAAGACTGAAGCAGGAAAGGGAATTACTGCTGGTGAGTGATTAGATGGATGCTGCTTTTCAGTACCTAGCAGGAAAACTGGCAGATGTGTAGGCTGCACACCCAGTATCTGTTTAATGCAGGCTGTTGGAGTTATTATCTGTCATACCCAGCTCTGACAAGCATGGACCAATATTGTGTGCATCTCTCAGTGTAGGAGTCCTTTGCTGTCTCTCACTGCTCCCTTCCTTCTTTGTGTTTCTCTGTGACAAAATAGCCATCACTGAGAATGGATCTTGTCAACCACCCTGCTGATCTGGATGTACTGAGCCAACATCCTCAGAAATTCCACAGCGGCTTCCAGGCCCCTCTGGCATCGGTGCAGTGATGTGGTCTCCCCTTCAGGATGCCCTGTAAACCATGTGCAGTTTGTACCCAGCCCAGAGGTTCTGCAGGAAGCACGATGCCATTTGGCACAGCTGTGCAGCTGAAAGCCACACCAGAGAAAATGCAAGGAACAGTCTGCCTTTCAAGCTAAATATTCCAGCAGCTGCTTTTGAGCAACAAGCCTGCCAGCTCACTGGATGCAATGGATAATAGTATCCCTTGCTGTTCAGTTTCCTTCTGTGCAAGGAACAGACCTCAGCTGACATTTCTTCTCAAGTTTTTTACCCTCATATTCAGGCCTGCACATGTGTTTGTGGTTTTCTTTTAAACTGTATGATATAGTTCCTATAGTGAATCTTAATTTAGTTCTTGTCTGACAAAGGTCCTCTTGTCTGTTTTACAAGAAGCATATGCTGACATCCACTCAATTCTTTTCATCAAGTATTTGGCAGTGTAATTATATACGAAGAGTTGTTCAGACCATACACCTGCTGAAAGATCTGGCCTACAGTATGTATTTTCCCCTGGGTTTTGATCTACTCAGCACTTGGAAGATAATACAAATATGCTTGAGGCATAACCATCAGTATTCAAAATCTGCATTTTTTTATTTCAGTCTTAACTATTGGTTTTATATTTAGTTTACTTTATGAAAGCAAAAAACTATAACCCATACATGCTAATGCACAAATTATGTAAAGAATTTAGAAAGGCATAAAAAATTTCAAGTGCTAAATGAAACTTCATATTTTGGTGACTGTGAGGTTAATTGCTCACTACTGAACGCTCTCCATCCCTCTTGGACAGAGGGGTAGAGGGCCTTAAGGGATCTCTGGAATAAAGGAGACTCCTTGGGTCCTTGTTGCTTTCTTCAATGGTAAATTGGGACTTAATAAGAAGAAATCACCTGGTATTTTCTTAACCTCTCATGTAGCATAGGTTTTAGTAGCAGCTGGTGAGCTGTTAGACTTTCCTAACTCAGCCTTGGAAATCTCAGGGACAGCTGACCATGGGCATTTTATCCAAGATTCAGGTAATGTGGCAGCTAACAGTTGTGCAGCTCTTATACACCCACTCCTGCCTACACTCTATGGGATTCAGTTTAAATGGCTTTGTATGCAAAAGTCCTGGATCCCACATGGTCACTTGCTTTTTGTGAGCCAGTTCTGCAGGAGGCATCACTGTCTGTCTGTGGTTACCTTGAGAGGGAACACCATTCATGCTGTCTTTCACACTGAATATGCCTGGGGGGTTTCTCTGATCAGTGACCTGTTTTATTGTTGTCTGAGCTCTGCACTTCTGTGAGACTTTTTTCTCTCCCCATTAACACAGATGTAGAATAGGCAGATGTTTTTATGAAATAGTTGTGACACCTGTGTAGGTGGTTGAGAGCCGAGACTGAATGACAGAGTCTTCAGTGCTCTGTGTTCATCTTTGCCATTGTCACAGTCTGTATGCCACAGCACATGGAAGAGCAACAGGCAACAATGGGAATGGTACAGGGGCATGACTTCTGACTCTGTGATACAGCCACTTCTAGTTATACAGATATTGAAGAGATCAGTGTTACTCCAGCTTCTACACCCTTTTTTCCCCATGCATTTGAACTTTTTAAGGAATAAGTGGCTGATGCGCCAAGTAAACCCAGTAGATAGGGACGAGCTTTCAAATGGAATTAAAGGCAGACTTCTGTAATCAATATAAGGACACATTGCCAGTTCTCCTTTCCATCAGCTGGCTCAGAGCTGGCTGTTGCAGCAACTGGATGCTCCTTGTACACGGCGAGCAGTTGTTTTCATAGCAGCTGCCAAAGTGGGACGGGTTGGGTCTTTGGGAGGGCATGAAGGACACCTCAGGCTTAACTGGGACAACTGTGCTTGTCGCCTTTCCAAAAACAAGAGGAAGTGTGTTGGGGGAGAGTGAGAGTCCTGTGCATGGGCAGCTGTGAGAATCTGTGCTCTGGGATGGAAATCTGCCAGTGCAGCTCCTGACCACAGTGGGCTCAATGTCTGTTATGAGTCAAGGGAGATGCCCTGCCTGTCACTTGTACAGAAAGTGACAGAGCCACTACAGATGCTTCTTGTTCAATACTTTTGCCTTTTCTTGGTGAATATGCAATTTACTGGGGATTTTTAATGCTAACATCCAAATTGTTTAATTCAGTGATTCTCTGGTTTCTAAGAAAATGCTTTGCAGGTCTCCATGTCATTAATGCCTTTATTCAAAGTGGTGATCTGAGCAGGAGACTAATAATAGAATTCAAGACTGTTGCTTTTGATTTGAGAACTGCATGAAGAATGGTGTCAGATTGAAACACTTAGTGTTTTGTGTGTTGCTCTTTGTAGTCTGAACCCTTTTTGTGACAAGTGGCATGAATTTTCTACAGTTCTGGGAGAAAGCAAATGGCTATCTAGTTCTAATTGCTACTAGTTTGGAATGTGATATGTGTGTAATGCAAGAGAGATTGATTAGACTCATTAATGACATGAAATGAAAATGTCAGAGTATAAAAATAAGCAACATAGTCACTGCATTTTTTATGACACTTTTGCCTTGGCTTTTGCATAATTAAAAAAGGATCATACACACAAAAAGGAATCTTGCCCTGAAAAACAGAACCTCTGAGAAGAAAAAAAACCACTCAATTATTGCCATAAACTGAGTCCCAGGGGACTGAGGAGTTGTTTAAATAATTGCATGAAAAAAATATATAGAGGAAAAAATAGAAGCAATATATATTCTGGTTTAAAACTGGGTTGCCTCTCAAAATGAGCACTTGATTGTTTTCAGGACTGGCAGAAGCAGTGGAAACACTTCCAAACAGATCTGAGTGATTCCATGCCTGAAAGATGAGGAATGAAATAAATGTTCTTACTAGTGTGTTATTTCTTTAAATAAGCTGCAGTGCCTTGTTACAAGAATTGAGGCCTTGCTTTAATAATTCAAAACTTTTTTAAGACTCCGATCTGATGTTCAGACCCTTCTCCCTTTACCTTACCATTGAAGTGTCATCAGTAGCTGTTAGTCCTGAATTCTTCTGTGCTCCTGAGAGCCATCCAAGTACTATTTTTGCAAAATGGCTTACTGAATGGATTTCCCTGCCAGCCTCCCCTTCCCTCCACAGACTCTTTATCTCTGTATTTATGGCCCATGAGGTTTGGAAGACAGAGGAGCCACAAGTTCTCTGCTCCACAGGACTCTCTCCTGGGCCTGTGACTTTCTTGTGGGAAAACAGGGGTACATCCCCCTCTGCCACTGCAAGAGGATTTAATGACAAGCTTGTAAAAGCTGGGCAGGTTAAAACCAGACTTAGTGCAAGGCAGGAGAGAAGACCTCTCTGAGAACAGAGTGGCCTCTTCTGTATGGCAGTGGGAATACCTCCTTTCAGTGCCTGTCGTGGAGATGATGGCCTCAGTGAGAGCATTGCAGGTTTTCTCATGAACTCTGTGGTCTCTTCCAGAAATGCTAAAAATATCTCTTGCAATGGAGATTTCTAAAAATCTGTTGAATAGATTTTAAAATTTCTGCTATGTTTGACTCCTGCTCTAAAGAAATTGTTAATCTACCTGTTTGTATCTTTTGCTGTCCCCATGTTGGTGAAGGCTCTGCTCTACTCACATTGGATCTTAACCAGCCAGATGTTCTGTATATTCATTAGCATTAAATGTCAACGCCTGGGGCTTAAAATCAGATGAACAACTGGGTTTAAGTCACATCTTGTTTTGGATTAAGATCACAAATGAAAAATTTTGTCTCAAAAACATCTTTGGCAGGAGAAGACTTCAGGGGTGTGTAGTTGTGCTACAGCTTGCCCTGGGGCAGGGAAGGGATAAGGGGCCTCTTGAAGTTCCTTCCAGCCCAATTTTCCATGTTTCAACAAAAATGTGATTACGGTGATTACTGGCAAATTGCTGTAGATAGATTGCTTTCAGCAATGTGTGTGTGTTTTATGGCTGTCTCCATCAGTGTAGTTGATGCAGTGTTCTGTGGGAGCTGCAGTGCTACAGGTGCATCGTGTGAGGTTCCCCAGGCCGTTGCTCTTGCCAGCACTTCTGCATGTGTGACTTTGTGGAGAGCTGCAGAATTGATATTGCTCACTTTCCCTGAGGAGTGAGGAAAGCTGAGGAAGATAAATTGATTTTAGTAGACTGGCTCCAACTCACACCAGCTGAGAGTCTAACCTGATGCTGTTTGTAGTTGTATTTTGTCTGATTGTGTAATCTCAATGTAAAAATTTGAAATCTTGAACTCATGGGTCTGATTTTCTATGTACACATAATTTCTGAGCTCCTTAATTCATGATACACAACCTGAGTTGCATATATAAGGTGGCCTTTATTAAAGACTGCAAATACTTAATAAAAAATATATACTTAATACAAAATAAATCCCCAAACCAAACAAAAAAACCCACAATACCTGCCCACCCCCAAAAAGCCCACACAGAAAACAAACAAAAAATTGAAATATCAACCACAACAAAACTACACCCCACAGAACCAGACAGTAAGAATATCAGGTTGATCACCTGAAAATAAAGTATTCTGAAACACTGTCTTGACATTTTCCATCTATTTAATACTGGGAACTCTCTGTTCCAATTTATTTTTAAACAAGTGCTCTGGGAACACAAATGAAAATGTTTCAAGTATTTCCACACAGATTTATTTTAGTAGAATTTATTCTGAAACTCATTTTTGTTGAAAAAACATTACTGGGCCATATTTATCCCTGGAGTAATTGCCCTTGATTTTTAATAGCATTGCAGGAAGGGTAAATTTGGCTTGTATTTAATTTATAACACAGGAAATATGTACAGCTACACAACATCTTTACCCAGGGCATGGTACACAAGGGGAAAACATGCATGGTTCTATCAGTACTTTGTTAATTTAATTGTAACAACAGATGCAGCATTTCATTTATTTGACTGTTGTTACTGAGTTGCTATTCCAACTGTATCCCTGCTTTGTGGGCTTTGGGGCCCACAGGGTAAGAAGAACAGGAACGTGCTGGAGTGAACCCAGAGGCCCAAAGATGCTCAAAGGGCTGGAGCACCTCTGCTGTGGAGACAGCTTATAGAGACTGGGGGTTGTTAATCCTGGAGAAAGGAAGGCTCTGGGGACACCTTAGAGCCCCTTCCAGTACCTGAAGTGGCTACAAGAGAGATGGAGAGGGACACTGGACAAGGTGGAATGGCTTTAGACTGAAGGTTTAGATGAGGTATTAGGAAGAAATTCTTTACTGTGAGGGTGGTGAATTGCTGGAATAAGTTGCCCAGAGGGTGGTGTCTCTTGCCATCCCTAGAAGTGTTCAAAGTCAGGCTAAACAGGGTTTTGAGCAACCTAGCCTAGTGGAAGGTGTCCCTGCCCATGGCAGGGGTGGTGGAATTAGATGATCTTTTGAGTCCCTTCTAGTCCAAACCTCTGTATGATACTTATCCCCAGCTACAACACTGACTGAAAAGCTTCAGACCTTCTTAAAATGTTAAACAGTTTTGCAACTTCCTTTCTCTTTCTGCCTCAATTATTTAATAATTTTGCTGATAGCACTTGGTTTTGAATCTGTGAGATGTCTTCCTTTCTGCTTATACCAACACCTGTTTTTTTCCTGTGGTTGGAGAAAAAAATGCCCACAAAGTGTCTTCCTCTTTTCCTCTTTGTTTTTTTTTATGCCCTCCTCTCTTCCCTTTTTTGGTTACAACATGCTCAGAGTTGAGTTTAAAGTGGAGCTCTCTAGGAGGTGCAGTTTAGGCACAATTAAGTTCAGTGGCACTTGCTAAGTGTTTAAGAAAGTGCTTCCATTAAAAGTATTTCTTAAATTGGAAACCAGAGTAGTAAACTAGTGAATGCTATTTGTGTTTGGTGGCCTGGAAATAACAGAAACATTTCTAAGGGTATTTCCAGTGGTGTGGTTTAGATTGCTTTCAAACAGAGATTTGTGCCTCTTGTTTAACCAGGACACATGGAAGTGAAATGTTTCCAGCTGTGTTACGGGTAGTGGTATGTGGCCATATCTGTGGCTGGGGAGAGCAGTAATTCTGCTCAAGGGCTTCCTTCACATCTGTGGATGTCCTGGCTCCAGGAGAGGAGCAGCATCTCTCTCCTGTTGGACTGCTTCTATGCACAAGCACCCCAAAAATGTGTTTATCCCCTCCTCGTATAAATGTTGTCACTCAGAGAGTCATGGAAGGCTTTGAGTTGGAAGAGACCTTTGAAGTTCATCTAGTCCAACTCCCCTGCAGTGGGTAGGGACATCTTTCACTTGATTGTGTTTCTCAAAACTCCATCCAATCTGACTTTGAATGCTTCAGTGATGGGGCATCCAGAGCTTCTGTGGACAACCTCTGCCAGGGTCTCACCACCTTCATCATAAAAAATTTCTTTCTTGGTGACCCTTCTCTCCATTCCTTTAAACAGTTTGGCTTCTAGGTGTGAAAGCCCTTTTCTCTTTGATTTTCCCAATCTTTGGGACTTTCCACAATTGCTTAATGGTTTACTCACCTTCCTGTACAAGGAGGAAGGGTCTTTTATCACTCTTGTGTAGCAGGTAGTGGGGGGGTTTTTCTTCAGTTCAGCTCTTGTGCTGTAGATCACAGGAGCACATTGCTCTCACTGTTTAGATCACTACTTCAGACCGACAGCATTAAAGGCACTTACAGTCATTTTGTTATCTGGATAATTAATCCACAAGGTATTGCACACAATGTGGTGAATAATACAGGAAATGATTAAACTGAGTATTTTCCCTGGGTTTACATCATACTGCATGTGAATCTGGACGTAACGGGCATGCTGGAGATAGTGTAAAAAGCAGTGGCAGGTTGGATTTGTTTGGTAGTGCTGTAGTTTATGAAATATGAGCTGCAGTTTCTAACTAGTTTTGAAGGAACATTGCCCATTGCTTTAAAAAAGTAATTTGGAAATCTAGATTCTCTGGAGTTCTCATAACCTCAGTGGTGGAAGGTGAGAGTGTCTGGAAGCTGCTTGAGTGTGATGATATTTGACTTTAGTGCTGAACATAGCTGCTTTGATTTGCCCTCTGGATAACCATGCTAATGCTATAAGGAGCTTGCTTTCCCATTTTAGCTGCAGCAGTTAAAGGCCTAAAGGTAGGTGACATGAATGCTTCTATAAATATGTATGTTTTAATCAAGCCATTGTTTATAATTAGATAATAATCATAATGGTATAAATAAAGGTTAGAGTGGGATGCATAAAAGGTCTTAAGCAAGAGAGTGACAAGTGGTTGATGTCTTTAGTTTTTAGCTGAGGTATCTAGGTAAGATTTAGAGCCAGTAGTTGCAGCTGAACAACGTTGATTCATCTGATATAAGGAAGGGTAGAATGAGGTATGAGGAATTGGATGAAACTCTTGTTGTCTTGGCCTCCTGTGTCTACCTTACTCACTTAATATACTGTCTCCTCCTGCTTCTTGAGTCACTTATTGAAGTAATGAAGCTGTCCCATGGGAGGCTTTTAGAAAGGGATATTTAAAAGACCTATTCAGAGGTTTTCTACTAAATGGATGTCAGCACTTTCTAGCAATAGAAAAAAAACCCTGGGATAAAAATGGGATAAAAATATTTGAAATCAGCATAGATCTCTTTGCCTGATAAAGAGTCTGTGATGTAGCCTTTACAAACTTACCCATCTTGGCTCTACTATAAAATTACAAATTTGTTACCTCCTACTAGTGAGAGTAGTACTTCTGAGAGTACACAGGCACGTTTGCTGGCATGCCTTTTAGTAAAGCTGCTGTTACTTGTGTGGGAAAGTTCTTCCACTGACTTCAAACTTTTAATGTTCTAATTGTAATTTTTTATCACTGTGTGAATTTAACTAAACATTGTTTTCCTGGAAGCACTGTGTTTTCAATGGTTGTTAATGTTTGTGTTGAATGGAAGCCATAGGAAAGCACTGAGCACAGTAGGGTGCAGATCAGAATTAATTTGTAGACATAGACTTATCAAAACCTGCACCCCTGCCCAGCCACAAAGACTTGCTGTTTATTCCACCAGGCCCTGAGGTGTATGTGTAATTAAGTGTGTTGGTAAAAGGGAAATAGCTCTTGAAAAGAGGATGTTTCAGCCAAAATTATGGGGTTGATGGCTTAGCTACATACGAGATAGTACCATGCTGGGTGGGCTTTCAGGTGGCAGTCACCCTGCTCAAAGGTACATAATACTGTATCTCATGCAGCCCAGTTTGCAGCAAACAGCAGTGCTGGCAAGGTCAGGTTGGATGAAGGAGGCAACCAACACCTTTTTTATGAGGGAAATTAACTGAACAGTTAGTTAAAATGTGAGAAGGATGTTACCTTTGTGTGAAAGATGAGCTGACATTGTCTCCCTGTAAGGACACAATGTTGGCTGAGCCCAGTCAGTAAAGTTTGCAAAGTTCTACTTACTATTTGTAAGTCCCAAAGGCCTTTGGCTTCCAGGAAGATAGAGTGTATAAAGTGGGGATAATGATTCAGCCATCTGTGTAGACTTACAAAGCATAGTGACTCCCTCAAGTATGTATCAACAGCGAGCTTGCTCTAATTTTTCCATTTGCCATTTGTAAAATAAATGTATAACATGGGGTCTAATGAAACTTCAATAGGATTAATATTTTGTCATTTCAGAGTTACTGGGATTCTAATCTTTTCATACAAGTTGTTCTATAGGGTTCAAGGGATCTGAGTCTGCACTGGCCAATTGTGTTTTTGCTGGTACAGCTGTTCCCACTCTGGAGTAACTTTGCTTGAACTGGTACAGACACATCCCTGTGCTGATTTTCACAAGTACATTGCACAGAAGCTGCAATCCCAGCTGCCTGTGCCTGTCTCTTTTGAGGGTTTTGCTTCCTTGCAGGGCTGTCTGCTCATGCAGGTACAACATGAGCTGCTCTAGAGTTTCTCTAGTATGAGGAACTGGGACTGGCTGGAGCAGACTGTTGTCTGCTGTAAAGATCCTTAAGATGCACATCTGGATGAGCAGACACTGTGTTCAGCCCATATTCATTTGCCAGTTGCAGTGGGCTGCCATTGGTACCTGTGGTGTTGCTGCTCTCAGCAGTGCTGGAAAGGTGCAGGCAAGAAAACAAGAAGTATTAATGACAAATCTGTGCAGGGAAAGGCTCCTGAATTACTTTTGCTATCCTAGCTTGCATTAAATGAATGCCTTTCTAAACTGGAAGTGAATCCTGTTGCTGCCTTTGTTGTGCTTCTGTTCTGTTCTGCAGCTTTTCTGATCTTTTATGGGGATCAGTGGGACCACATCCTCTGCACAGGCAGGCTGCTGGGTTCATTGTATCAGGTCAGAATCTTGTGTTCAACATCACATATCTCGATGATATGATAAATGTTATGGCTGGTTTGTTAACATTCACATGACTATTAACATTCTTAGACGAAATGGTACATAATTATAGCAAACATTTGCTTCAATCTTAAATACTAATGTACGTGTTGAACTCACACTGGGGGAAGTGGTGAAGGTGCAGTATTTGCACCCTGCTGAGCACTGAGGCTGTTGAGGAATACATGCTGTTTTAAAGAGGACAGATTTTGACAAATGGGTCTCTGTCTTACTATGAACATGCTCAAAAAGAACGTGCTGTATTCACCAGTGGGATAGGAAAGCCCTCAGGCTCCCGGCTCTCATTCCAGCTTTTCAAAGTGGATTTTTGTCTTGGAGTCATTTCTGAGAATATATTTACTGGTGCAGCTTAAAAAAGCATGTGTTTAATGTGTCTCTTTTTGTCATTGAGATGATAAATCCACAGACAAATTAAAAAAAAATTCACTGGGGACTTTGGTAATAGCTTGGGAAGGAAGAAATTCATAAAAATAGGCTTGGGGTGAAAATAGCATCAATCCTTTAGGCATGAGACTTCTAAATCCCCGGCATTTGTTTTGCAGCACCAAGAAGTGCACAGCCTCTGTGTTATTAACTCTAACATCTTTCTAAATTTTATTCTGTGTATCTCTTAATCCATAACGTTGTTCTTTATTTTAAACATCATCCATTTAATTTTCTAAACTTCTTTCGGCATATTACCTGTTTGGATTTTGCCTCTTCATTCTAAAGCAAGCCTTTGTTCAATCCTAAAGAAAAAAGAGTGGTTAACTTGAAATGGCTCCAAAATGTCTGACAAAATGCTGCCTATAATAGAACAAAGCATAGTGTTGTTGTAATTGATGATGTTTCTTATTGATTTGCTCATCCAAAAGAGCCTGTCTTGCTCTCTCTGCATTCGGTATCCAAAATGTTGTCTTGCACTGACAACCACAACTTGTTCCAGAGTAATTTAAGGCTCAGCAACTTGCTTAGCATCACAAATCCAGTTTTTGGTAAAGCTGAGAATAGAGCCTCTCTCTTCTGTCATGGCTCA
Source organism: Lonchura striata (assembly GCF_050655825.1). Taxonomy (NCBI): domain Eukaryota; kingdom Metazoa; phylum Chordata; class Aves; order Passeriformes; family Estrildidae; genus Lonchura; species Lonchura striata. The sequence continues at coordinate 69,388,281 of NC_140741.1, forward strand.
GTTCCTCACTGTAATTGTGGGGCAGCTTTCCTACTGACCGAGTCTCTGATGTGACCAAGCCTGTTATAATGAACAGCGCTACTTCAAATTTTGACGAAGTCCCCTCGTTCAGTAATTTTTTGCAGTTTTAAAATACTCAGTGAGTCATGGCAAAATACGTTTGTCTAATTAAAAAAAAGAAGCAGATGTTAATATTCTACTTTGCAGTCTGGAGTTTCCCACTGCTTGGTAAGCAAGCAGGTTGAGAAAGTGATTGTGTTGTAAGATGAGACAACTGTGGTGTATGTAGGAACTTGAGCAACTTGCGTTAAAATATTTGAAAGCGTTGTGGCAGCTTGGTCTGCTTTGCTCAGGTTTATGGGACTAGTAACACAGCAAGATTTTACAGTAAAGGGGCTTCTATCTCTTTTTATTTTTTAAGAAACAGTGCTCACATTTGCAGATCACGTTTCCCTCAGTGAGGTGCAAGCCCAGGAATTAGCAATGCATGAAATGCCTATATAAATATAAATTTATCTTTCATCTTTAGTCATAAAGAAATTTCCTCTAGTAAGTCCATAACATCTTTGTAGGTTCGGCAATCGTAGAGAAAAGTAGTAATTAATTTAGTGATAGGAAGCATGAGAGGCAGTGGTTGAGCAATGTGACATGGCACAATGTTTCCACTTGAGTGCTGACTATTCACCTGTGACTATTTGCTGGAATGTTCCTGCTTGGAAAACAGTGTGCTTTTTAAAAAGTCTTAGATGTCACATGGGCTCATTGGAATTTTAATTACAATTTTTCTCTCTGTGATTTTTGTTGTTTTGTTTTTTAATAGCCCATTTAGTTATCAAAAGAAATCAGGAAAAGGATGACAGAAACACCTCTTGCCATTTCTTGATTTCTTCTACAAATGTCTGAGACAGTGAGATGATATCCTGCTGAGGACACTGCATGGTGACATTTTTAAGGAGTTTTAACATGCGGTTTATTGCCAACATAGAAAGTTTGCTTGCCTGAAAGTTTCCCCTCTTTGCTTGCAGGCCCAGCAGGTGCTCAGAGCCCTCCAAGTTGTGTTTTCAGCAGCAGAACAAAGAGCAGGACTGGCTTCAGGCATGAAGAGGTGCAGCTGGCAGTGAGGTTGTGATTGCCTATCAATAGGTATTCATCCTATTAATTAAGCTGCTGCTGTAAAACCCAGCTAGAGGAGAGCTTTTCAGCCTGCCTGTTGTAAAGTAAGCTGAGTCACCTGTGAAATAATGTTAATAAGAGGCTTGTGAGGAGGCTTTTTTCAAGCCCTCTTCTCTTGGGGCTGGCAGCAGCCTCTTTCATAAACGTGGCTTCCAGGCCTTCTGTGAATGATAAATGGCACTCACTTCACTCACTTCTCTGGAAGCTCTATGTGCTTTTGTGAACCTTGACTAGCAGGAGCCAAGCTGTGACCTCACACTGCTTTTGTTCCTCAGCTGTAGGCATGTTATGATAAAGACTTTCAGCCCCTTTCTTGGCTCTACTGAAGTCTTGTTTTGCAACCATTTGGTTTTTGGCTTCTTTAAGGTTTTTCTTTATTTTTTGAGCATGAAGAAGGAAGCATGTTCTAAGCCCACTTGCACATTTTATTTTCCTTTATGAGACCAGTGTAAACTGGTGTATGACTTTTTGGGATGTAGGTGGTTTGTTTTAACCATTTGATGGAGATCCTTGTTGTGCTTCTTAGAACTACTCAGAGTACATTTTTCTTGTTCAAATTACATAATTCAGAGTTCTTGCATTTCAAGTTTAGGTCTAGTTTAGTTCCACTTCTGTAGGACATAAAGCAAGTGAGCTGCCCTCTTTAAAGCCCTGGAGATGGATGTGAGCAGCAGAGTGGGGGGGGGGGTCCTACAAAATCAAGCTCATCCTCTTCACAAGTGCTTCTGAGGAAGGAGAGCCTGAGACTTCCCTCCAGGTGGTCTCTCAAGCAGAAAGGTAACAATTGTAGGAAATTCCTTTCCTGCCACTAGTTCACAAGCTCAACAAACAATCCATTTGTGGAGGCATTGGGGTCATCCTTTTAGTTCCTTACTCTTCTTTGCTAACTACTTGGAATTTGCTAAACAGTTCCCTTCTGGAGGGATTAGGGAGTGGTGGTCTGTTTCTCCCTTCCTGAATCTTTTCAAGTCTTTCTAAAAAGATAAGAAAAAGTTGACACTAAACATCCTAGAAACAGTCCCATGTCACCATACACAGTAAATTGTTCTGTCAAATTATATGCTGAAATCTCCCTTGTGTTCATGCTAAGCTTGTGCGACTGCTTTTGTTTTAGATATTGACATTCTGGGATCTTCATTCTAGGGAGGCTGAGAAGCCAAAGGCAACTCAGTTGTGTGAACAACCCCTCAATCCTGTTCAGATGGAGGCTTGTTTCTTCAAGAGAACAACGCCCTTCCGCCCGAGCAGCGAGGCTGCTGTGCTGCCCTTTCATGTGCAGCCTTCTGGCTGATCCTCAGCCCTGCCCTGCTGCCACAGCTTCCTGATTTATGAGCTTGCAGGAGAAGCTGCTGATCGTAGCTGTTCATCAAGAGCATCAGTGAAAAGCCACCAGATTTGACAGATGTGACTGAGTGTCAACATTTTTCTCCATTTTTATTTTCTGTAAATTCCTGGGTTTTAGACCTCTCGTTCTTCCCATCAAACAGTGAGCAGATGATGTTCCTCTCCGTGCCCTGTGGCATGTTGTGTTGTTTGCAGAATGCCTGATGATCACTGTTGTATTTTAATAGTCATATGTATTGGGCTTGGCTGTTCTGAGCCCACTTGTAGCTTCCAGGAGGCTTGTGCTGGCTACCATACATTCTTACACCCACTCAATCCTTTTAAACCATTAGAGCATCGTGCTCTTGCTTAAGGTCATGAGTAGGGTGTGGAACAGCCTTTTTGAAAAATTTCTTACTCTACCTCACTTTTGGAAGATTTGGTCATCAGTTTTACTGGTGTCCTCATTTTGCTTTTTTCTTCAAGTCTTATTTTCCCTTCTTTGTAGTGGTTTCTTTTTCCACAGAGTTGCAGTGCAGAGTCTCATACTAAAATTTATCTGTGCCAGCTGAGAGTGGATAAAACAGGTCTGGGCAAGGAAGGGTGTCTCTTTGTGGACACAGTGCAGGCTGGAATGTGGATGTAGTTGCCTGAGCCAAGACTAACTCCTTGAGGTGAAGGTTTTATTTCTTTCCTGTGATTAAGCTGGGAGTGTGTGTTAGTTTGGAGTAGCAAGAGGTTTAAGGAAGTTATTTCTTTTTGTTTCCTTTTGTCTGTTTCTAGGAAATCTCTCTGTGTTAAGAAATCAAAACAGAGGCTGGATTCTTGTTCTGAGCCATTTATCACCAAAGAGAAGGGGAAAAAAAACAATCTTTGCTAATTCTGATTTTTCTTTTCCCTCCTAGGAAAAGGGTTTCTTCCTAGAAAATGAAAAGAACTCGAGTTGTTGAGTTGGCAGGTAATTGATACATATCTGCCCGGTCTGAAGAAGTACTTAACTTTTACATAACTACCTATGAGTCTGTTTAGGAAGCTGCCAAAATGCAGTGAACTGTGTGGTTTTCATTATTCGTGTATTTTAACTTGTTGCAAATGGCCTTCTTTTATGGGTGGTTAGAATTCCTTTTAAGTTGTCATTCAGAAAGTCCCAGAGGGGAGAGGAGCTGTGACAGCTCAGCAGATCGTGCTGTGCCCTAACTCCGGGCAGGATGCTGCTGTGCCCTAAGGAGCAGCACGTGGAACGGAGCAAAATCTGGTTCAGCACCCCTGCTGTGCTCCTTTGGCAAGACTTGGGGATTTACAACACTGGAGTAACTGAGGCAGCATGAGAAATACTTTGCTTGCTTGGTCTCATTTTTGATGCTGTAGCTCCTGAATGCATAACTACCTGATTAATGCAGAGATTTTAATCTTCTGACCCCCTTGCAAACACTTATTAATTGCACTCATAGATTTTAAATTTGTAGAACTAGAAGGGATAATTATGATCCTGTAATTTGGTCTCTCCGTGCAGCTGAACACAAATCTTTTACTAAATCGGTGGCTTTATTCCCCTCACTTTAGAAGTGTGCTCCTTATTTAAGGAATTTGTCTTCTAGCCTTAATACCCAGTCATCAAAATTTCTCAAAGCATTGTCAAACTTGTTGCTTATATGATTATTAGGCTGGTATTAATCTTCACTTCTTAAAAATCAAATAAGCAGAGCTGTTAGAACAGCCTCAATATAGGACACATTCTCCCATTTACAGATGTTCCTCCTCCATTTGCTTTTTAATTTCATAATTTCTTTTTAACAAAGAAAACTTTGTTCGCTGTGCAGTTTGCTTGCTGTTTGTCATATTTACAGGGTTGCTAAAGTAACCTGCCTCTTTTCTCGCTGCAGATTTTCTCACATACATTAAAGGAAATTCTAACCTTTTTGGCTTGTGTCTGATATAAACTTCTGCCTGGTTGGATATTTGCTAGGACTCTCCATCATGATCATCCTTGCTATCATCACGGCATCTAGAAGAGGATTCCTGTTCCAGGAGAATGACCTACACCCTTTGGTCCTGGACATTGTTTGGCCTTTTAGGAATCTCAAGTCAGATGTTTGGAATGCTTGCAGTCTCCCAGCTGATAAGGGGCTGCTGGCTGCTCTGGATTTCCCCCTCTCCCTCAGAAATACCTGTTTAATGTTAAACCTTTTGTATTTGAAGAATCTCTATTCTCTAATGCTGATGTTTGCAGAAATAGAATGACTTAGAAGTAAGACTTCCTGCTAAAATTGTGGGGGATTTAGTATGTTTGCTCTTTCAGTTCAGCATTTTTGTATATAAACATGGATTTGGGTCAGTCTCCCCTTTTCTTCCTCCCAGGTTTTTCTATCATGTTTCCATTTGCAGGAAGTCCTTTACCACTGGGTGCCACTGTTTGATAGTTCTTAACATTTGCTTCAGTGAAGCTCTGAAGAAACTCTCCCCTCACTCTTTGGACGTCTGATTTTAAATCAAGGCTCAGTTTTCATGTGGCATTCCATGTTTCAATGTAGGAAAATTTGATTCAAACAAATTTGCCGTGATTTATAATTTAGTGGCCCACACTGATGCATCTGCAATACTGAATGTTCACTGTAGCTGCAGGGAGTATAAACCGATCTTATTTTCTTTTCTGCTCTTAAAATCTCTTTAAAAAATGTGCCATTCCAGAATTGCATAGGAATCACTGTTGACCCATGTATAAATAAATTGCTTGTTACCTTTGGGGATTAATCTAGTTGCAAACTGTGCTGCTAAGTGCCTTTCCTAAGAGGCATAATTTCAATTATCATCTCCTGAAAATCATGTTACTGCACTGTTATAATTATATGTGTAGTGTTTTGGTGGAATTTATGTGTATATTCAGTTGTGTGCTTTTGCCAGTCAAGATTTATTCCTTTCAAAGGACTGACAAAGACGAGAGGACAGCAGGGTGTGCATGACATGCTATTGTTCTGCAGGGAAAAAGCACTATGGTCACTTAGGGTCTTTTGGATGAGAGGTGTCCAAAATACTGGATCTTCTTGCTATCAGAATGGTTTTCCACACCCCAGCCCTGTCTTGGGATTTAGATAATCACAGGATCCTGAGTAAAATGAGTATGGGGAATATAAAGTCCTTAAGAAATATGCATGGAATTTAGGAAAGACAAGTGATGAACAATGCACAATATGTCTTATATGCTGTTCATCCCAGACTGGAACTGTGGTGTTACAGTGAGTGGGTCACAGACCAGGATTTAGGGAAGGTGAGTGCTGTTCCATGTGCTGCTGATATATTTTATACTGCTTGTATTCTAAATTAGATTAAGTAGTTTGTTGCAGTGAAAGTCAACATCTGAATTTTGCCTGTGTCTGACAAAAAGGGGACCTTTTGGAAGGTCTCCATCTTTTCCTCTCTCAGTATTCTTAAAGCACCTTGTGTGCAGATCTCTTCTTGCAGCAGGAGGGGAGAGGTAATTTATTTCTTTCTTTCTATCTTCTGCCTCTCATTACACAGCTGCATTGACACCTCTTCAGTATTTTAACCAAACAAGAGAAGAAAGAAATGCAACCAACTATTTAGAGCTGATCCTTTCAGCTGGTTTGAAAGCCAATGGCACAGAGCTTCCTTGCAGATCTTGCAGCCTGAGGAAAATTTCTTTAGGATTAATACAAATTCTTCTCATTAAGATTTTTAGTGGAAGGTGTGAGGCTGTTTTTAAGGCTGTTTGTGTCTTTCATCTCTTCTCCAAGCAAACTATAGACCAAGAGGAAGAAGCTGGTTTGTCCTTGCCAGCATTGCACTCCTGTCCTTTGCCTCTCTGGGGGTCAAGGCTGTTCCCTCCACACCCAAGATTTGACTGAACTTCAAAGCCCTGTAACAGAGAGATTGCCTGGTGCTGTTTAAATTGAATGGGAGCCATGAGCAGATCTTTGCATTTGAGAGAATCGTAATACTGTCCCAGATCTTGCACTCTGCCTTCCTTTCCGTGTCAGTGCCAATGCAAACATCTTTAAAATGACCCTCTTTCTTCTGGTTTCTCATTAAGTGGATGTTTTATCTATGCTTTGTTGATGTTACTCTCAGCAGTACTTAAGGGAAGAAAATGAGTGTTAACTGGATTTCCTTCAGATTTTGAGTGGGTTAGGTCATTTTAATATCGTCGAAAGTGACAACAGGAACAGCTTCAGGAGCCAGCAATCTCTGCTTCTTTCCCTGTCCTTGACATTACTGATATTGCTTTGGGCTGCCCTAATCAAGTGAGCCCTAGTTCCTAAGAGAATTCTATGTGGTCTGCCAGTCTTTTGGCAGCTGTGGAACTAATGAAGCTGTGATACCCAGTGTCAGGGGAGTGCTGCAAGTTAAACCTGTATTGGCATGGGATGGACAGAACTTTGTCAGCCTTGGGATGGGATGTGAGATTTCGAAGTGCACAACAAAAAACAGAAAGATTGGCCTTCCAGAAACAAGTAGTAGTTTCTAAGATGCTCTTCTCTTTCATGTGTAGAGTCATAAACAAAGCCAGATGCCTGCTAAAGGGTTTAAGAGGTCCATGATGTTAATATTGTAGAACAGTAATGTAGTAAGTAACCTGGTAGCAAGATAGTACTCAGTGGGCAATCCCAGGTACGTGCTGCCCTGAACGGGTTTGATTTTGAGGCAGGTGAAGATGCTGCTCTTCAGATCTAGAAGCAAAGCTGTTATCACTGGGAAGTGGCAGCTTTATTGAACAAGGAATGAGGGGCTGGGAGGAACTGCAGCCACCAGGACCTCTCTGGTCCTCCCCTCCCCCTCCTCAGGCAGTGTAGCTGTGTTTTGCCATGGCCCAAACTCTATCCTCCCTTTTCAGCCACAAGACAGTATGAGTAAGAGTCAAATTCCTTTGTTGGTGTCTGGGGCTTGAGCATCTTGGCTGGGAAAAGTATTTTGTATTCTGTTTTCAGGAACTCTTCCTTTGAAATAAAGGGTGAACTGTGGGAAGTTATTAATGATATCTATAATCAGGGATTAATCAAGTAAATCTCTCTAGCTGAGTGCCTCTTACGAGCTTAGAGATAAAGATGATAGCGGTGTGAGCTTTCATGTGCAAACAGTGCTGAGGTGCTGCCTGCAAAGCACACTCTGCATTTAAGCAGCTCCTTTGCTTTCTACCCAAGCTGGCTGATGTGAGGTGGTGCTTGGTCATGCAACATCTGAGCAGAGACATGCTGAAGCATTTTTATTTCAATTCTTATTGAAATTGGAAAGGGGAGAGTAAAACAAGATTTTTTCCCCCTCAAAGAATGCCTTTGGGTTACTTGTAGTAAACTGCAAGTCTGTGCAGTAGTTTAAAAAGCTAAAAATGTAAGTCTTAAAGTGTTTGATGGTTTACAGTACAGCTCAGAACAGATGTTATAGCTTTTTTGGGAATAAAATCTTCAGTCTTTCAGCTAGTGCTCCTGTGGAAGATATTAGTTCAAGAATTTATTAAGGTAAAAAGGAAATCACGTGAATTTAGTCTTAATGTAACTTTTGGATCTAATACAGTCTATTATTTTCATGTCCATTGGTATTTTTAGTAATTTATTTATCTGCTTTTTAAGGGCCCGCAACTCTACCTCTGCTTTTACAGCTGGAAATAATTGTGGGAATCATTTGAAGGGTGAAAATGCCATATATATGTGTAATAATATAAATATATGGTGTCTCACAGGAATTTTTATATTCAGATTCCATATGTAGAGGGTGATTTCTGGTATGAAGAATATCAGATAGAAAATAAATGCAATTCCCTGAATGCCATATAAACATGAGAGGGTTGTGGTTTTTTGGTGGGGTTTTTTGGGGGATTTTTTTTGGTGTTTTTTTTTTTCCTCGTTGTCGCTATTTTTGTGGTTGGTTTTTTGTTTGTTTGGTTTTTTTGTCTGGTTTTTTTTAATGAATTTCTTTTTTCTGTGGAAACCATGGGAGCCCTGCTGTAGCAAAAATTGGCAGCTGCTGAATCCTTAACCTGACATTGTTACGATATCTGGTAAAAGCTCTCCTATCTGTAGTTCTCTTTGTACACATGTTTCCAATGTTACTACCATTAAGGGACTTTTGCTGGAAAAAACCCTCTGTAGATAGAATGAAAAGTAAATAATATTGGAAGAAAGGTATCTGCTGGACGTGTTCCCCTAAATGTGACTCATGCTTCTGGCATGCTCTGGTTTGGTTGTATCTCTTCATCAGGACCAATTTTAGAAGGGTCTGTTCTGTTTTCCGTGTGCTCCAGGAAATTAAATGAGAGTTGCAAGTATGTAACTGCTTGATCTTGGCCCTTCAAGGCTGAGGTACTTCTTGGTTACTCCAAAAGCATCTTTTTGTCTAGAAACATTAAACTTTAGTCTGGGAGGATACTTGAAATAGTTTTTCTGGAGAGTAATTTTCTAATGAGATGTTGAAATTGCTTTGCAGTTGTTTGAGGAGTTAAAATTCCTCTTCCATGCAAGATCCCCAGTTTATTCTTTCTCTCTGTGGATCAAAATCCACATATACCGAAGAAGTGGTGGACAAAGACTGTGTTAGTTACTCAAGCACGACAAATTAAGGTAGATAAATGCCTTTGTGCTACTTGTGCAGTAACAGCTAATTCAGCAAATACACTGGGAAAGCACCTGCCAAATTAGTGGGTGTATTAAACTTGAGCCAAACTCAGCTAAAACATCCCCTGAATCCAAATCTCCTTTATTTGGAGCGAGGTAGCAGAGAAACACAGCCATGGATTGTGCATTCTCAGTCTATCATGTAACAGCAGATGGTTAAAAGGAGCCTCTCGGATGCTCTTCAGGCAACATATTCCTGCTAAGTGATTATTTGGATTATTAATGTCCCACTGTAGCACCTAGTGATGATCTGAAAGCAGCTTTATGGGCTGTGACTTTTGTGGTGATGAGCACTAGAGACTCATGGCATTAATAATGTTTTAATTGTTATTGCTTGAACATTGATTAAACTTGTTTAAGGACTTTTAAGGGATTCTGTCATCGAGCTTGACTGGTTTATTGGTGTGAGCCTGAACCTCAGAATGAAACTCTGTGGATAAACTACCTCTGTTGCTATCTGCTTTAGGTGTGTTGAATCCTTTGTGCCTCAGTTTCCTTTTTATGTGAAACTTGCCTATGCTTTGTAAATGTTAGGTTTGACAGGGTGTGGGTAGAGATCACCTTATCTTGATTGTATTGTTTGCATGTAATATTACACAGTGACTGTGCAGGACTTTGTTGGTGGCCACCAGCTAGGCAGAGGTGTGAGAGAATTCACTGAGTGGGAACTGGGCACCCTGTGTCTCTGGCTCTGTTTGGAAATCCTAGTTGAAGTCATTTGCAGTTAATCACACATGGAAAGACTCTTCCCAGGAGAGTTTTTATTCATTCATGTTTGCTGCTAGTAGAGTTCATGTTACAGTAGGAAACCACGATTCCTGACCTCTGAGTTGAATACGTGTTTTAAAAATAGTGATGGGACAGAAGAAAGAAGAATAAATAATCTTCACTTTAAGGGCTTGTTCAAACCAAATCGATGTGCTGCAAATTACAGCACCACACTTTGAGAAATGATGGAATCAAATTGTTTTTCAGGGACTTGTGTCAAGAAAATTGTACATTGTTTATGGCAGTTGTAGAGTAATTCTGCGTTTTTCATCTCCACCTAAGCAAACAAGAATTATCTTGAAGAAGCAGCAGGTTATTTTTGGATTTACTTTAAAAGAGAGCTGTTGATGATAAATGGCTTCTAGAAGACTCACAGGTCCATCAGTGCAACAGAACTGATAGGAGAGTAAAGCAAAACAAATATTTACAGAGGAGGTTTATTTTGGGTGGAGGTTGGATATGTAATATTTGAGTTATTTTAATTGTGATAAGCCTGATGTGAACACTGAGGAAGAATGAAATGTTATGTCCTTATGTAAGAGAAGAACTGCATCTGGTTTATTCACTGTCTGTGCTAAAGAGAACAGACCTACCTCTGCAATGTTTCATTAACAGCGTGGTGCTGTGTGGTGTGTGTTGAGGGGTTTTGAGGGGTTGTTTTTGGGGTTTGTATGGCATGCTATGGAGCAGTGAGGGATCTGAGATGTGAGTTTTGCCAAGGGCCCCCTAGATGGGTTGTGATGGAGGCTGAGGGACCTGGGCTGGCTCAGCCCAGAGCAAGTTTTGGCAGGACCAAACAGCAGCTCCCTGTGCCTGGGAGGTACTTTCCAAGGAGATTGACCCAGGCTCTTCACCAGAGTGCATGGCTGGAGCCTGGGAGGCAGCAGACTGGAGTAGAAACAAGAGGTTCATGTAGGTGTGAGGAAGAACCACTGAAGAAAGGTGAGAGGGGCCCTCCACAGAGGCTGTGCAGCCTTGAGGATCTTCAGGGTCTTACTGGGAAATGTCCTGAGCAACCTGCCCTGATCTCATAGCTGTTCCTGCTCTCAGGAGGAGGTTGAATTAGAAATCTTCCAAGCTTCTTCTGACCCGTTTTCCTGTGATCCTGTATATTTGGCATGTGCAGTGATAGCTGTTGCTTGATTGAAGCAAGGAGGACTCTGAAGGTTTCTTATTGCATGATCAGTGTCTCTAAGAGGTTTCTGCCATGTACAGCAATACATTTCCATAGTTTTGAACAGTGGACAATTTTTATAGTAGTTTCAGAGGTCCCTGTGAGACCTGACACCCCCACAGAATGCAAAAATTCTTTATATGAACTTGCCTTGAAGAGCTCATGAAGGAGCCACCCTGAGAGCAGTTCACACTGTTTCTCATTGAAGCTGCTCCACAGAAATTTGGTGTGTGAGATGTAGCACCACTAAAACACACTTCACATCATCCAGTTTAAAAAACAAGCTGAAAGATCTTTGCCATGTTCTCTGGACACATTCAAATCTGGAATACCCTTGCATCTGCTGAAAACTTCTATGGTGTTTTGCTTCCTCACCTGCAAGCAGCTGCAGCTGGGTGATGATGGTACTGTTCAGTTTTATCTACTGAAATATTAAGTGAGAATCTTTCTGCCATATCAAGTGGATTTGATAAGACCTGAGCAACAGTATGAGATTCCTACTGAAAGGAAATAGTTCAGGGATTAAACTGCAGCTGAACATAGGCTTTGTAGCCCATGGAGTGAGACAGGGAGGGAAGAGCTGGTAACAGTGGGATCTGAATTAAAGCACATACTCAGCTTTTACTGGAAACAGCACAGCAAATCCCAGTGATTCTCTGGTTTGTCCCTTAGCCCTGTGAGTACAGTGTGCAGCACTCGGCTGTTCTGCCAGTCAGGCAAATGGAAGCCTCTCGCCTTTTCTTTCCTGTCCCATTGATTTATCTCTGCAAACCCACATGCTGTGAGATTGTTTTTGGGGTCTGTTTGAGGCTCCAGCTTTTCATCAAACTGACAGTGGCAAAATCTGCATGCAGGTTTTCACGGCAGTGAAGAGAGACAGAGTTTCCCTGAACGTGCTTTGTTTTGGATGCTGCTCATCTTGTGAATGATGCTTTTTAATGGAAAGGAGTCTGAATGGTCACATATGAATTATTTGAAAACCATCATTTACTTGTCAGCTCTTGATTAAAAATGTTGTGATTTGATGAGTAGATAAGTTTTCTATAGCAGGATAGGAAAGTGCTACTTTTCCAAATTAAATAAATCATGAATTCATTGTCTTCAGGTCAGTGTATTTCTGTGGATTTTCACTGGGTAGAATACAGCCTTTAAAGAACAACCACCTTACTTTTTTTCTCCTCAGCTTTGCCACTCAGAAATCAGTCCCGCATCACAAAAATTGCAGATCTGGCCATTTCCACATGGAAGTTTTTGCTTGATACAGTAAAGGGCTTGCTTATCCACAGAGGTGTTTTCCCCACAGCTGACATGACACAGACAGCACAAAATGCACAAAATGAGACTTTGCTTTTGACACACATTCACAGTATTTAATATACTCAGTATTTAAAATGTCTTTAGGGTCTCAGTACTACTGAATAGGCTTATTAAAATCAATATGGGTCTTCACACACTTCAACTAAATAATTTGTCAAGTTCTTCTCAAAAAGGGGGAAACTCTTGTCTCCAAGTCATTGGATGAAGGCTGTTAGAGATGCCATTGTTATAAAATTGCTGCCTATTTAAAAAATACTGATGTTTTCTCTGAGAGCCTTTACTTTCAACAGACAAAACTAATCCAGCAAAAGCATGACTGTTGCCAATGTAATATGCTGCCTTTGTGGTTTAGGATATCTTTAAAAGGCCTTTCAGTGTAGATTCACATCTTTTTTTTTCCATTTTACAGATACTGTGAACAAGGACACTGAACCCAAAGATCCATTTCCCATTCCAAGAAAGATTATGGCTGAACCAGACTACATAGATGATGACAATCCTGAATTAATTAGACCTCAGAAATTAATTAATCCTGTGAAGTCATCCCGGAATCATCAAGATCTCCATAGGGAGCTGCTTATGAATCAGAAAAGGTAAGAGTCTAAAAATCACTTGTGCCACCCCCCACCCCAAACACACAACTGGAGTTTTAGTTTCATCAGAATCACATTGTCCCCAAAACCCAGCAGACACTGTTTGTTGATTCAGATCTTGTAAATTGAAAGACTTTGATTCTTAACCATGGCATTTATTTCTGTTTGAGTTTCAGTGCAAAATCTTGCCTTAGAAGGCTTCTCATTTTGTTTTTGTAAATACTCAGATGGTCAGTTTTGAGAGGAAGCAGTTCAGTTCTTCTCTACTGTATGTCATTTACTTGGCCACCGTAATTTGTCTTGTACTCTTAACATTATCAAGTATTTGACAAACAGTGGGATGATAAAATCTGTGGGCTTTCACAATTCCCAGTGCACTGAGTTTACTTTTAAATCAGAGAAATCATGTAGTTGATTTTTCATGCAACTGTTCTCTACCTATTTGATCTGTCTCACAATGCAGTGTGATAGTCTGGGCCCTGCTCTGCTCTTGCACAAGTGTTTCTTTTTATGTTTTGCAAATGCTCCTCTCTGGGATGGGATGCACAGCTGTTGCTCTATATATTGCTTTTAGAGATGTAAACAACCATGTCTTCATTTCATCAACTTCAGAGACACAAGCATCTGGCCCAGAAATAGCTGAAGTTCTGTTAATAAATGTCTTCAGCAATAGAGAAGTAATTTAGAAAACAGATTAAGAAAATAGCCACCAGACCACCTGGTGGAGGAAAAGGCAGAAAGCCAGTTGCTGCTCCTTTGTTTAAACCAACAGAAACTAACTGTGATATCAGTTGGTGATTTGTTGTATTGAAGACACCCAAAATGGACTTTTCAAAGGCAAGGTGTGGGCATCCATAAAATAGAAGTGGAATAACAGTATTTCAGAGTGCATTTGAGCAGAAAGCTGGTGGTAGCAGCCAGTCTGACTTTTTGAAACCTTAGACCTTGATAAAGAAGAGTAAAAAGCCATGAATTTGGCTACTCCAGCACAAGTGGATTTGTGTATTTGGCAGGAAGAGTCACAGTATAGCAGTTTTACTCTCTCTCTTTCTTTTTTTTTTTTTTTTTTTTTTTTTTTTTCTTTTTTTCTTTTTTTTTAATCCTTTGGCATTGTAGTATTTGGAGGGGAGAAGGGGTCTTTTTATATGTAGTAGCAAAATCCTCAGAAATGCTGGGCTAAGAGACTTAATTCTAAATGAATTGCATACACAATATAGCATTTCTTTAGTGATGAAGAAGGAGAAATATTTTACAGAATGCCAACTGAATTGGAAGAAACTGGCCTAAATAGGTGTTTGTCCTATTTTTCGTTAATGGGATTAAACATCAAAGTCAGTTCCTGGCACCAAGAAGTTTATAGTCATTGAAAGAAAAATAGTTGAAGTTTCCTGATGATCTTAATCTAGAGGATGTGGAGGCTGCAATAAATTAAGACTATTTTTTTCTTTTAAGTTTATGAAAGCAAAAGCACTTTTGAATAGTATGGAGTTCTTTTCTTCTAGGAAAATATCCTATTACACAGAAAAGTTGTGCAGACCTCAATACCCTCTCTTATCTTATTGTAATTTTGATTAGTTGCAGCTGGTAATTTCAGATTCTTATTTATTGGTGCAGAAATAAATACTTTGAGGATTTTCACCAGCAGAAAAATGGGTATCTTTTAGAGGAGGGTTAGTCTTCTGTGCTTTGTGTCACTGTGGTAGCTCTGATAGGGGGCTTTTCAATAATGCAGATATTAGGCTCTGTTCTGCTTTGTTACCACAAGCTGTCAAACATATAGAAAACTTAGAGTGCTCTTGTAGAAGTCTGCTGAATGTGCTGCTTATTTTGTTGTGAAGACTCAGTGTAGACATCAGCAGCTTCACTTTTTGGGCTCATCAGCTCTGAACAGCCAGAAATGGATGTTGGAAGATGTTAGTATTGGTTCAGTCATTCTCCATGCTCACTGTGAGGAGTGTCTGTCAGGTCAAGATCTGGTATACTTGCAGAAAGAGTAGTTGTTTTGGGGAGAAATAAAATAAAAAAAAAAAAAAAAAAAAAAAGGATTCAGGTGGTGCTATCTCAAGGCACTAGTCACTTAAATTGTTTTTACTAATTAGGAGTCAACCTCAGCTCTGCAAAATATTGGTGCTATCCCTCACAGAGATTTTAACCATATCAACTCTCGCTTGTGTTGTAACACACTTTGCTTCCTCTATATCAAAGCCTTAGGATTTGTGATTTAACCAGAACAGTCACCAGGAGGTGATACAAAACCCCAGTTAATCCAGTATCCACCAGTTTGTTGCTTTTCCTTTTTACATAACAGTGGAAACAAGATTGACTTTATAGTTCTGTTACAGATCTGCCATCCCCACCTGACTGAACTGATGGGTTGTATTTACTTGTAGCTTCAGCAGGTTCCCTTTTTTACAGCACATCTCAACCAGTCTGTGCATCTGCTTTGTTGTGCAACCTCAGTGAGAAATGCAGCAGCAGTAATGTTACCTATTGGCTGCTCTCTGGTTGTGGCTGTTTTGAGTGCTGATTGCCACTGTGGCAGCATCCACTGACTCTGCTCTCACCAATCCAGTAGCAGCAGTAGTAATAGTAGTAGTAATGAAAAATGACTCCAGCTTCTCCTGCCTGACTTCAGTTTCATGTGTTAAAATGTAATTAAAATAGCATGAAACATAAAATATGAACACAGTCTTGTAGCTTCTGTTGCGCTCAGGCCATGAGATCTATTATGAGAAATAGGGAGCAGCGTTTGGTGTTGCTAAATATTTGATTTTGCTGTCAGGGTATCTACAGGGATAGAGTGTTGCATAATATATGCAGTCATTCCTAGATGCCACCATAAAATGGCATTTTAATGTTTTATTGGATATGCTGTCAGATCTGCATATTAATGAATAATTGGGCAACCACAAATGTATAGTAAGTAGGAAGGGTAAAAATACGCTTTGTGAAAGCTTATTCAGGTTATTGAATTTCTTAAAGTTGAAATAAAAAATGGTTGATGTTAAACTTAACGCTGGATGCTTTCACATAATCATCTTCACAGGGAAGGCAACAATAACAATGACAAATTTTAGATCTGTCTGCTCTACCATAAATGATGCTAATACCTGAATAACAGGGACAACTTTGAGTCTTATACCAAATTTTGAAACCATCGTAGCATTACAGAGATAAAAGAAAATGCTGAAGTCACAAAAATGAGTAGGAGTGAGTATCCATGTGTGTGCCATTATAAATAATGTCATGCATCTTCCCAAGGAGTGAGCTTTCTCATTCTGGAGTAGCTGGCTTGGAAAGCAATTTGTGCTGAACAGGCTCAAAACATTCCATTCATGTACCACCTAAAGCCTTCTCAGAGGAAGAATCCTCCAGGCTTTGTCTGGTCTCCAAGGTGATGGCAACTTTTTTATTCTGGATTTTTGTTGTCTTAGGCTCTTTGTGATGTTTCGTGTAGCCTGAGAGCTCTCACTGGGAATAGCTTCACAGCCAGGCTTGGGTAAATCTGTCACATTTGCAAGGAAAAGAGAGAATCCATGATTTCCAGGAGCAGTGTGACAGACTACTTTTTAGTTTTGCCCATCCAGACTTCTATGGGCAGAATAGCCTGCACAGGGCTGTCTGAATGCAGTCCTTCTGACTTATCCAGCACCAAGCAAATTCTTCTTGTCCAAAATTTGTTTCTAGCTCTGATAGTGTCTTCATCTGTGATGGATTTTTCCGTCCATTCTTTTGGAATCAAGAGAATTACAGTGAAGACTAAATATGCAAGTTAATGAAGTATACAGGAGAAATACTAGCATGCACATTAAAGGGAAATATTTTAAAGGCTTAAATTGTAGCTTAGGGTACTGGTTAGAAATTAGGCAAACGTCTGCATGATTTTTCCTTTTAATTATTTATTTATATCCTAATGTAAATGTAAATGATTTTAGTAAAGCTGCCTGCAATTTTGTGTGAATTCCTAATTGAAATGGATCTCTTTTTTTTTCCCCCCATGTAATTTGAAGGGGTCTTGCACCTCAGAACAAACCAGAGCTACAGAAGGTGATGGAGAAAAGGAAACGAGATCAAGTTATTAAACAACAAAAAGAAGAGGAAGCACAAAAGAAGAAGTCAGACCTGGAAATAGAGCTACTGAAACGGCAGCAGAAACTGGAGCAGGTAAGATGAGGAATAACAGACATTTACACATCTGCATGTGAGCTACTCACCTGAGGCTCCCTTTGTAGACAGAAAAGAAGCAGCAGCTAATTTTTAAATTCAGGTATCTCTTAGGATAAGTCAAATCACGCTCTTTAATTACCTGTTGTCACTTGCTGTATAGGAACTGCTTATGGGGTCTGCTTTTGGTCAAATGGGTCCTGCACCAGCCAACAGGAATGTGTGTGGAGCACTGATGAGGTTTAACCATTGAAACTGTAGTGATTTAATCAATTTTTGTAGTCTAACTATGATCCACTAAGAATGGCTGTTAGTCTGTAGTACATCAAAATTACATTTAATGAATGAAAACCAACTGATCCTCTGGGTTATGTAAGAAACTAGATAACTTCTAAAAGATATTTTATTGTCTTAAAATGTGTGAGCCCCTTGGTGTTTTCAAGTGAAAGAAAAAGTCCTCAGACCCTGTGCATGGAGATGATAATGGAGTTGGAGTTCTTTTGGTGAAGTGTTTTGCCAGGCACGAGGCCAGCCAAACGTCTCTGTGCCTCTGGAAGCACTTTGTGTGCCTGAGAGGAAATATCTCCACAGTGAAACAGCTCATCAGAGAAGTCACTGTGCATCAAGCAATGCATTTATTTTAAAATAAATTAATGCTATAAATAAATGCTTTAAAACAGTACCTCCTGTGTTTCTCAAAAGAAATCAATTAAGCCAAATAATTAGTGTTCAAAATTACATATAATCCAATCTTTATAGGTTTTAGGGTTTTATTATAGGTTGGGTTTGTTTGTTTTAATTAGGTTTAGAAATATTTTTGGAGAAAGCTATTGTATTTGTTAGTGTATCATCCTATCATTTTTTCTTATCTCTCTTAAGGGCCCAGCTTTGAATGGTTCAGCTTGTGGGAAGATTTGATTTGAAATTGTGCCATGCAACATAGATTATGTAGATCAGAAAATTCTGTTAGTAGAGAAAGAGCCTGCCCATGCAAACAGTGCTGTGATTTTGTAAACATCACAGGAATGGCATTAATTGACAACATGACTCACGGAGGGACATTGTTATGATTTATACAAACAAGGCATTGTCCCTTGTCAGTGAGCCAGAGACAAAGGAAAGATTATTAAGGTGAGCAGTGTGTGTTCCCCATTAATCAGGGAGACCTTGGTCTGATAAAAAAGGGAAAAAAAAACTCATTCCAGGACCTTTTGTTAGTTTTCTAAAGGGTATTTTCCTCCCTTTCTGCCAACTCATCTGCCTTCCCTAAGGATTGCTAAGCTTCCATATTCTGTGCCATCTGTGAGCCTGTGCTGGGTGGGTACTGCAGGGCCTTGCCACACAGAGCATTTCCATTCCTCACATGGAAATTTTGAGTGTCTGCATGGGCAGGAGCTCCAGTTTGGTTAAAAAAGTCAGTGAATGGGCTCTCAAAAACGAATGGCTACGGGCCAATGAAGATTTTTTGGTTTTATTGCTTTTTGTGATAGAAAAAACAGATAACTCTTAAAGAGGATCAAGTTAGATACAAAACTTCATAGCTAAACATTCAGAAATCAGTTCTGCAAGTGTGCTCAGTAGTAGCTGCTCACGTGTTCTCCCACGAGGCACATTCTTCCTTGTTCTGTTGTAAAAGCCAGAGAAGGGAATTACTGTTGTTTCTTTAATGAAGATGTCCAAGAATTTCTTAAAAAATGCTTCATCTTGTTCTTGCACTGGGCTTACAGAGTTTTTGTCTGTCTGGCGGAGGTAGACATTTGGAACAAGCTAGAGCCAAAGATTTGAAAAGATTTATTGTTTATGAGAACAGATACTCCCAAAGAAAAGCAATTTTATCTTTTCCATGAGACAAAGAAAGGAAGCAATTTAAAGAGTTTGGCATGGCCAATTATTGAAACCTTTCATTTTTTGTCTTGTATTTCAATGATGTGTTTTCTAAACTTTTTTTTTTAAACATGTGATTCCCTTTTAAGCTGGAACTGGAGAAGCAGAAGATACAGGAAGAGCAGGAAAATGCGCCTGAATTTGTCAAAGTCAAGGGCAACTTGAGGAGGACGGTCCAGGAAGCAACAGAAGCACCAGATTCCTAGAGCCAGAGCCTGCTTAGACTTCCAGCTTTCCTGCAGAGAGAGGCTTTTGCAAGGTGTCTCACATTTGCCCCCTCAAGAGGGAAAATAACAGCATCCAGCTGACACTTACTGAAGATGAGATTTTTAATTCCTGGGACGTGTGAATTGAAAAGACAATATCGTAAACAGATTGACTTGCCAAATACAGTCCTGAGATCAATGAATAAGGAGTGTCTTTGTCAGTTCAGTGTCATGGACCAGGCTGACATGCTTTCTCAGAGATTTTAACCAGGGATACTAGAGAAACTCCTTCAGTGTTGCACTGCTTTAACTCTTGTGATCCTTTTTAGTGGAGATGATACACAGATTATATTTTGCTTTAAAACAGAACAAAAATCCTCCTGTTATATCAAGCTTTGCTGCGCAGGTAGATTTCCTCCATCTAGACCTACAGCTTGTGTCTATCCCACAGAAATGTGTGTTTAGTTGGAGTTTTTATTAACTCTAGGAGAATATGAGGTGTGCTAATTACTGCTGCCCATCCCCACTAGGATAGGTAGGTATGGGCGTGATAAGAATGCTTAAAATTCACCAGCAGTGAAAAGTTAAGCAGCCTTAAAGCCCATTTCTTGCTGTTTGGCATGTAGAATTTGGGCTATGAAAGAATGAAAATCTGATGATCGTTTCACAGGGAGACTCCAGAGGCTGATTTGTCTCTGTAAACTTATACTGTTGTGTGCAGGCCTGTGAAGTGCTACCTGTGAATTTACCTCTCAAAGCAAAATTATCTGTCTTCTACTTTTCATGTTTTGAAATCCTGCTTACTTCGGTGTTGTGGCCTTTCTCCTCCAAGTACATGCTGAACAGAGTACAGTGTTAACACATCACTTGGTAGTGTTTGAACTGATTTACTGGAACTGATCTACCCATCAGTTCCTACTCTTTGCTTGCAGACACTTGTTGCAGTTTCTGCAGTAAGGAAGTGTTTAAACCAGACCAAACTAATTACTGGAATCTACTGAAATGGAATTTTTCCCTCTAAAGTAAGGCATAAAATGAAATTCAGTTTATCCCATCCTTTATTCAGCCTCAAGAAAGAAGTGTGTTACCACTGAGACTTTGGGTCCAATTCTGTCATCTCCTGCCTTTCTACAAGTTGCCCCTGTGACTTGCCATTACATAAAATATTGCTCAGCTTGCACAGGGATGACAGAATCTGATCCTTCATGCTTATGACTACTAGCCATCCAGGAAAGCCTGGGATGAGAAGTGGGGAACAGATTGCTCATGTAGGATTATAGAGTTGGATTCTTACCTGGTGTGATTGGGTGCAGATGTATCTTCACAATGTGGGGAGAAACCCTCATCTTCCTTGGTCAGAAGAGTCCTAGCTCTCACTGAAACTGTGTTCATACATACCTGCTGAGGATCTAATCCCTAGCCTTTGCCTTAGGATGCTAAACACAATAATTTCTACTTTGTAATTACATTGGACAGAACTGTTTGAGAACACTTTTTATTAATATCAGCAGTGGCATGTTTGTATTGTAAAGGTGTGGTGGAGGGTTGTTGGTTTGGTTTTTATAGTTCCTTTTGCCTTTCCTATAAGTATTGGAAATTTTAAATACAATTTCAGATTAGCACTGGGGACAATACACTCACAATTAGAAATGTTTCCTAGATACAGACTTTAATTTGTTAAGATACAGGCATTTTTTTTGTGAGGACATAATCAGATTGAGGGTAAATTGAATTGTGATAAGCATATTGCCATTGATTTAGACTTGCAGTGTGACTCACGTCTGGAAGATTAAATGTGAAGATGGTCTAAGACTGTTCAGATTATGGACATACAAAAGGCAAAGGCCAAATGTAAGACTCTTCCATGTATTAGCTCAACAAAGGAGCACCCTGAATGCTGCAGGTACTTCCCTCTCTTCTTCCCTTCTCCTGGCAAGAGAGGCTCTTTTCTGGCAATACATCATTCCAACACTTGCACTGATTTTGTTTCATGTTATTGAGACAGAGCTATGTCCAAGCCTTCCACACCCCACTCATGCTTCATCTTAGCTGTTCCCAGCCTTCTAAACATCCTGCCTCTGGGTTTCAACTCCACCTTAACCTTCTGCTCAGTATGGAAAAGGCTAGAAGTGAGTGAGGAAACCTTCCTCTGCCTTGAGCAGACCATTTGGTGTTAGCCATTTCCCCTTGGTGATCAGGGCAATCCTACCACTCATACACAGTGAAATGAAGTTGGTGGCACTGGGAGTGCTGGGGGACAAAGACCTCCTGTTTGGCTTCAGTGGCTGTGTTGGATCTGGCCCTCAAGGCTGAAAGCAGCCTGCTTTCTCCCCAGGTTAGTTTGTGATTCAGGGTAGAGTTTCTCTTTCTGAAACACAGGAGGCCAGAAAACTCCCTTGTACATACAGCATGAAGTGGTTTTTTTGTTGTTTTTCATTGGAATTAACTCTCTGTGTGAACAGAACATCAATGTGTGTGTTAGACCATCTTTGAATCCTGCTAATCCTTTAGCCTAGGAACCCCAGCCACCTTCATATCAATTTTGACAGGAAAAAGCTTGTATTTGAAATCAGGATTGGGCAACCCTTCAATGGGTGACCAGTTAGTCACACCACAAGTGTCCTGTGCAGCTATTTAAGTAGGAAACTGCTTGGCAGTGAGTGTAAGCAATTCCTGCTCTGCCCTTCAGCTATGTGGGTTTTTGAAGCAATCCAGCAAATACTTCAGTGATCTGAAAATTGCTCACTTACCACTTTGTACTTTTTTAAAAACTCTTGCTTTTGATAGTATAGTAGTAATTTTTTTAGCATTTTGTGGCTTTAACATTCTGTTAATATCTGCACTTGTTTGAGTGTACATATATAAATATATATAAATATAAAAAGGGAGCCTTAATGGATTTGTTTTCATAATTTAATATTTTTTGTATTTGCTCTTGTATAATTGTTTTTAACTAAAGGTATTATGAGAATGAGGGTGGAATACTTAGAACCAAAGTTATGCTTAATAAAATCTGCTACATGCTTGGTGTATGTGGTTTTGTCTGTTGCATCCTGCCAAAAGCAAAACCTTGGAGGCTGCACTGAGATTTCCAGATTGTTTAAAATTCTGCAGTGTGGGGGGAAGTATTGAGATCGTAGTGACTCTTGGTTCCTTAAACCCTGCATCCCTGTTTGTATGTGCAAAAGTTGACAGAAAGAGTTTGCTGTGTCTTTAAAAGTATTATTGTTCAAATAAATTTGATGCAAAGAGTTTTTAACAGGACTGTGCAGCTGTTCAAGTAATCCAAGGTGAGGCAGAGCATGAGGGAAAACTTCCAATGGGAGTCAAGTAATTGTGGAAATAATTCCCTGTTAATCCTTGGAATTACCAGCATTGCAATAGCTCAATTTCAAATGGGAGTGAGAAGAGTAACAAGGCTGGTCCAGGGTTCAAGTCCTACAGTTCTCCTTTTAATTTAGCCAATGCTCCAATGTGTGGTTCTAATAGGAAAGACTTGGGCATGAGGAAGAAGTGCAAGCACAAAGGATTTGCTGGGTTAGGTCAGACAGCTCAGTGCCAAAGAGCAAAATCCTATGTCAACAGCAGATAGGGGAGGGAGCAGGGGATGGACAGGGCTGGAAGAGGTGCAAGCCAACAGTTCCCACAGAGATCCTCAGCTCGCACCAGTGAGCCCTGCTCAGCAGGTAGGTGACAGTGGAGAGGGAGCTGGAGAGGAGCATGGGGCAAAATGAAGTGGGGGAGGAGGAGAGCAGTGAATTCAGAACAGATGTCAGGAAGTGCTTTTTTCCTTCAGAAACTGCTCAGCATGTGGAGCGGGTCCTGGCAGTCCTGCTGATGCAATGGCGCTGGACCCGCTCCCGGAGCTCTCGGATGCGGGGGAGGTAGAACAGAACAGAGAGTTAATAAGGGCTGAGTTTCTGTGGCCTGTTGGAGATGCTGCCCTGTGCTCTCCTACCTTGAGTGTAGCCAAATGTGTTTTGAATTATCCTTCGATATTTCACTCCAGCTCCAGGAAGAAAATTGCGAGGACATGTGATCTGCTTTTGTAGCATGTCCAGAAGAAAAGATGATCCTCCTTTTGTCTGCTTTTTTGGATTGCATTGAGCTAATAGGTTTTGTCATGTGGTCCACTGGGGGGCTTTGCCTGTGCTCCTGTGGCCATAGGCAGATGGGTTGTGTCATGCCATAGCTGTGTGGAAAGAAGTACTTTGAGGTCCCTTAGCTGCTCATACAGGGTCCATGGATAGTGTCTTACAGGGTCCTGATGGCACTTGTGGTGACCAGTTGCACTTAAGAAAATAACTGGAAACCAAAGAGCTGTTGCTGTGCAGCTTCCATAGCATCAGAACTGATGTTTATAGGGGGAAGAATGGGAGGGCAATTTGGGTTCTCAAGGCTTTGTAATAGAAAGAACACAAACACTTGATGAGATGTGGAGGAGTGGAAATACAAGATACTTTTTCCCTCCCCCTGCCATTTAAATAGTTTGTGCTGTTTGAAATCTTTCATCTATCAGAGTAAAAGTTTGTGGTGCTGTTGTCAGTATTAAGGATGACTCTCCTCAATGGAAGTGGTGGAAACTGTGGCCAGAGGAAATGGTGGTAGTAGAACACAGATGTCCTGACTGTCACTCTAGGGCTTATGCTCCACTGCTCATGTTTTGGCATAGCTTCAGACCTAGGTGAGGGCTGCACTGGGTCCTTCCCATGGCCTGCAGTGCCTCTCTGAGGTTAGCAGGACCTGCTTCTGTTCTCTGGGCTGATTTTGCTGAACATCAAGTACCTGCCTTTGAGCTAATTGTAGATTTTTCATTTCTATGAGAGCAGAGCAATCAGCCCTGTGGAGTGTATTGGGAGTGTATTGCCTTCCTTTGAATTTGGAGGAGCCCACAACACCTGACTCACAGGGAACACTGTCTACCTTGCAAGGATTCTGAAGCCAGGCAGTTCAAATGCCACCTCCAAACCACCCACTCTTTTTCATGGAGTTTTGTGCCCCAGGACAGATGAGGCACTGGATGCCTTTAGTAAATTTGGCCCTTCATGTCTGTGTGGCTCATAATGTGATCAAGAGCCCATCTCTGCACTGTCTCAGCACTCTGGTGCTTGGTGCCATGGAGTCAGCCCAGGTGCTTGGAGGGGACATGTGGCTCTGCAGGGAGCTGCAGAGAAGGGACCTGCTCCAGGCCAAACTGACCAGCAGGAGGGGAGGTGGCATCTCCACAGTGGTGCGAGGGAAGGAGGAGGATGTGAAACACCTGAGGTGGGGCTCCAACAGCCAGAATCACCCACTGCTGTAGCCATAGGACTTGATTATCTAACTAATCATTTTCAGAATTAAATTCCATTATGCACCCAAGTCTAATCTCTCAGGTGGACAGCATGAGCAATTCAACACAGATTGAGGGTGGCACATGGAAACTTCAGCCTGATTAGATGGGGACGAGAAACATGTTTCTTTCGCCCTCTTCAGCTATTCAGAAACAAATCTTTAATAATGCGATCAAAATGCTATCTACTTTATTGTGCTCAAAAATTAAGAGTGCCCAGAAAGCCTAAGCCCCTGAGTGGGGTTCATTTAAGGAAAGTATTGGTTGGTATAGAAAGGCAAAGGGAGCTGCCTCTGGAGTCAGGACATGGCAACCAGCCCATCTGGAATGGTCTCCTTGAAAGAGGGGTTGTGTCCATCTGGTTATCTTTCCTTTAACTCTTCCTCTGGTAAATGAAGCCTAAAAGAGTCTCTGATAAAAGCTGATCAGGATTTTGCTTTCATCAGTAGCAGCAGAAAAAGAGAGACCCCTTAAATTTACATTCCTAAACCTGAAACATCCATCATCACTGTAGTTGTGGGTCATAAGGGGTGATTTTCCCTAATGTGCAGTTGGAGCTCTTGTCTTCATCCAGCCTTATTTTGGTGTTAATCCTTTCAGTGAATTCTGCTCTGTACAATTTCAGGGAACCACCTTCATGAGCTGAGCTCAGCAACAAAGTGGATTTGGGGAATTTGGGCCAGTGGGCCGCAAACATCACAGCATCTGGTTTGTTGGGGAAATTTTACTCTCATTTCTAGTACAGATAGAATTAACTTCTTAAATACCAAGGAGTAAATTCTCTTCAAACAGAGGTCTTGCATTTTTTATAATTTTCTTGTTGCAAGGGAGTTGCTTCTGCTATATACCAAGAACTCTATTCCTGTGTATTAGGAAATTGTTATGATAACCAGAGAAGACGTGAGCTGCAAACTAGCTACAGGCCCCTCTGCAGTTAGACCCACTCAGTCCTGATCCTGGAAAGCAGAGGTTGCTGTTTGTGAGGAAAAAGGAGGAGGAACAAGACAGTGGGAAGGCAAGTGCCTGACTGATGAAGGTTTCCACCTTGTACCCAAGGTTAAACAGCAGCTTTTGATGTATGCACCCTGCATCTGTGTTCACATCTAATGTACCGTGTGCCTTTTTATTTCCCCTGAAGCCTCATTGTGTTTCTGATTCCTTTCCTATTGTTTCCTTTCACCTCAAGCTCTTCCTGCCTATTCAGGCCTCCTTGCCTTTGGATTATTTCCCAGAGCTGGTTTGCAGGGAAAGGTCTTTAATTAACAAAGAATCCTTGGGATGGATCCTGAAATGTGTGTTTGAAACTGACTGCTGCAGCATGGAGGGAAACCCAACCTGAGGTCTTGGTTTGTGGGGAGTGGAGATGGGAAATACTGGGTGTGCAAGGACCAGGTGGAGATGGGTATAAAAACTCTGAGTGGCTGTTTGACAGAGCATAAATGAGAATCCAATATAGACACCTCGAAGCTTTTCTCTCAGACCCCTACTTAAAAAGAACCATGATGAGAAAAACCCTCTGGGGGTGAAAAGGAGAGTGGCAAAAGCTTGTTCCTTGATTCCTTCTCTGCTGCCCCTGACCTTGTGAGACGCCACCAGGAATGCTGCATCCAGCCCTGGGGTCCCCAGCACAGGGAGGACATGGAGCTGTCGCAGTGGGTGCAGAGAAGACCACAAAGATGATCCGAGGGCAGGAGCATTCTCTCCTAGGAAGACAAGCTGAGAGAGCTGGGTTTGTTCAGCCTGGAGAAGAGAAGGCTCTGAGGAAACCTCATTATGGCCTTCCAGTACCTGAAGGGGTCTTACAAAATTGAGGGAGAGCAACTTTTTATGTGGGCAGGTAGTCTCAGGAGAAGGGGGAATGGTTTTAAACTAGAAGAAGAGAGATTTAGGTTAGATGTTAGGAAGAAGTTCTTTACTCACAGGGTGTTGAGTCACAAGAACAGGTTGCCCGGAGAAGCTGTGGATGCCCCATCCCTGAAAGTGTCCAAGGGCAGGTTGGATGGAGCCCCCCTGAGCACCATGGTCCAGGCGCATCCCTGCCCGTGGCAGGGGGTTGGAACTAGATGATCATTAAATCCCTTCGAACACAAGCTATTCTGTGATTAGCAAGAAGCCCAAAATACATAGAAACAACGCTTGGGCAAACTCAACTTGCCCTCCTTAAAGCCAGAAGGATCCTCTTGGCAGCGTTTGCCGCGCAGGCGTTTCCCGGCCGGGTCCTTGGGGCGGGGCCGGGGATGCTCCCGCAGCCCCGCTCAGCTCCGCCGCCGGCTGCCCTCTCCCGGGCGCAGCGGAGCGCGGCGGCAGCCCGGGGCCGCCTCTCCTTCCCCTCCAAAGCCTTCCCCTAAAAACCGCAGCGCTGAGCTGTCCAGGCTGAATGACTGCTGCTTGCTTGGGGAAATGCGTTATGATTTCGTGATTTTTCCATGCAAATGTCATTAACGCTTCTGCTAAGACATCGCTGATGCGTCGTGTTTAAAAACCTTAATTGTGTTTCAAGAGCTCGGTAACTCGGGAGCGGGATTCACAAAGGGGTGTTTGGTGCCCTGCGCTAAAGCACGGGGCTTTGCCCCGGAAAGATCCGTGATGGCTCCTGGGGAGTCTCGGGGGCTATCCGCAGGCAGATCCCTGCAGAGGTCCGAGGTGTTCTCAGGACAGGTTGGAGATGTGAGAAGCTCAAATGTGCCAGGGTTGTGTTTGGAGCAGCCTTCTCCAGCAGCCGGTGCTTTGCCTTACGTGGTGACAGCAGCCTGGGGGTGTTGCAGAGGATTTACCTCCTGCTGCAATTCCATCAGCAAGCACATCCCTGTGCTATCCCCCTCTGCCCCTTCCACTGCCTACAGCCCTAGCAGTGGTGCTCATCCTGTTGTCACCCCAGAGAGCACTGGTGTGCCCTCTGATGCCTGGCAGCCCTTCCCAACAGGAGACCTTCCCTGCCAGACCCTCGCTCTGCCCCAGGGAAGGAGTGCAATGGGCCCATCAGAATGCAGGTGGGGAGAATCCCCCATTCCCACATATCCCACTCATCCACTGGCGTTTGCCATCCTGGTTTCCATACCTACAACTTCTGTCTCACTCTACCCATTCAAATTCTCTCCTTTGCTTTCTAAAAATGTCCCCCATCCTCAGCTCCATCCTCTCGCTGGCAGCAGACTCCTCCTGTTGCTATAACAACGAGCAGCAGCCCAGCCAAATCGGCCAGACCCTGCCACATTTCCCTGCCTGCATCCAAATCATCTCCCTAGGTGTGAACACACTCTCTTCTTCCTCAAGCCTTTGCCATCTGCCTTCAAGGGGGAGATTGCTCCCTTTGGGGGGGCTGAGGGCCCTCTGCAACCCCCCATGTGTCTCCTTTACCCTCTGTGCATACTTTGCAGCCCTCCAGCTGGGTCCGCACACAGGACCTGGACCACATTGACTGTCCCATGCACCTCTGGGATAAAACACTACTCTTTTGGCCCATAAACCCCATGCAGATTAAATTGTGAATGGAAATGGGGAAAATTGCTTGAAATACAGTGGAAAATATATGTTCAGGGTTGTATCCTGGTCTGGTCTGAAATCTGGAAGGTGTGTCTAGCCCAAAGGTCCAGGGGAAAGAATTTTCTTCTAGAGTGTCAGGGTGTCTCTGCCCTGTGCCTGATTCACACATCCAGCCCAGGGAGTACCCACTGGTGCTGTGTAAAGCCTCTCTGTTAGTGCAAGGGTGCTGTGGGCAGAGCTTGCTGATCCTGCAGAGAGCAGGGCAACAAGCCCTGCCCCCCTTGAGCTCCTTGAGGGCCCTGCTAGCAGACATTCATGGTGGCTTTTCCACCCTTGATCATGATCTCCACTTAAAACTGCTTTCTCCCAGCCTTTCTGGGCTGGCAGCAGCAGACTGGGAGGTGCAAGTGGAAATGCTGGGTTCCTCTCTGTCAGAGGGTGGCACAAGGCTCCTCATCCTGAGCTGCATCTCTGCTGCCCTTTCCTTGGGCCAGCTGCTGTCCCAGGGCTCACCACAAGGATTTCGAACCTCCCTGCTGAAAAAAAAAACCTGGGACAGCCTCCTGGGATAATGCCAGACTGGAGGGACATCAAGAACCACACCTCCAGTGCTGTGGCCTCAGCTCAGGAAGGGCACTGAGGCACTGAGAGTGTCCAGAGGGGGGCAATGGAGCTGGGGAAGGGGCTGGATGGAGCACAAGTCTGAAGAGGAGCAGCTGAGGGAGTGCAGGATGAAGAAAAGGAGGCTCAGGGAGGGATCCTAGCACTACAACTCTCTGGAAGGAGGTTACAGCCAGGTGGGGGTCAGACTTCTTCCAGGTATAGAACAGGAGGAAATGGCCTCAGGTTGCACCAGGGGAGGCTTAGATCAGATATTAGGAAAAATTTCTTCACTAGAAGGGTTTCCCAGCATTGGAACAAGATGCCCAGGGAGTCACCATCCCTGGAGGCATTGAAAGGATGTGTAGATGTGACACCTGGGGACATGGTTTACTGGTCCATGGTTTACTGGTCCATGGTTTACTGGTCCATGGGTTAACATTTGGATTCAATGATGTTAAAGGTCTTTTCCAGCCTGAATGATCCCACATCCTCTGCCATCTTCTCACCTCTGGGCAGCTTGAGCTGTTGTTTTACCTGGAACATTTTCCATTATCCATTCCTAGGCTGGAGGCCAGGGGAAATCTGGGGGTTTCACAAAATGTATTAAATGGTGCAGCCTCCCCTAGTGAGCGGGCTGGAGCTGTTTTCCTCCAATATTTTTTGTTTGACAAGCAAGGTACATGGCCAAAGAGACCTGCTGAGAATTTGTTCCCTAAAAGTACTTTTGTGTGCATTTTTGAATTCTCCAGCCCCTTGGCATTTTTATCTCACCCTCACTAACTGGAGTGAAATCACTTCAAACCCAGGAAATTGGAAAGCTCTTCAGAATATTTATGGCAATTTCTGCTCTTTTTAGCACTGAACTGTTTTTGCACTCTTGGCTGCAGCTGGAACTACGTATCTGCTACTGTTAATTTTGGGGGGTTTTGTGACCTCAACAGCAATATAAATTTACTTCTTTTTATATGGAGCTTTGGACTAAAAAACTGTTCTTTCAGTTCATCTTGGATGAGTTCAAGAGCTCCCTTACTCCAGAGCTATGGATCTTTTCTTTTTTAAAATGACTTCTAGGTGCAGAGTGGTTTTGGCTGGGTGTCCAGATGGACTTTTCACACAACCTGGTTTTGATAATTGGGAAAAGGCTCCAAACAAATCTGAGCTGCTCTTGCCACTCTTCCATCAGGAGTAAGCATATGTCCTTCCTGTGACCCCAGGGGACAGTGCCCCTTTGTGCTGAGCTTTCCACCCTCCAAGGAGGCAGTGAGGACATTTTTAATGATGCTGGTAAATGTTATGGGTTCTCTGACCAAAGAAAGGTTTGCTGCTGTAAGTGGAGACTCCCAGCTGCCCTTTGTTTGCCTGCACTCTCTGCAGGCTCAGCTGAAACCTCCACAGTAGGTCCAGGTTGTGCAATCCCAACAGCAGCAAGCAGTCCCAGATGTTCTTGTCCTCACCTTGGCTGAGGAACCTGCTGCTTCCCAGCCTGATATCCACCCCCAGTGGTGCTGGCCTGCCTTCCTTAGTGTGGGGATGCTCCAGAGACAGGGATAAGAGCAGCTGGCCCAGCAGTGACACAGCATGCCCACAGAAAGTAGCCCTTGACCCAAGTTGACTTATGCAGTGAAATGGAAGAAACCCCAGTGGCAAATCCTACATCCCCTATTTTCTCCAGGGAAAAGATAATTCTTTCACTGATCCCATCCAAATGGGAATGTGTGAAGGATCCTGGCTTTCCACCTGCCATTTCAAGGGCATTTCAACCCTGCCAGGCTACGTTAAGTTGTGATTTTCTCAATCTGTGTATTTTCTCCATTCCAAGCTTGTAAGTCATCCTGGTGCATAGGGCTGTACATAGAGGAGCATGAGAGGGAATTAAAGCTCAGTAGCTTGAATATCTTTTTCATTCTCTTGCTGCAAGATTTCAGACCTGAGCAATGCTTCTGAAAAGCTGTTTTATAGGCCCTTGTCAACAAGTTTGTGCCAAAGAAGTTCTCCAAAACTTGTTTGTTCTCACCTTGAGTTGGATTTGTGCAACCAAGCATTCAAGAAAAGATAATGGCTTTTTTATCAGCAGTTATTCTAATTCCTAAAGATTTTAGTGCTATCTGCTGCATTTCATTCTGTATTCTAGGCTGAGTTTGTAATTGGATTTTTTTAGCAGTGAGTTAATAAGCAGCAATGATGACATCCCAAAACTTAAGCTAATATAAAATTGAAGATATTTGGAATAGCTAAGCTTCCAAATAAGAGGAAATCATCTAAGAAAATGCCTGCATAGTTTAATGATGCTATTCAGTAAAGGCATTTTTTACGTGCATCTCCCTCAAAGCAGCTGTCCTCATAAAGGCTAGTATTCAGCCAAGGAAGTTTCAAAAATCACTCATTGTCTTCAAAATGCCATGATTATCTCAAACATGGGAAGGAGCGGACTAGCAGACATGCTTGATCCTTCTTCCAGCCATGACTGACTGGTTGTTGTGTTTCCCCTCTTTTGAGGTGGGGGTTATCTCATGGAAAGAGCATCAAAAGCAGTTCAGAAATATTCCTGATATTTAAGTTTAGAGATGTTTTCATTGCAGGCATGTGAGTGTCAGAGTTTTCCAGGAGGTGCTGGGAGTGGTGCTGGAGGTGTTTGCAGAGGGTGCTCTGCACACCAGGAGCTCCAGGACTCTGTTCAAACGTGCCGGGAGCCCACAGCAGTAGGAGCAGAGCTGGTGTCCTGTGAGGTTTTGTGTCTGTGCCAGGGGGAAACTGCCTCAGCATAACTCATTGAGCAAAGTAGAGGCAGCTGTTTGGGTCTTCTCATATGTGTAGTTTGTTCTTTTCCTTTGTGCTAAAAAAAAGAATTAATGAGTGGCTTTGTGTCGTGAAGGGCCACTTTAACATTTTCTTTGTAAAAAAATTAGATGTACCTTTTTATGTGTTTTAACATTCCTTTTTTGTAAGGTGGGTTGAGAAATCTTGGTGTTGAGCCTCATTCAAAGTTGTTAGTACTCTTAAAAATCTACAGATGTCATATTCCCTGAAATTCATTGTTTACATCACATATCACTTTAGCAGATAATACTGTGACCTATGTGTTTAATTATTTTCAATCTTAGCTTTCAAGCCAGCTAATTGTGCAGTTTTATTTTCTCTCAGTTATGTATGTTCAGATTTGTTACATCCCTCTCCTCAAATATTTTCTGTGGTGGTTACCTGGAACATCAGTCACTGTGAGTGATGCACAGGCCATCCCCAAATTTGGGCTCCCGTGTCCTCCCTTATTGCTCTCACATGAAATCAGTGGAGAGAGGAAGCCTGATCCTGTGTCTTGAATGGGGAACAAAGAGCCAGGAAGCTCCTGGGTTTTATTCTTGCAGCACTTCAGCTCACTGTGTGGTCCTGGCCTCCTCCTCAAGGCTCCAATTCAGCCAACCATCGCAGCTCTTTGCTCCTGGTGAGACCCTGAGCATCCCACTGAGCTCAGGAAGCCAAAAAAGAATCAATGCTTTTGTGCTTGGGCCTTAAATTTCTGGTGCCAAATGTTCTGGTGCCAATGTGTTGTGCATGTCACACACCCAGAATGGAAAGAAATGAAGGTGCATGAAAAATAGGAGTGAGTATCTGGGTTTCTTGCTGCTCTTTGTAAGCTTAGAAGGTGAAAATTAATGAGATGTAATTAAAACAAAAATGCAGTGTGTGAACACAAGTCCAGAGCACCAATTAACCTGACATCTTGTCTGTGGAGTGAGGAGATATGGATTGAGATGCCAATTTTGCTGATGTATTGCTCATATAGGTGTAGACCTGTGGAGTTAACAGCTGTTCTTTCACCCTGTGTTGAAAAACAGACTCTGAGATGCTCTGTGGAGTGGGTGCTCCAGGGAGAGGGCAGCAAAAAGATTGCACAGATCTCCTGTGAGACACAGGTTCTAGAGATGGGGATCCTGCTCCTGGGATCCTTCCCAGCATGTGCAAAGAATGTGGGTTCCTCAAGCAAAAAATCCTCAGGCTTGTTCTGGCACCCAGAGTTTTCCCTCTGCCTCCCTCTTTGCCTGGGCAGAATAATGAGCTGCCTTCAGGTATGATTTAAAGCTGGTCATGGTGATTTAGGGATGGAAATACCCTTACTTTTTAACATGATTTGTCTGCCTCTAAGTGCTGCTTTGAAAATATATTCCCTGCTGATTAAAATTAATGAGGGAGTCTAGAAGAAGGAAAATAGTGTTCAGTATTCTGTGCTTTCTGAATTTTGGGAGGTTGCCTGGGAATATTTCTAAATTTTGTAAGCTTTCTGAGAAAAATCTGTAAAACTGAAAAGCACGAGGAGAGTTCAGCTGACACGGGTTATTTTTGTGCCTAGCTAATGAAAATCAAATAAATCCACTTGTTCTCAAGCTGTGCTTCCTCTCTGTAAAATCAAGCCATAACATGACACTGGCTGAGATGCAAATCCCTTTCCTCCTGTCTTTTGGAGGGTCAAGAGCAAGAACTTTCATTGGCAACCCCAATCTTATTTGTCTGTCCTGTGGGCCTCATCTCATCCCATCTGTTAGGCTGAGTTGGTAGCTTTGGACTAAATATTCAGGTTGAGCATAATTCAGGTTGGAAGGGACCTCTGGATGCCTCTGATGCACCCTAAAATAGAGGCCAGTTTAGGGGAGGTCACTCACAGCTTCCTCCAGATGAGTTTTCATTATGTCAGTGAATTCAATGATCACTCTGGGTCCATTCTGTTGCAGGATATTCTGTGATTCTGTGATCTCCAAGGAGAAGATTTCACTGCCTCTCAGACCAGTCTGTTCCAGTGCCTCATCATTTCTCATTTCTCACCCTTCAGCTGGGTACCTCTCTTGTTTTCCTGGGTTTTTCTTTTGGGCTTACTTAGGCAAGGGCACCAGCAGATTTTAGTTGGTGTCTGGTCCCATTTTAAGTGCCAGTGAGGAATGTCACCTCAGGTAAACCCCTTCCCAGGGTTCCCTAGGGAGTAGAAATGGGGACAGCTGGAATTATATGGCAGCCCAAGCCAAGGAAATATTCCTGGTGGAGACCTCCATGCTGCCTGTGGAGCCCAATCTTTGCAAGCCCAGCAAGGATCAAACCTTCTGCCCCTGCCTGGTGAGCTGGGCTGCCCAAGGCTGCAGGTAAAGCTGAGCTGGGGCTCAGTCCCTGGAGAGCTGGACAAGGGATGAAGAGCAGCAAGGGGCTGCCACTCTGTGGGAATCCAGGGCTTCCCTCTGGCTGCCCTGGCAGGTCTGGGACCCTGGCAGGGGTCAGGAACCCCCTGGACAGAGCCCCCAGAGACACTGTCTGTGATCTCTGTCCATAAAAAAGAGTTTTCAATCTTACAGGATGAATTACAAGCTCTGAGTGTTTGATATAAGCAATAATTAAGTGTGACATGGGTGCAAAAGTAAATTTTAGGATTCTGGATTAGGGGTTCAAAGGGGACAAGATGGAGGAAATTGGGTGTGCCTTGTCCTTTTTCTCCTTCTTCATGCCCTCCATGTTTCACTGTGGTGTTGGCATTTTCTGTTGGTTCAGGCAGGGGACACACTGTCCAACGCAGGTGACAGATATTGGCACGTTAATGTAAATCCAGCCCAGGGAGTTTCTGGTATTGAATGTTTGTAACATCCCACTGAGGGCA
The DNA here is from genome assembly GCF_050655825.1 of Lonchura striata. Lineage (NCBI taxonomy): Eukaryota > Metazoa > Chordata > Aves > Passeriformes > Estrildidae > Lonchura > Lonchura striata. The sequence continues at coordinate 69,422,556 of NC_140741.1, forward strand.
GAGCCCCACACGCTGCCCTGCAGGACAGAGCTGGGCAGGGCAGCAGAACATGTTAGAGATCAACAGAATAAACAACCTTGGAACCAGCAGAGAGGAATTATGGCTTCTTCTTTGGCAGTGGGGCAGAAAGACAGAGACTTTTTGCAATCTTGGAATCATCAATATCTCAGATTCCAACACCACTCCATCATGGTGTGACTTGGCAGAGCTGCTGTAGTGGTGTTCCATTGATTTTGGCTTTTGAACCAGTTGAAACTCTGGTCTATTTTGAAAGCAAAACTATAATTACTGGAGCTACAGCCTGAGGAGAACATGACAGTCAAAATCTCTTTGAATGGAGTACTAAAGATTTAATACATATAAAATATCTTATGTCAGTATTATAATAATACAGATATTTAATGTGTAATGTTAAATTTATGACATGACCAAAGGGGTTTTCCTCTGATAGGTGACATCCTCAGCTGCATGAAGGGCTGATGGTGTGGAGCATGATGAATAGTCAAATGAGCTGCAGGGGACAACCACATTCAGGCAAGCCATAAATTTAAGCTCTTTGTTCTCTGCTGAGACCAACCTACAGCATTTATATAAAAATATGACAAAGGTGCATATTCTACCCAAAAAGGAGGGGTTGACAACACTAAGATTTCTTTGCACATAGCCTCTGTTTTTTTCTGCCAGAGGTACATTGCAATAGACACTAACATTAACAATTTCTGCTTCACAAGGCAACTGCTGGATGGGGAATTTTTCATCCAATAGTGTGGAAATAAAAAATATTTGACAGAGGCAGAGCCTGAATGGCATGTATGAATAATCAAAGGCACCAGCCTGCATCTGGGGTTTACAAAATGCTGTAGCACACTGGAGTTTTTTCTAAACAACCTCCTTGAAGTTTGAATTCTTGAGCTTCCAGACTTCTCAAGGCCCAAAGGCACTAAAGAAAAAAAAAAAAAGGATGTACAAACAGAATTTTAAATAAAGCTCTCTCCAGAGAGGATACTAAAAAAGACAGAGACTTTTCTCCTGTAAAGGAGAAAAAGAGCTGAACACACAGGTGCTTTGTTGCATTAGACCCTTGAACTTCTCTGCATGGTGCTATCATTTCCAGTGGTTTTGTCTTGGGGTCACTAACACCAGGAAAAAACAATGCAGAATTTTATCACTCAGCTTCATTTTGAGGGAGACTTCCAGAAACTAGAAATCCCACCTCATGTGTAACTGTTTTAATTTTGTGAAGCAGCAAAACAGAGTCCAGAGAAAGGACTCCCTGGGGAGTTAATCAATGGAACAACTCCCTCTGCTCTGGCACATCTGGCAGAGACCAAAGGGCTGGTGGTCTGTCTGAACTCATAAACTATTGGAGACTTTGAAATGCTCTGTATGTTGGTCTCCAAAGCTCTTTCCTCTTCCCTAATTATGAAAATCTCGGTCCTGATGTGAATGGCCAAACTGCAATTATCAGTGATCTGGGTCTTGGCTTTTAATTCCTAACAAAATCCCTGGAACATGAGCATGCATCCAACATCACCACCCAGGACATTTAACTTTGCCTGTTTCTGTCTTCAGAGAGATGCAATTAAATGAGGGTCCTCAGTTGGGTTTGATCCCTGGAAATCCTTTAGGAATTTGGATGCTTCATCAGGATTTTTACATTAGGAGTAAATATGTAGTACCTTGTGTCATACACGTGGCACCTGCTGCTCGTACAGGCTGGAGGCTTAAAGGACAGGCTTGTTGTGGTCAAAAGACTTGAGCAGAAGTGCTGCAGACATCTGAGGGTAATCCTGCCCCACTGACCTGCATGGGATGGAGCTCACTGCAAGAGGCACTCCTGACTACATGCAAACTTTGAGTAAGGAAAATAAAAGTCCAAGAAATATATAAAGGAAAAAACAACTTGGCCATAACAAGAAGCTACAGGTAAACATCCAGTGCCTAATGAATTTTGCAGAGAAACTGTCTGGTTTCAGCACATTAAGGCATAGAATAACCATTTAAATGTGGTTTGTTTTTTGTTCCTGAGCTTCTGGCTCACCAGATGAATGACAAAAAGAATGAGAAAAAATGAAGCAAAGAAAAAGTTGCTGCCACCTCAAAGCACTCTGGGTTTAAATATCTTCTTGTGCATCCCCACATAAGCATTTTGATCTCTGACAAATAAAAGAGCACATACCCCTGGGAAAGCATGTAAGGAATTGTTTTCCAGGAAAACCCTTTTAGGGATGATTTGCATGCTGGAGAGAGGAAGTAATCTCAGTTGTGCAATTCCTAAGGTATTGCAAAAATGTCTTGAGATGTACCTGTGCACTAATGACTCCCGGGACTACAAACAGAGTGAAAGAAATAAGGGATAAGCCTAAGAATGTTCCTCTGGGAAATTTATTGCCCTGTGATGAACAAGAGGCCTTTAACCCTTTGAAAATGCCTCTAACATATTGAAGAAGTGAAGAATGCTCCCTGCACAGTGGTTCTCATGTGACAGCTAACAAAAAATGGGTCATATTGCACCCACATTGTTACAGAACACTGGCTTAATTGTTGCTGAATACAATTTCCTTCCAGCTTGGAATTAACAATTACTTAAATAAGAGGATCCTAACTGGGGATCTCCCACTGTTGATACTGTTTTATACCTCTCTTCCTGCCATCCAAGGGAGAAAGAAAGAATAGGTGGCCGCCCTTCAACTGCCCTGACATGGGATTTGGTCCTGCCAAGCTGTTGCAGGGTGTCTTAGGGTGCAGCAGGCACCAGCAACCAGCCCCCTCCTAATTTAATTCCCATGCCAGAAATAGCAAAATCAAGGATCTAAAATTTCTGTTTCCAAACATTAAAAAAAAAATCAAATGGTAATTAAAAAAATTCATGAAACAAGCTTTAAAAATTTGCTTGAAAAGGACTCAGTGGGATAGTTTCATTTTCTGCCTACAATTTGTCTACAGCTTCAGAGGCTAGACACTTGGAAAATGATGGATAAGCTGTCTACATAGCCACGTATGGTAAGGAGGGAAAACTATTAACAAATATGCCAAATCTTTCTGAATACCAAAGAATTTCCTAGTTATTTACATACAGCCCTCAGTTTTGTAGAGCTGTTGGTGAAAAATAGGGAGAAGTGTCTCTGGAGAGCTTTTCTCCATGGTGCTGTGTTCCTAGGGAACTCCTGATAATTCATCCTTTTCTTCTCCATGGTGGTATCTAAACAGCTTCTTGTTGAGCCTAAAGCACATGAGTAATATCTGTCAACACTGATTACAGCTTTACTGCTGCTGAGACACTGTAATGTCAATTCTTCTTACATTTTGCTTCTCAATAGCCCCACTCTGAATTCAGATGTTTGCTGTAATTTAATAAAATACTCTAACAAATATATTTGTGTCAAACAGAAGTGTCCTCAGTGGTAAGTAATAAAACACTTAATCCAGCTGCAGAAGCATGAAGTGTAATATTTCCTATAATCATTTCCTTTTCTGTCTAGCAAGATGACCTTAATATCTCTCAGAATGTGTTGAGCTCCAATGATGAAGCAGTTCTGATTTGCTCTTCATCATCTAATGAGTATATTTTTTCCTTCTCTGGTCTCCAGACTGAAAGGAGAAGATACAAAAGAGTAAGTACTGTGCCTACCACAGCACTGAATGAACTCAGTAACACCTTACTCAGTTTGTTTTAAGCAATTTAACACTTTCTTTTTCTTTGTTTTGATTTTTTTAAATGCCCACAAATTTGGAAAGACAACTTTTAAAAATTGCTTTCAATAGAAGACAATATATTATGCTTTGATTTTTAATTCAGTTAGGAAACAAATATAGTCTTATGGAATTAGAGGAAGAGCCTCTTCCTCCCTCTTTCACTGCTTTTCTTCCTGCTTCTTTGTCTTTTATGAAAAATTATTGCAGATTATCTGTTAACTGTCTGGACTCCAGATCCTGGAGAAACACTTTATGTTTCACCCTACAGATCATAGGAAGGACTGGAAAAGTTTTGCATGGCTTCCCCCTGAACTTGGGATTGGTAGCAAGTTGGAGATTTTTCCTTCTTTGACATTTCCTCCCTGGGACTTTTAAGCAAGAGAAAATTGTCAATTATGAACTGCAAATAGCAAACACACGAGGGTGCAGAGAAGTGCACCACGGAAAGGTGTGAGCATCCACTGCTCCAGCCGGGTGTTGTTAATGACTGCTACCAAGGGAAGAGGCTGTACCATGTCCTCACATCTTTTATTTCTTTGTCTGGTGCATAGAAACCTTTCCTTTCTGTGCTGTGGTAGATCCTCTCCCAGATCCTCATTTATTTACATAGCCATTTTAAATACATATATTTAAAAGCAAAAAAATGAGCGTGAGGAGAAAAAAGTTAAAAAAAACCCTGAGGGATGCACTGAAGCTAAACTTCAAAGCCATTCCTTCCCTGCTGCCACCCATGACTCCACATCTCTTGGTTATAGAACACCAGTGCCCCATTTAACTTGCTGCCACCAGCACAGCGTGACCTCCCTGCATTTATTTGGGATGAAAGAGGAATCTGCCTTTCAGGGAAGCACAAAGGAGAGCAGGTGGAGGGAACCCAGCCTGGCCATGGGTGGAGACCTCAAAACCAGCTGAAGACAAGCTTGCTGCACTCTCATGGAGAACCAAGCCATACGCCATAACCTCCTGTTATGTTGAGCAGAAGGATTTTCCCACAATGCTTTGTCACCTGATGCTGATTCTTTGTACCCCACTGGTCCTTCCCCTTTGTTCCACCCCCGTGTCCTCATCCCGTTCGTCCCAGCGCTCTGCCCTGCCCCTCTCTACCACTGTGTAAACCCCTGTATAAACCCCTGTATAAACCCCTGTTTTCCCTCCTCTTTGGCTCTTTGTCCCTGGAACTCTTGGAAGAAGAGGCTCATTAAAGGTTTTCCTTGGATCTCCACATGAAGACCCCGTCTCTTCTTCTGCGCCACGCAGATCCTAAAGGAGCCAAAATCTCCCGTTGAGAGCACGGCCGTGCCTGTGCCCCTGGGATGTTTTTCTAAGGAAGATCACTCAAGAGAATGATCTAATTGCTGGCTGTTAGTCCTCTAGATGACTCAAAAACCTGTCTGTGCCTCTTACAAAACCTTAACCCAGGACATAATCACTGGGAATTGGAATTAGATGCCAAAATGAAGGTCGCGGCGCTGTGACCGACGCCGCGCCACGACAGCCGTGGGGCTGTGCCACAGGCTCCTGGTCTGGCCAGGCTCAGCCCTTGGCTTTGCTCAGGCATCTGCTGCCCTTCCCCAGCACAGCTGCCCGTGCCCCTGCCACAGATGGGACACACAGGTGGCACTGGGGACCTGGGAGGGCCATGCTGGCACAGCCTTGGGCACAGGAAGGGATCAGCTGTTTCTCAGCGGGCTCCTTCTCCATGCTGGAGCTGTCAAGATGTAGTGAAGCAGATCAGAGGATGTCAGACAAGCTGGAAAGAAGAGTAAAAAAAGAGCTACAGTGGGAAATCAACCTCTCTGCTGTTTTTTATGGCTATAGCATGTTGAGTATTATACAGCAAGATTTGGTGGATGTTGAAGGAGATGGCAAAGCCCTTAATTTCTACAAAAGCTGTCTGTTCTGTGGTTTTGATTGCCTTCATTTTGCCAAAGCTGGTTCCTAGGGGTCAGAATTTGTTTAGGGTCTGCACTCAGACAAGTGAGATCAAGGGAGCTGTTTGAGACTGGCTAAAAGAGAGCAGGATGTGACCTGGGCACCTGAGGACACTTCTTAGAAAAGCATCACAGCCTTGAGAAGCAGGAATCTAATTCTGAAACTGATGTTTGCATTTCTGGAGTAGCAGTGACTCTTCTGGATAACAGATCTACTTGCCAAAGCAGAATCTGAGGTGCCTGAAAACTGGAGCCCAAAACCCTGAGGCTGTTGTGCTCAAACAAGTTTATGCTGTGTCACTGTTCTTCCTGTAGGCAACCAATCTACAAGATACAGAGCAGGGTCACATTTCTTCCCCCGATTTTGCTTACTGCCAGTTTTGCAGCACCAAATAATTTCAGCATCTAATTCCAATTCCCAGTGATTATGTCCTAGGTTAAGATTTAGTAAGAGGCACAGACAGGTTTTTGAGTCATATAGGGGACTAATAGCCAGCAATTAGATCATTCTCTCGAGTGTGAAAGAGCCAGGTGCTGGTCCCTCCTCTGCTTTGCCTGAAATTTGCATTGAACTCAGGCTCCTGCCCCCCCAGGGACCCACCTTCCTCTGGGCATTCAGAGATGTCTCAGCTGCGTCTGTCTTTACTGGCATTTATCCACTTCTTATGGTAATTGAGATGATGGAAGAAGAGGAAATAAATGAGAAAGCTCAGAAGGGGCAGCAAATGTAAAGCATTGTGCAAATACTGTATTTGTTTAAAAAGGTGTAAACAATTTAAAGGCTCAAAACTTAAAATTATGCCCCCATTTACTATGAAAGAGAATTCAGGGCTAAATTTTAAAATTACATTGCCTGTTTAGTTGCCAATTCTTCAAAAACAATTATGCAGATCATCATTTTGTGATGAATGGGTTGGCATCATGAGACCAGCTACAGCTTTAAGGCTGAGCCTGTTATTCAGGCCACTGTCCTCTGACAGATACAGAGGTTTAGGTTAAAACCTGATTTTATGGCTTGCTCTTTGGATTCCTGGTGGCTAGGAAGAGTGGCCAGCAAGAGAAGCAGCATATTTACCTTGATATAGCTTTAAGGATTTTATCTTAACTATATGTTGTGTGTCATTGGAAGACTTCAGGTGTGGTATTCATTTTTCTTCTCTCATTTTCACCTGCTCCTATGAGATTTGGAGATGTGTCAGTCCCCTGAAGGTAGGGCACTTTGTCTTAAATTAGAATAATTCCTCAATATTCAGCAGAGTGTGGTGTAATTTCAGTCACAGCATCCGAGTGGGATTTGATCCATGCAGACTGTGGATCTGTTCATTACTGTGCTCTGATTAAGCAGACACATCAGGGCATCTCTCTTCTCACTCACAGACTCCTTGGAGTTCACTCTTTGGCAGCATTAATTACTCCAGTGCTTGATTTTGGGAAGCCCCTTCCCCATGTACTCCAAATGGTGCTTCCTCTTCACAGAACCCACAGATGGCTGGAAAACCAACCCAGCCCTGCCCGTGTGCTGGGAGCAGAGGCTGGGCAGGGACCTGGGTTCCTCTGCTGCATCTCCCTGGGTGCTTCTGCCAGGGAGCAGAACTGGGGAACGTGCACAGACAGGGAGACAGCCAGCAACAGGCCCCTCAGACACCTGCAATACATCATATGAAAATGAAATACACATTTAATTGGTGTTGAGGCTTGTGAATAATTTGTCTTCTCTGAATCTGACCACATTTTATTATTATTTTTTTTTTAAACAGCAAGGCTGATGTATAACTACCCCCAGATGTCTGGTGCTGACAGCTACTCAGATAAACCTATTTGGTTGTGCAAAGATGAGTATTGTATGAAATACGACAGTACTTGATCACTGCAGTATTTTTTTCAGGTGAAGAACTGGTGAAGGATAAAGAGCATGTGGCTCATGTTCCTGCATGCACAGCCACCTACCCCATGTGTTCCTTTTGGGAGCAGCCTGGCAGGAAAATTCATGCAGATTTTTATATATATATATATAAATCTAATATATAATTAATTTGCAACTCCACTGTTTGTGGAGTTAATGGTTAAGAAAGGAGAGCTTTAGCTGCAGTACCTGTAATCGGTATAACATATATCCTCTGGAAAATCAGTATCCTTCCAATTGGAATGCTGCTCCATATCTGCAAACAGGTGTGAATTGCAGAGTCCAGGATGGTCCTGGAGCAGCTGCTCTCTATCCTGAATCACAAAATATCAGGTACTTTCAACAGAATTCTGGACACTGGATCAAAAAGTACAAGGAGAGAGCCAGAGGAAGGGTTTTATCAGCTTTCTGCAGCTGTATTTATAACTGGAATTTTTGCATACACTGATGTTCAAATAACCTTTTTTGAATCTTGTTTTTTAGTTGCCAAGAAAAACGAATTTTTTTTTTTCACTTTATAATAAAAATGGGAGAGGTGGGAAAGGTTGTCTTAAGAAACATGAAATTCAAAATATTTACAAAATTAATAGCTTTTGCCTCTTTTTCTTTTATGGGACAAAGTTATCTTCAAATCCACTTCATGTAAAAAAAATTCTCAATGTTTTCCAGCCCATGCAGGCTGGTGACTGTGCTGGGGACCACAGGGATGACTGCTGACACAGAGTCACTGCCCCCAGCCTGACAGCCTAAGTTCCAAGCCCTGAATTCCCCTTGGAAATGAGCTGCTGTTTGTGTTGGAAATAAAAGCCATGAGGTTTTGTCCTGCTCAACAACAAGATGAGCTATTCGTTATTCGGTAGAATTTAAAACTTAGCCTTCGCTTTTTTTCACCAACTCCTGAGCTGTTGAGTTTGACATTTTCCCACCAGGAGACAGATTCTCCAGGCTGGATTACAGCAGATTTCCCTGCCTGTGTCCTGCTGTCTGCAGCCTCATGGCCCCAGGTGTCAAGGGCTGGGGCCAGGGTTTGAGAAAAGGTGCAGGGTCAAACGAGGGTGTGGGAACCCAGGGCTTCCCTCTGGCTGCCCTGGCAGGTCTGGGACCCTGGCAGGGGTCAGAAACCCCCTGGACAGAGCCCCCAGAGACACTGTCTGTGATCTCTGTCCATGGAAAAGAGTTTTCAATCTTACAGGATGAATTACAAGCTCTGAGTGTTTGATATAAGCAATAATTAAGTGTGGCATGGGTGCAAAAGTAAAATTTTAGGATTCTGGATTAGGGGTCCAAAGGGGACAAGATGGAGGAAACTGGGTGTGCCTTGTCCTTTTTCTCCTTCTTCATGCCCTCCATGTCTCACTGTGGTGTTGGCATTTTTCTGTTGGTTTAGGCTGGGGACACACTGTTCAACGTAGGTGACAGATATTGGCACGTTATGGTAAATCCAGCCCAGGGAGTTTCTGGTATTTAATGTTTGTAACATCCCACTGAGGGCAGAGCCCCACACGCTGCCCTGCAGGACAGAGCTGCAGCAGGGCAGCAGAACATGTTAGAGATAAACAGAATAAACAACCTTGAAACCAGCAGAGAGGAATTATAGTTTCTTCTTTGGCAGCAGGACAGAAAGACAGAGACTTTTACAATCTTGGAATCATCAATGCCACAGATTCCGACAAAGGGGAGGAAAGGAGTCATGCCCTGCAGACACTGCTCTCCCAGAACAGATGCTGCCTACTTTATGCCAGTCTCTGACCACTGGTGCAGGACCAGTGGGCTCTGCTGTAACTAAGAGCAGACCTTTGTAAATGCCCCACTGGGAGTAAACTTCACAGCTGGAAATAGGAAAAAAAACATTGTCTTGTCTTTGTAGCACCCAGGCTATTCTGGAGAGAAGAGGAAAGAAAACCTGCACTTCCTTGAGCCCAGAGGTGTTGTCTCTCTCTGCAGCAATAGTCCTCCCTCTGGTGCCAAAGGAACTGTAGGATTTTCCAGTGGGATCCCGTGATGCTGCACAAACCTTCCTCTGCATCACCCCGGTGCCAGGTACCCCAGGGCCACCCCTGTGATCAGCCATTCCGACACTCACGCCGAGAAAGGAGGGTCGGTGGGCCAGGAGGAAGAGGAAAAAGGCCCTAATTGACAGGAGTAGAAAAACCCAATTACAGAGATGGAAGAGGCAGCCCAGGCATATGTTTCTCGGCTTTGGATCATCAGCCCTGCCAGTTCTCATTATTTTCTAGCAAGGCTCAGTCTCTCCCAAGAAGGGGCTCTGGCAGCGTGCGGCCCTTGGTGCCTGCCCGCCTCACCTGAGCAAAACACCTGGCAAAAGCAGCATCATTCCTGGGGGGGTAGATCAAAGAAAGGAGGAGGAAACAGGGAGACAAGGGAGGGGGGAAGAAAAAGCGTATCCCTGGAGAGCAAACTAATCAAAACCACGACATTAAATAAAACAAAGCATCTCCCATGAATAATTGAGGGAGCACGCCCGCCCTGCGTGCGCTGTGGGTGTCTCATCTGTCTGAAGGATGGAGGGAGCCAAAGGCAGCGAAGCAGGTATGAAAGACATCATTTCCCTGTGTCTCTAATGAGCACTGCTGCTTGCTTTTTCCCCCCACACACCTCCTCCCCTCATTACGCTCCCTTTTTCCCTCACCTATTTGTCACCTACAAATGTTTTGCTCTTAAGAGGACACCGGTGTGGTGTGGGGTCTGAAGGAGGCAGCAGAGCTGCCTTGTCCTGGTGTGATTGCCAGCACTCCTCCCCTGATTAGGGCATTTCTCCAAAGGAGAGGGAGGGGTCAGTGTGTGGCATCTTGGTGACCCCAGGCAGTATCCGAGTGTCTGACACACACACAGACTTATTTTCTTGAGGTGGAGAGACGCAAGGATGGATGTGTGAATATCTGGCTCCCACACACTGCACATCAAAAAAAGATTTGGAACATTCATTTGGAAGAAATGGGGCACTTTCAATTAGGAGAGAGCAGGGTTGGTGGTATAACCCAATCTGATCTTTTTCACATGTGCAGATCTGGTTATTCCTCATGTGATTGGCTGTAATTTCCATGCAGAGTGATGAGTGAGGCTCATGGTACCCTGCCTTGCTGGCTGCAGCCACAGGTGATTGCAAAGGAGACAAATGGGGTTTAATCCAGTGGCTAAAGGGGCCCAATACAGCCCTTCAGAGCTGTATCCCATGTGTCCCTAGTGTGAAGTGTTTAATGGTAGATGGTGGCACACATGTCCCTCTTCCCAGGATGCCCTCTGAGGAAACTGTGGCTCTGTTTAGTCTGTTATAAACATCCCCATCTGCAGGGACAAAAGAGATCTGGAAAAAAAAAAAAAAAAAAAAAAAAAAAAAAAAAAGCCTGCTTCCATTCATGTTCTGTTTGGGTTTGCAGAGTCTGCTGCCCCAAGCCTCCTGCCTGGTCAAAAGGGAAGAATAGGAAATTCCAGACATCTTCCACCCATGAGAACTCATCCTGGCCCCTGGGCTGAGCCCACCTCTCCCTCATTGCAGGGAGCCCAGGGCCACCCAGATGGCCACAGCTGCAGGAACACAAGCACTGGGGAAGAACAAAGCTGGGGCTTCTGACTCTTCCCAGTGCTGCTGGCCAGGCTGTGCTGCAGGGCAGAGGCAGGGCTGTGCCCTGGTGTCTCTGCAGCTTCCTTCCCAAAGCCACTTCTGCAGGCAGTGACCATTGCCTTTCCCAGCCAACAAAGGAGAGGCCACACACCAGGACCAGCTTCCAGATGGGAGCACATGGGAGACACAGACCCTGTGGACTCACACTGCTCTGGGCAAGATAAAGGAGATATTGTGCAATGGCTTGTTGAAAGGCAGGAGTTTTGGGAATGTTTCTACAAGCAGTTTAAGAAACCCCCTAAACCTCCAGCCACACAGATCCAGTAGCTTTTTATGTGGGGCCTGGAAATTGAGTTATTCCTATTTTAGTTTACATCAACAGAATCAAAATTGGACATGTGCATTGCTTCTGAAAGACACAGGAGCATTTTCAATACTGTAAAGTGTACCTAAGTAGCATGGAGAGAACCCAGCAAGGTTCAGAGCTTTGCTTTGGTAAGTTGAAACTCTTCTTCCAAGAACACGTAGTCTAAAGCTTCAGCTCCAATACCTTGAATTTATGAAGATGCTGCTGCATTTGCTTCCAAGCCTTGGTAAGATTTGGAAGTGAATCCCCCAGCAGCAGCCCCCATCAGGATTTGCACTATTTTTCATGCTGGGTTTGGTGTGCATAGGTTGGGTTCCTTTTGGAGAGCACACAGACTCTGCCACCACCATTGAGTCTGTCTAGAACCAGAAAGGACCCTGTGATTTGCACAAGCTCACCTTCAGTGAGCCCCAAATTCCTGGTTTACAGCCCTTCAAAGGGTATGTGGAAAGAAGAGAGCCAAAGGAATTTTTCAGTCTAAAGGAATTCCAATAGCAAATTGCTGAATTACCTGCAGCAGTGTATAACCTATCACTGGTTACAGCAAGGATATCAGCAGAGAAATTCTGTTAAAAATCAGTTCTACATTAAAAAGGACTTGAGGGAGTCCAGAGAACTAATATTTGGACTGAAATAGCTATTTGCTATACAGTGCAAATGTGTTTGTTTGCTAGTGTACCTGATGAGTGTGTTTGACTTCCATGCCAGGAAAATAATTTAAAGCTATATATATATAGCTTTATATATCATTATAAAATAATTTAAAGCTATATAAATTTATCAGAGGACAAAAATAGAGATATATCAAGGGAATAGGCATGACTTTTGTAGAATGAAGTCATTCACCACAGGTGTGTCAGAGCTCTTTAGGTGTGTTTAGGGTACAGAATAACTGAGTGTTCTTGGCTGGAAGAGAGATGTCCATGGGGCCAGAGGGGTGAGCAAAGTTGTAGTGTCCCAGTGGACAGAAGAAGGTGCCTGAGGCACAGCTCTTTTCTCTTTGGGCAGCAAGCATTGCACCACAAGAGACCTGCAGGTTCCAGGCTTTTGAAAGCAAGCTGAAGAATACACAAAACACCACTGCAGTAAGAGTGAGCAGCAGCAAAATGCACTGGAGGGACTAAGCTGTTTTTTCACACAGCATAGATTTAAATTGTCAGACTCCTTGCCACGGGATGATCTTGAAAATTTTCAAGAGTTCAAAGAGATATTAGACAAGTTGATGGAAGAAAAATTCCTTAAAACTGTATAATACAAAAACACTGAGTCAGAGTCAGGAAGACTTTAAGTTTCATATTTCTGGGTTTGGGGAAAGTACTCAGGGGTGGCTCATAGACCTCTCAGTGTCCTACCCTTGTCCTCTTCCATGGAAAACTCATGGACTCTCCTTTGGCCTTGACTCCTGCATCCACCTCATTCTTTTATTGCACAGTACTCAGGGGTCACCTCCAAACTGAATAATAAGTATATCTTAAATGAGCAATGGAAATAAATATTCTCAAGCCACTGCCAAAACTGTGGCAGTTGCACGAGTTATTAGGGAATCCAAAGTTAAGCTAGGTTTGAAAACAAGCTGGACAGATCCATCCTGGACAATTAGACATGATGCCCCAGAGGCATTGAGGATTGGAAGTGACTGTGCTGCTGGTGGTTTGGAGGTAAGAAAAATTCAGTTTCCTATCTCCTCTCTTAATATCCAGCATTATCTGTTGTAAAAATTTACAACATCCATTTCAGCAGACCACATTAAAGAATGTTATCTTAGCCCTCATTGCTGCAGGGGCCCATGGAGACTTTTATCAGCTCCAAGATTTGAGCACCCAGAGGCAGGGCTCCAGCCCAAATATGAGGTGGGGAAATGATGCACTGGCACAGGTACAGCTCTCTGGGGATGACTGACTCCCTGAACAAGGTAAGCCTGGTCTAAGTGGAAGCCTGAGCCTTCATTTTAAGCTGAACTGCTAAGCTAAGTCATCTCTCCAGCTGACACAGGTCCAGCCTCTTCCATCCAGCTTCCTTTTGAAACTCTCAGTGCACAGCCTTCTCCCATCACAAAGGAAATTTTGTTCAAACTGAGCCTGAAACACTGACAACAATTTTTCTCTGAGCAAGCCAAAGACATTTCTTCAAGCTGCACAAAAGTCTGTAATCACTTGACAGCAAGATCTAAACCAGATCTTGTAGCAAAGGAAGCCTATCTTAAAAATACCTTGGATTTATGAAGATGCTGCTGCATTATATAGCCAGTATATTCAGCATTTCTATAAAGAGATTTTACCCAGGCAATCACATTTAACTCCAGCTTCCATCCCTGCTGCTCCCTAATCTGTGAGGGCGTGTTGACACCATGCTGGTTTTTCAGTAGGAAATTCACTAAGTTCTAAGAAAAAGTCATTTTATTTCCATGAAAAGCACAGAGCAAATTTGCTCTAAAACCTTTATTTCCCCATAAAAATTGATAGAGGAAAAGTCCATGGTCTTTCTAGGGTTCATTTCTGTAGAAAGTGGTGATATGAAAATAGAACTGAATGGAAACAAGATTTTATTGTGTTCTTATTTGCAGCACTGCAAGCCTCATTAATATAGCAAAATAATACATTTTGCTAATTAAAAGAAGCATTATATGAGTTACTGCCACTAAGAGGAAATTAATTACATGTTTAAGTGCTATATTTGATATTTAAAAGGCTAAAAGGGAAGGTAGAGGGTTCTCTTTTTCTATGATCATGTTGCTCAAAAGGATGCTGGGATTCCTATGAGAGTAAAACACCTTTAGTTTATATGGCAAGTATCAGAAGTGTCAGTCCTGCTATATTTTTCATTCCACAATATATTCATAATACATCAGACATGCTAAAAAGTTGCTGAAAAAACGTGTTGATGGAAGAAATATGAGTTGAATTCCTGTAGAGCCCCTCCAGAATATCAATGAACAGCCTGATCAATCAGAAATATACACAAAGACCTGATGCATTAAAGCAACCCTGTTGCTGGAAGTTGTATGATTAACATAGCTGTCAGATGCTTGTTGTTCTCTCCTTCTCCCTTTCTAAAATCGTAGTTTAAAACATAGATTTTCACAGTCATCTGCCCTCAGAAGTCAATGCAATAATTTTAGGCACTCCAGAAACAGTTTCACTTGGAGGAGCTGAAAGCACTTTACAAATAATACCCAGGCCCTGCTGGAATCAATAGAGTGGCTCTGGAATGGATGAGCACAGCTTCAAACTGGATCCAGAGATGCCCAGTGGTTCCATGCAGGGCTGGGCTCCTGGTGTCTCCTCCCTTCCCTGGGAACAGGGAGCAGTGAGAAAACTCTGACATCAGCAGACGTGGCACAGTTGTCACCTCTGGCTCGGTGGTGTGGGTCTCAGATTCAGTCAAAGAAAGAAACTGAGAGTTTCTAGCCAGGCAAAAACCTGGGAAAGAGCTGGGAAAGAATGTAAATAATTCTTTATCTCTCTTGTTTTTCACATTGTTTATAGTTAAGTTCTATCACTGTGCGTCAAGCACTCTGCACCAATGGTGTAAATTGTTTTCACTTCAGAACCAATGGATTTGATCCTTGTGAAGCTCTGTATAAAAAAGTGGTGTATTTTGAATAAAGCGGAGTTTTACTCTCAGCAGCCTTCTGAGTCAGTCTCTTCATTCCCATCCTGCCTCGACAGCGACACAGTGGTGACATTCTGCTGCAGTAAAGTAGAAAAATTATAAAGAAAAGCCTTATAAAATCAGTCCTGCTCTGGCTAGCATGTCATTTCTTCTAAGTCAAGCTAGCCCTTTGCAAGTTCCCATGTGAAAGCAACCCTGGTGTGAGCAGTTTGTTAACATAACATTCTATTCCTGGGTAAAAAACAACTAGCACCTGTATAAATCGTTTTTACACCATTAGATATAAAAATGAGAACTATCCCTCACAATTTTCTTGCATGTAGACACCAAGAGTTTGAATGACCAATAAATACAGAATAACAATTTGTTACTGACCAACAAAGCAATTGTAAGAAAGCTGCTGAACAATTGGAGACACACACGAGGTCTGTAAAACTGTATAAAAAATGAGTTATGTGAATAAAGAATGGGCTTTTTCCACCATGAAAAAAATGGAGTCCCGCGTAATATATTCCCATAACATTCTGCAGCAGGTGAAGGTAATTCACAAAGGAAGAAAGAGACCAGGCTTTCCCTTCCCTAGTTCACTTCTCTGCATGCATATAAAGAATCTTGAAGTACTTTTGTCATGCTTGTCATCAAAAAAAAAACTTTTTTTTTTTTGCATCTTCATGTATTACGAAAGTACTTTGATTTTGGAGAGTGATTCAGCAATCTCTAATGCATATTACAAACTTTTTTTCAACATTTATTAAAAAAGTAGGGATATAATGTTATTCTATCAAAGGCTTTTCCTGAGTAATTTCCCCCTGAGGTGTAAAAAAGATAATTAATGGAATCACACATTAAAACAAGGCAGAAATCCTGAGCCTGGTGGCAATATTTGTGCTCATTATATTGGTACTTTAAAAAAAAAAACAAAAACTTAAAAGTCTTCTCTCCTCTTAGGCATTTAATTTACCCATTCTTTTATGCCAATTTTCCAGTATTTGAAAGACTTTTTAATAAAATGCAAGTTTTAAGAGTATAATTTCTAGCTAAAAAAGAGAAAGCTTTATTCTAAACGTTTTAACTGTTGTTGGAAAAGGGGTCCTTGACCTCTTTTTAATTAATTCTCTTGGGAATGTTTATGGACTTCCCCAGTTTCAGCATGGATCAAGAAGATCCAATGGGCCATTGTTTCTGTGCAGTCTCCAACTCAACACAAAGTCATGGCAAATCCATTTTTCTAAAGTCCTTTTGATTTCCAGACCAGGAATCTGAACACTCATGCTGTAACATCTTTGCCCTTACAGAAACATCAAAGAGGTCCAAGAACTATGAGGATTAAAAAAAAAAAAAATCATAAATTGGAAGACAAGGAGTTTAAACTGCATCTCCTTGATTTGGCTTCTCTGCATAAACTCACTGCACTGAGCTTTCTCCTTTGATCTGTAGAGCTGTGGAAACTCATTTTTCTTTAAGTGGTCAGAAGTTCTCACTCAGGGTAAAGTGTTTTAAACCTCACTGGAAAAATCATGTGAATTCCTGCAACTCCAAAGTTTTAATTCAAAGCAAACTGTTGGTACAAAAAGCAGAGATTCTTATCTGCAGGTCTGGTCAATATTATCTCACACCTCATTTGTAGAGCAAACAGATTCTAGTCCAGGTGAAGCTGTGATGTTGGGATTGATGCCAGCCCATGAGCTGTGCCCGGGTGGATGCTCAGGGTCAGTCCAAATTTAAGATGACACTTGAGCCAGGGGGAAGTCTCCCTCTGGTGAGCTGGCAAAGAGGAGCTTCTCAAAGAGCTCTGCTTTAAGATAAGGTCAGAACTGTGCTGATACAGATCTTGTACACAGACAATGGGAAGACATCCCATCCATCCATGGAATGATGAATAAAAAAGAGAAATGAGGGATTAAAGCAGAATACAGCAGACAATAGGAGAGGTTCTCATGCTGTATATGTTTGACTGCTTCTTTCTCACCTGTTATGAGGTCATTAACTCTTCAGTTTGGGATTGTATCTGTTGGCAACAGAACAAATAGGTCCCATTTTTTTACACTGAAGCCTTAAGCTGCTGCAACCTCTGGAGATGTTGCAATATAACCAAAAGTATTAGAAGAGAGATTAATGTGAGGGAATTTGAACATTAATGGAGGTAAGAAAACACCATGCAGAGTTTCAAAGGTGAAGTCTGAAAGGAGTTAAAGAAATGAATCATTCTTACTGTTGTTATTATTCATTTATATTGAGCCATAAGTGCACGTGTCAAATCTGTAGAGCGGAAGTCAAAAGAATCAATGTTTTCTTATTGCATTTATGTATTTTGTCAAAGCTTCATAAATTGATGTCATTTTTGGAATCAGGTTTTGAACTTCATGCCAAATCCAGCTGTTGTTCTATTTCTAATAGAAAGCATTGCTGCCATTTATTGTTAGGCATAAAATTGAGAAACTAACCATAAAAGGATGCTCAGTACTGTAACTCTGACAAATCCATCTCAATGAAGGCTGTTCTCTAGGGATATATAAATATTGAATGGGGAGATGCTTGTTTCCTTTCTGCACATTCTCCTGGATAATCCATTCGGCATCACAATATCAAAAGCTTTATTTTATATATTGAAGACATTTGTTTCTGTGGTCCCTCCTCATTCTGCCTGTGGTTTGCTTTCCCATGAAACTGGTCAAATTTCAATAGCAGGTGCCACGGGTGGGAGAGAGGGTTATTAAAATACACCAGGCTGAGCAGGTCTCTCCCAACCTGACACTTGTTTTTAAGAGCTGCCACTGCTTAAAGCTGATTTTCTTATTACTGCTGGGCTCCTGGTACAAGGAGACAGGACAATTCACCATGGAGGGGCAGCAGTAACTACAGTGAGTGGGACCTGTGTAAAAGGAGAATGAATGTCAGGAGATATAGGAAAATTATTAACTCAGACACTTGGAACACCAGCAGACCATATACATCCGAGCAGCCATCTACATTTGAGCACTCCCCTGTATGGAAAAGCTGTATTTAGATTAAATATGTCAGACTTCCTCAGGGGATGAAGAGATTATGTGAAGAGGGGATGGGGGGACTGCTGTGCTATAAATAGCAGGCTCCTTGAGTATGTCAAGGGACAAGTGACTGGTTTATCATCCAGAGAGGCACAGGAGAGAGCTGCACAGTCCTGCTGTGGATGCACAGTGATCCCGTGTGAGCCTCTGGCTCCTGCACTCTCTTTCCTTCACGTAACTTGGTTGCCAAATACAGAGCTAATAAAGGAAGAGAGGGAAAAATTTCAAACATTTGAATGAGATTATGGGGCACCATTGCCCATCAGAGCAAACTCTGTCTTCAGCTTGTGAGTCACAGGGTGCCTCTGCCCTGTGTTCCTACAAGCAGTGCCAAACATCCACTTGATGACTTTTGGTGCTGAATTTTTCCTGCTGAATTCTGCAATCCCTTTCAGCCTCACAGTCTGCTGTGCCAATAGGAAAGTATAATTTTGAAGGTCAGCAATATTGTCTGTATTTATGTATATAAAATTAATCCAGGAATGTGTTTTCCCCATTAAGTTCAAAATACAGGAGTTTAGGGTAGCATTAAGGTGTTCAGCATTGGCCCTTGCACAAACACAGTACTGGGAAGGAATCCACAGCAGGAGCATGCATGAGAGAGAGAATGAAAATGAATTAAATCAGAAATTGGCCGCTTCATGCTTATAATTCTTGCAAAAGCTGAAGACATCTGTGAGTGTCATTCCAGATGACCCAATTAACTCCTGAAGATGGGCAAGAGAAAAAGGGGAGGCCTACAGAAGAGTCATCTGTGAGTCTTTTTTCTGGGTCTTCAGCTGACAATTTCTGTGAACACCATACTCCATTTCCTTCTTCTGTGACTTCTCCAGCAATTTGTGTAGCCCAGCTTGCAAACTGTTTTGGCTGAGATCTTTGAGTTAACTTAGTTTTCTCCTGCAAGGAAAGCAACACCCCTGACTGTGTGTAGCCTTTGGAAATTATTATACCTTTGAGATATTAGCAATTAACTGCATAGGCTATAAGTTTTAAGGAGATGCCATTTTGCAAATGTTTAAACAGATGCACCAAGAATATTTTTATATTTTTACTGTCTGACCATCTGTAAAGCCAGGTGTCCAAATTACATGCCTTAAGAAGATTAAAACAGACACATATCTAGCTAATACAGTCAGAAGATGATGAAATAACTTAAACTACCTCTCAAGCACACAATTCTATGGCAGCTCTGGTGTGATGTCTGGGCTGGGTGGAGGAACCTTGCATTCCTACACCAAGGAAAGCATTTATTGATAAACTGGACAGGGCCAAGTAGAGGAACACTGGGATGTTTAGGATATAGAGAGACAAAGGGAACTGGTCTTGGTTAACTTGGAAGAGAAAAGCAAGGCTCTAACAGCAGCTCTCTGACTCAGAGGGGCTGGTGTGGAAGCAAGGCCAGACCCTCCTCAGAGGTGCAGTGATCACTTGGTGGGTGGAGAAAGTTCTTGACACTCTCAAAACTCACTCCATGTGATGCTGATTTCCCATATGCAGATGGTTCTAGCTGCCAGAATAACTAAGTACCTTAAAATGCCTATTATGCCTCACAGCTCCTGGCGGCATGTGGCAGAGTTATTATTTCATTAGAAAAATGAGGGACTCGTGTCAACCTTTTCTCATAAAAGGGAAATTAGTTTCAACCCCCTTTAGCCTTTAGATTGGAGTCTGATTGATTTGCAACTGCAGCAGTGGCTCCATGCAAGCCTTCCCTACACAAAATCACTCCTTCAACCAGAACTGAGAGTGGGAGCCCCTTTGGGGCAGAGAGAACGACCTGAGCTATTTTTTCATCCCTTTGATGGTGGAAAAAAAAAATTAAAGTGGGAAATGATGGTCTTATTAATGGACTTGCCTCATTAACTGCTATCAATTATCAGAAGGCAGCTGTGGCTACTCGTTCTGTCCTGTGGTATTGAGAGTGAATTTGAAAGGATATTTCAAATTTGTACCAAATTTTGCACATTTCTCCAGTCTTTGTAGAATTATTGCAATATTAAAACATTAGTGTTGGTATTAGTTATGGGGAGATTATTCATCTTCCAGAGCTCCTACGTGCTGGTGACCTGGTGCACCTAAATTATGACTGGAGTGTTAGGACAGTACGATTTGCTTGGGTTTTTTCTACCTGCCATAGGCATCAAATGATTATTTCTTCTAGGCATATATTTTGAGAACTGCCTATTTAAATTTGGCAGACCTGAATCACTGCAGCCCTAGATCTACCATAATGTAATTAACTCCAGTTTTGCTCTGTTTGTGCCTCTTCATTATGGGAACCAGCCATTCCCCTGTGCTAGTACCAAGAAAATTGTAACTGTGTAAAACTGAGAAAATGGGTAGTCATCCTATGTGGGTGTCTTAGTAAAGCATTTTAACCAATGTCATGTGAAAATATTTATGGATTTTCCTTTTCTTCTTCCCTGATGACGTTAGGAGAATCCCCATTGGAATCTCTCACTAGCAGGAGATGTAGACAGCACTGATGTAGGTCATTCCTTGTATGTAACTCTAAGTCATATAGAGATGACTTTTTAAGGTATTTATTTATATTTATATGAATCAGACCATTCTCAGGAAGTCCTGAGATGAGAAGAGCAAGGACAGGCAAGTGACTCAGATGAGTGGAGACCCCAGATATTGTCCTACCACAGCAGGATCCCCATAGCTTGCTGTCCTGTCTGTCCAGCCAGCACCCATACAAACTGCACAGGTTACAGGACACTCTGGGATTTGTGCCCTATTTGTTCAAGGCCAGACTGGACAGGGCTTTGGGCAACCTGGTCTAGTGGAAGGTGTCCCTGCCCATGGCAGGAGTTTGGAATTACAGGATTTTTAAGTTCTCTTCCAACCTAAACCATCCAGTGGCTCTCTTTAGGGCCCATCATTGTGAGGACAGTACTTGGTAACCTGGTGTGAGACCTTACCTCAGTCTCATGCATGCAGTATATGCATTTTCCTTTCATTCTCATTCTTTCAGCCTACACTTGTTGGTAATAATGAGAATAGTAATTCCACCAGGGAAATTTACTGAACTGAGAGAAACACAACTAAATTAGGATGTGATTTTAGAAGACATCTAATAGAAAAAAAATAATGCAGAACAAAAAGGACTGATAGAAAAAATAACATTTTAATTTATGCTGGTGCCATTAAAATCCTAGACAGCCTAATTTCCATCTCTCTTTTCATACCCTCAGTATGCCAATGTGTGTATTTCTGTGATAATTATGTCCATGGGATGACCCAGGGATAATAGATTCAAGTAACTTCAGAGCAAAGCAGCTGAGCTCTTGGAAGTTGCAGGAAGGTTTTGCAGTGGGCAGGCCATCCATTTGGCCAAAAAAAATGAAGCTGCTGGGTAGTCCTAGACCTCTGCCCACAAGAAGGTGGTTCATGAGCTCTCACAGAGCTTGGGGTCTGGGGAGTGGCCAACAGTAAAATTCAGTCACTCAGCAGAATTGTGGTGTTTGTGTTCAGCTGATGTTGCTCTCAAGAGCTGTCCCTTTCTTTGGAAAACTTGGAAAATTTTGCTTCTGTTGTCCAGCAATTCAGATAAAGCTGGAGAGCATCCATCACCTAGGGCTGTTTTCCCTTTCTGCTGTGCCCTTGCCACTCTCCTCCAAGCCATGGGAGGGCTGAGAGGGTGATTCAGCAGCTGCAGAGGAAGGAAGGACAGCCAGCTGGCCAGACACACATCAGCCCTTCTCACCAGCTGTCAGGTGAAATCCAGCTGCAAGGTTTTGCTACAGGAGGCAGTTTGGCTTTTGGTGGAGTAATTTAATGGGAGATTCCTGACTTCCTATGCATTATGCAGTCCAGGGAGGTAAGTCTATGCCATGGGCATTGAGGCAGCTCCCCAGGGTATGGGAAAAGGGTGGCTCTGGCCTCCGTTGCCATTTGAGATGTACAAGTTCCCTGGTGGTTCAGAGAGCTTGGCACGGAGAGATTTGTATTACTCTCAGGCAAAATCCAGCTCTCAATTAACAATTGTGCTGTGGAATTGGAGGAGACATATAGAATAAATGCCTGGGGTAGGAATTTGGCCAAGTGACTTAATAACCCCATTTAAACTAGCCTATTCTTTTTCGTGAGCAGTGGAACTGTTTGGCAGGGAGCCTTTGAGTCACAGGGTGAGCCTGGCTGTCAGCAGAGAGCCCTTCAGCTGGGGTAGCATTTGTACATCACAACCCATTTGTGGTGATGCCTGCACAGCACCCCCAAAACCAGCACCCCTGCAGCCCCTTGCAGCTCAAGGATGCTTTACTGTCACACACAAGCAAAAGGACAAGCACAGAGTCAGCCTGTGCTGGGGCTCCCCAAGCCTCCCAAGAGCACCAAACATAACAAGGTAAAATCTAATCCCAGATTTTGAAGGATTCATCTCCAAGCCCAGACTTGTGGAGGTTCTGTCTGCTTTGGCAAAAAACTTGCTGCTCCTCCCTGAAATTGTGTTGTGCAATGCAGCCTGAATTGACATCTGCACAGCGATCCATAGATGCTCTCAGGAAAGGAAGTGCAGTTCTGCTCTGCAGATATAGAGCATGACTGATCCACTAATTAGAAAGGACACCGAGAGTGTGTGAAATTTTATTGTGCTGCAGAGTTCCATTTGTGGGTCAGGCATGATCAGCAGACCATGAGACAGAACAGCTTGGGAACATGTAACAATTAATAATGAAATACAGCTGCATTCATTTGTAATTTGTAATCTGTTATTATCTAGCAGGGGCAGAGGTTTGTATATACATGATAAGAATTTCATACAAAAGGCATTTTCAGCAATATGAACTTTCAACTGCTGGCAGTATTTTGGTTATGAATGTTTTTTAAGGACTGAACTCTTTCTGCAGGGAAGCATCATCCTGGAGATGTGAATCCTGTTCTTAAACCTAAAGGCTTTTTCTATATCTGCATCTTCTATAGTAGGTCATTCCTATGACCTACTATACATGAGACATCTTGGGAGAATAAGAATGTTTCCATGGTTGTGCAGGGAGGGTACCAGGTGAAAGGCAAGGGAAGATCAGGGGTGCCAGGCTCTGTTTGAGCAAAGGGCACCTCAAATACAGTTCAGTTTTTAAATTCCATGACTGAAAGTCAGTATTTGAATACCCAAGTTCCTTCCCCTTCTATTTCTCCTTTTCTTGTCCTTGCCCTTTCCTCTTTATCTTCTTCTTCCTCATTCCCTTCCTGTATTTATTTCACTGAGTCCAATTTGTATTGGTAGAAGTTGCATGCAAAAAAAGAGAAAAATAAATGGTGCTTCTTGTTAACATTCCTGGCAAAGCTCTTCCACTCATGAGAGCAGCCAAGCTTAACCCTGAGCCCAGGAGTTAATAAATGGCAAAATGAGGGTAACTTGGTTAATCCAAACTCTGCCCCACTCTATCTTTTTCAAAAATGTGCTCTCAGTGTGCAGTGTAGCAGTTTTGAATTTCTTCACATCTTCTTCATTCATTGCATGAAATTCAGTGTATTTATGCCTCCATTAAAAATCAAATCCACAATTCCCTTGCAATAGGGAACTTTTCCATATAACCTTTGTGGAGCTTCTCAGAACAATGCTTGAACATCTCACAAATAGTGCTTCCTCTATCCAAAACCAATCCTCTGAGTTTGACAAATATAATTTCTACTATACTAGCAGGGTATTGGGATGCAGAATGGATAAAAAGGACTTGATGAAAGTCCAAGGTTTTGGATGAGAATCAAACCTGCTTTGCCTTCCTCTGGAATCTGACTTTAATCATTGGACATTGCACAACAGAGCTCAGATCATTCATCCCCCAGCCTGATCCTGCTGCCCTAAGAGAAAACCTGCATGGGCTAGGAATCCTAGGAAAAGTGGAGAGATCAAAGAGCCAAACATCTTCTTGTATGATTCCAGATGTTTTTGTTTCCTTTCATCAACAGTATATGGTCACTTAACAGCCTAACTGGTACTGAAAATCCAGGTGCAATGTAGATGCCTACCTTAGATAACATGGATTCCACCCTTTGCTGACAAGACATAGACTGAAAACTTCTATTCTGGGTCATTATTTTTGCCCCATGTTACATGTTTGACTTTGAGGAAAGTGGATCAGAATAATTGCACATGATTAATGACATTTACTAAATGCCATTGAGATCTGTTCCCTGCTGAGACAGTTCCAGGAGGAAATTAACCTTCCACGAGGCCTGGATTGCCCCTAGATGAATTTCTCTTTCAGGTAACTGCAAAGTGAGCAAAGTGGCTCATGTAGTGGGGCTCTCACCTCAGATAAGAAGACAAACTCCAAAAATTACCAGGATGGAATTAGTATACACAGTGTCTACACATCATGGGTTCGAACACCTTGCCATCTCCCCACATTGCAATCCCCCTCTGGCCAGAATGCTTTTGCTCTATGAACTCCCCTGTCAGACAGAAAGATTTCTTCTGAGCTCTTTGTAAAAATGGTCTGTCCACTTTCACACAGGTTACATGTGGGAATCACCTTCCATTATCCAGTGCATGGTGTTAATCAATGCACAGAGCAGCCTGCTGAGGAAATCAGGTTTGGTCACACCTTTGGACAGTGCCAAGGAAATTTGGTCTCTCCTTGGCCAGCACATCCATACCTGTGTTGTGGAGTTGGCATCACCTGTGTAGGGCTGCCTTGCTCCCATTTTAGCTGCTGTGGCTTTGGTGCTGGTGGTGTAACAGTCTGAAACTGGGTGATTTCAAAGGGTGTCCACGAGCCAATTAATTAATCATGTTAGAAAAGCTGTAGTAAGGAAATAGGTCAGTTGCTTCCCTCATTTATGCCTTTGTAGGCTCTTGACTCCAATGGACCAGAATTGATTTTTCAGCAGCAAAGTCTCAGGACTGCTGTCTGTCTGACATGCTGCTCCAGCTATCGATGGGAAGTCTGCGTTTGCAATGGTTTACCTCCCTTGAAATGATTTGAAAAAGGATGTGTGAAGTCAATAAAGAACAGGCCATTTTTTCACTGCACATTTCCTGTTTCAGTACCAAAAGGAAAAAAAAAATTACCCTGCAGACAATAGAAAACTCTACAGCCATTGAAAAGATAAAGTCTTGCCTTAAAGCAGGTATTATTGTTTTTTTCAGGGTAATGAGACCTCTCTGTGAGCACTAATAAAAGCTGCAATATGTGAACCAAACTCTCTTTGTACCTGTAACAAAAACCATGTATATCTTAAAAGGTTGTGTGGACATTAAAAAAAAAAAATCTAGTATAGAAGCCACATGAAAGTCAAGATAACCTCCTGAGAAATGTAACATGAAATAGCAAACAGAGGGCAACATTTAATGATAGAATATATAGATCACACGGAGCATGTAATGAAGCACATAGATTTTATGGTGAAATTGCATTCTTTACTGATACATGTGTTATGTGGATGGGGTATTAAAGAAAATAGATGCACTTTTCCAGCAATCGAACCCAGCACTCCACAGCACACACAGTAGAGAAACATGACATCAGTAAACTAAAATTACAGGGTTGTGGGACTGGGAGCAAAACCAATTTCACCTCATAAGGGTGGGTGCAGGGTAACTGCAGCTTCCCCAGGCCAACTCCCCTGCCTCTACCACACGGTGGGAGCCTGTCACATTTTTTTACTGCAAAAGACAGAGCTAGGAAACCTGGGGGGAAATTACAGGTGGAAGCTGAGAGAATAGCTTGAGCTGGGATAATCAGAGGCGTGGGCAAGACTTGGTAATTACAGCTCCTGCCCTGGATTCACTTTCCAGGAGCTGAGCCTTGATGCTGGGTTAACATATGTGCATTAGCATTGTTTAACATGAACATTAACATTAATATATATTTGTGCTTTTGTTAAGAGCCCCTGGTGAACTCAGGCCAGGATGTGGGCTTGATGTAGGACTTCTCTTCCAGCAGAAAGTGTGAGGCCAGGGCTCTCTTTTCGGGGTAATTGAGCCTGGCACATGATGCTGAAAAACTGGGTCAATTAATGCCTGCTGAGAAGTGTGCTGCCATTGAAACTGTGACAAACACCCACAGCCTTTCCATTTACTAATGTTTGCAGTGTTCCCACCTTTTCTCTTTTCTTCACAGGAAATGCAGCGCAGTCCCAGCTTTTGCTTGAGGGATAAGATACATCCTCTAAAGTAAAGAGCAATCAAAGATTCAGTTTGGGGACTAAGCTGGGTTTTGCTGTACCTACCCATTTGTAGGTGGAGTGGAAGCTTCCAACAAAGTTTATTAGAGAAGCCCTCCTGTTGAGTCAAGAGGTGTGAAAAGGTCCCCCCTTGTTTTCTAAACACTTCATGGAAATATCTCTGGGTGTGCTTGGATCCAATCTGAGGCCTAGATTTTGCCAATGTTTCAAATCTAATGATTAAATCTAAGATTACATTATCTTAATCTTATCTTAATTAAATCTAAGATTAAAGAGGTGTGATCAAGGTTTTGTACAACTTCGTCCCTCAGGATTCAGGATGCCAAACCAGATAGATTTACAGAAAAATGAATGATTTATTATGATAAATGATCAGATAAAAATATCTTAAGTAGGATTATTTGCTACACAGTATAGAAGCTAAAAACTACTAACGTTGTGTAGTGTATGTATCAAAGCAATTGTATTAAAGCAAGCAAAAACCCCAATTATTAAGTAGAGATTGATGTTACCCCTACCAATAACTGTGGTCAAATCTTTTACTCAGCTTCGAGCAATGACCTTGAGGGGTGTCCCCACCTAAGGGAGAATCTCCACACACCCTCCAAGATGGGTATGTGAGAGGAACCTGCTGTTTGAAGGTGGGACTGGACTTTTGTAGTTTAAAATGTTTTTCTGACAGTCATATGTCTCCAGGCCAGCTGTGCCAGCTGTTTTAGGTAAGGAAATTTTACCATATCTGCCACATTTTTCCTCACTATAAGGATATTTAACTTTGGGGTTGATGAGTCACACTGGTATTAGCATAATTCAACACCAAGAGCAGCATGATTCCCCCTTAGTTTACCACTGACAGCCTTGCAAAATAGGGCATTTTTCAAGCTTTTTTAACCCATTCCAGACAGAGCATCCTGTCTCATCTATATCTTTGCCAACAGAAACTAGAATTTGTGTGCCAACACCTTTCTTGAAGCATCTCTGGAGAAACAGGATCAAATCTCTCTTGTAGAGCTGGAGAGTTAGCAGCAAAGAAATCTGAGACAAAAGGATGTCTTCACTGGTCCAGTATTAGCCACAGTCCTGAGTCATCCTGCAGCAGAGGTGCTCTCTTGGAGCCCTGATGGAGGTTTTGGCAGCTGGAGCCTGAAAATATTTTTGTTCCTTAATGCCAGAAAATGTTGATATCTCTTCCTATGGAAGGCTCTTAAAACCACAGAAAATAGCCACAGACACATCAGTAGCTAGATATGATGCCTCAGAAATATTTCCAGATATTGGTGACCTGCAGGGAATAGGGAGCAAATTTTCAAGGGAGACTTGCTCAAGGGTCCAGTCCACCCTCTCTCTCTGTGGAATCTCTGTCTACAGCAGCCAGCCAGAGTGCTTTGAAAAAAGAGCTTTATCCTCTCAGTGTGCCTCCTGTCATTGTGTGTCTGCTCCTAATGAGAAGCTGGACATTGCATTGCAGATGGCTTTCATGTGGTTCTGGAGTGGTACTGAAGAAAATAATAGAAATACTGCATGGATCTGGTCATGGAAAGATTTTAATTCTCCCTTCACACATCTCTACTGAAATTTTTGAAGGTCACAATCCTCTGCTTAGTTAAACTGTGGAAGAGAATTTTATTCTTCATCTGAAGCCCTTCCTAAGGTCAGCATTGTGATCCCTCTTGGCAGAGGCCATGGGCAGGGGAAGGATCAGGCAGCCCTGCACTTTCTGGAGGGCAGTGATGAGAAGTGGAATTAGGTCTGTCCATAAGTCAGGCAATAAACCCCCATTAGTGAAATGATGACAACCTATTAGGTCTATTCAGATGTGTCCCTTTGGAGCCATAGAGAGCTGTTTAGAAAAGATTAAAGCTTGCTGCAAAGGCTGTAAATGAGAATTATTGGCACATGATGACTCCAGCCCAACTCCCCTTTCTGCAGCACTTCATGAAGCCACAGGCAGCACTGGGAACAGGTTCCCTGCTCCAAGAAAAGCAAATCCTGATGGCTTGTATTTCCTATCTCTGACCAGTGCCTGCTCACCCAAGGGCAGGACAGGCTGTGGGACAAGAACACATCTGCAGAGAACCACTGCAGGCATGAGACTTGTCAGGGCTGTGAAAGCAGATAAAAAGGATCACAATTTCAGCCTCGTGGCAGCAGGGAGATTGCAAAGAGCAGTAACTCTGTCCTTTATCACTGCTGGCTTTACTAATCCCATCTCCACTGCTGGAAGCATCAGCAAGAGAAACACCAAGCACTGGTACAAACATGTGCTGGTTTTGGTTTGGTCTGGGTGTGTATAAGCTGATTCTGTACAGATTGTGTGATACCAGCCAGAAACTGCAAGCCAGCAGACCAAAAGATTGGAAGAAGAATTTTCTTGGCCTAAATTACCTACCAGAGAAGTCAAGAATTCAATGCAGAGTTGAGACTTTTCTGCTCAGTGGCTTTTCCCAAGTGTCTTACTTCATTTGATGCAGCAAAACTGATATTAATTCCTGGAGAGCTGGAGACAGGTGAGTAGCAGCACCACATCCTCAGCAAGGCACTTGATTGTATTTACTGCTTTCATTCAACCATGCAACTCCATTTCTCACTGTGACTCAAATATCATTCTGACAGTCTGCTAGGGCTGGAAAATTCCTAATGCAATGGAGTTCAGGGAGAATTTCTTCCTCTGAAAAACAACCTCTACTTCCACCTGATTATGTTTTGTAGGTTTTTCTCTGACATAGCTAGAGATAGATTACTGGAGGAATCTACCAAAAAGTGAAAACAGCAAGGAACTTTATTATAATATCTGTAATATTTTTAATAAAAGAACCCTGAGCAAAGTAAAGGAAGAGACTTACAAACTTTATGCCCCCAGCAGACTTTGGTATCTATCTGCTTGTGAATAAAAACACTGATCTGTGTGAGACTTGGTAGGAGTGGGATACTGTTATGATTTATAATTATGACCAGAATGAATGTGAATTGATGAATTTAAGGTGTGCACTGCAGATATTTTGAAGCAGAGCTCAGATGGACAGTTGGAGCCCTTCTAACTGTGCTTATTCCAATTCCAATTAATATGCCATATTGAACAAAAAGGATCCTGTGAGTCACTTCCCATGCCTCTCTCAACATTTTGATTGTGACTGAAATTTCCCAAAGGTCACCACTGATTTTTATTACTTATTGAGATTTTGGATAACTGCCTCCCATCCAACTCAGACAAGCACAAACAGCTCGAGGCTGTCAGGTGGTGATGTGTAGACATACCTATCATATTGCAAAAGCAAGCCACGTCTGCATTAATTTCCTTTTCCAGCATGATCAATAGCTATGAGGTTTATTGACTTCACACAGCACCCAGCCTGACAATAAAGTACATATCACCCTACAAACCCATCATCACATCTATCCTTATCTTTGTCATCAGGCAGCCTTGTCTGAATCACCCCAGCAACAAGGTTGGGAATAAAAGGACAGGGTTTTAAGGTAAGAAACAATAACATTCTTTTTTAATTTCAGCTGAAAACAAGCCTTTATTTAACCCTTCTTTTTTTCTTGGTACAAAGTGTTGTGTAAGGGACTCATTTCCCTTCACCTGTACTTGAACTGCTGAAATTTTATCTTCTGGCTGTGTACAGGAAATCATACTCAATATCACCTCGACTGCAGCCTTGCTGCAGTTCATCAGCTGTGATCTCAGTGAAAGTAATCCAGTGTCTCTATTTGCTTGGGCACTGAAAAACAAAAGATGTTAGCAAAAACCCAGCTTGGCAATTAGCATATCTGTCTGGAAAATAGAAGTTCTGGGATGATTGTCAGTGCCCAGCACCTTTTACATATTTTACATGAAAGAAAACCCAGGAATAGCCCTGACTTGTCAGCCCCAGGCTGATGTGATGCTGCTGAGTGTTTTTGCTCCTGGTTGCCCTTGAGTGCAGCTCTGCCCCAGAGGCTGCAGCCTTTGCTGACTGAAGAAAGGTGCTGCTCACATTGCTCTGGCCCTGTCTTTGGGGCCATTTCATGGCTTTTCTCTGGCACACACACTCACTGTGTGCCTCCTACAGCCCAAGAAGTGAAAGGAAAGGAGGATGGACATCACATGATGTGTTTCAAAAAGCAAAAATAGGGATGTGCTCAGTTCTTGTGAGAAATAGAGACCTGCTAGGCCCAGGAAACTGTACTAATCTGGATTCAAATATGGAGATTTCTCCTGGCAGGCCTGGAAGAACTTCTGTGCTCACTCTTTGCATTGTGCACCCACAGGGAGCTTTTTGCTCCAATGGCTTCCTCTTTTTGAAAGAGAATCCCAACCCACCAAACACATTGCAGAGAGAACTGCAGTACCCCATAGCTGCATCTGCAGGGCATCCTCTGCAATGTCTGACAATTGAATTAGAAGCTGAGATAGCTCCAAAATAATACTCCCTATACAAACACGTTACTTATATCTATTTGTTGTGTGAATTTCTAGAAATGACGGCAAAAGGTCATTTCTGAGCCAACAAAAGGAGAAGTAGGTCTGCATTTGTTTTCTAGAGGCCCACTGTGAGATAAGGCCAGACAACCATGCAGAAGGACAGCCAGACCCCAGTGAAGCTTTGTTAGAGCTCAGTTGTGTAAAGCACTGAGCCTTCTGGCCTCTGTCCAGCAAAACACTTCAATGCATGTTTAATGTTAAGTTTGCAAGTAATGCTGCTGACTGCAATGGGTGTTTGGAAAAAGTAATCTCCTTTGATAGAGGTCCCTTTATTGCCTCCCTTCAGGTGTTTCCAGACCACATTTCCATAGGTTTGCCAAATCCTCAGTAGTTTTTATGAAGGATGTGGACAAAGGTGACCACTGAATACATCTTCTAAAATGCACCCAATTCCTTTGCCCCACTCAAGGGACTAAGATACTGCCACATGCAATACAGCTTTTTCCTCTAATCACAGTCTTTAAAATAGTCTTGTTTTCCTACTGTTTCCAAGGCAAAGGTCTAAGTTCAGTGAATGTGCACAGAACATTATGAAATCCATAGGTGGCCCCTTTTCCATTCCATTCCATCAAATAAATTCTCTCTGTACAGAAGAAACTAAACAAGGAAACTGAATACTTATTTCAGAAAGACTTCTCTCTTCTCATTAGCAAAATGCATGAGAGAGATGCATCTTCTGGTGCAGACTGTGGTGGAGTTTAATCAGTTCCAGCTGAGCCACATCAATGTATATCCCAGCACAGTAACTCCAGAGTTAATTTAGTAGCTGCATATGTAAATGCATCCTTATAAATTTTTTGGGGGGCTCATGTGCCCATTTATTCATGTCACCTTTATATCACAGGAGCAGAGTTATGTGTTATACTGATATAAAGAGGACAGTAAAAAAATTACCACTGACTTCTAAATATTGTGTTTGTATTTTTTATTTTACAGATAATTTTTTTGGTGATATTTCATGGATCTTATCCACACATTTGTCCCAGAACTGATAAGAAGCATTATAAAATTTTAGTAAGTATTTCCATGTGAAGGTTAAACTTGGCAGTATAACTAAGGAGCTTCACTTCATCATAGTGTATGAATAAGGTTGTCCTTCTGTTTGGTTATATTCCAGAAATTTGCCACACAATGTTAAAAATGTAAACTTTAAAAAAGGTTTTATTTGATTAGTTTAGTTTAGTTTTAGTTAGCTGCAAAAATTTGTATTCAGAGAAGCTATGATTTCCAAGTGTGTGCACACACCTGAATAAGCCATGCTAGGGTGCCTCTTTCAAAACCCCTCCATTCAGTGTTAGTTATTTTAGGGGAAAACAACCAAACAGAAGAATATGGGTGTGAATGGGTAATTCCTCCCATTGATTTCTGCAAATAATTACTGATTCAAATTGCCATGGAGAAGTGTATTTTCAGTTCCTCACCTCCTGCTTAGAAGAAAGGAAACCTAACTGTATTCAATGATTGTATAGCAGTTCTACATGTGACAAAGACTTGACTCTATTTTTGAGGCAGGAATAATTACATTAGCAATATTGTTACCATGGTGTCACCACTGCTTCGGAAATTTATTATACTGTAGTAAATAAAATTCAGGCTCCACAATAGCTTCTACAGACAAGTTTAATAAAAATTCCACCTCATTATGAATATATGTATAAAACATCTGTAACTCTCATGGCTTAGAGGAAAGTGTCATGTGATGCTAGTATAGGAGCAGCAGAAATAGGTGAGAGTGGAAAAAGAGTAGGGAAAAAGCAGTGATTTTCCATGGTCCAAATCTTCTATTCTTTTTTGGGACCGAGACATGTTTATTCTTTCCCACCCATCTCCCTTCATCTGCTAGGGCTGTCTCTCCCTCAGCATTAGGAGACTTTCTCTGTGTCATTTTGTCACCCTTAACTGCAAGTCTCAGCCCTTGTCTCAAATCCTCAGCCCTTCCAGGAGCTCAGGCTGCATGAGGTGAGGGATTATAATAACCAAGGTGTGACCTCGTTGATGAGGAAGGCTTGAGCCTTTTTCTGCAGAAAAGATTCCTGCAGTGGTTTCTTTGTGATGGAAAGTTGCACAACAGTTAATATTTTAGCAATTTATTCCACCTTAACAGCATTTGTTTCATATCAGTAAAATACCACCTGTTACAAATTGCTTCATGCTTTTGAAATAATTTAGCTGTTTTTTCTGCCCTTCAGTAAGCAAGGAAACTGTTGTGATAGAAAGGTTTTCTTTCTTACAAATATGCAAGCATAAATCAATGCCAAGGTGCAGCCACTGCAGGATTATTGCTGAAATGGGACTCTGCAGGCCATCTAGGTAATGGTATTGTGTTAAACAACAAAGAGGAGCAAGGCTTTAAAAAAACACACAACCAAAAATAGGCAATAAAACCTCATGAAAATGATGGTTTTAAGCATCACTTTTTTACAGCAGATCTGTAAGGAGATTCACTTTTTTACAGCAGATCTAAAAGAGATTCACTGCAATGTTGTTTATTGCCAGGTGTGTTTGTCATGAATGAATGATTCAGGGTCGCTCAAAGAATCACCACCAAAGGTATTGGCAAAATGTTTTTTCTATAAATTTATCAAAGGGTGACTTCACAAAGTTTGATAGCAAGGTTCATAGTGCCAGTTATTATACAGATAGAACATACAAAGGAAAATTGAGTTGGAATCAAGTTAGAGTGATTTATATAGAGACCAGAGGTACAAAAAGGTGAGTTAGACCTCCCTGTTGAGCCATGAGGTTCACAGTGCCCCCACTTCTCTCCATAACTCCTGATGGAGCTTAGGTTGAATACCTCAGACTTGGGCAGTGGTTTATGTTTAAATGAATTAACTATATATAATTTCTCAGCACTGATTTGGCATTCTATCAGCAGCTTTCTGAGAGGGTGTTGTGAATAAGAGGTCTCTTCACCTTGGGAAAGGAAGGATCTCCCAGGCTCAGGTAAAGAATATCAAACCTTGGGAGACATCCCAGCTCTGTCACCAGTGTGCAGTCCAGCTGAAACTGAGTTAGAGCTTGAAGTGGACTTATCCAAAGATACCTTGAGAAAAGGTCTCTGCCTCAAGGAACAACTTTGGGGGCTGTGCCAGCTCAAGGGGAGATCACCACCACACAGCCCCACTGCCAGGAAGGGAATTTTCAAAAAAGGCTCTCTCATTCTCATATTTATAGGATCAAATGGTTGACTCATACTCTGGGAAGGGTATGAGACTCCTTGTACCCACAACTTTCTTTGTTCCCTGACAAATGAGTCTTGGAAGGATCCCTGCTGTTCATGTTCGTGATCAGTGTTCCAAGCTCATGTGCGTCGATGCTCACTGGGTCACTTTGCCCCTTTGTGGGTTTGCTGGAGGAGTTTTTGACCTGAATATTACTCCTAGAATCATAGACTCTTAGAACTTGCTGAGTTGGAAAGGATCCATTAGGATCATCGAGTCCAACTCCTGGCCCTGTGCCTGACACCCCAAAAATCACAACACATGCCTGAAAAGGCTGAGGCCTTTACCTCCTGGGGAGGCTGTCAAATTTCTGCTGCTTTGGTTACAGGGTCCAGTGCCTCCATCAGTGTTAGCACTGTGAAAAGATTTCTTAAGAAATGGGAATAGTTATATTTATATAAATTATTGTGGTAGTGGAAGGGATTCGTTTAGATGAAAAGTTAATTAACATTCTTGGTACAAAGATTTCTTGAGAAAGAGTCAAGGGGGAAGAATTTCCCCCATGTTTTTCTCATTTGATGCCTTAAGAGAAGCTTTATAAAATAGAGGTCAGAGTTTTGTGTACAGCTTTTCTTTTACTCTTTTTGCATCTTTGTGGATGCTTTTTCAACTATGTAGCTTATAAGACTGTACTCCTGGAACTGGGAAAAGTTCAGAGAAAGTTAGGTCAGAATAAGTTAATACTTCTAATAAATAAGCAAACTTAAACAAAACAAGACCGAACTCCTCAATTCCCAAATGCCAAAGATATTTAATTAATGTGAGCCTTGCTTGCGTGCTGATAACTCCTAATGAATATGAATGTCTCTCAGTAATCCAGGAAAGGATTTCTGAGAATTTTGTTTGCACCTGAGGCATTGTTGGAAGGATCCCGACATGGCATCAGTGAGCAGAGATAAAACACACGGGGGCTGCTGGGTTTTGATTATTTTGATTTCTCCCCTTCAGCCACAGAAGGTGAGGGTCCCTCTCAGGGAGTTCTTGCCCAGCCATGTCCCACCAGACCCTCAGGCTGCCACTGGGTCCCTCTGGCTCAACCCATGGGGTGGAGCTGGGGCAGCCTGTAGGACCAGACACCAGGGATGCTCTGCCAGGAGTGGGAAAGAGTTTAGGGAAAATAAAGTGATGGTACAGCTGTGAGAGGGCCAGTGCAGTGTCCCCCTCATTCTCTGGAGTGAGAGGACTCTGTTTTCAGAGCAAAATGAGTGGAACCACTCACTGCTTTGTCTTAAACATTCACTACCCTGGCATTATGTGCAGGGTCTGACCCAAAAACCACTCATACATGTCTCTCTCCTACTTTCAGTGGGCATTTGGTCAAAGGAAACACCCCAATATCTCCCTGCAACCTCAGTGTAATGGGGGATTTAATTAGCATTGCTTATATTAAGATAATTCCTTTTATATTCCTCATTGAGCTGAAAGGCCATCCAATCAATAACAATTTTATTCTACAAATCTCCACCACTTAATAGAGAATACATTTTCAGTAAAAATTTTCAATATCCTCTCCCAGAGGGTAGATTTTCAATGGAATTTGTATAATCAATTTGCAGCCTTTTAGCAATTGTGACTGTTTCTCAAAGGGCATGCAAGATTTGAAGCTATTATGGGAAGGTTTTAAACCAGCAGCAATTACAGGAATGACTTGTTGGGGTTTATTTTCTTCTCCTCCTGGAACAGATGGGCACAGCACAGAGCCAGCATTTCGCTGGGGCTCTTTAGATCCACTCTCATACCTGCCTGCAGGGGTTTGCTCTGCCCTCAGTGCCCAGGCAACTCAGCACATCTATATCCTGCCATGGAAGGTGTATAAATACCTCTGTCAGCTGTCACAGCTGCCAACCTCACCATGCAAGCTGCTCTTTGCATGCTCCCAGCCCCAGCCTGTGGCTCTCAGCATTTGGCAAACTTGAGCCTTCACCACATTGCATCTCCTTTTACCTCCCACTTTTCAGCTCATATTAAAGGCCCTGAGCACTTCTCATCTTCTTCACCCAACATTTCCCTTCTGAGGTGTCTTCTCACTTAAAATCATAACTTATGTGAGGGATTCCTGCGAGAATGATTCCTGAGATGTCTGCAAAAATGATGACTAACCCTGAGCCAGCTGGCTCGACTGTCAGCACTTTTTTCTACTGCAGTCTTCCTTCCTACCACTGTTTGTCATCCTGGAAAAATCTGGAGTGACTCAGCTTGTAAGATATATTGGCTGGCTAATTAATTTTATTCAGAAAGACTGAGTGAATTTTTCCTTTTGAATTCCTATAACTCCCCATTGACTGTCAAAGGGACCAACTCATTTTTTTTTAAATTGAGAGGCCCAGAACCCACCCCAAAGGCCTAACAACAGATTGGGTACATGCTCCAGCACCAGGAGAGAATAAAGGTGTGTATCTGTGTATGAAATTTCAGGGCGACACTGCTGCAAGAGAAAGAGACACCCCAGACAGTGAAAGAAGGTGGCACAACTCAAGACTTTCAAACTCAAAGATTATAAAAAAATTTCCTTCTCTCTGGAAGGGATCATTCCCCATACAAGGAAAAATGGTCTTTAATAATGTTATTCCTTCTCCTATGCTATCCTACCACGTAAGTCACATCAGGTCAGTGTTTTGCCTTGCTTGTCAGACGGTAGCAGAAGGGAAGAAGAGTTTTGCCACCAGACAGTGGGGCTGCAAGGCAGGAATGATGGGGCTGAGGTTGAGCAGGGACAGCCTTGTCCAGAGTTTGGTCATCATCAGGAGCCCCTGGCAGTTTTTTTAGCTCAAATATTGTTACAATGGAAAATAAACAGTTGTGTTTGTCCAGGCTGATAGCAGGCATTTGCCCACAGCAAATGTATCTATATGCAAAAGGCCCTCTTGGTAGATGTGCCCTGAGAAAGTCTGGATAATGAGATGCTTATTGCTTCACTGTCAATTCTCCACCAGGCAGCAGTTTCAATCTTTGCCCCCCATTTGTGTGCTGTATTTGGTCCATAATGTACTTATTTTCAAGTGTCATTTTTAATTTAATGCATGAGAGAACTTATTACCCCTGGCAGAGTTAAACAGTTAAACCAGGTTCTGTCAATTCCTCCCGATCTGTTGACAAGTGGGATAATATTGCACTGTGATTAGTTTTTATGAAGATTTGTGGACAAGCTGAAGCCCTGGAACTCATGCAGGGATTTCTGCTCTGCATGCAGCAAACAAAAGAGGCATGTGGGTGTTTTTCTAGGAACCTCCTATGGCAGAAAGTGGAAACTTGAACTTAGGCAGGTTTGGGTCCCTGAGCACCCCAAAGTTTGAGTTTGCCTAATTATTGAGTTTGCAATGCTTGGAAGATGTTCCCAGGTGCAAAACTTAACACCACCCTTAATGACAGTATTCAGTATCCTTGAAAGTGTAGATACAGGTCTAGGTGTGAGCTGTGGATAATGCCAGTAAAAGACACTTCCATGGGGTGTGCTACAACTTTTAGTTTCCTCATCTGTATCTTTCATGAGCTGAATGAGACACTGTGAAATATTTTTTTTGTGTCACTCTCCTCCTTTTTTTTTTTTTTTTTTTTTTTTTTTTTTTTTTTTGCCTTGCATGAGAGATGTTGTGGGCTGTCCTTTTGCTGGGAGGCAGCCAGTGAGTTGGAGGCAGCTGCCAGTTTTGCTGAGAGCTGTGATACACAATGTCCTGCCTGGTGGAGACTCCTTGCTGACTTTTATTTTGCTCTTCCCACTAAGAAATGAAAGGTCCTTCTGACTGAATTAGCTGGTAGCTCATTATTGTACCTGGGGAAACATAATAATGCTGCTGTGAAGAATCCTTAAACAGGAAATTATTAAGTAGGAAAACCACATCCCTCAAAAAGACCCCAATGCTTTGGATCACCCTGAAGAAAAACTGTCATGAAATGCTTTTATACAGACCTGCACTCAAGGAACAAGATTATATTTTATTTATTGCTAAGAATATTTGGAAAAGGCGTCACAGCTTGTGTTTGGGTGGGGAAAAATAATGAGTACCTGTTCTTATGTCAGATTTTTCACCAGCAGATCCCATAAGAAATCTGTATCACTGGCTCCATTTCACAGGAGGAGAATTTGAGGCACAAAGCAGAAAATCAAACTTTTCCTCTCTCTCTCAAAGACCAGTGGCTCTGCCAGAAATGGAGCTCAGGCCTTCTGAAAGTAATGATCTCAGCCTGACAGCTGAGAATCCTGATCTCCATATATACTCCAATTTAATATTTTCATTGATTTTTTTTTTGTTGTTGTTGTTAGTTTGAAATGAGGAAATGTTTATTTCCCAAGAGTGAAGCTCTTTTGCTTCCCACATAGCAATTGTGATGGCAGATAGTCCTGCCATGCTGCTGCCGGGAGCACAGCATCCTCTCAGGATGATTCTTCTATTTTCTGGATTGCCTCATCCTTGGCACATTTAGTGACCTTGCCACCACAGTTATTTGCAGTGGTTGTTCCTGGAATGGAGGTGTGGAGAAGGGAGAAATGGCTTGGGTAAAATCAGCCCTGCAGTTGTCTCTTACCTCAGTGCAATGCTCATGGCAAAGGTTTTCTTCTTCCTGGGAAGGTGACCCTACCTGGTGGATGTTTCTGCATGGTGGGGAGATGGAGCACTGCCAGCCCTTCCCTCTGGGATGCAGGATGGAGCTGTAGCAGTGTTCTCACTGATATCCTGCCTGGCAGCCTGTTCATACTGAGTCATCTCACAAAACCTCTGCCCCTGTGAGCAGCAGCACCAGGACCTGCTGTGGAGGGACCCAGGGAACAGGGGAGGAATTCTCCACAGGCACCACCAGACTTGGGTATTTCTGCAGGCAATGAAGTTGCTCTGGTGGCCTCCCTCTGCTCAGCAGTGAACCCAGAGCTATAAAGAACAAAATGAGCTGGATAATGGCCTTGCATTCCTGAGAATAGCTCTGCAACAGGCAGCCTGCCAGCTTTGTGAAGAAGAATTCCTACATCAGGTGAGACTCTTGTTGGGTTCCTATTATTGAGGTGCAATATTTTTAGTAGGAGACTGATTTGAAAAGGGGAATTACTTTGAACTTTCCTGGCTTAGTTCTACTAATTTTAAATACAGTAGATTTCAAAGGTCTCTGTAATAAAAAGTGTGGCACTGTGAGAGTCAATGCATAGTGAAAGCATAATTGATGATGGTTGAAGCTGTCAGATTTGCTAGAAGCACTGATCAGCCAGTCAAGGGAAGGAAAATAAATTTCATCAAGACCATCATATTTCATTGGATGTGACTGGAGTGAGCAAGTTTGCAGCAGCACAGCCACCGTGGGCTGTCACAGGGGGCTGAGTTGCACTGCAGTGGTGCAGTGACTGATGGATGTTCTTGCACCACCTCTGTAAAACTGCAGGCTGAGGTTGTGGGGATGCAGGGCACAGAGAAATATTTCAGCCTTGCTCCCCAGGAGGGTTTCCTGCCTGCTGTTTATGCTCTTCTTACAACTTCAAGTGATCATCTTCCAGGACTGAGGTCACAACCCCATGTCCTTCTGCAGCCATGTCTCATGTTGGAGACACGAGTTCTGTCAAACCCCACAACCATTTGCTTGCCTTGCCAGGCTGAGTCAGAACACCCTCCTCATTTCCTTCCCGTATTTTGATGCAGGGGTTATTGACCACTCCCACAGTCCTAAAAGAATATTTGTAGTCAGGTATCTTTGTCACTGCATTTAAATGTTGATGCTATGTTTGTTATCGTGAAGATGAATACAAAAATAAGGTTTGGAACATGGATAGGCTTCATACAGAGAGGAGGGAGGGGAAAATTTCCCTCCCAGAGTCCAGGACTGTCAAGGATGTGACATCTGCACTAGCAAGGCTGTGCTGGCATCTTCAAACAAGTGAAGCAATTCTTGTTGTTATAGAAGACACATCAGTCTTTTCCTTCTGAAGGCATTAGAAATAAATACCTTTAAACAGGAAGAAGTAAATCTGTCCAGGTGCTCCTGAGGGCTCTAAAAAGGAAATTATCTATAAAATCTAGTGTCATCTACCAGGAGCGGGTTCTCTGAAGGATGAAGCTCAGACTGGAGCCCTGACAAAGGGTGTGTTGGGATGGTTTGTGCAGTTGGGATGCTATGAGAGAGATGGAGAGACCAGGCAGAATTAACCCCCCTATGACCAAACTGTTCAAGTATGTTCTTTCATTTCTTTAATCTGTCTTTATTGAGAATTGATAATTCAAATTGGGTTTGTTTGTTAGTTTTTAATTTTTAGGTGTTTAAATAAATATATTTCTTTTCACTTTACCTGAATAAAAGTTAAAGGAGATTTCTGGTTGCAGGTGAAGTGACAAGACATCCCTTGTACACAGCCCCTCTATGGCCTGGAAGAAGTTTCTTCTGATAATCAAAGTTGTCCAGAAGAACCTTTGAGCTGGGGAAGCAGACTGGACCCAGAGTAACCCCATGATGTTTCCTACAACAGGCTTCCCAAAATCATGTGCAGATTTATATTTTACAGTTCTGTTGGGTAGCAGGACTTTGCAGGACTTCTAAGATGCTGCTCAAAGACTTCTAAGATGCTGCTCAAAGACATTACTTCTGAGGATCCTGTTGGAAGTGTCTTGTTAAAGGTCCCATCCTGGTTCAGACTGAAGAGGAGCAACACCAGGTACACACCTGGCTGTGAGATGTGTCACAACCCCATGCTGCAGGTCACCAAAATCTGAGTCTGTGTCAGCTTTGCTGAATCCTCTACATGCAGAGAAATGGGGAAATAAATAGCAATAAGCAGCAATCCCAAGTATCTTTCTTCTTTCCCCAGGTCTCTGTGGGAGGTGCAGTGTTTTTGAGCAGCAATCAGGCAATTGAGCCTTTGCTGCCCATCTGCAGGTGTTTCAAGCTTTGCATGAGGGAAGGAAGGAAGGCAGTCCCTCTATGTCCTCTTCAGGATCTGCTTTTTTCTCCTTCTCTACTGTATTTGCACATAACTGATGCTGCTGAGTGTCCCTGTGGAGCAAATAAGAGATTCAGCCCATAGATACTGCATACTTGATGCACAAGAATGATTTATGGGATCAGAAATTAATTAGATTGTAATGATAGGGTGTAAGTGCTGTGTCACTCTTAATGATTGGGTGATTAAAGTCAGATAAAAATAAAGCTACCATGGTAAAACACAGTGGAGCTGAAGATGGTTCTTTCCCCCAGCTATCAGGGACAGAGAACCTGATTTTGCAGAAGAGAATGTTTAGTCCCAAAACAGAACACTGTGGAGATGGCCCAGGGGAGGAGACAGATCCTGGACAACATGCTCATCCCAGCTGAATGTGTGGGGCTCTTGCCACATCATGCAGGATATGGATGCAATGGAAACAGCTGTGCCTATTAGCTCCTCTTGTGCAGGGGGTTTGTACAAGGTGTTTTTACTCACAGAGGCCTTTGCCCCAGCCTGAAGAGAGCATTTCTTATGGTTCAGGGTTTGCAAGGTTGGTGTGTACAGCCAGACATTATGGAAGAGATCCTGGAACTGCACTGAACACCTGTGCTGAGTGTATCGACCTGCTTTTCACCTGTGTGTCCTAAAGCACTAAAGTATGAATGTTAGGAGTGTCTTTACCAAAATACTGATTCTGTACGGCTGTTTCGGTTTTGGAGTGAAGCCACTGCACGTTTCTGTCCTTTTTCATCCCACATCCATAAGCACACGTGCTCCATACATAATCTCAAAGCTACTCTTTACATATTTCCATTTTTATTTGCTGGATGAGGAGCCCTGCCCTGTGTGTAAAGGCACATTTGGCCCTGTGCTGTTGTGGAAATGTCAGCCTGGCAGAGAGGAGCCAGAATGGCATCAGGGACACGTAAGAAACAAGTGAAACTGGAGAAATGTGAACCTGTTGTTTTTGAAGCCTGGTGAGTAGGAGTCTGATCCTCCAACTCCAATATTAGTTAATGGGATCTGAATGCTTGACTCCCACACGCAGCTCTGAAAATTTACTCCATCTGCTCCATTGCTTGTTATCTTGCCTTTTTTCTTTCTTTTTTCTTCCTAAAGCAGAAAAGACAGAGCCTTCTCTTTGCCTGAGATAAGATTTGAGAACTGTAACAGTTTGAGTATAAATGTT
Source organism: Lonchura striata (assembly GCF_050655825.1). Classification (NCBI taxonomy): domain Eukaryota; kingdom Metazoa; phylum Chordata; class Aves; order Passeriformes; family Estrildidae; genus Lonchura; species Lonchura striata. The sequence continues at coordinate 69,464,604 of NC_140741.1, forward strand.
AATCTTACCAAAGCCAGTTTTAATACCAATTGAGAATTTGGTTTCTTCTTGAGGGGAACTATATCTACCTTTAAAAATAGATCTGTGTGGCAAATTAATGCTCAAGTTCACAGATGTAAGATAACATTAATGGCCAGATCAAAACCTTATACTGTACAGATTTTATCACCCAACTGAAAAATGGATAGTGATCATCTACAGGGTCAAAGGGTTACATTTTATTGATCCCCTAGAGTTAATTTTATTTTTCTTTGTGTTGCTGTTATTACTTCTCTGACACACACAAACACCTAAGTTTTTATAACTCCTTCAAACCATGCTGGAGTCAGCTGGGCTCAGAGTGACTTACTGGTGCAACTGATTTCAAAGGGAGCTCCTTGATAAAACAACAGTCAAAATCTATTTTGTTTTTTGGCTAAAATATCTTGTCACCCTTTGTTCTTTCAGTGGCTTTTTTCACTCTTTTGAAAAAGTGTTGTCAATTTTTCTTTTATGTATTTCTATCTGATTTTTCTTTGTCTTCTCCTTTCTGATTTTTTTGCTTTCTTTTGTCTTTGTGAGTTTTTTTTTTTTTTTGTCTTATTAAATGGCTCTAATAGCAATAGCAATTACATGACTCCCCCATTTGACTTCTAGCATTTTACAGTCTCTGATAAAACAAAACAGAAAATTTTACCCAAGCTATTGATTTCCACAGAGTATACTCGAAAAGCTGTAGAAATTATATTCCTCTCTTTACAACTCAATAAGGGAAACTCAGGCATTATTATGCTAAAGAAAAATATGACATCTTAAGCTAAGCTAAAGTCTTAAACTAAACTTTGTATTAATTAGGAAAGCAATAAAGACATTCTGGCTCATTATTTGTGAAAAAGCACACAGCACTTACCCTGATTCAGCAATCACTCAACCACTGGTAATACTGAGGCTACAAATTGCTTCCTAAATGTATTCCCAGAACATGAAACAAGTACATCACATCATTGTTTAACAAACATCACTGCCTAATCTGAGCTATACAGACTTTTATTTATGCCATTTGCAGTAAACATAGCATTAAATATGATGTCTGGATAAAACTTTCCTAAGAACACTTGAGTCATAAAGAAAGCTGGGAGCCCTAAATTGATTGTAAGTTAATCTGACATTTTAAAGCAAATTGTCATTATCTAATTCACCAGAAGCTGTTCTGAATGACTGTAAAAAAACTGTTTTCATTTTGCTTAGATCCAGCACTGTAAAAGGTCACATACTTCTAAGCAGACCTCCTCAAATTACTCAAAACACTTGGAAAGATTTGCATTAGTAGAATTGGTATATTTAACTGTATTTTAATGAAGACAGTCAGTGTTCTTTGTCTCTGAAGAAAGGGAGGAAGGAAAGGCAAACTGATGCTGAAGTTCAATCACCTGTTTCTGCGTGTGTCACTCACAAGGCTTAGCATATAACTGACTTTTTTTATTTCCTGTTTGATTAAGTTTAGAAGTAGAAAGAGCATTTAGGTCAACATAAGACAAAATTAACATTTTCTTTTCTTTTTTCTTTTTTTCAAATAAAATTCAACAATATTTTTTTTTTCCCCAAACAAAACACACATGTTTTTATTTATCCCATCAGGGTAAACTGGGAATTCACTTGTACTTAGCTTGAAACAATGTCCCTTTTTGGTCCAATTTGTTTGCTGATGCAAAGCAGAAAGGTTCTGGACTCTCTTAATTGACTGTACCTGTCACTTGTTAAGCTCTGGTGCATCGGTGGTGTTTGGATAGAACTGCGCCTCTGCTTGTTAAGGTGTCCTGGGTGAGACTGATTCACAGGAAGAGTCTTTGAAGATTTCTAATGAAGGAATAAGAGGGGTGGAGAGAGCTAATTGGGGTTGTTTCTGGGAAAGAAGGAAGAGTTGTTATGAGTCCATCACCTTGTTGGCCTTGGAAAACAGCTTTGTTTTGGTATATGTTCTCAATATTATGTTTGTATAGAAAATCAAATACCCTGAAGGAAGTAGCTGAGTGGGTTACAGAATATGAGCATTTCCCTGCCTGTTGGACAGTTTAGCTGAGTTATCTGTTCCTGACACAGGAACACCAATTTATAGGAAAATACCCTTTTTGCTGACGCAGAGATGGGGCAACTGCGAGGTGTTTAAAAAACTTTTATTCCATTTTCAGTCTCATGAGAAGGGTGAGACAATACAGATAATATAATTCACCCCATCACAATCAGAAGCCAACTATTTCCTAATCACAATACACTATAAGCGTTTCTTGGCCTATCAGATTTTTGCCACACCAAGCTGTAAATGCCTTAAAGCCAATCAACTAAAACTACCCCTTGTGGGTCCTATTATAATGCATCTTTCATAGTTTTATTTCTCCAAAGTATCTAGTCTTACTTGCAAGGCCATTCTTTGAAAACCTTTTCTAGCTCCATTTCTCTCTCACCACTATCTGCCCTATTCCATGGCATTTCTAAGTCAGCATTTCTTATCTCAAGGTTTGCTTACAGATGCACACTGTGTGAGCCTTCTGTCAGACCCTGAGAACCCTCTACAAATCCATTTCCCACACCTGCCCAGGAGACAGGAGATCCTGGCTTTGTGGATGAATTTCAGCTGCTTGATTTCCGATTTCCGGATGCTGAGTTTGGCTCTTCCTTCCCAAGGACATCCAGTTTGTCATGCAGTTAAATGTGCTGGCCAAGGAAAGTGAAGTTAAGCCAACTGAACTTGGTGTGTGGGTTTTGGTTATTGGGGTTCAAACAGGTTATGAAAATATGTTTGTTACACCTAGAGGGGACTCCCATGACATCTTGTCTCTTTGGCGGCTCCTGCACAGAGCCATGAGGAGTTCAAAGAGGGGAAAACCAATATGGGAATAAATCAGGTGGACTCCATTTTCTTCATGGTGGAAAAAGCCCATTCTTTATTCACATAACTCCTTTTTATACAGTTTTACAGACCTTGTGTGTGACTCCAATTGGTCAGTAGCTTTCTTGCCAATTACTTTTATTGGTAAGTAACAAATGGTTATACTGTATTGATTGGTCACTCAAAGTCTTGATGCCTACATGCAGGGAAAGTTGTGAGAGACAGTTTTCATTTTTCTATCTAACAGTGAAAAACCAGTTTATGCAGGTGTAAGTTGTTTTTTACTCAGGAATAGCTTGTGAGGTTAATCAATTGCTCACAACAGGATTGCTTTCACATGGGAATTTGCAAAATGCTAGCTTTGGCAAGGCCAGCCACTGATTCCAGGATAGTAAGCTTGATTTTATGAAGCCTTTCTTTCTGAGTTTTCTACCTTACTGCAACAGACCAAATGTAGCCATCCATGACTTGTGCACCATCTGCTCAGATCAACAAGCAGGACTGGCCAAGAATGACTCTGTCACTAAACCCAAGCAGGGTAATCAGGATGCCTCTGCCTTGAGGGGCTGGGGACATGCCCTGGTCAGGGGGGTTTTGGTGGAATGGGATGTTCACCACGATTCTGTATTTAGCCTGGGTGGTCTCATGCATCATGTGGGTCAGGAGGAGAGTGGGGCCCTCAGGGATATGTGGAACACAAGAGCAGTGGTGTCAATCTCCACTAAGAAGGTGAGCACAAGCACTTCTGATCGTGGAGTCCAGCTGGGAATCCTGAACCACAGCAGAGATCCTTGGAGAGGCTGTGTTGAAGCACTGTTCCTTAGGATCTCAAGGAAATGCAATGATAAGTATTCCTGTTCTCTTCCAAAACCCCTATGTATTAGTCATGCAAATGGAGCATCATTCCTTGGTGACACAGCCCCAAGCTAACACTAATTTTTTTAAGCTTTGACTCTGTGTTTTGTTAATGATCACTCTAAAGCCACTGCTCTTCCACACTCCTACCTGTGCCACTCAGGTTCTGCTGGGGACACTGGGGACATGAGAGCTGTCAAGCTGTGATAATGGTGCAAAATTCATGGTCTGAATATTCCATCTCAGCATGGCCTTTGTGTATCTGAGCACTCAGACGTTGTAGCACTGGGACTGTGCAATGTCACCAGGCAGCACTGCCCTCAGCTCAAGCATGTACTTCACCCAGTGCAACATCTTGAGGAAATTAACAGGCATTTGCTTTATCCAAGGGAAGGCACTCAAAGTAAAATGCACATCTCTGAGCTACCAGCTATCTGTGTGTACCTAGAAGAGACGGAATTTATTTTCTCAGTGAGAATCTGATGTAAATCCTCAGTAGGTAAATGTATTGAGCTCAGCAGACTCTAATTTAGACACCCAGTGTAGCTGAAAATACAGAGTGAAATATTATTTCATGTGTATTTGCTTTGGAACGGGTGAAGTGTGTTTTTTCAGTTGGCTGTGTAAGTGGAATGGCATATTTAAGTTGCTGGTGCAAGGCAGTCAGAATTTAAACATCTGTGTCTGATGTGGGGGTGGGAAGGGGAGAAAGTGCATTAACACCACATTTAAATATGGAAAACTAAGGAAACAAAAATTTGGCAGAGTGACTCTATAAAGCATAAGGGTTATATGTGCCTGTGGAGCCAAGTGTGCCATTAGCATCTCTCAAGTTTTTGCTTTAGGAGGGTACAAGGCAGCTCTCCCGACTCCACTCTGTTGTTGATGTTAAATGTTTTATTGAAATACAGTGGGAGGTACTATCCAGAACACACTCTAATAATGTACAAGAAGATGTCTTCTAAAGAAAAGTCTTTTCAGTACCTTGCAGACAAAATATTTGATTTGAGCTACTTCTCTAGAATGATGAAGACTGGAGATAAACTTGCTGTTCTGCAGATCTTGAAATCCAGAAGAGTCCCCTGGAATTCCCCCTGCAAGGTGATGCACACGTGCTCTGCAGGGCAGAGGGAGCTGCCTGTGGGTGGCTTGGCAGACAAGTCAGCTGGGTTCACACAGAGTCATAAGAGTTTGAACTCAGTCCCTCAGTCTACTGTGGACACCAGTCTCTGGTGTCCCACACTGTTTGGGGGTGTTCAGCCTCCTGAGACTTTGAATAAGGCAATTATCTTTTGTGTATTTCTCATCTATACCTTCCTCCACTTTCTGGGTTTTTAAAAAAGCCTGGCCTGAGCCCAGCAGGGCTTTCTGGATTGCAGACTCCTTGTATCACTTCAGGTTGGTTGGATGCCAAAATCTCTGGGGAGAAGGTGATGGAGCTTTCCATCTCCTCACTGCTCAGGGCTGCTGAGAGTGCTGGCCCTTTATCTGGCAGTCTCAGGGTCTTGGGAGAGACCTTAAACACATCTTATTGTCCCTTGTGCTTATGTGATTTGAGATGTGGAGCCCTCTGGGGTCACCATCATAGTGCTATGCTCACACCTGATAGCTGTCACCTCTTTGGGCTATGCCTGAGGTAGGGCCAGTAACTAATGGCTGAGAGAGAGTGAGGAAGAGGGGCTTGATAAGGTGCTTTAATGGCAAAGCCCAGCACAAGCATGGGAAAATGTCAGTGTTTCTCCCAATAAGCTGAGGAGGGCTGGGAAGCCACCTTCCCTGTTGGAGACTGAGAGAAGTAACACTTACTCCAATGGTTTAAACTTGGTCTCCTAAAAAAAGAGATTAATTTCTTCAGGTCTGGTACCACACTCGCAACCAACAGATGAGAATTGGTGAAGAATAGGTCTGTACACAGATCTGTGTCACTGCTTCACATTCACAGGTCTGAAGGGGTGGTCACTCCATGGACCCAGCTGTTAATTACTGTGGTCTAGAACAACAATTAAATTGATTTGCTCTTCCTTTCCCCATTATATGAAAGCTACTGTGCATAACATGCTCTATGGTGACCCCTGATTTCTAAGTGTAGAGCATCCCAGACAGAGCCTTATCTGTCTACATCACTAGCCAGAGACACCAGACATCCAAAAATCTCTGACTGATCTGGATACTTCTCAATATCCCACCAATTTTGGTTCCTGGCAAGGGGGGAAAAAGTAGGAAAATAGAAAAAACCCCACATCTGTGGAAAACTGGACATGTAACGTCCCTATATGTGCCTGGAACCCAGATCCTGGGTGCCCAGAGGTGTTGTAGAGGGAAACTGATTAGATTGAGAATAAAAGTGTCTTTCAAAATTGAGTTAGATGGGCAACCATAAAAGACTGGACTTAGGATTCATAAAACCAATATTCATTATGAAGTTGCTTTACTGTGAAATCACTGTTGGCTCTTTAATACTGTTAAACATAAAATACAGTAACTATTCTGCAAACTAATTGCCAAGAAAGAAGAGGCAATCTATCTTGGCATTTGTTTATATGCAATGAAGTTTTATAATCTAATTTGCAGATTACCAGCCATGATATTTAAGGCAATTAATGGGCTGAGCTGAATTGCTCACTCCCTTATATGAGGTTTTCACAGAACATATTTCTGGACTAAGGAAGGGTACTTAAAATTCTGCACTCACTTCTGTTTATTAATGACCGTGCTTCTCTGGAGCTGTAGATGTTACCTTGTGAACACAGTTCTGGTTTTATTACTGGTCCTATAAATTAGTAACTTGTAACACTAATTCAGAAATGAATAAAACTAATTTTCCTTTTTATTTCAAAATTTACTTCTGTCAAATATGTCATTGTTACTCTGACTACATTATGAAACAGCAGCTGAATGATAAACTCTTAACGCTCCAATAACTCCCTCTGGCAAGCACCAACATACCCACTGCTGTAAATATTCTACATGCAAAAAACCTCTGAGTGTAATTTTACATCTTACTGCTGTGAGTGCAATTTTTTTTTTTCCATCTTAAACCACTGTTTTTCCATCTCACTGTGGATTGTCAACTCCTCAGTGTGAGCAATGCTTCTTACTTAGGTCATGCCACAGCAGTCACTGCTAAAGTAGCTGTGGTAGTTTAGGAGGTTACAGTGCAGTGCTGGAAGCTGGGTGAATGGGTTGGGAAAGTATTCATCACGTGCCTCTTCCCTGAGCCCATACTTTGCTCAGAAGTGAAGGGTCATCCCAGGTCTAGTAAGGTGTGTGCATGATGTCTAACACCACAGGGGCAGCTACATCTCTGATGGAAATACAAGATGCAGCTGTGGTATAAACAAATAGCTTTGACAGACCAAGAGTAGATGTTGTATTTTTAGCCTGTGATATTTTTCTTCCTCAGCCCAAGGGGGATGACAAACCACTTTGCATATCCATCCTTGCCACTCTTGGTATGGTTTTCTTATTTTTCTAAGCAAACCTTCCCCATAATCACTTTTGTCTCCTCTGGGTTTGTCTCAAGTGGTGGCTGAAGGAAATAGTAAACAAATGGAAGCACCCTGAGTAGTCAGCAGCCTCCAGGACCTGGGCCTGTGGTTTGCATGAACCCTCAAAGGCACACGTGGCACTGCAGTGGTGCTTCCTGATCCCACAGCATGCACAACCAGCAACGCTGGCAATTGAGGGCAGCTCTCAGTGCTCAAGCTCAGATTTGCTGATAATGTTAAAATGGTCATTTAAGATTCTGCAGTAGCCAATGGAGAGAGCCCAGACTCTCCAGAGAACAGTCATCCCATTTGAAGATTAATAGGGTGTGTAACCTACCCTCTGGAGCTGCATGTGTTAGTCCATTGACTGATGAGAAAGCTCTAATGGGTTATCTTTGGCTGGATGTCTTTACTCCTAAATTGTTTTTACTCCTAAATTGTTTTTACTAGGTTAGGTGACTCCTGGTCTGAGGACAGAAGCTGAGAGTAGACAGCTCTCAGTGACACTTGCATTCAGGTACATATTATTTGATTTAACTTGTCTGACTGTCTGCCCTAAAGCACTATGCAACAGAAATCACTTTACTTAACATCCAACCAAACAACAGCAGAATGAAGCCCACACTGTGCAGAAGCTGTTCTGAGGCTGAAAGGCAGAGGCTCAGTGAGGAGAACAAGGAGGTTTCACAGAGCAAAGAGGTTTCCTGAGCCTCAAGAAATGGACATACAGCTCCTTCTTGCATCCCAGACTGGCCCTGAGAATGGGGGCAACACTTACAGCGCTGCCCTGAAAGGACCCACAGGGTTTGAGTTCAAAGTGTAGAGCCTTCAAACCCTCCCCTTCCAAGCATTAAACACTGTTCCACTTGATGTGCTGAACTTTTTACTTAAGAAGGTCAACTACACCTTTCAAACCCAAGGACAGTGCATGGAGCAAAGACTGGAATTCCCAGACCCTCCATAATCCCTAACCACTTACTTATAGCCCTGTACAAGAGCACTTATCCCTGTTTGTATCATGATTTTTTTATTTTTAATCAGACTTGAGTGGCCATAAAGATGGCTGCAATATATTAGCCTGAAAACATATTTAAGAGCTGATTGAATGCATAATGAGATGCACTGAGTAAAGAAAGGATTTGAATGCTCACGTCTTTCCTAGAGAAGGAGGAAATTGCATGATCTGTAGAAATATGAGGCATAGTGTAGCAAAGATCTCATCTGAAATAATGTAGAGGCTGCTGGTCAGTGCTGTTCAAGGAAGATAAATCCTAGCTGATGTGGGTAGCAAAGAGTTTCTAATGGAAAGAGACAGTCTTTTCCTTGGCAGGCTGCTGGAAAATTCATAGAGGGCAACACAAAAGCTCAGAAGAAATTTGGTTATCTCAAATGCATCTAGAGGTAAGTTATTAGGAGCTAGATCTACTTAATTGAAATATATTTTCAGCACAAAAATTAATCACTAGCTATCAATAAATGTAGACTGGAAGTTAAAAATGCACAATAAAACAAAATCTGAAAAGTTTTTTAGAACAGCTTCACAGAGCTTGACTACAGAACTAGCCTTGTTGATGAGAGATAACTCACCCAAGGCTCTTCTAAATGAATACTAGAATAAACAGAAAAATTGGTTGAAAAGTGCTGCTTAATTTCAATAAATTCACCTGCACAGATGCACATTAGGTCAAGTAGCACAAGTAGAGCTCAACAGATCATGCAACAGCACTGAGGAATGCATTTCCAGAAAACAAATATAACAGCAGCAGTGATGTACATTTGCAGACTCCACACCCTCTATTGGGGCTCTGTGTTCAGCTGGACTCATGATATCTGAGTCTGCTGAGGCCATAATCTTGTAAATGTCAAATTAATATTAAACAATCATAATATGAAGCCCAGACCTTTCAAATTGAGTAAGATGGTTATTGAATGTTAATTACTATGCTTCTATTAAGTCATACTTCGGGTTACGACATGTTTATTTTTCCAGTTATTAACCTTCAGGGTTTTTTTAAATTAGGATTGTCCCAGTGCACCATTAGTGTTAAATTCTTGCATGCGAAATTAAATAGAATATAAGCTGGAAGAAAATAGGAGGTCAGCTTTCTGAATACTTTAATGTTAGGTTTTTCTTTAAGCTACATCTTTTCTTGCCAGAAGTTTAAATGCCACAGGCTGTTTCATGAAGTAGAGGGAGTTTGGAGCTTCTCTGGGAACTGGACTTCCCACTTCCCACTCATATCTCTCATATGTGAACATGGTCTGATGCTGTAAACCAGAATCCTTACTACTGGCTTACCTCTCTAGGCACTCTAGTTCTCATACTTACCTACTTTTTCTGGCCTTTTGAGGTTTCTTGAAAGTGGACATTTTCTTGAAAGGCTGGGCATTGCCTCGTGCTTAGCATAGAGGTGACAAGAAACCTCAATTCTCTTCCCAGCGCAGGCAGCTTCTGCAAGGGGACTCTGGTCTGGTATTCTTGTTTTGCCAGATATCACCCTCACACTTGTGGAAGGGGAGTGCAATTTTTTTGCAAGGATTTTTGTACTCCAGTGATAGTCACCATCATGAAGAATTGTCTTCAGAGGGTCCAAGAAATATCTCTGTCTCTAGCTATGGTGGTACATCAGGAAAGTTTTGTGCAATCTCACTCTTGTCCATACAATAGATGATATTTCCAGGACTATTCTTATTCCAAAGCAGTGTCTGTCAAAGCTAATTAGTGCTCAGACATAAGTCATCTGGAGAGTGAGACTGCTCAGCAATGAGCAGCCTGTGGGTTGCCTGCACAGCTCTACAGACAAATGATTCAGAGAGGTTCAATCAGGGAAGCTTTCAGCACTTGGATGCAGCCAGAGCCTCTGGTCTATATCACTCATGAGCAGCACTTTTTTCTTAGTGAACAGTTGCCAAAAAAAGCAAGGCAAGGGAAGTGTGCCAATCAGCAAATTAGAGAGGAGTTTGAAATCAATCCTTCTCCTAGCCAGTGTCATATTCTAGGTGTCCATTTAACCTGGGTAGATTTCTAATAATATTTTCTGTAATACCTTGTCATTGAGAGAAAAAAGAAAGTATTTTCTCAAACACTTGAAACCCTTCACTAAGTTCACCCTAAACAGAGAATGGCAGTGGAAGAGGAGGCTGACCAGAGACCTTCCCCACCATCTGCACATGGTGGCTTCATCTGGCAGTCTGCTGGCTCCAGGAATGACATTTCTCTTCCTATATGTTCTTTCTTTGGAAGCCTGGAGAGTCATCCTTATCATTGCATTTATAATTATCAAAAGCTTCTGAGAGAGTTTTCAGAAGGAACAGTCCAGCCCTGCTGAGATCTGTTTGTGGGGCATGGCAAGTGACTTTTAGAGCAATTGGGTTAATGGAAGGGAGCATAGGAAGGTGAGGAGAAAAGCAAATTCAGTAAGTTCTTTCCAAATCCTTTTTGAATCTGAGTGAATAATTCACAATGAATAATTTACTTGTTGGCATCAGGCTTTTCTCTTCTTTGGGGAATATGTTACAAACAGAATGTAGGTCCTCACATTTGTCTATTTGAATTATATATTATATTATATTGTGTAATTTTCTACAGCTTGGTTAAGCATCTTAGACTTCCAGGGTGGTTACTTTCTTGCAGATTGTTGTATGAAGTGGTTCCTCTTTTGTGGATTAAAGCAGAAGCACTTCTGCCATGGCCATTCATCATGCAAATTTGATTTCTGTGACTAACACATATTTGACAATAATCACTGAATTTCCAGAAAATAGTTTAGATGTATGAGGAGTATATGAATGGTAAAGGAAATTAAATAGACTCAGAGAGCTTTTCTTATTCTTACACCATATATTCTTTCCACACCACTGAAAGCTCATAGTTCTTTAAATTTAATGTTAAATATTTACAAGCATGGCATGAACTTTGATATATCTCAAGGTCCAGCTTGTTGGGCTCTCCATTGGTTTCTTGGATTTGTAATTGTCTCGTACATGGGTGTGATTCTGGTCATGTCATTGCTTGTGGTAGTATCCTCAACCTTAATGTATATTTTCATGTCAAAACAGTGGCAAGACTCACTTTATTAACTCCTTATAAATTGAGGCAAGGGCTTTAACTCCTCTTGATAAAATAATTTTCTCTTTATATGCCTCCTCTGAAATAAGTGGCCTCCTGGCACTTGTCATATAACTAGACAACATTTCACTCAAACACACATCTGTGATGCAAGAAGGCAAATCAAAATTCATAACAGGATTTTGTTCTCTCACAAATGTCACAGCTGACTGCAGGGACAACTTTGACTTTGAGTGGTTAAACATACATGGTAGTAGTACTTGAGAAATATAATTTCACTGAAAAATAGAGCTCCTATTTTCTCGTTGAAGACAAAAACCCAGGAAATAATAAGGAATATAAGCTCTGTACCAGATGGAATCAATTTTTACAATTAACTCTGAAGTCTCTCTTGCCTTTATTCATACCTTTAGTAACACCTTCTTCTCAGTCTCTTGTTGAGGACAGCAGGTGCCTATCAGTTTCTGGATATCCATGAACAGGCAGCATAATGTGCTTCTAGCAGAGAGCTTCCCTACCACATTGCATTACCAAAACCTCAAATTATGTGCCCAGCAGCCATCAGCTCTAGCAAAGGTGACCCACCATGATATTGCATATATGTGCTTATTTATCCCTCTCAAAGTTCTACCAGTGGTAACACTGGAATTGGAGGACGTGTCTATATATAAACCAGTATGCAAATGCTTTGTGTCTTCTTACTGGTACCAATTTTCCTATTAATCCACAGCTTGCTGTAATATTTTTTTCTTTGAGTGATTGTAAGCAGTTACTTTGGTGACCAATTGTAGGAGCTATTTATCTTCAAATACAGGGGGACAAAAAGAAGACATCCAATCAATTCTTTTGCTAAGGTCTCAGAATCATGGAGCAGAAATTCATGAGTTTGGAAAAGACCTCTGAGATCATCAAGTCAAACCTATGTCCAAACACCACCCTGTCAACCAGACCATGGCACTGAGTGCCACGTCCAGGTTTCCTTAAACACCTCCAGGCATGGTGACTCCACCACCGCCCTGGGCAGCCTCTTCCCATGTCTAATCACTCTTCCTGTGAAGAAATTCTTCCTCATGTTCCATATAAACCTCTCCTGGTACACCTTGAGGCCATGTCCTCTCATCCTGTTGCTGGTTAGCCAGGAGCAGAGCCCAGTCCCCACCTGGCTCCACCCTCCTGTCAGGGTGTTGTAGAGAGTGAGAAGGTCAGCCTGAGCCTCCTTTCCTCCAGGATAAACACCCCCAGATCCCTCAGCTGCTCCTCACAGGACTCATGCTCCAAACCCTTCTCCAGCTCCATTGCCCTTCTCTGAATCCCCTCCAGCACCTCAATGTCCCTCCTGAAAAGAGGGACCCAGAACTGAGCACAGAACTCGAGGTGCAGCCTCCATGTCATAGCTTTGGGGCTTGAAATAAAAGCACAAGTCTGTAGTTTTACCTGTCTATCCAACAAGTTCCTTTAAAATCTTTTTCTTCTTGTCTCCTGACAACCTGCAGTGAATAATAATCTATGTTTTTTCTCTTGTGCTGCAAAATTTATTCACGTAAATAGTAGAAAATGGCTGAGCCATAGGTAAGTTTGCAAATATACCTTGAAGCCATAGAACATATACTTGTATGCAGATGGCTCCCTACAGATGATCAATACTCTGAGGCTTGCAGAGCTCAGGAAAAACCTAGAATTTTCTCAAGGACACCACAAATCATAACTAGCTCCTGGTGTTTGACAAATTTTACCCTGCTCAACTGTGGAGTGAATTCAGGAGCTAGAGACAGAAGAACCCTCCACACTTCCAGATTCTATGTCTTAGTTGAGTGCAAAAATGTAGGAATAGGCTGTTTCCTTAAAATCTCTTGCCAAAGGAGAAGTCTTGCTTGTCGAACTCAAGAGCTACTGAACACGTCATTTCCACAGTCCCCTCCTTACAGAACTTCAGATTGGGTTAGTGTAGGGGGAAAATGCAATAGCCTTGGGATATTTGTCATGCTGCTGTTGAAATAGATTTAGTTACATATTTTATAATTTGATGCCTTGAGACATTTTGAGATATATTTTAAAATTTACCTTATTCTGTTATTATGCATATTTTCCCCTTTCAAGAGACATTTAAGTAGCCTGTTTCTCCACTCCTTGCAACAGCCAACAAGCTGTTTGTCTTCAGGGGTGAAGACAAATCCCTTAGGAGAATGGGAGCAGATCACATTGTGTGACAGCTCATAGTTTTAGATGGTTGTGAGGAAAGAGTGACCCTCTGCAGACAGCCACGATGGGCCCCGTGATTAAAAAATGCCTTGAAACTGTCTTTGGTGGATTGAAACAACTGGCTGAAGGACAGAGCTCCCTGATGCTTGGGTACCTTTGTGGATTTAAGGAAGCTGGTCCCCTGTTCTCTCCCAGAGGAGATGATTTGCACACAGGGAGTGGTGACAAGCATAGCTGCTGGCACATGTGTGATCACAGGAGCTGCATTCACTGCAGGGAAAAAGGTCAGGTCTCAAAAAGAAATCAGTAAATTCCACGTCCAGGTATAAGATAAGGGACTTCCCTGGGGGATGGTGATGTCTATGAGCCAAAACCAAGGAGAGAGGATGCCAGAAAATGCCTCCTTCTGTGTCCATGAGTGAGTTGAGGCTACCTCTTGAGAGGTGACCCCTTTGTGCATGAGTGGCTTCCCCCTCCCACACCTCTTGGTGGAAAACCAGGTGGTGCTGGGAGGGGGAAGCCCTTGCCATCACCACCCAGGTTTGGTGACACAGCTTGTGGGGAGAGGAGGGGATTTCACTGATATTGGGATTTAAATGAAACAAGCCAAGTTTCCCTATCTGTCACATACCCCATAAGAAAGCGGAGGTATGTCTATGCCACAGATGTCTTGGATGACTTTCCTGACTATGTCTGCAATCCCCCAGGTCACTGTGTTCCCTTTGTTAAAACACAGAGAAAGGTGATCAAGAGTTTGGGCAAACAAGTACTCCAGAGCTGTACATGCCAGAGCTGACCTGCCAGATGTGACTTCCAGAACGCAAGGAAGGATTTCTGCTGCCTTCATGGAGACAATAATTTGATTCTCTTTTCTATTCTGGTGCCAATTTCTATAAAAGATGCAGAAATGACATGTGTCAGAGAATTCAACTCCGGCTGAATTTGTCTGTGACTTTTAATTGGGTTCTAAAATTATGGGGGGAGGGAGGAGAGTGTGCACGTGGGAGTTGGAATATGAACAGACATTGTCATTAGATGGAGGCTAACACTTTAGGAAATTAAGCCAAAATTCTGCTTTTTTTCAGGGGGGTGATATGAGTGTTGACACACTGAAATCCAGGAGGCTTCTGAGCCCCCAAAAACAGGGATCTGACAGGTCTGTCAGGGCACACCTGCTTTAGAGAACTGGCCTTCCTACCGACGATGCTCTGCTTATTTTTTAAGGCTTTCAAGAGCCACCTTCCATTTACACCTAACATTTAAACAAGGGGCTTATTTTCAGGGCTAATTTGTCGCTGAGCCTTAAGCGGGCACATTCTCTCGATTAGCGTCTGCCCCGAGCCCCGGGAGCTCGGCGGGGTTTGCAGCGCGACTCTCCTTGGGAAGGGAAGGGATGGGAAGGGATGGGAAGCAGGGAAAGGAAGGGAGGGAAGGGATGGCAAGCAGGGAAGGGAAGGGAAGCAGGGAAGGGAAGGGATGGGAAGGCAGGCAAGGGAAGGGATGGGAAGGCAGGCAAGGGAAGGGAAGCAGGGAAGGGATGGGAAGGCAGGCAAGGGAAGGGGGGGCTGCCTGGCTGCCGTTTCCATGCGGTACAGGCAGCGTGATCAGAGCGCTAACACAACAGCCTGTGTAATTACATGTTTCTGGGAAGTGTGTTAGCTCCGTGGGGAGCTGAGTCCATTTGGAGGGGAGGAGGAGGAGGAAGAGACTTTCTTTGTGGGGGGTATAAGGTGAAAAGGGTCAGTGAGTAACCCAGCTCTCGCTCGAATAGGAGAAAGGTAATTGTTACTCCCAAGTGAGCACCGGGTGCTTCCTGGCTCTGGCTGCTCTCATTGCTCATGTCTGTGTTATGCAGGCGTCTGCTCGCCCGAGCAGGCGAAGCAGGGCTTGGCGAGAAGAGAGAAGAGGTTTGACCCTGTTGGGAGCGGTACGTGGCGATGTTTGACGTTGTTTCTGCGCTAGCATCACCAGGGCAGGGAGGAAGATGCAGAGTCAGGGGCACGGCACTTCTGTGCTACCTTCTGTGCTACCTAGGATTTATTTAGGTGGAGTAAGGACCATGGCAATTAAGAACAATTAATTACAGTCCGTGAGCTGGGGCAGGGGGAGGATGTCTCGGACCTAACCTGTCATGTAGGTGTTTGATACATGTCCTGTGTTGCTGCTGCTTTCTGTGGTGGCGTGCGCCTGAGCTTTAAATATCCTGCAGTTCCCGATATCTTGTTTCTCCAGCCGGCTCTCTGTTTCATTTTCCTCTTCTCTCTAGTGTAAAATTTGGCCTAGCTTAAGCTTCTTTCCCTGGCTGTGAAGGTTATTTCCTTCCCTCCTCTCCTCCCCACCCCCTCATCCATCCTCTCCTCCTCTTGCAAATGCTCTCCGACCCTGATTTGGGGTTTCTCTCCCTGCAGTTAGCTGTCGGCTCTGTGGATGCTTTGCTGTGACGGAGGGCCGAGGGCTGACCAAGTCGTGGGGAGGATTTGTATGTAGCAGGAGAGGAGATGGCTGTGCAGCGTGCTCCCGAATCTGCTCTGAGCTTGCTGATGGTAAGTGCTTGCTGAAATCCATTTGGGGAAGGGGGGTGGGCAAGGGGAGCTGCACCGCACGGATTCAGGGCTCCAAATCCACAGGAGGATTTTGTGTGAGCCGGTGCTTGGCTTTTACAGGTCCCAGGGAACTTTGCAAAAGGCTCATCGGGGGCTTGCATGGAGACATTCCTCTCATGATGGGCTTTAGCACATCTGGACCAATGCTCAAGGCAGGATTTTGAAGTCACCTTTCCGGCAGAGCTGGCACTTGTGTTCGGGGCTTATCCTGAGTAGCAGATTTCATTTGGTTCATTAAACCTATGTCTTGAATTCTCACATCCTCCTGCTTTTGCCCTTGCTTGATTGTGAGACAACTTAAAAGATGATAAGGGAGAGTTTGATTTCTCTGCTGTAGCTGTGCCCAGACTCAGCTGTGGTGTCACCTGGGGAATGCTCCTCTAATGCAGTGAATCGCCATTCCACTTGCTGCAGAGTGTGTCAGGTCTCCTACTGACTGCAGACCACAGGGTAATGACTGGTATTTATCCGAGCTATTTGCTACATGTTGAGCCACTGACCTACTTCTGAAAGTTCTGCATATTTATTATATTTTAAAGAAGATTATTTAGAACACGTGGCTGACTCTAGAAACATGCCAGTGCACTGCTGCAATTAAAATAAGCCCTTTTAGTGGGGTATCAGAGAGTTGCTTAGCTTTACTGATTTTATTTTTTTTTTTCTCTCTGATAGTTCTGTTGCCATTTTCTGTGCAGCAGCATCAGAGATGGTTTTTGTATAAGATCTCTGCTGGATGTTTTTCTACCTAAATGTCACTGTAACATTTCTGCTGGAGAGTTGTTATAAGTAGCATGTGTGCACATGTGCGTGAGAATGCATAGATACATAGGCATTATATACATATTTATATAATTATTGTCATTACTACTGATCTCTCTTCTGATTGCATTAGGAAATGGTCTCTAGCACTCAGAGACATGATGAGTTTAGTAAAGGGAACGCTGCAGGATAAGAGCCCTGCAGTGCCTAAGGTTGTTAACAAAGGTCAAGTTGAGAAAAGCAAATTTTATGTCCATTACTCAAAATGTTAAACATGCTATTAAACCTCCACATGGTTTGTTTTATATTTATCAGTGACTGACTTGCTGTGCAAGCTCATTTTACTTCCTCTTGCTTACCTCTGGCCTTCCTGGCTTTTTAAACAACCTCTTTCTAATTTCTCTTTCAAAAATAAATGGATGAGTGTCCGTAACCCCTGTGTCATTGTTTGGGCTCTGTATGCTTTTAGTTTCAGTACCCTCTGAATTCTCTATTTAAACCTCTTTCCTCAATCTCTCAACTCCTTGAACAGACCTTGCCAAACTTCAGTGCAGTGCCAAGCTGTCAGTAAATTTTCCCTTCTAAAATGTGGCTCTCTGTGGTACACAGCCTTACCCCAGTTGTTATTTTTAGGGCATTTCTACAGCTCTGGCTTGTAACTTGGCAGGACTCCTTGGGTCTCTTCACCTTGGGCACAGACCCACGTGGATAGGCTGAGTTGGGTTGGGGGTCCAGAGTCAAAGGGGGTCCTGCTTTTGACCCTGTGGATGACTGGGGTGTGGAGATATATTTCTGGGTTGAGAATGGATTCAGGCAACAGTGGGCTCTGCTCTGGTACTAGAGGTTGGTTATGGGTGTGGAAAAGGTGATTTGCTATGGAAAATGCTCCACTTTGCAAATTACTTCTTTTGCCTTGGGTTTTTCTTGGGTTGTGAATCAGCTTAGTTAGTAATTATAGAAACCTCATCTTTTCCCCTCTGCTCTGCCTTGGCTTTGATTGCATGTCTGAGCAGGCTATCCTTGAATCAATAATAAATTCTTGCATAATTCATCCCACAATTAGCAGCTATAATGACATCTCTTCTAAAACTGCCACCCTCCAGAGATTCAAAGATTAGATGTCTTTGGGAAGTCCACAGAAGTAGATTTTAATACTTCAATGAGAATTCTCCAGTGAGAGAGTATTCTTTTAGCAGTAAGAAGTATTTCAATACTGCATTTCCCCTGCAATAGGATGCAGAATGTGCATCCAACCATCCACTTTTCATGAGACATAACCAGCAGCAGCATTTGGCAGTGCTGCATCATGGTTTGAAAATAACTCCTTCTCCATGGGGTACCTCAGAGCACTTTGTGCTGCAAATAAAGAAACTGAGGTACAGAGCCATTAATTGCCTTTCCTGACATTTTATACACTGAGTGAGTGATCCAAATCAGGAGTTTTTTCATCCCAAAATCATTTCTGGTCGATGAAGAAAGATGGACATCTCTGGGGTGTGGGGTTTCTTTCCTACTGAAGGGTCATTCATATGACATGGATAAATAGCACCAGTATGCCCCAGCAGAGAGCTGCTCACAGGACCAGGTGGCACTTCAGGTGCTGACAGCTCATGACTTACCTGTCTCCAGTAAATGCTACCCAGGACAGTGTTGGCATGGCCCAGAGCAGCCCCAGTTGGACATTTCTTGTGCAGCCATTAACTCATTACACCTGCAGTCTTAGGTGGACAGATCACACTTCTCCTTGGTGAAAGAAAAAATATTTGCTATAGAATTAACTAATCTCAATTGATTTAAAAAAAA
This sequence comes from Lonchura striata, assembly GCF_050655825.1. Lineage (NCBI taxonomy): Eukaryota > Metazoa > Chordata > Aves > Passeriformes > Estrildidae > Lonchura > Lonchura striata. The sequence goes on from NC_140741.1 coordinate 69,483,246, forward strand.
AAATTATATTGCTCTCTAGCCAGTTCAATACTGTGGTGTGTTTTCCCCCCCTTGTTTATAGTGATTTTTTTTTCCTCCCAGATCAAGGAAAAGGCTCAATAAAGTAAAATTTCAGACTTAAACAGATATTTTCCTAAAATAAAGGGAGGAAAAAGCTGCAGTCTGCAAATATAACTGTAACTTGTCCACTCTGGTAAATATCTTGTACTACAAATGACTCTGGAATGTGCCTGGTCTGCAGGACTCCTGCCTCTGCCTTGCTCCAGAAATCACAGGAGATGAGGGATGTTGCCTGGTTCAGCATGAAGGAAGTTGGGCAGAGCTGTCCCCAAAGTGACTCTGCCTGTAGCATCATCAAATCATTAAAACAGAGCTTCCTCAGCTTCTGTGAGTCAAGAGAGGGGAGCATCTAAGCATGAAAGAGCAAATAACATGTCTTGTTAGGACTGATAACACCTGCTATGTTAGGATCATTAATACTGATGGGAGTGATGCCAATAAGGTTTTATGTCTATCTTATTAGTATATTGTAAAATTTTAAAGCTGCAGACGTATTGACTGCACATATTTTAACAGCACAATAAGTTACGATACCTGGTGTCTCCTGAGACAGCATTACTGCATCTTGTGAAAGTGCATCTCAGGGACTTGGCTTCCAGACTATTCTAGGTCATGACACTAACACTAATTAATCTGTGTTAAGAGACAACAGAGGTTCCAATGAGCAACATATATAGCTCAATGTTTACCAATTAATCTATAATGATCTTAAAAAGGTAGGAAAGAGAAGCACAGCTCTCTGTTCACAGTAAAGCTCCAACTTCTAGCTTCAGCTAGCTGTTCTTACCCTCTCCATCAAGATGAAGTATTTCCCCTATTTATAATCCAACTTTACTCTATCTCATCTGTATATAGAAATACTCTCCTTGTAGAAATAATATAATATTAGAAAATAAATACACTTGTAAATTAGTGGTAACTGCTTGTGTTTATAGGAGCATGATTATTTTCAGGAGTCTGTGTGATGCTTTCATGTGGTGAATTTCATTATTTTGGGTCCGAGTTACATCCAAGCTGAGGCTGGAATAGAGGTGCATGTGAGTTTTCCTAAGTGACCTTCATTATGTGGGACTTGGTTATTGCTACAGTTTAAGGAGAAAAAGGCCAGCAGGGATTTGGAGCATTAACTCAGTCTGGGGTGTTCAGAATGCCCAGGGTGAAGAGGGAGAAATTGGGTGGCCAGCACAGTATTGAGGCTGCTGTCCTTGGTGTTTCCTTGTTCTGCTGGGAGGCAGAACCCTGCAACAGAAAGATGTGAAAACTGCTTTGTTTCTAAACTGTGTCAGAAATAATTGGCATTTGAGTCATTGTCCACTGCAAATCCCAGATTTCTGATGTGATTCCAGCTGTCCTTTTTAAGCGGGCTGTCCTGAATCATCCTTCCATCCCTCAAGGAAAGCTACACTAGACTCCTCAAAACAATGTGAATCTCCTTGATCTGATAATTTTTCTAGAGTGTAGCAATGAACTCTACAGAATTGCTCTTAAAACACACTCCAAGATTTAACTGTATCCTGACTAAACCCTATGAGGGCCAAGCCCTGCCCAGTTGGCTTCTGACTTAACAACATTCTAGGTATTCCATAAATTATTTCATATGTTTAACTGCTATGTTTTATGTCTGAATTCTGCCCTTGTGAAGACAAATTTGGTAACTAAAATGTTATAGAGCTTCCAAGCCCCATTTAGACCTAGGACTGCCCCCTCCCCCCATAAAGCTGTGTTTTGTCCCCCTCAAACCTCTAGACAGATTGCAGCAGCACAGCTCAGCTTGGAGGATCATATTAAAACCACTGGGAGCAGCAAGGTTACAGGGGAAGGATGAGGTCATTTTCTGCCTCTCCCATCTCGGGATTAAATTATTTCTGTGTTGACAGTGTGCAAAAGCCCTCAACGTTCAAACCTCCTCGCTGCAACCTCATCTCCAGGCCCCGCTGCCCTGGGAGGTCGATGCTTGGCCCGCTCTTTCCACGGGAACAAAACCCACTCGCTGCTTTTTGTGGCGTGGTGAGGAGGTTAGAGCAGCTGCCAGCTGGTGCTGAGGCAGGGTGACGTGCCAGCAGTGCGTGACCACACTCTCTGAGTTCAGAGAGCGCCTTCCCCGGATCCCGCTGCGCCAATGGCAGCTGGGCCTCTTCAGCTGCGTGCCCAAAATCAGCTCTGTGGGGACATTGCACAGCAAGGGGAGGTGATTGTGCAGCCCTGTCCATGCTGCTTTCACGGATATTTCCAACCGTGCAGGTGTGTGGGCTCCACCCGCAGCCTTGCCAGGAGGTCTGGGCAGGAGATGCTAATGTGCCGCGGCAGCCGGAGGTCGCTGGGGAGGATCCAGGCTGGCAGGAATATCCCTTCCTCCCTGCCTCTGTCCTTGCTCCAGCCAGGCAGTGATTTGCTAATGGGCTCCACGAGCAGCAGGAGCTGAGCTGTGCTGGTTGCTCTTTTGGAGGATGAGAGTAGCAAATTCCTGCTTGGTGCCGTGTGGCTGCTTGCTGCCGTGGACTGGGAATTTAGCCATTTCTTATTGATAATTTCCCCCGTAGCACTGAATTATTTCTGAACTTTACTATTTGCCTTTGTAAACTTGCAGTAAGGCTTCAAACACAGTGATTTAATTCAGCTAAATGAGATTAAACACTCCCTGGGATTACTCTTGGCTTCCCTGTGGTGGATGTCACCTTTTAGCCATCTGAGCTGCACAGCTATAAAATGGTTATCCTCCAATTCTGCTCTAGTGCATGCCATCAATTTTCTTTTCCCTGTCCCTCTGCTTGAGCATGCCATTGAAGAAGCCGACCATAATGTTTGCACATCTGAATTCTCATATTTATAACTATGCCTTAAAAAAGGAGTAAGAGGGATTACTGGTTTCTCTCTTTTTTTTTTTCTTATGTATATGGCTTTGTATTTTAGCTGTTCATTCTAAATGACTGATAAAATTATCTCATCAGAGATGTGGCCATTGATTTCATTTTTTTTCCCAATGCTATAGAGCATTGCTATTTGTAGAAGAGAATTAGTGGGCACTTGAGTAAATGATCATTATGTTTAATTGGAGCATTTCTACAATTAGAAGAAAAATAATATGCTAACGAGTTGAAAAATCTCTAAAATAAGTCTACTCCTTTTGAAAATATATGAAAGACTCATACCACTTTGGCTTTTCAAAAATAAAATGCATTGGAAAGCTTGACTGATATCCCTAAAATAAAACAAAATGTTAAAAATGCTGTAAGAGCCCTAATAAAGATGCAAGGTTATGAATAGTTATTAATATATGAGAAGGACTTGTGACATTGGGCAATTGCAATTTTTCCCATTCTTCCCCTTCTGGTTACCAATGTCATACTTCTGTAATTACTGTACTCATAATTTCTCAGCATGGCAATGATCCAGCCTGCTGACAGGCTAATGTGGTTATTACATCAGGGCTTGGAGATGTACAGGAGTCCCACGTGGATCCTTCCTCAGTACGTCCCATGAAAATGCAGATTTTTGTGATGTGGCACCTAAAGCTGCTGTGCTCAGGTCCTGCCAGCACTAGTGACAGCTGCCTCATGTCCTGTGTCTTGATGAAAACAAAAGCCACCACAGGCTGGGAGGGTCAGTCAGAGAGACTGGATGGAGGTTTGGGCTTTCACCAGCCAGCACACTCTTCCCAGCTCTCTGAAACCTCCACAAAGGCTGCCAGGCAATGTGTGTTTCTGCCTTTGCCATCACTGGCAAACACCTCCCTCTGTTCCTCCAGACAGACAAATGCTTTTTGCCCCCACGTGTCTAAATCCTTTCTGCTTTTAACTATCAGCAAGCACAGAAACTTGCAGAAGTGCAGTGAAATCAGCCATTTCACAAAGAGGTTTTAATGGCCCTGAGAATCAAACTGAGATGAACCCATCATCCATTTCAAGAGATACTAATTTTCTTGTTTAAATGAGTTCTTGTGCTGGCCTGAAACTGCAGCTCTCAAAGCATGTGACCAAAGTTCCTGCTTGCTTTTTTGAAGGGTCTTATCATATGAAGGAGTCCTGCTCAGAGCCCTGTTAGCTTGCACTTGTCCAGCAGCAACACCTGAGACCAAGTCTTGGTGGAAGGCATTGAGATACCAGGGCTCCTGGAGAAGCCTGCCAGCACCAAGACACCCACAGAGTGTCTGTATTCCATGGAAACAAAAGGCACAGTGAATGTCAGAAACAAATGTAGAGGAATGGATCTACAGGCACAATCTGATCAGCTTTTTGTATCTTTCGTGGGTCTGAAGATGGTAATTCTCAAATTAAAGCAAACAACTCCTAGAGCTAACTCTAGTGCCTGACCTTAGCTTTTGGGATCCCCAGAAACCAGTGATAGTGCTGAAATGCAAACAGCTGGCCAGGAACAATGGCACTTGAGCTCACAGTGCTTGGTTTTCAGGCATTTTGCTAAAGCCTTGCTGAAACAATGAAATGTAATGAATGAAGATAAACTAGGAGAGCACAAACCTGGGTGCAAAAATAGTCTACCCCAATACCTTGTAAATCTGTTGCAGGGATATTGGGGCACTGCAAAATTTGCTGAAAGCAGGATAGCCTTCTTCCTGTCCTTACTCCAGCACACACTGCCCACCTCTTGGCAGTGAAGGGATGTTCTCTGCAGTGTGCCCCTCACTGTTCTCCCTTCTCTCAATCCATTTACAACCACCAGAGAGATGAATATTATTTTTAGGGAGGCTTTTCTAGCACAGAAGCAGAATTCACACAGATCTTTGCTCCACAACATTTTTCTGTCTGTGGGCAGGCTGTGATAATCTTGTATTGCGAGACACTCGGCTTTGGCTCCCCGTAATTTGAGTGAAGTTAATGGAGGAGTATTGTAGAACATATGCTTGGCTTAATATAGGTTCAAGGGGCTTCTTAGTCTAATATACAAAAATAAAATCCAGGACACCTTCACAGTAAATAAGATTGACAGGTTTTTCATTTTTTAATAATATGAGGCTAATGGAGCTATAGTGGTCAGAGCACATTGTATTTCCTGGAAATTAATTGCTGGCTGCAATAGTTGACTGCATAAAACTACGCTTCGGGCCATTAACCCTCGGTCATTAGTACTCGAGGAAATGTCTGGTGAAGGTCATTATTGCTGCTATTGTAATAGAAAAGACTTGGCATGAGCTTTTCAAGAACCCGTTTTCCCTGTTCTGGTCTCATTTCAGAGATCTGGGTGCAAAAGCTGTTCCCAGTTAGTCTGCATTTACATTCATTTTCTGAGGATTAGAGTTTGCCCACTTTCAAAAAAATAGAAATCATCTAATTGGAGTGTTTGAGAGGTTGTTCATTTAGCTTTATGTGTCCTGAAATGTTGGCCTTCCCAAAAGATTGACATGGGTTTGTGCTGTCAATCCTAGGGGGATGGAAAATAAATCTCTTGCATTGGATTCTTTAGCAGCAAGGCACAGACTCTGGGTGTCTGGCTGTGGGGAAAATGGGGCAGTTGTTGCACCATGTGGAACCACTGTTGTTTGTATCCTGCTCTCTCTGCTTTGGATTGGGTTTCTGATGTTTCGGTGATGGACCAAAAGCCTTCTCATGTGGAACAGCCTTTCTTTTTCTTCTTTCTTTTGCTTTTCTTATCATCTCTGGAAGGGCTTCCAACTCTCAGATCAAGAAGGAGCTATAGGGAAATTTGTGTCTGTGCTGTCCCTCAAACTTTTCTGCAGGTCAGAATCCCCAGAGCAGCAGAATTATATTGTCACTGAAAACTGAAGTTAAAAAAAACAGAGTTCTAAGGGTTAATTTATTTTCTCCCCTGGTGTAGTTAAGAATTCCTTTTTTTTGTTATTGTTGCTCAAGACAAAGTGCTAACAGAACCAAAAAATAATGAGAAACATTTTTTAGTACTTTGCTTTAACAAGATATTAGTAACAATAGCACTTATTTACTACCTTAAAAGCAGTTAAACAGTTTTATGTTGAATGCTGTTTTCTCTAATCATGTGTTTAAAATGGGGTGAGTATTTGCTGAAACCAAAGTCCTTGAATCAATATTATGAGGCTGCTGGCTCAAATGACGTTGTGAGGAAGCACTTCAGCTCTAAATAGACAAAATTACAGACTGCAGAAGATACAGAGATGGGACAAGAAAAAGGATGGAGGAGTTTTGTAATCTGTTTATGTTCCTAGCAGTGTTTCACTTTTTACTTCCACCTTGAAATTTTGTTTTGGAGTCAGGAGTTAAATAAATTATATGAAGAGACCTATTTTGCCCTCTTGATCAATACAGAAACTTCTTTTGTCACCATCCTTATATAAGCAAAGGTTCACTTGTTCAGAGTCCCCTGCTGGTGGAATGCCTCTCTTCAACTCTCTTCGTCTGGATCTAACATCATTCACTGTCTTGGAAGAAATAATAAACTAACCATGCTGCTTACATTGGTTCCAATGCAAATATTTTTGTATTGTGGGAATGTTTTAGCTATTCTTTCATCAAAGCTGTGCTACTAGACTTCTTTGGTCAGGCAGGGTTTAGGTCAGTTTAGGGAATTTCTGATTTTTGGATATTCCACTTAAATTTGAAGATCTAAATAAAGAATCATCCCTGTGAAAGCTTTGATGCACCAGTAGAAATTAAACCTTAGCTGCAAAGTCCAGAGGTGTCTGGTTTCTTGGACATGGATCCTGTTTTGAATGTCCCTGTTTGATTTGTCTCTGTTTAGGGATTACCCCTTCCAAATTTGGGTTTTAAGATTAACTTCCTAAACTGCTTCCAAGAAAATGCATATGTGTTCACATTGCAAATAAAATGTGTCTGCTGTCGCTAACCATGAATATATTTGGGGGAGAGAGGAGGAAATGAGTGCAATCCGCTTGCATGATGAAATGTAAACTGATTGCAGAGTTACTGAATACGTGGTCATAAGACTGTATGACCATGTAGACAAATTGAAAAACCAAGCAGTTTTGTACATGATGGGAGTAAGGAACAAGTCCTGTTTGAAATCTGCATTACCAACTATAATAAAGCAGGGATGGCTTAATTGCCAAAGCTTTTGCAAATTGAATAATATAGTAATCTCTTACAAGAGTCAGTTTTAATTTTTAATATTCTTTAATTAAGTAAGCATTCACAACAGGTTTGGTATTTGGGCATTAGCACAACAGTCTCTGGGTAGTCAGTGTCATTCTTTCATATGCAGGCTGGTGTCAGTTGATTTTCCATGGTCAGTAGCTGTAGTTGAGTCTGTTTAAGTTCCATAAAACTTCCCTCATTGCACAAAACCATTCGTGTCTGAGGGAGAAGGATTTGAGCTTTCTTCTCTTAGGATCATGCTGGGAATAGAGTGTAAATCCATATTATTCTACTTATCTCTATGACATTTCCAATTTCTACAGATGCAATCAAAAGAATTTGTCTCATTGATCTTCAAACTCCTTGACAATTTCACACTCTGAGCTGAGTGGTGTGAGCTGTTCAGTCGCCCCATTGCTTTTCATCAATAAAAGTTTTTACCTAGATCAAGACAGCCTGTTTGCTGCATATGAGCTATGCATCTTGAAGATTGTTATTGGTTTACTGGTGGAATATTTATCTTCAAACTGAAATGAGTTCTTAGATGAGTCATTGCATACATACCCTCTCTTGATATTTTTAGGTGCTAAAGCCACTATTTCAATGAGGTTGGGTTGGGGAAAATTGTCCATAATGTTTCGGATGTACAATTAAAGTGCCATCTGCCTCTGTGATGCAGCAGATGTATAATTGATATTCACTGCTGATTTGCCTCTTGATTTTCTGCAGACATTGAATGCTGTAATTGTTTATACAGTATGATCCTGAATACCCATGTGAGAATTTTCCTCCTCACGTGTTCCTGACAGAAATATCACTACCATCCTCAATACTCATGAGATGGATTCATTAAAAGATAATTTGCAGATAGTTACGCTAAAATCTTACAGAAATCTAGTGAGTAAGTAAAAAGCAAGTTTTCAAAAGGAGTGGATTATTCCCATAGGATCATGTTTTAATATAGTAGAGCTTGTTGGGAAAATGTAAAATGCTGATGCAAAATCTGGTTACCTTTGTACACTGATTCAAATGCAAGCTGTAGCTAGGAATAAAAAAAAAAAATAGAGCGAGTTGTTTTATTTTTCCCTCCTTTTTTTGCAGAGATAGAAACCTTCTTCAGGGGAAAAATTTTATGTAGAGTAAAACCAAAAGGTCAACTGTAACATCAAAAGAACTATTTTCTATAGGGCAAAGACTACTTAATAAAAAACAGAGATAGAAACCACAGCAGTGAATTCTGAGCAGATGGAAAAACAGAAATATGCTACTTTTTATTTCTTCTTCTTCTTTATTTCTTTTAATACGCACTGTCTTTTCAGTTCAAAATTCAATCACTAAAATCTTGATCAATCAGCAGGTGTTAATTTTACTCTATGACTGGTTTCTAAGGTTCTTATTCTGAGAATACTCTAGACCTGAATCTGTTCACACTGAAATAAAAGAAAAATGTGACCAGTCACCTCAGTGGCAGGAGGTTAGTGGCTCTATTTTATATTGCTGCCCTTCTTTTTGACAGCAGTGGCTTTTAAGCACATTACTTAAACTCACTATGAAGTGGCAATGATTGCCTGTGGGAACCCAGGGCAGGGGGAATGTCCCCCTGTCTGCCCTGGGGTGCTCTGACTCCCAGGAAAACACTGACTTCGACCCTCATTCATGGAGAAAACTCCCAAAGCCTCAAGGTAAACTAGAAACCACAGAAGTGTGAAATAGATTGTAGAGATTGTAGATACTAGTGTAGTATGTCACATGGGTGAGAAATTTAGGTTTTAGGATTTTTAGTATGTTATAGATGGGTTCAAGATGGAGGGTACAGGGTGTTGTCTCGAATTCCTTTTTTCTCTCTTCTTCCTCTTTCTTCTTGGGTTTAAGTGGTATCTTGTAATTGGGTAAAAAAATCTGCATTGCGGGTCTTTAGGGATCAGTTATTGGGTTAGAAAGTAAAATAATTTAGGTGTCACTTCTTAATTGGGTAGTTTAGTTTTTGATTAGACTTAAAAAGATCTTGCAGCACGAGGTTGTTGGCCATTTTGTGCTGTTTTCACGCATGCAAGGTCTGGGCACAGACAGTGTGCTGAAGTTTTGATAAGATAACAATAAACAGAAGCTGAAGATCAAAAAAGTCCAACACATCTCTTATTCCTGACACAGATCTGCTCCAGGAGGGTCTCCCCTGCCAGGGGAACCCCCAGGGCGTTGCCCAACTTGGGGCCCACAAAGTCACACAAGCCACAAAGGGCTTTGCATTTGGCTTCAAAGGAAAGAAAAATTGGTGATATAGAACCTGGATCTGGCTTTGCTGCAAGTGACATTTTGAGTGATCTTTTCTTAAGCCCATGCTTAAGAAAAGCCCATGCTGTGGCTCCCAGGAAGAGTCAGCTCTCTGGGCACCCAGAGAAACCAAGGCCCATTTTGGTGCAGCTTGTTCCCTTTTTGTGAGGATTACTTACAATTGTTGGCTGATTACTCTGAGTAATCCAGAAGGATCCCTGGTGTTTTCCCAAGGCTGAACATTTGCTTTCCTACTTCAGTGTCTCTAGTGGTAGCAAGGCAGATGTAGATAAAGGACATCAGGCTGATGGCTACAGCATGTCACTCCTGAGGCAGCCTGAGCAAGGAACCCAGTGAGGGGCTGAGGGTGCAGCAGAAGGGAAACACTGTCACCCTGATTCTTAAGATTTTCTAAAGCCTTCTGAGCTTACATTCTGTTAGAAAACTTTCCCACACATTTTCTATAAACAACATATTGTTTATTTCTTCATGGGGGTGAAGGAAGTTGATGTACTGGTAATTTGTCCAATGTCTTTGGAGAGGTGGCCCATTCACTCTCCAATCCACTGTCACCTTTGGAAAAGTATAAAAATTGGAGTCAGAATAATAAACGTCCTTCTTTTTGCCTCACCATCGTGGTAGCTCGTGTTGTGCTTTTCGTGTCCTATAGCAACAAAGCACAGGGGCTGCAGAAGATGGTTTGGGGAGGGGAGGTGGAGTCAAATCCAAACAAATGAGGTGCAGTGCACTGCAGATCAGTCTGGTTCTGTTCAAGTTTTCTTTCACATCTCTGTTGCTGTCTGCAGGAATCCACCAAGTTAAAGAGAACCAGAGAGACAATGCAGGAGAATCTGACCGTGTTAATGCTGTTGAACATTTGAACTGCTTTTCTCCACAAGTCATTTAGCCACAGCCTTGATGGGTTCTCTGGGATAAATACAAACAGAAATCCAGCTACAGCACAATGTATGGGTAATTTTACCCATGTTTCTTCTTGTTGAGGTCTAACTGTGCTCTTCATCATGAAGAGATGATAAGACATGTAGATGTTTCAGACTTGCTCTTGTGCTCTTGAGGACTTTATTTTAAAATTTTATTTCCAGTATCTTTCTCTCATTCATGTAACAAGATTTTGGCTATGTTTATTAGATAAAGATTCATCTTCAGGTTTGGTTTATACCTACTGAGAAGGTCACTCCTGAAGGGGAGGGTGCAGGCTCACAGCACATGTAGGGCCATGTTTGGGTTAAGCACACAAGAAATTAGGATACATTGTGGTAGAGAAGAAGCAGAATGGACTGGACCGTGATAAAACAGAGCTGAAACTTGCAGAGATAGAGAGGAAGCATGAAACTGGTGTCCCAGATCTTGTGAACAGTAGGCTGAGCACATCCCTGTGCTAACTCAGCAATACCACTATCTTCCTGCTACCCTCTTGGATGAAGTGTGGCTTATTCTCTTAATTGCACTCTACTGCATATAAATAAATCAGCCATAAAGAAATTGGTTTTGCATATCAGTCACTGTCTGGATGAAGTGCTCCTGTCCTGTTAACACAAAGTGTCAACAAAATGAGTATTCTATCACTGTTTGATCCACATGCTTCCAAACAAAATTCCAAAGAAAAAAATAAGCTTTTATTCAGATCAAAAGGTCAAAATTAACCTTCACTGGTTACTTACCAGGTTTGCCATTCCTAAAAATCATTTGAAGGTACAGAATTTCTTTCTTTTCAGTAACATGAAGGACTAAGAGACTATAGCAGTGGAACAGAGAGCTGCAGTACCCGTTTGGGAGGAGTGGGAATTCAGGGGCTGCTGGTTGCAGCTCCTGCAGCACATTTGTGTTTGTATAGAACAGGTGGTAGGAAAAATGGAGAACTCATCCTCGAAGCAGGGGTGTAGACAGGATTCCAGTGACCCAGCCGGGTGCTTCCCAAACCAGGTGGCTTAGGAAAAGCAGAGAGATTTGCCTTTTGGATGCTTCCTTTCCTTGGGGTCCTGGCAGGAGAGTGGGATGTGCTCTGGGACACTCAGTATGGGGCCCTCCTGGGAGTTCACATCCCTACAGCCTTAGGAGAGCCAGTGATGGTGATTTCTGTCTTTGGGGACAAAATCTCACACAAAGCAGTGTCTGTAGGGATGTTTGGCAGGTTAATGGCACCCTACCAGCTGACCCAAGGGCAGCTGCCCATCAGCAGCTCTGGTGACACCTCATTCCTCTGTATCGCATGCAAGTGACAACACACAATCATCAGAAGCCTTTAAAGTTTTTTTTTTTTGGCCCTCTGCAGCACTGCTGAGTTTATTTTGTGTGCTAACCAGCTGCAGCTTGTGATTCCCATTGGACCTCCAAAAATATGTGAGCCACCCTAGGGAACTAATGCCTTGTTCCCCCAGGCAGTGGGCTGGAAGGACCTCCTTGTGGGAAGAAACAAATTTTCTCTCCTCCGAACCTCTCCTGCTACAGTTCAATTCAATTCTGGTCCTGTCAGTCTAAATAAGAAGGCAGCTTCCCCTCAGAGAAGTGTTCAAAGCTTCACATAAAGTGTCTTAATTTTAGCCACGTGGAGCTGTGCAGGGCAGATATGAGCTGCAGCGTGTACAAAGGCACCTCACCGTGAGAAACCACAGCGAGGGCTCCCGGAGTACAACATCTGGTGGGGGAGTCTGCAGTGATTAGAAAAAGGGCTGTCTTATTGCCAGAATCAAATTATCTGAAGGTGTCCTGCTGTTAAGCATCAAGTACAAGCTGTATTGAGTTCTAAATTGGTGAGTACAAGAGAGGTACTATTAGATCTTTAAATCCCTCTTTGGGTTATGTTGGGTTTTGTCAATATTCTCATCTAAAACCTCATGCAACATGTCTCAAGACACAGGCCACATCTGAAACCGATTTTATTTTCACTTCTACACATTAATATTCTGTTCCCCATTTTTGTGGAAGGTTTCCCATCAGGGTTTTCCCTTAGGAGTTTGAAGGGCTTTGGTGAGAAGTAGAAATCGATGGCTCACTTGTCCTAGCTGGTCCCTGTCTTTCTTAAAAATAATCTCTTCTAGTTGTAGGAGAGAAAATCCTTCACAGGACAGTAGTCAAGATAAGTGTAGCTGAAAATTAAGCTTTCAGGGAATTGGAATGGGATTCTGTGGGATGATCTTTGCCATCCAAGGGATCAGGCCAGGTAGGTGTTACTTTCATCCCAGCTGAGATGCAGTCTCTGGCTGTGTGGATGCTCCTCTTCTGCTCTCAATGCTCTTCTTTGACAGTCTGTGTGAATTGATTTTCCTTTGCTTTGCAGCAGATGAAATTTAACTCCTGGGTGTCAGCTGAAGAACAGTAACCTCAGCTGCTTCAAATCCAACAGTTAAGGTTGGATTTGAAGGTTATCATTCCCCATTCCACTATCTATGCAACTATCAGAAAAACCCAGAAATATCATATTTTGAAGGTATATCTAAATTTTTAGCAGAGGATGAGGCATCACTGACAGTGGTAGGTGAATTTACTCCTCCTACTAGGAATTCACTGCTTTCTCCCTTCCACATCCCAATAATCAGCTGGGATAATCTGAACCTTATTCTCTCACCCACAATTATGCACCTCTGTATTACCCTCCTGCTGCTGTGTTTGCACACCTGTGGCATCCGGACTCTTGTTTGAGGCAGGAATTTTGTTCTAAGAGGAAATTTTGCAAACGTAGTAAAAAATGATTATTTCCTTTCCATCCTTGATTCCAAATCTTTTAGATCACTGTAAATTGGACCTTTGTCTCCCTTGGCTGGTAAGGATGACTGCTCCACTGCAGGTTTTCCTCTGGGGAAATTTATGGGAAGATTTAAATACGAAGTGAATGGTCCCCTTTAAAGTTGCATATGTTAAAGGAATGTGACTTATGAATCCTGTTAGCAGTAATGGCTGCATAAGAATATCAAACACTTAGTCAAATCAAGATTTTGCTGTGATGCATCTTGCACTAGAATGGTTGCTATAAATTTTTGAACTGTGCCAAACATTTTTATGTACCTTGGGTATGCAGGCTATGTTTGATGCTTATAGAAGTTGATCCTGTTTTGCTTTTGTTGCTGACTGCTGGAGGAACATGTGTGTGTGTTTGTGTAGCTGAACAGAGTTAAAACTCATCTAGTTTGCAGTCTCAACAACAGAGAATACTGTTGCCTGCAGTAAAGACAGGAGATAATATTAAACTGTAAATAAACCATCAGCCTTGTGTTGGGAAGAGCCCAGTATTATTTTCATAATTTCTAGTGGCCAGCACAGGGGAAACCTTGTGGATAGAGCAGATTCAGTAAAGAGTAACAACATACTTGAAAATTGTCTGTATGAAATATTTATATAAAACTTTGCTTCATGCAGTGAATATTTGAACAATTGAAAATCTGTTCACTGTTGCTTTCTGGCCTTGGGCTAGGCTGAGGGGCTGGCTTGAGGATGGTGGTGGTTGTAGCCTGCCAGCTGAATGGTACCTGTGGGATCATGCTGGAACAGATGGGAAGACCAGCAAGCCTAGAGAACTGTCATGGTTTAACCCCAGCCAACAACTCAACCCCACACAGGCACTCACTCACTTCCTCCCAGTGGGACTGGGGAGAGACCTGGAAGGTTAAAAGTGAGAAAACCCATCAATTAAGATCAATTTATTGATTGAAATGAATCAAATCAAGTCTTACATTTTGGAGTCTACAAGAGACCTGGAGAGGAACTTCTCACAAAGACATGTAGTCATGGAATAAGAGACAATTTTGCTTTAAAACAGCAAAATTTTGCCTGTGCATATTCTTGTGACTCATGGCTCTTTTGTGGGTTAACTGTCTTTGAAGAAAAGTCTTCGTTTTAATGTCCTAATAATTTCTTGACTGCAGCAGAGATTTTAGGGCTTCTGCAAATTGTGGGAGTACCAGAGTGTCCCAAGGGCTCAGCCTGTCCCTCAGCACCTTTCTGAGCTCGGACACAAGTCTGCAGGTTTGTTTGGATGAGGCCATTTCACAATGCACCAGTGATATGGGTACCCTTGTATCTAGATCTGAAGGAGGTTTTAAATTAAATTCTCCAACATGATATTAAAAATTACAGAGGGGATGCAGGGGGCTGTGATTACACCTTTTTGTTCATTTTTTCCAGCAGGGCTAAAGAGTTTAGTTTCTTTCAGGTTGCCCAGTTGAATCCCGCTGAATCAGGACAGAAAATTACTGAATGCATGAGAGGAGTGCAGCAATCATTTGGGGTCAGTGAGCTATAGATTGCAATATTTGGGAGAGTTATTGTGCTTGCCTGTGAGCTGCAGCCGTGTCCCCGTTGCACCTGCTGGGAGAGCAGGGAGAGGCTGCTCTGCATTTCTCTCCTTGGCCTTCTCCTCTCTGCTCTCTGGGTCATCAGCCCTTCCCACCTGCTGAAGTCTTTCACCACTGCATTAATGATTATTTTTAATCAAAGAGATCAGTTACTTTTCCCAGTTTTCAGTTTGGTTTGTATCAGGCTGCTGATTATTGCAACTCACTGAGATGGTGGAAATAACCATCCAGACCATGAAGTTTAGACATAGAAAACCTGACTAGCCAAGGTAACCAGCCTTATTTGATCTGATGCTTGATTTTTTTTTTTTTTTGCTTCTGTCTCTGTATTCTTTGAGGTATTTTACTTTGGCTTCCCCAAGGCAATATACCAATAATTCAATGACAGCTCCCCAGTCTTACTCCTTGTTTTTTAAGCTCCTGGATACTAGACTTGAATTCTGAGAACCTGTTTTCAAGTACTGGTATGTATTTTCTTCATGCCCTTGGGCAGTCTCCTTCACTTCTCAGAATATTCATGATTTTGTAAAAGGTCTCAATGTCCTTTCTGCAGGATCACTTTGCCATCTCCAGTGTGCCAGCTGTTTTGGCAGACCACTAATTCAATTATGAGAGAGAGGAGAAATAAAGGTGACTGACCTATGAACGAAGATGAACATAAAGGCACAAAAAAGGGAGATCTTACTGGACTGGTTTCAAACTCTGCCTCCTTACCCAGGAAGACTTGTGTGAGCAGAGGTTCATTCCACGATGAGTGAGCCCCAGGCTGCAACTCACCATGGGAGATGGGACTCCTGGCTCCCTAAAACCATTAATTAGCTGGAATTGAGGCTCTCACTGTTGCTACCATGACTCAGTCTATTACAGCTGTGGGAACTTTCAAAGTCAACTTTATGACCATACTCTGCCAGCCTGCTTATTAATGATATGCAAATTATAGAAGTTCAAACATTTGCATTTAATGCTCATAGCTGTTTCTTTGATTGCTAATGATGTTGATTCATGAAGAAAAGGCTTTCTAAAATAAAGAGACTATTTCATGTACCATACCAAAAGCAAATGAAAGGATGTTGCATACTGCACTTTTTTGGTCACGTTAAGCCCTGTCCAAACACCTCAGGACTCATAAATTAGGTGGAAATGAAATGTGATTTACCAGCTAATGAGATGGACTTTAATTTTTAAACAGAATTATAACTTAGAGTAAACAATAAACATGCACATTTAGTCATGAACACTTGTCCTGAATTTTACTGCACGGTTGTCAGAGATTTTTATTATTTATTCATGTTACAAGATCAGCACAGCTATTGCCCACCTCTAAAACACTCATTTCTGGAGCAAGTTTTCCACCTATGAACTTATGGTGTGAATTACCTTTGCTACCCATCCTTGCAACCAGACACCATATGAGCATGAAAGAAAGATGCCAAGCCCCTGATGTAGGAAAAGGTCCTCAAAAGCTGTTACAAGGGGAAAAAAAACAAAATATATTTTTTCCCTGCAATTGCTTTTTCAGACAATGAAACATCACTTGATTCTGTGTAGGGAGGTTGTTCACAGGGTTGAATTAATCTGGTCTGGTCATCTGCTTTCCAATGAAAGCCATAAAAGGAAAATTGCTATGTTTAGGGCACTGAATGGTTTTGGAGAAAGTAACTGAAACTGCACAGATGTAGTGAAGTATCCACTTCCCTTTCATTCACCATAAAGGGAATGTAGGGAACTGGGTTAAATCCAAGAGATGGATCCAACATTGGCAATGTCGAGGTTCAGTTCCTGATGTCTTTCTGACAGGTTTTTGTAGAGGTATGATCCTACAGAAGCACAAACTGCACTTGCAGCACTGTCTCATTTTTAGCATTTTTTCTCCAGGAGTATGAGGCTCAGCATCAGTACAGCAATGCAGTTTGTCCTTATGAATAATTTAGGCAATTGAGTGTCTGATTGGTAACTCCATTATTTACTGGTCATAAAGATGTCATCTATCCAAAATGTGTCCTCAGATTTCATCAAGTCTCTGATGGAACCTGGCTAGTCTGGTGTGTGCGTTCTTGCATAAAAAGATGATGGCTCAATGAATAATTAGAAAAAGAAGAAATTTCATTGGGATAAATAATGTGAATTTTAAAAAGCAGAGAAGAAGCTCAACAAGACTGATCAACAGATCTTGATGATTCAACTAGGTCCAGCCTATTTGAAGTTTATATTATCAGACAAACAAAGGAAAAGTTTATCCCCAGATAGTCTTCTTTAGAACCTCTGCAACAATATTCTACAGCTAAAATAAAAAGATGACATTTGGGACTTTAAGTACTGATGCTATTACTTGAGAAATGCAACTACATCAGTTTTGTGCTATGTATGATACAGAGTTCTGCTTGGAAATTTAGAAATGTTTTGCACTTCATAATGTTGCCTTTGTCTCCTGTGACACTTTCAATCTCTTTGTAACACATATTTTGCTGTGAAAAGGCTAAAAATCTGTAACAATAAATATTAATAAATGGAAACTGGATTGGGAAAGTTGTCATGGCAGACAGCCAAGTTACAAAAGATTGTCTGCTTTGACTCTTACACAATGATACTGAAAAAGGTACTGTATAAACTATTTTCTGGCTAAAATTAAATAGTAATCAGACTGTCTGCAGATAGAAAACACCATGAGAATTGACATGAATCTTGGGGGCTTTTTTTTTAATCTATCTTGGCAAATATGAATCAGAGAAATAATACCAGCAGTGAAAACAAGGAATGCAGAATAACATTTCTTCAGTGATTTTAAGCAGGATTTTTATATAGAAACTCTCAAAGGAGTTAGGATTCATAGGAAACCTCAGTAAGATGCATGTTCTAGTGACAGCCAGAAAGATGCACCTCTTTGCCATAGGAAAAGTGCTGTT
The DNA here is from genome assembly GCF_050655825.1 of Lonchura striata. Lineage (NCBI taxonomy): Eukaryota > Metazoa > Chordata > Aves > Passeriformes > Estrildidae > Lonchura > Lonchura striata. Next base: position 69,500,829 of record NC_140741.1, read on the forward strand.
TTTCTTTTCTTTAGTAGAGGAAAAAGTTTACCCTGTTTTGGAGGAATTGACATGCTGAGATATGAATGACCTCAGCCTTCTGTTCATTTCTCTTGAGGCATCCTTGGACAAAGGGCCTGATTTGGATTTGTAGGTGGATGTGCCCATGACTCTCAATGTCCATGGTCAGGTGAGCTGCCAGCCCACTGCAGAGGCACTTGCTGTGCAGCAGCTGCAATGTGTAAGCAAAACACATTGTTCTGTAAGCAAAAACATCTCAGACCATCTGAACACACCTCTGGTTTGCATTAGATTTAATGTTATTTAAAGAGAGTGTAAACAATTGGGGGAAAAAAGTGACTGCAAGTTAGGCCAACCTCAAAGTATATCTGCTCCCACAGAATACAAAAATTTAAAGAAAATGGAAAGATCAATTGTCAGAGATCCCTTTAAGTTACTGAGTCTGGGATCTGTGTCTTTTGAGAGGCAGCTCACAGTTCCAGACTCTCCATTAGGATACTTGGATGTGCAGCACAGCTTTATGTTACCACCAGCAGTGGGGATTTAGACAGTGGAGCTGAGAGATGCTCCAAGCAGGAGGTGACTTCTGTAGGCAGAACTGGACCCCGCTGATGGTATGGCTGATGTGCAGTGAGTAAGTCAGCAACATGGTCAGAGTGGATCCATCCAGATCCATTTGAGATGCCTCAAGATATCCAAGGTCTCCTTCACTTTTGCCAGGTGGTTGTGACCCAGGACCAGGAGGCCACCTCTGCATCTCTGGGGGAGCAGCTGTGAAGTTTTAAAGGGCTGCTCAAATGGATCCACATCCTTGTGTGTGGGCACATGGGCTGTGTTCAGACAGTTATTGTCTGGTCAAAGGGAAGTTGAGGAACCTTAAACTTGCTCTTAACCATAAACCCACAAGCTTTGAGGGCATCTTACAAGGTGTGAGTTAGCCAGCTCTAATTCACCTTTGCTTGGGCATTGATGGTTCTATAGGTGCATTTCTGTTCCAGCCTTGCCTTGCAGTCTAGGCTGAGCCTTAAGTCTGCCTCCTTAGGGCCAGCAAGACACCAGAACCATTCTGACAGTTCAGTATTGATGCACATTTCTAAATCCTTGTAATAAGTCAGGACAAGATTGTACCCTGGTTCTGTGCAACCACAAAGGGAAGGTCTGCCACAGATTAGACTTAGGGATTAAAGACAACTTTTCCAGTGTTTTCTCATTCTACTTTATGTAGGAGTGAGTGGAGTAGGAAATTATGGAATATGGGAGGAAAGGAAGCAATTTACACCCAAGAGAAAAAGCAGTGGATGAAGTGATGTTTGTAAGGCTTAGTCCCCAACTAGAGAGGGCAGCTGAATGCTAACGTTTCTCTGGGGAAAATGGATGGAGCTTGTATACAAAGACAAAACCCAGCCTTGGTGAACACATACAAGTTACCTTCACTGCTCTCTCCTGGCACTATTGACACTTTCTGATGTGTGTGTGTTTATTAGCTTTGAAAACAGAGGTTATTAGTATGGCATGCCATGTGATTTAAAAATTGTGCTGAGCTGGTCTAACTTCACTGTAGTTTTTGAACCATTTTTCCTGCTACGTCTGCCAATGCTGCAAGTAGGACAGAGCTGTACCACTGCACCTCCAAGACACAGAAATTGTGTTGCTTTGGTGTGAGCCACTAATAGGATTCCAGGACAAAGCACTTTAATCCATTGCTAAGTAAGTGACAAGGTAGTAATATGGTTTGAGGACAGGACACAGCTAACATGCTACTTCTGCTCTTCAAAGACTTAGTTTTATAATCCTCTGCAAAAGTCTTTGTTCAGGGTTCTGGAAGTATTTTGTAACTGCCCACACCTGCCTTGAAACACTGTCTCAAGCCAATGTATCTGCTGCAAAATTCAGTCTATAATTAGTTATGCTTTCAGTCTCTGAATTACTGTATCATGCTGTGTTGTGTTGGAGCTGAAACTATTAGCTTTTATATTTCAGTAGGGTAATGGCTAATGCAATTTAAAGGACCAATAAAGTTGTCACCAGCAAATCAGTGGTTTTATCACCATCACTTGATAAAACCCCTGAGTGTGCATATGACATCTGGTCAGGTATAGTGTGTCAGCCTCCTGTCTGAGTCAGGGATAATGGATACTTCCAGCCTCATTTCAACCCCACAAGTTTCAGTGCTTGTGTGGGAATATATTGCTGTGCTGTCTGGTGGTCATGGTGTGGTATTTATGAGCTGGTGGATTTTCCTGGAGTTTAAGCCATTTGTGCTTATGTAGTTGAGGTCTGCTGTGGTTGAGGACTTAACATCTTCCTCACCTTGATAGTATACTGAGCTACTCAAGCTGGATAAGTCTAATTCTTTTCTTTACAAAGTAATACATCAATCTTTGGCTGTGTGGAGCACTTGGTTGGGAATTGTCTGAAATACTGTAGTGCTGATAGAATATAAATCTAAGCCTAGAATCCCTTTATTATGGAAATAGAGCTATTCAAATGCAGATTCTCATCAGTGCAGCCAAGGCTTGACCAGATGGGTTGCACCCTAAACTCTGTTGATTAGACTTCAAAGGCCATGATGGGAATCTCAGACAATTTGCTTAGGTGCTCAGCTCTGTGCTGTGGATTGTAATCCTAGGTGACATAGATCCTGTCATTGATAAGATTACCAGACTGGAAGCTCTTTCTCCACCATTAACTCATTAAAATAGGACATTATTACTGCACTGCTTTATATCGTGTTCTGTTGAAAGAGGTTCTGCATATTTCTGGTTTTCCATAGTTGTATCCATATGATCTGTCTGGATGCCAAAGGCTCAGCCTAAAAAAGGCTTTGAATTCTGCCCCAAAGCATATTCAAACCTGAGGTCTAACAGTGCTGCTGAGTGTGACTGTGAGTGGGGTGCTCTATATCTTTACTGCAGCCCAGTGAGACTCACTCAAGTGTCTCAAGCTGGGAAATGGAGATCTGGAGAATCCACTTAGCTGAGGTGTTGCCTTCACTTTCTGCTCAGTATGAGCAGTCAGCTGCAGGGAAGGTGTGTGTGGTAAATGGGCAAAAAACCTGATATAGTATGAAAAAGCATGTGCTAGGGTGAGCTGGAATTACACCTGTTTTATTACTCTGCCTCCCACACAATGGGAACTGGGGATGTCCTGCACTGAGTAAAACACAGCTTTGTCTTGTCCCTTGCTCAGGGGCCCTGGCAGAGCTGCAGGGTGGGTGACAATGAACATCACTCCTCATGCTCACAGCTGTGTCTTTGCAGGGCCAGATCATGGACTGCCAACTTGCTTCTTTTATGCAGTATAAATAATAAACTTAAAAGGCTGATGCTTTCACAAATGATTTAGAAACTTTATTCCCTTGTAGCTCAAAGAAAAACAGGCTGTTAAATCACTGTGTAACTCATGGAAATATTGTCCCTTTGACATTAGTTGGCTGTGTTAAGTAAATATCCTGGAGGTGTTAGCCTTGCAGGCAATGGCTCTTTGGCTTCTAAATGCCTTTGTGAGTCCATTGATACCAGCTTTGCAAGAAGAGTTAATGTCTTCTACTATAGCAAATGATATCTGAAGGAAGGAGAAGAGGCTTTGGGGCATATAAGCCATTCTTCAGGTCATCTGTATTATGATTCTAGACCTTAGTTTCAAAGTGATGTACGAGCCCTTCAAAATGTCATTCAGGGAAAGATTTATAATGTCTGACTTCCCTCTCCCCCTCCCTTTTTAGTGCTGGTGTAAATCAGAATTGGTTCAGTGGAACTAGAGTGTGTCAAACTGTCCAAGAGACATGGGCAGTGCAGTATATTCTGGTGCTTGCATGGAGAGAGACAGTAACTCTTATTTCCTCAGTACATCTTGAAAGATGTTGGACAACCCTTAGCTCCCTGTTCTTTGCTTTTCTCTAGTGATCTCAAAATAGAGAAAAGCCTATCAGGTAGAAAAAATAGAAAAAAGTGCCCTTTGGCTGGAAGATGGAAGCTGAATAATTTTTTTTTAAAATACTGTATGGTGCTAAGTAAAGCCATGGCTATTTTTACCAAATCCTGGCTTTTTGGAAGCTTAATTATCTTCATTCTGCTCACAGAAATCAAAATGTTACTTGTTGGCAGGATGGACCTAAAATAAAATCTAGCTGCTGTACTGACAGCTGTGAAAGATTTAGATGAACCAACTTTTTTTCTTTTTTTTCCTTTTTTTATTTTTCCCTTGAAGCAATTATAGATATGTTCTGTGACCTGCCCTTATCTTTCTCTGGCTTGTCTGTGCACTGCAAGGCTTGTCACAGGCTGTGTGGGTCTCTGTAGCTGTGCATGCACAGGCTGCAGGGGGAAATGCAAGCTCTGTGTCCTATCTCGTTGCCAGGGAACAGTGAGGAACAAATGCCTGAGCTAAACTTGAATTTTGGGTCTTTGCAATGAGCTGCTTATGTGACCTTGGGCAAGCAATTTGTGAGGGGTGAGATTCCTCTCTTCCAGTGTCAGGCTCTCTGTAGTTAAAACTTCAGTTTGGTGGAAGACTCTGCCTGTGGGAGGGAGGCTGATTCACTATTTTAGACATTTGTCTAAAAATGGGACAAACTTCCCAATGGGGACACCTGATTCTTGCCAGCTACACTGTGAGCCCAGCTGGCTACCTCAGACTGGCACCTTCGACATTTTTATTAATGCTCAGACTGACACCAAACATCTGGAATTTGTGGGACTGTGTGTTAGCTCTGTGTTAATCCCTGTCTGACCAAGATATAATCTGAAGTCTCCACAGCTGTCACCAAGATGTCTCTCTCTGTATTTGGTGTTACATGACATGGAGTTGCAATGTCAAAGTTTTTTTGCTCATCCTTGTATTTCTGAGGGTTGTTGGAGATGAGCTTTGAAGGTGTGAAGGGTTCCTTCCTCTTCCTCGCTGTACTTCTGAAGACCACTCCAAGTACTTTGTGGCTGTGGTCAGTCCTTGTCCCCAGTAAATTTTGAGCTGAGCCCCTCTCTTTAAAAGTGCCATGAAGGGAACTTTTTCCAGCAACAGGAATGGGATGTTAGTGGATGGCTCGTGGCACCCATCTCCCAACAGTGTCATGAGCCAAATAAATCAAGATGAATAATGAACACACAGCCAGTCTATGGCACAAAGATTATTTTGAAATAAACACAGTGCAAATCTGCTTTGAGAAGCCTGGAAGGTGGGATCTGCATGTAGAGCAGTTTCTTTCCAAAATCATATGATCCTGGTGGGATGAGTCTGCAGCTGTAAGTGCATGTTCTGCATGGAAGTGGGTGCATCTTGGTTTAAAGAATATATTATGAGGAAAGACTCAGTTGAGGCTGTTCAGCCTAGGGAAAAGAAAGTTCTGGGGAGAACTTAGAGCACCTTCCAGCATCTCAAGGGGATCTACAGGACAGTTGGGCTGTTTTCAAAGGTGTGCAGTGATAGGAAAAGGCAGAATGTCTTTAAACTGAAAGAAGACAGGTTTAGATTGGATATTAGGAAGAATTTATTCACTGTGGTGAAACACTGGAAGAGGTTTCCCAGAGCAGTTACAGATGCCCAATCCTGAAAGTTTGAGGCCAAGTGGGATGGGACTTTAAACAACCTGGTCTAGTGGAAGGCAGAGAGTTTGGAAATGGATGGTCTTTAACATCCCTTCCAACCCAAATCATTCTATGATTCTAAGAGTTTGGGTGAGGAAGTGAATCATCAGTTTACAACTTTTGATTTCAGGTCAAGCAAGTTTAAGTTTTCCTTCTGGGGAAAGACTACTTTCCTTATACACATTTCATTTCAGATTCTCTTCTATTTGATTTAAAGCCATTTCATTCCACCAAAGGGGAAATGCTTTTCTGGTCTCTTCTGATGAACTAAAGCAGAAAGATTTCTTCTGTCAATGCCTTGACAGTTTTCTGAAGCATCTACCTTAGCTTTGATCTCCTTCTCTCCTCTCCTTATTAATTTTTAACACTTGTTAAAAGATTTGTTCTATTTGTGATTGCAAGAAGGTGTCTTAATTTATAGACAGCTTGAGTATATCATTGCTGCAATTTCAAAGTGTAATTTTTTCCCTTCAAGGATTTAATTCATGTCCTCAGCTGCCATACTGCAGCATAAGTACCGTGCATCTTATGCAACTCTCAATATGCACCTGACAAGACTTCTGACCTTGTTACTTATGGAACTAAGTGCTGATTTCTCACCAAGAAAGAGAGTCCTCTGTCAACTGCAACAAAAAATCTTAGACTTCAGTAGAGGAGAAAAAAATTCAATAATTTTTCATTGCAGGAAATACCAAAGTTATCAATATTCAGCTAGAATAATGAGTAGTTTTTATTCAGAAACTATATGAAAATACAGCTTCCTTTTTTTGCAAAAGGCAGAGTCTTCTGCCAACCTCTCAAATGCTGTGCTTTCATTTAATAAGTGTTTCTCCTCTGCTTACCTGTTTTCCAATCCTGAAAGTGAACAAGCCCATCTGTGATACTAGTAATAAACATGAAAAATAAATAAATACACAGTCCGGACTTGGCTGTGACCTATGAGAGAGATTAACAGTATTAGTAGGAGCATTTCTTGGGAGAGAACTGATTTTCTTTTTATTCCTTTATGAATGTAAAGTGACCATATCCTGATGTCCTCTCCCTACAATTAAGTGAAGAGAAGAAATTCTGCAAATCATAGGACAACCTGCAGCATTTTGACCATCTTAAGTGCAATAAATCCAGCACAGGGATGAAGGCATAGATGGGGTACAGTTTCAGGCTGCTGTTTGAAGGGTGAGGTGCTACAGTTTTAGTGCCAAAGCAATCTTTTTTTCACTGGAGAAAGTATTTTCTGTTCTGTGCAATGTGCAAAATGTCTCTAAGGTTCATCAGCTCAATGAAGGGCCATGCTGCTGCTGCAATACTTGCTCCAAAGCAGCAAGGATGAACTATGCAGGCCATAGTCAAAGAGACAGAGAGGGTGATGAGGTTCCCTCTGAGAGGCCCTGAACTGGCTCCATGCTGCTGATATTCTCCTGGAACAAAGTGGCCTCTCTTAGAGATGAATTTGGCATTTGCCAAAAACCTTTGATATGAGGTGCATTCCCTGGGCAGTGGGTGCAGGTTAAAGCAGCAGGAGCAGGTTCTGTTGCCCTGCCTCATGCTGCCTAATAAATGGCAGGTCATGGAAGTCCCTTAAAGATGCTTTTCAGTCGTAAAATTCACTTCACCTCTTCCCCTGCTCTCTTCTGCTCTCGCTGCTATATACTTTTCTCTCTTTTTCAAAATTTTATTTCCCCTGATATGTGATATTTGATATCAAAAAGCTTTTGTTGAAATGCATCTCTCATTCCTATCCTCAGCCTTTGCTTTTTTCCTCCCCTAGACTCAGAACATTCAATGCCCAGGCCCTTCTTTGGGGTCAAGGCTGGTGTTTTTGTTATTAGAGCATCACAAATGCACAATTCACCCATTTGGGGCTCTGTTTACTTTAGTCCATGCCCAGAGACAAACCTGTCTGGCAGCCTAGTAACCCTCTCCATCTACTCCAAGGCTGTGATGAGTGCTAAATGGATGAAAATAAGGAATTTTAAATACTCCAATGTAGTGCATGATTTGACATGTGGGCACATTCAGTTTTCAGGGGGTAGACACTGTGATTGATTGATGCTGTGCTTGCCATTGCTTCCAGGAGTCCACAGCCACCCCTCTGTTGTACTCAGCAGGCAGAGGCACAGGAGAGTCTGGATCTAGAGAAAGAAAACTTTCACAGATTTCACTGACGTCCCCTCCTTCCTTCATTGGGCAGTCTGTGCTGGATCCTCTTTGATGGCACAGGAGATTTTGCATGTGCATCTCTTAGGTTGAACCCCAAGTACATTCCTCTCCAATCTACCCTTTACCTTGGTTCATCTCTCTTCTGCTCAGGGCTTTGTGTGTCTCTGCTTTTGCTTTCTTCTTTTGTAAGTCCTTTTCTTCTGTCATCTCTGTTGTTTTGTTCTACACAATAAAATTCTGTTGCTTCACAGGGTGGGGGGGAAAACCACGGTAACTACTTCTCCCACATGCAGGTCCCTCCAAAAATGCTTGTTGTTGGTCTCAACATGGCCATGGAAGATGAATGTTCTGCTATTTGAGTGTAAAATTACACAAGATCTTTACAATAAAATAATATCAGGACTGAAGTTGATAAATTTCATAAAACTGTTTTCCTAGAAAGAAAATTTTCATGTATCCTGTAATTTACCCATTTTTAATGGATTAATTCCCCAAATCCTCACATTTAAGAGAATAAAACTTTTTATTCTTCTCATACCAAGCACAAAAATGCTCCAAGGAAATCACAATGATTATGCATTATTGCAGTGAGCACATCTATACTTATTGACATTTGCTAATTAAATTTGTTCAAACAGGAGAGGTGTACCCTGAAGAAGGTACAGAATAAATGTAGACTTTAGAGGGAGGAAGTGTTGGGAGTGAATAGTAGTAAGGAATATGATAATTATCTGTTTCTTGTGGTCGATTTAAAAGGCAACAGCAACAACAAAATTTGCAAAATGTTTTGAAATGCAAAATGTCTCCATACCAATGGGCCTAAAATCTGCCCTGAACAAGCAGGAGAACCCCAGCTTTGTTTATCATGAAAAGTTAAAACCATGGCATGTCTGGATCTCAGCCTGGGTGCAGATGTAAGATCTATGCTGACAAAAGCAAATTGTTTGTATCACCTTCCACAATGAACACCAGCAGGAAAGATCCTGATTCCTGTGATGTTATTATTGATCAGCAATTTCATATCAAAGCAGTTCATAGAAAAGCTGTAAGAACCAAACCTTGTTTTTTGTTCCATGCTGAATGAAGGGGCAGTTTTGATTGCATTTGTTCTTTTCTTTCTGTTTTCTTTCACTCTTCTCACTCATGCCACTCATGCTACACCAGAGCTGTTGTGTTTTGCAGTGCTTGGAGAAGTCTCAGCCTTTCTATCCTGCCCAGCCTTAGCTGTCTCCACCTGAACAAGCCTCTCTGGCTGCCCTTTACAGACAGACACAGAGCTTTGGAGCACGAGTCTGCCATTTTGTGTGCTTTTTTTAGGGCAAAATGAATTTGAAGTTGTATTTCTAGTTAAAAGGGAAGATAAATAACAGCTATTTCCATGTGTGAGTGGTCTGATGGATAGCATGCGAGTTGTCTTTGTCTCCCTACCATCTAGGACATGTCCAATATAGTTCAATATGTAATTTCTCTTGAGCTAGGAGCTGCTAGTCAGTGCTTTTTCAAGTCTCTTGTTACCTTCTGTCAATATGGCAAGTCAATAGAATTTATGTCCCAGAGCAATATTTCCTGTGCAAAAAAATCTGTATCTGATTTATCCTATGAAGTTTGCTCTCTGTAAACCAGGACAAAAGACATGCCAGTTTTAGCAATAATATATTGTTGGAACATTCCCTACATCTCTAGTGTTGCCACATTTTACTGGAGTAGTCTGAGTATTTTGGGCTCATGAATTGAAGCAGAGGGGCAGGCACTGATCCCTTCTCCATGGTGATCTGGAACAGCAGGAAGTGGTGTCATGGGAGGTTTAGGGTGGATTTTAGGGAAAGGTTCTTCACCCAGAGGGTGGTTGGGCACTGGAAGAGGCTCCCCAGGGAAGTGGTCACAGCACCGAGCCTGCCAGAGTTCAAAAAGTGTTTGGACAACACTCTCAGGCACTGGGTGTAATTTTTGGGGTTATCCCACCTTAAACACCCTGTTCTATGATAATTTAAGGTGACAAGGTTACATGGCCAGCTTTGGCTGCCTGCTGAGTGCTGTGCTGATACTGTGGTTCCCTTTCTAGAGCATCTTTCTGGGGCTTGCATGGGCAGTTCTGCCTCTCTGAGGTGTGGGACCCAAAGTCAGGTGATCTGGTTCCTTCTGAGCTTCCTATGGAAGCTGTGGGTGAAACTTTCCATGCATGTCAAATGCATCACAGAACAAGCTTGAAACCACGCTCAAATCAAGCTTTGCAGTCTTCACATGCCTTTACTGTAGCAAAAACCTGCATGAAATACTCTTTTCATCGACCTAAAATTAATAGGTTCTGCGAATCCCTTTGGAAATGTGTTTAATACAACTATTTCCCAGAAAAAGCAGAATTTCACCCTGTGGCAGGGGTTGATTTATGCCACACAGCACCGTGCTACCTGTAACTTTCCTTATTGTTTTAACTCCTCCACAACGTGCCTTCAGCTGGTCCTGCTGAGTGTGCCCTGCATAGCAAATCAGGCTGTACAGAGCTCTACATTCCACAGGGACAGAGGCTGGAGACATTCCAATGCATAAAAGAATACAGTTAAACCTTTCTCTCCACATATTAGATACTCTCCATCTATTCACTGGAGCCCAGCATGCAGCAGGTAGTATGGGGAGAACTCCAGCAATTTTCATTGCCAGATTATTTTATGAAGATTAATGAACAGGGAAGTGAGCAGGAGAGCTCAGCAATCTGTTAAATCAGGGTGTTCAGGCCTGTTTGTAACAAGCAAATAGGTCTGGGGACAAAGTGATACAGATGAGAGGTGTTAAGATACATTCACTGATTTCAGAGATTTGCAAACAAAATTCCTGCTGTGTGATCTGTCATTCATTTTGATTATGGATTACAGCCAGCAGTGGAAGACATCTTTGGAGGATACTGTGAGGAAGTGTTCTCTTATACAGACAGAGTGAAATGTAGATCCTGTGGACAGAACTAAGCTGTTTCATTTTAAACATAGAGTAAACAGTGGAGAGAAAGCTTTTGGAAACTTAAGGTTTTGTTTGGTTTTTTGTATCTTTTTGTTAGTTAGTTAGTTAGTTTGTTTTCTTTTGCTTTGATTTTTTTGCAAGCATCTTTAATTTTAAAAGATTGAAACATGAGCCCCTTTGCAAAAAAGACCTGTCTGCATGAAATATCAAAATAGTTTCTTCTTGCTACAAACCAAACTGCTTACTGTAACATTTGAAAGAGCAGTACCCAACATCTTTTGAGAATACTAAAGACAGAAATTAAAATAACATATTTTGTGTCTCTGACACTATATATTTCTTGCTTAGCTGTTTGTAAGATAATAGTTAGCAGAAGCAATTTATAGCTGTGTATGCTGGAATAATGCCATGCCTGCTTAAATGTGAAGTCCCTGGGGTTTTGCAGATCAGTGATTACCAATGCAAGAGGCAGTGCTGGAGCTGAGCACTCACTCTCTTCTTCATCTCACTAATGTGCAGTCCTGGTGGAAACCTGTGGTGACACTGCCCATATATAAACCCCAGATCCTCATTTTTAGGTACTGGGGCAGGGCATTCCCATTAATTCAATATTTTCCATGACTGATGGACTTCTCAGTAGACAGAATCACCCACAGGAGTGGTGTGGGCAGCAAGAATCCTGCCAGAGTCACAGAATCATGGAATGTCCTGGGTTGGAAAGGGCCCACAAGGATCACCAAGCCCAGCTCCTGGCCCTGGAGTCAATGGCCAGACATGGGCAGTAAAGGGCCATTCCTTGATTGTGCCATATAAAAGGAAAGGGACTGTTCCCTCACCCCAGGTGTTGGCAGGGAAGGGGTAAGGATGGTCTCATTTAAAGGTCTCTTTTAAAGACCATTCTGCAGCAGGGTGAATCAGACCCCCACCAGGTGCACGTGCAAGGCAATTTCTTCCTTTCATTAGACGTTGATCTTATTTCATGTAGAAACAGGTTTTGAATTCAGAATTATTTAACTGATTGGTTCAGAGGGGGAAGATTCATGAGCTGACACTTGGGAATGTGTTGGTTTCTTCTCTGTCCATCATCGTATGAGCAATTTCAAAGGACACGTGGCAGCATTTGTGTATTCCCTCACTAGTGAATAGAGGCCCCTTTTATTGTGGATTTATCAGACTGGTTTTGTCCTCCATCTTTCAGATGAGGTCATGGTATTAGGGCTGCTGTGGCCCAGTGTTTGCTCATGTGCTGCTTTTCAGCAATGTGGTACAGATATAACTATTTTATTCTTCCCTTTTTCTGCACAATAAGCAGTTATTTTGACAGCTACCTGATTTTTTTTACCATTCAGTGCTTTTAAAGTTCACAGTAGAAATTGCAGACAAATTCAGGCACACATGGCTTATGACTGTTATTGATACTTGTTTTCAAAAAATACCTCTTGAAATAAAATCAGTTATGTGGTCAAAGAGATATTAATTTCATGAGTTGGATGATGGAATTCTTCCTTTATGGTGCTTTAGTTCAATGATGCAAATATATAGACTAATATATTTGTGTGTGTGTAGATGCTTATTTCAAAGTGAGAAATTTTTACTGCCAACTCTACCAAATCAATATGTTAGGGCTGTAAAACAGGGAATTATTCGCATGTAATTAATTTTTCATTGCCGTACATGCATATATGTGCTTTATTGCCTCTTCACTAGGTAGAACAAAAACTATACAGTTTTACCTATGGGTAATTCAACACAGTAATGAGACTCTTCAGGTATGAAAATTCATCTGTCTTCTTTCTCACTCCCTGTCACACAAATGGGACTGACTTCTGCTGAGGTGTCAGCCCGAAATTGGGTCTTCACATGGAAGAGAATGAAACCCAGGGAATTTCTCTGCACTTAGTTCTGCATTGTTACATATGCTGAATGATAAAGCTTTGGCAGACAGAAATCAAAGCACCCCTTTACACCTGCTTAAACACTGAGCTCCTCAACTCTCAAGGCCCTCTTTATGTTTGTTAATATATATGAGATATATATATATATATATATATATATATATATATATATATACATATATGATTATTTTTTTATTTATCTGAGTTCAGATCATGTGATGTATTTATGGGTTTTTACCTGTAACATCTAATGAAAGGAGAGAACTATGGATATCAGAGTCACATGATGAGAAGAAGTGCTGTGGACCCATTTTATAAGAGATGTATTGAAATAAGGTCACAGCAGGCTTGCATGACCTAGGGGAGTCCCTGTAGTTTGGACTGTCTTTGTTGACTGCTTTGAACTCATACTTTATTGATTTGAATGCCATCTTCAGATTTAACATAATCTTCAAAAGACAATTTAACTTCTTCAATAATATTTTTGTGTTGAGAGCAATGTTTAATTTCACAGAGGAATCATTTTTCAGAGAAAGATGGCAAATGTTAACCTTTAAAATCCAAATGATTTATTCCACTAATTCGTTGCAGACTTCTACTGCTTATCATCCTGAGCTGATGGAGGTGTTCTATTCATGGGTTGTTGCTGTTACTGGGTTCACTAATGTTCCTAGAAATATCTCCTTGGAAATTGGGCTGAAAGATAAGATTGGCAGAGCTGCATTATAGAATTGCCCATGAATGGGCATTTCTGCCTTTCTCTGCTGTGTCTGGCACCCAGCACACTGAACACAATGGCTTTGTGGTATGATCGATGGCTGATCTTAACAATTCTCAGTTTCCTTTGTTGTTCTCTACTTTTGCTGAAGTAAAGAAAACAGCACTCTACTGAAAAGAAAAGATAACCAAGTTTTCAGGTATAGCCTTCCAGAGAAATTATATAATTTTTTTTATGTCTGTAGCACTAGTTTATAGGAAATCTTTGAAACATTTAATGTTGCTGTAGCATCTGTCTCCCCCTGAAATTCTCTGCTGCAGACCTCAGATGTGGCCTTGCCTGTTCCCCAAGTGAATGGGGCTGATGCCAAACCCTGATCATATTTCCATTTGCACTTGTAAAGGTTGGCAGTTCATCTATCAATTACCCCCTGCCACCTTGTCTCCCTTCAGAAGTCAAGCTTTTGATACCTTTTCCCAAGTAAGCCCATGGGAACTCTAAAAATCCTTCTATGAATATGCCCAAAGGATACTTGAGAATTTTTTTATTGTGCTTCACCACCAAAATAATTTTAAAAAACCTATTTAACAGACTATTATATATACACTTTAGACAGATTACTGACTCTGATCTGCCATTCCCCATTTCCATATGACCTTTTCAAGAAGAATCAGGATGCCTGGAACTCTAATGATAATAGCTTGGGGTCTTCCAGCAAGTGGGCTATTAGATAAAGTAGTTAGTGCAATAACTTCTATCTGGTCAGTGACAAGTGTTTAAATGGTCTGCTCTCTCCTCATCATATTCCTCCCATTTGAATGTCCTGAATCAATAGAACAAGTTCAAGAGATAAAAAAGATGCAGAAATTCAGGCTCCTTTAACTAGGAATAAAGTCTGCATAGTAAATTAGAGCAGCAGGGGGAAGAGAATTCCAATTTGATTTGCAAATTGACTCTCTTCCACTCCCATTTGCAGAAATAAGGCCCATATGCCCAGTAAGCAATTGCTGCTCAAGGTAAAGCTCTGCACCACAGAGGGTTTCTTGGCAGCAAATGAAAGGAACATTGCCACTCTGTTACGTATGCCAGCTCCAATAAATCTGTGGATTAGTTTCCTGGCTGCCACAATTGAGCCAACAGAAAACCATATGGTTCTCCTTTCTTAAACATTGCCATTCTAAAGGAGCAGGGCTGCCTCCCTTCCAGGTCCGTTTTTGTTCTGAGGAGAGCTCCACAACAATAAGGAACCATAAATGTGGGAGAAGTCTGTGACTTTATTTATCCCTCTTGCCTAGTCCAGCTGATGGCATGAGATCACAATTGCAGTTTATTGGCCTTCTTGCAATTTCCTTCTGTTTACAGTCTGCCCTCTGGTTCTCTTTATGAATTGGAGTGTGGCACAACATGTTCATCTGGCTTATTTATTTGCAAGGAAGAGTCCCTGGGATGTATTCTGAATCATTCTTGTATAATCCTAGAGAGTCTTATGAAACAGTTTAGTAGTTCTTGAGATGAAAATGAGATTTTGATTCAGGAATGTATTATTTATTTTATTTTTCCCAAGTCTCAACTATATGCTCTTACTTGTTAAGCACTAACCTCCTTCTGTAAAGGTGCTGGAGCCCGGCCCAGCTGTTGTTCTCTTATATAGATTTGGCTTTCACTAAAAGTCTTCATCAGCTGGTGGGACAAACCCCTTGTGTGAGTGAGAGACACAGGACAAAGCCAAAGGAAAAGACTGAGTTAAAATAGGGTGTGCCTGTGTTCATCTGGAAAGCAAGGAACACCTTCCTTCTTGAAATCAATCTTTAAAGTCTCTTCTAAACAGAAGGGCCCCATTCCCAGGTGTGGATGTAGGCAACCAGCAGCTGGTGTGGCTGCTCCAGCAGCAGGGGTTCTGGTCAGGAGTTGTGAGACTCCCACTGGGACACCTAGTCTCAGAAAACAGATTCCCTCTTGAATTAGCAGAGTTGGAAATCTTCATCTTCATGCATGTAGAATTGACAAGGCAAGACTTTTTTAAAGTTTAAAGTCTGTATTTAGTCCTAATTCTGTAGTTTAATTTTTTTTTTATAGTGCTTTAGCTACTTTTAGTTGGCTGATTTTTCCTCTTTCTTTTTCTCTCCCACTTTCTCTTATTTTGGATAAGAGAAGCTTAACCTAAATCTTGATACCAGTATAATCTCCGGACCAAATATTTCTATACAGGAAAGTTACTTACCCTCCTTTTCAGGTTCCTGCTTTTGAAATAAAGCCTCTTAACAGCAATGTGTCTCCACATTGGTGGGCTTGTACACTTCTGCTGAAATCAATACCATTAAAGTAGTTCAATGTTTTTATGGAGACAAAGGTATTCTTTGGAGGGGCAGCAACAAATTAATTCAAGTTGCTGTGTTATCACCAGGTAATCACTGTGCAAACCATTTTTTGTTTTGCCTGGGTGGCATCTCTCCTCTCACCTCTCATTTTGTTGTTGCTGATTCCACTCTATAAACAGATTTAGATTCATCACTTTACACACTCTTTCACTCCTTATTATAGTAGGGAAATAAGTGTAGATTTCTAATTCTTTTCCCTCTCTCACCTGTGGTTTTCATTATGAGCTAAGTAATGACTTAACTCTTTCCGAGCAGTGTAATGGAGTCAGAGGAGTCTTAGAAACTGAAGTGGAAAAAGACACCCCAGCTTTAATTCTCCTGGAAGGCAATTTTACTTATTCAGAGCCTAAACTCAATACTCAAATCCTCCTTCTGCTATACAGTAGGTTTCTATTTTTCCAAAGACCTCAGTCTAAAATACATTTTCCCCAGCAAGAATTAGCTTTTTCCTTCTGTTATCTGAAACCATCTGATGAACTTCAGACCTAGACTCACCAGAAGATTGCTTTTGGCAGTATGATTGTTTGCAGTTCTGTGGTTTTTCACAAGACTTGCAATTCTGGACAGAGCTACAAGACCAGCAATGCTTTATCTGAGGATCCTGCTGGAAAAGGGATGATCTTGTGCTGAATGTGCAGGAATGGGGCTTATATCCTGTTTCTGCCACTGTATGCCAGCATGGTCTTTGTCTAATTTACATAAGTTTTTTTTCAACATTTATTGGTATTAATTTATCTTTCTCCACTTATTTTGCAAGCCTGTTGCAGAAAGAGTTGGTCTCTTCTCTGCATGGATCCTGTATACACAAATCCCAGCTGTAGCTTCTGTGTGCTGCAAAATGCTCATTACATACTTGCCTTTACCATTTCCCCTAAAACACCTTGGTCAGCTACAACTAAAGCTCTCAGCAAATCCTTAAACTTCAAGTACTGAAAATGAAAGCCAAAATTGCCTTCTGTTTCTTGGACAACCCCCAAGGGAAAAGCCAAACCAAAAAAAGGGAACTTTGTTAAGTGAAATAGCTTACCAGCAGAAAAAGATGGGTGACAATACGGAAAAGTGAGTGAGTAGTCAAATTTCTCTGGAAAAACAGTGGAAGTCTGGCCTTACTTTATGCTCCCACCAGCTCTATGGTTCCGGGAGGGGGGGGGGGGGGGGCGTGTCTCAGCCTCCCTTTAGGAGCAGATCTGGAGCAGAAGTTGGAATAATTTGAGCCCCAGCCTCAGTTTTGCAAGCTGTTCAATTTTAGGTGTCCTGGGTGCAGGAGGAACAGGGAGGCAGGTAAAGGGAGCAGCTCTCAGCTGGTGTTGAATGCAAAGTGCTCCTATGAAATGGAGCATCCCTCTGCAAACCTGCCTCTTCCAGAGTTCTCTCCTGCACCTTTAATACATCATGTTACCTGGTTCATTCACATAGAAGGTACCAACCTTTCCCAATTGTGCACATCAGAGCTGTTGTCACTTTTCCCAGGACAGCCTATTTCTTTGGGGCAGAGAAACTCTTTAAGGCAAATATATGGGACCAAATTTATCCCTGGTGCCTTCCATTGAAGTCACTGGGGTTTTACACCTGAGAGAGATGTGAAGCTGTTGCATAAAGGCAGATTTTGTCCCTTTCATTTACCTCTTTATGAATTTGTAATAAGCTCCTTTGCTTGTGACTTATTTATGTTTAAACTCTGGGGTTTATCTTTTTTTAAGCGTGGTGTCCTTTCACACTGTTGTTCCAACTGGAAACACTCAAGTGATTAAGCAGCAAAAGGAAAACATAGGCCAGCATCAGCTGCCACTCTCTCCCACTGAAGCACCACAAGGGACTGCACAGTTTGGATTGCTTTTCATCCCTTAGCTCTCCAAGGAGGAAACTTTCATCAAAAATGGGCAGGCTGTTGTATTTTAAAGGGGAACAGCATCCTGCAAAACTGTCCTCCAAACTCTAAACACAGATTTGTCTCAGTATCACTGAAATGCCCTTGGCTGATCTCAGTGCGTTTTTCTTACTGTAGGGGATTTTGCAGGTAAGGCAAACAGTTGTGGAGGCAGAGATACAGATTCAAAGCAACCTTTAGGCCTCCTGTTATCTGTGAACTTGCAAAGTGTGAGTCTTTCATCCCCTTTTCCTTCCATCTGAGCTGACATAGATATTGGCTGTCAGAGGAATATCTCTCTACAACGGATGGAGACAAATAAACATTGAAGAGGAGTGAAGGCTGGGGTGTCTGTATGAATATAAAGAAAAACTTATGGGTACAAGTGCATGGCTCTGCATGGATGTGATCTTGATCAGCATTCAAAGTTCAAATCCAGCACCTTTCTCCAACCTGGAAGAATCCAGTCTTCTCACCAATCCTTCCCTTTCAGGAGTCTGTTCATTTTGAAGGAGCTTTCTGTGCTCTGTTTTTACAATTTAGGCAGAGCTATTTCAGGAGGTGAAACAAAATCCCAGCAAGTAAGCTCCAGAGCTGGAAGAAATATAGTATCTTTGTCTGGGAGCTCCCCAAATATGCCATTTGACTCAATGCCTTCTTCTGAAGAAGCATCTCCCAAAAAGTGTCAGAGCAAAACTGCTGAAGCCAGGTGTCTGTACAACCTCCTGTAAACTCGCCTGGATTCATCAGTGTTACAGTAAGCCTTGGGCTGGTTATTGACATATTTTTTCTGTGTGTTATAAGGTTCTTGAAAGTCTTCCAGGTGTTTTGTGCCCTAGGAATCTCATATCATAGGAGCATAAGTTGTCTGCTGCTTGGCAGCTGTCAGGAAAGAAAAACGACAATGAAAAGGATTTTTTTCCCTTGCCAAATCAACAAGTATTGCTATAGACAACATGGTAGGAATGAATTTTTGGGGATATGTAAGCCAGGATGAGGGCTTATCAAATACATTCAGGGGTTTAGTATGGGTGTGAAGTTTTTTAGCAGAAATGTGGGCTAGATAAGGGCAGAAACTTGGATAACCAGGTGGGATGAGACTTGGAAGACTTGCAAAATGAGTTAATAAGGAAGACAGATTTCTACAAAAGTTCAATATTCTGAACAAACCTGGCAACTTGGTAGGTTTTGTTACCAGTGCCTAGGGAAGTTCATTTGGATGCTGAGCAGGGAAAACATCTGACCTTATGTAGTCTCTACACTATATGTGCTTGGATGTGTGCTATTTGTCTCAACACCTTGTATTACCAGAGGAGACAAACAGATGTTTCGAGGACCTGACTCATCTCATCCCAATTTAGCTAAAATAGGATGAGGTGGTTCATGACCTCAGCACTCCCGTTTCCATTAAGAGAACAGGAAGCCTGGGCAGGTAGTTTGGATGAGGAGTCTCAGCTGGCAACATCCTTTTCCAACCTTGTGCTACAAAATTGTCTTCTCTACAATGAAATTTGTGGAGAAAATTGAGCTGTAAGTACCCTGGGTGGTGGCATAGGCCACAGAGGCTGGCTTAAATGTGTGCAATGCACATTTTGAATAATTACATTTATGTTTACACATGACTCTGGGAAATAGCTTTGCCTCATCCTTCAAATGCCCCTCTCTATAAGAAGCTGCATCTTCGTTGACAAAGAGAAGATTTAGTGGGTGTTTAGTGTAACTGATTATCTGCTGATTCAATCAATTATGTGAACCTGGAGCCAAAGAGAACATTATGTGGCTTTATGCTGCTATGACAGCTGCTCTGCTGCTTGACCCTGTGACATGTTTGCTGTCTGGTGTAAATATTTGCATCTGTCAGAGAAACCTGCCCTGTCCCCTACTGCCAAATTGTTCTGCTACAGAGACTGAAATCTTCCTTATTAGTTTGCATTAGAGCAAGCACAACCTGATTAGAATTCAGGTGGAATAAATTGGATGGAAAAAAGAAATCTTTGAAAAAAATAAATGCAGCAATATTCAAGCAATACAGCCAGAAAGGTTTCTAAGGTGGAGCCTATTCAAGGCCTGCTCTTGCCTTTAGTAGCCTTTCTATTCTGTCTTTACACAGTTGCCTTTTGTACTGGAGCTGTTTTCCCAATTGCATGGATGTAAAAGCAAAGAAAACGAGGCTGGCAGTGATCCTGTGTGGAGTAAATTGCAAAGGCAGGTATTGACAAGGAAAATGATGAGCAGTTCTGTATTGGAAAGGCCTTGGAAACTTCAATTCCTTCTTTGTGGCTGGAACTTCTCTCCATGCAGAACAGCACAATCATGCAGGGGATCCAACCAACTGCTTCAGTGACAGTGACCTTTCCCAAGCAGTGACTGACACTTTACAGAGACTTTAACACAGCAATTCTTAGTGTGTTCCACTTCAGCTGCCTGGAGAGTGAGGGAGAAATATCCACATATTCACTATTGTATACACTTGCTTTGTGCTCACCATCCCCCACCAAACAAGAGAAATGCAGTTCCTATAGAGACTTGCTCATGTCAGGGTTTGGAAAGGCCACAGCTTGGCTGCTCCTTCCAGCTCAGCCTGGGTGGTTGAGGTTAAGGATGAGTCTGACCTCATCCTCCCTGCTTTTCCTCATCGTCCTCCCTCCCTTCCTCACCTCCCTGCTGCCTGAAGAGCAATGGAGATCCCGGATCTGTCCCAGGTGTCCTTCCCAGCACTTCTGGGGCTCCCTGAATCTCCACAGCCCTTGCTCCTGGCAGCAGAGAGGTGGCACTGGCACAGCCTGTGCCCGGAGGAGGAGAGCAGCCCTCACACCCCCTGGCTGAGGAGGGACACCTCAGGTACACACACAGGTGCACTGGGGGCTTAGGAAGATATGTCCTTGCTTTTCCTAATGGGAAGAAACAGCCTCCAGGTGTGAAAGCTCTGATTCCACTGGCAAAAAGTCATGGCAGGTCAGCAAAGTGCTCTGGAGGAAGCGGCTGTGCCTGGAGGAGGTGGGATGCACGGACTCGGCGTGCCTCGGTGACCTGGCAGTGCCAGCTGAAGTGGGACACAGGACAGCTGGCAATTCTGGCAGCTCCCTGCTGCAAAATGGCTTATCTGGCTCTTGCTTCCTCTGCTCTGTCTGTCTGTCTGAGGCTGTAAATCCTTTAACTGAGGAAGGACACAAAAAAGGAGTCTTCCTGGTGTCGTAGCAGCATGGCAGCTGCTCCATGCCAGCTGCTCCTAAATACTGTGATAACACAGATAAATAATTGAAGTGTGAGGTCACTCTGATATAAACAGGGTCCAAAATCAACGTCCATCTTAGTCCTGTGTCTTAATTGACTCCACTTCTCAATTACCCTGAGGAGACTGAGATAAAAAGACAAGACCACAATCCAGCTGTTGTAATAAAGCTGTTTTACTGTAGGGATGTAATGCAGTAGTTGTCATAGGCTGTGAAGAACAGGTCATTCTGTGCTCAGAGCTGTTTTTAATGCTCACAAGCTGACAAGCACAGGTACAGGCTGAAGGAAGCCAAATAGCAGCACAGCCTGAAAACAGGGACATGAGAAAGCACGAAAATAGGAAGCCACCTTGGCACACTGGTTTTGAATTTTTAAGCAACTTGGGGGATGAAATGGGAAAGACTACATAAACAAAAAACGTTTTGGACTACAGTAATTTGAAAGGCCCCTTGAAATATTTCTTTGTTTTTCTTGGGGGGTTGTTTTAGGGTTTTTTATTTTTAAATGTGTCTTCTATGGGGCCAAATTATTGCTAAAAAAGAGTTTCCCTAAGGATGATTAATTATTTCCATAGACTTTGAGCTCTTTGGATGAAGAGACATGATGCTCTTGAAGGCTTTAAAAACCCTTCAGGACTTTCAAGAGAAGGATAAGAGAGAAAAGGGATCAGTGTGGGATGGGGCAAAAGTGTGAGACCCCTCTCATTGGAGCTGGGGGCTGTGTGCAGGGCTGAGCACAGACCACAGCTCCAGGCTGGGGAGCCACAATGCTGGCTTCAATTCCCCTGACTCAAAGAACCAGAATCAGAATAAATTCTGATATTTAAATATTTTTACAACTTCCATATCAGGGCAATGCAGCTTTTGCAGATAAACCCTATGTAGTGAGGAAATAAATGGTGAGTTACAAGCTGTCCAGAGAGGAAGGAGTATGTGGCATTTACTTGGCTGTAATAAACTATCTGCTTAATTACTTCACATCCTAGGACATCCTTAATGTTTTACAAGAGAAGCACAAAGAAATGAAGGTAAAAAGAACACATCTTATGTTTTCTTGCTGATAAACACCAGTAATCTCTTTGAGTTGATTTATGCAGCTGTGAATATTTGTATGAAGTATCTATTGAAGTTTCCCTTTAATTTAAGACATTATAAATACAGCTTTGTTTGGAAAGTTAAAAGAATGCAATACAGGATTTGGTAAATGGAGCTATAAAAACTGCAAGAAGTATGGGGAAAATTATGTTTCCAGTGAAAAGACACATAGGTCATGGGAAATTCCTCCAGCATAAACCCATACACATTAGCATCCAGATCCTGTCTTCACTCTGAACATTGGACATTGAAGTGTCAAATCCTTCAGAAAAATCAAATGCTGTTTAAAGGCCACAGATATTGGAGAAGCCACTTCATCCTTGGGCAAATTGCTCCAATAGCCAGTTATGCTTGTTAAAAATATGCATCTCAATTTATGCTGTGAGTCTCAGCTTTCAGCCACTGGATATTGTTACAGCATTTTCTGCTAAATGAAAAAAATCTTGAGTAAAATCATTATGTTAAGTGACTTCTTCAAGATTATCAAATAGATAAATCATGTTCTGCTGATGATTAAAAGGCTACAAAGAAAAGAAAATAGCATGAACATGTTTGATGTTCAGTTTGGTTGCCGTTTTCTGACAACTGAACTTTACACAGGGCTGTGTTCTCCAAACAGCTCCTATCAGATGTATTTTCATGACATTATATACTCTGAGCCTCAGCAACTGACTCCTCTAAAAAGTCTGTGTTTTAGATGAAGTAAATTCAGCGTTAATTTCAGCCCTGTCCATGCAACTCCATTCATTCAGCAGAGGTTGCTTGTCACCTGAAGTTGCAAGGTTGGTTTTTACATGATTTGGCAAAGGACTCCTGTTGCTCTGGTACATAGCAAAATGCTTAAGTCACCAATATTTGCTAATGGCTGAAACAGTCTTGGAGAGATGAAGCAGTTCCCTCCTCCTTGTACAGAAAGTACCTGTGGCACCTCCATCCTGCAGAGCAGTGGTGGCAAATATTGACCATGCAAAAGCAAATGTCATTCCCATCACAAGCCATCAGAATCACAGTGTAAAGCCAGAAGATAAACCAATAGGATGTAAAAATGTCATACTGCAGTTCATTCTTTGCTTTATTTAATTTTTTTTCTTTTATGAGGTTAGCAGCCAGGATGAAATTGCTTTTTATAGCTGCAATTAATCACGTTTATTACTGTAATAGCTGGAGACCAACATGATCCCACAAGCCAGCAGAGGATTCCTGTGACTGACGTTAGGGATACAGAGAAGACACATTTGCTAAAGGTCATCTGTATTTCATGGCAGAATTTACAGCCTCAGCCAGGCAGACAGATGTGTCTGTTTGCTGGGAGCTCCCGTGATGGCAGGAGCTGCCTGGATTCCCATCCAGGCTCTGACCAGCAGGATGAGACCCTTCAGCACAGCCGTGCTGCCTGTCCGTGCTGTTGGCAAGGAGACTGTGGCTGTGTGTCACAGAGGACAGGTTTTGTTTCTTTCCTTGGGGATGAAGGCTTCCAGCTTAGTGACCAGGACCCAAATTAGCAGCTGCCACATCTTCAGGCTGCAGTGTCAGCAAACAGGTTTACTCAAAATACAGTGGCAAATAAAGGGCATCTGCATCTGCTTGCTGTTGTTTGTTGTTTGTTTATTGGGCTTGTGATTTTTATCTGCTTTAGTGCACCTTACCTACCCCATGGGGAGGAACTAAAATCAGTTATTTTTCGCTTTCCTCTAAGCCTGGGTGTTGCTGGTTGAAGGTTATGGCTGCTCTGCTGTGAAAGGTGTAATACAGGTCAAGTTCAAAGCTTGACTGGCTGATGCTGACTGGTTTTGTACTGATAATAATGAAACTCAGGGATCTCACAGGAGACATAAATCCCTCCCAGTTATAGACCTGGTAGATATTCATGCAACTGGCCTTGCTGATATCATCTTCCATCAGTCCCTGGTTTAGAGTTCTCTCAGGTAATTCTGTGAGAGTAAATTTATCCTGTCTGGGACTCAAATCTGACACTTCTGCACTACCAGGGAAATCGGGAAATCCACATGCCCTCAATACATCACTATTGATCATGTTTGGTGTCCAAAATCAGAAAAATGACAGAAGATATCTGCACACTGACCACTTGCTCATACATGTATCAAGTCTGAGGGGATGCTGAGCTGACAGTGAACCTGCTATGCAGTGTCCATAATCCAAATATCTTGGAGCAGGCTGCTCTGGTGAGGTCTGATGGACCTCAGTTCTAGTTTTATTTTACTTTACAAACTGCTTATTCAACTGTAGCTTGGAGGAAAAAAAAGCCAACTTTTTTTTTTTTTTTTTGTTAATATTACAATGTTCAGTGTCAGCTACATCTTCACTGCAGTTCTTGTTGCTGCTGTGAAGAATTGATCAGCTTGTCATGTTCTGCTCTCACAGGATAAGGGCTCCTCCACTCTGCAGCTTGGCAGTGAGGCCTCAGGGGATAAGGGAAGTTGGGTTTCTGTGTTAGTCTCCACTAGAGTTTTGTACCAATCTTGCCAAGTGTTTCTCCACTTGCCCTTCATAGTTAATATTCTGTGTTTTTGAGAAATCCAAGCAGACCCATCCATCACTTGGTGCTGCAGGGATGTGACTGCAGAGGCCCCAGCACGGGATCCCTTTTGAGCAGCCCCTGTTGCTGTGGCTGTCTCACCCAGCCAAGGAGCTCTGGGTTCAGTGGATATTTTGGTACATCCACACCATCAAATGTCTGCTAGACTGCTGCTGCCAGCTGTCCCAGACACCAAATGTGCAGCACAGGCACATGGCAGCAAGTCCTGTGCAGCAGGAGCCACGATCACTGATTCTTGCCCTGCTGTTGACCCTTTATCACACATCAGCAATCACAATATTAAATACAGCTTCCCACAGCAAATCCTGGGAGATTTCTCTGAGAGATTTTCCCGTTGCCTCAAGAAACTCCCTTGCTCTTTGACTTTTAATAAAGCAATTAGGAAAAAAAAATGAATTAATATTACTAAGCAGCACAGTCACTCACTTGGAAGTTAGGAAATTCTTTGAGCTTCTTAGTGCAACTGCAGCAGCCACCCTGCAGGGTTGTGTCCTGCTGTCACACTGCCCTGGGGGTGTTTGCTCCTGTGCTGGGTCTGTGTGCAGGGTTTTGGTGAGCAGGGAGCTACAGGGGTGGCTTTTCTGAGGAGCTGCTGGAAGCTTTCCCTGTGTCCAACAGAGCCAAAGGTTAGCCAGCACTGTGTTTAGCTCTGCAATGATGCATATAAATAAATTGTGTAATTCCTTCACTATTTATTTTCACTCTTTTTTATCCTCTTCTGGGACACAAATTTCTTTAGGACCTGTTACTTTTTCCTCCTTCCAAACAGATTTGGCATCATAAAGCATGATTGCTTTAGAGCCTTTTAAAAAAAAAAAAAAGTAAAATAAAATAAAATAAAATAAAATAAAATAAAATAAAATAAAAAATAAAATAAAATAAAATAAAATAAAATAAAATAAAATAAAATAAAATAAAATAAAATAAAATAAAATAAAATAATAAATAAAATAAACCCCCAAACAAAAGACCAAACCACTCAATACTGCATTAGAAATGAGCAGAAAAAGAAGCACTAGGACTCACACACAAACACCATGCCTGAATGAAGTTCTCATTTGCAGATAGGAAGATGCTTTAATGCATCTTTGATCAGAGGCATGGAGTAAATAGAGCCAGCACCTTTGTAAAAGAGAAAAAAAATCCATTTAAAAATAATTAGTCTCTAGTCCTGCCACTGTGTTTTTCACATTGGTAATCCAAGTGAGCATGGAGAACACTCACTTCTGGAACCAGCACTGAATAATCAGATCAGTCTTCATAATGCAAATACAGAGCAGACAGTAAAAGTGAGTGCAAGACTGATGTGTTTGGAAGCTGTTTGATGCACTCCTGGAAGGCTTGGCTGTAATATGAAGGAAGCAAGATCACAAGCATGACTACTGAGCATGTTTCAGTGTTAGCAGAGCATGTCTCTGTTACACTGCACTATGCTCTGCTAACTCTCTGGTTATTTCCCTGTGAACCTGCATTGATTTTCTTGCAGACTGCATTAGTTCCAGTCACAAAAGAAATTGTATCTGTTCTACAGCTAATGCAAACCTACAAGTAGGATTTTCCTGAAGGCTGCTTCTTCGTGTCCAATGAAAGAATTCAAATACATCTGTGAGTGTGCATGGCCTTGTAAAACAAACATTCACATTAAAAGGATACCAGAAGTGGTATCAGTTAGCACTGAGGGCACGTGAGTCTAATATTTTCTCTATTAATTACTGTCTTCTCAAACTTATGAAACATCAGAGAAACCATCCTTAAAGTTTAATTCAATCTGTAGGTGTGCCTAATTGCCAAGAGCAATTAAAAGTAAATGAAATTAAAATCCCCTGGGGATCCTGTTGACATCTAGAGACAAAGTTCTGTGACCTGTATGCTGGGATGAAGCAGTCTCATCCAACTGAGACAGGGCACCACACTGTGAAGTTGGTTAAATGCCTCTTTCTGTGCTGAGCTCCTCTGCCATTTATTATCTCTGTCTTTCACCATGTCATTGTGTTGATAAGAAATATTTTTTTTATGAACTATAGTCTTACTTAGACCTACTTTTTTATTTTTCCTTTTTCATTCCTCTCTCCCTGCTTGATTTTTTTCCCTCTTTCCACTGCATTCTTTTCATAGGACTTCAATTGCCTTGCAATTAAGGCTGAACAAATCTGTGATCACCCTATAAATAACCAGGAGTCAAATCTCTCTGAAGGGAAGTTCATGCCTTTCCCTGCTCCTTTCACTTGCTCATGGTGTTTAGGAGAAAAGGAGTTAATGCACTACTTCTGCTATTCCCATCACCTCATCACCTCACAATTTGATGTTTTTACTGTCCTGCTGGAGCAATATGTTTTTTCTTGGGTAATTCCTCACCCTCCTTTGCATTTCTGTGAAGGGCAGAGCTCAGCCCAAGGGCCAGTGAGAGCTTCATATGGAAATCCTTTCCAGGGGAGATCTGCCCAGGGATGGGATGTACAGAGACATCCCAAAAGACTTAGGATTTTTAAGTGAAGCAAAGCACTGTAAGAAAAGAAGGACTTGCCTATTTTCCAGATGGCTGTGTCTGACATGAAATTGCTTGTAGAATGTCACAATACACATGAGACTTTTTTCTTCTATTTCTTCTACTTCATAGTCTTACTTTTTCTCTTAGTAGTAAAGGTGGAGAGTTTTGTATAAATTTTGACACCTGAATGTCAGAAGGCCCCACCATGTCCATTCAAATCCCAACTCATCCCAAGGGTGAGTGGTGGCTCCCATTTGTTTCACTGATTATGATTAAGGGTCAAGGAGCTGGCTCAGGGTTAGTCCATAGTGTCTGTGTGACAAGGCTCTAAAACTAGTTGAGAAGTTTTCTTGCCAAAAAGTTTGAAAGTTGTGAAGAGGGGATTTTAGGCTCACTGCTGTATCCTAAGGATCTGATCAGGACTGAAGGTTGAGAGATACAGAAGCATATTCAGCCAAACAAGGCTGAGCAAGTGATGCTAATTCCAAGCAGAACCGAATAATTCCTTGTCTGGCAAATAAAAGCTTGAAATTCCTGACCAGTTCTCGTGGGAGGGAGCAACAAGGCAATGATTCAACTATAGTATAAACAAGGAAATTCAAATCTGAGTCTGACATAAGATCCATAAATCAGCCAGTGGTGCCTGAGTATTATAGCAAATAATATTTCAACTCTTGTACTGATCTGACAGCTGTGCAACTGCTTACAATGAAGAGAATGTTGCCTACAACTTTGACAGTTTTGGCTCTTTTGGTTTGAATCTAAATATTACTCCAACATGGAGCTTGGGTGAAACTTGCCAGATTTTCAATTTTGAAAGAGAGAGGGAAGAAATTGTTCCTGGAAGACAAATAAAACACAAGGAAAATGGCACAGCACCTAATGAAGTAATTTAAATGCAAATGAGGAAAAAGGTACATGTGAAAATTGCTGGGAATTTTTTAAAAGAAGAAAAGTTCTCTATTCATTGAAACATTATGATGTCATTGCAGGGTAAGCCCTTCTGATGCCAAATTTCAGACCAGAGGAGACTTTGTATATGTGATTTTTGGATTTGCTTTAAGGCTGAGATGTCAACTGCCTCAGAATAGGAGGTTTAAAGTGAGTTGGCTGATAGCCTTAAGGGGAGCAGTGGGAATAGCAACTCAGTAATTGATTTGAGATGAAATATTCATGTAATCCCCAGGGAAGAGGCAGCCCAATGCCCTTCTCAGCCCATATCACAGATGTCATCATTAAAGCTGGCGGTGCTCAAAACACACTTTGGCTTGATTGCCATAAAACCCCCATCACTCTTTTGGTTGGACTTTACTCATTTGGGTTTTTTTTTCTTCTTTAATCCAGAAGACCCTTCAGCATTCTGGCACAATCTGGAGAGTTCTCATTCAGAAGGACTGTCTGTGTTCCCACTGAAAATAAAAATGGCATCCTGGAAAAACAGATGAATTGTAGCAACTCCTCTTGCAGGGGATGCTCAGCAATTAGATGGCACTAGGCTACAGTTGGAATAAAATATTAAAGGAGCATTAAGATCATGGCTGCAACCTTACAGGCAAACACATGGCACATGGATCTGGAAGTGCATCCCTGACACGTCTCAACAGGGGACTAGTAAAGGGATTTCTTTGTAGCACATTTCAGAGGTTCCCTAGCCTCATTTAAAGACTCTGACGTGAATTTTAAGCAGGCAGGGGAGAGGACAGGCTGTTGTGATCTTGGAGAACAAGCTAATAGCCTTGTCGTGTGAAAGGAGAAGAGATACACGTCATGTCCAGAACGGCCACTTGGATTTTGCTAAATTGATAATTTCTAAAAATTTCTGAGCCCCACACTGTGCATTGAGTGTGTCTCAGTAGGATGGATTTGTGGAAGGGGGAAGGGAGGCTCTCTTTTCTCCGAGGTATAGCTGGAGCCTCCATCGTAAGCCGGTGGAAGCTTGGTTGCTGCTGAATTCCACGAAAAGATGCTGGATGCTGGCGTTGCCCCTAACAACAGTTGCTAAGAGACTTCTGCTGGCATACAGAAGGATGGAAATCGCCACAGATTATGGCCTTATTTATCATAGTTGTATGAATAGTCTTGTTAAGGGAATGCATGACATATAAATTTAGCATGCACATGATAGAAATGTAACGCACACGTCACAAGATGAGACTGTTCTAGCAGGATATTTGCTGCATTATAAATAGTTGTCTCAGCCCCTACATCCCTCTTACTGCTTTTGTGGTTTCTCATTAAAACTTCTGTGATAGTCTATGAATTATAAAGCAGTGAGTAACTGTTTAACAAATTGGCTATTTATATAAGAGTCTAGCAGGAGTGGGGAGATGAAAAATCCTGACAGTGTCAGTGCAACATTATTACTATTATTATTATTGTTATTATTATTATTATTATTATTATTATTATTATTATTATTTTATTTTATTTTATTTTATTTTTATTATTACTATTAGGTGTCAGTGAGTGACGTGGGCAGTTGGCCCAATTCTGCTTCCAATCACTGCAGCTTGGGAGTGGAGCAAGTCCCTCAGCATCACTGTCTGATCCAGAGGATCCAGCGCTGCCAGCCTGGATCTTAACTGGCCACAAAATGAATGGCTCCTTTTCATCATTAGATCACTTTATTAGTAAATTACTGTAGCTCTTCTGATATAATTCACTTCCTGGGGTGAAAAGGATTTATGCCAATACTTGTTTTATGTTTAATGGATTCATTATGCTTTTCATCATAAAATTCATCAATGTTAATTGAACGGATTAGCTAAATGTAATTAGAAGAGGGATATGTAAGGGGGAGGGAGCATGTCTCTATGTCTCTGCTTTCTCTTACAGCTCTTTGCTTTAACTACTGCCCAAATGTTATTTCCCCTGTTTCCATTACCCTTTCCAATTTGGCTGATCAATATAATTTCTGTGTTCATGTCTGAGCTTGTATAGTGTATTAGATTGCAAGTTAATTCAGGTCCAAAAGAAACATTATTGATTTTCTAGGGCCGGTGGTTTTGGTGGAAGTGGTGGAATGGGTTTTTTCCCCAAATGTTTTATTCTGTAGCAGAGTTTCTTGGTTAGAAAATTATACCTGATTATTAATTAACCTGATTATTCCCTTCTTAGTGGTGCAAAGGTTGTTAGCACATCTGATAATTGCTTCCAACCCTTGGTGGGGAAGTGTTCAGGGACAGGGTGCCAGGTACAGTTGCTGAGTGGCCTGTTTTTGGCTGGCTATAAGTAAATGAAGCAGTGATTAGGTTTCTGTAGCCACTTTTCCTGCAGATAAGATAATTGAAGCTGCATTAGGTGCCTGGGGGAGAAATGTCATACCTGCCTCACCATTTTCTTTGTATCAAGGATGCATTTATGTCACATCTTTATAGGTCAATAAACAGCTACAAGGGAATTTCAGCTGTGAGATGTTAAAGTAATGGAGCTTCCATCCTCACAGAACATTAATGCTTCTAAATAGGCTAAACCTGGTTGTTTCAACCTCAATTACATTTACTAGAATATAGGAAGGTAGATCTCAGATCAATACAGATGAGAAGACCCTTGGGCTGGGCTCAGTAATGAAATTAAGTGTTTGAAATGGAAGTGTTGCCAGTGCCAGAGCAGCAAGACCTCCTTTGCATTAGGAATGTTAAGGTACCTCTGAACTGAAAGTCTTTAAAGCTTAACTGTGCAGAGGTTTCATGATCACCTGTGGGCTGAGCTTCAGAGGGAGCCCTGTCAGGCCAGTGTGTGTCGCAGCAGGAGAGGCTGAGCCAGCATCCAGCATCCAGCATCCAGGATCCAGCATCCAGGATCCAGGATGCAGCATCCAGCACCCAGGATCCAGCATGCAGGATCCAGCATCCAGGATCCAGCACTCAGGATGCAGCATCCAGGATCCAGCACCCAGGATGCAGCATCCGTGTCCTGGGCAGCCCTGGCAGCCCCGCATCGGGTGACGGTGCCTGGGGCATGAGGTTGTTTGAGGCTGTCTGCCCTTTTTGTCTGCCAGGCTGGCTGGGGAGCTGGCATGTGTCACAGGAGTGGGGACACAGGCAGTGGCAGAGCTGTCAGTGCTGTGGGAGGCTGTGGAGCGTGTCTGCACAGAAAGTTTCTCGCCACAAGAGAATTTGATCTAAAGAGAATGGGACCACCTTGGATTCCTCTGATGCACAATTCACACTGCAGCAGAAAGGTGACGTCCTGGCTCTGGTGGCTTTAGCTTGACTGTGTGTCCTGTCTTTCTCCCATCCCTTCAAATGGATGTGCAAGAATGGCTGGAGAAAGTGAGGTGGAGTTTGTCTACAAGGAAGTGTTAACCTGTGCCTGTATTCAATTTCAAATATACATTTATAACTGCTTCCATTTTCGACCTTTACAATAGTTATGTTCTTTTCCATACGAGCATGAGCATGAAGTTTTGTGTGAGAACTCTGCTCAGGGCAATCAGGCATGTTTTTATTATCAGAGCTGAGCAATAATTTCATGCAAAAAAAAAAAAAAAATCTGATGCTGTAATCTTCCTTTTAACAACCAGCCAGTTCTGATGAGAAGCTCTGTTTGCAGCCGTCCATGCTGCTTGGCCTCTGAAAACACCCCAAGGTGGTTTTGAGGAGACTTTCCCTCATGGGAGCTGGAAGAGACATCCATCTGTAGTACAGGGGCTCAGCTGAAATTAGTCAGTGCAGGTGAGAGCAGGAGATGGTTGTGGCACGGGGAAGGGCACAGTAAGGTGGTACAATCACTTAGGTTTGCTGGGGAGCCCCAGATGTGCTGTGATTTCTGCTTGTGCAGCATGGTTTGTGTTTGGAACAAGGGCTGGATTTGTCCCAAGTCCTCGAAGGCCAAGGTGTGGCAGCTGCCTCCCCAGCAGGCATCAAACTGCTCCAGTGGGGAAGAAATCACTGAATAATTATTTGAGTGAGAAGTTAAGTGGAAGGGTTAAATATTTTTCTAAGTTACCTTTCCCTACTTGCTACAAAGAAGTCCCATCCTGAAAGTGAGCTGCTTATTCCTCACCAAGTGATAAATCCTAGAACCTCCCAGGACCAAATGTTATTATCCTTCCAACTTACTTGTTTTCCCAGGGACATGAGGGGGTCATACATAGGCATGTATCTGCCTACAAACCCCCACATCCAGCGTTCTCTCCACCCCTGCTCAGCCTCTCTCTGCTGCAGGCTGAGCAGGGAGGATGCTCATCCATCGGAGGGCAGGGCCCGCAGAGGGAGCTGTGGCAGCGCTTTCCCAGCGGGATGCCCGGCTCTCAGAGCCAGGAGCACACCCAGTCCTCCTGCTGGTGTCCCTGCAGAAGCTTTGCCTTCCCAGGGCAGCAAATCCCTCTGCAGAGCCCAGCCTTGGTGCTGCTGCTGTGAATGTGGGGACAACCTGCCTGGAGAAGCCACAGGGGCTGTCCCTTCTCAAAGGCAAGAGCAAGATTTCCCCTTGAGTGCCACCTCATCTGCAGTGCTTTTTGGGGCTCTGTTCTCACCTATGAAATGGGTGACTAATTAGACCTTCAGAAGGAATCAGAAGATCTTCTGTCTGGGAGCAGGTCTTGCAGTGTCTCCCAGCAGTGGTGGGCACTCGTGTCGTTGTGTGGGGACACTCTGGGGTGACCCACAGTGGATTGTGGCCAACAGATGCAAACAGATGGACGGCAGTGAGGGAGCTCCCTGACCAAGCTGGGCCAGGTGGCTTCACCCCCAGGTACTTGTTTCATCGAGTATAAATTCAGGAGTAGGTTATTTGCCTTCTTTAAAATGGAACATGAGTTTCTTTGCTGGACAGAGCTGTGCAAGAGGACATTATTTACATTTCAGATCTCTTTATGGGAACTTTTAATTTATTATTTTGTTGCTGATGTTCAGCAATAGACTTTTATCAGCCTGTCTCGCAAGATCTATTATCAGTGCTCACTGGACCAGATCGAAGAGAGAAACTGATGTCTTTTATTGCTTGATCTATACAAGCTGCTTGGGAGAATAAAATATTCTATGCGTATTGAGAATCTGCATTATTGAGAATTGTATCAATGCTTGTTTTATGTTTATTGACATTACATTTAGACTGGCTATTTGACTGCCATGTTGCATTTGATCAAGCTTAACTTTGTTTCTAGGTCACAGCACTCTCTTGCCCTGAAAAAAGGTAAAGGGGGGAATTCCTATTTTAAACACAAAATATTTTTTTTTTTTTGGAGATATGCATATTGATGCATACAAGCCTTGATATCTGCCCAGTCCACTGGGGAGTCATTATGACTTTGAAGTGCAGAATTGTGTTCATATTTAATAACCATTTCTTTTTAAAGTAAGACTTAATGGAGGTTTATTGGTAATTATTCTGCCTCATTGATAAAG
The DNA here is from genome assembly GCF_050655825.1 of Lonchura striata. Classification (NCBI taxonomy): domain Eukaryota; kingdom Metazoa; phylum Chordata; class Aves; order Passeriformes; family Estrildidae; genus Lonchura; species Lonchura striata. The sequence continues at coordinate 69,534,104 of NC_140741.1, forward strand.
ACCCCAAACACACAAGAGTTTCAAATTATTTCACAGCTGATTTATATGCACAAAGCATAATTAGAATCATGTAATTTTCTTGCTAGTTTGGTTCTCATTTGAATATAGAAAGATGTCACTAAGAAAAACTTTTATACTTTCTTGTTTGACTGACACCGAAAAATCAAATATGAATTGCAGCCAAAAAAGCCATGTATAAAGTGCTGCACACTATTACTGAGTACTATTGAAATACTGCTTTGAAGATAGAATTATAAATTGCCTCATGGGTGCTTTTAATGTTCTCTTTCCTATATTTTATCAGGGACCTTCACAAATGTCAGTTTTATAAACACGTCTACAAGGAGAGAAGGTGCTTTTACCACCATTTTACAGATGAGAAGCTGCAGTACAAGAGATTTTAAGGTCAAAAATGTCCACTCAATTTAGCTACATTATTGGAAACACCTAGAACTTTATTTTTCAAAGCATTGCAAAACACAGTATACAGTTGAAACACTTCCAAGACAGACTTCAGTATTCAGTATTATTCCAGACCTAATTCCAGGATTTTCACTTGATTTTAGCCTGGAGAAAGGTGAGAGCTGCAGATTAAGTGAGGTGCCTGGTGCCAAGTAATGGAAGGGTCAGAGCCCGGGTCTCTCCCAGGGTGTCCAACAATACCTGACCAGGAAAAAATAACATCAGTGAGAAAGTGTGTCATGGTCAGAAAAATTATGCTTAGTGAAAATTGGGCATTTTGTATGAAAAAGACAACATGGAGAAATTTCCACATTTGGAAGGGAGCTGAGGGAATATGTAAGTGGCTGAAATAGCCATTGGTGACATTTTCAGATTAATAACTTCTGCATTGGGAGCTGATTTTTTTTTTTTTAATTTTATTTTTTATTTTTTTTTGCTTGGCAATTTTTCAGCATTACCAGTGAAGTTAAAGTCCAAGCTTATACTGAAATAGTGACTGCTGCACTCAGGGGAAGCAAGGAGTGTTTGAATTACCAGACAGCAGAACTTTTCAGGGACTTGTCTTTTCATCCTGGCATCCCAACTTTGAGCTTGTGTAAGACAGGAGCCCTTGTTCAGATCTCTGTTTAACTATGTACACTTGTATAAAGCCTAAGCCCACTTCTTTGTCTCCCTGTACCTCCCTGCCTCATTTTTTGCACACTTCCCAGACTCAGCAGGTCTCTGGGCATCACCCTCCTAAGTAACTCAGCCATGATACATTGCCAGCAATTGGCCATCCTGCATCCCAAATGAAGCAACAATCCTTCAGGGAGAATAAAAAGAAAATACACGATCGTATAATGAAAGGCTGTTTCATAATATATAAAGTACCAGGTGTGGGATTGAGCCTGCCTAATTTAGGGTCCCAATTTGTATCTGTAATTTAAGTGCCTAGCAACTCAGTGGGGGGAGGTGGGGCTGAGAATCCCTGTGCCAGTGGCTGACAAAGAGAGGAAGGTGCCTTTGGACATCTCCAGAGGGAGATGCAGCCTGCTGCACTTGGGTGCTTGTGGTGGGCTGGTGCTGGAGCCAGCTCAGCCTCCCTCAAACCCCTGCATTTGATGTCTGATTTTTCTCTTTGGGGTCCCTGGCTTGGGCTCTGCTTTGGACATGGATACAGCACTCCTGGGCATACAGATGTCCAGATCTAGGCTCAGGATGGCTGGAGAAGAGAAGGTGTCAAGGAGACCTTGGAGCACCTTCCAGGACCTGAAGGGGATCTACAAGGGAGATGGGGAGGGGCTTTTGGCAAGGGCATGAAGTGACAGGGCAAGGGGGAATGGTTTTAAACTGAAAGAGCATAGGATGGCTTTAAATTGAGATAGGGCAGGTTTGGATTAGATACTAGCAATAAATTGTTTATTGTGAGAGTGTCGAGGCCCTGGCACAGTTTGCCCAGAGAAGCTGTGGATGCCCCATCCCTGGAAGTGTTCATGCCAGCTTGGACAGGGCTTTGAGCAGCCTGGGATGATGGAAGGTGCCCATGGCAGAGGGGGTGGAACCAAATGATTTTTACAGGTGCCTTTTAACCCAATTCTATTCTGTGGTTCTGTTCCCTGTTCTGTGATTCTCTGACGCACTGCTAGAAGGCACTCTGAAATCCCACATGGATTATGCTCTCCCCACAGAGGTACACCTTCTGTTTCTCAATTCTGGGGGCAGGGAGTCAACCAACCTGCTACAGCTGCTCAGTCCGGGAGAGGGTGTCCAAGCAGTTTACAAAAGATGTCATTAAAAGCCACAAGAAAGGAGGGGTTTGTGATAAGAAAGCTGACAGCATCTAAATTAAACAGCATATGCAAGGTGCTGTGCATTTGTTTACAAAATTTGTTCTTACTCATGAGAAGAAGGAAAGATCTTGATACATCTCTGTGTTTCTTGTCTGTGTTTCAAGTCCTCACAAATGACCCCTCCTCTGTTTTTCTTAACTCAGTGACATTGGCCTCTTCGTACAGGTGGATGGAATTAATTTTTCAATCTTTCTCCACTGTGGCCCCATTTTGTCCATAGAGAGTCTGTTGAATTGTTGTGGATTCTGTTACACAGCCTGTTTGACACCTCGGGTCAGATCTGAGCTACCAAGTGAAATTGAATTCTTCCTCCTGAATTTCCCCTTTCTTATTTTTGTACAGGTCTCAATTGCATTCAAGTTGTACTTTTGCCAAGTGCCATACAGGGTCCAACACCACATGTATGTCAACTGCACCTCAATACACAGACAGATGAAGCATTGTATGAGAGGAGGCTCATTTAAATTCTGTGTTCTAGTGGAGTGACAGATTCATACAGTCAAAATCATGAGAATTTTCCTTCCTTGATGGTATTGGCTTAAAAACCATATTATCAGAAAGGTTGTGTTTTATTGATTTGTGTTTTCTTAATTTTTATTTTTCATCTGCATTTTGGAATTCCACATTTGAAAGTTTATTTCTCAAGAACAAAGGTTGGAAACTTTAATTCCATGCTGTCGGTTTTCAAAAAGATGCAGCACAAAGCTGGAGGGCACAGATTATATGTTTAAAACACAGGGAATTCCATCCTGCTGTGTATTTCACCAAAGAAAATACTTGATAAACTGTATATAGTCTATGTTCTGTTTATTCTACACTGTTCCCTACCAGTCTGTATGGAGCTGTCTCAGCTGTGTCAGAGGCAGGAGAGCTCTCAGCTCCACGATGAACTTTGGTCTATCACATATTTTTACCCCAAATCTTATTACCAGCTCATTCTTCTTCAGTTCTGAAATCAGCATTTTCTATCATGTTCATCACTCAAGAGCACTTCAACCAGACCTGATTTTCTAATGTGACCTCTGAAACCTTAAGAAGGTCCTTGACAACTTCAAATGCTGCACAAAGAAAAAGAAAAAAGAAAAAAAAAAGAAAAAAAAAAAAAAAGAAAAAATAAAAAAGAGGGTGAGACAATTGTTCACCACTTCCATGATAAGTGAGGTAAAAAAAGAGCAGCGAAGATGCACTAACAAATAGTTTAGCATTTTCCAGCATATGACTTAGGGGTCCCTCTCTTGCTAAGCTCATAAGCATCTCTCATATCTCTCAAGTTTCACTTAGGCTGAGTTAGTACAGAGGTTTAACTTACTGCATCTGTGTTTTGAATTGAAAGGGGTGGGATCCTCTTCACTGTACAAGGGGAAAATTGTCTTGTAATCAGTCCATTTCCTAATGTCACCCCATCATCCAAGAAATGAGTTTCATGGTAGAGTCCCAGTGTTTGAAGCCTTTGGCCAGGTTTCCTTAGGAAGCAGTGTGACCTGACAGCAGAGGTCTGTGTGGTGAAACAGCTGCTGCCAAGGACCTCTCTACCTCTCTTTTGCACCAATTTCCAGGCACTTACTCCAGGCAAGCTTTAACCACATCCCATAAACTCTCTGGTCCATTGTTGTTCAGAGCACATTAGCTGTTTTCCACATTAGCATCATATTTCAGTAGGGCTTTACCTGGAAGGAACATAGGTCATGTGCTTCAAGACCACTTTGTGAGGTGAACCACACATCAGCCGAGACAAACCAGAAGGTTCAGTCCAAAAGAACATTCCCCAGGTGAAATAACACACATGGCTTTACACACACTGCTGGTTGGCAATGTGCAGTGCTTGGTCTGGGCAGAGAGGACTAGTCCCATGTTTGTGCTGTCTGGCAGAGCTGCAGGGGTTGTGCTGCTTTCATTTGGCCATACCTGTGCTCTGGTCCTCAGGCTGCCTGGGGAGGCTGCAGCCTCCTCCTCTGGATCTGTCACAAGTTGGGTGGTTCACAGCCTCACAGGTGAGAGCTGATGGAGCAGAGCATCACTAATCAGCAGGGCTTGCCCCATAAATCTCACTGAGAATAAGGTCACTTTTTCACTTAGAAAAAGCCCCAATATGGGCTAGAAATGAACAAGGAGACAAATGTAGGACAAACAACCTTGGTCAGCTGTCCCAATTGATAAAGTCCATGAGCTTCATCCTCTTCTCTGGCTGTGACATTGGCCATGTAGTCAGCCAAGGGGTGTAAGACATGAACTCATGAAGACCAAGGTCACTGTGGGTAGCTTGGTTTGCTGGAAACACCTGCAGGCTGCTGTGAACTTTCGGCTCATGTGGTACTGGATGAACATCTCTCTACATCCCCTCCAGATGTTGTATACATCTTATCACTACCACACAGTTTCAGTAGCCATTGTGGTCCTTCAAGTGTTGTGATTTCAAAAGACAACTTAGGCTTTTTGTGCTCCTGAGTAAAATTTACTGGCTGGTGGAAAGAGGTTTGCTGTAATCTGTTTTGCAAATATGTTTTTTCCCCTGATCGTACTGTAAATTAATGGACTTTTGTCAGTGTTTTATAGGAGTATGAGTCTTAAAGTTATGGACATTAAAGATTGTTAAGGACAGGGTTTGCAAGATGAACCCTTCGAGATGCAGCACTGGGACAAACTAAGATCATGTGACATGAACATTCTGAGTTTGGGAATGATTTTCCAGATCAGAGCTATGCAGTGATTTTCCTGAAATAAAAGAGAAGGCTGATTATTGCATGGATGCTTTCCTACGTCCAAGGTGGATGCATTCTCACAGATGTAATCTGACCAATTTTAAGATGCCCCTTTCGGTGTTAGACCCTAGCCCACAATCTCAGTTGCCTTAACAGATCTTGTGAATGCCTCTGGATCATCTTGTTATGAACTCAGCTAGGTTTAATAACCTTTTGCCCCACAGCAATCCTGAGTGAGCCCAGAGTTATTTTTAATCACACATGGTGCCTCTCACTGCAAGTGATCCATGCAGCCCCAAAGATCAGCAGGCATCAGTCAGCCACAAACCACTCACACATATGAAACATGTAGCTCATGACCTCCTGCTCCCTGAAGAATAGTCGATATTAAAAGCAATCCCACAATATTCAATGGCTCAGGCAGAGGTCAGATCAGACTGGCCCTCGTTAATGCACTGTGTCAGTATTTCTTTAGTGACCTCATCAGTCCTCTAAGAATTATCTTTCTTTAAAAGATGCCAAGTCTGCCTCCTTATGAAGAAAACTGTCTGGATGAGATTTGATCTCACATGTTCCCACACCAAAGAGAGATGCAGAATCGTGGAAGAGGCAGTTTGACCTCTTTAACTCAGGGGGATTTTAACTCTGCAACTTAGTGACACTTATATTTCTACCTGTCCTTTAAGAGAGAAATACAGCCATTCTGTGACTGTGGGTTTCCAAGAAGTGTGTGAGGGAAGCACCAGTAAATGTACATGTTCAAAAATGCTAAAAATGTGTCTGCAAGAGTTTGAGATGAAATTCGGGAGCAGATGGTCCTTGAGAATGAGGGATTGGCAACTGCGTCACCAAGTCCTTGAGTTCAGTGTGTTGTAGCAAGAGTGAGTGATTTTCACCCAGCTCATGTTATTCATCAGAGAGTGTGTATGTGTGTGCTTTTCAATAAAACATGATTATGTTTCTTTGGGTTAATTTTTGCATACTGTAAATCTGAGTATATTTCATCAGTTGGTTTGGCTTTCAGACTTTGGCATTTTAACCAAACAAAATAAATATTCTCAAACTTCCTTAAATGTATATGCAAAAATGCTGGAAAAGTTAAGTTTGCCATAAATGCCATCTTTCCACAGAGCCAAGCTACCATTTTAATTGTGCTGTCATGTATTTTAAGCTGTCTATTCCACCTGTACATTATAAGAGAAGATCATTGTAGGTAGGAAATTAGCTGGGTGGAGGTCAGGTCTCTTTGTTTGCCATGTTCTATTTGTTTGGGGTTTATATTTTTGCTTATTTTTATTGTTTTCTTTACAACATCAAGGCATTTATATCTATAAAAGTGAGCCTTATATTCTCTGGGGCTTTTGAGGAAAAAAAATGCTGTAAGATTCGCAGTACAATAATGGAAGCTGGCAGTTCCCAAATAGTATGAAATTAGTTTAGTTTAGTCTCATTCTTCTGTATCTTCTAGTCATCTACTGCCCTCCCTGAGAGTCAGGCATTATCTGTGTTTTTTCCATAGTTTTCCTGTAACACTTTTGCTCTCCACTTGACAAATGCAATCAAAATATAAAGCAGAGCAGATCTGGTAAATTAAGGTACTAAAGATGAGAGCCGAGTCCAGAAAGCAGCCAGAATTCTTTGTGGTTTTCAGACAAAACCCACTGAAGGTCATGCATGGCTTTTCAGCCAGTATTGCCAGATTGTCAGAGACAAGCTGTGGTTGTGGAAGAGGAAGCAAATTGTCTCACTCATATTTCCATCACTTTACAATTTGGATTTCCCCCCCAAGAAGCTGTCTGGAGTTTTTAATTACTGCTGATTACCTATTCACAAGAGAGGTTAGTCACAGAAACACACATCTTCGTTCCCCCTCCTACAACACATACGTTGTGAAGAAATAATTGCACAAAACAGCTGCTTCCTATTTCCTCCAGGCTGGCTGCTCCTGGGGAGCTACACGGTGCAGCCCCCTCTGATCATGTCATTCCAGTGGATCTGAGCCCAGTTCTGCCCCTCACTTCCCTAGAGACCAGCATATTTTGTAATTCTTCATGTTCAGATCAACCTCTGCTCTGCCAGTGGTCAGCAGTTTGCTCTTGCAAACCTTCCAAGGGTACTCTGAGAGGTCCATGAACCTTGGGTGGAATCAAAAGGGACCCAGTGGTTGGTTACTGGCTTCTCCTTCAGTTCCTGAAGGGATGGTATTGCTCCTCTGAGCTGGCTGAGAGGTAAAATTTAGAGATCCCAAGTTTTGTTTCATGCCATTGGAAATGACTCTGAGTTTTTTTGCTCATATTACCCAAAGACTATGCAAGTGTAGTATCTCTATACAGAGGTAAGGCAACAGCCTTGAGCAAGTTTTGAAGACCTCAAAAGGGAAAAATCCCCATGTGGGCAGCTTTAAGGGAAAGGCAGCTCAAGGAACCAGTAATGAGATGCTGTTTCTATTTGGGATGGAAACTGCTGGGTAAATAGAGCACTGTGAGCCACAGAGAGATGCAGTGTGAGACCCATCATGTCATGTATTTAATCAGGCTTGCTCATGGAAAGTGGCTTGATGGTTTGGAGGAATGTTTTGTATACTGCAAATGTTAAATGACCCTTGATAAATAAGGAAAACCTATTAACAGGCTGCTCTGAAAGCAATCAGCCTTAATTACCTCAAAATACAGGGTTTGCCAGACTATAAAAACCTGTTATTTATTTTAAAAGTTTTGAAACATCTGTAAGCTAAATATATTTCAATATGTATTTATGTATTAACATGCCCATGTATGTAGTGATTATTCAAGGAGAATGGACTTGTGCTATTCTTTTCTGCTGTTTCTTACCCTTTTTTGGCTCTGGTTGCATTTTCTGACTGTGGCAGTTCAATGCTTGGTGTCAGCGAAATGCATAATTTTTCTTTGCATTTTTGAGCTTTTGAAGGAAGATTTGTTCTCACCCTCCCAAAACAAAATCCTCACCCACAACCTGCGTGAGAATCCTTTGATGTCTGCTTACTCAGTATAAATATCCAGGATTCTAGATCTCTACCCTCCCCTGTTTGCCAGTCCAGGCACTAATTCTCCCATCTAATAAAACTTTGCAAGAGGTTAGAGTTGAATGCCACATCTAATCATTGATCAGCCAATAATGAATCACATATATTATGTTAAAACACTCATACTTTTATCTCACTGTGAGCATCCTTTTTTTCTTTTCTTTCTTAGAAAGGGGGGAAAATTTAGCAGACTTTGCTGCTGTTATCAAGGGTAAAGAGTGGAATTATTTCAGCCTTTTAAAAAACCAACCCAACCTTTTCTAGCTGCAGAGTTTGCATACACAAAATGAAGATGCCAGTCTGATGGCTCACGCTGAGTGTAGCATTGCATGCAGCCATTAATGATCAAAATCTTTCTAATTCAGGTGTTAAATTTTAAGCAACTGTGCTGGTTAATATCAAATAACACGAGGCAGGAATGGCTGCATTTTGTTGACAAGAGGCTGACTGCTGTGCAGATCTAGTGCTGCCAGAGCACCCTCATTAAACATAGCTCAGCTGTGCTGCATCCCCCTCCAAAATCCAGAGGTGCCATTTCCAGCCTTATGTGCCATTTACCCAGTATTCAAAACACTGGAAATCTCACAGGAATATCTAAATGCGTTGTCAAGCTTTATCTTTTTTCCTCTTTGTTGATGTTGTTGTTGTTTTTGTGGATGAGAAACCTTTTGTTTGCTCTTAAGTGTGCAGGAGGTAAGGAAGCAACAGCCCCTGGTGCCATTTCTGCCCTCGTCCCTTCTGATGGCAAACACCCTGCCTGCAATGGCACACTCTTGTGTCACTTGCATGTGTTTGATCAGCAGTGTCAGCCCCAGCAGCAGGTCAAGAAGGGCACTGGGGGCTTGGCCGGCCGCTGCTCGGGGTCAGCAGAGGGCACACGGCTGCTGGCTCTCCTTATTTACCCATCACCAAGCTCCTGTCTGACTGGATTAAGTGATCCAATCCATCATGTTTGTGATCACCTCACTGCAGCAAAGAGTAGATTAATGCAGTCCTGTGAGCCCCACCTTGCTCTGGCTCATGATACGGCCACTTGCTCCACGGCTGTGGCCAGGCCCTTTATGAGACAGGGGTGTCAAGGCTTGTTCCCCACTCTCTTCCCACTCTCTGCAGAGATTGCCAGGCTAGAGTGGTCACTGCTCTTCACACTCCTGCCACTGCTGGTCACCGAGGTGCTGAGGTTGAAATATGTATCTATTTTATAAACAAAACACAATATATGAAAAACAAGACTAATCACACCTTAATCCTGACCTTGAATACCATTATGCTACCTCAAAGTAATTCCCTTATTTTTTTCCATTTTCCCCAAAATGTCTTTAACACTATTAGTTAACCTGCAAATAGATAAAATAATTTCTCTACAAAACCCATGGATGACAACATAGGTGCAAAGCTGGTAAGAACAGCTAGAAAGAAATAAGACCATGACCCTGCCCTTAGATTATCCCTAGTGGTTTCTCTTCTGCTTCATTATCCACTCTTGGTGCTCTGTCATCTCGTGGTTGCATTTATTGGAAAGAACCTTGGACTAGTGCACCCCATTTGATTATATATCATATATAATATATTTGATTATCTAGTCTGACTCAATCACTAAGATTTATTTAGGTTTGATTCTCCTTCACCTCACTCAGGGTACTTTTGTCCTTCTCTTCATCCAGATACCACCCACTTTTGGTTCTGCTCATGTCCCTGAGCCTTGGCCCAAGCAGGTCAGCCCTGCCAATAAGGGCAGGAGGTGATCTTCCTGACCTAATTCAGGACACCTGAAAATTAGACATCTAATTCTGGGGTATTCACTCTCCTGTCTCCCTATAGTTGATGAAAAGTAGTAGGTGTCTCCAACAGGTGGTTTATGGCATCCCAAAATTGGCATCTAAATCAAATTAGTGGCCTCTGGACACTTGTGGCTAGAAGAAAGCATACTGTGAGGTGACTAACTTAAAATTAGACATCTGATTTTGACCTGTCTGAGCTTGGATGAGAAAAATCCTTCCATTAATGACTATTTTAAGTCAGGTAAGCCTAGCTCACACCTTTAGGCTGTACTTGGGAAAGCTGTGATGTTTGAAGTCTTTTCTGAGTATGATAGGATTTGGGGTTTCTCAGAGCCAGGTGATGACAGTCACTTTCTTTTGGATGTAGTTAGGGGAAGAGAAAGTTTGTGGACGTGCCCCTCTGTCTCACTGCAGTTGTGGGGCAGAGGCAAGGATCTGGAAGGTTGTTCAGGGTCGCATATAAAGGGAGGTCCCTCCCCCTGATGAACTATGGGGCCCTTGTGTGCTGTGAGTGGCTCCTTTCTGCCCACAGCATCTGTAGATCCAGGTGGTTTAATGCCACTCTGTGCTGGCAGCAAAATCAACTCCACCACCCCTGGAAAAACAATTTGCTGGGTGCCCCTGGGCCACCATCAGAGGCTGTGAACTTCCTACCTGGTCAGCAGTGGTGGCAGCTCAGGTGAGGCAGCAGCTGTGCCTGAGTGCTGAGCCTGAGCTCCCGTGATGCTGATGGTTATTCCTGCGTGGAGAGAGCAGGTGGTCTGCTGTCAAGCAGAAGGACAAGTGCTTTGCCCACTCAGAGGCTGTCCAAAAAATCACATTTTTTATTCTTTAGCTGCTCCCATCGTGTAGGGTTTTCTGAGATCCCTTGGGTGGTTCAGGATTGGGGAATTGTTGCTATCGGACACAAAATGAGTGCACAGAAGCTTGGTAAGTTCAAAAGAGAAAAAAGAGAGAGTTTTATTCTAACATCTGGTATTTATAGAATCCCAGAGGTGACTGTGGATTGGAAGATGGAATTACCACCTCTTCAACAACACTGATCCAAAGATCAATAATTTCTTTCCACCCACAGAGAAATACATAAACTATTCTATTTGTACATGAGATTGTGTGGGAACTCTGACTCTCAAATATGTAAGCATTATCAGAAGGCTAAAGAAGTTTTATGAGAACTTTAAAACTTTAAAAAAGAACCATAAAAGAAAACTTAACACTTTTAAAAATCAGGGCAACATCAAATACAGAGATCCCTTGCACCCCTGATGCTTCATCCAGTGCAGAACACAGCTAAGGCTTGGTGCTGTCCCAGGGAAGCAGCAGCAGTGTCCAGGCAGGCAGCACTCAGGTGGGAGAGGTCTCTGCTGCCTTTCCTACCTTCTCACCTCTTGTACAGCAAGCTCTGCACAGCATGCAAGTAAATACATTTTTATCAATTGCAAGAGGTTAAAATGTTATGATTGAGGCCTGGTAGTCTTGCACAAAAACAACCAAACCAAACCAAAACAAAACAAAACAACAAAGAAAAACCCCAACAACAACAACAACAAAAAACCAGCCTGCCAGGATTTCAAAATGAAATGGATTTTAATGAATTTCTTGTCCCACTATTTAACTTTCATGTGTTGACATCAGCCAGGAGAAACTGTTAAATGTGCAGTTAATAGCAATTGTCAAATTGTAACTCAAATGGGAAAAGCAGAGTAGGTCAATAAAAATAAATAAGAAGTATGGCCCCCCGGGTGGGATGGAAAAGCCATTGCTTTTGTTAGTCTGAAAATAACCTATTTCTCACCCAATATACAAGGGTGTTTCATTCTGTAGAAAAACACAGGTAAAACAGTAGAGAAGTGACTTGACCTAAGACTGCTCATTGTGCTGTGCACCACAGGAACTGCATAAACCCAAACTGCTGCAAAACAAACAGCAAAGGGAGCTCTCCTGGTTGCTGTTCTGAGTGCTGCTACCCACTGTCTCCTGCCTGAAACATGCCCACAAACCTCTGTGACTATGGATTAGTCCTGTAGGACTTCCCCTAGTGATTCACATTTCCCAGTAGTATTTACCTTCTTCCTGGTCGGGTGCTGTGGTTTCCAGAGTTTTCTCTAACTTGAGCTTCCACAGTCACGGTACGAAATTTCACAGGCACCCCAGGCTTTACCTGTACCAGCTCTGCCCCTGTCCCAAGGGAAGATGCTGGATCAGCACTCCCTGGGTACCAGGGTGAACTCCCCAGGTTGTTTTAACTCCTCAGTACAGACAGATTTGATCTCTGGCCTTTAAAGGTCAAAGGCTACAGCCTGATGCCATTGTTCTGCCTAACTTCCACTTCATTTGATCTGTTTATATGGCCACTATTTTCCACATCATTGACAAGGCACTGGGTGGGTGATTTGTCACAGGGCTGACAGTTATAGACCGTAATGTGTATAAATAGCCCCTGTTTTTTAAGGTAATCAATGGAAAAATGAGTCTCAAAGTCTGAAAGGTTACAAATAAATGTATCTGTCCTTGCCTTTTGCAGGCACAAGGGGTAGGGGTCTTCACTGGAAACAACCACAAAACACATTTATTTCATGGGCCATCCATGAGCCAAGACCTCATCTGTACAGGGGAACTGCAGCTCTGTGACACAAGGGCTGCCTCTCTGTGCCAGACTTTATTTTGCCCTCACAGAGAAATCTGTGATCCCTCACAGGATAGGCTCTGTAACACCTGCAGGTCTATGAGGCACCCCACAACTGTGGGGCAGAGACAGAAAGCCCAGGGCCCACCATGAGTGCTTACAGGGAGGAATTAGGATGTGGATCATCCAGCAGAGAATAAATTTTCTTCCTAAGCTAAAAGTTGCAGATGTACCTTTGTGTTTATCAGCCATGGAAGGACCTAACCACTCTAAAATTGTTTAATTTTTAAAATCTATTTCCTTTTGAATCACAGAGTATCTTTTTGCAATAGGTTTCAGTTTAATGACATAGTATAAGGAAATTATGATGTGAAGTTCATTTTAAATGATCAGTGACATTGCTGTATGCCCAGTAGTCCCTATTTCCCTATTTTAAGAGAAACAAACCAGCACTATTATTCTATTCCTCTTTGTCACACTGTTTGTGATTTTACAAAACTTTTTCTTCACTTCAGCACTCTTCCAAGCCCCAAAGTTCTCTATTTTATTTCCTCCACTTTGTGGGAGTCCTGCTAAACCTTTGATCATCTGTGTGTCTTGTCTGTCTCTCTTCTCTATTTTTTCAAGACAAAGTCATCCAAACAACACAGAGACTTCAAAATAAGGGTGCACAGAGTTTTCTACAGTGGAATAATGAAGTCTGTATTTTATTCTGAACCCTTTCCCTTATGTTTCCTAACATTCATTTTGTCTTTCTCACCACCACTTAGTATGACCCAACGCTTTCAGAAAATTATCCAGTGTCTCCAGCACCTCTCTCACGGCTGCTATCAGCACTTTAAAAGCAGCATTCCATACTTAGGTAGGTTTATTTTCTCCCCCACAAGTCTCTTTGCACTAATGGGCACTAAATGCCATCTGCCCTTTCACTGCTATATAATTCAGTGCCCTGAGATCCTCCCATAGCCCCTCTTGCTCTGGAATTGGCTTTCCTGACTGATTTGTCACCTGCGAGTTGTGGCACTTGAGTGCCTGTCCTTTCTGGGTTGGGTAGGAGGAGCTTAAGGGATAGCAGAGATGCAAGAAAAGACACTGCAGTTGCTGTGAATTTGGCCTCCATCCTTCTCCAGCTCTCTGCCTAGGAGGTGGAGATCCCCTGGGGATCAGTGGAGGCTTTCTTAATCCATGGAGCAAACAAAAGAAAAAGTGACACTGGCGGCGCGTGGCTGAAACGGGAGCTGCTCCATATTGCATGAACAGCACAGGCTTTTTATGGCCTCATTAAAGTCAATGGGAGCTTGCCATCTGCTTCAGCAGGGGAGCAGCAAGGCATAAAAACATTGCACACTCTTTGGTTTTGCCTGAGCACTGGCTGATCCTTGCTGCGACCTGGATTAGGTTAATTCTAAGTGAGTTATCACTTAGAATTGTAGAACCAAAGGATTGGAAAAGACTTTAGCGATCACTTTGGTCCAACACCCCTGCCATGGGCAGGGACACCTTCCACTGCGCCAGGCTGCTCAAAGCCCTGCTCAAACTGGCCTTGAACACTTCCAGGGATGGGGCATCCACAACTTTTCTGGTCAGTCTGTTTCAGTGTCTCACCACCCTCATCATAAAGATTTTTTTCTTAATATCCAATCTAAATCTACCTTTTTCAGTTTAAAGCCCTTAATCCTTGTCCTATCACCACATGCCCTTGTCCAAAGTCTCTCTCCAGCTCTCTTGTAGTCCCTTTTGGTACTGGAAGGTTATCTTAAGGTATCCCTGGAGCCTTCTCTTCTCCAGGTTGAACAACACCCTTGCTCAGCCTGTCTTCACAGAAAAGGTGCTTCAGCCCTCTGATCATCTTTGTGGCCTTTTTTTTTTAAAGAGGGGAAGCAGAAACTGAGAGAAACACAGAGATTTCAAAGATCGTGACTGTCTCTCATCTGGTCATGTGTGTCTGAGTGCAGGGAACGAGAAGCAGATGAAGGAATTCTTGGCAATCTGTCCTGTGTGGCATCCCATGTCAGCAGGTCTCTGTGCCTGTCTGACTTTCTCTTTTCTTCAATCTTGCAACTTCACAGCAAGCTGGGAGTCTGCCAGGAAGGTTGTGAGCTAAGTAGGTGACAGTGAGACACAATTGCAGAAGCTGTAATAAGAAGTATTGATTTTGAATAAGCACATGAGTAATATTGACTTGGAGGAGTTCTCTCTTCACAAGTGGAAGGACTGACTGAATCCAAAGGATGGAAAAGTGTAAGTCCCTCTTTAGAGCTGGGTAAGACAGGTTTTAGTCGTAGATAGGAAATCAAGATCTGTTTCCATCATCCTTTTTCTCAGTCCTGTTGGCAGATAAGCACTACAGGGTTTGCAATTGAATGAAAAATAAAAAAAGTCTTTGATGGCTTGGTAGAGGAAGTGGAACAATAAACAGAGCAATGTAAGCAAATGGTAAAAAAATCATGGTTCAGAAAAAGTGTCTTTCTGAGTGATACTGATATGTTAAAGGGAAAAAAGAAAGTTTAGGTCAGAAAAAAAGAGCTCACAATGAGGCCATAATGCTTATAAGTAATTAAACATAAAACCAAACCCAAACTCAAAACCAAACACCATCTCCCCTACTGTTTCAAACCCTCACCCTCAGATGCCCTCAGGATAAATGGAGATATGGCATGGACTCAGTGAGTCAGGCTCACAGCTCAGGATTTAGGAGCACTGAAATCAGTCAAGTGAGACACAATGGTCATGTTACCATTATTGCTTGAACTAAGGCAGAAGAGCCTTAGCACTTCCCATTTCTTGATGAGCAGATTCCAGTTCTTTGGGTTAAGGATCCAACTCTCACCTCTGAGACTTGCTTGGGTACCTCTGTCCAGGCAGACAGCCATAGAAATGTTTCTGCCCTTGGTGCTGCCACAAAATTACTTAGGACTGTTCATACAAGATTCAGATATCACCATGGACACATGGACCTCAACCCTGGACCCCAGGACCCTGATATCCCACGGATATATATGGATTATACTGTGTGCATTAATGCCACAGATGCCTGGCACAGAAGTAAAGGGTTTGAGCTCCTTTGCATAAAATCACACAGAAAGGAAAAGTAGGGCATCTGAGAGGCAAAAGCCCATTTCTTACAACTCCCTGGCTGTTTTTTCTGTATGGCAGCAAGAAGGCTGCTGTTTGCAACAGGGGTCTGCTGAAATGAGGGCATCCCTTCTGCACATGCATATTCAAAGGCTAAAGAGAAAGCTTTGAAATATTTTCAGAAAAGGGGTCAATTATGTAGATTTTACATGGCTTGTTATTAAGGCCAAAACTCACATCATTTTCACAAGGGCTGGAGGATACCAAGGCAAAGATGTAAGGGCTGGAGTCCAGATTTGCCTGGAAGAAGGGAGGGAGAATGAAAACATTGTTAATTATATCCTCTCGAGAAAGGGCTTGTGGTGCTAGGAATTCATCCCAAGAGGGTAATTTCAAGGCTACAAGTTGTAATATATATTACTGCTGGTCTAAGCAGGAGCAGAGAGGAACTCCAGCTGTGGCACCTTTGCTAGCTTTTTGCAGGGGACTCTAATTGTAAGTTAAACAATCTATTTTGGGGAATATGATATCCTTCCCTCAGCCTGGATGAAGTCTTCAGCACTAACACAATAATGGCTTGAAAGAAAACTATTCAGCAATGATTCCTGTGGACTTTACAAATGCTTTGATGAATTTTATTACAAAGGCTCTCAAGGAAACTAGAGGCATTTGGTGAAAGGCAAAGTATTGTGCCATTGATTAAAAAACTGGCCAGAACAAAAAACCAGAGCAGGAATGACTAGTTAGTTATTACATTGCCAAAGACATAACAAAAGGCTATCAGAGAGAACATATTAACCATCTTTTCATGCATAAATAAAAGGTTTCATTTAGAGGAATTAAGACTATTATATTTCTTTTCTATCCAATGGAAACTCCAGAAGTGTTGCTTTTCTGAATTCATATTGCACACATTCGAAGGTTATTAGAAGGTTACTGAAAATATGGTACCTTGAAGTAAAGAAAGAGCTGGGTTTTATGATGTCCTGTCCAGTGTTTGATGTATCTCTTGAGTCTAAGAAGGAGAGCTGGGTCTTAGTGTTGGAAAAGTGTTTTTGTCTTCAGTTTACACAGTGCAGAAAAAGGAGAATGGAGAGTGGGTGGGAACAATCAGCACTTTATACCTGGAACAAAACCTCACAGTAGGTACAATGTTACATTTGGATAGCAATGAAAATTTAAAATCCCAACAGAGCAGCTTGTTGTTCCACACCTGATCAAAACTGGTCACTTAAAACCATTTTTCAATGGCAAAGAAGATTCCAGCAAAAGATTTAATGATTATGAACAAATATCACTTTCTGTGAGAAAATACCCAGTTTTCTCAAAAAGCTAAAACATATGGGCCCAGATAGTAATTTTCAGTGGAAATTGTGGAATCTTATGATATACACAGCTTACATCAGAGGGAAAAACATTTTCTGATCAGCTTTGTAGGCCCTACTATTCCTGAATTCCTAGCATGAATCAGCTCTGAGTAAGGAAATTATAGGATTGTGGTATAACACTTTTCTTCTAGAGATGTCAAAACATTTCCCAAAGGCACTGATGTCTTTTCACCATAGGAAGACTGAGGAGAAGGAGAAGGAGAACTGAAGGAGGGTTTTAAAGCCAGTGTGAGGAATGAGACCTGCACATCCTAGCTCCCCATGCAAGTGCCCTTTCCAGGAAGTTGTGGGGTATGTTATTATCAAATGAAAACTCCAAGTTGATTTTTCAGAGTTAGGAAAAAAAGACAATGAATAGTCACAATTAGAAAGCTAATGCTGACTTTTTCTGAAGAGGAAAAGTATAGGACTGCCCATTTCTCTCCAAACTGAACCAAAGACTGTAGAACTCTGTGTGAGCATTGTTATTTTCCTTTATCAGCAAGGCATTGTTTTGTTGCATGAAATCTGGATGTTCAATAGGTTTGATTTTCCAAGCATCTGGGTTATCTTGCACTGTGAAGACTCTCTCTTAATCTCAATTGCTGTGCTTTTCTCAGTGCCATTCCCAGCTGCTCAGAAATGAGCACAGTGCTTTCATCTGTCTTTTCTTGCTCTTATTAGGGGGTGACAGTCTCAACAATACCTGTATGTAGGAAAATATGCAGGTTTTAATTATTTTTTTAAGTGATTGTCAAAAATTATGGTCAAAAAGGTGTTGCTTTTACATAATGAAAGTTCTGCCACACTAATGATGTATTTCTTTAGAGGGATGGGCTTTTTTTATCAGTTTGCTCTAACACATAATTGCAGCCAATCCTTATGTATCCACAGGAGACAAGGGAACAGAAAAGAGCTGAAATATGCAGAGTTGGGTCATAGGTGCTTTCCAAGTGAAGTTGATATACAATTAGGATTCATAGGATTCATGTCTGTATCTGAACATTTAGCTTCTGACAAACATCTTTTTGAGACACTAGGTAGTGGATAAGCCATTTTTTTGTCCTGTCCTCATAAGCCCTTTTTCTGTAAAGAAATCCTCCTCATGACATGAAGTGGCCATGATTTTAGAGAATACCTATTGGGACGACTTTAGTGCCAACATAACAGGAGAGAAAGGGGGGAGCAGAATCCTTGGTAAGATGGGACACTTCAGTGAAAGGCTCTTTGCTCTGAACAGTGTTCAATGCCACCAACAGCATCAACATCAACAGCAACAGTGTTCAATGCCATAAAAGCAAGCTGGAAATGGCTGAAAATGAATGTCAGCCTTGCAGCTATCCTGGAGGCAGAGCAACTGCAATGGGAGACACAGATCCCCCTGAAAGGTTCCAATATGTGGTGTGTTGTCATTTCTGCTGGAGTTTGCACCTTTCAGTTCAAGGAACTGTTTCATAACCCAACCCCTGTAAGGGCAGGACTACAGGTTTTGCTGTCCAGAAAAGGCCAAACATGCTAAATCTTCAAGTTTCATAAAGTGGTGGCCATACACAGACTTGGCCCAGGCATTTTTCTCTTTGAAGCCCTGGGGGAGAGAGCAAAGGGAAGAAGGTTTGCCAGGAAGGAGGAAGCAATGTGTTCTGAAGGGAGGATGGAGGATTAGATTTGCAAAGGTGTCCACTTTTGCATTTCCTACCAATAGTTACAGCATGCAAAGCAAATTCCCTCTTGGGGATTTTTCTGGGGCTGCTGTGTTGCCAATGGCTCAAGAGAACAGGCTGCCCTTAAATCAGGGTGAGTGAGAAGTCATTTTACACCCAGCTCAGCCAGCCCAGCTGTAGGAGTGCCACCCTGGGGGTCAGAAGGTCTTTGTCCCACTGCTTTGTCCCACTGGGATCCAGCAGATCCCAGGCTGAGCTCTGAGAAACACAGCACCAGAAAAAAGAGGATGTTCTCTTCTCTGGACCACAATCACACTCCTGTCACTGTAACAAAATGTGTGAGACAAGGAAATAGTGAGAGAATGCACAGTAGCTCTGGAAATGTCATCATCAGGTCTTAAGTTAATGTCACTTGGATTAGAGGGGGCTATTCACATCAGCTGGAAATGTGGCCAACAAACCAAGACAGACAAGTAGGTATGAAGCCAGTCTGCATGCTATTCAGTATGAAATATTTTCCAATTTTCTTACTGCAACTGTATTTATGAAATATGTGCTCAGCACATGGCCACTGTGGGCTTTTTCAGTGTCTAGCCAATGCAATATCTGCCCCTTGTATTTTAGATGCAGTGATACTGAAACTTTAGATACCTGAGGCTACAATAAGGACTGCTAAACATTTTTCTTTTCTATGTGAAACTCAAGAAAGCAGCTGATCTGCACAATAGCCCATTCTGCATTCTTAAAGGCTTATTGGTAAAGGTTTAATCTACAGCCCAACCCTCCTGGGTTGGGCAGCCCAGGGCAGAAGAGGCCTTTGTGTAATGTACTTCACTGAAGGTTTTTAACAAAATAGATTACCAGCAAAAAGAGTTATTTTGCTAGCCCAAGTGTGCCTAAGGACTTTGCCTGCATAAGAAAAGTTGATTAAAAAAAAACCATAACCAAGCAAAGGACAAATACAGTAAGTTGCTTCTCACCAATGATCTGGAAAATGACACTGCAAGCAGAAGCAGGAATCCTGTGTTAGACTTCCTCTAGCAGCAGATCAAAGTCTTCTCCTTCTCATTGGTGTTTGCTCTTTCTGCTGTAACTTACAGCTCTTCACAGGGCAGATAATATAAACCTCATTAATTCACTTTTACTTTTTCTTACCTTGCATGTTTTTTTTCTTTTACCTGGGGTTCTTTTTCTTATCCAACAGCTCCCAGATGAATGGGCACGCAACTTTTGAGGACTGGGGAATGGATTTCAGTTTGGAAAGGATGAGGAAGGACAGGAGCCCCTTCACTTGCTACTGCTAGATAAATCATCCCCTGATATCCTAGACTGCATGTCTGACACTGGTGCTCAGAGGCTGCAGTATGAGCTCTCCTTGGGTGAGACAGTTTTACCTCCCAGATGATTATAACCAGTGGGTAATAAATCCACTGATGTTCCTAAGTGACCTTTTAAAGTGAAGACCACTTAATTATCTATATGACACTGATTCAGAGAAAAAAAATATATTCTGTACATTTTTTCAAAGCACAAGATGTTAAGGATGCTTTTTTAAATGGCATTAAAATTAGAAAAGCATCCTTTAATATATTTCTAAATGTACGTAAGGACCTGCAGAAATTAAAAAGTGTCTTGAAGTGAAACTATGGCAACTCAGTAGTGGTCAGCTCTGGCAGCCAAACACACTCTAAAGATGAACTGGTTTAGGTGTTTATCTAGGATGCAGACAAGGAGATGCTGCTGTTCCCTTGGGCATGCAGCATTTGCCAGCAAGGGCCAAGCAGTGGCCAGGGACTGCCCAGGTAAGGGTGCTGAGCCCAGGTGGCCTCGCTCCCCCTTTCCACAGTAGGCACAGATGTGGCTGGTACTGGTTGGGACGCCCCATTAACACATTAAGCAGGACTATAAGGAGCAGCTTGCTGGTGATTTTAATGAGGGGGAAAAGAAAGGATCTAAAAATGTATTTGTGCCTGGCAGGGTTGATCTGCAAAACTAATCCTTTGCATCTTCCATCTGTGCTTTCACGGTTAATTGACTTATCCATGCAATGTTCCTCTGAGGTATGGATTATCTGCACTTTCATAGTGATAAACCCGAGTGCTCAGGGGTTTGAGACACAACTTGCCCCAAGCCCTCAAGGGATTACAAGGCAGAGAACAGAGTGGACCTGGGTCCCCCCCTTTGCACCCCCAAGGTGGGTTCCTTTTACCCATGGGGACTCACAGCAATGCTCCACATGGCAATGAGCCACCACGCTGCACCCTGTGCCCCTCACCATTGCCCAAAAACTTCAGCAAGGATTTGTGGATCTGTCCAGAGCATGAAGTGTGGAGCTGCTCTTGTCCCACACATGTGAGCCCTGAGGTACAGGTCAGGCCCTGCTGATGGACAAATGCCACAGCCCCCATCATGTGGCTGGGTTTATTTTTAGCTATCCCAGTGTCAATATCCACACAGCAGCAGTGGCCACATCGATCTCGCTGATGCTTTGAAGATCAATGTTTGTACCAGCCCTGGCTGCTGCTCTTTGGGGTGATCAAAGCTCCATTCTCCACTCCTAAAGCTGAACTTCATCCCTCTGGAAGCTGTGGGTGACTTTCACCTGTTACATGCTTTGGGTTACACCTGCATAAATCCTGTAAGGACTCACAGAAGACAAACATCAGCTGCCTTTGCAGCTGCCTTTGCAGCTGCCCCCCATGCCAGGGATTTCTTTCCTTGACTAAATTGACTTCTTCCCCAGATCTTTAACTGTGTTTTTGCACAACAATGATGCCTTTTAAATTGTTTTTAATAAGCAAATAGCCAAGAAGTGGTCATATCATCACAAATGCAGTAGTAGATAAAAAGCAAGTGAGGAAACACTTTGCAGGAAATTTGGAGGAACGTTAGGTGTCTAGCAGTCATAACATCCAGGTAATGATAAGACTTCAGTGCCATGTTAATTAATTGTTTAATTTATTGAACTTTGCAAAGTTAATGACCTTTGCAAATGTCCCAAAGGTTTTGGGCAGATTTCAGTTTTTTGACACATATTGTAGAACACCTAGCATTATTTTAAAAAGTTCATCTCCACCATCACTGTGATTGCTTCTCTTATTGCAAGCAAGGTATTTCAGATGGGCAATCAGGGTGCCAGGATAATGAGCAGAAACCTTAATGAGATGCTGTCATCCTTATTTCTGACAGAATTGTGGCACAAGAAACACACCAAAAATTACATTTTTCTTAGACAGCAAGAGCACATGTCACCTTTCCCTAGCACAGGTCAAGGCAACTGAGCCTTAGAAGTGCCAGTTCATGCCACTTACTATAATGAAATGATAATGGACCTGCTAAGCTGGAGCCAGTCACACTGTAGCTCTTTGAAGTTGGCTGAGATGATTCCCAACACTGACATATCTTGGTGAGTTTTCTTGTTGTTTTCAGATAAAGAAAGACTGGGGTCCCTGAATTGTAACAACATTTAATAGTGCCATGAAATCCAGCATCAGCTATTAATTCAAATGAGGCTTTTATGCAAGTGGGGATTGTTGTTTAAATCAGGCTGAAAACAGGCTGATGATATATATTCATTATATGTGGAAGGTCTCCTGTGCCTTGCTGGGGATGCTGTGCTGGCATCTTTATTTTGTATCTTTATAGACATCCTTGGAGATGCATAAATGTCCCATTACCACTGCCCCAAGGAACTGAATCTGGGGATTTAATGAAAGGAGTATGAATGAGCTGAATGGACGTCTGATTTTTCAGCTCTTGTCTTCTTTCCAATGTCAGTGAAGCCTTGGTCAGAAACAATCACAGCTGGAACATGCAGTGGCCAACAGCTGGGTGGCCAAAGGGCATCACCAGGGGGGCTTGGAGCACAAAGAGTGACCCAAGGAGGGGCTCACAGGCAGCTGCTGAAGCAGCCAGGAGCATGGCTAGAAATATCCACCACAGCATAAGGCAACATGCTACCAACTTCAGGTTTGGGGCAGTGATGGAAGCCCCAGTTGAGGTGAAAAGGAAGGGATGTCTGGCTCCCGCACCAGGAGGTAAATCTAAGGGATAGTGATGACTCTGGGTTTCAAGCAGTTCTCTGGTTCTAGAGAGTGGGATTCATTAGGGATGAACAAACAAATATAAAAATACTTAAAATGAAAAAATGTAAGATTATCACAAAGAAAAATGGTAGCACATGTTTCCCTTGGTCCTGTGCTCTGGCATCTGATTATGTCCTGTGAAGCACTCCATCAAATAAGGGGAGTGAAGGAACTACCTCAGACTGTCATCCAGGGGATCCTCCTCTCTGCAGGGTGTTTTACATGCAGAAATACCTTCTGAGACCTAAAAAATTCTGTCCCAGTGTTCACCCTCAGAGGGATCAAAACTGCACACACACTTTGGAGAAGAAATGGTCTCTGGTGGCTCTTTTCATTTGGGGTTGTGATTTGCATTAAAACTAACCCAACCTTTAAAGATTAAAAAATCTCTGTGTGAAATAATATTTTAAAGAACTCCTTTTGGGCAACCCCAGATTATTTTTATTTATTATAATTATTATTATTTTTTACTTTTTCAACCTCTTTTTTACCCTTGCTACATCTTTAATTTTTGCTTCATGATGAGCCCTTCTATTAATTCCCTCCTTTTCTCCTCTCTCTCAGGCCAAAATACCACAGTTCAGGATTTGCACACTTGTAATAATATTACACTTCAGAAAAATGATTATTTTTCTCTTAATGTCTTGTCTGCCCTGTGAGACCTGGTCTTTTCTTCCAGCACACACACAGATGTTTCCAGAGAGCATCAAGTGCATTTGTGAGCGTTTGCAGAGTATCTAGGATAATCAGGTTTCTAACTGAGAGCATAATAGCTGTGCTTTAGCAGAGTTGCAGCTTTGGGAAACGGTGTTTAATTTGACAGCAATATTGACATGGATGGGATTGGAGCCCTTTACATTGGAGAAACAGCTTCTCTTATCTTGTTCTGTTGATTTCTTCATGCAAACCAAACACAAACGCTCAGTGTTTGTTGCTTTCTGCATCGTGCCCTGTTTGAATGGTTACTGAAGTGGATGAATAAATCATCTGACTGTTGAAACTGCATACATAGACCTAATGCTCTGGTGAAAGGCTTTGTGTGTGTTTTGACTGTTAACGTCCAGAACAGCAAATATGCCTAGCAGCAAAAGGGAACTATAGCTCAGGTGCTATTTAGGGAAGAAAGCCCCTTCATATATCTAGCACATGTTTTGTCAGAAGGATGCTCAGCCTCGTGGTTGTACCTGCTGGGAGCCAGGACTGCCAGAGGATCCTCTGCTGGGCAGAGATTTTGTATAGTAATTCTCAATTTGAGTCTGTGACCCCCATCTCTACAACTCCCATTTTTCATCTGTAGATCCTCAAAGCATCTGTAGATCCTCCCAGTGAGCTAGGATGCAGGCAAGGAAAAAGAAGGTAGACAGAGCCTTGCCCAAGCCACCAAGCCAGAGCCTGATCCTGGGAATCTGCTTCTTCAAACAGTAGTCCCCATCTCTGCTGAGGTGGTTATTTATGTGGTAAGAGGCAGTTTTACCTTCCTAAACTGCCACACTGGCCTAACAGGAATCCTGATACAATGGCTGAGATCACTGATGTGTCATAGAGATAAATGCTTCTCAGTTATTGGAGGAGGATGGATAGACCCTGATGGTCCTGCCAAGCAGGGCAGGATGATGAACTGGCTTTGCTGTAACCCAGTCTTCTCAGACTTGTACAATGACCTAGGGTCCTCAGATATGACTTTTTATGTCTGCCATCCAGATTTGAAAGGCAGCTAAGTCAGCCTTATTAATATCTCAAGACTTTAATATTCATCATACTGCTTTTGCTTCTGTGGAAAAAGCCTAACTGTTCCAGAAAAAAGCAGGTCATTAGAGCCTTAAAGACAAACTCCAGTAAAACAGCTCGAGTTTCCAGCCCTTGCTGGAATTGGTGCCATGTAAGGGTAAGTGGCAAATCATTTTGAAAGCACTTACTCATGCAAATGCTGCATCAGTGGAACAGCTTGCAAAGAGCAGGGGTGTGTCCCCTCTTAACCTCCTCAGAGGCAAGTCCCTCTCCCTGAGAACACACAGAGAGGATCTCAAAGGACTGCGCTGGCAATCTCAGAGAGGAAAACCTTTCTCCATTTTGAAAATACGCCCTACAACCAGCAACAAATAAACACAGCTCCAGTTTGTCAGTGCTGCCAAAGCAACACACCCAGTACAGCTCTGTTCCTCCCCTTGCATCACTGACAAAGCTGCCGGCTGAACTGCGCCTCTATCCTTGGTGCCTTGGCATGGTACCAAGCAGGAAGGACACAGATAAGCTCTCGGGATCCCAAAGGCTTCTGCAGGACTGCTAAGCTCAAAAAAGAGCCCAGTGCCTTGCTACTGGCTAGTAAAAAGAGTACATTTCACTCTTAAAATCCTTGCCACAAATCTGGCCTTTCTGAGAACAAAGCTTTATATATGCCAGGAGATTGCTTCAGAACGAGATCTGATACATCACAATTTTTTCACCTTGTTTATAACTTCATCTATAGCTAAAAAGGAGACTGAAGAGGAAGTGCCATCCCAGAGAGGATGCACCCAGCCATCAGCACAACCCACAGCCTGTGCCAGGCTGCATCCTCCTGGCACCTCTGGAGAAGGGAGTCCCCAGGCTGGCAGTGCTGTGAGCTGCACCCACAGGGTGGGCACCTCTTCCCCATGCCACCCCAGCCAGTGCTGTTCTCACTTCCCTTTGCCATCCTCAAAAAAATAAATCAGCTTCTTCATCACCAGGAGTTGCCGAACCTGCCTGCACGGCCTGGGCAGTAGCAGGTGGTACTCACGACCATGTCCAGCACATTTGCTTTTTTAAAAATATGTCATAAAATAAAGCACATTAAATTACTGACAGTTTGTACTTTTGGGCAGTTAGACACCTTTTTTTTGACTGCTGACCATTTAGGGGAAGAGGACAGAAGAAAGGAATTTCAGGAGATTTTCAGGTGTGTATTTTTTCTGAATGAATGAAAGAAAGTTAGATAGATAGATAGATAGATAGATAGATAGATAGACAGACAGATAGGTAGATTTTCTGAAGCACAGGGAATTAATTGTTGAAAGCAGGTATTTTTAATGAGGGAAGGAAAAAAAAAAACCTAAAAGGGACTGGTTCTTGCAGAGCATGAGCAAATCTTTCCCTTGTTTAGGTAACACATAAGAAGTTTGCTTTCATGAAAAGCAAAGGAAACCTGGAGAAGCAGTGATGAGAGAAGCACAGTAGCAATAATATCCAAACCATTTGGAAGCAAATGTTGTGCTTATGGAAGTATGCAACGAAATTTAAAAAAAAAAACAAGCATGAAAGGCACTCCGAGTGTTAAATATTCATTAGTATTCCCCGCACCGCCTGTTCTAAATATAAGATACGTTTCAGCACAGCCCTGGTGTGTGACGGGGATGTTTTCCCCTCCCTCACAGGATGCTGTACCGCTCAGCTGGCGGGGCGTTCCCATGGCAACAGGGCGATGCTACCTTTTGTTAGCGGGATGGAAGGACCGCGGCGGGGTCGGCTGGGGGCACTCAGCCGGGCAGGCTGCGCTGCCATTGTCCTGCCACCGGCAGCTCTGGGGCACAAGGCAGGAGGAGATGGCACCACAGAGCAGCAGAGTCTGGGTCCAAATCCAAATTCCCTCCGTTTTTCAGGGCTGTTACCAGCAGCACAACTTGGCTCTGCGCTGGCATCCCCACCCTGAAGGTTAGGAAGTGTTCAGCTTACGGAATTTTATCCCAGCCTGGATGCGCCCACAAAGGGTGAACAAGAAGAAGACTGAAGGCTCAGATACATGCTACAGAGTTCAGCTGTTTCAGGACCCTTAGCCAGCAGTCTGACAGTGAACATAAGGATTTTTGGGGCAATTTTTCCCAGTACTGGGTACACAGGGCAAGATTAAGCTCTATATACAGGCATCTAAATTCAGCCATTTGGATACTTGGCTAAATATCACTAGAATCTCTTCTCTCTTGTCCCTGGAGGTTTGTCAAGGTAGTCAGCAGAGCCTAGAAAGAGATGGAGCTCCAAGGCTGAAGCCAGGTAGGATATACCAGGTTCCATGTAGACATCTGCCTTGGTCTGCTGTCTGGAGTCCAGTAGACATTTAAATTATAACAACGTAAGAGGGGGTTGCAAGGTTTCTCACTCCCATGACTAGTTAGGGGTGATTATATTCCCATCTTCTAGGATATGGTGGTTTGAATCCAAGACAGGATGAACCTCTGCTATACCTCTGTGAGCCAGACAAGTTGGTCCCTTCTTCTACAGATGGAGAGTCTGAGATATGCTGGGTGTAGCTGCCCAGGATCTGAGTCAAATGCTGCTCCCCTCTCCAGAAATAGAATGAGGACACAAGTGTTCACATGCTCCTTTTGCCTCTGCAGTGCCTTTGATCTGCAATCACAGGAGCAGAGGCTGTAGAACGAGTCTGCAGGAATTTGAGCATTGCTGTGAGTCGCAGCCCAGCAGAGGAACAAGGTGTCAAACCATGGCACACACTGTTGGGGCACTGCTCCCCCAGCTAGAGCAACCAAAGCTCTCATTTTAAAGTGAAAATAAACTTCCTTGGCTCCCACAATTTTAGATAAACTTCCTTGACTCGCTCCTACAATTTTAGTTGTAAAATTACTGCTCTGAACATGAAGAAGGGGTTGCAAGCAGTCTGGAGCACACCTGCTCCTGTAGCACAAGGAGGGCAAGCTGGTGATTGCACAGGCTAAAGCAGAGCATCTGCCTGGATGTTGGTACAGCTCTAGTCCCACCTGGTGCCTGGAGTTTGTGAGGAGGATGATATGGTGCACAATACCCATCCACCCACTGACACTCCAGCTCTGATAGGAGATTGCCAGGCTGTCTGAAGAGCCAAGACAAAACACAGGCAGAACCACTGGTGAAGGTGGATGTGAACAGACCTTGCTGTCACACACACCACTTCAGCTGTGGCTCATGGTAATGCCATGCAGGAGCTGATAACTTGCCCAGGGACCCAGAGCATCCTTGGGATGCAGCTGGGGGTCTCAGCTTGCACTGCCCAGATAGGGAAACTCGCTGCTGGCTCACAGCCACTGGTGCTGCTCAAGCAGCATCATACTTTTTCCCATTCCTGCTCATCCTGCTGAGCTGGGCTCTGCTCTGACTCATGCAGTATCAGCAGAATTCCCAATCCATTCAGATCAGAGAGCCTTTGAGTGCTGCTGAACCAGAAAGGACCCAGCTTGCTTTTCTGGTCCCAGACTGAATTACTCTGTCGGACTTTAGGAGAAATGCCTTTTTTTTTTTTTTTTTTTTTTGCTTGTAAACAGAGATAACATAGGGAAGCTCATGAGGCACTGTGATGTAGCCTAGTTCAAAGCAGAGCTGAGCTTTAAAAGAACTGGGTGTTCATACGCTGCTATGGGTACATCATATATATTATCATATTGCATTAATCTGGACCACCTGACCTGACATCTCCAAAATACCCAAAAGCTCTTCTCCCTTTATGTTCCTCTTGAGGCTGTGGACATCAAATTCTCCTGACAATTTGGACAAGATGATGCTTCACAGATGCACAGACTTGTAAACCTTTCATCAGAGGCTGGCACAATGTTGTACAGCAGAAATACCACAATGGCCTTGTCTTACTGGAGCCTGGAATTCCTGCTGCCATTTATTCAAAGTCTTATTAAAGTCTTGGAAATACCAATAGCAAAACACACTTATATACAACCAGAAATGGATGAGCCTGTCAGCATTCTACAGTCTCTGTATCTCTGGAAACCTTATCTCTGCCTTCGGTATGATATGATCAGATTCCTCCACATTTGAGAAGAACCTGAATTCAGCTGAGAACAGTTAATTATGTTTGAAATTAATATTAATCACTGTAGGGGACACCTCCCCTCCCTGTTTTTGCCCCATAAAGAATAAAAAGAAAAATGGCCTTAAAGTGCAATATCTACATGGTTGAAAGGACTGGAAGAGATAGAGAAGAAAAGGGATGTGTGGGGCTGAACACCTTCATATATGTCACTGTCTGGGAGCCCTTCTACTGGGCTTGAAGGGCAGGATTTTTATCTGTCTCTGGGCTCATGCCAGGCTTTGCACCCTGGGATACCATGAACCAATGATGACACCACCATGAACATCTTCCATTGCACCTTCTCCTTCTCAGTGTAGCCTCCAGGCTGAGCGGAGCATGAAGGATACATGGGGTCAGAGATGGTTCCCAGTCTGAGCAGCCAGTCACTTTGAGAAGGAACTGGTCCATCTTTTTGGTTTTGCAGGAACATCAGTGGCTGGCTTGGACCAGAAAGCAGAGTTTTAGATGGTAGAAACTAATTGAGGTGAATCCCCATCATCATCCAGAGAACATGTGGTATTTTCAGGAGTTAACCAGATCCAGCTCAGTGCATGACTCAGACAGCCACTGTCCCTGAGCATGTAGCTTGTAGCATGTAGCAAGAGTTGGTGTAAAAGGCATTAGCAATTTCCACCTGTAATAAGCTCCAACCAGCCTGGCTGATTTTTCTAACACTGAAAATCGAGTTCTGGTGGTGTAACAGGGTTTTTAATTTTGCTTTTGGACAGCAGTTGGGTACTGGTATGTGGAAGGTTACCACCTGGGATGAGGAAGTGGGGTAGCCCCGGAGGAGCTGACCTTAGGAGCAGTGATGGGCAGCTGTGCTCATTTGATGGCATTTCAAAAGGGTTTTACTTTGGACTGGTCTGGTCCTGTGGACTGAACGCTGGTGTGTTTGTAGGTGTGAAGCTCGTTTTGTAGTTGGATTTTTCTGTGAAAGAGCTTCAGTCCTAGCATCACTTCATGGTGGAAAACAAAATGCATAAAGCAGGAACAACCGGGGAATTTTCCACAAAGGCACGCTCTGATCTGAATTAAAACGCTAATAGAAATGCATTCAGGGAGTATCTTTTGCTGACCAACTTTGCAGGAGTATATTCCTTTTGTTTAGTGCGCTTTTCTTTCTTTCTCTCCCTGAATTCCCGGCTGACAATTGACAGGAACTCCCTTTCAGCGTGGGTTCGGTCACTCGCTGGCGGCAAACGCGCCCAGCAAAAAATGCTCCAACTGCCGGCGTTCCCCGAGCAGGGAAAACCTCCTGGGCTGAGGCTTGGAATGAGGATTACACCCTTTTAAATCAGTACCGGGGAAATCCACGATCTCCCACGGTGACGAAGTTTTCTCGGCGCTTCCCTCGCTCGCAGGGGGAGCGGAGCAGCGCCAGCCCCGCAGATCACGGTAGGCAGGGCAGGGTCCCGCACCGTCCTGCCCCGCGGCTGGGCTGGGATCGCCCGTCCTGCGCTGGATGCATTACGTAAGGCAGGGCTCGTTTGTCAGCCGCGATGGCACAAACATAGCTGCGGGCGGATTATGCACGGAGAGCGAGAGAGGAGGCGGAGGGAGGAAGGTCTCTCCGGGAGCTCCGCGC
Organism: Lonchura striata; assembly: GCF_050655825.1. Lineage (NCBI taxonomy): Eukaryota > Metazoa > Chordata > Aves > Passeriformes > Estrildidae > Lonchura > Lonchura striata. Next base: position 69,564,129 of record NC_140741.1, read on the forward strand.
GGCTGAGGATCGCTGGCGGTGGCAGCGCCTGAGCTGCCCTGAAGGGTGTCGCTGGCGGTCCCTGCCATGCTCTTGTTCGTGTGGGATGCTTGAGACGGGCACGAGGTACTAAGTTGGGGGACGACGATTGGCATGAGGATCGGAGCAAAATGGAAGGGCTTCTGTCTCCGATGAGAACGAAGGTAGGCAAAGATGTTAATGTCTTTTGAGGCTCAATTTACCCGACGAGGGGAAGGGGAGTTGCGGGGCTAGCTCTGTGAATAGGGGGCTTGCCGGGCTTTTGTCTCTTTTCTTTCCTGTCTCTTTTCTCTTTTCTTTCTTATTTTTCGAAACTATGCTCGTGAATGTAACTCGGCAGAGGAGCGACAGCAGTTGCCTCCAAGAGGGGAGTAACGCATCACTCTTCCTCGACAGAGATGACCTTTGCAAATGAGTTTGCCTTTTGGAGTAGACAGCCATATTTTTGTTTGAATTTCCAGTTGGAGGCTCTCATTGTGTCTGTGTGTCTGTGCGGGCTCCCGGGGGAGCCAGCCGGGGGAAGCGGAGCCGCGGCGCAGGCACGGATGGGGACACCGGGCTACCCCAGCGTGGTGTCCTCAGCGGCAAGGCGGGCACGGGCAAGCAAAGTGGGCGATTTTGTGCCCAAATACCCCGCCAGGGTGGGAGAACCTCTCGTTGTGGACCCAGACAAGAAAGCTGTAACAGAGAGTGAGTGTGCAGAGCTAAGGAATTGCTGCGCTTGTCTGCTGCCTTCTGACACTGTCAACTCTCTTTAAAGGTTTGTCAGTAATCCTCAGTATTAAAGAAACTTGAATTCCAGCAGGGAAACGACAGAGATAAAACAGTGATGGTTTAGTTTGTAAAATTCCTCCCCATTATATTATTTCTTTGAGGTCCTGGGGGATACAATGAATCCTGACTGCATTTTATTTAGCACATGCCTCCATCCCATGTGGTAACTGCCTTGGGTAAATCCTGATTTCAGTCCATCACCACATTCAATCCAACTCAGTTGTATTGTATCTCAAGACTGGAAGAATCGGAATTCAGTGGCAATTCTTGCTGGCAACAGGGTGTCTTTGTATGTCTTAGATGCAAACAGTTTTGAAGGGGCTGTCAGACAAGAGTTGCTTTCTATAAATGCCAGACTTGAAGAAATTCTGAGAAATTGTCTGGTCCAGCCCTTGTGCTGAAGCAGATCAGCTAGTCTGGTCTCCTCAATTACATCCCTGCCACTCACTATCCTAAATTAAAGGCTCTTCAATGATTTAAGGTCTTTTCAATATTAAAACCAAGAAAAGTGATTTAAATAAAAATAATTTGCCAACAAATGTCTGCACTGCAATTCTCCAGGGGAGTAATATTTTTTCCATTTTAATTCAGGGGTTTTTTTTGTCTTGAACAGTAAGTTGATAATTTAAAAAAGAACCTGCCAACTTCATATAGCTCTCCATTACCAAGAACAATGCTATGGGCAGTTTTTAGAATGAAAGATTTATAAGGGATTATAGACCCAGCCATTCATATCTCTCATTACTGAGGAATACATACATTAATGTTAGGCTTTGCAAGGCATTTCTCAGTCTTATTTTTTAAAAATCAGATAATAGAGGAAACCCCTAGCAGCTGCCCAACATTTCCATCTCATTTCCATTATTAGAAAATGTAACTTTCATTGATTTAGCTGATGTTTCCATTCTGCTCCTCTAACCAGGCTTGAAACAACTGCTGAAAGCAGTCTCTCCCAGGACTGGTGAGCTCTCAGGCTGATGTGTGGATTACAGTCAGGCGTGTGTAGTAGCAGCACCTGCAGCATGTGTGAAGCTATAAAAATGACAGAGTAGAGTAAGGGAAGTGGTCCAGGACCGGATATTCTGTTTGTTCATCTGATCTGCTTCATAGCTGCAATGTAAATCCCAGTAACACCATCCATAAAGTGTAATCTCAATTGCCACTGTCAAGTAATTTATTGATCCTATAGAAGAGTATGCTTGGGAATATAGACATGATCCTTTGGATCACAATCTGACTTAATATTAGAGAAACTGAGAGATTCTGACCTCCTTTGTGTATGAAAAAAGCTCCTCAAGCCACAGAAATGTGATTTTAAATCAGCTATTGCAATGATGTAAGATCAATGGGATTCTCTGGAAGATCCAGATCTTGACGTTGGCGTTACGTTGCTGTTAATCTGGAGTAGCTCCATGGCAGCTGATTGAGATATTCAAATAGACTTTGTGAAATAAAGGTCAGGATTTGGCCCTTATATTTTTACCTTTCAGAGGAACAACAATACATAGATCACTTGAATCTATTCGAAATCTTATCGCATTTCCAAGATGCTTCATGGCTGGCAGTGGATCCCTGATCCCTGCCAGAAAATCAAGTGTAAAACCTATTAAATCCCCAAATATAACGTTAATACATGACGACTACACAAAAAAACTTGACAACAGCAAGGCTGCCAATGTGCCGAGACCCCTGCCTGCTACACTCCCTGATACTGCCTCGTTTTAACTCCTCTATTCCCCCGTCTGTCTGATCCCATCTGTTGTCACTTGTTTTACACTGAGGCTGAAACTGTTGGGGCATATTAGAAGTTTTTTTGTCCTTTGGTTTGTATAGTGACAAGAAGGGCAGTGGGCTTCTGGTCATTTCTGGCAGAGCTGCCTGGAAAGAGCCTGGAGCATCTGGGAGCTCCAAGACTTGAACCTGTGTGAAAACATGCAAATAAAAACTCCATTTAATCCTCAGAGTCTCAAGCAGCTCTATTTAACCTGCTCAAATCTAGACAGAAAACCAAAATCAAATAATTTTCTTTGTTTCCATGGGTAAGTAGGAGCAAGAGCTGACTCTGCAGGCACTTCTCACAGTCTGTCACCAGCAGGTGAGGACAGCCTACATCTGCCTCTCACAGCCAAATGCAAGGGTCCCTGGAATTAAAATGAGGTCTAAATCCCTGCAGGTGGATTTAGGTGTATCTTGTGGTGGCACTTGAAAATAAGATTGCTGTCAGCTTTTTGATCCCTATTGTTCACCGGTGTTGTCACTCCACTGACAGAGGGACAGGTGGGCACATCTTGACTAAAGAAGTCCAGTTTATTATGCTTGAGGGCTGAAGCAGAGACATGGACACAATGTCCTTAGTTTTCCAACCAGCTCCATGGCAGGGCTCGCCAGCAAAGGGCTGGGAATGTACAACCAAGGGCCTATTTCATAGAGGACTTGTTTCTCATCCCACAAGGTAATAACCCATTTGGTTGCTGGGCTGTGCTGGGTGATCATACAGTGGGTACTTTAGAAACTCTTTAAAACATTTGGTAAATTGGGTATTAAACACCAAACACATTACACCGTGTAATGGACTCCACTGCAGCAAGCTGTGGGTGGTTAAAACATTTCTGCTTTTGTATAACCAGGGTGCACAGATGAAGGAATTCTAAGGAAAGGGAAGGGATACATGGTGAAATGGACTGGCATGTCAAAATTGAAGCAGATATGCAGAATGCAATGAAGAGTAAAGTTACTGCATTTTTTGTGTTGATGATTAAATTTCATTTGATTAGAAGTAATGGGTGGGTTGTAAATATTTAGTAGGTTAATAGAAATACTTATAAATATTACCAGAACCAGTTAAATTCTGTAGCCTAGGATGTCTGAGCCCTCATTTTCAGAGCAAATGAATGTACACAAGAGCAATGTCCCCATGCCACCTTAAGAGGCTGTGAAGTTGATTGAGTATCACAAAGTGAAAAGAATGAAGAAATGCATAAATATTGCAGTCCCTTTGTTAGCCTCCATTTTAATTTGTTTTATAATCCTCAACACATGCACAATTTGCCTTAACCCTCAGTGCATCGCCTTCAGCAAATTACACTGGCATAAGAATTTCAGTAATTTTAGTTTCTCTGCTGCTGACACTTGCCAGTGCATGCTACTGAATTTGCAATGAGCACCTGGCTCGAACCACGCAGAACTGGCTACTGCTCTATTTTCCTTTCAGAAGCCTGTGTTTGGTGCTTTTTTGTTTATCAAAGCACTGCCTCTCTTTCAGAGCAGCTGAAAGAACTTCTTCAATGAACTTTTCGTCTGTTCAGAAACACACGCGGAGGGTAAATGGAGATTAATTACTGCCGAATTTACTAAGGTTTGCATCCAAAGATAATGAATTTTGAGTGTTCCTGTGTACAGCAAATTCAGCAAGGGAGCTCAGTAAATAAAGTGTGTCGTATTTAGATAGTGCTCTTTAAGCATTAATGGGTCTGTTCTCGTTTATTGAATCTTATTCACTTTATCTGTTTATTGTAGATTTTGGGGATTAGCAAACTCCCATGGTGTTACTGTTGGTTTGTTAAGCCCTGTTGGCTCTGCTTTCAAAGCCACTTAGTTTTTGACCATGGATCTCTCCAAAAGAATGGTTAAGTTGTCCTTGTGACTTACTTAGAGAAGTTCACAGTGGCTCAAAGAAGAGAAACTTTGGAAAGTACACCATACCCTGAGAATCCTAAATAGCAAAGGCTGTGACAGCTGGCCTTTAAGATTGCTGGGGAGGAAGTCAGGAGGGGAAATTACCCCTGGGAAAGCAAAGTCTGGAGCCTGGGTTACACCTGTGGATTGCTGTAGTTTTTCACCCTTCTTGGATGGCACTGAAAGGAAGTTTATATAAGCAGGTTTTTTGCAGCTGCATGCAGCAAAACATTTGAACAGATTCAAAACTTTAACCTCTCTTTATTTGAAACTTTAAACTCTGCAGCTTTCCTGCAGAAGTTCAGGTTAGGACCCTGCACTGTCTGGACAGCTATGAATATTAAAATCACTTTACAGCACTCTTGTAGAAGGCAATAAGCAGAATAATTTCTTTGTATATGTTGTGAAGCCAGTCCTGGCGTTTTTAAGAATATCAAAAGACTAAAGTTGCCCCCATCCCTCCAAAAGCATTCACATTGCTCCTATGGAGTCCTTGTTTTGACACAACTGTGGTTTTCACTCTCATTTTGAGTATCCCATCATGATAGACACACACTGGTGCTAATGACACTTACAGAGTGAGATTTCCAAAGCCATCTATTTCTGGGGCTTCTGATCTGCCAGATGGAGTGACCTCACATGGGCAGTGAGCACACAAACACAAACACAGTATTTCAGGTTCTTGTGCAACCACCCACAGACACACAAAGCTCATAGCACGAACTGGGCAGTGCTGGGGCCACAGGGCCCCTGCTCAGGCTGTTGAGCAGCTGAAGGGACACCTCCTTCCCTGCCTTATTATCAATTTGACATGGAGGTCAATGAGGCCATATGTAATTCTCTGAGCTTGTAGATAGTTAAAAAGAAAGGCAATTGAAGAAATAATGAAGTCCTATGTCAGCTACTGTTAATCATAATTTAATAAATACCTGGGAGAGGGGATGTAGGGGCATAACTCAGAGCAGAGTTTGGCTTTGGAACAACTGTACCATAACATTATGCCTCTGGAAAAGCAGAGCAGTTTCCATCCTGTAACATTTCCTAAACCCATTCAGATTTAAAGACGATATATCACTGAACATAAAACCAAAAGGTTATTTTTCCTCCCCGGCTGTGCTTTGCAGCAGAGCAGCAAGCTCCATGCCTGACTGGGCCCTGCACACATGCCCAGTCACACCAGGGGTGGGTTTTTTACTGTCCAGGGAGGGGAAATGCTGTGTACCCTGGGCAGGAGCTGGGCACTGCATTGCTAATGGGAATTGCATTGCAGAGCACTGGGAGCTCAAAATCCAGCACAGGATGCTTAGTATTGGACCTGTATGCTTAGTGCTGGATCATGAGAACACCATCCCTGTCCCCAAATGCTCCCGACTGAAGGCTGGGAGGAAATAGGAGCATTTTGCCTCCGTTTTTAAGGAGGAAGGATTGCAGTTCAGATTCTGGTATTTCAGTCAGGTTCCAAAGCCTGGGGGATGCTGCCCATTTTCAGCATCCTCAGGAGCACAACTGAGTCCAGGCTACACTGTCCTAGGCTCCACCCTTGGCTGCACACCAGGCTGAGTGGGTTCTGCTCTTGCTGAGCTCTCCCATGACTATCAGACAGCCCCTGAGATGAGCCAGGATAATCACAATGCTGGGACAGCTCTGTCTTTCACAGACAGTTTGATCCCCTCTCTGCCATCACCAGCTCAGCATCAGTCCCACATCACTGGGAGGTGCAGTTAGGCTTGGCACGCTGTGGTGTTGGAGCCTGGAATGATCACAGCAGGCCTTGGTGACCAAAACTCTCACACCGTGTGCCAAATACCACTGGATCCTTTCAGGGGATGGAAATAGGAACTGCTCCCACCTGCCCTGCTCACCTCCCAGTGCTCAGACACCATGTCCCAGCTCAAGCCATCCTGCACCCTGCCCTCAAGTGTCTGTGTCTTGCTCAGCCTGTGCAAAACCAGGCTGGAGCAGAGGTGCCCAGGAAGGCCTGACATTCCCTAAACCTTTACCTGAAAGTGCCAAAAGACCTTCCCTTGGCTTCCATGGGACCTCACAGAAAAGCACACTGGGGGGCTATAAAGACCACAGAGGTACCAAAATGCAATTAATAATACCAATCATATCAATAACAGCAAAAACATAATAATAATAATGATAATGTTTCAAATGCAGTATGGCAAGGCAGAGACTGGAGGGAAGAAAGATGATGATGGTGGCACTAAGAGCATAAAGCTTGCTAGCTCAGTATGTGGGTCACAGGCATTTTTAGGAAGTGTAGAGAAAATACACTGGTGAGCTCTCATTTTCCCAGTCATTTCATTATTTTACTTAATGGCAGCTATTGTCGAGGCAATTTGCCACCCTTTTCAAAAGCAGGATTCAGACAGAGACACCCACTCTTTAGCTGTGAATCACAGGTTGTATTCCCTGGGGAAGGTCACAGAGTCTTAACTGCTGCAAATATGGGAAAGCTGAAAAATGAGAAAGATATTAGTGAGATGATTATGAAGCAAAAAATGATGCTTGCCCCAAAATGCCAGCCTGGTAGTTATCTATGGAGGAAAATAGCCCTCCTGCATGTCTGCCTGGTGTATTAGGTCATTCTGAAGGTAGTGATGGTAGGGAGTGCATGTGTTTAATGTTTGTGACTGTATGGAAGGAAATAAAACACTTGCATGATGCACATTTCATGTAAAAAATGTCTGCTCCACAACCAGTGCATACCAGCATAGCTCTGAGCACCCCAGCATGGACTTCAGTGATGGTCAGCTATTTCTTATAGGATTTTACTGGGTTTAAATAAATGTAAAATGTGTGCAGCTTTCTGTGGGCTTTCTTCCTGAGAACACACACGTAATGTACCTTAGCTTTCCCTGAGTGCCTCCTTTATCTATGTTGCAATATAAACCCCACCAAATCTGTGAGACCAAAACTCTGATCCCGTTTGGAATTCAATCAGCAAGACAAAAATCCCAGGCCCTTCAGGTTGCTCCAGTCCAGAGGAGAGCAGAGGACAGATGCAGGTGTCTTTTTGATGTGATTTATAAACATACTACAATGTCAATAAACATACAGAGTCCTTTTTCCCTGACCACAGCAGATATTAAACAAATGAGAGAGCAGATTCCCTCTCCAGGCTGGCTTCTTTCATGCAGCATTCACCCACACCTGTTTTTTCCTTGGTCCTTGGCTTGCTTATCCTGTGAGGAAGTTATTTCTTGCTCCCTCGTATAGTCACAGGGCATCACAGAACATGGTAGACCAGCTAAGGGACACAATCTCCTTTTCTCTTCAGGCTCAAAGCCCCCATTTTGGTGATTTGTTTGGGGTTTTTTAGGGAAAATCCTTGTTCCTTTTGTGCAGGAGCTCAGCTGTTGTGGCAGTGCTGTGTAGCAGCTTCCCAGCACCCAACCTCTCCTCATGTCCAGAACAGGAAAATCTCCCCAAATTCAGCTGTCCTGAGGCAGAGAGACATTGACTTTGGTCCCACACAACAGGCTGAACAGCTATTTAAGGCCGATTTAGTAGTAAATGCAGTATAAATATCAGCAGTATAAATTCACCACCCTTTTTTTTTGCCCTACAAAATCTTGTTCATGGGTCTCCCATGCAGCAAACACCAGAGAAATGTGGTGGCTCTCAGGACATGACACGGGGTCCCCTGGGCCACAGCACTGATGAGGCACAGCCCAAAGCAGCAGCCAAACCCATTCCAGTTCCTCTGAAAACAGGCAGATATCATCAACTTCTGCTCTTGGTGGCACAAACACTTGCAAAGTTTGGCTGTGCTGAAGGAACATTAAAGGTAGAAGACATCTCCCAGGTAGACAGCACTCAAACCCCTTGGGGCTTTGAAGACAGGAGGTCAAAAACAATATATCAAGTCAGTTATCAGCCAGTCCTGTCTTCCCTTCCTCCCCTCCCTCTGGCTCAGAGCTGCAGGAGCTCAGCTCCTTTGATGTAAACCTGTCAGACACTTTGGTCTCTTCTCTGCCCTGCCCTATTCTTCAACACACACATTTGTATGAGATTTTAATTATAGGCATGATCATATTGGTAGGAAAACCCTTCCTTAATTACACACTCAATTAATTTTAGTAGCTTAGGAGTTGAAATACGAAGTTGGGTGAAATCATTTCTGCTTCATCTAAACTTGAATCTCTCCATGGCCAGGTTCTGAATAATACTGTGGAAGTAATTTTTCTTTAGAAAAATGGATTTCATTTAGAAGAGATTAAATTGTTTTGGATAGAGGGAGTTAGAGTATTATCTAGTACCAATGATATTCTTTTCCAGAAAGCCTAATTACTTATAAGACTAATCTTTTCAGCAAATATTCCATGATCAGGCCAAAGAATTATACACCACAAATAAGGCAATATTTAGCTTCATTAGGGCTGGCACAACCCCACCCCTAATGTATTGTGGTCTTTAGAGATCAAGTGAGATGAGAGATTAAATGTGTCTTCATAACATCAGATACCTCTCCATGGCACCAGGGCCTCAATGCTCACACCCTCACTGGAATTTGGGTGGCACTTCTGCTTCTACTGATGGCACCCTGGTAGCGATGTCTGAGAAATATCTCGTCTGGAACCTGCTCATCTGAGCTTTAAGCCAGGATCTGTTCTTGTCTCTATTAAACTGGTGACTCCCAAGGTGTGGGACAGGAAGCCTGTGCTGCATCCCTGGGATCCTGGCTGCCACATGCAGCAGCGTGGAAAAAAAAGGCTCAGGTGGAAGGGAAAACACAGCCCAAGCTGGAATAAACAGTCCAGGAGGAGGGGAGGATGTGGACAGAGGATTAGGGCTGGAGAAAGGAGTTTGAGAAGAGGCAACCAGGACTAAACAGAAAAGTTCTGGAGGCAGGGGTAGAGGGACAGAGATGAGGTGGAGCAGTTGTGCCCACGACACGGAAACCCCCTTCAGACCAAATCCCATGTCCCAGCTGGATGTGGGTGGTAAAATGCACACCTGTAAACCTACTTTTTAAAGAGAGAATACCATCAAGATGAAAAGTTGGGAAATACTGGAGCAAGGGACATCCCTGCAGCCCTATCCCATCTAACAATGCAGTCCCACAAATGTTTTTTTTTCATGGGTTTCTTCTTGTCTCCTGCATAAGATGGACAGTGCTCATTTGCATTTTCCTCATTTCCTACCAAATAACCCTAGGTCTTATTTACTGAATATTGCCCTGAAAACAGAGTTATTCATTTTCTTGTGTTATTTTTCTGAATCATTAATTACAACAGTATCAAAGTTCATCAAAACCTGTAATCATACTCTGGTTTGTCTCTATTTAACTGATGCAGAATTGAGCCATGAAGGAATAATTTAAGATTTCATTCAGTTTTGGGCCATTTCTGACTTCTTTGCATCCTCAACATCATACAGCACTTTCTGTGTTCATTGTGTCCCTCACCATTTTGGTTCTGGTAGAGCCCAGGATTTCTTCAAGTCATGTGCTAAGAGTGTCTCTCAGAAACCCAAAAATAAAGTTTAGATGTCAAGAATTATTAGTAAAAGTTTGGGATATATGAGTCACTCATCACCAAATATTTTCACCCAGAGATTTCTTCACCTTCTGCATCACTCCCCAGCTTTATTCCTTGTGCACCTTCTGCCTGCCACAAATGCCAAGGAGCCCTTTAGAAAGCAGACACCTTCCCTGATTCATCCCTAAGGCAGCTCCACCCCACACAAGGAAGAAGGAAAATATGGGTGCAGAGGTTAGGGTGAAGGGAGCATCTGATCATGCAATTAAAAACTACATCATGAAACAACCACTCATGCCTGGCCTTTTCTAACTTTTCACCCTGATATCCACCCAATGCAGTGTGTAATATCATCAAGCACATGTCTGCTGTCACCTGGCTATTTTTCACTTAAGATAATGTTGTTCATTCCCTCTAAGAATTCTAGATAAATTGACTGCAGTTAATAATTTCTCTTTGCACCTTTTTGGAGTAACCCAGGCTGACAGAACAGACACCTGTGGGAGTAGGTGTGAGCAGGGCTGAACTGACTGTATGGAAATGCTGGGCAGCTTTGAATGCACAAATGAAAACAAAACACTGAGGAAAACCATGTGCTGAGGGTGGGGAGGGAATTTGTGTCCTCCCATTTGCATCTCTCTGTATGCCATCTTTGCCTGGAATAAATGTCTTTGTCCACATGAAAGCTGAATCTGATTACTTTCCCCCATTTGACAGAGCAGTAAAGAAAGCTTTATGAAATGGGTGTGACTTTTATGATGTGTTGCAACTCATTTTTAGAAATAAGTTTCTGCATATGCCAGTAGGTACCCTATTTTATATCACTCTTGTGCAGTTACTAATGATCTTTGCTTTCCTGTTGAGTGAAAATTTTCTAGTTAGTAAGCACCATATTATTATTAAAGTAGACTGTCAGGTAGATTGAGAAGAAAAAATTTAACAAAAAGTATTTTTTGTCATTTCTTTAACCTCCAACCAACTCTTTAAAAGTCCTAAGTATTTTTTTCTATTGTATAGAGGGAGAAGAAAAGGCAAGGTGGCACAACAAGCAGGTGAATGGGACTACATAGTGTAGGGTCAAAGTCTTTCCTGGCAAAACTCCTGAAACTCAAAAGAGACAAGCTCTAGTTTCTCATACACTCAGCCCAGTCCCAGACTTTTTTGGTGAGAATGACTCACATTAATATGGGAAGATCACAGATGTACAGAAAGATGGTAAAATAGTTTAGAAGGCTATCAAAGACTGGAAATCAACATATCTCAATGGAGGAAAAAAACCCAAAAACTCAAGAGAAGATAACATTTTTCAATCTGGGCAGAAAAAGAGAAGGGGCTTATTTTTCTTTTCTTTTTCTTCTCTCTCTCTATTTTTTTTTTTTTTTTTTTTTTCCCTATTGAAAGTATGCTCACCATTAAATCAGCTTAAGTCATTAATCTTCCCTGGGAGATATCAGCCACAGAACAAACAGGGAGATGAAGTAAAGTTACATTGCCTATTACGTAGGTTGTAAAAGAATTAGTGTCAAGAAACAAAACCCAAAGGGAATGAAATGCAGGGCAGAGAGTCAGTGATGCAAACTTCTCTTATACCACCACCCTTGAGGGAGCTGTGCCTTGAAGGAACTGTGCCAGTTTGTATCCAGCCACTCCTTTGTACGATGCTCAGAAAGTGCAGAATAAGAACCAAGAACAAGGAATTGTTTAAAACTCTAATTTCCAGCAAATAACTGATAAATTAAACAAACAAAACCAAAACCAAATCAAGCTGTATGTCAGGACCAAGGAGAGATTCACAAAATGAAAAACACAGAAATATTTCCAAACCCTAAAAAAGCACTTAAAGGCTTTCAGAAGCAAAAATTATTGCTGAGCATTTACATTAATTTGACAGAATTTATCTACTCTTCTGCTCCATAAAACCTAAGTGCAATACTTAACCTGCACCCCTAGTGAGGTCTGGTGTGTGTTACTTCCTAGCCCAAATGATGATCAAAGGCATGCTCTGGAATTCTGAATGAAGGATACTGTGGGGTCTGTGGGCTGAAGGGAAATCATTATTACACAATAATCGATGCTGTGCATCTTGCATGGCTTCTCAGCTTCTCTAGCATCCTACCACAGCTGTTAGAGGCTGGGATTGGGGTTTTTTAATTTGAATAAGGTCATAGTTTGTTTGTGGGGTTTTGATTTGAATCGATTTTCTTCCTTTCATGATGATGGCAGCACTCCTAAATTAGCCAGCAGTGCTGAAGCCTCAGTATACACATTTTAGCACTGGGGGATAAATGCACTAATGGCAGGAGAGAATGTAATTCTTCCAAAATCAGTGCAGCTGAAAGGGCAGTATTTTTAATTCATTTATTCTATATATTTTGTGGCTTTTTAAATGTATGAGTGAGACAGGGAAGAGTGGTACAAAGTGCTTTCCTCCCTATGATACACTGATAAAGAGGATAGACACAGTCCTGTCCATGCCAGACTTGCAAAGGCAAAGATTTTTACTATTCCCAGGTAGTCCTAGAGATGGACCGTCTGGACACAGCTTGGGATGGACCACGAAGCCAAGATCCTTCTGCCAGGCAGTAATGGGACTCACTGAGTCTCTAAGAGCAGCACAGGGTGGACATTTGGCTTAAAATTTTCCTGTCAAAGCCTTTCCAGTTCTCTTGCTTCCAAGATGTCTTGGTCAGAGCATGACCATTTCTCTCAGCCTAAGGCAAGGCTGCAGCAGTATCTCAGAGCACTCAGCTGATGGATTCCCCAGGACCAGAGGCTCTGTGATAGCCCAAAGAAATTTACCCACAGGGGCCCTGCACCCCAGAAGTTCTCTGGTGGAAAGGACTTTATCATGGCAAGATCTTGGCTCTGGTTTGATACCAAGGCCCTGAAGAACACTGGTGTCCTTGCTGTTCAGTGCCTGGGTTCTTCCTCAGGAGGGGTGAAGACTCTGATACCCTTTTTGTTGTCAGGACTTCACAGGGATCTGATGGGCCTTTTTCTGGGAGTAGGGATTACAAACACCCTAAAGGAGTGTGGTTAACCCCAGGTCTCCAGTCCCAGCCAGACCAGGTCAGAAGTGAAATCAGCGTTTTCCTGTCCAGCACCACAAGTTCCCCGTGCTGCCTCATCACCACTTCTTCCAGCAAACAGGGACTTTCAGAGTTTTCCACTGTGGCCTCAGAAACCTCTTTGTGTTGGCTCCCTGCCCAGCTCTGAATCGTCCTCACAGATTTGGAGAAATGCTGTTGAAATAACACACTGCCATGGATAACACCCCATAAACTTCTGCTGCCTTCTCCCACCGCCCTCACTGCGAGATGAGGAATGTTAATGCCTCCAGGGCATCCTCTGAATTTTCATGGCACCCATCCAATGGCAGCATATGCACAAATTAGCTGTGACTGCTGGGGCTCACGGGGCTGGGGCTGCCCAGGAAAGCCTGTGCTGCTGCTGGGGCACATCCAGGAGGGAATTCCACAGAGGAGTCAGCCACGGCTTGGCATCAATCCTCCAACACAAGATTTTTCTGGCTTGACTCTAAAAGAACCTGTGGTGATAATGGGGTCCTCCAGCCAGCTGATTATGAGAGATTAATTAATATCAGGCACAGCATTAGGGTATATAAGGACACATACCTTATGTGGAAAGGCAGAAGAAAGTGAAAGGATATTTTGGTGAATCAGCAAGTCTCGGTGAGGAAAAAAGGAGAATTATTGAATTACATCTGTACTATTCTAAATGTGATTGTTCCTAGTCCCTCAAGGCTGTGGACAGCTTCTGAGTGAATTGAAAAACAGTGAGGGGAATAAAGAAAAAAGCAATGGCTGTCAATCTGAACTGATACCACTGTTGTGTTTGTTGCTCTGGCAGGCAGAGCTCTCGCCTCTAAATGAGTTTGTGGTGTGCTCAGAGCAAGGAGCCTCCTTTGTCAAGAACTCACAGAACAGCAGTCCTCACGTTAGCCCAATGCCATATGAAAGCTGATCAAATCCTAAAGATTGCTTATTCCCCTCTGAAACTGGCATTCTGAGCTGGCTAGAAGCATTTTCCTGAGGATTTCTTTAAGGGAATGGATTGGGCAATCAATGAGCACTGCTACCTGCACTCCTGCCCTGTGCTGACCATCTTCCAGGCAAGAAGGGAAACTCCTCCAGTCTGCCCCAGCTCTTGTTCCTGGAGGTTTGGTGCTGTCATTGGTGGCAGACTTTTACTCCCTGGGACAAAATCTTGGGGCACTCCTATGCTTCAGGCAGCTCGGCAGAGCTTTGGTAGAAGGGTTTGGAGGCTGGTTAGGAGCTGTATTCACTTGTCACAAGGCAGCTCCAAACTCAAAATATGCAATTGTTGATGTAGTGACTAGCGAAGTGCTCAGGAGGAGAAGACAAGGAAGCTGCCAGGCAACTGTATGAAAATAGAGCCAGATGAAAAGTGAGCCCTGAAAGGTAGATGCTCTGAGATGGAAAAGGTGGGTGTTCTGAGGATTGCTGGATGTAGAAATGCTTGTAGTTGAACCTTGTCTGACATGCTTGTTGCTTCCTTGGCCTTAGGGAAAATACTTAACCTATGTTTTTCTCTCCCTCGGTTTTCTACACTGAAGTTGTAATACCTGCCCACCTACACACCTTTCAAAAGAATATTCTGAAGCTCTGTCTGTTTGTAAACTGCTCAGGAAACAGCATATGCCAAACTATCTCAGTATATAGTAAAATTTATTTAAAAATTAGACTTGGAAGGCTCTCAGGCTTGGACAGAAAACAGGTACATATGTACTGTTCACTGTAGGAGTATGCACAAACTATTCTCAAAGAGGAGATTTGACTCCCAGGTAACCAGCTTCTCTCTCAGTGCTCATCTAGTCTTACCCTTAAAAAGGTTTTTCTAAGCCCACTTGATTTCTTCCTGCAGAGTAAACCAGATTGTCCTTCTCTTGTAATTAATCCCTGCCCTATTTTACACCTTTCCATCACAATCTGTTTCACAGCCCCTCAGGCTTCTCTTTATTTTCTGGATCACAGAAACCTGCACCACTTAACCTCTCTTCACTGGTCATGCTTGCTATACCATAATCATTCCCATTGTTGTCTTCCAGAAATTGTCCAATATTTTTTTAGAAGGTGGTGTGCCACTGTGGACACAACCTGTGTGTCCTACATCTCCCTTCATCCACATCCTGAACTCATGTCTCAGATGAGATCTGCCTTTAAATATATATTTATTATTATTGTTGTTGTTATTATTATTGCAATATAGCATTTTGCTCTTGATTCATGTGCACTTTGGGATTCAAAATGCTATTTTTGGAATTATCTTTTACACGTCATGAAGATTTACCCAGCTAGTAAGCTACTGCCTGTTTTTGTTGTGAAACCTCTCACATTTTTTCTAATTTATCAGCCTCTGATATTTTTCTCTCTGCACATACCAAAATGTCAATTTTTATTGGCAAAGTGTTGTAAAATATAAGAGAAAATGCTATTATTGCTACAGGTTTACTTTAACCTCCCTATAAAAATTAATGTAAAATAAAATAAAAGCCCTGACATAAAATGCTTTAAAAGCCCATAAGCAGGATATTCACCTCTGTTACATTTTATAGGGTTTAGAGAGACTAAAATCCCTATGAATTTAGGGCTGAATCTTTACCATGTGTAAAGATATTTGCTTTGACCTGTAACAATGATTCTCAGCAAGCAAGAAGCCAGCCTTTAACCTCCCCTGCAAGCCATAAAACTGCACACTTTGGACCAGATCTTCTTACCCTGAGAGCCTCATGTGTGTAAGGAGGGAGCAGCACAAGTGGTGGGAGGAGATGACCTCTCCGCATCTCTGAAGTGTGACCTGGATTTCTCTTTTCTGGGAAGAGTAATAAAGCCTTGGCACAGAAGTGCAGCTAAAACTCCCCCTGTTTCAAGAATGAAACAGTGAAGGTATCTGCCAAGTCCTCAATGTTGTAAGTAGTTTCATAAGGTGCTGATATTTTAGTCCTGGCCATCAGACCCAGGTCAAGCTTTTAGACAAAGGCTGCTTTCAGCCAAAGGCTGCAATCCCAAATCCTGCACCAAGCTTCACTGCAGATCTTCCCATTATACTTCCAGTGACTCCATCACACTCAGGAACAGCAGGAGCCAACATTTAGTCCTTGATCCAATCCAAAACTCTGCTTGGCTCATGGTCAGACATTGCATGTTGGGACATATAGTTCTTGCTGGATAGTTAAGGGAAAAGATGGACACAATCTGGTAAATAACCCATAAATTAAGCCCTATGCAGTGAATCTTGGCAGCAGGCTGGTGAAACACTTAGCTGAGGAAAATTTGGCCCCTATCATTGCTCCATGTGAAGCTACCAAGTACCTTGCATATTGATTCTTTACTAATCAGGAAATGTACTTTAACAAGTTTATTCCTGTATGAACTTCTCAGGCGTGCAGATGCTTAAAGTAGACTACATTGCTACCAATTGTATTTTTAATTGCTGTGTTTAGAGAGTCTCATTGATCTAATCAGAGCTAAATAAGCCCCATGGTACTTCCCCTAGTAAAGTTTACTGAGTATGTTTTCCTTTCATTTGCTGAAAATGAAGCCTTCTGCTGTGCTGTGCCTGGTCAGACACAATGCCAGTGAGCAGAGGGTGATGCTCCATCCTTTAATAAATTTGTTTTTTCTGCAGTTCAGAATTCCTGTCACCCAGGCAGCAGGAAGGCAGCTGGGTGACATTATCAGTAATTGCTTAATATTGTCATTGCATTTGCTTACAAGGAAAAAAAGCCACAGACTATCAATCAGCCAACAGAATATTCATAGTCTGTGATAACACTAAGTGCTTTTTGAATGTCATGGCAACAGTCACACAAGCAACGTGATCTTGTATTTGATTACTTCCTGCTGCATTCTTGATAGTGTCCATAAAGCTCCATTAATTTTGATCTCTTTTTTAAATTTTTAATATATTTGATTTGTGCTTGGCAAAGGTGCAAAACAGTACCTTTTCCCAGAGTCTCCCAGTATGGGAGGACCTCTCAGAGTATTTGCAGCTCTTCTGTAGCCTGAATGTGTCTTATATTGGACCCAGCATTCCTGAGTGCATATTAGGAATTGTCTGGATTATTGCAGCAGGTAATCTCTAAAATCAGATTTAAGGCTGACTTCTGTGAAAAAGATTTAGGATAATCTCATTAAATAATTTGTCAGAAGGGCCTTTCAGACAAGGAAAAAGAAATTGATTTGTCTAAGACACATCTGCACCTGACTCATTCTCTGCCCTAGTGGCCTTTATTCTTCAATTGCTGTATCTCATTCAAATTTGTGAGTTCATGGATTTCAAGGGCCAGAAAACATTAGTAGCCTTCTGCATCAGGAAATTATCCAGTGATTTCTGTATCAAGTCCACAACTTTTGAAAAGCAAGTGGCATATATTTTTTTGAAATAATTGCTTGGAAACCTGCAGCTGATCAATATGATGCTATATTCCCCTAGTAGGTTGTTGTAGATATTAGTGAACATTCTTCTTAACAACATAAAAAATAAACAACAAAATGAAACAAGGAAAAAGGTGATATCTTTATTTGCAGTCTAAATTTGCTCAGCCTCAACTGTTGTCCCTGAGAGCTCATTATGAACTTTAGTTCAACTTGAAGAACTGAGTCCTGTACAAAATCTCCTCATGCAAATGCTAATAGGGTGTAATTGAGTTCTCAGTAAACCTTCCCAAGGATAAACTACTTTAGATAAATTGGTTTAACAAAAGTGAAAGGTTCTGTTGGGCACTGGTGTCAGAACTCATGTTAGACAATTAGAATATTGTTTTTTTTCCTAAGAAAAATACTGTGTTTGTCCTAAGGACCATTTCTAATTCCATGAGGACCTGAACTGAAGGGTCCCAAATGAATATACTCTGACAAAAAGGTGCAAAGGGGTGGAGGGACCATCACTTGAAAGAATTTCTGTACAGCTCTTGAACAAATAGCCCAGTTCCATCATCACCCGCCACAAATGGCCCCTGCCTTCTAATGTATTTTAAAAAATTAACTATATTGATAATTTTGTTGTAATACCTTGGCTATTTTCCTTATCTCTTTAAAAATCCAAGACAAAACAAAAACCCCCAAACAAACAAACAAATAAACAGGAAACAAAAAAGACAAAACAAAAAACCCAAACAACAGAAAAAATAAGAAATTCAGTGTTTGACCAGAAAGTAAGGGAAATAAGTAGCTTGGTCTCCTCTGAAAAAACAAACTAACTTCAAACTTAGATCCATTTGTCTTATCCTTGAGGACTTGAATTTCTTGATTTCTACAGTGGAAATCATGGTGAAGTTGAGAGCATTTGGTCCATCCCTGCAGGCATGGCCACTTCTGGGGCAGGTGACCACTCACATGATGGTGCCCAAGGACTCAGCTGCTCCTCTGCCAACAGATTATTTGGTTGTATTATTTATAAAGAGCTTTGATAGGCTCATTTACCAGGAGCTAAGTAATGGCAAGGCCTTTGAGGGCTGGATGCTTGTCAGACGCTCCTACATTAAGTCTACAAGTGAAAATCAAACCTCCTGGCTTCAAAGAGGTTTGGTTGGTGTAAATTAACCTGTATTTTAGAAGTTCTGGAGCAGATGTCATACTTTGCCCTGGAGATCTCATTACTGCTCAAATGTATGCACAGATTTTGCCACGTTAATAAAGCAGTGGGCCCCCTCCCCCAGAAAGTAGGATTAGTGGCTGGTGTCTGTAGTTATCTTTGTCAAAAACCTTTTGAAAGTCTGTGTGAGAAGAGGAGGAGGGAAAGTTCAGAAAAAGCCAGTATCTGTCTTTATTAATTAAAGGATGATTAATTATTTAATCTGCCCAGATATCTGTATGCACAACTTAGCTGATTCCCATTTATCAGGTTTTCAGCATCATTAATCACGGGAAGTTTTAAATGTGAGGGAAGACAGGTTGATTTAAGGTGTTGTGTGGTGATGACCCCTCCAGAGCACACAATGCCTGGCCCAGCACCAGGGCCATCGATCATGGCAAGGGATGATCCTGCCTTCTGCTGAGGAGGGCTTGGTGTTTGGGACACTCCATGATTTGCTTTAGGCTCCTCCAGGGCTACTCCTCCAAATTGCTTAATGAAGTAAGTTTGAAACCCAAGTGAGAGCACAAGCTAAATAGCAATGGAGCATCCGAACACAGAGCAGCTGAAGAGAAGTTGCCTCACTTCAGCTGAGACTGTCGTGGTTCCTCTTCTTGGGAGCATCTTTTGGGAAGGTGTCCATTTCCAGGGAGTGCTGGATGGTGCCTCAGCTTAACCCTACTGCACCATGGTGTGTTACCTCAAAAGTGCATGCAAATTTCCAACATGCACAGTCACTGGCAAAGTCCCAGGTAGTTTCCCATGCCACAAGGTTGATCATACCTTTCAGCTCCTGAAATACACATCCAAGCAGAAGTCATTCTCCTACCTCCTTTAAATGTCTAGGAAAAACCCACAGCTGGGATTCAGGAGGGAGAATGATAAACATGCATGGATAATAAAGCATCTTGCATTGTTTGTGTACTCTTTATAGAATATAGAATGGCCTGGGTTGAAAGGGACACTAAAGATCATCTCATTCCAGCCCCTGCCATGGGCAGTGACATTTTTCACTAGACTAGGTTGGTCAAGTTCCATCCAAACTGGCCTTGTACACTTCCAAGGATGAGCTGATCACATCTTCTCTGGGATGCCTGTTCCAGTGCCTCACCATCCTCACAGTAAAGAACTTCTTTCTAATACCCAGTCCAAGCTTACTCTCTTCCAGTATGAATCCATTCCCCTTGTCCTGTCACTCCAGACTCTTGTAAAAAGCCTCTCTCCATCTTTTTTGTAGGCTCCCTTTACATTCTGGAAGGCCACAATTAAGTCACCCCAAAAGTCACCCTCTTTTCTTCTCCAGTTGAGCAGGGGTATCAGGAAGATGTACATGGATGTAAGCTCCAAGCTGGATACAGACTGTTTCTTCCATTTTTTTCCCCCCACCTCTCCTTAGGACTTAGAAAGCACCAGTTTATTGGACTGCAGGTGTCAACTCCAACAACTTTAGAATAGTTTTAGAATTAATCTGATGTTATCAGAATGGCTTTTAGATCCTTAGCTCCTGAAATCAAGTTTTACTGAAAGTTGCCAGGTTTCATTTTAAAGCACAATTTAGCTTTATGATTCCTACAAGCAGCTTAAGAGTAAAACCTAAAGGATTATTGCAGGCTTAAAAGTCAGATAACGTACACAAACCAGAAATTTTATTTTTTCATGTATTATTTTTTCCTGATTTATGGAGAATATCAATGACTTAGAATATGTAGAAATATTAATAAACAATTGACCCAAGGTATCTGGAACACTTGCACCCTATTTTTTCATGGAGAACCTTCTCATTGCTGAGATTGTATATCCTCATCCTGCTTAATTGCTTTGCTTGCCACTGTGTGGCCATACCTGGCAGTGACTTTGCCAAAATCTGCAAATTGTTGTTCGTCCATTTCAAGAGCTAGTTAGAAAAAAATACAAAATCAATGTCCAAATTTGCCTGTGCTGCACTGCACCTTGCCTTTATAAATAAATCTCAGCTGAAAAAATAGAGCTGAATAGTAAGGAAGTCTTACAGATCAATTCCATTATTATCTTAGGATAAGAAAACTGGTTATTAATTAGAGCCTCAGTCCTTGTTCTGGCCCTGGGCAGCAGAACAGGGACAAGCCTGAAGTCTCAAATACAGTTCCTCTGCCATTTCACTCCCAGATTCCTGCTCTGGGAGAAAAGACAAGAGCCTCACACTCGTTAGCCATGGCAGGATCCTGCACGTTAAACTTACCCACTGGGCTAATCTCCAGGCATGACTTCAGCAGCAGAAGAAGGTGTGTGAGGTGTGTCCTCTCTGCCAGGAGGAGCAAGGATTACTTTCCTTTCTAGGCAGGGTTAGAGGTCACCTGTCACCAGTGTCCTGGCAGTGAGTAAGTTGTCCTTGTCCTCCTATTAGATGATCAAGGAAGGGTGGATCAAATAATCCAGGGGTACTGTAAACCACAGAACCCCACTGCAAACAGCTCCTGGAGGCGATATTTTACTACACCTTAATTTATTTTAGGCTTTTCCATCCTAAGCAGAGTTTCCCTCTTTCCCATGCATACATCTAATTTTCAGGAATGGCTGTGTGTTAGTCACTATTGTTGTGTTATTTAACTGAAGCTACCAGAGCAGAGCTTCACTACCCAAAAAAAAATGTGCAGAGCCATTCAGATGCCACTCGGGCAGCAGTGTGGCTAGTGCAAGTGTGGGCAGGCAGGAGGTGGCCTCCAGCAGATACCTGAACGAAGGTTCTCACCACTCCTCCTTCCCTCCACAGCAAGGGATAGCCAGGGGCTATTTCTGTACATTTAGTGCCATCCTGGGAATTCAACCCCCCACACAGACTGCAGATTCATGTGGCACCAGAGAACAATGAACAGAAAATCAGAATTTGCCTTATAATGAGGCACCAAGCTAGAAGCCAAGGGATAGGAGTTCTCTGGCTACTTTGGCTGCAATTTTTGGTGACTCATCTAATCTCCCAGTCTGCCATTCCTACAAAGAATATAAAAACTCCTATCTGCTTTTCCTCCTAATCTCTGTGTGGGTAAATTTTCATTTCACTGTCCTCATTAATTCAATATAATTTGAGCTGGGAACTGCTGTCCAATGGACAAGCATCTGAACATCTCTGTGGGGTATTTTTTGACTGCCCTTTCCGTTCTGTGTCTCAGAGATGGACTCGAGAGTCACAGAACTCAGCAACAGAGCCTCTTCCCATCATAAAATTCTAATTGCAAATTAACCTTTGTTTGAGTCCTTGTAAAAACATTATTCTCCCTGTAATTGAAAAAGAAGCAACAAAGCACCTGTTTATTGCTGAGCTTTCCCTGAAATGTTAAGTGTTATGTTATCGACTGTTGCCTAACATGTGAACTAATTAAAAATATAATGTAAGTACATAGGATTTCTCCTAGGATTCTATGAGCAATAATTGGAATGCCAGGATACTTTGACATCTTAAAAATGCTGCTTTTGCATGGAGCTACTACAATATGTTTTGGATTTTTAGCATGACAGCATGTTCATATAATGAGGAAGAAAATTTAACAGTGCTTGTAGCTAAATGATCTTTTGCTATTAATCATTTCTCTACACTGACATCAATTCAGTTGTTCTAAAAGCATTTAAATGCTGAGGATAAATTTTGCAGTCTCTTTGCATGTAAACGCTCAGAGAAATCATTTGAGATTTTTATGTACCATCAGCTTGCAGTACATTAATAATCTGATTTAAAACATTGTGGAACAGTGGGAAGCCTCTGTTTGATACCAACTAGTTTTTCATCCAGCCATAAGTGAAGAGCAAAGCTATTTTCTTCTGCTGAAGTTCTTTCATATGAAAGTCCCAATAGATGCCAATAAACTGAACACGTGAGCTGTTATGGAAAGATCAGAAAGAAGCTTTTGGTTAGTGGGGAATGATATCCAGTATTTTCCTGATCCCTTTTGTAGACTGAAGTCAACATTTTTGATGATTAAAAACAACTGTGGAAGCAAGTTCTGAGTGTAGTGAGCAGCAAATAAGTATTTCTACTCAAAGTTCTCACTACAATTCTTTTTCTGTGTCTGTAATGGACTAGATCAATAAAACCATTGACGGTAACCAAGGGACAAGAAGAAGTACAGCCTCCTTTAACATTTATACACTGATGCTGCTGAAATACTTTCTAAATGCTTTAATTAAGCATCAAACAACCCTATGATGTACCATACAGGAAGTTATCTGTATTTTACAGGTGGAGATCAGCATTAAAGACCCCCTCTCCAGGGTCCTGCTAATTCACCCCCAGTCTTTTACTCCCAGCTTTGGAGGATATACCCTCATCTTTATATAATGTTATTTATAAGTCATGCCTCAGAATAAATGGTCTTGTGACTAAGATTCAGATCTGAAAGAGGTTGTTTTGAGAGGAGGGTGTTGCTGCTTTGGGTACTGAGAATCTGTTATTCTGTGTGTGGGGAGATTGGAAAAAATCAGAACAGAAACTAAGAGCAGACAGAGTGGGAAACTGCACAAAACCAGTACTTTCAGAGCAATATTTACACGTCACATATCTCACCTATGTGTTCATAATGGTTTTTTGGGGGTTTTTTTTGGTAGTTGGGTCCAGGTTATCAAAAATCCTGGTTCATAAGAGCTATTAGGAGCCCTGGGTGGTCCCCAGTGTGTGATCACCTGCAGCTAGCCAAGACACAATGAAGGAAATGGAGTTTGCACCATTTGATATATAAATATCTCCAAACTTCCTTCCAAAAAATTGACCAGGGAGTATTTAAATAGAAATATTACAGAGGTGAAAGAATCATCCTTCTTGTCTTACACTGCTCTCTCCTAAGACAGGAGGGAGCCAGGCTCCATTTCCACCTCTGTCAGGAGGTGCCACAGCTTCCCTGCTCCTCTCCCAGGAGCATGTCCAGAGGTGTCCTTGGACATTCCCACTCACCATCAACCCTAGTGAGGCCTTCCCACCACATTTTCCTGGAGAGAAATGAAGCATTCAGCAGCAGGAGAGGTCTTCTCCCAGGACCTCCCCGTTATCTTATCTGATGAAGTTCAGCAGAGTGCATCTGCCCTGGGGTTTCTGAAGCAAAACTGTGAGATATATAGCCTTCAATGCTCAATTGGTGTGTAGCAAAACTGGCTCAATTAAATAGAATTTCAGTGTCTTTGGTTTTCTTTGTCTCTCATCCTTCCATATCCTTTGTATGAAACATGTCCAGTACTCTTTCCTCTGCTGTCCCTCTGCCTCACTGAACTAAACAGTAACTTCTATCTTGTTTTATTCTTGGCACATTTCTGTTGTGTTGGATAATGGGCAGCTCCAAGGGAGTGACCTGTTATGAAAATAAACAAGACCAAAGCACTTGCAAATGCAACACATCATGTCTACCAAGAACTGGAGCCTACTTCCTCACTGGCTTTTCCCAGGCTGCTTTCACATACAACTTCAAGCCCTTGACCTTAGCTGGCAGTGGCAGGCATGGAGGGAACATCAGTGAATGTACTTCAGTGTATGCAAAGATGTTCTTCAGGCAGAGATCCTGAAATCCCCTCATTAGGTGCAGAATGAGCCATAAGATATTTATTTATTCAGGGATGATGATGTCATCTTCCATTACAAGCACATGTGTGCCCAGGGAACTGAACTGTGGCTGCTTTTCTACATCACAGACCCCTCCCTGGGACATCCAAAATGAGCTTCTCTTGGAACCACTGAATAACTACATGTCAAAAACCATGGCTGTGCCTATGCATCCCCTGCATGGTGGGAGACACATTGGGGTCTTCTGGAGTTAAATTTGGTCTTTCAGACTAAGATCTGAAAAGAAATGCTGTCCTTTTACTATGGCTGAGCGTGGGTCCTTCTCAATGCTTCAGAGTGGTTTGTCTTGTCTTGAAAGCCTTTATCTACTAAAGGCAATTGCTTTCACAATATTATGCTATGGGACCAGCCTCTGATTCAGGAAACTGTTTATTAGAATTAGGCTAAATTTCATTACTGAGTTTGGCAGATATATTTATTTTTCTCTTATTAAAAAAAATAAATTAGCCCCATCATTCATTCATTCTCTTCAAGTATATTCTGCCTCTCATTGCAGCAAATATCTCTTCAGAGCACATCCAACCCTTCCATTGTGGCACAGAGTCACCTCCTGGGCCTTGGGCATCACAGTTGCCCCTCCCTGGCTGCAGAAGACCTCATGTGGCAGCTGTGTCCAAGCAGCTGTTGTCCCATCCTTGCTGTTGAATCAGTGAGAGTCTCTTTCCTACAGACCCTTTTCTCCTGTTAGGAGGCATGACAGCCTATATTTGAGAGAGGGATGAGAAGCTGATGGCAGATTTCTGTTTCCCATGTATTTTTTATCCAAGCAGTGTTTGGAGTAGACTGCATTTACAGGCATCATAATTGCCTGGAGTGCTTTTACCAAAGAGTGCCAGGTAAAAATGGCCTATTGCTTTCCCCTCCATAGTGCTTTCAAGTATCTCAGCAGAGTGCATCTTTTATCTTCAGCAAAACCAACCAAGAGATGGAATTTTAAGCAGGGACTTTTTTTCCACTTTGCTTTTCTGTTGCTGCTGTTGTTGTTTTCTTGATTTTTTTTTTTTTTTTTTTTTAGTTTAGTTTATAAGCCAGTCTTTAGGGTCAAAGAAATGTTTGGACAGAAAGGAAAGTGATTATAATAGCTAATTACAAATAGGTAATCCATTTGTTGTGGCTGCTGTACTACTGAAATTTTTGTATATTGGAGACCACTAATAAAAATGGAGCCATCTACACAGAATTTAGTTGTTTGAGTTAGCTCTAACTCTTTTGCAGCTGCCTCTGAAGTGCATAGTTATTTAAGGTTATTATTTTGAGAAGATTTTTAATTTAGATGGATGCCAGAGATGTAGGCTACTCTTATTAGGAGACATTCTGTGCTGCCCTTTTACTGTGCTTTATATAATTAGTACATACTTAAAGAGTACAGCTATTTTAATAACCCCTTTGTGTGCTCCACATAATGATTATAATTACACCAATGACTGAGCACAAAACAGGGGTATCCTACAGGATGTCTTTGTGGTGCAAAATGTAAATTTTAACCAATTCCTCACTCAGATTTGGCTGGGATATTCCAGGTGCAGGCTACTGCAGTGCACACCATGCTTTGTGGAAACAAAGTTCTTTGTGAGGCAGTCCCAAGGACTGACCCATCTCCCAGTCAACAAGTCACTCACATACTGGGAATATTGAGAGCTGCAGGAATGCAGAAAGCCTTGGATCACGTACATGGGCAGCAGTGTAAGCAAAGTCATCCTCTGGCTGAGTCAGTGGGTGGCTAAAATCTAATGCTTGCTCCCCAAAATAGATTTCTAGTATAGTTTTTTTCCCTTTTAGTAGCTGCTCACATATCACCAACACACTGTACATACTTCTTGGCAGAGAGAGCTCTGCAAAGGATGACAGATAAGAATAAAAGCCTGGAGAGCAAGGGTAGTCAGGTGCCTACAGGCATTAAAATCAGCCAGCAGTCCCCCCAGCTCATTATGCACTCCTCTGTAAGCTGCATTTCAGCACCTGTGGTATTTGAGCCAAAGAGGTACAGCACAGAAGTTGACAAAAAGCATAATTTCCTTTCAAGATTATTTTCCTAATAGGAAAACCCAGAAAACAAAGCTCACAGCCTTTAAAAGTAATAATGCTCTACAAGTTTTGTGTGAAAATGTTGGTTTTTTCCAAGTCCACCAGTTGTTCATAAGCCTATCTGCACATCCCTAATGTAAAGTCTTGAAACATTCTCCTGGAAGGAATCATACCTTAACAGCAAAATGGTCCAGCAAGCACCTCCCCTTCTTTGAGTTTTTGCTTCTTGGTGCTGGTGACAACACTTGGCTGATTAAAAAGCCACATCAGCCATGGCACCATGGGCTGCTCCTCCCTGAAGTCATTAATTCCTTTCACCCAATTATTCACAAACAGTTTGTGCTGACAAACTTCAGCTGGTCAGTTGTTTCTAAGTTGCCTCTCTCCCATCACAGACCCCACTGCAGCCAGAGGAGACTCAGCTATTTCACACCAGTGGAAGACCTACCCTCAAAATGCTGACATCCCTCATTTGCCACAATGTTCTTCTCATTTTCCCCCTTTGAAAAGGAGAATAGCAAAAAGCAAGTGACTTGCAGAATTATTCATGCTAAATTTCTTCAAAGCTCTTAGATATTCAACACATTCACAAGCATTTGTTAGATCTTAGAAAAATTTAGCAGAAAGAGTGATCTGATAACAAATCCTTCAGTTTATTTACCTGCAATCCAGTCTGCTCCTTGAGTTACTCCCTTTGGCATCAAAATCCTTTCAAGCAAAATGTCTTTTATGTTCTTCATTGCCAACTCTGCTCATTACAGCTTGGGATGTCTAATTTCATTAACCTGCTGGTAAGAAGGAGGACATGGCCCTGTAATTCTAATTTCTTTGGAATGATAAAATAGATAGATTTTTAGTGCAAGTTGTTGAAATGAAACGAAATCTTACCTGTAGAACAATAGAATGAGCTAAATGTATTTTGGTGTAGTACAATGACAAAAGTTAGACATTTTCCTGCCTCGTACAAATGTAGAACTGGCACTGCTGTAGCTAAGGGAGGGACACAATCTAAGACAGTGGTTTCTGCCCTGCTCTGTCTACAGCCATGCCCTGGAGTGTGGAGAGATGGACAAATTCCCATGCCCAGCTAACAAAGAGCATCAGAAAGCTGCATTCTAGACTGATCACAGCTGCTACTATCTGAAACACCTACCTGAGAAGTGCAGTGTGCCCCAGGCTGCTTCAATACTCCATAGAGAGACAGGCACAGCAGGCAGGCCAGCAGAAGTTAGGCTGAATGTCACAAGTGCTCCTTTTTAAACATATTTCTGCTCAACCCGAGACTGAGATCTGGTGTGAAACTCTGATGTAGGTCCTTGGTATCTTTCAAACCTACAACACTATCACTACCTATCAGCTGAGAGCACTTTGGGACTCAGATCTCCACACCTCATGCAGGGAAGAGGGCTTTTATTCCAGAAATGACAGTAATGTTGAGAGAATAACAAAAAGAAGATTTGCTAAAATGCACTGTGCCAATGAGCAGAGAAAATGTGATTCATAGGTTAGCATGTTGTCTGTAAGCAGATCTGACAGCTTAATTTTCTAACATGGTGCCTGGAAAACTTGAAATGAGCTTTTCACCATATTCACAGTGTGTCTAATGAAGACTTTCAGCCATATCTCTTCTCCCTGCTCCTCAGCTTCCTCATTCTGTCTCTTTCCTTCTGTAAGATGCATTTCCAGATATAACTACCAAACCAAAAGCCTCTCTGTTTTTCTGCTGGCTTTACCATAGCATAGTGTGGACAGGGATACCCTTATACACTTTTCTACAACAAAAACCTCCAAGACCTCAGTTCTGGGTATCATCACTGCACATATGATTGTTTCTAGCTGGGAGAATGATGCAAAAGTGCTTCGGCACACATGCAAATAAGGCACTGTAATGGAGTTATCTTTATGTTTAAAAAACCCACCTAATTTTCATAGCCAGGATGTAAACGACACTAGTCAGCACTGACATCCTCATTCCTATAATATGAGGAATAAATGGGACACCTCTTCCTGGCCCTGGGAGAGGGAGAGATCTGAGGATCACATTGTCTGGGATAGGATACATATGGCTTAAGGTACAAGCTAAATACCAAACTTCAATGTGTTTTTTTAGGACAGCAAAGCCTTGCACAATTCCTAGAGGAACAAAACTCAGAGACCTGGACATGTTTAACCAAGCATTTAACTTACAGTGATGTACAGCAGTTGACATTGTAGCAGCTAAAGTTTTGCCTACCATAATAATGGCAAAAACTCTACATCTCAGCTGAAGGTCCCAGTGAGTCAGCAGTGACAGCAGATAGTGCTGCAGACAAATTCAGCTGCTGTGATCCAGGGCATTCCAGGGAAAAGAAAAAAAAAGTCCAAGCAGAAGTCTCTAGACTCAGCAGAACAAGAGCAGGCATGGGCACAAATGTATTCCAAAGTGCTTGATAGGCATTAAAAGAAAATCTTTTGCATAAGTCAGATGCTCAGAAATTCATTCTGATAGTGGGCATCATTTTTTCCATCTAAATCACATGTGCAAGCATTTGCCAATCAAATGTTTTCCGATGCTGATGATAAGTTTCTGGCCTAAGACACCCATAGAATGCAAGTATGAACCTTAATTTCTGTGTGTGAGGGGGTGTCTGTGACAAAATGAGAGAGACTACAGCTCACTCCTTTCTAGCTTCGACTTGCCTTTGGTCACCAGCATGTGGTAATGCCCAGGACACCATGCCTAAGTGCCAGCCAGCCTTTCCCTTTGCTTCTCCTTCCCACCATGGAGTCACAGATCTTTAAGGCTGTAAGGTCTGTTTTGAATATCAAGCCATGGCCTTTCAGTTTGTCAGCAGCAGACAGTCGGCATTGCTGTGCTTGGGGTTAATGGGCAGAGAGGAGAGTGTATTTCCTCAATGTGTTTCTTGCTCACCAAGGTCAGATTAAGGCCAGTGAAGACTTTGATCTAAAGCCCTGTGTAACTCAGGAACAAGCAACCCCATCCTGAGTTCAAACTCTTTTCTCTGGGAGAAGCTTCAGCGATCTCTGTTCAAACTAAAAATAAAATACTTCAGCCTCAAGTGCTGGCAAACCCATGGTATGACCATGGAGGATCCATTTCCACAGCCAGCACCCCTGCCAGTCAGAAATGAGTGCCATGTTCCCAGTCTGATGGTGTCTGACTGCCATTCCCAGCTGTTGGATCTGTTTTCCCAGACCCTCCTCCTCCTCTGAACCTTTCCTCCCTGCAGACAGTGGTGTTGTGCTGCTGGCAGCTCCTGACACACACACTGTGCTCTTCAGCTCCTTGCAGCTCCTGCATGGTTTACAGAGATGCCACCGTGAAATGCTGTGTGAGCAAAAACGTTATCGTTGGCAGCTTGAAAAAATTACAGCTGAGTTTCTGGTTTTTTTAAAGCTGGTAGCTCTATCTCACTGCCCAGAGTAATTTAACTTTGCAGACTATGAAGGGAGAATGCTAAAGTGGTTTTGACTGGGAGTTAATCCATTAATTCCACCAAAGTACCCAAATATGTCAATCTTTAGCTCCAGCTTTCAGCTTCGAATAATTGCCCAGGGACCCAATTTGGGTGCTACTTCAAATGTGAGATGACGAGGAAAACAACCCAGGAGTTTATTGCAGAACATGTAGGGTTTAATCTTCATTATCAGCTCCCCCCCTGCAGAATTTGGGGTGCACCCAGTAGCTGATGGGGAGGCTGATCTCTGCCTCCCCAGCCTTGTGGGTAAGCTTTGCAGTGTGCAGGGCAGAGCCAGCCTTCCCAGAATACAACACAGCTGGAAATCTCATTTGGCTGAGCTTCTCATTATCTCAAGAATTTTGTCAGTCAGAGCTGCAGTAACCAGAAATAAAGCTACTTCAAACAGCTCTGATTGTGTTAAAGTCCTTTAAGAGGAAGAGGAAATAACTTCAGGATGTTTTCATTTTGGCTTCTCCAGAGTCATGGACTGCAGACCAGCACACAACACAAGAAGCACTTAGAAACACCTCTACATGGAAAAGAGTGAAGCAAGAATCAGGGGCTATTATGTACATCAGCTCAGCCAAGAGAGCTCTCTGATTTTATTGCTGAAGGATTTTTGACCTTTCTGATCCAATAAGCACTGAGGTGAACCCAGACTGAAATGGGTTTTTTTTGTATAAATTATAGTTTCAGGTACATGATGGCTCTTGCCTATCTGGAAGAAATGGATATGATGCAGCCTGTGTGGAGGTACATGTGTGCTTATAGCTCATGAGAGTAGGGTTTTTAATAGATGTCTGGTGTTCTTTAAGCAGACTGTGATTCCAAATGTCTTCATAGCTTCCATGTAGGGTGACTGACACAAGTTATTGAAAACACTACTCTTCCAGATGCAATGATTAACATAAAAATTAATTGGGCAGCTAAAGAAACCCAAAGCTAAACTTTGCTCAAAGGAACGTGCTGTGCATATAAACCATTGGTGTCTGGTTAGAAATACACACTTCACAGAACTCCCACACAAGTGCTGTTTTTGCCCACAGCAGCAAGAAGATGTAAAGCTTTTTATTTTCTTGCTGATATCTATCCCAAGGGGATACTATTTCTTACAGGAATCCTTCCCAGAGGAGTTTAGCTCCTGCAAATATGTGTCTCACCTTTACATTAGAGTGACAGTGAGAATCTTAGTTCTGTTTTGTGCCTTTACTCCTACTTTGGAGTACAATTGTACAGATTGCTGAGTGCCTTTGCCTTCCACCAACATCAGGGCACATCAAAAGGCACAGAGGGAGCTCAGCACTGAGTAGGATCAGGCTGTGATGCATCAGTACTGAGGTCAGACTTGCAATGCATTAATATCCTTCAGCAGAAATATTAGCTGTCAAGAAGCTTAGAATTATTCTTTTATGGCTTAGGGAATAGTATTATAGCAGGAATGATGGGAATATAAATTCAGAGGGTGTTTACAAGGTGGGAAAACACGAGTCAACACAAACTGGCTATTATCTGTGTTTGGGCTCGCCTGATTCTCAGTGAAATGAACGTGGACAACTTGTGCTGAGTCGGCTTTTCCAAGGTTAGGAGCCGCGGAGCCGCTCCCAGGGGAGGGAGAGGAGCAGACGGTGATGGAGACGAGCTGCAACACAAGATGTCAGGTTCTGCACCCCACAGCAGTGTTTCCAAAAGCAAATGATGGAAGATGACTATGGCACTGATGAAGCCATTTGGCTCATCATGATCTATGAAATACTGCCTTTCTCTCCTACCCCAAGCCCCCAGCAGACCTGCGAGGGTCAGTGGGGTCAGATCCTTCTGTCAAAAATGCTGTGGCTTGCCAAGAAGAGGTTGAGAGGAGGCAGAGAAATTTCTTCAGAGAATTAGAAAGATAAAATCCTTCCAGAATATCTCCAAATAATACAAAACCTATGAACTCATTATGTGTGTTGCTTTTAGAGCTTAACACCAACACAAAAACACCACCAACACAAGAAATCCAGAAGTGAAACTGCAAGAAGAAAACAAGTAAAGCCAGCCACTATTGGTTGATAAATGTATTTCAGAAAAATTATTTTTCTCTTAGGCACCATTAAGTCCACTGGTGACATCAACTCTCAAAGTATATCACATAAAATCCTGGTCAGGTCAAAAGAAACATTCTGGCCTGACTTAAAAGGGAGTGTTTTGAAAAACTTTTGGCAGATTGGAAAATATAACAGCCTTCAAATTATATAAAGATGGTGATTCCAAATATTATAATATCTTTCATGTAATGGAACACCATGAAATTACTAAAATATCTGGTGGAGGAAGTAGCAAGAAAAAAAATAAATATTGCTTGTAAAGAAAATCTGAAGTAATATTTGGCTCCAAGGGACGTGTCAGGCACACATATGGGTTGTGGTAAATCACAGTCAGATATCAGCTTCTAATTAAAAAATTGTTAATTTGATTGGAAACATTTTCCAATTATTTACTACAATTCAAAATTAAATGGAAAAAAATTTTATCTTTTTTTTTTCCCTTTTCTGGAGATAAATCTACTGATTCAACTGTATCCAAAACTTAAAATAGTTTGGTTATTTTTCAGAGATGTTTAATCAATAACTGTTGTTATTTTACTTCCAGGATAGTTTTACGAAAAGGTCATATATTAAGTGCATCTGAAATATAAAATGTCTTGGAAAGCTTCTAGAAAATATTTCCTAAAAGAAGACTTCAAAATTTTTTGGGGGAATAGGAAAATCTGTGGTTCTGACACTGAATTAATGGAAAAAAAGAAATAGATTTGAAAGCGAGAATGATGAGGTGAAATTCTATGACCTGGTGTTTTAAGGTCAGGTTAAAAAATGAAAATTGCCAAACTTAGCCTTAATATTCTATGAAAAATATCCTCAAGGTATCCCAGTAATGCAGACATTCTTCCTGTCTCAAAAGCAATTTTACCACACTGGGTTTTTTCTTCTCTCTTCCTCATGGCAAAAGGTCCCACATTTCAAATACATCATGGTATTCCTACTGCCTCCAATTTAATCCACAAATTATCATACTATATTTCCCCTGTATATTGAACTTGATGAAGCACTGGCTGCAGCAGCTCCCTTTGGTGCTTTTAGGTGGAATATCTTCAACCACTGGAATAAAGTCTGGCGTAATTAAAGACCTGGTGCTGGAGACCTCACTACAAGTACATTAATAGTTTGGTATGCACACACTGAGTTAGTCTACACATAAAATGGGATTGCAAATGTTTGGGCTGCTATGAAAACAAAGCTCCAAGGCTGGAGAAATAATTTTCTTTTCTCAGAATCTGTGGTGGTACCCACACTATGGTAAATACTCAATCGTGAGAGATTCTGCAATGTGCAAATAAACCACAGGCACAGCATCCAAGAATGGGATTGGTTTGGGTTGGAAGTGACCTTAAACCTCCTCTAATTCCAAGCCCCCTTCCACAGTCAGGGATACCTTCCTCTAGGTCAGGTTCTCTCAAAGACTGAGCTATGTCTGGGCCACGGTGCAGACACCGGGCTGTGGCTCAGCTTTGTATGTGTTAGTGTACAGTAAGCATGCAAAACCTTCCCACCATCTGATGATGGCTCTGATAGGTGTTAGATGTAGAAAAATATTCTCCTTCCTTGCTTCATAAAAACTTGGCATCAAAAGTACTTGATTGTCGCACACTCATCACATTTCTCTCTGTATTCATGCACAAAGACAGCCCATTTAGCATTGCTGGCTTTGCTTAAAAGAAAACAACCCAAAATTAGGAAATAAATCTTGAGAGACCTCCAGTCCAACATTCCTCAATTGGTAAGACATCCACAGCAAGTCTTTCAACCCCCACACCTCAGCAGTCACTCCTTCTTTTGACCTGAGTGAGTGAAAAGTTTGTCCTCCAAACCTTCAATATAAAGACCTTCAGACGTGGGCATTTTTTCCAATCTGAGAAGTGAGTGAAGGCTACATCCCCTCCCTGACTCCCCCATGCAGTTTTTACCTGACTCCTAATCAGGACTGACATGATGTAGCCACGTAAACATCTCCTGAAAGGTCCTCAGGATCTTCAATTCTATCTTGATATTTAAGGTCTAGGCTGTTCCTCTTTGTCTTCTCCATCATTGTGAAGTTCATCTGTTCCACTGCTTTGGGATAATAGATCACATAACAGCTGCAGTCAGGACTGTTGCACAACATGCAGGACACAAAATTGATCTATATTTGTGTAACAGTGTTACTGCCTGTACATTTTTCAAACAGATTAATCCCTGGTTGTTTCCTTGCTTGAAGGCAGGGTGGGATCTGAGGTGCCCCAGTGCTCTTCATGGAGCAGACAGAATGAGGAGAATTGGCCACTTGTAGCTTAATTTTCAGGATGCATTCAATTCAGTGCAAGTGCTGGTTAGAAAGGCTTACCCAGTTTCATTCTTTAGCAATTAGCTATTTCTTATTTGACATGGGAAATAAGAAGCTTTTTATATATCAGAAAGAAACATGTTGGCTATGTTTAAATACACCTTAATAAGCTCTTCTTTATAATAAAAACTTTCTGAATAAGAATTCTGTATTGCAGACATCTCATTCTGTGTTTGAGAGGCTGAGGTTCCCTGGTAAAGCCAGGAGACTTTTCCCTGCTCCCTTCCCTGGATTCTGGCTCCTAGCTGCCATTCCATGTTTTGGGTCTGGCTGTTGGCTCAGCACACGTCTCGTTCTTCTACCTGCCCACACCCCCTCATCCAGATCCCCCCGTTCTGATCACGCTGGCATCCATAATGGTATTCTAGAGGTAAAGAACAGGAAAAGGGAGCCCAGCCCTTCTTACTAACCTGTTTTAAGGAAACAAATTAGGTCAGCAACTCCCCTTGACCACTGCAGCCCCACATGAGGCTCTCTCCTCTCCAGCGTAGGCAAAGCTCCATGGTTTTGGCTATTTCAGGGGGATGCACAGGGATTATTACACAAGCAAAAGTCATGCAGGGCAGCTGGGTAAACCTCTCTTTGATCTAAAATCTTCTCTGCAGAGTCAATAAACCTTTCAGAAACGGGATCATCAAGTACAAAGCATCTTCCTATCTGTCTGTCCCTCACCTGCTGCACACTGACTTGTCTGGGGCAGCTGCTGCCTGAAAGGATCTCCTCCTCTTTAAATGGGTTTTGGGGGACAGGGAGGGCGGGAGGATGGAAGGGGCTTTATCTCCTTCCCGGCAAGTTTCACTAGATGGCAGCAAGCTGAGGGAAATGAAGGAGAAACCCCATTTGCGAAGGGCTTGGTAAAACCTCAATGGCAGCTGCTGACTCGGCATTTCACCCCAAAAACAAGACACTGCTCCTAGGAAGTAGCACCTCTGTCAAAGACACCATGACTCATTTACAATTAACCCCTCTTCAGCCTCTGTGAAGGCTTCCACGGTCAGGAGAGTGTCCGTGCTGGAAAACTCCTGCCTTCACCAGCTGCTCTGCAGGGATACAGAAAATTGCCTTTTGCCTCCCAGCTTCTCCCTCTGCCATGTCAGCTCATCACATCATTTCCTTTGGGTGTCCAGCTATTTTGTAACCCCAAAACAACCTCAAAGGGTCAGTTCATGCCCAGTAGCCTGGAAGACTTCTGTGCCCACCCTCAGGACACTCAGCAGGACACTGAATGCCAGCAGAGTAGTTTGATTTCCCTGCTGAACTTAAGATGCTCAGAACATGCCATTTCGTTCAGGTGGGAGTTTTTCAGCTCAGTATTTGGTGTAAGTAGCCCTTTGATTTGATTTGATGCTGGGCACCTGTCTTTGCCCCTTTCCTCTTTTTCTCTGGTGGCAGTGTCCTGCCCCCCCTGTCTGGGGCTGCAGTGCTGGGTCAGACCGTGCAGGGATGTCACAGAGCAAAGCAGTCACTCACTGAGTTGGACTAGAAGGTGCTAATTGCTACCACCAGGCTTTTCCTTGCAGGTTCCCTGAGGATATTGTCAAAGCAGGCCAGGGAAGAGCCACAGTGGGAAGTACTGTCAGAAAGAAATGAGAGGCTGTCAAAAAATTTGTCCAAATAGGTTTGTTTTAACAAAAGTCTCCACAGGAGACTTTCCAAGCCAGCAATGGGAAGGAGTGTGTTTGAGTGACTAGTCACTGTGTAAGACACTGTCCTCAAGCCCCTGTCCCAGCCAGGACTTTCAGTGCTGGCACAGGGACTCCTTCTCCAAGCTCCTGTGAGAAGGTCCAGAAGTCTCTCAAGTTTTGTTTCCTGAAAAAATGCAACAACCCCCAAATTTAAATTCACATATTTCTACCCTAGAAAACTTTCTAGTGGAAGGTCTCTAGTGGAAGGTCTCTGTCCATGGCAGGGGGGTTGGAACCTAATTATTTTTGAGATCCCTTCCAATCCAAACCATTCCATGATGCTGTGCTCAGAAAGGAATTTGAGGGTTTTTTTTCTCTCAAGCTCTCATTTCAGTCTGCACAATGGACTACATGAACCAACCTCTCTGTGCATGAAGAGTAAGAGGACCCAACTCCCTCTCAGACCCAGGGAGAACCACAGGGTGCCCTGGTGCAAACACAAAGCTTGAACACCATTTCACATTTTAGCATTGAGATGAAAAACTAGAGAAACGTTTGCAATGAGTTGGGACTATGTCAACACAAAACTCACTGGAGCAGAGGACAAGAAGGGGATCTCAGCTACCACGAGGGACATTCCTCATGGAATAGAATCAACTGCAACATTCCCCCAAAAAGCCCCAGAATCCCAGTCTCCCAACCTCATAGGCTGTGTCTCTAATTGGTGGAAGGTGCATAAATCAGGAGAAGGGAGTTTGGATGAAGAATGCTACCTGTAGTCTCTGAAAGGCTCTCCCTCTTTCTATTAGCTACTGAGAGAACTTAGACTCATATTTTAGGAGATCTGGATGACCAGCCTATGGCTAATCATTTCACATTTCAGTAATGCAATGCCTGAGTGAGACAGAAGGGCCCCAAAGCCCAAGGCTGTATGCCTCACGCCAATCCCTCTTACATACAGAAATAGCTTTCCAAGAGCCAATTCTCCCCAGTTTTGTTATAGCCCTAAATAATTATTTTGAATTGAAAATCCTTTCTAAAGCATGGCTCTAAATGAAGTATTTGTTGCTTGGACAGATTTACAAGTTGGGCAACACTCTGCAGAGATTTTTCTCACCTTTTTGTAGCCTTTCTTTCCTGCAGGAAATTGAAGTGTTCTAAAGATGAACAATGCAATGCCATTTTCAGTCACATAAAATCAACCTTGCTTTAATGGGTGATAAGAGCTCCCAAATGCATCTTGGCTATCCTTGAGGGTTGGCTATGCAAGATCCATGCAGCCTCACTGGCATCAAGGATGACACTGCCCTGACTTTCCAGGACTTTACTCCCTTTTTGTTCCTCATGCTCACTTAGAATGAAGGTGCTATAATGAAATAAAGATATTAAATGCAGCTATTTCTTATGCATACTTGTCATGAACCCATGAGCTGTTGTCCCAGGAAGTCTCAGCAATCTTTCAATCCCATTGCTATTAAGCCTCTTAAAATTACTACAAGCAAGCCACACCAGTGCTCAGATTTGTTTAAAATCAGAGGCAAAAATGAACTTTCAGTAATAGCACTGATGCTGATAATATCAGTCTCTCCTACCCCGGGCATGAACAGTCATCTTCTGCTCATAACCCATCAGGGATTCCAAATCTGTATCAGTTACTCAGAATGTGAAGCTTTTGAAAGCAGCAGCTGTGCTGTGTTAATTTGCCCCTGCAGAGCTGAGTGAGGCTGGGACACCAGCGCTCGGGGCATCGATGTGGCTGATCAGGAGCTTTCAAGGCTGGTTTGAGGTGATGTAACCTACACCTCCCTAAGAAGATTGAACACGTTAAAGGGTGGTTACTGCAAGCACTGGACTGTTGCATGCTTGGCAAGACTCTGCTGTTAATTATCACAAAGTCTTTGCTGCAGGGATTGTGGCAGCCTTTGATTGCATTGGTTTAGGAAGCAAAGAGACATGGGGTGCATTTCAGCACTCCAGTTAAAAAGGAGTCCATGGAAAACTAGCAGAGAGCTGAGAATACAAGCAAGAAATGGATAGCATTGCCATTTTCCTTGCATTCATTGCTGCTGTCCCTACAAGCAGCTGTTTTCTAAAAGCTTTTAGGTTGTCACACAGGAAGATGGAAATGCAGCCTGCTACTGCTAATGAGATTACAGACTCTAATGCCCTCCAGAGAGACCAAAAATCCCCATTCAGTAAAGGACTTAGAAATCAGGGTGATTAAAGGTGAGCTCTTACACATCCCCCTGCAGGAAAACCTACTGCACACACCAAGGATACGTCCAAACTCCTCATCCCACTGTGGTCAA
Source organism: Lonchura striata (assembly GCF_050655825.1). NCBI lineage: Eukaryota > Metazoa > Chordata > Aves > Passeriformes > Estrildidae > Lonchura > Lonchura striata. Next base: position 69,602,115 of record NC_140741.1, read on the forward strand.
CCACAGCTATTTATGCATACATACTCTTGAGAATGTATTAATTGCCACTTATTTCATGGGTTGACATCATCCAGTGGAGGAGGAGAGCACATAGACTACAGCACTAAGCCATATTTTAGGTAAGGCAAATCTAAAATTTGAGTAAATGAAGCCCAGAAGTCCCTGCAACCAATACCTCTCTCAAAAAAAAAAAAAAAAAAAAAAACCAAACAAAAAAAAAAAAAACCAAAAAAAAAAACCCCAACAAACCAACAAAAAACAAACAAACAAAAAACACCCCAAAAAACCAAAACCAAAAAAACCCAACAAACCAAAAACAAATCCACCAAGAAAACCTCTCTTAAAAAGACTTCAAAGAATTAATTTTATGACAAAAACAGCAGAGATTCCACAGCCCCAGGAATCCAATGTGTTTTATCAGTTTGCTCAAAGTTGTGTGACATCTACACATTTCTACGCATAGGGGGAGGAAGATGGTGTTGGTATCTGTATACTGGGAGTCTCTGATGGTGTAAGGAAGAAAACAGGGCACAGTGTTATTTAAAAAAGAAAAACAAACCAGCCTCTGGTGAATTGAATTCCTTGTGGCAGCTATAATGATGGGAAATCTGAGGAGAAGGCTCATCTCTCAGGTCAGATTTCCTGGCATGAGACATGAAAACTCAGACCTTCCAGCTTTAAGGAACAGGCAGCTGCAAATGTGGAGTTGGGTCTCCATGTGGATTGGACCTAAACCAGTGAAGTCATTGATTTGGGTAACTGAGTCCTGCTTTTTACTGCTGTAAATGAGAAGTTACCAGGTCCTTTGTGTGCGGTGGGTACAGTGGTCTAAATACAGAATTGTTTGGACTCAGAGGAAAAGGGGGCTTTCCCATGAGAAAGAAAAGCTAAGGTTTTACAGATCCAATTCCTACTAACACCTTTTATCTCCTCAGGCACAGTTGTTCCTATCTCTCAGTTTCAGTTGCCTGACAATAAGATGGGGTCACCATCCTGCTTCTCCAAAGGACAATGTCTGTATTGCTGAGTGCACATCCCTGGTCTGCTGTGCTCACTGACATCACAATGTGAAAGAATTCCACCCAATGAGGTGAAGCAGAGGGAAGGGTGATATTTCATGTTCCAGTAACATCAGAAGAAAGGATACTTTCAGCATTAAAGCCTGGGGGTCTTGGTTCTTGGGATCATTTCTCTAGTCCAAATAACCTCTGACAGAAGAGGGCATTTGCAGCTGCATCAGTGCAGACCAAAACTTGGCTGCACACAGACATGTCTGAGCAGCATTTTCAAAGTTCTTGGTAAAACTCACCCTGAGCCATAATTGTGCTCTTAATTGTCTCTCCATAATATTTTCCTCTTTCTCTCAGTATCACTTTATTGTGCCAATGTCAATATTTCAGCTGTTGTTTGCTTTAAATTTGATGTTTATTCTCAGTGTTCACATTTTATTAATTCAACTCCTTTTTATTACTGTCTGTCAGCCTTAATTCAGGAGTGTTTGTCATTTATAGGTGGAGTAGTATGACTACTAAAAGGCTCCCTGACATAATTTGCTGCCCTGTTAACAGCAGCAATAATTTGAGCAATTAGCAAGGCCTTGACATGGGCTTTAGCTTCTCTGTCACCTAGGAATACCTCCTTGGTGCAGCTGCCATGCTATTTATACTCTTCCAGCCAGTCCCAGACTGAAATAGTGCCCAGGAGAGTAGCCTATAATCAGTCCCCTTGCAATGGCTGTGACTGGATGAACACTAAATAAGTCCTGGCCTTGATTATATTAATGAAGCTGGGAATGCCCACTGGGAAATCCACAGACAGACAGAGGAGCCTCTGTGCTCACAGCATCCCTGACAGACCCTTTGCCAGTGACCATGGCTTTCATAACAGAAGGGTCATTTCAGCTCTTGGAGATCAAATCTGGGGGATCCTCCCACAAGAGAAGCTGAAGCAATCTCCCAAATGCCCATCTTTATCTTCTCCAGTAACTCTTGGCAGCAATGGTTTTTGTCCCTCACATTAAATACACCTCTGTGGTCCCTTGTATGAAGAGCAAGGTGGTGACATTAAGTCTCCCACACCAGTAAGCACTGGGAAAACTCCTGCAGACTGACAGAGCATCACTGGTTCAGCCAAGTGGCACAGCAGTCTCAGAGGAGATTTCCAAGGCACCTGGAGATTAAAAATAAAACCTGTGTTTTACCATCTCATAGTTTGGACAGGGAATTGAGATGGGGATGTCTCACACAGAATAAAACTCATGATGGAGCTGGAATTTCCTCAGATCCTGAATGTACCTCTGCATCCTGAGACAGTCCCTTTCCCTAGCAAGGCAGGATTAGACCCTGAATTAGAGGAGCCATGGAGAGCAACCCAAGCCCTGACTGGCCAGTCAGGTGGGACTCAGAGCCCATGGGTCCCTTCAGTGCACAAAACACAATGCTTTCAGTCTAGGAAAAACCAGCTTCATTAAACACCCTGGAAAATTTCACATTAAAAAACCCTGTGCAATGTCAGAGCTTAAAGCCACCACGTTAAAGCTCTATTTTTGGATCTTATTAAAATAGATACAATCTGTGCATAAAATAAATTACTTGCCTTACAATTTTCAGTTCAGTTAAGGATTTACAAGTGCAGTAATTAACAAACTTGTTCTGCTTTTTGCCATCAAGACCCTGATTCAGCACAGGGTTTTGGTGAGGTCTGTGCTTGTCTGGCTCCCCTCAGGTAGGTCACAAGGTCCTAGCCCAGAGGGATGCTCCCCTCTGCCTCTGCTCTGCAGGCTGGGGGGGCTCCACACCAGGCAGTGCCCTGTGAGCTCTTTCACCCACACCTCAGCTTTTACTCTGCACAGACCCACACAGGAGGGCTGGAAGCCACTTCCTCACCCCAGCAGTGTCTGGAATGAAGTGGACAGGGGTAACAATATTTGCAGGTGTCCATCCAGAAGGATGTGCTTATGGGATAATGGCTGAGATCCATGCTCATTAGCAGTCTGGGCTGCAGGCAAGTTTGAGCTGGCTTGTGTCTAACACACTGTGTTGATTTACTATAAATCTATAGAGGATCTCTTCAGGAGGGATCATTAGGATCAGCTAATCTGCTCTACAACATGACTGAGTCCTGCAGCCTCACCCCTGCACGGGCAGTGTGAGGAAAGGTCTGTTCCAAGAACCTCTCCTGCAGGACAGGTGCTTGGAGCCACGCCAGAGTTGCATCCTAGACTTACCCTTTCCTTTCACTGAAGTTCATCTGCAGGATCTCAGAATGAGCTTAAAGCTAAGCCAGCTCACACCTGATGAACTCACACCTAAAACGAGTTAAAGTCTGTGTTTCACAGAAACAGACTTCAAGACTGACAGGTTAAAAGACTGCACAAAATAAGGTCAGAATATACAAAAGAGTGCAGTCTGCTTTAGCAAGCAACTAGCATCTGAAACCAGGAGCAATTTCATTATTTTCCTGTGAGTTGCTGCATGACGTGATCAAACAGGAATAAGTATCTGGAATTAAAGGCCAAAAACATAGCGCAATTGAATTGCTGATTTCTCTGTAAGGCTCCCTGAGATAAAAGAGCTGTCCCTGGGGAAAAGAAAGACTTGGGGAAAGCATGAAAGGCATGGCTGATGTTTGTCTGCTTTGCATATAATCCCCTGAAAATTGGAATGTCCAAAAGCTTGTGACAACACAAGCAGGACTAATGCTGTGGGATCACATGAGCCATTATCTGATTCGCAGGTGAAGATGGCAGTAAAGTGCCTGAAAAGCAAACTGCTAGTGAGAGAGAGAGAAACAGCAGGCTCACTCGGTTATGGGTTGTGCCAGAAACACCTCTTGAGATCAAGCAGCAAAAATAATTAGGGTTGGGAAGGGAAGGAGTGAGGTTCCCAGATGGTGTGGGCAACAGATAAGGAGTCGTCCTTTTTATCTGCTGCCAGGCCATCCGTTCATCCAGTTCTGTGGCTGACTCAGATCTCTGTCAACATGCAGGGCTCTGTGCCACTGGAGCTGTCAGGGCACTGCTGCTTCCAGCCTGCATTCAAGGCTAGGCAAGCTGTGTCTTGTTCTGGGGTTTGGTTATTTGCTTTCGTGTTTATACAACAGAGAAGAAACTCTTGCCAAGGCGAAGATGGGTTGACACCCCTCTCTGGAGGATCACAGCTGGGAGCCCCAGGGTGGATACCCTGGCTGCCTCACACATGGCTCCCACACCATGCTGAGTAACTGGATGCAGCAGGGATGACCTTTGCCAAACCTGTGCTCCTGCATGGTACACGTGGAAGCCCTGCCCAAGGATCAGCTCCATCACTGCCTTTTCATTCAGCAAACATCAAACACAGGGGTCGTCTGACCACAGCCATGATGAGCTGCAAACCAGTCTGCCTTTCTTTTCCAGGTCTGCCAGAGTCCACACATAAAGTTGTAATTTGCCCAGAGAAGTTGTAATTTGCCCCTTCTCTGACAGAGAAGGTCACAAATGGTCTCTCATAGCTCCCTGTGTATGCAATTTTGTGCAGGTTTGACTTTGGTTAATGGTGCACCTGATCAAGACCTTTACTGAGGAGCATGTGGAAGGAGCATCCTCTGTTGCTGCACTGACCTGAATAGCACCAGCATTTGCAATTACACTGGCTGCAACAAAAATCTCTCAGGCATCCTCAGCCTCCAGGAGACAAGGCAATCAACCCTGAGGTTAGGAAAACACACTGTCCCTCAGGGCAGCATTGCACAGGCTGGGGCTGCTTTGCAATTCCAGTGCTTCCTTTCAAAGCACTCAGTCCCAAACCTCCAACAGGCAGTGGTAGGTTTTTACAGAGCAGAGATGTGTTTTAGAAGGACAGATCTTTGAGAGGGGATGAATAACAGGGCTGGTCTAAAGTAGAATCTGTCAAAAGGCCTGTCTGAAACATGCTAATCAGAAGCTGCTGATTGAGCCACCCAAAATTTTTCTGGCTGTGTTGGTGCTGGCAGAGGAGAGCAGACCCAGACTTTTTAGTGTTCACATTAGAGTACCTGTGGTGGAGCCTTTCTTTATGGGTCATGCAGAGAGGACACAGAGTGCCAACATTCCCTACACCTCCTGCATTCTGTGATGTTCATGGAAACCTGATAAGTGCTCAGAGAGGGAATCTATCAAAATCCTTTGCAGTGTGGCTGTGAAGCAGCCTCCTTCCCAAGCCCATGCTGCTTTTGAGCAGCTTCTTGCTTCACAGGACTGTGTCAGATCCTCCTGCTTCAGACGAAGATGCAAAATGTGCCAAAGGCAGGGACATAAACCTCTGGAGGAGGAAAAATCTCACTGGGGAGAAGAAAGGAAACCGGAGTTACAGAAGGAAACCCTGTTGGAGCTTGGTAGGGGTGGTACTTGCAAGGAAATCACCAGGAACTGTCTGTTTTTAGCAGCAGTGAGAAGCAGAGGGAACACTAGGTCGTGCTGTTTCCCTAAATTCAGCAGGGCTGTGCTGGATTACACATTTCTCACAGGGACCGAGGGATCTTTTTGTGCTGTGGGTTAGCTTTTATCATACTGTTTGGGTGTTCTTGCAAGGAAATTAATTGCATTTTCTGCATGAAATGCCTTGAGTACACAAGAAAAGGAGTAGGGTAGTTTTTATAGGGGACCAAAGCTCCTGTGCTAAAATGTGAGATAATGCCTTACTTTATAGGGAAGGAATGATGAGTGTCAGCAACAGTTCAGAGTTTAATTAGCCTTCCTGCTGTTCCTATCAAGATGGGAAAAATAAAGTTGGAATTGTCTGAAGATACAAACTCAACCATGTGCTGATATGAGGCATGAATTAATCCCACCTGGGCATGGGGAGGAGTTGGCTTTCTGACTCTCTTGTGCTGCTCTAAGTATGGGGAACACTTGAATTCAGTCTACCTGAGGGCTGAGCATTTCGCAAAATGCTGCAGTTATCCTGTGTCTCAGTAGGGAAAAACTTTCAAATGAGTGATTTATCAGCTTAGTTTTCTCTGCAAGGTAAAGAAAACTCTGCTCCCAGAGAAGAGTTTCTTTGTGCTGCCACTGTAAAGTGTGGCTTGTGCCTCCCAAGGCTTTTCAATGACCACATGGAATCAGTGGGGGCAGTTCCAGCTCTGTGATATTCATTGCTGTGGCTGCATTTGAGCAACACACAGGAGCTTTAAGCATTTTTCTTTAATTTAGCAAGGAGTTGTTGCAGCTGCTGAGGCACTTCAAAGACCATTCTGTGTATTGCTCCTGCACCTGACAAACACAAGGCCATGGTGTTGTTAAATTGCCAGTTTGGAGAGAAATGGCTTTTGCAAGTAGCAGCCAGTGCCACCTCACACTCTTGGGTCTGGCTGTAGCCCCACCATGTCTGTGTGTGCTTCTCCATCACTACAAACCTCACATGGCTTCAGAGCCACGGGAGGCGTGCTGTGGATCTCAGACAGATGAGAAACTGTGAGCTCCATGAATGATTTGCAGGTTATAAATAGTGGTATCTCCTCCAGGACCAGTATGGGCAGGGCTGGACCAGCTCTTGAGAGCCAGGGATTCAGTGTCCAGCAGCCCTTTCCCCACTACAACTAACCAAATAACTCATATGCAAATGTAATATTTAGAAAGCTATGCTCTTGTACCTGACATTTTAACCTGTTCCCCAAAGCTGATGGCTGCAAAATGGCCGTGACATGTACAGGACTGGTTAAAAAAAATGAGAAGTTTCTGTTGTTAACTCATAGAATCATAGAGTGTTTTGAGTTGGAAGGGACCTGCAAACTTCATCTAGTTTAACCCCCCTGCAGTGAGCAGGGACATTTTCCATCAGATCAGATTGTTCAGAGCCCTGCCCAACCAGACTGTGAATGTTTCCAGGGATGAGGCATCCATCACCACTCTGGGAAACCTATGCCAGTTTTAACCCCCCTCAATGTAAAAATCTTCTTTTTTATGTCTAATTAAATCAAACCACTTTTCATTTAAAACCATCACCTCTTGTCCTATCTCAACAGGCCCTGCTAAAAGGTTCATCCCCATCTTTCTTACAAGCCCTTTTTTGGTTCTGAGAAACCACAGTAAGTTCTCCCTGGAGCCTTTTCTTCTCCAAGCTGAACAGCCCCAACTCTCTCAGCCTTTCCACAAGGAGGGGTGTTCCAACCCTCTTTGCTGCTCTCCTCTGGACCCACTCTAACACATCCACATCTTTTTATGTTGTAAGCCCCAGAGCTGGATGCAGATCACCAGGCTTTGTCCTATCTGAGTGAGTAGCAGCCAGCAGATGCAGGTAAGAAGGCCAATTTTTGTCACCCAGCTGTGAACCTGGGTGAACCAGGCCCATCTGCCTAGGTGGGAAGAGGAAAAGCAGTGACTCAGTGAAACTGGCCAGTGAATTTTTTCCCTGCTTGGCATAATAAATATAAAATAAATGGATAGATTGAGCCTGTTGTCTGTGAAAGGAAAGGTGCCAGCCCTGTGAGGGTAAGAGCAGCTCTGTGAGCAGGGATTTGTTACACAACCTGCATACACTGCCCAGGAGCTGTCCTGCAGGTAGCAGGGTCACAGAGCACAGCACCAGAATGAGTCAGGACACAAACTCACATCACAAAATCATTTGAGTTTGGAAAAGACCTTTGGAGATCATCCCATCCAACCACCTGATCAAAGCAGGGTCACCTACACACAGCAGGTTGCCATGTCCAGGTGGGTTTTGAATATCTCCAAGGGTGGAGACTCCACAACTTCTCTGGGCAACCTGTGCCAGTGCTCAGTGATTGTCACAGTGAAAAGTGCCCCTCCAGCCTCGGTGCAAATGACACATGGCACAGATTTCTTACCTCCTGCAACAGAAGGCTCAGACCCCTTGGCGAGGCAGGTGTGACTCATTTTGTCTGTGCTGTACTGATTTCACAAAAAAACAGAAAACATCAAATGCCAAAGCGAGCAATCAGATATCTAGACAATCCTCAAAATAATGAAAAGTATCCCTGTTCAAGCTGCACCTTTTAATGCTTCTGTTCTTATCTCCATTTCTCCTTTTTCCCCTTTTTTTTTTTTTTTTTTGGCTGTATAATGACAGTTTTGAAAAGGACATAGTTCCCCATGCTTCAGCCCAGAAGCTACCTCTTACTAAGAGGGGTTAGGAGCAATGATTTTATTTTACAGCCTGGAAGGTTTTTGCGGGGAGCTTTTGGTACAGGGGGTTGGCAGAGACCTGCCTACATGATGCTCCATTGATCTTGGCTATTCCTGCCTTCCTCAGCTGTTTTGTGACCATTTTATACCTCAAAGCTACTGAGAACAGAATATTTGCTTACAAGAATTGCAGTCATATCTGTCAAATACTGTAAGATTGTGGTTCCTTATACAACATAGTAACTGCACAAACAGGCACTGGGGCTGCAGAATGGAACAGCTTAATTGGTTTGCTCTCCCAAGGAGATACTGTGCCAGACAATGAACACAACAGCTTAAATCTATGCTCAACAATAGCTTTGTCTATAAATAGGGTATTTTTAAGCAATGGGAAGAACACTTGGAGTAGAACTAGATAACATTTTTCAGGTGGATAGTTTATTTGTTAGTAAATGCTGTTCAGGCTGACTGAAACTATTCACAGACTAAGGCTGAATTCAGCTAATGCTTTCTGCTATAAAAAGGGGAACCCCATTTTTCTTGACAAACCAGAGATCGTTCATTTTATCCTTTCAATGTGAAAAATTTAAAACATGAAAAAACACTCTGCCTTAGACTTTAGCTTGATTTTATCTCTTTACTTTGAAAACCATTTTATTTCTTTACTTTGAAATGAATTGTTTTATTTTATATCCATCCCAGATAAATCCTTTCTGTTTTATAGCAGGGAAAGCAAATAATTTAAAAGGGACTTTTTTTAGTCCATTCCCACAGGCCTGCTCTGGGGCTTTGCTTGCTTTTTCCAATGGCTTTGGAGTGTGAACATAATCTGCAGCTGGTGAGCTTGTCTTTACAGCTGATAAAGCGAGTTACACCAGGGTCATGCTGAAATGAACCCTACATAAAATAAAAGTTCTCCTCCAGCAGCCTCATGTTACAGACCTGATTTATGTCTCCAGCACTTTGGTTCTGTTTGGAGCCTGGCATGGTTATGTGCAATCTGCCCAGCCAAGCTTGAAAGCTTCCCTTTTCTCAACTTTTTTGTGCAAGGTAGGGCAGGTAAGAGGCACAAGGGACAGCCTGAAAGGTCAGAGATGGATGGAAGCAGCACCAGTGGGTCTTGCTGCAACAAATGTGTTCACTGTCTGTAACCTGTGGGAAGAAAACTTGCTGAAGTACTTCTTGCAAACAGATAAAATATGCCTTTTCCAGGCAATCTAACACTTGAAAAGCCTCATTAATAATGATTGCAAATTGTGGAGAAACTATAGCTTCTATTTATGGGTCACAAGGTATTTTTCAAGTATAACCTGAACGTCAGAGGATAAAAGGGAAGAAATCAATCTAGACCTGATTTTCACAGAAGTTTCAGGGTGATGTCTGCAGAGATTATTAAAAACATTTAAGCAGATTAGGCACACCTAAACCTTCTTAAAATCAGTGGGGTTTAGACACCTCACTTGCTATTGCTTTTTGCAAATCATACCCAGAAATGGGGACATTTAACCCAAGCAATTTCAGGTGTTTAACACACGTGCTCAAACAGATTGTGATGTCCCTGTGCTGCTCTGCAAGCCAGGCAGGGTGTGGGAAGGGAGTGAAGGCAAAGCTGCAGCACAATCCTGCACTGAATCCCCCCTGGAGGACTCTCCCTGTGAGATAACAAGACCTGTGACATAACATCACAGCTTTCTAGCTCATAGCAAGGTCCATCTGCCCAAACCAAACAGCAGCCAGGCACAAACACTTGGGAGAAGTGTAAAACAAGGCAAGGCTGGAGAGATGCTTCCACAGTACACCCTCCCACTGCCCAGGAGTCACCAGTTAAGCCACTGCCTGACTTCACCAGGTTTAACAATCCATTATGGATTTTTCTGTGTGATACTTTCCCTACTTTTACCACAAGCTATGAAAGATTCTCTTCTAACAAGAGATTTCTCTTGTTCTAAATCTGCAGCCTCATCATGTCAGTGCATAGTTCTTTGGCCTGGTGTAATCATATAAAATAACTAAAAAAAGAAATAATCCTTCTCTACTCACCATCTCTTTCCCCTTCATGATTTTATACACTTTGATCATATCTCCCCTCTGTCATCTTTCCCAGCCTGAACACTCCTTATCCATTGAATCCCACTGTACAAGGAATTACTTCCTCCCTGTGCAGGGAGCCTGTGATTAAAGTTTAGTGTGGGTTGCTGCATCAGTCAGGGAGCATACATTCCCCTTGCCCAAAACTGAAGTACAGATACCTTTGATATGGCACACAGCAGGTGTTAGACTGTGCCCAGTGCCAGGACTGAAAGGGAATGGGATGGGAAGGGCTGTACTCAACTGCCTCTGTGGAGGAAATATATGAGGCAAAAGTAATAATAGACCTGTTCAAATATACTGTCTTTAGGACCCACATTTCTGGACACACAAATGCTGATTTACAGACCACAAAAAAGTGTGCAAATCTTTTAGGAGAAGCCTAAGAGCTTGGAATTTTTTTTCTTAAATGTTGTGTGGACCAGAAGCTACTGCAATAATGCATTCAGACCTCAGTGCATGATGTCCTTAGTCCCAGCTCCCATAGAGGCCCTAAAAAATGCAGATTCTCCACATTTATCATGATCAGTCCAAATCTAAATGAGAGACTCAAAATAACTAAGGGTTGGCAACCACATCAAGAGTCTGGGTGTGCTTCTTGTCCAGGTGTGCTGAGGTGTTCTTCTCAGAAAATGGATTTGCACAACTGGTTGAGAAAGGCTTTCCTCAGCAGTTCTGCATGCTGCCTTTCCCCATCCCTATTCATTTTTCACGCTAGAAGGAAAGCCAAAACCTTTTCCAGACTGGGGAGAAAACATGGAAAAGGAGGCAGAACAAGAAAAAATGATGAATTACAATAGGTGAGAAGCAAGTAGCAGACTGTCCCAGGGAACTGGGAGAGCCACATTCAGGATTTCTGCTGCTGTCCTCCTCCATCTGCTGAGCACTGATTTCTCTCTTGTTTTAGGAAAAAAAATGCTGTCATTGGTCATAGAAACCACCCCACCACAAATCTGTCAAAACTGGCCAGTCATCCTGAAATTATGAACCTACTTTTTGTTCAATAGATGTATTTAAAAACATAATAAAAATATTTTCTAGGTGATCTACACAGGGAAGTGTTCCTTCCTTGTGTATGAATGTCTCCCCATTCCCTCAACCCAGTGAGAGTGATCACATAAACCAAGGGTATGCAGATGCTTGCAAGTGGCTGAATTATCATAGATTAGCTACTTATTACTGTTAGTTTAAATAAATATGCTTTCTATTATAATGTGCTGGAAGCATAAAAACATCTTCAAACTGGGGACTAGTAATCTGTTCAGCCATGATAACTTAGCTCTTGTAGTGTTTCTTGAGGGAAAAGCAGAAATATTCAATGATGGTTTAACCAGTGACAGGTGACTGCTGCAGTGGCATAAATAAAATTTGCATGTCCTTGGTACTTGAGTCAGACCACACCAAGACATCATTTTGAAATGAAGTGGAACATATATTTTAATGCCTGCAAACATCAGAAAGGTATTTCAAAGAGCAAACACATCTTCTTCCCTTGGGGTTAAATGCTCCTTGAGCTTTCCACCATCCAGATCCAGGATCAGTTCAGTAGATGTGCTGGTGAAATCCAGCCCAAATCCTATCCTTGGAGGGTCCCATGCACCTTCCAGAAAGGGGAAGCAGTTTTATCATGACCCCAGCCATCCTGCACGGATGTTAAGTGGTATTTTCACACACTTCAGCTGATTGCTCAAGTGGTATGGCAGGCTTTTGCCATACAATCCCAGAGCAGCAGGGATCCCCAGTGATGTGGTCCCAGCCATTAGGCTGCTTCTTTGAGTGTCTTCCTGTTGCTTTTCAGTGCACGTGACATCTCTGTGCTGTGTGCTTTTTAATCTTTAGAGGTCTCTCACCACCCCATGCCTCCAATCTTCCCCTCTCCAAGCCCTTTGATCAGAGCACTTTCCCCTGCCATACCCATCAGTGTCAGTGGACACATGGCCCTCTGTAACTGCTGGGGACATCCCCCATGGACAGTGAGGAGCAGCTGATTTCCCTCCTGGACCTGTGCCCCTCTTCCTGTCATGCCATGCCGCTTGTTTTCACCTAAGGAAGCTTATCAGGACCAAGCTGCTCTCCAGGGAGCTGAGCTGGGCAGTGGCTGGGAGTGACATGGACACCCTCTGCCCCCTGACCTCCAGGCAGGTGAGACAGTGATGTAGGGAATTAGAAACACTGAAGCACATGGAGAATGGGGATACTTCCTTTTTGTTTTGGTGGCTTTCCCTAAGGTGATGAAAGAACCAAGCATCCCATCTGATACCTCTGTGCCTGCCTGTTTTCCTCAGCAGTACAAAAGCTGAGGAAACAGTACAAAAAAAGCAGTACAAAAGTCTGCCAGAGCTGTCTATCTGCTTGTTAGGTATGATTTCTGGAAGAGAAGGGATGTATGAGTGAGGAAGATCTTACAGCTCCAGCATTGTCCCAGTGCCACCCAAACCTTCTCCATTTCTTCAGACTAGGCCAGAATTACTTTTGGGACTCTGTGCTTATTTTATGGTACATAAAGTGTGCAAAGGTATAGAGACAGCCAGAATCCCTTCCATGGGTATTCATGTGACACCTCACACCCAGGGAATGCACTTCTGGAGTCAATGGGTTCCCTAATGTGAGTTCCTAGATATGGAAAGAGGAAAGAGAAAAATAATGAATGAACATTGCTGAGAAAGAAGTCTCGGAGGAACTGTGCCTCAGCAAAGAACATAATCACCTTAACCTTATTATTAATATTTTTTTAAGCAGGAAGATGGTCATCTTAAAGCTGTCTGGTATCTGGGCTTTGGTAGAGCACAGTGCTCTAATGAAGGACAGGGTTAGAATCATTTTGGGGCTGAAGGAATTAAGGAGCTGGCTTGTACCCAGAGTTGAAACAAAAATTGCTGTGGGGCTTAAACCTGTTTTTAACAAGAGTATGTAGCCTGCCAGATCTGGTGAGAGATTAGCAATTTAATTATACAGGCCCTGGCTTCCTGCTTCCCACTAAGTGCCTAAAACCCCTCTAAAGAGGCCATTACCTTCCTTTTTTTTTTTTTTTTTTTTTTTCTCTTACATTAACTAGGCAATTCAGAGCAGCTTAAACACAGAGGAAGGACAGGGGTTCTCTTGCAGAGATCTCAAGGTTTTATGGCTAAGTGCCTCCTGATGGATCTGTCAGAGCATCCCACAAGAGCAAGCCTGTCACTCCCCGCAGCGACCATTAGCTTCATCTCCAGCATCCCTGGAAGCATTTTCTGTGTGTCCCCTCTTGAACTCACTGAGGAGAGCACAGGCTTTTCTCAGGCTCTGGCTGACTTTGAGAGAGAAAGAGGCAGAGTGAGCAGCCAGGCTCTGGGCAAAGGCTTTGGGGCAGAAAGCCTTGGCAGGAGCCTTCGGGGATGGCTGAGAGCTGTTTCACGTGGGAAACGGGGAAAGGCAGGCAGAAAGCTGCTGAGAAACATGTGACATGCAACCTGCTGAGCTCCAAAACGCTGTTTGAAAGAGGGAGAAGGAGAAAGAAGTGCCAGACAGGAGATTTTTGTCTTTTTCATTCACAGGGAGCAAGTTTATTAAGGATTGTGAGGCTCCCATACCATAAGCAATGAATTCTCTGCAAATGTTTTTCTTTCCAGCGCTGTCTGTGGGTGGTTTTCAGACAGTCCTGCTTCACAGATGCTCTTCAGACGTGGCAGTTGATTTGTGTTACTTTTACTACTGCAAGTTCACCCATGCATGCAGCCATTTCAGTCCCCTTGGTTTTTTTGGTGTCTCTAGGTTCAACTCTGCTCTGCTCTCCCAGCACCACATCCCCAGCCAGGCACCCACTGAGCCAGTGTCTGGATCCCACTGTTGTATGCACCAGTGCTTGTTTTGGGAGTAAGGTTCCTGCTAAGGAGTGCAGGGAGCAGGTGCCACATACTTTTAACAGGTGTGTTCCTGATAAATGCCCTTATGATGCAGAAAAGTAATGATTTCTCCATCTCCTACACTTTTGTCCATCCAAAGGGCTGAGCTAGGAATGGATCAGACCCCAGAGCACCAGGTTGCTGCTGTCAGAGTTGTTGGCTATTTTACCTAAAATCCTTCAAATACCAGAGCAAAGACATCTGCTCTGCAGGCCACAGGAAATCCAGCAAGAATGGAATGGAGTGTAATTGGTGACAGATTTGTCACCTCTGTTCCATGGCTGAGGAAAAGCACTGTGATAGATGAGACCCTGGCCTCTTCAAGCTGCCTTTATGTCATGCTAAGCCAGGCTTTAATTTCTGGGACAACAAGGGAGAACTCCATTCCTCTTTGTTCAGCCACTTGGCCCTGGGGATCAGCCCACTCTGGGGTCATGCTGGGGTAGGGAGAGGATGTAAGAGAGCAACGGCACTGATGGAGGTGCTGTAGCTCCCCAGTGCCCAATTTGTGGGAGCTGATTGCACCTTCAGAGGTGAGCCACACTCCAGATATGGGATTGGGAAGTCATTTCCCCAGCTATAATTGTCAGGTGTTTCACCATTACCTGGTTTGTTTTCCAGTGTGCTCCCTGGAACCAGCTGGGAAATTTTTGGTTGTGTGAGAGCACTGGCAATGCATTGGTGCTTTCAGCCATGGTTTCCAGCCTTACTTGCAGTTGAATGTTGGTGGGGTTTGTACACAAAAACCAAGATATCCCCTCTGCTGGGAGATTACTGAAGTTGAAATTAAATTAGGGGGGAACTGGATGTCAGGTCACAGAGAGAGGTATTCCTCTGAGATTCTCACACTCCCTGGTCCCTTCCTAAAGCCTTGATTCCTTCAACCAAGAGATTATCTGGCCTCAACAAACTTAGTAATAAAAAAGAGTTGTTACATTTCATTGTCCTGGAGAGAAGCATTAAAGTACAATAAAGTATAAAAAAACCCTGGGAGTCCATAAGAAACAGACAAAACGCAGCATTTTATTCTTTGGGTTCCGCAGTTAGAGGATTATTTTTATTTTTTTTTTAGCAAATAAAATAATGCTGAGGTTTGATTCATGTTTTTTTAATTCCTCAGAAGTCTGCAGTGTCATTCTCCTGGTTTGGCATCCTAATTCAAAGTGAAATACATAAAGCCAAAAGGAGTGTGTCAAGGAGTTTCTCTAGCTTTCATCATCTTTTTTTTTTTCCATCAGCAGACGCCATCCTTTTTGAACTGACTGGCAGTGTGTAAAAAGGAAAAGAGGGAAGGGCTTGGTAATAAAATGTTAATGAGATTCTTATTATTGTTTTCAGTGGTATCAGCATAGAACCTTTACGTGTATAACAACAGCTAAATATTCGACTACAGAAACTTGTTTATAGCAACTCACTGCAGCACACTCGGAGTGTCCAGCCTTTAGGAAGAATTAATAGCTATCAGTACATGCTGCCAGCAGCTGGATGCACACTGTAAGAGGAGCTTTATCTTTACCAAAAAAAGGATATGAAAAAATACGCGAGGATGAGGCACAAGCTCCCGCGGCTCTGCAGAGCCCCGCCACGGGTGCCGGCCGAGCTCAGGGTCTGCACTGCCCTGCCAAAGGTGGGTGCCAGGGGATGTGGAGGGCTGGGATGGTGGGATAAAGCTTCATTATGGACTTCTGGAGGAGTTTTCTGAATCTGTAATTTTTGAAGATGGGAAAGGGAGTGGGATAGCATGAGATGGGGAGGTGGGGATTTCTTCTCTGTGGGATGAAGTCCTCTGGGACATCCATCCTCTGTCCAGGTGAAATGAGAGGTTGCTTCACCGCATTAAGTCTCTTCAAATTCGGGCTAGAAGAGCAAGAAGAGGCCCCAGGGCCTCTGAGAGTGGTCAGCTGGGAGCAGATTGAAAAAATATCATCCCTAATCCCCATCTGTGGTCAGCAGAGGCACAGGTTTCTGCTCCAATCTGCCTCTGGAGAAACCTCTCCTCACTGACTCTGCCGGGCAGTGTCCTTTACAGTGGGGTTTAAATCTCTGAAGATCTCCCTGCTCCCCCTGTCCTCCATCACCTCTACAGCATTATTCTATCCTGTGCATGTTTGAGTTTCAGGACATTGCTTCTCCTTGAGTTATCAAACTCTGCTGTCCAAACACCCATGCCTCACATAGCAGGAAACACTGCAAGTGTTTCTAAATGCTTGCCTGTGCAAAGTGTGCCAGGGAAATACCCTGGAAGTGCCTGAGGATAATTTCTGTGGGCAACGTGGATGTGAGCCAGAGGAAGAAGGAGGCAAGGGGATGGGAGTTCAGTGGTTGGAGCACAGGTTGTTATTTTGGTACTTCTGGATGCGTGGGGTTTCTCTGTGCATCTCGCCGTGAGTGGCACTTGTGAGCTGAGAGCATCGTAGCTGCCACGGGCAGGGTAATTCACTTCTGACCCAGCACACCCAGGAAGCTCAGCCTCGCTGCAGGGGTGCCCCACGTTCACTGCAGCACACGTGCCTGATAAAACCCAGCAGCAAACACGGTGTGATGGAAATGGAAATGCCTTGGCAGCCCAAAGCCCCTCTGTGAGGACTCCAGCCACGGGGGTAGCACGACGAGCAGCTGCTTGCATCGCCAGGCCCCAACGCTCTTGCTGTGCCAGACTTTGTAGAAATGCTAAAAGCAGAATTATGAGCATGCATCTCCAGGGTACCGTAAATATCATTTTTAATTAACTGGCAAATCTACAGAGGAGACTTTGTGCAGTTCTGTGAGACATGGGAACAAAGTTCAGCCTGTCCCTGTGACAGAGCTCCAAATTTCCCCTGCACTTTCCCAACCCAACGCCAGCAAACAGATGTGCTCTGTGCCTCCTATTTATGTGCTCCCAAGAAATTAGCACTCCGTTAAGCTACACAATGCAGTGCATTTATTTTTATTTCACTGTGCTGCAGCCTTTCAGTGGGAACTCCACATTATTTCTTACTGGAATCAAATCCAGGCTAGCATCAAGGGCTTCTTAAATCAACAGCCTATGAGGGTTGAATTTTGTGCAGCAGAAATAGTGCCTATAGCTTAAGATAAAGTAAGATAAAGCAGCTGCCAAGATTCTAAGTCCAGTGTTTGACTCCAGTCCAAAAGAGAAGGGACAGAAAGGAAGATTTAATTTCCAAATACCTGAAACTGGGGCTGTGATTTGTTTGCAGACCCACTTTAAGGCAATAAACAGCTATATTTATATCTCCTGAATGTGCCTATTATTTCAAGATCTCACCCACCAAGTGAAAGCGACCTGACAAAGCAGCACTGTAGGGAGCCAAAAAATGTATAAAAAGCAATTGATCCATTATAGATGCAGTCTCAGGCAAGCTCAGTCTATTTTTAATCATTTTAATAATGCAGCTGATTTGCTGCATCAAGGAGGGAAGCTGAAGTGGGATCCCTCACGGCGAGCTAAACAATAGGCTCATGTGGCTCAGTGGCTCTGGACATCTCCGAGAGTGTGCATGGCTCAGCCATCTCCCAGGGAAATGGTGCCACTGCAGCAGCTCTGCCCAGCAGGTCACCTTGAGACATGGCAGAGCCCAGAGACAAATGGATGATGCTTTAGGAAAGCAAGGGAAGAAGTGAGTGGGCCGTTGAATTGTGGGAAGTGGGATTAGAAAATGGGAGGGTTTATCAACAGCATTTAAAAGGTGCATTTCTGTTGCTGAGATTTGGGCAGATGGATTGTGATACAGGTTGCTGCCATGCAAGGCAGATTTGGGCAGGCACAGCCAGAGTAGGAGACTGATTCCTTCATGTTCTCCATGTCCTCCGTGACCACAGTCCCCTCTCTCCACTTGAAAGAGACAAAACCCATCTAAGCAACACCCACTCAGCTTATTTGTGCCAAAACGGCTCCTTCATCCTTGGGTGGCTTGTTTGGCCTTGGGGGAAGTCTGGAAGAAAGAAAACTTGAGGTTTCCCTTCCCTAGCCCAGAGAGGCCTTTAAATGAAAGCGCATGTGAGGGGGACAGGAGACAAATGCCTTTAGCCAAAGGGTGGCTTTTAGGACACTCAGTTAAATCAAGAAAATAAAACAATGCCTTAGTTACAGAGAGTGGTGGGAGGCCATCAAGGAGAGAGGGACCACCCATGAGAAGAAATGCAGTGAGGACAGTGAAAAAAGTCAGCCAGCAGCAGCTATGCCTAGGAAGAAGATGAGATGTTGGTTGAATATAGTGACAATAAAATAGAAATTATAGCCACATTTTTTAAACTTGAAAGCTGAGTGCCCCACAGCACCTGGGACTCCTCAGAGGCAGGATGGTCCAGGACCCCATTTTGCTGACTTCTAAGCTTGCTTCATAAAACAAACAGGACTGTCCCAGTTAAAGGCTGTAAAAGGGTTGGAACAAGGCTTGGTGCTAAACCTGCCAGGACTCCGGTCATTGCTTTTCCTCCCTGCAATACCTCAGAGCTGCTGGCGTCTCCCATACGGAGACTTCCTTATAAAAACGTTTGTCTTGTTGTCGTGTGGAAGCAGCATTTTTCCTCCTTTATGGAGCTATGTCAATCCCACTGCGGGCAAAAGGTCAGGAATGGGACTCCCACGCTCATTCTTCATCTGGCAGCACGGACCAGCCCCAGCCTGGCAAACCCCTCAGATGGAAAAAGTGGCTCCTCAGCCCCATTGCCAGTGAGAGGACTGAGAGACGTGGGATCTCAGCTGGCCCATTGAGCAGCCCAAGATGTGTTGTAGCCTTGCCTGGCAGTGCACTGAGTACCTGTAGGCTTGTCCCACACAGTTAAAATGGGGAGATGCTCTTGAAGGAAAGGAATGTTTTACCCTTTCCAAGTTGCTCACCATCATTCTCTTTCTCTTTCTCCTTATTTTTTCCCCCGGACCAAAAAGCCCACTATGCCTACTCAGTCATTTCTTTATAGAAACCATTTTTCTTACATTTAATCATCTTTATTGCCTTTTCTTGAATACTGTCCCTCATCTTTATGTCTTTTCTGGAGATAAAACACAGATGTAAGTGAACCCTGGTTTGATTCAGTGGCATATTAATATTCTCTTTTACTTGCCCCTTGGTAAATGTTAATATTTTATTTGCTTATTCAACCACTGCTGAGCAATGAACTGATGTTTCATAGAATTATTATAATCCAAATACCTTACTCCTGAGTGAGTCCAGAGCCTATAATCTCATATATGTGAAGTTCAGAACATTTTTCTGTGAACATTACTTCACATTTGGCTACATTAAATTTAATTAGCTGTTTTATTGCTCATTTACTTAGTCTCATCTTTCGGCATAGTCATATCTTTCGGCAGGCCCTTATTCTCACTAGCCTGAATACCACAGTGTCACCTGGAAACTGTGTTCCCTCACTGCTCTCCCTCTTTCAGACTGCCTGTTAATAGGTAGAGCAATGTGTATCCTCACTCAGATCCCTGGAGAAAACTCAAAATCATCTCCCTGCTCATCTGCCTTGACTGCATGAACTCAAGGTTTCCAAGATTCCTTCCCTGGAGATATATCACAGCTGGATGCCTTCACTGATGAGGCTGCTGCATTTCAGAGATGTGAAGTGGAGCCATAGGCTGATGTCCAGCCTTTGGTGCAGCACTAGTTTAATTAATTCATTGCAAAATTATCACCAAGGCCTTCAGGTGACATTGAAAGCTACTGCAGGATGGGGCTGACTTACAGCACCATGAACCAAGGTGAGGGCAGATGGCTCAATCCTGGGCCAGCTGGAACCTGATAGGCTTCACACACAGCTCCAGGTTCAGTGAACAACCACAATCCAACCTGGAGGTGTCAGGTTGAGCAGTTCCTTTGTCCAGGTTTTTGTGTGGAAAGGGAAACTGGAGATGGAAGGAAGGTTTTGGAAGCTGATGGTTCTCTGTCATCCAAGTTTACCAAGAGTATGGGATGTTCCTCTTCACCTTCCCCAAAGAGAACAAGTCTTTGTTGAGAGGACGAAGCACAGAAAAACCTGTGGAGGAGATCAAAAAGATTCATCTTCAAATCCTCACTTTGATTATTTCAAGTAAAAAAGTTCATAAAAGTTCTCTACTAGTTGTGTAGAAGAACAGCCTGACTTGCCACAGCTGAATTGGAGCCCATCCCACACCTGTGGGATGACAAAAGCACTGCCCCAAATGGACTTTTACCCATATTTGTCACACAGGTTCATGACTGAAGCCTTGGTCCCTTGGCTAGAGCAGTGGAGGAGAGCCAGGATGCCTTTCCTAGTGGGTTCCATGACTCAGGAATGTTTTTTGCCTTATGGACAAATATCCTTCTCATCCCCCCTGGACTCCTCAGCTCCCATCTTTGCAAGCTGGGCTGGCCCAAACATGACATCCTGGGACTAATTAAACTCCAATAAGCTTGTTAATCCCTTCTTGTCAACTTTTGGCCTTACTTAGTAAACTGTCTGTTCTGTTTTTACACACCTGTCTTTGTAAGCCTGTGCTTGCAGGGCAGCTCTTTCCTACCATCAAAAACCACCTTCACCCCTGAAACTCCCCACAGAAAACAATTCTGGGTCCCAGTGTGTCCCCAGATAACACTTCAGTTTTTTAAAAACAGCATATTTTGCTGAAATCTTATTTTGGCAAAAATGCTACAAAAATCTTCCCTTTTGAGCTCTTTTCTGGTATCTTATTCCCAAATGGTCGAAGAAGGAAGGAAGGAAGTGAGGATAAAATGTGGGTGTAGAAGAACATCCTGTTCTGCACAAATACCCTGGTGTGTTGTCAGATGGATGCTCTGCTTTAAATAGAAGAGGTCTCATGCTTGCAAAGGCCAAAGTAATACATTCTCAGAAATTAGAAAAGATGGAAATAATGATTTAATAAAGAAACTGTTTGGACCTACTGCCTTAAAGAATTAACCAGGTTAGAGCTTGTCATTCTCACATGTGATCTCATTTCTGTGTGCACCTGTAATGCACAGGCACAGAAGTTTTGGGGGGAAATCCCTGGGGAACTCAGAGAAATTCTTTCTTGTTTATTCTATTTGAATGGCTATCTCTATAAAGAAAAGGTCCCTTGGGGTAAGCAACCTTGAAGCAAGAGCTAGAAGAGATCCAATGGGATAGATTCAGAGCTTTTATGTGTTTGAAGAAGTACTTCTGCTTTGATCTGATTTTGTGACTCTAATTTCTGCTTTTCCAAGGGGTTGAATGAAACAGCTTTCTACACTTTGGTGCCTTTTGTTTTTCACCATCAATATAATTTTACCACAGCCACACCAACTGCTTCAGTTCTCACTAGAACATCGTGATTCTTTTTTCTCTTCTGCACATTTTCAATATTTTACATTTTTTCCCATTGTGTTTTGCTTTGAATCTGAAATTTTATTGCAATTTAAATGAAAAAAGGAAAGAGATATACCCTTGAGTACAAAATTCCCTGCACTATGGGAGTCAGGAAAATTCCACAGGACTTTCAGCAAAGCAACTTTTCCCAACAACAGAATTTTTACCCAAACTTCTGACCATCTCTACAGATAGTTAATATTGATCAGCAGGAGAATTTCTCAGCTGAATATTGCAACTGCAAGAGCCTAAGAGCTGCTATATCAATACATATTGTTGTAATAAGGGAATCCCAGGCCATGTAGAGCTGAGCCTGGGTGAGAACCCTGGAATTCATTCATCCTCCTTGCCTTTGCCAGTGGAGCACGTGGTGTTTTTAGTGCCAGGTGTTTCTTGAGTGGACATCAGAAAAGGCGTTATGTGTTCCCCTAAGCCATTTTTTTGTGCCTGATACTATTTTCTCCATCAGTTTTGAAATAATCTTGAAATTCATCTTTGTGAAGACAAAAATGAGCCTGTGTTGGACTCAAAGAGTCTGTCACGTGGACACTGCGTTCTGACCCTGGAAGATGTCTCCTGTTGTTTATCTCTGCAACCAACACAATGCAGCTACAGGGACAGTCAAGGGCCACAAGTGACATGCTTGCCCTGTTCTATTGCACAGAGGGAGCCTACAGAAAAGAATCTTTAATTTCGTATTTCAGTATTTAACACTTAGCCTTTGTGTGATCAATGGGGTGGGGAGGACAGAAGGGATCACATGTTTGATTCCAGTGAATTTCTTGTTGTGGTCTGACTGGTTGGACAGTAGCTGGGTCAGTTAGAGGTGACAAATGCATGATTCAGTCTGGCTGGAGCACTGCTGGTTCATCTGACACAGCCCAAACACTGATCTCTGGGGGCCAGGGACTTGCAGAAGGCCAGCATGTGTCCCTGTACCCAGCCTGGTTGCGTAGATTCCCAGAATCTCTGAATTTCCACGTGTGCTGGAGAGGATGAAGACCTTACCAGCAGTCAGGTCTTCTTCTGCAAATACTTCCTCAACAGCAGAACGTGTGAAATCCTGTCTGTGGTGGGCCCTGTGTCCATGCACACCAGCTCACCCCTTGCCTTACTGCCCCTGGGTTTCCACTGCCTTCCCTCCAAATGTATTCCTCTTTGCTTTGATCCACATTCATTAAAACACCCCTCCACTCACACTGGTGAAGACAGACACTTTGTCAAACCTTTAATGAAAGGGCAGCATGTGAATGATTAACAGACTTTTTTTGCAGTAGACAAGCTTCCCATGCTGGGTTTATTTCTGGAGCAGTCAACCCATTATCTGATGTGGGGCCATGTGTCAATGAGAGTTGGTCCAGCTGGAAAATGAATGACGTGTCCTTCTCTGCTGTTGAGACCATCCATCATAACATGTCCCAAATGGTCCATCATGTTGTTGTCTAGTAAAACTCGGCCATCAGAGGCAGCTCCTGTTCAGATGCTAATTGGTACATGTCTGAAAATGTGATTTCAGCTATAACTCTGAGGATATTTAGTTGGAATTTATGACTAGAGGTCTTTGTAAGCTCAATCAACTCTATCCATCTCACACCTTTATAAACAATAATGGTCTTCAGTTTCTGAGGCCTTTAGAGTAGCCTTGTGGATATTTTTTGTCTGGAATACATCACATGCAAGATTTCATTCTCAGATTTCAAACTATGTGGGTATATGTCAAATAAATAAAAAATAATTTGACTGAACAATGTGAAATCAATGAAAGGCAGTTTGATGAACCTGGCACTGTCTAGGATGCAGAAGACTTTGACACTTGTCCTGGCCATATCAAGACTTTCAGTATTTTTCCTTTTTGTGCCTCAGTTGCCTTTCTAGTTGTTTCCAGTTAACATTATAGAAAATCCTTGAAGGAAACCTCCACTGGGTTTTGCTTTGGTTGGGTCATGTCCATCAATACCTTCCCACTCCATGTGGAGCTGTGAGAGCTACAAAGTGCTAAGCAAGCAGAAACCTTTTCTCCATTAAGTGGGAGCAGATGTGTGGAGAAACAGCAAGCACTTGGGCTCATGCTTGAAACTTTCCACAAATAGAGTAAATTGAAGGATCTAGTCCTGAGAAGTGCTTAGAGGACAATGATGCTGCAGAGCTGAAAGGGTTGAGTGGTGGGAGTATGTGTCAGAAGTGGTGTTTGCAGGGTCAAACACTGCAGTATTTTTGGGGGTTATTCCCCTCCATATGTAACCTCAGCAGTCACCACTGCCTTGAGGAGTGGGTAAGGGGATCTATTAATACCCTTAGGAAAGAATTAGTATCCAAACAACTTTTGTTTCCTTGTTTTTTACACGTCTGTGCTCTCCTCTGTCACTTGCTACAGCGCAGAGCCTGGTATGCTGTGACAAAGAGCTATTGATGGAGTGCTTGTGTGAATTGGCCCAGCACTGGTCACAGCCAACTTCTGTGGGACCCGCTGCCCCTGTTGGACAATACACTCCAGTGTGCTGGGCCATTTGTGAAAGGTCAGAAATGAACAGAGAAATGGACTGGAGTCAAAAACAAGCAGTCCTATAAATATCAGTCATAGTCAAAGGCAGTTTATTCCATTCCTCCCCTCTCTCTCCTTCTGTGTGTGTGTCTCTCCCTCCCTCTGTTGTGGTTTCCCAGATATAACTCCATGCTTCTGGCTGGGGAGCTCTGAAAGGAAGGCAGCACACACGCTGCAGCTTCTGCTCCCATCTTGTACACATGGAATAATCCTCAGTCCTGCAAGCGGGGCTGACAGCCGGCACGGAGTCCAGCCGTCATCTGGACTCTGATGTTAACTTTTGCTTTCTTGGATTTTCCTTATCTGTGAGAAACTCATTTGTGACAGTCTGAGAACTAGATTTGGCCACAGACACTTTGGATTGCGACTTCTGACAGCTTTCCTCTGTTTGACTTCACAATGACTTTAGCAGCTAAATTAGAGGATATTGAAGTGACGCTGGAGCACCTACTAATGGATGTGTTTGTAAGTAAGCCACAATTTCCTTCTTAAATTGAGATGCCAATAATCCAGAAGGCAGTATACAAATTTTATGGCATATCCAAAGTGTTACATTGACTTAATTTCTTTACATTTCTTGATAAACTCTGTGTAATCCAACTCTACCAATATGTTTTGGTTTAGGCATCTCCTGCAAGCAATAATATGCAAAACTGGAACAGTGTGAGATCCAAGACAGGACAGATTTTGCACTGGTTTTGTGTATCATCTACAACTGTAATGTGAAAAAGAGGGGAGATTTGTTCAGTTTGAAGAATATTTCTGTAAAACTAGTGCATTGACAGAGATTTAAATTGTACGTTGCTTGACATCAAGTGTCCTTGACTTTAGGATTTTGACAGCTATTAGATTAAAATTTTGACTCTTGGGTTATTTTGTAAGAGATGTAGCAACAAGCAAAACAGTTGTGTTTTCAAGAGAATCTAGTTTATTACTCCTGGATGTATCAAATACCTTAAACCAGTGTAAATCTGCAATTGCTTCCTTGGAATCATTAAAGCTCAGTGAAGCAATGTATGATTTGCTTCTACACATCTGAGATAGGAATCTGTCTTTATCATCTCACCTTAAGGTTTCTTTAACATATCAAAGCATTTCTAAACATATTCTTGCATTTTCCAACACAGCTTGATGGATTTCACCTAAAGGTCAGAGATGGTAATGTTTTGGAAGGTTTTTTGGTAGTGGGGGATGGAAAGTAATAGTGAGGGATTGCCAGTTCATTTGTCTTTGTGGAAAAAAAGTCATGCCAAGGTGATCTGTACTCTCTGAATTCAGGCTATAAGAAATAAGATGGCAAGTGACCTTCTGAATTTTCAGAAGAGTTTTTGGCATCCCTTAAATGGAATATTCTGAATTTCAGGGTCCAGTGATGAGGAATCTTAGGCATCAACCACCAAAGTGAAAAACAGGAGATCTTGCCAGATTTCTAGCCTGTGGTCCAGTTATTGAGATGTCCATCTGTGCTGTGAAATGGATTCAAGTTTCTCTGTGCTGGCATCTTCCCTCAGTGCTTTGGAAAGTGCCTTTACCCCTTTCTCAGGCTGCTGGGATTGGGGTAGATGAACATTATTGGAGGCTACCCAGTGAAAGCCTCTCCACAGGGCACAAAATACTGAAATATTCTTTGGGCTGTAATATCTGAATCAGCCTAATGATTATTTGCTGCTCTGGGTTCAACTCCTTTTCCCAGCTCTCAGTACTGTGAATCCCAGAGAAAATCCCTAAGGATTTCAATCCCCATGACAAGAAAAGATGTAACATCTGCCTCTCATGACCAGAGCACACTGTGAAAGTTATTCTGTGTGGGAAGGGGACGGTGCTTTCTTTGGAGTGTTTGCAAATGTTGTAGGATAAACTTGGCACCACAATTCCTCTTGGTCTATTTATAGCTCAGCGTTGCTTCACTGACTTGGGTGTTTGACGCCTGGGGGACTGAGACCCTCCTGGCACAGGTGTCATTGAACAGTGGGTGCTTAAAGCATTTTGTCACAGGGTAGCTCCAAGCAGAATCTCAGAGACTGACAACGTCTAGAAAGCCAGGGCTGACTGAGGCTGGCCAATTCTACATGTGTCTGGTTGTGTTTGAAGGGCATGAAAAGCCTCCTGTCTTGCTGGGAACCACACAGTGCAGTAAGACAGGGAAGCAGGGAATCATATCTCCTTGATTCTTCATTTCCCATTGTCTATTTTGATGTCCGTACCTTGATTCCATCCAAATGCCTTTCCTCATGAGTTTCTGGGTTTGGTGTTTGGTGATTTTTGCAATGAGAGTGACAGCTGGCCAAATAAAATGTGGGCCAAATTCTCCAGAGGTGCAGGTGGCCTCAGTTTATGAAACCGGTGGAGCTCTTCTCAGGTTGTGTTTTGAACTGGTCTCTCAAATTTGTAATTCTAGAAACCCAGTGAAACAGCCCCAGCTGGGACAGTGCAGTCACAGCTGAAACTGAGATGCAGGGACATGTCTGTGCAGTGCCATGCTGTGCCACCCCTGAGCACAGCTGGGTCTGGAGGGGCTGGGGTGTGTGAGCAGCATTGTGCAGGGCACACTGCAGCAGTGTCACAGCTGTGTCCTCTGCACAGCTTGGGGCTGAACGACCCAGGGGCAGCATGTCCAGGCTTCACATCTCACCTCAGGGCTGGGAATCCAATATAGCCTCTACGCAAATCAAGGCTGTGATTGCAGCTAGCTGGGCTTTTCTAAATTCTACCTAGGAATTAAGGCAGGAAGAATTTTGGATAATCTAAATCAAATGTCACATGCAGAATCACCACTCTCAGGCACAATTTTCAGGCTTTACTCATACATCACCTTGCCTTGTCACTGTGTTTGATCTTAAACCACCTATTCATTTAGCAATGCTAAAAATAACCTCTGGATATACTGGATAAAGAAAAGTAAATATGAAGGAAGGGCAAAACGTCAAGCTCTGGCTGCTACAGAGCATTCTAGCAGCCAGATTTGTCCAAGGTCATTGATCCACAACCAAGTGTTATGCTGCAGCAAGATGGGTATTTTGGTGAGGAGCATGGGGCCACACTGGTTGGGCTGGATGGGCTGTGGGCAGACTGCAAGGTAACAGGACCCTCCTGGGAATGATCTTGAAGTCTGCTCCATGCCATGCATCTTCATCTGTGTCAGGTTTATTGCTGAAAGAGCAAAGCCATCTGTCACCGTAATGTTCCTCTTCCAATTCTTCAGTGCCCTCCACTGCTCCAAACCAGGTGATTACTTAGAAAACTGGGAAATTGTGGTCTATGGAGCCTTGAGTTATCTTTTTTTTCTTCCAAAGAAACTTAGTTTTAATGCTTTTTGGGCCTTAGGGGCAGTAACCCATTCCTGGATCAGTGGACCCTGACAAAGCTCACTTTAATAGCTTGTACTAAACTATCAAGCCCATTGTGTCACAGTGTAAAAGGTTATAGCAGACAACAAATGAGAAGCAACCACAGTTTCTCACAAAAACTGAGACATAGCTCAGCTCAGACTAACACACCTTGATGTAATTTGGCTTCTGCAGTATGCAGACTGAAGAAAAACTACAGAATCAGGCCGATTTTTCTCTGGACAAGCTTTTTAGCTAACTTCTCCTGCAGGAACTCACCTGGAGTGAATTTATCTCTTTTGCAGGGATGATGGTAAGCCTTGCCAGAAGACGTGTTAAAACACTTCCTCTGGAAAGCTAGTATTACATGGGAACACTTTTTAAAACATTTTTTCTTCCTTTTTGTGGAGAGCAGAGATTTGCATCTACATGGATGCAAAGGAGCTGCCACTTCCTTCCAGGACACGTCCTGGCCATGTTGTCACCCCGCTATCAGAGAAGCAGCTGGTGCTGCACTGACACTTCCTTTCCCTGGTTCCAAAGGGCACTGGAGAGCTTTGCTGGGCTGGATGAGAGGAGATAAAAGGGAAGGCTCTGACATGACATTTCATAATTAGCTGTCATCACTGGCGGGCTGCTACCCAGCCACTTGATGAGCTGGGACTTGCCTGCCTGGAGAAAGCTGGACAGGAAGACAGAGACCAAAGCAGGGGGACAGTGCAGGGACAAGCTCAGCAGGTCCCTCAGGTGTGCTACAGGAAAAAGGGAGCCTGGATATGAAATTCAGACTCTGAATCTTTATTTCATAGCTTGCAAAAGCCATCCCTGAACTAAAACCTCCTTGCCTCTGGATACACTAATTATTCTTGAGCAGTCTGTGAATGAAAGGTTTCTTTAATGGAAACCTCAGGATCAATCTTGCTGCCTTCCAGGCCTTGCCTTAGGCAGGTAGAGCAAACCTCCAGGATATCCCATGCCAGCATGCATGGGGCACTTTGCATGGGATGTCTGGAAGGGGTTGAAAGTGAGAAAGGCTGTGGAGCCTGCCCCACTGAGGGATGCTTTTCCTTGCATTATAGATGTGGCTTTAGACCTGCTAAAAAAACAACTTTGAAGCAAACAGGCTAAGGGATAATAATCCTGTTAGGAAAGTGAGCCGGAAGTAGTCAAACATCAGCTGGTGTCAAAAAGGAGACTGAGGATAGACATGATGGAGCTGTAGTGGATATCTCAGGAGAGAAAAAAACCCTTCAGATGAAGTCTTTAAACCATGAACCCTGTGTGCTGGCCCACTCCAGATATCACCTGGAAGCCAACAGACAATTTATCTCCAATGGTTCCTGGGGTCTTAGAGCTCGTCCTAACACATCCTGTCATATCCACAGTACACTCCACAGCTCCTTCTACATTCCTGTAAACATCTATTTTCACATCTGGCTCCTCAGGCTTCTTCCCACCATACTCCACAGAAAAATATATACTTATGTGTATATGTATATATGTCTATATATGGATCTATAAAAATATTTTAAATAAAATTTTAAATATCTATATCTATATCTATAGGCTATATGAGAGTATCTTATGAAATTAAATTTGTGAGGGCTTTCTGGCATGGGGAGGGGCTGTGATTGCTTTGCCCTGGGTGGATGTAGCAGTCCAGATTTGCCATGCTCCAGCCTCCTCCATCACCCAGAGAAACAGCTGCTCTTCTCCCTCCCCATGTTGTCAGGTTCTGGCAGAGTTAACACCAAGATAACAAGAGTCAAAAGAAATTACCTGGGATGAACTAGAATTAAAGTGGGAGTCAAGTTCCTGTATCCAGGCAGATCTAAAGCTGGATATTTCAGAGAGAGGGACTCAAATGCTAAGACTGAGGAGTCTGAAATGAGGGTAAGGTCTCTTGGCCAGAGGCACCACAGGAGACAGAGCTCCCTGGTGGACTTTGCAATAGGGGTGGCACTATGAGGTGGACAAGGCCATCATGTCCCAGTAAGGACTTGGAGTGGTGGCTACCACTGCCCACAGATTCCAGCTCTTAAAACTAAGCTGTGAAGAGAAAGGCATTTTGTTGACTTGGCTCTTTATTAATAACAGTGAAACAACAATAAAATCAGCATTGATAATTTTTCATGTTACAGATTGGAGAAGCTGAGACAAAGGGACATGGAGCTATTTAAGCAGACTCCTCCTCCATCTTCCCACTTAGAAAGGAGTAGAAATACAACTTCCAGAGGCTTGGTTTGGTGATTTGTTCCCTTCAGAGTATAAGACTCCACACAACTGCAGAATAATCCTACTATCAGTGTCTCACAGATCTCTGATGCCAAGGATGAAGTGTGGCTTTGGATATAATCCTAGCATGCTCTGGCAAAGATAGGTGTGAAAATTGACCATTCTTTGAGCAATTATACCATTAACCTTCCTATTTTCTCATGCCATCAACACTAGTAAAGAGCAGCCATCCTCATAGCTGGAACTGAGGACAATCTGGAGGCAGGAAGAGTGCAGGAAAATGGTTGTATGAACTTGCTTCAACCACCATTTTCACCACGAGCCCTGCACACAGCAGTCCCCCTCCTGCAGTAATCAAACAAACATTCTTGTAGTTGCTATTGACTTCTGGTGCCTGTATCACATTTTTCTTAATAACCATTGAAATAATAAGACATTATCAACATGTAAAGTGATCAATTAACCTCTACAACAGCAATAAATTGTGTATCTGTGCCAGGCTGCCAAGACTTGCTAATCGAAGAGCAAGAAGCAAGTTTGTACCTGAAGAAGTCACAAATCATACATAATGCAGAAGTGTGAGTGCTAACCTCACCCCCTGCAATATAATGGGCATTTCCATGTGTTTATTTATCTGAGAAATTGGTTCTTTGAATCAGCTCCTAATGACTTTCTCTCTGGCAACAACAGCATCCCCTTAGTTTTTCCTCAGTATTCAGTTTGCAGGAGATTTAAAGCTTCACCCTCCACCACAGGAGTCAGCATGAGTTATGGCAGTGCAGAGAAGAGAAGCAGAATCAGGCCCCTTGACCTGAAGTAAAAGCTGAGGTTGCTTAGCAGGCTTGTGCCATTAAAGAGATCCAATTAGGTAGCTTGCCTCAGGTTTTCTTTAGACACTTCTGAAACTGAGAAATTAAAAATAATAGCATCAGGTCTTTCCAGTGAATGATGTAGCCCAGCATCATGTCTTGAGTAGCAGATAACATCAGGTCCCTACAGACAGCTCTAAAAGAGGGTAAATGCATACCCACAATCCCCACAGTTACCTTTCAACAACCAGTTCCTTCTACTCAAGAGTTTTATGATGCAGAAGTAGCACCTTCAAATTGAGCAGCCCACAGTAGATGTCCTTTTATGAGTTTGTTGAGTCATTTTTTGAGCCCACGCAGTAATCCAGCCGCCATGGACAGTCCTGGAGCAGAAGAGAAGCCATAGTGCTGTGCTGCTGCCCTCCACACAATGCCATCAGCTGCAGAGAACTCCCATCTCACTTCCATGAGAGTCAGGTTGTGCTGCTGACCCTCAGAGAGCCTTTGTGGAACAGAAGAGCTCTGTGGAGCAGCCTAGGCTTGGCCAGTCATGCTGAGCAACACACAGAGATGAGACAGTGAGATCGAAGAGCTGGGAGCATGAATGCCAGAAGGGATGTTAGCAAACACAAGGTAATTAAACACAGCCACCAAGAGACAGAGGAGAGCCTCTTAGAGCTGGCAAGGCAGACAAAGATTGGCCAGTTGTCATGTTTGTTATATAATTGGTGGGGAGACATTGACACTTTCAGGTTCCATTCAACCCCCAGTAAAATAAGCAGCTAAAGCAGGTCTGGTGTCTCACATCTTCAAGTGCCCATTTCCTTCCAGCTATGACAAAAGGAGTCCAAGTGACAAGCTCACATAAAGGGACCAAAGTTAGGAGAGGTAAATGCCATTTCAGGTGTATCCTACAACTGGGGTGGGCTGTTGCATGAACAGATAGGAATTACAGAAGAGACTCCAGGATTCCAAGACTGAAGATCCAGAGTCAAACTTTTCACATTTCTTCATCTGTCCCAAAAATACATACAAAAACCAACCCAGTAGGGTTTGTATTTTGCCAGTGTTAGCAGCTCCTCTTTCAGCTTGATGCAGAGTTTCCTCCTCACTTGGAGAAAAGTCATAATTATTCCATGCCTGTGAGACCTCAGCTACAAAACATAATTTGCCTAAAAAGCTGTTTACCAGGTCTGGCAAAGTTTTAAAAAAAAACCCTTGTAACATCTCTCAGGGGTCTTCTACTTCCCTCTTTTCTTTAGGGACATGTTGGTC
Source organism: Lonchura striata (assembly GCF_050655825.1). Lineage (NCBI taxonomy): Eukaryota > Metazoa > Chordata > Aves > Passeriformes > Estrildidae > Lonchura > Lonchura striata. The sequence continues at coordinate 69,633,680 of NC_140741.1, forward strand.
TCTCTGCTATTCATGTGGCTTTCTCTTGGGGAAACATAACCCTCTCTCCTTCCCTTACACAGACACATATGCTTTCCCACAATATATTAAGATTAATCAAAGCAGTGTAACAAGGATGAAGTTTTAAAAGAGAGAAAATTGCACAGAACAAAGAAGCATTAACTTCACAGTGTTTGACACAGTCCATATGCCACATATCCTGTTTAAGACCTAAATCAAGCTCAAGGCTGAGTACCTTCCATGCCATGCTGAGCAAACCCCTATTTCTTCAGGAATTGTAGCAAATCAGCAGCGCTAAGAACTCCACAGGAATAGCCTGCTCACATTTTAAGATTTTATAGTGAGATGCACCAAGTATTCATACATTCATTGCAGTCACCAGGATTTGCAAAGGCTCTGGAGCAGACCCCCAGCAGAAATATTGCACAGTCATCCCCCAGCTCAGAGCATGGCTGCTCGTGTGTGCATCACACACAGCTCCATGTGGGAATGTGCTATTGCTGCCAAATATCTCCTCCTGTGTTTATGTTAGCCCTGGAAGTCAGAGGTGGCCCCTTCAATCCCTCCGTGATGTTTACAGGGGCGTGTCTCCAGGGCAGTGGGGTCAGGCGAGTTCCCTCCCTAATTAATTACTCTCTCTGTGAGTTATGTGGGAAAAGAACTGACCTGCCAGCACACTACAACCCAAGGGAAATGTCCTTCCATCTAGCAGAGGCTCTGCTTGCTATCTGCTGCTGTTCCAGACAGGGTTTTCCAGAAGCTCATCTGCCTGGGTGCTCCAAGGCTAGGACCACTTTCCCCAGCCAGGACCACAGAGAGGACAGAGGATGCAGAGAACTGCAGGTGGGATGGAGGCTGCTCTGGGACAGCCTGCCTGGTGGCAGGAGGGGGAGAGGAGGGGTGTAGGTTGCTCTGTCCTCTTTCCTGAAGATATTTCCTGGGGTGTCTACACCTGTGTCATGATTTTCAGTAGGGGCTGAGCCAAGAACTTGCTGGCTCGCTGGGCACAGCAGCTGATGGGTCTAAGTGCCTGGCTGGGTGCAGGCTCAGCAGGTGACATCCCAGGCTTCAGGCTCTGCTCTGCCCATTCCCCATCAACACCCAAGGCAGCTGATGATCAACCATGCAGATATTTATGCTGGAATGCCAGTGAATGAGGATATTTAGGACCACTTGACATGATGTCCTGTGTCAACCTGCAGCAGCGTGCATCAGGTATGAGTCCAGAAGGGCTTGGTTCTGGGTTTCTGATTGGGCTTATGCTAGTCAGACCCACTAACATATCTGTGAACTATCTGCAGGTGGTTTAGCAACCGTGCTGCAGCACGATATAAATTTGTGACAGGAGCCCAAATTCCCCATGGCCTTTGCTGGTACAAGTGATGGACATGCTGCACATGTAGTCCAACACCAGCTTGATCACTGCATGACCCAGAGCACCAAAACAGAAAGAAATAAAGCACAAATCTCTGTTCCAGTGTGGGGCTGGCCTTCATGTTCAGCCTGCAAAGCTGCACACAGCAAAGGCACCCTCATGGTCTGCTTGCCCAGAGGAGACAGGGACAGGGTGGTGCATGTGGCCCCTGATGTGACACAGCCCTGCCACACACAGGGCAAACCCCCAGGCTTTCCGTGGCTGGGGACCACAAAGAGCCTCTCTCTCTCTCACCCCTGCGAGCTGCTGGGTTATTGCCAGCTCTGATGGAAAGGACTCACATGGGAATGGAGCTGCACCCAGTGTGTTTTCCCACATCCCTCCCCAGGCTAGAGTGATCATAACATTTCTCTGTAAAACACCATGTAAGACTGGAAAATTCTTTAGCTTTTTTTAAATCAAAGGCAAGCTGGATTTGCAATGACAACCTCTGCACATCTTTCACTCCCAACAAGGCAATTTCCTTTGCAGTCTGATTCTGAGTGCAATAAAATGTAAGCTAAGTCACTGCAGGGTTTGCAGCCCCAAAGCCCTGGGGAAGCTCTGTTCTCATCTTTCCAACAAAATAGCCAGGGAGGATTGTTTACAATGGGAAGTAAGAAGTCCCACAAAGATTAATAGGAGATGCTAAAGAGCTCAAATAGAAGTGCTTTCCCTATCAGGACTCCAGGGAAGAATTTGGCTTTGCTGCTGACAAACCATAGATATTGTCCAGGGTGGAAAATACTGCCAGGAGCTTCAAATTATCCTTATTTCCCCCTCAAACTGTTGCCATAATTGTATCTTCATGGAATACTGAATTTGAGTGGATTTTTCTGTACTGAGTGACTTTTCAATTTTACAATACAATGTCATATTGATAGATCTGATGCATACCACTTACTGCATTTCAGTCTGTGCCATTGCTGTCACTGGTTTCCATTCATTGATCTCCACTGGGAGTACCCTGACTTGAAACTTGACTCCTGTGTTGCAGATATAAGACACACTTTGCAGCAGCAAATGGTTCCACTCTCCTTTTCATTAAAGACCAAAAAAGAAATCTAGTCCAAAGAGCAATCCATTGGTTCTACTTTCCTCTGATGCATTGTTGCCACAAGCCACTGTTCCTGGCAGCCTGCAATTAGTACTGAAAAACATCCACTGCTTTAAAGAGCTTTGTCTTTCAGCAGTTAGTAAATACAGCGTGTCCCTTCTGAGGGTCTGTGGAGGCAAGGTCAGGATGCTCCCTAAGAATATTTGGAGATTTATTTCCTACTGTGCTGTTCAGTTGGAGATGGCCTCTGCAGACAGTGCAGTTAAATGAAGGCTCAGTGATGAGCCTGGTCATCTCAATCTGCATCTGCAGCCACCTAAATGGGAAAGGGAGATCTCCAGAGGCAAATTCAGAATTTGATGGGCTGAAGTACCCTTGGATGTGCTTATGCCTGCCACAAACACCCAAACTCATCTTCTGGGAGCAGCTAGAAAGATTTTCATGGGAGCATGTTTTACATTACTACCTTTAGGCAACCTATCAAATGAATTCTAGTAGACTGCCCTATACAGTTGCCTACGAATATGCTTTGAACAAAAAATACAAAGCAAACATCTCATCCTCCTGGATGGTTTCCAGAGTCCTGATGATTAAGGTTCGGCTTCCTTTCTCCAGGTTCATACTACCTGTTTCATTCATGAGGAATGAAACAGAAGAGAGTGTCATAGTGGGTCCAGGTCTCCAGTTTTACATGGAAAGTACCCATAGAATTGTGCCTGGGGTGCAGCACAGCGAGGGAGCAAGGAGTCAGGCCCAGGGGGATATATGGGAATCTTATTGGAATTGATTCCAGTAACATAAAAATGGATGGATTTCTTCTACTTTTCACATGTGCAAGATGTTTCCTGTAAAGAAGAGTATTTTTATTATCATTCAGCTGCCTTGAGAAATACACAGATTTGCATTCCATTGGCAAGACTTAAAAATCTAGGCAAAAACACTTGAGGTTTGTGGAAATGACTGAATGAATGCTCCTCTTTCTCCTGTGGAGAATATCAGTGTGTGGTGTTCCATGCTGGTACCACTGGACTATCTGTGCCTAGTCCCAGAGCCTGATGGCTTGCAGACACATCTCCATGTGTCTAGTGGCTCTTTGTCCCCTCTAGTGGATAATTTTTTATCTACAGAGCTGTTATTTCCATGAGCTGGACCTGCATGAAGGAGAACATGCCTGCAGGAATATGAGAGCTCCTGGGGAAGGGGGCTGGCATGGGCAGGAGCTGCACCCAGAGCTTCAGATGGGGTGAACAGGGACACCTTTGCTACTCTGCTCTTGTGTGAAACACTCACCCCGAGGTTCTGACTCAGGCTTGACTCAGCTCTCACTCAGGAAAAGCTCCCAGCAAGGCTAATTGCTGCCACCTTTGCCCTCTTTCTCCAGCAGCTGGTCCCAGGGGCTCTGCTGATGCAGGTAAAGGCTCCCCATGGGAAAGGCCAGCCACTTTGTGCTTGGCAAAAAGAGGTAGGCAGGCTGTGAGATAGCAAGGGGGACACTAACAATCATTAAAAAAAAAAAAATACAAGAAGCAAAGACCCTAACTGTGCACCTATTCCACACAAAGAACCTATATAAGTCAGTCATGCTTAAGATATTTCCATCTTTTCCTGTCTCTTTCACTCTCTTTGGCAAGAAACATATGGAACTTATTATGAACAAAGGCCAATTGTTTTAATAGTTATAGTTTCCCACATCAAGCTGCAGGTTTTTTTTTTCTTTGACTGGTTTTAATGCATGTACATATGCTCAGCATTTTTCATTTTAAATGGTTGCTTTAATGTCATGTCCCTAGCACCTTTATCCCAGCTTTTGGACTTGGATCAAAACAAAATATTTTTAGTTTTGCATTAAAATGAGAACAATACATGAGGAAGGGATTGGCTCTCCAACTCAGCAGATTTTTGCTCTCCCAGCTAGACTGCTTCAAGGAAAAGAACATGGGCCAACATCTTTTCCATTTTATTGGGCAAATTCAGAGTACCACTACAGAATTGCTGAGTTGAGAAGCTCCCACTTTGCCCACATTAACTCTAAACTGCATGTGAACCAATACCTCTAACAGAGTATGGAAATGAGCACAACACCCAAACACTCTCCTATAAAAGCACAGGCTGGCTGCTTTAGGACAACTCCTGGTCTATTAGAAAGGCTGTGAAAAGAGGAACTATTTTTTCCCTTTTCCAAAGCATGTGTGTATGATTTAGAGTGTAAATAAAGTTTCAAACTTTTCTAGCCTCTAATGTGGTTTTATAAGAGAAAAAAAAAAAATAAAAGGAGACATTGAGAGTGACTTTGTGAAAGTAGCACTTCACAATCACAGACTATAACATAATCATTTTTTTAAGTGAGTGAGTACACACAGAAGCTGCAGGCATCACCCCTCAGACTTTCAGTGATGTGGATGTGAGTGGTGCTGCCTGCTCTCTGTCCCTTTGCATGAGCCTGGATCAGTTCAGCTGAGCAGCCCAGAGGAGCTGCCGAGCCCTCTGCTCTGGCTCTGTGCTTTCCAGCGTCCAGGAGGGAGGAATATCTGAGCCCAGGAATTAACACTAATCTCTGCACCAGATGGTGATACACCAGATATTCTTTTTAAGGTGAACATGTGATCTACTGTACAGCAAACCAGAGGGGTCTGCAGTCACATGGCAAAACGTATAATAACTCAGATAGAGCTTTGATTAGACAACTGACCTGGTTACCATCTGTAGCAACAAGAAGCGGGCTTGACGTCTTTGGAACATTCTCCCTAGAAGCTTAATTCTTCCACCTCTATGGCACAGCAATCCTGCTGAGCAAACTACACTGAGAAACAGAAGGAAGCTAAAGATATGCTGCTTGAAGCATGTTGTTAAGGTTACAAGGCTTGGGGTTTCCTTTTTTTAATTTTTTTTTCCCATTTCCCCCCTCCTTCTTTCAAACAAGCCACATCTTGACTCATATGGTCTGATGTGAAAACCCACTCAGCTATTTGATAGTTGGGAAATCTAGATGAGACTGTAAGTTATTCCAAGGGAAGCCTGTGTGCTGTGAACTCTCTCTCTCTCACACACAAACACACACGAGTTAGCTCTGCACTATGGTAGTACAGACAGCTGTGACTCCGGGTAGGACCCGAAGACTTTTATTCAAAATACCATATGGATCACTGAGGAGACGCAGTGTGGAAAGGGTAAGCCATGATTTCTTTGTCCTGAATGCATGCCCAGAGGATGAGGAGGGTACCATTTGACAGCAGTTGTCTGCCCTGTTAGTAGTCAGAGCTAACGGGGATTATGTCATGGTGTGAAGAAATTACTACTGGTGTGTGTCATGGTAGGAATTACTCTTGGTGGGATCTGTGTGCTGATGAATGGGAATTAATATTTGTCAGGGGCTGTGTGGTATCTTGGAGTGGAGACTGGTGCCAGAAGGAGCTGTAAGATAACCTACAACAAATGTAACTAGTTGAAGACTCTGTGGCAATAGTTGGGGGTAATAATTTCTGAAAAAAAAAATTAGTTTCAAATATTCAGCACTCACCGGGAGAGCGTGATGGCATATGGCAGCACTGACCTGTAGCAGTGGCGAGTAAATAATAACAATAACAATAACAATAATAATAATAGTAATAGTAATAGTAATAGTAATAGTAATAGTAATAGTAATAGTAATAGTAATATAATAATAATAATAGTCAAATAGTGGACACCAGAGGAAAGCTCAGGGTGGTATGGAAGGGCTCTGAGAAAGTGAGCAGAGATGCAGATGCCCACCAGTGTCTGTCCCAGCTGAGCTATTCAGCAAGCACTGGTGGCAGTGAGGGTTCTGCTGTGCACTGAGTCCCTCTAATTGCTGCTAGCTGAGGTGACACCACAGGACTGTCCCTGGACAGCCAAGGCAAGGCTGCTGCTTTCACGCTGCAGCAGGAATAGCAGGGCTTCCCAGGAAAGCTGCCACAGTGTCATTGATTACTTGGAAGCACATCAGGCAGCAGCAGTGCCCTGGAACCAGGGGGTCCTGGCACTTTGCAGATTGATGGGCTGGCAAAGAGGCATTGCCTGGGACAGGGGCTCAGCTCAGAGCTGGGCACACACCGAGGGCACAGCTGGCACACACCAGCTGCTTTCAGGCTGCCTTTGCCTGCTGAGCTGCCTCTGACAGAGCTGGCAGGGGCAGCACAGCCCCCCAGGGGATGGGGACACCTTGCACACCCACTCAGAGCCCAGCTTGCCACTACTGATATCCCAAAACAGTGGTTGGCTCAAGGCAACAGGCACCCTCTGCTCATTCCTGCCCACAGGGGATTTGGGTTGAGTGCCCCACGGGTGGGCAAGGGTGCTGCACTCACGGTGGCAAGTGTAGAAGCTCTACAAGCTCAGCGTGGCTCAGAGTTGGTCCTTTCACCCAGGACAGAGCAAACCCTTTGCTTGAGGCATCTGTTTTGCTGAAAAGCAGTCTGGCTGCAGCTGCAGCCACCTGTGAGTTTACTTCAAGTCTGTTGCACTCAAAAAAAAAAAAAAAATCTGCTTTGTTCATTTCAAACCAATTTAATTTTTTTTTCTGCATTTTTTCTTTCAAAAATATTGTAATTTTATTTAGACAAATTCCTTTTTTTTTTTAAGAAATACAAGAAAAATCTCAAAAAATTAAAAGTTTTTCGAAAAATGTTTTGGTTAAATGCAAAGTCTTTTTGTTGTCTGTTTTTCTTTCCCCTCCATTTGGCATAAGAGAAAACAGAATAACTTTGTGTCAACCTGAAAAATATTTCCTTTGCCTTTCCAGTCTGTCAAGCAAACCAAAGATAATCAATTATTCACACAGCTTTGGTCTGCTATTATTTGATTGTGGGTTGTTGCTTTGGAGAGCATTCAGAAATGTCCCTCCTGGTAAATTTGGGCTTTGTGGTTCAAGATGCTGGTTCCGAGGGGGCCCAGGGCAGACAGCCCTGATGCCTTAACCTGCCTTGGGTCAGGTTTTATTTTGTTCCTGTTCCCTGCCTGGCACTGCTGCCACTGCACTGGGGCTGGCATCTGGTGGTTTGCAGCTGCTCCTGCGAGTGTGGGGAGGCAGAGTGTGGTGTCCCCTTCCAAGGTGACTTCCCACAAGGTAGCAGATGATTTTGCATCCAGGGTGAGCTCTCAGCTGCTGCAGGGCCACCATCCTCTGCTGCTGATGGCCACAGGGGGTCCCTCCCTGTCTGGAGTGGCTCATGGTTTTATGCAGACTGTCCCTGAGGCAGAGTAGTCCAGAGACAAATCATAAAAATATAGAATGTTTGGGTTGGAAGGGACCTTAAAGGTCATCATCTCATTCTGGCAGGATGCCACACATTGCACCAGGTTTCTCAGGACTGTATGCAACCTGGCCATGAACACTTTCAGGGATGGAGCATCCACAACATCTCTGGGCAACCTCTGCCAGTGCCTCGCCACCCTCACAGTAAAGGATTTTTTCCTAACATCTAATTTAAATCTCTTCTCTTTTGATTCAAAACCATTCCCCCTTTTTTCTATCACTATTTGAGAGACACATAACAGTGCAGAAAATGTGAGACCACTCTCCTCCATGCATGCACATATCCCCCTTTGGAAACATCTTACCCACACTGACCTGCCCGACAGCAGCTGCCCAAGCCTTTGCTTTGCTCTGAGCATTATTCTGTGTGATGGATAGGTGTAAAAACCAGCAGCACCCTCACAGGGTGTTTGCAGGATATAACCCCTTTGCAGGGAGCATGGCAGAGCATGGAAATACCTTCAGAAGAAGGTGTTGGAGAATGTTAGTGTTTATAGAGGAGGCCAGAACAGCTGCATAAGGATGACCAGCGCTGCAGGAGACTTAACAGTGTGTACAGACTTAACAGCTCCACACACAGCCCAAATGACATTGTCAGGGGGGTTGTGTTGTTTTATTTTCACTCACATCCACAGTTTATTTCTCTCCTTCCCACTTCTTGACCTAAGGTTGGGGTGGTTTAGACTTCTCAGGCAAATGCTGGAGCCTTGCTTTAAGGGTTGCCAGAGAATTTGATGGGATGATTTTTGAAATCAGTTCTTTTTTGTCCTGAGCCTCTGCCCTTGCTGCTTTTCTCTCTACCTCATCACAGAACTGCCTTATCAGGCATCTGCCCCATGAGGTTGTGGTCAGCCTGGCTGAAGGATGCATCGTGTTTTCTCTCCCTGGAACCCCCCACCAGCTAGAGCTGGCAGGGCAGATTCTCTGTACTTGGGGTCCTGAAGCCACCCAAAATCTGTTTCAAAACTCAGAGTACATAAAATCCCACAGCAGTAGTGAAAGAGCCCAAAATACAGTCCTGAGTGAGCATGTTTCATATGCAAAGCCTGAGATGTGAGAGATCTGTGCAATGCATGGCAGAAGATAGGGCTTTACAAAGGCTTTTACAAGTCTAAGTGAAAAAGGGCATTGCTAAATATTGGTAGGTGTGACACAGAGACCACCATGCATGTCAGCTGGGGCAGAATTAAGCTCTGTGATTTGTGTCACAGGACTGAGGTATGAGTTGGGTTCATTTAATTCAATGCTGATGTCCATGAGATGTTTTCATCCTGACCACCACTTGGGGTTGCCTTTGGGACTCACTGCAAAGGCAGTCAAAGTACTGTGGGGGGCTGCAAAGGAGGTCCCCTGAACACATTTTTGTCTGATTTAATAATTCCTTCAACTGCAGCCAGCTCTACTTTAACTAGCACATACACCTTGGTTAGAAGACAATACCCACTTCACACAAAAAAAAAAAAAAAAAAAAAAAAAAAAAACCCAAAAAACAGGAAACATTAATCCTCCCCACCAGATCTTCCTTCTCTGGGTTTTCCTCCCCCAGCACATTAAAGATGCAGTCCCTTCTGCCTTTGCATTATTGATGTGAGATGGTTTATGCCTCCCAGCTATGTTTATTATATCCATGTGCTGCGGATGTGTGCGAGAGCAAGATGAATTGAGTCCTGCTAATGTCTAACAAATGCCAAGCACCATCCAGAGATCTCTTTCTGCTGCTTCAAGGCACTGGTAAGGAAGAGCACAATTTACTCCTCTCCAGACCTCACTGGCTGTTTTCCATCCACGGGAATGTTTCTCACCACAAACACAAGGCATTGTTTTTTTTGAGTTGGAAAGCCCAGAGAAAACATGTAGCTTTCTTGTATTAAAAGGGAATAAGTCTGCCCTTTCTTCTGCCTTTGAGGCTCAAAGCCTGCCACTACATAGGCTGTGTAAAAAAGGAAGGCTATCTCCAGGCAAAATGAAGTGCTGTAAGAAACTAATCAAGTTGGGAGAGGTCTGGCTGGAAAAGCCATTTAAAATTGGTTTTGCAGTTTGTGCCCCAGCTTTAGGTCCTGGTTCTCAGCTATGGTAAATTAAAGGCCTCGTGCCCAGTTGTGTCAGTGGATGCTTGCAGTTCAGCAGGAATTTAGTCCAGATTGCTTTTTTATTTCTTGTGCTTCCAAAGAAGATAAGTCAAGATTAAAAATGTGGCCAAAGCCCCAAGCCACAGCTCCACTGTCCATTACACAAATGTAAATCTATACCAGCACGGAGCTGGGACTGCTATTTACCTATGACACTTCCTCTCTGAATGGATATCCATGAACACTCACTCATATCATGACTTTAAAACACACCAGGCAAAGATAAATCCGTAAATGGATATTTATTGCCATAGAAAACAGATGGCAGAAGACAAAGCTCCCATGTTCTTATCCAAGCACGTTAAGAATGCGGCAGGAAACGTCATTCCTCCTATAAATAAATTTCTCTTGAGAAGAGAGAACCCAGGGCTGAAAAAAAGTCAGTCTTTCTGCTCTGCAGGCCAGCTCTGAGGCAGGTTTTCCCACGCTACTCTGCAGCTTATGGCGACCTTTGCTTTTGGCAAGAGAGGAGATTGCCTCCAAGCAAACCCAGCAAAAGAGTTCCAATATGTCTTGCTGCTGTACAAATTTTTTTTAATTTTTTTTTTATTACTTTTATTATTCTGAGCTACTGGTTTTCTGGTAGACAAAGCATAATTCAGCATTCAGCTTGCTACTAACCATTTTTCCAGCAGGGATTCAAGAGCAGAGTGGTGAGAAACCTCTCACTGTGAGGGCTGGAGTGCAGGGTCCAATGGGGTGGAACAGGCAGACCTTGCAGCATTCATGGGGAAGTGATCCTGGCCTGTGCAACCCTTGGTGCAAACTCTGTGAGTGATGCTGTGAGCACTCACTCTGACACCACGGCTGGGCGAGTGCTCCGAGGGAAGTTAATGTTTCCAGTTCATGCTATTTACTTGAAATCTCTTACACTGGCATGGTCCTGCAGACCTTTGCTTAGCACCTACACTGAAAATTTTTGGATGGGTGTCTTACCTTGACAGCATCATGACTGATCTGATAGACTGCTGAGGTGACAGCAGAGCTACTCAGATATCATAGATAACAAACAAACAGTAGATATTTGAGTGCAGAAGTTACCAAAGAAAGAAAAAAGACCTTGAAGCAAGGAACTCCTGTTGTCTTGCCTTAGTCTCAAGGTGACAAAAAATTATTCATCGTCCCTGAAGACAAACAATTGTATAAAAAAATTTAAGAAATGGCTAATCTTAAGCAGCAAAGCTGTCACCTATGTAATGTTCTGATATAATCATTTGTGACTGCTGAAACATCAATTTTATCTGCTTCATCTGAGCTTTATCTCTTCTGACCTGTTCACAAGTATTTTGGAGGAATTGGTTTAATTTGAACTCTACCTAGACAGATAAATGCTTAGTGCACCTCTCAGGTGTCTGGAAGTTATAATATTTTGTGACACTTCTAAAAGGTGTAACAAATCAAAACAGACTTCTCTGTAAAATGGATCAGGAGCTGTGCCAGACTTCATCCCCCCAAAATTCATGCAGGTTAACAGTGCAAGAGGTAAGAGCATGGCAGAGGCTAATGGATAGTGACTGGTGAACTCTGAAGAATTTTGAACCAAGATACTCCTCAAATTAGCTTTCAAATGATTGGAGCTTAATTGAATTATTGAACACTCTCAAGGCCTGGAGACCTCACAAGCAGAGGTTCTGCTTTGAAATTTCCAGTGCTTCAGATTCTTATTTTGATGAGAAAATAAAAAGCTTTTTTCATTGCAAATTGGCATTTTTTGCCTTCACATTGGCCAAGCACTGGAACAGAAAGACCAGGGGACAAAGCAAGGGCAGGCCGGGGATAGAGGTTGGGAGCCAGAAATGAGCCAAATATTTTGGATTCAAGTGAAGGGAAGGGGGAATATGTGAATCCAGTTATAAAACTTCAGAGGAGGTGAAAACACTCCTGTGTTTCATGGAACCTTTTGGCTAACTAGGCTGCTCAAATGGCTTTTTCAGGTAGCTGATACCATGAACACACTCCCAGCAGCAGCCCCAAGCTCACACAAAGAGCTGTGATGGTTTAGTAGCAGGTTAATCTGGAGCCCAGGACGCAAGAACTTACCACCCTAAACTGAAGGTTCCTGGAAGGGCTTTTCAGTTCTGCTTCTTCAGCTTCTTGCAAAGTGAGGCAATGATAGATAATGCAAGTGGCAGTCTGGGGGGTTGAAATACCTTCCAACCTGTCCCAACCTAAAGTCCTAGTCCTAACTCATCTTCTAGCCAGGACCTGTCCCTGGAAGGGCTTTGACATGCCTTCAGCTGGATTTTAAAGTCCAGACATAGAAAGTCTTCAGACTTCATCAATTCCTGATCTGTACAAGGGATTGCTTGAATGTTGCTTCAACAATTTCCAGAACCAACAGCATTTTCAGGCATCAAGTAGAAAGGACTTTCCACTTCTTAACTTCTTCAGTCTTTTCATCCATTTAAGTCAAGATAATGTACAGTGTTTGGGGGAAAAAAATTCAAAACAAAGCAGTGGATGAGTAGCATATTTACTCTTCATAGATCTTTTCTATTTTCACCCTAAATACTTCTTTGGTGCAGACCAGACACCAACACAAGCCTCTCAGTGACTTCAGTGAAGCTCACAAGCACCAGGGCTCCCCAGCCAGCCTGGTGGAAATCATGGAAAAGGCTGTTCTGACCAAGAGGGAATGTGTTGTGTAGGTAGTCAAACAGTTCCTATTTTGCTGACTCAAGTTCAGAAAGTTGGATTGAGATTTCCAACACGTTTCCAAACTCATGGCCAAACTTTCTGTCTGAGCTGAGCTAATTTCCTGGAAAAGTTTATATTGTCCTCATTGTCTCAATAATTTCTAATGGCTTCAAAGAAAAAGTGATCTTTCATTCCACAAGAAAATGGGTATGAATGATTCCTATGCTTTAATTTTTTTTTTCTTTTTTTTTTGGGGACCAAGTTTCACACTCTCCAAATTGCACAGACATGAAGTGCAATTTGTCTCCACTTCCCAGAGATACCACATGAAAAGCTTCTGGCAAGATAATGGACTGCAAATGACGCCACTTAGTCACCCGCACACACGCTACATTCCAGCTGTATTTCTGGAATATATTTGGAAGGTGCAATTAGGGTTGTGCATGCTTTGAAATAAGTGAGCAAGTTTCTTAACTGAGGTTGAAAATCATTTTAATTTCCAGTACTCCCACTATCTTGATGAGGTGAGACCATGGATATCTATTTTCTCTCCAAGTTTTGCATCAACACAGATTAGGCTGTCTCTAAGGACTGATAACCTGCAATTAATGTTGGTGCATTAAGCATCTACCCTTTGGGGATCTATGTGCAGAACAAGTACCATGCTACAGTTTTACTATTTTTGTTCAGTACAGAAATCTCTGTAAGTGCAAATCAAATCAGGCTTAACTCAAAAGTTCCTGCCACAGGGAGTTTCCACCCTGCCAGCTCCCAACAGATGAGCTCCCAAAAGGGAGGATGAGATGAGTTTTGGAGAAACTCAGCTAGGAGAGATTAAAGGTAGGGATTGCTGTTTTTACTAATGTGTGTTCCTCATGTCAGCTTCCTTCCAACTGTGCCTTCATTCAGCTTACATCTGTAAGTTCATCATGAAACTGGAGTAATTTTTATTGCTGTTTTAGGATTCTTAAGTAGTCAAAGAAAAGAGTGTAATGTATGTCTTCTGGCGACAACACAGCCCAATATCTTCAGAGAAAATTTTGCATGGGACGAGTTGGCCTTTCCAGTTACAGGACATAAACACAGTGTCTTGTCTGAGTGTTTAGTCCTGGGGAACAGCTCCTGATGAGGCATCTGGACTAGCCCAGCTCAGATGGCTCTGTGAATCTTCAGCTATCAGCCAAGGGGTTGGCCTGGGAAGCCCTGCACTACCATAGCTGTGGGAGTCTTGCTTGTCCTTGGAGGAGAATTCTAGCGGAGCATGTGCACTGCAAAATATACGGGTTTTGCATTTGAGAAAATATGCAAAAATATGCTCTGGAGAAAATATGAATTTATATTATATAATTCTGCTTCTTCATTGCTATGGACCACTAGAAAATCACCTGAGTCCCACCAAGGCTAAAATTTGTGTCATAAGAGCAGCAATACATGCTCTTGTCAACAGCATTGTTGAAGCAGGGTAGGTTTAGACTGGATACTAGGAAAAATTTATTCACTGAAAGGTTGGTCAGGCACTGGAACAGGCTCAGGGAAATGGTGGAACCACAATCCCTGGAAGTGTTCCAAAGACTTGTGGACATGGCACTTGTGGACATGGTTTTGTGGTGAACACAGTAGTTCTGGGTTAGCAGTTAGGCTCGATGATCTTAGAGGTCTTTTCCAATCTTAATGATTCCATGACTCTAACTGCATGACTCAGGCAGACACAGGGCAAGTGCCAAGCAGCAGAGCCCTGTGCTCCACCCAGCCCTCTGTCCTTGAGGCTGTGTCTACAAAAACAGTTGTTCAATTTTAAAAGATTCTGTTTGAGTCTTTTGGGGGCGAAGGAAGCGGGGGGTGGAGGGGGTGTCTTGGTGCTCACTCTTTATTTTGGAGACATCTGTCTTCAGACACCCTGAGGAATGTCTGAAGTTGCTCTGAAGGACAGATCCATGACTATATCTGGAATAGTGTTCCATATTTGTGTGTTTTCAGGCTGTGGGCACCAGGAGTAGACCATTGAGATTGCACCAGTGGCTTGATAAAGGGCCAGATACCTCACCTGAGAACAGGGCAGCTGGGAAGGTACAAAAGGAACTGGGTCCTGTACCTGCACCCTCTCCAAATGCCCCTCCTTCTTTTCAGGATAGATTTAATGTGGCATTCAAAGAGATATGTGTCTCATGTCAGTTCCTCTGCATAAATCCCTGTATTTAATATATCTGCAAAAGATACTGAGGCTTGCCTGGGTAAGAACACTGTGGGATGCTCAGTGAGCTCTCCTGATCGATGTATCCATGAGAAATTGCCCCTAATCAGAGGGGAGAATGTCAATGTGCTTTTTGTCCTCCACAGTAATTCAAAAAAGCTCTCCAACATCTTGCTTTTATTAATCCATTTGCTATAGATTCCATAGGAACAGTACACCTCTTTACTACAAGATTTATCCTGCATGGCTTGTAATATTATCCATGATGCTTTGGAGTGTCTTAGGAAGCTGAATGGGGTTAGCATCAAATAACTTTCTGTCTTTCAGTCTTCTCTTAATACACCTGCAGACAGGGAAAGGAGGACGATCAAGGCTAAAACGCTACAGAAAGTTTACCCTCATTAAAGGTCCAGATTTTCACAAAAAAAAAAAAAAAAAAAAAAAAAAAAAAAAAAAAAGAATTGCCAATATTTAACAGGTTCTCCTTTCCTCAGAGCTGACTTCAAAGCTGTTACTGTTGCCTGAGGGCAGAGCCTTGAGTCCCCAATATTTGAAAACACAATCCAAGAAAATTTGTCAAGGCCAATATGATAAACAGGCTATTGTAAGAGGGGACTTTGGCAATCCTACACCACAATTTAAAATTATTCCTTATAATACATTGGACTTTACATATTACAAGGCTCTGCAGACATTGATTCTCTGCAGACCCCTGCAAGACCCAGGCAGTGCTGTTGCTCCCACTTGGCAGCCAAGATGCTTTCAGGGTAAAAGCCAAGGTGAGCTGCCAACACCCTGCAAATCTGGGAGTGTTTGATGCAGGATCAAACCTCAGGGCTCCCATTAGCTGGAAGTGCAGATCCACATCCCCTTCCTCCCTCTCCAGCATCTCTCCACGCAACTCATGCCTGCAAACCACACCAGAGACTGGGAGGAGGCTTTCTAATTTTCATGATTTCCACTCTGAAATGTTGGAAAGCTTCCTTTTTCCATGCTGGACTTTGTTGTAATGCAGGCATTGTGTATCATCCTGTAAACTTTCAAATGCACCAATAGTGGCAGTTTCCTGCAAGAGAAAAAGGGTTTGCTTCAGTTAAAGCAAGTGGGAACCTGGCCAGGAAGAGTCATAAAACCAGAGGATGGTGATTTTTAAAAGCACAGTTATGTTAGTGCATTCCAATGTATCCAATCTGTCACCGGAGTGGTTAAAGTGTCCTTGGAGCCAACCTCTGGCTTCTGGAGAATGGAGTCAGGGGAAAGATAATCAGGCTGATGCCAGTGGATGACCTAGCCCCTTTCCTGACAATCAGTCACAGCAGACTTTGTGGTGCTGGCCAGGCTCTGGGTCACTGAAGTATTAGGAAAATTTTTCATTCCTGAGCTTTGTTTCATATGAATCCATGAATGCTGTTATCCAGCCTAGACTGGAAGGGAAATTGCTGAAAGATCCAGAGCAGATCCAGGGTGCAGGCAGCATAAATGTTTTCTTGCAAAGGCCAAGAGATACCATGGGGTCTCTGAACATCCCTTATAGCACTCAGCACTAGTGTTTTCTCTGAAACCAGCACCTTTTTCCCCAGGAGTCTTCTATGTTAGGGGCTCAGAGTGAAAGAACTCCATTTTAAAGGGAAGGGAGCAACACATTTCTGAAATCACTGCCTTTTAGAGAAATTGCAGATGGAAACTCACAAATCCAGACACCCTGAATCATGTGAAGATGAATCAGGCATCTTGTGCAGCCAAGGGTATCTACCACCTCAGTCTTGCACTCAGCCCCTCTCCTGTGAGGTCAGGACTTTGCAAGGAGAGACTGCAGGCCTGACCTCAAATTCCCTGGGCACCAGCCTCTGAGAAACCTTCTGTTGTTTCTGTTTCATAACAACTGCCCACTGGGGAGGCAATCACCAACTCTCCCTCCCAGTTCGTAGCCTGCAAAGCCAAGAAATACCAGCATGAAAAGGTCCACATTCTCTTATCCTGGAATGAACTGACCATGTCTGGTCACACAGGGACAGAGCCCAGAATACCATCTACATGGGCTTTTCTTTCCCATGACAAGTTTCCCAACCAGAGCTTGAATAAACATTAGGTCATCACCAATTTATAACGGCAGAGATTTATGTCTCTCTCGATCACATTTTCATAGAAGAAGAAATAAGCTTTCGTTCTTGCTATCCTGCCCATATCTTAATCACTCTCTGACAAAACCAAACCCACTATTTTGGAATCAAACAGATTCACAGAGGCAGTGATTCTTGTCTGACTGGACCACTGCCGTGTTCAGTGTTGATTTTGGTGGGCTTCAGACATAAATCTTCCCAAAGACCATTTTTCTTAGTGCACAGAATAAGAACCTCATTGTTATAGCAATGATGCATTTGGGACACATCTCCATTGCTTTTAGACCAAGGCAGACACTTTAATGGGGCAGTTCTCATAGCTGAGTACCCTTTTTCATCTCTTTTTCATGATGGAGCAGAGTAGTCCCAGGTACTGTACCTGGGGAAAGCGCTTGCTCTCTGTCCCCTCATCTTGGTGGAGCAGTGCTTGGAGGAGTGTTTGTACTGAGGTCTAGGCAAAAGCACCACAACAGAAATGTGAAGTCATTTATGCTTCTCCTGAGTCCAGAAATAAATGAAATGAGGCAAATCAGGACCAACTTTTAAGTGCCTGATTCTCACAGACCAACACCTTGGCCTATGAAGGAAGTTTTCCCTGGCTTTGCAAGGTTGTGACATGGCTTTGCCAGTTGATTCCTGTCCATGATAAGGCTGAACCACGGCTGTCAGAGGTTGTTGCTCATCCCATGAGTGCATGGCTTATCAAGGCAATGGAGCATGCACTGCTGGTACTGCCTGTGGGTGAAGGCAGTAGTGCAGGGACCGAGGGCAGCTTGATGTCCTAGACAGAGGTGGAGTGGGAGCCAAATCAGACCAACACCATAGCACAAACCATGAGTGCACATCAAAAGACCTTTGGCGCCATGGGAGCTTCATGTCTGGGTAGAGATCCTGCTGGAGGTCTCAGCTGCATCTGGAGCTGGGGAGGGTGTGGGGACCTACAGAAGAGGACAGGGTGTGGCATTCCAGGCTCACACGGAGGGCCTGGTGGAAACTGCCCAGAAGAAATGAGTGCAATCTTGTATGTGGTTCAAAGTGGATGGCATGGATAGAATACATAGCTCTAAGCAATGAAGCAGTGAATTTATTTCAACCACATAGAGTTATTCAACTTGTGAATAACATTAGCTGGGTTTTGATCACTCCTTTTTTTCTGAGCTACTGTGGCACTTAGGCAGAACTTCCAAGTTCATCATTCTCCTAAATGTTCCTATATTTGTTTTCCTTAGACTCAAGACTTCTTTTTAAAAGGAAAATCTGCCGTATCCTTCAGCTGCAAATGATTTAATAGCACTTGGCTTTGTGTGATCTGAATATTTTCTTGTTCTCTTGCTTTGCAGCTGTGACCTACTTAATTACAAGCAGGAAACAAATCCCAGAATCATTAGACTTTCTGCCTGGCTTGAAGAAGGGGAAAAAAATAAAAATCTTATGTTGTTAAATACTAGGATGTCCTTCTTAATAACAGGAAGTCAAGCTCCAGATAGCAACAGTGAACATTTGAATTCTTTGTGAATCAAGATAAGAACAGTAAAGAGCTTATGGGTTTTATTTTTTATGGCATGGATGTTTTGGGGGCAGGGGAAATGACAGCCTCTTCTAACAGCCAAAATGGGAATGAGTCATAAATTTCTAAATCAAGAGCGCAAATCCTCTTTGTTTTAAGTTCTGAGCAGCTTCAGCCTGCTCTGTCCATGGAGACAATGAAGTGACTGACTTGCTGCTTCGATCCGGCAGCATTCGATCTATTTTATCCTCTTTTCAGGAAGTATGAGCAAACAAGCCAGACAGTGAGTTAGGATCCCCCATGGCAAACCATCAGACTGGAAGACAGAGCATGGGAAAGTTTGATCAACTTCTCTCCACCTCTGTAGGAGTGTGGGCTACTATTTATGCCTCCTGAAATTCAGTACCCCATCTGGAAATGCTGGTGTGGCAGTAGCTGTAGAAAGCAGTCAGGAAAAAGGAAGGCCAGGACTGCCAGCCTCTGAGATTGGCTGTTCCACACGGGCACTTCAGCCCTCTTGTCCCTGTTTATCCCAGCCCTGGTGGCAGCTCAACAGTACAGATCTCCCAGTGCATCATGAGGCAATAGAAGCTGATGTTTGCTCAGGGTTTTAAACCTACCAGCAACAGAAGTGCAAGTTATCCTCTTCTGTCAACTGTGCCTGCAATATCACTGCAGATGGCATGGATCCAGCACTGTCCTACAACAAATGGGATTTTCCATTAGCAGCAGCCACAGGGGTCTGCGTTTCGGGAGCAAACGGGGTAGAGGTCAACTCTTATGCTCTACTGAGAAGGTCTAACTGGTCCCAGCTGGGGAGATCTCTCAGCAGGAAGATCTGCTCCAGTACAGAAATCCCCCTCTGTTGACTCCCGCATTTCCCATCTGTAGATAATTGTGCTGTGGCAATAGAAACAGCCCAAGAGCCCCCTGTGATCCAGCCCCAGTGCAGATGCCACGAGTGAGTTGCACACACAGGGTGCTGTGGTTTTAGCAGCCCAGTGTGGCTCAGTCTGGGACATCCCTTTCTTCTATGGCAGCATCTCTGCACACACTTAGCATCACCTGGAGGGGTACAGCACTACTCCCACAGGCAGCACACACATACTAAAGCAGTCTTCACCCTCAGGGAAGATTTGCTTATCCATAGTTATGCTCATTTTGATAATCAGTGTAGGAGCTTTCAACACAGAGGGAATATTATCAACCCAAGATATCCTAAGTATTTATGATTTTTGCTGCATAACTCCCATGGAACATGACCACTTTGGCTTTCTAGAATACTTATTTACTTTTTAATGTGAAACAGTTCCCCTGAGATTTCATATCACCTGACAAATGACAGTGAATTTATCTATTGAGGAAATGGAGATCCATAAAACTATGTGACTCTTCTAATGTTGCTCAAGAAACTGATGACTTTTCTGGAATAGGACCAGATTTTTTGTCATTTTTACTCTGAAGGTTATATTTCACATGCTTATCTTCCTCTCTGTCCAGTGACAATTGCATCCTAACCAGCAATATCAATACTTACTAGTAATGATTTTTTTATAAGGAGCTTTGGAATAAATTAAATATGTGTTCTTTATTTTAGGCAGGAACAGGCTTTCCAACTCATAAGCAAGATCAAACAGGAGAAATGTGGACCACTGATTTTCTAAAATATGTTCCCTTTGCTCTCCTTCTTTCTCAACCTTTTCTGTGAACAGAAAGGACTTTGTATCAGTCATTGAAAGCAGTGAGTGTTACCACTGCGTCTGAATGAGGCAGATACTTAAATATATCTGCAGGGTAAGTTGCAAGAAAATGTTCTGCTGCAGTGGGCCATTTGTGGTGTTTGTAGGCTTGTTTTGCATGGAGAGCAAGGATGCTCTTCATTAAATTATTTACCATGCCATAGGGCAGAACTGCACACTGGCTGTTTATGAGACAGCAGATTTGTCCTTTGTCACAGGCAAATAGTCCCAGGTAGGGGACACCTACAATGTGAAAAAATGTGTCTTCTAAACCACAGCCCTCAGCCAAAGCCATTGGGACAACCTGATCATCACCTGATAAAGGCTGGGAAACACAAGATAAATATATAATTCAAAATTATATTAACACAGATGTAGAATAAAGAATCGGTCATAAAGAATCGCAGAAAAGTTTGGGTTGGAAAGGACCTTAGGGATCATCTGATTCCTGCACCCAAAGGCAAACACTTGCTCCAGTCACCAAAGGAATAAGTAAAAGCTTGAAACAAGAAGGATGTAACTGCACAAGTGTGTGACTTCTGTGGGCAGTCAGGCATGTTTGATCCTCAGTCTGAGAGTCAGTGCCCACCTGATGGACACAGACACAGGTTTGTCTCAGGTTTGTATTGTTTCACCCCTGAACCTTGTCAGAGGCTGTTTTAGACATGGGTGAATAATGTGGAAGGAAAACATCTCAGCTGCTGGATGAGCTCTAGGT
The DNA here is from genome assembly GCF_050655825.1 of Lonchura striata. Lineage (NCBI taxonomy): Eukaryota > Metazoa > Chordata > Aves > Passeriformes > Estrildidae > Lonchura > Lonchura striata. The sequence continues at coordinate 69,654,464 of NC_140741.1, forward strand.
TGTTCCCTGTCCATACATGCCTCACAAGTAGGGTGTATGATTCTATTTTTGCTTTCTTCTGGCTAAAGATAATTCTCCTGAGCATTTCTGCACATGATAGCAGAGAGCAGGGTGAAGAGGAATCTTGTGGTGATGGGCATGTGCAAGCATGTGCTGCTTTGACTGGAGAGCCTGGTCACAGAGCCCAGCAGGACCAGAGTTAATCATAAGCTTGGGTTTCCAAAGTGAATAATCATATTTAAGATCTCACCATTCACTTTCTGAGGCTGTTCTGCACTATTTCCTTAATACATTGCCCTGACCTACATCCCCTCCTGCAGACTCATTCACCACAGCATCCATGGAGAAAGAGGATTGAATAGCAAATCTCTGCACAATCTCTTTCACATTGCTACATAGCAGAAGTGAAAGTCACTTTAGCTGGTGGAATATTAGGGGCAAGTAAAAGCCCAGCTTTATGGGATTCACCTACTTTTAAACCTTGTTAAATCACCAACACAACTCACTTTAGGAAATGAAATGTGTATGATTTGAGGAGATGACATACTCTCCTCTGTCAGTCAATAAAAATCTCTCTAGAGTGAGGACACGAACAGCCTTACTCAGATGGAGCTGCTGTTGGCATAATGATAATACTTAGCACTACCAGAGCACTTTACATTTTCAAAGAGCTTTAGAAATGTTATGATCTAGGTGGATGACTGGAATAGTAAATTTTCATTCTGTTATTACTTTGAAGCAGCAGTTCATTTCATTATGGAACATTTTAGGCCATATGGACTCGTGAGAACATCTTGAGGAAATTGGCCAGGATTTCTGACTCATAATGTTCATCCTAAAATGCAACCAGCAGGGAAGTCTTTAGTTTCTTGAATTTTCTCTGCAGGAAAGTTTTAGGGCTGTCACTAGTGTCAGACCAGGGGAGCCAGGGAGAGGCTGTTCATATCTGTGATTTTGGAAGCACATGGAAGATGAGAGTTAGGAGGAACTGAAGCAGTGCAGGCACAGGCATCATATTTGCATGGGGCAGCAGATCTTTGGGCCAATACTTCCAATAACAATTGTTTGTCTGGAGGTTCCAGAGAGATGAGCTAGAGGTATTTGTGCCTCCTCTACAAGCCTTTAAAGGCTCAGGCATGATCATTGTCCAGACATTGTGGCCCAGCCAGACTGAGATCACAATTTTTTAGCAATCCAAAATTAATGCAGGGCCAGCTCTTAGCTGATCAAAGCTCTCAGCAGACCCAGTATGGATAACATCTACACTTTATTTTCACTCCTCTTAAATTTGGGAGAGTTTCCTCTGCCTAGAGCATGTATACTACATAATAGCTGTCAAGGTCTCAGGATTTGCTTCTTCAAATCAAATGCTATTCCTAGATCCTTTCAAAACCCTTCTCTCAAAGCTTTCCTTATACAAACAAAGTACAAAAGTACAAGAAATACAACTTATAATAGAAATAGAACTAATTGCAGTCATTGAACTCCAGGAAGCTCCCAATTGGACATACAGAAATCCACCACGATCCCTCCTTGGGTGACAGCAAGGTCACACATGTCAGGGGAAAGATAAAGAAGCCAGGTGAGTCAGCATAAGGGATGACAGCACCTTGACTTGGGTGGAAACAGGGCACTCAGAGATTCAGGTTCTCAAGTGGATTTGGTGCACAATGAGCATATGATAATCTTGGGGGATTCTGTGGTAGAGTGCAGCTACAGGAGGGAGGTCACTGCTCTAAGTCCCCAGCGAGTGCCCTGGCTCTGCCTGGGCACATGTGAAGGGGGAAGGGTGGCTCTTTATCTGTGTGTTTGATAACTTGGCAGCAGGACATCCCTAAATCCCCCATCATATCAAACACAAAAATGATATGCCATTAAGGCATAAGGAGAAAGCTGCAACTAGTTAAATATCTCAAAATAACATCTTCAACATAAAGCGTGAAGCTGAGACATGAAAGGGGGACTCTGGGCACAAAGATCTGACAACATTAATCCTCTTTACATTATAGAGAACTAAAGATTAAAAAGAGCCCTGAATTTGAAATAGAACCTAAAAGACCACATTGGGCTGGAGCTGCAGGGACCACAGGGGCAATGTGTGGAGCAGAAACAGGATGTTTCTGGTATGTCTATGGCAAACTCAAAGGAAACTGCCTCCACCCTGCAGGTCCTTCTTTCAATGCACCCAAACACATCCACACCCATTAGAAAGCTGTGGGTAGAGATTTGCCCTAGACCATGATGGAGAGGGATGCTGAGCTGCTTTTTCCAAGGCCAGAACACAGAAAGGTGAACATGGACCCATCTCTCAAGCTCCTGGTGCAGGTAGAGCCCACCTACACCCTACATGGCAGGAATTTGCAGGGTCTGCAGAGAGGAGGAGCTGCCTGCAGGGTTTGGGATGGGAACTCCACCCCAACCTTCCAGCCCCAGTGACAGTCCCATGAAACAACACAGCAGCTCAAGGGGCTTGGTTTTTTTGCTTTTTGTCAAGGGAAGTAAGGAGCTATTTTTATACCCTAGTAACAGCCTTTGGACTGTCAGTAAAACGTGGGAGGTTTCATAGTAAATGTTTTGGCTGACATTTTCTCAGAAACAGCGGGAAATAATCAGCGCATAATTAGAGAGGAAAAGATGTGCAAATGTCTATAGACCTCTGTAGAGCTTAAAGGGCTTTTTTTTTCCTAACTGACCTTAGTGAAGGTGAAGCTGAGCATGTTTTCTACAATTATAAAATTATGAGATGATTTTACAGAAACTTGTCAAAGGGTACTCCAGTGGAAGAGCCAAGTTGCTAATTCTCAGTAATTTTTTCTCCTCTCTTGTGCGATTCCCTATAGCAATAACCTCTTCTAACCATTTTGGATAAGAAAGAGCATATTCTGTGGTGTCTTGCTTGAGAAGAGCTTTTTTGGTGGAGTATCCCTTGACTCTAGAGGGGATGGGCTATCTTTGCCTGAGAAACCTCTATGGTTGTAATTTCCTTGTGTCCTGCAAGGTGGGTTGAGTAATCTGTACTCAGACAGCTTTTAACCTCTCAAAAAATGCTATGTGTCAGGTCAGCAGGAAAACCTCCACAGGAAACCAGACAATCTGCTCTAATCATGAAGGTAAATCTATCCACTGAAATGTTCACTGGGCCTTCTCTAGACTCAAGTGACTCCTAAGGAGACTGCTCCAGTCTATCAGTTAAATAAATACATAGGAGAACTGTTTTCAGAAAGTCTGATTATGTCATCAGCCAAGTGAAAGGGCTCCTTCAGAGCTGCCCTCATCTGTAGATTAATTACCGAGTTGGGACAGGGGCTGAAAATCTCCTTTCAGCCATAAGGAAAGACTTGATGCACATATGGAGCAGCTAATTTTAAAACTGTGGTATATCCTCCATTTCCCCTCCTCTCCTCTTTCCAGAATACCAAAGGGGTTAAGTCACATCCCAGAGCAATCACTTGCTATGGTTTCTTTCTCCCATTCTGTTTTCCTTTATCAAACACATTTCTTTCTTTTTCTCTCTTGTGCTCCCAGGCAGACATCTTGTATATCAGGCAGTAGCCTGAAGCAAATATTGTCTAGTCAAGTTTTATATATATATACATATATATAATTCTTTTCTTACAAATGAGGCTTTATAATGGAGACATTTTTGGTCCCTTGTCTACATTGCTACTAACAGAAGCAGTGTGTTATTACCAAGTTCAAAGGCAGGAAAATAACCAAGAGAGGATGAGCAGAAGGAGACTACAGCAAAAGCTGGGCACCAAGAAAACACACAGGGACAGGGAGAGGAGGAAGGAAAACTGCACTTTGCAGAATGAATAGCTCCTAACAAGTTTAAAGGAAACATTATTACAATTTTATTACCATATTTTATGAAGCTGCTCTAAGAACGAAGTCCTGAAGAAGCAATTAGGCTGAGAACATGAATTTTGCAGCTGTATTTTCCTGGCCCTCCACCTGCCCTGTCAATGAGCTGGCGAGCGTCCTTGCGCCGTTATCGTGGCGCACAGCTTGCGTCGTGTCCTTCAGCCCTCAAAGAACAAGGTTGGATGGGGTCACAGTGGGACAGACCTACAGAAATTCAAGCAGATATTAATATTCCTGCTTCTTCCCTATCCAGGGAGTTGAATCAGGGAAGACATTGAGGTTTTTTGGAAAAGATGCCTTCTCACCTCTGCTAAACCAGCAGCTTTAGGAGTTCAGTGCATGCAGGTCCTTCATGATTTCAGCTCAAGCTGTGCTGCCTACCCCTCTAAAAAGTGCCTCCATGTAGGCATTCTCCAGCTGACTTCTGTCTGCTCCCTCCAAATCCTGTGGCCTTTTTGCACACATTCCTCTGAAGGGAGAGTAAAATGAGTGAAAAATAGCACTGACAGGCAGCTGTCTCCAAGGGCGCTGGCTTGCACTGTGCATTTCATAAAAATATTTCCAACCTCAGTTTCCCCACCTGGTGATTAAATAGGAAGAAGCAGCACTCATTGAATTTAGTTGTAAAGTGTCTTGCAACTTAGCTCCACGATTTTGTGGTGATTTAACTGAACTGCAAAATCCTGATTTTGATAATACATTTTTGCCCTCACTGGACCACTTCCCTCAGCTCAGCTCATCATAGATGTTGACAGCATTGAAGTCTCCACCCAGACAAGCTGCTCCTGTGGGGAAACAGGCAGTCAACTGATCTCAGCACTTATTTTAGGAAGGGATGCCAGGAGTGAATCTTTGTATCTGTAGACCAAAAAGGGTATTTTGGCATCCAGTTCTTCTGGAACTTCCTCCTGGGCTTGTTCGGATGGGACCCACCCTTACAAATGCAAGCTAACCAAGGGTTAAAAATATCTTTACATCAGCTGAATCAGACTGATATTAAAAGGCCATCAACTTTCAAAAATATCACCCCTTGGACAAATAAGGTGCTTTGCAGACAGTTGCATAATTCTCATGTGAAGATTAAGTTCCGTTACGAGTTCAAAACATAAAAAGGCTCCAGAAAAGACAGCTGGGTGGGAAAAAGAGCAGAGTGCAACTGTGCAGTGGTGAGTTAACACACGAAACGAAAGGATGAAATGTTGCATGTGGCAGAGCTGCCTTCTCAGATGTTCTTTGGGAGTGTTTGAAAGAGTTAAGCCCAATAGTGGAATGTCTTGGGAATGCTGGCAGACGGAGAGTGAGCAGCTTTTTTCTTCCCTCTGGATGGAGTCCCAGGACTGAGCATGCAAAGTGATGACTTTGGATCCGAGTTTGCTTCTTGGGTCTGCAGCGGAGAGCTAGGAAGTGATGCAGTGTTACCAAGAAGTCCTTTGCAAGGGATGTGCAAATGCCTGCCTAAGTCAGGAGAGGTATTTTTACCTCTTCCATGCTCGTCCTTGGGGGCAGCAGGACTCGCTCTGAGAAGATACACAGAGGGAGAAACCACATCCTGAAGGGCGTATGCAAAGGGAGAAAGACACATCCCCAAACAGTTTATTTTGGCTGCTGCTTTTTGTTGTCCGTTTTGGTTTGCTGGTTTGGTGGTTTGGTTTTTTGTTGTTGTTTTTTGTTGGTTTTTTTTTTTTCCCTTGCTTTTTGCTCCTTTGCTTTGATGGAAATTTCAGTGACTCTTTAACCTTGCAGTTCATAAGGCGCCTTGGGATTAGCTGGTTGCCTCTGAGCAGGGAATTTGGGGGGATTCACACAGGGAGCTGGCATGGCTGCTGTGCTCTTTGGCTTTGAGGATCTGCTCTACAGCTGGGACAGCCTGGTGTGGAGCCTGACGTCCCGGGCTCTGAGGACTTGCCGCTTTGGAAACCTGAGGCTCCTGCAGCTCATGCTGAAGCCATGGTGCATTTCCAGAGACGTTTATCAGGTAGGGTAACAAAACACCAGGCCAGACCCCCAAACCCCAAAGCTGCAGGGGAGAGACCCCCTGGGAGTCTCACAGGGTCCTGTTCTGTTCCTCCCAACTACTTTGGGTCCTACACAAGCAGTGGGATAGAGGAGATGCTGTGGGCAGGGGAGGTGTGGCAGGAGAAACATTTGGGTTTGGAGGATGGTGATGGGGTCTCCTATGGTGGAGCACAGGTCCAAACTCTCCTTTCCACACAGCATGGGGGCGGGGGGGAATAAGTGAAAGCAAATTAATGTTCCATCTGCTATATTCCCTTTCCTTGAACTTTATACTCATAAGTTCAGCATATTTGTTTTTCTGCATCCTAAGGCTGTCCCTACAGCGCCACAGGAATAATTTATAATTGACCCAGAGGAAAAGATGCCTAAAGACACCTAATCTGTGGCAAATGGGCATTTGCAGAGGGTTTTCAACTGTAGCATAACTAATTACCCCTAAGTGACTTGTGCAATGCCTTCTGACTGCTTCATCTTGCAAAGTCCCAGGCATCTGATTGCCTAAAATTTCTGGTTTGCTTGATATATGGTTTATGTGGTATAGAGAGCTTTGGGGCTTGGACAACTGGCTTTTTTGGAGATTTGCACTAACTACTTACAGCTTGAGGTATAGTGACACAGTTCTAATAAACTGTGTGTGTATCTGAGACTGATTAAACTGGGTTAAACAAACTGAACAGCACAGAAGGAACAAGTCCTGATTGTCACTTGGAAAAGCAACTCATTCCGGTCCCTAGGTGAGTCCAGGTTGCAGTGCAAACTCACCGGCTTGTCTGCTTTTTAAATCAGCCTTAGACAACTGAGGTTAGACATTTATTCTGCTGTGGGGACAAGTCCATTACAATATTTATCATCTCCACAGATTTGTCTAATGCCGGACACTGAAGTGACTGATTGGTATTTGCATTTGGAAAATGGTTTTCTGCTACTCCCATTTACTTGGTATTTTGCTTTTCCTGTGCTTTGGAAATCTCCATGTGTGAAGCCAAGTCATATAGAAGGCAACAGATTAAAAGCCTGTAGAAACTGTGTGTGTTGGTTAGAGGGATACCAGGGCAGGGCTCTTAGTAATTTCAGCAAACTTTTAACCAGCTTCAAATCATGCTCTAGTTTCAGTAGACTTCAGGAATAGATTTTATGGTCTTTGGAATTCAGCAAGCACGAGCAGCATTTTTATTTTAAGTATTTGTTTGTTCCAGAAGACAACCACAGCCAGTAACACAAACCCAATACCCAGGGCTTGGCTTTGAAACCCCCCTGAGATGTACCACTGGGATGGCTCCAAGTGAACCACACTGCCCTCCCCGGGCTCTGCTGACTCTTGGCTGAGCTGAACCCGGAGGTCAGTGTGTGCAGAGGCTGCCTATGGTGTGGGGCTGCCCCACCCTCTCTCTGCAGCTTGTCTTAGGAACCTCTACCTGAAGCCAATTAGCTCACATGGGCCTGGGAAAGGGGAGGGGGAAGCAAAAGGGCTCAGTGCTGAACCTCATTTTTACCCTCCACCTATGTAAAATCATCCTCAAAAACTAAGGAGCTGGTTTTCAGATGTGTCCAGATTCTGATTACTGATAATTTATCCCAGCCTATGCACTGTGCATCAGGGGATGCCACTGCCTGTGAGGACAGCCAGGACTGGTGTTCTTTCAGCAGATTTTTGTTGCTGTGAGCTTTGAGCACATCCACAAGTGCACTTTTTCCATTGCAAAATGCACACGCCTTGAGACATTCCCCAGGGCATTGTATCACGATCCTGGTATATTATACCCCTTTGTCAGAGTCACCAATGAAATGGGACCAGCAAAGTTACCTCTCTTCCCACCAAACAAACCTTAATGCAGCCTGAAAGACACTCACACATCAGGATGGACTTGAATAGTTGTTTCCTTCTCAGACAGAATCTGTGAACATCTGCAAAAGCTCAATAAAACCACACCACTTTATTTGTCAATGTCCATGAGCTTGCAGTTCTTTGGAGAGGGTCAGGTAGCAGGAGAATTGCTGCTGGGTGGAGGTTTGTTGGAAAATGCATCTCACAGCTCATCACTGCGCAGTTCCAGCAGCAGCATTGTTATTAGCAGCCAGCATGAGCTGATAGCTAACTCTGCTCTTATGTATATTAATCCTAAAAGCATTTCCTCCAGTAGCCAGCATCATCCAATTTAAATACTGGCAGGGTATTTTAGTGGAATATTGCTTGGACAGAAAGCCTGACAGTTTAATCACTTCCCAGAGACAGAAACTTCTTCCACTGCTGATTTAGATGAGCAAATAAGCTCTTGACTGTGCTAGTTCTTGTTGTTGCTATATATTAATTCCTGCTTCTACTGCACCTTGAGAGCAAAGCAGACCAGTGTACAACTTCTGCCTGGTACCAGGACCAGAAAAACCCTAAAAAGAAATATTAAATAGAAACATTAGTCAACTTTGTAAAATTAGGCCATGCTTTTTCATACTCTGAAAAGTATGTTTTGTGTTTTAATTTGAGTTAATCACATCTCAGTGCATCTCTGGCTCTGGTGCCTTTTGCTGAAACAGATTTGGGGGAGTAGAGCAGTGCAGCACACAGCCAGGCTCTGGCTGAGCAGGATCCACACTGCTGGGCACACAGCACTGGGGAGAACTCAGCTCCTCCACCAGCCAGGATCAGGATTGTTCAGGTATGGCTCTGACTTAGGTAATTTTTTCTTGCCCTAGTCTGTTGTCTCCACCATACAAACATTCCAAAGCTTGCCAACTGCCTTCTACTGTCCCATCTACAAAATATACAAAAACTAAGACAACATTGTACAGAGGGTACAGATTTACTGCCAAGACAAGAGGCAATGGGTTCCTGGAAACAAAACAAGTTCCAGGCATAAACATAATCAGTGGAATTCCCTTATTTATGATGAGAGACTTCACTTTCTTTGCTCTCAGAAAATCAGCACTGATGCTTTAGATGAAATAGCAGTTTTGGGGTGATGCTGGCTGCAGTGGTTAGGGTGGGATCTGAAACTTTTCAGTGTTCAAATCCAGCCTGACACAGCAATTGGAAGTCTGGACTTGCTCAAGCTGCACTCTGAGCAGCAGTTGTTATAAAATAGGTGAAAACAATCAAAAAATTGTTCCTTCATTCTTGGTCTCCGGACTGCATTAGTCTCAGGGATGCTGAGTGGCTCTATTTTTCATTCCTGTAAGCAATGCTTTGGTACTCAGGCCATCTGAGCAGTACTGAGAGCTAGAGGCTTTTGGTACCCTGAAGGGTACCATCATCTGTCTCAGACTGCATTTCTTTCCTGGCAAATAAATCCTCCCCCAAGTCTACTGTGATTCCCAGGGACACATTTGTCTGCCCAGTCGGAAACAAACCTCTTGCCTTGATCTCTTTTCAATGGGGCTAATATTCACCAGTTGTTATATTTTAATTGTAATGAATGCTTGCTATATTTTAATTGTGTTTTGTGATCCACTATGTGGTTGTCTGACTGCATGGTGGGAATTCATTTGAAAAAGGAGATGAACAAATAATAAACTTCCAGTCAGGGCTCTCAGACAGTCAGTTGTGCAAGATGTCACCGAGCTGTCGGATGTATTTTTACCAATGCCCAGATGTCTGACTGCTCTGACCTACTAAACAAATGGCCCTGTGAACCAACACAGTGCCTGCTTTTGCACAAATACTCACATTTCAAGAAATACTGGGGGAGGGCTGGCTTATTATTATGGGATAGGCAGTCAGTTCTGCATTTTAACATCCTGAAGATAATTCACTATTTATTTAATCTCCAAATCCATCAACAAATGTTTTAGTTTCCTGGCTATGCCTGTGCAATGTCAAAGAACATTAGGCAGTGCAGGACCTACATCTACAGTAAAAATGTGTTTATGTGTCTCGACTGTTTAAAATCCCACCAACTGCTCCTACCAAGTCAGAGGCAAACCATGGGATGCAGAGCCACCTCTCAAGGATACCGCTCACAGACATTTAATTCCTCACCCTCTGTAGAAAATGTGTACTTTTTACACACTGCTTCTTATCCACCAAGTGCTTGGAAACACAGTTAAGTAATTTTACTGCTATAGAAACCAAGGCAGAATCAGATTAAATTGCTTCAGGTTATGTGCAGAATTGTCTGCAGTACCTCATTGCTCACCAAATGTCCAGTTACACACAATGGAATTAAGGAAGGAGGTGGGATGTAGAATTTTGGGGCTGGGTGCTAATCTAAAATGAGGAAGAGGAAAGAGCTTTTGCTGTGCTGGCAGATATGGAAATTCATGGAATATTCTATACTTTAGGAAAAAAGTTTGATTTTGGCTATTAGGAAGAAATTGTTATATATTAGGAATTAATTCCACACTAGGGAAGTGAGGCACTGGAACAGATTGCCCAGAGAGGATTTGGCTGCCCCATCCCTGGAAGTGTTTGAGGCCAGGCTGGATTGGAGCCAGAGCACCCTGGGCTAGTGGGAGATGCCCCTGCCCATGGCAGGGGGGTTGGAACTAGAGGATCTTTGAGCTTCCTTCCAACCCAAACCATTCTGTGATTCTACTGTCCAGATCCTATAATCTTCCCAGAGGAGAATGCACCTCAGGTGCATCCACACTGCTGGCCATGGGGTGCCAATGGATTTTTCCCCCAGCTGCCATGGGCTCTGGAGGGTTTTGGGGTTTCTCCCCCATTCACCTGGGGTTTTGCTGGCACCCTGCTAGGTAGTCCATCCAAAAAGGGACAGTTTCCACTTTGTGCTGGGATCTGAAGCATCCCCACAAACCCATGCACCCTATGAGGAAAGGAGGCCTTCCTCCTCAGAAAGGAGCAGTTTGGAAATTCCATTCTTGTTTCACCATCATTCTTCACCTGGTTGCCTTGAAGACATCTTATATTTAAGCACAATTAAAGATTCAGGAGAAAAAGCAGCATTTTGCATGTCTGCCCTGCTGCTGTAAAAGGCTGTGCAAAGCAATTTTGGGCAAGAGGGAGGAAGGAAAGGGCTGAAATGTTAAACACATCATTTCAGATTGGCAAAATTTCCAGGTTTTGATTTATAGCTTCATCACCAAGTAGATTAATGTGGAATTCAAACACAACCAGCTCTTTGCTTTCCTTCCAGGCCTGACATATTAACATTTCCCATTAATCTAGTCAGCTCCAGCACGATGAAGGTTGAGGAAATGGGGGATTAGGCATGTGGGAGTGTTGGGTGGGCAGGGGAAAAGAGCCAACAAAATTCACTTTAGTTAACTAACTAAGTAAAGTAGAGAGCATGGGACTTTGTTCAGGTCTCAGGTTCTAGCTGTAGCTGTTTCTGACTCCCTTAAAGACAGCAAACCCAGATCCTTTCTCTTCTGGTTCTGGGCAGAGTGGTTTTCAGTGGGGCTGCTGACTCTCTGCTCATAAGGACAGTGGTGGAGGTGGGCACTGGTGCCCCATGGAGCTGAGCTTGAGGGGCTCTTTGCTGGCCACTGCCCCATTGTCAGAACTTTGTCATGTCCCAGAGCAGCTGGGGTTCAGCAGGCTCCAGGCCCTAGGCTTGCAGTCTGCCTAATTCCCAGTTTTGTGGGGAGGCAGCTATGACTTCTTTTCCCCAGCACTCCTTGCTGGTCTAGTCCACAGTCACTGGAGCTGCCCTGGAGACTTCTCAAACTTTATTGTTACATATTTAAGCATTTATAAGATTTTAACTGCTTCTCTTTGGGAAAAAAAAAAGAGTAACAAAATCAGCCAAACCAACAACAACTAACAAAAATCACTCCAAAAAAAGAGAGGGGAAAAATAACCATCCACCCAGAGCTGCAGAAAGGCCTAATGAGCCTCACGTGTTTCCAAAGGCAGCTCAGGAACTTATGGCTTGCAGAGTTTCTCACCCCATCTTCATTACAGGCAGAAGCAAAGAGGGTTAGGCAGCAAGAGGAGGGGAGAGAAAATGCAAATGCTAACAATTCATTTTTGCCAGAAATCATATCCAACAGACAGAAATAATAAACAAAAAGAGCCTGTGGGGAAACCTCAAGCCATTTCCATTCCAGTTGTCTATGAAGAAAGCACAAGAGTGCTCACTAAGTTCCCACCCCTAGGTATTTTTATAGCACACTGTAAAGTTGCCTTCAGCATTTCATACAGACTTCTCCTGCCTTTGTGGGACTGGGAAGGGCTGGGACAGTCTGGTAGGATCTGTGCCACTGCCACCAGCCCCACCATAGCCCCTTGGGGGCCAACATGGAGCTGTACCAGGCTGGGGATTGTGCTCACTGATTATTAGCAATCACAACCCTCTGGTGTTTTCCATGGACTGCAGTTTGTCCAGTGCTGCTAGAAAATGAGGGGGACCTTAAATCAACATTGGCTGTCTATTGGTCATTACATGAACTTTTAGGGATGGTAGGAGGAGACTGAGTGGTGAAGTCTCATGACTGAACTATTTTTTGTTCAATAAATACAGCAGCCTCTTAAAAGAGGAGGTGTACTTGGTGCTGGTTTGTTTCTCTGTGAATTCTTCCAGCCTGCCTCCCTGTGGGAAACACTCAACCTCAGCTCCAGTCTGCTCATGACAGAGGAGTCTGGCTGCCCCTGTTTGGAACATGGGAAAAGTCTTTCATGGTGTTAAATCCACCCCACTAATAAATGTGTTAGGATTGCCATTATAGAGGCCACCAACTGGAGCAGACACAAGAAATGCTGAATTGTTCCTAGACAGGGTGGATCTGAGTCTGTCCCAAAGCCAAGCTCTCTTGAAGTCACCTCCAATGACTTGGGTGTTCCTGCACCATCTTTGCTTTAGTCTACGAGGGATAAAAACTGTGCTCTCCACAGGGAATGTAAACTGATTGCTGAGACAATCTCCAGCAGGTCACCCTGCTTATAATAAAATTGCATCTTGCAGCAAAGCAAGGGAAGTGTTTTTTGATCCCCTGGGTTTGCAGAAGCCAGGTCTAAACTGCTTCTCCCTAGGCTTAGCCATTTTCTGCTCAGGGTCTAGAATAATGAGATGGGATGCATCTTCTGTTCCTTTAGTTATCAAAACTTAGATAACTCATCCATGATTCCTTCCAAGACAGGCATCTCGTGCATCTCTCATTCTCTAGAGGTGCCAAGCCCTTTGTGCGGAGACCAGAAAGAGCTGAGGCTGCTAAACCCAACTGCATGCTTAAGTACTAAACACCCACAGTCCTGTGACCTAGAGCTCAGTCATGTTGTTCTGATTAAATACATGTCACCCAAGGCCTGGGTGGAAAATTCTGGAAGCCTGCAGGAAGGTCAGCAACTGTCAGGACAGTGCCCAGCAGTCCTGCTCGAGTCATCAAGCTTCAGCTGCTGAAGTTACCACAACACATGCTCTGTACTGGGACAGGCCCCCAGGAACCTGCTTTTGGTAAAGAGCTTGCTTCCCCAGAGAGACATTTGTGAACACTTCAAACCTCTAAAGTAATTTAAAACAGCAGGGAGCTTTGCCTGCAGCCTTTTTGTTTGGTTCAACCCCTTCTGCCTCAAAGAGAAATCCATCTTGAATATACAGCTCAGAGTAGCCCCAGAACAGGTCCAGTCCCATCAGGCTTCCACATGTTCCTTCTCTTGCATAAGAGAAGATGATCATGGGAAAAGAAGGTTTTTTCCTTCACTGTTTGCAACATGCCTTTGAGGCCCCACCATTGTGCAATGGATGCCATTTCCTTCAGATGTTCTCCTGGAGCAAAGGTGGAGCTGACTGGTGCCACTGAGCCAATCCTGCCCTGCGTGTGTCTGCAGCTGCATCCAAGAGGCTGCTATAAATCATCTTCACCCTTGCAGAAACTCTTCATACCCAACCAACAACATCCAATTGTTTAGAGAGAAACAGGAGCTCTTGGCCATGGGAGTTTTGGGGAAAAAACAGGACAAATTAGGCACTTCAAAGATGACTCTTTTGTGATAGCAAAAAAAGAACAGAACAAAGGCTCTGAATGCCATCCAAGTGTAAGTACCAGAGGGCACTGAAGTTGAGGGATGGCTTGCCTCTCCTTTGTTCCCTCTGTCCCTCCCAGGCTGGATTGAGGAGGATAAATCTGTGCACCTTTGACACATGCAAGTGGCTACAGGCAACATTTGTACATTAGTTGCATCTTAAGCTTAAATATAAAGTTTAGATTTCTAGTGTCCACTGCTTTTGATTCATCTATAAGACTCTTCATTTAAATCACCTATGCACTGCATGTGTTCAAGTGAGCTCACAGCAGAGGAGGGTTGTTGTTTTCCTAAATTTGAATCTTATGAGCCCAAGCTGGAGGGAAATATGGGATTTCAAACCCTGCCTTTTTTCCTTCCTCTCCTTTCAGTTCAGGAGGTGCCTTTTTTTTTAACCATGTGAGTCCCCTAAGTCTCCAAAACAGCTGACAAAGAGTAGTTTCAGGCCAGTCCTACCCCCTGCTCCTGGAGAAGAGATCTGCATGGCAGCCAGTGCTAAGTCCCAACCACAAAAAGTTATCCAAGGTCAAATTCCTCCATTCTCTGAACTTCCATCTACCCCCCAATGGGGATTACTGTCTGTCCAGCACCTGGCAGGAGTCACCCCATGTCTGCAGCATTGCATAACTTGCAGGGCCCCATTGTGTGCAGTTACTCACCAACTTCACTGGTCACTGTGCTGCTGGAGCTGCTGAGCCCTGGGACTTGAGGGGCTCTCATAAAGCTCCAGGAGGGCAGGAATGTGGGGTTTACAGTCATTGCAAACCTGCTTTGCTCCACTTCCATGAGGCCTGATCTTAACCCCTCTGTGTTCAGGGGCTTAGCACATTTGTACAGTCACTTCCATGCCTGTAAAGAGGCAGCTCATGATGAAGAGAGACCTGATTGAGGGCTGGGAATCTTTATGTTACTGTAAGTTGCTGTACTTGGATTGACCTCTGCTTTTTCTTCTTTTTTTTTTTTAATTTTTTTTTTTTAATATTCTTTAGAACCCCACAGCCACGTCATGCAGGTCCTCATGTGCACAACCACAGCTGAGACAACAACTTCGAGTATCATCAGGGCCACAGGCTGAGCTGGGCTTTGCAAAACCTCAGGTGATTAATCAGGGGTTTTTCAAAACCAGACTGCAAATGAAGAACTGTTTGTGCCAGACAAATTATATCAGAGCAGCCACTGGGATGAGGAGGTAGTGGAGGAGGAAGGGGAATAAGAAGCACAGGAGTTGGGTAATGTCTAATTAAAGTGAGAATAGAGCCAGTGTTCATCTCAGAAAAGAGAGGTTCTGGGAAGTTCACTGCATCGCATATTCTCAGGCATTCGTCATCTGAAATGTCTTTTAATTGCCACTATTATATCATATCACAAACATTCTTGCAATTTATCAGTCATAAATCCTACAAAGGGATTCTTTCATTCAAGCTATTTTCACAGAAACCTTTTCCCCTTGGATCCCAGTCCTGCAACACACTCAGACTGGGAATCTGGAAGTGGAACTTTTTACTTCTTTTTTTCTAAACACAAGTTGTTGCTTTGCAGACAACATGTTTCAGTAACGGACTGTGTGCCAGTTTCAGCTTCTTTCCTCTTCATCCCACGACAATCAGCTCTTAACAGCTCTCCTTCCTCTTATGGTAAAAGCTGAAATGTAAATAATCAGGATGTCCTAAGTGTCAGGAGCCAGCTGAGTCCTGCTAGCCCAGACCGTGGGTCTCCGACACCCGGCTGCCTTAAACATTTGGCTCAGCCAACAGACTGTGTTTATAATGTAAACTCCCCTTGTCAGCTCCTAACTCCTGGCTCCAGTTTTAGAAAATTTAACATTTCTGGGGGTTGTATTTTCCCACCACTTAGTCAAGAGCTGAAATTTTTCTTCTCAGAAAATACACTTGTGTGTCAAAGGCCAACGACCAAGAAAATATCAGTAGTTTTGCAGCCTAAATATAGCAGAGAACTGAGATCCCGAATTCCTGTGAAAGAGCCAGTGTAAACAGCCATAGTCTGAGCAACCTGGGAGGGGGCTGCACCCAGGGCTTTTTCTTTATGTTATCATACACCACGGTGCCTGGATGTCCTGGCGTGGGTGAGGAGCCCTTTGTGCAGGGACATCCTGGCCAAAGTCCTTCCCATCTATGGCCTTCATTATCCAGCCTCAGCAAAAGGTTCCAGAGGCACCCCAGCCTGGAGATGCTTTCCTTGCACTGGCTTACACCCACAGGTCATAAGGGCTTGGTTGGGTGGTCTTGATGTGGAGGTCTCAGGTTCAAGTGCTGCCCTTCAAGTTGCATTGCAAGGATAGGCCATGAGGATGACCCCCTGTGAACACAAAACTAGCCAGAAGAAATTGAACCTTGGCCCTCTGTTGGGTGCTGGTGATCCATGCTGGCTCCAAGCAATAATCCACTGCCATCCTGGGTGGGAGAATGTATTATAGCAAAACCAATCACATAGTTACCCACGGATGGTTTAACAAACACAAACACATTCCTCTGATCCATCTCATCTTACAGTTCATACATAAAGCAAAAAGTTCATATGTAGTCTTTCCTGCCAATAGCTGGGGGTGACCAGGAGAGATGAATCCATTTGCCCTGCAGAGGTCTAGGATTGCCCAGGACCATCTTCCACCCCCTTCACCTTCAGCCTAGGCCAGTGTCTGTCATTTATTAATACACATGGATAATGTCTTAACCATTAGCTGTAGATGGGAAAGACATGATAACCATTAGAGCTTCCTCTCCCTCTTGCATCAGGCTTGGGAGGGTTGGAATTAAATGAATCCTGGCCAAGGGAAATGCAGCAGGGAATATGGTGTGCATGGTGCTGAAATGGTTTGTGGATGCTCAAGGGTGGGCAGAGCTCATTTCTGTCAAAGCTGATATCGCTGGTTTACCGCATCCCTTTTCATTTCACTAACCCAACTCTCAGTGGAGCTCATTATCCTGGAATTCATTCAAGAGTCCCCATCTCCTCTAACAGGGCTCCAGACACCTTGCAGGTCTCCAGAGATTAATTGATATTAATACAGAGTAGTCATAAGTTTTCTCAGTGGGGCATTTGCTCCTGTGTCTAACAAGTTTGTTGTGTTTTAGGGATGAGTATATTTGGACAGCCTCTTGGGATTTTCTCCAAAGACTTTTCAAAGGAAAGGTCTTCTCCAAATCTTTCTACTCACATGCATCTTTTTCTGAGATGTTCTTTCCTCTTTCATTCTCAGCCACTATTTGCTTTGGTGCAGCCAGGCAGCTGTTTGAGTAGCAGGTATGAGACCAGAGCACAGTGGCAAACCCAAAAGGATGAAAAACCTGTGGCCTTGGAGAGCTGCAGTGCCCTTGAAATACCACATATCTGCCATCTTACAGATTCACACAGACCTGTTTCCCTTCCATCTGCTATTTGTCCTCTTGCTTTCCAGTATTTTTTGCTCTGCCTGTTCTTGCCAGGGGTTGCACCCTATCTCGTGTTCATAAGCAAATTAAAATGCTTGTAGGTGACACTGCTCCTAACCTCCTCTGAGGCAAAACCCAAATGCCTCTCAGGATGCCAAGTGCTGCTTCACAAGTCCATGGTGCACCCCAGGAGTGAGAGCAGCTGAGTGATTGAGCATTGTAGTGCAGCAGCTGTGGAGCATGGGACCAGCTATTTGAAGAAGACTCCTATGTTAGTCATCACTGACCTCATTTTGATCAGCCATCAATATGTTCATCCTTTTATTTCAAAATACCCAGAAAGTCTCAATGCAAAATGAAGCACACTCAGAAAAAGTACTCCAAAAGGTTTTTGCTGGGCTGTTTGGCAGTATGGGAAATCTGCAGAATCACTAACACTTGACAGTTTTTGTAGCTATTTTTTAAAAAAAAAAGGAGTTTTAAATTAGTACTCTAAGAGCCATGTGGAATCTGGAGTCAGACTAAGACAAAGCTGGATCTCGAATCAGCAGTTGTTCTGTTCTGGACTGGGGAGGTTTTTGAGGGGTAACTAAATTCTGGGAAGTGCTGAATAAGCTGCTTCATTTTTGGATGAAAGAGATGAATAACAATGTTAATTTAAAGGGAGAAATTTACCTTGGATCCATTGTTCTGGCCCAAGACAAGGACACTGGGCTCTGCACCCAGCTTTGCCAAGGACACTGCACATCTTGGGATCTTGCAAGACCTACAATGCCTGTGTGTCTGTGTTTCTTCCTCTGTTGTTCAGGATTGCGTGGGGACAATCCAAGTTTATAAAAGTGCACTTGACAAGAGATTTCAGCCAAGCTACAAAAGCTGCATTGTGCATAATGAACAGTTCCTTTAATGAGAGAGAGCACCATCATTCAGCACCAAATTCATGCAATCAGTGCAGCCATTGGCCTTCATCTTGCAAATGCAAGGAACAGCTTCCACACCATGGGCTGATAGGAGAAAAGTTGCTGTGCAGGGCTCATAAATCAGGAGGCAGAGCTGGATTAACTAGTATGTACAGCAGGATTTGGTGTGGAAGCAAGGGTAGGTGTGTTATGTTGTCCTGCTGTGATGCTCAGACTTTCTTGCACAAAGAAGAAATATCCCCTTTTCCAGATTCTTTCAAATCCCTTGAACTTGGATTATTGCCAGGAAACCAAAGGAACACAGCAAAAATCCAACAAATCTCTCTGTTGTACTTTTCCAGGCAGTCATGGGGGCATGATAAGGGGTCTTGTTACAAAAAAAAAAAAAAAAAAAAAGATCTTATTTCTTTCCCTGTTTTCATAGAACCATTCCTGGTTTCTTTGGGTTTTCATTGCCTCCTTCCCTTTCATGAGCCTGAGCATCTGTGCCTGAAAGGTTTCATAACCCACCACTAAATGGCTTCACAGGGCAGCCTTAAACAGATTTCTGTTTGACAGCAGAAATTCAAGTCAGGCACCAACCCCAAGTATTTGCTGAATCAGAGTCTTTAATTGTATTCAATAATAAAATTGTGAAATGAGGAGCAGTGAGAGGACTTGAACAACAAGTTTCCCTTTCTCAAAACATGATACTTATCAGTTAAACATCTAACCCAGGGAATGGACAGAGGAGTGAGGAATTAGAAGGCACGAAGCTGCGATGCACAGTACCACCTAGTGACAGAGCCTGGCTGCATAAGAAGGGCAATCCTGTGTTTGCAAAGTTCAGGGTCCATTTCCCCATCCCATCCTTAATCCGATTTCCCAACTGTGCCACATCCGTGGCCATCTCCCGTGGTGCAGGGACAGCACCACTCCAGCAGCTGCTGATTTTTCCCCTCTTTTTTCATGTTTTTTTCTTTGCAAAGCAGGGTTTGGATGGACAGGGTTCCTTGTGTCCCAGCAGAGGCAGCAGTGGTGCTGTTTTGTTGGCTGTGTGGGGTGTGCAGGTTGGGCTCAGCGTTCATCTCCCACTGAATCACCCACGAGGAATTCCTCAGTGCATTGTGCAAACGGGGAAAGGAAAAATGCAAGGTCCAGTGAGTAATGCAGCCTTTCAGGGCATCTGAAATGAAAAGAAATGCCACAAACTTGTTCCATTTGTAGAAACGATGTGAAAGAGCAGTGTCACAGGCACTGCTCAAGAGCAGGCTTGTAACCTTTTCCATTAATTTCTTTTCAAAGAATTGCTTATTGAAGGCTAAGCTGCTTTTTATAAGCCTTAGAGGCTGAGTGTGTCTTTGCCCTTTTTTTATTATTATTATTGCTCCTCCTCTCCCTTGCTCTCTTTCTAGAGAAAGCAGTTACTGTACAGTGGTGGTGTTTCTCTCTCTGAGACAAGCCCTGCATCAAGGTGGGAATTTTGTCACCTTTTGGCAGAGGTGGGATTGCATACAGCAAAGTGAACTAGAAGAAATCCAGTCCTGTTGTATTTCCCCGTATTCCAGCCCACAGATTTACCCATGATCCCAGCAGATGTGCTTAAAAGACTTTGATCCCTTCTCCTCATTAAAGCCCCTCTACACACATTCTGGAGCGAGGGCTCAAAGGCTCCGCTCAGTCTCCAGGTGTGGGTGACTGACAGAGGGGACTCAGAGTCTGGGGTGCTCTCCTGCACTCGAGGGAGGCAGCACAAGAGCCCTGCACCTCCCTGCAAGCTCCATGCACATGCAAGGCTCCTGCACAAATTCTGCCTTAAATGCTTGTGTGAATTGCAGTGGGGCTGGAAGAGCCTGGGGCCACCCTCTGCTCTGTGTTTTGTGTGAGCAGACAGGGTGGCTGTGTGTAAGGTTAGAGTTAGGGTCAGAGTTAAGGTTAGGGTTAGGTTAGCCTTTTCATCCTCCATCCCAGGAAAAGGCTCCCTGGGGAAAGGATATTCAGGCTCTCTCCTGGTCCTCAGCTAAAGCTTCCCTATTGGATGGGCAGTCTCTTTCTTGAACACCAAGCAAGCTGAGATGATTTCCTTAAACTGATATCCCTTCCCCGAGTTTCACTAAAGACTGGATGGGAACCCAAACACTAATGCTGCCTTTCTTTCAGTCACTAAAATCTACTAAATCACTGGGGTGCAAAAAAAAAAAAAAAAAAAAAAAAAAAAAAAAAAAAAAAAAATAGCACATCTGCTGGGGCCACCAACATGATTTTGTCCTGAAAAAGGTAATGTAAAGCCCCTGAGTGCAGTGATCCCAGCAAGAGCACCTGCTCACTGCCACCCATGGAACGAGGCCTCTCATGCAGACAGCAATCCCACAGCAAATACAGCATTTCCAGCATGATTTCTCCTTTGCTTTCTTGTTCTTCTTGAGCTCATTGCTTTTTTCTTTCCCACAATCCATGATGCTATGTCCAGCTCCTGAGCACGACAGCTCTGGAGGAGCTCCTGCAGCTGGGTAAACACTTCTGAGTGAATGGAGCCCTTCACAATGGAGTCACCAGGAAATCCAAACACTGTAAAGGCCAACAATTCAGCAGGGACATAATCCTGTCATTACAACCCAAGCACCAGGAAAACACAGTCTGAATTGTGTTGCACCCCAAACAATAGGTTTTCCATCCCACAGGCCTCCAGGAGTGGCTCTTTCCCTCGACTTCATTCAGCCATTCTGCAGAAGGATTTTGGGATCTCCCCCCTCCTCACCCTGGAAATTCAGCTACAATAGGCTGTACCAGCCCCACTCCCCTTACAGGTCTGAAGGATGATAAATGCAGAAATATTAACAGGTTGAATTCTGTCCGTGTTTATGCAGGGATAAATGTGAATGATGACAGTGAGTTTACTGCTGATTTATACCAACCAGGTTGATGGAGAGCTGGGTCAGGAGTTTACTGCTGATTTATACCAACCAGGTTGGGTTGATGGAGAGCTGGGTCAGGTTGGCTGCTTCCACAGGCACAGTGTTACATGGACTTGTAGGCAGCAGGGTGAGGAGCAGAAGTGGAGGAGTCTATTCCATAATGTCTTTCCCTGGCATCTGGGAACAGGTGTTGGAAATCCAGTGTCATTCACCTCTGTCTGTGCATTTGCACAGTGGCTTTGTCCACTGTGGTCTCTTCTGACTCTCAGATTCGTTGCTTGGACCCATGCAAGATCTCTTTCCCCAGAATTACTGATCATATATGTTTTTCTGGAATGCAATTGCATGCAAAGCAACTCTCATTAATCTTCGTCCATTGCTTCAAGGCAAACTTCCTTAGCTGTAAATTGCAGATTTTACCAGGACCTGACCTTGAACAGCGAAGCCAATATAATACATGCTGATATGGGCAAACTGGCTGTGAGTCTCAAGTGAGCAAACACCAAGCCAAATCCCAAAGTCCAGAATTAGGCAGCTTTATAGTAACTGAGGAGCTGGCTCACTGCATTATTGGCATACAGGGAAATTAATCATATCCTGCAACAACGTCCACAGGATGTGTTTGATTTATTACTAATCCTGTACACTCTTGCAGCTGCTGATGTGCTGCCAGAGGGTACCCTAATGATGCAGCTGGCACCCCTGTGTGACAGCCATCAACACAGCCAGTGCCTGGTGTTGGATCCATCATCCTCAGCATTTGCTACCTGAGCTGAAAAATCAAGCCCTGGAGCTGAGAGTTTAAATTTGTCTCCTATAGAAATAATATTTATTTATTATTGTTATACATTCTTATACAAGGATAAGAATATATAATGTGCCCAGAGTGGGGGAGCATGTGTAAAATAATAGATATTTCAAAATACTCCAAACTGCAGAAGAAAACTGCTCTTGTCTCAGCCTATGTGAGTTTCTATCACCCAGCTGCCCCGTGCTGGGCAGTCAGTGGTGGAGGTGTGTGGGGAAGCTGTGCATCACCCTGAGGCCGAGATGGCTTGTAATCAAGAATGGAATGACACAGCTAGAGCAGTGCTGTCTTCCCAAAACACATCTGACCCTCATGAGATTAGGCCATGGAAAGAGGCTATGGAAGAATTAAGTTCTCATTCTCTGAGGGTTTCTTGTCTTATTTTAGTCCTGGGCCTTGCCTGATAAAAGGCATTTCAAATTTTAAAATTCACAACACAATGTTTGGGAAAATAGAAATATATTGACTATGGCAGTATTTATATTACATATTATATATGTAATATATATATATATATATACACATATATAATATTACATATTATATATGTAATATATATAATATATTATATTAAGCTTTTAAAAAAAAATTCAAATTAGAACCTTTTTCTTTTTTGTAGGGAAAGTCAAAATAAATTGTTGTGAATTTTCCCACTTTTTCAGAACCAAACATGACTTTTAGCAAAACATAAATTTCTAGGGCATTTTGACTTTTTCATGGGTAGTTTGTCTCCCAAAATACTACTTTCATCAGCACCTTTCCAGTTTACCAAATTAGTCCTTTAGCTCAGGGGCTGGTCATGCACACAGCATTAAATGTGTCTGCTGACCAGGCAAGGGCTGTGTCCATTCTCACACCAGTGGTACCACTGACAAAAGGAGATTAGACTTATTCAGTTCATCTCACTTCCCGTGGAAAAACCTGCTTTGTGCAGAACACAAGAGTCTGATTTGCAGAGCAAGGGTGATGTGTTTCCAAGGGTAAAGATGAAATGCAAGGTAACACAGCTTCTGAAGAGGGTCGCACTGAGCTCAAGGTTGCTTCAAAAGACCTTTCTTTTTTAGGATGTGCAGTCATGTCATGAGTTAGGCCTGGCTTTAAATCCCTCAAAATCAGAGACTGAGTGGTAGGGCTGGTTTAAATGCACATAACTGATAGCTGTGGACATTAAGATATAAGGGCTTACCTGTTTTATTAACAGTGGGACAGTGTTTTTGCCTGACATCCCTATCTCCTTCCACCCTGGCCAATAAAGCAGGGGGAAGTTGGTGCATGGCAGGAGACCTTTGCATCATCTGGAGACCCTTCCCCAGGGCAGGGTCCTTCTCCTCCAGCACAGGCAGGACATCTGTGACCCAGTGTGGGGAACCCTGGGGCAGAGATCCCAGTCAGACGTGGCCCAGCCTGGCTGTTAATTATCCCACAAGGAAGGGGAACTCGCTGCGTAAATCATGAAACGAGGGCTGTCAGCATCAGAGGGGATTCGCACTGGGATGACAGGCATGACCTGCTTTTCATGCTTTCTCTTTTTATTTGGTGACATGCTGTCACTCAGTGAATAATCTGGAGTTTTTCTCTCGGGGGTTTCTCCCTTGTTCCTTCAGTAGTGAGGATAACCAAGGTGGGGATGTGGGACAGCAGTCACACAGCTTCAAATGCCCCAAACACAATCTCTTGCAGCTGGGTAACTCTACTCATCCTGGATGCATAAATTCTTACTAAATGACAATGGTACATAATGCACAGGATTGCCTTCAAAATTCCTTCAGTAGGTGACCCACTAGCCCTAGTTCTCACTGAAATACATTTGACACCAGACCAACAAACATACATCAATTTTGCACAAAAATATATGCATATGTAGGGGGAAGAGGCCTTAAAACAGGCAAACTGCCAACCCACTTGTAACAACCTTTGGTTTTGTTCTGTGGGTATATTCAAAGAGGGAAAGGTGGGTTCTGAGTTAGGACTTTCCTTGTTGTGCCAGAAATGGAGATGGCAGTCCAAAAAGCCTATTCAAATGCTTCTGAAAAGTGGGATTGCTTTCTCAGCACCCAAGATTCAACATTTACTTACACGTCACCCCAAATGAGATGCCTCAAGTTAATGCAACCCTGAGCCTCCATTTGAGCTGAACTGAGATCTCTGTTTGCCTAAATGTGACATTTAGCACAAGGTCTCTCAGGGCAGCATTAGGTACCAAACATGAGATGTGGCAGCATGTTTAGACATGTGGACATTCAGGCCTGATCTCCCAACCAAAATCTACCATGATCAGCAGAAACTTGCTTTAATCCCTTCTAGCTCATCAAGCTGTTGATAATTATAAATCATAATTATATTATAATAGTAAGCCATCAATTACTAGAGACTACAGAAAGAGAAATGAAAACATTTTCTAAATTTATGCTGTTGCAAAGTGATTTTGACAGACTCTTTGCTGACAGCACCTTGCATCTGCCATACTGAGCACAACAGCAGGCTCAGTACAGGTCACTGACTCAATGGGGGTTGTATTTTTGTTTTAGTACATTGCAGATCTTTAATCCTGCAGAAAAGGAGGCTCAGGGGTGATCTTATCACTCTCTATTACTACCTGAAAGGAGGTTGCAGCTATCAGGGTTGGACTCTTCTCCCAGGCAGGCAGTGACAGGAGGAGGGGAGATTGTCTTAAGATGTGCTAGGCGAGGTTCAGGTTGGACAGTGGGAGGGATTTCTTCACAGAAAGGGTGATTAGACATTGGAATGGGCTGCCCAGGGAGGTGGTGGAGTCATCATCCTGAAGGTGTTTAATGAAAGCCTGGATGTGGCGCTCAGTGCCATGGTCTGGTTGACAAGGTGGAGCTTGGTCATAAGTTGGACTTGATGATCTCAGAGGCCTTTTCCAACCTCACTGAGTCTGTGATTACAGTAGGGTGCAGCAAAAAGTCTGGATGCTGTAGCACAGGGACAAATGTGCCCTTTCACAAGCATTTTCTCTGCCCACATAGCACCCAAAATGCAAGGCCAGCTCCTCCTGCCTGGACAATGCTAGATGCAAAGAAAAAGCAAAATCACTTTTTGCAGTGATTGTTTTTGCAGCCATCCTGGGGGGAATCATTCTCCAGGAAACCTCAGGTGGCTCTGGGTACCCAGTGCTTTCCACAGCTACAAGCTCAGGAAAGAGTCAGAGCATCACTGTTGCTCAAAAGAGGCAAAGCCCACGGAAAGCTGGGTTATGTTCACACCTCCAGAGTGGGCTGGCATCCTCAAACACCCCTTAGCAATGCTGCAGCAGAATTATGGTCCTTAAGCTGCTGCCAGGAGAGCCAGGGCACTTGATTAAAGAAGGGAACAGCAAGACACAAGCCACCTGCTCCCATTCCATTGCTCAAGCTGCCCGTGAGGCACAAGGAGCAGCATGGAGAACAGCCCTGTGCGCAGGAATACCCATCACAGGGTCTGTGCAGAGGGTGCTGGGTTTGCCATATTTATGTAACTTTAGGCTCTGTTTCTCATGAAGACAGGGGTTTGGGCAGGCTGGCTCCCTGGTGCTGCTCTGTAATTCAGTGTAAATGCCCCTCTTCCCTTGGAGGCAACCAGAGGCTGCTGCAGATTGCACTGGGGGTTAGCCACAACCTTCAGAAAACTATGGAAAAATGCACCGTGTCCACCATCCTTTGTCAAAACACTAAACAACAGCCTGCCAAAGTTGGTAAATACTCCATGGAAGGCACAGGGGGCCACAAAGTGAATGTTTTATCAGCTGCCAATACAACATTTGCATCTGGCAGAGATCATGCTCTGCACCCAGAGCCACGTGAGTTTTCAGCATTAGCACTGCGCCCTGAATGCATTTTTCACCCCAACTCCTCGTTTCTAGGGATGCCATTACAAACAGGTTTTATTATTCAGTAGCAAATCAATCCAGCTATGCTGAGCACAGTCCAATTATTGCTTGTAGTTACTGTAGGCTGAAGAAGTCATAAATAAATGAGCACGGTATTTAACATTTCAGTCCCACTGTAAGCACCCAGACCCTTGTTGGCTCTGTGTGAATGGCTTGGTGTAGGGAGGATTTTTGGTAGGCATGGCAGGGCAGCACTGTCAGAAGGCAGGTTGTGGTGCTCCATGAGGGCCCAGAAAAATGCAGGATAAATGAGGGGTAAATGCAGATAGTTTTTTTCTTTTGTTTCCCAGCATGAAGGTCAGCAGGGGCCTCTTCCTGCTCACCCAGTGTCAGCTCATGGGTGCAGGAAAGCCAGGAAAAGGTGCTTTGTGAAACCCCAGACATCTCCCAGGGGACAGGGCAGAATGCTGGGCTCACTTTCCTTCTCTTACCACCATTCCCAAAGCATCCCAGATGTTTGATTTTGAGTTTCAAACCTTATTTTGAGAGGGTTTGGGCTGTTCTGTGGTAATAAAGCATCCTGCAGTATACTAGTTACTCTTTACCTCATTAGCCCAATGTTGTATGAACAGCCACACAAGTACAACGATGTTCAGCTGCAATACAAACACAGTCACTGCTAAACTGACTCATTTAAAAAAAGTATTCCTTACATCTGGCTTTCTTGTGGATTGTGTTTTTTCCCTTCTCATCTCTTCTTTTCCCCCAGACTGCTTTCCTACTTCTAACTTCAGTTGTCCCAGTTTGTGCAAGCTGTCACAAGTGCTGCAAGGAGGGAAGGTGTCCCCAGGCAGGCAGCCTGCAGGGACCTGCCACACAGAGCTTGTGTCCATGTCTGTGTCCCTCTCCATGCCCAGTCAAAGCAGCCCAGAACTCGCTGTGATGGTGGTGAGGAGGATGCTGGGGTTTAACTTGTGCACTCATTTATAGTCAACTGTAGGGTCAAACAAACTATTATTATTATTATTATTATTATTATTATTATTATTATTATTACTACTACTACTACTACTACTACCAACTGATTCTGCCAGGGAGACATTTGCAATTCTGCACCATCCCTTTTTGTAATTTTGCTCCTGGTCACTTGGTAGTGCATAAATCAGCTTTCTTCACTAGTTTGGGAAAAAAACAAGTGAAGCAGCAAAGCAGGTGGCAGCTTCTTGATTCTGTTTGTCAGAAGCAGCAAGCTGTACTCAGCCATCCAGCAGTTTAAGGATTTTGTTTTGAGGGAATAAAAGGATGAGAGGGAAATGGGGTATTTCCTATGGATTGCCTTGTTTATTTGCTTGGGCTCGCTTGTTACTCTGCAAGGGGAAATCAGCAGGAAAAATAATTTCTAGTGAAAGCCATGAAAAGAGAAGACTTCCAGATTTCCCTCCAGATATTTTGCACAGCCCTGTATAAAGTATTTAGTAAGCTGCTACTGAAATCAACTCCTCTCAAGGGTTGTTCTTTCCTTCCCTGACAGCAATAGGTCTGTTATGGGGTCCTCACTCCCCAGGTCTGAGTGTGGGCTGTATTTTAGCTGAAATAACCCTCTGAAACATTGAGAACTGCCATCCTTGTTCTTTGGGGGAACCTTGTGACATTTCTCACTCCCGTGGATATAGTGGTGTGGAAAGCCACAAGGACCTGCCACGTCCTGATCTCCAGAGCTTCTCCCAGGGGCTTGAAAAGCAGAGCAGTGGCTGCTGCACACTGTCCCAGTTGCTCTAGAGAATCAAAGGCTAGAGCACACTGCACACACATCCAGTGCATCATCCTTTAAAGTTAAAAATCTAGTGACATGCCTTGGAAAACCTTCCTGTTTCTAGGTAGGCTGTAGCCCAGAGGCCTGAATTCAGAGGTCATGAGATTTCTCACTTGACTCGGGAAGTGGCAGCAGATTTCTGTGGACTGGCACAATCCTCAGACTTGACAGTAGGTCTGCTCAAAATCTGAGTATGTGTGCTCTTCCTAGAGGGTTTATTTATTTTGGCCTTGGTGGAAGTACCCAGCCCAGCACTGGGAACAGTGCTATAAGGGCTCTGGGAATAACCACAGAGACAACCTATGTGATCACCACTGGAAAAACCCACCATTCACCACCAATTATCACACTCTAGGTCTCAAGAGAGACTACAATTATTCCCTGCTCCAAGTCTAGAGCAAATCAGCATTTTTCCAGTAATTGCAGTGTAGTAACTATTGTAGATGTTGACTTTTTAATAGCAAACACTGCTCAAGCATTAGATTTACAGCCATGTTAGTTAGCTTTAGTGACTTGGGAATCAATTAGCTTGCTGTGGAACATGACCAAAGATTATAGGGTAGCCCATGTAATAATTTACACTGCCATCTAGAAGGAAAACTGTAACTTCAGTGTTTCACATAGACAGACACCCTGTTTGCACAGCAATAATTCCAGTAATAACAGCCATAAAAAGGGAAAATGGGAAAAAACAGTGACTACAAAACAGGGGGAGATGTGTAGAGAGCACTGGGTGGTGTTGGGAACTTTGCCATTCCCAATTATTTTTTAGAGTGATAATGGTGGTAGCATTTAGTTAATGACTGTGTCTTCCCAGTTCAATTCACGTGGGTTGATGCTTCTCCCTGCCCAGGAGAAGGCTCCTCCCAGCCCAGGCACTAGGACACAGCCACTCTGTGTGTTGTGTCATCAGCAACACAAATCCCTCTGCCAGCCCTTACTCCCTCACTAACAACTTGCCCCCTTGACTGGTGCCAGCACTGCTGATTTCCAGGATCAGTTTTATAGGGAGCATTTTGCCCATTTTCCGCCCACCTCTCTGCTTCCCAGCACTTCTTCCCACACTTGACTCTTTTATCCCACATGGGGCAGGAAAAACTTGTGCCTATTTCTCCAGGTCTCTCCACACAAAGAAAACATCTTTTCTTTAACTCCTCTGAAACAAGACCACTCAGGTCAGCTTTTCAGCCTGTGTTTCCAAGCAAGTTATAGAGAAAGAACATTTAATTAATGTTTTTCCTCCTGCAACGAAGTTGCTGCTGTGACCCTTTAACTATTGGCTTTGTTCATCATTCTCTCATTTATTTCCCATTTATTTCAGTCCTCCCTTCACTTGAAGCTGGCAGCTGAGCTTTTGAAAGCATCCAAGTAGAGCAGTCCCCTCACAAAACAAGAACTGGAGAAATTATATGAAAACTGGTTGCTGTCATTACAAAATGAATTAAGACAGAGTCTTCCATATGCAAATATTCATCACCATACCATAAAAAGTGTATATTAATATATCAGACAATTCCCTTGACTCTAACCAGCAGAGCACACTCCATTTTAAAAATTACTATGGTTCAAAAATACTAAGACTTCTTTAAAATAATGGAATTGATAAAATGTGTAGAGTTGGGCTCTATTCTCCTTCACCTTCTGGATTCAGCCCAGAAAAGCAGGTTTTTAGAAAAATGTCATCTATCATGAGATTTGGCAACCTTGCACTCTCAGACCGTAAGGTCACTGTCACTGCAGCATGGCAGCTGTCTCTGGGAGGAGGAGGAGGGGCAGAAGTGTCTGACTGCAAGCCAGGGAAAAGAAAATTAGCATTGCTCTAAACGAGGAGCCTGAGCTGCAGTGGGGAGACAGCATCACTGCCCCTCTGACGTGGCCCAAATGCCATGGGGACGTGTGACCCTACTCCAGCCACCTGCCCATCAGGTAGGGACACCCAAGCCAGGGTCCCCAGAGAGCAGCACAGCCCTGCCACCATCCACAGTGCTGCATCCTCAGCAATCAGCACAGCAGAGCCTTTTACCATCCCTTGTTACAGCTTGAATATGCAAAGGATAAGTATAAATGCAGTGAACTCCCAGTGCAGGTGTCTGTCCCAGTTTTGGAGGTGGGGTTTATTTGTATTTAGTTGCAGTTAAGCAATGATTGCAAACATCAGGGTCTGTGGGCATTTGGGTTTTATTTCCTCTCCTACTCCCATACTTTCAATGAGAATTGCTGCAGAAATTCTTGTTTTGCCTGAAAATATGTCTTTCACTAGCCATGACTGTGTTTAAGCCTGTTCAATTGCTTTAATAACAGCCCTTCCAACACACTAAATATGAAAATATTTTCAATGTACTCAAATTCTTATCAACAGAGTGCAGTCACCATCACTGTATTCTGCAAAGCCAAACCACAAATATTAGTGAGTTTTTTGTATAGCTTAATTGCCAGGTATCCTTTCTGACCAATGGAATATGCTGCTATAGCTAATATGAATAGAAATTCTTACCATATTTTGAATTAAACAAGCTCAAAGAGTAATTGCAAAAGGTATCACTTTAACAATAGTTGATTTGTGTGTTATGGCTGAAATCTCTATTCACCTCTCATGATTTAATGAGTTACACTTCACAGTCAGGATAGAGAGAAGCATGTTCTGATCAAACTCAGGTTATACATGAAGACAGAGAGACAATACAAAATGAAATGTCACTGAGAAATAGGTGGGAAAGAACAGATTTAACCATAATCACAACCTTTTTCATCTGAAAAGCAGGCACTTTGTTTTCTCTAGCCCAAAGACTGCAACCACACTACAGAACTGCATAAACTACCACTATAGTAGCCATCAAGTACTGGGGGTTTGGTAGTTGAGAAGTTCACTGGAGTTCACCAGTCTTCAGAAACAAAACAATTCCTGTTTCTCATTCCCAGCAGTCAAGGTGGCCATGGGGAAAAGGTGCTACTACACTGCAAGTCCCACATCTCATCTCTGAGGTAGTGTCAACCAGGTTACAGATGTTCTGAATGTGGGGATTAGATGTATAATGATGACTTTTTATGAATCAGCACTGATCCATCCTTTCCTGCAGAAATGGAGCAGGGGATGACAGGCTGAGCAACAGGAGCATTTTTGAAGCCATAGCACATAGGGTAAGATGTTCACTTTTTTAATGCAGGGGCTTTGTGGTTTGAGACCTCTCCAGGACATA
Source organism: Lonchura striata (assembly GCF_050655825.1). Lineage (NCBI taxonomy): Eukaryota > Metazoa > Chordata > Aves > Passeriformes > Estrildidae > Lonchura > Lonchura striata. The sequence continues at coordinate 69,685,112 of NC_140741.1, forward strand.
TGAATTTCAGTTTCTCATGTCTTATTTTTGGGGAAAAATATCTACATCACTTATCCTACAGCCTCCCATATTTGCAAGGCCTGTTCCAGTCATTAGATGGAAGGCATAAAGAATCCTCAAAGAGGCATCAATACTCAACTCTTGTGTCCCAAAGAGCAGCAAGGAAGGGACACCTCCATGCCCTCCTGCCCTTCTCAGGGCTGGTCTTCAGCAGCTCTGGGCCTGTGTGGCCCATGCAAACAGAGTTAGACATCACAGGGACATCCCAGGCTGGTGCAAACCCTGCAGCCCCTGGGATGCTCAGAAACCAGACCAAAACTGTGTATGGAGAGGAAATGAGCAGCCTTTGTGAAGGGAACTAATGAAACCCTTCAGTCTCCTCAGCTGAGGGCTAACAGTCTTTGTGGTGACCACCCTGGACAGAGTATCAGGGAGAGCTGGGGTTTATCCTGGTGTGCTTCAGTAATGAAAAGGAAATCGTTTTCAGATGAGCAATAGAAGCCCATGCTCCCAAAGACGTCAGATAGGCAGCAATCAAGTTAAACAATAAATCAAGTAACACTGAGCCTTTGCTGTAGCAGAGCACCATTATGACTGGTTCTGTGTTTATTTAGAAGAGATTAGCCCATTTAAAATGTTTTCATATTAAATGTAATTTGGGTGTTAGTTATTGACTGGGTCTAAATGCAAACACTATTGGTCAGATAAATATCTTCTGACATATAAGATCTGTTCACTGCACTTTTACAACATGAGGCCTTACTTGCTCCAAGATTTATTTTCTGTTCCCTTCCTCTCTTTGCAGGGATTGCTTCATAAAGATTAAAAAAAGTGTAAAGTAGAAATCACTGATAAAACTGTCAGAAATGGAGCAGCCTTTGTTAATCACTGATTCATTAGCTGGGGGAAGAAGAGGGGTCTCGAGCCAGCACAAAGGGTTTGGTGTCACAAGGCCTGTGATTTATTCCTAAGTCTGTCTCTCCATGCCCAATTTGGTACAGGATCTTACCCAGGTAAATTGATCTCTCTATGACTCCATTTTCCCATCTGTTCAACTGAAGTAATGATCTTGCCTCACAGAGGTAGTGAAAACTTTCAATAAGAAAAGCTTACCTGAAAAACCACAACTGCATCTGAAATTAGGCTACCCCCTACTAACAACTACAGGAGATTTCCCTGGTTTTGTTTGGTGGGCAAGCAATGGAGTAGGGAAAAACACTTAAAGAAATAAAATAGTATAACCAAAAAGTAAGAGAAATTGAAAGAAGGCTTACAGTACTTTTTATTCCAATTGCTAAAATTGTCATTTTACTGTGTCACTTTAGTATCTCCTGAATCCTTCTTTAAGGTTATATATTGAAACATTGTCTGAGTAGCTTTTTATTTTTTGTTACATTTGTCTAGAAAAATCTTTTCATAATTATTTTGATGCCATTTTGAAATGTTCTCAGGATTTTCTGCAAAATGTGAAAGCTTTTCCAACTGGTGTAAGTTTTGCAATCCTCAGTAGAAGGCAGTGTAAAACTACAAAAATATTCTTCAAATCTGAAATCATGCAAAGTACAAAGGCTATTTCAGTACAAAAAGCTAAACAAATTAGAATGAGTTTGATTTATTCCTCTGTGCAAAAGAGCGTACTTCATTATGTAGCTCAGTGCAAGAAGTGCATGTAGATTTTCCCTAACAGGAGGCACATTTTTGGACTTGGCTCTCTCAGCTATTCATTTGATGTCCTTCACAATTACCTGTGCTGTCTTTTGGCATCAAAGAAGCTTCTGGCTGACTTTCACCTACACCAGTCAACTGCAGCATCAGAGGAAAATGTGGGGGAGAATAATTTTGCCTCATTCAGCCTTGTTCTCAGGTTCTTGCCATTCATTCCCCATTTGCTCAGCAGCTCCCCTGCATGGATGAGGTTGTTCACTTGCCTTTGGATGAAAGAGGTTTTTACTTGTTGCATTTTACTTCTGCCTGCCCTGGAGCCATGCTGGTGGCCTGAGAGCATCTCTCCAGATCTCCCCCAGCCAAAAAGTGTTTTCTGCCAGCACCATAGGCATCTTCAGGAGCTCCTGCTCCTCCCCTGGGGAAAGGCCTCTCCATCTTCCACCACCACCAATCCCTTTTTATGGGTGGAAGGGGCTCCTGCCATGTTTGGTCCTTCCTGCATTGGTTTGCTTTCAAGCCATTTCAGGTGAAAATGGCAATATTCTGTGAATAGGAAGAAGTTTCTGCGACAGAGCTTTGCTCAGCTCTGAAGAAAAGGGAAGCATGTGTCCCCTCTACTCCATGAGAGAAGGGATTTGTGAGGACTTGACCTCCAGCAAGGAGGGGAATCCCTCATCCCTTCCACTTCTCCTGCAAGGACAGGCATGGCTCACAGCACGTTCCATCAGGAAGATTTCCTTCTTTCTTCTTCTCAGTCCCAGACCCAGGTGGGTGCAAAGAGGAAGGAACTGCAGCAATGGCTGCTGTCTCCAGCATCACTCCACTGAGTCATGGGTGACCCCAGGAGGGCTGGTGACACACCCAGCTCCTCTTTGGTCACTTATGCACACTTGAGCTGTTTGCTTTGTTTGGCCTCTTGGATGCCAGGATTACCCAGAGCTAACTGGGACACAGGCGACTTACACGTGACTCCTGTCCCTTTCCACACCAGCCCCAGGCTGGAGCTGCAGGCAGGATTTGGCAGCCCAAGGTCACAGCACCAAGCAGCTGGAGTTGGCTTGTCCCCACCATCCGTTCCAGCTGCCTCGTGGGGACCGAGCTTTGCTTCCCTGCGTAATAATCCTGCCAGCATGCACTTCCCTGGCCTAATGAAGGGAGGATTTATTGCACCAGCTCTCTGGGAATGTCGAGGTCTGCTTCCTTCTCTCTTCAGCTCTCTGTGATCCTTTAAGTAGAGCCTGTGTGAAAATTAATCAGACGTCCTGGAGGCTTATTTTGTCCAAAGCTAAAGTCCTGCTTCTCCCTTTCCCCCCACCTTTTGTGCCCCAATTACTTAAGGGATTGTCCTGGAAATTAATGAAAGCATGACATGGGAATAACACCCACAGCTCATCTCAGAAGGGAAGTTTTTCTATGAAAGGCTTAACTAGAAACATCTCGTGCTTCACCCAGTAAACCTGGAGACCTTCCCGGTCGGAAGCATGCTGTGCCGTGATGGTGATGCATGTGGCCTCTCTCCCATGGTTTACAGGTCCAGACTCAGAGTCAAATCCTGCTCTGAGCAATTGCATTTTACTTCTTTGAATGAGATCCCTGTAGTTTCCACCTGGTTTCCAAAGTCCTCGGCACAAATTGTTGCAAAAACCTGTTACGGAGGAAAACGGAGTGATGGGGACAGGCTTGGTCATGGTACATGTAACCATCCACCTCTTTTTTGGTGACCCTGGTCCATGGAAGTGGGTGAGGGCAGCCTGGTGGCTTGGGTGGCCAACTGAGTCACATCAGTCTTTTCTATCTCCCAATACTGAGGCCTATCCAGCATGTGCAGGACACAGATTTTTTCAGATAAAAAGAGGTGACACCATTGCTTCTTTTCCAGCCAAGCTACATCAGAGCTCATGAGCAGTAAGACCATTTTATACCATGAATTTCAGAGGGACCATGTGAATTAGCCCACAGGCTAACCTGACATTTCATTTTCTAGGTCTGGCTGACCCTTGCCATGGCTACAATAAGACAGCTGCACTGATTTACAGTGAAATTCGTAGGCCTAACAGCTTATATCATCTCTGGAAATGGATTTCAGCTCCCAAGTTACTTAGGCCCATGTTGCTTTTTAAGTTTTGAGGCTTTTTAATCTTTTACTGCTACTCAAATATTACGAGTTAAGAGTTGTGCAATCAATGAGAGTCAGGCCATTGAACACCTTCCACAGGGAGGCAGGCACTTAGACACCTTCAGCAAATCCTGAATGTTCTTTGAAAGCATTTTCCTCACCTTCTATGGGTTTCAGATGTACCATATGGGGGAAATGGCATTGACTTCTGTAAAGCACTGCACCTCTTACAGATGCAAATCATGGAGTAAGTGTGAATATTCCTTCATGAGATGACATCTCCTCCAGCCCGTTAGTGCTAATTAATGCAGTTCTGGGGGTAGACAGTATTCATTAAGCTTTTCTGAAACTACTAGAAATGTTCATGTAACAGCTCACACATTCTGATGGCACCCACAGTCCCATCACCACATTCCTTGTAAAGTATTTTGGTTCTTTAATCTTTGCTAACGAGAGTGGGAATGAATTGTCAACAGTAATTCTCCAGCACAAGGCCATGGTGCTTCCTCCTAGCTTTATTATTAGGAACCAAGACAAAGGAATCAGCATGTTTTTATTGTGGCACAGAGGCATCTGGTTGATGGAAGCTGGATTTATGTATGTCAAAGCTAAATATATGGGTTGCTGTTCAGTTTTTGGGACTTGCCATGACAGGAACCAGCTTGGAAGAAGTGCAGCTATTCCTTGCTTCTAATCATTGCAATGACAGCAGCTTTTCTGCCTCCAGACTGGATGTTTGCTACCAGGGTGTATTGTTTGGGTAGTGTCAGCTCCAGAGACTTTGTAAGATTATGGAATTTCCTTGAAGGAAAGGACTTTTGCTGCTGCTGCTGAGTTATAACTGGGAAATATGGAGAGGAATGTGCATGAGACAAATGACATTTTCACCAGGGGAGAAACCCAGACCTGGCCAGTTTTTCTAGGAAAGAAGGGTGCCATGAATAAATGAGAGGAGCTGGGGCAAAATCCTTGTCCAGTTCTGGGGAAAAAAACACTCTTTCTGGTTGAGTAATCACAATCAGCTCTTGTCAAGGACAATACTCCACTGTCTTTCCACATTATAAAAAACAGTTCCCATTTCTAAGTTCTAAACTGTTAACTCCATCAGGTACCTAGAGGATGTTATCTTCACTACCCATCCAAGGCCCCATAAGCAACACTTACCCAAAAGGATGTGTTAACATTTCCTGCATGGGTGGAAGATATTCCTGCTACATTTCCTTTATCCATCTTCACTTAGACAAGCAACTTATTTTTATTACAAATGTTTCTTCACGTGGGAAGGTGATTTTTCCTTGCTAGTTCTCAGGGTCAGAACTGAATCGCTGCTGGCGTTCATGCTCTTCTTCAGCACTGCAGACAGACCCTGCTTGAGATATGTTGTCCTATGCTGAAGGAAGGAGTAGAAGAGCATTTGGGAGGCAACTTGAAGTTTTACCTTATTCTGAAATTAGTAGGTTTAAAATTCCAGGAGGCTTTGCAGTTTGTGTTCTGGTGGTTTGTCCCTCAGCATTACCTCAGCAGCTGGATGTACATGTGGATGAGATGAACCCATAATACCACAATCTTTACCTTTGCAATGGAGCCATGCACAACCTGAATTTCCTGGAGCAGGGATGGATACCTTTGCTGCTTCTTGCCCCTCTGTCCTGACCTTGGGATCACCTCCAGAGCAGAGCTGGGCCACCTTAGCTACTTGGCCTTAACCCTTAGTAGCCAGAGGTCAGAACTGCCTCAATATTTATTCCCTTGATTAAAGCCATCCCCTTGGGTGAAGTGAGCTGGATGGGTGAGCCTGCCTGGGGCTGCATACACAGCTCTGTGTTTATGCCTGTGCTCTTAAAAACAGGAGAGGGAACTGTGGTCATGTTCTAGCATTTGGTTATTGTACCCAGAAGGACGTTGCAGCCCACTGCCCCCTTTATGTTCAAAGACTACAAAAAGACTCATGTCTTGACTTTGAGTCTGACAGCAAATCAAACCTAGCAACACCCCCAGTTAAAATGAGACATTCTGCTCCTTCACCATCACCATGTCAGGAGAGTGGATTTGTCACCTTCCTATGGGGCAAAGAGGGAAATTTCCTGTATTCCATGTAAGTTCCAGATCCACCCTCTCCATGAGCATCCTTGTGGTGGCATAAAAGACACCTGAAAACAAATGAAGAAAAGTGCTCACCTCCACACCTCTCCTCCCAAAGCAAACCTCTTCCCAGCCAGTCTATTCCAGAGCATGGCACAGCAGCTGCCTCTGGCTTTTACCCACTAATAACCCCACTCCCAGAGAGAAAATACTTATGGAGGGGCAAGCAGTGGAACAAGACAGAGCTTTAACCACAGGCATGGTTCATGGTGTGGGTGCTTCATGCTGTGCATGTTTAAATCAATAAATCAGCACTTTTTGAAGGCCCACACATACTGTCTTTCTTGGCTGATCTAATTATTTAATAGTGACACCCTTGCATGGAGGCTACTCTGCTGCAATGTGTAGAGATGTTCTATTGCTGGGCAGCATCCCCATTTTTTACACCATCACAAGCTGCACCCTTCACCCAGCCAGGACCAGGGGGGAAATCATCAGAAGGAAGGCTGCCCTATTTTCCAGGGCTTCAGCCTGGCAGGAGCTGCTCTGTCTCTAGCCCCATGGGTGCTCGGGGCCCAGGGCTCTGCTTGGAGCATCCCCGCTGCTCTCACCTCTCTCCGTTATCCTCTCACGGTGTGCACGCGTGGCCAGAGGGGTGAACACCGCCACCCCGCACCCTTCCTCCCCTTTCCATCCCTTCATCCCTTCATCCTCCTCCCAGAGGCGAGGGACAGCCCAGATGTTGGCAGGCCCGAGCCAGGTTCATCTGTTTCACATGACCCAGCGCCAACTGCTGCTCGCTGCCCTCCTCCCTCCTTCCTCCTCTTTCCTCCCCCTCCTCCTCCTCCTCCTCCTCCCTCCCCGGCTCCAGCCTCGCAGCGGCCGCGCAGGAGCCGGGCGCCGGGGGCCGGCAGGCGGGGAAAGGGAAGAAGAAGGAGGAAAGGAGGGATCCGGCATCCCGGCCGGGAGGATGGGACGGCGCTAGGAGCGGCCGGGAGCGGAGGGCAGGGCCGCGCATCCCGCGCACCCCGCGGCGAGAGGCGGGCGATGGATGCGGGGCGGTAGAGCCGCGGCCTGGAGCGCGGTGCGGCGGGGATGCGCCGGTCCCGGGCTCGGAGCTGAGGGGCCGCCGGGGCCGCCGAGGCAGCGGAGAAGGTAACGGGGTCTTTGTCTGCCGAGGGGAGGCGAGGCGGGCCGGGGCTCCCCTTCCACAGCCCCGGCCCCCGGGGAAAGCCCAGCCGCAGTGTGCGGGCTGCTCCACGCCCCCTCCCTCCATTTACCTCAAACGGAGAGAAATGTGGGCAGCAGCTGCTTTGCCTGTCCTTCCCAAAGAAAAAGAATCCCCAGCCCCAAACCCGCGGATTCGGTGGGCGAGTAGCGGAGCCGAGCGCGGCGGCGGGGGGATGGAGACGGTGTGTGGGGGGAGAGAAGCCGGTGCTGTGATTCCTTCTGATTCCTTCCCCCCTTCCCAAGCAAGCCGCCTGCCTGTCCCCACTGACTGCCAAGATGGACTGCTCCTTCCCTTCCCAAATGGCTGCAGCAAGTTGGATGCAGAGCCGGCGGCTTCGCTAAGGGGAAAACCCCCGGCTTGTGTCTCCTTTGCCATGTGCACCTTTTCCCGAGTCGGGAATAGAAAAGTTGCTCCAGATTCAGGGCTAGAAAAGACAAATGTGTAGCTCTGCTTCCAAACCGTGCCTGTATGGGAGGGCATCTGCACACCCTGCAGACTGGCTCCGTGTAAGGAGGGTTCTTGGCCGCATTGTTACTCGCTGGCTGCTGGGGAGGGCAGCAGAAAAAGTTGTTTCAAACCTCTCTATAAAATTTCCAGGGGAGACAATTGTTTCTAATAATAGCCCTGGCAGCGGTTTAGCAATACAGCACACACAGATGCGGAGCTATCTAGCAAATCTCTCCCAGGCGAGTCAGGTCGCAGGGAAAGCTGAACTCCCAGCCTGTTGGTTTGGTTTGGGATTTTAAAGCGTTGTCCTGAACAAAAACGCCGGCACCGCTCGCCCTTTCCACTGGCGAAGGGGGTGTGGTGCCTCTGCCGGCGCGCTGCTCTCCATGGGCTCGGCTGAGCGGGGCTTTCCCCGTGCCTCGGGTACCGGGAGAGGTGGATCCTGGCTCTGCCCAGCTCCAGCTGGGCATCGGGGTGTCTCGGACCCGGTTCCCTCCAGACTGCTGCCCGGGGTCTGATGCGCATCCCCCACCCATGCAGGGAGGGGTGTGTTACGGGCGTGGGTGTCTGTGCCATCTTCCCTGCCTAGAATTGCCTGCCAGGCACCGGAGAATTCCCGACGGAGCTAAGCCCCTCAGGCTGATCCCGTTCTCCTTGGGGGGATGGCAGAGGGCCGGCCGGAGGGCTGCTGCCTGCACACGCACTTGCACCGTGATGCTGACCCTGGCCGGGCTCGGCTTGGCGCTCAGCGCTGCTTGGCTCGACCTTCCTGGCACAAGTTACAGGTAGCCTGTTCTCTTCCAAATATTAATATTCAGAAGGTGGTTTTAAGCATTGGTGCCAGGCGGGTATGTGCGACGCTCTGCAGGAGGGTGAGCTGCTCGTGGGGTGGTTTCTGCAGCCCAGCTCTGCTGCTGAGCAAGGGGGCTGTGGCAGAAGCATGAGGACGCAATGATTTGTTGCTTCGTGGTACAACAGGGGATATTTTGGAGGGTCTTCAGCTCAGTACCACCTTCTGCTGCTGCTAAGGTCAGCTGTGTCCCTCAGAGGAGCAAACAGGCTGAAGGAGTTGGCATTGCTCATCCATCATGCTGTGTGATCAGTTTCCACAGAAGGGAGAAGTGCACCACTGGAGCATAGTATGTGTATTTATGCACGTGGAAAATAAACATCTTGTTCTTACGTGAATTTTTGTTCTAAATACCCAGGCTAAAAATATGGGATCTCTGCTGTTAATTGAGCATAGATGCACCAGTGAGCCACTCACAACCCTTCTGGGCAAGCTACTCTTGTCTCCTTGTAGACTGTTTCTGGTGGTCCTGTTGTTGCATGTCTGAGCTGGTTATGGCATTAAAAATGCAACTTAGTGTTTGATGATATCTGTGGTCACAGCATTGAGTTGCTCAGGGCCCTCCAGCAATGCAGCATCACTTGGTGCAGAGAGATCCTGTCAAACTGTTTAGCCAGGCCAAGCACTTCAGCTAGTGCACTGGGTGCTGTTAAGAAGGACATAAGACTGGGGAAGACTTGGGAAGACTTCCCAAGTCATGGAATCTAGTCCCACACACCAGAGGTAATTACAGTGGTACATATCCCCTTTGTTGCTACTGTTACTGTGTGAGTAATAGCAGAAGGCTTGAATCAATTTTGAGTACAGCTTAACAGCAAAGCCAAAATAAAACTGCAGGTATGGATGAAGGACAAAATGCTTTATTAGGAAGCATCTAAATGGGGCTGGGGAGTCACTGAAGTCTCCAGCTGCAATCTGTTAGGACTGTGAAGGAAGGGTCATGCATTGCAAGAGGAATGACACGTGGGGAAGGTATTAAGGAGCGTGTTGATCCAGCATTAACCAAATTTGGGGTCAGGGCTTAGTGGTGTCCCCTGAAGATGCAGAAAGGCTCTGTATGACCCACTTCTTGTGAGCTGCATTTCTGGGATAAGCAAAGGCTGCTGTGATGAACAGGGACACACTTAGGTTCAGCTCCCAGGAAACTTGGGTATCTTTTACTCAGAACTCTGTGTTTGAGGAAATCAAGATTTTTGGTTCTCTGAGTTGCACCCAGAATTTCTATCTAGGTGGGAGCCACCCCACAAATGCCTATCTCTTGGGAAGCTGAGGGGATGTGCTATGGGGTCAGCCATAAGAGCAGGTAACTGCAGCTCTCTGGGATCCCCATGCTTCATCACAGGATGGGGTGCACAGCTGGCTCCCAAGGTCACTCAGCAATGCCAATCTCCTGTCATCCTTGCTGGCTTGCTCCTTCCAGCAGCTGGAGGAGAGAATTGTTCTGCAGCCCCAGTGCAAGCAGAGCACAGCAGCCCAGCAGGCAGCAAGGTCTGGCAAGGTTAAGCTGTGATGGAATTGCTTACAAGCCTCCTCCAGCTCCACATCCCAGGTTGTCCCAGCCTCTCTCAGGTTCCCTAAGCCAGCAGTGCATTGCCTAGCACGGCCTAAAGGACCACTGCAACTGACAACATCCACTAATATTTCTTCTGCTCCCAGACTTATAAAAACTTAATCCCTAGCCCTCAGTATGTGCCATGTCCTAGAAAGCCACAATTTGGTGAGGCTGCACAATGAGCTGGAGCCCTGTTGGAGCCCCTGTCTTCTTTTCTGGTGATGAACTTTGTCAAGGACCAAAAATGACTTTGATTGCTTTTCTCTCTGATCTGACACCGAGGAAGGATCCCAGACAGATATTTGATCAGTCCTGAGCTTCTGGGAGCACTTTCATGTTGATGAATCGCAAACACACAAGTTTTGATCTTGTCTCTCTGCTCCGAGTCACCTTTGCACTCCACCTACTCATGAGCCAATGTCAGCCTGAAGGTTTACTCTAACAGGCTGCCTGCCAAAAAGAGCAGAAGACCCTGATGTACCTCCCCTTCCCAGTGCACCTGTGCTTCGTGGCTGTGTGATAATCCTCTGAGGCCCCAGGTGTGGTGCCAGATGCCCTGGGTGCCTCTGCGGGGTGAGGTGGGACTTCAGCCCTTGCCCAGCCTTAAAATGGGAGGAGGCCAGAGGAGCTGGGACCATCTGATTTCCAGTGCCACCAACAATGTTCTTGTTTACAACCCACTTTACTCCTTTCCTAACAGATACACAATACTTCTGCTTTTGTCCTGAGCTTCTCTGACATTTTGACATGGTGTGGAAGAGTTGCTGTGTCCCCACCCTCAAGAAAAGATCACTAGTGGGTAGCTAAATGATCTTTTCTCCCTCTGCCTGCACTGGTGGAACGAGGTGTGATGTAGAGTAGTAATCTTTGGGAAAAGTCATTGAGGCAAAAAAAAGAGGTTGGCAAGTTGACTTTTTGTTACTTAAATTCACTATGAAAAGGTCCGATGAAAATCTCCTGGAAAGCTGCAAACCAAAAAGAGGTTGATATTTCCATTTTGGCTAGAGAAATCCTTTTGTATGTACTTCCACACATAATGCCTAACATTTTGACAATGACTGTTGGGCTTGCCAACCCACTAGGCTCAGGCTCTAGTGTTTAGATTATTTATTTATTTTTCTTCTTAGAAGTCTCTAGATCTCCCAATCAAAATAAACCCACCCTTGTTTGGGTTTCCTGGCCATGTGGGATTGAACGTGGCTGCAGCTGTACCACACACGCTGTAAGCACTGCTGGCATCCCATCCTTCCCAGCTGAAATATTTCATGCAGGGAAGTGCTTTGCAGATAGTGGAGCAGCCACGGGCTGACCCTGGGTTTCTGCAGGACAAGCAGGGGATGGAAAGCTGCTGCATCAAACGAGCAGCTTGGAAAGGCAGCACAAAATCTGCAGCTGAAACGTGGCACCTGTCCTGGGGAGGGGAGTGTGGTTTGAGCTTTTTCCACATTTAAACATGATTTTGTCCTTGCTGTGCATGGGGAATGGCTGTGCTGGCTACCCCAACCCAGGGTTTTGTGAAGACACCCATCATCCCAACACGTGGCTGCCACGTGTGTGCTCACACACTCATTTCCTGGTGCAATGGGGCACGCAAGGGGAGGGATGATTTAGGGGATGTGTAATCAAACACAGTGCTTCCTTTGTGCACACACACATCCTCCCCCAGTGTGGAAGTGTGCTGGAAACTAAATCTGGGAGGTGACTTCCACCGTCTTCTGCAATTCTGAACTGCAAAATCCAAAAGAGAAAAAAGTTATATCTGAAGTGGCCTGAGCTCCCTGGGATGCTTTGCATCCCTGTTGGGGTGGTTGGGCAGTCAATGAAGGTGTCACCTGGGCTTGTGCTGCAGGAGGTGGTGGGAATTGGGAAAAGAGACTTGTTCCTCACCAAGACCAGGGAGAACTGCTGGGAAGCACCGAGTCTGCTTTGCCTGTGTTGCACCATGGAATCTGCCTTCTGAAATGCTCTGGGAGTGCTGATGGCAGTTCTGAGGGAAATCTGCAAATCCAACAGTGCTGGGCTGTGTCCTCACTTTGTCAGTCCCCTCTCACAGGCACAGCTGATTGTGTATATGGCAAAATGGATATTGAATCTATTGAATCCTGGAAGCTTAGGGCTCAGGAATATCAGATCCAGCTGCTGAGTTTGCAGACATTGCATCAGGCTGTTCCCTCTTCCCATCCTTAACTCTTCTGCATTGATTCTTCATAGTACTAAAGAGCTGCTGAGCTCCAGAAAGGAACATCCTTTCCCAGCTCCTAAAACGCAAAGGCATATGGTAAAAAACAGCTTTGTGTTGAAGTGTTTATTTTAGGTCTCTCCTATGCAGAGGTTACAGACTGGCCGTATTTAGTATGTCATGAGATGCCCTGATGCAGAGATGATCTGGTCTTGCTGCACCAATAGCCAAAGAATTCTCAATACAGGTGATGCAATATCCTGGCATCAGTGGCTGTGAATGGGGGTATAAAAGCACAGGCTGTGTCCTGAAAGTTTTCCCTGCTTGAGCCCTGAAGCAGGGCTAGTCTGAGCTCTGGTCCTCACCAAAAACACAAGTGCTCAGTATCAGGAGCTGTCATGACTGGAGAAAGCAGGTTGGACCCCTTCATACCCCTAATTTAGGATGTGCAGACAGAGCCCAAGGGCTGTCCCAGCCCTGCAGCCCCAGCTCTGCCCCACTCAGCAATGGATGCACTTGGGAGCAGAGTGGGAGCAGAGAGCACCAAACCAGACTTCTGCAAGCAGGACTGGTTTCTGAAAACACCTGCATCCCTGAGGATGAGTCAGCTGCTTGTCATCTGAATGTGCTCTGCATCTCACCCCGTCCTGCCTGGGAAACAAGCTCTGGGGGATGATGCCCACCCTGCACTGACCCTGTCAGCTGCTGCTGCTCAGGCAGAACCACTGGCAGCTGCCCAGCCTGGGCACAGCCACAGCCCTGCCTCTCACCATCAAGTGTGTGTCAAACCTGCTGATTAGCAGTGGCTGGAAACAGCCCGGTGACATATTTTCCCACTGGAAGCATATCAGCTCTTGGAGTGTTATTCAAAACAAGAAGGGGGAAAAAAAGCCCAAAAACAACAGTTCTGTACACAGATTAGCATTTTGCTTTTTTTTTTTTTCCTTTCACATCTGGAATGACTTTTGTAAGTGTGTTTTCTATTATGTGCTACATATAACGCTGCTCAGTGCTCTCCATTGACCTGCTCTGTTACAGTACCTGAGTGATTCACTGCCCAATGCCTTGGCTCTATTGATCAGGCCAGCAGCACTCACACCTCCCAAGGACTGGTGATACAGTAGGCACAAAACACTCAATGAGCATTAAAAGGACACTTCAAGCCATAAATCTTAATTTGTCCTTTAAAAATATTTCACACATACTATCACTTCCACTGCCTTGGGTCACTTTGGTCATCTTCCTATGAACCCACATTGATTTTTTTTCCCTCTGGCAAATCACATTAGTTTCAATATCAAATAAATAGTCCTGCTTTCTTCTATAACTAAACGAAACCTCCTGTGAATGTGTTCCCAGAAGATTTGGATGCTCTCATGTAATTACACCCTGTCTGCATGCACAAACAAGTGGTATCTGGAACATTTTGCTGAAAGTATCCCACATTTCAAGTGTGAAACTGTATAAAAAAATTAAAATTTTATGTGTGTTTACAAGGAATTTAACACATCAGGTGTAGGAGAGATTAACAGACATGATAACATCTTTGGGAAAAATAATAATAATGATAATCATCATCTATTGCCATGTACTTTATTGCCACATGGTCATTATCCTATGATGACTCACAGTGCTTGCTGCAGAATATATAGGGAATGAACTAGAAGGAGACCAGGAGTCCCCAAAAAGAAGGTGATGTGACTTAAAAAAGGTTTCAATTCCCTCATTGGTGCAGGATTTCCCTCACAGGTAATTTAGATAATCTTCCCTTTGTGTCCTTTGTGCATAGCAACCAGAGTGAATACAGAGCTCTTCCAGGGGAAGCAAGACCCTTCTGAGGCATATCTTGGTTTTCTTGAAGCACAGCTATGCTCAGAAGTTGATGAACCTGTCCCAGGACCACTCTGCTTGTCCTTGTGGAAAGACACCAGAGATCCTTTATCCTCTTTCCCTCTGGGCCTCCCATTTTAGCTCTACTGTTGATATTTATTTCTTCAGGCTGCATTAGGGACTGGCAACCCAAATGATGGATCACAGCATGCAATGTGCAAACATGGGATGAAACTGCAGAACTTACCATAGAGGGATTATTATCCAGAAAATAAGTTCACCCTGGGGGAAATAAGAAAAGAAAAGATCACCAAATAAAGATGTTCACGGAGTTTGGCTGAGCTAAGTTGGACCAGGAGAAGTTTATGTACAGGGCAAGTTATTTTGGATGCTAACTGGGAAGTTGGCAGCAAGGAAGATTGTCTACCTGTTTTCTTATTAACAAGGTATGAGGGTGACTATCTTTGTAATGTTTTTTTCTTGTGATGGTGGCAGTTTTTCAGTCTTTGGGCATTCCTCTGGCATGCAGATGATTAGCATAATCTGGATGAATAGTCCCAAGACCTGTAAGGGGGGATGAGGCTGTGGGCTGCCCTTGCCCTTCCACTTCCCAAACCCTTTGGCTACAGTGATTTTATATGGATCAAATGGTTTCACCAGACCTAAAGATGCCCTAAATGTGAACAGCTCATCATCTGCTCTGTAAGAAGTGATGGAATTCTGAACAGCTCTTCCTTTCTCACCAGGCTTGGTGTTGACTCCAGGCAGGAGCTGATCTACCAGGTTGATGAGGCTGTGCAAGGAAGTCTGTTAGAAGAGGATGGAAGCCCCATCCCCTGACTCATTCAAAATTCATCTGCCTGACAGTGCTGCCAGCAGGGAAGAGCCCCAAGCTGGTGGGAGGAGGAGCAGCTGGGCTGCCTCTTTTGCACTATAATTTATTATTTATTTCCTTACCCATTGCTGGGTGCAGCCAGCTTGCTGCACGTGCAGAAGGCTGTAGGAAGGAGCAACATGGGCTTCCCAAGTAAAAATGGAGGAGACAGCTACAAGATCCCAACTAGAGGCAAAGTTTTAACAGCTCTGGCATGTTCTTGACCTAAAAATGCTGGCTCTGAAGCAGGTGACCATGTTGAACCACCTACACAACTGACCAGCTGAGTCAAGGTTTATCAAAATACACTTCTGCTGTGTGCAAAAGGTGTTTCAAATCTGTAAGGTTTAAGACATCTGTGACTATTGAATACTCTAGACTAAAAATAATAAATAAAACTGAAGATTTTGTAACCTTCCTGTGGTCAGCCTCAGCTCCAGAGCTCAGAGGATGCTCTGACCAACCATATCAAAACTCCTACACTCCCCACTCCTGCCTTGTAAATAATGGGGATAATTCTTGGAAGCTGGTATATTTTTATACTGGCAAATGGTTTATTTCCTTGGCCAAGAAAGGGAAGGGAAAGAGTTACAGGGGTGAAGGAGTCAAACATAATAAAAAGTCTGCATTGGGAATGCCCTCTCCTCCTGCCTCAACATCAGAGGGCAGGGAGGGTGCAAGAATTTCTGCTTCCTTTTGTATTTGAACAGATTTAGATCTGTATTATTTTCAAGAAAGAAAACAATACGTGACCTAAACCAGCACAGCCTCCATTCTAGTGAGGAAGCCGGTCTGTCCAGGAAAAGACTTTCTTATCTCAGGATATAACTGAAATCAGGCCGTCGGGGCTGGCCACGCTCAGAGCAGTAATTTAGGCATCTGCTGGGTAATGCCCTGCTCAGTTTAAAACGTGGTGTTGAAATTAGATTTCATTCTGACTACATGGCTCAAGCACCAAGTGTTTTGAGGTTAAGACGCGGCATTCCCGGCTTTAAAGTTCACCTGAGAGTTATTGCTTGATGTTGTAAATGGACTTAAGGACCGTAGGAGACGGTTTTTCATTTCAGCCCTGATACAGTAAGCCACTTAAACACTTGCTTATGTCACACTGAAATAAAGGGGATTTATGGACACAGCTATGGGCTTTGCTGAATCAGAGCATTTTTGCTGAGTGCTGTTTAGGAGGAGCATGAAAAATAACCTGTGCAGATGTCTCTGGGTGATGCCGAGCCCAAGCAAGGCTGGGAGGCACTGTGTGGAGGAAGCAAGGAGTCCCTGGGCAGGCCAGGAATTCTTTTGTCAGCTCCTAAGACAAAACAGGGAAGTCACCAGGTCACTCAGCCTGCAGCTTGCCTTAATTTCTGTCCCATCGCTCTGTGTTGGCATCCACACAATGGCTGGGTCGCGCCATCCGTTCGAGCGGTGCTTCCGACAGGGTGACACTGTCCCACCTCCCTTCTCCAGGAGGACTCTTGCTTTCCAACAGCTGAAGTTGTTCCCCTCTCTCCTGACAAATGAGCACTTGCAGAAATCGTTGCATCACTTGATGCAACCCCTCTGAAACACGTCCCTGTGCAGATCCCCCATGCAATGGGTAATGCCAAGCAGCACTCCCTTCATGCGGGATGGGAGAGGATTTTAAGAGCTGTATCTGTAACCATGGTTTTGACAATTTTGCCTCCATTCACGAATCCATTGGAAAGGACATTAATTTTTCAAGGAGTGAGATAAAGAAGCTCGTGGGGAAAGCCAAAGGTCTCTCACACGATACATTCCTCTGGTGCTATCAAACCTGTGGGAGGTGCTGCATCATTATCAGCTTCTGTTTTCTGGCCAGTCAATCCAGCTATGGACTGTGCGTGCATTTCAGAGCCTCAGAGCACTTCTGTGACAGGGAAATCCACACTGCTTTAGAACGTGAAGTCTGGTTATGCATCAGCCATTGGCTACTTCTCTTCATATCACCATCGTCCATTTCTACAGCATATTTCTGTTGCCTTCCTTCTCAGCTTCAAAGCTCCACTTGCCACCAAGTTCCCTTGAAATGGAATACTTAAAAGGTTGTTTCAGTTTATTTGAATATGCAACATCTTGGTTTTCTTACTAAAGTAATGCTAGAAGGTGACAAATGCTTGAGAATAGAGTTGGAATACCCTTCTCAGGGGAAAAAAACAACTGGCTTACAGCTAACCTCTCCTGCTCCAGAGTAACAAATATCCTTTCCCATAAGAAATAATTGCATGAACAAATTTTAATGAAAAAGTGTCTAATGGGCACACAAAAGTGTCTAGTGGGTTCCTATTTCTTCATACCCAATTCTTGGAAGTGTTCAAGGCCAGGTCAGATGGGGCTCTGAGCAACCTGATCTAGTGGGTGGCATTCCTTCCTGTGGCACAAGGGTTAGAACTAGATGGTCTTTAAGGTCCCCTCCAACCCAAACCATTCTGTGATTCTGTACTGCTTATTTCAGAAAGCTCAGCTCATGTTCTGAACTGCATTGCTGACCTTGGCAGGCAGGACAGACTACATGGACCTCTGCTCACAAGCCAGGAGTAATGGGTCAAATTAAAATAATTTTTCTGCCTCTTGAAAAAAACAATAACACAAACTACTATTCATCATTTATCTAAGAAAGACTTGTGGAAATAAATAGTGAAAATGAGGACTGTATGGAGAAACAACAGTTTCTCCTGACTGTCTCACATCCTCAGAGCTTCAAGCCACTGAGGCATGGGTGCCTCAGATATTGCCCATTTTAGTGAAAAGGAAGAGCTGAGAAGTGAGTATGTGTGAGGGATTTGGGCTTGGACCAGGAGCTGGCATAAGCAGTGCTTCAGACCATGGTGATGTGCTCACCAGTGCAGGGCAGTGGGCAAGTCCCACGGCTGGGACAGGTGAACCAGATTTGCAGCAGCAGTTATCTTCCTCCTGCTCATTAGGTATCTTTCCCATTGAGGACCCTAAAGGACCAGATTTAAGCATTGGAACAGGCTTTCCAGGGAAGTGGAGACACCACCCCCAGAAGAGTTTGAAAAAGGAGTAGGTGTGTCACTTCACTATATGGTTTAGTGGTTATGATGCTGTTTGATTGAAGGCTGGGCTTGGTGTATTGGAAGTCATTCCAACCTTAATGGTTCTGTGATTCTATGACTGCAAAAACAAGCGAGACCCCCCAGGGGCAGAGCCCAGCCAGTGCTCCTCCTCATGTCCCCTCTCCCAGGTCCCCATCAAGGCTCAGCCCCGTGGCTCAGCTCTTTGCACACTGTCTCACAGCCATCCTCATCGCAGCCATCAGTAACATTTATTAGGTGCAGATGCAGACCAGCAATGGGGAGGATGTTCTGCAAACACATGGCATAAAAATAAAGATACTCCATTCCTCCAAGGTCTTGAAGTGTGAGTGTAGGACAGGAGACAGCAGATGGACGCAGGCACGTGAAGAGGCAGTGCTGGTCAGTGTGACAGGCAGCTGCTTGCCAGACTGGCCCCAGTTCAGCAAAGTGAAGTGCTGCCACATGCACAGAGCTGTGCAGATGTCAAAAACACACTGGTTTTCCTCCCTCTCTCTCTCAACAAGCTTAGGAGTTGCCAGGATGAGAAGTCAGTAAGAAGTGGTCAAGTGGGAGCAGGATGTTTAATCTAAGAGTTTACTGTAATCAGTGGGCTGTCATCTCTCCCTATCTCCTTTCAGCAGCTCTGTCCAAACAGTGGACAGAGTGACACAGATTTTTGTGGATTCAGCACAGTAATTGCCTCCCGTACAGGCAGTGAGCGTTTAGGAAAGATTCTGCCTCCAATTATAATTTCTGATGTGATTCAAGGAAGAAAATGCTGTATTCTTCTTTATTCCTGCAGTCACCGGCTAATGAAACGTGCCACGGATATTTATAGAACTGACATTGTAAATAGCATTTGCATTTGGTGCTTTTGAGTTATTTAGTGTGACAGCACTTTCACCAGGAGGGTGTTTTTCATTTTGAAAGGGAAAGGTTCTCTTTGGAGCAGTTTCCTCCCATCGCCTCGGCTGTTTGTGTTGGATGGAGCAGTTCTGTGGGCAGTTGTGATAATTTAGTGATAATTTAGTGACAGAGTGTTGCGTGTACAGGGATTAGCTGAGCGTTATGTAGGTTTTGGGGCTGTGTCACAGACAGTTTATAGGATTCTCCGAGACAATGTTTGAGTTACAGTGAAGATGAATAGAGAGGAGGGCAATCATCAGAGTGCTTCATGGCACAAAGCAAAACAACCGCCAGCCTGCCTTCCCTAGGAAACCCGTTGTGTAAATATTTGGGTAGAAGCCTCCAAAGGAGATTTAAAGTCTTGTGATAAAGGTAACTAAAATGTCCTTTCCCTGAGAAAAAAAGCTGCAACTCAGAAGATCCCATGAGTAACCACAAGACATATTTCCTTTCTGTAGTGTCTCTGTATTAGAGTAAACAAACGTGTATGTAAGGACTTGCTGTCACTGATGGACCTTAAAATGTTTTGCAAAGGTCAGTTATGCAGTCCTCAAGGTGGAGAAGGCAAGGAGCAGAGAAAGAATGCATGCCCTGTGTACAATCAGCCCTCCTGAAGACTACTCCAGCTCCTCAGCCACACAAACACATTGCTTCAGGTCTTCATGTGCCTTAAAAGCAGTGTGTGTTTGGGTATTGAAGATATATTATCCCTAGTCCTTACACACTCATATATATAAATGACAGAGTTTTTTGAAAGCGCTCATGTGCATTTCTTCAAGCTTTTGGTGGGGTCATGTGCATGCATGTGCAGGCACTAAAAGAAGTGGCAGATTTTCAGAAAAAAAAAGTGAGTTACTGAGCTGTTTTGGGCGGGGAAAAAATGTGTTCTGCATTTTGGCGCAAAATTTCCATCTGAGCTCGTGTTAAGTCTGGTCCATGAGATGCACATGGCCCATATTCACACCCAGTGCGTGCAGCTCACTGCCATATGGGTGAGCTGTTAGCACTCAGGAGTGTGTAACACAGTCCCACCTCTTCACATGTCTTGAGAAGCTTTGGAAATCTGAGGGATTGGTGTGGATACAGCATCCGGGCAGAGCTGCAGCTGAGTGAGCAGCAGGGATAGCCATGGAACTCAACTAGGAACTGTCTCACCTCACTTGAAATGTTTGAGTGTTCTCTCTGCTTTGAGCATCAAGGGCATCTCAACTGTTAGGCTGAACTTGGCTTTTCAATTTCTGGAGTTAGGGAAGAGGGATCTTGCCCTCCAGAAGGAGAGTGGAGGACTGTGTTGGTACAGGAAATCTCACTGAGCTCACTGTGAAAACCAGGACTTGATCAGGATTGAACTCCCCCTGTCACATCCAGTGTCCTGCTCTTCAGTCAGGAAGTCTGCTCAACCATTGTTTCTCATCCCTTTGCTGGGATTTTGCTTTATCAAGGTGAAGGAAAAGCTATGCCTTGGTGCCTCTTAGTTCAAATTCCCCTTAGCTTACTTCTCCCCATCCTTCTTTGGGTAAGAACCTTGGGAAAGGAGAACCTCAATTCAGTCCTGTGGTCTCCCTCCCACCCTGCATCCAAACTCTGCTACTCTCAGCACATTTTGGTGACCTCCTGCTCCCATCCATAGGGCTTTGGTGTTGATTTCCCTTCTCTGGTTGCACAGGGAAGCAGAGAGCATTCCCTGACTGGTTTTGCAGGAGCCAGCAACGCCCCATGCACAGCAGTGCAGCAGACAGTGCAGAGCAGCCAATTTGCACAGTGTCAGAGGCAGCATCTTTTACCCAGGCAGACTGTGCTAAATCAGGACCTTCTCGCTGTGCTTTGAAATGCTCCCGTTTCTTGCTCTGACGAGCTGGCAGAGTTTGTATTGATCCAACAATGCAAAGAAGCACATCATGTGAGCTTCAGACACCTGGTGGAATGATAAAGCAGAAAGGGGGGAAGGCAGGACCATCATATTTTAGCTTATATCAAGTAGGAAGCCTGTTTCTACCTTCTTTTCTTTTCTTTTGGAAAGCATTGCTCATTTCTAAGGCAAATGAAAAGGCCCATGGCTGGAGGAAAGAAATGCTGTAGCAGATCTCCAACCTGTGGACCTGCTGAGCTTCAAGGGATGTTCATGAAAGGCCTTTCAATTAGTCAACCATCATGTGCTGCATTTCAGAGCTTTGCTTTATTCAGATATTTATTCATGTTCCCAGCTGTTTGCATTTGGGATTTCTTTTAGCAGTGAAAGCACTGAAGGGTTATGAAACTCCCGGCTGGAAAAGCATGGAGAGCTAAAGAGGCTCTGCATGGGAAGCAAACACTGCTGGAACAGCACAGCACAAAGTCAGACATCTCAGAAACTGTTCCCTCTTCCCCCTTTCACCTTCTTTTATTCATGTTTCAACTTTGTTATAGCCAATGGAGCATAACACACGAAAGCAGGACTGTGTTCCATCCCTGCCATCGCCACAGTGAACTCACTGCTTTATCTCTTGCCTTGGGTAAACTCATATTAAAGCTGGAATATCAGTGCATATTCCCCATCTTTGAGATGGAGTGGTTATGTTACAGTAAAAGGATGAGGGAGATGCCAAAGCACAGCTCAGGCACCCAGAGTTTTATCTGCTGGGTGTGGGGATACTGTGCTCCAGGATGGTTTGGATGAATGGAGACAAGAGATCTCTGAAGGCTGCTCTTAGAATTTATTAGGGATGGTGAAAGGTCTTGCTTGGAGCTGCCAGACACAGCACATGGCAAGGCTTGAGGGAATAGGGGACGGAGAGACAGGGGGTAGAGGGAGTCAAGAGGATGCTCCAGGAGAGGGTGGAAGTTCCAATAGAAGGGGAGTTCCAAGAGAGGGGAAGTTCTAAGAGAGCATCTGGCTCCTCAGGGACTCCTTATCAGGGGGCTTCAAGGTGGGCTGGAACAAGACTTGGGCCAATGGGGTCACAGATACCTGATGCTTCAGGGGAGGGTTACAGGTGTGGGATGAACCATACATTGTGGGGGGTGAGATAGAACAGTCTATTTGACCTTTGGACCTATCTCTAGGTAAGGGCATTGTCCAACCCGTAGTGGGGATTGTTTTCATTCTGGCTGTACTATTGTAAATCTTTTGCCAGGCAATCATATTTATTCTCCCCAACAGCTGGGGAAACCCAGTGAAGAAAACTTGAGGTTCCCCATGCCTGTGTGAACATGACCCACGCTACTCTTCTAAACAGGAGAAACCATTGCAAAGCCCTTTTTGAGCCTCTGGCATAGTTTTACAACTGAGCTGAAAGCTGCTTAATAGTGAAAAATCTCGCTCACCAAGTAATACACCTTAGGAGAAGCCATATTTCACATAACATTTCTTACTGGAGGAAATTCTCGTAAGACAATTTATTGCCATGGCGGTAACTGGTTGACATTTATGAGAAGCCTTGTTTTACAAGACTTTGCTTTGGCTGAAATGCCAGAGCTCCAGTTGTGCTGATGGAAGAAGAGAAGGTGATGTTATTTGGTGTGCAGGATACTCAGAGGCAGGTTGATGTGAATAACAAAAAGGGGTAAATTCTGCATGAATCACATGGGATTGTGCCTTCCAGAATTGTAAACTGTGGGTGAGTTGAAGAGAAAAGCTCATTTTGGCTGGAGTTTTATCATCATAAACTATGCATCTTCAATGGCCAGCTTAAGATTCAACAGAATTGTTGGAATACTTGAATCTTTGTTTTGTGGAAGGGGCTGGGTAAGACTCACTTCAGTCTGGTACCAGGAAAGGGAGAGATGGATGTGGGACAGGTCTGTCAAGAGGGAGGACAAAAGCACCTAGAAGAGGCTGAGAGATAGCAGGATGAGGGTGATGCTGCTGGAGATGGCTGAGGTTGCAGAATCTGTGGCAATGGCCATACAATGCCTGGATTCTTGAATGGGCAAAGCTGATGGTGGAGCATAGCATCCACCACTGCCTCCTGGATGCCAGCACACCCTGCCCCATCAGCCACAGGAGCAGCTGATTTTTAACCCACAGAGCTGAAGCAGAAGCTGAGCTGTCCTCAGTTAACCCCCCAAGCACACTTCCCACTCTCTGCAAGGCAGCTTTGTGTCAGGGGTTCAGCTCAGCTGGCACTGGTGGGAAGAGGTGATAGAGGGCAGGAATGCCCAGGATGCTGCAGCATTCATTCTCCAGCAATCTGTGACCCCCGCTGCCAGTATCCTGTGGACTCTCTCCTCCCTTCTGGTGATACTTTAGGACTCACCAGGGCAAGCAATATTATTAAATTGAGCTAGGGATCTATGCAAAGCACAGGAAGGTGCCTTGGCAGCAGGTGGTGGGTCCCTGGGGGGCTGTGCTGGGTCTGTGCCAACGTGGGTCCACGTGTGCGTGAGTGCTGTAGGGTGAGCCCACACTGGGGGGCTGCTTGTGTGCTGCCTAAGTCGTGCTGAGAAAGGGATTTCCAAGAGGCAAAGAGGCTTAAGGCTGCCCATATCCCATTAACAGATAGTGGGATTGTGCCTGTCTCTGAAGGGCTTTGTGGGACTGAGCTGGGATCTGTAACTCTGCAAAGCGAAGTTGCTCCTCACTCACAGTGCTCTAAGCAAGAGAGGGCCTGATGCACTCTAGAGGAGCTCCCTCAGACCACAGCTCATTTATTTTTTAGGACCCCAATCTATGGACCTTGGAAATCTCATATAAGCCTTGTACACATAATAGTTTTATTGATATTATTTGTTAACTGTTGTAATAAACTGCTGGTGTGGAAACATTTTTGGACCAGTAAAGTGATGTCACAAGTGGTTCCTGTGGAACATCTTAAATAGGATACTCCAATAGGATGAGCCCATTTCAGGATTCAGGGCTAAACAAACACCTGGTGCCACTCCAGGGAGCAGCATCTGCACGGCCCAGGGAGGAGCCTGGCTCCACAGTACCTGTGCCATGGCTGGATCAGGGCTGTTGAGGGGCTTGGAGAGATTTGTCTGGATGTCTCCTCTGCCAGCCAAGCCAGCTGCAGAGCTGGAGGCTTCCATATAAAACATCAGGGCCCCTGTGCTGCAAACCACCCACTGTACTCACTGAACACACTGGAACACCCTCCTGGCAGCTGCATCCGAGCGGGCACCAGACACCGCTCCATGACAGCTGTCAGGGTGGCTTTTGTTTTTCTCCTTCCAGACTTCTCTTTACCCTGGTGCCAAAAGAAGGGGGATTAATTTAAAAAAGAAATAAATAAACACAAACCAAGAGGACTGCATCGAATGAAAGGCTCCCACTTGTGCTGGGGGAAGCCAGCAGCCACGTGCTAAGCTGTGACTCCAGGCACTCTGACACACGTTCCTTTCTCCCTTGCAGATGACAGAGGGTCGCAGATGCCAGGTGCACCTCCTTGATGACAGGAAGCTGGAGCTCCTTGTTCAGGTAGGAACTGCACATTTCATCCTTTGATAGCTTGCTACAGCCGTGGGTTTTCACCAGGGTGGGGAGAGTAAAGGGTTTTCGGCTGGTTTTCTCAGCAGCTTCATGCTGTGATTGCCTGCAGAGCTCAGGGAAGCTGCAGTAGTGCTGCCTGGGAAGGCTCTGCAAAGGCATATCTGTGGGAAGGCCTAATTCAAGACATATTTTTACTTTATTCTGTGCCAAAGCTGTCCCAGTCCCTGCCAATGAGATAGAAAAGTACCTCTGGTCATTTTTGACACTGTTATTATATCTCTTAACTATGTTTTTGAGGCACTGCTTAGCTATTAGAAATGCATTGCATCTGCTTAAAATACCTCCAGCTTCTCTGCTTGGCATCCTAAATTGCTGGGCTCCACACCAGAAGGGATTGTGCCCATGCTCCCACCTACACTGGGAATGTGGTTGGCAGCAGAAGATGCTGTGGTGGTCATGCCACAGGCAGGGATTTCTTGTAGGTTCATGTGTCAAACACAGATATGTATTAAAATAGGTCCACGTTCCATCTGCCTTATGTTTTGCTTTTGAAAAAAAGAAGGAAGACTAGAAACAATGAGTCTGGGGGTGGCTTTGTAAGGATTGGCTGGTGAAAGCTGTAGCATCCTACACTTTCCTGACAATTTTGGCTCCTGTCTCAGAGATTCCCAATGGGTTAACAGCAAGAATTAGAAGAATGTCTTTCCTTTTACAAAGGCTTCCACAGGCAGCCACAGGCAGCCAAAGCAACAGGAAATGAAACTTCCCATAGCACCCAAATGCCCTGGCTACAGCTGATAAGATGGAAGGGGGGGCAGGATCCTGCCCAGCACCAGCAAACCTGAACGGGGATGGCTGAAGGGGACTTGAATCGCCGGAAGCACGTTCAGCCTCGCGGTCTGGAAAGTTGCTTAAAAATGCCATTACAAAACTGTTAATGGGTAATGTTTTTTAAGCACACAGTCATCAAGGAGGTGAAATCCCTCAGCTGCCCCTGACACACAGCATGTTCAGAGAGTGCCTGGATAACCATGAGTCAGGCCAGTGGTACAACGAGAACAGTAAAATCAGGATGAATAATTAAAACAAAACACCATACCAATGGTCTCTGCATAGGCTGCACCAGGTTCTCTGATGCTTTGCAGCTGGCTGGGGGGAAGTTTAGTCACCTTCATCACAAGGACACAGCACTTGGCTTCCTATTTAATCTAAATGCCTTTTCTCATTTTTCTTAGTTCAATTAAAAATTAAAATGGACTATTGGAGAATAGCTCTGCTAAAGCACTGCTCAGTATATTAATAATCACAGCTTAAAATATACTGCAGGAAATCTATGTGAGCTGCCCTGGCCAGCCTACTTATTTGGGGTTTGATCAATGACACTAAAAAACCACAGGAAGATGACAGCCAAGGAGGCTGGTGTGGGAAGATGTGTCCACTTCCAAGGGAGCAGAAATGGTGTCACGTGATGTTATGTTTTTCTAAGTGTTTGATCACACCTTCAGTGGAATTCCTTGTAATCAATATAGGAAGCAAATTGCTCTGTAAATCACACTAACTAGTTTGCAAGTGACCCATGGTTGAATTTTATTAGTACAACAAATCGTTTTGCTGTTTTCAAGTAATGTGTGAATGGGGGAAGTGGGGAGGGTGATGATGAAAAATTCATGCCCAGAAAAAGCAGTAACCTCTGTTGCATGCAGTACTGAGATCTCTGAGTTCTCCTGTGCCCCCATTTGTACAGGAATGTCCACTGAGGCATCTCAGATGCTTTTCTGGCTTCATGACAATGCTGTTAGGTAGCTTCTAGTCAGGGTGAAGTCACTTTTAGGTGGAGCAGATGAAGAGGAAAGTGGATGCTTTGGACTTGAGTATGTCTCCAGTATTGATACTCTTTGCAGACATGGACACAACACTTTGTTTTGCCTGCCTACTGATAAAGCATAAAGCACAGGCAAAGCCACCAGCAGGAGTGGGCTGAGATTACCAAGATGAGCAGCTCTTTGTCCCAGTGGACTGAGCTCCCTCTGGGAGCAACATGCACTTTGCTAGGGGAAATCTCACCAGCTAACCCATATTGTTTGTATCTTATCATGAGATTTCAGATAAAAATTGTTTTGTAAGTTCTGAGCACCGTTGTTTTTATTAGTTACCTTATCCTGTAGCTGAATTGAACTAGAAGCTGTAAATAAAGTGTTCATCCAAGCCCAAGCTTCTGGCTGTCACTTCAAAGCTGTATTTTTCTGTGGGTGTCTTGCCATGGGCTGGAACAGAGGGCTGGTTTGCTGGGTTTTATTATGAAAGAGGTTCCTCTACAACTTTGTTGGGCCTCAAGATCTAGACTTGAATTGGTTTGAATTGCTCAGGAGTCAGTCTCTTAAATTCTCATGTGAAATTTCCTCCGTTACACTAACTTCAAGCTTTTTTGGAAGCTTTTCCAGTCCTATGAGAGTTTAGGAAAGAGCACTAGTAATCAGTAAATTTGATTTCTCTCCATGGGTGAGATCAAAATAACATCCTAACCTGGATCTGGCTTTACATCACCTTTCATTGCTTGTGTGTGTGATATCAGGTGCTCTTCCTGGAGAAGGGTTTGGGGATCCTGCTGCTGTATTTTCATAAAATCACAGAATTACAGAAAGGTTTGGGTTGGAAGGAATCTTAAAGACCATCTAGCTTCACTCCCCCTGCCATGGGCAGGGCCACCTTTCACTAGAACTGAGTAAAGAATTTCTTCCTAACACCTCATCTGTATCCCTCCTTTTTTTTTTAGTTTAAAACAGTGCCCCCTTTTCCCATCTCTATCTGCCCATGGCAAAAGTAACTCTCCCTCTTTTTAATAAGACTCCTTTAAGTACTGGAAGTATTCCTTTAAGGTACTGAAGTGGGGTCTCCCTGGAGCCTTCTCTTTTCCGGGATAAACAACTCCAGCTCTCTCCTCTTTTCTTCATGGGAGAGACTCTCCAGCCCGCTGTTCATCTTTGGGGTACTCCTCTTTGGTGTAGTAAAAATAAACAGCAGAAGGAGCTGGGTCTGATTGAAGGAGAGGGCTGGATACAGCTTCCTCAAAGGGATGCAGAGAGCTCCTGGAGCATCTTGAAACAGCTTTGGCCAGTGACTCTAGGGAGCTGAAATTATTTCCTATCCTGCCTGAAGTGCTGCTGGGCAAAACCAGATGCATCTGGGAACAATCAGGGTGTTTGCAAAAAGCAGTGTATTAAGCAAATGTGCTCCCTTTTTGTCTGTGAATTAGCTGTGATCAGACTAGGGGGTTCATGAATATATCATTTGAAACATATCAATTGGTGGGTAATGAGGGCCAGGCTGCAGGAGGACAGGGAATGGAACTGGCGCTTCTGCTCACAGGAATCAGCAGTGGCTCAGTGTGACAGCTCTGCCAGGCCAGATTGAAATGTTTCAACACCACAAATTCCCTCCCAAAACTGCAAAAACCCCTCTGACAGGCCACACAGCTATTGCCAGCTGGACCCACCAGGCACATAGGTTTAATTTGCATTACCATACCCCAAAAGTGAGATTTTGGCTCCGAGGGAGCATTTATAACTCCTTCTGTGAATGCTGGCTTGCTTCAGTGTTGGCACATAATGCAAGGGCTTGGGGTTACCATCATCAGGAAAGAGATCCTGGCTTTACTCAAACAAAGGGTCTTGGCTGAAGTCTTGTCCTCCCAAGTCAGGCAGCTGCAGGGTGGTGCTGGTGCAGCAGCAGCTAAGGAAAAGCAGAAACACGGGCTTTGTGGATAAAAGAAAACCCTCCCCAGTGTTTTGTCAGATAAATGCTGAAATTTAGAAGGGCTAATCATAAACAGAGACAGAGGAGGATCATATGGAAATCTCTTCTTGAGGGTCTGAAACTCAAAGGCTGTTTGACTTGGGATTAGGCAGAAGAGTTGCATTTGGTGTGTGTTTCATTTGATAAATGCCTGTTGAAGATCTGGGGTTTGTGGCAAGTTTATACAGCATGGTTTTTTGACAGTTTTTTCTTTCTGAGCAGGAGTAGAGTTTGGCTCCTTGGATCTTACAGTCTGGGGCTTTTTTTCCCATTTCTCTTTGATGCATGTTTAGTTTCTAGGACAGTTTTGGGGTTTTTTTAAGTGTTTGGCTTTATCCAGCTAATCTTTTTCATCAAGCAAGTCTATTTTCATATTTCTGGAAAATGGATTTTCTCCATTTCCCACTCGCAGCCTCCCTATCAGTTATATTATTTCCAGTGACCATGTATCATTTGCCTGCTGCACATGAAAGGTTTGTGTTGCTTTATTTAAAGACTTTTGCGCAACTGGCAATTCATTCCTTTTCATGTGGGTTTTATAAACATGGCTTTCTTTTCTGGGATGGCTGAATCAGGCAGCCTGGCTTGATCCTGGCTCCTGCACTGGTTGGAAGTGCCTCTTATCTGACAGCAGCTCAGGCAACTGTCATCCAGAAGTGTTAAGCCTCCTAATTCTTTCTCTCTGGAGGAGCTATTGCAGAAATGGAGCTCATCTGAGGCACGTAGCAGAGCTGTCTGTGGGGCCTGAAAGCTCTGCAATTTGATTGTAGGAAATAACAGGGCAATTTGTTTCTAACCTTCTTCCCAAGAAGCACTAAGCCAGGGAGAGACAGGGAGGTCAGCACAACCTGTAGGTATTTTGGTGATTAACCCACCTGTATGTCCATGTTGACACTTCTTGAGTAACTCTTCTTGCAGCATTTCTGTCTCCCAGCTGCCACGTAAGTGCCTCCAGAAGCACGTCAGCAGTACACCTGTACGTGCACCACCAAAATGAACAGGATGCACTGAACATCCCTTTTTGCCTTGCTCGAAACCAGCTCTGCTTTGATCAAGTGAGTGAGGAGACTTTCAGGAGCCCAGGGTTTGTTTGCAGTGTGCCTGCTGTGGTGCAGCATCCCATCCCCAGGAGCCGCCTCCAAGCCAGACTGGGAGACTCTGGAGCTGTGAGCCAGCACCAGGCTGGCAAAGTGCCCTGTGGGCTGCTGACTCACTGCCACAGGGATGGCTGTCACCATGTCACCAGCGTGGCTGTCCCAGTGCAGATGCTCAGTGTGGAGCACGCCGGTGCCCCTCACTCCTCTGGAATCAGCCTCGCTGGCACCAGCCTGAGGTGGAAGCAATGGCACCTTTTGAGAGCAATAGCTCCATTAATTATGGCTAGAGGGAGAAATAAAACAGTCTGCTCTCCTCCCAGGAATCTGTTATAGTTTTTGCAGTATTTTCAGTACTGTTTGTGATCAAGAAATTGCAACCCCCATGGGGTTTTACCAACGTTTTCTTACTTCCTCACTTCTGTATGCCAGTGAGCAGGGTGGTTACCTGGCTTGGCACAGTGGGAAAACTGCCAAGGTTCCCCTTTAGGTGGTGCTGAGGCTGGCACCTGCCTACATCAGGAGAAGCTGATACTTTGGATACAAGTTTTGCATGAGGACCAGCAATATATCCCACCCTCAGTGTGGGATAAACAAGCCTCAAGCCCCAGGATGGCCTCAGTCTCCCCAGGGAAGACACAATAATTGCAGAAGAATGGGGTCCAGCCCTGCTTCACTGCCAAAACTGGGGATCCTTTTGGAAACATCAGCTCCATCCAGGGCTGATTCAGAAATGCAGCTGTGCAGCCCTGACCGTAAATGGAGATGTTTGGGTGCCAGTAGCTGTTCTTGCCATGCAGGACAGGCAGCTCCAGTCCCTGCAGAGCACCAGGCTCTGCTCCAAAGGCGTTTTTAACCATCCCTGTGGAAGGCAGTGGCAGTGCTGGGCTGGGAGCGAGCACAGGGGTGAGTACTGCCCTGCCAGCCCCACTGCCCTCCCTTGCAGGAGCTGCCCAGTGAATCTATTCTTGGAGTTGTCTATAGGGCATATCCTGCTGGGCATGGAGAGCTCGATGGTGCCTTTGGTGAGTGCCTGAGGAGAGATCCCTGCATCCCCTCTTCCCACCCAGCCTCTCCATGCCTGCTGTGAAGCAACTGAAAAATGTTCCTTTGACTTCATACAAGAAGTGACTTGATAACCGTCCTCTGAGTGGCTCTGAAAGCTATAGGGTGGAGTGTTGCTCCTCTCCAAAATAAAAAAAAACATGTTTTCTGTAGGGCAGACAAACAACTGGAGACCAGGCTGAACTTGAATGGACTTTTATACTAGAACTCTGGCAGGATCTAGTCCTTCACAATGAGAAAATGTGAGAACATTGAAATTGAATCATAATTTCAAATGAGTTTGAGCTGAAGTGGGCTCAAATATGCCTTTTAGAAAGAAGACTATTTTCCCAAATTGCGGTGTTAGGACTGTGGTTACTTTCAGAAACAAATCCTGATTTACTACAGCAAGAGTGAGACTGTAGTCCAGTCCAGCAAGTATTTGCAAAATGGCAGATGGGATGTTTTTACATCTTTGGCATTAAAAATTATGGCAGTCCAAAGCTTTGGAACAACTCAGAAAGATCCTGCCAAGCAGTTTCTGAAGTGGGATTTATATCACTGGGACAAAGCACAGAATTACCGCTTCACAGCCTGTGGCCCAGGGCAGATGAGGAGTGTGAAGCCACTATCTTGACAGGAAGGACTTTTCCTGGCCTTTGTGTGCCTCCCAGGTTTCTGTTTGAAACTTCTGACCATTTTGAGCACAGCTGCAAACTGTAAATATATGGCTGGGCTTGATCACCATGGGATGGGGAGAGATGGAGGAGAGATTGCTGGACCAAAAGGGAGGTGGGACCCCAGACTGGCAATTCATGTCTGTGCTCCCACTGAGCAACCAGTGAATAATGAGCTAAGAGCTCTTCTGCTGAAAAGTTGTCTGTTTACAAAAAAAAAATATACATTTGGCATTGCTCCAAGGTGAATGTGGTGCTGGGAACATTGGTGCTGGGAGCATTCCCAGCCAGCACACCTCCTGCAGACACCGTTGCTGTAAATACCTAGGTGTTATCTTAGACCAGGTAAATAGATAAATGAAAACTGGAACAGGAGAGTCAGGTGTGCTCCCAAATCCATCCTTCCAGCCTCCAAGGCTGTGTTGAATCACTCTGCAGAGCTTCTAATTCTCTCAAAAAGCATCCACCACTGCCGTCCATGGCTTGCAGAACTTCTGGTGTCAGACTGGAGGGCTGTATCTTGGGGGTTGAGTTCTCAGCTTAGGCTCTAGAAAACACAGAATTCCACAGAAGTTAAGCCTGAAGAGGACAGTGTTTGCTGTAAAATGGAAATAAAAGAGAACGGGGGCAGAAAATAAAGAAATTTGATGTGCATAGCTGGGGAGTTCAGCTTAAGAGCCAGAGGGATCTCAGGCAGGGTGAAGGTGGCAAAGCAGGTAATCTCAAGGTTGCCCTTGATTATGAGGGCAGAACTGAAACGATTTAGGACAAGAAGCAGAATTAGCATCTCAGAGGGAAATCCTGAGCCTGGCTTAGATTTAGGGGTGAAGAGCCTCTGCTCTGCACCTTGGCTTGGCTCCTTTCAGAACAGCAGAGTAGTGCTGGTCCAGGCTCAGCAGCTCCCAGGTGTGCTGCATGGTCCAGGCTGCCCAGAGAATGGACACAACCCCTGTGCTACAGGTGGTGCTCAAGGGATGGAGCTGCCAGAGGAGAGCATTCCAGCAAGGCAGGCTGTGCAGAGCAAGCTGGCAGGTCGTGCACATCAGTGAGGGTCACAGGGAGCAGGATTTTAAGAGGTCAAGTAGGGTGCACAGCTGCAGGCAGGGATCAGCCACGAACCCAAAGAGACAGGGAACATGGAGAGCCTCCAAGGGGATCTGAGCCGAAGGTCAATCTGGTCAAGCAGCTCTAGAGAAAGCAAAGCTGTGACTGGGAAAGGCTGGACTGGAAATTAATGAAACCCAGCAGGGATAGTTCAGATTTGTTCCTCAGCATAGGCAGGAGGAGCATCAGCAGAAGCTGGGACAGGTGGAGGCAGAGGACAATGTGGGAGCTGGGAGCAAAGTGTCCCCGAGAATGTGCTGGCTCAGGAGTGACCTTGCTGAGAGCAGAGGTACTTCTGTGTCTTGAAGAAGTTATTTGGAGGAGGGGATGCTTCCCTGGTACATTCCCCTCATTCTGAGCTGCCTGAAGGCTGCAGAACACTGAGAGCTGTTTCCCCCCTATGCCCTAGGACCCCTGTCACTGAGCCCCACGAGGAACCTCAGGAGAAAGATCCCACAGCAAAGTACTTACAGCTCCTAAGAAAATGAGCTGGGAATGGCAATCATTGCCCTCCACAGAGTGAAATGAGGGTGTGATTTCCAAAGGCCTGCGTAATCAATACCCCTATTATCAGTCTTGCAGAATAAATTGCATTTAAACTAATACAGGCTGGGGAGCTATCCGTGGGCTGTCAGGAGAGAGATAAGCTGAAGACACATGTTTATTCATACTGCATATGCTGAGAGCTGAATGTTCTTTACAGCTGGCTAAAAGAGGGCGAAGATATTCAGTATTTTTTGCAGTTCTTCTGCTAAAA
Organism: Lonchura striata; assembly: GCF_050655825.1. NCBI lineage: Eukaryota > Metazoa > Chordata > Aves > Passeriformes > Estrildidae > Lonchura > Lonchura striata. The sequence continues at coordinate 69,717,772 of NC_140741.1, forward strand.
TTTGTCAAAAAGCCTTAATTTTGAGCACACCTGGAACTTGTCAAAATTGTGGGGGGCAGGGGAGGAGCTGATGAAAATCTCACTAAAACATCTGGTGAAGGAAGAAAGCTATTTCCTTTCCTGTGAGGTAACTCCTGAAGCTTTGCAGAGCATCAGCAATTTAAATTGTCCTGCTGACCTCTTGCCACATATACCAATACAGGAATGGGACATCCAGCATCTAATAGGTCTGTTACAGAGAAAACATCTCACTCACAGTTACTCGGGAGAAATTCAGAAATTCGCTATTGTTTCAGGCTCAACTGCTCTGTGGTTTCAGTGGAGCTTTTGTTCAGCCTGGACCAACCTGCCAGTGTCCAACAGTGGCTGTGAAACATGCTATTGTATTCCATGAGATGCTGCTCCAGCCACGGGGAACAGTGTCACCCAGCCTTCCTTCCCTCACCCAGGAGCAACTGCAGGATCTGCTCAGCTGTGAGGCACCAACAAGCTCAACAGTGGAAGTAAAATAGGTTTAGCAGCAGGACTGTGAGGCTGAAATTCAAAGGCCTTTCCTACTCTCTGCTGCTGTTCCTTCATGGTGGAGTAGCCCTTGTGCTGGTGCCACATCCCATCTCTCACCTCCAGCCCTGGCTTGTCTGATGTGTTCCACAGCAGGCAGTGGTGAGATTCACCTGCTCTAACTTAAGGCACAAACAGTGTGGGTGTCTGTGCCTGAGCCATGCTTTTAGAGGTGGTGGAGGGAGGAGGACACTTGTAGGGCTCAGCTGAGCTCATCCTAAAAGTGATCATCTGAAATGCCCCTTTCTCTCCTCAACTGCAGAAAGACTCTGCAATCAGCTCTCTCATAGCTGTTCACACTGTGGGTGGTTGTGTGTGGTTGTATCAGTCCTGTTCTGGCTCCAGCTCCTCCTTTCGTGTCCTTCTGGCTGGACAAGAAACTCAAGTAGTAAATTCAGGTGAGAAAGTGCTAAATGTGGCACAGGATAGAAGCTGCCACCTGGAAGATAGTGGAAATAGAAAATTATTTTTATAGCATGGTCTGAGCAAGCAATTTTGAAAAATAATAATAGATGTACCAGAGATGATTCCAAGAGATATTGAACAATCTAGAGGAGTGTAGCTCAGGAGAAATGATGAACGAGGCAGCATAGCAGATTTGCTTTCGTGCAAAGGTAAAAAAGGTGCATTTCCAATTGGAGCTAGCATTTCAGTGTGGAACATTTCCCCAAGCTGCTATCAGGCTTTGCAGTATAAATACTAGGGTGACAGTGAATGGGTGAGCAGCTTGATTGTCTAAGCTGCATTACTCAGCTTACAGAAAATTGTTTTCTATTCCTTTTCCTTTTCAGCCTCAGTGGACACAACTTAGACAAAAGATCTCAACTTTCAACCAAAAGGCAATTCCTTCAGCATGACACTGAGAGCTTTGGCCACAGTGAGGCTCCTGGGCTCAGGGGCATTGCACATAATGAGCAGAAAGGGTCTTACCTGTCTCACAGGGAAATTATTTCCTTTTCCTTTCCCTTGCTGCAGGGATCCCAGAGCAGCAGCTGGCCATGGCTGCATGGTGTCAGGTGGGAACAGTTTGCCTGCAGCAATGGATTCAGACCAGGTGGCCTAGAGCAGCTCAGGTGTGCTTACACAGACACAGGTTTGAGCATCACTCTGGCAATGACACTGAGCAAAGCAAAGAGGAGCAGGGTCTGGCACCACAGTGCTACCAGCAAAGGCTGCTGGGGCTGGTTCAGCCCACTGCCTGTGGCACAGGAGGGAAAGGAGACACCTCCAACCACACAGAGGGGGCAGGAGGCTTGGAATGGGCAGCACAGGCATGCAAGGAGACCATGCTGCCCTTCCTGAGAGAGACCTGAGTGTTCCCCAGCCTTGCTTACCCCACCTCTCCCTCTACAGTCCTGATCTATTCCCTCTGCTTTTGTCCAGGAGTGTGTTTTTTCGGACCATTCTCTCTGGAAATGATGCAAAATGCCATCCTCAAGTGATAGAGCAAATCTCCAACCTTTGCAGTATCCCCAGTGTGTGGCTTGTTGGTCCTTTCTGTCTTTATTTTGGAGAAGTGCCTACTTATGGGGAGGCTTTGGGCTCTGGCAAGTCAAAATGGATTTGTCTCTCTCTTTGGTGGATTATTTCCCCGAGTTCCCCTCCTCCCCCAGGGCTGCAGTAGCACAGGACAGCAGCACAGCCGTGAGTTGGGTGCCTGGAGGAGCAGTGAGGCAGTCACTGCCAGCACAGAAAGGCTGCCTGTGGCACTTGTGTCAGCCATAATACTGGATATCATCAGAAAAACCATCAGCTTTCCTAATTTTCAGGACAGAGAAGATGGCTCTTGGCTTATAATTGGGTCATGCTTTAAAAAACCTGCATTGGCTCATCATGAGCAACAAGATGTAACCATTCTCCCCTTTCATTTCTGTCCCAACCTCTCCCAAGGAGGCAATCCTTTTGGATGAGAGGTTGTTAATACAGATAGGATATCTTTTACTTTCCCATCTCTCTGCACTCGGACATGGCTCATTACAATTATGTTTGAACGAAAACTCTCCTGTTATTACCTTTGCTGGGAAACTGCCCATATCTGGGGAGGAAGAAGCACAATTCCAAGTCTGCCTTGGGAGGAAGCTTCAGTCTCTGTTCCAACTTAGAAGCTATCTTGGTAGCAGGTCAAACCAGATGCTTGGAGGTAAAGCCAACAAAACATGCCAGCTCTGGAAGCCTTGTATCTTTGGAAAAATTGGTTAATAGTACAGATTTTGGTTCAGTAACTTATCTCTGTGTTGGTGAGGAGTCTCCCCTCCTCTGTGCTGCCAGTCTTTGGCATCCCCATTAGCAGAACAAGTGCCTCCTGTGCCCTCCTGTACAAGCAGGCAGCAGCCTGGTCCCTGTCACATCTGCCTTTGGCAGCCACCATCCTCTTCATCCCCTGGAGTAACAGGGACTGAGTACTACAGGCAGCCCCTCACCCTCCCACGGGCACAGGTACATTTTGGGCCACTGGGATCAAACTGCCAAGCTGCAGAGGTACCAGTGGCTCATTGCTGGGTGTATTACCCTGTGGTTACAGGAATCAGGGGGGTTGGAGCAGGAGGTTCAGTGGTGACTAAATGTGACCTGACGAGATCATGAACAGGCCAACAACTTCCAGCTCATCCTGACCCTCCTGGCTTGGCAGCCCAGACAGTGTTAGAGACTTCAGCTTGTCAGAGTGGATCTTGTAATATCTCTAAATGATGCTTGTCTCCTGGGAAAGGAATTAACTAAAGAGATTTGCATCTTTCCTTTTTAAGAATAAAATAAACCATGCCAGCCAAGCCATTTTCACTTAATTTCCCTCCTCACTTTGAAGCCAGGGTGGTCACTTAATGTGTAGAGTTGTTCTGACCCACATGGTGATGTGGGCAAGGCCATTGCTCGAGTTTCCCCAGTCCCTCTGATGTTTATTGGTTTGTTGTGTTGTTGGTTATTGTTTGTTGTTTTTATCCCAGCATCCATGCATTGGCCCCATGTAGCAGCCAGACCATTGCATGGGATGTGCCTCCGGCTTCTCAGCAGCTCAAAGGCAAAAAGGCTGTTTGCTGTGGCATTGGCTTGTGGAATTGCTTTGATTACCAGAAAGACTAGTTTTTGGATTAATTTTGTTCTTTTGAGGACATTTCAGCAATAGATGCCTGATTAGCATACCTTTCCACTTGGACTCTGCCTTTACTCCTTCTTCATCCCCATCTCTAATGGGCAGGGGATGAACAAGCCTATTTCATGATGTTCAGTTCTTCTAAACTTCATCTTCTCTTTTCATTTTTATTGTATTTTGAGCAGCCAGAGAGTTTATGTGTACTAATGTGCTTTAAAAAGGAGGAAGCACCATCCATGCCCCTGACCTGGTTCATCTCATGGGTGCTGGATGGGATGCCCATTTCTGACTGCTTCTTACTCTGCTGTTTCCCTCCACTCTTGTCTCAGGCAGATAAATTTGGAACAGACAGCAGCTGGGGTAAGCCCCAGTAACTCCATTGTCTCTCCTCCCTACACTCATGTCCCTTTCACAGGCCTTTTGATGCTCCTTCAGCAACCAAAGCTGCATCTGCATGCTGCACCACCACTTTGGGTCCAGGCCTTGGGATGAGGGGTGAGATCTGTCCCTGGCAGAACATCATGTACCCCAGAGCCAAATATTTCTAGAAAGCAGGATGGTGACTTTTATATGTATCTGGGAATTTGTCAAATTATTCAGCAAATGTCACTGAGCTACAGAGACACTGATGGTCAGGCACATTTGCTGTGATTCAGAGCTTGTCACAAGCATTTTGCACAGCTCTAGCTCTTGGGCTCTAGCAGCTGGTTCTAAAGCAGTCCATTCCCTGAAAAACACTATGGAGGCAGAGAGCATGAATTATTATTTGTTTTCACTGTGTGGACAGTTGATCAGTGACAGATGTTTTTAATTGCATTAAGCAAGTGGAAATAATGAGAATTAGATAACAGATTCTCCAGGAATTTACATTTAGATTGAGTTACAATTTGCTATTAAAGAAGCAAATTCAATGTAGATGCATTCGTTCTTCAGCAGAAATGGGAGACGATTATTTTTAATTATTATTTGATTACTTAAAAATGTACTGTGTTACTGTACTTAAAAATATTTGACTCAAGGGGATGACTTAATATGTGCACTTTATGTGTCCCTTAAAAGACATGGGACGATGAAATTGCTCATCAGCAAACGACTCCACCTCCCCATTACAGTCATATTGAAAGGCAAATGAAAACCAGAGGCTGCCAGAACCCCATCTCCCAGTGCACACTCTGGCCATGCTGGGGTGGTGCTGATGGGATCAGGCTCACCCAAACTGTCTGCATCCCTGACAAACTGAATTAAGCTGCAGTGATGGAAGACAAGCTGCATCCCCCTTTGGCCACCACGCTCTGCTGGGCTTGGCAGGAATTCCAGGCTGATAATCCCTGTGCTGTTTGGTGGAGCTGAGGGAGAGCCAGCAGGGCTGAGCAGAGGTGGGAGCTCAGGCTGGAGCAGGGCAGGGATGAGCACGGCCTCGGCACACAGGGAGCAGCAGCATCTGCTGCCTCCAGATGCCCCAGATGTGACAGCTATGTCCCCGTCCATGCCAAGAGGAAATGAGCTGTGCTTCAAACCGCTGGAGGTTTTCCTTTTGGAACTCTCTCTCACAGCTCTTTTTTTATTTTATTTTATCTCCTAGATTTCAAGTTTAGCTTCAGACACAGAAATGTGTGAGTCCCCTGTCAGCAGAGAAGGGATTTATGTGCAGTGCAGATTATTGTATGTCTCTGTTTAGCACAGAATCCAAGCTATAATATTTTTTTTTTATCAGCTAGCTGGCTCAGCTTTTAATTTTTTTTCCCCTTTTGCCTAATGAGAGCCTTATCCAGAACCCCTTGAAGTCACAGTCTGTCTATCAGCTTCAGTAGGCTTTGGATCAGATTTCACATCACTGATTCATTATTAATTACACATCTGGGACTCCTTTTTCAAAGAGTTCATTGTTAAACAAATTCACTATTAGACATTACAGATTTGGCATACTTGTGCATTTAATAAAACTCTGGCAAACCAGCAAAGAGCCATAGGCCAGCTTCTCTTCTGGTAGTGATGGATGAATCTCCACTGAGCAGCAGTGGTTTACACTATAAGGATATAATATATCTCTTTGCTCTCATATAACCACTTTCTGTGTGAGATTAAGTCTGTGTTTGAGAATTTTGCCTTTTCTGTGATTTCTCATCTCCTTTTTATAAGTTTTCCTACCAGCAAGAGTTCCTCTGTGGATTCATACACTGCAGGGTGAAATATATTTGCCATTGAGTTTCTTTTCAAAGAGATTCTGGCACCTTTTTCCTTGCACAAACTGCAGTCTCATTTTCAGAACTTCCTGGGACAGCAGATAGGCAAGCAAATGTATTCCTGATCCTTATGGCAAGTGGAATGGAACATTGTCTTTCTAAATATACTCCTCCATAGTCCTCCAAAATCTAGCTGAAGTCCAGACATTGAAGTGACCAAGAAGCTGCTATTGAATAATTTTTGCAGGGGAATGTATAGAAATAAAGGTTTTCCTACTGAATTCCATTCAATAGGAGCTTATATCGTTGGTGGGAAAGGACATCTTATATTGTGATTTAATGGTGCAGGGTATTATTCCTGCTTAGCAGCTGATGGCACAGGGACCAGCATCCCATATAGGTGTTTCCTGTGCTACAAGGATCTTCTAAGCTGCACTCAGCCCATCCCATGCTTTTGCAGGGCTGCCCCAGACACATGAGGAAAAAACGATGGAGTGAGATCTTCTTTTTTTCCTGATGCCATATCAGAGTTTAACTGACTGGTCCTGATTAATACCAGTTAATACCAAAGTCCAAGTAAATTGTGGGGATATATTCAGACAATGGCTACCCAGTTTCCAAAGCTTTCACTTAGTCAACAACTGCTTAAGGTATATGGAAAGGAAAACCAATAGAAATCCAGCTCCCACCATTTAAGTAATGAAGCTCTGAATGCTGATCAGAGGCAGACATCCACTGAGTCCATGGCATGCTCCCAATGCAAGGGATAAAAACTACCACACAGTTGTGGAAGGGTATGTGAAGGAAAGGAGAATTTTGACACTGGGGCACTTGTGCCCCTGGCAAGTCAAAGCTAATTCCCTACTACAAGTGAAACATCTCTCCTGCTTTATCACAGAGAATGACAAAACCTTTTCCCTGCCCAAATTCACCTTTCTCAGTTTTTCAGAAAGCACATTAAATGCAATTTATGAAGTGCAAATCTTTCTAAAACTGCAGCCCTTCAGCATTAGAAATTATAAACTCATTTATTCCTTGCCATAGAGCAAGTTTGGGGTTTGGTCACCTGGTAGGATATGAGGAGGGAGAGAGAGATGAGAGAGATCTGTCACACAGGCAGTGTGGCTGCTGGCCAGTCAGCAGAGATGCCTTCAGCTGCCAGAGGCCATCAAGACCTCCAGCATCATTTTCTGGAGGTGTTTGTGCTTCCAGCATCTGCCAGCAGCATGACTGATCTCCAGGCTGGCCCAGCTTATGACTTTCTCACTCAATGACATTTACTGGGAACAGGGTCTCTGATATCCTTGCCCACACTGTTACTGTGGGATCTGCTCCTGCCCATCTTCCACAACTGGTTTAATGAAATCAAGAAGAGATACAGTTGCCTAATCACTTCCATCTCACTTTGCAGTGAGGCTGTGGCTGGGTAAGACCCAGAAAGACATTTTCTGGGCATTGTCAAGGAAGCTCAGCCTGTGCCCATCAACTCACGGTGCTATGCCACTGCATGGTACACTTGGACATTTCCCCATCCACAGGCCAAGGATCACTCCTTTTCAAAAGCCAGGCTGCCTTTATTTGCTTTCTATCCCTTCTGCTTAGAAAAATTTCCTCAATTCTCCACAGTCTACAAGCTTCTCCTTTCATGGTTCATTACATTCATTGGCTAATTCTAGTATTGCCCCTGTATGTGGGTCATCACCCACATTTGTATGCACTTACATTTTCCAATTATTTCCTTAGTAGCTGTTTATCACTAACAGTTTCTACGCTGCCTGAATTCTCTCCTAACCATTCTGTCTCATTTCTTTATTCTTTCTTTGCAGAAAAAAAAAGGTTGGGGTTTTTGTTTGTTTGGCTTGTTTTTTTGGTGGTTTTTTTTGTTTGTTTGCTAGTGGGTTTTTTTTAATAAAAGACACTCACTATCTCATCCAGTCATTCATTTCACCCTCCTCCTTTATAATGGAACTGGTTTATTACCAGCACTTTTTTTTTACAAATATCAGGGGAAATAAGCCTTTCTTATTCTCCCAGTAATTCCTATGGTGAGCAAGTATTGTTTTGCTTTCTTTTCTTTTGAGTTGTGGCCAATAATCATTTTTCTGCTTGCCGCCTCCTATACTTATGGGGGTTGCACTGTGACATTGGTGAGCCTGTAGTCAGAAAATGAAGCCCAGCATACTTGTCCCCTTCCCATTCACCATCAGGGCTTGCCTACAAGGCATTAGAACAGAGCTGTGAGGAGGGGGGACTGCAAGGACCCATTTAGGCTCTTGACTGTCCTGATGTGCACCAGGTTGATCCATCTAGAAGTGGAGCCAGAACTTGCTTGTGCCCCTGGTTTGCCCATTGAGCCTTGATCTGCCCCTTGAAGCTTCTTCTCCCTGTCCTTCTGCTATTGACAAGGGCAAGTGCTGGATGTGGTGGCTGCTGTGACTGACAGAGGGGACCAGACCAGAGGATCCAGGCAGATTCCTTGCTGTGTCCCAAGGCATGCTGGACATGGGAAATTTTGCTTCTTAGGGACACACACTGAAGCTGAATTCATATATAAGCCCTGAATGTACAGACTCAATAGGAAAGACTGCACAGATGCTGAAGGCAGGGCAAAGTTCTGTGCTTCTGCAGATGAAAAGTTGTTGATTTTTTTCCATTTCCTCTGAAATAACCATGGGTCTATCACAAATCTAATCCTTGGTTATATCTTGCATCTTCTGCTGACTCAAGAAGCAAAGTCTCCTCTTGGGTGCTCAGCCAGAGTGGAGAGCCCCCCTGTCCTACAGGACAAGGTGTATCAGACCCTGCCCCATGGCCCAGCCAGGTCAGGGGCCAGTCCCCACTCTGGTGAACCTGGGGACCACACCCAGGCACAGGAAGCCAGAATACAAGCAAGAAGTGGGGTGGCACTGATTTCCTGTGCCTTGGGAGCTGGACCTACACAATGCATCACACTTTTACTTGACTTCAAGGTTCAAGCAGCTTCCTTAGCTATCCCCTGTCTCTCTTAGCCTGACCACTTGACACCCCATAACATCTGAGCTTTGCCATCAGGCAAGGAGCAATGTAACCAACATCTGGCAAGTGAAGTTCAGCCTCTCTCTCCTGACCTTCCCAGGGGAAGAACTGTCTGATGAGTAGAATTTTCATAGAGTGATTTACATTTGAGTATATTAAGCCAGAAGCTTCACAACATTGTGATATGTTCTTAATGTTGCACAGATAATTAAACTGATGAGAACATGCAGGAAGACCAATGTGCTTCAAATCCCAAGTTCCTTAGGGAAGGGAAATCCAACATTGCTGCATGTATGGAGAATCTACTCCAGTGCATTTGACTGCATCCCTGAGTACAGACAGAGAAGATGAATGCACAAAAGCCCATGTACCCACTATGCTTCTGCAGGCATTCACCTTCCCCAGTCTCAGCACATGAGGATGTAGATCTTGTTAAGTTTAATTCATTTCCCTGCACTCACAATTTGTGTGTGAAATAGAGCAGGATGACTTCATCCTATGCATGCAACCTAGCACTGTTATTTATTTACTTGATTTACTTTTAGTTTATTTTTTTACTTTATTTACATTAGGTTTGCTAATGGAGGGGTTTTTAAATAAATGATTTTAATTTGTTTAGAAAATGCACTATAAAAATAAGCATTCACTTAACTTACTAAATATTTTCAGCAATGAAGAAGTGACTTGGAGTGAGGATGGAAATAAACATCCTCATTCAGGAGAGATTTTTAAAAAGCAAACAGAACATAAGAATGCATCTAAGCTAGTATGTCTTGGGAAATTATTTTTCCTTTTCCACATGAGCAATAACAGATCAAGAGCATTTCCAAGCACCAATTTCTGTAGGCTGCATGAAGGGAGATGGACATTTCTACAGTTGATTTGAAACTGGATGAACTAGAGCGCTTCGGAGGTTTACAGTAGAAAAGATAAATGGATTGTGTGAGCTGTCCAATTTCATTATGTGCCCTAGCCAAACTCTTTCTTTAATGTTTGATAGAATTATGATCAAATATTTCAAAATAAAAATGCTGACCTCTATAGAAATTGTTGTTGACCTTGTCAAGGTAGGTTTAATGCTTTAAAAGAATACCAACAATGTCTCAGTGATATAAAACTTCAACAGACACTACCAAATCAAAAAATATATATAGAAGGCAGCTGGTTATTCACACTGCCCGAGTGCTTATCAAGCCCCATTGTCAGCTGAGTGTGAAATGGATTCCTGCCCAGAAAGCTGGCTCTGAAGCTCACTTCATGTTCAAAGTTTGATTTGCCACATGTGATAGTCAGATGATTCAAAACACAATTGATTTTCTTGCAGAAGTTCACTACCCTGTTTCAAAATTATACACATCTCCAGAAACCGAAAGGCAAATATTCATGAAGACCCAAAATACTTTAAGCCAAATATTTACGATACCGATTATCTGAATAAATTTGTCACATACTTTCTTAAAGTAGGCCACCTCACTTCCAACCCAGAGTGCAGCACAGAATATGCCATATCTGTGTCTTTTTTTCTTTGCATTAAGACATGGGTTTGAACCAAAGCCCTGCACACAAACCCTCTTAACTCCCCAGCATGTGCAATTAGCATCTTGAGCTGCTTCAGTTTCTGTTCATTTAGCATCAGTTGGAGAGCTCCATCTAATCTGGCCTCTGTATCCGTCACTGCTGCATGTTACGTACAAAGGAAGGTGAAAAATCTGAGCCCCCAGTTCTGTGGTAAAACCATCAGATATGTTCAGCCTCAGTAATATCATTGCTTGCTTAAATTCATTGCAGATAATGACAACAAAATCCATCTCTGTTGCAGGGGCATCTTCCACAGGTTAAATGCCTTTGTGTTGAAAAATGAGACTTTTCTGACTCTTTGCAAGGATGGGGGAAAGAAGAAAGGGTTGCCTGGTTGCCCGGGCTTCTTTGAGGCTGTGAGAGCATGATTTCCTTTGGCCTTTTTCAGGTAACTAGTGCTGCTATAGCCAGTGCTGCTAAACCATGGAGATCCAAGTGCCTAACATACCCAGTGCCAGTGACCTGGAGATCAGGTGGAGTGGGAGAAGCTGAAACCACCATAACCTTGAAAGTCATGGCTTGTTTTAAAGCACAAATGCTTCACTCCACTGCTTGTATGAAACTGATGGCCCTAAGCCAGTGCAAAGTCCTCCTGTGGGTGGGTATTTTCCTTCTGCTCTGCTGATCTATCATCCATATTCTTCTCATTTATACATACAAATCTCATAGATGCTTCATTAATGAGGAGATGGGAAGCTACCAAAGAGATCACTAATAGGTTCAAGACATTGAGGGTGATTTAAAGGGCTAGTGAATCTCATCATCATAGATGGGAATGGCTTTTCTTCTGCTCTAAAGGAACTGAATTTGCTTGAAAGTTGCTTGTTTGGGTCCTCATAAGTCAGTACCTTTTCTTTGCACCAGTCCTTCTGAGTTAGTGCCTCATAAGTTTGCTCTAAATTCCCTGAAAGTTAAAAAAAATCAATCAAACCTGTCAAATTTGGGATGTATTTTCATTAAAACTGTATTAACACACAGCATGCAGCTCCTGATGTTACTATAAAACCTCTCATGGAATTAAAAGTAGCCTCATGAAAACACAGTGTTTGCTGGAGTAAGCACACGGTGAAGCAAGCAGCCAGCCAAGCTTGTCTTCAGGAGTGTCTTGTAAAGGTCAAACCAGATTTGATGTTGTGTTAGGATTTGGGGGAGACCCAAAGGAAGATAAAAGACGGAGGATCTGTTTTTTCCAATAACCCAAAAACAAATCTAGAAAGTTTAAATAAAGAATAATAAAAGTTGCATGTGCAAATTGACTTTGGGCAGCTTTTTAACTTGCTTCAGTGATGTTTTCATGGCTGATTAGATAGATGAGCTGGCAGCAGCTTTGGCAGTGCTACAAAAAACATTTTTACATCAGTCAGCATAAGGAATTCCACACTTCCCATCAAATCCCTCTGAAAAAGAATTCTGCTTTCCCTTCCAATCCAGTTTTGCTTCTGTGGTTGGCCAGATCTTCTCACTCAGTTCATGCTCCTGGCCACAGTTCAGTCAGAAAGAACTCAAGGGAGAATTGAGTCCTCACACGAGGTTATCCTGTGTGATTTTTCTCATCCTCAGAAAAATATCCCAGGGGGATATGTGAGGATTTTGACCACTTTCCTGTAGAAATGCTGTGCAGAAAGGACTGCTTGTGCTCCTTGTAATTCAGGTCTATGGACAAAAAAAAATGTGATCAGAGCCAGGGCCAGCCCCAAACCTGGGGTTTTCCTTCTGCCATCCTCAGCACATCAGCCAGGCTCTGTCTTTATATGGGGAATTAGCTGTTCCCAGTGGAGACAGAGAAGGGATGGAGTGGGCAGAGGGCTGAGGGAGGGAAGAGAGAAGTGCTGAGGCTTTTGTTGTGGATGAGAGAAAGATCTGAGCATGAAGCAGATTTCCTGTCCCAGTACCAGCTGCAGCTGGCTGGCCTCTTTGGATGCAGTCACCTGAAAACTCTGCTGGAGCTGTAGGATCATACAGATGGCAACAGAGAGGAATGGGGTCACTGGGCATTGACACAGACCCCTTCTGAATGAGGGAAGAGTGCAGCTGCCTCTGCATCAGGCAAGAAAGGGAGGAGTGATTCTAGAGACCCAAAAGTGTATTTTTCATCCAACCAACTGCTTCTCATTTTGGTTTTGACATGAATTTGCCATGCAGATGTGGCCAGCTCATGATTTTTGCTTTCTGTGACTGCAAAATTATTTAAGCAGATTCCCATTGCTGATATATAGGGGAATTAGAGAGTATCAGCAATGCCTTCTGACTAAGAGATGGAGTGTCAGGTATCAGCTGAACCCAGAAATGCAGCTATCTCTGGATATTTCTGAGGCAACTTGTCAGTAGGGTGTTTCTAATCCTTTTACCAAAGAGATTTTTTTTTAGAAAACTTGGGGAATTTTTTTTGTCTATTTCTCTCTGACCCTAATAAATCTTAATTCCCACAACTTGCGGGTGTTGACTTTCCAAGAAAAAAAGTCAATGGCATTCTGACACCACCCTCCACATTCCCGAGGTGGCTGCTGGAGGCAAGTTGTCTCATTTGTTTATGTAAATGAAGAAAAGAGATTTTTAGAGCCAACCTCTAACTGTGGGAAGGAGGTGCTGCCTGTGCCGGCACGAGCAATGCTCCTGCTGCAAGTCCCCAACACTGACGGAGTTCAGCTGTTCCCTGATAAAAAATAAGGCTCTCCCTCTCCAGGCATTTTGCATTTCAATGAATAATTTTTCACCCAACTACATCCCAGCCTGCTTTGATTATGTGCACTCCATAAATTGACATAATAACGTGGAGTTGAGGAATAGAAGATCTATCCTCTATTCCCCATAAGGGGAATTGCAGCCCCTAAAGCCCCAAGCCTTTAGCCTGAGCAGTTTTGTACAATATTATTACCCTGCATTCAGATGACATAATTACCAAAAGAGCCATTACTGGATATTTATACAATATTATATGGAGTGACTTATATGGTTTTTTCTTTTCTTGGAAATGCGTGAAAGGGGTTAAACAAGATGATGATAGAGCTGTTGGCAGACCCAGTTTGACAAGAGGAGAATTGCAAGTGAGGGACAGTTCAGTGGCCCCTGGATGAAAGAATTACATGTTCTGTGTACGAGGAAGCAGGGGAGGGATGGAGTTACAGTCCATAAGGCTGCTGCCAGTGAGTATCAATGCCCTGAGGAACAGAGTCAGAACACACAGGGTCAGTATGGGCTTCTTTACTGCCCTAACCTCCCCTCCGTGCTGTTGGACCATAGGGCTGTGGCTGGTTTTAGCAGATGATCTAATTCATGGGGAGGACCTGGAGTTTGCTTCATTAGCAAATGCTAATAGTCGGTGGAGGGGAAGAACTGTGTGTGAAGCAGCATTTGGCACTTTCATTTCCTCCTGATTACACTGCCCAAGGCTGGAGCAGACCCAAGAAGCAGCGCTGTTCCCTGCCTGGTGGGACCGCGCTGGGCACAGCCACGGGAGGAATTGCTCTGCATTCATGCAAACCTCTCCTTTTCCACCTCACCTCTCCTGCTGATGGACTTGGCCTCACTGCACCCATTCCTCAGCCTACACTGCAACTCAAGCCACCAAAAATGTGTTTTTCAAACATTCAACCTTTGAATTTTGAGCAAAATTTGACCAAATCAACAGGACTTGAGAGGCTGGTTTGAACTAAATATGCTTCACTGTCCATCCTGCAGAAACCAAACCTGCTCACTGCTAAATACCAGTGGCTTGAGTCCTGGAGCCTGTGCCTGGTCACAGCTGGGTTATAAAATCAGTGCTGAGCATTGCAGCACTTGGCTTAGCAGTGTCTCATCTCTGCATTCTTGTGCTATATTGCACTGTAAGTCCCTCCAGCAAGGAGACAGTGGATGGTAGCAGTGTTTTTACCCTTAATGACTGAAGCATTGTTTGGTGTGAGTTAGGTACCTGGTTCCCACAGCTCAGCATGTGTCTGTGCTGGATAGATTTGGGAGGCACGTGTCTGTCCATATGTTGGAAGTGTACGTTACCCAGAAACCTTCTGCTGCAGAGAATTAGGGAGAAGCTATGACATGGGGGAGGGGAACAGTTTGTTTGACAGTTAATAAAACAATGAAATATACTTTGTGTGTGCCTGAGTTTCTAGGGACATACCAGCAGCTGCTAATACCGTGTCATCTGTTTTTTATTCATGGCACTGCTGGACTGTGGATAGATAATCTCTCTCTATAACTCACTCATTTCTAAGCTTAATGGGAAGCTGTCATAGAGAAACATGCTTCTCTGCCAAAAGTGGGCAGTCTGTCTTTCCATTGGGGGAACACATGATTCCAGAGTTCCTTGCTCTGCTCAAATCCCAGTAATGTTGTCTTTTAATTATATTGAGTATTTAATACTGGAATGCTTGTGTTTCTGCTGTATTTTCCACAATGACTGGCAGAAACATCCCATTCTGCCTCTGTCAGGTAGAGAGGACCTCAATCCCTCTGATGGGATCCTCCCCATCCCTCCATCCCATCTGGTCGTCCTCGTGACCATTCTCTGGACCCACTCCAACAGGTCCATGTTTTTGCTGTACTAAGGGCTTCATAACTGGATGCAGCACTCCAGTGGGATCTCACCAGAACAGAGTAGGGGGGAACATTTGCCTCCCTCGACCTGCTGGCCATGTTTCTTGTGCTGTAGCTCAGGACACATTTGGCTTTCTGGGCTGCAAGTGCAGAATCATGCCCAGATTTTCATCCACCAGTACTCCAGTGTCCCTGTCCACAAAGCTGCTTTCAATCTCTTCATTGCCCAGCCTGTCTCTGGGGAATACCAGACACCAGGGGTTTCCCTGACCCTGTGTGTTGCACTTGACCCTGTTGAACCTCATGAAGTTCCCATGGACCCCCTTCTCAAGCTTGTACATGTCCCTTTGTTTGGCATCCCTTCCCGACAGCTTGGTGTCAAGCTTCTCACAGTCAATAAGAGATTAATCTCCCCAGAAGCCCTCTGCCTCCTCCTCCCATCCTGTGGCTAGCCCATACCCATAACATGTCAGTATTATCACTAAACCTGTGTGACAGTGACTGTGGCTGGTGTTAGGAGGCACCAAAATAGGATTTTCATGTCACGTGGAGCAGCAGAGTCTTGCTTTGCATCACCTGTATCTCACATCCTCATTTTCTGCTTTTCAGCACTGAGGAGGTGTCCCATGAGCAGACCCCAGCCTGCCCCCCCAGTGGGTACAGCAGCCCATATTAATGAGCTCATGCTAATATGAACTCGTCCAATAAATACACCAA
The DNA here is from genome assembly GCF_050655825.1 of Lonchura striata. Classification (NCBI taxonomy): domain Eukaryota; kingdom Metazoa; phylum Chordata; class Aves; order Passeriformes; family Estrildidae; genus Lonchura; species Lonchura striata. The sequence goes on from NC_140741.1 coordinate 69,733,447, forward strand.
AGAACCATGAAACTCTGGGATTTTGACATTGAAGCAGTTTGAAACATCATTCCTCATGCAGCTTCCCTTTTCCAAGGAGCTCTCAGGCTTGTCCTTCCCCTCCCTACTTGCCTTCAGTGCTCTCTGTGCTCTGCTTGTTGTTCAGGGAAGTTACCATCGTGTCTAATTGGGAAGAGACACCTGTAGAGTGCCTCTGTGCAGAGATAACTGGAGTGCATGGAAGAGAGACTCATCCCCTGTGGTTAATTTGCCAGTGCTCAGTTCTCCTTTAAATGGAGGCAAGGAGATACAGACAGAGCTGGGACATGGTGTGCACTGAAGTCTTCTTGGTGTAGTTTTTGCTATCACAGGCTGTGCCTATAGTCTGGGGTGTGGAGTGGGCTCTTTAAGCAATGGGGAATTGCAGGGAGACATCCCTTGGAGTGTCAGCCAAGTGTGATCCCATACAGACCTTCTTGCATTGCCTTTGGTGCTTTTTCATCATCTTTCTTCATGGCAAGTTCAAGTCACAGAGCTGCTACTAAGGCTTAGCCCTTTCCCTCCTGACACCACTAATAAAATTCTCCCTTTCCTCTAAGTCATTATTTGAACAAACTTCAGCTGTTTTGGAGGGCAAGGAGGGAATGAGTTCACTGCTTCAAGCCTGCAGGGTTGTAAAGAGCCCCAGCCATGTGCTCACTGTGCTCCTCACTGCTGAGGCTTTGTGGATGCATGGCATTATCATTTCAGACAAACCTCTCCAGCGTAGCCAGGGAGCAGGGAAGGATGTTTGGGTCATTCTACTAATAAGGAGGCAGCCCCTAATGAGTCCATCTCTGCTCCCCTGCCTCTCCAAGAGGAAAGGAAGAAGGCTCAGAGTGCTCTGAAGTCAGGCTTGACTTCACAGCAGAGCTGTCTGCTCTGCAGAGTATCAAGAACCCCTTGGACAAAGTTTGGTGCCATCATACCTGACAGGTGGATCCTGACATATAGAAAATGTCATGTTTGCAAGTCCAGGAAGTCCAGGCTGCAAAATGTAACTTGTTCCAAGCTGAAGTAGGATTTGGGGAGTACAACTATGGATCCAGAGCCAGGAAAGCACTCAGGTTACTGCCATGCGGAGAAGCCTCAGGGCAAGGTTTGGATAATAAATGACACATGTCTGTAGCAGAGACTGGGATACACAGGAGTGTAGGTCCCTCAGCCTTTCCTCCTGGCAGAAGTAAGAACTTACCAGGAACAGGATCTTCTTCCCCAAGGCCACAGCTCCAGTGTGCTGGGACCACAACTGGGTCCCTGCTGATTTCTCTAGCAACAATAGCAATTGATTTACAGAACACTGTTCTTTACATGCCTTTCTGCAAAGAGGGTCCTGAAGCAGCAGGGAGTAGCAGGGGATTCCCTGGCTGTATAATGCTGCTCTGACAACCTACCCCACCAGCAAAGCATGGTCAGCCCTTGCTGGTCCAGATGAAGGATTTCTCCTGGTGTTCCCCATCCCAAGTTAAGGCCAGCCAGCTGCAGCTATGACAGCCCCCCAGGCTGCTTTTTGTGATACATGTTACATGGAGGGTGCCAGGAAGGTGTAGGTAGGAAGGGGGTGAGGAGCAGCAGATGCAGAGGGGTCTCTCCATGCTTGCTTGGGCAGCTCCCAGGGCAATACAGTCCAGCTCTGTAGCTCTGCATCATTGAGGACATGGTTCAGCTTCTACTTGGAATACCACCTGTTACCCTGATCTATTTCTGTGGGATGCACAGGGTGCATCTTGCTGACCATCCAGTTATATTGAATCCAGAAAGTCCCAGGCCCACTTTCTATTGATTTCCCTACTCTCACAGACCAGTCCCCATCTCCTTCAATGTGTATGTGATGGAAGTTTTATTAATGCAAAATTTTCCCTCTGGAAAATGAAGTCCAGAAATTAATAATGAATTAAAACAACTTGCCACAGGCATTGCTAATGAGCTCTTTGTCTGCACAGCTCACATGAAAGGAGGTCATTGCTCAGCCGTTCCCATCGCGGATGGCAAGAAGATTAACTGCTAACATCCAGCCTGGGGTGTCTCCTGAGACAGCAGGACAGGCTGCAGCTCAGCTTCTGCATGGCTGCCTTGTCCTGCCTTATCCCTGCTGTGCAGGTTTGTCTCAAAGAGTCTTTACTACCTGGAGAAGGCACCTTCCTTCCCTCCAAACACTCAGGTTGCCTGTCTGTGTTGGGAGGACATCCGAGTCGTTCCACTGGAAAGGACAATAACCTTGCAGAGCTTAAGGGGAGATCGGAAAGTAATCTTGGAGGGGACTAGTGGGGCTTAACTTCACTGCCATAAGCCTCTTCAGGGACTCTGGCCCAGAAACTAACCTGGCACCACTCCAGTGCTGGGCCTGCATCTATTGTTCTTTTCCCTTATCTTGCAAGGCAAAGGGTTATCCTGCCTTATCTGCTACCACAGGCTTTGGAAGAGGCCCCGCTGCAGAGGGTACTGGAAATCGTGCCCCTGCTGAGCCTCAGGGGGCTGTGCTCAGAGAGGAGCATCCCCTTCTGGGCAGTAGACATGGGAAAGCTGTCACACCATGCTGACCACCTCTCCTTGGCTTTTTCAGCCTGGTCTCACTCAGCAGAAATAAGGAAGCAGCATGTTGCATTTACCCATCCTGGGGTGGGTGGGTGAAAGCAGGTGGTTATGGGTGCTGCTCCTCACTTGATAGGTGGATGCATCAGTGCATGGGGCAAGGGAAGTTGAGCATCATTTGTCTATAATGTGATGTTCTCTATGACTGAAGAGCAGAAGGAACTTTCTCCATTGTCCAGCATCCCTTGTGGCAGTGTTGTCTGCCTGCAGCAGAGGGACCCATACCTTCTCCATGTCCACAGGCAGCCACTTACAGATCAACTATTCATTGCTCCATTCTGCTTTCCTGCAAAAGCTCAACCTATAACTTCCATGTGCTTAACCCAGGCTTGGGAAAACTGCTGTGTTTGAGGTGTGATGTTTCACCACCCATTCCCACCCCTGCTCTCTCAGGTGGGGCACCCAGCCAGTCTAACTGATGGCTTATTCCCTTGCTTGGCAGCACAATTGCTTGTTTGTCAAATAACTGAGTCACACAGAGCACTGGGCACCAGGCAGTGACAGCCACACAGCTCCCAGCCTGTAATACATTCCAGCATGGAGATGCCTGGATTCACCTCCACCAACAGTTCCCACCATGGCCTTGGCCATGGAGGAGTCAGTCCTGCCATGCATTCCCACCCCTCCTCTAGTGGTAGCCCTGGGCTGGGAAGAAATCCCTTTCTGGTGCAGAGAGAATTTGAGCTACCCAGAAGAGAAAGGAGCAAGGACCCTTGGGCAAGGGCAGGGGAAAAGCAAGGCTTCAAACTGTACATTGACAGCAGGAAACAAACCCCTCTTTCTCTCTCTCCTTTAAAAGTTTGTGCTTGTTTGTCTGTTGTTAAGCAGAAAACTCAGACAATGCCCCCAGTAACTACCTGCACTGAACCCTTAAATCTCTGAATTCACCTGGCAGTCTTGCCATCCTCTTCGTCACAATATTTGTGTATACCATAAGTCAAACTGTAGCTTGTCCTTAAAATGCTCTGACAAAGAGAGATTCATCTTGAAGGAGGCAGGGATGCTGCAAATGTCCATCCCATCCAGCACAATACCAGGAGGGAAGGAGCTGAGGATCTCCCAGTGAGACTGGTGTAGCTGGTATGCTCTTTGCTTGGGTCTTTGACTGGGCTCAAGGGGACAAGGGACTTGACCATGGTCCCATGCCTGCTCCATTCATCTCTAAGCACTATTTGGGAGCTTGTTCAGGAGTGAAGGTCAATGCAATCAGCAGCGTTGTCATAGCAGAGCCTCCAATGGTTGTGCCTGAGAAGTTTGACTTGGGAATTAAAATGAAGCTGGTTGCATCCTACCTATTTGTTATCTGCCAGGCTGTTCCTCCTACACATCAACTTCTCTCATATGCATTCAGAGGCTGCATTAAGCCAGGGCTGCATTTAGGCAAAACCTGTAAAAGAAAGACAAGAGAAGAAGATCTCTGTTCTTGAGCCCTCGGCCCCAGGAGAAAATGGGGGGGACTGTGGTCCCAAACAATGAAAAACTGAACTGTTGTTTTCTCCCCTCTTGGCAGGGCATCCTTGAAAGGAAAATTCCTAAGAGCAATCTGTCCATCCATGCATTGTGGTAAGAGCACTGTACATAGAAAGGAGAAGGGTCACCATGACAAACTTTTTCTCCGGGCGGTGCCATGTGTGACATGGAAACACAGGATGTGGAGCTGTGTTTCTTAGGGGGTCTGTGGCACAGGAGAGACTCCTGTTCCCTCAATGGACTGAGTATCGGTTGTTTGGAGGGTGAAAGCCTGATTAGGGTCCAGATTGTGTCTCGCTGTAGTTTGTTAGAGTTGGGTGGTTAGTGGAGGAATGTTTTGCAAGGTTTTCATTTGATCTTTGTGTAGTTTTTTTTTTCCCTTCTTTAGTTTTCTCTTTTCTTTAGTAGTAGTAGTTTAATAAAGTTTTTTTCTGTTATTAAGCTTAAGCCTGCTTCGCTCTGTTCTAAATTCCACTTCACAGCATTCAAGGGAGGGATCACATTTTCATAGGGGCTCTGGCATTGTGCCAGTGTCAAACCATAACAACAGATAATTGCTTCTTTCTTTGCTGGCATGACCTAGAAACCCTTACACATTGGATGTCCCCATAGGGTGGGTAGAAGATGCTGTAATGCTCATATGAATGCCAGGGAAATATACAGAGAAGGAAATTTGTCCCAGATGTGTCAGATACTGTGGAGGTGCTGAATTTAGGGGCATTTTCAGAGAGTCTGAGTCTTATGAATCTTTTTGAAAATTAGGCACAAATCAGAGGGTTTTTTCCACTCTAGCTGTGTTTATGTTTATAGGACAGAGCAGTTGATGAGGACAGCAGAGCTCTGACGCCCCTGCCACCCATTTTCTGCACAACATTATAATTTCAACTCCATTTAACAACAGGTTCAAGTCTGGGGTAACTGACTCAGCTGCTTGGCAGACTCATTGGGGCAGTCAAGCCTGCAGACAGTTTTATTTTCACTGAGATTTGCAGCACACAGATTTGTAGACCAAATCCTTATAAGTGGTCACCAGGGAATATTGTTGGGATCTCCAACCCCAGCTGTGCCAGTGCTGCTGCAACAATTGCAGCTCTGGCATCTAGGGCCATTACAAGGCTGCAGTTACCTGGATCCTTTGTACCCCTGTTTCCTACAAGAGGCAGGACAAGAGCTGTGCTATTGCCAAGGCTTCAGAAATCTGGTTGGAAGAACCAGAGACCAGAAGAGCAGACGAAAATTCATCATAGAAGCAGAACACATTAGAGTTAAAAGACAAATAAGGTTCTGCAGAAAAGGTAGTGATAAACCATCCTCTCTTTCTGCGAGCTTGGCTTTTATTGTCTTACAAAGAGTATTTTGAAAGTGTGTGCTACTTTCCTGTCTTTCATTCTAAGTGCCTAAATTTGAGGATGTATCCTTATCTCTATATGACAAGCAATAGTGAATGGAAAACTATTTTGTTCTGTCATTTACTTCTTATTTGGTCCCAACACATCCTATCTTTTGGCACTATGTATTTTCTTAGTGTTATCTATGCTGTGTGTGAGAGAGTGGTGTCTGAATTGTGTTTGCAAAGGCCCTTGATAAAAAGCTTTAACAAGTAAAATTATCAGAGAGGCAGGAGTGGGCTGGTCCTGGTAGATCCGAGCACTGGCGGGCAGCAAATCATCTGTCTGCAGAGACATTAAGTGCTGAATAGGTCAGAATTGCAAGGTTTTTAGTATTTACCTAGGAGGGAAACTACTGCTCATTTCAAGGAGCTAATGTTCCTTGCAGATTTAGCTTGAACACCAGAGGGAACATAAAAGCAACAGCTGTGGAGTGGTTTCAAGGATAGTGTTTTCCTCCTCAAGCACAGTACAGTTCTATCCAATTCTCCTCATTAATCACTTTCTTTCATTTTTGTTTTTCAGCCAAAGCTTTTGGCCAAGGAGCTGCTTGACTTGGTGGCATCTCATTTCAACCTGAAGGAGAAGGAGTACTTTGGAATTGCATTCACAGATGAAACGTAAGTGTGAGAAATCAATGACTTAAGAGGAAACTCTTGGTTACAGAAAATCTTGGTGTAGAAATACTGTGTACACCAACATCCTAGACCAAGGTGTAGAGAAGCATGGACCAAATTACCACAAAATTTGAGGTGTTGTCTCAGGACAGACCATATCTACCCCCAGATTAAATTACAATAAAATTTGCACCAGAGAAACACTAAAGGTCTGCCAAAGGCTATGATTAGTCCCAGACTGTGACCTCTCAGTGCTACTGCACACCCTGTTACATTTTTCCAGCTGTTTTCTCTCAGGAGTTACACCATCCTTGGCATAAGGACTGTGTCTTGTATGGACACCCACCTTGGTTTGCAATAGGTTTTTTCTTTGTATGTTAATCAGGAAGAGGCTTCCCACACCTATATAATTTTAAAAAACCAAGATTTTCAAGCCAACACTGTGTCCCCAGAACAGCTGAGTCAGGGGTATTGCTGTCACGAGCCAGTTCCGCTCTCCTGCTGAAGTGGCAGGGAAATGTAAATTATCTGCTGGAATAATGAGTCAGGATCGGGTAATCAGAGGCTGCTGGATAATTGCACAAACATATCCGCATTCATCTCGGCAGCAATCACCCCTCTAAAGTCAATTCCTTTGGCAAGCACCTGCTTTGGACAGCCTGAGGCCATCTCAGGACACAGCTCCAAGGATGGAGGAATGCTCAGCAACAGGCATGTGCAGAAGCAGGACCCGAATCAGATGAGATCCCAGAATCCATCCCAGCTCACTGACATGAGTAGCGGAGTCCTGCAGATCTCCAACCCAACACAAATTAATGAGACTAATCCTCCAAGGAGAAACAGTAGGAGGCACTTGCCTTTTACAAATCAAGAGGAGGAAATTGCTCCTACCACTGTGTTTATTCTTGGAGAGAGCAAGTTACTCAGTGGGTGCTGCCTGAGAGGCACAGGAAAGCCATGCAGGGAAGCCACAGTACACTAGGAGACAAAAATGTTCCCTTAACAGTCCCAAGAGCACAGGTGAGAAACAAAGCACATCTCAAACTGTAACCAGAGAGCAGCAGAGCAAGTCCCAGCTCTCAGTTCAGCTGGGTGGACACAGGGCTCCCCTGAGAGAGCAAGGGAAGAAAAGTATTTCCTCTTCAGTTGTAAAATGCTTTGAAGAGAGTTGGCACAACCAGTAATTGTTTTATTTGACTGAACACTGCCAAAGAATATACTTGGGGCCTTGGGCAGAGTCTTGGAAATAGATGTCCCAAGCCAGATTCCAAAAATAAACTGGACTGTCATACCACAGCTCTTAACCTGCAACATGAAATGGAAGTTTGAAAAATTGCCTTTCTTAAAAAAATACTGAAACCCGTCTCTTAATGTCTGTTTGCAGGACACATAACCCAAACCTTTACCTGATACAGATCAGGAATGTAAAAAGAAACAGTTTAATTCTGTGACACAGACCCTCAGGACTTCTTCACTCTCCACTGAGTTTCCATGTGCTTTACTTGAAGGGGACTCATAACTAGCTGAAACAGAATAAACCTGGTTCATAAATGTAGTCTAAGGTTGGCTAAATGGCGAGTTTAGAAAGAAGAAAAGCCACTAAAGTATTAAATCAATTCTTCTATTTAAGAGTAAAAGCTCTATGAGAGTAATTTATTTAGAAATTATTTAGACTGGGGATTTCCATTCATTACTTGTGCTCTATCATGACAACCTTAGAAGAAAATCAATAGGAACAACCTTTGCGTTGGCAACTTAATAGTTTCTTGTGATAATATGGGGTCATTACTGCATTCAGCGTGACTAAAATTAGATTGTCAGACTATTAGGGAGGGGAGAATAACGCCTCCTATTTTAGTGACACAGGAACGTTTTATAGTGTGAGCTGCAGGAGAGCACAGGTCAAAAGGGTGTCCCTGTACAGCATCAGGAGCCAAGCTTCACAGGGAGCCAGAAGAGCAATATCCTGCTTGATTAAAAGTGAAAAGGGATGAAGGAACAGCTTAGGTTTTAGTTCAGCTGGTTATGAATCTCCACTAACCACCCTTTCCCTTCAGATCAGCTCCTCCAGCATTCACTGAGAGCAAGTGGCCAGGATTAACCTTTTGTTCACTGCAGATTTCCCATCTGGGCCATGGGCAGAGTTTCCACATCCCTCACTTGTCCTTAGATCTGAGTCACCTGCTCCATTGAGAGCTACCAATTTTTGCATCCCACAGCTCCCCACAGTGCAGGGTAGCACCCTTCCCTGGAATACCCTCTCATCCCTAGGAACTGTGAGGAAGCTTATTTTCACCCTCCAGCCATGTGGCAGAGCCAGGTGTCCCACATCCTGGTTGAACAGCTGGTCCAACAGAGGGTGCAGCTCTCAGAATAATGTCCTGCTCTGGCAGGACATTATCTGCTCTTTTATCACCAAGTCCACAGTGTTGCAAAATTTGTATAGTTAAACTCTTATGGCCCCATGAGCTTCTCAGATTCTTCAAAAGTAATTGAGAAAATCTGTGACCTTAAAGCGTTTTTTTGTTTCTGTTGCAGTTGATGGAAATATAAATAGTTTATATGAGTTACATTATGTGAATTGGTGTTTCTCAATGTCCATTAAATTCAGAATTGATCTGACACTGAAAGGGTGTGAGTTGGTTTATTGGTCCAAACACCTTTATAGCACAAATCAATGTGGATCCACTTTTCAGAAAACTGGACACTAAGCAGTAAAACTGTATAAACAGAACCACCTGGAGGCAAAGTACTCATTGATGTGCCACTCTTTACTTATAAAAGAAAACTGAGCTACAGCACACAATCAACAAAATGGACCCTGGGCACCAAAATCCATACTCAGTCTGTATCCTAAATGGACCCAGGTTTTTTCCCTTAAAGTGATGATGTGGTTGTTATTGACTCACTAGTTTAACTACCAACATGAGTACAACCAACAGAGTAAAATTATCTGGCTTCTAGTATTCAACCTCCCTATAGGTCCCCCAAAACTGTTTGCAGCATTATTTCTGAATACACTGATAGAAATATCTGAATGAATAAATCGATGGTGATAATGAAACAAAAGCTACTTTGTGTCTCTAAATTGAACTGTGAAGGAAATCCAGCTAGATGTGGGCATGTATGAATGGGATCCCAGTGCAAGCTGCCTAAATTGGTCCATGAAAACTGTCAGGTTTACTACATGCCTAGGGTTATATGCCCATACTTTTCCCTGTCTTACATGGGATTGTGCTCCATGAATAGTTCTGCTGTCAACAGGAAGACAGATTCCAGAGCAAGCATTCTGTGGTGCAATGGCATGGGAGTTTGGCTCCCTGATAGTCCACATTCACAGGCAGATACCAGGGACTGCTCACTGCTGCTGTTCTCTACGTGCCACACATGCACTCTTGAAAACAAGGAGTTAGGTGACAATCTCCAGTGCAGAAGCTCCCAGCGATGAAAGATTGTAAGTAGTAATTGAGTACAGTGAGCAGGTAGCTCCTGGCAGGGATTTAAGTGACCTTCCTCCTCTGAAGGAGCTTTGGATTTAAGCTCCATGCAGATGAGACTAATGAAACTCTTCAACCTAAAAACTCAGTGGTAATTAAATGTGTTATCCAGTGTGGAAGATCAGACAATCCAGTACTCAGAACTGTGTACGTGAACAACATAAATGTGGAACTGGTATACATATGTATATATATGATTATACCAACCAGTTTCTCCTGTTAAAATGCAACGAGAATGAAAAGAGCAAGTCTTTTCAAAATAAGAAATACCTTGAAGTGATTTTTTGTTCTGAGCACCATGGCTTCTCAACCCTTCCTTGTGCACGTTCGGCAAACCCAGACATTGCTGTTGAATAAACACAGAGGTAGACAGTAAGTCCATTGTCAACAGCTCGCCCTCAGTGGGATCTGGTGTGTAACACCATCAGCTGCTGGTGGCTGCTGTGTTGGTGATACAAATTCAACTGGACAGGTTCAGCATAGGATGTCAGGTTTAGTATGGCTTTTCCTTGCTCTGACAGCATTTTGTACCATGGCCTACATGGTAAATGCTCAGGTTGTACTTAGGTTAGGAATGGGTGAGCATGGCTAGTTTCAATCCCACATGTAACTGTAGCCTTCACAGCTAATTTCAGCCTTCCTGAGGCCTGTTAAAAGCAACATAACAGCACTTCATGACCAAAAGGTAAAATTACAGATTTCAAGAAGGGGGTGCAGCAAGAGAGAAAAATACCTCTAATTTTTTGGGTACCCAGACTGAGAATCTTTCCATGAGGATTATTTTTGACAGCCTGGAGTATCTGCCTTCTAAAATCCAAACCTTGTTATAGTACACATCTATGCTGAACAACAGGGAATGGTGCATGGATCTCACACTAGTATGTCAGCAGCAGAAATGATGGAAGGAAACACCCTGCATCTTGCTGCATGCCCATCTAGTTCCTACATCCAGATGAGTTAATATAGAAATCCTCACCCTCGTCCCAGGTTGAGCAGACTTGTCCTCAGCCCCTGTACTGCAATGGAGACATATAAGATGACCAGTTTGGCTTGAAAATCTGCATTATATCACTCCTTTCCAGTAGACACACTGACAGCAAGTGTGTGCCCCTAACAAAAAGTATAGGCTGCCCTTTACCTAAAGTGAAAAAAATAGAGAAAAAAAATATTTTAAAATTTTATCTAGAGAAAAAGCTGCCTGAAAGTTACAGGGAAGGGAAAACATGGGTGTCTTGGAGGGAAAACATGGGTGTCTAGAGCAGAGGATAAAATAAGCTTTTTTCTTTTTGTACTCCAGAAGATGTCCAGGATGAGTCTGAAAAGTCCCTGACTCCACATGTATCACTTGTACCTAGTTGAGACTTGGTAGTTTTACAAAACAAATGTGAAGGCTGCTTAAACTGAATGTCTGACTTCTACATGGCAAAAATTTAGGAGAGCTTCTTTCTCAACATATTGATCTCAATATATTTCTCGTATTTCTCAACATATTGAGCCCACAAGAGTGATGGGTGGAGCTCAGCAGTAATTTAGAGTCCCTTGGTTTGAAGCAGCATGCTGCGCTCAGGTGAGCACACACAATGTCCCAGCAGGGTTCCAGAGCTACCTGGGCAGGAAGGTCCCTGAGCTGCCCATCCTCTTCTGCACTTCCATAAGCCTGGTTAGCACTACAGAAATTCCCATTGAACCCAGGTGATTCAAAGCCTCCTGAAAGTGCTACTTTCCCCTTTATTTATTTTTCTGGGAAAGATGGAGACTGGGGGCTGTAAATCCACTTAATGTCATTGCTTAATTTCTAAAAGGGCTTCTCAGTTGCCCAAAGCTCATGCACATGGAAACCCTTGTGAAAGCTGAGTGTCTTTGCTGTACACAGGGTACATTGCTAAGGCTTGTGGCAATCCTAGAAGGTAATTTAATACTTTTTTTGAAAAGCAGGATGTTTTTTTTCCTTTTTTTTAGATTTTCAATGGAATGAAGAATTATTCTTGAGGATTACCATGAGCTGGTGAATAGACACTGGAATAAAACTCAGGATATCTGAGTTCCATTTCCTGCTTTATTTGCTGCAAGATTCTCCCCCAAATAATTTCAACTCTCTCTCCCCTTGCTTGTCTAGACAGCAGAGCACTGAAGGCAAGGGCTGCCTCTCCCTCTGGGTGAAATCTGGTCTGACTGAACAACAGCCAAAAGCTCACAGGATGCAATCCTAGCATCACTGAAGGCAATGGCAAAAATCTGGCCAGCTTCAGTGGGGCCTGAATGTCACCCTCAGTATTTCCACTGTGCCTAATTTAACAGGGCCTTTACCTCAGCTGGGGAGCAAGATGCCCCTGTAATACAAATAATGGTATTTATAAAGTACCTCTTGCACACACACAGCACTCCACAATGTGGGGAACATGACAAAGAACAGAGCTCCTACCCAGCAAAGCTTCCAGCAGCAAGGCAGGAATGGATAAATTATAGGAGAAAATAACGACAGGTACCATCTAGGCAAAAGAAAAGCAGCATGTGGTAATTGTAGCTGGAACGCTTCATGGAGCAGCTGTTTTTCAAGAGCTCTCTGAAGGAGGAAAAAGGAGGGCTGGGCAAACCTAGAGAGGCTATTGCAGGCATGTGGGTGGTAAATAAACTGTCTGAGACTGTAGAGTCGGGTTTAGCCCTGAGTGAAATACTGCAGGCATCGTGGAAACTCTTAACCATAAGGATTTCTAATGAAAATCTTGACAGACTTTTAATGATACAACTGCTCCAGGGGCCTGTAATAAAAAGGTGAAGCTTATAACATTTTGGGCTGTCCTGATTGCTCAGTGCTGCCAGCTTTCACCCTGACAGATTGAACTTTAGCAGTTCGATTCCCAGACTGAAACACTGCCAGGATGGTATCGCCTCTGCTCCTCAAACATTTATTGTGTGTTTTTCAAATATCATATAATAGTCCAGGGCAAATAGCACACATTTTGGTTCACGTTTTGTAACACCTCAGACCTCATTGCTGTGAGGAGTGAGAAGGCTCAAAACTGTCTCTTCTCTTGCCAGGGGACACTTGAACTGGCTTCAGCTGGACCGCCGGGTGCTGGAACATGACTTCCCCAAAAAGTCAGGACCAGTTGTTTTGTACTTTTGTGTCAGGTAAGTGCCTGATGGCAAGTCCTTCCCATGGGATACAGCTACAGACAGCCTGTTTCCTGGAGGCCAGGAAGTGATGCTATCAGTTTCTCAGAAACACCTGTGGACAAACACTTCCATAGAGGTTTCTTTTGAGCTCTTTGGCTTTGCAAACTCTTCTCACTTAAGTGTAAACAAGTAGTAGCCACACTGACACCCATAGCTGTCCACAAGGAAATGTTGTATGAGGGCAAGATCAGATGTTATGTATTTACACTTCTACTTGTGGGCTTTGAGCTGGAAAGTCCAAGCTGAGTAGGGTGGCAGAACAAAGCCATCTTTCTGCCAGGATAACCCACTTGAGCCAGAAACGTGCAGGGAAAACACTCACTTCCTCACTGGTGAGCCATCAGTTTCCTCTGGATTGTGCCCACAGTGTCAGAGACTAAATTAATCCCTGTACAGCTCTGTCATATTTACCTTCCAAACTCAGTGCTACAGTGAATCAATCACAAATAGCAAATGATGGCATTTTATGGCAGCCAGTTGGTTTCTACATGGCTGGACAAAACTATAAAAGTTTTAATGACGATTATGGCAGTTTGGGAGCTTCAAACTTCATCTGGGATTTTTACAAGGAACTGTTAGTGTTTCAAAGCTGCTGGAAGCTGGCAGTGCTTTTATGCACACAGTGCCTTTGCCTCCAAGGGAGATATTTTCTGAGAAGACAAATTTGCTCCTGCAGCTTTGAAACACCCAGAGAGAGGCCGGGGGCTGGGATGGCATATGTACAAAATTAGGTTGAGGGTTTTGACTTACTTTTAATGGATAGCTCATGTCTAGAACAAGCCAGTGCAGCATAACTGTGTCGTTTTCTGTTAGGCTTTCCACTCCAGTGTTATATTACATCTGACATCACTCTCATTCATTCCATAGTACCCACAAAAAATGAAGACCTACTTTTGAGTTTCTTCCCCTGAGTGAACCTTTTTTTTCCTCCACATAGTGATTGTCATTCATTTAACTTCCATTACAAGACAGGCTTTTCAGAAGAAGAGACTTTTTGTTCTGTTATAGCCCCATATTTAGTGGTGGATAGATCTTAGGACAAATCAAGACTGCAAAAAGCCCCGTGAGTCCAGAATTAGCCTGATATCTCCCAAGAGGACAATTTAGTCAATATTTTGGGTGCTTCAATCCATAAAGGTAGATCTAGAGCTGAGCACCTTCAGCATGTGAGATTGAGATCCACCTGTGCTTAGAACTACACAAAACTGTTGATGTGCATTAAGAACATGGCCAGTCAGTTACCAGATTTCTTTTCCAGGGGCCAAACTGGGGAATCTGTGCTCAGACAGGGATCCATCCCATGGAAAGCAGGGAAAGCCCTGAGTGAGCAAGAGCTAAGTGCTGGTCTTAGGATTAGAACTGTAAAATGTGAAAGCCAGTGCTACTGAGCCATTCTCATATTCATTTCAAAGACCACTCAACAAGCATAAATATTGCCATCTGTATTGTTTTATGAAAGTTGGCAGCATGGTGGAGACCAGTCATTCTAGCAGGATCCCAGCCAAGCGGCATCTTAGGATACAGATCCATATTACAGTGATTGAGTGACCCCTCCTGTTCTGGAATCTCAGTCCATGGGGAAAAACCCAGCATTCAGTTTTTCATGTGTGAAAGCCAGACTGACTCTGAGCTTATACTCTTACTGATTTGATGGCAGTAATGAGTTACAATTTAGATTGGACTGGGAACCAGATGCCTCAAGAGTTAGGAATGGGCATTAACTTACTATGCCTTTTCAACTGCTTATTTCCCTTGTAGATGTCAGATGCTGGCAGAAGTTGAAAAAGTTTCCCAGCACACAAGGAGTTCCCATGTCCATCCCTAAATCTGATCTGAGCAGAAGGCAATTGAAGACACCTACTCCAGTCAGATGGCTGAAGTTGGAAAGCCCCCACATATCTGTTATCCAGTGGTTTCAATTCTGACCTGGGAACTACAGCAAGGGCTAAAGGAAAGGTTCTAAAGAGACCCACCAATAGAGTGGGGTTTATTTTTGCAATCTGGGGGTGTGCAGCAGCTTGCAGAGCCATTCATAAACATACCATAAACAGAATGCTCCCTCTCCTCTGCTGCCATCAGGCAGAATGCAGAGATAATTAGTGCTGTACTATACCTAATCACAAATGTGTTCATTTGTAAGGAACTTCATGCCCATAACACCTACTATGTCACAGGTAAAGGCTTGCCAGTGGTTGCAGATGCCTTTTTGCATTTCCCAAGCATTGCAGCTGATAAAGCTTAGGCTGATGCTGGGAGTCCTGAATGGGGAGATACAAGTAATACAAGTAACTGGATGTGCCAGATGCTCATGAATTCTGTTTATTGCATCGGGATTTAGTAATTGTGTGGGTTTTTCCCTCTAGTAGAAGTAAATGTACAGTTCAATCACACTGCATAACCAGTGAAGAGATGAAGCCTCAGGCAAGAAAAGTAAAAGGTAGTTTGTGAAGAGGAGAAGCTACAATGAAAATATTTTCACCTTTAATGTGACCATCAAATGGTTTTTACCCTCAACATTCCTGCAGCAATGTTGAAGGGCAGCATGCCCACCAAAGATGCTACAGATTTTAGCCTTCTCTAAAAGTGCATTTAAAGGGAAGCCTGCTTTCTTAAGAAAAGGCTTCTTGAAAGCACTGTGGCAAAAATAGGAAGTTTCACAAGCTTTGCAGCTTGTGAAATTCTCCTCCCTTTTTTTAAATCTCTGCAGCACTGTTGAAGCTTTGTCTTTTGACAAAGGGATTTGATATTGTTGAACACTGATCTCCAGTGTCTTTCCTCTCTTCCGTTATCAAAGACCAAAAATTTCACAGCACTGTGTCAAGGAGGGGGATTTTAGAGGGATGTTTTTAGCATTGGTTTGTAAGAATTTGCTTCTTCCATTGTTCATTTACACAGTTACTGAAGCCTCCCTGTCTTCAGGTTGTCATCTAGTTCTTCAATGAAAGCTTTCCACTGAGAACAACATAGGAATCTTGGAAGCAATCAGAACTCTTGGGCAGCTGTGAACTGCCCCATGGCTATTGTGCAATATTATTTTATAAGACTCTTCTAATATCTGCTTACATTTCTAAAGACACACATTAAAGCAAGAGGGGGTGTCGTGTCTTGCAGGGGAGGAGAGGTGTTGGGCAACAGAATGGGAGTGATACTAGTTCTCACCTTAGAATTAGCCTCCCTGGATGGCTTCCTACAGCTCTGGTTGCTTGGTTGTTGGTCAGGCTACTTCCTTGCCTTAGAGGGTTTACAAGTCAGATGAGAGTCACCACTGAAGCCTGGAGAAGCAAAGGATGGGGATGAAGCAATGAGGGTTTGCCTGATTAGTTGATTTTACAGAGGCGTTTTGAGGCCAGAGGAGAACAGAGAAAATGTACCTCACACCATGAGCCTTGTGGTAAAGTGCAGGAACCTAAGTACAGTCTGGAGACCTGGGAAGCAAAGGAGGTAGAGTTTGCAGGGGTTCAGATGCAGGTACATCCTTTTGGCTGGGAAAGAAGCATTTTGCTTAGACTCATACAGACAGAAAGAAGGCAGAGTTACTCCTTTTGTGTAAAGCTTTGATGTGAGAGAGAGCCAGAGCACAGACACGCTGTTTGTTCATGGAAAGCAAAGTTGGCCAGGCTCTGCAGTGAGTTCTCATCCTCAAACAATGGCCATGTGAGATTAGCAATCCTTAGCAAAGGAACCACCAGCATGGGTCTGATCTCTTTATCTTCTGTATGTTTGTCAAGCTGTTAATTTATATGAACAAGCTTAGCAAATAAAATTCACTCCACTGGTGGATCTTTTCCCAGGAATGAATATATTTGTTCTCAGGGCAACTCCACCAGCTAAACAGTGACAACTCACTGCAGAAGTCGTCACACTAAATCAGAATATGCCTCATATGGAAAGGCTTTTCTTTCAGAAAGGCATGGAACAAAACGTGAAATAAATCTTCAGTACTCAAATACACTGTGGGGCAGAGTTTGTATCTATGGGCTGGCAGTATTCCCACAAAGGAATGCCTGTGTTCAGCAACATCTGGCATGTGTTCATATGTACTGACTAGGCTGAAGTCAGCATGGGAGCTGTGGGGGCTCAGGACTCTCAATATTGAGGCCAGACATTTTGCCAGGTTACCACAGTTACTACAGAACAAAGTGGCCCTAAATAAGAGACTGGCACTGAAATAGAGAGTGCAAAGCTCCTGGGTATCTGTGCTCCCCTTAGCCTGAAGGAACATAGCTCTGTGTGCACTGGCAGTGGTCCAGGTCTGAGGCAGGTGGGGTAGGTGGGCAGTCTGAGATGAGATTCATCACACCAGAGCTGGGATCTTTCTTTACCTGGCAGACAGCTCTATGTCACAGCTAATTAGTGCAGCCTCCCTATATAACCACTGGAAAGAAACAGGCACCTTTCAGGAACATTTCATCTGACTTATTTCATCTGACTCATCCAAAGATGACTGCTTTGGAATTCAACAAGTTGCAGTTTTAAAAAGCCTGTGTCTCTTGTCTGACCTCAGACCCCTGCTCAGATGTAGGCATAGTCACTTGATGCATCCCTCTGTCCTATCAAATCTATAAATTTAAAATTATTATTTCCAGCAGGTTGGCACAGCCAGAGTTGAGGAAGTGTTTCCTATCTACGTGGTTTCACCTGGCTATCTAAATGGAATTGGACCAGATTTCAGCTGTTAATGAGGCCTTATGCTATTTTAGTCTTTCAGCCCTTTTTTGTAGACATCTTTAAACCTGTATTCCGTTAGGAAAGGATTAATGCTAACAGTGAAAGAAGACAGAGGCCATTTGAAAACAGGTGACCTGGGAAGGAAGAGAGACAGTTGTTCTTCATAAGGCTAGCTGGACCTTAGAACTTGTCACTGAAATGCATTTCTGCCTCACTCATGAGCACCACTTATGGGGTGCAGATTCAGAGCATTCTTCTCCCAACTTCCCCAGCTGACATAGCACACCATGGCTGTGTATGCCGCTCACATCCACTCAGCTTTGCTTCTCTCCAAGAAATCAGATTAGGGGTTGTGATGACAGCAGCCTGCCTTGGCAGGAAGAGCTGAATAAAATCACACTAAATTAACCTCAGCAATTTATTTCTCTTGTACATAATGGTCTGTGTTTCTCTAGCCTCAGTTTTCTGCACCGTGGAAGGTATGTGGTGGTCCAACGCTTTGCTCCAGGCAAGGAATGAGGGAATTACTAGCTCTTGTCTCTCCCCTCTGAGAAAGGAGAAGGAGTAGACAGCCCTCTTTCTGCTCCATGGTGTGAAACTGGAATTTACAGAGACTGGAGGAAATGCACAAACAGATTAACAAACACATTAAGTTTGCATCCAGGGAAGAGGTAGAGAAGTGGCAGAATTTGCTCTCACCCAAACTTCATTACACCTGTTACCACCCAGGAGAAGTTGCTGGGGCAAAATTACATATATACAAATCATTCTGCTCCTCTGCCCTTCCTTCATCCTGTACAGAGTCCTCTGCACTGCAAGGAGGGCAGTGCCAGACCTCAGTTTGCCATGGAGCTTGATCATCCCAGGAGAGCTCAGGGAACTGCCCTGAGATGTTTCAGCACCTTGGGGTGTTCCATCCACATTCTCATGGCTAGCTGTCTCTTCCCAGAGCTCCTTGCAGCTGTGCTGTCTCCCTCACCCACTGCCAGTACCAGTATGGAGGCAGAAACTCCTCCATAAGGAGAGACAAAGGGCCATCTCCTGTTCACATTATAGCTCTACATCTCTGTGGGATGCTGCAGAAACAATAGCAAAAAACAAAATATAGAGTCCACATAATCAAGCCAGTTCCACCAAGCTGCTTTCAGGGGCTCCTGTGAGCTGTTCTGTCTATAAAGTTCATACCATGCCCCAGATCTCTTTGCACAGCATGTGTTTTGCTGGTTGGTGTGCACCAGCTGTGTGTATGCTAAGCGGGAAGATCCCAAAAGCTGGCAGCCCTGCAAACCCCCTCCTCCCAGCCAGCCGCAGTGTATACATACAGCCACTCAGACCTTGTTTGTGCTGGAAGGCTCCCTGCAGACAATTTATTGCAGCCTTCCCAGGGTGGCCCCCTGCTCTGTTCACCCGGAGGAAGGTGTAATAAATTGCCTGCGGGGAGGCTGTGCTCCTCAGAGGCTCTTTAGAGATATGAGAAACTTCTGTCCAGTCAGAAGATTTACTTGTGTGAAAAGTGACCTTTGCTTGAGGAAGGGAACTAATGGGGCTCTGCTACTTAGCACACAGCTCTGAGCTAAGCCATCCATTACACACACATCTTAATAGCAGTCTGGCTCTGGAGTCCCATAACATCATTTCTGTTTTCTGCTTAACTAGGAATATATTTGTATAAGTGAGCTGTGTTGAGAGAAGGGGATAAGTTGTTTTTCCTTTCCATTCAGCTACCCGAGGGGGCAGGAAAAGCGACATTCTGAAAATTTGTTGTTTTGAGCCACATTTTGAATGTGTTGATGCTGGCAGCATTGTCTTGTCTAATTTTGGGAAGCATTTAGACTGCATGATAGGTACCATGCAGAAATGATGAATTCTGTCAGTGTAGGATTTGTAGCTAATTTGGATCAAACTGCAATAGCTATGTCAGTGCCTACACACAGATTCTCTGACTGGGTCAAAGTCATGCAGACATTGTTTCTGTTTTCATTGTAATTTGTGTGTTCATACCTTACACTAGTGGGTGTGATGGGCTGTCATCAGTGCACAACAGGAAGGTCTGCTATGAGGAGTCCCATCACCGTGGCATTGACCAAGGGCTGAGTCAGTAAATAAGTGACCCTCATGCCAGCTTTGACAGACAAATCATTCCTTCATGTGCTGCTGACAATACATGGGACAGCTGGAGGGATTTCTATTCCTAAAATGGTCAGAAATCCTCAGATAAAAGATGCTCTCTGGATGGTGAGGGGTGGTGTTATGCAAGACAGTGCACCCAGCAAGTTAACTCTGATAGCCAAGATGTGACTCTTGGCAATGACCAAAGAGCAGGAAAGGGCTGTGCTGATGCTCAGGAGATTGAGGGGCAATTCCCGTGGTGACTGAGGGAAAGGAGGAGGAAGGCAGTGTGCTGCTGTGATCCAGTCACTGCCCTCACCTCACATATGGGACAGATAAGCACATCACTCCAAGCCAACAGGAGCTGCAACAGTTTTTGTACAAAAACATATGGTTTTGTGCAAAGATGCACTTCTGCAAGCCAAGCTAAGCTCCAGGGGACATTGCAGTGGTGGAGTGATTTACAGACTATGTTGAGCTGGGTTGCTGCTTTTATAGCTTGGGCAGGCTGGGTTCCCCATGTGGGTAGGGGGCAGAGGACTTACTATACTCGGGTCAGTGCCTTTGCTTGATGCTGTAACCAAATATGAGGGAGGAATGTAGCTGCACTACCACCTTGATTTCTTCCCTTCTCTATGTTCATACTAGAGCATTTCATATTTTGCAAAGACTCCCAGGATATAGAGCCTAGAAGAGATTAAGAGAGTTGGTCTCTATATATTCCAAAGCAGATCCCTAAATATTTTGTACATGGAGAAGATGAGGCATATGAATGAGCAAATATTCCCCAAAGCACAGGGTTCTCCAGGGATTCAATGGGCCAACATTTTAGAAGCCCTGAGAAAAATTGATTGACAGTAGATAAAGATGCAGAAAACTTCATAATGTAGTGCAGCTGGTGAGAGAGAAGACAAGCCCAGGTTAAAAAATATCCACAGCTTTTTAATTTTTTAGCTGCAGTTCCCTGTATTTCTGGAATCAAATTCACCTCCAGTGTCATGGTTTCCCTGCAACAAAGTAAAAGTTGACACAGGTGTCTCGTGCTGCCTCCTGTCCCCTGCATACCAATCCCAGGTGCTGGATGTGGTGGGGCCTGAGAATGGCACAGGCAAAGGAGACATGACATGGGATCCAAAACAAAATGAATGCAGAAGAGGAGGTAAACTGAGATTTTTAGCTGATTTTCATTCCTGACTGATTACTTAACAGGCCAACTATTTAGCATGAGCATTGTCTGCTTTTAAGTGTCAGCACATAAAAGTGTGTAGCCATAACTATTAGCAAACAGGGCTGGAACATAAAAGGAGCTGTGCAGCCTGTGCTGTTCAGAATACTCATTTAGCATGAGACACTGGACATAATGACATCTGCATTTAAGTCCATTATACCGACACATACAATTTTTCTTTTCGTGGTTAGCAAATGGCTTCATATTTTTCAAATTATCCTCTGAGGTTCTGAATGACGTGGTGAGGGATAATGAGCCAGACCTCAGGATGGATGAGGCAGAAAAGGGGTGTTCTCCTTTACCCATTCCTTTGTAATAATGAAATAAGGGGTAGCCCATTGACAGGGTCACTGAGCCCTGCTGACAGCTCTGTCCCGCATCCCAACCAGATCAGAATCAGCCAGCTGGGAAAGATGTGAATAGAAGTTTTTGGATTAGCTAGCTCCCATCAGACTCAAACTTCACAAGAATGAGGATTGTATCACTGCCTCAGGAAAGACAGACACCTGAAGTAGACAAGACATCCATTTCTTGTGGTCATGTTTTGAAATACCATTGTGTTGAAGATCCCAGTGAAATATTTTTACCATTTGGCAGGTTCTGCTTGGAAGTAAGCACATGGGCTTGTGCTCACAAATGCTATGACAATTTTCTGCCCAGTCAGCAACTCAATTGCAGAGAACCTGGTCCCTGCTAGGTGATAGATGGCCAAGTTCAGGCTGACAGGATATGGCTAGGACTAAGTGTTACAGGCAGTGCTAAGTATTTTGTATTTGACAGTTTCTTTTGGTGTATGGAAGATCAGAAGTGCTACTCATTTTTTATCTCACTGTGCACACAAGCACCCCACCAGCTCAGGTGCTTGGCAGTCCTGAATTCCTCTATTCCCACTGCAAGGACAGAGCACTAGTGTTCAAATACCTTCTCAACACTGCTAAACATGCCCATCTGCAAAAACACATGCACACCTGGCTTCACAGACAAGACCAGCAGCAGCAGTAAGGGATTCTCCATCTCCTGAAGAGCCACTTATCAAACTCCTAAGTCCAGGACCTAGTCAGGCATTTCTCTGAGCCATGAGTCAGAGGTGGGTGAGCCTGTGTGCAATGCAAGGGAGAGATTGTGGTAGTACCAGTTTCCCCCCACCCAAGGATCAGGAGTTTCCACAAGCACCAGTGTGAATCTGTGCTTGGCTGGTTATGATGGGAATTTCCATTCATCACAGTGTGAGGGGGCTTAAGCTGTCTCAGAGAAAGTTGTCAGTTAACCAACGCTTAACAGAGAGCAATCTGATCAGTAGGAGACATGTCCTCTCAGCTAAAAAGCCTTAAACGTTTCAGATGCAGCAGCTTCTGAAGTCTTCCAAGACACCTTCTGCAGTGTTCATTATTATTTCCCTGCTGCTGAGGGGGAGCAGCCAAGATAGGCACTTTGTGTTCATTACCCAGCATAATATTCACTGGTCTATTTAATTAATGCTTTGAAAATGTACTTGATGAATTACAAGTTACTGGGGGTGGGGAGGGAGGAGGAATGCAGAAATAGATTAACATTGGCTGATCTTTTAAATTTTCTCAAAAATTATTCCTTTGGTTTTACACTCACCAAGTCTCATGGGGTGTTTCCCCTTCCTGCAGACAGCTAATTTCTCACAGGCACAGTTGCTGGCTATCAAGGAACCTCTTGTAGGAGCTGCTGGAGGCAAAACTGTTTGCTGAGTGTGTATTGCAAGAGATGCAGGTAGTGGAGCAGAGGTCTTGGACACACTGTACTGCTTGTTTCCCTGTCCAACCTATCCATTATATCCCAAGCACATCAGCTTCACATCACATGAAGGAATGCTGCTCTCTGGGGAGTCCTCAACAGAAATCTGAGAGCTGCCTCTCAAAACTGATGATCTTGAAACACGCCTTCAAAGGCTCCTAAGCTTAACAGGCAAAACAGACAGAGGGGGGCAGAGAAGGGGAGAAGGGAGGGGTTTTCTAAGCCCAGATCAACAGCCCAAGCAGCTGAATGATTTTCTGAAGGTCACAAAGGAAACCTGGGTCCGAGTTGGGAATTCAACCCAGATTTTTGTTTGCTTGTTTCATTGCCTTAGCAGCTGGATGCTCCTGCCTGCCTCCTTAGTCATTGACACTGGTCATTGTAAAGTATGGGTTTCTTCATTGCGTTCATAAAAGATGGAATCAGGAGGAGATGTGACAGAAACTAGTCATAAGTGCAAAAAAAAAAAGTGTCTTTCCCTGCCCTTTTTGTTGTCACTACACCAACTGTGAATTCAGGGTAATCTACTCCAGTTCAGGTTTTCTGAGCTTGTCACACAGAAAATCCCACAAGAGTTCCCTCTGCAAATCTGTTTTCTTTTAAGTAGCACTAGTTTCCTGGTACACATGTTCTGCATTTGTCTGGGTGCATGTGTGAGAGCCAGTAGCTTCCCAGCTCACTCCCCACTCTGGACATCACTTGAGAATTGGGTTTTCTTTGTGAGATGAAGTATCATGTGCAGGCTCTGTGCTCCCAGAGACTTAATTTTGTACAGAAAACGATCTCTGTCCATGTGGAAAGCCTTGGGAAAGCTCCCTGCAGCCTTAAGAAATGCAATATTGCCCTCTACTGATGATGAGAATGGGCGCATTTGAGCTGCTGAAACAAAAAGCTTTTGGCTACCCTTCGCTGGGATTCAAAATGGAAAAAAAATGTTCTTGTTTTCTTCTGACCTTGAAATAAGAAAACCTACCATCATAACTCGGAGAACACTGGTAGCAGTGATAAGAAGAGAAGGTTGTTCAAGAACCACAGAATGTGTAAAATTAGCATTATTATCCATGAATTCAGCAGATGGGAAGCCAACTGCACTCAGAGAGCAGATCTAGTAAGAAGGTTCCTTTTTTAATGCATCAATTTTTTAATTTCTAAAGCCAAGTATTTTCTTTATTTGGGAAAAAAAAAAAAAAAAAAAGGCCACGTTAAGGACAGGAGGTAAAACAGTGAAAGCCAGAAAAAAATAAGAAAAAGTTTAATCTTTGTGCTTCATCATCACTACATTCAAATGTTTTTGGTGTTTTGTGGGTTTGATTTGTTGCTGGTGTTTGCTTGGGGTTTATTTTATTTTATCCAGGTCTTATTTTTATTTCTCTTCTGAAGTGGGAGAAGGAAGAGTTAGACAGACAGGAGCCCTTCAGCAGATGAACAAAATGTTTTTCTCACCCTAATAAGCAAGGAGTTGGTTCTGCCTGTTGGCAAATAAAATGTTTTGAAGAGCCTTCAGCAGGCACTTAGGAGCATTACAAAGCTGTGACCTTTGCCCCTAAGAAGGTTGCATTTAAGGCCCTGGACTCTGCAAATAGCTGGATGTGGACAATCCCTTCAGCACTTGTGTGAAGCTTGAGGAGTGTCTGCAGATCTGTCTGCTCCCAGCGGGGTCAGCAAGTGGGGCTTCTCTGTAACTGGGCCCTGCATGTCAACCCAGATTTCTAAGGAATTTGGGTTTTCAAAAGTCCCTGGTGCAGACACCATTTCCCTGGCACCTTCCCTATTCTAATTGCCTCTGACAAGGCACGATAGCACTGGAATTTATGTAAGGAACATTGCTGTCACTGCACTGCAAGTTGAAGATCACTAACAAACAGCATCACAATCTATTTCATTTTCCTTACCTAAAACACTAAGTAAATGCAAAATTCACCTTAACATTCACTGAACATAGCCAGGCTTTCTTTGTTACTACAGGAACACACAATATATCTCTATTGAATGATCAGTCATTAACATTGACAGTATCCAGAGCATTTTTAAAAAAAAAAAATTATCTCAAGGCAGAATTAAGGGCAGGAGTCAATTCTCACAAAGCACTCTCAAAGTTCATTACCAAAGCATCAGACCTTCAGAGCAGGCAGGACATGGAACACTAAATAAATGTACACATATCATGGGCTTTCCACATAATTGCAAATATTTGGGGCAATCAACCAATGCAAACGAGTGGCTTTTTCTGACACTGAGGGTTTGAGCTTTCTCCTGAGTTCTGAGAAATCCCTTCAGCTCAAAAAAATTAGATTATGGTCATTCGCTTAACGTTGTTATTCATGATACTGGTAAACTATGGAAGGTTAGTAACTACTGTCTTGCTGTGAGACCATAGATATAATATGTAAAGAACCCTTAATAAAACTTGCTTTATGCAGAGCTGAAGGGGACAGGGATGGAAGCCGTAAGTGCATTTGTGTAGATTAATATTTTACAAGATGCAGGTTAACAGCACAGAATTGTTGTGATGGGTAAAGGAGTGATGAAGAAATGCTGATGGTGAAAATGTGATGGCAAACAAAGGTGAAGCTTACAAATAAAAACAGAAGAAAGGTTTATTTTAAGTCAAAAACAAAACAAAGGATTATCTAGAACCTAAATCATCTACTTGCTGATCTAGTTCCTTTGGAGTGGCTGGGGTTGTGGTGACTGATCACATCCTGGAGTGTGCACAAGCCTCCTCACCACCTCAGTCTGATATAAGAGAAGAAAGTTTGTTTTAATACATTCATCATGACTTCATTGACCACATTGTTCATTTAATTCCCATGTTTTGCCCTAGTTCCCTCGTCTCACCCCTCTTGCTTTCCCTTTCAGGTTCTACATTGAAAGCATCTCCTATCTGAAGGACAATGCCACCATCGAGCTGTTTTTCTTGAACGCCAAGTCCTGCATTTACAAGGTGAGGACTTGGGGAGCTCGGGGTGGTACCAGAGTGGGCTGAGACACCTGGATCTGCATTCCTCGCCCAAAATTTACACTGGTCACACCTGGACTTCCAGATACAACCTTCTCCTCCTTCTCCTCCTCTCACATTCCCTCACTCCTCCGTCTCCAGCTGCCACCGCGCTCGGCAGCATCTTTCCTGTCAGAGAGTGGTTCTGAGGTAAAGCAGTTCTGAAAGCAACTCTTGTGGCTGGCAGGAGGGAATCCGCGCTGCTAAGATTATAAACTGGCTGGTGTTTCGAAGGAAATGCCTGGTTTTGTGTTCCAAACGCGCTCTGGGCCGAGTGGCTGCCGTGAGGGTTTGCGGCCCGCAGAGGGCGGCAGCGCGGCGCGGCGCCATCTTCGGGCGGGGGCAGCGGCGTGTGAGGGGAGAGGGAAGGAGGGATGGCCTCGGCTGGAGGGGAACCGCCAGGATCCGCCAGGAGCGTCGAGTCCAGCTCTGGGCTCTGCCCGCATTAACCCCGAGAATCCCACCATGCTCCTGAGAGTGTTGTCCAAACACATCTTGAGCTCTGTCAGGCTCAGTGCTGTGACCACTTCCCCGGGACTGTTCCAATGCCCAGGTATCCTCTGGGTGAAGAAGCTTTTCCTGGTGTCCAACCGTGTGTCAGTTTCGTGTCATTCCCTCGGCATTTCACCAGATAAGAGTTCAGTGCCTGCCCCTCCGCTTCCCCTTGAGAGGATGTTCCAGATCACCATGAGGTCTCAGCCTCTTCTCCAGGCTGAACAAGACAAGCAATCTCAGATTTGTGGGACAGGAGGAGTTTATGGGTTTATATGTGAGTGGGGTAAAGGTGCCTGTGGGTGCACTGAACATCACCTCGTAGAGGAACAAGCCATGCACTGAGAAATGTTTTTGTATGAGTAACTGCCCTCCCTTGTACTCTTCTGAAAGACCAGGCTGCTGTCCCTGGCGCTGCCCCTCAGAGCAGCCCTTATCCAGAGATAAGGCGTCCTGGCACATCCTCAGCTTGGAGGGGTGCCCTCAGCAGAGCCACGAAGCTGATCCATCTCATGCCACAAGCCAGCTGTACATGGCAAGGTCTGGAAAATCAACCAGCCCCAGACCACACTGGTGGAGGTGGAGATTGGCAGTGTGCAGACTCAGCCAGGTGGGCTGGGTGTTTGGGACTGGGAGAGGTTTGTCAGCAGCTGGGATTCCCTGGGAGGATCCCTCCTACCTCCCTCTGTGCTGGCAGAGGCCATTCCTGTGACTCACCTCCATCTGCCAGAGAGGACGTGGTAGGAAAAGACAGATGTAGTCAGGGAGAGATTGTTTCACCATCCCACAACCCTCAGCACATTTGTGACCTGCCAAACCAAGTAGATGACACCAAATCTGGAGCCTCACTTGACATTTATATGTCCTAAAATGCAGGGACTAGCTTTGTATTTTCTAAAATCTAGAGCAGAAGCCAGAAAATTACTTTTTTTCAGTGCCCAGGAACTAGGCAGGGCTGCTGAGCTGAGCTGTGCAGTGCTTTGCTCTCCGGCAAGGCTGCAATTAGATGTGCTTAGTCAGCCCTCTCCAGCAACAAGCTCAGTGAGCATCACGTTTTGGTTCCTGGGGAAAGTTCCTTTTTGAAGTACTGCCAGGAAAAGCTTACACTGTTGTTCTTTTTTTGGAGAAAGCTTAATAAGAAGAAGAGGGGAACAAAATAAAGAAAACAAAGTGCCTGCAGATCTAAGTGAGTCTATTTTAGTCTGACCTCTCCTGAAACCATTACTTTGCACATTCAATCTGAACATCTCTATCCAAAAATAGCCCTGCTGAAGTCCCAATCTCCCATGCAGATCCTTCTCCATTTGTCTTCCGGCCACAGTAAGCCATGCTGTACTATTGAAAAAGGCACTGAATTTGAAAATTGGGTGCAAAGTGTCTTCTGAGGCTCAGGGCGAGCACCAAGCCTGGCAGATTCCTCTTCATGTCATGTTGTGGGGAACTTGGTGTCTAAGCATAGACAGTGCTTGTCATTCCTGCAGCTAGCACATGATGTCGCATGCTGCCAAACCTTGAGAGCTTCCTTGTTGTACCAAAACTTTCCTTCTTGGACTTCCCATGGATACCTCCAGCCCTGGCTCCCCTGCAGCCCAGAAAGATCAATGTGTATGAAAGAGGGAAAGGTGCATGCACAATATTAGGAATTAAAACTGTGCTAGTATCTCAGACCTTTCCTTGTTGATTCTCCAGACACACGTCCTCAAACATCTCCTTGCTCAGGGTGGGGAAGAATAAAACTGGGGTCTAGTTTGGGGCTGCTAGTCACTGGGTTGCCACCTGGCCCTGTGTTAGGTGCTGTGTTCCTCTGGCTGTGCCCATTGCAACTCACCAACCCTGTTGAGTAGTGAGATATTCGTGAACCCACACACCCAAACTTTTGCACAGGATCGGCAAGACACTTGCCAGAAAGGCCAAGCCACATTTGTACTACCAAAGCAGACAGGGCTTGGCATCAGGCACTGTCCCTTGATCAGACAGACTGCTTAATGACTCGCACGTCTGGCGTGGGTTTTGGCCTGTGCCAACTGGCTCTGCCCCAGGCATTGCTTTGGCGCTGATCAAGGGTGTGCACCTGTTCCAAATAGGCAGCACAGTGGTGGAAACCCCATCTGGGACTGGGGGAGAGAGGGTGAGCATTTAGTAATGAGCTCTACTGCACCCCACATACCCTTGGGGCCAGAGAATGGGCTCTGGCTTACTTCATGTGCCAGTATAGACTTGCCATAGCATTGACACATGGTTGCACTGGCTGTTTTATCTGTGCCGTGCCTGATGCTTGCAGACAGGAGGAAGACCAGATGCTCTGGTTCTACTCTGCATTGCCCCTTGCTATGGGATGTGCCTGATAGCTCCAGCCCAACCCTGCCTGCAGCTGACTCAACCTCTTGCACCAGCCTCTTCCCTTGGCACGGGCTCATCACTGGTGCAGGTGCCTGCGTGACTCAGGCAGTTCAGCTGAGAGGGGAAAAGGCGTGTTTATCGCCCGTAGCAGAGCTGCTCTTCACTCCCCAAGGAGTTGTTATGAAAGAGGTGAACTTATTTTAAAAAGCTGGCACTAGTGAAAGCCAAGGACACCTGGATCTTATCCTGTGTTTTGTTCCCTTTGTTTTTGATTTTGCCAGAGACAAGCCAATACAGCAATTGTGGCTTGTAAATGAGGTGTGGCCATGAGTTGGCTGTAGCATGGATCACAGCAGTGATCTATATTTAGATCACTCATTTCTTGCCAGATGAAGTAAAATATTAAAAACAGAAGCTTAAATAAATACAACAGAAAAACCACTACAAGAATGAGCTGAACAGTGACCCGGTTTACTGGGCCATGTCTATAGGAGACAATGTAGGAGTTCTAGTTGCAGAACAGAGACCTAAACATTATCTCAGTAAAAGGCCACTAGCTTCCCAAAGGCAGGGACCAGAGAGTCAGAAATAGCATGCTTGGCCTCCAGAGTAATGCTTGTGCCTCTCATGTCAAGCATCTTTGATCTTTGGACTGCATTCTGCACATTCAGCCAGAGCAGTGCCTGGACCCCTTGGTTCTGTCTGTAACTGCTGTGTCAGGCACAGCAGAGGAATCCTGAGAGGATCTGTTGGGACCCTCAGTGTTCTTAATGTGGCCATGGTGTCCAAGTAAAACCCTCCAAGATTGCTTTCATCAGTGGCAGGATCCTCTAAAATGGAGCAAGGAAGATCTACCAAAAGACTTGCTGTCACAGCTCATTCTCAAACCACCCCAAATCTCAGTGCTCTTGGGGATGAAAAGGACAAAACCAGGGCTCAAATACTGCATGAGCAAATATGGTTCATTTTCCTGTAAGTTTACCTTTTGCAAGGGCTAGAGGAGTCCAGTGGGGGCTTTGATACCACCTCAGTGTGTCGAAGACAAATTCTCATTCCTTGCTTCTGTGACCCAAGGACAAAACTGTGTTCCTTTGAACCATGGTCACATCTGAGGGCAAAAAAACTTATATCCTGGACTGCTTTTCACTAAATCACACAAGAAAATAAAATGTACCCTGATCCTACCCCTTCCACCTGCCTTCTCCTCACTCCTCCCCCAGGAATCCCTTCATGCCACATCCAGTTATGCTTCATTAACCAGTGCATTACACTGAATATTTAGCTTTTTCCATATCTTAGTGGGCAGGTTCTCCCTCCCTTTTGTCTCCAGGAGCACAGGGAATACTTTGAAGCCTAGCCAAGGGAGAAAACTGGCACTGCATGCTTCACCATCCAGTAGTCAGGAGGAGATGTATGTCCTTCTTACAGCAGCTCAACTCTCTTTTTCTTTTATGTTTTCTTCACCTTTCAAGGAGCTCATTGAGGTTGACAGTGAAGTGGTGTTTGAACTGGCTGCATACATCTTGCAGGTAAGCACCCACCTTCTCTCACTTGGTGCTTCCTCATGCTGCATTAAATGTTTTGATTTACCAAATCCACAATGGCTGTGTGGAAGTGTAGGGCTTCCCACCAGTTGCAGAAAAAAAATGTCTTTTCACAGTTTTCATTGCTTCTGACAAAATGGGAACAGAAGGCTCTCAAACTAGACCTCCCAACTCAGGGAGCAGGTACTACTGGTCAATATTTTGCATGCATAAAACGTATCTGTTTGCACCAGCACAGATATCCAAGACTCTGGGGTATGATGTACAGCCAGAGAAAATCTAAGTGATGAATGCAAATTCCTAGGCAAAATCCATATGCAATGGGTTTTTTTACTTGCATTTGTTTTCCCAGTGGGGTTTGGTCCTCTGATGAGCTACATAAGCTTCTACATATGCAACTGTCTGTATTCTCCAACATGGGCAGAATGGTCTAAATCAATCCACTCATCAAGAAGAGGGAAAAGGGTCAGAGAGTAAATGACCATGCAGTGTTTGGTAAATGTCTTGTTCCCAGAATGGAACCTTTTCAGGGTAGCGAGGGTGGGTTCTGTGAAAGTTCTATTTTTAGAAGCATGACTGTGGGAGCACATCAGATGTAATCATCAGATGAGCCTTGTTTCCCCTCTCTTATGGTCTGTAGTTTTAATTTTTTTTCCCATCAGCCACAAAGCTATGAGGAGCCATGTGAGCAGACAAACCAGCTCATCAGACTGCACTAATAAATAACAGTGCACTGCACTTCTAGAGCACTTGCCATGTTAAAGCAGCAATTAATGTGTAGGGATTTGAACCTTCATTAAAATCATTTTATGTAACAAGAATGGAGTGAGAGAGTCAGGATGGAGGACTCAATTAGCGGCACATTATAGAAATCACATATTGGCTGTTGGGGGAATGCACATCAAACAACGGGCTCATTGTGGGGAGCAGCAGTGGGGTTATGAATCTATTGTCTGCTCATCCTAGTGAATAACTTAGTGCTTAGTAACTGTACAACCAGACCCAGAGCTGTAACTAACCCTTGTTGCTGGGATTGTTTCTTGCCACAAACACAGGATGTTACCCTTATTCCTGTAGTAGTTTGATGTGTAACTTAATGAAAACAGTCAAAACAAGCCACACCCTTGCTGCCTGTAAGCAGAAACTACTACAACCCGTGTTTGTGACAGGATCCAAGCAAAACAAAAGGAATCATACTGCATTTTGCTCTACTTCTTGCTGCAGCATTTAGGTCAAAGCACTGAATTCTGAAGAATATACACTACAAAATTGTTTTTCACATTAAGTGAAAACACCTATGCAGGCAAGAGCATATCCTTTGGGCTTTGTTCTGTATTGAACTGTAATCATGACATGCTCAAAGACTCCTTCGTATGAACCAGAGAAGTGCTTGTCTGCCCTTCAGTTCACTCAGAGGGAAATGGAAAGATAGTAAAAGTCTGTCAGAAATCAAGTGATTTAGTCTGCAGCCCTATTTCAAATTGTTTTATAACCAGAACAAATTAAAGCACCACCAGAGCTCTGAACTTTACCCCAGCCTCAGGACTGAAACACCAGTGGATGTGGGCTGGCAGGTTTTGTGGGTAGATGAATGGATGTAAAAGACAAAAGACCTAAACACAAAGCCCAGTCCTTTTGGCAGTGGAAACTCCCTCACTGCACAAATTACATTCTTGCACCGTGCTTTCTGTGTAGCTGGTGGCAAATGAGGTGCTTTAATATGAATAATATGAAAGGCATATTGTCTGTGGTAAATGGAAAACGCAAAATGCGTGCTAAATCTTTTGCAGAGGGCACTCAGCAGATTCTGAGGATTCTCCAGGTGTGCAGTAAGACTAACCTAACTACTGTAGTGGAACATTTTCCAACCCTTTAATATCAGGCTGTGTTAGTAATAAATAGAAGTATCCAGATGTACAAGTAAGGGAGTTAAATACTCCCCCAAACACCCAGCAACGAGTTAGAGAAACCTGTGTCTTGCATCCCTTTGAAAGCTGACAGTGAGCAAGCTTTTTGAAAGTCTAGGTACTAGAAAATGGCCAGAATACTTGTAAAAAAGTCAGGGGAGTTGCCGTCTCAGAGGTTGCAAAGCCACTGAGACTTCAGAGATTTTCTAGTAATGTAGCACCCAAAATTTCTTATTTACTTACATTGTTTCCTGTAGCATCTTAGGTATCCACAGCAGAATGAGGAATCATCTGGCCCTGTATTAGATCTTTTGTTTGCTAATCTGCCCAACTCACTGTGTCATGGCACTTGACATTAGATATTGGTTCCAAAACCTGCATGAGGAATCAATTACAACAGGAAATTGCTGCTAAATGAATTTTGCAAATGGAAACTCTTGAATAGCCTTTTCTTTTTTTTTTTTTTCTGTTTTTAATTATATATTTTTTATTTCTCTACCTTTTACAGGAGGCAAAGGGAGATTTTTCAAGGTAGGTGAACTTAAAAAGTTTTTGCCATTGTGTGATGTGAGAATAAATCTGGTAAAATTCCTCTGTCAGACATGCAATTCAGTCATAGCTGTGTAGCAACAGGATTGCCTCTGTTAGCAAAGCAACTGTGTGTGTATGGCTGTCATAGACATCACGTTTCCTGACATAATTTCTTCACCAAACGCAACCTTTGACCAGAGCATGCCTTGCAAACAGCATTGTTTGTGATTTTGTTGTTGACAAATCTCATTATGTGGTCGTGAAGTTCAGGAAATAGACTAGTCTTCGGAAGGAAATTGCTAAGGAAATGACTCTAAAATCACTGTTATATCACAGATCCTGCCAGAGGCAACATTAAAATTCCAACACTAATTGATATTTCAGTTTGAATTTGGACAGTTCTCAAAATCACTGATTCGATAATTGGCTTTGTTGAACTTCTGCTATCCCTTGAGCCAAATCTTCAGACTTACTGTAAGAAATTCAAGGAGGTCACTGTATTTCGTGTTTCAGAAAACTGTTAATGAAATGCCCAAGAATTTTCCTGCAAGTCAACCATGTCTGTGATTTATACGTTAGTAGCAGCTGAAGGTCAGATGCTTGTTTGGTGTCTCACGTGAGAAACATGGAAGTTCTTAGTGTGAAGCTCAGGAGAACTGATGATGCTAAGAATTTCTTATAGTCTGGAGGACCACAATATCCATTGAAGTTAGTTTCAGAGAAGAAAAGAAATGGGCAATGGGATTGAATTGTCAGATGAGCCTAAAAATTGTCTTAAGTTTGTCAGCATTGCAATACACTGAAATGTGATTGTAATGACAGGAGGCTGTGAAGAACAGGCAGGTTCCACTTTCTGGTGGATTGGAACTTCTAGCCAGCTAAAATGATGACAAATCAGTGAAAAGAAACTGCATTATCCTGCACATCATGGAATCTGGGATGACATAAAGTAGCCCTTGCTAAAAGGAAGTTTAAGCTCTGCCTTATCATTTCTCAAAACGTTAATGAACTTGCAAAATCCTGGTATGCATCTGACCACAGAGACACAAACCCAGTCTTGCTTCATTTTTCAGTTCTGCCCAATTTGGAATAACTTGGCTATCAGCACTGTTTATTTAGGGGGTACTGGAGTGCATGTGGCTCTGACTTTTCAGTCTGGTTTTCAGTGCACTGCCAAGCACTTAGTCCAGAAGAGTTGTGCAAAGCAAAGTTTTGCCATTTCAACCTGTGATAAACCACTGGTTTTCCTTAGAAGAGAGGTATTTGTTTAACAGAATGTCTTGGTTATGGTGAAAACACACTCGGAAAGTATACAGACTATGAAATTCAGAACAGAAAGGAATCAGATATCTCAGAGTAATAGGACTGAAAGTATTTTATCTTCAAGTACCCATTTCCAGACCAGAAATGGAAACAGCTGGTGGAAAGTTGCTAAAAACTGCTAAAAGTTGTGTGATGTCCCTTGTAAAAGGAATGGTTGAGTTTATTACAGTGTGCTTGTGTGAGAAATGAG
Organism: Lonchura striata; assembly: GCF_050655825.1. Taxonomy (NCBI): domain Eukaryota; kingdom Metazoa; phylum Chordata; class Aves; order Passeriformes; family Estrildidae; genus Lonchura; species Lonchura striata. The sequence goes on from NC_140741.1 coordinate 69,767,300, forward strand.
GAATCTTCTTTGAGGGCACAGAAGATACCTCAAGCTATGGTGTTAACTTCTCCCACCACATCAGTCTGTCATCACCAGGCCCATTAAAACACCTCTGAGTTCTTTCCCCTGTGGATCACAGTGATTTGAAGTGGAAGGGGGATTCCTTACATCTAAGTCAGGCAGAGAAGGGGTGTCATAACAATTTGAGGGCACTGCCAGGGATCTTAATTTATAAATGGACTTTGAAGACAAATCTGCCAGTTTGGAGGCTGTTCTTGGAAAAAGGTAGAAAAATGCTACCCTGATCGTCTATGGTCTAGAAGACTTGGCATCTCCCAGGAATGTCTGTCCAGCAGCTCCCATCTAATGTGTACTGACACAGGTTTGTGTGCTGGGTGAGATCCAGGTGCTACTGAAGTCAACATGAGGTTGTTGTGGTCAAGATTTTTGCCTGCTGAGATTTGTGGTTATCATATCAGCAGTGTAAACTCTGGCAGGCAGACCAAGCCTCAGGCCAGCCAGAGGAACTGCAAGTGAAGGCAAATGTTCTGACTTCTCTTAGGGATCAAGTTAGCTTCAATGTCTGAAATTAGTTGATGTTGAAATACTGTTTAAAGTAGAAGTGGCTACTCTTTGAAACAGAAAAGCTTTGCAGTTGTGATTGTCTTGCTGCTGGGATTTAAAGATTATATATTGTGCATGGCAGCATATGTTGTGTGAAGGCTGAACTCTTGAACTCTTTGTTTTTGAAGAAATAATTTAATTCTAAATGGTTGCATGCTTGGAACGCAGACTGCTGCTTTCCCACACCTGTCCTGTCTACTGCTACCATCAGATTTATAGCCTGTGAGAGTACGAGTTTCTCTCTGGCCCCGATCCAGAAAAGTGCATAAGTACTGGCTCATTGGTAGTGATGGGAGAACTGCTGTTCCCCATGGGAGCCTTCCTGTGAGTCACTGCCGATCACCTCAGGTGCTGGGAGAGTCAGAGCCAAACTGTCACAGCTCCAGCTGTGTGCTGGCACCTGCCCATGGTGGCCAGAGTGGGATTACCTCCAAACTCCACTGCAGCCACGTGGAGGATCTGCAGCTGGTTCAACACTCTTGAATGCAGTTGCAAGTCTGTTCTTTGGGCCTCATGGGAACTCAAAAAACAGAACTAACTTACAAATTCTTAACAGTCAGCTTTCTACCTCTGTGAACTGATACATCCTCAGTGACAGCAGTTCCCACTGCTGCTTTTGAGGAAATCATCCCGTACCTCAGAATAATCACTGTGCTCAGAATACTCCTTTTTCCTTTTCCAAAAAGCAGCTCATCATTTCAAACATGATCCTTTGGTAGGGCATTACCATGCATGAGTCTGTTATCACTGCTTCTTGTCATCTTGGGCATCACAGTGATTCCCAGGTTTTGCTAAGCCTGGGGAACACAGTCCAAGCCACCCTCACCTGTCTTAAAGTAAAATGCCACAACAGCCCTGACAGATGAGTTTAACAGCTATAGCGAGCAATTATTTTGAGTCCTTTTCAATTTCTAATGTGTTTTTCATTTCAAAAACAAGCTCATCAGAAACCCTGAGTTCCTGACCCTGTTTAGATCAACTAAACAGGTTGATAAGGGGTTAGATAACTAACAGGTTAAATTAATAAGTATTAACATTTGTTGTGAGTGGCCTCCATCTCTTAGTTGATAAAGATTCAAGCAGAATGAGGTTTAAAATAAAAAGCTTTTCTTCTTAAGAAGTTCCTAGTCTTCTGCAGTAGAGTATTTTCATGTTTCTGAAAGAGAATGCCCAAATGCTTCAGCTGACAAGACTTAAATATGTTTACTTTTAGTTGGAACATACCATTAAATTTTGGACAATCAAGTTTCCTTGTTCAGCTGGTTTTCAGGTGGAACCAGACACTTAAGATTGGATCTGTGCTTTTCAGTATGAGCTGCAAACATTTTGACTTCAAAGGTGCAGAACTGCATGTGTAAATGTCCTAAACTAGCACCCTGCAGATGGATCTAAAGGTTATTAGCTCAAACTAATCTTTTTTCTAGCTGGGAGCTGAGTCACGCTTGGTTGGCAGAGCATGGGCAGGACAGATTTCAGTTCCTTAGAGGGACAAATCCTACAGGTGTGAACTCTCTTTAGGCCTACATAAAGGAATTACCAAGGCTGCCCTGGCTAATTTGTGGGGGAATACAGCATATTGTTAAAATAATTGGGATTCCCCCCCGCCCCCGCCAATTTAATCCTGCCAGACTGAGAGTACAGTCCCAAAATCTCTGGGAAACTTGCACCAGCTTTAATCCAATTCTTCAGCCTTAAACAGCTTGTATGTCAAAGCAAGTAATGCCATATAATGATCATTTGTCCCTCAGTTTAGGGATGAGAAAGGAAAACATCTGAGTAAAACAAAATCCTGAACCACTGCAGCTAGTTCCTCATTGCTAGATTTCTTCCAGTTAAACAGTATGAGACATTTCAAGTGAACTCCAAGTATCTCCCAGCAATATATGAAAGAATAACAAGGGAGAAAAGCTAACAGCCAGTTTCCTGCTAGGCAGAATTTCACAATAATTTCAGCATTTGGGCAGATGGTAATCTAACATAGTTTCAGGCTTACTTTTCTTTCTGTGTAACCAAGTGACATTTAACCAATTAGAATGTATTATAGGGTTAGAAAACCTGGGCTGCATTCTTGCAGCCTAATAGTAAAGATCCTAAACACTGTATTTTGAAAAGCACCATCTAATCTGAGAATCTCAGATTATACATTTCCTCCTACATGCTACAGAATGAATTACCATGCTGAGAAGTGCTGGTAACTTTAACCTGCAGTTTTGTTTTGTTCCTGATCATTGTTATTACACATGCTGGAAAATGTATGAATTTCCTGAGACAACTGCATATGTAATCTTGCTCAAAATTATTTTAGACAGTATGCAAAAATTTGTTTTTCACAAAATGTTTATGAAGTTCTGGTAGGCCTTTTGCACCCATGCGTAGATAAAGATATTAAGAGGTGGTGACTAATTAATTTGGGCAGGACTCATTAAACAGGCAGTGCCAGAACAAACCCAAGAAGTTCTGTTTTCTAGGTCCATTGTTAGTTAAAACTTACTCTGGCTTAGTAACCAGCTTTCAGGCACCCGTGCAGATGCCTTTTCCAGTTCAGTTTTCATATAATTATTCAGTCCTTTAAATATTACCATTTGCACCATAGGAAAAAAAAAAGAAATAAAGTGATCTAGGGGACACAGAGAAAGTGTCTTTGGAGCCTTTCCCCTGCATATTAATAAACCTGTGTCCTAAACACCCTTCTGTATATATCAGCCCTGGAGGCTGGACACTTCCGAATATAAAATAAATGCAGCACAAGTGACCGGATTAAACAAACACTTTCTAAATACAGTAATAAAACAAACACACTGAGATATTTCACTAGAAAGAGCATGAAAGGCAGTAAGTAAAAAAACACTTGTGATCCCACTGGAAACATTTTAAAAATTGAGGGTTTCAGTGTTTTAAAAGGAGCCGAGAGAAAAGTGACCTCATGGCCACTAGTTCAAATGCAACCTGAGTCTTTTGGATTTTTTTCATTTTTTTGATTTGACATCTTCTTGGGAGTCTAAATTAATTTGTCTTGAGATGAGTCTTGCCAGAAGGCTTAGTAAATGCATGGACCACAGAATGAAATACCTTTTTGTTCCTGGAAGTGATTACCTGACATACATTTGGTGCTTTGAGGCTGTGAGGAATTATCCTTATAATATTTTCTAGGTGCTGAGCAGAAATATTAATCCCACCCAACATCACTTAGAATGTCTTTTTCTCTGATTCTTAAAAGACGTTATCACAGCACAGGCAAACTTTGTGCCTCACTGACAGAAAAAAACAGAGGTGACTGATGTTAGCCCTTTCTTTTATAGGAGCCATTACTGACTCAGAGCTTTTCCCAGACTCTCAGGGATCATTAGTCACCACTAATCTTGGTCTATTTGATAGATTTCTGGGCTCAGAAAGTCCCTGTTTGGAACTCACTCTGTGCTTTCCCAGAAAAGTTTTGGAAATCTCTCAACTTCCTTCTCTGAGCAGCCAGCCTCAAAAAAATCATTTCAGGGCAGTTACTTCTGCTTGTACTCTGATTGTCCCAAGTTCTATTATTTTTTTCCCAGTTTCTTTCAAAATGTCAAAAACCTCAGTAAGAGCTGAGTATGCACATGCTGTAGAGGAGACAGCTCTTGGCAATAAACTGTAAAAAGCAGCAACTTGTTTTCTAGGCTGTCAGTCACAGAACAGAGCTTCCAGATCAGCAGATAACACGGTGCAGAGCAGCTTCATGTTCAAACTTGTGTAGATATTTACCTGCCATGGAAGAATAAATCTGAATAATTTTTGAGCATTTGCACTTAGAAGAGAAGAGCTCTCTGATAGCCAAATGACCATGAGGATTTGGGCAGGAGTGGGTGTTCAAACACTGTTTGTCAAGAGACTTTTGGCTTGATATAGGAGGTGTTACAGAGTGGTTTTCCATGTGCTTGGCACGGCAGCAGTTGCCTCAATTCTTGTGTGCTATTCAGCACATTTTCACTCTGCAAAATTTGAGCCTTATTGAGACTTGGCCATCTCTCACAGATTTGTCCTGACTAGAAGTTTGGTCCTGTTTTAAAACTACTTAATTGATTGTCAAGGAACTACCATAATAATAAATAACAAATGTCTATAGACATGCCCAAAATGCCTGCTCCTGGATTTATGTCAATGGTTTACCCTATGACCCAACCTAGCAATTAACCTGCAGACTCCAATTAAGACAGACCTACCTAGGTCTCAGGCAGAGCCTGCTCCTGGGATGTGCAAATGAAGAAATGCTGTGGGAAGATTTTTACAACTGAAGCACTACCACTTCTCTACAAATCAACATACAGACTGTCCCAGAGACAAAGATGAAATAGGGTGATCTGGGATGTCCATGAGCTCCTCAAGTCTTTAGCAGATATCAGGATCTCTGGTCTACAGTCTGTCTGCCAGCCCCATGGGAGAAGCCAGTGGGCTGGGACATCTGTAGCTCTGGAAGAGGTATCTGTCTCTGCAGCTCCAGGACAGCCACATGTTTGGGTAGGATTAAGGGAAGGGTATAAGAAGGCAGAAAAACTTGCTGTAACAAAGTAAGCCAATAAACATGAATTCTTTGGCACTCCTCCGTGTCCTGTCTGGTCCTCTTGGCTGTGTATTTCTACAATTTTAAAAATTAAGAGCAGCACTGCCTTCCTTCCCAAGCCTTTGAGGCTTTTTTTTTTCCTATGTGCACACAATTCCATGTGTGCTTAAAAGTGGGAAGGGAGGCATTTGGGGTTTGTAGGAGAAAATCCCACTATTTCATCTGTGAGAATCTGCCTCCCATTTCATGAGTTCTCCTTGCTCTCTGCTGCACAGTGATGCTACTCCAGCTGGCCATTGTGGCCACTGGAGGTTGCAGGGAGAAGAATGTTAGTGAGGTTGTTGTGTAGGAAGTTTTTGTGTAGCAGGACCCAAATTCAAAGTGGAGTCTTATCTGTGAAGATCTTATGCAAAGAACAGGTCACTGGGCAACCAGTTAAGAACAACCTGTGATGTGAAGAAAGCAAATTGTTACTTTTTGCAGCAGTTTGTAAGGCATTAAATAAAGATGTATAATTGCAGCTGAAAGCATCACTTTCTCTCCCCCTTGGTTTTTTTTCTCCTATATGAACATGTCCCTGGCACCCTGCTCAGTGACATGTGGCATGGTGGCTTTTGTGTCCAGTCACTGGTAGGAAGTGCTTCAACATAACCATCTGGGAGAGCTTCTCTCCAATTTTGATAATAGAGGGAAAAGTTAACTGGGCTGCCATAAAACAAATAAAGAGAGGAGAAAAAGGAAACCCCAGTGCCTTTTGTTAAGAAGGAACAGATGTAGAGACATAGCAGCCTGCCAGCTAGGTCAAGTCATATCAAATATTGTGGTTGTTTTCTTGTAGCCTGATCCTCCTTTTGAACTCTCTTTCAGCAATGAAGTTGTAAGGAATGAATTAAAGAAGCTGCCAGCCCTTCCAACACCAGCGCTGAAGGAGCATCCTTCCCTCGCTTACTGGTAATGTATCACTCTCCACAGTGCCTTGTGCAGGACTTGGCTCTGGCAGCGTGGTCTGAGAGTGGAACTGGGATGCAGAGATTCCTGCCCTCTGCCTCTGGGTCTGCCACTGACTCATTGCATGACTTAACACAAGTGGAGCTACCATCCTGGGCCTCAGTTTCCCCAAAATGCCAAATGCCTGGCCAAAAATCCACTGTAAGTGTGCAAATGTCCCGATGAAATCAAGAGGCCTAATGTGCCATTTACTTCCACAGCACTTTGCATTTGTGAAAGAGTTTTCCCAGGAAATGTCAATGTTTTGCACTGCCTTGTGTCGAATGATTCAGTTTCATCTCGCAAATCCTCTCTATATGGCACAGCTGAACTCATCTCCTTTTATATGAACTCAGTGTTGGGAGGTGGATGCTTGTTTGCTCTGTCTTTATTGCACTGAAAAGCAAGCTCAAGATAGGAGCAGGGTCACACTTAGATTTTACATACCACACATGTAGATTATTTGTGCCACCCTGCATATCCCTTTTATCTGTGCAAATAGGAAAGAATTCAGGGAAAGACTATTCATTAAAGAGGAGACACTTTCACTCCATTTTCTGCTTGTTGCTCTTTCATGTTTGCCTTTAAAGCATTAGGCTGTAACCCTGGGGTTGGATTGAGCTTCTTTATCTGCTACTCTTTTAGTTTCTGCATTTTAGTAATCTGAGGATGGCAGGGGGAAACAAATCAGACTGTAGGCTATGATGTCAGCCCTTCTCTTTGCCAAAAAGGTCATCCTCTTCTCCTAGCATGGCTACAACAGTGGAATTAACTGTACCTAATGTCAAGTCATAGGCAAGCTCATCGTGAGGTCTCCTAATCCTTTTCTGAGAATAAAAGGAGAGATTCAGAGTCCCCAGCTGAAATTAGGATCACTGACACAATAACTGTGGATCATCAAAATCTCCTGATATTTCTCTCTAAGAACCATATCAAATCTTCATGAAAAATGATAAATGTAGGCTGGCATCTCATTGAAAAAGAATGGTCTTCCTCTTAGGAGCATCTCTTTTTCCAAAAACTACTCCACACACTCAAAAGCAGTACATTTCCAGGTGGCCTGGCTGTCTGACAGACTGAGAGGTCAAGCTGAAAGCCATCTCAAGAGGAGTGGTGGGAACAAGTAGGCATTGACAGGGAAGGCAAAGCTGATCCTTCAGCAACAATGTGGCCTAGGGTTTTAATAAAGTGCCACATAGTGAGAAGAGCTGTGTGAGATCGTCGTGTTCAAAATATGAGTGTTTGCATTTATACACAAGGTACAGCACTTGCAGTTGTACTTAATTTTGAAGCGGGGGGGTCTCATGTGACTGAGAACAGGTCACAGGTTGGGAGGATGGTGTTGCCAATGGAGTAATAAAATCAGAGGCTATAGTCCTGTGACTCCCTTGTGACTTCATGTCAGTAAGCAGGTCTAAGAGACCTCTTTAACATTAGTAGTTCATTATTTTTTAATGATGGCTTTTTTCTAAACACCCTCTGAAACACTTAAAGCTCTCAGGAAGCGTCTGTTGGTGAATCAGACAAAAAGCCTCAAAATTACAGATCAAACTTCAGTGATCTAAGGGAGCAGATTTTTAAAACTGTTTTCTCACTTCTTCACATTATGTGCAGATTATGTATCAGATGCAGATTTCACCCAAACCTTTTCTGTGAGCAATCAGTTTTATTCTGCAGTTCTTCAGCATGAGCACAAGTAGTCACAAGTGAATATCCAACCCTGGAAAGAAACTTTTAAAACATTAAAGGTGGCATGTTATTGGCTCTAATTAGTTTAAAACAGACAAACAAAAGAACTTTGTACTATAGTTTTATCAGCTGAAATGGATTAAGAGATAATAAAATGGATAATCAAGTAAATACTGTGATACCTTCAGCAAGATGCTGTATAAGATCTTCGTAAAATAATGCAACATTTCCATTAGACACCATTAGAAAACATCAGCTGTTGCACCTACCAAATGTAGCAACACCAGTGGAATGAGTCCTGGATTCTTAGATCAGCACAGTTTGCACCTCTGATTCCATCTTCATGTAGTCTCCTGGTTCCATACCCTTGGTGTAAGTCTTTCCCTTCACTGTAATCTCTTGCAGCTTTCTCCAAGTTCAGAATAATCAGTTGCACATCTTATTCTCAAGCATCTTTTGGCATCTCTGATTACTGGTGAAGAAAGAAAGGGCTTTTTGGTGGGTTTGTTTATGTTTCTATTTCTTTTAAATGGAAGCTGAGCTCCTGGTCTCCTCCCACACAGTCCAGGAGTTGAGGTCCTGAATTTGGATTTCTTTTGGCCATGCATGAAAACGGACACAAAACCAATCACAGGGACTGGAGAGAACCTTTAGAAATGTGTAAACTCACAGTGCTCCTTTCCAGACACTTGTCATAGCATTTTATTTAATTTCAGATCCTCCCTAACAAGCCAGCCAAGTACTTAGCTGTCAGTAATAAGGCCAATATGAGGTGCAACAACACAAAATGCTAGATTGGGATTTTCAACAGACCAGGGGGAAAACAGACTTCTCACAGGTTTCCACAGACTTTGAATGAGAGCTTGTTTTCAGCAACCCAAAGCATCAGTGTTGCCAGAAAACCCATCTCTGAAAAGGTCAGTTGAAAATCACTATTTAGTGATTTTCTCTGGTTCAACACAGACCTGAGGCCCTGGTCCAGCTCTTGGTCCCTTGGCCAAGGTGGTGGTGGCTTCAATACAACTGAAAATAAAGACATTAGTTGTTCAATAATATAATCAAAATGAAAAAGTCAGGTTAGAAACAGAATAACACTAAGGAAAAGCAATGAATGGACAGCTATTTAAAACAGCTCAGTGTGCTGAGAAGAGAGTGGGGAACAACTGACTTTGGAAATCTGGATCTGATTATGAGAAACTCAAGGCCTGCATTTGCTTGCATGTTGTCCACTGTCCACTTCTATAAGCTGCTGGGACAGGAGGGATTTCTTGTTACTTCTAAAGATCTTTATCAGAGTTGTCTGCTGCAGAATATCATCCATGTATTAATTTCTGCAGCTTTGTGGGGAATGTTTTATGAGCTGGCAAACAGACAGCAGTGCTTCAGCAGCCTCTGTGTCTCTGTCTCCACATTAGTTAAGCATCCTCTGCCAGCCCTGCATTGTGAATGAGTTTCTGTGTCACCAACACAGCAACAAGGCAGAGCAGGGGGGAGAGGAGATGTCAGCTGGTGGTCCCAGCAGTGTCCCAGCACTCTCCCAGCTGTCAATAGCAGCATGGCAGCTGCCTGGAGATGAACAGCTGAAATGATAGGGGAGCAGGTTTATAGGCTCTGCTAATGCTCCTTATGACCCATGAATGATTTTGCTTGTTTTCCCTGGCATGTGTTGGGCTTAACCCTCCAACCTGGAGCTGGAGGCAGAAAGCAACCTCTGTGCTGGATGATCCTTCTTGCACGGGTCAGTGGGAAGGAAGTTCAGAGAATTGTTAGAGGAGGGACTGTCACACAGATTGTTGTGACCATTTGTTTTTCCAGTGTGGACATTGCTATCTGAGCTAGGTGCCCTCAGCTCCCTTTGCTGTCAGCAGAGAGAAGCAGCAGTAACCTCCTCCCAAGGAATCTGTCCAAAATAGATTGGATGACTTGTACTCTGGAGTACATGTTTCTTTCCCCAGTGACAAGGCCGGTGCTGCAGAAAGATGAAAGGCCACAGATCCCTCACAGATCACTCTTAAATATGGGTTGATTGATATTTCAGGCTTTATATTTTTTGTCCAAAGGAAAGAAGAAACAAAGGTGATACTTGCCTGGCACTTAATGGCACATCTGTCGACCACAAAACATTTTGTGGCACATACTTGTGGCAAATCTGTCAACCACAAAACATTTACTAAGAAAAATCATCAGTACCCTACCAGAACAGTGGGGGTATAGCATTGCCTACATTTGCTTAGAAGAACTGAGTACAGCCTGGACTATCCCATATTTCTAGCATGGGTTAAAAACAAAGCTCTTTGTCCTGCTGTTTAGGAAGGCTCCCTGACATATGATCTGTCCTTTTGAAGGAAATGGGCCTTGGCTTCCCTACCCAAGAAGTATGGTCTAGGAACATATCAATTGTTTTATAATAATAATTTGTAAGAAAGCAGAGCACATCCAGAATCACATTAAGTAATCAGCATGTCTAGGTACGTCTACTTTTTCCTTGAATGGCAGCAATATGCAAGCTTGATCTGTGCAATGAACTGCACAGAGTGGAAAACAAAGCTAGAATATTTTCCACTGGAGAAACTCCATTATTTTCTGAGAAGTCACTCCTAGTTTGTTCCTGTCTGACAGAGGAATTGCATCCACATGTAATCATGGTTTTAAGATGTAATTTCAAAGAGCTGTAAGCCCTCTCTGTCTATCTTTTTTTATTAAGAATGATGTTTTTTGGAGATGTTCCAATACTGAACACTCATGTAATTTGGTTATTGCTCCAAAAGTAATCCTGTTTATGATAATCATGGCAAGAGACCCAGGTTCTGCCTTCATGTGCACACCCATAACATCTGTGGTACTTGCTTGGATCAGTGTGCTGAATATGGTTTCATAGCTGTAGAATTTAGAGCTTACAGATCTTTTTCTAAGCATTAAAATGATTCTGAGGGATTTGATGGGAGAGCTGGACCATTCCTTTACTCATGTAATTTGTCACTGGCTCAGTCAGCATCCTGTTCTGCTGTGGCCTGCTGATGGAACAGCTCTGAAAAGGGCTCTTTTATTTTTGTAGGGTGAATGGGGGAAGCCACTTGGTGAATGAGTAAGGGAAACAGTTAAATAACCTCTCAGATAAACAACAGGTTTGTGAGGGAAAAGCTGGCCCTGCTGACAATCCAACAGACTGTCTCTGAATTGTTCCTTGCTGCCTTCACTGATCTTTCTGGTTCCCCTTTCTCTCTTCATTATTAAGGCTGCACAATCCTCAGCTTCCCTTCCCTCTTCTTTCTAAAAGATGTTTTGTCTCTCTAGCACAGGGGTGCAAATGGGGAAGGCAGCAATGAGAAGATGCAGTCATGTTAAGCTGGGCTGGTGAAACACTTTACAGTCCTCCACAAAAGCCCCCGTGGGCATCTCTGAACAGTCATGGTGAGGTCACCTACCATCATCCCACCCTGCTGGGCTCCTTCACACTGCCTAGCAATACAACTGGCTTCAGTTCTGCCTGGGAAAGGATTACCACATGGTGGACAACTGAAAGGCCCCATTAGGGGGTCCTGCTGGATCCAGGAAATGCAGGGAGGGAGGAATGCCAGTTCACATTGCCCTAGACCACCTGCAGCAGGATGGCCTGGGATAGACACACAACACGGATGGAAGCTCATGCAGGGCCAGGTGGGGAAGGTAATTAAGGTTTCCCTCCTCTTGGTCTGGCAAGCTCTGTACAGTATATCCAGGGGACTCAAGAGATTACCTGTCCTTGGGAGTCAAAAATAAAATACAAAATAAAGAGCAAGAAATTGGTTTTAAACCTGAGAACTTCAGTGTTCTGTCATGCTAGTGTGGCAGAGCAGGTCCTGTGTGCATTACACTGGATCCTTGGCCTATACTTTGCCATGCTGTGACCTTGCTAGCACAGCTGATTACATGCATCAAATATCTCTGCTGCCCATTCACTGGAGAAGAATTATTTAAATTCTTTAAAAGTGAACTTACATGTGTGTCTCAACCTGTCATTTGTGTCATGCTGGTCTCTCTTGGATGCTCCATCTCTACTGCTTATTGGCTCACACTCAGAATTGTCTGACACAGAGGCCCACTGGTGTGGAACAGCCTCCATGGTTCACCTTGGAACACATGATGACATGGTTCATGTATTCCTAAAATATAAAATGATGTTAGTCTCCAAGGAGCTGTTGGAAATGGGCCCCAGCTCATGCCAGCTCCCAGTGCATAGCCAGGAGTTGCAAGTTAACTCAAAAGTAAGCAAAGGCACATGAATACTTTAAGAGTAAAGAAACACAAGTTTGAGTGCCCTGGAAATATCCCGTCACTGCTGTTATTGTTGCCTCAGTGTACACCAGGAATTCAGCTCCCTGAGAGAGATTTCTGCAGAGTACTTCCCATGGTGCACCTACAGTTATGCAGTTGCAGTGAGGAGAAATCTGTCAGTCTTAGGGTTATGACTGGCCACCAATTTCTGACAGTTCTACCTGTCTTTCAGAGGACATGGTGGGCTTGACAAGAAGTTATAGCAGTTAGAATAAAGCAGGTCTTGAGAAGCTCCAACACAAATCTCTTTGCCCTCAGTGTAGTATTGTGGGCATCATTTGTAGATAAGGAAAGGAATGCAGGCAGGGAAAACTCTGTACAAGTAGGTACCATGTTTGTGAGGGAAAAGGGTTGTTCCAGAGACCCAACCCTTACAAAACCATTTTTATTCTCAGTCTGTGACTCCCCCTTTGTTTACCCTGCTGTGCACCAAATGCCCTCATCTAAAGATTTTGCTTGGTATCTTTTGATTCCATCAGTCAGTAGCTGTGTTAACAGAAGTATCTCTTCAGATTTTGACAAGATTTTTAGTCATGATAATGCCATTATATAAAACATCTAATTTTTTCCTTTCCAGTGAGGATCGAGTCATTGAACATTACAAGAAACTAAATGGTCAGACAAGAGGTCAAGCAATTGTGAAGTAAGTGAAAAAATAATTATTTCTTTGTGACCTTTGTTTTATTAGGAAGTATTTCTACAGAACTGTAAATACAATATATAACTATGCATCCCATCTCATGCAATGCTTCATTTTAAAGTATTTCTTGGCATAATTATTTATCAAAGTTTTTTTTCAGATCATCCTCTCATTCTCAGACATGTTATTCTCTTCTTTGTGTCTTGCAGTTATATGAGCATTGTAGAATCCCTCCCAACATATGGAGTGCATTATTACGCAGTAAAGGTACGTGCTACAAGAAGGTCCTTCACTGAACTAAACTCTTGTTGGAGAGGGAGGGAGAGAGGGACAAACAGCCATCCTGCTCTCAGAATACAATACACTGCTACTAAAGTCTTGTTTCACTTCCTGATGTAGGGTAAACTTATTTCAGCTGTGTGTGCATGTTTAGTAAATACAGTTCCAAAGAGGAAAATCCTGTTCTTGGAGATAAAACCCTTGCAGTCCTATTGTGCTGGAGTGTTCAGCTCAGTCAGCAGCATGGCAATACCAGTGAACCACCACCAAAGGGACAAGCCAGACACATCTCTGGCAGACAGTCCTTTCTGTAGCTCCAAGAGGTCAGATCTTTCCCAGATGGCAGATCCATGAACACCTGTTTAGGGCCAGCCATGACCTGCATACTGTAGCTCCCCTGACATGAGATATGTAGATGGATACAGAGATTGTGCATCATTTTAATGCCAGAACAGTCTTATACTCTAGAGATAGGTAGCACATTCTCATCACCATACAGCTGTCCTCTTCTATGTGGACTTCATGCAGCTATATTCATGAAGTTGCTAATTACTTTTGTCTAATGATTTATCACCAAAATTTCCAGCTTATTATTATTATTATTATTATTATTATTATTATTATTATTCTTTGCCTGACCAGCTGTGTAGGTTTGTGGTTTTTTAAGTAGAGAAATCAGAAGTAGAGAAAGCTAGAGCCACATTCCCCAGAGCATATTCCCTCATTTATCACCCCTGAAGTTGTGATGTGTTTCATCATTATCTCTCTGCACAGATCACATGGTTTTTCATATCTCTGTAATGTCTTGTACACATGGAGTACTAGAAAAATGCAAATATATGACTACCTGTCTCAGGAGATGCTTTTCTAGTCTATTCCTGCTAATAGGATGCAATAATAAAGTTATTATTATTTTGCAAAAATCATTAGCCTCATCTTTTCTCAGAGGACACGATCTCTCCAGTACCCTTTGCATCCAGATCTCTTAGACTACTCTATATCAAGAAAAATCTAGTGAAGTGGGCTGGGTGTTCAATCCTGCAAAGACTTGAGAGCTATTCCAGTGAGCTCCCCATGGTCAATAAGCAGCAGTGAGCAGCAATGAGGCAGCAAATATTGCACATAATAGGGTTTGCTTCTGCCTGATGTGGGGGTTTGATTTTGCTGTGTTTTACCCTGCCATTCTCTATCACATTAACAGAACAGATGTAATTTCATTGAGGACTTCAGCTCAGTAAATTGCAGAGACTGGGATCAGATATCAGCCATTACTCCATAAGGACATTTTATTGCACACTCAGACACAAAGCAGTTGGGTCCGAGCCTGTCAGACCTTATCACTTGGTAGCTCTCAGATCCCATTACTGCTGCATTTTCGAGACTAATGCTAAAATCCCTCCACATAATTCAAGTCAGATGGGTGATTTGCTTTCCTTCTTCTCCAATCTCTGAGTGTTCCGACTGAATAATTTACAGGCAAGAGAAAGAAGATGCACCACTGCACAAGGGACCCATGTCAAACTTCCTCAGCACCCCTGACAGCATTTTGAGTAACTTGATCACACGTGATGTGTTTTAAATTGTTTTATATGTCACGGCCAAAAGTGAAACAGATCTCTTCTAAACCCTGTGGAGCTTTGTGACTTGCGGGAACTCAGCAGGGGGAAATTCAACAACACCCATTCAAAGATATTACTTAGAAACAAATCTTCATCTTGAACAACCACACAGGAAATCTCCAGCATTTCCCCATTGTATTCAATATAACTCCCCTTGTTTTCTCTTTCAGGACAAGCAGGGAATTCCATGGTGGTTAGGACTTAGCTACAAGGGGATTTTTCAATATGATTACCATGACAAAGTGAAACCAAGAAAGGTAAGTGTTTACTTTCCTACTAAGATCTGGGCTTGCCACACATGTCATAGCTTGAGTCAAGGGTGTGATGTACACCAAATGCTGGCATTGATTAATGTGATTTTTGAAGGATGTTTGTTTTCTCCCAAACTTGTCTCTGTGTCTGCAAAGAATTAATGGACAAAAGTAACTCATAATTTATGGAGGAAATAAGTGTCCCTTAATCTTGCAATTTACTTTTTTTTTGTGTGATTCATAAGACATAGATGGGAACTCAAGGACTGATCCTCTCAGGTGCTGGAGGCCTTCCATTCACTGGCAATGGTGGATTGGGGGTGCTCAGCCCACCTTTGATATTGTATTGTCAAGCTATAAATTATCTGAGGCAGAAAGGGATGAAGAGACAGGAAAACTGCTTCCATTTATTAAAAAAGGAAAATTGCATTATTTTCTCAGGACCAACATTACATTTGATAAGCAATGATTTTCCTAACTGAAGAGTTAATTTCAAGGTAGCAGGGAAAGCTGACTTTTAACACATGCATAAAAAAAAGGCATGGGAAGTTTTGATTCTTGAGCTCAGCCTACGAGGGGGACCCATGTGCTCTGATTTTTCCACCTAGAATGCCATCTAATATAAAAGACCTCATTTCTGAGCACATGCCCTGCAGGTGAGAATGCAGAGTCTGTTAGCAACAGTGTTTGTTGCACTGCAAACCTGTGGAGACATCGGGAGACAAGACTTCAGGCTGGCATACAGGCTGCAGGACTGGAAGATTTGGAGCAACTAGGCAGCTATTCTGTGGATGCAAAAGCTTCCACAGTGAATTAAATTCTGCATTTGTCTTTTAGTTGTGTCTGTACCAACTCTTCTTTCACCTCCTCTGGTCACATTCAAGTTGGACGCTGCCTGGTGCTCACAAAGACCATCTTCTATTAAAATGAACTAGTATCAAAGTTTTGGTAGAAAGCTGCTAAGGAGATAGCAAGAGACAATAGGTGCACCAAGTAGCCTTTCATTCACTGAAGGCTATTAATGGGACTTTTATTCATTAAAAGAAAGGACAAGGAGAGTAAGGAGATCTTCACAAAGACTAAAATACACATCTATTTGGGATCAATCATTACCTGCAGGGCAAGCCATCCTCACACATGGTAGTTTAAAACATGCCTAGGCTAGGTGTTTGCACCCACATATCTCCAGCAGTGCCAATCCCCCAGGGAAGACATGTACTTAAAAGATGCCTTCAGAAGTCAGTCTTAGGAATACAGACATTTCTGTGGAAAAAATGAGTGCTCTGCCATGACAGGACTCAGCCTTTCACACGTTATAGCAATTATTGTCAGCCCTCTTGGGATGAGTGGGTCAGTGGAGAGCATCAGAAGGAAGGAGAGGAGAGATCAGGTGCTCTAACTGCATGAGAGGAGACACATTTCCACCAGAAGGGTCAAACCTCCTTTCTCAGCTTGTCTACTTTCTATTCTCAGCTGTTCAGTGTGATCTACTCTGTAGCATTGGTTTTGGAGCTTGATAAACTTGTCACCAGCCTGTGTCCCTACTAACCTACCTCTAGCACTCACACTGCACCTCAAATCAGGGGCTTTAGGCACCTCTGGTCCTTATTCTCCAAGTGTAACCCTAAAAAAAAATAGGGTGCTGGTTTCCTCTTTATTGGGAATTAGTTTTTTGGGTCTCAGTAAATCATGTATGAAATCCAGCAGACCCAAAACAATGGGTTATATAAACCTTATGTAGAAACTACTAAGAACTGTGGCAGAAAGGAAACTGAGGAAAGGTTGGGTGGGAAGGCAAAGCAGGAATTTCCAGGCTCAGATTTGTCCATTGCCACAATCCAGAGACCACAGCAGTGAAAAGAAAGCCTAGATGAGCATTTCTCTGCTACATGATGCTTGCAAACCCCATCTGTTGGCAGAGCTATTCCAAAATGAACAGCCTAAATCAGGGATGGGACTTGGACAGAGTGGCTGAGGCTTTGTTATTTCTCCACGGAGTGATTTTACCTTCTGTGGAGCAAGTAAAAAGACTTTTTACCCTACACAGGTGGTAAAACCCCTCTGGCAAGAGCAGATCAACTGCCTCAGTGAGGCGTAGTGTTTAATCCTCTTGCTAATTAGATTGTAAAATTGCACTTGATAACCCTGGTATCTGGGAGCAGCCTGCCACAGTATCTGATTCATTTCACTGCACCAGCATATGCTGGTTCAAGTCTTTGCTGTGCAAATGGGATGGGTAAACTTTACTGAACTTTCTGAAAGGTAAAATTAGTGGGGGAGGGGGAAAGAGATTATGGCTTTTCTGATCTTTAATATTTTGTTCCTGCACACTGCTGACACCAGAAACAAATTGAAAACTTACAATGGAAAAATAAGTCTCCCTGGAAAAAACACAAACAGAAAATTTTAGAAAGAAACCAGCTGAAATCAAGACATTTATATTAAGTGCATATAAAAGCCTTGTTTGTCTTATGAGGAGATTGTAATGTTTTCCTTTATGTCATCCTAGATAGATTTCCATGTTTCTTGTGCTTGTGAGTAAAACTGTAACACACTAAGCAGCTGAACCTATCTCAGGCGATCTCATTAGCAGTCACTCAAAACCATGATTTCATTAAATTGCTGGAGTAAATCAGCCATGTGTCTCTAGAAAACTAACCAGGTTTGTCAGCAAGTTAGATGAGACTGGAGAGGGGAATTGAGGCTGATGCAGGGCCAGAACCTCATCCTGCTTGCACTGTTCCCACTCAAGCATCAAGTTCTCCAGCATTACGGGAGATGCAGCTGAGATGGGTATCTGGCATCTAGTCCTGGGTGGTTCAGATGGGAATGAAGGGCTATTAAACTGGAATGCAGTTTTACCTAGACTGCAGAGACTAATGTGTCTCTGTGTTTCTATTTTTATGTTCCTTCCTGGCTATGCTTGAATTTTGTGGAGGCCCTGAATCTACCCAAAACCATCACTTTGAGGGTCATCCTTTTTCTTCTGTCATTTGGGGGTTAGCTCACAGACTCAGCAAAGCCCTGTCAAATGCTTCCCCTCTTCCCCTTGCCTGTTCTAGTGCAAATTTGGTCCCTATGAGTTATAATCTGCTAGCTGTACATTCTTGGGTATGAAATAATTGCAAAAGTTTTGGTATACTACACAAAATCCAATGCTCCAGCTGAACAAGAAGAAAAGAGTATCGAGTGTGGAAGAATGGCTGCTGTCCTGCCAACCATATATTGAGGCATTCTGGAAGCTGGGCTTGCAGAACCAGTGTCATTTGTGTAGAAGCCGCTCACAGCTTCCAGGGTGGGCAGAATCCATTTCCCTCTATGTTAAACTTAGCTTCTACAAACACTTTCTTGTGAAGAGAAAAGACCAAACCCATGATATTCAGAGAAGGGTCATTAGGAGCAACTGGAAAGAAAGCCAAGGCACTGCAGCAGCCCTGTGTGAGCATTTGTCTGTGAGTGGTGTGTGTCATTTTAACCAGCATGCAGGGATGTGACTCCACTCCATCCCA
This sequence comes from Lonchura striata, assembly GCF_050655825.1. NCBI lineage: Eukaryota > Metazoa > Chordata > Aves > Passeriformes > Estrildidae > Lonchura > Lonchura striata. The sequence goes on from NC_140741.1 coordinate 69,785,725, forward strand.
AGAGACCTGTACACAGAGAGCCTCAGCATAGCCTGGAGCTGTGAGATCTGCACATCCAAGTAGTAGCACCAGGCATATCTCTGTTGTTCTAGTGAGATATTCCCACTGATTTAAGAGCCCGAAGGCATTTTTTGTGCAAACAGCTTAACAGTTAGTAAACAACTCCAAGCTGAAGAGTGAATGATTAACAAAGTCAGCCAAAGGACTGCCATATGGCAGATAAAAAGAGAGAGAAAATGTTTAATTTATCACAAAAAATAAAATTACATTAAAGGAGAGTCTTGTAATGTTTAGTTGCTTTGTAAGAGATACATCTATATGGTGTTATCTCATTTTCTTCTATAGAAAGCTATTGGCAATGAAACCTAAAGTGAGCCTTTTTTCTCAGACTCATAAACATTATCAGTGCTTACATTATCTGGTTACTGAAGAGAGCCCAAAGGGAATAAAGGTATTTAGAAATAAGATAAAATGTGAGGCATCACAATATTCAGCCATTAATGTAACTTGACAAAAAAAATTTCTTGTGACACCAGTTTCTGCCATTCCTTCTCAGCATTACCCTTTCTCTGAGATTAAATGAAGCATGCTGTGAGAATGCTCTGTCCCTTTCCATAAGGTCTCTGCAACAGTCTTTGGGTTCTCATGACAAAGTATTTAATTTTTAGTTTGTAGCGACATCATGTATCTAAAGCAAAAGTAACAGGTTGACTTCCCATTTAAACATGAAAAAATAAGAGGCAAGTTGGACCCATCCTACCAAGCAATGCAGAGCACAAATAAATTCAGTAGTTGTAAGTGTCTGATCAGAGAAAAATCACCTGCTTGTCGAAAGCATGAGGAAAGTAATCAGCACATTAATTGTGTCCAGAAAGTGAAAGATTGTTGTCCTGTGCCACTTGGCCTTTTGCAAACAACAAGAGATAGAGTGAACTTTCCCAATTCCAGAGGCAAAATGGGATATTTACACAGGAGGAGCAATAGCCTAATTAAGAGCTGCTTTATTGCAGAACAAATACATCCTCTCTGCTTTAGGACATAATGAAGAATTGTCAAGTCAGTAATTGCATTGATGGAGTGGTTAAACTCGTGCTTCCTGTGGTGAAGGAATGACAGACCAGTAACTTAAAAAAACCATAAAATAAGGATTGATGTGAAATGTACATAAAGTAGTGGATGACAGGGAGGAGGAAGCTGACAGATTGTTATCTGTCCTAACTGATCATAGAACACAGGGAGAGTCAAAAAGGCAAAAGAAACATGAAATTCAGATTAGTTACTGGAAGCCCAATTCACTTGCACAGCTCCTTGCCACACAATACAATAGAGGACAAGAACTCAGAAGGATTGAAGATAGCACTAAAAGTGTGAACTTCCCCCCAGGGTTTTAACATTGGGTTGGTTATTTTCAAAGAGAATTTTGGGAGGGGTTATAAATCCTGGTGTTCAAGGAGAGTGTTTGATTTGACACCAAGTTGGTTTCTGTTGTCAGAGGTAAGGAGCATGTGTCTCACTCCTCTCACTGGCATGCTGCTGAGCCACAGGGTGTATTCAGAACAGGCTGGACTTTCTCTAGGGCATCCAGAATCAAGTGAAATCAGAAAACATGTTGGACTGATGTTTCATTGAGCTCCTCGTCATTTCCTAGGACTTTGCAGACACCTTTGCATTGTAGACAGGGATAGAAGATTTCAAATTTACAAATTATAAAAAATGAGCAGAAATCATTTCCAGGGAATACTGGTTTAAAAGGTTGTGGAGTCTCAGTGGCACTGCTGTAATAAATTATTCACTGTGATTAGCAGGCTGTTAAGGACTACCTGCTGACTCCTTCTGCTCTGCTCTTTCATTTCTCTTCTCATTGCTGATCCCTTGTGCTTCCTGGGTTATGGACTTGGCTGTAAACTGAACCAGTCTTCAGGTCACAGTGGGTTCAACTAATTTTATAGTGCAGTAATTCAGTCTTGGTTTAGTGTTTGGAAATGTGGAGCATGGAAGGAGGGAGACATATACAAAGTGAGGTTCCTTACCACGCTGCTCCTTCTCATAGACACAGGTTGCTCACCCAATTTCTTTCCTTAAAACATAATACCCAGACCTGCAAACACTGAAAAGCAGGCACAGTTTAAAGCCTTTCCCTGCAGAAATGTCCTATTCCATCCCCATAAGACAGGAGAACTTGTTCTCACCAGTACCTTTTTTGCTGCTGTCTGCCCTCATTTGGGGTTTCTACCATCCAGCACAAGGCACTTCCCCTTTCAGCACCCACTACTTCATGCCTTACCACTGTGCCAAAGAGCTGCCAAACACACTGGGAGCTGAATAAATGACATCAAAGCACACTGGGCTGAAAAGCAGGATTATGTCCCTGACACTGAGAACTTCCACAGGATTTGGCTGGACATGCCACTGGGCTATGATTCAGTGAACATTTCTTTTGGCAGCAGTATCAGCTGAAGTGGCCTTCAGCACTCTCCTCCCCCATCACAGTCCTGCCCCACTGCTCACTTCCTCCCCTGGGCCCCTTCCTAAGCCATCCTGGTATAGCTGTGCAGTTGGGAAGGAAGCTGCTCCAGAGAAGGGATCAGACTCTCTTAGCACCAGCCAGCCATAAAAAGTGGTCACTCTTAACCTCGATCAGTCCCCAGTCCCGTTCACCATCTGACCCACAATCAGCAAAGCTGTAGGAGCTGGATATGTATACAGGCTGCATAAATAACTGCAGCCAGAAAAAGAAACAGCCATTAACCTACACAGTAACTTTGTGGAGTGAGACAAGAGCTTCACAGCTCAGAACAAGTTGGAAGGAGTACAACTGCATGGAGTTTGTCATGGTTGAACCAGGATGAATCAACTGTTAGGTATAAGGTCATCATGCTCACTTTTTCCTCCACATAAAAGTTGGTAAAAATTTGCTTCCGTGTGTCTCCCAAAGAGGGCTGATTTCAGACAGGTGAGTAGATTGTCTAGGTAAATAAACTTTTTAGAATCATACAGTAGTCATTTACCTACCATTCTGTAGGTAAATAAGTAGTTTTATCAACTACAATGCTTGCAAACATTAATACACAGTCTAAGGCACTGCTGTTTTATAAAGAAACCAGCACTATTCTGGTGGTTTAATGTGCTGTGGTGATACCATTAGACATACAGTTCCCAGGGTTTTCTGTGAGAATTTACATTCAGAAAAGCTAGAGCATGACGTTCATCCCATGATCCAGCCAAGTCAAGACCATGGCTACCATTAAATATAGGAGTAGTCCCATCAAAATAAAACTCCCTTCTCTAAGTCCTTTGTCGTATTCAGATCTTAAACAGTAATTCTGTGTAAAAGCAGCAGCCAAGTCTTAAATGATTCTGCAGCACACAGCAGGAACTTCAACAAGATGCAAAGACAAATCACTCCGACAGCACAAAGTGAAACAAATTGGACCTCAGGGCCCTGGAATTAGGGTGGAGATCTGGAGAGAGATTGAAACCTCCTTGAGCACTTATGCTTGGCTCTGAAGTGGTGGCAAGCTCCTCTACACCCCACCCTGCTCAGATGCTGTCTCATAGCTCACCAGGGCTGCTCTGAAGGCTTGGACACTTTTATCATGAGATGAAGCCATGCAGGGGTCCCATTACTCTGTGGTTGTGGCTGTGAGGCACCTTTGGTCAGTGGTCTGGGCAGGAGGCTCAGAAGGTTCACTGCAGCCATCACCATGAGAGTGGGATTGCTGCTGCCATGGCACCCCCTGTGCAGACATCCAGAATCATGGGAGTATTTTCAGTCACACAAACTATTGTGCATCACCACAGCAGCATGAGATGGGAATGTGATTCCTGTAGTTTGGTTCCAAGACAGAGGTACTTTAGCAAGCCACTGGAGAAGACATGAGGATCTTTAAGAGAGAAAGTAGCAGTAATGCTTTGTGGGCAGCATAAATCCTTCTAGGCTGCCACAGCTGATTCATAGACTACAAACTGGGCATCCTTTATCTAATACATGGTATATTGTGCCAGAAAGGAGAGCTCTTCAATGCAGAAAGATCCAGTCACTTTGATGTTCTTTCAGAGAATAAAAGGGAGAAAGTTTAACTTAAACAAACCAGGGAGAAAAGGTTCTTTGTAGATCTATTGATTTAGACACACACAGCATGGTGACAGTAGTGCACAATCTAACAGCAGCTACCAGATATATATGTGCAGTGAAAGTGGATTGGGTTGTATATAAAGTCAAAGTCTAATCTCCCAGTCTGTGTAGTTACAGAAACAAATATCAAGTTGCATTATTTAGACAAATAATGCTTTGTCCAAATAGCAGCTCTTCCCTCTGTGATCTGATGCTCTGCTGTCTCTCTGAGCCAATAAGCCACTTTGAAATTTAACAGAGAATTGTGTTTCTATAATGGAAATGGTTGCAGAGTGGTTATTATATAGACCTAGATGCAATTTGTGTTCGGTCAAGCCAGAAATGTTTGCAGGGGTGGTGTGGTCCCACAAGAACAACACACAGCAAAAGGGATCTCAGATTGGACCAGAAATTGTTTGTCTGTTTGGCAAAAAAAGGCCTGAAGCCTGAGGCAAAGAAGTAATTAGATAGTGAGCTGGGATTGCTGACAGACCACTGAAAGTCCCACTTAGCCAAGCTATTCTCTCATTCCATGAGGGTAGGGAGGACAGCAAGCCTCTGGGAAGACCATTGGTAAGGCTTTTCCCACATCAAATCACACAGGAAATCTTTTTTTTTTTTTTTTCTTGTTTTGAGAAGTGAAAGAAAAAAAAATATCCCAAAGTAATAAAAATAAAGGAATGAATGGAAGTGTGGCAGGATGGAGGACTAAGTTATGGTGCAGTGGCATCCCCATCTCATGACCCAGGGACAGCCGCAGCAGTGGGTTACACTAATTCACAGGTGACAGCCCACGGAAATCTCTTGGTAAATCTGTCCCTGAAACAAGAGCCCATTTGTTTGAGCTAAGATGGTGCTGTTCTGCCTGGACCAACTCCTTCCTCATTCACTCTAACTAGTTTGACAGAGGTATGATTGATGGGAGCAGGGTTGGCTTGAGGCAGCACACAAATCCATGCCCGGAAACCATGGCCCCACTGAAATCACTGGGACAAAACTGCCATTGACTTCGCTGGGGCTGTGATTTCCATAGAGTTTAAGGCCAAAAAGGGACCGCTCACAACCTCCACTCTGACCTCCTGCATAACTCAACTCCTACAATTTAGCTTGCTGGTTTTTTCAGTGGAGGAAATTACATTTCCAAGGAGGAATTTTTTTTGTTATGTTTGTTTTGTCTTTAAACTGCAGGACAAAAGACTTGGGAGCTTGTGGCTTCGCTCATGCAAGCTGTGTGAAAATACTGTCATTGTTTTAGTTCCATTGTTTAATACCAGTTTTAGTATTGGGATGTCATCCATGCTGACTCTTGCCCATAGCGTAGGCAAGGGAAGGGGTTGCATTGGGACTGTTAGGAATGTTTCACATTATTTCTCTGCCTTTCCTAGAAGCCATTCAGAGTATCCAGGCTGGGTGGTAGTGCATGCATTTGGAGGGATGATTGTTCCTTCTGCATAGAGTGATTTAATAAGGCATTAATCATCTAGGAAGTGGCAAGACTTGAAGGACTGGGGGATGCCACATAGGTCAGGAAGTCCAACAGCAATTACAGTTGGTCATTTATTAATCTTTAGAATCAAAGAAAAATATGGGTCCTCTGGAGGTCTCTAGTCCAACCTCCTGCTAAAAGTTGGGCCACCTTCAGAGTTTGATTTGGTTACTCATGACCCTAGTGTTTGAACACCTGCACTGATTATTTTGGGACTTGGAGTTTTACTTTATGTATCTTCTAATAATTTATCTTGCTGCAACCCCACAGCCTGTGTCTATTACCTCTTATACTTTCACTGGGCACCTCTGAGCAAAGTCTGTCTCCATCTTCTTTGTGAATCCCCTTTGCATCATAAAACAGAGTTACCAGCAGGTAGATCCTCTGTAGATTTCTGCAGATGATTTGAGTCTGAACAGCCACCCAGAATGCTATCTGGAACCCTTGAGAGTGTGTGCATTCAGCCTGTGCCTCATCTCAGGTGATTCAGCACACTGAAAAGAGAAAGAAAATGAGATTTTATTTGTTTCCTAAGAGACCAAATGCAAAATGGCTCATATTGTGTCCCCACAGCATGCCCAGCCATAGTGCATGCTCCCCAGTTCAGTACCAAGTCTGGCTCTTCTGGGCACAGCAGGCAGAAAACAGTATCAAGAACCCCATACCCTAGGTTCAGGATTTGGAATTATTCCAAAAGGGATCATTCAGGCATGTTTCTCTAAATGCCACAGTCCAAAGAGCATTATGCACCAACCTTCAGTGCTGGCCTTCAGCAATCCCCTCTGTCCTGTGCCTGAGCTAAAGGGCAACACAGAGCAAGCAACAGCCTCATTACTGCCAGGGGCTCCCAAATAAATGGCACAGTACTTCCACCGAATAATCTGGCAAGGCTCCCTGAGCATAAAGGGACAGAGCACAGCCCAGTGCCTAGCACTAACTCAGGTCCCCACACCTCTCCAAAAGTCCAGGTCACCCAGGCCATGAGTGACCAAGGCAGAAGCAATCCCTGATATTTCATTCAAAAGACATTCCCTTCTTTATCAGGAACCTCCAGCATTTTTCAAACACTCTGACGCTGACCCTACCTCCTGGCATGTGCAAACTCCTCAGTACCAGCTGCATGGTCAATAAAAATGGTAAAATATCCTTCAGACTCACATGGCTGAAATGGATGCAGACCCCGGGCCTCCTCTTTTCCAGGCTCAGCTTAATTAAGGACCAGCCAGCAAACCACAAGCGTGCTCACAAAAGAAGATTGCGTCTGAAGGGTTTTGACTGCAGCTCTTTGTAACTAGTCACAAACATCTGGTGCCTGACAATCTTGCCAGCCTCTTGGAAGGGGTTTCCAGTGAGAAAATTCCTGTAGCTTGCACCTGAATTCTCCACAGCACACCATGCAGCACTTGGAGCTCTCTCTTGGCTCCTCTTCTAAACTGCCAGCTTTTTAGAATACATTTCTGGCACTGGTTTCCCCATCATGGCCTCCCCACCCACTACAACACATTTTAAACAGTGCATGTTGTCTGATGGGGAATAGTTATTCCCTTAAATGTTCACAAGTTGATAAGCAGTTTTTCAAATTCAAGTGATAGTGTCAGTTCCAGTTTTATTGGTATGATGAAACAGAGATCATGGTGGGGAGAGGCCCCTTGGAGGAGAGGGAATAAGGGTAATTATTTTCTCTTCTTTTACTAGCCTCTTTCACATGTATGTGTGAGTGTGCAGCTGTGCTCAAAAGCCAGTGGATACTTCCTTAAGTATCTGTTGAAGATTAAATCGTTTCATGTGCAGCCTGTAATGATGGCCACTACCAAAAATTGTTCCCATCTGAAAGCTGCCCAATGCTGCATGATCCAAAACGAGCTGCTGACCTCAGAAGAGAACCCAGCAGGCAAACCATCACATCGCAGACTTGGCCCTCTGCAGCACCGCTAATTGTCCCCTTGTCTGCGGGCACTGAGTGAAGGCAGCTACTCAAGGGCAGGAAAGCTGTGCTCTAAGCTTGTGTTAATGGTTGACTTTCTCCTAAGCCATGTTTCCAGTGTGTTTGGGGAGATGCTGTCCCAGTCCCTGCTGAGGTACTCTGTCAAAGGGTCATTGCACCTCTGATGCAATCCCAGTAACACCAATACAAATTGTCCCACCCACATGTGCAGGCATTGGGTTTGGCCTAGGAAATTAACCAAAGACAATCATAAGCTAAATAACCCAAAACCAAACCCAACCTCAGTGCAAGGAGAGGCAAACCTGACATGAACATGGATGTTTTGATTCATACCAGCCCCAAAACCAGCATGCATCTGTTGTCACTGCATTTCCACAAGATCCTGTTGAAATTATGACCAGCTCCCTGCTGAGGCTCTATTCCCCAGTGAAGGTTGCAAGCACCAGCGTGGTAAAAGGATCTTGATGGGTAAAAATTACGCTTCCATTTAGGAAGACCTACTAATGGCACCTTGTGCATCTGTCACTGCATTAACAACATAAATCTGAGACCATACATAAGACGGGCAACTGGTGAAGAGAACAGCTTGCTTACATTAGGAGGTCTGGCTGAAGGGGCACCTTCGGCTTTGTTTCTCTGAAGGGATTGTGATCAGTTAACAGGAAAGCGGATACTTTCCTGTGGGTATTCACATTTTTGCAGATTGGATTCCTTTTGTATAGGAAGGGGGAGACCTCTCAGATCGATGTGGAAAAAAGGAGTGGTACACTGTAGAATAATACTTGGGGAGCAAATGGAGCACAACTACAGCAATGGTAAAACACACATGTATGTTTGGGAAGCAGAGCTATGGAATAAAAGACACAAACTTAGGTTGTGGGGTCACTTCCACCCCCTCCCTCCCAAGAGTCTGGATTTGCCTCCTTCTGCCAAGGAAAACAACAAAACTAAATATAAAAATGCATCAATCTGGAGAGCTGCTCCAGTGCCCAAAACGTAGGTGTCTAATGCTGTTTTAGGCACTGCTGGTGATCCAAGACATCTGCGTGGGGCTGGCAGATACAACTCCGGACCTATGTCAGGCTCCCTCCCACCCGGGGCAGCAGCCAGGAGCCAGGCAGGGAACCTGGGGCATGGAAAAGGGCACTACATGCCTGCATTTGGGCATCTGAACAGCTTCCCCAGAGCCCTGTGTGTTTGGACAGTTGGAGTTAATCATCAAAGAGAAACAAGAAACAGAGCTTCCCTTACCAAACAGCACTGTGAGATTTGGTAGCAGAGAGGGTAAAATAGAACAGGATCTGAGCACAGGGGACAGTCCAGCAGAGACAGAGGAGGAGGACGGGCAGGACAGCATCCAAATAGAGCAGCTGCCAGCAGCTCAGAAAAGTTTCAAATTCCTTCTATGCCATGCCGAAGTTTAGTCATAAATGACAACGGGGGACCTGGGGACACAGGGGTATTTTCTGAAGGGTGTGATCTGCTGGCCTTTTAGACTCTTATGTGTTCCACATGTCAGAACCTCTCCCAAACACGTCCTCTGTACATGCCGTGCAGCACAGCCGCGTCGTCCTCCCCGCCTTGCAGATGGGCATCTGGAAGCACAGAGGGATGTTTTCAGCTTGACCCCAGTTGTTGTCTGTGGGAGTTTAGGCCCCAAACTTCCTTTTCATGCCTTTGAAGCCAGGCACTTAAAGAGGAGTCAGACTTCAGCTCCCAGCTTAACCTTTTCACCCTGTGTCTGTCCTCCCTCAGTGGGTAAAATAATGGGTGTTTCTGTGCTTCATTTGGTGTTTACAAGTTTTATGCAGCAATCAATATTTCCAGTGGAGGAATAGAATAAAATAATCCCCTAGGGACAATGTAACTCAGCCTTTCAGACTTCCCATCTCTCCTGGCTCCCTTCTTCCCCTACCCCCTCAGCAATGTGGACAGCCCAAGAATATGGGATAGCTTAGTGCCCTTCTTAATCCCTACAATTCCTCCCAAGAAGCACCCTGTTACAGAAAGGAAAAAAAATAGAGGGAAAAAAACCCCACAATCTTGCTTGGAAACTTTAAAAAATACTTTCAATTTTGCTGACCCTGAAATACCATCAAGGAGAAAATTTTGGGTCCTCTATGAGGTTTGTTTTATTCTCAAGATTTCAGCTCCACCAGCAGCTATATCAGTGCAAATCAAATTATGCCTCCTGTTTACTTATCTCCAGAGCGCTGACACTGGCAGCCGAGGCTTATCTCGGCGTGTCAGGAGCCAGCGCCTTCCTCGGGGGTAGGACAGGAACTCCACAGCAGCTACTTGGAGTGGGAGAGGGAGTGTAAATCAGGGAAAGCGCTGCTGCCTGTGCTCCCCAGCAGTGAGGCTACGTTCCCCAGCTCTGCTGCTTGCTAGGGGCAATGCAGGGAAGACAAAGTCCGAGATGCCAAAGAGGCTGCAAGCTGCCTCCTCCCTGTGGATTAGCAGCCTGGAAAACAGGGTTTGGATTTTAGCTTACTCCTTTGCAAGGAAAAGGCAGCGGTGGAGCTGCCCGCAGTGGTGACGGTGTGATAGTTTGCGGAGCTGGCACCGCGTCCTTCGCGCTGCTCCTGAGGTCGGTCCGCCCTCCTGCCTGGGAGATGGGCATTATTTCACGGGAGGAGTGTGAGCACAGGGACCATGTAAGCGCATCCCCCTGCCCAGGAGCACGCAGAGCCCTCCAGGGCTGGCCCAGGCTGATTCAGGGGCGAGGGCACGCCGCATTTCACTCCCATGAAAAGCTTCGTGCCTCAGTTTACCCCTTGGTGGTAGTGTTGGCTTTGTCTCAGTGCTGCTCTGAGATATCCCGGCAGGGCAGCCTGTAAAACAGAGGATGAGATATGACCTGCTTATTGCCGTGGTTTGTACTGCCGGGAGAGCCCGGAGCTTTGGGCGACGCCACCACGAGTCTGACAGCACCTGGGACAGATAAACTCCGCTCGGCTCATGCCCGTGCCAGTTTTACGCGGATCGCGGGATGAAAGAAGAGCTGGGTATTAGCACTTGGGTGCAGCAGGGGTGTCATCTCCTTCACACCGGGGAGAGTCTGCTGTGCCAGAGACCGATCCACCACCCCAGGTGCCAGCCCTGGAAAATGTAGTCGAATCCCGGTTTGCCTGGAGCTTGTATGTGTCTTCAACACATTCGGCCTCGCAAAGTGAAACCATCGCCCTTCCCCGCCTGCCCCGAGCACCGAGCCCGCCGCGGGCAGCGGGGGCCCGGCGGGCGGGCGGGAGGGAGGGAGGAGGGAAGGACGGAGGCCGCCGCCCGCCCCCGGGGCTGCCCCGCGGGTGCGGGGCGGGAGGGACGCGGGGCCGGGGCGGGGCGCAGCGCAGCGGGGCATTCCCGCCGCAGCGCCGGGAGCCAGCGGCGGGCAGGGCTGGGCGAGGGAGCGGAGGCGTCTCATCCCCTTCCTCTCCTTGCAGATCTTTCAATGGAGGCAGCTGGAGAACCTCTATTTCCGCGAGAAGAAGTTCTCGGTGGAGGTGCACGATCCGCGCAGGTGAGCCACGAGACGGGCCGGGCTGAGGCGGGCTGCGCAGTGCTGAGCCGGGCTGGGCAGTGCCGAGCCGGGCTGGGCAGTGCCGAGCCGGGCTGAGCCGGGCTGGGCAGTGCCGAGCCGGGCTGGGCAGTGCCGAGCCGGGCTGAGCCGGGCTGGGCAGTGCCGAGCCGGGCTGGGCAGTGCCGAGCCGGGCTGAGCCGGGCTGGGCAGTGCCGAGCCGGGCTGGGCAGTGCCGAGCCGGGCTGAGCCGGGCTGGGCAGTGCTGAGCCGGGCTGAGCCGGGCTGGGCAGTGCCGAGCCGGGCTGAGCCGTGTGCTGCCCTCGCTGCTACGCGGGGCTCGCTGCGCTTGGTAGCTGGGGAACGCACAAGGGAGAGGCAGCAGGTACCAAGCCGGGGGCTGCTGCTTCCTTTCAGCGAGACATTCCGGGTCCTGGTGTGCGTTTTTGAGCATGTGTTTCCCCTCGGCTCCTAGCAGGTTGTTTTTTTTTCCCCCTTCCCTCTGTTCTGGCACCTTGTGACCCCTGGGACTGTGTGGCTCCGGTATCTCAGCTGCAGTGCGGGTAGCACTCGTGTGTGAAAGGGGGCTTTGCCTTGTCCCCGTGTTTCAGTCAGAACCCGGAGATGAGCGCCAGATTTTGTACTCACATGTTTCTTTGTAAATAAATATTCAGTAGTGCAACGGAAAGCAATGGCACAGAACCAGAGGTTTACCACCGGCAGCCTGGATGAAAGCCCATCAGTCTTTTTGGCACAGGAGCCTTTTTTTTCTTACTTTGGAATCCTAATGTGAGAGTTCAAGGGACTGTGCTGCATCCTATCAGTGCGTTCAGCACTTCTGGTGTGTTTGCGTTACTGGATGGTTACTGCACACAGTGAGTGTATGGCTCTGAAAGATGTTCTGACTAAAAGTAATGTCTTGTTTGCACTGTAAGTATGATATCGCTGATGGAAACCTCTCTCTGCCCAGACTGATTTGATTTGTTGCTGGCAGTAGTGTGTTCCGCTGATCACTCAGCTGTGATCCAGTTTCACCTGTTTCCCACGCCTATCTGTGTACTAATATATGTACTTTTATTAGGGGAATTTTGCATGCAGTTTCTCTCCTTATTTACCCTGACATGAGCACAGCCACACCAGTAAAACGTGTGCATAGGTGCCTGTCTGCATAGGTGTATTTGTTAAAACAAACACTGAGTAGAGCAGCTCATGTCATTGTGCAGCTCCAGCTCAGCAGTACCTCTAAGCATCTGCTTAATATTAAACATATAAACAGTTGCATGAAATCTAGCAGAGTGCCTTCCCAAAGTCAAGCATACACTGGGAGATATTCCAGCAGCAGGAGCTGGGTATAGTGCACTCCTTCCCCCACCAAGGCTCCGGCAGCCGGAGAGGAGTCAGAAACGCATGCTGGGAGCGACCAGCAGCCAGGAGCCCCTAAATGCCCTAAGTTCTGCCTGTTTCCTGGAAGGAGCAGTTGCAAGAAAAAGAAAGGAAATAGATCTAGGACCTTAAAATTATGGTGACATTTGCTACTTGATGTCGTGCATGAAATGTGACCACACAGAGCAGCCTCTTCTCTCTCATTTGTATTTAGATTATAGGAATTAGTGACACAGAACAGCTTCCGTTCTTTTTTTCATTGCTCTGTTGCACTGACTCAACACCAGGAGGACAAAGCCCTGTCCTGGGCTGTCAGCCTGGTACTTTCTTGCTACAGAGCAATTTGTTTGGTTGGATTTTGTATAATTCTGATTGGGTTTTGTATCCAGAGTGGCACCATTGTAATGCAGCGCAGCACGTTGCAGTGGCATGGTGGGAAGACAGCTCTGGTTGTAGTCTCCCAGCCAAGTGGGATGGACTCCTGCAAGGAGTTGTTCAGCGTGTGGAGGTGGAGGAGTAGCCAATGCAGTGCTCTCTCCACATTCCTCTCCTTGTAGCCAAACCAGAGCCTGAGTCAGTGAAGCCACAGTCAAGAGAGCAAGCACAGCTCCGTGGTTGTGGCCAGGGCTGGGCAGCACAATGTAGGTTTTTATGCCCTGCTTCTGCCCATGGCTTCCTGTCCCCAGCAAGCCATTTAATCTCCTTTCACTGCAGTTACTTATCTCATAAAGGAGGAAAATGATACATTTTAGGTGCAGCATTTTATCAACAGGATTAATTCCATAGTGCATGTAGCATGCATGGAGGAAGTCATGGAAAAAACACCCGTGATCCATATCTCTCAGGTCTTCAAACACAGCTGTGAAAAGCAAGTCCACAGCTCTGACCAACAGTCTGCAGACGTTCTAATGGAGTCTGCTATTTTGATGGGAAACATGTACAGATTCCAAAAAGGAAAAAAATTAGAAATCACTGCTTTTACAGTGAAAAGATGAATGATTTGCAGAATAGGTTTCTAAGAATTCAGGAGTTTGAACTGAATAGGATGACTCCAGAGTTAAAGCTTCAGCCCATGTTTGAGTGCCTTAATTTTCTTAGAGCTTTATGTGCCAGTGTGCTGCAGTGGTTGGTATCCTTAGACCAATATAAAGCATCCAGAGCTGGATCCACTCTCCAGGCTCAACTTCAAGAGCACCTCCCAGCACTGCCTTAATTCCATGCCTAGTGACAGAAATGAGGCAGCCCAGCACCATCAGCTGCTGTCCTGTTGCATCCTTGGAGACTTTTCTCACAAGAACAATACTGGTAACAGGACAAGGTCTCTAGCACCATTCACAAGGAAAAGACTTGGCACAGGCTAACACTGAAACATGAGATCCCAGTTGTCTCAGACCTTGTTTGCATTGGCCACGGCTGTTTTCTCAGAAATTTCACTCTGATTTGTAGCTCCGTAATTTGACTTTAACACATTTTGAAGCACTGAAAAAGCCCTGATGCAATGGCTGTCAGCCCTCTCCCAGACTGAACATTGCCAGTAATTCTCATTTTGCTGCAGAATTCTGGCTTTCTTTCTTTCTTGGCTCTATCACAACTTTCTTTAACTGTTCACACCTCCATGCTCACCTCCAACTTTGGACAAGGCAGTGGCCCACAAGCACCAGAAGAGAGGTGGCCAGTGCAGATACAGGTGCAGGAGGGGAACCTTATCAGGCTTGAGGACTTGTGAGTGCTGGTGAAAGAGTTTACTCCCCCTTGCATGGCACAGTAGAGCTCCTGGGCTGTCCTGCAGTGTCACCTCCACACCTGCATGGCTCAGAGTCCCTGTTGACTGGGGACTCTGACACCCCTCTGTAGCGCACCCCAGGCTGTCTCTTGCACTGGTCCCTCTTCACCATCCATGTCCCTAAAAGTGTCACATTTCTGTACCCATGTCACATCATTTCGTAATCCTGCTCTACCACAAGACCCATCTTGTGGGTCTTGTGGTAGAGTGGGATTATGAACAGACTGGAGAGGAGGCCCTCATTTGTTTGGGGCTCTGTAGGTCAGTGGTGTGGTTTATTCCAGCCAGAGCTCCATCCCTGCAGTGGGAGGAGTTCCACAGATTCAGGCTGAGAGCCTCTATGTGCTCTGTATTGATGTCAGGGGCTCTGCTGGTGGGGTTGCTTTTGAGGGATGGGGAGGAATAATCAAGCAGGTTTGTACAGCTGTGAAAGCATGGGGAAACCTAACCTGTGTTTTTCTGCTCATGTTTGAAAACAATTGGGAGTCCCAGAGAGGAAATATTTAGCTCTTATTTTTCCTGTTTTTAAATTCACTCAGCTAATCACTGAGTCCCATTCTTCTCTCCAGGGCACTAGGCATCCCCCTCTGAGCCTCACAACTCCCTTCCCCCATACCACATGGCAAATCCTGCTACATCTGTTCACAAATGGGGAAATCAAGGTTCCTGAAGAGTTTCTCTCACACTCTCTAAAGTTGCCTTTGATCCCGTGGATCTTTAGTTGTTACCTGGATCCTAATATTTGGAAGCCACTGTCCAAAGCCAGAGACAGTGGAAGGTGTGAGGACTTGGCCTCAGATATCTCTGCATGTGATAAGACACAGAGGATTCACGCAGACTTTGGCCTTGGTGGCTCCTCTGGGATATGCAGCAAGTCAGCATCAACCAAACCTGGGAATATAATCTAAGATGGGCAAACTGGATGATCTTTACTGTTTGTTAGTCCTCTGCAGCTTGCTATCTTGAGGAGATATTTGAAGTAAATGCTCTCCTGGCTTGATTAGATATTAATTGCTATTAATAATTAGATACTAATTTCTAAGCATTTTTTCTCATTAACACAAGGGTGTACACAGTAGAGATAGCAGCTTTTACTATGAGATCTGTGACAGGTTCTGCCACAGAAAGCAATCTGGTGAAACCTTTGTGTAACCCCAGTTCATTCTTTTCTCCTCTCCAGGGCATCTGTGACCAGAAGGACTTTTGGGCATAGTGGCATTGCTGTGCATACGTGGTACGCCTGTCCAGCATTAATAAAGTCTATCTGGGCTATGGCCATTAGTCAGCATCAGTTCTACCTGGACAGGAAGCAAAGCAAGGTAAGCATGGGAAATTCCAGTTGTGGTGGGTGAGTCCTTCTCACTCCCCACAGTTCCAATCACATCAAGTCCAGATGGTGGCTTCTTTCCTGCCCTCCCTTTCTGCTGGAGGTCAAAAAAAAGGTGAATTGACTGAAGATATTTTCTAGTCCTGACCACACTGAGAAAATTTATATTCGAATTCATGCCTATGGGACTTAGGATTGAGGAAAAGGTTGTACTGAAACTGTGGCCAAATTGAAGGAGCCAGAGTTAGCAAGCAGATAGGTCTGGATGTTTTCCACATCTTCCACACCTGTCATAAAGTTAGGGCAGCTTCCAATAACTGAGTTCAAAGTAGCTTCACAACCTACAACTGTCTCTGGATTCTTCTTGCTGTCCCTTGATTTTTACTATTGTATTTTCCTAGAAAGGAGGGGGAGGGATGTTATTTTATCAGGGGGGCAGGAGGTTTGACAGCCTGGCCGTACAAAGAACTATTGCACAAAGGGCCACGGAACACACAAAAGAAACCACCTTGAAACCAGAGGAGTGTGTGCTCTTCCTCTTAATTCTTTTCATCACTAATTTTAGGCATACCCAGAGCAGCAGGAGATTGCTTTGATCACTTTGAAATTACTTTGATACAGAGAAAAGACTTCTCAGGCAGACTTCCCTCTCCAGATGAGCATACTGCTGTAAAGCTTCACAGAGAAAACAGAGCCTGTACTGAGTGGGTACTTGCATTGGTCCTCATCTCTGATGAAATGGCAGAATTGGTGATGGTCCTCCAAATGCCTGAAACAATCTTAACATCTTGCTATTGTTGAAAGCACTGCGTGCATTTTCAGGCTGGGGTTGTGTCCTTCCTTGCTCATGCCCTGGTCCTGTCAGATCCCTTCACAAGCCAGTTCAGCCCACTAAACTGGCAGAAAAATAATTCTTTTTCCTGTTTTCTTTAGTGCATTATTTTTTCTGCCAGTTAAATGAATTGAGTTGGCTTTCTGGAATTATGTGGAGGGCCAATGAGTGTGCTGTTAGTCCCACTCATTCTAAACCCTTCTGACATTGCTTTCCCCATCATATGCTCTGTGACTTTATTTTAGAGGGGGTAGGACTTTTGGATGCCTTGGGCATGGTTGCAGTCACTTTGGCCATGTCTCATCTAATGCAAAAATCCAGGTTTCACCATAGTTGCTGTAAACTGTATTGAATTTAGGGATGTAGCCAACTTCCCAATGCTGCCTGAGTGCCAGCTGTAATATGGACAAAATTGCATACTTACTGATGTCAAGGGAAGCTTTCCTGTCCCCCTTCTCTGCTCAGGACCATCAGGGCAGTGCATAGTCCTCTCTGGCAACTCAGGGATAAATTTCAAGCAAATATAAATTTATTTTTCTTTACTTTTAGCCAGATGGATTTGCTGATCTAGCTGCAAGGTATTTAGGTCACAAGCAACCAACAAACAAAAGGAGATTCCCTCCTCCTCCCATTTCTTTGGTAAGAAACTGGGTCTCTGAAACACCCAGGACTTCCCTTCAGTGACTCCTTTTGTTGTTGGCAGATTGTGTTTCAATTTTATCTCCCCTCTCTCACACTCCTACAGGCAGCACCACCCACCAGCCCTCATTTGTCAACCTGTCACATCTGTGACCATGTCAGCATGCTTTGTCACAATAATCCCAGTGGTCATGCTGAGGCTTTGAAGTTAAGGCATACAAATATTTTTGTCCCTTTCTCTTAAGGGAACCGATATTTTCATCTGTTGTCCTCATCTTTGACATGACACTCTCAATATTGATAGATCCATCAATTTTAATTGATCTGCTCAGTTCATCCTGCTGGTCACTTCAAGGACGCGGTGCTCATATGAGCTTCGCTTGGGAAACAAGTAAATCATACCCCAGAGTGGGGTTTTGTGAAATGTCTCTGGTTCAGCTCTCAGGGGCCTAGACAAACATTTATTGAGTTTCATGTCGCATGGGTTTGCAGCCCCTTAAATCTCAGGCCCCACTTCAATTGAATCCTCAACTTCAAAGGAAAACTTAGATATTCCTTCCTTTCATGTCCAAACTTGGCATTTCATATCATTTTGACAAAAGAAAGAAAAATAAAAACAAACTTAGAGTAAAAAGCCTGCTGGAGCTCACTGCACAGCTGAGCCTTTGCTCCAGTGATGTAGATTAGATGGTGGGAGATGTGACATAGTGATAAAGAAAGCTTGAACTCTGCTCCTCACATAACTGGGCACCAGTTGGATCTGGACCAACAGCTCCACTGGAAAGAAAACCCTTCACTTGATTTTAAAAAGAAATAAAATACGCTTTGCTTGGACTCTGACCCTTTTGCAAGTGAGGTCCCAGCCATTTCTGCAGTCTCACTCTGTGCTGAACTCCTGCCAGCTCGCCGGGTTCCCAGCGTCTCACTCCCTGCTGATCTGTCTCTCTCTCCCTGCAATTGAAGCATAACATGGAGAGTGAAAAGATCCCCAGCTTCCCAAGTAAGCTTGTCAGCGTGCAGAACTCCTGTCAGCTTCCCTTTTTTTTGAGAGATAGATGCAGCAGGACTTGAAGGCATGTCTTTGCTCTGTTGACTGCACTGAGTCAATCAAACACTTGGCCTAGAAACCTTGCGAAGTCCCATTTTGTGGGAATTTTCAACACCACATTCCTCCAAGTACAAGGCTTTTTGGCTGAATGAACTGGTAGAAAATAGGCCAAGGCTTTGAAAAAATCACGTCCAGGAAAGCCCCATCACTGCAGCAAGAGGGATAGATTCATCCCTAGTGTCCATCTTCTTCCTCATTTCACTTATGGATTTTTCTTCACCCTCTGACCCTGTCAGAACAGCACTGGGGATCAGTTTGGCTCCATGCTTTGAAATGACTCATGAATGAGCCAGTCTTTCTCCATGTAAATGAGACTTGGCAGGTCTGCACTAAGTGCTTTAAAATTTCTGAGCCTAGAGGAACTGTGGGGCTCGGGGGAGCACTAATGGGGTGTAACGCAGCTTTGCAGTGCTGTGCTGCAGCACACAGCCTGCACGGGCCAGTGCTGGCTGCTGCTCAGTGGCCTGTGTGAAATGGGCTGTTGCTCTGGTTCCTGCTGCTGCTGAGAGCCTGTCCAATGCATGAGACCACCCCACGCTGACTGGCATTGCTGCAGGCAGCAGAGGCAGCAGGGACTGAGCAGCGAGGAAAATTAACCCCATTCCTTTCAGGAGCTGTTTCATCTGCACTGTTCAGTGCAGGGTACCATTAGCACAACTGCAATCAGATCTAAAACCTTCTCTTATGGTTTCTGCAGGTTTGAATTGTACCCTCTGCAGAGAAAGCGCACTCTGCCCTGCTAACCCTGTCTGCTGGTTTGTTTTTCCTCTCTCCTGGCTCCAGGGATGCCAGGCTTTGGTCTTGTATCACCTTTTCATTTGCCCTATATAGGGTACATTTCCAGCCACTGCTGGCTTGGCCAGGACCACAGCAGCACCCAGCAGTCACATTGCCTTCACTCAGCACTTTGGTTGTTGCCCAGTCAGACAGGTAGGGCCAGAGTGTGCCCTAATTTGGACTCTGAAAATGAGTGGAAACAAGCTACAGGGCCACTTGCTGTAACTAATAACAAAAACAGGAAAACCTCTGCTTCATAGAGCAGGAGGGAGGGATGGATCAGTCCATGCAGACTTGGGGTTTGTGCCTTTGTGAGGCATCCACTGCCAGGACTCAGTGTGTTTGGTCAGACAGACACTGGGTATATCAACATAACTGTTCCTGGGGTTACACAAAGTATACATAACCCTACATATACATAGGGTTATACAGCATATATACACACCTGCAGGGGATTTATCAGCAGAACAAAGAAAGTTGGAAGACTTGTTACCTCCAAAGGTCTGGCACTGCAGCAAGACAGCAGTTCTTGCTTAGGCTCCTTATCAAGACTTCAGTAGAAGGAAATCTCATTAGATAAAAGAGTGATTCTCCTCTTCACCTGGAACTAACCTTCCAGAACTATTTGAAGAAGATGTTTCACAGGCCTTCTTTCTGGCCAGAAACATCTGATCCAAGAAACTGAAAAGTGCTGTCTTTCTCCTGGGGCTGGTTTTAGGGAGGAACTGCTGGAAATGAGAAGTGTCTAACTGGTTACCTTGGTTGAAGAGGGTTAGTACTGGTTGACTGATCTGCTCTGATATCTTGTCAGGTAGTTCAGCCTCTGCACTCACAAGGACTCCACTTTTCCCTCTTGCAAACAAGAGAGAACACATGCCCTGTTATTGGGGTTGGTGTGGAAATAAGCTTGCTAGGCATTTGGGTACCTCGGAATGGTAATGATGGAGCCTATAAATACCCAAGAATATTAAATTATGATAATACTTCTGAGAGTGTTTTCAATGTAAGGCTTTCCCTGTGCTGTCTTCATTTTCAGTCTTAAATTAAAAATACAATGTGCTACAGGGAGACATTTTCCTTCCATTATTATTTCACTGATATGCAAACAGAGGTGGGGATCACTAAGAACTTAACCTTAAGTGTCTTACCCAAAGCCCCACAGCACATAAGTAATAGAACTAAGAAGCTCAGTGGTGAGCACTCAGCCATCAGTGCAGGCTTAGTTCTTGTTGGAATGATTTCTTCTTCCTGAGGATGTGAAGTAACACTGAAAATCCCATCATGACCAGCATTCCTTGTTGTCCTGTTTCATGTTATTTCTAGTGGGAACAGATCACACCATGGTATGTGGACATCAAGCAGCTTTGATTTGTTAGTACAGTAATGATGTGCCCATCTCCTGAGTTGCATGGCCAGGGCTGAGGCTCTTCTGGCCTTGAGAAGGTGCAGAGGTGAATGCAGAGGTGATCTTGAACTGGCACTATACCTGTTTTTTGATAAAACTCTTCTTGCAGTTGGAGAGTCTTGGCAATATGTGCCAACAGCTTTTTTGTTCTGGGAAATTAAAATTGCAAGTCAGTGGCCCTGCAAGGACAGATTAATTGAAGCTCAGAAGCACAGGGCTTGTAAGATTTGAGCAATGGGCTGAGATGACTGTTGTATGTCTATTCCAGCTGAAATATTCTATTATTCTATTCTTCTATTCTATTCTATTCTATTCTATTCTATTCTATTCTATTCTATTCTATTCTATTCTATTCTATTCTATTCTTTTACATACTGTGCATTATTTACTTTCTTGTAATTACAAATTACAACAATCTTGTTGACATTTGGTGGGGAACAATGGCCATGCCCTAATGCGGCCAGTTACTGAGCTGGGCTGGCTGTTTCCTCCTAGAGTAATGTTAATGCTTTAAAGAGGTCCCTCACAGTAGGGACATTGCATAAACTTGTTAGTCTGGACAATAAGCTGAATGTGTTTTCCTGTTAGTATTTTCTTCCAGCTTCTCATGACAGCCCATTTAAGGCATGTCTTCACTGTGTCTTGTTCCAAAGCTTATTGATGATTTGTGAAGGCCCCTTCTGGCTTCCTTTAGATGCTAGAGATGGTCTTTAGCCTTTGAGATTTTCAGCAGGTTATTATGATGGTATTTCTGAAGGTTTCTTATTATATGCGGTAGAACAGTGACTCCATACATCCTTTGTTTAAGAGAGAAAAATGTGCATGGCACAGCAGAGAAAAACCCAAACAACAGGAAGCGATGCCAGAATTGTACCCACTTAAGAATGTAAAAAGTACAGCAGTGAATACTGTGCCAGATTGCTTCTATTCTTGTAAAATAATCCAAGTTTGCTGTGGAGGACTGTTTCCTGCCACAGCAAAAGGTCTTTTTCCTTCTGTAAGCTTTCAAAAGACATTAAATCATTACTAACTCCTGTGTCCACCTCCAGTCCAAGATTCATGCTGCAAGAAGCCTGAGTGAGATTGCAATTGACCTGACTGAAACTGGAACCCTCAAGACCTCAAAGCTGGCCAACATGGGGAGTAAAGGCAAAATTATCAGTGGAAGCAGCGGGAGTCTTCTGTCATCAGGTAGGTCCTTTGTCCTGTAACTGGAGGGAGTAGGGTGGGAAGGGGCATGGCCATGGTATAATGTGGAACAGCCAGAAGCTGCACTCAGAAATGAAAGTCACTTCCCTTTAGCCTTTCTGTCTGTCCAGGTGGCAGTCCATCTCTCAGCACATTGCTCCACAAACAGCACAGGCAGCAGCCTCCCCCTCTCTCTTTACCAGCACTCATTTCCTCCTTAACTCCAGGATGTCATCTCCAGTCTCTCCATTTCCAGCTGAAACCTGGTCTCTCTTCACATTTCTACCCTAAACTATACCTTGGTATCCAGCTTATGCTGAGGCAGATGGGTTTGTGAAGAACTGCCCAGCCAGCAGTGGGGAAGCAGTCACCCAGTGCAGCTCACGAGGGAAGCTGAGGCTGGGAACCAGTGATGTTCCTCAGCATTGTTGAGACACAGTGTCTTCTTCACCGAGTGCACATCTGCTTTGCCTCTCTGTTGCTGGGATTTGGCTGCTGTCCCAGGCTCAACAGAACTGTTCCCTAGCACTCTACCAAACTAGTGCCAGGGTCCTGAAGGTTTCTTCTTGTGGCTTAGAGTGCTTTCCTGTATGAGGAAGATTTCAGGTGTGAGAGAAACCCAAGGGAAGGTGATGCAGAGGAGAGCTAGAGCAGAAGGAGAGAAGGACTGGAGAAGGCAGGTCAGGAGGTTGTGACTCTGATACTTTTCTGTCAATCTGAACCAGGCAAGCTGTGTGTAAAACAGTGAGAAATGTCACTGCAGGCTTAAAACAGCAGGCAATATTTAGCAAAGAGCTGAAAGCTGCTTAGGGGAGCTGTTCAGGAGGACAAGATTTCTGGTATCACCATAATTAACAGTTTCAGACAATTAAATGCCTTCTGTTAAGCATCACATCAACTTATCAAAACTAAATGTGTTGAGATGTGTAGCAGCATAGAATAACCTTCTTAGGCTTGGACAAAGGAAGAACCTAAGAATGCAAATGCTTTAAAACTGCACCCACACTGATGTAGTAGATTAGCTTTGCATCACTGTATCCTTCATGTCTTTTAAATCCCTGCTTGGAAAATGTTCAGCAAGGGGTTAAAATGTGCAGTGCTTCCAGAGCTGCTTGCTGTGCAATTCCTTGCCTTGCCTGCAAACAGAGTTGCCTTTCTGCTCCTGAGGTCTTCTGACAAAGTATACAATCCACTGTCTGTGCCTCCCATAGCTTGGGGAGTTGCAGTAGTTCAGCAGCTCCCAGATTGGTGTCAGGTTGTTGGAAGTCTTTGTTTGTTTGGCATTTTTTTCCAGCTCTCTTGCTGGAAAGTAAATAACATTAAGTACCCCAAGAAAGTTCTTAAGGTCTTTCCAAGACTCAGCCTCCTGGGCACCATTCCTAAGTTTGTGAGAGCTACTTGGTAGTAATCCTGTTTCCATGTTAGTACATGGACTTTTTGTGTTCCTGAAAAAAAAAAATAAAAATAAAAATAAAAAAAAACCACCACTGAGGTCTGCTTCTGCTCTTACACCTGGAGAGAGCAGTAGCCATGTGAAAGCCAGCAAAAAATCAAGCCCAGAAAAGCTGGTGTAGACTCAGTATCTATCAGGGTTAAGTGTATGGAAATTCCAAACTGAGAATTGCCCATGCTGTTATTTCTGAACTTTTGTGCTCCCAGCACCTTTCTGACTGAGCACAGGATTTGTAGACTCATCAGAATTGCACAAGTGACTAGACCCACCCAGAGTTCATTGACCAGATGAGTAATTTCTTCAGTCCTGGGTAGGTGGATCTGCCTGCCTGGGTGCCTTCATAGAGGTGTGAACCTCTGTTTCTGTCAAGGTGCTTCTGGTGGGCCAGGTGGGCACAGCTGCCTCCACGTTCCTTCCTTCAGAGCTGCCTGTTACATTCTGCCAGCTCTGAGGACAGGGCTCTCCCCAAAATGTTGAAGAGAGCTGCAGAGTTTGCTGCTGCTGTGTGCCTTCCAGCAGCTACAAGCAGCTACAAGAAAATATTGAGAGAAGGTGTCTGGCAAAGGTCAGGTACCAGGGAATTGGAGACCCTGGATTGCTTCCACACTCAGACCCCTCTGCTCCAAGATTCCCCTCCCTCGAGCCTGGCTGGTGGAGGTAGCCCATCCCTGTCCCACTGGCTGGGAGGGGGCATTCACTGTCCCACTGGGCACAGTCACTGGCTCTGTCCCAGGCTTTGTGTTTCCTCCCATTGTGCCAAAGATTATCGGCACACAACCACAACAATGATGGGTTATCGCAGTACAGCCTGCACACTGGAGAGAATAAGTGCAAATGATTAAGTGGCCACAGTAGACTTCCAGGCTATAAATAACTCAAGTGACTTGAAATCACAAGGTCAGGACTGAATCTCTGCTTGCCCCCACTTCCCTATTATTCTCAGTTCTTTTTTTCCTGAAAATTACTTGTAGTCATTTCCTCCCTCCATCTCACTCCTCCATCTCACTGGAGGGGCTGTCAGAGCCATGAGGAGCATGCCAAAACTGGCATGTCTCCCCTGGGCTTGCAGCAAGTCTGCAAGGAAAAGTTTGTTGTTGCTTCCAGCTGTCACACTGTCTGGAGAAGATCCTGCTGTGCAGTACAAGACAGTCGCTGCCCCACATCACTTACAGTCTCAAGAGACAGCAGAGGGGAGATGGAGTTTTAAACTGGGAAGTGGCTCCCACATGATCACAGCCAATTTAAGACCAAAGCCTCAGCTCCTCCATTTTTCCCACACTCTTGATCTCAGGCTGTCCAGTGCAGATTTATAATTTTGATGCTTAAGTCCATTTGTGACAAGCTGATTCTTAACTTTTATCCTCATTTTGGCTCTGAAGGGGTCTCTCTAGGACAGTGGGCTGCTGTGATTTAACTTAGGGATCTTCTGCTCAGGATCTCAGGATCTGTAGGCCATCCCTGGACATATGGGGAAAGATTTGCCTGTGAATTTTATACAAGCAGGAACCAAATCAAATCCAGCAGAAAAAAACCAAGTTGGTTCTAAGGTGGATTTTTCCTTTGGAGTCTGTGCCATAAGAGCTCTGCAAGTCTCCAAGCTAGTGAGGAGCCCTGTAGTCTCTGTGTTATGGTTGGGCTGACTACCTTCTTCATCTCTGTGGGCAGAGGAAACACCCCAGAGGAGCATCTCTGCTTTAGCTCCGCAAGCGCATTCAAGGAGCCTCCAGCCCGAGCCCCATTCCTGCAGCAGTGGAGTTTTCCTGCGCAGGGGCCTGTTTACGTTTGGAAACACCACAGCAGAGTCCATCCAGGCAGTTCCCAGCCCCCAGGGCTGTGTCCCAGCTGGAGCTGTGTCCCAGCTGGAGCCGTGTCCCAGCTGGAGCTTTGGAGCGCCGCGGCAGGCGTTGGAGCAGATCAACAGCACCCGCTGGCCCGCGGCGAGCGCGGGGCTGCTGAAGGCGAGCGCCCACAGGATGTGTGAGCGCATCCTGTCGGAGCAGCTCCAGCTGAGCTCCCGCGCCGCGGAGGAAATCCATGTGTTGGGCAGAGCCCAGAGACAGGGGCTGTCTGGGGCAGCTGCTTGTTGTGCGCTGACATCCTGGTGCAATGAGTCAGCCCAGGCTCTGGTGCGGAGCGAGCGTGGGGGGAACTTCCCTCCCTGCTCAGGGGACCTTCCACAGGGACTTCAGCCAAATGCCAGCAAGCTGGAGCCAGCAGCCGGATGTAGTGTGAAGGGTTAGCCATATTTAGATGTGTTTTTCCTGGAGCAGGAGACTTGGAGAATGAGAAAGAGAAGAGATGCCTGGGTGTTTTTGCCTTGCTGCTGCTGCTCAGCCACCTTGTTGCATCTCCTCTTCTCTCCCCTCACAGTTGGTGTCACCAAGACTTGCCTCTCTCTGCTCTTCAGCATCCCATCTGTCCTCCCTGCTTGTTTTCATCCTTCTCATTCATCCCTTTTCCAAGTTGACTCCACTGCTACAATAGATGGAGGAAATAGGAACAACCAATGAGTCACTGGTAGGACTCTTCTCTCCAAAGTGGTGTCTGCTCTCACCCCTTTGGCAGGCTTTAAAAGCAAAGCTTGTCTTGGACTCCAGCAGACCTGTACGTGTATAACACTTGACCAGATCCTTCAGGGGTGTGATCCATGTGCTGCAAGTCCCCTTCAACATCACAGACTGTCCTGGCCTCACCAGTATGGAAGTGAGCAGAACCCAGCCCGTTAGCACTGGTGAAGTTCAGCCATGAATTCTGCTGGAGAAGGAGTTGGACAGGGAGGACCATGTTCCCCCTGCATTTCTCAGCTCATTTTTTTCTGAATGTCAGTGGATGAAGAAATTGCCCAGAGAGGCCATGTGGGTATCAGAAGATAAGTGCTGTTTCCACAAACTAGTAGGGCATTAAGTGGACATTTAGGTCACCAAGGCCTGTGTCCCTTCCTCTGTGCTAAGAAAGAAAGGGCACATACACATAAAACCAATCCCTAGTTCAGCAGGTTCCTCCTGAGAGAAGGCCCTGTGTCTGCTACCTGTTGTATTTTCACAACCCTTTTTGTTTTAGGGATATCAAATGGTTCTGGAGAAGTATGTGTTAAAATGCAGTTTGGTAAATCCTTGCATTGCAAAAGGGAAGGAGGCTGAAAAATAATCTTCACAAAAAGGTTCAAATGCTGTATAGGAAAATTGTATATTTCAGCAACACTTCTCCCATTTACTCATTAGGAATTAACCCTAACTGTGAGAGATAAAACACCTGAGAAAGCCTCCCAGTGAACCCTTTCTGTTGCAGCAGGAGCCTCTGGTGTTAGGACTGATCTCTAAGGACTGATTTTTCTCTCTTGGTGATCCCCTTTGGAAGGCACTAGGCAGCCATGACTCAGTGACCATATCTAATAAGGCTGATTTAAGGTAGTAGCTGCTTGATTGGTTTGATTTGTGCTGGTCTTTGTTTATTTCTTGGTTGTTTTTATGGTATTTTGATTTGTCCTGACATTTTTGGGTCAATTGCCACTGGGTTTAGAAGTGGATCTCTGATCACAGCTTTATTCAAGGTAGGACTGATACATATTTATAAATAAAGAGCCTCTAAAGGAAGCCATAAGCACCCAGCACTACAAAGCATTGTTCTCTGCTCATTTACAGTCATCTCATACAGTGGTTCTCTTGACTGATCAAGTTTCCATTTGCTTTTCACCCATGAGAACAAGCAGAGAATGCAGCCAATAAAAATCTAATAATAGACTGTAAAATAATTCAGCTTTTAAATAAAAATTCAAAAGCAAACATTAGTGCCAGCGAGTGAATGACTTTGGTTTTAGCAGTAATCCCATTGCTTCACTCAGAATGTGATAGCACACTTCCAGGTCCCCTCCAGTTCCTTTGGGAGCAGTGAAAAAGATGGCAAAATGGGCACGCAATGGACAAAATGCACCAGTTATGTCAGGGTGAGACCAGCATGGTTCTCACACAGGGAAAGCACAGCTGGAGCAGATGCTGGGAGCTGTCTGGGCTTGTTTGGGTCCCTACCAGCTCAGCCTTTTGGCTTTCCTTCTTGTGGGTGTACCCCAAATCAGCACTGGGGTCTGGCCAGGCTGTTCATATGCTTGTAAATGTTTCTGTGTAGCTACTGTGGCAACCCACACAGCAAAAAGGAATAGCTTTTAGAAATAAATCTGAGGCTGGTATGGAGGTATGGAGCAGACAGAGGAAGGAAAGGGGAAGAGCAGTTGAAAGGAAAACATAGGTCATTAAAGTTGTCAGAGAAGAAAAAAATAAAAAGGTTCAAAACATCTGCTGGAATCATGAGCAACTTTTTACCAGGTCTCGGCAATTTGTTGACAAGTCCATGAAAAAATTCAGCAGTTCAGTTTTGCTAGTAACTGTTCACCAGGGTTGCTATTAAGAATTACTAAGTGCTGGAGAGGAGTTTCCCTGCCAGTGCAAATACAGGGCTCCTCTACAAGGTCCCATCAAGTTCTTCCAGCACAGACATGTCTGCAGAGTTCAGTTTTGTTGCTTTACGTGGGCAAACACAAATAAAACAAGGATGACTACAGCAATTACACAAGCATCTTACTGTGAGGTTCTCCTCCTTGGTCTGATAATGCTCAACCTGTCTGACCTTTAGAGAGATCTCTTCTACCACCCCCACTTCAGGACAGCCCAGTAAAAGGTGTAAGGAAGCAGAGTGGTGTTTCATTGAATAAATGCCAGCTATCTTCCTTCATGAAAACTGTGGAAAATACTGGTGGAAAAGATCTGTGAGATTCTCTGCTCTCCCTGAGCCAATGCAGAACTGTTTTGTGGCAATTTTTGCCTAAATCCCCTTTTAATTTAGCTTTAATGGTCTGCTGGAATAGTAGCCATGAAAGATGAAGCTGGAAGCACAAATTTCACTGTTTTGCTGCCAAAATAAAGAATTGTTCCCAGATTCCTTCCAAAGCTCTGCGAAATAACAGCTTTTTCTACCTCCTTGGGCTGAGTGTTTTCACTGAATGCTTGGAGGCCCCTCTAACCCCCATCTGATGACAGGTGCACAGAAAACTGCATGTAGCATCCTGTTGTATCTGACTCCTGCAGATAATAAAGGTCTGCTTGCTCTGTGCCATTGCTGAGGAGAAACTGCTGTAAAAAAAGTGTTTCTGTTGTTACACCAGCAGCAAAAGGAGGGATAAGAATATCCATCCTTTATTGTGTGGGAGGGAAACATAGTGACAAAGGATGAGGTTACTTCATCAAGAAGTTCCCCTGAAGAGCTGAAATTACAAATCTTGTTATGACATCTCAGTAGCAGTCTGACTTAATGCGCAGACCTACTACAGTGGGAGTTGCTGGTAATTGCCACTTGAAAAGCCAAGCCATTTGGACATGCAGTTAAATATCTCGACCTACATCTTCACAAGAAACAGCTACTATCCCAGAAGGAGTTATAGTTGGGATTTTTTGGTGTATTTTACAGGAATCTTGCTAGGTAATTTTGTTCCATTACAGCTTTCCATAGAACAGGCCCTGTAAGTGGATTGAATTACATGTTTGCTACTGGGATAATTGCTGTTCTTAAGAAGCAGGCTGTATTGTCAAATGGGTTCTCCTAGACTTAATTTCCAAAAAATGCATCTCCAGGGTTTTGTAAACTGTACTTTGCCATTGGGAGCCTTCATGGGAATTGTATGTGGGTTTCCTCTAAGATCTTTAGATGAATAATTTTGCTGCTTTTATTTTTCCAGATAATGGTTACAAATGTCTTTATGTGCTCCACTGTCAAATCTCTGACTGTTAGCTTAAACATTAAGGATTTGCTGTAAACAAACGCGCCTGGGTAACACCTGCTTCGTGTCATAGTCCAACTTCTTTTTGGAAGGGCTGCATCCAGGCTTTGGTAAAATTACAGGCACTCCAGATGTGTATTCTGCTGTCAGCTGGCCTAGTGAAATCATTGTTTATTGACAGGTTCCCAAGAGTCAGACAGTTCTCAGTCTGCCAAGAAAGACATGCTGGCTGCGCTGAAGTCCAGGCAAGAAGCTTTGGAAGAGACACTGCGCCAGCGCTTGGAAGAGCTGAAGAAGCTGTGCCTGCGGGAAGCGGTAGGCAGCGGGCACGTTATCACCTGGAACACTTGGTGTCTCAGTTTGTTACAGCTCCTTGTGTGGAGGTGGGGTGGGGTCAGGAGATGAGATTCCTTCCACAGTCACCTCTTACAAAACCCACTGTACGATGGCCTCAGGGTGACCCAGCTGTTTCAACCCCAGATTGCAAAGTCCAGGGCTTTTTTCTCACAGAGAAGGGCACCCCACATTAGCTGGGTACCCCGTTGCCTTGGGACAAGGAGGGTGCTCAGCAATCATCTTTGAAATTGTGAATAAATTGCATTAAGCCAGGCTTCTTGCTAACTTTAATAAGAATATTCTGCTATTTAAATGCCATAGGAAGGCTGTTCTATGTGCTGATCATCACTTCTGAGAGAATTTTTACTCCATAAGCAAAAGCAACCCCGAGGCTGGCTCACTTTCTTCTTGGAGCAGGCCCAGCTTTACCTGCTTTTCTTCTCCAAGCATGCTCTGCCATACAGCACACAAGGTCTTATCTGCTCCATGTAGATTGCCTTCATCCAGTCAACTCTGGCACTGCTGGAAAGGAATGCCAGTGTGGTGGCAGACCTTGCAAAGAGGAAACACTGTGCTCATCCCAGGTCAGGCAGGACAGCTCAGGAACTCATAACCTACCCACTCACCTGCCAGCTCATTTTGGTGTACATAGGAGGCCATTTAGTGATCAATTTAATGTTTGGGGAAATCACAGCTCTGCTGCAGCTGTGTGTGGAGATTAGCAGCAGTGTACTCAGGTCATTCGGCAATCCTTCCATGTTTACCAGCCCTGTGTATCTGATTTTAATAACAAATTGTGACATGTAACACAACAGGAAGCCAGCTGCAGACAGTGGCACAGACATCTTCCAGTTCTTTCTTAATATTTGATGTGTATCTACCTTTTGACAAAAATAGGAGAAATGGGTCACTGATTCACATCTCATCACTTTGTTTCAATTAATGTATGGTTGTAATGCCTGAAAGAACAAGTTGGGGAAAATACCTCTCAACAAAGAACACCAGCAGAAATCTCTGCTGCCCCTGTTCCCATTCTTTACTCCGTGGGAGAAATCCCTTCCAACCTGAGAAGTCCTGGTTGATTTCAGCAAACAATTTGTGCTGTGAGAAAGGTCACAGGATCAGATCCAATCTCTAAGTCCATTGAGCTGAGGTCATCCACAGGAAAAAATCACAGCTCTTCAGGGGCTGACAGTCAAGGTCTGGAGGCTCTGCTTGGCCCAGAGGAATTTACTACCCTAAGCTAACCCTGCCTGACTGCTGATGACTAATCCTTGCAGCAGCACCGGATGCAGGGGAAGATGTGCTTGTGCCACAGCTGCAGGAGCTCACAGTCCAGTGCATTCCCTTTAACCCAGCCCTGTTTTTGGTACAGCCTCAGGCACTTCAGAAGCAACCAGGATGCAGGCAAAAGCTCCCACTGGAGCAGGGAGCTGAGGATGAGGAGCAATAACTCCTTAATGTGCTGTGGCAAGGCTGGCCAGAAGCCATCTGTCAACACATTAATAGCTGGTAGAAAGTGCTCGTGCTTTCCAGAGGTGATTTGAGAGAGGCAGGTAATGGACATTTGGAATCTGACCCCATCTTGCAGCCCTACAGCTCATCCATCAGCAGCTGGTAGTTGAAAGCTTCCTCTCAGGCTGCCCTTCATCCTTTCTGCTTTGGCATGGGAATGGCCAAAACAGACGAAGAAGGTGGCAAACCAGGAGCCAAAAAAGAGTTAATAAGTGGGGCATAATTAAGAAAGCATGGCCAGAACCATTCATATTGCTGGCATCAGATTACTTTGGGCCATCACTACTCCAGTTACTTATTAATTTGGATTACATTTCATGATCGTGCCTTTGAATACTTTTTAGCTTGTGGAGGCAGCATGGTAGCCCACATTCATTTTGTTCTGCTCTGATCTTAACAGATTTTACAGAAGATTAACTCTTTACCCACTGCCCTGCTTCATATCATGTTAGAAGTTATAAAGAAAATATCCCTGTTGCCCTTAGGATACAGGAATCTGTGTCTCAGTGCAGTGCTTAGAGCCACATCTCAGTACAAGGAACACATTTTAAAAGAAAAACTGAAATAACCCCACAGGGCTGGAGGGGCAATGCAGAGTGGGACTCTGAGACATTGCAGCCATACCTCTCGCAATAGGGGACTGTGCATGTCAACACAGAGCTCTGCTGCAAACCCATTTTGCTGGGAATTGCTTAAAGGGAAGATTTGAAAAGGCAAGGTTCTTGTTTCCTAGTGACCTGAAAAGAGTAGAAAGAAAAACCCCATTAGGGGGTGGGGGAGAGGCCAGGGCAGGCAGGGATATTGGGCTGTGCACCCACACTCGCATTAAGGTCAGCTGCTGTTCTTTGGGATTCAGATGATTTAGGTTACTCTGCCAGCTGGATCCTCTCAACACTGATGCTAAGGAACACAAAAGCCTTTTGTCCTTCATGGGCAGACTTTTGAGTACAAGGAGTCTGGGCTGTGCTGTGCTGGTAGTCAGGCTTCTGCCTTTTTCTCTAGGCAGTTCAATGCCTCTAGTTCAGATATGTGTGCCTGTATTGTGTAGCCTGGGGGAAAAAACCCACAGCATTTACATCAGTAGTGGTGCTGCTTCCTGTTGTCCACGTATTCTGAAATTCTGTGAGGTTTGCTTCAGATTTTGAACTTATCTTTGCAAATAACCCCATCAGTCTGACAGAATATCAGCTAATAATTGCTCCAAAGCTGCCCATGACATCATTGGGGTTTGGAAAGCATTCTAATACATGAAGTGTTATCAGACAGGTAATGAGGTACCAGGCAGTGCTTTTAGTGACCATTTCCATTGCATTCCTCTCAGACACATCATGAATCAGGTGGGAATGTTTTTCTGTGCAGGTCATAACCTGCATGGCTGTTATTTACCATTGCAGCTTTCTGACTCAGCAGACCTGCATTCTGCAGGAAGGCTCTTGGGTCTGCTCACCCCTCTCGGAAGCCACTCAGCAGATAGGAGCTCTTGGTTCCTGCTCACCCTGCAGCAGAGGTGAAAGCTTGTGTGCTGCAAGCCTGCTCAGCCTCAGGCCCTGACACCCTAGGGATGGGCACCACTTACAGACCTGCCCAGGGCAGGCCACAAAGATCTGTATTCATGCAGAGCTTAGAGAAGAGGTCCCCACCCTCAGTGCTGGGTTCTGTGTTTGCAGGGCTGGGTGCTGTTTATCAGCTGGCTGAACTGGATATGTTGTTAATGAATACATGTCATTTTAGGGTCACACAGGAGTGGTGGTGTGCTTTGCTGTGCTGCAGGATTTCCCAGATCACTAACAGCATTTTCTGCTTACAGGAGCTCACAGGAAAGCTGCCACGAGAATACCCCCTGGATCCTGGGGAGGAGCCACCTATTGTAAGGAGAAGAATAGGAACTGCCTTTAAACTGGATGAGCAGAAAATCCTGCCTAAGGGAGAGGTGAGGCTGTGCCCTTCCTTTCCAGACCAGTGTCCCCACCTCAGGTCTCAAAGATGTCCACTGAGCATCACACAGGAGCCATCAGTCCCGTGGTCATTTTTGTTTTAAATTACTATAATTGGTCACAGTGATTTGGGGTTTGTTATATCCAGCAAAATAGGAAAGCAGTGGGAGAGTTAGGGACTTTACTTTATGCTCAGAATAAAGGTGAAATGATTAAGGTTCAGCCCTTGCTTTTCTGGAGGTAACAGAAATAGCCTGAGTGACCAACAGGACCATGGCAGTGCAAGTGCTCTGGTTACAAAGTGCAGTGATTTGTGTGAGCAGGGAGCATATCAGGAGCCCCCCAAGCCATCTGAGCCCTGCTTTTGCCTGTCTTGTTTTTGCAATCAGACATTTGCTTTCCACTCCAGTAGCAATCTAAATTCTGACCCCCTCTAGAAAAGCATCACCATTATCCATCTCAGCCCTGCCACAGCGAGATAAAAGCATTTTGCTCCCCAGTCCTTAAACAAAAGAGCCTTCATCCCTACCTATGGGGAGCTGGAGTTACATTTTTCTAAGTTTGCCAGGGAGTGTTTGTTCCCTTCGTTGCTCCCACAATGTGCTGGGTCAGTGCTCTGAACCGTGGCTGTGAAAACAGGCCTGCAGCAGCTGTAAGGCAGGACCAGATTCACAGAACAACTATTGTCTGTGGAGGCACATTTGTCTCAAGACACTTGTGTATATTCCAGTCTTGAGTTTCCTTTTTATTTTTGTAGGAGGAGAGACTGAAACTGGTGTGACTGTGTGGTTTGAGGTTCAGTTCAGCCAGGGAATTAACTGTTTGTCGTTTTGCTGGCATTTTCCTTCTGCTGAAAAAATAAACAGCTGGAGCTCTTTAGTTGTGTTCTCAATGGAGCCTGGGAGAGGAATTCCACCACAGTCAAATATTCATGAACTAGCACATTTAATTAAGCTTTTCAAAGGGAAACATGTCTTAGCTGAATTACTCCTAAAACCCCTGCAGTCTGTTGGCTGCTCAGTTATAACCTGATCTCCAGCTTCCCCAGCTCCTGTTGCTACAGGGCAGCTTTTGGGGCCGGTGGGTGAGGAATCTCCTTACTCCAGTGGCAGAATTAGGTGTGGAGAGCAGGGAGGTAAAGCAGCTCCTCCCCAGTGCAGGCTCTGCCTTCTAGCACCAGCAATCCAAACACGCTGACTCAGCTTTTCTCTACCTCTCTCTTCGTCTGTCAAATTTTAAGGCTGTGTTGAAAACCATAAATTTCTGTTCTCGAAGAATGATGTTGAGCTGTGTTTGGCTGCCAGTTTGAAAGCATTTAGGAAGGCTAGCAATGGTTTTCATGCACTTTTCAGTAAGTGCAAACACTGGAAAATCAATTTTTTAAAAAGGTGAAATATTCCCTCAACCACACAATTCAGGACTGAAATTACTAGCTGTGACAAGGACCTGAAGCAAGGCACTTCCATCTGAAGGCAGATGATAGCTTTCATTTCCTATGGCTTTATTTATAGGGGCCTCACTGGAGGAAAATAGACAATTATGTACAGGAGGAAAATTAATATCTTTTTCCTAGGATATACTGAATGATTTAGAGCTGAATCTGTGAAGGTCTGAAATGACAGCCCTCACATCAAGCTCACCATATCTTTAGCAAGACCTTTGTCAAGACTTGCAGGGAAGGGTCCTGGTTTTTTTCTTGGTAATCACCTTTACCTGGTCTATAATTCCTGACTCTGAGAAGGCTTTTACCAAAAGATAATGACTCAGATTCCAGGCCTTAAAACCCCATCATGTCAAGTTCACTTTTAATAAGTGTGGCACTAATAGAGTTTATAAAGTCTTCAAAGCAAAAAGGGATCTGTTGAAGAGACAGAAGGTGGGTTCATTCTTCAGTGAAGTTTGGGAAATGATAATTACAGTTTTAAGGCAATGCTGAGTCACCACTGATAGCAAAAGTATATTTTTTAAGCCAGAGGCCCAGAATAAAACTTCGGAGAGCTCCTTCAGACTGATTAAATCCCACAGCATCAGCTCTTACACTGCTGCTGAACAAAGAGAGGATTTGAACTTGCATAATGGGGATCTCCAGGAATATGACTGTCTCACCACTGACTAAAAGTAGAAAAATTTGGTTTTTTGGTTTTTTGTTTTTTTTTTTTAATTTGCAGTGTACTGGGTTCCTCTTTCTGGCAGACTAATACCATTGAGCTGAGGGAGGTAGCCAGATCCATTGCAGATTAGCAAGGCCCTTTGAAGCTCACAGCCTGGGGTCCTTGTGCAGACTGGGAAGCTCTCTATCAGCTTATGCTTTGGCATAAGCTGTCCTAAGTCCCTTGACTTTGGAGGATAACCAAAAATGCATAGGTAGCTTTCAGAGTACACCTGATTGTATTTAAAAACTCAGCTGAGGCCCTGCAAGGGCTAACTCTGAGGGCACTGGTTCTTTCTGGCATACAGAGAGCTTGCTGTCACACACTGCAGGCTGTGAGAGGCGGTAACTCGAGGAGACAATTTTCTGGTGCCATCAGTTGCAGCAGCCCATAATTACTTCAGCTCATATTCACCCCTGGAGTTTGACAGCCATACACTGGGGAGGACTTCATCCATTTTTGCCCTGTTTTATCCCAATGTGTTTGGTGGGGGTGAAGCAAACCTGTCTAGGAGGTTAAAGCTGTGGCTTTGCGTCAATACATAGCAGTGAAATCAAATGGGGCTTAAATGTGGAGATAGAAAACAGGGAGAAGGAGCAGGTGGGAGGCAGGTATAACCCAGAGATGGGTGTAAAAGAATGAATGTCTAGTAGAGCACCATTGAATTTGGCCATGTTGAACTGCATGAAAAGTCAAACAGCACGTCAGGGTTAGGGCTGGAGCACCCTTGTGTGGGTCATCCCTTCCACCAGCTGTGCTTCCAAGCACTTTTGAGAACAGGTGAAGGCAAGATGGGTACACTCAGAGAGGCCCTGAGGGCAGCAGCATGTCTGTGGATGCTTTGCTCATGGAGAGCCTTTGTTGGAGGCCACTGGTAAGGTTTAGGAGATCTTCCACCCAGGTGGTCTCAGAGAGTTTGGTGGTAACCAGAATCCACTCACCTTTCACCAGGAGGCAGAGCTGGAGCGCCTGGAGAGGGAATTTGCCATTCAGTCCCAGATCACAGAGGCTGCGCGGCGCCTGGCCAGCGACCCGAACGTCAGCAAAAAGCTGAAGAAGCAGAGGAAGACATCCTACCTGAATGCCCTGAAGAAACTGCAGGAGATCGAGAACGCCATCAACGAGTATCGCATCAAGTCCGGGAAGAAGCCAACGCAGAGAGCCTCCCTGATCATAGATGGTAAGTGGGACTTGGTGCCCACAGCGTCACAGAGGCCCTGTGGAGGGCAGGGAGCAAGATGCTTACCAAATTTCCCCTCCTTCCTCTTCCCTGTCCTGCCTGGAGGACGCCAGGGGTGCTGTCAGAGGGTGCTGTGCATTAGGGATGTGCTGGGTCGCAGCAAAGCTGTGTTGTGCCGTGGATGATCGGGGTGTCAGCAGAGCAGGCTGTGACTCCTTTGCTCACCTATGAAATCGCTCTCTTGGCGTCTCCTCCAGAGTGGTGCACTACAAATGTAATTAATGTTAGCAGATAGGGCTGAGCTCTCTAGCTCAAAGGCATCTGTAAAATCAAAGTGGGAGCAGTCTTACTCCTGTGTAAAAATATTTCTTTTCTTTTTATTTTTTTTAACAATGTAATTCTCAGGGCACTTTATGGTTTACTGGCTTGTTGATTGGTTTTTCATTAAATCCATAACTTTCTGCACTGGTTCTTGCTCCCTTGCTGATTTTCCCCTTTCCCTTTGACTTGCAGAGCTTTTCTCTGTGCCTTTGTGGCAGGAACTGAGATTAGAGCTCCTGTGTTTCTGACCTGGGAACCAAATTGCACCTCAGTCAGAGATAACAGACAGCCATAAGGACACAGCTGGGGGAGGCAACTCAAATATCTGCATGCCAAGGACCTGAGAGCTTTTCCTGCTGCTGCAGAGGATGCTCCAAAAACATTTCCTTGAATTCCACAGAACTTGTACTTAGTGTGAGCCTTTAGTTAGCAGCAGGATGATCATTTGAAGAAAATGGATCAAACCCAGAGTCCTTAAGGGCCAAGATGTAAATCTCAGTAAGGCACTGTGCCAGTTTGAATCCTCTGGGGATCTCAGTTCTCTGTTGTGACTCTCTTAATCCCCAATTATTGAAGAGTTAGCAGCTCCTTGAAAGGCCGCCTGCCATTGAAAGACCCAACCTGTAGCTCTGCCCTCCCAGACTTAGAGTGGGTTGAGTCAACCATTCATAGGAATATTTCCTCTTGCTCTGGGGGGAGGAAGGGTGACTGCTTAAGGCTAAGACTCAGTGGACAAAGATCATGGTGCAGTTCAGCACTCAGTCACTGCAAATCTTGGGACCATCTGACCCTTTTTGTATTTTCTTCTCTTCAGAAGGAAACATTGCCAGTGAAGACAGCTCCCTCTCAGATGCCCTTGTTCTTGAGGATGGTATGTTGGCTGCTATATGTTCTATAGAGTGGGAAGGGATGTGTGAACTCCTGACTGACACTCAAAATGGAATTACTGTTCTGTGTAATAGTCCACTGATAAATCCCAGAAGCAAAAAATGTTGGTTTCTCCTGACTCTTATCTTGTAGTCAGACATCAGGCCCAGAGCAGTGAGTATTGCTGTGGCTACTGCTCTGAATTATTTGAAAAGACAGTCCTAGAATGGCCCCTTATTTTCCTGTGAGTTTCAGTTGTTCTAATGCTTCACACACTCTTGCTGGCCATTCTCTACTAAAATGAGAGTGTCAGCCAGTGCCCTTCTGAAAGTCAGGTCTTCAGGACAGCCCTGAGCAGAGCCAGGGGAAGCAGGGCAAGGAAGCAGGCTCTGGAGGTGCAGTGGCATCTCTCGGGGCTGTGCTGCCATTGGAGGTGCCATCACCTCTCTCCCTTCTCTTCACAGAGGACTCTCAGGTCACCAGCACAATCTCCCCTCTGCAGTCCCCACACAAAGGCCTCCCGCCGCGGCCGCCGCTGCACAACCGGCCGCCCCCGCCGCAGTCGCTGGAGGGCCTCCGCCAGATGCACTTCCACCGCAGCGACTACGACAAGTCCCCCATCAAGCCCAAAATGTGGAGCGAGTCATCCCTGGATGAGCCCTACGAGAAGGTCAAGAAGCGCTCCTCGCACAGCCATTCCAGGTGAGCCGGCTCGCTTGAAGCTCCAGCACACAGATACTCCCTGCTTTCAGGAGGGACAGGTGGGAGGCCTTTCAAGATTTAGAGTTGTCCCTTACTAAAAGGAGACTTTTGGCCAATAGGCAGGTCATAAAAACAGGCTACAGCCACATGATTGCTGTTTGGTATCTCAGTGTTATTTTACAAAACATTTAGAAGGGTAGGATGGTGGATCATCCGAGGGTTTTGACAGGACTTGGCCTTGACCTCTGGCACTGTAGAAGCACAAGTGTTGGGACGCAAGCTCAGAACAGCATCTGACCCAACTCCCACTCACCCCTGCAAGATCCCAGGCATGTGCCTGAGATCTGGAAGGATGCGTGGGAGCCACTTGCCTAAATTCCTGTGGGAGAGCTGAAGCAGGGTGTTTCCTCTGCAGCAGTCACAAGCGGTTCCCCAGCACCGGGAGCTGTGCCGAGGCAGGAGGGAGCAGCTCGCTGCAGAACAGCCCCATCAGGAGCCTTCCCCACTGGAATTCCCAGTCCAGCATGCCATCGACGCCGGATCTACGGGTACGCAGTCCGCACTACGTCCACTCCACGCGGTAAGTCTTCCTGGCTCCAGCCTCACCTTGCTTATCCTGAAATAAATTTGCCTTGCTTTATCCTTCCCTCAGGGTATGAATTAATTCCCAGTTCAGGAAAGGGCACAAGCCAGTCCTGTTCATGTAAGAGGTTCATGTGCTCATGCCAGTAGAGAATTGCTCCTGAAGTGACATCCTGAAATCCCTTCAGATAAACATGATTCTGCCCCTCCTCCCTCCCCTGAAGTGATCGAGCTTTTCTTCTGGTGGGACCTTTCATCTCAGACTGTTTGTAGGCTCTACAAGCCACTTTTAAAATGCATGTGGTGCTACTGCTAAGTTTTGCAGTGAATTCCTCCATGGATCCAGCTGGAGAGAACATGTTGCTTCCCATCTGATTCAAAATGTTGAATAGTGTTAATTTTCCCTCATGGATAAAATGTTTGCACTTGTGGGATGTTAGGTGGAGGTCAAGAGCCTGTAGAAAGCAATCCGGGTGGCAGTGGAACTTAGCCCAGGGTTGGCAGAGGAAGGAGCTGAAGTGTGTAAGGGAGGTGATTTGATGTGTGGGGCCAAACTTGACTGTGATTTTCAGCAGGATTTTTACAAACTGTTCAGCTTCATTGCTCTTTTGCTTTTGTGACAAGTGCCATGGACACTGCAGGGAGCAGAACTGATCCAGAGCTGTGTTCTGGTGTGTGTCCTGCCCTAAGGGGAAGTGCTACCATCATTTATCTCAGAATAAATCAAGAGTTATGCCAACACATCAGCCTCAGGCAGAGACAATACAAGGCATTAAAGCTCTGGGTTAAATTTGTTACAAACTTTTGGCTGAGGGTCCCTTTCAGTGGTGCAATGTCTGTTAACACTGGAGCCAAGCTGTATGAGAAATGAGCCTGGCACAAGGCTTGAAAAGTGGCCTCAACTGAGTAGGGGATATTTGGGTGTTTGAAACAACCACTGCTCAGTCTGTAGCTCATTCATGAGCTGCATGCCCTGGCCTTAGCCATCCATCATGTAGATGTTTTCTGCTTCTTGAATGGATGGGTGGAGCTATTCAAACAGCTGGGGTGAATAGAGACCTCCCAGACTTGGCCATGAATCAAGACTTTTAAACTGTGATTTGGGGTGGTTGCCTGAAGGGCTGTCACCAGTGAGAGTCCCACATGCACTACCCGTGGCTGGGCCCCAGCAGCACCAAGCTGCTTGACAAGGGGTGACTTTTTCAATGACCAGTGGAGAAATCACAACGTTCAGGGCTAAGTATGGGCAGTCTGTCTGTCTGTCTCTTATCAGGTAGATTGTACCCATGCAGGACTTTCATGAGCCACGTGCAAGGGAATCTCACCACCTCTGTGAGGTGCCAAGGCTTAAGGCTCCCAAGCTTTACCCTTCAGGCTGGGCTTTTCCTAGAGTGGCATGCCACAGAAGAACTGGATTGGGCAGGGGCTTATGTCCCTCATGGTGCTCCAGATTGAATATCACCAGGATATCTCCAAGAACTGGAGAGGAACAGGAACAGGACCAAATCAGCTCAAGCCCTGCAGCAGGGAAGCAGATTGCATGCAGGCAGCAGCTCCAAGAAGTGCTAGAAGGGTTCAGGTTTTCCAATGCCCTTGGATTCCTTTGGTGGCTGTGTGTACAGACAGGGATGGGGAATGATTCAACCTGTTGACTTACAGCCTGCTTTTTTCCTGGTACCTGCAGGTCAGTAGATATCAGTCCAACCAGACTGCACAGCTTAGCTCAGCACTTTAGACACCGGAGCTCCAGTTTGGAGTCACAAGGAAAGCTCCTCGGCTCAGAAAATGAGACAGGGAGCCCTGATTTCTACACCCCAAGGACTCGTAGCAGTAATGGCTCTGACCCCATGGACGACTGCTCTTCCTGCACCAGCCATTCCAGCTCGGAGCACTACTACCCTGCTCAGATGAACCCCAACTACTCCACCCTGGCAGAGGATTCCCCATCAAAAGCCAGAGAACGGCAGAGGCAAAGGCACAAATCAGCAGGCAACCTGGTCTCTTCCAATTCAGGGAGCATGCCCAACCTGGCTGCAAGGAACGGGACAGGACACCACCGTGTCTACCTGCACAGCCAGAGCCAACCCTCCTCCCAGTACAGGATCAAAGAATATCCCCTGTACATCGAGGGCAGCTCCACACCCGTGGTGGTGCGGAGCTTGGAGAACGACCAGGAGGGACACTACAGCGTGAAAGCACAATTCAAAACCTCCAACTCCTACACAGCGGGGGGAATGTTTAAGGAGAACTGGCATGGGGATGAAGTGGACTCGGTCAGGCTCACCCCATCCCGCTCCCAGATCATAAGGACTCCATCTCTGGGCAGGGAGGGCCATGAGAAGGG
Organism: Lonchura striata; assembly: GCF_050655825.1. Classification (NCBI taxonomy): domain Eukaryota; kingdom Metazoa; phylum Chordata; class Aves; order Passeriformes; family Estrildidae; genus Lonchura; species Lonchura striata. The sequence continues at coordinate 69,826,377 of NC_140741.1, forward strand.
CTCGGGTAGGACTGCGGTGTCGGACGAGCTGCGGCTCTGGTACCAGCGGTCCACGGCCTCCCACAAGGAGCACAGCCGCCTCTCGCACACGAGCTCCACCTCCTCGGACAGCAGCTCCCAGTACAGCACATCTTCTCAAAGCACCTTTGTGGCACACAGCCGGGTCACAAGAATGCCTCAGATGTGTAAAGCAACATCAGGTGAGAGCCAGGCCAGGCAGGGGGGCGGGAGGGATGGGAGCCTCATTCAGCCCCGGATCTATGCCAGGTGTTACACCCCAGCTGGAGGGCAATGCCAGAACACAGCACGTTATCTGCCCTGCACACACTGCTCACCGAGCCTGGAGGGGTAACACTGAGGGGCAAGCCTTGTCCAAGACATTCATCAGTGGGAATGTTTGGAAACATCCATGGAAATCATCACTTCTCACTTTTGAGCCCATCTCATGATAGGCTCAAAAGACAGGGAGGGACCAAAGCCCTGCTATTGCCAGGTCTTTCCTCGGAGTGCAGTTGGGTTTTAGGTGATGGCACTAGAGGCTGAAGGTGACAAAGCTACGGGAGCATCACTATCCATAATCACAGCAAGGGGAGCAATGAGGCAAGCAGGGGTTCAGCACAGACTAGGAGAATATATGTACTCAGTGAAACACTAAAAGTATGAGAAAGGTTAAGTGGGGCATCCCAGCCACTCCACCCCCCACAAAAATGTTTGAGCTATGACATCTTTGTGCACTGCTGAGACTTGATTTTCCCATGCAGCTCCAATAACTCTGTTGATAATACCCTGAAATTCAGAGTGCTGAAGTTTGTGCAGTATTTTGCCTCTGTGTTATGTGCAGAGCATTGCTGTTAATGTTAAACACATCTGTTGTGTATACCTCTGTGCTGTTAATATTAAATGGTAAGAAAATAGTCCAATTCATTACACTGAAAAGGAAGGCTACAATGTGTGTGAAACAGTCCAAGGTTAAATATTTACTAGCCATCAGTCACTCCTTGTCCAGCCAGTGTGGACAGATCAAGGACTTGCTAAAATCCTGAGCCACACACCTCAGCCTCAGCATGAGAGACACCACTGCTCCAGCTGCACTTGCCACTGCCTCCCAGGCAGACCAGTGCATTGTCCACCCATGCTGGCTGCTGGCCTTCTGCCATCCCAGCATGGTGTCCAGTCCATGGTGACCACCACGCTGGCACCATGAGGGCCCTGCACTCGCTGCCAACTCCAGTGTGGAGTCAGAGGTTCCTCGTGGGCCACCAACAGCTGCCCAAGATGGGGCTGATTCATATGTGATGCCAACACTCATAGGAATACCAGGGGTGGACCAAGACACAACTGAGTAGCTGCTAGAACCATCCTGTGTCTCCTTGTGAAAATCTGTTTTCCTCCCTTTGGTTGATTGGCATTTCTATTCTATGCCACAAGAGAAAATGCCTGAGCACTGGAAGGCTTTTGGTTAGCCTTGGAAATGGTACCAGTTCAGGAAAACAGTGGGGTTGGGAGCACATAAAGATCACTGTTGGTCAGTTCATTCCCTAACTCAGCTGAGGTTTTAAATCTAAATGTGATACCCGTGCAGCACAAGTATGTTCAGCAATCACAGCATGGCCTGACCAGTTGGCAGCATAGATTGGTTTTGTGTTCAGAGTCTGTTTCAAATCACAGCTATGGGAGGATACTGACCTTAGAAACTATCAGCTCCAGAAGGAGATTAAAATTTGGTTTTCCCTTTTGGTGTCAATTGGCAGCAGCTAAAGAATCTAACAGCAGGGAGAGGGGTGCCAGGTAGAAGCCTCCATAATTTCAGCTGATCAGTCCTAGCTGATAGGTCAGTTGGGCCTTCAAAGAGGATCAGACTTCTAGGCCTGTATTAAATTCTAGGCATGTATTACATTCAACACTGTATAGATTTGAGGAGGAAGAAAGATTAGTGAGGTGGTTTTATTTGCTGGACTCTCACCAGGTAAATTCCCCAAAGAGCCACTGCCCATTTATAGTCCAGTTTGCTTCTGTCTTTGTTCAAGTATGCTATGCCTTCCTTTGGTCCCTAATAGGACTGTGAACAAAGGCAGGCATTTTGTGCAAATCCACAGTGAAAGGAAGCTGTAGCTTTTGAAATCTTCAGAGCAGTGCATTTGTTCAGGCTCTCACCACTGCCATCCCTGGCTCCTAGGGGCACAGAGCATCTCCCACCACCCCTGGAAACAGGAGGCTGAGCCTGGCAGGCTGAGCTTCTCCAGTGCAGGACCCCTGGAGTCCAGGCAGCAGCAACCAAGTCTGTGCTGGGAAAAGTGTGACATGTCCCAGGCAGTATCAAGAGAGTATGGTGGCTGTGTTCAGCTGGAGACTGAGTGTTCCTGCAGAGCTGAGGCCAGATCCAGCCCATGATGTGCAGCAGTGTCAGCAGAAGCTGTGCTCTTGTGCCATGTTCAGGCACAGTCACCCAGGAATGGGGCGAGGTCTGTCCCAGGCTGTATTTACTCACAGCCAGACATGTTTCTGCTTGTCTGACCAGCTGATGCTTCTGAACCGCCCTGACCTTTTGTGTTCTCACCTCACCAGTCGTTTTTCTCCACCCTTGGTTGTTTTCCAGCTGCCTTACCTCACAGCCAGAGGAGCTCCACGCCGTCGAGCGAGCTTGCAGCCACGCCGCCGGGCAGCCCCCACCACATTCTCACGTGGCAGACTGGGTGAGTGTCTGTGGGGTCAGGCTAGAGAATCCACCTCACTCAGTGCCAGTGAGAAAAAGCTCCCCACACACAGGCACAGCTATGGGGAATGTTTTCCATGTGCTCCCTAGCCTACATCCACATAGAGCATTTCAAGTCTCCCACCTGTGCTGGTGTGGTGATGGAGCTCTGGTTTAGGCTGAGCAAGACATGGCTGAGTCATCCACACCCAGCACTGCTCCAAGCAGTGTCAGATCCACAAGGAAAGGAACCCTGCAGGTTCCTCCTGCTTGGACAGTCTCCTTCTTCCAGTCTTCTTCATATGTTGAAATAGCTGATGTTTCTTTTTAGCAGCCATCACACTGGCTGTTTACACCAAGACCTTGCTGAAAAGGCAAGGTTAAGTGCCTGCCATACCTGTGTGTGCAGCAACCTTATTCTTCTGCTCAGTTTTCCCCAGCAATGCGTCTGCATGACTTTCAAGGGCATCTTTTTTCAGCTACCACTAATGTGAAGGTGCTTCACCAGAGTGTGGGGGAAGCATTACATACCCATAGCCATTACTAATGTAAATACAGTAACTGGGATCTTTGGTACCTATTTACAAGGCAGGGAGTTCCAGGAGTAAATAAACACCCTTTTGCAAGCTCCCATGGGTATTCTCTAGCACTCTCTCTCCTACCATGTGAAATAAAGGTCCTGCCATGTGAAATAAAGGTCATTTCCAGATCCCATCTAACTCAGCACATCCCAGATTGTGGGATGAGATTTTGGCGAGATCAGCTAGATCTGACACTACAGTCCTCAAAATACCCTAGTCCTCTGAACAGGACTAGGAAAACAAATCTAATACCCTGAGTCATGAATTGGGACTAACTTATTAAACATTTCACTGTGCAGCCACTGGAAAATCTCCTGCTCTTTGATTACCCATGTCACCTATGACCAGGTTTGACCTCTGGTTTTACTCCAGCACCGTTTGTGACTGCACTTTAAATTGGAGATGAGGATAACCATAACCACAACCCTTTAGGATTACCTGGATTTTAAATTCACACATTTGACATCCAGTCACATATTGTCTTTGCATGTGCTTCCAGCTTTAGAACAGGAGAATGTTCTTGGTCTCATTTCACAAAATGTCAAGTGATAGCAAGATAGGCAAAATGGTACCTGCCTTTACCATACACTGCAACTTCCACTATTAAGGTTTTGAGTCTAAATTCAAATCTTAGTCTTGGTCTCCATACCAATCCTAATTCTTCTAAATATCTTGATGATGATCAGAATTAAAACTGGTGAGCAGCCAGCTGAGACATCTGTTTGGATAATCCCAGTTTTTTTTATTTTTCCATTCAAGCTGTCCTGCACCTTGCCTCTGACAGAAAAAATACTTTAAGGTAAATTCTCAGCTGGTGAAAGTGAAGCTACCTGGATTTATAGCTTAGGCCCTGCACCAACAACCAGTGCAAAAAGAATTGGAGACAAATAAACACTTGTTTTGTACCTGAGAATAGCACCCAAAATGTATGTATACAAACACGGGAGTGGATCCAGTCTGCCATTAGATGCACAACAGATTCCTCCAGTGCAGGAGCGGCTGTGCCCACCCAGCACGACTCAACAGATTGACAGTTCTCCCCAACATGTTTTTGTGTCACTAACTTTTCCTAAAGATGATTCATCAACTTGTTTCCCCACTGGATTAATAAGCTCATAACAATGTCTGTGTCACTTCTTTTCTTTAACATTTCCTCTCTCCTCTTTCCTCCTTTTTTGCTCTCCTTTGTTCAGAGAAGCAACAGACAACTCACCCACTATGGATGAGTCTCAGTCTCCAACCCACCAAAGTACTGATGAATAGAGGTATAGTAAGGGAACGTTTTGTTCTTTCCTCCTTCTGCCCCAGTCCATGAGCTCAGCTGTGTGCCCGTGTGTCTGCCAGCAAGGCTCCCTGCAGTGCTTGGGAGCATTCAAACCCTCGGTGCCTTCTCAGAGTCCTGCCTGTGGCACTTTCCCCTGTGACAGGGACTCGGGGCCAGCCCGCTCTGTGTTCCTGCTGAGGCTGAACAGGCACAGAAAGTGGGGAGGGGGGGCAACAAATCTGTGGCTCAGGAGAATTGAAAGCAGCGTGGATAGAGTGCTGTGGGAGCAGCGTGGTGGGGACACGAGCTCAGGTGGGCTCTGAGGCCCTGGCCAGAGCTTCTGGCCTCGCTCCAGCCACAGATCCATGACACCTTCCTCCTCCCTGCCTGCTGCAGAGCTGAGGCTGTTTGAGCAGAGCAGAGAGCTTCTATGGGACAAGGAGCAACCCTGGCCCCATTCCTGTGGGAAGACAGAGGGGGAAGGGTAGAGGGAACAAAAAACCCTCAGAGTATTTCTATTTTAATTAAACTGCCATTGCTGTCTGACACTCTCATTTGAATCTACAACCATTCACAGCTGGCATCTATCAAGTATTTCAAGCCCAGCTTTCTAGAGTTATCCTATAAACCTCTGCACTTCAGCACAGAGCTGGAAAACAAAAGGCTCTTTAACATGCAAATGTCGATGCCCTTGCTCAGGCTCCTCTCAGACACCAATCCCAAGGAAGCCAGGTGAAAAACAGGGCAGAGGAAGCAGGAATTGCACCAGATGTGAGATCAGTCCTGTGAGGTGGGGAGGGAATGCAGGAAGGAGTGAGAATCCCTCAATAAACAAAAAAATATGCATCTCCTGCTTTTGGCCTCAAAAGAGTCTCTAGTTTGGAAGTTGGTTCAAATCAAAGTGTGAAGGAGAGACATCAATTCTGGCTATGACTGCACAGATATAGCAGTCACTTTTCAAGAGATCCAGATTTTGACCTGTTTTCCTCTGGGAAGGAGCTCTACAGCTTAAAACAGGAGCTGACATTGGTTAGAGCACTTAATGTACATTGCAAAGAAAATTCTTATTAATTGTCTCATCTACTCAGTACAGACAAAGAAAAAGCCAGGCAGCAAAAGAAGCAGTACTTTGTCAGGAAACATAGCCCACTATGAGGACTAGGCTACTGCAACATGGTCCTTTCCACATCAGACCTGGCATGCTCTCACTAGTCCCTTCCTGGTTCATCCCTGGAAAGCCACATCACTCTGGGACTGCTCAGTGATGCACAAGTCTCTGCCCAGAGCAGAAGTGCTACAGAAAGTGCCACCACCCTCCTCCTTCAACATTCCCACTGTGTGATACAGCCCATGTCTGAGTGAGCTGCTCTAAGCACTTGCTCCTTGGAGAGCATCCCATAGAAAAACCTCTATCCCAACTTACTACTGGGCAGGACTCAGGGAGGGCAGAGGCACAGCACTGCTGCTGTACCCAGGCCAAGGGGGAGTGCAGTGGAGTCTATGATGTGAATACCCTGCATTCCTCTCCACCCATAACACAACGTTTTATGCTCATGGTTGAACTTCCCAGGAGCACTCATGTCCTAACAAAGTTTCCTTTCTCCTGCAGGAACTACAATGATAGCTGTTTCCTGGACTCTCCCCTCTATCCAGAATTAGCAGATGTCCAGTGGTATGGGCAGGAAAAAGCCAAGCCTGGAACTCTAGTGTGAACCCCTGACCTCAAGTTAATCACATCAATGCCATTCTGAGATCACCTCACTGCCTCTCATTTGCCTTACCCAGATGCACTGTCACGCAGCACCAGCTTCAACTCTAAGCACTTTTTCCACGATGCAATTCAAGACAACACTTAAGGAACACTGGCCCTGAGACATCCACCACGGCAGCGGCGGAGCGCGGCATATCCCACTGCCAGACGGGTGCCCGTCCCTCCCACGGCCACGGGGCAGGGGTGGAGAGGAGCAGCCACCTGAAGAGTCAGTTTCAAATTTGGGTTTGCTATGAAACCATAGAAGCCTTTCAAGGCTCATATCAAAGATTAGTGTTCCACTAACAGCAGCAAGAGTTCCATGACCTGCAAGCTGAAGCCAACAGCATTAGTTTGAAGGGGGTGGGAATAAGACAGAGGCTGAAAATCGAGACCATATTCCTGAAAGTGCATCTGTTCTGAAACACTAAATCCCATCACTTCAGAGACTTGTCAGTCTCACAATCAGGTCAGCACTGCCAAAGATCTCCACACCACTGTTGGCAGGATGAGTTGCTCAGCAAGTTCTAGCTACAAGAATATCTCTCTTCTTTAATTTGATGGCAGACACAACCACCCCCTGCAAAATGGCATTTCCTTCTTCATTTGGAGTCCACCTACATGCAAGCAAAAGAACCCCTTGTGCTGCAGACACACCAGAGGTCTGGGCTGGTATCACAGCATCACTGTCTGCGAGCCACTCTTGAACTGGACAGACAAGGTTTAAAAGGCATCACCTAAAGCAGAGGCAAGTACTGCACTCACAGCATCTCTGTGGCTGGCACAGAGTGCCCACCAATACATGGAGAGGTTAGGAATTGGTTGTTTTGATACAGATAAAAATTGCCAAAAAAACCTTTCCACGAGCAGACACAGCCAATAAATTGGAATCTATTTCTGCACAAAGCGTTAACGTGAAATCCAAGGGAAAGCACATCGCGATCGACCTGACACGGCCAAGCGGCGTTCACATATTGGTTCCACTCCTCTTCCCTTCATTAGCACCAGTGTAGCAAAGGGCTCGTCACCCGTGTGCTGCCGTGTGGGAGGACTGGTCTGTCAGGAAGCAGGAAGGCTCCTGGAGCAGGGTTGGACAACCAGCAGACAGGCAAAACTTCCCCTTGCAAGAGAGAGAGGGGGCAGCGACCGAGCGAGGCATCGGACGCGAGCGGGAGCTGCCTGCGGCCACCAAACGGAGCAGCACGAACGCGGCCTGGAAGGAGCTGCAAGTTTACACATACTTTAGAGCAATGCTTTATACATGTCAAGCCATGGAACTTTCAAAGGCCTCAAAGACACTTTTTTAACGAACAAGTGCACAATCTAGGTGGATGTTGAAGCTGGCACGTCTTAGTCTTCACTGCGGTGCTATGCTGTTTTTATTGCCACTTGATGGGGGCGGGCGCCCGGCCTTCCCCCGTCGGTGCGTGCAAATGATGATTTCCTATGGGAAAGGCATTAAAAGAAACGGCTGGAGGGGGTTACTTTGTGAAAAGCAGAAACTGAAGTTAGCTTTAGTTTAAGGAAAAAGGAAAAAAAAAAAGTGTGAGTGTGTGTGTGTGTGTGAGAGTGTGTGTGTGTGCGTTCTAAGAATAACAACAGCGTCTACCAGACAAAGTAGAGCGAAACGTTTCAAATTAAACACCGCAACTTGGGGGGCTGCCACGCCTTTTGGTATTAAGATTGCTGGAAAACTGCATTCCAGGCTTTAAAAGAGAATGGGTTCTGTGTAATTAGGCTTTGAAAAACAATGGGGTTCCTAAACATTAATGCAAGCAGCTCATGCCAATTCCTTTCTGCAGCTCACACCAGAAGTGTTGGCTTTGGTTCCCTGCACTGCTGCTTTGCATCACTGGTGAGGTGGGGAGGAGGCCATGCAGAGATAAAGCAGAAAGGCTGTTAATTCTCCAGGGAAACCTGGGGCAGAGCCAGGATTGGATGGGGCAAAAGGCCAGGCTGGGGCTCTGAGCAACCTGGTCTAGTGGAAGGTGTCCCTGCCCCATGGCAGGGGTTGGAACCAGATGATGTCACTTCCAATACAAACCCTTCCATAATGCTATGATAAGGAAACTCTCTTATGTTCCCACATGAAGTATAAATAAATTATCCCTCTGAAAAACAAAAACACTGGCAAAGAGTGTACAAAGGTGACCACACAAACTTTGTGCTTCTGGGCCTCCCTGAAGCATCACCCGGGAGCACAGTGCACCGTGACAGTAATTGAAGCCTTACTTTCAATTCTGGAAGAACAGCCAGTGGTGAGATTGCAGCCTTTATCTGTTCATTCAAAAAGCTGTTTTCACCATCTCTTTGTGCTTTGGGGTCTTTAACATGGGAATTATTTCAAGCTCCTAATTGGATTTTTATCTGGATAAGAGATAGTACTGATTAATGACATTTACTGATAAAATTTGGTAGCTGAAGTAAAAGGATTAAATAACGACCAAATTAAGCTACAGAAAATAATTTAGCCCAAGGATTTTTAGGGGCTCTGAGCAACTGTCTGTTTTCTTTTTAATTTCCCTGGTAAGTGGTTTGGGTTTTTTTTTTCTTTATTGTGTACTTTCTTTTAATTAAAAAGAATTCAACAACAGCGGCACTATGAGGCCTCTGGGCACTACAGAAAGAAACATTAATTCCTCCAAGACCAGCTCTGCAGTTTTGCAGCAAAGGTTAAAAGGTGGCAGCCCTGAAATTAGGGGGGAAAAATAAAAATATTTAGCCTGAATTGCAAACAGGCTGGAGTGGAGAAAAAGCTTTCTAAAAACGGATTGAGTTTTGCTTTGTGTTCTGCTTTTCTGGTTTGCAATCAAGGCACATGTGAGCAGCCAGTCTGGTAGTAAAGACAGATTAAGTAAAACAGGTTTTACTGTTTAGCTCAATTCAATTAAACACAAATGTACATAAAATGTTAATCATATGAGATTAACATATTTAAGTATAACACGGAGGGGCATATACATAGCTATTATAGACAAGCACTTGACTACCAACTTAACCCCTCCTTTTCTTTTTTATTTGTCAAGGCTCCATCTGCCATGAAGCCACAACCGCGTTCAGTCTGTGTGTCTGACACTCCCTCTGTGTGGGCAGGAGCCGGGGACGGTCCCTGCAGGGCCGTGCTGGGAGGCAGGGTTTATTTTTAAATTATATTATATGCAGTCGAGTGTTGAAAATGTTGAAACAGTCCAATTTGTTTTCACTCTGTATTAGTTTTAGTTTCAGGCATAGCCGATCCCCATTCAGGTGCTATCAGATGACCAGTTACTGCTTAGTTAACTAGATGTAAAGTTTTACATATATATTAATGTCAATAGTTTTATTACAAGTTGTGTAAAATGGACTCTCTAGTTTAAAAAAAAGGAAAAAAAAAAAAAGAAAAAAATTAGGTCTCTCCTGAAATTGACTTTAGAGCATGGAAAATGATTTTACTGGATTCTGTTCAACTGTAATCAAGGAAAAAAATATGTATGTTGTAGAAAAAGTTGCAGAATTAAAAAAAAATCTGCTTTTAATTTATTCTTTTTGTATTAAGAATTTGTATAGTTACCTTTACATTTTGCAAAACGGTGTTGTCAACACTTCCTTATTAAAGCATTTTCAAAATGAAACCTCGCCATGGTCTCTTTGGGAGGGCAGAGCCCAGACAATCCTTACCACTGCTAGAGATGGTGGCTCCAGATGTGTGCACAGCTGGCCAGGGTGTCCATGAGGGACCTGCTCCTTGGCTGATTGCAGGAAACACTGGCATTCCCCCAAAAAGTCCATCCTTTAGAGATCCCTGAGGACTCAGCACCCAGCAGATCCATGCTGCCTCCATGCCATCTTCTCCCCAGCACTGGTCCCAGGGGCTCAGGAGGACCAAGAGTGTGACTGATGTCCCACCACTGTGGGAAGCAAAGGCACAAGTAATATTTACTTCCAACACTTGAAATAACTCCAACAACTTGAAACAACTAAAACTAACGCTCACTTACATGGATTGGATGCCAAGTTTCTGCAAGGCTGTTTCAGCAATGCCAACAGCTGTGGGACAGGCTTCAGCACTGTCCCCATGCTCCAAGGAAGTGCCTGCTTGGCGACTTCACAAGGGAACTCACTCCAAGGGGCTGCTCTAGCTCAGTAGGGCAGCAGTGACCCCTGCACAGGGTTAGGGACCTCACCTGACATCACTGGTGTCCCCTCTGTGGGCAGCAGTGACCCCTTTGGCCACGCAGCACCCCTCAAAACCACAGGCAGCTTCCAACAGCCACAGTCTCACATGGGGTCTCCCACATTTCCCAGTGCTTCCTGCTCCTTCCATTTACTCCCACTGTCCAGGGAGCCTCTTCCCCTTCCAGCACCTCCTGTACCATCCACCCCATACCCCTCACATCCCTCAGGGAGCCACCAGTGGTAGCAGCCCAGAGCCAGGCAGCCCCTGTGACCATCACCCAGCACTGCCAAGTGGGGAACCATTGCCTGCAGTAAATCCCCAGGAGGGTCTGGGATGGACCAAACAGCCACAGCAAAGGTTCTCAAACACCTCCTGAACTCTGGGACCTTGGCTCAGATTTCTTGACATGACTCCAGTAGTGCTGCAGGTCGCTCTTCACCACCTCAGGAGCAGGATGCTCTGAAAGCTGCTCCAGATCTGGCACCAGCACTGCCCACCTTGCACCACATTATGTTCTCATCCCCTGAGCCCAGGAGTCAGAGCACTCCCTTCCCCCTGAAAAGTGAAGCCACTTAACCCCAATCAGGTTCATTCCTTGGATTAGTGGTGGTGGTGGCATGGCAGCCAGCTGAAGAGGAGCCCAGTTCCTCCATTAAAATGATCCTACATACATCTACCCTAAGAACCTTTCCAGCAGCACAAATAGCAAATAGGGAATTTAATTTCACCGCCACCAGGCACAATAATACCAGTACCAGGCAGGTACTAATAGTTTTAGAGTTCACCTTGCACAGGCCCTTCCACAGCCATGCTTGGGAAAGGGCCAGGGACTGCAACAAATAACCAGGGGCATTGAAGTCCCAAAACCACTGCAGACACCTCTATGGCGAACTCATGACTTCATCCTAAGGCTTACAAGTCTTAGGATTCAGCAGAGTTATTTCCGCCTAATGCAAGAATTATCAGAAATAAACATCTGGAAAAGCCTAGAGGGAAAAGTAAATTACTAAACTGAAACATACCCTCCCTACAAAAAAAAAAAAAAAAACCAACCCAAACTGTCAAGCAATGTGACAGCTGCACCACACCCACTCCTCCCTAAACTAGACTGAGGGTTGGGATTTTTTTGGCTAAGAGGCATTATTAACTATTTGATCACGGTCTGGTAGCTGCAATTTGGGGCCATCCAGCTGCAAAGAGCCTCCAACCGATGATGAAAAGCAGCTGCTGTAACAGCGTCCCCCTGGCCCCCGTCCCCCGAGGACCAGAGCTGGCTCTCACGTGCTGGACAGCTGGAAATTCTTACACTGATACGCCGTGAGAAAGCAGCTCCCAGCTCCTCAGTTCCCCACACAGCACCATTCCATGGATTGCAAGGGGATAAAGTTCTTCCGTCGTGGGATTCATTCAGGCGAGGCAGCTGTATTTCAGGGACTGTCAGCAAGGAGGCACATTGCTTAAACTGCATTCCTTAAAACCTGATCAGAATAAGACATTCCAACCTCAAATTCACATCCCTACAGGAGGTGCATCCCCACTCAAACCAGCTCTCAGGGTACCATTAAAATTCTCCTCAATAATTAGCTCCAAGGCAGGAAGGAAAAATCCATCTAGCACTATTACAGATCCCCTAAGGAATCCACTTCCCACTAAAGCAGACGTTACAATGCTCCTTAAACCATCTCTTGGCTACTCACTTGCTGCAGTTTCCAGGGAAATTACAGCTCTTCTGAACAAGGGACAATATTGTCCCTCAATTATTTACAGAGTTCAAAACCAAGGTCAAGATAAAGATTTAGAAACAGTTCAGGAAACCGTCTGGGCGGGGAGAGGGATAAAGTTGCAGTGTTACAAATGTTTCCGCTGTAATAACGCCCCCAAAGAGAATCTGGACAGAGCACTTCAAAGAAAATCACCAGCAAGCACTGCTAATGAAACTCTTCCATGCTCTTGACATCTGCCCAGCTGCTCCCCACAAATCCCCATCTCCTCCCCAAAGAGACAGTGAGGTCTCATCAGCCTCATTTTGCTACTTCTAAACTCTAAGCTCTTGACATTTTCTCTGGGGTCAAACACTCCAGACTGAAAATCTCCTGTGTCCAAAGAAGCACTTCAGAATCTAAGGGAGTCTGCAGAAAAACCTGAATTTCTCCAAGATACTCCTCATGCCCCAGTACCTCTCCCTGTGCCACAGGACACTGAGAACACCCAAGGGAGACAAGTCACTCCTTGAGAAGAGGGCTCCAGTTCCTGCTCCAAGCTGCCAGTTGAGGTGAGCACCCAGACAAACCCATTCAATGGAATTTCTTCAGGAAGTGGTTCTGCACAAAACTAACAAAGTTTCAATATTCCACTGTTTATGCAGAATAAGATACCATCATTCCCATGAGTTTTCTCACCATTCCCAGTCAGGATACACAATGGTAAAGATTTGTGGCTGCTAAAAATACTGTTCATGGTCATGGGAGGTCCCAATTTTCTCTGCAATGCCCAGCAGATCGAAAATTTTCTCCAGATGTATAAAGATGGAATTTGAAAGCCTCAAGAGCCGTAAGATTACTTCCCCCAAGCCCAGAAGGTTTATATTAAAAATGTCGTTACCAAAAAAAAAAAAAAAAAAAGCCAAATCAGATGCATTCAAGATCAAAAACTCTTTGCACTGAGGCTGAGAAATATATAAACCTTTTTTTTTTATTCCTGATAAATACCACATGAAAGATTAGCCAATAAAGTCTTTATATTTACAGAAATAACCAAGATTCAGATTCAACTGCTTCCCTCTAATCATCTCCTCACATCAGTCTCCAATGCAAAAGCAGCCAAAAATTTCCACATATGCTCCTTGCAGGGCTGAGACTCACCTAAAGCTCTAAAATATGGGAAACGGTTCAATCTGCACAGTTCCCTGAATAACAAACTGAAATAAAAACAGTTGTCATGTGAATTATCCCGTGGTCATTATCTTGGTCTTAAACTCTTCAAAACCCATCCCTCTGCTGTACATTGGATGTGTTCAGCAAAAAGCACAGATTTCAAAATAAACCTAAATAAATGGGGCTTGGAAAAAGGAAGCTGTAAAAAAACGTTTTTGCTTTTTTTTTGCAAAGCCCACCCCAAGTTCTTGTTGGTGTTCAGGCTCAAAGTCTGCCTCTTCCACCCTCTCTGGGTGTTGGAGACTGAAATGTGAGTCCACCCTGGCCCCTGCAGAGCCTCACAGCGCGTTGTACTCCACACATTTGGATGGGTCTGTTGGGAAGTGCTTCTGGCAAATGGTCATGAGTCTCTTCAGCCCCTAAGAATCAACAAAGCAAGGACAATTCTGTAATAAGGCTGCAGCTGTTGAACAAGTTTAATACAGTATTCTTAAGCTTAACAAGAAGAATTAAAAAGAAAAGGACTCTATTTTGAGGTTGGGATTTTTATTTTGGTAGTTATTCTGTTTAAAGTTTGAGGTTCTCTTCAATATTAGAGGAGTTTGTGTGGCATAATCAAAAAGGCTACAGCTTCAATCCCACCTGGTAAGATTCACAGTGAAGGATCACAGCAATTCTTTAATCTTTATCACCAAGGGAGCAAATGATATATCATAATTAAAGATATTTTCAAGAAAGCTGAATATTAAAATTCATTCTAAAGAGCAAAAAGTAATTTCAAAACAAGCTGCAGAGCCAAGGCAAGAATCAAACACTTCTCAGGAGAACTGTGGACATAGGACATCACAAATGGAAACTGAAGCAATTAAGGAGAAAGACAGAATGCAGATTTTTCAGTTCTTTCAAACCATCAATTGCAAAAAACCAACATGACAGGAGCCCTGTGATTACTTTCTTTCAAGTCACACAGAAAAGTCTGACAAAGAAAACCAACTGCTGTGGTGGAAGTGTAATTTTGCCATCTTAGAGTACAGTGTCACTGCTGAGTCATGTCCCTGTCAAATTCCTGAATTTATTAATTAATGCATTTATCAGTTGCAGAAGTAGTCAGAAGTACTGAATTTTACAGTATTAAATTCTGTGCATGTTTAAAGCACAAGTTAAGCAGTGAGAGGCCTCAGGAGAATCAAGCCTGTCTTCACAGCTGCTTTGGTGTTCATGCACCATCACAGCAGCTCAGAAAAACCCATTAGACTGTTCCTGGCCCAGCACTGAAGAGCCTTCAGGTCCAGGATGAGCTACTGTTAATTGGATGTTACGCTTGGCACAAACTAAACCTGTCCATTTCTGGGACCCTTTTACCACATCACCTGACACTGATGTTTCTCAAGGATCCCCCTACACAAGCAGACCCGTTGGATTGCCAAAGCTGACATTACCTGTATGTATTTCCTCTGAGTTTCGTCATTGAGCACGTGGGCCACGTGCTTGGAGAAAATCTTCTCGCGCCCCGTGCGCGCGTGGATGCCGACCATGGTGACGCCGATGGGCCAGGGAGCGTTGCCAATGGCCATCTGCAGGTAGGCATCGTTGGCCTGGAGAGGGAAGGGCAGCACTGAGCACCACAGCAACTGCACCACACAAAGCATTTTTGCTCTGCCAGGTGCAGTGAAACCCCCATTCCAGTCTCTCTGATCCGATGTCACAGCGTGGTATTAACCAACTGCACAACGCACCTTCCCACATGGAAGGACTATGGACTTTCCTTATGAAAAAAAATAACTGGATAAGGCAGTCTGGTTACCTTGACCAAAACTAAGGTTTACTGGGATTATGTTCAACTCAACCATCTCTGGTTAAATAAGGTTACATTTGCAACCATGCTTAAGGCCAGAGCAGTAGCAGGAGTAAATCAATCAGCAAGTTCCTCATCAAGAGCACAGGTCCTGTTTTAAAGCTGTAACAGAAAACATTCCTGGGGAAAAACAGGGATAAAACTCAAATGGAAGATTAACAGAAAGAAAGGCAGAAAGGAAGAGAAGTATAGAGCTTACAAAAACCCAACATAACAACTGAGAACCAGCAAGTGACAGACACAATTACAGAAAAAACGTGAAGGATGTGGAACAGGACATTCCTTCTCTATTAGAGAGCAGCAACAAAACTCACTGATAAAGAGTTCATTTATCACCTCCTATTCAGAAACTGGACAATAAGAAGCAGCAATCATGACCAGTGGGTGAAGATTCTTTCCAGGTAGCACTGAACAAACTGGGAGGTGAATAATGAACAAGGCAGGGGTGGCAGACAGAGCTAAAAGCAAGCCTGAAGAGAGGACAGAGCTTAGTCATCGCCTGCATGAGGCAGAATCTGAACAGTCTTAGTCAAATACCTATTTGCTGACTTAAATATACTTTTGTGATTAAATAGTATGTGAACATGCAATTAAAGACCCTTGCAGGAGTGTCACAAAAGGGTTAATTAAGGCTGAATGGACAACTTGCATTCTGGCACTTGTCTGATGTCAACACGTTGATTTCAAAATTAAAATCTTCCAAGCTTTTCAACTAACAAAGCAGCAAGAATTTGTGGCTAACAGTATTCACTAGGGTGCACAAAGCAAGCAGCAGGCAAAAAGAGACAGAAGACAAGAGTAGGCAAAAAGAGGCAATCCTCTTAGGAAGTAAAATTAAAAAGGATGGGAGTATCTGTAAAAGCATAAGCCTAATGTAAAAAAAGCAAAAACAAAACAAGAAAATATCCAAATGTGTACTCAAGTAATCCAAAATCTCTGTGAGGTTTACTTAAAGGCAAGCACCTCCAGGAGAAAGAAGCACTGCTGATTCACCCAGAGATACACCACATTCCTGCATGCTCATTAGTCTGAGACGGTATTGGAAAGGGAATTTCCACATAATGATGACAACCAAGAGAAAAAAATGCTTCAAAATAAAATCCCACTATCCTACATCCCACTGTTCCAAATGATTTGGATTACATTTGCCTTAGGCCATACAAAGTTTTTTTCAGCATCAAAAGCAAATTTGCTTGCTTACTTGACAAATTATGCCAAATCCTCACAAGAATAGTAAGAAATACCAGAAATTTGAAGGCAAAAGCTCAGTTTCCTCTACATATACAAGCTGCTTCAGCAAATGCTATTGGTATTTCAATTTCTGAAGGTGAATAAAACCTAATAGTGCCTTTGATCTTGTGTCCCAAAGTACTTCTGCCTCCTGCAGTGTGCAGACTTCATCCAAAAAATCTTCCCATTAACTTACTTCAACCTTACCAGGCCACTTAATATGAGTGTAGACAAAGAAAGGGACATTGCCTCATATTCAATAACTCAGTCTGCCTCAATTAATTCCTAATTAATTAATCATCAACAGCCTATTACTGTTCAATATTTTCACTTAACCTTAGAATATCAGATTTCCCCTTGAGGAATGCCTCTGCAACTTAACATACCCATCTCTGTGAAAAATTTTCTTCATGTTTACAAAACTGTGCAGTTTCATGAACCTCAAAAGATCTTCTGTCAGGCTGTGGATCAAACACTACTTAGAGCCTAACATTTCACATTCATTTTTCATTTTGTTGGGATAGATGTTGTATTTCCAGCTATGCATCTTCAAAATGAAAAAAAAAAATATGGGAATGCTGAAGCAATAAACTCCATCTTTTATAACCAGACAGCATGAACATGACGGAAAAGTACAGACGTACCTTCACGTATTCTCTTTGCAACATAAATTTAATAATATCTGTTATTGATTCTTTGATGTCTGCAGGAAGTGTCTACAGGAGAGAGGGGAAAGGAAAAAAAAGACATTTACTTCAGAACAGCAGCTCAGGAAAATCATCTTACTCAGCATTTATGCAAAGTTTAGCAACTACTCTTGCTTGAGGAGTTTCACAAAGGAAAACACGTTAAATATTCAGATGAAGGATCTGAAGAGCAGAGGTTAACCAGTTACACCTGGTAGCTGATGGCAAAGTGCAAAATGCAACCCCAATTTTCTGTCACGTTTGCAACCCAGGGAGCAGGTGCTGCTTTAAACAGCTGGAAAAGCAGTGGGTGGGCAGATTTCACTGATGAAGTCAGAACTGGGTGTCAGGAGCTCTAGATACAGAAACTGTGACCAACTCATGCTCTCTCCTTCAGCGAGGCTAGCAGTGGCCTGGAAAGGGCCCTGATGCTGGGTATTGGGAAAGCAAAGGCTGCAGTGGCATTAGGAGGGGACTCACCCTCTTGCGCAGCTTCCTGAAGAGCGGGCGCAGGTAGGACTCGGTCTGCTTCTGAGTGGCGCTGTTCAGCTTCCCCTGCACGCCCCGCTTCACGTAGTCCTCTCTGGCATTCAGCTCCTTGGCCCAAACTCCCAGCAGGAACTGCAGGGAGCAAGCACATCAGTGTCATGGTGCCATCTAGTGACTTCCCGGCACATCAGGCAGAGCAGAGGGCTAAGCAAGCAAGGCGATCTGAGTTTTTTTGAGAAATCTTGAGTTAAGAAAGTGAAACCTTTTTCAGAAGGATAGGTAAGGAGAGACAGGAACAACTCTCTTATCTTAAATGTGCACACGCAAATTACAGCTTCAACTCTTGCTGTGACTTTGCTTACCACAACAGTTACACAGGCAGTGGTTGACTGGGCTGAGAGGCAACACAGGTTTTTTGTCAGGAAACAAGGAAACAATTTCCTGCCATCCACTTGAACCTGTGGACTTCCTTTAAAACTCTCTAATTTCACTAACAGTATTAGGTGACATTCCAATTCAGCTTGCACTACTCCAAGGAAACTCCTCCAAAGGTTTTGATGCCACAGTACCACACAGAGGCAACTACAAACAACTGCCTCAAATATCACACGAAAATCAAAACCGTATTTATTTTGTCTGGAAAAGCAGGACCAGATTTTGAAGAATGCTGCTCTCCCAAGAACTCTTTCCCACATCTGGCACAAGTCACTGTTGTGACTAACAAAGGCTGTGGAGTGCCAAGCATTTCAAAAAAAACACATCTCGCACATAACATGTGAGATTTTCCTCACAAGCAGCTGAAACCTACCCTTCTACTCTTGAAATGCATCTGCATGGCAGTAATAATATGATACAACTACAGAATAATTAGAATTTGTTACCTTCAAGAACTTTGTTATGATGTCCATATCATAGTGATCATCACCCCGTCCTAAGGATTCTCCCAAAGCCTGGAAGGGAAAAAAGGGCCATTATTTCTACTTTGTCTAGTCTGCCAGCACCACCACAGCAGAGCATAATTCACTGCACCACAAACTGCAATAAATTCCACAAGAAATCCCAAACACTGGTCATGAAACAGCTACAAATGCTACTGAAATTCATTCATCTATTACAAACATTTACATCACAATGGCAATATGATTATTTCTGAAAAGTCAATGCAACAGTAATTCTTCAGTCATTAACTACTAAATTATTGGCATAATTAGCAGCTGTCTGACAGCATTGTATTAAGGGGAACTATGGGTGCACTGCATTTTTTGAGATCCCCAAAGCCATCAATTAACCTACTTATTTTGTTATGCTATTTCAATTCTCTGATATACTGGGGCTTTTTATCATTTAATTGCAACTGTGAATTTGAGGGAACAAAATTTTAAAAAAAACCCAAAACCAAGCAACAAACACAAAAAAAGCCCAGCTATATGCTCCAATACTCCACCATCCTGCCAAAACCTCAAAACTGTAATACTAACAGTGTAAGTTTTATAAACATTTTCCAGTAGGTATAGATCGATTTATAATTAATTTCCATTGCCCTCATGTTTCCAAAGTGAGTTTTATTTTAAAACATCTCCTAGATTTGGAGTCAAACTCAATGTAAGCCTTTATGCTCAAGGCAATACAGCTAAAGTAATATAAAATGAAGATGTGGTGTTTACAAACTTTTTCAAAAAAGATTGCTTGCATGGCTCAAACTAAGCCTGCCCTACTACCACAGAAAGGTGCTATTTTGATAGCTAACAGATCAATAAAATGCAGCTCCAATACAACTGCTGCTATCCACTCTGGCACTGCAGTTATTTTAAACCAGAACCCCTGGCAGCTTAACAAAAAACCCAGAGTATTTCTTAATAATAATGTATTCACTTCAGCTTTCAGTTATAAATCGTATTATTTCTTAAACACCCTTTTGGAAGGATGTTATGAAGATTAACTCTTGCAAAGAGTTTTGAAGATTAAGGGTAAAAGTCTTCAGCTCAAGTTAATGTGCTTTTCAAAATATTATCCTGAAATACCAGGTGCTGAATGCATTTCCTGGCACTCACTCTCTACTCACTCACACAAACACCACAGGGTTCTTTCAGAACAGAGCAGCCATTTGCACTCAAGGTTCTGGGACACATTATTTCTGCACTTATATTTCCTGTGGTCTGCCTACTTCTGATGCTCACTTTTTTTTGTCCTAGATGTTTTCATATCAGATGTTCTTTCTGTGTGTCTATTTTTCAGAGTCCTCCTTCCTTGCATAGGGAAAATTAATTAGTACTGACCTTATTACCCTCTCAACTATTCATTGGAAAGGCTTTGGCATTTATGACCAGGTAATGTATTGGAATTAAATTCTCTCCTTCTGAAATCTCGGAGAATGAATCTTTACTGTATCTGTCTTTGCAGGCAACACCTGACCCCTTTGGGACGAAGTGCTGTAAACAAAGACTACTTGAGTTTTCATTTGTCTCTTGTGGGCACCTACAGTGCAACTCCAGGCTTGGAAACCTAAATTTTCTCCTTATGAATACTTCAAAACATCTAAGTCAGCTGCTGAAAAGAAGACAACTTTGTCTAAACAATCCCGAAGCTTTCTCACAGCAACATGATATATCTAACATCCTTAATCATGACCTAGCCCATACTTCTAGTTCTTCAATAGTAGTGTTCTCTTCATGGACTTTCAGGTCATTTTGGGAGTCATCATCTCCTGCTTCTTGGCCACCCACAATTTCATTCAGATACTGCTGATCAATCTTATCCAAAGCAGCCTTCAGGTCATTTCTCAGGCCCTAGAAAACAGGGGAAAAAAATACTAGTTTATAAAATACCCTCAAGTAAATAAAAGCAGTTCAGTACTGTCACAGTGAGCATCTAACTTCTGTTTAAGGTGCAAATTTTGTAAAAACACATATAAGGGTTTAGTATTGTTAGAATTTAACTGAACTCCAAGAACATTTTTTGCTTCAGCACTTAACAAAAAGCAGATGCATGAACTTCTGAAACGTGCATACATATGAAAAATACTTTTTACAGTATCTTCACCAAAAACAAAAAAGGCTGGAGGATGGAATCAGCCTCTAGGATTTTCTTCATCTTCTCCAAGCAATGCACTGAACCACCCCAAAACAAATGAAAACCAGACCACAATCATCATCAGCTCTACAAGTCTTCACATCTGCCCTGAAAATAGTTGTAAATAAGTCTCATTCCTTCAGTGCCAGACATAATAACATTGTTTCCTTTTATTACAAATTACTTAAACATAGCAGAATGTTTTATTAGACTCACTGCTTAAAACCCTCCACTTTAGAAGAGGTGACTAAAAAAACCAAAATCAGTTTAAAACCATATATATATAAATTAAAAGGTTCTTTCAAATAGAACACAAAATTTGCCTTAACCACAGCTGAAGGATTTGCCTTCTCATCGTGAGACATAAAATATACAGCTCTATAAAGGAGTATGACATTTCTTACCCTCACATAAATTCAGCCACTCCACAGGGAATGGATATGCACAGTTACTTCCCCTCTTCCATCATCATACTCAGCTGTCTGGAGCATTTCTATTAATCATTTAGTTACTCTAAAAATGTCTGAACCACGAGGCTCATTGACTAAGCAACATGCAGAATCCCCCTAGACAGCAACAGGAGTGACTGAAACATGTAACAAAAATCCAGCACAACTCTATTTGTGGGCTCTCTATTTCCTAATCCTGCTCCTGTGATCGATGTCGCTGGAAGGGAAGCTTTCATTAGCAGAGCTTCTATTTCTAGATCTGTTTATCTTTATTTTTAAGACTTGGAGAGGAAAAAGCTTCCCTTTTATGGGCAGCCCCAGGAAAGACATTTAAAACAATTCAGTTTGGCACAAATTAGGGAAGAAAATGCAAATTGTCACTCTGTTAGTACAGCTGTAAATTTGCTTAACAGTGAATGGAAAAGAAGCCCTAACTGTATCTCCCCATTTAACTGATCATTCCTTAAGACAAAATGAATAAATTAATTAAATCTTCAAGTCAGTTTTTGAGCTAATGGCTACTTTAAAGGGAAAGGGGGAAAAATTATACTTCCATAACAAGTTATAGCTCTGTAATCTAGGGATTTGAAAAATCATTATATCCCAGAGAGAAAATATGCAGTTCTGCTCTTAGTTACCTGTGCCTTCTCAGGGGTGCACATAATCACAATACAGGATTATTGTAACAGTAAATGACTGTTCTCTGCTCATTAAAAAAGCAGGGGCAGAACAAGCTGGAATATTAATGCCACCTGAAGACCCTTTTTCCAAATGACAAGGGCCTGGTAGGTTTCTAGAGCAGAACTCTGTAACTTAATCATAATTGTGCTCAAAACACTGATATTTAACATAGTTTCTCAGAAAAAAAAAAGAAAAAAAAAAAAAAGAGACAAGAGCCCATATTCCCTTTGCTGTCTATCACTCCCTCCTCCTGAAAATTAACAGTTAGTAAAAAATTATTTTCAGTAACTTTTCTAGGGTTACTTATTCATTACCCCACCACAAATAAGTAACTAAGAGCCAGGCTTACCTTGTTCACTTCAGGTGCAAGAATTTCTATTTTTCTCAGACGTTGAAATGCATCATAATCTGTTTCTCCAAACAGCCTGATGGGCTCACCCCTCTCTCGTAACCTCCTGATAACCTGAAAAGAATCAAAGCACTCCCTGACTAATAAAGGAAGCAAAATAAAATCCAGAATGACAGATTTATTTACTTTGCTTAGAATAACAAGCTGAGCTGGACTGGAGAGGAAATGGCAATATTTTAAGCAGTAGAAAAATGTTCCAGACACTTTACAATCTAAATATAAAATTCCCACGGTATTTCAGTGAAAGGTCATTCTAAATATTACTCATCCAAATTTTGCATAAAATCTTAGGCTGTTTGATACAGCCAAACTTGTTCCTGTTCTGACTTGTTCAAACAAATATACAAAAAAATAATCCCTCTGGCAGAGCTTAAAGACCATTTTCAAAATCACAAAGGAACTTGACAATAATCTCACTCACCTATTTGTCTTGGCAATAAAAATATTAACTGGGCTGAAGGTTGTCCCAGCACATCTACGAGATGATCTGCTGAAAATCCCCATCATTAAGCATTTGGGAAATATGAGGTCCCAAAATCTAATGGGATAGTTACTTTAAAAGTAGATATAGCAGAAGTGAAAAAGCCGCCCTCAACTTGATTCAAACCTCAAACCATACACAAAACCAACAACCCCCATCACAAGCCCTGTAAAAACCTGAATATCCTGACCAATTAAGGGAAGGCGTGACATGCTTGGATGACCTCAGCTGTGAATTTCAATATTTCCAAGATTAAAGTGCATTCTGTACTTCTGAACTTCCTGCTTCTGCTCTGGGGTGTGGATCTGTTTGTGAACTTAAATCCACATAAGACATTTTTATCCTTAGAAAAAGCACAGAACATCCCAGCTGCTCTAGCTTTAGGACTGTTTCCTCTAGAGGCTAATGTGAACTTCCAAAACTTGATTTCTAAATTTGTGCTCAGACCAACAAGTTACAAAGAAAAGACGCTCAGGGAAAAATAAGTCTTGGAAAAAGTCAGCATGCCATCTTCAGTGCTATCCAATAATAATGCTGATATTCAGGGTATCTCTCTGAAAGAACTGCAAAATGTTACAAAACATCTGTGTAAATCCCTGTAACAGAGAGGTTCTACCCATCTCTACCTCCCTATGCATTCAATTGGACAGCAGAGCCCTGGTAAGCAAAGATGATCATTAACTGCTGACTGCAAAAATGGAAGCTTATTATTAAATAAAACTGCTATAAAAAGTACAGTTAACTAGATAAAACAGCCCTAACAAGAAATTCCATGTGTATTTGCTGTAAACTCAAGGAGTCAGTTTATGGTTTTTGACTTTACCTCCTGTCTGGAAAGAGTCATTGGTAACTTTTCCTCTGCTAGTTCAAGTTCCAGCACTGGATTTGATGTAGCCAGTGGTTTCTCCTCCTCTTCCTGCTGCTGTACCTACATTCAACAAACAAAGTTACTCATCTGCAATGGAAACAAGCTCAGATATTGATGAGAAATGATGGCAAGAACTCTGGAACACAGACTTTAGTATGACAATATAAATCTTTAGTTTCATAGTTTTATGGTCCATAATTGCATCTCACAAAACAATAAAAGTTCTTGATAGTATCAGTAATTAACTAACACTTCTGCAGGTTGCAGGAAGCACTCTCTCCAGCAAACAGAAAGGACAATTGCTGAAGTTTGGCTGTCACTTTAGCAGGCAGATGCCAGCACTGGTGCCAAAAATAGCAAATCCACCCTCTGCCTGTTGATTGCTGCCCCTGTTCCATCCCCCCTACTCATGCAAGACCATTTGCATCAATGTGTGATGAACCAGAAGGGGGAAATTATTCAAACAGAAAATACTCTGACAAACACAAATACTGTTCCCAGCCTGCTTCACTTCCTCATCCAGCTCCCCAGGACCAGCACATGCACAGACAGAAGGAAGGAAAACCCCAGAGCAGGGTGAGAGTGGAGCTGCTTTTTTCAGGTTCACTGTCAGTTACAGTGTTTATTGCCTAAAGCTTCAGCAAGCTGAGCACAGTTGGCAGTGATCCATAGTTTCTGTTGGGTTTTGAGAGGTAATACACCTCTCCAACCTTGTTTTAGGTATTGCACCTCACCTCTCTAACAACCTTGCCAGTTTCTTACGGGTAAAAAAAAAAAAAAAAAAAAAAAAAAAGAAAAACCAAAAAAGACACAACTCCTCATAGGAACAGGATATCTTTAACAACTCCTCTTAGTCTAAAAGAAGGTCCCTGAATCAAAGAGAGCATCCCTTCTTCATTATTCAGTATTTTAATAATGCAAAATAACTCTTTGATCAAAGTAACTCTGAGACAGCAGCCATGTAACTACAGCTCCCTGTATAAGCTCATATTCAACACTTCTGACAGCAGGAGCAGATTGCTGGTGGTAAATATTCCTATAATAAGGAAACCTCTTCAGTGCTCAGTCATATCTTGTTTATTCTTAATTTATTTCCTTTCTGTACTTGTTAAAAGGGAAACAATCCAATGAATGCTAGAGCAGCCTGCAGCATTCCCTGTGCATGGGCAGCCTTTATTTGGGTTGATCAATCTGAGGAAGAAATTTTTTTTTTTAATTTTTAATAGGCTTTTTATTCTTTCAGGACACAGTGCCAGCCTTGCTCAGGTGTCAGTGTGACTCCATGTGGTTGGCAGAAACCACCCCTGGGGCTTCAGCTACAAGATTCAGCAATT
This sequence comes from Lonchura striata, assembly GCF_050655825.1. Taxonomy (NCBI): domain Eukaryota; kingdom Metazoa; phylum Chordata; class Aves; order Passeriformes; family Estrildidae; genus Lonchura; species Lonchura striata. The sequence goes on from NC_140741.1 coordinate 69,851,244, forward strand.
TCAGATGTACAAATCTACATTCAATGCTGTATTAGCAAACAGAAAAAATCAATCCTACAAATACAGATGTTTGGAATGAACAAGGGAAAGGCAATTATATCAATGTTTAACACATAAAGGGAGGGGTAAATAAAATTTCCATCAATGCAGGGAAGGAAGAATTGACAGAGGACAGAAAATATGGAAGAATGGTGTAAATTTTTTTTTAATATATTCCCAAAGAAGAAAGATACATACAAGTTTTAACTTACAAACATTCTTGAAATCATAAAGAGATAGCAGAACTGGAAGAAAATATTTGATCCATTCTGTCAGCTGGACTCCAAGTTATAAGCAGTATCTCTACCTCTGTTACTTTTGTTTCAGTGCTTTCTTCAAGCAAGTGAAATTATTCCAACTTATTAAATCTAAGCAAAGTAAAAAAGCACCTGCATTTAAAAGGAAATTAGTCTGTGTTCCATGTCTCATTAACAGAGTAAAGAACAAATGCAGAAATCTGGGAGGCTCTAAAAAGGTACTAAATTTAACAAAGTAACTTATTTTAAAACCATTGTCAGGGCTGCATTTCATGCCCAAACTGGTGTTGCAGCAGCACAGGTAACTCCAACCACATCAGGTTCTGAAGAATTCAAGTTAATGCTCCAAAGGCATCAGGCAGCCATTTGCACTTGGAAGAGCAGCTGGATTCACAGAGCTTTCCCATAACTTTATGCTGCGCATTCCGAGAATCATTTTGGCATTGATGTTCAAATATGCACAAACAGATCAAGGTTTCAGAATAAGTCACTAACTGGGTAAAGGTCACTGGAAAACAAAGCTCCTATTTGTGCCCTCTAACAGCAAACAAGATTATGAAACTGTCTTCCTCAGGGAATGCATCCTCCCTCCCTCCCAGACACCCCGTCAGGCAGGCAGGCAGGCACACACACACTTGTAAAAGACAACAACATTCTTTCCATTTCAGTAAACTCTTGCCCTGACACCATTACAAGGCAGATAAAGCCTTCCAGATCACCCATTTGTTGCAAAATGCACCCAAGGTTACCAATTGTTTCTCATATTTTGCCAGCAAGAACATAAATGCTGTTGTTGCACAGCTTCAGTGCTGGGTGGTTAACGGTCAAAATACAAATACAAATTTAGGAGAGTTGGCAGATCTTTTTAATGCACACCCACACTATACTGATTTCTTTTGCACATTTTGTCAATGAAGATCAGATAAAATTATCCAAATGTATCCATTTTTCTCAGTAAGGGGAGGAAGGTGGCTATATCAGATCCAGTGTTCATGCCTAACAGCACAATTTATAAGAAAGGAAGACAAGCTTTGATCCCGAGCCACTTCATGCTTTCCACAAATAAAAACAAACAAACAAAAAAGAAACAAAAACCAAACCATAACACCAACTTAAGTTAACTGTACGTCATGCATATTTTTTCCTGCATTGAAAATGGTTTTGGAAAGTCATACCTCTCCAGGTGGCTTCTCATTTACAGGCTAATGTATAACATTAACAGATTGAACAAAGAACAACAATTATCATTAACAACATTGATATTGTTGATTTAAAAAAAAAAAATGCAGACTTCAAAATAAACACACCAAGTCCTGGAAGAACAATTTCCATACCTTGTAGCCACATCTCTGGAAGTAGGCCTCCTCCTCCTTTTTAGCTAGCTCACTGCGTTTGAAATACTTCTTATTTCCCTAAAAGAGAGGAGAGCTGTTACCAGTTCACAGTTTTGCATGGTTGAGCAAAAATGGCCCAAACTTTCTTCCTTGGCTTGGTGAATCCAGCTATGTCCTTTCCCAGAGATGCCTAGTTGGAAGCACCTCTGAAATCAGCAATATAGAGTTACTTTGCAGGACATAGATATAAGCAGAGTTAAAAATACAATGTGCTTGCCAGCACTTCAGAAAACCCAAGTTTTCTGTCACGTAAGGCCTTGGTGGTCTCTGGTGTAAAGCTTGACTTCAGATGTGCACAACCAGGCCCAGGCTGTTTAGATAAACCATACTAAACACATCATTTGACATTAAATCAAGAGGGTGGGAGAGATCACCTTTATACACAGTATTTTATAAGCTTGCTTGGAGGAGCTTTGTAAAAATATGCCTGGAAAGATATTCCAGACACACAACAGCTGGAAAATGTAGCCACCCCAAAGCATTTCCTTGATTAGTACAAACTACAACTTCTTCCTTCACGCTTTGCTTGACGTACAACAGCCTCTGACTGCAGCTCCCTCCTTCAGCCTGATGCCAAAATGCAAAATTAGACACCCCTGAAAGGGGCTCTGCTGTACTGTGGGGTTTTTGGGCACACACACCCTGCCCGGGTATGGGGTTTTTAGGCACACACACCCTGCCCGGGTATGGGGTTTTTAGGCACACACACCCTGCCAGAGCATGGGGTTTTTAGACACACACACCCTGCCCGGGTATGGGGTTTTTGGGCGCACACACACAGCTCACACCCTGCAGGGGAAGGACAGAACGCGGCCGTGGGGAGGAAACAAACCACACTCTGCTCACCAAAGTTCGCACTGACTTTTCTCGTCTCTCGGTGCCAGAAACAAACGAAACCAGCCCCAAGAGCCCATGGAGCACAGCGAGGCTGAAGCCAGGCTGCGCCTGCGCCCCCAGACCCCTCCGGGCTCCAGCCCGATCCCGGCCTGGCTCATCCCGGCCTTGGGAACCCGGCCCTGGGCCGCTCCGCGCCCCCTTCCCCGGCCCATCCCGGGCCGCTCCCGCCTCACCCCCGGGCCCACAGCCCGGGCAGCTCCTGGTGTCCATGCCGGCCGCCCTCACCCCCAGCAGCTCCTTCTCCTCCAGCTGCTGGCGCTTCCTGCTGATCTCCCGCTTCAGGATGTCCATGGCGGCCTCGGGAAGCAGCGCAGGAAAACAACGCCGTCACTTCCGGGGAGGCCGCGCCGCCGCGCCGCGCCCCCTGGCGGCTGGGAGGACCGCGTCGGGCCCGTCGGCCGGGTGACGGGAGATGGGTCCGGGATGTGCCAGGGCACGGACTGGATAGCGGGAAAATTCCCTCAGTGTCTGTGTGATCTCACACTGTTCTTGGAAGCAGATTACTTAAAGTGATACACAGACAGTATAACGACAGTAATTATGAGACACAGCCAAAATACAGCTGCTTTGTATCAAGGAATGTGGCAAAAGAGGTGAAATAAATTATTTTTACATGGGTCTTTCCTGGTTTTACAAAAGGGTGCTTGACAGGTTCTTTAAAGAGAGTCTGCGTGCAATTTATTCAGCTGTCTTTTCTGTTTAGCTTGAAAAATCTTTGGGGAAAAGTCTCTCTGACTGTGTTTGTACAGTGCCTCATGCAATGGGCCTTGGTTGCAGATGACAGCTAATATCAGATAAATCATGGCCAGGTAAAAATTCTTCTTCAAAAGTTCTATCAAGCACTGGGACAGGCTGTCCAGGGAAGTGGTGGAGTCACCATCCTGGCAGGCATTTAAAAGATGTGTAGATATGGGACGTGGAGATGTGGTTATTGGTGGACTTAGCAGGGTTAATGATTAGATTTGATGTTTTAAGGTCTTTTCCAAGCTATATGATTTAATGAGGCTGGTTACTGGCCAGCCACACGGGGTGCAAATGCCATGTAGGAAGGTGGGTTGTCCGTGATGTCTGATATCTGCTTCCTTCAAGCCTTGAGGACTGTGGGAGCTGGTAGGGACTGAGCTCCTTAGTGTGCACATCCCAGAGCTAAATGCTTTTGTCATTAGCTACTCAGCATTTGTGACACAGGTACTATCATCAAGAAATCTCTTGTTTTCCTTTTTTACATTATTTTCTCCAGCTATTTCCATCTTGTGGCTTGTAAAGTCCAAAGAGTCCAGAAAACACTTTGAAGAATGAGTAAGAACTCCTCTCAGGTTTTTTTTCACCTTTAAGTCCTCACAGATTTCCTCCTTGTCTTTTCTCATGGTAAGCTCCATTGCTTCAGTAGCTGTTTTGGAGAGTTGTAATCACAACTGGCTTTTCACACACTTTAGGACAACCTGAGCCCTTCCTTGTAGAAAATGGCACAGTGGTTTATAGGGGTTGTTTAACGCCAGGCTGGAGGGTTTGGATTTAGAAGTCGTGCACTGCTTTACCTCAGGCCTGAATGCAATTGCTTTGCAATGAGGAAAGAGGAACAGCCTCCTACGCTTCTCATAGCTCTCTAAAAGGAAATTATATCACATCTGATGGTGATAGCATCCAAGAATGTCTCTGTATGAGTCCTGGGGGAATGTGCCCACATTTGGGTAAGGACTTACATTGGGAGGCTATAGGAATACTCTGTAGTGGGCTTTAGGGTAAATGAATCCAGATGCTTGTATTAGAGTGCCAGCTGCCCCATTGTTTTACTCTAGAGTACACACAACCTTAGGCCTTGCTTCATTTCCTGCTCCAGCCTGACACCGGCCTGGTTTTGGCAGGGATACAGGTAATTTTCTTCCTAGTACCTAGTGCAGTTCTGTGGTTTGGATCAGGTGTGAGAATAACTGATAACACACTGATGCTTTAGTTTTTTGCTAACCAGAATTTATACTAAGTCAAGGACTTTTCAGCTTCTCATATCCTGCCAGCAATGAGACTGGGGAACACAAGGCAGCCAGGACAGCTGACCCCAGCTGACCAGAAGGATATTCCATACTGTATGACATCACACTCAGTATATAAACTAGGGAGGAAGTTGGTTGAGGGCTCCTGCTCAGGAGCTGGCTGCCTCATCACTCAGCAGGTGATAAGCAATTGCATTGTGCATCACTTGTTTTGAATATTATGATGTTGTTGTTGTTGTTGTTGTTGTTGTTGTTGTTGTATTTTCTTCCTTTGCTGTCCCACTGAACTTTCAATCCAGAAGTCTTCTTACTTTCACTCTTCTGATCCTCTCCCACATCCTTCTGTTGCTGGGGAAGAGTGAGAGAGAGCCTATGCACCATCTGGGATTAAACCATGATAGACATTGTGTCTCAGAGACAGTACAAAAGGAAGGAAGAAAGCCAATTCACACACAGTATTTGTGAGAAAGATGCAGCTATTCTCAGGTGACTCTTACACCAAAGATCCAGTTAAAAAAAAAGAAATAAATAAATAGTTAGGGAGGGGTAAAAAAGACAAGGAAGCAGCTGATTAGCTTATGTTGGTGGAACAACTTTGGCAAGGTTGGAAAGGAATGTTATACCTCTAAAAGTTGCCTAAAAGTTCACTACTGATGACTTAACTTTCCACAATTGCTCTTTTTCCAGTACTTCTGTTCTGTGCTCTCTTGCCTCCAAATCAAAGCATCCTGTAATGCAAATCCCCTCTGTGAGCAAGACATTTTCCTGTCCTATGGACAAGCAGTGGCAGTCTATGGAGTACTACATCTCTCAGAAGAGTTACCATGTGTATGCAAATATGTAGTTATGTTGGTTCTGGTTTTTTGAGGACATTCACCAATATGTCCCCGAAAAAGGAAGGAGAGAAAAACATCTTTGGTGCCATCCATCCATTTGAGATTTCTCTTTTTGAAGGGTTTAGAAAACCTTCTAATCTATAAGAAGAGGTGATATCTTTTTTCTTTAATTGACACATCATGAAGAGATCCACTCTTGCTTCCTGTCTGATCTCCAGGATGCCAAATCTGACTCCTCTTTGCCTTGAGGTCAGGGCAGCATTTTCTGAGGGACATGGATTGTTGAGATGGCTGAGTCAGGTCCTGACTGGACATAGTTCAAAGATTCTGTTTCTCAGAACATCTTCCTGAGGCAGTATCTGTGCTGGCAATTCGCTATGGTCCCTGCTTGCTTCATCATGGATCACTCATCTTCTGACTGTCTCCATTCACACGTGCTCCCTTGGCTCTTGGATGGGTGTCTGGAGCTCCACTTGCTGGACAAACTTATGGTGCTGATGAAAGCTCACAGTGTGAGAGTTTGTCCTTGGATCACATAGTGGAAACTGTTCCTCCATGCTGCAAAAGGATTTCTCCAAGTCACCACTGTTCTGAGGAGCCCTGAGAGTGTGGAAACTGTTTAATTGTGTTGTGAAAGCAGACAGTTCCCTCCCTGTGCCAGTCCCTCATCCATGCATGTCATCATTAGATGACATCACTGTATAAGATATTTTTAACACAGTGAAATGTGTGCTTTTCCAGCTGTATTTCAACTTATCAGTTTATCATATATGGCATTACTCTACTCATTAGAGTCAATTAGATCATTGCTATAAATCCAAAGCTTGGCTATTTGTTTTCTACTGCTCCTGTTTTGCTTTCCAGGGCAGTCCTGCTGGTTTGGTACCACTATGGCTGTGTATTTCTGTCTCATGTGATTAATAAATATGATATTTGCTGTCAGGGCTGTAGTCATGCCTTTAAGCTCTCCCAAAACCATTTTCAGAGTCTTGAGAGCTCCCAGTAACTGAGCTTGGGTCTGGAAGCAACAGTGTTACCCATGTTTTCCCTATTTCCAAGTTTCTGCAGACCTCTGGAACAACCCCACAGAGTTAATCACAAAGCTACTTTGTAGTAATTTCCTTCATAACATTAAATATGAAATCAAGACTGAGAAGGGAAATATAAAAGTTATTCAAAATCTTGGAATATTTGAAAGAACCTTGTAAGCAATAGAAATAGAAGCTTAAAACATACATGAGGTGTTTCATTCCAATTTCTAGCTGGTTAAGTGATTGCTCAGCTTTATCTTCTGCAAGCCAACTGTCAACCTACAGACAGATTATTGAAGGCAGCTCAAATAACCCAGTTTCACTCAAATAACCCAGATGTCATCTATTTGCCAAAGTGGTAAAATGGATCAGAATAATTTTGACTGCTCTCAGTGGTTGTATTCAGTTTACATTTAGTTGTTTTCAGGTCATATCTTTATGAGCATCTAGTTTCACTTATCTATTTGATATTGGAACAGGGGAAACCCCCATTTCAGCCAGCATATGCTTTCACTTGCACACAGGAGGCAGAACTGATGCCTAGCAGCTGATCAAGATTGCAGAACTCATTTCAAGTAGCAAGGGCACAAATGATTCTTGGAAACCCTTTTCAGTTTAAGTACATGGTTCCTTTTATTCATCTTCAAAACACTATACCAAAAAAGACATTGGATAAAATTGCCTTTACACCATGACTAAGTATGTACACTTCTGGCAAAGGGAACTCTACACTCAGTCTTGTATTTTCTTTTTTTATTAAGCAATCCTTAACTTTTTGGGAGGGATTAACCCACCCAGTTCCCCATTCTCTGTCCCCACATCTACTCTTCTTACAGGTACATCTAGCCTGTCACATCTACAGGCACCTCCAGGTGTTCTATCAGACATGCTAGTATTGCTGCTAAGGATTGCAAACTGCACTTCCCTACAACCCTGACACTGGGGATAGGCCCATTCCCTCCATTTAGTCAATTTAACCCACTCTGGACTGTCCCTTTCTTATTCATTTTTCCAAACACCACACAGTCTCCAGGAGGTCACAGTCAGAGAAACACTCAGCTAGAGGGAAAACTGAGGAAGAAATTGGAGGTAGTGCTCCACCACAAGTGTCCAAATCCCACTGCAAAGACAAGGAAAGCTCACTGGGGAGGAAATGGCAGAAAGAATGTTGCCACATTTCTAACAAAGTCTTCCCAAGTGTATAGCAGCTGTGTATCATGAAGGCAGCATTTGAATTTGGTTTGTTTTGCTTTTTGAAGTATCACTTGATTAGTTCTCATGGTAAGTGCAACTCCTGTCTCCCTACAACTCCTGTCTGCCAGGACACGCCTCTGGAATGCACTGTTAAAATAGTTAGGAAAGTAGTGATATCCATATGGATGTTACTGGTTAGTTAGGCTAGTGTGGCTTTTAGAAACACACTTGAAATAACTGGGTGCTAATTATTATCTGATTTTGACAAGGGAATATTTATGAGCATTGTTTAATTGTTTATAGGATGCAGGAGTCATACCTATCCCAGCAGGTTTATTATCTGTAAAACAGATGTGATGTAAAAAACTCATTGCTGCTTCTAAAAAGCTTTGCATTAAAGAACAGCTAATTATTGCCAAACTGGCTGATATGTGAGATATCTGATTAAAATTCTATTGTTTCAGGAACAGTATTCATAGCTCAGCTAATGGCACTGTCATCAGAATCCCTAATGAATAGGTCCCAAGATGTCACTAGGGAGATTGTGCTTTTTTGACAGCAGTGGCCATTTACGGCTATTAAAGAATCCAAAACATCTTGGAGGAAAATGGTCATGCTGCCTTTTTCTGTTGCTTTGATTTTGGTTTTTTGCTGTTGTTGGTATTTTTGTAGCACTTCTTTCTAGCACTCCAGCAGTGCAGGGCAAATGATGTGAAGCATTGAACATCCTTACTCCCAGCATCAGTCTTCACTGCACATACCCAAACAACAAAGTCTTTCCAGGAAAGGTGCAGTTCTAGGACTAAGCCCTGCAAATGCAGACTGTTGTCAAACTGCATGCACTGCATTTTAGATCAATACAATTGTCTCTTTCTTCAACCTTCCCCAAAGCAGTCTCTACACTTAATGTCCCTTGGGGTTGAGACATTTTAGCTGTATTAACAGACACCACCTGAACACGAAATAGATCTTGTTGGATGGTATAAAAGCACACAAAAACATCCATTTTTCTTCCACTTTAATGTGTATAGAAGATAAATGGTTGAGCATAAAGTATTGTACTTCTGAGTTCATTAGCTTCTATTCAACACAGGCAAGAAATCTCTCAAAGTTATTACTAAATGATTATAGTTCTGTATTGTCAGTTTGATCCCTGCAGGATGTGTCCATCTCAGGGAAAATGCCCATGCAGGTGCACTGGCTGCCTCAGCAGAGAGGTCAGGGATTGAATGTGTGATGGAGTCTTCAGTATCTACACATCTCTGAAAGTAAATCCAGGAGGGGTCACATTAATGAAAATGCTGCTGTATGTATCTTACTGCTGAATAGAAGCACCTTTTTCAGATGTTGTCAGTCTCCAGCCTGACAGAGATTTAAAATTCACATAATCTCTCTTTAAAAAGTGCATGTGTGAGTAGATTTTGAACTCCATTGTACCTTGCAATGAAATTTTATTTTTTAGAACTGAAAAGCAGGCAAGTGGTTATGAATGTGTCTGAAGCTATTTCACCAGTCTGAAATATAAGTACTGTTGGAAAACATTTAGGAAAATAGAACATCTTAGTAGGAGATGCAGCAACTTTTCATGAATTTATTTTAGTTTGCATCAGTATTCTGAGCTACAGGGATTATTAGTAGAGAAACTCTCATTGGGAGAGGGGATTGATGGCGTCGAGGCAGCAGCCCTGTGAGTTGACAGGGATGCTAATATAGCCACAGCAGAAGTTTAGAGAGCAGATCAGAGCAGCTGGGTGGGCTGATAGAGAGGATCAGGGCAGCCCAGAGGAGCAGTAAGAGGATCCAAATAAGTGGATTAGTAGCATACCAAAGCACACATTACTTCTAGTTTTCAAACTCCCATTGATTTTACTGCAAGTGCATTTACTAATGTGTGGCAGGAGAAACAGAAGAGGATCAAGGCAGAATCCAGACATGGAGAGCAAGTCCCTGTGGCAAGCTGGAAATGGCGAGAGTCTGGGCTGGGGAGCACAGCACAATATCCCCACATCAGGCTCAGTCAGGACTTAGAGGAGCATGGCTGCTGCCAGGGCTTCACCCCGCAGCCTCAAGGAGCTGTCTGATGGTGTTAAATGCTTTTGTTCCTGCAGCTGATGCTGCATTAGTTTTCCATCTGTAGCTCCAGCGATTGCATCACTGCACTCTTACATCTGCCTTCAGCTGCTGTGGCTGAAGCAAACTGACACAAAAATGGAGGAATGATTAGCAGCATAAACCTCTTGGAACTCTCCCTAGCAGGGGACTCACTGGGCTGCTGGACCCTGAACTGAGCTTGCTGCAATTTGTGCCTGCAGCATCCATCAGAACTGGGACTGCTGACTGCTGTGCTTGGGCTGGCATCGTTGACATTGACTCTGGGATGACCCAAAGCTCAAACATGCCCTTTCTGAGGACACCAGCCTGGTTTATATTTCTCTTAGGCAGAGGTGGTAGTAATGCAAAGACACATCCAGACTAAAATTTCTAAGCATTAGTACTCTTTATAGCAGAAAAGTTCAAATTTCTAGGCAAAATAACAAGCCCTACATCGTCCTCAGCTCCCTTGAAGCACTTGGGTTGTAAGGCCAAAGTTAGTTCAGCCCATGGTTTCTCCATGTTGCAGAGAAGCAGAAGATATCCATGAATATGGACAGATTTCTTTTATTCTTCCGTATCCTCTTTCATAAAAAAGAGCATTGTTGAGACCTTTTCTTCATCATCCTTCAACTACAGCTGTTACTTAGACACTTTGGTCTCCTCTCCATTCCCCGAATTCAAATCCAAACACTAGTTTGTCTTAGGGATGACTTAATATCCATTATGCCACAAGTATTGGATCAGAGTGGATGACCATCAAGCACTGACTCTTAGAATGCAGTGGCCTTCCTCTTGCAATCTTACTCCAAGCTGTACATAAATTCACAGAGCAGGGGAAAACCTTATAGTCAACCTTATAGTCAAAAGGGGGTTTGCATTCTGATATGGAAATGATTAGAAGGTTTGCATTCTGATATGGAAATATTCAGAAGGTTTATGACTGCACACACAAAGAACTCTTTGTACATAGATTCAGTTATATTCCTTATTGTTGAAACAGTTCTGGAATGTTTTGGTCTCCTTGAGCTAGCAAACAGATGAAAACATTGGTCTGTCCTGTAATTTTTTTCTTTAAAATTTATATGAGAAAGATTAACAAGCAGCAGGATGGACAAGAAGGCATTTCACAACTGTGTTCCAAAAGAAAAAGAGAGTAAGGACAGAGACATGAAATGTCAAGTACTGTGACTCAAATGGTCACGAAAAAATTAAGGAGGATTAGAAAAGAAGTTAAACTGCACTCCTGACTTCAGAATTCTTCAGGACATCCAGACATCTTTCTCTCTAATGACCCAGTCCTTGGATATGCCAGCCTGAGAGCCTGCTGAAAGGGAAGGTTTGTAGTGAGACAGCAGAGCACAATGTGGCCTATTGTCAGCTTGGGGGCTAAGTACTGCCTACGTATGTCATATGACCTCAAAACCACCACTGGAAACACTACTACAGTTTATAAAATCCTCAGTGCCATTCATTACACATAACTAACCAAAATAGCTCACCTATTAACCTGTCACCTGCACAGCTCCTGGTCTCCAATTTACCTCTTCACCCTTCTCCTGCTTCTAATACCACACGGAATCTCGTCAGGCTCCAAGATGAGTGGTAATCATGGTGCTATTAATATGACAGTCAGCAGCCTCTTCCCACTTCACATGGCCTCACATGAATTCCTTGACATTAGACTTTAAGCCTCAGATCGAATCACTGAGTTTATGAGACTTTCTCCACTATAATTTTTCCAACTGAAAATCTGAAGTGGTTCAGCTTAGTGCACTTATTTAATTCTCCTCAGCTCTAGGACTCTTTAGTCATCTTTGTCCTATACCATCCTACTTCTGAATAATAAAATATTATCATGAACTGGGCACACCTGGAAACAAAAAGTCTGGGACATCCTGTGTGAAGAGGACTGCTGCTGTTAACACCGAAATATTACTAGATTAATTATATTTAATCAGTTAGCTCGTGTCTGAAATGAAAAAGTATTTCTACACACCAGAAAATTGTTGGAAAAATTACCATCAGTTAGAATGGGGAGGGGATATTTTGAAAGTAACTTGAAGCATAATAAAATGTTAACTAAGAAATAATCAGGGATGATCATACTGACTTGGGACATGTTGCAAGACAAAGCCCTTATTTAGCTGGCCAATTTAAGGCATTTTGAAAAACACATTACTCGGTTAATGGTTTGAGGAAACACTTTGAAAACTTTGTATCTATTCATTAATAGATACAAAATGCTCAGTTTTTTCATATTTTCACCAAAAAGACCTATGGGTTCTTAATATGTAATAATAGCATGATATTGAGACAGAAACTGAAATAAAAGATGAAATTAAAAGCTGTCTGCTCCCCAGAGCCAGTGTGCACTTTATCCTAAGTCACTTGGCTGCCACAGCAATGCAGCCAGTGACTATCTAGGGTGACACAAGGCAGCCATTCTAATGGGATAAAGAGGACTTTCATCTCTACATTTCTCCAGCTGGAATAATGCAATGGTGGCCTGTGACAAACGAGCAGATGATCCCAGTCCAATTTTAGGATGCCCACCCCAAAATGCCCAGTGACAGACTCACAGCTCCCTGTACATGGGAGCCTTTGAGTTTGTGTCATTTTTTCTAAGTCCCTGCTGAGAAGCACCAGCAGTGTAGGACAAAGCTACTTCCAGCTACCGGATCCTCCTACGTGTTGTATGGATAACTACAAGACTTTGACCTAAAGTCACCTTGTCCTAGTTTCTAATTCACTTTTATGCAGATGAGATGGCAAGACTGGAGCTGCAGTATCCACACTGGCTCATACTTTCAGAAATGAAAGCTGCAAGATTTATTCATCTGAGCGACCACAATTAGGCCAGCTTGCAGGATCAGCTTTATTCTGCATGAAAAGGATAGATCTAACTCACATAAAGGAAAATGAGAAATATCAGTGGAAAAGAGGATGTGCCAACTCTTGGAAAACATTACTAGAAACTGCATTGCCCAGACTGAAATGTCATTTAAAACCATGAGTGTCCCTTTAAGCAAATTATCAGCACAGGGAAGGAAGAACTAAAACCAGTAAGAGAGCAGCTTATAAAACACTGCCATCACATTTTCATAAATTATACCCCAAAATGTTTCACAAAATTGAGTAACAGAGTAAAACAGAAAAGATGTTTGTAGCACATTCCTTTGGCAAATGCAGGATAAAGCTCATCATGTGAGCTAAACTGTAAATGAGGGCCTTATGCTTTATAAAAATTCTTCTATTGTCCCAGGAAGGATGAGAGTCAAACGTCAAACGTAACAGTTTCAGCATATAAGTCCTGTAAATAAAGTTAGTTAGCAGACAGGAATCAGCAGACCGTCTGGGGAGGGGAGAAAAAAAAAGTGAAAATACTGTTTTTGTATGAAAATTTTAAGCACACTGCTGCTGCATTTCAGACCCAGCTTCATTGCACTGTACCAGAGATTAATTGGACCCACAAAATCCAGCAAACAGTATATGACATCCATCTACCTTTGCTGCTTCAGCATCCTCCCAAAAATATGTAATGCAGGATTTTAAATAGTACGCTAGCCCAGTTTCCTTTCATAAAGTCTTACAGAGAAGTTTAGGAAAATTCCAAAAGTAGCATATTGATTGCCTCTGGGATTTTCCACTTAGCAATTTAATAGAAAATTACACCCCTACCCAATCTGTGAGGTTTCCATAACCTCCCTAGTGAATTTAATTTTCCAGCATATAATAAATTTTACCATTAGGCATATTTTCTGATATTGCTTCACCATTAAGGCTATTTCCCAATTTTTCTTTTCAGAACTAGGTATATCCTCTGTGTAGTGTCTGGATGGCACCTTGCACCGAAGAATTCAGGTCTGACTGTGTGCATGCACACAGTTAGGATACAAATCACTACTGCTAGTATTCAATTTTCTTCCCTCCTGCTCATTTTATGTCATTATACCTAGTGATAGGGTCGGTCAATATTACTGGAGCTAACGGGATTCTCCTGGGTGCTCTGAAGAGACCAAGGCAAGATCTGCATTTTGCATCTGTTCAAGTAGGCGTATGCAAGTATCACATAGTCTTCTTGTCACAACACAGTCTGACTACATGTAAAACACAATATGATGATCGGAGCTGTGTTTGCAGTTATCAGTAGTCATAACTGTAAACGCCTGAGTTCTTTCTCTACAGGCAACAGGCAAAAGCACTCTCGGCTGTAAAAAAAAAAAAAAAAAAAAAAAAAAAAATCACTCCACCCTCAGTGAATTTCGCACAGTGAGCGAACTGGAAGTGTGGCTGAAGGCATCAAGTGGTAAATAAATCAAAGCACTAATTTCAGCTGTGTTTGGGCCAGCCGTATGGCTGCAGTGACCTCACGGTGACCGTCGGGAGGGCTGCCAGACGCCCTAAATCTCGCTGCTCTGGAGAGCCGAGCCTCTCTTCCTCCTGCTGAGGGATCCAGGTTTGGCAGAGCTCATCCCAGCCGGCGGCTCGCCGCTCTTCTCCAGGCCTCGGTCCACGACACCAGCGGACACATCGCTGCGATGATCCCTGTAAAACACGGCAACAAACAGGTGTTGCCATCAGTTCCTCAGGTTAACCCACTTCCGCACGCCAGCTCCAGTCCCGGTCCCGCCGAGCGCGAGGAGCTGCCCCGGCTCGGCCCCGAGCGGAGCCGCGGGCAGCGCCGGGCGGGCAGCGCCGGAGCCGCGCGCGGGCGGCGGGCGGGGGACACAAAATGGCGCTGCCCCTCAGCCCCTCGCCCTCAACCCGCGGCGGGGCCGAGTGGCGGCGGGCCGGCCCCGGGGTGGCGGTGGCGGCTCCCGGCCGGCGGAACCGCCGCCTTCCTTCCCCCAGCAGGTGGCACCGGGGTCCCGGCGCCGGCGGCGAAGCCATTGCGGGCCGCCCTTCGCCGCCGGGCCGCGGCCGCGCAGCCGGCGGGGGGGAAGGCGGCGGCATCGCCCCCGCGGGGCTCCCCCCGCCGCACCCCGCTTTTCCTCAAAGTTCGGGGCGGGAGCGAGGGGGAGACCGGAGCCAACTTGTCCCGGATCCCTTTATTCGCCGCCGGAGCCGCCGTCTCTCCCAACCCCCGCGTGTATTGCTGATCGGAGGGACGGAGCTCGGTCCTGTGTCCGCCCCGCTCCTTCCTGCCCACACCATGGAGTTCGCCCAGAGGAAGAGGAGCAGGAAATCCCAAAGCTTTAAACTGGTCAACGAAGGTAAGGCGCGGGCGGCCGGGCTTTGTTCGCTGGCCGGGGGCAGCCCCGACTTTTGCCCCGGGGGGAGCGGGGCGTTATGAAACGCCGGCGCCCCCGGGCCGCCGCTCCCTCCCGGCTCTGTTATTGAACTCCGCAATCCTCTGCCTCAACTCCCCGAAACCATTGCACGCTTTTTTTTTTTTTTTAATTTTATTTCTTTCACCCCCGTTTCCTCTTTTTTTTTTTTTTTTAATTATTTTTGCATATGTGTTACGTGTTGTTGCAAAACCACCACCACCTCAGGTGGACGTGTTATTTTTTTTCAAGCAGAGAACCTTGCACAAAATAAAGTTGGATCGCGTTTCGTGGTGAATCCTGCTTGGGCGGGGGGGAGAAAAGGTAAAAACGGGAAGAGAGCAAAAAATAATGACACTTGAGCAGCGACAGACCTTCTTGGTATTCAACTCTTGTGGGTTTATTGTATTTGGGGTGGTTTTTTTCCTTCCTCGGCTGTGTACATCCGTGTATTTCAAGAAAAGCTGAATCGAGATCGCTTTATTAAAAATCCACGCAGGTAATTAATTGTACGTGGGCAGGGGAGAGCCGCTGCCGTGTAACTTGTTCGCTCGGGGTGTGTTTGCTTTTAGAAAAGAGGATCTTTTAAAAGGGATCGTGAAAGGAGAAATATTTTAATTCATGTCGGACAAGAAGCACAGCTCTGTGTTCAGTCTTCTTGTTTTTTTTCTTTAATTAAAGGGGGGAAAAGATACAGCCGCTGGTAGGCATTTTCACAGGTGGACTTCCCAGCCCTAGGGATTTATTTTGCTTGGGGATTTATCCCTTCTCCGGCCAATGAGATGTTTTTGTCCTGATGGATTTGATTCGAGATCGTTTTTCCTTTTGTGTTCCCAAGTATTGGACGGGAATATCTCCATGAAACGCTGTGTGTGTCCTGCATGCCAAGTTCAAGGCAGGTGACTGCTTGGGTTTAATGTCACACTGGTGAAAAGGGGGACACACACACGAGTGTCAAGACTTGCTGTCCGAGGAGTGCTCTGTAAAATTACGTTTGAAGTGAAGAAATTCAAATATGGAAATAAACTCACTTGGTGGGAATAGTAAATAATGACTGCTGTATTGTGGTAGGGGGGTCTGGGACATCACACATGGTCCCTGTTAAAGCTAGAGGGGCAGGGACTTGCCAGACGTGTCTGAAATGCATTGGAGGTCTGTATCCATTAAGCAAACTTATCAAGGGTGTAATTTTACAGAGAACAGGTTTGGTTTGTGGGGTTTTGGTACTGAACACGCTCCCAACTTGGAGGCAGAGTTAGTGCATGACTGCGCTGGAGCATGGAGGTGGTGAAACAAAACTGAAATTTTGCTTTTTTTTCTTTCTATCCTAATGGGCCTATAAAAAGAGTATTTGCCAGAAATAGGTGACTGTTCTGCCAATCTCAGTTGCCATTTCTTACAGGTTTAGATATGCCTCGGTGTATGAGGCAGTCTATTTAACCTTATTTTAATAGGTAAATCCAGTTATGATGGTACATTATTAATAATATTTTATGTGTGGTCTCTTTTTGGATGTAGAAAGTAAAATAAAAAGCTACACTAAAAACATATGCTAGAGAGAAAATAGTGTCTTTTTACTTTGAGAATGGAGGAGATAAAAATCAGGTTTTGTATATGAGTTTGCACTCTCATACTGTTTTCTATCATAGTTGACTAGAAAGATAATTATGTATAAATAATTGTCTCTTGTAATTGGCCTTTGCCTCTTGCAGGAGTTATTCTGTAATGTCACAGTTTAGTGTTTACTGTTGTGAAATTGATACAGTTTCCCAGTGCCTGGACTGTGACATCCAAGACACAGAAAAGAAAGCAAACAGAAAAGGCTATGCTGTATGAGTTGGTTAGTAAGACACTCTGCTATTGATGTGTGCCGATACATACCATGCTTATTCTGTCCCAAAAATAA
The DNA here is from genome assembly GCF_050655825.1 of Lonchura striata. Taxonomy (NCBI): domain Eukaryota; kingdom Metazoa; phylum Chordata; class Aves; order Passeriformes; family Estrildidae; genus Lonchura; species Lonchura striata. The sequence continues at coordinate 69,868,150 of NC_140741.1, forward strand.
CTTTGAGCACCTTATCACAATGATCAATAATGATCAAATCAAAAGAAAATCAATTCCTGTGCTAAAATGCTGCCACCTCTGGGGTGAAATGTGGTGACTTTAAGGCAGCAGCTGCAGACCAGAGGAATATTGTGACCAGCTAGATATATAGGGAAGTGCTGGAGAAGAAACTGTGTAATCTGTATATCTAAAGACCATGAGTCTGTAAGTCTTTAAGTCCTAGTTTCCACATACTTGCTTCCACAGATCTGGAATGTCCTTGAGAGGATGAAGGTGCAGAGTTGCAGAGTGTGGCAGGTAGACCCTGACTGGCTGGCCATCAGGTGCCCACCAAGCCACTTCATCACACCCTCTGCTCAACAGGACAGCTAGTGATCATGGAAGGGAGCATAAATCCTGCCAGTTTAGTCTCATAAAAGAAGCTTTTACTTCCTCGATGTCATATCTCAAACTTCACCTTTACCCATTTCATTGGCTGGGCGTGCTCGGGAAGCAGAGGAATCCTTTGTGTAGCACCTCATCGCTGACCTCTCCAGTTCTGTGGTGTAGTTGTTTTCCCCTCATTTTCTTTCCAGGCCCTTCTCATTCTATAGAATTGCTGGGTTAGGCTTGATTTTAGTTTACATACTGGGTTGTTCCTTCTCTTGTGCCTTTTCTGACAGTCGTGCTGTACAAATAAACAGCACGTAACAAAAAAGTGACTTCCAGGAGACTTTTCCAGTGCTGTGCCTGTTTGGTCAGAGGTGCAGGTGTGCTGCTTGTGGAAGGAGCTGTTTATGCTGCCCTCCACTTGTGTTCCACCTTTTAAGTGAATCCTCCCAAAGTCCCTTTCATGAGTTAATCTCTGCCTCACTTTTTGTGAGGCAAGTAAACATAAAACCAGTTTAAGGAGGGAGTAGCTGAGAGCATTGGGAACTGGGAGGGCATGGAAGGAGTGAGGTGGGGAGGTGGCTCTTTCAAGACACTGAATATATTGTTCAGTCTTGAGCGATTTGCCGAAGGACAGAGCACGTGCCAGTATCAGAGTCAGAAATAGCATCCAGGAGAGCTGCCTTTAGATACTTTTTTTTTTTTATTTGGACTTACTATTTCTCTCTGTGTAAACAAAGCTTTGGTTTTAGTGAACACCTGCCTGCTGTTACAGCAGAAACATTCTTTTCACAGCAAAATATTCTGTTATTTAAAATAGAAACTCAGTGGTGATTATTTTTTTAAGTATCTTGTAACATCTCTGTATATGATATGTCAATGCTAATTCTTCAGGTCATCAGAGGCATTAATTTCTATAGGTGACTATCTTAAGGTGTCACTGATCCTCCTTTCTTCAGAACTGGGAGGCCAGTGACATCAGTATGGGTAGGCCAGCTGAACAGTACAGCCCTGATGTACGTTGCTGATTCCTTACTGAGGTGAAGTTTGAAAGTTTGCCTTGTTGTCTGGGAAGGTAAAGTTTTCATTATAAATCTGCTTTCCTTCTGTAAAGCAAGAAGCCAGATAATTGGCATCTGGTGGGATAATTTGCTGTGAAAATGAACACAGTAATTTAGGGCAGGCATAGCTGTTCCCTAAAATCTGTGAAATATTTGAGCCGAGTCTCTCCAGTGTGAGCAAAGGTTTTTTAGAAGGTGCTGATACAGAGCACATTTTCTGTGGTTAATTTGATGTACATGAAATAAACTGTAGATATATTGATATATTGTGTAGTAAAACTGTAGCAATGTGTTCAGTTTTTCCAGATCACTTGAATTCTAATTTTTTTTATCGTTTTTCATTCCAGATTACCATCATGAGATATATAAGATCTCTGACTACAGCAATGATGTTAATGGGGAGACCAAAGAAACACAAACAGTTCTTTTAGGTATGTGCTTATGTTGATTAATTTTCAAGCAACATTGCGTGGCCATTTGCAATTAGGGAGGAAAAAACCTCTGTGCAAGCACAGAAAGCGCCTGCCATTGTTTAATATGACGTTCTTTTCAAGACCCTTTTATTCTATGAATTGCCAATATATCCTTTATTAACGCTGCTAAAAGTTGTAATTTCAGACATAAATGTTTATTAGTGTCTACACACAGTGCTAATTATCACTCACTCAGAGAGCCAGATGCTGACTCTGCAGTTTTGCAGCTCTGTGCTCACCCCATTTACATTGCATATTCCCTGGCATGCTTCACTGGCAATAGTTTGTGTAATTGGGGTATTACATCTTTGACATCTGGATAACAGAAATTCAATTTCCAGGAAGCTGCTATTTGTTTGGTTTTGCTTCTGCCTTGGGTGGGATAGAGGATTAATGTGCTGTCTTAATGTAATGTCCTTTCACCTCTGGAGCTTGCCTGCTAATCCTGGCATGGCAAAATTAAATTAAATCAACATTTAAAAATGTGTAAAGAAAATACAAAAGTAATATAGAGTCTGCAGCATGATATGTATTACAGCATATCAGTGACTGGCTATCAGTGGACCTTTACCTCTCTTGTGTGCTTTTTATCCTGTATGACTCCTCAGCTGCAGAGTGCTTCTTCCTTTCCTGCTCCTATCCCCTTCCAGTTGCATCCAGGATCTCACCTGGATAAAGCCCCTCTTGGCAAAGATTTGGCAGGCTAAATTCAAAGAAGGAGGGGCCAGTTTTTTGAGCTGTATAAAGCAAGCTTGTGGACCTTCTGTTTGGGCTTTGGAGGAAGCAGATGCATTTGCAGCAAGAAATCTGGGGATGTGTACCTCTCTTTTTCAGCACCAGGAGCCTAAACAATTTTGTGGGGTGATTTAAGGTTTCTGTAGTCTGTATGTGTTGCCCCCTGGAGCCAGCAAGTAGCACTGAAATGTGGGAATTGGCACCTGAATTTACTCTGCATGCAAAATGCCTTTGTCTCCTAAATTCATAGTGCCACATCCTCTTTTAGAGGTCAGCAGCAAATGGGAGAGAGTAAGAGGATGTGTTAAAAGGGAGGCGAGAGCTGCCTTAAATTCCCTTCTCAGCTTTTCACCATTTGAGCAAGTATTTATTCCCTACACCCATTTCCAGAGAGAAGCAAAGTCCACTGCTGTGCTTTGTGTTTGGATATCGTGTTCTGTAAGCACTTTTGGTGAAGTATGATAAACCTGATGGAGTGAGCTCGACCAGAGGTTTACTTGAAATGCTTTTTCTTCCAACTCTTAAGTCATGAAAATCTTTGGCAAGAATTAGGCATCAGCCAGGGTGCTCTAAGAATGTGCAGAAGTCTGTGTTTTGACATTTGTGCTATGAGTCAGACCAACTGATCATGATTTTGGTCTTGGTTGTGTTGCCCTTGGATTTGTTTGGGTTTTTCTTTTTAGTAAGTCCAGCTTTTCACTGTGACTGAAAGTATTCTGGCATTTAAGTGCCTCAAGTTCACCTATTTCAAGAGTCAGTCAGAATTTAACCTTTAAGAATGTGAATCCTATCAAGGCTCTTCCTTATCAGGTACAGTCAGGGTGCAATCGCTGCTTCATTTGATTTCACTGCTTTATGCCAAAGTTTATCTCTGAAGGATGTTTATTCCAACCTGGTGATTTAGAGTCAAGTTTGTTCTCCAGTGTAAGTGATCCATGAGATCAACAGTTGTAAACCTCACTGTATTGCAGCCTTTAGTGTGGAATGGATGCTATGATACAGCATTGAAACTATTACCTTTAGGGAAGGTAAAATGTTAGTGGTAGTCTGTAAATGAGAGAAGCTTTATGACGAATGGGATGTGAAGATGCCTTTGTTGCACAGCTGAGCATGGTTAACTCAAAACTGCTGTTGAGAAGAGGAGAGCTGCTAGGGTGAGTAAATCAGAAGAATCCACTTTGTTTGACGTACAGCTAAATTAAGGATGAGATGTCAAGAAAGACCTGATGAACCTAGATGGTGTTTTTTGCACCAGCATAGATGGGCACGATACAGCTTTGTGTAAATATAGGCTGAAAATTGGAGAAAGCTTCAGTGCAATTAAAGGAACATGGTACTGGATATGACCTCTGATGGCTGCAATGGTGTAGAGTCCAACTGCTATCTGAATAGAGCTTGGGCAGTTTTCTCATATAGTGCAGTGTTAGAAGTGGGGATGTGGTGGCTTGTCCTCTCCCCCAGTCCTTTGTTCTGATAAGATGATGAACAAGAAGTCACGTCTTTCTAGATGAAGGACATGCTAACCACAGTCTTTACAGGATTCCAAGGGAACATGGAATATCGCAGCTACATTTTGTGGATGAGGACTGGCATGTCTTTTGTTTTGAAGGAAAGGGCTTAGTTATCTGGTACCAGGACAGACTGCTCAGCCTGAGATGGAGGAGGCAGCCCAGGGTGAAATGCTTAAACATCAACATGGATGAAATTTAAAACAGACCTGACTTCCGCTTTTTCCAGTAAAGTCACAGGGCTGCTAGCCCAGACTTGGTATTACAAGCCCTTGAAGGGACTATGTACACCTGTGTCTTGTGGACAGTGATGATTAAACTTACACTGTCTATTAAAAAAAAAATCTTGCATACGCCATATTGTTTTTTTTTCAGTCTTAGTATTTTTATTACCAACACAAAAAAGTGGAAAAACAGTATACTTCCAGACTGAGTGTTTTTACAATGCTTTCAACTTGAAATTCAGGCTCTATGTTTGAAAGGTTAATGCAGAAAACTAATTATATTATCCTGGTAATCAAATGTGTGATGAGACATTTGTCTGTGTAATTAACAGTGAAGAACTTTTATAGTTTCATAAAATTGCATGCTATGCACAGTGTGCTTGGAGCATTTGTTTTGAAGAGATGTCCAAAACAGAGATGTTTATGACTGATATAAAGTGGAACTGAAATGTACTGTAATGCAGGTGTCTGTGCATTTTACAGCATTTCGCATTGTTGAAATGGAAGGCAGCAGATTAATAACTTCGCTGTGTCATGGTAAAAATAAATAATGTGTTCTTGGAGCAGGGGAGCAATGCATAAGTTACTCACTAATTTCAAGAATTTATTCTGTCCCAGAAATTATATCCTTTGCAATTTATTCACAGAGAAAAAGTTGACTTAACAAGTAACTTCACAGACTTGTGCTACTGTTAATAGGATTATATCCCATGTCTGGTTGTTGCAGTAGTGGCTTCTGTAATTAAGACTGCATAAAAGTTTATTTTATGTATCTGTGTTCTCTAATGATCTAACTTTGTAAAGTATTTCCCTTTGGGGCTAAAGCATGATCTTGTCCTGGGATATTTCCAAGAAGTTGTTGCGTATCTATTATTACTTTTTTTTAATTATATGAACCCATTAATATATACTTTTATTGAGCAGTTGCTCACTTGTCCTTTCCCGAGTGATTTAGCTGGCACAGTGTGGCTTGAAAGTGTGTAACTTGGGCTTCTGTGGCTTCTGCTATTGGGTATTTTGAAACTCTTTCACCAGGCTCTTCCAAAGACTTACTTGGTTTGTGGTGGGAGTGGTGGCTGGGCCACCTGGTATAACCCTGTTTCCAGGGAAATAACCCCAAAAACCTGAATGGTCTCAGGGTCTGATCCTGGGTTTGATTCTCCACATTTCTTTGCTTACATTAGTGTTTGTGGGGCTTAATAACTTTGTTTGTCTCATGATAGGCAGGGTTATCAAACTGTGTTTCTGTGCTTGCTTTGTGAGTAAGAGGTCTGATTTGAGGGTGATCTAGTTTTCCTGCATATCTAATTCTAGTGCTTTGTGTGATGACATGAATATAGGAAAGTGCTTTGAGGTGATGTTTTAGAGCATTGCTAAGATGCCTCAACTTAGACAGCTTCAGTGTCCCCACATGTTAATTTAGCAGAGTCAAATTATCCAGCTCATATTCGTGTTGCTTGTGTGACCCTCTGACACCATTCATGACCACTGCCCTCCCCGCTGACTTGGGGTTTAGGTTTTTAATTTGCCAAGGATGTTGTTGCCTGTGTTCTTTCTTCAGTGTAAAATCTTATGTGCTGGCAAAGACCTGGGATCACTTTTTTGGGAAATGTGTGCTTACCTCATCAGATTAGTTGCACAGATGCCCGATTCCAATTATGCACAGAGAAATCACAGTAAGATTCCACGTGATTTAGGAGACCTTTGCTCTGATAAGGAATCATGCACAAGGATCCTCTATTTTCCTCATGCTGACCTCTGCAACTTTCTGTTTCAGGACAACTTATGGTACAAGATGACAAAAAAATACTTTGATTTTTTGAAAATTATGATTTGATGTGGGTATAATTCTTGCTGAGAAGGGATGCTGAGCTTCCTTCCAGGATAGCTGTGTCTGAAGGAAATACCTGAACACTGTGTAGCATTCCGAAAGGTGTTTTGGTGAGTTCAGCCTGGTTGAGCAGTGGAGATGTGTGCCCTGTGTGCACATGCTTCCTGATTCCTTGAGCTGCTCTGAACCAGCCCTTTACAGTCTTCAAACACAGCAGGCGAGCTTTGCTGGCCCCCTTCCAGAGAGGGCAGCATTCAAATGGCATCTAATAAATTGCAGTTTAATATGCTCAATTATATAACCCTTTGCACTTATTTATTATTTTTTGTTGAGCTTTCACACCATATGCTTCAAGTTCCACTTTTTCTCACCTCTGAAGCATTGTTTCCATACAAACCAGGCTCATGTTGTCAGCTCACATGTGCTTGTCTGGCTGTCTGTCACTGCCATTCCTACCCTCGCAACAGCTCCACCAATTTCAGCCTAGTTGGACACAAAGGTGAAAATCTGAGATTAAAGTAACTTCAGTAAGTAGCTTGATCCAGGAAAAATCCCTATTTGTATGTTCAAGAGAGGAAAGAATTCCATACGCATTTTATCTGTCAAAAAAACATAAAATCAAACTATAATTAATAGAAAAATTGTATTTTCAAAGTCAACTCATGAATATTTCCCAAAATATATGAGAAACATAAATGTTAAAAATAAAGGAAGTAATTGCAAAATACTGGACAAAGAGAACATGATGGTTATTTTGGTTTTTGAGTCAAAGAAAGGAAATATCAGATACAGACATTTGTCCAACTTTAATTCTGTTCACCTATTTGTACGCTTTAAAACACATTAATACAGACATGGTTACCACTTCTGTGATACTGGGATAAAATTAATGCTTGAACATATCAATATGGCCACATAATTTTATAATCGTTTGCAGTGCTATGATAATATTTGATAAATTGTTCAGGAAAAGTATAACAAGGTGTTGGTAGACAATGTGATATATTGAGTTTACTAAACATAGTAGTGAAAAGATGGACAGGAATTTAGAGGTGAAGAGTTTAATAAATGAATTATCATTAATATTAAAACTGGAGTTGTTTACAAGCCTGTTGCTTCAGACAGCTGCACACTTAGCATGTGGATGCTACTGCACCCTGGTACACTTTTCTGATTTACATTTGTTCCTTTGTAATTTTAAACATTCTTGCAGTTTTGAAACAGGAAGTTTTTATGTCCTGTACACTTTTGGTAAGGAAATAGATTGAAATTAATTTTGAGGGAATTACTTTTTGATGTTGTATAGCATTTATTAAAGGGCTTTGTTTTGCATTTTTGTTGTTGTTGTTATTTTATAAGATTACGGTCAGGTCACGTAGGAAAAAAATAGGTTGTTTGTAAAGGGACCATTCTAGAAACAACTATAAGAGTAGTTATTAAAAATAGTTACTGTGTTTTTGTTAGGACAATTGACATCTCTATAGAGAGGTTCCTAAATAGGGCTCTACCTTGCCACTAATTTGAGTGGCATTTTGTAAGTGTCTTAGTGTTTGCAAGTAACTTCAATGGTTTCAGATAAAACTCAGGGATTTACATGGGGTATCCAAATGGCAAATCCTGTAGCCAGACTTTGGAGGCATCCCCATCCTTGGAAATGGCGAGGAGCTCTGGTATGTGTACGGAGAGAGGCTGAAGCATGCACCACTCTTCTCAGGCTTTAGCATCTATCTTAGAAAGCTTTGCACAGATAGATAATGCAGATTTCTGTGTAATAAACTATTTTTCCAGTGCTTTATTATTCTATTTAGCATTTAAAATAAGGCTGACTCTTCCATAGGACATACTAATTTGAGTTGTTGTGTTTTCTCTGTGCCCCATCTACTTTTTTTTAATTTTTAAATTACATGGTTATTATCTGTGAAAATTATCAGCAGTAGAATAACTGATAAAAAAAATACAAAAATGCTGTCCTTGGGCTCTAGAGCTAATAGCCAAATGAGATAACCACGGAGAAGAAGTTAAATCTGTTGCTGGTGTTGCACTCATCTGCAGATTCGGATACTGTAACATCATCTCCTCTCCACTCCTGTGGGGAGGATACTGCTGTTGCTGGTCAGCTACAAACTAAAAGCTGGGAAAAGGCATAATTGGGTGAGGAGAAATTTAAATTTACACTAAAGACTAAGTCAGGCTTATAGCCTGTAGGATTTCAATGCACTTTCTTGCACATGGGAAGACATATTTTAAAAACAAAAGAAAAAAACAAACAGAAAAATCCCTGAAAAAAAATCTGAAAACCCGAACTCCACCAAACAAGCTTACAAAGGATAAATCTTCTGTAAGGATCTACCTAATCAAAAAGATAAGTTTATGTAGGGTGCAAGTTCAAGGTTCATTGTAAATAAATGTAGTGTTTTTTTCTTTCTGGAGTTAAGTATGCTTATGTCACTGTATAGGAAGATACCTATATAAAGGAACAGAACAAGGGAACAGAATCAAGTCTGAATAAGCTCAATTAACATTAATATTTTATGTAATTGGGTAACGGAAATTTAATCTTTCTAACAACATGTCACTCGACCAGACACATAGCACAGTCCCTGCACCCAGCAGGAGGAGATGGGTGGGAAGCTGGTTTAATACACACATTTTGCCATTGAATACAGATCCAAATTGCCAACTTAAAACTCCCAGGGTAATGTTAAATGGCACGACAGGAAGGGATTGCTCCAGGCTGTGATGTGGTGGGAACATTTGGCTGAGATAGGGGCAGGTACAGCCATGTACAGAAGAAAGGCAGTGTGCAGTGTACGGGTGTGAATAGCTCAGTAACTGGAGTCCAGTGCTACTCTGCAGCCTTTCAAGGCTGGGAACTGCAAACAGTCAACTTCTGGTTGGGTTGGGGCCAAAAAGTGTCATTTTAAAGGAATTGGTGCTGTTACTGTTAATGAAATCACACCCGCACACATAAATCTGCAGGCAAACCAACAAAATAAATAAATACAGTACAGAACTTCCTTGCAGAGGGTTTTTCTCACCATGTTAGCTGGAGTGGAAATGGTGCTGGAGTGTTGCTGTGCAGGGTTGGCAAATATTTTTCTAAGTTTGGACTCAAAGCTTTCTTGCAAGCCACCCACTCTCCTCACTGGATCGGGGTGGGCTGGAGCCAGCTGGCACCAGCCCAGGGAACCGGTGCACCAGGTCAAGCAGGAGATGCTGGGATCCAGGAGAGTTTGGAGCACGTTGTTCAGCTCCTCTCCCCTTCTGCTTATTCTCCTCCTAGAACAAAACCTCCCTCTTTTGGGTGTTCAGTACACTGGGCTTGCAGCAGTCCCAGCCACATTGAGCTTGGCCTGTGTTGGGGAGGGGTTTTGCTGCTCTTTTAGCTGTCTGGTTTAGCTGCTAGCTAAACGTGCACCTAAGTTTAGGCAGCTGAATGGTGCTATTGAGTTGATAAAATTGTTCACATGCCTGGAATTTAGCACACTTTCAAGTACCTTGTTGAACCAGAGATGGCACATCTTGCATCTTGGATTTTTGGAGAGGAGTTTTTTTTCTTCTAAAGTTTCCTTTGTGCAGTTGCTTTGCCAAAAATAGGTTTGTTTTGGGAAGCAGAAATATAACTTGAGGATACCAGGCATTATTGTATTAAGTATTATATAAAGGAAGGTTGATTCATCAGTTTCTAGATCTTACTTATGACATTTGCTTAGCATATTTGATTTTTCTATTACCATTAAGAAAACCGGAAGCTTCTTTCTTCAGAAATGGCAATTAACACTTCCTTATTGCTCATGAAATGTAATGTATGCTTTAACAAGCAAAACAGCTACTATCTGCCCAAAACACATCTATTCATTGTGCAATCAGCAGTTTCAAACTTAAAATTAATACTTAAATGGTGCCAGGAGTATTAAGTATGTAACTTCTATTATTTAAATGCCTTGAATTTATTTGGAACAGTCACATTTTTCTTGTATAGATGTTCATTTTCTTTTTAAAATCTATGTTTTTAAGATATCCAGCAATTCAGCTATCTGCAGTTACACACATATTAGCTACTGTTTAATTTATTCCTGTATAATCCAGTATTACTAAATTCTGTGGAATAAGGAACTGATTCTGTTCATTAAAATCAATAGATGCTGTGCGCTTCTGCATGTGTGATGTGGTGCTTTCTGTGTTTTTTTTTCTTTTTTTTTTTTTTGTAGAAACTATCCTTCAGCATACAGCAAACTGATACATAAAGGGTCTGATCCTTTGGGTTGTACTCAGGGAAAATATCCACTGATGTCAATGCCTGAATAGGATCAGTCTCTTAAAAGGACAGTTTATTTGAAATTGCTGTAGCTATTATTATTTCCTTCTGGCAAAAGATAATCTTACTCATCAAAGCCTTAGAAACAACATCAAGAAAGCCAAATTCAGCAGGTTTTTCAGGCACGAGAGCTGTCAGCCATGGCTGTGTGAAGGCATAGCCCAGTACATCCTAACGACCACTCAACCATCCCTTTTCTTTCTTGTTGTTATCAATTTATTTATTTGCTCCAACTCTTATTGGCATCTAAAACCACTAATTGCTACCCATTACTGTTTTTGCTAATTTACAGTGATAACTGTGGCTCTGTTTTCATTAGGAGATGAAAGCCGGGAAATTAAAAAACAAATTACAGGGATGAGAAGATTACTGAATGACAGCACTGGAAGAATCTATCAACGAGTTGGCAAAGAAGGAGAAAAACTGAAGGAGGAGCCCCAAGATTTAGACTTAGCCTGGGCCCAGCGCCTGAATCCCCCTGCGGAGTCCCAGGCGAGCCTTCATCCGTCACAGAGCGGTACATGGAATGAGTTATCACCCCAAGCCAGCCATTTTTCAGGGCAATATGGAACTCGATCCAAAACATTCCAAAACCAGGCTCGAACTGTGGCATCCAATGGTATGACCTGTTAGACACTGAGAATGGTGCCTTTTTTCCCCCCCACTCCTTGTTCTCTATTAAATACCTACCTTTGTTGTGATGATATATTGTAGCACTGCACTGGAAGCAGTTATAGTTCAGAGTCTACAAAATGAGCACATAGTTATCACTTCAAAAAGGTGTGAAAGTGGCCACTGTACATTCTGCTACTGTCTTAGCTTTTAAAATGGTGATAGGATAGAATTACTCAATGCCTTTACAAGCTTAATTTCTATACAGTACTTACTAAAACAGCTTTTGTCATTGTTATTAAATTCCTGGCTAATTAAATGTCAACCTCTACCACTCCTCTTTGCTGTGAGTAATGTAGCACTATTGTGACACCACTTGTGGAGCAGGATTCTACTGCCTTTCATAAAGGGATGGCATTAGCCTTATAACAGGCCACTGAACTGCAGGTACAAAATTCCATCACAGCCTTAGGCTTTTATTCCAGTGAGACTATTAGAGAAAAGAGATGATGGAGTCTACCTATGAACAGCAAGTACTAAAGTGTTGCCAATCCAGTACTGGCAGAGAATTCTGCCCTGAAGTAGATGGCAGTGTGCCTTTAAAATGCCTTTTTCTTATTAAGTCCCAGAGAGTGGAAGTTTTGCTGCCAGATTAAAAAACTCTGCTGTCAAAACCCACCATAACGATCTTCTAAATATGGAAGGACCCAAAATTCATCACACATCTCCTTCTTTGTCCTTAGAGGCCCTGGGCACTGGCAGGAACAGTTCTCTACATGCACAGAAGTGCCCAAGCCTGCATAGATTAGGTGCCTTGTTCCCAAATCCAGAAAGTAGGTGGAGCAGCACCTCTATCCCCTCAGGGGCCTGATTCAGCATGTGAGCTAAAATGTGTTGACAGGATTTGGCCCTATATGCCAGCAAATGTCAGCTTTGATTTTTTTGTATGAGGAGGAAGGATTCAGTGGACTTATGATCTCTTACAGGTTTGAAGTGGTCTTTGGGATATGGAAGGGTGAGGTTGTGCAACCTCCTGGGCTGGACAGGAGAAATGTCCAGGCTCCCAGCTCTTGGGGGAGCACCCCAAGACCTCCCTTTGCAGCTGTCCTGCTGCTGAAAGGAATGCAGTCTTCTGGGTTGTTACATAAAGAAGGGTGTGGGCCCTCTCCTCTGGCCACCTTTGAAAAGGCAATCTGCATAGCAGTTTGGCTTGAGGTGTCTGCTTCTCATGGGGTATTGTGGTCCTTACTGCTGCTTGGGCTTCAAAGCCTGCTCTCTAGGGAATAAAAACATTTCTGAGCAGCAAGTAGGCCCTGAAACTACTTCTCACCCAGTACACAGCTCTTCTGGGCATTTTAACAGCCTGATTCTCCCCCATCCCATGCACTGGGAGCCTGAGCATCAAACTCGGTATTTTAGATGTTATTGAGAGGATGGAGAAAGTTCTTAAAAGCTGTGTGTAGAAATGCTGAACAGTACTTCAAGGGAGATATTACTCCTTGGTTCTTACCATGGTGTTTAAGTTACCAGAACAAAACTGCCAGACATAATGTTATTACCTGGGGCTGTCAGGCTTAGGTAATCACTGGGAAGATGTTCAGGCATCTGTAGTAGGGGATCTGAGTCTAGAAACTCTTTCTGTCCACTGTGGATAGATATTCTATAAAAAATGAAGATATATGTTGTAGGCCATCTGAATTGCCCAAAGTTGAATGTAATAGACACATCAAGTCCATCTCAGCGGTGCACTTATCTACTCACAGGGTAAGGGTGGTTCAAGGAGAGGCTGGAATAAATGTGTAGTAGGTGCTGGTATAGAAGACATTAACGAGAAAGCTATTGACAATGATGCCTGGAGAGGGTACCTAGAACAGAGTCTAGACAGAGTAAGAGAAATAAAGTAGGTATTTATTTAAAAGGCCTTAAAAGGATACACCTTGGGCAGTACAAGAGCATGGCTGAGGCTACAACCAAGATGGATGATAGGTCACGAGTTTTTCACACTTTTACAAGTTTTGGTCCATTTGCATATTGGGGTTAATTGTCCAATGACAGCCTCAGGTAGTGAAGTCACATTCTCTGAGTTTTGATCCCCCCAGTCCCACTTTACTTTTGTTTGTGCTTTTTGGGGCCTGGAGCTGCGAAGGATGGAAGGATTGTTTTGTCTTACTAAACTGTGAAGAGACCTTTCTAGCACTCTATATGAAGTTCAGAGTTATATACTAATGCAGTACAGAATCTGAAAAATGTGAGAGCTAAAACTTGAAGCATCAACAAAAATGAAAGAGGACCAGGGCAAGCCTAGACATTGCTGCAAAAGAGGGAAGAGTAGGAATATACTTGAAAACCAAAGGGATTTATTCCAAGCCAGACTTAACATGGTGGTTCCACAAGACAGGGTGTTAGGTAGACATCTGTGACCCACTGTTTTTAGTGGAAGCTACCTGGGACTACAAACAGTGAGCACCATGTCTTTCCTATTATAGACAGTGAACTCACACTTCAGTTTCATTTCTTGTGTTCTGTACCAAATCCAGCAGTGATGCAGCAGCTAAATTGTGTTTGGGTTGTATCAAGATAATTTTCACTGGGTAGTTCTTGCATACTTTTGCGGTATAAACTGGTAGCAATGTTAGTTACAGTGAGTGAATTCCCTCTCAGCAGATCCAGCTGGAAGAAAACTCTGTCCTGGGCAACTTACTGCTCACATGGGGGAAGCAACTCATGCACTTGTGTCATCTCCTTCTCTCAGTCACACAGGCAGGTATCAAATTTGCCTGCTGGCTAGCTTCCAAAAGAGAGAGATGGCTCTTTAAAGACTCCTTCATAAGAATAAAAAGTCTGATCTCCTTTTAAAATTAAAAATTGATTTATAACAGTTGAAAAGGGTTGCTTTTGTCCTCTAAAAATGATAAAGATATGCTTAGAACAATGACTGAGAACACTCTACTAGATATTTCTTACAACACAATAACTGATCAGAGGAGGGAGGATAGAAAGAAAATAAAAAACCCTTATGAATATGTAAGGAGTCAGTAGAAACCTGCTTTGATTTAAAATATTGGTGGTCTCTTTTCCCATTCCCAGTACCTATGGTAGATTTACATGGGTAATTTCTATCAATGCTAATAGGGATTATAAAGTAAATCCCCTATGCCTCAATGGGAAAATAGACCCTGTGGTTTTCCATCAGGAGCCTGTGTGCCTGTGTGTTTTCATTGGAAACATGTTATATTGCAACAGGAAAGATGCACAGGTATTTACTGATGCAATTTGTTCAAGTTTTCACGTGCAATTCACTGTGATGTAGAGCCTTCGTTAAGGAGGAAACAAAAGCCACCAACCCTGTTTCCCACCAGAGTCTTTCAGGTATCATTTCCAGAAGGAAACACTTCCAGAAGCCCTCTAGAATATTGAATTCTGACCAAGAGAAAGGATAGGCTTCATACCAAGAATCTTTTAGTCTAAAACAACTGAGAAAAGACTGAGGGAAGGATGGTCTTATTTTGTATTAGTCTGTTAATAAAACTCTTCTAATTACTAGGGCTCCCATTTCTGGGGTACCTCCTTGTCTTACTGAAAAGTTATGCTGGTGCTATTAAATTATAAGTTGAAATTCATCTACTTAAAAGTCTACTTAAAACAGGTAGGAGAAGGGTATTGGTGGAGCCAAGTTGAGGGTTTCTGATTAATCTGCTGCAAAGCTAAAGATAACATTCTTTTTTTCCCCTCTGTACCTGTAACAATGGGCTAAACACTTTTTGGACTATTGAAAAGGTAAAATCCCATCCATGCCCCAAGAACTTTCAGTGAATAGACTGTGTACAAAGGAATGGTGAGATCAAACTAGACAGAGTCCTGCTGAGTCAGAAACCTTTTTGTTTCATTTTGAGATTCTCAGCCTGTTTTCTAAATAACTTTTTAGTATAAAAATCATTTTATTTGCAGCTGAAAACTTTGAGAGATGAAGTCAGTGGTGCTATTGCATTTGCTAGCTTTTCAGGGATTTTTTTTTTAACTACTCCATTTATCTTAATACAGTTTTAACAGATTTTATCCATGTATGATATTTTAAAATACCAAAATTTGTAATTGCAGTAGTGTGGAGTATCTAAATATCTGAGGAAGAGTGTGACACCCAGAAGATGACAGCCGTCTTTGGTTGATGCATTACAAGTAGCTCACCTTTGGAGTGTGACCATGAGTTTGCTCAAGTCTGATAGATGTTACTTCATGTCTGAAGGACTGTATGGAAGGAGGCAGAGAACAAGTGCCTGGTGGTGGCCAGATTTTCAGTTATTTCAAATGAGGATTAAAGTCAGGGGATCTCTGTGGGTCTGACATCAGGGATGTCTGATGAAAGAGCACAACCCAAACCTAAAAAGTTATTAATAACCTGGCTTGGCTTCAGAGGAAAACAGAAGTAATAATGAAAAATGTGAAGATTTATAAGTGGAGATTAAATTAATTGCTTATGTTCACTTTAGCTAGGTAATGATTAAAGGGCACCTGGTAAGCTTCAGGCTATGGAAGAAAAAGGGCAATACAGTGGCTGAAGTCCACATGTGACACCAAGTGAGGTTATTTTGTTAGGTGCATTTGTACCTATCTTCATGAAATGGTCATCCCTTCTCCTGCAGTCTTGAGCAGTATAGCCATCAATTTAAATAGCCTTCAATTTAAACGATTGTGAGGACATTTGGAAAGGAAGGGAGGTGCATCCCATCTAGCCTCAGCTTCAACCAGATACTGTTAGGTGTTTTGTTGGATTTTGAAATTTTTATTTGCAGCATTAAAACTAGGGATACAGCTGTCTTAAGCTAAAGTGCAGGATACAATTATCCTGCAAAGTTTGAAATCCCTCAGTTGTTACAGCCAGTTCTAATTCAGAACAAAAATGCAGAATTTCTGGAAAGCAAAGCAGTAATAAAAGCACTGCTGAGGGCTAGAACTAGAACTATGTATGTTCAGTTAAACACTAGTAAGAATTACTAGGGAAAAGGAATCTCTTGAACTACTATATTAATTTTCAAAGGGAACTCTGGAAAGCCCATCTTGTAGGTCACAGTGGTGGGAAAACATAATAGAAAACAATCCCACCCTAGCAAACAGAAGAGCAGATTTGAAAGCTTTCATTGCTGGTGGTTCTCTTCTGTCCTGTTCTTGGTTTTTTTTTCCTCCAAGTAGGGTATTTTATTTTCATTCTCTCTTCTTCACATGGTAAAGAATCACCTGTAATATTCCAGCAGTTTAAAAATTCCTAGGCCCTCATTTTATGTACAGTACAAACCTTTATTGCACAGACTTTTCATTCTTTTTAAAACTATTCCAGGAGATGGGTTTTTTTTGTATGTGTGATAAAATAAGTATGTTTGTAATGAGGTTTGGTGCTTTTGTTATTCAAGATGAACCAGCCTGACAGTAGAAAGCCATGCTGTGAGGAGTGCATTATATTCACACTCCGAGCAGTCTTCTCTAGCCCATGTAACATTGCATCCCAACTCAACATAATTGCTCATATTAGTAATTGAGTAAAAACTAGTGGACCCTTCTTCTTAAAAGGAATCATGTTGGAAAATACTTCCTTTCATGCTTTTGATCTGCTTTTACAATCTGATACATTGATCATAGTTTCAAACACCTGACAATTGTTGTCTGAGTGATTTTGTGTGGCTTACATCTCAACCATTTCATTCCACTCTCTTTCAGGAGAAATTCCAGTGGTGAATTCATCAGTTGGACCAAACTGCTGTACATGCAATTGCCAGTCAACCCTGCAGGCGATTCTTCAAGAGCTCAAGACCATGAGAAAATTTATGCAGCTGCAAGCAGGTACAGTGACCAGTCCCCTTACCTGTGGCAAGCATTGAGTTGAGGATGGCCCAGCTTGTTGCAGGGCTGTTGGATGAGATGGTCTTTGGAGACCCTTCCAAACCCAAGCTGTTCTATGATTCTGTGATATTCCTGTTAGGTAATGGTCTAGGAGATTAAAGTCTGTGTGGGCACTCAGGAAAACCTGGATTGTTTCCTGCTCTCCTGATGTATCTGTCAGAGTCAAATTTTCACCGGTTTCTTGGAAATGCAACTTCTACTTTTCAGATCCTTACCTGAAACATGGGATTTTATCTTGTAGCCTTTTAAAGCTACAATTTTCACCAGTTCCTTGGAAATGCGACTTCTACTTTTTAGATCCTTACCTGAAACGTGATTTTATCTTGTAGCCTTTTAAGGCTAAATTGAAAATAAAATTAATGTGATCGTATATGTAACGAGAGCTGAGTGGGCAGGTCAATATGCCCACTTTGTTTTCACAGTGTATTGATTCAGGGGTGCCAAATGCTACTTCACCTGTGTTTTGCTTACCAGTTCACTAATCTTAGGAGTTAAGAAAAATAAAATTTGAAGGTAGCTGAAAGTTACCAAATAGTTCTTCATTCAAACCTCTTTTAGTTCTGTGGTAGTCTCAGCTGAGCTAGCTACTGCATGTCATGGCCTCCACCCTTCCCCTGGCTGTGAAGTACCAGCTTTCAGTGTGCCTACCAGCAATAATTTGTTCATTGGAGAAAGTTACTGAGTCTAGTTTTCTCCTAGGTTGGGAGCTGAAACAGAACAATGCAGAGCCAGAGGAGTAGTTGAGCCAGCAAGAGATAATGAGAACGTGGTAGGTAGAGTTAAGTCATCATAGGCTGATGTGAAGCTTCAGGCTCTGTGCTACCTAAAAATTAGTGTTAATACTAATGAGGAGATAGAGATGTTGGAGATTTTGTCAGTTGAATTGCCCATCCAGCATGAGTGATGGGGACTGGAGCCATGGAGACTTCTCTTGTAGAGAGACTGGATAAGAACTCTGTAAGAAAAGGGAGTGTTGAGCAATTAACTGAAATATGGGTGGAGTGAAGGGCTGACTAAACTCCTTGTCTCCACGGTGTATATGTTTGAGTGAGTGATGGGAATAATCAGACAGGTTTTGTAATATCAGTTGACACACATGAAAATGCTTTTCTAGAAGTCATCAGTTGACAAAGAAGAACACAAAAGCCCAGTTTTACAATTTTTGCTGGTACATGGGATTTTTTATGCAATCACACCAATTTCATTGAAATCACAGGCATGATTGAAAAATGGTTTGTGAGTGAGAGTTAGAAAACTGGGGTCTATGCCAAAAGAGCTGACTCCTCAGTAGCAAAACGTTTCTTATTTATTATGTATCTACAGAGTATGTACCTTTGTTAATTCATGAATCTTTTTATTCACTTGGAATACTTCATATTTTCTGAAATTACGGTTTTGCAGAGAAAAAAAAATGATTTGGCATTTTTGTTGCTAAAAGAAAAAAAAACTAAAATTCAAACCTGTAAGCAAAAGTGTAATAATTTATTTTAGTATTCAAAGACCCTACTGTCTTAATTATAAACTACACATCACAGTCTTGTAAATCCTTCCAGAAATGAAATATTCCAGAAATATTTTAATAAACAATAGTCTGAGGTTTGTTTTCTTCCTGAAACTTTGTACATGAGGACTTCTTATAGCTTGCTTATATCTTGAATATCTTGAATATCTTGAATGAGTTTGATCTGCATGTAGAGCACTTCTGGCTTTTCTTTGCTTGTTTTGACCTTGATCTTAGTGATTTATCCACACACATAATGGCCCCTTGATAGCATTGTTTTGAAGGGCTTGTTCGTATTGGTACAGATTCAGGATTGGTGCCTTAATTTATAAAAATAATTGTGAATACAGGAAAATGCAAAATATTGATAAATGCAAAATATTGTTTCTTATATTTCCGAGGTAATACATGTCAGCTTTTGTGTGTGAGCAAAACAAACTGCTGGAACTTTGGGTTACTTTTTTTTCCCCTCAAAAATTAAACTATTGATAAGTGTTTTCACTCATTCTTGACATAATGGTACTTGAAATGTTCTTGCTGAGCTAATTAACTTGGAGACCACTGTCACTAAAATAACTGTAACTGCATTAGCACTTGTATTATCTTACTTTATCAGGAAGAGATCCTCAAAGAGTGAAATTCTCAGTCATTCAGAGGGCACACAAATTAATCATCACTTAAGTGCTTCATGTCACCAGCCATCCAGCGGTCACTAGGAAAAAGAACGGTGTATTCCTAATTTCCTTAAAATAGTGTTCATCAGTATGGCTTGAAAAGCCTCACTGCAGAGCTCACTGTCATTATCCCCATTGTACAGATTGGAAAATTATGTAAAAGTGATAAAACTTACTTGTTTCCCATGCACCAGCAGCCCACCCTGAAAATTGCATCACTTATCTGGAAAATAAGTTCAGTGAGTCAGTATTTAATGGTGTATCTGTGTGGATATTCATGGGTTTTTTTCTGTAAAATTAAGGCATTAATTTCTTTCATTCAGTTGGGTCTCAAAACAGACAGCAGCCTCCTGTTCCTCTGATTTGTGCACAAAAGTCAACAATATCAAGAAAGAGAAATAAAAAGAGAAAACTTCCACTCAAAGTTGTTGAACCAGTTTCCACAAATAAAAAACCCAGCTCTCCAGAGAATGAGAAGACACTGACAGTAAACTCGGAACAATCAAGTCTGCAAGCAATTGAACCCCCCCTGAAGCCAGAGCCCTCTGTTTCAGGGTTTGGAATTATCCTTGAATCAGCTTCATCAGATGTAAGTTAAAATTTTAATATGTAGGATTGCAAGATTTTGAAATACTGACTCGTTCAGGAAAACCAGTACTCAATCACATTGATGCATTTTCCCACTTTTTGTTAGAATGAACAAGCAAATCTTGGGTAGGAGTGAATGGAGATGTTATAGTTCGATGTGTGGAGTGCTCATTGTGGGGTTTTGGGTCTTTTTTTTTCAACTTTCACAAGCATGAAAGTTTTCCCTTGAGTTCAAGGCTCCTGTTTTTTGAGCCTTCAGTGGAAACTGGTCTTCATATCTCCCAATGCTAAGAGCCATGGTTGAGATAAGGAGCCATGAAAAGTGCAAGGTGTGTAAAGCATTCACAGCCCCATCATTGCTGATGAGCCCATGTAGTCCACGCTTGGGTCTTTATCCTGCCAAGGAGTATTTATGTGCTTTCCTGCTTTTCTGGTCCCACTGACTTTGGGGGAACTCCTCTTCTCTAGAAAAGTTCATATTCCGTCTTTGCTGAATTGGGTCATTTGGTCTTGATTGCTGTGTGCTGTAGTAGGGCCTCAGTCTACTCAGTGTGACTAAAAAGGCCAAGATTTGCCACTCTAAGAATATGCACTTTCCGCATAGAAAATTGCAGTAAGTATGTTTTCTTGATTCATGTACACACTGATAGAAACTCCGTGTATCTAGTGGATGATTGGCTTTGTTTAATGACCAAATTGATGTCATCCAAACCAGTTCACCGACAAGTAAACTGTTCATTAATTCCACTAATATATTTTTAATTTTGAGCAGGCTCTTTCCAATTTCCTAAGTACTATGAGCTAGAAATACATAATTAAATTCTGTATCAATAAGCGTAAATGAAAACAATGCAGCAGATAATATTCTATCCTTCTGGAAGAGGGAACTAATAATAAAAAAGAGCAGTCAGGATAATTCAGTTACAGAGATGCAAGCCACACCACTAATTAGGTTGCAGTCTCATGCCACAGAGTCAGTGTAGTGATACAGGGTAACTAGTTTGATGCTTTTTTCGGAGAGTTTCCTTTTGTAGTACTGACCTTAATAATGTTTGAGGTAAAGGTTTGGGGAGAACTGGTAATTTATCTCCAGTATGCAATTTGTGCTTATAATTTTTTTTTGCTTGTGGCACTCTTGTCAGTTTGAAACACAGTTTTGAAAACAGTTTTGTGCTTGCAATGGAATTTAATTTGGCTTTATGAATGTGTTTCATCACTGGACACGATTCTTTTTAGTTACCAGTCTGACCTAAGGAAAGAAAGAGAAAACATTTGGCTCATAAATCGGCTCCTCATCTGTCCTTCCATGCTTGAGCCCTTGCTTGCCACAATAGTTGTTTGACTAAATTTATGGAGCTAGAACCCCATGACAAACAAATTGATTTTGTTTTTTCTTTGGAAAGAAAACATTTGAGTTCTGAAAACAGATAGATTTAATGCAAAAGTAAAATGTGACCTTAAATATTTTGAGAAGGCTTAAGAAAGTCACTTATTTGAGAATGAATGGCAGCATTATCTTTTTCTACTTTTTTTATAAACACCTCTGGTGTGGTCACAACCAGCATGTCTGTGCGCCTGAAAAAACCTGAAAGACATTTTACAAAGCACCATAAATAAATGTTCCCTTGGGAATATTCCACAGGTTGTCTGTAGTGTGTGCTGTGTCATACATCACCACTGCTGCCACTGCTATTTTGCCAACATTTATTGAACTTTAAGAAGAATCCAAGTTTAATGGGTTTAAAATCAGGGCTGCCAAAAACAGTGCAATTAGTCCAGACCTGCTGAGATGAAATACTGCTACTTATAGAGGTGTAAAATGTCTTGGTGAGACAAACCTTCAATCTAGACCATGGATCAGAGAATCTGGTTTTGAAATGCAATGATCTGATTACAACTCTTAGTTGAACTTGTGTTTGTTTTACAGTTGTAATATTTCATTTATAACCTAATATTTTTTAATCTACATATTATAGCCTACTAAAATATCTAGGATTAAATCTTATTCACTGCCTGTTAATTTTAGCACAGCAAAAGCCTTTAGCATTCAGGTCTTCTTTATTTTGTTGTTCTTCTTTATTTTATGGTTCACAAATTGTTTACCTTCCAGTTCCTTTTGCCATGATCATTATCTATTAATAAGTGTTTTTTCTTTGAGAAATCACATTCAGAGTGATCATGATGTTCAAATGGTTACTAATTGTCTTTGATGGAAGAATAGCTATTTACTAAAGGAAAGCAAGAATGAATCAGTTTTGCCTCCAGATTATTTAACTGATAAACAAGTTGATCCCTATATTAAAAATAAAACAATCAAAACTAAAATAATAATGACTCATCCCCACTGGTACAATGGTAAGTTTTGAAATGTATTTTACAGCTGTATTGTAGGGTGGTTGGTGCACCTGCCAAAGTGTAATGCAGGTGTTCTATGACTAGGAAAGAGGGAAACCATGAGGAGAGGAGGGAGAAGAGGCTCACTTGATTTTTCAGTACAAACAGACAAGCAGGGCCTCATGATCCTTCTGGCTTTTTGGGTATTAAGTAGGAGGTGTCAGAAGAGGTACGACAGGAACAACTGGCTTTTGGTGAGGGTACCAGCAATAGTCTGGCCAGCAGGACCAAGGCAATGACTGTTCCTCCATACTCAGCAGTGCTGAGGCCTCACCTCAAATCCTGGTGTCATTTTGGCTCCTCACAACAGAGACACTCAGGGTCTGGAGCATGTCCAGAGAAGGGCAATGGAGCTGGAATATTTATCCTGGAGATAAGGACACTCAGGGGGGACCTTATCACTTTCTGCAACTCCCTGAGAGGAGAGTGTAACCAGGTGGGTGTCTGTCCCTTCTCCCAACTACAAGTGATGTGACAAGAGGAAATGGCCTCAAGTTGCACCACAGAAGGCTTATTTTGGATATTGGGAAAAATTTCTTCCCCAAAATGGTTGCCAAGCACTGGAACAGGCTGCCTGGGGAAGTGGTGGCAGTCACCATCCCTGTAGGTATTTAAAAGATATGTAAATGTGGCACTTGGAGACATGGTTTAATGGTAGGTTAATGGCTGGACTTAATAATCTTTAAGGCTTTTTCCAAACTAAACTTTTGTATGGTTCTATAATTTCTCTGCCCTGGGTGTTTGGATCAGTGAGGTCATCTTAGATGGCTATTACAAGACCAAAGAAACAGAATAGGGCAGGTATCCTTCATCACCCTGTCAGCTGCATTCTGGTTTTTGATTTACATGAAGTAGAAATTTTCCCAGGTTGTGAACTTGGCCTGCATTTATTTACTCTTGAAAATCTTTTCTGTCACCAGAAGTTTAGAAGTAACATATTAAAAACCCACCTATACTGGAATATTCTCAAATGTCAGTAACTGACTGTTTTGCTGGATTTAGCATTTTCAAAGTTCTTGAGGTAAAAACCAATTTTTCATCCAGAACAAGCTGAGGAACTACCTAATTTTATATGTAATTAGCATAAGAACATATAATTGTAGTTATATGTAATACATATACATGTATAGTTAGTATATAATATGTATTTATATGCTTCTTATAATTTTTTATTGTTATTGTTATCTGTATATTTTAAGATTCTTCATCCTGGCTTCCCAAAGCATTGTAATCTTCAGTTTTGTCACACAGTACCCATCCATATCCCATGACAGTACATACTTTGGAAATATTCTACTCGCTGCAACACTCTTCATACTGATTTTTACAAATCCATGGGAAAAGAATTACATAGCCAAATTGTTCTGAGACTGTCATGCTTTTCTTCTGTCTATAGTCAAGATGTTTGCAGGTGATATGATGGGAGATGGCATTTGCTCTTGCTCTGTAAACTTCTGTAAAAATGCATCATCATTGCTGGATATATTTCATGTAGGGATAAAAAAGGACAAGTTCTTAGGAGCAAGGCTGTAGTATTGGCTTATTTCCTCACATCATGATCACTGATTCTTTTACCTCCTTGCCAATTTCTAAACAGTATTTTCAAAATTTTAGTTTATTCCAGATATGTTTTCTAGATACATAATTATTCCATGAAGAACTGTGACCATAAGCATTGTATGGTACTCACAGAAGAAAATTCTGTGAATGCTGTTAATGTAATTTCTGATATGTACAGACAGGGGCAGCAAAAAGACTCTTGGTAAGGGGACTTCCTCAAAGGCCTTTGTCTATTTTGGCCCTCAGTGTACTTGAGAGAAGACTCTTGTGAAATACAGTGTGATTTTCTTTTCACTTCTTCCCCTCCATTTCACCTTGGCAATCACTTAAACCCCTGTGATTCACTGTTGAGGATTTTTGTACTGAAATAAACTGTCTGCCTAACATCATCCTCTTCTAAACATGCATTTTGGGACGATGAAAAGGAGGGACAAATGGATGCTCAGCAAGTGCTGGCTCCAGGGGCAACCTTGAGCTCATCATCTGCTAATACTCATGTGGGCCATATCCTCGCTGGAAGCCCTCTTGGGAGGCCACATAGATTGGACCAGTATCCCTGCATTTATGCTTCTTGGAAGTGCCTGGCTGCCCCACAGCACACTTGTTCACAGCATTTGGCAGTGAAACAAGTCCATTAAATGGTTAGATAAATGTTCAAAAAGCATCACTTTGGAGCACTGCTCTGCGATGATCCTGTGCTTTGTCATTATTACCCAACACTGAAAGGTATCTCCCATCTTTTTGTTAGCTGTATGCCTAGAAATTATGTCAGTAGTTGTTAACTTTTACAGACATTAGACAAGGAGTGTGATTGTTTCATTTGCCTTTTAAGGTGCTTATTCATATGTGGGGTTTGATTTCAATGAATTAGGCTGCTGTGGTCTTGAATAGCTGGAAAAAAATTCATAGATTCATGAAGTGATTGTAAAGTCTCACCAGATGCATGATTGAAGTAAAACAATGTCTTTGAATGCTCATTTAATTAAAAATTTGTATTCTTTTGGTAGCCAGAAGTGCAACTTGCAGAAGGCTTTGATGTCTTCATGCCAAAATCACAGCTGGACTCTATACTATCAAACTACACTCGCTCAGGAAGTCTGCTCTTTAGGAAGCTGGTCTGTGCATTTTTTGATGACAAGACTTTGGCTAACTCTTTACCAAATGGCAAAAGGAAAAGAGGTCTCAATGACAACCGGAAAGGACTAGACCAAAATATTGTGGGTGCAATAAAAGGTATGTTTTCTTCTCTCTTTCTTACGTGTAATTAGAACATACTCTCAGCTAAGGAGAGTGTGAGGGGATTAGACTTTCTGATGTGTGTTAGGTCTATTAAAATATGCAGTCTTATTTTTATTCCTTTTCATTCACTTGTTAAAAATAGCTTCTACGGGGACAGCTTGTGTTAATTTTAAGCCAGTGATCCTGGTTTCTGAAGTCAGGCTCTAAGGCTGGAAACTCAATGTTCGTGTAAGATAATTATTTTTTTCCCCCAGATATCAGAGATGCAAAGAAATCTTGAAAACATAATGACAGTGTAACTGATACCCTTCAATCAAGGTTCTGAGTCTTGCACTGTATTTGACTGTGTCTGCTCTGTAAATTTTTCAGTAGTTGGTGGCTGGACTGGGGAGAGATGAAGGAAGATAATACTGGCATGAGATGAGTTTGATGCTCATAAATACAGTGGTCCTTCTCTTGGGTGAGCAAATTTCTTGGTGTGAGCACCTTTTGCTGGTTGATTTTTCCTAGCAGTCACAGCTATCTAGCTTCCAGAAGAACACATGTACTTTCAAACTCTCTGATGACAGCATATAATGAGCTGATATTATTAGGCCAGAGTTTCTGAAACTGGATTCTATTTTGAAATCTGATATTGTAGGGACAATACCCATATTACTAAAAGACAGGCCAAAAATAAGCTCTAAGAGAGGAGCTTGTTTTAGAGGCTGAGACTTGTTCTCAGGTTCAGATTGCTAACTTAGGGTACACAGGGCAATAAGAAGAGGTTCTGTGAGTCCATTGTCAGCATAAGGAGGCACGAGAATCTTCTGCAACCACCTCTGTGCCTGCTTTTGGACCCCTCTCCCCATGAAAGAAAGGCATAGACAAACTGGCTTGAATCCAGTGCAAGGACCACCAAGACTTATGACTTCACCACTTCCCTGCTTCAGTATCAAATGAGAGAAAGCTGAGAGAACTGGAGAGAAGATGATTCAGGAGAAACCTTACTGCTATTGGCAACTACCTGATGGGATAGTGTGGATAAGTGGAGTTAGATTCTTCTCAGAGGCACAAGAGGCACCGAACACATGGAAAATTGCAATTTGATAAGGAGAAGCATTTTCAACATAAGGGTGGTTGAGCAGTGCAGTAGGGGCTCAGAGAGGCTGCAGGACCTCCATCCCTGAAAATACTCAAAATGTGACTGGTCACAGGCCAGAGCATTATGATCTAGTTGGCCATGCTTTGAGCAGCAGGCTGGGCATGGAGGCCTTCAGAGGACCCTCTCAGCTGTGCAGTTCTGCAGCAAAGTGTATGCTGTGCCTATGTCATAGGCCTAGTATATCTTACAGTTACACTTGTATTTAGGTTTAAATCACAAACATTGTTTTGTACCTTCTTTTCTTGAGCTGAGTAATATGCAAAAATCTGTCTGAATTCTCTCTATCTGTATCTCATTGTTCCTTAAAAGCTTTAATAAATAAGTTAAATGAAAGAAAGAGGAGTTCAAAACTACTTAAAAAAAAAAAAAAATCTAATTTGAACAGCACTTGATAAAATAAATGTTTTACAGTAAATGCAATAGGACTACTAAATTAGCAGTTGGTATGCACTGCAGAGAGCAATGTTTCTCAGTAGCTAAGATTGTACTAGTAGAGCAAATTCTGAGGCTTGGTTTAACCTCTTCCCTTGAATTTAAGAGAAGAAAGGAGGGACTTGTAGTTCCAACAGAAAAATTTAATTTGTGATGGTACTACTAGGTACCACTGTCATAACAGTGATCTTTATTGGCATTTACAGTATTGCCTAAATGCTAGTGCCTGATCCCTGATAGGGAAGCCTGTCCCTAAAAGCTGTGATGGAATAAGATGCCAAGCTCTGACGTCCTGTGGATCTTCACTCAGTCTGGTTCCAATAGCACCCTTCTTCCCTCCAAGGACATGGGCTATCAGACACTGTGGTTTCATTTATTCCAAGAAATAACTGAGCCAGTATGAAATCTCTACAAGAACAACATCATGTTGTTTGCATTATTATCATTAGGACATTCTTCTACCACGTGCCCAGATATCCTTTAGTGGCACTTTTAGTCTTTTTCCGTGACTGAGATACAAAAGGCTACATTAATGACAAAAATGAACAGAGAATTTAAAGGAAGGACTGTTTGCTTTAAAATCACTCTTCCTGTCTGAAAACATTTTCACTGCTGTCCTTATAAGTAATTTAATGCTTCTGCAACAGAATGATTAGCCAGGGAGCAATTCTCTCTTTTGACTTTGGATATTCATTCAGTGGCACTTGTATCAGTTGCAGTGTTTCTTTTGGGCAATCAGCTTCTCTTGTGAGTCTTTCACTCAGAACTGGGGAAAAAAAAAAGAAAAAGATGGAAAAATAAATCTAGTCAGAAGCAGTTATTTTTCCTTTGTGTTGTTGACTAGAAATTCAGCCAGTGAAATCCTTCCCTGCAGAAATCAATGAGCTGTGTTCAGATATAAGTGTGTTGTGTCCCTCAGGGATCCATAGTGGGACTGGTGAGATTTAATATTTTCATCAATGGCACAGGCACTGGTTTCTAGGGCACCCTCAGCAAGTTTGCAGATGACACCAGGCTGAGTGGTGTGGTTGGTTGACAGGAGGAAATGGATGCCATCCAGGACCTTGGCAAGCTGAAGGAGTGGGTCCATGTGAACCTCCTGATATTTAAGAAGAATGAGTGCAAGGTCCTCCATCTGTGTCAGGGCAATCCCCAGTATCTGTATAGACTGGTGGATGAAGGGATTGAGAGCAACCCTGCAGAGAAGGACTTGGGGGTACTGATAGACAACAAATTCACAAGAACTGTGGGCATGATTCTGTGCCTCTGCCCCACTGTGGTGAGAGACTGCAGTTCTGTATCCAGCTCTGGAGTCCCCAGCACAGGAAAGACATGGACCTGTTGGAGCAATTCCAGAGGAGACCACCAGGATGGTCTGAGGGCTGGAGCATCTCTGCTATGGAGGCAGGCTGAGAGATTTGAGGTGGTTCAGCCTGAAGAAGACAAAGCTCTAGCAGACCTTATTGTGGCCTTTTAATATATAAAAGGGGCTTGTAAGAAAGATGAGGATGGATATTTCATCAGAGCCTGTAGTGCCAGGACAAAGGGGCGGTGGCTTTAATCTGAAAGAGGACATTAGGAATTGTTGGACATTAGGAAGCTTTTTATGATGATGATGATGATGATGATGATGATGATGATGATGAGACTATAGGAACAGTTTGCCCAGAGAAGCTTTGGGTGCTCCATCACTGAAAGTGTTTAAGATCAGCTTGGACAGGGCATTGAGCAATCTGATGAAGTGCAAGATGTCCCTCCTTATGGCAGTGGGGTTGGACTAGATGGTCTTTAAATTCAAATCGGTCTCTATTTCTATGGCAGAGGGTTTGTTAATACCATGCAGCTTGGGTGGACTAGAAAGGGCATGTCCCAATTCCCCTGCCTCCTTGCTGTTGCATTCCCATTCCTTTTTGTTGTTATTTCTCTAACCACACATTGAACAGTTGCCTGTTTTAAGTAAGTAGAAGTCACAAGTCATTGGTCAGGTGCCCGTTGTATCAGATACCACATGGATTCAGAAGGAAGAGATTATTTCTACCTTCACAAAGATGATGTTTGTTGCAAATCAAGCACTGTGAATGTGTGGGGATGTATTGGCTTCTGTGGGCAGCCCTCAGAGTTGGTCTGACGTCCTTGTAGATCAGACTGCACAGCCAAGTGTTGCTGATGCCTGCCTCACCATGATTTTGTGAAGCTGATAGCATGGAAGGAGCTTGAGGGGGGAATTACTTTTGGTTTTCTTATACTTAGCAGGTAGTGCTGCTTCAAAAGTGTGTGTATAAAAATACTGAAATTGTAATTTTTTGTTGCACGTTTCTCGATCCCATTTGTGTGATACTTATTCTCAAGGATTACAAATCCCTTGAGCTGGGACCAGCTTTCTCTCTTTGTTTGCCAGTCATAATTGGACACTGGGCTCTGAGACCTCTGACCAAGTTTACAATAGCAATGCTAACGGCAAGAATATGTTTTCTATTTCTGCACTTTTTTTACTTTTTGCATACCTCTCAGTTGCATGATGAAAATCAATTGCATCAGTTTCACTCAATTTATAATGTTGCATTTTTGGTATAACACTGTTAGGTTTGTTGTAAACATGGATTTAAAGATAATGTTGACTCTGTACCTTTTTTACAAAATACAAAATTGGACCTGTAGGATTTTTTTTTTCTCAGTAATAGTGCCTTTTTTTTTTTTTTTTAATAGTTTTATAAAAATTCTATTCCATCTGGTTTGGCAGTATAAAAACTGTGGAGATTTCCACAGTGGTAGGACTTTACTCTTTCATGACTTTGCCTGCAGCCTTAGGAACCTGAGCAAGAGGCCACCAAATGACCACATCTTCAGCTCTGTATCTGTACCATATGGAAGGCAGCATTAACAAGTGCCTGCCACATCTGAGACTCAGTTCTAAGTACACTGTTATTTTCCTGTGTTCATTTTGTGTGAAATTCATTAAGACATCAGGTATAGAATATTTCTCTGGACAGGCTTTTATACATAGTAATGATGACATTCCTGTGACATTTATGCAGCCAAGTCACTTCTGAAAGGTGAACTTGTGAAATACTGAGTTGGGCTTTATTCTCACAATCCTACATTTGGCCATTAAAATTCTGTTTGATAATTGAATAATTTCATATATTTTGATTAACACCCTCTCCCATTTCCTTTTCTTAATTTTTAGTGGCACATTTCAAAAAAGTCGTATCTTTTTATTTCAGTCTTTACAGAAAAATACTGCACTGCTAACCATGTGGATAAACTTCCTGGTCCTAGGGACTGGGTCCAGATTCTTCAGGATCAAATTAAACTTGCAAGAAGACGGTTAAAAAGAGGCTCAGGTATGTATAAAAATATGAAGAACAATGTGTAAGTATAAGATTAAAAGCTTAGAGTCTTTGTATCCACAGAGGTATTTTTCTTGTTGACTGTAGAGTTGTACTTGTTCATTCTATGAAAATTAGAACTTTAACACTTTAGCAGGTTTCTGTGGGTTTGGAATGGTAGCAGGTTTAGGAGCTATCTCTACAGACAAGCTAAGTTTGAATGTTACTCAAATGTTGCTCCTTTCCATTAGCATCCAAACTCTTCTTCCCAGAAATTAGCTGATCCATCCAGGGTTGCAGGTAGAAGCTTTTTAATTCTGTGTTATTTAGTCTGACAAGCCACTGATTGTACTGTTAAGGCATAACCCAACTGACCTTTCCCTCTAAACTGTATGTGTCTGGAAGAATAGATGAGTCTTCTCACATTCCTTGTGAAACAATCAGAAAAAAGCCCCAAAACAAAAAAAGAAAACCCAGCCACCCACCCTGGTTGTGCCAGCAAGGCTCTGCAATACGTGGGAGGCAGCCTGCCAGCAGTGACAGGTAATCTAGGCAGGGTTTTGCAGCAAAGCTGCTCAGCTTGGGCTGGGATAACCTGGATGCTTGGGACCAGCCTGCAGTGAGCTCAGTGCTGAGCTTTCACCCTGACAGCACGCTGCTCCTGAGCCCTTAGCTCCAGCCATGAGTGTGCAGCCTGGAAATCCCCAGCAGGGTTCTTGGGAAAGCAATGCTACTGATTAAGAGACATGTAATTACCTTATAAACCATAACTAGTCTCCTTCTCATCTTCATCCCTCCAGTTCTACAAGGGCTTTCTCCATATGAGGCTTTACTTCCCCCTTCTCAGCCTGCAGTTTTCTGAAGGCTCTCCCAGAGTTGTATTTCTGCCTGTCTCTCCCTGGGCACATCTGACACTGTTGTCTGAGGCACTTCACTTGTGCCACCTCCTTAAACACAGTCCTTTACTGTTACTGTATTTAACTGCCTGCCTTTTCCCCTCTTCCCTTCTGCCCATCACCACAATTAAGTGCCTGTTAGCATCCCCGGGATGGGAAACCTGATGGCTCCGCAGGGAATGCTCACCCTGTGGTCCCTGGTGGTGAGACCACAGGAAATGTCCCCTCCATCTCCCTGTCTCACATGGACAACCTTTCCTGTCCAAAGCTGCGTCTCTGAAACACACACTTAGGCTGGCATCTCAAATCATTCTCCACAACGTTATTAATGCCAGGAGGGAAATGCATAAGACACAGGAAAATGAGAAACATCCAGAGACAGAAATAACGCTGCGGGAGGACAAAAGTGCAGATTATTTGGTAGCATAAGCTTCCCAGAGTAGAGAAACAAACCAGCACTGGCCTTAAAAAGGTTTTCTTGTGTGTTGGGGGATGGAGGACAGAGGGATACAAGTTAATCTTGTTAAAGGCAGTGTCAGATTACTGGTTGTACAACAGGATTGCTTTCTGCCCCTTCCTTCTGCCTTTCAGCCTCCCCAGGACAGGAGGGTGGAAGTGGGATGTCAGGCTACAGTTAGGTGAAGGGTGCAGTGCAGGATGTGGGGATCAGAGGTTCCTTGGGTTGTCTGCAGATGAGCCCTCAGGAAAGAGGATTGACCTAATTTTGTTTTGATTTTTATTTTCTTTCATCCTTTTTTATTTGCTTTTCTTCTTGCCTCTGCAGGATATTAATTAAAATGACAATGACATTCAGCTTCTACTTTTCAAATGGGGCCACCTCTATCTCTGGTCCTTGCTCTGGGTGGGAGAATCTAAGCAGAGGATATTGTATATAAGCTAGCAAGACTATGAAGGAAAATAAGTGAAGCTGAGTAGTGTGCCAGAATCATATAGGCTCCCCTGTCTGTGCTGCAGAGGGAAGGTAACTTGTTCACCTCTATGTGGATGCATAGTGAGCAGCAGCCAGCTGCCCCTCAAGATTATTTGTTGAAAAAAACCCTTGCACAATACCTAGATTGATAGAAAAGCTCTTTTTTTTTTTTGTGCTGTTTACTGCCCAATCGCTGAAGTGCCCCAGTTTCTCTCTGATGTGGCCACAGGCAGACATGCTGTTTTCAGTGTGTCAGGAGTGACTGAACACGCCACTGTGGCCACTTGCAACTTTCCAGCCACTGCCATCTCCTCTGGTGGCTGTAGCTAACTCAACTGACCTTGCACTGAAGCAAAGAAGTTTCTCAGACCTTTGTGACAGCAAAACAGTAGATGGGAGCAGAGAGGCAGGAGCAGACAGCTGGTTGCAGTAACATGCTCATGTTGTTGAAATAAGATTTGTTGGTACTTTTATGATACAATTGTGAGCTTCTGATATGAGGAATTTAGAGCTGACCAGGCAACAGATCCATCTACTCCCATATTTTGTGTCCAGAATTGGCTGATGCCTGGGGAACTTTGTAGGACCAAGGGAAGCATGCTATGTGTTTAGTAGGATAGTCTCTCAGCCCTCAGCAGCTTTATCCTGATACAGAACTAGTGATGTTGGAATTATGCACAATTTCTCTATTTATTGTGAAACCATACCAAAATTGTGTGTAATTTACAGAGACCAAAACAGGAGGGGAGGGCAAACATGGAGGGAGAAGCTCTTCCCAGGACTTCATGTTATAAACCTTGGCTTTTAAGTATTTTAAAGCTATGGGACTTGCAGCCACTGAGATGTGGGATTCATCACTCTTCTGGCTGAGCTCTTGAGCTCTTCCAGCCTGCCTGTGGCCAGTGGAGCAGAAGCTGAGCCAAGTGTCCTGTGTCCATACTCCCAGGTCATTCTCTTTGAGTTTTGTCTCCACTTGCTCATGGGAACATGCCAGCTGATCTTGTGGGGATAGGCTAAGGTGCCCAAAGAACAAATCTGAGCCACCATTAATCTAACTTGACCCAGGACTTTCTGAACTAATGTGTCTCCCTGGTGCTTGATCTTATTATTTATCTACATCAGTTCCTGGTTTGTCATAATGCACAGACTTTATATGGAGATGATCCATTTATTTCAGAGGTCAGAAGACAACTTTCTAGTCAGCACTGTGTTGGGCTAAATTTTAACAGCAGAAGTATTTAAGAGAGACGGGACAGGCTTTTCATCCTGCTTGCTTTCCCCCAAGCCATTCAGTACATTCTCTGATGAGTTTTTAATTTCAAACCAGACAGTAAGACACTGCATTCATGAGCAGCCCTCTCCACTTTATCCTGTGAAACATTATTTCAGTCTGAAAACGTAAATCCTGCTCTTTCAATTACAGTAATAATTTCAGAGAATTCTATCAAACAACTGGGGTGGATCTGCTTTTTGTAGCCCCTTCTATAGGGTGTACTCCCATGAGTGTTTCCAAATTAAATGAAATTATGATCACGAGATCATAGATGCTGTCCAGCTTCAACCTTATTTACCATATTTGGCTCATCTAGAATTAGGGACTGAAAAACCCCTTATTTCAAAAGCTAATAAAAAAAAAAAAACACTTAAAAATTCTGCTTTCTAGAAAATAGTTCCCCCGTGTAGATTTTGAAAGGTTGTTATCCTAAGCCAAATAAAAATTCATTTATAATTTGAATCAATTACAATATTTTTCATAGCTGGGAATATTCTATGTTTTAAATTTATTTATTTTGCTTCAGCTTTTTCTTAGTTCTTTTAGATTACTGCCTGAGATCTGAGACTTGGATAGGGTTTTTTTATTTGTTAGATCTGAGAATAAAGCTGCCACTGCCATTAAATTTTTATTGGCCCTGTTCAGTCTTTTCAAAATTTCACAAGTTAGCTGTCACAAAGGGGAGAAGAGACTGTGAGGTTAATGTTACAAACAGATGTTATAATTAAAATTAAAGAGTATGATAATATTCTTCAGCCTTGACTACTGGTCCCATGTCATGCCAGCAGCAGAGCATAGTGAAGACAGCTTCATGATGCCAGGTCTGTTTTCTCCCAGAAGAGAAGCTGAACTGTTTTGGTGGACAGGATGGGGTGCAAAGCTGCCCTGGAAGGAAAGAAGTCAAAGGAAGTGTGTGTGCATGGGTTTCCTCTCTTAATGCAGCATGAATTACAATGCAAATTGCCTCATAATTTACAGTGCTGGGCTTGCCCCAGCGTGGTCCCTTCACCCTGCAAAAGAGAACACGAGCAGGTGTCTGGTGGCCTTGCCAGTGGCAGCACAGAGGGAGACAGTCAGCCATTATCACAGAGATTTAAAATGGGTAAAACCAGAGGGAGCTGACTGGCTGCTCCTGTCACCTCTGTGCAGGCACCGCATTCGAGCCTTTTGATAACTAAACTCTCCATCCATAAAAAAGCAGCAGGTCAGGGTTCACACATGTCCCACAGTAAGTTCTTCCTCCCTTTTTATGTTTTGAAGAGCCCGTGAGCCTTTATTCCACAGAGGCTGTCCATGGGAAAGCTGATGCTGTGGGGGTAATATTTAATAGCAATAATATGTAAATTACCACATTGTAGGATTCCTGGGGCTGTCCTGTGCAGGGCCAGGGGTTGGATGATCCTTGTGGGTCCCTTCCAACTCAGGATATGCTGTGATTCTGTTCTAACACTGCCACAGTACATGGGCTAGGAGCTGTTCATGCCAAGTGATTACCCGGAACCTTTGGATTGCCTGACTCCTTAAAGGAAAATAAAGCAATTTTGGAAAACATGCTGAAAATGTGCAGGCAAGATTCATTTAAATAAATTGTGTGCTATGATGCTTAATCCTTGAATTGGTGTTTAAAATTAATATTATTTGTTGCAGTGTATAATAGTGGGGAAGAAGGATTTTTTTTTTCCTGGAAATATGGTTTATTTTTTTTTTCCCTGGGAACATGTTTTTTCTCCCATGTCATTGTTCAAAGTGCTGCTTCCATTGTTTGCATGAGGTTTTTTCCTTATTTCCATTTTTGTTCAGCCTTCTGATTCCCTGGTTTCTGATTTTGACACAGTATCTACATGCTGCAAGAGACCGGGTTGATTTTTGCTTAGCAATACACACAGGGCCAGGAAGGATGTAGGATGAAGTCCAGCATGTGGTACAGTGTGTTTATGGCCAGTATTTTAGATTAAAAACAGCAATATTAAAATAGTAACTGCTATATTCAACTTCCCAGCCCTGAGCACGTGTGTATTTCTTTTCAAGAAAGCAGCAAGTGTACACTTAACAGACAGACATGTACCTCAGAAGCTACACAATTTGGGGGGAACCTAAGGAAATGACCAGCATTATTTTGCAAGAGCTGCTGCACCCTTTCTAAGGAAAGGGCAGAGAAGAGGCTCTGAGTTCCCACAGTAGGCTCTCTTCCTGCTTGCCTTGTCTTGAAAGCTGGCTCAAGACAGTGAGGTTTGGCTGGCAGTCTGTGGGTGTGGTCGTCGAAGGCAAACCTTCCTTTCTTCTTGGAATGACATGTAAGAGACTGGTGGTTTATATCCATGTTAGGAGGTCGAGATGTTTGCCATGCCCCTGTGTTGTACTTTACCTGGAGCTGCAGTTACACATCCAGTTTCATAAAACAAATCCTGGCAGCTGCTGAGAAGAGTGAGTAGCTCTCTGAGCATCTGCTGCACTCCCACTCCCTTTCTGGCCCTGGCATTCCTGTGGCCTTGTTGTCAGTTTTTAACTGGATCTGATCTTGGTGACTGTATAAACATTTATGCTGGCATGAGGAATGAGGCTGGAACAATTGGTAGAGAGCTGAACCACATTTATCAGTCTTTTGCCAGATTAAAACAGCCAGGTAACTTTTGGTTCTGCACAGTTGGAGACTCAAGTCCTTACCTTCTGAAAGTTCCTTGTTTCCATTTGTTTCTTTCTGTATTGTTGGCTTCCTCTGGTGTAAGAAGGGCAGTTAGGCAGAAAGGTAACCACATCTCTGGAGCTACTTCACAAATTGCTGCAGAGATTTCTAGAGAAGCTGTCACTACAGTGGGCAGCCCACTGGCACCACCCCTGATACTCATAGAGGGAAGGCTCTCCAGTCTATTGCCAGCACTCAGATCTGGCTTCCCCCATTTTCATAACTTGGCTCCCTTCTACCCAAGGGGCCAGATGCAGCTTTCTCCCTTGTATGCTGAGTTGCTGTGCCACAGAATCACCTGGTACAGGTAGTTCTTCACAGCATTGCTAGAAGCTGGCCTCAGACTGACATGATTTTTAAAGCCGTGTATGTCCCATTGGCTGAGTATTGGCTTCTCGTTGCACTATGCTTACTCCTCCCTTGCACATCCAATCCTTCCATCACTGAGAGTCTGGTCCAGATTCAAACTAGCCTAGGTGATCCCTTCCCACTTAGTGAACCACCTGTCCCTTCCAAAATTCAAGGTTTTCACAGTGAGCTGTACCAGGCACTGAATTTGTTCCTGCTCAGGGTGCCATCTTCTCAGAGAAAACAGAAAAAGGTATCAATTCCAGGCACTGAGTCTCTTGCAAGTCTGTGACATTAATTTATCAGGGGTCTGTATTTAAACCTTTTGTGGGAGGAAAGCTGCCTGATACTAGGGTTTTAGTTTGTTTATGTTTTCTTTAGTTCAGTTAATTTTGCAGAACTGAGAGCATATAGCTAAAAACTAACCTGACATCCAGGCATGTGGGAGAGACAGCAGTCTCTTGGACCAGGGATGGAGAGACAAAGGTTGATGGATTATATTAGAAAACTAATGTAGATTAGCAGCTGGATTAGACATTATCATCATGAAGGCAACAACTGAACATCCTCGTATGCAGAGCCATGATAAAGATGATCAGGGCAGTTAGCTTAGTCTCAAGTGGGAGGTGAACTGAGTTGCTTAGTTTATCTTCAGCCTTGGTTTTAATCCCTGTGGATATTGTGCAGTGAATGGATGTGAGCAGATATATATCCACCACACAGACCTTGTACAATGTAGTTCATAGGACAAGGGGTGATCATTTTAAATGACAACATGATTGATTTAGATTAGATACAAGGAAGAATTTTTTACAATGAGGGTGATGAAACACTGGCACAGGCTGCTCAGAGAGATGCTGGATCTGGATGGATGCCCCATCCCTGGAATTTTTCAAGGTCAGGTCTCTGAGCAATGTGATCCAGTTGAAGCTCTCTCCCTGCTCATTTCAGGAGGGTTGGACTGGGTGACCTTTAAGGTGCCTTCCAACCCAAAATACTCTGTGATTCAGTGATAATGGGCTCGTCCCATATGGCCACACCTTACTTGCAGAAGTGCCCTCAAAGATCTCATTGTGCTTCAAAGGCCTTAAATATCATGCTGCACTGCCAAAAGACAAAGGTAATAGGATTTTGAATAGGGCTTGTTTAGGTTAGGCAAGGATTTCCTGTTACACACCTTTGATTTACTCAGGGTTCACATGCACGTTCCGGGTACTACAGCCTAACAAGTCCCTGCACATCTGCTGAGTGAGGCGAGCTATGTCTGTGCATTCCCTTGGCCTCTGGCAAACACAAAATGAACAAATTAGGCTTTTAGCCTCCCTTTACCATGGGCCAAATTAAGTCAAATGCCTCTTGCATAAGTGTGGATTGAAAGCACATGTGTATATACACGTTATTGCCAGTGTGGTCACGTGCTTTTTTAATTACACCGGGCACCCACCTGCATCTCTGAAGACATTTTGCCATAGTAAATCTGTCCCCTGCAAAGTGAGCTTGCCTGTGGTAATGGGAAGTTTGGGTGCAGAAATGGGAGTGTTCCTTTCCCTGCAGGCATCTGATGACTGTCAGTGGGTGGAGTTCCAGCCTGAAAGGCTCTTCCTCTAGGGACTGCTGGGGACTTCTCTTGTGACTTTATCAAGTGATCACAACTCCTCTTGTCATACAGATATCCTGGGATCTTAAAAATAACAAGTGTTACTCCATCCCATTGCTGGCACAATTGCTTCTTAATACCCAACTCCCTCATCCAAGTTTGCATTTTTATTATATAACCTTTTCCTCCAAGCAGTGAGTTTTTAACAGAGCACTTGCAAATTTGCGGCTGAGGAAAGTAGATAGAAAATGCAAAATCACTTCACAGTCTGTAGCTTTTTAATCGCATTCCCATATTCAGTAAAAGTAATGAGATTTCTTGTTTATATTTGTAATCAGCAGAGGCAACTGACTATGATGAGAAGCCGGACATTTCTCTACTACAAACAGGTAAACCACATGAAAATTTTTATCAGTCTTCTATGCGGTTTTGTTTATTTATGTCACAGAAGCACTTATCAATAATCCTGACTTGCCATGTACAGCTGGATAATTGCATACAGGACTCTGCTATCTAAAGTTTTGAATGGTCTGGGTTAAAAAACAAATGGCTCAGAACTTTACAATTTTCCCCTCAATTTCATATTCATAAAACCTCAAGGTCCATGGGAGCAGCTAAGCTAATAAGGTCTGTAAGTTACACTTTTTATGCCAGATAGGGACTTGTGCTCATTCCTGGTATTTCTGGGAGTATTTTTTATCTCTTAACAGAGTTATTGGTAGGGACAAACACAATCACTTGTAGTGTCACATCTGTTGAATTGTTGGAGGTATTAGCCATAATATCTTGGACTCACAGAAGGATTGCAGATATATTTACATGCTAGTTAAGTGTTAGTTTACTTATTCTTGAAGTGCAGCCACCCTGCCTTAAAAGCCTGACAATTGCTATGCAGCAGCTTGACTGTGCAGCTGTGTAGACTGGGAAATAACATTTTTCCACACTGTTGAATTTGGTGTTGAAATCACCAGTGTCACCAGACTGGGACTGAAATTTGAAGCACCCTCACATTAGGAGTTGGTGCATCAGTGCCAGGACGGTAGGAGCTGAGCTGCCATCCTCTGAAAATCTAGAGGGACCAGAGTCTGGGGATATGGTAATTTCCCTAAATTTCAGAGTCTGTAATGTCACTGAGATGCTGCTTCTTATCCCCAAAGGAGAGAGGATCTTGGGCAGACAAATAACATCATTGATTATAGTGAGGTTTTGTGTTATTTCATTTAACAACAAAGGGTGGTTGGAGATCAGCAATGCCATTGCTGGAAGAGCAGGGCTGGTTTTCTGAGCACATCACACGGTACCTGACAGCTGTGGGGAAGACAGGAGAGTATTGGTGACCATCACAGCATCTGTCTCCTGTGCCAGGACTCCCTGATCTCTCTTGCGTAAGGGCTGGAGAAGGGGCTTTCACACCCCGCTGCTGTGTGCTGGAGCAGCAGCTGCCAGCCGTGGAGCGCTGTCGGAGCACGTGCAGTTACTAAGGAATAGGAGCAGGGAGCAGTTGGGAGGACAAGCAGCCATAGTCTGGTTCTGGCATGGACCCAGGGGGGGCTGGGAGCACGCGCTGCCTGGGAGCCGCCGTCCTGCTTTCCTGGCCAGCCACTGAATAATATGTCAGGGTAGGGCTGTGATGAAAGATGCAGGAAGCTCTGCATTGAAAGGTCCCTTCCAAGCAACATCCTGTTGGTTTCTTTTATCGGGGAGGGAAGCAATTCTGCTGTGAGAGGACCCTAATAAAGGTTCTTAATGTGATGTGGTGTTATCTTCTCATTGCTCCGGTAATCACATTAAGGAGCAGAATTAACAGTTTGCTGTATGTTTCTCAGAGCAGTTTCTGTAGTCACTGCTCGGGTTGTACATCAGGGATGGAGATGAACATGCTGAGATGGTTGTGGTAGAGAATGCAACTCCCTTTCTACTCCATTTCAGACATCCCTGTAGTCTGTTTGCTTGTACACCTTTGAGCATCTATGCATGCAGCTTTTGAGCTGAAATGCTTGTGTGTGATGTGTACTGCTCCACACTACCTGTGGAAGGATGCCTAAATAAACCACACTGCAGTTCGCATCAGGGGGGAGGTGATGCTCATAGGCTGTGAGCCAAGAATTTGACTCACACCCATTATTATATGTGTGCCAGTGCCTCTTTATAGGACAGATCTGTGTAATCTCAAACTGTTCTTGGAAGCAGATTATTTAAAGTGATACACAGACACTATAATGACAGTAATTATGAGACAGAGCCAAAATACAGCTGCTTTGTATCAAGGAATGTAGCAAAAGAGGTGAAATATTATTTTTATAGGGGTCTTTCTCTGTTTTACTACAGCTGGTTTTACAAAAGGGTGCTTGACAGGTTCTTTAAGAGAGTCTGCGTGCAATTTATTCAGCTGTCTTCTCTGTTTAGCTTGAAAAATCTTTGGGGAAAAGTCTCTCTGACTGTGTTTGTACAGTGCCTCATGCAATGGGCCTTGGTTGCAGATGACAGCTAATATCAGATAAATCATGGCCTCAGGTATTATGAAAAATTTCTTCCCTAAAAGTGTTATCAGGCACTGGAACAGGCTGTCCAGGGAAGTAGTGGAGTCACAGTCCTGGGAGGTATTTAGAAGATGTACAGATGTGGCATTTGGGGATATGGTTGTTGTGGACTTAGTAGTTCAGGATCTTAAGTATGTTTTCCAACCTAAATGATCCTGTAACTCTGTGATCAGTGGTTAACTTGGTGCTTTGGTGTAATAAAACCAGAGTGAAATGGGTTGGTTGAGGGATCTTGCAGGAGACTGGATGGGGAGAAAAGATGGGATATGGGAGCTGTCCATGAACAGTTGCTCTCTTGATTTCAATAACTGAACAAACTGTGAAGCAGAAGCACCCAGGGACAATTATTAGAATCAGTGATAAGCGTTGGTGCCAAAAAACAAGGGAAAATTCAGATGTCTTAAATCTGCATTTCCAGCTCTGTCAGTCCTGCCTGTGACACCAGTGACATTTATGAATGAGATCTGGGTATGTGTGAACTAGTGATGCTGAAATGTCTCCGTCTGTATGATTTTGGATTATAGCCTCTGGCTGACACTTCATTTGGGGCACCTCAGTCAGGTGTGGTTGCTCTCAACTATCTCCATCACTGATGGGAAGAGAGCTGCCCCCAGAGGGAAGGCCAGGTCAGCTGCAGTTGTGTTTGGAGGTGTCTCTCTTTTGGTGCCAGCAGGACCAGGCTCCAAGTGCAGTTAATTGGTGCCAGTGCCCACAGCCAGGTCTGAACCAGCTCCCTCTGTACCCACAAACTGGCAGAGTCCTGGGTTTTGAGGAGAGAAGGGGATGCTTTATTTTCAGAAACCTCTTTTGAAGCTCAAAAGCCTGGTAAAAAATAATGAAGGTGGTACATCCTCATAAAGCTAAGGAAGACATTTTTCCCAATTACATTTTAGCACTCCTGAACAGAAATGATGCTCCTGTGTTAAAATCACCCTCTATACTAAGAGGGCCTTGGCTTTAAAGGCTGTGGATTGAAGGGTGTTTAAAGTAAATTGGAAGAACTGTGGCAGTTAAACTTGTTGGGAACTTTGGTTCATTGACAGATAAATCTCAAGAAAATACTCAAAGAATTGTCCCTAACAAATGTTATCAAAGCTGAGGTCTCAGAGATTTCCAGCTTTTGCACCTAACCAAAGCTGCAGGCTGTGTCCAGACCTGAGCTGAGACAGATCAGACAGCTCTGGGGGTAATTATCGTGGGCTCAGTGGAAAGGCTGATTAGTTTCTTGGTGATACAGGATACCTGGAGGGTGTGAGATAGATCTCTTATCAGGATGAGGATGTGGCACCTTTTAGAGTCTTTCTGTGTAAGTTGGTATTGTGAAAAGGCTCATCTTTTTCAGTGTACAATTTACGAAAAGCATTGGGATTTTGTGGCTTCAAAGAAAAACAAAAGGAAGGCATAACCCATAAATTCTGCATGTGAGAACAAGTGTAACCCAGCTGCAACACCCTTCAGCCTTTTCTTGAATCTTCATTTTGTAAATTGGATTGGAAAGATGTAGGCAGGTTTAGGACCGTGAGGTAGCACTCCTTACCCCTGCTTTGGACTGCAGCCATGCTGAGAATTTGTGTAGTTTCTCCACACTGGGGTTAATTTCAAGATGAGAAAGAATTTTGATATCCCTAACGGAAGCTGAAACACTAACATCCCAATCCTCAGGTCTAGGGGTGATACAGCTTTGTGAAAAGATGAGAGCAATCTCTTGGTAAAGAAACGGATGATAAGAAAACAGCAACAATCCAATTCTATATAGGTTGTCTCCTTTTCTCTTGAAATACAATATCAAGAAAATGAAACTTGGGGGGAAAAAAAAAAAGGAAAAAAAAAAAAGAAAAACCTTTTCCAAAACCTTAAATATAAATCCTTTATTGTAATATAAATCTTTATCCTTTCAATGCATGATTGTATGAGTCTTCCCTTTTCATTGGGATGTATTTGCCTCTCAGGCTGATTGATGTCTGTCTTCTCTTTGCCCTGTGTTCTTAGCGCTCTCGTAGTAATTCTTCTGTCCATCTTTTCATTGTTCTGTTTAGAAAAAGCACATTCTTAAAGCGCTTTTAAAAAGATGGGATATAATCATACAGTGCACCTTTTATAGGTGTGTGTGTATATATATATATTTTTTTTTTTTCTCCTATATGCATTTAGACTGCTGTGGAGTGGTGGGGGTTTTTACCAAATAAGATCCCAAAGTATGTACTCAAGGTTTAAAATTCATGGGGTGCTTTTTTCACTTCTTCAGAACCTAAACTTCAAAGGGGTGAGCGTAGCAGTGCAGTTTGTGCTGAAGACTAATGGAGCGCTTTACATCTGAAGTGGGCTGCACTGTATGTTGTGTGAAAAACTTGGCTGGCAAATTTTGTATTCAAAAAAATCTATTTAATTTGCTTTTCTTTAGCCAGTTGAGCTCTACTCTAACTGGAATTCAGCAGCACTGCCTGTGTGCACACCAGCAGTTCAGCCCCATCACTAATTAAAATTAAAACTCAAATACATTATTTCCACAATTCTAAAATACTAATTTTTTTCTTTCAAATTACTGATACCTTAAATTCTTTCATTTTTTAACTGATTCCTTCAAACTCTTTCTCCCTTCAGGTAACCTTTTCGACACAACAGACCATCTGATAGATGCAAACCCAGATTTTTCAGTTTGAATTTCACATCCTGCATCAGTGTTTTTAGCAGATAAAACATCCTCTCCTTTGAGTAATGTTCCTGCAAGCTCAGCACGAGAACTTCAGTGTACTACAAGACATGGGCATCCATACAGTTTTTCTTACAAGTCTATGTTTTTTCCATGCATTTTCCATGTAACCTCAAGTAATGAAACCACCAGATTGCTTCATTGTTCTTCATCTTAATTAAGATGATTTCCCTCCACATCCCATGCAGTACTGAATTAGTGGGGTATCCACTCTGAGGTCATTCTCTTGCCTATCTTTTTCCTCCATGATTGTATTTTTCCATGTGTTTGTATGCTTCTCAGCAGTGTCTCATCCTAAACCACAAAGAAGTTGTGACTCTTTCTGTCCCCAGGGACCAGGGTGGCCTCTCTCTCCACCGTGAACCCTGGGGGCTTAATGAGCTCTGACTTGGTGAAGCTCTTTGCTTCTGCAGACCCACTTTTCCTTTCCTGGCTGCTGCGGTACCAATGACCAGTCACACACAAAAAAGTCCTTACTGGGTTTAGGAGGAAATAAAACAGGATTTCTCCCAGCAGTGCCCAGGTTCCTAGTTATAGCAAGGAGAAGCTATACCTCAAACAATTTCCCATACGTGGTCCTAGCGGGATGGCTCTTGTGCATCTTCGTAGTGCAGATTGCTGGAGGTGATCATTTTCCCCTCACTGTTGCCCCCAGCTTGCTCAATCACCTCAATTTCAAAATGTATTAATTTTATGTTTTCTAAGAAGAGGGTCTGCTCACTGTGATTTTTCAGCCACTGCCTGTGGCAACAATACTCACCTATTTAAAAGTACAAGTCACCTCTCAACTGGCACTGTATTGATATCTCAGCAGTTAAGACAAGTGAATCGATCAAGAAATTGCACTACCCTCTTAGACACTGAAAGGGTCAGGTCAGGGCTAAGGTAAAACCGTGTGCGGCCCTCCCTGTGAACCTTCATTTCTGCACCTTTCATCAGCACTAAATTCACTTTAAAAATGTCACAAAGGAATCTGGAAGGTCTTATCTGCAACACCTATTGATCACCAGGCAGTTTGAGCACGTTTCCTGCAATTCGAGGGAGAGCTTGCTAGAGCCTTTGCCATTGTGTTTCCATTCCCTGTGTGTATCTTATCTTAGGTACTTTTTTTATTTTGTGGAAACTATTTGGCCTTTGAGTGTCTCAACAGAAGTGCTATTACAGAGTGGGATGGTTTTCAAAACGTTCAACCTCTTTTTTTAACAATCCTAATGCCTGTTTCTCAGGTGTCACAGAATACCCACAAATAACACTGAAGCCAACGTGAACACTTTGTTCTCTTGGCACCTGAGAAACCAGGCTCCCAGCTGTTCCCCACCCACCTTCCATGAACTTTTAGGAATGATCATGTTCTCTCTGAAACTGTGGAATAGATTGAATGTGCACTGCAAACCTTAAATTTTGAGTCTTTCCTTCCTTCATGGCTTGGAGTTGCCTGCATTGGGCAGGGGGCACCGGTCCGTTGTGTTGTAACCCTTCAGCAATGAAATCAGCGTTTTGTAAATTTGGAAGATTGCAATTGTGTTTACTTACTGTGACTACTGTTCAGACTTTCTTCAGAAATCTTTTTATAGGGTTTATTAGAGAGA
Organism: Lonchura striata; assembly: GCF_050655825.1. NCBI lineage: Eukaryota > Metazoa > Chordata > Aves > Passeriformes > Estrildidae > Lonchura > Lonchura striata. Next base: position 69,912,601 of record NC_140741.1, read on the forward strand.
AGAAAAAAAAAATCATTCCATATTTAGGTAAAAATGTCTCAATCTTCTGTATATATGTTTTATTAATATGTAAATATTTAGATATTTTTAAATTACTATGTTCTTAATAAAGCGACAAGGGACTAGTTGTGAAATGGTGTATAACATTGTGTCGTGTTACCGATCTCTGGGAAATCCTCTTTGTCAGTTCAGAAAAGAAAACCTACAATAAATAACTTTAATTGCGTGTGTGTTCTGTGTTCTATGCTGGATTCCCATATTTTAGAGGAATTACTTTGCCACCAGTGGACTACACATAGGAAAACCCTGAAAGTTACCACCAGGATACTGTTTTTCCAGCTGGCTCAGCCAGAAACCACACTGGTCTTGCCAATCAACAACATCTATATCCAATCGTGTAATAAACCTCGAGTATTATGAACTGATATGCTTGAAGTCTAATTTTAATTGAATTAGGTGCCTTTATAATCTGCACTTAAAAGGTTAAGCTCTGCTTCTATGGAAACAACACACAGGAAGGACAAACCAATACTCCTAGGTTGGAGTAGCTGCAAAGATATATGCTTGGTAATTCATTATCACACCCTCATCAAATGTTTAGCCTTAGAAAATACTTCCTGCAAAAACATGTTCCTGGTAATCTTCCATCAATTCCAAGGAGCCAGTGAAGTGTAGTGAAGCAGCAGCTCACCACACCTTTTTGGCCTTACACAAGGAGCACTGTGGAGATACTGCTGGTAGAAGGTCCCAGTGAGAGCTCCCTTCACATGTCAGTGGCTGCCCAGATCGGCTGAAGCCTGGTGCACATCCTGCATCCGTGTGGCGTGGCAGGAGCCAGTGCTGGTCCTCTCCTCTGGGGGGTGCTGAAAGAGCATCTCGCTCACAGATCACAGAATGGTTTCGCTTAGAAGGGACCTTGAGAGCTCCAACCCCTGCCATGGGCAGGAGCATCTTGCGCAAGATGATGTTGGCCAAAGCCCTGTCCAAACTGGTCTTGAACACTTCCAGGGATGGAGCATCCACAGCTTCTCTGGGCAACCTGTTACAGAGCCTCATTGTAAACCAATCTCATTGGAAAATTGTTTTTCTTAATAGCTAATGTAAATCTAACCCTCTTATAGTTTAAAACTGCTGCCCCTTGTCCTGTTCCTACAGGCTCTAGTAGGCAGTCTCCAAGCCCTCTCTATCTTTCTTACAAGCCCCCTTTAAGTATTGAAATGCCACTCTAAGGTTTCTTTTTCTCTGGGCTGAGCCCCCAGCTTTCTGTTGCCCTTCTCTGTACATGCTCCAGCACCTCAATATCTTTGTAGTGGGGAACTCAAAAGTGTCCCCAGAATTCAAGGTGTGGCCTTACCAGTGCCAAGTTCAGGGGGGACAATCACTGTCTTGGTCCTGCTACAGACTAGGATGTTACAGCCTGGCTTTGTTTGGCTTGTGTTTGAAAAAACAGAGACCAGGTTAATACACTGCTCCTTGCAACATTTAAGTGGAGCACCTTAAATTGAGTTTAAGGTACAATTATGAGCAAGAAATGTTCCTGTGTGCTGCAATCTGCATGACACTAATCTGATCTGTGCTGCAGAGCCAGCAGCATGTGCTGCTGCCAGGCTGCAGGTTCACCTGTTGGAACAGCTTTGGGATGGAGCAAGTGACTCTGCCAGCACCCACACCTGAGCTCCAGCCACGCTCCTGCTTCCTTGCTGGCCCAGTGCATCCCTCTGCCCTGTGTACAGGACACTGGAGATTAATACTTCGGGTGAAAAAAATCCTTCTGAAGCTGAAGAGGAAAAAGGATATCCTCCTGGTAACATGAAAGGAAACTGAAGCCTGGGCTTTATAAAAAATGCATTAATTGCGAGACAAGAAGAAAGTCATCTCAAGTGCCTGTGACATGTTGGTTTAGAAACGGCTGGCTGAGTCTTTCGGGGGAAACACACCCTGTCACATCAGAGTGGTTTGGGGATGGGTGGTCCTGATGCAGCCACCCCTCTAGAGAAACCTTCTCCCCAAAAACCCGGTGCTGAGGCCTCGCTGGGAAGTGCATTTCTCCTTCACTGGGGAAGGGAGGGGGCACGGTCCTAGAAAAAAACCCATGGGGCCACGTCCTCCTAGAGAAACAGATGCTGTCAGCATTTTGCAAGACTCTTCAAAAATAACCCCCTTGTGCATGTTCTCCCCAAAACCTAAAGCAGCAAAATGCCTTGTAGGAGGTGCTGAGATATCTCTTGTCCCTCCACTGGCTCTCCCACTGCTTAAAGATCCCCACAGCTGGGCTGGGGTAAGCATCTTCACTCCTTCCTGCCACACAGTCATCACAGAGAGGCAGGAGAAGAGTTTGTACAAGTAGGTCAGGTATTTCTCATCTGTCGACTGCTAATAAAAGCCACCGATGTGAAACCTATAACATTATGTGTATAAATAATTTAGTTCCAGTGTGTAAACATCAATTCTGGGTTTTAAAAAAACCTAAATACTTCCATCAGCTTTTTCTACCCTCTCTATGCATATGTTGTTACTCCCAGCTGATAACAAGGGTAGTAACTTCATGTTAAAGTGTTCACACCACCACTGTTGCCCCTGAAGCTACCTACAAGCATGGGGTGAAGAGCTTCATTCACCTCTGCCCAGCAAGAGCCATCACAGGTGAGAGTACCATGGTGGCCCATGGCTCCTGCCACAGGGCCAGCTTGCAGTGGCAACCATCGCCACGGGCAGAGATGTCCCCTGGCTGTGTCCATCGCCAGCACTCCCAGGAGAAATGTCATTTTCAGGTGATGCCTGGACAGGTCAGGGTGGATGGCAAAGGCCAACCCACATAGTTCTGCCATCCACTGACCCTCAGGTGGCCTGGAGGATCTTTCCTGCCCCAGGATGGTTCAGCAAATCATATGGACTGCATGTGCACTCCAGCAAAGGAAATCAGTCCGTGAGACTTTTAAAAACCTCACTGGCAGCAGTGCTTCCACAACACAGGAGCCATGCTCTACTTTTGCCCCATGCCCAGCACTGCCCTGGAGACATCAGGTGAAAGGCGTGTCAGCTAGAGAAGGATGAGGGGAGCATTTGTGTGTCAGGACAGTGTGAGCCCGTGCCAGCTCCCCAACGAGTCACCAGGAAGTTAGCAGGGATGGATCTGGACTGGAACTAGCATGTGGCTACTGCCATTACCACAGCTTAGAGAAAGCAAAGATTAATGTAATCATTTAATCCTGAGAGATTTCAGGATTCACTGACTGTATCTCATGTCTCCATTCATCATGGCACAGGGGATGTGTGTAAACTGCTCTGCTCTTAGCTGTATCTCCTGATTTCCCTTTTCCTGAGCTCCTGCATAGGCCCTCAGTGCCGAGCTCTCCCCACTGCCACATCCCTGCCTCCTGACACAGCTCTGGTAGGCCCTGCCTCACTTTTTAGCTGCTGAGAATGGTGACATCATCCACCCTTTGTTTTCTGGACTTTTTCCTGGTGATGGTTCCATCCTCAAAATTGACAGACCTCCACCTCCCAGGTCTGATGCTCAACACCAGTGGGATATCCACTTCCTGCATCTCCATCCACCCTTCATGTACTACCCTGATGCTGTAAGGAGAGCCAAGACTGGGCTGGACACTGCAGGGAATGGGGTTTGCCTCAGGGTTAGAAGTTACCTTTGCCTGCAAAAAATTTTCCCAACCACGACAGTCTGGCTGGACAACAGAACAGCATCAGAGGCAACCAATGACTCACCGTGGATTTGTCCTTTCTGTCCCTCTGGTCCAGGGTACCACATGTGACCTGACACCACATACTTCCATCCTGCTTGGGGGTCTTGCTGCCTTCACTCCTTCCCCCAGGGGTAAAACACAGACGGAGGCTCCTGAGCAGCCCATGGGCACCCTGCACACCCAGGTGCTGCTGCCAGCCCCCAAGGAATGGCAGTGGTTGTGCTGCATCCCACAGAGATGGAGCACTGCTCCAAGACCTCCACTTCCTAGATCATCTGCTCATCAGGGCATCATGTTCCCAGCTTCATCACCTGGACAGCACAGAGTGCCAAACCCCAGTGCATGAACACAGATTTTAGATTTAACATTCATTACAAATGGGCTCCCACATGGCTCCTTTGCTGCCTTTCACTGAGCATGATGCATTATCTCTCACCTCTCGTTTAAAGTCCCTTTGGGAAGGCCTTAGAGCAGTGGAGATTCCTGCCTCATGCAGGCCCCCAGCACCCATCTCAGTGGGATGGTGTCCCTGGGGATTACCCTGACCCAGATACCAAACCTTGTACTCAGCCTTGTTGAACCTCATGAGGTTCACACAGACCCACTCCTCGAGCCTGTGCAAGTCCCTCTGGAAGGCATCCCTTCCCTCCAGCACATCCGCAGCACTCAGCCTGGTGTCATCTGCAAAGCATGCTCTAGAAACCACTGTCTGTGTTGCTGATGACAATGTTAAATAGTTTTGGTACAAGCCCTTAAGGAACACCACTCCTTACCAGTTTCCATGTGGCCATTAAATGTTTGACTGAATTCTTTGGACATGACCATCCAGCCAGTTCCTTATCCACCAAACAGCCCCTCCACCAAATTCATACCTCTCCATCTCGAGGCCAAAGTGATGGGGAATGACCATATGAAAAGCCTTACAGAATCCTGAACCCCACTGCTGTGGTTGTAGGTCATACAGAATCTAAAACCGTTTGAAGAGTAATGAGGTGGCAGCCTGTCTCACCCAGATTTTACCCCATCACGGAGTCAGAGACACTCCCATCCACTGAGACACCTCTGTTGGATCTAGGGGTGCTGTGGGGCCAAGACCTCTTCTCCTGACCTGGCAAATCAGGTGCTGCAATGCACACAGGATGCTGGCACAGCAACGCCCCCGGGAGGCTCTGACCCAGCAAAACCCCACCTTGGACGCAGAGCCAGGGCTCAGAGGCTCCGTGTCGGGGCGTGCAAACCCTCTCTGCTTCATGCTGCAAGTTTTGGTCCTTGAAACCGCGAGGCAGAACACTGCTGGGCTGACCTTGAGCAGCTCTCCATGTTCTCCACCCTCCTCCGAGGGGGGGAGGTGAACCCACCCACCCACACACGAACCACTTTGCTTTGGTCGGCCACAGACCCCTCTGCGAGTACCAAGGTTAATGCAAGCAGTGCTGCCCTCCCAGAGAGGGTTCGCTGCCAAACCCCAGATCTCTTCCTCCAGAAATAAATTGCTCTTCAACTATTGCCATCTTGTGGCGTCTGTGACCCGTTACTTGTTCCTTTTATCTTCTAATGGTGTTGGTGAGAATCAGCAGTGTACACAGGCAATTTTAAAATGAAATGTAAATGAATCAGAAATGCCTACGGAGGAGCCATTAGCATAAATCCAATCAAAGGGCTTTGTTTAACTTGTTAAAAATGACTAAATATTTAGTGAGTGTGGGTGGGTGAGGTGATTCTTGCTCACACTTGGGAAGTTTTAGAAGCAAAACTAATGCTGATATCCTAAATGGCTGAACTTATAAGCAATTTTCTACCTCGAACTGTGCCTCCTTGGTCTATAACTCGCTGGAATATCGTCCCCTGTTCAAGATCACCCCTAAAATATTATCACAGAATATGCTGAGTTGGAAAGGACCCACAAGGATTATCAAGTCCAACTCTTGTCCCTGCACAGGACACCCCAAGAGTCACACCCTGTGCCTGAGAGCATTGTTCAAACACTTCTTGAACTCTGTCAGGCTCAGTGCTGTGACCACTGCCCTGGGGAGCCTGTATTTGCTTCTAGGAGCGGTTGACTCACTCAACAAGATATCTGGACTCTCGTGAGCACTGCAGGCATCTCCTGAGAGTGGGGATTCCTTTGGAGCAAACCCTGTCCATCTCTGTCATGCCAATGGTCCCACCCAGGTAGAAAGCTGAGGGTGCAATGCAAGACCAGCAGTGCAGGACCACCATGACCACCTGTGTTGTGCACCACAAAGATCATCTTGGGAACGGTAGACTCAATAGAAGGGAAATATTTTCCGCAATGAAAGTGATGAAACATTGCAAGAGGTTGCCCAGAGAGGTGGTACATGCCCCATCCCTGGAAACATTCATGGTCAGGTTTGTTGGAGCTTTGAACAACCTGATTTAGTTGAAGATGTTCATGGCAGGGGGTTTGGAACCAGGTGACTTCTAAAGGCACCTTCCAACCCAAACCATTCTGTGATTCTATGAACAAGAGACATTCCAGTGCCTATAGATTTTATCCAAACTAGTAGGAATAGGAAGGGTCCACTTCTTAGGCCCCAGTGTTACCTGCTGAGTGTCAGAAAGTGCCCAGGAAGCTGATGTTTGGTGGCAGTTTCAGTGGCACCAGCAGACCAGCCCCAGCTCCTTGTGTGTTCCTCTGCTGAAATCCACCCAACCTGCCTCCACTCCTCCTCCTCCTCACGATCTCACATTCACAGCAGCTTATGCAGAGCCACCCTGATCAAACCAACCCTAAAGTAAAGTGGAGAAACTCCATTCTTTGGAGTACACATCGGTTATGCTCTAGCTATATGGACAGTGTTAAGGATATTGGTCATAGAGAGATGTAGCTCTGCAGCTTGGATTAAATCAAAAACTGAGTTAAAAGCAGCGCTCAGACTTGGCTCTGCTGCGACTCCTTGGGCTCCACAGGGATCACTCAAGCTGGCAGCAGACGGGGCTTGGGGCAATGCTTTGCATTTGGGAAGAGCAGCTATTTCCTGCTGCTTTGCTCTCTGGAATGGAGTTGCATCGGGCGGGTGTTAATTGCCTTTCTGGAAATCAAAGCAGCCGGCACGGGGGCTGTCTGCTGGCCTTTGCTTCCCCCAGGCGCTGCCCATCAGCCGGCTTTGCCTTCCCCTGTGCGCAGGGAAATACCTGGCCCGGAGGGATGTCTCTCCCCAGGGACCCCCAGGAGTTTGCCCCTTTCCTCAGCCTTATCCCGCCGTCCAAGCCTGAGGTCCTGCAAAGGCAGATGCTGCTGTGGAGAGTTTGCTTAATGCCAACGCTGGGCACAAATCCTGGGAAAACACACTCAAATCTGGCTGCAGGGAGGGGAGGAGGAGCAGTGGGGTACAGGGAATGGGAAAGAAATGGAGAAATGGGAAGACTTCAGGTGTGATTGTTTCCCTCCCTGTGTGATTTTGTGGATTTTACTTTTAAATGCTGGGGAAAAGCTCTTTAGGAGAATGTGGAGCACCACATTACAGCACTTCCCACTACTGCCAGGTGCATCCACTGAGTGCAGGGCTGCATTTGGGGGTACGGAGATATGGGGAGCCCTGACACCCTCCTCCATCCACCCCCACATCCCAGCCAGTCCCGCCAGAGGGGTCTCACCTCCTGGCAGATCCAAGGATTCATCACTCCATTGAAACAGCCTCTGCATGTCTTGGTGCACATAAATCAGGGGCTTTCCAGGAGTTTCTTGTGGGAGTCACTGCCTGTGGGCTCAGCAATCCTCATTGCTCCTGCTAGCTTGGACTGGGAGCAGGAGAGACATTTCAGTGCCTCCTCTGCTGTGAGACTGTTATGGCAACACACTCACATCCAACCCCTCAAGGAGATCAAACCGGGTGGTTTGATCTTAGGGGCTTGGCTTTGGTTTATTTTTGCTTTTTCCAAGGGGGAAAACACACCATTGCACAGTGGTTATCCCCTGAGGAGATGAGAGGTGGCACTAGGGTGCCTCACCTGCATCTCTGAGAGCACTTTTCCCCATTTGCTCAAGTTTTTAGTGCCTGGCTGGCACAATTCCGGGTGGAATTCAGCTCTGTTTTGACAGACAGCAGTTCAGGTGCTTTTAGGGGATCCTAATTACATGCTCATCTAATTGATACTGCTGGGGCAGAAGAAGAAGGAGAAGGGACAGGGACAGACCTGGAGGGCTGGCTGCATGTCACCCTAGGGAGGGAAAAGGGAAGCTGGGAGCAGCAGCATCCTTCACTACCACAGCCCTGGTTGCATTTTGCTCCTTACAATAGCCACCTGTTTTCCAGGGGAACTGCTTGTTTCCCTGCTTGTGCATCCAAACAGTCTTAGTTCAGCATCAAGAAGGGCCTGGCATCTCAAAAAGCTGTGGATACCCCATCCCTGGGAGTGTTCAAGGCCAGGTTGGCTTTGAGCAACCCAATATATCAAAAGCTGTTCCTGCCCATAGCAGGGGGTTTGGACTAGATGAACTTGAAAGGTTCCTTCCAACTCAAACCAGTCTGTGATTCTAAAATTCTATGGTTTAAACAGCACATTTGCCCTCTGCTGTGCTTTGGCAGCAGGACATTTCCCCTATGGATCCATCTAAATTCCCACCCATCAGTACCAACCCCTCCAGCTACCGCACAGGGCTGGCAGCAGAGGAAAGCAGGAAAATCCTGGATGGAGAATAAGATAGAAGACTCCTTGCCAGAGAAATTATCTGAAGCAGGTGGTTCCAGCTCAGAGGAACTCAATTTATATTCCCAAATGACATGCTGGGAGCTGCTCACAGCTCCATCAACAAGCACAACACAGGCAGGCAGATGTTTTGGTGAGTGCCAGCAGCTGGAATAGGATTGCTGGCTCAGCTCGGCTGCACCCATCGCTCCAGACAGTAATTTGGAAGTCAGTGTTCAAGACTCATCCCAAGGGAGCCTGTATCAGGTGGCTGCAGCTCTGGCTGGCAGAATCACACAGCTCATTCTGAAACAAAGAGAGGTAGCAGAGTGCAGAGCTGGGCAGGAGACACTCCTGGATTATTTATAGGCTCCAGCCTTGGGAAAACTCTAGCACTGAAAAGCACCGGCTGTGTTTGGGACCAAAGGCCATGGTGGTGATGATGGGGTTGTGCCCCTGCCATCCACACTGCAGGAGCAGCTCTGCCCAGGGCACATCCCTGCCAAAGGAAGTGGGAAATGTTTGGGGAGGCCCAGGCTCAGTGTGCTGGGATGTGGCCTGGGGACACCAAGCCCTGCAAAGGGAGAAGGACACAAGGAGCATTCTAGTGGGCAATGCAAGGCACGAGGCTTGTCCCCAGTGCAGATGTTGTCAGCACAGGTGAACTTCCAGGTCTGGAGGGGGAAGGAGGTGGTTCCCACATAGGCTGGGCAGTGGCACTGAGGGGAGTGTGGCAGAGGCTGCTGCTTCACCAAGCCTCGTGTGATTGTTTTATTTTCCATGTGGTGGCCAGTAACAAAGAGCAGCTGTGCTGTGCCTGCTGCCCCAGACTGGCAGAACAAAGGGGCTCCATTAAATATTTCCCCCACATGTGACACCACAAAGATGTGAGAGGCCAAGAGAGAAAAGGCAGGGTGGGAATACCAAATCCAATGCAGTTCTGCAGAGATGTGTGTAAATCCAAGAGGGGCTCAGCAGAAGCCACCCCTAATGCTGCAAGAGGCCATGGGAGAGCACACAGGCACATCTCAGACACAAAATGCCACCTTCCCAAACTGCCCACAAGGCTTCCACCTGAGGTACAACTCAGCCTGCCTGCCCTGGGGAGAGCCCTCCCCACCCCAGCCCAGGGCTGGTGGCTGCTTGTACAAGCCATGTAGGGGCCTGGGCAAAAAAACAAATAACTGGGAAGTGAATTTTCCCTTGCAGCTTTTGGGGTGGCCAAGTGCAGGGGCAAAGTATGAAATGCTGCAAAAGGGATGAGGAAGAGACAGATGTTGTGAGGGTGCCTCTTCAAAGGAAGGGTGAGAGCAGCTTTATAGCACAGTGGTGCAAAAGCAGCCAGGAGCCCCTCACTGGGCACACAGAAAGGGAAGAAGCACCAAGACCCCAGCAGCAGCTATGTACACACCACCCCTCCCCATCCCACATCAGCAACTGATGGAAAATGGGGTCCAGGCGAGTCTAGTCAGACCCCATTGATCACTGGTAGGCAACATCACCCTGTTTGACTGCTACATGGTGGAGGCTGGCAAGGGACTGCTGCTGGAGCATCCTCCAGGAGCAGAACCCCAGGAGCCCTGCCATGGGTGCTCCCCTCCATGGAGGATGCTCACCTGGGTGCAGGGGATAAATACAGCCTGCAAAACCACAGAGAAAACTGCACTTTCTTGAACTGCTGTAAACCACGATGGAAATGTTTAAAAGAAGCTGCCAGGCAGGTATGATTTACTTGGCTTTTGATAAAATCTCCCATCAGAGACTATTAAAGCACCTCATCAAAGGTTAAAGGGGCAAAGTCCCCATTTGGCAACAGAAGACAAAGACAGAGAACATCTGCTCCTTGAAGCAAAAATGAGTAAACACCAAGGCACAGCAGAGGTCAATACTGGCATCATTACTATTTAATACCACTTGTATATTAATGAGAGGCAGGAAAAAGACAAAAAACAAGGCAAAGAAAGCCAGCAATACTTGAAACTTACTTTACTTTGTCAAAACAGAGGGAGGTAGGGAAAGAGGCATGCTGTGAGATGTGCTTTACATGAGAAATTAAATTATCACACTAAAGTTTGCCAGTGGAAGTAGTTTTAGCACATTAAACATTGTATTCAGCCCAAGTGAGGCCTGAACCAGCTGGTCCCATTCTACCAGCCACTTTATTGTGAATTCTGGAATGAGGAAAAAAAAAAAAAAAGACAAACACTTTCGCTGTCATTTCTTACCCTGGTTTTGATCAGGCAGTATTTCTTCATGCTCTTGTGATGCCACAGTTTCTTGGTTACAAACATTGCAGGGGATAGTTGCATTGTTTTATTAAAAAAAAAAAGTTTCTGCTGACATTTAAGAAACACAACAGGGAGAGTTCAAACTCTGATCATTTTGTAAACACCAAAGATGCAGGACCGAGTCAGAAGCCTACATGGATCAGAAATATTGCTTAGATTTAACCCGGATGTGTACACAACAAAGCACTTTGGCCAAAGAAATCTGAGCTGCTAATAATCCACACTCCAGGCCATCCATGGAAAAAAGACTGACGAAATGCAGGCCCTGCACCTGTAAAGGCTACAGACATCTGTCACGTCCTCAAGTCAGCACAGGAGGCAGCTGGCTTTGATGAGTGATCAGGTGCAGCATGAAGGGCTTTACCTTCTTTTCTTTCTCCTTTTTGCTCTTCTTAAGCTGTGTGGAGCAGTCTCTTCTCGTGGCATTGGACCAAATCACTCCAGTCATGGAGCTTCTGTTGGAAGTTTTGGACACAGGTGACCAAAAAGCATTTGGGAGGGAGTGAGGAAAGGAAATTTGATCAGTTTTCAAGTCTAGAAAACAACAATTGGACTCCAGAAAAATGTTCCATGAAGCTGGAGGTTCCAGCAGTGTGGGCCCTCCCCAGGGCTGCTGGATCCATCACTACTCTTTCAGGGTTTTGTTTATGATCCTGCATGAAAAGGACATTCCCCCATGTGCACAGGATGCCCTTCCTGATCCCACACTTCCTCCAGCAGCTGTTCCAAGCGTGGAGCCCCTGGAGAAGCACGGGCCACATGAGTGCTGGGTGCAGCAGCACACCTGAAGCTGCAGTGGAGAGGTGGCTCGCTGCTCCTCTTGGCTTGGCCTTCTTGGCAAAGCTGCTTTTCTATCTCTTGTCTGCCCACACAAAGCCTCACCCCAGCACAGACAGCAGGGCTTGGTGCACATGTCCACTGGGACATGTGCAGATCCACCCAAGGATGCTCCATCATTGTCTGTGCCCAGAAATTGCTTTTAATTAATCAGGGTTTCAATTATGTGCAGTTCTCATCTCTATACCCTGGTCCTGGTTAGCTTCAGCTCTACAGAGTCACATCTGTGCTAGTGCTAATGAACATGAATTTCCAAGTATTCATGTTTTCTTTCAGCCATGTTACCACCTGGAAATCTTGATTTATTTTATTTTCCCCACTGTTAAGGAAATGTCTAGGAATTCTATAGATGTGGAGAAAAAAAAAAAAAGATAAAAATATGATCCAATTCCCTCTTCCCTCCAAAAATATCAGAAAGGAAAATCATGTAAGTCAGGGCTCAAAATCAGCATCATTATCTCACAGTTTTCCTTATGCTTCATGTTTGTTTGTTTCTTTAATGAGGTGCTGGCTGTAGAGGCAATGGCTAAATGCTGGAGAAATGTTAGATCAGAGCACCTGATTTCCAGCTCTCAAGATACTTATGGGGTATTTTTTCAGATTGAAATCATCTCTCAAGGAACACACAGACGTGATACGAGGCCAGTGCTCAGTAAAATCAGATCAATGGCAATCAGAAGATTCCAAGATCTTCTGCCTCCTCTCGGTCTGGGAGGAGGGAGAGGCACTAAAGGGTTCAAATTCCAGGTCAGGACTGCAGATGCCACATCCTCAATTCATCTCTGCTGTCAAAACCATCAGCCAAATGCCCCACAGCTGCTCATGGAGAAACAGCTTCTGTGTGTCGAGCTTGAAATGCTTTCAGAGAGCAACACGGAGTAGCCTGAAAATCAATCAATTATACAAATATTAGTGACTTCCTAAATGTGCTCAGTGCTGGGAGCTCCCTTGCACCTCTGGTCCCCTGCACCGCAGTCCTGGGGCACTACATTCTCTGGAAGATAAAAAGAGTAATTAAAATCAAGCAAGAAAAGCAACATTTCAAAATTTTCTCTTTCTGCTTGTTTTTACGCAGGACGTTTTCAAAGTCAGTTGCACGAAAAGCAATCTTTGAATTAACAGGCAATTACTTAATTAAGTACTTAGCTGCAAATTACATGAAGCAAAGTGCCTGTTTTATCTACTTGGAATTGTAAACTGGGCCCTGTGCTATCCCTAACACAGAAATTCCCTCCTTTCTAGAGAAAACTTGTCTTGCACATAAAGCAAGAGACAGCTAAATTCTGACTTTAATTGTTTAGGAAAAAGGTCTTTGGAAGCACAAAAAGCACTTTCAGGGAGAAAAAATTAACTGAGAAGACACTGGAAATCAGACATATTAAAGACATATTGGATTCCAGTGATTTGTACATTAAATGCATAAGAAAAAATGGGATGCTTTGCAAATCAGTGATGGAAAAGGGTTGAGTTGAGCAAGTAGTCTGTGACAATCCTGGTTGTTGGGTACTAAAACACAACCCAGCTTCCTACAGTTGTGCTGAACCCATCACCACCTGCCACAAAACAGGATTACATTTTTCCTGAAGTATACTCAAAAACACATTCTGGGGTAAAAAATGTCACCAGCTGACACACCCATCCACATTGCAGTGCTCCTGCTGTGGTACCTACAGCCTTCCATGGGCCACACACTGATCAAACCCCTTGGAGATGACACCTGAGGAAATGACACCTCTATCTCCCTGGGTCCACAGTCTTAGCTCTGCACACAGAAAAATATAATGTTGGCCAAATTTTGCCCATTGTCAGGTCCATTTGACCCCCTCACTTTCCTTCTTGCCCAACATTTCAGTGTGACATGGATCAAATGTGACCTTTTGTCCAGTTTCTGGGCAAAATTCAGCATCGATGGAGGACCTGGCTCTGCATGTACCAGGTCTCCTCAGCTCTGGTTAAATTTCCCACCCAAATTGTTCCCAATCTCTAAGTTTTCATATTGAAAGAGAAGGTGTCAGAGCAAGGAATTCTACAGGCAGACTCGTGCTTCTCAGGGGAAACATCTGTGTGGGGAAGGATTTATTCACAGAAAGGATGGTTAGACATTAGAACAGGTTCCCAAGGTGATGGAGTCGCCATCCCTGGAGGTGTTTAGGGAAAGCCTGGAAGTGGCACTCAGTGCCACGGTCTGGTTGACAAGGTGGCGTTTGGTCACAGGCTGGACTCGATCTCAGAGGTCTTTTCCAATCGATTTCTAATCGATCCTGGCATTAGGGGGAAACAGGGACAGGGGAGATTCAGATTAGATCTTGAAGAAGCATTTTTGCCCGCTAGGATGCCCAGGCAGGTGGTGCAGTGCCGGTCCCGGAGTCAGGTTTAGGAGGCGCCCGGGTCGGGCGCTGCTGCTGAGGTTTAGAGCCGAAGGGGTCACAGCGGCAGTGCGGGCTGGCGCTGAGCTCCTGTAAAGGTCTCTGCCAGCCCCGGTGACCGCGGGGTGCACGAAGGGGCCCGACCCACACGCGCCCGGGCTGAGGGGCGGGCGGGGGGGGGCGGTGTCGCGACATGTCGCGCGGCAGCGGCGCGCGCCCCCGCGCGGGAACGCGCGTGGGATGCGGTGCGGGGGGGAGCGGGAGGGGGCGGGAAGCGCGGAGCGGGGAGGCGGGAGGGAAAGGGAGGGAAAAGCAGGGAAAGGGAGGAAAAGGGGGGGTTTAACCCCCCCGTGCCCGGCGGCGGCGGCGGCATTTTCTATTCAGGCGGCGCTGAGGGAGCCCGACGCGCCCGGTGCATTGTGGGACCGCGCTGGGAGTCCCGTTCGCGGGAGGAGGCGGAGGGCGAGGAGGCGGCGAGAGCCGGTGAGAGGGAGACCTGAGGAGGGAGGAGGAGGAGGAGGGGGGGTGCAAGGCGGGGAGATTTAAAGGGGAATTCGCCTCCGCCGTTCCCGCCGGGCCGGGCGCGGGGGGCGGCGCGGCCGGGCGCGGGGTGCCCGCCTGGCCCGGGCCCCGCCGCCCTCCCTCGGCCCGGCCCCGGGGGAAGGGCGGAGGAAGGAGCGGGGATGGGGGGGCAGCGCCTCACCGCGATGCGGCCGCTTTAAAAAAATTTGGACGCCGGCAGCGGACGGGTTAAATTTTTCGCCCGCCGACATTTTTTTTTTTTTCCCTTTTCCCTCCTTTGCCCCCCCCCCCCATTCCTTCCCCCCCACCCCCGTGCTTCCCTCCCTCCCCATTACGGAGTGTCGGCCTGGGGGGCTGCTCCCACCATCCCACCCGCCGTCCCCGCCGGCGAGGGGCGAGCCCCGCCCCGCTGTGACACCGAACCTGCACGTGGGGACGCGGCGGACACCGGGCTCGGGCACCCGCGGGCTCCGTCCCCGCCGCTGCTCCCGGCTCGGCTTCTTCCTCCTCGTCCTCTTCCCCCGCCGCCTCTCCGGCCGCACAAAGAGCGGCAGCGAAGGCCCCAGGTTTGCCTCTAAAGGCAGCGGCTGGAAATTTAAGGTGTCCCGGAGCCATGTCTGCCCGCAGCGCTCCCCGCCGCATTCCCCGGATCGATGGTGGTTGCAGCGCCTCGCCTCGTGTGTCTCGGGCGGCCGGGCTGGCGGTGGGTGCGCTGGGGTTTGCTTGGGGTATGTAGCCGGCTCCAGTTCTCCCTCCCTCCTCCCCTTTTCGCTCCTGTGCTCCCCTCTCTCTGCTGTTTAGGAAGGCAAGGGTTAAACTTTAGCTTTTAATATTTATTATGCCGCTCTTTTAAAGTAAGAAACGTCTGGGTTAGGAGGTGTTGTCTGCTGCTGGGGAGGGATGCTTGTCGCTCACATCGCACTGCTGCATCGGCTGCCAGAATCGCAGAATGTTCTGAGTTGCAAGGGACTCACAAGGGTCATCAGTCCAGCTGCTGGCTCTGCACAGGACAGCCCCAAGAATCACACCTTGTGCATGAGAGTTGTCCAAGCTCTTCGTGAACTCTGCTAGGCTAGGTGCTGTGACCACCGAAGTCACCAAAACCTGATCTTGTGGGAAACGTTGCTCCCATGGGAGTCTGCGAATTACACAGTTGCACGCAGCTTTAATCAGATCTTTATTAGAAAAGTTACTGTATTCTCGCACAGGGGATGTTTTCCATTAAATGAAATCATCTTGTTTGTTTCACGAGTTGTTTTCAACCGGGGGAACTGTGTCCTTACAGTCCTCGTGGCTGCAAAAAGTTCCTAGTAGGCTGTGGCCTCTGCATCCAACCCTGTGTAAATAGGCAGGGGGTGCTAAGCTTATTTCACTTATTGGTTAGATGAAGGAAGATGTTTCTCTTGTGGGGCAAGCTGCTTTTTAGAATTTTCTGGAATTAATTAGACTGAAGTGTTAAAAAAGAATGAAGAAAAAAAATAGACCCCCTCCTTGAAAAGCTTTTGTCTCCTATTTCTGTTGACAGGTTGTTTTCCAGACACTTTTTTTTTTTTTTTTTTTTTTTGCAAATGCTTAGTGTCTTGCATTGGAAGACAACAGCTAGGAACTGAATTCATTGCTCATCCAAGACACGTTCTTGTAACTAGGGTTTGGATTTCTGCCCAAGCTTAGGCTTTGGAAGATTTGTTTTAAATAAGTGCCACACCTCCTGGAGAAGGAGGGAAAACACAGTGAAGGGGAGTTGGGCTCCACATCAAAAGTTCTCAGGGAACCTTAAAACTTCAGTTCCTACAAATTACAGTCAATAAATTGACTTAAAGGTTTATGGAACAGATGTGCTGGTTAATAAGTGCTGTGTAGGGCAGGTACAGTGCAGTCTGTAGGTTTACTTCTTTCCTTCATTTAGCAAAGTTGAACTTGGCAAATACCAGTCACTTTAATTCTTTTCAGCCTATCCTCATTAGGGCATGACCATCAGTATCAGTTTTTGTCAGTGATGACGCTCAACTCTGTTCTTGTTGCTCTTACATAGGATCCTTGCTTTCTAAGAAACTACTGCTAGACAGGTTGCTTTTAGTAATTCCTGAAAACTTGTTCTCTGAGAAAGATGAATTGTATTTTATCACAGCCGTTCCTGTTTAGAAATTAGTGTCTCCGTTAGGCCTCTTACTAGTTTTGGAGTGTGGTGGATGTGAGTCAGAGTGAAAAAACGTTCTAAAATTAGACATGCATTGTTAAGAATTTTATTAAATGAATTGCATCAGTGTCCTTTTACATTACTTTTTTAATGGATAATTCTCTGATTTTCTGTATCATTAGTTGACTAAAAAAGGGCTGAAGAGGCCATAAACTTAATTTCTCAGCCATTTTTTTGCCTCTGAACATGCTAAAAGGTGAACTGGCATGCTTGTAGATAAACCACTATTTAAATACAGCCTCTTTGTTCTTCTGCTACCTGTACCAACAGTGCACCAGGACTGTGTTTTCTCCCAAGGAGAGCAGGTGTATTACAAAGCCAGCTTCTTGTTTTGGGACTGAAGCAGAGCCATTATTTGAAAAGCATCTTATTTTTGAGATTAATATGTTAATGGCTAAAATTATGACCCCACACTGAGCTGAGTACAAACAGATGTCTCTGCTGAGCATACTGCAGGATCAGGGCCCAGGTTGCCTTTTGGCCTCTGTGCTCTGGGAACTATTATTTCTTTCATTACCTCTGCGTTAAATGAGGATGGTAAGTGTGTTAGATTCTTTTTTTTAATGAAAACCTTATACAGCATATCTGGAAAAGAACTTAATTCTTTGATTCACCTGGCATAGTTATAGTTTTAAATGTCAGAAGGTACCGTAAGGAGTCATCCCTTTGTAGTCATAAGGAAATGAGTTGTGTGAGATGTGCACACCTGTCTTAACAGGTGGACAACCACAATGAGCACTTTCTTTTTCTTGCACCACGTGGAAAACATGTTGTCTTGCAGGTCATAGGAATTTCCAATGTTCCTTTTTTTTTTTTAATTGTTATTTTTATTTTTTAATAAGACTGATCAGCAGAGAAACTGATCCCGTTGCTGTGGGGTGGGAGAGGCCGGCAGTCTGTGGGAGAGAACCATGTCTGTTCGGGAGTCCTTTAACCCAGAGAGTTACGAACTGGACAAGAGCTTCCGTCTGACGCGATTCACTGAACTGAAGGGCACAGGCTGCAAAGTGCCGCAAGATGTCTTACAGAAACTGCTTGAATCTCTACAAGAAAACCATTTTCAGGAAGATGAACAGTTCTTGGGGGCAGTTATGCCCAGGTTGGGTAAGTAGTTGCTGCTCTGGACATTGGTGGTCCTTTTGCTCAGTTTACTTAGTGACACGATCACATTTGTGGTTTGTTTAACCAGTTTGAAAATTGTGTGTTGCATAATGCATGCACAGCATCCAGAAAGCTGAAGAATGAATCTCATGCTGTCATTTGTTGGCATCTGGGATACAAGAATATGATCTTAATTGTTTAACATCCTGCAGTGTAGTAACTCAACTACAAAGGCAAAACACTCAGGAGTGGCCATTGTGATGGGCACATGCTTAGGTGTTAGTCTGCTCCTCCCTTTCCCCCCAGTAGCTGCTGTGCAAACTGAAGTCCTGTCAGTTAATTTCTAGACTTTTATGGTCATGCATTGCATTTGGAATTTGATGCAATGGATGAATGAATTTGGATGACTCCCAGGTGAATTTCCCCCTCTCCCTCCCTTCCCCTCTGTTCCTGGATCACAGAAAGTGAGCAAGAGAACGTCCTTGCTTCAGCTGACTGGGAGTGAATTGTTTCACAATTGTCATTATTCCTTTGAGTCCTTTCCTTGTTCCCCACTCTAACTCTTTTGCTCACCTGTAGAAGCTGCCTGGGAAAGGCTGCCTTTCCAAGACCTCTGTGTTCTTGCCAGCTTCACTTTCTCTTTGATATTTGCACAATGATGCAAGCAATAAGGGAAAACAACCTGCACAAGCCACCTACATGGGGAACAGGGCAAACGTAGGTATTTTGATACCAGCTACTGTACCTAATATTGATATAGATAAATTAATGTAGATAATGTGTTTAATGACACTTTTAATTCTGTTTGTCTATTTACTCAGCCCTGCATATTCAGTCTCATTGCAGTGCAGAATGTTTTTTTTCCCCCTCAATTTAGGAATATCAATGGAGCATTTATTCTGAAATTATTTCATTATCAGTTTAGTGTTCAATAACCTTATTTACAATTATATAAACATTACTAATTGTCTATTAGCAGGCTAACAGGTTGCAACCCATTATTCTGGTAGAGATTGAATATAATCAGAGATTAGTAAGGCGCCCATGCTCTTGTTTAAACAATGGGGATCTTTGTATGAAGGAAGTGTCTAAACAGCAATTGTGTGTGAAGCTGGGGTGGCACTATAATTTAATATTCCCTCATGGAGGACACTTCCATCTTTTTTCATCCCCAAATTGGTATTTATATGTATTTTTCTAAATTAAGTAAGCTGTTTACAGAAGCATTTCAGTTTGGCAATTTTCTAAAATCAGCAATAGTTCGGTTTAGATTTTTCTTACAAACTTAGAGGCTCTAAACAATAATGTAACTGCTAGTAGACTTTTCTTCTACAGCTATATGGAAAGGTATAAAAGTAGATTTACGCCATCAGTGTGTAGGTGTGAAACCATGTAGCAGAAAATCTGCTAGTAATCAAAGGTGAAGAGTTCAGATCTCTTTTAAAATATGCTTTTGTGATGAGTATCACTTTAGCAAATGTGTCTTTGGATAAGTTTGGTGTGAGATTTGCCTTTGATGTCTTGTACTTAAAAGGTATAGATAGGTAACTTTGCCACCTATGCATAGGCATCATGCTTTTGAAATGCAGTCAGAAGGGAGATTGCCAGCAGCAGGCTCAAGCTCTCCCCTTTTTAATTCTGCAAGGGATGTTACCCAGAGCAAACTGAAATATGACTGTGAGTAAAAAACTGCAAATCTGATGTTTATTCTCAGAGCTGTTATGAATCTGAAATCAGTTACAGCTCTGAACAGATTCTCTTGTTATTCAGAGCTGTTTTGGTGGAACATTAACACAGCCTCAGAAGGACCATCATTGTAGCCCTTTGGTCCGTCTGTCAGAGTTGGTTTTGGAGCGTTATGGCATGAACAGGTGAACTGAGGGCAAAACAGCTCCTGCACCTGGGCCACTTCCCTGTAACTGCTTAAGTGCCCTTCCCTGGAGGCAGTGGACATCAGGCGTCGTGGCTTGGGTGCTTCTATCGACATTGAGCAACCCTAAATGACTGCTTGAGAGCTTATTAGTATGTGTGCTTTTCAACAAGGAAAGATCTCCTTCCTCTCTAGGCAGGGGAGGCAACATCCTCTCCACCTGTATATTGACTGCCTGGCAGACCTCTGTCCCCTCAGAAAGACTCAGATGACACCAACTTGCTCCATGCCTGTACAGGACACTGCCAAACACTGCTTTGGAGCTCTTGCTAGGGTAGTGTGTTTCACTAATACATGGTCAAAAGTTCTGTGTGACATCTGCTCCCTAAAAATGGGCTATTTTGATGACCCTTGCCCTGTGGGGCATGCAGAGTAATTCCAGGTAGCTTGCTGCCAGCCCAGGGAGGAGGTAAGCTTCCTGCCATTGCTGCAAGGCACAGGCTATCCACAGGGGAGTGTGGCTCAGCCAGTATGTTGTAATTTGTCACCTGCCCCTTTGGTGTGGGCTCTTCTGTTGCAGCAAATGCTGGAAGGTTCTAACATCGTATGTTCTAGTTGAAATATCCACTGCCAAGGAAAAGGTTATGGTGCTCAGAATTGTGGTTTTCTCCAAGGAGTTCTGTATCTATCAGGTGGTCTGCAATCTTCCAGCTTTGCAAGGGGAGGCTAAACCGGTTGCTAAAGCTCCAAGTGGGTGAATCATCTTTTACCAAGGGCTTGGGCTGTGACATATGGAGTTCTTGTTCCTGCTGAAGTGAGGGAATGTCCTTTTTGAGATGCTGTGTCCCTTCACAACTGTCACTGTGTTTGACAGGAAAACCTATTTGCTTTTGACAATATCAGTGTACTTAGTTCCTCTTAACTTTAAATGTACTTACATAAAAGCACAGATGTTCTTGATGTGCTGTTATGCTGCTGCAAAAGAATAAAAACCATTGTAGTTTAGTTCTTGCCTTCAGCCATTTGCACTTATGTTCAGTTCCAACCAGGAGTTTTCTTTCTTTGCTTGTTTTTTTCTCTTACTTGTACTATGTGCTTTTTCTGGCAAAGGACATTGCCTTGTCTGTTTAGGCAATGTTAGGAATTGTATTTCACTGACACGTTTTATAAACTCTTTTGTTAAGAGCAACAGATAATTCAGAGCACAGTTCCCCACCTCACTGATTGATTTCTGTCTTTGCAGGAATTGGGATGGACACTTGTGTTATTCCATTAAGACATGGAGGTTTGTCATTAGTTCAGACGACAGATTATATTTATCCTATTGTGGATGACCCTTATATGATGGTAAGTTGGCTAAACTTGGTTTTTGGGTCTGTTACTGATTTGGGCTTCTCACCAACCTGATGGCAGTTCTAGATGTGTGGTGCTAATTGTGTGATTAATTGCATTCAGAGTCCTTCCTAAATAGACATGAAGAAGGAAAAGCATAATTTTGTCCTGGAATCCCCCACGTTGGCCAGGAATGCTGCAGTGCTGCTTTCTATGTAGGTGAAAGTTGGGAGAACTGGCACCTTTAATTCAGATTTCCCTGCATCTCTTGTTCTGTGGGATTTGGTTTGAAGAGCCCAAAAGGGGGAAAAAGAGCAGCCTGTGAAGTAGCAGAGACTGAACTCCACTTACAAGCAGAACCACATTGTAATTGGCCTTTTCTGAGGTATTGAAATAACCAGGTAGCCCATTAGAACTGGAAATACCTAATGTCAGTAGTTGGCAATAGCACCTGGAAATTTCAGAGTGCTGTGTGAACACCAGCTTTCCTGTGGTGCTACCTCTACTTGAACATACATACATTGAAATGAGTGGTTGGAAGGTGTGTGCACTTTGGCCTTGGTTCATTCTGTGCTCCTTTCACATTTAGTCTGTCTCAGCAGAGGTTCCTGTATGTGTGGCAGTGATCAGTATTGACTTGAACAGATCCTGGGAAACAAATGAGCTTTAAAAAATACTTTAATAAAGCTATAAGGAAATGTTAAATGAAAGGTGCAGAATTCATGTTTTCTGTGGTTTGGATGTGACTCATTGCTTTTCTTGTTGGTGTGACTAAATGTTTTATGTGCTGCTGTCAGTTTGTTTGCTCTGTGAGACCTCTCTGGTAGGTTTTGGACACAGTTTGAGACTGAGGCCATCTTTTTTCTTTTTTTTTTTTTTAGCATGCTTGACCACGTGTTGTGCACATATGTAAGCCTAGCTTCTATAATTTCTTTTCCAGGAGAGCTCTCTTTCTGCAAACAGAGCAGCCAAAAATTTTAGGCTGGCCTCTGGAGTGTGGAGTTGTTGAGCTGTCCTGAGAAATTTGATTCAAGTAGGTTGCTTTAATATCATGTGGGAACTTGTCGAGGACCAGAGGAGAAAAAATGTTTTGGAGATCTGTGTTCAAGTTCATCACCTGAGAAATTCTTTTTTCTCACCTTGTAACAAAAATTTGAGGGACAGTAATGAAGGCTGTGGTGAAGGGGGAGGGTTGCTCTGTTTGAAGATACAAATGCCACAGGAGCAGATAGATGGGCCTGTGCCCAGATGAGGTTTAGGTCAGTGTGGTAGGAGTGGAATGTAAATTTGGCCTTAGTCCAGCTTCAATGGTTGCATCATAGTTACAGTCTGTGCTGTGTTCCACATGCACCAGCAGCTGTAACCTTGGTGCTGTCTAACTCTCAAGTCCTTCACTTTTCATTCTTGAGGGCATTTATTTTAATCTGGTGGCTGACCACTTCCTAATCTCTTTACATATGTGTATTTCTTCCTAAGAGCTAACTGAGGATGGGGATTGTGTCTCAAGCCTTCTTGCTGATACCACCAATGATGATTCAGCAGGATATTGCTCCTCTGCTCAGACCTTTCTCATGAGGGCAAGAGGACCCCAAGGGACAGGGTAGATTACCTCTTATTTGTGTGGACCAGCATTGGTTAGAGGACAGACAAATACAGTTTGCCACGGGGCTTATGGATGGTTGTTATAAGCAGAAGAATTGTGAGACTTGGGAATTTTGTGTTGGTGTCCAGGCTGTAAAAAGGGGTGTGCTCTGGCCTCCTCTGCTCAAGACATGCTGCTGTTTCCCTGCTTCTCCAGCTGCTTCTTTCCCTGCTTTAAGTCCAGGTGTCTCCTGACCCATGCCTGTTGTTGCTGTGCTACCAATATCACACACCTGCAGTGCACACTCTCCTTGCCCTTCCCCTTAAGTCTCCTTACCCAGGCACTTCTAGTCTGGTTTTGAGTGGGTTTTCCCTGATCTGGTCTCTTTCTTTCTCTGTGCACAGAGTTTACCTGCAGCTCCTTATCTGGTCTCTCTTTCTAATTGGAGGAGAGGAAGCAAAGAGGGAAAGCCAAAAGTGCTGCAAGGGAACTCTAAGCTGGGTTCTGTGACAGAAGGGATTAGGAAATAGCTGAGGAAGGCAAAACTGCTTGTGGACTCAGCTGAACTTCCTATTTCTGCTTCAGAAAACAGCTTTCACTCTGGTACTGCTTATTTTAAAACTAAGTTCTGCAGTTATATGCAAAAATCATTCTTCCTTCTTTTCCTCTTTCTCCTTTACTTTCACTTTGTCCTTGGACACTCAGTCCATTTGCAAAATTATCCCTAGGATGTACAGGTGTATCCCTGTAAAATCTGTACCAAGCACAGGATTTATTTAACTTAAATATCTTATTAGAAAAGTTACAAGCAATCAAAAAAAGGTTTCATAATAAGTATCAATCCACTGGGACTAAAACTGGATACTGGCCTCTGTTGTAGCACTGTGGAGATACATGTTTGAGCACAGGAGCAAGGAACTGGCTGATTTGAGGGAGTACATCTTTCCCCTTCCATCCAGAAACCTTTCTGTTGCTGTTTTAAGAACCTTCACTCAAGACTGCAGATGGGTGTCTGATTCATCCTTTGCCCTTACAAATAGTTCTTAGTATTACACACAGATCTTTGTGTTTCAGGGCACTGTGCAAGCAGGCAGGTGACCTGCAGGACCTGGCCAGGCTGACCCCTGTCTGTGAGCCCTGCTGGGTTTGCAGGTGTTCACAAGAGCCCACTGTTGTTCTCTCTGCTCCTTCAGACTTGAGAATTGCACTTCCCTGAATTCGTTTCCATAGTGGTTTTGGCAGTTGGCAAAAGCATTATTAGACTGACCTCTCACTATCAGAGGTGTTGTCCTTATGGTTTTAAAAACTTATCTGTCATTACTAAGAGGGCACAAACCAGCAGTTTGCTTGGTAAATACTGAAGATAACAGAGAATGGTTTGATAGTTCCACAAAAGGGAACTGGCAGGCATATAGAAAATTAACAGCCAATATCCATCAAATAATGCAGTACACAAGTCTTTTCTTAATAGTTTAAAATTTAAATTATTAGAATTTATTCCAGTTCCAAATAGCAAGGATTCCCCTGATGCCACTGAAAACTCTTCAATTTATGAAAAACTGTATTATATTTATTTGTGATTCGGAGATGTTGTTTCATGTTATCAGTTAGTGAACTAACTGCCTGAAAATATTAAGTTTTTTGCAAATTGTATTAAATAAACATGCTGTTGCTTTTACCATGGTGGTGTGTTGCCTTTGAACATAATGGAAAGCACAGACCTAAAATCACAAAGCCAGGTGGTGGTTACAGTTCTGCAGCTGTAAACCTAAAACAACTTTCATAGAATGCATGGAGTCTTCCAGAGTAACACAACAGAATTTGTGCTATACTTTAAAATATCTTGCTGTCCCTTAGGACACACACTGTATAAGGAAGTTCTGCATCTCCATCAAGAAACTTGATGTTTTACCTGTGCTGGGTGCACACCTCAGAAACCCTGATTCAGATCCATTAATTTAGTAAAATCAGAGCAACTAACCTCATGCAATGTGAGTGATGGCTTCTCAGTCCTGTCAGCTTCCTGACTTCTTAGAGGAATCTTTAGCAGACAGACAGTTTTGTCTCTTGTACAAGTTTTTGTTTGTGGAGATACTCACATGTACAAACAATAATCAGTAAAGTTGGTGCTGTAGCAAAATTCAGCCTGATCTTGTCACATGGAATGTGACATATAAACACATCTCTCTCACTATGTGAGTGGTGGGGGTACACAGCTTCCCCCAGTGATGGTAAATCCAGTTCCTGGGAGGCCTGAGCTCCTTTATTCCCTGCACATGCTGTCATCAGAGGAAGCAGCCCAGTGCGGGTGTGTGCTGGCAGCACAGCTGTATCCTCTGGGAAGAGGAGTTCTATCCTAGAAACTGAGGATAGCAGACATGGCCTCCAGAGCAGTGCAGGGAACAAACATCTTTCTCATCAAGGATCTGTCTCCTGCATATTCTGATGCAGATGTTCAATATGTGCTTTTTGGATTAACTTCCTAGCAGTTGTGAATTCCATGCCATGGCCATCTCCATCAAGATGTACAGTTTTGTGCTGGAATAAGTTAATTGGAATATACCATGTTAAGTAAACAGCCTGTTATCAAGGATAGACTGTTGATCTTAACTTCAGCCTCTCAGATTGGGCATTCAGTCTGAACTCTGTGATTCCTTTGGAGTCAGTGAGAAAGTGTGTTGACCAAGACATCTGGGATGAATTCTCTCCATACCTGTAAAAGGAAGGATACCTGCATTTCTAGGTGGGCACATACCACATCTCTAGCTGGGTTTCTTAATGCTGTGGAGTGAGAAGCTGTGTCAGAGTGCAGACTCGCACTGGAAGCTTTGCTTGTGGAAAGTGTTTAAACATTCACCAAGAGTGCTGCAGATGTTTTTTCTTCTCTCTCTTTGTTTTTCAGGGACGAATAGCGTGTGCCAATGTCCTAAGTGACCTTTATGCCATGGGGGTCACAGAATGTGACAACATGTTGATGCTCCTTGGAATCAGCAATAAAATGACAGATAGGGTAAGACTTTCGACACTTTTTTGTGAAGGAATAATCAAAACAGCTAGATGTGCTCAGAATGTATTTACCTTTAATGTATTTTCTCCTCAAAGTTTGAAGCTGCTTAAAGAAGAGATGGTCTTATTGAATGGCTTAGTTCATAGAATGTTGCCTCATAAACATTCTGAGGTCATGCGCTAAAAGTTCAGTTTTCTGTGGCATTGTAATCTGCTGCCTTCATCCCCACCAAAATGGGGTGCCTCCTTCTATCAAAGGCCAGCATTTGATTGCCAGTTCATCTATTGTTGCCTTTTAGCACTGCTCTGCTGTAGCTGTACCTGATTACAGCAGAGCAGATAGTTGTTCTGAGTTTCCAGAGCTCTGATTACTCCTATATGACCTTTTGAACAATGTTTCTTCAGTGTAAGAGTGTCTTTGCACCTCTTCTACACAGAGCTGTAAAACTGTAACCCTATGGGATAACATGCAGTTTTCAGGAGGCTAGACTCTTCCTAAGGGTTGCTTTTCTGTCATGAGTTATTTGCCACAAGGGCATTTGGTTGGAGTGGTTAAAGCCTTGGACCATTCTTGCAATGACTAGCACTACTGTGTATGGAATTCTGACTTCTGTTTTGATCTCTAGGAAAGAGACAAAGTGATGCCTCTAATTATCCAGGGTTTCAAAGATGCAGCAGAAGAGGCAGGAACATCTGTTACTGGTGGCCAAACAGTGTTAAATCCCTGGATTGTTTTAGGAGGAGTGGCCACAACAGTCTGTCAGCCTAATGAATTTATAATGTAAGTTAAATCACTAAACAATCAAAGGCACTGGTCTGAGGGTTACAGTAAAAATCCTTTAAGCACTGTGTTGTGATATTGTGGTGTGTCTCCTGATGAGTAAAGCAGTACCTTCTGCTTGCATTTGTCCTTAGCACTCAACAATATGCCACATCTCTTTGTACATATTTGCTTTTTTCCAAACAGGATGTCCTTTTACCTCTTCACACCCCCCAGTCCTTTTTGATCCTGTTCTCCTTTTGATAGGAGAATTAAGTGTCTAATCTTTAAAGGAGTGGAGACTGTATTGAACATAAATTTCTGCCACACTTATACACACATTTCTATACCATGTCCCAATTATCCTGTTAATGGCTGTAGAGAACTACAGAACTGCTGTCTTTAGAGCATTCTGTCCATTTAACAGTAGCTGATTTTGAATGTCCTACTGTGGCATGTTACTCTACATAAATTAATTTGTGCATGATCCTAATGCTGGATACCTTGTGCCCTGGGTAGAAAAGGTAATTTTTTTTTCCCTTAGCCTCTCCTATGTCTTCTTGAAAAATTTGAAAGATGAGTTGTAATTTGGTGTGTGTCTGACTGCAAGCATTGTTTTTTCCATGAAAAAAGGATTAGCACTTTTTAAACAAGTTTTCAGCATTTTCCTCAATAATATTGTGTGGCAATGAATCCCAAAGGGTAATTCTGCAATTAGTCAATTTTTTAACTGTTCAGTAAGATGTGTGGGTCTGTGAAAATGTAATTATCAGCACTTATTCCTAATAATGTGTTTGAATCTCGCTGTGTAGTTAATATATGAATTCTTTGTTTCCAGGCCAGACAATGCAGTGCCAGGAGATGTGCTTGTATTAACTAAACCCTTGGGAACACAAGTGGCTGTAGCTGTCCACCAGTGGCTAGATATTGTAAGTACACTGCAAAAAAAGAAATAGGGAAGAGGTGTAAAGATGACCCTCCTCATTCCCTCAACATGACAAAGTTTAGCTCAGATGGGAGTCATCTGTCATTTCCTCCTTCCTCCTTGATATGCTCCAGCCTTCCCTACTTGTGTGCAATATTCCTTTGGAATCAAGGCAATTTACAATTTTGTGCTTAGTGAGCCCATCTTAATTGCACCTAATTCTTAGTTATTTCTCAAGCATTGCTGTAATAACCAAAATTGTTTACTAACAGAACAACAGACTATCACCCTGGGCAACATTATGCCCTACTCCACCTGCCAAAGTAATTGGCAACACTTACTGATGGCAGTTAGGCCAAGAATGCTCTGTCTGTGTTCTTGGGCTTTCTGCTTGTGTACATGGAAGTTTATCTGCGTTTCACATGTATTGCCCTGTGCATTCAGTAAGAATATTTCTAGCAGCATTATGCATGTAGACATACTTCCATCTGTTACTTCAGGCAAAAATGTAACTACTGAACTGAAAAGTAACTGCAAAATTGGCATCTGCTTATGTTGTCTGGCTCCCAGTACGTGACTTCCGAATTATAACTGCTCAGTTTACACTCTAAAAAGATGCATCTTTTCTACTTTTGGGACTCCTGAGCCAAAAGACTGGCAGAGGAGTGAGCTGGAATCTACTTTGGTTTGGCTGTTGGCCACTGCATTGTCAGATGAATTCTAATTAACACAGCTAGTGTTAGCAAAGAGGGAGAGAACCAGCTTAAGCCTTCACTGGAGTCTGAAGTATGAGCAACAAGGGAAAAATATTTTTCTCCTTCTTCATAGGGTCTGTCCTAGCAACTTTGACCTCTTCAGAATCCTGTGTTTTCCACAGATGGAAGGATCAGGGCCTCAGATATCTTGATATGAAAATGAAGTGAAACAAGATCCCAATTCCATAGTATGTTTTCTGGCCATAATCTCACTTCTTAACATATCTTGTTATTGGTCTGACAAGCAGACTTGCAAATTAAGGCTATTCTGAATTTCCACATATTTCAAATACTACTAATTTCCTCAACTGTCAAACAGAAAAACCTTCTGGTATGAAAAATGAGAACGGCCAGGAAATCAATACTGCTATTTTATGTGTAAACAGAATACATCTTTGACTGTGGTAGGAAAATTTCTGAGTAGCTATGCTACCTTTTCTTTAGCTTTGTTTTGTGAAAGCGCAGGGAAAGTGAAACTAGAATTAATTACCCATCAAAAAATCCAACTGTAAATCAAATTTTGGTGGGGAATTAGACTTCATATTAAAAAGTGTGTGGGAGAAGGTATAGCATAGCAAGTTTATGTGTAGGCAAGAAAGGAAAACTGGATTGTAGAGATGTGCATGCTTAAAGGCATGAAAGGGGCTGTGATGTGCCCCTTCAGAGAAGAGAGGGTTTTCTTGCTTTTTGCTGTTGTCTACAGACCCTTTCTCATTGGAAATCCAATCTTGCTTTTATAACCTGTTTGGAAATATTTGCAAATTTTTCTACTGTAATTCCCTGTTGACTAACCCCAGTATCTTGATTGCTGTAGTAGAGAGGAATTTTCCTTCAGTTTATATCTTACCTGTTTATGGCTCTTCAACCCTCAGCCTTGAGTTCTGCTTCCACACTGCCTCGTCTGACCAGTTTCTGTCCTGTGATCAGCCTCAGAGCTGTTTTTGAAACCTGAGGCAGAATGACTGCTCAGATTTTTTTCAGTCATTCCCAGAGTAAGAATAATCACTATTCCGTCATCTCTGTAGCAGCCACATCTTATTTTTTGACCTGGTCTCTCATTTGTGTAAACAAAAATTATTTTCTTTAATTGGTAGATCCAGTTCAACCTGTCAGAAATTCTGTTACCATGGCCATTGTTCTTTATTCTTTAACAATCTATTTATTTAGGCTGACCAGTCTTTCCCCCTTTTGCAATTTCTGGATTCTCTCTTACATCCCTTGAAGTCAGCACTCATGTTTTAAGACAAGATCCTTCCCACTGTAGCATCACCTACCATTTCTTAGTAGTTCCTGCACCTTTTGTTAAGTAAGGTGTTTGTTCTATACATTTACTCTATGGAATGGCAGTGTAGATATTGTGGCTTCAAAAATCCTACTAGTGTTTTCTGACTTTCAGTTCTCCGTAATTTTATTTTCATTGAAAAAGAAAAAAAGTTAAATCAGTTTGTAGTGTGGCTTTTAAAAATAAAATAGTTGCGTTGTTTCATTCTGAATCTGGAATCACTTCAGCTTTGAATGAAACAATTACCCTTTATAAAGGTACTGAATTCTAAATTCTTGTGAAAACCTTCTGGGATGAAGAGCATTTTTGGGAATATGATGAAGAGATGAGACCATACCAGACACTGGAGAATGGGTGGAAGATGCTGGTGTTAAATGGTAAAGGAGGCTTATGAAACTGTCTTAATCCTAAACGAGAGAGTGATTATGTCCTGCCTTGGCATACATTCCTCTGACTAGGACTGGTGCATATCAGTGGTCTTTCCTGATCAAAGTGCCCAGGTATGAAGTCAAGAAAAATCTCTTTAAAAGCCAAGAAGTTAGAAATTACAAATCTCAACATCCAGCAACAAAGTTTTTTTAAAATTTGGCCATAGGAGTTCAATCCAGAGAGTTGTCTTGAAAGAGTTCTTTCCCTAGGGTATTTTATTCCACTCCAGTCAGCTGCTGAAAATAGGATTTGAGATACTTAGTGCCTAATAGATCTTTAAATGAACTTCGCTGGGGTACAACAGACTAAGGCACACACCTCTGACTGAAACATTTTGCCCCTGTCTTTATTTTAAAAAAAGTACATTTTGGATTAAAGGTTTGGGGTTTTTTAAGTGGTCAGGGTGTGCTTGAAAATGTACAGCTGAAAATTTAAAAGAAATATTTTTATTTCATTCATTAGCCTGAAAAGTGGAATAAAATCAAACTCGTGGTAACACAGGAAGATGTAGAACTAGCGTATCAGGAGGCAATGATGAATATGGCACGGCTGAACAGGACAGGTAAGAAGAGATGTGTGTGATGGAGGGGAGGGGTTGTGAGTATTTCCAATTCCATATCCATTTCATTTCACTGCCTTGGGGAATTGTGACACAGCCAATTTGCGCCTTGCATTCTGCCCCATCTCTCTGCTATTCAGTGTTAGTGAAACTAGCAAATTCAAATCAAACGCCCTCTTGTAATTATACAGCAAAAACACAAAGCTGCTGGATATGATTATGACTCATGTGAGTGCTGCGAGTAACATCCCAGTGAGTTAAAGGATGTTTTAAAGCGAAAAATATTGGATTTGTTCCTTATTTTCTTGCATAGAGAAGGCCTACTTTGTTCTAACTATGCTTTCCACTGTGTGAAGTATGTATGTTATATATTTTGGAAGTGTGTATGGAATATTTTTTTTTTCTCTATGTCTTTTTCCTATTCCTGTAGTAGGTTTTTTGTTTTGATTTTTTTTCTTTGAATTTTGGTGAAGAAAAGGTTCTGCTTTTACCCTAGAAGTTTTAATCCAGGATTTCCCTTCTTTGCTCAAAGTATCTTTCGGCAGAGTGGAGAATTGAGTTGTTTCCTTACTTACTTCTGAGGTGAAGGAACAGGAATAGTTAAATAGCTCTTTTCCCGTTTATTCAGTTTTCATTTCTTATGTCATCCCCCTGGTTTTTCATTCTTTGTCACAGCCTTCCAGGAAAGACAAACGACCAGCATTGTCTTACGGAAAAGAACTCGGTCCTGCTCGTGCATTGGGAAGCACCCAAAGAAAGTTTTTCTCTACTCTTGTCAGGCACTTTAAACAACACTTAAATATTCTTAACTAGTGCTATTGTCCTGCATGCACGGGTGCTCTTTCCCCACCCTGGAGCTGCAAATGTGCAGGAATTTAATGAATGTATAGGTGGGGAAGCTGAAGCCCTTCCCCCACGGCCGCAGGCTTTGTTCTTCAGCTCTTAAACTTTGTGTCCACATCTCAAGTTCTGATGTCAGCATTGCAGGGCGGCAGGGGAAGAGGTGTGAGAAGACTGACCTGTGTCTGGTCCCTGCCCTTAGTGGAGCAGAGCTGGGCTCAGAACCTCCCTGGCCCTCAGCTTTGGGAAGCTTGGATCTGAAGCAAACCCCTGTTTCTTAGACTTCCAGTATAAATGAGTAGCATGTGTTGAATAGACCATGCTCATAAAAGCAACTTCCATGACGGATTTTCAGCATGTTTTAGTATCTTAACTACGAACTGAATTTTTTAAGTATTACATGCACTATTGGTGAATTCCAGTTCTCTTCAAGCACGATTTTATTTATTTAACCTAACCTGGTTTGTATTAAAGGTATGCAACTTCATTCGGACTGTGCACAATATCATTAAGGCACTTTCCTGATAATTTGGTATTTTCTAATTCAGTGTTCTTTCCCCCCCCTCTCTCGTAGCTGCTGGACTCATGCACACTTTCAATGCACATGCAGCTACAGACATCACAGGATTCGGGATCCTGGGGCACGCACAGAACCTTGCCAAGCAGCAGCGGAACGAGGTGTCCTTCGTTATCCACAACCTGCCCGTCCTGGCTAAGATGGCTGCTGTCAGTAAGGCCTGTGGCAACATGTTCGGCCTCATGCACGGGACTTGTCCAGAGACTTCAGGTATGTGACAGCTGTGCCACCCTCTTCCTTCCCTACACCTGCACCTCAGAATTCCATTTCAAATGCACAAACACAAATTGGTGCTGTGTGTTCAGAGTCACAGTTGGTTTGGCACCTGGCCAAGCTAATGAGCAGCAGCCACACAGCTGTTCACAACTGCCTCCTTCAGCTGGCTTCCAAACCACCATCCTGTCCTGAATGCCTTCTGCTCCTGTATGGAACACTATTACAGAAACCCTTCAACCCTCCAGTTTGCAATTAGAAGTTAACGATGATTCTAAATTCTTTTGACACCTGCTTTTCTCTGTTAACTCTGGAACAGTGGATATCTGGAAATTCCACCACATCTGGTACAGTTTTTTCAAAAGCAAAGCCACTGGCAGTAGTTTTGCCTGACAAAAGGATGCTGTTTGGTTTGTTGCTATAAAATGTAGTGTTGGGTGGGGCAGTGTTGGCAGCTGAGGCCTTCTCTGTCCACAGTATACAGACATCCAAGAATACAGCTTAGAGATTTTCTCCTTTACCTTTATGAAATATGACTTTAGGGATTGTGACAAGCAGCAAAAAAAAATGTTCCTTTCTGACCCATTTATTACTTGAGCTAAGGAAAACTGCCACTTGCAGTGAAAGTGAGTACAACAGACTGGACTGAAAACCTGGCTGTGGACAAAAACACTTAGAGTCATCAGGTGATGAGAACTTCTGATGGTTTTTAAGTTGCCTTATTAAGAGTAGGCTCTTCTCTGATGAGCATGATCACTGTCATCTGCTGGATGTCTTTCTGCTTAACTTTTGCCTTGAATCTTCTGTTTAGTTTTTCTAATTTAGTCTGACTCTTCTTTCTCTTTGGGAAATGGAGAGATGTAGCAATTAATCTTTTTCTCTTATTTCATTTCCCTGCCATTTCTGGCTCTCCAGAAGTATTATCCATGTTCTCTGCAGTTCACAACAGAGGGGGCCCTTGAAGCAAAACAGTCTGAAGATCCGGAAAAAAGCATCACAGTGAGAGCAATAAGCTTTTCCCCTAACAAATACATAACTTACCCTGATCTGCTGAGTTGTTCCTTGGCCTTCTGTGCTTGAGCAGACACTCTGTCCTACAGAGACCGTGTGGCTCAGATGATGTGTAACAGGATATGGGATGTGAACCCTTTCCAAATCCAGAGTCAGAAGGGAGCAGAAATATCTGGTGGCAGCTTGGCAAGCTGTGTCAATAAGGTTGGTAGTACCAGTGAGATTCTTAAAACCCAGAAGCCCACATAGCTAGAGTGCCAGTAGCATTTATTATTTGGAAAAAGCCCAAAAAGTAGCATGATACAGAGCTGGAACTGCAAGGTGCCCTTCCAGGTGAGTGCCTGTAGTAGAGCTTTGGATAGCAGTTGGTGTGGGAATGGTTGAGCTGCAAACCGAGTGCTTATGTCCTCAGAGCTGCCTGTCCTGCACTTTGGGGATACCCAATTCTCTTTTCACTGCAGGAATGTAAAACAGTGCAGATGGATGCATTGCTAGGAAGTGAGAAATGCTTGACTTCAGATTCTCTTCTGGGAGTGAGAGCAAGAGGTCTTTTTGAAATGCTGAGCAGCTTGCATTGTGCAGAGATGGATGATGATGGGAAAAACAGCGAGACAGATCTGGTTGGTGGTGAACTGCCTGTGCCTCAAAACACATCTGTCTGATTTGATCACAGCGCTGTGTTTCTTTCATTAGAGGTGGCCACAGGGATTTGTCACAGGGCAGTGACAAAAGATCTGTCTGCCAGATCCCCAAAAGATCCATAGCCATGTGGATACACTGGCCAGGAAGCTGAATAACCACCCATAGGCTTTAGGCTTGCACTGCAGGGCCTGGTGTGTGTCAGCAGTGTGAGCTGGGCAGGCTGTGCTGGCATGGCTCGTTAGCATTCACACCAGGCTGTTTGCACACCTCCTGTCCTGGGCTTGATTTATGTGAAGGCCACGGCCTGCCTTGCTGTGCCTGATACCCAGCTGTGGGGAGGCCTGCTGGGGCTGCTCAAGGCTCTGCTTTCTCTGACACTTCTCTATTGGCTTCAACTTCTAGACACGCTCTGTCTGTAGCTTCTTCATCTGAGAACACATGTTTTTGAGCAGAGTGCACAGGCAATAAGAAATTTACTGGAAAACTATTTGAATGGATTTTAAGGTTATTGTGTTGGGGTTTTTTTCCCCTATGTGCATTTGCTGGGCACCTGTTGACAAAAGCCAGTGTTGAAAAGATGTATTATGTCATCTGTTCCATCCTTCAGGCAGTCTTGCTAATGGTGTAGTCTCCTAAAATTGCACTATTATATGATTCTGCACTCTCTTTTAGGGAATTCCTTGGTAATGGCTAAAGTTGCAGTCAGGCATTTGGTTTCAAAAGAATGAATTGTTTGTTAGAGTGGCTACTTGCAGAGATAAGTCACAGAGTTACTGTTTGGCACACTGATACATGTATGTATTTTTCCAGGCCTAATAACTTTTGGATGGTGTCAGATGACTCAGTGTAGTAGAGGTATCTCAGTAACTTGGTATTTGTGGAGATTGGGTGGAAGTAGGCAGATGGATGGAAAAGCAGGGCTGTGTCAGTGCCTGACTAGAGGCAAGGCTAATGATGTCATGCTGTTATAAGTCATTGCGGGAGAAAGCCATTAGCAGGAGCAAGGACTTGGTTTTGATTCATGAACTATTTGTATCTCTGCTCTTAATTACAGAGCTTTGCCTGGCTTGCTTTTTAAGTGTTCTGTGTCTACTTCCCTGCTTGAAATACTGCTTGTTAAAGCCAGCAATGTTCAAAGCCTCTTCCAAAAAAACCCCTTTTGTTCTTATAAAGATAAGCCAGGAGAGCCACCAAATATCTGCATCCTTTCAATTGCCAAAAAGCAGAGCAGCTGGGAATGCCAAGAGCACAGACTAGCCTAAAAAAGGTAGTGGAGAACTTTAAAGACCTACCCAAAGGGCTAAAGAGACTGGTCAGTGTACCAGAGAAATAACTATAATCCCTGCATACAGAAAGCCTGCTGCTGGTTGAGAGTAGCCCATAGCCTTTTAAAGCATTATTGATCAGACTGGGATGTAGTCAGCAGGTGGGAAGAGATTTTTCCCCCCCCCCACTGGAAACTAGGGGTTTGATCATGTTTTTGGTCTTGCCAGAGAATGATAAGGGGGTGTGTGTACAAGTGATACAAAATTGCAGGAAGAGCATGTGTGTGAAAAAAATTGAGTGAAGATTACTTTTCTGCTCTTTCTTGTTTCCTTTTTTTACCATACTTGCACATCTCCCTTCTAGCACCTCCTAGTTTGCACCTTCTCTGCACTGCCATTTGCAAACATCTCCCCTGACTCACTTGCATCATGACATAAGTTTCTCTTCAATTGAATTTAGAGGTTCCATAGGAATGTCACATAGTTCCTTTGCAATTGATTTGTCTATTACATCTGGAGTTGTTACAGCCACTGTCATTCAAGCTTATGGGTTTTTTGTTGTTGTGTTTGATGGAAATACCGGGATGTTATTTTGAAATGTCAGAGAGGTAGGCATTTTTTGGCTGGCACACTTTTCTTCATAATCTAAAAAAATTACTTTCACACTTCCACTTACCCTTTTGATTAACTCTTCATGTTCAGTAGCTGCTTCTTCATGGCCCTAAATGAAAAGTGTCTTTAGTCACCACTGAGGGGACTGTGTGCTCAGAAAAGCAAACATCAAGGTGCCCACTGTGCTGAGGAGTTGCCTATGGGTGAGGAGGATGTGGCACCTGAGCCCGGGGTGACCTGCTCAGCAGGTGGCCCTTTGTCCCAGAGCTGGGTCAAAGCTGGTGGCAGAACTTGGGAGGATGAGAAAGCTTTGGTTCAAACAGTAAGTGAAGCTCAGCAGGTGCCCAAATTCTGGGGTGTGTAAATCTGGTCTCTCCCTGTGTTCTCCAAACATTTTCAATTCACTTGCTAACCTATCTTTTTCAGTGCTTTGGGATTCTAAGAATGGAAGTGCTTTTGGGTCTAATTGTGGAATGGTGAGCTTGCTAACTCATTAGTGTGCTGCTTCTGAAAGCCTTCATTAGTAAATGAAGACATTTCAATTGTGTCTGAGGAAAAAAACATACAGGAAAGGCAAAAAAGGTTAGAAAATTGTCAGACAAAGGGGTCACAAGGGCTGTCACAGGGAGCACTGGATCAAGCCTGTGTTTCATGTTCTGCCTCTTGCATTCTCAGCAGGGCAGTGGTCCCTGCTTTGAAGAATGATTTCATTGCAGGCAACAGGATTACTCACAAAATCAGCTGCCACCAATATGTGGTTACAGGTATCTGCATATGACCTTTATCCAAAATGTTTCTGTATAGAGGCACTCTGCAGTCCTGTGAGGAAGATTACAATGCTGATGTTGTTTCAGTGTGTCATTTGTTGGCATCAATACCACGTCCTTTTGCCAACATCCTTTGTGTGCATTTGGCTTCATTTATACGAAACTAAACACTGCATTCAGGCACAGACATCTTGCCGTAGAGAAGAGCTCAGACTTCTCCTGTGTCTTTTCTTGGAGTCTTTGGAGTTCAGCAGATTCCACTGAAGTCACCAAGTGCTTGTCCAAGTCAGGCTCTGGCAGATCAAGGCTGGCATGCTTTGCAATCAGATGTTCTGATGCTCTGCTCTCTTTCTTTGCAGGAGGCCTCCTCATCTGCTTACCACGAGAGCAGGCAGCGCGTTTCTGCGCCGAGATCAAGTCCCCGAAATACGGCGAAGGCCACCAGGCGTGGATTATCGGCATTGTAGAGAAGGGCAACCGCACGGCCAGGATTATAGACAAACCCCGGATCATTGAAGTGGCACCACAGGTGGCCACTCAGAACGTGAATCCCACGCCCGGTGCCACCTCTTAATAGAGATGAATTAGCTGTTTGTTTTTGAATAGATCTATTCCCTTATCATCCTACAATTTAAAGAACTGTAAAAAGAAAAGAAAATTTGTTGTGTCTGCACATCTGGTGGCCTTAGGTCAGTTTATGAGTGGATACAAATAATAAAATCCATTGCCTTTTTTTCCTGTTACATTAACTGAAGATGCACCTAATCTTGAGGCAGCTTCTGAGTTGAGAATTATATTGTTATCCAATACTGTTGATTCATTTTGAATCTTTAGACACTTATCTCTTGCCGCATAGGCTCTTTTTAAAGGTGCTTTCACGTAGCACAGACATTACCAGTAGTAGTGTCGAATAGCAGTTTGTGTCCTTTCATTATGTGTATATTTATCATGAATCTAATTTTGATGCCTTGAGTGATATTCCAGAAAGGCAATAAATTGACAAGAGACGCAGTGGGTTACCCAGTAGTAAGAGGTTGCATGATTGCATTCAATCTTCAATTTTTAAAAAATTTTATTTTATTTTCTAAATTTTATGGTAAAGTTTAGTCTTACCAAGAGCATCTACGACCCTGGACATTGCTTGGTAGTGCACTCAGTTTAAACAGCAAGTGCTGACTATTTGCATGGAAAGCGCTTCAGAGTCGAAGGAGTAATTTTGAATTTCATTATTTGTAGACCTGACAATATTTACTGTATTATCAATGATTGTTTTCTTTATTGATAGTAAGGACAAATAAATCTCTTTTTTTTTTTTTTTTTGCAACGTGATTGGATGTGCTATAGTGCAACAAAGGTTTTGCAGACCAAAAGGAGGTTACTGTATAATATTCATTTACAATTCACTATATAAATAACTACACAAATAATTTTTAAATATAATCAAACTAAAATAAACCTCTGTTCTGTGGATGGTAGTGTTTAATACATTTTATATTTTGTATAGTGATTACAAGCCTTTTTTGTTTCTTTAAAAATCAGCAGCTGTTTAGTATAATACTTAGTATTATTTTGTTCTTTGCTCAAATACAATTTTCTGCACGCTTTTGTGATCTGTGTTTAAAACCAACATTGCCAACAATGCAGCTTGAACTTAAGCTTGTTATTCAAAATAAATATTTAATTTTTTTTATTGCTCTTGTATAAGTGCATGAACTTTTTTGATTCCTATCTGAATTATTCACTAGCAAGAGGAGAAATCCTAATTTTTAAAAATTTTATGGCATGTGTGATTATATTGATAACTGTGATCACTCCTTGAATCAGTTCTCCAAGCTGTGATGTCCAGTGGTAATGTCGAGTAAAGCTGAGGGCAAGTAGGTTATCTCCAAGTATATTACCCACTTGATTTTGTTTATTTTACTTACCAGCACCAAGTCTGCAACATTTTGAATTGTTTCCCCTGCAAGTGCTCCTGTGCCTGCTGTCAGCAAGAGGAGGGCTCGTGGAATGGATGCTGGAGCTCGATTTCCCAGCCAGCACAGGGAGCTGCCCCTTGCAGCCTCACTGCTGACCCCGCTCTGCCCAGACACTCCCTGCTGTCCTGAACTGCACTGAACCCGCTCGTGGAGCTTCTCCCAAGTTCTGGAATTTGCTCCTTGATATTCAGACCAGCAAGAAGAAAATCTTGGATATTTGTTACTGCAGCAAGAATTATAAAGGCTTCCATCTATAAAGAACGAGTTACTGGGTCAGATTGAATCTTGTGCATCATGCACGGTTTAAATTTCCAGTCTTCCTCCTAATGGCATCTCTGGCAAAACTTGGCTCATCTTTTTTCCACTCAGTAGTGTTTTCAGCAGACACCTTTTGCAAAGCTAGAATGTTTTTTTTTTAAATTCCCCCCTTGTGAGTAGCTTAAACCACACTGTCCCTCATGTTCCTTTTCCTGGAAGAGAAGTCTGAGAGTTGTG
Source organism: Lonchura striata (assembly GCF_050655825.1). Classification (NCBI taxonomy): domain Eukaryota; kingdom Metazoa; phylum Chordata; class Aves; order Passeriformes; family Estrildidae; genus Lonchura; species Lonchura striata. The sequence goes on from NC_140741.1 coordinate 69,951,164, forward strand.
GATTCACCACAAAACCTCAAAGCACTAACCAAGTTTTGCTGTTAGGTTTTTCACAGCAGTTCTGAAATTAAAGTATCAAAACCCAGTTGTGCAAAAAATACTGATTTAATTTTTTTTTTTCCTGCTGTTCTGTGATGTTTGTTCTGTTCATTTTCTTTAGGGTCGTGGGCAAGACTGTATCTATATAGGTTCTTTTAATTAAAAAAAAACCTCTTAAGTGGATCAAATGGGTGCAGAACCAGTCGAGTTCTGCATGGAGGTGCATGGGTCAGTTGTAGTTGAGACTGGCACTGGATGTGTGCCAACTCCCCTCCAGCAGAAGAAGGTCCTTGTCGGTCGATGCTGTTTGGTTTTTTCTCTTGTCCTTGCCCTGCATGACAGAAGGGCCATTTCCAAGGTAAGGTGGCTGAAGGAGGCTGCGTATCTCTGGACATTCGGAAGAAGATTTCCTGTCACGCCGCTGGAAACAGCTACAAGGAAAACCTCTCGGGTGAGCCGATTTAAAAAACTCTCCCAGTGCTTCCTGATGGCTGGAATTTACATCCCAAAGCGCTTCCTGGTGCGCCGCTGAGTGAGTGATAACTTGGGAAGTCCTCTGTGAGCATCACTTTCGTTGACGAAGTTTTATGGTTTTTCTAAATCAGAGATGGTAGATCCCAGTGAGCTGTAGGAGGATATATTGTAAGGGCCTGGCAAGTCCTAAATCCTTCAGTATTAAGCTCACTTCGAGATTCCTCTTAAATGAAGGGGTTTTTAAGATGCTGGTGTCAAAAAGCTGTGAGACAGCAACAGTGAAAAGCTGTTTTTAGTAGCCACGTCCAGTCATTTATACAAACATAATGTACTTTGTTTGCATACACGGGAATCTCTGCATGCACCAGCTCCCATTCCTGCTTGTAAAACTCCAAGTTACTAAAAGAGTGGAGAAAAAAAAAATCTTTATTTGAAAAGAAAGCATTTAATAATTGAAATATTCACTAGGCTAATCAACACATTTGATAAGTAGTATATATTTTTGGAAAATTTGTAACAGTTGCTGCTCTTAAGCCTGTTGTTTTCCTCAGCGTTTTGCTTTCCCCTGCATCAGGGAAAAACAACACTTTAAATCTGTGCCAGTACATAAAGCCAGAATAGTTTGGTCCTTTTTGTTAGTTTTTTTTTATTATTATTTCATATTCTGCTCTAAATTCAGGATTAAATATTTTCTAGTAAGGAGATAATGAAAATTAATGTGACTGCTGTGGTGAGAGGGCAGCAAACCTGAGTTCCCACAGGGAATTGGGTGGGCACGGTGACTGATACTCAGAGCTTCACTGACTTTTCACTGAAGTTAGGTGAACAGCTGGGAAGAGCCACCTGAGTTCATATCTGCATTCTGACCACGAGATGTGATTGCAACCCCTGTGACTGGTGCTTAAAAAGCAGAAAGGTAATAAAATATCCTTTTGTTCAGCCCTTCAGTAGGCGTTTTTCCCAGCTGAGTGGTCATGAGGGAGAACAGGATCCCTTTGGGCAGCTGTGGACATCAATAGGAGCAACATGTCCATGAGGGAGACTTTTCCTTTCTGGCTCACTGGCTGCTGAGGTTGGCTGGCACCACAAGCGCCAGCCACAACTGGGGTTCTTACACTCTCTGCTCAGAGCACTGGTGGATCCAGCTGTCTCTGGTATTTCCAAAGGGATGTGTCAACAAGGTATGGGTGGGCACCCCCAGCTGAGAAGTTTGGACAGCTGCAGAGGAGCCTGGCAGTAGCTCCTCCTTAGGGTAAGGATTGCCCAAAGCTTGGAATTCGCAGAGGCCAGGAGCTGAAGCAAAGCCCAAGGCAGAGAAGTCATCAAGACCCTTGACCCTTTCCATGTCCTTTGTCACTATGTTCTCTGGTTAATCCACAGCTCCCTTTCCCTCCTCCTCCTTCCTTCTACCATCCATAGAAGCCCTTCTTGACTCTTCTGATGATGAGAAATGAACCTGCGTGTTGGTGGTGGGTTTTGTTGTTATTGTCTCATCAACATCTGTTTTCCTTGGCATCTCAGTTAAAAAAGCTAATTTTGCTGAGTTGGAGCAGCTGCCACTTGCCACCACAGTAAATTAAGCTTTCAGAAGACCTCATCTTTGGAATTACAGTTCTGATCATAATGTGGATTTTAATAGTCAATTGAGATGCTTATTAAATTATAAGACTCTGCATTAGAAATGTTCCTGTGCTGCTGGAGGAATCTCAATCGTTTAGTTTTTATTAGTTTTGTGATTTAATGAACAGAAAACATTAAAACAAAAAGCCAAATGCAAACCATCTGTATAAAAATATTCTATGAAATTCAGGAAACTGACAGACATGGCTATAAAAGTACTTTACAAAGACACAGCCTCTTAAATGCCATCCATTTTAATACAATGATTAATGCCACCATCAGTTTCCTCAACAAAGAAAATTTCTCCCTTGTTTCTTTTCCTGGGTTCATGAGATTCAGCTTGTATTTCAGTGATGCTTATCAATGGATTTGAAAATTATTCACTCTGGACTGTTTAGATACAAAGGATGGGGGTTTTTTTAGGTGTCCACACACTTCAAATTCTAGGGGGTGTGGCTACACCACAAGCAGCTACACCACTGCGTGGTGCTCACAGAGGCCGAGATCGATCTTTTGTTGTGTTAAAGTTCGATCCATCAGCAGGAGGGTACAAATGCAGGGCAATGCCCTCAGCCACCCGCTGCTCCTGCCAAGGTGGGCGAGGTGTTCTGGATTCTTTGGTGTGTGATAAAATACAACAGGGCAGTCCAGTGACACGGGAATCGCTGGTATCAAGATTGCCAGAGAGGTTGTATGTAAAAGGAATAAGGGTATTTAATGCACAGAGGTATTAGGCTTTTTTTTTTTTTTTTTTTTTTTTTGAGGCTCTTCTTGTTTAAATATGCATATATTAGGAAAAGATTCTTCATCCAGAGGATGGTTGGGCACTGAGACAAGGCTCCCCAGGGAAGTGGTCACAGCACCAAAGCTGTCAGAATTCAAGAAGCCTTTGGACAACATTCTCAGGCACAGGGTGGGATTCATGGGCTTGTCTTGTGTTGGATTGGTGGTTCTTGTGGGTTCTTTCCAACTCAGAATGTTCTATGATTCTATATATATTTATGTAAGTGTGTATTATATGTATATAAAAGCATCTTAGTTCTCCTAAATCAGTACAGCCAAATCCCTTCTTTTTATTCATTTTTTACAGGTATGAAAGACACCTTTGCATAAGATGTTGTCAAACACATACCTGTGGAAGAAATATCTACATTGCAAACAGGTCCATGCCACAACAGGCATGTGCACTATGATTCTGCTTCATCTTTTTGATGGGGCTTTTACCTAAACTTTGATATGTATGAGATTTATTGAGGTTCCTGTTTCAGTTTGGATTGTGAAAGCAATTGCAGTATAGATCTAAATTATATATAGGCCTTTCAATGCAGTTATAATTAGAAGTTCAATAATAAAGCTATTACTCTAGTTGCTTTTTTTTTTTTTTTTTTTGTTTCCCCTCACTAGTTTGATTTGAGGGACTTTTAACTTTCTGTTTTCTTATGACTAAGAGTTCTATGGCTCAGGAGTCAAAGGTCTGATTTTGTTGGCAATGAAGGGTGCTGTTACTGCTGCTGCTGTTGTACCTTCACAGTGCCTGTACTCTTGCCTCTGTGACTAAACAAAATCGTTTAGAGGGCTTTTTCCTGGGTTCCCAACCTTATTTGTCCCACTTCTGTGAACAGCCTATTCTGTTATGCCCCTGAAGAGAGTGACTCCACCAAGTGTACCGTAAAAGCCATAAAACATGAAAGCACCACAGACTAGAGCAGTTTGTAAACCTGCTATAGTTTACTTAAATCAGTGGGAGTTTTGCCACTGAGTTTTAAGGGGAAGCAGCTTCCAGGATACAGGTTATGTACAGGAGCCCTTCCTACCGATGCCTTGGCTACTGTTTATCTGCAGCACTAACAGGAAGCTTCGTGTATTGACAGCTGAGTTTCACCAACATGTCACCCCAGATTCCAGCAAAACCTGCTGCAGAATGGGAGTTCAGCTTCCTAAAGCAGCAGTAAGTAGAATTTTGCTGCACTCCCTGTCATCGTGGGCCTGCCTGGAGCTACAGGAGACTCGTGATGGTGCCTCTCTGGGAGCAGGGCTTGGACTGCTCAGGAGTGAGGGTCTTATGGACAACCTGGCAGGAGTGAGATCTGTTTTCACACTGGGGCTGCAAGAATCTCTCCAAACGTTTTCATGGAGGGATCAGGTGAACTCTGTCGGTCTCCTTAGAGACAGGAGATAAGGCATCGATCCACGCCGGCCTCAGCAGTGCATTGTGCCAATCGCTGCTCTCCGCACGGGGCTGATGAAATTCACACCTGGCAGAGAATGGGGAAAAAAAAAATGGGAGGCGGGAGGGCGAACGTAAAGAAATCCGCAGGGAAATTTCCAAGCTCTCCGCAAGCCCGGCCTGGCCTCCCTCAGGCCCGTTCCGCCCGGGGGCGCTGCCGGCCCGCGGCTCTGAGGGCGCCGGGTCCGTCACGGCCGCCCCGCGCCGGGCACGGCGGCGGGACCCGGCTCTGAGGGCGGCGGCTGCCCTCACGCCCTGCCCTTCCCTTCCCACCGCCGCTGCCCTCAGGCCCTGCCCTTCCCTTCCCACCGCCGCTGCCCTCACGCCCTTCCCACCGCCGCTGCCCTCAGGCCCTTCCCACCGCCGCTGCCCTCACGCCCTTCCCACCGCCGTCCGCGCCTCCCGGCCGACCCGGGGCTCTGAGGGCGCTCGGCTCTGAGCATGCGGCGGCCCCGGCTCCGCCCCGGCCGGGACAGCGCCGAGGCGGCCCGGGCGCCATGGAGCGGCTCGGGGAGCGCTCGGCGGCCCGGCTGGCCGCCGTGCTGCGGCACCTCTCCCCGCGGCCGGCAGCGGCCCCGGCTCCGGTATCCTTCCTGCTGTGGGATCGGGGAGGGGCGGCAGCAGCACGGAGCCGCCCGTGGGCCCGTGGTGTGTCCGACAGGGACACCGGCCCGGGAGGGACACGCAGGGCCAGCCCTGCCCGGTGTCCTGGTGCCGAGGACAGCCTGCCGTGGCACCCCCGACTGGAGTTTTGGGGTCAGTGCCCGACCCACCCCAAAGCCTCCCCCTGAGCTCCAGCCCCGCGGGATGTGGGAGCCGGGATGTGCATCTCGGCAGTGCCCCAGCACAGCCAGAGGCTTCCCTGCAGCCAATTTTCCTCCTAGAGATTCAACTCCGCCTGACTTAGGAGTTGCACGGCAAGTCACAGATTCCCTAGAAAGGTACAGACTCGACTGATAGAGCAGCAGCAGGAAAAACATCAAGGTTTGGTTTGTGAGCAGGAGCCGAGGTGAAAATGTTGGAGGCTGCCAACATAAGGCAAAGGAAGCCTGGGTATAAATAAGTTTTTACGTTGATATGTCTGTGGTTCCAAAAGTTAAGTGGAGACTTCTTGCTGAGAATATTTTTAAAGCTGCTGTCATAAATGTTGCTTTAAAAAAAAAAAGCTTTTTCACAGAGCAGAACGCTGACAAGTTACCTCTGAATTATAATACATAGAAGAGAATGATCAAACAGCTTGTAGAAGTCCTCAAATCGATTAAAAATATGAAGGCAAATGGATAGTTGACTTAGACAGACATAACACAAATAGAAACATAAAATTAGGAATAAATGATAGGAAAAACACCCTGGTTGTAAAATACAGGAAGCAAGGAGAGGTGCTGCACAACCTGTTTGTTTTTAAATCTGGGTCATGATGCAAATTGCTTTGGGCAAAAACATGACTAAGCTGGGCTGGAGCAAGAAAGGTGTGTGGATAAAGTAAATGACAGACTCTGATAGGAATAGATATATTTGATATATCAAATGGTACATCGGTTCACTGGTTTTGTTTTAATTTCTGCGCCTCGTGGTTTCAGTTGTCCAAGCAACCCAGACTTGTCCTCTGAATGTTGCAAAGTGTCAAGAGCAAAACCAGCGAGAGGAAGAGGCAGTGCAGAGCCTGGGAGGAAGGTGCTGAAATGGAGTCCAGTGCTGAGTGGACTTGCCTGCTGTCCTCCCATTCAGGGAGATTGAGGTGCTGAGCAGGGCCCCGTGCTGGGGTTTAGCCAGTGCCTGTGTCTCTGTCAGCTGTCTGTGGACATTTAGGAGCCTGAATGATCAGGAGTCCCATATTCACTGAAATTAGGCCTGAAGTGTGGTGTATGGGGCACTGGTGCCCTCAGTTGGGGGATTCCTTGCTCTGGGACCTCCTGTGGCAGTTGCCAGCTGGTCTCCCCATGTTCTTCTCTCTGTCTTCCACCCAGTTCCCAGCACCTTTTCCTCTCTCTGGCTCATCATTTTTGCCAAACATTTTTGCATGTGTTGTTCTTCTCCCATTGTATGTGACTCTTGACAAGATAATATTTAAGCTTCCTGGTGTGGGGACCGCACGCACAACTGGTGTGATGAAACCTATTTCTCATTCCCAAAGCATTCATGGTTTTATGAGCAATAGAGGATAGTCAGTGGTTTTCATAAAACCCTGAAGTAAACATGCATGTGCAGACCAAAAGATCAGCATGAAAATGCTCACTTTCGTTATGGATGGCACTTCAATACCATGCATAAAGCTCTTGTGGGGCTTCTTTAGCAAGTGGGGTTTAATTGCCCTGTTGATGAGAATGTGTCTCTGCATAAGAGAAAACAAATGCTTTTTTAAAACCTGTTGGAATGACTTGAAGTGGAGGACAAGCCTAAAACTCTCTTCCTGCTATGCCTGTCATTTCAGGGACCTGATCTCTGCAGTAACTGGTGAGATGGTGAGGGTTTGCAACACTGTAGGAGAATGTGAAACCTCAGGTTTACTCCTATTGCTTTATTGTTTTAGATTCTTTTCATTTATAGAATATTTTGTATTATAATTTATTATTACAGAAGCATTGATTGAGTGTCCAGCACAGCACCTGCCTTTAACATGAACAGCAATGTAGGATCAAGGACTCGTGCCTGTAGATAATGTTCTAATCTATTTTGATTGATTATATATTCCTTAATTCTCTCCCCAGATAAGCATTCCTACTTCAGCCCAAGTCAGTGTTGTTCCTCATTCAGGGAGGTTTTGGTAAGCTCCATCTTCCCTGGTAGAGATGAAAGGAAAACAGCCTTCAGAGCTGAGCTCTTTCTTCCCCCAAGCACACGTGTTGGTCACTAGAGGTGGTTAACGTCTCCCTCTGTGTCCCAGCTACACCCTGGACAACGATCTGCTGACCACAGAGCAGAGGCAGTTCTATGAGGACAACGGGTACCTGCTCATCAAGAACCTCGTTTCTGACGAGGACATTGAGCGCTTCAGGTACGAGGCACTTGCCTGGCAGGCTGGGGGAGCTCTGGGAAGTGGAGGTTGTTGAGTTCTTCCAACATGGACATTCCCTCCTTCTTGCAGGAAGGAGTTCTTGAGGATCTGTAGAAGAGAAGTGAAGCCACCAGGAATTATGATTATGAAAAATGAGTCCCTGAGATCCCAGTTTGGTCAGTCTGAAAATGTGGTTAATAAAGTGCAGGACTTCCAGGAAGATGAAGAGCTGTTCAGATACTGCACTCTTCCAGAGGTAAAGCAAGGAAAGGGTGGTGGTGGTGGAAGAGCCTGTATGGAGGCACCTGACCCTACAGGTCACTCCCATAAATACACAAGTGAGGAAGGAAGACCAGGTCAGCTTTTAGGAGTGTTCTGCATGAGCAGGGGATGGGTGGAGGTTGGGGCAGAAGACTTAAAGCAGTGCTGCTCTGCCCCTGGTGTGGAGCCAGTCAGGAATGTGACTTGGCCAAACTGTGCCAGGCTAGAGGGACAGATCAGCCACATCTTCTGAATGTGTTTTATCCAGGCAAACATCTGTCCCAGGGCAGGTCCAGCCTTGCAGCCAATATTCATGTGGCAGATTTAGCTCTGTGGGGGTACCCTTCCCATCTTCAGCAGCCTGCAGCACCCTCTTCCCTCTTGGCCTCCTCCCCCCATTCCCATTTGTGTGCCAAGCCAGATCCTGCCTCCTGTCCTGCATCCCTCCATCCTCCCTGACCTCCTTTTCCTGTACCCTTGTCCTCAGCCAAACATCCAGCTCCTAGTGCTTCCTCAGCAATATTTCCTCTTGTTTTTCATGTTTCTGATTTTTTTTCCTAATGTTTTCTGCCTTGTAGGTCCTCAAATATGTTGAGTGCTTCACAGGGCCAAACATCATGGCAATGCACACCATGCTGATAAATAAACTTCCAGATTCTGGTAAGGAAAATTTGGATTAGAGGAAAATGGATTAATTATTGTGTGTATTCCAGAATTGAACTTAGTATTTTAGAAAAGCTGTAAAAAAATTAAACCCAAATAACACAGAAAATTTACAAAGCCATTTTGGTGATAGTTTGGTTTATTTTTACCTTGGTTTAATGAGACAACATGAGAAAACACAGGAGAGTTTTTGAGGCTGCACAAAGTCTAAATAGTATGGTAAATGAGGCAAGTAGAAATGTCCTAACTGTATCTATTTAAGGGGCAAAATCAATGGCAAAGTAAGTATATAAATTATGTTTATAAGGCTCTTCTGGTGTGGATGATGTTTCCATTTCCATGGTGGGGGGAAAGAATAACAAGCAAAACTTCAAGAATATTTATTTATGTTTAGACTTCATGGAAGAGAGCCTCTAGGGCAGAGATTCTCTGTGGAGGCTGCAGTCAATAAATTGAGATTTTTTTTCCCTTCTTTTAAAGAGAAGGCTAAATAAACATGAGCAGGGTGCAGCACAGACAGGGTTGATTCTGCTTGCATCACAGCAGTACATCCAGTGCCTGCAGACAGCACAGCTGTTGGAAGCTCTTTGTGCAACACTGTGCAGGTTAAAGTTCTCACAACTAGAGAACAGCCAAAATGAGTGATGAAAATGTGTGGTGATGGTGGTGAAGGCCAGCAAAAGGAAACTTCTGAGGGGTCACAGAGCCAAGCAGCCTCCTGGCTTTCACTGTGTGACCCAAGAGCCATTTTGGGTCCATTTTGGGCAGGGGTGGCAGCTCATCTGCTTGGCTTCCATGGCTGGGCTGGAGCAGGCACTGAGTACACCGAGTGATCCCAGTGGGAAGCAGCAGCTCCTTAGGATGTGCCACACTGGTTTAACAGGAAGGAAAAGGTGTGTCACATGTGATGAGGCTGAAGGTTTCTGCACCTGTGTTGCAGACAAGCAGACCTTCCTGCACCCCATGCATCAGGACCTGCACTATTTCCCGTTCCGGCCGGCGTCCCGCATCGTGTGCGCCTGGACCGCCATGGAGAGGGCTCACCAGGACAACGGCTGCCTGGTCGTGCAGCCAGGGACACACAAGACAGCCCTGAAGCCTCATGGTTATCCAGAGTGGGAGGTACAGAGTCTTGGAGGGCTTGGGAAGGCATGCAGGAAGGGGATGTCTTTTGGCTGGGAAGGACTCACTGTAGGGGGAGGATGTGCAGGTTAGAACTGAGGTTTTCAGTGATTTCTTTTTTCTGTTTATGCAAATATTGACATTGATTTGGGAGAGAGTATCTTGGGTGACCTCACTCTGTGTGATGTGGGTAGATTTGCCTCTGTTCCCACCTTCACCTGGAGAATGTCCTGCACGTTGTGACATGACAGTATAAACACATGCCAACGTTTTCCACTGCCCTTACCAAGTCTGAGGGCTCTGTCTCCTCCTGTTCCTGCCTGGTACCATGTGTACTGTCCCAAAGAGGAGAAGTCTGACAGTAAACAGCTGGATGGAATAAAATACCAGGTGCAATCTTCCTCTTAAGAGTGTGTGTTTCCTGGCCTGGACTGTCATTGGTGATGGTTATACCAGGAGCAGAAGTCTGGACTCCAGCAGGGGCATCAGTCCACCCTTGTGGGGTTTCCCAGTGGTCTTCTCTGTTCTCTCCAGCTGAGAATGCCTTTGTCCAAATCCAGCTGCAGAAAATACAAAAGGTGTCATTTTTGTGTGTGTCAGGCTTGAGGTAGAAGGACTAGTAAGCAATAGTCAGACTTCTAGCTTGGCATATGGAATACTCTCTCCAGGGGAAAGCAGTTTCCTAGCTGTCCCTGCTGTGCTCTGAGAATCAGCTCTTCCTCTAATTCTAGCTGAGTGATTTCAGTTCAGCCTTTTTCTTTCCTAGGGTAAAACCAACAAACTTTTCCATGGGCTGCTTGATGAGGATGAGAAGATTCCCAAGGTTCACCTTGTCATGGAGAAGGGAGACACAGTGTTCTTCCATCCCCTGCTCATTCATGGCTCTGGGATAAACAGGACATCAGGTTTTCGAAAGGTAGGAAAGCATCTCTTGATACAGTTTTTTATATTCTTGATTTTTTAAAAAAAATTATCCAACTGTCCCCCTATTTTTATCCCTCACCTCCTTTGAATACTTTCTCAGTTCATGAATATGTGGATGAATATTTTAAAGAGTTTTTATCTTCCTAATATACTTCAGCAGTCTCTTGTTTATTTATTATTTTATTTTTAAACATCTGTCTTCTGTAAGAAGAGCATGCTGTGCAGCTGCTTGATAAAAACAGAACAGGAGTAGAAATTAGATGTTGAATCTATGTTTAAATTAAAGCCTGTCTGGCTGTAATTGCTTTTCTGAAAGTTCCCTTTCAGCTGTCCCAGATACCAGGACTTTACCTAATTTTTTTTCCCTGTCTTCTTGGTATCCCATCTGGATAACAGGAGTCTCCATGATTCAGTAAATAATATTTATTTACATGATTGCACAACCCATTTTTCTATAAAAGATTTGTTGACATGCATGATGATTTAACTGAAACAGGGAAAAGGGCCCTCCTTTGTAGGCCTGGTCCTGTCTCAGAAGGGATTCATCCAGGCACTGCAGCACGGGCTGCTCTGTTTTGATTTTGGTTTGCCTATTGTGTGGCCTCTTCTTTCAGCCCCTGTGTCGGTTGGTGGATTCAAAACAAGTGAGTTGTGACCCTAGGGTGCAGGAACTAAGAGCCCTTCCAGTACACACAGGTCTGCCTCAGCCCTGACTATCCCTATTTGCACTCCAGCTGCTGATATTCTGAGATCAAGTAGGACAGCTCATGCTGAGGGAGTGAGGGTGAGAAGGGAAGGAAGAAGAGCAAGAGAAGGAGGTCAGCAGCAGGAGAATTTCTCCAAGGGGACACTCTCCAGAGCACTTGGAAAGGAGGAAGGAATTTTCTGACATGATCTGTAAGGAAGGAGTGATGTGTCCACAGTCTGCAATGCACTAGGGTTTTTTCCAGCAGTTGTTTGTAGTTGATGTGACAGTGAGTGACACCCACTTTCCTCACACAGAGCATCAGCTGCCACTTTGCCAGCTCAGAGTGTCACTACATTGATGTCAAGAACACAACTCAGGAGCACCTGGAGAAGGAGCTGCAGGAAATGGTTTGCAAGAAATATGATGCAACTTCTGTGGAGCTGAAGGTGAGAGTTGGCTCAGTGCCCTTTGTTACACACCAGGTCAGTTCCCCTTCCCAAGTCTCTCACTGGTGCTCTTTGCTATGCCTAGTTGGCAGATCAGGCTGTACCAGGCAGAGGTGCTTGGCAGGATAAAAGACCTGATGTTCAGAGGATGACTGGCAGACCTTTTGGGGGCCTTTTTCCTCATAATGCCTTGTTCACTGGCAACCCCTTCACAGCCATTGATCTCCAGAAGTTTCTTCTGAAGCTCTACTTGTAATTAAAATAATGTGGTCATTTACCCTGAATTCAAAACTATGAGTTGGAATAAATTCAGTGCCTGTCCAGTTTTTATGTCCACAGTTCTTACAATCCCCCCACTAATGGTAGGTGGATTTTCCTTTTAAAACAAGTAGCCACATCTGATTACAATAACAAATGGATTTTTTTTTGCTTAAATATAATCCCACATCAGTCGTTTATACTCAAGGCTATGGCACGTTTGTCAGCAGTAATACACATTTGCCTCAAAAAAAAAAAAAAAAAAAAAAAAAAGGGACTAATGGACTCTTGCTGAACAACTGAGACCATTGAGTAAAATACAAAGCAAATGTAAATGCTTCGGGGATCCAGCCACTGAAAGAAAAATAAACCTTGTTACTGGGGTGAAAATGTTCTGAATATTTTAATCTGCAGCAGTTCCCAAGCATGTGGAAAGCCAGTATCAAGGCAGTAAAGTCTGGATGTAAAAGCAGCAATTTTCTTTTAAAATGTACATGGTTTACAATATTTGGAGCTTTCTGGAGGGAGTGAGTTTTATTTTCACCCTTGGCATTTTTGTGTTGTTCTGCGTGTTTCCCTCCAGTGTGCCTGGGTGTGGTGGGGTGCCCAGCTGTGTTTTGCCAGCAGATCTTTCATGTCTGTAAAGCCACAGCTTGCTTGGCTTTCAGTTCCTGGGGTTATTTAGGTGCTTGGTGAAATCCAAAGGGATGTGTAGTGAGGCTCTCTGCTTCTCCCGAGTGGAAATGAGGTTGTTCTTACAAACCCCAGAGAAGTCTCTGTATTCACGTGTAGCTTTAAGGATTTTTTTGTAGAAGGAGTTTTCTCCTAGAGGAGTGCCCAGGTCTTATTTCACTTTCACAAGATGATAAGAACTAAGTCATCTTCTACTCCCATCCTGTAAACTGGAATCCTGGTCACTTTTTCTGTGACCAGCCCTCAAGGTGTTTTTCCTTTGTCTCATTTTTGTTTTGAAGGACTTATGGAACTTCCGAGCACGGCTTGTGCAAGGGGAAAGAATCAACCTGTAGAAGACTCCGTGAAGAGCAGGATGGAAAACATGGGCCTGAGAATGAGCTTCTCTGAGGGGAGAACACAGACCCTGCCTGGGCAGGCAGAATTCCCTTTGTTGACCTCTGTAATGGTAACTTAGCCAAATGCTGCACTGCAAAATTGTTCTATGCTAATTCATAATGATTCCACTGAGCTTGGACAGCTGATGTATGTCAAAGGAAGCCTAACCTAGAAAAACAGATTTCCTGCAGGTGTCTTAGACAATTGAAGAATCAAAGTCTTGAAAGAACACCTTGATTTTCTTGGTGTTTTCATTCTTGTTTCTTAAAAGCTTTTAACCATGACACATCTTTAGAATGATGCTGTACCAACATAAGAGTTTATGCAAGAATTTGCAGTATTTCCAACTTCCTTTCCTGTGCCAAAAAAATTAAAAAATTCCATTTCAGACAAGCCCTCAGTGACATGGGGAGTTACTAGTGTAGCTGATGAAGATGTGGGTGTTAGTACCAGCAGAATCAATGGTGTAAGCAAGTGGCTAAAGAGAAAGCAGCAACCACTCACAGAGAAAAAATGGGATTTATGGACAGGAATATGACTGCTGGTAGAGTTCCTCAAGCATGGCTTGGCGTGGCATCATACCTGACCAGGCAGCTCTGGGACAGGTGAAATAGGAGTCTGACAGTGTTGGGAGCTTCTGGGCCAACAAAGCAGCCTCCCACTGGCCTTGCACAACTGATCCAAGGCTGTGTGAAACGAGGAATCCTTTGAGTCTGGCAGGTCTGGGATAAGGAGCCTTTGGCTGCTGCCAGGTTGAAGAAATGTTTGGATGCACCCTGGATCGCAGTGGTGGCAGGGTGGAGTGATACACACTGAAATGATCCTCTTGCCTTTGACAGTGTTTTTCTTTGCTTTCTGAAAGAGTCTTTAACTTTCAGACTCTGTTTTTTGAAATGAAGAATAAACCAGAGCAAAACTGCACTTGAGGGCTGTGTTGTGTCATTGCTGCTGTTCAGAAACTGGTGCTGGGGATGTCATTGAACACCCCAGTGCAAAGAATCAATGTTCAGCTTGTTTTCACTCCCCCCCCAATCCACCCCAAAAAGAACCAAAGGCTGCAGTGATGGGTTCTTGTGGCACCTTGTGCATCATTTTGTGATTCTTCATCTTCGTGCAGCATATCTAGGTTTTCTTGTTTGGTTGGTTTTTAAAGAAGGTGAGGTTTAAGCACAATTAAGTGTTGGTCCTACACCCTTGGTGATGGAGTGAGGTGTCAGCACTGTGGTTCCCACCTGGAGCCAGACATAACCTCTCAGCAGCTTCTGGTTTGACCACAACACCAGAAAGTGATGAGAGTCACTTAGGACAGACCCCTAGCCTGGCTCAGCGAGTGATTTTGGGTGTCCTGGTTCCCCATACCCTCTATAACCCTGGCACTGATAAGAGAGCATGGCCCAGGTGGGTGATTTCCAGTGAGCTGGAGATCCCTCTGGTGATTTTGCCGAGTCCTTTCCATGGGATTTTTGTGAGAACTTGGTGTATTCTGTCTGGTTCACAGCACAGGACTGATGGAGAGACTTCCCTGTCTGGTGTCACTGGTGGAGCTGGGTTGACTGCAGAGGGAGCTGTGACCACAGAGAAGAGCTAAAGGTGTCACATTCCCAGTTTTAAGACTGAGATACTATAGCTAGGAAGGAGAAGTAAAGGAAGAAGTTCACCTTTGTTTTTAAAAATGTATGCACCTCTGCCTATGGATTTCAGCTTAAAATTGCCTCTTTCAGAAGAACAAACCCATCAATGACCTCAGAGATCATCTAAACTCGGCAGTTGTCCCACCTGGTGAGACTTGTGTCCTCATTCCTTCCCACACCTTGTTGGGTAACCACCCTCTGGGGCAGGCTGTGCTCGTTCTGCTGGGCAGAGCACAGTTGGATGGAGCTGGATTCTCCCAGAATGGATGTGTGGTGTTGCTGGATACCTCCTCTAGCAATAATACTTTTGAGAAATAAACTTCCAAACCTGTTAGGCAGAGCTTCAGGAGACAGGGAAATGCAGAAGCTGTTGAAATGCTTGTGTTGCTGTGCATTTTAGTGAAGCAGCACTTACCCTATTAGAAAAGTTGCTTGAATTGAATCAAATTAAAAGCAAAATATTTAAAGTTATTTTGGTAGTAGTGTGTTTTGGTTTAGCCCTGGTTTGGTGAGATGTTCCTTACAATTTGGTTGTAGGTGTTCAGGTTCACATGTAAAAGGTACGTGTGTGCTCCTAAATTGATGTAACAGCATGTTTAATGTAAAACTTTCTTTACAACTAACTTCATGTTCCTGCAGGTTAGGTTAACCATGTTAGCCCTTCTCGGATAATTTTTTTAGTAGCAGCATCCAAGATTCAAAAAGAACCATGTGAAACTTAGACATCTGGCTGCTTATTTGGCCATCTGCAGTTGCACAAAGCCCCAGTCTTTCAGAAACTTTTTTTTCTGCCTTGACATTTCACATGTGTTGAAAACAAAAGCCTCCTGGAGCTTGGTAAAAGACAATGAACAGAGAAGATATTTTGCTTCGAATTTATGTGCTATTTTCCAGACTAGCAGTTCAGAAATGTCAGATTTAGTCTGACTCCTGACCTTGCTGACAGTGGTTGCACGCTCAGCGCTTTGATGTGAAGACACTGGGCAGGTGCCAAAGGAAGGATTTTGAATCCCAGCTTTGACTTCTAATGCTGTAAATCAAAGTCTTACTTCATGCAAGAGAAATGGGGAGGAAAAGCAAGTTTAATTAACTACATTATAGTTTTTTCAAAGTAGATTTGACTCTATAAGCCGATCTGGGATGTAGGAGATCCTTTTCCAGCAGTCATTTGTAATCAAAGTGGCAGTGAGTGATGCCCAATGTCCTCACACAGCTGTCACCTCACCAGCTTAGAGTGCTACCACAGGCCTGTTAAGAACATGATCCAAGAGCAGCTGGAGAAAGAAGTAATTGAATTTGGACATGCAAAATATAAAACAGTTTCTGCTCCAGACCTTGTGCTAATCTTAAATCACTACCTTATCTTGTAACTCACAAGTGATTTTGGCCTTTCTGCTGATAAGGTTTCTTGCTGCCAGCCTGTGCTGGAGAAGCATCCTTGCTCCACACACAGCCCCTTCACATCCCTCTAAATCAGCCCAGGAGCTCTGCACATCCAGCTCTACTTATCATTGTTCCCACCTCTGGGCTGCCAAATTTGATTTCATCCATGTTCTTTGCTGTCTTTTCAGTGGAAATCAACCCAGGTAGGACGGGCTTGTGCCAGCAGGTGTTTAGGCAGGAGAGGCTGTAATTCAATCCTTCTGTACCTGGATTTGCAAGAGGACATAGTTTATGAAACACCCATCCAAGAACCTTCTCTGCTCACCACATCAATCCAGTGAGCCTCTTGACTTACACCAGGCAGGGTTTTGTGCCTTGGAGCTTGTAGCTTTTAATTTAATTCAGCGTTGTCTGTACATTTCTGTTTGAGACTTTGAAGAGGCAGTGAATAAGTTAGTGGGTGTTTTTATAGCCAAACAGATCTGCTCATACCAGGATGAAGCAGGAAACACTGCATTCAAAGATGCTGTTTTCTAGGTTTGTTGTTGCTGGAGTTTTGTTTGTGGGGTAGGTAGGAAGAAATGAGCAAAAGTAGTGTAAGGAAAAAGAATCAATCTTTAAAGCGACCTCTGAGGACCAGGATGGGAAACCTGTGCCTGAGCATCAGCTTGAGGAGCCAGAGTCATGTGCTTTTTGCCCCCTGTGTAAGGAACTTGCCCCAAATGCTGCATTATAAAAGTATTTCATGGTAGTACAAAATAAATGCAGCAAGGCTGAACAGCTGATGGACTTCAAAGAAAACCTGACTTACAAAATCAGATTGCTGCAGCTAGTGTAGGTAATGAAAGATAATGATGAGTTGTGCATTAACTTTTTTTCTGGTCATTCTCTTGTCTTACTTTTGGGCTCACACTCTATTAATGTAAGGTCACTAATAATATAGTTGGTAAAATCATATTATAAAATTTCCATGTGTAATTATGTGTTTAAAGTTTTTAACATCCTTCTGCACAGAATCAACCAGTGAATCAGTTTCAGTATGAGCTTACATGGGAAGTCACTGCTACAGCTGATGGAGAATGTGGATTTTATTTTGGTTTTGAAATAAAGATTAAATAGTAGCAAAACCAGCTTTAATGGCTGAAGTGTATTATTTCTGTGGCTCAGAAATTCTGTTACGGCTTGTGTGGCTGAATAACCAGTGATCCCTGGAAAGGCAGGTGCTGGGTATGAGACAAACATTGGGGTGCTGCAGCTGAGAATCACCTCAAAAAAATCATCAAACATCAATCATCATCAAAAATCTAGTAACTGCTGGTCCTGCAGGATGTTTGGGCCAAGCCCATTTTTGGTGACAGCTTCGGGCAAAGCACCTGCCAGTATCTCCTCATCTCCTTGCTGTGACCATCCTGATCCCAGCTTCCCTGTTGTTAGATTATTCAGGAATCAGGGCAGTAATGCAATTTCTGGCATAAGAAAAGCATCTCAAAATAGGCATATAAATTCATCCATCCATTCATCTACATCCATCACCCCCACTCCTTGTTTACTGCTAGAGCTTAAGCAAAGCAACTGGTTTGGTTTCTTCACCCTATTTTTGCATACAAGCATTGCTTTCACTCCCATGGAGATATGTGTCTTACCATTAACACTCCTTTGACATTTTAATTTCTGCAGAACCTCCTTTCCTTGGGCCCAAGAGACAGGAACTGGAAAAAATGTGAGCTTTCAATACGCTGGCTGAAGGCTGATACCAACATGGAATTTCATAGTGGTTTTATGGACTCCAGGTGAGAAACTCTAAAGTCTGAATGAGCAAATTCTGTGGAAGCTTAAGTTACAGACCACAAACCAGTTCCTTTTGGTGATTCAGCACTGAGCTTGTGAGAAAACAAAGATGTTGAGGAAGCAACTCATCCTTTTCCTCAGAGAAATACCATGCAGACCTAGGGAGC
The DNA here is from genome assembly GCF_050655825.1 of Lonchura striata. Lineage (NCBI taxonomy): Eukaryota > Metazoa > Chordata > Aves > Passeriformes > Estrildidae > Lonchura > Lonchura striata. The sequence goes on from NC_140741.1 coordinate 69,968,921, forward strand.
GTTTTATTCTGTACTCTTTTATTCTGAATGAGGAATGCACAGGAGATGTTTCCAAGCAATGTCACAGTTACTGATTTTGTCCCCTGGCAGTGACACCCCACTCAGCAAACGGTACCAACAGGAGACTGAAATGAATGCTACAGGCCAAGTTGCACCAATAAAAACACCAGTAAGAGATGGCTACAGAATGCTGAGGTGAATCTGTTCAGTTGCTTCAAATGAAGTAATTTATTTCTCTTCCAGCCCCTGTGCAAGCAAACAAAGACCTCTGGGACATGTAGGTGTTTAATGTCACTTTGATTGAATCACTAAGGTTAGAGGGGGTTTAGGCACTTAAAAATATCTGTGATCCTACTGGACATGAGCTAGGGGCAGGAAAAGGCTCAGATCCACAATAAGCTGGTTAAATGCCCCAGGCATCCCTAGAGAGATGTGCTGTCAGAAAAATGCCTGTATGGAGACAGCAGTTCTCAGGAGCCACCTCTTGGTCTGAGACAGCTACTGTTCCTATTTAAAATACCAGAAAAAGGGTAAAAACTTTCAAATATAATCACTCAGCTCTTAAAAACCACTCAAAAGCTGGTGCCAGATTCATTAAAATGTTTTTCAAAGTGGGAGCTCCAGGTCCGTAGCCACAAGAGCACTGCAGTGTGGATGGTGCCGAGGGACACGGAGCTCTGAGTTTCCACCATAAACACTGCTGGCTTGCAGGGCCAAAGCCATGGAAGGGTTTTGTAACAGGTAAGCCAACGAAAAACTCGGGACACCTGTATGACATCTATTTCTAAGGGCTCAGAGTGAGTAGTTTTGAATGGAGAACGCTCTGTACCTACAACTCTGTCACCTGCGCTTTTTGTCCCAGAGCTGAAGACAGGTTGGCATAAACACATCAGAATATAAATTTCATAAGTGCTTATGGAATATACAGTCATTCCCAGTCATGATGATTTGTCACCGAATAGCAAGGTCACTCTTGTGTTGTTAGTTGGAAAGAACAGGCATGACTGCATTTCATGTAAAATCTTACTCAGTCAATTAAAAAAAGATCAAAATTCAATATTCATGCAGCAGCCTGTGGACACTTGGCAGATGATCTTTTCATCAAAAACTGATTTCCCTACTGATTCATCACTAAAACCTGAATCCTCTTGGCAGTCTAGTATAAACGTGTTTCAGATACAAAAATCCATCCATGTTATGAAAAAAATCAACTCCAGGTCACTTAAGACTATTGAGAAATTTTGGTTGTTCTTCTCCTCTTGGTAAAAGCGTTTCTCCACCAATCTTCGGACCTTTTTTCTCCTGGAAACATGAACCACGGAGAAAAGAAGTTACATGTTTGGTAGGCATTTCCCAAACACTTCTCTGGCAGAAATTGTGGTAGGGCTAAATTACCTGACAGACCCTCTAGGGACCTTGACATTCTGAATTCTTACAACTTTGTTCAAATGCCATTTCCCCACAGTTAAATAAAACAAAGCTTTGAGAACAGAAAGCAAAAAGTAGAAGTCCACTATAACAGAGCCTGCAGGTACCTCTGTGTACCTGACAAAATGCAGAGCTGTTGGCTCTGCTGGGAGCTCCTAAGGGCACAGAACCAAAGAGGGGGACAAAAGAACCACAGGAAGCAGTCGGAGTGCTGAGGTGCTCAGAACTGCTGGCTCACACTTACCTTTAGCATCCCATCTCGCTCCCACTTGAAGAGGCCACAGTTACTGAAAGATGAAGATGGCATGTGAGGATCACTGTGCTGTGTTTGCTACACACTGTGACGGGATCCTAAAGAAGCCCCACACCCAGCCCATGCTCCTTGGCACAAGAGCCAACATTGCCCCTTTAAGACATGGTTATGTGACTCACAAGTTACTTGTGAAGGGACTGTACCTAAGTGCCAGTCACTATTTCATGAGGCTCATTTCTTACCTGCAGGGCTTTTTTGGAAGCCTGTCAAGGGAAATAGCTCTGCCTCCACAAGGACATTTGAAAAATCTCTTGATGGCATCATGCCAGAGGTAGTCGTGCTTATCCTGCACACAAGTCTCCAGAGGCTTGAAATAGGTGTAATTACACTGTCAGGGAGGAGAGAGAGAGAGCATATGAGACCTGTTCTGGGGGCTGGCAACTGCTGAATGTTCAGAGGAAAGCACCCCTGTCTTCTCCCATCCTGAAGAGCCTAGCAGTTGGATCACCACCCCAGGCTTTGTCACTGCTCCTTTTAATACCTTCCTCCCTTTGCCACCACCCTGTGGTCCTCTTTCTAGCACTTCATGGGGACAAATGTTCCTCTGTGCAATCCCAAAACAGGTAGGGAAGGCAGCAAGAGGGAAAGCTCAGCAGGGGCTGAAACGTTGGAAGTGGGAGGTAATGCTTCCCTTCCTCACAGTACATTTGGGACAGTCATAAAGCTCCACTCCTCTTCCTGATGGCCAAGTCCCTGGAAATGCAGAAAGAGGATTGCCACCCAGTGTTAATGTTTTCAAGGACTTTGCTTATTTTTTCATTAAATACAGGGAACTGAGGGTCATGGTACAAAACACTTCATGGAAGAAACTGAGAAATTCAGGATGGCAATACCCATGGAACCACTGGCATAAGCACTGAGGTGAGATGTTGAGCACAGCACTAAAGCCTTGCCATGTCTCAGTCACTCTGTGCACAGACTGCTCTCAACAACAGGCATAAGGAACAAACCATCAATCCCTGCACTGGACCACAGCCAAGAGAGGGACAGATGGGAGTCTGCAGGACAGTCCAGCACCATTTTGTAGAAGCCATGTTTCACTCCCCTGCTGGTACCCTGGTTCCCCTTCACTCACCGTTTTACATGTCACAACTCGGCATTTCACTGCTTTAATGTTCCTCATCTTCTCTTCCAGCTCTTCCTTTTTCACCAGTGGCTCAAAGTATTGCTCCTGCAGTTCAGCCTCAGCCTGCGGGGCACACAGTATGGCTTGTGAGGACACAAAGAGGGGAGAGGCCACTCCATAAATGGCCTTGCAGCAAATTATTATCAGGCCTGCTTGAAGCAGACTGCAGTCTGGGAGCAGAGAAACACAATGTCTCTCTTGTTTCAAACAATCCATTGTTGTACACGTGCTGTAGTTCACCAGCATTGACATGAGCCACCTCTGAAATGCACAAGTGGGAATGTTTAACAGCAGAAGTACTGAAATGAGCACATTCCTATGTGCAGAGAAGTCAGGTAGGCAGATGTAATTAATGGAATAGGTTCTTAGCCAAAACATTACTCCCCAGAAGACCTTAAAACAACTATGACTTCATGCCAATACGTGTCCAAGCGCCATTGGAGGTGCTGCAACCCTGGGAAAGTGCTCAGCAGAGACTCCCAAAGTGAGAAACCCAATCTCTCAGCTCTTCAGGGCACCTGATGGCGTTTCACAGCTGACATGAACCCCAGATGAAGGTGGCAGCTGGCTTTATGTGGCCAGGATGTCAAGTAATGAGGGACAAAATAGACATGTGGCTCATTTGATATTAAGGCAGAGGGATTTCTTTGATTATCCACCAACAGGAAACTGCACTGTTCCTTCCCAACACAACAAAAAAACTGGTCCACTGGCAGTGTGACTTTACCCAGCTATGGCAGCAGTGCTGGCTTGCAGGCACTGTGCCCTGTGTGCCCAGAGACACCCAGCACTCCTTCTCGGGACAATCTGGAGCCTGTGAGATGTTTGGGTGCCTGCTTCTTGCTGAAATCATGAGGAGTCCAGTCAGCTCCCAGTTCTAAGCCCCCAGTCACAGCTGGATGGTGGCCATACCTCTTTTAGGACATCTGTGTGCTTGGACTTGGCCTTCAGGATTTTCTGGAACTCTTCTGACTCCAGATAGGCCAGCTGCTCACGCCGTTTTTTTTGGGCAGGTTCCAGTCCATCCATTTCTAGGGAGACAAAAAGGTTCAGTCCTACAAAACAAGGCTGTGATGGCTAAACTTGCTCACTGCAGGAGATTTTGGAAGTCTCAGGTCTCTCAGGCAGATGTTCACGTCAAACAGCAGCCTTTCATAGTTTGGAAACATGAAAACAAGTTCAAATACGGTTCCAGAAAAAATAAAAAGTATTTTATAAAAATAACATTGCATCTGCTCTCAAAGCACTGTACTAGGAATTTTCACATTACTCCCAGGAGTACAAGCAGTGTTCCCTCACTGACTGATGAAGAAACTTTAAAGGGAATTAAACAATTCATCCAAGATCACACAGTAAATCACCAGCAGGCAAACTCAAGTTCCCACAAAAAATTCAGATACCTTCCCAGGTGGGAAGGTTGTTGTTTTCCTTGGTGAAGTCAGCCTTGCACTGCAGATGCTTGAGTGCTGAAGGAAAGGGAACTGAGATGAGCACAGACAGCTATCAGAGATTACATCTCACACTTTCTCCACACAGTTAGAGATTTTTTTCCCAACAAACCCTTGAAGTTCCAAACAGACCTAACTTGGCCTCTTTTTAGCACAGCAATTAAGTCCTTAACCCAGAGCAACTACTGCTCTGTCAGTAGGACAGAAGCACAGTTTTTTCTGTTATAGAAGCTAACAGTACATACCATTGTCTGCTTCTGGATTTTGTGGCTGAGCAACACTTTTCTCAACTCTTTCAACAATTTCTAGGACATCCTCAACATCAGTCCGTTTTCTCTTGACGCTGTTTGGGTCTGTTTTAGGAAGAATCTGGCCTTTTGCTCGTAGTCGTCGTATTGCAGCCAGCTGGAAAACAGGAAAGAGCAAGGGAAGTGCTGGTGACCTGTCTGGCTCCCAGCTCCTACTTCCAGAAGTAGCAAACAAAGGCTGTCAGATGGAAGAGAGAACATCCACCGGCCTCAGGATGGAGCTGGCTGGAGAGAGGCCCAACAAAATTCCCAGCTCTGGACATGCACCCAACCTCTTGTGACTTCCCAAACCATAAAATCACCTATCCACAGGTGCTACCAGGCCTGGTGTCTCTCCAGCTGAGCTTTACCTGTTTCACAAATCAGTAAGTTTTTCAGAGAAACCAAATCACTTGAGATTTCCACATAAATTGATAATAATTAGGAATTAATAGAAAATTTATTACACCTATTCCTTCTCATACTCCCAGAATGCTAAGACTTCCTCATTCTAGCTGGAAAAGTTTCTTTGACAAACAAATTAACATATTTTTGCCAAGAAAAAAGATGCAGTCTGTTTTGGTTAGAAAACAAAATTATCCAGAGTCATGACACAACGCAACTGAACCAGTTGCTTACCTACCTGTCAAACAGAAAACATGTGCAGTACACTGCACTAGCAATGCCAGAGTTTAGCACTCCAGGGATTTTCAGCAGAAATCCCTTCCCTTAAGAGATTGACTGAAGGCAAGATGGCAGCATGGACTTTGGCACTAACAGCTATCGGGAACCACAGGTCTCCTGGTGTGCTGGAATATAGGCCAGTGTGATCCCAAAAATGAGGAACTTCACTAACACCAGAACTGAGCTGACCAAAGACTCCTCTTCTACCACAAATCAAATTTCCCTTAACCTCTCTTTAACACTTTAAAGATTGAAAGGGCTGGTACCTTTTTGGCTTCTGCCAAGCTGTCTAGCTTTGGCCTTGGTGGAGGAGACTTGTCAAAGAAGAGGATATCTTCTCCTTCTGAGAAGCCTGTACCTAGCCTGGGCCTTTGAGGAGTTGACATTTTTGCAGCTTTGGGAAACTCTGCCCCAGGCACTGGGGAGTGGAGGGAGGTCTGTCTGGAGGAGGATGGGAGAGCAGGAGTGCTGGCTTTACCTGTGTTCTGGAGAAACCTTGTAAGAAAAGAATTAATTCAATTAGGGATACAAATCACAGAAAAAAATATTTTAAAAACAAATAGGAGGGGATACAGACCGTGTTTTTTACTATTTGGCCTTTAATTGCCAAAAGAAACACACAGCAATTTTGGCATTCAGGAGAAGAAAACAAGACTGGTAAAGGACTCGCTGAAATCAAGAGTGACTTGAAGAAGTTACCAGAAGAAGTGAATGATCAATTGTTTTCAAAGCTAAAATCAGAGAGAAGCATCACACAAAGCTGAGAAGAAGTGAAAACACAGCTGTCCTTAGGGCTACATAACAGACCCTTTCCTGTGAGAGCCAGTGTGTCTTACCGCCTCTGAATCTCTTCAGATCGCTTTTTTCGGGCCTCCAGCAATTTCTGTTTCTGTTGCTTGAGCAGTGCTGAAGCAGAGATAGACTGGAAATTTGCTCCTTGCTTCTTTTCAGCATCTGTGGAAAAATAAAGCAAAATAAAAAGCCACTTTGTTCAGAAGGAGGTAGAGTGATTTTAGGAGTGGGTCATCCTTCAGGCAAAAGGACAATACCTGTTTTGGTCCAGTGTTTGGAGAGGTTCCGTGCTCCAAAAGTTGGCTGTGCCAGAAGTTCCCTGAATTCTTCAGAACACTGCATGGGTCTCTTTGCTGCACCTGAGTGGAAGAGGCAGGAATACAACAAATTTGACTTGAGGAAGGGAAGCAGACCTGGCTTTTGAAATATAAAATTGTCTAATTTGGAAGCAACCCTTGCAGGTCAGCCGACCACTTCTCAAAGCAAGACCAACCTTTCTATTATATTTGGTTGCCCAAGGTCTTGTTATTTGTCACAGACATTTTTATCCCTTCAGCAACTCAATCACTCAGTTCCTCATCAGCCTTGGCTGTCTGTGATACTCCCACCATTCCCATTTTTAGGATGCTTGACAGTCCTGAAGGCTCCACACTTTATGCCCAGAGAATTCAGAGCAGCTAAAAGCTGCTATGGACACACACTATGTTGTCTGAAATGGAGTCAGCTAAAACTGATGGAACTGAAAGGTGTAAGTAAGACTAAGTGGCACCTAGAACACAGCTTGAATAATCTGTTACCCGCTGTCCAGGGAGCATAAAGAGTGTAATATTAAGTGCTTTACAGAAACAAAACAGAGGTAGAGAAGACTGATGACATCCCAGGGTTACAAAAGGAACATGCTTTGACACAAAAGAAAAGCACTAGAAACAAAGTGGGTTCTCAGGAGGTTGCCTGCGTTGCCGACCTGACTGATTTATACTTAGTATTCCTTAGAAGCTTTCAAGGTGGCAGAAGTAATTTATTTAAATCAAATAAAATAAATTCTCTGGTTCAAAGTTCTTAAAACTTCCAATTCCCATTAATCTGGCAAAGATCTTCTGTCACTGTCCAAAGACAGAACAGGAGACTTAATTTGGGGGCATTGATGAAAAAAAGATGCATGAAGCCACACAGTTGCTTATTACATTTGCCTTGAAACTGTGATCTCAAGAGGGAAGAGGAGTTTTGACCAACTGAGGAAGCAAATCACCCCTTCTGCAGCAAAGGGACTGCCAGGTTCAGTCAGTGACTAGAAGGCCCTGGGACACATCTACACATGGAGCTGGAAACATCTCAAGAGTGAAGAGACTACTTGAGTAATTTGATACCAATTTTCTGCTTGGTTTCCCGGACAATTGCATCAGATCCTTTCACGACCAGGTTGGAGAGAGTGGTTTGAATCTTCCTTTTTGGCACAGCAGCTGCTGCGCTAGAAAGAGGAAACAAATCCAGAACATCAGAGTTTTGCCATGCTTAAAGCAAGGACAGAAGCCTGAATACTAGCCCAGTGCTACAATAAAACTCCAGCCACACTAAAGGGCCAGCTGTCTGTTTTTTGGAAGGATGTGAATCTAAATCCAAATTCCAGCATAATTTTAGGATCTCCCATTTCTCCCTTTGTTGAAATATGTATTTCCTATGCATTATAGGACAACTAAAGATAGATTAAAGCTTTGCTTCGCTCACAGGTCATTCCAGGGATGGAAAGGAGATTGGAATTGCCTCATTACTTTGGAGTCACACCAGGTATCAGAGGGCAGCAGTAAGGGAATAAAAGCTGTGTCCAAGCACAGGGCTGGATCCAGCTTTCCACAGCTGTCTTCATGGGATTTAGATAAATGACCTGGTCCCTATGAGATACATACTGATCTTGGTCAGTTTCCTCATTAACCCAGAGTGACACTGTATTATTTCGGGCAGGGAAGACTCGAGGAAATACAGAAAACACCAACTCTGAGATTAAATGCAGTAAACCATAAGAAAATACAGTTACAATCTCAGAGACTCAAATGCTTGGGATCTCATGATCTCAAAGTCCATTAATCTACTGAAACACAAAGCTGCCTGGCTTCACAACACAGTATTAATGTAGAGGTAAAAACAACCCTTACCACATCTTAGTACTAACTTAAAATTTTTCTGTCAAACAGCAGCTTTGTTAACCCCATGTGGCCAGTAGGATTATGCCAAATGTGGGGCTTTATTCCTATTTGGTGAACGTAGTTAAGGCAAAGGCATTCTCTAAATGAATAGAATTCCTTAGACATAGCTTCAGGCTCCCTTGTATATATGAGGGAAATTATGTTCAAAAGCAAGGGAAATAAATGGTTTATCTTACACTGAGGCTGCATATGCTGCTGAAGAGACTCCTCCATAGTAAAACCCATCCTGACACAGCCTCTCCTTCAAAGTGGGATTTTTCCGACCAACTCTTTTGGGAATGCGACCACCAGAAAAGGTGGACTGCAGATCTGCCCGCTTCGAGCTAAGCTTCTTGTACTGGGACTGTATGTGATACTGACAATATTCACAGTCATTCTGAAAAGAAACAGGAGAAGCCTATTACAGAACACCAGCAATTAGAATTTCCTTCATTCCTCTCACCCACATGCATCCTTGTAGGGCTAAAATGAAGTAACATTTCTACTGTAGTACTCCAGCATTTGATCAACTAATCAAAAATATGTCCATACTCGAGCAATGAAAAACAAAGCTAAAATTGCCTATACTAATCATTAGAAACAACCCTGTGCATCAAGGAATTTTAAGGCCATTCCTTGAAGTCAACTCATATCCCACCAGGACCTCTTGCCCAGATTCTGTATTCTTGACTCTACTCAGTTTTATGTACTGCATGCACAGCCTCCTCCTGGAGTGGGTCTGCAAACAGAGATTTGATTGGCTACAAGTACCTTCTGTATTTTTCTTCTTCCCACTTCCCACACTTCCAGCTCCTCCTCAGTTCTTCATTCCTTCATTTTTTTCTCCTCCTTCTGATACCCTGCTATCTACAATCCTTCTCACTCAGGCAAGGTTCCTTTCAGGTATCACAGCACCACCATAGCCATGAAGTAACATAATCCACAAGTCCTTTAAACTAGTACAAGTCAGTAATGTCCTAAAAAAAGGGTCCCAAAACTTTTTTCTCTCATTTCCAGTGCCCCACATTCAGTTGTAAGTAATCTAACAGCTTGCAGGTATGCTGGACAAGGGAGCTTATTGGGTTAAAATAATTTAAAAAAAATAGCCATTCCCCAAATAATCTCATGTTGTTTTTGGATGAGTTTTCTAGTGCAGTGCATGGAAGCTTGCAGTGGAGCAAAGGAGAGTGAAAGGGTGTGGCATCATGGGTCAATACCATCTCCTTTCACTGCAGCACCAACCTTTCATTTAGGGAAATCCCCTGCACAGTGCCAGCACAGAAACAGCTCCTCTGGGTTTCATTTCTCACTTTCTCCACCCACTTTAGTTAGTTGCAAGTCAAGATCCAGAAACAAGTCAAATCAGAGTATCAGTACAAAATCAGCAGCCAGATTTTCACCAACAGCTTAGGAATGCCCTGACTACTGAGATACAGACCAGGTTCACAATCTGTGCACAAGGATCACCATTCTTCTTCCTGGCTTTGCAGGTGCCCATATCCAGAGCTTCTCCCATGAGGAGGATCTTCTGGGGATGGTCAATGGACAAACACACCTAGACAGAAATCAGAACACTTCTGGATAGGCCTCTTTCTAGTTGTCACTGGTTTGTCTCTGATCTGGTTCAGTACCTCTGGTACTAACAACAGAGTCTTAAAATGCAGGCCTAGCTTAAGAAAAGCACATGTTCTATTCAGATTGAGAAATGGCTCAGTTAAAAAGAAAAAAGTTAATTTATTTCTCACAAAGAGATGAAAGACATTTGAGTTCTATGCTCAGAGCCTCAGGAAACAAAAGAAACCACCTAAGGCAGTTCTAATTGTGCTGTAAATGGTCCTGTACAGCTGCTTGGCCATCAAGACCCCACATCCAGCAAGGGATAGGAGGAAGAGCTGTACCAGGGCTCTCTGTCCTTCTCCAGATGTCTTGGTCCAATCAAAACTGAGTCCTGTGCAAGAAAAGTGTCTTCTTCACATCACCAAATACACCAGGGACTGTGCCTGTAGCCAATTTCAGAAGTCAGTTTTATTGTCGTAATAAATGTGAACATTTTAGCTAGGAAGAGCCATTCTTGACAGTTAAATGCAGCCCTCTTATTAAATCTGGTGTGCTTTTCTGCTCACCAATGTACTATGTACTGCTTATTCATGCTAATTTAAGCAATTATATAGCTTAAAAGACAATTAATGAGAGCCTTAATTTTTCTATTTGGAGAATTTAAAATGCAGAACACCACATGACCAGCTACTAGACTGAAATTCCCCTTGACAGAAGTAACTGGAAACAGGTTCCATTCCAGTGCAATTAAAAATATACTAATTTATTAGCAAAATGAAGCCATCTTAAAATGTTCTGCATTTATAAATAATCAATTAGACAAGTGAACTCCTATGTATCAGCTGACAAAAATTTACATAATACATTGTTTGTTTAATAAATCAAATATTGCTGCCTCTCTGTTGCGATTTTTGAACCAGAAACATTTTGTAATCATATCCCATACTTGAATTAGAAGAGAGAAAATGTGCTTTTCCACCTTTTTCAGCTTTGAGAGACCTCTAGGCTGAAATAGCCGTTACACTGAAGTAGCTGAATAAACTGAAATGAAAATACACTCCCTCTATTTGTGGAAGAGCCAACTGCTACTGAGAGCAGATTAAAAACTGGAATAAACTCTGGGTTTAAATGCTTAATAGGACTTCTTGAAGTTCAGTCTCCCAGGAGGCCAGGAGCAAATACACATCATGCAACTCCCTGAATGCAATTCAAACGGTTGAGCAGACTGCTGCAAATTCAAACCAAAGATGTGCTATAAAGTGAAATTTCAGCCAAACATGAAAAGGTTCAGCTATAGGTTTTTATCTACAGCTGAATGAAAAATCCTCTCACCTCATCTGAGCCTTCTTTAGATTTCATAGGGTTGGCATTGAGCAGGCCAACGACGGTGCCTTGGTCGGTCTTCCAGTGCTCCTTGTGGACTTGACCAAACAGGAAGAGCGAGACGCACTCATTGAGGTCCCGCAGGTCGTTCAGCCGCCAGATACTGAAGGTCCTGCCCTGGAACAGACATTCCCTTTCCTTCCAGCTTTGCTGCAGATACGCTGGCTGCATCCCCTCTGGCTGTTTCTTTTAAAGAGCTATTCTGACTTTCCCCTTCCCAAGGTTTTTATGACTTAGAAAAGCAGTTTATAACCTCAGTAGAGCTTAGATACAGTATCTCCAGCCATCCATGTTGCCAGCTCCAGGGTTCTTAAAGCCAAAATAGCAAATAATTCTGCCACCACCAACCTTTCTGACATCAAAGTTGGGCAGCACATTGAATAAAGAGGTTTTTACCCCACTGAACATACAAAACCATGGCATATCCAGATCTGTTTCATCAATGACTTTCTATAGGGCACAAACAATACTGGATGAAATCAGAAAAGCCCAGATCTTTAATACAGAAGTTTTCCACTAACTACATGAAGTTGGCTGATTAAGTTGAAGATCTAGGAAAGTTTCTCAGGAAAGACCACCAGCATTTCACTTGAATAGAGCAAGGGATACAATGAAGTTACTTACATTATTTGCACTCTGAGGAGTGACCTTCTTCACTATAACTCCAAATGTTACCCAGTCTATTTCCTCCAGATTTTCAGTAGCAAGTTTGTTCTTCAGCTGAGACAGTCGGATGAGCTTCCTGTTAGCCATTTTCCTGTCCATTTCGGCTGAAGACACCCGGGGTTTTCTAGATCCAGTGAAAACAGGTAAAAGACAACACATCCATTGGCACAAATAGACAATGAAAACCAACCAGCACTTCCCTGGGGAGACAACATCTTGCTGCAAAACACCTCTGTGCCTTACTTCACCCTGAGGTCACTTGAAATAAAACCCCCCATATCAGAAAGCTACTGATGACACTCGTTTTTGACCAAATAGTTGCATTGAAACTCAGCCCCGAGCCTGCACTAACACTGCTCATTTCAGACTGACCAAGAATGGCTGACCGAGCTGGGAATACAGCTCAGGTTCTGGTGAGGACACCGTGAGGATTCGGAGTCCTCTTGTGGCCACACTGAGTATAGGGATGGTGAGTGACTCCTGAGGCTTCTGTGTGCAGCTCAGCTGGAGCTCAGCTGGCCTTTGCACATGCCCACTGCTTCCTGGCTCCACCACTGAGGCTATGCCAGGGAAGGCAGTGCTAATGAAATTAGAGCTTTTCTGTTAGAAAAGAGCAGAGATAAAAACAGAAACATGGTACTAAGCCAAGTCAATGTTACATGATTACTGATCAACCAGCCAGTGCTGTGGCATTGTGTAACATCCCTTGATGACAAGTGACTAATCTGACACAGTTAAACCACATATACACATTGTGTTTTCTTTGCCTTTACTTGGAGGGGTTGCCCCCAGACAGGGCTCAGAGCTGGGCTGCTGACCTTAATCTCAGTCCTGAGAAGGTTTCCACAGACACTGGCTGTGTGGTTGCACTGGGGCATGCGGGCACATGAGGAGTCTTCTCTCTGGTCACCTTACTGGGGGTGTTCCCTACAGCAGGCTTGAGAGGCTGGAACGCCAGACTGAGGACTTGTCGTGGAGGAGGAATCTTGTTCTCTTTAGCAGAAGAAAAAAGGCATAGCTCCCATTACAAAGAATACAATAATTAACTTAGTAATTAATTAACAAGCTCTCTGCCACTGTGAGCAGATCACTCCTGGTGCACTTAGTAGTATAACACTGTCCTGGATGTGTCCACACTGCTGGGAACTATAAGGTTTCAACAGAAGCTCTGTCTTTAGTAAAGGTAGACTGAGAATGGTACCTGCTGAGGATGCTTTTGATTTCTGCATTCCTTGCTTGGCTGGTGGTAGAGGATTATCCAGTTGGGCTGAGAAGCATGATGACTCTTGCAGCTTCTGAACTTTCCTTTCCTTTAAGGGTGGACAGGGAGATTTACCTGGCCAACGGAACAAAAAACTATGAGACTTCAGGATCTGGACTCAGACTCTAAGCACTGCTCCAAACTGTGTAATTCCTGAATAACAAGTCCAAGTCAGTGCCCCACATGGAAACCTTTCAGCCAATTTTTCAGCTGAAAAAGCAACAGCTGAAAAAGCGCCAAAGATTCTTACTCATGACAAGTTAAGACTTTGGATGTCACTGCAACCTCAAAGCTGTGGAAAGTCAAAACATCCCGTTTTGCAATCTTTCCATGAAGTTTCATTACTACATCCAGCATGCTATAGCAACAAACACAGCTGCATATACTGGGTGTACCAACATCTGCCAGTAAGAAGGAACACCTCCAGAAGAGTCTGGAGCACTTAGTCATGAAACCTGTCCAATGCAGAATTAATCCATGATGCAGAGACCAAAACTGATTTAATCTGTACCTGTAAGAAACAACCTGTGTGGGAATACACCAGACCGCCATGCCTTCTTGCTACTTAGGGCCTACTTCAGGATTATTTTACGTCCTGCCTATAAACTCACATGGGAAAGCCAATAAATCATAAAAACATTTAATTAGCTTCATTACCAGGGGTTTTCTTCTCAGGGCCTGAACTGGATTGCTGCCCAAGAGCAGTCTTCTGCAACTGCTCCTGTAAGGTCTTCATCTGCTCTTGCAATTTTCTCAGCTCAGCTAGGAAAGAAGGGAAAAGAAAAAGGATAATAATGAAGACAGAAGGAAGCCATTGCATACAGGGATTTATGAGATCCCTGGAAATCTGGCAGTTTTTCTGTATCATGGAAACTTAAAAGAAGACTTGAGTCATAATGCAGATTTACTTGATTCTACACAGCTCATAGTGAAGGAAAACTTTTCCATACAGCCTGGACCTGGGTCCTCTCATAAAAATATTTTATGTAATTGTGGTGTGTTCCTTCCCACATTGAATAAAACTTTCCTGCTCACCATAAAACAATTTAAATGGCTGATGACTGCACTCCTTAGCATAAAGAAGTACTTCCTTATATAATCAAGTACACAGTCTGGACACAGGAAAGCTGTGACCAGCTCTGCTTCCACAATGACTTCCACACTGGTAGGGCAGAATCTCCTGTCAATAAGTCCTGAGGGGGATGGAACTGGTGAGCTGGTGAAAGATGCCAAGATGATACCTGATGCCCTGAAGATTGAGGAAACATTGCTCTTCATCAGACAAGGCACAGGTACACAGGCAACCTTCCCTACGCTACTCAGCACAGCTCTGTTGGTCTCCCTGGCTTACTTAGGTCCTCTGTCTTTCTTTTGGGAAAACAGGTTTGGTAGTTTGGCCACTGGATGCTGAAAACTGAACTTAGAAACGTTCACAGGGCTTTTCAGTATTTCCTCTCCTGCCATCACCAAGAACAGGCAGGCCATACCTCCTGCCTGTTAGCTCTCTAGAGACAGAATATATCAAACAAAACACATCAAAGATGCTGTTGCAGAAACCTTGCAGTTCTTCATTGGTTTTCTCCTTCGCCTGACTGGGAGCTGAAGCTGGGACAGCTTTCTCTGCCTCCTCCTCTTCCAGCAGGTCATCTACGTCTCCAAACAGCATAGCCAAGTTCTCCTTCTGCTCATCAATCATGCTGTCCTCAGCATCAACTTCCTCAGTGTAGGATGCATCATCTTCTGCATCAAAGAGCTCATCGTACTCATCTGGTTCTCCATCTTCATCCTCGGGAGCATCTTCCTCCTCAGGAGAATTCCTCTCCTCAGTTGCTTCGTTTTCTTCCAGAAGGGAAGCCAACAGATCCAAGTCATCATCAGCTAAGGCAAAAAATAGACTGAGTTATTTCTGTCCAGTTAAAGAAAAGTTGCTAAGGAATAAACATCCAAGACACCCTAAGTACAAGTTAATGACAACTGAAACTCAGAGCAGCACATAGCATTAAAAAAAAAATACACTTCAGGTTTAACTAAAAGCATCTAGAGCAGCTTCTGGCTGTGAGGCCAGATGGAACTGTAGTTGCAGATGCTCTCAGCTTGTGGCAGAGGCTGGCAAGTCAGCAGAAAACTTGCCAGCTACTCAGCATTGGCTTTTCCTCTTATGCAGTTCCTTGAACAGCAGCTGCTGTTACACAGAAAAGCCTGGAACCTGTAAAGACGTAAGCAACAGAGACACTCGTGGATTTTGCCAATCAAAGGGGAAGAGGGATATGCAAGGCAGGCAACAAAGCATATCCTCAGATACAGTTTGCTCCTGGAAAAACACAGAGAACAAAGAAATAGGGACAAAAATGGAGAAGAGATAAGTGCAGAGAGAAGAACGCGACAGACAGAGCAGAAATGAAAACTGGAGCAAACCAAGAAACTGATTTAGCCTTTGCTGCTGAGGAAAACACCAAACCAGGGAAAGCACAGAGAAGCCTCACAGGAAAGTGACAAGAAGGAAAACAAGAGGCAACCTCAAAGAACTCAGCAAAAAATTCAGTGGAATTTAAATTCCTTTGCTAAAAGCCTAACCAGGTTTTCTGAACACCTGAACTTACTAGCTAAAAGGCTGATATTTCCTACTGAAAGGAAGATAATTTTCTCCCTTACCGTCCATAGTTTCACCAGGATTTCTTCAAGAGCCCCTCAAGGCAAAATATTCTGTTATGGGGACAACAAAAGTGATACTGTTAAAGTACATATAATTAATATAGATATATATATTGTGTTCAGGCTCCTTATTTGATAATTTGAAATCTACCAGCTTGGTTTTGTTTACAGCTGCAGATGAGAACTCCACTCATTTTAAAACCCTCTACACCAAAACTCTGACCCATGCTGAACCCGCTGCACTGTAATGACACTACTTTTATAAAAAAAGGCCCATTATAGACACAGAATTTAACAAATGCCTACCAAGTTCTCATAATAATAACCATTGCCACCTCAGCTGATTATTCTGAGTACACCATAATTACAACTAGCATTTAACTAGTTACTAAAGTCTAACAGTTGTTATTCTCAAAAGTGCACATTCTGCGTTTCTCACAGCTTCTCCATAGGTCCGTGAAAAAAAATCAGCACGGGCGGACATGAACGGACCAGGCAAGCTTGGATAAGAAAGATGGGAGAAGCGAGTCAAAAACCCAAACTCCAACTGTGCTTAGAGATCTTCCTGCTTGCAGAATCTTTTGTTTCGCCCACAACGATCAAAAGCGGAGTTTCTCTCATGCTCCAGAATATTAATTTTTAGCAACACCGCTTAACTCGCTCGAGCAGGGAAGGCCAGTGCCCACCGCGGACCCCGCGCTTTTCCCCTCACGGTTCCGCCCGGCCGCCTCCCTCACCCAGCAGAACCCCGACCTCCTGCGGGGCTCCTCCGCCGCGGCTCCCGACCGTCGGCCCAAGCTCCGTGTGCCCCGGGATCGCTCCGTGTTCCCGGGAATCGCTCCACTCTCCCCGCTTTCCCCGCTCCCCTCACGCACCCCGCTCGCCGCCGCGCGCGCCGCCAGTACCCGCCAGAATTCGGACCGGCCCCGCCCCTTCCCGCGCATGCGCGCACGCGCCATCTTTAGTGCTGGCAGCAGCGGCGCTGCCCGGCGCCATCTTGGCTGTGGGCGGGTGCCCGCTGAATGGGGGCGATGGCGGCGTGGGGGTCACGGAATCGATGGAATTGGGGAAGTCCTATCGAGTCCATCCTGTAACACATCACCACCTGTCAATTAGATCATGGCACTGGTTCCTTAAACATCTGCAGGTCACTCCACCAATGTCGAATCACTTTCTGTAAAGAAATTCCTCCCTCTGTCCAACCTAAACCTTCCCCTCATGCAGCTTGAGGCCATGTCCTCTCTCTCATTCTATCATCGGAGCCCGACTCCCACCTGGCTACACCCTCCTGTCAGGCAGTTTAGAGAGTGAGAAGGTCCCCCTGAACCTCCTTTCCTCCAGGCTGAGCCCCCCCAGCTGCTCCTCTTCAGACTTGTGCTCCAGCCAGCCCCTTCCCCAGCTCCATCGCCCTTCTCGGGACCTCTCCAGCACCTCAGTGCCCTTCCTGAGCTGAGGGGCCAGCACTGGGCACAGCATTCGAGCTGTGGCTCACAGTGCTCACAACAGAGGGAAGAATCACACCTCTGGTCCTGATTACAGGCTCTGGGTAAGTCCATTTAGCTGCAGAGTTGCCCATGACTGGGCAGAGTGGCCTCAGGGAGGGGTCACAGCAGGTGCCATCCCCATCTGGATAAGTAAACAATGTCAACCCTTGTCTTACACCAACAAATGCAATCCTTGTTATTGTCACATACAGTGGACAAAATTTCATAGGTTGATTTTTCTTTGGTAACTCTGTGAAAAATAGCTCTGAGGATGTATAAGCTCATTGCTGGACTGCAGTTAGTAATGACAGCAAAAAATAATCTTCCCTGTAACACCAACAGGTTTCAGTGTATTGTGGCTTTATTCTTTGGAGTTCCTTGCCCCTGCTGATTTGTACTATTAGACCTGCTCTTTTATCTTTCTATGAAGACCTATTTCACCTAATGCCCATGTTTTCCTGTTAGCACTCCTGTTCTAACATCCCCTCCCTCTGAAACCTCCTCAGATGATTCATTGTGATTTGACGAATGTGTAAGTTATTCCTTCTTCAGCCTTTCACACTGATTTTTTGTATTTTCATTAAGGTTAATACTTCTCAGATTAAATCAGCTCTATTATTCTGTTAGTTTGCTTCTGGCCTAGTAGCATTTCCATCAGATTTTAACCACTGCAGAATCTGTAATCGTCACAGCTCCCATAATAAAATTTGTTTCAGGGTAAAAAAAGCCTATAAATCCTACTGTCAAAAGGAACCAATTAAAAGCCAGTAAGAGATTACATCTGCTGGGACTACTTGTAATTGAAGAAGAAGGTTGCGATGAGGCTGATGAATACCTCTTCACAACAATCAGCCCTTGTGTTATCTGAAATGATGGGTGAAGTGATAGATGAACTATAACAGAAAATAAAAATCCAGAGTCTAAAAGTGATAATTAGAACAACAGTGACAACAAGCAAAGTAAAAAACTTACTTGGATTAATGACAAAACGACAATAAAGGGATTGTCTCCTTTTTGTTGAGCTAAAAACACCTGGGAGGACAAGAATAGAACTAATCCACTACAGTTGTTTCTACACAAGCTTTTCAGACATAGGAAATCTTGTTCCAGTCTCCCGCATACTTATAGGCACAGATAAATTTTATAATTGTAATAGATTTATTTTGATACATGAAAATCCACTCTACTCTTTTTAAATTAGGTTACATCCATCTCAGTGCCTTCTACCACGATACTGTACAAGTTCAAATGCTTTTATTATAACAAAGAAAAATTAAGACAACATCATAAAAATTAACAGTTCTATAAAACCAAGGGACTTGAGAGAGCAGGAGCTACATATATCAGACCTAGCTGATCTGTTTTAAACCTTACCCACATCTGGCTAAAGCAAGAAGTTACATAAGCCATCAAAAATTTAACATCAGATTAGTATGGTCACAAAGACAGCAATGAAATGGCCATCTGGAGAAAGAGCAGGGTTCACTTCAAATTCTTGATGAATACAGCACTATTCCATTTTGCTGAAAGCTTCTCAAACAGCTTTTTTTGTGTATTAGTTTCCTGGTATATAGTATATAAGAGATGAAGTATTTACAGGCTCACATATATATTTTTTATATATATAAATATATTTGATCAGCAAATATCTCATCTCTCCTCTGACTTCAGTGATTCAGCCCTGTTCTGCAGAGTAGCCATAGAGCAAAGCACTTCAGGGGAATATTCCTGAAAGGTTTCATAGCAGCAGACACACTGCAAGTTCTGTAGCACAACCATGTTGTTAATCCAAGAAAACTCCTTCCCTAAAGCAGATTACAACAACATTAGTGACTACACAGCAGGGGAAGAGTTTTATCCTTTTCCCATTGAATTAATAAGCAAACCCCTGAAAACCTTCTTCAAAGGACATAAGAGAGCTGAGTATTATTTGAGCAAGAAGGAAAAAACCCCAAGTGTTTGGCAGGTGAAATTCCAGAGGACAAAGAATTGGAGGGCATCACTCAATTAATGCAGTCCATAACGTGAATCTGCAGTGTGTCCAAATCAGGTAGAATTTCTTCACATTTCGGACATGAATAAATTGAAATATTCCGCTGCTCTGGCCAATCTTGACTATTAGTTCCTGTAAGCAGAGAAGATAAATGATTAACTATTATATTACCTGATTTTGCTCTCTGCAGCTACCCAGCTGCCAGAATAACCACAGGGAAGCTGTCTGCAGCCAAGCAAAGCTGGTTAACCTGAACCTGACCCCAAGGGCTGGAGAAAGTGCCTGCAGTACCTCTTTGGACAAGGTGAGGTGAGTGCTCCCGATCCGGCATCCTGGCTCCGTGGCGACTCTGCATCTCTGCCAGAGAGGTTCTGTGGAGAATAAACAAGTCAAGGGCTCTGAAAACAGACTCCTGTCAACTGGTCATGCATTTAGTTCACAACTGCTGCTCAGAAACAGGACCTAGAAATGCCACTGCTTTGTGAGCTCATGCCAGAGGTCTCCTGAAATCAGGGTCATGCAACTGACACCAGCAGCAGGATTTGGGCAGCCACACACCTAGGGATCTAGGGCACCCTTCTCTGGAAAACTCCAAGGACTCTCAGCTGTTCAGGGAAAACTGCAAATTTGCTTTAAGTAGAAAAGCAAGCTATACCAAAAAAGGACCCTGTACAGTTAATGTGAAATGTAACTTGATTCAACCACCACCATATTCAGAACTATGTACTCACCACTACCTCCCAGAGAAGCAGCAGATATCCCTGGCACACACAGCAAAATTAGCTGCAGATTCACAGCTAAAACTGAGGCCAAAAGCCAAAGAAACTCACACGGATCAACAGGGAGAATTTACCAAGCATGAATCATATGAAATGAAAGCTTACTAAGGCACCCAACTAAGAACTAACACACTTTACAGAGATTCTACCAGAAAACTGAGAAGTCAGTAAATTCACTTTTTTTTCTCCTTTTAAATTCAAATTAAGCAAGAAATGTCTGCAAAGTTATTTGCCTTTCTACTACGACACTCACAAAGACAATGTTGGTCAACACCAGTAACAGAGTAACAGGACATTGCAAAGGCAGTTCAGCCAAAGTCTGTTCTCACCGGCCAAGATCTTCAAGATTTTGCTGGTCTTTTAGTAGGTATGCCAGCTGGACAGCCAACTGCTCCTTCTCCTCATGGATCTTCTCTCTTGCTGCCCTCTCAGCATGGAAATCAGAACAATAAACCTCCATCTGATCAGAGAAATGAGATCAGAAATGAAAATTTGTAACTTTGACTGAACAGTATTTGTATATTACATGTCAAAATCACAAATCTGTATCATAATATGGATCTACTCAAAACACTGCAAAGCCAAGACCTGCACTTCTCACAAGGTGAAGGAGACCTAACACTTTCTGGACTCTGTAAAAGATAGTCTTTTGTGTCTTTCCTGGGGCACAGGTATTGCCTCTGCTCTATAGAGGCAGGAAAGAGGCACAGACAAGCAGTGAGTGACTTGACTAGTTACACTGACAAATCTGTGGCTCAGATAGTGGAACCAGGCCAAGATGCCAGTTCTGTGTGTTAAATATGAGGCAAACCCCTTTTAGTCACTTAACACATGCTGGTTTGAGTAAAATTATTCCTAGAACATATGCAGTGATTCTTAGGCCAGTGGTTCTAAATACCCATCTACTCCCAACTTCTGTTTGTTGTGCCAGACTCCAGCATACACAGCTCCTCCTACAGAGCCCTAGAATACAGTGGGTAAAGGCTCTGCAGGTATCTGCAAGGCAATCCAAGTAAAGGGTGTTATGCTTTGAAGTTGAGAAAATGTATTCAGCATTCCAGAGTGAGCCATTCAATACCTCCTGGTTTCAGGGAAGTAGCCAGTTTGTAAAGAAGAGCTGATACCTGAGCACGGAGCACAGACATAGTTTCAAGGTCCTCCTCTTGCTTAGCAATTAACTGCTTCATTTCATCTATCTGGAGCTGTTTTGCAGCAAGGGCTTGTTCTGCCAAGTTCACCTTTGCTGTCAGTTGTTCCACCACTGCTTTGTCTACTCTGTCCAGCTGCAAAGAAGAACTGGGATTATGAGATGAACTCTGACCCTCCTCTAAGTGAAAGTCTGCTTCTTACTCCTCCTGTCATTGGAAAAGGTTCCCATTTTGGTCACCAAAGGAACTTGGACTAAGACAGCAGTGGTGACTGATATTTTACCTTAAAGATTAGTTGTGAGCTTTCAAACTACATTGTATCAAATTAAAAGACAACCCCCTAGTGGACACTGTAAAAGACGTTTTCCTAGTTTCTGAAACTACACAGAACAATGTAGCACTTCCATGGTGTTTCAGTTCCTGATAAGACCTTACTGTGGCAGGCATTTAAGAATACAAAAATGCTTAGAGATTTACTTTCCCATAAATATGGGAAAGTAAATATATATAAATGAAGCTGCAGGAACACTGATGTATCTATCACTTCTGTCTAAGGACTGGACTCTGCTGCAATGCATTGCAGATTAGACCTTACCCAGAAAACACTGTGGAAGTACTGATGTGTAGATAAAGTTTTCTGTAAATGACAGCACAGGAACCATGTTTATCAGAGCAGTGCTGCTATGTTGCATGCAATTATGTAGAAGGGATGACAGTTGTTTCCTGCCCAAATTTGATCCTAAAGATGTTTTCTCATCCTTTCCCCCTCACCACTTATGATTTCTTCTTGCGATGAGTTTACCTCTTTGCGTTTCATTTCATCAATTGTTTTCATTGCCTCGGTGAGTTCTGGAAGGACTTTGCTATATGAATCCTGGAGGTTATTGTATCTTGCCCTGTTTATGACAGGAAAAGAGACGAAGGTTTGAAACAATTATCTGAAATCTAAATAATGTTAGAACTTAAAAAAATCCACTACCAGCTCCTTGCAAATCAGTGTGCATTTCTGGTGAGAAAACGTCATGCTTCATGTCTCAACATCTCTCTTCCAATGAGTTGTGTGCTGCTCTATCCATGGACTAAGTGCAAACCAATGTCCTTACTGATCATCTGCATTTCGTATTGAAGAATCCATCACTCAGTTTTTTTATATGAAGCTTACAAATTCTGTTCAAAATGTAACACCCCTCTTAGGCAGACATCCAAGTCTTGACTCAGACTTCAAGTGAAGAAGAATTTATCAGAATAACCAGAAACAGAGTCCAAAGATAATGAGCAGCTTCTGCAGCAGCTGAAGATGTGTCCTTCAGGAAGTTCAGCCTCTCTGAACAGCTTGGACTGACATTTTCACACTCCTTACATGGACTGCACATGAAAGGGAACAGGAAGCCAAAGCAAACAGCCTCTCTTTACCTCAGCCTGACCTGACCACACACTTGACTCTCCTAGTGCAAACATATTGTAGGGATTGCAGACCTCTTCATTAATGCCACTTTCCCAGCACTGTCACCACCTGACTTGTCCCTTTCCTCCGGGATGTGTCCGCATTTACCCCTGCTAGTCAGTGCCACAGCTGTTGTCACCTCTCTGTTCTTCCACTTGTGGCTCTATTCCACCTTGGACTTTATGATTAAAGGAAGATACAAGTCAGAGTTGACAGCTCAGGTATTCCTAAGTGAGGGTCAGTAGACGAAAGAATACAAACTTCTACTTCATACTCTACAAACACAGCATAGTTTCAAAGGGCACAGGACACAGAAGTAGTACTTGAGATTCAATTCCCCTTTGGCCAGGTTCCCTTGGACTTTGCTTCTTCACTGACAATACCTCCCTGGAATATAAAACCAAGTCACACTCACTTTTCTTCACGTGTCTTGGCTTGTTCCAGCTTGACCTCTGCCTGCATGCTCTCTACCTGAAGTTCCAGCTTCTTGATGGTGTATATTAGCTGCTGCTTCTCCTCCAATTCTGATGCAGCAGCCAAGCTTTTTCTTTCCAGTACTTGGCACCTAATAGAAAAGGAAAAAAAAGACTGATCTCTTCTGTTCACCCTCTCCTGATGGATTTTTCCCATCAGGCACATAGCAAAAAGGAGTATTTGTATGGTTCAATTTTAAAGGCTTATTTTGATGAAAAACATGGGAAAACAAAAACCAGTCTATACACAACCATCAGAAAACAAAGCTATAGAAACCAACATTTATTTTCTTACTATTATGAATCTAAAAGAACTGGATTTTGACAGGAAACTAAGCAAAAAAGTGACGGTCTTGTAACCACTTTTATAACCTAAACCATTTTCTTCAAAAGTCCAGACAGCTCATGTGAAAGGCTATAACCAAATCCCTTGGCTTTTCCCCCTAAAGCCAGAATAGGGATTGATTATGTGAAGGAGAAAACAGAAAAGATTTTTCTTTACTTCATGAAGGGTTAAAACTCAAATCTTATAATTCAAGGCACTCAGGTTCTATTTGTAGAACTAGGTTGGCAGTTCAGATTTTCTGACAATTGCTGTATTTCTGCACTTCACCACTTACAAAGAAGGAGCACTCTTTAACAGAACTTCTATGAAAGAGTTATTTAAGTTGATATTTGTTGAGCTGGTGAGTTTCCTAAGATGGGAGTTGTCATACAAGTATGTACTGAGTGTCGTGACAGAACTTTTGCTCTTCTGAGCCTTACTTTTCTTGCAGTTTCTTCTGAATCAATTCTGCTTCTTTTAACTTCTCATGGGCTTCCTGAAGCTCTTTAAACAGAGCACAGACTTGCAGATTCAGGGCTTCTACTTCACTGCCAACCTTTTAGAGAAAAATTGAAAATTATGTATGGACAATTCAAGATAGTAAAGTTACAGGCTAAGAAATATAAGTAGGAAGTCTCACTCCAGAGAAAACAGCCTAAGTTAGTTTGCACAGTTACAGTCTGTATTCAGTAATAAGGTCTCATCTACAAGGCTTCACAATTATTCCACACTGCACCCCTTCATTGTTCCACTAAAGATTTACATTTTACCACAGAGGCAAGTAACATGAGTTCTGCTGACAAGAGCCTCTGAAGAAATCCAACAGTGTACATGGAAACAGCTGCCAACAAAAGCACAAGTGCTGACCTCAGTGTCCACTTCAATGAGGAGTATTGGGCCCAGGCTGTAACTCATGCAAAGTGGAGATAAAAGCACTGGAAAACATTAATTAACTGAGACGTCATCTGCTTTCCCTAGGAAGGGCATCTCTTGGCCTGACTGCAGACTAGTCTTGTTTAACCAACCCAGCCCTGCCCTGAAATACTTCTCCTGACCTTCAGAAGGGCACAGGTTTCCAGCAGGTCCCATAGCATATTTCCAAGTCCCATGCAGCACTTCAGAAACTCACATACAAGCACACTTAGTTGCCTGTATTATGCAGTTGCACTGAACCAGCATGGACCACCAAGGCTATGGGATTGCACTCTCACCTCACACAGAAGCTTGCAGCTTCAAGCACAGAAGTTTAAGCATCTGACTGGAGCTGAATCCCAACCCCAGCACTCTTTCAAATCTTGATGGAGAACATCAGGACTAAGTTTTTGCCTGGAACTGTGTCTCAGTCCAAGATAGTTATGCCCCACCTTTGTAATCCCACTAGAAACATGAACAAACCTAAAGCAGGTGCCACATGAACTCCACATTTAAAGTCTGTTTTCCAGTATGCTGTCACTGGATTCTGATCAAACAGCTGACGTGGGCAGGAGCAAGGAAATTCACACAGCCTAGATGATTTCTGAAGAAACCATTGGAGACATTATGGTATTTCTCTCTGTTCACTGGGCATGGCCAGGGCAATGTGGTGTAACTGCAGTTATGCCAAGCTTCCTGAATACTTGGCTCCCAATTCCACGCCTTTGCAGTGGTGTAATTTGGAACCACCTCTAAGATATATCAAAGTTCACTTCCATTACCTGTGCAGGACAATTGCCCTTTGCTCCCTGAGTGCAAGTGGAAATCTAGACCCTGAGGTTGGTGACCTCAAGTCAGCTGTATGTTGTTATATCTTGACTGAGGACAGGAACTTACAGTTTCTGAACTCTCTTCTTCCTGTTCAGTTTGTGTCCCACTCTCCAGGCAGCTTCTGGTCTCCTTCTCCAGCTTTGACAGTCTGGAAAAGAGAAGGAGCCAATAATGATGGATTTGGCTTATGCTTCAGGTGAGATTGTGACTATGCAAGGATTTCATGCAAGTGATGACTCTCTTTGTAACATCACAGCCACAAAAAAACCCCACAAGGCATAATGGAAAGCACAGACATGCAGGAAGGCCTGCACAATATGGGGGTTCTTGAAGAACACAGGATGCTGTGTACATTTAATTAAAATGGATGTGTAAGTCTGCAGGTGTGATGAAGGTCATGACATTCAGTCCAAAGGGACTGATCTTTGGTACAGTCCAAAACTGCCAACTCTTTGGAAATAGGTAATTCTGTTCACTGAATCCAGTGATTAATATTGTCTCTGTTTTCCTGTGGTATTTTTAGGGGCTGAGGTTTCTAAGAATTGTTTGGTTATGGCTCATGACCTCTTCTAGGAAGACCACATAGAAGCAACTACTGTGATACCAACCTTTCATAGTAGATAATGTCTTAGTCTGCTTCTCTGAAGTGAGGATCTGGAACTTCCTGGGGAATTTGCCACTCCTGAACAGTCGTGCTGATTTACACCCACAGAACTGAGCTGAGACAGACCCTCATACAGGTCTCACTGTGGAAACTCTCTTAGGAAAGTTTGGAATTAAAACTTATTTTAGACATTTCTAAGGAGCTTTTGCAAGCTCACACACTGCTGAATGTAGCCTGTATCATGAAGAGGACTATAATCCTGTTTTAGACAGTGATTTGGTTAAGGCCCCACACAGAGATGATTCATACAAAGCCAAATAACTATGGAGGAGTGAATGGAGAGAATAGCCTCAACTAGTCATCCTATCTTTCTGAATAACCCATGGATAGTTCAAACCCAAGAGGAAATGGGTAATTTGCCTTGATCTGTGGCACTTCAGGAAATCAAAATAAAATCCCTTGGAAAAAAACTGTGGTTTATCCCTATATGGACAACTACAAAATGTTATTACAACTGAGTGCTCAGGAAAATTCCCCAAATCACACCAATATTTCAGCTTGTTGCTGATCATTCAGAGACTTGGTAACTGCAGCAGCCCTGAAAGAAAACAGCTCCAAATGTTACAGTGTGCCTACTTCATACCTCTCTTTGTGATCCTCCAGCTCCTTCTCAAGTTTTTCCCTCTTCTGAGTTTCATTTCTAAGGCAGCAGAGCAGCTGGCTCACAGTTAGCTCCTCAGATTCCAAATTCTTAGATTCATCTGCAGATTTGCTCCTGCTTCAAACCAAACCAGAAGTAAATAACAACAGCTACCCCTTTAACAGAACACTCCCTAATCCAGTCTGAGAGGCCACCAATTCACACAGTGCTGGAAACCAGTGCTCTGTGAAGGGCTCATCCCCAATTGCCAAGAGCCAAGACCACTAGCCACAGCCCCTGTCTGTGCAAATGAAGAGCAGAGGAAGTCCCCTTCCAGTGGAGGGAACAATTCAGCACTTAAGCAAGGAAAGCAAAAGCAGTCATGACAATACAAAACCCAATGCACTTATTCTGACCTATTTTGCAGCCCTTTCTGCAAAGTGCTGCTGTATATTTCTACAAACAACTTTTTTTCCCCAATAAAGCATAGAACATTTCTGATCTCTGCCTCACTCCTTTATGGAAAAGAAAGCATATCCCACTAAAAATTGTCATCAGAAATCACTTTCTTGTTCAGAAAAAAATTTCTTTAATGCTTTAGTCTCCTCACATTCTATAGCTCTTTTCAAAATCATATTTTGCTACTGTAAATTGAACCAGAACTAATATAAAGCTCAAAAAAATAGGATAAGTGTTAAAATACTGTGTTCCATTATATCCATTTTTATGGCCATCTAGACAGAAAGTCAAAATCTCTGAACTGTATGGAAGACAAGCAAGTTAGGCTGTATATTTCAGAGTTTCAGCTGTAAAAAGTTCTCAGCTCTAAAAAGTCTCAGCATGTGTTAAAAGTTCTGCTTTTGTAGTTCAGAAAAGAAAGCAAAGCAGAGTCTTCTGTGTGCTTCTGAGAGCTAGAAACCTCTAGTGAGCAAAATTCAATACCCAAAAGACAGTGTTCAGCCAGGATATTTTAAGTAAATAACTTTTATCAGGGGATTTTTAGTGCAGTTCTACCCTTACAGAAATAAATCCATCCTGAGTGGATCACATTTCATTGAACCTGTTAACAGCACCCATCTAAAGTTTCAGTGCTGGACAAAGACACGTGGTGACACTGGAAATATTTTAAGAGGTATGTATGCCCTCTGTTCTTGTTGATATGGCCCAGATTCTCCTCCAAAGGTAAGCAAGTTCCACAGAGAATGTCCTCTCATAATCAGTGTTCTCACAAACCACAACAGCAAGCTTAATACTTGCAGCTTCGTCTGTGGTCAGCAGCTCCTTCAGTTTTGTCCACAACTGACACCCTTTTTTTTTTTTTCCTCCTTCAACTTCTTATCTGCATGCTGAGGGACAAGTTTCTCTGATACTACACTGAAGCACTGCTCTCCCTTGCAATGACATAGGATTGACAACGTGGAGCACAGCTTTCTGGCCTGCTATGTCCTTAGCATTTTCTGTATCCCTCCCTTTCAAAAGCAAAGACACAAAGTAAATAAGAGTTCAGCCAAAACCATCTAGCTGCTAAACTGGGCAGTATCCAAAATGGAAAGCTGAACAGTATCAGATGTCTATGTCCACAAGGAGTAAAGGTTCAGCTAGGGGCAAGAAAGTCCCTTGTGTCCTGAAGCTGATGTAAAGATCAAATTTTGAGAAGTAACCTGAACAGAATGCTGCTATCTTAAACCCAATAACCTGAAAAGCAATGACTGTATTGCACTGTGTGTCTATGCCATCATGGATACACTTCATACCAACCACACTCCAACAGGGTCATATCTGAAAGACTATAAGACCTCTAACTCTTACCAACATCAGTATAATTGGGTAGAAGACAGATATTCTATTAGATGGTCTCCAGTGATTAGGAGGAAGAAGTCCCTGTAGCCTCTAGTTTTGTCTTTTCTCTGTGGCCTCCCTTAAAAGCCTGAAGAGTTGGCAAGTCAGAATGTCCATAAATGCCTGACCAACTGGCCAGAATAAGCACTACCTCTTGTCAGCCAGTAAAAATTGGAAGAAAAAATGTCAGAGAGCTGAGGGTCTTACTGCATGCTAGGAGGTAGAGCTACTGCAATGGAGGGGTGCAAAGCAAAGAAAAAGAGGATTTTCTAGTGCATTCCTAACAGAAAGAAGTTCCCTTACATTAAAAACAAAACCTGAGGCAGAAGTCTGAATCACACATATCACACAAGAACCTACGTACATGCAGACAGCAACATTACTGGGCATTTCACCACTATTCTCTTGATGTTCCTTTGCAATTGCATTTATTTCCCCTTCCTAGGAGAGAAAAAAACACTATTAGCTCAGTATTTTATCTAAGCAGGACAGAAGGACTTTATTTATTTGAATTAAAGAATGAAGAAAAACAGGGAGAATTGCTATCATGGCAATACATATGAATAAAAAACTCTCACAGATAATCTTAATGTTTGGAAATTCTTAATTTAAATACTTCACATGCCCTTCCCTGTATCTCTTCCAGCTTGATTAGAGAATAGGAACAACAATGAGATTTGCCCTTCTCCATTCAGCAGCAACTTCCACAGCCACTCTCCCCTGTGAAGATGACTGGGCACCACACAGCAAGTCACTGGCATTGCAGGTGACGTTCAATATAAGCCTAGAGATCACTCTCCAGCCTCCTAAATGAACCACTCTTCTTTCCCACTACAAACCCAACTCCTTGACAAACTTCCCACTCCTACAAACCCTGCTTTGTAGCCCAAAGAAGAATCCTTCTAGCAAATAAAAAGGAGAATGCACCCCGAGTTTTCTCTGACAACTCCAAACATATTTTAATTACATTTTTAAAATTTCTTGTTCCACATCTACTTTCCAGAGAGAGGACATGGGGAATAGAAGGGTATCAGAGGACTGCATTTTCACATCTCAGTTTGTGAAGATCTTCCAGATACAAGAACAGTAAAAAAAGTACATTTTTTGCCTCTAGGGAATACTCTCTAGAGTTTTGCACTCCAGTTTTGTTTGTCTGCATCTCTATTTATCTGTCAGTAGGAAGTAAGCTCCATTTTCAAAATTTATGCACAGGTGTTGCCCCTTAACAAAACATAGTACTGATGTTCCCAGAAATTTCAACTAAGACAAGAGTTAACATTTTTAGCTAGTGCAACACAGGCTATCTATGAAATTAATTTGCTTACAGCTTTAAAGGGGAAGGACAAAAACTAATTCTAAGTCCTTTACCACTACTTTTACGCTATCTTGTAAGACACAAGTGCTCTATGGCAGGTAATGTAGGAAACCAAAGAATGACACAATTATTTAGCCTGGCACCTGGCTGCAGGTTACTGTGTTCCTGTTGTTCCCTTTACTTACACTCATCCCAATCTCCACAAAGGAATCCTCTGCTGAGATGTTCAGCTTGACCTGCAGCTCTGAAATGATGGCGAGCAGATCTGCCTTCTCAGCCTGGAGCCGCTGCACCTGGGACTTCAGCTGCTTCACTTCCTTCTCGGGAGCCATGCAGCCCTCCTGGAATAAACACACCAGCATTAGCCAACCAAAAGGGAACTCTAGGCAAGGAGCACACAGCCTGAATGCAACACTGTCCCACATCCCTTCCTTTCTGTTCAGGCTTGCCTGAAAACCCACAGTACAGATGCCTAAAGGATGTTCTGGTTCACTCAACAGCAAGAAGTCTAAACTGTGAAACCAAGTAAATCAAACACTGGGCATCCCACTGCTGGAAAATATGGGACTGGTTCTCTGAATGCACACATAATTAGGATGTAAATTTTTGCCTGAATCTATGCCTTTTGCTACCACACAGGGTATCAACTGACTTCCAGAATTACTGAATTTTTTCACCCATATCCCTATTCCTCTTCTCCCAGATCTAACCAAAATCCAAGGAAGAAAAGACCAGTGGCAGAGAACTTTCCCATACACCCCATTCTTAGCCTTTCCCCACCTTCTAGCTTCTTTGTACCCTATTTCTAAGTAAAAATCTTCCCAATTCCTCGACCTTCATACAAAGTCCTAGATTCCTTCCACAAAGTCTCTATTCCTCAGAGATTCTCCCCAAACTTCCCTGTTTCCAATCATAAACATCTCTTTTGCCTTCTGCCTTTTCTCTTTCTCTAGGTTACTCAAAACCCTCTCTTAAGCCTCTATATAACCAGCAAGATTCATTTTTTCCTCTCCTTTAAATGCCGCTCCCTATCATGAAACTTTCTCTGTGAGTTTGTTTCTTCCTCATTTTGTAATCTGAGCATCCACCTCCTGATAATGCCCTTCTTACAGCACATACCATCAATGCAAAGTCTGAACAATCCTGGAGTCTGAATTACATTCTAAGATATGATTATGCCAAATCTCCAAATTATCTCTGTGTCGACAGTGTCTCTCATCCCACAATACCACTCTGCCCCTCTGACCTACTGCTGCCTCTAATTTTGTGCTTATACTGTAAGAGGATGCATTTAGACTCAGTTCCAGGGAAGAAGACAGATTTTAAATTTCTCAAGCAGGCTGGAAAATTCTGGCAACAGCATACTTCACAAGAAGTTCTACAATAGATAGAAAGATTATAAATCCTCTACTTTCCCTTAAAAAATATTCCATATTTATGAAATTCTGAACAATTTGTTAAATCCTGAACTTTCTTGACAATCCTGAAACACAGCTTTCAGTCTGTAAAGACTGTGTAAGTAATACTTACACAATCACACTATTTAAGCATGACTTTCATCCCCCTTGCATCTTCTGATCTTATTGGCCAATTTTGATTTACATTTCTTATGGAGTTCCATAAAACAGTCAGGAGGAAGGGAGAGTCTACTACTGACTCTGTTGAGAAAAAGGTTAATACACTCATTTTTCATCAGACAGCAGAGAATCCACATGGGTCTTGGAGGTACCAGACACCAGAATGCATCAGTTTGGCTCTGCATGGAACTTCTTAGTTAACTTTTCACATGACAATTGGGAGACAAAGCAGGTTTTGTTTTGGTCACCTTTGCCCACAGATGCCTTCAGTACCACCTGCAAAATGTTGCCTGGTTACTGTGCAAGCACCTGCAACATTAGAAATTATGTGTAACAGGGCCAAAGGCAGGACATGGAGAGAAAGCTCAGTCAGACTCAAATGGAGCAGCAGAAGCACAGATCTAATCCGACCTCAGCAAAACAGCTTTCAGAAAAGAAAACTGATATAATAAAAATAGATGGAGCATAATTTTTTTTTTGCTTGTTTACAGGTTGACTTCTCCCTGAAAACATGCTCCTGGAAAAACAATACAAAAAGCAATTAAATGATGAGAGCCAGATAATCTAACAAGTAAAGGGAAGGATAAAGTAAAGAGATATCCAAGAATAAATGAAAAATTAGCAAGAAATGCCAGTTCTTATTTATTATGTTAAAAAGTTGAATTATTATTTACTAAATGCTAACAAAAAAACTAAATTATCTCAGGTGTGCCATATTTTTCTCTTACTACACTCTGAAAGGCCTCACTTTATAAAGTAAGTCAAGTGAAGACCATTGCTTAGAGCTAAGGATAAAAATGGAGATATTAACAAATCTCCAAACCATCCCAGTGTGATGAATCCTAGAATCATAGAAGGGACTGAATGGTCCAGATTTTCAACTCAAAAGCATGTCAATCTAACCAATTCCTTATTTACCATTTCAGCTCCTTCTTCTCTTTCCTTTAAGCTCTGAAGTTGCTGCTGTAGCTGTTCATTTTCAATGCACTTGGCCTGCAAGCACTGCTTTGCCTCCTTAAACTTTAACTCATAAAATTCTCGTTCTTCTTTCTGCTTCTCTCTCCATGTGGAAAGTTCCTCGTATCGGTCCTTCATAGCTTGGTTGTGCAACTTCATGGCCTCTAAATGGTAGCCAGAGAGAAGGTATTGAATCACATTAATCCTCTGTCCATGAAACAGCAGATTTCCACTACACTGAGCTCAGCATTCTTCAGCATCAAATGGGTTGGCAATAATTGGGTATGAAATATGAGCCTCTGTCTGGCATACCTTAAATACCAAAACTAAACTTATCATAGTCCGTTAGCACTACAATAAACAGCTTTAAATCCACTGCTGAGATCACATGCTCACACTCACTGACTTCTTGACTTTTTCCTAAACTAAGAAGCCAGAAGGGTTGCTCACAAGAGATACTTGGTATCTTGCTGTGTGTGGTATTTACATGATCAGCCCAAATCAAACTGCTGAACTGAGCTTCTGAAACTACTGAGACTTGGCAGGGAAAACATCCTCCACTGGTAAATTTCTGTATGGAAACTGATGCTATCAAATAAAATGTCTCAAATATGACCAACAACATTCTCCCCCAACATTTGGTTAAAATTTGATTGCAAGCACTGAAAAAATATACCAAACAACCTACAGCCAAATCTTTGAGTAACAAAGTCAGTATGTAACAATATCAGTCTTACTACTGCAAAATGCTGACAAGATTTTTAGGCAGAGTCAGTGAAATTATTTTAGACATGCTTTTTTTTAAAGCAAACAACTCAAAGCTGGTTACTTAAAAATCCTTTATACTTGTACTTTCCAGTAATTTCCATTGCATCCTGATGTCATATGATAAACTGCCCATAAATCCTTCAGGTTATGAAAAAAAATATTCTGGAGAATGATTCTGCATGTTATGGGTTACACCAGCTGTAAATATGTCCCAGAACATTATCTTCTATAAGACCTTTCAGCAAAATAGCAGACATACTTCTACAAACAACTTTCCTGCTAGATTCCCATGAGACAGAAAAGTTGGACCACGTCCAGAAATGATTCAGGAGGAATTTAAACACCAGTGTAAAATCACAACACAGGAGATATGTGACTTCATGCTCTGCTGTCAAATAAACAGTGAGATACCTCTGTCTTTTACACAGAAAATTCTCAGATCCCCCAGGTTTTGCTCTAGCCATTTAAAGGAAAAAATAACTGACAGCTACATTTCAGATCCAGAAGCAAATGTATCTCACACAAAGGACTCAAATAATTAGGAATTTTCAGGGAAGGCTACTGGTTTCTCCCAGATGTATCCAGACATAGCCACCACTCTTTTTTGAAGTATGGAAGGTACAGTACCCACCAATCCTAATCCAGCTTTGGTAAAGTATTTGTAATGGATCAAACAGTTCTACAATACAAACCAAAAAAATCCTTTAGAAGTTGATGAGCAAATAGCACATCATAGGAAGAGATTTTTCATGTCACCCTCTAAAATACACAGTGCTTATATATAAAACTCAAGAGCAAATAAGTCACCCTTACATTGGGTTGTTCTCCCTCTAATCTACCACACTAATTCAATTTGATGTGTGCTACCAAATATCCTATTGATGTGTATTATCAAACTGGCACTGTCACTTGCAGAGTTGTTTATACAGCAAATGCTACTCAGCAAGGGCAAACAAGCACAGAATTTATACTCATAGCACAAACAAACCCTTCAGAAGAGACTCAGGGCTCTTGCATTTTAAGACCAGCACATGTGTGCATTCACCTTTTAACTCATTGTTCTCAGTGATTAATTCTTTCATCTGCTGCACCATCTCTTCTGGGGTGTAGGTGTTAAGGGCTGGGGGAGCCATGCTGTCCACTCCATTTTCCATTTTACTCTTGGAATGCTCTCCATTTTCAGCAGGACCGCCCTTCAGCTTGCTGGACATCTCCGAAGCAGCTGTTACGAGGTTTGCCAAGAGAAAACTTTCAATTTCTTGCCCAATTATAAAGAAAGCATTATCACACACTCATTTTATTAACACATGCAAAAGCACATAGGCACCTTCAATCCCCCTAACCCACCTACACCTGAGTATCCGTGAGTCTACGTTAATCCCCCATGGGCCTCAAACACGATGCCCAAGACGTTTTTCGGGCTAACCAGCCTTTCCTCAGGAGCTCATTTCTCTGGGAATGAAAGGAGACTCCCGCCTCGCCCACTCCCTTCCCACCCCTGACAGCACTCGGGCCCCGCCGCCCGCCCGGCCCTGTCGCCGCCTTTCACGCCCAGAGCCCGCTTCCGCTGATTTTTAACTTTCATTTTCGCTTTCCTGCCCCCTCTTCCCGTTCTCCTGCGGACCCCGCCGCGGTGCCGGCGAGGCTGCGGCGCCTGCAGCCGCCGCTGCCCGGGCACGGCCGCTCCGAGCCCGGGCCGGACCGGCCCGCGGGAGCCGCAGCGCGGCGCTTCCCCGCCTTGCCCTCCCTCCCCGCAGGCCCACCGCGGATCCGCCGAGTCACCGGGCGAGCGCGGCCATGGCGACCGGCCCCCCTCACGCCGTCCTGGGCTGGCCTCAGGGACGTGGCCCCACTCACCCCTCACAGCGCGCCCATGGCCGCAGCGCCCCGCTCAGCTGACGGGCGCGCTGCCCGCCCTCCCCCGCCGTCCCCGCCTCCGCCTCCTCCTCCGCGGGGACCTCCCGGCTCCTCCGCTTCCCTCTCGCTTTCCCGGCTCCTCCGCTTCCTTCTCGCTTTCCCGGTTCCTTCGCTTCCCTCTCGCCTTCCCGGCTCCTCCGCTTCCTTCTCGCTTTCCCGGTTCCTTCGCTTCCCTCTCGCCTTCCCGGTTCCTTCGCTTCCCTCTCGCCTTCCCGGTTCCTTCGCTTCCCTCTCGCTTTCCCGGCTCCCGCCCTGCGCTCCGCGGAGCCAGCGGCGCGGGAGCCAAGCGCCTCATGGAGCTGCGAGGTGGAGTGGGGAGCGCTGCCCTTCAGGGGGAAGAATCCTGCGGGTCGATGGGGTTGGGAAAGACCTCTGAGATCTTCGAGTCCAGTTTATGACAGCACTACCTTGTCAACCAGGCAATGGCACTGATTGCCACTTCCTTTACAGTCTTTACAGATTTACAGACAGTCTTATAGACTTTCCTTTACAGTCACCTCCAGGGACAGTGACTCCACCGCCTCCCTGGGCAGCCCGTTTCAATGTCGATTCACCCTTTACGTGAAGAAATTCCTCCCAATATCCAGCCTAAACCTTCCCTGGAACAGCTTGAGGCCATGTCCTGTCATCCTGCCGCTGATTTCGTGGTGCCAGAGCCTGATCCCCCGCAGCTACACCCTCCTGTCAGGGATTTGTAGAGGGCGATAAAGTCACCCGTGAGCCTCCTTTTCTCCAGGATAAACACCCCCATCTCCCTCAGCTGCTCCTCACAGGACTCATGCTCCAAACCCTTCCGCAGCTCCACTGCCCTTCTCTGAATCCCCTCCAGCACCTCCATGTCCCTCCTGAAAAGAGGGACCCAGAACTGAGCGCAGAACTCGAGGTGTGGCCTCACCCTGCCCAGTACAAGGGGAGGAATGGCTTCTCCTGACATGAGCAAAAGACAGGATCGAGGGGTAGCTGTGAGGTGAGCAAAAGGGAACATTATTGCACAGGACATTTCAGTGATTTTTGCCACAGGATCAAATCAATTAGGAAGGGCTTTGCCGTGCTGTGGGGATATAGTCCATTAATGGCTGTCAAACAATGTGGTTGGAAGCCTTTAAATGGCAGATTCCAGGGATGGGGTTAGCTGGGGTCATTCACCCTGCACAGCTCCAGTGCTTTGTTACTGTGTTTAGAAAGATTGGGGGACTGGAAGTACCTCAACTGCCTGGTCTTAAGTAACAAAGCCAACCAGGACATTTTGGTTACTGTATTTACAATAGGAAAAATTGTAGCCATTGTAGGTAAAATGTCCGTTTCGGATGTGGAAAATACATGGCTCAAAAATAGTTTCTTTTGATTTGAAAATGCTGCTTTGCCATGTCCTAGGAGTTGTGAACTGCCTGTTTAACAAAATCATGACTTTCCTGGGCTGGTCTCCCCAGCTGCCCTCCAAGTGCCACAGCCAGGAATTTCCCAGGATGAAGGAGAGAAGTAAGGTGCCCGCTGGATGGTGCATGGTGGACACTGGCAAGGAAGAGTCCTTTTACAGGTTCAGCCTTTAAACAGGGTGCAGCTTACAAATCTCCCAAGAAATAAAGCCAGCAAACATTTGGGACCACCTACATGGTGCAAGGAACAGGTCTGATAGCAGATTTATGCATGCTGAGTCCATAATCCATGTGCTTTTTGCTTACACTGCTAATGAACAGAATCTGTCTCCTTGATGGTAGAATGAGATCTTCTCTGTGGGAGGGAATATGATTTTGGAATTGCTGTCGTCTCCCATCACTGTATCTGTGGCTGGATGTTAGACAGGAGTGTATGGAAGTTAGAGAGGCAATAAAGAAACCTTCTGAGAGACTGAGGAACAGAATTACTAGCAGCTCATCATGGCTTTTTATTTGAGCTCTGAGACAAGTTCTTGCAGACAGCAAGACCTTACTGCACATACAGCAAAGAAAATTGAGTTTTACTTGTAATCAGAGGAGTTTAAATAAGATGGATTTTTTGTTTGGTTGGGTTTTTTTTTGTTTGTTTGTTTTAATTTTTTTCCCACTCCTGATAGCTGTTTGTTCCCTCAATAATCCCAGGTCTGGTTTTAGTACCCAGAATTAATTTTTGGGAACAGATCTTATTTAAGCCACAAATACCCAAGTTTTAGGGGAGCATTTTATCTTTTCAGTGTTTCACTGCAACTTAGATTTATGTATCTCACAATGCTTTGAAGAGATCCAAATGCAAAAATAATCCTTGCTTGCAGTTCTAAAATGGAGGTGGGTTGCCTGGAAGCAGAAGTCATATATCTGATTCTAATTGGAATGAAATACTTGCTTTCTAAAAGCCAAAGAAAAATTAGAGTCCTTGTAGATATGGAATGGAGATAAATAACCAAAGAGACTTTGTGAAAAATAAAAAATATGAGACAATGTATTTACATGAAAGAAAAAATGGCTTATGTCTAAGGAAGATTAAAGTATTTGCACAAAACTCTTGTTGCACATCAGCCTTGTGGGAACATAAGAGATGAAGCAATTGTTTGCCCACCTATTTTATTCAGATATTTTTTTTTCACCACAGCTTCTCATGTGATGAATCCTTTTGTCCATTCTGCAGGTTACAGGTGACACAGAAATGAAAAGTGTGGGCTTTGTGTGGGAGGGAGATCTGTTCTGACTCTCCTGGTGAGTGGTCTGAACTGCTGAGCTGAGTTAGGAATAGCCCATCTCTCTATGCTGTACAGCTCAGATAATAAATATTTGGAGGTAAGAGGTATAAAAGTGTCCAGCTTTCCCCAAACCACTCCATAACATTGGTTTGCAAAAAAAAGACATCGGTCAGCTCTGGGTCTGAGGGCTCAGATGCAGTCAAGTTACTTCAGAAATTTCCTTGTGGCATCTGAGCCACAGAAACATGGCTTTGTGTACACCCTGACTCCCTAGCAAATGTGGGATAATTCAGTTTAGCTTAGTCTGAAATGATAAAGAATTGTGCTGAATTATCACATCAGTCTGGGCTACCATCTTAGGTATTGTTTTTGCAGTTATCTGGGAGCTGAGTCCTGAGAATCAGCCAAGGCTTGAACTGTGGAAAGCTTTGTTACAAAGAACACTTCTCAGAGTATCTCTACATTCAGGGCTTACAATTTATCCATCTCTCTGTCTGTCATGGATTATGTGGAAATCATGTGCCTCTGAATCTCTTCTGCTGGCTTTACTCTTTCTGTCTTTCAAGTCTCAGCATTACCTTCTTGACTGTTGCTGCAGTAGCTGCTGGAAATTCCTGATTTTGGCCAGGACCCCATGAATATTGTACAGACATAGCCCAAAGACTGACTTCTCTCTCAGGACATAAGGAATAGGCACTATCCTGGTCTGGATGGTGTCCCCTGAGCAGCTCAGGTGCCTAAAGGCTTTGCTTTATTCTGCCACAGAGCTATCTGCAAGTCTGCGGAAGAACTACTAACCTTGATTAACACCTGGGCCTCTTGCCAGCATAAATGCTGGAGTGTTTGCTGTGACTTCAGATTTGCTGATTAAGCTTAATTTCCAGCTGACAGGTATTTTGAAAACACCATAAAGATATATGCTTTGAGCAGATTAGGTGGAGGAGAGGAGTTGTTATAAAGCACATCCAACTTCTGCAGTCAGCAGTACGCTGTGATGAATGTCACCATAACCCAGAGAGAAGTAAGATGATGAAATACTTTCATTTCTTCCAAAAATTAGGTGCTACCATGACCTGGAGAGGGCTCAGTGCCAGCTGGCAAAATTTACATTATGCAGATTCAGGCCTTAGATTATCATCTACAGTAAAACAGCTACAAAAAACATGAGAGTCAGATGTATGTTCTGAATATTTGCTGCCACTGACAGATGGTATGACAGGTTAAATCTGGGACCATCATGGATTTTTTATTATCACTCCAGTATTGAATCTATTGCTATTGATACTATTCTTACCTTCCAAGGGAAAAATCATCAAAAAGGAAGTCCAGGAAGCCAAAAGGTAACAGAAATAAAGTAGTAGAAAAAAAATGATCCAAGGTCCTGTTTTCAATCTAATAACCCTGCTGTGGGCAGGATATGTGAAGCAAAGGTAGTGCCAAAAAATGTGTCTAACTAACTGCTTTTGGCCCATTGTGAGTTCAATGCAGTGTGTGTTGTGTACCTCTTTCCAGCCAAATGGATAACTTCTTTTACAACTGCAGTTATATAACACTCCTGTGCAATGACACAAGAAGAGTAAAGATGCTTTAGTACAATTTTTGGATGATCTAATACAGAGAATGCTGGTATGTAGGGAAATTGTGATGTCACAGTTTTCTTTTTCTGATTTTTCCTTCCTCTAGTGAGTTGCAGTTGGATTGTGCCAAGTTGCTGGAATTCCTCACCAGCAGTTCTGATTTCTTTCTTGAAACCAACTCGTTCTGTCACCAGTCAAAAATATTATCTGTAGGTTTTTTCTAATAAATTTAGTGATTTGAGTCAAACTAGCAAAAACATCCCAGTTATGGACAGTCTAGCATGAGCAGTAGAAATGAAAAGTATTCTAGCCTATTTCCTCTAGGTACCTGGCTCTGCCTTAGGGGCTCTGATGACAAAGTAATTTTCTGCCTGTCAGTAAGCTGCTTCAGAATTTTTGCAGAGGAGAAGAGTGAAATGTTAACCATAGGGCTGGTGGTTTTGTGATTTTGTGTCTGTCATTGCAGAGGAGATGAACTGGCTCCTGGCTGTGGAATAACTACCACAGACAGCGCTGTACAGTCCTTGTTCAGGCTTTCTTCTCTTTTCGTGACTACTCAGCAGATACTGGTGTCGACTCAGGATGCAGTACATTTCACTCAACAGCTGCCATGCCAAAAATAAGATGGATAAATGTGCAGAAAATCTAAAAACTAAACTGACCATCATCCTTGTTTTCTCCTTCCAATAGATGGCAGCAATTCTCTTTCCGTACTGTCATGGGATGAACAGGTCAGGAGCTCCAGAATACCAGCAGAGTTTAAAAATACAGGCATCTTTGCCCTTTTCTTTTGCTCTTTCTGAGTATGAAATTTGCACCAAGAAGGCAGAGGGCTGAGGAAATGTCTGAAGCCCTTGGAATGTGGCACTGCTGCCAAGTACAGCCGTGCCAGGAAAGCACAGGCAAGTCAACGAGCAAACATGACCCAGGGCTCAGAGATGGGGGAGGGAGGTTTTTTTTTGCCTAAGAATGATCAAAAGTAAAAGTGGGACTGTTTGAGGGTTTAATTTAGAAGGAATTGAAGAGCCATGGAAGAAGAGCATGGAACATGAGGATTCCAGGTCAGCTAGAGAAGACTTGGACACCCAAGGAGCAATGATGGTGCACCATGTGGAAGAATAATCACACACAGTGGACTGTCCCCTTGGAAGAAGTGACTTCTTAATTTTTCTATAAATCTTCAAGAGGAAATTAAAAAAGAATGGAGCTGAGGAAGACTCTCTTCAGAAAGTACTGTGGCAAAAATCTCTCACAGATAAAACTGTTTTCTTTATCCTGAAATGCACCTGTGTTCCTCATTAGAAGAGAACAGCTCCATACCACCAGATGGGCCATGGGAAGGGATGAGCCAGACTCCTATCATACATTATGACATAAAGAAAGCATTGCTTCTTGGCTGCAAAGAGATGGTCAAAATAAAAAAAAAAAAAGTTTTAACATTATTTTAAATGTAGAAAAAACATGGTATTATTTTTAAAACATTATGTTAAAAAGAATAACTCTCAAATATAGCCTGGAGGCAAATGAGTTTTTCATTAATTTTGCCACTTAAATACTTTTTAAAAAATCTCTTTCTAATGTTTTCAGTCATACACGTCCCTCATTTTCTTTTTACCTCAAATGTCTTGCTAGGATTTTTGGTTGAAGAG
The DNA here is from genome assembly GCF_050655825.1 of Lonchura striata. Lineage (NCBI taxonomy): Eukaryota > Metazoa > Chordata > Aves > Passeriformes > Estrildidae > Lonchura > Lonchura striata. The sequence goes on from NC_140741.1 coordinate 70,009,583, forward strand.
CTCTTTGACTCCACAAGCTGCTTCCCTGCTAAATGTGGAAAATGTCACTCTAGTGGGTTGTGTAATTGCACTCCTCACTATTTCTCTTTTTACACAATCTGGAGGAGGGAAATACTGCTACCCTAGTGAACTGAGCTGCACTGGAATTTTTGATGGGATGCAGAAAAGACAAACCAGTAAGAGGACAATTCCAGAACATTATGGATGTTGTTACAGTACAGAGTTTCCCAATAAGACACCCCAGATCACACTCCTGAGAGGAGCTAACTGTTTGTTTTTTCTAGAGCATCTTGTGGGTCTACAAGCCACAAACCCTCAGCAGTACTCCAGGGGACATGGGGCCATATCCTCATCTTGTTCTTGAGATACTGTGGTTTCTGCTGGGTGGAAATGAAGCTTGCAAGCACATCTCATAAATTGCAGTATTCTCCATATCATTTAAGAGATATTCTCATGTTGCAGCATTGACTTGTCTCTGTGATGACTGTAGGAATACCCCAGCATACCTGGGAATATAGCTGCTGCAAGGAAGCTTGGAGTGCAGTTTGTATGGTGTTTAAGCCTCTTTGAGACAGCACTGCCATTGAAAGTGCAGGTGGAGACATACAGGCAAACGGATCTGGGTGAACCTGGCCAGAGTTTTTAACCTGGATCATTTTTTACCTAAAACAGTTTTGCTCGTGCTGACTCAAAACATGCTCACATAGTTTTGGCAGAAGGCTGGGGAGAAGTAGCCTTTGGACACGTTGGAACAGGTCCAGAAGAAGGCCCTAACAATTAACAAAGTTCTGAAGCACCTCTCCTATGAACAGGCTAAAAGAGCTGGAGGTGCTCAGCCTGAAGAAGAAAAGTCTCTGGGGAGACCTTATTGAAGCTTTTCTATACTGAAAGGGGGCTTGTTAGAAAGATGGAGAGAGACTTTTTACAGAACTAGTAGTGACAAGATAAAGGAAAACAATTTTAAACTGAAAGAGGGTAGGTTTAGAGGGCATGTAAAAGTAATTTTTTTTGCAAGGAGGGTGGTGAAAATGGGCCTAAGTTGATCAGAAAAGCTATGGATGGATGTCCCATTCCTGGAAATACTCAAAGCCGGGTTGGATGGAGCTTTGAGAAGCTTGATCTAGTGGGAGGTGTTCCTTCTGACACTGGGAGAGCAGGGAATACTGGGAATAATTTGGTTTGCAAGAAAAAGTAGAGAAGGTGAATTTTTCTGAGGCTGTTTGAGGCAGTAAACTCAGACTGAATTCTTGTCAGAAAACAAAATATTTTTCAGACAGCTGAGGGCGCTGAGCACTTCTTAAGTGAAGTTGGCGTTTTGCAGGCTTGGGCTTTAAGTTACAGCAATAAAATGCTCTAATCACACCGAGCGCTGCTGGTGAGCAAAGCCTGAGCAGGGGCTCAGGGTCCAGCATTGCCAATAGCTGAAAAATGAAAGACCAGAGCTGGTTAAATAACTGCTTACGTGCTTCAGTACAAGCGTAAATTTAATGCCTTAATTTTAATGGCACCTTGAAAGAACTCTTTGATCACTGATTTCCCCTTCTGAAGCAGCAAGATTTTGTTTATTTATTGCAATTTCAAGTAGCATCATAAAAGTAGAACTGGAGAAAAATGTTAGGCTCATTTACCTGTATATTTGCATTCTCGTAATCTTTGTCAGTTTTTTCCCATCCTGGTTTTATCCATATCATTGAGATCTGCTTCTTTGCATATGACACATCTTTGCCAGAATCACCACCTAAAGCTGTCCTGAATTTCCCAAGAAATGGCTTCTCTTGTGGTGGAATCTGCATTTTGCGCACATCTGTTCAGGTCTGGAAAAAAGACACAGTGATATCATTTCACTCAGACTGTGATGCATGATTATTTTTAGGGATTTTTAATATAAATCAGATTTCTCTGGATTCTCATTTATCTTGCATTGATTTCTCTAGCTTATTCAAGCTTCTTAAAATTGTTCAGTGGTTTTTGTTTATTCACCATTTTTTATTAGCAAATCCTTAATTCCTTAGTGCTTCTAAAGCTTCTTAGGACATGAAACAATGCTTCTGATTTGTTAACTCTTATTATTACCTCTAGTGGTATGAATAAAAATTAGTTTACTTTGAAGAAATATACTTAATACATACACTTATTTTATTAAAGTCAAGTAATTACTGCAACTAAAGTCTTTCTTAGTTGGATACTTCATGTCTTTAGAAGAAAGGTTAATCTACTTATTGTGGCAGTCATTTCTACAATTTTTTCAGCTCTAAAGGGACATCTTGGTTTAGAAAGTTTTTGAGTCAGTCAATTGCCTTTTTTTCATCTACAGAAACTTTGATTTGTATTTTCAAGTACTGGTAATTAAATTAAAGAATCTGTGACTTGCAAGGCCACTTGACATGGGACATGTAACACATCTCTCAATGTCTTAGGTTGCAAGATGTGGCTGAGGGTGTGTATTTTATTGCCATCTGTTATAGGTGGGGCAGTTACCTTCTGTTAATTGGGCAGTTTTCTTTATCTCTTCCACACCAATCCTCCCTCTGGGAAATATATCTTCTGTTAATGGGCCATTGAGTGTCACTGCATGGCTGATAAAATTCTATCATCCCACTGGGAGATGCTCTGCCCAGGGGGAGGAGCCAAGCATTCCTACCTGGATAGAATCTGAGATTTGGAACACCACAGGAAGAGTTTTCCCACTGGATTCCCAGAGGAGTAATTTTCTTCTCCACTAGATTCCCAGAGGAATACCAGGCCCATCTACACCGCCACTGGATCTTCAGAGGAAAACTCCACCCTTGTACAGGATCACTGCTTCAACAGAACCACACCTGACAATCCAGGAGGATTGCAGTCACCATTTAATGGGACTGCTATTAACACTGTGACCCACAGGGTGTCAGGGTTTTTTTTGTACTATTGCATTTGTATTTTTAATTTTCTTAGTAAAGAACTGTTATTCCTATTCCCATATCTTTGCCTGAGAGCCCCTTAATTTCGAAATTATAATTCAGAGGGAAGGGGTTTACATTTTCTGTTTCAAGGGAAGCTCCTGCCTTTTCAAACCTGTCTTTTTAAACCAAGACACTTAGGTACATGTGTCCATGGTGAATTCTCCATATGGAGATAAATGTCCTTATTTAGGGTTTGTATATGACAATGGCTGTGGCTGTGATGGCGTCTCCTAACCTGAGCTGTGCAGAACCTCAAGGCATGAGGGTCAAAAGGGCCACCTTATTTTTTATTCAGGTGCCCTGGTACCTAAGGCTCTACATTGTGTCATATAACAAATGTCTTCCTGTCTTCTGTGACCCCACAGCCAGGCTGCAGCTGGCATGGGACCTTCTGGAGGGATTTGCCTTTCATCCCTGAGCACAGGACATGGCTCCTGAGCTACCGAACTTCTTGGTTTCCTCACTGAGGGATGAAGCACAGAGAAATGGTTCTGCAGAGAAATTACACTGTTCACTGAGAAAACATAATTTCTCAGTACTCATAATGTGGGATTCTCAACCCATCTCAGCATTTCTAATAATATTAAAAATGGCTTTGTCAACACAGAAGTTCCTCATGGTAGAGACAGGCAGCACAGGCATCATCTATTTTCTCCACACGAAGAAATACCTGTGTGTTAAAGGGAGAGACATGCAGAAATCAAGTCAAGCTGCCTGATGAGATGCAGACTGATACCCAGATGTCAAATGGTTGAATCCATGTTTCTGCCTGTCAGATCTGCTGGGGGTGATTCAAACTGGATTTCTCAAGGGGTAACTTGTGGGTGTTCCCAGTGGCAAGTGATCTCTCTCGGGTCTCTCCTGCTTAACATTTTGTCTATCTTTGGCCTTTGGGTGCTATCAGACCCAGAGGACTGTTTGAGGGGCATGGGCCTCTGGGGAGGTCGGTATCTCACAGGTGTGGCCCATGAGCTCTGTGGGATGCAATACCACAAGACAGAGGCATTTTATCCCTCCTGCCAGCCTTTCTGCCTTCCTCTGCAACATTGATCTCCTCTCTTCAGCCAGGACTAGATCCAGGTGGGGTTGATGGCTGGAGGCTCTGTATCCAGCTACTCCACTGGAGTCAGACTGCACTTCCTGAACCAGGCAGCCTTAATGGCAAGTCAGGGAGGGGATGGATGCCACAGACAGCCACCACTCTAAATCCCTGCTGCTTCCTAAAGTGACATCCAGCCAAGGAACAAAGCAGATGAGGGAGCAGACTTTGTGATGAGGTTTACAATTTGATCAATTATTATCATAGTTGCAATAAGCTAGTTACAGAGATGGGAACAAGTTGGTGTCATAGAAAGTCAGCTATAAAAAGTGTGCTTCTAGACATGCTGAGTTCTCTGAAGATAGAGAAATAGCCTATTAAAATATCTTGTTAACACACAGGTTGTAGCCTCAACGCTGCTGCTTAGTTTAAATGTGTTTTATTTTTCCTCTAATTTTCACTTGTTTCTTTGCTGTCATATGTAAAGGGATATTGTTTTATTTGGGTAGATTATTGGATAATATAGTGTACAGGAGGTAAACACTTGTGGTTACTTCCATTTGCTCAGCTCCCTCAAGGTGACCAGGACATGATGCAGACCCAAACAGGAGTTCAGGCAGTTTCTTTGCAGTAACTCCTGTCTTAGAATATCCTGAGTTGGAAGGGACCCACAGGGATCATCAAGCCCAGCTCCTGGCCCTGCACTGGACAAGCCCAAGAATCCCATAATGTGTCTGAGAGTGTTGTCTAAGCATTTCTTGAACTCAGACAGACTTGGTGTTAAGATCACTTCCCTTGGGAGCCTGTGCCCAGCCACCCTCTTGGTATGGTGTTTACTGTCTCATGCACAGCCATCTTTTCTTATGTCTGTTTTTCTCTAGCTACCTGATTTTTCTGGTTGGCCATTGGGTTAGAGGGCACAAAGGAAAAAGGATACCTGACCTCAACTCTTTGCTTAAGAGAAAGAACAGTCAGTCTTGTGCTTGAATGAATTACATCACTACTTCTGTCTATTCATTTATTCAAGAGACAATGAAAGGGGAAGGAAACTTAAACATTTTTAGGCACTTGCTCTCATTGAAGGGTTAGGATAATAAATGAAGATAAGTTTGCCTATTGCATTATTTTTTCCTTATGCATTTATTAGCCTTGCAATATCAGAGTAGGGTTAAATGACAGAGTTCCTGTCCAGGTTCCATTGCTTTGATTTAGCCTATCATTCTCCAGGAAAGGGACCTGTGCCAAAATCTGAATCAAGCCCAGTGTCAAACATCACTAATATCAAATATCACTCCCACTATTCCCAACAAGGTTTCCATTTAAAAGATTGTGTCTACTTGCAGTTTTTCAACAGCACATCACTGTAGGGTCTGAGTTCCCCCTGATGCTGTAGTAAAACCCTATAGATCTATACACAACCTGTTCTGTTTTCTGCAAAATTATTTTCTTGGTCTGATAACTTTCCCTTTGAAACCATCCCTTTTTTTATAGGCTGAGCTCTGGGTGGGAATTTAGTACAAATCTCTTATTTAAAAGCCCCAGTAGTTGCTCCTTGAGGCCAAGTCTGAGCTGAACACACTGCTGCTGGAGTCACAACTGGACATGGTGAGTTTTGGCAGCAACAGTGTGTTCCAGAGTAGAGAGAAAATATGGGAAGGTGCTTTAGGGCCCTGGAGGATTTTTGTATAGGATATGTAAACTTAGGGCAGGGTCAGGAACACCTCAGGAAGGTAAATTTCTTAAGAGGCACTTTCTCTTCTTTTTTGAAAGCAAATGGCCATCTAAGATTTTGGGCTGCCTGAGACTGCAGTCAGTAAAATACATTTTGGGATTAAGCAGGGGAAGATTGTGTTTGAGAGTGAGAGCTAGGTTAATGCATTACTTTAGTTTTGCCCCTTGTAAGCTCTTCTGTATGTTATCTCTACATACCAAATCTCAAAGAACTTCCTAGATTACAGCCAGCTCCTGTGAAGGTATCATTTCCCCAAGCCATTACCCCAGACTCATCTCATCCTTGAACCTGGAAAGAGGAGTAATGTTGAATGAATGTAACTAGAGGAATTTGAGAGAGAAAAAAATAATTGCTAGGGAATGATTTTACACAGATTAATGTATTTAATGGACCACTTGGATTTCAGGTGACTGAACTGTTTTGGAATGTGCTGTTTTCTCCTTGTTCCTGTGCTTGCCACTTCCATTTTTCTGCACTTGTTCAGCACTAAGCTTAGAGAGGCAAAATCAATAGTGCTCCAACATTAATAATTGAGCAAAGTAGGCAGCCAGCTGAGTAAACCCTATCTCACTTGAAATCAGAGCAGTTATTCCTGGCTTGAGCTAATATATCTGAGAATTAGGTGCAGGCTGAGGTGGAAAATGGGATAAAAATACCAAAATAAAATAAAAAAGCCAAACAGCTGGCTCCCCCTGTGCTGTGCTGTCATAATTCTCACCAAAGGAGTGGCAGAAGTGAATAAGGATTGCTCTCTTGAATCATTCTGTATCGGGATGCAATCAGGCAGAATGGTTTGAAAGCATTTTTAGTTTGTAGGAATTAACTCTCTAGGGGTCCGAGTGCTATTTCCAGGTTTCATCCTAAAGCATAAATCATGTACTTATTGAGAGCTGATCATATAAAGAACACAGAGAGGAAAAGAGTCTGAGCTTTTAACTTGGGGAGTGGAAAAAAAAATAGAAAGAAAAAGCAATAAACACACTATTGGAAGTGTTTCTGAAGGGCATTTGGATACCCTCACAATGCAGAGTGAGAGCCCCACTCATGTGAGAGAATGTAATGCTCCACAACATCCCCTCACTGAAATGCTGCCATTTTTGGAAAAGACTGCAATAAATTCCTAACACCCCTAGTGAAATTACACAGTGCTTAAGGGACAGGGTCTCTTAATCCCTGTAAACCATTGAGCAATAGGATGTCACATCAGATTGTCATATCACCCTGGTGGCTTCTGCAGTTTATGGAAGTTGCCTACATGATGTCTTTGAAAGTACTGGGTTTGGGAAATCTCCAGATCAAACCTGCTCATAAATTTTGAGAAGAGGGGGTTTCTCTGAGGGATAGTCTTGTTTTAATGGGGCAGAATATCAGTAAAGGCATAAATCATGAGACAGTAGGATATAGCTGGCAAAGGAATTCAAAAAGAATTAATGCCCAACTGCCTGCAATCCAGGAGATGCATGATAGTATCACTGCCAACAGAGCAACAGATTAAAAAATATCATGTAAAATTGTCCTTTCTTTCAGGGAATCTCCTGGGTTCCTTTTGCAGTGTGTCTAGGAAAAGTGCTTTGAATCCTAAGTAGTGTGAGGAGGCAGACAGCCTAATTTAAAGGTGTTAAAATATTGCCAAGGGATGGGAGCATCCACAAGGACAGCCCTCTGGGGTGGTGCTGAGCATTCACTGCATCAGGGCTGTTCAGTGTGTGTTGAGGATGAACTGTGTGATGCACCAAGTTATCTCATCAGGAATTGTGTGCTATTTCTGCAGGAGTAAAAACTGCCTGTCTTCTCTGTAAGGGGGAACAATCAAGAAAACATTATGAGCTGGTGCATGGGGGAATCCTGCTACTGTGTATCAAAGCATCCTTTAAGGGGACAACACAAACTCCAGATGGAGACCCAGTTTGTTATTTGGATGAAGCCTGTAGGAGTGAGTTTATGAAAAGTTCAGCTAGGGCTGCATTTCAGCAGGGTGGAGTTTGTAGCTTTTCTCCCAAACAGCAGAACAGGATCAAAGCACTTTATTTTCTTGGCTTGCAATGTGTTTTTTTTATTATTTCTTTTCAATGGTGCAACACAACAAGAGTTGTGGCACAAAGAGATTGTGATATTCAGAAGCAAAAGCTTTTCTAGATAGGACACATCTGTATCTCCTCTCTGAGCTCTATCTTTCAATTTTGACTCTTTGTGCAGCAGTTGGCAGTATGTGTAAATCCAGAAAAGCCTTGCAGAGCCAGGGGAAACCCAGGAGGCAATTAATTAATCTTGAAAAAGCACAGCCTAAGCAGCCACCAGTGACCTGGACTGTCTATACACAAAGTTTAAGTAATTGTGCTGCCAACTTGCCATCAGGGCTAGGTTTTTATGAACAATTTTTTGCAGTGAGCACCAAATATTTTCTTTAAATATGTCAGTGAAGGAGCAATTGCACAGCTCTCAGCTGCAGCAACCACTTCTGGTCTTGTGGGTGCTGCCCATCACTCTTAGAGACCAAGGTGGCTCCAGCAGAGGTTGAACAAGGATCTCCAACCATGAACTCAAGGGCCAGAGGAAAGGAAAGAAAAGCAGAGGCTTGTTTGTCCCTGATGATCCTCTGGGATGTGTGCAGCCTGGAGGTATACAGCTGGAATGGGAAATAAGACCATATAGCATGATTCAGCTGATACCAAACAAAGGCTGGGGAAAGGAATTCCTATGTGAGCAGAGGGAAGCTTTGCAGGGAATTTCCCCTGGCTGCCTTTCAAAGTTCTGGCTGCTGCATATTGACCTGTGAGGCATTTGTTTGGTTTGGCTTTTATCTTCTTTTTCTTCCTTTTTTTTTTTTCTTTTCAGTTCTTGTCTGTTTTGTTTCTGAAAGAATGACATCCTGGCCCCTCACATTTCTGGAGGCAACACACACATTCCTTGCAGCTCTGTGTTACCAAGAGGACAGAAAATATTCTTCATAATTACACATGATTTAATCATTCTGGCTTTTCTACCTCTTCCCAGAAGTTTTATTATCGTAATTAATTTCTCTGGCATCTACTTACAGCTCTAGGCATTTTCCCAAACCTTTAAAGACACAGTTAGCAGTTCTGAACGTTTCGCTGCTGTATTTCTTTTCCTCAATTTGCTAGTTATAAATTCTTTGCTAGGAGTCTTTCCTGCAACATGAGCTTTATTCATGTAGTCCCCATTACTGTAGTATCATCATACTCCAGGATCTCTTCTTCACCACAGCATTGTGATCAAAGAAAATGGTGTTATCCCTAGTTACAAATGAGAATCTGGGGTACAGTGGGACTAAGATTCATTTTTGGTGACTTGCCCAAAATGCCACAGAGGCAGGAAAGAGAATTACACTCTAGTGTCCCAACTCCAGCTCCTGCTAGGTTTTGCTGTCTTACAATGTATTTCTCTTTCACAAAATGTTCTGCAATTTCCAGTCCATGCAGAACTTATCACTTTCTCGAATGCCTTTAAGGAAAGATGAGCCAGGAGGGAAGCAATCCTAAGAGCCAGTAATTCCTTTTGGAAAATTATCTTCTAGCTTCTGGATATTGGGCAGAAAAAGATCTTTTGCTTAAGAGAGATCTGAAATCTGATCTAAACTGTGGAGTAGTAATCATACTTTCATTATATCTGTATATAATTGCATTTGTCCATAGTAAGTTTCTTCAATTTCAGAGGGATGTAAGAGAAATGATCACAAATATTGTTGGGTTTCAACAGCCAACCCAAATCATTAAAGACATCAGTTTAGCCTCCTGTTTGTTTTTAGTAAGGGTTGGGAGATTACTGAAATGAGAAACTCCAATCATCATCCAGCACAACTCTGTGTGATTCAGTGTGATCCCTCAGTCACCACACAATGGGCAGAGCTGTACATTAGCCTGGATTGCACGTGACCAGGAAAAGCCACAATGGTGGAATTCATCCTACCTCTGGCCTTGCAAATCAATTGTACAGGCTGCCAAAATTCCACAAATTCTCACTTGTCATCTGTTTAAACTCAACCCCATGTAATGCTCTTGACACAACTCACAAGATCCACAGGTATCCTCAGTCTGAGCACAGGCCACCTGTGCCTTGTTTGCTGGAATGGGAGCAACAGCCTGGAAAACAAAGCTGCTGATGGAGATGCCAAAATCGTGCTCTTTGTCAGACAGAAACTGAGTCAAAAATCAGGTTTCAACCTATGCAGAACTTGGCCAAACCTTTACTATTAATTTGGCTTCCAGCACAAGGAGCACAGCACTGTAATACAAAACTCCCTTGGTGGGTGAACCATTTTCCACATACTGTTTGGTTATAGCTGAGAAGGATTAGAGATGTCCTGGTGTGGGCAGCTTTCTCCAGTGTTAGAGTGAGAGCTGGGCTCTCTCCTGGCTCAGCACCCTGAGTCCCAGCATGGTTCAGTGTGAGGAAGGGGAGCAATCTGGGGTCTCCAGTCCCATCAGGTTGTGCTCCTGAGACTGTCACAGGAGGGAACTGCTTACCAAATTCACCATGGATGGAGATAGCAGCTTGCCAATTTTAGACATGGTTACTAGTGGTACCCAACAATGTCCTAAATAATTTCACTGCATTTACTCCAAATATACTTTTACCAATTAACTGGGCAAAGCCTTAAGATGAACAAGTAAACAACAACAACATTTAAAAACCCCCAAAACAAACAAGCAAAAACAGCCCCAAAAGAAGAATAAAAAGGCCTTCATAGCATTTCATTTACATTAATTAAGCTATTTGTCTCTGTCAGTCTGTGTCAGCCAACAGATACTCGGCAGTCCTTATCTCTACACCGTTGAGCCTGATAAAGGTCTAATTGCCTAAGAATTGTACAGCCCTCGGGACTGCAGTGGCAAAAGCAATTTCCTTCTGCATAATGGAGCCTTAACGAAAACACCTCCCGTTTAATGAAAGCCTGGAAGATTAAGGGACAAAGGTAGGGGTGTGGAGCTGGGCTGCAGCCAGAGGGGTCTGTGTGGGATGGCTGGGGGCAGGAGGAGCCCCAGGCAGAGCAGGAGGTGCCTGTGCCATTCCTGCTGGTGTGGGGGGCCCTGCCGCATGCCCCAAATCCAGGTGCCACCGAGGGGCAGCCCCTGCCTCCAGGTGCTGTCAGTCCTGCTGGCTGCAGCCAGGGCACAGCCAGCAAAGTTGAGCTCAGTCCCCACAGCTGCCTCCACTCGCCCGAGCAGAATCTGGCCACTTGTTGCAGAAGCGTTTGGAGGTGAAAGGATGGAGGACAGAAAAAGTGTGTGTAACAACAGTGCTCTTTTGTTCTAAGTTAAAGAGCCGATTTTAATGCAGGATGCAAAGCTGACCCTGGGGTGAAACATCACTGAGCGTCCTCAGAGGCTGCCCTCCCACGCAGGAGCCAAACTCAGAAAATCTTTGATGCATTAGTGTTTGAAAGCAAAAGAGAGGGGGGAAAGCCCTAGAAAATATTCTAGAGAGAGAATGAAACAGCAGAAGCAGCAAAATAAGTTAATGTGGATTTTACAGCAGATACTGATAAGGGACAATTTCCCCATTTCCCTTCTGGTTTAGAACTAAGATTTCATGGACACAGAGATAGTTATGGAAGAGCTAATGAAGCATAAAGCTGAGTGGAAGGCATCGTATTCAGGGGGCTGCTCACAACTCACAAGAAAAATGTTTCTCCCTTTTTTTCTCCCCACAATTATAAAAAAGAGGAGTTAACACCTGTGCTTGCTTTACTCTGCCATTTTTCACATTTGCAGTTGTTCTCAGGGGAATCAAAGTGACAGATTTATGTAAAACTGCAATTTGGATCTTTTCTTGCCCCGAAGCAAGGCTTTTATCCAAGCTATTCTTTCCCTCTTCATGAGGGGATGGTGAAGAGGAGGAATGCATCACACTTTAAAACAGCAGAGGAAAAAAATCTTTCACAGCTGTTTCCAGCAGCTTAATCCAAGGTAGCGATTAACATGCACCTCTGTGGAAGAGATATTTCACCTCCCCCTGTGGTTGTTATCACCTGTGTAGCAGATAGGGCTCAGAAATGAACTCATGGTGAGAGGATGGAGGGCTACAATGGGAAAGCTGTGAGCAAGAGACTTTGTGCTCTTATTCCCAGAAATTTCTGCTATTGGTTGACTCTCCGAATAAAGTGGACAACTTCTTTGGGCTGTCTGCATTATGAATGTCACTCCTAAGTGCTTTAAGACCTCAGGTTTGCCTCTGTACAGCAGGGGTTTTAGCAGGTTATCTGCAAAAAGCAGCTCTGCTCTAACTGTTGCATTGGAGATGGGATGAGCAGAGGTCTCTTCCTCTGTCTCAGTGCTACGGGCACGTAGATGCAAATGAGTAATGGTAAATCTTCAGTAGCACAAGAACTCCTGCTGTCTCTTCAGGGCGCTGAGCCATGAGCAGCAGTTTGGAATGTGCCCTCCGAGTGAGCACTTATATTTTATCTTCACTGCTCAGTGTGCAAATGTCCTGAAATCCCATCCTTGAATATGTAAGTGTTTGGGAGGCAGAACTATTAACACCTGAATGGACTTTCCTGTGGTGCTTGTCTCCATGTTATTTGAGTGCTGCAAACAAGTTAATGGATGTGAATTCACAGTCCTTTTATGAAGAAGCTGGTACCCATGTGACCAACCAGGCTTGGCATTTTTGTCCCCAAATCTTATCCTTCCAGTCAATCTCATTCTCCATCCCCATGTTTTAGCCAAAAATGAGTCTTGCCTCTACTCATAGGAAAAAGGTCTCCTACACAAGAATAAAAATGCATTACTCTTTAGACTGCCATGATGAAAAGAGCATTAAAATTTTTTCTACAGAAATCTCACCCAAGATAAGCATGTAAAATGTGATATTTCAGCCCAAACAATGAATGCACTCCAAGGAGAAGCCAGGCAGCTCTGCTGACAGGCCATGTAATCCAGCAAATCACTTGCTTTGGCTGCTGCTGCTGGACCTTGTAACCTTTGCTGGCTCCAACAGCACCTGTTTTGTACATGTGTCACCTGAAATGGTGGCCAGAGGACAGCTGTCATGGCCTTGATTTATGACTTTGCACTGGGTGCTGCATGTGTGCACATGCAACAATCCCTGTACAGAGCATGGCCATCAGTCCCTGCTACTGGGTCATCAGCAGTTGTGTGGGTGGGTTTCAGCTGAGGTAGGTTCTGGAGTTGTTTCTTCCTCCTCTGCAGTTCTGATGGTGTGTGTAAACATCTCATTGCCAAGGAACTTGGGAGCAGAACTAAATTACCAATAGGAACCCATCAGCAGCATTGCCCTCATCACAAGCAATCAAGTGAATTCTTCATGAATGTTGATGGCATTGCTGACCCAGTTCTGGAGAAAAGACATTCCTCTGAGTCAGGAGCACCAAGCCAGCTGATTGCCATAAGAAGAGGAGGATTCTCTGTGAGGGAGCTGGATCAGAGCCCATTTCACTGCCTTGGCTGTGTGCTTGGGTTAACTCACTGGGTTAAGTGCAGCCTTATCCTTTGCAAAGGGTAATTTCTAAAATCCAAAAAACCTCCTGCAAAATGGTGGGGGAATGTGCTTTCATGTCAGCTGCTCTGTGGATAGAGCTCTATTCTAGAGCATGGCAGAGATGAACAAGACCTACTTAAGGTAGAAAAATACAAATCCCATGTGCTAACACAGCAGGGCCTTGACTCATTTTGTGAGATATTTCTAGGTGGTTTGATGCCCTCTCAGCAGCAGTTAGAGAGAGAAACTCACTGCCTGGTTGCCGGAGCCCACCCTAGGTTGCGGGGTGGCTCCGTGTGGTGCAAAAATCTCTCCTCCAACCCGTGCTTCCAAAGAAAGGCTCAGCAGTCTCTTGTTCGGTCTCAACGTAGTTTATTGCAAGTTATCTAAAAGATTTTCTTCTTGAGCTGCTGTGGTTTGCTCAGCAGCTCAGGCAAAGAGGCACACACACACCCTGACATCCTCTCTGTCTCTTGTCTTCTTCTTCTCACCCCCTGCCCAGGGCTGCTGCTATCTTTTATATGGTACAGTATGCGTTAAATGTTTATAGTTTTCCCCCAATGCCTATTACCTATATTAAATGGTGCTTTTCTACTCTAAACCCATCTGTGAGTGCCAACATCACCAAGAACATGGAGGTAAGGAAGAAGAAAGAGGGAGGACAGGGCAGGCCCAAATCCCTCCATCTTAAAACCTCTGACCCCCATTTACAAAACCAAAACCCCCCTGTACAGCACTCAAAAATTCTTCCCTCTACTTTGTGACTACTTCTACTATAATATCTAAAATTTGTGACTTCTTGTTCTTCCTGCAAGGTTGGTAAATCATTCCATGGTTCAAACCCAAAATCACAGCTGTTTCCAGCTGCCTGCCAGGGTCTCAAATGCTTCTGACCTGGGCCCGGAACATCCAAAAATGTCTGAGGGACATTTTGAGTTCCGACACCTGGTGGTTGGGGAATAGGTGGTTTGTGGGGAGTGGGCACATCTCATGTGAGTGTTGCTGGAAGTTGGTGGGAAGGTTATGACCCTGCACTGTCAGGGACACAGCTTATAAGGCCACCCCAGACAAGAAAACTCACCTCCCTCCTGTTGGTACTTAATTTAAAATTGAAAGTAGGTGCAAAGATGCCCATGAGAAAAAAGATGGTTTGGGGGGTGATGGTGGGGTTGTGCTGGGGCAGGCACAGCACCTCTCTGGCTCCAGGAGGGTCAGGAGCATGGGGAGCAGCTGGGAGAGGGCATGAGGCAGGGCATGGCACTCAGGCTAAGCCCAGCTTTCTGAAGGACAAGAGGCAATGCAAGCTGGCCAGTGTGAGTGAAAGTTGGTTTTACAGAAGGTCTGACAGCTCCTGTGGGGATGTACAGGTTTCTCTGATGGGGTTTGGACACTGAGGACATCCAGTTGGTGGCTGTGTTAAAAAAAAGACTTAGAGTTCTCATTGTTCTTTTTTCCCTTCTTTTCTTGTCCTTATTTCTCTAGTTTTACCATATACTCTTCATTTAGTTAACTTAATTCCTTCATTTGCTCCTTCTTTGCTTTAAATTTTCCTTGACAAGCTACTTCCCTTACTGCCCTTTTCTTCCTGTCTTGAGTCTCTTTCTCCCACTTCCTCTGCCTCTTCCCCACTGTTTTTATATTTTTCTTGGGCTCTATGTCTGCCTCCCACATTATTTCCTACCCCTTCATCTGTGGGACTTTCTGGGTGCAGGGGCACTTCTAACCCTGTGGTAGTCTACAGTAATCTATTACTCAATCTGTGCTGCCTTGCACCTCTTTGCCACAAGTGTCCCCATCCAGATGTGCATACACATCTGTACACGAGGCACACACTGTCCCAGAGGCAGGAGATTGAATTCAGACCTAGTTCAAGGAAATGCCAGCTTCAGTGGGGTTCCCCACTCCAAATCCAGAGCTCCTTGGGTGTTGAATGAGACATGGAATGGGAAGCAGCTGTTTTCCTTACCCCATCCCATGAAAAATAATCAGGTACTTTATTGATTAGTGCAGTTTGAGAGAAGAGAATTGTGCTGAAAATTAAGCATCTGTTGGTTTATAATGGAAAGTATTTTAAATAAAAATGCTTTCAATTATATTGAGATGTTTTGTAACAGAACTGTCATATGCCATGAGATAACTTCACTGGAAAGAACATCTATAATGAGAAACAAATCACACTGACCTTTGCTATAGGCCTGAAAGCAGGTTTCTTTGGGGTTGTGAGGACTCATTTGCCCTCCAGCAGTGGAAGAATTAAGATGTTATGTTTAACATAAACAAGAGAGGTTTAATCCCAAATCCTTGTGGGAGAGCACTTTGTGTTCTCTTAAAAGTTCAGTAATTCCATAAGCAAGATGGACAGTTGGGTTATTTTAGACTCAGTGAAAGCAGGGGAGGGACAGAAGGGACGTCAAAGGGAATTAACTCATCAGAGTAAGAACCCAGTTGTGAAAACTGAGCAGAGAGTGAGTTCAATTGCATTAACCATACATGGTGCCAAGGTCTCTCATTATAAGATGCCCTTTCCCCCTTTTTGCTCTGTCCAGCTGAAGTGCAAGAAGAAATGTCTGTGTGGGATCATCCCAAGTTGGGGCTGGGCAGCCTCCTGTACACAAGTGCCCATTGCTGTTCAGGCAGTAATAGCATGAGAGCAATGATTCTCATTTCCACTGGGGCTCGACACAAGAGCATCTGAGGGCAGCTGCTGGTTTCTGAGTGATGAAGGAAGAAAGGCTGCACAGGGACGTTTCTTGTCTCTGATGACCTGTCTCTGCTGGATCTACCTGCACATCTTCTCTGCACTCACAGAGTGGGCTTTGTTTGGGAGCATCTTGGCCCTTTTGAAAGGCAATCCCTTCCCACAGCTCTGTGTCCTGCTTCTCTTCTGCTGGGGCACAGGCAGAAGTCAGGCCCAGCAATCTGTTACCATTTAGCACACTAACTTCACTTTAGAAGAAGACTTTGTCAAACATGTTACCTCCAGCTGTGATTCAAAAACTGAAGACAATTCAACTCTCAGGAAACATAGGAGGGACAAGATATAAATCCAAAAAACTTGAGCAACGACAAAACATTTCACATCTCTATCTTTTTATTTCCAGACAAGAAGCCAAAGTCCTACAATATGACTGTTATATTAGGACTTAGATATGTAAGCATAATTTTCTTCATCACTCTGCTGTGATCTTGCAGCTGAAGAGAACCAGTGTAAATGACTGGGTGCTGGAGGGATTATTGCCCTGGCCCAAAACCCGGCCAGAATTGTCTTCACTTGATAAGTGAAGTTTGGATTGCAGGGCAAGTTCTACTTTGCCAATAAAATTTTTCTTCAGGAGTGACCAATGCAAATTGTTCCATACTTGTGTAATGCTGGCTAGCAGAACAAATATGGTTTTTGGATAAAAGAACAGAAAACAAAATAGATGTGGTGGTGCTGCTCTCTCCCTGGCTCTTTGGAGACCAAGCTTTATGATCCTGGGTTCATCTCCGGTGTCTGCTGAAGAAAAGAATGCTAAAAATCTGGGGCAATCAAGCTACAATAATGTCCAGTTATCCTACCACCAAGAAAAGGAAAGTGTATTCAATTTATTCAAGGGAGTACTTATATTGGATTATAAATACCAAAGCTGGGTGAGAATATCTAACAAGAGGGGTTTTTTTCCACACAGCAGACAACAGCATGACATGAACCTATGGATGGAATCCAAAGCCAGGCAGATCCAGAAGAAGAAAAACCACAAAATTTTTGCATTGGAACAGCTGACCAATGGATGACCTATCTTCTCCACCACCTGAGATTTTAAAGTGAGAATTGTGTGTCTTCCACTTTCTTCTTCTAAATTCAGTAATGATCGGGACACAGGAGTTCCTGGGTGACATCATCAGTGTGGACGGGTTAGATTTCCTAACAGTCCCTCTGCCTTTAAAACCTTTGATGCTTAAAAAGTGCATTTACCTGAGCCAGGGTTCACCCCAGGGACAGGGGAATTAGCTGTCTTTATTCCTTTCTCCCCAGCTGTGGGAATGCTCTGTTTGAATATCTTTCCCATCGCCGGTTGTGTCAGTGGTATGTGTTATGCAGATGTGTGTCTACTGGGAGCAACGTTCAGACAGCACATTTCACACTGATTTATGAACAGACTTATGTGCCCAGCAACTTCTGGCCTCTGCTGACTTGGGTTGGAATCAGCATGTTGTTGCTATTCTCGTTCTCAGACCTGCAGTCACAGCTCAAGAACCAGATGCTGCAGAAATGTGGAGCCAAGGAAGTCCTTGCCTCAGAGCTCTTCTGTAAACGGGCTGGAGGAGGTTGGTAGCCAAGGGAACCCAGGGAAAAGATGGGAAGTAAACATGCCCAGTCATGATGAGCTGGAAAAGCACTGAGTGTGGCAATAAGTTGGCTAGGCAGTGGTGGGCCAAGGCTGGGACTGCCCAGGAAAAGATGCTGCAGGACTCCAGGCATGAGACAAAAAATCTTCATTGTGTGAAATGGCAGGAATGAGAGAATGTCTGGGATACAGGGCTACAGCGAAAGTGTCGACACAACCCTGAGAATAGAGAGGTCTCTATTCTCTAGTCTAAAGTGAGGATGTCATCCAGGTTGTAAGTTCAAGTGATGGATAAGAGAAAAACAGTTCCACTTCGGACATGATGGGTCTGAGATAAGGACCAGATGTCCCCAGATGTCAGGGAACCAGGCTAAGATGGGAGTTTCAGTAGGAGAACACAGCTAACAGGGCAGAGGTCCGGATCCAAAGGAAATTGAATTTGAATTGGTGAGAGAATTTGAATTTGAATTCCATTTGAATTGAATTGAATCAGAGATCAGAGCAGAGGAAAAGGAGAGCAGGACTCAGTGACCACAGTGAAGGCAGAGTGGAGAAGGGGGATTGGTTTCAAACTGAGAGTAGGTTTATATTAGATATGAGGAAGAAACGCTTTACTGAGAGATAAAGAGCAAACTCTTTACTGATGAGGCACTGGAACAGGTTGCCCAGAAAAGTTGTGGATGTCCCATTCCTGGGAATGTTCAGCATCAGGTTGGATGGAACTTTAAGCAACTTGGTCTAATGTAAGGTGTCCCTGCCTATGACAGGGGGGTTGGATCTTGGGAATCTTTAAGGTCCCTTCCAACCCAAGCCATTCCATGATTCTGTGAAGATAGAAAGCAGAAAGAGTAAGGGCCAAAGAGGACAAGAAAGGGCAGAAAGACACAGTGAAGGTGTAGCCAAAGATCTCCATCTATACCATCTACCTGATCCTTCTACTCACTTTTCTATTTGAATTCTAATTGATATTACAGAAAGTCTTTTTACTGCTGTGCATAAAAGAAATATTTCCAAATGCTTTGAGACAACAATGTATTCCCAGCTGATCCCATAAGACATGTCCAGTTTCTTCATGGTCATGATTACTCTTCAAAAGAAAAAAACTTGAACAACTATGGCCAGGGAATGTGATTTTTTTTTTTAATCAGCCAGCCCAGTATTGGTAGAAAAATAGTTAAATAAATGCACCAAATGTCAACTATGACAAGAATGACTCAAATTAGAGAAGCAGAGATAGAAGAAGCTAACAAAAACATCTCTTTCTGTGGGGACACTAGCACAGCCAAATACTCATCTTTGCGGGTCACCCAGTTTAAAGAGCAGTGCACAGGGGGAAAAAATTTGGGTTTGATATTTTGTACTCTGGACTACAAAGGAATCACTGCAGATACATAAATAAAAGACAGCTGAGCTGAGGTTTCAGGTCACCTACACCCATCAGAAAGGCAGCTAGACTAAGCACTGTGCTCTCCTGTTGGATACCTGGACTAATGCTCAACTCAGTCAATTCTTTAGAGGCAAAGAGAGACAGAGCAGAGCAATGTTTCATTAAAACATTTCAATCACCTACATTGTCACAGAAACAGCAAAGAAAATTACATAGCCCAGGGAGAGAAACCTTTGATTTAAATATCTGTAAAAATGTGTGAAAAAAAAAAAGAGGAAGAGCTCCTGCCTGGGAAAATCATGAGCTTGTCTCAAAGTCTACAAGACTATCTAAGCAGAGGAAGTGAATGAATAACTGTGGCACATGCATGAGTGGCTGAAAGTGCAGCCTGAGCAGTAATTGGCTCTATTGGTGCTCCTCTGATTAGCTGGTTTTGGCTGCAGCACTTGTCAGACCCACGCTGAGTTCACAGCACAAAAGCATTCACACTGCACTGAAGAACGTCTCAGATCAGCCGGTGGATCCCTGCAGAGAAACAGCAAACACAGATCTGAAGGATGCAGTCCCCAGGGAGGGCTTTAAACCCTTACTTCATGTCACTAATTCCTCGTTATCTAGAGCTGGAAGAGAAAGGATTCCTGGAACGGATTCAGATGCTCCTGTTACTTTTCACTACCTCAGAAATGAAGGGAGAGAGAAGAAAATTGATGGTGTTTCTGTGGACAGAAATTTAAGAACAAAATCACAATAATCACGGAATGTAGGTAGTTTGAATTCTTTATCAAAATACCCATCTGAGTTGCTAATTAACTGAAGCAGCAAAGGGATCAGCTTATTGGTATGGGAAGGAAAGGTTACACACTGATAAATCTCCAGAGGGAGACAGGGAGAGGTCTCAGTTGGGGACATGTCACAGAGGGCATGGGAGGAAATGAGCCACCCCAAGTCCTCACAGTGACAGTGGGCACAGCACTGGCAAACATGAATGGAAAAGGCCAAGGAAATCAGGCACTTCCAAATAAGATAAGATATATTTTTATGTGTAGATTTGCACACCTGCTGTATCTGCTCACAGGTTATGGCTAAGACCCTGTTTCAGCTCATTCAGCTTTAAAATCAACTCCATGAATGCCTGCTATATCCTGAAAATGCTGACATGACCACTCTGCAGAATGCCAGAGAAATCCCACAGAACATGAGTTATTTGCATCCACACTCTGGTAATCACCACCAAAAAACAATTTGGAGAGCATCAGCCAGCACAAGAGTATGCCAGCAAATGCTGTTGTGTTTTCTGAGCTGGCTCACTGATTCAAACACCCTGATCAAATATAAGGAATTTAGGCTATTAATAGTAGCTTTAAGGAAAGACTTACATATTTTGCTTATGAGCTGCCTGTCCTTTCTCACCCTGTCCTCCCTCCCAGCTAAATTAAGTTATGTTTTGTGGTGGCTAGACGAAATGTGAGGAACAGCAGAACAGATCACAGTTCAGATCACATATGCTCAAGGTGATTTGAGGACAGCTGACCATTATTTACTTCCTCATACAGTAAGCAGAGATGAAGGTTAAATGTGAGGCTTTTCTATCCAGAAGATATCAGTCTTCTATGTATACACAGAGGAAATAGCAACTGCATTTCACACAAGCTGGGAATTTGGTTCCCAGGACAAAACCAACCTATGGTTACAAACATCTCTTCAGCTTCTTGGGGCTCTGCCTCCAGAGAAGTGGCACTGAAGTAATAAAACACTCACATGTTGCTGCCCACACTGACCCCAAGATTCATGTGGGTGAAGCTGCCAAGCTCTGACACAGTTGTACCATCGGGAAAGACATAGACAGACATGGAGAGTCCACCCTGGATGGGCTGAACATCTCTCCCACCACTTGCAGCACTTCTTTCTTCATTCTTTGTCAATATCTCGAGATACCATTTCTCACAGAAACCTGAGGTTCATGTCAAAGCCTCCATTTACACTGGATTGCACAAAATGCCTCCAAAACTGCATCAGCATTAGCTGAAGTCAACATCAGCCTCAATTCTTTGTTTTACTCTTTATTTTCTTTTTATTTATCTAAAACCTACTGAAGGAGGCTCTGGACCTTCTCCACCACAGTTTTGTCCCTTCAGGTTCTAAAGCAATAAGCAGTTTTTCCTAATGGTTATCATTAAAGAAATACTGAGCTGGTTCGTCTTTTGGGATTTCTTGAGGGTATTTTCTTTAAAAAATTCAAAATTGTCTTTAATTTTTTTTCCCTGAAAGTTTGAAGCAATTTGTTGATCTTTGAGAAACAGGGAAAAAAATCAGAAAAACTCTGTCATTCTGAATATTTTTTTAAGGAAAAAAAAAAAAATCTCTTTATTTTTTAGCAAGAACCAACTTTGCTGTCCATGCATAAAGCTATGGTGAAATATATTGTAGCATCTTGCCATCATGAAATATGAATACTACTTTGTTAAACTCTTCAGCACACAAATGAGACTGATGAAACTATTCCTGAGGAAGGCTCTTGTCACTGAAGCTGTTTTGTCTCACTGTTATGAAGCTGACTCAGCATTATTCAACTGATGATTCATTATTTTGCACATTATTTCGAACCCCAGTCCTGCACAAGGACCCTCCTATACCACACACAGCATGAACGTGGAACAAAGAGGCACCTTCTGCTTCCAAGAGCTCCAAGTCCTTGTAGACAACTGGAGAAGCAGATGGAGACAGATGGAGGGTGAGATTAAAGGAACCAGCCATAACATGCTGTCAGACTTTGAGTAACCTTTACAGCCAGGGAGAGACTTAGCTGTGACTGTGTCTCCACGATATTCATACAAAAAAAAAAAAAACCAAAAAAACCTCCAGAAGTCCCAGGCCCATTCCTGACTATTATTCCAAGTGAGATCAGATGTGGGAAAAGGAGAATACTGAAATAGAAAGAGGCTGTTGGAGGCTGTCAGTGGTGCAAGGCCCCTAGGGATCTTTGGGAGAAGCTCCACAGCAGTTTGTATGTGGGGAGAGGGTCAGTCTTTGAGCTATCTGCCAAAAAGCTGCATCAGCTCTTCTAGGATGAAGCAGTGGGAAGTCAAAATATATTGAGACCTGGCTTTTACCTTGCTCACCAGATGTATTTTGGAAACTGATTGCAGGCTGCTAGGAAGAGCTGGTCTCCTACACTTGGAAGTTTTTCTCCAGCCTCATTTGAAGTGGGAGAAGTGGATGACTAGAGTTACAAGTTTCTACACAAGCACATCTTAAGTTTCCCAGGATTTTCTTTCCTAGTGGAGCTGTGCACTGCCCCCTGCTCCACTGAGACCCTTGTACTTCCAAAACCCTACGAGCCACGCCTTCACTTTTCAAAGCACTGGGTGCCACCAAGGGCTCACCCCGGGTCCAGGGAGTGTCGGGCAGCAGCTGCAGTCAGCCCGGAGTACGTCTGCCCTTCCCATCTCTGCTCTTCTGCATCTTCCCGCTTTGCAGTCTCCGTCCTGTCCACGTCTTCCCTTTGCATTCCTTCTCTTTGCAACCCTGCCTTTGCATCCCTCCCCTTTGTATTCCTCCCTTTTCACCTCCCTCTTTGCACCTCTCTCGCTTACAAGCCCATCCCTTTGCCTCTCTGCCCCTTCGCATCTCTGCCTTTTCCCATCCCTCCCCTTTGCATCTCTGCTCCTCGCATCTCTGCCCCCGCACACCTCCTGCCCCTCGACCCTCTGCATCTTCGCCCCTTCTCGCTCCTGCCTGCCCGGCTCTCAGCCCTCTGTGCATCCGCCCCTGGCACCCTCCCGCCCCTTTGCACCCCCACCCCTTCTCATCCCCGCCTCGCTGCCTCCCGCGCTCTCGCCCAGCCCCGGTCCCCCGCAGCCTCCGGGACAGCCCGCAGCGCCTCCGGGCCGTCCGTGCCCCGCTCCAACCCGCTGCCCCCGGCGCTCCGCTGCCCGCCCGGCCCGGAGCCGCCCGCGATGCCGCCGCTGCCGCTGCCGCTGCCGCTGCCGCTGCCGGTGCCGCTGCCACTGCCGGTGCCGGTGCTGGTGCTGGGGCTGGTGCTGCTGCTGGGGGCCCGGACGGGCGGTGCCGGGGGCTGCCAGCTGCCGGCGGAGTGGCGGCCGCTCAGCGAGGGCTGCCGGGCCGAGCTGGCCGCGATCATCGTGTACGCGCGGGTGCTGGCGCTGCACCCCGACCCCTACGGCGCCTACAACTACCTGCCCTGGCAGAGGGGCCCCGCCGGCGGCCCCCAGCAGGGAGCGGGGGACCTCTTTTACTCGGCCGAGATCGAGCTGCTGTGCGACCAGGCGTGGGGCAGCATGCTGGAGGTGCCCGCCGGCTCCCGCCTCAACCTCACCGGCCTCGGCTACTTCTCCTGCCACTCGCACACCGTCATGCAGGGCTACGCTTATTTCTTCTTCCTCCGGTGAGTGCCGGGGTAGGGGAGTCCGAGGAGGGGTTGGGATGGCGCATCCCGGCTCCGGGGCATCTCCGCGGGCGGGGGATGCGCGCCCGCCCTGCCCGCAGGGTTCGCTCCGTGCCGCTGCCGCTCTCCGCGCAGCGCCTTCTCCTTTGCGCTTCCACACACAGCTTCACAGGGAAAGAGAAGCTTGGGACACCAAACTCCCGTAGTATTCCAGCACTGTCGGCCAGCACATGCACAGGGAGATGGTGTTGAGTAGCTTGTGGGTGCTGCTGCTTTTGTTTTTTATGGCGGGACGGTCACAGAGCTGTTTGCCGAAGTTTGGCATGGGAGTTTAAAACCCATCCCCAAATACTCACCCGATAGCTTTCCATCGACTCTCCCGAGTCCCAGCCAGACCCTGACTTTGGGCTCATCGAAAGAATAAGAAAATAAACCACAATGTGGGAACAGAGCCATCTCCGTGACCTTTCAATTCGAGAGCATTTGTGAAATACTACTCAGTGGCTTGTTTTGAAATACTTGGTATATTCTTAGACTGGACGTGCGACAAAAGTAATTTTGATGCTGTCTAGGGCTTAGTCTGCAGCAACATCTTTAAGCGCATTTTATTGACACAAGTTATTTATTGACTGCTTGAAGGAGTACTTAAACTCTGTGCTTAAGGATAATGTGATGAAAATCCAGTAGAAAGTGTGGCACCAAAATACAGATTTGCCTCCTTCATGGGGTTTCACAGGTATCTGCAGGGTGGCAGGAGCCTGTTTGGTCCTTACTGCTGCTGCCTGATCCCAGTCCTTGTGGTGGAAATTATCATTTTGGTACCAGGAGAGCTCAGAGCCACTTGCTGGCTAAAAGTCTGTGTGACTTTTTGTTGAGCCAGGCTGGAGTATGACAGGTGACTTCTGCAGGACAAAGTGCTGTTCATTCTCACAGTGGGCTGCCCCTGCAATCTGTGTTCCAGAATGGATGAGAACTACATCCTCCTGCCACATGGAGTCAACTTCCAGGAGGCGATTTTCCCTGACACCCAGGAGAACAGAAGAATGTTTGCCAGCCTTTTCCAGTTTTCAAACTGCTCACAGGCACAGCACATGCTGAGCTTCTCCAGTGACTGGGAGATCCAAGAGGACAACCGGGTAAGGGATTCTTTCACTTTCCAGTGCTTGTTTTCAAAGTGGCCACAAGCATTCCCATGTCCTTTGTAAGCATATGTATATTAACACAGAGCAGCAGGTACTTGATTTTCCTGTTCCTTGAGTAGTATCACTAGCAAAGTAACACACTGGTGAGGAAATATTAAACTGTTTTCAAAGATGACATCTCTGTTAAGCTCTTCAGCTTCCTGTGGACCTGAACAAAGCTTAGTATCAACTTGTTCATGAGCAATAGGTTAAAAATAGTATTACTTGTGATCTTTTCCTCCCCCACCTAGCTAGTTTCTGAGTTTGCTACCTCTAGACCTCTTTTTTTAAATTTCAGCTGAAATGCTCAGGAGCAGGTATTTGCTTTTGAACTTCCATGTTCATTTGATGAAGTGAGAGCAGTACCTGGACCATGACAGACTGTAAGGGATTATTCTTGCCTGACTCCACATAACAGCATAAACATCTACTGAAATAATTGCCCTGAGCTGCTTTTGTGGCAACTGGGGAAAAAAAAGACACTTAAGGGTACATTTCATGTGTGTGATGAGGCCAGGGTTCCTCTAAGTGATGCCAGCACTTCTGGATTAGACAGATGAAATGTCTCTTTCTCCATTCAAGGAAGGCCACAGAAAGCAGTTCACCCTCTAGGCAATCCTCCCTTAAGAACATCCACAGATGCCACTGTTGGTGGCTTCTGAGCCCCTTTATGGGATTGTAGTGTGTGTAATAAATGCAGGATTTTAACAAATGCTTATTTGGCAGAGAGGAGCAAAATGTTGTTATGTGTGTGCATGTTCTGGATGTGCATATACTTTTGAAAAAGTGGAACTTGGAGAGCTGGTTTAGTGCCAAACCCTGTTCTGTGAGGCTGGTGGTTTCACTTGGTAGCTGAGAACATTTTAAGCACCCCTCTAGGTCAGGATGGACAGGACAGGTGTCATTGCTTGTGTATTCTGTAGATTTACCCAAGGCATGTTTATGTATGACAGCAGATGTGTGAGTGGCTTCTTGGGAGATGGATGCAGGGAATTCAGTAGCTGTCTGAGCCTTTTCCTTTCACCACCTGGCCAAATGCCAGCACACAAAGTTTGAGCTGCTGTGTGGCCATCTGGCCAGTGACACAACTCCTCTCCTTGGGATGCCCCATGAGCAAGAGTTTTCTTGCTGCTGATATTTTGGGGAGGGAGTGTGGAATGGTGCTGTTCAAATGTGTGGGGACAGCAGCAGAAATTGATATTTAAGAGGAAATTAATTATCCTACAATTAAATTGCAGAGCTGTAACCCTGTCTGGGCAAGAAGGGGGAGGTGGAGAGCCTTGGTCCAAGCCCTGCCTCCTCCCTCCACTCCCCTGCTCCCCAGTGCCACATGCAACATACTTGGCAAGTAAAGGTGCTGCTGCTGCCAAATCCACAGATTTTTGTCCAGGGCATCAAAGTGGCATTGGGAGGCCACCAGATCCAACTGCCAGTGTCTGCTTGTGATGCCTCTGCACTGTTCATGTCATCATACTGAGCTAAATGTAGGGGACTCTTGATGGACTGGTGCTCGTTTATGCCAGCAGTGAATCTCACCAGTCAGCCTTAATGGAAATCACCAGGCAGAAACCCCCAGGGTAAGTTGGGGCAACCCTCAGCAAATGTATCAAAAGTGCATTTCAGCTGTTGCACTCTTTGACCCATGCAGCTGTGAGCAAACTGGGGGGGATTAGAGCTGCTGGTCCCACAGACAGGGGCCAGGGGCTTTACACGCTTCCACCCCCACCCATCCAGTGAACAAATTCAGCACAACTGATGGACACTTTGTCTCGCCTTCATAATGAAAAGTAAAAGCTTCCTCTGCACCAGTTAAAAATAGATGGGGCTGACTGTGCTCTCATTCAGCTCCTGCATCTGTGTTTGCCCAGCCGAGTGCCGGCTCCCGGCGCCTGCGTGCCCCAGCCTGGGAAAGGGGTGACATTTCTGGTGGCTGCGATATTAGGAACTTGTTCCCCAGCTCTTCCCAGGTACAGGTCTCTTTATATTTCCCTCCTCTCTCTGTCTTTTTACATATAGTGGTGGTTTTCCCAATTGTCACTGTGTCTGCTCACATCCTGTCACAGTGTGAACAATTTCTGTTTCCAAATTTGCTCGGCCAAGCTGGCCTGTGCTGGCTCCTGAGCTGAAATCTGTGGTGTGTGCCAGCTTCATGGCACAGACAGTGAAAATAACTTAGAGCATTACTCCTGAAGTTTTTGAGAAAGAATCTCTTTGGGAGCCTGAGTACATCCAAAGATGGGTTCTGTGATGATGTCAAGTTTGGAAGAGCTTGGACAGAGAGAGAATTGCTTGATGAGGCTCACAATGTAGTGAGGAGTCAGGGGTCTCACTAGCTGCTGTGTACTGACATAAATAGTTACTTAAAATACATCATGGATGTTTTGTGCAGTCAAAGAGGAGAGATGGAAATGTTGAGACATTCCGAGCAGAAGGCAGCTGGGATGAAAGTCTCATCCCAGGAGTTCATAGGTAAGGTCCTGCCTCCAGGTGTTGGAACAGCTGCATGCAGGGACAACTTGAAAAGCAGCAGAGGAGGTCTGGAATAAGAATGATGAAATTTTGTTTACAGATAAATCCCATACTCTGAAAATCTTTTGGAATCCTGATCTTGATATATTTCTGGGGTGGACACTTTAAGAGAGATTTTGGTGCTAGAAGCATGTGCAGTTGCAATGGATAATTTGGGTTTGCAGCTCTGGGATGCTCAGCCAGAATGTGAGAAAATCCCATGATGGATGAGTGTCTTTGCCTCATGTAATACTACTCCAAGGAAGAGGTCCCTTCTGCAGGGTGTGCTTGAGCTGGCCATGGGGCAGGTGACCCAAAAGTGACCACTGACATGTCACCCCTCCTGCTTGGCCTCTTCTGTCTGCAGTGTTCCTTGCATGCAGGCAGCCTTGTCTGGGCTGCCCGAGGGGTGAAACTAGGAAAGCACTGACAGCTCCTTCTCCTTCCAGCAAATGTGTCTGATAAGGCAAAAGAGAGCAAATAGATGTGCAGGAATCTTTTTATGCACTGGGATGTGCCACCTGGCTTTTCCATCATAGTAAAATGCTTTAATTTAATTTTCAGAAAGGCCCATGGTGTGTGATGAAAAGAGGTCAGACCCAAGGCACATCTCATTGAGTATAATACTTTCCTCATCCTGGGCCTGCTGCTTTTGCTGAAAGCTAATTCCAGCTGCATTTTTAAGCCCCTTACAGTCTGGGCTAAGAGCCAAATACTGCTTTCCATAGTTTTCCAATAACCCTACAATCTCATAAATTTACTTAGGTGCTTGTTCTGGCCATTTCAGAGTGTAGTGATAGCTCCTGCCATTGTTTCTTTAGACACTTGCATTTTGGCCTCCACATTTGCAGAGGAATATACTAATATGGCTTCATCTTGACTTTTTGTCTCAGACCTTTGGCGATGTTGCAGACCTCTTGCTTTACTCCAGCTCGTTGTTGCAGTGGTTTCCACAAGGTTGTTTCTAAAACCAAGGGATGATGCAGTACATTGGGATTGAAATCTAGCCCCTCTGCAGAGTTTCACCACTTTAGTGCAAATCTACGAGCTGTAATTTCTTCCTTCTGTGATCTCATAAAGTGGACCTTATTGCTTTGTCTGCACACAAGGGATTACAGGAGAAGTGACTTGAGGTCTGGTGTCAATAATGACAGTAGAAATCTCTAGAAGCACTTGTAATTATTGTTCAGAGGGGCTTGAACTGGTTTTGTCAACAGGTTGGTAAGGAAATGTGTTCTTTTGGCCTCCCTCTTATGTGTGCAGGAGAGCTGCAAAATGACCCCACGTGCATCACAACAAGGGGCTGATGTCAAGGTGTCAGCCCAATTGTGAGCAACAGTGAGAGCACTGAGATAAAGTCCATGGAAATTAAGGAGTCCAATAACTTCAGTTAAGCTCAGAGATTGCAGGGGGAGGCTATACCTTTTATTCTCTCTCCCAGCACTGACTCAAGCAGAAGAGCCACAACCACAATGACACCTCAATTGATTTAGATGAATGGACTTGCCTTCTGAGAGACCTCCAGAGCTTTATCTGGAGGTATTATCTCTAATAATAGAGCTTTTATGGGAGTAGTCAGTGTCCCAAATAAAAAGCAAGGTAATTAGTGGGTTAGCCTGGCAGTCTACAAATATCTGTTTAGCATCTTTGGGTTTGTATCTTCTTCTCTGGTGGCTGTAACAGACTAATGACCTGACTGGGACACCTGGAAGACTTTGGAGCAGCTGAAAAGGGAACTAGATAAGAAAAGCAATGTAATTGCATAAATGGCCTTGCCATTACTGTGCAAAGCAAAAATCAAATTAAATTACATTCTTCCTCTATGGAAGTAGAGGAAATGGCTTCAGAATTATTTGTATTTTAGCAACTGCTCTGTGCATAGACTGGGAGTCACTGGGTTGGGTGAATCCCTGAGCCCATCTGTGGGCAGCAGCACATCTGCTGGTCCCAGTCTGGCTCTTCCCTGATGCTCTCAACCAGGTGAATGGTAAAGGGTCTCAATCAGTGACACTTCACAGCACCACGAGGGCACAAGCCACAGAGAAGCAGCCACTTGTACTAGAGCTCCTTGCCTACCAGAGAAGGGCTTGTTCATGTGATGTTTGCTATGGGGACTTGTCTTGATCCATCTCTCAGGCAACATGCCCCCAGAGAGGGGGAAGAAAGAAGGAAAGTTGGGGAAATCCCTGTAATTTTTCAGACTACCCTGATTTTGGAAGTGATTAAACAGTATCCTGTCCAGAGAGAGCCTTGGATGTATGTGCCAGAGGTCTTCCTGTGGTGGCTGAGAAGGACATTGCTGATGCCAAAAGTGACTCTGCTCTGTGAGTCTTGCAAATCCTGGTCACTAGGAAAAATAAACTGATAGCTGTGTTATCCATGTTATTCTCAAAATTAAAATGAAAAAATATTTTTTTTTCTCTTATTAAAGTTAAAAGCTCCTGCTCTTGCAGAGTTCCCTCCCTGCTCTGAGTGCTGTGAGATGAATTTCAAGACTGGAAAATGCTGCTCATGTAGTCCAGAGTCAGCTGTTTTAGAAGAAGAAGCAGACTGAAAAAGAGCAGGGAGCATCCTGCACAGTTCTCTTTAATTCCCATGTACTGAGTTTTTGTGTTTGCCTGTGGCATGAGCTGCATTAAACATTCTCCCTTCTCTGGTTCTTAAGGCACTTGGGAAATACAAAGTAATATGAGTTAAAAACAGTGCTACGTGGCAAGGGCAGTACAAAAAGACCTCAAAATAGAATTGAAGTGAGGTCCAATATCTAGAGCTTTGAAAATCTTCTTTTATCTGTGGTTTCTTGCCCTGCCATTGGTTAAAGGAGCTGATAGCATGATAGAAAGTGCCATCACTTCTGGGTTGTTTTCACAGTGATTTTCAGAGCTTTTGTTTTCCTCCCAGAAACCCACCCAGGGTGAACCCCTCCCTATGATCTGTGTTTAATTTGAGTACATGCAAGCAATATCAGATTAAATGGAGAACTGCTGACAAGAGTCTGGGGCAAAGAAAGACCACAAGACAATTGATACATTTGGGTACCATCCCCAGGAGTCTTTTGGCACAGAAATGGCATTGATTCTGGAATCTTCACACCCAGGCTGTGGTAGGGGACTCTTAGAGCTCTGACTGGCATATCCCTATCAGTTTTCTATCTTTCCATATACACACAGGCTGATAAAACACAGAGTAAAAGATCACAAAGGAATACACAATAGCCTTATCTACAGGATGTTTCCATTACATATAGAAGGTGTTCTGAGCAGTGCTTCCCAGGAGAAAAATGGGCAATATCTCTGGTTTTCAGTTGTTTCTTAGAGGAACATTATTTCTGTTGTGGGTAGATTGGCTGGTTTTCATACACAATGCAAGAGGGATGACCTGATGTAATGTGGGAGCCTTGGATTTGTTATCATTTGTGAACAGTCAGAATTTGGGATTGAAAATGGAGCTTTACCCCACCCATCTGAGCTCTTGTCCCCCACATCAGCCATGGTGGTGGGGAGGTGCTGAGGTGAGAGCCCACTTAGCACCCTCCTGGTACCAACAGGGGAGCCCCAAAGAGTGCCAGAGCTCCTGGTGAATGTGTCTGGACCAACCTGCTGCCTATCGGGCATTGCAGATTGCTCCAGAGCACGGCTCTCTCTTGCTGTGTCTCAGGCACATCCAAGGACATAATATCCTTAAGAATATCCAGTTTCCAGCTCATTGAGCAAGGAAATGCCAAGACATCCAGGGCTGTGTGTGTGTGTGTGTGTGTGTGTGTGTGTGTGCTACTGCCTCCTTGAAGGGTGAAGCAGCAATCCTTCCAGGAATTGGCAGGGAAGGGAGACCCACATGGCTCCAGGCCGCTTTTAATTATCCAGAGTCACACTTTAATGAAGTTCTGCCAAATGCTCTAATTCATTCCATACTTTGTGGCACAAGGCTATCTGCTGCTGTACTTGAACTTGGTGGTAAACAGGCATCTGATTCCAGCCCCAGGACATCTTTTGGCTTCTCCATCTGGCTGGTGGCCACGGAGGCAGTTGATAGTTGTAGGCTGAGCTCTGCATGTTGAGAGACACAAAGGTGAGGCTGAAGGGACTCTGTTGTCCCTCCTCTGTTTCAGATCCAAGGCTGTCTGCAGGGATGCCATAGCCTTGGGCTTTCCAGCCCAGATGTGGCTGAAAGACTTGCAGTGCTGGATTTGTGCTGCCGGGCACAAGTCCTGCTGCAGCACTTTCTTAATTGGATGAAGAGTTTTTTGGGAGCCTCTGACCTTTGAAAGTCTCCTAGCCAAGGGCCAAGGCTGTGTAGGTAGGAGAGATGGGATTTTGATTGAGCTGGTCATGTTCTCTCTATGCTAACACAGAAGTGGCTGAGGGGGGTGATACCTCCCTCGGGGGGGAATCAGTGGGAAGGCTGAAGCCACCCTGAGCATCCACATGTGAAGATGGGCTGGGAATTGCAGCATTGCAGTGAGTGGTGGACCTCTCATCCATCCCCTCTGGAGATGACACTGTCATGAGAAAAGTGGCAACTAGAAGACATGAGGAGGCTGACTTCAGTCTACTGTCTCCTTCCCTGTGTGTGATACTTCTGCTTTCCTGCCCTCCTCCTCACAGCCTCCCCAGAGTGGGAAAGTGAGAAGGGACATCTCACCACTGTGAAAGATGAAGGGAGAGGTGCAGGGAAAGGGTTGGTGCAGATCTGGGCTGTGAAATTGAGGAGGGCAGGGCAATGCATGCTTTAAAGATCTTGTGTCCACAGCCAAATCCCCTCCCTCAACAGAGGTTTTTGTACTCAAGGTGCTCCCCAGATACCTGGGATGTGCTCTCCAAGGAGAAGAGTTGAGGCTGGTGTTCTTATGGTGGATGTATCATCTTACTAACCCAAGGCAAAACAGAATGTGCAGTCCAAAGAAGCAGATCACGGGTTTATTTGAATCCAGTTATGCTTACAAGTCATAATTGTCCCATGACATTTCAGTCTCAGAGGGTGGAGGTACTGACTTTGCCTGGGAGCCACTGAAAGATGCTCAGATATGAGTCCTGGCATCCTGCTCACAGTAACATACTGGGGCTATTCCAGTGCTTTTGATTGGGTTAGGAGCAGGAGGGGGAAGCAAACATCAGAACTGGCTGCACATGGCTCTTCATGTGCTTGGATTTTCCTAGACCTTGTTTGGAGCCAACTCTTGGGGAATACATTTAGAATGAGTCTCGGTCAAGTTTTCTGGAACAAGATCTGCCAAAATTGATGAGGGAGGTACACATATTATGTGTTGTTCAACCCAGTTATGGGAGCCACTGTGTCCTTCTGTAAATCTGTGAGTCTGTAGATGAGTTGTGTTGTTTTTGTGTGCAAATTGAAACTTTGTATTGGTCAGCAGGTGGAAAGGATGATTCCTGTAGATCAGCAGTCCTGGACCAGGATCTCTCCTTGATGAACATGATGCTCCTACAGGCACTGTGGGCACACCTGTCCTTTAGTTTAGTTGCTGTTGACCTTGAACCCAGAGAAAGTATTTTCTTTCAATTTCTCTCTCTCCTGACCCATCTGTGACATAGATACAGAAAAAGATGGAGCAAAACATTTATTAAAATCAATGGCCACCAAAATCCAGCTGGCAACTGGCAGACAGGACACCTGTGATGCTGCCTGTAACCAGATCAACCACTGTGGCTTGAAGGGAGATGAGATCTTTTAATCTGGGACATATTTTCTCCCAGCCCATGCATTTTGATGTTTATTTTCAGAAATGACAAGCCAAGCTGGCTCTGAGGCAGCAGGAGTTCAAGTCCCTAATGGAAGCTGCAGACAGAGCCTTTTAAAGCCAGTCCTGCCTCTGCCAGCCAAGTACCTTTCCAAATTCCCCTGGAGAAGTGTCCTTGCCCTGTTGTGCTCAGCCAGGAGCAGCCATGTGGTGCCAGGCTTGGCTTGGCCACTGGCCCTGGCAGCGCTCAGCCCCTTGCTGCAGCTAATATGAAGTGACAAACCGAAGTGACAAACCAAATTGCCTGATTTTGAGGGACTGGGAACATATGGTTTTGGTGGACCAATTGCAGTTGGTTGCTGAGCAAATCATTGCAGGTGCCTCCAGCAGCTGATGCAGTGACTCCCTCCTCTTGCTGCCCCAGTCTGTCAACTTTTTTTGGAACCAGGCTACTGCAACTGTCGAGTCATCTGTAAAAGGAGTGACAGCAGGGAAAAATACACTGAGAGAGAAGCAAGTTTCCATGACACTGTAAAATACAAAAGGAAAATAATATAACTAAAAACCCAGGTCTGAATTTCTGCCCAAAAAACTCAGCAGCAAGCAAGGAAACAAATATTTCCTAAGATCTGAAAGCACTTAATGGATTTTTTCTGCAGTATTTTTGCATTTCGTAGATCAGCAAGGAAATAGTAGCAACTGCAAGGGGCAATGTTGGTGCAATGTTTTATATTGAGACAAGATGTGGGACTAAAATGCAACCTCGTATTTACATACTGTTATCCTCAAACTGACCCATCTTCTTCACTGTGCAGGGGCAGCAGGAGAACTATTTCCATTCTGCAGAGATAAAAGAAAGGCAGGTGTGTTGGGCTCCCAGTCCAGTGGAGACAATTCTTTTTGCTCCTGGATTCATGCCCTCTGGGATTAAAATCAACTGTCTGAATTTCTTTCCTGATAACTTAACTGTCAAAATCCTGCGCCCTTCCCCTCCCATGACTTCCAGTCTTATTGCACAGGTAGTGCTGTACTTTGAGTAGGGATTTTTCTTCAGGTGGGTGACAAATGAGCAGCTGGAGTTTAGTTGTTTATTCAAACAGAGCATGTTGGTGGTATGAACTCTGGCTTCCTTCTTCAGGTGGATGGTGTCTCGTATCGTCTTCATTCCCTCAAAATGTAATAAGTTTATTGCCTTCATTTGTCTTTGCTGTACACCCATTTCAGAGTACAATTGTTTGTTTAGCTTTCTTTTTGTATTTCCAGAGCCTTTAACTAGGGTACAAACACAAATATGTTCTTCTGGATGTTGTTTATTAGATTATTTTTTATTGTGGAAAATTATTTAAATGCTTACGTGGATGGTGGCTGGGGAGAGAAAAGAGAGAAAGTCAAAGCACTTGTACTGACAATAGCTCAGGATAGGAATAGAAATTCAGATGCTTTAAGACCTAATTTCCCTTACATGGGGAAAGATAAAAATCCCATTATATCCCAAAACAGAGCCTTTGAAGCAGAAACACAGTAGCCACATCCACTCAAAATTCTCCATTTTGTCACAGAGTGAGGAAGCTGTTTTCCACCTTTAAAGCAGCATCCTTGGGCATGGAAAATGAGCAATAATGAAGAAAGAGCTTAGACACAGTAACCATAGGGCACCTCTGCCACATGCCTGCCCATGCTTTAAAAAAGTTCTGAGGTCTGGGTTGGCTGGGAGAGAGTTTATTACTCATGGTCTATAAAGGTTGTCTTAAGTGAGAATCTGTGTGTACATGGCTTATCTGTGGGGAAGAACCTTACTTGGTCTGTAAGTATCTCTGCTGGAGATTTTTCTGTGAGTAGAGACAAAGAAAAAATAACAATGCAAATGAGAGAAAATTAAAATAACTCATGAGAATAGGAAATGAAGAAATAAACCACCAAAATGTGTGGCCCACTGATGTGGTTACAAAGCACGGGTCTAGCTGGGAGACTGAGGTGGGTCAGAAGAAGACATTCTCTGGCTGCCTTCCTCTGGAGGAAGAGCCACTGCACGGCTCATGACACGGCTCTGGGAGGGGCTGTGTAGGCTTTCAGAACCCCCTGTCCCTCTCCTGTTACTCTTCAAGCTGGATGTTTGTGCTGCTCTCTCTGGAGAGGGTCTATGTCCCCCACTCTATAGCTGGGCAGCTCTAGGAGGTACCAGGTACATCTAAAGCCCACCTCTATCAGCTGGATTCAAAAAGACAACCTGGAGGTGAATTTTTTAAAAAATTACTTCCAAGTTCTCTGTGCCATGCTGGATATGAATTCTGGTGTTGTGAAAAGTCTCTGAGGATTGGAAAAAAAACATTTTAAGAAGACTCTACAGAAGGGTTGTTACTACCATCAATGATTTAGGTTTTGTCCTTTTATACATTTTAGCCTCAGACATGTTTTGTTTGAGTTGAGTGAACACTTCATGATCTGTCCCTCAAAATCCTAATTGAGCCTGTGTTTTCTTAAGTCTTGGTTTCAAAGGGCAGAGGAGCAATACTTTGTGCTCAGATGTTGCCTGCCATAATGAAAATGGCTTGAAACCACATCCAGTGACAAAAATCCTCCAATATTTAACCCTTATCTGAAAGCAGCTGAACTACTGATGGGAAATGTCCTGGTGCTTCCAAATCAGTGGCACTCTGGAGCTGCTGGAACACGTCCTGTCCTTACAGACAGTCCTGGCTCAAGTAACATGTTACAGATGTCAAGGATATGAAGGAGCAGACCCCTTCCATCAAAACATCAGGCCAGAGAAGGGCTGAAAACAAAATTCCAGACTGGAGGCATCCCTGAGGCATTTGCCTGCCTGTTCTGTGTCTGGGCTTCAGGATCTGCCTCTGGTCCTGCTCATTGTCAGAAACTCTGGAACAGGAGAAGCCTCCTGTGGTCTCTGCTAACGAAGTGGTGTTTATCACGCTCTGCTAATTGCATTTGCTATGGTATTTACAGCATTTCCTATGTTTTGAAATGGAGAAATCTCAGGCTTGCCCAGGGCTCATTGTGTATTTTAATTTGCTCCTAAGCCCACACGTATCTTTAAACATTAACTTACACATTGGCAGTGTCCTGGGGCAGCCCCAACCCCACAGCTATTGAGCTGGGAATGTGGCTATTGAAGTGTTAATGTTTGCTCTCATTAGGAATCAGACATAGTGTCCTTTTTCCAAGTCCTGGGAAATATTTTTAAATTTTTATTCTTTTTCTTTTTTCCTTTTCCTTGCAGTTTTATCTGCAGTCAGTATTCCTGACTCCTCTAGAGCAGCACAGGGATTTGGAAATCCTTGCCCAGCACAATATGGGAGTGGAAAGATCTCCTAATGCTGGACCCACTGCAACATTAGCCCTACAAATAACTGTTTTCAGATTCCCCTGGCCTCTGGGGCAAAGACAGTGTATTAATTGCAAGAACAGAGGTCTTTGAGCTCACATCGTGGTCTGGCCCTGGCCACATATGAACTTATTTGTGTCTAAAAGGAACTGATGTGGTCCTGGGCCATTTATGCCACAGCACCTTGACCATGGCTATGGCTCTGTCTCATTAGCTTCTTTTTCTGGATATAGCAGTTCCAGCTTAGATTCAGTGGATGAGGAAAAGTCCAGAGCTTGAATCAAGCACTGCAGCATGCCTGGAGTCCTACTTCTGTATCTGTTGCTGTGTGGAGCAGGTGGCTTGAATTTGGCTGGAGCTTATGATGCATTTTGTAGTCTTTAGCTTATAAAGCCTTTTGGATAAAATTTACTGAGTGCATGAAGGATGTGGAGTTTTGTTTTGTGGATTTAAATCCAATATTCTAAATTGCTTTAAAGCAATTCCTTGTGTTTTGAAATTCTGAAACCTCTGTCCTCCCCTTTTTAAGGCCTGTGGTCAATCACAGACTGATTTAGAAAATGGTGCAAAATGTGTAAAAGAAATAAAAACCCCCAATTTTTAAAATGATGGTAGGAAAAGAAAAAGAAATAGAGGACGCATATGTTATCAATACTCTACCAAAAGTGAACATTGTCTCTGACACAGAAAGCCTTTAACTCTAAAGCTTGTAGAACAACTGGAATAATCTTTCTAATGCAGTCAACATTATTGGAGCTGTCATGGGGCTGTTTGAATTACTTCAATATTGATTTTAGGGCTTTTTCTGTTTGAACTTTATGTATGCACTGTAGATGTGACTCCAAACATGTTTTTCTATGCATTTTATGATAAATATTCTGGCTTTGGATTGGCTTCTTGGTTGGATATACTTAAGTGTTAGTTGAATGGAGTTAAGGAGCTTGTCTACTTCAGTATTGATCTTAAAATATGAGCAAAGATTGGATTTCATTGCATACAGCATTCTGAAGGGCTTCAGCCAACAGCAGAGTGGGGTACAGGAGTCCTTTTGTTAGGTGCTTTAATGTCAGAAGTACTGAACTGGTGCAAAATGACAGTTTTCTGAGGAAGTAAAGTAAAAGGCTGTTAGCATTCTCCCCTGCCCCCATCCCAAGACCCACAGTATGCTGAGAGATACCTAAGTCAGGTATCCATGGAAGAGTACAGGAAGAGAGTTCTGCTGATGCTTTCCCATCCTCCAGTGTTTTCAGGTGAAGATGTTTCTGTGGTGAAGTAATTTCCATATATTTCTTTCTTTTTTTATATTCAGTGACATCCAGTCAATTTATCTCCCGTAAAGCTGTCCAGCTCTCTCTTGAGAATTTGATTGCCTTTTTGATTTGATTTCCATCTTTTAGATTGCCTTCAACCTGTTTCCTACTATATTATCTGATATTCCCAGTTCTTCTGCCTGACAAGGCTCTATTTTCTTCCTTCATAGCATTCATGGTTGTGTAAACCTTTATCCTCCACCCTCTCACTGGACAGGACTCAAAATTACAGATCAAGCTTGATGTCTGAGCCTCAGAGAAGTTGTTCCTTCCCTATCCTGGATAGGACTCAGTTACTGCTAACACTGCAATGCAAGTCCTTGAGAAAAGAGGGAGTAAAGCCCCTTCCCTGGCTGTCTGGGACCTCCCACTGCTATTGCCACAGGGAAATTTCAAAGTTTTGCCTAGACTGTTGGAAGTGCCAACAAGGAAAGCAAATATTTGTGTGTAAGACTTAACCCCAAGAAGATTAAGTGCAGATGAATGTCAATAGTGCCAGCAACCTGTGAGAGAAAGTGAAAACTGAGAAGGATGTAAAAACAGAACATAGTATGGAAAAAAAAAAAGAAAGGAAAAGGAAGAATAAAATGCAAAACATACTAGAAGAAAATCAGGGAGAAGGAAAATTTCAATGGGGCTTTTTGCTTTCCAAAAAGGGCAGCATGAAGAGCAGCAAGACAAGCGTTGCAACAGGGGCTCATCAGTGTTAACAAGTTGGGAGGTTCCAAGGGTGAGCACAAAGTAAAGAGGGGGCAGAAATGAGGGATGCAGCTTGATGGGATGCTACATGGACAGTAGAAGCCTTTGGAAATTGAGAAGAATCCTGTAGGTGATGAATATCTTGCACGGTCTTTAGTTCCTACCCCTTCAGTTTTGGAAGTCAATTGCTAGCTGGGGAATTGTGATCCGTGGGAAGAGGTTTGGTTTTGTGAAGCTTGGCCCATGTTCTGTGGGAGGAGAGCTGTACTGTTTGGAAAGCATCCACCTTGAGAAAATCATAAGTGGTAGGGCTGTCTAGACTAGTCAGGAAGGCGTGAACAAATAACCAGAGTAAAATAGAAGGAGAAGAGAAACAGTGTGATTCCTCACCTAGAATTAAATTAAGATGTCAGGAAAAAAAATTACTCGAGGCTTCAAAGGATGCAAACAGAAGATGTTCTTAACTGGCTTTACTCTAAGGTTAACAAGGAGAGGAAATTAGACATGCTCATGGCTGGATTTACATGTCGCTGCTGGAAGAGGGTGGGGAGATATGTGATAGGAATGCTACAATTAATTATTATAAATCTCTTCATAACAACCGTGTGGGCAGTGTGCAGGTGTGTGTGAGGACCTTGGCAGCCTGACAAAAATGTAATTATTGGTTATGGAGGTAGCAGCGCTCACTCCTTGGCACGTTGTCAATCAGCAGAGTGGTAATTAGCCATTGCTAGAGGCCACTGTGATTCTCTGAAGAGGAAAGTAGAACCTCCTCAAACACCTGGATGTGGTCTGAGTGAGAGCATGGGAGGGTAGTATGTCTTACCTGGGAGACTGCAATTACAGCAAGGATTTCCTGACTCAGAAACCAAACCAGAACTATTCTGCCTTAAATATTGTTATTTTTTGACCTGCAGCTTGAAACTGGCAGCAATCTGCATCCATATAACCCAACCTAAATACAGTGGTTTTTTGAAGTGAAGTAGATCATTAATCTTTAGTTTGCCAGGGGCCATGATAGCTTTTCTATCGCTGAAAAAGAGGTTGGAACTCTTTTCTAGGATAGATATGCACCTGCTGAAGTAATTTGGTGTGCAAAAGGAATGACTTCCAACAATTTTATACAGGAAGTCTGATATAATCTGGGTTAAAGAGAACCAATTCTTGTTGCCCTCATTGCCTCATAGAGGACAGCATGTTATTTTCTAGTTTGGCTGACAGAAAATGTGGGCTTTGGGACTATACTACATATAATGGAGAATTCAGTGTCCTGCCCCAAAACCCATTCTTGGGGGTTTCCCTCCCTGTGGATCATAAGCAATCATGTACAGTCATGTTTACAAAGAAATCTGAACCACAGGAGTGAGTAAGAAGCAGCCTTGAGAGGAGGGTCAGAAGCTGTCCAAGGCACCATCTTTCCAATTTCTACTATAGCTGAGGAGTCAGGGTGGGAAAAAGCATTGCCCTGTGGAGCTATTTAAAGTTCCCCATCAGATGCAGTAAAACACACTGTAGAGCAGCTTTAAAAACAAGGGGAAAACAAAGGTAAATATATCTCTGACATAGTGACAGCCAAGAAGAGCTTGTCAGGCCTGGGTTCCTTCAAAGATGTGCACTGAGCCCTTTCACACTCTTAGTGCTGTTTGCTGAAGTACTGAGGAAGTGGGAAGGCATCCAGAAAACTGGTTCAACTCAGCTGACATGCTGGAATTTGAAAAGGAGCAGGAAGGAGATGGAGATCTGCAGCACACTGCTGACCTGCTGGGACACAGTGATGCATCACGCTGCTCCTGCTGCTGCAGGCTGTGCTCAGAGGTGTCCAGCAGCTGATGAAAGCTGTTGGAAATGATGGAATAGCATCTTCTCACAGCTGCTGCAGGGTTGGGTTTTTTTGGTCCCGATGAAACAGGGAGACAGATTTTTGGGGTAGCCTTCAGGAAGCTCTTGACCCAGCTGGCTACAAGGAGTGAAAGTGCCTCACAACTCTGTATTGCCCTGGAATACATGGACAATCTGTAACAGTGAATTGATTGTAATTTGTCAGAGCTGAGCAGAGCTTCCTCTGATCTTCTGCAAGCTTCGCAGATGCTGTGTAAGAATTACTTGTGAGCTGTAATGCCTGCAGTGGTAAAACTCAAACACACAGGGTGAAGACTGAGGAATGCTCATTTGTGGTTGCTACAGACGTTCTTTGTCATGGCCATTACTGTAACTTTATTGTAATTTAACCACATTTTAAAAGTCAACCCACAATTGTAACCACTGTGTCACCACCCAAGACTCAAAACTCAGCCCAGAATCAATGAGGTTGTAACTGCACAGAAACCCCTCCTGCAATTTAACACCAAGGGAGAAGTCTTCTCAGGTAATGCAGAATTTATTATAGCACCCCTCCCTTTTCCTCTTCCCTTTTATGTGGTTTTGTATAGCCCTCACAAACTACGAGTTATACATAGAAAGCAAAGTAATAAATGAGTTTGAAATATGAAGCCACATTCAGAATTTTTTGGATGAAAGTAGCTTTGTTAGTTTAGGTTATTGGTCTACTTTGAGAAGTGGTAGAGGTGGAACATTGCTTGTGAGATCTTTCACCTGAACTTTAGGGGCTGAGCCCAGTAATTGGATCAATTGATGCTTAAGTTGAATTATCCCTATAATTTTTGTGTTTCTTTATTATTGTTACATATGCATCAGTCCTAATTGACTGAGAAGTTTTTGAATAATTAAGCTTTGAAATACCAGGAATTATTCCCTCAGCAATCAGAGGATGTGACATGCATTTTTAACAGTCTTCATTAAATTTAAGTATTTAAGTCATTAACGTAAAATATGAGCTCACACCTTCCCAGCAATGACACCACTGACTCCAAAAGGCACAACTAAGCTGTCATAAGCTGTTGGA
Source organism: Lonchura striata (assembly GCF_050655825.1). Classification (NCBI taxonomy): domain Eukaryota; kingdom Metazoa; phylum Chordata; class Aves; order Passeriformes; family Estrildidae; genus Lonchura; species Lonchura striata. Next base: position 70,050,515 of record NC_140741.1, read on the forward strand.
CAGATGGCAGCTTCTTTAGCTTCTACCACATTACTTTTGTTCTCCTTTCTGTTGCTTTGTTCAAATTGCTGCCTGGCCATGTGAGCAAGTCTTGGACTCACAGCCTTGAGTCCATAGCAAAGCATCTTCTTTGGTCTGTCACTCTCCAGCCCCAAAAACAAAAGGTCAGCCATATTTCTTGACCTTTTCAGTGGATCTGAACATCTGTGGAGCTCAGCCCATTTCCAACCTCACAGTTGTTCTGGTTGTATCTTAGGAGCTCACTTCTGGAGTGTCTAAACAATTATGACCTGTCTTTAAGGCATGGACAGTGATTAGCAGAGCTGGGAGGCAATGTCCTTGTATCTACTGAGTTCTTTTTTTGCTGCTAGGCATCTGCCTTCCTTCCCATGGAACTCTGAAACCAATATGCCTGTATTTCTGTCTGTATTTCATGTGTGGTATTGTGGAGAGAGCTCATTACAGACAAGCTCAAGTGTAGCCAGCACTTAGCTGCAAGTGCAAACATATCATGAATGTCTGTGTTGCATTAGGATCTTTCCAGAAGACATTGAAGACAGCCAAGAAGACATTGACAGACAGCCAAGGTGGCTTCACAAGCTCAGTGTTCTCCCAGCACTTGTTGGTTCAACTGTTTTTAAAAAATGTAGGCATTTGGGAGAGCATGGATGTCAGCACCAGTAAAGATGTGCAGTGCACCAAGTGGCAGGAAATAGGTGAGTTGATTTAGAGCTCAGCCAGCCTTGTCCTTGCTTGAGCCTTCTAGAGGAACTTCAGGGAGAGAAACGTAGTGAGCTGTGGTAGGAGATGGCTCTGGGGAGCCACTAGCTGCTGTTTCTGAGTTATAATTGGATTTCACAGTCCCAGAGCTGCATGGCACATCCATCCCCACCTCTTGTCCTGAACTGAGTTGTGAGGGTCCTCCATCAGCCCAGTGAAACACCTCCAGAGCCTGGAGCTGGCCCATCAGGAGGGATGAGAGGCAAATGTGAAACCAGTTGCATTGCAGGCTTTGCAATTGTTGTGAGGTCTCCTGTTTGAAGTTTCCCAAGCCACAGAGCTCAGGCAAAGCACCTGAGGGAACAAGAACTGTCTTAACCTGCCAGATGTGTCAAATCAGTGCAATCTCCATCATGACAGGGAATGAGTCTGGTGAGTAGGAGACATGTGAGTTTGCTTGACAACTGCTGGTTCAGTTCACAGAGAAGTTTTCTGCACAATGAGTGGATTCCTCCTGGAGGAAACACAGCCAGACTGCTCCAGATGCCTGTATGGTGTGCACCAGCTCCTAATGGGAACATGAGGGATCCACAGCTGGTACTTCACACACCTTCTGAACCCTTTCCCTGTCTGTTTGTTCACCCCAAACACATCTAGAGCTTCAGTCTACAGATACATTTATTTCATTCAAATTGATGCAGCCAACAGTGCAAGCCTTTTTGGGGTGTCTCACCTGAGATCTTGAGTTTTAGGCACACAAGCCTCACTGCGGGTTTCTGGAACTTTCAGTTACTTGTCTCTTCTTCCTCTATTCTTTCATTTAAGCCTGTCCACCTGACACCTGCTCTGGCCACCTTACTGTTCAGACATAGGTCAACCCAGCAGGGTCTGGCATGGCAAATGTGACAGAAAATGTGGAGAAGTACAACATTATCCATGGCTTTGTGAGGCATTTCTGTGTCCTTTTGGTAGAAAACATGACCATCATACCTTCCAGCTGACCAGCATTGAAGTGAATAATCTCAGGAGATCAGGAGCATCTTTACAATATCACATCAAGGCATTTGCTCTTAAGTTTCGACAAGCCTGATGTCTCAAGCAAAACTCAGCTTTGTTTTGTCCACAGGCAACCTCTGCTTCACTCTCAGTTTGCATCCAAAGCATTAAAAAAAACATGGGTTCATCAACATGTTCATGAGTTTTTAGTAAGCTGGGATTCGGCTTTCTGACAGCTTTGTTTAGTCTGACATATGTTCCTGCCCTTTACTTCTGTGCAGGAATGTGTCTCTTCATTTCCATGAAAACCTCCCTGGTGAGAAGTTTCCTTTTAATCTTGCACATATCCTGAATTGCTTCTTAAAAGTCACTGATGATGAGAGCTGGAATTATCTTCAGATTTTATAACTTGGCTAAAAAAGTCTGGCTTCAAGCTAAATCTTGACACATAAATCTCAGCCAGGAAATAATTTAGTTTCTCTCTTTCCATCAAAACAGCAAACAACTCGGCCCACTCCCAAACAGTTGCAAAGTTTTCAATGGTAAAAGGGAATTTTAGGAAGGGATTAAATAAAGAAATGTTACTAAGTGGCAGAGTCTCTAGGGTGGGGAGAATGTGAAAGGAAAAACATTTGGAATGATGCAATTTATTCGGATCTTTTTTCTGTTTGTTTTTCTTCACTTGAAATGCCTCACAAATATCTGGAGGGAGCAGGATAAATTATCAATTTGATTGACTTTCAGTAACACTGATTGCCACAAGAAGGTTGGTGCTGTATGCCAGTACAGGGATGTACTTATTAACAGGATTAAACAGAGCGAGGCAGCAGTTGAGAGATCTCTCAGTTGAGAGATCAGGTGGATGGGGCTCAGATTAAACAAATTGGTTATCCAGGCTTATCAGCTGAGTTTGTGTTGCACTTTACATGTACTAACCCTAAACCACATCTGGTTGATGAAGAGAGGCCTCAAATATCTGCAGGAAAGGGTCTTTACCATTCCCTCCAGAGGCTTAGTGCCATGCTCTTGTTGTGCTCTTCCAGATTAACTCACACTCCCATTGATTTCTGACCTAGGCAATGGGTGAGAATAAAAGTTTTCTTCCATTCCAATAAAAACCCCTTGTGTATTCTGCTGGATTTTCTGCTCATTTACTGACCCTTAGATCCAGAATAATGAGAGGAATGACCATTACCACGTTGTTGCCTAACCAGTCACACCCATTTTGTTGGTGAATGGTGCCTAAGGAATGGTTTGGTTTGTTTTCCATGGCCCAATAAGGGCAGTTGCTAGAAGCTCTCCCTTTGATCATACTTGAAACCTTGGTCTTGGGACCATGGACATTGCTCATGTATCTGAGCCATATCTAAGCCATGTTCACAAAGCCAGGATTTTCCCCTTCTTGGATAATGTAGACTTAAATGCCTTTATCAGTGACACAGAAAAATACAATTTTTTCTTGTATTGACTAAATCCCTCAATACTGAAAGTTCAATCAATCACATAGTGCAGCGATGGACAATTGGTCCAGGATCCTTACTGAACAGTATGTTTCCAGATTGCAGGAGACAAAGCTGCAGGTATGGGCAATGCCTACCAGCACCTAAGGAAAAACATGGTGTCTGGGCTCATACTCTGAATTTGCACAGAGAAGCACTGTGGCCATTCAGCATGCAAGTATCTGCCCATGAGTCCTGGCTCTGCTATTGCTCTTGTCCTATACATACTATTCAGGATTTGAATATAGACCTTTCTGGATTAGGTTATAATGACTCAGAAACTCTATAAATCACAGTTGTTCTGTAATCCCCATTTTTTGGAGACAAGGAATGGAAGCACAGGGAAGCTATTTACTGGACCTACTTACCCCTAACTGGTTATTGCCCTCACTGCAGGGGAGACCTCTAGTCCGATTCCCCTGATTAGGATGAGCATTTTATCTGCCCTCTTTGATGAGGTGTGAAATGCACATGTTGCTCAATGAGAACAAACTGTTCAGATAACACAGCTCAGAATGATAGAGGATTTGTTCTTCCAACATTATCATTGTCAAAATACAGGGCAAGTGTCCTAATTATGTGACTAGAATGGAGCCAGGTCCTGACTTCCTCAGAGTGGGTTTGCCATTTTTTTTTTTTTTCCTCCAGTTCTGTGATGTTTGGCAATTTTTGTGAAGTTGTATGGATGGTGACTGGTGTGGGTACTGTGATTGCTACTGCAGGAGGGGTGTGAGGCAATCCAGATCATCTGCTCTTCAAGGCTCTCTATGCCCTGGCCCTTGCTATTGCTGAAGTGATGCAGTACAAAGCTGGTGAAAGTACAGATAACTTCTGCATCAGAGAAATATGGGAAAAGCATAACAAATTCCGCAGAAGAATTTTGGACTGATAGAGAAAATTAATTTCATAATCATATTTAAAGCCCATGAGTACACAAACAGTAACACAGACTTGCAGAGGGAAGCATTTACTTCATGCCCCTAAGTATTTAGCCAGGAACAATAGCAGATTTTACAGGTAAAAAGACAGAACAGCAGGGTATTAGGAGATTTTTCAGACCTCAGTGCAGTTATTCACAGAAGAGCCAAACCCCAAGGTAGTGTGTGATTGAACTGTAGCTCTGAGGTATCACCATGTGCTCGCTGTGCAGTGGTGTGGCACTTGCTATGTAATTATCTCTCTCCAGCACAATTATTAACATAGGATTAAACAGCTGAGAGCCACCACTGCAACATTAACCAGCAGTGGGGTGTGTGCTCTATAATTTAGATGCTTGGAGGGAAGAGTTTACCACAGGGCATCCACCAGCCCTGTGAGCATTTTGTCCTGTGTAACTGTGGCTGCAATCCTTCTGAAATCAGGCTGGAAAGAGTGCTCCAGGCTTGTGTGTATGGGGAGGCCTGACTCATGCTTCTCTTATGACCTTATTTTCTGCAGGCATTGTAGCCAGCCCTGTGTGAAAAGCTTTTCTCTGTATAAGGCAGTAAGTTGTGCAGCACTTGCTGGGAGTTTTTGGTGCTTCCTTGTCTGTATGAAACGCAGCAAAGCAGCAGGGAGAGATTTTAGCCACTGAATATGACATTGGATTTCAAATATGACCCTGTATTTACCTGACCCCGTATTTCTGTTGAGAATTGAAATATTAGCCCAGGAATAGATCCTGATCTGAGGAATTGTACCAGAGTGAAAACAGCTTTTGTTTCCTATAGAAACAGTCAAGAATGCCCCAAATGCTTAGGGCCATCTGAGCATATGCAAGTAGGAGGGTGTTTCCCTAAATACCACATATTTCCACATTGAAAACTGCCTATTTGCCAAATCCTGCCATCTTCAGAGTAGCCTGTTGCCCATTTATCTCACCCAGGGTGGTCTGGGGCCCTTTCAGGATTTACAGCCCATGCAGCAGCTGGAGCTGTGGACAGGCTGCTCTGGGCTGCCTGGTGGGACAGGAATATCTGTGAGTAGCAGGGAGCTCTTGTCAGCCAGATGTTAGTGCTTGGAGCTTGTTGTGCAGAACTGCTGCTCAGTCTCTCAGGCATTTGGTCCCTTTCTCAGCATTGACATTAGTCAGAGAGCGCCTGCAGATCACAGATGTTTGTTTTTCCTTCCCTTTGTCTTTGCTTCTTCAACCTCACCAAGGCTTTTCCACTTCTGTGGCACTTCCGTGCTTGAATGAGGGCTGGACCTGGTCCTCAGCCCTGCTGGCTCGGTCACCTCTCCCGAGGCTGCTGGCATGGGGCACAGCAAACATCTCCTGCTGAGGTCTCCTCCTTGCTCTGGGCTTGCAGAGCAGCTCAGGAGCAGATGCAGATGCCTTTTGTCAAGCCCGTGTGTTTCACCCTGCCTGATTTCAGTGCTGCTGCCGTCATTTCCATGCAGGTTTCAGGGAAAAGCTTCATTAGAGCCTCTTGTCCTGCTCCTGCCACGACAGGGGCATTTCCACCGTGTGCGTAAGCACCGTGCTGGAGTTGTTTCCGTACTATTCAATGCAGCTTTAGTGCCTGATTCCCTGCTCTAAATTAGTTCCTCTGACTCATCCTCCAGAGGAATTTCTGTCTCTGTAAAGTCTGTAGAAAAAGATCTGAAAGCCAATGTTTCCTACCCAGGACTGAGGTTACATATTTTAGCAGGGTGATGCAAAGACCACCACAAGGGACCCACCAAACACAGATAAATGCAAATCTGAGTGTGGCCTTTTCATTCCCCATGCTTTTCTGGACCCAAACAGGCTTGGAAAATGAAATTAAATGTCTCCAGCAGTTCCTATGGATGCTCAGGAGAGATGTGAATATTCCCCCTCCCCAGTGGCACCATAGGGCAGCAGGTTGCCCGGGGGCACTTGCAATTTCTCTCTGAAATCCAGAAGCTGTGCACAGCAGCAGGGCATGCTCAGGGCTTCCAGCTGAGCCTTCAGCCAAGGAAATCCTATCTGTTTGTAAAGGCAGCTGAGCTGCAGCAGCTTGTGCGCAGTGTGGAGCCAACACATCCAGAGCAGAGGGATTTATAGGGGAACTTGACTTTTATAGATGTTGCATTAACTTTAAACATTTGCCTTTCTCAGCATGGATTCTCCCCCTGTGCATACAAATGCCCCTGGGTATGATATATTGTCTGGAGAGGAGACATGGCCTCAAATTACAGTAAATGTCCATTTCTTTGCTTTCTTGAGAGGCAGCATTTAGTGCATTGCAGTCAATGCTGTGGCCATTTGCCAATACCCACCCACAGCCTGCTGGGATTTGCTCGGCTTCTCTCTTTCCCCATTTTGACTTATAGGTGACAGAGAAAGAAAGGTTCTCTTCATATTTATGCATAGCATTTATTTTATTATATATTTGCTGATCCCAGTTCTTCCCTCCTCACTGACAGGGAACATGGGTGCTCAGCATTTGCACTCTGAACCTGCTGAAGGGTACAAGGAGGTGTGGCATGGCCTTACCCCAAGAGGTTCTGAATTCCTTAAGACCTTAATCAGCCTTGTTTCCATATGCCCCCTGTTCTCTCACAGTCCATGTCTCCCACCTGTTCTTTTGTACCCTTTACATCCATGTTTAAGTAAACCTCAGCTTACAAACATCCCTGCAGCATTTGCCACACCAAAACATCAGGCACCTCTGTCAGGACTTGCAGGGAGTCCTACAACTCTACAAGTTGTAAAACATTAGACTGAAGTAAATCATACTTAATGTAAAGACCCCAAAGCAGGGCAAATTCATGCTGGTAAGGATAAATATTTTTCTTCACCATCAGATTCTGGTTCTCAGCTTCAGCTGCATCTGGGGATGGTATGTTTAGATATACTGCACTTTCCTGTATGCCCTGTACTTGACAGGAAGACTAAAATAAAGGAGGTTTCTAGAAGCTGTTGTAACACAAGGTAAAGGTCAGTTCATTCAAAAATTTCAATAAATAGGAACAAATAATAAGATGCTGTGCTGCTCTGATCATCATTTTCTCCTTTCCCTGAGTTCCCAACAGTGAGAAGGAAGGACAGAATACACTTTGGTTTTGGGTCTTGTTGGTTTTATCCCTTCCTTGGTATTTAATTAGTTCTCTGTGTGTATGTGTGGGGGGAATGGTGATCTAATCCTGTTGAAATACAAGCCAAGTAAAACAAGTTTGGATGGAGACATGGTCACATGGCAACTTTCAGTCAGAGAACAATACACTTGGGGTAAGGTATATTAGCAAAGTAGTTTAAGGCATATCAGACCTAATTGGTTTTATTGTGAGAATAGTAATACTAGGTGGGAAAAAGCTAAGTTGAAAATTAAAGTGGATAGCAAGTTTTGGTAACTTTGGTAACGGAAAAGTTCTGTACACATTGTTGGGGAAAAAAGCCTCTCACAGAACTTTTGAAGCTCTGCTAAGACTGCAATCACTCTGAGACAAGAAAAGAAAAAACACAACACCAATGCCAACAAAAAATATACAACTACCCCCCCCCAAAAAAAAAAACAAAAAAAAAACCAAAACCAAAAAAAACCAAGAAAAACAAAATAAATCCCCAAAAGTGACTCTGTAATTTTGATATTTTGTTTGTCCTTCCTCAACACATTTTCCTTTAAGCTCAGCTGGGTAGTGCATTTTAACATTCAGGATCATTTGCCTATAACTGAGCAGCTCAATCCTGACCTGCCCTGTCTGCTCCTGACCGGGAACAGGACAGAGTGTATTGGGAATGCCCACCAGCTGCTATAAGGAGCAAAGGCAGACACTACATTTGCTTGGTTGTGTTTCTGCCTTGCAGAGAGCTGTGCTGCAGGGCTGTGAGCTCACTGTCCATGCAATGAGCTCTGTACATCCCCTGCAACAGGGGTGGAGAGCCAGGAGTGGTGTCCTGGCTGCTGCCTCTGCTTTTGTACATAATAGAAGCATGTGCCACCCCACGGTTCCTCACTCTGCTGGCCAGCCTGAGAAGTTCTGGTGCAGGGAGTCCGAGGAGGGTGATGTGGGTCTCAGCAAAGAGGCTGGCAGAGTAAAACCTGTGAGGGCTCCAAGACCCTCTGCTTCCCCAGCCCCGACCCACCTTGGCAGGTCCACATTGCTGGGAGCTCTGCTGAGGCCAGGAAGCTCCTGGAAACACAGACAGCACAAGGGATGGGGCAGGTGGGGCTCGGCTGCTCCTGCTGGACAGCTGAGCCCGAGCTTCCCTGCAGCTCCGCTCCCAGCTCACCCCGCATTCGTGCTCAAAGGGGGAAAAGCTGGCCCTGGTGTGCCTCCCCGGCTGCTGCACCCTCAGTGAGCAGAGGAAAGGAGCTTGGAGGTCGTACCCTCTTGATTTATTTGTCTCTTCCTGGAGACCTTCTGTCTCCCACTGCCTGGGCAGGGAATTTAGGGATTTACTGTCAGGACTGACTTATCTGCTCACTTGGCACAAGTGAGGTGCCTGTGGTAGGCAGTCTGGCTCATACCCTACACCTTTTTTTTTTCCCCCTTTCTTGTCTTGATTAATGTGGTTTCTATACTTGCTAACCCATTGACTTTTTTCCTTCACAAGTATAGGGAATAAGGTGTTGATCCCTTCCTGGGCACCAGCAGTGACTGTGACAACATATTCCCATCCCCATTTCCAATCATGGCAGAGGTCACTTGGTGTGACTGTCATTTGGTATCTTTGTTTCCATCCTCTCAGCAGCTTCTCAGGCTTCAGGGCTCCAAGTGCCAGGAGAAAGCAATGCCTCAGGACAAGCTCTAGGCGTGGTTTTAGGGCCAGGGACCTCTCTTCAGGTATCCCCATGGCTGGGGGGGGCTCTTTTCACCAGTTCTCCAGTGTCCCATAATGACCCTGCATCCTGTAAAACCACCCTCAGCCAGAGCAGGGGTGTAAGGGCTGTGAGTTTGAAGGAGAACTGTGGGGTTTTGAAATGGATGCCAGCAACACCCACTGCAGATGAGAGCCACCAGCAGTTCAGATACCTCCACACCAAGCAGTGATTTGATGCAGGTCAGAACAAAGCTCTTTTTAAAGACCCCCAAGAACCCATGGACATGGATTTGGGTCTGTTTCCAGGGCAAGTTTCTCCAAATTCCAAGAAAATTGTCTATATCCTGCCCTTGTAGCCTGCCCTGGGAAATCAGTGCCATTCTGATGCCATTTGATGGGGCTCATGGTGACATCCATCCCCATCAGAGATAGTTACCTAACAGGAGTCTCCAAAGGTGGCCCACATAAGGGAAGCATCAAGGTAGGCAAGAAATCTTCTCTAGGATGTGCCCATTTCTCTCTGGTGGCTGTTGGGAAAGATGACTTCCCTTTACTAGCTGCATCTAAGGAGCTTAAAGAGAAAATCTGCTTTCATTGAGGACTGAAATGAGGAAGAAAAACAGTGCTGAGACACCTTGGGGTGGGTGTAGCCTGGAAGAAGCTTCCTGTAGGCAGTGCTTCCTACCCCAAAGAAATCCACATCTCTAATATTTTGAATGAGCTGGAGAGATTAAAAACATTACATTTCCTGTGGCAAATGCTGATCCAGCATTCAGCAAGGTAACAAGAGACACAACAATTTTTTCCTCCATCCAGGTCCTGTGCATCTTGCTGATGCATATGAGGTCCTAGGGTGAAATCCCAGTTTATCTCCATTAATGCCAGTGATGTTGGATATGTCCTTGGGACCCCTGTTCTGTTCCTCTAAAAGTGCTGTTCCTGTAGCAAGCAAAGGTGGTTTAACTCAGTGCTGCCATGCCCCCACCACCTCACCCAACACGATGCTTTAACAGCGCTGACAGGGACTTTTCCACACTTCAGCACGAGGGTTAGTCTTGGCTGAAAAATCCCAGTAACTGGAGGTTAAGTCACTCCATCCCAAACCAAATACTCCCCTCTGCCAGACCTCTCCCACTATTCTTTGATTCCTCGTCTTTCTTTCCATGCAACACACTCACTCCCACAGGAAGGACTTTTAGGTAGTGGGACTCCAGTGTTTTTTAGCAGTGTTGCCATAAGGAGCATGCATGAGGAGACAGCTGGGACTCAGCATCTCTCCCTTGGGTAGGTGAAGGGAAGGCTTGGGTGCCACTGCTGGGTTTTGAGTGACCTGAGTTCTGTGACACTAACTTCAACCACTTATGGACATTTTGTGGTGGATGAGCACTACCATGACACCCTTATCCATGGCACCTTTATCCATTGTGCCCTCAAACCAAGCTTCTAGAGGGCAGGTCTGTCAATAAGAAAAGTGTGTACATACATCACTTCAGTGTGTTTGGTAAGGGATTTACATGCCTATAATGTGATGATCCAAAATCAGTTTGTTAGTTAATAATTGGATTGGATGATCTTGGAGGTCTTTTCCAACCTCAATGATTCTGTGATTCTATTCTATTTATTACAGTGCTGATTTCTTTGGCAGATTTTCTGTATCTCCTAGATTTGGTGAAACTTTAAACTTGGTGTATTTGTCTCTCAGACAAATACTCAAATAGATTTAATATGCAGTTTCACAGCCGTAGGCTGTCCTGGATAAATCCTCAGGATCTGTATGGTTCTTGTGCCATCTTTCTCATTACATCTCTGGTATTGCTCTGAACTTGAGTGTACCACTGCTGAGGATGCCTTCCTAACAAAGCTGAAACAAGCAGACATGCAGACTGACCTTCAGACCAAACAACTCTTCTGAATTATGGGTCATTAGGGAATCCAAATTTTGAATGGAATTTGGAAAATTTCCTGTAAGTTTTGCCTAAGGAGCCATCTCCTAGTCCTTCTCTTCATTTCCCAAGCATCCAAGTAGCAACTTGGACTGGTTAAGTTCTCACCAGTTTGTTCAGCAGCTGGGTTGGTTATCCAGGGTGTGCTGGACTCACAACTGTCACATTTACACAGTTCTCAGCACTAGTTTGAGGATAACTTGGTTGCAGCCAGGTGAATCACAGCTACAGCAATAACAGCAAGGGCAGGACAGCACTCAAACATCATCATCATCACCACCACCACCACCACCATCATCCTCCCCACTGCAGAGTCCTGTGAAAAATGCTGTTTGTAACCAGACAGTGAGAATGAGAACTCCACCTTGTTATTTTTCCCTATGTAGAAGGAATAAAGTGTTTGTTTTCCAGCTGGTAGTCATGCAGCTGCAGGCAGGCATCCAGTTATCAAACTGGGCTCTTCGTATCACCTACCCTGTTGGCAAACAAAGCTGTGCATGCCAGATAGTACCTCAGTCTTTTAGAACTGTGCTGTTCCCGTGATGTCTCTGAATATCTCCAGATAATTTAAGCACCTAACTCTGTGTTTCAGACTGGAGAGTGAGGACTGTAGAAAAACAGTATAAGAAAATGGTCTGGTTAGCTTTTTGATAGTGTTTGAGAGGTTTCTGAGTAGCTTTGTAGAGCAGGTCTACCTCTGCTGACAAAGGACTAACCTCAGAATGTTTAGGAGTGTCTCTGGGATGAGGATAATGCTATCCTTGATGTCTGCTATTCCCCCATCAGCCAGCCCAGACAGATAAAACGCAGTTGGGTTCACACAACCTCCCACTTCAGCAGCATGAAGTGTTTGTTCCTCTGCACTGGATTCTGGCATAGGCCATGCCTATCACTGCATCCACGGAAAATGCAGGAAATCCCTCGTGAAGTAGAGTTTCCACCTCATGTCTTCCCAACAATCATATTCCCCTAACTCAGTGTCCTCCTTTACAGGGATTTAAATTCAAGAAGGATTCTGCTTGAGGTTTTGCAAGGGCTTGGCAAACACAAAAGCCAAGATGTGCTGGCTGTTTTCAAAGACCACTTGGATTGAACAGCGATCAAAACCAAACTCTCTCCTTTCCAGCACAAGTTCCAACCCTCTATCTGTGAGCTCCCCATCTTGCTAGCATGCATTTATAAAACAGCCCTGGAGAGAGAAGTTGGGGTAAGAATTTGCCACATAGCAAAACCCCGCAGTGCTTTTGCACAAGGAACAAGAGCTTCCAAGGGAGTAGAAGCAGTTGCTGTGTTTGTGTTGACTGGCCATGGTTTCCCACTGCTGGGGGTTTCCAAAGCAAATGAAATGTTATTCATCAAGGCAGGCTCCCTCCCCCGCTTTCAGTTGTTGAAAATACTACAAAGTAAGATGGAAAGAAACATGTAATCCTTCATCATCACAGTCAGGATTTACTTGTTTATTTAGATTCCCTGTCTGTTCCAAATGTTCTGCCAGAGAAAACCCATCCAGACTCCAGGAGTGCTTGACACACATAGAAAACTTTCTAGATGTATTTAGAAGATAAATCCAGCAGAATACATTGCCTGTCCTCACAGTGCAGCAGCAAGACGAAAGTCCCACATGCACAGTAAAATATCTCAGGATAGTTTTGTAGGGCAAAAAGAAAGCAGGAGGCATCTGAGGAGAAATTGATTTTGATGTGGATCTTCTATATCAGAAACTTTTTGGTGGAGCTATCCTTGAGCTCCAGGTACCTCCTCTTTTTCTGCCTGGAAAATGTGTTCCAGGTAGAAAAAAATGGAATTTGGTGTCTTTGTGGTCAGTAAAAGGAGAGAGTTGTGCTCAGAGGGTGATTCTTCCCTCTGCCCTAGGAGGTGCAAATCAGCCCCTGGAAGGGTGTCTCTCCCTCCAGGCACTACAGGGGAAATGCAAAGTGAGGAGCCCAGACCTAAGTCTCACTTTTAGCTGCTTAAGAGAAGGCAGCTGAATCCCATCCTGAGTGAGGGTGTGTGCTGGGAACTGACTACTCAGCAGCCTCAGCTAGTGTTTGTCATCCCACTGCCGTTGCTGCACCTATAAATAGGAAACAAGTGAGACCATAAACACACCCATGAGATAGGAGAGCTTTTGGGTCATCCTAGGATGAGGTAGTAGAAGATGAGCAGTTGTCCAACAGTTGTTTTGCAGTTGTACCATCACCCAGTCTAGTGGATTTGAAAATGCCCTGTGAGCTGTTCTTCTAGTGATGCCTTGGGGGCAGACCTTTGAAACCACCTCTCTTTTTTATTTCCTATCTAAGAGCCACTGGCATGAGTGAACGTCAAGAACTCGATGTCCCTTCTGGGGGCAATATTGCAGTAAGTTGTATAGGGTAGAGTGGGAGGGGCAGTTTTCAGGCCATTACCCTCTAAATACCTTATGTTTAAGTTATGGGATCGTGGATGCTCCTAGAGACTGCTGAAATCTTACCCTCTAGGGTTTTGTCTTAAACAAGCCAATATAATGAGGTGTTTAAGACACCTCTGTACATGGAAAAGCAAAATAACCAGTTCTGTGTTTGGCAGGCGCTGTCCTTATTTCACATGTTGATGTAAAGAGCAAAGGGCAGGCTCTTATCAGAATCTGGGGTTTCTGTAGGGCTGCTTAGCTGAATCAAAACTAGAATTTCCAAAAGTGACACTCCTTGACCTGAACTCCAGTTTGGTACCAGAATTAGGGCAGCCTTTCTCCATAAACTTAATGTGGCCTCAGTGTACTGGACAGGTCTGACAAAACAATTCATAAAAGCAATTTTGCATCACTAGTATCATTAAGATCTACAATTTCGGGTCTTCACTAAATCCATAAGTGAAAGAGAGGATTTTACTTAAAAGGATATAAAAACAAAGTAAAAGTTCCCCCAAAAAAGCATTCTGCTTTTGAAAAGCTGTGAGGTGTTTTCTGCAAAGCCTGAATTAACCCTTGCTATGATAACTTTCTGTGCAAAGCTCACCTGCTGCTGTCCCCACAGCTCATGTGCTCCTCGGTGCAGAAGGCCCTGTTTGAGGAGGAGGACAGGGTGAAGAAGCTGCAGCAGAAAGTGGCGGCGCTGGAGAAACGCAACAAGCAGCTGCGAGATCGAGTGAAGAAAGTCAAGAGGTCCCTGCGGCAAGCCAGGAAAAACTCCAGGCACATGGAGCTGGTGAACCGAAAGCTCAGTGAGAAACTTTCTTCTGCAGGTGGCCAAATCCCCTATATTAACTCTTTGAAGCAGGAGAACTCCCATGGTACCTACCTGAAAGTATAATGCAAGGGTAAGTGCTCAGGCCAATGGTAGTGGCAAGTTTTGTCTGCATTAGATCAGGGTCTGGCCCTCACACCTTGTCTGTGCTGTGCTTCAAACCTTGCATGGAAAATGAATCTGAACTTGCTTTAGACACAGTGCCAGATTAAACAGGAAAGCCAGCTGGATTTGGCATAGCCCAAAGCCATGTCCTTGCTGTTCTCAGTGGACACAGGGCCTGGCAGTCATCTGTGCTTCTCCTCTGTCACCCACCTCCACCATCACTTTTAGGTTGTCTTTGATGGAAGTGCCAGCCCAGACCTCTGGGCCATTGCAGGCACTTGACACAGGAGCTCTTCCTGCCAGTTTACCTCCTCCTCATGAGCTGGGCAAGCAAGGCTTGGGATCTAGAGATGAATGTGGTGGGAAGGATGAAGGCATGAATGCCCTTCACTCTCTTATCACCCCCTTCACTCTCTTATCACCCCAGGATCTCAACCTTGCTTGAGCTTGACTGAAGTCTATATCCAGTGCCTGGGCATAGGCTATGTCCAAGACTCAGACAGTTTGTGCCTCTCTTCAGCACAAAATATAGATGTGCTCAAATTGTCTTAAGACTGTCCCTATATATCTTTAAATATTCTAAATTGACTATATAACAACTTTTATTTTTCCAAGAAGTGCCTCAAGGCTCTCAGTAACTTCCTCAGGTGCCTTTATCACTGGTCAGCCAACTGGGTTGGAAACCACATCCTTTTGGGACTGTGTCTAAGACCTAATCCTGCAGTTAGGAGTGGACTTAGCCTATGACTGGGTGTTGGATCAGGCCCAGCAGGCAATTTCAGATCCCATTCTCAAGCAGGTTTAAGTTACAGTGCAGACAAAGCTTCAAGTTTTGTAGTCACTGAGGTATAATGAAGGTTGCTGGGCAGCCTCAGTTACATTTAAAACCTGTAGAGACCACATCAATATCAACAGGGCATTAAAAATTTAGGTAGTTTATATATGTATATATTTTAAAAATCCTATAGAAAATATTTTTATTACACATTTGATATAGTCTTATTTCTTAAAATATGAAGTAAAACCTGTTTCTTGGTTATCTCATAAAAAATAAATGTCCATCATATCCTTTATTAGGCATTTACAAACTGACTTCTGCGCAAGCAGTGTGGGTTTAGGCATCAGTATCCATGGCTGATAATGTTAATTCTTGAAACTATCCCTGCACTTGGAAAAGCCCATATCAGCTTTCAAATGTGAGCTTCAGTCCAAGCAGAACACAGAAGCTAACTCTCATTGCCTTCCAGTTTTGCTCCTTCTGGAAATACTTTTTTTTCCCTTCTTGAAATAATATTGGCATTTTTTAAGATTCTGACTCCTCCTCAAGCTCCATTGGTTTCAAAGGCTCCTCCTCCCACATCACCACAATTTGAATTGTTTTCTGCTGGAGTCAGCAATGCTATTTCCTGAGAATCTCTACAGAACTTAGGCTTCCCTAGAAGCCACCAAGAGATTTTAACTCCAAAATTTAAATCCATAGAAAAGTAACTACTCTTTATTGTTTTATTTTCTGGCTTCTAAACTACTGTTTAAATAAATGAACTGGTTTTCCTGGGATAGGTATTAAAAGCTTATGTTTTAATTTTTTGTTAAGAAAAATAATCCCTCTGGTTTTCATTAATTTTATAAGTGTTTGTATAAAACTGAGAAAGTATAATTCATATAGTTACACCTTTGCTATTCTTACAGATTTTCCAAACACAGTGTTGAATATCTTTTTCTTTTGGCTGGTATTTTTGTTGCTTGACAAAAACATTGGAATTTTCTTCCTGTTTCCCCCTTTGTCTTCCTTAAAAGAAAAAGTAAAACATTTTGTTCTCCTTGTAAGTTTTGTGAGAATTTTGTTTATTCTGCAAAGAAAGCAAAAAGAAACTCCCCAAATGCAAAGTCCAAATGCAACCCAAAATGTTCTCACTGGGTACAAAACCCAAAAAGGTTGTTTCCTCATAAGTTTTTTCCCTGTCATTCCTGCTTGGGTTTGGATCATTTCCAGAGATAAGGACTAGCAGTCATATCAGGTCACAAGTTAACCCTCTCAACAAGTAACAGGGGATGTCAAACCTAAAGAAAAATGCCATTAAGGTGTCAGCACTGATTGCCTGTCCCTGCTGGTGACAGTATCCAGAGAGTGACCAGTAAGGCTGCACATGCAGGAAGCACAAGATGAAGAAGGAATTTGGGTTATGTCTACACAGGCTGGTACACATCACACAGGGCCTGCCTGACACATGCTATAATTTTTAGGCCCACTCCATAGCAATTTCAGGGATCAGCTCATCTGGGGACCTGCAAAAAGGGCAACATTTTATGCCATTTCCAAGAGTAATGGGAAGGCATGATTGAGTATCTTCCTCTTGAAAAGCAATAAGGGAGGGACTGAAATGCAGAAATGAAGAGGAGATTGGCATAGCTGGATGGTTTGGCAAGAGATGATGTAGAAACCCAGAAAACATCCTGGTAAGAAACAGAAAGACAAAAAAAAATCCCTATTTAGTTAGAAACAGCACCAAATGTGTCATCCCCCCTTGAGAAGTTCAAAGATGCTTTACAAATTAGTAACATCTGCTTTTTACAAAACATATCAGGAGCTTGAAGGCTGCCAGAACATCTGCAGGACCAGTGCTAGGGGTTTCCAGAGCAGCTGGACACAACTGGAGACAAGGATGGGATTTTTGGCATCTGTGTTCACTGTGGGGATGTTTTTGTAGACAAATAAATTTTTCCTGATGGATACAGAGGATGACAAGAAGTGAAAGAGCAAAATTAATAGTAACAGGACAGAGTAACTGTAGGAAAGAGGAAGAGAGAAGAGAGAAGAGAAGAGAGAGAAGAGAAGAGAAAGAAGAGAAGAGAAGAGAAGAGAAGAGAAGAGAAGAGAAGAGAAGAGAAGAGAAGAGAAGAGAAGAGAAGAGAAGAGAAAGAAGAGAAGAGAAGAGAAGAGAAGAGGTGACAGAAAGAAACAGAAGAGGGGAAATAGTTCTCTTAGGGATTGTCCCCTTTTAACCATCAACATATCCCTCTTGTACTATTTCTTTCACAACTTTTGCAGGACTTGTGTGTCTCACCAGAGTGTAAGTGGATAATTCAGATGGTGATCTGCACCCAAAAACACCCTGAGTTTTTAGATTTTACAACTGAATTTTCTGGGGTTTTTTGAAGGTGGATATTTATAGAACAAAATGTATAAAATAAATTATTCTCATAATTCCCAATATCATCTCGATTTAAAAACCCTACCTGAATAACTGGGGAAGAACCACAAAGTGATGTAGGATTTACGGGGAGCAGACACTGTTAGTAGCTTTCTTTGCTCTTCAACACCAAAACCATTGGGAAAAAATTACTTCCTTATGTTTGAATAATAATTTAGGGAAATAGCCATGTTTTTCTGTTTGGGTTTTGGCAGAAGGGGGTTTTGGAACCAAAGAGCACATCAGTGTTTCAGAGTTCTATCAGTGAAGCACATTTCTAATACACAAAACCTCTCGCCAAGCTAGGTAATCTCCCATTAATGAGGCAAAGGATCCTAAATTAATTTCTGAAAGTAGGAGAAAAAGCATAGAGGCAAAACTGTAGAAAGCAGATAAAACTGAAACCATGTGTCATTCTTCTTTCTTATAACAAATCCAAGTAATTGCAAGGAAATTTCATTTTCCTCCCTATTTAACCCCAATTATTTTCATTTAATCACAGACGTGCCCCTATTTCCCTCCAAACCAGCCTGCCTTGCGTGTGAAACATCTTTTCTAGCATGTGCTTGGGTTCAGGGTTCCTAATCCCCTAAAACAAACACAGCAAGCAGCACAGCATGTTCCAGCACTCGTGGCACTGCTGGGAGGGCTCCTGGCATCCCAACAGGGATGTCTGGGGGCAGGCACAACAGGGATTTAGTGGGGCGGGAGCAATGCTGTCTTTGTGGGGAGTCATCTTTTGGGGGATCAGAATTTGGTGCAGATGGCACCAGGTTGGGTGAGAATTGGGATTGATTGGCTTGAGGGTGTCCCTGCAGTGGGAGCTGGACAGGTTGGTTTGATGGGCTGAGGCCAATTGCATGAGATGAAAGAAGGTGAAATCCTGCACTTCAATAACAGCAACCCCACACAGCACCACAGGCTGGGGGAAGCATGGCTGGAAAGCTTTCCAGAGGAAAAGGACCTGGGGGTGTTGGTCAACAGTGACTGAGCATGAGCCAGAGAGGGCTCAGGTGGGCAAAGAGGCCAATGGCACCTGACTTGCACCAGCAATAGTGTGGCCAGCAGGATCAGGGAGGATTTTGCCCCGGTACTGGCCACTGGTGAGGCCACACCTTAAACCCTGGGTTCAGTTTTGGGCCTCTCAATTGCAGAAAGACCTTGAGGTGCTGGAGTGTGTCCAGAGATAGGAATGGAGCTGGGAAAGGGTCTGGAGCACGAGTTTAATGAGGAGAAGCTGAGGGAGCTGGGAGCTCAGCCTGGAGAAAAGGAGGCTCGGGGGACAACTCATGGTTCTTTACAATATTCAGAAAGAGGTCTGCACAAGGCTCTTCTTGCAGGTAACAAATGAGACTACAGGAGAAAACAGCCTCAAGTTGTGCCACGGGAGGTTTGGTTTGGATATAAGGAAAAATTTCTTCACCACACAATGGTTGTCATGCCCTGGAAAGGGCTGCCCAGGGAAGTGGTGGAGTCACTGTCACTGAGGGTGTTGATAAGACATGTAGATGTGTTACTTGGGGACATGGTTTAGTGGCAAACAAGGCAGTGGTGGTTTAACTGTCAAACTAAATATTCTTTAGGGTCTTTTCCAACCTAAGTGATTTAATGATTCTATGAATTTGTTGGTTTTCCATTAGATGGGTTTGTTGACTTCACACCACTCCTGAGGTGCCTGATGGTTTCTTCTGGTGAGAGTGTTCCAGCAATTGTTGGCTGCTTTGGTTAATGCTGATTGCATGCAATGGCATCTCCCCCTCTTCTTATGGAATAGCAATTTTTCTTGTCACTGAAATTTTCCACAAACACGGAGCTATTTCTCAGAACAAGTTTTAAGTGCTAAATAATTGTTTTGCAGTGTTAAAATATAATCAGTGAAGTGGCATTTTCTTTGGCAATATACCACTTTCGAGTCATGACAAAATTTGGCAGAAGTCCCTTCTATGTACCCCTTGCCCCAAGAAAAATCAGCAGGAAGCCTTTGAAATGTTTTGGGATTGCAATGCACGCATGCTCAGCAAAAGCTTTGTAGTGCTGCACAGTAAAACCACAGCAAATGCACTAAGTGAACCTTCCTGAGCCTGTCCTTCCCTGAACAGTCCAGCTGGCATAGGCGGCAGCACCCACAGCCTTGACAGGACTGATAAAAGCAGATTTTTATTACATCTTAATCTCTTGGATGACTCTGCAGTGCCCAGGGGTTTGTGTATATGCTCAGGGTGGTGTCTTAAGGATGAGGATGCTCCAATAAGCTCAGAAAGGACTTGAGGAGTAGTTACAGTAGAGACACTGGAGCTGGGAATACTCACAAGGTCAGAATTGCTCTTACAGAAGTGGCTGCCAGTACCTGGTTTGGAGATGTGGAAAAGGTCCTGTAAAAGGGAGAGCCATTTGCTATTCACTGTCCATCAAGAGTCTGTGTGAGGGAGCTCCACTGGACAGAGAGACAGAGAGACAGGATCTGTCACTCGTGTTTTGTACCTGCCCAGCTCCAGCTTTAGCTCCAGGTAAGGGACCAGGCTGGAGAGCAAGGCATGAGTGATTCCTTCTGTGGTGGGAGCGGCCCAGGCAAGCTGTCCTAGAGACAACCTGGCAGCATGGTGAAGAGTAGAGGTGGGCTCAAGCCATTGCTGTCAACACCCAAAGTGGCCTGGCTCCTTTTCTTCATTTCTACTTGCTCTTACAGACTTGAGATTTTTCTGCAAGAAAGGCAGTCAAGAGGAAACCAAAAACCACACGGTTTTGGAGGGTCACCAGCTGCCAACGTGCAGCCTATATATCACAGTCCGGGAACAAATGCAACAGAATACTTCATCCTTCCACTGAATACACTGGGTCCTTAAAATTATATAAGCAAGACTTTGCACAATTGCTCTCCACTCAAAGTCAAGCAAAGGCAGCAAGATGCATGCAAATCCCTCCAGCCACACAGCAGTTCTGTGGCAGGTCTTCATTAGAGAATTCAGGGGCCCTTGATTTTGGCACCTGCTCCAATTTCTAGAACTGTCACCTTCTTGAATGGGACAGGGAGGGGAGGTGCCAGCACATCAGAGATGTAGAGTCTTTCAGAGTGTGAATTAGAGCAATCTGAATTAGGTGCCAAAACTTGGATTGTTTATTTAGTCAGGAAAGCAACTATCTCAACAAAAGTGAGGGGACAAACATCCTCTTGGCTGGAGCAAAGCCCAGAGAGGTCTCTTCTGTCTTCCAGTGTCAAGAACTTTTTTGACAGCCTTTGACTATTGAAAGTTTTTACACAGTGCCCTAACAGAACGTGAGTCCTTCCCCAGGACAGCCATGATCTGGCACTTCTTATACACCAGACTGCCCAGAAGGAGGCAAACAGGAAATCCTTCCTCACAGAAACCACGAGGCCATGCACGGAGGAGGAGGAGCTCTTGGGCAGGTAAAGCAGCACTCCAGGTGGAATCTCAGGACAGCTGACCAGAGGGGCAAAACCACTTCTTTCAACCTCCATAGCCCAATCTCTTCATCCCTTTCTCACCCAGGAGGTGAGAGGGGACTGATGGGCAGATGCTCCCATGGAGTCACTGGGAAGAGGTCGGAGGGATCCTTGTGTTGAGCTGTGCCAGGATCCACTAGGGAAGGGCTGGACCAACCAAGAAGGAAGGAGGAAAGTGCAGACCATCAGGTTGTCCCAGAGGACATTTCTGTTCCACTTGCCCTGCCCAGAGAAAAGCAGACAGCCTCCAAGGTCAAAGGATTTATTTATCTGTCATGCCAGTAAACCCCAGGCTGACCATGGAGAGGATGAGCTGCCTGATCTCTGCTCACCATCCAAGGACAAACACATGGCCACATCAGAAGGGTGCTCACTTGAACTCTTCCCATGCATTTCCATGGGAACAGGTCAACTGTTTTGTTTTCCTCTCTTTAATATTTCTCTTATGATTATTTCTGAAATACTCTACTTGCTGGAGACTTGGCCTAAAGTGATAAGGAAGAGAAAATGTCACAGACTGTTGTCAAGGAATTATTTTTCCCATTCCCTGATGCCAGGAAAAGCAGTTCTTGCTGTAGGAAAGCAGATCATGGGTTGTGCTGTCTTTGTATTACTTGTTTCAGAGATGTTAGAAAATGCAATATGCACCTATAAGTACAGTGTGTTATTTGGAAGCTGGCAGCAATGAAAACCATTTTTTAGCAAAAAGAAAATATCTCATAACCTGATATATCTTTTCTTGTCCATACATAGGTGATTCAGGCTCATTTCAGGATCACAATCTATTCTTTTTTACACATACAAAACATTTTGCTCCCCATGAACACAAGATGAAGAGATAACTCTTGCCTTAGGAAATGTACCTTTTAATTGTCTGGAAGCAGCACTGCTCACCAGGAAAGCAGGGCAGTTGTGACTTTACAACATTTTCAGTAGCTGCATCGACATTGTTCAGGTTGAGAGTTTCTGTGCTGATGCTGGTCTCTGCCTCAGTGCATGAAAAAAGTACTTTCCAAACTGTGGACTGTTTGCAACAGAAGAACATTTTCTCTAAATATTTTTGCTGATATCTAGTCTATTACTTCTGTGGAGAATCCACAGCAATTCAGGAAGGTTACAAGCAATGACTGAAAATTCTTCAGCTGCAGAGACTGAGCCAAATCTCCTTTTAACCACTGTTTATTGGCTGATCCCCAGCATTGTACCATGGACGGATAGTACAGTGCAGTGTGATGGTTCCAGTGCTGCCACTTGCTAACAGCCTCTGCCAGAGATCACCACCTGTAGTTACATCCTGATGTCACATGCAAAGTCCATTCTGTAGCCACATATTTGATATCTCACCCTACGGAGACAAAAACCATCATCAATCTGAAATTGCTCCAAGACAGAGTGCATGGTTGAAAAATAAAGAAGAAATTCTTTCTTGTGAGGTTAGTGACACACAGGCACAGGCTTCCCAGAGAAGCTGTGGATGCCCCATCCCTGGAAATGTTAAAGGCCAGGTTGAGTGGGACTTTGAGCAACCTGGTCTAGTGGAAGGTGTCATTGCTCAGAGCAGAGGAACTGGAAGTGCAGTCAGAGCTGTGGGCAGCCTGGGGACAGGTATTGGGGTCCCAGATCCAGCCCTGATCAATGGAGAGTGGTTAGTGCTGCACTCGGAGCACCCATGACATGTACTTCATTCTGTGCACTGACTCAGGGGCTAAATGGGCTGGAGAAATCAAAATGTAATCCCACAGTTTAATTAAAAGATAATGGAAGCTTTCCAGCCACATCACTAAAGCCCATGCAGAGACAAAACTCCCTGTTCTCCTAGAGGGATAAAATAAAATGCATTGTCACGCTGGGGATCAAGCTGATCTGAACTTCATATTCCTCATCTGCTGTATTCTTAATTGTCATTGCTTTTAATTGACTGCAGATTTTCTTTGGTTTTGCAAATTCAGTTTTGAAGCAGATTCTTTGTATTCTTTATGGAATAGGCTTCAGGATATATGAACAGGGCTGGTGGGGGGCTTTGCACTGCTGGTAAGTAATGATAGTTTCTCTGCAGCAGGAGCCAGGTTCAAGTGAGATGTGAAGTACAGCGTTCACTGATGAGCAAGGAGTGGGAGGAAGCAGCATATTTCCAGCCATAAAACAGGGGGACATTAAGAAGTTACAGGCAGCTCTGGCAACACAGAGCTCATTAACCCAGTGGGTAGAAAATACATTGCAGATGCATCAGCCTTGCTGGAAATCCAGAGGGGAAGAGGTGGAAAGGAACTGTGCAGGCCACAGGAAGCTGCCAGTGGTGATGGAGGGCAGCCACACCCATGCTTCTCATGAATGTCACAAAACAAAATAGGGAGAAAATCGTTGTGCTGAGTCCTCTGCCTAATGTGTTCATCTGGGCACCAAACTGACAGCAAAAAGAACGGGGCATGAGTCAAACCTTTGGGGACATGATGAAAGACCTCAAAACCCACAGAGAATTGGCTTTCACAGCAGGAGGGATCCCAGCATGTACTCTAGCCACTGGGCTGAAGTTCTTGTTTGGAATATAAGTAGGTTTTTAGGTCTTCTCCTAAACGACTTGCTTGCAAAGTTAAAAGGAAATCTGAAAACTGGGAACTGGAACCAGGTTTTAGCTTTACATTTTACTGTTTTCTTTCTCTCATTCTTCTTCTGTAGGGATGTTTGCTGAGGTGCTAAGTTTTCTTTTTCTGAAAGCCTGTATTTGGAGGAAGAGCCAAGGACACTGCAGATTGATTTTCTGAGCTTTGTTCACACTCCCTAATACAAGTGGCAATTTAGTAGGATAAGCTCATTCCTTTTTTTACTTTTATGGATTTCATTAAGAAGCATGAACAGGCAAGAATTCCTCTAAGCAATCATATTACCAGCCTAATTTGCTAGACTTTCATTAAAACAATTAAAGATAGAATGATGCAATGACCCAGTTCAGGACCCAATTAAGACTGAATCAATAAATCAGTAGGTTTAAATCACCAGCATAAGGCCACAGATAATCAAAACAAGTTATGATGCTGAAGCTGAACAGAATGCCTGCATTACATCACCACAAGAGAATTAAAAGATTAAATACTTCACAGTTGAGGTGCTCAGCTCACCTTACTACAACAGCTTAGTGGCAATGGGCACAACCTGGTACAGGTCCATCAGCTGCTGGGGACCACGGCCTGGGTGCACAGCACAACAGCTCTGCCAAGCCATCCACAGCTGCAGGTATCCCTGGACATGGTGACTTCCAGGAACAGGTGTCAGGACCCCGTCCATCTGTTCAGCCACATTTGGTGCTAAATTGTCTCATCAGTCTGTCACCACCTTCTTTGCACAGGTAAGTGCAGCCCCCAAGGTGTCCTGCTAACAAACAGCTGTTGGCTCTTTCCTGCAGGTCTCTGACTTTCTTCCAGAGGAATTGCTGGACATTTGTTTCTCTCCATAGATTTAATGGGAACCACTAGTAAACTCAAGCATGTGATGCCCTCTGCATACTGCAAATACTTAGAGAGGGAAGAAGTTCCTCAATTCAGGCCTCTAAGGTGACTGTCAGTGGACTCAGCAGTGAACTTGGTATTTGATGGCAACAAAGCCGCACACTGTCTTCAGAATTCAGCCCCAGCTTGATCAAAGATGAATTCCCTCTTTAGATATTGTGACTAAAAAGTAATTGAAATACATGGCAAAATCCTATCATTTGAGTACTGACAAAGCACAGCAGAATAGTTCCCAACCTTCAATTAATGCCATGTTTCCCTCTGCTTTAGTCTGATAGAGACACTGTAATAATATAATATTGTATAATATAATACAGATATAATATAATATAATATAATATAATATAATATAATATAATATAATATAATATAATATAATATAATATAATATAATATAATATAATATAATATAATATAATATAATATAATATAATATAATATTGTATTACCATATATTATAACTCCAAGTGTGTGTCCATCATATACCTGTGTTCTATTTGTTGAGAGCAGGAGTTCATCTGTCAACTCCCACTGAAGGTCAGTATGGGCTCACCAAGACTATAATTTTGGTTTTTCTTTGTAGTGGAACAGCGCTCTGATCCACTTAGGTGCTACACTGAACTGTGTTGGGTCAAAGACTAGGAGGGAAAGTTGCATTTCAGATGCTACTTTGAGCAAATGCAAACTTGAAGATGTGGTATGTGATTCTTAATATGGTTGGTAGCTGGCCTGCAACAAAAAGAAGCATTTGTTTGAGATTTATTATGCATTTCTGGTCACTGTTATATTGCAAGCTGAGGCACAGATGTGAACACAGCTCTTTCTTCTGCACTAAAGAAAGAAAATGAAAAACATACAAGAGTCTATATGGCGCCAAAGAAAGCACAAAGTTCGTGAGTTTGATGGAACAATAAATTGCCTCTAAGTTCTATTATTATTAATTTCCCTAAACAAAACACTTTCATGAAGAAGGTAAATGAATCATTAATTGAATGTAGCTTTATTAGAATATTGAAATTATAAAAAGAAAAACCTCAAAGATTAAAAAAGAAAATAAACTCTTGAAATCAGGATAAGCACACAAAGTTTGGAAGTCAGGAATTTATCCCAAAGTAATCCAGAAAGCCCGAATGCCAAACAATCTGGAAATACTCAATTGAATACTTGCAGTGATAGTCCAGATGGTCCTTCTTCCCCACCCCCATAGATATAAAAAATGGTTAACACCAAAACAATTCAGCATAGTTGAGAGGGCCCACCAAAGAGGGACTCAGATGTGCTGGGCAGGGCACACACCCATGGTGATGTAGGAGGATTTTCTCCCTGAGGGATGTCCAGAGCTGGGAGGAAGCATAAAATGGTGGGAAGAGTGCATCCTTTTATCCCTGTGACAGCTTAGAGTGTCCTGGGATTGCTTTTGGGCAGTGCAGGCCCATGTTGTCTCCCCATGGAAAGCTGCCCAAAGGGATCTCACAAGACCAATACGGTTTTGTGGATTCACAGAGCTGGGGAGGTTTGGACTAAAGGAAGAGATTCAATGTAGGCATTATCACAAAGGGTAGGACAGTTCACAGTGCACAAGCACTGATTTGAAAGCCCTGTGCAGAATGTATCCTCCCTAGCATCACCTGCTCCTGAACCACAGGGGTATATCCCTACTCAGGTTGGATGCTCCTCCAAGTTGTGCACCTGCACTTTCTCTGCTTTAACAGGTATCCCTTATTCAGAAGTCCTCTTGGCTGTGAAAGAAGAGCTGCCACAGCCTGCTGGAGCCTTGGTTCTGGCAACGGACAGTTCTGGAGAGCAGGAGTGAGAAATGGTGCTGGTGCAGCACAAAGAAAGGCTGATGTGTGGCATAAGCCAGACCTCAGTGCATACCAACACCCTGAAAGCCTTCAATGTTAGGGCATCCCCCTTCCCTCCAGTGCACATGGCTGTGGATTTTGGCAAGGTTGCAAGCAAAATATTTTCTACAGTTTGCATCTTGGTCTTGTCCCTCTGGCTTCTCTGTACTGATATTTTATCTCCCTTGTTGCAAACAGCCAAGAATTTGTGGCTGAGCACATAAAAGCAAAGAAGATGTACAAAGATGAAGTGAATATTGAGATGAGATCGTCAGGATGTCATGGCTAAAGATTTCAGTGGTCCTGGGGTGACCTTCTGCCCAGTCTCTCTGGGAGCTTGGAAGAGCCTGGCGGACTCTGAGTGACCACTGGATCTATGGGGGAACCCATGACTTTAAAACCAAAACATGAGAAAGTTTTCCTGGCTGAGATTTTAATTTCATGGTGAAATGTGGGGTAAACCTTTATGTACTGTAAGTGCCACATTTGAGCTAAATCCAGCTAACTTATACACAGATGGGAATGAGGTTCTTAGTGTGAAAGGATTGTCAGAGTTCAGGCTTATGTCAGGTGGGAAGACAGCATAGTCTTTCTACAGGATCTGCTGCTCTCCCTGACACTGCAAATCATGTGCCTGTGCCTCAGTGTCACACACCACCTCCAACACACTTCCAGGCAGCATTTTTGTACATGGATGTACTTTTCCAAAGGTGTATTTCGCCATGGATGTGCTTTTTCTGGAGCACAAATCGAAGGATATCTTACCTGTCCTGGTAGAACCCACCATCAAAAGGTAATTCTGAGAACACAGCTGCTCACCACAGCTTTCAAATACTTACCACGTTGGTTCTGGGAGTTGTTTCTTCATTCACAAAATAAAAGCTTTATAAGTAATTTGCCTTTCTCTTTATATTGCTGTGAGCTGGCCATCATTACTGCTGTTTGTTTCAACTCTGTTACTGAACCAGGTGTCTAAAATTACCTAGCTCTGGTCTCAAGCACAGGCCCACCTCCCTGCTGGGCATGTTGGTTTTGTCACCTATTTTAAGAAGGGAGGAATTCTTGTGTGCCAGTGAGTGAAAACCAGAAGATAAAAAACAATAGTTGAGAAAAATAGGAGGAAAAAATGAAAAGCAGGTCATAACACACCCCAGGAACATCATCTGGAAGAAAATTAAGCCAATGAAGGAGCACACTCAACAGTCTTTGG
Organism: Lonchura striata; assembly: GCF_050655825.1. NCBI lineage: Eukaryota > Metazoa > Chordata > Aves > Passeriformes > Estrildidae > Lonchura > Lonchura striata. The sequence goes on from NC_140741.1 coordinate 70,077,917, forward strand.
AGAGCACAGCTGACTGCAAAGGGGCTCAGAAATTCTCACTGACGAAAATCTTGTCTCCTTTGATGATTCCCACCGCAGGGTGTGTAAGTCACCAGCACCAACTCAAATGTGCAGCAGTCTCCAACAGGTACATGTCCTTTCCCAGCCCTACACAGATATTCTCAGAGCTCAGGAGACAGCCATGTCTCCATATGTTGACATTCAACACCATTTCCACTGACAGCTTTAGGAAAAATATGAAGGACAAATCATCCTTTCTATTCATTTCCCTATGGAGTGAACTGGGGAGAAAGAAAATCTTATTATTCTCCTTTGGGACATAAAGGAACATCATTGCATAAAAAACAACAGGGCAGTGGAGCAGCCACAGAAATTATTCACTCCCTTTCTTGCATGTGGGTGGAGACTCATGCACTCAAAATCATCAGACTTCACATCAGGCTGATTTAATTGGATTTATTGGAGGAAAACAATTAGTCATCCCTTTAAATTGTCATTATGATAGAAATCTCGATATGTATACATGATTGTCAAGGCAGAGAACCACTTGCGATGTAGCCCCATTAACAATTTGCAGAACTGCAAACTCATTACGCAGATAAAACTTTTGCAATGCCTTAATAATACATGCATGGAGTAAATACACATTCTCCCTTCTTTTTGGACATGGATGCTGTTATGAACTTGTTATCAATCACAAGACCTGCAATATTAGGCACACTGACATTCCTTGATTAAGATTAAAGCCTTTGTAGAAAACATGCTTGCATTTTCATTAGAAGTCAACTGAGGGATATTTTGTAGTTGGGGATATTTGGGGAGTCACTATTCTGGGCAGACTAGGCTCTTTTTTCCCACTATTTTCTGGCTCAAATAAAATATCTATCTAAAAAAAGGCCCAAATGGGCCAAAATATTGTTTCTCAACTAGAGATCAATGTACAGCAAGTCACTGAGATTGTGTTGACCAAAACATGAATCGCACCAACTGAGCTGCAACCTTGCACACTCTTCACTTTGGGGGTCATGCTCGATCTAATAAGACTCAGCATGTGTGATGCCATGCTGGGCTCAGGGGATGCAAGATGAGAGATGGAAAAGCTCAGAGCTGCTCTGAGCAACCCCCTAGGATCTCCCACCCACCAGGAACCACAGCACACATCCACCTCCTCATGGAGCCTCACACCAGGTGCTGCCTCAGCAATCTGATCTCAGGCTGGTTGACAGCTGTATCTGATGGCTTGTTGTGCTGCCATACAGTGATTTGGCAATGGCACAGCCCTGGCTGAGCACCAGCCTTGAAGGGGGGCTCAAGACTTCTCGGTGTTTTCGGCCACCATGGAGAACAATTTCCAAGGACTATGCCACCAAGCATGGTGCTTGCTCCCCAGGCCTGCAGCTTGTCATGCCCTTGCCAGGAACACAGAGCAATTCCCAGGCCTTTCAGATGACTGCTTTGAGTGTTGGGAACTCAAGGGTTTTCCACACAGCAGCCACTCAGGAGCTGGGACCAAAGGCCTGGAGATGCCTACAAGAGGTTTGGGCTGGAGCAATCCTGTGCTCTGTCTTGGAAAGCCCAGCACAGATGAAAATGGGTCAATGGCTAAGGGAAGAGAAGGCAAGGGCATGGTTTCCATGTGGAAGAAGGAAAAGTACCACAACAAACTCTACCATGGATAAATGGTATCACCTGGAGGTTCAGGGATTAAATGGTAGTATTTAGGTGGTGATGCTTTGGAAAGGATGGGATAGTTTAGCTCAGCTTTCTGTCCTATTTTGTGCAGGCAAAGAATCACAGCATCTTGGTCCCCAAAATGCAGTTCATTCTGCAACAGGTGAGAAAGAACTATCACAGGAAGAGAAAAATACTAAGAAGTGAGTGAACCAATCTGAATTTGCACTAGGAAAAACAAACCAAAAGAAAAAAAAAAAAAAGGAAAAGGGACACACCAATATGTTTCTTGGCAGCTCTGAGAGTTAGTGACCCAGGGAAGGAATTTTTGATTCAGATCAAATTTGTAAGTGTTGTATTAAAAAAGGGATTCTCACCTCCCCAGCTCCCTGCTTCTGTATATGTGTATGTGACTGCTGCCTAATTTTAAGCTGCTCTGGATGGTGACTCTTCCTGTACATGCTGCAGAGCACTCAACAGAAAGACAAAATACATTACCAGGCTTTGCAATATCTTGTTTACAAAACATCAGCTTTTGCATTTACTTAAACTTAACAATGGATTTCAAGTTACAGGTACATTGAGGCATTTAAAAGCAATACATGGAAGTAATTCCCTCAGAGAGAAGGTTGGGTTGAATGTGGATAAAGAAAAGGCTCGGGAAATACAGAACCAGTGAACAGCAGTTTAATACATGCAGTGCAGTATCATGCATTTATTGGACAGTTGATGCCATCATTAGTTCAGCAGTGTTTTTTCACAACACCTGCGAGCACACATGCCCTGATTCCACTCTGGAGTATGGAAAAACTCTGAGAGCCATTCGACTGACCTTAGCATTTATGAAGATGAGGGGGAAAAAAAGCTACCTGGACAGATAAGTGGCACTATTTGTGGTGGGGAAGGGGGTTTTGAAATCCAGAGTCCAGGCTAAAGAGCCTCTATCCTCTGCTACAAACACTATATACACAGCTTTGACCCAACCACGCAAAGTCAGACCAAAAAACCTGGACCAACTCCTGATGAGCCACAGGAGGGATCTGTGATCCCTGGGGCCACAACGCACATGTGCACACACAAAAACACTCGTGTGTCACAGAGAGACAGGCTGGGAAGGCAGGGCCCTGCTGCAGGGATATGAGGGGAAACAAAAGGGATTGGGTAAAACTTGCTGCTGGGCATGAAGTATGGGATGACTGGTTTACCAGGGGAAATAAGAATTCATGCAGTGTTTGTGAGCAGGTTGCTGTTCTCTCACTCAGCTATTGCTGACAGTGATTTGCCAACTAATCTTCCACTCTTGGTCTTGATGCTGTTTTTCTTGGATACCGTAATCTCCATGTGTGTTTCTGCTTTTTGCTTGAATGAGTGTTGGAGTTTCTGGAGCAAATAAGCACAATGAGGAAGGCAAAACTTCCTTCCCATTAATAATTTCTGGGATGCATTCACTCCCCCATTGACAGGTAAATATTCATGGCAGCAAGAACAGGAATAATTGCATCAAATGAGAATTTCCATATGCTGAATGGAAGCTACTTCTGTACCTTGCAGCTCAGCCTAGAAACTTATTTTGCCAGTAGATGAATCCCCTGATTCTTTGGAAAGAGCAAAAGGAACAGGCTATAGCCTGCATGATCTTGCTGGCAAATTCAGTTTTTATCTGGTGCTCATTCAGTGTTGCTCAGGGCTGGAGCTGTTATCACAGGAGGAAGTAATACCACAGGTTTCCCTAGAGCTGATCTTATTAATGCCAAGTTCACATCAAAGGGCAATATCCTCTCTGCTTGCCAATGGCTGAAAGCTATCTGGCATTCTCTGGCTGTTTGCTTCCCTAAAAATAGGAAGGGGGCAACCTTGGGGCCAGCTGCAACTGCATTTCATGGGCACCCTGGAGGCCCATGTTCTGGTTTGCAGAGGGTTTGGGGAGAAAAGCCTTAGATCAGGGGTTATGCTGGCCCTGGGACAGAAAAAAAACCCCTTAGAACAAGACCTGAATTTTCATCAGAACCAGTCAGGAGCCCAAAATAACTAGTAATAATAATAAAAAAAAAATACTGTCAATAGCCATGAAGGTATGCAGGACACATGCACAGCAGAAACCCCTATTCACTGCCTACAGCAGAACTACATGGAGATGTCTACCAGTGGGATCACACCCTTTTTGTGGTTTGATTCTTGTCAGGAATGAACCAAATGTCTTGGTTTTATTTCAGCACCACAACCATAACACACACACACACACAAGGCATAGGTAAAATCCTACCTTTTTTTTTTTTTTTTTTTTTTTTCCCACTACTCTAATGGCACCTGTACAACAGCAACAAGGACAGAGGAGACAGCAGCAGCAGCAGAGTGACACAGTCTCAGGAAAGCAACACTGCCAGGTTTTCCCCACACTCCTACTCCCCACCAGCTGTGTTGCAGGGCCAATATCCATTTTGTGCTGCAGAAGGGTTGATCCAGCAGAGAGTTAGGATGCACTGGGAATGAAGTCACATGCAAAATCATCAGCAGAAGCCCTTGCCACTGCAATACTGACTTTCAGCTCGCAGAGTTCACGGGCAGCCTGTCCTCACAACTTCTTCTGCAGGCTAAGGGGCCAGCTGGAGCTTTTCTGGATTTTTTTTTGTTTTGTTTTCCCAGCAAGAGCACTGCTGTTGGCATCAGAGATGGCCTCTGTGACTCTGGAGGTAAAAATCAACAATCAAAGCTGCAAGCAAAGAAAAAGAAGGGGAAGGAGCTGAGGAAAACAAGTTACAAAGGAATAACCCATCGAAACCAGTAAAGTAAAGCAGAAAAGGGTAACAAACAGAGTCCAGGCTGAAGTCCTCATGCAAGCAGCAAATCACAGATTGTTTAGCAGGACAGTTCATTGGAAAAGAGCCCAGGGTGATTTTTCTACCTAGTCCTTCATAGCAAGGCCAGCTGGGGATTTGTTTTGAAGTTTCTACTGTGGGGTTGTTCAGCCATTCCCCCCATGCCCACATTATTTTCTCTACCTTTGCATTCTCCTGTGAGAGTGGCTGAGCAGAAGCAGGCTGGGGCAGGGGAAGGACATGCAAAAGCACTGGAGCATCCCTGGTAAGCAAGGCTGGAGTGTTTGCCCTAACTGTGCTTCCAAGGGGAAAATGTCTCCAGCCCTCCCTGACAGATCTGGCCTGGGTGCTGCCAAGTCACCCCTGATAAGAGATTTACTCAGATTTAAACTGAGAAGTTTCAACCAAGTGATGCTTCAGGAGAGATCTCAGCATTTGGTGAATCTGGGTCAGGTCTCCAGCTTGATACCAAAGAAGAGCTCCCCATCACCAAAACTGCAGTAGAAAGAAACAATTTTGCTCTTAAGTGCTTCTGGTTTTTATCTTATGATCCTAGCAGTTGATAGCAAGCCAAAGAGAATGATGATAAATTACACAACCAAGGCAGAATATTACTTGCAAAAACAAAACCAAATCACATTATATTCAACAATGGAAGGAAAGAATACCCCTCTCATCAAAAAAAAAACCACAGAAAAAACCCAGCAAGGAGGGCAGCCAGTGTATGGGAACCCCCATCTGCAGGACAGCATGTCTGCCTTTGCTCCTGTCACTGCTCTTTGTTTTGGAGATCCATTTGGGAAATCCATTTGCTTTTCTTTTTTCTGCAAGATTCATTTGGATGCTGTATTTTGCAGTGGTCACAGCAACTGCTGAGGTCAAGTTCAAACCAGACCTCAGGTTTCAGAAGATGAGGTACAGAGGGAACATTTGAGCCCTAACCTTTAAAACTGCTCTACAGAGACAAAATTATTCCCTAAATCCTGCTTTTTTTGCACATGTGTAAATGTAGGGAACTCCACTGTTGCCAAAGTGGGAGACTGTCTATTTACAACCTGCAACTGGAGCAGAATAGGGTCAGCCATGCTTGTGAAATCATGGGGGTTCAAAATACCTTGAATTTCTTGGGGTTGGAGTCTCTCAAAACTAAAACTTCCTTACTCAGGCTGGTAAAATAAATGAGTTTAGGCCTTAGGATGAGTTTAGACCTTAGAATGAATTTGTGTTCTACTTGTGTTTTGATGCTTTTGCAGCAAGACATAAAGAGCTCAGATGTAAATGATAATAAAAAGTGTATGGTGGCAATGGCCAGGGTATGGGTACAGGAGTGTGACCTGCAGCAAGGATGTCCCCTGACCTTCAGTCTGCCCAAATCTTGGTCAGAAGTTTTCACTGTGTAAATTATGTGCAGTTTTGCTGTAGGCCCCCAATAGTTTAGTATCTGCTATCTTTCTTAAAATGAGAAATTGAAGGTAAAGCCTTTCCTGTGTGAGCATCCATGCCAGCTGCAGCACGGTGGGGTGCACAGGGGGCACCTGGGCTCACCCAGATGTGCCACAAACCTCTAAAAACAGGGAGCAACTTAACACAGAGAGAGCTAGAGAAACTTGGTGCAACAGCTCCAAGTGCCACTGGAGTGGCTGTTTCAAACACAGTCAGTGCTCACTGCCACATGCCTTCCCAGCTTTTTTTTTCCTCAAGGGTTTTTTTTTTTTGGTAGGATGGATGAAATCCCGGCTCTGCTGCACGAAGCCAACCAAGCAAAGCTGGAGCAGGATACAGAAGTCTTGATGAAAAAGACCTATCTTATGGCTTTTCCCAGCACAAGCACTATTGCCTGATACATTCAGCTCTGTCTGTGACTGGCTTTCACAATTTCTTGTGCAGGATAAGTGAGGCAAGTGTGGTGACAGAGCACACTGCAGGGAATTGTGCCTCTGGCAAGGATGGACCTGTCTGGGATGTGAGGGGCTCAGAGTGCCCAGTGAAGGGCATCTGTCTCTGCCACCTGCCTCCCCTCTCACCTCCTCAAAGCAAAATCAGATGGAAGTTTCATTGAGGTAACCTGGAGGGAGTCCTTTAACAAATGGGGCAAATTTGCTCCCCTCTCTGTTTCAAGCTGCTTTAATGCACAGCAGCACAGCAGTTTTGGTGACTGTTCCTGAAAGATGCACCAGCACAAAGAGCCTGGGATGTGCATGCATTCAGTAATTAAAAAATGGGTAAATTGGGCTTGCTTTGGTATATAAGCTCCTGGAGAGGAGGGAGAGCCAGTGTCACCACTGCTGCCAGCTGTGTCTGTGCTTTTCAGCAAGATGCTGCTTTCCCAGCTGAGCACTCCTTGTCAACCCTCAGCCTGATCATGATGGAGCTACACTACACCAGATCCTGCATTTTGCACCCAAGAACCTGCCAGTACTTTACAGAGGGTTTCAAGCACCCCTCCTCTCCTCTCCCTGCTTTGGCTGTTCTGGGAGGTGCCGAGCATCAGCAATGCCAAGGAAAGCCCCAAGGAGCTGTGGGTGCTGGGATCTCTCTCATGAAGCCCTTGGGCTGGATGCACCCCATGCCAGAGGACACACTGTGGGGTGGCTGGTGAATTAAATGTCTTGCTGGAGGGCAGCACAGCAAATTGGTGGCAGAGGACAATGATTCCCACCCCTGTATCTTCTTTTTCTCCCCCTCTGCTCACAACACACAGCGACTCGAAGGAGATGGGAGCTGCAGGATGAGACCATGATCTGTCATTTCCCTTGCACAGCTCTGGCCAGCTCCTGCCTGACCCTGTGTACCTGCCTCTCCTCTGATCCCCAGCACAACAGGAATGAGGCCAAGGATGAGCTGATTCCCAGTTGGTGGCAATTTAATTCTCCCCATGGCTTTCAAGGAGGAGGATGAGAGGGAAAGCAGCAGTTTCTTAATCTGAGCAGTAACAGCTCTGCTAAAGCCAGACAGACTTGCAGTCCTATTTGAGGAACAAGAAATGGCATGCCATTGAAATCCTCCCAAGTTGCAAAGTTAATGCCAATTCCTACCTACAGAAATAGCTATCCCCCATCAAACTGGAAGAGGGACGTTATTACTTGAAGTAATTTTTAAAAGAAAAAAATATGCTTAGGAAAGTATTTCTATTTAAATAATCCAGTTGAGATGTTTGTAGTTAATGGAAAAAAAAATACAACATATACTGTTACCTACACTGAGAAAAGAGTAAATCACTGGGGAAAAGAATGAGTGTTCATTAGTTAGAACATTGCTAGACTCACATACATATATATATTTATATATATATATATATATGTATATATATATGTACAGCACCAGCGACTGTTAGATTCCGTTCCTCCTGGAGTCATTGCAGTTTGTGATCAATGAAACATTTCAGAATTGCAGTAGAAAATATGGCCATAAAAAAATCTTCTTTCTTCTAGTCCTTCGCCGAGCGGGGTGGGGCGGCGCCGGGGCCGCCTGCCCGCTCCTCGCCGCCCCGGCGCTCACTTGCTCCCTGTGTGCACTGTGGTCACTGTGGTGGCTCTGGGTCTCCGGTCCCCTCCTACCGCAGAAACGCCTGAAGAAGCAGATGAAACAAAACTACAGAGAGTGGATGGAGACATACCTAAAAGGAAAGCCAGAAATACAGTTAGAAATGTTATTTTTGGAGGTGGGAACTCGGGCAAAGCGGAGTTTGTTTCGTAGCACGCTACGGAGCGGAGAGGATTGCGGCTGGAGGAGGGGTTGTTGCTCTTCCTGCAGTGGTGGGTTGGCTGGGTACCTCCACAGGGCATCTTCTGCCCATGGTCATTGCCCTAGTGCCACCAGCAGCAGTGCACACACATCTCACAGGGACTCAAGGCCCACTTTCGGTATAAGTTCTGCCACACCGATGTCACAGTTCCAGGGCTGAAGACAAAGAGTTGTGGGGTTCAAAAATCCCTCCAGCATTGTACTTGCTCAGAATAATTTCCTCTTGGGCATGTTAAAGGTGATTAAATGTCTCACCATGGCCATCTAGCTAAATAAACAGACTGTGCACTTGGGCTAATAAACACAGTTCCCTGGGCATCCTGGGAAGTACAGTGGGTCAAATTTGTTACTGAGTTCCAGTAAATCTAGAGGGAATGTAAATTTGTGTGACTTGGACATCACTCTAGTGACAGCTCACTGCTCCAGGCTTTGCTGGGATGTCTCCAGGACTTCCAGCTGAGACGTAGGTTGACGTGAGGTTGAGTATCTCTTGAGTACCAGTACTCTGGTGCAACAAAAGCTGTTAGGTGGGGACCTGGCATGGTCACCTTGCTCTGACAAGATGCAGGCTCAGCGTGATTAGAAATACAGTTCATTTTTCCAGACTGGTGAATAAAGGATGGATGAAGCTGATATTAATATATTCTCAGACTGAAGTTTGACATGACCTTTTGACTCTTCAGGATCTTTTTGATACTTGTTGGGACTTTTAACTACTTTTCCATGCTTCAAGGAGGCATTTCAATCTCAAGGATGACTATGCTGTATCTATACTTGGCCACATTCCATTTCCCATTGATATTTGACAACTTGGCATCACACTGCAATTTATCTAGTACATTAAAAATACAGAGCTCTAGGACCTATAAATAATCTAAGCAGTCAAATCATGACTGAATTGAATAAACCAGCCATGCACTGAGAATCAGGCCAATACACTTGAGAAATCCTGACTGATTCCCTTAGGGATCCCTTCCTGTTTCCTGACAGCTAGCATAATCCAGCCTAATGCCTGATCTCTTCTCTGCCCTACTACAGAGGTTTTGGATGCAAAAACAGGAGACAATCTACTGTCAGGCAAAGGCTGTACTTAATTGTCTTCAGTGATGTGGAATCGCTGCATTTGAAACTATTTGGAGAGTTGAAAAATTGTCTATTAATAGCATCCGGCAGCATTCTATTGTGTAAGGGTGGCACAGCTGGATCATGTAATTTGCTGTATAGGATCATTCTCGTGCAAGGAGTCTGTACCCAGAGAAAACTGCTGAGAAATAAAGAGGTAGGAGAGAGACTTCAGAGATTTCCTTTTTCCTATCAGGAGGTATTGGGTGGAATGTATTTGATACGTTAGATCTCTCTTAACTCCTTGCATTTGTTGCTGGCTCTCCTCATTGGTTCTCTGGGGCTCCAGCATCTCCTAACTCTTTAAATTATTTCTTTGAGGGACAAAAGCTCTTCTGCATTATCTGCCAAGGTGGACTTAACCTGGGATGCTTGGAAATCTTCCAATATTTTCCTGCCTTGTGTTTCTGGCATGTAAAAGCTCATCCTATCTTAACACATCTGGTTTAATCCTTCATGTCCTGGTTGATTTCACTACTGCAAAATATGGCTGGATTCTGCACAGGGTTCTGTAGTCATTAAACAGATTTCTTTGCCTTCCCACCCTTCCTGTTCACACACATTTTAACACTTTTCAAACTACTGATTGCCATTAATTAACGCCATTTGAGATTAATCAAATGGATGGGTGGAGATTAATCACTCACCACTTTAGCAGAAAAGCATTCAACAGATGCTCTAGACCTGACTGAGGTCCAGGCTTGCCATACTGCAACAGGAGCCAAAAACAAGGGACATTTCTCCCACATAGGGGGTTTTCTACATTGCTGCATGGCCAGTGCATGGTTGGAAGTGTTTAAGGATGGTCAGCATCACTCCTTTGCAGGTGCCAGGAGCATGGTGATGTTTTTTTGGCAGCAGCTGTAGGATTTGGCACTGAGCATCCCAAACCGGACACTGGGTACGAATCCCCACCAGGCTCAGTATCCAGGGGGAAAGGAGCTCTCCCCTAGCTCAGCCACAGCACAGGCTGAAAAGGTATCTCACAGAGTACCCAGAAGGCAGAACCTCCCTCCAGATTGTGGGGGAAACCACGCCCATGGCAGCAAGAGGAAACAGCTTCCACACAGAGCCACCAGGACTGTGGTTGGAGGCATGTCCTCAGCAAGGAGCAGGCCAAGCAGAGGTGGCAGAAGCAGAGAGCAGCATTATCCAAAATCCTGAGCAATGGGTTCTTTCAGCTCCAGGACAGTGCAAGGTACAGTCTGGAAATGACTATTTCAGTCCACAGCAAAACATTCCTTTTTAGTGTTGCACTTTAAAGTAAACCCCCCAACTGTAAAGTTCACGTCCCTCCATTTCATTATATCAAATATCTACAGATGGACAGGAGAGAAAAAAAGAAACGCTCAGAAGGGAGAGAATAAACAGACTTCATTGAAAAGGATGCATTTCTGTCTTCCAAATAATCCTTTTGCTGCCATGTCCCCTTCCCTGGCATTCAGAAAAAAATATATATCCCAAACATGAGTCCAGTGGGCAGCTTGCAAATATCAATTAAGGCACAAAACAAACATGGCCAAGGGCCAAATCCCACAGTGGTGTACAGGGTCTGAATCCTGCTCAAACAAATGAACTTCTTAATGAAGGAGCTTAACATGGCTTAGGAAAAGAGAGGCTGGGACTGTCTGGCAGTATCAGTCTTCTCCATGGAAATGGAAAATAAGGCAATTTTTACAGAAAGATGCTGTATCATGATACTCTAAACTCAAACATAAACAGTTTGAGTAAACTTTTTCAAATTTCAACCAAACAAAAAACTTTGTTGCTGTGGGGGTCTGGGTCTTTTTCCCAAGCAAAAGCCCTTTTTCTCCACAAGAAACTATGATTTTCTCTCAAAAAATCACCAAGCCAAAACCTTCATTTTTTTTTTAGCGCATCGACTTTTCCAATTGCAACGCAACTTTTCTGGCCAGCCAAAAAAATGACGGCCCGTTTCAAATCCTTATTTTAAACGCTGCTTGCACCAAGCCAAACCGACGGGCAGCGAGGACTGCAGCCTGGGGGGCAGGGGGAAACGGGGATGCTGTGGATTTGCTGGGATTCCCGGGACACTGGCTACTCACAATCTTTCCGTGTGGCTGCGTCGGGGAGCGGCGTGGCGAGGCTGAGGGTGCTGGACACGCTGGCACTGGCGCTGTCCAGGCTGCTGCCGAGGTGTAGCCGCCTCATGTGCCGCACGACTGCCGTGGCATTGAACGCTTGCTGCAGGAAAAGAGCGGGAAAGAGATGGACAAGAGGGAAAGTTGGAGGTGGAAGGGTTACTTGTGCTCTTCTCCTGGCTGCTCAGAGTGTCAGAAGGGAATAAGTCTGTTCTCTTTCAAATTTTTCCCGAATTCGAAACTAGAAAGTGCGTTATCAAACCGTTGTTGTCCTAGTGCTCAGCTGGGATGCAGCAGCCTACGAGAAAGTCATATTTGACAAATCCATCCCTGCCCCAACACGCATTTTTTCATGTCCCTGTATGGTGCTGGCCCCACTGCCAAAACCCAAAGGTGCTTTAGCTATGAACAGCCCCAGCCCATTTCTCACGCTCTTTACATTTGGTACTTGTCAAACACCATCCTGTATAAGAGGCCCTGCAGGGTCATGTAACCTAAGCCTGGACCAACCATTTTGGCCACAGTTTTGGGCCACAAAAGCTGCCACAGGAGTGTCTGTATGGCAGAGCTGTGAGTCAGTGTCACCCCTCAGGACAGGTCACTTACTCTCCATTTGCTTTTTGCAAAGTTCTTCCGGATCTGAGCGCTGACCGACTCGTGGATGTTTTTGTTGAGTGCTGTATCTCCAGCGATCCTGAAATGACAGAGCAGGCACATTTTAAGAGATCTTTTCCTCCCCCTGAACACTCTTACTTTTTCCCCTCAGTGGAGAGGCTGCTCCCAGGTGTGACTGCACCTGCAGTGACAATGCTTCCAATCACAGACGGGCTCAAACTTCCCATGGCTGTCTCTGCTGGCAGCTGTGGTGGAAAATCTGGGGCAATAAAAGCCAGTGTAGATAAGGTTTGTAAGTCTGGCAGCTACAAAGAGGTATGGGCTGATTTGTTGGTGCTTGGCTGCTTTCTATCACCATTACAGCCCCAGATGAAAACATACTTTTTTTTTCCTTTACATCCAAAGACTTAACATCAACAGGCTGAGACTACTTTTAGCCTCAGCTATGCAGAAGCTTCTAGAGGCACTCCAACCTGTCTGATTTCTGCTTGCACTGGAGATTTTCCTGCCAGCCTACAACGTATATAGTCATTCATCGTGATTAATATAGATTTACAGTAAAGCAGAGACATGGACACTCATTGAAGCAGAACAGGCTGCACAAAGAGCTTAAGCTGAGCAATACTTAACCTAAAATAATTGATTGATCTTGCATAGTTTCTTTAACAGATAAAGATGCATTCAAATCTTCACTAAACTCTGTTATTTCAAGGACATTTATTGATTAATTTAATTCCTCAAGGCATGAGATCTGTTGGAAGAGCAGGCACCACAGTGAACTGATGCTGGGCCATGTGCTGGGTAATTAGTGCCATCTAATGTAGGTGATGATGCAAGGAGGCAAATATTGCCTTGTATGTGATACGTTCAGAAATATTTTTTTTTAGCCACAGTGTAGAAAAACAAAGTGCACTAGCAATAAAAAAATATAAGAAATTTAATAATACACCAGGACCAGAGTCTCCCAGTCTGAGGGGTTCCAGCAGGATAATCAGAAGGTCTGGGGACTCAAGACTCATCTAATCCTTCTGCCCACTCCAGCTCTCTCAAAATAATTTTGACAAATATTTGACAAACCACTCTCTAAAGATCTTGGAAAGATGGAGACTCCTCAGGCAACCTATTCCACTGCCTCACTATCTCCTAGCAGACATGGAAAATAGTTTATTCCCTTTGTCTTTGAAGCATCCTTTCACATATCTGAAGACTGTTACCATGACTTCTCTCAGTCTTCTCTTCTCTAGACTAAACAAACTGATTCTTTCACTGTTTCTTCATAACTCATGTTTTCTAATCCTCTGATCTAGTGAGCTCCTCTGGACTTTCTCCAACTAGTCCACATTTTACTTTGAGGGTGGCACCCAAACTTTCTCCATTTTCCAACTAAGGCAGCAGAATGGCAGCGTTGCTTTGTGCTTTTAAAAGAAAAATCTCTGCTTACATACCCCAGCCTGCTGTTTCCATTTATGTGGATTGAAGACACCCCTTTCACTTTACCCAGATAATTCCAAACTTCTTCTAAGGACATGCTGCTTTTTCTGCCTTCATTTCCTTGGTACATCTTAGAAGTGCTGAGACCAGCCTTCTCCAAATTGCTGCCCACATTCTAGCTGACAACAATCTCCTAGGATCTTCATCAGAGGGATGAGAAGAATGACTTACCCTTGGGAGGAAGGACTAAATCCTCATGTCCCAAGAGTGGAGACACACCAATCCCATCCTGCTGCAGCTGAGCTGTCTCCATTGGGTTATTCAGGAGTGCTGGAGCCAGCAGGATTGTGGGCAGGAAGGAGCAGGGCTCACCCAGCTGGGAAGGACCCTGTCTCACTGCCACTGCCATGGAGCCTCTGCCTCAAGCAGACAGAAGAGCTGGGCAAAGCACAGCTCCCAAATGGCACCTGGCTTCTTCTCTTGGCTCCCTGTGCTGTTGATAGAGAAAGGGAGGCATTTGGCTGAAAACTGGATGATCTTCAGATCTTGCTTTGAAGATGATGCCTTCTGACCACCTTTCCCACTGACAGCAAGGCAAGTTGGATTTCCTGGATTTCCCACTGGGGCCAGGTGACCAAAATTTTTGTGAGGCACTATCTGGTTTATCACGTTCACTGTTCCATCCTCTGTCCTGCACAGTGAATATTGCCAGGCTCAGCACAGACCCTGATGGATCCCAAGCAGTCCACACTCCCAGACAGGTCCTAGCAGAGTTTCCTGGTGGGAGTGTAAACTTCATGACTAGTTAGAGTCACTCCAAAACATCATGAGCACTCTGCTCTGTCCAAGAACACCTCCTTGGTGAAGGCAGGTGCCCCCAGCACGTACCAGCTGGGAGCATTGGCTGTCACACTACAGATCTCAGAAGAAACTACAAGCCAAACCATCCCTTCAGTAACTGATCAGAGACCAAGACGGAAAACTCGCTTGCACTTGCAAGACACATTTTTCCACCAAAGCTTATGATGCATTTTGCTTTACAAACAAGTTGGTTAGCAAACTCTATAAGAACAGATCTTTTTGCCCACCTGTCAAATCTTATTTTGGAAACATAGATAGAAAAAGTTCTTGAGGCATGATGCCCTTGCAAGCTCTTCCAGAAGATTGTTCTTGCCAATTTCCACAAGGATTTGAAAATACATTTTTGTAATATGAAGCTTTTGATCTGACATGTAGCTCCAATAAAGGCTATTTTTGTATTATTATTATTTTTAGTTTAGGGATAATTTTCTGCAATGCTGGTGGTTTCAATAAGAAACTGCTGGTTCCAATAGTTCACAAACTGCCTTCTACCACCCCTAACTCTATGTTCACTATGCAATTCTTGTAATTCCAGGAACAAAGTCTTGGTATTTGGGTTTTTTCCAGATAGGCAGAAGAATATTTGTTTATTTCACAAGGGGATGGAAAGACATCCTGTGAAGCCCTCAGATGCTACAGCAGTGGAACCATCCTACATCTTAGGTCTCTTCAGCAACATTAGCACCTTGCAGATGATAGTTTCTAATCAGAGCAAAATAAGAGCACTGCTGGGGCTAATTTAGTGCAGCAGGAGCTGTTCAAACACGTGCTGCTATGCTGAATGGTGTGGCTCAGAATGCAGCCTCAGCTGCCAAAGCTGGGAGTGGGATTGTTCTCCAAGACGCCTTTGAAGAACTACCCTGTTAATCCTGGGATGCTGTAACATGAGCACTGTGCTTTCAGGCTGTATTTTGCACTTGGAGGGTTTTGTAACTTTTATGAAATACTCATGGTATTATAGTGTTTATAGTATAGTTTTACTTCCAGGAAAACAAGAGCAGTGTTATCATCCCTTCGCTGTTGGTGCTTTGGTGGAGATGTGGGGGTTTCAGGATATGAAGAGGTGGAGGTGAGCAGGGAGAAGTCACATGTTTTGTATTCTCAGCTGGTAGATATGGAAAATGAGATATGCTTTGGGCACACAGATCTACTCTGTGGTGGCCATCATGAGCATCCTCACATCTATATCAAATGTATTTAATAATGAACTTTAGTTCCCTTACTGAGAAAGAATGAACTTAATAGATACTGGTTTTAGTGCATTTATGATTTCCCTTCCACATTTTCCTAACTCTTCAAGTCCACAGACTATAAACGATCTTGTTTTTCCTTTTAGGACAAAAATAACTTAGTATCTTTCTTTTTTTCTTTCTTTCTCCCTCCCTCTCTAGCATAACATATACTTTGCCTCTAGAAATCAGCTCCATTTTCACTGAGAAACTGCAATCAACTTGAGCTAATCAGGCTGATGGTTATCTAGTCCTGAACAATAGCTTCTGGCTTTGTAGTTAACTTTGAAATTAACTATGTCAGCTCTGAAGTTTTTTTTTATACCAACTGTTCTACTTGGCCCAATAAAAGACATTGCTTCTACCTACCACACACACACACAAAAATAAAATTAAACAAATCAGAATAGTACATCATCTGTTACCCTGCTGAGCATCACCCAGAACCAAGCAAGGACTGATTAGTCTAAGTGAGACCTGGATTTTCTATCAGCATTCCCATTTTTGCAGCACCTGAAAGCAGCTGCATCCTCACAATGCTTTGGGGAGCTTCCTGTTGAAGCTGGTTTTACATCCAGTTGTAAATAGATAAGTGTCTCAATGCACAGAATTGGATACCAAGAGACCAAGAATGATGGCTCCCCATCCCAAACACATCCACTGAAGCCAAGGAGGGTATTTCTCATGAATAACCATAACAGAAATCTAATCCCGCACATGAGAGGAATCTATTCTAATGATCAAATATTATTTCATAGTATTTAATTTATTTTAGCTTTCTAGCTGACTTCAAACTTATCACACCAATTTATCTGGCCATACCACTTCTAAGCTTTGAGAGGAACCTTCAACAAAGACAAAACCAGCAAATTTCCTTTTGGACAGTTCTTCATTAGCATGCTACAAGCAAATGCCTCTCTCATCCTCCCTGCCCACAATGGCAGGCAGAGCCTTTCATCTACCACTATTTTGTGAACCTTCCTCCTGAAGGCAGCCAACTCAAATGCTGTGCTGGCCAAAAAGTGCTTGGAAATACTTCTGAGTATGATGACAGGAAACATGGAGTTAGCTGTAATGGATAATGCTGAGAGATCATAACTCTTCTATATGTATGCTCACACACATCCATGCATGTATATAAGTATACACACACTGTATCAGTGGTGCTCCAAAATAAATAGAGTGTGGGGATGAACTCGATAAGAGTTTGATTTAATGTTGTAAACATCAGCAATTCCCTTCAGGAAGGCCTTTTCACACTTCAAACAATATTGTCTGAGAACTGAGCTCTTTGTAAACCATGTCCTTTCCCCGGGTGGAAATGATTATCTGGCTTGTGCTCTCTGGCACATAATAAACACTTGGGGTCATGGTCACAATTTGCAGAGGCTCAGTCCTTGCCAGAGCTTTGTGATTCCTTAGTGTAGGCATGGCTGGGCACATCCCAAGGATCCTCTCTCTCTTGGCACAAGCAGTGGGGAAAGGCCAGGACCACACTCCCACCTGCAGACACTGGGGTCTAACTGGTGCCACAAGCTCCTTTTCCCTTCTACAGCCCATGTATTAACATATGGAGGCAATTAATCTATCATCCTTTAATTTAGATGTCCCAAATTGCCTTTGATGCCATAAGTGCCTTCAGTGCACAGCTTTAAATCCCATTTAAATTCACTTGGTTAATGCATGATGGAGTAAATAAATTCATGGCAGCCCTTCTAACTTCTGTATTAGCTTCCTGACTGCTGGACTTTGTCCTCACCCTCTGAGCATTGTTTTCTTTCCCTCTGATCCAAGCCTGGAGGATGAATTTGGCTCTGAATGACTTAGTTTGACCTGATGGGGAGCACACTTGGGTAATCCTTGTAAGTCCCTTCCACCTCAGGATATTCTATGTTTCTATAAGTCTACAGCTGGAATAAACAGGTCCTCAGGTTTCTGCAGCTCACCCCTAACCACTGCAGACTGAGCCACTGCCCTAAACAGGATGTGGGCTCTGACGTGGCAATATATTTAATAAACTTAATTGCTGTCTTTAATATGAGCCAGGGAAACATTAAAATGTATCAAGCTGCAGCAAAATCACCCCATTCTTTTGTTACCTTCATTTTCAATGTCCTTTCTGAAAAGTCACAGTGGGAAAAGCTAAGCAGAACATTGCACCTTTGCAACACCCCATAAACAGTGCAAACCTCACTGAAAGATACATTATAAAACAAATAACTTTTCCAGTGGAAAGCATAAGTCACCTGTATATTAAACTGGAGAAATCTGTATAAATGGACACGCAGGGGTGGAGTCATTATACCAACAAGTCTCACATTTTGTACTGTTTCTGCTATCATACTTCACTGCAATTATTAGCCTCCTTTTCTGCCAGCTCTGAGTTTAACACACCATCCCCCTACCAAGGCCATTTGATTATAAATAGCAAGACATCACATAAATGCAGGCATGTGGCGAGCAGATACACTGCAGAAAAGTGGGCCATTGGGAAGAAGTATTGACTTTTTTTAGGGTCTGATCCTGTGCAAACATTTATTCATGCAAATAGCTGCCTATTCTGGAGCAGTTTCCCAAAATTCAAAGATATTATTAACCTTAAAGGCACAAATGTAATATCTTGCAAGATCCAGTTCCTGCAAGCCCTGTTTGGAAGGTTTTAATGAAAACACAGTGATTAAAATAAAAGGTGTGTTTTAGAATCAGTTTGTTCTTCACAAATACTACATATTGAAACAAAAAAATCTCATGGCGAGATAGCCATGTCATGCAAAGTTAACTACTTTCAGCACAACCAGAGTATACAAAATGTGCTAATTATTCATAATTTGATAGATTTCTTCCTAATTTGGGAACATCTCAATGATCTGATACTGCACAGGAAGACTTCACAGGAGGAAGAAAAAGGGAAAACTGGAAAATGTTACTACATGGAGCCACCTCACCATATATATATTAATTATCTACCATTTGCACAGCGACAGTGACCCAGAGAGGCCTGTGTTCTGCTGGTCAAACAGGGAGACAACCCCCAACTCTCACTGAAGTCTGGCAAAACTCCCATTAGCCTCAGTGGAATCAGAATTTCACTTCATGAGCGCTCTAGGGTTCAAAGATGCTTCTCCAGTTATCTTGCTTGTGCAGACAAGAAAAAATACCTTTTATGAGATGTCATCAAGGGCTGCTTGCAGTGCAAGCACTCTGCAAAAGGATATAATTTATGGGACCACTTCAGCCTGCTCTGATCATCTCTTCCTTCCCACTAAGCCAACAGCTTTAGGTACCTCTGTGCTGATAACACACAAAGATGTCTCTTGGCACTATGGAAGGTGATGTAGCCAGGGGGGATGTGTGCTGAGAAATCCATGCTCATCTGAAAAGGGGGTGTGGGATGATACAAAAGCTGTGGTAGCCCCTCTCTGCTGGCTGCACATGTGCACCTCTGTCTCCAGCTGCTGCAACACTGAATGCAACCATGAGAGAGAGGAACTCAGGCCTGAAGCTGCTGGGAACTTAAATATGCCCAGGCTGAGAAGGATACAGCTGACCACTGAGGCAAAGCACAGAACTCTCTTCCTACTCCACTGAAAAAGCCTTCCCTCCCTTCCAGGAGAAGGAAAGGATGCCACTGCCACAGATGTAATGGCTAGAATGAGAAAAGAAACAGTAAAACCCTCGCTATTTCCTGACATAAGGAATCTGGGTGGAAAATGCTCCTTGAGCAATGCTTTGGCAAAAGGAGATCTTATCACTAACTCCAAAATAACATCTGGGTGAGCAGCCATGGTTACCCAAAAAGTAATCTATCACTACAGGATCAAAAAAAAATATCACTGCACAGCTCTACAGAAAGGTCCATAACTGCAGTGTCCATGCTACAGAAGCTCGTCAGAGCAAGGGGGAATGAGACATGGAGTTGTTCATGAGCACACTGGAGAGGACAGAGGCAGGTCTGAAGCCATAGCTTTGGAAACCTCCATGCTTTTGCTTTTTGTCCTGTAACCCCCTGGCATGTGTTGTTGCTGTGTCAAAGGGAGGTGGATTCAGGGTCTGCATGCCAACATGGTGAATATTTTAGCCTCCCTTCTGCTGTGCCATTTGCATGTCTGACATTTCAAAGGCTGACCCTGAGTTGTGGTAGGAGCCATGTCAGAACCTGAAGTCTTGAAAATGAGCCACTGGATGGCAAAGTCAGCCTGGCAGAAGAAGACCCCCTGCCACAGAAATAGGGGAAAAGCTTTTTTGGGGGGTTGTTTTTAAGTGGAAGATTAGATTATGTGGAAAATAGTACGAATTATGTAGCAGTCTGTGAGTTTCCATTGGCCCTTGGCCATGACATGCGAAAGAAAAAAACAAAACCACACAAAAAAAGGAATGAAAACACTTTTTATCATTTTGTTCCTTTCAGAGGGCCCAGAAGCTGTGTGTGTTACAAGTGCCACGTTTCTTTGTTGCACTCCAGCCACCAACACAGATGTATCAGGGCCAGAAGCTGAATGCTTACATTTTGTGTATCTTGGATGTAAGGCTTTGGAAAATCTGTCTCTGAGTTGTACAAATGGTCACCTCACTCCCTGCTGGGAGATGCATTCTCATTATTTATTTTGTATTTCTAATCCTGACTTGTTTAATTTCCTGAGGCTCAGGTCAGTCTCATTTAGAACCAGTTTTGGATTTTTGTTTTCATCTCTCAAAAGTGGGATTTCATGTCTCAAATTTCCTTTTTGTCACACAGACAATGCAAAAGGAAGTGGCATTTGGGGCAATGGTGATAGTATAAAAACAGAGTGCAATGCACACCTGGGGTGAAAATGTCATGCTATTAACTCTTTTCTGTTGCAGCTATTGTAACATCAAAAATAATACTTTATCTTGCTTATATAACGTCCCCTAACCTAAAGGAGTTAGATCCAGAGCCCATGTGAGGGTGCAGCTGGTAGTGTGGGATGATGCTCTCAGTCACTCCGGGCTGGTCAAAAGTACATGAGTCACCCTTGCTCCAGCTCCACAAACCTTGGGAATGTTGATGAAGTCACTCATATGCAAAGGCATCATTGAACTCAAAGCACTTTAATCATTTTGGCACATCCCACTGCTGCACTACAGTCAATATACATAATTCAGCATGTTACTAATCCTTACACAGGTTGGTGCATGAAATTAAACTCCATTGCAGTTTTCCAGGAAAATCTAGAGGACAAAGGCAGGGATTGTAAGAATAAAAGCACAGAGTTATGTAGTAGAGGTTAGTACAATATGTGACAGAAAAATAATTTCCATGCAGGAATGTAGAAAGGTTCTCTGTGTCCTGAGGATTTCTCAGAGCACTGAGTGCTGCTTACCAAGGGTGCCGTGCTGCTTGCTCACAGGTGTATCTTTTATTAGGGTCCTTCTCCATCAAATTCCGAATGAAGTCTTTAGCTGCCAAAAAAGGAGAAAATGATTGAAAGCAATAGAGTTGATGCTATATTCAACAGCACTTGATCAGGCTACCAATTGCCACCTGGCCACAGCACAAGAAAAGAGCCCTGGGTAATCTGTCATTTATTAGTATAGATAGAACTGAAGTAACTTAGGAACAAATCCAACCTATTTAGTGTACCTGAAGGTATCTACTCCTGCAGGTATATCTAGGAGTGGGATGGATATTTCAGAGTCAGCAGAGTCTATCTCTGCCAGCCCTAGGGTCCCTGGTCAGCCACGTGCTGCATCATCTTAGTGGTCAGAATGTGGCCACACGCCCTGGCTGTGCTGGTCAGCTGAGTGGAGAGGGAGGAGGTGAGATGCCACAGTAAGAGGAACTTCACATTGCTCATTCCAAGCAGTCACACACATGAACAGCTGTGAGGACATGTTGCCTGTTCAATAGGAATTCAGCAAGGAAAATTAACTCCCTGGAGCAGGAGGCAGTGTGTTTTTAATCGACATTATAATGGAAGGAACGGGGACTGCAGCGTGGCGTGCATCCAGCAGTTTCAGGACAGTGTAGCTGAAGGAGCCACAGCAAAGCCAAATATGGCAGGAAAATCTTTGTGCTGATTTAGGTGATGGACTTTCCCCCACAAGGCAGAAGGGTCTGCCAACAGACCTTCATATTTTCTCTGAAAATACTTATTAGTTTAAAAAAAAACTTCTCATCACATATATTTTTGAGCAATCCATCATAATGATATCTGGACTGAAGATGTAAGCAGCATAAAATGTTGCTTTGTGTGGAGATAAGAGAATATATAATCATCTTTATAATAAAAACACTCAATTTTTATCTCCCCTGCCTCAATCACTAGCACTAATAAATCAGAAAACCGTATTGATAGAGATATTTTTACATGATGGAATATTCCTAGAATTCATTTCTTCTTCTGCATGAATTTCCCTGGGTTGGACAGAGCAAGGACACTGATCTTGGGTGACCTCTTGGAGACTAAACAGTGTCAGGGACACATGCCTGTGCAGTGCTGCATGTCCCCTGCTGTCACCCCTAGACACAGACTCAGGCTGGAGCCAGAAGCCCTTAGGAACATCTGCCTGTAACACATTTGGGGTATCTGCCCCTCTGCCAGGCTGACTGGAGCAGGGACAGGTGGGTACTGTGGGTTAAATATCTCCTGCACTGGGTGGAGAACATCCACCCACATGGACAGTCCTTCCAGTTTCTGGAACTGCTTACCTGCCTCATTTGAAAGCCATTAATTTGTTGCTTTTTTGCTGCACTGACTGAGGACTTGCTTTGGAGCCAAACTCATTTGTCACCTTATTACTAATGACACATTAACAATCTGCTTTTCATTCAGACACAATGAAGAAATTAAGCTGCTTTTTCTTCTTGGGACAGTCTTCTACCATTTTTATCTGCTGTTTGAACTATGTTTTAGTGCTTTTTGTGTGACTGACAGACCTAATTTGTCTCCTGCAGAAACAAACTCCCATGAATATTTGAGCCAAAAGAAATGCACATTCCCACTGGTTAAAAGGACCTCTGCACATGATGGAGGGTGCATTTTCATGCCCAGAGGGGGATGCATGCAATAGGCACAGATGCATGCATGGCTGTTGCAATTTAAAGAGCAGTAGCTACTTACCAGACTCGGAGATGTCGTCCCAGTAAGGAGAGTCAAACTCATACTCTGCCTTAAGGATCTGCTCAAAGAGTTTGGAGTCGTTTTCATCATAGAAAGGGGGATATCCACAGAGCCTGATGGAGAACAGGAAAAGAGAGAGGTGACCACTGGTCCCATCTCTGTCCAGAAAGTAAGAATGAGGGAAGGAGAAGGAGAAACTCTCACTTAAGGCTTGCCCCAGTACGTTTTCACGGAGGCAAGTGCTACCATGAGAGAAGTTTCTTCAGGGACATGTAAAGCAACTTCTGAAGATTGGCACTGCCCCGGACAAAGTGGAATTCTGCCTGGAATCCTGGTGCTGTTGACCTCATGCTGACTCATGAAGATATCTTGGCCTCTCTCTGCATGCTTTTGAGTGTTTAACCAGAGGAATAGTTTAATTACACAGACATGACCCCTGTCATCCTCTCCTGTACCAGTGCTAAGAGGAGATTTCATGAGCTAAACCCTACATCCACAGAGCATCAGTGCCTCTAATCCCTCAGCACATCCATAAGACCTGGTGCAAAGCAGGACAAGGAGCCCTGCAGAGCTTTCAGGCAGAGGGCAAAATGCATCTGCAGGATGTGCTGGGCTCTGTGTCCCCAGGCACAGTGAGGAGGAGGCCCAGGAGCCCATGCACCTCTGCAGCAGAGCTTGCATGGGCTGCACATGGACCTGCTGCTGCTGCAGACACAGGGAGAGCCTCTCCCTTTCTCACTCCTGCAAGTGATTTTGCTGACCACATCCAATTGCCTGCCTTGCCTGAGGCCAACAATAGTCCTGTCCTGGTTTTCAGTGCTTCTAGTCAGACTTCTCAGAAAACCTAGCCCAGGACAAGCAGGACAGTGAACATTATTTGCCTAATTTGAGCTCATACATTCAGGGTGCACCCTCCCAGTGCTGCAGGAGCAGGACATCCACGATGCTGAGGCAGGGTTGGATGTGGGAAAGCACATCTAGCACTGCATTAAGCAAGTGCAGTGATAGAACTCGTGTGTCAGAGATCCCTCACAGCCAGCTGGTGCTGCAGGCAGGATTCTGTCCCATTCTGCACAGACATGCCAGCACAGACAACCCTTCTTCAAGCTTTAACACCAGTGTTGCAAAGTGCCACATTTACCTCTGAGGCTGGCCCAAGGTTTTAGCAAAACCATCCTGCTCACAGCTAAACAGCCCCTCCTGCCTTTGTGTAGAGATGATACAGCTTTTATCTCTTATCACTGGTCTGAGGTCTAAATCATTCTTTCACATACTTTGCTGGTATTGAAATGATGTTTTTCCTACATTATTTTTAACTCTAAGTCAACCAACCTCAATAAAGCATTTAATTGGAGAACTGGAGAGAGCCAGCCATTACAAACAGACTGTAGATCTAGCTCAGAAACAGCAGCAGAGCAAAGGCAGGGGGAAACTGCAAGAAATGAAATACTTGAGTTATAAATAACCCAAAGCCAGAAGGCTGCCCTGGAGGTTATTTGAACCAACTCAACACTTGAGGGTGAAAGGGGCAATGTTTTTGTTAGCTCTGAAGAGCCAGTGTGCTTGATAAATAATTTAAATATTGAGATGTTGATCTGCATCACATCCACACTGACCCAGGGGAACTCTACTGAAATTTGCAGCATGATTATGAGCCTGCTGTGGTTCAGATGGACCAGAAATCTCTCTTTATCTCAGAGAGCAGATGAGCCAGTCCTCATTTGTGTCCCACTGGCTGACTGCTGTTACCAAACCGCTGAGATAACCTCATGCCAGGCAAGCCTGTATGTCCAGAGCAGGACTGTGCACCTACTTGATGGGCACATGCTTGTGTGTGGGGCTGGGTGCTCCTGTTGGAAACCATGTTGTGCAGGTGGTGTATGAGAAGGGTCCCTAAAAATGCTAAACTTAAGCAAATGCCAAAAAGCCACTATGTATACAGACAACAGAGGAAAACATCTGGTATCTTAATGAAGAAACTGGATCCACAATCAGTGTCCAGCTCTACTGGTACCTGTGAAGAGCTTATAAATTACTTCTTTTAGTGTAATAATTATCAGTCCTCACATCCCACAGTCTTGGGATGGGATGCACATGAACTCCTGATTTGTGTGCATTCAAAACTGATTTTCTCCTTCCTCCTCTTTTGTCACAACCCTCAAGACTTTGGGTGCTTTACTGAGGGGAAATGATGGAGCTGACAACACCAGCACTGCAACTGGTGGGATGAGCACTGGGGTAGAGACACCCAGGTTGGAGAAAAAGAAAAAGGAAAGAAAAAAAAGAAGAAAGAAAAAAGAAGAAAAGAAAATTAAAAATACTCCAAAAAAATAAAGAAACCCCACTTAAAGCCATTGCTTTGTCCCCTCCTCCCTGACTCAGGGGACTGCACTTAAGAAGCCTGACAGCCCTTCATTAATTTCTTGCCTTCCTCAGCACTTTCCTTAGACAAACCCAAAGTGCTCCAATAAAGCATTTTAAGGCAAGCAGACAGTGCTGTGCATGCTGAGGCACTGGCAGGCTGCTTTGGAGAGAGAAATAACTCTCTGCAAATGTGCACTGTACTAATTACCTTGGCAAAAGTACAAGAGCACAAGTTGGGGCTGCTGTGATTTATACATACTTGTGGCAGCAAAAGGTAGGAGCAAACTGCTCAGCAGCACAGAGCTGGAGGGCAGCAACCCTGCAAGGGGGAGCACAGAGACATGAGGCTCAGCAAGAGCTCCAGCCTCTCCAGAGCCTTTCAGTCCAGCTCTGCATGCCTGGAGTATTTACACATCTGGGAAAGCAGCCTCTGTGTCCAGGGGGTCACTGCAGCCCCTGCTGATGCACAAGGAGAGGCAGGGTGATGCAGGAGGGCACCAGAACTGCCAGGAGCTGGGCACAGGGCAGAAAACAGCCTCTTCTGGCACAGCTTTTCCCTTGCTAGGAAGAAGCTGAGAAGTGTTAGTTGCTACTACAGGTCATGGGCAGGGAGATTTCCCCAAAATCAGCCCTCACCTGAGAGCTGGGTGAGCCCAGGGCAAGGGCTGATCCTGGCTTGGCCAAGGATGGGATAAACATCCTACAAAGGGGGATGCAAGGATGTTCCTCTGGGAGGCAAATCAATGAGGATTACACCAGAAAGGTGAGAAGGGAGCAAGCCCTGTAGGTCAGAAGAGGTAGTATGTGGGAAGGGAACATTGGGGCATCCTGTCACAGGGATGAGAGCCAAAATACAGGTATTTTATGTACAGCCTTGCTGTCCTTTCCCTTAAAAAGAGCTTAGGAAGACATGGAAGTTTTAATGTTACTTAAGGTTTAACATTATTGGATTTGCAGAAGGGATGGGAAAGCTCAGCAAATCAGCCTCTCTTGCAGTTTATGGCTGGACTTCCAGCAACTGGGCCACTTTCCAAAGTCCATAATGAGTTTTTTGGTTAATTCTTACAAAACCAACATCCCACTGACTTCATTTCCATCTGGTAGGACATTTCTGTGTGAATAAAATGACCTCACTATCAGAGGTTCTGCTGCTTTACTTCAGATATGCAGAAATGCAAAAATAACCCCTCTGTCTTCGATGTGAAAAAATCCTGCACTGTCCTGGGGGAGTTTCAGGCAGCTATTAGTTGTCATCATTTTCTTGCAGTTTCACCAAATAAAAGGTTTTCAGAATTATTTAGCAACCTTATCACATAAGCAACAGATTTTCCCCTAAACTCCTATTCCCAGTCTTGCCTTAAAAATAATGAGATGCAGATAAGAAAAACACAGGTGGATGTACAAGAGAAAGATATTGCCAGAAGTTATTTCTAGCAATGATTCCTGAGAGCACAAGAGGAATAGCAGGAACATCTTGCCTTCACCAAGCAGAGAAAGCAAACCCCTGCAAGATCCCATTACATACTGGGGAGGGGGGGGGGATACTAAAAGCTAAATAGCTCATTCACATTGTCAGTGTCCAGTCTGTAACACAAGAGGCCCCAGGGTTAGTTTTACAAGCAATTTTACAGTTAGATTAGAACAAAGAATTCAGTAGCTGCTCAAAGACCTGAGATGTATGGTGTGGGAAGTCATCCAAGTGTTATTTATAGGGATAAAGACATGTATTTCTTCTGAATATTTTGGGAACAGTCCTTCATATTGGCTGACACTGGTGTCCCCACAAAACTGTGGACAAGGACATATCAGCATAGGGAATCACAGACAAATTAAGAAGCAAGCAACAAGGAACAATCATTTAGGGCTGTTTTCCCAATGTTAGCTGAGTTTTCCTGAGTAACCCAAAATGCCTGTGTCCTCTGCCACCACTGTTTCTCCTTCCAGTGCTGAACAAGTAAGTTATTCCTCATTTTTTGCTTAGGCTTGTGTGTCATGCAAATCAGGAAAGATGACTGACCACTTTTTCCCAATGGATGACTCCTAGGATGATGGTGGAAACTTCTTTTGGCATAATATACTTTGCACTGTCCCTGGTTAATCCTTCCATACAAACTTCACTGATGATTAATGCACATCTATTTGAAAATCAAAAGCAGCTCAGCAGCAAAGTGTGAAAGTATGATGCAGGATTTATCTCCAGACAGGTAATTGTTTATAAACAATAACAAACCAGTAACTCACTGTCCAAACAGTGAATGGAAACGGAAGAAAATTCAAGACAAAATGTGTTTGACCTATTGCAGATGACTATGAATAACCACAAGCTGAGGCACAACATTTTGTGCCCCCAGGTTATTTTCCAGCTTCAAAACATTATTTTCTATTTTTTGCATCAATTAACCTAATCTTCTCTAGATAAGGTATGCATGTGATCAGTATTTTAGTTCCCCAAGCTTTTATAATCCTTTATCTGACCCAGAAAGGCCCCAAATGCAGCTGCTGGGAATCCAGTGAAGTCTCTTGCTCTTCTTATGCTTTATATTTTAAAGCTGGACACATTATCAAAACTACCTTGTGATAAGTGGAAGGCCGAGCCCAACAGTGAGGCTGTTTCAAATTGAGAAATGCTGCAACTGGAATAACAGGAAATTTCAGGCTCTAAAATTAGTTTTTGTGAATAATGATTTCTCATGCAAAACAGGTTTTGATAAAAACTCCACTGGTGGGGCCTCTGCAATCTGGCTGTCATTAAGGAGAAGCATTAGAGACTGGCACTGAAACAGAATTGTTCTTTCCCAAGACATCCTTGCATATCATGGAAACAAATATTTCTCTACAGCATTGGTGCCACAGAAACAGTTTGTTCTTCCAGTGTCATAAACTGAGAGCTCTCAAGTGAGACTGAGCTTGGGTCTGGAGGCACTCAAACCAATTGCAGAAATATTAACTCAAAGCATCTTTAATTTATGCCTGACTTCTGTGCTGGTTTCCCTTGAGTTTCCATCTCCTTAAATGATAATAGTCTACCCAGAGTGGCAGTGAGGATCTGTGGGAGAGGTGAGGAGATGAAGCAGGATGTTGTGCTTGGGTTGCCATATGCAAAAATGCATCTCCAGCTGGTTCAGGCATGTGCAAGTAGTTCCAGCTCTGCTGACTGTGGAGCTGGAAATGGCATATCTGAATGGGTGCAGCTACATGTTGGAGCTAATAACTCCTGCTCAGGGCAGGTTTAACTCCCAGCATTTCACCAGGTCATTGAGCTGCTGGTCCTTGTGGCATCTCAGTGCCATGTCACACTAGGAGCCCCCGCTGGCACTGCTGAGGCCACCAACCTACGTGTTAAACCCGTGCCCATCACTGGCAGTATCAGACACCCCACCAGGGGTAATTCCCCCCAGCATAGGGAAGGACCCTCCTCCTCCCTCTCTTTTTACTGTGTTCCAGACATTCACTTTCTTAAGACATTTGCAACTTCTGGCTATTCCTGGAAGCAAGGATGACATCCAGACCAAATTAGGACACGTGAGATGTGGGCTGGGTTTCTAAGATCCCATTGCACTCAGCAGAGATGGGGGCAAGGGAGGCTGGAGAGTGATGTAAATGTACCACAAAGCAGATGAATCCATGCTGTGGATTCAAGCAGGGCTCTGAGCAGGGAGCAGGGTGTGATCCAGTCACCCCAGCACGAGCATCTGGTGCTACTTGACGTGGTCCATGGTCTGGGGCTGGATGCATCTGCCTCTCCAGATGGAAGGCCTCTGCAATGTGTTACATTTTCCAAATCCATGTGGCTGCCCTGGACCCCCCAACATGGCACTAAATGTGCAAGTTTAGGCAGCTGAACAGCCCACCCTGGTGAAATGGCTGCTTGCATCCACTCAGGCTGGGTTGAGATATCCAGTGACTCTGAAGTGCACAGGGCCCCTGATGCTATGGACTGTGGGGGGCTAACCAAAGGGAGCCCAGGAGTGCTGCTGACTGCTACAGGGGTTGAAGGATGTGGCTTACACATTGAAAGAGCTGGTTTGGTCTCAGACCCAATCCCACCCAAGCTGTAACAATCTGGCAAAGACATTAACAGACTCCTTCTACAGCAATGCATTATTGCCACTTATTTGGGCTGTACAAAATACAAATCAAGACCTTATTACCTGAAGCATAGAAACCCTGAAAAGGTTTCCTTGTCCTGCAAACAGGAATTCATAGAGGCTCATTCTTACTGAGATGATTTAAGCCTTCTGGGCTGGGAATTCCCTGTATAGCAAACAGGGAATTTAAATTTGAGGAGTGTGCATGCCTTGCCCGACAAGCAGAGCACATGCTGATTTGGAAAACAGAGCAGGAAACAGAGCTGAAACTTGCAGAAAGAGCAGCTTTGCTTAGAAAGGGAGAAAGATTATGGAGGAGATTAAAATATTCCA
The DNA here is from genome assembly GCF_050655825.1 of Lonchura striata. Classification (NCBI taxonomy): domain Eukaryota; kingdom Metazoa; phylum Chordata; class Aves; order Passeriformes; family Estrildidae; genus Lonchura; species Lonchura striata. The sequence goes on from NC_140741.1 coordinate 70,107,375, forward strand.
CCTGTTGAAGAAGTGTTCATAAAGTGGATGTGGAGGACACTTTGCTTAGCACTGTCTCACCCCTATTCCCCAGCAAGACCCATGAAAGCAACAAGTGGAATAAGACCACAGCTCTGCCAGCACAAAAGACTTCTGGTGCATGAGCCATTGACACATGGGACTGACAACCTGGAGGAAGGCAGAGCCAGGTTTATCTCCAGGCAGCCACATGCAGCAGCTCACAGCCCTCCCATGGGCTGACAGATGGACGCATATTTTCATATTTCATATGTTCATGGTGGATATTTGGCAATAAACTGAATACAGACAGCAGCTGAGCCTGGATGTAAGGCAGAGTAGTCCTATCTCCCACCTGCCTCTTCCTTTTCCCACTCTCTGAAACTGGTACTCTGCTAAGTTCTAAAAGAGCATCAGAAAAGACTCCAGCTGCGTCCTGCCATGGCTGGCAAGGGCTAGCCATGTCAACAATCCTGACCCTTAGGACTTCCATAATCAGTTTTTTTTTGGAAAGAAGTAGCTTTGAGTCAGCACACACCATCCTCATCTAAATGAGCACTAAGGGATGGTTTGCAAAGCAGCCTTCAAGGTATTTTGCATCTCTGTGCTCTTCCTCACTGCTGTAGTAGGTCCCAGTGGGCTTTGAACCAAAGTCAGAATCAGCACTGCTGATTTTTACTTTGTTTAGCGAAAGCTTTTTGTATCCTTCTATTGATGGCTGCTCCAAGAGAAATCCATTACCATGTAAGTTTTGTACTCAACAAGTTTTCAAAATAGACAGTCATAAAATTAATGTTTTCAGGAGGATTTTGGTTTAAATAAATAAACAAACACACATGCAATAAACAAAGCCACCTTCCTATACTATTTAATAGAAAACCTTCTTGTTTTGGGTGGCATATAAATTATGCAAATGTAATGCAAATGTAAAGAATGAACATTGCACAGAGTGGATAGCACAACAGTGAGGTATGTCCTGGCAAAAATCGTCCTACAGCACCATCAGAAAGTTATTCATGTTGACAAGCCATGAAATGTCTGCATAAGGAAAAAGGGAACAAAGTAGGAATGCTTTAATGCTGTGCCTCATTGGAGCTGCTTTTTCCTTCAGTCTTGTATAACAGCTGTGACAGTTGTGTAAAACGGAAAAGTAAAAAAAATAAAGCAGTGGTAATGCTGGAAAAGACATTTGTTTCTGTGGCAGCTCAGTGGACACAGCCAGATTTGTTTCTTCTCAAAGTCAATCTGAGCAGGGGACAACAATAACTTCAATAATGTCACAGCCTGGACAAGCCCACATTACTGCACACAGTGTAATTCTGGTGGGACCAAGGATTTTAACAATTAAAGGGTACTATTCCATTTCCTACCACTTTAGCTCAAATTTCAGCCTTTATGCAACTGGGAGGTATCCAGGGTACGTGCTACCCTGTGTCACAAATGTCAGGGATTCATTATTTTGCCCCAGGCTAAGCAGGTGACTCCATGGTGGGACAGCAGGTCCCAAAGGTGCCAGCACTGGAAATTCAAGAGGTACTCACAGGATGTAGGCGATGACCCCGATGGACCAGCAGTCCACAGCTTTGCTGTAGGGTTTCTGGGCCAGCACTTCAGGAGCTGAAAATAAAAAACCAAACAAGCACATGCTATAAGAGCAGACATTTGAATATGGTCAAAAGGTAGGACTCTGAAACTTGAAGACCCCCAATACCTTGCTTTGCTCTCTAAGTACAGCCCTTGTGTTTGCAAATGTGTCGCGAGGATTTTGAAGGTCATATTCTCACGAGAAAGGATGACTCCAAAAGTAGAGCAAATTCACAATTTTTTTTTTGTCTCCAGGCACAGAAAACAAAACAAAGCACAGAAAAATGTGTGAGAGGCAGAGGGCCATCACCTCTCTGTTTAGGAGGAAAATGAGGCCAGGCTTTGCACAGGGGCAGAGATGCACATTCTCCCTGACAGCATCACAGCTCTGCCAGAGGGGAGTTCCAGAGGCAGCACAGAAAGGGCAGCGAGTCAGGGAGGAGATCAGCTACATCTGCAGGAGAGGAAGGAGAGCAGCCACCACTCCTTCCAGCAGCTGCTTTCCAAAGCCTGCTGGATGTCAAAGTCACAGGGAGTCATTTGTCCTTCTGCCTCTGGGAGCAGAGACACCTCAGAGGGAAAAATGAAAAGCTGCAGGAACTGGACATGTGCACAAAGGAAGTGAGGCTTCTGCCTCTATACAGTCACCATAGTCTAAATTTTTCTAGAAGCAAGAGTCTGGGAATTTATTTAAACTATTTGTGTATCTCCTTTACTATCCTATACTACTGAGACTTAAAAAGGTGTATTTTTTGTTTGGAATCCTTAAGTATTATGTTTTCCCTGTTGGGACCTTGCAGTGCAAATGCTTAAACCTAAATTTTAAACCCCTGTGACCATAATCTTTTTCATTTAATAGGTTTTTGCCTTTTCCAAAGCAAAACGTCCACAATAATGCAAGAAATCATTAACTGTGGCATTCCTAAAGCAGACTTGCCATATTGGGTTTTAAAAAGTCCAGTATTTCCTTTGAGTAATTTGGAGTTCAAATGCTGGAAAAAAGTAATGAAGTGACAAATCCCAACAAAAACATTTCTTGGGAGTCACACCTTCCTCTGCTAGGAGTCTCACCAGCATTAAAGCACTTCGTTACTTGAAGAAGAGCAAAAAAACAAATTGTGAAGCACAGAGAAGTATTAAAACTCAAGCCCCACATTTAGTAGCTACCTATCCTCTGTTGTACTGGTAGGACTCTTCAAAGACTTATCTTCCTAATCCAGACAAGCCAACAAAAAAAGCCAAGGTCAATACTGCCAGCAAGGTATGGAACAAGAAGAGATAATGAGAGTAAAAAAGACTTTCTGGTGCTTTGGCATGAGGGCTCAGAGAGCGAGGCAGGTGAGGGCATCTGCATATGCACAAGCAGAACAATGATGGAAAGGGTCAAATTTCCCCAGGGACATGTTGCAGAACTGAAGAACATTCAGGGGAATGTAGGTGAAATTATAGCTGGCAACCACATTATGAAGGCTCTTGAAGATTGGGATATATCCCAATCTGCAGCACAGGTTAAATACTACCCCAATTTTCAAGTCATTCAGCAAATTAGGACCATTGTATGTGAATTGGAAATTGGGACCACTCTCAAGAAATGAGAGAGTTTCCTGTTTTGTTCCATCCCTTGTAATTGAATTTTGTGACAAAATATGAGGAAGAAGGGAGATAATGTTCTCCTGTCTTTATGTGCTGAAATGTCTTCCAACTTTCCAGTCCTTCCAAATTCCCAATATTTTATTCACATTCTCTTATACCATTGACTGTCTGTGCCTGTTTACATAACTTTCAAGACTGGTAAACATTACACATCTCATAGCTCCTAAAGAAAATATTATGCAAATGGCTGCTGTGCACCAGTGAGCTCCTGACATTACACAGATATGCCACATTTACATAACAGAAAACAATGCTGAGATGAGGGGATGTGAACTATATAAAGATTTTCCCTCTTAACACATCAAAGCTACGCTGAGGCATTTCTCTCTGTTTTAAAGGAGTGAAGAGCACTGATAGCTGCTGCTGTGGATGGCAGCTCTGAAACAGGTAAGAACAATACAGGGCAAGCATTAATGAAGAAAGGTAGGAGGTTTAAATACTTCTTTAAAGTCCAAATGGCTGCTTTTGATGTTTGCTCCAATAAGCAGCCATGCAGCAGGAGCAGGAGGACACAGCTCAGCATCATCTGTCTCTGATATACGGAAATATTTAATGAGCTGAAAAACAAGTCAGAGAAGCTCTCAGGAATGACAGCAGATCAGTGCCAAGAGGCAAAAGCAGGAGACACAATGAAAAAAATCCAGGAGCTGACAGCATTAAAGATCAACACAGACGGCTGGGGAGACAAAACAGCAGAAAGGAGAAGGGGAAAGCCAAATCTCCCATTTCTGGAGCTGGGGAGATGCCAGCTGAGCAATGGCTTCCACTGCCACACATCCCCAGGGAATCACTCTGGGCTCAAACCATAAACAGTGGTCACCCAGACAGGGAAACCAATGGAGCAAACCTGGACCCTTCCCTCACATCCAGGTAGCTGTTTCAGGCCAGATCAGCATTGCCACAGGCCAGGTACAAGGTGGAGGCTCATTCCACCTTCAGGGACATGAAGATGTGCTTCTCCAGATGATGTTTCAAATGGAGGTTTTAAGGAAAGGTACAGACCAGGACATTTGGAGCCCTTTGAGAACACTATGCCATTACCCTCAGAGAGCACATGCTAATAAGTCCCCTAAAAATGCAGCTGCTGGATGCCAAAAACTGCAATCCATGTTCCTGCAAAGTGCTCAGATGATGGGAATTGCTCTGATACTTTAAGCCTGTTGATCACACTGTACAAGTCATGAGGGTGCCTGTTCTTCACAACAGCCTGTACTACACAGGAAGGGCCAACCCAGTCCCTTTCCTGAAGTCAAAACCTACAAAGTACCCTCCTCACAGTGCAAACAGGCTGAGATGCACATGAAGCAGCTTCACCACAAGACCAGAGTCCTTCCACTGACTCTTGGGGTGAAAACAACTTCCATTTTTTCACACATCCCTTCAATGTTCATCTTGTCCTGGTCAGCCAAGACTCTGAAGTTGGAGGCTTCTTCTGAAGGAGAGCAGGATTTCAGCGCAGTAGTGCTGACTTTCTATGCTCCTGTCAGTCTTATTTCACGTTGCTGAGTCAGATTTAAATATCTGCCATGGGTAATAATGCAGTTTATGTTTAGCAGAGGGTAACACAAGTCTTTGTCAGGATTCGGCAGCAGAGCTGAGAAATTGCCCTGTCACGTGCCTGAGCAAATCCTGTTCAGAGTGATTCCCATGCTTCATTTTTACTTTACAGTATCATGAATAATACTGCCTAAAGGCTTGCTAATAAGGATATTCTGAAGGCTTACTGAATATTATTTTCCAACCTTTGACTCACAGGATACCAAACAGGTCAAAATTCAACGTGGAAATCTGTTGCTTACTTAAATGCTGTGGTCTTGCACAGGGCTAAGAGGAACAGGTGGCTTTGGTGAGATCTGAAACTACTGGATTTCTGGCAGAGCAGAGATGAAAGTTGTGAAATGACCTTTCATAAAAGCACTACAGAAAATGAAAACAGTGAGTGAAGTGGGGTGTACAGGGACCAATCACATAGACAGGATCCAGCCCAATTTGTATGACAGGGAAATAGAAGAAAATTTTACTTGAAGAGGACTGGGACTCAGAGCCAGAATTTTAAATCTCAGTAGGATTAAGATATTAGTCAGCCACAAACACAGCTCATAATTCAGCCTCTCTGCAAAATGCGAGCAGATTGCCTTGATACCTCAGGTTTTAGCTTTTATATTTTTCAGATTCTGTGCTGCTTTAGTGTGTACTTCTGAGCTTCATATTGGGGGACAGTAAGCTCTCTTCACAGAGTAGGGAGATAAAGCAATTCCTTCTCTAGCTGGGGACCAAGGACAAATGATTCAAATCTCAGGCACATAAACAACATGGACTGAAGAGAGAAAAACAAAAAGGAAAGGACTTCATAAGCTAAAGCTATAATTAGACAACTAACTTAAATATGCAAATGGACCAGAACTTATAAAAATGTGAGATCCTGTGACCAGTCATCCATTTTTTGTGACTATTTTGGATTCATCTTGGGTGCAGACTTGGCTGGGCTCTTGTGTTGCCCAAGGTGTATCCAATGAGGCCTTTTAATAAATCCCTGCTTTATTCTTTATCTCTGTCTAGCCTAGTTCTAGGTCAGCCTTCACAAGGTATCAGCCTCAGACAGGCTTTCTAACATTTTTTTTTTTCTAATTTTTCAAGCATCTTGAAAGTCTAAGTTCCATCTGCAGAAATAACCAAAGCTTTTGAGGGACCACCACTCATGGAAAGTCACTCAGTGACACCCAATTCCAAAGCATCCAAAATCTCTTCCGAAGAATTTGCTGAGTGACTGGAGTCACCTCCTGGTGGGTGCCCAGCTTGACACACCTCAGGGATGGCTCATTTTCAGCAGGTTTGAACAGCTCCTACATCAAAACTGAGTTATTATATAAGGCCAAGAGCTGACCAGCCCAAATCCATGATGTTTAAAATTATAAATCACTAATGGCATCTTGGGATCTTGCCTATAATCACACACATCACTCAGGGTTTTGAGAACACCACTTCTTCTCCACATTGGACAATGGGTTCAGACCCATGCAGGTCAGTCCTCACACCTAATTTGCAGTGAAATGAGCCACACAAGCTGCCTCACCTTTCCCAATTCAGGTGCTATCTAAAAGTTGGGTGTCTAGTCCCAGCTCATCACCCAGACTCTTTCCATTAGAAATGGAGATAAGAATGGTAAGCAGATAAGAGAATGCAAGACCCTCTTAGAAAATGTTGTATTGTCAGACCCCCTTTTCAGTAAGCAAACATTTAGATTGGCCTTTTAACAAAAGTGGCTCAGATAATTGGGTTAAATTAGTTTAACCATCAGCTTTTCATCACAGGGCCAAAGTCTCTGACAAAACTCCTGAAAAAATAAGAACTCAGAACTCTTGACAGTAATCTAATCTGCAAGGCAGAGCTTTAAAAGCTGAAGTGCTAATGCACTACTGGTTAGGCACATTTTAGATATAGTCTAAGTTGAAAAGTAATATTTTGATTTTCAGAAAGAAAACTGATATTTTCTAAGGAATTTCATTATAATTACACCCTTCCTTATTCATTAAATTTCCAGACCACATAAACAGGCATTTAGTGTCATAGATACTACTGTTCTTTGCAGATGAAAATAAGAAAAATTGAGATAAAAAATGAAGTACAAGGAGTTGAAAATACATCCTGATCAAGGAAATTAGACAGAAATGACAGGGGGCTTGTAACTACTTGGGCAGCAGACATGAGTTGAGATCAGGACTGCTTCTGAGTCAGAAGCTTGTCCAGCACTTTGCAAAGTGAGATCTGACTGCACCATTTCTGGAGATGAAATATAAATTGTAGCAGATGCCAATGACTTCTAAACAGAGCCCTGGGTGCTTTGACATGTGATATGTGCCTAAACAAACACCTTCCAGCAATTTAAAAGCAAAGTGGTCAAACTGATAAAAAGAATCAATTCTAGTAAGATCTTAGGAAATAGGGTGTTCTGCCTATCTCTGAAGAAAAGCACCAGGAAATTAGTTTGAAGTGATGGATCTCTGAGTGCTACTTAACCTGAGGTAAAATAAGTGGGAAAGAAAAAGCAAAACACAAAAAGAGGTGGCAGACAGGGCACTGGATGGGGCTGTGGCATTTGTCTACCCCAGCCAGGCTGAGGACTTTTATCCATGCTGTGCCATTAGGAGGAATAATTCTTCGTTGGATTTGAGGGCACTTGGCAGGTGCTGCAAGCTGGAGTGACACTGGAAGACATGAAAGCTTTTGGACATGGGCAAGTTGCAGACCACCTATGCAGAAACCACAACATCAGGTGTAACCCTCAAGGAGGACCATTTCTGGGCATCACCACAGTGACCAGCAACAAAAACCTTCTGAGCCTGAAGAATGTGTGAGCAACCTATTGTGTTTTTTTAAAAAAAGTACAGCACTAAAGAGGAGCTGCATCCTGTGCAGGAAAAAAAAAAAGAAAAAAAAAATTAAAAAAAAAAGAAGTACAACAAATATTTAAAGATGTTTTCTTTATGAAGGAGGGGGAAAAATCCTGTCAGCACTTCAGAAATAAGTGGCCATGACCTCTTGAACCAGGACAAATAAATCCTGTGTTCAGCAAGGCAACAACAAACCTGGAGGCACTTGTGCAGCCATCACAGGCCAGACCATGGGTAATGAGAGCTCTCAAACATCTCACAAAGCACTACAGCTCCTGTCACAGCCTCCAAGAGCTTCCTCTCCAAAGTAGCAAGTTTTCTCATGTTAATAACAATGATGAGAAGCTGCATGAGATCACTCAGAGACCAAGCAGAGTCAGTCCCTCATTTTCACCAGCACTTCAGCAAACTTCATCTAAGCTTTCCTGAGTCTTGAGACTCATTCTAGTCAGCATCCATTCTAGAGCAAAATAAAACATGTCTGATAGGGACAGAAGAGCTGACAGCAAAAGTTATGAAAATTGCTGTCTCAGCTCAATTCCTGCTACTGCTTTGGAAGATTTCCAGTCTGGTGGGATTACACAAGACTGCTACTCAGAGTGCATCATGGCCCATGTCTTAAAATAAAACATTGATGGGAAAAGCACAGAAATCTGTTCTTTTTCCTGATTTTAGTGGGCTAGAATGTGTCTGCACAGTATGAAGATAATGCCCATAAAAAGTATCTGTGACAAATTTGTATCACTGTGTCATAATCACCTATTCTGAGTTGTTGTACCATGATATCATCAGAACTATGAAAAGAGGTGAGGTGGCAGCTGCAAAGTAAAAAAAGCTTCTGACAGCTGGAAAACATCCAGCCTTTCCTGCTGGAAAGATTTGAGAGAAATCTATCCACTGTCAGTGTCATGGATTTCATGGATACCACACGAGTTTAATTTTCCCACCTCAGCTGATGATCCTGGTGTGGCAGGAGGCACAGGCTTGCTGGATGTCTTGTACACAAAGGGAGCCATTTAAATGTGCTCAAACAGACCTCATCACCACCTGCCATCTAATGCTCACTTTCAGCTACTTTAACTGTTTTCAAAGGCTGCTGGTAAACAGGTAGCCTTGTACAATCACTACCAAATGGACAGAAGAGCAAAGAATAAATGACAGAAGACAATTTGACACTATCCGGGAAGGCCCAAGGATCTAAAGAGGTTTTGCATTTTGACATCTGAGTCAGTAACTTAATGTGATTGCAACAGGATTACTGAACATATCTGAATAAATGCAGCTCCTTGATTTTACTGTCTCCTATCAGGAATCTGGCAAATGTTATTCTTTATGATTAAAATAATACCTTTAATTATGTAAAGTTTTCTAGGTGCTTGCAGGAGCAATACATTTGAGACTATTCTTCCCATGCTCCTGGTGTAGCTAAAGCAAGATCTGTGAAAACTCTCATTCTGCAAAGGTCTGAGAACATTAAAGTGAATCCCACAGACCCAGATCTGGATTAGAGAATTGTACCCCAAAGGGGAAGAGAACACAAGACAGAGCACAGGCAAACGTTAAATTCCACCAAACATCTGTAAAATCTCATGTGCACCATGTACCAGCACTAGAAAATGAGGACTATTTAATTTTCACTAAAATATAAGCAAACCCCTTACCGACATAGCCAGGAGTCCCGCAGGCTGTGGACATCACATCTCCTTTACCCTCCATCTTCGACAATCCAAAGTCACTGATCATGATTTTTGACTCCTCATCCTGGCTGTAGTACAGCAAGTTCTCAGGCTAGAAAGGAGAATAAGCACAATGAGTTTTGAACATGTGAGGTCAGTAACAACAGCTGGTGACCCATGCATTGCATTTGATACAATCCCTAGTCACACCATACACAAACATAATTTGGTTGCCCTAAGCCTAAAGAGTTGTTCTCAAAACCTACATGGAGATCCTCTCCAGATTCCTGTATGGCAACAAATGGAAGACCCTGACACCCTGAGCTTTGAGCAACTTTTCTGGGACAGCAAACTTCTCCTCTGGCACCTCGAATAAGACCTAAGACTAATCCCTTACTTGTTAAATATCTCTGACACATGTTATCTCATCAGAGTGGCAAAACAGAAGGATTCATTCAAAAGCAAGTAAATATGGCAAATCCAGGCAGTGTACTAAAAAATTTTATACAGTATTTGAAAAAAGAAAAAGGAAAACAGGAGGTGTTAGAGAATTTTTGTATCTTCTCCACTAGAAACAAACTGTTTTGAGAGAGGAAATGCCTTTACAGTTAACAGACTTGAAGCAAGGATATTTCAGCTAGAGCTGATTAGGAAAAAATGCTGAAGGAAAAATGTGCTATGGTACTGAGCACAGCAACTTGTTTATGGCAAGAGAAAACAAGGATCACTCCACAAAGCCCTGTGACTTTTTATACCAGAGTCAGGCAGCTTGGAGAGCCCAACCAGCCTCCATCTGCCCCACACAGTCCTGCATCCATGTGTTTTGAGTGTGCTGCTGCTACACAGCAAAGCTCTTGCTGGGTGCTGTGAGAGCCCAGCTCCTCCCCTGCTTAACATCTGGGCTCATGAAAGGGTCCACAGCTGCAGCACTCAGCCTGCTGGCAATGTGTCTTGGACCTTTGGGTCTTCACCTATAAAAGTGATGGGTGCCCAATGTTTCCAAATAGCCTTGTTGGAGTCTTTTGCCCAAAGCTGGTACAAATGCTGACACGCAGCCTGCTGTGTGCTCCAGGAAATGCTGAGGAGCAGCTGCAGCCACACAACATCCTCAGACTCCCTGGGACACATCCAAGCTTGGATTTGTAAGGAGGAGAAACTGCAGTTCAGCAGCACCAGCATCCAACTTCCCTTCTCCATCTGCTCTGGGGAAGGGGGGGTTGAAGGAGTGCTGGAGGGGAATGTCCCCATTCAGGAGGTCAAAGCATTTCCTGGCTCCCCAGCCCCAGCATCAAGTGATGGCTTCATCCACAGGACATGTGGAAACATGGGACACGATGGCCATGGGAAGATCTGCAAGCCACAGCCACAGCTGTGGGCCAGCAGGGCTGAAGTAAAAAGGGAAATTATTTGGTTCCCAAAAATAAATATGCAGTTGTACCATTTATGTTTCTTTCTCATGATACCTTGCAAGACCAGTGCTTTAATTGGTGCTTAACTCTTTTAGGCACTACAGTTTCATGCCATGCTCTGCCCTAGGCTGGAGTCACTCCTAATTTTTACTGGCGCTCTTGTGATCTCCTGAGGGGTCAGTAGACTTGGAATGAATGGAAAAGCAGTTATTTCCTAACAATTTCTGATAACTCACCTCAGGTTCCCACATACATTTAGTAAGGCCAAGAAATCCACACATTTAGAAGTCAAAACTGTTTGAAAGAATTCCGTTTCCTCAAGCTGGTTAATTCAAAAAGCATTAACAATGTGGCTCTGTACCAAGTGGAGCTGCTTGAGCCTTTCAGTCCTTTTGTGCATCCTGGAGTTCCCCTGGACATCACCTGCTGCCATTGCTTCTAATCTGCTCTTGCATTACTTAGATCAGAGACTTGGAGCCCAGACCTGCTTTTACCAACTACAGCAAGTACTATTTTGGTATCTGAATAATCACATAATTACAATAAACAATTGTTATGGATGTTTCACGGGTTGTATTTTTGTAGAGTGGATTCTTTCCCACAGTTTCATTTTGAACCTTACACTTATTTTGATATTTTGAAATCACAAAAAGTTTTATTATATCCCTGTTTTTCTCATCATGGTATGTTTTTGCTAACAGAAATTCACAGCAGGTGTTCCTCATATACTATATTTTATGAGTCATTTTGACAATTGATATGGCACTGACAAAAATCTGCAAACAAAAGAGAGAAAAAGAGCTACTCTTTGCTACGAAATACCACTGGAGAAGGTTGGTTTGATCTAAATTCAGCCTGGCCTTACATAAACTCTGAAAGTAATTTGTACGTGAATTTAATTCCCAAGTCACCAGACCCCATATTTTATTACAGGAACTTTAAAATAAGATTGTTTTTTTTAAATGAGAGGTATAACCTGCTTTAGATTATAAATACAAGAATACCAAGACCTTGTACAATGGAATATCTGAATTAAGAGCTCTTGGAGCTCACTCCAAAAATGCTGGTGGCAGAAAGAAGCCTGAAGTTGTTTCCTAAAAGTTGAATTTGGGAGCAAGATGGTTATGGTAAAATGCAGCAATTCCATACTGGAATTCTGTGGAGCTCTTATAAATATAAGAATTTATGTTTCTATGTTTCTTATACTTCAGCATAAGGGCAGGAAATGAACAGGAGCAGAGGGCAAGGTGTGGAGACTGTAGGAGATGGAAGCCTCACCAGTGCCTCGTTACAGGAAACCCATTATTTGGGACTGTCTGGACTGGTCTGCAGTGCCTCTTGACTCTATTAGTGTTCATTAAACCTTTTTATAAGGCTTATATAAGGCCCATAACCTGTAGCCAAATTCCTCTCTCTTTACAGGGGGAAAATACAAGCTCTGCCTCAACGTCCAAGGAAATTCCTGTTTGGAGCATCCCTCCAAAATAGAACCAGAGGTGTTATTTCCATCACTGAAGTCTTCATTTCTGGCAGTAAACTTTGGCAGAATTAACTATCTCAGGAACTGAACTAACAGTTTTCTTTTGAAATTTGTGGTTTTGTTTCCAGTACCTTCTAATTTATTATTTAAGACACTAAAGTGTTATCAAATCCAAGCCTTTCTACTTGTCTTAATGACACTTAAAATACTGGAAGAAAACAATAAAACAACAACGTTTAGGGAGGGCTTTTTTTTACCTGAAAAGCTGAGAGGTTTAGATGTGACAATATGGTGCAGCTGAAAGGAAAATCATCTAAATATCACATTGACACACAATGGTGCTTAGAAAAACCCTTACAGTTAACAAAAACACTCTTCCAAATGATAGGAAATTGCTCAACTTTCCCCCACATTTGTTACCAGTTATTATTAAATAAAAATAAATCTAGCACAGCAAACCTGCAAAATACTTTATAGCAGTGAATACACCTTAGCTGAGATGGAGTTTCTACCTTAATGTAACATTTTGGGTCTAAATGGCTTTTCCTCACATCATACATGCAGAGCTCCCACTGTAACTGCCCTGACTGCAGAGTCCTCATTAAAACCAATTCCATGGGTGTTGGAATCCAGGGCACAGGGAATTTTTCTCTGCCTGTCCTGAGAAGTCCTGATCCCCAGGAGAACACTGCTTTTAACTTTCATTCATGAAGAAAGCTTCCAAGATTTTGGGATGAATTGGAATCTACAAGTCTGTGAAATAGATAGTAGTATAGTTTATTACAGGGTGGAACACTTAAAGTTTTAGGTTTTTAGTATGGAGGTAGACAGAAAACAAGATGGAGGATTTTGGGTGTTGTATGATTTCCTGCTTGTTCTTCATCTGTTCCATTTTCTGCAGTGTTGGTGGCACAGAGTGATTGGTGAGAAAGAACTGCAATTCAGATGTTGCGTGAACAGACAAATTATTAGTTATTGGTAGAAAGGTAGAAATAAAATAGGTTCTAAGAGTTAATTGGACAAAATAGCTTTAAAAGACCTTGAACCTGTGTGTCTTGTGACTTTAGTACCTTTTCTTTGTATGCTAAGTCTGATATGTAGACTGAACTGAACTGTAGGTGTGCTGAGCTTTTGATAAGAGAAAAATAAACAGCAACCTGAAGACTGAAAAAAACCAAAAGTCCCATTCATCTCTCAATCCTGACACAGAACTTTTTAAGGGGGATCCTTCTGGGGTGGGGTTTCCAGGAGGCTTTGGAGCATCTCTCCTATGGTACCACCTTACTGGAACAGCCAGTGCCGGGGCACACGTGTTTGTTAGGCGCACACAATTACACAGCCTTCACTAACGCTGCCCAGGGCACAGAGTGGTGCTGTGGCCATACCTTGAGGTCCCTGTGCACGATGCCCATGCGGTGCAGGTAGTACACAGCGTCCAGGACCTGCCGGATCAGGGTGCTGGCGTCCTTCTCCGTGTAGAACCCCTTCTCCACAATGCGGTCGAAGAGCTCTCCCCCAGACACTCTGGAAAACACAACAGGAAGTAGAGGTGTGAGGATGTGCTCTGTAATGCCCTTTCTGCATCATTAAAGGATGGTCAAGGCCATGCAGTAGGCAGAGGCAGCCAGAGCAGATATGGGGCTCCCCCACTGTCCCAAGGAGGGCCATGAGGATGGTGAAGGGTCTGGAAGGGAAGCCTTATGTTTAGGGGCTGAGGTCTCTTGGTCTGGTCAGCCTGGAGAGGAGACCTCATTGTGCTCTTCAACATCCTCATGAGGAGCAGTGGAGGGACAGGCACTGGTCACTTCTCTGGTGCCCAGGGACAGGACCCGAGAGAATGGCCTGAAGCTGAATCAGGGGAGGTTTAAATTGCGTATCAGAAAAAGGTTCTTCATCCAGAGAGTGGCTGGGCACTGGAACAGGCTCCCCAGGGAAGTGGTCACAGCACCTGACAGAGTTCAAAAGCATTTGGACAATGCTCTCAGGCACAGGGTGGGATTGGGGTGTCCTGTGCAGGGCCAGTTCAACTCAGTCATCCTGACGGGCCCCTTCCATCACAGCGTATTCTTTGGTTCTCTGAACTGAGTTTGATTTTCTCCAAAGACTGGTCAGGCTATAATGGAAAATCCATCACACATCAGGGAGTGGTTAAAGACCCACCAGCACTTGCAGAGGGAATCACAATCATACCCCAGCAAAAGCCAGGGGAGCAGATCCTGCTTTCCGTGCTGTCCCACCCTAGAGAACTTTGCATAGGCAGTTCCATCTACTGATGCTGGCCCACTCAGGCTGTAAAGCTCCCACCTTTTATGATTCCTTGGGGTTCACTTTTGACTTCACTGACCAAGGCTTGGGGTTTGCCCCAGAGGAATGATCCCATTCTTTCCCCACTAGAGAGTGAAATGCATTCAGGGGTTGCTGCCACTACCTATAGAGCATTAGTTTATTAAAGTAGCCTGCACTTCTGACAATTTTAAATGCTCTCAGAGGCCCCCTCCTTTACTCACACACATATGTATGCTCATTTATCTGCAGTCACAAGCTCTTTAGTCAGAGCACAGCCTCTGCCTGGCACTGGTAGGATACAGTTATTGATGAGGAACAGAGATTATCAGTGCAATTCATCACCAGATGACACAAATGAGGAAAGTATTCCACAACTCAAAGAGGAAAGAAAATAAAACTTTGACATCCCACTATTTAATGTCTCCTCTACTGCATTTTTTTCCCTGCCTTGCTAGAAATAACACGTTCTGAACCCAATTTTAAATAAAGAATGGCACATTAAAACTCCCTGGAGGATTATCTGAGGAAACAAAAGAGGAAAGAAATGTCTGAGTAATTGAAATAATAAAACTGTCAGCAAAAAACTGCCCTACTAGGGTAAATAAAAGATTTCCATTTTAGCAAGCAAAACCTATTAAAAAATAAAATGTATGCGATATGTTCCTTCAGCAAGTTACACCACTTAGCATATCATAAATAGCACAGTAAAACTTTCTTTAAAAACAAACCTAATAAAGGGAAAATAACAAATTATTACAGTCATTAAATGCATATGGACTGAGAGCTTGCCATTACACGAACACTAGGTAATTCAGCCACTCCAGGCAATAATCTGCTTGAATAATAACATGAAGTCACTTCCTAGGGAAGTTTGGAGCCTGAATGGGAGAGAATGCTACCACTAAAAATGAACACATTCAGCTCAGAAAATGAAAAGCAACCTTGGAAGAAAAAGAAAGAAACCAGATAATCCTTCTATTAAGTGCTAGGCAAACAAAACAGTTTACTAACTTACTGGCACTATATTGAAACTGCAGGAAAGGTGAAGTCCACCCAGGGTCTGAAGTCCACCAGCAGCCTGAATTAAATCCCCTTCTTTCCTAGTTTCTCAAAGCAGGAGTTGTATTTCTCACATACACATATTTATACATAGATATGTGTGAATACACAGCGTGCTGCTCCAAGCCCTCTGGGCCCAGCCCGTGCTGTGCCCTGCCAGGGAGAGCAGACACACCTCACCCTCACTGCTCACTGAAGGCAGATACGATTTTATTGAATATGGCTCCTATTAGCTGACTGTCTTTATATTTCCTTTGCAGTCTCTTTGTTTCCTGTGGACTGATTGCACTGAAAATTGAGCCCACGCAGTCATTAATATCACTGAATACAACACATTTCCCCATAAAAATGCAGTGTTTGCTGTTTTGCACTTTTATACAGTTACTTTTGTTACACTCAAGCAATGGACTGCTTTAGTAGATACCAATTTACATCACGTGCTTTCCTGCACAAGGAAACTCTCCTTTGATCTTTGTGGAGAGTGTATTTCCACAAAATATTTTTCACTAAATTGACAGAATTTCCTTCCATGCCAGCTCACTCCCTGCCCCTCTTATGCCTCATTCTTTAATTGAAGGCTTTTCTTAGTCAGATTTAGTCCAGTGGATCTACTTGTACCCTGGCTCAATCTGTTTATAATTTTATTTCAACACATGGAAAATATTTGCAACCTCTTAAATGATGCACTGCAAACCAGAGCTTAACCCAAGCACTCAGGAGCAGCCCTTATATTTGCAGGTACTTGTTTATTGAGAATGTTGCAGCATCCCAGGTACATGCAGAGAGCCAAGTGCTTCTCTTTATTAGTGTGGTGACTCTGTGTTATGGTGCATTACACATTTGCACTCACCTCTAGGGTCTCCCCGATGAGGGCAAGATTCCTGGCTGAGTTCCACCTCCCTGAGATGCTCTTCAACTCACACCCAAGGTCATGGTTACTTTCCATATGGAGCTTATGTCCTTATGGCTTTTCTCCTCCAGGACAGGGTTAACTCAAACACGATGTCATTGGGAATGCCACTCCCTGCATGGCACCCAGGGACTGACATAAATCAGTGCTGTCACAGGAGTAAACCAGCAAAGGCAGCTGTGGGAGAGCATCTGAGCTCTAAACTCATGGTGGAGATGTGGCCTGTTGCTGGTCTTGATCCCAACCCACTCTGCCCTGCTGAGCTGGGACTTGGCATTTGTTCTGAGCAGACCTGGGCACTCATAAAGTGCTGCTGCAGTTTGTTCCAGTCTTTAATACTCTGGAATAATTATTTTCTCTTTAATGGAACCATCCAGCTTTGCCCTCTCTATGGCAATTTTGAAACAGAATTGAAACTGCAGGCAGTAAAAGTAGAATTAAGTCTTTGTTTTAAAGGAATTTAAGACAGAATTTTCTGTCCAGAAAGAGAGAGTATTTGGTAATTCAGGGAGGGATTTCTCATTAGTGGAAATTAGAGGACTGCTCCTGTCTTGCAGCTGGCACTGGCTCACAGAGCTGGACACACAAACAACAGCAAAAGGAACCTTTTTCCCCTGATGATTTTGATCTTGGTTCCCAGCAAAGAAAAAGTCAGAGGACAACTAGCCAAGTTCAGCTACCTTAAAAGCATTTAACTCTGGAGCAGCTCAAGTGTCATGCTGTGATCCAGGGCAGCTTCAGCCCTGCCCAGGGACTCAGAGTTGGTCAAAACTCAGCAAAGCAGCCACAACTGCCTCTTCTGTATGGACGTGCCAGCTGGGGCTTCCTGGATGGAACGTGTGGCTCCAGCCCTTGGTTTTCTCAGCAACTGAGCAGTGGCTTTTCCCTGGTTCTCCAAGCAGCTGGGTAAAAGCCCAGCACTTGGAGAAGGAGCTGACCCAAGTGTCCCCATGGCACATGGAAACCCCAGAATATGCCTTGCCTGCCTCCAGCAACAAGAAACAATTTCAAAACAATGACCAGAAGAATAATTTAGTTTAGAATGAAAAAAACATGACAAGACCCAGCTATAAATGCAAATACTTTAACTCCTACTACATCTTTCACCCGAGGCTACGTGCCTTTAGTACATATTACTGACTAGGCACATGGAAAAGGCCAGAACAAACATTTGAGGTAAAAGGAAATAGGATTTGAGGGGAGGAGGGCAGTCACTGCCCTGGTCCTGCTGGCCACACTGCTGCTGGTACAGGCCAGGATGTAATTCCATTAACACCCAGTTTGAGGAAGGACAGTAGAATCCAACTTGACCATGTGATAAAAGAGACATTATCTGCAATTCCACTGGGGAAACAGATTGCACTCTGTTTCCAGGGTTTCCTGAGATAAGAGCTTCCAGATTTAGTGTTTCATTAAGGAGACTTCATGTATTGATCATGCAGATGATACAAATCTTTCAGAGGACCTAGGTTGGTGATAGGAGTGTAGATGTAGGAGTTTGCAATAAATTCCTACATTTCTAATTCCTGTATTTATAATATTTTATTTTCCTGGCTGGATTTGGGGGTTTTGCTTCTTGTTTCTTCCCAGTTTGATGTTTAAATGCAGATCTAAACCCCCAGCACAAGCTGCCACACTGAGTGGCTCAGTTTAAGACAGGTTTCAAAAAACTTTGAAAATACCAATGGTTTTGTATATGGGCAAGCTACCTTGTTAATTGGGCTCTCAGTGTGCACACTGTTGGCTGAACACCCTGCACAGACAGTAAAAAAGGACCCTGAAAGACCTTTCAATGCTCATTAGAGGCAAAAGAGAGGTCACTCTAACAGTGTCCTAGTAATTACTCAGGCTCTGTTCAAGGATTGGTGTCAGTCCTTGACACTACAGTTTCCATATTTGTGCCTTTTCTAATTTATAGATGTAACTCATGAGAGACGAGGAAACATTTCAGCATTACAGAATTCACAGAATTCACAGAATGACTGGGTTGGAAGAGACCTTCAAGATTATCAAGTCCAACCCATGCTCCAACACCTCAACTAAACCATGGCACCAACTGCCACATCCAGTCTTTTTTAAAACACATTACTATTACATTTAAACACATTACTATTGCTCCTTCCCTTTACATTAACCCATTTCACCATCAGTTCATCAGGAAAGAACCAAACTGGCAAACAAAAAAAAAAAACAGACAATGCTGCAGGTAAAGAGAAAGGGCATTATTAAATTTTTTCCAAAGCATCCGATTCCTCTGCAGCACTGTCAGGAAAGCAGAAGGTGCAATGTTTCAAAGAAGTACTTTGATGAAAAATGAGAACCAAACAAAAACTCCCATGCAATTTAAGGCCCCTAAACTCATAAACAGAAAACAAGAGGCCATCTCTCTGAATTTCTGGTGTTTTTGCCAGCAGAGTGAAACTTGCACCTGCACACTGCAGGTCATGGTACCAGGTACCTGCTGGACTATCACCTCAGTGGAGCTGCCTGGTGGGGGACATCCCCACATATGTTAGCTTTCAGGTGAATAAATAAATGAATAAAAGATCAAATAAACACTGGAATTAAAAATAAGTTAGTCATATTAATGTGTTCATGTTACCCTTTCTTTCTCTTGGTGGGACTCTCTGTGTGTACAGATAAATCCTCTCATTTCTTCACCCCTGCATTCCCCACTGTTACCAAGTGTAGGAACCTTTCTGCTTGTTTTAGGAGCTCGAAAAATAACACCCTTTGAAATATCTTCATTGACTTCTTTGCCATTTGGCAAAATACTGATGCTTTTCTTCCTCTTTTGTACTACAGGCTCGAATTGCTCTGGATCATTTACTCCTTGACAGTTTAATTGCTTTTTATCAGGAGTCTTATTGATGAACTCATCAGTGGTGGATTTTCATGAAGAATCCAAGCAAAGCTATTCAGAGCTTGTTGGCTTTTCCCTCCAGAAGAGTGTTAAGTTCACCTGATGCTTCCATGCAGCTTAAGATGCATTCTCCACAGGACAAGTCACCAAAGCACCATACATCATACTGGGTTAGAAGAACCACCCTGTAAAGGCAGACACATCTCTAGGGATTCACTAATACTGTTTAAACTTGAATATTGGGGATACTAAACAAAAAAGAGGACTGATATCAGAAATTAGAGCAGGAGGCCTCCCAGGACAGTATGAAAAGTAAGTTAAATATGAGCATTACCCTAGAATTGTGAGCAGCTTATCTATCAGAAGTTACATATTCACAGTTTCCTACAATATAAATCAGAAACAGCACAGAACTCAGCATGAAGCTGAAGTGTGAGGGGAGATAAGAAAGATTGAAGGGACTATTCCTGAGAAGTTCTGCCTTTGAGTATTAGATTTCTCTAATGAAGGAATTCTTATTAAGACAAATAATTCAGTTTTTAAATGTATTTTGTTTTTAATGGAAGGCTTTTCTGTTTGGCTTTAAAATTCCTCTGCATTGTGAAAAATGCATGAGAACCAGAAAACAAACCTGGCCAATGTGGTATTTGAAAGGAAAGAGAAATTTGCCACCCTCATCTCATTGTTCAAATGAAGCAACACATAAAAGGAAAATGAGTAAACAGATTAATAGATTTTAGACCTAGAAAGGAACATTATGATTATTTAGTCTGACCTCTTGCAAATAGAAGTATGTGATGAAAATTCTCCTTGTACCAATAATCTAGAGTGTTAATCAGGCAGGGACAGATATTGTTACAGAATTACTGTACAGCCTTCAGAGATTTGCTTTATTCAGTAAATATGTCAGAAAACTGCCCTGGCTTTCTCATTTGCAGCACATCATAAAATATACAGCTTGAAAAAGGCGAGGATTTTCCTCATTATTGTATCTTTAAATCACCCAGCTTAAAATCTGCTGGTAACATGAATATATACTCCAAGGCCACTAAAGAAAGGACACAGGATTAGTTTTGGCTTATTTTTCTAGAATGCA
This sequence comes from Lonchura striata, assembly GCF_050655825.1. Classification (NCBI taxonomy): domain Eukaryota; kingdom Metazoa; phylum Chordata; class Aves; order Passeriformes; family Estrildidae; genus Lonchura; species Lonchura striata. The sequence goes on from NC_140741.1 coordinate 70,127,779, forward strand.
GGAGTGTGCATATGGCAGGGAGGGATGGATAGATGTTAGAACCATCTCCTTTATAGTTCTATTAATTATTCAGGCTGGAAAAGACCTTCAAGAACATCAAGCACAACCTTTGACCAAACGCTACCATGCCCACTAAAATATATGTTGAAGTGCTACAGCAACTCCCTTTTTGAACATTTTCTGGGATGGCAACTCCACCACTTCACTGGACAGCCTGTTCCAGTGCTTGCCAATCTTTGAGCGAAGAAAATTTTCCTCATATCCAACCCAAACCTTCTCTGGTGTGACACAAAGCCATTTTGTCTTGTCCTATCAAGAGTTTCCTGGGAGAAGAGATCTCACCTCATTACAGCCTTCTTCCAGGTTGTGTAGAGAAAATGCAATGCAACATTGCATGGTATTTAATCTGGTTTTTCAGCCCTTTCACCACTGTGATGATGGCTCCTCCAAAGGGCTGCTCTCCACCCTGAGGGGTTGTTTGGGAAACAATTGGGCAAAAATGCTGTGGACATTTTTCTGAACCAAACTGAGCAAACTAATTTTCCTCCTGCATTAAAAGTTTCGTGTGACATTTGCTGAGCAGCTGTAGTGAGGTTGTGCTTTGGAGAACAGACCTCTGTTTCCACTGGGGCAAGACTCTGAAGTCTCTGGAAAGCTCTGCTCAGGGATGTAGCACAGTTTGGCAGTTAAAGGAGACAGCATTTTCCTTCACAGAATCCCTACTGCAGAGATCTTTTGAGGTCCATGATTATTCAAGGTCAATGCTGTTTTGTTTTATTCAATTTTTTTTTCCATATTCAAAGAGTCAACATTATATTCAAAATTTCTCCATGTCCTATCAGCTGTAAAAGGTGTGACTGAATCAAAGGCAACCAAATGACAAAGGACATCAGGTTTTAAAGTCTTTTATGATTACACTATTCTTATGACAGCCCTTTAAATGCCAGCAGCCCTCTTGCCCCTGTCTGTGCTCATCCCCCCAGGCAGTGGTGCATGGATAGATGGGACCTGCCAGTGGCAGCAACACTCCCTCAGTGCTGCCATCATGACAAGGCACAGGAGAGAAGCCAGTGCTTCCACTGAAAACACCACCATGCAGTCAAATCCTAAAATATAATCACAAATTTGCACATTTCCATCACTCTGCTGAGGTTTGCAAACACCATGATGTGCAGAAGATGGGCACATCCTTTCTTCCAGTCTTCTGAGCATCTACAGTTTGATTGGCACCTCCACAGGAATCAAGGAATCATCCTGGGATTAGCAAGTGGATCACACTCAAGCGGGCTCCTTGTTAGTTGAAAAAGGAGCTGTGGAGGGTGTTGAAACACTGGCACACGTTCCCAGACTGGGGTGGATGTCCCATCCCTGGAAACATCAAAGGTCACATTGGACAGGGTTCTGAGCAACCTGATGTAGTTGAAGCTGTCACTGCTCAGTGCAGGAGGGTTGGACTGGGTGACATTTGAGGTCCCTTCCAACCCAAACTATTCCAAGATTCTATGACAGAGGTTGGCACTTCAGCCTGTTTATCTTCATGGTTCTACATTAAATGGAAAGGCAAAGCTGCAGCCCAACAGTGGTGACTTTTACCTGTCACATCCCTGCAAACAATGTACTCAGCAGTGAAAAAACCAGCATTTTTTAAAATGTCATTAAAAAATACACAGTATGTATTAAATACCTCAAAAGCATCATTTTAAAAGAAGGAATTGATCACTGGTTTATTCACTTCAATATGTGGGATGTCAGTAAATCAGTCCACTCTTGCTCATTGTGTGTGTGTGCATATATATGTGTGTGTGTGTGTGTGTGTGTGTGTGTGATCTTGTTGCCTCAATTTTATTCACTTTGCTTCTAGAAAACAGAAAAGTACAGCTCTGGAGACAAACCACTGCTCAAAACACATTTTCCAGTATCTAAGGGCTGGAACAATGTATTTCCTAACTGCTGTCTTATTCCTCCATCTCTCCATAAAATTAGTGGACAGTTAAAATCTGGAGGAGATTCTTCACCTGACAACAATTTAAAACTAGGTCATGTTTCACCACTAATAGGTTTGGTTTCTTTTCCTTTTCACTTGTTTTCCAATGGAAACCAACCTGGATGTCCTGCCAATATTAACTAGGAAGAACAGACCTAAAAATAATTAAAACTGATGCAACGAAAATGGATACTGTAAATTACACAATAGATAGTAAATAACTTTGAAATATAAGGTGAATGCAGCACTGATAATTGTACTAAATAACAGAAAGGAGCACAGGAAAGTGCAATAAAGTCACTCTCAGCTGGAGCTGAAACAGCCCAGATTTTCACTGAAATATATTTAATAGAAATTTGGGGTGGTGTGTATATTCCTTCTTCTGAGATTGACTTTTTTTCCCTTTGCTTTCTCACAAGCAAGTTTGCAGGCAGATATCATCAGAGAAATAGCCAATGTAAAGACAGTATTGCCTGATATGTGTCTCAGTGCAGAAAGAGCTTTGAAAACTCTTATATCCCCTGTATCTCACATAAATTCTACTTTTTTTCAGCTTATTTGTAGGATGCACAAGATTGAACTGTCCCTTTGTCCTAGAGAAATACAACCCTGAAAAATTTATTTTGAACCAGAAAAAAAAAAGGGAGAAATACTCTCAATTGGTCAAGATATATTGTTGCAAATATCAACTTTCCAAGTAGCTTGTAGAAACAATAAATTGCAAGGTAAATATTAAAACCAAACAGACCAACTTAAAGTTATATAGGTATCTTTTATGTTTTATCAAACTGTTGCAACAACTATATATACATTTAAAATGTCATTATTATGCTCTCCAGCTTTTGAGTGCCAAGAAAGTTGCAGAGAATTGATAAACTTCAGAATGCTAATTGTTTATAATGAAATATTTCTTAAGAAATGTACAAATAACTCAAGTACAAGAAAAAAGTCATTTTATTCTATATGCACTATTTTAGAATATACATTTTTCATAAATATCAGGAAATACACATTGGAGTTTAAATGTATATTGAAGTTATCAAGGACAATTCCCTGAAATACTCGGTGGCCATGAAAAATCAAGCAGAAGGTTTAGGAGAAAAATGAGTGCAAAACAGAAAATAATTTGTCCTCCTAAACATTCATGGAACACTCCCACCTTCAATAGTTTTGACAAAGTTCATCTCACCAAATTTTTCAAATTTAGACAATAAGCACCTGTATGGGTGCTACCACACTCCTCTCCTCCAGCCAGCACAAGGAAGGGAGCGTATCTAGGGTGTGAGGAGCAGAAATGTCCATTTCTGTGTTCGTTTGGACAAATCCCAACTTGATAATCCCCATGGAAAGAGTCCTCAAGATGCTTTGGCCAAAACTATAATCAAACCTGGGGAAGTACAGAGAGGAAAAGCAAGCAGGACCAGAGAGCCTCTCTGTGAACAGAGAGAATGTGTTTTAGAAGGAAAAGAGATGGTAGAGAAGAACACGCTACAGAATCAAAGATCCACAGAAACATGGAATTATTTAGGCTGGAAAAGATCGCTAAGATCACCAAGTCTGACTGTTAACCCAGCACTGCCAAGTCCACCACTAAACCAGTCATGAGAAGGATGGAGCGTGGACAAGGGAAATATAAATAATTGTTCCACAGCACAGATAAGAAATGGGGGACCTAATGGAATTAGCAGGTTGTGGATTTAAGACAAAAGCCTTTGTCATCTGAAGAGCCATCCTGGAACAGATGAATCTTTGGTATGACCCAATACAACTGCACTCACCTTCTTATGTTTATGCTCATCAAATTAATTATTGAATTATTTCACTCAGCTCTGGTCTGAGTGTGCATACCTACATTAAGGGAGTCTTTTGATTCTTTCACTTAAATCAAATACGACAGATTCATAGATTTAAAAACCTTTATGATAATCTAATCTGACTCCAGACAAAACAAAGGCAGTACAATTCTTGCCTCTGATCCATTGCTCCTGGCTGGACAAAAGACTATCATTTAGCAGTGTAGACAGGCTTGACTTAGAATATATCACTAATCCCTTGTCTGCTCTGTCCAGCAGTTAATTACACACACTGACTAATTACACTGAAGTTTTTTTTCCAATGGTAATTTCAGATGTTCTGTCACTGGAGTCCTTTCAACACTGCCTGCAGACTTTTTAGCTGTATTAGAGAAACTTTATTTAGGTCTTGGTAACCTCATTCTTTTTGCTTCTATCTGAAGTTTCTCCCCAAAAAAGTTATATTCAACAGCCACCTAAGATATCCATTGAGAAGAGCTAACTAGAAGCTGAGTGATGCTCATTTCCAGTTCTCCATTTGGAATGTTAAATTACCATGTTAAGAATCTTCATTTACATATGCATCAATAATAAATTATCTGTTCCTGGACAGGATATTGACCAGTACTAAGTACCTGTATTTCAGAATTGAATCAAATATAGCATAAACAGAATGTACAGTTTTCAATTGCTTACTTCTCAACATCATTTAATCACTCTGCTTCATCTTGTGAGTTTATCTCACTGCTATTCAATCAAGATATTCTTGTTTTCCACAGTGAAGAGTGCAATTTTGAGTGGTGTAGAGACACACCAATCTAATTCCTTACAGCCTGGACGCAATCTCAGCTAAATAAAACTTACACGACTGTTAAGAGCAATACTATATATTTAGCCAGTAAATTCAGTTTCAAGGGGGCAGTTTGTAATGTCACTGAAGGAACAGGAGAAGCAGATAGTTAATTTGGAAACCTAAGGATTGTACATAAATTGATTAATCTTCTGCCCAGTCCCCTCTAAAGGGGGACAGGGTGCACAGGACATGGTGAGTGAAGATGAGCCAGATCACACCTGTCAAAAACAGTTTATGGCAAACACACTGGTCTAAATCCCACTGCTTCAAACCCACTGTAACCCACAACTGCTGAGCTCTGCTCGATGTGCCCCACCTGGGGCTTTCACCTACGTATGAACCCCAGTTTTTCACGTCACCCACTCCTTCCCAGCTCCCTCCACGCACAAAGCCTGTGAGTGGGTTCATGATGCTGCTTGTGCATTGCTGAGGGGCCAGGAACAGCACAGGCAACTAAAGTTCCATGTTTATTTGCAGATGGCCAGCTGCCCTCTCCCATTAACAACAGCTAATTTCCAAACTGAGCCCTTTGCACAGATAAGGCACAGCAGGGACCAGCAGGACCTGCTGATTTATTGTGCTTTGGCTGGAGGGTGGGCAGCACAGATATTCTCTCACGGCCTTGAGGGAAGATTTATGATGTACAAAAGAGGCAGTTTCTTGAAAAAAAAAAAAAAAAATCATCTGGTCCTAATTCTTGATACTCTCAAAAAACTCCTCAGAATTCAGGCATGTGAAACAGGATGGCTCATGTGACTTCTGCTCTTCAACTGCCATGGGATGAGCTCCTCAAGGAAATGCTGTCCATGGCAGCCCCAGGAGAGATGAGAGGAATGAGGCACCACCAGCACTAAATGAAACACAGGCAAACCTGGCCAGCAGAGAGAACAGCTTCCAAAAATGCTGGGAAATCATGAGGGAAACCAGCTGGGCATGGAAGGGGCAGGAAGGGAGATCCTGCCAACACCCTGTGCTTGCTCAGTCTGTGTTAGCTGCTTGGCACTAAAACCAGGTACCACAGCCACACAGATTTACTGCTTTTATTCTGTGCAATAGTTGAATTTACTGTCTTTAGAAGGAAATAAACTCCAGCCTTCTGGGAAGGCAATTACTTGTTGAAAGATCTAGTAGGAGCAGAGCCCACAGAAAAGAAGGTTTCCAGAATGTCCTGCATAATACAAATGTGCCCCAGGGTTTCTTTTAATAATTCTTCAATTATTGCCTTGCTGGTGTCTGTTTTAGTCCAGGCCATAGAGATGTTTCTAATGGAAATCATCAATTCATCACAGAGACAATTTCCAAGAATATAATCACAGAGATGAAAACAGACACATGCTCATGCTCATAATGAGGGCTACAGAAAAAGTGGGAAGATTTTATGATCCTGTTATTTTTAATGGCAGCTATTTGCTCCTGTGTCTTAACAAACTAGGCTGGACAACTGCCAGGCATTCTGGTTTTTACTGGGACTGTCCCTTGGCCTGGGGAGAGATTTTAAATATCCATTTATACATTATTGCTCCAAGGCTGCCATCTATTCTAACACTTTACATTTTCCTTGACACAAAAAATGCAAGGCTTCAGCTATTTCTTCGTTAATCAACACAAGTAGCTCCACAGTAATTTTATTTTCAAGACAGAAGAGTGAATCGATGCCAAGAAACCAACCCTCACAAGTCACGCTCAGTATTTTAGGAGTTTGTGTTACAATTGCCTTGTCTATTTCTGTAATATTTTTTAATGGATGGATTAGTGACAAGCTGTAAAAGCTTATGTTTGTAAAAAGTAAACCCATGATTGATACAACAAAGAATCAAAATTAGCTGGGAAAATGGAGAAAAGATTAACCAGACTATCTCACATGCAGAAATTTGTAGAAGCTACATCCAGCAACGAAAGTCCACCACAGTGCTGTTCAAAGACTCCTCTCTCTCTCCAGCAAACACCTTGGTCATCCGCTGGGCCAAGGCACAGTGATACTCCGGCCCATCCCACTCAACAGCATCCCAAAAATCTCTCTCCAGGAGTGGCACCTCTAAGGCAGCTTCTGGAAAGCCACACCACCAGGCAGAGTGGGCAAAAAGTGAAAACATGGACTTCATCCCCCTCAAGTTCCCCAGCCTCCAAAGCATCCAACAAGATTATCCCAAAGCCTCAAAGACACCTTGTTGATGATTCCTGTTAGCCATGGAAAGTTCTCCTTGAACCCTGCCCCCAAGGCTTGGAAAGGATTTAATTTCTCCATGTTTCACATTTCATACTTAAACTGGGAGGTGTGAGATGTTCAGGATCACTGCACTGATCCGTAGAAACACAAAGGCATGGCCAAGGCAAGAGCTTCACCTTGGGTATCTGCCTTTAACCTTTGCTCTGCCACACATTTCTTCTGCAACCTTGGGCAAGGCAGTGAAGGATGACTCTAAAAAGGGATTTAGGTCCTTGGAGAGGGAATTAGGGTTTGGATAACCCAGGTGCTGCTGCTGCCAGCACGTCAAGGTGTGACAACTGTGAGCAGCAAAGCTCCCAGGACTTGGGGCTCAAGCTCTGACCCTTGTTCCAGATGTAAGAGAAGAGAGGGGAATCAAGTCAATACATCTAGCACTTGGAAAGTGCCCTAAACCACAGGATGCTTTCCATACTTCCATCTGAAAATATTCCACCTCTCAGAAAATAATTCAAGACTCCCTCAGCAGCATAACACTTCCTCAGCACCGTGACTGCTGTACTGATGCCAGTGTCATGGAACAGTAACAGGGCCCATTAAAGTCAATGTCAGTTGTTCCCTTAACCTTTGTAGGGAGACAGATTAATCCCTTCAAGAAATATGTTCATCCTGTCATGTTTTTATGAGATGGTAATCTTAGTCCATGTCTTCCATGACTAAAGGAAAAGTCACCATGCTGACTTTGGCCTTGCAGCTGGAGTGTCTGTCCCTCCAGCAGGAAAACCAGGTGTATTTATGCAATGGAAGGAGCCATTCACTCTCACCGTGTGTTACAGAAAACAGATTTCACACTGATGATTTATAAAGTGCTTTAGGCAGCCCTTAAATAATGAGTTACAGCCAGGTATGAACATCCAAAGCCACTGATGAAAAGGCTCTCCTGCTCTTGTTATGTTATTTTTGCTGCTCTGGTTGCTAGAGCTCAGCTCCCTGGTCCAGGTCCTCAGCCCAGTGCCAGGATTGACCTGTCTCAGTGCCACAGATGTCTGTTTTCTATTTGGCCTGTGGTATTCCCTGTGCAATATTAAAATGTCATCAATTCAGTTTAATAGGCCAAGTAAAGGCCTTAGTCAACCATTTAATAGCTAAGTAAAACACAGGGCAAATGCATATCAGTCCAGGGACTGCATTAAAAGTTTAAGGGTTCAATTAAGAGGCATCTCGCTGGTGTGTTCTCAGGAGGTTAGGAAAACAGAAATGCCAAATGTTTCCCCTGTTGCAGCTGTTAAGCACCAGGCTGGAAACCCCTTGTTAAAGTGCTTTTTGTTACAGTGCTATTCCAGTATATTAAAAGAACCTCTGTATAATACTCCATTAAAATAAGCTATTTACTGCAAAAATGGAGCTGATATTTATATGATTTGGGGTTTTTTATAATTTTTTTTATTGTTGTTGTGCTGCAAGGTCCTGTCTTAAGGGCCACCTGGATGCAGAGGTGCCCAACCCTCCCACAAGGCAATGCCTGATAGCCCAGTGCTCCCAAGGCTGAACGTTCTGACACAAAACCAGCTGAGCTTGAGTTTCAGAGCTGCCCAAAGCCCTGTTTGAAGATGCAGAACCAAGCTGCATTATTACAACTTTTTCTATGGTTTGGCATCCTTAAGGACATGGTCACCCAGGAGAAAGAACATGTTAATTAATAAGTGTTTTCAGATTCAAGCAGACACTGACAATATAATGGATGAACAATATTGTTGCAGAATAACAACCACATCCCAAAACACCTCAGCTTGCAAGAACAGACATCCCTTGGGTTGAGTACAAGAAATCCAGATTCTGGGCCTCAAACTGATGTGTTCATCACATAACCATGGTGTGTATACCCCACACAGACACCACCACAAACCTGACCCAGCAGAGAAAATGGCATTGCTGCTGCAATAAGGTTGTCTTTGCAGTGTTAGACCCAACCTGGGATCACAGGTTTCTGCACTGGACCTCTTGGCCACCGTGAGATCAAGTGCCCACAAAAGATCAGGCTGAAATGCCATGCAAGGACTGAGAAAAAAAGCAGCAGCTCCTTGGTGGAGCAGTGAGATCACAAGACTGGGCTTGCTCCAGAGACAGACGGCACAACAATAGTCACGACTTCTGCTGCCTCGTTATTTATAGGCACAAAAATGTGGATCATTTAGCAACTCAGAGTGAGCTGCCAAACAGAGAGAGAGACAGCAGCTGAACCCACTGCTGAACAGTCAGCCGTGGCTCAGGATATTCCCTCCTGCAGCAGCAGATGCAAATGCTGCAGGGCAGCAGCTCTGGGACAGGACGCTGCAGTTCTGCTGGCATCTGGTCCATGCTGGCACATGAGCCACCAACCAAGGCAAGATGGTAAATTTCAATATCCATACTGAAAAGAGCAGTGAGATGCTGGGCTTTGAATCCCTGCAGTCAACTGGCATTATATCCCCTGACTAAAAAGAAGCTTTGATTTTGGCCCTAAGGTACTCAGACAACAGATGGGACAGAATATAAAGATGTGATCCCACAAATACTCTGTGAAGAACCCCAGCTGCAGGGAAAGGCAAATGTAACCACCAAGAAAAAAACAGATATGAGTGACTTCAGCAGGTCCCAACACAGTGAGTGAGGTACTACAGACTTTGCAGGTCTCCTCTCTGCCACGCTGCTCTGCTCTGTCACTCTGATGAAGGTTTCCTCTCCTGGTTTAGGCTACTGGTGATGGTCAGAGCTTATGCACTGTGCTCCACCTCTCCTCACAGTTCACTGATTTGGGGAGGTCACCTTGTCCCCCTGCCCTCATCACCCAGCTTGGGAAATACCCATCACACAGTGCTGGGGGGTTCCGACCACAAGCTGCCACCACCCTCATACTGAACACAACACTGAAACTGAACATTGGGAAGAATTAACTTATTTTTTGTTTATTTTCTGTAATTTGGTACAACTAAACCCAAATATCAAACATATTTTCAAATAACAGTCATGCTGGGAATATATCACAGGGCACAGTGCAAAAGCAACCAAAAATTCAAACATTAATGCTTTTTATTAAACAAATAAAACACTTTGACAAATGCCTCAGAGTCTACAAATTATTCTCAAAACTACGCAGAACTACTTTATGTTTCAGGTTTGGGGCATTGTTTAAAATTTACTGTAGTGCTGTTTTTTGAAAAGTCAATTTATTTCACCCTAGTGTAGATTTAAGACATCAGAGAGCCATCTGGTGGTTTGATTGCCTTCTAATTAAAATTCGTCTCTTGGGCTCTTGACTTCCTCTGATGCAGAGCTAAGTTGTCTGCCCCAGAGCATAAAAGCAGAAAAATTAAGAACAGTAAGATGTGTGAAAGAAAAAATTAAGTATACAGAATTTCAGAAAATATTTTTGCCCTTGATTTGTAAAAGTGAGCAGTTCACAAAACACTGGTGATGTGTTTTCTCTCTGATTTATCTTTTTCACAAGATTAGAAGTGGACTAAAGTTTCACAAAAATCATCCTATGATATAAAAAGAAAAGTATTAAGTAAGCCTATGCTGCATTTCTATGGAATTGTTGTTTTGTTTCTTAGAAAACTTCACTGTTTTCCCCTATGATTTCATAAATATTGAAAGAGAACTGTATCTGTGACTTTGGAAATACAGAAAACAAGGAGGAAAAAAAGAGAAAAACCTCAGATACTAAAATTAAGCATTAAGTTGATTCAGGCATTCCCCTGGCATTTTTTTTCCCAGGAGGGAATCAAAGCCCCATCACCAGGGTCTGGGGTCCCAGCCTGGCACTGTCCCCAGGCACAGAGATCTGGAACCCGCAGAAGCTGCAGCTCCCCTTCCTCTTGGACCTGATCAGGTCTGTGTTAGGAGTGCAGGAGTCTGGCTGCCAAACTCACCTTGCCCAGGGCTCAGCAGAGGCAGAACTTGATAATTTGGCTAATTAAGTTAGTGCCAAGCTCATTACTGGTCAGAGACTGGAGTAGAAAACAACTTTTCCCACCCTCAGGGATGGCAACATCTGAGTGTCTTCATTATAACAGGTTTGATTTTCTACTCCTATACTCCAGCTAAATTTGGGATGCCCAAGTCCCTCCTGGCATTTGGCCCTTATCTCTCTATTCCTGCACAGCCTAGTCCTAGTCCTAGCTCTAGTCCTTACCTCTCCCTTGTTGTACAGACTGGCCTCTGCAAGGTTTATTCCCAGATCTGAACCTTCTAAACAGTTCAGGCAGGGTCTGAGTAGATGTGCAGTACCATTCCTGTGACAAATCTACCCTCATGATACATCCTAATCTGGATCAGGGTCACCACTGTCACTACTGGGGTTATGACAAGCTAATCCACATGCTCTGGTGGATACAGAGAAAACCCAAATTTGCAAAGCTTCATTGTGTAGGTCTGATTAGTAACTGTGGAAACCTCTCCCTGGATGATGGAGAAGTGCTCACCAAGTGTTAACCAAAACCAAGTGTTAACCAAGGGAAAAGACCAGGCAGTGTGTCCTCTCTGGGAGGACACAGCAGATGTCATTTCCAGAAAGGGTGGCTGGAGTCACACCTGGGCCACAGCAAAGCAATTCTGTGCTGCTTTCTGGACAGCAGCAAAGCAACTCTGTGCTTCTTTCTGGACAGCAGCAAAGCCTGAGTTCTGGGATGCCACAGCTTTCCTGTAGCTCACACAACATCATTCACCTGTCTGTGTTTGCCTGTAAAAAGACCCAAATCAATAGGACCCTGATTTCATTCTGACTTGGTGCTGCTGCTGCTTCCAACAAAAAAAAGCACAAAGGAGAAAAGTTACTTAGAAACAAAACAGCAGCTTCTGAGGTTCGTAGCAAGAGGTGGACAGCTACTGGGTTTGTTTTATACATTTGGCAGGGATATTGAGTGATTCATTCGTCCTTCAGTGTTTAGTTAATGTTTCTCTTCCTTCCTCAGCCACTTTTTCTCCTTAGTTCTAGTACTTTCATCCTTTGTATTTCTCCCTGATCCCCCCAGGAGGAGCCTCAGTACCACGTTAGCAGGCAGAATTTGAGACTGCCAAAGAGCTCCTGCAGTTTAGCCCCATACACACGGCTGCCCTTCCAGTTATTAGCCAGGAAAGATTTATTTTAAATGACTGTGAAAGAGCACACTGATCAGTCTGGAAAGATTTTCTAGGGATATTTTCCATGGACTGAGGTCCTTTTAGTCTGAGGCACTTGGCACATCAGGAGCTATAATATGAGAATGTGATTCACAATTCCATGTGTAGGGGGTTATTTATGGGGACAAAGTTACATCAGAAAGCATTTGCAGGATCACAAGATGAAATATACCTTCAACACCTTCTCTTCCAGCAAATCACAGGAGATTTCTGAAGTGTTGGAGAGTAGCTGGTTATACAGCTTCAGCCTGGAAATGGGCAAAGCTGGGTTTTGAAAATTGTGTCTTTCTGTTTTGACACCACTACAGGCTCCTTCTGTGCCCTACAGCACATTTTTCCCTTCCAAATGTTACACATCACCTTCTGCTGTTTTTCTGATCTGTGAGCTCCAGGACTTGTGAGATCTCTGGGGTTAGAGCAGTGTATCCATGCCTTACTAACCTCTCAGCATCACAGCATCCCCACAGTCAGGCTGGGAGTATGGATGGATCCTTCCCTGTCCATCCTCTCTGGTTTTCCAACCAAAAGAGGATGGGATACCCCACCCCACAAACTAGGATCCACCTAGAGCACATACATGGGCCCAGGGTGCTGGAGATGCTCCCATCATGCCTCCTTAGATTTGGCCCTTGTGCTAAAAAAAAAAAATCTCAGCTGGCCTCTGGTTTCTGTTCTGGAACAGAAAAACAATTAAACACTATTTCTCCAACTGAAATTTGCTGGTAGTAGAAACAGTTGCTGGAGCAACTGCTTCTCAGTGCTCTAAGGGTGGTTAATTAGAAATCTATTGATTGACGTTATATGAGAAATAACAGATCTTTTATTTTTCAGATGATTAATTATTAATAAATTAATGAGATGGAAACTGAAGTGCCAGAAAAAAATGGTTCTTAGTCTGAAGGAAGTTAATATAAAATCTAAAACACATTCACTTCTACCTTATTAACTTTGAGATTGATGTAATATCCTCAAGAGGTTTAGTTGGTCTCTTCTCTTAAGTTTATATTCTGATTTGCACAAAAGTAGTCTCTATATTCAGACTAGATCTTGAAAGAATTTTCTTTTATAGAGTGAATTTTCATATTTGAAAAAAGGAAAACAGAACAAAGCCATTTATAAAATGGTAAAATCTGAAGACAAATGTTACTCAGAAATTTCTTACTCCAGAGGAGAATCAGCCTGAAACAAGTTTTCCATCACTAAAACACAACATGTACTATGCAAAATTTTAGGAAGAAATTCATTGTATGGCCCATTACAAATCTCAGGGAAGCAGACCCAATGTACCAGCAATCTCAGCCAGTTTCCGCTCTCATTTTCTTGGCATTAGATGCAATTTCAAACCATACTAGACAGAAGTAGGGAGAAAAACCCCTGCATCATTCTGTCCATCAAATTTTTAATTGTTGTCTTGGAGTTGCAGGATTGGTCTCCACTTCTCTGTACTGCTCAGGTTTGAGTGACAGATCTGTTCATATTTCATTCAGAGAACTTCAACTACTAGGAAAGTGTGTCCTCATACTCATAATAAAAATTTCCTTTCTTTCATGCTTCCTTTCACACCATTCCTATCCTCTCTGTGGTGGATGTCTCAAACCCAGAACCACCATGGAAACCTCAGCTTTGATGTCCTTTGAGAGTGTGGCTGCTCCCAAAGGTCTTGCTTCCAATGGGATGCTTCCCAAATTCTCCTGCTCTTCCTCTGTGAGCTACCATTGGAATCACCACTGCTGATATATCACAAACCCTGTCAGGATCTCCTTCTCCCTCTCCTTCTGAGGGCATCTGGAAACCCCATCACTAACACCCAAACCACAAACACTTCTTCCCTGCCACTGGAAAACTCTGATCTGTTTATGGAGCACATGTTACTGTCTTCTAAAATTCAAAAGAATATGTTAAAATTACCATAACTTAATGTCACAGGAGAGATGAGCTCCAAAGTTTTCTTTGGAATTTCTTGCTGAACAGAATTTTCTGCAGCCGGTATTTACTTTTCCCTGAAAAAAATGGATACTTCCTTCTCACCTCTGTAAGAGCCTGAATCACAGCTCACTGAGCATATGGAAAAACTCACTGTGACTTCAGTGGTTTTGAGCAATGTCCCACATGCACATGCAAGCTTTTAACCCAAATGCCCTCCCCAGAGCACGGTGTCACAGAATCACAGAATCACTGGGTTGGAAGAGACCTTCAAGATCATGGAGTTCAACCCATGCCCTAACACCTGAACTAAACCATGGCACCCAGTGCCACATCCAATCTTCTTTTAAATACATCCAGGAATGGCGACTCCACCACCTCCCCAGGCAGGCAATTCTGGTACTTTATCACTCTTTCAGCAAACACTTTTTCCTAATATCCAACCTTTATTTCCCTTGGTGCAGTTTAAGACTGTGTCCTAGACTGGAGGTTTGCTGATCTTTCTTCTTGAGAAACAGAGAGCTCTGCAGAGCCATACTTGCTGCTGCAGGTTAACAGCACCACAGGAATTTTCTCCTGGCTTTTTTAACACCTCCAGTCTGAATCTGGAATCAGAAAAGTCTGTCACAATTTTCCAACAGCAGCCAGTTTCTTTCCCCTAGCAGCCTGCATCCACCACATACTGTGCACAACACACCCTGTATTCATCACTGCTTGGTCAAAGTAACCTTTTGAGCTCTTTTAAACTCTTCTCTGGCACTTCTGCCAGCCTCTTAAACATTTCTGTACTTGTCTCAGATAGTCTCAATATCCTAATGCTTTTTCAAACATTGTGGGTGATGCATGAAACTCTACATTCCCCTGTCAAGCCCTCAAAATAACCACTCTATACTTGGAAAGGAAACACCCCTCTGTTTCAGTCACCAGGAAACACTGAGCTGTTTATGAGGCACATACTACCACTTTCAAACCTCACAAGAATATGTATTTCCTTCTGTTGAAGGTACTGCTGTAGGATCTCTCTTTAGCAGGGAGATACTAACACAAAACACACAGGAATCCAATTATGTCCAAGATATAACTCTACTCTTCCATCAGATATATCTCTGGTGTAGCCAATGGTTCAAAAATTGTTGGGAGATACATGGGGAAGGAACAGAAAGACCCATGTTTCTCTCCGGGAAATCAGCTTGAAATGGATGCTGTAAGTAACACATGCAAATATCCTTTTGTGTGTTTGACAATTTAGTTTAGACCTTAATTGCTGAACTGAATCACTTTAAAACTACATAGTAAAATGAATGACTGCAAAAGCATAAATGTATGAGTGTAAATATCTTTTAAATATCTTGAAATTTCAGACAGTGAATCAAAGAGAAACAGAAGGATGCAGTCTTATTTTTAATCACTTTCCTACTACTCAAATAATAAGAAACAATGAAATACATAATAAGAGATATTCTGGAATATTTTGGCATGCTACTGAACTGAAATTCAATGACTTGACATGCTATCTTGGATAATTTAACTTTGAAGCCTTTGTTAATTGTTTTCTGGATTACTGCCTACATAGACTTGATTTCAAAGCTCACCCTGTTTGGCTTTGCACATCTGAACTGAGAATAAAATACAGAAAATACATTAAGTAGCTCCCAGAGAACTCTTTAAAAATGTTATTGATCAGAACAGTGCTTGAGTTCTGGGTTGGCCCTGTGAGTGCTAGTGAACCCACGACATGAGGGCTGAAGGGCAGCAAGAAAAGGAAACTCACTGGATACTGTCTTGGAGATTTCACATCTTGCTGGGCTGCTCTCAGCAAATGTGGTGGCTTGGTCCATGCTGAAGGCTGAGCCTCCTCACAGCCAACCATGATGTTCAAATCATGATTTTCAGGGGTGTGAGACGGCACACAGCTCCTGCACACCACAGCCTTCCAGCATAGTCTTCCTCATCTTCATCACTCTGCAACACCAGGCACAGCCCGTCAGGCTTGATGCCCTCTGACTGGGGGTCCTGTTGGTTCTCTCTTCCTCACTGTCTTTGATGTGGACTTCTCCCAGAGACCCCCGTGTATCTCGCCTTTCCCGCCAGCTCTGACTCAGCCAGCGTAGGCCTGCAAGCAGCAGTGAGAGGCAGATCCGTGACAGCTCCCTCCCAACTTACTCCTTCGTCCCCTCCCGCACGGCCGAGCAGCTCTTCACGCCGCCGGGGAAGCACAGGATGCTGCCTCAGCACTGACTCCTACCCACCAGCTGCTGGGCTCAGCCTGGATCAGCAGCGTCCTCTCTGCCCTGGAGCCTCAGCCAGAGACACCAAGCCCAGCCCTCAGCCCCCCTCCTCCCCAGTCCTCAAATTGACTGGGATGGGACACACGTGAAGGTCCTCCCAAGAAGGTTGTGGGTTTGCTTGAGCATCTGAGCATGCTGATCCACTGTCAGGACTTTGGGGTTTCCCTCTGCCAGGAGGAAGATGAAGGACACACCTACTGTGGGAATCCAGGGCTTCCCTCTGGCTGCCCTGGGACCCTGGCAGGGGGTCAGGAACCCCCCTGGACAGAGCCCCCAGAGACACTGTCTGTGATCTCTGTCCATAAAAAAGAGATTTTCAATCTTACAGGATGAATTACCAGCTCTGAGTGTTTGATATGAGTAATAATTAAGTGTGGCATGGGTGCAAAAGTAAATTTTAGGATTCTAGATTAGGGGTCCAAAGGGGACAAGATGGAGGAAATTGGGTGTGCCTTGTCCTTTTTCTCCTTCTTCATGCCCTCCATGTCTCACTGTGGTGTTGGCATTTTTCTGTTGGTTCAGGCTGGGGACACACTGTCCAACGTAGGTGACAGATATTGGCACGTTCTTGTAAATCCAGCCCAGGGAGTTTCTGGTATTTAATGTTTGTAACATCCCACTGAGGGCAGAGCCCCACACGCTGCCCTGCAGGACAGAGCTGGGCAGGGCAGCAGAACATGTTAGAGATAAACAGAATAAACAACCTTGAAAACCAGCACAGATGAATTCTGACTTCTTCTTTGGCAACAGGGCAGAAAGACAGAGATTTTTTACAGTCTTGGAATCATCAATATCTCAGATTCTGACAACCTACAAAAGCCAACCAAAGAATGGCCAGGAAATGAGCCTAAGCACTCACTTTGATGTGGAATACGTGAGGTTCAAGGATTCCCTCCTCGGTCACACCCTGGCTCTGGTTTGGATCAGTACAATGAGATCTCTCTGCAACACATTCCAGCTTCCCACACTGGTCACACACTCTGTGTCATGCTGTGAAAGTGGACTGCAACATAGTCCTTCTCATGCTGTGACACCCTCTGACCTGGAAAATGCCCAGCAGCATATTGATCATTTTTGAGGGACATCACGGCACCATCTGAGGCCTCAAGGAGACAAAGGCCACTGCTCTGTGCTGTGGATGTACAGGGGGTGCAGAGCAACCTGGCCACAAGCAGGGTAGGTGAAGTTTGTCCTAGGCTTGCCCATGAGTCATAAACAAGCCCTTTGCCTCCTTTGTTCAGTAAGCCTAAAACAGACAGGCCTGGGAAAAATTCCTTGTCTAAGCAGCAGGTTTAGTCCACTCCTACCCTTTTATCTGCAAATTTTGTCCGCCAAAGTATTTACTTCCCTAGCTTATCACAACCACTCTACCATCCCATGCAATCAGTTACTACAGCTCTTTCTGGAGGCAAAACCTAATCTTTGACCTACAGGACTGATTCCATTAAAGTTAGCAGAAAATTCCTAGCTGAACTCAGCCATAGATTGTGCCCCTAGATGTGAGCATGGACACACAGTCTCTGCATTCTGCAGGGCTGAGAAAGCCCCAGGCAGTGTCAGAGCTGATACCAACTCCTTGGCTGGGTACCCAAAGCAGATCAGTGCTGCTCGCCATCATCCTCATCCCACTAAGCCCTGTTTATTCTCTGTCTTCCTTCCAATCTCTCCACAGAGTCCTCAAAGGTCCCTTTGAGGCATTTGGTTTGTACCAAGTAAAGGTAAAAGGAAGAGAGTATTCCTTGCTGAATGTGAAATGCGATTATTCAATGGTCTCAGGGGGTTTGATGGTTGTTAATTTTCATCAGCCTGTTGCTTAATGCAGTTTTGACAGGAGAGGGAAGTCTTTGGTCAACACAGTTGAGTCCAGGGGCCAGATCATGGCAGAAATAATCGGGTCAGTGTTGTTGCAAGACACAACTGTAACCCCTCCACAAAACTGATAGTAAGCACCACATCACTGTAGCCAAAGAACAGCCATTCCTTTGTTTTAAAGACAAAATTTACCCTAATGCAGACATATGGTGCTTCCTCTGCACCACACAACATCTGTGGTCATTTGTCCTGGTAATTTGAGAGATGATCTTCCTAAATGTATCACAACACTTACACCTTTAAGCACAGGAGACTGAAGTTACCTACCCAGGGCTTTCAGCATTTTATCTGACCACACATAAGTCATCCACCAAATTACTTTCAAATCAACTGAGGAGTGTATTTCAGAAGAAATAAAAAAAGCGCAGCTCAAGACAATACTTGGAATAGGCAAAGATGAAATTCAGTCATCCAGATCAATTTGGTGCAGAATTGTTATATCTGGTGGGTCTGTGGTCTCTGTCCTGCATGCACCCTACAACTCCACCAATGTGCAGTACCACTTCTCAACCTCATCTTGATTTGTTTTTGTTCTATAACATGACTGTTAAAAACTCACCTGCAAAAATCATATCCATGAGATTACTAATCTTGGTAATCTATGATTTATAAAATTGTGGGAGTGGGTTATTGTTTCCTGGCCTGTTATATTTTAACATGTTGCTTATGTTATGGACTTATGTTATGGACTTATTAATGCTTGTGATAGAAATAAATCTATTCACTATGCCTCAAATTTATAAAGGGCTCATTGAAATTATAAAGGAAATGTTTAGAAAACTGCTGGAAAAATACAAAACCATCAGTTAAATAACATTAGCAAGGAACTGCAGGAATAACTGAAGTAGCCTATTTCCTTGCTGTAGGTAAAGATTAAAATGTATTCAATTCATGGCAGTTTTCAAGTTGCTAAGGATTATGAGAACAATGCACACTATTTTCAGCTTGCCAAGGAGAGTGAATCAAATGCAAGAGCCCAATCCTTCAAAAACCACCCTTCAGATGATTCATCTGCAGAAGCCTGGCTGGAGCACCCTGTGTGGCCTGACACCATCACATTGTCTCTCTGTGGCAGCCAAGGCAAAGTCCTCACCACATTCAGACATGTAATTAAGAGACTGAATGTGTTCAAGGTCAGGTTGGATGGAGGTTTGAGCAACTTCATCTAATGAAACATGTCCCTGCTCAATGGCAGAGGTGGTTGGACTAGATAATTTTTAAAAAGTCCCTTCTGATTCAAACCCTTCAGTGACTCTACAACTTACCAGAAAATAAAATTTTAGAATCTTCAAAAGAAATTCTGAACATATTGCCAGAAGTAAAACCTTACAAGAAACTGTATTTGCTTTTCACCTCTCTGTACCAATGAGTTCTACAGGCCAAAGGCTTCACAGCTTAATTGTGCAAGACTAAGCTACCCTAGAATCTGATGCTATCTGCTGAGTAAGAATTCAATAGGAAGGAAAGAAGGATACCTTTTGGTTTAGGACTTTCTCTGAAAACCATAAAAATGTCAAATTCTTTAAAAGAAGATAGGCTTTGTAAATTTTTTTTTTTCTGAAAGAAATGCTAATATTCACATTCTAAAGAGCACTTGTGTCTTCAGACTAAAGAAAATGGACTATTTTATGCATTCAAAGTGCAAACAGAATAAAACCAGTATGTATTTCCTTTGCCTTGCAAATAACTATTCCACAGGAACAGGAACTAGAGGCAATGAATATAATTTACTACCAAGAGGCTGTAGATTAAGTAAACAGCAAGGAGGTCAATTTTGCATTCACAGCCACATGGCGTGGTGTATGCATGACTGAGGGTACACCAGTCTCCAACCTAGAGGCAATTCTCCTGCCACAGAGCCAATTGTCTTGCTGCTAGCTGGGGTTTCCTCTCCCATTTCTTCTCCTTGGCCTGTCCTTTGGAAAGACTGAATCACCAAGCAGAAGTACCTGTGGCTAAATAAAGTTTGGCATCCACAGGTGGGAATTAGGTGGCAGAATGTGACTTTGCAAACCACTTCTGTGACCCTCGTGTTCTTGCCAGTGGTGAGACTGTGGATGGGCTGAAGTTTGAATTGTGGCAGAAAGCTCTGAAAAGACCATGCCAGAAGGAGCTCCTGGTGCAGTGATTTGTGCCACAGGGTGATGGAGAGTGGTGCCAGACCAGCACTTAATGGATAAATGGAGTTGTTTCCACTCTGAAATCTAAAAATTTAAACTAGGAGAAAGCTTTTAGATGCTTTGCTTTTCTCTTTTAATGGCTTTTTAGTGACAGTGTCCATATTTCTTGCAGAGGGAGCTGGATTCAGACGATTTATTTTGAGAAATCCTTTGAAATGGAACTAAACCAGCCTTTAAGCAATATCACAGTGCCAGAAGTTGTACTTTAATCCACTTGGTGTTTGCACAATATATTCATCCGAGGCACTTACATGCCTAAACTGATATTATTATCTCAAAACTTTGTAGAGTTTAACATGTTTATACTCACAGCATCCACATATGACAAAACAGGCTATTATTTTCAGTTCCCAAAGGAGAAGCAGAGGCCTGGAGGCTGTGCCTGGTCTGTCTCTGAACAGAAACAGCACACTGCCCCACAATTGTCCACACTGACAGGGCTGATGACATGCTCCCCTGAGCCAATTCACCCTGAGCCAGCCATCCTCCTGGCCAGTGCCTGCACACAGCTCAGTGGACAGCACCAATACACACCTTCTGTATTTATTGCTAGAGATAGGAGTCAAAAAGATCATTCGTATCCACCCCCAAGCAAACCCAGACAATTCACTACAGGGTTCGTGGGTCTGATTACACTTATATATTTTGAGTATAATCTTATGGCCCCAAGCACCCTTCTCCAAAGGCCCTTTCCAGTGTTTATTATTTAGGACAGTAAGTATTTCAAACACAGAGCTGCTACCTAGTTATCTTACTTCTTATTGTAATGCACCCTGGGACACCCATCACTTTGAGCTTACTCCTTTGCATGCACAAAGCGGAAGATGGGGATGAGACACGAGTATGATTTTCCTTCTGAGCTGAAGGGCACCCAGGCACACTGGGAATTCCCAAATCACCCACCAGCCCTTGCCTCCACACAGATCCAGTCACACAGCATGGGGAAAGCATGAGCAGAGGTGCTGGAGCCCCTTGTACCACATGCTTTGGCACATTGCTCCTACATCCCCATATCTGCATTAACCACTTCCACCTCCCTGCAGCACAAAGAAATGAACATTAAAATTCAGGATACTGCTGTTCAGTTTCTACCCAACCTGAGTTTAAGCTGCTATTTTATGGCTTTTCCTAACCAAGTTTTAACTGATGACTCTTTTTGTTTCCCTCCATTGATGGTATGATGCATTTGGCTGCCCCCACATCTATGCACAGTAGGTGAAATCCTGGCTTTATGTAAGTGGATTTTTAACTCTGGCTGTCATACATCTGCTGCTTGAGATTTCCACATACCTACATCATAAGGATATATAAATCTGTGCAATGATGGCCAGTCATGCTGTTACACTGAGTCACCAGAGAGCCTGGGCTCTGTTTGCTGCAGGTTTCTCCACAGACATGGATGGGATGGAGGGGCAAAGCCACTGCACAGCTGTTGCAGAGTGTGGGATTAAGGCATGCCTGAATATGTTTTTAAAAACAGTCAATAGCTCCTAGCAAACAAGTCCATTCACTTTTACACAGATGGACCACAGTGCTCCTCAGTGAACACCACCAGAGGCCAGACTTCAGTACTCATTTCTTTTAACAACTTACTCCACGAAGAGCAGCACTGACTCAAGGGAAAAAACTCAACAAACAAAAACCCAATTAATCTTCTCCAGAATTAATTAGGAAGGTATTCTCTTTCTGCGAGCAGGGAAATTAAAAGACAAAGTGATCTGAGACCACAATGTAAATCAATGACAGAGTAAGACAAGAACTCCAGATTTTCAGATCTGTGTGTTCTAACCACAAAAATATCCTCAAAGACTTTAAGAACAGCAGCCAGTGGTTCCTGTTACACATTGTTGGTAAACAGGCTAGAATATTTTTCCATAGATAAAAAGACCTATCCTTTACCCACTCTGCTACATTTTTCAGCTTAGAGAAGAATATTAGAATTCCTTTAGCAGGATAAACTCAGCCTTCCCAACACATCAGAGACAGCCTAATGAGCACCTACCACTGAGATGCTGTGTATGATTCTCCTTTCTCTTCCATATGGCTCAGCTTCTGCTTTTCCCTCCTCCTCTTTGAGCCATGAGCTGCCTCCTCTGCCACTGTCCTGGGGTTGCATTGGGAGCCCCTGTTCCAGGGCTGTGCCAGGAGCCACACACCAGAATTTAGAGGCAAACAAACCTTCCTGATTCATTAAGGGCCCACCAGGGTTTGCAATGGTCCTTCCTTGTACAAATAGACTGGCTTTAGGTGACCTAGAGCAGAACGTGAAACAAGCAACAAGAAAAGTTTCCAATGTCTCTGGCACACTGTGCTGCTGCTGTTTTGGGGAACAGTCTGTCCACCAGTGTGACCAGGGAAACCTGCAGTGGAACACCTTGTGCAGGAAGAACCCCTTGGATGAAGACACTTGCTAAATGGAGCAGGCTGAGGGCAGGCATGTGCTCAGGAAAGCTCAGCCAGAGGTTGAAATCTCTGATATGACTATTACCTGGCCACATTTCACAGCATGTTGCAAGGAAATTCAGGCCAGGGAGAAGCTCTAGACCTTCAGACAAGAACAGAGAACAGCTCATAATTTATTTTGTTATTTTTCCATTATTTTCCACTTTTTTTTTAATGTGTGTTGTTGTGCAAACTGTTGCCTTTTTGCTCTAAACTTTCAAACGTACACAGCCATTAATGTAGCAGCACATTTCTTTAGTTAATTTAGCTCAGATGGGACCAGGATTAAAGGAGAGGCTGCTCAAAAGCACCTCTCTCCATCTTGGTGTGAATCACTTCCAGCAGCAATCCTGCATGCTCCTGTCTGTAGGCATGAGCACTCCTCACTCCCATTCCATTATAAAATAAATGCCCACACACATCAGAGGAATGCTTTTTCCCCAAAATACTCCCACTTGCTGTTTCTAGGAGCTGCCATGGCTCTCCTGACAGTGGTCACACGTCAATAGCAAGGAGAAGGATTCCAGCTGCAACCATGTTAAGCTGAAAAGGAAAAGGAAATGCCTTTCTCTAGGAAATTTGCCTTTTAAAATACATTTTGTCTGGTGACACAATCATCAGTGACAGAGAGCTAACCTACATTTCCCTTGCCAACCCTTCAGACAAGACAGGACAGCACCAATGGGAAGCAAAACCTTTCTACAGCAAATCCATTTTCAAAAGCATCTGAAAAGAGCAGATTTAAAAGTCTCTGGCAGGGAGCTTTCAGCCCCAAGAAGCAAAATGTCAGAAGCACTTTCTGCAAGTGGTCCTGCCCCACACTTACAGGAAAACAAGCCTTAATCAACAGGAAAGACCCTGAGCTGCAGTGAGATAAATATTCCTGCAGATAAGCCTGGTGAGCAATCAAAGCAAGGTAATTTCTCTCTGCTCAGCATTGCTTAATTATGGTTACACCTCTCCTGTCCCATGGCACTGGGTCATGTTTTGCAGCAGGGTGACCATGCACTTCAGGACTGAGTACATCTGACATCACCATCACAGCAAGGAGCATCACAGTCATGGCAGAATGGGTGCCTAGCTCTGTCTTCTCCTAAAGGAATATCCCTTTTTCTGTAGCTGCAAATTTTTCATGGCAAAAACCCTACAGCAGAGAAAAATAATTGCATGAATTTTAATTTTTTACCCGATTTTTCATATTATAGATGCCAAGCCCAGTTTTTAGTAATGCTGCCTCTGTTTATGCTAATGCAGGTCTTAAAAATCTCAGCTGCCTTTCAGTGGATTTCAAACTGTGTTTCTGACTCTTTCTTTACAATGCATTTTGGAGAATTGTATCTTCTTCCCTCAGGGACATCTGGACATTTAAAGGCTCCACTACGTCTCACTCAAGGATATAAGTGCTCCTTAGAGTATCATCAATGAGGGATGAAGAAAATACAGTTACAGAGTGGCTAAATGCTCCTTGCCAACAGAATAATCAGACAGAATAAACACCAAACTCCTCCAAATCATCTTCAGAGCTAGTAGAGAAAGCCCTTTTCAGCTAAGCCAGGATCACACCG
Source organism: Lonchura striata (assembly GCF_050655825.1). Lineage (NCBI taxonomy): Eukaryota > Metazoa > Chordata > Aves > Passeriformes > Estrildidae > Lonchura > Lonchura striata. The sequence goes on from NC_140741.1 coordinate 70,152,003, forward strand.
CCCCAAATGGGAATTTTGCCTTGGAGAAGGGAAAAGATGACATAAATATTTGGGTCTCTGAACACAATTTTCCTCCAATGTAAGAGAAAAAAATGGCCTTTACAGGCTAAGATATCACCATGTGGCATGAATCAGAATGAAATGAGCACATGTGCTATAAAAGCATCAAAGAAAGGCTTCACCAGCAACAGTATTTTCTTTTTCTATAAAATGCTTAAAAAAGTAAAAGTTTGGCTACAGCAGACCTAACCAGTGTTTCAGGAAAATAAAAAAAAAAAAAAAGAAAGAAAAAGAAAACCACAAAATCCTTCACATTCATTTTCCACTGAATAATTTTCCAGGGAGAATGTTTAAAGCAGAAACCTATGGCAAGTATTTCTGCAGACCTATGAAAATAGTTCCTGTAAGAGGAGGCAACTACAGAACTGCAAAAAGAAGTCAAAACAGGGTTTCAAACAGCGACCTGCATTTCCACAAAAAATTCTAGATTTTACATTCTCCTTTTTAAGGCCCTGACACCCAGTCCAGCCACAGAAATCTAAATGAATCAACATGACTTTAAAATACACCCTATGTAGAGATTTTGGGGCAATGCAGACAAAATGTGTAGCGAGAGATCTTTTCTCTCAGTGTGAATATGAATGGGATGACAATGCTCCATCATCGCCTGCTATAATACAAAGCAAGTGTAGGTGCAAGTCAGCCCCAGCACTGACTCTGGACTCACTTACAGACTCTTGACCAGAGTAATCTATGTGACTGTACAGCCTAGAACACAGGCTGGAGCTGAGACATCAGCATGCCTGGGAAATTGAGCCTATTTTTCTGCCACAAAGTCATGGAATGTCTTCTGGAACACACTGACACATAACACTCATCAGCCTCCTACTGTCCCCTTCACCACAGCCTGCACAACCTTCATCCAGCAGAAAACTTTTAATAATGTTTTCCGTGTAAAAGAATGGACTTGGGAACGCCCACGTTCATTTTGCATCTTGATTCAACACAGTGTTATTTCACTTCAAAGCTTTGCAGGTTGTTATGAAAAGCCTTTTCTGTTTAAATAAGTGTAACCATTTAATCAGAATGACTCCACGTCATGCCTGAGAGAGATCCCACTGTATCATAATGAATTCTCACACTGTGGCATATATGGATTTAACATTTATTATACGCCTTGCTGAAAAGCCCCTTCCACCTGAATTAAACACCAGCTATTTAATTGACTTTGGTGCACCACAGTGTAAATTACCAAGAGCTGAGAGAAGCAGAACTAAATCTAAAAGACTCATTCAGTGACTACGTGAACGTCAAGTAACCAGCAGTGAAACTTCTGGGCAAAGCATGAAAGGAACGAGATGCTTATCCAAAGCCAACAAAATGGAAAGAAAATTGCTAGGGCTCTAAATAGCCACCTTCCTGCTGTTTGGAGAGAAAAGCCTCACTCCTGCTCTCAGGGAAGCAGTGATATTATACAGGATTACTGGCAGATCTGTATTGCTGCCCCATCAATTGCCTGTTCCAGACCAAGCTACACAACACAGGCACATACACCCCGTGCCCAGCTGCAAGGGAGCCCTAAATGAGAACTCAGTGAGGCAGCTGCTGCAGGGCTGAAGGAAGGAACTCAAGCTGATGCTGCCAAAACTTATTGCTATTAAAAAAATAAACAATCAAGGCACATGCTGTCACCCTAAGGATTTGGTACCAGCCCTTGCTGGTGAGTGGGCATTACAACAAATAACTCTATGTTTATTGTAATTGCCAACATAGGAAAACAAACAAATTTATGAGACCTTCAAATCTTTTTGTAACTTTAAAGGTTAATATAGTAGAACAAGTTTTATTTTGAATTTTGGACAAACACTTTGTTTTCTCTATTGACACTTTGTTTTCTCTATTTCTCTATAGCAGCTTTGCAATAATAGATGTCTTGAAAGAAAAAAAAATCCATTTTCATCTGAACTCTTCACATTTCTGTAAAAGCAAGCAATGTTATAATGCTGTCTGTTCAATGAAAATGAGAAAATTTTTCTCCATTACTTCTTTATGCTCAAGGCTGCAGGAAAAAAAGAGAACCACTCTCCATCAGGAGTAGCATGTCGCTTCAATTGAAAAAAATAACCCCAAACCATAGTGTTGCCTTGCTAATGAGTCCTTACTGGGATGTTTTGACTAAGGTAACAATAAGTGCAAGCTTTGGAACAAGGATGTTGACAATTGTTTACAACTCTTGAAGGTGATAGAATCTTCTAAGTGGTTTTGGAAGGCATCATGAGAAAGTTTATTGTAGTCTCCAAGGTGAAGAAGACTCTCACCATTCCTCTGTTGCTGCAGGAAGGCTGAGCTGCTGCCCAGAGATTCTAAAATGCCTGGTCCTAGCCACAGCTGAAGCACAAAGAAGCAGCAGGATTGCTGCTCAGGAAAAGGTGCTGTGTTTGGAGAAGACATGGGGACTAGGAGTTACCAAAAGTTCTGCCACAGCCAGAAAAAACAAAAAGAAAAATGAAAAGTGCTGAGGGAAACTAGGACTAGCCAATGAGCACACTTACACTTTCAGGATCACACAAACTCCACATGATTACAGGTGTCTCAAAGCCATTCTGGTGATCAATCTGTGGTCTATTAATCTATTACCAATAAATTTGCCCATGCCCTGATCTCTACAATGACATTAATCTTTTCTAGTCTGCTTATAACTTCTCTGCCATTGGAAAAGGGGAGATCCTCCTTTGTATTTAGCACTGACCAATGTAACCCAACTGATGGAATAACCTTTTTTTCCACAAAGGAAAAGATTTTAAATTTATACTGGATTAATGGCTGTTAGCTTTCTGCTCCTGAAGAGCCCAGTATGCTTTTATTATTATTTATTATTTATTGGTAAGGCCCTGGAAGAGGCTGATCAGAGAAGTTGTGGATGTCTCATCACTGGAAGTGTTTAAGGCCAAATTGGATGGGGCTTTGAGCAACATGGTCTAGTATAAGGTGTCCCTGCTCAGGGCAGGGGGGTGGCACTGGATGATCTTTGAAGTCTCTTCCAACTAAAATCATTCCTTAGTTCTGTGACATAAATTCCATTGTGAATGCAGAGAGATTTCCTTCTGTCTTTTGCATAAAGCTTACACAAAACCCCCCAAGCAGGGGAATAAGCCTCACCTAAGGAATGTGGCATGGCAGACCTGTGTTTTGCTTCAATTAGCATCCTGATGCGATACCGGCTTGGCATGCAGATCTCTGTTTTGTAACACACCGAGCCCTCGCTGGACTCCGTAAGGAACCTGGCAAACACAACACTTCCTGCCATTGTCTCTTGTTTTTCTTGGAGGCTGAATATTTTCATTGAAATGTCACTTACATACACAGCTCATGCTCGGCTGCTCTCGGAGTGCACTCAGGCATTGGGCTTTCAAAAAGCAAAGTGAATTCAGCACTTAATCACAGCTTAGCACTCTGCTTACTTATTAGCAAAACATGCAGTTGAAAGGCAAAATCACAAGCAGAGTGGTTCCGGTAATAACAAAGACTTGTGCAGATTTTACCACTGGTGAGTACCTGCCTGTTTGAGCTGCTTCCCAAGGCATTGCAGGGTTATAAGGTGCGTGTGGTCTGGCAGGGAGGAGCTGATAAACAGCAGGAATGGGACCCTGGGATTCTGAGCCTGCAAACTTGTCAGCAGAGTTTTCCTCAGTGCGTGACTTGCACCCAGCAGGAAGGAGCCTCCATCATCTCAGCTTTTCTGTGACAGAAGTAATCTGAATAATTCATCAGAGTTTAGAGACCAAGCTGGGAAAACTTCAGGGTTGGGGGTTTTGACTCAGCTTCAGCTGGTTTTTTGCAAAGATAAGTAGAAGTACTTCAGGGTTGGGTCAAACAGGATGTTCACCCTAAAAACTTGTCCTCGGCAGAGATGCCAAAGCCTCAAAAGACATCACACAGGGAAAATACTCTGGTTTCTTTGGAGAATCAGAAACAGCAGCTGACAGGATCTAGGTAAAGCAGTCCTGCCAAGGGGATCAGATCACAGGTGCCCCAAAGAGGTGGAACACTATACCAGACAGGCATCAGGGTTTTCACTTTCTTGAACTAGATCCTAGTATTGATAAGAATTTCCTCTGGATTTGTCAATATTCTTGACTCTGCAAAAAATTGCAATGAAACTAAGAGGCGAGTCTTCAGCTTTGACCATTACTTACTGCACGCTACCCTGGGCTGCTCCATATGGTTCAGAGGTGCCTTTTAGTCCCATTTTTAGCCTGTTTTCCAAAGGCAGTGAGACAGTGACTCTCCATCCCAACTTGCCAACCCTTAGTAATTTCTGACTCATTGGGTGAACTTCAACCAACTTTGACAGAAGAGCAGAGGTAGCAAAAACATTAAGTTCTTACCTATTTTAAGCAAATAAGGATGAATAAAGGAGAAAAAGGAAATTACTGTCTTAATAGATTTTTAATATGGTCCCATATTCTTCTGGAGAAGCAACAGCCCCAGATCCTGTGGCTTTGACTAGTACAGGTTACACAAAACTCTTGGGGAAACCAAATTCTGCTGCTTCACACTTCAGCGCAGGTGAACAATACAGATGAAATCAGTCAAGCTTTGGAAATTTGCTCTGATCTACGCAGGCAGCACAATCAGAAACAGCATTTGCAAATAGACCCACAAAACTCAGGTGGAAAAGACATTTAGATTGGATTATTAGGAAAAAAATTATTCACTGAAAGGCTTGTCAAGCACAGGAACAGACTGCACAGGGAAGTGGTGGAGTCAACATCTCTGGAGGTACTTAGAAGATGTGTAGATGTGGCACCTGGGGATATGGTGGAATTGGCAGTGACAGGTTAATGGTTGGACTCAATGATCTTTGAGGCCTTTTCCAACCTAAATGATTCTAAGATTTCATGTGTTTACGTAAATCCATTTTTATGCATGATTTTCCAGCATGCAGAAAATGAATCATCAATACCCAAAGAGGATGATTATGCTAATGAAACATTAGCATCACCAACCACAACAGATTATCAAGATCTTTCCCTATACTGACAGGTGAAATAAGGCAGATCACTTGTAAGATACAGTAAGGTAATTCTTACCAAATGGCACCAACAGCAACCAAAAAATCCTATAACTGCTCATTAACAGAGCTCACTATTACACCAAAATTGTTCAATGAAACTATTTCTGAAAGCAATTTATTTCCCCCTGTCTTCTACAATATCCTCTGGGGAAAACTCAAGCAGCATCCAGAAGGAATGAAACTTTCAGAGTTTCATTTTAGTTTTTGTCTTTTTTGCCTGTATAGGTCTTAACAGTGCTATAGGAAATCCAAGCTTGGGAAGGAGCAGATTTTTTCTTGGTTGGAAAGCACATCATCCTCATGGAAATATGACAAATGTTCTACAGTATTTTTCTATAGTGCCTGCAAAAGTTTGGCAGAGTCAAACTTTGTGATGACAGGAGAGACAGAGATTATCTACATTTATATTTGGCTTTGCAGCTGCACCAGTGACCACCTCACACCACAGCTGAGCTACACTGCTGGAAGTGAAAGACAGCAAGGAGTTGTCTACAACCTTGCCAAACTTGGGAACGCAAGGATATGTGGGATTGCATTTTGGGAAAATAAATAAAGAAAAAATAGCCCAGCCCTTTACAAGGAACAGTATAAGCCCTGCAGACAGCACATGAAATTCTGAGTTGTGGAAGCCAGCAGTCTTCAACCTGGACTTTAGGTCTACCTTGCACTGAGAGGATTGTGTCAGTTTGAACAGTTCTGTGATGGCTTGTATACAATGTATGTGAAAACAAGGTGGTGAAACCAAAGCCTGAGATCTTATTTCCCCATGGACATACTGGGAAACACACAGGGCAGATTCACCAACAACTACGTAATCCTGGGAAGTGTTCCTAGGGGGGACTGGCAGGAACAAATTAAGTGTCAAGTAGACATGGACAGCTGCCTCTTAACCTCCCTTCTTTCCAACTCCAGCACAGACACCGAGACCTTTACTTGCCCATATCTTTGACAGAATAAATGAGGTGTGATATTTATCCTTCAAGCTGGTCTGCTAACAAGCATGGCTTTCATGTAAAAGGAGATGCACTCAAGGACAAACATAAACAGGGAGGCTTGGTCTGCCTTCAAAAACCTTCTCCCACAGAGGTGCTGCGAGATGCTCAGGGGCTATAATGTGAACTTTCCACAACATAGCAAGGAGTGCTCTAAAGTTTGGTAATGAAAACGCTGTCCACACCACAAAATAATCATTGGGAAGTATTAGCTAGAGACCACTTAGCAAGCAATGACCCAGGGAAAAGCACATATAGATTTGAGATTTGTTGTGCTCATGACACTGATCTTTGAACGGCCCTGATTTTATCCCCCCTTTTTTTTTTCTTCTTTTTTTTTTCAGTCTACATGTGGCTTTCTCAAAGCTGCTTGATCAGAACCTCTTCTGCTTCACAGAACCCAATTTTTAAAGGCATGCAAAATTAGGAGAAATTGTTTAGGAGAAATACACAAAAATGAGAAGCTGAAAAACCCACAAGGAATCTAATAATAATCAGGGCAGAAATATAAACAAAAGGATAAGATACTTCATGCTGTGCAATGGTTAACAGCCATTGTATCAACAAATTGGTGTTACCTTGGAAACAAGAGATTATCCATACATGCCTCCTCCCAAACAGGAATCCATGAAAGGAGGCAAGCAAAATGGATTTTGAGCCTCCTGGACTTTGCAGTGTTGCCACCCAACTCTGATACCAATTGATCCCAAGCCTAAATATTGATGGAAACTCAGAAGCAGTGCAGAGGTTGCACCATCCTTCATGTAACATCCAAAGAGATGAGGGTGAGTACCTGGTTTGGAGTAACCTGAGTACTCAGGGTGAGTACCTGAGTAACCTGAAGGGTTCTTGTCCTCTCCACCTTGAGATAACACAGCATTTTCCCAAAAAAGTGCAGAAAGATGATTCCCTGCATTTGGTTCAGTGCTCTTGGTCTATCTTGTAGCACAAGACACAGCTCTTTGCTGGGGCTGGGAGCTGCCACCCCAAACGAGCTCTGGCTGTGGCTTCAGCTGGGCATCTCACCCCACTGGGCAGCAGTGAACCTGTGTCCCCCTGGAATAGCTAAATGCTTGGCCTTTGGAAAATTAACCGGCTGGGTTTACAAGCACAGCTATAACAAAAAGGAGAATTTTCTAGGAAGTGTTGAATAGTGAGCAAGTAAAAATTTATACCAAGATATAATCAGTGTCATCTCTCATTACAGAGCTACATTTCAGTTAACCCAAATATCTGGATGCAAGGATTTTTATAAAAGTAATGGTTACACTATATTAAACAAGCTAAGAATAAGTAGGAATAATATCTATTTATTTTCTAAAGAGATTAAACAAAACTAAGGATTTGTGAATCAACTTATCACAAAATTGGTACTTCCCACAATCCAGCTGGCTTGTTGGAATTTGTACAACACCAATGTTGCTGTGCAAGTCCTTTTGCAGCACTCTGAACTGAAATGTAGAGCTAAAAAAACACACTAAGAATTTACAGGACGTTATTCTCCCCACAATGCCAGCACAACTTCTGAGGACATCAGCATGCCTGGGCCCTACTAACAGACAAGGGATCAGCATTTTCCCCAAGGGCTTCCCCTGAGGTATTTAACCCCAGAGCTGCCTCTGTCAGATGCTCCAGGCTTCCCTATGGCACATCTGGCTCTTCTCAGCTGTAATTCATTCCCCTGCCCTGTATGTTCTGCTCTTTTTTTTATGCAATCTCACAAAACCACTCTGGTTTGATTTGGGTGAGACTAGTCATAAAACAATTTAATTCCCAATTTTACAACATCTAGAGATGTGCTAGAGATCTGGTTTTGACCACCCTCCAGGGATTTTGCAGTCTGTAGCATATGAGAAAAATACCTCTTACATATCCAAATTTTTTGGGTTAAAGAACAAAACCAGAGCAAGAAGAGTTGGCAACTTTGATATAAAGGCTTCATTAGGTTCAGTACTTACAACTGCATGACCAGATACAAATGGTTCGGACTCTCATAGATGTCTTCCAGAGCAACTATATTTTCATGCTTGATCCTGAAAAAATACAAGATAAGATAGGATGAAATAGTGATTTTCATTTGTGTTCACATGACTGCAAAACATAGAGCACTTTTTAGTACTATAATACTTGTCAGTGTTTTATTCAATATCATAAACTTTTTGCAAGGATGTATAGTGATAGAACGCTAAAAACTGAAAGAGGGTAGATTTGGATTAGATACTAGGAAAAGGTTCTTTACTGTGAGGGTGGTGAGGCAGTGGCACAAGTTACCCAAGGAAGTTGCAGATGCCTCATCCCTGGAAGTGTTCAAAGCCAGGCTGGACAGGGCTTTGAGCAACCTAATCTAGTGGAAGGTGTCCCTACCCAAGGCAGAGATAGGAAACAGATTATCCTTGTAGTTTTAGGGCCCTTTCAACAAAAGTAAACAGTCCAAAGTGCTTCACAGCCCAGAATACAGTTATTATTCAGAAAAAATTTCTTTAAATAATTTCTGAAGCCAAAATGTGTAACAGTTAAGTATCTGAGGCATTAGAGGTACACAGTTCCTATATAAATGAAGGTGGTTGGTTGGAGGCTGAATTCTCAGGAGAGCTTTGCTGCAGGGTGCAAGGGGGTGAGAGAGGCAGGGTGCAGGCTGGCAGGGAGAAAGCAGGGATCTGACCCTGTGAAGAAGCTGGCACAGGGAATCAGCAGCCATATGACAGCCCCACACTCCTTCCCATCAAATTCATGCTGCTCTGATGTTAAGCCTGGTCTTGATGCCCGAATTTCCCTGCAGCATCATTAAGCACTGTGTGCACCAGCTCCAAGAGTCTTCATGGCTTTTTTACATCCCCACCATTCCCACCAAACTACTTGCCAAAACACTGTCTCTAAAGAGAAAAATCATCTCTACAAGCACACATCTAATTAGCTACTTCAGCAAGGCCTCTATGGGTTTGTTCCTTAAATGTTTACAAATAATTTGCAAAGGATATATTTAACTTGTGCAGATCCTGCAGAGACTACCCCAGTGCAAACCTGGGGCAGAACATTAATTACACCAGTTCCAAACAATATTTTAAGAGCAAGAGAAAGATGGAAAATTCTAAGAAGAGGCCACTCATTAAGCAACAGATGGGTATGTTCAGAAGGAAAGTAAACATGCATTGTCAGCAAATGCAAAACTCTCTACATGTTTCTAGGTTCAAGTAGCTTAATTAAGATGTTTAATCATGTGTCAGGACCTTATCCTCTATGGTGACAAGTGTCCTAACACCTGTGTGATGACGTGGGGAGCAGAAGGTGCATTGTGCCCAGCAGGATCTTTCCCACAAACATGCAGACTAATTCAATTTCCTCCGAATTCACTGGAAATATTATGACTGACCTGAATTTATGCCCATAATCAGTCATCAAAAGCTGTGTTCATGCAAGGACTTTCACACAAAGGAAATTTCATGTCAACAATAAGCAAACTCAAATGTAATACACTGCAAGATGTTTGAGCAACCAACACATGACTTGGCTCTTCACTCTACCTAAATGGCTGGAAAATCCCATGGTACTTTAGCAAAATTTCCAGGTAGATTGCATCACAAATTAAATTCTTAATATTTGCAACAGGAAACCAATAAACCACGCACTTTGCTTTACTCAGCAAATGTTTGGAAGCATTCATTTTGTTGTGCAGGTCTAGTGCTTGGTCCCTTTAAGGGTTAGTTAGGACAAGGGCAGTTTTGCCTTGTTTAGTTTAGTTGAAGGTGTTTTAGAAAAGACATTTCAAGCAATTAGTGATTTTTAATGAAAATCATTATATTTATTTATCCATTTTCCTTTATGCACCACACACATTGACATGATCCTTTGTGATCCTCCTGCCATCACAATGATATTATTTAACACAATCAATCTGCCGTAGAGTTTGAAGCCTCCAGTTTAGTCTGTGGTATGGTTTTCACCATGCATACACTACTGCTTTGCATTTATAATTTTGGAAGACCTCAGAGGTTCCCCAAAGCAGCCTCACCATCACACACCTGATCACCCAAGAGCTCTCAGAGATGCAAAGCTGAGCACCAGGCTGCTGCAAGAGCCTCTCCCCTCCCTGATTTGCAAACCAAATGATTCCACACCCTGTGCTCTGGAGGGAGGGTGGACAAACCTGCTCAGTTCTACAGAGAAGGGAGAGAAAAGGTTTAGTCCCACCCCCACGGGGTCCTCTGTATTAAGCTCATATGTCCCCCTCTGAAATCAGAGGCAGGATGTGAGCATGTGGGAAGACAGCAAATTTGAAGTGCAATCTGGGAGAAGGCAGAAGAAGAAGCTGAATCACCCCCAAAGGACACAAGGATCATCCTTCATAGGGATGATGGCATTTGGAGCACGATGTCCCTTTGGGAGGTGGTGTCTGTACATACCAGCCACCCCAACTGCTGGTGGCTGCTGCACTCCAGGGGCATGATGAGAGGGGAGGAGGCATTTTTCACCCCTTTGACTCAGCCTCCCCAAGACCAGCAAGACCTCAGTCGTGGTGTTATGCAGTGTTTAATATCCCTGGGGAAGTGTACATCACACACCTGCAAATAAAGCAGCTTGTCCTGCACAGCTTTTCTCTACTCAGAGAAAATGAGAAGCTACTAAAAGGAAAATGGAATTCAAAGTTAAAAACTCAACAACATGGAGATTACTTTGGGTGAAGCCCACAGTTTAGACAAATTTGGGGGTTGTGTTGCTGGAGCTGGACCAGAGCAGCCATGGGGCTCCCAGCAGAGATCACTGTTGCCAGCATCAGCTCCTCTGCCACTCACTCCAGAAATTCACACAGAAATCCATGTGCTCCTTTTTTCCTTTTAAAGCATGAGCATGCAATCACTTACAACCCTGATACACAACAATTAATCCTTCAAGGATGAGCAATATTCATTTCAATAACACCCTGGGGTTTGGGCAAGCAGGTGTGGCATCATCATAATGTTTCATTGGTACCACAAAGCCCAATGGGGATGGAGCAAATCTGTCCCATTTCTGTGCAAGCAGATCAGCAGTGCCAGACCTGAGGAACAGCAGCCACTCACTCTGGTTTGCAGGGATGCTTGGGTACATCGAGAGCCAAGGAAAGAACTGTGAAGTGGCAGCTACTTGCTGGTCACAGATCAGGAGGGATTTGGGGAATGGGTTAATTAACTCCACTTTTATCCCTTTCTAGGAGCACCAAGCAAGTCTCAAAGGTTCAGAGGATTCATTCTGCTAAGCCTCCAAATGCCTGCACGCAGTCCTGCAGAAATACTCACTGGGCTGTCTGATCTACTCAAGACCTGACAGGATTTATTATTCTAAAAGGTGCTGTTCTCATTTTACAGAAGGGGAACCATTGTGCAGAAAAACTACAAGTATTTCTGTAATCACAAGTGAGAATGGAGCAGAGAGGGCCAAGATTCCTCAATCCCAGAGTAATATCTTAATCAAGGGGCCATATTATTTTAATTCCTTCTCCTTTCTACCTCAGTGAGAAAATCTTAACCCCACTTCTCTGCAGACCTTTTCTTCCTTCTGTCTTCCCTCTCCAGACTCCTCCCTTCCCAACATGTGGCTCCCACCCTGCAAAAGATAAATCTGCCTGATTAACTCTGCACAAGCAGCTCATTGATGCTTTTAGGGTATGTGATAGTGCAATATTAGGGCTGTAATACAGGGGACATGGACATGGGCTGGGGTGACAATGTTTGCCTTAAAATGAACATCAAAGCATGGGCTTGCTTAAAGCAAATTAGATCCCATTATGCAAATTGGTATTTGGTGAATAAGGAAAATTGCCCTTGCCACTTTTTCAACCTCCTATTCAACACATTTACTATTTTTCCTGATGCTCCTCCCCATCCTGGCAAACCCCACATGCTGCTTGCATCTCCCACATCCAGATGTGTCCCCAAAATCCCTCCATTTGTGGAACAAAGGGCAGGTGCCTCCTCCAGCCTCCACTGCTTTGTTCAATTTCAGGAATATTCTGAGGCCTTTATACAGAAAGAAGTTATCTAGAATTAAAAATACAAATAAAGAGAGGCTAATTATTTTTTAGATTCAGGGCTTTTCACCCTACAATTCTCATGTGATGCTGCAATCCATGGAAAAAGAAGAGCAAGATAAATCTAAGAGTGAGAATCAAGGGAATTTAAGTATACAGGGAAAAAAAAAAAACAACAAAAAAAACCAAACAAACATAAAGAGGGATTAAACATGGTAAGAAACTTTGAAAAGTTTCATATAAAAAAGAAACTATGAAACTATGAAAAAGAAAGGATGGATTTCCCCTGTTCAGAGCAGCTCTGGGTTGGATGCTGTGCCTCAGGCAGACACAAACCTTGGGGCTCAATGCAACCATACAAAATTATCAAGCTTCCCCTGCAGACTTTCAGCCTATGATTCTGCCATGTGCTTTTACAAAGAGGTCAATGATACAAATGAATGAAGGCAATGTTGTGATCTAGCAATATTTTAACACACAGCCAGCCAAGATTTAAAGGAGCAAATTGAACTGGGCAACCAAGGACTTCAAATGAGTTTTCTGGGCATGGCAGCTGTGCAAACAAGGGCTGACAAAAGAGTGCTTGATCTGCAGCAGAGCCCAAACACACACTGGCCCCCTTTGCTTCCAGTGGAGGCATTGCACGAGAGCATTGATAGGGGAATTGTCATTTATCTCCAACTGCTGCTGCTAAAACACAGAAACTTCCACCTCCAAAGGGGCTGAAACACATCCTTGAGACAAGACCTGACATGACCAGGAGTGACATTTAGCTCTGCTCACCAGTATCTGCAGCACTGGAGTGGTGATGGCATGGCATGGCACCCCAGTGATGCTAAAATCCTCCCTTGCCACTGACTGGCACAGAGACACCATGTTCTACTCACTTCCACCAGAAGTACACAAGCCCCCATAGGTCCAGATCTAGCTCTAATGGACAGTACTCACTTCAGTGTTTGCCACAAAAGTATCTAAAAAGCAATATATTCAATGGGCTTTGGCAGGAGATTGCTTTTAAAAAGCAGGGGCTTAAAATTTGGAAGTTGATGTACAATAAGGGAAACCAAATCCTTTAATGGCTGAGCTTTCTGTACATCTCTGCTGGCTCCTGACCATCGCAGAGGCCAAAGAGCTGGCATTAAACCTGCTATGTGCTGCCATGGATCATTAATTAGAAGGGCTGCATTCTGCATAGATAAAAGCAGAGAACCCAGATTCTGCTGTTGCTTTGGCTGCTGATCTGCCAGGAGAGCATGTGAAACACCCAGCTACAAAATACGATAGAATCACTTACATTAATATCTATCATATTTAACACCGAAAACCAGGATCAGTTAGAAGAATATAGTACAAAAACCTTGGGCAAACACGAGATCTGCTTAAGTAGAGCAGGTCCCCCCACAACAACTCTTTCCAAGTCAGTGTTACATTTGCAAGACGTGACATTTAATGCTGCACCTCCACGAGAAGCACGTGTCATGGGTAAAATGCCACAAGAAAGCAGGAATAATTTTGCAAAAGCCAGAACTAACAAAGCGTGAGTCTGCAAGGATTTGTGGCTTTGAGTAACCAAATGTCTTGGAGAATCAATGTTCTGTTATTCCCACACGTACCCCAGAGAGAGTTTTTCCAGCAGCATGAGGGTTGACGAGTTCTCCAGTTGGCCAAGGGAAGTGTTTAAATCACAGCTTCTGCAATGGAGGGCACTGCAAACTTACCTCTGCTCAGCTGTCTCATTTGTTTGAAATGAGTCAATAATTTCAACAGATAGTAGGATAGTCTCACACATGTTCACAGGGAGTGATCAGATCAGATTGCGTTCCACTTGAAAGAAAACTACCAAAAAATCTTCATGATGGCTCAGAAGATGTGGGGATACATGGGAACAAGGCAGCCTGATCTCAAGGAGAAACTGGCAATTCTGCCAAGAGGGCAACAGGGCAGAGTGCAATGGCAGGGGCTGGTATGGGGAAGGAAATTGGTGGCTGTCCTGGAAATGGCTGGCTGGCTGCAGCAGAGCTCTGCCCACCATTGCTGCTCCCAAAAAACATTCCGATACTGATGCTGTGTGTGGGACTTGCACTGCCTTACCTCAGTGCCATTCCTCAATGAGGGCCCCAAAACTGACACCAGGATTGGAGGTGCAGCCTCACCAGTGCAGAGGGACAGCCACTGCCCTGCTCCTGCTGGCCACACTACTGCTGATGTTTGGGGTATGAAAGGAGGGAGGACAGTGTGCTGCCTCACTCATACATGTCTGGTTGATTTTCAAGGGTGCACATTGTGAGAGGTTACCAGATTGATGGCACCAAGTCAACCACCTTCCCTGAAATGGGCACCCCTGGAGACAGCTTCAGAAGAAAGGTGGAAGGTTTAATGACTCTGATATTAATTTCTCCTACTTCATATCCCTCACAATGTCCTCCCACCACAGCCAACAAGAACGTGGTCCAGCAGTGGTGACAGCTTCCGTGGCTTTGGTCCCCACCATCTCAGGGCAGCAGTCTCCCCCTCTCTCACTCACAAGCACACATGCAAATAATGCAAAACTTAGAGAATCCTCAGCTCAGACACAGAGCAGAACAAAACCAGGCAGATGTCAGTTGCACAGCAAAGGTGGCTCTACAGAGTTTGCAAATCCAAAACATCTGTTTTTACTCTCCCACTACACTTATATTGCAGCTGTTTTTTGAAGTTATATCCCTAATTTGCCTATTGGAAAGCACTGGAGGAGGATTATTGAATTCAGTACTGAATATTCCCTTGCATTAAAAATAAAACAGAGTTAATTTTTATGACCTGTAACTTAGAAATTGTGCTATGTCCCCATACCAGACAGTGTTTTTTGACCTCCTGTGATCTCCTACCATTGTGATACCTTTTGTTCCCACCACATTCACATCTTGCCTTGCTTGATCTAACAATTGGGCAAGGGACAGCTAATTCCAGCTCAAAGCCAGATGGTTCAGTGTCCATATGCTGACTGCCTGGCCAAATTAGTTAAATCTCTGTGGCTGGAAGGACAAGGAGTTAAACTTTGGGGTCACACGGGGGCTTCAAAACACAGACTGCTCACAACACAGCAAGGAAATTGATGTCTTCACTAATATTTTTAAGATCTCTACACTTCTGTCAGGTTAATCTGGTCTGCTTTGGGAAACCAGACAGAAGAGAAAGACCCTGGATGCCCTAGAAGATGGTACAGAAAGGTAAACATGAGGGATGAGTCACTTCATAACCTTTCCTCAGCTATGACTGAAGAGGAGATGGTGACAAAAAGCTCCAGTGTTGGTAGCAAGCAGTAAGTGGCTCAGAGCAGGTGCCTCAAGGAAGTAGGAACAGTCAAAATTCAGAAGAGATGTGGCCACCAAAAGACCTACTTCCATTAGCCTTAGAAGACAGTGATGATTTTGAAATTAACATAGTTTCCAGTATAGTTTTTTCACACTTTAACACTTCAATTAGGCATGTAATATTCTGTATGCAAAGCAGGGGGCCAGGATGGGATTGGTCCTGATCCAGCGTCCTAGCAGGATTGTCTCATGATTATACAACTTGACATCTCTCCATTTAATTTTCCAGATCCTACCCATCACCTCTATAGTCTCCTGTTTCTCAGGAGTGATGACCCAGAAGTATTTCCATCCATTTCCATGGTCTTTCTTCCCTAGCACTGCATTCTTCTATAGCAAATCCCAGCCTGATGTACCACATGCATAAAATGTTCCCATGAGATTTTGCAGTGATAAAGTCAAGATGGAGACATTCCACGGGTGGAAACCTGAGCTCTGTAGTTATTCAACCGTAGCACTAACTGGCTGTGACAAAACCTATCCACAACGCCCTGACATTTCTGATCCCTGCCCTATCTCAAGTTATGCTTCCTAGTGAGGTCACAAGAGAGCTCAGAC
Organism: Lonchura striata; assembly: GCF_050655825.1. Lineage (NCBI taxonomy): Eukaryota > Metazoa > Chordata > Aves > Passeriformes > Estrildidae > Lonchura > Lonchura striata. The sequence continues at coordinate 70,167,987 of NC_140741.1, forward strand.
AAAAGCTGAACATTTTCAGCACAGATTCATAGGTTTTCACCAGGCACTGGTGGAACTTTATACCCTCCCAGGAACATAGCAAATTAATTTAGGTACCTTGAGGATAACCATGAGTGATTCCTGCATCACACACACCTGGAGTTAGGTGCTGACCTTGTGCTCACTTGTCTCAAGAATTTTCAGGTGAATGCTGCTCAGCAGCCATTCAAGGGAAAGAAATTCAAGGTCTGGGTCTCCTATTACTAAAACTTGCAACTCTAGTGTGAAGACTAGGTCCAAAAAAAACTTTTGGAATTCTTGTATTCCTGCCAATCTGGCAGCCCATTCAAGGCAACAGCAATATCCCCGTGTCAGTGCCATTTCAGGAATATCCCTGACTTCCACAAGAAGCAGACAAACCATGAGAATGAGTTTCCAATTGGTGAATCCCAACTGGCAGCAATCAAAAAGGCTTGCAAAGCTTGAGCAGAAGCCTCCAGGCTGTTTAATGTGAAACACATCAAAACAAATCTTAATGATTAATTAATCATTAAAGGTGAAAACTATAAAAGCAGTATCTGCAAGGATTTATCTCAGACAAAAACAGTGTACCATGCTTTAATTTTAATGTTTTTGCAGTGTGGAGGACTGTGGATTTACATGTGCAGCCAGTAATTGGGATGATTCCCACTCCCTTGCCTGGGAGACTGAGGAGCCACGTGCAGCTAAAGGTGAGCACTCCTGGGCTGAGGTGGGCTGCTCTGGAGGTGTTTCACAACCATGAAAGCACATTCTGCTTGCAAAACCCATGAAAAGCAGGAAGACTGACACTCTTGGGAGGGTGATCTGGCTGCAGTCAGAGCAACTATCCTTGTATATTGCCTCACAAAATGAGAAGATCTTCTTGGTTTCCAGTGAATGAAGAGCTGAATAACTGGTGTGACACTGTGTGGCCCCCTGGCTCTCAGATGAGTGCAGGGTGTGCACATCCTCTCAGTTCTAGCTGAAACCTGGCAGAGACACTCCACCTCTGAACAGAAAGCCCTGCCACCCGTGAAATACCCATTTGACACAGACACAGGGGTGTTGTTGTCTACTGTTATCTCCTCCACTGGTTTGATTACATACTAATGAAGGGTGAATGCTGTAACACCCACTCACCTGCATAGGTGAGTTACACAGAAGCATGGAAAAATGCCTATTCAGACAAGCACACAGTTGAAAGATATAACAAAGCCAGGTATTTTATTCCACCATATGGGGACCAAATGTAGCTGTCACCCAGATGTGACAGAGCTGGGACTCCCAGCTGTGACTTTTACAGCATCTTTATCTGCTGGGTTACAATAGAAGCTAATATATATGGGTGAGGTGGAGCTGAACTGCTCCAGGACAAGTAACAGCACAAAGGCAGAGATGGTTTATGTACCCAGAAAACCAAAAAGACACTTTGTCTCACAGAAGGAAGCAGGGCTATGCTCTACAGTCACATCCAAAGAGGTTTATGCCTCAAAACCACATTTTCTCCACAAGAGAAGCAGAAAAGAAAACGAGCAACCAAGCACAAATGACATCCTGAACATAAATTTCTTGTTCCTCAATGAAGCTGAGTCGTCCTCTGTGTGCTCATCTCTGCTGATTGTTGCTGGGCAGCCTAGAAAATCACAAGCTTTGATTGAGACTCATCAGACTGGGTGTGCATGTGACAATTAAAGCAGATTACAGATCCTCAGTGCCATGCCAGTGGCCAACAGTGTCACACTTGCCCAGCTGCAGGTGTCTCCTGCAAATGCCCTCCAAAATGGGTCAGAGACCCTGTGTGTGCAGGGGGTACAGTAATAGTCACTTTGCCTCCCCTAGCAGGTGTGAGTTTGGGTTTTGATGAGGTCTTGGTGTCACTGGGGCCACTGTGCATGAGCAGTGCTTGCCTGCACCCTGCCCCCCTGGCTGGCCCAGGGCCACCCGTGCAGGGAGCAGGGAAGCCTGGCAGACTGGGATGCTGGAGAACAGCTCTCCTGGGGCTCCTGGGCAATCCTGCTGGCATGCAGGCAGTGGCTCTGACTCAAGTACTCAGTCTGCTGGGACAAGCCACATGACAAACTCAGCAGCAGCAACCTGTCAGAAAACGCCCTCCTTCCCACCAGGCTACTGGGAAGCCAATTTATTCTATTTATTGAGACAGGAGGATAAGTAAGAGGCTAGGCAGGTTTCCACATTTCATCATCACTGTATTAGGACACTCCTACACAGAAGACTGCTCCCCCAGTTGCCTGTGGGAAGTGCCAATAGCCCTTGGGTGAGTCACAAACACCCTGCACCATTAAAGTGGGGGAGCTCTGCAGAGCGGGGGATTGATCTCAGAGGACAGACCTTGCCACTCCACGTTCATTATGAGCTCCTGTCCTCAATCACAGAGTGTGGAAAGCCAAACTGAAAGGCAGGTCCACATCTCCTGACACTTGTGTGAAAGCAGTGGGACTCCTGGAAGTGTCAGCACAGCTCCACTGCAGAGCTGGTAAATGACAGAGGGCACAGGGCTCCAGCTCCGTAACTGAGCCTGCCATTTCAAAGCCAGACTGAAGGCTACTGATCTTCAAGGCTGGTTTATTTTCAATCTTCCCAGATCCTAGGGACAAAGAAAAAAATCTTCCACTTCCACTGCTATTTGGTTTGTTTTGCATGTGGTCTTCAGGAAAGTAGCAGTGGGAGAGAATAGGAAAAAGCCCTTCTAGCAATGGGCAGAATTAATAACAGAACAATTCAGCTGGGCCAAATCTTGGAATCTTTAATCAGGCAAGGCTGCTGGAGGCCTCACTTGGCTGGATTCACATATTGGCAGCATCACTATAGAGTCCAAAGTAGACTTGAACTCAATACATCAAGTGGCAGGAAAGTCATTTAACCAGAACAATATAATTAGTAGAAATCTGTGTTAATAAGGACGCATTTTGCTTGTGTATAACAGCTAATTGGTTTTTAACCAGGTGAGAATAAGTTTGAGGAACTTAATCTCCCCAGTTTTACAAAGGATATCATACAGGGGTTCTAATTAAAAATTAAATAGTGAAGTTCATTTATTCCTGCTACATGTATCAGCGTGGAGCACAGGGACCCTATGTATAGATTTCTATTTTTAGGAGAGAGAAACCTGGATTCACAACCATCCCCAGAGTGCCTTTGGAGAGGTAACAGAGGAGTTTAAACCAGGAACCGGCTCTATACTTGCAGCCACTTGCCCAGAAAAGCAGACTATAAGTTGCAGTTCCCTCTTTTCTTATGGCATGTAAATATAATTTAAAAAAACACTCACTCAGTAGCCAAGGACCAGACTTCTAAAGATTATTAGGTACGATATGATGCAAGTAGCTTCCTACAGTAACTAAGCATCAAAGTGCTTTCAAACTTCCTCCAGGGTGTCTTCAGACAGCTAAATATATTAAAAATATATATCTAAAAGATTTTTAAAGGTGATATAAGCTCTGAAGGGCTGGAAGATTGGATTCTTTCCAGAGTTTTGAATCCCTAATAACCACTGCAGAAAGAATTTATGTTTTTAAAATATGTCACTGTGGCACTGTCCTGCAACAGAGCTTGGAGGTTAACAACACCAATATTTCAGACAGCAACAAGCACAATATTAATGTCATAAGCAGCAATTAGTGTTAAAAGACAGCAAATCCTTCATGTAAAATAAATGCATGTCTAGCTGTGGGAACAGTAGGGCTAAAGAGCAATATTGCAATGACATGTGGTTATTTTTCCATTATTCTAGCTAGGTTTTACCACTGCCCACTGACTTTTTGCAAGTCATCATGAAGCAGAAATGGGAATAAAAATACTTTGAAAGCAGGAATTAATAAATGTACTTCAAAGGACATTGATAACAAAATTTGTCTTTGCCAATTCCTTGTTTTCATTCATGCCATTAAGAAGAAATCAGTATGAAAAAGTGGGTTGTTTCATGGCATTCAGGAAAATGTTTTCTAACCAACTGGCTTATAAACTACAATTCTATAGATTTCTAATATTTTATGCAGCCAAGTCACACATACAAGTCACACGTGGTGACTCATTTTTTCCTAAGCAATACATCCAATTAATTCAAGGTATTTAGAATGAAAGGTAGCTATTAGATGAAGGCTAAAATAAATGGTATTAAATGCAGCCTTGCTGTTGATGGACACAGGACATTCTGGTAACATCCCCTTCTCTGCTGTGCTAAAAGCTGTGCTGCTCCCCATGAATAAAGCTGAATTAATAAATGAAAGCTGTATCCTGCTTAAAGAGCATCTGCCAACAGAGCTTGTCAGGATGAGGCTGGAAGACTCCTAGGACACCAAGTACATTTTGTTTCACAGTTTTGATCTGGGTGGAGCATGTATGTGGGGAGAAGGTATTGTCCAGCTCAGCCTTTGAGGTGATTAAATGCCTGGCTTCTCCCAGAAAAAAAAAAAAAAATAGTTACAAAGCAATGGGTGTGATTTTATAGCATTCACTCCTGCCTATTGTCTGCTTAATTGGAGTGATGCAGTCATTTATGATACATCATGAAACAGTCATCAGCCTTTTCTTTTTTATCACAACCTCAGCTTTATGTGGCATCAATAAATCCAATGCCTTGTCACAAATTGCAAGTGTATCAGTGCTTCATAGATGCTGAGCACAACAAATAGAAAATGCTGGGAAAGTAGTTGGTGATGTGATTAGCATCACAAACTGATGAGGTTAGAAGTTCATTTCTAGATGAATGTACACATTCTCATGGGTCTTATCATCTGTGATCTGGTGATTTCTCAAGAGCTGGATTTGGAATAAAATTTACAGAATGTCTCAATTCCGAATGCAACACAAATGCAGGCACAGATGTTCCTATACAATTCCTAATTTGTGCTTTAGCTTAAAGCCTAGAATTGCCCAGGTCCTTATCAATTATGTGTCTTATGTGTCACACTCTCCTGCACAGTGACCCTTGAAGTTCAAATCCAAACTGCATCAGAGTACCAACCTGACCAGCATCCTGTCCTAGTCTTTTTGCCCTGTTGTATTGCTCTATCCATCTAGTTATACTTCAACTTGTGAATTACTGCATTATCAGGTTACTCGGTGTTCTGGTGGGATTTTAAAATAACAACAAATTTGATGCAAATAATTATTTCCTCCAGCCAGGAGGGCATTTGTGTGCTCTCAACAGGACAATAAGAGGGAGGAAGCTACCTGCTGAGCTAATGCTATGGCTCTGAGTTTCCATTAACCTTCTAACTTCAGCCATTTTTCATTATGAAATCATGAACTTCAAACCAAGCACACAGAAAAATGTACATTTCTCCTTACTCACATAGCTCTGAAGTATGACTGGAAATGCTGTTTACACATTTAAAAAAAATCCACCTTTGACCTAGGAACAAAAACTGCAGTTTGCAAAGCCAATGGAATTTGTTTAAGAAGTTTTGAGGATTTCCAAGGGGGCTGGAATTAGCCTGGAAACATGCTCAGGCTGGCACCAGCTACCAGCAAACACTGGTAAAAATACTCTGGAAATGTTTAGGGGAAAATAAACATGAATCCATATGCCCAAAATACATTTGGGCTTCCGTGTGTGGCTTCATGCCAACTAATGGGCACATTGAGAAGTGCAAACTTACTGCCAAGAAACCAGCCAGAAATCTTCAGAGGCACCAGACACCAAGGAATGTCCCTCTGACGCCTTTTTTGTCTTTCTGAAAGCTATAACCAAGTGGAAGAAGTCATTGGAATAGGCAGGAAAGTGTCAGTTTTTACTCCAAAGACACAAAACTGCAGATATTTAGAGGATAAAATAATCAAACCTCATGTCTTTATTCACACCTGAGCTGGACCACACAATGCTGGTGTCAGAGCTCTGAGCTGGTTCTGGTGACACCATAATGAATGAGTCAAGCAGATTCCCCAAGGGGCAGGCAGGTTTCAGTGGCCTCAAACCAGGCCTGTAATACCAGGCAAGTCCCACTGGTTGAAATCCAATGTACAAAATCTGAGCAGTTCATATTGCATCAGTCACACATGTGCTCAGCTCAGACACAATTCACTGTTAACATTTGGATTAACAGACTGTTGAGCTGAGCTTTGCAAACTCCATACCAGATACAGGTGGGGCAGGTGAGCCTCTGTTTCTAAAATGTCATTTTGCTTTTGACAGACATAAACACACTCCTGAGTAGATAACAAGAGTTATCACATCTCACAGTACTTAATCACACAGTGTGAACAGTTAAAACACTTAATCTCACATTAGCCTAATTGTTACTCAGTGTCTCCTGCTTTGTCTGCATTTCTGGTTTTGTTTCTGTGTCTTATTTTCTCCTCTGCTTTGAGCTGCTTTCCCCCCACCATCCATTTACTCTTTGTCAGAAGCCCACCTGAAGGTGGGAAGCTCTTTTCCTCCCCATGCCAGCTGTCATCTCTGTGGCTGCTGCTTGCACCAGCCATGCTGTGCAGTGACAGCAGGTCACAGTTTACAAAGACCTGTGTCTCCATTTGTGCTGTCTGTGGGACCCTGCTCAGGGGAGCAGTCAGGAAGAAAATAAAGAGAAGGGAAGAGTCACAAACATGCAATTTCAGTGACTGCAATCTCTTCCTCTCTGGCTTTTTTCATTCCCTCACACTGTAGAGCACATCTCCCGGTCTGTGTTTTTGACTGGCCACATCTATGCACTATTTATTCACTGCCTATTCTCTGGACATGATACTTTCATGAGTGGTTTTAAGGACCTTCTTAGCCTATTCTCATCTTATCTATTGCTCCTCCTGACCCTTGAATCCTGCACTGCTGGTGGCACTGTCACTAGGAAGGGGGGACAAGCCCTCAGACCAGGAGTCTCTGTAGCCTGGTGGCAGCAGCAAAGGCAGCAGTTAATGGGACCTGTGAGCTGCCAGGAGTCTCAGAAGGAAGGGAGGGCACAGCCACAAGCAGGAAGCCCCTCTCAGCTGGCAGCCACCTCCAGCAAGGACAAGGATGAAGTGCCCAGAGGTAGATCTCTCAGCTCCAGAGTGGGACAGGAGCTCCAGCACTACCTTTGCCCATTTCTGTGCATATTCCATCCAATGTTCTGACTTTCTGGAGGTGCTGCTCTCAGCTCACTCTGCAGATCATTTCCTCAGGTCTTGGAACCCATGAAAGCAATCCTAACCTGGCTCTCAGGGTTTCCTTTTCCTTCCAAATAACAATTCTACAATTTGAAGGTGGGACTTGGCCAAAGAGCTCTGCAGATAAACAACTTCCATCTCTCTTTATTTTTTTTTTTTTTTTTTGGTCAAAATAACTGTCCTCTTCGGAGGAAGAACAAAAATGTCTAATAGCCCAAAGGAACTCAACTTTCAGTAGATTAAAGTAAAAGTGGCCCTTGAAAGTGGAAAAAATCACCCAGGGAAGGGCCCTCAGCCTGAGAAAGGACTGAGACCTCTCTCTCTCAGCACCGACTGAGAGGGATTTGCCAGCTGGGAACAGAGCAACCTGAGGATGTGCTGACCCAGCAGACCAAGAGCACAGCTCCTTTTGAAAACCTCCCCATCTTGCAGAAACCCTGGGGAAGGGATCTGTCTTCTGAAATTACTGTTAGCTGCCTCCCAGGATGAATCCACCCTCTGTGCAAGATCCTTCCTAGTTCTAGATTTCGTCTGGATGCATGTCTGCTGAGGATGTCAGCTATGAAAAGCATTTCTAAAGATGGTCAGAAAAAAGCTATAACACAACTCTCCATCAAATAATGCTAACCTCTTTCAGGACTAAGACATCTCCCTGTTTGCCCAGGTTACCCACAAAAATACTAGAAAGAAATTTCAAACAGAGAAATCTAAAATTAGCTACCAAACTTCAAGCAGGTATGTGTGTGATCTGTGTTTTATAACCCCAAAAGCAAAGTGATTAACACCTCTGTTGAATTTGCCAGAAACTGGCAATCCCTCATCCAGTTGGTGCATTACTCAGACATTTTGGTGATGGTTTGCAGTGTGAAACAAGACAGATTTGTGCACACCCTCTCTTCTCATGGCAGTCCCTTGACTACATTAATCCTCCATTCCAAACAGGATTTACTTTTCATCATTTTATAAACAGGCTGAGTGGTGTTAAAGATGAAATGTCCATCCACAGCAGGGCGTGAGGCCAGCAGCTGAAATCAAGAGGCCATTATACTCACTGAGCTTCAAATCATGATCCAGAGCTGATGAAGAAAGGTTTATTTCCCTGTCCCTCAGCAGGACCATCTGCTCCCATCTCAAGAAATCTCACAGCCTGACTTTATTGGTCAAATATTCATGGGTTTCTACCACAGAAACCCATGATGTCCAGGTGAATGACCTTGAAATGCCTTGACTGTTACAAATTTTACAATATCAATGCATTTTTTAATACTAAAGCATATTTTAAATAATTTCTAAGGATTCAGTATGATTAAGTACACTGTTAGATAAAGAAGATCCCTCCCATGTGTAGTGCCAATGGTGATACCATCTTTCATCCAGTGAAAAACCAAGCAATATCGTCCTTTGTAGGGATCCATTGCTCACATAAACCTGATAAGATGGTACAACAACTATTTTAAGACATTTTAACAGAAAATATGCCTTTATTTCTCATAATCAGAAGCTTCCAGGTCTTCTGGCTGATCCACATAAAAAAAAACGACTTTAAGGATCCCATTGTCACTGTCTGCAAGCTGCTCAATCTAATTGCTGGTTATATCCAGTTAGATTTTATTTCAGAAATAACCTTAGTGAAGCAAAAAAAAAAAAAAATAAACAAATGTAAAACTACTGCAACTAGGAAGATTTTCAGAGCCCAATTCTTGAAACGAGGTATTGTAAGATCATTTAAAAGGAAGGTGATACAGTACTTCTTTGTGGTAACATTTATTATTTGTTTAACTAAAGGTCAGCAAAAATAATAAAAAATCTGTTGTCTCAGTGACCACAAAGGCAGATTTCAGGCCTGGGAATCTGCTCTACTTTAGAAGAAATAAATTTATGTCAACAACCAGCACATTTTGCCAAACAGCTCTTCCACTTCTCCCACCGCTCTCTAGGCTGAAGGCTCTTGGCCAAACCCTCTTGCCCCATAGCTCCAGCATGCAGATTCCTTGTTTTCCTGACACCTTCACACAAATGGTCTTCCACTTCTGGCACCTCTCAGCTTTATTTTTTTTTTTCCTGTAGACACTAAGTGTGGGAAATACTCCTTATTTCTCAATAGCTCTATGACAAACAAGAGAACAAGCTGAAACCTGGAGCCCACCCAGCTTGAAAGCCTTCCTCCCAGCACCTGCTTCTGATGGAGATTCCTTCACAGCACCATTCCCCACCTATCCCATTCTCACCCCAAAACCAGGGGTATCAGATCTGTAGCAGCCCCTTTGGTACTGCTTTTAATTTTGAGAAATCTTAGCTTTGCCAGTCTACTGAGAGCTGAGGAAATGTGTATTTCTCCACTAAGAGCCCCCTCTACTCCTTGTTTATTCGAGGACATTTTCTCCCATAGTGCCTTATCTTTGCCATTGTTTCATGGTCTAATTACTTCCCTTCTGAGAACTTAATTTAATTTATCTCCTTGGAGTCAGGCAGGATCATATCAAATATGTAAACTCAGCTGGGCATGACATTCATACAAACAACAGCTCCGCCTGCATACAATTCCTGCCCTATCACAAGCAATCCCACTTAGAAAAGGGAAAGAGCATTTGTGAAAGTCACCATTTATTGCCATTATTGCAGCAATCTTGTACTGTGCAAACTCAAGCTACTGCTCGCCAAAGCATGCTGCAGTTTCCTCTGAGGAAATCAAAATATTTTCAGATGAAGAATAAATAATCAGCTTGGAAAGCCCTGAACAAAGAAGCCTCTGACTGAATTCTAATGGAAGGAAATGGTTTAAACAATGTTTGTTTTCTGAAATGTTAACAGGTTTCTGGTGGCGATCTGTACTGATCCATACTGTGCAATATAGCTGAAAATGGCCTTTTCCCACAACTTCTCTGCTCTTTACATTCTTGTGCTCTTTGCTGGGTGTCTCTCCAGGTTGGTACCTCAAGTGTTGCTATGTTTGGCCCATTCCTGGATGTGCTGCCAGGATGTTGTGGCTGCAGTCAGCGGTAACATTCCACATGTTTTGTTAAAACATGGAAGAACAAATCTGATGAGATGGACTTCAAATGAAATCTTTATTCTCTCTCTGTCATTAGTATGGACTGTGGAGATCTTGCATGTTGGGATGCTGTCTAATGGTTGCTTTCTCCAAGCAGGTCATTTTCCTCTTGGAGTGTGAGGAGGAGGGGTTTATGTACACAACATGCATAACAGAAGTGACTGAAAAGGTCCATACAAATAGAAGGAAAACAGCCTTAATCTAGATAACTAGAAGGAAATTTCATTTAATTATATAGCCAACTTTTGACTAAATTGTTTCAGATTTTTTTAAAAAAATGAATGCATAAAGAGCATTTTGGAAATTCTTAAGAGACATTTAATAAATAATTCAGAGTAATTATAATCACAGTCTCAAACACGCTGAATGGGAGATCTTCTAACTCAACTAGTCAACACATGGAGTGAAAAAGTGAGCTCAAATTGAAGCTGCTGCTGTTATCATCCCCACAGAGAAGAGCAGAGAACGCTGTTGCCCAGGGGCTGTAACTCACTCAGCACTGGTGGCATGGTAAAGGTAGGGGAGGGCAGCTTCAGAACACACACAAGTGTTTAGCAAGTGCCAACTCGTCTAATGGTCTGCCACTGAAAGCAGACTGGCTTCACTTCCACCTCACACTACAGAAATCAAAACAGCCTATTTGAAAATAAATATGTCATCTTTGAGGCCAATTAAATTTTGGATGCTGTGACCAGTGGAAGGATAGAGGATTAGAAGTTTGGCTTCGTAATTAAAGCTGACTGCAATCTAAATTACAAAGAGATTTTGGCTTGTCTTGATTGCACATCCCTCAAGATAAAACTCTAATGACTGCCTGATCTGGAACTCCCTCTGTACCTCGTGTGTGGCTGTCAGGGGAGTGTTACAATCCCGCCTGCAGAGATGGGATGCTCCAATTTAGGCTGTAGTGTCTCCTGTCTTTACCTTGACAGGAGAGCCCTATTCAAACCCCAGATGACATTACAAGTACTCACCTGTTAAAATATGCATGGGAAAAAGGAAATAATAAAAGCAAAAATCATAAAGCAGAGGCCAACTGATGAGCAAAACACTGTTTTTGCAAATTGGGCAGACACTGATTCCTGAGATGAGTATCTTTCCTAGGAAATATCACACCCAAGGTCTTACTAAATTCAAGGCAAGCAAAGCAGCATGCCAAGCATAAAGACAAGTTGTTACAATTTCAGGACATTTTTTTCATGCCAATGCCAGTTTAACATGTGTCCCACCCTATAAAATTATTTTCTATTGCTTCTTCCTATGTGATACCACCTTTAAAACAGTAATTAGAGGACGTGTTTGTTTAGAGGAACACAAATTACTGCCTTGCTTCAGGCAAGGGCCTGCTTAGTATGTCAAGTTATCCTGGAACCAGAATAAAATCATCAGTGAAAAATAAATATTCTGTGTACAGTTTCATACAGAATGTAACACCTCCCTCCAAGGTGCTCATGCATCATTTAGTGCTTAACACATTCCCAAGAAGCAGGAAATAACTCAGACAAGCATCAGCACTTAACCATTTGAGGGCAGGAATCCTATTGCAGTGATGTCTTGAGCAAGGTGGGACCATTTCCAGTTCCCAGAAAGGAAACAAAAAGACTTGGTGTCCCCACCTTGACTCCAGGTGAGCATAATTTGCCTTGCCCATCTGAGCAAAGAGCTCACAAGAAACTGGGCTCAGTGCCTGGTTTCATTCTCACCGTGGGTCAATCAAACACCCGTGTGCTGCATCTCACCACAGCATTTCAGCCTGTGCTGGTCCCCTGCTCTCAAGGGCATCCAAGAACAGGTTTTAGTATTAATCAAAGGTATTCATACACTAAGTTAAGCTTATCCTTTCCCAAGGAGCATCTGCTTTTTGACCAGACAGTTATTTCAGCAACTGCAGTCAGTCACAAAAGGTTTGGCAGGTACAAGGAGAAGAGACAACTCACTCTCAACAACTCACTCAGCACTCTGGATGAGCTTTCTGCAGGTGAGCAGGGGGACATACAGTATGTGTTTGGCAAAGTAATGTGTTTTTTTCTATAGGAATTACTATCAAAGGTTATTAGTCCAGGGTGGGCCCTCAATCACCACCACAACCCCTAGCAACACCCATGTTGTTGCCACCATCAGATTAGCTAAAAGACCTATTTCTTCATCGATGCTTTTCTCATAGACATTAGTAAAACACTTCCACCTCTTCACTGGCAGAGAAGGATTTTTTTGTACTTCATTGTTTGTAGTTTTGTAAACACAGTGCCAGGATACCATGGTGAGAGATAGCTACGAACTATGATGCTTAAAGATACTCCTTTGAGGCTAGAACTGCACTCCCAAATGGGTTTAGAATATGGTCCATACCACAGTGCCCATCATTTCACAGAACCATAGAATCATTATGGGAAAGACCTCTAGGATCACCAAATTGAACTATCGGCCATGTTCACCACTAAACCATGTCCTCAAGCGCTATATTTTTATGGTTTTTGAACACTTCCAGGGATGGTGATCAATGACAGCTTGCATGTGGCTTTTCTGTTTATAGTAGACAAGTCAGTTGTGTGACGAATACCAAGAAAGGCATGCAAAAATACTGGAGTTCTTTGTGGGAACTCCACAAACTCCACTCACCACACCCAGTCCTACTGAAATAAGCTGGGTTAGAAAAGAATTGCCAGGCAGAGACTGGGCAAGAAGGTGTTAAGGTAGCTGGCGGGCAGAGACAGCTAGGAAATGGCTTAGCCTTTCCTAAGTCAGAAATACCACACGCAGATTACAGAAATCAGTGTTGTCTCCTCGCTGGAGGATGTCTCCTCAGGGCTTTCTTTTCAAGCAGACCGAACCACAGTAAAGGTCATCACCATTTACAGACAAATCTATTTTGCAATACATGGAGCACACTGTGCCTCACAAACAAACCTCGCTGCCTCAGATCGACACAAATCCTCGTGGGCATCTCCCTGCAGAGCAGGGGACAGGAGGAGCTCAGTCAAGCAGCAGATTTGCCATCCCTGCATCATGCACACGTGGCAAAACAGACCTGGGTTAGCTGGTGGTGCAAACACCTGAGGTCCCACCGTTCTGCAGCCTGAGGGCTCATTCATCCCTGTTTGAATTTGTTTTGACTCAGGCAATAGACACTGGGGAGGTTCAAGCTCTTGTGCAAATCTTTCTTCAGCCATGACCACAGCCTTACTTCTGCCACGAGTCTCAAACTCATATGGATGCACCTCTGACAATATTTGTTAATGGCTTCCTTGAGTGCAAGGATGATCTGGCACATACCTTTTACTTGACTGTTTATAGCTTTTAGAGCTTACCTGCAAAACTCCTCTGTCTATGAAATACTAAAGGCAAATTTGAACAAGCTGTAAGTTTGCAAGGGGGTTCACAGTTCCCGTTCAAATCCTTGGCATTTGTGATCACTTTCAGATTTTTTTTTCTATTTTAAGTGAGAAGTGCAAAAATATGCAGCAGGAATTAACTGTTTGGGAACATCTTCAGCATCCAAGTTGAAGAAAAGTGCTTTCTTGAATCTTCTCATCTTGCTCCATTCCTTCTCCATTTCTACTTTCTCCTGGATTACTCAATCTCAAAAGCATCCACGTAGCCCTGTGTCATGCTTAAATATAATTTCTGTTTGGAGTGATGTGTGAGTGTTGTGCTTCCAAGGGAAGGGGGATTACCACAACTGTAATGATCCCAAGCAAGGAGCATTTTGGGTCTGTTACAGGTCAAAAACTCCTATTAGCAGAGCTATGGAAAAGCTTCTGGTCCCACCTCAGCAGAGTCGATGCAGCTTCTTTGATCAGCAGTACAATTCCTCACCATTATCAAAAGTAAAGAGGAGAAACTGTGAGGAAAATTGTTTACAAAACAGCAAGACCAACTGCTCACGATGTTCCACTTTATTTTTAATACAAGGAGAAGCAAAGCACTGCAAAGCAATTTTTAATTCACTGCTTTCTCCCAGTACTTTTGGCTTTGTACAACAGTGCCAAGTACTGATATTTATATAACTCAGTAATGGTTATTATTTTTCTTCAAAAATGTTATTTCAGTGTGGCTATGCCATCACCCAACCAACCCTGAAGCACGTGTGGCTTCAGGAGGAGTCTCAGAGAAGAGATGGTCTTTCAAGACCTTCAAACTAAAAGTTTAGTCTGGAATAGGCTCAGAAAATAAATATTTTCTGAGCTTCTTCCTCCACTCTGGAGAAGGGAAACCATGGCCAGGACCAAGCACAAACCCACAGACACCAACACTCTCAGTGGCACCAAATCCCTTAACACCATCTTCTCCCTTGTAGAGTGGCCACAGCCCAGCAACAGGCAAGGACTGGCTGAGACTCCTGTGATGCCAATTAAAAGTTATGTGAGCTCAAGTATTTACTTGAAAAAAAAAGTCAATATAGAGGGATTTCCTGAAAAAGCATACTCAATACTAATTCCTTCACAATGCTATTCCTATGGAGGTGCTTTAATACGCCACAGTTGGCTTCTGCTTTCTCCTGTTATTTTATTTTGTTTTTTTTTTTTCATTCCTTCACACTTCAGCATGGTGGTTTCCACCCAGGGGCATACAGACCCTAGGGAATCTGTGGGATTCACAGGGTCTGTAAAGGATAACTAAAAAAGTAAATCCATCATTCAGGAGTTTCAAATTAAATTGCTGTGCAGGAGCTGGCTCTGCTACTGGAAAAAATTAAGTACCTGCCTATTCAAATGGCTGAAAACCATTATTATAAAGCCATTTCCAGAATATGCTCTTGGGCTTTTGCTCTTTCATTTTCCTAAAAACAAGACACAAATCACCCATAGCAATCAGAGCACTGATTCCTCCACCAAAACCCCTCCTTTTGCCCCATTTCCATATATTTCATGTCCTTGGCTACATGTTCCTGCTGTGTCTCACCCACACAACATCAGTGTGTGCCTAAAATCTACTCCTCAGTTAACCGAAACTAGAAGTGGAATAAATGGATTTAATAAATGAAGACAAAATCTGGATTATCACCAGGAATTATTGCCAAATCAAGCCCTCTTTTCAGGATTATCCCACTCTAAAAATGCTTTTTTCCCTCCTGCCATGCTCTCTGTAACTCATTGCATGCCATAGGAACACTTCCAGTTACAGAGTATGCATGAGGAATGTCCAAAATATTCTCCAAGTACCCTTGGGTGTCTATAAAGAAGAACCCTGCACTCAATTCTGCATAGTAAAAACAGAGATTCCACAAGACAAGGACCTATATAGGCAGAATATTAAAGAAACATGAGATATATTGATATATATCAATATATATAATATATTTAATATACTATTGAGAAATATATTGAGAAATACATCCACAAGCAAATAGAAGTTAAACCCTTACAAGTTCCCAGGCAAAAGAGAATAATAGAGTATTTTTTTGGAAGGAGTATATGAGATGCTTTTGCAGTTCTAGCGTAGAAGCAGGAGACTCCCACGAAGCCTGGCTACCTTTCTAACCATGAGTCAAACCCAGTTATTGAGATCTACATAGTATGAACAGATGAAATGAGACAGCCCACTTGCTGCAGTGGGTCAGATCAGGTGAGTAACTTCCTCCTTCCAGAACCAAACACAGAGTTTAAATGTGCTGAAACACAAAGTGCAGTTCAAAATGAGCCTGAACTTTTGGGCAGTTTGGGTACTGTTTTTTCCTTGAAAAGGGCCTGTTGCTTTTTCAAAGGCGTCTTAAAGAGGTTTCCAAGATGGTTCAAGGCCCAGATCAGCACTGAGCTGAGTGCTCGCTCTCAGGGCTGATATTTCTTGGTTTGTTGTTCAGGACTGGGAGGACTGTGATGGGTTACCTATGACCAGAGAACAGTCATCTCCCACATGGATGCTGTAGGCATAATCATGACACAGGAAATTATATAGCTGACTAATAAAATCCATGAGGTCTAATGTTCTCTAGATAGGGGATTTCAGTGGGATCCAGATCACTGTCTTGTGCAGATACTTTTAAAAATGCCACTCAAGTGTGCTTGAGATACAGATGTGACAGCATCAACACAGGATCACATCTCTAAATCTTGTAAGATTTCCCTGTGTGTAAACTGATGCCAAGCAGAATCCTCTACACTAACTGGCATCCTCTTTCTGTTAGCTACTAAATTCTCCCTAAACCATCCCACTGATAAGTTCACCTGTATCAGCTACTCTGGAGTATATACAGCACTAAAATAAAACAAATCTAATTATGTTAAAATAAAACGGTGTAGGTGTTCCAGCTTGAATAGTCATTTAATGCTCAACTATGGGGAAAGAAATACAGTGAAAGACTGCCAGAAATACTGACATCAATCTTCCATTTCAAGAGCAATTCAGAGTGATTCCAAATATAGTTGGTCCTATTAAGAAAACAGCTCTTGGATAAGAGTGCAAACTACGTCATCATAAGAAAGAAAATCAGAAACATATGCTTCTAACAGTAGGAGGAATTTTAAACAAAGTCAGCAATTCAGCATCCTAATAGTAAAATCAGAGAAAATAGGGGAGAAAATCTCTATGTGCCAACCCAGTCCTTTCAGGGTGAAGTTTGGTGATGAACTCTTCTCTGGTCTTTCAGTTGTTAGAAGGAAAAACAACTTAATGACACCAGCAGGAGCAAATCCCACTAGGTAAGACACAGACCATGTTCCTCTCCTCCTCCCACAGGAGCAACCCTTTGGATTTCCTTGTTCCATGGCTACATGGAAGGAGGAGAGAAGACATGACCAGTCCCTGGCAGATTCTCTCTCTGCAGGCTGAAGTTTGGCCTCAGCCACAGCAGCTGAAATCAGCAGCAGCACCAGAGGCTGTTCCCAGTCCTAATCCAGAGACGGAACAGAGCTCTCAGTGGGAAAGTCAGGATCCTGTGTGGGCTCAGGCAGGCCTCAGTGAGGAGGACATGAAAAGGAGCCACCACCTTTGGAGCAGTAAATGGCTGTGCCCCTTTTCTTAGCTGTCTTAGTCCAGGAGGCACTGAGGAACAGGGAAGGAGGCTGTGCAGCAGGTCTGCTGTGTGTAAAGCCCCAAGTCCACGCTGCACAGCCAAACAAGACAAAGCCCTGCAATCCACATGGGTGACCTCAGCTTCAGCTTTCTTTCCCCTTTTGCTTTGGGCCAGGATTCTCAAGGGAGCCTCGAGGAGTCATGTAACCAAGTTCAACGACTTTGAATTTTCCTATTGACCAGAATAGCATTAGATCATATTACCCATGTCTATTTGTTAATGACGAGTGTTCATTTATCCATGCTGGTGCTACATGGCTGGGACTTGTGTGTTGGAGACCATAAATGGCAAGGATGATTCCTTCAAGACATAAACACTGTGGGACATGCAGGAGTTTCACTCAACAGCAATTTTCTCAGGAACACACAAAAAACACAGAAGGAAAAGTTTCAAAGGTCACAAAAATTTTCAGCTTCCCTCCCATCAACCCTCCTGTAGTAAATATAAATCAGACAGCCATTACTATTACTGTAACATAGCAAGGGGAGAACTGGCATTTCTGTATAAATACCAATAAAAGTTGCATCTTTTTGGATCATGTCATATCCATATATTTGTTGTGGTTTGCATAAGAGAGCATATATAAAACAATGAAAAAGTCCTTTCCTCTTTGTTTTCAGGTAGAAATCCCCCATTATCCTCTTTAAGAGCACAGCTGTGAAGAGCCACTGTTTTCTTTTCTAATTATCAAGTTCACAGCAGACATGGGAGTGACCAGATTGCTTTGGTCTGGAGAGAGGCTTCTTGACAAAATGTAATATGCCAAATGCTGCTGCTGCATGGGAATTCCTCTGCTTTTGGTGGAGGAGAAAAAAAAATTAAACAGCTGAGAAACAACCCCACACCAATGAGGACTTTTCAAACCAGTATTCAGCACAAGTTAACTATTGCACTCAGAGCCCAGTCCACCAAGGCCTGAATCCATTCCAGGGCCCTGCAGGGAATGGCTGCTTAGCTGTAGAAATATGTAGGTGTAAGTCCAAAAAGGTCGCAGTTTAATCCCTGGTGCATCAGCCAAGACAGGACATATCACAAAGGTATGAAGACATTTGAAGCAGGTTGTTGTTTTATTTGGTGGGAACCAAACAGATTATATATAGAAATTTGGACTAATCTCAGAAGGTGACACTGCTGAAATGTAGTGTGCAGAAATGTATCTGGCACAGTTCACTGCTATTTATTTGTCAGTTGGTTGTTTTGATACCATATAGACCTGTAGTACATATTGGATTATTTGCAAAAGCTTCCTACTAATATCCCTTCTCAAAGTTATAGAACAAACTTTAAAAAAAAAAAAAAAAAATCTGGTATTTATATGTTTAGGTGATTTCAAAGAAGAACCTATAAACCCTAAGAAGGCTTGAATTCACCTATGTCTGCTGTCCTAGACAAAAAGATTAAGGGGTAAATCAAAGAGGCAAAGGGATTCCTGTTTGATGTAATGCTCCACAATTTTCAATTGATGAAATAGTTGGCAGACTAAAAGCTGGCTGTCACCCATCCTTAGGGAAATGATTTCATAGTCCACTTACTGATATAAATTGCCAGTATTAAAACTAATCCAAAGGTTTCTGCACTTAGAGAGATTTAAGACATGGGCAATATAGCCAGGTGCCTTTGATAGCCAGAGATGTAGAAACATGGATGCAAGCAAGGAAAATGTTAGGCTTTATTTTGAAAACTGATTTGACTAATAGGCTTAAAGTCCTATAGTTGCAGAAGCACAGCCCCTTACTAGGGACACTCTTAATTCATGATAAAAAATATTTATTCTGATTAAGCCAATGTCTTATGAACATAAAACACAGTTTAAAAAAATAGAATTTCTGATTTAAAAAATATAACCAATGTTTAATTTGGAATAAAATTATCATCAGCATTTCCTTGATCAAACTCATCACCAGGGCAGCCCCCAGACTAAATGAGTGTTTTACACTTCTCCCTTTGTTAAAAGATAAATTCTGTACATATAGATTTTTTTTTTATTTTTTTTCCCCTTTAAAAACTCTTACTGTACACAAACAAAGTGTTGTATGAGTAAGCATTGCAAGAAAAAAATCAATTTGTATCATAGTTGACAGTTGCAGACTTAGTTGGTCAAATAGCAATTAATTTATGCAGCTGTCAGTTCAGGATATTTTGGATATATTCCAAACACAGAGGCTGCTGTCAGATTTAACCTGATGCAGCAGAATGTGGGACAGAGTACAAATATTTCCTCATTTTATTATAGTCAGAACCAACCCTTTCTGCCAAACTCTGGTTTAAGACACCTAGAACTGTTATCCTAATGAGACACAAAATTTAATCATGATTCATCTTCAATAAATGAAAACAGGAGGTGTAAGTTGCCAACAGAGTTGTTTTAAATTCACACTGGAGTCTCAGAAAAATCTGCCCACTGATTAAATTTCTATCTAATTTCATATAATGAAGGCAAAAAATACAGCAATTTTTGTTTACAAAGCATTTTGATATGCAACTAAGAGCAAAAAACTGCTTTGGACAAGGAGTACTCAAGAAAACTGTCATTTCTGATAAGATTTCTGCTTCAGCCTTCTTGAACTGACACTTTTGGAATACTTGTTTATCCTCCCTGTACATTCTGATCCACCTAGAAATGCATATTTGATGATTTCCATGGCAAGTGAGGTTTGAGCTTAGATGCAGCTGTGTACCTGGAGGATGCTTCCAGCTGGCCAGATGATTCTTACCTTGCATTTACTTGTTCTTTTCATGCAGTGTTTCACAAATTACAACTCTACTTCACCAGTCCAACAGTCCAGTGTTTTATGAGTTTTATGAGTTACTGATGTGGATTTTAAAGGATTATCCACCAAGTTGCTTGGACTATGCATCTAAAAACTTACCCATCACCAAAATATGGTCACCCTGAGTTAAAAACTGGTTCCCACCAGCACATCACAACTGCTTATTAGAAAACACTGAATTCTTCCAGTTCGTGTTGCAAGAAAAATGTAGAGAATAGAGGCAAAATGCAATAGGTTGAGAATATTTAAACAAGGACATCTTCACTTCCCTAATGTCATGAGATATTTAAACAACTTTTGTACTTCTTCCAAATGAAGAAGTTACTTCCATGGGAAAAAAAAAAAAAAAAAAAAAAAACAAACAAAAAAAAACAACCCTTATATTTGGACAAAACATTCCAGATTACCTATAAAGAATCTTGGGAGAAAAAACAGAAAAGGAAATATTTTGCCTAATGAAACCACCTAGGACTACATCGAGTGCTTCCTTAGCTGCTTTTATGCACCAAGACACCCTTGAAGTTTTGAACTGCAAGCACTGGAGAAAATCCTGTCCCTACTACCAAAGCCATGTGCTTGCAAATGAGGAAACTCTCAGGTTTAAACACGTGGGTGTAACAGACCTTATGAATCCAGATTTAAAGCTGAGTCATTTATCAAACTTTTAGATCTTATTCAAAAGGCTTTAGGCATCTAACAGGTCTTTCTTTTAAGCAACAGACAAGGCAATATAATCAGACACTTGTACCACTGAAACACAATCATAGCCACCTTCCTGAGAATTAGATACTGGAAAATAGGTCACATATTCTCATTCTTCAGCAAGGAGCACTCAGAGGACCCTGGCTTTGTTATTCCACCTGTGCAAGGGAAGTGGTCACAGCACCAATCCTGCCAAGTTTCTGGGAGCATTTAGACAATGCTCTCAAGCACGTGGTGGGACTCTTGGGGTGTCCTACACAGAGCCAGGAGATGGGCTCCAATGATCCTTGTGGTTCTCTTTCAAGTCAGCATATTCTGTGATTCTGTGTGGTACAGAAGCAGGCACCACCTAAGGCTGACATTCTAAACTAAAACTCATTCTGCTCATTTGGACCCTTCTTAAAACTCTTTCAGAAATCAACTGTTACATCCTTAAAATACTTTAGGAATAATTCAGTTAAAATAACTCAGTTGGAGCACTGAGTGACAATGTGTTTCCATGTCCTCCTTCTAACATGGATATGCCATTTTTTGAGATGAGTCAAGGTATGGATAACAATAGTTATGCCAGGGAGATCTGGCAAAACACCACCACCACCCAGGAGAGAGGACAGCTGTGTCACCATCCAGCAATTACAGTGAAATGACTTATCATGCTGTGATCTCCTTGGAGGAACACAGCTGTCTGGGTGTGCAGGGTGTGAAGTCAGGCTGAGACACAGAAATGCCACACACCATCCCTGAAGCCTGACCCAGCACACTGCACGTGAATGGAACTGTGCAAGACCAGAGGAGATACAAAGAGTTCTGTGATTACCATTCAGAGGAGATTTTTCTATTTAATTTAATGTATTTTAAGGATTTTGTAAGATGTCTTGAGCTGTTTCTCAATATCTGCTTACATCTAATCTAGCATGAAATGCAATCCAAGCAGTCCTAGCTGCAAATCTTCCCCTGAAAAGTTTCCAGCATCTTAGTGATGAAGAATGGTGTCAGCTTTGTTTCAGGTTTCACTTTTTTTTTTTTTCACTGGGATGAATTCTTTGCAGCAAAACTATTTGCTTAACACTGAGCCAACTGTGAGTGCCAAGGCAGAGCTGCCCTGTGCCATACCCACATTTAGAGGGTCATATTCCCTTTCACCTGAAACCGGAGAAGGGCAATTCATCCAGCCTGCATCTCCTTGATCCAGGAGATGATCTCATGGTTTAGGCTGATGTCAGCCTCCAGGCATGCCCAACTGTCCCCCTGCCCCGAGTTCTGTGGATCCTGGCTCCTTTCCACGCCTGCCTGCCTCCCTAGCAGGGATTTCTGCAGCAGTGCACAGCTGTAAGGGAGGCTCCATGGGCAGGCACCACGGGTCCCTGCAGGCATCCAGATCAGCCCAAAAGATCTATGGGGGGAATGATGAAGCAAATCCATGCATGATGCCAACAAATATATTCTTGGAAGGGCCCTACCCTGACACCACTGACATCAGCATCACTAATGGTACCACTGGGTATCCCACCCTAGCTGGTGGCTGTGTGTCTGATCACCCTGAGCTATCCCTGGGGATGCAGGGCCCCACTAAGCAGCAGGTTTTTGGGATGTCCTGGATTTGTTGGCAGGGTTTGGAGCATGGCAGCACAGGGAGAGCAGAGTCAGCCTTCTGTCACCCCAGAGCAACTGCAGTGGCATGAGCAAGCCAGGTTTTAACAAGTAAATCTACATAAAAGCTTTCTCAGAGAGTGATTACTTAATATAACAACCAGCTGTCTCTTCAATTCTTGCTGAGGCAGCCAATCCTCTCACCATTATTCACCGAGGAGGAAAAAACAGGAAAAAAAAAAAAGCAGCAAGCCTGTTTTGTCTATAGAATAAGCAAAGCACCAGAGAAATTATGATACCTGACAGACAGAGATGTCAAGTTCTTTTTTTTGTTGTTTTTTCATTTCCTAACCATCTATACATTTCTTGATAGAAAAAAAAAGAGCTCTTACTGCTGGGCTGCAAAGAAGTAATTGGTCATTAACCCCTTAAAGGTCAATCCCACAGCTTTTTTTACATCAATTGCACAATCTAATTACTATCACTTTTATGTTGGCACTTATCCACACAGGATCTGAATGTCTCCTCTTTAGTTCAGCTGGCCCTGTACTCTGCTGTGCAGCCTTGGACAGAAAAACAATTACCATAGGAGAACATCAATGGGCACCAGGAGAGCCTCCAGACTGGGAAAGTGGAATATGGGACCACGCAGGCCTGCAAGGGCTGTAATTTTTGACCTGAACACAATCGTGGCTTGAATAGATGGGTTTGTCCCCCAAAGTCAATCAGGAACATTCATCTGAATTAATTAAATGCCTGAATTTATGTTAGGGCACATTAAACTTCTGCATGGCCAATTTTATTCAGAATTAATGTAGCCTTTGATTCCAAGTTAAATTGCACAGAAGAGTTTAATAAGAGGTAACTAATGGGTTTCAAAACTAAATTTGGATTTGTCTTCCTGGAGACCATTGAGTCAGCCCTGGAGGGCTGGGGCATAACAGAGATAAGAATCTTAGGACAGAGAGGTTTTACAAGGAGTTTGTCATTGGGCTGCTGAAAAAGAGCAAAGAGGTACAATTTTTTAATTACCTCTGCAGCCTTCATGTAAATCTTGAGAAGGGATGATTCTTCCACACTTGTTATCTTCAACATGAGGAACAGCACTGCCTCCTGGCATGGAGCAAGGGGCTCCTTTGACCATCATCTGATTTATGGGAGAGCAGGAGTTCCCACAATTCTACCCACATTAGGAAAACTTTTCACTGCTGTTTTTTGTTTAGTTTTACTTTGGGTATAGCCCTGACCTCCCAGGCTTTGCAGGAGAACATCTCTCTCCTCTCCCTGCTCTTTATCCCAGCAGCAGCTCCTGTTTGTAGGTGCAGGCACATAAGGAGTGAGGCAGTGCCTGGGCATGAATCACTGCCTGAGCATCCTGTCTCCTGAGGAAACAGGGGATGGAAAGCACTGGCAGAAGTTTAGCTGACCTGCTGGGGACAGGAAAAAAAGCCTCAGACCTTGGTAAGGCATGGATTTAATTTGTAATAAGGAATTTAACGATGCCTCTTCCACAGGATCTAGGATAGTAAAGAGGTGGGGGAGAAAGTAAGAGATACCTAAATAGCTTAGAAATTATTTTTAAAATATCTGTTCAGCAGAAACTAGCTAAAGCAGAGTATGATTTGCTAGCTAGACAGTATTGCTTAACAAGACACATGCACATTACTGCCATTAAGCAATCAATGTACCTGGGTGCAGGACTACACACAGTTTATTGTTCCTCCCCTTGTTTTCCTCTGAGTCAGCACTGAGTCTGTACAATTGGGCAGGTAATACCCAGGCAGCAGAGAACTTCTTGTGATAAATAGTGGTGTAGCCAAAGGGGAAAAAGCCCAAAACCAGCCCCACAAGCAAATCAGGCATGTTTTTATCTATCTGACCTATAAGCATTTTTTTTTTCCTCTTTAACTAGAACCTCAGACTGCTGCAGCTCTGCAGTCCAACTCCTCGCACTCTGCACTGCCTTCAAGAACCTGTCTAGCAGAGGATTCCTCTTTCAGCATGTTCACACCTGCACTATAACCATAAGTGGAAGAAATTTCCTCTATTCTACAGCAAACAATGGAAAGGATTGCATTTCTCTTTCTGCTCAAAACCAGAACACATTTCTCTTTCTGCTCAAAACCATAACCTGCTTTCAGAGCAGGTTATGAAACTCCCCACACATCAGCTCAGAGAAAGGCTGTGTCACACAGAGGTGACTGTGTGCTGTTGTTCCCCACAGCCAGTTAATGCAGCTGTGACAGTCCAGTTCCAGAGAGCCCATTTTCTTCCTCAAACACATTCTAAGCCATTCTAAGCATGTTTTCCACATGTCTTAATGTCTTAATTGAAGATAAAAAGAAAACTCCCTTCTTGATGTGGTACCAAACACAGTGGGATTCTCACCCTCCTCTGAAACATCCAAGCAAGGGGAGCTCAGCCTCCTCACCAATTTCACTGAACTAATTACTGTCTGAAATTAAGCACATGCTTAAATGCTTTGTCAGGCCCAGGCTTCTGGATTAACTGCAGACTCAGTCTCTCCCAGCACATCACTCGACAGTGAGCTCCTTCCCACTCCGTCCCCACCCATCCGAGTCTCCGGGGAACGTTGCCATGGATTTCCACGGGACACAAGGGTCCATATTGGAAGAACCCTGTTAAGGTTGCTAGGCGTAAATATTGACTTAACGGCTCTTCCGCCTTTTTTCTTTTTTAAGAACAGATTTGTTGGCCACGGCTGGAAAAATAGAATTATGGAGTATGCATGATTCACTCTGGCAGTCACACAAACATGCAGAGCAGTTGGCTGGCAGCTCGGCTCCTCTGTTCGCAGAACATCGCTCCTAAAATGTGTCATTTTGTTTTGGCAGCCAGAGCGTCCAAGCCCACAGACAGAGATAAAATCTCCTACCTTCCATGTACTTCACATGGGAGTCACTGACCTGAAGCTGCACAGAATATTGGATTAATACTCCCAACAGCTTTTTAGCCCAGACACACAGAAGGACTGACAGAAGTTTTGGTTCCACACTAAGAGCCCAGCTCAGAAACCTCCCCTCTCACACCCTCACTGCCAACACAAGAGAGGGCAGGAAAGCTACTGCAGGTAAAACTGTTTATTCAGAAGTCTTTTCAATAAGGGCTGTTTCACAACCAATAATTCTTGTGACAGAAGGAAAGTAGCAGAGGTTAGAGAAGACCCAAAGCTTTTGGTCACTGGATTCACGTTTTCATCACCAGTACTCCATGCTCAGACTTTTAACCCTGACTGCAAAAAATGCTCCTCTAAATATTACTTCAACACACAGCACAATTCAAACCCTTTCCCATATTTACTCTGCCAGATCTGAATGATTTGGCAGGACTGGCACAGGAATGAACCTTCACCAGAGATACCTGAGTGTCCAAAGTATATATGGGACACTGTGGGCATTGATCCTGGACATGCCAGCACAATCTCTGACTGTTCTAAGCACCACATACAAGGGCATGAGCAGCTCACCTGAGAGCAGCCAGACTGCAGGGAGAATATGCAGGATTTCCTACCAGACCTCAATTTGATATACAATTGAGGGAAATCAAGAAGAGTTGTTACATTTCACAACATTTGGCAGAAGTCTGCCAGAAAGCACAGAGCTTGTCAGGAGGAAAATAAAAATCTAATGATTGAAGATAGGAGGAGAAAGTCCAGTGTAGGACAAGAGATGCTTCTCTGAAGGATCTCAATGAGTTTGCCTGCATTTTAGCCAGGCAGGGTGTCTTTTATCCCATCAGAGTTTAAGCACCCTCAAAAGATACAATGCAAAACCAGACAGGGAGACTAAGATCAACACCTCTGCATATTTATATTTGCTTTGCATGCACATTTGCATATTTCTATTTGCTTTGCATCCATCCTCTCTGTCTCTACACCTTCCCCTCAGGGAACAGGGACCAACTGGTCTTGCCAGGCATCCTCTGTGCACATCCTCCAGATGAGGCATGGTACATTTAAGGCTGTGGCACCTCACAGCTCTGCAGGGAAGCCCAGGGCTCTGGGGTCCCACCCATTCATTAGACAACACAAGAACTAACCATTCCCACTCAGTGTTAAGCTGCAAGAAACAAAAGCAAGGACACTTAGATGGAGCTTAGCAACAGCTGCTCAGGATCCATTCAACTGCACTCAAATCTATTTTTACTGACAGCTTTTGAAGCAGAGAATTCATTTAACAGAGGAACAGGTTGATATCCATTCTCCTCAACTGTAGGCAGAATTTAGTTTGCTGTTTTCTAATTGTTTCCTTGGTGGCACATACAAATTCAATACTGCATCTGCAAGCAAGGATGTCTATTTTCAGCATAAAGACAATGACAGGCAAAGTTTGTATTAGCAACAGCTAAGTAGAAGACACCAGGGGATAAAAAAGGGACATTCTCTTTTAAGGTCCTAACATGCATGGGACAAGAGACTGAGTAGATCTAATTGCATGAAATTAAGGAATTTTCTGCCCACTCATTGTCCTGCCCTTGCAGCTGGAATAGCACAGCCTGGGTGCTGCCTCCTGGTTTCTCAGGAAGTTGTTTGCAGGGAACAGAAATGTTTCACAATGCAGAAGCAAGAAATAACCCAAGTGATTTCTCTGCTCTACCAGCTCAGGATCAAGGCTGATGCAAGTCAGTTCTTGCTGCATGTGGATATTGCCCCTCTTACATCCCACATGAGTGCCAGGGGACAAACTCATCAACACAAAGATTTTCAAGCTGTGGTTATTGGCCATTTTTGCCTGGTTACAGACATGGCAATGACTGAGTTTTGTGACAGGTTCTCAATAACACCACACAGCATGACAACATGCTGCATTTGTCACTGGGTTTACATTGCACTAATCCAAGGTGGGCTTGGCAATAGGAAGGCACTGCTACAAATAATTGTAGCTGTTTGGAGCCCCATTTATGTCTCTCCACTGAAAATGATCCCCTCTGCCTGCTGAGATGTCTGAATTTGCCCTTGAGCCAGCTCTTTGACTTAGGCTGGCTGAGCTCTTCATCCAGTTAGTTTTTAGCATCTGTTTGTCACATGGTGGCCAGATGATCAGCCATCACCTCTGACATAACCAAGCAGTGGGGAAGAAGTCCCACTTGGGACAGAAGTGTAGCAGAAATAAGAGTGTCCCAGTCCAGTGCAGAGTAGTTCTGTACAACTGTGCTACCTTTAACTCAATGAGAAGATACTTTTAGAAGTTTAAAACATACTACAGGAACCAATCCTATAGTAACCAAACTCTTTCTATTTCCCAGAATGAAAGTCAAGGGTGGTAAGTTCAGGTCCAAATGTCTCTAAGTCAGATGAGATTAATCCCACCTCCAGGGCATAAGATGAGGAAGAAGAAAGGATCAAGCCTGTAATAACTACAATGAATTAATAGCAATTGTGAAATTCCTTTTTCTTACCCATGTATTCCAAAGTAAGGAAAAAACAAAGACACATCTCCCTTCCAGAAGTACAGAGGTACCACTCATCTTTATGGCACAGGTTAACACCATCTCCTGTGACAATCCATGGCATGTCATCATTTTAGAGCAATTAGTAAACAGACTGTTTCAAGCACTTAAAAATTATAACCCTGCTCCTGCTCTCCTCAAATCCTATGACACAACTGCTGACATGCTTAGTGGATAAAGTCTCTTTATGGCATTGTAGACTTACTCTAGCCTCACTCCTTTCCCATTTTGCAGTGACTATGAAAGAGCATTTCTCAAAACATTTTCAGCACCATTTAAATTTGCATGATCTTGTCTGCCTGTGATGGGCTGAACAGCTTTTCAGTCACATTTGTCAATCACTGTTCCTCAAATGCACGAGTCTAACTGAAGCAAAGGAGCAGAAATGAAGGTCTGGTACTCACTTTCTCAGCACTGCAATTTCATTCTCTATGCTGCTTTCCTTTCCCTTCAGTGCCTTCTTGGGAATGCATTTGACTGCAAAGAGTTTCCCACTCGCTCTCTCTTCAGCCAAAACAACTTCAGAGAATGCACCCCTGAAAGAAGAGAAGAAAAGCCCTGGTTTAAAGTGGTGTTTTCTCTTTGAAATCTGTTAACTGAAACACAACCATTGAACGTAGTTCTTCTGGTGTCCTTTGGAAGCTGCTCTTGTTAAACACAGAAATGACATTACAAACATCTTTCTTTGCCTTTACAAACATATGGAGACATTCACACTCATGCAGTACATTAAAGGCTTACCAGACACAATCATTTTAATAAAGAACAACAATCCAGCAGAGATATGAGCAAAGCTTCAAAATGAGAAAGTACCATTTCTGTACACAGGGTCATGGACCATAGTCTGGCTACTGACGTGGTGGATGATGTACTTTTCCCCTTTCTGAGATTTTTGGAGGTTTAATTCACAAAGCAGCCCAGTGTCCCCAGGACTAAGTGACACACCAGTGTCAGGAGTGCTCCTGGTTCCTCAGTCACCACAAGAGGTCATGGCCCCCACTCTGGTCCTCCCTGGGCTGCCCAGAGCTTCTTCTCACCATTGGATCAACCCTGACTCAGACTGCATCACAATTTCTCTATGCATACAGAGTTACTCCACAACACAAACTGATGTGTGTAACCACTAAAGCCAAAGAATTGGATTAAATCACAAATCTAAACGTTGGCCTTAGTAGCAGCCTCCCTATGGTTACCCCAAGAGGGTTACACAAATAAAGAAACATCATCACAGCAGCCGGTCACTAATTGCCGAGAATGGGCAGTGCCTCTCTTTCATTGGGTTATTTCATAACAGTGTATTATTTCTTGCACTGTCATTGCTTCCTCCCAAGCCTCTGGACCAAGAATAGGCCAGGAAAACATCACAGTCAATGCTATAGACACACTTTTTCAGTTCCCAGAATTTTTGAGCATTTGAGCATCGTTCAGACTTTGCTGCTCTGGACAGACTTTGCAATGGTACATTAGGACCATCCTTATATTCTGGAACTTGTTACTGGTTTAGCAGCAGGGTACTGGGCCAGAGAGAGCATTGACCTGATAAGGAACAGTAAAACATTTTTCCTATTCACCAAAACCTCCTCCTGAAGCATTCACTTTCTCCAAGAGAGATCAGATCCAAGGACTTGTCTAACCCAAATGGCAGCTGAAGGATCAGAGTGAGCAACCTGGTCTAGCAGGAGTCCCCTGCCCATGGCAGGGGATTGGAACTATATGATCCTGAAAGTTCCTGCCAACCCAAACCATTCTTTGATTCTATGATCCACCAGCTGAAGGTTTGTGTTTTATTTATAAGAAATAAAAGCAGTGTTTCCTTTATTATTTCCCCTCATGAGCACATTATTCTGCTGTCCTACACAGCTCACTCTGATAAATACTCAGGAGAGTGCTGAGCAAACCCAACCATCCAGCCTGCTCTTTAAAGGTTAATGTTTGGTCACAGCCTCATCTGGCGACCACCAGCTTTCTCTGGTTTTCATTCCTGACAATTGCTGCTTATCTAGATGTTCTGTGGATAAACAAAAGAATTTCCTTTCCTGGACAGGCTCCTCCTTTTTAAGTCATGCACTTGGATGACACAACCAGGCTGCTGTGACCTCATCAACAGCTCCCAAGTTGCAAAACAGCCATGTAAATCATGAAGTGGATAAGCAAAAGGAAAAGGCTGCTGCTCTGGAAACAAAGTACCTGTTTACCCAGAAATGCTTTTGTAGCCAGCAGATAGGGAAATAGTGATAGGAAGTAGATGAAAAAAAGACTTGCATGCTGTTACACAGCAAATATTTGACAGCTTGTCCACATGGGGCAGTGATCCTCTGAACCAAGAAATGTTTTACCTCATTTTTACTAAAAAGGACAGACAATGGCTACATTTATGCCACTTGGAGTTTCAGAATGATTCCCCCTTTTCTGCTTTGTGTATAATCCACCAGAGCATGTCAGAGCATCACAGGCTCCAATTTAGGGTTCACACAACTGAGCCAAATGATTTGCACAAATAAGCCACCCAGAGTGTTTTTAATTATGTTCTTTCCTTTCCTGTTATCGACAACCCTAGCCATTCAATTCACCAAATAAGGTTTTCATCCTGACCCTCATGCTTGGGACAGCCAGACCAGAACTGCAGTAAAACCCTTTTGCTGGAAAGCCCTGAGGCCTCTGGGTGCTTACCAGCTTTGGTTGCAGACCAGAGCACTCAGAAACTCACAGGGCTGCTCCCAGCTGTAATCCATGAAACCCTTAAGTCTCATCTGCTTGAGCTTTCAGCACTGCACTTTGCTCCAGCTGTGTCTGAGCAGGCTCCTTGCCTTCAGTTCAATGGTGTTAGAAGCTGCAATATTCCCACCAGTCGTTCACTGGTCACACAGCTCTCCCAGTGTTTATGATATTACAAAAAACACATGGAGCTCCCATTCCAATCTGCATTTCATTGCTGATCTCAGAAAACAAAATAGAGGAAATCCCTTTATTTCCCCTCTGCACTATATAGTTGACTCTGTGAAGCACCTCTTTTTCAGCTGGCTCCATCATTTCGCTGGATTTCTTCCTCCACTTATCAGACACAGTTTCCCTGCTTGGAAAGAGCCTCTGTGAATTTAAATGAAATTTTTTTTGTGGAGTTCTGCAATACTCATGAAACCCAATTCCCTATCTCCTTAACAACTTTTCTCATTATAGCATGAAATAACCTGAAGCTCAGCTAAAGTGTTTGGTCCCATGTCAACCCCAGGCACGGACAGGGTGCTTTTTTTACACTGATTTTTATATGAGGCCATGGCATGAAATTGCTGATGCTGGGAAGAGTTCCTGAGCAATGGGAAGGGGAGAGCTGGGCTGGATCTGCTGGGAGGGCAGCAGGGAGATGTGAGGAGGCAGAAGTGAGGCAGTCTGCATTATTCTGTGCACTTCATACGCTCCTGTGCTCACAGAGCAAGGGAGGGGGGCAAAGCAAGGAGTCAGTGCACAAAAGAAAGAAAGAAAAGTGAAGTGCTGGAAGGAAAGAGAAGGAAGAGAACAGGTGCAGAGAGGGATCAGAGTGTTAAACAGAGATTCAGCAATATAGGGCAAGAGGCAAGAAAGGGTGGGAGGGAGCACCAGCAAGGGAAAGGCAGTGAAGATACTCCTGGAGCCTGCTGGAGGTCAGGGAAGAGTCAAAATACTGAATAGATGGGCAAGCAATTATCACAGTTTCAAACATGCAGCTGAATTCATCCACCCTTAATGACACAGTCCAACCTCCACTAAACCCCTCTTGACTCAAGCATGAATAGGTAAATATCAGAGAGAAAGTCACAAAGACAAGGCTGCTCATTTTCTTGCTAACAGCAATATATCCTACAGCAAATCTCCACTTCCTCAAAAATGTTCCCCAGAACTACCAGCTCAGCAAGCTTGATAAAGATTTTTTTCTCCCCAAAAGGAATTAATACTGCCTTTAAAATCATTATATTAATGAAAAAAGGTAATTAATTTCTAATAATTAATTATAATTCTTTATTGATATTTAAAATGTAATTTTGTACAAATTTTTAGAAATAAGTTTGGGGTAGGAAAATATTGCATTTTACACCATCAACATGGCAAGACTTTTATGAAAAGGCCATGGCTTCCATTAAACATCATCAAGCAGTGTTGTATGATAAAAATGAAAAAGACCAAATATCACACTGTGATATAGATTTTTATTTTTTAAATGGAACAAGAAGTTAACTAGTTAAAAATTATGATTGTAAATGTGTCTGCAAGGGTTGGGATGCACCATTCCCTTCAGTTGGGAAGGAGGTAAATGCAACCTTTCCAACATGCCCAGGGACAATGTCTTTGTCTCTCTGAACAGGAGCTACAAAATCCTTCAAGAATTTTCCCTGTCCTGCCTGCAGATGATAGCAAACAAGCAAAAAAGCATCATGGCTTTGAGGAAGTAGGACAGTGGTAGAAATGGGTAAGCAAGAAACTTCTGCAAAATGAAACCACTTTTAGCTGCCAAAATCCGTGTGCAGCAACAACCTCTTTTTGAAAGTTTTGACCATATTATCATTTATCCTGGAGGAATTGCTCTTTTCAAACTTCTAATTAAGGCATGGAATAGTTTTATGATTTAGATCACTTCCATATGAATTAGGAACAATATACGGAAAAAAAAAAGATGTTAAAGAACTTAATGAGTGACATTGAGATAATGGCAAATTCTAGAGGGTGCTTGAGATGTTTTGAGTCCTCATCCCTTTGCAAACACCTGGACTATGCAGTATCTTATGAGATGCCAATTTTCAAGAGTTTTGATTAATTTAAATTATTTCTTGTGCATTAGTTCTCTTTTATATAGATTTAAAGATTAGAATTTCAAGATTAACATTGAAATATGAACATTATTCATACCCAAAGAGACTGGATTTTCTATGAGAAAGCAGCGGCTGCAAGGCTAGGCTATCCTGAAGATCAAAGCAAAACAAAGAACAAGTATGTTTTTCCTTCTTCTGTTGGAATTATAACTTATTATGAACATTTAATATCTGAAATACAATGAACAGCATATACTATGAGAGCAAATTTGTTCTCATTCTACAAAAAATATTGCTGTGACAAAAATACCGACAAAATGAACACAAAACTGATGGATGGATGGATGAAACTTTATTTTTTCCATTCAACATCAATGTTGAGCAGTTTTCCACTGCATTAGCAGGTGCTCTGTCACACTAAGTCAACAGACACAGCCAGGAAACAGATTTCCCATCTTCAGGCTGCATATAGCTAATGTTCTTAATTATGATACAATTGGCTTCCCTTGTGTACTTTGCCCTGGCCAAACCAGGGGGAAAAAAGTGAACACTCAACATCTGAAAAATATACCATGTCCATCCACCCTGAGACAGAAAGACTGACTGAATCAAAGGGAGACAAATCAAAGCAAAGGTAATTTTCATAGTGTGGCTTTGGCAACCACACTCAAATTCTGTTCCTTGACTCTCCAAAGAAAGGTGACTTTGGATTGCACCACAAATATAGGGGAGAAAATGTCTTTGTTAGCATTTTCAGAGCTTCTTTCAAGGGCCTCAAGGAGTTAACTGCAGGATGAGCTCAAACTCTGTGGAACACACCAAGGGAGTTCTGGTCCTGCAGACAACTTTTCTACTAATCCATTTTTCTGCACAACTCATGTTCTCTCTTTTGACTTTTTTTTTTTTTTTTCATTTTCTACTCAGTTGTTTTTCTAAACACCTCCTCACTCTCCTCACACCAGTGCATCCTAATACAAACCCAACTAAAGCTGGAAATAAAGATTTTCATTCCAAAGTCATATCCATCAGTGTTCTAACAGCTGCATGACAATGAATTTACAATTTAACTTCCAAAAGTTTGGTGATGTCTGAATGCAAAGTTAACAACATAGAAGTGTGGAGAGGGTTTTTAGCCAGCCAAGAGGAAAGGAGAATGATTTTGGGACTGTGCTACACAAGGTACAGAAACCAAATTCTCTGCATATTCCCAAGAACTGAATATAAATTCATGCAAAAAGCTGACTAATCTGGTGGCAGCCATCTATGCTTTAGAGCACAAATACTTTTTTTAGCTATTTTCATTCATCAAACACACAGTTCCAACCCTGCAGCCCCTTCTATGGCAATGCTTCCTCTGCCTGGGCAAGAGCACAACAACTGGGATCACTGTATTAACACCGGTATTTTTAGCCTCCCTACTCATTTAATTTCCAGTAAGCCTCCCAGCCACAACTGAAAATGCTGTTTCCTACCTTGGGGCCCTGCTCTAACACCAGACATGGCCCTGCCCTGGGCAGTGTCTGACCCTGGCTCCCCTCTCCAGGACTGATCCCAATCCCTGCTCACAGTGATGTTCCCATGGAGGTGCCTGAAGCCGCAGGCTGGGGTTGATATTAACCCACCCCAGATGATGAACAGCACTTCCCATGTGCCAAAAATGCTGTTGCTATATCCTGATGGACACTCCAACAATGGCAAGAGGCACAGATACTCTTTGCTGGGCGTTCCTGCAGCTCCTTTCTGGAGCACTGACACCTTTCTCTGTGCCCTGAGCCATTGTCCCATGCCCGTTCCCTTTCTGGAGCACTGACACCTTTCTCTGTGCCCATTCCCTTTCTGGAGCACTGCCACCTTTCTCTGTGCCCATTCCCTTTCTGGAGCACTGCCACCTTTCTCTGTGCCCATTCCCTCTCTGCAGCACTGCCACCTTTCTCTGTGCCCTAAGCCATTGCCCCATGCCCATTCCCGCAGCATTTTGTCTTGTCCAAGGTATCCTAAAACCACAGTGGGCTTGCAATGAGCAGCCACAGTGTGAAAGGACCCATGGAGTCACCATGCCCTGGGTTGGGCAGCACATCCCCAACTCCAGACTTTTCTTTCCAGCCATTCTGCTGCTTCCCCTTTAACAAGACATTTGGGAGGAAGTAACCCCATCAACACCCAGATCTCTGCTGGGGCTTATAGCCATGACCATAACAGAGCACCCAACAATATCACACTCCAGGTAGAGCTTCTTTGTTCACTTCCCTATAAACAAGATGGGTTTCCACTTAGCATTTCAGTCTGCAACAGAATGAGCAGCACAAAGCTTTGAATCTTGTGTAGCCACCAAGAGTTTTCCTATTTGTTTGGGTTTAACTTCTGGTTTTTTGTGGGTACTATTGTCTACAGTTACAACAGCTTAGTGTTTTGACAGGTTTTGTCACCTGAGTCAGATGCAAGAATTTTGATGCCCATTTGAGGCTTATAATTTCTTCTAGTTTAACTGCTCAATATTTAATAATATCAGGGAAATTAAAAAAAAAAGAGCCCACCCATTAAAAGACCTGGGATTAAGATTGGAAATCCATGTCAGCTACTTAAAGGAAAGCTACTTAGAGGAAAGAGACTTCTGTGAAGCCAGAAAACATTTATAGTTGCACATCATAAAGCTTGAATTTATGACAGTATAGTCAAGGTGGTTTCCTTCATAACCCTGGACCCTCTTCCCCAGGCAACAACACCCTTCAAAGGCAACAGTGGCTTTCACTCAAGGAAAACATTCCTGTAAACGACGTGAACCATTCTGTAGCTGGGATTAATTCTTTATTCCAGGATGAATTCCAAGGTCACAGCAGGGTATGGCACACTCCACCAGCACCTCTTGTCACTCCAGCTCACACACCAGCAGGGTGAAAGCACCAAAACACACAATCAAGGAGACTTCCAGTGAAGAAAAGCCATCAGGCACAGAGCAGAATGAGGAATGCAGGCTTCAGTGCCATAAAATTTGGGTTCAAAGATGAATGAAACACACAAGGCACAGAAATTTAGCCAAAAAGGAAAGTTTCTGAAGAATCTCCTCCCTTTCTAAGATGAACTAATTTGTTTGAGCTGCCTGGTGTATGCTAATTTAATAGGATGCTATGCAGTCTGTTCTGAGACAGTGATACATGGATGCTAAAAAGGGAAACTGGCCCAGCTCAGATCCCCAGTCATGTTTGTTATTACAGTCATTTTCTTCCCTGAACTGTTTGCTTCTTTCTGATTAATCCTGACCCCTATTAGAAAGGGAAGTATTGTCTTTAAAGGCCTATTACATTTACATTACATCCTCTGTGGCAGTCACAATAAAGCCATCAAGAAAAACATACAGTTCTCTGTACTGAGATCTTCTTTCCATTATACTCTTCACAAATGAGCTGTTAAGCAGGGTTTTTTTTTCCCACTGATGATCACTTTCTTCCCAAAGTGAACATTTAAGTACCGTTTTTTCCACTTTCATCTTATGAGTTAAAAGGAGCTCATCGTCTCCCAGGATTTATCTGATGGCAGCATTCTCACAAGAAAATAAACCTTTTTTTTTTTTTTTCTAGGAATGACCTCAAACCTTTCTAGAGGCATAAGTGATCTCCATAATTTTTTTTCCAAAGCATTTCCCTATTCTAACACTGACATATGCAGGGTCTATTATTTCTGGAGATCTTATCTGGCCAAATTAAGTAGATTACACCAATTTGAAAAAGCCTGGTTCTTCTTCTTCTTTCTCCACATAGAAACTCAAGAAAAGATCTGTCCCACTGTGGCAATCTCTAAGAGGCTGAACCAATTATAGAAAAAAGTAGATGATATTGCAGCAAAGCCAGGCAGACATTGTAGTTTTGCTTCCAACAATTCCTACATTCCTTCTACAGAGGTCTGTAGTGAAGGTGGAACTATCCACTGCCTAAAGATCAAATAATTCTGCAACTGTGACCAATCCATGGGAAACTCCCATTTAGCTAAGAGTTTCACCTAAAGGTGTTTGGAACTTCACAAATCAAAGATACAAAAGTCTGCACAGCACCTCATTCATTAAAGTGGCATTTCTTTCTCTACAAAATAAAGCCACAGTGTCAGTTCTGATAGCCTTCCCCAGCGATCAGAGGAAAAGGATTGTATCATTTGAGCTGAGATTTTCAAACACCAACCCTGCCTTTCAAGAACTGCACTGCCCACTGAGGGCCTTGAGGAACAGGAACTCCATGGACTGATGTAGCACCTGGGGACATGATTTGCTGTTGAAGACGGCAGCATTAAAATCTGGACTCAGTGGTCTTGGAGGTCTTTTCCAACTTAAACAGCTCTGTGATTGTCATTTAATTTAATTACTTAAAAGCTGGGAGCTTTGCATCATCTAAAAGTGCATATTCCTGTTGTACTTTGAAAAGCATCTCTAGCAGATGCTTATGTCATACCCAAAATTAATGACAGCACGCTGTGGTCTGTAGGATCCTTAAACCCTGTCAGCCAAACCCTCCTGCTCCATTTGCTGCACGACTTTGGTCACAGAGATCACCCGAGATGCCCAGGCATTAGTGCAGATGATCACAGCATGGTTCCTGCCCGTTCTAAGGGCAAATTTAAATTAGATAGCTGCACCATGAAACCAATGCACATCTCCCAGCACCTGTATTTTCCACTCCAATCCTCCAGATCCAATGTAGAGCCCCAGCCAGGAAGCACCTCCATGAATGTGATGAGCAGCCACTGAAAGAGGAGGCCACGGGGTTCAGAGCTGTCACAAGCACAGCTGAACAGCTCCATTGTCTAAGAGCCCTTCTGTGCCTCTGTGAAACTCTAATTGGCTTGTTCTCATCCTGCTGCCTCAGCCAGTCCTGTATATCCATTTTAAATATCTGGACTAAAAATGATGTGCATTTTGTATCCTTGCCCACTCCAAGTTGCAGATTAGAATTATAAAAAAAAAAAAAAAAATTAAAAGAGAGAGAGAGAAAAAGACAGTTCAGGATGGTGGAATACAAATAAATTGTTTTACAGCTCAGAGCTTAGCTCTGGTAGGAAAAGGCACTGCAGGATATTCAGAGCTCCATCTGCAGATTTACTCCCAATGGCCACCTCTGAAAACACCAGGAAAAGTGTTTGCTTTTCTACTCCCCAGCCTCTTCACTCATGTATCCACATGCAGCTTCATGTCTGAGCCGAGGTACATTAGGAAACTCAGCAAACTGGTTTGCCTAGCAACTGGCAAGCTTGAAAATAAACACTCTGGCACAGATCATTTCAGTCTAACTGTACACAAAGTTACCAGGGCCTTTGCAACTCACAGATACTTCTGCAAAAAGAATTGCCACACACTTTCCACGTGTACCACCCTTGGTCATTCTCATGAAACTCAGTGCAGAAAGAGGGTTTCTTTCAGCTGCTGCTGCTGAGGAATTTCTCCATGGCTCCATTTTCATGGTGCTGTGTTGAGACCTGGGAGGTTACCTGCCAAAGAGATTCAGCATCAGCACACCTTTCCTTCCATAGCCATGGTCATGATCCTCCACACTGCTCTGAAGGCACATCTTTCGATGTCATGGAGTTACACAGGGATTGGCAAAAATGAGAGATGGAGATGTGAGGAACCAGCTCCCATCCAAATCCTTCCCAGCCTAACCATGCATCCAGCTGAAGCAGGGAGCCAACGAGTGATCCTCTGAGCTTATCCCATGCTTTTAACAGCAGAGCAGTGAGCCCTGCAGCAATCCCATTCCCTGAGGATGGGAGCCATCCCTGCCTTCTGCTGCCTTGCCCATGTGATGTTAGAAGACAGGGAACGAGCCCTTTCAGCATGGCAGAGCTGCATGAAAGCAGCTGAGCCTGTCAGAGAATCACAAGAGAGAAAATGTGCTGGTGTTTCCTATATTTCATTTGAAAGTAGGACAGACTTCCCCACCCAAAGAGGCCAGTCTGGTCTGGTCTGGTCCATGGAAGCAACATGTTGTTGAGATGGTCCATGAAGACACCATCAGTGAGACAGACACTGATATCTGCCACATTGTTCATAAAGTCATCAGATTCCTGCTTCAATAGCAACTGGATTAGGCTTAATAGAGCACAATCCTAATGTATTTGCCAAATTTGCTACTAAGGAGAAAGAGACTGAGGTCCTACAGATTTCCCAGGGCAAGCTGCTGCTCCTGAGCTTCACCTGACTCACCAGAGCCATGAGAGACTGGGGCAGCCCACAGCTCCAGCCCAGTAAACACATGCAGAGCCAGGCCACCCATCCCTCAGCCTCGCCCTGCCATCCCCCAGTGAGCAACAGCACAGGGGGAACCATCTCAGTGTTTAAACCAGCTCACAAACACCAACCAAAGCCAACTGCTGCACAGGGATGTCCTTCTGTGTTGGAAAACTTCAGCAGAAACAATCTGACAGCAACGCTGATTCCCTGTATCTGAAATGTAATCACAGCACCTTACAGTCTCAGAATACAATGACGACTTTCCTAGGAGATGCTGCCACATGCCCTGACTATTTTCAAAAATGAAGTTTCTCAGAACTAATTTCTATCTAGGGTTGGCATGCTACACACACACATTGACAATGCCACCTCTGTGCTTCCCATCCTTCATGTGGGTCCAGATAACTCAGCCCAGACCTTGGACAGCAGGGATGAGAGGCACTGTAAAATGACCCAAGAGCTGATGAGGGTGGGAAGAGGAGAACACAAGTCTTCAAACCTGACAATAATAATTTCTGTGTTTCTTTGGAAGCTGTTTCATAATTTCATGGACA
Source organism: Lonchura striata (assembly GCF_050655825.1). Lineage (NCBI taxonomy): Eukaryota > Metazoa > Chordata > Aves > Passeriformes > Estrildidae > Lonchura > Lonchura striata. The sequence goes on from NC_140741.1 coordinate 70,207,230, forward strand.
GAAAGGAAGCAGCATATTTTCCTCCCAGGTGACTTGCATTCCAGAAGTTTAAAGAACCCCAAAAGGATTGCAGGAGAACACTGACAGAGTGAGAAGGAGCAAGAAGGATTGCAGGAATATCTCTCCTAATGCACTATAAAGATTACCTGAAAGCCAGTTCCCAAAAATACTGCAAACAACAGGCCACTGGCAGCAGGCTGAGGAGCCTGAGTATGCTCCAGCTGGCAAAAGATGCCACAGATTTTGTGGCACAGGTGGGGTACAAAGGTGCTCTGGCTGATACACCAGCCCACTGAAGAGATGGGCATTCAAAACAGGTTAAAAGTTGATTAAAGAAAAAAATCAGAAAATATTCCAGAAATTTAGCTTCCCAGGGAGCTTCTGTTTATTGTCATTGAAAGGGCTTGAAGGGGAGGATAGGTTGGACACTGGATGCTGACAGCAAGGGCACAAGTTGATCCCTGGAATTTAGGAATAAATCAAAATGAGACAGCATCTCTGCCCACCATGATCATAAGGGGAGGTTCACCATGAAGAAATAATCTTTGAGCCCATTAAAACATGACCAGTCAAAAGGATGTGTGTGAAATTGTTGGAATAGCAAAAAAAAATGTTACTTCCTTGGGGATGAGTTTTGCTTTCTTCCAGGGGTAGGAATTGAATTTTAACAAAAGCTTAAAAAATGGGGCTCATGTAGCACAAGACTGCCTCTCACTCTGTTTATCCCCCAGCCTCCAGCAGTCAGAGATTCAGGAAAGGGATCTCTATTCAGGTGACTGTTGCACTGACCCATCATGTCTCAGCTACCTGCCCCGTACTAATCTCTGTAATTCATTTTCTCCAACCCATTTACACTTTGAATTTCAGTCTCCTGCATAATTAAGCACAATGAAGTACAAATTATATGAGAAAGCATTCTTCTTTATTCATTCTAAATTTGATGTTGATAATTTCATTCCATAACTCTCCAGTGAAACACATTTTAAACACGTTAAGTAACCAACTGGTTTCCCATGTGACATAATGGGTTTTAATCACAAATATACTGAATGGCTTTTAAACTATGACTAGAGGTCAGTGCTAGAAACAATCAGGAAAAGGAATGTGCAAGAACTGGATTCCTCCTCACTCTCCATGACAAGAAACTCTCAATCTATAGCAGGAGACATGAGACATACCCAGAATTCTTAGGAAAGAAAGCATTACCTTTTACACTGTGTTAAATCTTCAGTGTTGTGTGTAATTTTAAAGGAATACTTGTAAAAATGAGTAAAGTTGTCAAAACAAGAAGTGAGAAGGTCCTGGGAGACAGAACCAGGAGAGCTAAAACTTGCAGGAAACATAAGCACTGTTTGAAAATATTGATGCTGGAAACACAGACCAAATATAAGCCCCAGGTAAAGAAATTCTTGAAGTCTGACAGGCTAAGCAGCTGGGCAGGAGAAAGTGTGAGAAGTAAGACAACATCCTCAAACCCAGAAATTGTGTGTCTAAATGAGGAAGCAAAAATGGATTTCAAGTTCCGGTGGATAAAATATAAGAACTTCAAAGGGTGGGGAAAAGCACCTAAAAAACAGTTGCAGCAGGCAAGGAACCTAATAAAGACTTATTCTGCACATATGAGAAGCCAAATGTGTGCCAGATTACTGATGGACCAGGAAGAAACCAGCTACAGATGCAGCACGAATAAACTCACATGACTGTCACAAAAAAAAATTAGGGTTTTTGTCATATGTGATCATTGCAGAGAGGATGGGGAAGGTTTTTACACTGAAAACCTTCTTTACAAGGCTGGCAGAAGGGGTCATAGACTGGACTGACCCAAAAATTCTAGGGGAATGTGGGCACAAAATTAAACACAGACTGGAGTCTCCCTCTTAAAGTTTATGTGTACCCAAAATTTAAGAGGCAGCTAACATAATGTAACTTTAGAAAAGAGATGCAAAAAAATAATTCAGGAGTTACAGAGCAACTTCAGATTAGCAAAACTGACATCAGCAGGTCAGTAAAAACTGTACTGAAGCATATCTCTCTCACCAAAGACACAATTACTGAGCACTTTGAGCAATCTGATACATTGAGAATTTAGAGAAGGAAATCCAGGTTCATAAATGCACTGGAGTACTCTGGAAGGGTCAATAACTATGCAGATGGGAAAATGCTGCTGATGTGGGGTTTTTTTAGATTTCAATGGGGTGCCTCAAGGACCTCTGAGCAGATGAGCTGTCAAGATAGGCAAAACTTCTTGCAAGAACAAAGAAGGGGTCAAAAGACAGAAAACAGTGTGGAATAAATGGCAAATCCATTTAATATCCAGTGTTAGGGGTCACCAAGAAAGTACACAGCCACAGACTGAAGGTTTTGTGTTGTTGAGCTCCTTCTCACCTCAGGATATGGCACCAGGGAGGATGAGAGTGATGATCAAAATCATGGAACAGTGACATTATGAGGGATTACTGAATCACTTGACACTTTGCAGCCCAGAAAGGAAAACAGAGGGACACAAAATAAACCTGGGAGTGGAGCAGGGAAGGTGGTCATTGTCCCTTCTAAAGCAAGGATGAGGTGATAGCATGTCACCTTAGGTGATGCAGCAAGGATAGCAAGGATACACTTCAAAACACTTCATCCAGCTTCTTCCCATAGGACACAGTGGCCATTAAGAAGGATTCAGGAAACAACTAGATAAATACTGGTTATAAAACTCATCCCACTAAATTCATGCCACTAAAGGCACCACCTGAGTATCAGAAAATGCCTGCACACATCTCATAGAGCGCTCAGGGAGTACCCACGGTACCATAATTGCATTATTACTAAATGCTGACCTGTACATTCCTCCCCTGCTATGGTCTGCAGGGAGAGGGTAAAGCATGAGCTGCATTTTTGGTCTGACCCAGTAGAGCTGTTCTTAGGGTCGACCAATGCAGCAGAGCAGCAGCAAACAGCAGCACATAGGCTTAAATGCAAAATGCATGGACCATGAAGCAATCACTGAGGCAGACAGGAACTTCCTTAGGTTTTAAGTCATGGCAAAAAAACAAGGAAAGTGCATGTGAAATACTGCCTAATTCAAAAAACTGCATTTTCACCTAAGCAACCCAGTCATCTCTAGTACATCAGACATGTAGTAATAAAGACAACCTCTGACTTCAGAGGATTAGCAGAGAATTACTACAAGATGTCCAGGGAAAACACAGTTTTGAAAGTTGCATCAAAAATATATGGAGGAAACAGTCTCTGTGATCTTCTTGGACTGATCTCTCTGGAACAAACAGAGCCCCTGTCTTCCTTTATCTTTGCTCTAAGTGATGGGCCTTTTATTACCCCTGCACATAACAGTCATCTCTTCCTTGTGGGATCAGAGCAGCTAAACCAAAGTTCACATCCCAAGGTTTAAATGCCATACATCAATCTGCCTTTGCATCCCTGCAGCTAGAATAGCCAAAACCCTCACAATTTCTCATGCATTTATCCTTACAACTCCCTCATGGGATTAGGCAGTGCTGTCACACATCTGAAATACATGGGAATTAGGGCAGGGAAGGTCATAAAGGAGATTAACCCCAGGTCTCCCCAGGCCATCACCCATTACTGAACTGGGAGCTGTCTTCACATGCTGCTGATCACACACAGCCTCTACTCCCTCCACCTTTTGCTTTAGCCCTCCTTCAGTATTACAGGCTGCTGTCCCCACATTTTTATCTTCCGTGATAGGACTAAAGCTCAGTTTTCCCCAGAAAAGAGATTCACTAAAAGGCTGGCATCATTTCCCCATATCTTGTCATGAAAATTTAAAATTGTGGAAGTGTTTTTGCTTTCTACATCACACACTGCTAAAGCTGCAGTAAACAAGCAGAATCATCAACCCAGTGAGTCGAGCAGTGAAGTTGTTTATTGAACCCCCATGTTTGGTATTGAACTTATTTTCCTAACTTTAGCAGGGTAAATACCCTTTGGTTGAGTGGCCATCAGAGTCTTTATAGGGTAGCAAACCTTTTCTCTTTGTTGACAGAGCCTCAGAGTGGCACACGTGAATGTTAGCAGGTGTTCATATTTAACTTGTCTTTGTGGGTTTTTAAGCCTGAGATGCATACAGTGATTGAGAATTACTGTTTATTCATTTCTGTGTAATAGGAGAAGCAGCATTTCATCTGTCTCATCCATATTTAATAGCTCCAGGCACAACAACCATGAAAGGTCTATTTTTCTCCCACTAGGGAAAATATTATTATTATTATTACTACAACTATGACTACATCTATATTCTGAAATTATTCATCCCTGGCTTTCTGTATGACTTCCATGTTATCTGTGAGCCAGGTCCTTTCCTTGTACTTATCTGAGTTACTGTGCTGAAACTACACTGATTTATGCTATGCTGAGTCACATCAGCAAAGGACAGAGTCAATTCGAAGCTTTTCAAAGCTTCTTGGCAATATAAACCAGACTGAATTTTGCTGCCCTAAGGATGAGAAAGAACCCTTAGAAAGCTACTCATTTGCTGCTTCTGCTTTTATCAGGAATATTATTTAGGGAGGTCCACTCCTCTCCCCAAGCTTCAGCTCTACCATGTCCATTTTCACACTTTTACCCATCTTGGCACATACACAGGGTGAAAGGTGGGGCCAGGGATGTTCTCTGCAGCTTTTCCATATGTCACCCATGCCCAGAGAACACCTCTGCTCCCAGAAATGGTCATTAAATATGAAGGATGGCACCTCATTTCCCCCCAGCATAGCAGGGCAGCCCAGGGTCAATTCTGAGAGCTCCAGCACAGCCCAGGCTGTGCATTGCCCAGCTCCAAGAGAGGATGTAACTCCAATAAACTAAAGGCATCCCTCTAAGCATCATCCAATAAATCACAACAGCCTGGACTAATAATGGTTCAGAGTGCCATTTATGCAGTTAGGCAGAAGCAGAGGAAGCATAATCATGCAAGCACTTCTTTCCCTTCCCAGTGATAGAAGAGGACCTCAGTGAGCTCCAAGGAAACCTCTTCTTCCTCACCAGACCCTGGACAGCTTCCAGCACACCTAGCAACCATGCAGTGCCAATTCCAACCACAGAAGCAATTAAGACATGAGTTTTTCCAGGTATTTGTTCCTGGGAAAAATGTTCCCTGATAGCTTGTCATTAAAATGTTAATCATAAAGCTGCTGAGGGGCCCTTCTCCAGGAGGTCACTTGTCCAAACACAGACAGTGTCAGCAGTCCCTGGCACGTTACCACAAGCTGTTTACCCAACAAGAAACAAATTTCATAGATTCAACCCAGTCACAAGCTGGAAATCATAAGCAGGAACTGAGATAGGTCCCTCAGGAACAGCAGCTCTGCCAGCAAGTTGCAAATCCATGGGCAGGGTTTCACACAGGGGGGGTTGCCCTTCCTGGGGCAGGACTGATGAGTGCTGGTAGCACAAGAGTGACACTGGAGCAGGCACCAGCAGGATGCTTGATGCATCCAGAATCACCTGCTTAGACTTAACTCCAATTCAGGAAAGGAAAAAACTCACCCAATAACCCCCACAATTTTTTTTAGCCTTATTTGTCTAAAGAAGCTAAAAAATCCCATGTTAAACACATTCAGAGGCTGAAAGTTATGATGAAAGCAGCAGCACTGCAGAGGATATATATATATATACATATATATATATATATATATACATACAGACATACATTCACACACACACATACACATATGTGTATATAAATACACACACACACACACATAAAAAGAGACTTCCTTGTTCCTATTACTTGTAATTTGGAGATAGGACAAGGTTGGGGGTGGAACACTCACTATCCCCTTTCCTCTGCATGTGTAGTTCTCATTAGGGCCAATTAGGATGATAATAACATCTGAAAGGAGGCTACAAGCCAACCCATGTGATCAAAGCAGAAGTAAACACAACTCCAGAGAGCTTAGGAAGCATATAGTTTCCTCTCCCAAGTCCTCCAGCTCGTATCTGGCTTGATTCTACCTGAAATCTCAGTCCTGTGTAATATTATTTGGGAGAGTATCCCACCTGGGAGGAGATGAGGTGGCACCATGGGTCTTCAGGGACCCACAAATCTGTAACAGGTCTCAGCACATAGGAAGAGAGAAATTAATTGTTCTTTCCAGTGTTTTTTCCATACCTAGCACAAGGCATTACAGTTTCTACATTAGGAATCAATATGTTGCTCAGGGTGAAGTTAAAGAGAAAATCCATCTGAGTTCAGTGAAAGCAGACTCTGCACTCGGCTCTCAAATGCCTTTTCCACCCTCCCTCCCCAGGGTAAAATGGTGAGCACAATTCTAATGGGAAAGTCTGGGTGAGTTTTCTGCACATTGGTGCTGCTCTGTCACTCCCATCTCTAATATCTGCAATGCCTTCCCTATCCCAGCTGCCTCCCAGGTGACTCCATGCAATTACATTCCTAATTGTGCCACAGTGGTGCTCTCTGGGATGTTACACCACTGTTTAATTTATAAATGTCAATTTGGAAGCACAATACAATGAGAAATTACCCACATCAGACACAGAGCAGTTCCCACTTATGAATAGGTAAAAAGACAACAAAAATAATTAAGTATTTAACAAAGAGAGAAGACGAGGGAATGCAGGCTTCCCTTTAGTAAAACCCTTCCAGATTTTACACGTGCTCAATTTTAGCTGTTTAAATGGAAGGGCAGAGGTAGCCAAGTGCCAGGTTTAATATTGGACATGACATTGCACAGTCTGTGCTTGTTTGGGAACCTATTTCATATTTAAATCTCAATTAAACAGTAGGACTGCCTTGACATTTAAAAATCCAAACAAAACACTTCAAGCGCAGCTCTGCAAAAAGCATCTGTAAAAACATCTTCTTATTCTATCATTCTTTGCATCCTGAATAACATCTTCAGGAAGAAAAAATAAAAGAAAATAAATAAATTGGAATTGTTGATTTTTACCACCATTCTCTTTGAATAGTCGGTCCAACTAAGCAAGAGTGCATTTGGTCCCTCTTGTATATAATCAGCACAGCACCTGCAGAGATATCTGAGCTAGTTTTGAATTATGAAAAAAAGTGTTGCACAGGGGGAAAAATCACCTCATACCAAATCACCCACGATGATGCTTTCAGACTATCTTGTCCTTTATACATTTGATCCCAAGTGACATAAAACATGAGGAGAGGGGAGATGCCAGAAGCAGGAGGTAGGGAAATGGGAAAGGAGGAGCTGCATGGGTCATCCTTGGTTCAGGCCATGGACACAAAAAGACAAGATCTGCCCATCAGCCATCCCAGTCTGCCACAGGCAAAGTCACAGCACTGGAGCCACCTTTTCCTGGGCTGACCCTATTCCTCCTGCATCAACCCTGAGGCAACATGGGGAAGAATGTGAAGAGCACAAGGGGAAAACACTAGGTATGAGGCAGAGTGCTTTAGGTCCCAACATCTTCTCTGACTCCAAGATTATGGACATTACTGTAGCATGGACAACCTTTCACTCCCCCCAGGTTGGGCTGGCACACCCCGTGTTCCAGCGGGGGCTCCAAGGGAGCATTAACAAACAACCCCACATCTCAGCTTTCCTCCTGTCTGCTTCTCAGTGGCACCACATCAAATATGCTGGTGGCTGCCAGCCCAGCTCTGTGTGCCCAGCTCGATGCTCCCGATGCCACAGCCAGGCTTGGAAACAGCCCCTTGAGATGCTGCCTCTTGTCAGCCCCAAAAATCTCAGCCTGGGTTTCTCATCATTTCACTGCACAAGCACAACCATAAAAAAGCTCATACTCTGCAGGCTTCCAGCCCTTCTTTTTTCATGTTTATCTCTAAATGCTGCATGCAATGAGCACCTCTACATGCAATAAACAATTCTTGCCTGAATGGAGATCACCTCAACATGCACTAGCCCTGCAAGGGGAGCATTGTGATGCTTACACACACACAGGCATAAAAGTTAAACTGAGAAAGGGAGATAAGGTGGATTCAGTGCTCTCTCTTTTGTCTGCCCACTGTGGAAATTACAGACCCCCTCAACCACCTGTCTGTGTGGAGGAAGAGAACACCCACCACGCTGGCTCAGACCAAAGGGCAGTTCTAGCAAAATGTTTCCCAGCTTGTAACAAGCGCCTGTATGAAAAGCATGAAGAAAGGAGAAAATATGGAGATATTCCTGATTCACTCTCTTGATCTCTCAGGATCAGTGATTCGGAGGCTTCCTGGGTGCAAGGGTGCACTGGGATCACTGCCCACCCAAGCAATGGCCCCTTGCACACAGATGAGACATTTTCTCACACACACAACTTGGCAGGGGTTTCCATGTCCTGCCAGCTCTCAGACAAGCAACACACTGCAGCTCTGCAGGGAAAAGCCAAAGAAGTGCCTCAGCTGGTGCCAGCTGCGTGCCATTGATGCTAATGGACTTGTTCTGCTTAATACCAGCTGATGATCTCCCTCTTTTCCCTTTCTGCCTTCTCAACAGATTTTCTGGTGCTCAATATATAAAATATCCATCAAAAAGGTGGATCTAGTCTAGCAAGTGCTGTGACACTGATTTATGCCTGTTACAGGAAGGTATAAGAGCATCACCATAGGGCTGTAACAGAGCACACCAGCCCTGGGAAAGCTTTGTGATAACCCTCATTACTTAAATATTGGCTTATGCCTTCAAGATGGGGCTTTCTATCCTTTGAAATCCCTTGGGTTGTTCTCATCCCTGCCAATGTAATGCCTGCTATCATGCCAGGAGAAAAAGTGTGGAACACTCTACAGCCTTTCATTCCCCCTGAGCAGACTGTCAGTCCCACTAGGGACACTGCTTCTCCATCCTGCTTTAAAGAAAGCACCTGCAATTATTCCCAGAAAAAGCCAAGCTCATTTTAAATCACTGATAATGTCAGCAAGCTCTATTCCAGCCACGCTTTCTAACAAATCAGTGACCTCAGTGAAAGATGAAGGGAATCTCTGAACTCATTTGGAGATATGACTCCAAATTTCTGCTTCCATCAGTTCATTACTCAGGATGACACTAGCCCCCGTGTGCCTCCTGCCTGCATTTCCAAGTCCTGGAGTCATCAGTGGGTGCAAGCCATGTGAGGGTCTTCCCCACACCAAAGTGCTGATGACATCCCTAACTGGCAAGAGGATTTCAGCAGCACCATCACCCCAAAATGAGTCATCTCCTTGGCTGAGCCCATTTCAAGTCCCTCCAGGGTCTATTTGTGTGCAAGATGTGCTAATGTGCTCAGTGGAGAGCATGTCCTGCATTGCAGGGTGAGCCACAGAAACACTGCCTGTCACAGAAAAGCAGTTTTCTCATTTCTTTATGACCAGAGAAACCAGCTCCTGTCCCCAGCTCTGATGCAAAACGTCAGCAGGAGAGCTATTAAGTATTTAGGGTGGGAACCTCCAGCATCAACCAAAAATACTTCCATGTTGGCAGGACTTATGGGATCAGCCAGTATCTGACAGCCCTATAAACCTTCCCCAGAAAAACCAGAGGGTTTTCCCTGAATCCAAGATTCAGTGCAAAGTTCCTACTTCTGTCAGCTGGTGGGTTCAAGTTCCCACACTGATCCATGCTTGGCAAGAGGAGAGAAAAGGCTTCTTATTTTTCCACCCTTTTTCTGTGTGATTAGAGATGGGCCCAGGAGACACAGATTTGCTGGTAAAAACCTCCCCTTTGATCAGTTTAGTGAATTCTGAGTCAGTGCAGTTAAAACCTCTAAGTCTCCTACATCCCAATTAGAGATAATCCTAAAATACAAGGTTTGCATGAAGATGTGAGCTTTTTCTGGTGCCTGGAAGGGAAAAAGGGGGAGTTTCCTTGTTTTATTACCAATGCTTGTCCTGTCATATTTCATACCAACAACTGAGGTCATGTGCTGTTTGCCCTTCCCTTATTTTATGAAGAAGAAAGTAGAAAGGACAGATTTAGAACAGAAAAGAAACCCAAGTAGAACATGGGTCAAATGAAGTTTGGTGCCTATTTTTCCCACAGGAAAATTTGCCAAAGAAAAATTAAAGTAAATCCAAGAGGCAAGTACAATGCTCTACATGATGATTTTTTTCCAGCTACTTTCAAGGTATAATTTCATTATGCTAAATGAGAAAGAGAGATAATATGTCTCTCTTTGCTCCATAAGTCTGTCACTAAAGAAATTTTCAGCTGGTTTATTTATTTTCAGGCTCTCTGCCCTGATCTTTCTTTCTCCCTTTTATTACCTGTGTTGAGGCTGTAGTGCTACTCACTGCTGAGCTGCAAAGTTGACTCACTACAGCTCCTTTTTTATTTCTCACTGATCTCATTGAATTATTGAAAAGGGTGCTGTCAAGTTGAAAAGGATATATTGTCAAAAATAAAATAAATTTTCATTCCTGAGCTCCAAATGGCACCTTAAACCATATATTTAAGGACCCAAAAAAAAAAAAAAAAAATTAAGAATTTGTAAAGGACTCATTTTCTTAACATTAATAATGCCCTTGGTTTTCTTTTTGCACATTTCAGTCCAGACAACCTAAGCTCACCATCAATTTCTAGACAACTTCACTCTCTGCTTCTCCTATACTTGAAGTAATGATATTGCCAAGTGTCTTAAGTTTGTTCTCAGCCTTTGGGTTCTTGTGGGCTTTTTTTGTAAAGCCTGAGTTTTTAAAGACATGAGTAATGCTATGTCTCAGCTCTCATTTTTATTTTGTTTTATTTTGGTATCTGTTAGCCTTTAGGCTTACAGAGAACAGTTTGGCTCTGTGGCTCTCGTACACCCCAAAGGCTCAAAACCAAGAACCCAACTGAAATTTTTATATAATCTCATCATTTTTAGAGATATTTTTATGATTCCAGGAAGACTGGATGATTTCATGGGTTTTAACTCTGAGACTTGGCTTCTCTATGGTTTTAGATTTAGTGTCTGAATTTCTTTTGCACTGCAGGTCCTTATAACCAACATGTACAAAATGTTCAGAGCTCAAGACCTGTTTCTTTTTCCTTCTTTTTTCACTTGGTGGCCCAACATCTCCCTGGCTGATGGGAAACCAGACCACTGCAGATGATGCTGATGAAATCCCCCTGCTCTTCTATCCCTACTGGCCACAACCTTAGTCTAAGTGTGCCCATTACCAGAGCCAGGCACCTTGTAGACACACTATTATATTACAGAAAAAAAATAGGCAAAATCCACATTGTTTGTAGGACTCCAATTTCTCAGTAATTAGAGTGGTATAAAATGAGCAAAACCACAGTGCTGGTACTCAGTCCGTAGTTAATATTTGAAGAGTGTGCTGAAATTCTGTCTCTATAGAATAAAGGTGTGAGCTTGTCACAAACACTGAACACATTGGTGAGAATAGTTAAAAAGATGCTGGGCATTAGCAAAAAAAAAAAAGACATTCATAAAAGCTAACGTTAATTGGTCAGAAATCTTTATAAAAATCTCTTACAAGAAACTGTGCAATTAAAATACAGAACCTGAGATTAATTGAAACTAAAAAAAAAAAAAAAACCAACAAAAACCAACACCCTCCCCACCCCTTTGGAACCTTGTTATAAAATTCAGCAATGCACCATCACTCCAACAAAGACTTTTCTCAGAAGACTCCAGGAATAAAAAAACAAATACAGTTCAACCAACCTACCTCTGGGGCATATTTACACAAAGGTTTTTATTGCCTTTCAACTTGATACATTGTTTTCAATACCAAACTGAAAGGTAAAGGTATTAAAATGTACATTGCAGTGCAGTTTATTCCAGAAGAGCTGCACAGTGCATCCTGAGCAATGTGCATGAAGACATACAATTGTTTCTTGTGCCAAACCTGAGCCCAGCTGTGTAACCAGGGCTAAAACTTCAGACATGCAGGACAGAAATGAATTTCTTTATTTTTACTGCAAACCTGATGCAGGAGAGAACACTTCAAAGATTGTTTTGTTTACTCTGATTTGAGAAACTTTGGGCCACACTCATTAAATCCCTTATACATGAGTTGTGTGATACATATGAAGGTGATTGCAGACAGAAAAGAAATAAACTGCACTGTCTTCAACAGGGTGGGAGTTGAGGGCTGTGTTTCCCTGGCCAGGCTACATGTCACATCTTTTGAGAATTAGAACTATTCAGATACAGTAAGTCTTTCAGGATCTTGTTCTACCTACTAATAGTAGGGGGTTTAAAGAGATAAAACTATTCTCTCAAAGATTTTAACTTCAAATTTTGACAAAAATCAAGTGAGAACTGGCTGAATGAATCAGTGGGAACCTGAGGCCAGCTGTACCATGTTCACCTCCACAAGTGGAGATGCAGCTCCATCAAGGCTGTCCCAGAAAACTCAACACAGGTTCTGCCATGGCACCTTCCATGGGCATTGGTCATACTTGGAGGGCCCACCCAAAACCAGAGCTCAAGCACTTTAGTCCTCCTACAAACACATCATTTCTCCAGGAGATGCTTAGAATCTCAGCAGTACAACCAAAAGGGTGAAGATACACAGTGAGGTTTCTCCCAGGAGGTGGTCCACAGAGCAAATTCCAGATGTGACTGTTACTGAATTAAGACAATTAATCCCTGGAATGAATGCGATGTGATTGCTGGGTGTTGGAGATGGCTGCTTCTCTGAATCAGGAGGTGGCAGCCTTCCAGAAAGGCCCCAGAAAATGCATCTATCCTCTTGGAGGCATAGGCTAGACTGGCATGGACAAAATCATCTTCCTCTCAAGAATTGTAAAGGCTGCATGGTCAAAACATCAATTGAATTTGATTTTTCACCCAGCTGTTGTATCTTCTTAATACAGATGTTCATATGCACTTGGTCCACTTAATGCCATCACTGATTGCAATTAGATGTTCCTAATCCAGACTTCAGCATAACATATATTGTACTGTTTGTTAAAAAATGCCCTCTCAAGAATGAATGAACATCTCTTCTTGTGCTATCTCCCTCTATAACCCTCCACAGCCTGTTGCCAGTTCTCATTATGTCTGCTCCTCTCATTTTAATTGTACCCACTGTATAATAAGGACCTTCCAAATTGGTTTTTCTGTAAAGCAGAACACGTAGTTACTCACAAATGACACAGAAAAACATGCAAACATTAAACATTTTTTAAATGGGTAGGCATCCAAAATAAAATTATCCTTTAGAGAATGTCTGGCTACCAACTGGATAAATCCTGTCACTGTTCAAATTAATAAAACAAATTTATTGACAGGTGATAGGCAATTTTTAGCAAAGTTACAAGGGTGTCACTATAGCTAATGTTATTAAAAGCTTTGATTAGTTATAAGAACAGACCCATAGGTCTAAATCAAAGCTGCACACTGAAGCTGGGGAGATAATTGATGTTCACAGTCAGGAAAATAGTCTTTAACTCCAAGAAAACTCTACATAAGGAAGAGGATACATACACTAGAAAGTAAGATAATATGCATGACTTTTTACATGTTTCTGGTCCATCTTAAGCTGTGACCCATCTGAGCAGAGACCTTTGGTGTGTGCTCAGGCTGTAAAGAGATGTCAGGATTGCTGCTCACCCAGGTGACAGCAGCTGGTGTGAGCATGCAGCCCTGCCTCATTGCACTTGGGGCATAAATCACATCTGCTTTAATGCATTTACTCTGGACAAGGAGTTGCATTTTCTGGGTGCTGTGGCAGCAGAAATAACACAGCACATAATAACAGAAAACAATAAAGAAATACCTATGAAACAGGCACCTCCTGCACCGCTGGCAGCGCGGAGGACACTGCGCAGCATTTAGATGAGGCTGATTCTCGCTGCTGTATTTATGACTGAACATTATTTCTTCCTTTGCAGACATTTGCATTTCACCCCTTGGAGAACCTCCTTGAAACACAGAAACACAGCCTCGTTCCCCACCCTTCCTAGGAGCAGGGCCTGCTGTGAATGTGCACAGTGGCTAAAAACTCAAACCAGCTACAGGGCACACCCTGACCCAAGGCTGGCGCTCAAGGGATTATCCTTGTTCAGCTGCTGACCCATCCTTCCCTACCACACAGCCTGCACTTTGGAGCAAAGAAAGCAAACCCAAAAGGAAGAAGGAGTTACACTGGCTTGTATTCTCAGAAATGTGAGTCCTCCTGTGGAGCTGACAATCCACAAAGACACATTTCCCAGAGCGCAGCCACTGTGACCCTTCTAGAGAGAGAGCTGCAAGACTGGAATTCATTGGAGCCCAGGAAAGGGCAACAGAGCTGGGCAAGAACCTGGAGCACAAGTCCTGTGAGGAGAAGCTGAGGAAGGTGGGTTGCTTATCCTGGAGCAAAGGAGACCCAGGGGTGACTTTATCATTCCCTTCAACTCCCTGAGAGAAGGTTGTAGCCAGCTGGGGGTCAGGCTCTGCTCCCAGGCAGCCAGCCATGGGGTGAGAGAGAGGACATGGCCTCAAGCTGGCCAGGGAAGATTTAGGCTGGATACGAGGAAGAACTTGTTCACAGAAATTACAGACCTTAGAACAGGCTACCCAGGGAGGTGGTGGAGTGACCATCACTGGAGGTGTTTAAGAAAAGCCTGGATGTGGCACTCAGTGCCATGGTCTGGTTGACAAGGTGGTGACCAGACTTGATGGTCTCAGAGGTCTTTTCCAACCTAATTGATTCTGTCATTCTATAATGTAAAGTTCACTGGAAGTTACAACCCATGTGCTGGGTCAATGAACTATACAGCCCTACAACAGCTGAGGGATGAATTTGGCCTGAGTTAATTTTATAAGCCTTTTTTAGAGCAAATAAGTTTCATTAAATCTCATGCAAAAAGCATTCAACCAAAGGCAAATTCAAAATCAGTGTACTTGCTTATCCTCAATTACATTATTCCCTTCTCTCTGTAAAGATGCATTGCTCTCAAATACAGAGGGATAAACATGATGATGTTACAAATATTAATATGTAGGGAGTGATATAATTAGTTACTTCTCAGTAAAGGTGAAAAGATCAAGAAAATCACATTGTCAGTTGGCAGGTGGAAACTACTGCTTCCTTTTACATCTCTGAAAAATTACAGCAGGTAGCACAGCTTCCTAAACCCATTTGCCTTGATTCAAATAGACAGATTAAATAATTAACCAGAATTAGAAATAACATCTAATATGAGCAGAGTAAAGAACTACAGGTGTTCACTGCAGGCTATGTCTGCTCTGATTTTAACATGCCCATGATTTCCAAAATCCAAATACACATGTGAGAATGCACATAGTGTATCTTGGGGAAATTTTCTGCCACACATATCTGATAGATCAAAGAATCCTCTGTTATTTCTTGCACATTTCTGAAAAATGCTCAGCAAGCCCTCGAGGTCTAATCTTTGTTTAGATGAACAAAGAGCTCAATTAACTTCTAAACCAAATTTTATTTATTTATTAATTCTTTTTGGAATCATTCTTAGTAGACTCAGGTATGTCTTGTATGCCAGATCCTCCAAACAGGGCACAAGGTACAGGTAATATCATTCTCCTGCTCCTATTCTTACTTTTTCCTACCTTAATTTCAGCAAGGTTTCAGGATCAGACCAGGTGCTCAGGCAAGGTTTACAAGCCCCTCACAAAAGTGATGAGAGGCAGCAACACCTTTCTGCTGTGAGCCTCAGACCTCTTTTGGCTGATGTAAAAATCAGTTTTCTCTGCTGCCTTAATCCTTTGTCCCTTTGTAGAGGTCTCCTACAGAGATGGCAACACATCCTCCTGGAGATGGTACCTTTGCCCTCTGGACATTCCCATCCTGAAATTAATTCAGTGAAAAACTGTGATATGGTGATGACTTCTCAAGTCACACAATGCTAAATGTAAATCGATATCTTCCAACAAGGCTGCTGAGGAGAGCAGTAATTTAGAAGGATTCAAAGGCATATACAAAAGGCAAAAGGAAAACAATGCATTTAGGCACTTGGTCAAGCTGAAATACAGTTTATGCACTGTCTTCATCTCCAGTATTACCCAATTTTAAAAATGAAAAAAAAAAGCTGCTAGGAGCAGGCACATTTGGAATAAAATGGATTCTGTTGCTCTTCCATCTAGTGTACGGAATCAGTGCAATCAAACAAACAATCAACTGTAAGTCCAGAAAAAATTTAAAGCCATCAGTATAATAAGATGATTTCAGTAGATAACTCAAACAACAGCTCATGAAATCAGCAGAACAGAGAAATATTTGTGCAGGATATTTATCTTCAAAACCCCTCCCATGCCTCCCTGTTGCTGTCGAGGCAGGACGGGAATGAACAGACTTGACTCAGAAGGCTGTGAGAGTAATACTCCAAGAATCTGAGACCCACATCTCCCCCCTCCCCCTTTTTTTTCTAAAGGCTAGCAAGAGCAATACTCCCAGTAAAAAAGGTTTTTTGTCTCAAATTTTGTCTAATTTCAGAAGACACTCCTCTCTTAAAATAACTTGAAATGCCTGAAATTGAGGCTGTTCCTTAGCCACAAGAGCAGAAAGGCATTTTTCAAATTCATTATTTATAATGTCTGTATGTATGTGTGATATGATATGTATGAGTCTATAGCGGCAGGGCTAGTGTTTGCCAAATGCAGTCATATTGATATCTCCTCTACTTGATTACAATGAAAAATTTATTGCATAAATTAGGAGGAATTGTAACTGCTTAGATTTGTTAATACTATATATACTTTAATAAATGAAACTCAATCGCATCAAAATCACAAATGGATAAATGTAAAAAATAAATGTAAACAACATCAAATGGAAATCACTCTTTGCCCATTTGACAATATGCTCAATGCCAACTGGTGATGAGGGATGGTAGCATAGTTTGTATCTTGGCATGTCCTCTCTTCCAAACCCTAGAAAAGAGCCCAAGTGATGCTCACCCTATGCAGACACCAGCACTGAGGCAGAGGAAAACCAACCTTTTTCATCCCTGCCTCCGTTCTTCCATCTGAAACATGGGACAACAAAGATTTTCTTTTCTGGAGTCCAGTAGGAATGGAAACTTGTACTAGTTTTAATTGGGGCAGAGTTAATTTTCTTCAGAGTATTGTACATGTGGCTGTGTTTTGGATTTGTGTTAGAAACAGCATTGATGACACATTATTGCTGGGCAGGGCTTACATATGGTCAAGGCCTTTTCTGCTCCTCATCCCACCAAGGAGAAGCCTGGGGCTGCACAAGGAGTTGGGAGGGAACACAGCCAGGACAGTTGACCCCAGCTGACCCAATGGATATGGCAGACCATTCAGATTAATGTTCAATTCATAAATCTGGGGGAAGAAGGAAGAATGGGGGGACATTTGGAATGATGATGCTTCCCAAGTCACAGTTCCATGTGATGGAGTCCTGTTCTCTTGGGGATGACTGAACACCTGTCCATGGGAAGCAGTGAATGAATTCCTTGTTTTGTTTTGCTTGTGCATGCAGCTTTTGCCTTTACGCATTGAGCCGTCTTTACCTCAACTTGAGAGTTTTCTCACTATTTCTTTACTAATTTTTCCCCCCATTCCACTGGGGGCTGCATGGAGCTGCATGGAGCTGGGTTGTCAGCAAATTTAAACCATGACAGTCCCTTCTCATGCCCAACAGGGGCTCAGGGAGTTCAAGATAACAACAGATTTGATTGAAACATGTGAGATCGAATTTATAGCTGTTACTGCTGATTAGCTATTAATTGGCAGACTCCTGTGCTTGCCATGGGGTTTGGTATTCCCCACTGGATATTTGAGTCTAGAGCTCATTACTGAATGCTTTTTGCTTTGACTGTGTTCTGTCCCACCGTGTGGCTTGTTATCTTACTCTGCTGTGCCTGGGAGCATTTTGATAACAGCAACAGTGATGCAACCAGGCTGGCAGATGGCCAGGGCATTGCTGCTGCTTCTGTGCTGCTCTGCTGGACAGGCTGGGACCCCAGTGTGACCTGTGGGAGAGCACACATGGGAACAGGACACCCCAAAGCGTTCAAGCCATGAACGTGTCTGCAGCAGAGCAGGTCCAGCTCAGCTACGTCAGTGCCGTGGTTGTGGGGAACAGGTGCACCTCAAGGTGTCTATGGCTGTGGGTAAGTGTGCACCACAACAGGTTGTCTTGGGTCACAAGATGTGACTGGGTGGGTGTGTTCTTCACCCCTGTTAGAGGTGGGGCAGTTATCTTCTGTTAATTGGATCACCTGTTAAAACCAGGCGGGGCAGTTTTCTTTATCTCTTCCACAACCAATCCTCCCTCCAAGAGATATCTTCTGTTAATGGTCCCTTGAGTGTCACTACATGACTGATGAAATTACATCATCCCCTTGGGAGATGCTCCACCCATGGGGAGGAGCCAAGCGTTCCTACCTGGATAGAATCTGAGATTTGGAACACCAGAAGCAGCCTTTTGCCACTGCGTTCCCAAAGGAAGACCAGGCCCATCTACACCACCACTGAACCTTCAGAGGATAACTCCACCCTTCTACAGGATGACTGCTCCAACAGAACCACACCTGACACTCCAGGAGGACTGCAGTCACCATTTAATGGGACTGCTGCCACCTCCCTGACCAGCAGGGTGTAAGATCATATTCTGACCCTGTCAGTGTTTTTTTTCTTTGTATTATTGCATTTGTGGTTAAATTTTCCTAGTAAAAAGCTGTTATTCCTAGTCCTATATCTTTGCCTGAGAATCCCTTAATTTCAAAATTATAATGATTCCAAGGGAGGGGGGTTTACATTTTCCATTTCAAGATAAGCTCCTGCCTTCCTTAGCAGACACCTGTCTTTTCAAACCAGGACAAGGTACAACCCTGGGAGAGGCCATGGCTCATAGATAAGGTTCCAAGAGGAGTAAATACACCCTCAGGGACATCAGTGTGTTGATAAGGGCAAGCCAGAGCAGGAGCAAAGGGAAGAGTTCATTACAGTGTCAAACCCTGGCCCAAAGGCACCAGTGCTGGAGGTTGTAATGCAAATAACTTTAAATTGTTGTAAGCCATGATGTGAGTCGGTAAGTGGATTACTGTAGCCTTGGAGAAGTCTTACAAGAAGCAACCTGGCCTGAGCTGGCTTTGAGACCCAAAACATTCACACAACACATGTCCCAAGTAAACACCATGCCAAATAAACTCAACAGACATTTGATGGACATTTTGTACACATTTTATGGGAATTCTATGGACATTCTATAGGGGTGGTCCATAGACTAGAAAAATGACACTTGTATTTTATGGTTAAAGAGATCAAATTGGATAGGGTGGTACTTGAGCATGATGTAAGTGGTATGGAATAAGGGATGGGGAATCTGCTGTTCCTTGCCTGGAAAGTGGTGAATGAATTAATTAATTCCTTCTTTGGCTTTGCTCACATGCTCAGCTTTCTTTTATCTATGCAACTGTCTTTAGCTCAATTCACAAATTTTCCCACTTTTACTCTTTCAAATTGCCTCTCCCATCCTGTTGCAGGGCATGAGAGAATGGCTAGGGATCAGTTGCCAGCAGGATTAAACCACAATAAAACTATTATTACTCTTCACTCACTTCAAGTACTTTCTCCTTCTCATCGTTCATCTTCATCATTTACCCAATTTTGGACTGAGTGCTTTTGTTAAAGGGTTGATTATAGGATAATTTGAAACAAGTACATTAATCTCACATTATGCCTAATTGCATTAGCTTCAGATGTGTCCTCTAAGTATGAGCTACATTTTGAAAGATGTCTAAGACTCTTTTCTATCATCTCCCTTAATGAGATCCAATCTCTGAGGTCTTTTTCTGACTTGTTCATTCTCTGTGAATTTTCTTTCTCTTGGAGATAGTGAATTTCTATTAAATCTCCCTGAGAATCTTTGATACTGACAGCAAGATGGCACTAAATCAATAAAACACTAGATAAAATAACCATAATTAATAGTACTTTCATTTCCTATTTTTTTTCCTTAAATCTCAAAGTGTTTTGCAAAAGAAGGCAAATAATATTACATTTCACTGATTAAAAAAACAGAGGTAGAGATGGACCAAACATCCCATATTAAATCCCATATATTGTAGGGACAGAGTCCCATTAGGAGAGAAGACAGGTCCCTGCCTGAGATGATGGGGCTGCTCAATAAAAATAGTGATAAACACCAACTTCATCTTTTTAGCCTTTAACTTTCTCTGCACATTATTTCTTTAAGTCAGTCAATGACTGTTAATAGGTGACAGACTCATCAAACCATTGAAATTATGTAACTTCCAAACCTGTGAGATTAAAGTATTGTTCTTCCCACAGCCCCATTACTTTCAGTAACTACTTCCAAACCAGCTGCCTACGTGTGAGCAATCGAGGAGTCACTTCAGTCAAACAACTCTTCCAATGCACTCCTTCAGAAGTATTAAAGCCAGCAAGGCCTATTGGGTGACCATTTTCTGATTTGTGAGATCCTGGCTGGATTTATCACAGTGTCCAGAGAAATTCACAGATAGTATTCAGAACATATCAGGTCTTAAATGTTTTCCAGCAAAAGGCCAAAAGGAGAAAACATTCACATTAAGGCACAGAAATTCCAAATCTCAACATCACTGAGATTCCTCCACACCCTGTGTAGATGGCATGAGTGACAAAGTGAGATTTATAATTGGGAATGCCACCAGCATCCACAAAAAGCAACACAACACTAAAGAAGCACAAAGGAGATGCTCACAGCTCCAAAAGGAACAGCTCTATTTCACAACCCTTATCTCACTGTAATTAATTCTAAAGCAAGCTATCTTTCCCTGTGACACTTCCACACAACTCCCAGCTCAGAGAATGCGACCCCAGGAGCCTACCAAAGAAAGATGTAAAATAAACTCTCCCAGGTCAAATTCCTCATGATACGTGGTTTCATTACATAGGAAAGATGCCCTGGTCTGCTTGCCTCAAGTTGTTTTAGCTGCTCAACAATTTTTCTTTCTGGGTAGATGCTGCCAAATCAACATAACCCCAAATGTGATCATTTTACTCAAAATTTGGAAACAAACTAATAGCAAAGCAAACCGTACTCACAGAGAGTCCTCCAACCCTGTCGTAACATTAACTTCTACATAGGTTTTAGCATCACTCTGCTTTTGAAATTAGTTTTGAGTTAGTTTGTATGATGTTGAAAAATTTGGAAGGAAAATCCAAAGTCCCACTGTAAGTCTTAGACCATGTTCACCATGTTACTAACCATATTTTTGCCAATTTCCAACAACTTTCTGTTGAGCTGAATGGGTATGTCAGACTTTCCTGAGCCATGACTCCCATGAGTCACCTGTTGAGCATGAAAATGAGCATTTACCTATTATTTATGTATGCAAAGTTACATTTCCTGCCTGTCTCTGTGAGGCATGGTGTGACCCCAGCAGCAATCAGAGTTTTTCAGGAGCTCCAAAATGTCTTAAGGGCAATAAAGGTCACATTTTATTTATATTTATTTTTCTTTCTTTAAATTATGTAAGAACAACTATTTTAAAGCATGCAATACTGAAAGTCAGTGGAGGGAAGATAAAAACAGGAAGGGAGATAACAGCACAACTCAGAACCTTCACATGCAGCATGAGATATGCACAGAGCCCTGTGCCACCAGCCCATCCTCCAAAGCAAGGCCCCACTAAAAATCTGGGAGCCCCAAACTGGACCCACCCCATGCTACCAATTTCCTCAGAAAATTCGGGTGGTCAGTCTAATCCTGGTCTTCCTTTCACACTCATGGACAGACAGAAGCACAGATCAGGAGAATCATTCAATGAATATTCATGGCTTAATGAACACCAACTAATATCTGTTAACAATGACAAAAGCATGATGAAAACATTAAAAATGTCTTCAGAAACAGAGAAGGAGGTGTCTTCTTTTCTTTTCTTTCCTAACAAGCAGTAGCTTGTCTAGGACTGAACAGGTTTACAGGCAGAAAAGCACCAATCTAGATACTGAAAATAAATCAACATCAGTTTCAAGAGCAGCATTTTCAAATAGTCTGTGCGTGAGCTTCTCTTGGCCATGGAGAAGCAAGAAAATCCAGTGTCAGCCTGGCAGCTGATGGCTCTTTTTATTCTCTACTATCCTACAGAACACAGAAGTGCAAGAATGAACATTCAGCTTCCTCAACTCGTTATCTTAAACAGGCTGTGCTGTGTCAGAATTAGCAGAGCACTCAGGCCTCGTGCTGCCAAGCCCCCAGAAATACCAGGCAAATCAGATACAAGGGACATAAGGGGCTATGCATTATTTTCTGCAGATTAACATGTACAGAGGGAAAACCAGGATACTTTACACCCTCTTTCTCCTATTCACTTCGAAGAACTATGGACCAGAGAAGAGAATTCATATTTACATCCAGTAAATAAATGAGAAGCCAATGTGTTCTTGGGCAATCTGCAGTACAAAATAGCTTTCCTGGACAACTTTCAGGCCTTATCAGTTTGGCAGAATTGTTTGATACACTTGGGACATGTGTTCCAGCTGAAGTGTGCCATGGGACACTGATAATTCACTCTGTCCCAATGTGTAAAACATTCTTCCTACCTCTGACACTCCACCAATGACATCCCCTCAATGACAGTTATTTGTCCAGTTGCCCTGGTTTAAAAAAAGTCCCATCTTTCAACACATCTCTTTGGTAAATACACTGGGAAAACTAAACTATCAACATCAACACTCTTCACTTAGGAAAAAAAAAATCTCACCAATAATAACTATGTAAACCTCTGTAAGATAACAGTAATTTCAGAAAAAGTCATGGTAAAGGATTGGCCAGGAGATTTAAGATCACAACCTAGCTCTGATTCACTCTTGTTTTGATGAGTGATTCTGGACCTTCTGGGTGTTTCCCCATCTGAAGACTATAAATAAATAAAGGCACTTTCATGGATCCCTTGGAAATCATATTATGAAAAGAACTGGATAAGAGCTGTGCTACTGCTTTTTTGCATTGAACTTTCCTGTTTTGCTTGATCTGAATTATCTTTCATTCACAAGTCATTCTGTGGTGTGACCTAGTGGAGGGCACTGAGACTGTCTGCAGGATACTGCCCAAAAGCATGATATCAGAGATCAGCCTGTAAAAAAAAAAAGTAGATTCTAAAGGGATAGAAGTACAACAGATCTGTACTTCCTTAACCAAAAACCACTGACTTGTAGCTGAGAAAATCTGCTGAAAATGATCACAAGTATTACCAGGAAAGTTATATTCAGTGTGAACTGTTTTTACCCTATTTTCAAAAATGAATGAGATTGCATGACCATCTCTTCTTACTGGAAACTGGTACATGCTCAACACTCAGGAAAAACTCACATGAAATTTTAAATCACCATGTTTGGAAGGGAAGGATGGTCATGTGGTTAGCAGACTGAATTCAAGAGACCTGGCTCCAAATCCCATTGGGTTACAGGTCTGCCCTTGGACTGGCACTCAGAGTTCTTTGGGACACAGATTCTTCTTTCACATTTATTTGCAGCAATGGGATGTAATTTCATGCACAACTTTAATTTGAGTAAAATTTGCAGGCAGTACACACAAATCTATGTGAGCCCTAACACTCTTAAAGAAAATTTCAAACTCCTGTGTTTCCATCATGTACATCAAAATGCCAAGCACAAATTTCTCTATTTCCGACATCCCTGGAAAGATGAAGAGTAATAGTAAGATATTGAATAATATGATTCATATTCTTGTTATTAAAAATAATTAAATATAGGATTCTCCAAGAAGGGAAATGAGTGTAATATGAAATTAATCAGTGAAGCTTCTGAAGTAAATGGATGGGTTATTACCAAACAGCACTAAAGCAGGCTTAAGAGTTTTTACCACAAACCTTTATATGAAAAAAAAATTGATAGTTCATGAAAAAATTGCATCTTCTCTACATTTCTACAATATATAAAGAATATAAAGAAGAGAAAACAAGCTAGACATTTCTGAGAAAAATTAATATTAGTTTTCATTTTCAATTAAAACCCTTCTAAAAAATGCGGCCTACAAAATATTCACATAGCCTCACTCCCAGAGCCCAGGCACCCCCCACTGCAAGGCAAGTGGAATAAAACATACGTGACAAAACAGGGAAAGAAACTGCTGTGACAGTACATTCCAACAGCTAGCATTGTCTTATGATTTCCAGTATCAGTTTATATGAATACAGACTGTATAAGCATATGGATTTATAGACTTGTGTAATACATGCTGTATTTCAGAATACTCATTATCACACGTATTCTATAAAATACGTATATGGAAAAAAAAATAAAGTCATTTCAAAAGAATGCAGAACCACCTAGATATATAAAGCTCATGACTTCAGCCCTTGTGGATGGGCCCATCTGGGACAGGTAGATGGCAAGAGATCTTCATCAGAGGTGACCCTGGTCCTCTGTGTGTGCAAAATCCTCCAGCAATCACTCCCCTGATGCTCTGATGCGTGGGGCTCTTTGGCTGCTCCAGACTCGTTTCCTACACAGTCTGTTCCAGAGATCATTTCTCACAGAATATTAAAGTGGATCCTTGAACAATGCCAGCCCAAGGAGCTCCTCTCCTTTACTCTGCCCCTGAAGAAGGGAAAGCTGGTGCTGCTGGCACTCTACACCCAGACAAGACCTGGCACAGCAATAAACCTCTGCAGCCATGGAGCTTTCTCTGGGTGACAAGATCTGATCTGAATGCCACCACAGGATAACAGCCATAAATTCCCACATAATTCCTAAATTGCAATGTCTCGCTGAGAGAGACAGAAGGAACACACAGATAGATGCAAGTGGACAGTTTAGAACTGCTGATTTTAGGAGTAGAGTCTGCTCTGTGCAGCAGCTGCAGATGAGGGTATGAGGGTACCTCATCTTTGTGAAATAGCAGGACTGGGGCTTAGCCTCTCTTAAGGCTCAAGAGAGATGTACTTTTTCCACACCATCCTGCTGGGCTGCAGGTTCAGGACAGAAAGAAAACAAGCAGAAATTCTCAATTACTCAATTGAATGTGGAAGAATCTTGAACTCCTAAGCCTTAAGAGCTCAAAAGTCAACCAGTGAAAGGAAAGAATCCAAATAATATTTATTTGCATTTATTTGCCCAAATTCTTGATTTAAAATGTTTTGATGATTCTCTGTGAACTAAAATTCATTATTTCTTTTATTTTCTTTTTTTTCTTTTTTTTTTTTTACTTCCTATACAGAGAATCCTTAAAGGAGAAAGGGAGAGATCCAAAGTCCGCACTCATTGACACTTTGCAGTGAAACTTCACACACAGAATATGCAAGAAATGAGACATTTAGAGGTTATTTTTACCCAGCATTCAAATCTCTTTTTAAAAGAACACATAAAGACTCTTTCCTGGGACACTTTACCTGGAAAAGGTTCAATTTTTCTGGCATCAGCATGAAAAAAATGCAAACTCTCAAAGCAGTCCATGCTGCAGCTCTCTGTAGGGCTGACATGTACAATTCTGCAGTTTTGAAATTCTGCATTTAAAAATCATTGTTCACCTCAAAACACTCCTGCACTATAGCACTTACTGCTTAGAGTGCAACACAGAAGAGTGATAATTAAGTAGCAGAGATCCCAGAAACTTGGTCTAACCTATTTTACCACACAAAGTGTCATTTTAATCTACATTTCATGGAAAAGAAAGTTAGACACCTTTGTTCAGCCACTGGCATGCCTAGAGGAGCCAAGACCAAAACCAAGTCCCCTGACCTGTGCAATGAAATGTGAGATTCACACAGGAGTGGCCTTGGGTAAGTCTAATGAGAGGATGCAGAAGATTGGAAATAGATTAGGCACAAATTCAGATGGAAGAGGCTGCCCAGTGCCCACAAAGGCAGTGCTATGTGGTAGCAGAACTCTTCATCCCTTTTCCCAAAACTCCATTTGGAGATGGGGCCCTGGTCACAGTCCCTGATCTGCAGATCACCTATTTTTTGTTTGATTTTTGAACCCTGTGAGTGTCTCATGCAAAATGCATAACCACATTTGGTCTTGCTGCATTATACTTGGCTCATTATTTATGGGTGGACTTTGTCTTTCCTTACATCAATAACCACTCCCATCCTAAATTAAATCAATGCCACCCACAGCAGCAGCTCCATTGGAGGTGGATTCAGCTGACAGCCAGCCAAGCAGGGCTGGGACCCTGACTCTGCTCGGGTGCTTCATGAGCTACCACAGGCACCACAGAACGAAACTGATAATTAATTAATAATTACGAAATGTGGCAGCTCCTGGGACATGGGGTGGTGGAAGGGAGGCTGGAACACCCACATTTCCATTTGGTTTTCCTATTCAATTACTTTGTGACTAATCATTTGTTTTTCCACGTCCTGTCTATTTAGACGACAAGCTTTGGAGGGTGGGGACTGCCTCTTACTATGAAGCTGAAGAAAGAAAGAAAAGTAAATAAAGTAGGATTCTAGGATGAAAAATAAAAAGAAAGTAGATGACACCCTCAGCAAGGCTCTGCTCAGCTGGTGATGACTGACAGCATCACAAGATGAGCTGGCAAGTTAAGAAACTGGTTTTTACTCTTTAAAGTCCCACATTTCTGTGTCAACAGTGTTTTCTGAACAGCTGACACTACTGATTCCCCACAGAAACATAACAACTGCAAGATGAAAATAATCTGCCCATGCATATGCTATGGATCTTTTATTCTTCTTTTCCTGCTCCTCCTCTGTTCAAATATTTGTTCATCAGACTTCGGCACCAAAAACTGGAAGCATGTCATTCTGCCCTTCTAATATTTTATAGAATACTGCATTTATTTAGAATTATATTCAGCCAATAAAAAAAATATGCTACTTCAAAAAAATCTTCCTCTAGTGAAATTTTATGTATTCTGGCTAGTTGTTTACTGCAGAATTTTTGTAATAAGTTATTCTCACTTGCAGCCTGACCTTTGCAATTTTCATAATACAATAAAAAAAAAAAGCATACTCCTTCTGCAGATGTACATTCACAATCTGCTCATCTTCTCTTTCCTCTGTATTTTGCAGCAAACAGATGTCAGTGAGGACAGCTGCTGTAAAAGCTCCTCAATACACTGATCTGGCATCTTGAATGATGACACCTGAGCCTCAGATCCCAGGGAAATCTTTCACACTTCTTTACAGAAAACACATTTTTGTTTTTGGACTGAACACCAGCAAGATATCTACAGTGCAAGCTTCGATCTAAAGATGTCTCCTGGTCTACCATTAGTTCCCTATTAAAGATTCAAGCTCACTAAAAAGTGCAAATCACAGAATATTAAAGATGCTTTTTATAGACTACCAGTCACTGAGGCTCTGTGTACCACTCAATGGTACATCCAAACTGGGAAATACAAAACAGTCTTATCATTTCCAGATAGAAATGGGAAGAGAAGCAGAGAGGAGGGAAGGACAGAGAGCTGGGAGCTAGAGCAGTAGCAAGATACTTGAATGTCACATTTTGCAAAGTGGTGACTGCAACATTTTCATATTGTCTCTAGTTTCCTTACTTCCAAGTTTCCCTCATTTCTGTCTCAAATTTAAATAATAACTAAATTTTGAAAGTATACATTTCTAGCACTACTTATTTTTTTCCACTTTCAGCATCCAATTCTTCTTCTTGGACCTTCCTACATGGAAGTTGTGTCTGCCTCTAGAAAAAATGCATTTCTAATTGACTTCCATGGTCCCTAAAAGCTTGCCTTAGCACTAAGAAAATCCAGATCTAAACTATGAAAACCAAACAGGAAAAAATACAGTGTTCAGATATATGGACTCTATAGGGAGTGTATTTCCAGCCCAAGAAGAGACAAAAGGTTTAATCATGGCTCAAATCCCACTACTGACATAAATGTTCTCATCTGGGCTCTCCTAGAGAATTTTCCTATAGATCTGAAAGCATTTTGTAATAAAAATATGAGTTTTAGATTCTCAGAAAACTCGAATCACTCAACTGAGGACATTTATGATCATTTCTGGGAAGAGAATTCAAGGTTTACTAAAGTTTCCTTAGGTCACAGTGTCTTCCAAAAAGCACAGTGACCCCTCAAAACCAAATTAATAAGCTTCATCATTACTTTGTTCCATATTCGTTATTCCTGGTAAAGGAAAGGACATTTTTCAGGGAAATCTTGGGGTTAATTTGTTACATGCATCTTCTATGCCACGTTTTTTTTGGCAAACGATAAGTGAGCTCATTAATTTCTATATCTAACTTAGTTTCCGTTTCAAAGTAGTATAAAACAGAAACAACCAGACACTCATGCCAAAAAGTAAAAAGTAAACATTAAAGAGACTACAAATGGTCCTTTTTAAAATTGATTCAGATACAACATAAAGCAAAAGGCCATCTTAAAACTAAATGCTCTTAAAATAAACAATGAAGGTATCCTTACCCCCTACTTTGAGTAAGTATTTAAGCTAATGAGAGCTAGGAAATCAATGAGTAGATATTGAATTGCTATCCAGCCAGGCTTCAGACAGATTCTGGTAAACAAACACAAATCTAAAAATAAAAGTGATGGGGAAATCTTTTTTTCAGGAAATTGCACATTTATAGGCAGAGGGGTGGGGGAGTGGGTGGAAAGAAATACTGTAAAAGACAAGGGATGAGGAAGAGATCACACTTGAGATTTTTCCATCAGTTGGAAAAGATGCTTAGATCAGCATCCAGTTTAATAACTGAGACACATCACTGTCCGTGCTGGATCTGTGGACTTCCATGCCTTTGGCTCACATCTGCACACGCATCTACAGCTGGTATTTAGGACTCTAGAGAGGGGAACACAATTCTCAAGAACAGCCAATGTAGATGCAACTTCCTGAGAGAGAAAAAGTTCTAAATATCACAAATGCTTCTTGCTCTGAGACCTGCTTCAAACTTCCTTTTGCTTTATTTTGTGTAACTGGCAGTTCCACTGAGAGGCTTTGTTGTTTTAGAAAGCAGCCTAATACACATATATGGCATCATAGGAGAAAATCTAGATTTTGTAGCAACACCTACTATCACTACTCTCAGTGCTGCAAAATTTTTCACTAAACTGAGAGATTAGACACCCCACAGTCGTGCCACACATTCATAAATTCACTTTTGCCAAAATAAAGTGCTGATCTCCTGGGCACGTGGCCATATTTCTCCAACAGAGCAAAACGGTTATGGCTGGAGTTTCCATATATTGTTTTATGCAATACTCATCTGTGTGCTTTTGGTACTTTCAAAGACACAGGACAGATGATCCCACTGGAAAGCTGCAGTCACCTGCTTCCCCTCCAAACTGCAGGGTGTACAGGAGGTTCACTGCTCCCAGCCTTGCTTCTTTGCCCAGCTTCATGTAGACCTCAGTGGCAACGCAATGACATCGAAAAGAGCCCAGCCAAAGCATGAAGTTTTGATTTAGTTTGGAAAGAGACAAGGTCTGATCAACCACAGCAATGATTCCCATGATTTTTATTCACATCCTGGGAAAATCTTATATGCAATGGTTCGTCTCCAGAAAAGACTTTTTGCAGTAGGCCCAGGGCATGAATGGATGATGTGCTTCATGTAGGGCCAGTGCAGAGGGCAGGAGCAGAGGCAAAATATTCACAGGCTCACATTCCTAAGTAGGAAACCTGCTGGCCAATATTGCTAGTGCACACATTAGGTCTCTTTTCAGTGAAAAGCATGAAAAGAAGTGTCCTGAATCTGCTAAATTACTTTTCATTGTGAATTTTGACTGCTGCTCCAAAGTGCAGACATAATTTACAGCAGAATATCAAGTTTTACCACCTCTGACAGTTTTGAATGCACATGACAGCTCACCACAGACACAACCAAGTACACAACCATGGATGAATATGGTTCATCCTGGCACTGCTGCCAGGGAACAGGAAAGAACCACCAGAGCTTTTTTTTTTTTTCAGCAACCAAAGTAGAGATGCACCTAAAGTCTCAATTTCTACACCAGCACTTCAGAGGGCACCAGCTGGGCTAGCACAACCTCTTCTGTGACCTTCATAGTCTCCTCTGAACAGGAAAAGTTTCTTGTCTATGTCTTACTTGATGGCAGAGATCAACGTCTGTCTGCAAACCCATTGACTGCTGCCAGCCATGCAGCAGTCTTTAACAAACTACTATTCTGCAGGCAATTTCAGAGAATCAGATAGAGAACAAAGAGGCTACCAAACCAACCATAAAAATTCAGATGGAGAAAACATTATAATGAAAAATATTAGAATGGCTCTAAATTCAGAATTGGTGTCTCCTCACCCTATAAAAAGTCCATTACTGTGTGCTTTTTTCTGAGATGTGAGGCATGCAGTGTAACCCTTTCCATGATGAGATAAAATAGTTTTCAGAAAATATCTGCTTCAAAACTGAGCATTTCTACATAGACTATTTTCTTGAAAATTGAAAAAGAGTATTCTTTGTTTTTAAGACAGCTATATTCTGTTGCTGACAAGTTACACAGACCTTGAAACAGTAGCAGTGAATTTTTTTTTTTTTCAAATAAAAAGGGTGATCCTATGTAAGCAGACATTTATTTTGCTCATGTGTGAGAAGAAAAGATGATGACACAATGCCTAAATGCAGAGTAATGTTTTTTTGAAAAAGGAATCAGGTGGTTTTACAAGGAGATAATGTTGACTGATTTAGAAGTTCCTCAACAGACCACTTAGTGCTCTTGCAGACAGCAATTTGCTGATGCTGATATTGCAGAGTTTTACTTCCAGCTTTGCTTTTTCAAAGAGCTATATGTAATTTAAATGTATGAGCTCAGATACACCCCTCATTGCACTGTTTCCCAAAAAAGTATCAGATAAATTGTGAGAGAACCAGGAAAACCACCAAGGAACACAAAACTAACTCAAACCTTGGCTGACAGTCCAAAGGAGGTCCAATCCCCCAGCCATCCCTACAGCTGGACAATTTTGCTCGCATGGCACTGACAGAAATCTTACCCTGCTACAGAAGCAGCTTCAGCCTCCCAAAGAGCAAGCAGGAAACTGGCCAGGCACAGTATTCCTCAAAAAAAAAAGGTGTCAAGGAAACTAAATAGAAGGGATTATAAAGAAAAGAAAAAGATAACAGGATGGATTATTTTCAGGGCAGGAGCTCAGTTTGGTTGCCTGATTTTTGTTTTGGCAGCTGCACATCCCGGGGATGCCTATTTAGGGACAGATTTTACTTAAAGCTTCCGCAGTGTTGAGTATGAAGAAGCAGGAACAAAAACATGTTTCATGGACACGTACATTTTTAGAAACCCAGAGGAAGTGAGCCACTTGGGCAGCTCCCAGGCTGATGTTGTTTGGCTTTGATTTCTTAGTTATGAACACGAGTGGCTTTTCACACTGAGTGGCAATGGGTCTGGGAAGAAAGCAGCTTCTCCAAGCACAGCTCATGCAGACGAGGGATGCAGAGTTCCCACTCCCAGCAACTGTTTTGGAGATCAAAGCAGCAGCCAGTCAGAGGGATCCCAAGCATTGTTTGCTTCATAGACTCTTATGTACAATTATGTAACGTCATTAAGAGGTGTAATTAAGGAGCCCAACCATGCATTTTTGTTGTTGAAGCCAAAGTATGCTTAATGGTGTAATTACTTTTAAAAAAGAGCTCCCACGACTAATTACATCCACAGGGAGACAAACAGCAAAAAGCTTTGCAGTGTAATACTAGGAATGAATTGTGTGTCTGGTAGTTTTACTCCTCATTCCAAGTACAGCAGTGTAAACTACTGGCAGACCCCTCAGCTCCCTGTGCCTTCCACAGCACCAAGATTACCATTAATAAGACCATGAACAGCAAAATCCTCTGAATAACAGCCAAGGTCAAGTGACCTTCATGCTGCACAGGAATGATCCCATTTCACCTGGAATGAGTAGGGATATGGCACTGCTGGGGTGTGCAGGCTGTTTTGGGTGACTGATGGGGTCCTCAGCCGTGCCCCTTGTGCCTCCTGCCTGTTCAACCTTCCTGTTTCCAGGGAGCTGTCTGAGGTTGAAAATCATAGGGTGAATCCAAGGGGAAGACCTTGGCAAATGCTTGCCCAGGACCAAGCAGTGTCAGTGTCACACTGGCCACCAACCCCTCCCAGGGGTGACAGGTCACAGGATGCTCTTGGGTGGTCAAGGAGAGCCACATCACAGACCATGTCACCTGAATCCAACTCCTGCCAAGCACCCACACTATGCTCCCATCACTTCAAAAGCAACAACAGGAGGAACTGGCTCCAATCCACCTCTCTCTCCAACCTTTCCCATCCCACATCATTAGCTCAGGGCAGATGGGGATTGGCCTTACCCCACCCAGGAGCCAACCCCTGAGCCCCATCAGTGAAACGCTGGAAAATACAGATCTACCCAAAGCATTGGTCTGGAGCCAAGGAAGTATCACAGTATTCCTCAGATCCATTTGTCTTACTGCCTGAGATGGAGTTCATTACTAGGGTGCTGTGGCACTGTGAAATTTATAGGCAACAGACTCACTCCATCCATTCCAAAGAGACAGGGAACAATTAACACCTCCCTATTCCTGATGCTTCTCCCTTCTGCTTTTGCCTTGTTTGATTCCACTTCCCTTCTTTATCCTCCTATTATAGAAATAGCAGGGTACAACCAGAATTTATCTTTTTTTTCCCAGACAGCCTTTAAGAGAGCAGAAAGCCGCCCCAGGATGGACACTTGCTGTCCCCAGCTCCAGCCCCAGGCTCCAATATTCAGCTCCACAAGCAGAGATCTGCTGCAGCCATTAAAATGAAATCTGCTGGGTTATGCCTGAAAATGCATTTCACTTTGCTAGCATGATTCCAGCAAAGTTTATAAAATTGGGAATGTGTAATGCCTAGCAGAAAGCCTGAGTGGTTTCCTAACAGAGATTTGCTAGCCAGCACCATGTCCCACCCAAATTATTTCTGCAAGTTCCACTTAACACCTTCAGCCTCTGCTCCCTTCAGTGCTTCACAGCTCAAATAACCTCCTGCCCTTCAGTTTTGGGAAGAATATTGAAAATCTCATGATCACACAAAAAAGACTCTCTCATTCTGGGGAAACCCAGCACAATTTCAGCTGAGATGTCTGAGGAACAAATGGGTCCATGTAAATTGAGGGAAGAATCTTGAAAAGATGAAGGTTATGTGAAAACCCAGAGTTTCTCAATTGATGACTTCAGATCAGTTCTGCTGAGTATCAATTCTACTAGTGAGTAAGCTGAATATTGACCTTTTTTTTTTCCTCAAGCAAAGAGTACAAGATTATGCTCTTCAGGGCTAGAGTGAATCAGGTGGGAAATGAGGGGGAAAAAAAACCCTGGGATAGGAAGAAATCAGTCCAAATGCAGGACAGTGCTCCTTGCTGTGCTAGAGCTTCATGATGCTGATGCCAGGCAGCTGCCACAAGTGCAGGACAGCCCACATGGGAGGACTGACACATAGACTTGGAGGGAGCAGGGCAAGACTGAGTTTGGGATCCAAAAGGGAAAAGTAAAAAATAGAGGTGCAGTCAAAAAATGAAGAAAAATGTCAAAATGTCCTCACAATCCTCCCTGCTGATGTTGATCATAAATAAAGGCACAAGTTCAATCTAGTGGTACATCTCTTTCTGATTCCAAATACATTCTTTTTAGGTTGAACTGATGGGTGCCCACAGTACTTTGAAATTTTTATACAAAGCAAGTTTCAAAACTCCAGAAAGAAAACATCATAAATACTTTCTCTTTTTGAAAACACGAGCTGCAAAGCTCCTCACAGCAGTTTTGGAGTAGCAAAGGGAGATAATAAAAGCAGACATAAAGCTGGTAGACAAGAAAATACATGCCAAATATTTTGGAGCACTTGGCTGAGGACAGGCGGGTGGTTAAGTACCCAAATGAGCTGCCTGCATTTTCAAAATGTGAAAATTCAGTTTGTGGATATGGAATTCCAGGCAAGCCTGGTTCACTTCACTCCTTAGGGCTTAACTGCCTTTGAAGGTCTTTAAGAGCCTGTCCAGAAAACATCTGCTTACTTCAGTGCCATTTTAACCATGGGTTATTTCTTCACTCTGAGAGCAAATCAGCAATACACTGACTCCAAAGAGATGCTCCAGCCTTCGTGGAAAGCCTTTCCCATTTTGCCTGCAATATTGCTTTCCTGGGCACATTTTAACAACCACACAGCAGGACACAGAAGGGGCATCCCCAATCAGCAAGGAGAAAGCTTCTACTTTTGGTATAGAAAGCTCTGAACTTATTGAAAAAAACCGGATTGATGTAGCTCATGTCTCCCCTCCACACCAGGCTCTGAGGTGTCTCTTTGCACTCTCTTGCATCCAAAAGAGGCAAGAGCCTGGGAGCAGCTGAAACAGGCAGGAAAGTTGGGGAAGCAGCTGAAAGGTCCTGGCAGGCCCAGAGATGGGTCTGGAACACCCACATGGCTCTGCTGATCGGATCTCAATAAAACTGTGACACTCAGCAGCTGTTTGGTGTGCAGCTGGAGGCCAGCTCTAGGGCTAGAGCTCAAGGAGCAGTGCTCAAAATAAGCCAGAAAATGAATGCAACATCCTTCAGCTACCTGAAGTTATCAAGGAAGCAAAAAACACCAGAACTGGGCCTGATAAACAGCTGGTAAAATCCCATCACCTGTGCCCTCACTGGAATCAGTGTCTGCTTCAGGTCACAGCAGGACTTCCCCACCTCTTCCCAGCCCATCCAGCCTCCAACCCCAAGGTCCTGCCCCATAGAAGGCATGGTGCCACGTTGTGAATTGCTCATTCCTCACCCCATCTGTGATTACTGTCTGCCTCTGAGACATCCACATCTACCCTAATTCAGACAGTATTGGTCATACCATGAGCCCAGACCATCAACACAAGGTGGGGGAACCACCAGAGAAAAAAATGCTATTCACCTCCAGGGTTTTGAATCTTCTGTGGGATTTGTTACTAGTTTTGTAATTTGGTAACCCTGGAGGTCTCTAGTCTACCCCACCATGTAAAACACATCCAGCAAGATCCTGTGCTCAGGGCCACGTCCAGCCAAACTGTGAACACTGCCAAAGTGGAGATGCCCCAGATGTTCTGGACAGCCTCCACCCTCTGATGACATCCATGGTAAAAAAGCTTTTCCTGCATCTAACTGGAATTTCCTATCTTGCAACCTGTGCCTGTTGCACCTAGTCCTGTCACCACAAACCTCTGAGGGGAGTTGAGCTCCTTGTTCTTTACATCCTCCCATTAGGAGCTTGGAGACAGCAAAAAGATCTTCCTGGAGTCCTCTCAGCTTCTGAAGAAACCTTCTCAGCTTCTGCTGGTGCAGAGTGGATCAATGTTTTAGGGGCACAGTCATACCCATGGAGCCCAAAAATGGGGTTTTCCCTCTGGCAGTGCTAGGGCACAGATGCACACCCAGGATAAAGGATTTACTGCCTGGACAGGTATGGCTGAGCTGCAGCAACCAGCTGTGTGCTCACTTCTCCCCTCACAGTGGGAATTGAAACCAGACAAATAAATCCTGAAGCCAACAAACAGCAAACAATGCAGAGTCACTAAACTATGATAACACAGCCACAAGGCAGAAACTGCAATATTTTTTTTTTTTATCCTAAGCCAAACACAACACTAGATCTCGTCAACAAGGCCCAATCTGGACAAATTGTCCCCCAAAAGCCTTTTTTTCTTTTCTGCAACCTTTGATCTTTTAGCTATTGAAGTAAATTATTTTTCTGTCTGTACTCTAGGGTCTCTGTTTGGGTGGTGAATGTTGAATTTCACACCAAGAGAAGGGGACTATGTGCCAGGTAATTGTAAAAATACAATCAGATAAAATAATTCCTCTGCTCAGAAAGGAAGGCTTTGGAGGGAATAACCTGTGGCTGCAGAGACTTAACTTCACTCACTAAAATTCAGAGCAGCTGCAGCATCTCTTTCAAGCTGGTTCAAGCTTTCAGTGAAAGTTCACACAGCACATTGGGGATGTCAGGACATGCTGTATTGGGCAGGCACAATGAAAGCTGATGGTGGTGCTCTCCAGAAACTAATGCATCTTCATTTGCAGCACAAATGATACAGGGACATCATTATTTGTAATAAATATTTTTAAGACCATTATTAGCACCAAGTGATTATTTTAAGATATTAGTTGTTTAAATACAGCAAGTGTGGCAGAGTGGTTGTTTGTTCATATAAGGAGAAAGAAGGGTGAGACAACTGTGCTATGCATCATGCAATTACAGCAGCAGGGCTGGGCTTTTTCTGGTGATGAAAAGCTCCACAGTAATTCCAAAATGTGCTCAGCTGGTTTCTATTTATTACTGGCATCAGCACAATCTTTCTTAGGGATTAGGGAAAAAAAAGTGAGAATATTTCATAACATTCGCTTACTCTTTTATGTGTGACCACTAATGTGTCTGAACACTGACTTCTCTTTCTTCTTTTCTTTATTTTATGTATAAGCATTTCTGACAACGCTGGATAGAGGCATTGAGAACACTAGGGGAGCTCCTGGTTTGAAAGTTATACCAAGGCAACAGAAGTCTTAATCTTATTTTTGAAAATGTTTCAAAAACAAAAGATAATATTCATCCTAAGAATAAATTTCACTTGATCTTGCCACGCTCAGACATATGACTCAGATCCTTGATTCTGAGAGCATCTATAAGGATCAGTTCAGGGCTGAACCTACGACTTCTTACATGTACAAAGCAGGAGAAATAGGTGCTTTATTTTTCATTTCACTGTTATTTTCTTTTCTGTTTGCACAGGCCTCACTGGGATGGTTATTAACATTCCATTTCTTTGCTATGGGCATTCTATCCAGCCCTGATCTCCTCCAAAGCTACTATAAATGGATTTAATTCAGACTCTGATATCAAGCTCTGTGCAATGAGCCAAAGATTTTAGTGGACAGAAGTTTTACAAGGTTCTGAGAGTGGCACACTGGGCAAGGCTGGCTTAAACAAGTGGAGCTGTTCTCCAGCTGTGCTTGCAGCCCTTGCTCCCTATTGCACACTGGTCCAGTGATGGTGCAAACCACTGTTGCTCTCTGCTCTTCATCAGGAGGTAATGCTTGCAGTGTGAGCACTGCCTCATGTCAGCAAGGAAAATTTGGCTTTTTGGGGTTTTGTCTGAGCATCCTGTGTAATCTACATAACTGTTCTTTTTTTTTCCTTTGGCTGGGATGCCTTCGGTCCATTTCTTGCTTTGGTTTTCTTGGTTTCCTAAGAAAAAAGAACCAGTTGCTGTTTATTTCCCTCCTGTAATTTTCAATCTGTTGGAAATGACTGGTACAGGCCTAATCAATTGTTGATTTTCTTTTTAAAAAACACTAATATTCAACATGGATGTTTATGGATGCTCAGTTTGTACAATCCTCTAAGCAGGAGTAAATTTTACTCTTTTAACCCCACACTGAGTTGCAAAAGACCCATCTCCATCTTGCCTAATGTAAAGCCATCAAGTTTCACTACATGCTGCTTTCTTTTTTTATGAGATATGTCATCACCAAGTCACATATAATTAATAAGCCATGACCCTCAGCTAATAAGGAGTGAGAGTACACAGATTTATAGGTGGCTGGGTGTCTGCTCCACTGGTTCTAGCTTTGGCAGTGTTTCCTTCTCCAAACTGCAATCCCTGTGACACTGTCACATCTCATAAATAACCCCAGGTGAGGCTCCTTGGTGACCCACTCTGCAACATCACCAGTGCTCTGTGCCATTGCTTCTCCCCATTAAAGTCTATGTCTCATTATTTCATAAGTAACACAAAAATTAAACCACATCTGAAGCAGCAGGGAAATCAGTCTTCTCCAGAGAACCACTCCAGTTTAAAAAATTCAATATATCTTTTATCCATTTAGGCATGACATATATTAAAAAAAAAATTGTAGCAAGAATAAACTTAAAGAGAAGGCAGAAAAAATATGTTCTAAGTAGCCAGCATCTACACTGCAATAATATTCTTCTTTATACACTCAGACAAGTGTTTTTAGGAAGACAGATGATGTCTAAATGTTCTCTTTTGATAATTTCTTGTGTGCTTTTAATTTTCTGCCGATAATTAATCATTGTAATAGGAGCATTTAGACTTTTAAACACACATTTTTCCACAAAAAAAAGAAATTCAGTCAGGCTAGTAATGTTCTCCGATTAATTAGATTTTCAGCGTGAGGTACTCTATAAAAGTACATCTATTCAGAGATGTGGTGTAACACCAAGCAGTCTTGTAGCTAATATTGGGTCTCTGCAGATTTAAATGAGGCTGCTACATTTTGTCTGTGGCTCTTGAGCTAAAATATTCAACTTTCTACAAAAAAAACCATATTCAGCCCTGCATTCCCACACAAACACAGTTATTGACGTGACTTGCTCCAGGAACACAAGTTTTACAATCTTAATCCATTTTAAAGAGTCAGGAGTGAAACAAAGGCAGTGCCTAACCTGATCAATGAGAGGCACAATATCAGACCCTATTCCCCTGCTTAATTCAAAAGCTGATTCAGGAATCACTGAGGATTCTGCTGGAGCGAGATCTTTCGGCAAGTCACGAGCTGGGGGTAATTCATTTATATCCATCAAGAGAAGCAGCAGTTTTAAGGACAACTCCCACGTGCCTTCAAAATAATGAATCCTGAGCTGTAGCATTCTCTTTCACAGCTTCACACCCCTCAGAGCTGGAATCAAGAGTTGTTTGTTTGAGTAGGTCACATTTTCACTGTGGTTCCCTACTCTTCCCAAGTGGGATGCAATGGATTTGGGGGAGAAGACCAATATCCAGAAACACACTTGATGCCTGAAAATCCATGGTCAGAGATGTGTGTAAGTCTTCATCCACCAGCCCTGCACCAAAGCATCCCAAAGGATATGGGGATGTGTTTTACTGCCATTCCTCAGAGGGAACTGAGGCTGGCAGTGCCTGTGTCACTAAGACTGAGCAGTGCTAGGGGCATGAAGCAACAATGCCACAGGCTGGAGACCATTCCCAAAACACAGTGTATGACCATTTTCCCAACTTTTGTACCACTTCCACTTTCTTTCATGAAACTTTACAGCTACAGAGGGACCCTTATCTTTCCTGGCAAAGCCAGAACATTTTTAAGAGTTTGCCTAGTGCAATATATGGGTATTTTCTCTCTTTTCACCTTGACAACTGCACACTGTTGCCCTCACTCCTGTTCCGTTTATCCCACTGGGAACTCTTAGATTAAGTAACTCTTAGATAAGAGTGGGAAATTAGTCATCAAAAACACGTGGGCCCAGTGAAGAACTCAACTTTCAAACAGCAAAAGAGCTTTCACTGCAGTGCTAACACTGTGCTGAACTCCACAACTCCTGATGAGGTTGCTATTTTTTGTAGGGTAAAAAGCTTTCAATCAGCAAGTAAGAGGTTCTCCCAGAAAAAGAGTTCCTGTTGATAAAGGCTAAGGAATTATTTTTGTCTTTCAAGATGTCTAGGACAAAAAATAATTCCGAGAACCTAGGTCTACCATGATTTCTGAGCAGCACTGCATTATTATGCGCATAGTCTGATTGGTTTCAACAAGAGCATGGAAGAGTCAGATCCTGATTGACCACTCAGCAGCAAGGGCATGAATTCACAGATTTTCTAATGGTGCATCAAGGCCTGCAGAATTTGGAAGTTAAATTGGCTTCACACCTTTCTAACCTCAGCATTCACCGTGCAAAACTGTTCTCTAGCTGGAATTGTGAGTTCTTACAGAAAGACTTGCATCTACCACCCGAGCACCTCAAGATATTCATTCATTCAAGCTCATAATCCTGCTGTGACTAAGAGATGTTGTGGTCCCCATTTTAGTGGTATGGAAATGGAGATCATGAACAGTCATATTTTTTGGACACAGAAATGTGAGGAATCACTGCAAGAAACAGAATTTCTAGCACTCAGCCTGTGCCTTCAACCTTTATAATATATGTATGCTTTAAACAATAAGGTTTTGGATGAATTGTTAAAGAAAGATTTAGGCTTTAAAGAAAGAAAATGGGGTTTGTTCTGACAACACTTTTGCCTCTTTCACACCCTGGAGCAGCAGAACTACAACTCGATTTTGTACCCACACAATATACTCCCAGCCACTCAGTTCTTGGCACTTATGTGCCAAAGCTGAAGAGTTCCTGCCAACCAGAACTGCTGTGTTATTGTTATTAATCATCTGTACAGGCCATTAGTGTGCAAGAACGTCATGCTGGAAATGCTCCCTTTTCTCCATGGCTGACCATCTCCTCTGCACTGTTGTAGAGAACTTCCAAAAGCAGACCAAATTCTGAGCTTAGTCTACTGTGCTGCCAGGAAGCCACGTGTCTGTGAGGCCACTGTATCACATTCTCCTGTTTACTGAAAATGTGTAATTGCAGAAGTGGAGAACAGCTTCAGAGATGAGGCTGCACTGAGCCTTCCACTTAAAGCAAGGGTTCAGCCGCTTGGTTGTTTAGTAATTTTATAATAAAACTCAAGAGATTTCATAGTTCCACTGTTAGTTGGAAATTGATGCAATTAGAAGGGTTTTGGTCCGGCACTTGATTTCTCTGCATTTTCCATGAGTAGAACAGGAATAATTGGTCCAGAATTTATGATGCCGTGGCAAAAGTCTGTCTGCACTGTTCAGCAGGGCACAGGAGAGAGAACCAGACCCGTTATCCCCCAGAGGCAAGGCCCCGTGCTGCCCTGCTGCGTGGCCGACAGCAGTAGAGCATCTTCCATACATCCCTCCAGTGAATTTCCTGCAGCACGGACACCCGGCTGCTCTGAGCAGAGTCGTGACCTCCAAATCACTGCACAAAGGCCACCGGCGTGGGCTGGCTTGGCTGCTGTCCCCTGCTAGCCCAGGGCACGCCACAACGATTCCGGAGACAAAAGGTTCGATATCCCAGCCCCAGGCTGGCTCCCACTCAGCCCTTTGTCCCGTGGGTGTGTCGATAAAATGAATGATCCACGCCCCAGTGGGTCGGCACTAACGCACCACGCAAAGAAGCAGCTTGAAGCTCAAAGAGCAAAATTTGCAGCTAAGGACACTAATGACTCAGGCTGGTTACTCTGCAAGCAGATCTTGGGAGGTAAGACGTGGATGCAGGCACCATAGAGCTCGACAATGATGACAAATAACCCAGAATGCTTCAAGTGTTTGTGCTTGATATGAAGAACAGAATTTTTGCATATTTTCCCATATTTTCTGGTTATTACAGAGTCAAATTCTGATGAGACCTGATGTTTATATTATCTTGTTACAGAAGTTAACTTTGATTTTAAAAGTTGGCTCAAGTCACATGGAGAGCAACCTGTAAAAGCAGCCTATATGATTGGAGCTGCCATTTTTTGTGGACTTAAATTACACCCTGAAATTCTACTGGACAATCACCATACATTTTATAGAGACAGCTCCTGGCCTGAGGGATTTGCAGAGCAAATAAATGCAAACAGAAAAAAATAAATGAGACATCAGAAGGTCAGATGAATATGGAAAGATTAACGGAAGTGAGTTGGGGGAATATGGCTAGTAGGAGGCAGCTGTATGGGAGGAAGGTAGAGCTACACCATGGGGATTGGAGCCAGGTCAAGCAGATTTCAGTAGAAATACTAGAATTTTTAGGAGGAGCAAAACGTTGTTTTTTGACAGAGTTTTCACTCTTCAGCTCTGTCCCCTAGCACAAGCTCAAAATGAATCAAAGTTCTCCTTGAGGACCTTTTCCTCTCTCCTTCCACTTGTGCACCTGTATCCTGTAATGTTTGAGAGGGGCTGCACCAGCCCTGGCAAAGCTCTGGAATCTCAGTTTTCCTAGGATGTCTATCAGGCAAGATATCCCCAGGTGATGGCACTGAACAGCCTGTCCTGTCACATCCCTTGTGTGCAGCCTGGAGCCATCCCAGGCATCTTGGATGGGTCCTCCAGGGCAACCATTTATACTGCAGCTCCTCAGAGGTGGCAGCTGTGTTGTCTACATAGAGCTTGCTCAGGAAAGATCACAGAGCAAGGCATCATTTTGTGATCCTTGGCTGTAAATTTACACTTTCCAAAGATGTTCATATCCTACTGAAAACATAAAGGAAAGACAGCTGAAAATTGCTGTCTGCTGAGTGACTGCAGTTTGAGGACTCCTCTGAGTATAAAAGAAAGGAAATATTGTTCTTTTCAAGCTTATGGAGCTCACCAATCCAGGGATGAGCTTCAGGGTCAGGCAATTTCATGTTTCACAGATGAGTGCTTAGAAGCCCTAGAAGAAAATTACCCCGGTGCAAAAAAAACCCCAAAACCACCCACAAATACCTATTCAGCTAGTGCCAGGAGGGCTGTGCAGGCTCAGAGCACTCATGAGTTTAACTGCTGCATGCGAGCAAGAACTGGCTCATGCTAAGTACTGGCAAAAACATTCCCCTGGTATCCACTTGTACTGCCAGAGCTCGGAGCAGAGGTTTCCATTTCCACTCCCAGGGGATGTGAGGGTGACATGGGACACAGAGCTGGGCCAAAACAGGGAGCTGGCACATACAGTCCCTGCCCTGCAGACAGAGATTATTTTCTTTTACAATTTATCTGTAAAATCTGTTATGTGGGGACTTCTTTTTTTTTTTTGTAACTGCATTTTATATTAAAAATAGATGTCTCGGTGATGTTACAGCACTTGTTAGCAGAGGTTGTTAGCAGCCTGCAACTATCAGAAATAAGGTTTGATGGAAGAGGTGGTGTCCCCAGCAGCCCAAATACATAGCCATATTGACATGGTTTAATCCAGCTCTTGTCCATCAGGTAGCCACCACCCACTTTGCAGCAGCCCTCTCCCATTCAGTGGAAATTTTGTCTTTTCCTTTAAAAATAAATACAGCTGGGCTATCAGTCTGGGTGTGTACATCCCATGAAGCAGCAAAGGAGGTATTTCAACAAAACAAAAAAATTCCCTGTGGGGAGTTTGTGCCTCAGAGGGATGGAGGAAATGAAGCCCTGGGATATGAGGCTTTCCATCCTACACCACGTTGTGACAGGGGTACAGCTGGAGAGGCCCTGGGGAATTATTTGAGGGTAGATTGCAAATTCACCCCATTACAGGTGGCTGAGCAGCCTGTGTTCACCTCCCTGTACGGTTCTGGGTATGAACAGCAGGAAGAACAGGACCAGTCTTGGGGACTTGAACTTGGGAGAGAGGTTTAAACAAGGTAAAATTAACTTTGGACTGTAGCCTGGGGATGAATGAGTCCTCCCTGGCATCCTGCAAGATGTAAGAGTTCCCCTGGAGAAGCATTGGGATCCCTCTCACTTGAGCAAATTTTGACTGCTTTGGACAAAATGATGGAGAATATTTTGCAGGGAACAACCCTGTGGGTGGAAGGGATGATCTAATAGGTCTTTTCCATCAGTGATTTCCAGGTTTTTTGTGCCTCTGACATTAAACCCTGAAATAGCAACATTAGTCTAGGTCAAGATAACATTAAAAGCATGTGTTTAATTTTACATCTGCAGAGGACTAGATGTGCCACACAGCAGCTGCATGAGTCACTCCCAGACACTGTACACCACCCCCAGACTGAGCCCTGGGATGAGGGCTTCTCTTGAGCTGATAGAAAACCAGAGCACACAACACAATGGCCACAGGTGTAAATACCAGCACAGATTCTACACAGCACCCAGGGAAGCTCCTTGACAAAGCAAGGGCTTAGCAAAGCCTTCATGCTGCCCTGTTCTCCCTCCAGAACTGCTCCTACTATTTCTGACAGCTTTGGGAAGGCTTGGGCATGTGGTGGGGCCTGAGCCCCAACCTCATGGACCTGAGCAGATCACCAGGCCAGTTCCCACATCCAGCATCGGAAGCTTAGAAATGTTGCAAACAAGTTCACTAAGTCGTGGGAAATGTGTGCACACATAATCTCACCTGTGTCAGTTTAGTTACCTCTCCTCTCAGGCTAAGCCCATTTCCCAGCAGCTGCTCAGGTTAAGAGGTCACCAGAGCCCCTCCAAGAGCACAGCTGAGGAGGGGGTCTTGTTGAACCACAGCACCCTGACTATACAATAAATTACCTACTCTGCAGCAGCTCACATTTTTTACCCACCAAACAGGCAACAGTTCAGGTTTCTCATCCTGAAATGAGGGCAGTAACACTTGTTTTTACCACACACCAAAATTTAATCAAGACAAAAGCACTCCAGAAAGTGTGGCTATCACAGAGACAATCTGTGGCCCTGTGGATTGAGCATCACAGGTCATTAACTAATCCCCTCTAAATGCACAAACAACTCTTGTTATGGTGGAAGGAGCCACAGACACACCAAGGGAAAACCAGACCCCAACAGGGATCAGCAACCACTGTCTTATTGCAGTCTTGTGGGTCATACAAAGGGCAAATATGAGAAGAGGTTGAGGCAGATCTGACAAAGCCAATCTTTGAGTGCAGCACTGAGAAAGCCAGAGAAAGCTCACTACATTTTCTTAGATGTTGCACAAATGCTGCCCTGAACATTTACAAAGAAGAAAAATGTTTATTGGAATCATTAATCCACATAAAACATGATAAAAATGCACTTTTACCACCTGGCTTCAGTTGGTGTGTTTATTAGCAGGGGATTTGAGGCAGTGCCCACTCCTGTGATTCCTGGTCCTTTTCCAAACACTCTGGCTCCCAAAGTGAGCCTTCCAGCAAAGCTTTCTAAGCAGGGTGGGGGAAAGTGGGATGGCATGTGGCTTTCTTTTTTCAAACTCCTGATCCCCTCTGAAAAAAAGAAAATTCAAGCACAGAAATATAAGTTCCATAACCTAGAAAGTTGATTTGAATAATAAAAATTT
The DNA here is from genome assembly GCF_050655825.1 of Lonchura striata. Taxonomy (NCBI): domain Eukaryota; kingdom Metazoa; phylum Chordata; class Aves; order Passeriformes; family Estrildidae; genus Lonchura; species Lonchura striata. Next base: position 70,251,820 of record NC_140741.1, read on the forward strand.
GTAATTTTTAAACTTTTTTTAGATCTTACGGTTTTGGAGGCATGAGTTCTGAATATTGATGATTGCCATAAAAGAACACAACAAGTACCAGGTAAAATATTTTCTTCCTGTTTTCTTTAATTTTTCTCTTCTTGATAGAAAGGACTCTTACCAGCACAATCTTTTTCTCAGTGGTACAAAGAATTCTTTTGCCTTACAAGATTCTGATGGAGTTGGTTTCCCATTTTAGAATACCAGTGCATACTAATTTAGAGTATGAACAAACTAAGGAGTAAAATGTACTAAGACTTGACTTTGCAAAAAGAAAAAAAAAAGAGGCTGTTTTGCTCACCTTTCTATGGACAGGATGCAATTGATACAGCTGGTTTTAGGATTAAATCAATAGGCATCTCCTTGTCGAACCCAAGGTGCTCCAAGCTTTTGGGCTGGTTCCTAGGCTTAAGGGGGATCACAGCTGAGTTCCAATTCTAGTCCATCCTTTATCATTGCATCTAAACATGATCCCACCTCCCACAGGCAGCAGTGGACTCACCACCATGCAGAGACAGGCTCATTTTCCTACCAGCTCTCTTGGATTTCAACAGCCCTCATACACAACATTGGATTTCCACCTAATGCTGTCTCACTTTTTGACTTGCTTGCCACCCCAGAGACTCAGTACTGAAGCTCCCTGTTCCCTAAAGAGGGAGAAGGTGGCACCCCCAGCACCCATGGCAGATGAGGGGGCACCCAAGGAGACCCAGCAGGATCCATCAGCTTTGCCCTGGGCTGTCAATCCCCAACATGCAGCTCCTGCCTCTGAGTCATCCCTGTGCTGAGCACACAGCAGTATGGGCTGATGCCAATTTATATAACTGCAAACCCATCAGGTTTAGTCACCCTCTCCTCGTGGCATAACCCCCACACAACACAAACCCTCCTGTGTGCTCCAGAAAATCAGCATGGCTTGGGAAGTCAGCACCATGCCAGGCACGAGGGCAACACACGGAATTATTTTCCTTGAGGATGAGAGGGTTAAATTCAGAAACTGACTCCAAACACATTCCCTGGATTGTTTTGAGGATTGAGAGGAAAACAAGTATTCCTTATAATTCTCTCACTGTTTTCTAAATGACCTCTGCTAGAGATCTTAATCTGGCTTTTAAGAAGTACAGCAAAGAAATCTCATGTTATGGGGCCAAGGCCAAGTTGGAGCTGGAGTTAAAACATACCTCAGGTGAACTGGCAGAGGGGTCTCTGGAGATTCTCCCCTCTTTGGAAATACTGCTGCCTTTTCACTAATGAAATACATCCATCCCCAGAGACCTGATCTTATGAACCACCATTCAGGTGAAGGTCCAGATGTGTCATTGTGATTCAGCAAAGGCAAGAGTTAGCAGCATCAAATACAGAGTGATGGAGACTCCAGGACTATTCTGTGTGTCCATTTCCCACCACAAACTCCAGGGCTGTGGAACTGAGCTGAAAGCTCAGGCTTGGCAAGACAAAACTTGTGTTGCTGAACAGTATTGCTGAATTTCTGTTTCTAAAAAGGGCAGAAAATAATCTCCTTCCAAGATTACTAACATTTTCTCTACTGAAAGCACATTCCAAGTTTCTGGTTTAGTGAAAATCTGCTCAGCTCCATAGGGAATGGGAGTGCCACACTGGCTGGCACAACTCTCTTCTGTCTTGGGGAAACCAAGTTTGGGTCATTAAAATTTGGCTAATTAAACTGTCCTTGGCTTCCTGTAAAATAAGTTTTACATCTCTTGCCACAACCTAGAGATAAGCAGGATAACACCTGTGACAGACAAAGCAAGTCTTGTACATAGTCTGGGATGAGTGTAGTCATCAAATACAATTCTAGATACTATGATCACATTTCCAATTCTGCCTCTCTGCCTGCAGTTCCTGTATAGTCTTAAGAGAATACCAATTACTTAAACAGCTCCCTACTCACTGCACCTAGACCAGAAGCACCATTTAATTTTACAGTCTGGGCACCAAGGCATAAAGAAACATAGATTTGTTGTATCTCCCACAGGATTTCAGAGTGTAAATCCTATGGATTTATGTTGTTGCCTCCAGCTCAGGTGAAATTTGCAATTCCATGAAACCTTTTCTCACTGTGTCCAAATGAATTCATGGTGGGGCCATTACCAGCTTACAAAGTTAAGCAAAAATTGGGTTGGAAATATAATGGCAGGACTGTGCCCAAAAGTAAAGTTAGATGAGTAAGAAGCATCCACAATGGAAGACTCGACATATAAATTGAGGGTGACAATCATTCCCCAAGGTTAGGATGTGATTAGGAGATGAGGGGTTACACTGTTCCAGACCTGTGTTTGAGGCTGTCTAGGGCCCTCCACAAAGTCAGGGTGGGATGGCCCCTGAAAATAGGGTGGGGCTTTGCATGGGAATAGCTCCAGGATGAGCTGAGGACATCGTCCCCACGCTGAAAAGCAAATCAGCCTCCATCTCCCTGCCAGAGCCAAACACACGTCCTAGATTCAATGCACACTGCAATCTTCAAACTTGCCTTCATACAACTGTTTCCCAAAATAGAGACACCAAGGCACATCCTGGAGAGCAGGAGACCCTGGTGTGATTCCCATTGTGGGATGAGAGGCACCCACCACAGGGTTCATCCACTCACAGACTGATTCACAGGGGCTACATGGGGCAGGGCACAATGGAGCATCGCTGTTCTGGGCTGTGTAAAGGTCCACGCAGGAGCCAGCAGCAGCAGACAAAGATACCCTCTGTACCCACAGGAGATGTATTTTGTCTGCATTTCTCAGGGCAGCTCAGAGAAGCCAAAAAAACCTGAAGGTTCCCATGAGAGAAGAGATGCCAGAGCAAACCTCATCTGGGAAAGTTGTGGAGTTTGCTTATGTAACAACCTGATCCTAAGGTAAGGCAGAAAGAAATTCCATGCTTGCATGACTCATTAATTTATTATGAGCAAGCTGACTTTTACAGGAGGGCTTCCACTGAAAACCAGACAGCTGACAAAGGGCTACAGGCAGCCAAATACCACAGAGCTGAAGTCCAAGGTCAGCCACACCACACAGGTTACAGGGAGTTAGGAGGCTCCCGCCCCCTCAATGGAGATGTGAACATCCAATTTGGGCTCCTATGGATTCTAAGGTTATCCCCAACCTCAGCATTTCAGCCATCACAGGGAGTGAGGTCTGCCAATAAAAATTACTGCAAACTGAGAGAAAGAAAGTAAAAACAACAGGGGAAGCCAAGGGAAAACGCTGAGTTTCCTGGAGGCTCTCCATCCCTGCCTGCTTGTCCTGGTGGACTCCAAGTCCTCTGATCAAACACAAGGACAGACAAGTGGGAAATTAAATGCCTTTTGCCTGAAAACACATTTCAGAGCGCTGTAACACTGATCACAATGCAGGCACACCCACACCTCTTCTTTCTCTCTTGCCGTGGTTGGCCTAGGAACTCCAAGATTACCCCAACACCACACCAGCAATGGCCAGGAGTGCTCCACCTCTGCTTTATGTGAAAAACAACCCCTGAGGCATCCACCAGCTGAAGAGCCACCAACCAAAGGGGTCTCTCTCATCACTTGGTCTTGGTCATCCTTAAATCGCACCCCTGCCCCAGCCATTGCATGACCCTTCATACCACAGCCTCCTTTTGCTTCCCAGCATGGCTGCTTAGCTGCACCAGAGCCCACAACCCTCTCCTGGCTGTTTAGTATCAACACACTCTATTAAGAGCTTTCTCAAAAGGAAATTGCTTTCCTATCTGTATTAAAATTAGTTTTGGGGGTGGGAAGATTTCTCATGGCTTCAGCATTAGGCAGGATTCATATGTTTCCTTTCCAGATTTGACTAAGCATCAAAATAGTTTCTTCTAGGAACCTCTAGAACACCCAGTATCAGCCAAGTACCAAAATCCTGATTTATTAAGGAATCAGCTAATGCCCTTTTACTACACGACCTCATACATGATATGTATGTACCACAACCTAACGTGGAAATGAATGGTCCTAAATTCCTTCCATACTGGCTTCTTCAAATGTAGCAGAATTATCTCCATAATACACCCTCCTGCTTTCCCCCAGTCAGCTCCACACCAGGACTCTGAGATTCCCTCCCCATGAACTTCTTTCTCACTCTACCCATTCCATGCACTATCTCAACATAACCTGGAGCATTTACCTCCACACTACCTAGACACCCTGCCCTTCTTATATTGATAAATAGGGCTCTTTGCACAGCCCTATTCCAACCAGCTCCGTCCTCATTTCCTTTCTGTCCCTTAGGGAAATACAAGCAGCAACGTTTTAATTTGCATGGGGTCAATGTGTAAAGTAAAACTGATGAGAAGGCAAATTATGCTGCAAGGCATCAACAGCTGCCATCATCTCACAGCAGTCAAGAGTCCTGACAAATTTGGTGGCCTTTTACAATGGGGTTACAGCATTGTTGGAAAAGGAAAGAGCAACAGATATCATCTACCTGCATTTACACAGTGCATTTGACATTGTCCTGCACAACCTCAGCAGGTTTGCTGATGACACCAAGCTCTGTGGTGTGCTCAACACAGCAGAGGGAAGGGAACTTCCAGAGGGACAGGCTTGAGAGTTGGGCCAGTGTGAACCTCATGAAGTTGAACAAGGCCAGGTGTGAGGTCCTGCAGTTGGGTCAGGGCAATCCCAAGCACAAGCACAGGCTGGTTGGAGAATGGATCGAGAACAGCTCTGCGGAGAAGGACTTGGGGGTGTTGGTGAATGAGGAGCTCAGTCACTGGCCCATCACTGTGCTCTCACAGCTCAGAGAGCCAAACATGTCCTGAGCTGCACCAAAAGCAGTGTGGGCAGCAGGTCAAGGGAGGTCATTCTGCCCCTCTACTCTGCTCTCGTGAGACCCCACCTGAGCACTCACAGTCAGCACTGGGGTCCTCTGTCACACCATAGGTCACAATTGAGACAGCCACAATGCACAGTCTCACCATACAATATGAGAAAGCTTTAACCCCCACAGAGTAACACCACACCACTTCAGAAGGCTGCAAGTATCTGCCCTTCATGTTCTCTAGCTCAGCATTTTGTACCCTTCATGTTCATGCATTGCAGCTGTGTGCCCTCTGTTCCCTTTGGTGTTGCTCAGTGCCCCTGGGCACTCCCTGGCTCATTGTGTCAGTGCTGCTCACCTGCTGCTCACAGCTGTGCCCACTGGGGATGAGGCTCAGCCACAGCCCCACTCCCAGTTACCACAAACTGTGTGCCTACAGTCCCAGAATAGAAAGGACATGGACTATCTGCCAGGTACAAAAAATACTTTCTTCTAGCTGCATTATCTTCTTTTCTTTCTTACTTCCAGCTGGATACTTCTAGTTGGATTTAAATCACTGTGTATTAACCCAACCACCTGCTAGTTTCAACATACCACTCACCTCCCTTCTTTCACTTTGTGGATGAAAACCCAGCTCATAAAGTCTTTTCACATAAGGACCTGCTCCATCCTTTCAGTCATTTTAGCTGCTTTTCTCTCGATCTTCTCTCTGTCCTGAACTGCATGTGCATTACCCTGGCACAGATACACCTACAGTAGCAATGCACCACCACACACCTGGTTCTCAGCACCCTCCCCAGCCACACACAAGGGGTTTGCTTTGAATGCCACTGCACGCTGAACCCATGATCCCAAATAGCTGCCAACCATGATTCCAATATCTCTCCCCCAAGTTACAAGTCCCAGTTCTGGAGTTTAGCATCATGAAGGCATGGTTTAATTTTCCCTTGATGGATTACTGTACATTTATCTACACTGGAGCTTGTATGCCCCGTTTTTGACACTCAGTCATTTTTATGAGGTCTGTCTGGAGTTCCTCACCATCCCTGTAGCATCTGACTACCCAAAGCAGCTTGGCTTCATCAGAAAACCCAATTTTCTCTTTACACTTGACCTGACAGACTTTACAGCCTTCCCCATTCTCTTCATTTGAACAAGAGCTCCATTTCTCAGATGCTAGTCATCTCCTGTGATATGTTGTTTAATCTTCCTACTGACTCTGCTGGTGATTTAGGGGACAACTAGTTGTTTTTTTTTCTGCTTCTAAGACACTGTAATTAACAGCCTCCAGACTCCATGCAGTTTTCTTCCATTTTTGAACTGCACCCTCATATTTATTCCTCTCTTGGAACTAAATATCCACATAAATGCCTTGATTTTTCCTGCTGTGATTTTAAAACTAATTGTATTGTACTTGCTATCAGTGAGCTCTGCTGCTAAATCCTCCTGGTCCTGGCATCACTTCAGGATAAATCCAAAATAGCATCTTTTCTTGCAGGACTTAGGATTAATTGTTCTAGGAAGCAACTATGTACTTACTCCATTGAAAACTTTCTCACTGTATCTCATCCTGATGAGGCACTGACCCATTCTATGTATGGACAGTTGAAATCTCCTTCTATTAATACCTGTCCTAAATTTTCAGCTTCTTTAATCTCACTTAATATTTCCTTGGCGGGGGGGGGGGGGGGGGGGGGAAGTGTTCCTGTAGTACAATCCTACTACTACATTTATTATTAGAGTTGGAATTTCCACCCACAAAGATACCACAGCACTTCTCTTTTCCCATGATACTTTTACTCTGCTGCATTTTGTATTATCCTTCACTTGCACTGTCACTCCTCCTCCCATACATCCTACCCCAATGCTCCTATAAATCTGGTACCTTGGCAACACTGCATCCCTTTAATTACCTGCTCTCCCCCAGGTCCCCAGGGTACCTGTGCTGGGTTTGGCTGGGGTAGAGCTAATTTTGTTCACTGTGGCTGGTACAGGGTTGTGTTATGGATTTGTGCTGAGCACAGTGTTGATGGTATAGAGATTTTATTTTTTTTTTAATTGCTGATCAGGGCTTACACAGAGCCAAGGCCTTTTCTGCTTTTTACTCTGCTGCACTGTCAAGAAAGTTGTGGGTGCATGGGAAGTTGGGAGGAGACACAGCCAGGACAGGGATATCCCAGACCATATGGCATCATGTTAAGTACATAAAGCTGGGGGAAAGAAGCAGGGAAAAGTGGGAATATTTGGACTGATGGTGCTTGTCTTCCCAAATAACCATCACTTGTGATGAGGCCTTGCTCTCCTGGAGATGGCTGAATGCCTGTCTACCCACGGGAAGCAGTGACTCAATTCCTTGTTTTGGTTTGCTTGCTTGGGCAATTTTTGCTTTCCCTATTAATTTGTCTTTATCTCAGTCCATGCCTTATCCAGCTTTGACCCTTCCAATTCTCTCCCTGATCCCACTGGCGTGGGAGTGAGCCAGGGCCTGTGTGGTCCTTGGTTGCTGGCTGGAGTTGACCCATGACACTGCCACACCATGGTTGTCAGTTGTCACCAAGCCCTTTTCTTCTGTTTTTTCAGGCTTCCATCACTGGGTGAGAGCACGTGTGTGTTTTGTCTTCACTCCAGCACCTGAGAGTGTGCACATCACTCAACTGCTCTTGCAGATGTTGCTTCATCTCTGTAGCAACCACTGTGGTTAGACACAGAACCAAAGTCCTAAGGCTTAGATCTGGATTCACATTTAGACACAACAAAAGAGCTCCACTGCCTAATTCAAAGCCAGTCTGGATTCATATTCAAACTCCCCTAAAGGTCAGGCAAATTTGACACCATTACTGCTACTAAATCCACTTATCCATGGAAAAAATGTGATTTAGAGCAGGTGTATTATTCTGCATTTTCTGGACTTGTAGAACTATCAAATGCAATATAAGGCATCTGTAACCTCTGTACTCAATTTTTTTCAGTTCTGCTTCACTTCCATGTTTTTTTCTACTGTCTTTCAAGGATGAAAGATAAAAATGGTTCTGATATGATAAAAATCAGTTACATGACTTGTAGTAAGATATATCCAGCTACAACTTGACAAGACTACATAGAATACACAGAACAGCTGAACTCTAAGTGGATCTACTTCATCTGGGTCTCAGAGCCAGAAAGAAGAGCCTTGGCTTTTCAGTAGGTTTATAAAGATGTAAAATACAGCATAGTTGTAAAATACCTGCTTGCTGAGTGGGATAGTAGGACAAACTTATCAACAGTCTCCCAGTTTCAGCTTTCAGCAGTCTCCCATAAGCACAGCTTAAAGTCTCTCCTTGAAGGTCTGGTCTTTGCAATCAAATTAAGCAGTGTTAAGTGGGCAGCAGGACTGGAAGTTACTGTGGCAACATAGACCAAAACCAGAGACTGTAGGAAGTAGTTTGTTCACTCACAACAATTTTCTCCAGCACCTTCCTGGTGCCCAAAATCCTTCTCACAGGAACAAAGCCTCTCTGACAGGCACTCCGACTTCTTCATTGGAAAAAAATAAACAAATAAACAGAAAAAAACCCAAACAAAACCAAAATTGGCATTATCCATTCAAAAAATCTGGTAGGCTTAAGAGTGAATGACTTAGAGCATCCCAATTTTTCCCAAAAGGCACATGGTGATGGCTAATGTAAAAGGAAAACCTGACTGAAGGGAAATCATCCAAAAGTCTGAGCTTTGTTGACAGACCCTTTAAGAGAACTGCAGTAACACAGGAGCTACAAGACTCATATCATCCAAACTGTCAGCACCTCTCCTCCTCACAATGTTTTTGTCACCCACCATATAATCCATTTGGACTTAAACCCTCATGATACAAGACTTGCTCGGTTCTCTCCTAACAGAGTCCTTGGATATCAGAAGAGCAAGTTCTTCTAATTCAGCTCCAACAAGTAGCTCTACAAAGCATGTGTGAGGAGGCAAAAACACATCCTGTCAAGCTATGAAGAAATCTCTGTTTCCTGAAGTGCACCTGCAACTAAAATGTCCATTGGAATCCCAATGAGACAAGGAGAGAGGCTCAGATAAAGAATCCTGGGGTGCTCCAGGGAGAAAAACAACAACCTGACTACATAAGTCGCCAGCAAGTGACAGACCTCAACAGACAAGTCATTAACGTCCCCAGTGACTGTCTCTGCCTATTAGTATAAGCTGCATTAAGGGGAGCAGAGCTGTAGGGAAGTCACAGAGATTAACTAAAAATAGTCAAAGAGCCAGGGAGGCATTCTCCTGCTCTAAACTCTTTATGAAACTTAAAATAAAGCTGCCCCCAATGACTGGGCAACCCATGTGTGAAGCAATTCAGCAGCTCCCTATTACTAGAGAGGATGAGCTCTGGTAAACACCATAACTTTCAAAGGCTACTGGGGTTCAGCCATGGGCTGGAGGGGGCCAGCTAGGGAAAAACTCTTGATTCATCCAGCCCAACATATACAAAGAAAAATCTGTTTATTTAGAGAATCATTCATTGGTTTCAGTGGGGAGGGAGGTTAAAGCATTATTTGTGATTCTCTAAAACCACTTGCTTTTAATTCACTGCCTAATCCTCAGGAGGCATGTAAACCAGACTTTTTTTTTTTTTTTACATTGAAATAAAAGAAGCTGTTCAATTACATTCAGGCTGTGTTGAAAACAAATTGGAATGAGCAGACTGCCAAATAAAGGAAATCTCTTCCACATGCAAGGCTACCAGTTAAAGACAGCCCAGAAAGCAGCTAAAGTCCACTCTTACAGGTGCTTTCCCTTGTTCTCCACGTGCCACACACCCAAAATCCACATCTGTGTTGTACATGTAGGCGTGGATTACAATGTGTTCAATGAGTACAAACACACTGTATTTGCAGTAAGACACAGAGATCATGTCCAAGCCCAACACAGTGATCAGCTAACAGCATGTGCTGGATTAAAATTCATCAGACCAAATATAAAGCAAGAGATAATTCAATATATGTACAAAATGATAGTACTCTATGATATTACTGGGCATTTATACAGATAACAAGACTAAGCAGAGTTACAGATAATGATTTAACATCTTTTGAATGCATTTTAAAGGTCACATTCAGGGCTTATGCCAGGCTTTGAAGCGTAAGAAATCAAAAAGGGCCAGCAATAAGGTGTGATGAGGAGGGATCATACCCTGCTCAACTGATTCTGGTGAAGGACACTACCAGCAACAAGAGAAAAGGAGAGACAATGCAGTGGTAATGGAATTCATTTATCAATAGCAACAAAAATCATTAGGAAATTACATGCATGGTCAGATCCTCACCTTCCCCCCATCTCACTTGCTCATGCATCCACACATAACTTTCTTCCTACTACAGCTACAAGCAAAACATCATGTTTTATCACCTCTTTAAACCACCTTAATCTGTGTTTAAAGGGGGAAATTCTGGAGAATGGCACCAGGGAGAAAATTTTTCTTGCCACGGACCACAGCTACTGCTCCTCTGAAAAACCCAACTGCTGCCTCCACTGCTACACTCAGAACATGTCACCACGAGCCAGGGGCCACATGTTGGCCTCCTGCACAGGAATGACAGCTTTGCCCATTCCTTCTGTTTGGTCTTTATCACCCTGGATAGGATAAGCATGGGTCTCATCAAGAAGCACTTGACAACATAGGGTATCTTATCAACAGGCAGAGTTCAGCATGGAGAAAGGGCTGGTAGGAAAACAAGAACAGGAATTAGAATAAGCCCCCAGACTCTTCATTTCTCCATGTGGCCCTGCACACTGGTCCTGCACTCTGGGGAGGGATGGCTCTCTTCTAGTCACTCTGGAAAACAGCAAACCTGGACTCACAGACAAGGGTTTGGGTAGCACAAAACTTGAACCTCCCCTGCAGTGGGTTTGATTCTGCACATTTCAGTCACTCCATCTGCTATCGTAGCACCTTCATGGCTTCCAGCCAAACTCTGCTCTCCCTTACACCACTGTAAAAATTAAAAGAATAAGCTCCATTAAAGTCAATAAGCCACAGTGAGATCAGATGCCTGCCTTTCCAAAATGAGCCAGTTATGCCTGTGTGACCCAGAGTAGAATTGTCTGTCATGCAGCAGAGTCTGGTGGTGCACAGCTCCCAGTGTTCCTCAGTGTTTCCCAGCCAACTCTAAATTCAACATCCCCATTATTATCTCCTTGGTCATTTCAGCCCAATCAGAAAAGCAGCCACACTTCAGCACAGAGAACAGCTGAGACCCCAGTGTGTGCCCCAAAAACTGAGCAAAGACTTTTATGATCCTTAAATCCCTTCCAATCAAATGGGAGATTAAAATTCCTTGGGACCCATACAGGCCTGGAATTTTAAAAGTGTAAGGGCAGACCCTCTTAGCTGGTATTTCTGCATTGCTGACAAAAAGGACTTTCCACCAGGATTTACAGATGGTTATATTAATTTGAATTATTCCCTCAACATAAAACTCCTGTGCTGGCATTTTTGTCTAGATGCCACAAAAATAGGAAAAGATTACATAGACAAACTGTATTCTTAATATGTGGTTTCCAAAACACACTAAATCCCTAAAACTGAGCTCAAATTACATAGGCAAGGATGAGGTTTTCAGATAAACATAGCTCTAAGCAACACCAGGAAAGAAAATACAATGATGTCATGGTCCCAGCTCTGGTTCCTACATTCCCTCTTGCCTCCTCCTCCATCCCTGCCCTGAATTAGCCCACCCTCCAGTTATCCTGGTAGGAAAATATGGGCAGCAGACAGCCCTTAGTCATGCCAGAAGTCCTTTTTCCACTGTGAACTTTGGCACTTTTATCTTTAGCTCTCAGAAGCCTCAGGTTGACCTTCGGGCATGTTCTCTTCCCTAGGGAAGTTTTGGGGTAGCCCTGAAGGTCCCAAGTGCTGTTGGTCTCTGGCAGGAAAGGGATTTGCCACCACACAGAGAAGGGAAGGATTAACCCTCATACTGTGCAAGTTTGGGAGGGTTGTGCAAAGCCTGGGTGTGCCAAGTGAAGGAAACATCACTGAATGGGGAGTAAAAGCTCTCACAATATCCCAAAGTCCTTCATGCTTCTCTGTAGGCTGGATTGGGCTTGGAACAACCCAGTCAAGTGGGAAGTGTCTCTGTCCATAGCAGGGTGTTAGGCTGGATGATCTTTAAGGTCCTTTGCAACCCGAACCATGCTGTGACTGTGTTAGCTGAGGGTGGCACAAATGATGGAGAACAGAGACCCACCACACTGTGTTCACACATGCAACAGGAGATGGAGCAGCCAGGCAGGAAAAGCTGGTCTTTCCCAACTCCTCAGGACAGGAGATCATCCCTGTAACACATCTGTATTCCCACTGCTGCAGGGAACTGCTGCAGTCACAGGGCGTGAGAGGACAGAGGTGGAGGACACCTCTCAGCCCCACTTAGATGAATGTTTTTCACATTCAAACCCACCTATAAACCATAAGGGAGAGGGTATGACATGAAAGAGCAGATCTTTGAACACCCAGGCTGAAAGAGCAGGGCAGTTCATTAGCTGAAGACATGGGCAAAGGCTTTGTCTTCTGCAGTTACATGGTCAAGAGGAACCCTGACGAAATTCATTGATCACTGATTCAGTTTTAGGTTATTTCCCTCCCAAGGTTCCCCACAGTGATCTTCCTTTCTGTCTGCAAATTTTTTCTCAGTGCAAGAAGAGACAGCTGGAAATCTGTGCAAGAATTTTGGGACATACAAAACCTCAGAAATCCTGGTCAGATTGAACTCCATGCATGTTTCGCACATTCATCCACTAAAAAAAACAAACCAAACCAAACCAAACCAAACCAAACCAAACCAAACCAAAACAAAACAAAACAAAACAAAAAAAAAAAATAAAAAAAAAGCTTAAACAAAAAACCCACAATATTTTACAATTTCATCCAGCACATGAAACCCCAGCTTCAGACAAGTGTAGTAAATCCATCATATCCCAGGTGCAGTGGATATTCTTGACACAGGAGACATGTGCACACAAATCCCAAATTGAAATAGCAGTGCTTTAACTTGTTGTATTTGGTGTGTTCCAGGGAGAGCACAGAGGGGTTCTGAGCTGTAGTCTTCTCTTCATTTACTAGGTTGTAAAATTAATTTTTATTTCTATCATTGTTTCCTCTTTTGCAGAACATGTAATTCTAGGATAATTAAAAATATGGGGACAGGCTATGTTTCAGCTTTTTAATTCATATCCAGTAGACTGGATTTTTTTAAATAAAGATTTTATAGTGAAAACCATGTGAATCCATCTAATTTCTCTTCTGTCCCAGCCTGCTACTGAAAAAACAACTAAAAAAAAAAAAAAAACAAAGACAATTTACCTATTTTTTTATTCTCCAAAGCAATCAATTTAATTTGCTTAAGAAAAAAGATTATTAAACTGAGCCTAGAGCCTAGATCCAGGTGAACCAGATCCGACTTCTCAGCACAGGCACCGGAGCAAAGCTATCCCAGGTCAGGCGCTAGAGCTGTGCCCAGCACCGTGGCCAGTGCACAAAGCCTTCACTCCAAGAAGAAAATTCAGGTAATTCAATCCCCACTGCTGCCAGCCAGGTTGGAAATCAAAACCCTGGAAAGCCAGCACACTTGTGGCTGCTGCAGCCCAGCGAGCCCGTGGCCCCTCCAGGGGCTGCTCGAGGGGATCCACGCGGCCAAGCAGGGCCGAGCACTGGCCCCTGCCCCACGGCAGCTCAGCACGGCTGCGACGGGGAGAAATACAAAGTAGGGCAAGAGGCAGGCACTGAGGGATACTAAAAATGCCTCAGTTAGTGTTTTTATAAAAATTGACACACATGAGATACCCCTTGATCCCATTCTCCTCCCGTGTCACTCATAGCAACTTCAGGAGACTCAGGAGAAGGCTGGATTCTGCAGCCTGCAATCCTATCAGCTCTGCAAAAACAGTTTGTGTCTTCAAGTCTGTCTCATTAAATGCTGCAGAAGCTTCAGCAGAATCACTCCACCAGCTGTGTCTTCTTCAAACTTTGTCGTTGCAAATTCCCCAGGATACCCACTCTGACACTTGGGTGGTGCAAGTTCCCCAGAGTCAAAACAAATTTTCCTGCTCAGATGGGGGAGCAGAAGGTATGGAAAGTGCTCACCAGTTACTGCTGAATCTGGAAAACAGCTTCATTTCTTTGTTTCAGCTGCTACTGCTTAAGGACAGACACATCTGAGCTGTCCCTACACCCCAGCCCCACTTTGCAGGAATTAAACCTCCCCCCTGGGTGTGCCAGCTTTGGGCTATGGAGAGAAGGAGCCTTGGATTCACAACCACAACCTCTGCTGCAGAGTTCAAACATTGTGCAATGACAAAACTTCTCTTCTGCTCTTTCAGAATTGTTACTTTCTCTTGTTCAAAGATCAGGCTGGGCAGTAAAGTGACAAGTTTTCACTCAGCTGGGGCACAGTGCTCCTTCGCAGACAGACGGGAGATCTCCTGCCTGTGCCCCACACCAGCTGGACACCAGCCAGCCCAAACTGGAAACCATCTACTGACACACTCAGAACTTGCACAGCCATGGAAATCAGGATGCTGACAGTGCTTCTCACTCCTCTGTCATCCAAGAATGGTCAAACCTCTTTCTATTCTTTTTTTATTATAATTTTTTTTTATTCTTCTTCATCTTTTCCCTTTTTCCCTCTTTCTGCCCCCCCCGCCCCCCTCCCCCTTAAGGTTGTTGGTTTTTTTTTAATTTGTCATCACCTTTTTTTCAGTCACAAAACCATTTTATGCATTGATTTTCCTTTAAAACCACCTACAAAGCATTTAAAACTCAGCCCATCCAGCTATGACTCATACTTGCCCTGCTCTCCTACCCCCCTCCAATTTTATTTGGCTAGAGCTGGGGGATTTGAGGTTTGGTTTTCCAATTCTTGTGTGTTCTCACCCTCTGGCCCCCAGCCCCACACAGCATAACACTGGTGCAGTGAGGCTTTAGGCAGAAAAGGACAACAGTAACACAACTTCAAAGCCAACAGGGTACATAGGTGACCAAAACCAGCCATTGCTCCTGTGCTTGACCATTGCTTCTCTCACTGGCAGGAAGGTTTTGCCAGCTGGAGGAGGGCTCAGAAGAAACAGGGCTGAGACATGCCCAGCCATGGAGCTGGAGTTTCCATTTCCCACTCACCTACACTGCCACCAGCAACCCACATTTCTCTAAAGAACCACCCATCCAAAGTCGTGCAGGGCCAGCTGAGTCTCTGATCTTGCTGATTTTACCATCTGAAGGCAGAAAACAGGCTGTTCCATCACCCACTTGCACAGAAGCACTAAAAATTCCTGGTTTTTTTGTAATGACCCAGAAGTAATTCCAAGCAGAGCAGCCTCACTGATGTGAAATTGCAGGATTCAAACCACCTTTCGGTGTAAATACCAGCTGAGATAAAGAGTGGGCAAGTGCTTTAAAAGCTTCGTATCCACACAAAAAAAAAGAAAAATCTCACAAGTGCAAAGAGTAATGATGACAGCTCTTTTCAAGCAAAAGTAGTCAATGTTTAATTACTCTGCTTTTGCAGAACCAGTGGATCACACATGTTCCAGGTTACAAACCCAATATGAAATTCTCACAACACAGCCCATGGTACAAGTGGAGATATATTTTACTACCTTTGTGCAAGAGCTCCTTTTTAAACTACCAATATTAAAAGAATGTCTTCTTTGTGCCAAAACCAAGGAAAGAAAACTGTGCCACTGCCACCTCAGAAGGCCGACAAAGGTTGTCTTAAGTTTTCCAAGATAATTTAAAACCTGGCAAATGAAGCCCCAAGTGCAGAGAATAAAATTAAACCCAAGCAAAATAATTTTGACTTTTGATGACATTATTTAACAGAAGATCTTACACGCAGTAAAGGAACTGGACCCAATCAAGAAAGAAGAAGCTGTTCTATCCAACCCACCCCTGGGATCCCATTCTGCATAAGCTAGACTGCCACAACAAATGACTGTGAATTCCTAAATTTAGGCAAATGCACCCAACCCCTGTAGGGGCAGTGAATCCCACCCAGCCTCCTCATTGCCTCTAAAGGAGGCAGTAATTCCTGGAAAACAGCAATACTTCTCGCAAACTCTGCAGACCCTGCAGTGCACAAGGTGAAGGGATAATGAGTCCTTTCTTTTGTGCCTTCAAGACTTTGAAAGACTGCCAAGTTTTATACTGTCCACATAAAGTACAGCCTCAGAGGAGAACAAACCCAAATTACATGCAAGAAATTGGTTTTGTTCAAGGCCCAGATTATTGTCTTGGGTTATTCTTTTTGCTGTCCTCGTCTCAGAAAAAATAAAGCTATCCAAATAAAATACAACGCAATTCCTTTGCCTGTGATGGAGAAAGTTACTTTTCTGAGCTTATATTAAAGGCTTGCTTGAATAAAAAGGAACCTATTAATATAGAGTTTTCTTACTGCATTTTAAAGGGCATTTCATGAAGGCTGGTGTTCCCTTATTGCAGTTTTCATAGAATGGAGAAAAATATTTATGGTGCACCAACAGTGTGCTGAGCTAAATAACTTTTTCCCTCTCACCCTGCCAAGATTCTCCTGCGAGGAAGTTTTACAAAGTGGCTTAGCAGGGCTCTGACTGGTGCTGGCTGTGGTGGTGCTGGGTGGGTGCAGGACTCCAAGGCCAGTGCTCACCAGTGCTTCTGCCCAGACTGGGCTGCCCCATCCAGGCAGTGACTTGGCACTGGTGACCCAGCAGGGCTGAGACCTGACCCACAGCTCCCACCCCACTCAGCTGCAGTGCATAGAGAGATCTCCCTCCCAAAACCAAGGGGTTTTTTGGCTGCTGTGATGAGCTCTGGGTGGGATTAGCAAACCTGGTCCTTTGCATTATGCAGAAATTTACAGAAATACAGAGGACAGTCACTCAGGAGAACCCCTCTTGGTCACCTTTCAGCAGTCCATACCTAGTAAAAAAAGACATTAATGGCTTAATATTTTGCTCCTTCTGAAATCCCTTTGACTTCACACCTCTAATAACACTTTAGAGTGAACACATGGCACTGTGAATGAGCAAAGTAATCACATACTAAACAGGGTGAAGCTTTAATAAATGTTATAGTGAACTATGAATTTCCCTAAGTCACTAAGGAAAATCCATTTCAGGAAAATCTCTACACATGTGAAGTGCAGTCGCTACAAGCTTTGTAAGTAGAAGCGTCTTGCAAATATAAAGCTGTGCTAATAAAATCTGAATGGAAACATCCAGATATTGGGATCCTAATTCATGAAGATGCCAATGGCTTTCTAACACATTTTTTGAGGACTCACATGGTCTTTTGAGTACAGCTACTCTCTTACCCACAGCCCAACTAAGCATCCTTTTCCCTTAGGGCTTAGAGCAGCCACAGGTGAACAGTGAGACCTACAGCTATTCACCTTCCCTGCAAATTTATGAGACATTTGATGGGAAATCCATCATCTAGCCCAGTTCATCAAAGTGGAAAAAGACAGAGTGTTTTACCTTCCAACTATATAACTTTGCATAATAAAACTGTTTAGACTTGGAGATTTTTCTGATGAATGCCAAATGATCTACAGCAGCAGTCTTCACAGCAGATCTAAATCACACAGCTTAAATGAAAGCCTGCTTGCCAATTTATGCATGAACTTTACTTTTTTCCAGAATCAGAGAAAAAACCTGAATGCACTGTGCCTACAAAATGGCTTTTTAAAACAGTACTGCTGCAGTGACTGGAAACACAATTGTATTCCTCTTGCATCTCACAGGTACAATTTTTTTCCCCCCAAGACACACAAATTAAGACATTCCTACAATTGCTTTCATTGTTTTTTTTGAAGGTGTTTCAAAAAGCTTTATCACTTCAGTAGCCACTCATTGTGCTGGCTTTAGTTACTGAACTGATTTTCAAGAGGCACAAACACTGTGAGACATTAAAAAATATGATTAGCAGATAACACATGGCTAATGCTACAGATGTGTCTTCAAGGCAGGACCACATTGTCTCATCATTGGAGGGCTCTTCAGGGCAGCACAGATCCTCATCCTGCTCTGCAAATCCCACTCTGTTGGCAGTGTGATGCTAAAAGGGCTTCTACTTTCTGACTCCCACTTATAACACAGACTGCACAGGAGGGGGAAACTGCCTCAAAGCTTTACAGTTTCTTACAGGTGTCTTCCTAATGTCCATCCACCAATGAACCTATACTACAAAATCCATCACTGGCTGGTGCTGAGTGCTCAGAGACATTTCTGGAAGGTCCTTCTGCCATGCTGGGGTTTCCCTGCACACTGAAAGACAGCAACAGTTTCAGAAAACAAAATGCATTTCAGTTGGGTTTACTTTCTTGTCCCATTTCTAGTGTTATTGAGGTGGAGCTGTCCACCTCTTTTTGAAGTGGTGTTTTTAGGCAAGGGATCAGATTCTGTTTCCCCACAAAGCATCATCTGTCAAACACGAGCATTGCAGCTGAGTTCACAACTCACTTGGATACAAGAGGGGAGATTCTTACCACATTACCATGACAAAAACAACACCTTGCACAGTACAGTCTGAACGTCTCACATCACTTTAATGAGTTAGATCTCAAAGTGAGTTACAAAGTAGGTCAGGAACTGTTTGACAGATGGGGAAACCAGGACAGTGAGGTGCTACAACTTCTCCAAGGTCACAAAAAAAGGCCAGTGCCACAGTCAGAAACAAAACCCAAGTCTCCCAAATTATCTAGTGCTCTTCAACCCAATACATGACTACACCATTAGTCCACATCATCCCTAAATATCAAGATTTTACAAGGTCTGACTCCTGAGTGGGTACCAGCATGGGAGCACCAGTCCTGCAGATATGAGCAGTGGAAGACCAGCAGGTTCACTGGGTCAAAGAAAGTGACTGGCAAGTCAAAGGAGAACCTGTACTTTTGCCATTACTTTCATGTGATCTCTAACACACATGCACAGCCATGTAATTAATGTAATTAAGTTTTCATCCAAATTCTGCCCATGTGAAGCAAAGGCTACTCCAGCTCAAGGACAATCCAGCCCTGCTGGGACACAAATATTTCAGACTGGTGACCCACTTCTACTGAAGCACTGAGCACAACCCCTCTCTCCCTGTCTTCAATGGTATTTGGAGGACTCTCATTTCCCTGTCACCACTGCATGTGTGAGGTGTGGAGAGGTAAAGGGGTCATGAGCATCTAAATATTGGATGAATGCTGTCTCATTGACATCAAAGGCCAACTCTCACTACTTTTATTTGGAACAGAGTTAGGCCACTACAGATAAATCCTGACCTATATAATTTTTGATGTTTGGCTGCACTTGTCGTGAGCACAGACAGGGAATGCCAGGAAATGGAATTTCTATTGCATTTCACAGTTCAGACACAGACACGGCAACTGCAATAAAATCCACCATAAATACTGATCCTACCTACTAGGAAAGGCAGAGTGGAACATGGACAGCTAAATCCAACAGGACAGTGGGCTACTCAAAAATAAGAATTTTGTTCTGGATTTTAAGGAGACAGCACATATTTTCCTATTTGCACCCTCAGCAGAATTCTCATCTAGTGCATACCCAGTACTGCTTCTGCCACCAAAATCTTCACATCAGAACACATCTAGCTATGTTAAAGGCTTACAAGACCAAGTAAGTGATGCATTACCATCACTTATTTTGACTATTTGTTAGACAGTTTTGTGTAAAGGCTTCAGGAAGATCTAGAAGTGTATTCCACATCCCTCCATGATCAATGGGGAGACAAATATAAAGCCAAAGACCCTTTTTCTCCAAATCTGCAACTTTTGATATATTTGCAGACACACCAACAACACATTAAGAGAGTCCAGCATGGACAGAGGTCCCAATTTTTGCCTGAATTATGCTTTCTGTAATAAACTGCATTAATCTAGATAAAAAATTATGAAGGTAATAGGTTGTCCAATGTTCAAACTCTCCTCTCATTTATTTCAGAAAAAAAAGTGGACATAATACCTTGCTGACACTCTGTAATTTGTCCTTATAGACCAAGATGCACACAAGTATCCAACAAGAGCCACAGCAGAAATAGATGCCAGCAGATGGTATTATCCTGAACAAAATCAATTAAGGACATTTACAATATGTCAAAAGTGCAGCTACAAAAACAAAATGTAGACCTGTACATCTGTTTCTTAATGAAGCCATAAGTATTTGACAGTTAGCCAACAAATCACAATCTAAACACTACAGCAACACCAATAATAGATAAGGAAATACCAGACATATTCAGATTCTTCAGCAGTCATCACAGAATACAAGATGTTGAGCATAAACTGAATAACCAGATACTGGAAGTCCATATGTCATGCATTAATGTAACTAAAATATCAGCATACGAGTTTTCAGTATCACAGATTTTGTAAGGATGTGATTTGCTCAAAATTTATAGAAACAGGAGCCACATGGTAACGATAAGTTAAGAAATACTATTCTTTTCCATAACACAGCCTTCTGGTGTATTTAAAAATTTCCTTGGAACCCTGTCACCTTGACTGAAATAAAAAGAAAAGCACTCACAATTCTCTAAAAGTTGTTATGACATCTCTGTTGAGAGCACAGTGACAATACACGAGGCATGATGAGATACACAGCCAGGTATGTGAATGGCATCTTGTAGATTATATAAAACACAAATGGACTGAGGGAATTCAGGAGTTATTTGTGTAGGGAACAAAAATCTATTAGTTCCCCATGAAGACGACAAGAGGAGAAAACATTTTGAAGGGGGAAAAATTATCTCTTCTGTTCCATAGCTTCATTCAAAGTATTGAGGACTCATTTATGGAAAAAAAGGGTAAGACCAGTGAACACCTGCTGCTGAACATGGCACTGTGTCCACTGTGACAGCTGTTACCAGTGTTTGCTGCAGATTTCCACCACTACAAACAGGGATGGGACTGTCCCATTCACAGTCTGTTTCAGCAAGATGAAAGCTCTGGTATTAAAAGAGGTGATGGCATCAACTCCAGGGACAATGGTTGTTATTTAGCTCCTGGGGAACTCATACCAAGTTTCTCCTACGTTAGCTGCCAAATGAATAAAATATTCAGAAATATTTACCTTAAGTGTTAATAAGGGCTGAGGGGTGGGTTTCCTTAAGGACCCTGGGAAAATACAGGCTTAGCAGTGAAAAACACAGAGAAATGCATCATTCATTTTTAGTGAGGCCCAGACGACAGTCTCATTAGACCACAGATGGATTAAAGACAAATGATCTGGTGAAAAATGTCACTATGGGCCATGTAGCACTTAATCCAAGCAGAACCACTGAGAACAGATAACTGGATAGGGATTGTAAGGATATAAAACATAAGTTTTCAGAATGGCATTCCTTGGCGGGGGGGGGGGGCGGACAAAAAAAAAAAGGTGCTGCATATTTACATTTAATCTGCTTCATAGATTGATTTTTGTCATGTTACCTGTCAAACCACTGAACAAACTGAGTAATTGCTTAAGCAGCACTGATAGAGACATGACATAATTCAAGCATTGTGATTCTTTGTTCTCATATAGCTCATTAAGAAATGATGATTGGTTCCATTTACAGCTCTTAAGTTGAATTCAGTAACCACTGACACACAAACTCAACCTGGCATCTACTAATTTTTTATTGTTCTCAAGCAGAAATTGTTCCTGCCAAAGTCGCTCTTGCAGAGCATTTCAGTGTAGTGGTTGATGATTTTTTAACGATGCAACACAGAAGGGGAACAAAAAACTCCAACTGACTTCTCCACTGATTTATAGCATCTATGGAATGAAAAGAAATAAAACTTCTTGTATTCTGTACTTCTCCCTTTCCCCCACCTCCTTTTTAGAGAACTATTTTAACCTGTATTATTTCATTAAATAAATTCTCAGCACATCCCTGCAAACAGCTGAGCTGGCAAAAGATGGGAACTGTCCTGTGGGATGTGTTCAGCCCCTTCCTCTTCTGTTGTGGAGTTGCAACCTGTTCCTTCACAGCCTTATAACTTTATAATGAAGTTTGAAAGCTGAGAGTAAAAAGGGTACAATGCTGCTATTCCAGCCTGCTGCTAAGTCCTTCTCTGGACTCACACAGGAGTATTCCAAGCTGTGGAAATCAAAGGCAGAATTTTAGAGCAACATTGAGATGCTGCAAATTATTTAAGAGAAAAGAAGAGAGAACCAGTTGTGCTTTTGTGTGCTACCCTCTGACTTCAGGAAGATCTACTGCGACCACAAAACCAACACACAAGGAGACATCTAAATACACATATTACAGGCACCCTCCAAAGCCAAAACTGCAGGTTTTAGACAAGAGATGGGAAGAAGGGATTTGCTGTAGCAGAGGTAACATGGAGGTGGAGGACAGGAGGACAAGGAAAGACCATTGTGCTTTTAACTTCTCATTTGTCTGGGTTCCTCCCCATTAGCTAATTGAGCACAGGGGCACCACACAGTTTCTGCCTTCCCCTAAATGTAACCCAAATATGAAGAGAAATTCAAATTACAGAATAAATTAACAACATTCACAATGCTCTTAAACAGCTTTTGCCAAATGGCACAAGCCATTGTCTATGTAGTCATTAATTAGGCCAAACAACATGCTGTTTGGCAAAAAAAAAAAGTGCTATTTATGGCTCTATATCTCTATATATCACTATATAAATAGTAATTTTAGTATGTGAGGGTATATAAATTTATATATATTATATATATATATAATATTATACACACACATAGACACTGTATCTACCTGTATGTATATAAAGGGCTCCTCCACCTTTCTCACAACCACTGGCAGTGCAAGGCAGAGATGTCACAACATCACACAATCTCCAGGGCAAGCACTGGCACTGAAGCTGCCAGTCATTTTAGTGGTCATTGAAAATGATGGAAGTGTACTGGTACAGTACAAGCTGTCCTGTTCAAAAGACCCATGTCTATGAATTTTTCCAGCTCATAAACAAGGAGGGGGACTTAAAAGTTTCCAGAGTCAATTAAGCTGCAGCAGAATGCCATTGCTCTGCTTTGCCCCTTTGCTCTCCTTTCATCTTTCCCCTCACCTGCAGAACCAGCCTGTTCTCAGTTTTAGTGCCTGTTATGTTCCTTCCAACAGCAGCAAAAGGGAACAGGTTTGCTTTCTGGGCACAAGTCATCTCAGCTCTTACTCAGGAATCCTTTAATCAGTTTCATTGCTTTCCATTAAAAATACAAGATTCATCAGAGACACTCATTCAATGGACTTGCCTACAAAGCTCTCTGAGATTTTTTTTCTTTTAGAGTCTCTCTCTTAAGAGCATAAAATTTATGTCTATGACATAAATTATGTGGCTATGGACAGGAAAATTAACCTGTAAAATTACTCCAGTTACACCTTAACATGTCCAAGACCAGAAGTCTCCCTGCAGCCTGCAGTACCTCTACACCCTCTGTCTATGTGCTTTTGAGAACCATTTTTTTTCAGCTCATTTCTTGGTACTTTCTCCCCTGACACCTAAATATATAGCCTACTCCTTCCTAAAAGGCATAACTCAAACCTGTGACAGGGGACATTTCCCTTCCTTCTAAATTATTCCTCTTATGCTCCAGTGCCTGGGTCATTAGGCCAAAAGGAGCCACACTGTTTTTCTGCTCCATTAATGTTTTTATCTGAGCATCTTCTCATAGTGCTTCAAGCAACTTGGCTAACAAGCTGTGTATCTCCCTAGAAGATATAAGAGGGGTTTGTACTGTTTCATGGTGCTTTTTTTACATTTGAGAACATTTTATTTTGGGAGGGAGAGTTTGTTTGCTTTGCAATATTCAGGTTGCTATGTAATTATGCTAGAGAAGGTGTCTCAAAACACTATGGCTTACACCCAGAGAAGGAGGTGGTGTTTTTGTGATGCTCATCATCAGCCCATGGAAAAGCTTAACAACTTATCAGATTTTCCCCTAAAAAAAAAGTTGAACAAAGTAATTACACCCCTACGGCAAGAAATCCCATTAAAGCAGAGGTGTAAGGCTGATGCTGATCCCAGAACTTTAGATAGCCCTTAAGATAGCTCAGGCTGCATCTACAAAATGTCCCAAAGTGAAAGACAGAGCCTTTGAATTTGTACAGGTGTTATTCAAGAAAACAGTGCAGAGAGCACAAATAAAGTTTAATGAGCTCACAGTGTCTTGTGCCACTGGCAGCACACACCAAGCACTTTGCTATGCCTAAAATTTCCAAAACACCACAGGCTTCCTGGCTGGGCACATTGTGCTGAGCTACTTACACTGAGAGGCAGGAGAAGACAAGAGTGAGCAGTGGGAGGAAATCTCCAAGCCAACTCAAAATAACAGTGAAGGATTATCCAGGAGTGCTCCAGCAATCTCTCTCAACTATGGCTGAATGTGATTAGCAACCTGTGCCTTCCCCAGAGGAGTTTTCCATGTGGCTGCAAAGCCTCTGAGTGCTCTCCTCTCCCTTCAGCTCTCTGTTGTGTTGTTTGGATTTTCTATGTAATTTGGGTTTTTTTCACGGTTTTTCATCCAATAGGTTCCATCATTTCTGCCCTTTCCCATCACAGTGGGGCAGTAGGGTCATAGTTGATGAGTTTGTATGGAAAACATGCCTGGTTGAAGCTTGGTCCTTTGAATTATTTAAGCTGGTCGGGAGGCTGGGATCCTGCTGGGAGCAATCCCACATCACCCCAAGAACTGCCTGGACTGTTCCAGCTCTTTATAGCTCTGGGCAGCTCTGGATTCCTCTGAGCAGCTGAAACAACACAGCAAAAAAGCACCCACGCTGTTACCAACAGCCCAGAGACAGTGCTTTGCATCTCCAAACCTTAACTAGTACAAAAAATTTATATGTGATGACCCTAGGTGAATCACATATAAATAAATATATTCTGAGGACATTGGTGCTGACACAGTGCCCGCTACTAAAAGAAGCAGGAGAGTCCCCTGCATAAGACTGGAGTTAAGATTCAGATGTAATTCCTAATTTTTGGGTGTTCCAGTTTGGAAGAATGTATCTTCAAATCCTCAACCTAAATTAGTGGGAGCATTAAGAGCAAGAAAATGAGAAGAATCCTGCAGAAAAAAGTGCAAAGGAAAGGATCTAGCAGGGAGATGCCACATTCTTTACCCTGTTGCTGCTCCTGTTCATTTGCATCATTACAACTATCTCCTTTTTGTTCCTCCTGGAGACTCTCAGAAGACTGAAACTGTTTGGTTTCTCTCCAATTTGAGATATAAGAAAACCAAAACAAAAATAAAAATAGAAATAAGTCCTCAATACAACTAAGCCAGCATGTTTTCTGTCATTTGCTTCTTCTCACTTCACTCTTGAAAAAGGTATCTTTAGAACTAATCTTATGCAGTCCAGTTGTCCTAAGCTGTTGATATTTTGACTGTGACCCGTGATATTGCTCAGGAAAAGATCAAGCAAAATCAGTGAGCTATTGTTACAGAGGATCCCCAGCACTGTGCTCAGCTGTTCTACACATAGATCAGATCCAAAACAGAGCTTCCCAGTAGCTTTTTCTTAGCACTTCCAGTGTTTAAAAAAAGTTAACAAAAAAGGCCCTTTAACTCAGCCAAAAAAAAATCTGCTTAAGAGTATTCTTTTGATTTAACCTTATACAATCTGTTTGGTGAGTAATTCTGGCATAAAACTCAATATGCAGCTTTCAACATGGAAACATCAGTGAAAGGGCCTTCAAAAGTTTATTAACAATCTGTTATTTATAGCTTTCTTTTTCAAAAGTGATTGGCACAACATTCGTAGGAAAATTATAGGAACCAACAAGTCAGATAATAAAAAAAAATATTGGTGTTAAGATTTGATGGAAAGGTTTTAAGGAACACTATGATTGCTAGAAATGAGACATATTCTGATTGCTAAGCCAACTATTTGTCATTCAACAACAGCCCAATCACACACATATGTTTGCAAATTACTGTTATTGTTGTTAATTATT
Organism: Lonchura striata; assembly: GCF_050655825.1. Taxonomy (NCBI): domain Eukaryota; kingdom Metazoa; phylum Chordata; class Aves; order Passeriformes; family Estrildidae; genus Lonchura; species Lonchura striata. The sequence goes on from NC_140741.1 coordinate 70,277,561, forward strand.
ATTTACAGAGAAGCACTGAAATGCAAGGTGGTTTGAATTCCAGTGAAAATGACAGCTCACTGCCCCGAGGAATTTTTTATCCCTCCTTTCACTCATTACCTGTTTACTAACAGGACCCGCTTAGTTCCAACTTGTTTTCCTGCAATCTAAAATGACTAGAAAATTAGGTCCTATTAAGTAATCATGAATATAAACTGTGAGTCACCAGTTAAGTGAATACCATTACTGGCAATAAATTCAGAATCCTATTATAAATGCCTGTTATTGTCAAGCAGACCAAAACAATACTACTTTATTCAATATTAATTGTATCCTTGGATGCTTGAAAGGATTAAGTAACCCCAACTAATATTCTGCACGTAGCCAGGAGAACTGCATGTGAAGGACAACAAAAATAATTGAGGTCAGTCACCAAGGTGGAGAGAAAAAGAGGCAAAAAGGAAGGAAGACATACATAGAGAGATATTTCAGCTCCTGTGTGAAAGCAGATGGAGGGTGAAGGAAGCAGACAGGCTGCTCCAGATGGAGCTCTCACACCCACTGTGTTGTGGCTGTGATGGGAACAAGAGACTTTTGGTTAAAGGATTGCTGTAGGGCTCCCAAGAGTTGGGTTCAGCTCCATCCACCACCTCTGCACCCTCTGGGTTTTGCTTGTTGGGAGCTTTTGGGGTGACAGCTACTGCTGTGGCTGCCAAAAAACACCAACGTTTTTGTGCATGCTTTGCCCTACACAAAGAGAACTTATGGAATACATATTTGTTATATTGAAGTCCTGAGAACTGAGATTAAGTGTTGGCCAAGGCAAGAATCACATTTTCCTAAGCAAAAAATAGCAGGAGAAAACCCAAACTGTCTATTCCAACGCAACCCTAATATCTTGCTGTCACCTTGCTGGTCAAGCACCCTCCTTGGCTGCACAGCCATGCAGGTGAGCAGGTATCCTCTGGCAGCAGGGAGCTCAGACAGGACCAAGGCATACTTGAAAGAGAATACCCACAGAAAAAGAGACAAGGCAGGGGAAAAAATGAGGCAAGGCATCAAAACTAGAAGACAAACAGGCTAACAAGGGAAACATGAGCACATATGTGAGCTGACAGTACAGCAACTGTGTGTCTTCAGAGTTATACATTCATCTGACAGCTTTCGATTATTGAGTATTTTGAAATCTTAATTTCACATGATGAAAGAAAATTGGCCTTTAGGCTACACTGCTTCCCCAACAAGCACTTTCTGAAATGCACCTGTGAACCAGAGCTGGAGAGCTGTCAAAAATCCTTTCCCACCAATGACCGCCAATTTTTTTCCCAATCCTCACCATCAGCCTTTAAATCCATTGGCCATCTTACTTTTTTTTTTTCTTTCCCATTTCAATTCCAGCTGAACCCTCAGACCTATTATTTTCTGTAACTGTTCAAGAAAGAGCAACAATTTATATCAAAAGATACTAACTCATTATTTTTAAGCCTTCAAGAACACATTGGATAGAAATCTATGCCAGGAGATAGCAAACGGGATTACTTGGTTTAAAACAAAATGCGTCACCTTAAAGGAGGAGTCCTAACAGTATTTTTCTGCTTTCATTAAATAGAATACACAAACTAAAACATCTGAGTTGTTTCACACCACTAAGTTAAACATTAATATTTGGACCTCAGCTTTCACTCCTCCCACAGATTTGAAAGAGGTGCAAAAAGCACCTCTTAGAACGAATTATCCCTGACCCCGCATGGGTTTGACAGCAAGACTCCCAGAGTTATGAATTTTAAGGTCAGAAATGACCATGAACTATCTCCCTCTGTAAACATGGACAAGAGGCACTTTCCTGCTGCTTGTAGCCTGAGAGCTTTGAGAGCTCCCAGAAAATCATCCCAGAGGAGATGACATCCACTTGCCTTCATGATTTGCTCCAGTGGTTCATCAGCTTCATCAGCTTTGTTCCTGAAAAAATGCACCTCAACTTCAGCCCTTTGGGATACTACATTTTTCCCCCTGAAGATTTTTTTTAGGTGAAATGTTTCTTTAATTAAAAAAAAAAAAGGAAAATACTGAATCGAGGCAAATATGAAACAATCTGACAGAGCTGCTGCTGCCTCACTGAGGTGTCATAAAAGAGAGACAGCAATTGCTGCTAATGTCAGCAGAAACTCAAAAATCCCTCAATCATCACAGGGGGCATCGAGCCAATGAAAACACAAATATCAACGTCTTTCTTTATATCTTGAGAACTTCCAAAACCTGAAGGGAAGAATTGAGTAACTTGCATGGTGCCTCAATTTAAATGGCTGAAAAGGAATGATCCGTATGTGAATCCAACAGGAGTGCTTTTGGCACCTGGTTGATGAAAAGGCAGGATCTTTGGCTAGAGGCAACCAGACCTTGAGCCCTCTGGTACCTCTCAGCACCTCCCCTCTAGAGAGGGATCCCTGCCAGGACCTATCCTTGCCACCAGCACCTTCTCAGTGCTGGGAGCCAAGGCTGGCCCAAGGCACAGCCCCCATGAGGGTCTGACCACCCAAAGCCACACAGGAGCAGGATCAGCCGGGGTGAGGCTGCACGGGGGGAAAGGCACTGTGATGTTACAGTGAGCTCATGGCCATTCTGTTCCCCCTTCCCCGGGACCCTGTGACTCTCATCAAGGTAACCCTGGACCCCTCCTTCCTGTCCCAACAGGGTTGGTGGAGAGCCAAAGATGCCCACCCTGTCCAAAGTCTATACAGACCCCTGACATTTCCTGTTCATTCTCTTTTGCCCCGCTCTCCCCATGGACATCACAGAATAAAGAGAGCTGCACCAACATATATCGGGGTAAGAGCCTCTTTTGGAAATCTTTGCCATCTCCTGATATTCCTCCCCTCAAACCCTCGGATCTCTTTGCTAGCCTGATAATTTAGGGGGCTGAGAGGAGGGGAAACATCACCGCGAAGGACAGCGACACAGCAGGCAGCACACACGGGTTTGTGACAGTCTGTGTGCTTGTGGGCACGTGGGTGTGTGAGAGAGAAAAGAGATGGGAGAGGAGGACGAGGAGTGACTTCATCTCACAGCAAGAACCAGCACGTACTGGTGTGTGGAGGAGCCACCGAGAGTGCCAGGAGCGCATCAAATGGCGTAAGAGCGTGGAAGTGACACAGATGAACCAAAAATTACCACAGAGCCCCCAAGAAGAACAGAACCACCCGTATGTTTTTCTCTAGACTGTATTTTAGGAAAGTGCTGGAAACTTATTTGAAGCGTATTTGTCTTCCCACCCAGCTCTTACTATGTTGTGGCTATATCTATGCAACTCCCTCTGTTATCCTTACTAAGCTTTGAGGAATCTACCACATAATTTTTAAGGACAGCACTGGTATTTTCATAGTTACTAAGTTTGAGCCTTTCTAAATATTAGAACTCTGATTTCAATTATGCCTAATTACAGATATCTTAGAAATGTGGGGTTGATCTAATTAGGCAGATCAAGTGATGGAACCTTCCTCTTTGACTACTGGATGGCATGGTTTTCTTATTCTTTCTTGGATGTCAAAATCTAAGGGTTAATATGCTTTATACATAATATATTTTAAATGTGGACGGGAAAAAAGTGGTATTTCTGCAATCACTCATCAGATTCGTGCTATTGTGAAACGTCATGTCTCCTAAGGGCTAGGGCAGAAATTCTCCTCTCCATACAGGCCCTCAATTCTCCTCTCAATTTGTCTTCCAGGGGAAACTGAGTAGAGCTACAATAGGTGAATTTGTGGAAATTTAAAGAGACAAGAGTCAGATCTTCTTCTTTCCTCAAGCACACCTGTCTTTACTAAATTACAATAGTTGAGGATCTGGCCCATTGCTATGATTTTATTTTATCTTTGACTATTTTTGCTTGTTTTTTCCTAGCTACTTTTCAGGATTTGTAACTTCACTGACAATGGCTCAGCAGCAAAAAGGTCCAGTTCCAAAAGGGGCACTCAATGAACCTGTGCATATGGAGTGTGGTGCACTGTCCCACATGGACTGGCACAGCCCAAGAATGGATCAGGACCATCATAAATATTGTAATGAAATAACATATAAACTATACCAATAATCATGTATTATAAAATACACTAATATTGACTACTATTATCAAAATCTTTTGTTGACACTCTTCTTTTGTTGTACGTGAGAGATGGCAGCCCCAAAATAAGATTGCACATGCCTTAATATCTGCATAAATCCAGAACAGGGTAAATACAGGTTTGGGTACATCTGAGCCAACCACTGCATTGCTGGTACTTCTTTAGAAGAACATTATTGTCCAGCAGCACAGAGCAGAGCAAACAACACAGACTTCAGTCACCAAAGGAAACAGTTCTTTGGGTGGAAAAGGGCTGCTTTCTTACATCTGGGCATAACGTCCAGTTCGATTTCAGCATCAGTGTGGCTGTACAAGATTTACAGGGATGTGTAAATAATTTATTCCAGCTCTGGAAGGGAGAGCTGGGTACTCATTAGAGTTTCCTTGAAGCCCAAATGATGTAATGATTAACTGACTTAGGATCTTTTTAATAATTCCAGCAAATTTCAACTCTCCCATGTTAAAAATCTGCTGAAGAGCTTTTATTCAGATGAAAGGCTCTTTTCTGAGAACAAAACATTAATAAGGTGTACACATAGATTCAACATTCACAAATCAATGCACTTGAAATAAAATATGCTTTTAAATTTTCTTTTCCACTTTCTTCCCTGATTTGGGGGTTTAGTGCTTTTCTCTAGCCAATTTTACCACAGGCAGTTAAGACAGATGCATGAAAAAAAGCTGTTTTTCTGTTAAAAGTGCTTTTAGCACTTTGGCATCCTGAAATGGAATGGCAGAGAAATGCAAAATACAGTTACTACAATCCAGTACATTTCATGTGACATGCCAAGTTTTTCACTCCATGCTAGAGAAAAATCTATTAGCCAGTGAGATCAAGTGCTGGCTGTCCAACATAGCTCAGCTTTACAGTGCAGGAGGGATCAAAGCAGATTTTAACCCTGCTCCTAAATAATAACAGAGGAAAATGTTTTGGGGCAAATACTTTAAATCTACTTATATTTACATAGCTTAATTCCTATTTAAATACTTTCTTATCAATAATTGAGAATGTTTCCCATCATTTAGGCTCCTGGACCCTGTGTATCTGCTGCTCAACTCAGTGAACCTCCCTTCACTGCCTTCAGTAGAAATAGAACAGGCACTTTAATGATTTGCACAGCAATGGCCTAAATTTTTTAGAAACTTCACATCTTGGTAAGTCACACCAGACATGGCAGGAACTGCAGGTGCTGCACTGGTAAGCTACGGAATGAACAACCAGAAGGTAACCCACGTGTAGGCTGCTAAACACACATATATTCATAGTTAAATACAGCTATGGCTAAAAAAGAAAACAGTTCTATTTTATATACATGGGGCCAGGTTCATAATCCAATTATTTTAATTTTCTAAAATTTTCTAAATTGACTGTTAAGTCAAGTTTGAAAACTTCACAGCTTCCACTCCCATTAGAAAGGACTTACCAAACTGTGAGGCTCAGTTAATAGTTTGAGACACTAATTGGCCATATTTAATGACTTTAATTTGCAACAGCCATGCTAATATGCATAACTATTAACTCTGACCAGCTTTACCTTCTTTGGGACCTACACCAGCTCCCACTAACTACAGTGGGATCTGGATCAAGGCCACAGCAATAATTCCTCCTGAACCTCTTCAGCAGCACAAATTAACCCTCTCAGGTGGCTTCAACGCCACAGCCACAGAGATCTTGGAGAGCTGTACAATGAGAACCCCAGTGAATTGTCCTGCTGCTCCAACAAATCTCAGAGCATTACAACTTTCCTCCTGCACCCCTTTGCTCAGGAAGGGCACTGCACACCTAAGGTGACAAAGCAGGGCACTTCTTTCCCGGCATGAAATTCTCACAGCAAAAAGTCAGTGAGGGTGACAGAATACTGAATACATCACAACACTTGGCTCTTACGCTGCGTTTTGCTCCTTCAGAGAGCCGGACAGGCATGAATTTGATTCGCTAAGTCGGTGTTTTCCCGAGGGCTGCGCTATCAAGCCCATCACGGCAGAGCTGCTGACCCACGTCCATGTTAAACTCCAGTCTGGCTCCTACTCTCAGCCTGTTTATAGGAAACCAGCGAGCCCACGAACCAGAAATACTCTGGTTATCGGGGAGCCTTCCCTTGGAAGCAGGAAGAAACTCAAATATTACAGTCCAAACTTGTTCAGCTGTGTTTAGGAAGTGGCACGGAGCGTAGGAAAAGCACTACTCGGGATGAACAAGGCTTCGTTTCGAGACACGCTTGAAGTTTCAGCTGGAGCGGTGGGGACACGGCTACGGGGAGCGCTCGCAATCCAACCCCGCTCCAGTTACAATGTACACACACACCGGCTCCTTCAGCACTCCCGGCTCCCTACCTTTATAATATCCCCAGTCAGAAAATCAGTTTAAACAAAAATAAAACTCTTTGCTCAGCCAAAAAGGCACCAGCCTGTACCCCGCTTCCTTGCACCATCTGTGCGTGTTTTTTCTCAGCCTTCACAAAAAAAAAAAAAAAAATAAACCAACTCTAACGTTTTGCTAATCTTTTTGCCCCGCCACTATAAATAAAACAAATAAAGCCCAACAACAGTTAAGCGTCGTAGCTAAAACACATCCAATCCACTCCGATTATTTCTGCTCGTCTGTCCACGAATAGCTGCAGCCATCGGCTTAGGGGAAGCGTGCAAGTCAGACCGCATTTATTTACAATTGCACTATCAAGAAAAAACCTTCCCCGGTCTCCTCTTTCTATGAATATTTTAAAACACTCGGGGTTTTTCCTTTTTATCGCTTTTTTTTTTTTTTTTTTTTTTGGGGGGGGTGGGCATGGGGGGAGGCTGAGAGGTGATACTAGCCCAGCTCCTGCCCCACAATTCAATTTTTCTCCGTGTTCCCAGGTCTCTCCGACTTCTTGCTGGGATGGATGCGCGGGGCGCGGAGCAGCACCCGCGGGTGCGCAAATCCCCGCGCAGAGACCCGCACCCACCCGCGGGGCGACCGCGCATCCCCGGGGGAAGGGACAGCGCCCGCGCCCGCCACCGGCCCCGCAGCCAAACCCCGCCACCTACGTCCCCAGCGTCTCCTTGAACTCGAAGATCTTCTTGATGTCCTCCGCCTGCTTCTTCCAGGAGCCGCCGCCGTCCCCGTTCTCCCGGGCCATGGCCGCGCAGCCCCGCGGATGCCGCGCCGCCGGCTCCGAGCCCTCGGGCGGCTTTTGCTTTCTTTTCTGCCGCGGCGGCAGCGGCTGCTGCTGTTTCTTCTTCTTTTTCCTCCTCCTCCGCCTCCTTCTTCTCCCCTTCCTCCTCCTCCTCCTCACACTTCCTGCCCGCCGCCGCTTTTATTTCCTCCGCGCTCCGGCGGGCTCCGCGAGTGTCACTTTTCCTGGGCTATTTCCTCCCAACTTTCTCTTTCCCCCTCCTTCCCTCCCCTTCTCTCCCCTCCTCCGCGCTCCCCCCGCGGAGCCGCTGGCGGGGCTGCCCCGTCTCTCCGTCCTCCTGCGCACCCGCGTCCTGGGGTCGCTTTGCTCCCTGACTGACCCGCCCCGCCGAAAAGTCCTTATTTTTTTGTTTGTTTGTTTGTTTGTTTTTCTTTTCTTTCTTTCTTTCTCCTTTTTTTTTGTTTTCTTTTGGAGGGAGGTCACTGTTTCTCTTCCCCCACCCCCGTGCGGGGCCCCATGGGATGCTCAGCCTTGCCGGGCGCGGTGCGGTGCGGAGCGGCCCCGCGGGCGCAGCGGCTGTGCGTGGTTGTTATGGCAATGGGAGGAGGAGGAGGAGGAAGAGGAGAAAGCGGAGGAGGAGGAGGAAGAAGGAGGAGGCAGCCCCGCCGCTGCTCTGCTGCCTGGCGCTGCCCCTCCTGACTGAATGAAGATAATTCGCATTGCACCAAAACCACGCACGTCAAACGGGAGGGGAGGGAAAGCAGCGAGGGTAAAAAAAAATAAAAAAGGAAAGCCAGGAAGAAAAAAAAAAAAGGAAAATTAAAAAGGCACGCCACAAGCGGCCGTGCCGCCTGGACGGGCTCTGCGCGGGTCTGCGCCGGGATGCGCGGAGGCAGCGGTGCCCACCTGCCTCGCACAGGCACACACAGTCCTGGGGTGTAAAAAACCATCCCTCAGCAAGGACCACCCTCACCCAGCACAGCCCTCGAAGCAAGGGGCACCCTGAGAGGGGTCGGGCAGGCCGGGGCCGGCGGTGGGCACCGGGTCCAGCCCTGGCACCGCTCCCACCCGCCGGCAGCGCCGTCCGAGCCCGGCACGGCGGCGGCGTCTCGCACTGTCACACACACGCGTGGCTGGGATTGTTGCTAAAAGCAGCTTTTCCTCAGCGACACTGAGACCTCTAGCGTCGTCACATCGGGCATGGGCTGAGCTTTGATGCGGGGTGACAGGCGGGATTCGTCAGACATCAGAGAAAATGATAGTCTGCACTAACAGAGAGATGTTTATAGTTAAGGTCTTTGGCTGCAGTTTTAGAATATGTAAGACACTAAAAAGTGCAATTCTTTTGGGACACCCAAATTAGGTGACCAAATCAGAGGCTTTGCTGTTGGCAATACAGGCACTCTGGTGCCTCAGGGGCAGCCCCATATCTGACCAATTCCAAACCTGATCATCAAATCAGGACCTGAAAATAAATTTAGCCAGGAGCTAAATAACATTTACTTTAAAACAAAGATGACTGTATGCACTTTATTGTTTAAAATGCATTGTGTCTTTTAACGGATTCCTTAAAATTCTATACTGGAAGATGATTTTCAAGATTTCTTGTAATTTATGAGCAGGATTTGCACAGTGTCAGCCTGTGAGGCTTTTCCTGAGTGTGGGCTAAAATGTGCCTCTTGTGTCACAGGGGCTGTGGCAGAAGTAGGGATTCGTAGGTGGATGAAAGTGAAAATCTGGAGTACAGGTTGGGGTGTTTGGCCAATGCTACCCTCTGCTGGGCAGAGCCACTCCTGTGTGGCTTTGCCTGTGCCAGCTCCTGCGGTTTTTTACTGCATCCCTCTGATGCTTTGGTGGCTGTCCAGCCTCATGGACAGCCCAGACATCTTGGGATTTCCTCCGATGGATGTTTGTGTGCTGTCACGAATTGGTTTCCTTCCGCTCTTGACTTACTTCCATCTTCTCACTACCATGAAGTGTCACCAGGAGTCCCCAGGGAGCCTCACAACCCCACTGCATACCTGGGAAATGAAAGATGTGACTGACCTAAAAACATGCAGCTGACTGCCAAATACAAGTTGCCCTTCAAACAGCACCACTGTGACATTTTCTCTCTCTTTCACATGTAAATCATGTGGTATTAGAAATGCCATGCTCCTGCCTTCAGGAGAAGATTGAGAGACTGTGAAGCCAGGAAGGGCAAGTGTGATGGTCTGCCCTGACTTCCAGCATGGTGGAGGCCAAAGAGCTCCATCCATCCAGAAGATGAGCATTGTAACTTACCTTGGGGCTATGGCATCCCAAAATCATCCACCACTTTTATTTATGACACCACACTGGTCCCTATGGCATCACATTAAAGTCTCACTGCACAGACAGTGCTATCCACTTCTCCATTTCAGCTTTAAGCGAACAAAACTTTTACTTAAAATTGCTCAAATCCTTGCCAACGCTGCAATTTCTCAACATCAAAATTGTGTAAAATCTAAATTATATTTTCCTTATTTCTCCTACCCCTTTGTATTGCATTAATGTGCTCTTTTTTTGTTGTTAAATAACTCACATTTGAAGTAACTGGTAGTTTAGAAGTCTCTGGAGCCATTACAGTCTTAATGAGAAGTATAGGAGATGCTTCTGTTTGGCAGGGACCACTGGCACAATAGACCATAAAAGCCCCTTCAAAGTCATTACAGTCTGTCATGTCAGCCTGAATTTAGGGAGTCTGTAATCTTGCTTGACTGACAGGCTCCTGCAGAGCTATTGTAGCTATTTGAAGAGCAGGTATTTCTAAAAAATTTAAATCTTACATGGAAAGTTCTCTCTGGAGTGGCTGCAAGTAGCAGAGCGTGCTGCAGCTGCGGGGAGCTGCACGGCTGCATTCGATGTTTAATTACCACAACCCGATTGCAAGAACAGCAATAGAGCAGTAAAATCAAATGCATTAAGACTGACATTAAAGCATCAACTCAAGCCCTTTTAGTGGCTGCACAGAGACCATCTCCCATTACCTGGGCCTGCTCTGCAGCTCTGCCAAGGGCTGTATTAGGAAGCAGCTAATGAGCAGGCGTGGCTGACGTGTGTTTGAAGCAGCTGCACAAGCTGCACATGCCCCCAGCCACTCCACGCAGCAAACACCAAAGCCTGACACTGCAGATGGACAAGTTCCAACTGGTTTTTAAGGCCTTCTCTGGAAATACTGTGAATTTAGGGGAGAAATTCAAAACTGACTCCTATATATTTTATTTCAGGATAAAGTGATAGGATTTTTGGAGCAGTGTTTGAAAACTGTATTGTTACTGCTTGGTCCTTCCATCTGATTCTGGGGCTGGTCATGTATGGTATGGCTGTGCTTGGCCACGTTCACTGCTGACCCTTCATATGGGCACTGTGCAAATCAGTTTATCATGAGCATAAATAAAGGAGCCATATCTGTTTTTCCACTGACAACCTGGTTTTCCTGTGCTTAAATATCATAATATCAGACCTCTTCCCCAACGTCATTTCTGAGTCATACAATATAATCTTCCTTTCCAATTACAAATCAGCACTATTGATGCTTTTCTGCAAGAACATCAGAAATGTGCCTGTGGCTCAGCTGCTGGGTCCAAGCTCAGGAGATGAGCACCCACAAGTCCTTGGCCATGTTTAGGGTTAAAACCTCACGTTCCAGTTCCAGAGCAGCAGCAGTGTAAAGCAAACAGCACTCAAGTCCACAGCTGTTATCTGCTGCCTTCCCTATCATGCAGCAACCTCAGACAGTGGGTTTTCTGCTTATGACAGAAATAAACTGGGCCAATCCCAGTGAGAAGGTGAATTATTTGTGTCACACACACATAGGAGGAGCCAGTTTTTAGTGCTGGTCTGCTGCCATGGGCGGTGATAGCAGCACTGTCATACACGAGTGTAGACCTTGGCAAGAAACTCAAAGCAAAATGACATCTTGGATGCTTTGCAGCCTCTGAGACAATCCTGAGATGACGTAAAATCATGGGGCAAGGCATCTTCAAATTTGGCAGCACAGATCTTAATTTTTTGAGATGCCAGGTCTGACTAGCACGGTAGTATTTCCATCCAAACTCACAGCATTCCTTGGCATTTCCAATGGTGGGGATGCTGCAGCTCCACCTTGTGCCCCATTTGGAAATTTGGGGGAAATCCTCTTGGGTATTATGCTTAGTCATAAAAAAATAAAATTATTACGAGACTTGCTTGCATAAAAGAGAGAGACAAAATTGTTTCTCTTAAATGTAAATTTCAAATGTTTCTTTAAATGAGATAATTATTTATTTTAAAAAAATAATAGCTGCTATTTCTTTAATTGGATAGGAATTTTTAAGACTGCAGTTGGAAAGGTGCATTTTGATGGGAACCACAGGTTTTGGATTTTCACCATAGGTGAAAATTTAATATATAGCCATATTGGATATGGTTGGGTTTTGATGTTTTCCAGATCAGTTTGGACACCACAAGTTCAGTACAGAAAAAGATAAACTTGGGTCTAAGAATGTCCACAACAGAAGGCTGAACCTGCTGCTGATGATGCCAACAGCAATGCTCCTTTGAGCTAATTTAAGACTTTTCAGTGATTTTAGGGGACTTTGACCTGGTCTGTACACCAAGAGGATGCATGTGAAGAAAGGAACACAAATCCATGCCAAAAAAGATACTTCTGCCTGTCTTAGGTACATGGTTGTTTGTGGTGTTTAAGGGTTAAATATAATCAATGTCCTTCCACCACCTTTAAGCATATTAAAGCCTTAGATCAGTCGACCTAAGGCTTTAATGACCTAAGGCTAAGATAACCTAAGGCCCTTGCTCATCCTAGGTAAAACACTGTCCTAAAACATGCAACAGCAAGGGAGAGGAGGTGATAGATGGTTTCTGCCATTGCTGCTTTTCTCAGAGGGAGGAGGGAGTTTAAATTTCTGTCAAGTTTTTAACCATTTCTATAAAGAGGAATGAGCAAGAGCTGATGTAGATGTGAATCCTCAACCTGCAATTAATTGCCTGAAGACCATCTGGTGCCTGGTTAAGCTCCCATGTGCTTATATTACTTGTGAGATTTACAGATGCCAGCCAACTTCTTTAAGTTGCTTCTCTTCCCTGGTTTTATTCTAATCAGAATAAACCTCAGAAGTTAGAGGACAATAGTTTTGACAACATGAGGCTGCTTGTTTCACTTTGGAAAAATTGCTATGTAAGAGAATAATAACCAGGCTAAATACATCACTTAGAGGCTGCTGTGCCATGTGTGCATTGCAATAAATCTTAAACCCAAGGTCGTAAATCACGGTCATATAAAAGTGTAGTGAGAGGAAAAAAACCCTATCACTGCCAAAGCAGAGGAGAGAGAAACAACAAGGGGGTGATGATGGATGTGGGCAGTGGGAGAGCTGGCAGGACACAGACAAGGAGCAGGGAATGGATGAGAGATGGGCAGGACAGGGGTAGGAGGGACAGGAGATGTTGCCAGGGACAAAAGTTAGAAAGGGCAAAACCACACACCCTGCTCAGTTCCTGAGCTCTGGGGTCCCAAATCTTGGTATTTCCCTGGTGCCAAGCACCCAGTGTGAAATCACTGGATTTTTCATAACCTTAGAGAGCTGCATGGCCAACACAAACCCTGCTCACACACCTCCTCTCTCAGTCCCTGGGCTCTGAAGCTGGAGGTTTGGCTCTGGATCCAACAGGCTGCACCTGCTGAGATCAATGATATGTAATGAGATAAGTACTGGTAAAAATGAGAACTGGATCTTTCTCTAGTTAATTTGGCAGAAGTGGCTTTACACACTTGAGTTTTGAAGGGAATACTTTGGGACTTTACTTCTCCAATATTTATATTAAAAGAATTTTAGGTGATGAAGTAAGGACTGAAAAGCTGCAAAAATGTCAAAAAAACAAGGTTCCCAAATACTTCCAATTTGACACTGAAAACTCATTTAAATTGGAAAAGATCTTTAAGATCATCGAGTGCCAGCACTCTCAAGGCCACCACTAATGTCCCCAAATGCCACATCTACATGTCTTTTAAATACCTCTAGGACTGGGGACTCAGCCACTTCCTTGGGCAGCCTGTGCCAGTGCTTGACAACCCTTCTAGTAAAGAACTTTTTTTCTAATATCCAATCTAAACTTCCCTGGCACAGGTTGAGGCCATTTCCTCTTGTCCTGTCCCAAGTTACTTGGGGGAAGAGACAAACCCTCACTTGGCTACAACCTCCTGTCAGGGAGCTGTGGAGGGTGGTAAGATCATCCCTGAGCCTTCCTTTCTCCAGGACAAACACCCCCTCAGCTGCTCCTCATCAGGTTTGTGCTCCAGACCCTTCCCCAGCTCTGGTGCCTTTCTCTGGACCTGCTCCAGCCCCTCAATGTCTTTCTTGTCATGAGGAGCCCAAAACTGACCTCAGGATTTGAGGTGTGGCTTCGCCAGTGATGCATACAATCATTGCCTTGGTCCTGTTGACCACACTGTTACTGATGGAGGCCAGGATACCCTTGGCCTTCTTGGCCACCTGGGCCCACACTGATGGCCAATACAGGTTTGCTTGGGTTTTGTTTGTTTTTTTCCCCCTAGGATTTCTCCCTTGCTCTGAACAATTCAGCGCAGGAAATTCATCTGCACAGCAAAGGAGCTGCCTAAAAAATTCTCCTTCTTATTCCTGCTGCCCCAGGCGGGGCACTCAGGATGGATCTGCCCTGGGAGACAGGACCACGGCAGCGGGAGCCGTGCCTCAGGCGCAGCAAGCACAGCGAAACGCCGAGCGCTGGGGAGGATCAGATCCCCGGCGCTGCGAAACGAGCACCAAAATTAGCAAGAGCGTTTGATCATTTCGGCCTTAATCTCTCCGTGGCTCCGTTCCCCAGCTGGAGATAGCGGGGGAGCTGTGCAGATAAACGCATTAATATTGATCAGGCGCCGAGGCTTCGCAGAGGCGCTCGCGAGGAAATGAGCGTCGAACGCGGCGTGCGGTTTGAGCAGCGTGTGTTAATGTGGCCTGGAGCAACTCGCCAGATTAAAATAACCCCAAATGATATGTGATCAGATAATTAAAGGGTGCCTCACATCTGATGTGCAGAAAGGCCCACATTGTGGCTGTGCAGGCTGTTAATTCCAGCATTTCCTGGCTCCCGGGAGTTTGACTTTACAACCTGACTGTCTTCTACAAGTGGGGTTAACAGCCCATGCCCTCAGGAAGGGAGAATTATCTGATCACTCCTCTGTGCCTGTGCCTGGTAGTCTTCTCCACCCCCAACAAATTTTTACTTTGCTACCTATTTCCATCACAGCCCAAAAAGAGGAGTCTACTGAAAATGAGAAGTCAAAGTAGAGAGAAGAGGTCCAGTTAATCCTCCCTGCAAAGACATGTTGCCTTGTTTGGACATCAGGGAGCCTGGAGAGGCTGCAAATATAGAAGAGGACTTAAGAGGGTAGGATGTGGGGCTCAGCTGGTTTAATTGCCTTCTGCACTGTTTTTCTGTCCAGTAGATTATCCATCAGGGAACTCGGCTTGTGAACCTCAAGATAGTACTTAGAGGCCAGATACTACTGCCTGTGAAGCACTCAGTAGTCACAGCTGTGCTGACTGGAGCTATGGAAGAGCCTCTCTTCCCTCTCCAGCCTGTCCCACGACTGCACTGGGTCCACATGCACCCTAAGGGTGCACCACAACCCCTTAGCTTTGTGTGATTTCACTGTTAAGGCTGAAAATGCACTATGAGCTCTGATCTTCCTGAGCTTGATGTGCTTATCTGAGCCATGTGAAGGTTGCATCAACACAACTCACTTCCAGGGGTCACAGGCCAGACTCATCCCCTCCAAAGGAGGTGATTTATTCTGGATATCACCTCCACTTGCACCAAAGAGAAATGTCAATAACTTCCAGCACCCTCTCACCACACCAATGGAGTCAAATAATAAAAGTGGAAGAAAAAAAATTGAATGACAGAGGCAGGGGAAGAAGATATGGAAAACCACTCACTTGCCTGAAAAGTAATCACTTTTTTTCATTTAAGCAGAACACTCAGCTATCTTTTATATTGTTATTTGTAAGGTCCTCTTAGAAGCTGGAAATTAAATTTGTTTTATCTCCTCATTTTCTCTTTTTCCCATTTGGTGAGCATGGCTATTTTTCTGGGGTTTTCACAGGGGTGAAATGAACTTGGCTCATTTTGTTCTTTCCTTCCACAGACATTAATGTTGCTGAATAACGACGGGAGAAGGAGCTTTGCTAATTAACTTTAGTCATCACATTAAGTCCAGGCTGACACTCACATGCAAGGAGCAGCACAGTGCAACAGCCAATGATGGGCACATGGGACAAGAGCCAAAACAGGGTCCTGCTCTCCAAATCAGCCCAAAAGAGGTTGTTTCATTTTTATTAATGGGCAGGTTCCCCATCTCAATATCTTATTTAGGGCTACAACAGGGTTGCGTTGCAGGGACGACAATGGAAATGTGACAGAAATGTTCCTGGATATATCCTGTCTTCTTCAGCCTGGATGGACCTTAGCAGGCCATGGGAAGATGAAGATCCTCAAATCCAGGTTGGGAGCAATTAAAAGCTCATGAAGAGGTTGAGGGGAAAAAAAAAAAAGTCAATGGGTAAAGAGGACCAACGTGAGAAAGGGGACCCACTGGCTTGGAAGGGAAAAGCAGAGCTTCACATAAGCATGAGCTTATTCAAATCTGAATTTCTGTTCTTTACATAAAACATGATTTTGCAATGGGTTTAGGCCATGTCATGGTGCTCCCTGCCAGATGGACACCAAAGTCAGGGGGTGCTTCAGAAAAAGCATGGGAACTTTTTTTACTCCAGAGCAGAGGCATCAAGACTGCCCCAGGCTGTGCCTGGAGCTGAGCTTTTCACCCATGGAGGATAAATATCTGAGCTGAGACCTGCATTGACAGAGGACAAGTAACACAGCGGGTAATCCAATTCACAGGACCAGGCATTACTCATGGAGTAGCTGTAAACCTGGGATGAACTTTTGGATCCAGGCTTAATCACTGTCTTGCTCTGCACAGAGCAAACAACCCCATCAGCAAAGGAGTGATGGAGCTCAGCCGAAGCTGCTCAAGGGCTAAATCTGTGCCCTCCACTTTTTACAAGCCATACTCCATTTACACAACATAATTACCAGATGAGCTGCCAAGCAAAGAAGAGATCCAGTTTTGCAATTGTAGCCAAAAGCTTCATTCACTGCCAGATCTGAAAAGAGAAGTTGCCTGTGTTTAGCAAAATCAAACAATTTTTGGAAAGTTTTACTGGAATTCCTGACTTTCAGGATACCATGGCCAGTGTCAGCTGGTGAGATTCTTCCAACTGTGCAAATTCATGCCTGCTGGGATGTGAGCAGACTGTGAAAGGATCTCCAGAGGGTGAGTTAGGCAGAGTTTGATGGTGAGGAAAAGATTTTAAGTAGAAAGGTTAACCTCATTTTTCAGAGCTCTGTAATTCAGCTGGAAAAATGTGCTTTCACCTAATTGTTGTAAAAGCTACAGCCCCACGAAGGTTGTTACAAGGTGTTTAATCAAACCTGTGTCTCCAAGCCTTGTGCCACAATGCAGGTGTCTTTCTCTGATGGAACTGGAATTCACTTTGTGCTCTTTGAAAACTCATTTAATTGAATGGCATATTTTAGGCACTCTCCCTTAATTAAATTTGCATGGGCATAAAAAGTGAGGAAAGCCAGAATCCTTTATCCGATTTTGCTCCTTTCATTTAGCAATACCCCCCCAACCATCATCAAACTATCTAACTGTCCCTCAAGCCAACTATGGGCTGAACAAAGCTTTCACAGGCTCTTGTTTGCCTGCCTCCCTTCATTTCCCACACGTGCAGGGAGCTATGAGCAGTGGCTGGTGTCAACACTCTGCTCTATGGGCACATCAAACCCCAGCAGCTGTCACAAAGAGGCTCCTCACCTCAATTTTTTGGTAATTTCTGCTGGAATATGATGGTCTCTGTCCTATTTGCCATCAAGGCTCTTGTCTTGATGTATCCTCACTGCATGCTCTTTGATAAGCATCATCATCATCATCATTACTGAGGTGCAGAGAAGCTGGTGGCCTCATCATCCCAGTCACCAGCATGTTTTAATCTGGTTTAGTTTCACTGAGGCTCATGGGCCTTAACACAACCCTTCATAGACACCTGAACTTCAGTTCCTGTGTAATTTTGTCCATGTCTTCAACTAAACCAAAAGCCTGGAGTGAATGTTGCACCTCTTCACCAGCTGTTCTTCCATCTCACTCTATTTGATATTAATTAAACAGTAGTGCTCTATGTAAACCTTTATTCCCACCACCTCTCTGCGCTCATGAGGACACCATCTGACTGCATCCTCATACCTTCCTCTCCCCTTGTCTTCCTTCCTCTCCTAGATCCTAAATGGAGTCGTGCTTTTTGTCTTTTCTCCACACACTGCATCTCCCAGCTGGTCACCATCCTACCAGACAGGTATCTGGCCACTCATTGTTCCCATGGGCTGCATTTTGAGTGAGGCTGAGCTGTGTTTTGTGTGTTTCCAGAGCTCGTGTAGTCAGATAAGATCTAATTTGGGCTCTGCAGGCAGCAGAACACCAGCTAGTGTGAGGTTTGACATTGTACACCACCATCTTCCTCACTGAGCCTTTCCATGTAAATTGAATTCTCTTAGCCAAAGCTTTATGTCCTATGTGCCCTCTGTTTTGTCCCTGTTTAACCACACTTTAGAGCTTGCCTGCTAGAGAGCAAGTTCTGTCCTGGTCCCATCTTCATGGTCAGACTTCAAACACCTGAGCAAAATTTTCCCTTAGCAAATGGACCTTGGTGGACATTCTGTAGGAGAAGTGAAGCATGAAACTCACCTGTCCAACTTCCTAAAGTATTGAGGCCCGTTAGCTTTGGTGTCATTTGCAGATATGGTTTGATTTGAATCATTTCCATCCTCAGAAGCCAATAGCAGGTTGAGTTTTGGATGTCAACAATCCAGTTGTCAGCTACTTCTATGTTTAAAAAAAAATCATAGAGAAAACTGATAGTGCCTGCCAGTTGATCTCTCATGTCAGCTGTCATGCTCAAAGCCTGTTCACTTCAAGGCTAATGATGGCCCAGACTGCAGAGCCTTGGAAACCTTATCCTGCTTCACCCAGGATTGTGTGCACCATGGGGATGTCATACAACTGGATTTCACAGTTCAATCAGCCTTAACTAAAAATGCTGGGCCAGGTCAAATGACAAGGAGCTGACAGGAGGGTTTGTATCTGACAGAGATACCTGAACCAGATAATCACAGATCTATGGGGAGATGACTTCACCAGTGTGAGGACAGCCTTGGAATTAGGGTGAGCTCTTCCTACCCTAGTACACCTGCTTCCAGCTTTCTGCTAACTTTGGAAAAAAACCACCACCAAGCATTGCAGGGACTGTCTGGAAAGATTCAGATTTCAGATTTCTTGGAGATTGTGCATGCACTGTTCACGTTCAGCCTTAGTTTTGGGTGTATCTGCTGTGCAGATGAAACCATTGTTCCCTGTCAGAGTGGGAAATCATGCTGTGGATGAAGGCCTTGAAAAAATAAAATGCATCTTAGCTAGACCTGCTGCTGCCTCTTCCTTAAACACCTTGACTATCAGAGTCTGTTTGACCCACTTTATATGACTCTTAATTTATGCACCAAATTAAATTAAGTTTAGAGCAGGTGGGGTTATTTTTTAACAAGAACTCCTTTAGTAAATGAAAAGGGCTGCTCCAGAAATGCCTGCCATTCTCCTGGAGAGGGATGCAGCCTGATGATGCCACATGTCTTATTATAGCACTGTGACATGGGTCTCCTTGTACCCTGGGTGGCTCTGTGTTTGTCAGGGGCTGAGCACGCAGGGTGGATGTTCAGACAAACAGTTCCAGGAACCTGCTGCACCAGCAAGCCTGGAATAGCCACATCTGTGATGCTTTTGAACCAACACAGGCTCATTTATTTTTCCTGTTACCTCCCAGCACAACAGCCCCATCTGCCCTGCCATTGCTTCCCATCCTCCAGCTCTGTGCCACTTCTTTCAGGAAGACCCTCTGCACTAACACACACAGTGCCTTGCTCTCCTTAAAAATCACCTCCCAGACAGAAAAAACAAAGGTTCCTTTTTGCCAGAGAATGGTTGCCTTCAGAGTATACACTATGTGAGGAAAAAAAGGGCTGGTTTTACTTATTTCCTATCTTTTCCTTACTCCTCTTAATATTCCTCCCTCATCTGCCTCTACGCTGTCATAAGAAAAACAAGTTCTCCTTGCCTTCTCCCTTAAGAGAAGTCTGGATTAATTTGGAAAAACCAAGCTGACAGCCACGTGGGCATGCATGGATATGAGCAGTGGGAATATTTTCCTGTTAGGGAACAATTTTTATTAAAAAAACCCAAGGAGTGGCTGTGGTTTGTAGGCAGTGGGTGCATGGGCTGCTGGTGCAGGGGTAAATCCTGTGGGTGTCAGTTTGGGACTGCTTCTCCTTATGGTATATATGGTATATATGGTATATATGGTAGAGACTGTGGCTGAGGCAGTTTAACACCAGGCAACTTCACATCCTGATTTTATCCAGCTGTGCCTGATGGTTCCTGACTTCAGCATTCCAAGTGCCAAGCAGTGACCAACAGGCCTGAAGGTGGCACATCACCTTCACCAATCCCTCTTCAATGTCAGTTTGAAGCCAATGCAGCAAGATCATGGTGAAATTCCAGTGGATAATTCAAAATACAGCTATTCCCAGTTTGGTGCGATGGAAACTGTAGAAGTGTAAGGACCTAAATAAAGATAAATGATAGAGCTATTCGTAATTGGCACTGCCTTTTAATACTGTACAGGAACAAGGGACATTTTGGGGAAGTTAATTAAAATTTAGTAAGAAAACAATTCTTAGGACAGATTTTAGTTTGCTTTGGCTGCTCAGTCCTGGTGAAGTGTGCCTGTGGGTATCCAAAGGGCTTTCACACCTTCCCAATCCTGTTGTTCAGCATGGCAGAAAGGATTGTTTCTTGCTCTTATTCTTTAAGATAAACACTTTTCTACTCATTGCCCCCTTTTCTAGCAATGCACTTATTCACCATTGTGAGTTTCTTTAGTTGGACTATTTTCAGCCTTGGTAAAGTGAATTTACATCCAAGCATCTTTTCTGCTTAGTGGCTTGGCAGTATGGCCTTGCTAGGCATGCTCTGCCACCCTGCTACTTATTGATGCTAAACCAATATTAACCACAGCAAAAGGCTCTCACACAGCCTGTTTGTGCCTTGATGTGCCCTGTGCTGAGCTGAGAAATCAAGGGCGTGCTTTGCTTCACCCTGTCCTCCCTGCAGGAGTGACGCTCCCAAAAACATTCCTCATTTAGCAGTTTCCTCAAAATTCTGCCTTCAGGCCCCCTTTGTTGCAAAAGCTACAACAAATACCATCCTAATTTTGCAGCTGAGATGAAGCAGGTCTCTCCAGCCAGGATTGCTTCATATGAACTGGCTTCACGCTCCTCTTGTCCCATGGAAACTCCTTGGGGTAAAAACATCACCTTTTTGATCATCACATAATAGGAGGAGGAAAGTCAGTGACCAAGGGCTTTTTTTTCTACACAGCAGTTGGCATTGTACAGAAAAAAATAAAAAGGGATTCTTCCTTATTTTTCAAACTTTGCAGAGGTAGATTGAAAGCATGAGCCAGCAGCTGTGGTCCCAGCATCCCCCTGACCATGCCCTGGCACCAAGCACGAGCAGCCAGGCACCAGCATTGGAGGGGATGATGCCAGAGCCAGCCAGGAGCTTGGGGCAGAGCTCTGGCATGGGGCTGGGGAAGGATGCACCCTGAGCAGATTGTTTCAGTGCAGCACAGGGTTGGCTTTGAGTGCTTGGAAGATCAGCATGTGGGCCTAAGGTTTATTTTTTTATGCAAACGCCCTGGTCTGCATGGAGAGCTGCCCCAGGTGGCACCAAGATAAATATGAGCTGCTTCCCAAAACCATTTCCTGCACCTTCCCTGCTCCCCAGTGGCCTTCAGCTGGTGTTAAAAGAGCCACAGTGCTGCTCTTTGAATCACTTCTGTCTGTCAGACTGTGGTCAGCATCTCAGAGGGTTTCACTTCAGAGCTGTGCTGATTTCTATCAGCAGAGAACGTGGTTCTTTAGGAGTTTTTTGAATGAGAGAAGATAAATGCTAAGAAGCACATTTGTTCCTGCTTTTGTATCTGAAAGGCAACTATTCTTGTTTGGGGGACAAGTCTAAAGCCCTGTTGGCAGCTCTTTCCTATTGCATAAAGCAATAATTTCTTTTTCTAAATGTTGGTTTTTTCCTCTTTCTCCGCACAACTGAAAATGTGAATTAATGACTTGTTTCCTACACTCTTGACTGAGAAGTCCAAATGCAATTTTTTTTTTTTTTTTTGGCCTTTATTCTGAGTACCCAGCTCTCACAGCAGGGATAATTAAATGACATCCCCCTGATCTGCTCCCCAAGGCAGGCAGAGCTGCAAGTGTTACCCATGGACTCATTAACTTGCACTACAGGAAAAGTCCTGCTGCTGCTGCCATATATAATTCCAGAACTCTGGAAACTGTGCTGGGGTTTGGCTCAACAAGGATCAATATTTCCTTATAGATGCCATCAGTTTTTCCCAGTGTTTTAGAACATATCTAAGGAATGGTGATGCTTTAGTACCTCAAGGGCTGTACCTGATGCAGACTGCAATGGGAATGATGCAGAATAGCTGTTCTATTAGAAATGGCATGACCAAGAGCATTTATTAAAAAAACATTGGATTCTGGATATCTAAAACCTGTGGCTGCTTTAATGATTTAGTCCTTCTTCAGAAAGAAAAGCAGTACAATGGTGCAACATCATTATATTTATATTAGTTTATGCAGAAAGACAGAAAAAAAAATATCTGAAAGCAAGAAAAAGCAACATCAGAAACAAGAAAAGCTGGTGCAATGGTGCAACATCATTTTATTTATATTAGTTTATGTCAGAAAGACAGAAAAAAAAAAACATCTGAAAGCTTTTCATAGTCCCCTAAAATCTGAGACCAAGTTTGTGAACTAAACCTGAAATCTCCATTTTCACAGCCTGTTCATGGGGCCTTTCTGCTGTGAGAGCTGTGCTGAGATTTCTCCCCAGGTGCTGCCACCCTACAGGATCCAGCCCTACACTTTGCTAGTGCAGAGCTCTGCTAAATGAAGGAGTCTTTTAGATTCAGACAGGTTTTGTGCTGCAGCCCAGCACAAACCTTGTGAGCAGGTCCTTCTTCTTCACCATTCTGGCTTTAATGGTTTTTCACAAGAAATACTGGCTTTTGTGCTCCCTTGGATGAATTGGCAGGTCCTAATGAGCTGTGAATGCAATTTAGGAAAGCCCAGTTGGTAGGGCAGAAATGGTTCTGTGGAAGGCCATGAGGGAAGTGTGGGAAAAGGGAAAGAAGGCACAGAGGTGCACGGCCTCAGAGCATGAAAAAGCCAAAGATGAAATTGTAAGAACTTGCAGAGGTTTCAGACTTAGAAACAGCCAGAAGAGAATATCTGCTTCTCCCAGTTAGTTTTGGGAACTTAGATTCCCAAAAGCTAATTTAGGTTCCTAAACCTAACGTGTTAGGTTATTAGCTAATATTAAACTGCCAAGTCATTGGTTCCCAAACAGGCTCCAGGAGCTGTGACAGGAATGGTGGAGGTGGAAAGCTGCTCTGACACACCTGAGACCTTTGCAAACAGTAGTGCCAAGGGTGAGGCTTTACTCCAGAATGGTGGGGCTGGCCTTGCTCTGAGGTGAGCAACACCCCAAACTGCAACACCCCAAACTGAGGCGCTCAGCCCACACCTGACTCTGTGGCAGTGCCAAACCTCTGTGAGATGTCCAAGGTGCTGGGGCAAGCATCACAGTATGGAGCAAGCTCAGACCCAGCCACTGATGTGCTCCCAAAACCCCATACCTTTGGCCAGCCCCTGGCCAGTCTAAGCCAGAAGCTCTCACACCACTATTGAGGGCTGCAAGAAGAGGTCCAGAACACATTCCCTCAGCAAATTTGCTTTGGCAGCTTCTTCCAACCAACCTCTGGGATACAGCCATTGCTTAGCTGGCCTTCATTACTGTAACCTGGGCATGGGGATTTCTGGGCATGGGGATTTCTGGGAATGGGGATTTCTTGCTCATTTTGTTTCCTCTCTAATCCCTCTCCAGAGCAGAAGTTGGCTCCACACACACCTAATTTGCCTGATCAAGAACAGAGGACCAAATCAATCACTTTAAACTGAAAATATGCTTTGCCTTCTTGCTTTTTTTTTTTTTTTTTTTTTTTCCATACATACCACTGCACCAGGAATCACCTCTGTAGCATGCTCACCCTCAACCTCAAGGACAGGTCAGTTCCCAGAGTCTTTGGACTGGATGATGATATCTTGTGGACAGCACCTCCAGCTGTGGAAATAAATTGGATTATTGCAGCATTCATTTACATCACGTAGCACGGTACCGTGTAAATCTGCTCCCTTCTCCTCATTCCCCCTTGGGAATGCATCTTGGAGAAGGTGTGAGGTTTCTGCAGGGGGTTTTGGTTCTCTGCGGTGGGTGGGCTGTGTTCCCTCTGTGTTTCCCGGGATTCCTCTATTTAAGAAACAAGCTCTTGCATAACTGTGCACAAAGCCATGCACACATTCATAAACCACCTCCTCCCACACACCCCAGGCACAGCTAAAACACACAAGCTGGAACAAAGAGCCACCTCACACTACCCTAGAGGTACATAACTGTGAGAATATAGGCAATAATGCATATTTTATGCCTGCTTTTTAAATTTTTGATGTCACAGTACCGAACCTGGAATAATTAGGTTTATATCCAACTTGCAAGAAGTGTCACTGTTGGAAAAGCTCAGCTCAGCAATTAGAAATTCATCACTGCAAAATGCATGGTGTCATTGTCTATGACAGGACCCAGTTCATTAAAAATCCTCAGCAGGTTAAACTACACAAAAACATTGCTTGGATTGAGTTAATATCTCTCTAGTTGCACTCTTCATTTTTACCCTTATATTCCATTCTAGTAACTCTCTGTCCTTTATTTTTATTTCTCCTCCACAATCCCTCTTAAACCTAATAAACATCATCTGAATATCAAACTGCAGGAATTTACCGAAATGTGACATTTGACAAGATTCATCCTGTAGTTACTGAAGTACTAAATAATTGTCCTACTTTTCTCCAAATTCATTATATTTATATTTCCCAAAAGATGGTCTTATAGTACAAAAAAAAAAAATACAACTGAATTCTAATATAAGAAAAATTATCAAATAGGAAGAAAGAAGTATAGGCTAGGACCTAAATGTCATAAATTGTACTTTAATTAGTGTGGAAACCAAACATTCTGAAGATAGCAGGTATGATATTATCTCCTTGGCTCTTAATAGTATTTTGGGTTTCTTACTTAAAGATGTCTTTCACTTTATTGATGGCAAAATTATCCAAACTGGGAGAATTGCCTTTAATTAGGAGAAGCAAGTGCTGGATCTATGAATGGAAGCATTTGTAGGAAGCATGCAGCCAGAATTATCCTATTTAACAACCTGTTGGAGGCTCATGGAAAATGCTGTGAAATATTATGGGCTGAGCACCAGCTCTGTGCACACAGGACTGGGGGCAGAATGATGGATGCAACTCCAGTGGGAGACAGGGATGGGAGAAAGGTGTGTCCAGATGTTGAGATGCAAAACACACCCCACATTTTAACCTCAAGGGCCACAAGTGGCCCATTTCTATCAATTTTGACAAAAAAATCAAATACATCAAACAGCTGCATGTTTTGTGAAAATGTTTTGTTGGGTAGAGGAAAAGGAGAGTGTGTAATCAATGCCTCCCCTAATGAACAGCAGTGTAAGGACAGCAGGTAGAGCCCAGGCACAGCTCCAAATTATCCACAGGAGGCTGTGCCTTGCCCATGGATGAGGGACACAGAGACAAGTCCAAGGATGAGCTTAATGCAAGGGACTCTGTAGCTACAGAGGATGTTTGGAAACCAGAATTTATTTTCCTACTATTTGCAGAACAATTTACTGGGTTTATTTGGTTTAGCCCCTGTTTTGACTCCTTCTGGTCCCTTTTCTACAGGGATACTCAGTCCTGCAGTTCTTGCCCATGAAGATGCTCTCCCTGCATGGTTTGGGGTTCTCTGGGTGCAAGGTGTGTGCTGCAAGTCCTGGCTCCCATAAAGGGATACTACAGCAGAAAAAAGCAAGCTACAGAGGAATATCCCATTAGGGAATGATGGGAAGACCTCCTTTTCCCTGTTTTTAGCTGTGGTTTTCAGCCCATCACCACAGAGTCCCTGCAGGTCATGGATGCAATCTCAGGTGCCTGTAAGGGGTGACCAAGGCAAGCAGCACCAATTTCTGATCTGAGCTACTGCACTTCTGCTGGAAAAGCTTCTGTGATTGAGCAAGGCTGAAAGCCACTATTTCCCCATGTTTTAGAGCAACCTCTTCCAGCCTGAATCTCTGTGTAACAAACTCATCCTGCCAGTGAGGCTCTTTTTCTCCACGCTCCTTCCAGCCTTGAGAACCTCCTGCCCAGGGAGGACCTTCTGCAGTCACAAGTCCTTGCTGGAGATGCCCCAGCAGCAGCAGCAGCCCATGATGCTGTGCCCAGGCTCCAGAGGTTCCCAGTAGCTGGTTAATGCCATTCCAAACAGAAACCTGTTTCTCCACCATAAATATCAGACACCAGACTGATGCTTACACGTGGCAGTTGCAGGTGTCTGGAACAACTCAGATTAATTAATTTCAGGGTTGAGGCCTGTTTTTTCCCTATATTAAATTTAAAGAAGGCTTTGCAACCATGAAGTCCATATAGCCCTGATCTCCTGACACATGAAAGCTGTAGGCTGAATAACTTATTAGCACCCTCAGTAATGAAAAATTATTCAATATTTAGGACTAATGCAGATTTCCTACTGAAAAAAAAAAAGTGAACAGCATTTGCAGCCATGTGCTCAGGGTAATAATTAAGGAGAATTATCTTTGCTATATGTATTAAAACAACATAATTAAAGATTATGTGTCCATGTTAAAGAGAAGCAGATAATCTTTTGCTTAGGAAATTAACAGCAACTGCACTAACTGTTTCCATACCTGGAAGAATCTAAGGCTGAGTAAGAAAAACGGAAACCAGATGCCCAAATATTACATACTAGCTTCTGTTCTCCACTTTGAGACCCCAGTGTGGAGCAAACTCCATCTTTGGGCAGTGCTCCAATTTCCTCCTTGAATGCACATGGTAGAGGCTGTGTGCAGTGAGTGTCTCAGATGTTCATGGATTTATGAAAAAAATCTATTTTAGGAAAAATTCAATGAAAAACCCTTTTTCCTAAAATACCAGGAGAAATGCTGGCATGATCTGAGGAGCCAGATATAAAAAACTGGTTCTGTTACTGATTGCCAAGGTATTTAAGATGTCGAATATTTTATTTAGAAATCCATGATGCATCTCTAATGGCTTAGCCGGTAAATAAATCACAGGCACTAGAAGGAGCCATCATCAATCACGGCTTAGGGCTATACAGGCCTGACTAGTGAAAAAGCAGCAATTATCACTCATTAGCACTTATTTCCAAGTCTTCTCCATGAGAAAGGGACATCCAAAGCAAATTAAAATTGTCCTGTGTCGAAGTTCTTTGACAGCTTAATGTTTCTGACTCAAACTCATTTGCAGTTTACCTGCAAGGTAGCAGAATGCAGGCAGGGCTTGTGCAGACTTGTGTTTGGGGGTTTATTTCTATAGTGACTCATAAAAGAAATTTGTGCTGAAGGTGTTCCTGCCCTCTGGGCATTTGCAATATGCATTTCTCATGGATTCATTACCCACTGCTGCAGCTTTTCCTTCAGGAAAGGGCTTTCAGAGCATCTCTCTCCATCGAGCTGCCTGTTTTCATGACATTTAAAATGTTTAGGAAACCTCTTGATCGAATTAGGTTAAAAATGGTAATCCATGATGTATGATCCATCATACTTTTTTTGTTGTTGTTATTCCTTTCTGGGGGTATGCAAACTCCAAAGAACACCAAATCCCAAAGGGCAAACACTTTGAGACAGGGGCCTTTCAGCACTTCCCTCCCTCTGTGTGCATGATCCCATTCTGCACCTCCTTTTCAAAAGATCTGCTACCCCTTTCCCAGGTGTATGCGAGTACAAAGGATAGCAGAGGAGCTTTCTTCCCTTCGCTGTGAGATGAGAGAGAAAAACCTGTCTCCAGGCCATCAGAATCTGTCACCAAGCCCACCGGGTCTTTTTGCAGCTCAGTGATGCCAATCAAATGGTTTCTATGAGAGACAAACTGCTATTCCTGGACTCTGGCTGACTCCTTGCTGTGGATCATTGTCTCCCGAAAAAGGGAGAAAACCCAAATCCAAACCCAGGGCTGGAGCTGAATTTCCTTTCCTCTTCAGCCCTGTGCACTAAGAAGGGCTGAACCTTCACATCCCCACCTGGAATCAGTGAAATCAAGCATGGATCCCACTTTGAAAGGGCATGTGGCATCCCCAGGTGAGATCTGAAGTTTGGGGAGGGGTGTCTCATTGGACAAAGAAGAAACTGTCACACCACATGGAAAGTGAGGGAATAGGATGAGGAAGGGTCTCAAGTAAGACTGAGCATAATGAGAATTATTCCTGCAAATTCCCCAGACTCCCTTTGTAGCTTGCCTTAGGGCTGGGATTATTTTCTCCTCTGAGGGCTCTCCCTGCCAGGGCTGGGATTTTCTCCTCTGAGGGCTTTCCCTGCTCATTTTTGCTATGTATTGGCTGATTTCTTTTAGAAACAACACAGAGCTAAGCCCCTTTTCCCACACTGAAGAAGCCTGATTTTGCTTTTTTTAATGAATCACATTTTCTTGTGATCAAAATTAACTATCCCATGAGCAAAAAACTCACAGAGAAAAGAATCCTTCCTGACCCTGGGCCCAGGGTACAAGTGGCAGGTGTGTGCTGAAAGAGCAGCAGGCAATAATTAGTCCAAACACCCATTCCAGTGCCTAAACAGTCCTGGATGAGAAGAAGCATGAATTTGTGGAACAGCAGGGACTGGAGGCAGCTCTTAGTACATCCTGACC
This sequence comes from Lonchura striata, assembly GCF_050655825.1. Classification (NCBI taxonomy): domain Eukaryota; kingdom Metazoa; phylum Chordata; class Aves; order Passeriformes; family Estrildidae; genus Lonchura; species Lonchura striata. The sequence goes on from NC_140741.1 coordinate 70,305,869, forward strand.
CCAAAATCAGGACACAAGGGACATCTTGCTGTCACAGAAGCAACAAGCAATAACTTGGAAAACACAGCCAGAGAAAGCAGTCTTGCCCCTTTCTACCCTGCATAGGCCTTCCAAGATGGTATCACAGACCAAGTTGTTCCTTCTGGGATTAGAGTCTGACATCCAGTGCAGTTAGAAAAACATGTTTCATGATTACAGTAGTTTTTTCTAAGCAATTTGAGTTCAAAGCTGTCCACCATTTCTAGGGTGCTCCTTGGAGAAATGTCTGACTCTGCAGCATCTCTCCTGTGAGGAAAGGCAGGGAGAGCTGGGAGTGATCCATGTAGAGAAGAGAAGGGGATCTTCTGCATCTACACAACTATGGAAAGTGAAATAGGAGCAGCAATGTGTTCTGGCAGGCAGGGGGCCAGCCACGTCCTGGGGTAGACCAGTCAGGTAAGGGAGGGCATTGCCCTGGGGGCAGCCTCACTTCAAGTCCTGGGGGCAGTTTTGGGCAGCACAATGTAAGAAGGACATCACACTATTCAAGTACGTCCAGAGGAGGGTGACCAAGATGGTGAAAGGTCTCAAGGGCAAGACTTATGTGTCGGAATCTGAGGTATTGATGATTCTGAGATTGTAGAAAGTCTCTGTCTTTCTGCCCCGCTGCCAAAGCAGAAGCCATAATTGGTCCGTGCTGGTTCCAAGGTTGTTTATTCTGTTTATCTCTAACATGTTCTGCTGCCCTGCCCAGCTCTGTCCTGCAGGGCAGCGTGTGGGGCTCTGCCCTCAGTGGGATGTTACAAACATTAAATACCAGAAACTCCCTGGGCTGGATTTACCATAACGTGCCAATATCTGTCACCTACGTTGGACAGTGTGTCCCCAGCCTGAACCAACAGAAAAATGCCAACACCACAGTGAAACATAGAGGGCGTGAAGAAGGAGAAAAAGGACAAGACACACCCAATTTCCTCTATCTTGTCCCCTTTGAACCCATAATCTAGAATCCTAAAATTTACTTTTGCACCCATGCCACACTTAATTATTACTTATATCAAACACTCAGAGCTGGTAATTCATCCTGTAAGATTGAAAACTCTTTTCCATGGACAGAGATCACAGACAGTGTCTCTGTGGCTCTGTCCAGGGGGGTTCCTGACCCCTGCCAGGGTCCCAGACCTTCCAGGGCAGCCAGAGGGAAGCCCTGGATTCCCACACTTATGAGGAGCAGCTGAGGTCACTTGGTTTGTTAAGCTTGGAGGGGACTGAGAAGAGACCTCAGGGTCTGCACCTCTCTCACGGGGGGAGGTGGAGGTGCTGGTCTCCCCTCTCTGGTGACCAACAGCAGGACATGAGGCAATGAAAAGAAGCTGCACTGGGGATGCTGTCCAGTCTGAACGCCGAGAAAAGGTTCTTCACTGAGCAGGTGGCTGGGCACTGGAAGAGGCTCCCTGGGGAAGTGGTCACAGCACCAAGCCTGACAGCATTCAAGGAGGGTCTGCATGATGCTCTCAGTCACACACTTTAGCTTTAGGTAGTCCTATGAGGAACAGGGAGCCAGACTCAATGATCCTTGTGAATCCCTTTGAACTTGAATTATGATGTGATTCTTTATTCATTCTTGGCTGCGCTCCAATGACCGAAGTATTTTTTGCAACATTGTGCCTAAAGCAACACATCTGACTACACCATCCTCTCATCTAACAAAATAATCTCTCATTTTTTCCATCCCTCTCTCCTGCTAGCCCTGAATGACACCTGCCTTTATCCTCCCCCAACAGCTTATTATCACCTTGCATTTAATGGTCTCTGCTGTAACTTATCCACTCCCACTGCACTGCTGCTCTGCCAGCTCTCACCCATTTATTCTCAAATGTCTGATTTCTCCTCCTAACTACAGCTCTTTGCACTCGCCTTTATCAAATTTCTTCTCGTTATTTCAGGCCATTTTTCCTGTGTATTATGGCCACTTCAAATTCTGATACAAACCTCCAAAGTGCCTGAGTGCATTCTCAAGTCACTGCCAACCATGGATTTTTATACAGGCTATTTATTTTACTGCTCCAGCCATTAACAAAGATATGGAAAAATACAGACCCTGAAATAAAATGTGTAGTGGTCTCACAATGCCCTCTCTAGCTTTATACCAATAGCTATTCCAAGCACAATTTTTCTGCTAAATTGTGTTAATTTGCTTCATTTCTTCTTTTCCTTGAAAAAAATGAAAAAGAGTATAGTGAGGCAAAGAAAACATTAACAGCATCAGTTTTCTCTGAATCATCTGTCATATTTTTTTCTAGATCCACTCATTTTTTCACACTTAATCATGTGCCTTTCCTTCAGATCTCCAGAGTTTTCATTTTGATTGATCCTTACAAGCCCTTGCTATTTTCCATTCACATTAGGACACAGCTGATGGGCCATTAAAAAAGCACCTATCTTCCACCTCTCCCAGATGGATCCAGGCATCGACACCCACACTTGCCAAAACTGCCTTTTGAGGTCCTTATTCTGCTTCTCTCATCTCCCTGCTGTCTCCAGAGCACCAAATGCCAACTCCATGGCCACTTCCACCTGAATTACTTCTAACTTTTAAAGTTTTAAGCTTCAAATAAGCCTGACTGCAACCTAGAATAGTTAACTCCAGAGTAACAACAACCCTGTACCTTCTGAAATACAAACAGTCCTCTGGAAAAAATCCTATTAACTGTCTTTTCAAGTCTTCCCATGTTAGGCACTTTCCCAACAGATTCTCAAGTATTGTTTGGAAATACTGGTGGACAAACAATTGAGCACAAGCCAGCCATATGCACTTCCAGCCCAGAAAGCCAAACATGTCCCAGGTTGCATCCCCAGCACTGTGGGCAGCAGATCCAGGCAGGGAATTCTGCCCCTCTGCTCTGCTCTGGTGAGGCCCCACCTGCAGTGCTGCATGCAACTTTGGGGTCCCCAATACAGCAAAGTTACAGACCTGTTGGAGCAAATCCAGCAAATCAAAAATGATCCCAAGGCTGGAATACCTGTCCCTTGAGGAAAGGCTGAGGGAGGTGGGGAAAGCTGGGAAAAGCTCTGGGTAGACCACACTGCAGACTTTCAGTACTTAAAAGGGGTTTACAGTAAACCAGGGGCTGTAGTGACAGGACAAAGGGCACCAGCTTTAAAATGAAAGAGGTTCAGTTTAGATTGACATTAAGGAAGAAAATCTTCATGATGAAGTTGGTGAGACACACAGGAACAGGGTGCCCAGAGAAGTTGTGGTCGCCCTACTCCTGGAAGCATTTGAGGACTAGAGGATATTTAACAATCCTTTCCAACCTAAAACATTCTGTGATTCCCAAGCTTTGGAAATACACCCTTGGCTCTCAGCATAGTGCCCCCAGCCTTTCCTGAGTGACAAGATAGGTCTCTGATCCAGTGCTGCCGTTTATCTCCAAAGTCACTGAAATGCACATCAATCAGTTCTGACACATCCTGACGCTGAGCTCCTCCTGTGTATTCCTCACACGGGTGTACAGACGCTTTAGCTTCACATGCTCATTCTCTCTCCTGGATATTACAGTCCCAGCTCCCATGAATAATTCATTTACATCAATGAAGTGCTACAATCTGTCAGGACACAGTTTCATAGCAGAAGCCAAGACAGAACCCAGAATTTCAAGTCCCTCCACCAGCTGGATTTGAGCCATAAAGACTAGAAATAAGAATGGATTCTTCTCTCTCTTTTGGACAGTAATGCTGTTTAGGAGCCACAAATCTGTCTGAAAGTCCAGCTGCAACTAGCAACCTTCCCTGAAGAAAGGCCCTGAGCAGTCAGTGTTTATGACCAACCAGCCAACCAACTTTTCCCTACAAGTTGCCAAAACACAACCTTGGCAGAAGCCTGGCCAGCTGTTCAGAAGGCCTCAGAGAAATCAAAACACTATTGATACCCAGGTAGGATAGCCATTGCTGCAAAAGTTCACATGAAGAAATATAACAGGATACCTCCCTCCCCCAGTCTGCCCTCCCCAAAAGAAAGAACCAAAAAACCCCAAACCAGACTTACTGCAGTGCCAATGTCATTGTTGCTACTAAATCCTGTAATCACACAAAACTGCTTCAGGGCTCTGTATCTTTGAGAAAACTTCAAGACTACACAAAACATAACAGTTACAGCAACAAGTCTTATTTAAGCTCTATATAATGTCAGGGTGACCACAAGTTGGAGATTGTGTCTTTACAGATGTCATCAAATTCAAATAAGAAGACAATGTTAATTCAACATCCAGACAAGCTTGTGCTAAGGTAGATTTATTAAGCCTTTAAGTACCAGTGTTACCAAGTGTCCTTCATGAATCAAAAGCACCATGGTCTGTTCCTGTGTTACACTTCACATCCACCATCTCTTGGCCAAAAATACGTATTTTAGTTCAGTATTATTTCTTGAACTAATGTTCAAAATGCAACGTGTCCAAATACAACCAGAATTGATACTTCTGGTCCCTAAGGCTGAAATCAATTACCAGCTGCCAAGCTGATTTGCCTATTTATGCTTACTGACAAACACCCTGTGCTCCTCTCTGGCTATTTGGCACTTCAAATTTGGAAGTTTCTGAAAGCGGAACTCAGTCATGCACAAAGGTACAGAAGGATTTTTACAAAGGTGTGTGCCATGCTATTACCCATCTCCACAGTGCCACTGATCTGTTTTGGGGTCCTTTCAGCTGGCAATGCTCACCTGAGAGACTGAAACCAGGAGTGTCTAAGGGTCTCTGTTGCTCAAATGAGCTCCTGAACTGCATCTTACAGGGCACCTTTTCTCTGCATCCTGGACATGAGCAGCAGGTGAGTATGTAACAATGAGACAGATGAGATTTCTAGCCAAGGGTGTCAGATGCATTTATGTGGATTTTTATTTATTTATTTATGCTGTGATCAGCATCCCACAAGCGCTACTATTTTGCTGAGACTCGGACCTGGACATTTCTCCCCTACTTTTAGAGTTAAGGTGGTTTTTTTAGGTATTACAGAGCACTACTTAAAAACATGCCTTTTTAAGAGGAAGGGAAAAGTGGACAGAGGTTTTAAAATTCAGATCAGTATCATCCATGCTGCTGCTACTACAAATTCTGATCTTAGTATTTATCCAAATAAGAGGCTGAGGGATGAGGAAAGACATGGACAACACTGGAGAAAGAAGAGTCAAAAGAGAACAAACAGCATGGACATTCTGAAGCCCAGGAGCATTACTCCAAATCCTCAACTAAGCCAGGACATGATCACAACTGCTGCTTATGGGGTTCCAGGAATCCTGATCCCCACTATCCATCTGGGAGAATAAACATCACAAGTAATGGGCTGTGAAACAATGAGGACTTTTCCTTGGCACTCCTGGCAGAGCTGCAGCCCAAGAACTGAGTCTCACTGCTGGAGCCATCAGATGCAGCCAGACTTCTGCAGGGTTTGGCAGGCACAGGATCTGTATAAAATGACTGCCATGTTACCTCCCTCTGAAATTTCTTGTTTGTCATCTAGATGAGACTGCAAGCATCTTTACACTGTGTTTTAAGCATATAATTAGGAATATATAGTATACAGTAGGCCCTTACTTAGCAAATGGTGATGATATAATTAAATTCCATGAACAAGGACCTGAACAACTGGAAATTTGTATTTTCGAGTTTCTGTATATAATGCCTAGAGGCAGAAACTGCTTTTATGATAGAAAGAAAAGTGTCATGTATTACTCAGTGTAAAATTGATCTGAAGTATTTGTAATCTACCAACATTAGCTCCCTCAGCTCCCCAAAAGGAATATGTTTGTTAATTATCCTAGGAGATCAAAAGGACATATAGAGTGAAAATTCTTTTAGAAGAGGAATCTAATTTAACAGCCAAATAAAATTCACTCTCTGGTTACCTGAAGTTGGGCAAAAAAAGCAAAGTACCTATAAAGTATGTATTTAAAGTGTAAGAATATGGTATTTTGGGGGGCCTTATCCTGTAGATCATATTTTTATACTGGGGATTGATTCTGTACCAGTTCTGAACATGGGACCAGTATTTTTGCTCTGCTACCTTTCATGGTTCTTCACTAGGAGTTAGCCCAAAGGAAGCAGGACAAACAGGACAATTAATTTGTGGAGCCCACGTGGAAGAGGTGGGAAACTATCTTCCAGCTTTAAATTAAGACTTTGTTTTTAAAGACAATACTCTGTAGTTTAGAAGCATTTATGGATCTATTGGAAGTTCCAGGCATCATCTGTGTAAAGGAAGTGTGGTTAGATCATCACAACAGTTTAAGCTATAGCTAGAACTTTAAAACAAAGAGGAAAGCTTTGTTAATTTTTTACACTTTGAGGTTCCTACCCGATTTAGAGACATTTATACTCAAATTATCCCTCTGGAGAGGGTGAGAAACACTCATCCAAAATCCTGCAGTATGGCAGAATTAGGTATAGCCCAGCCCTGAGTTAATGATCATCTAATCTGAATACAAAAAGCTATTGAGAAGCAGGTTCCAATGCTTCAAACAATGCTTCAATTCAGGGCAGACTGTTCTGACTCCAGGAGCTTTCATCTGTGATGTTTCATCAATATATGGATTCTTAATCTGCATAATCTTTAACTTGAGTAAGTTTTCATTCAACAGTGAAGCTAAATAAAGACATTAGGTAATAATTTAACAACTTAGCTCAGATTTAACATCCAAGAACAGATTGTAACCAAGCACCATTCCAATCCGACAGCAAAAGCAAGGCAAAGTAACACAAACAGGTTTATATACACACACACACACAGTATCACATAACTGGTTTGAAATAGGAACCAGTTTCCAGGGGTTATGAGCTTCTTCAATGTCCTTTTGTTTCAATGGGAACTCTGCACACTGTTAATAAATTACTGATGCCATACAAACACCTATATCCAAAAGTCAGCTGGTGATTCACCTAAAACTGTCCTCCCCCACCTCCCAAACAACAGCAACTGGCAACAAGAGCTTCTGTTTCCCCAGATTTAGCCAAGCTTCTCTTTATACAAAAAACAAGAAGTAAAAAATGAATACAGAATTTTAAGAGCTGAAAGAATAACTGCTTTCATAAGAAACTCAGAGATGTGACACAAAAGAAATAAGACTGAGTCTGCATATAAAATTATAGGTTGATGTTAATTATGTAGATTAAAGTCACAGATGATGTCTTGTATGAAATCATGTTGAAAAAAACAAGTTTCAAGAAAGCTTTACTATGAAAATTAAATTAAATCTGGTCAAGTTAGATGAATTTTGTTGCTTTAGCAACTGTGAAAATACTACTTCACTTTAAATGCATTCAGAATTCCAAATTCCCAATATGCAAAATTTTCAAACTTTAAGTAGTTTACTACAGCTATAGCTGTTCTCTGGAATGAAATATTAGCCCTTGTAACAAAGAAAATAATCCCTTCTCCATTTTTAATTTTTTTACATAAAGGATGAGAAGTGCTCTCAAAACAAAATCAATTTACAATTTTAGAAGGTTACTACAGATAAAAATGTACATTCCTTTTTCTTTGTGACTACATATTAAGCAAGACTGTGCCTAAATTCAGAGAATGCTCCATGTTTTTACTGCAAAAGCATTACATGTTGCCATATTTACACAGGAGAGTCTGAAGGTGTAGCTCAGTGGCATCAATCTTCACATTATGAGAAATGGAAAGCAGTTGTTCAGCTGCACTTAGGCTGTTGCTTCCTTGCACCTGGAATCCAGTGAGAACTCATCCTGACCTTTCATGTTTCCCTGAAAAATCTTCCCTACACTTTTGTATAAACCAACAGATGCTGGCGATGAACAGCTCTTCAGGTCTTTCATTGACTATAAAAAGCAGGTTTTCTTTAAATCAATAGTTTAATAGTTATGCTAAATACAGATTTTGCCACATTTCTTGCTTGTAATTCAATGTAATGCTTCTGGGTACCTCAGTCATCCTCTTGCTGATTTCTTTTCTGTCAACAGAACAGGAGAGTTCAGAATGTTAGGACACAGTTATCTGAAGTAAGAGTACCAATAAATCATGACAAGTGTTCCAGATACAATGGATTAGACAGTGACTGCACTTCTAAGTCATTTTTTGGAACAGTAAGAGATATTTTTCCAGCAAAAGGAACAGAGCAATATCAACCCTCTCTCTCTCATCCCAAACTTTATTTCCAGTTAAAGAACAAGATTTTCCTAGTCCATTAACTCATGGACTATACAAGAACCAGAAAACATCATGGTGGTGGCATGAATCAGAGATGCAGATGCAGGTAATTTGCCTTCCTTTCCCTGCCTTACAAAGATACCATGTTTTCATGTCACTGTGCATTAAAAGAACAAAGAAAGCAGACTGAAAAAGGAACAACTCTATCATTGTTTTTCCTAATATATTTGTCTTGTAACTTTTAAAGAAAAAAGTTGAAAACATTAAAAGTTAAAAGCATTAGCTCCAGGCATTCAAAAAACACACTTCCATTCATATTTATATTTCAATAAGAAAGGAAACAACTCAGTTCTTCAGTAAGATTTGTAAAATTACATTCATTGCTTGCCACAAAAATAAAATTATTTAAGCAAAGTGAGAGCAGTAAAAAGCTTGCCCTTTATCACTTCAGAAACAATCAACCCAACAATACATTGTGTGATTGCTTCATACATTGCTTTTTCTGTAATTCTGTACACTTTGTTAGTAACAAAAACAGAGATCCAGGGACTTTGGTGGTTCCATTTGACAAAGGTGGAAGGTCAGAGATTTTTTTCTGCTACTTCTTACCAGTTTAAGAAAGTCAATCAATTTGTGAACATCCTCTCCTGTGGAAAGGTCCACAAAGTCCTTGGGCAGTCGGTAGCTCAGGTAGGGACTGGGCTGGACGGTGACTTTGCTGTTGGTACAACGGAACACTGGATAATCCTTTGGAAAAGGAGATAAGAGCAGTGGACATGAATATGAAATGTTTCTGGGACTCCTCCGTGAGACTGAGTCACGCTGCCAATGAGTTTATTTGGCACTCACTCAACTAAACTTGCGCTTTCTAAAAATTGTAGCTTTCTTGTAAAACCTCTGCCCACTTAGAAGCAATTTGAAATGTCAAACATGTTAAACAGTCAAATAATGGCTTTCATTACCTCACTTTAAAGTTTCTACAGTGTATCTGTTATTAATGTATTTAATAAATTCATGCTTATGACAGTGCTGTAATAATGGAACTATAAGGAACTTTGGGCAATAGGATCTAGATACATATCTGGATAGAGAAAAATTTTTTTGATAGAATCCCTAAACTTATCTTCACAGTTTCCTTCTTTAAACACATTTGCAACTATAACCTTAATGAAATTATAATTTAAGTTTTCCATCCAATTTCCATCCAAAAAAAAACTCTATAAAAGGGCCAAAAATATCTCTAAATGCTGAAATGTAGCAACAGGTTTTGGAGAATGATATAATTTTCAGTTCAACACATTGACATGCCATGCAATTGCCAGCTGTACTGCAATAAACAGCTTCATTTTAAGAAAGATCAGCAACTTTACACCAGATTATGTGACTGGATGTCAGATGCAACATGAAAAAAAGTTATTCTGCTTTTCATCCACGATTGAACTAAAGAAAACTGTGCAAAGCATCTGGCAACGAGAAAAAGAAATCCCAGACTGAAAATTCATGTGTCCCAGAGACAGCTCTAGAATTGGGAGTGTGTTCTAACAAAGAAGACAAATATTTTAGCAGGAGGGTTCATGGAATGGGTTTTCATACAGCAACAGCCCCATGGTGAGACAGAAGCAATGGCCTGAAGGACAGCCCGGAGTGGGGTTTCCCTGTCAGTGTGTTATGGAAAGGGCTAACTCTCAAATGTTAAAATCAGCTCAATGAAGTTTGTTGTTTCAGTGACCTCTAATGCAGTTAACAGCGAGGAAATAAAGGAAAGAAAATAACCAAGTGTTTCCCAAGATGCACTAACACACCACTTTCTATCTCCTACCCAGCTACCCAAGGATTTGCTAAGATGTGAGGACATTGTCTCAAGATGCAAAAAAAGCTGGAATACAAAAAATGAAGACTCTTCCTCCCTTTCTGTATTAATGGGGAGTTACTTCTTTTTGCAGAGGAAATGCTGCTTGGAAGAGGGATGGAAAAGCCTTGTTCTGCAAGTCCTGGGAGTTCAACCAGATGACAAAGCTTTGCTAAGGGTATTCCAGATGAGGAAGAGACATAAGTTAAGCTTCTGCTTGTCTCCCCCCAAGCATAAAACTGGAGATGCAGGAAACTGCATCACAGATATCAAGAACCAAGTAGAAATTTAAATGATAATATAGAAAAGTAATAGATTTAAAAAAAAATTGAAAGGAATGCATCAAAACTGTGTAAAAGCAAGTTTCAGGGCATCTTCTTTGCACTGGGGTCAAAGCTGCAATATGGGCTTGTACTGTTTGAACTAAAATTTCCCCTGCAGGTCTCTAAAACTAGCAGGTGATACTTGTTGAGATTAACTATAAGGTAGATTCTACTTACAGAGAGTTTACATTTCACAGGAGCTTAATTTACTTCAATGGGATTTGCATCACAATTTGATTGCAACAGCAAAATAAAGAAAAAAATAAGGCCATAAATCCTGCTGGATGTTATTCAGCCTCTCTCACCTGTTCTGTTGCTTCCCCTTCACTCTGGTCTCCTTTCAAGTTTTTTCCAGAGGTGAGTTCTTCCCATGTAAAGAGCAGGGAGTCTGTTACTTCACCAAATGGGTTAAAATCTATTAACCAAATCTTACCCTGCAAAGGAACCACAGACAAATTAAAACAAACCACAGAACTAAAACAAAGCAAAAAAGAGGAATACAAACAAAAAAAATATCAAAATACACATATACTCATATTATTGTAGTATGCTTGGTCTTAACATAAAAAGATGTCAAAATTGAAACTACCTGGTTTTCTAAACGAGGTTTTAGATATTCTAAAATCCTTTGCATTATAGAGTTTTATATCACAGCAAGCTATCATGTACTAATTTACTTTGATTTTTTTTAAACAGAAGATCAGACAGAGCTAAAATAAACTGAATTTAGTTCTATGCAAGGTGTTTTCAGATGAGCCCACCGAAGTTATGGCTAATCCCCAAGATCCCCAGAGAGAATGAACAGGAAATAGGGGAAAGCACTAATCAAAAACCACAAAAAAAAAAAAAAAAACCCAAACCCAAAACACAACCAAACCCAAAACATGACCAAACAAACAAAAAAACCCAAACTGCCCACATAGGGATTTTGCTTTCCATGAAAAAACACCTCAGCAACACTGTACTATCCAGCAGTCTACAAAAATCGCTGCTCTTGATCTTAGAAGGGACCCTAAAAACAGAGAGCAGGGTCTGCAAAATGTTAGTGGAGCTCATGAAACATCAAAGATGCTGTACACACATAGATAAATAAAGAATTACTTAAAGGCATTTTTAAGTCATTACTAGTAGTCCACACTAGTTTCTACCCCATCTTTAACACATCTGTGTTCCAAACAGTTGTGGTAGGGTGCACAACAACACAACTGCTTTACAACCGAAAAAAGAAAAAGGAAAAAAGAAAAAAGAAAGCAGAGACTAACAAGATGTATTAGGAGTAACAGACATGTGGGGGAGGAAGAAATAGTCTGTGCTCCTTGAGTCACTTCAAGATACAACCCCCAGCACAGGCCCATTTTCTCCTGCCCAAAGAACTATAAACTATTCTAATAAAACAAAACATTGTTATAAATTATAAGGAAATATGACTACAGATGCTAGTAAAGATGTGCAAAACCAATATTATATCTGGATGAAATCAGTTCTATCAAACAGGGAAGGAAACAGTTGCAGTAACATAAGCAGGGCTGAAGAGTTTTATTGTGTTTATTAAAAAGATCAACTGGAATTGGAAAACAAAGCTGAAATTGTGTAGCTACTAAACATTCATTTGCTTTCTCCTCTTTTCCTTCATTTCTGAAGGATCTTCTTGCTTTAAAAGATCTTGCCTATCTCGATACAAACAGCAAATACATTCAATTATTTACACTACAGCCATCTGGTTTCTAACACACAAAGATGCTTTTGAAGCGTCGGCAGAGAATAACACGGAGACTGCCTCCCCCACCCACGCCACCTGAGCTATCCCACAGGCACTGACACACTGTGGGACTGTAAATGATGGGAAGCTGTGAGCAGAAATGTTCTGGTGCCTCTGTCAGCATCCACAGTGAGCTCCTCGTGCAGGTGTGGGGAGTCCCAGCGGAGATGAAACCAGTGGTTATGACCTGCAAGCTGGAGCTGGGCCAGCAGCCCAGTAGGGAGAGTGTGGTTGCACACAGGCTTTCACAGGTGTCTGGCTCAGGGCAGGTCCACGGGGAACAGCTCTCACAGAACACATTTTAAAAAGCCAAAGCACAGAAACAACAGTGCTGAAACCAGACAGCTACAAAAGAAACTACAAACTGGGGGACACAAACCTGAGTGGTTTCTTGTTTGTTCTGGAAGGGTGAGCAAGCCCAGATCTGCATGGTTGAGCTGCAACACCTCTGAACTAATATTGGCACCACCAGAGCAGAGAGCCAATGGGGCAAGCTCTGCTGTCATTTCCCAGCTCTGGTCCTCCTCAAAAGGCTGTCACAAATTCTCATTATAAGCAATCTTTTACTTTTCCTAATGGGGGTGTCTTGTCAGCTCCAAGGCAGCACGGGGAGGAATCTGTGGGTTTAGATTCATTCTATCACTCTGGAAAAACAAGCTAATTAACCAATTTAATCACAGGCAGAAGCAATGGCTGACAAAGTTCATTCAGCAGTTCAGAGAATCTTTCCTTGCATCAGAAACGTTTATACCTAATACTTCCCTATGAAAGGCTTTCACAGAAATTCCTCTTCAGCCCAAATACATCCAGCTCAGCTTTTTCACAGGAACATTAAGATCACTTCTCTAGAGAATAAATGTACCCTGGAAAAAACTGAAAATTGATTTTGAAACTACTGAAAGCAACATGTTTTTTGTGAGCACCCAGCAGTGTTCCTCAACCCCTGCAGGCAGCAGTGCAACAGCTGTTTCCTTGAGATGGTCTTAAATCTGCACTGAGCTTTGATAGCTGCAAATTGATGACAAGTGGCCAACCAAAGTAAGTATCTCTTTCCAGGGCTCATTAAAAGGAGTGTATATAACCCTGGGTGAGTAACCAAACTGCCTTTTCTTAAGATTAAATTCTCTCTCAAGTCTTACATGCCCTGTCATGATTTAAATACAGTTTCAGATAACTTGCACTATGTATCTAAAAAGCAGTAGTAAGGCTATTTATCTGCTATCTTTTGCCTGCTATTAGTAATCTTTGTCATACAAGACCAGAAAAAAAAATTGTGTGGAGAGGAAAAAAAAAATTCCCCTACTTGTACTACATGGTGTTTTCTTCTCATCCTAAAAAAAGGAATCAATAGATTTACAGCACTCTGTCAACTTCATGCCTTATTTTGCTAAGGCAGTAAGCAGCAGGGCACTGAAAGGAAGTGCCCATGACAAAACCTGTTGTTTAAAGGAAGTCAAAGACAGATAAAATGAGAACTGTTACATCTCCCTAACTCCAGCTGCACCTTCTTGCACAATGACAATGCTCACAAGGCACAGACACAAGCACTGGTCTGCTCTTTAACAAGAGCTGTGAGCTAGTAGCAGTCCAGAGCCCCTCCCTGCATTGCTCTGCCTTACCACAGCGACTTCTTTTGAACTTGGTTTGCTGTTCACACCTGGGACACAGCAACGGGCAGACTCTCAGGCTTTTGTGAACTCCCCCTCCAACTCAGTGAGCAGGACCTGTGGAGCCAACTCCAGACAGTCTCTAAAGCAACTGAAGTGAGCACGGGGAGGAGACTGCCGTCATTTACAACAGTAACAACAACTTGCTTCTCCAAGCTGAATATTTTGAGTTGAAAGGATTTAAAACAAGCAGACAGTGAACATTTTTCTCCTTCTGTAGGTGAGGTTGCTGTGCAACCAGCCTGATGAGGAGCACGGGCTTTGGAAATTAATCATGCTCACAATATTCTTTTGCTGCCTGTAACTCACACGCCAAGGGAGCGATGAATAACACAGTTGCAAACCACAATAGTAAGTGTGAAAGGAGCAGCATCTGACACACAAAGGGCTAGCTGGCGGTTTACAAGACCTGAGGGTAGAAGGAAGGGAGAGAAATCTACAAACAGATATATTTTATCTTGACATATGAAGAAACACTGCTCATTTGAGATACCACAGGCTGAACCCTTTTACTTAAATAATTTCTCTTCATGCCTCAGCTATGAGGCAGAGCACCCAACGGCAGAATCTGGTTCAGTGCTCAAGTGCTGCTCCTCATTTTCCCTGACAGCATCCTCACGTCTGTTGATCTGAGCCTGGGCAGGTAATTTCTATTACAGCATAGCTGCTCTAGCCCACAGCCTCGTTTTAGGCACCTACATTAAAAGCTGGGCTGAGAAATGGTACAGTCATTGTTTTCCACATGAGACACATTCCTGTTTTATAAACTATGGCACGATTTACTGTTATACAATTACAAAATAGTTCAGCAACATTCAAAATGAGAATCAGGACTTATTTCCAATACACTCAACTCTAATAAAGACTTTCTCCAATCAAGTCCTTCAAGCACAATTCATCTGACCAAATATTTCTCCCCACTCACACTAGGAGAACTCAAGGTTACTAACTCTGATACTGGCACCTCCATACAATTATTCAGGTTGGAAAAGTCCTTTAAGATCATCAAGTCCAACCCTTAGCCCAGCACCTCTGTGTTCACCCCTAAACCACACCCTAAACTACACGTCTTTCAAATAGTTGAGGTGGGATGCTTCTTCCCAACTCCATCACTATCTGGATGTTGAGGGTTAGGATCTGCCTAACTCTCAGAACCACGGCTGGAGCAGCTTGAAAAGAAAAAACTGGCTTCCATCTGTCATAAACTCGGCACACCACATTCACACTCTCTTTGGACAATTATCCCTTCCTATCCTAAACTTCCAGATATGAACCATTTTCCAATCTCGCAAGGATAATATGAGGAAATATTAAAGATACTTTTGATGAGTTAAAATGCTGTAGTGAAAAAACAAATACAGGGAAAGAGAAATAAAGCCCATGGAAATATCTGTCTTAAAAGAAAATGCCCCATGTTTGAAAGCTATTTGGACCATGGCCTTAATGAAAGAGTCAATATCTTGAATTGGAAGGGATCCACAAAGCCACTGAGTCCAACCCCTGGCCCTGCACAGAACAGCCCCACAAATCCCACCATGTGCCTGGGAACACCACCCATAACCTTAAGCTTTAATTTTCAGTCAGCCCTGAACTGATCAATCAATAGGACTTGAAGACCACTGTAGATCCCTTCCAACTGAAATAGTCTATTTTACTCTAAATTACTGTAGCAAGGACTCTGATGTCATAACAAAAACTAAGTTGCCTCTTGTAGATTCAAAGAACTGAGAAAATTGCAGTTGAAGCCTAATCTCCATGCTTTAGAACAGACAACTTCTCTGGAAGATATTAACTAAATAATTATATCGCTGGCACAGACATATTTACACCCCTAATCCTATTATTCCCCTACTGTAGACAGCATTTATCATAGAAAAAGACCTGTGGAACAGAATAAAATCGAGTAGGTTTTGCTTGGTGTTTTTTTGTTTGGTTGGAGTTTTTACTTTAGTGGTATTTTTGTTTGTTTGGTTATTTTTTACAGAATCAATTCTAGGAAGGCAGAGCTATTATTTGCTTGATCTTTGCAGCATTTCAAGTTTTCACAGAAGAAACAATTATATACAACCTATTGTTCACTTACCCTGCTGTCTCTGTACACATCAAAAACAACTGAAAAGGAGAAGAAAATGTTAATTGCAAAAGATAGATAATTTCAAAGAAGATATCTAAATCTGAATAAATACTTGTGTACACAGCACAATCTGCAAAGTCAATATGTCTAATGAACTGCAAGCCAGAACTGGGTATACTCAAGAACTATTGTTAATGCACTGGGAAATCAGCTGCTGGGTTTTTTTCCATTTAATGCTGGTTTCTTCTGTTGATTTTTCTCCCATGAAGAATATTTGATAAACTCTTAGCCCAGAGAGCTTATCTTTGACATTACTGCTGTTTTGTTTACAGCAGAACAGAGACGTTTCAGGGAAGGATCAAGACTTCATTGTATTGGACATTGCACAAACATTTAATAAGAGAAGGTTCCTGCTCCACAGACATTAGGATTTCAGCAGCTAACAAGACAAACAGGTTGTAGGAACAAAGGGTTCGGTGGCAGTGAAATGGCCATGTTTGATGTCACCCAGAACAGACACAGCACACCTAATTAATATCAACAAATCCTTTAAACAACCCCCTTGCCACTCAGTGACTAACTCAAAGCTGCCTTGCCTGGCTCCACTGTTGTTCCTCCCCTTGGCTTAATTAAACACGTATAATGCAGCTTTCTGTATATTCAGCTTTCCATCAGCTTCTGTTCTGGATGGTTAAACAAATCTTTGAGCTGTCTTTCTTTTGAGCTAAGGAAATCAACAGGGAAGCATTCAGGCATGGCTACATGCAAAAGTTGTATCAGTTTAGCAGGAAGAAAGGAAAAATGGAAAAAAAAAAGATTTAGAAAAGCCTCAGACGAGTGCTTTATTATTGTTTCCTTCACTAGTAAGGGAATATTTCAGCTCGGAGATTTCCCAATACATGTGGATAAACTAAATTCAGGATATGACTGCAGAACACTTGAGTGTCAGGAAGCTGCCTGTCAGGAACAGGGATGTTGACTGATCACATCCATGCATGTAAAGCTTAACCTGACATTTCATGTGAAGTTGGCTGGGCTAAGGGCAAACCACAACTCCGCAAAGCCAAAGCCAGTCACGTAGCTGGTTTTTACCATGCAGCCTAAAAATCCACACAGCTTTTGCACAAGCTGGGCTGCGTCAATGTCAAAGTCACTCCAGGATTAAGTGCTCTGCTCTCCCAGGAAGACAAGTCCTCAGTGGCTAAGCCAGTCATCAATGCAAAGGGGGGTACAGGATTTCTTCTCCAGCTGTTCAACTGAACTTAGTGCCTGCACCACATCCTCTCCATAGTCATAGCCTTTGTATCTGAGGGTTTCTATAGTAAGGCCTGTCAGCTTAAAGCAAGCCCATGGCAATCACTGAGGCTAATGGTATTTGTTGGGATTCACACAGCTGGAATTCAGACTGATTGCACTCTGGTGACTGGTTCAGGACAGTCACAAACACTGAACAAGAAGAAAACCTGAATTATTCCCACTCTCCAAGCAGGAGTGTCCCGTGCCAGTGAGACTGTAGTGAAACTTCACCAGAAACTGCTCTAAACAGAGGGAAAGCCAAAGCTCAGCTCTGCACTATCAACACCTCCAGAGCACTGCTCTTACTGGGCTCTTATCAAAGGTATTTAGAAGGTTCTAACATAATTTAGAAGTATTTATAAAGCATTCACCCATCTGTTATCCTACTGCTCTGACTCTGCAATGCTTCAGCTGCTCTGACTCAACTCTTCCATCTGGAGATGCTACCAGACCAACTGGAAAAAGCAGACCAAACAGCATCAAAATCCCCAATGAAAAAAGAAGTCAGAAAAAAAACTGTAATACCTTTCCTTTTAAAAGCAAACAAACAAGCAAACCCAGATTTTTATTGTTAACAACACATATGCTACCAGGCAGTGGATCAAAGGAGATGATGGGGGATAAATGCAATGTGGTTAAAAAAAAACCACCCACAAAACCACAGAAAACATTTTCTTCATGGCATTTCTCTGCAGATGGACCAGCATTTAGTGCCTAAGAATAAAAGGTTAACAAACCTTCATCCCAGAAGGTTGCCCTGAAACCTCCTTTTCCCTCAAGGCAACTCAGATGGCACCCTTTACATAAGATGACATTTCAGACCTCTCAGTTCACCAGACAGCCATTTCAGAGCCTAAATCTAGGCATCAATTTCCAAAAATAGTGCCCTGAATTCTTATCTATCAGTTGATTACATACCAGCTAAAATTACATTGAAACACAGAAGAAAATTAAAAGGCAGTAATCAGAATGCCAGATCTATATGACTGATCATACTTCAAAATGTAATGGACTTATTAAATTAATGTACTATTCTGCTGGTCTTCTCCAAGCAGCAGTTCATGAGAACTTCCCTGGACTGAAACAGAGCAGCTTTGCAGACTCAAATGATTAAGAATTTCAATATAACAGAAACTGGCACTTGAAGGTACCTTTTTCAGACAGTTAGAGAGGACAGATCTATTTGACTGTTCTGGTGTCTCAGTAAAACAATTAATATAATGTTAAAAACCTACCCAAAGGTTGACTTTTAAAAGCATTAGACATGACAATAAAATTGCCAGAAAATTCTTATGTTTATGGGTTTTTACTAAGCTGAGGTTTGCTCCATATCAGACCCAATTTAAATTTCTTCATCATGTTTTTCACTACTATTGATCACCCATTACAATGCAACACCATTCAATTCTCCCTAAACCACGTTAGAAAACTATTTCAAATCAAATTTGCAAAGGACTTCACATTTAGAGAACAAGGCAATTTACTTGGACTGATTAGGTGTATCAAATACTGGGGCCTTTATTCAAAGGTTTTGGCACCTAACCTGGTGTGCATTGACATTCTAGAAGAATTAATTAAAACTTATTTAAAAGAAATTTAAAAATCCTTTATTAAAGGAATACATCAATAATTTAGCAGCAAACATCTAACAACACCTTTATAAACAAGTATTCTTCTCACTACTGAATGTCTTTTGTCAAGGATCTCCTAGCCCACTTTTCTGGCGTAAAAATTATCTTAAAGTATAAGGGGGAAAAGCTTTTTTAAAAAAGTTATTATGCCTTTTGAAGGGATCTTCCACTCATTTCCTGTATTTTCTTGGGGAGTTCCAGCCTATTCCTTCAGGGTTTTTTGTTGCCAATGTAATGCCAAACTTTTGCTGCTTGACCTGCTGTAGCCACAAGAGCTTTCAGACACTCCCAAGCTAAAGAGAATCAAGCCCTGTGAAAGCAAGAGCAATGAAGAGAGAGATGCATACCCACAAATACCCTCCAGATACTTACAGTCTTCATCCAAGAATTTATATTGTATGTGTTTCTTGAAAAACTCCTGTATGGACCTACAGATCTCCTCATGTTGCTTAGAGATATGATCATAGTACTGGGTGTAGTCCCTCTGTGATATACCTGTCAATAATTTCAGGTAATTATAATTATAAAGAGCTCTAGACATGCAAAAAATCCAAACAGGAAAAAAAAAAAAGCAGTTATCAGACACAGAAGATGGGGTTTTCCCAAGTTTCTACCATTATTAGTGACTTACTGTTTAGCTTTATTCTGCTATACTTAAAGTACTTCCATTAGGAATCTCTCCCTTGAACAGCTCTGTCCAGAATTTTGTGAACCTCATTTTATATGAACACACTTCGACTATTTTAAAGTGAATATCAGGAGGTAACTTGCCTGTGTTTAAGTTTCCAGCTCCCATCTTTTCCTTTCAGTTTTATTCCCTTTGGTTACTCTGGTCAAAAACCTTGTTCTGCACATCACACATAGGCACCACAATTTGGAACCATGAAATGCCACGGGGGGAGGCTAAGCTTGCACATTGGCAAAGATGATACTTGGATACCACAAATTCTCATTTAACTGATTTTTTTTTAAGTGTGGAATAACATGTGCCTGTTTGATAAGGCACTACAGGTGAATCCCTAAGTCCCCAAATCAGTAGGATGGCATGCAGGCCAGTACCTTAGTGCTCCCATTTGCTCCCTCAAGAGTTTTCTTGCCTACGTAGACAAACCACCCCTCCTACAAATTCTTAATTTCATGCATTTGTCTACAAGACACTGGTTTGAAATGACATCAACAGGATTATACACTTGCATGCATCTTGAGTGACAAGAGTTCTCACACAGGATATGTGTCAACATAAAATATTGCAATACCCTGCTTGACTAATGTCAAATCCAAGACCTGCCCCGTCACTGCAGAATGAGTAATTCAGGCTATTTACATACAAAAAGAGACAGAATTCCCCACGGAACATGTATCAGTGACCTCAGTTTGCTGTTTTAACCATATACAAAACACAGAGTTCTACTGTAAGAAAATTCTGACTAGCACCAAAGATATGCTCTTTTTTAAAAAGTTCATATAAAAAGTTTGTGATGTCAGTGGAACTTTGAATTTTTAATACCACTGCAAAGCTTAACTCGAGTCTAAAAAACAAAAGCCAAAAGATGACAGCATCTAAGGGATGCAGATGTGTAACTGGAAAATCATTCATTATGCTGCAAGTATCATTCCTTAGTTTGACTGACAGGCTTATTAATTTTAAGAGTATGGGAACATATTGTGAAAAACCTTGGAACTATCTTCAGAAATGCAGCTGGAGTGCTAGCTAAAAAAAAAAAAAAAAATCCCATACTGGCAGATATACTAGGTTTCAAAACCTGGCCATGAAATGTACAGAGTGCTTAATTATCCAGCATAAAAATGCTTTGTATCTCTGGCAGTTATGGTGTTCCAGCATCACAAAGCAAGACAGGATTCAGCTCTCCTCCCTTCAAAAAGCTCTGTCAGGAGCCATTAAGCAATATAGACTTAATGGGAAATTTCTGCTATTAAGAAGATAAACTCTTGTTACATAGAGCTGTAATACACTTGCAACTGGCATAAATTGAGAGAAAATGGGAAGATGAGCATAGGAACACCAGAAGGAACAGCAAAATAAAAGGGCTTAGGTGAATGGTGTGTGTTGACAGCACCTGCATTAGCACAGCTCAAATATCTGTGTGCAGCTCCAGAGGAAACCCAAATCAGGAAATGAAGAACAAGGAGTGTGCTCCTAAAGGTTCACAGAGGTGGGACTGGGTGGAGCAACAAATTGCTGATGGCTCCCAACAGGTACAAAAAGGCACAGCCAAAACAAGCCCACACTCACCATGCTAAGACAGGAGAAAGAGTGAGAACTACACAGCCAATACCCCTGGCCTTCCATATCATCACAAGGAACCCTGGACAGACCACTTGTGGATATGGAGCTTGGGGCTTGTGGATATGTAGACATTAGAGAGGCAAAATGAGCAAAAAAAAAAAAAAAAAATAATCACTTTCCTTCCTGTAGTCTGTATTTGCTCCATCACTGCTATAACACTTCCTTGTTAGAAGAGTTTAGACAGAATGATTCAACCTTGCACAGAACAAATGTGCACTAATCCTGAGCTATTTGAGTTTCTGCTCATCTCTAAAGGTTTCATGGTAGACCACACCAAAATCAAATTTCAGAGTAGTAATTACTCTGAAATTAAACCCCTCAATCAAGCACCTGTATGTGCACTGGGCTTCTCATTTCCTGCTATAGTCAGCAGAGAATAGTCAACACAACCAGAGGAGTAAAACTGAGCTAAATTTACCCTAAATTACCCTAAATTTACCATACTCAGCTGTCTACAACACATGCTCTAGCCCAGTCTGCCTGTTCTCCAGCTGCCAGAGGTCTCCCAATGCACCCACGAGCTCTGTGCATGCTGTGGATGGCTACCCTGGCTCTTCAGTGCCACTTGAAATGTTTTACATTTAGGATTCTGCATCTGAGCAACAGAACAGGCTCTAACTAAGCTACACTGAATTTAATATGAACTCAAGACACCTCCTACACCTGTAGAGATGTTCTGAACTCCCCAACTTTCTACATAGGGTCATGTATTTGCAGCACAACACACAACTGCCTCTGTATTCATTCTGCAAGCTGGAGACAAAGCAATTTGCTCCTGAATATAAAAGACTGCCATTGAGTGAAGTTTCTGAATTAACAATTAAATTAAGTATATTCCCATTGTAATGGCAAGCATGCTGAGCTGTCGGGCTTTCAAATACAGTGGAAAGTGAGATGTGGTAAACCACATTTTAAATTACAGAAAGAATAAGCCATTAATTTCAGAAATGAGGTGTGAAAAGACAGAAGAATTTTCTTCAGACTTCATTCCTTGAAGAATTTTCTCATTCAAGGAATCAGAGAAACTCCTCAAAACTTCATCCAATAATTTTGTTTTTAACAAATTCCTTACCTAAAAGCTTGTTTTCCTTGACAAAACATCTGAATTCTGCACCAGGGATTAGTTCGCACCATTTGCGAAGAACAAGCTGTGGAAGAAAAACAAATGACAAAGCATTCTTCCAGACAATTAACAGCATCCTTTTGTGAACAGGTCTTCCTTTTAGAGCTGCAGTTTTGCTGTAATGATGACCACTGATAGTAGAAAACAAAACAATCTTAAATCTGCAGTTCACATAATCACCTTTAAAAATATTTCAAAACAATTAGATTTATTATTCATTTCAGTGAATCACAGAATGCTCTCAATGTGATGGCATCTCTAAAGACCATATAGTCTAAACTAGCTTAAAGCAGAAAGGTTCACACTGGACATTAGGAACCATGAGGACTGTCAAGCATTGGAAAAGCTCTCTCATAGAGGCTGGGCAGCCTCTACCCACTGAGGTTTTCAAAACAGATTTTATAAAATGCCAAGTGAGACAATATGATCTCATTTCTTACCGAGCTTTGAGCATGAGGATGGACTAGACAACCCCTGAGGTCCCTTCCCACTTTAATTTTATGAACTTCCACTTTGTACAGTATTTATAACTGTGAAATCATTTATGAAACAACTTCCAAGTTACATTAATGATAAAGCATGGAAAATAAGAACCCTGCTGTACAACACAACAAATCTGTCATGGAATTGGCAGAAAGTTGCTCCCTAGCCAAAGGAGCTGATGAGCAGAATTAAATTTATCCAAATCAACCTCTATTCTGGTACACACCCAAGCAGAATTCTGTGACGCCTTTGAAGGCGCAAACCAGTTAAAATAAGGACACAGGACAGAAATAGAAAGCAAACTATTATAGTCAACAGGACAGACTGCCTGGGAATGAAAGCATCTTTCTGGCACTTTCTCAAATTTCTGTATTTCCTAAGCTGAAATATTCTGAAGACTTGATGTTTTTGAAGGCCCCAGTTACAGCTACTGGATGCTGGAAACTCCCAAACCCTTTAAACTGCAGCAGAAAGCTTCAGTAACCAGAGATGACATTCCTAACCTAATGTTAATGGTGTTAACATTAAACTCTTTGTTCCAACTTTTAGATGTCCTGTATCTTTAAAGCACACTTGATAGTGCTTTAAAATAAAACAAAGTTCATTCACTTTCGAAAAGCTCTTTAAGCCCACAGCATGATGACAAATGTTATATTTACATCAAAACTATTATTAGAGAGATGACTAGAAATTACCATAAGAGCCGTAGCTCCACATTAACAGTTTAAAGCACCTCTAGCTGAACATTTTGATCTGGTAACAAACATAGGAAACGATGCAACAGACCAGTTCAGGATGTCCCCAGCCACTGCAGCAAAGCCTCACCCTTGGTAACCTCAGTGTGATGTTCACAAGCAGCTCACCATCAAGAATATTTTATTTGAGCTACTGAACTTGTCCTTCCTGTCTCAACCTGACAGACATGAGATGATATTGCAAGGAAGCTTCTCAAGTATGCACTTTAGCCCACCTGATCTGCAATTAAATGAACTTCTTATGACCTGCAGTGCTGAACCAGACTTCCCTTCATATGGAAAGCAACATGAATAAATCAAACATAACACATTTAGTGGACAGAAACCCAGTCCCAAATGTCACCCAGCCAGTGAGCAATTCTTTTAAATTACTTAGAAATCATATAAGGAGTCCTACCTCATAGTTCAAGGAAGGATCAGGGGAATCATCAGTACAGTGAATAAATCTGGAAAAGTAAGGCACAGGCTTCAAGATCTGCTTTACATGTAAGATTTCAGCCATAGTGAGAAAAATAACCCCAAACTGTGAAACATAAGAACTACTGTTAAATTATTTCCAATATGTACAAAGCAAGTAAGTGCAATACATAACAACAACTCTCCTTTTGACAATTATCACCACCTCTTTTATTCTACTGCAATCTGGAAGCACTTAAATCTGGACAGGGATGTGTCCAAAACATCAGTGTTTATTCACTGTTGATTTATTTCTGTTTGAATCAACAGCACTGCTCTTTTTCCCTTATATTGTTACACTGGCATAACTGAATTTTCAAAAGACCCAATAAACTTGAGCAATCTAATGCAGTTTCACTGCAGCATGTTTTGCCAAGTACTTTTAATGTTTAACTTCCCAAACCACACAACAGAGACACATCATCATGCCTTACAGCAGTTCATTTCCATGAATAAAGGATGCAAAACAGCACTGCTGCTCAGCACTCCTGATTCCACAGCATGGTATCTTTCTAAATTAAGAGCCTTAAGAAATACTCTTACAAATCCCTTGAGAGTGGGAGTAAACAGAACTATTTCCACAACTGCAAGTAGATGTCAAGGTTTTGTCCTTTATGAGGAGCTGACTCTGTCGGGCTCCTTTCAGGGGCTAGCAAAAATGGAGGCAGTTATAAGCCAAGTCAACTTCCATGTACCTTTCTGTCATTTTACAGTAAACCTTGCAATAGATTCTGTAACTTTCAAAAGGTCTTCACAGAAGAACATGTGTTTTTCTTCCAGTTCTACTCCCTGACCTTATTGGCAACAAACTACTTGGAAGCACAGAACTGTGTTAAGGGTCACTGCTGAGCAATAGTCCTAAATGCAATATTTATAGGATCTCCTTTTGGCCATGAACTTCATTCAGCAACCCAAAAGTCTCACATAAACATTGCTTTTGTATGACATGGCTTCCCAGCCTTTGGTTTGAAGTGAAGAGCTATTGTAAGAGTTCATTCTGTATGCTGCCAGCAGAAATACATTTCACACATTTTAGTTTAGACTTTAATATCCACAACACACAGAAAAGTAGGGCAATACAGGCAGACTTTCCAAAAGCACAGTAATCAAATACATCATATACATATATATCTGTAAGACTGTGTAAACAGATAACATCTTTCAACTACAGTTTAGATTCCCTGCAATTTAAGATGTGTCAAGGCAACAGAAACAAACCATGAGAGCTCACAGTTTTCCTAGAGTCAGAATTCCCCTCTTACTAGAGTATATGCCTATCATGCTGAAGAAAATATCCCCCCCACACACAAAGCCAATAATAAACTAGCTACAAAGGCAGATGAAGTCCAGCACATGGAGTTTAACAGTGCCTGCACACAAGGACCCGTATTACCTCTCACAGACTCCATATCTGAGATTGGGGTACCTGCAATCCACCTCATTCCAGTAAGTCTTTTCCACCAGTCAAAAAACCCCACCCTTATAATCAAAATTATTCCCTAGCTCAACCCTCAAATATTTTGGGTAAGAGCTATGTGGAGAAGGATGGTTCCTCTTCCCTTCTAAATCAGAAAATGAAATCCCTGGGTGCCATCCCAAGCCCTATAGACTGCAGGTATCACTGCCAAATCAAGCAAGCAGGCAAAAATACTGCAAGACACAGTAAGGGTATTTTTTTGGGGGCCTTCATGAAATAAGACTAAGTACAAATGAGGAAAAAAATGGGTGTACACAGCACAAGACAATATAAATTCATGTTTTTGCATCTAATTTTCCTTCTTAATATTATCATGAGTTTTCATTGACAAAAGGCCACCTTCATCCAGTGAGTAAATTTTGGGCAACTTGAGGTTGCAATTTTATATTTTTTACCAGCTTATTGTAGCATTTATTGTTGAGAACCATCTGAACTTGTGTATTAGAGATGGGCTTTTGATCTCTAGAGGCACAATGCTAAGTGGGGTGTCTTCAACCCACATCCTATTCAGGTTTGGACCTACTTGAAAGAATAATCAGAAAGGTGTCAGGAACCCCAAATTGAGACATACTTGGGCTGTATTTTCTTTCTAAAGCCTCTGAAAATTGTCTTTTTGAGTGAAGGGATCAAACTCTTCTGTTGTCTTGTAGTCAACAGCTTTTTTACAGAGTTACACTTAGAAGTCAAGACCAGAAGGATCAAGATTTCTTTATATGTGGCAACTCTATGTCAAACTCCAAATGCAAATACTCGACCACAGGACATGCTACAAAAAGCCATTATGCAGGTCAGTTTGCAACACTGAGAAAAGCAATTTAATAAGGTTGGCAAATTTCTCCAGCACCTACCCTGCTAAGAAAGCCATGAACTCATCTGTTGCAAATCACTGAGAGAATTAGGAACTATTATGAATATTAAGAGAATTGCAAAATTTATTCTGTACCTGATACTTCCCTGTTATTATCTCATAATTTATTTTAAAATCTTATTTTAAAAAGATTAAGGAGAAGTTTTTAACAGTTTTTGAACTGTAGCTTTATCCTTGAATATTAAACCTTGCTGGAACTCTGAGGTGTAAAAGAAATAGGAAATTCATACACCACTGAAAAGAAAATCTTGTACTACACCGTAAATTGCTAGGAAAAATGGGCAAGAGTAAAACCTCAAGAAAAAATATCACCATCAAAGGCCTCGTTTTCCACATCCTCTCGTGTGCAACTGCCTACCTTGAAACACTTTATATTAAAGCCTAAACTATCAGCTCCTGCTCCTGCCAAAAGATACTGGAGTGCTAAGGCACATTCTTCACGATCCAACACTGCCTCCTATGTTCTGTTCGGAGAACACAGGCTGTTATTCCTCCACATCTTCCACGTCTCAAAAAACTTTGAAATTTCCCTACAATTTGGAATTCAATACTAAAAGCATTAAGTCTGGCATCAGAAAGGTTGTCAGAATGAAGGGGCATTATCACATCATTAGAAGTACTGCTAGTATTTCTACCAGTCTCAAGGTAAGCAATCAACCATGTTTTAACAAAACATAGTCCACCCATTCTAACAATAGAAAGAAAACTATTTTACACCAATACATCCATCAGTGCTATACAGAGCTTTTTGTTCAAAAGAGTAGTTTTAATCACTTAACAGAAATCCCAGTTAGAAAGGGATTTTTTTATCACACATACTTGAAACACTAGATTTCTGAAAGCCTACATTAATGCCCAAAAAATTAAGATCACACCACCCACAAGATTTTTTGTGATTTCAGCTAAGTAAAATACAATGCTGACTTTGAAGCAGAAACAACATCAGCTGCATTAATGAGAACATCACTCTGAAGTCTTTGTTAATTTATTTAAAATTAACATGCTGGAAAGGTGATTCATTAGTCTGACCTCTTCAACCAAGGTGTCAGCATCAAGAAGGAATCCAAACTTTTGAAACAGTCAAAGCAATTTAATCCTACTCAGTGTATTTGTACTTAGTCCATACTTTTTAATAGTTTATATTGAAGCATTACATGGTTGAAGCTTTGAACTTGAGACAGTTGAGAATTATAACAAGGGCATTCCCTGAGCTGAACAATGTTTAAAGGCAGACAGGAAATGGGAGTGGAAGAAAAAGGCAAAGAAAGTGGTTTGCCTCAAGTCCTACATCATTGGCTTAAGTTTCTAGATTAAAACCCAGACTGCAGCATGTTTACCATGCTGCACGTTTACCATTATGACCCATGAAGTGGGTATTTAAGTTTATACAATTGCACAGGAAACAAAACACCAAAAAAAGGGTACTCAGCATTTCAACTGTTACTTATGTAGGGCAATAAACCTTTAGACCATACTGAGTAGTATTGACAAAGTAAAAATATAGTGCATTTCCCCTCTCTCCAAGTAGTCCTTCCAAGGGATTTGGATGCATTATGTATGTAATTTTCATTTGTTCAGCACTTCAGGTTCTTATGCCAGTTACATTTTTAATTTCTGCTTGCTAAGGACTAGTGAACTGGCAGCTAATCAATAGTATAATTAAGGACAACCACTGTTCCAATTTAGCAATAATCATTGCACTGTTTGGGGACATTCTGTACAAATAACTTTGTAATTTAGAAGTACCAAGCAGAGGCTGGACAATAATATATGCTTTAATCAAGTATGACACAGTCACAAATTACAAGATCTACACAGAGACCAAGATAGAGACCAAGGTGATTTCCCACAATCATGTCATAAGCTTTACTTTTTTACCACCTTAGGTGTGCTATCTGATGGTCTTATCACACTGGGGAAAAAAAGCCTAAATGGACTGAACCAGTGGAGTTTGAGGTGTTGCCTTTCTGCAAGAGGTTATTCTCCCACAGCAGGATCAGGAGCGGGGAAGGTGCCTGCTATGGGTTGCTCAACCACTGCTGTTCTCGTGTGAACTTCAGGTGAAAGCACTGATGCTTCAAGTCAACAGCCATGCTGTGAAACCTCACACCACAGCCACCAGAATGTCTCCACTGCCTCTCCTACCAAGCCAGTGCTGACTGCAGGGGTGAAGAGCTGAGGCACTGACTGGAACTGACACAAGATTAATCTGGACAGAAAATACACTGATTTCAGTATCAGTGAAGGTGGTTGAACCAATTCATTCTACCATACAAAGAACTGCCACATCTAAGTCAAGTGGCACTTGCTGAACACTTGCTTGTCTTCGACACTAACTACAAAAAAGTTAACCAAACAGGAACACTGCAAAGAGCTCTAGGTACATTTTGCTGAACCTCTTTATGCATGAAGACAATAAATATAAACTCCATACTATTTAACATTCACAAAGGGATGATGTAAACTGTGCAGTCCTTTTCAGACCTAAAAGAATCAGTCCTGAAAGCCATTGCAACAAAAATTTTACTGCTCAACTCTGTGAGCAAGCCATCCTCCAGACACTCCAGCTCTCATTAGAGGAAACCATGAAAAGCAACTCCTTGGGAAGGCACCAAAGGCCTCCAAGAATTCACTCACCTCTGACATGTAAACTATAGATTTTTCATCTCTCCCATTCCTCTGTGACCCCAAAAAAATAAATTTTCATTCTTCACAATTGTTTCCCAAGCCCAGCATATTTTTCAAAATGTTTTATCATGCTAATATCTTCTCCCGTCCTCCTCAGCCTCTTCCCCAGCACCTCCTCTCATTGCAGGTTAGACATGATATAAAACCCAACATCAGAATTGGACTTACAGCTTTACTGTCAAGAGCTCCCTTTTTTTTTCTCAGGTACCAAAAACTGGGGGAAGAGAGTCTCATTAGAGTTGTAGGAATGAAAAAGAAGGCAGTTGCACAGCATTAACATAACTGGTTTCACACTTGAAAAAGAAAATCTTTATCAAGACATAAGCCAGTTGACATGAAACTTACACCTGTTAACCCCCTATGAGGCACCTAGAACAATGGCTCTGCATTTGACTGAGTCTCCTAAAATATCCTGTGCTGCAAATAAGCATTGAATAATTACTGGAAAATAATCTCTCAGATACCAAGCCATGGATTGTCTCTTTTCTTTGAAATTCTGCTTGTCTGGGAAAAAACAAAAAAGTAACCATAGTAACAGAAACATCAACTCCAGTAATCTCATTTTCTTTCAGCAAAATGTTGTATTTTAGAAATTAGTGACATAAATCAAGGAGATGCAGGTACTACAGGAGGAAACTGTTCCTATACCATTAAATAGTCCCTTCATGTGAGCAAATAAAAATCAATACCAAGCACATAATATTTTTAAATTTATCTGCAATTGCTATCCTTAGACACCTGGAATGTATTTGTTTCAAGAGCTACAAGAACTTGGGTTCAGAATAAGCTCTAGAAATATGTAAAATATATTAGCAGAAGTCTCAAGCATCTTCCAGGCAGCCAAACAAACCTCAACAGCTTTAAAATACGAGGACATGGTAAAGTCACGCTGTATTACCATAAGAAGTGGCACCAATAAGGAGGGTAGCAACAAGTAAACACCAAGAAGGGAGGGAAGGCAAAAAACCTCAAGAATCAAACATGACTTGCTCTGAAAAGGTTGTGGAAAAGCTAGGTTCTTAGCCCACAGTGTCAAAGCACACTGGTGTCATGTGTTACTTTAATGTCTCTCTGGTTTGCTTTTGGCTTTTTCTGACTGTGTGTAACTAAGACTGTCTGCTGGAAATTGACTTACGGCTGAGTGAGGTCACGAGTGATGAAGTCTGAACTCTTGAAGAGGAGGAAGATGTCACTGAGAGCTTTACATTTCAGAGAGCTGTTCATTGCTATCCAGTAGGCATCCTACAGAAACACAGAGATTACCTGAAACACACCTTTATTAGCAGGAGGGACTGCAAACTTCAAGTCTATCTAAATATTATGCAACGTTTGAAATACATGCAGAAAATTATTTCCTTTTATTTTGAGGAAAACTTCATTAGTGGTTAAAAGAGACAAAATAATTATTGCTTTTCTTATGAATACTTTGATGAAAGCAGTGCAAATTCATTTGCAAAATTAAGTTTTTGCCTTACTGCTTCCAGGAACTTTCTTGGAATGCTTGATTGAACACAATGTCTCTTGAGAACACAAAACAACAATATTTGGATGCACTCATCCTTAATGTATAGTTAAGAGTACCTAAAATTGACTGGAAGATAGTTTATTGCCTTTTTTGGAAACTGTGGTTACTTTTTATCTTTATACCAGGTAAAGGTTTCAACTAGTATCCTGAACAAGAGTCTGCCCATCACACAACCATCTGTGACCAGGATATAGGTTTTAGATAGGAAAAGTCAGTAATGCCATGCATCAGCCTCCCTAAAAATGCACCATCACCACCTAGTGATAGACAAGATATCAGTGAAGTGGTGGATTCCACTTAGAGTAAAGAATCCAGCACTTCATTGCTACCTTGTGTATCACTTCTTCCTTCATCAGAACCACTAGTCTCTTCTTCTTTCCAAAGCATTGAGAGAAAAACAACACAAAACATTTTGTACAATAACATCTGTTACAAGTTTTGGGAGTCAGCATTCTTACCCTTGGAGCACTCCAATTGAGTTTAGGAAAAACACTGCCACCCAAGGAACTTATTGCTTCCTGAACTTTAGCTGTGAACTCGGGAAATTCTGGTGCCTGAACGAAGAACAACAGCAAAAATATAAATTTCAATCCATTTATTTGTGAAATATAGCCATCTTCTAAATATTATTAGAAATATACATTGCATTAGAAATAAGTCCAAAATCAGTATGAACCTCAGAAATATGGCATACAATAAAATCACTTAAATAAATCACTTCAAATCTGTCATTTTTTTCAATCAGAGAAAACTGAAAATGCTCCCAGTTCTCACTCTCATTACTAGCAAGTATCATGAACTTCAGGAGAAAACCCAAGACATCATAACAGTCACCATGAAATCTCCAATAGCTAGCAAAAATACAAGTCAAATAACCAAACCTTAAATGCTTACTTACCTTGTTGGTTTATACATATGGTACATTATTGTATACAAATAAGATCCAGTAATATTTAAACTTCTAAAGAGTGATTTTAGAATTAAACATATATTTATTAATTCATAGGCACTTTGAGTGACAGCTGCTCATTTAGACTCTAGTTTTATAAAATGTTAGTACCACTTTAACTAATCAGCTCTTAAATTAGGTCTTAAAGTAGCTGCTTAACAATATATTGATTCAAAATAGAGCACAGACTGCAAAGGTTGGATGAGAAAACCTTGCCTTGTAAAGAACATTGAAAATCTAAGATTGAGGTAAAAAACCCCCCAACTCTTCAGTTTGCTCCAAACTCTACCCTGAATGTGGTGCTACAGAAAAAAAAAAAACCAGGGTGCTTACCTTTAAAATAATATGGAAGGATATGAAGCATATGTCAAAGATTTTTCATATAACAGAATTTATAGCTAAAAGTATACAGGAGCACGATTTCTGCCTATTTTGAAACTCAATTCAAAAGTAACTCATAGGCTAAAGTTAATTGATATCTCTTAAACAACAAAACACTCACAGCCACACAAGCGAATAAAAAAACTCATACATTCTGGCATCTCCTCACTGCAGCTTCCCCAAATGCAAACACTTAAAAAAACCTTCTCATATTTTAGTGCAGTGACCTAGACTGAACTTCAAGCATTTTGAACCTTTCCTTCATAGATTACCTAGTCTCCATGGGAAACTATACTTGGAAAACTGAAAAAAAACCACTTCTCTAATTTTATTTTTAGACTTTCAGTTGATTCTAGAAACTGCTCCTGAAAGAAGTAAAACTCTTCATCCACTGCATTCTGATCCAAGTTTCTCTTGTTTTGACAGAAATCAGGAGTCCTACTATGTATGTAATACCAGCACATACTAAGCCTCCTTGGGAAAATGCTACCAACATGTTACTTGATTAACACAAGAGGATAAATACACAAACAAGAATAAAGTTCTATAACTGCATAAAAAAGCTGGACTTTAACATTTCAGGAATTTTGAATGCCTGGCTTTGTAACCATTAATATTAATGCAAGTTATTCTAAAACCAGAATTTTCTGCCTCATGAGGAAGCTGTAGACTTGCCTAGATATACTAGAGTCATTTGCCCTGTGCTCTTCTGACAGGTAAATATTTCTTAATTTTGTAATTCCTTATTGTGTTCTACATTATAACAGAACCTGATTCAAAATTCTGGTATTAGTTATTTAGCATCATTACCACGAGCTTTGCAAACCATATGATGGATTCTAAAATCCTTGTTTTAAATAATTTACAATTAAGAGAATCTAGGTTATCAAAGGTTAAATATTTGAACTGAAGATAAATCAGTGTGCAAAAATTTGAAATGTACTGGTTTCAAACTCTAGGCAATAAATTCTGTGCTAGCAGAAACACCACTCAGAGCAGGGCTGTGATTATGGCACCTAATCCAACACGAGCAATTCCACACCCTGATGAACATTAGGGAGCTAAAGGACTGAAGTCACAGCATCGATGGCAGACAAGTGCCTTGAGCACTTCAACTCTGACAGTGACAGGGCAACAGCAAATTTAAAAAAAAAGATGTCAGAAAAAGATCAAGAAAGCCTGGTTTGCATCCATTATGATCTTGATTTCACATGCAAGGGGACCATAAAGACAGGAAAAGAAAAAAAAACATGATAGAGAGAGATGTACTTGGAAGAAATAATGGCACATCAAGAAAAGAGCTGTGAAGATTGAGCTGCAGGGGCTTAGTTTCTTCTGCATCCAGTCTGATTAAATAATTTGGAGAGACTCAAAGTGTTGAAAATGAAAGACAGCTATATTTAGAGCTGTACTGAAGTTAATTTCCTAGAGTCTAACAAGTGTATGATTGTCAGGGATGAAGAAAAGTGTTTTATTTTAATTAAACAAAATTAAGTCAGCAAAACCTTTTTGAAGTTACAGACACTTATACTGTCATCCATCTAAAATGGTCTGAAAAATGTTAAATACAGCAAGAGATATCTCTAACCAGCAACAAGTTTGTATCACAAGGCTGCAGAAAGGAAACTGCTGACAAACCCACATTGGGCTTTTACAGGACCTTACCTTAAGTGTTGTAGTGTTCTCATCATCTGACCACTGTTCAAAATAAGAACAAACCAAAGGTTAGCAGCTTCCTGAGCCATCCTTTATAATTTATGAGAACATCAGAATTCATGTAGCCTCTTACAGCATGTAGATCAAATCATTGCCACACACAGCAAAACATGACCATCCTGCAATTATTTTGGCTGTAAAGACAGGAAAAACACTGTATATTCAGCAGAAGTACTACTCTAAAGTATTGATAAAAAGATACCTGTATATATTTCAGTTTTTATTTATATCAGAAAGATGGACATTTCAGAACTCAGTCTTCACTATCTACTGCTTGCCTCCAGCTCCAGCACTTCCACCCTTAGACCCATGATCCATTAGTTACACTTTTATTTCTTTTTCATCTCCTTGCTGTACCTTCAGCCACCTTGCAATCACAACATTTTTCAGTGTTTTCCCTCTAGAATGGCCTTCTGAGTTACTATGGTCTCATAAACTTGCACTGTTTCTTTAAGTAACTACTCCAAATGTACTCCTAATTTTTCAGGGCATGAAACAACATTAAGTTCAATTGCAACATTCCCCAGTCATTATTACAAATGCAATTACCAAGAAATGAAAAATAAAAAAAGTCTTCTATGAAAGAACATAGAAATACCTTAAACTTTCCCTGACTTCACAGCATAAGTGATTACATTTCTATGTTTGTCATGGTAACTACCACATGACAATTATTTTTGTGAAAGACTCTCTGCACTTGTAAGTTATCCAGAAAAAGTATTACATTCATATTTTTCTCAAGAGACTTGACATAAATTTGCATTTTATGCTGACCTGTATCTCTTCTGCATCATCACTCCCTTCCTGAGCATGACTTGGCGGATCTTCTCTGAAACAAAAAATTAACAGGAAAAGGAGTAAGCACTGGAGTTTGACTTGACCATGTCCATTACATTTACACAGCATTTCCAGCTCTCAATGTCAAAATGTTTTCATAAGAAGATTAAACCTCAAAACTCTGGCAGAGAAAAATCAGAGAAGCCAGTACTGAAAACTAAAGACTAAATAGTTGGCACTGGGCCTAGGTCCTACCCTGAACACTTTGCTTCTTTCAAATTAGCAGATCTGTTTTTGCTCTACCACACCTTAATTGAAGCTTTTTGACACCCTGTTAATGATTCTTTTCCAACTTTACTGTATTCTGACACAAGCACAAATTTAATTTTTTTAAAAAACAAGTTCAGTTAAAATTTTTGCCTCCATACTCCCTTTCCAAGTAAAAAATCATAAACCTTGAGTTTCAAATGTTGACCTGTGAACTTCTGGCTCTGAAAAGAAAACGTCCTCACATTCAGCATACAGACAAAGAAGATCACTATGGAGAGTGGAGAGTGTAGCAAACAGGGCAAAGTCAAATGTAAATCCCTACCAAAAGTCAATTCTTAGACAAGCTGAGTCTCTGCAGTCCCTCAATGCACTTCCATAGGGACTAAACCATTAATCCAGTTTTTGAGATCTACAGGTCAGACAGGGGTGCACTGAAAATTAAAAGCAGTCTTGGCCTTGAGTGCAAGAACATCACCTTCACTTATAGCTAAGGAAATTCAAGTCAGAGAAAAAATGATTTCTAAAAGATGCAAACATCTTAAAAATCTAATTTAAGTCAATCATACAGCTGTCCATTACTCCATTGAAGACAGCAAAATTATAGAACACAACTGTTAAGTCAAACATTCAATGTCAGCTTTTCTAAAGGGTTATTAAAATATACCGCTGCTGCTAAATAAATTGCACAATTCTGCAAAAGCAGGTGACAATGCAGCTTCTGATCCAAAATAGTTTAAAAAACAATTCTAATTTTCTGGATATCCTTTAATAAGAAAAATAATTTAGAAATTAAAAATTAAATCCTTTCATGCTTACAAGGCATATAAACAACTTCAATTTTTATATAAGTTGATACCTTATAAATCAGACCAAGCTCCCTTTCACACACAGCCTCACTGGTTGCTCTGCAAGGGGCAAACTACCAGTTAGGGAATCATGGAGTGAGGACTGATTTCTGGGTTTGATCATTAACAAGATGCATGCAGCAACCATTCCACAAGGAAACCACACAGTGAGATCCTACACAGGAACAAAGAGTAGGGCCTGTGCTCTTACCAACTGTTCCTGCTACCTCTCCACTTCATTCTTCTGCATCCAAACTCCCGACATGGGTGTACATACAGGACATTCAGCTTTGTCATATGCATGGATTACCCATATGCAAATGATTATATAAAATGCTACTAACTATTGAGTCTGTATATAGCTTATTTCATTAAGAATTAAGCTCAGGTAATGTCACTTCACCCCTGGACTGATATGGGAGAGGTCAAGCCTGTGAACTGGACCCAGCTAGATCCAAAGAACCAAACACAAACCAGCAGCTGAGCATCCCAGAGACTGGTACGCTCCCCAAAGAAAGGTGGGGAAAAAAATGAAAATACTTTGTCCACTTGTCTAGAAGGAATTGTAGTTCATGGATTTTAAGATATGCTTCAGGCAGCAGCAAATCCAGCTGTACTAACAACAGTCAGCCCATTCACATGCTCACACAGTGTGAAGTTTACTGTAGTCACACTGGTCAAATTTAAAAACTCATTATGCTCAATACAATATATATATACAAAATGGTGCTGTGAATATAAAATGGCATTAATACTTGGAAGCTGGGGAGAAAACACACTTTACCTTCCAGAAACCACCAGTGTTCCATCATCCAGCAAATATTCTTTCACATTTTCTGGCAGGGGAAGTATAACACTGGAAGAAATGCGAAAATCTCTTTAATACTTTATTATTACTTGTTATAATAAAATCCTAGTGAAATAAAATAATTTGGCTTTTTCATAGCACACACTCCAACAACACTAGACTTTGTCCTCTAACATTATAGAAGAAAATTCGCTTTTGCCCTTCTTATCCCTCACCCAAAAAAGTAATGCCCATTTTCCCTCCATGGAAGAACAGGACAAAAATTTTAGATGAAATACACAAAAATGCCCCACTTCTTCAAAGTTCTAAGAAATTCCAAGTAAAATTGTGTGCAGCTTGTGAAGAGGCAACGTGTTGCTCAAACTAAAACTAAAGATTTTTCCTTCTGAAATCCGAATCAAAATTTCCTTATGCCATCCTAATGTTCCAAAGATGCAGGACTGTCACTAAACTTACCACAAGTAAGCCTGTGTTAAACATTAAGAAAGATAGAAGATCAAACGCTTTGATTGCTAAAAACATGATGTCAGCACTTTTTGATCCAACAGGGTGGCTATCTCGACTTTCCTGAGCTACTGGTAGTTCTTGTAACTATCTCATGATCTCTAGCAGCACCTTAGAAACTGCAGAATTGCCTATGGCTTCCAGAAAGACACAGAAACACCAAGCCACTTGGGTTGGATCTCCTCAGTCACAGTTTAAGTAGGCAAGTAGAAACAGCGTAGATATCTTCTGCTCAGCATGGAGTCCCACCAGGAGAGCAGGGAGCACAGGGGTACCTGGCCTGCCCCAGGGCTTCCCAAAACACTAAACACTCCCTTGGGATATAGAGACAAGACCCCAGCTCCCTGGACTGCAGCTGATGGTTCAATCAATCTTTCACCACCTCTATCCCAGCTCTGCCCTCTGTCTCACCCAACCCCACAAAATCCCAGAATGGGTCAGGCTGGAAGGGACCACAGGGCTCATCTGCTCCGTCCTCCCTGCTCAAGCAGAGCCATCCCAGAGCACAGGGCACAGGGATGTGTCCAGACACTTCTGGAATATCTCCAGCGAGGAAGACTCCACAGCCTCTCAGACAATCTGATCCAGTGCTCGGTCACTGCTCAGAACAGAAATTCCCCCTTGTGTTCAGGTGGGATTTCCTGGGCATCAGTTTCTGCCCTTTGCCTTCTGTGGCTGGGCACCACCAAGCAGAGCCTGATCCATGCTTTGGCACCCCCTCTTTAGACATTTATATGCACTAATGAAGTCCCCTCTCAGTCTTCTTTTTCACTTCCAGTACCTGAAGGGAACTTGGAGGAAAGATGGAGCAAGACTATTTATAAGAGCTGGTAGTGACAGCACGTGGGGGAATGGATTCAAATTGAGAGTTGGTTTAGACAGATATTCATTTTAATTCTTTACACAGATATTAGTTATAAATCCTTTCTTGTGAGGGTGGTGACGCCCTGGCACAGGTTTCCCAGAGAACTGTGGCTGCCCCATCCCTGGAGTCTGGGAGCAGCTTGGACCAACCTGGTCTGGAGGAAGGTGTCCTTGCCACGGCAGGGGATTGGAACCGGATCGTCTTTAAGGTCCCTCCTAACCCGAACCATTCTGTGATGCCCTAGGCTGAACAGGCCCAGTGCCCTCAGCTTTTCCAGCGCCTTAACCAGGCTCGTGGCCCTGCACTGGACCCGCTCCAGGAGCTCTGAGGGCCGAGCGGAGGGGCAGGACGCTCTCCCTCGCCCCGCACTGCTCCCCACAGCGCTCCCCCACGCCCGCACCGCCCCTCCCAGCCCCGCCGCGCCTCACCGCCCGCACCTGCGGATGGTGACTGCCTTGAAGAGCGGGTACCACAGGGAGAACTGGCAGTGCGCCACCTGCTCCTTCTTCATCCTCCTCCTCCTCCTCCTCCTCCTCCTCCTCGGCCCGGCCGCTGCCGGAAGCTCCCGCTCCGCCCGGAACCTCCCGCGCAGCTCCGGGCGCCGCCCGGCGCCATCGCCGGCGCGCAGCCCCGCCCCGCCCCGCCCCGCCCGCCGCCTCAGCGCTGCCGGAGCCGGCGCGCCGGAGCGACCCGCGGCTGCCTCCGCTCTGCCCTGCCCCGCCCTGCCCCGAGGAACGGCTGAGTAGCGCCTTATCCTTGTACGTTCTGCTGCTCTGCCCGCGTGTGCCCTGCATGGAGCTGCTTCATAGGATGTTACGGGGCTGGAAGGGATGTTAAAGATCATCCAGTTCCAGTCGCCCCCTGCCATGGGCAGGGATACCTCCCGTGAGACCGGGTTGCTCGGGGTTTTATCCCTCCTGGCATCCACAGCTCCCTGGGCAGTCCGTTCTGGTGTCTCACCACGCTCACAGGATTTCTTCCTAATACCTCAACTAAACTTCCCCTCTTTCAATTACCCCTTGTTCTGTCACTACAGCTCTGATGAATAGGCCCTCTCCAGCTTCCCTGCAGCTCCTTTAGATGCTGGAAGGTGCTCTGAAGTCTCCACACAACCTTCTCCGATTTTCTTAGCCTGTCTTTGCAGGGGAGGTGTTCCAGACCCTTTATCAACTTCGTGGCCTCCTCTGGACTTGCTCCAGCAGTTCCGTGTCCTTGCAGTGTTTGGGACACAGAAGCTGCACAGAGCTCCAGGTGGGTTCTCGCAAGGGCAGGGCAGGGGGGCAGAACCTTTGGATGCAGCCCTGGGCTGTGAGCTCGCATTGCCAGCTCCTGTTAAGTATTTTATCGACCACTATTTCATTTTGCTCAGTGCCAAGTCAAGCTTGAACAGAGTAGTATGGGGGATAGTTAAGCCCTGTGGTTCAGCTGTTGTGTCCTCTGCATGGCATTGTTTCCATAAAGTGTTTCCTCCTGTGCTCTCCCATCTGCAGTTTGGGGATGTCTCCTCAGCTGTGTGACACCTCAGCTGTTGGGAAGTTTGATAACACCATGGACCTGCCTCTCGCCCTCTTCTGCTTGTGTGAGATAATCCTTGTTTGCTTTGCAGTTACTTGCCCATGTTTTATTTGGAACTCAGTGGGTCATCCATGCTTCTAGATACTATGATAAAAATTAAACATTTTCCCCCTACTTTTCTCCCTGCCCTCAACTTAATTGCTACTTAACTGATTTTGTTTCTATAATCATAGCACTAAAGTGCAAGTAACAAGGTTAAAGCACTTTAGGAGTTTTTATTGGTGTTAATCTTCAGCCTAGGTATTTCAGAGTGTTGTTGGTTAAATTGTGCATAAAATGTTGCCAGTGTCTCTTTTGCACATTCTTTATAAGAAAAGCTGTATTTCATTTGACCTTGAATTTGCCATGGGACTCCCCCCATTGCTGAGCTTCCATTAAATTTTGTTGTTGTCAGCTGGAATGTGTTTGGATCAGAGAATGTCTTCTGAAAAGTGATTTAGGAAAGCTAATCCATCTATCTAAGTATTAATGTTGAAGTTTAGTTCTGATATCTTGACATCTTTCTCGAACTGATTCACAGACCATGGTTGGCTTAAGATTTTTACTGCTGGGAAGGATAATTTGGAAACTGTAGAATGGCTGGATACTGCCTTGAAAGGAAGCCACTCCATAAAGAAATAAGCAATGGGAATAAAGTTACATGTTTTATAAATGACATGGCTTTTTCAGGACAGAATTTGACCCCAGTTTGAAATAAACTGGGGAAGAAGTAGCATGATTTGCCAGCAGTGCACTCTAACACTGGGCACAAAAACTACAAGAGAAAGTAGAAAACATTTATTTTTTCCCCATAATTGATAGTTTGAGTGCTGTTGATTCCTGTTAAGGCAGCTGATAAATATGGGCACTTTGACATATTCTTAAGATTGCATTTATAACAATTAAAAATGTGTATTCTTAGAGCTCATGTAATCCTCAGTCAGGTAGTCAGACTGCTGTATCAGCTGCATTGAATTTTTAACTCAAATGAACTCATATTTATATGCAGAGAGAATTTTATGAGATAGAAGAACTGCAAGACAAGGCATGATCTGAAAGCTAAATCGCCCTTTAGAAATCTCACATTTTAGTGTTAAATTTTATTTTCAGTTGCTGCTAATTTTGTTTATGAACAAGAGATGTTGCCATCCTTGACAACATGACTAACATGAGATGCCGGAAATGCAGCCTTCATTTAACCAAACAGTATTTCAGCTTGCTAACAGCAGAAATTCTCACTTCTATACTGCCAACTGAATCTGGACAAAAATACTATTTTGGTGGAACTTCTAAAAATGTCACTATACGTAGAGTTACTGCACCCACTTGTGGATGAGACCCAAACTACAGAAGCTGGGATAGATCAGCATTCCTCTCTCTTTGAGAGGTTCACCCATTTTAGGTTTTAACGATAATTCAAACTACTGAAACTGTATTTTTTGTTGTTGTTGTTTTAAGTAGCAAGTCACCGCTGAATCTCTCAGGAGAGAACAAGCTGTTTTGAAAACAGGTTCTGCCATGAGATGAGATTCTCGTATTTTTTTTATTCATGATACAATTGTGGTAATTCACATTTGAGAAAAATACAGTGGTATTTGTGCAGAAGGATTAGTGAGATCAATGG
Organism: Lonchura striata; assembly: GCF_050655825.1. Taxonomy (NCBI): domain Eukaryota; kingdom Metazoa; phylum Chordata; class Aves; order Passeriformes; family Estrildidae; genus Lonchura; species Lonchura striata. The sequence continues at coordinate 70,346,589 of NC_140741.1, forward strand.
AACAGGATTTCCTGTGAGGGGAGAGTAAAAGAGGAAGACTTAGCCCAATCTAAAGACAATCTTAACAAGGCTATGGTTCACTCTCTACTCCTTGGATATATTTATGTTGACAATGCAAAAAGCTATAATTCTTCCCAAATGTAGGAGGTGAATTTGCTGTAGCTGGTATGTAAGGTTTGTGTGTTTTTGAAGACATCACACAGAGCCTCCTTTGACTGTTTCTCCTGGGCTGTGCTTCTTTTTCCTATGTTTGGTGGAAAGCTTGATCTTGTGTTTGACAATCACAGCATGAGACCATGGCCATTGTCCAGATAAAACTCTTCAATCCTAAGAGAAGGGAGTTCCAAACATTGGAACAGCTGACTGAACTGAAGTGAGATAGAAACTAGAACACAAACAACTGAACAGTTTTTCATACAAATAGTGGTAAGATAGATAATAAAACTATGTAAACTATGAAAAGGAGCTTCATTGCCTTAAGAGAATATTATAGAACTTTTTTCTTTTTTTTTTAAGGAACAGGATTTGGTTTAACAGGTCAGGGTTTCTTTTCAAGACTTACATTACATAAAACCAATCTTCATATTTGACCTCTATCACCTACTTCATGCAAAACCACTTTCTTAAGACTTAAGGAAGAGCCTGCCCTCTGTACAGACCAAGGAAATGGTTTCATGTAATTTAGTTTTAGTCCTGCTGATAAACTGAAATATTTAGTCCTACCTGTTCACCTTTTAACTACTTACTGCAAGTAAATGTCAATCCAGTATGTAAGAAAGTTGATTGTTGCTCTTTCATGTTTCACTAGTATGCAACAGATGTTACTGCAAAAGGATAAAGATGAAGTACAAAATTAATGTGCTAAATCTAGGTGTGATAGAGAAGCTTTTCACACACTTTGGTACTGTTCTTTGCTAGAGACCACACAGAGCCTTATTAATCCATAGCTGAAGTTATGGAAAGATTATGACCATCAATGCTATTGATGATTGAGATCTTTATGATTATCTCATCTCTCCTGGTGTTTAAACTGATTTGTTTCTTTTCACTGAGTTTTGCTTATGATTCATGAGGATTTTCAGGATTTCAGTATTAAGTTAATGGTTTCCCTGGTATAAGTTTCTGTGCTGAAAGTGCCCCATAGTTCCACAGTCTCACTGGGTCTGTCTCTAATACATTTCTTTTGCTGCTGCCTGCTGTGTCTTTAGGCTGGAACTGTTGCATAATCTCACTTTTCTGGGGATGCAGGCTGAGGCATGAGCTGCAGGTGCAGAACCTTGCTTTGGGCATTTTTTAAATGAAAATGCTGCCTTTTGCATGGTGTTGGGCACGTCATTCTCAGTAAGAGACTGACATGCCATAGTCCAACCATCACACCAGCCCCATGTGCTGCCCTATGTTTTTTGACCTTGCTTTTTAGTGGAAGGATTGAGTAATTTACATGTTTGTGATGTGAGCTGGAGGTAGATTCTAGTTCTTATTTTTAAAAGTAGACAGTTTTTACCACTAAAGTCCTCTTGGCATAAGGGGTTTTTTTTCACTTGCACAGTGGAGTGCACAGTCCTGTTGTCCTGACACTGTTGACAGAGCATTTCACCCAGATCAGAATGAAATTACTCAAAATGGATTAATTGTCTGTATGTGTGTCTGACATTTGAATAGTTAAGAAAAATGTCTTCAGCTGGCATAGCTACCTGACAGCTGATAGGACTATTAAAACTATACAAATAGGGGATTTGACTCAAATTTACATTTCTCCTTTAAATTACTTGACTCTGAAATCACTGGGTGGAGCTGAAAACATGAATTGAACTTGCCATCACACGTCCCTGACTTTCTCCAACAAGCTATATTTGTTAATTTACGGCGCAGAAATGAACCTTTTAACTTTACACTGAAAGCAAATATTGATTTTGTTTCATATATGTCTGGACTTTGCACAGGAGAGGAAAAACCTAACATTCCTGAAAATGGCAGCTGAGACATCTACAGAAGTTGCAAAAACAGCTAAACAATTCATCCTTAAGGAAGAGGTACAGCATGCTTGGGTTTGACTCTTGTTGTTAAATAACAATTATTTGTGAGTTTGTGAGTGCGGAGTACAAAATGCTAGAGAGGCTGGATGTTCATAAAAACCTATTCAGTAGACAAAAAATTTCTTCCCGATTGTCAGAGAGTTTAAAAGATGTGACATTCCTCGTTATTGAAATAATTATACAAATTATCAGCGAGGAAATAAAAATATACAGTGTTGCATTATGTTAAGCTGCTTCTCTTTTTTTTCAGATTTTGCATCTCTTTCTTGTATTGTCTCTTCAGAAGGTTTTTCAATGTTCAGAAATAACGCTGATATGTCTGAGAGACTTTACAAATTGGTGGGTTATGAAACTCAGCAACAGTTTTCTCTTTCAAACAGTTTTCTGTTTCTTTAAGGTGGTGAGCCACCAAGGGTTGCTTTAACATTTAGGATTGTAACCGCATTTTATGTTTGCTGAAAGGATTTGAATTTAGATAATTGCTGCTTTGAAGACATCAGTAAGGAAGTAGTAAGACTAATACCAGTCCTAAGAAATTATTCTGGAAGTACTTCATTCTTATTGGAAGCACTTTCACCCTAAACTGCCCATATTTGTTTCTGTTCCCTTTAAAGTGAACTCTTACAAGTTAATCTTTGGTGTTAAGGCAGGTTTGGCAGTGCCCTGCTCTTGTTATAACACAAATGTGGTTTCTTTTATTTGTTCTTCATGGAGTGAACACACTTCTGTAATTTCTTCTGGTTTCAAGGCACACGGAAAGAAGAGATTTATTTGCATTATGTCCTTTCTCTTGGGCAGTTTTTTAATATTAATATTGCACAAGCATTAAGGATTTAATTTTTGTGATCTTTTTGGGTTTTCTGTTTAGAGTTGGGTATTTTGCAGGCAGCATTTTCATTTTATCCTCTTTTGGTTTTGGTTTTGTATAGGTTTTTTATGGTTCTGTTTGGTTTGTTGTTGTTTGGGGTTTTTTTGTAATGTTTCGTAGTTATTCTGTTTTTTAAACAATGCGCTCTTTGATATCACTGGAAATTTATAATTAGATCTTACATATCTTAAGGTATTTACTTTTTTCAATCATTTTGTGGGCTTGGGCTTAATATAGAGAAGTATTTACCCTATTTCTGCCAGTGGCTCTTCTATCAGAAGTGGTTCTCTAACTGTGCAGTAACAGTGTGGCCTGGTGCTGGACTATCTTCCATGAAAGTGGGAGCTGATCTTACTTCATTCTTCCTTTTTCTAGGAAGGCACATTCAGGCTGTTATAAGCAGATGTTTTTTGCTCATCAAAGTAATAGATAAAGAAATAAAAATAACTCATTTTAAAACAAGTTACAGTAAAATAAGCAAACTGCTAAGCTAGTATCTAGGGATTTTTCTCTTTAAAATGGATTACATGAAAGATGAGGAAACATCATAGAGAAAATAAACTCACTTAGCCCAGAAAAGACATTTGGTCATAGTGTTAATGCCAAGCACTCACTCTGCAGCTCTCAGAACCCTAAAGGGGCAGGTATGTGTCACTCTCACAGCTGCAGAATACAGCAGTTACACAAGGCCACAGTCTGGGATCAGGGCAAGAAAAGTTTCAGTGTAGCTTGGTTTTCAGTCCTGCAAGCTCAGCTTTTGGGCTGTGCTCTCTGCTGAGGGGGCACTCGTGAGGACCAGTGTAGCCAAAGTCTGTGCAGCCCAGAGACCCTTTTGCATATTACCCCTGCAAAATCCTACCAAATATGAGGACTTTGCAGTACATAAAATCCCACTGAATTAATCAAAACTTGCTTACAAAACTCATGTTAAGAAAAACTACTGTCTTGAGGTTATGTTTTTATTCATATTCAAGAATTTAGAGTATTTTTTTTTTTGTATTAGCAATAGGAATGCTGTTGCACATTCCTGAATGTGGTGTGATGCTGAAATTTGTCTTCAAAAGAACCTAAAAATATTGTGTTGTTTCTCCCAATTCTTTGGATTAGTTTTATAATGTATTTAACAAATCATTCTTTATTTTAGGTAATTGTAGAAAGACAATGGTTGAAGCTTGCAGAAACAACTTACACTGATCCCTTTGGGAAAACCAGGTAATTGCCTCTCTGTTAATCCAGATTCCAAATTGTACAGACTGGCCCCAGGCTAGAGAACATGAGCATTATAAACACATCACTCCACACAAGATGAGAGTTGTTCATTGTGAGGTTTCTTCAGAGTTCTGCTATTCAGAGGAGAGAATCTTACTCCAGCAGATGTGCAAGCATTGGGATTGAATTTGGCTCCTAAATCCTCTTTGGCACATTGGATCTGGATTGTGCTGCATTTCCAGTTCTTTGGAAGGATGCTACACAGAAGCAAATTCCAGCTGTGCAACTACTCTGTGACAGTCAGGGAGTCCATCCTGTGGCTTTTCTGGTTTTTAATAACAAGCACCTTTTCCCCTGCTGGTAGTGCATATTATTGACAAATTAATGTCCTCTTGTATGTTATAATTTCTGTCCAGTTCTTTTGTACTCTTTAGTTTTGCTGTATTTATGTAGGTGTTACAACATGGCTTTAGTTCCCTCCCTTTAATATGTTAGATTCTCTACTGATTGCTTTCTCTAGTGCCTCCCAGTTCATCAGCAGAGTATCCTCTTAAAATTAGCAAGGTTGGATGTTTTGTGTAACTAAAATTAACTATTTTCTCTCTCCCTTCTTAAGTAGGCAAAAGAAAACTTTATAGAGACATTTTATAGTGCCAGTGTATGACAGGGCCTGCCTATGGCCTGCTGCTTCTTACAAGACTTCACAGTGTGATGGTACAGTTTACTTTAAATGAAAGTAGCAAGGGTAGAAGATGATTTATGTATTAATTTGCTCTTTTCTCTGTTTAAACAGAACCTGGGAAACTGTAAAGCGTACTGGCAACAAAAAGGGAGTTACAGCTGATGGTAAGAATTGGTGGCTTTTTCTGTTTGCCTTTTTTTCCCTGTGAAAGTCCTTCTGATAAGCTGACAATGCAGATTTTGAGCTGATCTGTTCCTGAATGAATGAGGATGTGGAACAGGTGGCTTGGCAGAGCTGGCTTTGCTAATGAAAGGCTAACTTAAGTGCTGAAGAATCAGAACCTTACCGGTGGGATTGCTTCCCAAGGTCATTGTGTTCACTTTAAAATGATGGAACACTTCCTAAGACATCAGGGGTGCCCTGACACAGAGTACTTCTCAAACTGGTGATTTGGTCTGCCTTAGAAATGGAGAGTAGAGTTCTCTACAGAGGCTTTCAAGCAGTTTCTGTAGGCAGGAGAGCCCTTCCCTGAGGCTCAGTCTTGCTTGGTATGTGTGCCTCTGGCTTGCTGGGGAGCTTTGAAGATCTCTCACCGTGCATGATACAAAGAGCTTAAATTCATCATTCAGGATTTTGGAGCAGGCACCTCAACATTTAATGCTCAGAGTAGCTGCAAGGTTCCTTTCCAGATCTGGCACTAAAATCTTTCTGCTGCACTCACGTTCCATGTCCTTGTGTCTCCCATGGCTGTGGTAGGTGTAGCAGTGATAGCAGTGCTGCAGAGAACCCTGCACTATGACTGCATTGTCCTGGTGAAACAGTTCAGACCCCCAATCAATGGCTACTGCTTGGAATTTCCTGCAGGTAAGTGGCTGAAACACTGGGATTAATCACATATGGTTCAGTGTGTTCAGATTTGTTTGGAGTGTCAATCTTTACGTATTTTATAGGTTAGACTTGAGGCTCTCCAAGGTCTTTTCCAACTTAGTTGATTCTGTGATCTTAATGAAGCTCCAGCTGGAAAACCATGCTGGGTTCCGTGTGCTATTCCAAAATAGGAATATTTGATACTAAAAAAAACAAAATAAGCTTGTTTTAGCAGATTGGAGAAAATTCCCTCCACTTTTCCTTTTTCTAAGAGTCAAAGCATTTGACTTCTTTCCCTCATGAGAATATTAATGCCTTTTTTGGAGAAGGCATCATGATTCTGTAGATAATTGGTTAAGGATGTGGGCAGCAGCATAATGAATCCAGGGATTGGAATCCTTCCTAACACTTATCTCACAGTAAAAACAGAGTCATGATGATGTTTCCCCTTTTCCATAAAGCTTGATTAGATCTCAGGATGAATATTGCAGTTAAGTGGGAAGCTTTTAATTGTTTTTGTCTATTATGTATCTCCCAGGCCTCATTGAGGAAAACGAGTCAGCAGAAAGTGCTGCGCTTCGAGAGCTGAAGGAAGAAACTGGGTACAAGGGGGAAGTCATTGAATGTACCCCAGGTCTTTGCTTTTTTTATTTTTTCCCACCAAAGATAATTCTGTCTTGATGGCTACTCTAAATGTCTGAAATGCTCTAAACCAAAAGGAAAATCCAATCAGCAAAGCCTATGCAGATTAGCAGGGTAGCATCTCGTGGCTGTAAAAGTGAAACTTTGGTCCTTGACGTGAATCAGTTGCTGAATTTCAGTCTGAAGTAAGTTTGATGTCTATAGGGAGAAAATTGTTATTAATTAAGATCCTTTATATAAAACCCAATTAATCAAGCTGTGATTTGGCATTTTAGTGTAAAGGTCTAAATTGCTGGCCTTCTGTGAACTTAGAAAAAAAAGCTGCATAATGCAGAGGTCACTCTTCTGTCAGTTGTGGGGAGGTGACAGTACTTGTAGGGAGGTGAGAGTACTCAGGTTCTCCAGCTGGAAAGGAGAGTAATTGGAGTAAATTCAGAGATCCTTTGGAACATGGTTGTTCCAATCCTCTGCTTCCTACATAAGATAAAATGAAGGCAAAATGAGGATCATAAATTGAACTTGAGAAGGTAGGTGAGGCAACTTAGGATTTTGAGGAAATGTCATTGCAGTTGAATCTTGTCTCTCAGTTATTGGGTACAACTGCATGCTGGAGACTGGGAGAGGTTGGAGACAGGTGATGGCAAAATTAGACGACAACAGACTGAGGAAGTCTATAAGGGATAGTTCACAGTAAATCTTTAGCCTATGGAATGGAAAGTAAATTTGGCTGTGAAAACAAGTCTTCCCAGGGATCTGTAAAAGAGCTGAGAGTTACAGAAGCATTACTTCTAAGAATATGTGAAGACAAAGTTTTCTCTCCTCTTACAGCACAGATGTCTGCTAAATATGTATTCTCCTGATTCTGATATATTGATATATTCTGATATATTGTATCAGATACATTTCTGTGAAAGATTTTGTTAAAATGTCAAGGTGCCTGACTCCTGCTCTGGAAAATGAACCTCTCCATATGCTTGTTGGCAGCTCTGTGCTTGGACCCAGGAATGTCAAACAGCACAACACACATTGTGAGCGTCATCATTAATGGAGATGAGGCTGAGAACACAAGACCTAAGCAAAACCTTGGTGAGTTTTGTACCATTTATTTGAACATTTTGAGAAGATAACAAAACAATGGGTTTAAAACAATTAACCCCAACACGTCATCTCTTCTGTCCTAGCTGACTTGGATAATGCACATCCTTCCAATCACATCCTGCAGTCTAGATGAGTGTGTGTCTGCTGAATCCAGTGGGGAAACCCAGCTGCAAAGTGTCAGCTGTTGGCACACTCAGAATAAAACATTTCAGTGCCAAATTTCAGTGAAAGCCATAAGCACTTGTGGACTTAGATACTGCTCTCAGTTGTAGCTTTACTCTGGAAGTAATTGCAGTGTCACTCACAGTCAGTCAGCCATCAAATACGTTTTAATTGTAAACTCTAGTGTATTTCAACTCCTTAACTCACTACTCTTCTCGTTTGCAGATGATGGAGGTACGTAATGTGACTGTGATCTCATTGACAATAAGGTCACGATTCTTCGTATGGCAAGTTTTACGTAGAAAAAGTCAGTTAAAACTGGTTTTTATTTGTGCTTGAGTAATCTCCTGACCCTAATGAAATGTACCTGAGGTTGACTTTGGCCTAGATGCAAATTCCTGTGAGAATTTGTGACGCATTATTGCATCAATTATCTTTCCCAGTCTTGCACCTATAGCACCAGTATTTCAGGAAATACAAATTACTGACCCCCCAACATCTGTAGGTCAAACCCTAAAGACAATTCAGAGAGACAGGGGAGGGTGAGCCAGCATAAATTCATCATTAACAAACCCTTTGAGATGGTTTGGTCTTGAAATGCATCTCCAATCCATTTCCTGTATCAGAAGCCAGACAAGTTTTCTTCAACAGTGTTGTTTTTCATTCTCAGAAGGGAGGTCTCTCTTTTTGGGATTCTTATCCTTCATAGCTACCAGCTACACTTTTTACCCCAACTGTTTTTCCAGCTTTTTTCTGCCAAACATTTTTTAGTGAGCCCAGTCACTGCCTTCCCCTATTTAATTGATCTTTTTTTTGATACATGAAAGCTCACAATTTTTGGATGGTGATGAGCATTAAATCAGTTTCTTTCCCCTTCTAAATTGCAAGAAACAGAAAACTGAGGTAAATTTCTCTACTGTTCACTAATTTAAGAATGTGGAAACCTTTTTCTTCTCTCCTAGAATTTGTGGAAGTTGTTTCACTGCCAAAGAATGACCTGCTGCAAAGGATTGATGGTAAGAACTTTCTGACACATTGAATGCACTAACATGAGTTTCAAGAATCCCTTCTCAGGGCTCCTCATGTCATCTCTCACCCCAGAATACTGTATGTTAAGCAAAAAGCTGAGAGACTTGGCCAGATATGAGAGTTATTGATAGCAGGAGGAGTGTGCAGTGTCTGCAATACTACACATCTTCATTTTAGCAAGGAGTTACATTTCTGTAAAGCTAAGGTTTTAACAGCATCTCATGATTTTTTTTTCTTTTATTTTCAGAACTAGTAGCAGAGGAACATCTGGCAGTAGATGCCAGGGTTTACACTTACGCGTTGGCTCTAAAGCGCGCAGCAGAAAAACCGCTCCAAGTTCCTTTTATGAAGTTCTAGAACTGGACAATGAGAAATTTAATTCAAAACTGCCCAAGCTGGATGGCTTAGAAGTACAACTCTTCTTGTAATCAAGGTCTTTTGCTTTACTTGTAGAGCAAAAAAAGTGGTTTTTGTTATGATTCTGGTATTTTTATTTTGAATTGTGTAACTGACAGAAAGTATTTCCTCTAACTGCTCTGTCAAGCCTTGACAGAATATCCAGAATAAAAATACTGTTTAATTTTCAGAATTGCTCATTTCTCACTAGATTCCTCTCTGCACTTACAATTCAGTATAAGAAAGATGCTTAGGTAACTGTGGTTGGTGTTGTAACACCATGGTTCCAAAGGAGGCAGAAGCAGAAGAGTGAATGCAGGTCTCTCTAACTCTCACAGCACTCACACAACTCCTAACACCTGGAGAGGGGAAAGCTCATGCTGGGCTGCAACTTCTTTATGCTGGGTAGCAGAGGGGCTGGCACTGATTTCTCCTCTCTAGTGACCAGTGATAGGACCTAAGGGAATGGCCTGAAGTTGTGTCAGGGGCAGTTTAAGCTGGATATCGGGAAGGGTCCTTCAGCCAGAGGGTGGCTGGCCACTGGAACAGGTTCCTCAGGGAAGTGGTCACAGCACTGAGCCTGACAGTTCAAGATGTGTTTGGACAAAACTCTTGGGCACATGGTGAGATTCTTGGGATGTCCTGCACAAGGCCAGGAGTTGGACTGAGTGAGTCTTGCAGGTCCCTTAAACTCAAAACTCGTATAATTGATTGCAGAACATCCTGTTAAGTAGTAATTTTCTGTGACAGGAGCAGGGACAGCAGCACAGGAACACTGTGTGCATGTTCTGGCTGAAGTAATTGAAATAGCAATTTGAAGAACTTCCTATTATGATTTAGACATGAAGATGATGTTTCCTTCTCCCAGCCCTAACTAAACTATGAAGAAAGAGAAAACTGGTTTGGTCTAAAATAATGATTATGACACCACCATCTACTGGTGCTAACCGGAACTGTGCAGGCCCAGGGGATCCTGCTGAAGGTAGGAGGTCACTTATGTACCTTGAGAGGGCACAGCCTTGCAGTTTTCCCTCTCCTGAGGGCACGTTTTTGTACCCAGGCTGCACCTTCATTCAGTCAAATCACTTCCAGGTACATCTTATCCCAAATAAACCTTAGTGTATCTGCACAGTGGGCTGCTACTAATTATGTAAACAGCCACCACAGCTGAAAGGTCAGGATCTGAGAGATTAAATAAACACAGATCAAAATCAGTCCTGCCTCTGAAATAGATGAGGACAAGTGTGCATAATTAGAGAAACTTTTTGAAAGAGAAAATTGCTTAAGAGTTTCTTATGTTCACAAACAACACAAAGTTACTTTCAAATTAAGAGTGAGAGAAGACAGAAGAAATGTCACATCAAAGGGAGAAAGCGATTACAGCAGAGCAGAAAAGCTCAATGGCTTTAAGGGGAGGAATCCTAGGACTTTTTTTAAATTGTGGCTGCTAAAAATTAATCAGAATTCTATTTTAGAAAGAAAAAAAGAGGACGAAAGGGAGCCTTGTAGACCTACCTCCCTATCAAGGCATTGTAGAAACTACCAGACTGCACATGAATTACATCTGGCACACACAAGACACAGGAGAGAGTTTAGTTAAATAAGTTTATTGTCTAACGCTTACATTTGTTACATTGCCGCTGTAAAGCGCGACAAATTTCCAGCAGGAACTCCCCGTTCCCCCTTTTCCCTCCTATGAACTGCTTTAGGAACCAGGCCTCATTCTTTAGACTCACAAAAGCGAAGTGGACATGAAGTTTCAGTGGCACAGTTTTCACAAGTACATGGTTGAACAGAACTGCTGGGCTGGGCCCTGCCCCACAGGAGGCCTGGGGCAAGAACGCGGCTGCCCTGGCCGCAGCAGATCCCCACAGGGCCAGCTCTCAGGTGAGATGAGTATCAGCCGCCGGTAAATGTTTGCTTGCCCACCTCAGAGCTCAGAGAAAGGTGCCTGGGTGGAGGCACGGCAAAGGAATAAGGAGTGCTGAGTTCAGTGGTGAGGAGATGAGATTTTTAAAAAAGTATAAAAAATTAATGTAAAATACAGATACAAATAAATTTTGTCAGGAATACTGGCACATGGCAATCTGAACTCAGGGTTTTGGTTTTTTTCTGTTAGGGACAAGGAAATTAATTTAACACTTTACTGCTGTGTGCAAAGATGTTTACGGCTCTCAAACTGATACATTTTACCATCTCACTGTAGTGTCTGAACAGCAAGGTAGATGAATTGTTTCCAGCATTACAGGCAACACTAGATAATACTTAGACAAGATAATGTAAACTTTATTCTTAAGGCAGCTGGTACTAATGCTGCACACAGGCATCGCTCAATGCCCATTACAGTAATGGGACACATAGCACTTGGAAACAAGTAAAAAGAAAATAGCATTATTGGACTAAATGACACATGTTGTCAAAATACTTTCCCTTTCACACAAACCATGAAATATTTGGACATCTAGAAAAATAATGCACCTACTCCTCCAACTTCAGCCTGTTCTTTTACAAATATTTCAAAATACTGATAAATAATAGTGACTGCAAGCAGAATGCCAGTGCCAGAACCAATGGCTCCTAGAAAGTCAGCCAGTACTGAAAGGGCACCAATGCACAAACCACCAAATGCAGCTGCTGTAGGGATGTATCTGTAAGAAAGGAAAAAACAGGGAAGAAGAAGGTAATAACCAAGATATCTTTTGTTTACAAACATGGAAGATTAAACTAAAAATCCCTCATTATGTCACTTTAAAAAAAAGACAGTACAGGCTAATCTCTCTTTAATCTGCTGCTGTAACTTCTTTTGCATAACTAAGAAAGGCAACAGCTGAATGGAAAGAATCTTCTTTTTGCAGTGGAAACAGAATTTTCTGACAATCCCCAGCACTCTTCACCATCCACCTGGAAGTCAGCATTTCCTTACCTGTTAAGCTCATGAACCATTGATGTATCCCTGTGGCCTCTCATTACCATTTGCTGTTCTTTGAGTTGCTTGGCAACCTGCAGAAAACATTATTTTATGAAACTGCTGCAGTGTTTCAAAGTCACTTGATGTTTACTAAGATAAACTGATCAGTCAGTAGCTGGTCAGTTCTAAACCAGAAGCACTGTTTGAAAACAATTCAGGTATAACACCTACATCTTTTGCTGATGAGCCAGACACCTCAATCCAGGTCTTGGAGAAGAATGCACAGGATCCCAACATAAATATTATATAAACTATTACATGGACAGGATCCTCAAATATTGCACCCATGGATTCTGGAGGAGACAAGTAGTAGCAAAGGCCACCAACAGGGTAAGAGCGAGCAGGGCCACCTCCGCTGACATCCTGAGAGAGGAAGAAAAAGGCAATAAATTACTTTCTTACAGATTTCTCACATTCCTATCCTGTATTAATAGAGGAATTCCTCTTTGATGTTTAAAACAGCTTTTATACACAAATGTTAAAAAGTAAGTATGCCAGTTGATTAAATACCAAGGATTCACAGCAAAGTAAAAATGCAATAATTCTACGCAGCTAAAATGTGATTCAAATACTTACTGCCCACTGTCCCAGTAAGTTCACCAAGAAGTTACCACTGAAACGAACAGACAACATCTGGGAAATGACATAGAGGTTTGACACTAAGGCAGACTGCAGAATGATGGGAATGTTGGAGGTATAGAACAGCTTGATGGGATAGCTGCTGTACTGCCCACGGTACCGTGCAGACTTGATGGGTAAATCCACTCGGAACCCCTGTGGGCAAGAACACAAATGCACCAGGGTTCACTTCCAAAACACAAGGTATTCCCAGAATGCCCCAAAACTATTCCTGACCATGCAGCTCTTGCTAGATAAATAAGGACTGCAAGGTCTGGGATAGTAAAGCCCAAAGGCTTTCTGCTACAGTCTGGATTACAGATTTTAAGGACTTAGAAGTGTTGCTGCTTGGTTGTATTACATTCTTTTCACATAAACATGGTGTCTCATCTGCTAACTGGTACTCCTGTGAAATACATTTTATAGCTTAGGGGTTGATAAAAGCCTGTCATGGCTTCCAACTGAACTAGCCAGTTACCAGCAGGCTCTTGCATGTAAGCCCAGGCTCTTGTGTAGTTTTCTGGGGCAGGACCTTTTCTGAGTAGACCCAAGAAAAGCCACACGAGCTTCAAAACATGGTTTATGGTTTGTTTTTTTCTTTCCCAAAACTCAGACTCAACACCTTTAAAAAAACTTTTAAAAATCACATTTTAGCTTTTCCTGCCCAAAAAATCTCCATATGGATTCTCCTTTAATGTCTATTTAGTAGATTTAAAAAGAAACATTAATTCAGTGTTTCAAGAAAATTAGGGAAAAATTGATACACACTCCATTGAAGCAAAGTTCTCCAGCTCTGTCCAAAAGTATTCTTTTGAGTCAATGATGAATATTAAGAATATTATTGGTGTGATGCAACCACTGCAGTATCAGAATCTGTTTTCTTAAAAATATTCTCATAGTGTGTATGGCATTCAATGGAATGTGAGATTACGCACTGCAACTAGGCCAGGTTGTAGAATTTTACAGCTTTACTGTCACAGAGGTAATTGTTACTGAAATAAAGAGTAAAGAGACATTTTGAGTTCCAACAATTACTCAAGGCTAAGATACTTCAGCTACTCTGGCTTAAACCTTCCCATCTTTTCCAATGACTGCAGCGTCCAGGGTCCATGTGCACTTCCACCTGTGCAGAGCTGCTGTGAGGAGTTTTACCTGGAAATAGATGACTACAGCAAACACAAACACTGTAGCAATCAGGTTCATGAGATTGGGCAGATTCTGTCGGTAAAAAGCCTCCCGCAAAGCCCGGACCTTGTCAGTTCGTGTGGCCAGGAGATGGAATAATGCAATCACAGCACCCTCAAACTCTGTTCCTGCATGAAGCAAGAAAGTCAAAGAAAGGTTAGTCTCCAAATTAAAAACATTTTTTTAAAAAAGTACCTCGTTTTTGGAAATTTTAAGCATGACACACAGAAAATCTGATACAAAAGGACATGGATCCTGTTATAACAAGTATGTCACAACATAGAACTCTTTTTTAGGTTATGGAATGTAGAATGAGCCAAAAAAAATTACTCTTGATTAGAAAAACAAAACAAAATCATCAAAGCCACACACATGAAAGAATACGCTCTTCCTTTCTTTTCTGGGAGTAGGAGGATGTTCAGAAGGAAGAAATAATAAACAAGGATGAAAAATAGCTTTTAGAAGAAGAGTAATAAAAATGCAACAGAACTACTAAGAATTAAATGCTAGCTAACTAAAAACATGGCTCAGGATTTCAAATGAATGCAGTAGATGAGTTAGTTTCTTGATGCTGTATCTTAAGGTGCTACTTCAGGGGTCTCAGAACAACCAGATGTCAAAGACTGGCTGTGGAATGAAGAGATGGCAGTCTCTGAAGAATCAAACCAACTTAAAGTAATTCAGAGGCACCAACTACAAAGGCATCCTATAGCCACAAACAACAGCTGAATCAACAAACACCTATGAATGTACAGCATTTCCAATCTTCTCTATTTCCATGGGCTAAGTGATGCCAAAACAAGATTATTTCAGTTTGGAAATCCAAAAATTTTCATTCAAGGGGCCTGAAGTCCCATTTTAACTGCTGCACTTCAAATTAGCAAAGGCAAACATGTATTAATCTCCATGTAAGTCAGACATCTTCATGTTCAATTTCATTTTAATCTTCTAATTCAATAACTGACTTCAGAAGCCAATCACCACACATTAGAACTTTTTTAAAATGCCATCCAATAAAAATGTGATGGTTTATGTGTAGTATACCACCCACTGAAACATGTTGTGACTGACTGTAACAACACACATACCTCTGCCAGTGTTGATGGTAGTGGGACTGAAAGCTTTCCAGACAATGGTTTCACAGATGTTGGTGGCAATAAACAGAGAAATACCAGACCCCAATCCATAACCTTTCTGTAGCAACTCATCTAGCAGCAACACAATCAAACCAGCCACAAACAGCTGTGAGAAAAGAAACAAAACTGAGCAGAAACAAGAATAAATCAAGAGTTGTGTATTAATTCCCTGCTTCAGTATTTTCATCATGTGGGAGAGTGGTCATTAAGTCTTTCATCTAAATGTCATTCATGCAGAGTTTCTGACCTCTCACATACCAATGGCTGCACATCTCACCTGGCAATGACCTCTGTGCCTTTTTTCAGCAAACAGATAACTCAGTAATAACTTTTTTTCTAAAAAAAAAGTTAAAGTTTGTACATTTTTTTCTCTGTTCTGCAGGAAAATGTCTCAAAGCTGCAGCTGTGCCATTTAGTGAGAATTCCTCCACAGCACTGAAAAGCAGCCACTGAAATTCCTGCATTTTTTATAGCTACCAATTCCAGTATTTCCAATTAAGCACCACTCCTACCTGAAATACTTTTGGTATTTACTATCCCAGCATTCTCCTCCTTTTTATAGCTACCAATTCCAGTATTTCCAATTAAGCACCACTCCTACCTGAAATACTTTTGGTATTTACTATCCCAGCATTCTCCTCCTTTATGGAATATTTAGAATTTCTCATATCTAGACAGATACAAATAATGATGCTTTGCAGCATTAAAAATAAATTGAAGTCACCAAGACACTGAAAGATTTTTCCTTCCAGCTATACTGTCTCTAACCAGTCTCAATTAACACAAAATAGCTCTTTACAAACCTGAATTATAATAAGAAGACAAATTCCAGCACCCATTTCAGCAGGATCTCCATACATTCCAGTCATAACATATACAATGGCTTGCCCAATGGTAATAATCATCCCAAATACTAAAACAGAGAGAAAGTAAATCCTTTAAAAAAATCTGAAGTCAACTACCAAAGAAATCTCATATCTATTATCACTTGGGCAGGCTTTCCCAAGAATAAAAATACACTCAGTGATTTCAATTGGAACAGTGCTTACATTTCTGAGCTCCATTGAACAAAGCTCTGTCTTTTGGAGTATCACCAACTTCAATGATCTTTGCTCCTGCCAGCAGCTGCATGATCAAACCTGATGTCACAATGGGTGAGATACCCAATTCCATCAAAGTACCTAGAAAAGAAGAAAAATTAAAACAACTGCCATTCCAGCACCTCTCCTAAAGCATTAGGTCTCTTCCTGACCTATAACAAATATTTCTAATAATGCTTCCAATATGTATACTTCTGTACAGCTATGACAAAACAAAGACAGTTATGGCCTCACAAAAGGCTGCTGGGTTAGAACCTGTAATTTTGAAGGCAGCATGGAAAACCCATGTAGCTTTTAATTACAAAAATTTCTGTGGAACTATGTTAACACTGAAGGCCACTGCACACTGAAGCTCAGCTTTTTTGGCATATCCTCAAGGAACCTTTCCTTGGACAGCATCTTGTCCCTGATTGTTTATTCCATCAGTGCTTCAATGTTACATTTTCCGAAAGTTTAATTTTGCAGACCACAAAAATATGCTGCAGATCCACAGTTTCTGATATACTGCCCTTTGAATCACTGGCTCTAGTTGAGAGTTTAGGATTAGTTCTTAACAAAACAAAGACCATCATTAAGCTGCTCTTAACTCTGCCAACTCATTGGCACTGTGTCACTGAGGTACCAACTCCCAAATGTATACAATTCAAAGAGGGAAAGCATTAAATTAATTATTATAATTTGGTTCTTTCATACTTGTATCCTGGAGTTTCCATGTAAAATATTACACCATCTGTCATGGAAATCTCTATTCCTCCAGTAGCCAGAAAATTAGGATGTCAAAAACTAGGATTCACCTCACATCCTCCAATGACTTCTAGTCAGTTGAGTTAAGTGAAAACTCACTTTCCCACTCCTGATTTTTATTGCTTTCAGTCTCTCTAGCCTTTTTTTGGCCACTGTTATCATTCTGTTTGGGTAGTGGACAGCATATTTAGTATCACACACTGCTAGGGACACACCAAATTCTGCAAACATTGCAGAAAAATTCAAAGTAGAGAACTTTACCTTACTGTCCTCACTGGTGTAACAAAATTTGCTATTCCTAAGTAAGCAGTACCTTCACATTAGAGGGTTCCAGTGATTTTCTTACTTCCAGCCAATTTTCCAAGCTACAGATGAGATCAGTGTCCTCATTTAGAGTCAGGCATGACTGGTCACCCATCTTAAGTTTCAGACTTCTACCATTAGTCTGAATCTTATACATTTGGTTGTGCCCCATTTTACTCTTCTTAAATACATTAGTTTGGCTTTACTAAAGTTAATGCCTAATCATCTCTGCCTTTAGCTTTCCCACCTAGAAAATTACTCACCCATAACACTGCCAAACTATTACGAAGTGTAACTGACTTGCACAGGTGAGGTATTTCCTAATCAACACCCTCACACTGCACATTAGTGCAGTTCCTAATTGGAAAGCCAGAAGATTCCCTGTCCCATATATTAGTTAGAGACTGCTCTAAAATCCTGAATGGAATCATCCCAAAATTTGTGAATCAATATTAATCTCATCTGCATCTCAAAGAAATTCCATTCCTAACATAAAGCACTGCTCAAGTACCAATTTTGATTCCATCTGTGTTAAGAATTTTACAAAGTGTTCCAACCTGACATCTGGGTGGTGTGGAATTTAACAGCCAACATTTTTCCTCCAGGTCTGTTTATGCCAAGAGAAAACAGAGAAAGGAGTGAGTACCAACCTCTGTTTGATGCCAGAATGACTCGCATCCAATAGAAGGGGTCTGCAGAATCTGATGACATGATTCCAAATAAAGGGATCTGTCAAAGTACGCAACAGCATTAAACAGATACACACAATTATCATGTATTAATACAAAATCTTAACATGTAATGATTCAACTGTTATATTGTTTAATTATTTTGTAAAATTAAACCAGAGGTATCGACACCATCTCTTTTAATCCTCCAACTGGGGCATAACTCAGAGGACTAAACTAAGACCCTTCCACAGGAAAAAGCAGAAACCTCTAGAAAGAAGTTTAAATATGTTTTGAAATATCCCACACAAAACTGTCAATACTAAACACGTTCACACAAAACTCCCACCATTCTGTATGTCAATACTGAGGGATTTTGAGCTCTTTAAAACTCTTCCTAATCACCAAAACAGCAGAGTAGGAATCCAGGCAATCTTAGGGATCAATTTCTGAAAACTCTAGTCTGCACCATCTGTTTTCTTTATTCAATTACTATGATCTCTCACATGGATGCAAAATTCTAATTATGCATACATCCAGATGCTAGTAAACCCAGATAAACTCCATGTTCTTCTAGCTCTAGTATCATTCCCACTTCCTCCTTTCAAAAATCAGATAGGTACAAAACACAAGGCTGTGTTTTAGCCTTTAAAACAGTACTTCAGAGCTGAAAACAAAAACTATTAAACTACTGCTCTGCAGTCTGGGATGGCTGCATTAATAAACATAAGCTAAAAACCCTGCTTCTGAAATGTACAGAACATTTTGAATCTTTCATGACATTTGTAAGTCCCTAAAAATGTGTATCAAGTAACACGTGGATTCTCATTTTCTTTCTCCACGTTTTTAAAGAAAAACATTTTTAAAGAACAGCAAAAAAAAGCCTTAACTCTTTACAAGCCAAGCACAGGATCGAGGAATGCCTACAACTAATAAAGATCACATAAATGTTTACAAAGACAGGAATTTTGAAAGAGTTTTAGCTCACAACTTAGTAAAGTTAAGGATATTCACAAAAAACAAGCTCTACATGTCAACAACTTCACAAAACATTTTCCTGCAGTCTTTACAATCCATCAGCCTGCTGAAGAGGAATTTGGTAAAGAGGCACTTTGATTTAGTTTTCATCCTTGTGAGTGCTAAAATTTAAATGTAGCTATGAACAGAAGGTAAATAATGCATTGAATTGCTCAGCTTGTTTGTACTGCTCGATAAATAATTACCTTGGCTGTTTACCCTGCGGCCACTATCATCATTTGATAAGACCTTTGTAACAAGGAAAAAAATTATATATTTAGAAAGCATTAGTTTCTAAAAACATCCATGATCAACACTAAAGACTATTTCAGAGAACCAGGTTTTTAGAACTGAACTTTAAATACTTTAGCATAAAAACAAAAGCTGAAACTAGTAGGTCAACATGAAACAAGAACATCTCATGCTTTCAGGGTACTTTTTATGTACAAAACACACATTTTCTTACCACAGATGACATTGATACCTACCTGGCAGCACACTAAGAAAATGAAGAGTGTGATGGCTGTCCATAGTACCTTCTCTCTGAACTGGATCTACAGGACAGAGTGGAGACACAAACATGTTCACTATAGGTAGAACTTCCATGGCACTCTCACAACATTACTAAATGCTGTTACCATTCAGAATTCAATGGAAAGATATCAAACCAGAAAGCATCACTCCTCATTGGAATGTATTTTTAATGATTTCAGATTTTAGAGAGAGAGACAAAGGTAACTTATGTGGGACAGGCAGACAATCAGTTACTAGAATATATTTTATCCACAGTATTCTAATACAGAGGGTATTTACAGAAGAGCAACAGCATGGCTAAAATCATGGACTTACCAGAGCAAATATGAAAGATTAATGCAAAAAACTTATCTTTAGTACTTAGTGCTCTAGGCTTCAGCAGAAGTTTTGTAAGGCTGGAAATTATTAAACTAAAGCACTATAAAGTTTGTAGAAGGACTGAACTGTTGTGAAGACATACGATTAAAGCTACGTGTTTTAATGTTTAACCATGAAGAACCAGGAGTTTTCAACATCAAAATATTTAGAATTCAGTTCTTCAAAGGGTGTTAGAGGAAGCTTTAAATTCATCATTATGTTCATTCCCCATAAAATGATCTTTAAATATTCTTTGTTTTCCTCCAAAATATTTTTATTGATGTCGATTATATATCACTTTAAAAAGAATGCCAGATCAATGATCACTAGTCATTAATTCAATGAAGAGAATCTCAAGAGTCGCAACTTTTGAGGTGCCTGTAATTAGTGCCAGGTGCAAGAAGAGAAGAATCACAAGATTTATGTTTGAGTCAGTCAAGAGGATTACTCAAAGCATGAGACAGAAAGAAATGCATTTGAAGAAAGCAGAGAGAGCTGAGATGCAGGGTTATGTTCAAGTTCCCACCTCTCCTCCAGGGACTGTAAACCTGAGGGTTAAGTGTGTTCACTGCAGACAAGTGTAGAACAGCTACTAAAACATGACATGAACTAACACATAAGAGAGATACAGCAGAAATGGTTGGAGCTCTCTGCCTCCAACCACTGAATCTGCCTGTGGAGAAGTAACAAGAAAAAGGATTAGTGCCTGGTTTCATAGGTACAGAACACCCACAAATGAGAAACTACAAACCAGTGCAGCAGCAGCACGGGTCCCCAAGCAAAGAAAACCCAGAATGTAGTCTAAATCTTTGTAAGTGAAACCATGCACTTAGAAGCAATATAATTCAGGTAATTTAATTTATTTCCTGCTACTGCCTCACTCTTAAAAGAGGACAGATGCGAAAAATACTTACAGCACAGAGTTATAAAAAGAAAAATAGTGACAGCAGCAAATAAATCCAAACAATACCTTGTGTGAGACTATGCAGTGCTGACCCACTTTACCAAGTCTGAACACCACAATTCAGACTTTAGCACAAACTTCTAAAACCAAAAATGCTTAACCAAATTATCTCTACAGCCTCATAGTTAAACTTGGCTTCAGAGGCATTGGTGAAGGTCTAAAACTGCTCTGGTTCTATCTCTAACTGTGC
Source organism: Lonchura striata (assembly GCF_050655825.1). Taxonomy (NCBI): domain Eukaryota; kingdom Metazoa; phylum Chordata; class Aves; order Passeriformes; family Estrildidae; genus Lonchura; species Lonchura striata. The sequence continues at coordinate 70,367,362 of NC_140741.1, forward strand.
TGAATGTGAGCATTAGAGGAATTCTGCATCACCCAAATCACAGTTATTCACAAGGAAAAGTCTCTATGAGTCAAGACAACAAAAAAGAAAAAGGAGTCATCCATCCAAACCCATATGTCAAGAATGACAAAATACAGAGTGGTACCAAAATATTCCAGCCACAAACACTAACAAGCACAGGGACAGTAAATTTCACCATCTGATCTGACTCAATTGGACATTTTCTTCCTTTGACATTTTTCTTGAATCATGTGAAAATGAAGGGACTTGAGCATTATTATCTTGGTGCTCTGAACAGGGTGTTCTACTTAGCAAATCTGTGCATGAGGGAAATACGAGCCCATTCTACTAACTACAAAAGTAGCAATCACTTTTGCTAATCAAGTTGGCCAAAGCACAAAAGCAACACTCCCTAGAGACAGAAGAAAACATTTTCCTCATCAACAAGAACAGCAAAATGATTCACTGAGAGCCCAACTGAATCAAAACATCATCTTCATTTAACAATCAATACATGCTTAATGAAAATTAATCTCATTTTCTCTTTGGTTATCTAAATTTCTTGTCCTGGCCTTAAACCAATCCACTAAAACCATTACTGGTCATATCTGCCTGTGACAGCTTGCAAGAAAACAATAAATTACAGAGGATTAGTTACATGGAATGACCTAAATCACTTGATAAAGTACACAGAAGCAAGGAAGATGACTGAAAATGGTCAAAGGGCTCTTCAGCCTAGGAAAGATGTTCCCAATTACATTTTCACTTTAAATTTGTACAAAGCTGGCAACTGGCAGCCGTTGTCTAGACAGCGACCAAAATAGCAGTAAAGACAAAGTGACCCAAATAGACAGGATAGGAATCTTGGCACTTCTCATCTGATGATGGACAACAAGGATAGATCAAGCCCCTCTTCCTCTGTGGCAAATAACATCTGCCACTGAGCTTTACAGAAACATCAGTATCTGTAGGTTTGTGTCAGCTTTCTCTTCTCACTCATCTCACAAGACAAAAATGGGATGGATGCAACCAACTAATCACAAATGAGCCACAAATCAGCACCAAAAGATTGCACCAAGGTTCCCCACTGCAGAAACAAAGATGGGCACCTGCATCAACCAGACCTGGTGCATCCAAGCCTTAGCATGGGGGTCTGGCTCTGGAGATTCCTGCTCTGAAAATGCCTTTGTCTGGCCTAAATAATTTGGTTAGAAACCTGTCCCAAAGCTGAAGGATGCTGGAGAGCAACTAGGTGGAGCAAAGAGCCAGGGAGTAAATCCCAGTCTTTTGAAAAAATCCATTCCAGAGGGCCATAATAATAATTTTTTACTGTATCTTCTCCATTCAACCCAGCAGACACAGCTATGGCCACTGGCACAAACACCTCTACGTCCAGTTCTAACCCTTGGGAACCTCTCATTAACCAAAGAGGATTCTCTGAGATGGTACCATATTCCCAGTTAAGCTTCCCCTTTTAAGAATAGAAAACCCAACAATTAGCTTTTAAGGAATTTTCATGGAAGTCATGACAATAGCCATGACACATCTATTTGTTACTTTAATTAGATTGTCACATGGGCAATATGTGCTTGCTTGAGTTTTGAAAGCAAAAATGGTGTTTGGTTGGGTTTTTCTTTTGGACAAGGCAGGTCTCCTTCTGATCTGTAGAAATTGCCTATATTTAATCTACAAAATGTGCCAAGAAATGGGAGGAGTTTCAAGGGCTAGAGGACTAGAAAGATCAGCTGTAAATGATCTGAGTTCATTGACTTCAAATCAAAGAGAAACATCATCCAGAAGGTGAACAGGGCAATTACCCGAACTGTACCACAGATCACTCTCCCACTTCAAGGTCAATCACAGCTAAGGGTGTAAGAAATACTCTGTGGGAAGGGGAGAATTAAACTTGTGCTTCCTGATATACAGAACAATCCTTTTGCAAGTAATATACAAGGCAGCTCAAAGTCAACAGTGAGATCCACAGGAAAACAAAGCTTGAAGATTCTGTCCTCGTATGTTATAATAGATCACAGAGAGCTGAAACTGAATAAACTTAGTCTAGAATTGAAATTATTTTTAAAAATTAGTCAGCATCATTACCAAAGGACTTAACAGAAGGGTACTAAGAATTCATCATCACAGTAATGTTTTACCTAAATATGTGCTCCCTCCTGCTCCAAAGAATGTGTTCTACTTTAGGGCCCACTGTCTGTATCTATATTGGAGCCTGGACTAGACTGTCACAATATTCTCTCCCCTGTGAACTAATAAAAGTAAGAACATAATGCAACACTCACTTTTCTTTCCGGTTTCTGGATTTCAGGTAACACTGCACAGAATGGCTTAATAACTTCTAGAAATTTTACTGTTCCAGAAAAACACACACACACAAAAGAAGACAGAAAAATATATTAATGAACATGTATGAATTTATAAAACTTCACAGAACTTTATTTGGCTTCCAAAACTGTCTGAAAACTAATACCCTCTTCTTAAAACAGCTGAAAACAGGGCAAAAATGTGAAACAGAATTCTTGTGCTAACCAGATTTGGCCCATTCTTTTTTTCCACCGCAGGAATAATTTTAGAGAAGTGGTGTTGTATGTATCACCAGAAGTGAACTGAATTGTACTGCATCTAAAAATAAATGACCTAATATCAGTCTGTGCTAGTTAAACACAGAATGACACTAACATCAAAAGGTATCCAAATATTACAATCTTGGGTTTACTGAAGTATTTAGCTGAAAAAAATAATTCAATTGTTAAGAAATATTTAGAAATTGTAATTTAAATGAGTGCAACACTTATTCTGATTGGAACTTCGGGGGATTGTATTTTAGTTTTAATACATCTCTCTTCACAGTTTCCGCTTTAAAAACACAGAAAAGCTCAAGAGTTTGAGCTCTTTTTCTGGGGAAAAATTTAATCAACATAGGGGAAAAAAAATCAAAGCGTATGTGCTTGGTGGGGAATTTGCCCTTCAAAACTTGACTATTATTTCCAGCCCCAACACACTGGGACAGACATGAAAAGCCACCATTCATTTACAAAGAGAATACATTTATTACACTGCGGAATGCATTTACTACATTGTAAATAACATTTTGGCAGTAGTGCCACGCTTACATATACACTCTAATGTAGCATATGTATCCTCTATGTATCCCAAGCGCTCACACCGCTGGTTGGAAGGCGCACCTCACTCCACAGAGGGTGGCACAGCTCCACTGTGAACAAGCTACCAGAGCATCATGCGATGGGTCAGGCTGGAAGGGACCACAGGGCTCATCTGCTCCGACCTCCTGCTCAAGCAGGGCCATCCCCGAGCACAGGACAAGGGATGTGTCCAGACACTTCTGGAATATCTCCAGCGAGGGAGACTCCACAGCCTCTCAGACAATCTGATCCAGTGCTCGGTCACTGCTCAGGACAGAAATTCTCCCTCATGTTCAGGTGGAACTCCCTGGACATCAGTTTCTGCCCTTTGCCTCTTGTCCTGTTGGGTGGCATCACTGAGCAGAGCCTGGTCCATCCTCTGACACCCACCCTTTCAACACTTATACACACACATATATGCGTACATAGGGTACATATGCTCCATACGTGTATACAGTGTCTATATATACACAGTAGGGCTAGAATGGAACATGTCACCCCACCACGAAGCAGTGCCCGGCCTCACGCCGTGCCCGGCAGCACCGACCCTGCGCGGGGAGCTCGGCACCGCCGGCCCTGCCTGCGGCGGCACCCGCAGCACGGGGCCCCATCACCGGCCGCGGGCCCCGGCCGCGTCCTCCCGGCGCCGTTTCCCCCCCGGCCCCGGCCCGCCCCGGCCCGCCCCGGCCCCGGCCCGCCCCGGCCCGCCCGCACTCACTGCCCATGGCGCTGGCCCGGCCGCGGTCCCGGCGCTGTCACCGCCGCCGCGCCGCCGTCACGTGACGCGCGCTGCGGACGGGCCGTCCCTCCCCGCCCGGGGGGACGCGGCGGTGCCGCCCTCACGGAGCGCCCCCCGCGCCTTCCCCAGGCGAGGGGAGCCGGGCCGGCGGGATCGGCCGCGGCGGGGTCAGGCTGAGGGCGGGCAGGCGCCTGGCCGAGCACCGCGCTCCCGCAGTGCTCCGCGCGGCCGAGGGGCGGGCGCGGCCCCGCTCCGCCTCAGCGCTGCCCGGCGCGGGAGCCGCCGCCCCTCGGAGCCCGCTCAGCCGGCGGTACAGCCCGACCGGTGAAAAGCACAGCCTGAGCGGTTTGCTGCCGAAGTGTTTGGTTAAACAGCCCAATCCACCCGTATTGACAGATGGATGTGATAATTGCACGGGGTGAAAGGACACTGGGACATTGGACAAAGGGCAACAGAGCTGGGAAAGGGTCTGAAGCACAAGTGCCATGAGGATCAGCTGCGGGAGTTGGGATTGTTCCTCCCGGAGAAAAGGAGGCTTGGACTCCCTGACAGGAGATTGTACCAGGTGGGGTCGGGCTCTGCTCCCGCCTAACCAGGCAGGATGAGAGGACATGGCTTCAAGCTGCGCCAGAGGAGGTTTAGGTTGGGCTCTGGTAGGAATTTCCTCACAGAAACGGTGATTAGACATTGGAATAAGCTGCCCAGGGAGGTGGTGGCGTCACTGTCCCTGTAGGTGTTTAAGGAAAGATGGATGTGGCACTCAGTGCCATGGTCTGCTTGACAAGGTGATGATCAGTCATAGGTTTGGACTCAACAGTTTTGGAGATTTTTTCCAATCTATTTGATTTTGTGTTTCTGTGATTCTCTGAAGTGAACCTGAAAACTCATTCCAATATCATGCCACAATCACCAAAACTGGCATCGCCCCTACAGAGCTCTCAGTTACAACAGCCAGTGGTATATAAAATTAGGATCAACCGAATTTATTGCAAGATTTAGATATGACCATTAAAAATAGTATTTACTCTTTCTGAATAACTGCTCTGATGCACAGGCTTGAATTCTTCCTGTATTAGGTTAAGTTTCCAAAAGAGAACACAAAATGTGTGAAGCATTAGGGCTCCTCCAAAACTTTGAATCTATATTTTGGATTTTACTCTGCATTCAATAAGAAATCCTCTTAACTAAGACCTTGACCTTGCTACAATACCTAAACATCTTTGTTCAATAGCTTCCCTTATCTGAAATCACTTAGAAAGGTTTTTTCTTCCAGTTCTATATACTCATAACTTAACAAATACTAATGAGGAACTCCATAGCAATTACTTTCACCTAGAGTTCTTGTACAGTCTGACAAATGCCCATAGTTATCATGCCTGGCAGTGTACTTGTAGATCATAATCTCCAAATAATAGCTGGGTTAGTAGCTAAGCTTCAGGAAGTTTCTTGTAATCACCCTTCAATCAGATTTTTAGTCATACTTATTTGAGAAGTTCATTAAATTACAGGTTGTGTTAGCAATCCCTCCTGTCTCTAAGTCACTGGCCATTGTTTTGATGACTGATAAAAAGTCCAGAGATTTCTTCAGTCCATACTCACAGGGATAGACTATTTCAGGTGTGCTGAACAAATGTTTCTATGACACCTTCTTCACTGACAGAAGCAAAAAAAAAAAAAAAAAAAAAAAAAACCAAAAAAAAACCAGAACTGTTTTCTTTGCTTATTCAAAATAATACTGTGTTCAGAAATTTTCATCTTCAAAGTTCAGACTCTATTTTTAAATCTAAAATAACATCATTGGTACCAAAATACTTATTTTAATATGTTTTCCTGGTGTATTTGCTTTCTGAGAGCTTTTGCTCCCTTTAATGAATGGCTCAACCTAAGAGCTCATTCCTTCATGTCTTTCCTTTTTTCCCTACTAGTCCTGCACTTCTCTCTGAAAATCCTGACACATCACAATGCACAAATTATTTAACTCTCTCTCTAGTTAGCTCCTTGCTATCTAACAGCACATAAACCTCACCTCTCCTTGTGTTAATGATCCACAGAATTTCCTGTCCAAGGACTGGGACCTGCTCTGTTACTCAGCCTGTGTAGCAGCTCAGGCACAGGATGTGACTCTTGGGGTGTCCTGTGCAGGGCCCGGAGCTGGACTCGATGATCCTTGTGGGTCCCATCCAATTCAGGATATTCTATGGCTCCATTCTAATTCCTGCTTCTCTTTTCCCCAAAGCAAAAGCAATCCAGCACTGTGCAGGATGCCCCAGCTGGCATGCAAAGAAAAGCAAGGCACACAGATGGAATGTGTGCATCCAGAATTGCTGGGAGAAACAACGTCAGGCCCTCAGTCGGCACGCGCTTTGCCTTGCTCCTGGGAGCTGTTATCCATCATGCAAGAGCAGTGTTCTGCAGACAGTCTGTGGCAGCTGACTGAGGAAAGCTGTGCTCAAGCTCTCCCTTCCTACCCCAGGAAAGCTGTGCTCAAGCTCTCCCTTCCTACCCCAGGAAAGCTGTGCTCAAGCTCTCCCTTCCTACCCCAGATCCCTGGGGAGCTTCATGGCACACCAATGGGGCTGGGGGCATTGAGCCAAGCAGCACACCAGAAATGGCTTTGTCTCCCACCAGGAGGATCAAACAGGGTCAGAACACTTGAGCATCCTTTATTTGGTTGGTCCCTGCACAGCCTGTGGGAAAATGGTGCATAACAAGGTCAGGTTTGGGCCACGTGAAACTCAAACCATGGGCTCTGTTCTTCCCTTGTGTGCACTAAAACTGTGGGTTTATGTAATCATCAATGTGCAGTCAAGGCTGGTGCTCTACAACTTCCTTGGCTACAGCTGCAGCCAAAGCAACGTTACTCTTCAGCCTCCTTTTTCTAGTTATCAGCAGAAATCTAAAGCAGAATGTGCCTTGATTAGATAAAGCTGTTCAGGATGTGCAGGAGGTTGTGCAGTTTGCTAGAGCAAAGTGGGAGAAACATGACTTCATGTTGCTGTGATGGATGTGCTAATGCAGCGATGTGAAACACGACAAGAACAGAGGTTACGGAGATAACGTCTGGTTCATATGGAGTTAATGAATGAGTGTGTCAATTAACTAGGATGAAATACTAAAGCAGGCTTCAGAGATGATTTTGGGAGCTGTCTCCCCAAGTGAATGCACACCCTGCCTGTGATCTGCTTTTTCTCACCTACCATGACTTTCCATCCACAAGTGCTGGGTCCAGTTAAACCCCACTTGTTTCTTTTCAGAAATGTCTCTGGCTCATAGTGAGTTTGGATTACTTAAGCATAGCTTGCACAGGTAACTGAGAAGAGCAAGGAGTTGCCAACTTCACCCTGAAACCAGGAAAGGAGAAATGCTGGGAGAAATCTTGTGGTGGAGGGAATGCTGCTGTGGGGCAGTCAGCACTGGGGTCAGCCTGGGATGCCTGTCTTCCATTTGGTTTCATTAGTCTCCCATTTAACCTCAGTGTTTTGGTCCTTTATCCTTTGTTACTCAACAAAGACTGATTTCTTTCCTTTATTCAGATGACAGCTGTGCTGAAATCATCCCTTGGGATTTCTCACCCTCTGGGTGAGAAAAATAGCGGCGCCTGAAGTCTTCAGGAGCCATCTTGCATGGTCCCCCCCAATGGAAATCCTGTTTTAACAATTCAGACACTGAGAAGAGCACCAATAACCATAACAGATTGCATTCCTGGCCCTCAAGAAAAGAAAAAATAGATAATCCACAACATTCTGCTATAGAAATGGCTCATTCCCAGGCATAGGGAAGCATTTAGTTGATCAAGCAGTACTAACACTTCTGTAGAAAGAGACATGCACTATCCCAGGAAACTGTCAAATGCAAATAAGCAGCAAGGTATAAGGTATTCCACAGTCATCAATCTGTCCCCTAGACTGGATTTTTAACTTTATAAAGACATTTTTTAGAAAATTGTATAAGAGAAAAAGAAGTATCAGTAGTAACAGGTGCTTCTCATTGTTAGGTATTCTCCAACATGAAAAAATTGCTTCATCACTACCAAACTTATTCCACTTTTTTTTTTTTTTTTTTTCCATTTTGGAGAGCTAAGAGTCTTAAGGATCTGGCTTTTGTTCTTCACAGGAGGAGGCACTAAACATGACTGACATCAGGAACAGTCCATTCATTGAAAACTTAGATAAATGTGTGTGTCAGAACATGTTCCTGCTGCTTGTTGTGGAGGATTCCAATGCCGACTGCTGGGGCTGGTAGAGGAGGTCTGCTCACAAGATTCAGCTGAAATTTGAGTCATAGGGAAATGATTAATGAAGGACAGAATCACATCTCAAGGTCCTGATGCCACAGTGATATCTGCTGTCAGATAACAGGGCAGCAGCCCCAGCTGGAAGTAATTCAGGAAGTTATCCCCCATATCCCAAAGACCATGGCTCCAAGGACTTTATAGTGCATGATCTGCCAGAGCAAATGGCACCTTTGTATTCTCCTCCTACTTCCCTACTTGAGATTTTTCATTATCCTGTCTACTTTGACTGAACACCATGTAAAATAAAGCTCCAGTCCTGCTCTTCACCAATGGTGCTATAAAGAGCAGAAGTAGCTGAAATTAGAACACATACTTTAGGCAGCAGGATAAGTTTTTTTGTCAAGCACCATAAGCACTTTTGCATTCAAGGAGAACTTCAAACTTCATTTTAAAGACTAAAACACCCTGGGGACCTCTTACCTTAAGCCCCAGCTGCTTTTCAAACCGTGGAGACACAAAGGACCATGGACCCATGTTCTGTGGTTCTTCCTGACTCCATTTGAAGACTAAAGGAAGGATAAGGGTACATAACAAACATACATATTTATCTTTTCAGCAGAGAAAGAAAAACAGTTTTTTTATTTTTGTAGCACCTCTAGTTTTTTTGTCTTGGCACTACCTTTGAAATGAAGGCATGCCAGACTCAATTCCCTTGCAGCTCAGAACTCAATTCAAACCCAAAGTATGTCCACCATTAGGGTATACTGTGTGTATATTCTGCTTTTCTACTGCTGTTTTCAAAAGCTACTAAAAGGACTGGCCTGTAAAGACCAATGCAAAAAATATCTCAAATGGTTTGCTCTGATTTTCAGTGCTGCTTCTTGGAAGCTAACAATAGCAGAGAAAAGAGTTCTTTTAACACAAGTGATAAACATTTCTGAAACATCCCACTCCAGAAACACTTGGATGTATGAGGGGGAGAGCAAAGAGGAAAAAAGCCACTACAGCTCTTCATCTTAAAAGGTAGGCAACAGATTTAGTTCAATACTTCAAAGAGACTAGAAGCACAAAGGTAGAAGCTTGGCTGACCTTTTGCATGGGTGTACTTGCTCAACTCTTGCTGCAGAGCTTCCAGGGGGAAAGGACAAAGCTCTTCAAGTCTCAGAATAGCTGTGCTGTGCTGCTTCTCTCCCAGTGTTTCTCTTTGCTTCACCAGAGCATAGTAATGCTTTCCAGAACACAGCACCACTTGGGTGACACTAAAAAAAAAAAAAAAAAAAGTTTCCAAGTTTGGTGTTTTCCAGAAACTTGATGCAGAACAGCTTCACACTTCTAACAAAAAAAAAAACACAAAAAACAAAACAAAAACAAAAAAAAACCAGTCAAACTTCAAAGACAACTTCATAAAGCGAAATTGCTTCCCTAGACCCTCTTTTCTCTTTCTTGACCTCCCTTCCCTCCAACTGCTGGCAAACTAATCTTTGGGGACAGTATGCCAGAGGTCCTGTTTCTTCAGTAATTTTGGAAAAGTTACCTTACAATGGGATTGATCTCTCTTAGCTCTGACTATTAAAAATTAAACACCCAGTCAAAGGTAGTCATCTCTGTAGAAAATAAATCAGAAGAAGAGAAGTCCCTCCAGAGGACAATTCTCTGCCATGCCAAAGCAGGACTACCTGCTGGAGAGACACTACACCCTCCTGCAATCACAGAGATCTTGCCTGCCTAATCTTACTGGAAAAAGCAGTGAGATAAACTACACTCTTTGTGCCTCACCATCCCACTTAAAAAACCCAAGATGCAAAGGTACTTCCAGCCTTTTGACTGGGGGTCAAGATGTGAAGTGGAAGGAGGCTCAGACCTGGGTATTACTAGGGCAAACAGCAGATAAGGGGAAAAAATATTAAGGCTGAATTAGTCATTCTGAACAGAATTCACTGTAACATCAGAAAGTAGAGAGATGTACACACACTTTATTATTGCCCCACCTCATCAGCTCAGGTATTCCAGCCCCAGAACAGAAATTCTGGATTCAGTTTTGGGCCACTCATGACAAGAAAGACACTGAGGAGCTGGAACCCAGCCAGAGAAGGGAACGAAGCTGGTGAAGGGTCTGGAGCACAAGTCTGTGAGAAGCAGCTGAGGGAGCTGGGGGACCTCAGCCTGGGGAAAAGGAGGCTCAGGAGGTGCCTTGTCACTCTCTACAAGTCCCTGGTCATAGCCAGGTGGGAGTTTGTCTCTTCTCTCTGGTAACACACAATAGGACAAGAGGAAACAGCTTCAAGTTGCACCAGAGGAAGTTTAGATTGGACATCAGGAAAAATTTCTTCACTGAAAGGTTCAAGCCTCCCAGGGCAGTGGTGGAGTCATCATCTTGGAGGTATTTAAATGTCTAGATGTGACACCTGGGACATGGTTTAGTGGTAGACTTGGCAGTGCTGGGCTAAGATTGGACTTTATGATCTTAATGATCTTTTCCAAGCTAAACAAATCTATGATTCATGTCACAGCTGCTCCAGTGACTGTCAGCTAATGGACATGGTGCAGAGTAGGTCCCATCAGGTTGGTTACTACAGTCAAACTCCCTGTGAGGCCAAGGGCTGACAGGCTGAACACTTCACTGTTTTGCAGACAGGTGTGGTAACTACCAACAACTACCAAAAGAGGAAAAGGAGAGGAAGTAGAACTAACCATAGTTGCCTACCATAAAACATTTTCCCCTCAAGTCACCTCTTTCATATCACCTCAAATGTGAGTTGTTGGGTAGGAGAAAGGGACAAGACATCTCTTTTGAGTTTCTGCTCTAAGAAAATAGAGCTACCTTTTAGGATCTACTGAGAAGTCACCAATGACAGGCTTGAATGTGGTCCCTGGGGCCATTTCTTCAAAACTCGATACAGCAGCCTACATGGGGGAAGAGTTGGAAGTTACCAAATCTTGCTGCTTTTCCCTTAGGCTAGAGTCAGAAAGAATACTGAGGCAGGGTTTTGGTAAGTACAAAATATACAATAGTCTTCCCTCTCCCTCATATTCCTACTCCCAGTGAAAAATGAGATGATAAGCTTCCCAAGAACACCATCAGACCAGGAATGAAGCCTACTTCTAGCTCACCTCCACCCAGCTTGGCAAAATTCCACTGATTTGACCCCAAAACAGCAATCACAGAACACAGGAGAAAAAAAAAAAAAAAAAAAAAAGGAGAACAAAAAAGAGGATAAAGAGAAAAAAAATAAAAGAAAGGAAGAGGAAGGACATTTCTCAGCTTACTGGAAGCCTCAGTAACACTTTGGGAGAAGCAACAATGAGAGGTTTCCTGAAGTTTCGGACCATTTGCCTCCGGAGTAGGTGGAAATACTGTGCTGGGGTGGTGGGATGCACAACTGACATGTTGACCTGGTCACCATCAACACCCTCTTCTGAGCTGTCACACATCTGTACAGGGGGAACACAGCAATACCTTGTCAAAAGCAAGCAGTGGGACTAATATGCAAGAAAGAACCTAGGCACATGAGGCATACTGACCTGTAGAAGAACAGATCAGTAAATATCCAAATTCAAGAGAGGAACAACTTCAGAGAAATGGGTTCAGCATTTAGCTGGAAAGATTGTGTCTGAACTGCCTCTGTGGAGCTCATTGCAGCCGAGCTCCCAGAGCACTGACTGCCAGGGCTGTGCTGGGCATGTGTGACTCTGGGAGGTGTGGTGGGTACCTGTAGGAACCGTTCCATCCTGCAGGACGAGTGCTCAGGGCCTGCACCATCATAGCCATGGGGAAGAAGAATTACTATCCCACTCTGCAGAAGCCATTTAGCTTCACCTAGAAACACAAAACAAAGAGGAAGGAAAGGATGATTTCCACAGAACATAAAGCCACAGAACACATTACTTTGAACAAACTGCTCTGGAAAAAGAATAGCCAATTTCCACATCACTAAATACATACCTGAAACATGTTCCTGGCATTTTGGTCTGAGGTTCATTACAGTGAAATAACACATGTAAGGTGATCTGAACTTTCTGAAATCATAAGGTAGCTCTGGGCTCCCAGAAGACTTAAGTCTCCACATGGAGCACATGACACAGTGAAATTTTAAAACTTCATCTCTGCAGGTGTGACCCCAGCAGCATCCTGTGAGCCAATCCAGGCTAACACAGCAGTGCTCATTCCTCTGAGCTCTACCAAACCTCCTGCACTATACAAGAGATTATAATCAAATCCAGAATTTGGGTGAGATAAAGGGCCTCTGAATTTCCTCCTATGACTACAGAAGTTTTATAGCTGAGTACTCAGAAAACATGTTAGAGTCAAACTTAGTAAGGTCTTGTGGGGTTTTTTGTTTGTTTCTTTTAAATAATCACTATTTTCCTTCTCTATTGTTTCAGGAGTTTTTCAGATGCTTCATGAAGGAAAGGTACAGCCTATAAAGCTATCAACCATATACACACACAGTAAAATACACGTTGGAGAAGAAAGGCCATTACTATAATTAACTGTCCTTTTGTAATGACTGGAACTCTGTGAAGGACTCTTTCATTTTATATGTACTGTCTTCAGAGAAAAGCTGCACAGAAGTCTTTGGACCTCACAGGCAAGCTCATAGTACTCCCTGAGAAAACAGAATTCTTTGTATAACATGCCATTTTACTTGAAAGAGGAAGGATTCTCTAAAAATTTGCATAATACCAATGATTAATTCTTAAATATATTAGTTCCTTGTACACTTACCTCCAGAGATGAAAGTGTCAAATATTATCTGGGCTCCATTAAAGAAGTCTCCAAATTGAGCTTCCCAAATCGGCAGTAACTTAGGGTTCTCAATACTCATTCCATATTCAAAACCAAGCACAGCTTCTTCAGACAAGGGACTGTTACTCACCTAACAAAAGGAAATTGTTGGCAGGGGTGGATGAGGAAGAAGACAAACAAGGGTTAAGAAACACTGGAACCAGGCAAACAGTGCTGACAACACACACTCCTAAAGGCAATTGATAGGCACTGATTTTTTGCTTTTGAATGAAGGCACTGAGGAGAAAAGAATAACATTTTATCTCTCAAGGAAAAGCAAACCCCCTTGTTAAAGCTGTAATTTATAACAAAAAAGAATAGGGATGCCCTGACAGTTTTTATGTCCCTGTATCTGGGGTTTGCCAGAACATACACTAGGCCTACATATGTCTCAGCAGCTTTAAAAAATGTATTGTTTCAGCACAGTTTGAAGAAGGTGGTCTTGTGGATTACAGAACCTACCTCTAGGAAACCCTTCTGGTCTGGGGACATGTGATTCAGAGGAATGTAGGTATCATCTGTCTCCTGGCAAACCAACATCGCGTGTCGTTGGCTGAAGGTTCCTCTGCCAACATCTTGTCCACTTAGCCTGATATGAAACCCTTGCCAAGCAATAAACACAGCACCAGATCAGCAAGTTATGTAAAAAGAAAATATGCAGGACATAATTCATCTCTTGTTATATCTCTTTTTGGATTTCCCCTCATCAGCAACATCAAATCTGAGATGCAATTCTTAGCCAACAACAGCTCCAACTGTCAAGCACACAGATGCTCTGACATTATTTTGGGTAAAATGGTTCAATTTACTGAAGCAAACTGCAAAAAAAAAGTGCATTCTGTATCACATGTAAATGGAGATTTGAATTCAGGCTAGAGAGGAAGGAGAAGAAATAGTAGCATAATGTCAGCTGCACTGCTTGTGCTCAGCTCTATGCACAAATATTTTTGGGGAGTGAGAGGGAACTACAATTCTTTGAATATATTTAAGACTCAGTCTACAAATATTAGTGACACATAGGATTCATATTTACCTTCTCTTAGACCATGCAAATTGTCAAATGTCTAAATCATAGCAATCTTTTTACTTAGAAACACTAAAAAACCTAATGTTATCCTTTATTGACACTAAAGCAAAAATATTTTACTGTCTGCTGTCTAGTTGCCTCTTACCTTGGCTCAGCAGAGAACCAAATGCTAAAGTTTCAGCTGTTGCCCAGTCCAGCTTTTTTCCTTCCTCCATTTTTTGAACTCTTGACTAAGCAAATAAAGAAGAAGAAAAAAATTTTGTCTTTTTCCATCTGTAGCTTTTTTGGTGGCACAGACTAATATTAGAAGCTAGAAAAAAAAGCAACACACTACAGAGGGAAATGCTATATTCCTGCAGCCAGCTTAGGCTGCATCAGAATAGAGAGCCTTATTTCAGCACATCCTAAGGAAGGTTGCCTGAGGACCACAGAACCACAGGTCACCCATGTATTCACCTCCCAGTCAACAAACTATGGACTGATGAAGTAATCCTAGTCAGAAAATATTTAAAATCTTAGCACAGCACAGAGTGTAGTCTTGACAGACTTCTGGTCTGTCTGGTTAGCAGTGATGAAAGATACCAGGTGTAAGCATTTCAGTCTCCAGAACTCTTCCCTGTTCTGGCCTGCAGAACTGCAGACAAATGATCAAACTGAGCTGTGGAGTTCCTGCCTTGGGCTGAGAAGACAAAAACATCAGTCTTTTGAAATACTCAACTCACAGCCTCTCCTGGCTGCCAAGCAGACACCTGCACACACTCATTATCCATCAAAGGGAAACATTCACAAACCCCAAACTGATCCAAACCAAACACCAACTTAGGAGCTATCAAGCCCAGACTGTCAAACTAGGCCACATGTTGTGTAGTGTTTATACATATAAGTTATAAAACACTCACTACTGGCTTTAGAAACTGTGTACACTATTGCCAGGTTCCTGAATTATTCCTTTACAAAGTACTCATTCTAACTAATCACCAACTATATAAATGTTTGTAACTTATCATAATAGTTTCTATTTGTAAGACAAATAAACTGTATTTTCTATAAGCTTTTTCTTCATTGCAATAAAATATTGTTGAAATAACAAACTAAAGTACATGGTCAGACGTGGGGAAAGAAATATTTCTTCAAAACTGGAGAAAAAATGGCATAATCTCAGCCTTGAAACAGAGTGAGCTGTTTTTCCTAGATAATACCTTGCTATTCTCTAACTGGCAACCCTGCTGTGTTTAGACTTTTTCCTGTAAGAGGTTTGAGCCATGGGATCATGATGCTCTACTCACCTGAGCATAGGTCTTCAGGAGATGGCTGTGCATCTGGAGCTCTTCGGGCACCTGCACAGACTTGGCTCCAATGAACTGCAGGAGCGGCACAGGCATCCCCGTGTCCCAGGTGGTGATTTTGGCAGAAGGCTCCACGAGGCCTTTCCAGTGAGCCTGCAGGTTGGTAGGGGGTGGGCTGTATGAAGTCATGTTGGCAAGGTGGTCGTTCAGCTTGGAATAGCACGTGGTCTTTATCTCAGACACTTCAGCCTCAGCCATGAGCCCAGCAGCTGTGAGGTGCTCTGCGTACGTGTCCGGGATACTCTTACGGGATCTGCCAGGGAGGGAACCAAACAACAGAGATATTAAGCCTAAAAGCAGTGTCACAGGAGAACAAGGAAACACCACCTTACTACACTCATGTACCATGGAAAACTCATATAAGTGGTGTCCTGGTGCATTATACTTATTTGCATGAAGTTCAATTTCCTGGCATTTTCAAAGAGATAACAGGTCTCTTAGAGATGTGTTTTACAGTTATTTATTAAAAAAGTGAAAGCGCTGTAGTTGGCAGTTACAGGTAAAAACAAATCAAAACCCCCTCTGTGCTACCATGCATATTTTCTTCAGAGAGATTCACAGTAGTATTTCTGCATTGAAGAGAATCAAGGCAACCATTCAAACTCTTCACCTAAAATACCAGAATTTACTGGTAACTGAATTTTTGTGTGGGGATAAGGATGGAATCTGAATAAATTTAAATGCTGATAAAGATGAGTCCCCAGTAGAAGCAGCAGGACCAGACAAAGACAAGACAAGCATCACAATGGCTTCCTGCCCATTCTCCCACAGCATGCACACTTCCCCTTGGCACACAGAAGGCAATTTACCCTCTGATTACCAGTGGTCACAAATTTGAAATCCAAGATATATGTCCAAGATTGACCTCCAAAAGCACCAAGCCACACATTCAAGAGCCAATAGTAATGATTGTTCATTAACATCTTATTATCAGACTCACACTGTAGTCAAGGGCTGCTGACAGCCCAGCTGCACCTTACATAAAGACCTGTGGATATGTCAAAGGATCTCGCACAGAGCCTTCTGTTGCAGCAACAAGACTTGAGGTGGTGCAAATATATTTTGGTTGTGCAACCCTTACCTGATGATTTTGTACATGCTGGGGTTGGTGAAGAAGGGCTCATCAAGCTCATTGTGTCCCCACTGCCTGTAGCACAGCAAGTCCACAATGACATCCCTGCGGAACTGGCGCTGGTACTCCACAGCCAGTCGTGTGGCACGGACAACTTCCTCAGGATCATCCCCGTTCACATGGATAACTGCACACCCAATGATTTTACCTGCCCAGGGATTCAAAACACAACAGCAATCACAGCCAACCCCTTCCAAAGAAAGCAGACACACACATGCTCTGCTGAAACTACAGACAGCCCATGTGAAGTAACTATAATAAAAACAAATCAAAAAATATGTTCTTTGTGATGAGAGTTGGGGTAAGGAGAGCAGACTTGCCTGGGAGAACATGCAATTAGCCTGTTGTATTTGTCAGTTTGAGCACAACTTCTTTACAAGAATTTTCTTCCCAGAGGACTTTCTATACACAGTTCCTGCATCATATTAATCTGGTAGTGTACAGGAACTGGGAGAGAACTACTCGATTGCTTCTATTTCAAACAGAAATTGTTTTATTTCCTTCTTATCCTAAGCTATCACTACTGTGAATTCATACAAGCCAAAAGCAACTTTCTCCCTTATTAGTAGGGAGTATCATTCTGTCCACTGCTTCTCCAGGCAGAAAAATCTTTTTATTAAAAAGAACACTGAAAAATTTCAGTATCTTAAGACCCTCTCAGACAATTTGGCTGCAAGCTCCTTTTGTACTTTATCTGTCCAAATTCTGGAAATTAATTCCTGGCTCATGTCAAGTTTTCCTCCCAAAGAAAATACTAAAGCTCAACTACATAACAGCCCCTCCTCACTGACAGGTAAGAAGAAAGGAAAACTAAGGGTGGAAGCAAGAAACAAACCCAAACAAAAACAATCCATAACATAAAACCAGACCAGGGGAAACAGTAATAACATATGCTATCTACTTTACCAGATTTAATGAATCTACTTGTTTGGTTTGATGAAACCATACGACAAACACTTGATGTTAGGTCAAAAGCACATAAGAATATATTTTTATTTATAGGAGACATATACAAGATAACTAACTGCAATGTCTCTGATCTTACTGGTAATACATCTGTTTATCACTAAGAAAGATCAGTCCAAAACAAAGCTTCTAGTTCAGGCATAGAAAGGTCTTGAGCTTCATCTTTAAATTGAAAGCTCAACAGGCTCACATGACAACAAACAAAACAGAAAAAATGGAGGAGTATCTGACATAAAAATCTTGCTCAGAAAATACAGACATTATTTTTATGAAATTTAACAAGATATATTTAGAACAGATCTGTTATATACTCCATTGCAATACCTTTTTAAAAGCTGTCAATAATATGACAGAAACTGAGTTATAAAGACTTCACAGAAATCTTGCAATTATTTTATCACATCCTGTAAAAATGTGACAAGATTTTCCTTTGATATTTAGTCTTTGCAATAAAGCAGATAGGAGAGGGCATATTTTTAGCATCTGAATTGTTGCTAGTAGGAGGGAATAATAATAATAATAATTTTAATTCCTACTCTACCATGAAACTGGAGTTACAATAATCTCTCCCTAGAGCTGACAGGCAGTTGCTATAAAAAGTGCATTGCACAGCTTACACTGCAGTTAAAAATCCTTTCTGGCAAAACAGGCAATCTTCCTTGTGATTCAACCCTACCTACCAATGTCACTGCAGTACAGAGATGACCTTCCTCGCTCTGGAGGAGTGGTATAGCCCAGCTGGTTATTAACAATCAAATGGATGCTCCCACCAACTCTGAAATGTGGTAGATTAGAGAGGGTCAGTGTTTCAGGAACAATCCCTTGCCCAGAGAAAGCAGCATCACCATGAACCTACATCAGGGAAGAAGATGGAAAAGTCTCATTAGGAAACACTGGAGGAACAGCAAAATCAAAACTATAACCCATTAAGTAAGACCTCCTAAACTGGGTACATGGAAAAGACACAGTTCCAGCTGGACCCACTTCTTAATCCCTCTCAGAATACTGCTTCCATGACTTGAGAGTTTATGTAGCCTTATCACTAACACAAGGTCATGGCAGCCAACATATGTACATGAATGCCTGCTGTAACCCCTACCTGGAACTGAACTATAATCTCTTAAAACTGACCCAACCAGTGTCCAGGTGACTGCAAGCTTCCTGGCTATGGCAAAGCTGGAGCAGTCAGAGGCAAACCACTGACCCCTGAACAAAAGGAGCCACTCACCACAACATTCACTACACCCTTGCTCAAGTTGAATGTTGGTGAGCTGGGACTTATGCCCATTTCCACCTTACCAAACACACAAGAACAGAAAAACAGGAGAAAAATGGACTGAATGTAAGCACTCAAAGAAAAACTTTCAGAAGGAAAAAGAAACGCTAAGTTCTTAGTTGCATTTTGAAATAGCAATAGCAAATAAATGCTGCAAATAAAAAAAATAGTTCAGAAGGGGAAGGGAGAATAGTGTGATAGCCAACCCAGGTTTCAAACAAATGCTAGAAGTACTGGAGTGAGTATCATCTAGCATCTCAATATTTTGAAATTGGAGACAGCTCTCCATTGATGAATATAATGACAGTTTCCTCAGAATGCAGACTCAATCATTTGCAAATTAAAGTCACTATGAAGATTGATGTACTTCCTTATTGAAACCAGATGACAGTTCTGCTTTCTAGCTATGGAATAGTGGTTTCAAGCCTTAAAAGACATCTGCAAGTACACCAAGATAAATAACAGAGGTTCAATCAACCAGTGAAACAGCAGCTCTGGGTCTTATACCATTCCAGTACAGATTTTTAAGAGGTATCACAGCAAAACAAAGGTAAATACTGCAAGACAGACAAGCCAGCATACCCACTCTATCCCTTACCATACTACACTTGTTCCTGAAGTGCTGGGTTTTCACCTTTCCCTCCTGGTTTCTTCTGCTGCCTAAGAAGACTACATATCTCAATATCTGTCATTGAGATATGTAGTCTTGAGTGAAGACCCTAGGGTCTTGAGTGAAGACCCTAAAACATCTGAGAAAACTCATAGCCTTTAGCATTTGCCAAAGCATTAAAGCCTAAGGACAGTGACTATCCAACTACACAAGACTTTTCATATGCATCTCAAACCCCAGAGGATTCAATTCCTGTGATCCAGGCAGGATTTTACTCATTCTACCAAAAAGATGGAAACAGTTTTTGCTAGGGCACATTTTTCTCTGGGCTGCATTAGCAAAAAGCTAAAAGCAAAGTCATCATCAAGTTTAATTCACCAAACAGTGACCCTGAGGGTGGAATTTATTTCTGGGAGATCTTACTACCAGATTTCATTTCAAATCAGGAAATAGAGTTAAGGTATGTGAGGAGGTGAAAAATAAACCACTCTCCAGAAGAAATGGACAATTAAATACTGCAGAGATGTCCATCTTGGTAGTCAACCAAGAAGAGTTTTATAATCCGTATAAGTTCTGAGCACACTGAAGTTCCAGAAGAGAAGACCTTCAGACCCTGGACAATGAAGCTCACCACTGACAATGGCACCTTAACTGATCTTTACTCATTCTCCCCTCAAACTCTGGTACTGAGGTTTGTGGAAGAAGAGAAAAAATGACAATATAAACCCAGAGTGTCTACACTCTCTTCTCAAGAGAAAGCACTATAAAAACAGACAGTTCAAAGCCAAACTCCCAAACCAAGATTCTAAAACACAAGGTGCCTGCTTTAATCTCTCTTCTCAATTAGCTGAATGAGAGCAGTTAACAGTTACAACCAAATATTCGCCTGTTTTCCATCTCACTTGTGCACATTTTAAAGACACAGTCACAAGTAATGATGATACACTTTCTTCCTTTTAGGAATACTTTGAATCAGTTTACTAACATGGACGAGTTTAGCACAGAAACGAATGCATCTCTTCTCCACTATGAAATCCTCCCTATCATTCACCCCTACAAATCCTAAGAAGTGAAATTTTTCTAGGATAGGGAGGGTCCATTTATCCTGAAGAACTGTTCTTTAAAGAGTCATAGTACTTTCATTACTACATAGTGAAGATCTACCGTTATGAGAAAGAAAGAACAGTATCTTCTCAAACTAAAAATACCTGCACTGAAAGAGAGAGTCACATTGGGAAGCAAAAGCTGGTTTCACTAGCAAGCTCTGAAGACTTTTTTAAAAATAAGAAACTAAGAACTCCAACTTGCCCAGAATATTTTGTATTCTCATGTCTCATGCTTTTTCACAATATCCCACCCTTCCAAAAGAAAGCAAAACATTGTTTTAATCTGAAATATGTTTTCACTCCTACAAGTAACTTTCTCCATTTTGTTTGTTACACTTTACAGAACATTTTTGCCCAACTTGTTTTTAACCTTGGCTTTAAAATGTTAAGAGTTCAATTCACTTGTTTTTCCAAGTTGAAGTAAATGCAAGAGAAGAAAATTTATCAAGGAACTATTTAGGATTGCTTCTACAGCTATACAAGTCAGTCAAGGAGTAAAAACGAATTCCAGTAGAGTCTTCAACAGTACCATGACAAAATGACAAAATTCTAAACTCTCCTTAATATTTTGCAGCCTTGTTGACAGTTCTTCTCCAAACCCATTAATTTGAAAGGTTTCCCATGGCAGTTTAAATGCAAAAGTGAGGAAAGGCACATATGGCTTTCAGTGCAGAATATTATTAAAATAAAGGGAGGCATCAGAATCAGTATTCATAAATCTTAGAAGTGCAATTATTTAAACACCAGCATAATCACAAACGTCACCTGGTTGATCTTCCTTGCCCCCCTCTTCCCCCATAAAGAAGATCCCAGCTCTTGACATCATACATTAACTCAGTTTTGTTTGATATTTCTATGTACACTCCTGTTCACATTCTAGTCCAGCAAGTCTTACAAATATAAATGACAATATGTGCAAAATACCTGCAGGCAAATAACTTTGTCCCCAGGCTGTGCAGAACTCTCTGGGGAGTAATCACCATCGAGCAGAGTCTGTTGCCTGGCTCGTGTCTTGCCCACAGCCACTGGGTTGATGGCTTCTAAGTGTGAGGGGTTGGGGAGCAAGGTGACATGCACAGGTCTGTGGGAGCCAAAGTCCAGATCTACAGAAGATGTCAGGTGGGAAAGAACGTCCCCAATGGCTGCTGAGTTCTCTGGAAACTCACTCAAACCACGCATTTTGCGGAACATGAGCTGCAGGGAAACAGATTTGGTTAAAACCCTTTTCTAATTCACTGACAGGTTGAAAGAAAAACACTCTCCTACTCCTGAAATTGCAAGGATGCTTCTAAGTTGCAGCACATATAACCCTTCATTAGAGTTCTTTTAAGAGTCTCCTGCAGACAGTTCACTGAAGTGTTGATAGGAAGGGAGAACACTCTCACACAGGTAACATTTTATTGCTCCAACATTTACAACATGGCAAACTTCTGGGGGTTTCTTTTACTGCAAATAAACCAAGCAACTGCCTGTGAGGTTACAAATTTCTTGCTGTCTTAGGTTGTAAGATGTATTTGGGGGTGTGTATTCTGTTGCCATTTGTTAGAGGTGGGGCAGTTATTTTCTGTTATCTGGGGAGATATTTTCTCTTAATGGGCCAGTGAGTGTCCCTGCAGGGATGATAAAATTCCATCATCCCACTGGGAGATGCTCTGCCCAGGGGGAGGAGCCAACCATTCCTACCTGGATAGAATCTGACTTTTGGAACACCAGAAGCAGCCTTTTCCCACTGGACTCCCAGAAGAGCAACTTTCTTTTCCACTGCATTCCCAGAGGGAGCCCAGGCCCATCTACACCACCCCTGGAGCTTCAGGGGAAAACTCCACCCTTGTTACAGGATCCCTGCTCCACCAGAACCATAGCTGGCACTGCAGG
Organism: Lonchura striata; assembly: GCF_050655825.1. NCBI lineage: Eukaryota > Metazoa > Chordata > Aves > Passeriformes > Estrildidae > Lonchura > Lonchura striata. The sequence goes on from NC_140741.1 coordinate 70,389,617, forward strand.
AGGGCTGCAGCTACCATGGAATGGGACTGCTGCCACCTCCCTGACCCACAGGGGGTCAGGTTGTATTCTGACTCTGTCAGTGCCTTTGTTTTGTATTACTTCATTGTTTATTTTGAATTTTTCTAATAAAAGAACTGTTATTCTTACTCCCATATCTTTGCCAGAGAGTCCCTTAATTTCAAAATTATAATAATTCAGAGGGAGAGGATTTACATTTTTCATTTCAGGAGAGGCTGCTGCTTTCCTTAGCAGACAGCTGTCTTTTCAAACTGAGACATTTACCTCAGGAGGAAGCTGAAGTAAGCCCACAAGCAGATTAAGCCTGCCCCGATGAGGCATTCCAATGATGATATCCGTGACCCCGCTGTACGCACACATCTTGAACAGCTCGTAGAAGAAGCCCATCATGCTCTCTGCTCCTTCACCACCGTATCGCTTCACTGTGGCAAACTTGGTGGCCAAGAAGTGATCAAACTCCTGTTAAAAACAGGACAACTTGAATATTAGGCTATTTTAAGCAGCAACTTTCTGTTTATAACATTGAAATTTAATTTATGTTTATACCCTTGAGGCATACAAATCTAAACATACCCCTGGAAAGTCTAAGCTCACTCTCCACCCACACAGTCTGAGACCAGAAGCTATGATGACTAAAAAAAATCAGCTCTAAGCAGAAAAATGTTGCATTGAGGACTAAATTTCCTCTGTCTCACATGGAAGGTGCTTCAAGAATCCTAACACCAGATTAATTAACAAATTGCTTGGTAGTTTACCTGTTTTAGGTGGACATGTAGGAATGGTGTTGTTTTACAGTATAAACCATAATGAACTTGAGATACAAAGCAGTAGCAAAGCAGTGTTTCATTTTGCTTTACATTAGGCATAGTCCTTATTACACAGGTAGAATGCTTGAGAGAAGAAAAATAAATGCATCTGTATTAACTTCATTTTCTTCTGACTTCATTCACCTCCTCAAAAGCTCTAATAAGTGGCCAAGTTCTGGAATTGCTGGAAATTTCTTTTGCTTTTGCAACTAAAGACAGAAACTAAATGAAGTCTATAACTGAAAAGGGAAGACTAAGCCACACACAAAGATCTGAGCCAACTGCTAGTGGAGCAATATTCAATTCTAAGGAATAATGTATACAAAAGTGATCACATATAAAAGCAGATTTTTTTTTCTGTCACAGTTAAATTATATACTCTTAGTATAGCTCTGGTCATACTGAAATTAAAGTAGAGCACATCAGGGTCCCAATTTCACCCTCCTGTGTCACCATCAAATTCCTCTCACTGCCAAAGAGGCTACAAAAAATACAAAGTGGGCCAAATACTTCCATTCAGTCATTGGTAAATGTTACATTTAACACTCCTTCCACTTGGAAAACTGGAAACAGGGACATTTTCACAGATCCTGCTCTTCTACCTTTCCAACCTTCACAGATCCTGCTCTTCTACCTTTCAATCATTCTGGATAACATGGGAAGAAAAGGGGAAAAAATTAAAAATTTTCACAGTACAGAAATATTGGAATAAATTTTCCCTATACATTTCAAAAGTGCATAAATATTTTACTTCCTTATAGAAGGCATTGAACAAGGGTTCCTTGCTGAAAAGCTCCATGTGTGCCAGTGCTATATGATAGCATCAACTATCTAGTTGATGTCTGCATCAACTCTGATTTATTCTTCCAAAACCTTGGGTGACAGCATACTTTAAGGACAGTAAAACAACTGTAATGGTGAGAGGAAAATACAGAATAACTAAGCCAGAGCACAAGATTTCACAGAGCTCTGCTCAACCTAATGTAACTAATGGTCCCATTAGTAACATTTAATATGAGCTGTCAGATCATTAATCTAAGAGTACCTTACTTTTGAAGACTGATTATTCATGGGTTTACAGCATCATTATTTCAGTAATGGCTGGTAAATTAATTCAGCAACAAACTCCAACGAGATTCCTGTCTCGCACTGCTTCAGGCAAAACCTTGTACTTCTTCCTCCTGCACACTGTCAAAGCCTTTCAGGACAGTGATTGTTCTTTTTCTGCATTAATCATGTCCAGAATAGTAAAGGATCCATGACAGATTCCACGACTATTACAATCCAGTAACAGGGAACAAAGTACCTGGGACTCTAGCATCAGTTTGCACAAGTGCTTTTTCTCTTCAGGTGTAAATGCTTCTTGCTTTAGCTCTTCAAACCTTTTAGCAAACCATTCTCTCTCCTCCAAAGTTGGAAGCTGGCTTGTTTCTATGGAAATATGCCCGCAGTATATATGGTCAAGATAAGCCATCACATCCTTTACAGAAGCCTCCTCTTTTCCCATGTTTATAAGTCCTGGTGGGAAATAAATGTTATTAGTCACTTTGGGGGAGGAGAGGAAGCACTAAGGCCTGTTTTGGAGAAAATAAAGCAATGAGAAAGACCACCCTCCTTTGTTTAAGGCTGCAGCAAGGCTCTAAGAGAGACAAGAAAAGACAAATCTTTACTTCTGCCACTGTACTTTCAAACCTTCACTACAGCATTAAGTATTGTGGTAAATCATAGAATAGTACAGTAACACAATAAATTAATGTTTAACCTCAGTAGCTGTAAGAACAAGCATAAATTTTCATGATTTCCGAAGATGCTAGAAGGCAGCCTCTCACTGCACTATGGTTTCTGCAACAGACTATGCTGAAGTTCTGTTCAACAGTTTTCATCACTAATTGAGCCACCTCTCAATATCTGACTATTCCACAGAGGCCACAGCCCCTCAACAAATCACCCATTAACAGAATTTGCTGCGATAAGGCTGTGGACTCACCTGTAGTAACAAGAGGACCCTGAAGAACTTCAGCCAGCTCTTGGATTTCAGGTACCATGTTCATAACAGCTCGGCCAGCAAACAGTGGGTTTATTTTGGCAGCTTTGTGGCCATGTTCAGCATAGGCAGTTATTAAACGAACAAGAGCATGGTCAACTAAAACCAAAAAGAAAGCAGAACAGCATCACACATGTGCTCAGATTAAATCTACTTACAGCATCAACACAGGAATGTTTTGTCAGCTGGCAACCATCAAGGTTCTGGCTGGAAAGAGAGCTTTTCCATGCAGTTATTTCTGTCTTATTACCCTACAACAGCTCCCATCAGCAAACTGCTAAATCTGCTTCTCCATACAATTTTCAAGAAAGTACACTCTAGATTTCCCCCACAGCATAGGTTAGGTTCCTGTAAACATATGGAAAGCTACTTTATTTTGCTTTGAATCTCTTTACAACAGTAGCACTGTTGTAAACCAAAACCACTACAAACAGGTATGTTCAAGTCAAGCTCAGCACATTACCAGTGTATAGTCTTATTTCCTAAGCCAACTCAATCCTATCACTTATGCTTCCTTGTTCCTTGCTGGAATGACAGGATTGGGTCTTAACAATAATTCAGGTCCCATGACTTCAAAAAAACCAGTCTGTCTGCAGGAGCCAAGAGCATGTGCAGAGCCAAATGTGGTAAAAATTATCGACATGGGTAGAATTTGACCAGCTGAGAGGTCACACACATGTTACTGAGCACAAACACAGACCAGGCTGATAGACTGCAAACAATAACACATACTGCAAGCACAACTTGCTACAAATTAATGTCATGAACCAGCTTATAAAGCATTCATAATGTGGAGGGGTTTTTCATCCTGGTAAAAACGTAGCACTGACAGTAGTCAAGTCTGAAGGCTTTTGTTTTCCAAAACAATGAAATTCTCAGACCATAGCACAAGCTTATTTCTCTGACACTGGTCAGCCCATTCAAAACAGCCCCTTTTCTCTACTGGGATCTACAACACAGGGACATAACCCAGACATGAGGCTAACAGTGCCCACAATGCTCTCAGCAAGGAGGCCGTTTAAATGCAATTTTTAAAATGTTACATAAAAATATGTTAATCATTAACAAGGAAGCTACTTTGTGACGGGTCTCAGTGTCCAGGATGAGACTAATTTCACTCCTGCTCTGGGCAAAGGCTTTAAATCCTACCAGGGTCACCAGAGTAAAGTTAATGTAAGCACCAAACTCCTATCTAGAAGAGTTTACTGCTTGAAATCACCTTTCTGTACTGTAAAATGGAGCTAAAAGCAACACAGGATTGCTACAGGAGAGAGTTACCTGTATTTAATAATGAAATCCTGTAATGTTAAGGGGTTGGATGGGACCTTAGAGATCATCCCGTTCCAACACCCTGCCGTGGGCAGGGACACCTCCCACAAAGTTTTATCCCATTTGGCTTTGAACACCGTCAGGGTTGGGGCATCCACAGCCTCCCTGGACAAGCCGTTCAGTGTCTCACCACTTCAATTGGGTTAGTTCAAGCCCCACGGTATAAAAGGCAGAGGTGCTTCTACGAGCAGCAGAACTCTCCGAGAGCCCCTCGCTGAGCAAACTTCAGCAGCCGGTGCTCTCACAGCCGCTTCAGCCCGTGGAGCGGGGCCACGCACCCCAGGCTCGCAGGACGCACAGCCCAGAGCTCTCGGAGCGGGTCTGCTCCGCGCTCTGCCCCGCGGGAACAACACAAGCAACACCTGAGAGCGCCCGGGCCCCGCTCGGGGCAGCCCCGGCGCGGCCCCGCGGTGTCCGACCTGCTCCGCCGGCGCCGCGCGGCTCCTCCGCCCGCCCGGCCGCCGCCTGCCGCGGTCTGTAGCCGTAGACGCCGCGCTCGGTGCGGTACCAGCGGCTCGGGCCGGCCCGGCAGAGCGCGCAGCGCACGGCCCGAGCCCCCGCCGCGCCCGCCATGGCCATGGCCGCGCTGCCCCCGCCGCGCCCCGACCCGCCCCGGGCCCCGGGGGCGGCGCCCGCAGCGGGGGCGCCCGGCGGCTCCTGCCCTGCCGAGCGGAACGAGCGGCACACGATGGCCTGGGCTCCAGCGAGGCCTTTTGGGGTGCTGTGCCCAGCACAAGGGAGACAAGGAGCTGCTGCAGAGGGTCCAGCGGAGCCTCCGGAGCATCTCTCCTGTGAGGAGAGACTGTGGGAGCTGGGCATGTTTAGTCTGGAGAAGACTGAGAGGGCGTTTCATGAATGCATATAAATGTCTCAAAGGTGGGTGCCAAGAATTTGGTGCCAGACTCTTTTCAGTAGTGCCCAGCAACAGGACTAGGAACAATGGCAGTAAAATAAAACCCAAGAAGTCCACCTTAACATGAAGAAGTTTTCATTGAGAGTGGCAGAGCACTGGGACAGCCTGCTCAGGGATGTGGAGTCTCCCTCTGTGCAGACATTCACAACCCACCTGGATGTGTTCCTGTGTCACCTGCTCCAGGTAACCCTGCCTTGGCAGGGGGGTTGGACTGGATGATCTCCAGAGATCCCTTCCAGCTCTTACACTGGTGAGACCCCACCTGCAGCGCTGCATCCAGCTCTGGGGTCCTCAGCACAGCAGGGACATGGCCCTGTTGGAGCAAATCCAGAGGAGGCCACCAAGATGATTAGAGAGGTGGGGCACCATTCCTATGAGGAAAGGCTGAGAGAATTGGGATTGTTCAGCCTGCAGAAGAGAAGGTTTCCTTGTGACTTAATTACAGCCTTCTAGTACCTGAAGGGAGTCTGCAAGAAAAGATGGAGATGGATTTTTTAGAAGAACATGTAGTGAGAGGATAAGGTGGAATGGCTTCAAACCAGGAGAGTGTAGGTTTAGATTAGGTATTAGGAGGATGTTCTTTGCTGTGAGCAGGGTAAGGTACCAGAACAGGTTGCACAGGGAAGTTGTAGATGCCCTACCTGTGGATGTGTCCAAGGACAGGTTGGATGGAGCTCTGATCAGTCTGGAATAATGAGAAGTGTTCCTGCCTGTGGCAGAGGGCGGCATAAGATGATCTTTCAATGTCCCTTCCAATCTCAACTTTTCTGTGATCCTGTAAACTTTGTGTGAATGCAGGTCTGGGGTACTGGCAGGTTTCCTGTCCTTAGGCTTGGTTATGCTCCTGTAGCCTCCACCATGAGGAAATCAAAGAGTATTTTTTTTGTCCAAATCAAACTATGGCATTTGCCTTTGGAACAGGTGGAACTGGATTTCAGAACTGAATCAGTTCTGACACCCCAGTTGGTCTGGGATTTTATATTCACAGTTCTTGCAGAGGGGCCACTTGTGTTCCTTGAGGCCTGTATGGTTGGGTTTATGCATATTTATAAAACCCAATATGGGAGAAAAATATAAAAATAAATTACTTTTAATGCTGCAAGGAGGGCAAAAGGATACAGCAACAGAAGGACAGTGGACATGTGGCCCATTCAGTGAAGGTGGTAAAAATGTAGCTGAGGATATTAATATTTTTTTCAATTAGAGTGAAGGAACCTTAAAAATAATGCTGCAAGATGATGTGATTTTTTTGAAGCTGACAGTGGAGAGGGAGAAAACATTGACGTAGTTAAATATTTCCATTTTGTGCTTGGGGAAAAAGACAAATGTTGCAGGCAGATTACAGGATGATGAAATGCTTTTCCATAGTTCTTAAGCAAATACCAGTCAAACAGCAGATATCAATGTGGTTTTGCTTTCAATCATATAGGCAGTTAGTTGAATATTTCCCAATTAGCACTGATACGAATAGGCTTGAACAATAAAAATTTTCCAGTTTCTCTAGAGAGATGTTTCAGACACACTCAGAGATGTGTTCTCTGGATCTCAGAGAACTAATTATATATTCTCAGAGAATATTTGTATATATAAGTTCACTTAATAAAAGTTTAATAAAATCTAAGCATGTGTTTATGAAATATATATCTCATCAAGTCAACTTGTTAGGGTTTTTATGTGAATCAAAATCCAGTTAATAGAGATTTCACAGATTTTCCAGCATAATCATCTTGTGTAGGACATGATTACACGTGATGAAAACATTGCTGTAGCTATATCTAAGTCAAGGAATGGCTTTGTTGACTTTGATTCATGTCTAAACATGAGAAGGTGGTACCTGTGCCAGGAGAAACACCACTGCTGAGGGCGTAGGCAAAGTGACTCTCCCAGCCTGGCTCTTCTGGCACAAAGCCTGTCCTAGAGAAGGCTCCTGTGTGAGGCTGATTTAGAACTACATGATGCTCTCACTAAAAAATACTAGAAACATCCAAAACCAAGGCTATACACACTAAATAGTAAATGTCTGGCTGAGCACTGGGAATATTTCTAAAGGAATTACCCTCCTTGCCACTTCAGTAGTTAGATCAACCCAAAAAAGCTGCCCACACCTTGAGTGCTGATGAAGTTTGTCAGCTGGAGATAAGTGGTGAGGAGAGGTTACCTTCAGTCTGAGAGTCAAGATGGAGATAAGCAAACACAATTTATTTTAACAGGATGAGGTGAAAGCTTGCACTCATTGAAAGAGTATGTGCACTAAAATGTAGCCTATTTCCAGGAAACAGGGGCTATAAATAACCTCCAAAAATAATGAGAAAAAAGCAGGTGGGTCTAAAAAAATTATGTGGATATCTACTAATTCAGAAAGGAAGATAATTTGCTGGATTTGGCTGCAAGGAAATATAGAGGACACCTACAGATTCTACATTTGGCCAGTATTTGGCACAATTTGAATACTGTGTGCAAGTTTGGTGCCAGTAATTGAGGAAACATATAAAAAAATTTGGGAGGAAGAGCTTCAAGAAATAAAAAGAGAGATGCTTTATGTCTGAGATTCAGGGAACAACAACTACCTGCTTTTGATTTTGGTAAATCAGTACAAAAGCTTGATTAGCATGTGCACAAATGAAACAGGTCATTTAGGAGGAAAAGTTTGCTGAAGTTTGCTTGCATGGCCCTTACAAGAGAGAGCTCCAACATAATTGTAGGTGTGGGAGTGTGGTATAAACACAGAAGGAGATTTTGATTCCCTTTCAAAACCATAGTGATTGTGCTTTTTATTCATGTTGGAAAGGGTAGCAACATTGTGCTTCAGAAGAAAACAAGCCAACAACTCTTGTTGTAATGCCAATGCCACTGATAACCCAAGTATAACCCAATTCCCCCTAAAAAGAATCATTGAGGTACTCATTGACAGGCCAAAGGATGGTGCCTTTAGAAAATAAAGTGCCAACACTAACATGGATTTCCTCTCCCCCTTTTTGCCATGTTCTGCCATGGATCTTCTCCACTCCAGTGAATCAGTTTAATCAATTTGGTAGTTTAAGTTATTTTGGCAAGCAAATGAGACCTTTGTGAGCAGGGACATGTGAATGATCTGTACCTGTAACAAGCATAACTCCTTTCAAACTTGTCCAGAAAGAGGTTTTTAGACATGTCTGTAAAATGTGCAATGACGTTAAACAGCAGAGAGGAAAGCTCTCCTATGGGAAAAAAAAAAAAAAACAAAAAACAAAAAACAAAAAACAAACAAAAAAAAAAAAAACAAAAACAAAAACAAAAAAAAAAAAAAAAAAACAAAAAAAAAACCAAAAACCTGTCTAGTCCTGTAGCAGCTTTGGCAGAACACACCTAAAGCTCTGCATCAGTAAACAGTCTCTTGCCTCTGGATAAAAAGCAACTTTAACAGCTGAATAACCTTGTTATGTACAACCAGGCCTGTGCCTGCTGTCAGTGTCCAATATTGCTGAAGGCTTGTTCTAAGCCCAGAGGGCTGTAAAGGTTTTCCCAACATAAAAGCTTCTATCAGAATCTGGATTCAAAATGTAAAATAAACACCAGATTCTCACTCTGCAGCTCTGAGCTGTGCCAGCTTTTGAGTTGCCCAAGAGGTAATGCCTTGCCTAGAACTGCAGGCAGAGAACATTTCCAACAAATCCAGGAGCTTTGTGCCACTAAACTCACCACTGTAAAATATCCTCAGATGTCCAGGTGGGAACTGTGACTGGACAAGAGGGCAGAGAGACCAAATTTAGACTCGAAAACACACCCAACGACAGAATCACAGAATGAGTGGGTTTGGAAGGGACCTCTGGAGATCATCCAGTCCAATCCCCCTGCCAAGGCAGGGTCACCTGGGCAGGTGACACAGGGACCAGGTGGGTTATGAATGTCTCCAGAGGGAGAATCCGAGAGCAGCCTCTCCCAGTGCTTTCCTCATTTGAGGTGAAATCTCTTATGTTATATTTTATGACCATTGCTCTGTCACTCAGCACCACTGAGCCTGGCACCACTCTCTTGGCACCTGCCTCGGAGATATCTGCTTGCATTCATGAAATGCCCTCTCAGTCTTCTCTTCTCCAGACTGAAGAGGTCCAGCTCCCAGAGGAGAAATGCTCCAGAGGCCTCCTCATCCCTGTGGCTCCTCTGCAGCAGCCCCTTGTCTCCCTTGTGCTGAGGAGCCCAGAACCGGGCACAGCAATGGACACCCACGAAAGCACCCCTGAGGCAGTAATTTGTTGTTCAGACACCGTCACCGCAATGTTTTATCACGGCGACACCTGAGGGCCCCACCCGCGACATGACAGCTGCCGTGACGCCTGGCGGGCACAGACACGTCACCGCAGTGACGTCATGCGGCTCCATGAGCCGAGCCGTGCGCTGAGGCCACCAGGGAAGCGACATTCAGCAGCTATTTCCCCCTCCCCCGCCGCTCTGAGGGACGCGGGGCCGAATCCTTTCCCTCGTCCGTTCCCATTCCCATTCCCATTCCTCTTCCCCTTCCGCCTCCGCACCCCCGGCACCAGCCCGCCGGCAGGACCCCGGCCGGGCTGCCCGCCGCGCTGCCTAACCGCCGCCCCTCGGGAAGCGCCGCTCCGCGCCGCCCGCAGCCGCGGCTCTGCCGCCGTCAAGCGGCGCCGCTCCTCCCTCCGCGCCCGGGCGTGGCGGGGCGGGCGCGGCGAGCTCGGTCGGGGCAGCGCCGTGGGTCAGGCAGCGCGGCGGCGGCCCGGCCGCCGTGAGGGGAGAAGCGCTCGGGGGCCTCGGAGGGGCGGAGGAGGCGGCGGCGGCGGCGCCGGGCGGGCCCATGTCGGCACCGGGCACAGGTACCGCGGCACCGACCGGGCGGCAGGGCGGTGCCGGGCCGTGTGCGGGCACGGGGACTCGGGCACGGGGAGAGGAGGGCACAGGGGCCTGGCGGGGGCACGGGGAGTTCCGGAGGCGGAGGGGCCGCGGGGCTCGGAGCAGGGAAGGCTCGGGTGGCGGTGCCTGAGAGCGCTAGGAGAGGCAGGCCGGGAGAGCACCGGAAGCTGCAGTTGCCGAGCTGCTGGTCCCATCCGGGAAAGGGCCCGGGCTGCGGGACAGCTGCCAGCGGGGATTGGGGTGGTAGCGAAGAAGTCTTTTTATACTTAGTGCCTTGTCTATAGGCCGCTGTTTCACGGTGGAAAGCACTTTCCTGCAAGTTTAGCAGCAAAACATTTTCCCCGAGAGGTATAGAAGCGAAAGTAAAAGTGCCCGGCTGTTCGGCAGGTCGGCCAGAAGATGTGTCAGTGGCCTGAAGTTGTGTCAGGGGAGGTTTAGGTGGGATACCAGGAAAAGATTCTTCACCCAGAGGGTGCTTGGGTACTGGGACAGGCTCCCCAGGGCAATGGTCACAGCACCGAGCCTGCCAGGACTCCAGAAGTGTTTGGACAATGTTCTCAGGTACATGGTGTGACTCTTGGGGTGTCCTGTGCAGGGACAGGAGTTGGACTTTGATGATCCTTAAAGGACCTTTCCAAGTCAGGATATTCTGTGATTCTGTGATCCTTCCCTGCCACTGTGTGGGGGGCTCCTCTCTCTCTGCACTACATTTTTTTTTTTTTCTGTGTACTGTGTCTCATTTTCCAAAACCTGTAAGTTTATTTTCTCCTCGCTGACCTTCATGTTTCTCTTATGCACCTTCCCTTGCATTAAGAGAACCTTAATTGCATTTTAGTTTTTGAAACTTGCAGAATTCTAGTGGTGTGATAACTAGTGATGGAGGAGTTTGTTGCTCTTTGAGACTTTTCAGCCAGTCAGAGGTAGGACATCTTGCCTACATTCGTTATCTCCCATATCTCTTCTGTAATAGATTAGCTGCAGAAAGGACTGTTTATATAATCCATTTAATGTCTAGTGAAAAATTTCATTGTGTTTAGTTTAATAGAACTGTATTTCCTTTCTTCATACTTGTGTTTGCAAGGATGGGGATTCTGGATCATGTTACTACAGGCTTTGAGAGTAGACTGTTTTTATTGATTTAAGGGTATTGCTTTGAGGGCCAAGGTGCTGATGTTTATTGTTTTATTCTGAATTGTGAGTGGATTTGTGATGCTGAACACCATATGTTACTCTCTGCTTTCCTCATGAGTAAATAACGTAGATGGTTTTTCTGAAATGTTACTTCTGTATTTCAAAACTACTTCATAAGTCTATGAGCTCAGAGTATCATGAACCCAGTCCCATTCTTTCAAATTCCAAGATAATTGTTTAAAAAATTTAGAAACTTAAGTACAATAAAAATTGACTTAATTACAAATGAGTCACTGTATGTCAAATATTGAAAAATTAAGAAAAATAGTTCCCTCTAAAAACATGTTGTCTGTAGATCCTGAAACTGAGAAGGAGTGTTAAAACATGTAAGTATCACTACAGAAATGGGCTGCCAAGAGTCTAAAGGCATAGGGATGTTTGTCTTGTCTCTGTTTTCTCTGTCCTTCCTAATTTTCTGGTGTGAGTGTTGGTTTGTCCTGTCTGTTGGCTTATGGAGTTCATGTCATTATTATGCCTTTTCATCAGTACATTAATATAAATGTGAAATATTAAATAGAATAAAGTTTATCTTAATGTTTCCATGCCATCTTCAGCTTTGTTTTCTATGGAGATGAGGCCCAGGTGAGCCAGCTGTCTGTTTCCGTTTTTCCCCGCTCCCAGAACTTCAGGGAAAGTTGCCTGTGGACAGTTCTGTCTGCCTGTCACGGGAGCTCTGCCCGCTGTAGCCCCGCCTGGCTGCGGCTCCGCGCTGGGTCAGCGCGGGCGTAGCTTGGAGGCAGCGGCAGCACCGCCTCCCGCTGCCCTCGGGGTTTGGTGTCGGCACGAACGAGCTGGCAGAGCCATCGGAAAGGTTTGGGAGATAAGGAGCTGTACACGTAGTGAGAAGTATTGCAACATACCTGTTCTGGGGCACAGAACAGAATCCTACTGTAAAACGAGATTTTTGGGGGTTTTGGGACTCCAGTGTTCACTGGGAAAAATTGGATAATACTGCCATGTGGTCAATTATGCTCCATTCCTTTTCTTTTTATCCCATCTTCTCTGGTTTGCTTTTATACAAGCAAACATCAGATACATCTTTAAAACAGAGTTCCTAAATTTGGTATGAGCTCAAGCACCATAATGATTGTGGTAAATGACCCTGTTGTTAAAAGTTAATTGTGCAGCTGGCTAGATATTTTGTTCAGAGTATTGGAATTGTGACATGCTGTTCCAGCATTTCTTTAAACATAGGCAACCCCTTCCCTCTTTGGTTGAGTACTGATTTCATAATAATACTGTTTTAAGATCGGTGGTTTTGGAATTCAAGTAGTTCTGAAATTTTATAGTTGTAGACATGCATTAGGGAGCCAAATGTGCTCCTGCTTGTTTAAACAATGCTGATTTGATTTCCATAAGTCAGTGTTAGAGACATTTCCCCTTTGATGCTGTTGCCAGTTGCTGCCAGAGGCCAAGTCATGAATAGGTTCTTTACCAACTGGTAAGTTGTCACTGCCCAGGTGTGAGTACTGGTACTGTAAATTTTTGCAATCCAGTTTTTCTTTAGAAGCTCCGGATGAGCACCTTAAATATTGTAATACAGTTTCATCTGGGTAAGATAGACAGCATATAAATATGTCATTTTATTGTTTGGGAGATGGCAGAGGGAATGTGTCATGCTTATTAAGAAACATATATTCTTTATTGTGAAGTTTTATTTATAAACATATTTCAAAATAGTTAAAATTAATACCAGGAACACTCTGCATTAGATTGGAATGCAGGTGTCTCATTATCCACTCTGAGTAGATGTAGGGAATTGGTGAATCTAGGATCTTTTCATAATCCAGAGTAAAATGTTAGAAAGGCAAAAGTAGGGGTGGCCATTGGCAATCAAACTGCTGTTATTAATAAAAACAAAGTGATGGCTCTTCACTTGAAGCATGTTAGTATGTGAAAATTATCTTTTGTGTTAAGAATTTAATTTAGCCTGAAGTAAAAGCCTGGGTGGTTGTAATTGCCTCTTGTGGTCCTGCCTGGCCCACCTGACCCTTACATGAGTCAGCAGAATGCCCTTGCATTCTAGGCTGTAGAACCAGGAGTTAACCAGGAGGCTGAAGGTGAGTCTTCTCCCTCTGCTCAGTACTTACCACATGCAGGTGTGGGTTCTCTGTTCCCAAGAAAGGCACTGACACACTGAAATAAGTCTCTTGGAAGATAACCAAAAACACAGGGAGGCTGGAGGACATGAGCTGAAGAGAAACAGAGAGAATTGGCTTCTTGATCTGTAAGAAGTGAGGGGTAAATCTTACAACTGTCTTAAAACAGCCTGATGGGAGAGTATTGTGAAGATGAAGCTGGCTTATCCAAGCTGTGCAGGGATAGGATGAAAAGAAACAAACACAGTATGGGGCATGGTAATTTCCAGGTTGGTATTAGGAAAAGCTTTTTCTCTGTGTGCCCAGAGGGGACCACTGCTTCTCTGTTCCTGGAGATACTAAAGCCTTAGCTAAGCCTCTGATCTGCTTGGAGCAGGGGCCCGAAATAGGTGCTCATGATAGTTTCCTCCTAATCAAAATTGCCCTGTGTTTTTACCGTTTTGTGTTCAATATGTGTTACATTTTGTGTCTTTAGCCAGATGAAATCAAAGCTTGGAGGGCTGGAAACCCCAAAGATGCTAAAGCTCCTACAAAAATGTTGGTTGAGTAGAAGGAGAGAGAAATTGTAGTCTTTGATAAGTCTTGATAATTGCAGCCTTTCTGATATTTCCGTTTGCTCTGCTGGGAGGGAGGTTTGTGCATCCAGCTTTGTCAGCACTGCTCGCTCTTCAGCTGCTACTTGTGCTGAGTGCTGGAGATGCTGGGGAAATCTGGGGAGGGGTGAGGAAAGAAGGAAGCAAGTTGATGCCTTTTCACAGGGAGGATAATCTGCAGTGAGGATCACAGTGAGGATAACCTGCATTGGAGCAGATTGGCCAGAGGAGTTGTGGAGTTTCTGTGCCACTTTTCTTTGACACTTTTCAAGACTGGAACTGCTTTGAGCAGGAGGATGAATTACATGAGGTCTAATCTAACCTGCATTATCCTATGATCCCAAGTAGTGGTAGTGGAAGCGGGGGCATTCTTAGGAGATATACAGAAGGGTCAATGAGGTGCAGATGCATAGTGATGTATCAAGCATGTACTTACTTTTAAGTTTGGAGTACTTTGTTTTCATCAGTCTTGAATTATTTTTCTTTCAGATGAACTTACTTATGTTCAAGATCTTACATTCCTTGGGTAGTAGAAACTTCAAGAGGCTTTTATTTCACAATTCATGCTGGAGACAGCTTTGCAGAATAACATGTTTACAAAATGATTTGTTTTTACTTGTCAGGTCCCTTCCTTAGTTGAAGAAAACATAAACCTTTATCCTGATGAGTCATGCATTTGTGAGTTAAGTGAATATGGGTGGGCTATGAAAAATGACTAAAATATCAACAGCAATTTTAAAGTATTTGTTTTCCTGTGGTTCTGCAGGTTTGCCTGGATAACACAATGCCAGCTGAGCGCAAAAAGCCAGCAAATATGGAAGAAAAAGAATCTCAGTTAAATAATAAAGAAAAAGAATTTAGTGAAAGGCGACCAGTGAGCACCAGGGAGAAGCCAAAAGAAGATGTGAAGGTTGGCATGAAGAGAGAGACTTTAAAGGTTCCTGAAGATAAAAAGAAAAAAATGGAAGAGGATAAAAGAAAGAAGGAAGACAAAGAGCGGAAGAAAAAAGAAGAGGATAAAGTAAAGGCAGAAGAAGAGCAAAAGAAGAAAGAAGAAGAAGAAAAAAAGAAACTTGAAGAAGAGGAGAAAAAGAAACAAGAGGAGGAAGAAAAAAAGAAACAAGAAGAAGAAGCTGCTCAACTGAAGTAAGTTATCTTTTAAAGGTTTAACTGTATCAAATGCTAGAGTTCTGTTATCAGGATTGTGGTCAAAGTTATAAAAGATGAAGTGTTGGAGTTTCTTTTAATAAGTTGCATGTAGTGTTACCAGTTTTATGTGCCTGTCTGACTGTGCTTTATGACTTCTAAGAGGTTTTGAGTTTTCACTTGTAACTTCTGTTAGTTTGGTCTCTGCTATGGGGGTTTGTTAGTGTTCTGCATGTGATGACCATGGAGAGCACAGCTGTGCTTGAGTAAATGTTGTGATTTAACCCCAGTTGGCATCAGCCCCACACAGCCACTCCCTCCCCTCGAAAGGATGGGGAAAAGAATCAGAAGAGTAAAAATGAGAAATCCTGTGGGTTGACATAAAGACAGTTAAATGGGTAAAGCAGAAGCTGTGCAGGCAAGCAAACCAAAGCAAGACTCCTCCTTGGTGGGGTGGGGTGTGGAGCAGAAAAGGCTTTGACTGTGTGTAAGCCCATCCCAGCAGTAGTGAAAACACCCCTGTGTTATCAACACTGATTCCAGCACAAATCCAAAACACAGCCCCATACAGGGTACTCTGAAGAAAATTAATTCTGTCCCAGCCCAAACCAGAATAGAGAAGCACAGATGCATTTAAGATGAAGTGTTATTGTCCAAAAATTGGGAATACAGGCTTAACAGGTCTACAGATCATACATAACGGGAGCAAATCTGATGTGATAAATTACATTTACTCAGTCATAGACAACTGATACTTGGATGGCAAACTCAGAATGTAACCTGGAAGTTTAATATGTGATATTACCAAGTACATGTTTCTTATTATGTTATCCAACCATAGTACAGTGTTGAATGTGGAATCTTTATAGGTTTGAAATATTTACCTTTTAAAATTGAGGCAATGTCATAGCCAGATTCTAGCTGGAACAGATATATTTCACATATTCCAAATTTTCTGTGTAATTTCATTAGTCTGGCAATAAAAATAAATGTGTGATACAGTAACCTGTTGAAAGGTTGTTTCCTCTTCTGTGAAAATTTCATCTTCATCTGTAGTAAATGGAGTTTCATGTTTATATTTTCAAAGTCTGTTGGGATTAGTATGTTCTGTGTAGAAATATTTGAGAAATTTTGTAACAAGTAGTCCTTGCCCTTTGCAACACAAAAATTAAGCCGAGCTTCTGAAGCAGATGCTTTAGCTTTCTAGGATTAGCTTAGTAGATATTAAAGAAGAGAGATGAAATGGTGTTAAAACTCCTGAAGGTTTTCCAACTGTGACCTTTTCTCCTCTGTCCTGATACTCTGAGATTAAGGCTCCATAACAAAAATGAGTAATTCTTATGTCGCACAGGGAGAAGGAGGAAGCACATCAGCTCCATCAGGAGGCTTGGGAACGCCATCAGGCAAGAAAAGAGCTCCGCAGCAAAAACCAGAATGCACCGGAGAGTCGTCCAGAGGAAAACTTCTTCAGCAGACTGGACTCCAGCCTGAAGAAGAACACGGCTTTTGTTAAGAAGCTAAAAACCATTACAGAGCAACAAAGGGACTCCTTGTCCCATGACTTTAATAGCCTGAATTTAAGCAAATACATTGCAGAAGCAGTAGCTTCTATTGTGGAGGCCAAACTGAAAATATCAGATGTGAACTGCGCTGTGCACTTGTGTTCCCTCTTTCACCAGCGATACGCTGATTTTGCTCCTTCGTTACTTCAGGCCTGGAAAAAACATTTTGAAGCAAGGAAAGAAGAGAAGACTCCCAACATTACCAAGTTAAGAACTGATTTGCGTTTCATTGCAGAATTGACAATAGTTGGGATTTTCACTGACAAGGAAGGTTTGTCTTTAATCTATGAGCAGCTTAAAAATATTATTAACGCTGATCGAGAATCCCACACTCATGTTTCTGTGGTTATCAGCTTTTGTCGGCACTGTGGAGATGACATTGCTGGTTTGGTGCCAAGGAAGGTAAAAACTGTGGCAGAGAAGTTTAACTTGAGCTTTCCTCCTAGTGAGATAATTAGCCCAGAGAAACAACAGCCCTTCCAGAATTTGTTGAAGGAATACTTTACATCTTTGACCAAACACCTGAAAAGGGACCACAGGGAGCTACAAAATATTGAAAGACAAAACAGGTGACAATTGAATGTTGCTTTTTACTTATGAATAAAAATTAGTTTATTTACTAAATGCCTAGATTTGTTGTAGTATTTATGAACAAAGTCTGTTAGCAGTGTATTCTGCAATGTTTCTAAAAAACATTCTAAATTTGTTCTGAATACTTAAAAAACAGAGACAAAACAGACTCTTTGAATATCTTTTAAAGGAAAGGGAGGTTGACCTTTAGTTGTAATTCTCTTTCCTCTGTTTAGTGCTGTTTCCTTATCAGCATGAGGGTAATGCTGCTTTCCCAGCTGGTACTGTCCTTTTCCAGTTGGCACAATCTGATTTCTCCCTTTCCACCCACATGTATCAAATGAAGCATATGCCACAATTGCTTTGGCTTGTTTACTTTTTTTAGTGTACCAGGATGAAGGAAGAAATAGGTTAAATTAAGGAAGTATCTGTTACACTCCAAGGTGGACAAATATATATTAAATAAATGTATTAAAATGTTGGAGGGTATAGACAATTTGATAAAATTCCTCCTAAATATTTATATGTAGTACTAATCTTGCAGGGTATAAATATGCAGACTTTGAGATCTGAATGATTTTATTTCTGCTATTTTCACATTGGTTAATAACTGTTTGCTTTAAAGCATCTTGAATTCTCATTATTGGAGCCAGCCTAAACCCAAATGCTATTCTTGAAACAGTCATTCTTAATTTCTTCTGGAAACATTCCAGTCAGATAGAAACAAACAAGTTACTGTTTATAGAGACATATTTCAGTTAAAAGGCTGGACATCCATCCAGAACCAAATGTATGCTTGGAATTCATTAAATTTTTATGTTTCCAATGCAAGAATCTTTTGTGCTGATGGGTTTTGTGCTGCAGTCCTGTCTGGACTCAGCCAAGTGTTGAATTTCACAGGATCATAAACTGACTTTGGAAGTACTGTTATTTCTGCAAGTACCTTACTAATTCAAAGTACATTACTGACTAAGGGGTAATTTTTTCAAAGTGAATGAATATGAACCTTTATACTTTCACAATTATCATTAGTTCTGGACACATTGGTTCTGGCTGGTATTTCAATGAGTGGGTGTTCCAAAATCTGTATGATAGAAACTTTCTTCCCTCTATTTTCTGAGAGGTGCAAAATATGTTAAGAAAGCAAGAAGCAGAAAGAAAGTAAATGATCTGGGAGAAAGAAATATATTTTAATATTTACTTCTACAGCTGGATAAAAATGAGTGGACAGAGCCTGAGCAGCCTGGTCTGACCTCATCACTGAGCCTGCTTTGAGTAGGTCAGACAAAGGCAGATGAGGGACCTCTTTGAGCACCTTGTCATTGAATTATCACTGTCAATTTGGGTGTAAAGGTTTGTTTGGGGGAAGGCATGTGAAGAGCTATCATTTATCACTGGATAAAGAGAACTCCATTATTTCTCTCTCTGAACTTTAAGGTGTCTATTTTAACTCCTTAATGATAGTTGAGGAATGAGTTTTGTTAAATAAGACATCAAAATCTTTCCTACCAGATTTTATTTTTACATCATCTGTAACAGATTCATGGCATTTGCTTGCTAGGGAAGTGCAAGGCATGAGGGAGAGCAAGACAGATTTGCCAAGTAAGAAGTTTATGAGTATTACAGAGATCTTCCTAAGCTGTGGATTTTGGGAAAGTGATTGTGCAGTTGATTCCGTACTTGGTTTTGAATTTTGTTTTTTTGTGGGTGTCAGTTTTTTGGAGTGTTTTTGTTTGGTTGGATAGTTTTTGGTTTTTTTGTTTTTGTTTTTAAACCAGTAATCCTGTTAGATAAAGCTGCTCTCTATGTATTGAAAATTTGATCCATTTTGCTGTAGTTTTTATTCAAAGTGTTATTCCACAATCAATGAAGTGAATAGAGAGTGAACTGTTCCCTTTTGTGCATGAACTGTGTCACATGTTAAGGTTATGATATTTTGTCAGGTAAATAACTCATCAATTTATCTTTGTCAGGAGAATGACTATGAAATAATTCAAGCTGTACAAATTGGTTGAATTAATTGAAAATTACTATGCTAAATTAGTAGTGCTTTAGTGCTGTGTTACCTGTGAAATCATTTAGGTAAAATTAAAGCAGACTCAAGCATTGCTGGTTAAGTGGATAGTTAGGAAAAGTACCTTGAGTTACTCTTTGACTTTCATATAACGTAGAACCTGGTGGTCATTTGGTTACATAGCTGGGGGCACAACAAAGCCTGTCAGGCTGTGTTATTGGAAGGAAACACCTTGATCCCATATTCTAAAAGGAGTTTTCAAAAATAAGTGTTAGCTATGGAAGAAACTTCTTTTGTCTAAATTAAATATGTTTTTAAGGTGTGCTGAGCTTGCCTTGTGCTTTGAAGAGACATAAAGTAGGACAAGTACTAGGCGCTTATTTATAATTGTATTCAGAGGTGAACCATGCTTTTTAAAGTTTTTTTCATTTGCTTTAGCTGCTTTGAATTGGTTAACACTTGTCTTCATGAAAATGAAATTGAGAACTGAAAGTCTTGTACTATTGTTACAGCACTTTGCTTTTTTTGTTTTTAAATAATAGCAGAGAGCTTCAATGCTTATGTTTATAAAGCTGCTGGTTTAAAATATGTATGCAATGGACAGCGATCTCCATGGAAAAGCTATGAATTGACACTTAATGTGTTTCCTGAATCCAAGCTGAACTACTGCACTTCACAAATACTCAGTGGTTATTTAATTAGTTAATTTTTCTTTGCTGTTCTGTGCAGGAGCAGGCAATTCCTGTTAAATATAAGCGTGTTTTGTCAGAGAAGTAGAAATTTTGCCAGCATTAGTGCTTCTTCCTCTCTTGCCAGACACCTGTGTCCACTTCTGGTTCTGAGCAGGCATAAAGAATTTTGCTGCTCACCCTTTGAATGTGTACAAAGAAGACTTTTGTTTTACAGTTAATCTGGAGCAAGAAAACTGATATCCCTCAACTTATATTGCCTTAACTATTTCAGATTTCTTATGCCACAAAATGCTTTGGCAAGACTGTGACTGTTTGCCTATTACATAATAAAAGCCTAATGGTAATGGAATCCTACAGATAATAATGTAACGATACAGCTTGCTTTGGGAATTGTGGTATTTGAACCTTGTTTCAGACTTCTGATGCTTTCTTTTCAGTGCAGGGTGCCTGGTCAGTGGTTCCAGCACTTATAAGCAGTGATTAGGTTTTTCAAATGAAAGTTACTTTTGACAACAGATTCAATGTTAAAAAATATTATTTGAAACAAGTATGAATAGTTTTGTAAAAGAAAATAAAGAGCAGCTGAAGAAACAAATACGGCTGCTCATAATTTGGACCAATAGCCTTGAAATACCTTGTTTTGTTGGAAAGTCATTGGGCTGCTTGCAAATTTTGTGACCC
This sequence comes from Lonchura striata, assembly GCF_050655825.1. NCBI lineage: Eukaryota > Metazoa > Chordata > Aves > Passeriformes > Estrildidae > Lonchura > Lonchura striata. The sequence goes on from NC_140741.1 coordinate 70,410,129, forward strand.
TCCTGGTGATAATAACTGATGTAATCATTCAGACAATATGGAAATGGATTATTACAGGTGCAAAGCAACTTTTATCTAGCTTGTTGATAAAGTTGAATATATTATTTTACTATCTATTTTTAAGACTTTTACAGCCTAATTGTGTCAAAGAGTAAGTGGGCCTTTCTCTTTGATGTGGAAGCTAGAGCTTCTATGACTCTACTGTCCTCAGCAGGATTGAAGTTGGAAATTTAGTGTGGTTTGGAAAAATAATAGTATCACTTAAATGTTTGCTATTGCAGTCTAAATTAGAATTGTTACAGATCCCTCAAAGAGGAAAGTTAGCTTTGCTCAGAGAAATTCCTAATGGTTCAGCATAGCTCAAATATGATTTAAGGAAAAAGGTGGTCTCACTGTAAGTTTGGTTTTTGTAGACGCATTCTCCACTCCAAAGGAGAGTTGAGTGAAGATCGACACAAGCAGTATGAGGAGTTTGCAATGTCCTATCAGAAGCTGTTGGCAAATTCTCAGTCTCTGGCTGATCTTTTGGATGAGAACATGCCTGACCTCCCCCAGGAAAAGCCAACACCTGAGGGTAAGCCAGATTCTAAAGCAGGTCAACAGATCCTTGGACTCGGCTTGGATGTGGTGGAAAAACTAACCAAACCCTCTTACCAATGTGTTTTTTCTGCTGGTTTCATTTCACTCAGGCTTCCCCCTAAAGGATATCAGCTAATGAATAATACATTTGTATTTTAAAATTAAAGTAATGATGCCTAATATGTAACCATAACTATTTTATATTCTGTGTAATTATGGAAACTTAAGTAATATCTCTTTAGGTTTGTTTCTGGGGATAGAGTAATAAATGGAAAATTAGAAATGTTTTTAACCTCATCCTTTCCTTTAATATTATGCAGGTTTTAGTATTTTAAAACTGTCAGAGTTTTTAAAGCTGATACTGTTAAAAAATATGTTTGAAGTCTATTTTGGGTCATGATGTTGTGGTCAGGAACATACTGATAAACCAGGTAAGTCACTAGGTGTGGCTGTCTGGCCTCCTGAGCAGAAGTGTAGCCTTTCAATGCCTTTAAATCTCAACTTTGAGATTTGGTGAGATGTTGAAATCATAAGTATCTTTTATTTTAAATTATCTTGAGTTTTAAAGAGTTGTATTTTTTTAATGCCTCTAAGTATTAAATTGTTCTTTTTAAACTTCATCCTTAAAACTCAGTGGGGTACATACAGTTAGTTCATCATACTCAAAGTGATTACTTTTAATGCCTAATGTTGTTAAAGTCTTTTATAACTTTCTAATACCACATAATGTGCTGCTTGGTTTTTCTTGATTTGATTTCCACTGATTCTGGCTGTGTTTTTAATCAAAATGAAATTTAAAATTTAAAGATAATTTCTTGGTATGTCTAATACTAAGATTGAATTGTTAAAAACACTTTAAGGTATGCATTGAAATATTCAAGTGAAAATAGAAGTAGTAATAAATTAACACTTTCCTAAAAGGCCTCTTAAAGGTCCCTCCTCATAGAAGATTGTAAATTTGTGTAAATAACTTTTTTATGGTTTCACTACTTTTGCAGAACATGGACCTGGTATTGATATTTTCACACCAGGAAAGCCTGGAGAATATGACCTGGAGGGGGGTATCTGGGAAGATGAAGATGCTAGAAACTTCTATGAGAATCTCATTGACTTGAAGGCTTTTGTGCCAGCAATTTTGTTTAAAGATAATGAAAAATATTCCCAGAACAAGGATTCGAGCAAAGATGAATCAAAAGGTAGGATGCTTAGATGAGTATTTTCTTCAACATATCTTGTCCAACAGATAAACAAACTTGATGGAAGTAATGAGTCTCTAATGAAATAATTTGTAGTAATCGGGACAGTACACCAGTTTAGGTGAATTTTTACAGAATAAACTAGGTGGGATAGCAGTTATATCTGATTATTAAGGAAGAAAAAAATAAATTCATTTTAGTATTGTTAGAATTGTAAATTTCAAGTAATTTGAGGTTAACCAGTGTAAGTAAATGCCAACTTTTCTGTGAAAAATGGGAAGAGTTTTCCCTTCTTTGCAGATTTTATTTTGGGGTTTTTTTTCACTGTTATTTTCTTATTAAATTGTTAATGGTAGGTGCCACTGTCAGCATAAAATTTCAGTAGATTAGAATGCCTGGGTGGTTCCTCATTCTGACACAGCTCTCAGTTCACAACCGGGCATGTGCAGACTTCAGGTACAATGGGATAAAAAGTCACCATCCCTGGCTCAAAGTGTAACAGAAGATGCATGATTGGAGAATTCTGACATTTCCCTGTCAGGATCTTTAGATGTTGGAGCAGCTTGCCCAGGAGGACTGGAATCTCTGTCTTACTATTTTAAAACAACTGGAAAAATACCTGAGATACCTAGTGTGAATAGTGTTCATCCATTTGGACCAAAAGGTTGAACTGGTGATATCACCAAAGTGCATTTCAGACTAATTTTGTCTGTGATTCTGAACGTATTACTTGTTTGTGAGTCTATATTTCCACATGGTGCATGCACTCTGTAGAAGTTGTCACACTGGGCTTTGAAAAATTTTAGAATTTTAAAAATTTTTTCTGCCTTGAAATTGATTTTTTTTTTTAAATGAAGCAGAATCTGCAAATGCGATTGGAAGGAGGCCTGAGAAAATAGTACAATTTTGTAGTCTCTTGAAAAATGCTCAGTATTGGACCAGTGTCATGGTCCAAGGAAAATATTAACTATTCTTTTCTGAATATTTATCAGATTCAGATATCGTGTTCAAGGAAATGAGTAATCTTTATTTGACCTTTTATATAGCATGTTATTTCATCAACACCTTTGTCCTGTTTTGCTTTTTCCTTTTTTGCTTCATCTGTGTAAAAGATTTTCCATTAAGACACTAAAGACGTGTAGGTTTAGCAGCATTAATCTTCCTGTGTTCTAATAATGACTGTTTGTATTTAACAGTTTGTTAGTATTTATTTGGTATTTCTACTTAACTTGTAAATAGATTCAAAAGATGCCAAAGATAATAAGGAAGCAGCTGGGAATGAGGATCTGGAATTGGAGCTGGAGAACCTGGATATTAATGATGATGCACTGGAGTTAGACTGTGGAGATGAGGCAGAAGATCTTACAAAGAAACTTCTTGATGAGCAAGGTAAAAAGAATTGGTTTTAAGAATCCTTTTTCTTCATGATTTGGTTTTTTTTGAACTCTATTATTTTAGTTTATGGATTTGCAGAGTGCATTCAGGGCTATTTATGAAACTAGCAGCTAGAAACTGCTATGATAAATGTGATAAATGCTTTTGTCACAAATCATTCAGATACAAATGAAAATTATTTTAAACATGTTAATGTAGTGAAAATTACCAGTTCCTTCACACAGCTTTTACAAATAAGCAAATGTAAAGGCAGTTGTCTGAAAAGTGACTACAAAGAGGAATGAGTGCTTAACAACTAAACATTACAAATGCACTGTTTGGGGAATTTGTTGGTATATGATTCTGTTTCATAGCTTAAAGATGACTGCTGCTTGTTTATTTCCCTCTGTTAGAACAAGAGGATGAAGAAGCCAGTACTGGATCTCATTTAAAACTCATAGTAGATGCTTTTCTTCAGCAGCTTCCAAATTGTGTCAACAGAGACCTCATAGACAAGGTACGGTCATAGTTTCAGTTTTTTGCACTCTTAAAAGCCGTAATGCTAGATCAGATAGATAGGAAATAAAGATTTCAAGCTTTGGAATCTGACAGTAGCTGAATTAATTTTTAATCAGTCTGTATTCCTCTCAGTGGACATGTTTTCTGACTACGCCAGTTCTAACCAAAACTGAAGATTTTTCCTTATGGTTATTTTTAAAGCAGTTGTATGTAATAGGAGTAACTCTATAAAAGCTGTGTGTAAACACCATTTTCTGTTGCTTTCTTGAAAATCCACTGCATTAAAGTGAAGCATTGCATTAACTTTGCTCTTTATAGGCAGCAATGGATTTTTGCATGAATATGAATACGAAAGCCAACAGAAGAAAACTAGTACGAGCACTTTTCATAGTTCCTAGACAAAGGTAAGAACAGAAGGGGACCAAGCTGGATCCACCCATTAATTTAGCATTTGCATGTATTTTTAAAAAGCAGTGTATATTCCATTTGTTTATTCCTGATGTGCACTTTTGGAGTGGCTTATGCTGAAGCACCAAAGAAATATTTAGAATCAATGATCCACACCATGATATATTGTAAAAAATTAAGGTTTTTAATAAGGATTTTTTTTTATGATACTTGGTTTTTACAGCAGATGTCTTTTCATTACTTTTTTTTTACTGTGAAAATAACAGCATAACCTACCTGATACCAAAAACAGAGGTTTCATTTCATTCAGGACAACTTGCACTTCTTTGTGTTAGAGCCTGTGGACACTTAGAGCACAGTATAGTTTGGAAGGAGGATTTCTTGTAATATATTAATTCTGATGCAGTACATGGCCATTGCAACAGCCTTGTCCCTTCTGCAAAGCCAGTTCTAGTCCAGCCACTTTGAGCCTGGCCTCTTTTGTCTGTGTACATCTGTCTGTGTAAAGCTCTTGCTTTTGTCTGTGTACATCTGCCTCTGTGTAAGCAGATTTCCTGCACTTACAGGAAGAGCCCTGCTTCCAAAAATGTTTGCAAATACTCAAATGAAAACATTGAATTCATTGGAGGAATAATGTATTTCTCTTTTCTCTGGTAAACCTGAGCCTTAAATAGATGAAATTATGAGGAAGTTGCTTTTCTTGCTTCACCTTGCCCTATTTCTCATGATAAACTGTTTTGATGCTGAATTTAATATAAAGTGAACACCATCATCTTGGAATTCTTGTTAAGAGTTTACACTGCTTTGATTCCATTACCTTTTAACACTGGGGGGAAAAACATAGCTTGAGTATCTGTTTTGTCTCAACACAGGTGTAGACTGGCTTTGAGCAAACAGACTTTGGTGCTTTGTTTTCGTTAAGTTTAATCACTGCTTGTGCTGTGTTTTCAACCCTAATTCAGCCTATTTCACCATCCCATCTGCAATAAACAACTGCTGTGCAAATTACCCTGTTCTCTTGCTGTGTGCAAACCAATGGTTTGTTTGCTGACTGAGGCATTAACCTGACACCATGATGAAGCAATGCACATAATCTTTCATTCTCTTTCATATTCTTGCCTCTAAAACTTAGGGGTTTCACCTCAGAGTTTGGAGATTTTCATTAGGGGCCTGATTGCACCTAACATAGAGGAGGCAGGCAACTGATGATCTTTGTGTTAGATGTAACAAGGTGCTCTTCAGCCCAAATGCAGGTTGCAGAGGAAGTAACATTTCTGTTTATCAGCCTGCTGGTAATCACGAAATGCATCAAAACACAATGTGAGCAGAATTTCCTTTTCGCAGCTTAAAACAGCTACCGCAAAGAAAATCAGCAGGAGCACTTAGACTTTTGTCTTCAGCTCTGCCATAATAGAGAACTTTCCATACTTGTAAAATGGAAGTGGCTTTTTGGCTGGTCTGTGACCATACAATAATGTTTGTACCACTGCCCTGTATTGTTTGCTGGTGCTGTTGGTTCCAGATTGCTGAAATTGATTATTAACTCTTGGAACCTCTTTGAAAATCCTTGATTCTCTTTGCATAATCTGCTATATTGTGCTAGGTGACAGTGATCTGGAGGAACCTGAACATGTGTACAGTGAAAGGAGGTACTTTCAAACAGGAACAGCATGATAAGGCTTGTAAATTTAGCAGTGTTATTTCATAGATGACATGAAAGCAAAAGTTAAATTTCTGATACTACACTATTAAAAAATGTGTCTGTGATCAGGCTGTACTGTGGACAGAGCTAATAAACTCCTAGAAGCATACATAATTTTCTCATTGCCATTGATTTGTCATTTTCCCAGCGGTAATTCCATTGCCTTGTGGACTGTATTAAAAGTAATAATTTTAAAAATATTACCTTTCGTCATAGACCTCTACAAAGCAGGATAGATGGTGGGATAACCTCGAGGAGCTGCTACTTTTGTGATGGTTCTGTCTCCAGTAGTTGGAGCTAACACTGAAGTGAATGGCTCAGCTGATCTTCTCACTGTTGGTCTTTGATTATAAATATTAATTATTCCTAATATTAAGAAGTACTAACACTTGATATGCAATTTTTTAAAAATTCTTTTTCCCGCTGTCTGCTCTGGGTCTTACTTGACTAATAAATACTCAAGCTACCTTGATTCTTTTAAGATCTTAAGTTCACTTGTGTTTATGTGTCTGCATTGGTGACCCCATCTCTGGGCTACTCAGCTGGAGAAAGCGGGGTGTTGACTGTGCTGCTTGTTCTGAGCACAAGCAGCTGGACTGTAAATACCAGCTGAACTGCCCATAGATGCAGACAATTTGAAAGGGCAACCTACCCCAATATTTAAGTAAACATATTGCTGCAGTTGGTAAAAGAGCAATTCTGCTGTGTGTCTTCAAATCAACATTCATAATCCTTTCTGATGTAGAAAACTCTGTATATTCTGTAACACACTGCTTTGAGGCTTTGTGTACTGTGTATTAATGATGGTTTTGCTCTGTGTACCTCTTCACTGAGCCATAATGATATAGCTTTACCTTCCAATATTGTAGCTCCATACTTGTTTTTACTAATCCAAGAATTTTTGCAATATCTCTCTGGGATACTGTGGGAGAAGAGTGCTTGTTATGCTAATGTTTTTGAGGAGGGTTTTTTGTGAAAGCTTCAGAGGAGCAGTGTCCTTGAGGATGCAGATAAAGCAGTATGTTTTCAAAAAGCATTTAGTTTCCAGGCATATCAGTTAATGCTGTTTAAGTTTAGCTGCTTTATTTGCAACCATAATGAGGTATTTCAATGACAGAATAAATTCTCTTTCTTCTCCTGGGATCACTTTTGGGAAATGTGCAGCACAACAGTTTCATCAAGAAAGTCTAAAACTGGTTGTTATGTATAAAACAGACACTGTGAAATCAAAGTCATTATGTAGTGTTGCCAGGGAGCTTTCTTGCTAACACTGGGGTTGGATAGATTGGGACAAACTAGGATTATTCAGGACAGAAAACTTAATTTGACAAAAAAGACCATTTCTTCTTCAACTCACTGTAAATCAGTGTTAGAATGCATCTTTGCCCTGCTCTGTTGAATACTGATGAATGGATCACATTTACGTTTTCAGCTGTGACTTGAACCTCCAACCCAACAGAACAGAAGGCCTTTTAAAAAGATTTTTCAATGCCAGTATACGAGTGGCTTTCACATTTGCATTGGAGGATTGATTTAAAGCTAAATATTAGCCTTTTAATCCAGGACTGCAGACAGTGATTTAACCCATACTGTTCACAGCTTTAGGACCTTTTTGTTCTTTGCTGTCTAACTGAATTAGCTTCCTGTACACAGAATTATTTAGGTTTACTAAAATACTGCAATGCTATAAATTATTTTCTTTTACTTCAATATGAGAAATCTGAAATATGATTTTAGGCTTTAAATTCTAAACAATTCTAGATAAATGTTAAGCAGTATATAGAGGCTGTTGTGGTTTATGGTATTTTTTGATGTTCCCATCTATGGTGATCTGTGTTGCAAGTTTACCTTCAGCAAGAGATCTGTTGTTCATATGGAAGTTTTTAGTGTTATTATTGGTTGTTCTTCATTCAGAAGTTAGCTGCTTCTTAAGTGTAAAATATTTGTTCACATTTCAATGCAAAAGCTGCAAGCCTCCTGTATATTTCCTGTCAGCTTTTCATCCTGAGACTTCTCTATAGCAAGGTTCTTTTTGTTCAGTTGAACTTATCAGTGTTTCTGTGGCCTGTTTCTGTTGAGGATAAAATTGAGGGATGTGCCTGAGATCAAGGAGTTTCATGTCCTGGCAAAGAAATAAAAGCCAAAAGTGCTTCCCTGGTAACATTCCAATTCCACATCATCCTTCTCTTCCCACTGAGCAGTGTGGGTGACACTTAGTACCTGTTCAGGCCCTGTGAGTGCACTGCTTTTATCCATTATCATTATGCTTGTGAGGCAGGAGTTCTGGCTCCATTGCTTCATTCTTTAAGCTGTCTTGTAGAATCACAGAAATTAGGAAATGTACAAAATGCCCCCTTTACTCTTCCTGGGCATAACATTTTGAATGCATCCATTTTGGAGATTAGGACTTTGAGATAAGCTTTTCTGTAAGTTAGTTTATGATTGGTTTTGCTTGTTTGGGTGTTTTAAAATAAACTGACATTTGAAATCGTAGAAAAAAAGATATGCTCTTAGATATTTACTGATTTGTAGCTCATGTGAGTCTGAGATCCAGAATTGACTAGATTTCAGCCCATGGTATGTAGTCTAAATGACAATGGTCAGAAATGGTGCTTTTTACTGTGGTGGTGAATATTCAGGATGCTCAACATAGACTTCAGGAAGTGATTGACTCACCCCTGATGCCAGATCTTGCTTCATAGTGGGGTTTGTGGGGGTTGAGTTCTTTCCCCCTTCTCAAGAGGAAGAAATGCTTTTGGAGGGAAGAAAGCACTGCACGTACCAGTAGATGGTGCCACTGATACTGAAATGTCTCCACTGCTGAACATGAAATTTTGTCTCCCCTGAGAGGGAACAAACTCAATCTCTGATTGCCAATTTCAGCATAATTAACCCAAGGCTTTTCCTTATTATATTTCACCTATTTAGAAATACCCAGTCTTAGTATGCTTCCCCATGAAGAAACCTTTTGTGTCCTGCAAGGGAATAACAACAATGTGCTCTAAGACTTTAATTTTCCCCCAGGTATACTCAGTTTACAGAGATGAAATTATTACCTCTCAGCAGGCAGGTACTTGTTGAGACCAGAATAAAACTTTGTGGTATTTGTCTTAAAAGAGTTGCTATACAGAAATCAGTAAAATACAGTTAAATACACCCTCTTCATTCAGCCACAGTCCTCTCTTAGTTCAACTTTTGTGGGTGTGTGTGAAGTAGTGAGACTTTCACTTCTCTCAAAGTTAATGGCTAAATGCTTAATAACATGGTAGTAATTTGCTGTGGGTAGTCAGCCTTGACTGTGTGTTCCAACAAGCTTGAAAAATGTAAATACTGCTTCAGTTATTGATTAACAGAAGAGATAAAACCTGTTAAATAGGTAACTGAGATACCTACAATATTTCACCAAGAGTCTTGTGTGTTACCAGGAGGCTGTGTGCTTATGCTTTTGGGGGAGGAGTATATTCTGATGATTCTAACCCACAAGTTAAATACATAATTGTCTCTTTTTCTGTATGTGGGTATTAAGTGTCTTGGAAATGGCCTTCGGTGATATCAAAAGAGAAAGGAGGCAGTTGTGATGGCTTTGTTTTGGGGCTTTTGTCTTGATGCTTTGTGCCAGGACAAGCTCTGTGTATCCACTGTGCTTTTGGATTTTTTTTTTTTTTTTTTTTTTTTTTTTGTTAGGATATTTTTTCTTTTTGTTTTTCTTTCCTGAGCAGTAGGGGAAACCTTAATCCTTCATAAAGTATAAACTCAAGATGCATTTTTCCCTTACAGGCAATTTTTCAGTAGAAGCATGCAAATTTAGGATGTTCCTCTCCACTTACTTTGGCTTGTTCTAGAGTTCATCTGTTTACTGCATTAACTTAACATTCTGAAAATAAACCAAAAATACTTCCTTCAGCTTGTTAAATGATATTATGAGGCCTCAGAGTGCAGTTGGTTTCTCTGCATTTAAAACTGATATATACACAGCTGGTTTACATGAATGTGCAAAGGAAATGGGTGTGAAGGCATGTAATTAAGGCAAGAGAGAAGGAAATAAGGAAATTCTATAGCAAACTTGAAGTATTACCATTTGTGGGATGCTAGCAGAGTTTTTGGGAAAAGGGTGGGCAAATCACATCTGCTCAGCTTTGTTTTATGTAACAACTACTATTCATTTAGAAGTTTCCAACCTTAGAAGTAAAGATATTCTCTACCTTTGTGGTTATATCTACTGCTTTTCAGAAAAAAATATTAATACCTTGCTGTAACCCATGGCCTTGTCTGTAAGAACCTTTTTTTGCATCCTCAACCTTTTTGAGATGGATCTGAATTTTCTTTCTGTTTGGTAATTTATTGAAGGTCAAATTCTGTAGTTGATGGTATTCAGCATTTTGCCTATGGCAGGAGTTAAAAAGGAAATGATCTATGAAGTATTCCAATAAGATATGGGGCTTTACTTTCTTGTATTATTTTTAAATGATATTGCATTCTGAAGTGGGCCAAAAAATTGCATGTATGTAGTTCTGTCAGTGCATTGATTGTTTTCACAAGTAAAATGGTACCCATATTTGTACACATAAATAAATTTTTGTCTATAAATGGTCTATTTTATCCTCTCCTTTGTTTGCAGATTGGATTTACTACCATTTTATGCAAGGCTGGTTGCCACATTACATCCCTGTATGTCTGATGTAGCAGAGGATCTCTGTTCCATGCTGAAAGGGGATTTCAGGTTCCATGTATGTTTTGGTGATTTATATTTTTATTAAAACGAGATGAACTAATCTCATAAGTTGACCTTTGGGGAAAACCCCCACTTTGTGTTCTGTAGATACTACTTCTAAAATTCAGTGAATATTTTTCTGTCAGCTCAGAAGTTCTATAAAAAAAAAAAAAGAGACATTTTTGTAACTTTGCAAGTCCTTGTAAAAGAGAAGTTTTTGCAACTTTCCATGTATGCTTACATACTTATATAAATGAACTGTGTAACAGTTACCACAGAAGTTACAAATATTAGAAACTCTGCTCCATCTGTGTTGAGTTTTCTGTAAATTAATAACTTGCTTTTAAAATGAGACCTGACCTATTCTAACATTTCCCACTACAAGGCTACTATTGTAGTGATCACTATTACCATGTAGTATTTAATTCAAATTAGATTTTACAATTTTAATCTATCAAAATTTTCCACACAAATGTATTTTTCAGTGTTGTTTCTTTCACTTTCTTCTAAGTGTTATAATCAAATGTGTTAGTGATGATTCCTTCACCATTTTCTGAGCTCTGTGGCACAGATTTCAATTTTTTTCTAATATTGACATTAAAAATGTGTATAAATTGCTCAGACTTACTTGAATCTTAACAATGTTAACTTTCTCTGAAAAAAACCTCTCTCTGTTGGGGAAATACAATTTTGCAGGTTATGTTTAGACGTAGATACATAATTGTGTTTTTTTCCTAAATTTATGCTGAATGTCAGTTATTTTAAAAGTCGGCACATAACTAAATCTGATTCGAAAAAGCCATCAATATTTAATATTTCCTTGAGGACAGTACAAGTGGCCCTGTTCACATAGAGACTTCTTATTGATTCTGAAAATATAGAATCTAGAATACTGTAGCACTACTTTACTGGGGCAAAGGAGGAGGATCTATGGCTGTAGGTATGTTAGAGGAATCAATTGGTTTGGGGCGTGGGGAGATGGGGAAAAGAATTGAAAATCTGAAGAAACAAGGGTGTAGGGAGGGTTTTAGGAAACCCAGTGAGAAGTTAAGGTGGAGCTTGCGGAACCAAAGTGGCACCAAACTGCTGAATTCCCAAATGTGTTTTGTGCATGTTCAGATCAAAGTAATTTAGAAGAAGTGGGTATTTTTGAGGGCCTGCCATCAAGTTTCTGTTGTTTTTTTAGGTAAGAAAAAAGGACCAGATCAACATTGAAACAAAGAATAAAACTGTGAGATTTATTGGTGAGCTTACCAAGTTTAAGATGTTTTCCAAAAACGATACTCTTCACTGTTTAAAGGTTGGTGTTGTGATAGTCCTGTATTCCTGTTTATGCTGATAATGCATCCCCATCCTATTCCCCTTCACTTACCTGCTGCTCATGTTACCTGAATTCATTACATGGGATGTTTTAAACCTTGATGTCTGTGACTGCTGTGTATGAGGAGACTTTTATAGCTGCTATAGAAGTTAGAAGGTATAGAATTCCTTCCTCTTCTAATAGGAGGAATATATTAAAATAAACTTCTACATTTGGACATAACCAAACTGCTCATTGTTTTCTTTGGAAGTATGGCAGACATTGCTACTTATTAATCTGCTGTACGTTGCAAAACTTCCATTAATGTTTTTGTGGAGAAGGTAACAATAAGGGAGAGAGACTGGAGGCAAAAAGCATTTCAGTGATGCAAGGAGAGGCTTTTATGCCATTTTAGCCAGTGGTTTTGTTTGTTGAGGAACAAAACATGTCTGGAAAGCATTAAGCTCTATGCATATCATCTCACTTTGCATGCTGATAAACATTCAAACCTTGGTGTCAAGTCCCAAATTAAAAATAGGTATTAAAAAACCAAAGTGCCTTTAATAAAAGATGCTTGAGACTCACAGTTTAACATCACTTTCTATAAGGAATCAATGAACAAAAACTATTCATAAATATCAAAGCTGAATTCCTAAAGAAATTATAATCACTTATAATTTCACCTCTCTTGTCTATAAAATGCTGTAAAATGCAAAGCTGTATTAATTATAGTTACTGCTTAACTGAAAACAGTGCAGTTTAGGTGTGCTCTGAGGTTACTGTGCCCTTGTGCAGTGTTATTGGGTAGTTTGGGTGGGGTTTTTATGCAGGTCTTTCAAAACATCCTGTTCTTCTGAAGCCTAAATTTGGTGTCCATATACTGTTCTTATAAGAATTTTAAAATGAGATTAATCTTTTGAATATTCATAGAATAATTTGGGTTGGATGAGACCTTAAAGATCATCTGGTTCCAATTCCCTGTCTTGGACAGGGACACCTTCCTCCTAGACTTGCTTTCTCAGAATTCCATCCAAGAGACCTTGAACACTTCCAGGGATGGGGCATCTACAGCTTCTTTAGGCAACCTGTGCCAGGGCCTTGCCAATCCTAACATCTGATCAGTGAAATCCATTGGCATTTTTTCCATAAAGAATTTGTTACACCAGATAATGTCTGGTAGCTATAACTTAATGTTTTCTGCAGCTGAAAAAGATGTTTAACAAGCTGTGCTTTTATATAAATACATACCAGATGCTTCTGTCAGACTTCTCTCATCACCATATTGAAATGGCGTGTACCTTGCTGGAAACCTGTGGAAGATTCCTCTTCAGATCACCAGAGTCTCACCTAAGAACCAGTGTTCTTTTGGTAAGAAAAAACTTGTCTTACGGGGGAGGGTGCCATGGTCTGACTTAAAGCAATTACTTCTTTTTGAAACTGTTCTCGAGAACTCCAGTCGACCTAACAGCCTCTTCATGACTTGAAAGAAAATGTAAAAAGAAAAACTTCAATTTCTGAAGTAAAAAGCTATTGCTCTTGAACTACTAGTAATTCAGAGACAGGGCAAACCCAGAGGATGAGGTTGAAAGAATATTGTAGCTGTACCTGAACATGCCTGAAATAGTGTTTGAGGGGAAAAATAGTAGAGGATAGAACCAGACGTGATTTCAATTGGAAGTGAAGACATTTGTTCAAAACATGGTTTCTATGCCCTGTTTAATGATCTGGGGTTCTAAATGTCAAAAAGAGAAGCAGTTTTAGAAATAGAGATTGGGAATTAAGATTAGAATTGGGATTTGTAACTCTGAAAAAGTACTGGCAAAGACTTAAAAATAACAAGAACTGAATAAAAAAATAACAAGAACTGAATAATATATTTCTGACATGGGAGACAGTCCTAAAACTCTGTCCAGGGCAAGAGACCGAGTCAGACATGGTTGAAGAAGACTTTCAAAGATAGGTTCACTTTCTCTTAAACCAGTAGTCTCTCTTCTTGTGCTCTAATTAATGGAGAAGCAGTTGCATACTTGGGTAAATTGCTATACAATTCATTTTCCAAAAAATACTGTTTTTTTCTGAACCTCTTTGAATGTCAGAACATCTGTTGAGGTGGTATAGTCATGAGAGGAAAGAGATGGGCAAATGAACTGCCAGTTCCTTGGCTCCTGCTTTTTGTAGCAGTGTACTTTGTATCTTGAAAGGTTTGAATCTCAGTCCTCTAAAGGTTTGCCAGCTGATGTGTTGTATTGTGAAATATATTCCTTTCCATAATCAAGAATTTTTCCCCTGAATACTCAGTTCCATTATCTTTAAAAGACATTTTACTCATTGCTAGCACTTTCTGGTAGTTAATAAAAATTTTAGAAGTCAGGAAAAATGAAATGCTTATACCAGAGCTAGTTTTTGTAACTGACTGCTTTTAGTGTTATGCACTACAAAAATGCTGACTGTTAGCTGGATTGCTGGAATCTGCTGGATGAATGCTGAATATGGCTTAACTGTGAAGTGCAAGACAAACCACAAACACTGTTTGAATTACTGAGGCTTAAAGCCTCACAAGGTTTTGGATAAGTAGTCTTTTCTTATGCATTGAGGAACCAGGAGAAGGTGAAAGATGGCAAATAAGTTTGGAATATCTATTTATTGAGATGTAAAATAGGCAAAATAGAATTATATTCTTCATCCATCTTAATAGCTGCATCTTCTAACATTCCACTAAAAAACCTACAGAGATTAATTTTGTCTTAAATAATCTTAAACAAATTGGATCATAATCTTATTGTACAATTTGGTGTGACCTCCGGAAAAGATTTCTCCCAAAGCAATCTGATAACAATCCTGTGGTAAAAATCTAATCAATTGTAAAGCTGATCTACTCTTATGGGTAGAATTAAGGCCTGTTGATCCTCTAAATAATTATTGATCCTAATCTTTACTGCTGATGATGTATTTTATAATAAGATTCCAAACAGGCTGCATGTCTCCTATTAAAGACAATGTTGCTTTGTATTGGTGTGGAAAAAAGTAATAGTTAAGAATGGATTTTAAAAGTAATTAAGGAAAAATTACTTATTGAGAAGTAAAGTGTTTGTAAGAGCATTGCAAATTTAGTGACACTAAGCAACTTATTCTGTGAACATACCCTGGTTTTGTGCAACTGCTTCATGTTTTGCAGATTATTTAGAGATTCTTCTTTTATTAGGACAATGTGTATTTCTAGTAATGGTCATCTTGGCAAATCTTTCAAATTCAGTGTCATTTATGTAATTTAAAATACTAATGTAAAACTAGATTGGCTTTAGGATTGATCAGGATTGATGAACTATTTGAATTAGATTATTTGAATTGGAGCTTTGAAAGGAAGATCAGCTTCATCTTGGTCTATGTTTCTGTAACATAATCGAGTTTAAATATCAAATACTTGTATTATGCCATTGTGGTCTTGCTGAAAGAATATTTGAAATTCTGGTATTAAAAGCTTTCTGATGCATTTTTAATCATTTAACTAAGACAATGTCTTGAGCTTTAGGGCCAGATCACTTGTGTTAATAAAGATACAGAATTTAAACTGCACAGTGGCTTCCTTCTTGGTGTGACTGCTGTTACTGGTGTTGTTTGTACAGAAGGAGGCTGTGGCAAAGTAAATGCAGTTCATGTAGAACTGTGTTAATTCACTATAACAATAATGTGCTTCCAGGAAATTAAAAATTTCCATTTTGAACTGTCAGAATGAGTAGCAGGGCAGAGCAGTGCAGGTATTAAAGGGAAGCAGGAACAGTTTCAGTATCTTGCTGTAATCTGATGTTTAAATGTCAGTTGTTAAATGCTTTCCAAAACTGGAATTCTCAGTATGCTTAGACTTTGATTAGTTGCTTCTTTCTTTTTTCCCTAATGGTCACAGATTTTCTTTTGAAATGCTTCTGCAATATATGCTATATGCAGAAAGATTGTGCTACTCGCCAAGAAGAAAAACCCAAACAGTTTTAATATTTTAACATGGATACTTTAATGTTGTTTTGGTCTGTTTTTATCAAAGGAAAAACAGAAACCTAATCTTTAAATGTAGTGATTTACCTGTGTAGTTCTTAATTTTAGCCTAGTAAAAGAATGACCCAAAGTAGCTGATGGGCTTCAAGCACTTTGGACCACAGGTCTTGCTTTTTTCTTCTGAATTGCATCAAGGTTTTTGTCACTACAAACAGTGTAGTGTTTTAATTCCTCTTTCCTGCCCGTCTGATGCCTTAGCTGAAAAAGGACTGAAACAGTTTCTTGAAATGCTGAGGATTTTTAATAAGTAGAGATTAAGACTAATACAATCCACTTACAGTTAGAACACACACTCGGGACTGCTCAAAACCCAATTAGTTACAGTCATGTTGAGACTTCTTGTCTCTTCTGGGAAGACACATTTTAGTTACGAACTATTATTTACAGTGTAATGTATAACTTTTTATAACAGAAAAATATATAAATTGTGTAGGTTTAGAGGATTTAAAATGTTATTTGCAAGCCCTTCCGCCATTTTCTCTGTTTTGTTTCACTTTGGCCCATTTCATTTTTCTGTTTATAATGTAGCATGGCAAATGCTGTTATGGCAGCAAAGGTGTATTTTCTCTTGATCTATCTAGAAAAGGTGAAACGCTTTCAAAGGTAACATTAACATATATGACATGGTGAAGTTTGGGAATTTTCTACTCTAAGTGTTTTTCCCCACATAAAACAATTTATGTACTCAGTTGTTAAGTGCTGTGCATCTGTTAGGTGCCTGTAGGAAAATGTGCTGTTACTGACAGAAATTTCCCATTTGGAAAGGAACAGTCTCACAGGGAATCAAAGGAAAGACCATTTGTGTCGTGGAAAAGGTTAAGAATGAAATGCCTTAGGGTTGCTGTCAGCTGGAGACCTTCCTGTTGATCGATGACTAAAATCCAGGAGGAAACTTAACGTTATTTGTTGGCTTACTGTGTTACACAAAGCTACTCTTCCTCATTGAATTAGCAGCTGAAACTCAGGGTTATGGAGCTGTTTGAGTACATTGACATTTCAGTTTAACTGAAATGTCTGCCTTATAAAAGTAATTTTAAATTATTCAGGTTTAGTGGAAAGGCCACCAGCATGAAAAATCGTGGTTTCTCACCAGTAATCAAAGGAGGTTTAAACTCTTGGTTGGTTTACAGGACTGCCTGAATGGATATACTAATATTTGTGTGTAGGGATGAAACAGTACTTACATGTTAATTTTGTTTATCTATTTGGAGTTATAAATTACTGTGTAGCCAACCTCTAGCAGCTAATAAAGTTTATACAGGTCCAGTTTCCTGGTGAACCACCATAGGAGCACTTACAGAGTTACACTTATATACATATAATTACACAGATGCATACTAAAAAGTAATTTAATAATGGAATTAAGCTCATCTTTAACTGTAAAAATCAGCAGCTTAGAACTGCTTTTTTTGGATAAAATAAATTTTTAAACCCCAAAAAACAAGCCTTTACTTATACATCTAAAGTGAAGTATGGAGAAAAGATCTTACTAAGTGACAAAAATCCGGACAATCATAACAATTAAGCACAGTAATTAATGCTAAGTCTTACTTGTCTGATTTTTCCTGAAATATTACTTTATGGTAGATCCTGTTTTTCTTGCAGTTGATTCTGCTTTGGTAAACAGCAGTAATGGAGCATGGAATAAGGCAAATTCTGTTGTCTAAACCTTTGGAAATTCATATAAACCATCAGAAATTCTCTGGAGTTACATGCTGATGTAAAAAGTAGATTGCCAGTCTTATGATAATTCACTGTGTTTGTGTCAAGACATCAGTATTTCAGCTACTTTAGTTAAATAAAATCTAGTTAAATAATGTTTTAATCAGTAGTCTTAGGAACCGTTTATCTGAACAGTAGCACTAACATTTTGAGTTAAATACTTCTCAGAAACCTTTTTTACCACATGTGAGCCATTATAAAAAGAGGGATCATAAAGAAAAATGACTGTGGAAAGAGCAACACAGAGCCATATATATTTACTTTATCTTTTTTTCTCTCTACCCAAGCTTTTAACTTACTTTTCTGCAACCTTTCATATTTGCTGTATCCCAAATGTAACTCTTAAAGCCTTTGGCTTGAAAATGTGGTATGTCAGCATCTCTTAACTGGTCATTTGCATTTGTTTCCAGGAACAAATGATGAGGAAAAAACAAGCAATGCATCTTGATGCACGCTATGTTACAATGGTAGAAAATGCCTATTACTACTGTAATCCTCCTCCAGCTGAAAAAACTGTGAAGAAAAAACGTCCTCCTTTGCAGGAATATATCCGTAAGCTTCTTTACAAGGATCTCTCCAAGGTCACCACAGAGAAGGTAAATCCTTTCAAAATCTTCAATGCAGTTTTTACTGAAAGTGGTGTAGTAGTAACTTTGGAAAAGGTCTGGGGAGAGCTATGGTTTTTTCAGTTGCAAGGAAGAGGGATCCTTTTTGTATTCATGAATAAAATGGTTAATTTCTTTTATTGGAACATAGTTGTGGACCTGTGTTCTCAACAGCATCACATGCCGAACAAAGGGAGAGTGAGATGAGAATCATTGTGTTCTGTACATTGTATTGGGATAATAAGGGACAAAAGGCTTCAGTTAAATACAGACTGTGAGGGCAAGGAAATTATGGAACAGCCTTGGACAACTTGATCTGCTCAAGGACAGCAGTTGGGTTATGTACATAGATTCTTCCATAGCCACTGCAGGTCTAGAGGATGCCTGGAAGGGAGAACAAAGTTGTTTGCAGGTGCTTACAGGAATTTCATCCCAGCCAGGAGAGGGGGGAATGACAGGGAGCATCTTGATATTTTACCTGCTAAAATGTGAAGCTTGTCTTAAAATTTGGTTTAGGTCCTGAGACAGATGCGCAAGCTGCCTTGGCAGGATGCAGAAGTTAAGGACTATGTTATATGCTGTATGATCAACATCTGGAATGTGAAATATAATAGTATTCACTGTGTAGCCAACCTCTTAGCAGGGTTGGTCCTTTACCAGGAGGATGTGGGAATTCATGTTGTGGATGGAGTACTAGAGGATATTCGACTAGGAATGGAGGTAAACAATCAGTATCCTTGCTAAGCTATACTCATCTACTTATGTTGAATGGAAAACAAAAATAATTGTACTTAAAGAAAGGAATCCTTGGATTCTCTTTTTTTTTGTTTGGGTCTGATGGCTTTTCTACCTCAGGTACTTGCTTTGTGTAGGTTTATCTAAATTAATACAATAACTGTGCCCCAACAAAAAAAACCCCAACAAAACCAAACTAACATTACTTAAGACAATTCTTTTCCCTCCCTTATCATAGTAAGGCCATGGAATTTATTCTTTGACAGTGTAGACAGATTTACACAACTTCCAGTAACTTTGGAAACCAGTCCATATTTTAAAAGCCGTTATATTTACAAGATTTCTCTAACTGAAAAGTCATCATAGAGTGTATGTTAAATGTAGTGGAACTTACTAGCTGACCAACTTTCATAACTACTTTTTAATGTTTACTTTTGTGTAATGTATGTAGCTATAAATAAGCATCTTTTATTATAAGAAGTTCTGTCAACTTTTTTATACACCTTTTTCCTTTGTAAAAGGTTGGTTGGGGTTGGGTTTTCAAATTTTCTGTTGTGTCTGTATGATAGAGCGAATTTTCTTGTTCTTTTTTGATAAAGGTTAATCAACCAAAGTTCAACCAACGGCGGATCAGCAGTGCCAAGTTTTTGGGGGAACTTTACAATTATCGAATGGTGGAGTCAGCTGTAATATTTAGAACTCTGTATTCCTTCACCTCTTTTGGTGTGAACCCTGATGGCAGTCCTAGTCCACTGGACCCTCCAGAACATCTTTTCAGAATCAGACTTGTCTGTACTATCCTTGATACCTGCGGGCAGTATTTTGACAGAGGATCCAGCAAGCGAAAACTTGATTGCTTCCTTGTATATTTTCAGGTATTCTAAATTTTATGCAGATCTGTAAAGTTCTTTAACAAGCTATTATAAGTTAGTCTGGTACATATTTGTCTCACTGTTTTCTAGCTCTGTAATTTGTAGAAGCTTGTCTGTCTGGTAGCAGTTTTAGTTTCAAGTAATATGTTGAGTTATACCAAAATGATCTGGAGGCACTCAGTGCTCACATAGGAGTTTGCTGAACTTGAAGAAGAGATTATTTAGGCTGCTGTCCTCAGCTGATGGTTTTCGTAGAGAAAGAGGAGTCAGATACTTCTCATGCCTGCACAGTGAGAGGATGAGAGGTAATGGGCACAAGTTGCAGCAAAGAAAGTTCTGACTCAATAAATGTAATGAAGTGGGGAAAAGATTTCATAATGAGTGTTTAAACACTGAAATGAGGAATTCCAGACCATGGAATTCATGCTAAAACTTGCTGGATTTAATTTCTTTTTCCTTCTGCTTTTCTCTATAATTTATACTAAAACAAGGGTATTGAAAAACTAAAATTAAGGTGATAGCTTATTTCAAACCTTAAGGGTACAAAGTCACTCATCTGCATGCAAGGTGTAAAGTGGTGTGTTGAAGTGTAGAACCTCTGAATGGTTTGGGTTGGAAGGGACCTCAAGGATCGCCTCGTTCAAACCCCTTGCCATAGGCAGGGACACCTCCCACTGGACCATGCTGCTCATGGTATGATACAGTCTGATTTTTAAATGCAAAAAGAAATGTTTTGGGGAAGATGCAATTATATTTCTGTTACACCTAATAATTTCAGTTAGCCATCCTCTTGAACATGTAATCTTTTAAATAAGATTCTGTTATTCATACTTCATTTTCAGATGCAGTTTTTGCAGCACCTTAGTTCTCATGTTCTACTGTTAGGTTCACTTAAAATTGGCATTAATTTTTCACTTTAAGAGGTATATGTGAATTTGTTGTAAAGCAAACTGGATAAGGCAATTGAAGCTGGCTGCAGTCTACAGGTTTTTTTAATGATGTTTTCCCCCTTTTCCTCATAATATGCCTTTGGGGAAATTAATTTTATTGAAAATATTTGGGGGAAGGAATCAAAATCTGGCTGGTTGTTAAATGGTCATCTCTTGTAGAAAGAGTTTACCATGGGAAGGCACTTTCTTGTCAGGGCTTTTTTGTTTAGTCTTCATACTTTTAACAGTAGTTATGATTCTTAATGTTTGTGATATCCAGTATTATCAAACAAGTTCTAGTGATATCAAAATATCTAACAGTTGTATGAAATAGGAGAGTAGTGACATGAAAGCTTTTGCATTTTTTACTGTGCAAACACGACATTTTAAACTTCATAACTTAAATCGTTTATAAACTTCAGTGTGCATATAATTGATTTCAGTATTTGGTATTCTAGCGCTATGTGTGGTGGAAAAAAAGTCTGGATGTTTGGACAAAAGACCACCCTTTTCCTATAGACATAGACTATATGATCAGTGATACACTGGAACTGCTGAGACCAAAGATAAAGCTCTGCAATTCTCTGGAAGAAGCTGTCAGACAGGTGCAAGACTTGGAACGAGAATTCCTAATAAAATTGGGTAAGAAAATGTGCAAGGGAAGTAAGGTATTTTTGACAATTCCTGTAATTCTTAAAATTGTTTCTTTATGTTGGTAATAGGTAACTTTTGTTACTGTTAGGATCATTTATTCTCATGATAGAAATGTTTTTGTACCTTTTTTGCATATTTCTTTCTAATCATCATAGATACCATACAGAATCTTCATAACTCTAAAGTAATAGATGTTGTAAAAATAGTCAATATGAATACTCTTAATATAATGATATTTGGAGAGCAGAAGTGTGTGTCTGTGTGTTTATTAATTTATGGAGTCACATGGTGCAAGTTAGGAGAAAGAAAATCATTAATCAGCAAAATGGAGGAATCAAACTAATTTCAGGAGAAAACAATGGGGCTGGCAGCACAGCTGTGTTGAAAATAGACTGATTAGCGAGTATTTAAACTGTTATCATCATATTAATCTTTAAATCTCTTTAAAGCTCTACATATCCGTTCTTAGAAAATGTTGGCTACTACTGTACTCAGTGTTAAATTGAGTTGTTTTCTAATCTTCCATTTTTATTTGAAAACAAACCTGTTCATTAAAAGATTTTATATTTAAAGCTTGCACTTTTTAAGTGTTAATTAGAGCACTTCACCAACTTGCACTCATTCAATTTTTAAGAATATGGGATGAATATTAATATTTCAGTGGGATGAATGTGTCTAATAATCACATAAAAGGTGGCAACTTCTGGTTTAGGAGGAACATTTTTTAAAATTATAATATTTATGTAATTGACATGCCTTGAAATGCCCTATGTAGTAACTGAAAAGCAGATTGGAATTCCCCTATGGTGTGATCTGAACTCATGGTTTTCATGCTCTCAAAATGATATATCAAAAGAAAAGATATACAATGAGTTATTTAAACTGTAATATTCTTTTAAAAGTTACTCAGCACTTCCTTCCTATAAATAACAGGAGCTTCACAAAACTTTATATTGATGGCTGACCCTAAGTGCAGTTGGTCTAATGTCAAAAAAGGAATGACAACCAGAGTAATGACTGTGTTGACTCCTCAGTAAATTCCTAGAGAAACTAGGAAACTAGTTGCAGGCCACTGGAAGTCTAGACATCAGCAATTCTCTGGAGGATTAAGTGGCTTTTTAAATTAAGAAAAGAAGGAAAAAAGAATGTATGAGAACAATAGTGTATGCTGAAAATTTGGGGGTTTTGCAGTGGGTGACTTAAACATTGCAATAGTCATTCTCTAAAAACAGATCTTAATTTTTTTCCTGAATCAGAACCATGCTCAATTCTTAAATACATTCTGATTGAAATCTCTTATCTAAGACTAAATTTGACACTGAAACACTGGAAAAAGCTAAGACTAATTTTTCAGTTCTGTGGAAATGGTACAGATAATCTAATAGATTGAAGGATGCATTACTGAAAGAAAGGAGATATTTATGTTTGATATTTTACATGCAGTGTAAACTAAAACATCTTGAAGGACAGAAGGCAAGCAGGTCAGCAAGAGAAACTGCAAGATGAACTAAACCCACAGTGTAAGAGTGCCAGAGCTGTCTGCAAGGAGGATGAGCACACCAGACAGTACTTGTGGAAGAGACTTTGCTTTCCTAGAGATTTCATATAGGCACCTACATCCTCATATAGGTTCAAGTGCAGCCTCAGAGCATTAGGGGAGAATCATAAAGGTTTATTATAGGCAGGGAAAATTGTTGTTTCAAAACTGTTAATTGACAGTAGAGGGAAGTACTGCAGCAAAAGACTGCAGGGGCTTCCTGTCTCTGATCCTGCTGGTTTTGTGCAGTCTCTGTAGTTTGGTAACCAGATTTTGTTGCATGTGTCAGTAGGGCCCACATTTAGTTTGAGGATGTTTTGAGGCAGTTTGCACAGCTTCTTCTATCCTCTGGGAGATTTTAAACATTCTCTCTAATATTTTCCTCCTTTTCTGACAGGACATTATTACCCTTTATGTCTAAGTTAACTATATAGGAAATGTTTCATTCAGAAGTCAAGTATTATTACCAATGGGAAGTTACAGTACTCAGTAACAATGGACTTCTGAACTGATCTTCCATGTATAACTTTAGTGGTTATATATGTTCTAAGGTTCTAAATTTTTCTCTTTTTCCAAATTCCAGGAATTGTGAATGACAAAGATTCCAAGGATTCCATTACAGAAGGAGAGAATTTGGAAGAGGATGAAGAAGAGGAGGAAGGTGGAGCAGAGACAGAGGAACAATCTGGAAATGAAAGTGAAGTAAATGATCCAGAAGAAGAGGTGAACTTAATCATTTACCTTGCCTCATGTAAAATAAGTGATTTTGATTGATTGTTGCTTTCTGAAGCTCTTCTAAGTCAGAATTAGCAGGTGAAATCTGGGTGTGCACAGCCCAGTCAGTACTGTGAGGATATCATCCAGTTCTGTGGATGTGGAAAAATGAGTGTCTGAGGCTTATTCCTTATTTTGGCAGAAACTTGAACCTGATAGCTTTGCTCAGGCCATGTGCTGCTTCTCAGCAAGAAGACACCTTCAGTTTTTTGGCATGAAAAAAACTCGCTTTCTGATGACTTTTTTTATCTGTTGTAGAAGCAAATGTATTGACTAAATGTCAAAGCAGTCATTAGGAAAAAATAACAGGTGTTCAGGATATGTCTATGCAATATGAATAAATAAAAGATTTGTGGAGCATGAAAACCTTCCTTGTTTACTGTGCTAATAATATTTTCAATCAAAAATGTTGGAGCCAATAAAAAAACCACAAGCACGTAGAAATTCTGACTTGTCACTATGACACAGCAAAGTTGACATGATAATGGTATTGTTACAAGAAAATGAGTTCATCAAGGAAATACAGAACAGTTCTTCTCCATATGTTTGGGCTGGTTGATTTACTAATAAGCTTTCTTTCAATAGATATCTCTCAGCATTAAAGGTCCTGAAGTTTGGCTGGGTTTGTGCCTTCACCCGTAAATTAGTATCAATAGAATCAGAAACAGTTGCAGGGTAGGGAAGGCACCTCTGGAGATCTTTGTATTTCCCTTTTTGACCTTCATGAGTTCTTGCCAATCCATTCCTCCAGCTTGTGGAGTTCCCTCTGAGTGGCAGTGTGTATCAGCCACCAGTCCCAGTTTTCTGCTGTACATTTGTGAAATTAGTAATAAAGCTGAGTGAGTTCAGACTGAAACATTAAATAAAAACCAA
The DNA here is from genome assembly GCF_050655825.1 of Lonchura striata. Lineage (NCBI taxonomy): Eukaryota > Metazoa > Chordata > Aves > Passeriformes > Estrildidae > Lonchura > Lonchura striata. Next base: position 70,434,666 of record NC_140741.1, read on the forward strand.
ACAAATTTACAAAGACTTAACTAAGCAACATGAAGAGTTTACGGAAATGTTTGAGGAACCAGCTGTCCTTCTTGTTTTAAAATAGTCAGCAGTTAAAATTGAATGTTTCAGGAGGGCTCTGACAACGAGGAAGAAGAGGGTGAAGAAGAGGAGGAAGAGAACACTGATTATCTTACAGACTCCAATAAAGAAAATGAAACCGACGAGGAGAATACAGTATGTATTGAGCTGGAGATAAGTGAATTGAACTAGCATCTTTGGTTTTCTTTACTCAGTGTTTTTTCCCAGTGCTGCTTATAACATATCTGGAAAAATACAGAAAGGACACTTCCTGCTATTCTTTCAAATACATTTTATAGCTTATTTTCATGTATGCATACTTGGGTTATTACCTTTTGAAAATTTTTTATGCTGTCAAATTTACTACAACATATTTTCTCTGTAAGCTTTCACAGGTCGCTAGACTGGAAAACACTGTGTAAATTATGGTTTTGCAATGTCAGCAATAGTAGCAAACTGGTAGGATACAACAAGGCAAACCAGTTACACTCCACTAGATCTCAAAACAGAAAAGGAGACAAGCCAAGAAGTGTTGGTTTGTACACCACATTTGTATACAAATTTTGGATTGACAGATTATGTTTGCAGCTAAAGAACCCTTCGGGTTGAGCCTGAATTGCAGTTACATAGTAAGGAAATAATGAACATTGTAGAACAATGTGTTACAGTGCTGACTTCTGACATTTTTTTTGTCATGTTGTGCTTTCCAAATAATTGGAGAGTAGCCTTTGCCCTGAAAATAACATCTAACTTTATTAACTTAATGAAAAATATAATTAAAACAGTTGTCTTAAGGATAGAGACCTTTTTTTATTGTTGCCACATCTTGAATGTGTCCATGCATCTACACACACACACACACAAGTCTGTCAGAATGTTATGAGTGACCATATATCAGGAAATATGCCTTTCAAGAAAATAATGAAGGCTGATAACTTCTTTCTTGAACAATTTGGTTCTATAAACCTTTTGATTGTCTATTATATGTAAGCAATAAGGATATTTTCTACTTCTATGAATACTGAATATTCATATTTCTGAATGTAATGTAATGGATGATTTTTTTTTCCATTGCAATAGGAAGTAATGATTAAAGGAGGAGGACTGAAGCATGTCCCTTGTGCAGAGGATGAGGACTTCATTCAGGCCTTGGATAAGATGATGCTGGAAAATCTTCAGGTATGAATAGTTATTTTCTTATTTTAATGTACAGCTAAGTGTAGTTGATTTTTCCTTGAAGTAAATAAGTGATTATTGCTTAGGTTACCATACTAAAGGAATGAAAACTTTTTTTTTCCTTTGGTTTGGCGTCTTCTGTGCAGTTGACTTGTTTGGCTTTTAGTAAAATACCTGTTAATTGTATTGTTTGCCCAGTGACATACTGACATATATTTTACAGAATGAGTAATGAATGCAGCAGGATACTGTGCAAAATTTCTGACACTACCTTAGTTTTAATAGACTTAAAATGCAGATATATTTAAATTTACATAAGCTTCTTGTACTTTGTTTTCTTAGTCACATCTGGTAAATATTTCAGTATTGAGTATAGCAAGTCCTGTATAATAAATGTATTAATAAGACGTACAAAAAAATCCTGAATTAAGAATGCATGTTCTACAGTGTGTCTCATCAGGTCTCTAGATTTATTTCCCTAAGAGATTATCCTGTAACTTTCTTCTTCATAAACAAGGAAAACAAAAGGAAAATATAGTAAGCCTAATAAATGTAGTTATATATTACTTTATTTTCCTGGAAGGTTAAACCTTTTCTCTGTTGTGAAAATATGAATGTTGCCAGCCTGACTATGTCAACATCTGATCATTTATAGAATTCACTTTTTTTTCATAGCAACGGAGTGGTGAATCTGTTAAAGTGCATCAGTTGGATGTTGCTATTCCTCTGCACCTCAAAAGTCAGCTGAAGAAGGGCCCCCCACTTGGAGGTGGGGAAGGAGAGTCAGAGTCTGGGGACACAATGCCATTTGTCATGTTAACAAGAAAAGGCAACAAACAGCAGGTAAGGTGTATAGATACTGTTTAAATAAATCAAGACCTTTCACTTCAAAAAAAGTAACACTGAATTTTCTATTTCTTCTTTCATTTCTCCAAATCAGATACAGAAAAGTTCACTTTGACACATGGAAAATACCATATATAACTTCTTGGAATTCTTGGTTGTTAGTAGGAATGATGTAGAAAAAGTCTGTGGTCAGATTACTTTTTGCATTTGGTGATTCTCTCAGTAGGTCAGTGATATCTTGTATGTATTTTAGATATAGTTGTGGAAGATGAAGAGATGTGGTTGGTGGACTGCCACTGAATGTTGAAAGGACTAGAAAGAAAAATGAATATTCCAGAAATTCTAAGATTCTACAGCTTTTCCTGAAAACACTTTCAGCCTTAAATCAAAATATATAGTTATTGCTAAATTCCACTTCCTAAGTAACTGCCACTTGGCTGAATTTATTCAACTTGCAAAAAGAAAAAAGTCATTATCCCTGAAGACACTGTTAGGAGACTATTCCAGAATGCATGGAGAGAATCTCTTGGAGAAACTTAAATGGAAATCAGATTGATAAAACAAACCTAACTCCTTGCTTCATGCAGCTAAGCTGAAGATTAAGTATGTTAGTCTTGGCTCTTTTCTCCAGTGTATGTTTGAATTTTCCTAGCTCAGCAAATGCACAGTACACAAATCTCTACCTAACACATTCCATATGTATTTCTTGTCATGGTTTAGGGCTTTTAAAGGAATATTTTCTTTTTGGTTGAATAATTGGATGAAAATAAATTACTCTGAATTTATATGGAAAGCATACCCAAGGAATTGTTTTGTGCCATATATGTGAGCCTTTCAAGTGTTTAGATCCATGTCATTACTCGGTTTTTAGATTTGTTACCTAAATTGTGACAGTAGTATAAACCTGAACCAGGCTCCTTCTCTTTGTTTGTATAAAACACATTCCAAAAATCTGTGTAGGAAATGGTTATTCTGTTTTCCTGGAACTTCAGTGTGGTGTACAAAGTTCTACAAAAGCTCTAAGTGGGAGACTTTTGTGGTCATTGGCCTAAAAAGGGGGTTAAGAGAACTCCATTTTTAAAATAAAATTGTTTAGCTTTTTTCAGAATAATTTACTAGGAATATCTGTAGTTACAAAGGAATTTTTGGATCTTCATATTCCATGTAAAGGGGAAAGTATTGCAGAAATGTGACTTAGAAAGAAAGCAGAAGTTGTTCAGGAGTTTTCCCTGCTCCTCCCCCAATATTTGGTTTTTGGAGTAGGCTTTTCCTGCCAAAACTCCTCTCAGTGTTTCTAGAAATGTAGAAAACAGTTGCTTTATAGACTACTTCAGCTCTTGAATTAATGAAAGGCTTCTTTGTCCATAGTTCTGTATTCAGGAAAAAAATGTGTTTTAGTACAGAGTTTTAATAGAAAAATAAACAGGAAAGAAGAGGTGGAGTTGAAAAGAAAATAATTATTCCTTCTTACAGTGCTTTATTTTAAATCTGAATGAGCAGAATGTGCAGTGAGTTTTGAGGTGTTTAATTGTTAAGTTATAGCTGTAAACTTTCAGCTTTTAAAAACAGTCCGAAGAAGTTTGCAGAAACCTGGGAAACTGTAACTTACTTCATCTGCACTGTCACCAGACTGATAAATGACATCAGCCTACATGCTTGCTCTGCTAGTAATGATTTCAGTCTCTGTGTTCTTTGTCAGTGGTGCTCCTGAAACAAGAAAATGTTAGAAAAATGGAATGTGCTGTGCTTCCTTCCCGAGGGTAACATTTGGTAGTGGAGGTCCAGTTGCCAAATACTCAGTTGACATGTCAATGTTCACCCAGATTTTAGTGCAGCACTGACAAGTAGTTTTTTTGAAGTAACCCAAGAGCAACTGACTGATATTTACCAGATGCATATATCCAAATTAATGGTCATTGCAGGCTGATAGTGACAAGACACCATATTTTATCCTCAAGACTTTGAAAACTAGTAGCAGTTAGAACCTAACATGGTTATTTGAAATTAAGATGATGGCATTGTGATTTATCCATAAACCATGAGAGAGCAAGGGGAAATAAAGTTGGCATCATAAGGGATCAGAGCTGAGCTGTATCTAATACCATTTGGTGTTTCTGAATCAGGAAGTTTTATGCCAGGTAGGTATGAACTAAAATGAGATATAGACAGTAAAAAGAAAGTCAAGAAATTTGGTTACTGCCTAAGACAAAAGATTTCCTTCCTTTTGAAAGATTTTTAGCAAGGCTCCATAAAAGAATGATATCCATGGAATGGGCAAATCTCTCCCTGAAAGTGGAATTTTTTAATCTCATTTATATCTTCATGTCTTTATCTCATGGCATTTTTGTAAAATCTGTGGTCTAGTCTCTGAATAATGATTTTTGGTCTTCCTTCAGTTAAAGTGAAATCCTGCATCCTGCCTCCATCTCACAGATTCAATAAGAGGTTTTTGATACACCTTTTTACTATTTGCATATTGGAAATGTTTCAGTTGTTCAGTGATCATCATATCCTGTAGTAATTGTCATCAGTGACTGGATTTCAGGTGGCAGCTGATTGCCTTGAGATAGTGACTCAGTGGTGTTTTGTTAATTGCCAGGCTGTTGTTTTTCTGTATCTTTTTCTCTCATTTACACCCTTCTATAGTTCAGTTTTCTTTTTCTAGTTTAAGCATCCTGTTTGAAAATACCAATCCCATTTAGCTGATAAATCAATAGAACAAAGAAAATATAAAGGACGTATTAAAATGGATGAGGAGCTTAATGGTGAAGCTGAGGAATGATTTTTATCATGAAATGCTGCTAATGGATTAGTTATTTGTGTAGTTTACGTAAAGTTCATTTGATAATGTCAGGGAACCTGCACAGCCTGCTCAGCAATAAGTAACCAAAGCTTACTTTGCTCTTGGAATTTCAACTTTCTTTTCTGTTCTTCCTATCTATATTCAGTATAATATGCTATTATCTTTGCCCCAACCCTCCAAAAAAATCTCATCTAAATGCATCTTGTAGTAGGTAGGGTTTAGGGATTTACTGTACCCAGGTTTTTCTCAGATCTTTACAAGAGTCTGTCTTTACTGTTTTGAAGACAGTTTATTTTCAGGTGCTTCATCTGAGCCTTCTCACACTCACTGCTGCTAGTGAGGCATTACTGAGATACCTTGAGACTCTTTAGTGATTATTGCATTAAATACTAACTGCAGGTGGTGAGGATTTTGCTTTTACTCTAAATCTTCTCAGCAGAGGTTTTGATAATTTACCTCTCTCTGCAGCTTTTGACAGTGTAACAGAAATTTACTTCTGTTTAGGAAATTACTTCTGTTTCTTTGGAAATAGATCTCCCATGACGAGTAACAAGGAGCAGGATTCAGAGTAGTACATGGAATATTAAGAGTGGTCATTATTAAATGCATTAACCTTCTTATGGCATAGAAATGCTTATTTCTAATGGACATGGAGTTGAAGGAGGAAGTGAGATTTTTCTAAATGTTTGCAAACTTCAGCATTGAGGATTTTCTTAGAACTGTTCTTTCAGTTGTGGATAAAATTAAGAATTATTTCTCTGTGCTGGAACAACTGTAAAAAAAAAAAGATATGTAGAAGTAACAAATTGGATTTTCTGAGTCTGGGGAAAAAGAAATCACCTTCCCTACACCTTCCTGGAAATAACAGCTGGGTTTCCAGAGAGAGGGTACTTCTGTGGGAGTGCCAGTCTTACCTGGTGTGCCTTATGGCAAATCAGATAATGGGTCTTTAAATCAGAATGTGTGGTGGGCACATCTGGGTTTGGGGGAGGAGGAAATGATCAGACACCATGGCTGTCACTAGACTAAGAAGCAGCACTGGGAACCAGAATTATTCTTAAGAGAAGAGTACTGGCCAGGGAATTCCAGGGAATGTTTGAAATGCTTGAAATGTTTTTCCTCTGTTTACAAGAGATAGTAGTAGATATGCTGCTCAGGGGGCTTCATCTCTTTGGAAGGAAGAGACCTGAAGAAGGGAGATACATCTTTCTGAACCAGCTGTGGTGCTTTTCTCTCAAGAACATGGCAATTCCCTGTGGGCAAGTCAGCTGGTATGAAAATAAGAAATAAAGCATATATCTGTGCCTTCCTAGGGAAAGACAGTTTTCTTCACTTGAATACTGTTTGTAATAGGTTTTGAACTTGGCCTTTTTTGTGTGTTCTCTGTGTCTTTAGCAGGTCTTGCAATTTCTCCTGCTATTTTATGTGAAATAGAGGTTCAAAGCAAACCAACAACACACTTCACAGTAGCAACTTCTGTAGAAAGTACCTCATTGAAATAACCATAGCATTTCTGTATTTTGGATCGTTTTGTAATGGTTGGGTTTTTCCTCTGATGAGCACTTAAAAACTTTTTTTCATTTGCAGTTTAAGATCCTAAATGTACCGATGTCTTCCCAACTTGCTGCAAACCATTGGAACCAGCAGCAAGCAGAACAGGAGGAGAGGATGAGGATGAAAAAGCTCACTTTGGATATCAATGAGCGGCAGGAACAAGAGGACTATCAGGGTAAGAAAATCACCAAGGATTTAGTTTTTATTTTCAGGGGAGCCTTTGTGGATCTGCAGAAAGTGTTATTTGTGATGATTAGCAGCTGAAGTTCTAAATATTGATTTGGAGTACTTATGGGAAACCTTTTTTTTTGGTTTTAGTCATTTATTGTTTCCTTCTTGGTCTTTATACTTGGAGAAGTTTTTGTAATTGTTCCATGAAAAGGAATTTTCAAGTGGATCTCAAATTTCAGCATTTCCATTTATTTTGGGAAAGGGGAAGAATTGAGATTGTTCTTTTAAAATTGAGGTTTTACAAAATCAATGTGATGTTTACTGCAAGGCAGTTGAGTTGGATACAAGATTAATTCTGTGTGACTTAAGGTCTGCTTTTAAACTATTAATAGGTGTTTTAGTATTAATAATGTTTAGACTCCTTAGTCTTACTGAGAATTGCAAGTTGTGAGGTAACCTAGAGAGAAATACAAAATGTTACCTCAGCTTCATTTTGTAAAGGTTCTCGGAGTCCTCAAATCTGGAGCATAAGCATATATTAACAAAATGAGGGTTTTGTACAGATTACATGATTAATTTGTGTTTTGAATGTGAGTCAGGCACTTTGGAACCTGGGTAGATTGAAGCCAACAGTTAATACAGCAGATCATACGGTCCCCAAACAGGTGCACCTCATGTGTTTGGTTGTTGGGTGGTTTGTTTTGGGTTGTGCTTTTTTTCAGATTCAACTTCCTTTGTCTCACTCAGATAGTAAACAAAGCCAGACCAATAAAACTGATGTCTTACTGGTGCCATTTAACATCTCAAAAGTTTTTGCTCTACTTTTTTTTTTGTAAAGATGTTGTAGTCTGGTGATAATCACAGTGTAAGTAGTTAATTATCAGGAAATCTCATTTAAGGCATTTAGTGAAAGGTCATTGTTCATCAAGAAGTGGTAAATTGAAGCAGTTTTAATTTTAAAACACTATGGAATCCAGAACTTCTTGCAGAACTTTGATAGTATGAGAAGTAAACTTGTAAAAAGGAGTATCTTCCAAAGTGAGTACCTGCAGAGCTCTGAAGAGATAACACAATATATTCTTAGTGTTAAACATGGTAATTAGCTCAGAAACTTTCCTGAAGCACTCTGCTCTTATAAAGCCCACGTGTGAGAAAGGTAGAGACTCCAGAATTAGACATTTTAGTGCTTCTCTCAGACTTTTTTTGTGTTTTTCTTCATTAGATACTTCTAATATTTCTACTGGTCGAGGCATTTGGGTCATACCATTGTATGACTTTGATATCTAAAATGAACCTGTTTAATCTAAGACAGGTTCTAATCTAATATTGTGAACAATTGTGCTGTATATCCAAAAAAGGATCACATTGATTTATTTCTGTTGGACAAAATCAGACAACTGATATGAATTGATAACTGGAAATTGGCTTTTTTTATTTTCTCATAGATTTTTATTTAGTTGCTGTGTATAAAGCGATAGAGGAAGGAGGTCAACACAAAAGCTAAAGGTTTTTCCATAAATAATATTCATTTTAAAAACAGCTTTTGATGCATCTTAACCTGGGTAATATACAGAGTAAAACTAAACTAAGAAGGACCTTTCAATCAGGGTAAATTAAACAGGCCAAATTACATTCACCTTTAGAAGAATTTTTAATTTAGATTTTGTGCAGTTGATTGTTACTTTTGAAGAGTCATCCTGTCTGTGACAAGTCGGTACCTACTCATTGAGTGAAAGCGTTGGGTTTAAATTTCTGTTTCAAGCTTTGAAATTACCACGAAGGAAGAATTCTCAGTTTCTGGAAGAATGCCTCAGGGTTGTCCCAACCTTTGCACATGTACTTGTTCTTTTCATCTGCACAGGGTAGCTAATAGATGGAAATTCACCAATGTACTTCAAAGTAGTATCAGATAAAGATTTAATGTTTCAGCAAAGCTTAGTATATTACAAACATTTTTTAATTTAAAGAACTATTAGGAGCTTGGGTGGTTCTTTAGTTTAGACTGGTACTTTTCTGTGCAGATTATTTTTTTCCTTCACTAAAGAACTAAGGAGGTTTGGTGATGTGCCTCCAGCCTAGAAAACACACTGTGCTCCCCTGCCATCTCTGCCTTCTGTTACATTCTCCAGTCTGAATTTCCCAGTTCCATATTTCCTTTCACCTGGTGTGTGGAAAACAGAAGCAGATGTGCATGTATTTGTTCATTCACTGCTTGCTGTTCACACCTGCCTGGCAGGGCACCCTCATCTGGCTTTCCTCCTGAGTCTCCTCATTGTCTCCAGAGCTCTCTCCTGGCACACGGGGTTTGGGGAGGCTGATGTTTCCTGATGTGTACAAACATGGGCTGTCAGTGTGTTCAGTGCCTGCCTTGGCCAGGTGCTGAATTCAGTGTACAGAACATGGATACAAGGGTCACTGACTGTTGACACAGATATTGAATCAGTCACAGTTTCCTAGTTTCTCCAAGACTGGGTGGAGAACTTCACTGAACATTTCACTAGAATATTGTAAATGGTGAGGGAACCTCATTAGTGTCTCTAGTTTGGCCCCACTGACAGCAGTGTGTGTGCAGCAGGTGATGGGTGTGTGACTCCAATGAGATTACCAGAGATTGGAGAACCAGACAGAGCAGACTTTCAAACATAATCTATTTAACAGCTTATTCCACTTTTCCCCTTCATTTATCCCATCTGTCTGTTTGCTGAGTAATGTAGATCCCTGCTCAGGTGGACTGTAGGAATACTTTCCATTAGAGGCATTAACAGATTGGCAGAGGTTACCTCCTATGATGTATCTGTAATTATATTGGCTACTTAATAAGCATTAAGCTAGCCTGGTAAAGAAACATTTTTTTTATCATTAAAAATGAAAGTTTTAGAAATTAAGTTTTACCAAATGTCAAAATACAATACTATCCTAATTTAAATTGCCTGTAAGTTGGCTGTCCAAGGCTAAACTGGATAGTGTGGGCTGCTTTCTGCACCCAGATTATTCCCACTGATGATAAAGTGGAAAACTCCATCCGTGGGACAGCTGGTGCAATGTAGGTCAGCTGAGTCACCTTCTTCAGGTGCCTGTCTTCCCTGGAAAATGATCCAATTATGCCAAGCTTAGACTTAAATACCTGCCTGGTAATGCCTAATTTTAGGACAGGTTTCTTGCTGAGTCTTTAGTTGGCAGCAGCATTGTCCAGTTGTTACTATTCCAGGGAGGTTTAATGTTGAGGCCACTCATGCCGCTGTGAGTCTTTGTTCCTGATCATTGATGAAGAAAATGGTGGCTGATGTGTTTAGAAAGAAAAGGGCACAGACCTTTTCTTGAGCATCTGTGATGAAAACCATTGCTGGCAGTTCCTTCTGCAGGAACATCTGGAAATGCAAGTTCATATTGTGGGGTAGCTTGGGTTTATCAAATCTGTGGATGCAATTTGTAACTTTTTGTAATTACCTTAAGTGGAATAACTTGAGTGTTAACTGTACAGCAAAGTGTAAGTGTAAATGGCAGTGAAAATGCATGTGTAAATTCCTATGTAAAGCGATGCATAGAAAATGTATTTAACTTTCTTCTATTTACTTCTGCCTGAAATCCCAGAAATGTTGCAGTCTCTGGCACAGCGTCCAGCTCCAGCAAATACTAATCGTGAGCGGCGGCCTCGTTACCAGCATCCGAAGGGAGCACCTAATGCAGATCTAATCTTTAAAACCGGTGGGAGGTAGGACAATCTTCCTTTAAATGTGGTAATTCTGGTTCTAGGCAAGTCATTATCTTCATAATTGAAAGAGATAATGATCTCTGTAGTGAGTGCTTGGGCAGTCATTTCCATTCTAAAGCATTCTCTTAAAATGCCAAGCAGTGTTTTGTACTTCTAACACAGTGTCTCTACCTCTGCGACAGTTTGGAAGCCAGAAGATTTTTCAGTTTTGAAATGGCTGCTAGAATCTGAGCATCGATTTGTAGGTTAAAAGATGCATGTCTGATTTCTTCATGAGAGGGGGAGATGTAGCTTTTTCATATCACTGTGACTTAATGCTGTTGTAGGAATATAAAGTGTTCAGGTACACTGAATTGCCACAATACTTGCAGGTGTTTCATTGACAGCTGCAGCCTTCTGTTCTTTCAGGCACGAGCTGCATGCTGCGGTTATTCTTTAAATACAACAGCCAGCCCAGTAGATGTGATATCTGTAGATTTCTTTTAAATTATTTTCTTTAGCAGATTTTATATTCTGGTGTTGTAGGGACAATATAATTTAGGACTTCACTGAAGTAGGTCAGATGTTATCCAGCAAACATTTTGAATAGTGTTTGCTTATTCAGGTGCCATGCACTTGCAGTTCTGATGTAGTTTTGTATTATGGAGTTTATTCTTTGTTCCCTTAAATCCATAAGCTCCTTGGAGCAGAGACCAGGAAGTTTGTTTGAGCAAATATATTTTATTTGTTGTGTACTGCAGTGCTCTGCCTGACAGTCATGCATCAGTTGAGCCATCTCAGCCTGCAGTAAGGAACTAGTACTTTTCCTAACTCAATGTATTTCTTGGAGACTGGGTCCACCAATGGCTTCCCACTGGCACAGATTGTCTGTTGCCCACACTTTTAGAGCCTCTGATTTGTAGGATATTGAAAATTGTCTTTTGACTTTAAGGGTTGTGCTGCAGTCTCTGCCCAGACCCCTCTTGTGCTTTGTTAAAACGTTACCCTGTGACATCTGAGGATACTGGAGGATCTCACTGAGCAGAGAGGAACTGAGCTGTAAATTTTAATATCTGTGTAGAGAAGGTTTCACATTCAGGCCTGGTAGAACAAATGGTGTAACACAGATACTATCACTTCCATAAGGACACTGTGTTGTGTTGTTGCTGCTACTTTGTACATGAACATAATTGAAATGTTATTTTCTTGCAAAATAGCACAAACTTACTGGAAATAATAGTTTGCTGCTTTGTTTAAGGTATACAACTTATTTTTAAATTCTTGACGTTAGGGATAATCTAAGCAAAAGAATCTCCTGGTTGATTCCACTGTAATGTACAGTGTGACAGGTTCTGATAGCTGAGGTAGGAATGAGGCTTTTCTTGCATTTCAGGGAGTGTTGAGAGTAGAGAAATTTATTTGTTGTTTTTACCTTTGCTTTTGTGTTAAAACATGCCCTAAGCACTGTGTTTCAAACACCTTTTAGGAAGTTAAATCCAAATCTACCTATTGTAGCAGTTCCTTTCAGAAGGGGGCACTGGGTTCTTCCATATGTTTTTGGCCCTGAACAACTGGATCTCATTAAACAATTAGCCCTCTACCCTAACCTTAATCCTAACAATTAGCCCTCTAAATGTTTTTAAAAAAAGAGAAATCTTCTGCAGGTTTTACTTTATTTCTCCTCTGTTAATGTCCTTGCTCTGTACTGAAGTAAATGCAGTGAGATTTGCAAGCTTTGTCAGATTTATTATTATTTAGTATGTGCAAAATGCTGGATCAAAAATTGGAGTTTGTTTCTGTTTGTTTGGAATTGCCTGCTTGTATTGCCTCAGGTTTTGAGACGTGCTGATGCTGTAAGGAGGAGATTCTTCCTGGGACTCGTACATTTTAGGCTTGCTGGCCTTAAAGATTATTTACTGTGACTCCGTTAAAAGTAGAGTTCCTTGATTTGCTTCAGCAGAACTGTGAGAAAAACAATTTTCTCTCTTGCCTCCAGTTCTGTAGCATTTGTGTGTTAAGAGAGGCCTTTGGCTCGCAGGCTATTAAATTACTACCTTCAGGAAACACAAAATTTACTGAAGTAATTTTTTTTTGGTGATGGGATTATCATAAAAATTGACTTGTACCATTAGGAACAGCTTCTTAAAATATAAAGTGGTTTTTCTTTGTTTAAAAAATTGAGATCCATTAAATGGCTTGGTTTTAAAAGTGAAATGAAAATAACCACATTATATAAAATAATTTAAAAAATATTGATTACCAAGAAAGTCACATTTCTCCTTGTAATTCTTCTGTTGAGAAGTGGATCATTACAAAGGATTTTATCTTGTTAAACGTCTCCTTATTAAAAGATGCAGCCTAAAAATTTGTTGCTGTTTTGAAAGTACGGTATAGGGCCTGCCTGTGCCCAAAGTTCCCCATGGGATGCAGGTATAGGCTGGCAAACCAAATCATATTCAAGTTAAATGGTGATCTCAGGTCTCCTGTTTACATCCAACTCTTACTTATTTTTAACCCATTTAATAAAGAAAAATGAAGCATAATAATAATAACAGGATGCTGGGATTTTATTAGCTAAATATTCTCATCATAAAGACTATTGCATTAATGGTGAAAAATCAGAGTTTTGATAATAAGGAGAAATGTGAATTTAACATGATTTCCTGTTTCAACTACTGGACCAACACAATTCATACATCAGCTGTCATGAAGTTGATGCATTGACAATACTGCTGTATGAAGCTTTGAATTCATTTCTTACTGAGATGAGCCTTTCAAACACAGCTAAGAAATTCCAAACCCCTTTTCAGCTGTTTCATGGGAGGGAAGCAAAGGGAGGACTATGGGAGGGGGCCTCCAGATCTTGCAGCTGCTTCAGGTGGACTGCACTGGAGCTGAGCAAACAAGAATGGAAAAGCCTCAGGTGCTTGTTGAGCTCTGCAAGCAGGGTGTGAGTCTAACCCAGACAGCAATCACAGTTCAGAGAGAATGGAAGGCAAAATTGTATTTATAAACCATGATCAGTTAAAAATACTCCTGCATTTTAAAAGGTTCTTTCAATATAAATTATAAAAACTGCCTACCAAAAATCCCTGCAGCTCTATGGCCCACTGGAAACCAGCTACCAGGCCCCAAAACACCTCCCTGCTCCCAACCCACTGTACACAATGACTTTGATTTCACTTTGTCAGAGTATTTTATTTTTAATAGATAGATGAGAATATAAAATAACTCACAGAATTTAAGATCCTCTTACTTAGGGGAGTTCAGCTTGTGTGGTTTATTTGAATTTTGATGTTCACAGTATGGAACATGGTAAGTCAGATGTGATTGGTTTTTAATGGGCACCTTAGTGTTTTCTGTTTCTTGTTTATGGTTTTGGGTGATTAGGGGGAGAGAGACCAAAGAGCATGGAAGCTGAGATTAGTTGAGAAGAGCAAAGCAGGGAGTGAATTGGGAGAGGAGGTGTTTGGAGCCGGAAGTTTCTGAGGAGATTTGTGAAGAAATGCAGCACTGCAGAAATGCAGAGTGGGTTGGAGGACACGAGCGCATTAGGGATAAGTGTGAAATCCAACTTCAAAGGTCTCATATGTCAAGAAATAAAGAGATTTTCGTGATCTTGTGATGTTGGCAACATGCAGAAAGGAGTTGATTATTGATATTCTCCTGGGCACTTCTCAGTTGAAGCTGTAAAGTTGTCCTGCTGACTGAGCTCTCCCAGCTTCACCCGTGCCATGGCTTTGTGATTATTTCATAGCCCAGGGTGTGAGGTTTCTGTGTGTTTTCTTGGCTTCCAGTTTTCTGCTCCAGCCATGTCTGAGGTTCTGTGTGTTTCCCTGTCACTGCTAATGCTCAGCAGTGGCAAGAGAAGCCGACTCTGAATTTCATACACATTAACAGTGTGTCAGTGGCAGGAAGGGGAGTGTGGGAAGAGACTGCAAAGAATTGATTTCTTTTACACACAGAGCTCAAGGTGGTTTTGATTACATCTGTGTACTGAGTTTGACCTTGCCAAATACAGGTTTGGATCAAGTCTGCTGGGTCAGACACAAATGTGAAATACCTGCTTGGGAAAAACTGCTGCTGCTGTTTTTGGCAGCAGCACATTGCTGTGATCCCCTCAAACAGGGATCTGCCACCAGCGTGTACTGGTAGCTGCTGGTTTGGGTGAGAGTCATTTTGACCAAGCTGGAGACATTCAGCCAGTCCCAGCCTTCTTCCTTCCCTCCCCATGAGCAGTAGAATTATTTTTTAAGGGGAGGTGGAGAGCTAAAAGCATGATCCTCCAATTCAGTGATGTCTGCCCTCGGCTGTAGCATTCTGCAAGTGAGATGTCAGTCTACTAAATAAATAAAAATTAAAGTTCTTTTCTATTGACAGCACATAGCCAGTGTTCTGATGTTGAGTGTGCCACAAAAAATTGGAATATTACATTATGTAACACTAACAGGTGGTTAAAACCAAGTAATAGAAGCAGTGCTGCAGAGAGTTCTAATGATGCATCAGCTCAGGACTTCCTGGCAAAAATACACAGCATTTTTGTATAAACAAATACTGGATGTTAGAACAAAGCAACTCATACAAATACAAAATTAGTGTGAAAGCTTCATCTGGTACAAGAGATGCAGAAGTTACTATGTTCACATAACATATCTGTAACATTTTTCTTGCAAGATCTTCAGTACAAACCAGGTTTAGATCAAATGACTGTTGAACAAACACTGGAAGATTATGCACTGATGTAAAGAAACATGAGCTGTTGTGTTTACATGGTAAAAAATCTGGGTGTGTAGCCCTGGAGTTTTCTTGGAATTGTAAATGTTGAAGTTTTATTTTGATGTCTGTTATTAATTTCAATTTACAGCCTAAAATCAGCTAAAAAGGAGTCCCGATGTGCTGAAGTTAGTGACACTGGGGTGGCCTTACTGCTGCATTGCCCTGGTCTTGTTGAATCCCCTGCCTACAAACTGGTGTCATTTTTCAATGTCATTCTTCTATTTGTACGTTCTTAAAAGAATTAAATGTGACTTTTTGTCACATTTAGGGATGTGTTTCATGAACAAGGGATGGTGGAACACTTAAATGCACCTATGGACTCTAAAAAAGGTTCTAACCAATTATTTGCCTCTAGATAGCCCTTTGTAACATTTCTGCAGAACTTTAAGCATTAAGAAACTGCAGAGAAAGATGAAAACTATTTACAATAACTCCTTTTTCAGCAAATTCACAGCTGTGCTTCAGTAGCTCAGCATCTCCTCTGGAATGATAAGGTGCAGATTGCCCCGCTGCTTTTGTCCAGTGTGGCCTTTTGAAATGGTTGTGCAGAGAAGAGAAATATGTAACTTTGAGGGTAAAAGGGTATCAGAATGAATGAGTGGCAGCTGCTTTTGGGGCCCCTCAGGCCGCTCTGACTCCTCTCTCCCTCTCCCCGCAGGAGACGTTGATCCAGCCGCCATTTCATTAGGTCCCGTATCTCTGGTGTTGTGGAGTCCTCCAGCGATTAAACGAGAGCAGTGGACACATCTCAGCATGTCAGTCTAGAGCGTTCAGAACCGAAACCTGGGACAGGCTGGGGCCGTGGGGCACGAAGAGCAGCCTCCCCTCTCCCCCCCCACCCCCCCAAAAAAAGCTTTTTGTTATGGGAACCGCCTTGAGGGTTAATCTTCTCATAGGAGCAGAAGCAAACAAGCGAGACGGGGAGCTTGACCTGCGAGAGCTCGGCGAGAGCCGGAGCAGCCCGGAGTTCAGCCGATTGCACTGGAACGGGAAAGGCCTTTGGCAGCTCAGCGTGCAGGGAAATAAAGCTCTGAACTCGCCACAAGTTACGTTGTCTCCGACTCGAGCACTTGGTGTTGGAAGGATGTTCTTTGAGGGCTGCAAATCTACAGTAGAAAAACATAGAGCAAACAGCAAAATCCAGAAGAAAACCCTGCCGAGTAGGATAACTTCTCAAACACTCCTCAGTGAGGATGTTCTTGGTTAAGGAAGAGCCTTTTGCTACCAGATGTGCCAGAAAGGGGGTGGGGAGGGGTGAAAAACTGAAGAGCCAAGGAGGTAAAATGTCTGTTAAGGTTTAAAATAGAAAGTGAGGTTGATGAACACGGGGTGTTGACTCGTACTGCTTGGAACAGCCTGACACCAGCCTAAGGACAGGGATATAGTTGAGCCCATTGTATGTATCATTGAAAACCAAAACGTGCCAGTCAGCGTAAAAGGAGGATGTCAAGGAGTGGATCCAAATATTTTGTTGATCTTCATGGGTTGATAAGCCTCTGTGTCTATTGAAACAAACAAAAAGTTAAAAAAAAAAAAGATTTAAGTCTGGAAGCAAGTAGAATTTTTATTTTTTTCTAAGTAGAAATGAGGTTTCTTGGTCTGTTTCTGACAATCTGTTATTTATTAGTGTAGGGTTTTGTTTGCTTTCAGGTAGAGGTAGTTCATTGAGTTCAAGAGCCCATCTGTATGTTACTACTAATTCTTTTTTCTAGCTCTTTTAAAATCCTTTTTACCACTGGTTTTGGTTTCTGCATGTAGGAAGAGAGACTTGTAAAATTGTAACATTTCATACAGAAATGCCGCCCGATCTTCACCAGCTTCAGAAATCTGACCTTTGCCAATGCTGCAATAAAGTGTTGTAATTTAGAGTCAGTGTCTGCCTCTTGACATTCACTTTGTTCTTTGGAAATGATGTTTTGAAGGGTTTGTGGTGTACTGTGGGCTGTAGTTTGGACAGGAATTCCAGGTCTTTGATTCAAGTCTTACATGATTTTTTTCATATAGTTTTCTTTCCACATGAAATTAATGAGTACATTCATTAATGATGTTTGTCACTCTGAGATCGTCCAGGATCTCAGGAACGTCCAGGAACGTCTCCTACAATATCCCCTGGTCAAGTTCCACTTCCCCAAACAACAATGCCAACCAATTCCTAATAGCAAATACCAATTCCTATTACAAAAAATTAAGTATCTAGTTGTGGTTCAGAGTCAGCTTCCTTTTCTCAACATCTTGCTTAGTTTCAAAAGCATTTAATTTATCCAGATTGAGTAACTGCATGAAAATAAAATATTAGCTCTGTTTTATATATGTCAGTCCAATGCCTTGGGATCAATGGAAATGTCTTTATAAAATTATTTCCTGAAGATAGTTTAGGGACAGCTGGGGATTTTTCTGACTTAAGGCTGAAATAAAAAACAGTTCAGTGAAACCTTCTAAAGGTTAATTTTAAGATTACTTATTTTAATGTTGTGCTGAATAAGAACCTCAAAGAGCATTGTGAGTGAAATAAATCAGAGTTGAATGTACAGGGACAAACTTTTTAGCAGGGCCTGTTCCAGTAGGACAAGGAGTGATGGTTGTAATCTAAAAGAGGGTTGACCTAAATTAGATATAGGGAAGGAATTTTTTTCAGTGAGGGTGATGAGACACTGGCACAAATTTCCCAGAGAGGTGGTGGATGCCCCATGCCTGGAAACATGCGAGATTTCAACCTGATGTATTTGAAGCTGTCCCTGCTCATTGCAGGGGTGGTGAAGTGAGTGACTTTTAGAAGTCCCTTCCAACCCAAACCATTTCATGATACACAGAAAAAACTCCAGTTTGCATCCACTTTATTCCTTGCCTTCGCATGTGCTGACCCCACATCTCGTGGTGTGGCTGGGTGCTGGTCCTGCAGCTTGCACAGCAGTTTCACCACCTGATCCACGTGCAGGTTCTTGCTGCAGGGATTGCATGGCTCTCTCTCATCTTTAGAAAACTCTGCCTTCCTTTAGAGGGCGTTTGATTAAAATTGTTGGGTGAGCAGCCTGGGGCTGATACACAATGGGGAATTTTGTTTTGCCTCTGTTTTCATTGGTGTCTGTTACCTATGAATATTGTTGCTTTACCCAGATTACAAGATGTTTATTTTAATGAATGAAATTATGTTTAATGTTGTTGCCTCTCTTCCCTGCAGTGCAGTGACTCATGGGTGCATGTGGTGACTGGGGAAGTCATCCCAAATTCAACCTGTGGCACTGCTGGACAGGGCAGGGGATGTTCCCTGGGAGCCTTTCTCAAGGGATGCTGCTTGAAGGTGCCCTTGCAAAGAGCGTTTCTGCAGCAGTGCTCCCAACCCTGCAGGCAAGGAGTTAAGTGTGGGAAAGCGTATGTAGATGAGGGAGAAACTGTTTCATGGCTTTGATTACGTAAAAGATTTCTGTTATCTTATCATTCTGTGGAAAGAATTTGGGCGAAAGTCAGGCCCTGGCATTTGGAGTTGTCTTCACTGATGTGAGGCTCCTTGAGCTGACAGACAAAGAGTGCTGCAGGTTGGTACAAAGTGTACTTTTGTTTGTGTAGGTTTGTGCTCAATAATTGTGCCTCAGTTTTGGATGGTAACTTCTCTTCCCACATCTCTCAAGCTTCCAAAGCTCAAGGCAGGGCCTTGGGGGAATGAAGTCCTTCCTGTCATAGGAGACAGGTTTGTGACCACCTGAGGGACCTGAATGTGCCTGAGTCCAGGAGACGTGGCAGGAGGGGTCTGGGGCCATCCCTGGCTCCTGTGAGGGAGCTCTGAGCAACCTGGTCTGGTGGAAGGGGTCCCTGCCCATGGCATGGGGTGGAACTGGATGAGCTTTAAGATCCCTTCCAACCCAAACCATTCCATGATTTATGGTGCGTTACTTGGAGGCCTGTTGGAGCTGAGGTGCTGTGTTGGTCCTTGCTGTAGGATGGAGCCAGGGTGTCTGGGAAGCTCTGAAATTGGAATTTGACCCAGGAATGTCAGGTACTTGCAGGCAGCACCTTGAACTTCAGCTGGTGCTGTGGGGCATCTTTCTCTACCTGCAATGATGTAATGTGATAAAAAAAGCTGTAAATATTTTTTCATTAATTGCTGAGTTTGCAGACTTGCTGTAATCTCAACTTCCCAGGCCTTCAGCATAAGAAATCTGTTGGGCTGTTTTTGTTATGTAGATACAAATATAAAGGACACCCATGCACGTGTGCCACAGCACACACAATTTTATGTATATTCAGGCTTAGAAAACCACCTCTATTGTGAAGACTGCCTGCTTTGCTCAAGCTCTCAGCATTTTTCCTTTGGCTGTTCCAGCAGAGCAGTCTCTGTGTGCTTGGCAGGGCAGCAGGATGGGCTGTGAGGAGCTCGGGCGCCCTGTATCCTCACCAGGTCGAGTGAAGGCTTTCAAAATCAATCCATCCATAATGATGCCACGAGTCTGCTGTTGCCCCCTGATAAATACATCAATTTTTTCATCATTTTTTCCCTTCTTTGAGCTTCATCACTCCTTAGCTCCACATTGAGGTTTTCCTGAGCCATGCACTCTTCAGCCCTGTGGAAAGTGCTCCTCTGAGGTGACAGTTTGCTGTCTCTTCTCAGAGATCCACTATAAATAGGGTTTTTTCCAGTTACTCCTAAGGAAATCCCAGTCTACTGGGAACAGGAAACTATTTGAGCAGGAATCAAACAAATGAGCAAATGTCAAAATATTTACTTGCATTGTTTGAACTATAAACTTTGCTTTTAAGTTATTATTGTCGGGGTGTGATTGTGCCCTTAAAACACTTTGTGTTTATGATCCTTGTTAGAAGAGCAAACAGTGTTCTGTAAAAAAGCCTCTCTCCCCCCCTCTTTCCTTCCCTCCATTACCTGGATCCAAGCCGTCAGGCAAATAAAAAAGTGGTTGAGACACTTAAAAAGGAGGAAGACATTTAGCTATTGCTAATGTTTATTTGTTCTTTGACATTTACCTGCAGGAAGAAAGTTTCTCTTGTGCAGAGGATAAAGGGGTGTGACGTTTGCTGTGGAGAATGAGTCAGTCAACAGCCCAAGAGCTTGAAAACTTTGCTGTATTTTCCCCTTAATTGTTTTGGGTTTTTTCCCCCCCAATTCTTATGTTATTTACACTATATATATTATATATATATGCACAGATATCTATCTGTTCATGGTGGACTAAAAATGAGAAGCTCCCCTGGGAAGCAAGACTTGAATGTGTCAGTGAGGCTTTCAGAACCCACCTGGAGGGTGGTTTGGGCTTGCTGCTGCATTATTCCCAAATTGAATTGCTGCAAGTTGTGGTGTTGCCTCCCTGGGGTGATGGAAGTGAAGATAACCAAGTCAGGAGAAGGAGCTCAGAGGCAGCTTTGGCTGTTTTTATCTCTGCTCTGAGCAGCTTTTCAAGTGGTGATGGGAGCTCTGGCTTCCTCCTTGGGCTCAGGGCAGGAAGAGCCCTTTCCTGGGAGGAAGACACAGCTTCAGTCCACTCCTCTCTGGGAATCCAGCTGAGCTTTCCTGGCAGACACCGGCTCCTCACCCCTCCTGTGGCAGGCTTTCTTTTCCAGTAAAAGATGGACACAGCAACAGGACTTGCAGTCTAACCCTCCCTTTCCTAGTGGGGTAAATAAACTAAGTTTATTATTCAGGTTGGTCCCAAATCTCACACCCATGAAAACCAGGGGTTTCTTACTGGCTGTGAGTCTTAGCTAATATAAAATTAGAACAGCTTTTGGGTCCAGAGAAGGCTTCACTGTAGCTGCAGGGTGACAAACTGCAGAGAAAAGTCTGCTCTCAGCACAGGGCAGAGGAGTTTGTTACAGGATGCACCAGGAATTGCACACAGTGCCCATTTCCTGGGCTTAAGCTCACTGGAAAACTCATGGCATAAATAAAAATTAAACCTGATCAGGCAAAGTAAAATCCATTTAAGAGGCAGGAAATGTTCTACAGTAATGAAGTTTGTGTCATGAAGCCTGAAGACTGTGGATCCTCTGCTCTTGTGCAGGGCTGGACAGTGGAAATAGAAATGTGCTGACAGCTGTTTCCTAATAGATGTTTAAGTATGAAGAACTAGCCTCCCCTCCCACCACACCAGCTTGTAAGATACTGTTTTCCTTCTGGTGTCATTCCACCCTCTGAGCATCAGTACAATGGGTGAGTTATCTTCATTAATCAGAGTATGAACAACTCCTGGCATATGTGAGCCTGAGCTTCCAGGCTGCTGGATTTGCTCCTGGGCTGCCAAGGGAATGCTACCAAAGGGGCAGGTGTGGTGGTGGGAGAGGAAGGGTGATTCAGGATTACTCCATAAGCCTGGAAACCCAAAGGTCAAGTTCATTTCTGCTCTTTTTCCTTGGGTTAACGTCATTGCCCTTGTTTCCCAGCTGGGAAACGCAGCCCTTGCCCTTCCTTGTGGGAATGGATAAGCACGCAGAGACCAGATAAAAAGTTACACAATTTTCTGATGCTGACAATAACAGAATCTCAGGGAGTTAAGAGCTTCCTTGGAAATTATGGGGGAAAAAACCACCATGAACATTTGAGGGTGAAGTTGACCTCCCCAAGCCTGTGAGGAAATGAGCAATCCTGTCCTGACAGAGAGCTCTGAGGCTGCATCAGGCAGGGAAGGGACTTGCATGAGAAGCTGAGCCAGCAGTGAGGGGGATGCTGTGACAGCTGCCCTGGGCACGAGTTGGGCTGTGCCCAGCCAGGGCTGGGGGCTCCAAGGCTCTCTGCTGGCTCTGGGAGGACACTCATGGAAGCTGCCACAGCTGCACTGAGCTTCTGAATCCCTCCTGGGCTGAACAAGGCCTGGCTCAAGGACATGGGACCTCCAAAGGGTCTGTGTGGGGGTTTGGCAGGGACAGTGGGAGGGGAGTGTGCATTACTGGGAGAGCAGGGATGTGGTTTTGGCATCACCTCAGAAAGAGAAGTGTGATGTCCAGCAGTAACCACTGAAGCAGCCATGCCTCAGCTTTGGCTGCTGTCTGAATGAAACTTCCCGTGGCTGCCCCAGCCCTATGCCCAGATGGTTTTCCAGTACCTCCTGTGATCTTCCACTTACAAAGCAGGAGCGGGAGAGGAAGGATGTCCTGGTGGATTCACTGTTCAGTGGGATGAAAGGCACTGCTGAGCTGCACTTCCCACCCCCACCTGCTCCAGGTGCCTCGGAGCTCCACACGGGCTGAGGGCAAACAAGGCAGGAGGGCTCTGCAGGAGATAAGGTGAGACAGCCCCTTCTGTGCCCAGTGCAGGTTCAGTGCTCAGGTGGCTGCTGGGGCACGTGGCAGGGCTGAGCTGGTGGGAGGGCGAGGCTGGAGGGTGCACAGGGTGGTGATGCTGAACTGGGTGCAGCAAGACCAGGGGAGAATAAGGCAAAATCTCAGACAGACCTGGAGCAGCAGCTCAGCAGAGTCCCTGCTGGCTGTAGCACAGGCTGTGGGAATTGCAGCTGCTCCCTGACTCACTGGTCAAGCAAAAGATTTTATATATTTATTTTCTTTTAAATTCAAACCTTCAACATACTTTACTAAAAAAAAAAAAAAAAAAAAAAAAAAGATGGGAAAAAAAACCCTAAACCCAAAAAACTTTGCCCTTCAGGTGAAGATACTGGAGCAGCTCCATTTCTTTATAATACAGAGACATCCCTCTGAGAAGACAGTAATGGTCCTGGGTAAGTGTGGCTCAGCAGCTTTGGGAACCACTCAGAATTAGTTTGTGGTTCCTGGGGCTCTGTGAAACATTCATTAAAGCTCAGGGGCAGGTGCAAAGACCCATGAACAAAGGAGAAAATGAAGCTGAGTCGCTCCTTCAAGCCTGCCAGCTGGTTTATCTACCACTCCTTGTGCCTGCTCAGTTTAATCCCAAAGTTACTGAAGCCTCTCCTGGTGTTCTTTTTTTGGCCAGTTGGAAGTAGCAGCAGGTAATTATGGCCCAGTGGAAAATAATCTTTCCTGGCAGTTCCCTTGAGGTAAGAACACATCTGAACATTTGGTGATGTAGTCAGGGATGCACCAAGGACTTTTCAGGGAAGGTATTTCCTCATCTGGGAGGAGTCACCTAACATGGGAAGAGAAGTCCCATTCTGGGGAAGAAAAAAACCAAATAAAAACAAAGCACACAAGACAAGGGTGTGTTCCCTTGGAAGGTTTGGCTCCATCCAGTCTAAGAACCCTCCTTAGCATAGAGGAAAAGATATTTATAGTTTTGGAAATCAGTGTTGGGATGAAGACTTGTCTCCCTTTGCCTCTCTGGGATGCAGGAATTATCTGAAAGCAAGAGCAGGTGGAGGAGGACTGATGAATTAAAGGCCTCCTCTCACTGAAAAGGTTGTCAGAGTCTCTTGGGAGGCAACACTGGAAGGCAAAGGAGTTCAGGAAGGCTGGATGTGCTTCTAAGAAGGAGATTTTAAAGGCACAGGAGCAGATGGTCCCACATGCTGAAATACGTGCAAGCAAGGAAGGAGACCAGCCTGGCTGAACAGGGAGCTTTGGCTGGAGCTCAGGGAAAAAGAGTGTGTGACCTTTGGAAGAAGGGGCAGGTAACTCAGAAGGAATTCAAGGGTATCAGGGTTATGCAGGGCTAAAGCTTAACTGGAATTTAATCTGTCTACTGCTGTAAAAGGCAAAAAGAAAAGTTTCTATAAATACATCAGCAACAACAGGATGGCTGAGAAGAATCCTCATCCTTTATTGGATGCAGGAGGAAACAGTGACAAAGGATGAGGAGAAGGCTGAGGTACTTCCTGCCCTCCTTGCCTCAGTGTGTAATGGCGAGAGCAGTTGTTCTCTGGGTACACATCTCCTGAGACAGGGATGGGGAGCAGAAGGAAGGCCTCATAATCCAAGTGGAAATGGTCAGTGAGCTGCTGCAGCACTTGGACCCACACCAGTCCATGGGGCAGGTGGGATCCACCCCCCATTGTTGTTGTGGGAGCCAGTGAAGTGCTCCCCAAGCCCCCTTCCATCATCCTTTACCAGCAGTCCTGGCGAGGTGGGAGGTCTGGGTTGGAAACTGGCAAATGTGACACTCCTCTTCAAGAAGGGCTGGAAGCAAAATCCATGGAAGTACAGGCTGGTCAGCCTGACCTCAGTGTCAGGGAAGGTCACAGAGCAGATAATCCCCAGTGCCATCACAGCACATGCAGGACAACGATGGGATCAGGCCCAGCCAGCAGGGGCTTGTGCAAGGCAGGTGCTGCCTGACCAACCTGATCTTCTGTGGCCCACCTGGGGATGAGGGGAAGGCTGTGGACGTGGCTCCCTGCACTCCAGCAAAGCCTTTGACACCACCTCCCACGTCACTCTCCTGGAAAAGCTCTCAGCCCAGGGCTTGGACAGTGGCTGGGTTAATCCTGCCTGGGCAGGGCCCAGGGAGGGGTGGGGAATGCTGCTGCACCCAGGTGGCATCTGGTCACTGTGGTGTCCCCCAGGGCTCAGTGCTGGGGCCAGCCCTGGTTAACATCACCACTGGTGAACTGGACATGGGGATCAAGGGAGTCTGCTGGTGCTGTGGAGTTGGGCAGAAGTGTTCATCAGCAGGAGGGCAGGAAGGTTCTGCAAGGGAATAAGGTTCAACACCACCAAGTGCCAGGTCCTGCCCTTGGGTCACAACAACCCCATGGATCCCTCCAGGCTGGGAGATGAATGGCTGGAAAAGTGGCCAGTGAAAAGGCAGCTGGGGGGGCCTGGGATGGACCCTGAGCTGTCCCAGTGCTGCCTCCCTGCTCCAAGGCCCTTCCTTTGCAGCTGTCTCCAGAGCAATCCCACTGGAGCAGGTGCTGCTGTGCTTCCCTGGCTCCCCCTCTGCCAGGAAGGACAGCGAGTAGCCAGTTAAGGAAGGGCTGTGATTTTTATTTTGGTGGCTTCAGCTACACAACACTTGGAGCTTGTGCAGCAGAGCTGTAAGTTATTCTTTGCTGAGGCACAAACAAAACTGAAAACTTGCCCAAGCTGCAGGGTTAAATCTACCCCGTCCCCTCAGCTTCCTGCCTCCCCCATCCCTCTATGGGTAACACTTTCTGAAGATGTCTGTTCTAAAGGGAGAAAACAAATTCCATGTGTGTGTGTATAAAACAGGAGTCAACACATCAAAAGCTTCTTCCCCAAGTGCAGCCACTTGAAAGGCTGCAGGTGCTGGGGCAGCTGTGAGGCTTCACCTCCAGCACAGGTGAGGCACTGGAACCTCCTTTAAGTTTCATTACAGATCCAGCCAAGTTAAATTCTCTGCCTGGCTCCAGGCTGGAGCTGGACACAGTTACAAAAGGCCACCTGCCCTGCCATGGCTGAGCCCTGAGGCAGCCCTGGGAGCTTGGAGGCAAGGCTGCTGCACCTGCTGCTGCTTTTTGGCTACCACCGCAACCAGCCTCAGGGATAAAAAAGTAGCTCAAGCAAATGGGAAGTATTTTTTTTTTTCTAGAGTGATTTCTATTCTCTCTTTTATGACACATGATACTTGGACAAATGCTCAACAACACCTGAATACTTACATAGAAATCCTTCTTCCTTCTTCAAAAGACAGAAAAGCAGCAAACAGTTGTAGAAGGGATGGGTAGAAATGTTCTCTGGCAGGGAACTTTGACCTGTGCAACAAGGAAGACTTCCACACTCAGCAGGACCACACTCACTTATGGTAACAGCCTTGGAAACAAAGATGTTATTCTTCTTTCACATATAAAATTTTCCTCTTGGAAAGGTCATTTTAATAATGCAAAACATTGTGAGAGAGAAGCTTTTGTCTAATTCAAACACTGTTCAGAATGAACTCCATTCTGGCAAGGACACTGCTCACAGCTACTGAAGCCCAGCAGCAAGAATACACATCTCTTGTCAGACATAGCCTTTTTTTTTTTGTCCCTCCTCCAGCACCTGCCACGACAGGGCTGGGCTCTGGCTCACACACATCCACAGTTGCAAAATGAAAGGTTATTAAATCAGTATTAGCCATTAAGAAAAGTCACCTCCTTCCTCCAAGAAAGAGTCATGCTACTGGGTGGCAAAGAACACAATGGCACCTCCCATCAGCCATCATTTAATTTGGTTTATTCTAGTTTAATAGATGATTTATCAGATTTGTGCAAGACAGTTACCTCTAGCACAAAGGGAAAGAAAGTAAAATCACAGCAACATATACACACAAAACAAGATACACAAATTAGAGCTCAATTTATATACAGGTTATTAGCAGCTAACTTAACTTCATTTAGTACATGGCTTTACTCACTACAGTTTTAGGCACAGAGAAGAATTTATCTGCTATGATGAAGGGCCACAATGAATACCTCGTTCCAAGTCCTCCCTGGGCAGAAACTCCTTTACCTAATGAAGGTTTAGCTCTCACTTCCCACCAGTTGAGGACACAGCCCTGCACAAAGGATGAGAGAACATGATCCAGCTAATTCAGCATACAGCAACTTTAGATATTAAATATCTGGGATATTTTTAAGTAGGGTGACATTACAGAGTTATTGAACTAGACTGAATTCCAATGAAACAGTGTCAGGGTTTTTTTTTTCCCTGTTTGCTTAGCAAGGGCTCTCAGCTGTAAACAACTCAAAGAAGAGCTGGCAAGAAATGATTAGATGTGGAGATTGCTTTGTACACACTTCACACTCATTATGAAGAATTTGCTTTACCAGGATTTAAAAGCACAAAGGCCATGAAACATTTAAATTTACTTAGCAGGTTATGTTAATAAATTATGATGTATCATCCACATGTCAGCTTCCATTCCATCCGGCACTGCAGCATGTGCTTGGGTGTATTTTCTGTGCTCCTTGGTCTTTCTGATTTAGGACTGCAGACTCAGAGCCCAGCAGAAAAAGCCTGTGCTTTACTTGCAGCACACAAGCAGCCTTTTTTGCTTCAGCAGCACCTCTCACGTTTGATTATGCATGCCCAAGTGCTCTGACAGCCCAGGAACAGCCACATATTTTAATTACTGATGGCTTATGTATAGCAAGCCTGTCACAATGAGGAACATGATCACTTACCCAGTGAAAATGCTGAAAAGAATAACTACATAACAGAACCAGCCAGATACCATAACAACACAATTAAAAATTTAAGCAGCAAGCAGATAATTAAAAACAAAACAAAAAACAAAAAAAAAAAAACCAACAACAAAAAACCTTTAACTTATGAGGCAGGTTGAGAATGACACAAAGGTTTTTCCTTCATGACAGCTTCGTTTACAAGTACAGCTCAGCAAGTTTGAAATACTTTATCACAAGAACTACAAACTTGTTTATCACAGTTATGTCAGAGCTCCTCGCCAAAGGGTGTGTCAGTTTCTGCTGCAGCCACCCCTCCTCTTCTCCAAGGTTTATTGCTCAGCTACTAAGGAGAAGCAGTGCGTTGGTCGAGGCTTCAGAAAGTGCAGAGAGCAAGTCAGTTTTTCCCTTTAGAAAAAAATCCAGAACACTGAGAAATCAAATGTGAGGGAATAACA
Organism: Lonchura striata; assembly: GCF_050655825.1. Taxonomy (NCBI): domain Eukaryota; kingdom Metazoa; phylum Chordata; class Aves; order Passeriformes; family Estrildidae; genus Lonchura; species Lonchura striata. The sequence continues at coordinate 70,462,194 of NC_140741.1, forward strand.
ACCAAAAAAATTGAGGGTTTGGCATTGGATTTTAAAGTGGCTATTCTTGATGCTTTCAGGTAATACAAAAAGGGAAGGCGTTTCAATGTGGAAGGACAGCTTTGCCATATTAAAAATAACCCAAAAACATACTAACACACAAATATATTTTGGGACCATCTTTACCAGCTTGTCTATTGAATAAATGCAAAATACCACCAACTTTGACTATTCAGGAAAGATGTGCAGCTCTCCTGAAACTCCACATAGCCTGCAAGAATTTTGGCTGTAACTTCTGTCATGCATTGGCAGAGCAGACTCAAATAAGGCTGTGAACAGAGGATTATTAGGGCAGCCAAACTACAGGAAGACCAAATGATAGTTTTAGAAGTAACAGAACTTATAATTTGCGTAGTACAGCTACTGTTCAAAAAGTAGCAGTTCCTTCCCAGGAACCCAAACATAAAAGAGAAGACTTTTGACATATGGGTCTCGATTTTGGTTAACTTGTTCCTATGGCTTCTCTGCTGTGAGATCCTCCCTGGGACAGAGCAGTTGGGGTCACAGATTGTCAGGAGACTCTTTGGCAGTCAGTGCATATCCTCGAGGCTCTCCGGTGCCTTTCCCTGGACACGTGGGTTGCTCAGGTGTGAGGAGAAGCAGGTGGCTGGGAGGGGAGGGCAGGCTCCAGGTGCAGCAGCAGAGTGAGGCAGTCACCCATTCAAAGCTCTGTCCAGGAGAAGGTCAAAGCAGAAGCCATCCTTTGCACAGTTTTGAGTCAAGAAGAGAGTGAGGGAGCAGAAGACTCCCCATCCAACATTGGCAGGGAAAGAAGCCAAGCCAGATAACACAGACAACAAAAAGTCACAGAAGGGTGTCACACTGTCAGAAATTCCAGCTGTGACATTATCTCGAGCTCCCATGGACAAACAGACAGACATGTAGGCAGGACAGATGGGGCTCTTTGTTTTGGCTTCAGAAAGAGCAAAAGCAAGATTAGCCATTCAGCTTGCTATGTACAACAATACTGCACTGTACACTTCATTAACGAGATGCTGCCTGCTACAGTCCAGCATTAATTAAATAAAATTCCTCTTAGTCACAAAGAGCAACAGATGAGTATCTCTGTAGGAAGGAGAGCCAAACTCCACTACTGTACATGACCCTACATGATGCCAGTCCTTCTGGGATAAACACAAGTGGCCATTCCACAGTGTTTAATACCTTCCTGGCTTGCCTGAAGCAGAGACCTTTCCCTTTTTTCTTCCAATCCACTTGATCCCAATCCTCTTGGGGCTGTTCCAGCACAAAGCCATGCTATGACTTTCCCCCTGCTGCCACAACATTCCCACCCAAGTTACGCAGTCTCTTTCAGCAGTCCCAGTTTCCGGAGTGCCTCTCTCCTGGCTTCTTCAGTTGAGCCACGGCCGGAAAACTTCACCGTTATCCCTTGGGATCGAAACCCTGAAGGTCTAGGCAGCGAACCCGACCTCCTCCTCATGTCCAGGCTTACAGCAGGTTGTTTATAATCATTGCAACTTTTTTCTGTGTTCTGCTGCAGGCTGCTGACTTTGTTAGTGGCAAGAGCCACCTCTGGTTTGATTGTTACAGTTTTGCCCATAGGAAGGAAAGGGCTGGGCTCACTTTTTAAAACCTCATGGATGTTTTTATATCCATTGGTAACAGCCTCTGACTGCTTGGGCTGCACATCAAGCTGCTGAGTGCTTGGGGCATGGTCCACTTGGTCCTGAGCTGGCTTTCCCTTAACTAGGCCGAGTTTTGTCAGGGCTTCATAGCGTGTTTGCTCAGAGGAGAGATCCCGTAAGGAAGAACTTCTGTTACGTGACAAGAAATCGTTTTTATGCAGCTTCTCCTCCAGTTCAGCTGCCAGAAGAGCTCCCCCGTTGATGTTGGCCAGCACCTGAGCCCGCCGCTCCTGCACGTTAACCGCTGCTTTGGAAATCGTCTCGCTGAATTCCTTGCCACTGACATTTGTTATGTTGATGTTGCTTGGGAACCGGTGCAGTTTGGGGGCGGGGGCAGGAGGGTGCTTGGGTGCTGTGCAATAATCACCGTTGGCTACCGGGGCTTTCTTCCTGTCAGAATTCCCTTCCTTGAGGGCGCTGGGGAAGCGTGCCCGGCTCTCCACCTGCTGCTCAGAGATCTTCTGGGCCATGATGAGAGGAGTGGGGATGGAACGGAGCAACTTTGGATGCTGCACTGGAGGGGGTGGAGGAGGAAGAGGAAGTGTCTCAGACACCGTTGGTGGTGGTGCAGGGGGGTGTGGGGGAAGGTCAGCAGGTACAGCTGGCTGAGGGCTCTCAGCTCTCCAAGGGGCATCCAACACTAAAAGGCAAAGTACCAGAGATGTCATTAACTCTTCACACAGAGCAGAATGCAAGCTAAAATGCTTCTTTCAGCAGCATTTCTCCCCTCTCCCTACCCTTCTAACTCAACCTCAGCCCACACAGCCAGAAGAAAATATAAGAGAACTCCCAGCACTGGCATCTCTTAGGCAATGCTATAGCTCAATGCTGTGTGTCACTAACACAGCCCTCTCTCTGCCTTTCGCTCATAGTCTGCATGTTGCTTCACTGTGCTTCAATGGCTGCTCTTTCATAAGAGTTTTGCAGTTCTTATTTTTTATTAAAACAGCCAGGAGAGGACACATTATGTCCCACTGTGTGGACTAGCTGATAGATTCATTGTCCAAACACAGAGAGAACACACTCTACAGGGTGACAAAAACAACATGCCATATGCTATCTTGTCACAAAGTCACTGATAGGATTGTATGCCTTTCAGTCCCACAGAGAGTTACACTGAAAACAATCTGCTATCTTAAAACTCTTGGGGAAAAAACCTTTAAAAGTCTTTGAGAAGAGCAGAGCATGAACAGGTTGGTGAATACAGTCTGCCTTGCTGCAATGACTGTGACAATACAGCAGCACAACAGTGACAACTCAGTCTCCAGGCAGAGGACTGAAGACAGCAAACCAACAACTTCATCAGATGCATGACCCCCACGAGGGAAAAGGAAAAATTAGGAAAAAAGTGACAGCAGCAGCAAGAATTCCAAAAACCCCAAGGCAAATTAAAATCACTGTCTTTAGAGCTCCCAATGAGTAACAAATTTATCTTGAAGTAGTAAGGAAGGTACAGAATTTCTTTAGCAGTTTCTAAAGAGAACTGGAGTAGGTCAGGGCTGGATCAAAGGGAAAACCCACACTCGCAAGAAACCAAACTACCTGGTTCTGTATCTCTGCTGGAAGGACCTTCATGGTCACTGCTCTCAGGTGTTGACTGCACTAAGTCAATGATATCTTCTGTCTCTGAATGACTGGACACATTTTCTTCTGTTGACCTTGGGGACTGACAGTGGATGCCACTGTCACGTAGGGCCATCTCCTCCAAGTCATCTTCTAAGGCATCTATGGTTTCCTCAAAGAACATGAGAACATCCTGTTCTTCATGAGTTAAGTATTTCAAACTTTCATCATCCTATGGAAAAAAAAAAAAAAAAAAAGATTGATGCCTTCCCAAAGAGACATTTAGACATTACAATGACAGAGGACAAAAAAATTTAAAAACCAAAATAGCAGCAATTGGTATTACATGCTTTAGTTTGGCAAAGAAGTCTTCATTTGAGTTGTACAGAGTAAATTACTTAAAGATCATAAAAGCCATAAGAGCTACTAAGGAAAAAAAAAAAAAGTCCTACACCCACCTGTGCCTTTGCGTGCGTTAAGATGGCTTCTTCTGATGCCAAAGTGGGGAAAACTATGTTCTGTGTCAGATTCAGGCTCAAGGCTTAGGGAACAGCATGGGAGGGGAAAGGGTGCACTCAGGACAGCCCCAGAAATGGTTGATTCCCTTTTTGCTCAAGACCAAAGAGTGAGGACTCCTAGAAGCAAAGCTGGAGCTGAGAAGTGTCTCTGCCACTACCAACTATAAACTAACCAAAGGTACATAAGAGATTATGAAAAGGTAATAGTAAGTAGGGAGAGGGCTTCTAAAGATTTTACCTTTGAGTTACAGAAAGGAAAACCCAAGAATAAATATGAAGACCTCCTCCCTAGTGGCACAGTGCCTTAGGCTATTTTCTTCAGCAGGAAATAATCCTGTAGACCACAGAAGTGATAAATAATCACTTGGATTATCCAGTCTTCATTTTCTCTGACTCAGGGCTCTTAATTAACTTGATTAGCACATTATCACTATGTGAAGCTGGGCAGCAATGCTCTAACTCTTTTCACTCCACCCTTGGAAACACTCACTTTTCCAGAAACTTGGAGATGACAAAGAATGATTAAGAAAGGCACTGCATTAAGACAATGGATACAGGAAAGACATTTCCCAAGAGACCTGTGTAAGTTCTGGAATGCAAGTATATATTGTTGAAAAGCAAGTGAGGTTTTCCCTTTTCTGGACTGAATTTCTCCCCTGCCAAGCATATACTGGAAACTTTGCTGTCAGTAACTCAAGAAGAAGCACCAAGGACACCTCACTGCACATGCAGACAGGGTAAAGGGGCTACTTCTCAGTGGAGGGCTGGGAGAATTTAGGTAAATACATAAAGGTATGCAGTACAAATATTCAAGAGGTAGCACATTCTTGCTAGGGCAGCACAACTTGCTTCAAACTCACCATGCCTGTTCAGATCATCTTACACTAGATTAGACTAAAAAAACCTGTGTGCAGCTCTACCTGTTAACTCCTTGCACAAACAATGCTTTTATCCCCATTTTCAGCACTAAAAATAAGAACAACGTAGCTCTGTACCAAAATAATGCCTATAGATTAAGAAATATAATGTGCTACATTGTACCCAGTGGCAGTTGATCTTCAAGCACTCAGAATGTTACAGATGAGAAAATAAATGGTTTGAGGGTCTTAGCCTGTGTGGCCAATAGAACATTTGGTGGGTGGGAAAGATGTACAGAGGTGTTGTTATTTCTAACTTAGTCTTAATATCCACAGTGTACTGTCAGAATAAGTAACTTATTCCAGCTTGCAGCAAAACTGCTACAAAAGCTAAAATTTGGATGCCATTTGCCACTGCCGGTTTAAAAGATGAACTTCAAAGGCTGACATAGTCCACAGCTCGCACCCACCACATGTCAGTTTTCAAAGGCCAAGGAAAGTTTTACAGCTGCACTTGAAAAGCAAGAGACAGACAAGCCTTCCTTTTTTTTTTTTTTTTTTTTTTTTTTTTTTTGTGTGTGTGTGTGTTTTTTTCCTTAATGGATGTTGCAATCTCCTTCCTTCCCCACCCAAATACTCATAGGGCTGCTATGTCTAGTAGGCGAGAGAATGACAGGAAAGGAGCCCTTGTTAGGTAGCCCTGAGCTGGAGCTGAACAGGACTCCAAGAGCTTTTGTTGAGGGTAAGCTCATTGCAAGAGCCAGACTTACACAGGCAAAAGAAAAGAAGGGGGGCTGTGTTTAAGAAGTTCATAGTGGCAACAAATCCAGAGTGTGGTACAGGAATTACTGCGTGCACATAAAAAAACTGCTCCCACATTAGCTTAACTTGTTTGATCAATAGCTGAGTAAAGAATAAAGCAAGGAAGCAAAGACTTCCAAAAGCACTTCCTTCCATCCTTTTCTGTGCTGCAAGACTGAACTTATTTCCATTATAGGAAAGATTTGCAGGAGAGCTTTGCCTGATTTAACCATCTCTTGTGGACCTTGCTGTGTCCCTTTAGGTAAAGGATTTAAATTGAGTAACCAGCTCTTTACAAACACATTTGTAATAAACAGCATACCAGGATGTGAAAGGCCAACTTCATCTCTGTTAGCACTTCGATCTGTTTCCTCATGCAGTTTCCCTTCAAGATGATCAATGTCACATTTCATCAGAAAAAAAAACCCCAAACAAACAAAACCAAAACCAACAAGTCTGGAGAACAAGCAATGTTAAGTGAGGGCACTGTACTGAGATGCAAGGCATCCAGTCTGGATAGAAACTCCCTCAGGCCAGATATGTTTCAGTTTGCCAGCCAAGGAAATAATCCCATTTTAGACACACAATCACAGTGGGAAAAAAAAAAAAACTACTCAGGCTGGTCAAACCAAAGGAGCTCAGAGATGTAAACCAAGCAGTGACTTACTTTATTCCCACCTGTATTACTTGCCTTATTACTACCTGTATTATAGTAAAGCCTTCAGAATGGTGGGAGGAATTTTTTTAACTTAAAGGTGCCAGTTTTAACTAAGGCCACCAGGTCTATAAATTAGTTCATTTTCGATATATTCCAAATACTGGAACAGTCCATATTCTTTCCAGGCTGGTTTTCCAGGCCTCCTTGATGAATCTGTGTTTTTTAATAGTCAAAGAAAAGTCTTTTCATCTACTTGAGTTATTCACCTCATAGTTTCCATCTTCTCCCTACTCTTTATACACAAACACACTCCCTTAAACTAAATCTCACATACACCTAACACTACAAACTTTAAAACTACTGTCAAAAGACAGCCTGAATTTGAAGCTTGAATATTGTGCTTCAGCTTAAAATTACATTAAATTAAGAAGATTAAAAAGACTGCTCAGACAGAAGAAATTTGGGATGAAAACAGATGAAATAGCCAAGTATGTTCAGCTGGCATTAATATTTTAGATCTCTGTGCAGCCAAACATTTCCTGCTTATGCCAAACAGGAAACAGTGTTATAACACTGTTTGATATAAAAGAGGAAAAATAAAGAAATAAGAGAAAGAAAACAAGAATAGAATATATTTCCTAGAAATGATTTCTTGATTCCTTTCCTACCTGTTCAATACAAGGACTTAATACCCAGAAACCCACAATTTTTCATATACATCTGTAGAAATTCTCAACATCACATCCAGATCTAAAATCCTAAAACTAGCACAGTTTTGACAGAAACAGAACATCACAGGAGATCCCAAGACATCTGCAGTGCTTAAAAAAATCTAAAACCTGCTAAGGAACCAAACTTTAACTAGCAAAATACCAGGAGAATGCCAGATTCAAGTGATTTATCACTTGACAACTTCACTGAAGAATTAATAGGCACAATTCCATGCGAAAGAAGTGACTGGGTGCTTCTCAAAAGAATCATGAAGGGAGCAAACTAAGGTGTAGTACAAAGGCCAGTGTAGCACCACTTGGGCCACAGTCTGTTAGTAACAAGGCAGTTTTACTTTTTAGAAGGGGTGAAAAGGAAAGCCCTGCGTGCAGGAACTGTATCCGAACACACATAAAAGGTTTAGCACAGAAGAAGTCAAGTACTTCTGCCTAGATTTACAGGAAAGGGAAACTGAATGAATTGTACTGTTGTGTTCTTGAAGCTGGAAGCATGTGAATTACAAGTAAGAACATGAACTACTACACAGGACCAGACCAAAAAGCCCATTTAGCTTCAGCAGCTACGAACACACAGGACTAGGGAAAGAGGTTGTGGGAGGTGTTGCTGTATATTGGATGGGTATATTTTTTCCTCCCCTAAATCCTTCCAGTTTCCAGCAACACATGGCTTAAAGATTTCCCAGATGCATTGGCATCTGTGTATTTAATAGCCCTTAATGAGCTTTTCTAACGTGAATTCATCTTATTGTTTGAGCCATGGAAATGACTGGCATGCACAGCATTCTGTGGCAGGGAGTTCCAGAGTGTAATTGTGTGCTGTGTCAAAAAGTGCTTCCTCTACAACCCACTATCTGATGGTTTTGATAGTACCATTTCATTTGATGAAGAAGACTATAATATTGAGTGTTGTTTTCTTCAGTTTACAAGCATAATTGTACCTTTGTGCTTCATGAGAGGTAGCAAAGCATATAATCAATAGGTCCTAAGTGAGGAAACAAATTATCTACAAGCACTTAAAAGATAAACTAGATGAGCTAAAGTCATAAACTGACTAAATTACTCCTAGCCTACTTTAAAAGAAAGCAAACTGAATATCTGCTTAAACTCTGAAGACATCTCTTTGATAAACAAAATTAGGCTGATCAGCCTATAGAAATTGGAAGGAAAAAGAAATTGTCAGACCAACAATTAGAAAAATGAGGAGACATGTCAGGCAAAAGCCACTAAATTTTAATTTAAAATCAAGTAATTTCACACCAAACTCATTTCTCATGAGAGGGTTATTGACTTGACCACAAGATGTCAAGTACAAGATGTCACATACCTTGATTTTAAAGGTTTATGACATGGCTCCCAAAAAGGAACTCACAGATGAATAAAAAAAATGATGCCGAGATGAAGTTACTGCAAGGTACCTGTGCAATTTGTGATTTTGTCAATTTAAGTGCCATAAAGAGGGAAAAAAATCTGCTTTTCAGGGATGCAGATCTCATTTTGGGATATATTAACCAGGGTGATGACATGACAGCACATCCTCATTCGGAACACAGAGTTCAGATTCAGTTGCTGAACTTTGGAAAGGATGCAGCCAAGCTGGACAGAGTCCAGAACAAAGCACGGAGTGCTCCAAGCTTAGCTGCACAGAAAGGCTCAAATCATGGAGTATGTTACATTTAAAACAGGAGAGAATGAATGGGTGGTGGGCAGATGCAGCCCTGTGTCCCTGTGTGTATTTTAAGATATAAAAAGCTGACCACCTCTATAATTGCATCAAATCTTCTCTACATGAGCTGACAGTGAGACAAGCAGAAGTTCACTTTCACATTACAGAAACTTTAATGCAAGTATTCTGTGAAAAGTACCAGAATATATGAAGAAAACACTCTGGAAGTTCAGTAATGCCTATTAGCATGGTTTAAAAAGCAGATTTGCACACCTGCTGTAATAATCTCTATCTACCAGATCCTGCTTTGGAGCACAATGATACAGTTTGTGCACAGAGCCCAAACTGCCTTTAGGATCTGTATTCTCACTAGCACATTTTACAGCAAGATCATTCCTTGCTAGGAGTCAGGCTTTTATTTTTCCAAGGCACACTGTTTCCAGGTCATACTAACATCAGCTTATGAAGCATAGCATAGCTCTCTCCACACCCTCTAAGGAACAGCTTCCACCTGCTCCAAGGCAGCTGTATCCATACAAAGCAAACAGACAAAAATTCTTCTCATTTTTTTGTGTATTGTTATTTGGCAAAGTCCCTGGACATGGTGAAAGGTCTTGTAATCCAGTAAAGCCTTTGGAGTATCAGTGTCAAGGGAGAAAAACATATTAATTTTATGAAAGGAGTCTTTCTCGGGACTTTCCCTTGAATGCACCTGAAGTGCAGCTCAGCATCACAAGACCCATTCAAATTGTGAGGAAAAAAGGTGGCAGTGGGCTAACAGACACATGATCTATCCTTTTCCAGAACCCCTAAATCCACACTGGATTCCCAGTGGGTTCTCTTCATGGAGGTTGAGGTAAAGAGATACCAACATGGTACACTTAGAATGCCAGGTCTGTTGCACCTGAATTACCTGCACTGATCCAAAAAAGGATAAGGATCATAACAAAGAATTTTTTGGCTACAAGAGATACCATAACTACGAAACAACCAAGTCACCCCTGAGTTAAATGGCTGAGCGTGTGAAACAAAACACTGAGCCAGCTCAGACTACTCACACAATAGTTGTGCTTCATGTCTATGTCACCAACATTCAGAATGTCACCTGTGCTATACGAGGGATCCAGGAGTGACAAACCACCTTCAGTGACTGGCCATGAAGTCTTGTTAGAACCAGAGAGGAAGCTTGTCTGAAGAAATAACAATCAGAACAAGCAAAATCTCTTTAGAGTCTTGGCCCCTCCCAATTTAAGCCATTTGATTAGTGATCAAATGAAATAGTCACTTGAACAAATTCTAGAGGCCACCACTACCCCGAAAAGAGCAGTGGTGAAACTGTGGCATTAACCAAGGATCTGTCTGATCCAAAGGCAAAAAAATAAAATATATAACACCAAGATTACACCAAGAATATATATAATATATTCTTGGTGTAATCCACCAAGAATAGTGAGAACTCACTATCCCTCAAAGCTATCACTCAGTAAGACATGTTCAGATACAGAAGGTAAAGTACTGAAGCCGTAGTAACAGATCCAAGGCATTGACACAGCTTATTATTAATGCAGTTCCAATTAGCACAGCTTACTTCAGGTACAACCAGCACCTCTGCCATGGTTTTCACAGGTAGCACAATTGTCCTAGCACATTATTCACACTTAGAAACTAAAGCAGTTACTCATGGCTGAGAATAGATACCCAGTCCAATTACCAGCGACAAGCACTGAAAGAAGGATTGGCTTTAAGCTGGTCTGTGCCTATTCAGTCAATGGAACAAGTCAAATTTCTTCAAAAGAAACCCTCCAAGACCTAGTTTTATCTTCAAATCAAGTGTCCTTAAATTGCTGCAACTCTATTTCATGGCAAGTTAATTCTTATACCACATGTCTGGCAGTGTCATTACAGACTGGGTTTTGGAAGCTAGAATTGCCAAGAACAGAGTGTTTTTGTTTGCCCTCACCCTTGGGTAAGTGCAACTGATTCCATGCATCAAGAAAATACTCTTCTCTCAAGCAGATGTATGGCTACCTCTTTTTAACACAGAAACCAAAATATATGTGCAAAGCAGTCCTCATATGTAACAGCTTTTATGGTTACTAATGTTCATGTAAGATGAAGGTATTAAGGGATGAATTTCTCCCATCTCACCTCAACCTGCTGTGACAGATTTGGCCAAGTAAGTCCAGAGCTGAACATCTATAATTTCTACAGAAGTACTCCTAAAATCAAGACAGCATCTTGATTTCCTTTTAAAATAATGAATTTGGCTTAGAGGCCTGCAGTTGTCAAAGTTAACTGGAAGCATCACTATATAGGTAAGAGAAGCTGAGAAATCTGGCAAAATTAAACTGAAGTGACAACCGCTGACTGGGAAGGATCCCACATACAGGATTTTAAGACCTTTTTAGCACATGGAAATTGATGTCCATCTCCTAGTCATTCCTAAACTGACAACCAGTTCCCAACAAGCAATGCCAGCACAGACACACATGATGCAGGACCAGCCAGGAGTCATCCAAACCAGCTGTGAGCAGTCAGCAAAGGCTAAAGCCAGTCCAAGTGTTTGTCCCTATTATCACATCCCTGAATTTGTTTGAATTCCACAGATGCAATACAAAGGTTATATTTAGTAACTAATGCAATTTGATACTGAGAAGCTTAAGAGCCTGTTTTTTTTACAGTCAAGTTGTAAGAAACCTGGAGCAGCACAGGCCTATCATAAGAAGCATTGTCACACTTCTTTCCTTTTTAATGTCCATTACAACAACCCAAAATATCAAAGCCAACCCTGACCTTTCTTGCCATGTCTCTAGGCGAATAGATCCAGGAAAGTGATAAATGAAGAGGCAGTTAGGTCTTTAGTAGCTTCTGTTTCAGGGTCTAGTGAAGGTCCAGTGTGCCTGAAAATAAACCCTACCTTTCTCAAAACTGGCATAATGGAAATTCTTTGTCTACACAAAGTTATCTACCCCTTTCCTCTCATTAGGCCATCAAAACTTCTGCATCTTCTGAACTTTTATAACAAAACTACTGAAGCAAGAAGATGATGTCTCTAGGAGACTCTTCCAGCAATGAGGCAGAATATGCAGCATTTCCTTCATGTTCAGTTTAACACAGACCCCTTCTCAAATTCAGAAACTGAAAGGATGCCTGTATTGAGAAGAGTTTATATTGTCTGACCTGCTACTCCACACATGCAACTTATCAGCCTTATTGGACCTACTACACTGCTGGAAGAAAAATCATGGAAGGGGATCTGTGGCATCCCAATTAAGTTTGTTGGTACACAATTCACTGTCTTCATGTACAAATTCAAATAAGACAAATCAAAGGCTCTGTGAACTGCTAATTCACAGGTCTGATAGGAATTGCCTAAGCCTGCAGCTAACTTTAGTCCATCTATAAATTACTGCATTACAGGGTAGGAAGGGATTCCAATTCTAGCTGATGCATCATCCTATGGGTTATCACATGGCAGGATCTAGTCGGACTAAGGGAACTTACGTCATTTTCTGACACAGCAGACCTGGGATAAGACCATACAAACTGATTTATACATAGCTTTGTTATTCAATACTGATTTTTTCAAATGTCTAGTCTCATGTCTGCTACTGCAACTAAGAATAAAACCCAAGGAAATATGATTGACTATTGCTGTGTTAACCTGGAAACTAGTGGTACAGTAATAAGCAAAATTAACTTGCAATTCGGCATAAAATTGTCTCCAGCAAAGTACTACTTCCACCATAATTCTCTAAAATTCAACCAGCTTTCATAAAACAAACACCATACACTAACTTCCTGAGTCCAACTTAACCTCTCCCACCCTGACCCTTCATAACTTTTTTCTAGAGCAAATCAGAAACAGTTAAGGAACTAAATTTTGTCATACTTGTTTTGTGTCTTAACTAGCAACACAAGCTGAAGGATACAGTGTCATATTAACAGCAAATATTTTCAGTAGAAACAACAAAAAGAGGACCCACATTTGAATTGCCTCCAGGTGTCAGAAAGCTCACAAAGTAGCACAAAATCTTGAGTGTATCTGAGGTATACAGATAAATACAGGTTTTGCCACTTACTCTTTCACAAAAAACTACCACATTAAAAGGAATCTATCAGGGAGGGCAGAGGGAAAGAGACAGAAAGCCTAATTCCATATTTAAGGCAAGACAGCGATTTAGATTTCCAAGCAAGCACGTTTACCAGAGTGCTCTTTCTTCAACTAAAAATGGATGCTTTTCAAGTGGTTGGGATGATAAAAAAAATATGGAAGGAACCATACCTGCGCTTTCTAGGCTTAGCCTGTCACAGTACAAAGTGTACTTTTGAGTTCACTGCCTGATTCACCCTGCTAATTGGGAAGAATGCAGAAGTGCATCCTACTCCCTCAGTTACTCACTCACGATTTAAATGACCACACACTCATACTCACTAATGCAAGCACAGCTTTGTTTATGGTGACGTATTTGTTACTCATCTAATTAAGGTGGAATAAGCTGAGACCTTTATTCAGGAGTGTCAACAAAGAGACTAAGCAGAAGCAGTGCGTAGAACAACCACTATCCTTTAAGTTTCTTTATGAGCTATTTAAGAAAGCAAGGGCAGAGAAGCCCTTACTGCCATTCCTGGTTCTCTGTGAGGAGGGGCTGGAGAGAAGCACTCTCCAAGCTCTCAGAGACAATCAGACCAGAATAACAAGCTGTTATACTGGAGCTGAGAAGTTATTTCTGGACTTTGAGTTTAACAACCGAGACAACACCAGCAACCACTTAGGATTAGAAATGGCAAAAATCAATCTTAATAAAACAAAAATCGCGTGATGTGGGACAGAGCTATTAATGTAATCTGTATCACTAAGTGCAAGGCTCATTAAACACTTACCAAGGCAAGATTTCTGCACCTAGCTTGGCTGCCATGGTTCTCCACACTGGCAGTCTTGTCCGTGCTCCCATGCGTGTGTTCTGGAGAGATTTCGGATGCCATTTCAGGAGAATCCACCAGGAGATTCCTAGGCATCACACCTTCTTGACCTATTGATCCCGACGCAGCACAGAATGCCATCAGTGTGTTATGTGGGGCTGCACGCTTTATTCATATCTGGAAGCAAGAGAACAATGTGGAATGGGGTTAAACCTGCTTGTTAAAACACTTGAAAAGGAATGGAAAATAAATAGCAAAAAAAGATCCCACACAAGTTAATAAAGGGCATATCTTTATGTCCTGAAACACATCTACTGCTTTATGGGCATACTTTAAAACACTGGTTTTGTTCAAAAAGATGACTAAAATCCAACATAGAAAGGTTCTGTACCCCATCTCTTGTGCTTCCAAACCAGATATCTATGAACAGTTAGAAGCAAGGACCCTGCATCTATCCCTATCCTACAAATTCAGTTTGTGTTTTCCATTATGGCACATCATTAACAGTAATAAAATCCCACTAGCTGAGATACCAACTGGCACAGCTCAAGTACCTTTATTTGGTTTTAAACAGGAATTCTATTTATGGGATCACAGGAGGGAAACAGAACCCCATTCATTTCCTAGCACTGCTGCAGTTAACTCATGCTACTGAAGTAGCTCTATGCCACCTGCTTCTGGTGAAATATCCATGAGCAGAACTTGGTGCCATTTTTGCATCAACACATTACAAATTGCCTTTTAAAGCTTCAAGAGCTTTTATTTCACTCAGCCATAAAGAAACATTACTTGTACATTTGGAAGATACTTACTGAAACAGACATATGCACCAGCACTCACTGGAGGAAAAGCTCCCAGTGTTTTAAGCTTTCCCAATGCCCAGTTCTGTAAAACCTCTGAACTGTAATCATCTCCCAAAACATTCTGGCAGAACTTTTTCCTTGATTCTCAAGGACACAAACACAAAAGTCATCTCAGTGCACTAACAGCATGAGCAGGGAGTAGGCAAAACATAGAATCTAGCTAATTTCTCGCTGTGATACATTAAACCACCCTTTGCAATGAGAAATTGCCTTGCTTGCTAACAGTCCATCTTTTCACCCAGCCTGCCTGTGACCCGTGGACAGCAGTGACACATTCCTCAAAACAGCTGGTTCTGAGGTGCCGTGTTATATGCAACCAGCTGGGAAATGGACACCATTCCCCTGACACTGCACAAATTAAATGAGATGCTCCTGCTTCCCAAGTGCTTCTCCCTTTATTATGGCTCAAGAGGCGACACGAGAAGCAAAGTCAAGCGTGCATTTCCAATTCAATCGGATTACTTCTCCTTGCTCCCCACAGCTGTGGGCTGAGGGCTGAGAAACCAGAGCCTTCTGGTAAGCTGATTAGTGTTTCATAGCAGTGAGATAACATCTGCCAATACTGAGCAACAATTCCATCCCGCTGATCCCTCCTCCCAGGAGAGGGCTATGACATTACCAGAGGTGCCTCGCCTGTGCCGCAGCACCAACGTGTCCTGTGGGAAAGCTCCCACACAACGTAGCTAGGCTGCAGTCCAGCAAGTCTTGGAAGCACATCCACACTCCAGAGCATTGGGTTGCCACAACAAAAACATCTCATTACCCTTCTCATGAACACTAGGTCTAATGATGAAATTTAGCCTTACTTTTACACAAAAAGAACATGCTTCCTTTTTTTCTATTAAGAACTTTAGCTATCAATAATACAACACATCCTTAGGATAATGGGCTTTAAGTGATACCCAGAGTGGTAGAAACATGCTCATGGGTCCTGGTTTTCAAACTCTTAGGACAGACAGGCACAGAAGCACTGAGGCAGTACCTTTGGCTGCTGCAGAAAGCTAAACAGGAAAACAGCAGCCCAAGCATGAAACATATCCTGCAACAGCAGCTCCATATACAACAAACCCTGTGATGCTGAAATGCCACAAACACATCCACAGAAGAAAATATATGCAATTTTTGGAAGCCAACATTATCAGTGAAAATCTTGACTCCTCTGAAATCTTACATTTGAACAAACACACACAAATACATATATAATTTTTAGAAGATGAGACTATCAGAGAATCTTGACACCACTGAAATTCATAGAAAATCCCCACTGACTTCAGATTCTGTCCTATGACTGTCAAGGTGATGCTCAGGTGGAAAAGAGACCAGCAAGAGGTGAGTACTTCTACTGACATTCAACACAAGGCAAATGTTATTTCTCTTCAGCACTTTTAAGTTGCAGCATCAAATTTTTATCCAGGTGACCCCAATATAAACTGAATATGCCGTGTTTGTTCAGTCCCCCAGTGACACTACAGACAACTGTGAGATTTCTAGAACTACACTCAAAACTATGAATATTTTATGGATTACATTATGAGAGGTCACTGCCGCAGATTACAATATCACAAATAAAACCCACATTTAAAGACTAACCAGGAGAAGATGTTAGCTGATATTAACAAGAAACAAATCAAGAGGCCCAGATTTTGAGGGACAAGTATTTAAGAGTATTGTTCTGCTTTCTCCAACAGCAATACCTCAGAGTTTAATCAGGGCTAAGTTCATGGTAGACTATCTGCATTCAGGACAGCAGGAACACCCAGATTCAGCAGCAATAAACATTAAAGTCATGAATTCTAAATAATAACAAATACCTCTGCTCCCAGCAAGCTCCCATTACTCATTCTGGAACTGCAGTTCAGATGTTTCACAAAGCTCCTGAACAATGACTAAAGGCAGTGAGTGCAACTGGTTCAGAGAGCCACCCACACAAGAGCCAGTATCAAACATTACAGCACTGGTCCTGCTTTTGTGTTAGAAGCTCTGGCTTCTTTGGGCGTTTTACTCATTTCAGAAAAGCTTGGGAGCTGTGCAATGGTCTGCAAGCCTGCAGGAAAGGTGCAGGGGAAGATTTTTTTTTTTCCCCCTTCTACCTTTTACATAATTTTTAACACATCAAAGGTACATGTCAATAAAATCATAATCCATTCATATACATTATTTCTTCTCCCCTTTACTGGGTTCTTTATGCTTTGAGAAACTCCTACACCTTTGCACAGTGTCTAAGGCAGCTAGAGCTGATATGAGGCTGCCCGGCACTGCTGCAATACGTACAGCATGTTTTACAAACAAATTCCTCTCCTAACCATGGTTAACACTCATCCTCTTTATGTCATCTCTATTAAGTGAAAGACTTTAAAAGTTTACGACAGAAACAGTCGAGGATCTAATGAATTTCCAGACCCCACTGCTTCAGTAGGATTGTCAAGGTAACAAGCAGGTTCAAAAATAAGGTAATCTTGCTCAGAGAGAAGGAACAGCAGGACAACAGGCAGCTGTTCCTCCTGACCTTCAGAGATGCATTAAATATGAAAGTTTCTCACAATGGGATTTGTTCTTCAGCCATTGCAGTTGGGTATTTTTTAGCTTGGCTTAAGAGATGTGTGCCTGTACCATTAACGATTAATAACACAAAAATATCAGATCATGACATAGGAGCACAGAAGTGTGACAGGAACAGTACTATTTGCAGAGAGGACCCCAGATATTAAACCAGAAATGCATCTTAGGGTAGGAGTGATTCTATCATCTGAAGTGATCACTTCTTGGTTACACTAGAGATAGCTTTCATGAGATACTTAAAACAATACAAGTCACGTATCATGCACGTTTTTTCAGAGAGTAGAAAAATGTAGAGGAGGAAATTGAAACAGTCTGAAGTTAGCACTGAACTTCACCTCCAAAGATTTAATTTTGCTTTGACAGAGGCAAATAATTCACAGAGAATGTATTAAGTTGCCATCAAAGATAAGGTGCAGTCTGTCCTTTCAAAAAGGATATTTTTACAGTTTTGCTGACTAAGGTTACTTCTTCACTGAAGCTCAATGTTAGCATTTACAAGGGACTATTTCTATAGTAGCAGGAGATTGAAAGAATTTTTTATTAACAATCCTGTTTGAAGACTAGCTTAATAGGCAAAAAGATCAATCCCACAAAAGTGCAAGACATTTAAATGCTAAAAATCAACTGCTAAGTAAGCCAGGAGCCAAAAGTCAGCAGACAGCACCAGGCCATTAACTGCACAATATACTTAAGGTGAGTTGACAATTTCTAGAAAATTATCATGCATTTTTAAAAGAGCACAAGATCAGTCTGATCCTTTCACTACACATACAATTTCTGGAACACACTCTGCATGAAACATTTCTGAAGATAGATTTCTAAGCCTCATTGTCCTCTGAGCATCATGCAGACTTTGCCTTTGTTCTTAACCAGCTCTTTCTCAGTGATTCAACTGAAACAGAAGAAGTGGCCAGTGAACTTCAAGACTGGTTTAATCTGTCAGCTGTGCACTGACATAGCAGTGCACACACTCAGCTCTGCACACACTGTCAGCCACCTTGCACTCCATGGTGGTGGTTGAGTTTGGAGAGTTAAGCATCTGGAGAAAACATCTGGAAACACTCTGTGGTCATTAGAAGTGTTACCATGGGATGAGTTTTATAAAAATGATGATAGAGAGGCAGACTGGAGACCTTTATCAGCCTCTGACAGTTGGCAGCAGAGCAGTAAAACAAGGCAAAGGAGAGCAGGAATTTACTGAGATTCCTGCATGCTGTGGTCAGGAGACCACAGGGTTTCCCAAAACAGGTCAGGTATTTGTGTCTAATAACCTCATGAATTTTTCCTTGTATTAAGTGCTCCTGCAACATACCTCTGAACCAGCTGTACAAGACCAGAGCTGAACAAAACCAGCTGGTCAATGACATGTCTTCATTGAGCCACTGCTGTTCCAAACTCCTCAAAACTAACTGATGGTTAGTTACACATTTCCTCCTTGTGAACAGGGCTATCAGCAACTGAATTCTTCTTACCTCCTTCAGGATGTGAAATACTGAGTAAATCCTTGAGCTTTAGGGGAAACCCTACTCTTGTGATTTACAGTAAGATTGAAGCTTTCTGGTAGAACAGACTAAGTAACAATACTATCTATAGAGGCCAAACCTCACAGGCAAGTTGACTAATCCCAGGAGTACACAGGATAAACTGATGAAGTTTTGCTGAACGCATAAAAACTCCACAGAATCATACAGTAAATTTATAAGCTGTTCTTACAGAAAGAAACAAAATGAAACTGAAGTAACAACAGACAACAGCTGGTGTTTAGGAACCAAGGTAAACCAAAACTGGCCAACATGTTAAATTCTGACTTTCCTTCTCCATATCATAAGTGAAGAAACTTGTGATAACAGTGAGTATGATTAATAGTCTTTATCTGCTAATGAAAAATCCCGTGTGCTCGAAACAGTTATTTAACATCCAGTAACCCAGAAACATTCCTGCCCTTGTTTAGAGAGAGACTGTCACCACAGTATAGAAATGCTGACCATTAATAGAAAAAGAAAAAACAAAAAAACAAAACCAAAAACAAACAAACAAAAAAAAAACCCATAAAAAACCCAAAAAAAACCCCAAAACATACACACAGAATCCATGACAGTAAGCAGTAAAGTCTACTAAATGAGAGCCAGGCCAACAGCATTTTTATAGACATTTCCTTGGATATCAATATTGATTTGCAGAACAGGTGACAAGTAGGACTGAACAATGCTTAGCCAAATGTGAACTCAGGGTACTCTCATGGCAGCCCATGACAGATATGCAACTACATCAAAGTAATTACAGAGTGACAACAACCATGCAAGTCTCCCAGAATCCAATGCATGTAGCCCCAATATTTTGTTTCAAACTTTATGGTTTCTGTGGCACACTTGTGACAATTCAAACTTTCCTTTACAGGCTGGGAAGCTACAAAATCCGTTAGTTTTAGAGCTAAAAACAAAGATTCTCTCAGTCCTCTAAATCTGGAAGTTGGAGGCTCAAGAAACACACTGAATGTCATTCATACAACTCACACCAGAATTTGTGAGAGCTGCCAACATTGAAATAACTAATCCTGTGTACATACATTTTTGAAAGAACTAGATGGGCAAGGCACCAATTCAGTAAAATTTAAATCTGTCTGACTTCACTAGGACATTCCATCACATGCTTAAATGGTTCGGTGAATTGGATCTCAACTTAAATGTAGCAACCACTTAAAAAGAAAGGAAATAATCACAAACCAACATTTTCATCACCCAAGTAATAATTCAGTTACTACACTGACTTCTCCAAGTCATGCTTTGCTCAGAAAGGACACACCTTTGACCACATTAATCCAAGCCTGATGATACCAGAAAATGAGGATTCCATACTGTGCTTCATTCTTAACTGGTCTTTCTAGATTTTCAGGATCATCCTTTTTACTGTTTTGAGATCCTATGGTTCAGAGACTTTGTTACATACAACCAAGCCAGCACGAGAGCACAACTCATCACTACCTCAGTACTGTTCTCTGAAGTGTTTGGGAAATGCTCCTTCTCTTAAGGCAGTGAAATACCAGCAGGATTTGATGATGCTAAGCACATTGGTCCACCCTCAAGGTGGGAAAACATGTGCCCACACATCTTTGCCTTTTCCCTTGCAAATAAACTCTGTCCCCAGCTCACTACATCAGCAGCAGCATCAGCTGAATCTTGCTGCCTGAAATGAAGGCCAATGGCAAAGGCTCCTACACAACATTGTGGATGGAACCACCACAGATCTCTGAAGTGCTCACATTTCCCACTCATTGAGAGTGACAGAATCACTTCCTGCCCCAACTAAAAATAAAACCACAGCCAGTGACAAGTAGTTACTTTTCTGTAGATTAAGGTCTTACCTAAGGGCAAAGATAAGGCTCTCACTAGGACTCTCCAGTTGAGATTTGATAACCAGCACCTGCTCAGTGGGAGAACTGCATGTGATACCCAGAGCTGCCTCTCCAGTCCCACATGGGACTTTAAACACATCCAGGTGATGGCTGAGCTCTCCTCTGACTTCAATTTGCCTCATGCAAATTTCAACAAGGAAAGCGTCCCATTCTTTTCAAGTTACTCTTTTTAAATCTCTCCTGTTAACATTAGGGTGGTGCTATCTGTGACAGCCAACACTTTAGAACCATCAAGTGTACATAAACAATTTTAGGCACAGACGCCTCTGTAATTAGTCAACTTCTGTCTTGTTACAGGTGCAGCATTACTGGGGTTTAGGGTTTCATTATGTAACTGCTGCTACAGTCACAGCAATGGTGAGCCAAATCCTGTTTTACACAGTATTTAGGATAGCAAGACAATTTTCAGCCCCAGTACAGCTGTGTCACAGTCTCACAACTGATTTTAGGCTGCTCTTCTATGTTTCTTTTTGTGACTGCTGTGCTGGTGTGGGGAAGAAAGCAGAGGACGTCTGAAGCACAAAGCATGGGTGTTTACTTTAAAAATGAACTAATTTTGGACATTTCATTCCTATGTAAGTACATAAAGGTCTGCCTGCCCAAGGTAAACAAAGCTGAAAACAGCACTAGCAAAAAAGAGCAGTAGAGTCTTGGCCCTGGACTTTACTTGATACAGGGATCATCCATACACACCCAACTGAAAAGAATATATTTAAGCAGTTAGTTATACTGGAAATTAAAATCACTTGCTTTTATTTTTTAATTAAAAAAAAAAAAAAAAAAAGGAGGAGAGAGGATTTGGTAACAGTAGCAGCCTGTCTGGCTGGCTTTGAAAGCCACATTCATATGCTCATTTATTTTCATGCTCCAGTATTTCAGAAGGTCAGTCAGCCTGAGACTTGTCAACTGCTCAGGAGTTAAGTTGTTCCAGTTACTATATCCAACCAGCAATCCATCTGCCAACATTCTTAGTTAATATTTCTCTCAGAGGCATGCAGAGAAAAAGCAGCTATAACTAACAACATGAGAGAAGTTTTACTACTGACAAAACAGATGCAATATATAAATCTCTCTGTTCCTTTCTAATGCCAGGCATTACTTGTATTTCTAGTCATAAAAATTAAGTCTACTCATTCACTCCGTATAGTAAAACCCCTAAACAAATCCTTGATAAGAAAGACACTGCTGGGAAAATGTATTCCATTTCTGAGAAATAAATAGTATCTTCCTTTCGTAGAGACCCAAGCAAGCAACATTTTTCCCCCTTTCATTGTTTAAACATCAGCTCCCCTCTTATACAACAGTAATTCCTGTAAAGGAAGGAGAAAAGCCACAATCATAATTCTTTAAAGTAGTGCCTGTACAAGGAAGGCCATCTACAATGCTGCATTAGTCAAGGATCTGTATCAAAGTCTTAAAATAATACCTTTTTATAAGCATAAGCCAGAAATTGCAAAAGCTTTTAAAGCTAAAACTTACGCTTTAGGGTTTAGAAACAAGTCTTTCATAAAGAGAGGGGAAAGGAAATAACTGTTACATTTCTGATACTTGCTACAGCTTAAAATCCTTGGAAAATGTTTAGAAAAATTCGGAAGAGGCCGTTTTATCTCTTTCCTATTCCATCTGCATGCTTGTTACCACAGGAATCATCTCTTGCTACACCCATGCACAGGACCAAGCACAAGAGAGCTCCACTTCCAGCAACCTCCTCTCGCTGCCACACTAAAACAAAAACTACTCAGGAAACATGCCCTTGAGATCCTGGATTACTGAAAATCCCAAGAGCGTTTTTAAGGCTGTGCTTTCTCTTTACGGGCACTAAACCTCACCCAAACCACCTAAGATCTTAAGAAGCACCAGCTATCTCATGCTTATCACCTCCAGATGGAAAAGGCACCTGGAGGGGGAAGGGGAAAAAGGTATCCTGAACTAAAACCTGCCAGTCTTTACACCAACAGCTTTTCCACTGGAAATCCTAAGTTGCAGACAAGGAAAGCAAAGTGGAGGCATAAGGCAGCTGCTCCTCATCACCCTTAGCCAGGCAGGAACAGCATACATCAAAGTTTTACAGGTATGAAACGTTTGCTTAAATATAGTTTCTTAAAGTCACCGATAAGCAGAAGAAAATTTTAGGTTATGCTAGGAAAGAACAAGAAATCCACGGGGGTAAAAAATTTTAACAGCTCAACAGCGGGAAGCCAAGCCGCACACGCGGCAGGGCAGCAGTTCGCTGATAGTTTTTCTGCTCCCCGCCCGCGTACCAGAACGAACGCGGGCCCGCAGCCGCTCCGCGGGGCTGGGCCGGCCCCTGCGCCCTGTCCCCGGTCCCGCCGCCACCCAGCGCACGGAGCGCCCGGCGTCCCGGCCGCCGCTGCTCTTGGAACAGGAGGGAAGAATAATTAAAAATCCATTAGTGGGTAATAAGAGCAACACCGGACCGCTCCCGTGGCGGGCTGGCAGGGGCGCGCAGCCCCGCGGCCTCTCCCCGCAGTGACACCGAGCCGGGGGCAGGCGGCGCGGGGCGAGCTCGCCCCTCACGCCAGCGACCCGAGCCCCGGCGGGGACGAGCCGCGGGGAGCGGAGCCCCCCTCAGCCGGGAGCCCCCCGAGGAGGGGCGGCACTCACCGGCTGCGGGGTCCGCGCCGCTCCCGGCGGAGGACGGGCAGGTGGCCGGAGCAGCTCCGCCGAGCAGAACTCATGCGCACTGCGCCGGCCGCCACCCACGGCGGGCGGATAAAGCGGCCGGGCGGTGGCTCGGCCCGGCCCGGCTCCGCCTCGCCCGGGCGGGACCGCCGCCTTTGTCCCGGCGCTCGGGGCAGGGCGTGAGGGCTGGAGCCTGCCCTTCCGAAAGGCGGCCGGGGCGCCGCGAGGAGCGGAGCTCGGTGTGTTGGAGCTACGAAGTTCGTCAGGGGTCTGGAGAATCTCACTTGTGAGGAAATAGGGAGATGGGCCTGATCAGCCTCGGGAAGAGGTGACCGAGATAGGAGCTCATCAATGTCTATCAGTATCTAAAAGGAGGGTGTCAGAGGCTCTGCTCGGTAGTGCCACCCAGTAGGACAAGAGGGAAAGGGCAGAAACTGATGCCCAGGAAATTCCACCTGACCATGAGGGAGAATTTCTGTCCTGAGCAGTGACCGAGCACTGGAGCAGATTGTCTGAGAGGCTGTGGAGTCTCCCTCACCGGAGATATTCCAGAACAGTCTGGACAAAATCCTGTGCTTCACCGCTGAGCTTGCTCCCGACCCGGCCGACTCTGTGATTCTGTGTCCCTCCAATGTGTGGGGGACATGGGTCTCCACAGGCACCCATGAGACTGTGTCATGAGACACAGAGAGCTGCGTGCGTGGTGGTCCCAGTGGGAGAGGGGACAGTGACACCTTTGGCTGCCTCAGAGAACCCCGAGGTAAAACCTGCCCCGATCATGCCCAGGGAAGTTGTGGCTCCCCCATCCCTGGAAGTGTTCAAGGCCAGGCGGGGTGGGGCTCTGAGCAACCTGGTCTAGTTGAAGATGTCCCTGCCTGTCGCAGGGAGTTGGAACTGGGTGATCTTCAAGGTTTCCTTCCAACCCATCCCATTCTATGGTTCTATGATTCTGTGAGGCATAAACTATGTTGGGTTTGGTGTCTGAGGGGCTTGTCCCTCCACTAAGCTGCTGGGAAATGGTGAGGGTAAATGAGAAAAATCACTGTCACGACTGCCTGAGTCTGCCTCCTCAGTGGGGAAAAGGTTTACATGCCTTGTTAATCTGTGCCACCCATATACTAAAGAGCTCAATAACAAATATTGCCTATTTGTACTCTTATTTATTACTAATGTATAGTCACAGTCACAGGTATTTATCAGGTGATTGTGTCCACTCCCTTCTTCAATGTGCAAGGCCACAGCAGCCAGCAAATTAGCAGTTTGAATTCTATTGCACTGTAAAAGTTTCAAGCTGCTTTCAGAAATCATTATTTTTCACCCACGCTGTGGTGGCTGAAATATTCCTAACGCAAGAAGTACCTCAAAGTGTGGAAGACAGAAATGTTTTAAAAAGATGTGGGCCTACCCAAATAAATGGCATTACAGAACAGGGAAGGGGGAGATATACAATGTGGGTCAGTGAGGGTTGACAAGGTAAGCCCATTCCCAGTGTGTAATTTTTTTTTTCAAGTGTTCTTCAAAGCTACAGGAGCAGTGTCCAGGAGGAAAGCAAATGATTAAGAATCTAGTTATGTAATTTTTGGTTATGTTGAAGCTGGTGCCTAATCCAAGCTTTTTGGTCATTCTGCAGCCAAGAGAGAGAGACTTTCCGCCAGTGGAAGAGAGGCTGGACAAACCACATTGTGAGAAAATCTGTCTCTAGTGGTTGTAGTGGTGAAACCTGACTTGAATCTTGTGTGTCTCTCTTGTCTGGGGGCCCAGCTTAGAGCTTGCTGATGTTAGGTTAAATGAATCCCATCTTTCTCTTTTATTCTTGGCTCTGACAACAGCTTGGTGTGGGATCATATGCCTGTCCTGCGTAACAACTCTTACACAACAGCACAGGAGAGGAAAGCTCCTTATTTCATCAAGGAGCAAAGTGGGAGTGGTGTCTATTGCATATAGCATGGACACCCCAGCTAAGGAGAGCATCTCTGTTCTGGGAACATTTAATTCAAAAATATACTTAAAGGCAAGCTTGTACTTTACAGATTTCCAGTATGGGAACATCAATACACAAAGGGAGAGTGCTTTGAGATTCATCAAGGTAGAATGTTAGATAACGTCAATGTATTATTTTTGCAATGTATTATATGCTAATTCAACCTGCCTGAGTTAAATTTCTCCTTACTAAGTAGGACATCATTCTGAGGAAGATTTTACAGTTACAGGGCTTTATCAGCTCCACAGTGTTATTTTCTTTATTTCTTGATTTACTCTTATCACCTTGTAATATCAGGTGTAGTCTCACATTAAAAATGTGTCCTGTCAACAGGTGAGTCCAAAAGAGGTTTTTTGTCCTTTTGATAACCATTTGTATGTTTTTTTCCCTCTTTCCTCATTCTTCAGCATTACTGATTACTAGTCCTGGCACTGAGTTTATTCTAGGAGACCAGCTGTGTGTTGACACATTCTGTCCTGAAGGTGGGGAAATTTATGGAGCACAGTTCCAAGTACACAGCCCATTACTGTGTATTATAGAGAACTTCCCTCCTCTGCTCGGTGAAAACTCGTTATACCAGTTTAAAAATATGTCAGGTATGCATCTCCTTCCCCCAGCATTAATCATTAATTAACATGTGATACTGACATTTCTGGTTGATACTTAATGTAGCAAAACAGTATTTTATGTGCGTTTCGAATTTCTTCTATCGTCCTCCTGCCTCAGTGGAGGGTGACACATCCAGCTGTCAGTGTCTGTACGCTGTAATGCTGCCCAAAACAGAGGCACAAGAGAACAAGCCCATGTTCATAAAACTCCTCTTGCCAGTCTGACTCCTTTGCCTTGTGTTACAGGCCAAAATTTGTGTTTCTTCTCACAGAATGTGCTTGTTGTATTTACTACTGCATATAACTGAGAATTGACACACTGAACTAAGCAACTGTGATCAAAGAGGGTCTTAGTCACCTGATTTGGACTTTTTTCACGAACAGTTTTCATTTGGGGTCTGTCTTTTCTTTTTCTCTGTATGTGTCCTGGATTTGATAAGAATTGGTAGAATGGAGCAGTCAGAAAAAAAAAAAAAAACAAACCCCCAAAACTTAGACTGATGGGAAGCTATCTGGTTTTTACTTGAATTTCAGTAGACATAGAAAGCTCCATGGTTAAAGTTCAGAGCCTCTTGTGTGAGGCAGTGTATGGAAAATAAAAGAACAGGCAACAGATAGACAAAATAGGGAAATAAATGTATACTGAGATATGAGATAACCATGAAAGAAATAGGGTTTAGCCAAAGTGAAGGTCAGGTTACATTTATAGTCATTATGGTTGACTTAGTGTTGTGATAAACATGGTATTATCATGACTTGTTATTTGCATAAGAGTGGTCATAGGAAACCTCCAGACAAGAGCATGGCTTGTTGTACAAAGTACTTACCAACAGCAGATCACTATTATTGTTTACAATCCGTAATCCCACACAAAATGTGCTCCAGGACTGATTCATACAACTTTTCCCCTTGATTGACCACTTCCTTTTTTTGGCTGGGCACTAACAGCCAGAGCCAAAGGAAGGCTTCAGTGTCACAGCACTCCTTGCTTTTGAGTGCTCAGCTGGCAGAATGCATTTCCAAGCAATGAGATAAACTTACAGTAACCAAAACCTGGGGCTTTGCCTGTGACTCAGTAGCAGTCAGCTATCCCAGCCCAGATGTCACTGCTGCCTCCCTCCTGCCAACTCTGTGGCTTTTGTTTTGTGGTCAGGCAGGTTTGTGTAGTGAAACAGCTTAAAACAAACAAAACAAGGTTGAAAGCTCCCTCCCCAAGTTTGCTGATGACACTAAACTGGGTAGTGAGGTGGACATGTCAGAAGTGACAGTAGTCTTGCAAAGACACCTGGAAGGGCTGGAAGAGTGGACTAGCAAGAACTGTATGAGGTTTATTTGACAAGACAAGAGGCATGGTCCTGCACCTGGGACAATATAACCAAGAACCCATTAGAGGCCAGGCCACACCTGGAATACTGTGTTTGCTCCTGATCTATGCAATTCAAGACACAGTCAGATTGGAAAGGGTCCAAAGAAGGGCTACCAAGATGATCAAAAGGCTGGAGAGCCCACCCAGTGAAGAAAGGACCAGTTAGGTCTTTTCTGCCTGGAGAAGACTTTGGGGAGACCTTATCAGAGTAGTCCAGCACTTAAAGGGTTACCACAAAGAGGCTCTCTCTTCTCAAGGACCCACATGGAGAAGACAAGTGGCAATGAGTACAAATTGCTCAAGAAGAGGTTTCATCTTTATATGAAAAACAGTTTTTATGCTGAGAACAGTCACTCACGGGAACAAGCTCCCCAAGGAACCAGGTGGAGCTGGAGGTTTTCAAGATGTCACTGAACAGGGTACTACATAATCTCAACAAGGCTCCCTTCTCCATGAAAAACTGGACTTGATGATGTTTTGAGGTCACCTCCAGCCTGGGCCATTCTATGATTCAGTGATTATTTTTGGGAGGTGCTCGTATCTTTTTATTTTTGCCCAGAAGTTTTTTTCATTTGGTTTGGACTGACTGTTGTGGGAGAAAATACTTAGGTTGAGGGAAACAGATCTGAAACTAGATCCACTGCTGTAGGGACAGGAATATCTTTGAGCTGTAGAGAGCAACTTCCATCCCTCTCCTGGGTGATCAGGGTACATGTGTGGAGAGTGAGAGATGAGTTTGAACAGTCTGGTGGTTCAGAGACAATGGAGTCTTCCGGATGGGCACTTCCTAGACAAGTAATTGAGATATCATCACTTGTTGTGAAAAAAAAGTCAAGATAGGATCTATGGAGAGCAGATACAGTCAATATTTATTTGGTACTCTTTAGGAATGCCTTTAGTGTTTAGCCCTGTTTGTGATGAAGCCAGAAGAATATCTAATTTCCAGGTTGTTATAAATTAATTGAGAAATGGCCCTGAGGCTGCTGTGGTTCATTGCCTGTACAGAAGCGGAGCTGGAGGCATTGTGAGCTGTATTTATTAACATCTCTCCAGCCAGCGTTCAGTCTTCCTTCTGCCCTCCCTATATGCAGATTCCCCGCTGTCCCTTCCCTCTTCATTACCTTATCTCCTCCCTGCACGGCAGTGGCCAGCTCACTGTCCCAAATCCCCTCTGCCTCCTCTGCCAGCACCCCACCCCAGGCATGGCTTGGGACCTACCCTGTTCCCCAGAACTCTTGCTATTGCCACTGTGATTTTCTTACTGCTTCTCTCTCCATGAAGCCACATCCCTCTTCCTTGCCTGATCTCACAGGCATACTAGTAAATTGTCTAGGAACTCAGACCCAATTTCTCTCCTCTCCTTACTTCTGGTGTTAGTGCACCTCACCGGTGAGACAAGATTTGCAGGTAGGAGGAGAAGGCTGCAGAGGAAGAGGAAGTTCCCTAATGAGTTGTGCTGCCTCCAGGCGTTGTCTGCAGTTCACCTCGGGGGAGGGAAAGGCGAGCTGGGGTGTATTTTTGGCACTTAGTATCTCACTTTCCTTTAAATTCTAGTTTTGGCTCCTAAATACTCTATTAGATCGAATCTGTCTTATTTTCCTTCAGCAGATCCTACTCTGAGAGTAAATATTTCCCTTTCCCTGTATTTTGTTTAGAGGGGAGTGGGACAGCTTTCTGCTGGTGTTGCAGTATCTGGTTAAGAGTGATCCGATTTTAATAGCTGTTTCTTGGCTTCTGCTATTTAAAACATTTTTTTTTTTTTTTTACATTTAATGATAAGTTTGTTCTCCCATACATACCAATGACTATAAACAACTGGTTATTTTCCAGTGTCAGTGAGTTTGAAATTAATGCAACTTATTTTCCTGTGGGGAATGGGTACCTATGTCACTGAATTGAATTAGATATCAATAATATTCTTTCCAAAGGGGAGAAGTGCAACTAGAATCAAAGAAATATAGAAAATTATTCTGAGAGAGCACAAAACACATATACTTGGAAATAAACCTGTCTTTTTAAATTGCTGTGGGGTTTTGAGGTTTCTGCTTTTTTCTTTTTCTTTTATTTACCCTTTGTTTTCCTTTTTTCTTTATTTTTTTTAAAATTTCTGGTTTGATTTCTTTTAGAACTGAAAGTTAATTCTTCTAATGGTTTTCCATTGGCCCATGATATGTGCCTGCATGATCTTAATTCCAGTTCCCAAGGACAGGGTGTCCTGTGATACAGCAAGCTGTATTTTGCATTTGAGCTCTATTTTCTGTCTCAGCAGGACTGAATGGTTTATGGAGGAGGAGAGCAGGATGGAGGGGTTCCCTTTAGATCATGTTTGAGGGAAGGACTTGCCACTGACATTCAGGTTATTCTGGAAAGGAATTCTCATGGTGTTGTGGGCTCTGCCCAGGGTCAACTTCAAGTCAGTGGAACAAATCCCAGTAATTTCATTAGGAGCTGAATCAGGCCTTTACTAGATCGAGAAAGGGATTTAGACTTCTGTAGCAGAATGTAGATGGACTTTAGACACTTAAATGTTATCTGCAATCCAAACAGTCTCTGCTTATCAGCCATCAAAACCCACTTCTGCCTTATCTCTTCATGAGCCTCTCAATTTTCCATGGCAGTCCAGTGGCTGCATGTGCTGTATGAGGTGAACAGCAGACTTCAGCCCAAACTTAACCTTGTCCAGTGGAGTGGCTCACACATTCTCCATCTTCAGTGTCCCTCAAGAGTGTCCACAGTGTGTTTGGGAACACTCAGGGGTATTTACCTGTGAACTTGGGTTCTGTGATTGTACCTCCATTAAAACTGGATTGGAGGATACCCATCATGGTTCAGAAAGTAAAAGCAGAGATAAAAGCTTCTACTCAAGGTGCTATAACAAGAGGTGAAAGGAGGAAAAAGGGATGGAGGTCCTCACCAGATCTTCAGGGACAAATCATGTATTTTACATTTCCATTGATGGATAAAAATAATCCCCCATCATGGCAAGCCCCTAATCACACAGGACAAGGCTATTAGAGGATAATCCTAACCTAAATTGCAACCCTGTGTTTGAGTACTGGTTCTCCTAATGCTCCAGGATACAATTACAGAACAAGGCCTGGAAACCACAGCCTTTGTTCTGCCTTATTGCTTAATTGTTTAATGAAGTATTCACTTCATCTAAGTGAGTGCTTTGTAATTTTGTACTTGCATGCAGCTGGCAGAGGCAAAGATCTGGCTTTTTTACAGAATAACTTGTTCTTTTGGTGGAAGAAGGTACCATTAAAAATATCAGGCTGCAATAGTAAATAATTTGAGAGATCTCTCCATAAAAAGAAAATCTCACCCTTGGAAGTGAGGTATGAAAGCACATTTTTAGTGCTGGGTTTTTGTCCCTTTTCTTCCTTGATGCTGTGCAAAGACAGGTGGAAGAGGCAGTGGGACAACCAGTATCAGATCTTTCCCTAAAAGGTTTGTTCTGAGGTCAGGACACTGCTACCATTGTGCACCTCTCAAACTGGAATGGGAGAGGCCTTCCCAAATTAGGAAAAAAATAAGTATTCAAATAAGTCTTATATCAAGATAAAAGCAATATTCAGGCCCTTAAGTAAGTGCAAAGTCACTACATACAAGTGCAAATAACATGAAAAAAAAATTCTAAAAGTTTATATGGATTTAAACAGTTTCCCTGTTATACTCTTGAAAATATTCCTATGCTCAGGACAATGTGTCAGGCTTCAGCTCCTGATGAAGGTCAAGTGCTCTGAGACATCTGTCCCCTACCAGCTGCAGGTAGGCAGAGCTGTACCTCCCAGCATTTCAGGGATTTTGATCTTCTGAAGCCTTTCTTCCTCTTTATAAGTGTAGAAGGAGCGTAGACAATTAGCTCTGGGCTTGGATATCATTTTTGGCTGGCAACAATGAGCTTCAGACACAGGATATCAGGAGATTCACAACAGAGTAGGGAGAGAGAATGACCCTGGGAACAGGAGAAAATAATTTGAATGTTGGAGGCTTGTTTGAGTTCTGGCCATTCAGGGGCCCTTGCAAATGCTAAATACCAAAGAAACATTGCCAGTCTGTAATACCAAGTTTTTCTTTAATAGCTATGAAAGTGTTTTATGAATAACATCAGTACAGACAGAAGAGGTGAGATCACCTGTGCACCTTCCTCTCCTGCCAGTCCTGCCTCTTGGGAGGTGCTGCCTATGGATTCTTTCCCTGTTCTCACAAGGTAGGGTGCTGCTTCACTGGGAGCACATTGCTGGAGGGGCACAGCAATGACAGAGGTGGTTCACAGTGGGTTCACTTGATGCTTTCCATGCAGACTCCGATGTAGGTGCTGTTCTTGTCAAGCCCATGGAATGCAGATGATGGGAAGGAAGCCATCACACAGTTGCATTTGAGGTACCAACAAACAGAACAGTATAGGGCACCTGGATGTGTGTGCTGGATGGCCCTGAGGCCATCTATATATATGTATATAGTTAATATGTATATACAATGTATATAGTTAATACATTGTTCTTGGCCTCCAAAAGTGACAAACATTACTTTTAGCTGCTGTGTTCCATTTGAAAGCAAGTACAGGACAAACATTTTGTTTGTCAGGGCACTTTGTAACTTGTTTACGTGCAACTACCATTTTCAACATCATTTAACAAGTCATTATAGACCTTTTAATAAATTATAGTCATTAACCTTGCCTAGGGTAACTGAAGGCAAGATTTTAATTCAGGCAGTGAAGAGCCTGTCCTCTAGGCCTGTGTTCAAGATCACAAGAGTGGCAGAGCCAACATCAATTCAAGGACCAACAGGAACACACCTGGCTCACAGCCATCTGTTGTACCTTTGCAGTGCTGCTGGTTCCTGCCCATGCCAGTGCACAGAGGCTTCTCAGGCTGCTGTTATCCATGCTCACTCCAAGCTGCCTCTGTGACCTGTTATTGTAGTTGGCAGTGCTAAAACCTGAGCAGACCCTGGTTCCTTTGCCTTTAAGGACATACCTGGCAGCTTCTCTGTAGGGAGTTTCCTGCAGAGGCAGGAATCTGACTCATGGCTGCTGGAGACACCTCCTGGAAGAGCTGTCATGGAATGGCCACAGGCAGTGGTGATTCAGTCCTGAGCAGTCTCATTGGCACCTGATTTCTTAATGGCATCCCATATACACTTATATTACTGGCTATTTTTGTATCCTCCATGCAACCAACGCTGTGATTTTGTTGAAGAAAAGATTCAAAACAGGCTGCAAAAGTATTTATTTAGCACATTTTTGGTTTAAAATACTGTCTTGCCAGGTCTTTGTTATTGCTACTTATCGCTCTGAGGTAACATTTGCAATTTCAGGGATGTCACTGGTGGTGGCTCAATATCTGTGGCTACAAATGGACATAGTCTGAAATGGCTCCTGCCTGAACTGGCTTCTCCCAGTCAGGGAAAGCTCAGAAGTGGCAGGGAGGAAAACAAAGCCAAGAGCACAGGTCAGCCCTGTCCTGGCTCTGTGGGAGCACACCGGTGCAAAAGGGCTGAGGCTGTCTGGTGGAAAAGGTGTGGAGACACAACTGACTGGTCTGAGTGGAGCCTTTGTAGTGAAAACTGGCAAAGCAGTTAAATTACATCCTCCACTCAGTCCACTGGTGAAAATTGTCAAGAAGCTGCTGGGCACAAAGGTGGCATAACCTGTACCCCATTGCCATGGACTCCTGCAGGTTTGGCCTGGGCTAGACCCCATTTGCCACCTTATCAGTGTTCTTGTTGACCTGGCTGGGTTCACTGCATTCCAGAGCTGGTCGTTCAATGTTGTTTGTTTGAATTCCTCTGCTGCTCCAGCACAGCCCACTGTACTTGCTCTTTTGGTGTTTGAAGTTGTAGATTTCCCTCACTGTGGTGGCTTTGGACAGTAAATGTTCTCCCACATCCTTCTTCTACAGTATGGGAATCTGGGGAGAATTGGCTGATAACCAGTGTTCCCTGAAATTCTAATTACTAAAAGTATCATGATAGGTGGTCATGCTCTCTTACTTTTTATGAAGCCAGGAGTAAAACTGGGGCTCAGATAGAGACACCTGGCATTTGTATTCCTTCATATTTACAACAGTATAATGATTACCTTCACAGACTTGCAGAGCGCTCACCTGGCCTGAGGGATGGAATGACTCAGTAGGATATCTGCATCACAGTTGGAATATTGTTCCTGCTGGGAGAGGACTTGAGAGAATATTTTTATTTTTCAACAGCTCCTGCTGTGCCTTAGCATTTACAGTCCATCTGGACTAACACCTTCAGCATTTTTTTCTCTGCCCAGCAGACTCTGGGCCAGCAATGACAAGAACATTAGTTCATCACCAAGCTGTGAGTAGCACAGCTGATTAATTCTTATCATTCCCTGCTTTTAGCATGGCACACAGAACTTTAGAACTTCATTTACAGCTGGGGAAACTGAGTCATGGAGAGAAGAGACAGTGCCACTTAGTGCACCTGTTAAGGTGTGTGGGAGAGACAGCACTGAGATTCTGGCTGGCTGAGATCTAGCTGGAAGGGACATCCTCTGGGATCCTGTTCCTGAAAGCCTAAGGCACTCACCTCTTCTAGCCTGCTGACACAGGCTCCTTGGAAGATCTTTCTGAATAATTTGTTCCATCCAGAACCTCTTACCAAACTACACAGACCTATTTGTATCTAAAATTCAGACTCCCCAGGAAAGCCAGAACAGTCTTTCCCAAACTGTGCTCAGCTGAATGGTCCAGCTGCCCAGACACAGCTGTATTGCTCACAGGTGTACTCCTTAAAGGTGAACAGGGTCTCCTCTTGCTTCCAAAGATCTCGCTGGAACTTTTAACTGAATTGTCTGTCTTGAATCAGATTGTAACTGGTCCTCCAATGTAATCAATGAGGATGCAAAGGCAGGAAAAGTGGGAAAAGAAAGCTCAGACCCATGACTTGCGGGGCTCCTGGGGGTACTTTTTCACGTTTGCTGTTCGGAATAAGCCAGGGCTCATTCCCTGGGAGCAGTCCAGTAGGAAAACGGGGCTGGCAGCACCGGCCTGGCGCCGGTCCCGGGAGCCGCTTCCAGCTGTGAGCTGCCATTGCCCTCTGCCGACAGTTCGCTGTACGGTGCCCTCCCTGCAAAGTGAGTGTTTTCTGTTCTACGGCAAACAAGGAGTTCTGGGGATTTACAAAAATCTCAGACAGAGATTTTTGGGGTTTATTGCTTGATTTTTTTAAAGTCTTTTCTCACTGTTGTAATACACATCTGTCAGTAAATCAATCAATCAATCAATCACATATCAATCATCCCCCATCAAAGCCAAGTCCAGTGTGAGCTGTTGTACAAGGCATGGAGTGTATAGGGAATGGGAGCCAAATTTCCCCTGTAGAGGTTGTGGCGTACAGGGACAACTCAAATAAAACATTGAAAAACCCAATGATCAGGCCCATTTTACCTGTAAGTCATGGAGATGCTGAAGGGTCTACCTGAGCCCACAGAAAGGCAGCTCTTGTTCCCTGCTGGAAGTCAGGTTAATTCAAAGCAGAAGTAAACCACAAGTCCTGACTGCAAGGAAAATGGATCACACTGCTGGCATCTTCTTTTTTTTTTTTTTTTTTGCTTTTCAAATTTTTTTCATCATGAAATTAGGTAACTCCTTAGCTCGCCCAAAGCTACAATTCAAATGTTGTTTGGGGGTAAAGTAGGCAGAAGCAATGACCTGTGATAAACAGAAGGTTGGACTGGACAGTCACATTTATTTTCTGTCTCTTTCAGTTTGCCCAAGGTCATAGTGGAGTTTTGTGAGAAAGCCAGGAAGCGATTCAGTGTTTTTTATTTGTTTTGGTTTTGTTTTGTCTGTTGTTTGATTTGCCCAGAGCTTTAAATTTTTTTCCTTTTATTTGTTTCAGAATTATCTAATGAATTACATATAGAAATACATTTAAATATTATAATGAATGGGTCAGAAAGGTCTAGGACATTTAACAGGTGGGGTTTTAGCCTGTGAACTGCCACTGAGCTCTTTACCAACTTTTCCTGTGGTAAATTTATTGTTTGTGTTTGTTATGAGTGCTGAATAAATTGGTGTTACATTTTGACCATCCGGTGCTTCATAAAGATTTCAGGCTGTCAATGGAAATATTGGACTGATTGCTCTGAATAAATGCTTATTTGGAAATGGACTAAAAGCTTACAGGAACATCCACAGAGAGCAAAGAAAAAGGACTTCTATCTTTGACAACTTCAATTTTACTGTGATGAGTACATAGAAGGGACTAAGTGTTTTTTCATAGGCTCTCTAAAAAGATGAACTTTTCTCTTGCTGCTAGATAAATGTTATTTACCATTTCAAGGAGCAAAGGCTTCTGATATCAGTGATTCGGACTAGTAAGGAGGAGATATCTACTTCTAAATTCCTGAACTTTAGTGCCGTCATTTTATTAAATATATTATGGCAGAAATTATAGAAACTGTAAAAATAAGTAATAGTATTGATAATTAATAATAGTCTCAGGCTAATGAATAAAGGGCTGGTCATCTTGGCATGGCCTCAATGAAAAAGAAGTAAATTATGTCAGTTTTTCAGTCCTCTGCGTGGGTGCTCTGGAGAGCACCTCAGTGTTTCTCTGAAGGCTGGGCCTTCTTTCAGAGAGCCAAATTCTCTCATTACCCTGCTCTTCCATCTGTTATGTCTCAGATTTGTGGACCCATGTAAGAATGAGTAGTTTAGTCATGTAAAAATCTTAGCACTTATTGAAACAAAATTAACCCTCAAGGAGGGACAGAAAAAAACAGTATAAAAGTTCTGACTTCACACTGAGGTCTCAGAACTAAAGAAAAAGAACACTAGTGAGGTCCTAACAGAGAAGGGAGATTGACTTAGAATTATTCACCATGTCTACATTTATACAATATCCTAACCTTCAGAATGGGGATTTTTAAAAATAACTCCCTTAACTCCCTTAAACAACACATGTAAAGTTTTATTGGCATGAAGGGTGTATTTCATTAAACAGGTACAAGAAACAAAATATTCATATCTAGACTGAAGAACACATTAGAAGAATGACTTCATGTGTTCATTTCCTTTTTCCTTTCCCCTTTGTTCTATATATGATTTACTAATTCTTTATTGTTTCTTTCCAGAAGCATCACTCACTGTCTACACTGAGAATGGTTCTGGGCCAGGAAATGGAGACAACTAGAGCAGGTATATATTTCACTTTATCCTTGAGGCTGACAGGCAGAGTGGACAGGGAAAACATCACTCACCTTTCCAAACATGATTTCATCCACTGTAATTGTTTATAGGAGGACAGGTCTGGAATAAAACCTGAGTGCCCCTTTGGAAGACCTCACGCCTTCTCTGTGATCAGCAGCTGAGGCAGCCTGAATGTCAACATTCCCTTATGGCAGGGAATGTGTCCTTAAAAACTCCTTCAGGAAGCAGAATTGCTTCTGCTCCCTCAGACATGGCCCATTACATCAGAGCTCCTCACAGGGCTCTAATGGTCGAGTGACAGATGCAGACATTGCCATCCATACCTGTGCTGCATTTCTGGGAGGGGATGCTCCCTCAGCAGGACTGCTGGATGACATGGAGACCTAAATCTGTGTTAAATCCAACAGGTTAATCTGCACTGCCATCAAAGTGAGGTTAAAGAATTGGTGGGAAAGTTTATTTCTAGTTAGAGTCCACGGCATTACAAGTCTTGGTTTTGGCAGGCTGAAAAGACCCTCCTGCCTCTAGGAGGGAAAATTTAAAGGCTCTCATATTAAGTAGCTTATGAACATTAGTCATTAATCAAACCCATTTTAGTAGTAGAAATTCCATTAATTATTTTATCATCTGGTTCTGTTTTAATTTCTTTGTCTATAACAACCATAATGGATAAAATATACAATAGCCCTATGGATGTTCCCACTATCATAACTCCAGGATACAAATATTTAAAACAAATATTAATGCTTTAAAATTAATAGCATGAAAACTACTACAGTTGGGCACATCAAATTTCCCCTTTCCAAATACACAGTGGTATTAGGGGTATATTTCTACTATTTTCTTCTTAGAAAATCTATGGTTTTGACAAAAATAATTCCTAATATTGACCATAAGCAGACAGGAGGTGGTATATCATACTGTGGAGAGAAAGGTACAGCTCTGATGGTTTCTTCCTTCCTTTGCAAGTGTAAAGCAGGATGGGAATGTATTATTCAGCAGTGAAATTCAGAATTAGTATAATTGAGGTGCAATGCCAGTGGAATCAAGACAAATGAATCTTACTCATTGCAGTATGAAATTTGTCCTATAGCTTTAGGTCTTCATGGAAATTTAACCATTTGTCTAGTCTCCTTATTGCTCAGATACAGCAGCCAGCATTTCCATGAGATTATTTAAATGTAGAATTATTAGAAAAGTTTGCAGCTACAGAGATAGATGGGTTTTACATAAAATCCCTGCTCTTTGTAGCAACACAGTGTGATATTGAGAAAGATAATGGTCAGAAAGTACATTGCCAGGCTTCTAATGAGAAACTGTTGACAGTAGAATTACCCCAACATTCATCAAAAAGCCAATAAATGTCAAGCAAGAGGCCTTTGATGCAGTAGCTCATAATTCCTGTTCAGAAGTCTCTGCAGTCACTTCAGGGCATGCTGTCATCCTGCATTTCTGCTGATTTTACCAAAAACTTTGTTGCTGAAGAAATACAAGGAGCAGGTGTCAGCATTCCGAGTGCCACTGCTACAGTGCCACGGGCTCACCGTGAGACCTCAGGCACAGCACATTTGGCCTCAATTTCCCCATCTGCAATACAGGAATGACAACACAGGAATTACCCAGAGGCAGTTCTGTGAAGGACACGGTGCTGCCATCCAAATGCTCACAAATCATGAGCTAGGTGGTAAAAAGTCTGCTGCTGACTCCTGCCAATGAGGTAGCCATGCATTTTTAATGTTAACTACGTCCAGCTTTTTGGGCCTTTGTAGGATGTATTTTCAAGCTCTCTCCTCCACAGTACAGGAGATTACTTCAAACCAACCCTGAACTAATTCTTACCCAGGCTGCTGAATTCTGGGTTGGGTGGCCTTAAGGAAACTCCATGAAGTTTATATAAAAGCTTATATAAGCTGTCCTTGGGCTCTGTGGAGCACAGAGGGTATAAATACCTTGCCCATTACCCAAGTCTTCTGTTTAATTGTACTTTCAGTACATATTCCCCAGGTGATGTGGTGAGGCAGGTCATTGCCTGGTCCATGAATTAGGAATAATCTTGTGCCTTGTGTTATTTGTCACTGTTCTCTGGCTTTTCCTTTTCATCTCCCTTGTTCATGAGGGGAGCCTGAAGCTATAACCCAAGTAAAACTATCATATCCTCCAGATTTTGCCTTTGTTTCTTTTTTAAAATTTCCAGGTAAAAGCTCAAAGCCATTCCTTTAAGGCTTCCATTCACTCTGAGGCAGTTAATCCCATTCATGCTAGTATTTCCTTGCTTGCATATCATGACTGGTTTCCATTCCAGCTGTTCCTGTATATGTGGATAGAAAATGTGTCCCTGTTGGTCATTTGCAAGGATAAGCTGCATCCTAGAGGCTGTATGCAGATGGAGTTGCACTTAGTTTCCAGAGCCACATGCTGTTAGGATGACTTGAAACTAGGCTAATTACCTGGCAGACTTCTCTGAAGAGAGATCCTTTAATAAAAATGGAGGGGGTGACAAGGGATAGCATCCTTGCTATTTTGGGACAAACTCTTCCCTCAGGCAGCAGATAAACATAGTGATAAGGCTCCCAATCTATCATTTGATTTGCTGTTTCTTGGCTGTAGTACTTAATTAACAATTCTGGAACGGCTCTGTTTCCCAGGAATAGCCTGTAAATCCATTAAATTAAAAATAAAGGCAGATGTGGGCAAAAATAAAAAGCCCATGCAAGTCAGAAATGAAAAATTAAGTTGTTTTGTCAGTCTTCAGGGGACAGTGTAGGAATGTTATAAAACCTTCTGAAGCTTTTCTTTCTAGTGTTCGAGCAAGAGGGAAATGTTCCTGTGGATACATTTTTAGAACTGATTATTGCTAATTACAAAAGCACTACTGACAGGACAAGGCAGAGTGGTTTGAAACTGAAAGAGGGTAGGTTCAGATTGGGTATTAGGAAGAAATTCTTTAATTTGAGGGTGGTGAGGCACTGGAACAGGTTTTCCAGAGAAGCTGTGGATGCCCCATCCTTGGAAGTGTTCAAGAGCAACCTGGCCTAGTGGAAGGCATCTCTGCCATGGGGTTGGAATTAGATGGTTTTTAAGGTGCCTTCCAACCCCAACCCATCCTATAATTCTCTAAGTACATAATTACTTTACTACATGAAATAGTACAAATACTGTGAAAACTGAGTTAAAAACAATGGAGTTAATAATAATTCCAAACTCTGTAGATGGCAATCAACTGTAGAGGAATTTCTGAGTATCTGAAAGAGTGTGCTCATCTAAACTGTCACTCATGCTTTAAGACAGCCAGTGAAACCATTATATTACTGCAGTTAGCTGGAAAGGGCACTGTTCTGCAAAAATCAGATAATGTACTTATTTCTAAAAGCCTGGAACAAAAGAGCCGGT
Organism: Lonchura striata; assembly: GCF_050655825.1. Lineage (NCBI taxonomy): Eukaryota > Metazoa > Chordata > Aves > Passeriformes > Estrildidae > Lonchura > Lonchura striata. The sequence goes on from NC_140741.1 coordinate 70,501,600, forward strand.
TGAGATTTGCTGAGTAGTTGCAAGATAGCCATTAAATATAAATATTTTTAAAAACAATTTACTCTTTCCTAATGCTTTTAGAGGAGCGTGTGGGAACAGGGTCTAAGTGCAGCATCCTGCTGCATTGAAAAGGGCATGATGAAGGTTATTGGACTCCAGATTTAACTCTTCCATCTCACAATTGCTCATAACAGTGTCTAACCTGTATAAACTAGGTGAGTTTATAAAAAACTTACCCATATTTCCAATAAAAATTTGTATTTTTGAAACAGCTAGTTCCAGTGATGCACATTTTTCACATTCAATTTGAAATAGTGTAGTGGTCAATTAAAGTTTCCATTCTTAAAATTAAAACTTGTTGCAGAAATGAAAATTTTGTTCTTTTGAACCTGTAGATGCAAAGGGACTTGTTTTATGAAATGTATAATTGATATTTCCACATCTGGACTTTTAGTAGCCATAGGTAGGAATAATTTGATCTAACTTAAGACATCCAAGTCTGCACCAAGCCCTTTAGGCTGCTTCTACTGTTAACAAAGAAAAAAGGCCCATTCATACTGTGATTCACATGGTCTTGCTTAGACATTTGTTTAAGGATGAGATGGATGAGCCCTCATGATTTGGCTATGTGGAACTTCAGAAAAAATGTGTTTGCTGGGAGGTCATCCCATGTTGATCACCATGGATTGATATCAAGGCTCCTTTCATCCAGTACTGCCATCATCAACACATTTTCTGCAAATCTGAAGAATCTGCAAAATTGGTGCAATGGCTGACACCCCAACTGGCCTGGCTTCAGTCCAAACAAACCATGACCCAAGCAGAAATGCAAGTTTCTTCACCTGGGAAGAATAACCAGTACAGGATACCAGTATGGGTGAGGAATGGACTGGCAGAGCAGAGTCCTGCTGGAAATGGGCTCCCAGGGCCTGCCTGGCTGATCCAAGCCAGCAGTGCACTTTCATCACAGAGCAGACAAAACACACACTGAGCACTACTCACAGGCCAGCACATGGGAGGCCTATTTTGCTCTCCTCTGCTCAAATCTGGTGAGGCCATATTTAGGATTCAGCCCAGTTTTGGCATAACCAGTATAAAAGGGATCTGGAGAAACTGGAATTGGTCTACTGGAGAGATGTCAAACTGGTTACCAAGAGAACATGACCTACAGGGAGGGTGGAGGAAGCAGGGCTTGTCAGTCTAGCACAGAGCAGCTAAGTGTGGTCTACATGCAGCCTGTGACTGCTTCAAGAGAGTTACACAGATAATGGAGCTAAACTTCCTCAATCATGCCATATAATGGAACAAGGGGGAATGGCCAGAAAATGCTGCCTCAAGGTTCAGACTGGACATTAATAAAAAGATTCAGCTGGAGGGTTGCAACTGATTACCCAGGGGAGCAGCTGAACCCCTTTTTTTGGAAGTTGTCAAGTCTTTAAATCCATGGCTGAACTGCTCCAGTGCTGGTAAAAACCCAGCTTTGAGCACAAAGATGGACTTCTCAACTAACACACCAGCCTGAAAAGTACAGCTGGGGCAAGACACTGCCTTTCACCCCAACCCATGCTCATCCTCCCTGCAGTCAACAAAACTCCCTAGAGCTGGGAGTTGAACTGATGGGAGAAAATCAGGATTAGAGGGGAGAAACTGCTGACACATACAGTTCACAGGAAGATATAAGGAGCAATGGACAACTGTGTTACAAGCTTCTGTCTGTAACACTCAAATAATCCTAGAATCCATTATTACATGTACTACCATCATCTCTGGAATGTGTCCAAGCCCTCCAATTCTCTATTAATAACAATAAATAACAATTCTCATCCAGAACTATAGAGGGGAGGTGCTGAACAAGATGATCTGAGATTCATCTCAGCCCGTCACTCCCTATTGTAACCCAAAACATGTTAAACTGTTTTTTGCAGCACAGAGTTACTTCTAAAACCACAGAATAAATTCACTGCTGTCAAAGAAAACCCATTTTCTTTGATTTTTCTTAACATTTATTACATACTTAGAGTAAATATATTGTGTCTGGCATTTGTAAGAAGAGAAATTTAACTTTCAGTAAGAATAAAAATATAGCTCCTAAAGGCAACTGTGTGAAGAATCATAAAGCACTGCTAAGGTTTGTTTAGAGACAGGACTCATTTCTTCTCCTCCTGAGAGTGTGACCAGACAGGCTTACGCTTCTGAACAAAGGCTTCAATGCCTTCCTGCCCATCTCTCAAAGTCAAATTATCTACCATGACCTTAGTAGTTATTTTGTAAGCAGTGTCAAGGTCCTGGGTAATCTGTCGGTAAAAGGTGGCTTTCCCCAAGGCCAGAACGGATTTGCTGCTTTCACATATCTTCTGAGAGATTTTCATGGTCTCTTCTTCCAGCTTGTCTTCGGGTACCACCTTGCTGATGAGCCCATGCATTAATGCTTCGTGAGCAGAGAGAGGTTCACCTGTGAAAAGCATCTCCAGTGCCACCTGAACAAGGAAAAATATTGAATTAAGTCAACCCAACTCAGTGCTTTGTTTTGTTTGGGTAATTTAATCCTCCTCCTTCAAGTACAAGTAATTCTTTTCACAAATGATTTAAGTGTTTTGGTCTTTTAAACTGCCAAGGACCTGTTAAAAGGTCTCAGCAAAGAGAAGGACTGGGTCTAAAGCTGGTCTCTTCAAACCTGCCTGCTGATTCCAGCTGTCCTAGGCTGACACCCCTGGGTTTCTCTTCAAAAGCCCACAATCTCTAGTGCTTGCTGTAGGAATTAAAAGAGAAGTGGATCATCTACAAAGTCAAATGACTGAACTTGGTATTTTAAGTTTTTGAAAACACCTGTCCTAGTTTTAAGTTTAGTAGGAGTGGTTTTAAATATGGACTTTTTATAGCCACATTATTTCAGTCTCCTACTGCTTCCAGCATTTGGTGCTTGAGGTTTGAGATTAAAAAATCCCCCAAATACTCAGTGACTATTCAATGCTATGTATCAATAAAGTTTTCCAAGACTCCTGGAGCAATTGACCAATGCCCGAATCATAAGAGCTGATTATTCTCATTAGCATCTTTGTAATGGTAGCTACAAACAATGGCAACTTTTTTTGTCAAAAGGTAAAAATCACCAATTCTGGGAACTGTAGGGAATGTTCTTATTGCTTTGAAAAGTGGCACAGAGAAAAGTATTTCTCACACATTTTAAAAAGGTAATTCTACAGCCCAGAAATACTAACTCAGAAACAGCTGCAACTGCACATAAGAGCAGACTTGGAAAAATCCCCCATGGACTCTATTTGAACAGGATGTCCTTGCAGATGGGAAATTTCAAGCTGAAGCTTTTATCCAGAAATGGGATATGTGCAGTTCAGTCACTACATCTCAGCAGAGCCCTGCTGGGCTTGGACCGTCTGCCTGCATGAATCCAATTGGCTTTACAGGTTGTAGTATTTTTTATGCAGCGAGAGATGTGCAGCCACAATCAGTAGGACGTAAAACAGGAAGACACTATAGGAGGGTTTTAGGTGCTATTTAAAGCATCTTGATCTACAGCCAGGCAGATCCTGCTGGCAGTGAAATGTCATTGCCAGGCAAGAATTGATGCCTTGGTGGGATTGTTATCCTAAACTTGCAGAGGTTTCCTCCTCAGGGGAGAGCATCATTGGCTAAAGCCCTGAGCTGTCTGTTGGAAAGGAAAGGGATTGCTGAGCTGGTGGGCTGCTGCGATGAGCTCGTGCTGGTTGGAGTCACATCAGTAGAAAGCTGCCTTTCCTAAACAAGAGTTCACCCTTTATTATTCTTCCCAGTCCAAAGAGTTATGGAGATGCCTTTTGAAATAAAGTATTTTGAATGTTGTGCTGCAGGAAAATAAACTTCAGGCAATGGAACTAAAAGTCCTGACATGTGAACCAACTTTTTGCTAAATTATGAAGAATATCTGGAAAGGAAGTTTACCTTTCTTGGAAGAGATCTGCCCAAGGCCACAGCTGGTGTGGAGCAGAACAGCCCAATGTTTACTCCAGGAGTAGCAAACTGAGATTTCTCACTTGCCACTGCGATGTCACAGCTTGCCACGAGCTGGCAGCCGGCTGCTGTAGCCAAGCCATTTACTTTGGCAATCACTGGCACTGGAAGTTTCTGGATTAAAGTCATAACCTGGATGCACAAAAGAGGGGTCAGTATGGAAATTCAGGATGACACAATCCTGTTTTGGAAGCCATTGAAAGTACCTTCCTCTCTATCTACCAAAAAACCCCCCTACTGTTGGATCTTGGCTCCTTTCTGATGAAAGGATGATGAAGGGCCTGTGGCTTTCACACATGGCTACTGGAGGAACTAGAACAAAACATTTCAAAGTACTCACTGTTGTCACACTGTGGAGGATTAGGGGTCAAATTCTAGCTCCAACACTATCAAAGGGGATTTTGCCATTCTCTCCAAAGGTTCCAGGATTCACTTTAACTTCCCCACCTCCCTGACCTGTGTCTTTAACAAGAACTTGGACAAGATCTGACAGTGAGTCAGATCTTACTTTCACATTGTCTACTTGTTGTTTAAGCTGATCCTGAAATTTTAACTAAATAAATGCTGGGAAAAAACATTTTCTCACAAGTGATTTGAAAGTGGTTATCCCTAGACTTCTAGAAAAGACATTGCCCAAATACTCAGCTGCAATGAGTATTCTCATTGCACTGGCTAAGCTAAGGAACACACCTTGACTGTGCCCATTGTTGGAGACATGCATATTGGTATTCTAGCCATTCTATTTACATGTAGAGAAATCCAGGGCAAACATAATTTTACCAGTATCAGGCATTAAAACAGCAGAGCAGCAAAAATCAAAGAATCAGAAGGAATCAGAAGGAATCCGAAGGAATAATCTGTACTTTGGCAAGCAGATGATCAGTGCTGTCCCTCCTTAAACCAATGCTTGCTCTTAACACCAAGCAATGGCAGAGGCACTCAAGAAGAACTGCTTACCTCTGCACATAATTCAAATACTTGGGAATGATGCTTCACATCATCTTCACTTGACAGTTCCTTTAAATCATGGCCGGAACAAAATACAGGTCCTTCAGCTGCAAAGAATTTCAGGGAAAGTCAGTCTGAAGCAATAAAGTAATCAGGAGTTGCAGCATATCAATGTCCCAGCTAAAGGGATGTCAATGACATGTCAATGTTCAGAAAGGAGTTTGGGGAGGGAGTTTTGAACAGAATTCCAAAATACTGCCTTTTGGGTTTGTGGTAACTTTAAATTGCTGCAATGTGACATTTAAGCACAGTAACACCTATTACCACTTTTCAAGGTCTTATTTCACTTCCATTACACTTAAATCAGTTAGAAAGAGTGCACTTCACCTCTGGGCCCAGTTTTGTGTAAGGATGTTCAAAACAGCTCCTCAGTACAACACAAACTTATCAGCTGGAGCAAGGCTGGAGTTCTCTGCTCTCAGACTGACAAATATACTTAGTCCCTATTTATTGTACCCAGAATTAATTATTAACTTTTGCTACGTAAGCATCAGTATTTTTTCTGTCATGGTGTTGAAGGTCACAATGGAAAAAGAAAGAAAAAAGGTTATTCTACTACAGGAGAACCAGAAGGGCTATTGGAGTGTTTTTTCCTCTACTAAACTGTCATCTAGAGAAGCCCCAAAAGCACATTCAGGGTTTGGGCAGCAAAAGAGGAGGTATCTGTGGAACTAAACTTTGGATTTGCTAAGATCAAAACACTCTATAAAGGTACACAATCTTCACAATAGTTTTCCTCTGTCATGTGACTACCTGCCACTAGAACGAATGAATGTGATGCTTTCCAATCCTTCAGAACTTCTCAGGTATTTGTATGGATGTGACATTTCCAGCTACACCTATGCACATCAAACCTTACCTATCTATTTGCTTCTTATGAATCAGATTATTGAGACAGAATCTATCCAGAAATAACCAGACAATTGTCAGTCAGCTCATGGGGTTTGCAATATATATTTGGAGATTAATTATATCTGCCTTTGAACCTCATTGAAGAATCCACTGCAAAGTCTGTGTTAAAGGCCCAAAGAATTCTCTGAGGAATCTTTTATTTTCTTGAAATTTCTTCTTTTGTGTTTTATTCAGCAGGGGAATTAGAAATAAACAGGAACGTGCAATTTCTGAAAAAACAAGTGCAATTGTGCTCACAAACTCCCAGAACACTGTACTCCCAAAGAGCCTTCAGTGTTTTGTAAAATTTCTAGCTGCTGTTTGAAATAAAGAATTTGTATATTTAAACTCGCCCCTGTGAAAATCAGCTCTCTTCTACTCCTGTGTGTGTGCTCTAACACAGAGTTTTCTCCTATGTATAGGAAATAGCATGATCCTAAATTAATAAACCAATTTATCTGAGATGTTTGGAAGGGGGGCAGAGGAAGGTTATCTTAAAATAGCAGAGGAGAAAAAGATGGCTTAAATACGGCTCAAGTTTCATTATCTTTAAGAACTCTACAGCTTAATATGTAAATGTCAGGAAAGTGTTACAGGCTCTGGGAGAGGCTGTTTTACATCTGTGGGTCATGGGTGCATGTGGTATTGATATTGCAGTCTCTCACTGGAGAGTTTTTAAAAATAGTTCTGACAAACCATTGGCAATGATGAGGCTGATCCTGGCTCAGAGCAGGGAAGCAGAGCACTTGATTTGCAGAAACCCTGTTTTTTACTACAGTCTGTACCTGTCAACAGGGCAACAAATGCCATCCTCCCTTTGCCTGCTCCTGCACAAAACCCCTATGTGGGGATGTTAATGCTTTACTTTGCTAACTCTCAGAACTTTTGGTTTGGCTTTTGTTCTGCTTAAAGTATTCCTTACATACAATCTTAAAACCAATTAACCCTGACCCTAAACTGCCGAGTGTAAACACCCTCATACCCCCACCGACATACTGACATTTTGAAACGTGTTAATGCTTAGACATGTTGGCTAAAACCAAAAGCGTAACAAAACCCCGGTGAGTCGTTAGTGCTGAGTTAGGAATGAGGAATTAAATACAGGAGAGGGGAAGCTGGGGTGAGTATAGAGGAAGAGCGTGACAGGGAGGCCTGCCGAGTGCTGACAGCCCCGGGAGCATTAGGGAAACACCCAGGTCCCTCCCGCCCCGTTCCCTGCAATTCCCAGCGATGTCCGGGTTTGGTTCCGCGCTCGCCGGGGTGAGCCCCTGCCCGCCCGGCCGGGTACCCGCGATGACGATGACGCGGAGCTCCCGGCTCTTGACGTCGTGCAGCAGGTCCCGCCGCAGGCTCTGCAGCATGGGCAGCGACAGCGCGTTCCGCCGCCGCGGGTTGTTGAGGACGATGGTGCTGCAAAACCCGTGAAACACAGCGGGGTTACGGCCACCGAGCTCCCAGCGCGGCCGCGCCCCGGAGCCCCCGCGCCCCGCTCACCGCACGCCCCCCGCCTGCCGCCGCTCCGTCAGCGGCTCCGCCGGCGGGGCCCGCCCGGCCCCCGCGGCGCTGCTGAAGGCGGCCGTGAGGCGCCCCCGCAGCCGCCACAGCCGGGCCGCCATCGCTGCCGGGCCGGGCGGGGCGGGGCGGAGCTCCGCCGCACCGGGCCGGCCCCGGCCTGGGGCTGCTGCCGGGGCGCGGGACGGGAAAATCCATTAGGCTGGAAAACACCGCTGAGACCATCGAGTCCGACCTGTGACCAAACAGCCCCTTGTCAACCAGACCATGGCACCGAGTGCCACGGCCAGGTTTCCTTAAACAGTTCCAGGGACAGTGACTCCACCACCTCCCCGGGCAGCCCTAATGTTCTTCTATGAAGAAATTCTTCCCAATGTGTGACCCAAACCTCTCCTGTCACAGCTTAAGATCATATCCTCCCGTCCTGTCGCTGGTTGCCTGGGAGAGGAGCCCGACTCCCACCTGGCTACACCCTTCTGTCAGGCAGTTTAGAGAGTGAGAAGGTCCCCCTGAACCTCCTTTCCTCCAGGCTGAGCCCCCCCAGCTCCCTCAGCTGCTCCTCTTCAGACTTGTGCTCCAGCCAGCCCCTTCCCCAGCTCCATCGCCCTTCTCGGGACCTCTCCAGCACCTCAGTGCCCTTCCTGAGCTGAGGGGCCAGCACTGGGCACAGCATTCGAGCTGTGGCTCACAGTGCCCGTGGTGCTGCTGGACACATCATTCCTGGAGCAGAGCATCCACTGCCGCTGGACACATCATTCCTGGAGCAGACCATCCACTGCCGCTGGACACATCATTCCTGGAGCAGACCATCCACTGCCGTTGGACACATCATTCCTGGAGCAGACCATCCACTGCCGCTGGACACATCATTCCTGGAGCAGACCATCCACTGCCGCTGGACACATCATTCCTGGAGCAGTCCATCCACTGCCGCTGGACACATCATTCCTGGAGCAGACCATCCACTGCTGTTGGACACATCATTCCTGGAGCAGACCATCCACTGCCGCTGGACACATCATTCCTGGAGCAGTCCATCCCCACAGAGCCTCGCTGCTCTCAGACCTGACTCCTGCGCTGGAAGGCCTGGGTGGGCAGTGGTGTCACTAATGAGTAGCTGGGGGTGTTGGAGAGCACTCAGAAATGTGATAATTACTTCAGATTCCACTGAGCGCTTGAATCTGTGACCATGGGATAGAGATTAGGACTGTGCTGAGCAAACTTGTCAGTGGCACTGGGGTGGAATGTGTCATGACAGAGAGGACAGCAGTGTCATACAGAGAAAATTACATTGCTTTGAGGCCCAGAGTAACTGGCATGAGATGAAATTCAGTTCTGCAGGGCTACTTGGGAGCTAAGAAAATCATCATTTATTCACTGGGAACTCATAATCTAGAAATTTTCATGGGAAAGGCCTTGTGTGACTCTGTGTACAGAGTCAGTCTGTAGTCCATATGATGCATTTAAGAATAAGAAAATGGCAAATGTGATTTTAAGAGGTGGTTTGGTGATTTTAAGCTTCATATGTAATTTTAAAATTCAGAGTATTTTATGGACTTACAGGTACATTCACATCTTCTCTTGAATATTGTTTAGGCTTCTGGTCACCTATGTTCCAGAAGTCAAGCAAAAATTGAGGCATGTGGCTGAGGCAGCTGGGGAACAATCTTATCTGCCAGGAGATGCTGACAGGCCAAAAGACCAAGCAGCCTTTTTCCACATGATAAAGGTACCCAAAAACGGAATAGATTTATGTCCAGCATATGCTCCTTGTAAATGTAAATCTGTGCTCCTGCTTCTTGATCTCCCTATTCTTGCGAGTTGTTGCAAAGAACTTTTAGGTTCCCAGATGTGTCTCCAGTTTTTGTCAGTGTCTGTTGAAGCCCTACAACTTTTTTGACTGTAGTGGCAATTGAAGCTTCTCAGTTATGAACGTCAGCCTCAGAAAAGAACCATTTGAATTTTGTGTTTAGTAATATATTTACTTGCACAGATGTTAACAGCATAGTATGGAGATGTTCTTTCTGCTTACTGATTTTATGTTGCCTAACAATGACCCCTCAGATTCCTGGGCTTTGTGGCTCTATGGTAAGAGGCACAGTAAGTTTATGTATATTTATGTACATTTTTCAGTGTTGAAGGTCACTGTCAGACCTGAGAGCTAATTCTGCTCTGGGCTTTCCTCATGTGACAATTTTCTTTTTCTCAGGGTTGTTTGTACCTCATGGTCATTCACTGAAAAGTTCTTCCAAAATTGACTTTTAATATGCAGTAGGAATTTGTAGGGGGAAAAAAAAATCCCATTTAGAAGCAAATGAGATAATCTTATATAGACTTCAGCAGTTTCAAAGTCCCTGCTGGGTTTGGCAAAGGCCAGCACACCAAGAACACGTGTGCTGCTCTGGGAGGAGTTCCCAATCCCCTGAAACTCTGACTGCTGACCTCTTTCAAACTTGTGAATACCACTTGATTTTTCTTCTTCCAGCTCCTTCTCTTTCTCCATGTGCTTGTCCTTTTTCTATCCATTTCCAAGGAAAGAGTATTTTTGCAGTCTTCTCCAAAAAGCTTATTTTTTATAGTGTTTCCAGCTCTCTGGAAATTCAGTTCTTAACTTTGATTGACAACCTCATGTTTCCTTTCACACCCACCCCCATTACGGATTGTTTTTTGGCCGCAGTTTCCCCAATGCATTTATGGGAGCTGTTGCTGCCTTCTCTAAAAAAGTACTGAAAAACTTTATGATTTCAGGCAGATTTCTTTTTCATAGCATTTGCCAGCAGCATTGTGGATATGGCTGAGCTCACAATTTCAACTGGAGACAGCCAGAAACCAGGATTGCGAGTACCAGATGGGGCTTTTCTAACCTTTAGCTGTATTGATCCTCAAAATAAAATAAAATAAAATAAAAAGGGAGATTACAAAGGACATGACGTAACTTCATCCTTCATGATGTGACATCCATTCCAGAAACTGATCAGAGTATCACACTATGCAGGAAAAGATGTTTTGGGATTCAAGTGTGCTTAGCTGCTCTAAAGCCCTCTGTGCTCTCCATTGTCATGTCTCTAGATAGCATGCATGGACAATAAAGATACAGGATCCATTCCTTCATGAAGCACAGGTATTTATTTGGGTCTTTATTTCCTTGGCTTTCAGTGAGCCCAGATGGGAGATGAATCTTGCAGGAGCACCTGCTGCTATAAATAGCAGGTGCACCCAGGGCAAAGGCAGACCTTGTTGGGATGCAGCTGAAATGTAAAATACATCCACATCCACATATGTAAATTAGTAAATTTATCCATAAAGACATTTCTATTAATTGGAATGCTATGATGAAAACTTGGGACTATTTTATGGCACATGAAGCAGACATATTCTTAGCTGAGTTTCATGCAAATTATCTCTTGTCAAACGCTGGCATTCCCAGAGGATCTTGTGACCTGATTTTCAACACAGCTGAAGGCATTCAAATCCCACTGGGAGCCAGAGGGGTTTGGCACCTTAAGAACTCAAAGACTGCTTAATTCTGCTCAGGTGTGTAGTAGTTCCAGGTTAACAGGGAGAGCAAGGTCCTGCTCTTGCACCCAGGCCAAGGAAAATAATTTATTTCCCTCCTTTGTAAATTCTGCTAGCAAAGAGATAGATTAGTGCATCATGGTTTCTCTGATGTGGAACCCTCCAGGACTGACTAAAGAAAAGATGAAAAAAGATTTTGCATTTTTGTTTCCATTTAGCAAGTATTCTGAGCAGAGTCCCAGCACCACCGGATGGGTGCTGTCTATGCAACATTTTTATTGTGCCCTTAGACAATTTGTGTTTTCTATATTGCTATTAGGATAGAAATAGCACAGAAACTTCAGGAAAATACTTAATTGTGCTGGGATTTTCTAATGGCATGAAATCTTTTTATTTTGTCCACACCTCAAATTCCCATGACCCTGCTACCAAACCTCCCTTGAGTCCCAGCCTTAGGTTTTTTTCTTTAAAAAGTCTGGGAAAGGTAATTTGTATATCAGCCTTCTCTATATAGAGGCTCTAATTACTAATTATGAAGTAGCAATTAAAAATCACTTACAGGATTAATGTATAGGAGGCTATCAGAAATTTTAGCATGTACTTTAAGAGAAAGTTATGTTTTTAAAAAATTGATTATTCTGCCAAAAGAAAGGATTTTAATCCAGTTTTAACTTCATGACTGCCACTGAGAATTTGCAGCAGCCTGTGAAACAGGTTAATCAGTCAGGCTGCCAGTCAGGCTCAGATCAGGTCCTTCCCTGGCAGTACTGCTGCCTCCTGCTTTTACATTTAGCATTCCTTCAGCAAACAATCCAGTGTCCTGTTTGCTCTTGACATTAAACATAAAGCTCCCAGAGTCCTGCTGCTGCAATGTCTTGCAGTTACTGCTCAGAGCTGTTTCCCAGACACTGTGTGGCAGCACTGCTCCACGTAATGGGTGCTTTTTATTTTCCCTTCTGCTTGTGGACCAGGTGATCGACCAAAGCCCTTTTGTCACTACACCCATTCCTGCTCCTCTTTATTTGCTGTCTTTCTCTTATCCTCCCCACACTCATCTTTTATCCTATATTGTCCTCACTGTTAAAGTGATTTATATTTTCCTGGCGTTAACATTAGATTTTTTTTTTTGTACGTGAGATTCTTAAGATGTGAACAATGACCAGAATTATAAAATATGTGAGGTTATAACAGGCTTGGAAAAAAGATGATATTCATTCCTTCCCTCAGAGGATCTAACCTTAGGTTCCCAGTTTAGATACTTAATCCTGCAAGGCTCCCTACACTACCAGTAGAGACGTTCTCCCCCCGCAGGGCTGAGCAGTGTCTAAATGAGCTCCCAGTGCCTCTCCAGGCTCCTCCTGCTCTCCATTCATTGCATCAGTGTCAGGGTTTAACCCCAGCTGGGGACTGAGCAGCTGCTCACTCACTTCCCCCAACAGGATCAGGGAGACAGTCAGAAGAGTAAAACTGAGGAAAGTCATGGGTTGACATAAAGACAGTTCAATTGGTAAAGCAAAAATTGTGCACAAAAACCAAGGAATTCATTTCCTGTTTCCCATGGCCAGTCAGGTGTTCAGCCATCCCCAGGACAGCAGGGCTCTGCCAAATGTAACAGTGACTTGGGAAGACAAACACCATCACTCAAAATGTCCCCCTGTTCTTCCCCCAGTTTTACATGCCAGCCATGACCCCACATGGTCTGGGCTATCCCTTGGGTCAGTTGGGGTCAACTGTGCTGGCTGTGTCCCCTTGTACCCCTGGTCTCCTCACTGCTGTGGTGGGGTGAGGAGCACAGAAGGCCTTGACCTTGTGTAAGCCTTGCCCAAAAATTACAAAAACATCCATGATCTATCAACTGATTTCAACACAAATCCAAACCGGCCCCATGCAGGGTACTCTGAAGAAAACCAGCTCTGTCCCAGCCCAAACCATCAGTAGGGAACTGAGGCAGACTAGTCTGATGCCTCTTGCAGGGCATGTGAACCTTCTCCTCATCCACATGAAACGTACATATACTGACCTAAGCCCAGGGACCTCAATGGAAGAAAGAAGAACCAGAATCCTCTCAGCCTGATGGTTCTCTAACTGTATCTCAGGATTCACTTCCAGATGTCAGTGCCTCTTTGCTGTGGTTACAGACAAAAACATTGCTGTGAATGAAGAGACAAATTGTAGCTACTTTTTGGGGCCAAGAGCAAAAGTTTGCCTAAAGTTGTCCATACTTGGGAACACCCTCTATTGTGGCCTGGTTTTGCTCCAAACCCCTTCTGCAAATGACAGTTCTCACCACAAAATTGCACCCTTTACCCAGCTTCTGCCTGCCTCTGCTAGTAATTACTTAACTGTAGCAAAATACATTGAATTTTCTGGACTCTTCCAGTTCACCTGTTTCCTGCTCCTTGGCCAATTTTCAGCTAGTTTCATTTTCTTTAAATCATTTTCACCTCATTACAACCATCATATAAGAACTAGATAAAATATTCCTTTTTTTTAAATTAAATTGGATTTTTATCCAATAAGAATACCAGACTCTTACAAATGAACACAAGAATGACAGAATCCTAATAGTTAATTGTTCCTTGGCACCACCAACATCAGAAGCTGCACAGGGATAACACAGACAACATCCACCTTGGGTAGAAAAGTTTATGAAGTCCCAGAAAACATTAGTTCAGTCAGGAACTGAAGTCAGTCATATCCATACCACACTGGAGCAGGAGGAGAAGGGGAAAGTTTTTATGTTTCCTTGTAACATTTCTTGCAAGGAGCTTGACACAGAAGGCTGCTTATTACTGGGTCAGTGGTGACTTACATATCTCAATGGTGTGTATTTTACCTTATCTTACATCTTATCTCCCCGGTGTTGTGTCAGACCTGGCAGCCAGGAGGCAGGATAACGAGCCACCAGGGAAGCTGCCAGCTGCTCCTGTGCATTTTCTTTATGGAAGGAAATGCCGGGCTGCAGGTTGGGCTCAAACCATCCAGCTGGCCCTGATACTCTCACCACACACTTCCATCTTATCAAGGCCACACATGTTAAATTCACAGTGTGTTGGCACAAAGGAAGGGGCGATGGCCTGATCCAACACAGCTGTCTGATATTGTGGAGAAACATCCTGTAACTCTCTGTGTCAAAGTGCTTGTGGTTCCTGTTTCCAAGCAGAGGAAGCAGTAATACATAATGAGCAAAGAAAATTATTCTGTGTTTAGGAAATACTAACCCACAAATTAAAAGGGATGTTTTTATATTTAAGAATTATTTTAATTTTGAAACAAAAAGAAAAAGCATCAGGAAATGATGTCTGCCAGTCCCCCGGATCTGTCAAGGAGATTGGAAGAGATGCTGAAAGTTGCCAGAAAATTATTGCTGAAGAAATAGACAGAAATGTATGCTTGCCCTGAGAAAAAGGCTACAGCCCAGGCTCAGTGATGCTCTCTCTGGTGTGACCTCCTGAGCAGTCCATGGGTGTGCCAGTTGATACACAGCTCTCAGAGCCAGCCCTGCTCTCACTCAGCCAGGAGCTACGGGCTGTGGAAGGGAGCTGAGACTTGGGGTGTTTGTGTTTGTGCCACATAGACACGCTGGAGGATTTACATACATGGGGAAATTCAGGTTATTTTAACTGCATGACAGAATAAAGCTTAGCTGTAAACCGTGTTTACTAGTCCTGTAGTTGAAGAAAGAACCTGAGTTGATTGGATAAAAATCCCTAACACTCCGTGTCGCTTGCCCACCTGCTTCCCCCCGCATCCCTTCAGTCCTCCTGACCATTCCCTGAGCAAATGTGCTGTGGTGGGAAGAGTGCAGGCTTTTGGCAGGTCACAGCAGTGAAGCACAGTGAAGTCTGTGACTTCTCTCTAATTTGAGGTGGTAATTTGTGTCTCCAGTCTCTGTCTGACCTTTGGTGTTAGGAGAGGTGGGTACTTAGATCACTGAGAACCCCAGCCTGCTGTTAAATGTAGCAGGAGACAGTCTGATCCTATTTCCACAGGAAACCAGGCTAAAATAACCTTCACAATCTTGTTAAACTCCGACATTTAAAATGATGCTGTTTTTTCATGAACAGCCTCCTGCACAACAGCACCACTACAGTGAACTAGAGATTTTCATCATTATCCATCTGTTTTATTGAAAGCTGAACCAATTAGTACTGGGAAGATTCTTAATATGGCAATGGACTTATCAATTATCAATGAACATTTTAATGAACTAATCTCATTAGTGATTTTTTAGAGTTTCATTTCTTTTAAACAGCTGACTGCCTAGTTCATCTGTGTTTTTATTTTCACTTTTTCTTTCCACTTCTATGAGAAATTTGGGCTTGGGCTTCAGAAGACAGCAGGAGAGACATACATGCTGATTTCTCCCTCTCTTCTCATCAGAGGCAAGGAAATCAAATGCTTCCTCGATTTACATCCTGCTTAATCCTCCTGACATTAATTTACCTAAATCTGGGTACATGATTTGTTCAATTAGACCTGTACAGTATGCAAAATATGAGGGTTTGGCTAGGTCTCTTTGAAATAATGTAGTTTAATTTATCACTTATTTTTAAACATGGCCACCTGCTTTTCTCCTTCATCAGTGTTTATATGCATAGTTCTGGACTAGGCAAAAGAAGATCATTGCTAAGTAGTAAATTTGGACTTCAGTGATCCTTTTGGGTCCCTTTGAACTCAGGATATTCTGTGATTTTTTTTTTTAATTTCTTCTTGTTTCAGGAGTACCTTTTGTGCTTGACATGTTCAGCTCTGGAAATTTGGGTGCCTTAGCTGACACTACTATTCCCAGAAGGAAACCTTCAGGGAGATGAACAGCACGTATTTGGACATCTAAGACAAATGAAACAGGATTATATGAATTAAATGCACCCGTGAAGTTTTTCAAGTTCTTCATGTTTTTCATGAACATACAGATTTGGCTGTTGACATTGGCACAAGGTTTCATTTGAATTGCTGAGGATGGAAGAGTTTCTGACTGTGAGGCAGCTGAATCCCAGTTCAGTTTGAAGCTGGTGGCTGGATTCTTACAGATTTCCTTGTCATCAGGTTTCCATTTGCTGGACCTGGCACAGCAATTTTCAAGCATTGACGCTCGTGGCAACTCATGACAATTCATGTAAAACCTACTTTCAGCTTTGGGATGTGCAGTGCCATGAAACTGGACTGGATCTATCTAGATGATCTTTAAGGTCCTTTCCAACCAACACATTCTGTGATGATATCATCTGTGCAGTCTCAGAGTCACAACAGTACAAAAAGAAATTAAGACAGCACCCTGAATCCCCAGTGCTCCCAAAATTACAGAGGTACATAATTGTACAGCTTTTTGGTACTGGAAGACCAACTACTTTTCTTCAGTTCACATTAGCACTTATCAGTTGTCTAGATCTGGATCAATCTGTAGAAGTGAAATTACAGGGACATTAGGGAGGTAGTAAATCATGTTTATTACACCAGTGCCTAAGGCTGAGAAAGTACAAAGATCTCCCCAGAAGACACTGTACTCCCTGCTCCAAAAAAGCTCAGAGCTGGAGAAAAGCAGATGAATGTATTTGTAAAGTGCAGGTTGTAATTTGAGAGCAAGCACATAGTACCTTGGTGATGTAAGAGTCTGTTTGAGAATACAAACAGAAAGAGGAGAGAAAGAAGAGACACTGAAAAGAGGATTGTTGGAGTAACAGTCACAGGAGTGGATTGAAGCTGATGTAAGAGATTTTGAGCACAGGGGCTGGAACAACCAGCCAGTGAACATGGGTGAATATTGAGCCAGCACTGCAGAGTGGCTCTGGGGGTGGCTGTCACTCCTGCCTTGAGCTGCTCTCATGGCTTGCTTCTTTCTCATCTGAGAGCAGGTTCCCCCAGAAACGGGGATTGTTCTCAGTATAGTGTGTGCCAGAGCATCTATATTTAATATTTTCCCCCCAGTCTTCCTTTTTAAGCAGATTTAAGGAGTGAAACACACAGAGTACACAGAGGGCCATTTGCAATATTATGTTTAAAATACTGCTCCAGATCTGAAGTTTAGGAACCAAAGGTGGGTATCCACATGCTAAACTGGAGATGGTTTGAAATGAGATCTGGCTGCTCAACAGCTTCATTGATGAGATGTTTTGATAGCCCCTTGTTTCTTCACGTATCAGCTCTAGGCTACCTCAGGATTTGATCTGTGCTGAGGGGGTTCTGTAACACACTGAGCTCTCTGTCAGTTTCTTCCATCTGTTCAGGCAGGGATTAGAATTTGCCTCGAGGAATCCCCATTTTCTTTTTATAGCTTCACACTGATTCACTATGGGAAGGGGTCAGTTATGAGGAATGTTGCAGGCTCCAAACTACATCCTGCTCATCTGCACACCTACAGCTTCCACTCATTAGTAAAAAAAGACTAACATGCATGCAGGAGGGTTATTTGGTTCTGTTCCTGTTATTAGACCTGCATGACTTGGTATTACTCAGAAATAGTTTCTGGCTTTTGGATGCCTGTTATTATCATTAGAGGTCTTTACTACTCTTTGTAGGAAGAGGCAGGCTTCAGATGAAAAATAATTTTCCATATCAAGTTCTACTGTTCCCTTTCCAGTTATGTCTAAACATGACAGCTGGAACAAAAAAAGCCAGTTGCCTTTCTTTGTATGTGCAGGTAATTTGTAGCTGAGTTCTGTCCAAGATTACAAATATACCAAAAAATGTGGAAGTTTTTCTGACCTATTTCTTTGATCCAATTCCCATCCCCCAAAAGGAAATCAAGCAATCTAATCCTGCAATAAAAACCATAAGGAACAAAGGATTATTTTAATGCTTTTTTTTTTTTAAAGTATACTTACTTCAAAACTCCAGGTGTAGTTGATCCAGCTGGGGGTAGGAGAATGCAGTGGATGAGCCCATCTTAGTGTCCCTTCCAGTTCTGTTTTATCTGATAATATGACTGGGAAAAGGATAATTATCAGCAATATCCAGTGTGAACACAGGAGCAGATTTGGAGTGCTGCCTGATTGCAAGATATTTGTCTGACACTCATTGTCATTGCATGAGAATGCTTTACTAAGCATTGAAAATATTCCATTACATGGACCATCTCTGGCAAAAATACACTGTCTGATGTTTTGTGCTCTGTATAAATGCCAAGTGTTTAACACATGGACATGCAATTCTACCAGCTGAAAACACTAAAACATATAAAATCTTGATTCTTATTTGCAACAGAAATAAAAGAATCTT
This sequence comes from Lonchura striata, assembly GCF_050655825.1. NCBI lineage: Eukaryota > Metazoa > Chordata > Aves > Passeriformes > Estrildidae > Lonchura > Lonchura striata. The sequence goes on from NC_140741.1 coordinate 70,519,750, forward strand.
TCTGTCTTAAGATTCTTTAATGTAAGCATTTTCGGTATGGATGAACAACGACAAAGGGTATTTTTTTCTTTTCAAAAATAGATAACAACCTTAGGACTAATGAGACTGATCTTTTTATACAAATGCAGATCCTGTTCTGGCACCTGAACAGCTGAGTAGGAGGCAAGAGTATATTTAAAGACTAGATACCACACAGAGCAGATTCCTGTTTGGTTCTTGTACTGGTTTATACTCAGTTCTCAGCACTTCAGATTATATTTTCCAAACACTTTACTTCTCTCTATTTACTTCATCAAAGTCATTCAAGTCTGGATTTTAAACCTGTGTTTCTACCAAGTTGTCTGGAAGCAGATTCATTTACCTAATGTAAAGGTTAGACTCAGCACACAGATTAAGGCACCTAAATTTAGGTGTCTGATCTGTGAGGTGGCTGCGGAAGCTCTGGCGTGGCCAGGAGGCACCAGGGCTCGATAGCTTGAGAGGGCTCCAGCCTCACTCACTGGTGGTCAGATCTCAGCAAGTACTTATGGAGCAATTTCCCAGCGTATCAATGAAAGTCTGGAGAGTGGGCCTTAGGGTGGCATCAGTCCAGTCACCTGTAAGGGTTGTATCATGAGCTGCCTCATGCCCTCAAGCCCTTTGAGTGCCCTCCAGCCCCCAGAATGGAGCCCTGACACCTGGTTTACACATAGGCACATACACTGTGGACATAAGGACCTTAACCTAAGGTTAAGTGAGATCCATCCCACCCAAAGGCGGTACCAGAGGAAGGGATCCTCTCAGTGGACTTCATGCAGGAACCAGGCTGTAGAACAGAGTTCAGAACTCAGGATAAGCAATCTCACAAAAGCAGTGGTTAGATTACACCTGTGGCCCCATTTGCCTACAGCTTGCCTGGAGCCTCTGCATATACCAGGCTCTTCCCAGCTCTCCCACAAAGTCTAGACAGGAAGAAAAAAAGATTTCTTTATGGACAATAAGGGTGTGGGGGTGTGGCCAAAATTCCTTCTTCCCATGGAAAAGACCTGGGGTTGACTGATACATGATTATCCTTTTCTATCTCAATGCAGCTGTTTCATAACAAAATTATCAAGAAAAGGCTGATGCAGCTTGTGTGACAGATTTTCCTGACTGTGTGGAAAGTCCAGGATGTATTTTAGGTGACGCATTTTGTGTCATTTAATTAACTGATACTGTAGCTATGTTTGCCCTGCCAGAGGATTTCTAAACTTTTTGTACCAACTAATTTTAGTTGAGAGACAGTACAATGAACTTACTCAATTTTCTTCATTTTCTCAAATTCAGATTTCACCCTTTATCTTAACTGAAGCAGCAGCAGCACTGTGTATTTTCCATTACGTCCTCCCCTGTTTCTAATAAAAATTCAACTATGGGTCAAATCCTTGGCTGGAAAGAGTCTATACAGTCCAGGATCTCCTTTGTATAAAAAAAGTTACAAAAACAGGATGTATTTTATTTGACTAGATTGAACTTAATGGTCATGGGTCGTTTTCATTTAAGACACACTTTTTTTCTCATGGTTTTCAAATGTATTTTGTTTCTTAAACGACATCAAGAATAAAATGTATTTCTCTCAATTTTTTTTTTCTTAAGGATCTCAAGGCACTTTGCTGGCAGTAATTTGCTGAATATTGCAGTCTCCCTATATAGTGAATATGTCACTACTGGCCTTATCTGCTTTCTCAGCTTTCAGGCTTATTTCCCTCCAGTGGGAGGGAAGACCTGGGTGCTTTCCAATCTAGAATTCTTAAGAGGACAGAAATACCATATATTTTTATGTACTTTTTTCTTCTTTTTTAATCACTTGTATTTTTCTTCACTTGTCTTCCCAAACTGAAAGTTTGGTAATGAATTCTTCTTTTATTTCACTGGAATATTATTCTTTCCCCTTGTATTTAACTACTCCTCAGCAAGTCTCCAGTTTGCCCTTTTCCATTCATTCCCTCTGGAAGGGTTTTCAAGTGTTGAAAGTTCAGCTCAGGCAGATTTCATAATAAGAACTCAAGGAAAATAATATAATCTTGCTTTAAAACACTTCCTTCCTCTGTTTTGCTGATGAATTATAACAATTCACAATACCATCTGGCCAGCAAGTGGTACAGAACTTATTTCATTGTTTTAACTGTATTTGTTTCCTTTGGTCATAGAGCCCATAACATGAGGATTCTCCTGCTGCTATTATGTGATCAGATCCAGAGTACAATATGAGATCAAGATGTGCCCAGATGTCTGGAAATGGGCTAGAAATAACCCTGGCAAATGATCTGTAGACTTACATGGAATTAGGACATTAGTGTTGTGATGGAGAGCAAAATGCACATCTGAATTTTCCAGGTTGATCCATTTTCTAAAATCAAACAAAAATCTGAAGAGAAATCTGACTTTCTCTTTCTTGGGGGGATTTTGTAGAAAATTCTTAAGCTTACAGACTGAATTGAAAAGGAGAAAGGAACCTGATTTTTTAAATCCAATTTTGACATAATTCTGAATAATGGAAATAGAACCGGACAAGACATTTTGAAGAACTTTCTACAATTCCAGTTTTGAGGAATCTCACAGAACAGTTAATGAAGTTGAGTAGTACTCAACCTCAAGTCTAGGAAGGACAGCCTCTATCCCAAAACCTAACCAACAAACTAAACATATTCCAGCTCTAAACTTGATCACACGTGGATTGGGAGCATTAATGGTAATACAGAGGGGAAGTACCACATGTGAGCCTCTCCCAGATCACCTGCAGCACTCAGTGCATGAGGGGAATGAGACCTCAGGGTTTTTAGGTCTTCCCTCCAAGCACATTTGCAGCACTCGTGAGTATCAGTACATAATTTGAGGCCTGATTCAGTGTGGATCACAAGGTGGTGCAATTTCAGTGAAACTACTGCTTCTTATCCTACAGCTGTTAATTTAATTCACTTGTGTAATTTTGAAAGACTGTGAAAATGAAGAATTATGCAAAAAAATCTCTAGAGACTATGAATGTTCTTACAGCCCTTACCAGAAGGTGAATGTTATGGTGTAAAGGTACAGAGCACTCAGCAGCAGGAATTCACTGTCTGTCCCATGAGCAGGTGCCAATCCTCAGGGTCAACGCTGCTCCACACAACCTTGCTGACAAGTGCCATGCCTCGTGTTGATTGTTTGATATAGATCTTTTGATCACCAGCTTTTTCATATAAGCCGTGGCCAGACAATAAAAGGCAAAGGTCAGTGCCACATTAATGACAGAGGGCATAAAGGTCTTAGAATTTATTTTTAGTTCACCAAACCATTCTAGTCCTGAGGTTTAGAATATTTAAAACAAACATTGCTATATACCCAACTCATGGTATTTTCTCCCATGTTGCCTCAGTTCCACAGGCTCATGTCAGTTCCATGTGAACTACAGCATATTACAAATTTATGTAGTATTCTTTTAATTTTTACACTGAAGGATTTCAAATGGAACCTAACATAATTAGATTACATGTAATCTCTTCCCATTTTGATCCTATTCTCAAGAGTGTTTGCAAAGGAGCTTACTTGAGTCTTAAATGTACAACTTGAAATCACTCTGACGGAGATGAATGAGAGCAGCGTGCTCTTAGGAAAACATCCCAATGTGCAGGACAAAGCCTCATGGCTTTATTCAGTGAAATAGGTGTCTCCATGGGCAGTGTCTGCTTCAAAATCCTCGACACACAATTTTTTAAACTTCTGCACAAAACCTGTAGCAAGTTGATTCAGAGTATTTCTTTATCCATTTGTCTCCTGAATCAACATGGACTCCTATTAATACCTGCTTGTCTCAGGGCTTCCACAGAGCTGTGTGGTTTCTATTCAGATGTCAGCCACCGAGATAAACTGCAGTTCAGAAGGGTTTTCAAAGAGCCATCACCTTCCCAGGAGTACATTAAAAGGGATTATGCATTGCCAGACAGCAAGTCTTGTCAGGTCAGGGCAAAACAACATTTTAAGCCGATTGGCTCATATATCTCAAGGTATGTGTGTCCTTGCACAAATTCACTTTCCCCTCAACCCAGTATTTAAGAAAATCCACTTTTCATGATGTTGACTGATCTGAAGTGTGGTCAGATTGAATCCTGATTATTATATTGAGGTTACCAAAGGAAAAATATCTCCAGATGTGATAGTAAATTATTGGATTGTAAGGAAACTTTGAGGAAAACATCCTGTTATTTGGTAAAGCTTCAGAAAGCTCTTCCTTGCATAAAAAGGATAAAGCATGTTTACACTTCAGATGTACTTGCTGAAAGTTTGGGAAGCTTCATCCTGCTTTACAGCCTCAAGCTGGCTTTGTTTGCCAAAGGTGAGGGGTGCCTTTATTAACGATGTGGCTGTGTGCAGGGTTCCTTACAGGATGAAACGGGGTACCTGATGTAAACATCAGCCTCAGCAAGATCTGTGAGCACACCTTCTTCACCAGCCAGGAACCTGAGTAACCTCATGTCCCTGTGTTTGGGAAATGCAGTAGTGGCCCTTCCCTGGGAAATGAACTCTGTTCCTTATGGGTGTGAAACAGCTTGAGAGAGCATGCCCACCCTCTCGTTGGCTTGTTTCACTCTACAGTTGCCATATGGGCTTAGTTAGGGAAAAGATAAGTGCGACAGGACTTCCACTTCCCTGGCAAGCTATTTCTGCAGTTAAGGCTTTGTAGGAAACCTCCACGCTGCTTTACCCCGAACAGGAGGGCTGACCGAACACAGATGGCTCCAGGCAGAGGGGGAAGAATGTGTTTAAATGTAAAGCCCAACTTACATCCCCCACTTCACGTTGTGCTACATAAATTCTACACGAAGCTGAGCTGGGGAAAGACTCTAAATATCACATTGCTGGAAAAAAATTATTTTGATCTTTCACAAGGAGCTTTACCTGAACGAACTGAATATATTTCTGCTCCATCAGTCATTCAGAATTGTCTTCCTGCTGGTTTCAGCAGCAAATGGAAAAGGTCATAAAGATTTAACTTTTGTGCTACATTACACAAATAATTACACCTTTTTCAGGATACACTAGCACAGCACAGGGTTTTGAAACATTTTATTACAGGCTCTTGTTTTCATTCGCTTCATGAAAATGATTCCCTTTGAGGCTTTTCGATTTGTTGGTGTCTCAGAAATGATTCTATTTCTGTTAACTTTGAGTTACTTTTGACATTCTGGTGGTTATGCGTGAGTGATAGTAAACTTTAATAGTGACTGCGTTCTGAACGCTGACTCTATAAATACTGTCATGAGAGTCCTGGTTCCTTGTCTAACTGTAACTCTACATCAGATCCGCACTTTACAAGAATGTATCTTTCAGTGACTCTCCTGGAAAATCACAATAAGGCGTGCAAAAGAGAAGCTGACGTTTTGTTGCATCATTGCCAATAAGACCTAATCTTCTGTCTTCTCTCTTCTTTTTCTTCCTCTGTTTTATGCTCTACTTTTCCTTGATTTGAAAGCTGTATGATTTGATATAGTTTTCCCCTCTTTTTCACCAAATCCCTTTGCCTTCTGCTGTGGGAGCAGGATGAAATCCTGTTAACAAGAATCTAAAACTCAGGTTCAGGCAAATACCCCAATTCATATTTTAAAGCCCATCCTGTGCTTCGGTTTAGATACAGCCACACATTCTCCTCAGCCAGGCTTTCTGAGTTTCGCACAGATAATTGTGCACAGTCTATGTACTCAATGTAAAAAAGGATCTCTGGGAATTTCTGTAACACAGGAGATACAGGTAAGTGATATGTTTTTGGTGTTGTGATGTTTCTCAGTGCACTGAAAAACTACTTGGTATTAAGGAGACCTTTAAAAAAGGGGTTTTGTACTGTGTAAGTGTTTTTCATAGAAAAAGAATCTTGAAACTTAAATCAACATATAAAAGGAGAAAGATAAAGACATGAGAGAATATTGAAGTAACAGAATAAGACAGAAGGAGGTGAATGGGAAAAAGGCAAGAAAATGCTAGAGGAGACAGAAAATTTGGGGGAAAAAGGAAGGAGAATTAAGAAAATCTGTCTTGACAGACAGAGGGGATAGAAATAGCCCCTTTCATCAGGCAGCAAGCATTCAAGTCTGATTCCCATGGCAGAAGCTACCAAAAGCAGGAAGAGAGGCCTGAATGGGTGAAACCTGAACCAAACAAACCAGCAGGGCCTGTGGACAATAGGACTGGCTGAGGGCAAAGTGAACAATCCCAACCAAAAGGAAAACACTCCTTTAAGCAGCCAGAAATAGTGAAGCAAAGGGCAAACCCTCCTACTCCAAATCCCACCCGACTCTTGCTTTTAACACAGTCCTTCCTATGTAATGCAGAGTCTCCATGTGGGCTGATGCTTCCGTGTGTGTACAGGCAAACCTCTGCCTAAATCATCAGCTCTGCAGAGCTCCTGGAAATGGCAATGGCAGGATCAGGCAAGGGATGGGCTGGAAATAACACCTGAAACCCACCACTTTCATTCTGGGGAAAACAAATAAAAGCAAACTCAGCAGGTGGTATAGCAGCTGAGTACATTGAAGCTTATAAAATACTGAAGTTTTGGAGCAGCTTTTTTTGGGAATGAAGAAGGGGCAGGGCCACTCTCATCTATTAAAAAAAGGCTTGTGGTCTTCCTGAAGAAATTGATAAAGAATTTAATCACTCTGGATCTGCTGTAAATTTTGCCGAGTTCTAGCTGATCTGTGTTTAATAAATGAAAATGAGATGAATTTATTACTCATATTGCAAATTTTCTCCTGGTTGTAATGTTGATCCCTCATTCTATACCTTTTGTACAGCTCCAGGGCCCGGAGTTGTTACTCAGAGGCATGTCACACTAAGTGGGTGCCTTATCCAGCATGTGGGATGCCACCTCAGAGCTCCTGGTACCCCTCAGAATTCTGTATCCCACAGGCACCAGGGACTCTCCTCCTCTCACTTGGCTGCAGGTGTAGCCCTGAGCTGTGCCCTGCTCCTTCATGTTAAAGTCATGATGTTCTCCTGCTGCATTGCCCCAAAAGACTCCAAAAATAACTTCTCTTGCAGAAAGAAGGAACAATTAAACATTTTCTCTTCCTTTACTTCCCTTGGCTAGGGCATGGAGGGAAGTCAAAGCAGAGGGAAAGTGCCTGGCTGGGAACTGTGCTGCTGGGAAGTATTTGGGAAGCCTCTCTCTATCCTTGGGGAGCACCAAGAGAGTTTGGAGTCATCATCTGTCCTCATCCATGACTGGAACAGGAGAGGTTCTCCACTTCCATTCTATGATGGGAAGCTGTGTTCTATCCATCTCCATTTCTAAATCCTGCTTGTTTTCCAGGTTCCTGATCTTACGCATTGAGGATCTACCAGTTATGTGAGTGACCCCTGTCCCTCCTGGCCTGGGGCGGTTTGGACATAACATCATCCCTTCTACTGTGCCTAGGGGCTTCTCCACAGGAAACTGGAACAGCATTTATCCTCTAAGAGCTTCCTGTGGTAGTCATTCCTCTTCTCAACTCACACACCCATGCTGCTAGGGCAGAGGTGGGTTTTCCCTCCCAGCTCCTCATGTCTTCTCCATGCAGGTAAAACCACAGGTTACCTGGTGGAGTGTCTCCTCTTCTCTCGAGCAGGGGGATGCCTGCTCCTAATAGCACAGACTCTGGTCTCTACTGGTAGGACATGGAAAATTTCCTCTTTAAGCTCCTCAAAGAGTTTGTGTTGGCCCTCTTTAATTTCCTCTCTTAAATTCCAGAAATCCTCCGTCAGTCTTTCCATGGGTGAGATGTAGGCCCATAATGGGGCGGAGATAGTTTCTTCATGTGTCTGGAGTCTGCCAAACCAGAATGCCCACTTCTTCTTCTCCCTCCTTCCATGCCAACACTCCCAATGACTTGGCACATGACATGTTTTGTGTACACTGGACGCTGTCTGGATTATTAGGGAATTGTTTGTTATCTGAAAAGACTACTCCAGCACAGCTAATTCTCTCAGGCATCAGGTACTTTCCAAGTGTTCCTCTTGTCATGGCACACTGAAAAGTCTTCCTTGCAAAGGTATTTCCCCCTCACACTTTGCAAGAGTTGCCTTCAGAGGCTGGGAGTTCCTGGTCTTTTCCTGATCCTCTGGCCAATACCCACATCCCAGAACAGGGATTCCAGTTGCTTGGCTTCATTGCCATTCAGTGCTGCACTGTTGGTATCAATAAGTCTTGCCAAATATTCGGTGATTTAAGTGGAAATAATCTTAAAAGAAATAATTAAAATCACTTCCAAAAGGATAAATTACTGGAAATTATATCACTTTCATAATTATTAAAAAATATTTTAATTAATCAAAAGCAGTGTATTAGTCTCAAGCAGTGTAATTTTCCACTTTAGCTAACATGCTGCTAAGTTTCTTTTGACAGACTTATTGTTAGATCACTGAAACTTTCAGTTTTGCTAGACTAACCCTGATAAGCTTCAATGAGGAAACAGAGGAAAGCTGGACACCAAGGATCCAAAATTTATTGCTCTCCAAGGACATATTGGAGTAACCAGAAGAGCCTAACAAAGACATTACAGCCCAAGCACTGTAGATTGTGTTAGGGAAAAATTGATAAAAAGGCTGAGAAATGCGGACTAATTAGCACTAGAAGCAAGAAACCAATAACTAATAAAATAGTAATTAATGAAGAGAATTATGCAATTTAGAACCAATAAACAGTAATTTGTTTGCTGAAAACGTGTGAGTGAAAAGTTTTGGAAATTGAGTGCATATGGCTGGAGTTATCTCTATGCACTCCAGCTGGGAATAAAGTAATGCCTACTCCCCAATACTGGAAAATAAAGAGTGTGGGAGTTTGATTTATCCCGATGTTTTGGGTGTCATACTAAGAAGCCCGGAACTGCACACAGGAGAATGGGTGTCCATACTGAGAGCCTTGGCCGCTCACGCAGCACAGCCAAGGAGGCTCTGAGGGCACCGGGCTCGTTTTGTCTTTCCCACCCTTCTCCCCACGGCCGCCCCCGGCCCCGGCCCAAGATGGCGGCGGCGGCGGGTCAGCCCTGTGGGAGGGGCGGGGGCGGGCAGGGTTTCCATAGCGGCGGTGTCACACCGGGGCACTTCCTGGTCGGAGGCTGCCGGTCCCGGGGCAGCGAGCACGGACGCGCCGCTGGGGAAGGCGGCGGAGGGAGGCCCCCGGGAAGAGGAGGAAGCCGAGCAAAGGTAGGGACAAGCTGGGACTTTGCTCCGGCCATTGTGCGGCCCCGGGGTGGCCGGCTGGACCCGTCCATTGCGGGGCTGCGGGGGGGCCGCGCGTGTGTGTGTGGAGGTGCCGCGCCGGACCCTCCATTGAAGCGGGCGGGTTCCTCCCGGCTGAGGGGAGGCGGGCGCTACCATCCTCCCCCGGGGGAGGGCGCACCCCCTGCGAGGCCGGAGAGGTGGAAGTGGCGGGAGCCGGCTCCCGCAGGGTACTGGGGTGTTGGGACTGTTCCATTCCCAGCGGAGGGGGGTGTGTGTGTGGTTTTGGAGGCTCCCTGCTCTTTCTGCTGGGGAGGGGGCGGCGGGACGCGACGGAGCCGGGAGTGCCAGGGGGAAGCCCTGTGGAGATGCCCCTGGTCCCGTTGTAAGGTTGGAGTGAGGTGTGGCCGCAGTCAGAGCGGGGCTGGGGGGCCTGTGCGTGTGGGTGTGTGCTTGAGGGAGTCACGGCTGTAGGTCCGGCACTTGCGGCCTCCTTGAGGCCCCCCTGTTCTGGCCATGTGGGAGGCGACAGTGCCGCCCTCGTCAGGAGTAGGGAGGATTTCCATGGCTGAACCCTTTAATGTGACTTTCTGGCACCGCTGCTCTCTCCGTACCTGCTCCCTCCTGTGCTTTTTGTAATACTTCAGGTATGTGGTGGAAAGTGCCAGGCTGGCAGCGGTGGGCTGGGAGAGAGGGCGTCCCTCAGGCTGTGCTCTGGTCTCCATGGCTCTCTCCCAGCCCTCATTCTCCGCTGGCACTGCTAGCAAAGAGCCAGTTATTATCAGGTGTTCCAGGTTCTTTCTGTGGCGTGCATGGCTGCCTGTAGAAAACCACCGAAGCCACGGACCTGCCAGTTGAACGAGAGTCAAGTGGTGACTTAAAAGTCACTGCCTCCAAACTCCTGTACCAGTTGTTCACCCTCATATGCTGGAGAATAACTTTCTTTGTGCCTTTTGCTGCTTGGAGGAGGCAGCTGCACTGAAAACTGGCGGTGAGGGAAGCTGGTTTTCAGCTTTCACTGAACTACAGTGGAGTGAAAACAAATCCACATCTACCCTGTTCACAACAAATGTATCTTGTGGAGGATAATTTCAATTAGGATAATTACATTAAATAATTGTTTTCTATGGTTTCTTAGCTTGCTGCGTGCCCCGCAGTCTAGAGCTGCTGTGTGACAGTCGAAACTCCAGCTCTACCAGAAGTGTGTGTATTAAACACAGCGGCCAATCGGCAGTGCCTGAAACTAAAGGCGATTTGCTTCAACGCTTTGTAGTGTAAATATTCCTGCTATGAACAAAGGAGGGTGTGTCGTTGGGCTTGTTTCATTTGTACTTCCATGTGCTTCCTCATCTGTGGCCAGTCAGTGATTCTGTGTAGTTTCTGAAACAGTAGCAATTGCACTTTGTCTGAATTGTGCATTTGCGCTGTCTTGGGCATTTTACTGAGCTGGGGTGCTCAGAGGCTTGGTGCTATATTAGGCATTTTTGTTACATTCTTTTTGATAACTGTGCTCTGAAGTGACTTAGTTTTACTCCTTTTAAATTTTTGTAGTTTCTGATTATAACTTTTAAGTTAATTTAGCTGAGATGCAGTGTAAAATAAGTATTTAGTAGAACTGCCTTTTAACCCGCTGTTCCTCTGCCCTCTGATTATACAGCACAGAAACCACCAATTTCAGACTTAATGTTTTGCTAGCCAGCTATCTGTGCAAATCTAAAACATAGTGCTGCTGAAATCTGGTTTTCTGTGAGGGGCCATAATGCTTGGTTTAAAGAAGATGGTAAATGACACTAAAATACTGATTTGTGCAAGGCAGGCTCTTTTTAGACTGTTTTGTCTTTGTGTGTTTATGCAGGGCAGTTGCATGCTGCTCCTGTGATTCCTGGTTCTTGGGAACTGGGGGTATAAATTCTTGCTGTTAACTCCTTAGTTAAACAGATAGTACAGTAACACAGACAGGCTAGACCAGAATCTTTAACTGCCAAATTAAAGGTAAATCTCTTCTCTGGCTAGAGTCATACTGCATAGAAGTACAATATGCTGTAATTTGCTTGAAATCTGGCTCCTGCTAATGATCCTGAAACAGAGTATTGGGTAAAAAAGAGACCTGGCACCAGCTATGGAAACAGGTAATTGAATGTATTATGAGTGTGTGTGAATTTGAAGTTGCAAAGAGCTTTGCTCGTTGCAGATACTCCTGTCAAATCTCAGCTAAAATGCTAGTAGTTTCACAGCTACTGTAGGTGATACTCTCAAGAGCGAGTGAGTAGATGTGTCTCACTAGAGGAAATATTAGGTGGAATACAATGGTTAGCTCTTGAGAAAAAGACAAAGATCAAAGGTATGTGTGGGTGGATTGGTGGTTTGTTATTTTATTTTTTATTTTTATTATAGCCTTGTTGATTGCAAGGGAAAGCAGAAAGAGTGTCAGGTACTGTTTTGAATTAAATGTTTTTCCAAGATGGTGTCTTCTAGAAAGACACTGAACAAGTAATATACACTGAACAGACTTTATTTCTGTTTTGTATTAGTTGGTAGTATTTCTGTACAGGAGAGAGCCCTGCAGACATTGAAATAAATCAGGTTGGCTGAGAAAGCAAAGTTTAGTTTCAGTTTAGTTTCTAACACACATCCCTAGGTAAAGGTGTTGCTATTGCAGTGCAATAGAAAACAGAGACTGACTGCTATTTGGTAGTGTTTACTTTCAGTACTGCTTGCTATGGCTGTACTCAAAATTACAGATGAAAGACAAAACTTTCCTTTTTTAATAAAAATTATTTTAATAAAAATTATTTACAAGGGAAATGATACAAAACACACACGTAGTGTTATTTCAGAGAACAGCTGAATTTACCAGAAGTCTGCACTGTGTGCTAAACAGATGCTAGCAACAGCTAAACAAAATATTTGGACACTGAAGGCAATACAGGAGCAGCACTTTGTGGCTGGGAGTCGGAGGTCAGGTCGCTCCGGTGCACTGGAACATTCACTTTCCACACGTTTGGGTAGAACAGAGCTTCTGTATCATCCCCATCTCATTTCCTCAGTGTTACGTGACAAGACTTTTATAAGCCATGAGGCTGCATAATTAAGCTATTATTAGCCTTAAGTGGTTTTCAGAGCTGCTGTTTTGTTTTTTCCTAATGAACAGCCTTTTCCTGTACATACACACAATAAAATGTCATGTAACACGATGTCTCAGAGGCAAAGTATTGTTAGTTCATATTTACAAAACTAAGCTGAGATAATGCCTTAAGAAAATCAAGTTGAATGGGAGACTCTGGTCTTCCAGTTGATTTATGCATAAGATTCAAGAAGAACTTGGGCCACAAGGTAGTGTCAAAAGTGCTTTGGACCTAGTTTGAGTGATATCTGATCCATTTGATGTTCTTAACATAACAGGTGTTATTGGCCCAGTAAATAATTAAATGTCATGGAAGTTATATTTGCTAATTTTGAAACCAGTAATCAAGAGGAAGTTGACAAGGCTGCAGTTCTAATGATGTTTTAACAGACACTTCATTTTTGTTTGGGCTGTGTGTGCTTAAATATTTAATTTAGTAGACGTTCATAGAAAATTGACAGGACCTGCAGTTCAAACTGTTCTTCATTGATGCAGCACCTCATGGCTTTGTGTTCATCTCTGCTTATTTAGAATGTTTGTGCGTGGATTCTCTCAGCTGCTTTCTTTCCCTATTGAGTCTCTTCCCTGTGTTACTTTTTCAGTGAAAAAAAGTTGGTTGTAATTTTCAATCTGCAGCTTTACCAAAGGCTTCCTTTTTGGCAGCTGGTTTTCTTTTTTTCATGGTGTGTGTGGCTTTGATGTTTATTTTAATTTTTAAACTGTTGTAGCAGTTGATAGAGGAACCTTCTTGAGGTGTCCTGTGGTAGTTCCTGTACTAACTTGCTATGTGCTGTATATATGTAAACAGTAGGTGAAGTCATAATTTAGGAAAAGTTAAATCTGTTATGTCTTTTTGCATTTTACTTTGGGTATTTTTGAGCGTGAAGAGATCAGGAGAGTTGAGACTTGAAATCTGAGTCAGCACAAGATATCTGGCTGGATTAGCACAGGAGGTGAGATTCAGCAGGTTCTAATTTGTTGTGAAAAGAAGAAATATATCACATAATATTCCTTAATTTACAGATAATCTCCATTTATGCAGGTATTAAAAGAAAACTCTATTGCTTAGTAGATATGTTGGATTTCTTCTTTTCATCTGAGCTGTGAGTGAAGTTTCTTTCATTTAACTGTTCTATCAGACTTGGATAAACTTGCTTTTAGCAGCAGGAGGGAGATTATATAATAAATTTTTCAAAATGTACTTGCCGTGCTGTTATTGTTGGAGATTAAGTCCTCTATATTTGCCTTCAGGAAGGGCCAGGCTTACTGTTAATATATTCGTATCTGCCCTACTTGGGTATCTTTTTCTGAAATTGATGAGGAATTGATGGAACTGTAGGTTTATAGTTGCTAGAAATGGTAACTTTTTCAGGTTTTGTTTCTGAGAAGGAAATGTTTGATGTCAGTGCCAACCTGTGCTTGTTTAGTCGTCTTAATTGCATTTCTTGTGCTTTAAAAAGTGGGTTTTTTTACATTGTTTTGCCAGCTGAGGTTGCTGAAGGAAAATACTACTTAGGAATTTTCAGTTACTATATCCATGTTGTAGTCTTGTACTTTTAACTTTTTAACTGCTCCCAAGAGATTACGAACATATTTTATAGCGCTTCTTTTTCAAAGTACATACACAAGTTTATAATGTGATTGTTGGAGGAAGGTGCACATTTTGAGTAAATAGACAAATACATCCATAAGCAGTAAAGTTCCCCAGTCATAACAAACATATGTTTTCCTTTTTTTAAAAATCAAACAGGATGAAAAGAGAGTAGGAAAGACAGTTTATATGTAAACATATATTATAGTGATTTGAAGTTGAAAAAATTACTTGTTTTTTTATTTTCTTCCAACCTTCAGGACATGTATACCTCTGAGAAACCTTCTCCAACAAAATACCTTGCTTCAAGACCTGTCTTGGATTATATACAAAGAAGCTTCCAGTCATGAGTAAGTAGATTTCTTTCTTTAAGAAAAATGAAACCCTTAGGTTGTAGTTTAGAAGAACAGTACTTTTGTAGTAGGTTTTGGGAGGTGGTTGTGCTTTGAAAATATATACATACTGAGTTTTGTGTCTTTGGTCCTGTAAAAATAACCAAATAAAACTGAGATTTGGCAGATGCCATTTGTAATTTGCAAATTTTCGATCAATGTGTGCTCTGTAAGACTTCTCTTAGTCTGGTCTCCTTTTCAAGAAGTTGAGTTCTGTAACAAGATGGTGTTTGTTTCATTCGGTATAAATAAAACATGTAACTCAGAGGGAAAAATGCCTTGGGTTTGCAAAGAATTCCAAAATTTGTGACTGCCTAGTAACTTAAAATAACTGATAAAAATCCAAAATAAAATCAGTGGAGTTCATTTTATAGGAAAAAAATTAAATACATTAGTCAAATTCCAAAAGGTTTGATCCCAGAGGAATTCTGGCATGTATTGGAATGATCCGAGCTGCAGAAAACTGTGACTTAATGTCTGTTATGGTGGAAAAAGCCAGATGAAAGACACGGAAATTTTGCTTTAGGTCATATCTGATGGGTAAGATAACCTCTTTTTAGTGAACTCTTCAGTATTTGAAGGTCTTATAAGTTTTGCAGATGTGAGACTTTTTCACATAGCTTTTGTCAGCAATGTTACTTGGCCTTGTCTCATGTAGAAATAAGGATAAAACTTAATATGCACAGGAACTATATTTGTAATGCAGCTCATCTTCAACACAACTGTACTGAACATGCTGAAGGAAAAGCATCTTGTTCATAGGATAATTATATCCTTTCTTAGTAAAATAAGACCATTTGGGTTTCTGGGAGGAAATAAGTAAAGAAAATTGTTGGTTAAATTTCTTGTCAAACTAAATGAAAAATGATTATTCTTGACATTTGGAAATTAAAAAAAATGATGAAGGAATGCTTGCTAAATGCAGCAGAGGAAAAATTACACCAAAAAAAGGCTTGAAGGAGTTTCTGAGCTATAGGGTTCATGGGTTCATGCTGGTGTAGATGGAACGATTTTAGTTTTTATGGGCATTTATTTCTATTTTTATATTGCTATTCACACTTGTTTACTTTCTGATGTTTAAAATATTTGCTGCATTGCATAGAGGACAATTTTCCAGGCAGTAATTCAAACATCCTGATTTGTCATACATTGTATGTGACTCTTCATTTATAGAGCTTTTCATGCTTTTCATTGCCTTGTGTGCATGCTTTCATTGCCTTACACATAACAAATAACTGACTCACAGCTGCTGTGTTCAATGTGACTTCCAGGGTGCTGCTGTGCTGATGTTGGTTTGGGTACAGCGCATGCAGACAGTGCTAGAGCAAAACACCCTTGGTTTCGGTCAGATTTTGATCTGATTCCAGGCTGGAGGGTTCAGCTGTTATTAGGAAGAATGAAGACCCTTATTCAAATGCAAGACAACATTTTGGCAGTACTTTTTCTGGTACATCAGTAATGGTGTTCTTCAGTGCAGGATGCCACATTCTTGTGGTAGAGTGGATGCTGAAGCCTGTGCTGTGATGGGCTTCAAGGGCACAACACAAAGTGCCACTCTGTAAAAATATGATTTAGAGAAGATTAGATGTTTTATATTTGGCTGATGTTGAATTTCTTAGTTTATGGTTTGTTTGAGAGAAACTTGAACTCTAAGCACAGTCCTTAGTTTTATGCTCCTCTTTCCTAAATATCTCAGTCAATAAGGTAAGTACCATATCTTATGAAGCTGCATTTATTTGCATAGTTCTGCATATGTGTGCTTATTCACAAAATCTGTGGGCACCTAGAATAGCTAGATGTATTAAAAATGGTGGGAGTCTCTAGGATAAAGTGTGCATCATCTAGTGTCATTCAAACAAAAAAAATCTATCTAAAATGAGGTAATCTCAACCTTCAGAAGGTCACTAAAAGCTGCAGAATGCGGTTATGTGCAGGCTATGTGATTGAAGCCTGTTTATTTTCTTGTGCTGTACTTAGTACAGTATATAGATTCAGTATATATTACCATTTTGTGGCACTTCAGCTTTGTGAAGGGCTGTGCTAGATGTCAAGTCCTAAAATGATTAAATCCTTTTTCTTATATCTGTCCTAAATTTCTTTACAGCCAGATCATATCTGTTTGGGTTTTTTGCCAACTTTATTCACTAGCTTACGTCATTTTTACCATATAATATTTCTTACCATAAAATTTGTTACACAGAGCTTATTATTTTATTTAAATGCCTTGTGGAAGTAAATCTGTTAATATGCTGGTACTTACGAAGCACACACATGCTTATTTTTAAGCCATTGATCAGTTTTGAAAATGAATGAGAGAACTGCTTTTTTGTTTAACATTTTGGATAGTTACCAGGTGTGTAAGTGGCTGCTTTGGATCCTGTTGTACTAGATCTTTCCCTGTACTTGGGAGGGGCACTGACAGAATTGCAGAGTTCACCATTTGTGGTGGTAGTTTGTAGTTGGACAATACAAAAAATCTGTTAAAACTGAGGCAGTCACTGTTAAGGCTTTTATTTCTATGGAATAGCTTTGTAAATGTCTATTTTCACAATAAGTGTAAGACACATTTGTATTTGAAACTGTACTTTTCCATTGTATGCCTTACAGGACACTGAGGTCAGATCCTTAAAGGGTTTGTAGTAGTATCAAGTGTAGCTAAGTGAAGTTGATTATTGATATGTTTTATATTTAAAGATAACTTGTCAGAGAAATCCTGGTGCATGCAACCTGCCTAGAATGTCCCACCAAAGAAAGAGTTGATTTAATCTACATTTTCTCCAGATATTTAGTGGCCAGAAAATTTGCAGCATCATGATAAATTCTTAATGTTATAAACTCTGATCTTTATTTTTGGCGATTTTCCTGTTCTTTTCTCCCTTGAGGAAGGGTCAATACAGTGAAATTAAATGAGCTGCTGCAGTGAAACTTAAGGTTAGTGCACGCTGCTGACATCTTCATTTTTGTCCCCTTAAATGTGTAAGATGCAGTGCCAATTTATAATACAGAATATTTCTTTCCTGACTTTGTCTTTCTGCTTCTAGTTTTATTTCTAACACACTAAAAACTTAATGCTGCATGCAGTTGGGAAGGTCACCTGTTTCTTTGCGCTTCGCTCCCATCAATTCAGGTTTTCTTTCTGTTTGACTGAGGGTAGGAACACATTTTGTGTGAGAGAACACATTTAGAGAGATGCTGTGCAGTGTAATCTTGCATTCTGCAGATGCTTGGTGTGGCCTGGTAATGATGGGGGCAGTTTTTGCCTCACTAGTTCAAATGAAGCCCACAGTGGTGTGATTAAAGGCTGCTTCTGTTTGATGGTTGGTTGCCTACCTTGACCTCTCATTACAGCTCTGGCTTTCTAGTCTGTATTCACAGAGGAACCTTGTGGTTTTGGGATTTCTGAAAACATAGATTGTGTTTCTTTTCTTCTGTGTTCTCATCATGTGTGGAAAGAAGCAGTTTTGGCTGTTTCAATTTCTCTGTTCACGGACAATGAACTTAAGAACTAAAACAAATGTTAAGGTCAGCCTTACCATTTTAGGTCAGCCAGATCAAGATGCACTGTGTACTGAGTCCCTCTAGGCCAGGCTGGATGGGGCTTGGAGCAGCCTGGTCAAGTGGAAGGTGTCCCTGTCCATGGCAGGGCATAGGAACTGGATGGTCTTAAGGTCACTTCCAACCAAACCATTCTACACATTATTATTTCTGTGCTTGTAGCTGAAGAAAGTGTTCTGGGCATCTCTAGAGCTCCCTGTCCTAAGGAAAGTCTGTGAGTTAAGGCTGGCTCATTTTCCCCCCTCAGTCCCCAAATCTCCCCTCCTGGTGTATCAGAATGAATCTGTAGTGAACTGAAGATCAAGTCAAGCTGTTAATAAATGAAATGATGATTTTTGTGTGTTTTACCTGAAGTGTAGGTGGCTGTGCACTTTATGTAGTGTGGGTAAAGTGTTGCAAATAATTTAAAAACTGAATGAATGATTTGGTGGAAGAGGCTTTGTAGTCATCACTTCCTTGCAATGAGCTGAGATTGAATGAAAAAAAGGAAGTCTAGGTTCTGATTGACTGAGAACTGCATGCTGGGGAAGGAAAGCTTACAAATAAACTAAAATACTTTAACAATATATAATAATGAATAGTTAAAGGATGTCAGATTATTATGTTACATGCTAGGTTTTTGTTTTAGTTTTGAACTATGAACCCTGAAAGCCTAGTCATAAAATGCAAATTTGAAGGTGCAGTTAGTGAACTGTTTTCACAATTGTTGTGATTTCACAGCACAGTTATCTTCTAATCTTCATAAATACTGTGACCTGAGAAATAGAGAAGAAGTTATTCTGTCTTTTGGGTTATATTTCCTCAAACTTCAAATAGTAATTCTCTATGAAAAACTGAAGCTCTGAGTAATAAAGAATTGTTGGATACAGGGGACAAAGAGCCATAATGCAGATTTGCAAAAGGTGGCTTTGAAGACTTGTGAAATGTTTGTAAAAAATTTCAAGAAATAAATAATTGTAACCCCCCTGCAACTCAAAGCTGTCAAGGGAATTCTCCACTGTAGCTGTAGAGACACATGAGAATTTGCATCAGTAGTAGTACACTATTAACTTTTTTGTAGTGGGGTGTTGAAGCATGAAAAAGACATGTTGTTTGACTCTGGAATCTTGTAGTAGGAGAACTTGTCACTGGGTCTTGCTTCACTGTTGCTCTTCTGTTTTGTCTTAACTTTTCAGATTTTTTTTTTTTTTTTTGGGGTACCGCTACTTGCTGCTTTATCTCCTCTTCATAGTGCAGCTTGTACCTGGTGAGACTGTGAGCAACAGGGCTGGAGATTATTTTCTGATTCGAAATACAGATTTAGAGATCACAATTAATGAGTTACAGAAAACCTGTGTGGTCTCAACAAGGAAGTTTTGAATGAAGTTTCATTAGAAAGGCCTGGGCTGCAGGAGCTGAGGGTGTACTCAGGGTCTTAACATTTCATAACTGCTTTAAAATGTTGCCCATGCCAGAAATGGGTCAGTGCCTTTGTCTGCCTGAATTCCTGCATTCTTCCTTGTTGCAGGAGCATTCATGGGGCTGACTGGAGCTGAGGGGGCTCCCTAAGCTCTTGCCTAGGTAGCTGCGTCCATGGATGCACTGCAGGGGTGGGGATCAATGATCTCTGGGTGAGATTCTGGTAAATGCTGGTCTTTGCTTGCTGGAAGTATTCATGGAACTGTAGCTTAAGTTGTTCAGGAATGTGGTAATCTTGGGCTTCCTCTATGCTGAGCAAGGAGAGGCATCTCCAGAGGGCTAATCAGATCTTGGATGACCCAGTTTCTCACCAATACTGTAATTCAGCTGCTCCTCTGGATACACAGGGTGCATGAGTAGCAATAAAATATGAACCCAAATACTTTGCACAAAACTGATGTATCACATGGGGTAAATGCAGGCACATTAGTAGAAACTAACTTGTTGTTTTAATATTTGCATTTTACTATATTGGATTTTTATTTATTCAGTTGACATAATGATGCAGCTTCTCAGACCTTGTGGATTTTTCTTCTCATAGTACAACTATTGAAAAAAATCAGAACACAAATAAAAGCTTTTTGAAATTTGTCTATATTTAAACAGATTTAAAATTATTTTAAAAAATTGTTTTCATAATCCTTCCTTTATTTTTGGTCACATTTTAGGATATTTATGGCTGCTATTGTTGCTTCCCTTGCACTTAAAATTTATTTTTAGGTCAAAGAGGCAGATAAACAGTTTTTGACCTTTATTTTGTCATGTGTTTACTTAACAAAGTAAGTCTTGAATCTCCATAGTCTGAAATGATGCTGCATCTTTGCAGGAGTTTGCAGTTAAAAATGTATTGATCACATCCAGAAGCTGTGTTTGCAGGTGGTAGGTTCAAGTTCAGTAATGTCACATTTGTAGGGCTTTGCTAACAGGTATTGTAAAATATTTACTGTTTAATTTAAATTAATTAATGTATAGTAAAGTTAAATTTATAAAACTCTTTGCATATATTTCATGTACATTGACTTAAACATATTTTAAAAGGTGTTCCCTTTATAGAAAAATAAATTTAAAAATAAATGGAACTTAAAATCTATCTTCTTTCACTTGGTCTTTTTCCTGGCTGGTTGGATGGGGCTTCTCTAAATAAATCAGTGCAACGTGACACCTACTTTTAAAGAGATGTAATTTCTGTTTGTAAACCAAAATGCTGGCACTGGCAAGAAACTCTTGTTAGTTTTGAACTGACAGGAGAGCTGTGGCAGGAAAATTACCATCATTTATGTTGTTGGAATTCCAGTGTTTTCATATACACACACTGTTCCCCATATGTGTCCTTTTTAGGCACTTGCACTTCATGTTTATTCTGCCATGTTTGTACTAGAAATTAAGGTTGGATTATTTACAGATTAATTACTTTATGATACTCTAGTTGTGTGTGTCTCTGAAAACAACAAGGATGATAAAAAGATGGTTTTGATCGTAATTTATGTATATTTAAACTTTCATTACATGCTTTATTTATGATATGTATTTTATGTAATTGTTTTTTCTTTACAATGTAAAATTATATACCTACATTAGAGATAGGAGAATTCTTCTATTTACGTGTTTATAAATAAAAGAGAATAATCTTTTAACATTTGTCTGCCTCTGTTTTGATTGATGGCCAGTAAGGAGTGCTGATTTATTATGACTAATTGGCATACACAGGAGTACATGCCTTTGGCATGATAATATTCTCCTATTACATAGTTTTTAATTTAAATCTTAGTCTTTGGGCCTCTTTCTGTGCTCCTTTATAAAAAACATTGCACAATGATGCCTTTATCGTGGGTCTTTGGTGCTCCTGCAGCAGAAGGAGTGAGTAGCACAAGAACACTGTAACCTTGTTCTCTGGAGTGAGTATCAAGTATCTGCCACTATGTAAGCAATTCATATTTCTGGGATCCTATTCATCCTGTGATAAGTTGAGGGTGGTATTCAAGTACATTCCAGAGGGGGAAGGATGCAGAAATTCCCAACTAAAATACAGATGAAAAGCAACAGTTATAAATGTAGATGTTTGGGTGGGCACCCTCTTCTCTGCATAAGGCACTGCGTAGTCACAGAACAATGTTACAGTTTCTGCAGGAGGACTTTAGAGGCTGCAGTTTTAAGCTCCCTAATGGTGGTGTTATTTCCTGTTGATTCAAAGAATTCACAAAACAACTGAATGGGATGAAGGATTAGAAATGGACTAAAGAACTTCCCTAACAGCAGTGTTAAATGAGGTGTTCATAGAACTTTCCTTGCCTGCCGTGAGTCGTGTTGATTCTCACTTTCCATACAAATGATTTAATAACATGCAGCACTGTGTAGGGAAAGTGAAATATGGCTACTCAGTGGTGTAGCTTTATCACAGATATAAAAATAATTGAGCTGCAGTCTTATTTTATTCATGTTCAAGAAACAAAGCACCTGATTTAAAAGATGGGTGGTTTTTTAAGCTAAACTAACTGTTTTTCAAGAAAAAAACTATTTTGACATGTTTTACTCAGCTACTGATAGGAAACAACGTCTTTGATTTGTAACACAGTTGGAAAATATTTGGGGTTGTTGCCAGAAGTGGGGTTATGTAAGTAATGTCAGTGAGATTATTGGCTCCATATTTGTTTAAATTTAAGATCTTCTCTTTTCTTAAACTATCCAGCCTGTTATCCTTTCAGTATTCACAAGGATGGTTGCAGATGTTTGTGGTAACAAAGTAGCTGCACTTAGGTGATATCCTATCAATCAGCTGATTAGAAGGCTTGTTTAAGCTTTCATTGCAAAGGACACTCTCCCCTATAATTAAGGTATTTTAATTCCTAAAATTATGTCAGAGACTGGCAAGATAACACTGGGAGTTTTTCAAGGCTGTTGGTAAACCTGTTCTAATCCTGCTCAAAATTTCTGAAGCAAGCACAAATCTGTATAGAACTCCCAAGTTCTTCTGGTTTGAGAAGCTGGTATGAGGTGTTGTTTTCTTCTTTTCCTTTTTTTCCCTCAGTTTTATTTTGTGTAACATAATGGTATCCAGAATAGAAGGCATGCCAACATGCTGTAGAACCTCAGTGCTTTTGGCCAGGGCAGTCATTAATCTAACAGATCACTAATGTATAAGGGCACTTTGTTTTAATAAAGCAGTTTGGTTTGCCATAGGAGAGGATTCTTGAATGCAGTTTTTCTGTTTTAGCCTTGAAAAGCTCTTTGAAAACCTGCCTAATTCTGTGGTGAGTACTGAAAGCCTTACTCGGAGCTCTTTTGAACAAGTCAGAGTTGCCAGAAGTTTTAGGGATGTAGGGAAGTAAGTCTCTCACCAGAATGTTCTGTTGCATTCAATAGAAAGCTTTTTCCTTCTCTTTTTATTTTTTTTAATAGTAGAATTTTATGCAGCATTATGTGAGGAGTTTTATTTTGTGGTGCTGCTGTGTCCGAGTGGTACAAACAGTGCAATGGCATAAGCTTCACTTCCTACTCTCCCGCATATTTAGCTTTGGAGGTGACACTTTTGGGGTGCAGCTCTGGGTTTTTGGAGTTATGTTGTGCTACAGCCATGCTTCTGGTCAGGCTGCTCTGCAGACCCTGTTTGCTGTGGGAGCTTCAGTGCAGTTACAGCTCATATTATTTTATATCTGCAAAAACTAGACAAGCTTTTGGCTTTCTCTCTTCCCCAGTTACATCAAATTACTGTAAGAGTGTTTGAAGGATGTCATGGTCTTGGAGAACAGGAGAGAAAAAAATTGGTCTGTTGCTTGCTGTAAAAAGATGAGGTGCAAATTGGAAAGTGTCAATTTTACTTTTTATTTCCTCCTCACTTCCTTCCCTGCCCCCCACCTTTCTTTTCTATATCAGAAGCAGTGACAAAAATATTTTTATGTTTTGCTCCAAGTATGTGGTAGGAAAGTTCTCTTTTTAGAGTGAAGGCTAATGAGTCACTTTTAGTGACATTTCAGTATTTATTTATTCCTTGTGCATTAAAACAAACTAAAATAAATAATATTTATGTGAAACTCACTGTAAGGCTCTTGAGTGTTTTTTTCCCCCCCTCTTCTTAATGCAATCAATCATTAAGTGGAACATCCATTTAGAAGAACTAACACAACTTGTGTTTTTGTTTAACACTGTATATTCAGTGGACTTACAGGATGATATAGCAAGGCCAGTTTACCTGGATGTTATTCAGAAAGATTTAACAAGGATAAATCCACTGCAAGGGGGGATGATGGCACTTTTGTTCTTCTAGCACTGGTGGGTAGCACTACACTACACCGGTGTAGTGCCACTGGGAGTTAAAATGTTAGGTTGCAGTGCCTGAATGTAATACTGGGTAGAGTGATGACCCTTCTTGTCTGGACCATAGCAGTTATCTGAAACTTGGCATGATATTAAATTCTCTACAGCTGCAGAGAGCACAGAGCTACAGAGAACACTAAATACACTACAGTTTTCCATCTGCCAAGACTGGGGCTGTGTTAATAGGTCCCTGTGTTCTTGTTCATGGAATAAGTAGGTAAGACATTTTTTCATTTTAATAAATTGATTGTTTTAAGGTGAAGCTGACTAAAGAAATCTCAGATGCCCAAGTATTTCCACCATTTTTTCACTGGTGAGGGAATAGGAGAACTGTTCAACAGTGGAAGCATGTTAGTAGTTATAGTTAACGTGATTGTCACATTCAAGTGCCAAGCTTGAATTTTTAAAACACATTAGTTAAAACCTGTTTTGAAAGACTGTATTCTAAGTGAACACAGAAGGAGAGCAGGAGGCAGAAATCTGGAAGTGACAGGTAATGGTGTGTCCCATTACAACACACGTGCAGGAAGCAAACAGACCCAGGTACACTTCCTTTTAAAGGAGGGTAGTTCCCTTCTGCTCTGTGTGGCCTTTGGGTTAATTTCCATTGGCTGCTTTTGAAATGTTGAATTTGTTCTTCCTTTGAATGTGTGTCTCTAACAGTTTTTTCTTTACTAAGGTAGGTTACATTCGCAGGATTAGATGCCATTTTAAGCGTTAGATTAGCCTATTACGGAGTATTTTGAAAATTTTGATTTTTCTTGCAGAGACAGCCACATTATGTACTATTTGCTGCACAAGCTATGGCTGCAAATACATGGGCTTAATGAAAGTAGTGTGTATTTTGCAGTGGACTAACAAGGTTCCATGTTCTTCCTGGTGCCTCTCTACAGCTGCATTTTATTACTTGGATTAAATATCAGCCTAGAAATGTACATGCAGTGAAGGATTTAATCATGCTAACAAAAAGCAGTGCATAGAATTTCCTAGTTTTTCTTTGCCTCAGGGAGGTACAAGATTATTAGTCTCATTCATATCCTCTTCAAAAGAAAACCAAGTAAGGGTTTAAATTAAAAGCAAAGTTTTTATTTTTCTTTTTTCTTTGAATTGAACACACATTCACTTTTATCAGTCTATGCCTGATTAAACTAATGAATGTACTTTGACTTCAATATTAGCACATGTAAGATAGTAATAGTTTTGATTTTTGTTTAATATAGCAAAATGGAAAAAAGTCTTTAATGACTAGTGTGGCTTCTTTTTGTGTGCTTAGGTTTGACAGAACCTTTAATATCCTTTAGCTTAAGATAAATTTGTTGATTAGCACTACAGCTATGACCCAAATCCAGGCAGTGTAAAATTGCTGCATATTCTGTTTGAAATGCTGCATATTATTGGGGAATATATTTTAAATATTTTTTGTTACTGTAATTGCAACTTCATAAATGTCTGATTTCTTTTTGAGACTTCTAGTATGGAACTTTTTTCTTCTCAGAAAAATCTTCATTTGCAGCTAAAGCTATATGAAAACTCACCATCTAATATGAGGAAGGCTGACAAATTCTGTGGGGTGTGTGCATTCACTGAGATGAGATCTTGTACCACCATCCTTTTTCTTCCTCCTGTTTAAAAAAAACCCCACCAAACATTATTTTATCAATAATTTAAAATGGACTGATTAGAGACAACCTTTTTTGGGGGGGAGGAGTGGTGGTGGAATTTCATTTGCTTTGTTTGCTTTCTTGATAATTTCTTGAGCCTTATAAAGTGACCATTTGGCCTTTGAAGGACTTGAGGCGTGTGAGGAGAAAGAAATTGAATTAATTTGATGATTCACGATAAGAATTTGTGATTCTATTCATACTCATTTTCATAATGCTTTGTAGCTTGCTTAACACAATCCTAATCACATAGACCCAAAAGACACGAGTACCTCTGTATCTAGGGAATTCTGCACTGCAGCCTGAACTAGGTCAGGCAGAGTCTTTATGGGTTAAATATCTAAGAGCTTTTGGAACCCTTTGAATTGTTGCTAAATGGTGCAGTTTAGATGCACTTGTACGTCTAAACTTAGAGTTCTACAGAAAATATAGGAGCAAAGAAGAAGCACTACACTTTGGTCATGGAGGTGACAAGTATAAAACACATTTATTGGGAAGAAAAAATAAATTGTATATCTATACATGCTTTTTTTTCTTTTTTGTAAGTAGTTTTTTTTTTTTTTTTTGGAAGAGTGTATCAAGACTTACATGAGCTTCTGATACTGATCTCCATTAATGTCTGGTGTCTGTTATCAGGGTGATAAAAGTGATCTGCACAGACGAGCTAGCTCCTTTGGATTCATGGTGGCTCTCTGGGAGACTCACTGTCTGTCTTGCTACACTCTAGAGCCATGTGCAGAATGTGTTGTAGCAAGAGCTGAGGGGGTGAAAACTGTGCAAGAAGGGTGACACTGAGAGCACTGAGCAGGGACGGGATTGCACAATGTGTAGTTTTCCTTTGCTGTGTGCTGTAAGCTCTGCAGAATGTGGCCCTGTGCTTTTCTGTCTTCCCTTTTTTCCCAGTTACAGCATTTTTTCTGTTTTAGGCTTATAGGGTTTTTTCCTGGAACAGGTATAATTACTTTCATTGACCATTTATTAAAGTTTTGCGTCATCTGAATTTAATGAACAGCTTTCTTGTATGTTTAAAGTGTAAAAAAAAACAGACTTAAAAAATGAGCTTTCTCTTGTAATTATTGCTTTTCCAGCCTTTAGATCAATCTAGTTTCTCTTCCTAAGAAGATGCCTTCTAAATAAGGCTCTAGATCTGCAGCCATAGTTTTATGCTTTAAAATTGGTAGCAAACCTGCTAGAAATGAAGAAAAAAATACTCCTAAGTGGATGCAAATTCTGTTGGATTAAACAGTTACTGACTCTGAAAGACTATTGAGAAGACTGTGAGGATGTTTATTTATTTTTTGAATGTTTTGAAAAATGCATAGCCAAAAGCAGTCACTTTTGAAAAATTACCTCCTGAATAATAAATGGAGCTGTGTCACTGGTGTAAACATTTTTTTCAAGAAAGGCTATCAAAATTTCACATAGGAATTCTTGAGAGCAATAGGTTTTCTTCTTTTTGCCTCTTTCATGCTTCAAAGAATGATATGTAGAAAATAATGAAGATTAAAAATTTAAAGTTTCAGAGATTTATGGGAACAGTTAGTTATTGATTTGGCAGTCTAGAATTCTCGTCCAACTATGATAGATTATTGAAAAGTTAGTTAAAACTCTAGGCTTCAGTTCAGAGATTGGAAAATTAATTCAAAATATTAGTGAGAAACAATAGATAACCTACTTCACAGCAGCTGTAGTAATAATTTGTATTATGATATATTGTTTTAGAGCTCAATGCCTAATGGTTTTGAGATAATAATTTGAAGATGGGAAACGACAGGAGTATCATAAAACAAAATGTTTCTGAGGATAGTGGGGATAGTTAAGGTATTTGCCTTTGCTGCTGTGTAGACTTTATCTGAATTTGTTGTTTTTGCAATAAATAGGGTTTTGTGGTGAAGGGACTATGCAAATGTTCTTATAATATACTCTTCATTTTATTTGACTTCTAAAGAATCTTTTCCCTGATGCTTGACTTGTACTTTTTTTAATCTGTTCTTGAAAACTTTTATCCTGCATATGAGCGAGTGATTCTTGATGGGAAAATTATTTTCATTTTCTGAACGTCTTTGCTAAGATGGGCGGGATGATGAAGCAGTTGGAGCAGTTGTACCATGTGTGGTTTCTGAAACTGCAGCTTTTAAAGCAAACATTCCAATGGGTCATTAAGAGCAGGTGCCCTCACTTTTGATGGCATTGGAGTTTTTATAGCCCCTGTTCCAGACAGCCCTGCTGGGACAGCCCTGCCCACAGCCCTGCTGACTCACAGGGTGCTGAAACACCTTCTGGGTGTTACAGCCTAGAGAGGAGGGTCCAAAGAGCAAGTGCACCCTGCTCCCTTGTAAATCCTCTTCTGCCTCCAACATCAGACTTTGCTCTATTGCAGAACAAGCATCACCAGAAGTGTTTTGTGTATTTATTTGCTTTCTAGAAGACTTAAGGCTTGATCCTGCTTCCATTGAGACATTAATGACAGAACTGCTGTTGGCTGGGACTTTCCTGGCCATTTTGTTAGGGGCTCTCCATTCCCTGGGGTGTCAGGCCTGAAAACAGGCGTGTTTAACCATGGTGTGTTAACACATGGCGTGTTAACCATGTGTGGAGTTTAGCAGGTAGGGAAAAGGACACAGTTCTGGCTGTAGGGAACACAGGGGAGGATGTTGAAGTCAGACCTGCAGAGGTTTCTGCAGATGTGTTGGGAGTAATCAAGATGCAGAATATCTGAATTCTGGACAGTTCAGGTTGATAAGAGATGGGAAAAGAACAGTGACAGTAATGCTGCATCTCAACTCTGATGTGTGCAGGGCTGTTGTTCCTATGAAGGAAAGCCCTCAAGCTATTGTAGTGGGTTGGGTTTTTCTCTGTTAGTAGCTTGTACATCTTTCTGTAAACGAGGACACAACAAGCAGGCACTTTTTTGGTAGTTGCAATGCTGCCTGGGAAAACCCCGAGGGTTCTTGATGGTTTTTTAATAGCCTAGACAGAATGCTGTGAATATATAAACATTACAGATTAGAAAAAGAGAGTGAAAGAGGCGATATTAAGTCTTCCTCAGATTTAAATTCTGATCTTCCCCACCCCCTGTCAAATGCCTTTGACAAATACCCACTGAGCCATCCTTCTGCAGCATCATTTGTGCTGTAAATGTGTTAGTTCTTGGCAATATGCTTCATGAAAAAGAACTGCTTCCAAAGATCAGTTAATTACAATTATGTTAATGGAAGCATTTTTATTCTGAATTATGATAGCTGACTAATCAGGATGCAGGTCATTTTTTTATTATGCTTGGGAGAGATCAAGGGCTGTACACAGTGATCCATAAAATCCCATAGTGGTTATCTGTTCCTTTCAATACCAGTGTACTCCATCATGTTGTTAACATGTGCATGATTTCTGCATTCCCTACAAATTTGAAGTCAAAGAAGAAAACCAAAATCTAAGAACATCATCAAGCACATATTGCTTAGTAAGCTCTCTGTTGAAGAGGAAAAATGCTTGGCAGAGATCAGTGGTCTATGTACTGAATATGTAGCTCTACTTTTTTTTCCTCAAACAGAATCTACTCGAATTGTTACACTAAATTTATGGCATGGTTTCTTAGTGGCTTAGCTTGTGTATTTGTGTCAGAATTGCTGTGAATGTCCAACTGGTGTATCCTTGTCCACAGTGGTGTTTTATCAGGATGTGTGGCCTGAAAGGTGGCAGTTGTAGTGACAGATTGATTGTATGGAAGTATCAATTGGTTCAGCACCAGTCAAAGATAAGAATGAACTATAACCAAATTCTGACTCACAAGTAACAGATTAATTATACAATTTAGTGTGTTTTATTTGTACAAGTGTTTTTGGTATTGCCTCTATACTATAGCAGTTTTAGTGTTGCTGTCTTGGTGTATAAATTGATTTGAGGAAAAATAAATAGCAGCCACCAAAATTACTGTGTAATTCTTCAAAGTTCCAGTGATTTGTTGAAATTTCTTATTTATCATGCCTGCTTCAGACTTGCACCATTTTCTTTACATTGCATATGGAATGTTGTTTACGTTTTCCTAAATTATTTTAAGGCTTTGTGAGCTTTTTCAATTTTTTTATGTACCAACTGTCACAATAAAGAGGCGAGGGAAA
This sequence comes from Lonchura striata, assembly GCF_050655825.1. Lineage (NCBI taxonomy): Eukaryota > Metazoa > Chordata > Aves > Passeriformes > Estrildidae > Lonchura > Lonchura striata. The sequence goes on from NC_140741.1 coordinate 70,549,146, forward strand.
CTGCTATGCATACCGACTTGGAAACTGTTTCACATTGAGGAAGGCAGGTGTGATGTGAAAATGACTTCCAGTCCTGAAGTTCTTTTGTGTCTCTCTTTAAAAGGGAGGACAGGGACCAGCAAGGTAAGGGACAGTTTGGAAGATAAAGGAACAACTTCCTTTTTGCAGTAGGGAATAGGTACTGAAGTGCTTAATTTCTTCCTTTTGAAATAATTTTTCACAGAAGTAGGTACAAGTCATGCCTTCTAGTTCTTTCTTCCTCTGCTCCCCCTTCCCAGCTGTTAGTCTTTGTCAGTCCACCATCCTCTCCTTGTTCCAGCACTTGAGAATGTTGCTGTAGCAATGAGATAATCAAGTTCATTTAATAATCAGCTGTAGGATCTGAAAGGTGTAATCTTGCTTTGGAAGGCCAAGTGGATATTATTGCTGAATATTTATTCAACCTTATATATTTTTTCTTCTTTTCTCCTCCTATCTATAGTATGTTACTATAAGGACCATCAAAAGTTTAGTAGTTCTGTAGTAGTTGTGTTTTGTGCACCACGAACTTGGACGTCAGTGTTTTAGAGAAAATTTGCAATGTAATATAGTTGCAAGTAATGATATTCCTTTGATTTTATATATTTGACTTGAAGACAAGTTGTTTGATTACCCAACTAAATAAAGAACAAATGCTTTATGGTGAGATAGTTGTGGAAAAAATTCTTCCAATGGCAGTTTTGAGCACTGGATTATTAAATAACAGACTTCCAAGTAAATCTTACTGCACAACCCTGCATTTTACATCTTATTTAAATGTTCTGAAATTATACTTGTTCTGGAAGGCTGTGCTTGTAGTGATCTTCTCCAAACCTCTCTAGGTATAAAGTCATTGGTCTCAAACCTGGAATTTAACTTCAGGTCCAGGAGTTAGAAATTATTCTCAATATAGAAAAGCTGAGGATTCAGTTTGTAACATTTTGAAGAATGTTTCTTCAAGCTTCCTCTTGGGTGGACACTTGAATGTTTACGGAGTGGGAGAAGAAATCAGTCAGCCTGGCAGGGAGAAGGATTTTACTTGTCTTTATTTTAACTAACCAAATAGAATAGAACTTTGGGATGCTCTTCCTTCTGGCAGAGATTAATGGGCAGGCTGTGAATGAGACTGACATAACAGACATAGTTTGTTGTTCCTCTGCTCTGTATAATTCAAGAGACTGACATGGATGTGGATAAATACGCCAGTAAATCTTAAAATCTGAAATGCTTGTGATGTGAGCAGCTGGAAATGGCAAAATGGAAAGAGATGACCTCTTCTTTCCCCCAACACTTAAGAAATGGGAACAGAAGGTCTAAAGGCCAGAGAATGCAGCCTGTGGTTTTGTTTTCATGTTATGATTTTCAGAACATGTAGTTGGCTTCCTAAATTGATCTCTGTGTGTGCAAGGCGTCGTAGTGCTGTGTAGGAATTCAGTTTTCTGAAGTGTTCACAGAGCCTCTTCTGGCCTGACAGTTATTTAAAGTGATCACATAAAACATGATTCCTCAGGATTTTTTTTTTTTTTTTGGGTTAGCTCTGCAGAGGCTTTGACAAAAGGTACTTCTGAAGGGCCTTTGTACATTTTCCAAATGTCATTAAAAATGTTGCGGGGTGCATAGACCAATCTGTCTGCCTAAAATTACCTGACAGAGGTAATGAAAGTAATGACAAAACCTTAGCTGAAAGAGTTCTCTGGGCCTCTGGTGGTGGGTGAGAGAGTGCCTGAAATCCTCTCAGGATTTCCAGCGTGCCTGCTGGTGTGTGAGAATTCCTGTCACGTACAAGGGTGTCAGAGGTTTCTGTTCGAGGGGGGAGAAAAGGAGCCCAATGAATGTCTTCAGCAGGAGCTTGCTTGTGCCTGATGGAGTTTTTGCAGGCTGGGTTTAATTTTAGTTCTGTTGGTGGGTCTGACGCTGGCTCTGCACTGCACTGGAGTCTTTCTTTAAGCATTACGTGAAATTTCATGAACTAAGTCTGACTTGAAAAGAGGATGCAGCCACACTTGTTAGTTACTGAGCCTAGGGGAGCACGCTGCATCTGTCAGCAGTTGTTTCAAGGGCTTTTTTTTTTTTTAGCTACTTAGCTACTATGTGAACATTTCCTTTAAACTTTATTTAGTGAAATCAGTATGTGTTCTCTGCAGTAAAGAGTTCTAAAATGTTCTGTAGAAATACATTTAGGACTGCTTGCGTTTTTTTGTTTCCTTGTGCTGAAGTCACTTTAAATCCATCACTCCAGCCTGTAGAGTCGTCAGGCAGAAATCTTCCTGGGAAGGTAGATGAATTCTTCCTGCAGCAGTTTTGCTTGAGCATACTGAAGACAGCCATGTAATAAGGTGTAGTAATGAAACCTGTTGGAATTTTAGAGGAGCACCTCGTTCCTTTGATCTTGCTAAGGAGCAATGATTCAAGTGCTACAGATTGTAAAGGATCTGGTGTCACCAGCAAGACGGAGAACAGATGCTGCCAGAAAAGGTAAGAGCTCTGGGATATACTCAGTGTTCTCAGTAACTTGCTGTGAATCAGAAATATTTTGGGAGTTTGGTTGTAGTTAAATTGCATTCTTGATACGTAAAAATGCTCTTTGTTGTGGCATGTACAGCTGCCGTAATTTGGCTTAGATCTATATTAAGCCTAATTATTATCATTTTTTGCAACTGCCGCTTTCCTAAAGAGAATCCCAGTGACGTTTATTATGCTGAAAATTGAGTTTGTCAGCATCTGTAACTGTTAATGTTGTACTAAAGATTTTCCTTTGTTTTTGTGGTAAAAGCATTTTTGTTGTCAGGAGAGCTCAGGATGTGAAGCTAGCAGTCCTACTCTGTGTAATCCCATCAAAATAGTTTTTAGAGTCTTAATGCTGTAAATGAGAATAAGAGCAAAACCAGGCTTCTTTAGTGCTTATGAAAATGAGAGACTGGAAGTACACAGCTGCACTGCTGGCTAGGTTTTACAATTAGATTATTTCTAGATTACAACTAACTTCAAAATCCAAAATACCTCTTGCAAGTGTATGAAAAACTACTTGAAATAATCAATGATTCTTTGAATTCAATTGATATTAATTGTTGTTCTTGTTTACTTCAGTGTGTTGAACATTCATTTTTTCTTTGCTAAAGTAGTGGTATCTTTTTTGGTATGTGGCATACATCTAACGAGGAGGAACTGATTAAACACTTATTTTGTGTTTTACATCTTAATTATTTGCAACTGCTAAGTATTTTGTTTGTTGAGGAACTAAATAATTTGTAGGGATTACTTAAAAATTTTATTCCTACTAGAATTAATTTGCTAGGACTGGTTTATTTTGTATTGAATAGATTGTGAATAATTTAGGATTTACAGCATCTGCCTGTTACTGTGTAATTTTCTGTTCAGCCCTTATGTGTAATGTGTGGCTGTAGGCAAGTACCTTTATTTCAAACCAAATAACATCAGGCTGCTCTAATTGTAACAAGTCAGGTAATGAAACACCTCTGTAAATAAACAGGAATGAAGGTAGAACTGGGCTCAGCTGTTACCCTCTTACTCTGAAAGAAAATGAGGGAAGCTTCCTAATTATTTCCTTAGACTTTGCAGTGATTGGTTGAACATCTCCCCCAAGAGTTGTATAATTTCATCTCAGTGAATTACTTGACTTCAGCACTGTTCACTGTTCATTTTTGATTTGTGCTGCTTCCAGAGAAGGACAAAGCAGAAGTTCTACTTGTCTGTTCTGCACGTACCTCACTAGTCAGGCAGGATTTTTGTAGAACTACTGTAAGAACTGCTTAAAAAGACGTAACACCAAAACCTATAAAAATACTTATTTGCAGGAACAGATTCAACAGAATTGAAAGGGAAAGCTTTGAAAAACATGAAGGAATCTCTTTCTCAGTTCTAGAGCTTTCAGGGTCTTTTTCTGTTTGTTTTACTCCCTTAGTGAATGACATTAATTTTTGTCATTGTTTGGGAGGTATTCTCAAGCTGCTACTAACTGAGCTAATTAGGTGTTAGCTCTTACAGAACCTGGCGGTGCATTTTGATGAGCAAAATTAAGATCTTAACATTAAAAAACATTCAAGTATTCCAAAGAAAACATCTACAAAAGATGCAAAATGCTGACAGGTTTTGGTGATCGATACAGTAATTTGAGTAGATGTTAGGTTTTTTTCTTCACAGCATGCAACATTAGGCATCTGGTGTACATGAAGAGTTATATTCTGCAGAAATGACTCATTCTCAGTATTGTTCTCAGTAAATTGAAAAATGGGCTTGTAAAGAAAGAGTTGCTAGGAAGCCCACTGTGAATGTGAGGTGAATCCATTGAGACATGGGGATGATGTGTGTTTACCAAAGTGCTTTCAAATTGGTGTTGCTAAACTGTAAAGATTTTAAATCCTACTCCTCAGGTCCATCCTTCTCTTTCCCTTTAAAAAGTGTTTTCATTAGAATATAATTTCTTGGGAGGTGAATGTTACAAAGGAGCACAATGTATTAACTGCATATTTCATATGCAGTATCAAGTTAAAAACTTCTTTAGGACTGAAGTTCCTAACCAAGTAACTGGTTTTTATAAATAGTACATAAGATTGAGGGAGAAAGGATTCCTCTACCTTCCAATTTTCCCAAGATTTATTTTCAGACTGAGGCTTAGAAGTACAGTTAATAGCCAAGAAAGTGTCTTTTTACATCCATCATTCAACACCAGAAGCTTGTTATAAGGTCTGCAGTAAGCACAGCTACTGTGGAGATGAAAATTCAATTCTGCAGAAGAAATTCCTGCAGAATGCCATTTAAAAGAACCCCATTACTAATGCTTCATGAGTTGAAATGTGGATTTAATGGGGCAGCTGAAGAGCCTGACAGAGCTGTGGAGTCTAATTTTGGGTTTTTATGGGCAAATCTATTTTCATTGTGGCCATGACCTATGTCACAGGTTAAATTAAATTTAATTTTCTTTATCATAAGAGGTTGATAAATAGGTGGTTTACAAGACTGAATCCCACAAGAGTCATGCAGTGTGAGCATGAGTGTCCACCTTGTCTCCCAGTGCAAGACCTATGGTTCTGGTTTTGTCTTCAGTCTTTGGCTGCTGAGGCTGACATCAGAAAATCCTTCAGTGAGCCTGGGAGTCTTGCTTAGTGAATACATGAAGTGAGCTAAACAGTAGGTTTTGATTTATAATGTCTCACATTTCCATACTTTTTAAAATCTTGTGCTCTTTAAAAATTGAATTATTCAATATTTTTAGGAAAAAAAAGTTCTATAATTGTTTTCCATAGTCTTCTGCCTGCAGTGAAACTGAGAGTGTAGAGTTTGTTGTTTGGTTTTTAAGGATTTAGTTTTTGGGAAACTCGAGACCTGTGCCATGTTTATATAATATCAGATTTGTTGGAGGAAAAAATTGCCACTACTCATTTATTGTCAGAGGACTAGCACTTTACATGCCTTGTAAGTCTGAAGGGGAACATGAAGTTGTAAAGAAATTTAAGAGGTTGCCATTATTTTATCTATGGAATCGAAAGTCTGCTTTGAATAACATGATAAATCATGGCAGTATAAAATTCTCTTGATGAGTGTTCTGATTTGAAGCCAAACATTTTACGAGATCTGAAACCTTTCTGAATTTTAAAAAATAGTTCAAATATTCCTTGTCCTAGAGAAATCCATGTAGAGTATAAATACTAATTGTTTTCTTCTTTTCCATCACTAAAATCTTGGTTGAAATCCAGGTTGTATAAAATTAGTGAAGAAATACTCATGTTTACTTCTTTCCTCCCTTCTTCCTCTTACAGATGGCTACAGCAGAACTTAATTGGCATCATCACCTTGATGTTAGGATATAAAAAGAGATGTTGTATTAAAACACTCCTAACAGATGGGACAACTAAATTGAAATCACAGAATTAAAAAGGGATGCAGTATTTCAGTGTGAGAGAGACAAACCTGAGAGAAAACTTCAGTTTGATACTATTTTTTTTATGGAACACAAGAGGAGGCATATGTTTGGTCATTGCACTGTTGGAGCTATGAGGTGTGTAAATGTTGGGCCAGCCAAGGATAACTGTGTTGAAATTTTCCAGCAGTAAATTGGGACGTTCCTGCCTGGATTCAGTGCAGACAGATCTGTGGTGATACCTTGTATTTCGCACTTAGACGTGACAAGAAATAAGCAGTGTTTGTTTGTTTTGTTTCTTCGGGCATGGAATAAGTTGATTAGTTGCAAGATGGAGAAAATAAAAGTCCCACATCAAGCAGTAATGGTGTTTTCTCTTTACCTTTGGTGATAGTAGAGAAAGTGTACTCAAATCAAATGCATTCCGTTGAGGCATCTGCTAAAATATGATAAACTTTCTTCAATCCCTTGATTTTTCTGTTTGTTGTAGCATTTTTGCAAGGAAGGCTGAGAATTTTGCCTCTTATGGGAAGTTCCAGGGTTACCTGAATTCTTATTTTATTTTTTCATGTAATACTGTTAAAATCTGTGTTGAGTATTTTAACTAATAAATGCTGGATTAGAAGTAAAGGTTTCTCTAGACTTGTATACCTATCCTTGAGTTACTTTATTTTTTTAAAGGAGACTGGCCAGAAGAGCCAAGTTAATAAAAATTAATGAGCTCTTCAGTGAGCTGTAAGCAGGCAGTTAAATATTTTTCTTTTTTTTTGTTCATTAAATATGAAATTCTGCCCACAGGAGTCAAGATAATGTATTGTAGTATGCAGCTCTTCAGTACAGGTATACAGCTTCAATTTACAATTTACTGTGGCAAAATTTCTAGCAGCGTGACAGAATTTAGCTGTATTTCAACAGTTTTCTGACATTATTTGTGCTGAAGTTTCACCTGTGGTTTCACAAATAATTAATGCTGGCAAAAATGACTCCTCCTGCCTTGCCTCTGCTGCTCTCTTGGCCTTTACATCCCAGTTCAGAACCCTACAGAGCTTCACCTGTGTGTGCATGGCCATGCAGTGGTTTGGAGTGGTACACTGTACTTCTCATTCTTGTTGAGCTACTGTAACCTTGATCAGTTTAACTAATCCACCTGCTAATTTAACTAATCCCCTGCTGGTGCAGTTCCACAGAGGTGCTTGTGAGCTCCAAGGGGGGAGCTGGCAGTGGGATGTGAGTGAATCCATGGGGACAACCTTCCTTCAGTGGTACCACTGGCTGAGGCTAATGGGAAATGCTGGTGGGATTTCCTTCTGCTGGACTGTGAGGAATTCACCTCAGCATGATACAGATAGATACAAGAGTTGGGTCACTGCACAGCTGGACACACAGTGACTCGCCCAGAGTGGTTTTACCTAATATACTCTATTTCTCTGATGTCTATATGTCTCTATGTTGTGGGACATATTGCTATGTCTCACCTTAAGTAATCATTACTTTCATGGGTTACACATACATCACGGCTTTTCTATTTCATTTCTTATCCTAACATTTTATTACCTTTTTGCTTCATTTGAAATTTTATTCTTCTCCTTTGTGTGATGCCAGCTGCAGTGATTAAGAAAGGTCCCGGTGCTGCTTCACCATATGTAGCTGTTAATGGCTTACTTTAGTGTCTGTGTATTTGGTTATTAGGAAAGTAGCATCATTAAACAGTCTGTAGATATTGTGTCTTAGGAATTGGTCTGTGGCATAACAAAATTAATACAGACAGCTAGAATTCATTTAGCTGTGGAGGAACTACAGAGAAAAGAAACACTACTTGTTCTCTCCTTCTGCAGTAAAGTTAGTTACCTGAAATGAGGTAATTTACAAAGAGGTAAGCACAGCAAAGGCAGCTCATCCCCAGCTTCCTACTGTGATTTGTTATTCTAGTATGTCTTGGGGTTATTTTTGGGAAGGTGTGACCCTAGAGCCGTGAACTGTCAACTGTAATATTCTCAGTAATCCTGAAATGCAATTTTAGAGTTCTTATTTGTAGCATGTGGGAAATGTGGGAGCTTAACATAAAATATTCCTATACAAGTAGGCTTGAACAAGAAGGAATAGTAGGGAACGGTGCTGTAGTGTAATAGGCAAGAACACAGCAGGTTTACAGTGAAGTTTTTGCTAGATGGGACAGAAATTCAGTTCTGTGTACATCAGCACAGCTGTTTTGGCATCGCTGAAGCTGATCTGACTTGCTGTGTGTGGGGATCTGCAAACCCTGTCCTGGTTTCACTGCAGCAGGAGGCACCTGGCAGCTGGGCAAATGGACAACTGAAAACAAGGTGGATTTGTTGGGTTCCTTGAAAGAAGAGGACAATTAATGATTCATTGAAGTTTTTGATTAACATTTGGGAAGATTAATGAGTTTCATGGTTTTGAGCTTGAGCTGGTAGGATGAGTATATATTTGGCTCTCTGTTTTCAGTGATGCTCCAGCTGAGACAAAGATTCTGTGCTGCCTGAGGCATTTGTCCACTGTGTTTGCAGTAGAGCCAAGATCACAAGCCTGGATCTCTGAACATGGCCAGAAGCTGTTTGTATCCTGTGCCTTTCCTTCTCTACTGGCTCTTGTGCTTCTATCAGTGTGTGGATTTTACAGCTAAGACATTCTGGTTTTGGTTTGGAGACTGAGAAAAGGCTGGGAAGCTCTGCCTGAAGGATCTAGAAAAACAAGCCTCATTCTCAGTCTTGTATTTTCATTAGCTCAGGTGAACATATTTTTCTGAACTTGATTTTGGTGGGATGGCAGTTGTGCATATGCTGTTTTCAAGCATGTAGAACTTTTTTTCTTGTTGACTGTCAAAGGGTAATGCTGATGTTATTTTACATAAGCAAGTATATTTCTTTCCTTGAAGAAAAACTTGTGCTGTTGCGGTGTGCACATTTCAAGCAGTGAAGGATCATCTAGTTTATTTTAATGTATTAAGTTCTTAAGTTTTCAGTATTTTATCCTCATACTTACAGAATTTGGAATGTTTTGGAATGTTTGGAATTCAATGTTAAATATGAATGTTGATGTCTATATTAATAGGAAGCTGGTACAGAATTTATTTCAAAAGCTTGAAAAGGTGATAGTTAATTCTTGTTAAATTGCAGTGGGTACGATTCAGCAATGGTGCAGAGATAAATGCTAGTATGTTTGCTTGTTTGTATTCAATAGCTTAGGATGTGGTGAGTATTTCAAAGTGATGGGGTCCCAGCTAGACTTTTTGTACAACAGGTAATTTTAGCAGTTGGGTGTCTTAGACTGGCTTTGGTGTATATTGACTTTCACAACTTCTCTGGACATCTTATCTGGCTTCTTCAAAGTATTTTTGTCCTGTTTAGCTTCTAGATCTTTTGGTATAGCCTGTAAGGAAAACATCTAGACTTCTCCAATCAGCTATCAAAACAATTTAATTTTTTTTTTTAATCCTGTCTAACAGCAAATAAAAATGCTGTTTTTTCAGTGGATTAGCTTCCACTATTTTGTCCTTCTGGTTGCAAGTCCAAGCAGTTTCTTTTAAAGGAAATGATCTGTCAGCATTAGTATTAAACTATCCATAAAAATGTTACTTTGGACTGAATTTCCAGATCAAACGAAAAATGTAATTAATGTCAGCTAATTAAATTCTTGATGGAAATGAGAAAATAAGTACACAGATGCCCAAAACTGCTGTTATCTCCTTGCTAATAAAGCACCTAATGAAGCATTTTTAGCAGTACCTGGAGGGGGCAGGTCCTTGGTGAAAATAATTTCCTCATGGAACAGGTTCTGCTCCTTTTCTGCTTCATGCCCAGGTGATACAGGTTTTTTTCCCCTACTCTTATTTTCTGTAGCATTATTACATGTCAACACAAACAAAGAAAGGGAAATAGATGTGATTACTCAGTCTTCTCTCCAGGAGAAGAGCACGACCCCCGTGTCAGGTGTTACAGTCCCTTAACTCTGCACCCCAAGCCAGGGTATAAATCTTGGGACCTATCACAAGGCTTCCATGTGTGCAAGTGGGCTTTGGTGTAAAATGAGTCTGGGCTGATTGGCCACAGCTCCCATGAGCAGATTTCTGTCCTCATGGAGAAGCTTGTGGATATTCAGCTTGTTGACTTGGGGTACTCTTTTTTGCCCAATACCACTGCTGAGTTGAGGTGTTCTCTGCTGCCCCTGGGAACAGCTCGAGTGCACACTGCACATGGAATTGGTGGTCAGAGCAATAACTCTGCAAGAGGACTGACCTGTTCCTTTAGTCTCAGGGTGTTCTGAAGACTCAGGGGTTTTGTAGCTTTTAAGCCAGGTATCATGCTGATTCACACAGTTAAAACTGTACATCCTTGGGGAGTGAAAGTTGTGTGCTGCAGCTGAGATTTTTTCCTCCGATCCCACTGTGTGGTAGTTTGTTTTGTTGTTTGGTGTGTTGCTGTTTTTCCTTTGTTTAACAGTAATTTTTGTCTGTCACTGTTGTGCTTTCTGAACTTTATCACAATCTGGATGCTCCATTCCTGTGGCACATTAGCCACAGGACTGTTATAGTCTAGTGCAGATATTAATGAAATGTAACTGGAATACTAGGAAAAACAGTCTCCTTATTTCCCTGTGGCTTAATTCATCACTGAAAAATAGGTTTCCATTAAAGGATCTAAATATCAAATGTCTTAGCATTCATGTTATAGTGGTCTGAGTGATGGCTGCACCTTCCCTTCCCTGCACCTCTACAGGCATTAGTTAGAGTTGAACATGGAGTGGTCGAATGCAACCTTTCTGCCTATTATTTTTCCAAAAGCAAGTAGCAGAGTCCTGTAAATTTTGTGGGCAAATGAGATCCCACAAAACTTTCTGCATTTATTGACTGGAAAATATTTTTATTCCCTGGAAACTGAAGGGGGAATGGGTTGCTTTTTCTTTTCCTTGTTTTTAGATAAGACAGTTTTCTTTTGAGATGTACCTAATATACCAAGCAAGATTAATATGTAAGCATTTGTAGAGAAACATGAGTGTGAACAGGCAAGTTTCATCACATTACTATGTGCTAATTCTCCCCCAAACTATTTTGACTACAGGTCACTCTTCAAGCCCTTTTTTATCTCTACTTAGCCAGAAGTATTTTACAGGACTTAAGGCTGAGTTTAAGGCTTCTTTATTAGAAATAAATACTTCAAAGTTTTAATTCATAATTCTGGTTTTCTGATCCCTATCACAGTTAGAATGGAAGTGAAGCTTTTGTTGTTTTTGAGTGGGAAATAGCAGGAGTCTCAAGGACATGGTTATAATGCAGTTCACAGGTCTCAAGTGGAATGTGAGATGTTGCCTTGATCTGAGACTTCCTCTTGCTGATAGAAAAGGAAATACTATTTGTACTAATGAAGGGACTTTGGTAACTTGAATATGCTGTGATCTCTCCTAGAAAAATATTTTCTGTTTCATTTAAAGTCACATTGTTTGGCTTGGTGGAACAATTCTTCATCACTTTCAAGTGTTGGGTGTTCCTGGGATGCTTCCAGGGCTCCCTGCTGATTTCAGGTGTTGCACTTTGCTGTGTGATGTATAAATGGCTGCACCATTGCTCTGTGTCCTAATTCTTCTCCTTCTATAAAGAAAAAACCTGACTAATCCTTTCCTTTTTCTGAAGACAGCTGTACATTGAAAAGACTTTTAAAATGTTTTGAAAAAATTCCCCATCTATGCAGCAGCTGCATCAAGTCTTGAAGCCACCATGTCACATCACTGGGTAAAAGAAAATGTTGTGTTCAGACTGTAGTGTGGATCACACATTGCACAATTCAAAGATATGTTTTTGTCAATTCTGTGCCGTGAATTAGTACTCTGGCTAGGTTTTGAAAAACGTGGGATGAATGCTAGTCTGGAGCTTGCCAAATCTATAGATGAAAAAGAAAATAAGCTACACAAGCTCCAATTCCCACTACTATTTAGTTTATAGGCATTGGAATGACCTTCTAATCTGTGCGGTGATAATTGCCTGTTTTACATAATGTGTAAAGCTTTGCAGAGGAGTATTTGTAGTGATGGAACATGTATTAAAAATCATTGTCTGGAAACTAATAGGAATGTAAAGCCATTCTATAAATAGTGCAGATAAGCTCTAAAAGGAGGAATGAGCAAATATACTTAGGCAAATCAAAAGACAGCTGTGCTGGGCCTGGGCTGAGCATTTAACATAAAAGTGGCTCATGAACTGTGTCCATGCTGGCAGGGAGTGAAGCACTGGAGGGAGAGATGGAGAGAGGAAAGCTGGGAGCTCAACATTCCTCTGTATTTCAGCAGTTTTTTCCAGACTAGATCAAACCTTGGGTAGAACATAACTTGGTGGTAGGAGTGCATCTCTCAGATAGTTGAACCTGGAAGGAATCCAACTTTGCATACTTCCAAGTCTCTTCCCAGCACAAAGTGGAGAGCAGTAAATAGAGATGATCTGGAGCTTTGCTCCAAAGTGCTCTTCCAATTTAGACTAAAATGTTATTTATAGAATAGTATGGAATCTCAGTAGTCTTTTATCCCAGATTTATGATCTTGGCATTGGATAGAATAGCCTAATGAGGTTTTTCTTGGAAATAAATGGAATTTCTGGTAGACTTGATATTTCAGGGGCAGAAGGGGGGATCGAGAGATTATGCACTAAAGTATGGAAGACTGACATTTATAACTTGGGTTTTTATATGCTCTACATATTGAAATTAAGTGTTCACTTAATGGGGGAGTTTCTGTTTGGCCACTGCACTTACGTGGCAGGGTTTTGGTAACTGGGGCTGCAGAGGTAGCCAGTGTGAGAAGAGGCCCCTGGGTTAGACACAGCCAGGCCCAGCTTGCTCCAAAACAGGCCCATCCTTGGCCAAAGCTGAGTTCATCAATGAAACTGGTGACACCTCTGAGATAAGATGGTTAAGAAATGCTAAAATCCCCAGTGCAGCAGTTGTGAGAGAGAAGAGCGATAAAAATATGTGGGAGTCAACTCTGCAGACCCCAAGGTCAGTGGAGGAGCAGGAGGAGGTGTTTAAGCACCAGAGCAGAGAGTCATTGGCAGCTCTGGGGAAGACCATGGTGAGGCAGCTGTGCCCCTGCAGCCCATGGAGGTCCATGCAGGGAGCAGAGATCCACCTGCAGACCCTGGAGAGCCCATGCTGAAGCAGGCTCCTGGCAGAAACAATGGTCTTGGAAGAGGAGCCCACACCAGGAACAGGTTTTGTGGCAGGAGCAGCAGTTTGTGGGAAAGGCTCCCACTGGAACAGTTTGTGAATGACTGTATCCCTTTGGAGGGACCCCATGCTGAAGCATGGGAAGAGTGTCAGGATTAAGGAGCAGCACAATCCAAATCTTATGGGCTGACCTATGCTATATTTAATTGCCAGTAAATTAGTTTTCCCAAGCCAAGTAGGTTTTTCTTAAGAGTGTAATTGGTGAGTGACCTCCCTGTTTATCTTGATCCTTGAGCTTTTTCTTCTTTTCTTCTCCCCCAGTCAGGTAGGAGGAATGAGAGCAGGTCAGTGGGCACCTGACAGCCAGCCAAGGGTCAACCCACTACAGCAATGCTGAGGATGTGGACAAACTTTCCCTGTTCCTGTGAGTTCTCCCCAGTCCACATTCCCTGAAGCTGCCAGTGATGGCAGCATGAGCAAATTCAGCAGCTAGGCTTCTCTGTCATGGGTTGCAGTGCACTCACATGATCCTGTTTACCAGCTCTGCCCAGAGCAGTAACTTCCAGAAGAGCAGGAGACAAAGAGCAGTGATGTAGTCAACAAGCACTGTAAACCCAGGACTGGATGTCTGAATGATGTCCTCCTGTCTTTTCCTTTCTGATCTTTTAATGTACTCCTTGGTAAAATCTGTCTGTGTTAAAGCTTAATAAGCTTTGTAACATTTCCAGCTACTGGTGTGTAGTAATTGATTTTGAAACAGTATTAACTGGTATGTCAGTGGATATTTTTGAGCAATTTTGGCTGGTAAGTGTTAGAAATTCTAAAGTCATTGCTACTATTAAGAAATAGCAACAAATCCCTTGCATCCTAGCTGTGATATAATTTCATGATATGAGGAGCTTGGAGAAGAGGTAATTGAATTAGGGTTAATGAGAATGCACTTGAATGTGAGGTGGTTGCGGGTGGACAAGGGGACACAAAATTTATTTGACATACCCAAATCATTCTGGCTGCTGTTGAATTCCTGTTTAATGGTTTGGTCTGGGCTTTGTTTATTTGACTAAGCTGCTTTGGCAATTTCTGATTCCTTTCTAATTTAAAACAACTTTTCTGTGGGATTTTTTATTTTTTTCCTCTCAATCCTATTTTTACTTGCCTTTTTTCTGTCATGCAGCTTTCATCAGTTGAGTTCATAGATTTCTGATTAGTAGAAAAACTTTTGTTTCCAATTAAAAACTAAAAAGAAAAACCAACTTAGTGCTTCTTATTTGGAATAATTTATTTTAATACAAAGACATTACAAAATGGCTCCAACATGAAAAGTATTGCAGCTCTTTTATAATTTTAAATTCTTTTTTTCTCCACAGTTAAAAAAACCAACAACTTTAGATGAGCTTATTTCCCAAACATTCCTTTTTATTCTGAGCCAAATGTGAAAAGTCCTTCAATTAATATCTGGGCTAAATCCTACAATCCCATGTGAAAAGCTGTAAATATTTGGTATTCTATTTATATGAGCTAAGAAACTTGAACTTAAAATACTGATGGCTGAATGATGCACAGGGAGCTGTCTGATATTGGACTGGACCAGTAATGACACACCAGTGTCACTGAGGCATAGTTACCTCTGAGATGTAAGAATAAGAAATTTGCCTTGCTTGTCCTGAAATGGCCACAAAGCAGATATATCTGATAGTCACAGCATTACAGTGGCTTATAAATATGGCAGTTCCCTGTGTCAGATCCTTATATCCCTAAAATGTGGAGTTACCTAAAAGGAGGCTATAAAGTTTAAAAAAATAAGCTAATTTATACCTTGTTTTTTTTTTTGTTTTTTTTTTTTTTTTTTTTTTTTTTTTTGTGCTGGTAAGTCTCAGTTGTGTGTTGGAGAAAACAGTTTTTCAGTTATTTACTGTTCATAGACCCTTCACACTAACTTGTGCTATAGCCTATTCTTCTCCATTTTTTTCTATTTTCTCTTCACCTTATTAAGAATGTGCAGTTGTTTCGCATCCATATCTTGCCTCTATGAGTTTTCCTTTAGGCTTTTGACGTTTTTACTTTTTTTTTTTCTTGAGCATTGCTTATGTAAGCAGAGCGATATCAAATAGTGCTGATGTAATATATACAGGTGTGAAGGTGGAAAACAGGTGCAGCGTGGTGGGAAGATTGGTATCAGATTTGATAGACTGTTGTAATCCCATACCCCTTACTGATGATGACTTTTGCATGCTTTAATCTGAGAGGTAATTCTATTCTAGCAATTTGGTACATCATCCTCCTAAAATATCATTCCTTAGCTAAAACATCCCACTTCCTCTTCCCCCCCCCCCCCCCCCCCGCTTTCTTTTGCTTTCTTTCGCTTTCTTTATTCTCTTTTCTTACTGTTTGCATTGGTACTGTCATTAGGTGTGACTTCTAAATTCTCAGCATTCTGCTTCTCAAGTCTCAGAAGGTGCTGCATTACCAGGAAACAGTGACACAGGTCACTGCCCCAGCGTGGGCTGTGTCAGGGTGGAGGTTACAGTGTCCAAGCTGAGCAGCAGTGCTTGGGCTGCACTTCATCAGCCCTGGAGCTCTGGGCTCTGCAGCCTTCACCTGCATCCACAGCACTGGAGTAGATTTGGACTTCTCAGAGAGGTCAGTCATTGCATTCCCACCAAAGGTTTTTAAATTTAGTAAAGCCTGATTAGCTGAGTTTCAAATTCATGTATTTGTCTTGTGCCTTTCCTTAAATTCTTGTCTGTTCATCTGAGAAAAAGTGACGGAGTCTTTTTTGGAGCTGGTGATTCAGTGAAACACCACCTGGCTCAATAGCACCTGAAGAATAATGGCTGTTTGTGATACTGTTTTAATTGAGAGAGAACTTCCCCAGGGTGTGCAGGTGACTCATTTTTCAGAGAAACCTGTCATCAGTGTGTCTGAGGTGGCCTGACTGTTACCCTGGGATTAAGCAGCCTCTTGTACCTCAGGTACAAAGTACTCTCTGATGCTTTTGTTTTTCTACATTTATAGCACATGTTATCACAGTAATATGAACCACTGGTTCCTGTTGTCAACGCTTAGGTTTTGTGTGCTCTTCCAAAACAGTGGGTGGTGGCAAATAGAGTATGTGTGAGTAATTTTATCGTGTTTAATAGTTACACCCCTCAATTTTTCTCTGCCAAGGAATAAAGTGAGCTAGAGAAGGAGAAAGTATAGAAATTTTACTCATTATTTAAGTAGATTAAGGTTTATACTGATGACTAATGCACCCTAAAAGCTGTTGTCTTTAGTGTGGATTACAGTAAAACAAATTGAAGTGAAAAATGATATTATTATTTTTCCCCAGCTTTAAGAGAGACTGAATTGTTTGTAAATTCTTTCAAGAACTGCTGTCATAACAAGAAGTTTGTTATTAAATTGAACGGTTTCAGAAAACTCTAAAAACAGGAGAAATATTTGGTAGTTTTCATTCACTTTCAGACTTGTGTGACAGAAGAAGACAACTGTACGTCTGCTGAAGAGGAAGAGTTGATGAAAGGCTGCTGGATTTTCATCCAGTTTGAAGCCCTTGGAATGATAGCTCCTTATTGTTCCAAGATGTTGTAATTGAAGGAATGTTCATTATGTTCATCCTTTTTGTTTCCCATCCTATTGCTAGACCTTTCAGGAATATGTGTACAGAGATGGTTTTGGTTTGCTGCATTACAGTTCCTTGCTTCAAGAAAAGGTTTTGGCTTTGGATGTAGTAACATCAGAAATGCAAAGCTGTCATTTTAACATGTACTGAAGAAATGTTTTTGATGGTAAGAGGGAACCACAATTCAAAACCAAGATACGTTTTTCCCTTGCAAGTAATTTTGGGTTTAATTTCACTGATGAAAATTTCAGTGATGAATTTGCTGAATTTCCATGGATGGATTTCAGAGTGAGTGTTGCCCCTCCCTCTTGGGAAGATTTCCTGCCTGACTACTCTGTCTACCTCTGCTAGACAAGAAAAGGATTTAAAGGCCATATAGTTTCACATAGAAAATTTAAGAGGTCAAAGCTCTTTCTGCAGCTGATTTTAGTTAGAGCTCAAAGCTGTTGTCTTGTGGAGGTTGGGTTGTTTGGTTCATGCCTGTGTAACCAGTCAGCCCTGTTGATCCTGGTCCATCTGAGCTGCACAAATGAAAACTTGAACCCTCCCCAAAGTGCTGAATATCTTAATTGCACGTCTACAGGCACAGCAGACAGTGGGTGGATGTGTGTTTAAATCCCAGCTGGTGTGTTCCTCCTTCTCTCTGGTGGAGAGAGCAGCTCATGTCTGCCCTAGGGGAGGGTTCTGCAGTGGGTCTGCTTTTCCCAAGGAACAGGATCCTGTTTGCCAGGTGCAGCTCCACAGGCTCAACCAAGTCGTGACTCTTCCTGGGGATTTTGATTCTGTGGGGGATATGAAATTCAGAGAGGTTGAGAGAGATCTCTTGGGAATGAAATAGGTTATATGGGCTGGACTGGAATCCATAAAAGGCTTTATTTGTGTATTGTCCTAGAGCTAATGCTGATAAACTGGAATAGGGATTTCCAAAGTATTGCATCAGTGTTTGTATCAGATGAAGTAGGCTTTCGCAGTTTATTGAGTTTAAAACTGCTTTTTTAAATTTCAGGTGATTTTCTTCTGAGATATGAAAATCTGTGACAAATAGATTTTTCTGGGTTATGGGTGGTGTTCTTTGGTTTGGCTTTTTTCTTTAACAGAGTGTAGTGGTTTTAAAGCAGATCATCATTAGTAGGTTCAATGCATTATTGACTTCAGCATAAATTTTTTTCTTGATGGCTGTGCATAAGGCTTAGACTAGAATTAACATCATGTTTGTTTTGCAGTAGGAACTTGTTAAGGTGTTCACAGCATATGTTTTGTAGTTCATTTTGCATTGGTACTGAAATAAAAGTACTGATTTTGGGAGTTGATGCTGGTTTGTGTTACCAAAGTACCTCAGTGCTTATCTTGTTCTAAGCCAGTAAAAAGAAAGTGTTACTGATATGCCTGTTAATGCACTGGTTATTAAAGTTATTGTTTCTGTGCAACAGCAGTATAAATTAATAATTGCCATCTTATGTCAACACTGGATATTTGTAAAGTGTTTTCAGAATATCCAAAGAATGAGCCAAATGCTGCCTCTTGCTGTGATCTCTTACTTGAAGGAGATTTATAAGCTCTTTGGAAAATTCTGTTCTGACCCTGTATTGTCCTTTAAAATAAAAGATTCAAACAAATACCTTTTCATTTTTGTTTTGTGGTCTTTTTCTACTACAGTTTTGTGCCTGCCTCTCAGTGGTGCTGACAGTGTTGTCTGTACTTAACTGGAGTCAAAAGTTGGGGAAAAAGACCAAGACATCTTGTGGCACACACTGCTAAGTTTTAGGGATAGATTACATCTAAAATTTAATTTGGTGCTTCCTAGCACCAATTTTTTTTTTTTTTTTCCTTAGGGGAAGAAAAAAAAAAAAGGTGATGGATCTAATATAGGCAGATGTTTTTTCTTACTGGTACAGTGTTACGTAGATACACGGCCAGAAAGTTTGATCTTTTTTCTTCCTTCTTTCTCCCTACCTTTGGGTTGTTTTATCCAAACTTGGAAGTTGTTCAATATTGACAAAGGCTTTAACTGATGCAAACTAGGTGGAGGCAAAGAAATTCATACTGCTATTGCTAATTAGCAGTATGAATGCAACCTGATTGTGATTTGGCAGGTATGGCACTGGGATTTATTGCAGCTGCTCTGCTGGGTTTTCCCTCTGCTTGGGGCTGGGACCAGGCAGGCAGGACAGCCTTGGAAGCCCCAATTCCTGTTTTTCATGGGAAATGCCATGGCTGTTTACTTTGTTTTGTTTACCAGTGCTCAATCACTGAAACCGAAAACAACAGAACCTTCTTGTCTACCACTAACTTCCTTTTCTCATAGCAAAGATGAAGAAACCTCCCCTGTTTCTGCTGCCATTTTGACAAACTTGTTAACCTTTCATCTGGTTGTCTCTTACTCCTCCAGACTTTCCTATAAACATAAAAAACATGGATCTACTGCTGCCTGACACTTAAAATGATTTCACATGTTCAGAGGGGATTTCAGCATTTCTTCCACTCTCATAAATGTAATTTTAATTTTTAAGTGAATGACAGATATTGTAAGTAGCCAGTTATTCAGTTCCATGCTGTGTAGACATGACTGGTACAAGAGGGCAGGTATCTAAATTTGCCTTGATGTCTTTCTGTGGACTTACTCAAACTTGTCACAGAGCCACCAAGAGAAGGTTTAGTGTCATATGAGCTTCTTGGTGCCATTCAGACTTTTCGGAGGGTTCCCTTAGAGGCTCCTGTTTATACTTAAGATATCATTACTGCAGTTAAAACATTTATCTGCTCAAAGATTAATAGCTCAGAGAGTAACTGAAGAAAGCTGTTCAGCTATGGTGAACTGAGCTGTAGCGTGTAGCTCAGTATTTTTATTTTTTGTGAAATGCTTTAAGTGTGTTAGGATTATATTTGAACTTGAACAGAAGGGTCTTGCAGCTCCTCTCACTGTTACTGTGTGGTGGTTCCTTCAGTGTATCCCAGTGGTAGACGGAGGGATGCCTGAGATCCACACCACAGAGTGTGGATCCCAGCAGTCTGTCTAGCAGCCTGTACTAACTGGTGTAACTTGTGTAACGTGCTGTTGCTGGAATAAAGCAAGAAATGCTTTTCATCCTGCCACAACTTTCACAATATTTTTTTAGTTTCCTGTTGTGTATTGAGCTGAAACTGAATTTAAAGCTTGAAAATGAATGCTAGGGTCTCCCCATGCAGAGGCTGTGCCTGCTCAGGTAGAGCATGAGCTCAGCACCTGGTGGGGGGCTCAAGTTCAGGTGCGAGCAGAGGCTGCAGGGAGGTTTTCTCACACTTTTGGGCTAGGACTCATCCCTGTACTTCTTGTTGTCTCACCAGAGAAGGCAGAAAAGTCAAAGGCTGGTAGTATATGTGCAGCTGGGGAGTAAAATCTGGTGATTTCAGGAGCTGCTCGTCTGTTGCTTGTTTGTGAACACTCCCAAAGTATCAAGTGGGGCCAGCGAGGTTCGGGCAGTGCCTGCTGAGCTGAGCAGCAGCTCGGTGCCAGCCCTGCGCTGTGGGCACCGGGCAGCTGCTGTGTCCCCTGGGGCTCTTCAAGTTCTGCTCCTGCCACCTTCAGTCAGAGCCGGTGTTTTTCTGAGCTGGCTTGGTGCTCTTTAGTCTTGCTAAGTGGCAGAATAGTATGTATTACAAAAACAAACCCTCCTTTTGTTCCTGTTGTAATCAGTTAAATCGGCTGTGTAATTAAATGATGAGCTGGGCTGTGGGTATGTCAGTGTATTCACAGCTCGTCTGTGTAGAACTATTCTCTTTATTTGAGCCAGTATAAAATGATACCAATATTAATGAAATTTTGTAACTAGAGACCTGTTGTACCTTCTCTAGCCCTACAGAAGAAATAAACCAGCTTCCTCAAAAATTAAGAACTGCCCTCTTTTAAAAAACTTCATCCAGAGTCTGTATGAGTGTTGTCTTGGTAATGTTTTAAACTGGGAATAGACTTCACATCATTAATGCTGAATTTTAAAATATAATTATAGTTTGCTTCATTAATTTTGACTAATGCAGAGAGAAAAATGATTAATCAGGAGACTTAACATAATTAGTGCAGTGTGGCAACTGACTACTTAAATATAAGTCTGTTAACATGGGAAGCATAATTCTTGTTATGAAATGTTCTACTTTGTATCAGAATTGAAAATATTAGAACCATTTTACTCTTTAAATTGATACGGCAAATCTTAGTGCTGTGAAAACATTCATATTCTACCACTAATTATGATGTTCAAAACAGGAAATCTAAAATTATGTTGGAAATAATGTCAGCATTTTGGAGACTTTTTAAATGTTATTTTGATTTATGTTGCTGGGGAAAAAAAAGATTTTATATGTCATCCTGATATATAGCATTGGGAAAGCAAAGAAGAAATTTATTTAAGAGAACTGCTGTGTTCACTCTTGCTGAAAGATGGTTTTGCTTGTGTGTTTAGTAGCCTGTCTTGGTTAAAAGAGGTATGAGCAGCATCAGTATACAGAAGGGATATTTTAGTTCTCAAAAGCCTCTGGGAACTGCAGGCACAATATACTTTCAAAGTACAAGGGATAAAAAAATAAAAGGCATTTTCAGCTAAATTTGCTTATAAAATCATAACCAGTACCTGAAAAGCCACTGGTGTAAAAGGATGCCTTGACTTATATTAGGTTGAGGGTAAAATTCCTGAAATATTTCTGCTTTTAATCTGTCAATATAGTGCTTCTGAGGTCAAGTGTCTGATCTTACCATATAATGCAGCAGATGATTTGCAGCATATTTTATTAAGACATAATTATAAAGGCTAGGGCTAGTGCTGGGAAAGGTCATGGATTTCAGGGGGAGTGTGGGAGTAATACTTATGAGCTGTAGATGAAACAGATTCTCTATTACAGTGGGATCAGTTCTAGCCACAGCAGGAGTTCTAAGAAATGTAATCTTTTGGTGGAAGACCATAAAATGGTTTGCAGTGGTAGAAAACCTCCTGTGTTTTTCCATGGAGGCTGTGTCTCTGTTGTTCCACAGCTGCTGTGTTCCATAGCTCAGCGTGTCCCCAGGGACAGCAGGATGCAGATCTGCTCCCATGGCCACTGCAACAGCTTCTGGGAGGGCTGAGCTCAGCAGTGTTTGCATCTCCTGAAAGACAAATGTATAGGTGAGTGACCACTTTGTGGCCACAATGCTGCTCTTTCATGGCACTGAGGAAAGGGAAAAATTGTCATGAAAAGGCCAGATACCAACTACACCCTTGGGAAGAGAAGAACAAAGGATGACTTAAGCTTAGACATAAGACATTAGCTAGTTGTGGCACAAGTCAGACCAGTCTTTGCATACTGGCAAGCCCCAAATTATACCCAGGCTGAGTTTTTACATTGAAGTCTATTAAGAGGTGCCATAAATGTTTCAGGTTGTGTTGACAGAGGTCTGGGCAGGAGGGTGGGTTGTGCATTGGTTTTGTCCTCTTTTTCTTTCAAGAAAGGAGTCTTGTTGAAAATTTGGCTTACTCTTTTCAGTATAGCTTGTTGAAAATTGGCAATTATGGTTTCTTCTGGCTTTGCAACTGATTATGTTAACCTTCAGCAAATTAATTATCTTCTGGCTCATGACTGCACACAACACTTTGTGAAATGGAATTACAGTAGAACCCTGCCAGATCTCGTCACTCCACTTTGTAACCCTTGTGGGAACTTTCATAAGGCTCAGTAGTGAGGTGATGACATGAGCATTCCAACTGCAGATTCCAGCTGGTTAGGTGTAGGATGAGGGAGTGATCTAATTTTAAGGTGTAATTATTTACATGAAACACACAAAAAAACAAATTGTAAATTAGGACTAATTAAATGGCCGAGTTCTATTTTATTAGAGTATGTTATTTTTCTGTTTTATTTCTGTTTTATTCTGAGTTTTGTGCTTTCATTGCTGCATTAGCTAAAAGTGTTAGTAAGGCTATGTTATTAAAAATAAAATTCTAGGCATTTTTGCAGTAATTGATGCATATTGGTGGTATTTCTGTAAACCCTTTAGTCCATTGTTGCTTAAAAGCAAGATGGAGAATTTGATTTAAATTCTATGTCATACATAGACTCTTAAATTCTTATTTCATGTTTTGACACAGGCTTCCTCTGTGGAATTCTGCTTAGCAAGGCTGCCTTGGCTTCCTTGCTCTTGGTTTGAATCCTTTGGAGATCACTTTAAAATTGATTTGAGAGGGTTTTTAGTAGCAGTTAATTCTACTAATTTCCAAAGTGACCACTTTCCATTGGTGAATGTGCAGTGTCTCATAGGGGATGTTGCGAAACTGCAAGAACTACCATATTGAAACTTGATTTTTCATTAAGATGAGAGTTCAGTCACATTTCTTCCATCTTTATTTTCATATTTTTAACTTACTAGTCCTCATGCTGTAAAACTGCAATGGTGTCTACTTTGAAGGCTGATTATTAAGAGGGGGAGAATGCATGTGTTTTGCTGTTGCAATGGGCTTTTTTTTAGCGCAGTGCATAATGCAATATATTGATTTTCCAAAGAGTTTTGCTCTATCTTTTCTGTAAGTCCACTTGAAAAACATCCACAAAATCAGACATGCTAAATTTGAGAGACATAAGAGAAGTGTCAGTACAGCTATCCCTAGTATAGCTATAGTGTGTGTGTGTGTATATATACACACATCTATATATATATGTGTCAGTAATGTGGCTTATTGCTATTTGGGATTAGTGTGTGGTAGAAGAGCAGCAGTGATGTTAAAAAGCAAATTGTTTTCAAGTGGTGAAGGGGTGAGAGAGTTAACATGGGACAAATGCTTGTGTTCATTGTGTGCGAGTTCTTTTCATCCTCACCACAAATATGCTCACAGATAAGGAAACAGAAAGTCGCTGGTTTCAGTTCAGTAGTACTGTTATGAGCAAAGTGGAAGATTATTTTTGTGTAGCAAGAGGATTGGTGTGGTGCGTCAGCAGTAAGAAAATGCTGCTTTTGAGGGAAATGTGCCTGGTAGTGGACATGGCACTAGCTTAGTCTAAACTCATAATGATTCCAGAGACTAAACTATTGACACCTGGGCTTGGGTGGGATCCACGAGCAGTAATCAGTGGGAAAGACAAAGGCGCTGCTGCTCATTTCCAGGCTCGGTGCTCTGACACATGATATGGGGAGGAAGGTTAAAACAATTGAAGGAACTGTTCTTTTTTCAATCTCTGGGGAAAAAAGAATAGTCCAACACACTTGATCATTTCTCCTGTTCCGGGTATTTTAACACTTCTCTGAGTGCAAGAAAACTACAAAAGGGTTGAGGCTGGAAGAGACCTCTGGAAGTGATCTGGTCCAGGCCTGTGCTCAAGCAGGGCTCTTCAGAGCTGGTTACCCAGGACCACGTCCAGACATCTCATGAACATCTCCCAAGGATAGAGGGATATTCCACAGCCTCCCTGGGTAACCTGTGCCAGTGCCACTGATCTCTTTCAGCTGGCTTCACAAAGTGTCTGGTTGTGCGTGTGCCCTGACTTGCTTAGGTTAGGATATGGAATTGGCTGGTTCCTGGCTGCAGGCATCACATAGCAGCACAATAGGCAGTGTGAGAGAGCATGTGTGGGGGCTGAAGTCTGTGCAGAAGAATGGCTTTTTGTGTTTGGCCTGGGATATTTGGTGCAAAGATCTGGTTTTCACGTTTTACTCCTGAATTTGTGTACTTTTATCAATAAAAATGTTGTCAACTTCTAATATCCTAGGTGTTTCAAATTCCCAAGATAGCTTGAAGAATAAAGGAATTTTGATCAAAAAATATGTAAAATCTCCATCCTTTAAGTAGGGAATGCCAGTTACGGAAATCTGAATTGTATTTTTGGAGTTACCTAATTTTGTGGTTTCTTAGGTAATAAGCCAGAAAGAGGGTACTTCAAGCCCCATTTCAAGTAAGTCCTTTCAGTAAGACGCTTTTCCTGCAGCACTTGGAAAACACCAGTAAGAATTCTTGCCCAAGAGTAGAACAGTGGTGTGTTACGGGAGCCCTGGCCTCTGAGGCTGTTTGTTCAAATCCTTTTGTTTATTATGAGCTGGAATGCAGGGTTGTGGGCTGGGCTGGAGAACACCAGCGTGGTGCCTTCGTGACACTTGGCATTAACAAATGGCATCTTTGTTCCAGCCTCTGCAGCTCCTGGAGCTGTAGAGGGGCTGTGTCTGGAAAAAGGAGCACGTGTCAAGTGGCTCAGTTGTGTGGAGCAAATGCAGCAAGTGGAGGAGGAGAACTTTTCCCTCAGTCATTTTTGATAAACTGATTTAGAATATGGTCTAGAAGCAAACAGATTTACTTCATGAAGACTAAAACAGAGCTCTACAAGGACTGGGAAGAAAATGACAGTCTAAAGACTGGTAAAGTGTTGTGTAAAATTTTATATACTTGTCTTTAATTGTTTATGTCATGCTGTTATTCTCTCTCACTTCAAATTAGTGATAACTGAGTTTTAAATACTTAATAATATATAAGGAATATAATTATGTTTAATGGAAGAAATGTAGCTCAGTTAACTTCTGGAAATATATGTTTCAAGGTGTTGCTATACAAAAGGGATTGTTTTTCTAACTAACTAGTTCATTTTACGTTAAAAACTGTTCTCTGTTTTGGAAGTTCTCTTTGCATGAAGAGAAAGCATAATAAATTATGCTAATTCCTTTTGTTCAGAGCAGCTTTAGTATTCTTGTGTAGGTATTTACCAAGATTCTTCCTTTTGAACATGGTGTACCCACAGCAAAATACTATTAAGTGTACGTCATGGCTTTTATTTCGTTGTTTATGGGAATGAACTGGAAGGAAAATAAACAGCCTGAGTATTTAAGGGACTTTCTGCTATGACCAGAGAGTTTGTTTATTGCTCTGATATGTGCTTTGAACGTGTAGATGTGTAGCAGCTGGTGGTGGTGCCTGCAGACAGGAATTTGTGCCAGTGCAGATCTTTGAGCAGTGGGATGTGTAATGTGCAAACAAGCAAGAATTTTAGTAAAGTAATGGGAAACAAATTAATGTTTTCAATTCTTTTGGGTTTTCAGAGTGCTCTGCAATTGGATAGACAATGATAGTGGGTTAGAGGACAAAAAAGGAAGAATTTCCTGTTTTGAATTTGGGGCTTTTCAGAATTTGGGATAAGGTTACACAGGATGCTCTTGGTGTATTGAGCCTCAGCTCCATGGAAAGAGGCATCTCTTCTGGGGCTGCTGGTCCACAGCAGGTGAGCCTGAGCCAGTGTGTGCCCAGGTGGCCAGGAAGGCCAGTGGCATCCTGGCCTGTACCAGCAATGGTGTGACCAACAGGACCAGGGCTGTGATTGCCCCCTGTACTCAACACTGATGGGGCCACACCTCAAATCCTGGAATCCGCGTTGGCCTCCTTGTGACAAGAAGGATGTTGAGGTGCTGGAGCATGTCT
Source organism: Lonchura striata (assembly GCF_050655825.1). Taxonomy (NCBI): domain Eukaryota; kingdom Metazoa; phylum Chordata; class Aves; order Passeriformes; family Estrildidae; genus Lonchura; species Lonchura striata. The sequence goes on from NC_140741.1 coordinate 70,575,228, forward strand.
GGAGAAGGGAATGGAACTGTGATAGGGTCTGGAGCACAGGTCCTATGCAGAGTGAGGGAGCTGGGGGTGTTTATCCTGGAGAAAAGGAAACTCAAGGGGGAAACTTATTGTTCTCTACAACCCCCTGCCAGGAGGGTGTAGCCAGGTGGGGGCTGGGCTCTTCTCGCAGGTAAGAAATGACAGAATGAGAGATGAAACGAGTTCAAGATGCATTGAGGTAGTTTAGATTGGATATTAGGAACAATTTTCTTGCCAAAAGGGTTGTCAAGCACTGGAAATAGGCTGCCTAGAGAAGTGGTGGAGTCACCATCCCTTGAGGTAATTGAAAGCACTTGGTGCTTGGGGGCATGGTGTAATGGTGCGCTTGGCAGTGATGGGTTAATTGTTGGACTTAATGATTTTAAAAGATCTTTTTCAACCTCAACTAATCTGTGATTCTTCTTACATTTATGGCACATCTGTAAAAGGCAGTTTATTATACTGCTGCTGGTGCATGAGCACTGCAATGTATCTTCTATCTACTACTCCTTCAGTGTAAGGAACCACTGAGGCTCTCAGTGGTACTGATTTCATACTACCTTCATGAAGGAGCTACTCCATGGTTGTTACCTTTGGCAGGTGAGATACAGCCTAGTCATTTTTTAGGTTGTTTCAGAGAGAACAGCACTAGTGAGTTTGAGTAACCCCAAAGATCATTCCTGTAAGTTGTATGACTACTTTTGTAGGGACTAGAGGTGTGTGCTCAGTGGATTACACATGAAGATAACTTTAAAAAAGGTTGTACCTTACTGGTTTGCAGTTCTGTAGCTGAACAGGATTAGAAGCCATGCAGGATTAGACAAACAATTCAAAATACAGCTACTTAGTAAACCTTGTAGAGCAGCAGCTTTTCTTTCTGTGGGAAAGACCAGTGTTTTACTGTCTTCTGGCCATTCCTCCCTCAGCAGCAGCTGAGTTCTGCCAGGCTGTGATGAAAGCCAGGTGTAACTATGGGCTCTGTGTTAGTCATCCCAACCAGGAGCAGCTGAGCTGCTGCTAGGCTGTCACAGGCTGTTCAGCTCCTTCTTGACTGCTGGAAACATAAGGGATAGTCCTGCCAGTTCTGCCTCCTTTATTTTGGAAAACTGAGGTACTGCAGGGACTGCAAAAGGGATCCTCAGTGTTTAGCTTGGTGATTTAAATGAATAAAAAATTACATTGTTGTAAATTTTTCCCCCCTACCTTCTCCCTACCCCCACCTTAAAATACATGTTTAGATGGAGTATAGGGGGGTCTTGGGTCAAGATTCTCTGGTGTCTGTAAGCGACTACACCTGCAGCTACTCTTCCTCCATGTGGAACATGGAAGAGAGAAGATGGCATGAAAGCAAGAGTAAGGCAGGATTTTTTAAAATTTTCATCAGATCATCAAACCATAGCTCTATTTCTTACAAAAACATTGAGATAACACTGAACAAAACTGATAAGACTTCAGAATGCCAGTTATTTGCCCTCAGTTTCATAGTGATGCATTTTTGTGCCAAAGAATTCTTTTTGTTCCCATATTTAGCTTTTAGTTTACCAGGAATCAACATGTAATTTCTAAGTTGGAGATATTTAAATATTTCTTCTTATAAGAAAAATAATGTTTAATTCTTATCTCCCAAAATAAAAGCTCTTGCCCCCATCTCAAGATGTTTTCTGGGTTTTCAGTATGGATGGATTAATGAAACATGGAACTATCTTAGTGCAGCTGGAAGGTTAAGATGATTCTGGCAGAAAGCAAAGAGGATTACTTTAAAGGCAATGAATATGATAATTTACACACTAAATGTAATTGAATTGTCTTGAGATACAGAACATGCCAAACTTCGATTCACACATTGCTTATGCAGAGGAAGGATGGTAAGCCATGGCCACATTTTCAGCATAAATCAGGAACTTGCTTTCTGGTGCAAATACAGTTTGGCATTCTTTTAAGCAAAGGTTTGAAGTTTTTTTAGCTTATACTGTTATTCTGTTTGTGTTTTTGAAGATATATGCATGTCCTTTTGAGCACATTTTAAAATAAAAATTGAAACAATTTTTATTTCTGTTTAGAAAAATGTATCAGCTATGTACTTTGTGAATGTATTGACTGTGCATTACAATATCATCTGCTTATATTCAGCCACACTCTTTCACTCTTTCTCAAATGTAATCTCTTCTACTTGGAAAGTAATGATAGGACTTTTAATTTATTTCCTGAAGCTCAGCAGCAGGCAAGCTTTAAACTTTAAACAAGGGAGCTTTTCCCCACAGCTGTCCATTGGAGAAGTGGAGATTTGGGTCAATCAGTACTAGAAGTTGCTGAAGGAATGTCAGATTTCTAAGGAAGTTAAAAGTTTACTTTGTAAAAACTCATAATTAGTCTTCTGTAAAGACTTGCTGTAAGCATAGATCTGTCTTTCAGAAGGAAACACAATTTAATTTTGGTTACAATTCCTTTATCTTCTCACTTTGAAAGTAAAACCAGGGTTCACCCAATGCTTTTTGTCAGTGTTAATTTGGTAGCTTTAGTGGACATTGTCAGTTTAGCAGATGTGCTATGACAACTAGTAAAGATTAGGGACCAGATTGTTGTAATTGTGCTGGGGGAGTGCTGGAATGCCCTGGCAGTGGTGTGAAGTTGTGTCTGTGCCCCTGGGTGCCACAGGGCTTGGGAGGGGCTCTGGAGGGCTCTGGGAGCTGTGTCTTGCTCAGAGCTCTCATGGGCAGCCAGGGTAACAGAGCCCTGCAGTGGCTGTAAAGCTGTGTCAGAGAAAAGCAAACCTGAGACCCACCTTTGGGTCATGAGTCCCCTTTCATCTTAGGAATAAAGGATCCAGCACCTGAAAGCACAGGAGGAGCAGTGCCCTGCTTGGACACACCAAAGTCTGAGCACTATTAAATGATTCTACTCACCCCTTATCTTACAGGGAGGAAATGATTTGTCAGTGTTGTAGATTAGAGATGTGAAGCTTCCAAATGTAACAGACTGAATTATTTATTATTTTTTTTCTCTCTCAAATAACTGTGTAAATACATGTGTGCTGCTTCTGCTGCACACTGGAGAAACTGATAGAGCTCTATGTATTTTTAATAAATGGGAGTAATGTGATTGGCAAATGGTGGTGACAGAGGGGGCTAGGTGAGGGTAACCAGGTGTGACTTCTGAGGATCATAAATGAAAGCTCTGAAGAAGCAGGCAGACCTTCCCTTAGGGAAGGATGAGCAGTGCTATTGTCTAAATGCTGGTACTTGTGTCTATGGTGGGTCATACTGAGGTTCTCTTAGTGTGCCCCTGGAGAAAGGTGCAGTGAAAACAAGCGGAGACTATGTTAAATCTCAAACAGATGGCTTAGAAGGCCACCTTGGCACAACTTCTTACCTAAATGTTGAGAAATATGTAGGTAACCTTTATTAAAGAAACACTAGGTTTAAACAAATAATTGTGTTAATGTCATAGGATAGAAAACGGTAATATGTGATCTGTTTTTCTATTTCATGGGCCAGATGGTTGGTATGTACAATTCCTGAAGTTCATTATGTTGCCATGAACTAGATAGTGAAAAAAACCCACATGCTTGGAGTTATTTTTATAACAGTGTTAGACTGAAATATATTTTAAACCTTTTTCAAGCCTTGCTTTGTCTGAAGTTCATTGCTTTTTAATAATCAAAATAATTCAATGCTTGAATCTTTCACAAACTTATTAATTAAAGCTGATTTACCTCATTGGTTTGATATAATTATATTTGGGGTATTGAAGTGCTTTCTGCTGTAGGATACTCAAAATAGCAACTTTTCCTTTCTTGGTGCACTCTGTTCCTGTCCATGTCCTAGAGGTGGCTTCTGCTCAGGGAACAGGACTGAGCAAAACTTGAACTCCAGTCATGTAGTAAATGCTGCATCTGCAGTGTCCTCGTGTCCAGTGCTTATTCACACACTGTTTTTTTTGTTTTTGCCTGTCAACCTTCCTGTTGTCATCTCCTTACACTTATTCCAGCTCTGGGTTGCCCAAGTTGCAGTTCTGACACCGTAATGACGTCCTTCCCTGTTTTCTGAGAACTAAGTTTTAGGCAATTTCTAAGAAACAGTAGAAAGCCATGCAGTATTTCTTCAGTATTCCAATATCTCTACAAATCCTGTAAATACATCACAATTTTGTTTTAAGCCAGTAGTGAATGTTTCAGGTTTCTTTGATGATTAGAATGTTTGTGGAACTGCCAATTAGTGGGCTTTAGGACTTCAGTCTTTCAGTTAGTGGGTTGAGCAGAATTTTTTTTTTACTGTATTTAATATCTACATTGGCAGATAATCAGAAATATTCTAAACTCGACAATTAAGATACTGTGCAGTAACTGTACCTTGTTTTGAACCATATTCAAGACATGCACCAAGGTCATATTTTGCTTTGACACAATAGTTTTGGCATTTCTCCACTGAAGTAGTCTCCCTGAAGTTGATTTTCCAAATATTTGGCTGCAGTTCGTTTTTCACAAGGGAGAAAATCTGAACAACATTATTTTAATTCTTATACAGGTGCAGATGCTGAGCAGGATGCTGCTATCAAACTTGCCCAGGAACGAGCAGAGATAGTTGCCAAGTATGACAGAGTAAGTGAACTTTTTGGTAATTTAAAAAACATTTTATAATGAATCTTTTTAATATGTCTGTTTAAAAAGTGAATCATGATTCCAGCTTGCTGTTGTTTAAAATAGTCTGTTGAGTACTAATTTGATATTTAATGATACACTGGCCTTTGGGTGAATTAAGCTCTCCATGGGGGATATTCTGCATAATGACTCAACTCATTTTTCAGGTGCATAGCAAGTTACTTTGGGACTATTTCAGGGAGCGTATTGTATTAGAAGTAGTGAAAGTGGGGTATTTGAGGATGCTCAGTGTATCTGTGAGATCAGAAGGACTCTCATTTTACTTTTTATTTATTTAGTCTTTGGTTATGATAGTACAAATACTGAAATCATAGCAGAAAAAGATGAGTGAGCTGTATTGTTTCTCATCTTGTTGTGGGGAGCTAAAGAAATGCCCTGATCATACACTATTTGTTCTTGTACCCCTAGTCAGGAAAAGCCTGGCACAGACTGTGCCTAGGATAGCTTGCATAGTAGTCAGGTATTTTTGTAACTCTTCTGGGCTTTTTAAGTGTCACTGGAGTACAGAGCAGTAGCCTTGTTTGTAGAGTTCATGAAATGCTTTATGTGCCAGACTTACTGGTGGTTGGCACAGTGTGCAGTAAATGAGTGGCTCACCTTGGACTAAGGAAAAACCTGTTTGTGTGTGGCAGGCTGATGCCAGCTGCTCCTCAAAGTTGCTCAGTCACAAAAGGCTCATGAGTTGGGATAAAGGCAGGGAGAGATTCTTCACCAATGACTGTCATAGGCAAAGCAGACCTGAGTTGAGGAAATCTGTTTACTTTATTACCTATCAAATCAGAGTAGGACAATAATAAAATAAAAACTGGGTCTAACTCCCCAACCCTCCCTTCTTCCTGGGCTTACCTTTGCTCCCAGTTTTCTCTACCTCCTCCCCCTGAGCAGTGCCAGGAGGATGGGGAATGAGGGCTGTGGTCAGTTCATTCCACATTTCTGTGACTCGTTCCTGCTTGGGGGTTTGACTCCTTAAACTCTTCCCTTTTTCCAGTGGGGGGCCCCTCCCACAGGCTGAAGTTCTCAGTGAACTTCTTCAGTGTGGGTCCTTCCCATGGACTGAAGCTCTTCATGAGCTGCTCCAGCACTGTTCCCTCCATCAGGGTCAGCTCTTCAGGCACAGGTGCTCCAGCATGGGTCCCCCATGGGGTCACAGGTCCTGCCACCAAACCTGCTCCAGTATGGCATGGGACATGGCCAGTGGCAAGTCCATGTTGGAGCTGGTTGACTCTGTCTCTGTTGGATGTGGAGGAGGCTTCCAGCAGCTTCTCAGAGAAACCACCCTTGGAGCCCCTTGCTACTAAAACCAGGCCACACAAACCTAATTCACTTTGTGTTCTGCGTGCTAGCCTGATTTCACAGCCAGCAACCTGTGCATAGTCCACACCAGAAGCAGGGAGAGATGAAATGTAGTTAAACTTCTGCAAGCCTTTTGCAAGATCAACAGTTGGAGAGTAGGAATGGGGCATGCATGAATGCATAATTGAGGGAAAACTCAGTGCTGCATTGTTTGAAAGCCGCTGCAAGTCAGCATGGACTGTCTGCAGGATGTGCTCTTGTGGGTTATTGTTCAAGAAAGATGGATTTGAGAAATGAAATGAGTAGAGGACATTCTGGGGACCTTGATGGATTATTGTGGAGTTCAACAACAGGTGTGGGATTACTGTGACTCTGGTTGAAATGTATTTTGTGTATAGCAGTGACCAAAAGAGATTTCCTGTGATGAATATACTGTTTGTAAGGGCTGGGATAGGTGTTCTGCTCTCCTTTCTCTTGCCTCGTTAGTTTAGGGCTGGTGTTCTCCTCCCCCTCTTCTAACCTCCTGCCACCATGTCCCAAAGTGTTACAAAGGTTATGATTTCAGTGGTTGAATGCTCCCTTATGTGTCTTTATTTATTGTGTCATAAAATATAATTTGGCTTTTTATTTTTTCCTTTCCCCTTAGGGACGTGAGGGTGCTCAGATTGAACCGTGGGAAGATGCTGACTACCATCTTTACAAAGTCACAGATAGATTTGGGTTTCTACAGTAAGTAGCAAGCTTGTAAAGAAAATAAGATTAAAATTTTGCTACTATGAATATTCAGGCTCTTTTTTGTATTACTTATTGATGAAAGTATTATTATGCCTTTAATAGATATTTTGGAAACTGCTGTGTAAGGGTTACTGCTGGCTAATCTTTCACTGTGCTTTTCAATTCCATTTCTATCTAGGTTTTTCTTTCTGTAATTTGATTTTTGCATAGGGAGTGAAGTATTTAAAAATGTTTTATTGGGGAATGAAAACTGATAGTCTACAAAAAACATATTCCAAGCTGAATTGGAGATAAATTTTGGTTGTGAATAACTTAGTTGGATGTAAACAAACTTGAAGTTCTTGAAAGGATTTATAAAAATTTTGTTAAAACGTTTCATTTTAAAAAGATCCCATCACACTGAGGTTACTAAATGGTTGTATATGAGCAAAAGTGTTTCTCAGTCCATATAAGATTGCTATCTTTTGGCTTCATATATTTTCAACCTTACTGAAATCTCTGCTGATTTAGGACCTAATGTTGAATCAACTTTAAGTCAGAAAATGCCAGAGTCCAGATGCAGTTCCCCTACAGGTGCCTCCTTTGTAACATAATCTGTTCCTTTTTGGCAAACAGAAGATTAGAGTATTAAATTGTATTAGGGTTTTTGTGGTTGGCAGATGTAAATATCCAGCATGAACACAAGCTGACTTGATACTCTTGATGATATTAGGACTCTCTGAGGTTCTTGGTGTTCAGCATTTTTGTTTGAATACATGAAATGCAATTTAAATCCAGGAAAACCAGTGATAAGTGGAAAACTTTGTAATACCTATGTAATTCATAGTACTGGGAAGGGGGATGTTTATGTTCTGTTTTTTGGGGGACTTTTTTCCTTTTCCATCCTTTTTGCAATATTATTGTTTTTACAAGCTGTCAGTTAAAAGTCATCTTTACCTGCAGACTGCTTGTGCTTTGTTGGGGTGAGTTAATGTAATGTGTGACATTCAAAGAAATCTGTTTCACACAAAAAGGTCCTTGTGTTGGTAAAGCCCAGCTGCAGCACCACATGCCTGGAGAAAGGATGTCAGAGTTATTTTATTTCTGGGGCAGAGGTAATGGAAGCCACTGCAGGCTTCACCTCTGCCTTTGGTATCCTTGTGAACTGAACTTTTCCTGTTACTTGTGTTGTGGTACTTGCATTTTTATGTGTTAGGTGTAAAAGATTGTTCAAGTCCTCTCCACTTGCTGCTGCTGTTCAGTCTTTACCCCAGATGTTCTCTTGCCCAGGAACATCTCTACTCACCAATACAGAATTAATTCTCTATATAGTCAGCTTCAAGGGATGAAAGCTGAAAGATTTAAATTACATAAAGACTGCACAGGTTAATAGTGTATGCAGATAATCTTGTCACTAATTGTGCCTATTTGTAGCTTATCCATGTCTTGTTACAGGGCAGATTTCACCTAGGAGTGCTCTCAAGGCTGCTTTATGATTGTTTTAAGACAAATTCAATGTCTAGCAAATTATGTTTTTATTTTCCTGAGAAGCAAAATCTCTCCTAATAGAATAAAGAAGCATAAGAATATAAGAAGCATAGGAATATAATTAGGATAAACATATCAATGTCCTTTCCCTGAAATGACAATTTATATTGCACTATAGATTTTAACTGTTATCTGGGTCATGTGTGCTGTCATACTGGGCCTGCTGTGTCTGAAAGAAACTCCTGTTCTATGAGATTTTGAAATGCAGCAGGATGTACCAAAAGCCTCAGAAGTTTGTCATCCCTGAGAGCCATAATTCCCTACAATGTCTTAGGTATAAATTAGCAGACAGGCTGATGCACACTGAAAACAAAATCTGCAGGTAGTACCAAGCTTAAAGTGTCCTCGTTAAGATCTACAGGGGTTTGTAATCTTGTTTATATTGACATATTAAAACACTAAGAGAGGTGGCTTTTGTATCAGAAGAGTGCTGGGTGTGAGGAACCTGATACAAAATTAGGGCTTGTTTTCTCAAGTACAATAGGCTTTGATTACTATCAGTAGTTTTCTATTTTTCCTTGTCTGTGTCCTGTTTGAAGCTTTCCTTGGCTCTGTGAAGGGTCATTCAAAGTTCAGCTGATTGCTGATAGGACAGGAAAGATAATTTTGAGAGAGTGAAGCATTCAGGCTGCAAGTGTAACTTGCCACTGGATAGAATATGAGCTAATGTAAAGGCTGGAGACATTTCAAAAGTAGTTTTGGTCTAGATCTGCAATTCTTCTGGTGTCCCAGTGTCCTTATTTGTGTGTTAAACTAGGAATTTGTAAACTTGAGGGACCTGAAGACTTCTATTGTCTTCCTGCCATAACAGTAAAAGTGGGTTCAGGTTTTCCTCAGAGAAGACTGGGAGGGAAAGTGCCTTTTTATTTACCAGTGGAGGACTTGGACTGTGATTGGATACAGATATAGCATTTCCCTTTAAGTAAAATATGTCACTTTAACCTATTTATAAGACCCTCAGTTGAGGTATCTGTTATCTTTGATCAATTCCAAGTGATGTAGTATTTACTATTTACAAGAGTTAGGTCCATCTTTACTCAATATTGTCTTAAATTTTTAGTAGCTGCTGCCCTCAGAACACAATTTAATTTGTTTGCTGCAGTACTTTACTTTGCAGTTCTGCAAGTGAATGTGAATGTTCTAGTTAACTTTGGATACTAAAAGGAAAATGGTGGACAGGTTATTAATATTGCTATTTAAAATAAAAAAATTATAGCTGAGTTAATACTTAATGAATTTAGGGAACAAGAAAGTGTGTTCAGTGAGAAGTAGCAAAGCATTATAATAATGAGACTTATTTGAAATGAATAAAGGGAAGTTTTAGAGGGAAGTTGGATGTGGGAAGAAGGTTTCCAGCAAAGCTAAGCCGTGAAATAACCTGTGGGCAGACCAAGGGGACTGTCTCTTGAGATGTTTAACAGCAGAGTGTGCAAAACAAAATGCAGCTAGGAGGAGTTTGTTCTGACTAAATTGTGGCAGTTATGATCTACTCTACTGCAAAGATAAATTGTATGGTAGAGGCGTGCAGGAACCAGGAAGAGTGAAACTCTTATTATTAGCTAAATTGTAGAAAATTTGGCCTTTACCAGCTACTGTTGTTGCAAGGCTATAAGGAAGTAGTGGGTTGTGGTTTATTTAAGCCATGTGGTGCTGCAGGCAAGCCAGACTCAACTTGGAGAATTGTTTTCATAATTTACTGCCAGATAACATGACATTCTGACTGCTGACTTGGATGCTGGGCAGGAACACTCCAAACCATTACACTCTAACAGTCACCTAGAGGAAACACCTGTCTCCCCTCTGCCTCCAGGACAAGCTTCCCTTCCTTTTTGTCCTGGGTTAGCCTTGGATCACCCCAGTTCCTTTGGTGAGGTGTCAGGCAGTGCAGGAGCTCCTGCGCATGATGACTTCTTTCTGCTGCTCCTGGTTTCTTACTTATTGTCTCCTTCTGTTCCTTGTGTCTTGCATGTCTTCCCCAACCCTGACACAGTGTTCCTCCCACTCCAGCCATGTTCACAATGTCCCCTTTCACGTGTCTCTTCTGTCTCTCCAATTAGTATTGTTCCTCTTAATTAATACAGACTTGTTTCTGCCAAGTGCTGTTGATATTCCTCAGTGTCACCTGATATACATGGTATACATGGAATAGTATATTGAATTAGTAAATTAATTAAATAAATATTCATATAACATGGAATAGCCTATTAAAAAAATACCTTCACTTTTGTGATTTTTCTTTCAGAGAATCCTATGTCAGGGAGCTTGTCTTAGTCAGGACCATGAGTATTGACAGAGCAGACCAGTATATTTTATACAAGCCCAATGTGGTTACCAACTAAAATTACTAAAAATTTATATATAAAAAAAAGCAGCAAATCCCTTCCCAGAAAAACCTCAGGCATGGTCTTTATTCGATGCAATTTGTTTTCCAGTAAAAATCCTGCTGCTGATTTCACATGGCAGTGCAGGAGTGCTGAGCAGTCAGGCTGATGTGAAAAGTACCATTCAATTTTAAAATGAACATTTTTTTCCTCTGAAGTCTAGCACCAGTGTCTGTATATACAGTCTGCCAGTGTTTTGATAAGATTGGATATTCTTTTCTAGAAAGTGCAGGAGATGGAGGCTTCGAGCTGTGCCTGCAGCTGATGGAGGCCCAGCAGCCCATCTCTGGGGACCCCCATAGGGCTCAGAGAAGGCTTAGCCTATAATGGATGACTTCTGCAATCAAGTATTTTAGGAATGGGAGAAATGCCTAAGATCTCTTCACAGATAGTCATAACAAAAACTGTTTAAGCTGATTTTGGAAATGAAAAAAGGCAGAACGTGTTTGGTATTCATAAATAATCAGGGGTTTGTGTGCTCAGTTTTTCATTTTTCCTTTTTTTCCCCCTCTTGTTTGATATGATGTATCTTCTTGGTCAGCATTGTATGAATGTTGACCCTGCACCTCAAAAAAAAGCAGTTCTTGTCTGTCTTATCTTGGAACCTGGCTAAATTTTTAAATAAATGTCCTCAGTATATTCAGTGTGGACTGTTCTTTCACCAGCCCTTTTCTTTACCTTGTAGATAACTTCTATTTGCATTTTTTCTATCAGGAGTCATTGATAAGGGAAAAACTTCAGGGAAAATAAGCCTAAAGGAATTTCTGAGTGTCTTGAAGCTCATAGCAGGCATTCCAGTAATGCCTCAGGATCTGGGATTTTCCCCTTCCACCTCCTGGAATTATTTAGTTGATTTGGTGCTGCTTTGGAATGGTTAAAAAAAGCTAAATAAATACCTTGTTCCTTGGGTGGTAACAAGTCCCCTACTACAACTAGGAATCTTTTAAAAGGTATTTTATTTAATTAAATGGACAGTTTATGTAATGTCTGTATTGATTTGACTATTTAGAAGTGATAATTTTATGAGTTATTTTTTATAGCTAAAAAAGAATTAAAGGTCTTACTACAGTAAAAGAAAACAAGAAATTCAAATGACTGTTTTTTTAAAGTAAATAAGAATTCAAGCTTTAACTGACTGTTGTTGAAGCACATACTTAAAGATGTGTTTGTCATTAATATATCCTTGTCTTTATTTTTTATTAAAGTCCCCAGTTAACTACAAGGACAAAATAACTTGATTCTCTCCCTGCCCCACATAATATTAAAGCTGAATGGTCACAAGGGCATTGGCTGATTGAAGTTTGCAAAACAGCCCAAACTTTGTCCATGATCCTGAAGTAGGGGAGAAGCTGAGAACAGCATTTTGCAACTGTAAAGGTCAGCAGCAGTTTAAAGAGCTGATCCACTTTGGGCCCTTTCAACACAGGCCAAAAGTCAGAGCAGGATAAGCCAAATGGCCTCAGTGTCTCCGTAGAATGGCACAGAAAGCTAAAGTGTGAGCAAGTCTGAGCAGCATCACCAACATACCCCTGGTCAATGTACTCCAGGTCCTGAGGGGCTTTGTACTGAAATCTGTAAAGCATTGAACGACATCCCCCTGAAGAAGAAACATCAGCCACGTTAATTTGTTTGGTACCTGTTGGAACTACAGATTTCAGTCTTTCCATCATTTGGGGACCAAGCAAAAATATTAAAAAAAAATAAAATGTGCTACACTTTTCCTTTTTAGCTGTAAATTAGGATTTATGTTATCTGGTCTTCTAAAGCATCCTTGTGTGTGTATATTCTTGATGATTCTTTTATATTTCTTTGTTGGTATATCACCCAGCTGAGAAAGAGGTGTTTTGTTTTTTCTTATAAGAAAACTGGTCAAGACCACAGTTTTCCTTTTCTTAAAAAAAAATAGGTTTTTGGAATTTGGGGCAGGTACAGCTCAAGTCCAAATTTTACTATTCCTTATTGGGAAATATAGATTCTGATCTAAATACTCTGACTAATATATTGTGGAAAGTGTTTTAACTGTTCAGACATTAATAGTTAAGAAGTAGAAATAACAGAAGAAACTGCAATTTATTTAGTGCAACTTTCCAAAAACTTTTTTCTTTCCATTGTTCCCTGATGAGTGCCAGCAACAGAATTGTTCTGGTAACTTTTGGTGAGGAGCTGTGAAAATCATAGCAGACATGACATGATTAAAAAAATTTAAAAGTACTATTATTTCTTCAGCCTGCACCATATCAGTTCTTTTCAGACCGTGTTATTATCAAGATATGTGTTAACTTATATTAGTACTTGTTATATTATGGCAATAACCTGTATTGTCACAATTTGTGGCCTGATTTGGGTGATGCATTTTACACATGCTTTTCCTTTTACTACCTGCTCAGTAAATGGAAACTGGGATATATATTTAGTGTGGCAGATGCTGTTATGATGATAAATATTCCAGGATCAGCATAGTGAGACTGGGCAGATTGGAGGTTTATTTTGCAAGGTTGTTCAAGTGGGCTTTTACCCCCTGAGGACTAAGGAGTGGTACAATAGAAGTACTAGTGGTAGAAAATACAGATATGTTCTGCCCCTCACCCCATTCATGAGAGTCTCTCTCCAAAATTTGGGTTAGATTCCTGTGTTACTCTTACAGTAGCTCTGTGCTGATTCTGATGGAATTAAACTAATTCACAGCAGCTGATAATATGACTCATACCCTTAGTCTTTATCCCATGAGCCTGTTAAAGCAGAGAACATGCTTTGAGAATAGTTTGCTAATGATGGAGATTATCACATTGCCAGAGGCACTTTTCAAATAGCAGAATTCATTCTTTCTTTTCCTGACATGAGACCTACCTGCTCTTCTCCATCGAACTTCACTCTTTAGAAAACATAGTGCATTTTTATTAGCTCCAATGCATTTCTACAGGGTGCTCCAAAAATGAGTTTGGGAAGCAAAGAAACTGAGAGCTCAGTTGAGCAGTGAGATACTCCATTAAATGTCTGCAAATTAAACTATTATTTTTTTTTTCCTCCAGTATTATTATTTTACCTTGAACTTTTTGATAGGGAGAAATATGATGAGCAACCAGTTATCCCCTCTTGGATTCTATTTCGTGGTAATTTGTATGTAGCCATGCTGGAAAATAGTCCTTGTCTCTGAAGTATTCCTTAGTGTTTTCTCCTGTGTGCTCTTGAACCACATGTCCAAGAGCAGTAACTCTTGCACAGCTCTCCGTGCTGACTTGGGTGGGTACATAAGTGAATTATCTCCAGATAAGGGCTGCAAGGACAGGTCTCTGAGGGTTCTTGGCAGCAAAATAAGTTATGCTGAGATTTTGGTAACAGCAGTTATTAAAAAAACTAGGGATTTTATATAATTTTAATTTCAAAGTTTAGTAGGAGAGTTATAGAATCGGGAAGAGATAAGCAGTAAACCCAGCACCATCACTGTAACCCCATAACCACTAAACCACATCACCCAGTGTTAGATCCAGAAGCCTCTTAAACACCTCCAGGGATGGTGATTCCACCCACCTCCCTAGGTGGAGGGAGTTGTTACAATGCCTGACCACCCTAAAAGTGAAAAAATTTTTTCTAATATCTAATCTAATCTCCTCTGCCTCAGTTTAAAGCCATTTCCTTTTAAGGCCATGAAATCTGCACATCAGAGTTCAAGGAAAGAGCTCCAAGGCTACAAGAAGCGTTGCAAAGTTACTGTTCCTAGTCAAACAGAACCACTATTCTTAATTTTCTAGGCACAGTAAATATTGCCAAACATGTTAAGTGATGTGGTCATGTGCTAAAATAGCAATGAAGCATTTATTATTAACAGTGCACTTATAAATGTCAGCTTACTGCATTTTATTTATGCTGGTCACTCAGTAGGGACTTGCTGTCATTTTCTTCTCCTCAGCTTTGTGAGACAGGGTCAGACCCTCTTGTCAGGAGAGTGGCTAAAGTCTTCCCTCCTTTGGGAAGAAGTGCCAAGTTCAGCCTCTTTCAGCTGCCAAAGGCAAATCTTTATTTTAATAAAAGTTCAGATCTCTCTTACTAGACAAAAGTTGTGTTTCTCTTCTTTTTCTCCTCAGTATACAAATATGCCTCATTTTGTCTGTCTAGAATTTTTATGAGGCATTATTAAGATCTACCATGGGAACTCTGCTGAATTCTCTTATCTCCATTGGAATCTTGTATTATGTGGCATGGATTCTGCCTTCTAATATGTGATACACTTGCCTTGACTTATTTTGCTGCAGAATATTCATTGCTAATCATATTGAGGAACTACTGTTAAAAAAAAAAAAAACCCAACCACAGATTTCAGCTCTATTTAACATTCTTTCCTTTTGCCCTAATATACCTTGAGGATATTATCTTTATTTTTTGGATAGAAGTGGTAGTTTTCTTGGGTTAGTTATTGAGATTTGAAATGCTTTTTTTAGGTCCATCTTCCTAGCATTAGACAAATCCTGTCCTTTTTATTTTCCTCTTTGCCTGTTTCCATGGGGAACTACTTTTACAATAGTATTTTAATTGCATTTCTGTATGACATAACCTGTTTTGAAAACACAGCAAACACGTGATTTATCAGTTATAGAATTCCTGATAAATTGAAATGAATCCTTGCTTACTATGCAGCTGTGAAGTGGTGAGGCTGGTTCAGAGACCAGGGTAAATAGGTAATTTTATTTAATCATCCTTGATAGTGGAAGAGTACATTGGGCCTGCTGTAAAATTTGCTTAGTCCTGTCCATTGTGACTGAGTTTACAGCTCTGCTTCCATGAGGGAAGTGAACACTGTGCTGTGAATTTGTCTGCACTCTTGGTGGTGGTTGTGTCGTGAGTCTTCTCTTTGTGTGCATGCATTTGAAGCTGTGTCCAAAAGCATGAGCTGTCCATGGCAGTTTGCAGTATTTGCTTCCTTAAAGTGAGGTCTTATTTTTGCAAGAGCGTGTGGTCAGAAGTGTTGCTTTAGAAGGTGTTTTGGTTACTACAAGGAAGTCTTCAGTGCCTTTGTTGTTCACTTCTTCTCACACTTGCTCTTTTAACAAGTATTCTTTGTCAGCCTTATGGGGAAAGTGCTTGTTTATTCAAAGCTGTTTCATGAAAATTGTCTAAACCAGATGCAGCAAAGGGTGGTCACCTGTGAGCTTTGCAGTTGTATATATTTGCACTTGTGTATTTAGTGGTAGGACTTCACTAGAAGGAGGAAGTGCCTAGAAATTACGTGACTAGAAGTTACCAATGAATTTTTCTGTGACTTGGACTGTGCATTTAATTTCTTTTGCAACAGTATTTTGTTGTCTTTCCTTTCCCCTTGTGTAATTGTGGTTATCTAGTGTGTGGTTCTTTAGCTTTCCTTTCATGCATGGTCTTCCTGTGGTAGGAAGAAATGTTCTGTTGTTATTTGCTGTAATTTAGAATGGTATGGTCGTCTTCTCTTTTTCCTAAATCTGTGTCACAGTGTTGCCCCTTTCTTTGGCTTAGCTTTATTTTAAGTTTATTCTTGGGACTAGAGTTGAAATTTGAATCTTAAATCCATTCTCTCAGCTGAGTTACTCCAGGCTGTCACTTCAGCAATTCTCTGCAGATATAGAAGGAAATGAGGTGAACGCAATCCTGTAGATTTGATGGCAAACACAAAAAAAAGCTGCAGGAAAATTCTGCCAACTAAGGACAAATAACGTGTTTTTTTGTTAACAGCTGCTGCTGCTTGATTTGAGTAGATCATCCAGTGTGTACTAGGATTTCATAAAGTACTTCCTTTTATGAAAAGAGCTATTAGGTAGCAGAACTGAGAAAAAAATGATTGACTATGTTAATGTGATTTAATTTATACAACATTCATAAAGCAATATGCAATGGTTTTGAGTTACTGCTTAAGCTGTAAAACAGAAGTATATATTTATTTCATTTATTTTCTATGGAATTTAGCATTTCTAGAAGATGAAAGTAACTGAATGTAGGGAATGGCCAGAGTGTGTTTCACTGGCACAGGTTTAAAGGATGCTAAAAGGGGGGGACAGCTTTTAGAAGTTCAAAGATGCTGCTACTCTTGACCCAATGAAGGACCCACCAAAATGGGATTTGAGACCACTGAAGTTTATTTCCTCAAAGAAACAAGTGTAGGTACATAATGCTTTGAACTTCAGCATCGAACAAGTATATATTGCTGGAACAATACCATCTTAGGTAATTTATGTTCAAATATGCTTTGCATAGTGCATGAATTTTAATGCAGGTGAAGCTGCCAACATGCAAACCATGAATCGCTGTTAATTTATGGTGTAAGTAATCTGCACGGGAAGGAACCTTTGAGCAGTACTACAAAACAGGAGATAATGTGTTTAAGGAGAAAATCCTAGGTGTTTTAGACATCTATCAAATGCAAATTAGAAACAAGGCATTCTCTTTCATTTGCCTTTTAGACTCTTGGGAATTTTAAGGTAGTTTAGGCTAATTTTTATCTTTCTATAAAAACTTGGTTCTGAGAAGACATTTTTAACCTCACTGTTCATTTATATGCAATTAAAGTGACATTAAAAATCACTAGAAATGCTGATGTGCTCAGTTCAGCAGATTATAAATTTTCTTAAAGGTGTTCTGATTCCATGCTGGGGAAGCTTTCAAGTTTTCATATAGAACACACCTTTCCACTAAAAACAAAGGACAGCACATTTTTTCAGCATTTGGCAGTGAAAACACAGTTCTATATTTTTTGCTATGAATTTAATGATAATTTTTCATATTGGCAATAAAAACGGCAAAGTCAACTTCTTTCAAGCAGCCAAGTACTTTACTAAAAAGTCACCATTTTGAGATTTAGTTGAATTTTATAAAACTTGAATTTTATTTTGTCTCCTCTCTTACAGTTCACATTGCTTGAGACTTTCTGGCAGGAGCTACATGTTCATGGCACTGGGCTGTGCAAATTGGCAGCAACATCCACAGAAACCACAAATAATTGCAAATAAAAATCACAAAAGTGATTTTTAGTCACAAAATCACATGTGGTCCAACCTTTTGCCAGCATTAAATTCTTTCTTGCAGCATGTTTCCTGATAATTATATTGTGGAATGTCACACTGGCTTATCCCATATGTTAAGTAATTGCTTTGGCTTGCTTATGAATTTTAACAAAACTTCTGAAAGCTGTTTCTTAATCTGCTGTAGTCACTACCCCCATACTGTGCAGAGGTTGTTCAGTGAAAATTCCAAGTGAATGATTACAGTAGCAGAGCTCCAATTATTTTAAGAGGCAGACTCAATCAAAATTACGAGTTTGTAAGTACATTGTGATATAGAAAGAAGGAAGTGAGCCATAGAACTTTATCTGTGAAAAACAAAAGCTTTCTTACCTTCTCCTTAATATTTTCAGAAATCTTTTCCGTGTGTTATTGATTTTGAAAATAACACTTTTGCTTTCATTTAGTTTGAAAAGATGGAAGATTAAAGTAGTATTCATAGTCAGGATTCCTCTGCAAACTACCTTGAAGGTGTGATGCTGTTGCAAAGCACTGCTGTACATATCCATAATACCCCATATTGCCCTGACAGCTTTATGTGCCATGCATCAGACATTGTGGGGGAGGCAGAGCTAATAGAACACCTTGTTAGTGTGTTTATTGCTGTAGAATTGGTTTCCCAGTGTGAATATACTCATTTTTTTGTGTCTAGTAAAGCCATAGACTCCTACAACTCACTCCTGACAAATCACACAATTTAAAGCTGTACCTATTTGGGAAGATTTACTTTTTCCTAATATGTCTGGATACTGTAATGGTGCAAGCTGTTACTTCAGCAATCTGAGTTTCATATTGTGGAGCAAGAAAACTCCATTTATACTAAAGCTCTTCATGTTCAGACACATGTCAAGTGAATCCTTCCCTTTTCATACCTTTATCTTTGCATGATCACTTACAAATTCATTTGACATCACTTTTGGTTTGGAGTTTTATACCTTACTGATGTTTTTGTCCATGTTTCCTCACAAACTTATTGATCATAAAGGTTTCAAAATTATACAAATGACTGTTTTTAAAAATTTTTAAAAATACTTCCTTCAAAGTAAGTCTCCTGGCTAATAGCAAGTATGTTTTCCTCGTGGATTTAAACATTTAAAAGTGCATCACAAATACAAGCTGAATGCACAGCATTTGTTTTTTCATGATTAACTCAATGAGACTATGAAGATCAGTGTTCTGCTAGAAACTTCTCCCAGATTATATTGAAAATGTGACACCAGATTTTGATTTTTCATTTAAAATGAAACTCTGTGCAGTGGTACAGGGTGATGCTATTGCACTTAGAGGACAGCATGAGAAAATAATTGATTAGTAGTTTGAGAAAATCTTTTGCATAGGTACTGCTTTGCAGGCTTTGTGAGGATTAAACCTTTTTAATGTATTACACTGGGTTCAGTAATATAGAAATATTGAATGTAATTGACTTTTTAATTAAATGACTTGTGTGTATCACAGTTATTCCCACAAATATTTCATTATAACAAGCCCCAAAGTTCTTCACGGTGCCCTGGCCAGTTCTGAAATAGAAATTGAGAAATACAAATATAACATACTAAAAGATTTTGAACATTACTGTTCTTCAGGCACTTAAACTTTGTAGTATTTCTGGTCTTACTGTGGTCAATTTTTGCCACTTTTTTTTTTCCCCAATGAAAATTTTGTTGTCAGACCTTGTCCAGTTTGTAACTGTAAAGAAATTAATTGATCCTCTGGAATTTGAAGTTCTGGGGTGACTGGTGTACCAAGGTTGATTATTGCACTAAATATCTTCCATCCTCAACTGAATCTGCAAAGGACAGAGAAGGCTTTACATTTCTTAAACTTAAGCCAAACCAGAAACAGGAAAATGCTGTGATTTGAGTCAGCAGGGAGTATACTTGGGATTCAAATAGAAATGTAGGAAAAGAATAAATCTGTCGAGTGTCTAATATAAGAAAGTCCTTCCTTGATGTATTTGTTCAATACAAACACAAAGTGCTATTTAAAGATTACTGATTTAAGCAGCAATAGTGGGTAGGGGACTATAAGCTTGTTAAGTCTTAGACTTTTCAATTTATTTCAACTAACACTGTTACACAAGGAGGTTAATTACAACACATGCTGTAATGGTCAAAACCATAAATCTGCATATTTAATGTTCTGAAGTGACAGATCATTATGCATTTGACATAATTTTTAAAAAAGTTTTCTTGAAACATGCATGAAAACCTGTGTT
Source organism: Lonchura striata (assembly GCF_050655825.1). NCBI lineage: Eukaryota > Metazoa > Chordata > Aves > Passeriformes > Estrildidae > Lonchura > Lonchura striata. Next base: position 70,595,073 of record NC_140741.1, read on the forward strand.
AGCCACTATGGTGGATTTAAAGATGTAAGATCCATTCATCTCTTAAAACATTAAAAAAAAAAAAGGCACTTTGAATCAGGTCTAATGAATGAAATCTTGTCTTTTGATCTTGGAGACCTCACTAGAAGGTGGAAGTAGTCCAGACTGAAAGATGGGAGGATAGCTTTGGGCAGGTGCTGTGGATCACCACCATTTCTACCAATGGGTAGAAATCCTAAGTTGCAGTCAGACCTTGGAATCCACTATTTACTTTCTTCCAGTGAGATGTCTTGGAGGAACCTTGTAGCAGGGTGACTGTCAGACTGTAGTTGGGATTTGCTCTTGCAGTGGTTTGCAGCTCCCAGCTTGGAGACAAGATCTTCAGCCCTTTCTCCTAGTGCTGTGACTGCAGAGCTCCTTGGCAGTGACAGGCTGTTGGGATCCCATGTGGCAGCTGGGAGCTCTTATCTTCATGGCAAGGCACAGACCAGGTGTGTCATTGCTAATTCCTGGATTGTGAGAACCCCGAGCTTGGTCTGGGGTCTCGTGTGGTGGCGAAGTCTCTCCTCCAAGCCATGCTTCCAAAGAAAAACTCCACAGTCTTTTGATGTTCGGTCTCAAGGCAGTTTATTGCTAGTTATCTAACAGATTATGTTCTTGGGCTGTGGCTGTTTGATCAGCGGCCCAGGCAGAGGCACACACACACCCTGACATCCTCTCTATCTGCTGTCTTCTTCTCTCTCCCCGCCCAGGGCTGCTGCTATCTTTTATAAGATATATTACGTATAACATGTTTACAGTTATTCCCCAATACCTATATTACCAAGTGCTTTTCTACTCTAAACCAATCTGTGAATGCCAGCATCATTAAGAACATGGAGGCAAGGAAGAAGGAGGAAGAACAGGATCAGCCCACTTTCCTCCATCTTAGAACTTCTGACCCCCATGTACAAAATAACAACCCCTCTGTACAGGTACTAAAACCCCCCTGTACAATACTAAAAAAATTTCACCTCTACTTTGTAACTACTTTTACTATGCTATCTAACCCTTTGTGACTGCTTGTTCTACCTTCAAAGTTGGTAACTCATTCCATGGCTCAAACTCAAAATCACAGCTGTTTCCAGCTGCCTGCCAGGGTCTAAAATGCTTCTGACCAAGGCCTGGAACCTCTAAAAATGTCTGAGAGACATTTTGAGTTCCCACACTGGATCATCCAACAGCTGACTTTACCTACTCAGATTTTATTTAGTGGGGACAGCAGAGTGTTAAGATCCTGTTTCTGCTGATACCTTATTTTCATGACTTCATTTAAAAGCATCCCTGTGGCTCCTCTTTTGGATATCTAGGATTGTATGGTTCCAAGCTAATTATGTTAATCAGTTCTGTTCTCTCTGGATCCCCTAAATGAATATTACTTCAGCTATTAAAGGAAAACAGTCATCTTAGGGCAGGATATAGCTATATTACGTTAATACTTTTCGCTATTTCTGTTTATTATTTGGTGAAGTATGCAGATAAAAACCATGGAGAAATGCAAGTTTAAATAGACTGGGAATGGCTAGAGAAGATTATTTTTTAAAAGAAATAATTAAGGTGTAAAAATGTTTGATTGGCTTGGCTGGGGAAGGAAGGAGAAGATGCATCATTATAAAGAAAAAAGGGAAGGTACAATGAAATAACAGATTCATTGACATAAATTGATTTTGTGTCTGATTCTCTCAAATAAAAGAAAATCTCTAATGTTTCTGCATAGAGAACACACTAAATGGAAATATATTTAGTTAAAGTACCTTTAGGAGCTTTGAGAGCATTTGTATGCCTGCACTGCCTTTCATTCAGTCCTTGCAGGGTAGGTTTTAATATTTACATATGTGAGTATAGGGGCATAGTTGATGGCATTTTGTTAATGGAGAGGGAGATCTCCAGGAACTCCTGCAGGTCCGGTGGGTTTCTGAGCAGCCCTGGGCAATTCATTTGGCTTCTGTGCTGTTTGCCAGGTGCTCAGCAGCGTCTTGAGGGATAACAGCACGGGGCTGCCTTAATGTGCTGCTGTGGAATGTCAGTGTGACTGTGGTATTAGTGCAGAGCTGTGCAGCTCAACAAAACAATGAGCGATCTGGGCATAAATTTGCTTTTGGATTAATTTGGTGTCTGCTCCCCAGGACATGAGGGCAGCCTTTTCCTGCTCAGGAGGTTCAGCCGTGCCTTTTCTTTGTACATTGATGATAACTTGCAAAATTAGCAGAGAGCAATTCCTTACTACATCACTAGAACTCATTCTCTCTTTGTGAAAAATAAGATTTGATTAATCTTTCATGTGATTAGCTTCCATGCCAGTGTGAGGAGAAGCTGTCAAGTGGTACCAGTTCAGCAGAGGAGCTGCTGTGGCTGCTGTGAGTCCGCGGGGATGCGGAGCTGGCAGATCCTTGCCTTGCAGGCAGCACTGGAGGAAAAAGAGTTTGTTGTGTGCCCAGCCAGCTGCTGGTGTGACCTCGTAGGGCTGGAAGAATGAGGCTGCTGTGGGAGGCTCGTGGAGGGTCGGCAGGGCCTGCAACTGTCATTGAAGAATTGGAAATTTAAGTGATGTGAGAAGGCCTAGAAGTCTTTGTGCATCAAACCAAGCAACAACCACCCTAAGCTGATTGTATTAAATTGAATTTTTTCTTCCCTTTTGCTTTTTCTTCCCACTTCAAATAAGCTGAATTTCTACGTCACATTTGGCATAGGAAGGGCCTGCTTTCAGCTGATATAGTTATGAGAGCATGCACAATACTATAATTTTGTTAACATTTACAAGTAGCACTGACTAGATGTTGTTTCTAGTGTGTTAAATATTGATCAAGAGTTTTTTTGATTATGTTGTTCAGCAAAAAAAACTTTCATATATTAAGTGCTTCTAAATGAATGATGCTTTTTGCAATGCTGCTCAAAAGCAACAGTCTTGGGTTTAAAATTAGTTTCTGAGATGTGGACTGGAAACTTTGACTTGTGTATGGTCTCTGTGAAGGTGTTGATGGGAGCAAGTTTTTCCATTAGATGAAGTGGTTCAAATGTATTTCTTCATTCTGTATTTCTTTATTCAAATATAACTTTGGAATCTGAAACAGCATCTTATAAATGAAATAAGATTGAATACAATTCAAGTGTTTTGCATCAGAGTATTGTTATACTGACTGCAGCCTTAACTTCTGTAGCCTTTGCCAAGGTCAGCCATGCACAAAGTGAATACAGGTCTAAAATACTGGTGGTTAATAGCTGCTCTGTAGAAAACTGTAATGATGTGGGTGTGAGGGTTTTTTCATAATATCAAGACTCAGTAGGAACTTTTAAAAGTATTTCACATGTTTCCTGTGTTTTAGTCCCTTTTAAACATGGTTTTGTTGGGTGTGTTATTTATCTGACCTCAAGAGTAGAAGGGAGTTGCTTGTTACAATTGAGCTGCTGTGTTTTCAGAAGCTGCAGGGGAAGGCAGGCTCTCTTGGCATCAAGGTGGTCCAGTTACTTTTGAGAGGAAAAGCACAAATTTCTGTTTTTGTTAACAAAAACAGAAGTCAGAGGCCTCAGAATGAAATGAAAGGAAGATACATCTGAAGATGTATCAGGTCAAAGATTGCTCTTCAAGCTTTCAATTCCTAAGCTGCCTTTTTAGGCTTAGGGTAAGAAGTGAAAAGACTTTAATTTTTAGTATTAATTAGGTACCTAGTAACTTGACTAATTTCTTTTTCTGCTACCTCCTGCTTGTTACTTAGAGTGAGATTTGTAGTTTTGAGAACATGTGAGTTAACTCTCCTAAGTCAAGCAAAATCTCAGTGCCTTTCCTTGAGCACAGTAGTAAAGGAGGAAGCTTTTTGTTTTTGTTGGTAAATCAGCTAATAATAGTATGGTCAAAGAAAACAAAACAAAAATCACTTGGGTTTCAGTTCAGTAGTATTGCAGAGTGCTTTTACAGAAGAAAAAAAAAGTTCTCTTAAGCTATGTGATGTTTTTCTTAAGTTATGCAGCTACTTTGATTTAAAATCCTAGTTCTGTACTTAACATATTATTTCTTCTTTGCAGTTCAGAATTCTTGTTCAATTGTTACTACAAATTGCTGGTGTAAGTGCTGACTTGTAAGAGCCTATACAGAAATGATTTTGTGCTGAGATCAACCAAGACTAATATAAACTTTATCTTTATTTTCAGTCCAGAGGAGCTTCCTGTCCATGATGTGGTGATAGAAAAGGTAAGTCCATTGTCCTCCAGGTTTTACTAGTAAGTAAACATTCACAGATTTACAGCTTTTAAAAATATAAATCACTGTGAGATGAGTTGATGAAGCATTTTAGTGATTTACATTTCCAAAGAAGCACATTTAAGTCCCCTAAGAACTGTCACCATTGAGGCCATATTAACTCACCAGCATGTCTCTAGGGGCCCACTTGTTTTTACATTTGTTCCTATTAGTGAGAGTGAATATTCCTCTCCCATTATATGGCCTAGTGAAGGAAATGGAGCTACTTTAAGAGCTCATACCCAGCTCTGCCGTGAAAAAGTGAAAGCTGTGGTCCTGTGCCAGGAGCTGCCATCAGCTGTGCAGGGGATGGATGATGTGAGCGAGGTGGTGGCACTGACACCCAGGTGTGTGCTGCTGTCCTGAGGGGCAGGGGCTGCTTTGCTGCTTTGGGAAATGGTGACAAATATCCTGCTGCCACCACGGTGTGGTGACTTCCCTTGTAATGCTCAGTTGCTGAGCTGGGTGTGTTTCAGACGTGCAGGTCCTGTTGGCAGCTGCTGCAGGTCCTGGTCCAAAAATCCTTCTGCTGCTAGAGGGTTCTGGAGAAATAATTTGACAGCTGATGTGTTGGGAATGTGGAAAAATAATGGGGAACTGAATTTCTGCTTGTCTGGGCCTAGTTACTGTTGCTATTTTCCCTTGGTGAGTCAGGTCTGTTGTTACCTCCAAGACCAAATCAAATCAGAAAACTCAAGATAACTTAAACTTACAACTTCAAATACTTTATCCCTCTTGGCTGCACAAATCAAAAGAATACATGGAAATAAGATGGAATGACTTATTTCAAGGCAGCTCTGCTCTTTAAGTGTTAAGAGCAGCAATGCTTCTGAAAATTAATTATTTTATGCTTCAATTACATACTGAAGCTAGTAAGAGATGTTTACTGTGAAAGAATAGAACTTGTAAGTCTCTTTGTTTTGCCTTGGTTCATGTGTGGTTTTGCATACACAGACTGAAATAGTTGCCTTTTCCTGCCATGTTTCATTACGTTTAATAACACAGTGAGTGTATGTATACTTTCATTTCCATCAGAAGGACACAGCAGGGGGTGTGGGTCTCTGAGTATAAATATTAGGCAGCTTGCAGCTGCTGTGGTAGATGTGTTTGGAGGCTCTGATTCACTGTGACTTTGTAGTTAGCTTTAAATTATTTGAGGGAAAGTGTCTCACTTCTCTGTCCAAAATTGTGTTTGTGCTGTCTCAAAGTGTCAGCATTGAAACTGTATTAATGGACTCAGTGTTAAATTGCAAGTCTAGTGTGTTTTAATAATTATCCAGTGATACTCCTGGTTACACTCCTGATGGTATCCTGACCTCTGCTGGTATCAGACGAGCTTTATCTGGCTCCTGTCAGCAGAGTTTGAATCTTTCACATTTTCTAGATACCATTCATAAGGATTACTGTGTTATGTTAATGTAGGCTAAGATTAAAAGCTTTCTGCACAATGTCTTTTGAAGTCACTCAGCAGAACTATTTATACTTTCCTTTTGCCTTGTGAATTCTAAAAAATATTCCTAACTCGAGTTTTCATATCATTTGCAGCTTACATAAAAGGTTGATATACTTGTGAATTTGGAATCTGTTCTTCACATAGAAAAAACCCTTAGGCTGGGATTTCTGGATGTGTATTTGTGTGTGTATTTTTGGTCATAGTGCCTTTACTCTGCATTAACAGTAATAATTACTCATTTTGGTGCTTCATTACTTTGCTGCATATTTGATGCCTTAAATGCATCACATCATTGTCCTACATTATGAATTGCTTAACCTCAAGATGGATCATCTAGCACATCTCAGATAAAACAAGGGGGGGAAAGATTTTCTACAGGGGGAAAGGAGGCAGAGATCTGACCTCAGGAAATCTGGAGTCTGTGTCTGACTCTGATTTTGAAGTTCTGTGAAATAATGAAGTAATTTTCAGTTAGGTTTTGTCATTGGTTTGCTTGATTATAAATTCTCTGGGGTGCAGTTCAGCAAGATGTGGTTTTGTGGGAGGTTTCTGCTGAAGCATTGTTTTAAGCCTCAGCCCCTGGCACATGTGCTCTCCTGGAAGGTGGAGTGCTGCACATGAGAGGGTGCTTGGCAACTTCATGATTTTTGTGCTTTCACTAATGCATTGTTTACTGACATGAGAGTAGGAAAGCAGCTCTGCTTTAATTAGGGATTCTGTTACTCCCAATGGCAAAAATGCTTCAAAGTGTAAAATGTATGCAGAAGACAGATAAATGGATTTTTTTTCCCTTTTTTTTGGTGACAACTACATGGAACATGTCTGAAAGAGCAGTAGCAGCATCCCTCTGCTCTGCAATGAGTTGGCTCAGATCTGTCTGTGTTTTCAGTGTTGTACCTGTTAGATATAAAAGTGAACATAATTCAGACAGGGAAAGAAATAGCTAAAAGTTTTCAAGAACTGAACACAAAAATAATTGCTATTTTGACTACAGCAGCATCACTTGAGAATGGGTAAATTGACACAAAGACATAAAAGCTTGAACAAACATACAATTGAAGTGAGCTTCTGGTTCAAAAGACCAAAAATCTTGAAAGCAGATCAGACATATAAACAAAAAGATTGTAGAAGCAGATAGGATTTTATTTTCTTACCAATTACATGAACAACGTGGTGAGTGCAGAGACCTTTCCTGACTTCCTCTTATTCCTGCAGTATAAACTATGCCTAAAGAACAGCTGCTTTAAGAGCTGTTGAAAATGCTGATTCCTTAAAGGCGTTGCAAGTGTGAAGGAGAATCAGAAGCGGTGTTGTGAAATCTTGGAAGCAATAGCTTTCCTCTAAAAAATCTTAAGAAATGTCTTTTTGAAAAAATGTAAAAGGCAGGTATTTGAGATATTGCCCAATACAGCCAGAACCAGAACAGGAATATGGGCAGTTGATTGCAGCATGAGTAGTTAGATAAGGTAGAGGCACTTTGTTTCCCCATTACATTTTTATACTTGTGTCAGGCTTACAGAGTTTGAATTCAAACAAAAAACAACTTGAAAATCCAAACCAACTTATTTCCAGGGCATTTTGTGGACCTATCATAGTTGGGGTGGGCCTAAACTTCACCAAGTTATACTTCTGCTAATGCAAGACTTTGGGCTCCTGGATTAAAGAAATTCAGGGAGTTAAAGAAGCCCATTTTATTGCATTGATAGCTGAGAAAGAATGCACAAATTCTGATGGGTAAAAGCTAGAAGTAAAATTAGGATTCTGTTGGGAAAATAAGTAATAATTTTATTTTCTATTTCCCCCAACATTTTTGATGCAATTGACTTTATAAATACTTAATGAAAGTATTTATAACTATTCAGTATCCTGCAGAACTTTAAAATTAAACTTTTACATTGTTACCAGATTGAATCACTAACCATATGAATATCCTTCCTGTCTTTATTAATCCCTGGATTTGAAATTAGAGGTAGAGGGGCTGTCCTTTACAATAAAACTAAATACTTCTTTTATATTCAACTCTGAATAGAAAGCAGTAGCCACACACATACATCTTTCTGCTTTAACCTTTCCAGTCTGGATCTTCTGCTCCAAAGCTTTTTTGAGAGTTGAAAGAGTCTCATTAAAAACATGTAACAACACACAGTTAACTATTAACTTTGTAGTATAATCAGAGATACTTTGCAAAATGTAAAACTGAGCTGTAAAAAGAAGTGCTAAAAGTCTTATCACTGGAGCTAACAAATGCAGATTTTTGATTGTGTGGTACCAATGTGCCTTGAAATTCCATGGGCTAAGATGGCTGATTCCAAGTGCTTGTTTGGTTCCCAAATTCAAGAAGTTAATGGCGACTCTGGCAGTATTTTCATAGACAGAAGGGCAGTCTCTAAGGTAGTAGGGCTGTACTTGCTAGACTACTTAATGTAACCATTTCTTTTGAGAAGATGGGGTTTGTTTTGATTTGGATTCTCATTCCATCACCTTGTTACTGAAATATTCTTGTTAGTAATAAAATTTAAGCTAATAAATCTTCAGAAGAAATCCTTGATATTAAGTTACAGGGTAATTCAGATGAAAATGTGCCTGAATTCTTCAGGAGGAGATTTATGGCAAGGATTTCTAGCTTTTAATGTCTAAAAATTAAAGCTTACTCTCACTTCTGCTTCTGTGCTGTCGCTCTTGCATGTATTTGTTTTTGTTCATTTTTAACTTTGTGCCTTTTAAGAAAGGATGGTTTGTGTGACCACTTGCAAACAGAAGCTAATGATGTTCAGGGCAAGTCTGGGGAAAGAAGATCATTTCAGAGACAACTAACTTTAAGTGGCTTGCACCAGAAATTATTTGCCTGAAAACTGAGTATAAAAACAAATAGAAGTTTTGGGGTTTTTTTTTGGTAACTTACCAAATATGTAAAAAAGAAACTTCTAGAAATCTTGTACTTAATTTCTTACAAAATACAATTTGTCCATAGTGCTGAAAATAAGAGTTTCTGCTTGGTTTTTGGTTGGCTGGTTTTTTGGGTGTTTTAAATGAACTGATGTTACTCTTTGCCATTCCCAGATGACTGAAAAAAAATTAATAATGCTCTCTTAAACATTCTCTTGTTCTTTTTAGGAAAACATAGACAACTTTAAATGCATTTATTTTGGAGATACTAAAAATTTCTAATTCCTTTTCAGCAAAAGAATCTTGAAATTGAAAGAACTACAAAATGGCTTAAGATGCTGAAAAGCTGGGAAAAATACAAGAATAGTGAAAAGGTAAAATTCTGTATGCTTTTGTTATTGGCTGTCATTTTGGAAAGAATGTATACCCTGAAATTAGATTGCCTGTGTATGATATCTGAAAAAAACACCAAACCCCACAATGAAAGAATATCTGAAAAAAACACCAAACCCCACAATGAAAGAATACCTGAAAAAAACACCAAACCCCACAATGAAAGAAAAAGGGTTTTTGTTCTTCCAAAATGTAATAATACCTAATAACCCAATAGTAATTACCCAATAAAACTGGTGATCAAATGCAAGGAATTGTATTCATGTGTGCAGAATGATCTGTGGACAGTGACTGTCATGTCAGGCGTGCCATTAAGTACTAAATATTTTACTTGCTTTTAAAGCTAGGTGGGGACTTCCGTATGAACAGTTTATTTGCTGGAATTGTGGTCTCGGTCATCTTAAAATTATGGAAGAATTTCAGCTGGAAAAAAATTTGCTGGAGAGGCTGTATTCCCAGCACTGGGCTGTGGGAGAGGTTTCATAGCTGGTCTTGTGGCTGTTTGGTGGATAATGCACAGAATCCCAAATTCAGATTCCTTCTTCTCTTCAGCACAGCTTAAGATTTGTGTTAAGCTGTTTTAACACAGGACAGCTTAACAAAAGCTGTCCTTGCATTTTCTGTTGGGTCTTCTGTTGGCATAGCTCAGAATCTAGAAAGTCCATTTTCTTAAAATATGATGTGAATGTATGAAAAATAATTACTTGTTCCCAAAGTTTTTTCTTATAATCCTACTTTTTCTCCTGCCATTTTCTCTGGGAGAAGAAATTAGGGGTCTTAACTGTTTTGTGACTTTGTTTGTTTCTTTGTTTTGTTAATGTAGCAGTAAGGAGATTTTAAGACCAAATGTGTTCCCAAGTCAAAGGGACAATAAAAAACCTCTATAACAGCTGCTTTGTTTGCAAAGAGAATGTTAAATATGACCTTTCAGGTAACACGATAACCATGTGTCATCTAAGCAGCAGTGGTTGTGCTCTTTAGCCACTGGTGACATCAGTCCACGAGATACTGACTTAAATAAATAATCCTCTCTTCACCAGGCATGCAGAAGGTCTGGCAGATCAGCTGAGCAGAAAGAGTTTCAGTTCATGTAACAAATTATAGACTGAACTATAAATAGGGGCCGGAATAATTCAATATGTTCATAAAGGGATGAACTTCACTTGAGGCTAGGAAAAATTTTCACTCATTGTGGAACTCTAGTGAAGCACATGAGGTTTAAAAAACAAGGGTGTTTTCCTTTTCTATCTCACATTTTATGTGCTAAGTGAACCAGAAGATACAGAATAAAGAATCAGCTGCCTGCTCCTCCTGAGCATCCAGTTGAAAGCCAGACATTATTTGTCACTGCTTTTTATGGAAAGTCTGACCATGTTCTCAGAACTGTGCAAAACTCACAATTAAAGGCAGCTTTTATCTGTGTGTTGAAAGAAAGCACCAGCTTTCCAAGCTCACATTCTTGAAACATGGAAGGGAGTAGTTGCAGGAACAGTTCCTGAGTCTTATTTTCTGTCTTCACTTGACTGGATAAAGTGGTTAATGTTAGAGGAACAAATTGCTAAAGAAAATGAACAGCCTGTGTGTTACAAGACTCACATCACCTGACACTGCCATGGTTTCTGTGCAGTCAGGCTGCTCCTGAAATGAATGTTCTTTAGAAACAGCACTGAAGGGAACATTGCAGCAACAACAACAGTAACAATGTTATAGGATTATAGATTATAATTGGCTTGTTTTTGGAAAATGACACATTTGAGACATGACTGTGCTATTAAGTAGGTAGGAAGGGAGACTCAGAGAAAGTGATGGTCCCAGGTATACAGCAGGTATGTACAAAATACAGGATTTTGGACAGCCTGTTTGTGATGAGCCTTCATAATATACAGCTAAGAGAGCTTTACCTCAAAGGAATCTGTTCATTCTGCACACATACTGTAAATGAATCCATATATTGGATTCTATTATCCCAAACTGTCATATGCTTAATTGCAAACTACAGTTTTCCTTCAGTATTCTTGCAGAGCTGCTTATAGGCTGCTTCTCAACTTTTTTTTCTGTCATAATTTCCCAAAGAAAATTAATGAGAAAACATTAACACAGTGATGGGTGGGTGTGTGCATTTAAGATGCTTCACTTTACATCTTCTCCTGATCTTGACTGCTGAAGAATAAATATATAAGAAGATAGATAGATAAAAGAAATAGATGAGGCATCCGGAAACTCCACACTGTTTTCCCATTAGAACTCTTGTGCTAAACCTTGTAAAAAAGATGAAGTGGGGAATAGAGATTAGGAATGTATGCCTATGAGGAATTGGAAAAAGATTGGAAGAACTGTCATATTGAGACCAGAAATGTGCCAGGCTCTTACCATATTTGGGTAATTTAATAGAGGTAGTGAAGTATGATGTATTAAAGTGAGCCCATGTACAGCTCCATAACAGTGTAGGATCACAGAATCATGGAATGGCCTGGGTGGAAGGGACCTTACTGATCACAGAGTTCCAGCCCCCTGCTATGGGCAGGGCCACCTTCTTCAGAGCCTCAGCCAACCTGGCCTTGAACACTTGCTTGGATGTGGCAGCCACAGCTTCTCTGGGAACCTGTGCCATGGTCTCACCACCCTCACAGGGAAGAATTTCTTCCTTATGTAGGAGGTTTTCTTGTTGCCTTTATATTTTTGGCCAGATTTGATCTCACCAGGACTTCAGCTTTCTTAACTAATCTCTGGTTGCTTGGATGGTCTCTCTGTATTCCTCCAAACTTCCTGTCCTTGCTTCCCCCCATGGGCTTCCTTTTTCTGTTTGAGATTGCCCAGGCACTTCTGTTCATTCATAAAGGCCTCCTGGTGCTTTTGTCTGACTTGCTCTTTGTGTATAAAACTCCTTGATTCCTGTGTGGTTATTTAGGCATTTCTTTCAGTGGAGTTTTCATGGTTCTTACAGATAGCACTCTGAAGTGTGTAACTGCCCTTGTGTCTTTGCTTGATTGATATTTGTCAGAATAAAGTTTTCATCTCCCCATCAGTCACTTCTTATGCAGGAAGTGTCACAGAGCAGCAAAGTTTGTATTTCAGCGTGGTCCTTCTCTAGTTTGTGCTCTTATTTCCTATTTGTATTCTACTGCTTAGTAGTTCAGGGTACAATCAACCACCCACAGATAGTAAATCCTTCCTGGCTTAGTATGATCATAACTTTCAGGAAAGATTAAATAAAATTGTTATATGTTGTATTCCCATTTGAGTATTTCCACCAAAGTATTTCTGTCTTTCCCTGTCTGCCTTCATCTATCTGTGATTGAAGTTGCCCAAATTGAAGGGGAAAGGAAGAAGAGAAACAATCAGGGTAGCTGCCATTTCCAGCTGTTCTGGCATTCACACACAGTATAATAATCAAGTCTCCAGTTCGTTTGGACACAGAGCCCTAATGAAGAACCCTCTTTGCATTCCTGAGATTTTTGAATGAGATGGAGCAACTCTTCTATTTGCACATTTTCTTCCTTTTATGCAACCCACAGAAGCTGAAGAACCTCTAAAGGCAGCAGCCTTTATAAATATATTTTCTTTTCATTATAAATATACTTTCTTGTGAGACTTCAGATTTTAATTCTTATGCTTCTCATCACAGATTCTTTTTGAGGTGGCAGAGTCCCTTTGCTACTTGTGCAGCTCTGCCTGACAGCTGGGAGAGTTTTGTTTTCAAGAAAACCAGCTTTATATCTTGCAGGAGCAATGCTGCCAGTTGCCACTCCTCAAGCCAGTGCTGTGTGACAGTGGCCTCATTTCTCTTTCCAGAAACCAGTTGGGTTTGTGAGCTGGAGAGATGGGGGCCAGGCAATGAAGGGAAGGTTGTATGTTTTTCAGGTGTTTTTACATGTTGGATATTATGGCCTTCATTGAGATGATAGCTAAGTTTTTTGTCCTCTTACTTTATAAGGGTTTTATTTCATTCTGTATATTCAGTGTATTTATTGGTCCAATTTGGTTTTGCATGAGAAGCTCCCTTGAATTCCCAGGTGATAGGGCCTCATTTAGTGTCAGTTTCTCCTACCTACTTCAGGATTAACCATCTCATTAATAATTGCAAGAGTTTGACTGCTCTCCTTGGCTGAATATCAGCTTAGATGTGCTACAGAACCTGTAAAAAAACTGTATTTTTGTGTATCCTGTGTTTGTATGTATTGAGGATCACTTTCTTTTTTCTATGTCCTGTGCTGATGGAAACATCCCAGATCTCATAACCCCATTCTTTAAATGATGAGTATTTTCATAGCTGTGTCTTTTTATCTGAACTCTGAGTTATGTATTTGTGCTTTGTTTTGAGCAATTACCTTAAGAAAGCCTTAATATGCAGAAATTATTTAAAACTACTCAGTATTTCACCTTCCCAGAAGCAGAATAAAAAAGTAACCTCCTGAATTTTCTACTTTCTCTTTTGATTATTAATTTGGAGAGAGCAGGAAATTAGATGAGAGCTCTGCAAGTATATAGATACAAGCAGCATTTCTCAGCAGATTTTTTACCTGGCATTACATAAGGACATAAAAGACAGCAGAGGGCACTAGCATGGTGCTTATGGTAAAGACATTCAGCAGCTAATAATCAGTGTGCTCATTTATATTTTCTTTAACTGTTTGGGAACTGAGTGATTATCAGAAATTAATTTTGCAGTCAAGTGTGTGTGAATTCCACCCACCCCCCCCCCCCCCCCCCCCCCCAAAGTGCAGCACAGTTGTATCATTTCCACAAAACTGCAGAATTGTACAGGGTCACAGAAAGGTTGGGGTTGGAAGGGACCCCTGGAGGTCACCTGGTCCTGCACCTGCTTGAGCAGGGCCACCTCCAGCTGCCCAGGACATGTCCTGATGGCTTTTGAGATTTCCAAGGTTGGAGACACCAGAACCTGACTGGGTGACCTGTGCCAGTGCTCTGTCACCCTCACAGTGAAAACATGTTTCCTGATGTTCAAAGGGAATCTCCAGTGTTTCAGTTTGTGCCCATTGCCTCTGGCTGTGTGACTGGGCACCACTGAACAGAGCTTGGCTCCATCCTTTTTGCACTCTCCCTTCAGGATGGTGCTACAGCCAAATTGCTAAGATCCCCCCAAGCCTTCTTTGCTCCTGGCTAAACAGTCCCAGCCCTCTCAGCCTCTCCTCATGGCAGGGGTGGTCAAGTCTCATCATCTCTGTAGCTCTTTGCAATGTGTCCATGTCTGTCTTGTGCTGAGAACTGGACTCACCGTGCTGAGCAGAGGGGAAGGATCCCCTCCCTCAACCTGCTGGGAATACTTTGTCTGGTGCAGCCCAGAATACCACTGGTCATCTTTGCTTCAAGGGCACTGCCCCGGCTCCTGCTCAACTTGGTGTCCACCAGGACCCCCAGGTCCTTTTCTTCTGAGCTGTTTTCTGGCAGGTGACCCCTGGGATGTTCCTGGGGTTGTTCCTTCCCAGGAGCAGGACTTTGCACCTCTCCTTGTTGAACTCTGTGAGGTTTCTGGCAGCCCGTTTCTCCAGCTTGTTAACATCACTCTGGATGGCAGCACAGCCCTCTTGGCGTATCTCCTCTCAATTTTCCATTGGATATGAAATTTTTCACGCTAGTTTCACGCTAGTTCTTATTTGTGTACTAGAGCCCATGCCATGACTGAGTGACATTTCTCTCTTCTGTACCGGATGGTGAAAGTTTTTGGTCTTGTGTTCTGCTGAGTATCTGCAGTATCTGATAATGACTTGGGATGACTGAGAGCTTTTTCTCTGCCTCGATAAAAGAATAGATGGAACAGCAGAGTCAGATCTAAAATGGCTTGCAAGAAGCTGTGAATGTTATTTGGGTTTATTCTCCCAGACAGTGCAACAGTTCAGAACTTAGCTACTAAAAATCTTTGCTTTCCTCCTTTTTTTTTTTTTTTTTTTCTTTTCTTAATGCATAGCTGTAGTTGGCTGATGAAACTGTTCACCTCTCTGTGCTTTCTGCTTTTTTTAAAGTTATATTTGCAACTTTTCAAACTTTTCTGTGAAAAGTGCTTCTACCGTTCTCTGTCTCAGTTTTTACTTACTGCTTTAAGGGCTCTTCTAGCATTTGGCTGTTTCAATCCAGGCAGTGCAGAAGATGGAAAAATTGCAAATGCCATGGACTCCTCTGAAACTGGAGTTTCTTCTCCTTCAGTTTTATTTTCCAAAAAACCCCTGAACAACTCCACAATTTGGATGGATGGTTTGAATTGTTTTAATTCTGTTTGGATAAGAAGCTATTATTATAAAGGATTATTTCTGGCCTTTTATATCTACCTGACCTTCTCCCAAAATATTAATTTATACAACAGCAGAATGTATTCTTCAACCAGTTGTCTTCATTAATAATGTTCTGTTCTTGGAGACATTTGAAAATCAGTTAAAAAACTGTAGTTAGCTGACAAAAATGTTTATTGTGAAGGTACTCTGTTGCTGGACATGGGTCTGAGGAATAAAACTACCTGTCACTGAGGACATAAATCACTGCATTTTTTTTCCTTAGTTTTCTTCCAAATTTCCAGAAAAGATACTACAAATTTGGCTCATTCTGCTTTCCAGTAGACAGGCTAATCTCTTCCTAGGACAACTTCACTGCAGCTGGGGGTGTTTGACTTTCAAAAGACTAAATTTTCTTCTCTCCTGCAAGCAGGTACCCTTGTGTCTGGGTTGACACACACTAAAATCCTGTGTAACCTGAGCTCAGGGGTATCCATTGTAGAGAAGGCTGCTTTGGCTCTCTGTATGTTATTCTTCATCTTTACAGGAGAAGCTCTACTGGCACAGCTGTGCTCACACTGCAAGTGTTGCTGCTTTAGCATTCTTTGTATTAATGCAACAAAGTTTTCTTTATGAAGCACAACACTTTTTTTTTGTAGTCAGCCTCCAGGATGGCTGTTGTATCTTATAGAAGTTTGCTTTTTATTTGAAAAAGGAACAAGGGAAGAAACTCATAACCTTACTTGTGCAAGACTTACAGATTCTGCAAGCCAGACACAAATCCTTGTTGGCATTAAAATACCTTTAAAGAGCTGATATATTGCAAATGGCAGGAAGTTTGGAAATAACCTGCAACGAGGGGTTCATTAATTTCCCAAAACTGGAGATGTGAAATATGTGAAAAGAAAAACAATCCTGTCTTTGAGGAGGACATTGCTTTTAAAATATTTCTTGCTGCAAACATAACTTTTATAAAAATGTTTAAAGGAAGTGGTAGCTTTGTCAACTGAAATTTTTAAAGTCTAACTTCATTGTAGGATAAAACATGAAGAAAAAATTTGAGAGCAGTTGTGTGTGGTTTGTTCTCTTTTAAACCTGTATCCCCGTGTAATCATTAAAATAATGGTAAAAACCTAACTTCAGAAAGGTTCATTTTCTGTGTCAGAGTTGTCTTTTTAATTTTCCTTGTCTTAGATATGTCTTCAAAAGATGATAACAACTTTTTGTGTTCTTTTGTTCGTTTTTTTGCAAATGTTTTAATATGTATGTAGGAGATTGATTATTAGTTTAGAAATAGAATGTGAAATCTGTTAGCTTTAGAAATGGCACATTCTGGTTTTTTGTGATCTCACAAAAGGTTTGTTTCCTTGCATACATAGATTTGAGCATACTGTTGCAGTTTTAGAAGAATTCAAAAATCAGTTCTGCTTTTGGATTTTTACTGATAAATTTTAAAGCTTTGTGATTTTGCTGCTTGCTTTCTTTGCTATTTCTATTTATAGACTGTAATTACAGTGAGTTATTTGTGGCTTATCCTGAAATAGTGATGCTAAGAATCTGATTTTTGGGATCTAAATTACAAAATTTGCTGAGCAAAGGTGATACAATTTTGACAAACCTTCCTACATGCGAAAGTCCTGGCTTGAAAACATCACCTGGGATGGTTTGGCCTATGTGTCTGTTTTGTCCCTGTGCCTCTGGATTCTGTCAAGAGGTCCCAAATGTTACTGCTGGACACATTGTTCAAAACACACTGAAACACTTTGTCCCCAGCAGGTCATCTCTTTCCTAGGGTGCTCAGTGTAATTCCATTTTTCTCTTCAGCATGTTGTGCATCACTATTCCTTTTATTCAGAGCTTTGTAAATTGTGCTGCATTTTTACCTTCTTTTCTTTTGTTTTGCAGTTTCATAGGAGAATTTATAAAGGGATCCCACTGCAGTTGAGAGGGCAAGTCTGGTCTTTGTTGCTTGATGTTCCGAAGATGAAAGAAGAAATGAAAGACTTTTATAATGTGAGTTTGTAGAATTTCTACTTAATATTAATTTTAAAATATCAGGTACTAAGGCTACAAACTTTATTAAGCATTTGTTGTTATGCAATGTTAAAAAAATAAATTAGAAATAATATTGCAATCTATTGTTTATTTTAGCTAGGGAAAAGGCTGTGTACTCAAAAGCTGAGCTGAGATTGAGTCTGAGTAGATGAGGATTCTTATGAAAGAAGATGGGTGTTGGTATTGATATTATTTAAATTTTGGTGTTTATTACCTTCCTCATATTTCATGCTCTTTAGTCTAACAGGCTGCTTTTCCTGACTATTATATTTTAAGTTCCTCAATAAGACTAGTGGGAGAGCCAAAGGAGGTAACAACAGGTTATGCTGAATAATGTAGTTGTGAGAAAGATTGCCAAGTAAAATTAGAAGCATTTAAAAATAGGTGGAATAATATTCAGGAACTATTAATGTCATCTAATGCTCAATGCAAAACAAAGAAATGTTTGTAGTTCAGATACAGAAGTAGAAGGAATTTCTCCCATCATTATCTGATTTGTGTTATACTCATCTTCCTGCTCTCTATTTTCCTATTTCCTGAAGTGATATTAACACTGCTCACTGCAAGTATCACTTACAAACTGCACACCTTAAAGTCAGAAGGATAATACACATCTATTGTAGGTCAAACAGCTTTTTTCAGTTCTCTTTGCAGGGGAAATTCCAGTTCTTAACCTTCTGTCTTTCCTGTTTCTCACACTTTTGGTACCTTTCTGTTCTCTCACATGTGAAGAAGCTGCCATGATTGCAAGGGCTTAGGCTGCTTCTCTTCCGATATTCCATCAAACCATACGTATTTAAAACTAGAAATTTTCCCTTTGCTGCTTTTCTGTCTGTCTGGGGGACAAATCAGTCTGGGTGTTCAGTTTAAATTGTACTGAAAGGTGTACATAGCTGAGATTGTGGTTAGTGTTGTGTTGGTTTAATGACTTACAAGTAATTCCTCATGTGCCTAAAGCTTCTGGTTGTGTTCAATAGACTTGATGCATGTTACTGTTCCCTGTTTGATCCCTTTATTGTTAGCATTTTTTACTTTACTCTTGTTTGCTTGCAACCAGAGTCTGTAGAGTTTTGCCTTTTGATTGTCTGTGGTATTCTCTAATAGAAGTAATGTTTTAAAAATACCATATTGAATCCAGGGTCTTGTAAACTCAACTTTTACGGACAGAAGTGAGAATAAATGAATGAGAGTCAAGAGAAAATTATTTTAAGTGCAAAAAATAAGGTGTCAGTCTAAACCTGTGCAGGTTTCATAAGTATTCAATTACAAAAATGGATTTAATTATAAAACACTAAAGCAAGTGCTAAAGCAGACATATTCTACAGCTAAATTAGCTTAGAACAGAAAGGCAGAGAAAATTACTAGAGAAATGTCCATTATCTATATTTAAGTAATAACTGGCAGCTATGTAGCTATTACTTCTGCTAGAGAAAAAGACAGGAAAAGTATGAAAACCACACTAAATCATTTGCTTAAAGCCTAGTCTAGAGCACTTGCATCTCAGGATCTTGTTCCTTAGTAATAAAATTTATTTTCTTTCTCTAGTACTGTGCCTGCCTCAGAAATGACAAAAGAAATTTAAAATGCTGAAGCAGCCTTAAATATGAGTCATGAATGATGTGTCAAAAAATGTGTATTATAGGATTGGTCTTTCTACATCTTTACTCTGTGGCTGTTTCTGACTCATAGAATTTGTACATGTATATGCTTATTTTGGAAGTTAAAACTGTTAATCTTGCAAGTTGCTATTCTGTATTGTTTTAAATCACATGATGGCAATTAATTCAACACAGCTGTACAGTCAGGCAGGTTTCTGCTTTTTTTGAGTTCACAATTTTGAACTTCTGTTCTTTCCTGCACTCCCAGAAATTGAAGTATCAAGCACGAGGGTCTTCGCCAGACATTCGACAAATTGACCTCGATGTGAACCGCACATACCGAGACAACATCATGTTCCGGGACAGATATGGTGTGAAGTGAGTAAACTTCTTACTTAAAAAGAGATTTTAGCCTTCCTTTGGATTCTGTATTTTTCTCCCATTATCTAATTCAGAACGAAATAAAGCAGTATTTTTGTATGTGAGCATTTAATTATTGACAACTATAGGCCACGGTGCTTTTGGATTTCTTCAAAAGGTTTTGTTTCATTTTTTTTTGCTGCCACTAGAGGAGGAATATTAGGCAGCTGTCATCTTTAAAAATGCTTAATAGTGAAAAAAGTGGGGATGCAAACATCAGTATTGTTGCTTGCTTGCAGCATCAGCACCCTGATGAGAAGAAGAGGGTATTTTTCCCCTTCTGTCTCTGTATTAGTTCAGTTTTTAATCTCCTTTTCTTGCCAAGGCAGATTTTATGACAGTGTGCTGTTCTCAAAAAATGGTACTCAGAGCTGTGGATTTTAATGTGATAATAAAAGAAACATTTTCTTACATTATTATTCTAGATATTTTGTGGAAAAATCCTGAACCAGGGGAATTTCTCAGATGGCTGTAAGGGAGGAGCACAGAGCAGAGATTCTCAGGCTGAGGTGGTTCTGTGCAGCCAGTGCAGTTCTGATCCATTTGTGCAGGGCTGGCAGTGCCTGTGCTGCTTGGGCCTCTCTTCCTTCTGTGCACACATTTCAGATGTCAGCAGAAGCCCATTGCCTCCTCAGTTTGGGGTTAACACAAGCAGAGCCAGCTCCAGTCCCTGTGGCTGGTGTAACCACCCCCTCAGAGTCCACAGGAAAGCCTTTGGTTGCCTAAAGCAATTTCACACTTGGAATAGATCTTGGAATTACTGTACATATATTATGCATTTCCAGCAATGCCTCCATGAAAAATTCAGAAATCATTTCACATAGCAATGAAATAAAGTCCCCTGGGTAAGTCAATTGCTTGTTTGACTTTTAAGTAGACTGTATGTCTTTGAAAGTTCATTCTTTTACAGGTCTTCAGTGCTACCATCTAGTGTAAATAATACTGAAATCACTGTTATTCTGTGTATGGAACTGTGAGATTGAGATTGAGCTCCTTTGCTCAGTTTCATGTGGTCAGCTGAGGGTACAGGAGGTTCCTGTGTTCACTGGGGACCTGTTAGTTTGTCATTGTAAATGAGGCTCCAACTTAATGTCTAGTACCTTATAACACTTCGGTTACTGAAGAATGGCTAAACTTCAGTTCTTAAACCAAAATGTCGCAATACAGGTGTTTTGATAAAATTCTCCGATTTTAAAGTATAAAGTTTAACGTATAAATCCTCTTCCCAAAAGAAAATAAACACCTTCTGGCTTATGTTTTCTTTTATTTAGCCTGCTAATATCTCTTTCCATTAATTGATTAGTAACACGGAGAAAATTTCACTGGACAGAAAAAGGGCAATATGCAAAACTCTGCTGTTAAATTTTTGTAGTTTTACTTGTAGATGAAAGGAGGCATTCAGGTATCCAGATTCTCTCCTGAACAGGTGACAAAAATTAGCTGTGAGTTTAAAAGTTGATTATGAGAGCTCTCCACTGTTACTTTCACATGCAGCTTGGAAAGAGCAGAGTTGTGCTGGTGTTGTTTGGGGTTTTTGTCTGGCTACCTTCACAAGTTACACTGTTTTACAGAAAGCAAGGGACCTCTACAAATCTCTCTGTAATTCTAGCTCTGAAGTACCCAGAGATCAACAGAGGGCTGAGCACAGGATGCTGGGCCAGAGTTAATATTGTTTTTCTTCAGTTTGACAGTAGCAGTCACTAGAGCAAACTTTAATTTCAGTGCCAAGATTAAGACACCTTTGTGGCTGCCTTGTGTATTTCACATCTTCACTTCTACATCTCTGTTTGGAATCAGTAACAGCTGTTAGTGTTCTGCAAGCACAGAAAACAGGTTTGGGGAATTTAATTTTTGGCATTCAGAATAAATCAGTGTTTCAAATGTCACCCATGCAGTGTTTCACTTTACCTGTCTGTAAATGTGATGATGTGCCACCACTCTCTTCTAAAGTATATTGGTAATTTTTGAAACATTTCAACATGTAAAACATCATAAAGGTGCTAATTACAAAACAGACTAGAAATCATAAGCACTTATCATTGTGAAGTATGGTTTATCCTGTTCTTTAGTACTAGACAAGTTAAATTGGGAAAACATTTTTCCAAAATGCAGTTCACTACTTCTATGTTTTTCTGTTTTTACAAAATATATTGCTATAGTATTTTCATTTTCTGCTCTTATTTCTCCAGGCAACAATCTTTGTTCCATATTTTAGCTGCATATTCCATATATAATACGGTAAGCTGTGTTCCTTCACACTTAAATCTGGTTTCTCTAAATGTGCTATACGATAATAACTTGCATTTCTTTCTCCCTTAAAAAAAAAAACAACAAACATTTCAGAGACCTTTGGAAGTACATAGAAAAAAAAATATTTGTTGACATATTTTGAGCTGAAGTTAAAATAAAGCACCTGAATTATGAGTTTTACTGGACAGACTGAACTACGCTTACAGTTTGTAATAAGAATAATGAATTTGTGTTGTGCTGGAGTGTTATGTGACTGATATTTTCCCCCACTATGTTATCTGCATCCCTTTCATTTGAATGATGGGGAGGAAAATTCTGCAGAAAGATGCATGTTGGAGTCCAGAGGTGTATTTCATAACCTGAAAGGTTTTAAAAATTTGGAATTAGTTTAAAAGGTTGCATCTTCTTTACATAAGTGCTTGGTCTTGGCTGCAGTCTTGAATGGGATTTATTAGAATGGGGTTTCCAGACTATATCAACAGGGTTAGAAGCTTATGTATTTTGTAATGTCTTTTGGCTGTATCTAAAAATAAAAGAAAAAGAAGTGCCTTCATGTCCACATTTAACTGGGGTTTTAATGCACTGTCCCCTCATTCCCTGGGCCCATATTGAGCATTTCTGTACATCTTCCATTTTAAATCCACTAGCAACTCCCTAGAAGTCAATATAAAATATGTTAGTTTTAGAAGAGGAAAGAGAAATTAAAGCATGTACTTGAATTAAATACTGGTTTGTTTGGATATTTTCAAAGTTCTAGAAAATGTAATCTTTCTGTCTGACCTTTTCTACCTTGTATAAAATATTGGACTGGTATTTTCAAGTTGCATGAATAATTATGTTTAAAATCAATAATCAGAGTGTAATGATGAAAGTATTATAGTGAACTTTTTATTTTGCACTTCTTGTTGTATTTTTCCTCTTAATGTATCACAGTTCTTATGCTTTGGTTTAATCTCTAGAACAAAGTTGTGATAGGAACTTGTAAACCTGAAAAAACCTCCTCAACAATTATGTAATTGTCCTTACAAATACTTTATTGATGGGGTTATCTTTGCAGCTGAATGATAGTGACAGCTGGTCCCTGCCATAAAATTCAGAATTAATAGCAGAGGAAGTACTTAAGTTCAGTTTTGGAACAATATTTTTTTCTTTGGGTTTATTACAGTTGCTTGCTATTGGGCTGCTAAACTTGAGCAAGTTTATAGTTAAAAGTCACTCTTGAAAAATCCTGTGTTTATCTGATGGTGCCCTTACTGTAAACAAGAATAAAGCCAGATATTCTCACCCTCCATAAAACCCCAAAATTAAAACTAAATGAGAAATGCATCCATTAGACAAAAATATGATACAGTAACTTGAAAATATTAGTACTGACCAAGGATTTCAGTAGTGAGTTTTAATGAGCAATCAATACCTCCAGGTTACTTTTCAGTTGGAGGGGGTTGTGCATCATCCCTTCTATCAATCAATATTTTTAATGTTTAAATATGAAGTGTGTTTGGTGGGAAGCTTTGCCAGCAGAACAGGCATCATCTTTCCTCCACTAACTCAAGGAAAAACTAAAAGCTTATGGCTATGAAGCTTTTGTTTCCAGCATTTTAATATGTCCACTGTATGATTTTCAGGAAGTTGGATACTGTCAGGGAATGAGCCAGATCACAGCTTTGCTCCTGATGTTCATGAATGAAGAAGATGCCTTCTGGGCTTTGGTGAAACTTCTCTCTGGTCCAAAGCACGCTATGCATGGTATGGAGTTTCATGTCAGTGTATTTAGGTTTCAACCTATCTTATTTAAGCTGTAAATTATTTGAAAATGAAACTGTTCTGCTCTGATTGGTCAAAAATAAAACATAATGAGAGCTTTATACTTGGGGGAGGTATTGAATGTTACTGAAGCTCTCATCCATAAGAGAGAGTAATGGTTTTTATATGTGATATCTTTCAAATAGTTCTTAATGAAAATCAGATGGTTTCCTCTTCTCTTATTCTCTCAGGGAATGTAACCAATTGAAAACTGGTTATGTAGACATCTATATAGCAATAAAATAGTAGTGGAAGCCTAATACAGAATGTGTTAAGTAATATTGCAGCTGTGCTGTCGTTTGGCAGGACAGGAATCTACAGTAAAAACTGGACTTGTGTTTAGGCATGAACTTCAGGCTTCTCAGTTTTGTCTCTACCTCATGTCTCTACACAGAATTTCCTGCTCTCATGGTATTGTTGCTCTTATGTTATTGGTAGTTCTCTCCTTCCTTGCCAGATTTGGTATGATCTATGCATATTCTGTGGCTGTTGGTATGAAACAAGTCCAAATTCCAAAACCTTTGTGATGTTGTAGTTCTGGTAATTTAGTAAAGCTGTGGTTCTTGGAAGCCTGAAAAACTGTCATCCAGAACTTGGGCTTTTTAGCAAATTTCCAACAAGCTCTAACTGCTTTTCCCTGCTGAAGAATTTCTCATTTTGTGATATCTTCCTTCCCAGGCTTTTATTTGTTCCTGAATGTTATTCACCCCCAAAACAAAGGGATAGTTTATTATTTTGCTGTTTACAGTTCTGCAAAGCTATCAACTTGGTGGGAGTAAAAAAGTGTGATCTGATGTCAATGTCATAAATGAAATTTTGAATTCATCAAATATCAAAAGATTTTCTTGAAGCTTTACACAGTGATAACACAGACTAAAAACATCTTGCAAAAAACCCCCAAAACAACCTATAGATTTCATAATAATCCAAACCTGTGTAATTGTAGCCATGTAGAATATTGAGCTCCTCAAAGCTCACAGAAAATGCTTACTTTGGGGGAAGTAAGTAAAAATCAGGTCCTTATTTACCAAGTCATGTGCATGATAAACAAGAGGATAAACACAGGTAGATGAGTTGCTTGAGATGTTGTAGACCTCCTTCCTTCCCTCCTTTATTCCTGTCACACACCTGTCAAGTGATGGGAGAGGACATGAGGGTGCTTTGAGTACCCCAAGGCTTGATGAACTTCTCCACAGGGCATATGAACCATTGTGTCACAGCTTTATCATACACACTGAAAGGGTTTTGGCAGTTCCTGCTAGGCAAGTTTGCATTTATAGAGGTTGATAAAACTTTAATTATAACTCATATGTTCCAAATCTATCATTTATTAAATGTTGCCAACTAGTCTAAGGTTCTGCTTTCAGCAGGTTGGACCAGATAATCTCCAGAAGTCCAGGAAACCTAGATTTCCTGTGATTCCTTCAATTTATGTGTTTTAAATGTCACTGTGCATCTGTAAATATTCCTGTAGATTCTGGAAAGGAAACATTAAAACTGACTTAACTGATGTCATATTATAGTTTGCACTTTGTATGTTCTTCTTTGGGGAAAGTAGCTTAAAGCCCTGTTTGTCAACTCTTTAAAGCTGAAGGAATTTCAGTTCCAAATTGCCAATATCCATGAAGAAAAACTTCTACAGTTGCACTTGATGCCACTGACCATCAGATAGTTCTCCAAAATGGGCATCTGCCTATGGAAATCATGGGAGTTGGCTAAGTAATTAAATTAGAATTACATTGGCAAGATTAGGATGGTCAAAAACTTCTCCCCACAGACAGGGTTTTTCATGGTTTTTTTTTTTTTCAATTTTACCTGACACAGTAACCTGGGATACTTTTTGGTTGCAGCCCATTAGCCAGACTAATTTCTAGTACAGAAACTACATGAAATCAAGAGATGAATTTGGCCTCTGTAGTATTTCATATTGTATGGATGATGTAAAGTCTCTAAATGATAAAATGCAGACATCTGACCCTGAAAATGATCAACTTTTTTGGAAGTTTTTTTCCATTGATCTTTCTTAAAAATTCAAGATAATGAGTTGGTATATGTAAATGTGAAAGAGCAACCTTCCATGGAAAAAGAACCTTTATTGTTATTGTTGATGGCTAATTAGCTTTGATGTAGTCACTGTTTACAGTAAGAAAAACACCAAATGCCTTGCCTGTGTTATTGAAATTTCCTAATATAAAACCTGACATTTAAGTATTGTAGAATTTGCATTTGTATCTATGAAATACTAAACCTGTGTGAATCTGAGGTAGTAAATCTTATGTTTTAGTGACTGTGCACTGAATTGCACAATTGGTAACAACAAAGGCTTTGCTTTTTGGTTTGGGACTTTAGTCACTCTTTTTAAAGAAGTTGCAGGGCTACTATGGGTCTGTACTTGTTCTTCCGGTTTTCAAACTGCTTAAAATATATTGGAGTTTTTAAATAAATTTAACTCTGCTGATACCTCAGCTGGGAAGGGGTCTTAGAGTTTTCCATGTGTAATCACTAAAATAATTAGATGGGTTTTTTAATGTCCTTTGTTTCTGGTGTGTGAGCTCAAAGTCTTTACTTGTAGGATATAATCATGATATTTGTCTTGCTAGAATATCACTCTTGTCTTTTTTTATGGTCTTTTCTTCAATGCAGTTCTAGTAGATACCTGTGCTGTTTGCCCTTCTATAATGAATTTTCTGCGCTATAATTTCAATTTTAGTGGGTGAGGGTTGTGATTCTTTGTTTTGGTTTTCTTTTAAAGAATAAATGTGGTTTCCACATTATCTTATATTGGTTTGACTAATGTAGGACTGATGGATCTACTGTCATTCGTCATTTTGATCTAATAATGGTCACTAAGGGAATGTACTGATTGTAGCTATTTAGGCAGGGGTATGTGCATATCTGTATAGAAACAATATCAAAATACTGTTATGAATATCTCTTCAGATCCTGTGGTCTTACAGAAGGATAATGTTCTTGGAGCTTTAGTGGTTTTTTTTAATGTCATTTTATAGTACAAACACCTGTTAAGTGACCAACTTCTTTTCTTAGGTTTTTTTATTCCTGGTTTTCCAAAACTGATGAGGTTTCAGGAACATCATGACAAAATTCTGAAGAAATTTTTGTCCAAACTTAAGCAGCATTTGGTAAGTATTTATTTCACTATGCAAGCCATGCAAATTTACAGCTTTCTACCTTGTTTCAGTTCAGGTGAACCCACTAAATCAAGAATAAGCAAACTTCAGGAAAACAAGTGAAGTTTTAAAAGGCAGGAGTGCTGTTGTTTTCATTATAGACAAAGTTATGGTGCATCTTGAAAAGTTGTAAAATTATATCCTAAGAGTGATTAATTTGGATGTCTGTCTCACTTTGGACCTCTGAGTAAAGGACAGTGTGTGGTTCTTCTTTTTGGCCTTGTGTGAGCTTCTGTAAGCAAACTGATGCTAGAACATTTTATCAGGGGGTTCTTGTATGTTTAGCTTGTGGTTCATCTCTGAACAGAGGTGATTATAGGACCAACCAGTTTTAATTTCTGTTTAAAAAATAACCTTGATAAGAGGGGTTAATGGTCCATTCAAGCTACATGTAGAGTTTTATCTTTTTTAATGTTTTTAAATAGAAAATAATATTTTTTTTTAAATATTGGCTATATTTATTCTAAGATGTAAATTATTTTCCTAATGGGAGAAAAATGCCCTGTCAGTAGGCATCAAGAATTTTGTTTAACAGTACATTTGTACTGCCAGAATCCAGCTACAGTTCTTAAAAGGTAGTGTAAGAGATGCTCACTTGCAGTAACATTTTTTTCCTAATTTCTTCTTGTGAGTATGTCACTAAAATGAGCCAATGTTAATTCCTCAAAGACAAAAGTAAAGCGTGCACATAAACCAAAGGGATTTGGTCCATTGTTTATTCAGTGTTCGTATAACTCAGTTCTCAAATTTGGTCCATAATTTTTGGCAAAGCTGAATCTGGCAAGCATAGAATATGATGTTATCCCACAGTTAAAATTCAGGATTTGTTAACGTTTCAGCTTTTACTCTGGCTTTTCTTCTTACTGTGCAAAGGACTTAGAAGAGCTCCATGAAGCTGCAGAGAAGCTTTAGCAATCTTTGAGTGGGTGTCATACCTGATAGATTATCTGTGCTCTAGGACAAATCAGGCCCCTTAATTAAGAAATAAAATTACTTATCAGCCTACATCCTGTTTGAGGCCCACTGGTCAAAGAATTTGGTTGTTTTCCAATAATTTCTGGTGGATATGTATTTTTGTAAGGAAGTCCTTTCAGTCTTGGGCATGAATTGTCAGCCTTGCTACAGAGAAAATGAAAGACTTAATGGACCCTGTGCCTGAACTTGGGTTGCCCCAGAATATTGCTTTATATTCTTGAGAGAGGATTTGATCCTCTGCTCCCTCTGTCCCAAGAACATGATAAAAATCTAGGATGTATTAATACTTTAGCACCTCTAAATGCATGTTCTTCAGGTGGTGAAATTGATGAAGAAAAGCTATAAAAACCAGAATTTGCCTCTGTTGGATTGAAGTAACAGTGTCTTATATAGTTAAATTAATTATTTATGTTTACTATTGAGTACATTAGCCTCGAGGGGAAAATGTTTTTTAATGGAGAGTCCAAGGCATTACCTGGATTTTTGAAAGTATTTTTCAACTTCTGTGCTGTTTGCAGGACTCCCAGGATATGCCCACCAGCTTTTACACAACCAAGTGGTTTTTCCAGTGTTTTCTTGATCGTGTGAGTATGTTTTTCTTTCTGTTGCTGTTTTTAATTGTGACTTGGGGCAGACTGTTTTCACAGCATTGCCTGATTCTGTCATTGCAGACTCCCTTTACATTAAGCCTCAGGATATGGGATATCTACATACTTGAAGGAGAGCGGATTCTCACTGCTATGTCTTACACAATTCTGAAACTGCACAGAAGTAAGAGAGAAATCTGTCAAACATTTGAAACCTAAACAGAGGTTCAGCTAGTTTTGTTCTCATTTTGTGTAGTTTGACCTTAATGTGTAAAAAATCTTAGTTTTCCACATGCCTTATGCTGCTTCTAACAGATAATTTTCATTCCTTATGCACAAAAAGTTAAAAATCTTTGCTTTATTAATGTGTGTGTATTGTGGGTTGATCTTGGCTGGATCCTGGTGCCCACTAAGATGCTCTATACCTCACTTATCAGCAGGACTGGGGGAAGGAGAAAACAAGATGGACTTTTCTGGACACCAGTGCAGCACTGTGAGGGCACCTGTGGGGAAAATTAACTCCACCTCAGCTGGGCCCAATGCAGTGTGATTGTCAAACAGAAGTATTTATTAGAGTAAAAAAGTTGTTTGGACCTCAAGTAATTTGTATTACTGACTAAACTATGGGGAAAAGTGTGGTAGTTTCGTGGTAGGGAAATGGCTTCTTAACCCCCACAGGATTTAAATCAAAAAAGCACACAAAGAATCAAGACTGTGCCACTAAATGCTGAAAATCTACCAGCAAATACCTCAGCAATGAGGAATTACCGGTCTGTGGCACTTTATACCAATGTTTGTCCAAGAATGTAATTCAAATTCAGAATTTCTCTAGTCTGCCTGTGTGACCTTCTCCTATATCTCTTGACTTTGGGTGAATTAAATTTGAGATTTTGAACAGAACCGTCTAAAGCATCTATGTCTGGTTCCCCAGAGTGACTTGGCATCCTAAGTTCCAAGGACCCAAAAAGCTTTTGAGGGTGGATGTTGGCTTCTAAATAGATTTGAGCATTTCTAAGGATGATACCTTGTAGCTGAACTTTGAGACACTCCTCCTGTGGGATTTTGGCTTTCTGTGAAGTCATTTGACTCTTATGTAAATGCAGAGGTCATTGAGGGCCCCATAGAATCAATGTTTTAATTTCCTTGCTAGTTTATCCTTCTTGAACTGTGGTGATGCTATCTTATTGTCTCACTGGGATGTTTTCATTAGTTTGTTCATAAACAACTTTGAAAAATGGAACAGGTTACCTTCTACATTATTGCACTTGAGAAAGCTAATCATTTGGAGGCAAATCATTAGGCTTAACATTTTGGTTTCTCTTCTTTATTTGCAAACAGATATCTACTTGATTTTTTTTTTTTTTCACCACTCTTTTAATGGGAAGACCTGAGGGAAAAAGTCTGAGTGTGGATTTGCTTGCTTAGCAAGTACACAGCAGCTTCCTCCAAGATCAAACACTGGCAGAACCTCACGGCTGGCAGAGAAGCTGGCAGAAGACAGATTCTGATTTGTTTCCCAATTTCTTGTCTACCCTCAAAACCATGGATGGTATAGCTATTCAGTCAGTGTCATTGTAGAATGCACGCCAAGAGCATTTTTATTACAGCACCAAAACAGTTTTTTGTGGTTTCCATATTGAAATTATACAGCTGAAACTGTTGTGGATGTACAAATGATGAAAAAAGAGACATAGGTATGCAGTTACAGCCTTGCAATCGACATGGCCTTATTGCTGTGTAACAAGGGAAACAAAAATAATCTGATAATTATAAAATGACTTTCAAAATATGACCTGAATTTTCAGAGAGCCTAAAGCAATGGTTCTGAAGTGTGAACTGCCATCATCATTTCATTGGGAGTTAATTCAGTTGTGAACGAGGGTGCTGTAAATAGCGATTTTTAAAATGTTTATCTGCTTTTCAGAGCTCCCAATAAGAGAGATGATGTCTGTTGTACAGATCCACAGCAGTGGTTTTAAGTTGAGGATGCTGGCTGACAAATAAAGGCCTGAAGCTGTTGGACATGAGAAAGCTCAAGGAGGATGACTTGTAGTTCGTTTTCTGAAGGTGCCCCTTTTTGAAAAACATCCTAAGTAAAGAATAATGTGTAGAAAGGATTTCCACAGTGACTTGCAAGTGAATTTTTAATGTATTTTTAGATCTCTACTTGTAGAAATCTGTTATCTGCCTAATTAACAAGTGTTTTTCATTCTACTTTGAAAACAAAAGCACCTCATGACTAAAGTACATTTTTGAGTGTTCATTATCAAGATATCTTAATGTATAATGTAATCTTTTCTCCTTATATAGAGCATCTGATGAAATTACAAATGGAAGAGCTTGTAGAATTTCTGCAGGAGTCTTTAGCCAAGGATTTCTTCTATGAAGATGACTTTGTAATAGAGCAGCTCCAAAATTCTATATCAGAATTGAAAAGAGCAAAGCTGGATTTACCAGTAGCTGGTAAGAAACTTGCAAATATGCAGAGTTAGATATTTGGAGTTATTCACACATTGGTAATTTTTTAAATGTTAATTAATGCTGTTGAAAACTGTGCAAATATTTTCCTCTTCATCACTGCATAGATTTGGGGAGTTTTTATCCAAAAATATTTTACAGTGTAAAATCACCACTTTTCCTTTTGTGAATTTTCCTCTTTTTTTTTTTTTTTTGTTTACTGTTTTTAAGGCAATGACAAAGCACTGTGAAAAGTAGCATGTTCTGGTAATTTTATTAACTTGAATTTATAAAACCTTTCTGATAGAGGTTCAAATACCAAGGTTTCAAAGTGTCTGAAACACTACATTGCCAGGGAATCCAGACTGTTTTGTAGATTGATTAGATGTGGACCAAACTTCAGGTCAAATAGCTTCTTTTGTTTGTCAAATCCAGATTTTTAATTTTTTGCAAGTGATAAACTTGCTGGGTGTTTAATGGAATAGTTTTCATTATTTATTTTTAGCCTTTGTACTTTTTGGTTTCAGATAAGAGATGGTTGTTTCACGTGGCCTTATGAAATGTATATGATCTCTTTTTCTTAAGAGTCTATTTTCTTCTCTATCCCTATCTCTGTAGTCTTTAATTAGAATTTTTCATGTAATTACTCAGAGTCCTTCTACTTTATCCTTGCTAATTGTAGAAAAGTATGTGAGAACATTTTTTTTTTAAATTAAAAATATGGCAGAACTTACCTTGAAGTTAATAAGTTGCTGTGGTTAGCTTTCAGAAGTTAGGAAGTGACAGAGTAAAGGTTGCCTGTGTGGCATTGTTGTGATAATTTGTTCTTTCATTAATGAACTTAATTTTTCTGTTTCTGTTGACATTATTTATTGCATGTAGTATTGGGCTGTGTCAGAACTCCTCATCACAAGTAAATACCTGTTTTACCTCCTTCTTCAGATCTGTTCCTATGAAGTACAAACACTTTCTGTGTATTTTTCTTATTTTGCTTCTTTTCTGAGTTCCCATTTCTCTTGCTCCCTATTCCTGTGTTTTGCTCTGTTCCTGAATTTCTGTACAATCTGTCCATCAGAATTTCTTCCACCCACAACAGGTCTTTCTGCCCTTTTCATCTGTTGCTTCCCCTTTCTCACCACAGCATTCCTATTCTATCATCTCTCCGTCCTTTTTCCCCAAGCTGAGTTTCAGTTTTGACTTTCTCTTCAGAAGAAGTTGCTCTTTGTCCCTACACTTCAGCCAGGTGCTGTCTCAGGCATCTTGTGCAGTGGGTGACAAATCTGAGAGCAGCTGTGTCCTTCAGCATCAGCTCCACACCACCATGTTAGAAGGAGATAGATCATAGGAGTCCTGTCTGCTCAATCCTAAATACAGAGTTCTTCATGGTTATGTTTCAACAGTGAGGGGGTTATCCCAACCGCTTCACTTCTCTGTGGATGCATAGATTTTTTTTATGATTCATCAGTGAAAAAAGTTCCACCTGAAACTCTGGTAGGGGAAGAATTGGGAAAGATTTTTGTAGTTTGCTACTTGGTGGAGATAGTGTATCTTTCAGCCTAGAAAATCACATGTATGTAAGTAATGTGGAAAATATGGAATTTACTGGAAATTTTCTTGATGCAGAAGGCAGACAGTCTGTTCCTAACTTGTTTGTTTTAAGGCCTTTGTTTTGATAGAACATAAAATGTATCCAAGTGAAAGTTTGTTTGAGAAGACTCTGAATTTTCATAGAGAATTCAAGGAGGATTTAGGCGACATAAGAGCTACTCCCCTTGTGACAGCGGTGTGAAAATGTGAGACTCACTGAGTCTTCTTGTGGATACCAACAGCAAGGAATGGTGACTTTGTCTTCTTCTTGAGACATTTTGGCAGTGGGATGCAATTGTTCAGTTTCAAACCATGCACACTTAGGTGTAACCTCTGATACAGTGAGCTGACAGCATGCTAAATGTTTTGGGCCATACATAACTTCTTAATTTTGCTAGCTAAAGAAAAATCAGAAACAAAATGTCTTTCTTGTGTTGTTTTTTTTTCCCATGAACATGAATGAGAAGGTTTAATTTTAAAACAGGAGGAGCAAAGGCAAAGTGAAGTGTATGTTGGTGCTGGAATTGAGCTTTTTCCTTTTTGATTACAGATTAACCAGGGCAAGCCTTTCTGTGTGGTATGTTTTTGCTAGGGGTAGAAGGGAATGTTATTTAACCTTTCACAGACTAAAAATAAGATGCCTTCAGCCTAATCCCTGGGAATCTAGCTGACTTTTCTGCTCTTATTACTTGAGTGAGGCTGCCACATTTGTCCTTGGTATGAATTTCATAAGCCTTTGCTTTTATTTTTTTGAGTTTTCTGCACTCTCTTAATTTTGGTTTTATTGATTACTGTCTTCAAGCAGTGTTCTCTTTCAGGTTTTGAACATTCTCTAGACATTCAGCTTTGCTTGTGTGTTGTTGATAGGATACCAGGTGCCCTCCTCAGCTGGGCAGAGGAGAGAAAACAAGAAAAGACTTCTGGATCAATACAAGGACAGGGAGAGATCACTCAGCAATTGCCATCATGGGGAGAACAGACTTGACTCGAGGAAGTTAACTGAATTTGTTAGCAATTAAATCAGAGTAGGATAGTGAGAAATAAAACCTTTATAAAAACCTTCCCCCACTCTTCCCTTCTTCATGGGTTCAAAGTCACTCCCCTTTTTTTTTTTCTACCTCCTGCTTCCCAGCAGCACAGAGGGGCAGGGAATTGGGGTTGTGCTCAGTTCATTGTACATTGCTGCTTCTTTCTTCTGTGATGAGGACTCCTCACACTCTTCCCTTTCTCAAGGGTGGGGTCCCTCCCACAGGTTGTCAAAACCTGGCCATGCAACACCCATGCAAATGTTTTACTACCTTGAATTCCACTGTTTTTCTTCTAATTTCATCCAAAACGTATGGAATATATGTGATATGACCACAAAAAATACCAGCGTGCTCATTTAAGTATTCACTGAGAAATATTTCACTCATTTAAGTAGCCTGAGAAAAGAATGTTTATTTTAGTTTTCTTATCTGAAATCAAAGCACTGCTTCCTATCTTGTTCTTTTTTTCTTTTACACTGAGCAAAAATTACACCTTTAAGAGCTAAAGTAAAAATGCATGTTAGGATCAAGAAAAAAAAAATCTTCATCTTGCAGTTGCATCAGTATCAGTCATCCAGGAATAGCAGTGAGCTAATTAAGCTCAGTGGAATTTTCCATCTGGCATCCTTTGTTAGGCGGTATAGATTTTCCTGCCCTAGTAGGGTAAGCTGCAGTAGGATATTAAAAGAGGTAATAACTTTTGTGTTACTTTAAAGTGGATGTCTGTTTATGTCTGATGTAGCTTTCTCTGGCTCACTTCTTCCATGGCTTCTCTCACTGAATTAAGGAGCTCCTTGTTCCCTTCAGAGCAGAGAAAGAAGGGACTTGTTTAGTATTTTCTCTCTGACAAAGCCCTTAAAATGCTCAGCCAGAAGAAATGCGTGTTCAGGAGATCTTGCTAATTTTGGCTATCAGTGATTGGCACTGGTTTTGCCAATACCAGGGCTGTTTTGCATAAAGAAGGCCAAGGATTTTCTTCCTTTCTGTGCTGATTTCCAGCAAGTGCTGACCAGTGTGGGGCAGCCCATACTTAGCAACTCCAGCCTGCAGAGGTGGTTTGAAACTCTGATGTTGTTCCTACACCCCAAGGTGGGTATCCCTCTATTCCCATGACTCTGGAGACAGGGGTTTGTGTGCTGAGCTCACCTTTGATTGGGGAACTGTGGTTTTTGAGACCTTGGAGAAGGGAGACTGTGACAGCTGTACATAGAATCTCTCCTTGAAGGTACTCCTCTGACAAAGCCTCAAAAAGAAAAGGCATTTTGTATTTTTTGGATTGCCTGGAATGTGATGAAGAATGTCCATACCCTGGCTGGTTCTTGAAGAGCACTCTCACCTAAATCTGTGTGACTGTACATATTCTCCTGGAGTCAGATCCAATGTAAATTCAACCATCTCTTACTTAATTCAAGGGTGATATTAAGACCATAATGAGAAAAATTTTCTTGGTATACACCATTGATTTCCAAAATTCCTTGATGCAAATTGTTTCCTTGTCTGTTATTTAAAACAGCAGCTAAATTATATAAATGCTCACAAGATATGGATAGAATTTATAGCTTTGCTGTAATTTTTTTCCTGTAGGACTACATGAATAATGCAATGCTTAATAAACAATATTTATATATGGATAGATTTTTATAGTGTCTGACTTTAATAAACAGAAGTGCTTACCAGTGAAAGTTTCGTATTAAAAATATGTTGCTGAAAATAGTTTATTAATCCAGTGTTTTGTAAACAAGACAGCCAGGCCCATTTTCAAGGTGTGAGGCCCCTCAGGTCTCTTCTTGAGACAGTTTCTTACCTGTGTTTTAATATAAGGGTCCTGAAAAGGGTGGGCAGGGTTGGATTTTTATGACAGAAAGTTTATATAATAGACTTTGCAGCAGCTGAAGGCCTTAAATCAAAGACAAAGGTCTTGTACCTTAATTTTAAAGCAATATTGGCAAATTTGGAATCTGCTTATGTCCTTGTGATTGACACCACTTTTAAACTGCAGTTCTTCTAGTTTTCACAATCTTTTCTGTATTTGGTGAAAACTAGAAAAGTTTGAATCTTGCATTTGCCATAAATTTTAAAATGTTTATCTGATATTTATTTTTGAAATTATTAAATTTATTATCAGTATATTTTATTTGATAATTTATTTTACACAGTAATCAGTGATAGTGCAGAAATGTATACTACCTCAGTAATCTATTAAATAATGTCTGTTCTCTCTTGTTAATGAGCCTTCTGGCAGCCATAGCAATAGAAAAATATGTAAATCAGCTTGACTTTCCTGTTTCTGATGGTGTCTTTCTTTTGGTTGTGTTTTGTTTCAGAGGAATTTTGGATTTTTCTCTTGTACTTCAAGGATACACAAGTAGCTATTTCAGACAATGCACTGAATTCTTTAATAAACTAAACTATTTTTTTCTACTTTGTTTTTTGTGTGATGCAGCTACTTTACAATACTATGAACTAAAGTAATATGTGGAGTTACACTAATACAGTTAGTATATATCCTAAGCAGTTTTAGACTTTGGCTTTGCATCATTTAAAAATCTTTGCTGTTTAAAACTTGCATGTTTCAACACATGATCCAAATAGTTGTGTTGGTCATTGTTCAGATTGCTGTTTAAAACTGACTTTTCAAGAAAGTGTATTTTCTGGAAGAAATGTTGAATTGGGAATGTAAAACAGTGGTTAAGTTTAGAAATTTCTTTTTTGCAAGAGCACCTTACAGATGTGCAGCTCATCACCTGTATCGTCTGCCTAGTAACCAAATCTGTTAAGATTTCTGTTGTTTATCTGAATGCAGATGTTTATACAATAAGTTTTCCTTACTGTCGAAGTGACACAGCTGCAAGAGAGGCAAACAGTGCTTTTAGTTTCCTTTTAAGTTGTCCAGCAGTATTTCAAGTAGCAACTCCTTTGCCAAAGATGGCATATAAAGGAAGGAGGAGCAGAGGTTGACTTTTCAGACAGCAGCTAGAGATTCTAGTGCAGACACTCAAATTTCTTTAAAATTTACTTGGTCTTGTAAACTGAAGAAGATGGGATGTCACTGGTCGAAAATAAACACAGAATTTCAAGTTGTCATTTTAAGAGTTTTTTTTTTTTATGACCATTACTATCCTTGAAAATTGTGTTAGAGCAGTCAAAGTGCATGTATTCTGGTGCTGAAATTAAGGACTAGACTGTTATTCACCGGAGAGAGCACTTAAAGCACTTTACTCCAATTATATGTCTGCTACTCGATGCACGAGGCTGTTAGTGCCTCCTGAAGCAATTATCTGTAAAAGTCTTGTAGTGGAGATCGACTTCCACTGGGTGGTGGCCAAGGCTTGTTTGAGCAGGAGGAAGTAAAGAGTCAAACTTTCTTTAATATGGCTTATCTTTCTTATCTTTTGGGGGACAGTCAGATCTGCTCATATTTGCTTTGCTCCTTTTCTTGTCAGGGAATATGTTTGCCAACAACAAACACAAGCACCTGGTGGTTCCTTGTTTTGCTTAAGTTGTCTCCCTCTATTTCCATTGTTCTCCTTCCTCACCCATTTTTTCGCCATATTTCCTTTGTTGTTTACTTATTTTATGCTATGTTGCATAGAAGCAAACTAAATCACTACCTTTCTTTTAAAGAAAAAATAAAAAATCTATAGTTTCTGCTCTGTAAACTCTGATACAAGCTATTATAGTGCTTGTTTTTGGGAAAAGCCAGTAACTAAACTGTCTAGAAACCTACTCTGTTGAAGGAAGGAAGGAGATAGGGATGAAAGTAGACACATCCATATCTCACAGGAATACTGGCAACTTGGGAAAAATCTCATTACTCAGATTGCTTCAGAGGACAAAGGGACTTTTTTGATTATTGTACAGGTCAGAACAGTCACAGCTGAGCTAGACAGCTATGTCTTAACTTCTGGTTTTAAAATGCTTTCAATTCTTGTATGTAAATACCACAGATTGTATAGAAAAGCACTTATCCCAA
Source organism: Lonchura striata (assembly GCF_050655825.1). NCBI lineage: Eukaryota > Metazoa > Chordata > Aves > Passeriformes > Estrildidae > Lonchura > Lonchura striata. The sequence continues at coordinate 70,632,202 of NC_140741.1, forward strand.
AAGTACTTCTTGTAGAATTTGGCAGTTTCTTCATTTCTCAGTCTGACAGTGAATTAACTCAGATCTTGGATCACCAACACAAACAGATATCCGATTCAGTTTCCTTAAAACATCCAACTGAAATTTCTTCCGGCTCAGATCTGAGGAGTTTGAACAGTGAGTGTAGGTGAAGTAGTACAGGAGATGGTTGAGAGCTGTGTGTGAGGCTTTAGGCAGACTTGGAGTGGGAGAATGTTAGATAAAAGAAACAGGGCTGGAAGGAATTGGTGCTTTTGCATGCTTGTCTGGCGAGCTGTTTGTGTTCCTCTTCAGGTAGGGATGTTTGTTGTGACTTGGTTTCTTTTGTTTGCTTTTGCATGATGGTTTTTTATCCTCAGCTTTTTGCTTTTATTACCTTTTTTCTTTCTTTCTTCCTAGCATGCAGTGTTGTGGGTTTCTTGCTGTTATTGCTGATAGTGGGCTGCTTTAAAGCATTCCCAAACACAGTTGGCATGCTCTTTATGCATTTGAAGAGTGTCCCATTGTAGTCATGTGCATGGTGGTAATTTGGTTATCCTCTACTTGTTTGTTTTGTGAACTTTTTTGGAACTTCTGGAGGTTTTCCTTGAGTGTTTTTTGTTTGTTTGCTTGTTTTTTTAAGTTTTTGTTTCACTGGAAGTGGCAACTCTCTGTGTGTATAGGTATTTATGTATGATCTGTACACTTCAATTAGAATTAAGTAGCCATTTTGCAGTTTCAGAAAAATTCCTTAGAAGGTGACTGGTTTGCAAGATGTCTTTTTGCTGCAACATCATAGATCCTTACACAATTCCTTTCCTCTCAGTGCTTTTTTATGGCTGGAGGTGATCAGTGCTGGAGCACCTTTGAACCAGAACAAGTCCTGTTCTGGTAGCCTTCATTCCTGAGTTGGTACCTCCAGCAACGTGGCCTTGCTTAGTCCCACAAGGAGATGTGGGTGACTGAGCAACCACTGCCCCTTGTTGGCATCCAAGGTCAAGTTAAACCAAGTTTTGTGGACGTCCTGTGGCTCAGGTTCAACCTGTATTTCTTCTTTTCTCCCCTGAGCCTTTTTCCACACGTTCTCATTGTTCAGTATTTTGTTTTCCCTGACCGCACTGAGCTCTGGTGTAACCGCTATAAACATGGTATCACGTTCTTAAAATGCAGAGGTTTTCTTCTAAATGAATTATTCTCTTGCAATATTTTCCTTGTGAATTAGTGTTGAGTTCTAGCAATTTCACTGCAGACATGGAAAGATTTCTCTGATAGTCATTTTACAGCTGTTATTCCTGTTATAGGATGCATTATATAGACCATGCAGCCCACATATGCCTGGCTGTAGGGTGTTCCCTTACCCTGAAATGAGAAGAAAAGGTGACACAAAGCAGCCTCGATAAAATTCAATAAAAATGTCTGCAGTATTCTCACTTGGGTTTATTAGAGCTTAATGGTAATTAGGAAGCCTTAAGTGTGTGAAATTAAAAACCAAAACCTCACACAAACCCTACCTTTATAGTGCAACCTAGTATATTTAAAGGAATCTACTATTGCTCTGTAGGCATTTCTTAGAATAAAAGCTGGGAGAAAATAAATCAGTTCATGCTTCTGATGACCCTGGGCAAATGAAGGAAGCATTGCAGCTACCAGAGGAACTGGTCTTCAGGTTTTTATATATATGACTAGAATATTTTAACTTAAAGTGTGGAAGAAAGTAAACACTTTTTCTAATACATGTCTTCTATACAAGGACAGAAATTAAATAATTTAGCAATGCTGCAGAGCCATTTTCTTGTGCTATTCCATAACTACTTTGGATCTCCTGGAGGCTATAAATGGATTAGCAGCCCATAAAGATTAGTTCTGTATGATTTAGATGGCAGGTTTTTTGTATGTACCAAAGTATCATTTCTTAATGCAGACTTCATGCTATTTTCACATGCAAGATTAGTGAGACTGAAAGCACTGCAATCTATGGTTTAAGTATCAGGAATATTTATTATGTGCAAAATTCACTTTTATTTAGGAGACAAGGTCTTCAGCTTTGCCTGATGGTGTATTTGAGGATGCAGATAGAATTAAGTGATACAAATGCCTCTTGCCAAACAGAAGTTCAGAAAGTGAACTCCTATTCACAAAGACTAAAGGACACTTTTGGAGAGGCTGGTGCTGCAGTCAGTGTATTGCAGAGCTGTTAAATAATCTCTTTTACAGCATCTGTGCAACTCCTTCTTTTGTCCCCTGATCTGTTATTCCAATGGTGGAACCCTCCCTTGCTGGGGGTGCAGGTCTGAGAGCCCTGTTCCAGATTTTATTTTGGAATAGTGGGGGCCCATATGGAAGGAGACCAAACATGAGACTTGTAATTCCAAGAGCCACTGACTGTAGCCTAGTGCTGAGGCCTGGCCTCTCTGTGTGTGCTGTATGTGAAGTGAGGTTTTGAAATTTTTTCTGAAGCAAAGGGTAGGTTTTACGTTTCCATATGACCTTTGGCCCTTACAAAGAGAAATCAAGAAAACACTAGTTTAATTGTTTGGCAAATCTAGGCTGTTTCTATTAAATGCCTTTATTTAGTTAACTTGTTCTTATCTTATCATTGTGTTCTTCTCTGCTGTCCTCCTGCAATGGTCTGCCTGGCTCAAACTGAGAGGTTTCTTTTTGTTTATATAGCAACTGATCCATGCTGGTAGTTTGTTATGCTGTTATAACAAATAACAGTCACCTTGGCTGCTGGCTTTCCTCAGTGTATCTGTATCATGAACCACTCATCAAAGACTGAGTTCCTGCTCATGGCTGTATAAATGAACATAGCTCACTTGTAACTACAGCCCTTGTCAGGGAGAGACATTGTGTGTATTCACTCCTGTGAACCCTTATAGACAAACAAAAATAATTTAAATTACAAATAGCTAGAAAGTGAGGTGCTAGCTCTCTGATCTCTGATGGGAAGAGATTCTACAGTCCTTGCCTTAGGAAGAAGCAGGGATTAGACAAAATAATTTTACCAACAACCATTTTATGTAATTTATTTTGCATAGCATTTAAGCAAGGGTAGCCAGCAATTTCTTTTTTCCTCCCTACAACAGAGCTTCTGTTTATAAATAGATACACAGTGAATAGGACTTGTTTGGTAGTGCTGACTTTAAAACTTTTGTGGTTTTTGTTTTTTAAATGCTGAACATCAAATGAATTAAATCTAGATTAATACATTTAATGAGAAGTGCATGACCTTTTCTTCTTATAATGGGAAAGTAATGGATTACACAATTAAATAAGTTATATGCAAGTAGATATGATAAAATACTTTGGCTGCAATTATGGAGGGCATTGACTGCTAAGGAGAAAGATTGCAGTAGAAAATTTGATGTGAATTGTCCTGTGAGCAGCATCGGGCCATGAAACATTTCTTCGTTGTTTCTGTATGTCAGTGTGGGTTGCTCTGAGTCCCCACACTGTTGATGTTTACCACTGGCTGTTGCAATGTGTTGAGCTCCAGTCTGGGAGAACTTTCCATTCAGTCCTTGTTCTGTAAATGATGTTCTTGTGCCCTGCAGTACCCACCCATGGAACACTCAATTGAAACCATGATGTAGCCAGTATTGGTGTCAGCTGCTTCAGTGATTCTGTATTCATAAAAAGCTGAGCTGAAAAAAAAAAAAAATCTGTGTATAGAACCTTTTACTAGAGGTTTTTCATACTGAGGATGAAATTTCTAGACAGGAAAGGGGGAACAATATCATAATTGTGTAGATGTTAATGAGAAGCTTCACCCAAAAACTGAAGTGAGAGATGTTCAGAGATGTCATCTGGGAACTTTATGCATGTGAGGGAGGAGCTGATGGTGTGGCTTGCTAGAGGTGAATATTAAAGGATAAATGAATGGAAAACAATCTGTTGGGAGAGTAATATTGGATTTTTAAAGTGGACAAAGCAGTTTGCTTAATGTAACAATGTGAGGAGGGTTCCGTACAGAGTAGGTACTATAAACAATATGTTATCTAGGAAAATTAGGGTTCTTCCATCAGTATCATGATAGAGCAAAAGTTTGGTGAGATTGCATCAGCTGTAGGAAGGAATAACTGGTTGGGATGAGAGGCTAAAGAAAATTGGTGTTCAATGTCAGTATACAGAAGAACCTTTGAGGTGTTCAGCAGAATGGTGACCCAGAGGGAGACCCAGTTAATTTCTAGCTATTTGTGCTTGCATGACAAACAGATCAAAGAAGTTTCCTACACAAAGGTGAATTTATGTTATTCCTCTTCTTGTTTTAGGTAAAGAAGATGAATTTCCAAAGAAGCCGTTGGGGCAGATTCCATCAGGACCTCTGCCTTCTGTGCTTAACTCTACTCCAATGCTTAATGGACAGAACAGTACTGGTACACAAGCAGCAAGAAGGACAGAGACAAGACCATCCACAGAAGAAGAACCAGAAAGTTCACCAAATGACCGAAAAAGAATCAATTCTGTGGAAAAGAAACCTTCATTAAAACAGCAAAGGATTCGACCAGTAGAGACACAAAACAGTTTGCCTAAGAATGAGGTGGATACCAGAAAAAAGCCTCAGCCAGCAGAGCAAGACAACTCAAGTCTATACAATAATGCAGCTGCTAATCAGAATTCTAATGCTACTTCCAATACAAGAAGGGAATTTGTACCTAAGTGGAATAAACCATCTGATATCAAAATAATGGAAAAGACAATGCAACTTACTGCAGAGGTGAAAGGGAGACCAGTAAACCATTCTGTTTTGGGCCCACCACCAAGTCCTGGAGAAATGCAGCCTTTGAATGTAAAGCAGAAGGTGGGGGTTTTGGATGCTGATGAAGGTAAGCGAGAGTCTAATGCATCTCAGTATGACAATGTTTCAGAGGATGAAACTGAGAATGAGACTGTTGTTGAAGAAATGCTTGAGAGAGCTCATCCACAAAGTCCTAGGCATGTAGCATTTTCTAATAGTCCAAGAAAGCAAATGGAAAAAATACCAGCTCCATTAAAAGTACCCAATAATTTTACTTTCACTTCACAGCCCAGATCTCCAAAATATACATCTCATTCTGATGGTCCATCTCATGGACTGAATGTAAAACAGCCACTGCCAGGTTATAGTAATCCTCCTACTTACTATGGGAATTCTCCAAAGCATGTTTCCAGTATAGGCAGTACAAGTTCTGCATCTCTGCATTACCACGGGAATCGGCCCAGCCCCTCTGGAAGGCCATACGCTCCTTTTATGTCAGTAGATTATTCCCCAAATAAACTGCAAATTAATTCCTATCCTGCCGGTCGCCAAACTCCTCTTTCACCAGCCCCTACTCAGACAGAAGTCGCTCCTGTTGATGCATACACCAGCAACTCGAGATCCTCTCCAGGTGTCAAGTTCATAATCCCTCCAGATTATCTACCAGAGGAGAGAAAGTGTCTGGACGCCGCCTGCATCTACAGACACTACAGGCAGCATTGGAGCCAAGACCTTAACAAAGGCCACATGGATAATTTCCAGAAATCCCAGCATTTTCAGCCAACACCTTTACAAGACCACAGTCTTCCTGCTGTTTCCGTGGGTAGTCCAGTGAGATACAGGACTTCCCCAGCCTTGGAAGAGAATGGTTCCCCACAGTACCAATATGCAAACCCATCAGCTCAAGCCCAGCACTATCGGAACAGAACCGATGGATTGTCTATGCATGAGTCTGTGCTTCTCTGAGAATCTGGCTGTGCTTAGTAAAATGGCAAGAATCAAAACCAGTTGAACAGTACTGTGTTAGTAGTATCCTCCTCAGTTCTCTGAAATGTGGATGGTCCGTGTGAGTTCAAAAATAACGACACTATTTCAGAGATGTTTCAGACTTTGGTTGAAAGCTGGTGGAGTTCTTGGACTTGCATGGAAGCTACTGGAAGTGATCTAATGCACATAGACATAGCAATAAGCTCATTTACATCATGTGGTTCATGCTGTTGTTGCTCCTTACATTTTAAATAACTCGTGTTACAATCCTTATGCCTAAAACTTGTAACACACTGAAAAGTTTTGACTGACATTGTTAATGCACTGTACAGATGTGTGCGTGTGTGCGGCTGTGTGAGTGTGCACTTACAGTACACAAACTCATATGGAAAAGAGCTAAAGAGTTTAAATTGAAATTCATTTAACTTTGGGCAAAGCTTGTGAAGTACTTTTATTTCATATTATTTTTCTTTGTAATTTATTTGAGAAGCCATTCTTTTTGAATGGGAATTTCTGTCATTTTTATACAACTGCCTCAGCATCCCATCATCTGTTCTGGGCAGGACAGATGCTTTGGGATTATTAATTTAATCATATGTGAGAGTTAATTTCCTCTCCTTTGACTACTGTTTGTCATTTTACTCAGCAGGAAGGAGAAGGCAGGAAAAAGCAGAAAGCCAAAAATGTTTCTCTAATCTGGCTAAGAAATGGTGCTTAAATTTAGGGCAGTGTTTAGGAGTTTTTTAAGTGCATCAAAAATGGAGAATTTGTACCTTCTCATCCAAATCTACCTTCAGAATGTCATTCTATATGCAAAAGACTGAAGCACAGTGAGACTAATGCCAGATACAGAAATGGTGCTGCACCCTTCACTTTTTGCCATGCTGTGCTGTCAGACTCAAACTGGTTGCAGGGCCAAATCTCACAGGTATCAAAGAATTGCACAGCTGGTTGACACCTCTGTGAAGTGCATGCAGGAGTTTGAGCTTTGCTCCAAGCTTGGCATTCCTTGAGCTGTGTGAATATGCAGTGTCCCTTGTCGAGTGGATTTTGTTGTGTTTTGCCCTTTTCCCCCCACATTGCTGGTGGGTTCCTGTCTGTGGTGGGACGTGTGCTGCTGTGCTGTCGGGCTCACACTGCGCGGTGTTTTACACTAAAATGACCCTGACTTGTTGTTAACAGGAACCTTAAACTCCTGCTGATGTAAGTAATTCTAATTAGTGTTTGCAGCCTTTTCTACTTCGTGTTTTCCTGTCTGTTTTGACTGTGAATTGGGGGTGAAATTAGAAGCAGGTGAAGTGGCACGTGTAGGGTGGAGTCCTGCAAGCTGCAGGACACACTGACCTCTCTCCCGGAGCTGAGGCAGAGGAGGGTCTCACCAGGAGAGGTCCTTGGAGTGCTGAACAGAGAGATTTCTCTAATACTGAAGTACTAAACATTGTTATCAACACCAGTTTGGAAGGTTGTCCTGTTCCCTTTTTTTTGTAAGGTTTGTTAACCGAAAACATAGAAATGGATATTATTTTTTTTTCCTTTAAAGAATGAGCTTTAGTGCCTATTATTGCTGCAGGTTGGCTCTGTAAGTTTTAAGGTACAGAAGTAAAACAATTTTTACAAATGGAAGTAACATTTACGTAGTATGTTTCAAAACATTTTTTTGTGTGTATATAACGTATCTGATGTAATTTTTAATAACTGGGCAATTTTATATTTTAAAAATTGCAAACTGCAGCGAAGTAACTGTAGCCAAGCACTACACTGAAATTCTAAACTAAAATTGTGAAGATAAATATTACTTGGGCTTACTTTAGTTCTGATTGCTTACAGCAGCTTAGAAATGTATGTATATAATATTGTGGCTAAGTGTAATAATCTCAGTGTTTAATGATGGTTCTGTAATTCATAATGAAGCTGTACAATTTATTTGTGCAAACAACTTGAGGCTCCAAAATATGTATCAGCATTAGTAAATACTGTAGATTTTTATATATAAAATATATACACACTATTTTCTTATTTCATCTGCAACAGTTTTATAACTGTGTACCCTATTTTGATGTGACTGTATTTTTAACATGTTAAAATAATAATAATTAAGCTTATGTTGTTTTGTCTTTCTTAATTTTTTTATTACCTCCAAACTGGACTTTAGCTATTCTCAGCACAAATAATTGCTTTTCATAAATGAATCATGTGTATATATATGATGTTTCCTATTTAATTTGTACATGTTTATTTTTAGACTAAGCAGTGTGCATAAAATCTATATAGTGCTTTTGCATTATTGCAGAAGTGGCAAGATTATTGATTATAGTTTATTACACTGCTAAACCATAGCCTGTCATTTGCAAAAGCTAGGAGCATAAACTGTGATCATTATTTTCTGGTTTTGTTCTAATAATATTACCCAATACCAGTTTAAAAGAGAATTGTTGGCATAAGGAATTTGCAAAGTTGCATTGATCAAAATGCAAAATAATAGTCTTACTGTGGCTTCTGTCTCTCACATGTTTGGAGGATGCTATTGAGTTGATTTTTTTAAAAGAAAAGCAACCCAGCCTTGTGTCGTCTAATTGTAGTGCAAAATACAGTTTTATTTTCATTTAATTGGACAAACCAGACTCAAGGTACAGCCATTTGAGGTTTGAATTTGTGCCAGTAACAAAACCCACTTGATGATGCAGAGTGAAGGGAGACGCAGCTGTGCCAGTGCCTTGCTGGTGGAGGGGCTCATCTCAGTGTCATGGCTTAGATATCCTCACAAGAGCTTTGCTGTCATTGTTTTCTTTGATCTGAAAACAGTGGAGTGGTAAATACCAATATAAAATATTTGAGACCTTTTTTTTCTTCCTATGGTTTAATAGTTTTTCAAGATCTCTGCTTTGAGCTGTATAAACTGTAAGTTTCTTGTCCAAGTTAGTTGTCAAGGCTTTCCTTGTGCTTGGTGAGACAAATTCAGCATAGGGATTTGGAGAATTAACACAGAGGAGCATGGAAGACTAAGTAAGGAGACATGTCTAACTTCTGTATGGCAAAAATTTAGTGAAATTAATTGGGATTTAAAGGGAAAAGAAAGGGCCTTGAGTGTATGCTGTGATTGCTTTCCCTTTCATTAGGATGCTCTGCTAGATTAGATCTAATGACTTCAGTGTGGTACTGAAGCTTTTAGTCTTGTGCAGTACAAATTGTTGTGGCCATTGAAGAAAGATAGGGAGGATGGTATCATTGGTACTCTTAACCTTTTTGGTGAGTGGGATGTGATGGCAAGATCCAAGTGCTTGCTTACCTGTATAACCAAGTTATGTTATGTGCTGCAAGTGAAGACAGAAGCCATCCCTGCTTCTCCTTCCAGGGGAAAATTCTGGCATCAGATTTGGTGATGAATCTAAACATCCACTTGCCTGGGCAGCTAAGGAAGAGAAACTGCCCTCAGGAAAATTCTTTCCCTTTCTCCACATCCAAATGTGGCCAGTCTGTAATGCTTTAGGGAATGCAACACAGAGGAAAGAGAAAACCTGTTTAGCCAGAAGTCTGTTAAGGAGAGTGTTCCCTCCTACACCTGCTGATCACTACCTAAAGCCTTAAAGCATGATATTGTTTGCAGTTGTTTCAAAATTACCAGACTGAAGTAGACAGTCCTGTTTTTCTCATGGCCAAAATGTGCAAATGCCAGTTACCGTGGTAGTATCTGTCAGCAGGATGAATCCCTGGTTGTAATTGTTCTATCCCCACCATCAGTGAAATTTCAAGGAAAAAAGCCAGAGATTTTTAGAAATCATGGAGGATGCAGAAGAGAAGTACCTTATAGCTAGTCAAAGATACAGCATTGTAATAAACCACGGAATAATTCCAAAATTAGATGCAAACAGTAAACAACATTGAAGTGTCAAAAGACAGAGCAGCCTTCCAGCGTGGGGAAGGAAATCCAAAGCTTCCCTGAGGTACACAGACATTTTCCAGGGAGATTCTTCTCAAGACTCCTATCCTGAATTTCACATCATCCTCAATATGACTTTGAAATGGACTTGCAAATTGCAGACTTTTTTTTTAATCTCCCCCTTGGGTGGCATTACACTGCATGCACAAAGAAGAATACTATTTAAAATATACCATCAAACGCCCACCGTTTCATTTCCAGCAGAGAACATTCCACTTTTGATAATTCAGTGAGAGGAAAATATATCTTTTTTTGTAGTCCTTTAAATGCTGCATTTTTGTAGAGTTCTGTAAACGTAGCATAGTTACAGTTTAACAGCTACTTAACCAAGTATCGTTCAGGCTCCTCTTTAGATTGCATGAAGCTACTGCATAATTTGCTGCAGTTGCTTTTGGGCAATATTAAGACAATCTAAATGCTTTTACTGGCAGAGTTGCAATGAGGAGATGACTAGGCCAGCAATTGAAATTGGAAATATAATTGCAGTCATTTTGGAATGGCCTTAAAATGGTTGCCAAATCCTGGGAAAGACAACATTTTCTGGGTTTTCTGTGCCAAGAGAACTTCTTACTGCAGCAGGGAACATGTAGGTCCCTCTCCTGAGTGATTTGATTCTCTCTGCTCACACCAACTGTTTTTCTTTGTGCTTGCGGAGTTAATATGTTAGTAGAAAATCAATGGAACTTTTAGAATGAATGATGAGAAAACAAAGCTATCTTGTTCTGACTTTTCTTTCTTCCTTTTTTTGTTTGTTTTACTGATTTTATTGTCAGCCTTGTCAAGGTGAGCTGTGTGTGATGTGATTCTTCTGTCTTCTCTCTCTAATAATGTGCCAACATGTTTTTCAGAGGCTTTGTGATGCCTTTTTCTGCTGTTTCTGCTGTATATCAGAGGTTATCATCTGCCTCTTCAGTTTTTCCTTTCTAGATTATGTGCAAATTAAGGGAACAAAAATTATATTCTCAGTATTGCAGTTGGTCAGAAATTTTCCAAAAAGGGTAATTCCTGACAGAAAGCAATTTAATTTGGCAGTTGGTGAAGGATGCTGTAGGGTGGAGACTTTTGTACAAGTCACTGGAATCCAAAGTCTAAGGTTGCTTTTGCTTGGGGTCAAGCACCAAAAACCATATTACACACAGCCCAAAGAAGAATTTTTTGCAAAATGCTGTGTCCTGCCACCGAAGTATGCCAGCTTGGAGCTATAGCTGACCTGCTAGTCCAATATATTTGATTTGGTTAAGTAAGTAACCTGTTTCCTGGTAATGCATTGCTTTTGTCAGATTTTTCTGCTGAAAATTAGGTAAAAATTGAAGCCAGGGCTGGGAACTGGGGTGCCTGAGCTCCTCTCTCTAATTAGGAGAACCGAAGCTGACGTTTGGTTCAAACCATCCACTTTGGTCATTGTATTTGGAAGTTCAGCAATATCTTTTAGAATACTTTGTGGTATTGTCCCTTAGGAATTGGGTTTTTTCAATAACAGAAAGCCTATTAGATTATTTTTTCTAATCTGCCTTCTTTTTAAACTTTCCTGTTCCCATATTTCCCCAAAGAGAGCTCAGATCTGGGAATGACTCCATAGGTAGTAAATTGATCTTAGTGGTTGATGGTATATCTCCAGTGCTACTACCATCAGGTGGGTTGGGTGGTATTTTCAGGCATGTTAGCACTCAGCATGAAAACTGGGGTTTTGCAATACAGGTAAGTGAAAAAACTTTACTGGTGCAAGGCTGCCCTTGAACCCAACAGCAATGTGTGCTTTATAGTAAAATTTAACACAGTTTTGAAGCAGAAGGGCTGGTTCTCAAATGTGATGATGCTTAACTGCCTTAACCTTTGGGGGTAGAGTTTGGTACTGTGGGGGTAAAGCTTATTTTTAGCAACATTGGGGTTTTGTTCCTCTGAAATTTCACAGGGGAGGTAAGCACAAGGATTACCAGGTCCAGCTGCTGGCGCTGCACGGGACACCCCAAGAGTCACACCCTGTGCCTGGGAGCATGGTCCAAACACTTTCTGAACTCTGCCAGGCTGGTGGTGCTGTGACTACGGCCCTGGGGAGCTGTTCCAGTGCCCAGCCACCCTCTGGGTGGAAAAACCTCTTCTAGTATCCAACCTAAACCTCCCCTGACACAACTTCAGGCCATTCCCTGTCACTGTCACCACCGAGCAGAGATCAGTGCTCACCCCTCCCTTCCCCTCATGAGGAGGCTGGAACTGCAATGAGGTCTCTCCTTGGTCTCCTCAAGGCTGAACAGACTAAGTGCCCTCAGCCACTCCTCATATGGCCTCTAGACCCTTCACCAGCCTGGTTTCTCTCCTTTGGATGCACTCTAATAGTTTATATCTCCCTTATATTGTGGTGCCCAAATCTGCACACAGCACTCAAGGTCAGCAGTATCCTGGCTGAAGCACATCATGGAGAACCTGTGCTCTTGGAGGAGGAGGAGTTGGGTCCATTCTGGAAATCAGCAGTTTCAAATTCCTGGACACAAGCCTCATGAAGGTAACCTAGAACAAACTGGGTATCATGCTTATATTAAAGTGGTTTTAAAACAGTCTTCTTGGCCTCAGTATACCTTAGAGACAACTCACCCAATGAACCTTTAAGTCTCGAAAGAAAGCAACTGTGTTAAAAGATCTTTATTTGATGTAAATTGTTTGGACTTAGTGTCTGGAACTCCCAAAACCCTTCAGAGTGCTCTCCCTTTTTGTTCCCCAGGTTTTACTGTGTCAGGTTTTTCCATCTGAGTTTTTTAATTTCCAGTAGAGATGTCCACCTGTTTGCTTCTCCAGTGAATGAGTTTTCTTTCAATTTTTGTGTCAGCCTGTCATGAGCTTCGTGCGTTGTGTCAATTCATTGCATTCTCCAATCCATCTCAAAGTCTGTCTTCAAGTTGCAGCACTGTCACTTTGCTTTGGAGAAAACACTGAAAAAGGGGCAAAGTACATGATTTGGAGATCATAAAACGGAAATTATGAGTGTAAAAGCCAATCATAAGCACTTTAGAAAGGTCTGTCTGGTGGTTGTGCTGTGAGCAGTGCCTGTATCATCATAAGTGATAGAGGTGCTTATCTATTACCCCGTTAATTGGAAGGGCTGGGATGATCAGTGGCTTTGCTGAGCTCTTTGCCCCAGTGATATCTGGCTTGTGTGGGAGGTTGTGTCCATGATTTGACAATTTGATGCTGGTCAGCACAAAGGAGCAAGTCAGCCTTTGCTGGATGGCTGAGCACAGAATTCTCTGTAAATATTTCATCACATAAAGTGAATAAAGGAACAGTCTCTCCTTGCCATAGAATGGGCATGCTCACAGCTACAAAAAGTAATTGGTAGCTGCTGGAGTTGTACAGAGCTGTACCCCCAACTTTTTTGATGCTGTACATTGTGATTTTGCTGTGTAATGTGTAAAAGTGCAGCATTTACCTCTAGTGTGCTTTTTGCCATGCAGTTGTGCATCCAGGTGGACAGTGTCCATCCTGCCTGCTTCCATTGCTTTTCTGATGGGCTCAGTTTCTGTTGGGCACACCAAGTCTGACTGAGGAAGAAATTAGTCTCTTGTCTGCTCTAAGTCTTCATAGTTCCTCCTGGGTGCTGGTTGTGGGGTTTATTTATTTTGCAACAAAGCTTTAGAATATATTTAGTTTCCACATCTCCTGGTCCTCCCTGCTCTATCCAAATTATGCCAAATACTGAAGGAGAGGGGAAAATCCTGAATTCTGGTGTTAAGCATCTGTGGACTTGACCTGCTGGAAATTGTGCAGCTCTGTCTGCTCCCCACAGAGAAAAGTTCTGGTAGCTGAACTTCAGAAAGGTACAAAATAGTTTTGCTCTTTAAATGCCATTATAAAACCCCACGATTTCAGTGACTGGGTGGGGTGTCACGCTGGGCACACATTTATCATTGTAAATGTTATGTCTGAAAGGCTTTGAAATGCTTTCAGAACGTGTGATTTTGGGCACATAAGCAGATCACTTTTATTATAACCTTCATGTTCCACTCAATAGGGTTGGTCAGGTGATGTTTTTCCCTGTTCATTTAAGTGGTTTCTTACAGAGGCCTTTGAGTTCCAGAATAATGTTCTGTGCAACCCTGATAATTACTTTCTTATTAACTGGAAGGCGAGGCTCCCTTGTCTACCACCCCTTTTAGAAGTGAATCATGTTCTGATATTAAAATGACCCTAAGCTGAGATCTCAAGTTTCCTTTCCAGCTGGACTAATGGGGCTTGTAGGAGGGAAGGCAAACTTCCATGACTGCTAATTATCCTTAGACTGGATTAACAAAGGAAAATTACTTAACCACCCATTCAAAGATGGAGAGTTAGCTTACCTTTGGAAAGACTTGCCAGCTGCTAACAAGGTAGTTGCACTGGGTTTGCCTTTTTAAAAGATACCTTGGGTGTATCCCCTGAGGACTGTCTGCAGAAGGATTAATCCTTGTGTGCACTGTTTGCTGGAAGGGCTCAGCACAATCTTAGCTGGCAAGTTGGCCACGTCAGTCAATGTCTTTGGAGCTAAACTAAGGACTGTGTTTCCATCTATGAGCCTAACCACGACCTGTGGAGGCCATTGGGGGTTTATGAATTATTTTTAAGGGGTTTATCTTCAGAAAAGGGAGGTGAGCTGTCTGAACTTCTGTCTTGCAATTCTTTTCTCTCTAAGCAATACAGTAGGGGTGAATTGCTGTGGGGTTGGAATTGTTTCCAGCCATAAGAACAAACAGTGCTCAGACAGTGCTGAAGGAGCACTTTCCATGATGGTGTTCCCATAAGGGAATTACGTTTAATTTTTCTAAATTATTGAAGCTGGCCAAAGAGTTGTGACCAACCTCTCAAGTGACTTAGTACCCACTATTCTTCATGTAATTTGAGGAGCCAATTTGAGGAGTCTCTGCCACTTAGGAAGGCAAGTAAGAACTCCTGTCTTTATATCCTTGGCTTCTAACAGATGCTTGTTTTTACCATTAGCATAGATGAGCTTCTTTATAAAACCTCCCCAGCCTGCATCTTCTGTCTGACACTTGGTTGTTTATACAAAAAACCTGCAGCCCTTTTACTTTTAATTCCTGTGTTAATGATTGGGATGCTTAGGGAGAAATTCCCTCTTTGCTTTTTTGCCTTTGCTGTGAAAAAATAATAAATGCTTGTCAGCCTAACAAGATGTAAAGTGCCTCCCCTGCTCTGCAACATTTAATTCCTAAGGTGTCTTTGTAACTGCACTTTGTTTTGCTGAACAGAATTTCTCAAATATTTTCTATCACATCAACTTGTGATAAGTCTAGTCTGACCTTTTGGACTGATTTTGGCTCAGGACATTGTTTTTCAGTCACTTGCTACTTCCTTTCTCTCCCAGCTAGGAGCTGAATAGACCTAGAGGATGCTGGTGTGGTTTGAGGTGGGTATACCTGAACCTCTCACTGCAGCAAGCTAACAAAAGAAAATGAAAATGGCTCTTTGAATTCAAAAAGCTTTATTAGAATGTCAGCTAGAATACTTAATTATCTTAATTAGAATTCAAAGCTATGAAGAACATTCTTAAATATTTAAGCGCTCTCTGCCCTTGTCCATTAAGTGCAGATCTTTTCTTTTCTGCCCTTGTCCTGTGCAGATCTTTTCTTCCAATTCTTAAGTCAACCCAGCTATGTTTTTGGGGGTTATTGCAAGCTCTGGCCTGCCCCTCTCATCCACAGAGAGTTGTCCCCACAGGATGTTCACTCCCTGCCTCTCTCAGCAGGTTTTAAACCTCTCTGATGAGTCTTTCATTGCCAAGTTTCTGCTCTTGGCCCTTCCTGCTGCCAGGCCACCTTCTGCTCATGGAGCTCTGTCCTGGGCAGGCTCAGGCACAGCCAGCCCAGGAACCTTCATCCTCTGCTGAGCCCTGCCCACCCCCTTCTCTGTCTCCTTGACCATGGGAACTGAGAAACCACCTGGCACAGAACCACGGCAAAGGCTGGGGCAGATTTGGATGGGTCTTGCCTGGTACCTGCCCAGCCTTCCCTGCTTGCTTCCTTCTGTCCTCAAGTGGAAAGACTTCCATGGGAGATCAGTCCTCCAAGACTGTAAATACAGAGTGCAGGAGGCCAAGGAGCTCAGCAGAGCTGGGATGTTTATGTGTGGGAGAATTTGCCATAAGCAAAGTGAAAAACCCATCAGTCTTTGCATGTTTGGTGCCTGAGATTAAAAATTTTGGGCAGCTTTTCATAACTGTTACTAATACATTTCATACAGTGCAGTGCAGGGTTGTCACTGTACAAACAGCTCTTTCTGTGTCTGATTTCCATTTTTCTTTTAAATTACAGTTCTTTAATTTCACTCAGTATTTGGGTTTAGTGGTTTGTTTGGATTTTTGATTTTTTTTTTTTCATACACAGATGTGGGATGATGCTTTTATCTCTTCTCAGAAATACTGAACTAAGTTGGTTCTCTGAATTTCTCAGTAGGATACCAAATATTTTCCTCTCTTCAGCAGAGATGAACCTGTTGCTCTGGAATACATTTATTAATTCACATTGAAAAACTTTTATTTGTTGTTATTTTAATAAAGTCTTTTCTGTAAAGATGTTGTTTAAAAGCTTGTATTTGAAATGAGATTTTTATTGTAACTGCTCCAAGAGGACCCTCATAGCCTTGACATCTGAAGTCTTCCAGAAGAAGCTAAGTGGGCTGTGTGTTTGAAGTGGCAGCACAATGCAAAGATGTAGCAGGAGGGAAATGTATTGTATTAATTTTAACAAACTTCAAGAAACTTATAATATCTATGAAAGTTCTTCACATCTTTTGTTCAGAGGTGTCAGATATAAAGAATGTTGAAATCAAGGACAAAAATGCCACAAAGGCTTGTGTGAGATGGAGGACCCAGACCTCTTTACAAGAATGAGACAACTTCTCTTGGGCTTCTTTCAGAGAAATAACAATAATAACAATAATAAAAAGCCACTCAGCAACATCTCTGAACACAAAGGCTCTGTCCTGTAAGACTGAAATGATTATTTAATAGGTAATTAAACATAGTCAAGGACAGTTGTCGTATGAGGTATAATCTGTGTTTGTGACTTTGGTTGCCAGCTCAGGTCATCACTTGTCCCTGGACAGGCAGGATCAGGTTGTGAGTGCCCATTATGCTTAGAGAGAAATCATTGACCTGCCTTGCCTGTAAGTTTGGGTTTTTTTAGCAATAGTTGATGTGGGTTTTATGACTTGCAGAAACTTTCAAGAATACATCTATTTTTTAGATGTAAAAATGGGAACAAATCAAGGGAACTTAGACATGTTTCTGCTCTCTGTTTCTAGCTGATTCATCTTAAAACTTAGAGCTGAGGAGGCTAAATAATGTCTAGAAAAATAAATTTCCAGAGTAGAGAGTGGATTTACAAAGGCACTGACTTCCAAAGAGCATTTACTATCTTGTCTCTGCAAACTGAGAGAATTTAACTGATGCTATTTTATTGGTGACTATTTGATTGCTACATATCACAGGTCTTTACAGGTTTTTTATTATTTTTTAATGCCA
The DNA here is from genome assembly GCF_050655825.1 of Lonchura striata. Lineage (NCBI taxonomy): Eukaryota > Metazoa > Chordata > Aves > Passeriformes > Estrildidae > Lonchura > Lonchura striata. Next base: position 70,649,368 of record NC_140741.1, read on the forward strand.
TATGCAAATACTTTGGCTCCATAAGTGTGTTAATGTGAAGCACCTGTGAAACGAAACTTTTGTCCCCAAGCAAAGATCAGTTGAATTGAGACCTCTGTGATAGACAAGAATTCAGAATGCTTTGGCTTCCAATTCTTTGTTGAAATGTTCCTGGTTCCTAGAAGGATTTCTTTGTGTTTAGTTATGTTTGAATCAATTTGCTTATATTGTGACCCTTCAAAAAAACCCAAACCCCAAAGTCAAAACAACAACAAGAAAAAAACAACCCCCAAACCCAGCTTCTTTTGTAAAACTAATTTCTATCATCTACTGCTATCCTATCTGTTTGTCATCTACAGAAATTTTTACATGAGCATCTAGAACATAAAATATGAAATAATATTGAGCCAAGAGTTATTCCCTGGGGAAATCTGCTGGGAAAAACTGCACCAATTCCTGTCTCCCACTAATGCGATTACATGAAGTTGCCTTTTGATATCAGTGTTTACAATTTTAACATTAATGTCCAACAATAAAGCTGTACCTGACACTTGGGATTTCGTTGTTTCAAGTTGCCTTCTTTATTATGCTGAATTCTTGGAGTTTATAAAGTTTTCATTGAATTTTGTACTTTCCATTATTACTTGTCTGTATTTTCAGCCCGACTGAAACTCTTTACCATTTCCCGCTCTGCTTTTTAATCTTTTTTTCCCCTTTTCCTTTTTTTTTTTGAAGTCGTTTAACTACATGTATTTTTTGCACATCACAACTTTTTAAATGTCTGCTGGGTTTGGGGTTCTTTTGCTGTCAGGTGAAAGACCTTTATTTTTTCCCCAGAAACTCTGTATTTTGTTAGGTAGCCACAGGCTATGTCCAGCACTGCCTGCTCATGACAGTTTAGCTTTCCTTTCTCTACATTATACAGTGATTTTTGTGGAATAGTTCACTCTGTTTTCTCACCACATCTGGTTGTGTGCTCAGATGTCAGTGTTTTACTGATTGTAACCCAGAGCATTCAAAGACCTCAGAGTCTGGGTCAGAATATCTTGGAGGATTGAGGCATAGGATGGGCACTTGGCCATGAGGGGCTGAATTAAAACCTGATAATGATTTTGAAAGGGAAACAGCATTAAATACTTTTCCCTGTGCACCTGGTGTCTTTTCTGGCTGGTAGAGATATTATAGATGAGATATAAGAAAAAAACTATCTTTCCCTATTCCAGGTGTAAATATTTTAAAGACAGTAGTCAGGTATATGGCTCAGCTAGCATTTATCTGGAAGGAATATTTTGCATAATATTTATTTACACCCTCCTCCAGAGCTGAGAATCCAGCTGTAGTTGCCATTGGAATGCACAGACAGTGTTAACAATACTTGTGCCAGGAAGATTTTCTTACCCTCCTCATATTGCCAAAGGATTTATTATCCTTTACAGCCAGTACTTCATGGACTTGTGTTATGAATGTTTGTTGTTTAGAATTTGTCACTGAGGAAAGGCCAATTCCAGACATGGTGCTGTAGATTTGTGATGTTGTGCAAAGCCCAAGTTATTTTTCATAATTATTAATATTGCTTTGTTGACAGTCCAAAGGTGAGTTGTATCTGCTCATCTCCAAATGACCCTGTGGAGACGAGCAACATTTGTAATGATTTTGGTCAGTGGCTTCTTAGCTGCTCTAAGTAATTTCAGAGCCCAGCCAAGGCATTTATGTTTCCATAAACAGATCCCACCCGTAGAAACAGTCTGAGCATGAGGGATCTGGAAGAACTGGCTGTTCCATCAGTGTGGCCAGAGCTTCCAGCACAGGAATCAGTACAGCTTGTCTGTGAACTGGGAAGACACCCCAGGTGGTGACATATAAAAAGGACACAGAGCATTCCCTTTCTTTCAGAACATCTCTCTCTCTCCTGCTGGCATTGGGCGATGCATTTTAAAGAGGTTGTGCGATTCTGGTTAGAAGTTTTTCTGTAATAATTCTGTTGAATATGGATTACACTGGATGAATTAAAACAAAAGCCCCAAAAAGAACAGGAAAAAGCAAAGCAGATGCTTTTCTCTTTTTTAATATGAATTTTTAAAATTTCTTCTGTTCAGAGTTACTGAAGGCTTTGGATTTGCTTTTTTTGGGCAAGGGAGGGGGCAGGGGACGTAGGCACAGACACATGAATGGAGGATTTTAATTTTTAACACTAACTTTAAATATTACCAAGCTAAATCAAACCTTCCCAAATGGGGGTTGCGGAATTGAAATAGGGTTTTTAGACCTGCAGCTGAGCAGGCTTCACCTTTGCTGATGGGAACAGCTGTGGTTTGTTCCTGCTCCTAAATGAACTCTGAAAAGTAAATATTTCCATGGGGCAGTCCAAACAAAGGGGTTTTTGAGGGGGGAAAACAGAAATTATTTAGATGCTCTTTTAGAAAGTCTGGGTGATGATTTAGCTACTGGGATACAAAACCTTTAGGAACTGATAGCACCTACCTCTGGGGAGCAGACTGTGTTGGCCTGACGTGACTGTTGCACTCCTCTGGGGGTACCTGATAGCACCATCCCCAGAGGTCCTGAAGGTTGGAGCAGATGGAGAAATTGTGGCATTTGTAACTTAAGAAGAAAAGCAGGTGTTGCTGCAGGTCTTACAGTGGGAAACATACCTGGAGTATTTCTAGTATCCCAGGGATATCCTGTATGAATCAGTGGGACGTTGAAGGAATACCACGTGGGTGAGGAAGAACTGGCTGCTTTGGAAGTTACAAAAAAATTAAAGCTTCATCCTTCCCCAAGCTCCTGGAATTTGCTGTCCTGCAGGAGAAAGTCCTGGGAAGAATATGTGTGAATACTGCCAAGGTAGGGGAAGCCACCTAGGCATTTTCTTCAGGATCCATCCCTGGGGACAAGCCACATAGTCAGGGCAGCAATGTGAGTCCTCTCCTGTGCCAGCAGAATGATGGAGGAAGAGGAAAAAGGCTCTTCTGTCTTTCCAGTGGGCAGGAGTAGGATTATTTGTAGTGTGTGTGCTTAGGCACACAGCAAACCTGGAGTGGTTCAGTGGAGCTGTGCTGGGAGCCACAGGCTGGTCCCAAGGCTGGCTGCTTTGGGAAAACCTCTTCCCAGCAAGCACAATGCTCCATCAGGAGCTAGAGGATAGCCAAAGGACATGCAGCATTCAAACCCCCTGCCCAGCAAAGGGGGAAGGGGAATCTTGCACCAGATGTGATGGACAGTCCAAGGAAGGGAGAAACTGTGATTGCTCTGACCCATTAAGGGTTGTTTTTTTTTTTTTCACACCTTTGAGAGGATTTTCCTTTGAAGACATTCACCCTAATGTTTATATTTTCTGTCATCTCATGTTTCTGTGTATGATTATTCACAGCAGCTCAAGGGTGACCAGCAAGATCCCTGGGTCCGTGGTCACTTCCCTCAGGAGATGTTCCTGCTCTTGGAGGAGGTTTTATGGTTCTTGGGGAGCTCAGGTCTCTCCCCTGGAGCAGCCCACTGGGGGCCCAGGTGCTTTCTGCTCCTGCTCTGTCAGCAGGGATTTGAGGAGATGGGTTTTTTCCCTGGTGAAATAGATTGACTACATTTGGCATTTAAGTTGTCATGCAGAATTAACCTGCCACTGAGATAAGAGGAGGAGGACAGAGCAGTTTTCTCTTCCAGCTATTCCCCTCCCTGAATTTTCCTCCAGAGACTTCAGTTTCTCCTCTGTATCCTTCTCCCTGTCCAACTTTTCATCAAGCCAGACCAAAAGAGCAGCAGTTCCTATATGAACATTCAATTAGTCCCATATTTAAATCTTGTCACTGTGACCTAGTGAATTATGCAAGGGGCTGGATACCAGAAATCAATTGAGCTCTAATTCCCAGCCCTGGCACCGGATCTCTCAGCATATTGCTATAGGCAAGTTATTTCAGCACATTTTCTCTCTCCATTTCTTCCCTATAAATTGCACATGCTAACATTAGGTGATGCAGCAGCATCACAGATGTACTGAGATATTTGGGCAGAGGAATTACAGCAGCACATCCCACTCTTATTTTATGTGCCCAGGTCTTTGCATCAGATGTTTATTTAAAAATACATCCACAGCAAAACATTTGCCAAACAAAGGAGGATTCAGGCTTTGTCTAACTTCTATTAAAGATACAAGGTCTGGGGAAAATCTTTCAAATTATCATATGAAAGACAGTTTAAGATGTAGAGGAGGTTACAAGAGAGTAAAATACTCAATATTTTCTATCTTAAAATGCTAAGTTATCACTTACATGCAGTCCAGCATGATAGCAATTCAGAACCATGGGGGTCCTTATCTCCCATGGCTCATGCAGAAATTATTGCATATGTTGTTACCAAGAACAGACTGAATCCAGTGGGAGAGGCTGCATCAGTGAGAAGGGTGCCATCACATGCAGGGCTTTAGGATTTTTTTGAAGTTTTTTCCACCTTGATGAAATGTTTTTAAGAACGGCTGTGTAAAAAGCCAGCGCCAAGTCTACCGTGCTCTTCAGTGGAGAATTTGTAATGCAAAGAAAATGTGTGATAGAGAAAAAGGAAGTATTATAGCAGTTTACAAGCCTTTCATGTTGGTTTCTTAGAAACATTAGGTGAGTACTTTGTCTCCTATTTGCTCTCTGCTGCTCCCAACCTGGTTCTTCCCATCACACTGCACTCACAAGTTAATCGCTGCACTTCGCAGTTGTTATCCGCTAATGGAGGAACACAAGTGACTTGTGGCAGAAACCTAAATGTTATTTATATAAAAAAACTACTGCAAAATATCTACTTGTGATCTGTGTTTTCCGAGTAGTTTAAAATGTCATCTGAGACAAAGTTCTGTTCAGCTCTTCTCCAGCATGGTATTTTTGTGGTGCAGAATTTGTGAGGCGTGGGAGAGACAAATTGTGAACTCATGGAAGGCAAAGACTTTAAGCTGCTTAGGTGGATGCATGAAATATCTTCAAAAAAGCATAGGGCAAGGAGGGAGGAATAAATTATATGGTTTAACTGTCCTTAATTTCAATTAAATATGGTAGCAGTGAAATTGGAAATGTATTTAGCCTGATAACTTCTCTCTAAGGAAGCATCCTTGGTGTGGCTTCCAGGGATCCAAGTTCACTGTCCACACTACTGAAACCTCTTTGTGTCACACAGACCTTATCTGAAATCAGCAGTTTATTTGTGGCTTCAACAACTTCTGGCTACTTTTTGCCATCTTAATGCTACCTTGGTGAACTCAAGCTGTTTGCACATCCTTTCCCTCCAGCCCTTAGAGGAAACTTTCACGTGAATGTAAAATCCTTTGCTGTGAGGTGATTCATTGGGTAGGATATGTAATGCTCTCCTTGGTCTCTAAATGTTTCAGCCAACTGATAAATAATCGAGAACCTTGAATATTCCTTTCTGTCTGTCTCCTCAGAGTGCTTTGTTTGACTCACAGTAATTTATGGTGAGTGCATGAAAGCCAATCACTGTAATGTCACAGACATGAATAACCACAGTACATTCTGTCACCTGGGGGCTTTTTCAATGCCAGGCAACAGACTTGTCCCAGGGCAGGGTGTGTTTGGGCTTGTTGCTGTTGTTGTTATTTTGCTCCTCTGCATTTTTAAGTGCCCTAATTAAATAGTAAGACTGAAAAAAATAAAATCAAAGTTTTATGCATTCTTCCAAAATCCAAGTGCCATTCCCAATGAGAGCTCTTTGGGTTATTTTTGGGTTGCTATAGCCCCTTTTTCCTTATACAACCTTATAATCTTAAGTCCAAACTTTTTGACCTTGATACCTTTGTTATTATTTTCTGATTGCCCAGGTGAATGCAATGAATGTCTGTGGAGCCAGGTCCTTGAAGAAGAGCTCTGCAAATTGGGATTTTCTCCTGGAAGGTCAGTCACAGAGTCTCAGCCTAGGTTGGCCTCCCCTCCTTTTGCCTCCTGGCAGTGCTTGCATGTCAAATGATTTCACTCTTGAACCGTGAACTCCAAAGCCTGTGCTCCCACTGCTGCTTGGCAGGAAGAAGTGATCTTCTGTATGGAATTAAAGGGCCTCCTCTCTTCCTCTGATTTAAAAAATCATTTTAAAAAGGCTTTTCCACCCCACATCTTCTGAAGTTAGTGCTACACCCTGCAAGGCTGGCAGCCTCTGAAAACAATTAGAAGAGACCCTTGAAGGCAGGATCTGGACAATCTTGCAAGAGACATAATTTTAATCTCATAGAATGTCTTGGCACACTGGGTGAAAACAGGCTTTGTCCCTGGGATGAGAAATGATTAAAGCCAAATTCTGTCTTGCAGTGATTATGGAACAGGCTAAAGTACAACATGAGGCATGGCTAAATTGGTTGTCTTAATCCATGGTCTATTAGACTCTAAAATATCTCTCTGAATGGGGAGAGATCATCTGTTTGGGTGTCATCTGCATGCATGTCCTGACCACTCTGACCTGACTTATATTCCCAGGGGCTTCTTCTTCCTCTGGCTTGGCTTCAGCCCACTGCCCTTCCTGGCATCTGTGGCTGCCCAGCACCTGCTCCTGCCTCCTTCCCCACACACAAACACAGAATCTTCACTGCCCACTTGCTCCTCTCCTGCAGCCTCTCCCTTTGCAGGCAGATGGCTTTGGGCAGGACATGCCACCCTCCTGTCTCCCCAGAGGATGCTGCTTTATACTCTGGCTACACACTGCTGCCTCTTTTGGCAATCTTTCAAAAAGCTCTTCAAGGACATAACCCCCCAAATACAAGAGATAATCCTGAAAAGGAAAGCTCCCCTTCCTCTCATTTAATCTCATCCTAATACATCAGAGTGAATACAAACCATTGTACAGTAATTTTAACCTCTGTTTAATCTCTGCCAAGCCTCACTGGTTTGAGCTGGCCAGCCCCCAGAGATGGGCTGCTGGGACCCCACCAGTCCTGTGTAGAGCAGGAGGTTTCACACAGGAATCACACTTTGTTTCTGAGGCAGCAGCAAAGCATGTTGATCCTGGTTTTCATCAGAATCATTAGCCAAAACTATGGAATTTTGCAAAGCTGTCTGAGGAGAGAAAGCCCAGGAGATTATTGGCACAGTATGAAATTACATATTGAGCATACAGGGTGAGTTCCTAGGTGCCTACTCAGAACCAAAGACAAGAAATGTTCCTGAATAAAACTCCAGACCTCCCTTGTCAGCACTGCAACCCCAACCCCATCACATTAGGGTCCTTTCCACCCTGAGAGTTGAGTGATGAAGGATTTGGGCTCCTTTAGGCTCAAGTTTTATCCACCTTGTCCAGCAAACTGCCCAAACACTTAGAAAACACCTTCACCTGCTGTTCTTCAACCTCGAGAAGACTGAAACATGCTTTGATTTCAGGTGAGGATGTGCCTTTGTGTTGGCTGCATTGTTTGGGCATCAGTAATGAGTGGATGCAAATCTGGGCCATGAGGGCATTTAGTGTGCTTCATAAAACCATAAATCACTTAAAAATGGGAACAAGGGAGCTGTTTTCCTAGCAGAAGGCTCAAATGGCCCTTCTAGGTGGTAGTCTGTGCTTGCAGTCTGTCGTTCAGCCCAAAGCCATCTCTGCTTACTCTGCAGATATGGAGGTGAAATAAGGAGCAGAGGTGTCACCAGCCATTTGATCTGATGCAAGCCTATGTTCAAATCTTGCATGCGTGGGTTCTTCTTTTTTTTTGTTATTGGAGTTTTTGTTTTATTTTCATATTTGTTGTTTATTTTTTTGTTTGGGTTTTTTTTTTTTTTCTGTGTGTGTGTAATTTTTTTGTTGATTTTTGTTGATTTTTTTTGGCTTGGTTTGGTTTTTTTTTTTTGTTTTGTTTTTTTCTTTTTAAGGTAAGCTCACACACAAATCTTGATCACTGAGATCTGTAGCAGTAACTACACGTGGACGAACACAATCTGGAGCTTTGCTGTTGTGGCTGCACCAGTTTAATGTGGTCTGGTACCCTGATTAAGGAGCTGTGGTGTTTAGAAGTCGCTTGGCAATCAGTGGGTTAGATTTCATCATCTTTGTGCCCTACAAGGGTGTGAGGAGAAGATGAGGCACTGAGATAAGGAGAAGCTTTTAATTCATTTCGTAGGTGACCTAAATTCAGCCCCTGTAGCCATCATGTCAATCCCAGAGTCTGCTAGATTACTGATGTAAGTAATGGTGACACGTGTATTTATCCAATGTCCTTCTCTGTGGCTTCAGGAAGGACATCTCAGGGGGAAAAAAAGTTGCTTGGAGATTTAATGATACTTGTCATCAGTTCTGTTTTCCATGAACTCTGGTTTATCCTAGCACTGAGAGAGCATCTGACAGCGTGTGCCACAAAAATGTGATGAATTTTCCTGTGAGGGTGGCTTATGCTGTGGGAGATCAAACATCTCTTCTGCTGCTGAGGCAGCAAATGTGCAGAACTGGCACATGACTTACTGAAAATAATGCAAAATGCAGATGTGGTGCCTGTACAGAGGCTGGAAATCCCAAGCCTTTGTGCAGGGTCACAGCTTTTATCAGGGTGCACAATCATTTGATCTCTCTCTTCCCAGCTTTAGATTTCCTCCTGTGCTGCAGCAGTTTTGGGAGGGGAGGTGACGTGTCCCATCTCCTGCCCTGAAAGAGGTGTCTGAGCTCCTGGGTCATGAGAGAAAATCTGTGCAAAGCATCCTCCCCTGTGCTTCATACCCAAGGAAAAGCTGAGACTGCTCAGGGAACTTAAGCACAGAAAAACCTAATTTGCAGATCCCAACAGGCATGTACATGACATAGATGCAAACCTGCACAGTCCTGCTGAGATGACAACATTTTCTGAGTGCAGCAGCAAAACTCCAGATAGCTGGGTAATTACAGTGGCAAAAATTACGTGTTTATGGCCCTTTAGGAGCCTCAGGTGATAAATGTTCTGTGGATTGCACTCCCACATTTGAGTGCCCATACTCTGTCCTGGTATCCTGTGGCTCCATCAGTGACACTTTGGGCATGGTGTGGCCAGGCTGCTCTAGCTCCGAGTTAACTTCTCCAAAGTAATCCCAGTTTTCCTGTCTCCTTTCCAGAGGTCAGCCCAAGCTCAGCAGTGACTCAGCAGCACACCTGCCCTTGCACACGTGACTGAACATCTCCTGCTGTCTGCTTCATCTCCAGCACTGCTACTTCCTAAAGTTAGAAGCAAATAAAAGTCATGCTTCATGAAAAATAAATCTCTATAATTCAGGTCTCCAGCACCACCTGGTCTTCCATTCTCTCCCCTAACCTCTTCCTGGATAACATTTCCTGTGCTGATTGTATTAGTGTAGCATGGAGTGAAGTACAGTCAAAGGCTAATCTTTTTGTGATTGAGTATTAGATTCCTCATTTCAAGAGGCTCTTACAAACAGCTTTTTGTCTAACTGATGGAAGATGGCAAGGATGGAAGAGAACTTGAGGAAAAAGTACATGTCTCTTCCCAAGGGTTTTATTCTCTTTTCCTTCATAGCTTTACATTATGGCAAATAGTATAATTTAGAGTTGTAATTTCAAAAAAGATGTTCATTACTGAGAAGGCAGCTTGATCAAATCTTCCTCAGAAGACACTTAATTGACAGTGTTTAGGACTGACAACACACCTGAGATGGATTACCAGCAATTCATCCTTGAAGCAGAAGGAAAGGAAGGACAAAACAGACAGAAATAAAAATTCTGAAGCTGCAGGATCTAAAATGGAGTAAACATGCAACTGAATAATACTGATCCTATGCTTCCTGAATCCTCTTTAGAAGTCTATAAAATTGCATATTAAAATCCATTAATTGCTATTTTTTGCAGGATGAAGATCCAGGACAAACACTGCTGCTCCTCAGGCAAAGCCAGTCCTTTACCTCTTATGTAGTAGGTGGGACCTGTCCTAGGGACTGGTCCTCCCAGGACTTTCCTATCTTAAAACAACCCTGTGCTCTTTCTTCTTTTAATCACTTTTAATAGCTCTATGAATTGTTCCCCTGTCCCTACTCCCAAAAGAAAATATTTGCATGCAGGTTAGAAAGGGTGGTGTCCAGAAGGGACCTGGCAGTTAAAGCAAAATATACACATAATGCAAGTAAAATATAATATAACAACACATAATACCTGTCCCCAGTCACCACCCAATTCTGGAGGGTCTGACTTTGATATGTCTCTCCTTGCACTTTGTGAGTACTCTATATTTACATGTTTGCTGCTGCTCAGCCTGAACAGTTGTACTTTTTATGTTAGGTAAAAGCAGGAAAATATATACTCTGGAGTCTGGTTATTTTTGTTTATCGTGGGAGGGAGGATTAAAGATAAAGTTTCAGAACTGCCCTCTCCCAGAAAAGTAACTTGTGCTGCTGTCTAGAAAATAATGTGGGATTTGGGATGTTCATGAGAATACTGGGCCAAACAGTCAGCATGGCAAAGGGTCTCTGCTTTGTCACCTCAGTTAAAGGTCTTGCTGTGAGTTTGGCAGGTGAAGGGGGAAAGGACCAAAAACTCTTCCTCTGCTGTTTGTGTGCCAGTTGTGTTTGTGTCTAACACAGGTTTAAACACTGATACCCAGGAGGAAAGGAGGATTCTGTCCAAAGACCCTGAGGAGATGGAGCTGCTTCCCTGCAAGCCTGGGTGAGGAGCCTCCAGGAGAGGTGAGCTGGCAGATCTGGCCCTGAGTGCAGCATCCTCTGTGAGCTTGCACTGAGCTGACTTTCTGCTCTGGGAGTGTTTTCTTGTTGGGGGTACCCTGATCTCTCCCTGTCAGCTGGAGGCAAGGCAGCTTTTGGATTCAATCCCTGCAGTACAAAAGTCTCAAAACAAAACACTATGTCGCCTAATTGCGAGAGCTGAAATTATTTATGGACCTGGCCTTTGGAGTCAGAGTCTCAAACTTCTTTAATTACCTTTGGGGATCTGTGCACAGAATACCATGGTGATGAGAATAATATTTGGAATTCAAGTCTTGTCTAGTGTGCTTTAGCAGCTGGAATGGGCAAGCAGCAGATTATGACCATAACAGAAATAATGCCAGAAACCTACATGCCCAGAGTTTGGAGTGTTGGTTTTTTAATCAGATGCATAAAACTCTGGTTATCATTCTTAAGCCCTTCTGGAAACAAAATTTGGAAGGAAAGCTCCTGTTCAATATTTAGTGTCCTTGTGCAGTGTGAATTTTTACCTACAAAACTCCTCACCAAAGGAGGAAAGACTAGAATGTAAAATGTTGTCTTGATACTGCTATCTGGAGCATTAATATACACTCACTAAAACCTAAAAACTGAGCATGCAAATTATTCCCATTACAGATCCATACCAACATTGCTGAAATTAGTCTGAATCTATCATCGCTTCATTCAAACTTTATAAAATCTCTGGGGACAACTTGAATGTTTAAGGTGATTTGTTTCTCCGGGGAAGCCATCCAGATGCATTAGCAGACCATGGCAGTTGTCAGGACTGATGATATCTGGAGGCAGCTGCTGTTTTCCAGCTCACCTCTAAGGATCCACTGAGGCACAGCTACACAGGACTCTCCATGGGATGATGTAAGGCTCGGAACCACAGACAGCCCACATTCAGCCAGACCATAGCACAAATCTATCAGCCTCAGCCACGTGGGATTCATCTGAGCAAACAAACTGGTTGTCTAGTCTTGTTTTGGCACCATGGGGAAATTGGCACATTCAAGGCATGATTCATCTTGCCCTAAAGCTGATATCTGAAATAAGTCAGCTGAGCATGCTGTAAAAGTGCCTGTTTCCCTTCATGGCTACAAAGGATGGGAGGCTCAGTGAGGCACAGATGTCTCCAGTGTGGATGTTTTGAATTAGGCAAGATGAATGCTGTCTATGCTGTATTTTTTAAAAATGCCTTTTGTGATGGATGCTCAGGTCTGAAATTGGAAATACAAGTTCAATTATAAAATACAGTGTCCTCAAGGGTCCTCAAAGAAATGCATTTGCTCCGAGTTCAACCCTGATCTGAAGCCCTGATGCATCTTTTCCCAGAATTTAGTGACTAAAACTTGACAGACACTTCACTGTTTAGTCCTCTCTATCACTTTCATTTAGCAACTGAATTCAAAGATTTAATGGATATTTTTAGAGTTTGCTCACATTAAAATTGTTTGAACCAGGTAGCATAGACATTTCCCCCTTCTTCCACAAAGAGCTCTAGGATTTGTAACAATGAAAATGTGACTTTGCTTCAGATGGCTGTTTTCTTAATTTTTTTCCCTCTTTGTCTTGTGTCATCTAATATTTTGATTGTGCCACAGCTCAGAGGAGAAGGGGTTTTTTTTTAGTAGTTTGGTACATCTTGAGCTTTGATTTCTAATCAATTTGCACTAACAGTTATGGAAACCAGTATAACAAGCCAAGCCTTTTCTGTCTTTTTCTCTTTCTTACATTTGGAAAAATAAATCTGAGCAGCGACGTGAGTCTTGTATAATTACTCTTCCATTTGTATTTCTAGACTTGTCAATCTGGCAAGCGCCATAGAGCAGGATTAAAAGCTTTCTCCTTTCTTTCTCAATCAGAGATTTTATTTGCTTCAGTGTTTTACAGTAAATATAATCAGTTCAGCAGGAGATGGTTTTGTTCTCTGCACTGATGTCTTCCTAGTCGAGGGAGTTCTTATTAGCAGCTTGGATGTGAAGTGACAGGAGCCCCCCACACTGAGTGCCACTGCAGCTGCAGTCCCTGTGGGGACCTGCAAATGTGTGTCCCCAGCAGGAAACCCAGAGATCTCCACTCCTCCGTTTCTGGTTGGGGTTCAGGGGCTCCAAACGAGAGCTGGAGTCAGACTCAACCACCTTCCAGGTGATGCCATAAATCAGTTGGCAAAAACAGACTGTGCAGATTAACCCTAACTCCTGTTTAGTCCCAAACATGGGGTCTCCAACCAGCCACAGTCCACAGCCAGGGACACAGGGAGTTTTGCTCTTTTGCCCTGGAGTTGGCCCCAGTTTGGTGGGAAGGGGAGGTACTGGATCATGGCAAGGGGATGGAGGGGCTTGGACTGACGGCCATCAGTGTGGATTGCAAATTATTTAACTGACTGTAGAGGAGAGAAATAAAGTAATTTTTGAGTAGTGAAGAATTGTACAGTGGGCATTTAGATATCTCTAAGTTAAGACAACAGCAGAGCAGAGTTTAAATATTGTTTTCTGTGCATTTAAGCACCTGAATTCCACCGACACCTCATTGAATTTGTCTTTGTCCTTTTTTTCACCCTGACTTGCAGGCTCTGTGCCTTGATTTCCAACACAAAAACACAACACAAAATACAACAAAAAGAAATTGGAAGCACTTTGGTTAAGCCTTGATGACAGCTGGTATGTAAATGCAGACTTCAGGTTGTCTCCCAGTACAGAGCAACCCTTAGCACTTAGTTGTTTATAACTTTTGCATGGTCAAACCCATGGATATACCAGTGCTTTCACTGACTGCTTCATTTCTCGGCATCTGAATTTGAGAGCAATGTCTGGTTTTGTGCAGTGCAAGTCATTTGCCAATCCTTCATTAAGCAAAAAGCAAACCTACCCCTAAGCCCAAAGGATTTGTATTTTTCCTGCTGTATCTTTTCCAACAAGTTTGATCCCTTTATGAGGACAAAATTGTATCTTTTTTACTTACTGACTTTGCAAAAGTCAACCTAAGAGTTGATATTTCTATTCTTTCCTGTTGCCACCACTAATAAATATTCTGTGGTGGGGCCTGAGCTGACAGTTGTGATGAAGAGATGGGGTGGCACAGAAATACTTGATCCTCTGTGGCTCTGCTGACAGCTGGTGTGGACTGGCACGGCTCCAGTGGAGATCTGGGCCCTGGTCCTGGATTCATACAGGGAATCCATCTGCAAAGGCAGAAGCCATTTTACGGACTGCATTTCCCCTTCAGCCTGACAGGTTTTAGTAGCTGATATCAGGGTGCTGTTGCACCATAAAAGGTATTGTAGAAACCCATAATTAAGAGCAACATCGCTTCGTAAAGCTCTTCATTTAAGCAAAGAACAAACGGACATCAGAGGGTGCAAGGGAGAATCAGCCCGGTTTCCCAGGCAGGTGAGGCTTCCAGCGCTGCGCTATCCGAGGGACAGCGGTGGAAGCTCGGGAGCGCTCCTCTCCCTACGAGCGAGCAGCGGAGCTGCTGCGGCCGGGCGGGGAGCGCCGCGCCCCGACCGGCGAGGCCGCGACCTGCGGCGCGGCCCCGGGAGGGAGCGGGACAGGCGCCGGCGGGGGCCGAGAGCGCTGATCCCGATCCCGGTGCGGGAGCGCCTTGATCCCGATCCCGCTGCGGGAGTGCGGGAGTGCCCTGATCCCGATCCCGGTGCGGGAGAGCCCTGCTCCCGATCCCGGTGCGGGAGTGCGGGAGTGCCCTGATCCCGATCCCAGTGCGGGAATGCCCTGATCCTGATCCCGGTGCGGGAGTGCGGGAATGTGCTGATCCCGATCCCTGTGCGGTAGTGCCCTGATCCCGATCCCTGTGCGGGAGCGCGAGAATGTGCTGATCCCGATCCCGGTGCGGGAGTGCGGGAGTGCCCTGATCCCGATCCCAGTGCGGGAGTGCCCTGATCCCGATCCCGCTGCGGGAGCGCCCTGATCCCGATCCCGGTGCGGGAGCGCCCTGATCCCGATCCCAGTGCGGGAGTGCGGGAGCGCCCTGATCCCGATCCCAGTGCGGGAGCGCCCTGATCCCGATCCTGCTGCGGGAGCGCCCTGCTCCCGATCCCGCTGCAGGAGCGCCCTGCTCCTGATCCCAGTGCGGGAGCGCCCTGATCCCGATCCCAGTGCGGGAGTGCTCTGATCCCGATCCCACTGCGGGAGCGCCCTGATCCCGATCCCGGTGCAAGAGTGCGGGAATGTGCTGATCCCTATCCCAGTGCGGGAGTGCCCTGATCCCGATTCCAGTGCGGGAGCGCCCTGATCCCGATCCCAGTATGGGAGCGCGCTGATCCCGATCCCGGTGCGGGAGCGCCCTGATCCCGATCCCGCTGCGGGAGCGCCCTGATCCCGATCCCGGTGCGGGAACGCCCTGATCCCGATCCTAGTGCGGGGGTGCTCTGATCCCGATCCCGCTGCGGGAGCGCCCTGATCCCGATCCCAGTGCGGGAGCGCCCTGATCCCGATCCCGCTGCGGGAGCGCGCTGATCCCGATCCCGGTGCGGGAGCGCCCTGATCCCGATCCCGGTGCGGGAACGCCCTGATCCCGATCCCGCTGCGGGAGCACGCTGCTCCCGATCCCGCTGCGGGAACGCCCTGATCCCGATCCCGGTGCGGGAACGCCCTGATCCCGATCCTAGTGCGGGGGTGCTCTGATCCCGATCCCGCTGCGGGAGCGCCCTGATCCCGATCCCGCTGCGGGAGCGCCCTGATCCCGATCCCAGTGCGGGAGCGCCCTGATCCCGATCCTAGTGCGGGGGTGCTCTGATCCCGATCCCGCTGCGGGAGCGCCCTGATCCCGATCCCGCTGCGGGAGCGCGCTGCTCCCGGGCGCTCTCCGCGCTGGCAGCGCAGCCCGGCAGCCCCGGCCAAGCCGCGCCCCGCGGCTCCGGCAGCGCTTCTGGGGCTCGCAGATAAAGAGGCTGTGCCGGGACCGCTTTGCACACAGCAATTAACAGGGAGAGACGGCGCCGAGCGAACATTCCAATTGCCGAGCCAGGAGGTGCCAATATGTTTTGCCGTTCCGTGATTGTGTTCTGGAGGCGGCAGCGGGGCTGATGCGCTGAAGGGTCTGTTCGCTTGGCATTTCTGCTGGAAACCTCATTTTTGAAAAGGGGTTATAATTCGGCCGGTTTTAATTAACGAGGGGATTAAAGTTGGCACATGGGCACTGAAGAGCTGTTTGTTGCAGGTTTCATTATTATTTTTTTTTTTTAATCCAATCTGTTAGACCCATCTCAAATAATGTTCTTTGTTTCCACTTGCCGGGATTGACTTTAAAGACCTTTAAAGGTCTCTATGCATATGTGTGTGTTTATGTGTAAGAGAAAAGAGTTTTATCAAGGTGAAGAACCACATCAGAGTAGTGAGCAGGTTGCTGAAAGATCCCACATTCCCAAAGCTACCATAACTCATAGCAGCTCTGGGCTGGAACAGGGAATGCAGAAGCAATTGCAAATTTTTTGTGCTGAATTTTGCAGAATGTTGTCCACTTGGGACATGCAAAAACTTTTTCCCAAACTTAGGCATCATTTTTATGCACTATACTTTGATAAATAGATATTAGTATTGCACAGCTTCAAAAAGAACTAGGCAGCTGCTGGTAAGTCACTATTAGAATACATAAAATCATGTAAATACAATGATAATGTAAGTAGTGTAAATAGACTACATTATTCTAAATCCCGAAAGTTATAGGGCCATAAACCTATCAACAGCAGAAAAATTTATTCCAGTTCTCCATTATCCCAGTCACTGGAAAGTTTTTCCCTCATGTTTAAACTGAATCTTCCTCTTCTTAACTTAATCCTATTAATTGTCCTATATGCCCTGGACCTGGAAAACAAACTGCCCCTTGCCTTTTTCAGCACATTTTTAATGTACCAGAAGGCCATTTCCTCTTGGAAGTTCTTGCTTCTTTGGGTTTTTCAGCTTTTCTAACACAGCCTCTGAAAATGTGTCTATCCTTTAAAAAAGGGGTGTCTCACCTCTTTCTAGCTGGTCTAGCCTTCCTGGGAGTAATGAAGATTTGGGGTGAAGTTTCAGCAGGGTCCTTGCTGCTGTCCCTTCAAGCTCAGCAATATTGCACCTCTCAGTCTCTTTGCTCTTTCACGGATGTTTTCTCAAGCATCATCCACAGATGACCATGATTCATGGAGTGTGCGACTGGACCTGTCAGGAGGAATGGCAGGATCTCTGCTTCTGTAAAACTTCTTCATACCAACACCCAGTGGGAAGGGTCTGCAGCTGGCTGCATTGGGACTCTTGAGCTGGTGACTGGTGGGTCCTTTGCTGCTCACCAGAGCAGAGCTGTGTGGTGAGTAGAGGGATAAGAGTGAAGTGTAAATCCCTCAGGCTCTACACTGCTCTAGCAAAAACCCTGCTGGCCACGTGAACCACTTGCACAGTTGAAGGAGCTTGTTCTTCACAACACAGACACCCTCTGCTCTCACCAAAAGTCACATCCCAGATGAGCAAGTCTGCAGGTTTGGCTCAGCTTTGGCCACAGTCTCTGGGCAGCTCCAGGAGTCTCTGAGCTGGTTTGATAATCACCATGAACTACTTCCCTCAGTCTGTGATGCCTGTCAGTTTGTTGGCCAGTGGCCATCCCAGCTGATGTCCATCTTCCATTTAGGAAGGACATTGAGATGCTTGAGCACGTCCAGAGAAGAGCAGCAAGGCTGGTGAGGGGCTGGGAACAAGAAACCCTGTGAGGAACAACTGAGGGAGCTGGGGGTGCTCAGCCTGGAGAAAAGGAGACTCAGAGGTGACCTCACTGCTCTCTACAGCTCCTGAAAGGTGGCTGTGCTCAGGTGGGGTTGGTCTCTTTCTCCAGGCAGCAACTGACAGAACTTCAAGAAGTCTCAATCTGCATCAGGGGAAATTTAGGTTGGATATTAGGAAGAAGTTTTTCACAGGAGAAGTGATAAAATATTGGAATGACCTGCCTGGAGAGGTGGCGGAGTCACCATCCCTGGATGTGTTCAAAAAAAGACTGGATATGGCACTTGGTGCCATGGTTTAGTTAAGGTGTTTAGGGCATGGGTTGGACTTGATGATCTTGAAAGTCTCTTCCAACCTGGTCATTCTGTGATTCTGTGATTCATCCTGTGGCTGCTCTTCCACCTTTGTAGATAGACAAGATGGAAATTCTCCATACAAAGCAGATGGGTAACAAAGGATGGGTGTCCTTTTATGTCTAGAACTCAGGGTGGGTTTCAGCCTGAAGTGACACCTACATTAGGTTTCTCTGTATGTGCTGAAGCCTTTAGTTCCCATTATTTTCAGAGGAGATGAAGCTGATCTAGAGAGCAGCACAGTCAGGGCAGAGCAGACAGTCAAGGCTTCATTTGATTGTCCCAATGCAGGTGTCAGTCCAGAAAAGAAGTCTTGTTTAGATCTCATGTCATACCTGCCAGCCCCATGCCCTAAGCTTAACTTCCAGTGGAGCTGACTTGCCTTGTGGGCTCTGTTGGGAACCCAGGCACAAAAATCCCAGAGTGTTATTTAAATCTGGTGCCTCAGAGCTGAGGTCTGGCATTGACATACCATTTGATCTATTTTTTTCAAATAAAACATTCCCAGTGGATGGGGTTTGGAGGATGCTTTGATTAAATCTGCAGAGAAAATATTTTAGCTGCTACATAGATTTCCAGTGATTTTTTAAACTCTGCTCTCCGTCTTCCTTGATGTGCCAGGTGTGTTTCCAGACTCAGTTTTTGGACAGAAGAACAAGTCAGAAGCCATGGAAGTTGTTGAAGAAATCCATGTGGTTGCTCAAGTCCTTGCACCATCCATGGCCACACTTGCAGGCAGTGCTGAGGGCTCAGCTGAACTGATCATTCCCAAAGTGAGGAAGGGCTTCTGTGTGAGCAGTGACCTCACCTCAGTGGTTACTTGTGGCAGAACTCCCCCTGGGCTGATTTCACTCCATTCAGAGGTGACACAACACCCAGAAGTCCAGAGCACTGCTCAAGGAATGTTGCTCCCTTCTGCTCTCTGGGCGGGGAAAGTTCCTTGCAAAGCTTTGGTTCCTCTCTCCTGATGGCATCTGGGTGGAAGGGCAAGAGCAGGGTGTTCCTTTCCTGTGAGGGCTATTTCTGATCTGGGGGTTTGAGGAAGGGCATTTTTGCAGAAATTGTGGCAGTTTGCATGGCCTGGGGCTTGTTTTCTGCTATGGATGCTCTGCCCCCAGCGATGAGGGGTGATTTTGAAGGGGTGCAGAAATCACTGCTCCCCACTGTGATGGGTTTGGCACTACCCAGGGTAGTTCTGCTCCTGGGGTATGTGTGTTTGTCAGTTGAAATTTGTCTACAGTTTCCTTGATGGGGGCCTTGAGTGACATGCATTCCCTCGGGAGATATTTCCATGATTTTATTATTCTTCAGGCTCCTGTGACATTTCCCAAGTCCAGTTGTTGGAGCCTCAGGTTTGAGCATCTGCTCAAGGTGCCAGAAGGGATAATTTGGCCCTTCAGCAGCAATTATGTTGGCCTCTGGAGCTCATGGTATGCACAGTTTGGGAGTGGGTTTCTCATGTAAAACCTCAAAACCCACAGTCTGTCACTGATACAAGGTCCAGCATAATTTTTCACTCCTGTGAATTCCAACAATAGCTTGAAAACGAAGATTAAAAAGAAAACTAAAACTGCTTTTGCTTTCTTTTTTAGGTAGAGGTACATACAAGACTGAAATTTTCAAGCTTTCAATGACACACAAAGTACAAATACAAATACAAGTACAAATTCCAGGAATGCTGGCCAGCAGGAAAAGCACCACTTACCATGAGTTTCTTGGTAAAATCATGACAGTTGGCAACACCAGGCAGCAAACAAAAGCTACATAAAACAAACTGGGTTTATGAGTGTGTTATCACTGCTTGCACTTCTCTGGCCTGAATATTGACATTAGATCAATTAATTAATATTAATTTTAAAATAATTTATTGATTTGATTAATTCATTAATCTTGATTTTAAAAAATCTGTGATTGGCTGTGAAAGTTTATTTGTCCCTGGACTTGAGGTGTCTCTGATGACCCTGGCTGAGAGTGAAGGGTTGTTGATAGGTAGATCATGGTGTTGTTCCATCTTTACCACAGTGAAAGGAGGCAATGCCAAGGTTTAACCCCAGCTGGCAGCTAAGTATCTCACAGCTCCCACCCCCTGCCCCAGTGGGGAGGAAAACTGGAATAAAAGTAAAACTCAATGATTGTGATAAGAGGTTAATAATTGAAACAAATTAAAATATAATAATAATGTTTATAATAACAATGATTAATAATAGTGATGGAAAGGAGAGAGAGAGAGAGGAATAAAATAGTAAAAAATAAAAGTGATCAGAACACAATTGCTCCCCCCTCCCTGGCTGATGTCCAGCCTGTCCCCAAACAGCAGTCAGAGCCCCTGGCCAGCTCTCCCCCAGTTTATGTACTGAGCACGATGTCCTGTGCTGGGGAATATCCTTTGGCCAGCCTGGGTCAGCTGTCCTGGCCGTGCACCTCCTCCCTGGCAGAGCCTGGGAAGCTGAAAATCTCTGACTTAGATAAACTCTGCTGAAATGTCAGTGTGTTACCAACATTATTCTCATCCTAAATCCCAAACACTGTACTGTACCAGCTATGAGGAAGAAAATTAACTCTATCCCAGCTGAAAGCAGGAGAAGCCACCTTTTTTCTTTTTCTGTTAGTTTGTTTTTGGGATTTTTTTTTTCATCCTGAAAGTGCATCTACTCCTATGGTTTGATTTTTCAGGTTGCCCTGGGCCATCTGTGCTGTGCCCACAGGTGCAGGTTAATTTGTGTAGGTTCATTCCCCAGCTGGTTCTCCCCAACATGCAGCTCTGGGAGTAGATTGCTCCAGGAACCTCTTCTCACTTCTTTTGACTCCACCAAGACTGGTCCTCTCTGTCCTTGCATCCCTCTATTAATGGACCCTGAGATAGATTTTGAATATTTTCAGTAAATTGAGGTGGGATTGAATTAATTTCTTTCTATTTCTGGCCAGAGGAAGAAAGACTGATACAGGTACCTGGGATGTGCCACCAACCAGTGTGGAAAAAGATAAAACCTATCTTATCTACTATTGTTGCTTTTGTTATTGATATTATTATTATTATCCTGAGAACCCACTGAGTACCTCTTATTATGTTGTTAAAGTCAGCGTTTTCCCTGTACACTTCATTCTCCAACTTGGGAAAAATACAGAATTTTTGATAAAGTTATGCTGATAATGCTGCTAATTAGTTTCTCATCTTTAAAAATTATGACTGCAGGCAATTGGAGCGATCTCTTTGTTGCAGGACATTGTAGGCTGAAATGTTTGGATGCTTGATATCCTCTGCAGGGCTCTCACTACATGCTAATTTGTCCTTGCAGCAGAGTTCATTTTTATAGGTCTTTGCCACTCTATTTTACAGATCCATTATGTTAAAATAGGATCAGTCATATGTGCACAAGATGCAGGTCTCCACCAACACTTACAGAGATGTGTGTGTGCACATTCACCCATAAATATGTTTAAAAATTAATTAATAAATATGTGTGTATGCATATATTTATGTACACACATTGATATATTTACATTATTTAATATTATTTAATGAAATAAAATGTTTAATGAAATGAAATGTTATTTTTTTATAATTATCTATAATATATGCATACACATGAAATTTGACATCTATTTAGGAACTCAGCATGTGAATGGCTAATTTAACTTGTAGGGCTCAGCTCTTCTAGGGAACATTTCATTCTCATTTCACTTAAAATATATAGTTTACAGCCTCCATTCAACACATACAAATTGCAAGCTTAAGTTGTATGCTTGCCTATGCATTTTCTAACACTTCCATCTGAATACTCACTATCATTTACTTTCAATAACTATCATCTGTCATTTTTAAAAGTTGCATAATAATGTGGTTGGTTCATATGAAAAGTAATGTTTGCTTTAAATTTGGCTATGATTTTGACATTGCTGTTAGGGTTTTTTTTTTTTTGTAAGCCTGACACCCAGAAGCTGAAAAGACAGGTGGTAAGTTTATTTTTTTTAAACTTCCCTTTCAACACCTCCCCCCACAATTAAAAAAACAAAAAGTCACATAGAACATTTTCAACACATTTTCTGGAATTTCTATATTCCTTTCCAGCAAAATTTCACTGACAAAAATGAGAAAGGCTGAGTTTTTTACCTCTTTGGATTTTAAAAAATGGTACTTTTCAGTTGCTGAGTATTCAAATAATTCCTTATCCCATGAAAACTGTCAGTTGAAAGATTATTTCTTCCCTAGTCCTGATGTATATCCTGGCTTCTCCTTTGTGCTGAGCCTGTGCATCATTACACAAAATCAGGTTTTTCCCTCATTCCTTCTCCAGATGCAAAGTAACAGAAGGGGCTCACGGTGCTGCATCTTCACACAGCTGAGAAATGGGAATATCTTGTTCTGAGCAGCACCTTGTGTCTCCCTGAGCTGCCAGGAGCTACAAGCTAAATGTTGCAAACACAGTCTTGTGGCAAATGTCCCAACATGGAGTTCTGTTCTGCCAAAAAAAAAAATCGCTTGAAATGGCTGAACTGTGTGGATTTCTTCTCCATCTTTTTGAATTTTGAAAATAGTACATGGAAAATAAGTAGTTTCCAGTGATTGAAAATCTGGGTTTAGAGAAATTCAAGAGCACACTTTAGAAAAGGAGCCATGACATCTTTCATTAAGAACAACCCCAACAGGGATTTTGAAAACTTTTTAAGAATTCAGTTTGTTTCAATTTTTCTTTCTCTGTTCTGCCTTTGCCTTGGTTACTCTCCTGAGGAGCCAGCTGTGGCAGAAGGAAAAGTTTTGCATATCTTTTCCTTCTTGTTTTCCAAGAAACTTTCAAGCTGGTTGTGAATCACACTGAAAATGATTCTGTTTTCATTGGTGGGGCCAAAGCAAACAACAATCTTAAATGATGTTCTTTCTAGGACTGTCCTGACCAAGACCAAACAAGCTTTCCTGACTAGTTCAGTCCCTGCTCAAAAGTCGTTTGAAGTTATTTGGGAGCTTTTTTACCATTCTGATGGTATCTCTTCTATTTGGAGTCTTCAAATTTTGTATGACAGCTGAAAATTAGTAAATCTTGAAGAAGGAAACATTAAACAATTGTGAGATTTGGGGCACCTCTTTTTCTTCTTCTTCTTTTTTTTTTTTCCTCTCCTTCTTGTGATTCCAAACTCTTTACTGGATTCTACTCAAAATTGTGATTTCTTTGTCCTTTTCAGGGTGCAGACTGTTCCCTTTTCCAAGCTCATGGTCATGTGGTGGGAAAGGTGTGAGGATGTGTGGGCAGGAATTTGGGGCTGGAGGGGTTAATTTCTGTGGGACCAGCCTGAGTTCAGCAAAGGTTGGCTGTGACCTGGAGCAGTTGCCAGCTCTTCTGTCACAGATGTACAGAGAGCTGCTCGTGACATTTTTCAGCTGTCAGGGCACACGTTATCCCAAATACCACAGGTAATTGCTTTTAGGTTTTGTTGTTTCTTTTTTCCCCAGCAGTTTTCTGTTGTAACAGGTGGGGATAAGGAAGCTCTGGTGCTGTACCCACATTGCCCTGGACCCAAGATGAGCTGTGAGGGTCATGCATGTTGCTTTTTCCCAGAGCCTGGGACTCCCTGAACTCATGGGGACTGCAGGAATGTGTGCCTTATTCAGGGGCACATCTGCTCAGCTGGTTGGTGATGTGATGAGTGATGTCCCAGCTGCACAGCAGTGAAAAACGTGGGAGCATGTTGAATTTTAGGAGCACTGGGCTGCCTTTGGATGAGATGGGGCATGAACATTTGAATGCAGGGTGAGCTGGAGAGGCTGTGGGTGGATAGTGGTGGGAAGGATAACTTTAAGGGAGGGCTGAGTTAGATAATAAACAGTGAGGCTGCCAGTAGCAGAGACAAAAGGGGTTTTTGGATGAAAAGGCAATTATTTAATCAAAGGGGAAGTGGAGGGGAATAAATACCAGGGGAATGACAGATTGATGCTCTGGAGTTGCCTCCCTCTGACTGGTTGGACCCTGACTGCCTGCCCTGCCTGTCAGCCACTGTCTCACACTGGCTGTCCTGCTACCTCCACTAATCCATTGCTCCTGTCTTTATTTCACCCAGTGGATTCTTGTCTTTAGATTGTCTGTTTGGTTGTCTGTTCTTCAGATCCCCTTCTCCATCAGTTCCCACCCTCCAGCTTGCCATCACATTCGTTATTTTCAGCCCCCACTGCCCCTGCTGCTTTTCTCCTGAGATGTTTCACCGGCCCTGGTTAGCCCTGAATTGCCAAATCCTGACTCAGCTTTCACCAGACAGCCACATTTGATGTCTTTATGGGCTAATCACATCCCATCCTTACATCCACTATGGCTGAGGATGGGTGGGCAGGCACTGAAGGTCAGCCTGGTTCCCAACAGGCATGGGAGGCTGGTTTGTGCTGAGACCCATCCCAGCTGTTCATCTTGGCCTTTCATTTCCACTCTGATACAGCTTCAAGGACAAACCAACATCTTCTGACCTCCACCAATTGGGATGGCCTCTCCTCTGAGATCCTTAAGAGCCAGTCTTTGTACCCCAAGGCCAACTTGATATAAAAATTTTAGACAACTATAGACAAATAAATCCATAACTTTAACTTATCTCCACTCTTCCCTGCTCTCCCAGCCTTGCTGAAATGGGGGCTGAGCCCACCTCTCTTCCAGGACAAAGGAAATGGGCAACCTCACAATGAGGGGAAGTCTACAAATAATGAAAAACCTCTTCTAACAATCATCTGATTTTTTTCCAGGCACGAACCCACCACCTTGAGCTCACAGGGAGCCCCACACCCTGTGCCTTCTGCCTTGCTCACCTTGCTGCACTGTGGGGCTGATTACTGTGCCAGGCTGGGTGCCCCAGCATGCCTGCACAACTTCTTGGGCTCAGCTGGAGAGGGGAATGCTATTTTTGCCTTGTGTTGAGGAGTCTCTCCCACCTCTCTGCTCCCTTTTGCAGCAGATTTTGTACGTGAGGTTTCATCAGAGGATAAAACCTGACACCTCTCAGCATGTCTCCCACTCATGAACTCTGCAGCTGAGAGATTCATTGCTGGGTGACACGGCAGAGAGCCTGGGAAGGGCAGAGCATCCCTTCCCAGCGATGGGGGCCACCCTGGGCAGCCCACAGCCACCCCCAGCAGCTCGAGGTCTCGTGTTCTCAGAGGAGGACATGTCCTCCAGACAGCTACTGCTCATTGCTTATGCAGAGCAGGTGATTTTTGCATATCTATTAACAGCTAGAGGAAGGGCAGGAGATGCTTTTATCACTGAAGAGTGATGTGCTGTTTCTCCAGAGGGTTCCCTTGTGCAACACACAGAGGCTCAGGGTTGGCTCACCTCCTTGTGAGCCCAGAGCAGGATGTTCAAAGATCCAGGAAATCCTGGCTGAAGGGCTCAGGCTGTGATGTTTGGTTGTGTTCAGAGGGAACTGAACGTACTTAAAGTGATCCTGCCATGTGCTTTTTCACGGATAAGAGGTCTCTTCCCTGGGCAATGAGTGCATGGGATGCCTGGGTATTGCCTGGGTCACTAAAGGTGTTTCTTCCCAGCTGCTTTCAGGCAGAAGGAGCTCTGCTGTGCTGGCTGAAAGCTGCCTAGCAAAGGATGTCTTTAATCTGTGCCACATTAACCATGGCCGTGGGGCTTTGCTTTGTCAGGGCAGGAATGGGATGATATCAGGGCAGCCCACAGAGCCATGCACTCCGTGGAGCTGGCTCTGTCTGCAAGGCTGAGGGAGAAACAAGTCCTGAGGCTCCCAGATTTGCATAATGGCTTTTACTTCTCTAAAGAAAATAGGCTGCATTTGCCAGGAAACTCACCTGAGCTACCCTTTAGGCGAGAGAATGGATGCCAAACACATTAAATACAAATAATTTGCTCATCCCTGGAAGTACTCAAAGCCAGGCTGGATGAGGCTTGAAGCAACCTGGTCTAGTGGAAGGTGTCCCTGCCCACGGCAGGGGGGTGGAACTAGATTATCTTTAAGGTCCCTTCCAACCCAAACCATTCTGTGATTCTATTTTCATTCTAAGCCTGAGCCAATTATAATCACGCAGAAGAATGAAACATCAGGAATTAAAGCCCAGCCTTCATGCCTGGCCAGTCAAGGTACCAGCTGAGAGTCCTTTGCAATTGAAAACAAGGAAAAACCATCCTTTTTTTGGGATTCCATAAAAGACACACCAGAGTGGGATTTGTGAGACCTGGCCTAGCTGGTTGGTCTTTGCCATCTCTTTCCACTCTTTGCCTGACTCATCTCTTTGGGCTCCAGGTTTTTTGGTACATGGGATATCTTTTCTTCTTTTCTCATCCATCTGCAGAGTGTCTTGGGGCTCATCTCTGGGCTGTTGGTGTTCTAAGCAGCATTTCCACTGCACTGAAAATACTGCAAGTCCCAAAGTATTTTCAGAAATGGATAGAGTCTAAAAAAAAATTTACATTTCCCAATGTTTAATCTGAACTTGGTGAAAACATTTTGTTTTGAACTGTTCCTAACTGAAAGAGGTCAGTCCTTTTAAAATGTCTATTTTTTATTTATTTTAAAATTTCATGTGAAAATAGTTTTCAGGCAAGGGAAGCTGCTTCTGTTGAAGGTCAGTTTCCATTTCTGTTGCACTGTGACCCTGACACAGGCATCTCCAGGCTGCTTTTCTCTGTGGCTGCTGATGGCTGGGTGGCAGATGTGTTCTCATCTGAAAAGTGGCTGGATTTTAGTAGTGGAATGAGCCATCCCCAGTAGCCATTAAAGTCAATGTTCATCACCAGTTACTTTATTCTAGTGGCTTAGAGAGTGCAATTTCCATTTCTTGAAGAAGAAACTGCTGTAATCCTGTGTCTCCTCTGTCATATGAGAGTGTGCTGGAGCTTCCATTAATCACTGTAAGTTGCTGAGAGATCATAAGCAGGAAATTACATTAAAAAGCAAAATTATCTAAACATTATAAACTTCAACAAGAAAGATTCAAAATCACTGTAAAAATCAACTTCAGAATTGAAAGTTGTAATTATTTTATACTACTGGTAACTTGGACTTTATGGATGGAAAAGAAGAGCAGATTCAACCTCTGAGGGCTCACTGCATTTGCTTGATTGCTCTCTCAGGTCAAGCCAATGTCATCCAAAATGTACCACCAAAAAGAAATTAAAAGTGACCAAATTCAAATCCAAAATTCACATCTGAATTCATACTTCAGCTCTAGGCAGCAATACTCTAAAACACCATGGTGATGGGACTTAGAAGATCCCTCCTGATGCTCAGGTCTCGTCTGGAAAAGACCTTTTAGAAGTTTCACTTCCATATTGAAAAGAAGAGATGGGAGTAGAAATCTGAGTTTGCCTGAATTGCCTAAGTATCCTTTCTTCTCCTTCAGGATGTGGTTTCTAGCTCCAGAACAGCAACAGATGGTAAGAAAAAAGATCATCAATAGGAGAACAGGAAACAGCACTACAGAAATTTATAACACCCATAAAGAGACCCTTTATGCTGCAAGACCCTGGCAGAGGGACTTGTCATGCCTGTTATTTATCTACTTGACCAGGACATTGACTTTTTACTACAGGAGTCGTTTTCAGATTGTTCCTAAGAAGTCAGGAGGTTATGGGCAGCACCAGAACTTCTGATCTGAGGGGTCTTGTTCCAGAAGAAAACTGAGGATAATATTTGGAGGCACTCCATTCAAGACCCTGGACCCTGTGACCAATATTCATGACCCAGTTGTCAGTATTTGCAAAATCCCAATGGGAGAAATTGGGCAATATTTTTGTTGTTGTTGTTGGTTTTTTTGTTTAATTTTATTGCCTCTTGCTTATGGGCTGAGCCTCATTTAAACATGTTTG
This sequence comes from Lonchura striata, assembly GCF_050655825.1. Lineage (NCBI taxonomy): Eukaryota > Metazoa > Chordata > Aves > Passeriformes > Estrildidae > Lonchura > Lonchura striata. The sequence continues at coordinate 70,676,850 of NC_140741.1, forward strand.
TTATTTGGAAGAATCTGCTAAATGGGCTTGTGCAACCCCCCCCCCCCCCCCCCCCCTTGGATTCAGCTCCCGTGGTGCTGCTGAGTGCCAGGCACCAAGCACAAAGTGCACCATTTGTGCTGTGTCATCAGCTTCCTCTCTTGCTGGGGATTATTGCTTTTCCATGGCTGGATGCTTCTATCTTCTAAAGCAGAACAATCAGGAATAAAGAATGTCAAATGAGAAATGAACTATGAAGGACAAATATTTCAATTCCCGTGCAAATAACCTGTCCTTGCTATAGCCCTGGATGATGGTCTGTGAGAAAAAAAAAAAAAATTAAAAGAAAAACATTATCCAAGTACCTGGATAAGCACACCAATTTCATGTTTATTTATGAAAAATAAAGGCAACTCCTGGCCTTCAATCCTCAAAAGGATCATTGTCTTATCTAATTTGGTCTCCTCTGTAGGAAGCCGATTGTTTCCACCCTGTTTCCTGCTTGAAGGTTTGTCAGGTTCCACTTCCCATCATGGCTGGTTCAACCATGCAAATGAATTCCTACAACTCTGCATGACATGTCAGTTATTAAAGATTTCACTGGTGGGTCAGAAGAACTTAGAAGTTTGTGTTTGTGGCAGGGTGTAAGCGTGAGCACAGATTTTGTGCCATCAGCTTGGTGGAGGTGGCAAAGCTTTTTCAAAGGCTGCAGGTCAGTCAGCCCTGATCACCTGAAACTTTGAAAGTCTTTATCTCCTTGCTTTGGATTGACTGGTGACAGACTGGTAGAGGAGATAAAAAGATCTGTCTGGGGCTCTGGCTAATTCAGAAGTTACTGCTGCATCTTATACACTAAGTGCCAACGAGGGCAGACACAACATGTGGTTAGTTTATGGTATACTGGTTTTCTTTGTCATATATGAATACCCAAAAATAGCTTAAAAAAAGATGAAGCAGTGATGCTAGGAATAATCAAATCACACTGAACTAGAGGCTGGTAGCTATGTGACACTTCTGGAACTGGGTTTGGTCATTTATAATTTGTAAGTGCAAATATTGCTGACTCTGGTAGTCCTTTGTAAAGAGACCAGTTGCTTTTTTTTTGTCACTAAAATAATAATAATAAAGATAGATTTTGAACAGCTGGACCAAAACAGTTTTACCTGGCTCCCAGACACAGGACAATACTACTGAAAGCTGCACTGCAGGCTCACATTTGAATGAGGCTCTATTTTGGGAACAGAACAAACTAATTTCTCATTTTGCCATTTATTAGCCAATTGTGTGAAACCATTTTTCATGTTTTAATTCACTCTGCATTAGCAGGGTGTTCATCTTTCTAACCCTCAGGCCACATCGTGCCTTACTACTTTCACCTCTTCAAAGAAAGAATTGCAAGGGAAATCTACCTCTCCTCTGAAAATGAGGGACACAGAAAAGGCAAGTTCCCACCTCGGTGAGCCTGGATGCTTTGTGTGTGTTGGGAGTTGTGTTTTCTGGGGAAGCACATGCCATTTTTCCTGCCCTCAGCCCCAGTGTACTAACAGAACTCAAGAATTGGAGCCTTTTCTCTCTTCTGCATTATCTGAAAGGAGTGATCATTAATTTCTAATTGTAGTACACACCGTGTAATCCCACTGCTGTCAGGCTGTGCTCTTGCTTACCCATGTGTAACCTCCAGGAGACACTTTATTACTCTTGATGGATGACCCTGGAAGAGCTCATCTTGACTTTCAGATCCTAAGCTGCATTTACAGCCCTGGAAGATGAGAATCTGGAGGAGAAACATTTTGCTAGTAAACAGAGCAAATGAACATACAATAAACCTCTGAGACACAGTAATCCCAGAAACCCATGACACTATTAATAATGGGTCCCTTTCAAAGTGAAGCCACACTTCATGCCCCAAAGCCTCCAGAATTATGTTTGGGTAAACTGCAGACATCACATTCCTTGGAGGGCAATAGCATGTATCTTCCATTTCTCTGATGCAACCTATTTTTTTTCACTTTATCAGAGATGGATATGGTTCCCTTAAGAATCCTCATTTAAGTAGCTTCAATCTTTTTTCCACTTTCCACTTATTGATCTTCTGGGCAGAATGGGCACTCTGGTTAGTGGAAAATTTTAGGGTTTTGCAGCTAGTTTTTACTCTCAGGAGGGATTGTAGAATCACAGAATGGTTTGGGTTGGAAGGGACTTTAAATATCACTGAGTTCTAACTGTCCTGCCACAGGCAGGGACACCTTTCATTAGACCAAGTTGCTTCAAGCCCTGATGGAGGTCTGTGTGCTCAGGTTCCTGGCTTTAATGGCCTATGCAGGGTTTTGAGCTGCTCTGTGGCATCCCTGGAAGTGCTCTAACAGCACTGGGGAGCTGCTCATCTGCAGTGAGTTCTCTCACACTCAGTCTGAGCTTAGAAACCAAATCCCAGCTCAACCACCATGGCTCAGGTTCACAAAGCATGAGGTATTCCCCTCCCCATCCAGGGCTGCACCAGGGATTCAGCACTGCAGAATCCCTGCCAGCATTTGGGGCTGCAGTGCCCACATCCCATTTGAGGGACTGGGGTGGGATCTTCTCCTGCTGCTGAGTCTCCTTCCTGGAGTTTACAGCTGTGACATTGGGCCACTGTTGTATTTGTCAGTTTAGCAGTTTTCAGGGCTTTAATAGACTGTATTTCTGAAAATTTGCCTTCCTGCTCTACAAGTGTTATTGATTATAATGTGTGTTGGATTGCAGCTGGAACAGTAATATACTCATAATGGATTTAATTTTTTTTTTTTTTATTTTTTAACCAGACTTGGAGGTTAAGTGGATACTACATTATTCCATTATTATAACTACAATATTATTTTTCTTTAAGCAGGATTGTTTATTATGCATGCACTGAAGCACAAATGTGGAACAAATGAATCTGATATCAAATTAATGCTGCGATCACGTTTCCCCCCCCTTCCCTCTTTAGTTGCCATAACAATCTGCGATCTTGAAGCAACAATAAAATTAGAATTGCATTAAAGGTGTTTACATCATGTACACTCTGTATCCCATTATTGTTTTTCACTGTAATAAAAGCATTGAGTGTTTGCTTTGGAATAGAACACCGTTACATCTCTTGCCTTGCCACGTCTCACAGTGCTTTTTGCAGCCAAAACTTGTTTGTTTTTTTGTTTTGAGAACACAGATGGTTATTCTGGGCTGGAACTTCTGGAGGAGGGACGATTATGTTTTTTAAGATAATGTTTGTCTTTTACTTGTAGGATGCAATTCCGGATGTGCTACCTTGGGTTTTCAGAACTTCAAAGAATTGCATCTCTGTTTTTAAATGTGTGGCAAATCTCCACCCTGATGGTTGTGGAAAGTACATCTTCTAGTGGAAAGTGCATCTTCTAGCTCTTTGCCTTACTGACAAAAAGCAAATTAAAGGAAGAAGGTTTTGTCAGCATGTACGTGTGTGTGGTCACGTGCATGCGCACCAATGTGCGTATGAATTAACTTCCCCTCCTCACAACTGCACAAGCTTCTGCCCCTGGGGACAGGATGAAAGTAAAAACATGACAGATGTTAGTCATATTGCCTGGTGCATGACTTTAAAGTGCTCTGATAGTTCAGCTATGAGCATTATGGAAAAATATTTATGGAATAAAGAGGCTGTTATTGCAGGATCTCGGCTGTGCTGGGCATCACGGAGCCCCTTTTCTGCTGCTCCTATCCAGTCTGGCACGTTATTCCTTGCTGTGACATCTTTCTGTGTAGCTTTTGTAGATAATCCTTGTGATAAAGCTTCCTTCAAAAAAATGGAAGTTTTTAATTTTTAAATACATAATATGATCACCGTATGCTGAGACTGGACTGGAACAGAAATGCCATGAGAAGATTTTCCTTCTCCACTCCCTAAGCTTGCTGTTCTCAGATGCAAACCACCTTTTGATTATTTCTTTTTTTTTTGGCAAGTTTAGCCTTTCTTAGGAGCACAGGATCCATCTATTTATGAGCATTGTATGTGATTATTTACCTGATTAATCTGAGTATAAGATGTTCAGCAGCCAGCTAATTCTAAAGCCTTTCCTACTGGCACTAACACACCTTTGAATTCTTTATTTCAGATTCTGTACTACACTGAGGAGAATTCCTACACTGGGCACAGGGATTTGGGGGGTAAGGGGGCAGATAAAAGAAAATAAAATGCCATGTAGGCTGAGAGATGAATGTAGTTAGCTGTCATAAATCTCTGCAGACAAGATCCTTCCAGAGCTGGATTCATCTGGTGATCCCCTCACTGTCTCCAGTCCTAAAGATCAAAGAGTGGTGGATTAAGTAACATGTATTCTGCAGTGATGTGCTGCTGTTTGCAGTGATGTGCTGCTGGGGATTAGCGAGGTAGGAATAACCTAAATAAAAGATCACAGCACCACAGAGCAATTCTGACTGGAAAGGACTTTGTGAGGTCCTAGTTCAGCGTGCTGGGCTGACTTTCCTCTTAGCTCAGGTTGCTTCAGGGCCATGCCTAGCTGAATTTTGAATGGCTGCAAGGTCAGGGACCTCACCTCCTCTCATGACTCCCATTCCAGAGCTTAACTCCTTTCATGGTGAACTTTTCCTTCCCTGTATCTAACTGGAAGTGCCCTTCCTGCAAATTCTCGTGCCTGTCCTGTCCATGTATCTTTTTGTCCTTGTAAGCTCCTGAGGAACATCTGTCTCTTTGGGTTGTTGAACACAGCTGTAAGATCCCATCCTCCCCCACTTCCCCTGAAGTTGTCTCTCCTTCAGGATGAACAAACTCTGTCTCAGTATCACATTATGTGCTCTGGCTCCCTCAGCATCTTGGACAACAACCAAACTGGACGCACTCCAGCCAGCTGACCCCTCTCTTGGTGGCCCAAAACTGGCCTCAGGGCTCCAGATGTGATCTCACAAGTACCATATAAAAGTGAGCAATCAGTTTCCCTGACCCACTTCTGGAGCAAAGATGTTCTGGCATACCATGGCTCCTAATACTGCAGAGCCTTTTGAACCTGGTGCCAGCTCTCAGTGCCAGTGACCTGTACCAATGACAGCCTCAGGCCTGTCCCCACTGCGTAAAGCACACACTGATCTGGGAAAAAAAATCATTAATTGTTTCAAAAGAATCCAAAGACTAAGTGATGCTGTGTGTGGGCTTTCACTGTTTTCTGTGGCCTGTCAGGATCAGGGCTAAGGACTTCCCAGGTGGCTGGGAGTCTCCAGCTGCCAGTGACTTTTCTTGGTCTCTTTTGGTGATGGTCCCTATGACCATGCTCATTGACTGCAGGAGCTGCTGCCAGGGTAACTCAGCAGAAGCACTTGGCTGCCATGGTGACTCTGGACCAGTCATTACTTCTAGGTTCTGGAAATAATATTGGAACAGTTCTCCCTTATGTTCCTAACCAGGTTTTTCACCCTCAGGCATCTTCTCATCTCTTGTCCTGGGGCTCTGCCCTCACCCTCTGCATCATGTTGTAAAGATAAAACAGAAACAGTCTGAAATAGGAATGAGGGTCCTGCCCCACTAATGTTTAAGGGCCATGAAGCATCCCATGGAAAGCCTAAGTGAAGCTGCTGATCAATGTTCACTCTGGCTGCTGTGCTCAGGCAGGATATGAACCAGTCTGCCTCAGACTGGAGAGACTGCTCAGTCTCCCTCCCCTTGGCAAGGGGAAGGGAAATGGGTGGGCTTTGCTGTGGGCACTGGTGTAGTAGTGTGGCCAAGAGAACTACTTTTAATTTTCATTAAAGTGGCTGCTCAAATGTCTTTACAGATGTTGTTCTCAAGCCTTTCTTGGTATTGGTACCAGTGATGAGGAAGAGCCAGCTGGGGCTGGAAAAGGAGAGAGGAGGGCAGAAGATGCCCTGTGCTGGCCCTTGGTTTGTGACCACACAGAGAATGTGCTCGTGCTGTGTGGCACAACAGAGGCACCTCCACGTGTGACATGGTGCAGCCCTGCCAGTGTCACTCTGTGTCCAAGAAAAATCTCATTGGCCTTTCTTTGGAGAATGGAGATCCTTGCAGATGTCCCTATATTGTCTCCAAGGCCTGAAATTTTGTTCTTGCATGAAGATCCAGCTCTTTGGAGGCAGTGTGCTGGGTCACCTTGCCATCTCCCAGGCAAGATGAGTGTGACTATCAAACCTTTGAGCTTCCACATTTTAGAGCAAATGCTTTATATCATGAGCATTTACCTTTTTGAGAAATCACACAAAGCCCACACTGACTACTTGCTTACTTTGTTCTTCTGATAACCCAAACCACAAGGTTTGATGCAACATTTCAACATACTCAGAGCTGTATATGTGCCTTCCTTTGGGTGACCTAGAGCTACACAGAGCAGCTCAGAGGGTACTCCAGTGATTTGTAACATGCTTTCTAGTTGAGGGCATGTATTTATTATGGTACAACAAATGAATGATTAATAGTTGCCATAGTGATAATGAGAACTTGAAGCCTTTGAGCACTACAGAGTCAAATGCAAGCCTTGGCACATCTTTGCTGCAAAGCATTCATGGTGGGGTCTTGAAAATGGAAGCTCAGGAACCAGCATCACTTAGTAACACTGACATTCTATGGAGAAAAATATTAAAAAAGTATAATATGTTTATTGAGAAATGCAAAAAAAACCAAACAAAAAAGGGAAAGACTCAGTTCAGGTTTTTCACTGTAATAAGACATTGAATGTTTTCATAGAATCTTCTTTTTCTATTTTTTTTTAATTCAGTTGGAAGCTGCTGCTTTTTACTGTTAAACTTCCCTATCTTCTTTTCCCTGGCACAACTTTGCTCACTGAAGTGTTACATGGACAAAATCTCTGCTTTCCAAGATCCTGACAAAGCTTCTCTTTAATTCTAGGCGTATAATAATTTCTCCAAAAATTTACTCACCAGCCACCAATAAGAAATTTTTTCAGGGATACAGATTTTCTCCCACCATTATCTCTTGATATTCTGTGAAGGAAAGTGGCATTCAGACATCCGTGGGACACTGAGGTGTGTGAGGAGCTGCTGAAGATTACAGCTGTTTGTTCAAGCTCAGGTTGGCCACAAAGCCCTTCTGCATTGAACAGCTTGTGCTGCACAGTGCAGTGGCCAAAGAGGAGCTTGTTAGTGATGGCAGCTCGTGAAGCTAGCCCTGGTGATGTGCTCTGGCAGGCTCAAAGTGCTTCTCTAAAAATGGCAGTGTGCAGGAGGAGCTTTGGCTTGGTTATCCCCCACTGGGTCCTGCCACTTTGCTGTAACATTTAGCCTGGAAGTGAAGGATCACCAGAAGTATAAATAAAATGTTGAGGGTCAGTGTGGCAAAGCCCTCTGCTTCTACAGGATGCCTTCTGAAATCATCTCCGAATCAGACTTTCATAACCCACAGGGAAAAATAGAGAGCACATTTGGTGGCCATTAGCTACTACAATAATTAATTGAGAGCGAAGGATTCTGAAACCAGTACAAGAACTAATTAAATGAGATGGAAGGATTCTGAAACCACTGAGACACACAGAAGGTTTGTTTGGCTTGCTGGTACACTGAGAAATTCCAGCTGAGGATCTGGAAGATGAGTCAACTGATATATCCAGGAGGTCAGACAAAGAGCAAGGCAGGAGTTATTGTGCCAAGCTAAAGAACATGCACAATCTTACTTGGCATCCATATGCAGCCATTACCCTCTGAGACAAAGGAAAAATGGTGAGAAACCTTCTCCTTGTGTCACTTCTGCATCTCTCCCCTCTCTCTGGGGCTTTTCCAGCTCTGAAGCATCAGGATTCTGTGCTGTAAAACTGAGGTAAAATTGTTTTCCTTGCTCCCTCAGCCTATGGTTGTGGGAATGTGAAGTTGCTGTCAGCTCTTTGGAGTAGTGGAATTTTGAAGACACATTCCATGCCTGGAGATACCAGCCAGTCCTCACTCAACAGCAGTAAATTAGAGAAAAAAGAACGTGCAGTGTGAAAATTGAGGGACAACAAAGAGAAGTAATTTTGGTGTTGCCAGCAAGTAGCAAAGCATTAATTATTAGCCAATACTGCTCTGCATGCCAGCGCAGAGTGGAGATTCAGTGTCAGCAGGCAGCTCCCATCAGCTGACACAGGCATCAGGCACCCAAACAGCTTCAAGACCTGTGAGTCTCTGTCACCAGCTATTGCCATACACCTGCCTTTACCTGGCCAAAAACCTGAGGGTTGCCCCAGTGTTGGCACAGCCTCAGTCACTGTGACCTGATGAGACCCACGTGTGTAGAAGCCGGATCTGCAGCCCACGTGTGCTCCACAGGTGGATTGTGATGTTGTCTCTGCCACGTGAGATGATCTTGTGCTCTGCCTTTCTAATTAGTCACTCAGACGTGCAGGAAGGGATGTTTGTAGTGGTAAAATATCATGCTGTACGTGAGACAGTTCTCCTCTAATGATGGGTTTCTCCCAAACCAACATTTGGTCACTCACAGTTCCCTTGGGTAGCCCACAGCCTATCCTGCTGTAGGGACAACTTCATCTGCAGCCACGGTGGGCCAAGGTTGGATATTAAGAAAAATTTCTTCACTGAAAGAGTGGTTAAACACTGGAAGAGGTTTTCCAGGGAAAGTGGGGAGGTCACCATCCCTGGACATGTTAAAAAACCGAGTAGTTTGTCCCTTCACAATATGCTTTGGTGGGCATGGTGGTATTCAGTTGAAGGTTGGACATGGCAATCTTGGAGGTCTTTTCCCACCTTAATGATTCTACAGTTTTATGAAAATAATCCTAACACACATGAATAATAAGTTTGCATGCTATTCCTGAGCTGTAAAATTTTTCAAAAAAATGCAAAATGACCACTTCAGTGAGAAGGTTTTTGTACAAATTTTTGTTCAATTAGCACAACTTGATTTATTGCTGGCTGAACCCTCAAACAGCCTGTAATTACAGACACACAACTGCAAAGTAGGAAGATTATGAAGGTTAAACATATCAAGTCTTTGCATGAGAAGGAAGTGATCAATGAGAAAAAAAAAAAAAAAAAAAGGAGAGTTAATGAGAGATAAAAGGATTCAAGAGTGTGGCAGATCAGTTTGTGCTAGGACACTCTGTAATGAAAGAAGACAGCCCAGCAAATGAAAGCAGAAAACCTTGATTTTTCTCAGAGTGCCATTAGAAACTTAGATGGAGTCTTCACAAATAAATCTCATTTTAAGGGCTAGTGCTCTTTCTTTTCTTTCCCAAATTTACCTGCTGTGTTAATGCAGTGTCCTCTCACATTCATTGTTGAAAATTAATTACTTGAGTAATAAGGAGATATAAAAAAACTCTTCAAACAGGTTATAAAAGGAGTTGTTTGCGCTGAAGGGAAGTTGCCCGCTGCATTTTAAGTTTGCAGCATGAATAAATCTCTTTGTGTTCTCATTTCAGTGCTTTCTCACACACTGTGTCCCACCGTTGTGCCTAGAAGGGATAGACAAATGTAGTCTTTTGGGCTGGCTAGCCTTGTCCCAGAAGGATTCCTTGTAAAGACCATTTTCTGCTCTTTGCAATCTTAAATCCCATGGGAGGAGAAACTTCCTGTGCTGCCTCAGAGGCAGGCTTGCCCTCTATTACATTTCACTTTAAGGAAATATTTTCCTGATCTTCAGCCTTTATGTCTCTCTTGCTTAATTCCTTCCCAGTGCACCTAGTTAGATTCCATTGTACAATTCTAAATAATTAATCACCTCCTTCATTCACTTCAAACACTTGTTGAATACAGAGCAGAGACCAAGAATTCCTCATAGAAAGAAAAGGAATGGGAACTAGATGAGAGAGGACCAGTTGAGAGGCAAGGAATGGAGAAAGAACAGTGCTCCGAGCATAAAATCCAAGCTGCTGGTAAAAGGGATACAGGAGAGCTGCAGTGCCCCGTGGCTGATTCATGCTGCTTACTTTTGCATATTAATTTGGGAAGGCATAACACAGCCCCTCCTGGGGTCTTGAAGTGCTTTGCTCAGAAGAAGGTGCCTTTGATGCCTGTCAGTCTGAAAGAGCAGCAGTGCACAGGCAGCTCCCCAGGCGTGGCTGGGCAAGCCAACATGAAATATGGGTGGTAGTGAGTGCACCATGAACACAAAAACCCTGCAGCCACCTGGGTGCCCAAAAAGCCTTCAGCAGGTGAAAGCTGCCCAGGTCAAGGCAGTCCTGCATATGCAGAACTTCCAGCACACTGATGGCAATGCTCCTCACAAACTTGCTTTCCCAAGGACACCAGGGGATTTTGCTGTACAAAATCCAGTTTGAAGGGTTGGGTTTTGGTGGTAGGTTTTTTTGTCGTGTTGGTTTTTTTTTTTTTAATTGTTATTATTTCCTGATCTTGAAAGCTGAAGATCACAAATTTCTAGGCAAGCTCTGAAGTGCATTCCTAGGGCACACGTGCTCCTTATCTGCAGAAGAAATGTCCCAGAGCACTGTGTGCATCCCAGCCAGGATGCTAAAGCCAGGTCTCTGCACCAGGAAACCTTCCTCACCCTCCTTCAGCAGAGAACAAACATTTTCTTCCAGTGCATAACTGGTCAGGCTGGGGTCTGCCCTGCATGTGGTGATGCCTCTCCACCATTCCCAGTGTACAGGGATGCTCAAACCACCAAGAACTTCAGTAAACTGAGCCCGAGGGCTGGCCACACTAAAGCTCTAAGGTCTCAGTAGACATTTTGGCACCAACCCCCCTGGGCTGAACTCCACAGCCCTGGGACTGTAGGAATATTTCTGTAGGTAAATATTAGGTGGGAATATTTTTATTTTGACAAAGAATTGAAGGGCAAATAGAGTGGTGGCCAACTGTTGACAGAACACAGTAAGGCTAAAGGAGCCAAAGAAAATGAGTCTGCAGGAGAAGGGGGCACTCTGATCCCTCCTATTAATCCTGTTTGCCCTCCATGCAAAGCCAGGTTGGTGTTGTTTCGGTGTTGTTTCTGTGAGTTGTGAACTTTTCATTTATTCACACCTGGGAACATGACCTCTCATCCAGGAGCTCTGTTCCTCCAGGAGTGAATTTATGGCTGGCATATGTTCCTGCAAGAGGCACAGCAGGTGATTTATGGCAAAGAAATTACGTTCTGACCCAGTGACAAGCTGAGATGCTGAAGATATGAACAATCAGGCTGTGGCACAACCATGGATTCAATTTCAGTAGTTGTGGTAGCACTTACACTGCCCAGCCCACCCCCAGCCCCACTGCTGGTGTTCAGAAGTTGGCTGCAGCTGTAACTCTTGTACAGGAAGCAGGAGCACTAAATTAGAGAGGTGCATGGGCTGGGATGGGACTGTGCTAGGGTTTTCTTTCTTTTGGAAAGTATATTTTTGGCATAAAGAAAGGCTGTTTAGTAAGCAAGCATTCCCAGTCATGCAGAAGGTGCTTGGAAGGGGACAAGCAAGAGGGCTGTCTCTCACATGGGAATTTGTGATAGCATTAACTGTGTAAGGCCCATTAAGATGACCATGGGATCCACTAGCTTGGCAAAATGGTGTTTGCAAAAAAAAAAAAAAATTAACTGACAGTACATCTGCCTATGGCAACCCAATTTTCTAGGCTTGTATGACCATTATTTAGAACAGAAACCTGGGATGTGGAAAGGAGAGGAGAAAGAGTCCTCTATGACCTCTGACTCCTGCACATATACTGGTCAAGGACTTTGCACTTTCTGGTCAGCATGTTCTCAGTCCCTGGCTGAATGATGCTGTTGCTATTTCCCCTTTCCCCTCCCATATATTTACTAGAAACCCAAGGTTTGCTGAGGGTGTGTTGGAGAAAGGTAAATTGCAAAAAAATCTGGGATCAGGACAGGAGAGCAGGAAGCCCAAAACGTTGTGCCACAAGTTGTGTTCATGCCCGTGGAAGGGAAGAATATTTTCAACTCACTGCAGCAGACTGACACTGGCTGGCAAGGGAATTGGGTGGGTGGGTGTGTTCCTGTCATTTGCAAGCGACAGGATCCTTGACAAGGATCTTGGCCATCCTGGCAGTGCTGCAGCCACAGCTCTGTCACTGTTGTGGACGTCCACAAGCACTGGTAGGTTTTAGGACCACTGAATATTGCCTGAGTGTGTTGCACAGCAGGGTGGTGAGCAGATATTCCAGTTCTGATGCCCAGGGGTGCTCAGAATAGGTTGTGTGAGTAGTTACGTGTGCTTGCTAGAGAACTACCTGTTTCCTTTATTGGCTCCTCCTGGAATCTCCTTGTTTTTATTTTATTTTATTTTCATTTTAAAGTAAAGGGAGAGGGGAATAGTATCATAACGCAGTGCCTGTCTCCTCAGCCTTGAGTTGCCTTAGATTCACCCACATCTAGAAGGAGAAATGGAACCAAAGGCAAGTGCAACATTGATTTTTCACACCACTCATGTCCCATCCTGTGAAATTTGCAAATGACACAAAATATTTGAGGGATGACCAAGGATGGGGCTGTCATTCAGAGCAAGCTCAGCAGGCTGGAGGAGAGGGCCAGCAGGAAATGTGTGAAATTCAAGAAGGACAAATGCAGAGACCCACACCCAGCAGGGAAGAGGGGCTTGCAGTGGTGAAGGCTGTGAATGGGCAGGCTGGGGAGGAACTCTGCTGGAAGGGATGTGGGGTGGGTGTGTGTGTCCTGATGGAAGGTCACCACAAGCCAGCAGTGAGCCCTGGCAGCAAACCAAGCCAACAGCTTCAGCTGCATGGAGAGCGGCAGAGCCAGGACAGTGTGGGGAGTTATCACCCTCTCATCCCCCAAAAAAACTACCTACATGTGCTATACCATGTCTAGGTACTGCATCCACTTGGTGCCTCCAGTACATCCCAGTAATGGACAGACTGGAGGGAATTCAGCAGGGGGCTGCCAGCATGGCTCAAGCTGTCCCCTGCCAGCAGAGGCTGAGGGAGCTGGGCTTGTTCAGCCTGGAGCAGAAACAGCTTGAGGGCACCTAAGAGTGCCACACTGCCCTGGAGTCCTTGGGGAACTTCTCAGGACATTTTAGCAGGGCTTTTTGCAATGGCATCTGGCAGGTGTGAGAGGAAAGGTCATGAATTGCAACACTAGAGGTATCAGGAAAGACATCTTCACCACGAGGGCAGTCAAGCAGAGCAACAAATTGCCCAGTGAGTCTGTGAAGTTTTCTGCTTTTTATTTTATTATTCTTTTGAACAAGAGGATACACAGCTTAGAGATGTGGGATGCTAAAGTGTGTGGCATGATTACACCAGGATCAGAGACTCAAGTGTCACTAATTATTTGATACTTTTGCCACATCCACAAGAAATGTAAGCAATCATTTCCTAGGGATCCTCAAGGCCAAAAGCTGAATAGGATGAAACTAATGCCAGAGGTGCTCTATAGATCACGTAAGTACAAGTCCTCAGGGGTCTGGCTTTCCTGTCAGAGGGATATTCTGCATACATCTATCCCCTAAAAAGCAGTTCCAGTGCAGCTGGTGTTTTTATTGGTATGGTTCAATTCCCACTTAGGGCCTATGGGACATCACCTGGGGCTCATTTGTTAACAATAGGATTCACTGTATTTCACCTTCAACTGTCTACAAATTAGACCCCTAGAGCTCAATTTTTCTTTAATAAATGCAGGAATCAATGCCATTTGAGTTGCCTGGGAGTATCCAACATGGCCCAGGTTTAGCAAAGTGAATATAGGCCTTAAAGTGGGATTCAGCTCACAGATTCATTCTTCTAAGCTTAGGGATCCTTAGCTGAGTATCTGGATGCACCAGACTTCTACACCTTTAGTATTTAGACCCCTTGAAATGGCCTAGGAGAGCTGGAGGTCATAAATGCCCTATTCATCTTGCATCATGTCTGCAAGCCTCTGGCATCACAGAATTATTCTGGTTGAGAAAGACCTTTAAGATCATCAAGTACAGCCATCAACCCACCACTGCCCTTCTTTGCAGGGGCTGCAGTTCAGCAGTCAGCAGGGTATCCTTGGGAACTGGGGGCACTACTTGAAGTCTCTACTGAGAAAACTTCCTTTTGCTTCTGTTGTCTCTTATAGTCTCTGAAAGTCAGCAACACCTCCAGACAGCTCCCTCACTGCCTGATCTTTAAGCACACTCCTTCATGGGGGAAAAATGCAGGATGCATTTTGTTACCCTGACTGGTGGAGATGGCTACAGGGTAAAGCAGCAGCTCAGGTCTGCTGGGCTGAGGTTCCTGAGCAGATGCATTGGTAACTCAACAGCTCTGTGGGATCACCATGGCCTGACCCAGCACCTGTGCTGCTGCATAGAACAGTACAGCACCTTCCTCTGTTACTGCTGCTGCACCACCAGGCCTCTTTGGTTAAGGTTTCTTCTGATTTCCAAATCACCTCTCTTCTCTCTTAGGCCCCAGGTATCCTCAGGTGGCACTGACTCTTCTCTGCTGCCTCCTTCAAAGCCACAGGGCTTGAACTCACTCACATGTGCACCAATGAAAGCAGCTGTGTCTCTTCAGAGAAGGATGGTGAATGAAAGGGTATTTTTACCTTCACACATGCTTCCTACTGATCTTTAAATAATATATCACATATAAACAAATATTCACTGCTTCCACACTAAATGGACAGCTCTACCTGGATGAGGAGGCAGGACTCAACTACAAAAATTTCTTTAGGTGTGGTTTATTTTATTGTTGAGCTTAGGCTTTTTGGAGATGGGAAAACTTCTAGTTATGCTGCAAAAAGAGAGGTAATATCTGAAATTCTCCTCTTTTACATATACAAATGGCAGGAGAAGAATAAAAGTGTTTCTGTCTAACTCTGTAAGAGTCTACTTAGCTACCATTTTGTTAAAGATGTGGTAGCCCCAGGTGGCTGAGGCTGAGAATAGAACAGAGAACTCTGATCCATTGACATGGACCCTTAGGCATATTTGAGCACACCAGCAGAATCCCAGATGGGATGGGAAATGTGACATTCCCATGTACTGATAAAAGACAGGAAGGATGGCCCAGCCCATGGTTGGCTAGTTTGACATTAATTTGGCAAAATAATGGACATATTGATATGGGTATAAACACATTAAAGATGAGATAAACAATTAATGCCAATCAACATGTTTTTAAGGGAGGAAGGGTTGTCAAACTGGATTTCATTCTTTGATGTGATTGTAGGTTTTGGCCGATAAAAGTAATTGCAAAGATGAAATATATTCTGACTTTTGTATGTTTGACAGCACAACAGATTCTGATTTAAAAATTAGCATTCTACCCTATCAGTACAAGGCACATAAAATAGATTAAGAATGGGCTGACATGTCAACAAAGAAGCTGTCAAAGGAGACTCACTGTAGGAGAGTGTTTTTTTTAGAGGGGGTCTGAATGCTGTCGAATATTTTCAATAATGACTTGGAAGTAAATACCAAAACTGCTGATAACATTGGAAAATGTTGGAGGTGACGAGGATTTATACAGAAATGCTCTCAGTGTGGTTGTAAGGAGGCTTTCAAGTGGAAGAACAGGCAAGCAGACCATACACACAGGAACCTGGAGCACAATGCATCCCAGAGGGATTTCAGCATCCTCAAGGAGCAGCCCCAAATAATTCTGCTAATGTGATATTTTGTGGCTTTTGCATGTTATTTTTAGAGGGGTTGATGCCATCCCTGGCTGTGTCATTCAGAGGAGTAGAGTATGGATGGAATTTTACATTTCTGCATATTGCCCCACTTGATGTTGAAATAATGTATCTGGTCCTGGCGACCCAAATTTAGAAAGAATGTTGGGGGAAAAAAGAAAAAAGTTGCACAAATAAAGCATGCATATTATTCAGAGACTAAAACCCACTATTGTGTACGGATGCTTCTAGAGCATGATGGATTTGTTTTATGAACAAGGGATGAAAAGCAACTTGAGACCTGCTTATGAGTGCCTTTGGGGGGAATGGCAGATGCAGAAGGGCTCTTTAATGTAGCAGAACTGAGCAAAGCCAAAACCTACAGAGAAAACATCTGCAGCAGCACGGGCAGGGATTCAGTAGATCATGCACCTCTGGGAAGTGGTAGACTTTTGCCCCAGCTCTTCAGATTAAGGTTGAAATATTTTGGTTGTGTATTTGTTGATCAAACACGGGGTGAGGGAGAAAATGTTGACCTATATGTGGAAGCTGAGACTTTGTTGTTTATTGGTCTAGAGAGCTGGAGTAGCTCTCTGCTGAAAGCCACGGTGCTGTGAGGCTGGCAGCTGAAGGAGATGATGGACCCACCAGTTTCTTTCCTACAGGGCTTCATGCTCTTCCTCCTGTCCCTTTCCAAACTCCCTCCCTCCCCTCTGTGTCCCCATCCTCAGGCACTACACAACACTCACAGTGAAATTTCTCAAGCTGTTGGTCAGATGGACAGTAGATAATGCTGAAAATTTCACTTGGTGTGTTCTCAGGCAGGTTTTCAGAAGGGAAAACGCCAGCAAAAGTTTGTGCCAGAAGTCAGCCCACTTTCCAAACTGACACTGTCTCCTTTTGCTGCAACTCAGGAATTTATGCATGTCCTGTGAGCGAGATGTCCCCAGAGCAGCCGGGGAGGCTGGGACATCACTCCCTGAAGTGCAGTCTTGAGGCAACAAGGCTCCAAGATTCAAATGCTCCTTTGTTTATGAAATAAAGTCCACCAGATCTATTGCCAATTGTTTATGCTAAAGAGCACACTCCCATTAATGCTAATGGTGCTTTGGAGCATAAATCCTTGCTAATTGATATAGGAATGTATCCCAGAAGAGTTTACTTTGCTGCTGATTTAGCTGATAGATATAAATGTGTGAGAGGGAAATATTAGCATTCATGTAAAACAATTAGGTTATCAACAGGGGCAAATGATTCAGAAAATGACTGCAACTTTCCAGTTCCCTTTAATGGAGAAAAAAAAAAAAAAGAAAGTCTGCTAATGAGGAAAATCAGAGGGAATACAAATACGAGCTAATCATTGTGATTATTTAATATTTGTGTTACATCAGCAGCCCTTGAAAAGCAGGGCAGGGTTCCCACCTGAGCACTGTACTGATGTGGGATGGACAGGACCATCCTGCTGCTCACCAAGGCAAATCTTCCCTGTGACCTCTCTGCTGGAGCAGTGTTTTTGGCTTACAAGGCTGGTGCACCTGGCCACTGGATGTTGAGCTCAGTAACATTTACTAAAGATGCATGAATAGAAGGATACAAGCAGCAGATAGATTTCCACAATTTAATTTTTTTTTTTCAGATAATATAATGGCATATGAAAAGTGAGGCAGTAATGCAGTTCAAAAGAAAAAAAGAAAGCAACCCCTCTCCCTCCCCTCCCCTCATTCTCCTGGATCTTTCTGCCAAAGGTTGACATTATTGAAAGTTTGATAAATACAAGAATTATGGCCATTTCTATAAAATCAGATTGTTTAAAATCTACAATTTCGTGGCAAATATACAGCCATTGAAGGAATAATTTTTTTCAGTGTACTCAACAATTTTACCTATTCAATTCCCATTTAATTCACGGGTTTTGATGTGATTTTTTTTTTTTTTTTAAGAGAAGGCTCAATACAGGAAACATACAGTAAGCCATGGATCTTCCCCAAAAAGATGCTTTAACCTCCAGGGTTGAATCTGTGGAATTTTGAGTATATGAGTTTTCATTTATTAATTCAAAACCTATCTAGAATCAGGAGGAAAAAAAAGCCATATACCAAAAAGTACAGTATTGTATTGTTTTATAGCATTTTCTGATTCACATTTTTTAGCTATTTTTTAATTTTAGTGCAAAACCAAACACGTTTGCTTCTACAAATACAGAAAGACCAAAATTTCTGCATCTTAGAATCTTTTGCTGCAAGTCACTGAATGGCAAGACTTTTTCTCCCCACAGATTTCAGTAAGCCTAATTTTCAAAATCTCCATTATTAATGAAATATCAATGAATTAATTAACATTTGCCTGGGCATGGTTAAAGACCATATACCCAGGAAGATTTAATATAACAAAAAGCGCCCAATCCTAGAAACATTTTTTTGTTCCATTTAATGCTCATAAAATTTTACAGACAACGGAATCCTTTCTTAAGCTTTATTTAAGAAATCGAATACTATTATAGTTCAATATATATAAGACACATCCAGTATTGTGTTCCTGATAGCAAGTGCATAGATTTTGTTAAGATATCATTTTTATATTTAAATTTTTTTTTTATTTGTTACTCAGTAGCACGTTTCATGATCACACGAAGGGATATTCCCAGTGATTTTACTAAGAGCATGAGAGAAAAAACAGAACACAGCAAAGTAGTGAAACTACAACAGAGATGAGGAACAAAAACGATCAGGCAAACTATCAGTACAGTCGATTCCTGATAAGTGAATAATCTGATTGCTTGGTCACAATGCTTTATTCACTTATCAGGAATGATTCACACTACATTTTGTTAAACTGTTTTCCTTAGCCTAATATCTAAGAGTCACACTGGGCAAAGGCACACACACTCTGGCAGGCTATTCTTTAATCAGTGAGTCTTGTGACAGTTTGGTAATTTCCCATGGCGATACACATATAGCTAACAAAGAAGACATTTTGCTAACACTGCAAGGTGCCTTACATAATTGAAATTAAAAGCATGTGTTTAAAAGCAGGACAAACTGTTCAGCTGCATTGCTTTAAGGAACTCATTTTTCCCCCGTTGTTGAAATTAAAAAAAAAAAAAAAGAAAAGAAAGAAAGAAAACCCTGTATCTTTCAGCCCTGAGTATTTAAAAGAAACCTAACTGCAGTATAAGTCTTTTTTTTCAGTTGTATTTTTGGAAGAAAAGACCCTTCACAAAGCTCTAGTTTCTTTTCTAAGACCAAGTTTGGAGGTAAAAGAGAGAAAAGAAAAAAAAAGAAAACATCCACAGCAAGCTAAAAAACCCCAGAGAGCAATTCTGATTTATCCATCATGCAAGTCAAGACTTAACTGAATCCACTGGTGTCAAAATTACCCAAATCGAGATCATAAACTCTAGAGGTGTTAAAGACCCAGGATATAGTCTGGCCATCGGAGTCTGCTTTCCTGCCTGGGCTGTCTGCTACAGGCTCCTGTGGTTTTAGGTTAAACCTAGAGCTGCTTGGACCCCTGACCTCTGATTACAGACCCTGCGGGAAGGCACTGGAGCTCACTGGGGGCTCCAGACTCATCACTTGTTTGCTTCTCATGGAAACAGAAAAGCGAAAAAAAAGGAGGAAAAAAAAAAAATCAGAAAAATAGATTGAGTAGTAACAACCAGGCCAACTCACAAGCCACCAGAAAATTTCAAAAGTCTTCCAAAGGCGGGAACCAACGTTGCTGCTGACACCACACGGATACACCCAGTGCGCCAGGACCTCGTTAGACGGTGTTGATGGGGGTGTGTGTGTGTGTGAGCCAAAGCCAGAGCGCCAGAAAGACCAGGGGAGAGGAGACAAGAGGGAGGAGTGTCGTTTGGGTCTCATAAGAGCACTTTTAAGTGGTCTTCGATTCCTGAGCATCACAGAAAGTGGGACAAAGGAAAGGGACGGGGGCGTATGGCTTGAATTCCAGAGAGCACTCACCAGTGCTTCTCTCTCCTCCTTGGGTTTGGTTTGGTTGGTTTTGTTTTGTTTTGTTTTGTTTCCCCCCCTCTCCAAATTGTAAGGTTTGTATCTGCGATCAGAGGAGAGAAGAGACTTTCTGTAAATCAGAACAACATAAGAGTTTTCTTTTGCAGCTTTTATTTCATCGTGGTAGATACCAGTTGGGGGAGAGCAGAGAGAATCTTGTGAGGAGGAAAAATATATAGGAAAGAATAAAAAAGCTAAGAGCCAAGTGTAAAAAATAATGAGAAAAAAAGTGCTATGGTATTTCTTTAGTCCCTTTTGAGGTTTGTGTAATACTATCAGCCAATGCTGAAAATTATCTGCTTTTAAGCCCACAGCAAAAGTATCATCCATTGGAACAATGGAGGATCTTTTTTCCATCATTTATTTCTCCTGGTTTTTTATTTTTTAATTTTATTTTTTTACTTCCACTGGCTTTAGTAGAAAGTCTTCCTGTGCTCACTTGGATTTTGTTATATTTTTAAAAGTATTATATGTACAATTGCACATAACAAGCTTGATCACCTGGTAAGATTTTGCAGGCTGTCCCAGACCTAGTTAAGACATGATTTGTTTCTAGGGAGAGTTTGACTAACACCATATGCCATCAGATTATTGTGCAGTTTAGAAAAAATCCCAAGGCTATATCCTCCTTTTCTTGAATGTTTCATATGCTTCTGCAACATAGTGGCAGAGTATTTTTTCTTAACAACTAGGAAGGAATTATCTCCATAATCCACATTTTCCAGACTGACATGCCATAAAAAAAAAAAAAAAATCTTTTCAGGTGTCTTCTGTGTTTGTGTGCAGAAGGTTTGCAGTTTGAAGGCTAACAAAAGCTACCTTCAATAGGACTTTGCAGGAAACTCATTTAAAATGCTTCCCGCTCCAAGAGATTATCCAAGTGATAAGGCATGACTAGGGGGAGGAAGAGAGAAAAAAATAAAAAAAAAAATCAAAGAAACCAGAAAATGTCTAAAATGTACAAATCCTCTTTTGCCCCCCAATCAGCTATTCACTTAGGTGGAATCGACTGTATCTTTTGTACACAACCAACAAATAGAGAAAAAAAAAAAAAAAACAGGCACGTGAAACAGTGAGGTGTGCAGATGTATTACCAACACAGAATGACCACCAACAATACAACACACAAAGTAGAGAGACAAGTATTAGGAAAATGGTTTAATATTGGAGACAGAAGCAAAAAACTGCATCACACAATAACATACGTTACAAAAATAAGTCTGACTGTTTCAACTACACGGTTATGTTCACAATGAGGACAGAAGAATCAGAAAAAACTCTGATCTAAACAGCAAAAAAGCAAACCCTAACGTTTTAACTAATACATTTATCCACGCAAAGTGACCGAGTACTCCTAATTCTAATTACCTTATTGTGTAACTGCACGATACAGAATAAAAAGTGAAACTTACCGCTTTTGTTAAGACAAAATTCTAAACACTAGATATAAGCAAAGGGAAAAAAAGAAATCAAGCCAAAGTTTTGAATTCTCAAAACAAAACCAACTCTCTTTCTACGGTCCAGAAATCAAACTTGAAAATCAGTCATGATCGAGGGGGCCCACGAGAGTAAGCCACAAAAATTTCCATTTGTTTTTTAATCTCCAGTATAAAAAGTTCCACTGGTACAAAATGCATAAGTACAATCAAGTTGTAGAAATAGGAAAGCCTTGCTTTTTTTTTTTTTTTGCCTTTTTTTTTGTTCTTTTTTTTTGGCTCAAATTCCATCAAACAACAAAATCCAAATGCATCAATAAAACAGAAACAATACTCAAATGGTCTTACAGTTTCCACTAGATTGCATTAACTTTGGCTTTTCTCAGACAATACTTAAAAACTAGTTTGTAATTCTAAACAAAATGATAGTATTATTAATCTACAAACAACAATTCCCACAGCACGAAAAAAACACAAATACATAGGTTTGTTTTTTTTTTTCTTTTTGTATGACATTATCCAAAAAGGTAATGAAACTACAGGATATTTTTTTCCTTTTGTTAATTAGCACTTAAGATAATAAAAACAGAAACAGTAAAATGATTCCAGAGTAGCACAAGCCAAGGAACTGTAACCCCTATGGTGAAAGAAAGATGAACTTGTTACTCCTTTGAGGACTGCCATTTCATTGCAATTAGCTAATTTGTTTGATAAAGCAACTAGTCTAGTCTTTTGATTAGAATTTTGTAAAGCAATTTCCCTTGTTTTACTTCCTCTCTTATTAGGCCCTTGCACCCTTGCAGCTTTTTCCTTTCATTATTTTGAAAAGAACTGGTAGATAATTTGGCTCCCCGGAGGTGTTTGTTTGGGTTTTTGGTTTTGTATTTAAATTTTATTTTTTATTTTCAAATTTTAATTTTTTATTTTTTCCAGAGATGGACACTTTCCTAAGCAATGACTCATCTCAGTTGCCTGGAAGTACAGAAACATTCCTTGTCTCCCACTGCTATGCCAATGGCCTGTGGAGTAATTCAGGGCAGCCTGGTGTTGAGTTACTCTGCCCAAGGACCAGAGGCATCACCGCTCTAACTGGACTGGAAAACCCACAGGACACACCAGGGCATCTACAAAAACTTTAGAAATTTAGACGGTGGGTACAATGAGAAAAATTAGTGAAACAGTCTCTAAACAATCCAAATGATGATCTCATATTATATATATATATATGTACATATATATAATATAACGTACGTGAGATGATACTTTGAATACGCACAATTGCTGCAAGTAGTACAAAATAGCCCTCAAAGGGTGTAGGAAGGCCCCAGCAGTAGTAAAAATGTGAGAAAAGTATAGATCATTTATTTATAAGTGCATGTGCTATAAGAAGAAAACTTTTTTGCATCACTAGAGGCTAGTCCTTTCCATCCCAGGGCTCTACATAAAGAAGCATTTAATTTGGGGATGAGAGACAAGAGTGCACCAGCTGATGTTGCTCATATAGGGCTTCGTTTTTAATTTTAGGTGGCTTCAGATATAACCAGATAGAACTAGGAGGTGGAAGAAGTTATGGCACTTTATGACCTGTAGCAGGTACTGCTGCTCACACACATTGGATTGGCAATGAATTTGCTGAACCGGTGGCAAAGAACCGAATTTGGTTGTTGGTCACTGTTTGTGCGGTAGGAACGCAACCCAATCAGACTTACAAGGCAGTGAAAAGGGCTACCAGCATCTCTTTTCTGGCTCCTTACAAAGAGCTTCCTCCAGCAAACACCCACATCAGTCACACAGATACTCCCATGGACCATGGGTACGAGTAAAGTCACTCCTCTCTGAACGAGTGTCTGCAGGAGTAAGCCAATATATTGCCGTGACAAATAATGGCAAATAACACCAAACATTACAGTGTATGTAAACTTTATCCATAAAAAGTAGTTTAACTGCAGTGCACACTGAATTTTCACCCAGGAAGATCTAGTGCATCTGATTTAAGCAAAAATTTATTTATTTAAATTACAAAAATATTATTATTCTTTTTTTTTTTTCTCCTCAAGGTTTTCAAATGGTGGATTGACCACTCCTGGCTGGGAGTGGCTCATACAATAGATAATTAAAGAATTGTTTTCTTTTTCTTTTATTTTATTAATACTGAATAGCATATTCCAGCAGCATATTAAAAGCTCTTTAAGAAAAGACAAAATCCCCAAAATCTAAAAAGGAAAACCACAAGTTAATTACGGTTTTAAATAATTTTAGTTATAGATACAGAAGAAATTTAGACAGCAGTAAAATATTTTTGTCCTTCAGATCTGCCCTGTGCATTGTTCTGATTTCAACCATGTATTAAATAAACCACAAAAAACTAAGTATATATATATTTATAGATATAGATATATATATAAAAATAAACAGCAAAATGGTGAATGTATAAAAGGTATTAACACTCAAGACAGCTCTGGGTGGAAAGGGTTAAAAGTTCAAAACTTTCTCACCTTAGAGGTTTCCATACAATATGAAGAAAATACATAGTGAGGTTTGCTTTCACAGCATTGATGTGTGCAGAGTGGTTAAAAAAGTGAAACATGGGCACTTATACAATGTTTTACAAAAAACATCAAAGAGAAATAACAAACAATAACAATTTCAGGCAACAAGACCACAGGATAGCAAGTTAACAAACTTTTTAACCTCTTTTTTTCTTTAAATATTAGGGATTTATACAAAACACATAATAAAATACCCATGTTATCAAATTACTTCACACAAGAAACACACTGAAGCTCTAGGAAGAAAGTACCTTTGGAATTTGGCACTATAGTTTCACTGATTTTTTTTTCTTTAAAAGAAAAACTGATCACATTTTGCTGAACACAAACACACCTAAATTGTTCACAATAAAAAAATGACATCAATGCGTCACAAGCCAACACAAACTTATTCTGGAATATTTTTTCATTTTCACATGAAATTTTTTTTTTAAGCAAACTACTTTTTTTTTTTGTGTTTTTTTTTGAATCTTCTTTTTGTTCTTGTTGTTCAAGTAAACCAATTTTAAACTTGTCTTTTTATAAACATAGAACACTTAAGACCATAAGACTCATGATGAAACCACAACTTAATTCACAGAAGCACCAACGTAACACATTTTACAGTAACCTTTCTTCTGTACATTGAAACAGTATAAAATATAGGTAATTTCATGTGCATTAAACCATGGATTGTCTAACTGTGAGTCAGTTCAGCAAAAGGTGACACAAGTAGGTAGCATTTGCCCTAAAACAGGGTAAATATTTTCTTATACTAATCTACAAAAAGTGGTTCTATATATATACTTTAATGAGAAAGTGAGCCACCTAAAATGGCCTTATCAAAAAACTTTACACTGCCTGAAAAATGTAAAAACTATTACAGACCTCTAGAGACTTAAAATCAGACAGTTTTATTTCTCAAACTGTTTTGGAAGTAGTCTGTTAGAAACCAACATTCTGTGCCTCTGGACACATATTGCTATTGTCACCAGTGACCAGGCAGAATGCCAATCCCTGTATAATACTTTCAAGTCTGTTTTTTTTTTTTATTTTTTTTTTTACGAAATGAAGAAAAACAAAACCAAAAATCAACCAAGAATAAAATCCAAAACAAAAAAAACCCCAAACAAAACGAAACAAAAACTCCAAGGAAAGAAGAAAACCAAAAAACCAAAACTAAAAAGAAAAAAAAGGAAAGAAAGAAAAAACATTTTGCCACAGGTTGTTTTTAAATCCTATCATTAATTTATCTAATAATAAATTTCAGTCTTGCATGAATGCAGCAATGTTTTTTCACATTGACTTCCCAGAATTCATAGCTAGATGAGGTCACATGCAAATTTCAAAGGTCAAACTAGGTCAGTAGGAGAACCAAATATGATGTGAGGTCAGAAAGACATCAGAAACAATGACGGGACGATGAAACTTTTTTTTTTTTGAGACGCCACAGGGACATGCTAGGCAAACGATGGGCTAACGGGCATGGAGATGTCTAGGGAAAAAACAAGGAAGAGGAAAAAAAGTTACACAGAATCTATGCAGCACAAACAAAATCACTTTTATGGGTGCAGGAGAAAACTAATGCAAATCTTTTATCAGTAGAGCCTACGAGCTGTTCACATAATTTGCATTAACTTACAATACTTGCCAACAAGAACACAATGGAACCCCAAAAGAATCCATCTGAAAGGAGTCAGAGAGAATGGATTCCTCTTTGGGGAGAAAAGAGAGGAAAGAACCAGTTTCTACAAATGTAACAGAAAGGTACAGGGAGAGGGGTGGGGGGGAAAGGGTCAGACAACTGAACTTTAAACTAGGTAATGGAAACTACGAACAAAATAACCAGACAAATACAAACAAGAGGATAAAAGCATGAACTGCAAAGGGTGGAGGGTTCAACAGTGAAAAAGAGCCCATTCTTGGCACAATTACTCTAGAGACTACTTCAAAGGATCTAGCTAGCATAGAGAGCTGCTCTTTAGGTATCCAATAAGTTAACAATAGGCAATAAATAAATTCCATTATTTCTGAGGCAGTAAAAATTTTGTATAAAAATAGAAATGCTTTTTACAAATAAAATTTACAGGCCTGTGGCTTTCTTTTTTTATTATTATTAAATTTATCTCTCAAGAAACATCAAGTATTGTCACTCATTTTATTTTATTTTTTTTATTTTAAACCCTGTAGCTTTAGAAACAGATCTCTAAATCTTTTTTACATTAATCCTTTCCAAAAAAACAAGAACTTAAAAAAAATGAAATATAAAGACGACCAGTGTAAAATCAGACTAATATATAACAATACGTTGATTTGAACCGAGAAAAAATCAGATCTTCTCAAAAAACAAGTTGATGTAGTGGAAAGACTTATTTCAATTTTTGTTGCAAAATAAGTGCTTCAACTGGCATGAGGCCATTTCGTTTAACCTATAAACTGCTGGTGCCACCCTGGTAAAATACGATCCATCCATAGAAAACAACTTTTATTGTGTGCTAATGGCACCAGGGTTCACAGAGTTAAATTGCACATTTTTTTGTGTCTGTGTGTGTGTGTGTTGTTTGGAATTTCAAGATGTTTATTTTGTTTCGAAAAGGAGATAAATTATGCTGCAAAACAAAATACAGTAACACAACTCAGTAATTACTTGGCGAGGAAATGGGAGCCAAGTGCAGTAAGGACAAGTGGGGAGATGGAAGTGGTAACTGTAAAAATAACTGTCCCTTGGTGAAGGTTGGCTCTATGTTCTTTCTTAACCCCCCTGCAGAGGACAGGTTTGCTCATGGGACTTACCCTAAGAAAGCTAAAATAAGAGCAGTAAGCATCTGGGGTTAAGATCAGTAAGGTTTGCTGTCATTTTTGGAGCGTTTCAGCTGAACCTTCAAGCGTTTCATGCCAATCTGAAAGCCGTTCATAGCCTGGATAGCAGCTTGTGCAGAGACCGGATTGTCATAGCTAACAAAACCTGCGAGACACAGAACACAGGTGGGAGAGAAAGTCAGCTCTAGGTTAGGACAAATGTCAGAAGGCATTTTGTTCGAATTTTATCATTGCTATTTATTTGACACATTCACCTGGCTTTCAGTTAGTTCTTTGATCACACTTCATATCCCATTTTCTCCCGTTTCCCTTTTATGTCTATAATCCTTCCTTCCATCCTCTTTACGTTTATAATATTTCTTTACTAGCTGGGATGCAGTTGGCCAATTTTGGTGCAATGCAGTTTCCATTTTGTTATTTATATACCTACCTTAGAGATTGAAGATATTTATTACTGTAACACTTTTCAGTGTAGTACCTACATGGCTCCCAGTCTATTAGGAAATGCTATTTAGGCCAGTCTGCAAAAGGGAAGCTGAAACAGCAAGCCTGGTTACTGAATCAACCCCCAAACTGCCTAAACCCAGTGGCACACCTGGGTGTGAGTTCATGTGTGCTATGGAACACATGTCCTTGGGCTCGGCCTGGGACAGTTGCAATATTAATATTTTGTAATTTTACAGCTCCTTCCAGTTCAAGATCTCGGGGTACCTTAATGTTAGTTAATTTAGTCTCTTGGTCTCCAAAGGGGTATGCAAACATCAAAATTAAGCAGCATCATAAAGACAATGGTAGGGTTTGATGAGAACTCCAAGATCTGCTTCTCTCATGTGAGCACTAACGAGGAGGATAATGCTTGCTCGGGTAATTCAGAATGGCTGGCCTGGCTCAGATTTCTTTTCCCTGGGAGACTGAAAATGTTCTGTTCATAATATATTCAAATCTCCCTGATTCTGGAAGCTCAAAGTTCATTTTCATATCTGGGCCTCCCACTTGTAATTGCAAAGCTCACCTAACTGCTGCTCTGCCTCAGCTTGGGCTAATTATTACTGCACTCAGCCTGCTGCTATGCATCTGCTTTGAAATGCTCCCTCTTCTTTCCACTTGCATTTGCCTTAACATATATCCCTTCACTCTCCTAAAGCATGGATGCCACACACTTTGTCTTCAGTCCTAACACACGGGCTTCTCAGTGCCTCTCTTTCCTCAATCAGCTTCATTAATTTGTGCTTAGTGTCTGTGTACTTGGGTTCATAACCTATTTTTACCATTACTTTAACCTATCCTTTATGGCTCTTGCATTGGTGCCTTCTTTCAGTTGTAGAGTCAGTGTTATAATGCTTTCCCCACAGCATAAAACCTTCCCCCCTTATCAAGGTATCCTTGTCCAGCTGTTCTCCTTCATAGATCATCCTGTGGCTTCACCTTAAATCAACTTCACCAAACTATTTAAGACTCTGACAACTCAGGCCAACATCTGTTCCTTCCACTCAAAACCACCTCTCATTTAAACTTCTGCAGACATTCTCCTGGCCAAAGCCAATATGCTCTATCCATATTGTCCATATTGATTATTTGTTGCCTCCTTAAGGGATAATAAATGTTCCTCCATATCTTCCTTGGTTTTAGTAACTCTTGCCACTTCCTCACTTCCTTCCTGAGATCATTCCCTTGTAATTTTTTTGCCAAATTTTTTTTCCAAATCCTGAGGAGCTGCATCACTCTCTTCCTTTCTTCCTTTCCCCTATTTGGTTTTAGGAGATCATGCCTGTTCACATGACTCCAATCATTATCTTAGCTCTATGTCCTGTGTCTCCTTCCACTGGCTCTAGGATTGGCTCAGGGATAGCAAAGGGAACTAGCAGGAGCTGGGAGGCAGCTGTAGCACTGTCCAGGCAGATGCTTCACAGCTGAGGTGCAGCTACTCCTACCTACCTTGACAATTCAGCATTTCCCTCTACAGCTTTCCTGACCTTCACTTTATTCCCTTAAGTGCAAATTACTGCTATGAACTTATCGTCACTGTAGTTCCTTTCCTTTGTACCTAGTTTTATCCAGCTGAAAAGTAAGCAAGTGATCTAAACTAGTCACTTGGCATCTGTGCATGGTGAATGAAGAGAAGGAAGCACACTGCTGGCATCAGCCCCTCTCAATTCAGTTGTTCTGATTCACAATTTGTCTCTTTACACAGAAAGCAATACCTGCATTAGCTTGTTACACTCTCATCTTCCTTATTAAGAATCTTCATTTATAAAGCTTACTGAGGAATCTAGAATTTCTTCCCTTTATTTGTATTTTTCTGATTGGACCCTTTCATCATTTTTTGTCTGATTTTTAAACCACAGGTTACATGAAGCTGGAATGATGTTTCTTATTAATTCTTAAAGATCCTGTCATGACAATTCTGATTTTTGTTTTAGATCTTTGGGTATCTCTATAATCAGGATAAATAATCTTCATCATTCAAGTTACAATTTTGCTAAAAGTCTGACTGCATTTCTGCACTGATGTAACTGGGTCCCTCCTCCTCTGCATTACTTACAGATCTCATTTTTCTTACTCTAACATTTATGAAAGGCAAGAGATAAGCTTGAAGAGTGAAACCCTTTGTCTGCTGAATCAACTAAAGTCTGTGAAGCCTGTGAGAATTCATGGAAGAGCACTTCCAGGTGTAAACACTGTCCTGTCATCCTCATCACCATTTAATCCTTTGAGCATTCATTTGGGGTTGGACAAGAAAAGAAAATATGCCTAAGTCCTTTTTCTGCAAAGAAAGGGATTTTTTCATTTTGTGAAGCAGTTTTGCATAAAGATTCATCACTGTCTATCACTCACTCAGAATAAATTTTCCCATTTCTGCCAGACAGACTTGGAAAATCTTTACACCTTTTGAATGTTCAACCTGTTCTCATCTGTAATTTGATTTCCTCCTCCTTTGGGCAGGAGATTGGAAACTCCAGAGTAGAAGCCCTAAGCATGTGCAAATTATTACAATTACAATTACAATTATTAGGGGCAAAAAGACCAAACCAAACCAACAAATAAAAAAACCCCAACTCAAACTATAGCAAGAGCAGTGACCATTAATGATTCAGCAGAGCAATGGGTTTTTCAGCAGCAGTATTGTAGTTTTTGGGTGGGAGAACAGAAGAAAAAAAAAAAAGGCTTTTTGAAACACAAGTATAGGACCAAAACAAAAAATAGACAATTCTTGCTAATAAAGCCGAGGAGGTGCATGCAGACTATGCCAGTACATTAAGCTAGCAGGACTAATTCTGGCTTTGCCTGTGATTTGCAGCATCACCAAGTAGTCACCCACTGAATCAGAAAACTCAGCCTCATCTGCCACTTCTATGTTTTGTTTTTAAAGCAGAGCTCCCTTCCTGGTAGCAGAATATCTGGGAAGGAAGACTGAGAAATGGAACTATCAGTGAAAGCTGATAAACGAAAAAGACAGAGGATTCCTCCATCCACTTGCTGTTGACACCTCCACTTTCCCTTAAAGAAGATAACTTTGGTGCACTACTAAGTTAGGCAATTGTGTCCCACAAACCCAGGCAAATGTGTAAGAAAGTAATCAAAAAGTAAAAGAAAATGCACAAAAAGCAAGTGTGGGAAACGATCTAATGAATTGAGCCACCTGCCCAAACTGATTTACATTCTTTCAGCAGTCACCACAATTGCTGCATTTTGATTAACGTAGCTTGATTTGTCTTTTCATCAAGATTCCTGGAGACCTCAACAACGATTTTGTAACCCTCAACATACTAACAGAACTGGCTCCAGATCAATGGGGAGTCCATTTCAATTCCACTTTTCAAATTTGCAAGAGCCTCAGGGACTGCTTTAACCCATTGGAGACACAGGCTGAACTATACTGGCCTAGATATGAAAAATTTTTTGTAAAGCCTAAAGAGCTGAATGCTTCAAAAATGAACTGAAAGACTGTGGGAAAATGCAGACAGAATGCTACACTCTTTCTGTGAACTAAATCAAATTTCCAAGTGCACTGTCCAGTCCTCTTCTGTCATATATACAAGTGCATTTCTTTACTCTGGGAAAGAATTGCCACTTTAAAGAAAATTCCAGTATTTTGTACCAGCCCTTGCAAAACTCATGTTTAAGAGATTCCTTCCTCCTCCTAAATCCTCTCTGTGTCTTGTATAAGACCATAATTATTAGATCAATGCTCCAAAAGTTTACCACTCACTCACATTCTCTGCTCCACTCCATCAAAGCACTGAACTGGTGCATCTCTGCTATTCCAAAGACATCAGCCCTCCTAATCAACCCTAAAACTATTTTTATACAAACACATCATCTCCTCCTCTGCTGTGATCTAATTTTCTGACAGCTCAAAGTATTTTCTGGGAAACTTGATACTGATCTTGTGAGGCTTTCTTCATCCCTGCCTGAAGGTAAGGGAGATGCCACCTTCCAAACACACTGGAACCCACCCACAACAGCTGGAGCTGCATATCTAGACATCAACTGTCTGCAGAATATTCTGAACTACATGTACACACCATTCAGTCACTAATTGCAAAATCTTGTACTTAATTCAGAAGAAAGAAATTCCTGTAATGCAGAAGCAATGGGTTAAACATAGAGCTTTTTTAAAGTGGCTCAGCTATACAATAGAGAATAATTAGGTATCCATAATAAGGCAATTTAATAGTATATTAAATGACATTCCCCCACACAGGGTGTAATTAGTTTCATGTACTTGACACATTCGTGCGAGATGTCAGACTGGAAGATTATTATTGTTTTTTTTCATATCCAATTTTTAGTTAGAAGTAGTTTGTCTGTGCATCTTCCTGCTCATTTGAGGATTAACAGTCTATTATTTTTGGAATTATTTTCCAGCATGACATTTCTCACATTGTTGTTAATTTTCTTTCCTGGCCCCTTTCCAGTATAGTGCATGTGGCTTTTAGTATTGGATTTATTAAATTTGACATACCAAAGCACTTGCTCAAATTGGTCTGTTTGTCAATGAAGACTTTAGCAGAGATAACATTTCCAAAAGGCATGAACATCTGCAGAATGTCCTGGTCTCCAAACTCCTGGGGGAGGTGGTAAATAAAGAGGTTTGCCCCTTCTGGACCTTTAGGAAAATAAAAAAAAAAAGAGAAAAAAGAAATATGAAAACAGCTATTACAAGTGCTACATTTAATCTGTTTTTCCATAATACTTACTGAAGCTGATGGTCAGAAAGCATTTCACTTTCTAACTCTGAAGGAACAAAAGCAAGTGGATCATCAAAGAAGCACAGCTGAAATGCAGCTCTTGAGAGCATCCCATCTTGAAAAGTGTTTACTTTGAAAAGTGTTTATTTCATAACTCTACTACAGAAGTAGTTAAATTCATCCTCTTTCTTCAATTTACATTGAAGAAAGTCTTTCAGTATAATTAAGATTAGGAAAACAGGTACAGAATGTATTGGCTCTCAAAATGCTCCAAGAACTCCACAAGGAGTCCTCTGCTGCTTCCAACACCTGCATGGGTTTGTCGGTTTAATTCCAGTTGCAGGAACTTATGGAAAGGGAAGGAGGTGAGCTCAGATTTGAGTACCACAGATTTAAACTCAAAAGGCAAGAAAATGGTGTAGATAGGAATAAAAATAGTAAGAAGCACACCTTGTGACTTAAAATTCAGTGAAGTCAGTGAGAAAACTACATTGAGAATTAAATTTGTAGTGACTAATTTCAAAATGAGCTTTTATTTCTTTTTTTTTTTTTTTAAATATAAATCCCCCATAGAAAGATCTATCTCCTGGAAGAAGCTTTGTAAAGCAATTATTTTAAAGAAGTTCAAAATGAAGTAGCTGGGTTGCAATTAAGTGGCTTTAGACAGATCAGTTTGCAAACAAAGGTGTAAACTCAAAGGTGCTTTGAATATTTTTCATTGCAGACGAAGTTTGAGATATTTATTATTAAAGGTGTAAGCTAAAACATTCATCCTAGTACTGATAGGTTATTTTTTTCCCCTAGCTCAGTAGCAACACACTGGAAAGGAGCAATGGATGCCAGGAAGAGTGTGATATATGATTGAGCCAGATGTGGCCTCTGTGCAGGCTCCAGCAGTGTAAGTGGTACACAAAGGGAACAAGCATTTCTGCTAAAACCACACCTAGAATAGCCTGATTACTTATTCCCTTGCTTAATTGAACCTAAATGTGTTTAGATGTGATGTCTTTGGTTTTCTGGAGAGGAAGAGGAAAGCGCTTATGAGATTTACAGAGCTCCTTCAGCAACAGAGCCACAGAGCCTCACCTCTCCTACACAGAATAAGATTGGCTGCTCTCTCTCAGCCTGAAGGAAAACGTAACAAAGTTTGCCCAAAAGAAGTAGATAAATGAATTAGATTAAAAAAAAAAAATCTGGGGAGTCAGGAAAAAAAAGGATGAAATAACCTTGTCACTTGAAACTTTTTCTTCTTGTCAGAAGTAAATTATCATTCCCAGCAAATAATGCTCTTTTAAATAGTAGGGGAAAAAAACCTGCTAAATAATATTAAAGAGCATATGCACAAGGCAGTTCACTGTGCTTCAGCATTTAATATTTATATAGCATTTTTCTCTGGTACTTGTTTATCCTCAACCACTCCAGGCTCTTCCATCAGAAATCATGGTAAGAGACAAAACATTGCTATCAGTATTCAGTAGTGGAATTCACTCACTTGAACCTAACTAACCACTAACAGATACAAGATATATAACAAAACACTGTGTTTTAAAAAGGATGCCAGCAATTCATAAAAATAAAAAAATAAGCCTAAAGTTGATTTGAATGTTTATGAACACATTAAAATTAAAATAGCTAGGAAAAAAAAATCAAGCTGGCCTTTGCTATGTATCTTGCAATGACACCAAATAAACAATTTTTTTCTGGTGTCAAATACTCTGTTGTCACAGACAAAAGGGCCTGAGGTGAAAGATAAATGCAAAAAACAAAAAATATGGAAAAAAAATATTTAAAAAATCCCCTTTCATTTTAAATAATTCAAGCTTTTAGCAGCAAATGAAGGAAACATTTGAGAGAAAATATACATTTTAACTCCAGTGTTGCTATACAATAACCAGCTGGGGGAATGCCAAATTTGTCTTCCTAGGAAACACATCCCATAACAGTACAAAATACTATTTCAAAAGAGGATAAAAAAGATTTCTCTTGAGGATATTATACTAGGTTTATTTCCAAAGCTTATCCTTGGCAAGAGCAGTAGTGACAACATAGATACAGTCTTAGAAAGCATGCAGTTATTTTCCTGTCTTTGTAGAATTAGCTGGAAATTAGGACAGGAGAAAGCAATGAAAACAGAAACAACCTCCCTGAAAATGCCTTAGAAGCATGACGGGGAACGGAAGAGGGGAAAAGGGTAGCCTCATTTTCCTAAACACCTTGTAATTAGTATTCATTTATTCTTAGCAATAACTTCCTGAGGTTTATTTGCTGTTGGTGTGGGGAGAGGGAGGCAATCATTCACTTAGCAGCTTCCTCACAAGACCCACAATTAAGCAAAGAACCACTCAAAGTGAGAACGGATCTCGTCATTAGCTCAAAACCTTAATCAGATTAACTCCACTATGACAGAAAATGGAAACCAGAAGACAAAATTGCATCCACGGAGGGACGATTTTTGTTAGCGGCGCCTTTTTATACGGTAGTTGGTAAATGCTTTTATATAAGGAAGGGATGGGTGGCAAAGTATAACTTGGACAGATGGCTGAAAATGAAACACATTAGACAGAAGAAGAAGGTGACACATTAGAAGAAGACCACAATGGCCAGCAGGAGAAAACTGGATGAAGAAGAAATCACGGCTTAGACTGCCTGAGGCTTTCCACGAAGCCTCCAGGAGGAAAGAGCCGCGTGGCAGCGCCTGGGCTGGGTTTGCTGGCGTGGGCACTTACCTTCCTTCTGGCTGCCCGCGGCGCTCTGCTGCTGCAGCAGGCTCTGGCTGTAGAGGGTGGGCAGCGCGGCGGCCGCGTACTGCTGGATTCCTGAGTAGGCCTGGGTGAGCGCGTCCATCGTGCCGGCCGTGCCGTTCGTCAGGCCAGTTGCGCCGAGTCCTCCGTTCAGGGCCGCCATACCTGAGAGCATTTGAGCAACTTTACAAAAAACCCAACAATAGAGAAAAGAAATTGCACTTGTTCATTAGTGCTTTCCGAAAGTCGTTGGTATTATACGACACTGACGACGACAGCAGTGCATGCAGCTCGGCACGTCACCAAATGGGACTGAGGACAAAGAAACACGACTTTGGCATCAGGGTCACTTCAGCACAAGGGTTGCACAGTCAAATGGACTCGCATGCAGCCTGCTACTGGCAAGTACTACAGCTCCGTGCTCCTGAGAGCCTCTCTGCTCATCCTCCTTGACACCTGTGCTTCTGCTCTGGGTGTCTGAGGCTGGCAGTGTGGGACCTATTTGACCTGTGTCCTTGTCTGTGGAAAAAGCAGTCTGGGAGAAAAGCTGCTCTCTCTGACCACAGTCTTCAGCAACAGCCATGACAACACCAGATCACAAGTGTCTTGCTTACACAGAGTAAGCAGAGAACCCTGATTAACTGCATTTTAAAACAGGTCTTTTTCAACCTAAATGATTCTGTTATAACCCTCTACAATTACAGACTTTGTCCCGCTCAGCTTGTGGTAAAAAGATGGACTGTGATGCTCACTGCTTCCACCCCTCCTCTAGTTACTCCAGTCACTCCACAAGAGATGAACAGCAGCACACCCAGAGTGACTAAAAATACTTCATCCAGACTAGGCATTTTTCATAAAGAAACAAAAGCATTTATTTCTAGAAATGTTTTTCTTCACAAGGGAAGCAGAGTCACTTTTTTTTAACTTACAGCAATTCTAGATCCTGATAAGTAACAGAGTAATTTAACTGGGATGGCTGCTAAAGAGGAAATTTCAGATGGGATTCCTAGCTGTGCAGAAAATGACATCCCTCATCCGTGCAAACAGTGTGGGCTGCATAAGGAGTTGTACTACTCTGATTTGATGGTGGACAAACTCCTGAGCTACAGCTTCCCTCCTCTGCTTCTATTGCTCAGCATGACTCCAAAATGAGTTATGTTGAAGTTAACAGCACTAGCATGCCTTTCAGAAATTCCAGAAAAAGTGAATTTGCTGTTGGAAGTTGAAAGCGTGGCAGGGTTCAGAGCCCTGCTCATCTTCCACACACCCAGCCTATGTCAGCCTGAGCACCAACAGTACATCAGGACTGAGACTCAGAGCATGTTTTCTGCACAATTAGCCATCCCAGCTCCCCAGGTTCTAGGTGAACAGCTCACAAACAAAAGGCTTAACAGGCCCATAGAGGTACAGAAGATCAGTCACTAGAAAAATGGGGGGAGCACCCAGAATCACCAGCATTATTTCTTAGAAATTGTCTAATGTTTTGGTTGGTAAAATGGGGGGTGAAGATGTGACTGGTGGTGTCATTTTAAGATTCCCAAAGAGAGGAACAGTAAAGAGAAGGAAAGGGCTTAATTTCAGAGCAATAATAAGGGTTATGTAAATTGGGGAAAAGTGGGGAAATTAAGCAGAGGACACTTTATAGTAAATTAATAATTAAATCTATTAGATTGAGAAACAATCTTCAAGGAAGATTGCAGAAACCTTATGTGTAATTTAGATACA
Source organism: Lonchura striata (assembly GCF_050655825.1). Lineage (NCBI taxonomy): Eukaryota > Metazoa > Chordata > Aves > Passeriformes > Estrildidae > Lonchura > Lonchura striata. Next base: position 70,712,804 of record NC_140741.1, read on the forward strand.
GGAAGAATACTGCAGGGAATTATCCAGCATTGACAGAGGAGGATAAAGATGCTGACCCCAGTATCCTTCTGCCTCTTATGTAGATTTGAAAAGCATATTCCTATGAGTCTCCAATAATCAGGACAATTGCTCAAGTGGCACCTTTTTGGCTCCACCAGACTCTGTGCCAATTAAGAGAATTGTACTGCATAAATTATACCTTTTGATCTTACTATAATTTGTGTGACTAAACACTTGACAGAGATGTGATATTCTTAGCCTTTCCTTAATAAAATGTCTCACTTTGAAGACTTCTCTTTCCCCTCCACCCCACTTCAGAGCATCAGTGTACCCTGATGGGAGGAACTGGCTGCCACTGCTTTGAACAAAAATCCCTGTCAGAGCTCAACAGACCCAGATATTTCTTGTATAATGGTTCCAGTTATAAAACTGTATTGGGTTTGGGTGGTAGTGGGGGGGATAAAGGGGTGGTTTCTCTGAGAAGCTGCTGGAAACCTCCCCTACTTCCTACAGAGCTGATGCTAGATGGCTCCAAGATGGACCTGCTGCTGGCCAAGGCCCATCAGTGACCTCTGAGGTTAACTTGGTAAAGGAGGAGAAAAAACCCTGTGCAATGGTAACTGCAGCTAGAGAAGAGAGGAGTGAGAATGTGTGAGAGAAACAGCTCTTCCAGGTTGACAGAGAAGGAGGAGCAGGAGCTGCTTCAGGCCCTGGAGCTGAGATTCCCCTGGTGCAGCCCATGGTGGGGCAGCTGTGCCCTGCAGCACATGGGGGTCCATGAGGAGCACAGATCCACCTGCAGCTCATGGAGCAGAGCAGGTGGATGCCCAAAGAAAGCTGTGACCCCACAGGAAGGCAGTGCTACTGGCAGGACCTGTGGAGAGAGGATTGCACTGGAGCAGGTTTGCTGTCAGTAGTGGTGACTCTGGAACAGCCTTTTCCTGAAGGGAAGTGCTATGGAACAGACCCACACTGGAGCAATCTGTGGAGTGCTGCAGCCTGTAGAATGGGACCCACATTGGAGGAGCAGGTGAAGAACTCTCTCCTGTGGAGTGACCCCATGCTGGAGCAGAGGAGCAGTGTGGGGATTCCACCCCTGAGGAGGAAGGAGCTGCAGGAACAATGTGTGATGAGCTGACTGTAACCCCCATTCCTTGTCCTCCTGCACCACTGGGGACAGTAGGTGAAGAATTCAGGAATAAAGTTAAAGTTAAGCCCGGGAGGAAGGTAGAAGTGAGGTGAAGGTGTTTTTAAGATTTGGTTTAATTTCTCATTATTCCACTCTGAATTGATTGGTAATAAATGAAACTAATTTCCCCAAGTCAGGAGTGTTCTGCCTGGTAACTAATCTCTCCCTGCCTTTACCTGAACTCACAAACCTATTGTTATATTTTCTCTCCTCTGTCCAGTTCAGGAGGGGGAGTGACAAGAGTCACTTTCAAAATATTGTAATAACAGTAATAATAACAAAAACTATATAAACAATATTTTTATAATAAATGTACAATATGCAATATATTATTGTATAAATAAATATTACTACTAATAATAATTTGATCCTGAGGCTGACTGTTGCCTGCTCTGCTGTTCTGTACTTAGGTTTCTGTCACTGCTTGCATGGATGTACATACAGGACTGGTTAAACTAAAGGCTCCTGATAAAGCAGCTTGTATCTCTCTTTTTATTAGTGTTGAAATAACTTGATAACAGAAGTAGCATTAGGATACCGTGTTATCTTTCATGAGTCATTGGCCTATTAGATAAACATGCTTTGTGTTGCAGTGGGCAGCATCCTCCCCCTCCTTTCCCCTGGAATTAATAGCACTTCCCACCCAGTGCTTCCAGATCAGCCATCAGCCAGACAACCCAGCCCACAGCACTGCCCCTGGGAAGGGCACAGCTACTGCTGCCACAGCCCATGGGTGGCACACACCTCCCTCCTGAGCAAAACACAGCTGCAGAAAACACCCAACACTTTCTCTGTTTTATGGTTTTTATGAAATCTGCAAGGCCCAGCTGCATCTCTGCCATCTCTATTATCTCTGTCAATGCACCTCAGTCACACACTGAACTCTGGTCCCTTCCTCCCTTCTGTGAAATAACCTTTTGGAGCCTCTCATCTATGGCCTTCTACTATTCTGAGTTTCTCTACATAATACAAAAGCAACAAAGCTTGGCAAGTCCAAAGGTCTCTCAAAGTGCTTTTCAAGCACCTTCAAATCTGTCATGAACAGTTTTATCTCTGTTTTACAGATGTAAATAAGGGGGCAAAAAAAGCTAAGTTACTGCCCTGGGGTCACACACAAATTCTGTGCCAGGGCTGTCCAGTATCCCAAAAGTATGGCCAAAGGATTAGTTCCTCCCTCTTTAGTTATTTTTCCTCATAATTCATAATTCTTTTTGGTACTTAGATTTGCTAAATTTACATGCTCAAAGCAGACAGTCTAATGTTTTGCCATTTAAAGTTTTAGGTGCTTCAAGAATAATGGACAGAAGACTAAATGCCCACACTTAGGTACAACTGCTGCCAAAACCTTGGAGACACCTAAACTTACCATACTCCACTTTATTTAAGGCCTCCAGACATCTTTTTAAAATGCTTCTCTCTACACTGACAGCACTATCAATCTCCATAGCACAGCTTCTTTTCACAGACACAGACAGGACCGAGAAAAAAGATAAAAGTCTTCTAGTGAGCTCAGTGTGGAAGACATTCTCCATGTGATTCTCACATGCAGGGCAGGACTTGGCTTAGGCAGAAGAGCATCTCTTCAAACCTCTATATAAATCAATGCCCAAACCCACTGCCACCTTCTGGTTAATTTTTGGGTTAAGATCTGCTTGATCTGTGCTTTGGATTTTCTAATTCCCCAGCTAGAAGCAGGTCACTCAATTCCCAGTTCTCTGCACAGTTACTTCAGGAATGTCCATGGCCAGTGAATACTTTTTATGGGCTTGCCTATGACCGTGGTAAAAGCCAGGTCAGTGTGGAGCATCAGACTTATTGAACATAAGGTTTCCCAAAGGCAGTCTCCCAGGTGGGTTTGAATGTGCATGACTGAGTCAGACATGGTCATCAGGAAAAGCCCCAGATTGTCATTAAAATAGGGGAGGTTATTGTAATTTGAGCAATGCTTCACTATCATCAGCATCATGACTACCAGGAAGTGATAATCAAATTCCCTTTTCAAGTGCTCTAATGCTGAGCTGTGTCATGAGGAAGTAGTTTCCCCTCTTTAGCTCTCTCTCCAGTATGTATATACATAGACAGACATACCCACATACATTTTGTAAGCACAATACACATATGCATAAAAACAACCATAAAGAATATTTAGGACTGCAGTCACTGTCAGTACAAGTCCATGGAAGCAATGGTGACTTAAAACAAACTGAAATTTAGTACCAGGTTGTGAATACATCATTAATACTTCAAATGACACATGCAGATAAGTTTGCACACACATCACCTCAAAATACTTGCTTAGAAAATGTAAACTCTTTGCTTGCAGCCTAGCAAGGAGTGCTAAAAGGAGTGCAACAGAAGGGTTCCCACACAATGAGCTCACAGGATTCACTCTTTCTTGGTTTTGATGAAGAGGTACATTATGTTGGAGTGCTCCAGTGTGCCTGGAGCTTGCTGAGGGGAAGGAGTGGGATGTCATAGTTTGCTCTTGATATTATAATTTTTTTATACACCAAGTGAAGCACAATGATTGTTAATCAGAAAGGACATTTAATAGTTTCTTACTCATGAAAGGGTAGCTTTCTTACTACAACAGCTCATGAGAAGAGAGGAAGTAAGTTAGACTTCTATGCATGCCATGTGGTTTGCTTTGACACCGATGGAATAAGAAGAAAGGAAACTAACATCCGCCATTTTGGGACCTAATACTAATTTTTCTTAAGTTGTCCTTGGGTTGTATTTACAAAGAGGTTGTTTTGTGTGAAATGCACATGTCCTTGCCAGAAGCAAGTCCTGTTTTACACGAGACCCCATGCAACCATTCAACATTACTACATGGACATCCATAAGCCCCCTTCCTTCCCAGCTCCCAACAATGCCAACCAGAGATCACAGAACAAAAAGATTGGTGAGCAGCCAAGTAACAGTGACAGAAAGGACATCATGCAGAGCATCAGAGTGAGCAAGAGATACTGAGGAGGACATCCATTCCTGAGGGTACATTATGATGGGTCATGGACTGGCAATGACCAAATCGATTCCTTGCATTGCAAAAGGAAATGCAAGGAGCAACTGCAGCTAAAGAATAAAAAGAGGGAGGGGGGAAAACGCAGCTGGGAAAATCTCTTCTGTTACAGGCAAAGGTGAAGTCACCATAGCAGAAACAATAATTTAAAAAAATCCTCCTTCTTCAAAAAAATCTTGACCAAGGCTAAGGGCAAAGAAGAATGTTCTAACAACTACTGGTATCTACTTTAGCTGTAGATGCCAGGATTTGTTAGGATGTCATAGGATAGGTGTGCGTGCTCTGGCATTACAGGTGATTGACTGCATGTCCTCCTATACTTGCCAATTAAAAGCCAAAGACTTGCTTTCATTTTTAAAGCATGTTGCTCTCAAGTCAATTAGGTATTTCTTACAGAAGTTTTAAAGGACTGCCTCCGTGGTACTACATTTCTGAGTGAGGTTTTGTACATTGGGCTGATACACCTGTTGTCAGACTCCCTCAATGAAAAAGGAGCCTCTCCTACAACCTTGACAACCCAAATCCTTGGTGACAATTCTTTTACCTTCCATATGTACTGCAAGAAAAGGAGTCTTTATGCAGGGACATAAGAAAATTCACTTTGCAGAACAAACTGTGTGAAACTAAAAGACTCCAGAGAACTACATATGTAGTAGTACTATGGAACTAAATCAACTTGACCCCCTTATTTGGTGTAGAGATTAAAAATCGTATTATTACTTTGCAATTGATAGTTTTTGTGGCATGATTATTGGGGAAGGCTGTCCACCACAGCAATAAATACTCACTGTTTACGGTACCTGCTAGTGCATTAATATTATTCAGTCCAACAGTGGCTCCAGCCAGTCCTTGGAGAGTACCCAGAGAAGTCAAAGAATTCATGGCCGCACCAGCTGTGGAATTAGCAGTTGATGCAGCCACTGAAAGGAAAAAAAGCAAAGCAAAATTAAGGCAATTAAGTTTGTTTATTTTATTTGGTCACAGAGCAGCTTACAATCACACACAGGAGCACAACAGGGCTACTAGCAGGGAGAAGGAAAAAAGAAAATTAGATCAACAAGACCAATCTTGTTCAAGACATTAACAGTGTTATTGTTCATGGGATGTGTTGGTGAGTTTAGAACTGCAAATACTAGATCACAAAATTCAGTGCTATTATTTGCAAATAAAACACCAAACCACTATGTCTGGGATCAGACACTTTCTCAAAAGTTTGTCAATCAAGCTAGCAACCCAAGTTGATTAGCTAACCAGGCATTTGAGAATTTGACACACACCTCAAAGTTCATCATTACACAAACAAGAATTACTCAGTAATTTTGTCATACAACAGATTACTATTCTGGGCTCCAAATGTTCTAAGAGTAAGTTTAATTATTCTGAAGACACTATGCTCTAGGACACTGAATAAACTTCATTTAAAGAAGATTAGAATAATAAGAATGACCAGGCAAATGCAAAATATAACTACCATTCATTTTATTGCAGGCTTTTATCCTGGTCTTTGTACACAGATAGTCATGTATATACACAACTGCCAGAGGGAAAAAGATGGAAAAAATGCCCTTGATGCTACAATGTCATGGGAATGATGAAGGTGTTGAGATGAATCCACCTAAATTGTGTTTAGGGAGAGAAAGAGACTCACTTGTCATAGAAAGTAGTAAAAAGTCATCATTTGGGATAGGCTGGGTGAACTAGAAATACCTATCTGTCTCACAGAAGTGCCTTGAATAACCAGTGTAGATTCAGCACTTAACTCACAGGTAGGTAAAGGCTTACCAGATGAATTACATTCATAAAAGCTGCAGAAGCAATTAAGTTTTTAGCTTGTCTCCTGAACCCTACTTTCATGTATCAGTCATAAAGACTTCCTTTCTTTTTCTGTTATAACATTGCATTATCTTAGGAAAAGTGAACATTTAAAGTCAGTTTTGTTGATGATGTACTGGAGGCACATCATATCTACAACCAGACGTTTTTGCTCCTATTCATTACCTAGCTATGAAATAGTTAAGACCACTTTTATGTGATGCTTTTTTGGGCTGTCAAACACATCAGATTACTCAGTGAACCCTCAAGAAAGTGAAGTCTCTAGAGCTGACAGGATCCAGTAAAGAAAGTAGGAGGTAACTTTTTCACTCTGTGGGTAAACCTTGAAGCTCTAACCTACAAATAACCTGCCTTTGCAACATTAAGACCCACCAAAGACAAGTTTTTCACACTATTGGGGTCTCAAAGTACATTCTTGCTGTGGGGAAGAGAGATTTCCAGACTCTGTTATGCAGTCCTTGTCTCTTAACATCTGTGATGTTAACTCAAATAATTTTGTATGTTGCAAACAGAAGCAGCTTTGATTATTCAGTCTGTCCCCACAAAGCAATAAGAATCCAATAATGTCTTTGATTTAAAAAAGTAATTAAAAAGACAAGTAAAAACCCCACTTTTTTCAGATAATGTGGGCACCAACAGAGAAAAGAGAAAAAAACAAAGTGAATTTTCTGTGACCGACACTGGTTTGTGTTTCTGTCAATGTTCATTAGCAAAAGATTTAAATGAAGTATATAAAACTCAAATCTGAAGAATCTGATTAGTTTTGACTGGACTAAATTCCATCAATTTTCTGCTTTAGAGGATTATTACCATTTTCTCCTGAGGAAACATAGATAGTTAAGAAATGAGAGAAATGGGGACTTGGAAACTGCCTGTAAATTACATTAAAGCTGGGGACAAATAGCTCCTGTGAACAAGAGCCATATGCTTATGTATTGTCAACACATGTGCTGGAGAAGGCAAAAAAAATCTGCTTAAAACCTTCCCTCTTGTGCAGCCCACAGTGAATTATGGGGGCTCTTATTCCTGGCTGCTCAAACATGTTCCAGGGATGGTCAGTATCTGGGGTCAACATCTCTTTTTTTCTTTTTTTTTTTTGGTATCAAGAGTCTCTATTCCATCAGGCAAATAAAGAGCAGGTGCCTCAGTGCTTCTCCCACTTGAAGCTGCAATGCAGATTATCTAGTTTGCCTGAATAAAGACTTGGCACATACAGTACAATACTGGGTGAAGCCCTAAAGCTCCTCAGGAATGAGTGTTTTGTTGTTGTGGTGCTTCTGCTTAGCAGGGATCTGCCTCAGATGCAGTGGGACAATGCTCTTTCCTCTGTGGCTTAATATTTCTTTGAGAAGAAAGAAATGGAACACGTAGTGTGGTCTCCACCATCTAATTGAACAGGGGGTGAATAGAAATGAACTCCTTTTTTTTAGGGTGCTTGGAGAGATCAAGCAACCTCTGCATGAGGCTTCCTGAGAGACTCCATATTAATTGATTGAGGCCTGTATGTATAAAATAAAGGTGAAGACAGTGAGAAGCTAAAATGTTACCTTAAAGGGGCTATAAAAGGTCCAAAATATTAACAGAGGTGAAAATTTCTAACAAAATGCTGTATAAAAACCAACAGATGAAGCAATGGCATCCTTGTCCCCCAGAAATCTAAAGGAAGATGAAACAAAAGTTAAAAGGTCCTACAAGACAAGTGTGAAGGCTTATACCAGCTGAAAGTTTTTACTTTGTGTGCTCCCAGATGAAATCCATCTAGAGACAAGAACTATGCTTCTCCTGTCCTTTGCTATTTTCTGGTTGCTTTCAACTAAAAAAAAATGCAACGTATATTAAACTGAAGGGAAAGAAGAAAAATCACATGCCTTGTGGTAACAGGAAATGACTGCACTACTTTGGGGGAACCTGTATAACTCTCTTGTGACAGCAAAACTCTTGGGCTCCACAAATGCTCAGAGTAATGGCAAAGGAAGAATAATTCACTGTCAGAATACTTTCTATATTTATGTCTTTTAGTTGTCCAGAAGACAAAAATAGATTGGCTCCCTACATAATTTATAAATTGGGTTTTACCAGGTTCCTCTGACACAAAATAAATGAAAAAAAAATATAAAAAAATCACAAAAGCACAACTTCCTTCAGCTTCCACACCAGAACATTCACAGAATATGCTGAATTGGAAAGGACCTACAACGATTATCAAGTCCAAATCCTGCCCCTGCACAGGACACCCCAAGAGTCACACCCTGTGCCTGAGAGCATTGTCCAAACCCTTCTTGAACTCTGTCAGGCTCAGTGCTCTGACCACTGCCCTGGGGAGCCTGTTCAGTGCCCAAACACCCTCTGGGTGAAAAATCTTTCTCTAATATCCAACCTAAACCTCCCCTGACACAACTTCAGGCCATTCCCTCAGGTCCTGTCACTGGCCACCACAGAGAAGAGTTCAGTGCCTGCCCCTCCTCTTATTTTGCTTCCTCCATTTAACAGATGAAATTTTAGCTATCAGCTTCAATCTTCAAGCCAAGAAACTTGGCCTTTGGTTAATATATTCATTGACAGAGTTCTCTTTGATACAGAGATCATGTTTTTATTTGGAGTGGTTGCTCTACACAATACAGATATTTGTGTTTAACTAGTAATGCTGCACTCATGGAGATCTTTAAGGCAGGAAGGAGCTGGCATTTTAAAATGTTCTCAAAACATTCACTTCTGCTTATAAATGGTTATAACACCTTTTAGGTCAGTGATTTTTTTTTTTTTTTTTAACAGCAATGAGCCATTTCTCTTTTAAATTTTAATTTAAGCAACACTTCAACGCAATTCCTAAAAACTATGCCAACCTGAAAAAACAACAGGAATTATCATAGAAACTTTTGGCCATTCTTTTGGCTAGCTTATGTCAATAGAGTCATAATGATTTACATCATCTGGATTTGCCTCAGCTGGAAAACTAGATTCAGGATAAAAGCATCTAGGAAAGGCAAATGAATATTTCTTTGGCTTTGCTACGCAGACTGTGGATGGAATTAATTTCCCCACTTTTGGCAGCCTTGTTGTTAGTTTAAGCTAGTCTAGTCAAAACTAGACTGTTTCTGAGGTTTAATGACCTCCAATTCAGACACCCTACCTTTAGATTTCTATTTCAGGTTGGGCTGAATTGCCCTAAAGACCACGTGGATGAGTTCAACTACCAGATGCTACTGGTGCCTTTCCTAGTTTTGCCTTGAGGGAAAACTGCTCTGGATAAAGCAATGGCTATGATTTTTGTTGAAAGACCTTCTGCTTCTTCACAGTTGCTGCCTGTCTTTTAGGAAGCTGTATCTTAGAGGCACAGGCACATTTTTTGTCATGCCTATTTATGTCCTACACCTCAGACCAAGGAGTGCCCTTGGTAGAGCTTCTTGCTATACTGAAACCACAGACCTGTGCTTGTCTGTAGTATAGCCTTGGGCAAATCCCACCCTTCTCATGTCTCAGGGCAATTTATAAAGTGAATCATAGAATCAGAGAATGGTTTAAGTTGGAAGGCATCTTTAAAGATGAGCAAGGGGTGATCTTCAACTAAAACAGGTTGCTCAAAGCTCCATCCAACCTGACTGTGGCTTTTTCAGGGATGGGCTATCCACCACCTCTCTGGGCAATCTGTGCCAGTGTCTCACCACCCTCATAATAAAAATTTTTCTTCCTTTTATCTAGTCTAAATCTACCCTCTTTCAGTTTAAAAGCATTGCCCTCTGTCCTATTTCTACAGACTCTGCTAAAAGGTTTGTCCTGATCTTTCTTGCAGACACTCTTTAAGTACTGGGAGGCTGCAATAAAATCTCCCTGGAGTTTTCTCCAGGCTGAGCAACCCCAACTCCCTTAGCCTTTCCTCACAGGAGAGGTGCTCCATTTCTCTGATCATCTTCTGGAATCCTTTTCCCACAGTGGAGGTCAGGGTTTGGGAAGGCTTCTGAAAGCAAAGAACTAAATAACCCACCTCTGACTGTTGCACTGAAGGAATAGACCTATTCCAATCACATATGTGCCACTATGTTTTAGCAGAGAAATGGTTTGCAGTGTGTAGTCAGGCTCATTCTTTCCTTATTTTTTTTGGGTAAATGTCTAAATGAAAAGAAAAAAATCCAATGACTTCTCAGCAAAGTCCTATACCACAAAAAGCCATGGATCTCTTGGAAACTCCCTGCTATATGTGCTAACTTGGCACTATTTAAGGGCAGTGTAAATTGTGCACTTCTCCATTCCTCTCCACCTTGTTTTCTTCCCTTCTTCCTTTTCCAACATGGGCATCCTGTCTGGAAATGATACACAAATTGCAAGTCTTGGAGTAAGATACTAAGCATGTGAGGCATTATGAACATTTTAAGTGAAGTTTCTTATTGGAAACACTATTTTGGTTTTAGGGCAGGACTAGCAGAGAGAATGAGCGAAGAAAAGCAAGGGCAGCTTCAGCTCTTTGTGGGCATGGAGAGTTACTCTACACTCTGCCAACCACATCCATGTGAAGAGCAGCTGTAATGTTTCTGGAGCAGAACCAGATTTTTGGTGCTGCAGGGCTTCAGGGCAGCTCCAAGACTGGCTTAACAATGCTGGGACTTTCCACACAGAGATCCACAATGGTAAGTAACTGTGTCAGCCCTGCTGACAGCTTTCCTTTAGGCAGCCCTTGGTTACACTCCACAGTTGTCTGTCACTACGAATGCATGGCACAACAGGAAGATCAGTGTTTAGTCTGATATCAGCCACTTGCTTATCACCACTCACTTATGAACCACAACTTTGTTCTTATTGTTTTACTTAATGGAGAGTTTAAATAACTCAATGCTCAAGTACTTCTTTTGCTCCAGTTATGATGTAGTAGTGCACCAGGGATCAATATTGCCCACAAATTTTTGCTTCAGCATCTCTGTAGCTAAGCATGAGAAGTTGCAGAGAAAATGTTCTCTTTTGGGAGACACTCCTGGCAGATCTGTATTGACAGTTGTCGAAGTCCAGAATCCTTTTTCTTATGCTGAAATTGGGTGTATTTCTGATTTTCTGCTGCCTTCCTAAGCTCACTGACTCCAAGGGCCAGATAAAATGGATCTGACACTGGTGCTGACTAAATGGCTGCCATTCAGAGGGACTCAGATGGGCAGAACTGGCCAACATGAACCTTATGAAATTTAACAAGGATAGATGCAAAGTCCTGCACCTGGGGAGGAATAATCCCCTTCAATAACACAGCAGGGGATGGATGGGGATGGGGAGAAGCTTTGCTGAAAAGGACCTGTGGGGATCTTGGTAGGAAGTGACCATGAGCCAGCAGCATATGCTGGCAGTGAAGAAACCAAACAGCATCCCAGACTGTGGAAGAAGAGCCAGGAAATCCAGGTTTCCTCTTTACTCAGTGCTTGTTAGATCACATCTGAATACTAAATGCAGATTTGGGCTCCTCATTGCAAGGAGAACAGTGATCAAATGGAAGGAGCTCAGTGGAAGGTCAGCAAAGCTGGTCAGGGACTCCAGCATTCATCTTGTAATGAGCTGGGCTTGTTCAGGCTGGAGAAAACGAAACCTAAAGCAGCCCCTCAGTGCCTAAAAGGAGTTGATCCACTAGATAGAGCAATAGCACACACAGGGAAGATGAGAAGTACATTGAAACTAGGGCGGTTCCATTCAGATGTAATTAAAAACATTTGTACTGTGAGGATTGTCAAGTGCTGGAACAGATTACCCAGATTGCTCCATCCATGTTCTTGGAGGTTTTTAAGACTTGTTTGGATCAACCTGATCTCATAGGAGCAGGGAGTTGGGCCACAGACCCAACTAATTTTCCAACCTCAATAATTCTACGGGAATTAGAACAGCATAGGAGAAAAGCAGAGAAAGTCAGCTCACACTAAGGCAGAATGAAAGAAGGGTGAAGAACAAAGACGTGTTGAAAAATGAACAGTAGAACCAATTTCTGTTCTTGGGTCTGTTTACAGAAACAGAGGTTGACATTGAATATGCAACTTAACTCTCATCTGTGGTTTTGGTTCTAGGCTGCCACAACTACACTGTGTGGGTGACATTCCTAGGGCCCAACCTACATCTAACAAAAGAAGTTCTGACCTTGGATCTTTCCTTGAGGTTTTAGATTCCTCTTACATTCAGCAGTGTGCAACAGAAAGAAAATCACAGCAGAATAATGTAAAGAAAGGATAAAAAGAAATAATAAAAAGAGGTAAATACCATTAAAAAAATATATATTTTTTAACAGCTCCTCAGTCAGCAACAGAAAAAAATTGTAAGAGTTTATAAGAGAATTATAAGGACAAAAGAAAAAGAAATATTAAACCCAAAGTAGAAATCTCTAATTTTAGCCAGCTGAATTTAAAATCTTTGTTTAGTACATAAAATCTCTTGGGTAAACAAAATATGCCTTTGTCCCTTGCTTAGTCCAAGAGGGATAATAAAGCTAAGAGACAACATTGGATTTAAGGATAATCAGATTAAGGCTGCGTTCTTTGTTTTCTTTCTAATCTTTAGTTGCAATAACCAATGATGTTTGGAACTGTGTCTTGAAACTGTATCTAAACATGAGGAACACCTGCTGGCCTGACTGAAAGACTGAAGATATTGGACAAAGTTTTGTTGTGCTGGACAAAGTCTGTGCAAAGCATCTGACTTTGGTTTATGTTATCTTAGTTTTGTGGTGGTACTCTCTTAAACAGAGAATGGCACTGAGCTGTAGGAGGCTCTTATGTAGATGGGAGTCTGGATCACTGGCCTGGAGTAAGGAGGGATTCTGCACAGATCTGATCTTATATATTTAAGATCAGTCAATTAAGGTGTGTTATCTTTATGCAGCACTAACCCAACTGGTTGTTTTGAAGAGATGAAGGCCACAGTTTTCTCCTGAACACACAAATGAAATGTCTTACGGAAGAGGGGAATGATTTAAGTATAGTAATGCTGGAGTTTATGAAATGAGGATTATAAACACAGTGTGGAGGAGAAGTGGGCAAGTCAATCATGGTGCCTGTGTGACATTGCTCTCAGGAATTTGCAGTGGTGTTTCTGGCTGAAATGAGCTCATCCTACGGGCTCTGACTGCAGAAGGTACATTTTAAAAGGGAAGAATAATTAAGCAATGACAGAGGCATCATCATTATTAGATAATCAGAACCCAGGGGCATTAGAAAACGTTGAGTGTCTCTAATCCCATGGGGTCTAATTATTCTGTGATAATAACCACACCTCCAAGTTTTAATTTATTCTTGTGGAGAATCTGGAGCGGGAGGGGGAGAAGTGGGGGCATTTTAATATTTTTGCTAGAAGAAGATGCAGTTGGCCTTTCACTAGGGCTCATCAGTATTCTGATCTAACTAGCATGTGTGATTGGCATTAAATTGTCTGCCCTTTACTGTGATCTCCAGCCAATCTGAGTATCCACCCTTGCACAAACTGGTGGCCTCCCTGTTGTTAACAGTACCAGCAGGCCCTGGTTCTGTTTCTCAGGGCAGATTTTGGCAAAGGTGAGATAGATTTTTCTGGTCTGGAGAGGTATATTTTCCATAAGGTGCTCTGACAAACACATTGCCATTGTTATGGAGAAAGAAGTAAAAACTTGCACATTTTCTGGTATCTTGAAAGTGCTGTCTGACATATCAAAAAGGAAAATTCTAGCAAGTTTAAGTGCTCTGCTTGTGCTTGGATAGGATAAAATTAAAGTGACAGATGCACTCTGGGGAAAGAGCAGCAGAAAAGCAAGAGAGCAAGAAAGAGTCAGGGGAAACAAGAATGACAATACAGAAAGACATATACCAATATCACAGCTTTTCTCCAGTAAGTCAGTGCCCTTCTGCTTCTTCATTACTCACAGGTGAGCTGTGCCCATGAAAGATTGTCCATTTCTTCTCAAGGAACAGGGAAAGAGAAGCAGCAGTGAGCAAAGGAGGAAGGGAGAATGCCATGCACTCAACATCTGGTCTTTTTTGTATCTGTGTGCATGCATGTGCAAACGATAGAAAGCATGACAGAGAAGGAGAGGAGAGGAGAGGAGAGGAGAGGAAGGAGTCTCCTCATTGTGATCCTTCTGGTTCTGGCTTTCTGAAAACAGGTTTATATTATATTTTATTAAATCCTTTGTGAACATTGACTTTTGCAAGAATATTAAAAAAAGCAGAAAACATAAAGAGGTGAACCAATTCATTCAAATTCTTTGCAAATTCAGAAGCCAAATCCTTCAACAATGGGACAATAACTTTAGGCTCAAAAATCCATACTATTCAACACTGCATGGGTTTTTGAGAGCCAAGAAACTCTGGGAGAAGTGACAATCAGAGACACTCATTTTAATCACTTGTTTACGTTAATACCTGACATTTATGATTATCATGAAATTACCGTGTCAACACCAGTACAAAGAATGAGGAGAAAACAGAGCATACAAAGGTACTACAGGTATGGCAGACAAACTTATTAGTTGGTTATTTTTGTAGTTTTCTAGTCCTCTGTTCCCTAATTTTCCTCCAAACCTATCTCTCTAGCAGAAGGTATAATAACAAACAAGGGTTTATTGATTGGGCATGTCTTTGTGAATCTAGGCTGATTTTGTGAATCTTGGTGTTTAAGGGTACATTTTGCTATGAGATTTTGAAGACAAAGAGAGTAAAAAGCAAGTCAATATTCTGGGCCAATTCCATGTTGATGTTTCTGTTTTGTTGAAATGCATTGCTCAGTGAAGACCATCCACCTCTAGCATAAGCTACAAGCTGTACCTCAGTACTGTGCCTGCAACATGTTGTGCACTCTCCCCAGCACACAACAATAAGTCACCTTTGGTTTTGGGTGGGAACTACTTTAGAGTGGCTCAGGAACAGAACAACAATGCCCAGGGAACTGGCTTGACTTCATAGCAGACCATCATATATTTCCAGCTGTAACTCTCAATGAAATCAAACCAAATTGAATCACCACAATATGAGGAAAACAAAGAAGTGCTGAGCACTTAGGACTCTGTTTTACTCAGTGGGGCCAAGGGCTGAAGCACCACTGAGTTCACATCAAAACTATTTCTACAGGGAGCTTCCAGCTGTGCTCTCATGTTTATTACAGCTCTCACACAATTTGGAGCAGGCTATTGTTCCGAGATGCATGCCCTGATGATGGAATGACCTCCATGTGGAGCTGCATCAGGATACAGCCACTTAAAAATCACTTTCCAAAGAATTTCTGATCTAAAATCAAGAAGGCCCTACTGAGGCCAGGATCTCCTGCCTGGAGTACAGGTTCCTTCACATGGCCCCCAGTGTGTCTGCAACATCTCTGGGACACTTTCAGCACTAAGCATTGACAAACAACATGCAGTAGCATCTTTCCATGAACAAAAAAATAAAATAAAAAGAAAGAAAGAAGAGTGTCAGCAGAGTCCAAGGCAATCATTCAAGGTAAGCAATGTTTTTGTTCTACAAGTGCTTACCACATACATATATGCCAATTCAAATTCTAGTACATGGGAGAGGATGGCCTTATTCATCTTCTTTTTCACCTCTCTCATATATCTGTCTTAAGATAATGTAAACAGTCCTTGGGAGCTGTTTGTCTTTCCACTGCAACAAGATGTTCTAAAAGACTTGTTTCCTTCAGACATTTAGGAGTCCTATTCATGGTATTTTAGAATAGAGATGAGCTAAACCATATATTGAAAATTTGAGTTTGCTGTTAAAGAAAGTATGAATCCAGAAGGTGCATGCCATTATTTCCATGGCAGATGGGCTTCTAAGTGGGGTGTGCAAGCACAGCCTTATTGCAATAGCACATCCACAAAATGCAGTTGTTCACCCCTGGGAGCTGCAAAACTTGAGGATTATCTTGCCTCATGTAAAATTACTCAGCCAGGTCCTTTGCAGACCATTTGTGA
This sequence comes from Lonchura striata, assembly GCF_050655825.1. Classification (NCBI taxonomy): domain Eukaryota; kingdom Metazoa; phylum Chordata; class Aves; order Passeriformes; family Estrildidae; genus Lonchura; species Lonchura striata. The sequence goes on from NC_140741.1 coordinate 70,728,740, forward strand.
AGTCATGCTGAGTTCACTGTGACACTGGTTCTTTTCATCCATATTACACATTTTTGGTCTGCAAACAGCACAGGCAGTTGAGGGTTTACTTTACTTGGTTTTAAACTCATGCAGTTGTTGGAGATATTTTTGTTTGGCTGTTGCATAAAATAATTCAGTAGCCCCATATCCAAGCAATTAGTTCTTCTGAGAGAATGTTAAAACAATTAAGATATTATTAATAATAAAAAGTTGAATAAAATTAAGATTTAAAAATTATTATTTTTTTTACTGTTAATTATAATTTTTCTGCCTTAGGTAAACAGACCAGGAGTATCCATGGACACAAGCAGAATCCAGTAGGATTGAAGGAATAGTGTTGGCAGTAGTTGAAAGCTCCTTCAAATGCATGAGTTTTTCTAAGATTTACATTATTTGCTGGGTATTATGAACTGCAGCATTTTCTGGGCTTGTAACTTCTTGTAAGATATATTACATATAAGCTCACATATCTACCTGTGTAGGCAAGCTGATATTATCATCTTTCTTTAGTAGAAAGCAACCCTGAATGAACTTCAAATAGTGCTTCTAACAGAAAGAAAAAAAAAGCTTTTTTTTACAAGCTGGGATTCTTGTAGCTTGAAATAGAGATTAAGAGCAGGGTAGAGAGACACTTACAAAATATAATGTATTATACGTGTTATTTGTATACTGCAAGCAAAATAAATCCTGAAATGTGCTAAGGCAATAGATTTAATACTTTAGGAAGATGATAATGTAATAATGTTTAAAAACCAAACATGCTTCCTGTTGAATTAGATCCTACTAATCCATGGTTTAGTACTGTATGCTGCTTCCTGAAAATAAAAAGCAAACCTAAAAAAATTAACAAGCACAATGCTTGACTGAAAATATGCACATGTTTCTGTCCTTCAGTAATTAAGGAATTCTGAGGAAACAGCTGGAGATTTCTGTGTCAAAAATTCATAAATTGATCATGTTGATTCTAAAACAGATAAGGAGCTTTGACAAAATGACCCCTACAGTTGTCAGGCAGCCTCACAACTGCTTCACAAAGCATTTCTGCCCACCTTGAGCCCATTCAGTGCCTGAACCTCCCTGAGATCCTTCAGGCTGCGCTGATGCGCCCGCTCACAAACCCTTCTGAGAGGAGAATGTACAGAGGCCTGTTGCATTTTAAGGGACAAATATGCAAACAGGTCACCCCAGTGAACTGGTGGCCTGTCTGCTGCCATCAGCATCCTTCAGGTTATCACTGGCTCATTTTTCCAGTGAGCACACCAGGGAGAGACAGTGCTGTTCCAGGGAGGCTCCATAGGAATCCACCACCTCCATATGAATCCTTTGACTGTACTGGGACTCTGGGAGGTTCTTAGCCACAATTCCCATTCTTTTCCTCTTTAGTTATTTAAGACATATAGAAACATTATTAAAAATACAGATATGGGTCAAAAATAGATAACCAGTTTCCTATTTTTAGCTCCAACTTGTGCTTGCATGCCTGCTTAAGGGTGGCCTAATAATCAGATGGGCTTAGTACCAATATATCTCCAAGAAGCAGCATAATCTCTGGGCACTAAGAACAGTCAGAATCAACTCAATGATTGAGGAGCCTAACCACAGACTCAGAAATCTAACACCATGTGTGTGAGACCAGCTGACACACACCAGCTCAGAAATTTACTTGTCATGCCACAAATCTCCTTGAACTATGCAGTCAGTAACAGGCACTGGGATGTGGGCATGCTTTTCTCCCATAGCTTCCTTGAAAACATATTCTTTTAAAATATTGATGCTGAGATCAGAGTTAAGGCATTGAAATGCTCTGTCCTCCAAGCACTAAGGTAACAATGCTATTGATATAACTAGACTTAAAGGCAAAATTTAAAAACATACACTTGGGTTAAGTGTGTGCACTGTACATACACTGTATTTTAAAACCTTTATTTAAGCTATGTCTTACACATATCAACTGTATATTTATCCTGAAAATAATAAAAATTATACTAAGGAAGTGTTCTGTGTCCTGCAAAACTAATAAAGCTTATTTTAAATGATTTTACAATAATGGAACATGCATTAATTCCACATGAAATGGCACAAAAATAATCAATTTGTACTACAGCATGACAAGTGCCATTCTGCATTTTAAACCAATGTTTTCCAACATGAAACGTCTACTTCAATTCAGCCTTTAGCAAACTGTCAGACTTTCCTACACACCTACTGGTAGGGTTGTTTTTGAATCATCCTGGAAGCAAATCCCAACTATCTCAGTGGGTACACTGGCCTCTAACAAAATGTCGTGGTGGCAGCCTTGCGCCACTGATCGGAGAAAAATGCATTGTACTGAAGAGAACAAAAAGCAAATCTTCTAAGAATGGTTATTTGAACATTCTTCACTGCTTCTCAGCTGAAGCATCTTGTATATTCTATAAAATCTCTACCATTTCAGCAGTTGTGCTCACAACATGAACACCTTCAACTAACAAAGACAATCTTCATACTAGATTAGGGGGTAGAGAAAATAATGAGCCACGGATGATAGCTATAAGTTATAATTCTCTGCTTTGACCAGAGGGAGAGAATGAATTAATTCTTACAGGAAGGGCAGTATAATTTTTTTACTTTTTCAGTTTATTCTACACTTCACAGTCTTCCTTTTTTGGGGACTGTTATTCTTCAATGTCAGTATCTATCTGAAAATGAGTATTTTTAGACCTTTGTGCTGAGGAGAATTTTTTTTTTTCCAGTGTAAGAGTTAATGGCTGAATACTGACATAATATGACAAAAGCTGTGCTGGATTTTAAGAGATCATTAAAGGAAAAAGTATCACTTTCTCACTTTCTACCCTATCAGTAGTTTTTCCCCAAATATTTCTTCTTAGGTTTACACAGCAGAGAAACCTAAAGAGTTTTTTACTGAAGCATGAATAGCTAGTTCAGTTGTGTGAATAAATAATAGTTTAGAGAATCAAACAGTCATGAAAATGTCATGGACAAAGAAGGCTCCAAGGTTTGAAACTGAATTGTCTCCTGGTTTAGCAATTCTATCCCCCCACTGCTCAGAAATTATATTGTGTATGTTCATGCAGATAAATTTGGATATATAATTAGATGTTTTGTCTATTCATTTACATATAGTTGGGCTTTCCTACTGGTTACTGAAACAAACATTTGTGTGTGAATTTCAAGAAACAAAATTGAAATGATCTCACAGAGGCTGTGGAATCTCCATCCTTGGAGATACTCAGACATTCACCAACCTGCTCTGAGTGGTCCATGTATTACAGCACTGTAATTAGCCTTGTACCACCCAGGACAGTCAGAATACACATTATTACCCTTGGGAAAATTAGGGTAGTGGGTCAACTGAGGGAAATTAAATGTCAGACAGTGTTAGAGACAGATACTTTGATGCTGAGCTTGTGTGTCCCTCTTTCACATGCACCTCCAGGCATTCCCACCACCCCCTGAATGAACCCTGCATCTCTGCAGCCTCCCTGCGAGCTCTTTGCTCGATGATCCATTTACAGGATGTGTCAAGGACAGTCTCTGGAGGAGAGAATAAAGTTCCTGACACTCAGCTGAGATTCAACCTGCCCAAATTGGGATATTTACAGTGTGGATACCTACAGCTGAGGTAGTCCCTCCAAAATCCCTCCCCAGTTAACAAGAGATGCAAACTTCCAGGTCCCCACCCTAAGGGAACTGGGACAAACTGGATAAGGCAAACCTGGAGCCAGATAAAAGCTACCCCAACCCAAATCCTTGTGTTCTCAAATACTACAGGTACCTGCCTCTAAAACAGTATGAAATAGTACTGGTACCTGTCTTTAAAACAGAAAAAGTGTCCTATGCAAGTGAAATGAAAATAAAGTGAAGAATTAATTAACTAACTAGAGGTGATTAAAGTAAATAAAGGAAACAATTATCATATCAAAATAAAAGACAAGAAAGATGATTAAATGAGTCTTCAAAAGACCCATGAGAAACTCATGAAAGACATAATATGCCTTTTACCTGGTTTTCAGTCTTTCATGATTTCATTTTAATTTTTATTCACTACCATCTGATAATTGCAAGAAACAGTTACTTTAACCATAGGCAATTTAAACCATTTAAATTTTTTTCCAGGGCCAAGAAACAAAAGAACCTATTTATTGCCTGAGGGGATTTTTACTAAAATGAAAGCTTAATCTTTCATGTTTTTTTAAGCGAAGGCTTTTAAAAAATCATTTCTAACAATGCTGTAGGGAGACACTTCCATGGGTATGCAAAATTGAAATTATAAATTTACAATTATAAAAAAATTAATAGTTTGGGGGATTGTATTGTCTCTGTTCTTTCTGAATGAATACTCTTTCAAGCTTAAGAGAAAGTATTTAGCACATGGAGGAGAACAAGTGTCCTTAGACTCTCCTGCAGTCAAAGCTGTTTAGTCAAAATGTATGGGAGAAAGATGGAATTTAATTTGTTTGGAAATCCTCAAATATAAATGTCCCACTGACTCTTCACTTCCTGGCCTGTTTTTCTGTGTTGCCACTGCACTGAAGTTGGCCTGACCACTATCTACTCTGTACCACTGATGGTTGCTCAATCTTAGCTATGTAAAATTAAGCTTCAAGATGAATTTTAACTGAAACAACCTTCTTTTGAGACTCTTATGACACGTGTTTACAAAGGGCAAGAACAAGAGCTCTTGGTCAAAGATTGATTTGGGAGAAGTTTTCAGGGGAGCTATATCTGGAGAGAAGCACAGATATGATTTTTATGTGGCTGCCATGGTTCAAGGCATACTGGAAGTACACACTTTTGCCCATCCCCATTCTATGCAGTATTTTACCTTTAACAACATCAAGAAAAGGATTAAATTTAAGCATCTGCCTTTGCACTGCCACAAATGTGGGCTGTTTTCTCAACTAAAAAATATTAATTTAATGCATTATCTGGAGAGATGTAAACATTTCTTCCTGGGCTTAGTGCAGGCTTTGAAATCAGACAAAATAATTTACACTTATGAAACACAACAAGCTGAAGTGTTCTGTTAAAGGAAAACTAGACTAAAAAAATACCCTTAAGGCCTCCAAACATCCACACATTGAAAGGCAGATTTAAATGTTTTTTGCCAACATATTTCAAGTTTTAGTGGAAACACTTTGAGCTACTATGAAAAGCTTTATCAAACTAAATTCATTTTCCATGGAGCAGAGAAGAATCATTGAAGATATTATTCAAGTTTACAAAATATGTAATAGGGTGGAGAATGTGGAACCAGATAAGGAAGGTTAAACTGAAGAACATTTTAATAAGACTTGATTTAAGGTTGGCTGTGCAACATAAATAGGTCAGTGGACCTACCAGAGGTTTCCAAGCTGTCTAATTTTAGAAAACCTGTGTACAGGTACCATCTGTAAGATTTTCAAGGGCAACTGGCATTCTGAAGACACTATTTGAAAGGCTAAATGTCCAGAATGTTTTGAAAATAACGCAAGTTCAATGTGCTAGCCAAAATTATTAATCTCTTTGGAAAAACCCCTTGGTATCTGCTCTATAATACTGCTCAGAGCAATAGGAAGCTCTAGTTACCCCAAAGATGTATCTGCCCAGTCTAGTGGAAGCACCTGTCTACCATGGGCCTCTGCAGACCTGGAAATCAGATAAAACAACCTCCCAGGTATTCAGAGAGCCTCAAGATCAGGTTAAAAGGGTCAGACAGGCAGGATAAGAAGAGTATGTTGGACAGGGAAGGAAAGCAATGTGGCCCCTAAGGTTGAATCCAAGTTCTGTGTGTGCATGGCAAAACAAAGTGCACAACAGGAACATTCTGGTGCCATTGTGCTGCAGAGCAGCAAAGAAAAAGGGAGTTAATTTCCAGCCCCTCTGCACCACAGTGCAGTGCATTGAGCTGCCCTGGGAACTCTTGTCAGTATGGGTCAAGATATGTTGTGTGTGTTTTGGGAAGACAAGGCTGCTCAGACATTTATCAGCTAAACTGCAGAGATATCACAGAGCATGCATGAAATGCAACATTTCTGCTTCTGTAAATGGGTGGCATTTAGACAGGTGCAACAAGGAAACACTGACACTGGGAATAGCCTTTTCCAAAGTGCTAAGTCCCAGCTCCAGGACAGAGGGAAGAGATTGCTCAGGTTTAAAAAAAGCACATAATCAAGCCAAAATTATTTTTACTCAATCTGCTTCTTAGAGGTGCTGCTAATGAATATTATTTTTACGTCAAGATGATGCTCATGCCAGAAACAGGAAAATTCTACACAGACTTAGTACTTGCCAAGCTTCTTTCCATTTAGCCTCAGCCCCAAACAAACAATAAAACTGTAATATAATGGGAGTCCTGGCCAGCACTAAGACCCAACACCACACTCAGTCCCAGTTCTTTTTTGCAGTGAAGACTGTTTTCCTTACTGATGAGCTCAGTCTGCCATGAATTACTTTTTGATGGGGGATAAATACACACTTAAACAAGATTAAACACAAATGTTCTTTAGTGGTATCTAAAATAATATGAATGTTTTTTAGAACAGCAATAAACACACTTCATGATGCAAATAATTACACCCTGCAGCCTTTATGTAACAATAAGTGGCCGAATTTTCTACTCAGCTATATCACTGTAAAGCCAGAGTAACTACACTGAATCAACACCTCTCTCTGTGAATTATGGAGATTCTGAAGTGTTACCTAAGCCTGAATTTGCCGCAGTTTCTCTCTAGGGCTTTGGAGATATCAGACATGCATGTCTGGAAATCCATGTGGTGGTCATGGAGGCATTTCCACCTCTTATCCTTCTGCCCCCATAATGAAGTCAGAATCTGGCTGTGTATTCCTTGTGCATCTGATATCACTTCTGTACCTGTGTACTCAGGACCAGAAGAAAGATCAGTTGGGATCCAGCAAAAGAAAGGAAAAATAAAAAAGACTTCACAAAAATTCATTAAGGGCAAAGCAATACTTGTGTGTGATGGGAATCAAAGATCACTATCTTGGGGATTAAAAAGAACCACCTCAGCTGATTTTCCTTTGGATGAGAAGAAATTGGTCATGTTCTGAAATCTTTGTGAAGGGTTAATTTTATCTTAAGTTTCCCATGCAATTGTAATTTTCACGCAGAGTTTTTTAAGATGGGTCTGTTAGGCTTTAATGGCCCCTGAAATGAATCTGGAAAGGCGAACATGCCCACATTGGACCACTTGAAAAAGCAGTTATTTGCTTGAAAATAACAGCAACAAAGATGCACTCAACTGTTAAAGGTTCTTCACAATTTACACGAGCACGGAACTCATGACACAACATGGAACCAGTGTTTTAACTACCATCTTCCCCTTGCCTGCCATGCTTGTGTGCTGGAAGCAGGCACTTTGCTCTTACCAGGACTTGTGAGGGCTCCCAGAGCACCAGTCGTTGTGGAGAGAGGGTTTGCATTGGTGGTGGTAGCTGAGGTCTGGGCGGCGGCTGCTGCGGCTGCTAAAGTTGCCAAATTCTGTAATTGTAAAGCGTTCATGCCTATGTGGAGAAGCAATAGGGTTAATTAAAACAGGTAATCATCATCATCATAATCATCAAAAAGTGCTATTTTGAATGGTCATGGAGCTTGGGGTGTATCTTGCCAATAAACTAGATTATTTTCATTCCCGAGACATCTATAATCTCAAACCACCTCTTACAGCTCCTGAAGAGTATTTCTCATCTCTCTACCTTGGAGTTGAGAGAATGCACCAAAGACACCAGCCTATACTTCAGGAAAATTAAACCTGGTTTGCGCCTCTTCTAAGGGAAGTGTAGAATTAAAAGTCATTTAAACTCTGTGTGAAGCCCAGGCACAATATTATTTCCTGACACAATGGGGGATATAAAGAAGATAACTAGCATTTAAAACACATTCAGGACAGGGTCATATAATTAGGATGAATAAAATTTGTTTCCCATGTCTCCCAGTTTGAATGCTTAGAAACTTGTCTGATTTTTTCTGAATGTTAGTTTGCCTAGAAGATATATTATTTCTCCCTGCACACTTTGTATTTCAAACAGAGGAGCTTAACAACAACTTGGAGAAAATGAAAAAAAAAAAGAGATTTAAATACAATAATTGGGAAGTATGTTTGAGAAAAAAAATGTGATGAAGGAGAGGTACTTTCTAGGAATTCAGAACTCCTGCAATAATGGAGAATGATATTACTTTCAAACACAGGTATTGCAGACTCAGGTTAGTACAATCAATAATTTCCATAAAGAGAAATTCTTACAGTCACAACATTAGGGACTGTGAAATGAACCTTGATATAAACATCTATTTCTGAATAAAGCCCCAAATTTGATGGAGGTTCTAACGCAGATGTCTCAAATTCAGTTCAGATGTTGAGGTTTTTGAAAATGTGACACGGTTGCAATGGTGGGAGTTTAGATTTTAGTTGATCCACAATACACCAATTCATAGTCTGGAACTGGAACAAGACACTTGGAGAAATTACATGACCAAGAAAGCTCTTTAAGGTTTCTTTTGGAGGCTCAAGACCATCTTAAAAGATACGGCTTTTCTCAAACATTACTAATCCAAACTAGTTTGTAAGACACAGTTCACCTGTATACAAACAACATAGTTTTATTTTTTTAAATTACTTGTCTGATTTACTGGCTTGCCTTTAGTGTAAGTATTTTTTTTCCCCACCAAAGAATTATCTTGCTTTTGTAATAAGACTGCAAACTACTTCAAACAAGATTTTGGGGATGGAAAAGACTCGGACCCAAATCTTTGCGAACAAAGTAGTCAGTAACCCTCAAAATGAGATATGGAATTAATTTTCATTATGGACTGATATTGGTGCTTGATTATAATTTACCTTCCTATTTCATAATGAGAATAAGTAATTCAGCAAAGAATATCCAGCAAACATTGCTGATCTTCACTGAAGCTGTATTTTCATGCCATCCTGTAACAAGGATTTGGGAAAGCAATGGGTTGCTCTCCTCCAGAGGAATGGCTTTCTATCACCCACTGTTTAGTTATTCATCAAAAGGATCAGTCATAACCAGCTTATATTTCTTCTGTGTGAGGGTTCCTTTGGGCTTTCAAAGGGTATACATAGTAGGATTAAATAATTGTGATGAATACAGAATGATTCTTGAAGACAGCCTAGACCAGACAAGGTCAACAGGCAGCAGAGCAAACAACTGCTCTCTCTGCACTCATGAATCACCCTTGCACCTCTGTGGATGCAAAACAAATACCATCATTGCCTCATTCCACAAAAACTTTTTTTTTTTTTTTTAAATAAGCACAGGAGGAACCCATCAATTTGGCAAATGAGTTTCAATGTCCAAAGAAGATGAATGAACAAGGGCTTGGTGGTGATGGAGTTGTCTCCTTACACAATTTGTTTTACTGTAGCAGTGACTGTAAGGCATTGGCCACAAAACAGCCTGCAGGTGTTATAGAGTGTCAGCTTGGGTGTTTGCAGGAGAAAAACCTGCTGGCTGTTGTCACACCTAAATAAGAGAAGGACAGCACCCAGCATGCTCTTGAGCCCATTTTGTCAACAGTTTTATCACTTAATATGCATCTTCTTTAGGATCCTCTGTCTGCTCAAACATCTGAAAAATAAATCCTGTCATCACTGTTTCACATTCCCCAGGCATTTTTCCATCTCTGCTCCCTCTTTATTGGTTTCTCCCATCAACTTGTCAGGACTGTCAACATCCCATTCGCTTGGACAAATTTGGAAGAGGGAAACCAAACACGCTGAAGTCCCAGACCCCAAAAGTACTTTGCTTTCAAAGGGGGATTTTTGGTTCAATTGAACCTCAGCTAAGGTACAGTTCTGCAGTTCTGTGGGATGAATCTGCTCTCTCTTTTTCTCCCCTTTCACACACACCCTTCACACATTTCACATCCTACGTTTTTTTTTCAAAACAGCCCCAAATCCCGCAACAGAGCTGGACAGCAAATGAGTAGATGGATTTTATTTGAAAGTGCTGCTCACTCAGCAAATGCACCTCTCTGAAGAAATGCAAATTGCTTAACACTGAAGAACAGCCTCATAGGCAGAGCTGCACATGAAAAATGAATATCTTCCTGTAGAGGAAAAAAAAACCCTTCTGGGTAAGGAATAACTCTTGATCTTCATGATGGAGACAATGTTGGGAATTAAAGGGAAATGATTAAAAAACCCAGATTCACAATACAGTTTGATTCCATTTTTAATAACATGTATTTACCAATGTGCTATCAACTTGGCAAATATTCAAAATTGCAAGGAAAATCAACTTTCATTTTGTTATTTGGCAGATTAAAAAAACAATTAAATTATGTACAAAACAGATGCACAGTATGCCTTGCTTGAAACTTAAGATTTAAAAAAAAATTATTTATAAGGATAGGGGCATGAAAATTTAATTTAATGTTCACCTTAGGTAATTTTGTGTCTTATTGTTCACAGCAATTACCATAAATCTACATATCAATAAGCGAGAACAGATGTCAGTTGTTACAAGTGCTTGCCAATCAGGCCTGTTAAAAAGTGACAGATGGATGGTGATAGAACATTCTCATAAGGCCTATTAGCACATTCACAGGAAATTTTTGTAGTGCTGCACAGTCACAGATGCAGTTCTGTGAAAACACGGGGAAATTTGAGAGCACGAGATTTACATTTTACAACTTCTTGCGCTGCCTCTGACACAAACTTTCATACAATGAAGTAATTTGCCTCGTTTCAGTCACTGCAGCTTTTCTCCTGTGATAACTGTAAATTTGGAATTATTGGGTATTTGTAGAGGAGGGAACGGAGTCACAAGCCGTTCCTCAAGATTTCTTGAGCCTCATCAGCTCTTGAGTTTCTAAAACCATAATAAAATAGTATTAGAAAATAGCTGAGATTGGCTTACTGCACAAATTACAAAAAAAGGAAGGCACCAGCTACATTTAGTGGCACCGTATGCATGGAGAGTTTCAAAGTCAGTGGTGATTATCAGAACCAAATCTGATCGCTCATAAGCAGTTCCCACTGACTTGACTTCCTTTGCTTTGGAAATTTTATCCCTCTCAATTATTAGGATTTATTCCATCTGAATTAAATCCTGTCTGCAGCTTAAAAAATGTGGATTAAGGTAAAATTTATCATCTCCAGGCTGAAAAGCAACTATTTGCTAACACTGACATCAGCCATTTTGGATGCTGATGGTAAATTGTGTATAAAGGTGGAGGGTGAGACTATTCCAGAAATTCTAAAAAGTAAAATAGACAGGAGCTCTAAGTGCCGCCTCCATCAAACCATATATATTCTGTGGCTACTTTTAGAAAAGCTGCTTATCTGAAAAGTGCTTGAGGTAGCCTGACCAGTTACTGTTTGATTGAGCAAAGCCCTTAAAACAGCTTTTAAGTCCACAATTGATTCCGCCCTGTATTTTAAGAGTACGTGCTTAAATGTGACTGCAGGTTCACAGAATCATAGAATGGTTTGAGTTGGAAGGGACCTTAAAGATCACCTAATTCCAACACCCCTTGAGCCATTTGTTGACTTAGGTGGGATTTCAGCCCTTTTTCAGGTTATACATGCTCTAAACACATTCTGGAAAGAAGGGTGGTTTTGTCAATTAAAACTTCTTCAGTCCTAGAGGGAAAGGATTCATCTAATCTAACTTTGTCCAAAAAGAAGTTACTCACTCAGGCTCTTGATACAATCAAAGAAGAGAGAGGGGCTAATGAAATAATCTGATCCTAAAAAAGAATCATAGAAACATTGACTCATAGAACATTTGGGTTGGAAGAGACCATAAAGACCATATAGTTCCAACCTCCCTGCTAGGGCAGGGCCACTTTCCATTAGTCCAGGTTGCTCCAAGCCCAAAGCCCACCTTTCAAGGGACATCTTTCACTAGACTAGGTTGCTCCAAGCCCTGTCCCACCTGGCCTTGAACACTTCCAGGGATGGAGCATTCATAGCTCTCTGGGCAACCTGTGCCTTCCCTCACAGTGAAGAATTTCTTCCTAATATATGTAGTATTTTCCTAATATCTGTAAAATAGATTAATCCCAGCCTTGGTAGGATGAATCATTGCCTGGGAGTGAATTCCCTCTTCACTCACTCTGCAGGAAGATGGGATGCCTACTTTCCAAACTACTGAGACTCAGTTGGATGAATTCCATCCACAGAGGGGCCAAGGCAATAAAAAGCACCCTCATCCCCCATTTGCTGGTTATAGAAAGCCCACACAGAGCTACAGATATTGTGCCCAGGCTTGGCCAAACTTGCACATCATGCACTTTTACCACCTGAATAAGCACATCTCCTAACTGCTGAGCACTGCTTTTCCCTCTCAAGGTGCCTCTCCTTTTCCTCTGAGAAGGAGCAATGTGTGGATTGTGAACAGGCTCACTTGCTGCAAACTCTGTCTCTCCAAAAATGCTAAACAGAGCTGTTTAATTTATTAGTTAAAAGAAGAAGAGTTTAAAAAAAGCTAATTTTATGCGTTAAAATAACTAGGACTTTTAATGGAATTAGTGTTACAAAAGCTGAATGTTTTTGGTCCCCGAGGTCAACATTTTCAAAACTGGTACTTATCTTTAAGAAACAGCTATCTCCCTTGAGCTGGAAACAGTTTCTCAGTGACCTTTACTTTTAATATGATATCCCTAAAGAGGTCATAGCAGGAGAAATCCTCCTTCTGTATGGCTTTGCTGGAATGAAGCCATCCAAGAGTCAGAGGATATAAAGGATCCTTTGGCCAATGCAAAAGTATAGAGCTTTTGTGCAGATGGTCCTGGCTTCCAACTGGTCCCTCCTGATCCACTGAGCCAATCCAACAATTAGAGGAAAATATTCAGAAAGCAGAACCTCTCAGACTTTCTCTCACCCATCTGCTCCTACAGACTCTGCAACAGGAGGAAATCTGGCTTGGGTAGTAGAAGAAGAGTGGAAAGTATAGAGCAGGGCTCAGAAAGGGCCAGAAGTTCAACCCAAAATGTAACCAGACTGTGAGAGAACTTGGACAGCACTGGAAAAAATATATACATTGGAAAAATATAAAAATTCCCAGCTGCAAAGGACTTAGGATTTGGAAAGAAAAAAAAAAAAATCCATGTTTTCTCCTCCTCTATAACTTCAGAAAGCAAAATACACTGTCTAGTCAATGAAATTAAGATAAGCTCTTTGTATTTTTATGAGTACTGTACATTTTTTTTTGTCTCGAATGGTCACACATACAAAAATATTGCTGTATGAAACAATATTTATTCCTGCCAAAACATTTGACATTAATGGATTATAGAAAACCTTCCTAGACTGTATATTGTTTAAATATTGAAAACATTGAAATAATTTCTACAATCATCCTAGCAATAGTAAACTTCCTTTTACACTATCTGTATTGTAATTCCTAGTCTCTTAAACAGGCAGGTTGGCTTAAATAACTGCAGATTTTAGGACCTGCTCCAGTGCCAGCCAAATTCAATTCAAACATTCAAGCAACATCAATCTCCAACTTAGAACTAAGTTTCTCATGCAATTTGTATGTATTTGAAGGAGGAATTTTTGCTTGCTTGAAAGGTTGCTAGTGTTTAATGTAGCTTACATTGTCTTTTAAAGTAAGACAATCAAATCACATAATGTAATTCATCTGCATTATTAGCCTTCCCCAAAGATAAAGTGCAGACTAGACACTGAGGCTGGGGAGGAAACACATGAGAGGAAACACTGCCTTTAAATTAGCATTAGGATTAGAAGATTTCAGAGAAGGGGAGGAAAAGTGAGGAAGTGCTCACTATGAAATGTACTCATAAGGATGCATGTCCTTGCATCTTTGATACAGGACATGAAGCAGACTTTGGCAAGGTAGAATTAGTGCCTGTAATCAAGACCAGGGGATTACTGTAATACCAAAGGCACTACTGCCAGCTCTCCCAATTTTATTACCAGTCTCAAAATATTACATTGTTTTCTTTGGCTTGATTCATGAAGTAGAATGATTTCATGAAAACCTTGTTTTTCTATAGAAATGAGATAAAACTAAATTGCAGAATTAGGCATGGAACCTTAAAGCTTGCAAAGCTAAATGGCAAGCTACAGCTTTTTGTCTCTCAAATTTCAGAATCTCAAATTTTCATTAAACCAGTTTCATGATTTGTTTGGACTTCACACAATGCTGAATGTATAGCAGTCAGTTGGCTACTACAAGAACAGTGATCACTTTTAGACTTTGTGCTGAGTGTTTAATATCTGTATGTTGGAGAGTTCTTGAGAAAAATCCCCATTTTTCTTTGGACTGTATTCCTAGCTTACAAACAAACAAACAAACAAGCAAACTCCAATACTCATCAATCACAAACACCTAAAAATCCCACTCTCTTCACCAAAATCAAAGAACCACTGCTTCTGCAATGTAAGAACCACCTTAACCAGTCTGAGGCATGGTGTTAGGGGAATGGAATTTAAAACTGCACACTGAAGAGCAGTCTTTGCTCTGCTAGCAAAGAAAATTGCTTTGATTTAAGAAATAATATACTGAGCATAGCAAATAACTCTTCACATGTGCAGTGGGGTGTGTGCTATGCCCCTTCTGTTCTCTACAGAGACAACACAAGCTTTAGCAGCACGAATAAACACTTGCAGACCCTAATTTTATACAATGGGGAGCTATATCAGAAGTCCTAAAGTAGCAAACCATGACTTCATCAAGATTTAAGCACAAAAGAGATGTTAGAGCCCTGACATGGAAGTAAGGGTGGAATTTCAATGGCTCATGTGGCTTTTGATCAAAGTTTTAGTGTCTGAATTACGTGGTAAGCACACCCATCGACTTCAAGGATAAAAGTTGCACCCCTCAAACACAAAGTTCAAAGAACTTGAAAGCTGCAATGACAGATCTTCTTTAGAACCTCACTCAATTGTGTCTGGATTTTATTCCTCACTTTGAAATGTTATATTAATAGGCAAACTACATGCAATATGGAATTACATATTAGATTCTTTTTTGTGAAATGAACCTGTACAGCTTAGGTTAAAAAACTCTAGGTCTTCACAAATGTTCACGGATAGCTTCAGCTGGTAATGCAAGCTCTTGCTGCAGACACAGGAGTACTTTCTATTCCTTTCATGAAACATAATACACAAATTGTTAATACCAGATGCACTGCATGATATAGTACTGCCTGATTTCCAAGGAGAGGACATGAACTCTCAGTTCTAACAATGAAATAGTGCTTAGTCTTTGGCACTTTCATGTAGAGATGCAGCTTGGAGAACAATTTTGTACCACTAATTTTACCTTGAACAGAAAGATTTACGACTCACATGTTTTGGGGAAAGGAGTAAACTTCAAGCTGTTTTGATAACATGAATATGAGATATAAAATACATTTTTTTCCAAGAGAGGCAGTCAGTCATCAAATTATCCCATAGATGAGTGCATTAGCAATCTAATTTGCAGTTGAAAAAAGTACATCCCTCAAGTAACAATGATGTGCCACTATGATTTCTTAAGATGACTTTCTCTCCGTCTCAAGACCATATGATTTTCAGAGAATAAATCACATCCTGGATTGAAAGCCCATCCTGAAAATACTTGAATAAAATCCTTAGTTTCAACACAGTTCTTGAAAACTGAAGCTGAAATCTGAATCTACACTAACAGTGAGAAACAGGCAACAAAAACTTCTAAGGTGCACATAATGCGATGGATATCACATTATTTTTCCTCAGTGTCCCAATTCTTTCATTTTGTAGACCTAACCTAATATGAAAACATTAAAACATAATCTTTGAGCTCAAAACCACTTCCAAAACTCCCAAGTATAAAACTGTTGCTGAAGCGCTCTGCTCTGTTTATCATATTAAGATACATTATTTTGATGGAAAAAATGCTAGATTGCAAGAGTAACATAATAGAACCAGCAAGCACTGCCAGCAGGTCTGAGGAAGAGAGAATAATTCAGAGATATTGTCATCTGTAGGCCAATTTATATTGTCAGACAGCAGGTTCACATTATTCTCTGATGTCACTGCAATAATGGCATAATAGAACAATTGAGCAAAGAATACCTGTGGGGTATAGCTATACAGTGTGGTATATATATACTTGTTAAAGTATTTCAGGCATCCTTCAAAGCAGAACCAGAAGCAGCAAAAGACCAGGATTAAAAAAAGAATGAGAAATTGTGCTCATAAAGACTTCTGAATATTTTAGCCCTTGTTTTGTGATGATGAAGCAAGCGTAATGTTGTATTTCATTGATTCAGCAGGCTCATGATTAAAATAAACTAATGTAGCAATTTAGGGGTTTTGTGATTCTTTCTTTTTTTTTCCTGTAACAAGAAAAAAAAAAAGAAAGCTTTTTAACAGTTCCTCACGGCAGGCATAATGTGCATCTGTGCTCTGATTTACTGCACATGCTGCCTTCTCTAGCATCATGTTAAGTTAGGATATCAGCATGGTAGGTCACACAGTGGGAATGACCTTTTGCTAATCACTACACATCAGTTACTACTGGCACACAGCTCATTACTAAGAAACCCTCCAACTAGCTGGCTTTCAAATCCGCTCCCACTTTGATTCGTTTTTCCTCTTTTCTTTTTCTTTTTTTTCCTCCAGACTGAAGATTATACTTTTACATAAAATCTCTGTTGTGTAATTTTGCCAGCTAGGGTTCCAAAGTCAAAAAGGCACCCAGTTAATTTTCTGTGATTATAAAAGGAGCCTGAAAATTCATACTGAAGGTAGGCCTGTAATCTTGGGTTTCATTAAAAAGGTCAGAACATTTTTCCTCACCACATATTATTAAAATGTTTGAGGGCTGCCATTAATTTGATTTTTCAGGACACAGAAATCTCACTGGAAATTAGAATGTAATCCTGCTGTTGCTTTCCTGACACTTTTCATAGGGCAGGATACGGCTGCAGGGACTAAGAGCTCTCCTGCAATTTACAATTGGTTACTTTGGCCAAATGGCAGGTGACTAATGCAAGACAAACTGTTTGCACAACCTGGGAGCGCTGGGTTTAATTTCAGTTCTGAAAGAGGGGTGAAAGTGTTTCTATTGACGCTGAACCATGAGCTGTCCCCTGCCAATACATCTGCCACATTTAATACACAACACACCCCCCACCCCCTGACAATGTGATTATTAGAGGCACAGCATTCAATAGCTTAGGAATACAAAACATAGCAGGAGCAAAATGAGAGGGTTTTTAACTCACCGGCCATTTGCTGAATGCCGCTGAAGGCACCCAAGTTACTGGAGGAAGTTGCTTGCTGCAGGAGCTGCAAATGAACAACACAACACAGCAATCTATCTGACAGTAATGTAACAAATGAAGATAAAACTAAAATGAGCTATCGTTTCACATTTGGAGTATTTCTGCTTTCCTTTACATTTATACAGTCTCTTGCTTCTGTCTGCTGTTGGAATGAACATCCCTAGAGTCAATGCTGTAAATCCATATTAATGTCTAATCTCTATTAAGAAACACAGAGACACAAGGGAAACTCAATAACATGGCTGCTTTAAAACAATTAATCAATTTATTCTTTTTAACAACCAGGTGTTAAATCTATTTAAACCAACATAGTGTGACTAATTACAACCCTCTGTAGTCTAGTAGTTACCATAACTCATCTCTGTCAATCATGGTCCATTCTTCCCCACCTCTGTGAATTCAGTTTTTTCTTTATTATCTTTATGAATCAAGCACACAGATATTCATTAGACTGGTAATTGTATATATAGCAGTTTAGCCTATCTCACATTAATTAGCCAACCTCAGTACTAATATATATTTTTAATTGCCGGGTAAATTGCTGTTTATATCATTATATCAAAACATTGTATGCACACAAATTATGTATTTATACATACACAATACATATATATGGGCACATCCATTCCATAGAATGGTTTGGTTTGGAAGGGACCTCAAAGTTCCTCCACTTCTAGCTACTCTGTCACAGGCAGGGACACCCTCCCATCAGGTTGCTCAGAGCCCCATCCATCATGACCTTGAACACTTCCTGGGCTGGGGCGGCTTTGGCTTCTCTGGATAACCTGTGCCACTCTCTCACTACCCTCACAGGAAAAAATTTCTTCTGAGTATCGCATCTAAACCTGCCCTCTCTCAGTTTAAAATCATTGCCCTTTGTCCCATCACTAAATGCCCCTGTAAAAAGGCCCTCTCCAGCTTTGTTGGAGGCTCCCTTCAGGTATGGAAAACTCAAAAGTCCCAGAGGCTTCTCTTCTCCAGGCTGAACAGCCCCAACTCTTTCAGCCTTCTCTCCATAGCAGAGCAGAGGGACAGAACCCCCTCCCTTGACCTGCTGCCCACAGTGCTGGGGATGCAGCCCAGGACATATCTGGCTTTCTGAGCTGGAAGTGCACATTGACAGGTCATGTTAAGCTTCTCATCCACCAACAATTCCAAGGTCTTTCCAGGGCTGCTCTTGATCCATGATTTTTCCTTGTGATTGCCCTGATTCAGGATCAGGACCTTGTACTTGGCCTTGTACTTAGTGAGGTTATATTTGTCTTACTTGGAACGATGAGGAACCCCCAAATTATCCAAAAGCTCCTCAACCAGATCTCCCAACTCCAAAGCCACGAAGGGCAGAGGCTCCCTCACAGCTGTAATGAAGGGGAGCCTCTCTTGGCCATCCGGGACCAAAGACATGTGGCTGTGAATTTCAGATTTTCCAGTAGGGACAGCAGCTACCACCTGTTTCTCATCTTACAAATGAACTAAGGAAAAAGCCATTTTAAATTTATGGCTTTTCCTGGCCACATTCACTTTCTGTATAAGGGGATATGAACCATGCATGTTTAGCATTGACAGGACCGTACATTAAAGCAAAAGCCATTTCCAAATGAAAATGTGGAAATTTGATGCTTGAACCACAACATTGTAGTTTAGAGGCTGCACCATATGGATATGGCCTCTACAGTGTTCAGCTGCCTTTCTGTCCTCCCCTAGGGAAGAACTTAAATTTTATTCCAGCTATAAAAAACAGTTTCTAGTGTTACACTGTGCTCATGGGCATTCTGTTCCCCCTTCCCTGGGACCCTGTGACTCTGATCAAGGTAACCCCAGACCCCTTCTTCCTGCCCCAATGGGGTTGGTGGAGAGCCAAAGAAGCCCACCCTGTCCAAAGTCTATATAGACCCCTGACATTTCCTGTTCATCCTCTTTTGCCCCACTCTCCCCATGGACATCACAAAATAAAGAGAGATGCACCAACATATATCGGGGTAAGAGCCTCTTTTGGAAATCTTTGCCATCTCCTGATATTCCTCCCCTCAAAGCCTTGGATCTCTGGGCTAGCCTGATAATAAAGGGAGCTGAGGGGGGGGACGTCACTCTGGCATTCAAAACCCCCAATAAAACTAATGTAAATTTTATTTACAGTGGAGGGGCTGGAACTAGGTGATGGTGATCTTCAAGGTCCTTTCCAACCCAAGCCTTTCTATGAATCTATTATTTGTTTTGCAGATAAACACCCCCAGAAGAAGACACACTTTGTATCCTGGACAATTTAGCAATTTCCTGCGGGGAGTTTAGTAGAACTGATTTACCGTGGTCCTAAAATAAATAGAGCATAATACAGCCACCACCTCTGAAATGAACTTACAGCTAGGTATTGTGGTGTGAGTCCTCCAAGACCTGTGAGGTTTCCCCAAGTGGCAGTATTGAGCTGTTGCATCTGCTGAGCCAACTGCTGCTGCAAACGCCGCTGCTCCTTGTCCTTTTGGGTGTCAGCAAACTTCACCACGATTGGCGAAGAGCAGCCCTGTGGTTGGACAGATCAGGAAAGACAGAAGTGTTAAATCACACCAGGTCATCCTTGCCTCGTGAGCTCAGCCATGTCCTGTAGGGCCACTGGCACAACAAGATCGTTCACCCTCTCTGTGACTGGCACGTGTAGGACTGCAAGGACTCAGATTTTCAGGTTGTTAAGAAAAGAGGCTATGGAGACATTATTGATTCCCCAGCTCTTTTTATAAAGCACCTTTCCTCAGGCTCTCTTTTCCTTCCAGCTATCCAAATTGCTGCCAGAGACAGCAAAGTGTACCAGTCCTCTTTAATTAAGCTTCACAGATGATGAGATGGATGTGATGCTTTGTCTGCAGTCTGTTTTCAAGACAGCGCCAAAGGGAGAGGTGTCCAACCTCCGTGCTGCCAGGGACCACACAGCCAACACAGCCCTGCCACCACGGTCTGGCTGTGCCATCAGGCTCAGTGCAGCTGGTGTGTGCATCCTAAAGAGACCGGGAGCAGCAGATTTACCTCAGCACCCATTGACATCAGTGAGGCACTGGCCCTGTTCACACCAAGGACCCCCAGTCCATTCACCCACCTGCGGTCCGCTCCCGGGCACGCTTTGTACCAAGCACCCTTGAGATGTGAACAAAGGGCAGGATGCAGACCAAAAGGGACTAGTTCTGGTGATAGCAGCCCATTCCTGATTGACACCATTTCTTCTATTGCTTCTATCAGTCTCTTGTTACATGGTATGGCAAGGCTGTAAGATGCCTTAGGAAATAGGGAAGCTGTAAGAAAGAGCTAGAGGTCTGGTCTGCAGCCTATTCCTCACCCATGGCTGAGGGACCCCTGGGAAGAAGTTGGAGGTCACAGACCAAATGGACTTTTGAGGTAAACTGGAATTTCCCTTGGACTTCGAATTGGCACTTCCTGGGCAAAGACACTGAGACAATGAGATGTGATTATGAAAGATGTCTCTGTTGATTTATCTCTGTTTTTTTCCCCTGCTTAGAAATGTTTTATATTTCAACCTTTCAAATCTTTTTTTTTTTCAGATCAAGAAAGCAAGCTATATACTGCAATGATTCAGTTCTTCAAATTAATTCAAGCATTTTATGAGTCATTGAAACTGTCAATCCACTTCATACTGCTTTTCAACCTCACAGCATCCAATGAATAACTTCCCTTGCCATGCTTTGTTATACTAATTTCTTGTCTAACTTCAATGTGAACACAATGGCAGGAGTGATAAGTGACTCAAGTCCAAGAAACACAGCAGTGCTTTAGCCAAAGTGTAAAGTGTGGGATGCAGAGCAGGGTTCTAAGTCACCTGCTCTTCCCATGGCTGCTCTCACAACACTGAACATCTTCAGAAAAGTTCCTGTCCTCAATTAATTACAAAAAGCAGCCATATACCTTTTCTCTGAAAAACCTCATACCACGACAATGGATAAAAATAGTCCAAATAATCAGATAAAATGGATAAATAATAAAATAAAATAAAATAAAATAAAATAAAATAAAATAAAATAATAATAAAATAATAATAATAATAACAAGAAATCTCTTATAAAAAAATCCCCATCAACACTGTTCCTTTAGAATTATCTTAGAAAATCATTGCTTGTGGTTTATTATTCCACCTCCAATTCTTTTCCTGTGTGTTTCATTGTAAAAATGTCTTTTAGTGTTTCAGTGAGGGAGATAGGAGATCCATAACACTCCAGCAATCAAATAAAGATTATGAAGGAGTTGGCTTGTTACACAATTACCTCTCTCTAGTGATTTTTATACTAATATTAAAAATAAGATCATTTAGAAAAAAAAGAAGAAAGAGAAAGGATCCAGGGGGTAGAGGATGTGAGAGATTTTTCTGGTTTTGCTAATAAAAAAAAAAGCAAGCTGTTTCTATCTTATACAAGATACAAGTAACATTATTGGTAACACTGGGCTAAGAACAACTGGAACTTACTGCTTTCTGCCTGGAAGTACAGGAGAGTCAAGTATATTTCCAAAAAAATAGAAATGCATATCAAAGAAAGAAATATTATATGGTTATTATAATAGAAATATTATAGAAATATTATATTGGTAGTTCAGCATTCAACAGTACAGCTGACATATTTATGAATGCTTAAATGTCAGTAAATTGTATAAAAACAATATCTCTGCAATTTATGAATCTATAATTCATTTTTTCACTGTCTACTCTATATTTCATCACTTCATCATTTTCAAGAAAGCAGACATTCTTAAGACTGAGATTATATCTAGCAAGTGGCTCTATATGAGAAAAGGGTTGTTATTGTATGAAATTTACTCCATGATAACAAATTAGTGTCTTCTATTGGTGCTGCAATTGAATTACTTAAACAAACAAACATAAAAACTCCATAGAAAAGAAATAGAAGAGCAAACACTTTAGAGCAGCAATTATATTTTAAAAATCAGTTGATTTAACCAGGTCAGTAAGTCAGGTGGAAAGAGCAAGAAGAGAATGCATTATTCTATGAGACATATTCATCTGGACTTAACAACCCCATTGTTCTTTCCTAGTCCTCTTTGAAAATTCATCTCGGTCAATCATGTGTGCTAAAGAACTGAAAATAATTTAAAAAGGGAAAAATCTGTAGTAATTGGGTTGCAATGCTATTGTGTACTATGTATCTTCCTCTAAGCCCACTTTTATTTGCAAAATGACATGAAACCAAAGTGTCCAAGGATGACTGTTTCAGGCTGAGGTTGGACATGTAACATGAGTCAACCCAATTTAACTTTTCACCAGAAGAGTATTGGCAAAAGTGAGCAAAGCTTTTTTTTTTTTTTGCCTATGGGGTGATTCTTGTTTTATGTACAGAAGTGCATTTCCTAGCTTGAGGGGAAGCTTCCAGCACAAACAGAAGGTGCATCTCCCTTCCTCATTCAATGGCTTCATATTTCCATGCCATTCAGTGCCATTTTCTTCCCAACAGCTGGTGCTGCCTTCATATTTTTCTGTTGTCATGTTGAGTCCCTCTCCCTCCATGGAGAGGGAGGGTGCATGGCTTCTTTCCAAGAAGGGACTCAGCCTAAGCTCAGTTGATGCAAAGACCCAGATGTTCAAAGGGCAAAATATTTGGAATTGCCTTGCCAATCTGAGGATCTCATTGATGATGTGTCTAAAGGTGTAGAGAAGGATTTTGATCCAAGAGTAGCCATTCTACAGAACTAATCTCATTAAGAGTATTCTGTCAAAATGCAGCCCCTTTTGGAGTGCTGCATACAACAGAGCAGTGAGAGAATTTGTCTGGGAGGTGTTATGTCTTTATTTTACCGTCTTCGGAAGTAGAGCTGTGTAAAATTCATTTTGCTAGATGGAAAAATACATTAAAACACATAGAAAATATAGGTAAAACACAGTATTTCCAATAAATATTTCCTTTTTACTTGGAATCAAACCCAGTAAAACATATAGATCTGAATTAATGGAGCAGTGCACGGCAGACAAATTACTACAGGTATTATTGCAGAGTCTCAAAGTGGCAGTTTTTTCACAGTATACTATCAGACTGCATAGAGTGTATAACAGCAGCTTTCTAGTAAAGATAATTTCATTTATTCTCATCTCATTGGCAGATTCTCAACTAAAACTGTATACCCAGGGTCTAAAAATGCATTGCACTGAAAAGAAAACACATTGATTATAAAAGAAGCTCAACCAAATTCAAATGTGATGTTTGGAAAGACAACAGCTTTGCAATGCTGATATCATTACTTGTACTATACAGGAAACAGTTAGTGACATTTTCATGCACTGGCTTGAATTTTATCTTCTCCTCCTCCTTTGTCCTCTGTCCACCCTCCCACCCCTGGTCTCCCCCCTTGGCTCGTTACACAAAGCAGCTCAACGACATGACGCAATAATGATTGTTTAGCACCCAGCATGCTTTGGGAGACTAGAGCATTGCAAAGGAAGATCACTGAGAGAAAAAAAAATAAAATTTGAAAGGTCCTGGTGGAAAAATAAATAAAAATAAAAAAAAAAAGAAGAAACAAGTGCACATAACATCAATGCCACCTCTGAGAAAAATCATCACTACACGAAGATACAGTATACATAATACAGTATAACATGCACTCTCCAATGATAAGCTAGAAGATCCAGAGTAAGTAAAGATTTCATACTTGTGCGGTTTTTTGTGCAAAATTCTGAAAGACCATGACAAAAATCACAGACTGAAAAAAGCTTTGAGATTGCCAGAGAAGCTGTGGCATTCAATAACCACTCCAATGACCAGATCGTTAGCCAGCAGCTAAAGTCACACTGAGTGAACGAGTTTAAACTTTTGAGTTGCTCATCATGATAAAATACAAGGCCATAGAGGCAGTTTGGAAGGGAATGAAGAGTGTTGCTTGTGAGGGGCCAGCCACGATGGTGCTCTGCAGGAAGTGCCACACTCCAATATGCTCTGTCATCATTAGCATTTTTAGTAGCTACATGAAGAAGGCGAAATAATATTAACTTAAAAAGAGATTCTATTTGCAGAAAAACACATGCACTAGTAACTCAGTGTGGCCATGTTAAATCTCTTGAGCTTTTTCTCAGAGCAATGCAAACCACAACACTTAAAAAGCTATTTAAAAGAAACGAAGATTTTTCTTCGGGGAAACGTGTGTTAAAAATAGAGGTAATTTAATAATCAGAAATACTCTGAGTACAACTGAGGAGTGGTATTCATAGCATTTTTATTTTCTGCTGAATGCCACTGAAAACAGGATTGAGAGCTGTGTTTGGATACCACACAGCAGACTTATTGTGCTCTTTTAGGTGATTGAGAAAAATAAAGCTTCACAAAGACAGGTAGAGTGAGCCGGTAAAAAATTTAAATCTGTGATTGTCATGTGTCTGATCTGATCCAGGAGAGCATGGCTTCACCATTCGCAATCATTTGCACAAAGAAAACAAAGAAAGGGCAAATGATACAGTACTGTACCTCCATGGTCTGAGACTGGTGCATGGCTTTGATTGCATTCTGTGCCATTGCCCTTGTAGAAAATGTGACAAACGCACAGCCTGTGGGAACAAGGGGACAGGGAGCAGGAAAGACAAAAAACAACAAGACAAAAGGGTTGGACGCTTGTTAAACCAACACAGTCTACGAGAACGGCCACAAGACGACACTGTTCTCAGTAGTACATAAAAATAAACAACTTCTCTAGTTTATTTATTGACAGTGCTGACTTGCTAATCTGACCATAGATGAAAGAAAAAAAATTAGGTGGAGATGGGTGACAAGGAGGGTTTTTATTTCATTTTTTGTTTTGCTTTGTTTTTCTTTTTTGTTTGTTTGTTCTGTTTTGTTACTGTTTTTCTTTAGCCACAGGGTTTAAAATAAATAAGGCTTTTATGTAGCCTTTGGATCGCATAGTTAAATCTATTCAGACCATGCATTAACAATTGCTTGCTCTGGCTTTTGTGTAGGTAAACTGTGGATAGTGAATAAATGTCGGCATCACTGACAGCTGAACTGAGAATTTAATAAAGGGGTCCATAACATCACAAATTACTGTGATGCACCAAGAAGTATCATACAAATAAGAATGAGAAAAATACCCCTGTGTATCCTGTGACTATTTGTGAAAAGACTCAGACAAAATTCAGTAATGTAGGTGGATTCTCAACATTTAAGAAAATAACATTTTAAAAATAAAAATTATTATGGTATTTGTTTCTCTGAGTTCTAGGTACAAGTATAATTCTTTGATCCATGAAAGCTACTGCCAGCTTGAACAATTCTGAAGCTATGTGAGTGAATAACTGAAAAAAAATCGTTGTTTTTTTTTTTCCCCTCTTCAGCCTTTAAAATCATAATGAAAAGCCAGTAGGCTAATGCCTGGGCTATTTTCCCACCCTTTTACTATTGTCAGCCATACCTACACTGGGCATGGTGCAGGTCAAGGGCTTCAGTGCATGTCTCACTGCCCTTTTGGCTAATAAAAACATTGCCTCCTGAAATTTACATTTTATTCTTCATGCACCCTTGGGCATCTTAAAGAAAAAGACTGTGAAATTAATGCAGATTCAGGCTGATTTTGTAATAATACCATGGCACACTAAAAGCTTAGCTAAAGCAACACAGACTTATTTCACTTGTGATCTCTAATGACTTTAAAAGTGCATTGATTTTCAGCTCCCTTAGCCTTGCACAGTTTGAACTTAGGTTTCAGAGAATAATTTAGTGTTCCACTCAATTTCCTCAAAACATTATTATTATTACTACTTAAAAGATTTCCAAATGAAGCAGATCTAAGCACTGAGAGGCTAAAGCATATTGTCATTTTAGAGCTAATGCATGAAAGCTATATTCTGGCATCAAAAATACAATATTGTTGCCCCTGTGGCCAATGGGCAAAATAAACCATTTTGCAATCCAGCAAGCAACAGATTGTTTGGTTTATGCAAATCAATTTGAGGCATAGAATACCTTTTCTTTTTAGCTCTGTGTGTACCTGGTAAGATTATCAAGTCAAGACTGTATTCACATTTTAATCAAACAACAGTAAGATAAAGCAATGCCTGATCATTACCCAAAAGCACTACATCTAATCATGAAAATAAAGTCAATGCATTTTTGCATCATGCGGTATTTTTTTTTCTTTTTAATGTAAAGGCCCTCTATTCAAAAGAACCTAAGCTAGCTCTGGCTGATAGATGAGCATCATAAAATCAGAAATAAAAGTTCTTTTACCCAAACTTCACCACAGCATTGTGACTTCCTGTATTTCTTAGGTAACAAAAACAACTGATGATGTCTCACTACTGTTTAGCCACACTACATAACGCTATATTAGTCTTGTTCAACAACATATTTCTGGAATATGATGTAACAAACCAGCTTTCTGTACAGCAATCTAGACAAAATGTGAAGTAGAAGGGTAAATAATCTACAGTACTTCTCCTAGATTCCATATTGCTGCTGTGCACTAAAATTAAACAGGCCCAAATTTGCCATCAGTCTCAAAGTAATCTCTCTTAATACCATTTCTATTATCAGCATTATTATTTTCTTGTCTTGCAAATTCAGTGGGGGATGAGAACAAATAGAGATATACTGGAGGGCAGGCAAGGAACCCCATGCAGAGCCTTGAATAATATTGTTGATAATGGTCAAGAAACTGTTTCATTCACTTCTTTGGTTCTCACTATCCAGGAGTGTGTACTACAGTGACAATTATTGAATGAAGGTTTCAAATACACGAGAAGCATGTAAAATGTCAACAAAAATAAGTAAGACACAGTTTATGCATTTATCACAATTTCTCCCCAGCAGTTTTGCTGTAAGTAACTTACTGAGAGATGTTGCAATTAGCAAGTCTCAAAAGAAATGTGAATCAGCAGAGAAATAAGGCTGCATTCCTCTCAAGATAAAGCACCCTGCCCCTTCCCTCCCTTGAGCTTTCTCTTTTTTTTTAACCACAGGGCTCAGCTGTTGGGTACTTTCAGTGCCCAGCACTACTGCAAAGCCTTCCTCCTCACTCCTCAGCCCAAAACCATTTGCATGGGTCTCATTGCCTTTGTCATGGAGCAAAAAGACCTTTGTAGCAGATCTCTGTACCAATTTGAAATAAACTTGTTCTTTGGGCAAGGGAAATGCCTGATGAATGAGGTTATGCAACTTGAATATGAGCATTTGGAAGCAGCATTCCACAGAGAGGATGGGGCTGCATTTTAATTAGGGTTTGCCAGCCAGAGGCTACAAGGTTAAGTCCTCTTGTTATCTCCATTCAGCAGGCCATTTCCCACTGATAGACAGTGGCCATTTCCACCTTACCATTTATTGGGGTAAATTTCCAATTTACCTCAATATCATGGCAAAAATTCAGTAGACAATGTTATTCTAAAATTATTTGAAAACCCAGACTTTAAGAGGTTTCCATTAAGTGCCCCAGTTAAACATTTGCTAATTTAACCATTCTTCCAGACACTGTTATGTGTATTCTCATCCAAGGGTTATTTTTCAGCTACCAAACCTGGACATTCACACACATTTGTTTATTGATTATGTGTGCATATATATTTTATTGTGCATGGAATATGGGATCATATATATTTTATTATGTGTGAACTATGGACTCCTTTCCTTCATGACCAGACTGCCACACTGGATGTGAGCTTAGCCTATGTCATAGAATTTGGTCTATTTAACTCAATAATTTTGCATTTATAATTTAGGCGTTCAGAAAAAGCTGTTGTGAAATGCTTGTATTTACTGCCATGGTCAATGGCTGGACCTTGATTTTCCTCTATGGGACACATATGAACTGGAGGAGGATGGTTTAGTTGGGTACCTGGGATTTAATCAGAAGTTGGTGTCCAAGGACACTGGATTTCATTTCTTTATGTTTCTGAAGGGCTGGGAAAAGCCTTTCCAGCACTCTCTCACTGACTGTGTCACATGGGTGCAGGTGGTCTTTTGGGAACACACTGCCAGCTCCAGCACCATAAATCACAATTAGAAGAGGACGGGACTAATCAGATTTCATGCCTTGTGGTGCAAGGAAACAAGAAAGATTTCCTTGGCCTCTTACCTCATCCTATGAAACATGGCATTGATTGGCGTGCCACGGAACAAGGTCTTCCCAACCCACAGCTACAAGAAAACTATTTGTGTTCTACCCCACTAATATCTGATTATTCCCTTCTTACTGGAGCTGTGGAGCTGACTGGGAGGTAAAATATGGAGAGGAGGATATTTCTATAGCTAATGCCTTGAAATAACTTCAGTTTGTACAACCAACTACCTAGATACACCAAAAAAATACATTGTTTTGTAAAAACAGCCAGCCTACAAGACACCTCACACTTATTTATCAGTCTGGTTTCAAAATGTCAGGAATCACTGACAGAAGGAAAAGGGGAGGGAGAAAGAAGATCTAAGAATTTTAGCTGCTTCTCCAAGGCTGCCTTCTCATCCCCTACAGCAGATAAATGAGTGACTAGGGAAGGACTGCTGGAAGTAATTTCCTTCTGCAGAATTGTAGTAAGGCACCCAGCCTTGTCATGGGAGAAATTTTGGAGCCCATTATCACATCTGCCACGTTGGCTGAGACAACATCTAAACTCACAGGCTTATTCCTTACCCCTCTCTCACCACAAACTGGAAAAGAATTCTGAAAATGCAGTCAAATGTGATAGGCCTCCTCCTTGACCCTGGCCACCCTAAACCTAGGGCTTGCTGCTTGAGTGACTGAATATTTGAAATATTTAAAAAAGCTCAGCACTGCCCCATTTCAGCTCTTGCTTCATGTTTTTCAGGTTTTTCTAGAAATGTTGAGAAACAGTCAGCAGTTCTTGCACAGCCTAACACAACATCAACTGCTGCGAGCTGCAAGTAGAACATTTTTATGTATGGAAGCTTCAGGTAAGGTTCATACCTACACAAGAAACCTCCCTCATGAAAACACCATGGTCTACCTGAGGTTTTAAAGTGAAGCCAAAGGGAGATGCAAAATGCAGAGACATTTTTGGAAGTCTAAAAACATGGTTTTGACACAAAAGAAGACCCAAGAGATTTTCAAAGCCACCCAAGCAACCGCAGTGCTCTGTTAGTGCCTGCTGCGCAGCTGGTGCTCTAATGGTTGCACCACAGCTTCCCAGTACACTGTAAACAATTTTTTCTTCAATTTCTGTAAAGAAACAAAAGTGAAAAGCTGCCAAATACTCCTGCAAGGAGTAGTTGGGATCCTCTGAGATGAAAGCTTCTATTTAAAGAAAAGATAAAGCATGAATAAAAAGCTATGGAAATTGAAGTGTTATTAAAATTAAGCTGTAGTTGGGTTAAAATGTTTCTAGCTGAGATTGCAAAATAGACTTTTCCTTTTCTTTTCCTGTGCTAATACAGCCCAATCTGAAGAAAGGAGCATCCTGGAAAACAGCCTTCT
Organism: Lonchura striata; assembly: GCF_050655825.1. Lineage (NCBI taxonomy): Eukaryota > Metazoa > Chordata > Aves > Passeriformes > Estrildidae > Lonchura > Lonchura striata. The sequence goes on from NC_140741.1 coordinate 70,758,417, forward strand.
AATGAAGACATCATGCAAAAATCTGTCTTGGTGGCTAAAAAGCATTTCATCTACAAACTAAATTGTACATCAAATTGTTTACCGTAGTGATATCTGGTTGTTAAGTATTACCTAAGACATGCAACGACAGGTCTGAGACCAAGTGCAACAGTTCAGTCTAAAAAATAATTTTAAAAAGTCACAGAGAAGCTCTTCAGTTTATGCATATCAGGCACATAAAGGTATCAAGAGGCACATCCTGTTACCATGTCTCAGCTCTTCAGCTCTGCTGATTTGACTGTTGACCAGATGACAGGTTGTAGATTTTAAATTTCCTGAAGTTCATGCTTCCCTCAAAGCATTTCTAATTGGACATTCAATTACCCAGCCTACAAAGTACAGACTTCAGTAAGTGGAATTTACACAAACCCAGAGTTAAATGGGTACCAAAGACCATATTCTATAATTGTGCCTCGATGATCCTCTTGTTGGAATAAAGCCTCTTGCAAATTATTTCATTTCAGGATTGCCTCTTGGGAGGGATTGCTGCAAAACTGCAGTAATGGAAATCTGAGATGTAGTTACTGGCCAAAGGCCAGCAGAGACATTGGTCAGTTGGATGTGTTGCTTTCCTCCCAGCTGCAAAAGAGTTTCAGCAAGGGAAAACAAAATTAAATGTGCCATAATAATTGGAAAAAATGAAAATGTTACCACATTGCAGCAAAATGCATAAAGCACTGAGGTGCTTCTGAAGAGCTATCGAAAACACAGCACTTCCATGTCCTTGCTTCCAATCACTTACTGATGCACAATTCAGAAAGTGACCCCTAATCTAGGGTGTTCCCACACCTGGCACTTCATGCTACTTTAGCTCAGAAAGGAGCAGTAAATATCCAGAAGAAAGAAAACCCCAGCATAAAAGTCCCTCACCTATCCTTCCCTGCAATTAATTGTGATGCAAATACTAATTTTCTTTCACTAATTCATCAAGAAAACCCTTGAATCTGAAAGTTCTTTATGGATTTTCAAGAAATTAAATTGCCTCACCATGGTGTAACACGCTATTCTGCTTCTAACCTGCTCTTAAAGCAAAGAGAGAATGAAAAAACAATCCTTGTAATCAATGTCTGCAGAAATGTTCACTTGTCCCATGTGCCTGGTGATGTTTTGTTAAAAAATCATACAATTAGGAGCCTAGAAGATGTAGAAAAATGCATTTTGAGCTTTCTCACAATTTTCATGGTATATCCAACTCTCTCTACATGTTATTAGCAGTTTTTTTTCAGTGCATACTATTAACCCAGTTGACTTCTTTCTGGTATCTGATATATAAATCTGCACTTAGCAATACAGCAGAATAATTTGCTATGTGGTGCTCCTGTGATAAGGATAAGAGGATTTTTTTTATCATCATTACGGATGGTAATAATTCCTAGAGTGATACAGAGATATTGATCCACTGATCTAAAAAAAGCATTTTAAAAAGGCAGGAGAGCATCGCTACCCTTATTTTAAGCAACAGGATAACAGAGATGATGAGCGACCAACTCACCTGTGGTCAATACAGCACATCAGTGGCACAGCTACACAGCTACAAATCAAACCTGGGGATTTCTGGCTATATTTGCACACTCCAGCTCTTAGTGCCTGGCTGTCTGTGTTTGAATCTGTGGTCATGTAGACATTACATAGTGCTGGGAGTCAGGTGGTCTGCAAGTTTCCTTAAGCCGTTTACAATAAGTAAGTTAAAATCTTAATCATCTGAGGCAGTTCACTTCTACTTTTTCATGATAATGAGGCTTAGCACATGATATCACAATCATGAATTTTTGTAAAGCATATTTAGCTCTTCAGAAAAAGTGCTGGATTAAACAACCCGGCAGGCTGAATCCTTCTCTTGGAATAATGAATACTGTAGAGGAAGTGGCAAGCTTCTTTAGATAGTCCCATGAACCCTGCCCAAGAGGCAGCCAGCCTCTGTGGCTGTGGGTCCCTGGGTTCTTTATCTCTACAGCCAACAGGGTATTTTTATTTTTTAATACCTTTCACAGCTAGGAATTACTTGCTGCCAGCCAGCTAATTTCACAGGGGCTATCCCAGAGCTTTTGGAAGGCAATGCCTTATGGTTGCTGCCTATTCTTGTAGCTGATTGAAATATAGCAAATTACAGGTATAAATAATGGTTATTTCTTAGATGCGGGAGTGAGTAACAATGGGGGAAAATGTGACTCAAGCCAAAAAAAAAATAATCTCAGTTTCTTTAAAATACTGCTCCGCCACTGGAGTGCTGTATCATTACTTTGGTCTCATTTTAGAGCTGAGTTTCAAACAGCTGACAATAGGAATTTGGACTAGAAAAGGTGATGGTCCATTATCAGTAGTGACAGCAATGGCTGTGACTTTGTTAAAGTTCTGTCAGTTTTGGTTAGGAACCAAGTTCTGCCCTCTTGGTTAGGAACTACAATGAGCTCCATCTCTCTCCCCTTCTCCCTTTAGCTCAGCACTTATATCACACTCATCACTAAGTGTTACATTTTCCCTTGATGCCACAGGATGGGATTTCTCCTTGCTACTGGAGCCCATATGGTACAATACAACTCTATATCCTGCCTATGAGTTGACAGCTGACTGTTTACCCTCCCAGTGGTAACACTGCTGATGTAGTGTAGCCATGGGCCAAAATAAAAGTCAACCAAAACTTTTTTAGTCTTTACTAAGTAGAAAAAACTCAAACCCAAACCCAGTCTAAACCAAAATTGTTCTACTGAGCTGTGTAACCTGGAGCTATTCCTTGCAACTATCTGCTGAAAATGCAGATTATTTGCCTGAACTCTTTAAGAAAGCTTGAAAACTGGCATAAATACCAAGGAAGATACAGTTCAAGCTTTTTTCATCTGAGATAACATGAGGTGTACTTATTATGCAATTGAAAAGAGATACCAAACAGAGTTTACTGGACCACATTTCCATCTCACTGCTGTGAGCACTGAACTAAGCTCCTGAAAGTTCTGGCATGGCAAGGTCAGTGTTTTCCTCAGACAGTGACTATTTTTCATTCACCCCTCTGTGTCTAGGAGGGAAGCACATCTGGATGGGTGATGAGAAAATAAATTATGTTTGTGGCAAAGGGAATTAACATCTTGGAAATGGTAACATGAATTAAAACTCATTAAAGATTTAGAACTCTTTACAAAGATTTAACAGTGTAAATTCTCCCTCCTGAAGCAGTTTTTCACCTTGTGCTTTTTCAGTCAAGCTCCCTCCTCTGCAGATGTCCCTCAGCACTTTTCATTTCAACTGCAATACCAACCATTTTCACAACACTTTGCCTTCTCTCATGGAGTGGTGGTTTTGTGAAGCTGATAAAAATCTGCTTGAAAACCTGGTTGGTGCAGCTGAACCCATTTTGAAGTGTGAACATGGGTGTGTAGAAAGCAATTCGAGTTTAACAAGGCATGAGGCATGAGGGCATGATGGAATAGCAGTCGTGATTGTGACCGAAATGAACCCAAGCGGCACAGAGGATGCAGCTCTGCTGTGGTTACTGGTGTGTGACCTACCTGGACTGAGATCTTCAGTCTCCAGCAGGAGAGAACAGCACATTAACTGTACAGCTGTGCTGGCCAGCACACAACACTGCCCTGCCTGATACATTGGAGACGTGGCTTAGGAATTTCAGCTCCTGATTGTTGTGAGATTGCTGTTCACAACAGAACAAAACTACCCCACCGACCTCACTCTGTTGGATTTCATAATTAGCTTTTCTATGCTCTTACTGTACTGAGTCTTTTGAATTAAAGCAAGTATGCAGTGGGATTTTTATGGATCCCAGGAAAGATCCATTTCTTTGTTGGATGATGCTGACAAATCAATTAAATTTTTTTTGGGGCTCAAAACATCTGATGTGCAGATCTTGTTATTTCAGCAGCTAATTAGCTCCTTTCCCACTTGTGTCTTCCATCATCCCTTCCTTGTGCTGCTCACACAATGAAATCAGTAAAAAATCAGAAATACTTATTTTGTCTCAGTGTTGGGTCTAGAAAGATAATGGCAACACTTGACTCCATCAGTAAACATTCCTTATTGAACTGCAGGAACCAACCTTAGACCTGTGCCCTAATCCTGCCCAAGGCAAAATGTCATGAGGCTCTCCTTGCCTGAACTGCTGCATCCCAGCCCCAAAAATGTGGGGATCACAAAGCATAAATGTAAGTGGATAATTTTCTTGTGCTTCCCTATTTATTTTAAGAGTGGCTTTTCAACAAGTCCTTATTGTTCAGAAATAGTACAGTATGTGCTTTCAAGCAGTGCCATGATATTTAGGAATACCTGCACTTCCTTTGCTGAAATTTATAGGTGTTTTATAGAAACTGGAAACTCCCACGCACAAATTGTTGCACAAAATTCTGTGGGTTCGAATGCCTACTAGAAACAAGTAGATCCAAAAGTAAAGAAATAAAATCTAAATCTATACCCATATCTATATGCAAAGTGGGTGCTATTACCTTTTTCTGAGCCTTTGGAAAATGTAATAAAATGCATAAACTGTGTACTTTCTATGTATTTATTTTTCCTATAGATGTGATGTTTTTCACAGCTCCACAATTAAAATTACTTTACTCCCTGTGCCATTAAATGGCTGTGGCAGGTACAACAGCATAATCTTCAACTGAGAGATGGGACTATCGGTTTCCTTTCCTACTCAGCAACCCCCTGGTACTGATGTTTTAAGAAGGTTCATGCTCTGACAATAAATTCAGGTCCATAAACCATGGAGTTAATATGCAGTCTGTGTCATTAATATACATTTATCTTTCTTTTCAATAGATTTTCAGAAGTCTTTTCCATAAAAGGCACTTTTGCACTCAAAAGGGATCACTGGCTATTGAAATCTGTACAGCATTTAATTTCAAAGTTCAGGTTGGTCACTTGACCACTCTTGATGGTGATGCTTGACACCTCTGTCCTGGTTTTTGGGTTGTGGTAGAGGCGCAAGATTTAAAAACTCTCTTTACAAACATTTGTCCAGGCAAAGCTCTCAGGTCCAAGGTAACCTCTTCGTTTCTCACTTACGGCAGACCTATGTTTTGCATAGAGTTACAGAAAACACAGGAATGGAGGAGATAGTGCTACAACAAGGGCCAGTTCCCATCACCCTTCATGCCCTCAAGCAGTCATTTATAGTCCTATCCTTTTTTTTTTTTTTTTCCTTTGGCCTTGTGCTACAAAGCAGAAATGGGGTCAGGGGAGCAACTTTGATTTTGTGAGAGCAGAAAACTGAGGGTGTTTTCTCAGGGTGCAAAGGAACCTTTCCAGCTGACAAACAGGGTGATAACACAAGTTAATATGTTGGCACCGAGACCTTTCTGACACTGGAAATACAAGGTGATAATTTCAGTCACTGTGAAAAGTTCATGTGGATACCTTCATCACGTGGGATGTATTACAGAGAAACCTCTCGCTGCAGACAGTAGCTCTGCCTACCTTGGCTGTGACATAAAGCTCCCAATTAGCACTTAAGGAAAGAGACTTTACAGGCTGCACACTCACCTCGGCTCAGCCCATCTGGTCCCCGAAGGATTCGGCATTCTTCTATCTGGCCGAACGGAGAAAACATCACCCTGATATCATTCTCATTACACTTCTTCGAAACCATTCCTATGAACAATTTTCTGTCTTCCACAGCTAGAAGATAAAAATAATGAATGAGCAAAGGCCATTTCATCTTTTTGCTGTGATCAATGCTTCATTACCACATCAAACCAAGCTCCAGTCATGTGAGTCTGGCTCTGTGACTGAAGACAAGTCCTAAGGCAAACACTTTATACTTACAACCTCCCTTCCCCCCCTCCTTTCCCCCCCAGATATCTCATTTTTCTCTCCCTCCTTTTTCTAGTGGTGCTTGCTGTTTATATAACATATTAATTGGCTGTCTTAGTCACTCTGCATACACCTATCCTTCATGGCCTCTAAAAGGAAAGTATCCTCCATTAGAGACACTTTTAAAGATATCTTTGCATAGATTCTAATTCAGATAAATTCCTAAATTCCCCTCATGTGTGAAAGAAATCATGATGGGGTGAGGGTAAAGAAGGGATTGTGCACGTAATGATACAAGCTAATGAAAAATATTCCTGAGAAATGTTTTGAGAGCAATTCCTATCTGAGCTTTCAATTTCAGCCAACTTATTGCACAGCACTGGAAAAGGCAGATGTGCAATGACTGCTCTGGAAAAAGAATGCATTACATTTTTCTGCTGGATTTTTTTTAGTGCCACAGCCTTCTGCCCTTCAGGAGGTCAGAAGACATATTTCTGAACATCACCTGAACACCCTTTGATGTGTAATGATGTTGAGTTTGCAAAAAAAACCAAATCATTAAAAACGTGCTTTACCTGAATTATTGGTAGAATATTTCCTGCCTGCACTGTCACCAACACCAGCACAAGTTGGACTGCTGAAGCAGGATGCACACAGTCCTATTAATCAAACTCAAATTTACCGGTCTAAAGCAGGGGACTCTTGTCAAAAATGAAGGAGGTCATCAAAACTTAATTCACTCTGGAAAAACTTCCAAATGTTAATGCACCCACCCATCTATATTAAACCAAAAATCTAAGTGCTTATTATACAGTACATACACCAGTGCTTTCTTCTTCTCTGGAAATGGCATGTAAATCCAATTCCCTGTTAATGAGCAGACTGTCAGGGTTTGTGGGGGAGCAAAGAGGGAAGGAAAGCTTTACTCCAGAGATTCTGCAGTGCACTTACTTATTTCTATTATTGTGCAAATTATTTTTGTAATGAAGTATTTTCATTTCTGGGCTTACAAAAAAAAAAAAAAAAAAAGAATCCTCCCTTGCTCTCTAACTCTGTCTCCTGTATTAGTACGAGTCTGTCATATGGAAAAAATTGCAGCTGAGGAAGAAGGAACCGTGTCCATTTTTTCTAGGATTTTATTTCTGTTATACTTCAACATTTTCAGTGCATTTAATAATTTCAAGAATAACAAGAAGAGGTTCATGTTTATTGATCACGAGAAGTGTTTGAAGTAATTTTCTCCTTAAATCGTTGACTTTAAAAAGTATTTGTAGCTTTTATATAAGCAAGCACCAAACCCATGCATTTTTCAGAACCCAAAACAGAGACCAGCCCCAGCAATCCTAGCCTCTCACTCTACAAGCTTGCAAGAAAATTGGTGTGAATTTAACACCCAGGGGAAGATGTTTTCTTCAGTAAATTCCTCAAGACTGAACATTTTCATTCACACTTTATATTGAGGTTCCACACACAGGTGAACCCTCCAGAAAGGGTTAAGAAATGATGAATGCATGGGATGAGACATTTATATACAGATCAGGAGCTGAATATGTGTGATTGCAAATAAGACCTGCAAGTTGGGATATTTTTATTTATATATATAAATATATATGTCTCATTATGAAGCTTTACATCTGATTCATAATATATAGCTGACCTTGATGTTGCTAAATATTATTTTAAGGGTGGGAAGGCTGAATTCCCTTGCTCACAGCTACAAGAGGAGTACAGGCAGCCACTTCTGCTGGTGGAAGGATGCCTGTAAGCTGACTGCAGACAATTCCTATATTGCCTTGAGCAATCTCTTTGAGGAAGTTCCCTGGCCAGCCTGTCCCCTCAACAACAGCCACAGACTGTCCATAATGCAGGAAAGGTTTTGAGACAAGGGATCCAGCTGGGCTGCCAGGCTTGGATTTCTCCACACCATGGCCTGAGGTCAGGCTGGGTGAAGCCTTGGTGTCAAGCACATTTCCAAGCATTGCCTTCTGCTCTGTGTCATGAACCTTGTATTTTGTGTCTCTGTGTCAGCTAGTACCAACCAGTTTAAATTTGATCTTAGGCTAGAAATACAGTGTGCAGGTCTGCTTAAGGGTGTCTAGATTCCAACTCTCTTTTAGAAATAGCTACTGGCTAAGTTGGACAAATTCCTGCTACAGTATCCCAAAAGAGGATGCTTGGGTCCTGCTTTGGTGCCAGGACAAAGCCTCAAACCAAGGAGATTCATGTAGAGACTCAAAAGAAATGAGATGTGAACAGAAGGCTTTGTTTTAATTTTCCAAAGAGTAGCAGGTGACAAACTCCCCATCGGCCGCCTCCGGTTTTGGTAGTAAACCTATAAATATGCCATTTAACTAACATGATTTGCAGGTTTGCAGCTTGAGGGTGATTTTATAGTAAATTAAACATCCAGCTCCTGTGTACTGTACATCTTAAAAATGCAGATTTCATGAAGAATGCTTGGAGTACAGAAAACATATTGATATGATGACGTGCTCTGCATTCAGTGCCATTAGTCAGTGCTGATCAGTGTTGAAGCTTAAGAAAATTGCTGTTCTTTTTCTGGCTAGAGGCCCAGCATAAAAAAACATTTAAAGTGACAATTGTTAAGATCAAAATGACATGTTTTCACTTCATCTGATAGAACATCTGATATTATTAGGCTGAAAGAGTTTTTCCCACATGGAGAAGGGAATACTTTTCCACCTTGGTAAGACTGATTTTCAAGAGTTATTTCTGCATTTTTGGTCAGCCATTTCTTTCTTTCTAAAATGAATTCTTACCAGCCACACAGGCAAGGCTTGAGAATCAGACAACAGAGTGCAAGAAAGTGTGGGGTCAAATGTTTTTTAGAGGTTAGAAAACTTCCCTCTGGATCTTCCAAACCCGTGGATTTTCCTATTGGATTTCTGTTATGGACTGTAAAATGGGGATTAAACATACTGAGGCTGGGACAGGTGCTGCTGCTTAGGGAAAGGATGGAAGCCTAAATCTGGCCTAACTTCAGTGACCTACAGGTTTGGTCTCAGCTCAACTGGTTGTTGGCAATGCCAAGAGATCAGCTCCTTCAAAGAGTGACAGATCTCACCTCTCCCAGCAAGGTGGCATGGCCTTTGTCATGGGAGTCTTTCCTTTGCTAATGATTACAGAGTAGAGAGTAGATTACAGATTTTTTTGCACTGACTGAGTGGATTGATAGAGGCTGTTACCTTCCAGCCAACTCCCAGATCTTAGGCATCATGACAACATACAGATGTCCTGAGCTCCAGGTGCAGGGACATCAGAAGTAAATGAGCTCAGAGGGGCTGGGCAAAGCCTGGGAGCTGAAAGTGCTTTTGGCAATGAGAGCAGGCAAAGAAAAAGGGGGAAGGATAACAGTGTGCAAGGGCCAGCACATATACACATATCTCAAAGCATATCACTGCTGCTTGATAACTCTCTCTCCCACCCTTGGGGTAGGTTTCAACAATTCAAAATCCAGAAAAACCAAACTCTTTTAGCATGTGTTTGACATCATTATTTCTGAACCTCGCTTATGGGCTTAGTTGAACTTTCTGACTATTTTACACCACTCTGGGGGAATGAAGGATATACAACAGTTTGGAAGCAGCAGGTAGGTTGGGGTGGCTGAGTGCCCCTCCTTGATGGAGCAGAAGCAGCCAGAAGGTCACAGTAAACAAGGCCTGAAGTTCTGTTTATAGGAAGGAAAGTGTGAAACTGCACAGTTTCTTGATTAACACATTATGGGGTTCACCTTTAATCCATCCCAACACATTACCAAGGCAGGTTGGCTGTGCTGCCAGGGCAGTTTGAGTGACACATCCAGTGCTAAGCCTGCTGGATTTGGGGTGGGATTTGCCAGAATGCAGGAGCACTGCATGAAGAGATACAGATACCTATTTTAGAATAAGTAGAGTTGCTCTTGTAACCCTGTCAAGGCAAGCACTGCTATCACTAGCACATGTGCCAGGGCATCATGTTTGAACCCAGAACTCTGCTTTAGCCGTCAAAGGTTATCTGAGATGAAATCTGTCTCTGCTGGGAGGGGAACTTTTCAAACTGAGCCTCCTGTCTTCTGACAGCACTACACCCAGCCTGCAGAAAAACATCCTGAAGCATCTAATTTTTTAGCTTTACTCAATTTGCTTCAGTAATGAGCATTTCTTGCAGGCTGTATTAGATTGCTTGTGCTAACCCAAGAGGATAAAGGAGTAGAGATTATATTCTGAATGCTACAAAAGAATTAAACCCTGTAATAATTGTGAGAAATCTCCCTGAAGATTCAACATAACTTTTTTTTTTCACTCCTCTAAACCCCCAAAATTTTGAAAGATCAAAATTATAGCCCTTTATTGTACATTTCTGAGGAGTGATCTTCAGATAAAGAATGAATTTTCTCCCCAGAAGATGCCTTCTCTTTTGAGCAACTAGATAAGTAGTTAATTATGTATAAATGGCGTGGAGGATTGGTTTGTTTTTTTGTTTTTTTTTTTCAGTTTGGTTTTGGTTTTTTACTCCCATATAGAAGGGAAAAGGTGAAATCAGATTTTTTATCCCTAGCTGTAAGCCTGTGAAAACCCCTTGCATACAATCTGTCAAAGTCACACCTGAATCCGGAGCTGCCTGCATTAATTATCAACTTTTCTATGTGTTAGTGCTAACATATGGCATCTAATTACTACCCCCAATTCAGCAAAGTTGTGCCATTTAGAATTTAAAAATTATTTTTTAAAAATTTCCATTAATGAAATCAATAAAAATAAATCATAAGATTACTCAGCTACCCTCCTCCCTACTTTATTTTTTTTTAATAGAGAATTCTATCATTCTCCCTGAAGCAGTGATGCTTTGATCAATTTAAGAGCATACTGTCTGCAGGATATGTGCCTGAAAGTATTTGACTGTGTTCAAATCCAGATCCAAGACATTTACGCATTTAAAAATTGTAGGATGCTAATGGCCACAGACAACTTAAAGTCAAACGGGTGTTTGTAAGTTTTTCAGCATCAGACTGGAGGAACCCCCTTTGTTTGAAAAAGGGAAAATGTCCTTAAAAGGATAAATACTGTGAGTGGAAAGTCTAGTAATGGTGGAGCTTTTGAAGTTGAAAACATGCTTTTTTGTCAGAAAATCCTTAACCAAAACTTTCTAGACAGGTTAAAACAACCTGCACAAAGGTGATCAGACCAGGACACACTACAAAATTCATAATCTGCAAATCTTGAAGAGTTGTTATGATTTTCAACAATAAGAAGCTTTTCAGAATCCCCCTGGGTAGTCAAATTAATTAAATCTGAAGGCAAGTCTTGCCCCATCAACTCTAGATACTAAAAGCTTGGTGGAAGAGATCAAGATTTGCTTCATCTGCATGAGCAGAGAAATGACTTAGACACATTGTAGGCAGGGAATGAACCATTGGAAAAGTTGCCCAGCAGAGCTGTGGATGTCCCAGCCCTGGAAGTGTTCACAGCCAGGCTGGATGGGGCTCTGAGCAACCTGGTCCAGGTGTGATGGAGGTGTCCCTTCCATACCCATTTCCCAGCTTCCATAAGGTGAGCTTGGCCTCTGGTATCAAGGGACAGATTCCTCAGGTGATGCAGACTAAGGGCAGGAACAGTGATGCAAAAGAAGGAGGATTTAATCTCAGGAGTCTCTGGCTTGGATGCTCATTCCAAGCTTTTTCACAAGGGACTCAATATGGGGAGGGGGCATTTAATCACATAGCAAATATTGTTCTTTGAAAACTTCTGTAAATTGAATGAGAGGACCTGTCCTACCTCCCTATGGAACTTGAAGATGTCTATCAATCCTTCACAAACATGTACAAGCTCAGAAGAATTGTAGAGTGCTCAATTTATCCTACACATATTTCCATAAGAAAATTGCTTTAGCCTCTTTGCAAACTGAGAAACATGACTTTAGCCATAAAATCCATTGGGATCCTCCCATGACTCAGAAATCAAAGAGACTCGAGTATTCCTCAAAAGCTCAACTACCACGGATCCTGAAAACCAAGATGCCTTGGCATGTCTTTATTTCTTTTCCCCTTTGAACTTACCAATCTGGTTGAAGAGGTACAGTTTACAGTTTGCTGTTGGCATGGATAATATACCTCCTCAGATGGATAGCCTGGAGCATATGGGAAACATGTGCCAAACAAACCTCCACATCCCCCATGCTGTTGCTTTTTCTTTCTTGATCTCCAAGCTGCTGGCAAACTGTCACCCACTCCATGAACCCCATGCCTATGCCTTGCCTTTCAGAGGAGCAGTACCATTATTACCATCATCATGGTATTAGTTTGCCTTCTGTTTCTCCATTTGATTAAAAAAGAAAAAAACAGTTCACCATCCCTTGAACATGCCTATCAGAAGTTCCCACACCCTTCAGGAATCTAAATTTAAAAAGGTGTTTAATTTGACAGTTGGAACCCCTGAACTGACAATTTGTTTTTTCCCAAAAAATACAAAGAAAGGCAAGAAAAAAAAAGGTGAAAAAACACAATCCCTTGTGATCTTTATGCTTGGAATAGATGCCAGAAAATAAGAGAGTATTCCCACAGTGCAGACAGGAGTTTCATGCAGATAACCCCAGACTAACAGCAGCAGCCAGGAGCTAACCTACCCCGCTTTCAAAGCAGGCACTACTTGCAGAGAAGGACAGAATTTGCACAATTCCCCACAGTGTTTTTCCAATATGTTCAATCTCCTTGAGAAAGAAACACTTCAGGCAATGAACAAGTAACTCACTGGGAGTCAATTTTGGCCCATTGCCTCTTATTTTTCTAATTTGCCAAGGAAATTGAGGTGAAATTTGTCTTTGAAAGAAGAACCCATAGAGGCCATACTTAGTTCAGAGGGTTCAGGCCAGCATTTCTGTGCCTAAGGGATAATTGTGCCCACTGCTAGCAGTAAATACTAGTGCCTGGAGTCTGGATTCCAGCAGTAATGTTCTCTTTGACTGCAGTGGGGCCTGAAAAGTTCAGTTCTCCGGTGCCTTAGTCTCTATTCTGAGCACTCAGAGACAGCAAGAAATCACTGCAAAAAATCTTTGGGAAAATGTTCTTCACCCACAGGGAGGCTGGGCACTGGAAGAGGCTCCCCAGGGCAGTGGTCACAGCGCCAGACTGACAGATGTCAAGGAGCATTTCGACAACGCTCTTAAGGACATGGTGGGATTTTTGGAATTGTCCTGTGCAGGGCCAGGAATTAGACTTTGAGAATCCTCATGGATGGATATCTATCCTTTCCAAATCAGAATATTCAATGATTCTATGATTCCAACCTGAGAGAGAGAACACCCCCTCCCATACAAATGGGTGGTGGCCCATATTTCCTGTGCTTTTGGCCACTATTTTTTGGAAAGTTGTCATAATGGGAAACCTAGTATAATGTGAATTTTTAATTTCCTTCCAAACTTCATAATCCTTGGAGAAGCCTGAAAAAGGGATGCACTACAATTAGCAAAAAAAGAAGCCTTAAAAAAGCCTTGCGGAGAGATTTAGAGCCCAATCATAATTTACATTTGCAGGTATGTAGATCTCTAAGTGCACAGCTTCTGCCCTGATTACTAATTAATGAGGTGCAAAAATGCCTGTTGGAGGAACCAGCTCTGATTATGTGGGCCTTAAGGGAAAATGAAGCTCTTGCAATCTAAGAAGGCAGATGATATCTTTAACATATATTTTAGAAAATTACAGGAACAAATCAAGGGGCAAAATATACACGTATATATTTTTAAAGAATCACATGTTGCCAAGTTGCACTACCATTCGATTATCTTATTTCCCTGAATATATAAACCTGGAATGTTTAATAAATTTAGCTTGCCATCTATTTTGCATGTCATATACATCCACTTAGGCAGTACCCTAGTATTCCAAATGGATATTACTGTCTTTATAGCATTCATTTTTCAATCGTTTTGAGGAATAAGTATACAGAGAGCTCCAAAGTGGGCTTCCCAGCTCATAATGAAGCATATGATTAAAATCTAAATTTGGCTCAGATTCAGAATGGCATCATTCTGTAAAAAGGTACTTTTGGCAAATGTTTAAGGCTGATCATGTACTTACATAATGTGTTAACACAGGTATGCCCTTTTGTTTCTTTTATTTTAAATTTTCAGCATCAACATTTTATCTCCATCTTATCAATCTCAGGTGCTCCCACATCACCTCACTGTTAGGAGAACCCAAGGGAAGGATGTATGTAGTGAGGTAGGTCATGACATACAGCAGGTACAAGAAAGACCCTTTTTTGAGGACATTTCCTTCCTTGTCTAAAGCAGAAGATAAAAGGGAGTTCAGAGCTGCTCAACATCTTCCTGGCATGTCAGTTGTAGGGAAACTGCCTATTATTTTCACCACAAAAGGATTAAAGCAAAAACTCTCACAATGTTGTCCTTACTTTAGTTTAGAGAAAGACACAATTAAGTAAAAATAAATTGAACACATACCATTTGACTTTTCACTATCTGCAGGTTTCATCTGAATAGGATGATGCATCTAAAAACAAAAATGAAAGAGAGTAAGGCAGGTTGGATAGTCATAAAAAATCAAGAGTGATGTTTTCAATGAAGGGCTAAAAAGAGACACAATTTAATATTAAACATGGTGAAATTATATAAATTTGGAATATCACTGTATATTATAGGCTTATAAGAAAAAAAAAAATGGCGAAGGAGTATTTTATAATGAGGAAATTTAAAAAAAATAAAATATCATTGGGCCCATAGGACTCATATAAATCTTTAATTTGCTGTATCTAGTTTCAGAAGACCTCTAAAGTTACAGCCCTCTTTAGTTTATGGCATGCTTGGTTTCTGTTTTACCAGCTTTTTTTTTTTCCTTGTGCTCAACCACTGCCAAAACCAAGATGCAATTTTCAAGTAATTTAAGAACTAGCAAGCATTTCAAATGTACTCAGAGGAGTTGAGTTTGACAAATGAACTTTGCTTGTAATTAAAAAACTCTGCTGATTCTTTTAGGACTGAAGAAGAAGAGATCTTGATTCCTAAAACAGCTTCCTATAATTGTTTAGTATCTCATATTTTTGTTTTAGAATCCATTACACATTCATTCATAAAGCTTCCACCACAACACATAACAATTCTGGCTTCCATAAAAATTCCAAATCCTTTTTCCTTTTCAACCTCTTCCTCCATTCATGTCCTTGTTACTGCAGTGTTCTGTGCTGAACATCCCACCTTGGCACACTCAGGCTGGTGTGTCCTCAGCTTTTTCTACTAAATGATACTGCTCCCACACTGAATTGTTGATAGCTCCAATAAAATTTCTACAAATGGTGGTTTTGTTCTTTCAGGAATAATAACACCACAGCAGTTGAGCTCCCTCACAATCAGAGTTTTCCGCAGGAAATTGGTGATAGCCAGCCCTGTGGCCACTGTGGTGTGTTCAGGGAAATTTTATTATAGCTTCTCAAAAGCCTCCAGAACTGACCTCACACTGAGATTCAATGTGGGAGATGTTTAAGCTTGCAAAAAAAACCCCATTTTAATTTTCTTTCTTGGGCTCTGCGTAGTTACTGGGATTTGACTGCACAAACCTTCTGGCAGCAGCAGGGCCACTGCCTTTTCTCTCCTCAGCAATTCCTTACCAATTCATGTGAACAGGTGAAAAAAATGTATGCTTTTTCTACTTTTGTATCATTTTTCAGTGCAGCACAGCTGTGTATTGCCTGAAAATGTCAGAGGCAATTCCACTTTTTTAATAAAAGATTGTTATGACAAACTCTGGGAAACAAAAACAGCTGAGCAGGAGAGAACATCCATGCCCTCATATCAAATATGCCTTCAAAGCTGCACAGAAACCTACATCTGCATTGCTTTTGGTGAAGTAACTTAGCCACCAGGGAAAAAGTTGCTGGATTCTTCAGAAAATATAAAATATTGCTGTGAATGTTTCTGTTAGATTTACTCAAAGTCCAGAATGCTCCCTGGCCTTGCAAATCAATGTATTCCCTGTGCTGCTTGCACAACTCCCCAGTGTGTCCTAGGGAAAGGCAAAGCCACAAGGTAGATGCAGTTGTAGGGATGCATAAATTTTCTTCAGTTTTAACAGTTCTGCTCCCTTTGAATCATTTGTTTCCTAAATGGACTTTAATAGCCCAGCACTTGGTTGCAGCCACTGTTATTAGATCAGTTTTATAGGAAAAAAAAGGATCTTCTATCGTTCTCTGTCTTCTTTAGTGCTTTGGATTTTTCCTGACATCAACAATACACTGGGCACTGCAGGAGACTTAAAATTTGTGGGCATGTGAGGCAGCATGTCCATTCAGCAAGCAAAAACAGGAAGAAGAAAAGAGACGTAAGTTGCTCCACAAGGCCATTGCTGTTACTGATGTCTCTGAGGAGCAATGGAGTGGTGAGACAACAGAGGAAAGAAAGGCACGCATTGAAAATTCAGGAATATGCAAGATGAAAGAGAAAAAACCATCCCAATTTCAGGCCTTTTGTAAACAGAGAACCAATCTATTGCTCTTTAGAGATGTGTTTATGTGCCCCTAAGAGGAGATACTTTGAATAAAGGCTATTCTAACAACATTAAAAACATCTCACTTTTCAAACTGCCCAAACCAGAGAAGCCAACTTTAGACCAAATTCAGGTGAAGAAGTTATTTTTGCAGCTCATGGTCACAACACAAAGATCAGTGTTACCTGACAAGCACATTTATAAAGTCATCCTCTACAGTCACACATCATTACTCCAAGTTCATTAACTCAGTAATCTGGTACATTCACAAACCAAGAGGCAAGATTTACCAGAATGCTTCAAATAGGTTTTGACTTGATTTCAAAAGTTCCTGCTAAAAACTCATGGTCCACATTCTCTTCACACCATCAAGATGAATTTGGGAGTGATGCTATCGGGCTTAAAATTGTATCGGTGAAAAACTAATAAAAGATCCAGCTCAGGCCTGGGGAGTTTAAACTGCAGAACACCCCCAGAAAAATGGATGTGATACACAGACCAGGCTTCATTGAAGAGGAAAGTGGAAAAATACCTTACTGACAGTTTCCTAACATGAGAGGGCTCATGTTGAAGCTTGTTTAACCCTGACCATCACCAATTGATACGTTAACAACCTTTAACACTAGATTCAATAAAACATGCCATTTATAACCTGAAATGGGTTTTACAGAGTCACTGGTTCGCATCTCATTATTAAACTCATTGCTGACCTCTAGAGACAACTGCCGTGACAATACATATTATAAGCTCTCTACCCATAAAATATTTAAAGGTATGTGTAAAAAAGAAAAGAAAAGAATGACTCTCAAAAGAAGTGTGTAGTGAATAAGAAAATTAAAGGGGCAGAGACAAAAGTTAAATAGGAACTATCCTTTCACTCTACAATGAGCAAAAGACAAAATAATCTGTATGTTTTATATCTTTCTTATATAACTGCAGGCTATAAAATAATAAAATAGCTGTGCTTTCCCAGGCACTCCAAAAGATTATAGATGATATAAAACTGTTTCAAATTAGATGCCATTCACTGGAATCATGTCATCTACTGAAATGAAGGATTTCCCGTGTTATCGGAAAGCTGTTATTGTAACTATACATCACTTATGGATCTCAAGGTAAGTGATTTCTCAGTATGTCATGTTGTCACACAAAACAACAGGAAACATTTTCTTCTTTTCTTGGAGAAAGCTTTGCTTATGAAAATACAGTATTTATAAATGCACACTTACAATTAATAAAGAGGCAAGAACAAGAAAAATAACTTCAGCAAGTAATTTATTACCTTGAACATCATCCTATGCTCAGCACACACAGTAAAAGAGAACAACACAGCTCTCAGGCAAGTTCTTTCTGAGCATGGGCAGCTTCCCCTTGCAAGTACTGTGCATGGAGATATCAAACCCAGGCTGGAGTATGGGCTGTGAGGAGCAACCTCTCCTCATCAGTATTACAGAGAGCTCTACTGAACACACTTGTGCAGCAAGCAGGGCATCACCTGCCTTTGCTACAGGTGCTCTCTGCCCATCAGTCTCAAAACACACCATACCACCCTTTTACAGCTGAGAGCAGGCAAATGCCTGTTGCCCAAGGTTGCCAATGCCTTGTGGCAGTGCTGGCAGCAAAGTGGGGGCTTCACTGCTGCTTGTGCTGTCACAGAGGCCACCCAAAGCCCAGGGCCAGGAATGTCACTGCCTCTCCTTGGGCACATCCCATGCAGGGGTGCTGAGGCAGTCCATAGGAATCAAAAAGGCAAAGAAACAGTTGTCAAACATGCAACCCTGAAAATCCCCCTGAAATTAATGAGAATCTGGCTGCTGGCTATGTCCAGGGCAGCAGCAGGAGTGCCAAGGCCTAGAATTACAATTGAATCGTTATATCTTTTCCCCCCCTCTTTTTCCTGAGTACATCTTGCTGTATGTAAACATAAGTCATTAAAGAAAAAAAAAAACACAGCAAAGCAACCAATGCATCTCAAAGGCATGCCACCTCTCCAGCTTTAGAGCCTCAAAGTCATCTTTTCAACAAAAATAGCAGTACCTATTTACATTCTTGTCAAAGCCATGTGACATCTGCATGGGAGAAAACAAGCTGGCTAAGAGTCTATTTCTGGCAAAAATATTGCAAGGAAATTAGATTAACCTGGGTGGAATTCTATCTGGGAATTTGGAGTCTGTCGTGGTGATTAAGTCATCATTTCTGTCAGATTACTCTAATCGGCTGTCAAATACGATTCCACAACCCCATCTGTAACTTGGCATCCTCGTTATTCAGTCGATGTTACCTTCTGTATACAAAACAAACACCAAACAAGGAGGTGTGTGCAGTCTAGCATTTAGCAGAGTCATTAGCTGTGATTACTATTGTGTGGTTGCACATTGCACAAGGTGATCAGCTCATGGTTTCCTTTTGTTTAGTCAGGGGGTGCTTCAAATCAGGTGCAACCTTATGAGGGGTCAGGGGTGAATGGGTAAGAACTGTCTCCAGACATGGCCGAACATGGGATTGGCACACTCCAAGTGACCACTGCATCAACAGCAACTGCTTAAATCACATTTCAGAGCTGTCAATATATTTGCTGGAAAGGCTTTTGGACACCTGCTTTCCATCAATTTTCTGAAGAGAAATGGGCATTCAGATATTCTGGGTAGGCTAAAGACTTCCTGCAAGCAGCAATTTCTGCGAGTGAAACAAGGTTTTTAGGAGGAGGCAGTTGGCACTCGAAATAGTCTGTATTGGCTGCTTTAAGATGTTACACGAGTATGATAGTCTTACACATGTTTTTGGTGATTAAAAGCAGGAGATGCCTTTCAGTGAAGATGAAGGAGCTGATGGGCTCATTTTGCTGCAGCTGTGTTGAGTCTGTGAAATTTGGATACCCTCAGCATCTCTGAAACTTTGGCCACCTAGACTGAAAAATCTTTTTTTTTTGATGGTCCATTGCAAAAGCACCTTCATACACGATTACTGCATCTGTTAGCAGCTTTTGTGGGCCATTCCTGCCACTGTGGATGCACGTGTCTTGCTCCTGTAATTTCTAATGCCTTGAGTAAGGAAAACCTCTTGGCAAGAAAGGACTCTGAATGCACATCAGACCTGCCCACACCTTCACCCAGCTCAGCATGGTAGTCAACGACCACCTCCTGAAGGTCCTTTAAAGTCAAGCAGAATGTGACTTTACACCATCAGAATTGAGGGATTGCATGCAGGGAATGTTATCCATGACTCCTCACTCTTTACCACTCCTGCCATCATTCTTCTATTGTCCTTTAAAGCCACCAGCAGACTTCTAAAGCTCTTTGCCCTTTTCAGACCTGCCACCTTCCTCCCTCCCTGTCATCTGCCCTGTCTGGAAGTTTCTAGGCATGACCCAACTCAGTTTGTCCCTTACCTGTCACCATCACAAACACCACACAAAATGGAGCTAAACCTCCCCGCCAGCAAAGGCTAAATTTGAAGAACTTGGGTTACTTGGGTAACAACCAAACTAAACAAAAAGCAATAGGATTAAATGATGATAGCTTGCATGTATCTTGTAATTTCTAGCACTTTGGGACTCGCTTCTTGCTAGCATTAATCATTGTTGAAGCCAAAGGAATCTTTTGTATTTTTTACGTCTCAGAACTCTAAAATGTCAAGAGAGAATGTGGGAGAGAGAAGAGACATTAGACCTTAATTAAAGCCTAATTTTCTTTTTGGGTGAAGAACTGTAAATTGTGAGACTTTTGGAATCAACAGGAAAACCGAAGAGGAAAGAAATATTATAAGGGGCAGCAGAGACAAGCTAAAGGCTCAGAAGAAAATCACCTAAAGAGGTATGGAAACCAATGGGGAAAAAATTATGTTCTTTGCCTAACTCTGGTCCGGAAATTAATTCAAATTTTGTCCAAGCTCCTGATCCAATTAATGAGTGCAGTTTAATTAGACCAGTAGTCTAAGGAAAAAACTAGACCAACTAGGTTTCTGAGAACCTCTACTGAGTCTGGAAATCAGGAGGGACTGTATCGACCTACCAGAAGATTGGGGGAAGAAGAGAAAATACTCCATAAGCACCAGAGAATTAAACAATTTTCAGTGTCTTTAGAGACCATTGTTTTTCTGGACTATTATGTGCAGATACCTCTATACCCCCTGCCCCACCCCTCATTTCAGCTTTTAGCTCCCCAGTTTTTCCATAGAATCTTTCAGAGGAGTTCTTGAATACTCATTTCTCACATCATTTCATTGCCAGCTGGTTTTGCTTTTTTAAACCCTTGTGACTCACAAGTAATATGAGTTTCCCAGAAGTGAAGGAGGTGTATTTTCCTATCGAAAAGAACTGTTTAGAATTACTCCTCTAGGGTCAAACTAACTTGAATTACGCAGTCAATATCTGGCTAGTGCTTTGGGAACTTCTCTGGGAACTGGGGATAATCTCCAAGGCCAAATAAATACTAGTGAATAAAAGAGGCAAAGGACTGCTCTCTGGATCTTAAAATACATGGTGTGGCACAGCTTGCATTTACACAGCTCTACTTCTCCTTTCATTTGAAACAGGATATCCTTGTCCATACTGTCCAGTGGGAACAGTCTGTAGCCCATGTTATTCCCCCAAATATGCCCACACAGCAGGCAGGAAAGTGAGAACCAGCACCATGCTCCTGCTGGCTTCATCACCACAGGCAGAGCTTTGGATTCCCAGTATTGGTTGAAGTCATTCACCTTTGGATAAAAGGAGGACAAATGTGCATTTATCACTTAGACTCTCACAAATAAATGTAAAGTAGTTGCTGTAACTGCTTGAACGATGGCATAGGTAGGAGATTGTTTGCTGTCATCCTTCCATAAATCCCAATTTAAAGGCTGTGTTAGTCATTCATACAATTTTAGTAGCATAAGAATGTGATCTGTTACTTGGCCTCCTAGAGTACTATCAGACATATATACATGCTTTTTTTGGGGGGGAGAGAGAGGGAGAGGGAGGGAAGAAAGGAGGAAGAGAGAGAAGCAAGAGAAAATGAATATTACTGGTGGGTGCCAAATATAGTTCATGCAGTAATGCATAACATCATTATTTTCTATTTAGAGCACAGAAACAAGCATATAGCTTGCTTAAAAGAAGTTGTTTTACCGGAGAACACTAAAACCACTGAAATTCAATGGCTTTTGGAAGCTTTCCAACTCAGTTATTTGCAATCCACTACACTATGTGGTTTAAATTCAAGTTAAATTAAACATTAGTTAGGGAGACTAAAAACAATTCTGCACTTTAAAATAATATCAAAATACCAATATTGTTATTACTATTATCAATAATTCTTCATCTAGTGATCCCTTCCACAGTCACCTCCACATCCTGCTGTTCATCCCATACATTTACTAAGTAGGCTGTAGCACTCAGTCTCTTTTAAATGTTGTACCCTTATGTAGAAATTAAAAAGTTGGGTATCTTAGAAGTGACCACTTCCTAGGGTACAAATAGCTACTATTGCTCTTTTAGCAGTTCTCCTCCATATTTAATTCCTCAATTTCTTACCTCCCACACTAATGGCAACAACTCCAGGGCACAGGCGAACCAAATGAAGTGGAGATAAAGGAGGGGAGGTATGGCCAAAAATTGTCTTTTGGAAAATCACATGGAAAGCAAAGTTATTAACTATCTTTTCTTCAAACAAATGAGCCTTTACAGAACCTATTCAATCCTAAAAATAGACATTAAGTGGGATTCTATAACTTGTTGGGAATAATGCCTTGGGGATATTTTGCATCATCCATGCTTATAAAGCAAATGCATTAGACATCTGAGCAAAACATCAGATATTATTTTAACAGCAAGAGCTATCCATCTCATCGGCAGCAGCAATCGCTCCTGTTGACATTTTGCCAACTGAAGTTTGAGTGTCAATGGGGTGGGGAGATAACTGAAGTCTCCCTGTGACATTAATTGACTGGGTTTTACCACCCCCTCAAGGTGCTTGCAAGGGGCAAAAAGCAGTGCCCAGGTCTGTGAGCGGAAAACGGAGCGCGGCGAGGCGGCGGCTTGCCCAGCGCCACGCAGGGAAGCTCAGCATGGCCTGGAATGAGGATCCAGGGGGAGGGAGCTGAGCTGTCCGCACTGCACCAAAGCCCGAGCTTCTCATGCTCTACCCCTGCGAGGTACTCACTGCTGCTATCTCTTTGCAGCAGAAAGGAAGAAGGTGGGAAAAAGGCAGAGAGGCTCCATGTGATGCACCTGGAGTTATTCCACAATTGAAGCCAAGTCTGTCAAGCCAAAATATTGTTATTTTATCATCCAGTGTAGGTAAGACATTATTTAGCAGGTGCACTCCACACAAGCAGGGTTTTTAAATATTTTTACAGTATCACTCCCTAGCTACGCTATTTGAGAGGTGACATAAGAACCTGAAGCAGTGATCCAGGGCTGCTGGAGGAACCAAATGCCAGCCAAGCTGTTGTGGCTTTGGGATGTCAGCTAATAAATAATGCAGCCTTGTTGTGCATTGGGTGGATTTGGCCAGCATGACCTAAGATGCCAGGACTCAATTCCCAGCATGACACAAGCCTTCCAGTCAGCGTCCCACTGGACATGACTCAAGTGTTCTGAAGATGTACTTTCTTCCATCTCCCCAGTTGGGTGTTTGTTTCTAGAAGTCAACAGGAGATTGAGACTTTAAAGGGAGTACTTGCCCTTCAAATCTAAGAACACCTCCTCCTCCCATATTAGTATTTGGAAAACAGAGCCAGAGCAAAGCCAAAACATGCTACCTATTAAGTCATCTTCTACATGAAGTCTTCCCATGGCAATGACAGAGGTCCCTCAACCATCTAAAAGGAGAAAGCAGCAAAGCAGAGACATTCTTTCTTGAGTGGTCTGCAAAGGCAGATTTCACTTTCCTCCCAGATTCCCCACTTAGGGAGCACAGACTCCTGAGAGCATATTCAGGGAATTTCGCCCTTCTCAGAATCTGTGAAAACTAGAGAAGAAGGCCCCATTTTGAAAAAGACCTTTCCTGCTGCCAAATGAAAATATTCAAGTAGTTCAGTCTGCAGTCACCATTTTAGGGTGCTAATGCTCAAGCCTGGTCCACAGGAAACCCCTCCCTTTCTGCATAAATCTGTCTGATTCCACATCAACTTCTAGGATAATTTTTAGAAATTTGTTAAGAAAACAAAGCAATCCTCTACCTTGTCCTTCTTCTTCTCTAAAAACCCAGTCCCAGCCTAAAATAAGATAACTTTTCTTTCAGGCTATCAATGACTATGAAGGAATTTAGTTTAAATAATAGGTTTTTTAAAACATGCAATGGCTTTTGTAATGCAAAACACAAGCTCGGTTCTGAGAGAGGCCAAAGTGACCAGGATATAAAATACTTGTTTTGCAGGAGTTTTATTTAAAGACTTACGTTGTTCTGTGCTTGCTTGTTGTCCTCTGTGAACTATGCTCTGGGAAAACACCATGTGATTATGCTCATCAATATCCTCTACCTTTGCCAAGCTGGAATTCAGGAGATAACCCTTTAAAAGGAATGACTAGTGACAGCAGCATTTCAGAGAGGCAAGAAAGCATAGTAAGGGGCTCCTCTGTTTCTTTCACAGTGTTATCTCATCTGCACTTATCTTCTTAATTTTTTGCTTTCACTCAGAGAGAGTGAAACCAGCCTCAGCCACTCCCCCTGTTTCACATCACAGATTTTTCTGTTCATTTGCTAAGTGGATCTTCTGCCTGACTCTTTCTGCAGCATGGAAGGTCACCTTGATTCAACAACGCTCTTGGGCTCCTCTTCTGACAGAAACTAGAGTCTATTATTTTATACAAAACTCAAATTCTAGTCTATGGGATTTTTTTAAATGTAAAGCTTTTTTAAAATTCTGTTGGAAAGCTCTCCTATTTGCATTACAATGTAACAGCAAGAACATCTTATAGCTAAAAAGTGTGATTGAGGTAAGTCTCAAATAAGCCCCAAAAGCATCAAAATTATAAAATCTATTGAAATTCTACCTTTTAAATTAGAGCAAAGGGTACAATATATATAAAAAGTTGGCCCTGATGCTGTGGGGCCGCTGCCATTTTCACTTTTCACCTCGCAAAGGTACAGAGAAGTTCTGAGTCCAGAATACATGTCTTGATTCACAATTCCCTTCTACCCAGAAGGCAGACAGGCAGTCAAATTCGTCTCTGTTACCAATCTGGATGTTACAATCCAGATAACTTCAAAGGTCAGACATGAGCCCCAAACTACTTGTCAACAAGCATGCCTCTAAATATTGCAGGGAATAGCCAAAGCATTCAGGTAGAAAAGAGGTTTTGAATTAAGATGTCAAAAATTCTACTCTCCTGACTGAGATCAGCTGGGGTAAGTAGTGCAGTTATATTGTTGAACCAGCAGAGCCATAATATTTTACGCCAAATGAGGATGTGGCTCATAAATTCTATTTAAGCTCTCCATGAGCTGAAGTTACAGGAATTTTCCACGACTATCCAGTATCAGCATCCAAACTCTCAGTGTTATGCCAATAGTCTGCCCTGGCAAAATAACCTGGCTGTAGAGAGAGTATGAAAAAGATAGCTTGATATTTCATCCATCTATGAAAACTGAACAATACTGCCACAAGTCTCCCACCACAAGCACACACAAACACACACTGTTCACATGAAAATATGAATGTCTGGTTGTGTATACATACAGTTACAAACACCAGTAAGTCACATTGAGCAACCATGTTATTTTTAACCACCCTTCATATGAACTCATTCTCTTTAATTTTTTAGCATCTCTGTAGCTAATGTACTCTGCCAGTGCTTTCTTTGGGATAAGGAAAGTGGTTTGTATTCAAACTAAACAAGCACTATGTATTTATAATGCTAATCTTCAGGAATTCTAATGCATTTGAGTATTTCTGTCAATAGGTATTTTGGAAAGTGAAGCAAACAAAAAATAAGCAGACAACATTAGCAGAAACATATATTTTTGAAGATGAGTCTGGTTCCAGCTGGCTGTGGTGTTTAGTTAGTAAAAGGGACAGTGCTAGGAAGAGTAAAGCCAAAATCAATCTGCCTCCACCCATCTGCAAAGCTCCAGACCAGTATCTGATCCCAAGCATGAACCTTAATGCCTGTGTCCAGAGTCTGGGCCCCTTGATTCTTTTGAAAAAAAGCATCAATGCTTCATTTAGTGACTTAAACATCAGTATGTGAAAACTTGTCCTCTTTTACTTATTCTTTACTGCTGCTGTACTCAATTAGAAGTTTTCTCTGTCTGTGCCCCGTGAGTAACATCTTCATGTGCAACTCGCCTAAAGGTCAAGGAAATCTCTTTGCCGGGATGGCTTCAGGTGGAACAGCTGGAGGCCACAGAGAACTACCAGGAAGGTCCTCTGCTAAAACCAGCTGAGCTCAAAACTCTTAATCATTCATCCTACCTGCTCCAAAGCTAGCATTTAGAACTACTGGGAAGTCTTGACTCCTGTTTCTTGGCATATGCTACTTTTTCTGAGAGAGGCTAATGCAGCCTGAGGGCTGTTGCAGTGTCAGTGAGGCTGTAGCAGTGGGCAAGGAAAGCACAGGGAAAGAGCAATGGGTGCAGAAAATAAATTTTCCCCACGTCTCACCCTCTATTTTTGGTTCTTATGTCGACAGGGAGGAAGACAAGTAGCAGACAATGAGGGCTGTCAGCTATCTGGCCACTCCTAAACTGGGATAATTCCATGTCATTCTTTGCAAAATGACGAGGGTCACAAGAGGCAAGGAACACGTCTGCCTGAGCAACCCCTAGAGCCCTCCAGACACAAGTGTGTAAGCACAGCACTTAAACTGACAGTAGCTCTTACTTAGCAAGATCTTTCTTTTTGGTTAATCATATATTTTTGTACAAATAGGAGGATTCTATATTTACCCAGCATAGCAATTTCTTTCACTTCTTAGCAATCGGAGAAATGAGAGATGAAAAAATCCAGCAGCTCATCTTGAATGACTTAATGCCAATACAGGATTACTGCCTATCCCATATTTTCTAATACTTTCCTACTCCGAACACCCATAAGGACTGGGATTTAACCCTGTATCCTTTAGAAGATTATTCTAATTGAACAGATACTGGGTATTTTTTCCTTACTTGATCTAAGCTTTATTTCACCTCTTTCGGTGGTAAATCCTTGGTTCTGTGTACAACCAAAAATAATTCCCATTTATCACTGGCATTTGGGCAGTACTTGGCCCTGGAGGAAATAAATGCACCATCTTCACGGATGCTGCTGTGGATGCTTGGTGAGGTGCTCCCCCAAAAGTACTTATCCTCCTCTGTATTCTCTGCAATATTTGAAATGAATATACTGTATAATAACACAGCACATTTTCCTCTAAGTTATTGTCTGGAATTTGTCACAAAATAGCATTAGTTACTGTCTGGTGGATACATGTTCAAGTGATCATCTAGAAAGCAAACTCTCTTCAATCATTTGAGCCATTCACAGGTGAATGGAAATATAAAGGTGTGATATCCCCCATATTTCTGCATGATCCCTCTGAGTGATCCTGGCAGTGGTAAGGAACACTGGATGTTGTGTTTTCATGGTGGAATCAGGAGCTTCACTTGTGGAGGTACCAGATTTTCAGTTCATGGGATCACAGAATGGTTTGGGTTGGAAGGGACATCTGGTTTCAAACCCCCTGCCACAGACAGGGGCACCTTCCACTACACCAGGTTGCTCAAAGTTCTTAGTTTATAACTAATCTTATCCTCTGATTAGTGTCTTATTTTCTGCAATCTTACTTTCTTCAACCCACAATCCTATGTTCTCTATCTTGAAGTCAGTGATAAGCCTCTATTCATACTTTCTTAGATATCATTACAGACTTCTAATTATTCCTTTCAGACACAAGCTTCTTTTTTAGTTTCTTTCTCTGCTTTTTCCCTGTGTATCTCCTTCAGAAAAGAAAATTTCCACTCACTGCAACTTGTAATAGTTGCAAGTGGGAATGGGTGAGAATTCCTAGGATGAATAATTGAGGCAGTGTATTAATGAGATGTCCTGATACATTGTAAATTACATTTGCAAAGAAGCAAAATTCCTTATTTTAAGCCCTGCTTGCATATCCCCCACCCGCGATGGCAGATAGACCATCTCTGAGATACAATGGGGTGAGAGCTGGAATTGGCTGCAGACTGCTTTAATGCCACTCTTAATGACAACTTGTGAAGATTAGGAAGTTGTCAGAATCAGATATCAGCAAAAGCTCCAGCCTGCTTTGTGAAGTCAGTCTGAATTAATTAATGGGTAGCTTTCCTTTGATATCGCTTTGATATTTGGCTGCAGCTGGATAAAAATCAACCACAAAGGAAGCTACATTTTGTTTACCACTGCTTAAGACTCTGTTTAGCTCAATGTGATTTTTTTTCTTTTGCAGTTTTTGCTTTTTTAACTTCTCTGGCACAAGGCAATAGATTCAGGCTTTTGTTAATAAATGGAGTTATGGTGACATCTTTTTCAATGACTGTTTCTCTCTGCCCCTGCAGATAGTCAGCTACTGTCTGGTAGCAAAGCCATTACTGATTTCAGTGAGCTGAAGGAGAAAAGATGGACCATTCCAAAAGTAGAAAAACATTAGCTTTCCCCCTCTGCTAGTGCTTTACCTGTCAAAGGGTATTTGACACTTTAATTGTAGAATCATAAAACCATAGAATCATTGAATGATAGAAAGGTTAGGGTTGGAGGAGATCTTAAAAGGACCACTTAGTTTCAATCTCCTGCCAAGGGCAGGGACACCTTCCACTAGACCAAGTCTGTCCAAGCCTTGTTCAGCCTGGACTTGAACACTTCCAGGGATGGGGCATCCACAACTTCTCTGGGCAACCTGTTCCAAGTTCCTCCCCACCCGCCCAGTAAAGAATTTCTTCCTAATGTCTAATATAAACCTACCCTCTTCCAGTTTAAACCCATTCCCCTGTGTCTTGTCAATAATATTTGCCCTCTGCTTTAGAGGGTGCTGACCACTTGCTTCACACACTGACAGCCTAAAATATAAGCTCTGCAGCTATGTGCCCTCCATGTCTTTCAAGAGTGGTAATTCAAACCCCATTTGAGCTTCTCTAAAGGTTTTGGATGTCTACCAATACAATCAGATGAATATGCTTGTACCCCAGATTGGTACTTGCACCACAATGAATCTCCATGTACTTCTGGCAGCCCCAGTGGCCCTACTGGCCAGAGGAGGAAGGATTTCTTTGTACAGCACAGGGGAAGAACAGACAAAAAAGTGGCTCTTCCAACTAAGCTGATGAACATGATAATTTCTTTCAGAGAATGAGCAAAAAATAAATTATCTCTCCGGGTCTGCAAAGAGTTTTTAATTCGGCCGAATATGATTGTCCAAAGTGTGTTAGAGCAGGAGATTCAGTCAGGCCACCCAGTTTCACCTGTTTTTTTGTAGTATTATGGGTTTTGAGCATCACAGAGAAGACAGAATTTCTGTTTTCTCTCTTATCATGTACACTGTCCCATTCAGCAGCACAGTGCACCTGTGTGCATCATTACCCAGCTGAGATGGGGGAAATCTGGCTGGGGCTACCTCAGCTTCCTGCACCACCACAGGAGTGCAAACACACAATGAGCCAGCACTGCACCCCTTCAACAGCAATGGACCACAGAGCAGAGGTGTTTGAAGGAAGCAGAACAGCTCCCAGGGTTGGACACAATGGAAGGAGAATGCTGAACAAACATTATCTCTGATATAAACATGCCACGAGGCCCAGGCTCCTTAGTCATAACATAACTCAGCTCCACGGGTACCAAACATTGCTATCAAGGCAGGTAAATGGCATCCAAGGGCACCTCTAATGATGTTGTTTCCTGATGTTTGCAACTCTGTTTATGATTTGCCTTTCTAATTTCACTATTGTAGGAGTAGTCAGACAGCTAGGAAGGCTCCCTGAACTAGTTTTTCATTATGAAGACAATTTTAATAGCTCGTGTCGTGGTGCTAATGAGGCTGACTGAAGCACCTGTACTTTCTGTTCCAGATAACAGAAAACAGCTAACACCAGCAGGAGGATAAATAGCTGTTTAAGAGAGTGTCTGGGCTATTGTCCTTAGCTAAGCACCCCACCTAAATTTTGGTGAGCTTTGCAATACCCTGGAGTACTCCAGTGATGGCCTCTTGATTTTCTTCAGAGATTTCCATTCTGAAGTGCACAGCAAAACGTTCTCCAAGTCAGTGATTTTTGGGCAACCAGCTTAAAAGTGATATCCTGTGAACTGATCCTCCACCCTCACTGAGTAAGATTTCTAAGTTGGACAAAAAGGTCTGGAGGGATTTTGCAAAGTGATGACCTCAGCTGATCAGAGTTATGGAAACCAGAGGCAAATCCCAGTGTCACATGCCAGAATGGGGATGAGCTTCACATCAGTGAATTTTTCTGAGGTCAAGCCATTATTATGCATTACTTACTCTCCATCTCAATATTATTATACTGCAAAGCTGTGGAAAAAAAACCAACAAAAAACAAAAAACAAAACAAACAAACAAACAAAAAAAAACCACCCAAAAAACAAAAACAACCCAACCAACCAAAAAAAAAAAAAACAACAAAAAAACCCCATTCCTGAACTACTCCAAGAGTTCTCTAAAAAACCTAGTGTGCATCTAACTGCTCTTGCAGCTGGGCCAGTGTGCTCTTGTGTCCTGAACATCCTGATATGGATGTCTGGGATCTAAATCAACTCATTGATGCCCATACCCTGTGCAGTTCTGCACCCTCCTCACACACCACAGGTCATCACCCCCCTAAAGTAAGGCAGGTAAAGGTTCAGCCACCTTCTCTCAGTGCCTCAGAACAATGGATCTTCCTGCACTTCCCTGTTCTTGGAGAGCCTCTTCCAAATGTTTGAAGCTTTTCCAAAAAACAAAATACTTACTAGAGCATAGACTCATATCCAGATATCATAGTACTTGAGTCACTGCCCTGAGTACCAGGAAACCAAGTGCTGTTCCTTGTTTTCTCTCACTCCCACCAGAATTTGATACTTTCATACAGATGGAGAATCTTCAAGAGGAGAAAAGGTGACTCCAGTCTTAACCAAGTCCAGTGGTGAAGGCTCTGTTAGGTCAATACAAGCTAAATCCTTTCAAATTTGACCTTCCATCCCCCAGTGAGAAAAAGGGACAATAGAAGTATGAACTAAATGTTTTGCTCAGTTTAGAGAAGTTATTTCACTTGGTCAAAATTCCCCTCTCCCTTTGCCTGCAAAACAATCACTATTGTCCCTTTAAGCTGCAAGTTCAGCTACTTACAGAGATTCACTGGATTCTAAGTAATTTTTTTCCATTTTTTTAAATCTGGGGCTGGTGATCCATTCTGTGTTTCACAGCAATGGTAGGTGCAAACACAACTTTTCTACTAAGGTATTTGAAATCAGTGCAAGTATTCATTTTCACTGAAGTGGCAGAGTAATTGCAACACATTTTCTGTTTGTTTGTTTGTTTTGAGGGGCATGGGTAGAAGTGGTATTTCTGAATTAAAAAAAAAAACAAAACACATGTCTTCTGAGCTGGGCAGTGTATCATTAAGTATATTCATTTGCATAGTATTTTAAAGGAAGGAATGGGCCAGATTCACTTTCCCAACATCATTGAATGTCTTATAGCTCACCTCCTAGGAACAGCTGCTCCCTGGGAATTCTCTTCTTTCCCATCTGGTATTTTTATAATTTAAGCAGTTCTATACTCTTTGGATCCTTCATTAAACAGCATTTGGCCATACGATATGGGTACTGAATTAGTTTAATTTGTCATCATAAATCAATCACTGCAAAGCCTTAACTAAGTTAATTGCTCTTTGAATTCCCTTTCTGTTTGTCAAAATCTCTCAGAGTCACTGATATATCATATTCAGGCTATTATTCAAATCATATTGGATGATTACCTTTTTATTACAGGTAATTTTTACATAATGTTCATATAGTGCTGACAAACCATAAGGCTTAAAATGGAGAAGGGAAGTGGATATTAAAACACTACTCCAGAAAGGAGAGTGTCAGAATAGTCATTAGAAAGGAGCTCATGATGTAAAGCAAGAACCAGAAATATATTTGGGTTTTTTTGCTTCTTGTTGGACAGATGATATTTTATCAGAAAGTGAATGAGGTTTCATAGTAAGTCATCATGAGTGCCTACATTTTGGACCAGATTATTCTGATTATTATTTTTCATATGCTACACCCCTAAATGGACCTTGAGGTTTCCTTACAGCCAGTATACAACCTGTGGGCAAAGTTCCCTCTAAGAAAGTCCTGCTTCCCTATGATGTAAAAAACATTTAATAAAACCAGAAGTGATGCTTACAATGTAAAGATGAAAAATGTTTTCCTTGACAACATCTGGCAAAAAAGAAATCCATGAATATTTTACAAATACAGTTCCTACAAACTCCACCTTGCTGTTAAAATATTAAGACTTTTCTCGAAATGGTATTTCTTCCTTGTTAAACCCTTTATCAAATCAATTCATATAGCTAATGTCCTAATTTCATGCCAGAACTTCAATACAAAAGGTTTGCTGCTACTTGGAATACATATGTATATCTCACTTGAAATAAGAACCACATAAACCATGTTTCTGTTAAAAGCATGGGAGTGCAGAGTGTGGGCTGTTAATTATTTCTGTGATAACCTTAGGTAGGAGGATATATAAAAAAATGTACATAAAGACAACAAATAACCCTTGCCATGTCCAATAAATCTAACTTCAAATAAAGAACAAAGACTCCAAAGAGTTTTAGGCGTGGATTTTACAAATGGATGCCCATTGATTTCTGACTTCAAATAGCCTCTGCATGACATTAAAGGTACATTTATTCAGCTATTTGGCTCCAAGAATCCAACCAACATATAGTGCTCTTGTGTTACCTCTCTGCACTTAACCCTTGCCAGGAAATCCTACCGGGTTCACTTGTCAGCAAAACAGAGAACATTCTGTTTTTAAAATAAAGCATGTTAAAACTAAAACAATGAACAAATGTCAGTGCCATGAAGGCAGTTAAAGAAGTCCCTGAATGCAGCTCTTTGAGGTTTGCCCTCTATACAGAAGCCAATTTTCACTAAGCAGCAAATTAGGGCATGGGGGAAACAAGATTATTACATCTAACTGAAGGTACAGAAATTTAGATGGGTGGAATTTATTGGATTACTCTGTTTAGGGAATAGAAGTTAAACAACTCTAACGAAGCCATGAGATTCTTAATGAAAATGAGACTAGTTAAGGCCTCAGTTCTACATCTCATCCCAAAGAAGCCCATTTCCAAGATAATTATTACATTCAAATTGAGATTTTCCCTTCTCTCCCTTCTGCCTTTTAAAACAAAATCCAAATGAACACTCCAAGAAAACCTGACTCTAAGGTGAATAATATAAACCACATCCCTATGAGCTGTGAGGGTACCAGCAACCTGCTCTCGTGCTATGTTTGAAAAGACACATCTGAAAATTCACACTGTTCATTTGCAAGACAAAAGCTACTTGTGATGCCAGCACCAAGTAAACAGAAGATAACTGTCCCTGTTTTGTTGATCTGTATCATATATCATAACAATATGCCTGTATTTCTCAAACACTGCATATCTGCTTCTCTGCCTAGCAGCAATCGTACATAACAAGTGATATCTAAATACATATTTTGGGAAAGATAAAAGCTCCCATATATGACACGGAATATTATGACTCACAGAGAGATTATATTAATCATGAATAAAAAGATGATGTTTGATCCTACTTGTGCAGAAAGTTTTTAATTTTTTTAAAAAAATCTTTTTAAATGAATTTCTATCCTCAGGAAAATGATTAAAACCAAAAAAGCCTTGAGATGTCAGCTGGTGACATGTTTTTCTTCTTTATCTTTCTTTTTTGTTGTTGTTGCTGTGAAAAAAAAATCTGAGTGAATACAGCAAAGTGCATCATTAACTTCTTATTAATTTTATAATACAAAGGCAATTCAGTTAAAATAGTAGTGCTGCAACTTTAAATTACAGAACTAGCTTGGTATTTAATGAGAGATTTAGCACAGCGGGGTTTCTGTTAAATTAAGTTGTGCCTTCACATCACAGTGGGAAAACAGGTGTATATTGGTTTAGAATTATGGAAATGTTGACTAATTCCAAGGCTTGTAATCAAACAGCAAGGCACCCTGCAATATTTTCTTCCAAGATTCTGCATTAATCATTTATGTCTGGTCTTATTTTCTTCATGTCCACTAAAAGGGTGCAGCTCAAAGGAGCAGATCAAGCGCTGGTGTTTTCATGTCTCTGTTAAGGATGAGGTCCAGGCAAAAAAAGCAGAGATAGAGACATAGCACTGCAGGCTTTGCTCAAAAAGCTACTTAAATTACACTGAACATGCAGCCTTGGAAGGGGAATAAAATTCACACTAAACCCCCACTTTTTTGGCTTCACCAGTGCTGATCCAAAACTTGCTTGCTGAGCAAGCCTGCATTTAAGAAATGAAGAGACCAAACCCAGAAACAATCTAGGCTCTATCCACAATGAACACAGAGCTATTCTCCTCCACACCTCTGCAGCAGTGCAGGTTACACCTGAGTGCAGGTAAAACAAGGTAAAACACAGATGAGTTCCAACAGCCACAGCATCCCTGCAGCCCCCTGCTCCTGCCTCTGCCAACTTTCCTTACCTTACACTAATAAATCACCTGCCTTTGCCTCGGATTTTCTTCCTGAGCTGTTTAAGGATGCCTTATCTCATGCATGGTGATATTACAGCAAAAGGCAAAGGCATGGATTCTTTTGTTTCCAGGAGACACCTTATTACTGAACCTCCTACTGACCATACCTTGCTTACTGGAAGCAAACTGACACTCGATGCCTAAATGAACCTGATCCAAATTCATCCCTTGTTGCAGCTCTGACAGAAGATTGCTTCCATTTGCTCTGAGACTATTTCACACACAGAACTATCCACTACTGATTCCCACTTGTTTGGTAATAGCTGCTTAGCAGGCAAGAGGAACAATACAGAAATTGCTAAAATTCATATAAGGAGAACCCTCCTAACGTGAAGTGTTTCCAGCACATGTGCCACAACTTTAAAGAGTGCTTAAATGAAGTTATTTTGGGAATATACAGATGCAGCATAACAGTATCCCTATATATGCTGAATGTCAGTATACTGCACGTGCAAAATACAGAATCTGTTATATAATATATGCTGAATCATTCTGAAAGACAAGTAGTAGAAATGTATTCAAGTTGCTTCTCTTTATTAGAGGCTTCCCTTTAAAAAAGTAGGTATAACAACTTATCTCATAGTAAAATCTAAACATCTCTGGCCATACCAGGAGTATTTTTAAAGCTAAGGCCCCTGAGTTATGGGAATGCTGTGTCTGTATTTCCTTAAAAGAAAACTTTGTAACCTCACAGTCAGGACAGGAAAGAACAGCTTAGAAAGATAAATTTTAAATGACAAAGAACTAGAGAGGGCTTTAGGGAAAAAAATTTTTGAACCCTATTTTAAAATAACATCAAAAGGTACACTAGCATCTTTAACTGCTGCCTACTCATTAGCTGTGCAAAAGTTGGGGAGAAAATGATGCCCTGCTCAACTAAGATGCAATGCAGAGCTGAGCCAGCTTTGCCACCTGTATGTGAGGAAGCAAGAGAGTGAAACTGTCCCTCCGAGTCACCCACTGGGATAAATGACATCTCTCAGAACACAGCAAGCAGCTTGGAGGACTCAGGGAACAACAGAGAAAACTAAAAGCAGCTGGGGCAGCTTGATTTGTTTAGCCTGGAGAAAAGGTTGCAGTGACCTTACCACTCTCTTCAACCTCCTGACAGGAGGGTGTGGCCAGGCGGGGTCAGGCTCTGCCCCCAGGCAACAGGATGAGAAGACATGTCCTCAAGCTGCACCAGGGGAGGTTCAGATTGGGCATCAGAATGAGCTTCTTCACTAGAAGGGTGGTCAACCTTTGGCTGCCCAGGGAAGTGGTGGAGTCATCATGCTTAGAAGTGTTCAAAAAAACAACTGGATGTGGCACTTAGTGCTGTGATTTAATTGACATTGTGGGTTTTGGTCAAAGGTTGTACTCGATGATCTTGGAGGTCTTTTCCAGCCCCTATGACTCTGTATGATTCTAAACAGACCCCATCTACTTTGTGATGCATAGATCTTGTGGTAGAGCTTGAGGGATGCTATCTGGGCAGGGTGCTGCTCCAGCAGCTTGGGGTCACCTCCATCCTACCCAGCCAGTCCACACAGCCATTTGACTCCAAGCATGATGGAGAGCAATAACTCAGTGAGTTGGTTTAGGTGCAACATTGAATGGGGTTAGAGAGCTCTCATCCGAGGGCTTGGCATTTTCTGGCAGTGGGGATGGGAACCAACAGCTGGGGTTGCAGGGACAGAGAACACTGGGACTCCAAAGGGGTCTCAAAGGGAATTGTCCCTCAGAGCCTTCCTTTCTCTCTCTTGAATGGCACATCCATCCTCTACACCCTAAAGTGCTGAGACTCCCACTGGGAGGCTTGTAAGGTCTTGGTACTGTCCCTTGCAAGGGCCAGCTGCTGGAAAACATCACTTGAAGTGCCACAACTTTACTCCTCTTCTCCTACCTTTGCAGATTCCCCACACCATTCCCAGCATGTTCATTGCAAATGACAGAGGACTCCCATTTCACCTTTAGCAGGGCTCACAGGTAACTGTGCCATTACAGCACCTCTCTATGCTGACTATTTCCATGACACATGAGGTGGCTTTCCTAACAGGAAATCACTTGCACAAAGTGAACCGGCCAGATATAATTTTTCAAACACAGAGTGTCCAATTTCACACACAGCACATAGGAACTAAAGGACATATTGGCCATATAACTGTCAGTCCAGGCAATGCTCTATTTATTTACACAGTGTATTTATTTATTTTCACGTCTGTAACCAGACACTACAAACATATACTTGAACACTTCTCCTACATCAAGAGGGGATATGCCTCCATCCTTTATATTTTTTTCACTTCCATCCTCAAAGAATACAGCAGAAAAAATGAAAATGGTGGTACAAGAAGATTTCAGAGTTTAGACATGCAATTACCAGTGCTATACTTCTCTCTAGCCCTGTAATTTAAATATAAAATACCACAGTAAAACGCAGGATACAGTTTGTACAACACAACCACAACTGTTCTGAATGCTGGTGCCAGTGGGAGCAGGTGGTGACGAGAGGTGATGTCAGGAGACAGGATGACCCTGTGCAAGCAGCTATGTGGTACCACACTACACAACACCCTGAGATGTGCAGCCAGTGCATTCAGGTTGTTTAGAAACCACACAGATAAAGGCTGCATTTAACAAACTTTGGCTGTCTTTTGTCTTCTCCTCTCCCTCTTCAAACATGAAGCCCCAGTGGTGCAGTGTTTTTCTGCCTTATGCTTTCTCTCCTTCCCCCTTCCCTCCCTCTCCCTTAAATAAATTAAAAATAAAGATCCACATTACACTTTGGGCACTGTCTCTACTCAGCAGGAATCAATAGCCTTTCCAGCCAAAGGACTTTCTAGAGAACAGCAGCTGCCTTTGGACATGATGCCATTGCTACAGGACTGGCACCAACACAGGACAGACCATCAGCTTAGCCACCCTCCTTGCAGAGATTAAGATCATTTGGGGCACCAAGCAGCATGGAGAGCAAAAGGGCTATTCTTCTGGCAATAAAATAATTAGGATCAAAAAGTAAATGTACTCACCCCAGGTAAAGTTTTAATATTGTGCAGTGCATTCTGTGCCTCAAGAGCAGCTTTTCTTGTATAAAATGTTACGAAACAACAACCTATAGAGAGAAATGAAAAGCTTTCAGAAATTAGTGAGTATGATTTGCGAGAGTACAATAGGAAGGGAGAAAAAACAGTGGTTGAACAACACATTATGAAAGCTGGAAATGTGAATTATCCTGAGGCGCCTGAATGACATGAATAAAAGAAAGCTTGTATGATTTAAAATAAAAGTCACCCCCTGTGCATTGCATCTATAGCACACCTGCATTGTTAGTGAACTGTAATCACTTAGAAATTGTTAACCAAAATCCAATTGGCTTTGTACATTGTAAATAAGGTTATATTTTTCTGAAGGCTCCCCATTATACTTTGAATATAAGCAACATGGCAGGCTCAAGCAGCAGGAATTCATTGTTACATCCCAAGCAGAAAAGCAGGCTAAAGCAGGACTTTATTTAAAGGGCCTTATACAAAAGAGCTAAGGTTGATTCCCCCATTTCTTTGAAACCAGGCAGGACTGGAGGTGGAACACTCAACTCAGTTTCAAAAATGAAAAACAAGCTACAGGTGAATTCGCCACTGCTGGGAAAGTGGAGGCTGCTGATGGCTAACAGCATTAAGGGAGGCTCTGCTCTCCCTGCATCTGCTGCATTTTCAGTAAAGCAGGTGGTTTTAGTTGCCTTAATCCTGTGGTTTCCCTTTTGACAGCATGGTCCAGCCAGGTGGTGTGTGGGACCAAACATGGGTTGCTGTCACTTTGTCCACTGCGAACGTAAAGCAGCTTTTGCTGCAGCACACACAGCCCAGGCAGCTCAACCAGCCCAAGGGTGAGGTCAGGGCTCACACACAGATCCTCAGGGAAGAGCTCTAATGTCACAGGCAGGGGACAAAAAGCAAGGAGCAGGGTTTGCCTGTAATACCCCACAGCAATGAAGTCTGCTCCTTGACAGATGACATGTTTGCTGCAGATGGGGTGTTTGATTATGGGGAGAGGGAAAACATTCTGGGCAATGCTGGCTGGGGGACAGAAGTGGCCCCTGAAGTAGAAACCTACTTCACATGAAACAGATCTTACTGATGAATCAGAAAACAATCCTTTTCTCTTAATCACAGAGATTTGTTACAACTCCAGAGAAATGTCAGAACCAATCAGTAAATAAAAGAAACCCTGGTTCATGCATCCCTTGGAGCATGACACAGATAAAATAATCTGTGCTTCAGGCAATGAGCAAAGCTTATATCAGCTCCCTAATGTTGGTCAAGGTGAAACATCCCAGCCCACCTGACGTGCCTGCTTGAGTTCAACCCTGCAGCATCCCCATAGTGGCAAAGGACACAAGGAGAAGGTGTGCACAGCAACACACAGCAATCATTGGAAGCAACCATTGGTGGCCCACGTTGGAAGGAAGGGCTGAATCCAGAATGGTCCCTCCACTGCTCCTTGCTTGGCTCAAGCTGGGCATGGCATTGGGAATGCTCCCTCTGGCTCTGCAGCCAGGCCAGTGACAGCATTGCCTTGGTGACCAGCAAAGGTGACCATGTATTGCCAGCTGGAACACAGCGAGTTTATCCCTAATGTACAAAATCACTTGCAAGCACTGCAAAACGTGGGCAGGCAGGTAATGCAGACTTAACACACCTGAGAGGAACGTTTTTCATACTGCCAACAGGTTCTTTAAAATTTCACACTTTATGATGGAGATGGCTTAATAATTATTTCAGTAAGCGGGACATCGATCGCAGGGATGTGTGCTAGAGACAGGCACAGCCTGTTAAGGTTTGTGTTTCCTATAAGTGTTTCTAAACCTTCTGTTTCACTGGAAAATCCTGAAAATCTGAATTATTTTACCCCAGGTGAATTATTTTACCCCAAGTTTGTGACATTTAATAGTGGTATTTTAAGACAATATTGCAATATTTTTCTATCCTGTCAGACAGCTCCAAGTCTATCTCCTATTGTTTCTTTTTTTGGTTTGTTAGCTTTTTAATATAAGACTTTTTAACCAGGAGAGAGGATTCAGAGGGGAAAATATCAAGCTGTAATCACAACTTTGCAATTGCCATGGCCTTTTCCATGGGCCCGAAGAGTTTCATTTTAGATTTCAGCTCGGGGGTTCATTCCGATAAGGAGAAATTTGAAATCTATTGGTTTATCATTCTTGGCAATACTTGAAAGAACTGCACTTGAAAGATGAATATGCTGTGAAATACCCTTTAACTGGTCATTTTTGGGAAGTAACAGCTCAGGAGAGAAAAATGTTTCTGTGAATGAGGGCTGGAAGAAACAGTAGCTTAATAGGAAATGTGGGGATGTTTCAGGCAGGTCATCAGACCTTGACAAAAATAGAGACTTCTCAGCTCACAGATTGACACATCTGGAAATGCATATGGATAAAATTTTTGTCAGGACACATTTGGCTTATATCTTCCTAAATAAAACAAACCCCACAACAAGAGCTGGTTTGCTGTGGTTTGAAGGTGGCATGGACCCCCACTCGTGTACACCTGAATTTGAAGGTGTCTGCCACAGAGGTCAGCTGGACTCAGAAAAGAAAATAAGACAACAGAGAGAAACAGAAAAGGCAATAGTGCATGTTTCCCCAAGAAAATGCTGTAGCTCAGCCTATGGATTTTCCAGAGGTGCTGTAGCCATGTTACACAAACTGCATTGAAGATGGCACCACTGTAAAATCCTTTTGGGTGAGTACATAGAAAAAGGACCTAATTCAGTTTTTTCTGCAGGAGTGTTGATGGGGAAGATGCCTGTGTAACAGGACAGGGCTAAACTGTGCTTTAAGACTAGTAGCTGTCCCCTGCTGAAAGGCAAAAAGGCAATGACATTCCTTCCTCCCTCTATTTTACTAAAGAAAATGTAATATTGCCAAAACAAACAAGTGGCCCAGCTGAAAAAGAAAAGGTATGCTTCCTACTGAAAGAAAATTAAAAAATAAACCCTCCCCTTCAGACCCCATGCACATAGAATCTTTTTTTCATTACCAACAAACTCGACAGCAGCTTGAACCGCAACTAGACTTTGACATCCAAATAACTCAGAGCCTGTCAGTGATAACCTTCTCCTCTCCTAGTCAGGACAACTTAAAAGGTGAATTGGTTTGTGGACATGGTTCTGCCAGTCCTCAACAGCCTGAAATCCAGCCCAGTTTAACTCCACATGGGTTAGTGTATTCCTGCCCACAGGCAGAGGAGCTCATCCTGCCAGTCAGTGCCTCCAGAGCAGCAAATCTCCCACGCTCTGCTAAGCTGGTTGTGCTCTACTTGGAACAGTATTTACTACAGCGTAAGGCATTTCTTCTTTGTACCTTGAAAAAAATGCTGAATGAATCATGCAGATCCCTACAGTCCCTTAAGGACATCGGCAACAACTTCATGGCTATCCTGCCAGATGCTTGAACAGACTGAATAAAACCTGCCACTCCATGCTGCTCAGTGTTTAATCGGATGCCTGAGAAACAACAGCAAAAACCAGCCCTACTTCTTAAGGCATCTGATGAGCAAACGCTGCAGTGTGGACACTACAATGTTCAACTTCAACACCTCATTAAAAAAAGGGAAAAGATCTCTTACTTCAGCTTGTTTTCTCTCTCTCTCTCTTCCCCCCTCCCGCCTCTTCCCCTTTTTTCTTTTTTCAAAGGAAATTTAGTGCCAGAGAAAGACCTTAAGGTCCCAGCCATTGGGAGAGAGTTGACACATTCAATTCTCCATGACACATTCAATTCACAAGCCCTTGCTCAGGCTGCCAAAGGCACCAATTAGCACCACTGGTAGAGATTTTATTTATTTAATTTCCACAGAAACCTGTTTAGCAAGACAGTGACAGGGACAAACAGCCTCATGTATGGCTAGAAACAGCTTTACGTGAGTCACTGTCAAAGATGGCAGCAATGGATTACAGGAGAATCAAGCCATGGGTTCACTGAAGCCATCATTTAGAAGTGAGGAATGGGAAAAAGATCAAGTGGTGAGGACTTTCACACCACGGGGGCCATGGTTTTCTGCTAGCAGTGAACCTGGGTTTCTGGAGGATTTTGTGGAACTATGACAAATTGCAGTTTTCACCATGAAACTTTAAGACATGCCATTCCTCCTGTAAGCAAGAGAATTTTTTCAAAGGGCTGTTAGTGACCCCGAGCAATGGGGCTTCTCCTACTGTGTGACTTCTGCTCCGTGACCCAAATTTGCCTCCCAGCAGAGCAGTCATGGCTTTGTTAGGCTGAAAGATCCAGCTCTATGACATCTCCAGGAGCTCTGCTATGCCATTATTTTTGTCACTTTCTCCCAATTCAAACACAAACTAATTATGCTGTGAGAGCTGTTTACATTCCTAATTTTGAATAACTAACAAAGGGAAGCTCTCCTCCACTTGAAGATGTGGCTTACACAGTCCTTGTTGACATTTAATGGCACTGGGATCTGTGTAAGAGGCTTAATCTCTCAGCCAGGATTTCATGCCTGAGTGAATATGGACACCTCCATCTTGCTCTGGGTGAGAAAAAGTCTTTTACAGCTCCCTAAACTGAATAGATAATTCCTTTATTAAAGTTACCAGGAATTACACATGTGCATCTATATCAGAAAATAACCCTTGGATGTGGACAGTAATTAAAACACGCTCCATAAGATGCTCTGAGGTTTTGATTTGCTTGTAGAAAAATATTTTTCAGTCTCCCAGGCCTGAAAATTTAACTTTTGGGAATTAAAAGAGAAAAGATACCAGAGGGAAAAAAAAAAAAAAAGCTCAACCCATATTTATTGGTCTGATATATTAGTTTTCAACTGTCAAAATTTGTCAGTTTGGATCTCTCCTGTGTTGTGCATATTATCACCTGCTGCCAGTACCTGAACCCTAACCATGGGGTATAGAAATACAAGAGCTTATCAGGGCGCCTGCAAAGCCTGCAACAACTTAAAAGTATGA
This sequence comes from Lonchura striata, assembly GCF_050655825.1. Lineage (NCBI taxonomy): Eukaryota > Metazoa > Chordata > Aves > Passeriformes > Estrildidae > Lonchura > Lonchura striata. Next base: position 70,800,379 of record NC_140741.1, read on the forward strand.
AATTTGCTTTACCTTCTAGACTAATAAAATAAACACTTCAAAACAGCTATAATGATTATCTGATGATTGAACTCTGCATTCTTTTAGCACGTAATGGAATACTGGCAGACAAATTCAATTCAAAATACATTCACATTCAGGACATCAACAAAGTCATCATGTTGTGAATTGAAAATTCCTTTAAAGGCTGTGTTTGAATTCTAAGGGGCTGACAGATCAAGGGACTCAAGGCCCTGGAAGGCTAAATGAGTGAAGTCCTGCTATGTTTCTTTCTTTCTGTGAATGAAGCTCACTTTTGTGTGTGCATTTGCAAGCAGAACAGGTGCTGGCTTCATACAAGCCTGGAATCTCAATGGGGACAGTAGCTTCTTGTCAATCCAGCACAGTTCAAGCTAGTTTCAGTTCAGGACAATTTATTTTTCTTGTTTTTTTTTCCCACTCCAAATGTTTCTCTCCCGATTTCCACATCCACTCATTCACCACCAAAATTTAAACACTACACTAATACAGGGCAGCCTTTAACAAGATCTCCTGCATTCCAGTCATCCACCTGAACTCTGGAATACATGCTCTGTACATCACAAAAAGCTGCCTGAACAGCATCATTTCTAACCAAACACACCGTGACCTGTAACGTCATTTGCCAAAAGCCAATGAAGACATTAAAATCTTTTTTTCTACTAAAGCCACTGAGAAGACCTATTGCTACAAGGTATTCAGGTGTGTGGTTGGGCAATGAGACTTTTCACTTTGCTTACATTTTATCCAGTGTAATGGAAGCCTTGCCTGGCATTTCTTCTGTGCTACAGATGTTAGTGTAATTAGCTAACCTGCACTGAAGACAGTGGTCTAGTATTAGGAGAGATGGTTCAAGTCTTAGAGATTTTGATTGGGTGGTTCCATACAAAACCAGAGAAAACCATGAACTGTCTGAATAGCAAATAGAGCCATTCCTGACAAAGACACCCAAAAATAAAAATTTTTGGAACTCTGCTTATTACAATAAGAAAGTGGCTAAGGCAGGGATGTGATTTGATTCCTACCTGCACCATCCTTATACTCTATTGCCTATGGAGTCATGGGAGGGTAAGAGGGAAAGGATTCACTCCTGAACCCATCCCTGCTAGAATTGCCGAATACAGCAGAAACCAACCTTTAATGGTGCCGCCTCCCAATTAGCTCAGGTTTGCTAATAGTTTGATATAATTGGCACCCTGATGGAAACCGTATTACCAGTCCTGTCACCAGCCAGGAAATCGCATTGCCACTCTAATGACAGCACATATTATAGCAATGCCACTTCTAATATTAATACATTAGCTGAATGTAGGCAAGGGCTCACATGTGAGCTGGGACGTGCCAAATTCCACCCTGTGCTCTATTTTTCCTCCTGGTTACAGGATTTGGGGTGGCAGTGCCCCAGCCCCAGTGTGCCCCACATCTCACCGCTTGCATTAAAGCACAAATGCTCCAGGCCGGTAACAGCCCCGTAAATGGCCACTGAAAAATGATCCCATGGAGCTCAATTTTTTCTCTCCATGCCTTGCAAGTTATGATGGCCTTTCTGTTAATTGGCCACAAGTCCTAGTTTGCTGTCAGCCTTCAGCTGCACCGGGGAGCTCTTTTGGAGGAGTTGCACTCTGTCATTCCCGTACCCTTGTGAATACAAATGCTCTCTATAAATGTCCTCTGCCTACAAAATGGAAGTTTTTTTTTTTTTCTTATTTTTTTTTCCTTTCCTTTTCTTTTTTTTTCTTTTTTTCCGACCTAGATTAAATTTGCTGCATTTTCAAGCCTTTTGGGAAAGCAACTAAGAACTAATATGCACTGGTTCATGTCCCACAACACTTCCCTACCCATTATTATGTAAATTTTGACTAAAGTGCGACACAGATAGAAAAGATATCAAGGGCAAAATTGCCAGAATCTACTTTTCGTGCTCTCTGAAATAAGCCACTTATATTAAACAGTTTAAAATGGCTAATAGCTGTACAAATACCTGAAGAATTTCAATGTACAATTTTTCATATAGGACAATGACAGCTTTTGCAAATTCCTGAACTCTCCTGCTGCCAGTGTAATGAGTGGGAAGCAAATGGCCATCATGCTGGAACAGTCTGTTTTACTTCTAAAGGAAGGGGCCAACTTCCACACCTGAAGCTTGGCAACACTCATATGATATCTGCACTAGATGGTGATAAAGGAGTAAAAAAAAGCAGATGCAGAATTAGGTTCTATACATGGTGGAAGGGTAAATAAACACACAAGTCAGGTGTATAGCATCAAGGCAAATTTATGTCATTACAAACTAATCTGTCCCTAAAGAAACCATCCTTGCGTGCTGGGATGGAAGCTGAGCTTTATTGGTTTGGGCTGAGTAGTGGATGAGAGATGTTGCAACACAAACTCAGGAAGTGCTGTGAAGACAGAGCTGGGCAGGTTCATTGGCACTGAACCTGCACATCAGCACTGCATTAACACCCTGATCTGCAGGAGGCCTGGCCTGGAAAGTTCCTCCTTTGCCAGCCTGTCCAAGCACCCATCCAGTGCAAATCCCTAGGGAAAGCCATGGAGATGGATGGCAATCAGACAACCAACATCAGTGGGAAAATCAAAGCAGCAGCTCAGTGCCACCTGTCGAGTCCATGTTTGGTCTGTTCACATTTCTAGATCTCAGGGGTGAAGAGTAATTGGGATCTTACACATCAGTCCATATGGGTTACAATAAAAACTGCTTGTCAGAGCTTTTGAACAAGAAACCCTCAAGTAAGTAGGACAGCAGTGCGAGAGGGTGGGGAAATGGCATTCCAGCCTCTAGCTCTGTGAGGGGGTGTCCCATGGGAAGTTCACTTCCCACTTGTAAAATATAGGAAAGAATATACACAAAATGCAAGAATATTTTTTAAACTTGAAATAATTTTAAACAAGGCTTGTCACTATGTATATATATTGTATCAAGAAAGAAATCTTGAAATTGGGGAGACATCAAAATGAAACAACAAAAAAATGAAAATGCAAATAATGATATATTTCTTTTACTGCCTTCTTGTAATTTCCCCTTCATATTTTCTTTCTTCTTTCCCTTCTTATTCTTGCACTAATGCTCCTTAATCTTTAATTTATTTTCTTTTTCCCTCAAATAAATATTCTTTTCTTTGTAGCAGACAGTTATTGTTCCCTTTTATTTGGCCAGGTAATAATTACTGACTTGAGTTTACTGACTTCAAAATGAACTAACATGCCCTCTATACAAGTTAACCCCTAAGTCTGACCATCTGCTAAATACACCTTTGGATGCAGTAGAGAGAAAGGGTGCAGAGAACAGATGCTTAAAAAAATGGAAACACAAAATTAAGATGTCCTCCATTATTAATCCATTATTGCTGTGACACTGTATCATAGTTCAAAAAGACTCTACAAAGATCGTGTTTACATAAAATAACATAGGCAGGGACATATTTTTCCCTGATGTCATTTCAAAAGCCCCACTGTCTCCAACCCTGGGACTCACTGGCAAATCAAACTTCCCAGCATACATGTCTTATAGTCCTGCATTTCCTTCTATTTTTTCTTTCACTTGAATGCTTGAGAAAGATCACTGAAAACTGTCTTTTCCTGATAAGACTTCCAGATCACTGCTCTGATGAAACCTCTAATTGCAGTGTGACTCCTGAGAAGCCACTCGAGTCCTAGTTCAACTAGGAGTCAACTCTGTAGCAAAAATTACTCAGAATAGAAAGGCTTTACCATAAAACTATCCCTTCAAAATAACCAAATCTTTAAGAGTTATTTGCAATTTATAAACTTCCCCTATGAAAAACCCGTGTTGTGTACTGGAAATGATCTTCACTGGTTAAATGCCAAAGGCATCCTGGGCTGCATCAGGCAGAGCAGGTCGGTGGAGGCGATCCTTGCCCTCTATTCAGCCCTGCTGAGATGTATATGGGGTTCTGGATCTTCTTTTTCCCTAGTAAAGAGATATGCTCATACTGGAGGCTGCCTTATGAAGGATCATGAAGATGAGGAAGAGTCTGGAATATCTCTCATATGAAAAGCAACTGAGAGAGCTGGGACTGCTAAGCCTGGAGAAGAAGACATTGGAGGAAGATAGAAGCCCTCTAAGTGGTCCAATGACAGGACAAGAGACCATGGTCACCCATTAAAATACAGGAAATTCCATTTAAAAATAAGGAATGACACTTTTATTTAAAAGGTGATCAAACACTGGCATGGTTTGCCCAAGCAGGTGGTGGACTCTCTCCATCCCTGGAGATATTAAAATCCTTCCTGGACACGGCTCTGAGAAACCTCCTGTAGATGACCCTGCTTTGAGCTGGGGTTGGATAAGGTGAATCCCAGAAGTTCTTTCTGACCTCAGCCAGCTTGTGATTCTGTGAAATGGCAATGAAAGAATTTAACTGACTTCTGACAACATCCCTCCTAACACAGTTTAACTTCCCCAGAAATATTTTGCAAGCTTATTTAACTCTAGCAGATAACATCAGTTAAATTACTGTTTTATTTGTGTACCTATCAATTGGGAACCAGCTCTCACTCACTAGCAAATTTCACACACTAGATGAGTTTTTTTCACAGCAAGAACACACTAATTAATTTTTTTTCCTTTTGTTAAAAAACAGAATCAGAGACCTTATAGCACCTTCTAGTACTTAAAGAGAACCAAGATATGGCTGGAGAGGGACTTTGACAAGGGTGTGTAGTGATAGGACAAGGAAGAATGGCTTCAAAGTGAAAGAGAGCAGGTTTCAGCAGGGTATAAGAAAGAAATTCTTTACTGTGTGGGTAGTGAGACAGAGGAACAGCTTGCTCAGAGAAACTGTGGATCCTGGAAGTGTTCAAGGCCAGGCTGGATGAAGTTTTGAGTAACCTTCTCTAGTGGAAGGTGTCCCTGCCCACGACAGGGTGGTTGGAACAAGATGATCTTTAAGGCCCCTTCCAACGCAAACCAATTTATGTTTCTCTAGTGATTCTAGGAACATCCCAGTATGGCAGATATTGCCAATAAAAATGTCTTGTGTCATACCTTGTTTTTAGAAATATATCAACATTTATGAATTAATGATAACACAATGCATGTTATTAAAAGTTGCAGTTTATCCAGTCTTGTTGTATCTGACATGATTTTTTTTTAAAACCCCACTGACAGATCTAAACCTGTCAGTTTGTGTCTTCTAAGGACAGCATAGGAAAAGCCAGAACTAGCAGTACAAAGTGAAACGAAAAGAACAAGGCCCAGGGAGAAGGAGTTATAAAAAAATGGTACACAGTGGAAATATTGCTATTGCTGACACTTCACTCATTTACAAAACAACAACGAAACCTCAACCCTACCCAGAAACCTGGCAAGAACATTGTGCATGGGGTGTTTTCAACATTTAGCTGTATTTGGAAGAGTTGGATACCATTTTTGCAAGAGAATCCAAAATCTGACCTTGGATAACTCATTTCTAGGAACAGGGTGTTTAAGTTCTTCTGAAAATAACATTCAATGCCCATCTGAATCTTTCGATACCTAAATGCTTTTGAAAAATCTGGCCTTCATCTCCCTGGGCTCTAGCTTTTCCTTGCTAAATAGAAAGAATAAAATGCTCTGAACTCAAAGGAGTACTCTGAAGAAACCATGAAAAAAAATTTGAAGTAAAAAGACACAGCCATTGTAGTGACAATGAGTAACAGCAGAGCACTACGTGCCAGCACTGTGCCCATCTGACTCACTGCAGTCTGTCACATTTCCTCAAAAGGTACCTTATAGGAAAGGGAAGAAATCAATAGAAGACATTTGAGATGGCTTAAGGGATGCTTGAGTAGCATGGGAAGAAATTCTAAGATAAATATTGCCTCTAAGTGCTCTGAACTTGAATCAACAAATAACTGTTTCCTCCAACACCTCCCCTGCCCCATATTTTGCTGCTTTTGGCCAAGTCACCAAGCTGTGGGCTCCATTCTCTGCTGGTGGAAGAAATGGCAAAACCTCCACTCTGAGTCATGACTGGCTACAACATACCCACTATTTTAATGGAGATAATTTTCAACTATTTTAATTTTTTCCCCTGATAAATACATTTCCCCATCTTTAAAACCAGTGTCTAAATCCATTGCAAACACTTTCAATTCTTTCTCGACTTCAACATCATGAACCCTTGCACATCTCATATTGATTTCTAGGCATCCACAGCTTCACTTTCACAGGGTCACAGCACATGTCAAATCTTTCCTGTATTGCACCTTCAAGCAGTGTTTCATCTAAGGACCTTCGCTTTGCCTGAACTTATTAGCAGTGACACATTTGTTCCCCAATTAGACTTTCTTTATAAGAATAATAAAAATGAAATAGAAGAAATTCCTGGCAACTTTTCTATCTTTCTAGTCAATTGAAACAATTTTATGCAGATGAAGATGCGGCTCCACAGAGCCTTTGAACTTTAAGCATTATCTTTATTTGGCTTTGAACTCTCAACAGGGCCCATGATCTTTCAAAGCAATGTACTCTGCTGTGGAAACTTCAAAAAGGAGGGAAAAAGGCACGCTTAGAAAAAAAAATGCAAAAGATGGATTTTTTTAATGCTTGATGCTCCTGGAAATAAATAAAAAACCCAACTGAGTGGTATCTGAAGAAGTGTATTCGGCACTCAAGTGTTTCCCTAATTAATTGTTTAGATGAGTGCTAAAATAAATGCAGCAGCAGCAAAGATAAACAAACCACTTTAGTAATAAAGCCATATATTTGTGCAGGCACACAAAAATAAATGGCAGCACTTAATGAGCACAAGCAATGAGAAGGAAGAACACACTTCATGTGGGGGATCTATGCTCAGAAAGCTCAAGCTCAAAGGTATTTGAGAGGTATCTCACAACCACTTCCCAACCTGCCTCTCATGTGCCTCTTGCACAGATTTGCAGTGTAAAAATGCGAAGTGTCCTGATAAAGAATTGTAGCTCATATTTCACCTTACCTGGGCAGCCTCACCAGGGTAAGGAAAACACTTCTGGGGAGAGATTGCTATCCTAGTTAATTATTATTCCTCTGTATTTTTGTCTGATGATTAACTAATGTAAAATCAATGAAGGGAGATACGAAATAGATGTGCAACACATGTACTTCCAGAACGAGAGAGAAAAGCTAAGATGATTCATACAGTCTTTTTCTTCTGACTGGAAAACAAGCTAACAAAGTATTAATACTGGGGGAAAGTGTTATCTTGTATATCTAGGAAAGCAGTTTTAATAGAATTATCCATCTGTTACAGAAAGGAAAATTCAGCTAAGCTCCTCTCCCAGAGAGAACAGCATTATACTTCCACACATGATTCTTCCAAAGTTTTATCTTGTTATATCTGTAGATTTCCCTGAATCAGACTTTCCATAATTAAAAAAAAAAAAAACTATTTCAAAATCTCACAAGAAGTATTTTAAATACGCTTTTCACAGTAAACACTTTCAGTTTTGCTTTATTTCCCATTGCTATTTATGTCTTGAAGACCTTACAAAATATCTTTGTATAAATGATTTGACAAGCAGACCAAAACATAAAACCCCACATGCCATAAAAATAAATATGTTATTCTCCCCAGAAGCCTTCATACAACTGACTGTTTATTTCTTGGAACTATCACCATGTATGCTCTGGAAACTGATGAAAGAAACCTGTTCAGGAATATTTAATATCTATTAAGGGAAGGGAATATTGAGACTGTGTTGGATGACCCATAGGACATGTAAGTCTGTTAGTTAATATCAGTTCAGAGTAAGTCCAGACAAGAGTACCATGATCTATAGGTTGTATGGCTCTCCAAAGATCAAGATGTGGCATTTGATCAGACCAAGATTTAAAATAAATCTCCAGCAGCCTGTTTTCAAGTTATGACAAGAGAAATACTTGGCTCTACAGGTACATGCTGCATGACATGATTGGCAACTTATCAGGACAAGAAGAGAAAGAAGCTGGATGATTGGCAACTTAATCAGAGGGAGAAGGAAAAATAGAGAAAAGGAACAAAACGAGTGCCTAAACAGTGATGTGTTGGCTCCTGCGGCTGTCAAAGGTGGCCTTGAGCAGGCAGTGGCAGGAGGGCTTACACTGAAGCTTGTCTGCAAAGTAGATGAAACTATTCAGTGTTCCTTGGCATCAATAGCATGCGGCTGTTGAATGTATCTAATCACATTTGGAGAAGCAGAATTCTGCATGGTGCTCTCCGCAGGTCACCATGGCAGCCACAGGAACACATCCAACAAAACATCACAGAGGCGCAGCTTCGCTACCAAAAAACTCGGAGGACTTTAGAACAAAGTCCCCAGTCTTAACTGCAAGCTAAAAAAAATATATATAAAACAAAACCTCTGAGGAAAATATCAATATATGATACCAGAGTTCCTTTAGTTAACTTTACAACGTGACCTCATCATTTATTCAACATACTGTTATTGTGTAAAATATTTCTGTTGAGCACAAACAAGGCAAAATTTTCCGGGATGGGAGCTGAGAAATGGTGGGTTACAGGTTAGATTGTCAAACAAGCCTTGCAACCACCAGTTCTTACTGGGAACAAGCATCACTTGGTCTTTTTACAAAAAGCCCTACTTATAGATGACTTGTATTTATTCATGGAGTACAGTGGATCAACACAGAAACTGCAAAATAATGCCCTAAAAATGTGAAATTTCTTTTCCCACATGAAATGGGATGTGGGGAAATAAGGATGTGCTTGAAGGGCAGACCTGTTAATATTGGGGACCCTATCTTGTACAATATTTTGTCTTTGCTAAGACTTACTAGGCAAAACTTAAAAGATAATTCCAAGCAATTTGAATTCATCTATCAGACTTCAGCATTACTCACTCTTGCATTTTGTATGCCAGAAAGATAAACCACAATATGGAGCAAGAATATTTCTGGAACTGCATATTGCACATTTTCACTATAAAGCATATCATAAGCTTCAACATAGAGATAACTAAGTGATTACTTGTAAACCTCCTCTCATTCCATCAGTCTTAAAAATTTGGATAAATAAAGCTTTTCATGTGCAACAACACGCTACATATTAGTCCTGCAGAGTTATAAAAAATGTGGAACTAAATATCAGAAAAGCCCAATTTAAAATGATGAAACACTTCTGAATTCTAAAACAATTAGGCTAATTTACAACACATGGCCTGATACACTGGAAGTTTTAATCCTTTTATTTTCCTTTTTAAAAGAGGGGACATTTTTTCATGCTAGTCATAAATAAGTACAATCAAGACTTATTTCTTTTTTTCTCTGAATAGTCTTCAAGAGCAATTCTTATACCTCCTAAAGAGGTTAGTGGAAGATTAATATTTTACCTAGGAAGAGATACACAGAAGTAAATTACAGAGTTAGGAAAGTCAAACCATAACTATAACTGGAGAAGAGCATAATTTCCTTTTTCTGTGCCTTTTCAGTAATGCTGTGCTGCAAATTTACTCAGTTTTCACAGCTAAGTCCCTCATTTCTGCTTGTAAATCAGGGATCCTGGGGTGCCCTAAAGATTATTCAGATGAGGGTTGCAGTTTTCTCCTCTGCTTTTTGTGATGGTTCCTCCCAGAAAACACATGCACCTTGAATATTTCTGATCCCTCTGGGTAAGAGATTTAAACAAACACTGACACTGGCAATGCAGCCCTGCTTGATCATGGTACTAAAATGTGATTAAGTGTGTTTCAATATCCACTCAGTTATTGCCAGTCTTGTAAGACAAAGAGAAAACTGCAGAAACTCATTCCTTTACCACAAGACAATGTTAGTGATGGCAGCGACATTGCTCAAAACCTACTCTGAAGAATATTTTGGCTCCTTTTTTACAGAATACTGACATTTAAAGGATAAAACATAAAACAAAATATACAGGGAATTCACAACACTTTCAAGGCTTTCCCTTTTGCAACACATGGACAATGGATTTTAAATGAAAGTTCTGTTTCTCTACACTTAAGGGTATTAATATTTTAGTATGACTGCATCTGTGAATGAAGACATTCAAAAAGCCATTATGTTTTCAACTTAGGTTAATAATAAGGCTATTTTTCCACCCACTCTCTGGCACAGCTGTAATGTTCTTGGCCTCAAGTGGGAGGCAATGTGGAACAAGGATTAGCAAGATGGATGATATACAACATACAGTGCCAGTTCATATAAAATATTACTAGATTGGAAATGACTGTTTACTGTCTCAGTGATTATATGATCACTTTTTTTCCTTCCAAAGAACATACAGGATGTGGTGCTCCTCTATGCCAATAAAGCTTAGTGCATAGCACCTGGATAATGACAAATTAATTTTTGAGCTAAGCCTGATGAAGGGGTTAGCCAAAATCCTAGGCAGAGTTTATCCCCAGTACTATTTTACATGACAGAAAATGCATCCCTCCGATTCATCAATATTAGCACAGAAGAGAGATTAGACAACAAAAAATAAATAAAATGGGGTTGAGAAACACAAAAAAAATGTTAGGACTGTGTGTGTTTACAGTAAAATAATAAAACATTTAAGCTTTGGGTTGTAGGGGGGAATTGGAAAAAGTGTCCCATGGTCCACTTCCAAATAAAATCAGACAAAACATTTAGTAATGCACCAAGCAGAACAAGCATAGATTTGGCAGAAGAGAGGTTGGACGAACCAGCAGGGTTTTTCATCCAACTTAGGTTTCCAAACCTGAGGCCTTTGTATCCTGGAACTGAAAATCTCTCACCTGATCTAGAGACCAACCCCTTTTCACAAAGGCCACAGTGGCTCAACCATGAGCAGGCAGGGATGCTGAGCCCTGGATCTTGGCACGTTTCTGAACAGTCTTACCTCAAAGCAGAAACCACGTGGGTCAAGTGTTGTCTGATCCAGTCATAAAACTTCTTTAACCACAAAGTCAACATCAGTTGTTTAAATACCAAGTGCTCAGCAGTTCCCATCCCTTGGACTACTGGCCACAGCCACTGCCAAAATATCAGCAATACTTCAGAGTTGAAAAGTGTTTTCTTTAATAATTTTAGTGAGAGAGCATTTTCACATGAAAGAGAAACAAAAGTGTTTCTAAATGACAAAATCATTTCTTGTCTCCAAGCAAAGACCCTCTAAAAGCTGTGTGTACGACCCAAAGCACCTCAATTTTCATGTGGTTTATTGATTTAATAAAGCATATAAATGGTAAATGGGCTTATACCATTATGCTACCAGCTGCAGTTGATCTAGATTCACTGAACAAACTATTCCCACAAAATATTTTCATTGAAATTAATCTTAATGTTCACTCCTCCTTCCTCCACAAGCCAACACTGAGACACTTTGAAATGCACATTAGCTACTTCAATAAATAAGTGAGCAATTCTTGGTTTTCTTAACTACGCAGGGTATAAATGGATGTTCTCTTTGCATGCCCTGGGTGATGAAAAAGACATTAAGTACTAGGATTTTTCCTGTTTGGGTAGCCCTGTGAAAGCCAGCCAAGTTTGCAGGCTCGCTCTCCCTATAATTTCCAAAGCGTCAGAGTTTCCATGAGCAGTGCCCCTCCCAGTCAGGTCACCAAAGCCTCAGCCCTGCATGCCCCAGCTTTTTTTTTGCAGGGCTTTGTTCCAATACTGAGAGCAACTACCCAAAGTTTGAAAGTCTGCTCCTTTGACACTCTCGACTGGCAAGTGTAGAAGAAATGCTGTTAGATGAGAAGAAGGAAAAAAGCAAGAAGTGGGCACATTCCCTTCTCCTACTCGCTCTCTAATGATCTTTGTGCTTTTTCCTTTTAATTCTTATTTAAAATTTCAGCTCTTTACAGTAAGATCAGCAAGAACAGACCTTTGCTTCACCCAAGATGCACAAAGCCCTTTTGTTGAGGACATGGGTCCAAAACTGTGGTGTCTGGGCTGTGCAGCTCTCAGTGCAGGCACACTGTCAATCCCTGTTGCTCAGCTCAGCTGTCAGTGTTTCAGGACAAAGATCATTCTACCAATCTGTTTGTACAGCATATTGTACAATCTGTTACGTGCATCTGCAATACAAACAGTAAATGGTAAAAAGAGCATGTGGAAAAGGCTGAAGCCCCAGATTTTGGGTGCCTTTGTTATCTGTGGCTCATGGACCCTGGTCTGCAGCTGCACTTTTGACTTGCTGCAGGCTCACAACATACCATGGGCATGGAATCTAAATACTGCCTATTCCCTATTAAAAATACCCAAATGGTAGTTTCCCCCCCTTCCTCCTATTTCAAGGGAGTAATTCAGAAGTTAAAACCATGACCACACCAATGGGAAAAAGACACCAAATTACCTTTTGTAATATCCTTCTCAAATACAAAACAAAGCCATGAAACAGGGAGAAGGAGGAACAGTTCGTGCCAGATGTTACCTAATGAATGCTCAATCATGAACACTACATACAAATGTATGAGAAAAAGATGCCTACTCTTAAACAAATTGTTCCCCAAAATCACATCTGGCTGCAACAGTAGTATGTTTGTCATCCTTACTAAATATTTATCTTTTTTTTTTTTTTTAAGACAGCCAACTCTGCTGGCATTTCTGCACAGAACGTGACACTCTGCTCCGTGCAGCACAGATTGCCAGACTGCTGCTTTACATGCTGATTTCTCTTTTGTGAACTGAGACCTTGAATACTTTCACGGGGGAAAAGCAGATCAATGATTTTTAAAGAGAGCTGAACAATTCTGTGTAATGAACATCAGTTAACATGGGCAATTACTCTTTCTCCCCCAAAACAGCACCACAGAAACAAAGAGGAGATTGTAACTCCTTTGAATGGCATGTGCCTCACTGACTGTACCAGAATGCCACCCGCATGCAGAAATATGGGTGGGTGAAGTTCAGGAGTGACATGTGGCTCGTTAAAATATAAGATGCGTAGGTGAATAAAAACTTTTGCCATTTGATTCAGTCAACAATAAAGAAAGCTGTTGTAGAAACTATTCTACTGTTTCCCAATTTTCATAAAAGATTCGTTCAAACCTTCTTTCTTTGTTGCTTTTGTTGCTGAATGAATGGAGAATAAAAGGTTGGGATTTTTTCTTTTCTAGATTTCATGGGTTTTTTTGCTTTTTAGAGAATGCATGTGAAAGGAAAATAAAATAATAGCAAACATAAAGGAGACGCAGGCTTCAATGGGAATTTTGACATTCAAAAATATTCTGCAAAAACATCCAATATATCACATTTTCTCCTTAATGGTTAAAACATAAGTATCAGAAAATTATGGCTCTCTTTATCCCTGGTTTGAATCATGTCTCTGGCTATGTCCCTGCATTTCCACGCGTCTGAGTTTTCTGTTTATATCATGTGAATATGCAAATGCAGCTCATTTGCATTTCTGCTTTTATGTAGAAAGTCACACAAAATACCTCTCTGGATCTCATTGTGGCACATCCGTATAATGTGAGAGTGAGAGTCCTGCATTAATAACGGCATTAAAAATACCACCAGGATTATTCAATGAAATCCCTCTGCCACCACTGCTGTTATTTGTGGAGGGCTTCCAAACCCCAGCGTGGATCACCCCGAGTCCCTCTTGAACCCCCAGACAAGGTTCCATCACTGGTGCAGCCATGACCCAAACCAGGTTCACCCAAGCTGGGAAGGACACTCATGCCAAAATCACACCCCCTTGGCCACTCAGAAAAGCACTGGTAAGAGGAGTCTCCATAAAAAGCCTTGTTAAAAGGCTCAGTGATTCCATGCTCTTTACACACACCAGTGCCTGCTCCCAGCTTCCAGCTTGCTCCTGTTCAGCAAAGCAGTGAAGGAAATTGTTTCATTTTAATCACTTGCTGAAGTCATCATGACTGTGTGCTTAGTTGAGCAGGGGTCTTTATGAGCCAAATATTATTCTTAGTAATAAGGAGACCTGGCAATACACTAGATGGAGCTTTTGATAGTAAGTAACATTAATTCAATTAAATCCTCTTACACCACACACTCTCCAGCTAATGCAGTTTACAGTGAATTTTTCTTTGGCACTCATTTAAATATAATTGTTGCACTTATCTTGTCATGAGGAAATTTCTGAAGGTTACTTGTACTGTGCATGTGTAAACCTACAAGCTACACTGACCTTTAGTTTTAAGATTTTTTTTTAACTACTTAAACTGCAGCATCTAAATGATGATAATAATAATAATAGTCACAGTAATAGTAATAATTCCCTACTTCCACACAGCACCTTTTAACTCAATATTTGCCCAAGTGAGAACTAGCAAGTAACAGCACAGAAAGGCATCACATGCTGACTGGGAAGGAAAGCTAAAACTGTTGGAAATGAAAATGCTGGGAGATGACACATTTGAAAACCTGAATTTTCACAGAGAATTTTGCACTGTTCTTCTGAAAAACATGAAAGTGTTCTCCACAGAGACAATTTCATATTTACCTTTCATACAGAAGCTGGCATTAATAATAGCTATGGGGCACTTGAGCACCACGCTTTGGAATAATTTTGTGTCTGAATCAGAAGAGAGGTTCACATCCACTGATCCAGTAGACTGGTTTTGGTGACAGTCCCAGCTATTTTCCTAAGGGTAGCCCAGTGATGTACTGGAAAGCAGTCTCAATCACTTGCAAAACTGTAAAAAGGGAGGTGTCAACCAAAAAAACCCCAGCAAACAAATCAAAACCCACCCAAACACAAAGCCAAACTTCAGTATGTGTGCACAACTACCCATAAATCAAAAGTCTCAGAGTTTAATGAAATATGGGAAGGACAAGTGTAGACATAGGAAGAGAAAACTGCTGAACAAGATGGGAAAGAGCATTTTGGAATGCCCTGCCTATCCACAGTGGACAATTCAGGCCCTTGTCTTGGGTAAACCTTCCTTGACAGTTCTATCATAAGCTCTTTTTCTTGTCTTCTATTTCTCACAATGAGAAGCATCCTCAAGTTAAGATTTACCCAACTTCACCCTTTGAAATAGAGAAGAGATAGTAATTTTGGGTCACTCTGCACCAAGCAGACAATAACCAAGCAATGCACACTGAAGTGCTGACAGCCATGGGAGGTGGGAAATACCAAATACAAAGGGGAAAAAACAACTTCTGAAACTTCTGAGGCCACTTGACCTCTGTCCTGAGCTCAGCACTGCAAAAGGAAACCCTGTTGCCTAGTTTTTACTTCTCTTTATGGATAAGCAGGTGTTTGGAAGGGTGGGAAAGATTTGACAGAAATTTTATTTGACCACCAAGGCTCATCAAGACTTTTTTTTTTCTTTTTAGTATTAAATAAAAATTTAAAATAAAATAAAATAAATTCAAAATTTAAAACTTAAAAATTAAAATTAAATAAAAAGAGAGAGCAAGGACCCTGTTTTCCCTGTTTCCTTCCTCCTGCCCAGACTCAGATGCCTGTCATATTAAGAAACACCAAGCAATTTTGTTCAGCTGTTATGGCACACAATAGCAGGCGTTCAAGGGAGAACATGGGACTGCGAAGCATTTTAAAACTCTTAAATAAAATGTGGGCTACAGGAGGCTCTCATTCAGAAGCAACATTTTCCCTTCCACTGAGAGTTCCCCCACACTCTGGTGAAGTGAATTAAAATTGACACTGAGAAAAATCTAATTGAGCCAGAGACAACACAACACTTTTCACTATAGAAACTCATGTCCTGGTGGAATTACTTGGGTTAATATAGACCATTTTAAATCTACAATGATTTTTATATCCCATGATCTGCAAATAATAAAGGAAGATTGTTGCTTAAGACTCATTGTATTAATTAGGGGGAGCATAGGAAGAGTGAGAGCTGGTGCCTTTGGGTCTGCTCCACACTTGTTTTCTAACTGCAGTTTCTCATCAGATCCGATTAATATGTGAATAAACTAATGCAGATCTCACCTGGGCAGTGTTAACATAACAAAACTTTTGCGTCAACCAGCTCAGGGATTCATGCACTGAAAATGAAGGGAGCAGATTCGATTTAGGCAAAATGACATTAGCACAGAGAGGACATCTTTTTCTGCCTGCTCAAAGTGACTCAAAAAATTTGGGAAAAGTCCCCCCAGGCCTCTGTATCTCAGCTCTTCCAGCTGGTAAAAATGGAGTGATGCTATTTATCTCCCTTTGCAAAACACTTGGAGATGTCTGGCTGAAGCAGCAGCTCTGCTCCTTATGGTGCCACACTCATCCTTGCAGCAAAAAGTTTCCAGCAGTACATTATATTAATCTACTCCCCATTGTGGAACAGCTCCCTAAAATTGCAGTTGAAGGCATGACATCTTGAGCTACAAGGAGAGTTTAATTACTGTTTGAAACATAAATTTTTCCAATTCATTTGGGTGAATAAGAGACACCATTTATTAGAAAGATCTTCCACCTCTTTACAGCTCTTCTTAGCCCCCTAAAAGAATGCCTGAATTGGATGCAGTAGTTATTTTAAATTAAAACCACAAGGTAGTAGACACTGAAGTTTTCTCTTACACAAATAATAATGAATTTATGCACCACAGAGTTTAATCTGCAGAGTGAAAGTCTAACGTCCCACTTAAAACTGCATACTCATGGGCATAGATTAGACAGTAATTAGGTTCAGTGAGAAACTGAAAAGATTCACTGGAAACATTCAAATTTAATTTATTCACTGGCTTGTCTCAGAGTGTTTTTATAAGCAATTAGAAAGACACAGATTCCTGAAAATGCATTCTTTCCCAAGACAGATGGACCAGGAGATTTATATGGCATACACAGCCTTCCACCCACAGCTCACTGGCTTGAGTTAAGCTCAAACCAGGCTTAGAAGCCACTACCAGACTTTATCCTTGGGGAGTTATTTGCTATTCTTTTGAAATATGCTGATGGTTAAAGTACACTATGAAACTGATGTCTTAAAAAAAGAGTAATACTACAACTGGCACAGCACATCCTTTTATAGAATCTGTACCACTGAAATCTGACACTGAGGATGTTTTGGGTCCTGCCAGACCCAAAGCAAGCCCAAATCTGCCCTCTTGCTACCCTGCTCCCACAAAAAAATACAGGCCGACAAGATCTGGTTCAGGGAAGATGGAAGTAATTAAATAGTAATTAATTTATACTGCTATACATGCTATACATATCTGTTTTTAATGCATGTCAAAATTATAAAGAATAGCAGACATCCTTTCAAGGCCCTCTTGGGGCTTAAATATCATGTTAAGAACTAGCAAAATTGATGACATATTTATGCTAAAATATTTTATGTGGTCTTTAGCTTTTTATTGTGACCCTTCATTGTAATATTTATGTCTCTCACATCATCTCAGCGGTGACAAAAATTCTTAGTGCCTTGGAGTCTCTCCTTCTATCTTTTAATGAGGAAATCTTCCCACATTGTGGGTTTTAATTTTAGGCTATTATTTATTTGTGCATATATGTGCACATGCACCTGTGACTAATTTTAGTGGGGTGAAAGGAACAGAAGACAAAATCAATAAACTGCTATTTTTGCAGTGGAAATGTGAGATTTGCAAGCTGCAGTACACTTGAAATCCATGCTCATAAGGCTGCTTCCCAATTACACTTCATTTTTGACACTGCTCAGTTATCAAATGTTTTCTTCCTTTGAGATTCTTGCCAAAGTGTGTGAAGATTTCAGACCAGTCCCTGCATCCTTTGCAAAATCTTCTTACGTGTTCAGAGCAAATGATCTTGATATTAGAATGGAATAGAATAAGAAACACTACATAACAAGAGAAGGGTTGTATGGTATGTTTTGAAGCCATTGTCTTTTAACAAAAACTCACATATTTTTTTTATGTGACAAGTAGATAAATAGTGTGTTTATTCACATAATCAAAATTGGAAGAGGAAAAAATTTCAGTGCCACAACGTCATAAAATGGTCGAATCTCATTGATGTGAGCTTTGGTATGGAACTAAAGATACTGGATACCATAAATATCAAGCTGACAGTATCTGGCACTTTTATAGATGCATATATTTTAAATGTAGGCAGCAATTCTGAAAATACTTAAAACATGCCTGTGTTTTATGTCTGAGTATTATATCTATTGATTAATTCCTGCATGCAAGTGTGTGCATGACTTGACTTAGATTTTTCAATGCATTACAGTTTTTTTTCCTTTGAGATTATATATTTGAGAAACTGAGGTTTGGCATACTATTCACATTCAAGAAAGCAATGTGATTAGTTGTTTTTTTCAATTTTACTGAAAGTTCAGGCTGTTTTAAGTGCCTGACCATGTGGGGTTTTTCCCCAATGAAGTGATGTCATTACAAACAACAGATTACACATTTGTATTTTATGAACATTTGGGACTCTTTTTTAAAGTTGTTCTAAAATATTCTATAAGTAAATGCTGTTTGATGTTCTGAAGTTGTCAACATAGCATGCCTGAACTGAAGTACAAAATTCCTTTTCAAATGCCCCTTTACTGAACATGCCTTCCCCTCAAATGTTTATCAGACAAGAACATTAGAAAGAACTAAAATTGGAATATGAAGTCCTGCTCTTCTCATGGCTGGTCTGTACATGGGTTTTCTATCAATTTAACTAAAAAGATTCAGGTAGTTCAGGTTAATGCATTTTTTTTTTTCATCATAGATGTAATTAATAATATGCTTATACAGTCTTAGCTTACTTTTTAAAATTCATATGCAGTTGTAAATCATAGTTAAGCTGCTACAAAACTGCAGCCAATGAGCCCCAAAGTGATCTACTTTAATCCCTCAGAGATGTGTTATTTTTATTAACTTCTTACAGCAATACCTAGAGTCCTCATTTTTGGACCAAGCTCCCACTGTGATAAATACTATAAAAATGGGAAGGGAAAAGATGCCTAAAAGTAAAAATAGCTTCGTTCCACTCCAGTCATTCAGGCACTGTATACAGGAACTTTAGAAAAAAGGTTAAAGAAAGGTTTCTGTGCTACCTCTGTATTTAAATACCACAACTGAAAAATCCTCTAGCCATCTCCCCCCACCACCCTCTAGTCTTCCCATTCTGCAGCCACAACCCCCTGCTTCTGTTACAGTCTCTTCACAGATATCTTCCATTACTTCTGCTCTGTCTGACTGGGTTGGGTTTGCTGTGATAATTTTTGCTATCACAGGGGCTGACTTTCTTGCCATTGTCAATGAAGGGAGTATACAGTGAGTCTGATTTAAGTGGGCAACAGGTTTGCAGTCAAGTATGCAATGGGATGTTACCCTGATCTGCTCCCACTCTTCAAAGCGATGCAAAAATATCAGGGGACACCAGTCTCAGCTCCTCTTCGTGCTGGACATGGCTAAGCCACAGACAGCCACTGACAGCTTGGCATCTTGTCCTGTTTATGGGCTGAAACTGCACTTGGACATAGGGAGCAATTGTGTCATGTCCTGTTTCAGATGCACTATTTCAAAATACTAAATGGAAACAAGAAAAAGGAAAGTTTATTTTGGAACTCTTCTCACTGCTTCTTCTGGAAGCCATTCTCTGCTCTGCAAGTGGAGGAAGAAAGTTTGACTTGAGAAGTCAATTTTTTTTCTGTTGGCCTGCTGTTCCTCAGTCTTAAGTCTATGCTGTGCAGTCCCTGGGTTTAATATTAATTGAAAGAGCTTATCTATCCCTGCCTTTGGTATGCACTTCAACATATTACAGAAACTTCAATTGCATCCCCTTACAACTTTTCCTTTCCAAACCGAGGTAGAGTCCTGTATTCTTCCTCAGCTTTTCCCCTTTTAGCTTTCTTGTAAGTCAATGTTTGAAGCCCTTTGCAAGTTAACCTTTGTAGACCTTTCACCATAGCTCAACCCTTCCTGACTTCATACAAAATCATGCTTCTCTTCTCTGAACCTCTGCCCTTTTCTATAGAATGGTACTAAATATTGGTAACTGTAGTTTAAACATGATTAAAAAAATCCTTCTTTAAGTGGTGCAGTATTTCCTTGAAGGCTCTATTCAATGCTTCCATTTATACAGCTCGCATTTTCTGTGCCTTTTTGACCACACAGATACAAAACATCATCTCAGTCCTTTTATAAAATGTGCACTCTTCAAATCGTCATTCAACATACTTGTTCACTCAAAATAAAATTTATTCTACTTGCTCAAGGTTCGTTTTACCCAGCAGAATCTCTTTGTGTTTGATTGTTTTCTCCAGGTTATCAGGTGACTTCTCCCCCATCTAGTTCCTTCTGGATGATCCAAAAAGTTGGATAACAAGTTGGTGGTTCATTCTGTCAAAGCCATTTACATAGAGAGTGAAAAAGTATTGATCTCCAATAACAGTCCCTGTTCTCTCCAATCATCATCCCCTCTCCTCCCCTGGCCTGTAACCTTTCCCCATTCTAATCTGCCCGCGATCATCTACCCAGCTCCTTTCCCCATTTGGAAATGGGTCCTTCTCTGCTTCACCAGCAGCTGCATGGATTAGTCTCCTGTGTGACACTCTGTGAAATGCCCCTGGGAAATCAGCCTGATTATATAGATGATTTCACACCCGTCCACTTTCACAGAAACTTCTTGAAAAACTCCATCAGATTTGTCGAGTAAGAATTACCTTTTCTAAAAATCGGCTCACATCTGGAATATATTCTATAATGCTATTTACAACACATTTAAAATTATAGATTTAAGATTCCTTAAGGTTTAAATTTTAATGCCCTACAGTCAGAAAATTCAAGCTAAAAACTCAACTTTATCATTCTCTCTTCTTCCCCATTGTACTTGTATTTAATGACATCTGGCTTTTGCCAGTCTTGTCTTCTTATTGTGTACAATGTGCCTGCTAAAAAATAACATGCAAGGCACAGTGCAGGAAAATATTTCAAGTCTGCATAGTAACAAAGTATCTGTCAGCCACCATCACCAAAATTTAGTCTAAGACACACATGAACTATGGCTGTGGGCACAATTTGAACAGCAAATATGCTCACGGTGCAACTCATCTGATCTCAAAAGCTAAACAGTGCTCATGTGGGCCTCTGAGAGCATTCAAAACACAAAATAAGACATGAAGTGTAGAGAAACCCCAGCTCCTGGAGTGCTGGCTGAAGGGAGCTTTTAAAGAGCATCTAAAAAGTTTTGCCAAACACAATGT
This sequence comes from Lonchura striata, assembly GCF_050655825.1. NCBI lineage: Eukaryota > Metazoa > Chordata > Aves > Passeriformes > Estrildidae > Lonchura > Lonchura striata. The sequence goes on from NC_140741.1 coordinate 70,821,424, forward strand.
ATTGAAAGTGCCTGAAGGAGCAGAGGGTGCAATTGGCTGTGTGGTATCACAGGGGCATTCAAGGAACAAGGAGCAGCTGGTCCTTGCTGCAGGTTAGGACACTCAGGGTAGGAATGTGTGACAAAGTGAGTTCCACAGCTCTGCTGCTGTGCAGGACTGCCCGAGTTCCCTTTGCTCCTACTGTACCAGGCACTGTGACAGGGATCTGCTGGAGGAGAGGGATCGTCCCCCCTGCCTGCACCAGACTATTTTGGAAGAGCTAAACTGAGGCTGGAGTGGTGCTCAAGCAAGCCAGGTAACTTTTGCCTCCTATATGCATCTCTCTCTCTATATATATGTATAACTATACACATCTATACACCTCCTTGCCCACCTGGTCTCTCCTGTACACAGCACATGAATGCCTCATTATCAGAATCCTCTGCTTGCCTCCCAATAGACTTAAATTACCATGTTAAATAGGATAATAATAAACACTGGCCTTTAACTACAGCACATCTTTGCTCACTCAGCAGCCTCCCTCTAATCTGATAAAGGGTGTGTAAAAGGCTACAAGCAAACACAGAGTCAGTTGTTACACAGGTGCCTCTCCTTGCCTTCTGCAGTGTGATTCCTATGGCAGCAAAAAGAAATTCAGGCTCACAAAGCTGGTTTAGGGGACCTTAATCCCTCCAAGAATTTTCAGGTATTGAAGCAGAGGCAAGGTGCCAAAAGGACATAGTGGATCTGGCCCAAGACTCTTCTGCTGCATTTCAAAAGACAAAAGTAGCCCTGCACCATCTGCTTGCTTCAGCACTTGGACTTCAGAACCAAAGTAGCCAAGGAAATCTTTCTGGCTTAGGAAAACAGTGGGGAAGAAGAGAGATCTTGGTGGCAGTGTATGCTGCCTTCACATGGAGTTTGCTGCATTTGAGATATTAGAGAAACTCTTTTAAACAACTACCCTGGAAAAAAGTCATCTGTTCACCCAGAAAAAATTATATAAAGGGAGCAAGCTGGATTGGGAACAGAGAGGGCTGATATGACCAGATTTTGAATCCCCTTGGCCCCCAGAAGCCAAAAATGCAATTTATTTCAGGGGTATAGAATTTTCTGCCCTGTTTTTTTTTTTTTTTTCTGGGGGGAGGGGGGGGAGGGGGGTTGTTGTTTTTTTTTCCCTATTTAGTTTACATAATCCCCTGGATTTCTTTTGTTGCAGAAAGAGGGAAAAGCCTTACAAAACAACAGGAGATAAAAAACAAAGTCAAATTACTTTTCTGAGCACTTTCACACATCCAAAAGGAGCAGAAAAATGCAAGCTCGGGAAAGGATGAGGAATTTCCTAGAATGCAGCCATTCCTGAAGCTCCCAGCTAATAAAGCCAAGCTTCAACGTTTGCAGTAGTATCAATATATCTGTGGAATTAAGATGGCTTTCCTCTGGTTTTCCAGAGTGAGGTAAACTTGGCTTTCTACCTGTCTTCCTTTGCAGAGCTGGCAAGCAATACAAAAGAGGAGGGAAGACATGAACTAGGCCGTCTGTCGTTGGAGGGTATGAAAGGCAGTCTGAATAACAGCAGGAGAGAGAGAAGCAGCCTATGGTTATTTTTGACAGAATTGGGAGAGACTCAGATTGCAGCTTCATAAACAGTTCATCAGAGAAAAACTCGGTCCAAATTAGAGGAGCCCCTTTGGCCAAGTTCACAGAAATGCACAACCCTTGTCTGAGAAGAGAGGAGTCTTTCAAAAATCAAAATGCCTTTCTTTAAAGAGCAAAACCTGACTGCTCCCCTCTGTGTGGTGTAGTAACACCAACTTGCATTCCTGTCATTACAACTCATGGCTTGAAGCATATTCAGAAAACAACTTCTGTGTGACACCAGGCTGTGAATGTTCTGCCTTACACACAGTCCCAACCATGCAGTGAAATGAAAAATGGACTTTTTTCTACCTCACCCATCCAGATCCCCTGGGTGGATTGTTTACAAAACTGGAGGTGATACAAAAGGTCAGCAGGGAGAAAAATGTGTGGCACAACCCAAATCCACTCAGCTCAAATTAAATAAAAATGGTTGTTTTATGAATATTTACACAGAAGAGGAGCATGGAATTTCATTCCACCTTAGACACATGATTTGTCCTGTACAGAGCTAGGAGCTGGATTCTGTAATCCTTGTGCGTCCCTTCCAGCTCAGGGTATTCTATGACCTCCAAACAAAAAAAAATGAAAATTCAGTTTCTTTTTAAAATGCTTAGTAGATAGTGTAGGTGAAGAACAGTCATGAATTGTGAGAAAAGACTGTAGGATGTTTTTCAGGGCAGTTTTTCAGTTTGTTTGTTTCTAACATTCTTAACAATCTCTCACACTGGATTAAGAAAATAAAGATCATTCCTAGTCAATAGATATCCACAAGAAACTCAAGAGGTTTCTGGCAACTTTGCTGACAGATTCAGCCAGGACGAAGGACAGAGCCAGCATAGAGATACCTTCCTCCAAAGCTTCTGAGGGAAAAGCTGACCACCAGAGGAGCTTGCTGCTGGTGCCAGAGAAAAGTAAGTCTGAAGGTTATTCTGCCTATCTTCAGGATTAATTTCATTTACTCATTAATTAACACATAATGCCTGAAGTGACAAGCATAATCTCTGCATGGCTGAAAAGAGTCCAAGCAAAATGCATCCCCAAAACCCAGCCACGTTTCAAAAAGAATATTGTATATGGGACTACAAACATTGATAATTAGTCTACAATGATTTGCATGATCTATGTTTCATCCTTATGCCTTCCAGCTGCCTGATGGACAGGTACAGTGATTCCCAGAAATGGGTATCAATGGGTTTCTTCTGTCTAACCACAAGATCATTCTCACTTCATTTACTGCTTAGTGGGAAGGCATTGCTGTGACCCAGGCATCAGCTGCTTCCAAATGGACGAGTCTCCAAGTTCAGCATTTTAGTGGCTTAAACTAAGGAGGAGTTTGCTCATCCATAGCAGCCTGGACTGCAGAAAATCCAGTTGCTTGACCTCTTAATGCTCTCCTATCCAGCATTACAAGAAAAAGACATTTGGTGAGGGCTCTGTGCAGCAGGGGGGTACATGCTACAATACATCAGTCCTGGGAAATGAGATGGGGGGTGGGCTGGAAGCAGAACTACACTGAAACACTCCAACCAGAAATACCTTCTGCTTCTGGATCACAGAATCATGGAATGCTTTGGGTTGGAATGGATCTTAAGGAGAACCTTATTCCAGCCCTCTTGTCATGGACAGGAACATGTTTCATTAGAGCAGGTTGTTCACACAACATACCCTTAAAAACTTCCAGGGATGGGGAAGGGGGAAGAGTGATCTAGCACAGACACTTGAATAGCAGGAAGGTACAGTGAGCTAGACCTCCTCCCTGACACTGGTGTGGGACCAATGTACCAAGTCTTTTAACTAGAAGTATGAGATGCAAGCAACCCAAAATAAACCATGGTCACTTAAAGCACCCAACTGCTTAAACTGGGCAGCAAAAAGAAGGCACCGAGAGGATCCTCTGCCCAGTACCAGGAAAATGGAGATATGTTGAGCCTTGGCAGTGCTTTGCCCAAAAGCAAGGAGCACTCGAGGCTGTGTGTGCCTCCCACAGCAGCAGGCACCTCTCATCTCCAGCAAGGGCTGTTTTACACTGTTAACTTTGCTGTGAGCCCACAAAATCATTCTGTGATATTCTCCATAGCACGTGTGCTCTGAAGGATTTTAGAGTCAGTGGCAGGAGTGCAGTAAGAAGTGTAAATAAGTGTAAATAAGAAATAGCAACCTTACAGCCAGGCACACACATGCACATCCAGTTCTGCCTCTGAGCTACGCTAATTATTTCTAACAGCAGCAATGCTCTCACATACCAAGGCTGAAGGAAAACATACAGCTAGGTAGGGAGGAAAATGCATTCTGTGAACCAAAATATTCAGTTTCAGCTTACATGTAAGCATGTGTCACACTTAAAGAGCTATAATACACAGAACTCTTGTGTGCCTAAACAAGCACAGATATATGTAGTGAAAGGAAGGAATATAGTTAGGGGCAAATACTTTACGTGTGTATAGAAAAAATGCAGGAAGGAAAAGTAACTCTTTCATTTAGAACAATATCAATGCCAAAAAATAATCCTTTAACATGACTGCAGAAAAAAAAATCCCTTTTTGGAAAAAGGGCAGGGTGGCTGTTTGTAATTTTTATTGCTGTTGGAGCAATGATGTGGCAAGAACCCACCATCATAATTTTTCCCTTCTGTATCCTTAAAGTATTTCCCACCTGGGGTGCAAAGAGAGGAAATGAAAGGAAATAGAAAATTATATTTTTCATGAGCTAATCCTGGGAAGCAACCTCTCATGTTTCCACATTTTTGGCAATGATAATTTAAACAAGGAGAGCGATATTTTATTATTTTTTGCACAGTTGGAACACATGCTTCCAGATAACAGATAATAAACTTCAGTTTAAGAAGAGGAGGAAGGCAATATCCGATAGGATTCATGAGTCCTCTCCTCTTAGGACTGATGCATAGCTCAACACAGCATACTACAAAACCTAAAGCCCCGCTGCAAACCTCTCTGGAAATGCTAAGGGAAGCAAGATCATTGGGAAAACAAGCAAACTGAAAGCAAAGAGAGCATAACTACTGTACCTTTACTTTGGGGAGGGTTCTGACTTCTGTCTCGGAGAACATTAATCTGGTAGACAGCTCCATAAGGCTCAAAAAGTTCTTTTAATTCTTTTTCTGACCACGAACGGGGAATCTGTCCAACAAACATCTTAATGGCATCTGGGTCTGGTTGGTCTGAATGATCCAAAGCTCCATTCATCTTGTTAGCTGTGCCGTTACTAGAAAGTGGAAGAGGAGATTAAAAAGAGAAGACAAGTTAGGAGACTACGCAGTTTTCATGTGCACTAGATGCAGAAGATGATGTCAATTGGCACAAAGCAGAAAAAAAAAATCAGGATTTAATTAATAGCATAAGTATTACGAACAAAAAACAATGCTATTACATTTTTCATTGAGTCTGGTTTTTTCTGCAGGCTGCTGCTTAATGTCATTATATAAGATGAGAGCGACACAACACAACCCGGGACTTCTGCATTTTAAAGTAGAGGATAGTGGCAAATAAGTGCAGATTTCTCTCCATGGCTGCTGTAAACAGAACTGCAGTGAATTCTCACTAAACTGGCTACTGGCAGAAACCAGGCAGTGCGTGTGTCTATGTGTGTGTGTTTTGTAATAAAGTCACATGAAAGGAGTATGAAACACTTGGCAATCTGTCAGATGACTGATGCAAGATGCCAGCGATGAATCTGCAGATTGTGTGAAGCATCCATGTGTGCATCAAATTAGTCTGATATTGCCTAGAATGGAAAACACTCCAGCTATGTGGCTGGTTGCTGCCGATTAGTTGCCTACGCTCTTTAAAAAGGAAAAGCAGTCTGGAGAGACCCAGTTTAAAGCATAGTGTTTATTGCTGCCATAAAAAAATAGCACAAATCAAAAAGAGACGGTAGTGGCAAAACTGCCTACATCGTTGTGGAAATTCAAATGCTGCTTCAAAAAGTTTTTTTTTGCCCTGCAAAAGGAGATCAAATTTTTGAACACTTTCACCCCCTGTAAATTCTTAGCCTATCTGACCTCCAGATGTACATCCTAAATCCAAGTTCAAAACAACCACACTTTTGCAGGGAAAAATAACTTCTGAACAAAAAATAATCTAATCTGGGAGACAAAAGATAGATCATGGTTTAGGAGAATTTGTACTCTTACACAGAAAATAAATAATTTTAAATACTGAACAAATATAAAAATACATCACTCCCTCCTCTTTTTCCCTCCTTGCATAGTTGATAATTAAGGACAGTAGTTTCAACTAATTACTTGGCTAGAAATTCCAAAAGTGCTGATGATTTTTGGATGTTTCGGTTTCAAGAAAGAACACTAATGATGCATGAATTTTCAAGCATCCCCCCATCTTTCCACCAGGGAGAAGGGGCAAATGGCCTGTATGCAGCAATGTCAGAAGCTGATCATGGCAGAATTCAGGCATTTCAGAGCCACCTGCCACTTTCAAAAAACTTGGCTTTAATTAGAATTTCTCTGTTTGATGATTGTTCAGGAGTGAATGCCCACCAGAGGACTTGGAAGAGCTCAGAATCTGCACAACCAGATGAAAATAATATTTTACATGTGAAAAAAAAAATCTAAGAGTGGTGAGAAGAAAACAACCCTGTGCAATTCCCCTGTCTCACAGCTATAACCTGTGTGAAGACAAATTATTTCGTTTCATGTGTTTCATCTCCTTGAAAGCATAATTCACATTAATATGTCCATATTAACTTTAGTACTTTCGCTGCTTACAGGCAGGAAGGAGAAAGTTATATTAAAGGCACATTTTACACCACCAGCAAGAAGTTTGATCATCCCTTGTGAAGTGCTTTCAAGACGGATCAGCAGACAACAGCATTTATCACTCTCATAAATGGCTAAAATTCCTACTACTCTAGCAGGAATCTTGCCTGAGAAAGAGACTTCAAGATTTGGTCCAAATGGTTACATTACATTGCATCTACAAATATCTTGTCTTGCAAATGCTCTTCATTTTGAAAAAGTTCTGCAGGTCACAAGTTCACCTGCAGGAATTGTGACTTCTCTAGGCCTTAGAAACTGCATTTCCTTACAAAGACAACTTTGTCCTTACAAAGACAACTTAAGCCAAACCAAGCCAACCATCCAAACAACCACCCCCTTAAAATTGCCAAGAAACAGAAAAACTATGACTGACTCACTTGAGTGATAGTTCATGGGAACAACTTTCAAGACTTTCATGGAGCAGTAGGCACCTATGTGACACTTAAACCTCTAAAAAATCACTCAATTATTTCTTTTCAATTCCTATTCCTCTACGTAAAACCCAATCTGTCAAACAACCTCCCTGCTAGGGAGGTTGAAAAATCCCTGACCCATAGCTTAAAATAACTAGAAAACGCTTATATGTTATTTTGAAAGAAAAGGTAGAAGTTTAGTTAAGCTCCCAGCTCTGCCCTGGGCATGGTCAACTATTTTCTTTCATAAATTGGCTTGATTTTTCACTTCATTTATTCTCTGTGTTGTTTGTATTGAGTTCAGTTTTAAATCATGCCCTTCATCTGTTCTCTCTGTTGGATCCCTTCTTTAAGAAATCCATACACAATTGCTACTTAGCCCAGAATTACAGCTAGGGTCATGTTTAATAAATAATAACAAGTTTATTCTTTTGCTTTTTCCTTTACCAAAACCACCTTTACCACCAAGACCCCCACAATTTCCATTGCTAATCAGCCAATTTTTTAGAGAAGCACAAAGCCAAACACTAATACCTGTTTTCTCAGGTAAATGGCCCTATTAGCATCAAGTTCTTGCTTTGAGCTAAAGGTTTAGGCACAGGCCAAGCTCTCTTCTAATTGCACAGAACGTTTAAGCCCTTTCTTATTTTGTTGGGATTGAAGTTGAATTACATTGATCATATTCTTTAAATGCTTCATTGGCTGAAGATGGTTAAAAGCTCTGACTCAAGGTGTCGGTGCCATACACTACGATGAAAAGCTCCAGGGGACAGGTTTTGTCACTCACTGCCTACATTAACTTGAGTAAGTCATTAAAACTTCTCCTAACTAAATTCCACCATCCATTGACAGCTCTGTCAATCCACTAACTCCTGCAGACTTAGGGAAAAGTGAAGCATAATTTAGGTTTTTCTTTAAAATACTTTTCTACCACAAGGTAGGGACTTGACTGAGCTGCCAGCTTTTTGGAGGTTTGACAGACAAGTTCAGGCCACAGAGAGGGCACTCAGTTTTACAAACACAGCTGGGCTTCTTCCTAAACTGCATCCTTTTGATCTCAATGCAAACCAAGGCTCTCAGACACCTCAGAGTGGGAATCCAAGTCTCACTGTTGGGATTTTGAGGAGCCCATGAACACTTTGCAGCAATGACACTTGTAGTAGTATCCTCACCCAGCTTTGGCAGCTGGTGTAGGACTAGAGCCAATGCAGACAAAATGAACAAGTGAATAAATCAGCAGAGAGATAACACTGGGGCAAAACCACCTATTTTATAGATTCTATGGATCTGATCCCTTCAGTGCACTGGAAGGCTCCACTGAGGAACAAAATTATACACCACACCTGCCTGATGGTTCAGTTTGTCACAGAACTTGTTGGGTTCCAGCCAAATATGTTTGATCCTTTGCAAATGTTCCCTTCTAAGATGAATTCCCTTATCTTTTCCCACCTTTTATCTTCATCCAATGAACATTACTGCTCTGCACTAAGACCTCTTGACTGCTAAGAGCTGTAGGGCTTTTACTTCTCTTTGCCAACACAGTGCCTCTCAAAGGAAGTGGCTTCTTCCTTCCCCTATCTCCCCTTCTCCTGTACCCAAGAAGTAATAAGTCAAAAGAAAAACTACATGTAAAACTTTCCAGATGGAAGCAAAGCAAGTCTTGTGAAGACTTAGGACTATTTCTTGAAAGCACAAGTGTACAGAGATAGCTGTGTCTAGAGGACACTAATGAGAATGGGATCCTTTGGCACTTACTGTCAGTACCCAAATGATGACATACATTAAAAAAAAAAAAAAAAGAATGAAAGAAATAAAAAAATTCGCTTATGTGACTCTATGCTGTAGCAATCCTTCCCTCCATGGCCAATTTAGCCCATTGGACTCAAGGGTGACCCAGCACATCATCTTCACTGACAAGGTGTCATCTGTATCATAGAGAGCAGCCTGAGGGCAGAGATTAAGACACTGAGTCGCTGGCTGCTTGTGGTTGCTGCCAGAGCATACTCTCTCTCAATTTGTGCCAATTTTTCTTCTAATAACCTAACTACCATTCCATCATTTCAGCAAGCTGACAGAGCCACTCTTGAGGAGCTAGAGATTGTTTTAATATCCCTGCTGCTTCAGCAGGAGCACCAGAAAAACCTAGCAGATGCCCTCTTGGTCTCTCCCATTCATATCTTTAATTACTGCAGAACTGCTAAAAGTGAACTGCCCACTCAGGACAGAGAAGTAGCCTTCAGAAAAAAATGTCTGAATTAAAACAGACTCTCTTAAATTCATCACTGTTAAGAGCTTTGGCATTAATCCACATTAATTTCCATTAATGATCCCAGTGTCAAGTCAGGTGCTGAAAAACAGCTGTTAACGGGGACCAAACGGATTTACATGACACCTGTTTGCCAAATCTGTTTTAACCCTACCCAGAACCTTCCTACTGTTCTTTTTTGGTTAATTCATATTGCAAGTCTCACCCTATTATTGTGTTTTACCAATTTGCTGGGGATTTGCCTTTTTCATGTTCCATAAGATATCTGAATTCCCTCTAAGAGCCAACAGAACAAGAATATGGTAATAATCAAGTTCCAAGTGTAATGACAACTAAATCCAACCCAGTGCAGAGGTATTTACAGGCATCAAGGTTTTACAGCAATAAAGCATTTACACCTGAGCTGTGGCATCACTGCCAGGATATCACACAAACTGACAAAAGGGACAACACCCGTTTGAAGGCTTCTGACTGCTGTCAAGAGAGACAGCCAAGCATCACCTTAATGTACTCCAAAGATCATAATTGCTGGTTTACGAGCAAATTTTGTCTGGAAGGACCCAAAAGGGCTTTTTAAACTCATTGTTTAGAGAGGAATGACTTCATTGTAAGGTGACAGACGGCAGCTGTTTAATGACATGGAGCATTATCGCACAACAATTTCAGCCAGGAAGGGTAGAACAATACTGTACCCAATTGAAAACTGCAGGGGGCTGCAATTTATAGACACAGAAGGTAATTACCTACATTGGATTTTGGCCAGCAAAATAAGGGCCAGAACCTCTGACAAACAGAAAAAGAAGCTGTGCAACATTTTTAAGCTGTAAATGACCAGGTCTCTGTGTTTTGGGGGGGAAAAAAGTCATCTCCAGATGCCTTCTAACCCATCAGCATTTTTGCAGCACACTTGCTCAAAAGCAGCTCAAAGGAAAGATGATGTTTCAAAAATCATTAACTGCTTCTGCTGTAGTGTGTTGTAGTTTTTGGCAGAACTATTAGACTCTAATAACACTTATAATTATTATTAAGTAACACATATCCTAAACAGCAATCGCTAAATGACCCTGACATCATGCCCAGTGGAAAAAAACTCATATGGCAGGATGTTCAGTACTACATAGGCAGTAAAGTCTACAAAATAATTATCTCCAGGCTTCCCTGCACCCATCAGCAGGGCTAATAACGGAGCAGCTGTAAGGCTTGCAATTCATCTTACAGCCCCATAAAGACCTTAACAAAGAGATGAGCAATTCTTCATCCACCCAGCAGAGAGCAACCACACTTGCACTCTCACACACACATGAATTACATGAAAATCCTGATGGCTTTAAATACCTGACATACAATGCTCAGAATTCATTCTTCTTGGTAACTTAAGTGCTTGTGTAAGCACTCCGTGGTAAATACAAAGATGTTTTTCCTTGTGTTACCTCTGCATTGGCAGAAATTATCTCTAAAAGTGTAATTTTTCTTAAGACAATGAGTTACTTTTTACTGCCCTGATAATTCAAAATCCACAGAAATTTTTCTGGTAAAATCAGAGATTTCTCATAGCTTAGCTTTGCTAACTCTCTCCATGTAGTAGATCATACAAATCACTGCTAGTATAGGGAATAGTTGTTCTCTGATTAATTCCAAATTTCGTACATGTAATCAGTTTGCCTCAGTTGCAAATTTTAGGTAAGGTAAGAAGATATTTTATCCAAGAGAAAAAAATATTTGAAAATATGGAGGGGAAAAAAATCCCCACTTTGAAATTTTTTTGATGGGTAATAAATTTGGGCTGGGAAGAAGGAGCAGCAGAGGGAAGTTGGCTTTCAAGCAGATAGGTCAGACTGCATGATACTAAGGGCAATATGAATTAGAAAATGTACCGAACAAAATGCAGACTAGAGAAACATCAGAAGAGAGCTGATCCCACCTGAGATAAAACCTGTTATTTCTCAGAGGTATAGATGCAGATTCCTCACCAGTATCACAGAAAGAAATCAAGGATACAAAAGGAAATCATAGTAAGAGCTATATTAAAATGCAGTTCCCTTTTCAGCTGGAGGTGCACATTGGAGCACATACACTCCTTTGTGCTTTAAGGCTTCTCACCTTCCTAAAATTAGCCCTCAGAGTTCTGCTCACCAAAGTTAAATATTCACCTCCAGAGGGTGGTGGTTCTTCAGGTGTTCAGTCTCTGCATTCCTGCACCACTTCTATTACAAACCAGTTTGATTTAAGGCAGGGGTTTCTACTTAAACAATGGATAACCCTTGTGTACATGTTTAAACCTACCAAAAGATGTCATTCTAATGTTGTGCTGTGGGTAATGCTTCCTGGAACCATACAGTCAAGCTTTGCAAAAGTTATCTACATCTGTTACATCTGCTTCACACACATGCAAACACATCTTACAAAAAAGAAAAAAAAAGTGCTACATGTTTCAGATGATCTCATCTCTTACTGCTGCTGTATGGACCATTTTTTATTTTTCATTAAGCAAATAATTTTTTAGAACATGCAGTAGTGCTTAATGATGTGCATGTGCTGTGAGTGGAGCAACTCATACAAGTTAAAATACATGTAAACAAGAGTGGACGAGTGGAGAAGAGAAAGCAAACAAGGAGGGGAAGTGGTTTGTTTTTTTTAGAGTCTTCTATTTTGGAAACCAATTAAATATCACTGCTAGTTCATCCAATAGTGGAAGCAAACAATTAAACACGTCATCTATACAAGTCTGAACTGGGCAGCATCTTTTTGTTTATGCTGATAAAACTTACAGTGACCTATTTTCAGTATCTTTAAGGATTTGCCTACAGTAGCCTATAGATTTTACTCAACTGAAATTAGAAGTTTACACAACTAACTAGAATTTTATTAGTCAGTAGAAGCTTAACAGCCAGTGACAGATGCTTGCACCTCAATGGCTGAAGAAAGTCACAGCCACCCCACCCCGACTGCTTTGAACTCCTTTCCCCTCTTATTCAAGTACAGAATCACAAACTTCTGGGATACATGCGAAGAATGACTGAAAATAAGTCCTTGAAGATATGAACTAAGAGCCCATGTAAGCCTCAGTCCTTGTTCTTCCAGGCTGCTGTAGGCTTTGGGATAGAATTAGTTTGAGGTTTGATGAGGTCTGCTAAACAATAATGTTCCGCAACATAAAGCTCAGCTTTGGCAACCACCCAATAATTCATTTTTGCTTTCTGGGCAGAATTTGTTCTCTACATTAAACGCTTAAACAAGATTGGGACTGTCTTCATCAGGTGTAAGGTAGGCGCATTACTAAGAAAAGTCCCATGAGACAACACAGAGAATCACAGAATGGTTTGGGTTGGAAGGGACCTTAAAGACCATCCATTCCAACTCCCCTGCCATGAGCTGGGGAGCCTTTAACTAGATCAGGTTGTTCTAAGCTGCATCATTGTCTTGAACACCTCCAGGGATGCGGCAGACACAGCCTCTCTGGGCAACCTGTGCCAGTGCCTCAACACCCTCACAATAAAGGATTCATTCCTTACACCTAACTAAACCTGCCCTCTTCCAGCTTAAGGCCATTTGCCCTTGTTCTGTCACTATACTCTCCATGTTCAACAAAGACTAAGTCATGACTTTTGTCTGTTTTCTGTTGACCAGCATCTACACTCTTGTTTTGAACTGGGATGTTAAGTTATAACAAAGGCTTCTAATTTATAATTTTTCTGTGTCTAAACTAACCTCTGTTATGGCAATTACTGCAACTTACTGCTATGCTCTTGTTGTGCTCCTCAATAACTATTTTGCTGGTAATGTCTTTGGGGCATTATGATCTATGCTCTGTCTTAAAGGGACTCTAGTTGAAAAGGAACTTTTTCTCTCTGTATCACTCTAAGATGGACAGTAACATGAGAGTGAGCTTGTGAGCCTGAACAATTACATTATAGTTTTGGAGCATGGATTGTTGCACTTTTTCACATGAAGTTGAACCTGGAGTAGCTGACTGCTCAGTATTAATGGTGTGGATTATTAATGCCTTGCCTTGCTGATTACACACATTTGCAATGAAGCACACTTCTTTCTGTGTGGCAGGAAACATTTATCGGTATTATTTTTTTTTAAAGCACAATGATATTTGATTATACCCAAATGCTTATGTATTTGTGACATGTCAACAACTGAATTAGAATAGTACCAACCCTTTAAAATTCAGTACACGTAGGACCATCTGTTTTCTTGTCAACAACCTCAGTCGCTCTCTTCCCATTTCAAACACTTACTGCTCCAAATTTACAAAGTTGTTACTCAATTCCCTTCTTCCTTTGCCCTCCAAAACACTTCAAAGACAGCAATGAAGGTTTCAGAATTTTTTCTTTTACTTCATAATTACTGACATGACTATTTCAGCAAGTTTTGTAGCCAGGCTGGCAATTATCAGCAAGTTCTTAGGAGGTTTGCAAGGTCTTATATAGTTTATGGCAAACTGTGTCCTGGAGTTGAGATGGAGGGCATGGGAAAGGTGTTTTCCAAACATTTATTTTGAAATGCAGCCATTTCTGTGTGCTAAAATCAACCAATTATTGCAAGAAGTAATTTACAGTCCAGAGTTTTTCAAGACTGGCACCCACATGTGTACGTGCATATATGCTCAGGCCTGGTCCCAGCTGAGCTCCACAAAATGCAGGGAATCATTTTCATGGGCCCAAAAGCCCAAAGAGAAGGAGGCCATGCCGGACATGGCTGCTTTACCTAAACAGCATCCTTAAAAAGGGAATGGAAGATCACAGCCAAGGGTGCAGCCAATTTTGTTTAGCCAGTTTCGGTTAGATCTCAAATAGACCATTCAAGGAAGCTGCGACATTCAATTTTCTTAAAACAAAAAAACCCTATCAAGCTCAGCCATGCTCTCCCCTTCTACAAATCTCACTATAAGAAAAGATCATTGTCCAATATGTGATGCAATTGTGATTTCAACAAGTTAAGCATCATTGTAGCAATATCCCCCTCAGCTGATTTCTTTTTTAAAAACCATTTCTTCATTTTTTTGACACCACATCTGGCATATAGAATACAGATGATCATTTGTTTATATATCTGTCTAAATGCCTTTTCCAAACACAGCCAGATGGAGCCTTTCAAAATCAAATTAATTTCAGATTAATTCACTCTGGACCCACTCCAGTTTCATGACTCTTTGCTTTGAGGCACCATCTAAATTGATTTAGAGTCACGAACTTAAGAGAGCTCAAGTCCTTAGGTACAGAAAAAAAAAGAGATCCTTCTTGCATACTGAAAGAGTCAGCAAATCAAAAGAGTCCATGATCCTAAGTTTAGGCTCATAAAACAACCTCCACCAAATCAACATAAGAATGCCTTAGTTTACATAGTGCCAAATTAATTTATAAAAATCTTCATATTTCATTCCAGAAAAATCACTTTAAAATTTACATCTTCAATGTCTCCCTTGCTGAGTCCAATAAAATTTATTGCTCTAATTAAAAAGCAAAAAAAAAAAAAAAAAAAAAAAAAAAAAAAAATAAAATCATTGCTCTAAACCTTGCAATAAGCAGTAGTCATGGAAAGATAGGAAACAGGTAATAAAAATCTCCACTGCAAGGGATTTATCTAAGGAACTATAAACAAATGTAGCCTGCAAACACTGTGGGCTTGCATACTGTCAATCCTCTGTGGATGCCTTTATTATCTCACTTGTTTCAATTGCAATTTGGGTTTCCATGGAGATGTAACAGTCAACTCTGGAAAATTATAAGATAAATGTCAGGCAGTGATAACAGTGTTAATGAAGCTTCATTGACAAGCAGAACTATGCTTCAAATAATAGGCATATTTCTATTAGCATATGTATAACCTGTCCAGAAAAATAGAGAAAAAATCCCAACAACAGGGAAAGACAATATTAAAAAATTAAAATGAAATTCTGTACATAGATGATACAAGACATAAAATGGAACATCGCGTCCATGTGAAAGGATGAATCCCTAACAAACAGAAGAGATGCGGATTCAAAATTTAATTTCCCAATTCCTCTTGAAATTTTTGCACTCAGCTACCAGGCTGAAAAGGCACTTTGCTGACACACGCAGCCACATTCCTGCATGGTGTGACTCTTGTTCCCTTGCAGCGCGGGGTGGAAGGATCTGCTTCACCAGGCACTTTGAAGCTGCGGTTTCATAATGCGCAAATACAGCTGCAGCGGGCTGTTAGAAAGATGCCGACCTCAGTGGAAACACGAATAGCGCACACACCAGCACGGCCCCCAGAGCTCTCGGGTGTCGTTCGTGCTCACATCGGGGTGGCTGCTCCACCACATCTTGATACATGATGATTTTAACGTGATACTGCCGAGGCAACAGCCATCAGTGCTTCAGATGACGGCACGGTGTGGTCTTGACCTGCTCCCGTGTTAACCGAGCCTGTAAAAGCTGGAGAAGCTTCCAGTCATCTGTGAGGGGCTGGAGCCAACTTTTATCTTCCCACAGATGGAATGGTTTTGGTGAACTGGAGGTCAAAGAGGCGACAAAGAGGATTTCTTCAGATCAGAGGGAAATGAAGCTCATCCTGCTTTGTTTCAATGAGTCAAGCTCTTCATTTGGGTGGGGTGGACTTCCACCCTGCCAGGGGAAGGGGAAAGAGTTTGGCTGCACCTGTACTTGAGGGTTCATTTTGGCAGTTTATCAGAAGCCAGGAGCTTCAGATGGAGGGAAGGAGTGGGGCAATCCTACCCAGAGAAAAACATGGAAATTTTGTAGGTGGGTAAAATAAGCTAAGATTTTCATTGCCTGTTCATGATGCAATATTTCCTCTGTCTGGACAATCAAGAGGTGCTAGAAGTTGGTCCTATCTCTTCTCATCCCACTATTTGGCTTTGGAAATTTTAGTTCCTTGCCTGCCTGTGTAACTCTTTCAGGTAGTGTCAATCCTCGCATCTCCTCCTCTGTCTTTCAAAACAAAGTTCTGGTATTAGAAGAGTGTTAGAGGGGCTACAGATTAAATGATGTGTTGGAAAACCAGGATCAGGCTTGGTTCAGCAGCAGCAGCAGAGGAAAGTGCAACCTTAAACATACAAGCAAACAAAGAAGAATATCTTTATCCCTCCTTGACGCTAAGTATGTGGGCAGGGAAAATTTCAGGAATTGCGGGAAAACAAATGTTACTGGGAAGTATAATCTTATGAAGCTGTAGCTCAACCAAACTTCTGCATGCAGGACAGGAAACAAACTGACTTTGTCATTTTATTGAAAAAAATAGTCAGGGAGTGGGGTTGGGGGCAGAGTTTTTTGCTCTTCTTCCCCTCCTCTCCTCAAAACACCTCTGTTCTTCCTACCTTGTCTACATTCTGTTTGTTTAGTAAAGGCAAACATGAATGTTGTGTGGAAAACACTTCCCACTTCTCCATGGAGAAGTCATCTTTGTCCAGACAGGTTTTAGGGGGCAGAAAAGGGAGTTGAAAAAGTCCCCAGTCTTTCTGCAGAGCAGACCTCAGCTCTGATCACATTCCTGGGCAACAACAAAATCAATAGAGGTTTTTTCCTTATGTTGTATTTCAAGGAAGCTTAAAAAAATTCCGAAAGTTTTCCTTTTTCTGATTCTTTTCCAACTGCTCCTCAATATAACAAATGAAAAAAATCTAAGTACCTAATTAGATTTCTACTAAAATGTCAATAGTTAGAAAGTGATTTTCCCCAGTGAGTTTTCCACATACTTATAACTCACTCTAGTGCTTTTTAGAGGAGTGGGGAAACATCTAAAACCTAATATTAGTGGTGGTTAGTTCTGTGTAGAAGGACAAGTACTCCTGCCAGCTTGGTGGAAGACAACATTTGAGTAAAACTTGAGTATGGCTTAACCTTCAGATGGGCAAAACATACACACTCCTGCCAGGGTCAAATGGTGGCAGAACCAGGTCCCACCAGACGTGCAACCATGATTTGTAGATTAAAGAAAATAAACTGGATGTGAAGGCAGAATACTGAGCAAATTTTTTAAATGAAAAAAACCCCATGCGTGCCGTGTGGAACAAGTTGTCCGTACTGCAAAACAAGCCAAGTTGTCTTAATTTCTCACTTACTGAAATCTCTACATTCCATTGCAATGTGTTTTCTAGCATCTACAAAGGATTCATTTTCCTTTGTATCTTGGATTACCAACAGTTTTACTTTTATGTCCAAAGAGAGACCTGCTATAAAAAAGGTCAGTAGTAGCACTGGCAGACAAGTAGACAACAACAAGTCTGAGTTTTTAAAGTAAACCCTCATTATAGCTTAAGATTTTACTTAGCTCCTTATTTTTTCTCTATTATTGCAAATAAGATATTTTGCTCTGTCGGCTGTGCTGTTCTTTTGAAGCTCACAAGAAAATAAACAACTACACATAATTAGGAAAGGAGCAACTCACCCTTTTAAGCATCATTCAAACAAACAAAATGAGAAAAACTGGTTTAAATTTTCCTAATAAACATACCCTGAAAAATCCTAACAAAAATACGCCCTAGCACATACACATGCACACACATTTCCCGAGTCATATGGCAGACATTTATGGGGATGCTTCTGACTTCAAAGATATTTTAATTGTGAGTTTGAGTTTGCATTGACTATGCAAATGCAGCATTGGGAAAACAAAAGAGGGGTGCCATTCGGAACTGTTTTGCCAAATGGAAAGGAAAATACAGCTTGAAAAGTTGTCAAAACCTATGTTTTTAAGGTCGTCATAAATAACTGCCATAGGAAAAATGTAAAATGATGACATAACTTCTAAACTGTACTTTTTGGATATAATCTTATCCTAATGGATATTTATTCGCTCTGGAGGTTTAATTCACAAGCAAAAATGAATCTTAGGGACTTGCTGACACTTTTGCAGAAGATATGGGAAAAGAGGAGAAGGGAAAAGGGAAAAAACCAGGAATACCATCCACATAATTTTGACCACCCCATAATTTACAAAGACTCTTAGCTCCAATACCCTTGTGCAAGAGAAAAGGTAGCTAAGCAGTTGTGGATGTATTTTTAAGCTCCCTGTAACATACTCGACCTGTGGAAACTTGGCCAGCTCAGGTTTGGCTGGCTGTCAGCAGCAGTGTGAAACGCTGTGTGATTTATAGAAATCTCTGTCATCACACCACAGGGTTAATGCCTTCCCTTCTTTTTTCTCTTTCCCTCCTGCCCCTGAAAGTGGAAAACTCTTATTTGTGATGACAAGTCTTTGGAAAGCTGGAGGATTAGTAACACCATGTGGTTCCTTAAGATCTCTAGCCCTTTTCCAACTGTTTTTTCCATATAACTCCTCTCTGTATGGTCATCGGCACCTTCACTCAACAGATGGAAAAAGGGAAGAACCTGCCCCAGGGCAGGTGGAAGGACCAGGATGCTGGCAGTGGAAGAATACAGACTTGAAGCTCACATGTCTCAGCTGCCTGATACAAGAAACCGAGGGGAATCCAAGCTTCAAATATGGGATTTTAATAATATGAGCATTTATTTTAATGATTTGAAGGCTGAACCTGCTGGGCTTGTCACTGTAAGTAAGAGATACGGAGAAAGAAATTATGAAGCCTGAATTTTCATTCTGACTGCCACCACTGGAGAGCTGTGGATTTGTGCTCATTCTGGTCTAAGGCAGGGAAGGATATCTGTGGCCTGTGCCCACACAATCACTCAGGATAGGCAGCCACCAACTGGGCAGCAGGTCAGCTCTGAACACAGCTTCACTCGAGCAATTTCAAATTCTTTGAGAGAGGTATTACTCACAGATTATTTTAAGGCACATCAGTTTTGTTGCTATAACCATCCTTCAGAGAAGACCAAATCTAAAAGAAGAACAAAGCTGGGAAATGTGTCTAATGGTAAAGAGCAGAGAACTTTGCAACAAAAAAAAGCTGTTTTTCAGCCACACTCTTTCATAAGTCTTTTGTCTTTCCTGTACTTATCTCCCTCACTGTCAAATTATGATCCCATCCCAACAAAGAATTCTAAAACATTCAGAGGAAACCACTACATAAATGCTGAACCATTTTGTTATTAAAGGAAAAAACCCAACAACCCTTTCATGATACGTTTTTTTCTTTTAACTTGATGCAATTCTAATTTTTCTTTCAAAGGCAGTGTTTGAATATTATGAAATACAGCAGAAGTACTTTCCAAAGCCACTATTATTATTTGGATTGCAAGAGCATCTCTGAGGCCCCAAACAACGCTGCCTGCTCTCTAAGCAAACCTAATTTTATTAGCAAGCCCAGATGTTTTCCTACTATTTTCATAGGTTTGTGAAACATGACACACTCACAGACTATTTTAATAGACAGTTAAAAAACAAAGGGGAGATAGGGACACAGCAGATTTGAGTTCACTTAGCCTACAAACTCAGGAATTTTTGATTTACTGGTCTCTAACAAGCATCTTCATTAATGACTCAAGATTTTTAATGCTTCTTTAATTGTCTATGCTTCCATCTTTCCATGATTAGGCTGAAACAGTTGCTGCTCTACTAAGAAGGTCAGAGAATCTGGGGGGTTTCCTGGACAGAATGGGAATGTATGCCCTGAAGCTTCAAGATAGAAGGGAGTGTAACTCTAGCATGCCAGCTCACGTCTCAGTACTCTATATTTTCTAGGCATTTATCCAGTAGATGCATTGCTATCCTTTCTTATTTAATTCAATGATGCATTCTTCCATAGAGTTGCACTAGGCTGACACATTAATTAAAACTACCTTGAAATATTAGCAGCTACATAGCATTTGATTGGTAGGGGAAAAATAGTTGGGTATGAAAATTAGTATTAGCTTTTACATAAAATAAATTATTATTCAATAAATTTTAATTGCCTGAGGCATTTTTATGAACAACAGGGATTAGCGAATATAATGTATACAATACATTGTATATGTAACAGACAGAATAATCAAGCCTGACAGAGTACTTTTGTTTGTTTCAGAGCACATGCACAGCTCACATGGAGAAGGAACAGATTACAAGGAGCTTCCCTGTAGCCACAGGCGGCTGTGAAAGCTCAGAGTCAGCAACGGCAGCGCACTGACACTTAAATCAAAACTATACATCCTTGAGGAGCCATTTCGTCTAAATCACAGCTTCTGATTCCTCATCTTATGTGGTCAGTGGGCCTGCACATCTTAAAAATGGCAGCAAGGGTGGAGGTAGGAGTGAGGCTTCAGGAGAGCTGTTTTTGTGAGCTCTGTTCCACGAGTGCAGCAGAAATGTACACAAAGCTTTACAAATGACCTCATTTTTACTAGGAAAGGACAGCTCAGCTCTGTTCTACATTTTCCTGAACTGAAAGAAAGGCCCCACAGCCAAACTGTCATGTCTAATCATTGTGTTGCTGGAGAGTGTTTAAAACAAACAACTTTTTTTCTTTTTTTTCCCTCTCTTTTAATACAAAGCCACGGAGCAATTGTCTTTTCAGAGAGTGAGAGCTGCGTTTTCTATCACATAGCCAAGACACCAGAACAGCAATTTTTACCAGTGCAATGAATGAGCTTTATAAGGTTAAATTTTCACCTCATTAATGATCTGAGCTGATTATTCCCTTCCCCCACTTTTCCTTTT
The DNA here is from genome assembly GCF_050655825.1 of Lonchura striata. Taxonomy (NCBI): domain Eukaryota; kingdom Metazoa; phylum Chordata; class Aves; order Passeriformes; family Estrildidae; genus Lonchura; species Lonchura striata. Next base: position 70,842,068 of record NC_140741.1, read on the forward strand.
AGGTCATGGATCAAATGTGACCCACTTTCCTTGAATGCTTTCCCACCATCTATTTTTCCCATTAGAGTAGAAAGCTAGTTGCTAAGGACACATTACAGAGCAGCCACACAACCAGTAAATATCTGCCCCCCAAACACACACACACACACACACACACACACACACACACACACACACGCACACTTTTCTTCTTCCCTGCCTTTATGATATTTCCCCCCTCTCATCATCCACTCTCAACAAGATCCCGCTTTACATTCAGGAAAGCCAGCAACAGAACTGCTTATAAGGACAGGCTTAGCACGAGAATAGGATTTTCTAATGACTACAGAGACTCCTGGGGCCCTTCATATTTAAAAAAATATAAAGGCAGCAGCCTTGGTTTTTAATTACTCCTAATTCTAAATCTCATGGCCTTAAACACAATAGCTCTTTCAACTCTGAGAAAAAATGACACTAATCAGTAAGAGTCCCCTGCGCAACCTGCCAGTCCTCTGCTGGCATTGCAATGCTTGCACTGCTATGATTTTTCAAGGTTGACCAATGAGTCAGCAAAGCCAAGACAACTTAAAAGCATTAAATCATGCAACTGAAATGTTTCTTTCCAATATACCACTGGATGGATTGCAATTAGCAAGGGGGATCACTACAAGGCAAATATTGTAAGAGCAGAGAGAGAGAGAAATAGGGAATTAAAGGAGATGGTATTCATTTTGCAACAAATGAGCCCCAGATGTTAAGATATTTGTGATTTAATATAGCCCCTCTCACCAACCAGGTAAGGAATGTAATTAAAAAGCATTAAAGTTCCATTGCTGAAGATCAACAGAAACGAAATGAAGATTTAATTCATCTGCTCTACTTCCCTCTGAGAAGCAGACTTATATTTCTACTTGGTGCAAAGTCCTGTGAAATGGAAGACTTGTGTTGCTCTACAGTGCTTTCCATGAAAATCCTTCTCCTTGGCATTTATAAAAGAAAATATGTCATTCTAAGTGTCTCATTGAAAGATTAAACAGAAGTATGTAACACTGCAGGTATTTGAATTTGTCTGACTGTTTCAGCTTTCTGTGTCATTTATTACACTTCCCAGTAGGACTGTGCAACACCTTGGGTGTTTCCATAACCAATACCTCATTCCTTTGGCAAAGAGAGGTACACTGTATGATTAAATGTTTCATGTACATAGATTCACATCTAAATTACAGTTACACAGTGGAGAAGATTGAGGATTTTGCCACAACCTGCATTTCTACTTCATACCATGTTCTTTTTCCACAGAACATCCACAGCATCCTTTCTGCTAACTCTCAAAGAGATGACAGAAATCATAACTGCAATGGGATTTTCCATTTAGCAGGATGATGAACACGTACATCAGAACTGAACTGTGCCACTGACACTGTGGAAAGATTAGAGTCACGAGCATCCAAGCAAAATGAACCGTAAATACAATTACTGTTGAACTATCAACAAGCCAACTAAGCATGGATTTCAAGCAGTGGCAGTCTAACAGCCTCCTGAAAAGAAGAATAAAATCCTGTTGATTGCAGGAATCTGAATTCAGACAAAAATCTCCAGTTTTGGATTGCAGGAATAATAGCCTGGAAAACAGACTTTTACTTTCAATATCAAGTGAGCTGCCCAGAAGAAAGATGACCCTGACACACGGCTGAGGCTTCCAGGCATCTCAAAGAGGAAGTCCATCAAGCTCCTTAGATGTGCACTGAAAGCATGGAAAGCTTCCATTCCCTGGAGGGAATCTAAGGGAAAAGCCATCATTTTTCCATCTGAAGCAAGCAACCAAATCTATTTTTCTAGACATTCAAAGGACTTTCTGTAAGTTTGACCAGATTTTCTTCCTTACGTTACCCCCTATTCCTCTACTTTCCTTATTCACAGGGGTTTTTCCTATCACTTCTCTTTTGAATTGTCCTTAACACACCTTTTATTTGCATTTAAGGAATTTGTTCATCATTAAACTGATGATTCCACTAAAAATACACCAATAAGTAAGGCAACCATGGCAGCTGGCCCTTATTACTGCATCATTTCTGGGCAGGATTCCGAAATAAGATTAAGTGACAGCAACTTCACAGCATTTGAACATCAGGTTCCTAGCACCATGTTTTATAATTTTTGAACACTGCTTGAATTCCCAAGAGCTCCCTTCCAGTCTGAATAACTATTACTACCCAAAACTAATATGCTGTAAACTGTTGATCTCTTTTCTCTTGACTATTTTGTCAAATTGCTTTTAAGCACCCGTGATAGTCTCCAGCTGCCACTGCATGTTGCTCCTTTGCTTAATTTCATAAGAAGAAATACACAAGTCATAAGCAGGAAAAAGTCATCTTGTCCTTGAATCCTTCCAGTAGCCAAGGCAGAACTGTCCTCTGGAGTGAGCTGGTTATCTGTTTACTTGATGAATTCTGAAAGACACTCAGCTTCCATATCCCCCAGCTGCCAAGAGTGGCTGAGCTCCCACCAGACCTCCTGTGCAAATCAAAGTAAGGACAGAGAGGCATCAATTTTTGCCACTCACTTCTATTCTGGAAAAGATGCCAGGCAGCAGCATTCAGCTCTGTTTTGTTGTTTAGTGCCTTGTATCATCATTCCACTGGTATATACAAGCAGAGACTGTTTTCCAAAGGGAGACATGGGGAGCCAGGTTGTGATGCAGAGAAGGACACTCATTACTGTAAATTAAAATCCTTAAACAAATCACCAACAGTGAAACAATATCTGCTTCCATTACACTCTTAGCTAGCACATCCAGGCTTTTCTTGCTTTGGCCAGAAATACTGAAGCCATGATTGATCTAATCTGTAATCATGTTGTTTATATCAAATTAGAGATAATATAAAAAGCATAACAGTGAGTATATGTATATTCATAGCACCACTGCAGACATCCAAAAGGAACTCTATTTTATCCCTGCTGCTTTGCATTTTAGCCTCATTTCTTCCCCTTTTACAGTCTATGGTAAATACAATATTTGCTTTTAGAGTTCTGACTCTCTGGGGATTATAAAGGAAAAGTACTTAACACAGAGATTATCTTTCTGGTGTTGCACTGTACAAATGAAAATTGTTACATTAATGGCACTATACAGTCATGTTCAAACACCATTAAGTACCTCTCCAGAAAACCAAAGGAAAGGGAATTATGAGCTCCAGCATAGTTCTGCCTTGACTTGCAAGTATATTTGTGTTTCTCCCTCCCTCACCATGCAAATGACTCTCTGGAAAGAAATCTTCAGACTTTCTTTTCCTTTCATTAACACTTTATAGCCTGCAATAAGAGTAACAGGAAATATTAATACTTAGGAAGCACAGACGGCAAATTCTCTGAAGAATACAAGGTCTGTAAAACTGTTACAAAACCTGCCATTGAAATTCTGCCCAAATATGGATGTACACCAGCAGCTAAAATTGAGACCCACTTTCACACCTAAACATCCCAAGCCTGGGTGTCTGCTCTGGGTTTAAAAGCATGTAACAAACTGCCTTCAAACACACCAAGACTCACTACTTTGTTCTGTTTACATTCCTCCTCCTCCATGGGTTTAAGACTTATTTTTAGCTGCTTTAAATCCGAATAGGTCAGATGTATATCTGCTAATGAGTATTGGTAATTAAGGTTTCAAACCACAGAGCAGCAATCCAGCACTTTCATGTTGCTGATATCTGTCTATATTTGTGTATATTTTCCGAGCAATGTCTGAAAGTCCTATTTGATTTAATTTCATTAAAATCTTCAAGGCTAAAGTTGCTTGTGAAAGCTCTAAATATAACTAAGTGTGGATTTTTGTCCTTTTATTCTTCACAAACCTTTGCAACTGTTCTATATATTAGACTTCCACTTAGCACAAAAATTTAGAGATTTATATCCCAAGACTATAAATTTCAGATATATTTTTTGTATTTTGCCATGCAATAAAGTGGAAAACATAAAAGATTATTATTGAGATTATCATTCATATTATTTATATATTCCAGTGCTTAGAAATACTACAACAAGAACATTTACATGTGCTGAAGAAGCTTGATTATAAAGCTTGGCTAAACTTATTGGAAAAGCTGTAATCATAGCTCAGTTACTTCTGAGAAAACATTTTGGGAAAACTCAGCATATTTCATTTTCCCCTCATAATTTGGAGATATCTGTCTAGCTTTGTCAAGTGCTTTGAAAGGGCAAGTGAGAAAACTGGGAGTTTTACAGGTGCAAAGTATGTCAAGGAATGCAAAAAGAAATGCTCTCCTTTCCCACAGATTTCAATTTCAGTAGCTCACAAGAATTGGCCAGGTCTCTGTGAGGTCTGCTCAAACATAATTTCATTTGTATGTGTCTGTTACCCCCTGCACAGTGTAGGAAATAAAGAAGAAATGAAAGGAAGCCTCAGCATGTTCCTGAAATTAATTTTCATGATAGGAGCAATTGAGTCCATCTACTAAGGTACTTATAATTACATTACATTGCTACTTGGAAGAAAAATGGCTGGCTATATTCTAAGAAAATATTAACCCCATCAGCCCAATCACAAATCACTACATTTAATGTATTCTTTCTTTTATTAACACCCACAAGGTGCCCATTAAAGGCACCATCACTGCCATCCTAAATCATTTCTAATTATCAGACGAGCAAAAACACGATGGAAATGTTATTTCACGTCTTCGAATGAAAGGCTCTTTGCTTCCAAAAGACATGTCAGCACTGGATGATTTACTCCATGATTTTGTTTACTGCCTTCAACTTTCATTAGTGTTAAAAGAGCTAAGATTGTTTTCCTGACTGCTGAGATTTCCTAGGAGAGAAGAACCACACAAATACTGAACTCCGTGGGCCAGGGAAGATAAAAGGTGAAAGGCAGGGTGCCACCTCCCATGGTTTTGCTGTTTTGGGTTGTTTTGTCACAGCTCTGGCTTTCTAGTGAATGGAGAAGAAGAAGGGCAGGAGTTGTGCCATGTTTTCCCATGTCTTGTGCTACTCCTGCCTTGCCACCTTGCCCATCTCCTGCGTCAGGTTTGGTTCAGACTCGAGACTTTTTATTTGTCTCACATTCCTGCCATCCCAAAACAAAATAAGCAGGAATTTTAAACACATAAAACCCCTGAACTTGTTTTTTAATTCCTGGAAGGTGTCTCATTGAGGTTTTTGTGTTCTTCTAAAGAGTGATTGAAATTAATGCTTGACAGACTTTTTAGCAAAATATATTTCATTACCTAATTTTAACTCTAAGATTTTGACTAAGTTTTCAAAAAATACTAGGAGCATTTTTCAGGAGTAAAACTTTCTATCTGAAGAAAACAACTATTTCCTAAATCATTAATCACTGCAAAATTTATACATGTTTAATCCCATTCAGACACACATTAATACCCTCTCAAACTAAAACAAAGAAGCAAAGTATGACGACAACATATTATTAACAAGAGGGGATTAAAAGAGTTAATCTGATGTTTTGTTCCTGGAATTTTTGATGGCATGACAAGTCCCTGAGCATCCTGATCCCATTGGATCTGCTTTGATTTAGGGTTTGGAGCAGATGACCCCAGAGTTCCCAATTTACATTACTCAATGGTCTAGATATCAGCACCCTGCAGAAAAATTCCTGGAGAAGGAGACAATTTAGGAAATAAAGTGTGCTTCCTTGGAGGAAACAGATTTTTTTTTTTTTAAATCAGACTTGATGCAAAGTTTTTTTTTTTTTTTGTAATGTTTATTCCTTGGTGGTGCCATTATGCATAAGTGAAGCCTGACTCTCCCACACAGAAAAGGTGGTACAGACACTGATCCTTCCAACCTCCAAAATATTCAAACTTCCAGCTCTTTGCACTTCAGCTCTGTGCCTGCTGCTTGCTCTGTACATACATACTGCAATACGTGATCAGGAAGCCTGTGATACCCGTTCAATCATGGGAAGCAAGAGCGAGAATTCCTGGGGATAGCACTAATTTTCTCAGGCATTGGATGAATCATGACCCTTCAATATCAAGAAGAGTTATGATTCTATCTATCCATATCACTGATGTAACATGCACCTTCTATTTAGAAGCTCTGTACATGATTCATTACCATGACACAGATAGATAAGAGAATCTATGGCTTTATTATCCAGGAATTGTACTGTAGTACGATATTTTACTAGAGAAAATGCAAACATTATTCTGCTAAACCTTCTCTGTGCCATTCTGCAATGTTGTTATTAACATTCACACACAACAATAAAAACTTATGGGTATTCACAAGCAGTTGTTATATCATTTATAAGACAATGATAAAGCTGAACACTATAATTGTAATTTGTCAAAATAGAAAAAAGGGTACAAATAGAAACCAAAATAAATTATTTAAACCATGATGAGGTACCAGAAAGAAGAACTGGTTTGCCATTAAAATGATGCAACTGATGTGCATGGATATCCTGAAATCAAAAAGCCAAACACCAAAGCCAAGACACCTCTAGGTTGTTCTGCATCTCCTCAGCCTATGTTGGAGTGAGTGATTAAAAGCTTCTATCTGATGCGACTCATTACAAACAAAGTATATAAAAAAATACTTTAATGCTTCCCTCTGTCACTGTCCTCATATTGGTGGGTCAGAAAAAGAAGCAAGCAAGATTCCCCCAAGCTTCTCATTTTGGTTGCAAACTAAAAACAACTTTCACAACCTTCTAGCTTTCAGCCACTTGTCAATACTTTGCAAGAAATGGTAAATGATTTCTAGGCTGAAATCATCCACTGAAGACAGTAAGTAACAAGCTAAGAAATTTAGTAACTTTCTTTCACCTCTCTTTCTTCAGGGCTGGCCTTGAGCAGGAAAAAAAGCATGTTGCTAGAGAATCAGCTCTTCTGAAGCCTGTATACTACATGCAATTCAAGGGCCAGACCACACCTCAGTCTGGGAAGAACCTTAAGGGAATACATTCCCTGACCTTATCTTCTATTTGAGCAGCTTGGGAGCCAGAAAAATCATCATACTGGCTGTATTCCTTCTGCACACAAACAGAATGGACACCTCTTATGTATGTGTAAACAAAAGAAGGGTCTATAAATTGTGTTTTCTAAATATAATTTTGTAATCTACTTCCACTTGGAGTACACAATACAGTCCAAAAGTGAAAATAATTACCTCATTTTTCAAAAATGATGTGATGACTTATTTGTATTTAATCTGTTGCTTACATTTTAAAAACATTGTGGGCGTTACATCTAAGTATTTATCACTGTAGTAAGTCTTCCTCTTGTTGTTGGTTAGACTGTAAACCCAAACCATACCTTAGAAAGATCTTAACTACAAACAAGCATCTCAGCAGTTCACTAAGCATGGAAGCAAGTCAAGCAAAAACTAAATCAAGTGTCTCCCATCTGAACAAAAATCTGGTGCAATTCACTTCAAACATGCTTCTCTCTCTTGGCTTCTGAAACACCACTTTGCTGCTCTCTTCTTGGTCCCCAGTTGCCTCTTTGCCAAATGTAACACATATTTATAAGAGGTTAAAATAGAAACAAAACACTACAAACAACCAACCAAACAACCCAACACTGCATAAGGGGGAGGACAAACAGTGGAGCCAGACATAGCAGCTTGCTTTTACTGTCTCATTGCTCTTGGGAAAATGCAATAGTGGCTTCTGAATATTAATTGAATAAGGAGCCGTGCAAATTCCAGCTGTTGCCTGTGCACTGGGGTCTGCAAGACGGGTGTTTTCTCAGCCCCCGGTTTCATTCCTGGACTCCCAGAAACTCTGCACATATGTAGCCCTGCAAGTTGCACAATTTAATTCTGTCATCCATCTGTGAAACTCCAGCTTCCCAGACTCCAGTGGCATATCAACATTGTGGAAACTGTAACTGGGATAAGAACCACATTTAGGGAGGCTCTCCCCTACAAGCTGTGGGTACATATGGCAATAAAGGCACCAGGTTGTTACAGAAGAACATGTCATGCAACCCCTGCTTTTGGGGGAATGTGTTTAACCAAGCTGAAGGGCCTTTGGGCATGTTTGCTGGACAAAAATTGCCTCCCCTATTTTCATGGGTTTGCTACTGAGTTACTCACACACAGGGAGCTCCAACACAAGTCATCACCTTAGATGGCTGCTCTGTAGCACCAGTGATGTCCAACACACAGGATCACCACAAACGACAATGGCATCACAACTGGGGACCACTTACACCCAGACTCAGCTTGCAGGCATCAAACCTGAGGCAGCACAAATCTGTAAGAAATGCTCACCACCTCCTTTATGGAAAGAAGGAAGGGGAAAGAAATAGACAAAAGGGGTCCTTTTAGGTTGGTAAGTCCTTGCATTGCTGACCAGTTTGAACTTCAGAGGATATGTGGAAGTACCAGCAAGTGAAATCAGGAAGGTCTTTCAAAAGATTTCTAAAATGGCTGGGGTCTTTATCATGTCACATTTTCTGGGTACTAGTACAATTTAATTTGATTTTAAGCTGTACTGTTTGATGAAATGTCCTGTTCTTTAGTTCAGTGAAGTCAAGACACAATAAATGGATTTTTAATGGATGAAAGTTCAATTTCTCTGGCAGCAGAGGCACATGAGGAAAAGAGACACAATGTACAAATGATGCACTCTGTGCTGACTTCCGACCCCAACCATTTCATGACAGGTATAAAAATGAAATATGGGGGGTGAAAAGAGAGGAAAGAAAAAGGAGAGAGCTTTAAATGACAGCAATGCTAATAGCCAAACAGCATAAAAATTGTTTAGAAACAGAGGTTGATTTTCAGTTATAAAAACAGTACACCTGTAAAAGAGCTAGGAGTGTTATTTTTCTTTTCTTCTTTTTATATGTTAGCTATTATTTCTGTTCACTGTTTGGCTTTTTACTTCAGAGTGTGTGGCTTAGTAAAGTCAAATAAGGTGTTTGGAAGGGGGAGAAATGTAATGATATTACTAATCTCTGTATTATGTTGTAGAATCCTTAGTAGAATATATGCAGATAATTCTCTTCCTTGTTTCTATTCAGCAGGAAATTAGTTCACCATTAGAAACATGGTTCAAGGCTATGTTTCCTCAGTCCTCCGGGAGAAATGAATCAGGAAACAAAAATAGTTCTGATGGTGCTCATATTTATCAGGACTTGACTGAGCTGCATTAATTAAATAATGAATCTTTAACTGGAAATATGATGCTCTATATCTAAAGCTCTGAAAGACCATTACAAATTATCTGAAAGCTCCAAAAATACTTCAAAAATCAATTAAATGTTATTAAAACGGAATACAAATTAAAGACCAAAGCACCCATTCCTGCCTATTTACCTCAGCTAGTTCAACTCCAACTTTAAAACCTCTGCTTGCTTGCCAGATACAGATTGTGGCTTTTAATATACCATGTCAACAGATTGCAGCTGCTTACCCCTGCTCAGTGGGTTTGGGCTACAAAATGCTATTTTCAGTGTTTTCCCAGAGAGGAGGAAATCATAAGCATTTAAAGGTATCCCCACAAATGTTTATGTTTGAAGCACTGTCACTAGATCTGCCAGGGGAGGCCTTCCTAGGACCTCACTTACTCATCATGAAGCAATATTTAATCTTCCATCTTAAATAGGAATACTCTACGTTTCTGTCTTTGAACACCACTTGTCATGGCAATTAATGAATTTCCCTTCACCCACTGCTTCTGCCTTCTGCTGTGCCAGATGCACCTGACCCCACTGCTCCTCCTCATCCCAGTGGCTGTGGGGCTTTGGGGTGGGGCTTTGGGGTTGGGCTTTTCCATCTCTGCACCCCTGCCATTTTTGTCCTTCAAACAGAGCTAATTTTTTTCAGCAGACAAGAACTGGGCACACCTGACCCTGGAAAAGCTGACCAGAGGGGCTGGCATTGGCCTTTGTTCAGCCACAGGAAAGGCAGTGGAGTCTCTTGCCCTCTCCCATGAGTGCCCGTGGCTTTTAAGACACCTTCTTATCCAAACTTCATGATCAGGGAGAAAATTTGCTGCTCTGAGAGTGTTAAGCATGTCACATCTGGAATGAAATGGGACTTTCTGCTGTGAACATCAACAGCACAAACCCAGTTGTGAGGGGCTCTTCTCATTGCCTGATTACTCAAGATCTTGTTGTCTCACATATCCCCAAGGAGTACCCTGAGGTTCCTATTTGTTTAAGAATCTCTTTTCTCTACTTGATTAAAATATTTTTGAGCTCTTCAGCAGAATGGTCATATTTAGCTTTAAACCTTCATTTCCCTAACAATTCCTTCAAATACATACTGTGCTTGATTACAGTAAACCCACAAACATGAAGTTCCCTTTTCAGATGCATTCATTTGCATTGTATATTAAATGGTTTACAACAGAGCCATATCATTCAAATGTTAAATGAAAATTATCATTTTTAATTCTCTCAGACCTTTATAAATTTTTCAGCTCACCTGTCTTCTATTATGAAATGCAATCTCGGTACCTTTATTTTATTTGTAACCAACAAAGTGCAGAAAAGCCATGCATAAACTCTGTCAGTATTTTTATGAGGTTTGGTGACTTCCCTTAGAGAAATTACTGAAGTTTTTTTCATGTTCACAACTAACTTCTTCACAGAAACAGTAATGTCTTTTCCCCTGCAGTCACAGGCAACAGCAACCTTTAAATTGCTGAGGGAAAGACATTTTGAGGTTTGAGAAACACTGTGCAGAAGGCACAAATAGCTGCCATCCTTAGAATATCTTTGTATATCCTAACCACAGGGAGTTCAATCCTGAATTACAGCAAAAATATTATGCCAGGAGCTCCCTTGGGCCTCTAGTCCAAAAATAAGTATTGATGTAATGTGCACCTAAGAGTTCACAAAACGCAGGTGCTAGAGGTGTCTGGAGCAGTGGTGATTCTTAGAGATGTTCTGGAGTGTTGAAATATCTCTGTTTCCAAGTAGAAAGAGAGGGCTGCACAAAATAAAGTAAGATTAATTATTAGGCTAAATTATGCAGCAAATTCCAAGCCTGTTGTAGACAGTATTGTGTAGACCAGTGGTGTTTTAGATTAGTAAGAAGTGTGGGTAGAGTCAATGAATCCATTGTCAGCAAATGCTAAAGGAATGGGGAGACAGAGTGCCCTGGTGAGCTGCTACACCAGTGAGACAGGAAAACCCCCATTTTTGCTGCAGTGCAGCACTACTAAGAGTTCTGGTATCTTTTAATGCTAGTCAGGTGAAACTCATGGACATCAGAGGAGACCAGTTTTACAGAAGACAGCCAGTCTGCTGTCATCCCTGATGAGAGGATCAGCTGGGAGAAACATCAAGTAGCTCCTCAGAATCCAAACATTCACACATTTTTTGTTTAGAAAAAGCCTATAGTAGAGACTTGATCCATTATTACTCTTGGGTGCCATTTTGGTTTAAAGATTATGGGTATCCAGCACATTTAATCTAGAAGGGGAAAAAGTGCAACACAGTATACTAAATTTTTCACCATCTTTGAAAAAAAACAGATGAAAGAAAACCTACATATCATTATTTTGGACTTAAATGAAAACCAATTCCTTAAGAGGCTTAAACCATCATTTGTAATGATATATTTTGTTTTATATCTTAAATTTTCCAACTCTCAGATGAAGGTGGGAATTGCATATCCAGGAAAACCTAAAAGGGATAATATACACACATTCCACAAGTGGATTCAGTTCTTCCCTTTTCTTTTAAGTGGGCAGGTGTTACTCTTAACATTAGCAAAGTCAGCAATTTCTACAGAAATTCAGCCAATCAGCACATTCCCCACTCCAAGAAAGAAAAAAAAGAAATATTAATGAACTTAAAGTGCTTTTTCCTCCTCGTTAAAGTTTGCACATGTTCAGATCTTTAATATCTGCATTTTCCAAAAGGACTAATTTCCTCTGGACTGTCAGATTTTGGTTATATGTTGTGCCATCTAAAACATGCAGAGCACAGTACTGTGTATATTCCATGACTGAGTTCTCCAGGCAGTCAGGTGTAGTTCTGGCTTATATTCTCCCAGTTTTAAATAAGTTTGCTTAACCAAACAGTACTAATGTGTCTAACTGCTGGAAACATAAACTCAGATCCCAATCCCCCTAGACTTTAGATCAAATAAGAAACAGGTTAAACTGGCATCCTTGCCATGGACTAGACAGGGATAAAAATTAGTCTTAGGATTTCTGTTCAGATCAATTATAAACTCTGCCAGACATAGCTGTCTATTGAAATACACATCCAAGAAAGTAAATTAAAAAGAGTGACCTGCTTCCAAGCTGGTGTGCAATGTCTATCCTAAATCACACCTCTACCTAAATTTTGCCCACTTGCCTCACTCCTGACTCTCACACTAAGAGCTGAGTTGGTTCCCTCCCTGCCCAAATACTACAGCTCAGAACACAAGCTGACAGTCTTCCATGCATGAAAATCATGCAACTTGTTAGCTCAGGAGATGATCTATGGAGTTTCTCAGAGGCAGTGAGAACTGGCTTTGGGACTGCTACCAGGAAGATGATGGAACCTTGACAAAACGATACAAACCAAACCCATTAAATGTGGGATGCCATGAATCCCAGACTCCCCCTCTTCCTTCTGCAATGCAAGGAAGGACAGAGTAGTTTAAAGTCAGCACCTAACACATGGTACACCTGCACACAAAACCCTTTAAACCTTTAAAAAGCCAAGTGTCTACAGGCAAGAGCCACTTGGAATTACAACAATGAAGACTGTGATTGAGGACATATTCTCCCAGCATAACTTCTGCCAAGAATTTACTGAGATGACAAAGTTCTTGGAAAGAAATTTATGGAGGAATTGCTTTTTGGAGTCATCTTGAATTAATAAATAATAGGCACCTTTCTGAGATAGCTGTTTTGAAGCTGCTTACAGCTGGATGAAAACTAGCACTATGGTTCAATTTATTTACCATTAGTTTCTTTCTCTCTCTCACTCTTTAAAATCTAACAAACAATTTCAGAATACTGTGAAAGCCTCCTTAATTTGCTTCTGTATTGTGTAAAGCAGATGTCCTGCCTTTGCAAACTGATTAGTAAGTGGTTTATATTATTCCAGTGGTTGTTATCATTATTGCAGAAATGTTGAGTGAGGCTGCTGTCTGCTGCTTTTAAAAACATCTAGAATGACAGACTGCCTCTTTCAGAAGTGATACAGGTGTAAAAAAACCACACTTTTCTGGAGAAAACAGACAAAATAAAATTCTACGAAGCAGACCATCATGTTTCAGGTAGAGAGGTATCTTCAGGATCACAATATATAGAGTATAAAACCAGCACAGGCTCTGGACTGTGACTCAAGACCCAGGTCTTAATCCAGGCCTTTGTACACTACTAGACATTTGGTCTTTGACAAATCTTTTTCTGGCAAAAAAATCTCAAATACATTATCCTAGTAGCACCTAAAACATTTGAGGCAGCCTTCAGCAGTGCTCACTCTTCTTCTATCACCTGTGAAATGCCCCACCATGGATGAACAATTAAGGCAGCTACAATTGTCTACAAGGTCCAGCTGGGGTGGGTCTTGTCAGGAGTTGCACAGGCAACTTCTCACTCAAATATTGTTTTCACTGGAGAGGGTGAAACAAAGGCTGGGTCTCTTATATGTTTGTTCAGCAAGTGACTGAATTTCATTGAGCTCTCTGAATACTACTGCACTAGAAATTAATGCTAATTATAGCTTTAAAAGGTTAGATATGTTAAATCTGCTTCTACATGTCCTGACAGTCTGAAAAGAAAAAAAAAATGGACATATAGTTGATTCTGAATTTATGCTTCACCACTGGCTCATCCCATAGGAACCAAGAAGTTCTTCCTGTTCCATGTCCAAACATAGAGTGCAATAGAGGTGGCTAAAAATACTTACATCCTGCAAGAACCAGATAGTACTACTGCAATCATTGCAAAATACAGCTATGCGGTTTTTGCTGCTGCAGGATGTGATACAAAATTCTAACTTGCTCACTTTGGGTCCCAAGTTGTGCAAACCTCAAAACAAGAGCATTTAGTTTGGGGTTTTTTGGTTTAACTTCACACAACTACTTCTTAAAGCAGGAGGAGCTGACCTCTTCTCTTTTGTCAGCATTCAAATTTCCTGACTGCATTGTTAAACAGAGAGAGCTTGTGTCAGCACACATTCACAGGGTAATTTTGGTTGGAAGGGACATCTTGAGGTCACCTGGTCAAGCCACCCTCAGAGCAGGGCCAACTAGATCAGGTTGCTCAGGGCTCTGCAGATATTTCAGTATTTCCAAGGACAGTCCCTCTGGGTTCCTATTAAAGTGTTTAACTACACCATGGTGAATTTTTTTTCTTTTATCAACGTTTGCCTCTCCATGCTAACACCTTGTGCTTGTGGCCTCCTGACCTAGGTGTTCTGTGCACCTCTGTGAAAAGAAAGTGTCTTGCTCTGTTGCATTTGTAGGTGTCAATAAGTAGTTCAGGACAGCTTTAGGACTTCCCTTTCCCCTTTTCTGCCAGCTCTTTGAGCCACTCCCTAATTATCTTGGTGTCCCTTCACAAAAGTCCCCCCAGCAGGCCTTGTACAGTGTCTTGTCCTGGGGAGATCAAAACTGGACAGTGTATAGATGTGGACTCGGGTATCAAATGGAAAACCAATCTCTTTTCCTGGCCCATTGCTTACCCTTTTAGGACACCCTAATATTGTCTTTCTGTGCTGCAAGGGTGCAAAACTGACTCCTGTGCCACTTTTTGTCCAGTCAGACCCTGCCCCAGGGCTTTTCTTGCAAGGAAAGTGATATTTAAGTCCCATGGAAAGACATACATGCACAAAAGGTGAGACTGCTTGCAGTCAGTGTTAGAATCAAAATAAACTCATAAGCACAATACCTAATGCCTGTATGATGAGATGGCCTGTATGCCATCTATGATGGCAGAAGATCATTGAATCATTTAGGTTGGAAGGCACCTTTAAAGATCACCTTGTTTCAACACCCCTGCCTTGGACAGGGACACCTTCCACTAGACCAGGTTGCTCAGAGCTCCATCCAACCTGGCCTTGGACACTTCCAGAGTGTTGGGTTGTCAACAATTTGTTTGGGCAACAAGATGCCAAGCCAAAGCAAAGTGTGGCAACTTGGACACAGCTCTAGATAATTAAATATTATAAAATCTGCAAAAATTTTTCCACCAAATATCTCATACACAAAAGATACAATTCAATTGTCTTGTCTTGACCTAGAAATACACAGACTATTATTGCAAAGTCACTTTAGGACAATTAACATCAAGACAAATTATTTTTCTTAAGACAAAGCAGAAGATACTCTCCATCCCTTACTCAGAAGTGAATCAAAGGCCCAGATTCTGACATACTCTCCACCTCTGCACATTTTCAAAGTACACGCACAGAGCTAAACTTGGATTTTAAAATGAGTCACTCATAACCAGCAGTTCACAGAATTTTCATCTTGAAGCCTTTCAGAAGTATATTTAAAAAAAAGAAAAAGCACTTTATAAAATACTTCAACAGAATTTTTATGTTGGGGCTCCAAGAAAGCATTAGGAGGCAAAATCTCAATTTTTCTACTGCTACAAGTGTCCTCCCCATTTTAAAGACAAATAAGCTTTCCAGTTACATACAAACTCAAGAATAACTCCAGCTGCTAAATCAAATTTCAGATATATAAGAAAATAATCTTCAAAATGTATCAGAGAAAGCCAAATGAATGCAGTACTGTCTGCAGAGGGCTAGAAAAATTCAAGAGCACTGTTGTTTACCTCAGATTACCAATTTTCTTTAGAAAACCAATTTCTCAGTGAGAGTGCAAACTTGTCCATCTACTGAGGTAGATTCAATAAGGGTAAATGTATATTTTCAAACATCCCTTAATAAATTAAAATGTTGGTTGTTTTTGCGGGGTTTTTTTGGGTTTGTGTTTTTTTTTTTTTTGTACTGTGATGCCTATTACAAAATTATACTCATGAACCATTTTTGATCTTCCCTTCTGTTAGCAGCTAACCAGAGCTGAGTTGCAGGACTGACACTGAAATCTGCCTCCTAATATTCTCCTAATCTAACCTGTTCCAAGAGCAGCCTCTCTGCAGACACACATACACATGTGCCTATATGTGGTATAAAATACACTCAACCAACTACTTCCACAAAGAGCATACACCTTCTTAGTTGACAAAATTCTCATTCTTTTCATTTAGGACTAGGAGTAAGAAGCTTTTCTCTAAACATTCTTCTACTTGTAAACAACATACCTTTAATAAAAAAAAAAAGCCCTGAAATTTAAAGGCTACTATAAAAAATGTCAACATTTTCACTACCCTTTTGTTTCAAAAGCACAAGTAGCCAGCCCAGACATTTCAGTGCAGCCATTAAATCTGAATGCCTTTTGAGGCAGAATTCTATGAATGCACTCTGGCTTATAAAAAATGTATTAGATGATAGCTCTGAAAAAGGCTCTGAGGCGTAACATGGTCTATCATGTTGTGCATGCATGAGTTAGCTTTTACAAGATCAGAACCAGAAGCGAAGATGAATGCTATTCATTGTAAGCCCAAAGCTTTGGAAGTTCAGTATCGCAGCGCTTGGGGGTGAGTACTAGAGCTATTCAAAAAAAAAAAAAGGACATTTTTTAAAGAATCATCCAGCTTTTAAATGTTTGGCACATGTGCCCACCCTCGGTTCTTGATGGTGTGGAGCTGGGGCTGCAGCAGAACAGGCAGAATGCCACTGCCTGCTGACCACTTCTCCCTGCTCCCCATAGCCCCACTGAGCTGAATTTGATGTGAGAAGGTCAGCAGTGTTCTTGTTAGTAGGTTTTAGAAAGTCAAATATCACTTGACAGAAGAAAAGCAATGACTTCACACTGGGTGTAAAGAGGAACAATTCTGGCAAGGACTCATCCACTTACTGTCAAAGAAAATTACATACAATTTACTATTTTGACATTCTGGAGTGTGTTCGACACATTATTAGGATTTGGAGGTCTTAAAGAGAAGCAATTCAAATGAGCATTAAACTAAATGGATTTTCTTTGATGAAATAATGATAAATAATAATACAGATGACTTTGGTTGTTTGCAAAAGAGCTTGTTCATAGTCAGCTGCCCACACTATTTTGAAAATATCCCAAAGCTCAGGACAAACCTTTTTTCAGCTGCTGGACGCTTTAAGGAGATAACAATGAGTTATTATTCTTATTATTCAAACTATGACATATATTATGTGACAACATACCTGGATAAAATTGCACAGAATCCTGAGAAAATGTACATTTCAAAAATTATCTT
The DNA here is from genome assembly GCF_050655825.1 of Lonchura striata. NCBI lineage: Eukaryota > Metazoa > Chordata > Aves > Passeriformes > Estrildidae > Lonchura > Lonchura striata. Next base: position 70,859,304 of record NC_140741.1, read on the forward strand.
TGCATTTTGCTGCTGACTCCAAGTAACACAGGACCACAGCTGACGAAAGCCTCAACGTGGCAATGTCCCCACAAATGTACCATCCTCAGACATCTCCTCTGTGTTTTCCCTTGTGAGCCAATCGTTCCTCTTTGCCACCAAGATGATGTGTCAGCTGTGACTTTCCGAGGAGCTCTGAGTAATGGGATCAGCTAATGTTCAGCACACGGAGAAATTCCATATCATTCTCCTCTCTAAAAATACCACCGGCTGCCGCTAGAGCTACTCAGCAGTGATGAATAGCTGAAGGGACAAGCAGGTCTCTAAATTTGCTTCATATCTGACAGCCCTTCATCAGATATGGGTAATGGATCCTACTTACTCCAGACCACTGTACACTGCAAGGCACTTTCCCACCGTGAGGATATATACACTCGGTATGGGCTTCCTAATGATCTCGATTTTTTTCTTCCCCATTAAGTCAAGCTGATTACACATTAAAAACCTGTTAGTAAATTTTGAAACGTTACTGATTCAGGCAAAAAAAAAGCATGTTTGGTCTTCAAATGCATCTCCATGCCTCTATCAGAGAAGGTCTCAATTGACTTCTAGGGATTTGCCTCGAGTGTTGCATGTGCATCTTATAAATGCATGCAGCTAATTACCTTCAATGACTTTAGCAGATTCAGCCACTTAATACATAGATATGTCTTTCCTGGGTATACAGCATTACAGAATTTTATTTCCTGAAGGTCATTTGATGACTTTATGTAGTTGTTTTTTGGGTTTTTTTTGTGTTTGTGTGTGTGCATTTTTAATAAGGTCCCATTTCTGAATCAGGAAAAAGAGCATTCAGTGAGACAAAGCATATTTACTGCATATCTAGGGATCTCCAGATTGGCAATTATATCATAATTGTTTTTAAATTTTAAAAAAGGGGGTGGAGTGGGGAGGTAAGAGATAATTAAGTCACATGAACAGGACCCAAATTGCATTTGCTCTCATTTTTGTTGTGAACAATATCAGTTTAATTGAATCATCTGTAATTCTTCTTACTTTTTTTTCCCCAGCCTGCAGGAATGCACACAAGACATTATGAGAGGCTGGCTGGCAAATGTCTTGAGAGCAGAGATTGTAAGCATCCATAGGATTTTCAAGAAATCAGCAGACAAGATATGTCCACGTATGTGCATGTGTGTGTGAGTGCACAAATGTGCCAGGGAGGGTGGAGAGGGGGGATGGTTTCTGGCAAATTGCTGTCTGTCAGCTAGCAAACCTTGATTTCACTATTAATGTCATGGTTCACCACATAAAAGCTTTCAGCAAGCATCAGCTGTGCTACACACACACACACACACACACACACACACACATATTTCTGTAGATGTATACACACTGGCCGCCTTCATTCAAGCTGGCCTGTCATATTAAATGAATCACTGAAACAATGTAATGGGCAGAGTCTCTCCTAATTTGATTAGCAAAGCATTTTTCAGTAATAATTGATTTGACTAACATTAGTTTCTGTGTTTTTAATAAAGAGAAAATCTTCATTATTTAAATGGTTTTGGTTAATGGAAGACATCCTCACTGATCTGAAATTAAATCATGTTCCTTGCAGTCTACTCTAGAACTACATAAAAAGCTAAGGAAATAATAATAGCACCCAATTCATACTCTTTCTAGTGCAAAATGAAGGATTCCAGCATATTTGGGTGCTTCATGAACAGAAATGCCACAAAAATATGTATTGCTTAATAAGGATGGAACAACTGATGTAATCTACCTGGAGTTGTGCAAAGCCTTTGATGCTGTCCCATACAGCATCCTTGTCTCTAAACTGGATTAGATGGATGGGCCACTCAGTGGATAAGGAATGGGCTGGATGATGGCACTCAAGAGTTGCAGTCAACACCTTGACACCTGAATGGGGACCAGCTACGAGTGGCGTTTCTCGGGTGTCAGAACTGTGACAACCATCTTGTTTGGTGACACAGTCAGTGGATTGAGTGCAGCCTCAGCAACACAGAGCTGTGTGGTGGGACACGCTGGAGGGAAGGGAGAACATCCAGGGGGACTTGGACATGTTGGCCCATGCAAACCTCATGAAGTTCAACAAGGCTAAATGCAAGGTCCTGCAGGTGAGTCAGGGCAATCCCAATCCCAAGCATGGGCTGGGCAGAGAATGCCCTGGGGAGAAGATGTGGGGGTGTTGGTATACAAAAAGCTCAATGTAACTTGTCAGTGTTTACCTAGAGCCCTGAGAGCCAAACATGTCCTGGACTGCACGGTAAGAATGAGGACCTGCTGGAGCAAGTCAAGAGGAGGCCACAAAGATGCATAGAGGGCTGGAGCACCTCTGCTATGAGAAAGGCTGAGGGAGTTTGTGTTCTTCAGACTGGAGAAGAAAAGGCTCTGGGGAGACCTTAAGACAGCTTCCAGAACATAAAGGGAACCCACAGTAAAGGTAGAGAGAGACTTCTGACAAAGGCTTCTAGTGAAAGAACAATGGGGTAATGGCTCTAAACTGAACAAAGTAGGTTTGGATTGGACATCTTGAAGAAATTCTTTACTGTGAGGCTGGTGAGGCGCTGGAATATATTGCCCAGACAACCTTTAGATGCCTGATCCCTGAGGGCGTTCAAGGCCAGGTTGGATGGAGCTTGAATCAGTGCGGTCTACTGGAAGGTGTCCCTTTATAGTTGAAACTAGAGCAGATTTAAGTTTTCTTTTAACCCAAACCATTCTATGACACCCTTACAGATAGTCATGCATAATTCTCCTTTTACAGCCTGAGCAACCTGACCAAGGTAGTAACCTAGGTCTGAGGCAAAGAACTGAAATTAATCTGGGTCTGCTGAGTCTCTTAATAGCCCTGTAACCACCAAACACCCTGGCCCTGTATCTTTTCATTACAACTCATTTAAAGCACAAGTTTTCAACACTGGGCTGTGGCATTCTTGGTCCCCCAGATAGTAAGCAGCAACTCAGTGAAATCTTAAAAATAAAAAGTGCATTTTGTTCCTTTCCCTTGAAGAGCACTAAAGATTATGGGAGTATTTTTACTTCCCTATCTAAAACAGTTTTATGAAAATTTTGCTAGTCATTAGATGGTTTTGTTTCTTAGTTATAAAATACGAGAACAGATTTTGCTCTCCTTTACACCAAAATGAATTTATAATAATGCAAAGGAGAAGAAGAAATCGCTACCAGCTCTGCCAGCCTCACTGCCCAGGTAGGTTAACATTGCTTCTGGCAGTCCTAGAAATGTGTGCAGAGCCAAAGTCCATACCATAAATAGCTTCTGTGACAAAGGCATTTTGTAAGCGACACCTTTAATGATCTGGCTATTTATAGGTTTCAAACCAGGACAAATGATGGATTCCTTGGCAGCCGCTTATCCTTACCCTTGCTATGAGTATGGGGAGGGAGGAGAAGAAGGTCTAAGCATATTTTTTCACCTTTAGCCTCTACTATCAGCTACTGAGCAAGGACTACCTGCAGAGCAGACTGATGGTGAGCAGGGTGACGCGAAGCCTAGGAGCCTGCCAGAAGCACTTGGAAAACAACAGATCCTGGAACTGGTTTTCAGTGGTGTTAAGCAAACCCAGCCCAAGCTAGAGCAAATGTGCTCAGCTCCCAATCAGCCATCCAGAAGATGCAGTCAAGTATCAGAAGCGTTCAACATAAACAATCTCAACAAAATCAATTGAGTCTGCTGTATGTCAAATGACCTGCAACACTAGGTTTCTCATTTAGGTGTCTAAATGTAAACCAGCAAATGACAGACTCTTTTGAAGTCAAGTCCTTTGATTGTCATTCCTCAAACCTTAAAGAAATGATTTGACATCTCTTTAGCTGCAACAAGGGAGCTCGAGATGCAAGGAGTTAACTCATGAATGCTTCTGCGTTCTGAACACCTTGAGGGCTGATTTGTACAGATACTTCAGCCTATCAAATCTCAGCATAAAACTGCTGCCAGAAGATATCCCTCAGCTTTCTACATTAGGAGCTATTCAGTTGTTTCATTACACTGGTCACAGGCTAGAAAAACCTCAAAGGACATTGCTGTAAACATTTCTTGAACAAACCTGTAGGATGGACAAAACTGGTTCTTGCAGAAGAAATACTGGAGTGAGTAGTAGTTAGAGAACAGCTGCAGAACAGGGCATTAAGTCAGCTCCACTGCAGTCAGAATGAACAAAGGCTTTTTGCTACACTCTAATACACACATATAATACGACTCGCATTATTAGTCTTTAGAAATCACGACCCTTCTAATATGAGGCAGAGTTGCTCAGTAAGCAACATGGACAAGAGCCCAAAAATCAAACAAGCACGCTTCTATATACTCCAGTAATTTGCCATTTTACTTATCTTAATGAATTTTACAGTGCCTAGGAGAATAGAAATGATGGGTTATGAACTCCATGATATATCCTCAGATGCCACATAGAAAGGCAGATATGGAGTACTCTGTGCTTTTCTATGCTTATGCATATGCATAAATAGGTATATATACACACAAACATATATTTTACCTATGTATGTATGTCCATATATATTTACATAAGAATCTGGATTCTAAATGTTGAAATAAATGGTCATTAGACATGGTTACAGTACAGGCTTGATCTAAGATACTGAGAACAACCCTCAAATCACTCCCAACCCTGAATAGCACTGCTTTTTAGTGCAATATTTAATGCAATTTAAATGGAATTGGTAAGATAATGGTTCTACAGTGAACAGTAATAGTGGACAGGATACACAGAATATCAAAATAAAGTGAAATCAGAAAAGAAGTCAGGTTCAAATATTAACAAGCTATGTTAATATTTGCTTCTGTCTTTTTTCTGTAGGCAGATGAAGATGCTTAATGCTCTTAAATTGTCATCATGCTAAGGTCAGTAGTAGTGTATGAGGTTGTTTGATCATATAATCGTAAAATGCTTCCGAAGTGTGCTGTACCTTTTTTCTTTTTTAATGTCTGGTTTCATTCACCCTTGACCACCTTTGTTCTATTCTAAATCATGACAGAGATGGATTGAGGGAAAATGAAACAAAGTCCAAGACACACCTGCTGCATCAGATCCTCGAAAAGCATTGAAGAGAAAATTTGCAGAGGGCCCTTAACTGAAAAAATCCAACAAATACACCAAAGCCCCATATAATCCCTTCCCCCTTGTTCCCCTTTACTGTCTCTGAATATAGAATTGCTTCCTGAAAAAACCTTTTCAATGGCAATGGGGTTCCAAAAGTTCATGAGCTTTGCAGACTATATATAAAACAGGCTATATGTGTGTTCTGAGGCTGTTCCTGTGCTCCTCTAAACAGGGAGACATGCCCTGGGTGGAAGGGCACACTCAAGAGAGATGCTTCTAGCCATGGTGGCAAGAGCATGACAGCCACAGCAAGGGACCAGAGGGACAGCAGAGGAGCAGGCTGCAGACATGAATGGAAGGACACTGAGAACCCAAAGGGTTTCTTGTCAATCTTCCAGGAACCCAGAAAGCTGGTGCCTGAAAGAATTCAGCTCTCAAAACTCATAGTGAGAAATGGAAAACAGGTTTTTTGAACATAAAATTCAAATTTTAGGGAAAGCTTGCTTTAAACAGATAACTAGCAGATCCTGATTGACCTGGACCCACAACAATTAGCTCAGTACTGAACTCATTATGTGTCGTGGGCTGCCATCAGCAGATGTATTTTGCAGGTGTTTAGTTTTGCTTACTCACATCTAAGCAATTTCATTATTTAAAAATCAAAGCTGATCGACTGAAATAAAAAGTTTGAAAAAGTCCCATTTTTCAAACTTATCACAGAAAAATACCTTGTCTTCTAGGAAGCTACTAATGGTATGCATAAATGATTTTCCCATTTCAGAAAAAACATGAAATCTCAAAGTGCTAAGAATTGCTTCTAATGGTCCAGAAGGCTTCCCTTCTCACCCCATAACCATTTGTAACTGTAAAAGCCTTAATGAGTAAAGCATCATAATTTCCAATTTTAACCTTCTTATTCTCTTCCCTGAGGTAAGAATGCAAAAATAACATCAGCTGGGTTCACTCAATGTCTAGAATTGCTGGTTCTCTACATAATGCTGTATTACATTTATGACAATAATAATCCACCATATTTGAGCTAAAAGGTGGTCACAGCACCCTCAGGAACACTAGGAAAATCCACAGTAAGATAAACCTCCACTACAACCCAGTCTGAGAAGGATCTGTCCAGTAATATCACACATTCTCACTCTGCTTAATTAAAATGTTCATTACCTATGCTTTTAGAACTTTCAGCATCTCTAGAATGGCTCTGTACAGTATAACCTTGGGTTTTATAGAAGATGAAGGACTGTCATAACTTCAAATACCCCATCAGAGAAACCTCCAGTCATAAACCAGTCCACAAGTAGTCTTTGCATCCAGTGCAGAGAAGAGACAACAGCATAAAATGTACCACCAGTGATGGCACTATGTGGTATTCAGCACACAATTTCACAGGGTGTACAAAACAAACAGAAGCAAAGACAGGTAAAAACAATCTTGAATTTGTATTTTCAAATTAAATGTTCCTTCTAATTTGATACAGAGAAACAAGTGTCATTGGCTGGCTGGCAGTTCCCAGTGGTTTAACCACAGCTTCATTACTAGTATTGGAATGCAGTATTGTTGGATTGAGCTATTTTCAGTGTTTTTTAGTTCTGCTATAGAACTTTGCATGCAAATACATGGTCTTAACTGTTATGTTCTTAAACTACTGTTGTGATAAACTCTCATTCTTAAAGCTTGATGCAATTTCCCAGTTCGCTCCTGACACTGCTGCCATGTCTCCAGCCTCTAAATTCATTACTCATTCTTGTGATGTTTCTTCTGCTGGCTAGGATTATCCCACAGAGTTATTTGGGTATAAGAAAGCAAATGAACTTGAATAAGAGGTCAAAGGCTAAGACTGGCATAAGCTTTCTTGGGTAAATGACATAACTTTACCTAGCCAACTGTTTCTCCACAAAAACACAGTCACAGCATAGACAGAGGCACCTCTTCCCCTCCAGTCTAGCTTAGAAAAGGCACACCAGACCCTCTCAGCAGTCAGGGAATCCATTGCTTGGGCTCTGCTTCCTTTCCTTAATCTTTCAAGGTTTGCCAGGCTACAAGAAAAACCAGCCTGGGTCTGTTCCTTATGATAAGCATAGGGAATCCTGCAGATATGACCAAGCATAAGAAACAATAAACCAGAAGTTACAAATCTGTGGATAATGCTCTGAAAAAGGCAGAAAAACGGTTTGGTTCTCTTTGCTAGAGGAACCCTTCTGTCTCTTTGAAGCAGCCAGCAAATAGCTCATACCATGCAAAAGCTTCTGATTTCAGTGGAGGAAGAGATCGACTCTTGGATTCTTGGTCCACCCAAGGCGGCTCAGCTTTGCTTGAGCTCAGCTTTGCTTGAGCCACCTTGGAAGCAAGTACAGAACTCTCTCATCCTTTCTGACTCAAGCTCAAACAGTTAATTTTACAAGAACAGAAGGCAAAGAACTTGTTCACATATGATTTTCATCTGGAGCAAGCAGAAAAAGGTAAAGGAAAATAAAATGTCAAAACTTTTGATTCATGTCCCTCAGTAAAAGTATTTTGTGGTAATATCACTATTATTTTCAAGAGCCCTGAATTTAACTCTTCCAGCTCCCCCAAACTGATACAAGAAATAATGGCTTTCCTCCTAAAGATTTATTCTTTAATCACTTTAGTTGCTATTTTCTGCACACTCAGGAATGGTGTTCCCAGCATTGACAGTCAAAGAACAATGTAATTGTTGTTTACAGAATATTGTTTCTCAGCAGAGGAATGGGAAAACTCTGGATTTATAGAATCTGTGTTGATTACAGAATTTGATCTGTCTTCTGACTGACTGGCAAAAGTTTATAATGTCTTGTAGCATTGTGAAAAACCAAATCAAATAAAAGAGGGAGGGTGCTTGAATTAACTCCTTATACACCTGGCTTTTAGAAATCATTCATAAAACTGAACACATTATCTGAACATAAATACAGCTTCAGTATACTTTGTTGGCAGTGACAGCCAAGATCAATATTGGAGACCAAATGCCAACAGTAAAAGGGTATGTCAGTCAGTATTTCACTGACTAACTGCCCTTATCTGAAGCTCTCATGCTTCACTGGGTGAAAATACAGCCATTGATCTTAGTGTCACCACTCAAATTCTTCATATATCAACTAGTTTCCCTCCCATCCCCCCTTCTCAGCTGAATTTCTAGGCCACTACTTATTTTTATGATCAATATTTCTATCACTCTCACATGAACTACGCTTTTATTATATTAACCTTTAAGTACAATTTTTAACGTATTACATGTTTTAACTCAACATCTCTTTTACAATTGCCAGAGATACAGATGAACTTCAGGTTTCTTTAAGCATTTGTGGCAAAACTGCTCTGGTTAGTAGATAAATCTACCCTGTGCAGTGCCCGAGGAGCTCTCCGTGGCTGTGCAGGTGTGCTTTCAAGGATTCAGCTTCCCTTTCCAGGAATTCACAGCTCAGCTGCAAGAATTTTTCTCTGAAGAGTTTTTCTTCGCAATTGATCTGACTGCTTTACCTTAAAGCATTTAAGGGTTGGAAATTAGCATGACAAAAATCCAGCCATGCAAACAGTTCTATGTCTGAAGGAGATTGACTGTTCTCCTAAACAATTCGAGTACTAGGAGAGGGTTTATTGTATGTACTCTATATGGATCAGGTCTCTGGCTTGCTTTATGGTCTCTGGATTCCATTTTTCCTGTTTGCAAACTGCAAATATGAAGTACAGCCTACTTTGGTTAATTACTTTGGATTTAAAAATCAATGAAACCATATTCCAGTAGTAAATGTAATTGTCTGATGTACATTAAATGCTCATTAATAAAGTAATTGAAGTTAAATGCACTGAGATCTTTACATAAAAAGCAATAGATGGATGATAAAAATATACAGACATTGTAAAATATATTACCGTCTTAGGGAATAAGTTTTAAACTAAAAATTTGAATGAAATTATTAAAAAACCACAATAAAACTCTCTCCTCTGTTATTGTAACATAACACTTCTCACTGGCTCATTCACTCAACTTAGTGAAAATTACAGCAAAGTATTACTCCTGTCTATCTTAGAACTAATAAAGACAGGGTAATTCCTTGATTATTTGATTATCAGAACGAGAATCCTTGAGCTATGTGGGTTTTACTGCTCCAGAGACCTTTTCAATCTTACTTTAAAAATTACCAGAAACTAAAAACACTAAGCAATGCAAAGACTATTTTATATATTTTTAATTATTATTATTTAAAGTTTCAGTGTATTATATTAGGACTACAATTGTAATGCAGAAGTTGATGTCTCCCAAAGGAAATCATTCTACCCCAAAATGTTTCATCAATTATTGCGTTGTTCCATCATTATCCAAATTGTCAAAGCAATTTCATTATAAATCCCACATAAAGTAGCACTAAGGGGTAATGGCAAAATGGCTTCAGTCCCTGTAGGACCATTTCAAGAAAAATAATTTCAGGCAGAGAGGAAACAGTGCTTTGCTCTTGTGCTATGGGAGGGAAGTTTTTCTTTCTTGGCTACGCCTCCATGACAAAAAATCCCCACCAACGGGGAGTGCTTTAGCAAGAAGCAGGGAAAACTGCACTCTCTACACAAGTTGGTTCATTTAGGGATCCCACAGCAAAGGTTTAATGACAACGGGACTGATTGGAGCTGGATATGTAAAGAGGCTTAATTTCTCAGCTGCAGAGAGCTCTCCAAGGGAAGAATGTGGTGGGAGGATGGGAGGGGAAAAAAGCTTGTGCCCACGGGCTGGCGTGCACAGACGGGTAGGATGGAGACGTCTGTTTGTACATAAATAACCTCTCACTTACTCAAAATTTTCCTTTATCTGTCCAAAGTTGTGTATTTAGCATTAGCATACAGACTTCAGAAAGTAAGATATCTGGGCTGCTTTCTCTAATGAAGATAAAAATGTATAAGGTGAGGATTTCCTTCAGAGCAGGGAGAAGTCATGAAAATATTTGTTTTTTTTTTAAATTAATTCTGCAAAATTAAAATATTAATTGCACAGCATCCTTGTGCATAGGTCAGGAGGACAAAACACATTAACCTTTTTTATAGTTAGAAATATCTTTTGGCTGAAGGAGTGGCAGAAAAGGTGCAAAGTCAAAAGGAAATATAAATAAATAAAAGGGTAAGGAGAACTCTACCGACCATGAAATACCCACTTGTTACCAGATAAAATAACCTATCCATAGACTGCAAACAGTTCAGAAGAAACTTAAAACATGAATCTACAAAGAAAATGACCCTATTTTAACTGATGAACACAAAGAGAGGCAATAAGTGGTTCCTGGTTGGGGGAATTTTTGTTCTATTTCTGGCTTTTATAGAAGGAAAATCACTTCTCTGTGCCACAACAGAAGGATATGAAAAATTACTAGAGAACTGCACAAGGGAATTTTTGAGCCTTACTTAACATTTAATGAAGGGTTTGAGGTTCTTTTGTGAACACCACAGCAACAGCAACTAATAGTAATTAAATTAATTAAAAATTTTTATATGGCTGAAATATACATTCATCCAACTATACTTACTATAGTTTATTCCAAAGAGATCTACTGCTAAGCTTACAAGTCACTCAAGTTAAATCCCTTAAAATATATTTTTACTAAAATGCACTAATTAAACTTGCCAGATTTTTAGGCCTCTATTACTAGTTATAAATAAAAATTCCTTTTATTTCAAGTTTCCATGCTGCAGAAAGCCTCAGAGTAACATTAAATTTTAAGTGACTGGATCAACGAATACTAGATTCTTAAATGCTTTCTGCAGTTATGAAATTTCTGTGCCTTACCAATTCAGTCTCTCTGTCCTTTTGCTGTAGTCATATTCCATGATGGAGGCACAGGATTTAAACCTCATATTAGGGATAGATAGCACTGGATTCTGGATACAAAATACATCATCAGTGGCCACATCAGCAAATCAGGCCATCACATCAGCAAATATTAAAGAAATAGTAAAAATTAAATAGGTAAATGGAGTAATGACAAACATTAATCTGCTTGCCTTTCTTCCCTTTCTAGACAAAAAATACCCAATATGGAGAAATATAAAAAAATGCCATATCTGAGAAGAAAACTCTTGCATTTGCTTTTCTATCCTTTTGATCATCTTTGGATGCCAGCAGAGGAATCAACAATGTCTTGGTCATACTGTCCCTGAATCTCTTGTCTCTGCCAAAGGCAGTGCCACCCCAACCCTGAGAATTACACAAAAGCTCCTGAGGTGTTAAGTACAGTGTGGTTGGACCTTCAAGAGGACTGAAAGAAACTTCTCTGCCTTCCACCTTACAATACAGACATTTCATTTTTGACACACAGATACAGATTATTAAATTAAAAAAAAAAAAAAAAGAAACAAAAAGACCAAACCCTTTATTTTCTCCAGTTAAATACAAGTCCTACGTGCTACTGTGCACACAGGCCAACCTCCCTTTGCTTTCAAGTTACTCTTCCTGTTTACAGAGAGAGAACAACTATGAAACCAAACCCCAGAGTAGGATGTTGGAACCACACTCAATATTTTGCAAATCAATTTCAGATCAGCTCTTGGTTTTTTGAGTCATTAGGGTTTTTCCCCTTACTGTGCTCAAGGTCTTGGAGCTTGTTATCATTGAATTACATAAAGAAAAACACGTTTAAAAAAAAAAAAAAATATATATATAAATACAGATTGTAGCCATGGATCCCATGATCAGGAAGCAGATTCCTTGTTGGTGGTAAGGGTTCATCATGGACCTGGCATCATCCTCTCATTGGGCAACTCCAATTCACCATGACTTCTGTGAGTCTATGGATGCATTTCCAAATCTCTCCAAAATATCCACTGCTCTGGAGCAGCTGAAAGCATTAACCTATTGGTGATTTTTCACCATATGCAGCAGCCAAAGAGCACTATGATGAGTACAGTTTAAATAAGGGATCTACTGAGGGAGAGAGTGAAGAAAATAATTTATATTGAACCAATTGGCACTGTCCATCAAGATGCTTCATGTGACCCCTAAAAGCACAATTTTAAATGAAAAAAGTAATACATGCAGCAATTAGATACTAGCAGGGTGTGACCTGTCACTAACCAGGAGCAGATTGCAGTGAACCAGGGAGAGAAAGGAAAGACAGATTACAAAATATCAATAAAACTAATGTGACTGTCATTGATGGGATTAACTCTCCCAGACCAGAAGCTGAAGCAAAAGGAAAAGTTGATATTGTATTTATTGTCAATTCCCCATCTGTACTTGTCACATGAAATGGTCGTTTTGCCAATCTTTTTTTTGCTGGAAAAAATATTTTGAAGAACTAAGAAACAATACTTCAAAGGGGAAAAAATCAATTCTGACAGTGGCGAGACAGGCCTCTGTCACGGGTGATAAGAAAAAGGACATTAAAAAAATGTAGATATTTATATCACATGACACAAAGCACTTTTCTACAGACATGTCCAATTTGAGTTACTTTATTGCACAGTTAAGGTGATGGCATATGTTATCATTTTTCCCCAAGAGCAGATACTTATATTTCACATGCTGAAATATTCTATCACAAGGCAGGTTGGAAGGCACTGTATTCAATTTCTACAACCACATTTTTGTGAGCTGGCACTTCATGCACCCTAAGTAAAGGGTGAGCACATTGAATTTGAAGGATTTCACTTCTCTGGTTACATGTTTTCAAATCTGTTTTAAAGAGGCACATAATGTTGGTGATAACTTTTGCTACTCTCATGCTTATATCTAAGAATACTGGAATGCTGGAATTTGGAGAATATACTCTATAAATCAATTTCTAAATGCAAAGCATGGAGAGGTAAACAGAAATCCTTTTAATTAGTTCTTAACTTGCTTTTTGAGTAACACATATGCAGGGGTTTCAATTGTATTTTCTCTTATTGTTAGTACTTGTGAACACTTGTGGTTCATTGACTGAGCCTCATTACCCCTGGAGATTGTTTGTTCATCTGTTTGTCAGAATTTAATTACTGGAGCACAACCACTGGTATAAGGATATTCATGCAAGAGCCTAATATCTTTCTCTTCTCTGTCTAATGTAGGTCAATTTTCTCTCTAAAAAATTGCTCTTAATCAGCTTGTCACTGTGCAGAACAGCATATTTCATACAAGAAGGAGGAGTCTATCAGAGGCACAAATGCTGCTCTGCAGCCATCTCTGAAAAATCTACTTTCTCAATGAAATGGACAAAGAACTCAGCAACTCCTGACTTTTTATTCAGGTACACTCTGTTTTCCAGCTGCAGTGCTGGAGCAGAACACCCCTGAAAAATAAAAGGGCAACACTACAGGTGACAGAGAGGAATCACAGATGACTTCTTGGGGGCAGCAGCAGTGTGCTGTGCTGCCCACAGTGCCCCCCAAAAAGACTCCTTACAAATTCAGCTCAGAAGACACTGTGCACATCTCACGTATCTCTACAGTCCCAAAAATGGAGCTCTGAATGATGCATCTGCATCTGTATATTCCAACAGACAAGGAACCAAACCTGCAGCTTCACCTTTTTTTTTTTTTTTTTCCACAGAGGGAGAAAACCACAGGTTCACATTTCACTGGACTGTCACCCAGCTTGAGTTATTACATGCAAATATGTACCACCAAAATGAGGGCAAAATAAGCAAGAATCTGCATACCATATTTCCACTACTGGAATAGTTTTAAGGCCAGAATTTCCAGAACTTAGAAAAAATATAATTTTTTAACAAATACCTTGAAAAAAATATTTGCAAATAATTTCAAACCTTTCTCAATAGGCATGCAATAAAAATATTGTATTAATTTTAATTTTAATTTTTTAATTAATTGTATTAATTTTTCCCTCTTAAACATCCTCAACTATTGAAACACATTAAATTTTAAAAGAAATTAATGCACAGAAAATTAATGGTATTTCAGTAAGACATAATTATTCTTATGCCACAGTTCTGACTGTTTTCTAGGTAGGAAGATCAATTTTTACCATTTGCTAACAAACATTCAAGCTAAACATAAGAAAATCACAGAGGATATTAACACTCATCAACAAGTCAAAGTGAATAATTTGATATCCACAGAGAGTGTAGTGTAATTCTGCATTTTCTTTAGCATTTATTGTGGAAACACACCTCTCAAACTGAATCCAAACCAGTGTCTTGCCCCTGTTTTACAATCACCATAAATGAGAATGGTCTTATAGTATTGCTATTTTAATGGCACTACTTAGCAGCATTCAAGGGTATAGAGTAGGGCTCAAGAGGCTGAGAATCCTATTTGAATGCATAATAAAAAGCATCTGAAGTTTTACTAGGTTTATAAAATTGTTTATGGCTATTTTGATAGTAGCTGTTAAATTAATTGTCCTAAAAAAATTAAAAGTAAAAAGAAAGGAATAGGTAACACTGGCCATTAGTACAATTTTTATATGAGTCATAAGAATGCTACACTTTATTTTAAAAGCCCTGATTCTTGGAGTCTTATTTATATGGGTATCCTGTCTTTCATTTTAATATAAAACAGTCGTTGAATAAAGCTCAGAGTGACATGAATTGTTAAGGTTCAGATATCAATAGGCAACTAAAAAGGATGCAACTATTAAAAAAATTTCTCAGTTTTTAAGCCTCTGAAAATCTTGCAACATCTGATTCATGAATTTCAGAGTGGTTATACTGACATCTCCACTTCAAAGCTTTCTTTTTTCACCATATATCTAGACTGCAAAAATTAATTTCCTGAATCTTCTGAGTCATTTCATTTAACAATTTAAGCAGACAAACAATGCAGGCGGCCCTTCCACTGCCCACCGCAGCGAGTCAAATTGTGCAGATAAACAAAATGATTACCAGGGCATGCAGGAGGGAGAGAGTCAAAGAGCTGCCTTTATTGGTTGGTTAAAAACACAATCAAATTAATTGCCAAGTACCTGCCTGCACTGTCTGCTCTCAGGGCAATTTGGAAATAAAAGGATACCTGGTGCACAGGACACATACACACCTGAATGGTCATGGGAGGAGAAGGAACAGGAAGAGGACAGCTCAAGTTTATTTTCCATCCCAGAGCCAGAAAAGCCATGGACCTGCAAAGGTTCCTTGCAACAGCACAGATACACCCATCCACTCCTTAAGAGGTTTGGTTTTTTTGGTTGGTTTTGTTTTGGTTTTTTTTGGTTTTTTTTTAGGCTCGTTTGTTTTCTTAATAATTCAACCCACATATTTGTGTTTCTTCCAAAACAAAATGATATAAACTGGAAACATTTTAAAAAATTCTCCTCCACAGCTAATTACTGATGCTGAGGATTAACATTCTGTGGCACTTCAGCTTTAGTTACTTTCCCTAATTAATGTCATATTTGCAAAGATCTATAAAAACACTGTTTAGGTAAATGATGTGCATTCATTAACTATTTAAAGCCTGTGTCTATTTTTTTTTAAGTATTTGGAATGCCTCTTGAAATTTCTACAAATAACCTTTAAAGCCTCAAGGGATCTGTAAGGGCTTTAAATAAATGCCAAAATTTCATTAATTGCTCAGACAAAAGGTGCTTCTGTCAGGCATGTTCAGAGTCCTTACAAAGTGCACACATGCATTTATTTCTAAATACTTACATGAGAAAGATTTGATCCTCACATGTAAAATAAAAACTCCTGTGACAATGTCTAAGAGTCACCACACAGCAACCATATCTAAGTTGTTAATAAAATTCTGGGGGTAAGGGTGGTTTCCTTGTTTTGGGTGGGCAGACAAACCATATCTGATAGTCTTTTCCTGGAGCACAGCCCACAAGGTGAAGGCACCTTTTTGTGTATCTTTGAGTAAACATGGAGCAGCTTATTTGGTGACAGAGGATTTTCTGAAAGCTGAGAATATCTGAGACATACAGACACTGCCACTGCAATGGAGTAAGATTTTTTTTTTTTTTTTTTTTGAAGACTACCTGCCTATTTACAGCCGGGTGTGGGCTTGGCTGTTACAGTTTGAGCACTTGTCAGCAAGCCAGGTGAACCACAGGAAACCCACAGTACTTGTCCTGGCCTGTTCAGCTTAAAATAAATGTTGACATTTCAGCAAATGCTTTTCTGGAGAGGGTTAACCACCAGCATCACTATGGTCCCCTCAAGGCTAAAGCATCCTTGGCATTTTTATAGCAAATGTATCTTTTTGACTCTGCTTTTTTTTTTTTTTTTTTTTTTTCAAATGCATTTTTACCATTGTGACAACGACAGTGCTGCAAAGGGAGAAACTGTACTGGGCATGAGGAAGGAGATGACAAACCCCATCCAGGGCAGATGGTGTCAAGCAGGATGGTTTTGAAGGCTGTG
The DNA here is from genome assembly GCF_050655825.1 of Lonchura striata. NCBI lineage: Eukaryota > Metazoa > Chordata > Aves > Passeriformes > Estrildidae > Lonchura > Lonchura striata. Next base: position 70,875,697 of record NC_140741.1, read on the forward strand.
AGGATGCTGTTGGGTCGTGGAGCCAAGATAATGAGCATTGCAAACCTGTGTGATGGTTGTGTGGGGCACGTGCTCAACCCCACACAAGTCAAATACCAGACTGCACAACTAATTTCTTCTGGTTTTTTAGGTTTCCTGGAGGAAAAACTGTGTGCACTCCTGACCTCTGCCTGGGACAGGGGATATACACAGAGGGAGGAAAGTCGCTGTAGACAGGTCCCTCTGCCCTCTCTAACTTCTTGCAGTGGTAAACAAAACCTGTTACTGTTTGGCAAAGAAAAGGCTGTTTAAAGATAAAATTTTAGGACCAAGTTCTCAGTGGAGACAGACTGTAAATCTGACAGTAAATCCACGTGCCCTCAAGTACTACCACATGAGATTAAACAACATCATAGTCCATCTCCTGGAGATCAGAAACACCTTTTGTGATAACTTGTAAAATAATCATCACAGCTGTGGAAACAGGAGTCGTGTCCCCCTCTTTCCTTCCCCTCCAACTTAGTGCAGCTCACATTGCTCATCTCAGGCCCCACCACCACAGCTGCTTTCTGTGGGGGAACTCAGCCAGTACAAACCAGTAACAAACCAGTCAACATCAGGGGGCTGCACCCAGTTTCTGCTGCCATCCCTAACATCCTATTCTGACTGCACACCATGCCTTGTCCCACAAGTGCTCGCTGCTGTGTGTTGTACATTCTGCAAAGCAGGGCCTCTGCGGATTGCAAAAAGCAATGGCAACAAAAAAAAAAAACCTCTGGTGAGAAAAATTAATCACATGAATATTTGTTGGACTCAGCCTTACACAGTACAAGCTGTAGCTAAAAATAAAATAAAATCAGTGAAAAGTATGAATCTGTATAAGCATGCATAATTCAAAAAAAAGCAATTTTTAATTTTCAACCTTTGGATATGTAGAAAATATTCTGTAAAGAATGGGATGGGACAATTTAGCACATAATTTACAATCTTAAATGCTTTCTTTAATTGAAACAAAGGGTCTATAATCACACTGAAAGATATTTTAAAAGACAGCAGAGCTTGTGTCTGACCCAAGAAAGTAGGTAGAGCGCCACTGCCTTTTAATCAAAGAGAGCTAAATGAGAAAAGATAACTGTAGAAATAAGGGATAGATACAATGAATAGCCTGAAAGATTAAAAACAGATTGAATTCAGTTATTACTTTTGCAGAAATATCAAAGCTTAATTATGCTGTTTTCACATATCGTTATTTGACTTACTGTGGAATTAAAACGAACACAATTAATAAATACCAAGTGTTCAGTTAAAACAGAAGCATGGGGAACCTTTCTACAACTGCAGCTAAATTGTTGCAGTGCTTTTTTCACCCTCCTATATAATTTATATCTTGAATATATTAGCTTTGAGTCAGGCATAAGGAAATTCATTATTATCAGTCACATTATAAAGGCAGCCCCTGTATAAACATGTTGGATTGCTCTGGCAGATACATCTAAGATAGGCTGCAAAAATTCAAGAGCAGTAACAGCACAGAGCACTCTCCATAAAACGTTCTCCCCTTGACCACCATTTAATTATAGTGTCTACTTGGGTTCCTTCGCAATTTCTTCCCTTCTTCCATCTCTTCTACCAAAACCCTCAGTGCAACACATGGCTGTGATGATTTTAGTGGCAAATTACTTGGCTGGGACCCGTTTCTAAGTACTCAGCACTCCAAGGGACAGCCTCGCCACGCCCAGGAGTTGATTTTCACCTGCTTTAACAGACACCATCACCACAGCACTATAAATATTGAACTGCACAGAAATGATCACTCTAATCTTCTGCTTGCACTCTCTCCTTCCACTGGAAAAAGCAAACATCACACCTGACTGCTAAGCAAGACAGTTACGAACAAAAATCAGCATTTAAAAATATTATATTTTAAAAAATTCAATTTTACTGCAGTCACTTGAAACACATATGATCCAAAGGCTCTTCCAGTACTATAACTGCTGTTTATTTAAAATCATTGAGAGGTCAATCTGACAAGTGCAAATATATTTTCGTTTTTCAAAATTACTCATGGAGAGGTGGGGAGTAGAGGAAAGGAGAGGAAGAGAAAAAAGTTAAACCAACTCTACCTAAACTCCTTACAAATCTCTAAATACATTTTCCTCTGCTCTACTTTCAAAAACCCATTCTACTTTATATATTACAACAATACTCTCTTCTTGCCATTAATATTGTGTTCAGTGAAATGCTAATATTTTTCAGTTCACTGTCAGAGAGAACTAAATCTACAGCAAGCTAATCTGCCATAAAGTCATGTTTTATACACATGACTACAAATTGAGTTTTACACTCCATGGAAAGCAATCTTCCATCTTTAAGGGTATCATGAGACAGAGAATTAGATCTATTCTTCTGGCATTACTAAATCATAAGATGAAAATATAATTTGACGTGCAAATGATATTGTAAACCCAAGGCAATGAAGCACTGAGAATATTTTTAGTACTAAACTTACTTGTTTGTTCAGTATTAAGAGTATTTTTGAGAAAATTAGCCTCCATTTATAATGGAAGCAGCATTATATAAACTTTTTTTCCATAACACAGGTCCTTGTCTAGAGACTGAGAGCCTGTCTAAATTTATTTCTAAGTTTGGCATCTGACTTTAAACATGTGTTTCTCATCCTTTAAGGTCCTGAGATGTGAGCACTGGGAGTCTGTTACAACTACAGCTTCTATTTAAGATACTCAGGGTAACATGTTTTGAATCTGGACGTATTTAGAGCTGCTTTCACTTGTCAGGTTTCCAAACAACTTAAAAATAACCAGCTAATGTATTTTTCAGTTTACATTGGGAACGGGGTTTTGGTCTTAATCCCACTGAAGAAAGCACGGGAACACTGACAAAGTGCTTATGGACATGATTTTTCAGGTAAAAGGAAATACCACTGGAAGAACTGTAAAGTGCTGCATGCCTACAACAGTAGATGTTATCTTGGAAGATGGAAATGATCCCTCCAGAAGCAACCTTGCCACTTACTTAGTTGTATTTATAACTCCACTTCAGCATAGTCTGGAGGGGGACCAGTTTCTCCTTGTAATCCTTTGGGTATCTGAACTCAAAATGCCTTAATACAGTGCAGTCTTCTCCACCATCAGTCAAAGAGATGCCAAGATGTCCCAATATTCATATTCTGGCCTTGCTTAACTCTATTCTTTGCCAGTTTAAGACCATTAATCTCAGTTTAAACCAGAAGGCTCAATATCCCCTTTTGTACCACTATATCTGCATAACACAGAAAGTAAAAAAAAAAAGGCTTTCTAATGCTTTTTCAAGATTAAAAAAAAAAAAAAGACAATAGTATCATACTAAGACTGTTTAAACAACACAAATGTCCTTGAGGAATCATGTTAAACATGGTTACAGGTTACTTGTGGTGTTCATTCCTTTTCAACCCAGACAAGGGGCAAGTTACATCAAGTCCACCTTCTATATTCTACTGTGTTGACCTTCTTGCCTGTTGGTGCTCTCTTCCATACTTCCAGAAGAAGCAAGTGGTCAACAAGTGTCAATTCTCTCCTGAAAAAGTGGCCTCTTGCATTAACTTCTAAAGAAACAACCCGTATATTTTGATAATCTCCTCCAACAAAAGACAAAGACACTCCCACTTTTGGAGGTGATTGCAAGTGGCACAACCTGAATTGCAAAGCTCCAGCTGCCCTCCAGCACTGACTCCTGGCTCTTTGGGGAAATCAGCCAGACAGAACAATGGAAGGAGAGTGATTATAAGTGACTCCACATCACTTTGCATCCATTGCTTCACTTTGCATCTATTGCTATGCTAATTTGTGTACAGAATAGGAAATTATGGCCAGTGTCAAACAGTGCATTTAGTTTGCTGCACATATTGACATTGATGGAATTTTATCACATGGCATCCACATCACCAAACACATTCCTTTTCATGGAGAAATGAATGAGAATATATTGCTAATTGAGACACAGGAGCACCTTATGGCAGATTAAACACTTGGTACAAACAACTCTTTGATGTTTATATAAAGTATTTTTTCAAGAATAAACAAGATCATTCTTTCACCAAGAGCAACACTTTGAACTTAAAATAATTCCTTTCATCAGAAGTCTGAGGAACCTTTTACAAAGATGGTGGAACATTATAAGTATAGTTTTATACTGGAGAAACTGAGGCCAAGACAGATTAAGGGAGTTATTTGAATTTTTCTCAGACAGTTAAGAATACAACCCATTTAGCCAGATTCAAAACTGTATTTCAAACGAGACTGTGCTGATATAAAAGGAAAAATTCAAGCTGAAATGCACTTCTCTTTGATGCTGTCTTAGCAAGTTCTTTGCAGAAGTCTGAAGAAAGAAATGTCTAAACACAAAAGTCAAATATACAGGATCCTTTGTCCACATAATCTTAGATTGTGAATGTTTTTACTTTTTTTTCCTCTACTTTTTAAAACTTCTTAGAGGCAAGACCCATTCTTCACCTCTTTGCCAGAAGTTATTTTGCCTGTGGATATGACTAACACATATGTATTTAGGAACAGAGGCACAACGTGTAATGTAGGCTATTAAAAGACTGTGATATTTTATAGATGGGTATTATGCATTCACATGCAAAACAATTACAGAAATAGAATTGCTCAATGTGTACAGCAGAAAAAAGAAACAGATCCAAATTTCAGGTTGTTCTTCTTTCAGCTCTGAAAGATGATGCATATGTTCTCTTTTCCAAAAAATTTTAAGGAAATGAATCCTGAGTATTTGATACAAAGGGTGGAGGAGGAACTGTGAACAAGAAGAAGAAATACGCCCTAAAGCTGTTCAGTTGTTACTCTGTAAAATCTTTTCCACTCACACAAAACTGCTATTTTGGTGCTCCAGGTCACAGAATAAAATCCAGGGGTTTTGAGAGCACTTGGACAGATGGAGGGAGGGAGGGAGAAGAAAGGTGGCCAAATGGGTGTGTGGGCAAAGAGAGGGCAATCAAATCTCCTGCTTTATACTGTGTAAGAGCAAGGCTCAGCTGTGAATAGAGCTTTACACTTCTGAAACTTCAATCAGCAGAACCTACTCTTAAGCATCAGGTTAAGGTCACTACAATTACAAAGATATAAAAAAATACTGGTCCTCTTCTGGGGAAAAAAAAATCTTTTATTTTCCTCCTCACTTGCTTATTCTTTATCCTTTAAAACTGACTGCATTTAAACCACAATATTTTGCATATTTTTTTCAAAATTTAATATGTCTCCTATATTTTCTGTTGTTTGAACAATCAGTTTTAAGGCAATCAAGGCATCTGTGAGCTGAAGCACAGCCTGCAACTCTGCATATTAGAGCACCTCTGCTATTCTTACTGAAAGGTTCATACACAGTCTTACTCTAAATATGATATTTTTCACAAATCTCTTATGCTGGCAAATTTCAGTTGTATTTGAGAAAAGTTGGTAAACAGGTGAAGACCATGTCAAATCAGAATGAGGGTTTTCTTTGATAACTCTAGTTTCAAAGGAGGGATTTGGGAAGATACAAGGAACAGAAGGAATCAAAGGTATAAATTATAAATATTAAATTGTTTGGAATGCAGGGTATTTCTTTGCTGCTTCTATTTTCCCCTGTCTACATTCCTTAAGGAGCATGCATAAAGGTTGAAGCTGCAGACTGCTCTATATCCCAGGCCAAAATTCTCAGCAAGGACATCCCATCTACTTCAGGCTATAAATAAATTAATTTCTTGATTCAAAAAGAGACATCATAAAGGGAACCCCATCCCTCCCTACAAACCCAAAACCCATCTTTTCACAACAGTCACTACTCTACTTATTTTAGTCCAGTTCATTGCTATTCATACCCATCCTTTTTCTATAAATATTTGTCTTACATTTGTCAAGACTTATATTTAAAAAATGAAATTCTATTTGGGGTTTTACAGTATGGGATGCTATTACATATACATTATCCTTATGTGCACGATTGGGGAGAATAGATGATTTGTGAAGTTATCTATTATGGGGAATAATCAAGATTAATGAGCCCTATGGCACTTGCTGAATGCCTCCAGAGATTTATTACTCAGGTTGTTCGTTTTTCTTGTTATGTTGGTGCTGTCAAGAGTCCTATAACAAATGCAAACACAGACGTGTATTAATTGCAAATGTGAAACAAGGCTACTGTGATGTTGCTAAATACTCACAGCTCTTCTGTTTGCTGGCTGTAGGATTTCTTATCTGCCAGGTTTCTGACTAGCTTTCCATTATGGTATAAAATGCAATATTTTTAAACAACTAAAAAGATTAAGTGGGAGGGGATTAAAGAGGAGAGGGAATTCTGTTTCCATCTTGCACTTAGTAATGCAAACTTTGGGCAGAACTGATTGACAGAGGCCCAGCCTTTTCCTGAAAGGCTCTGCAGAAAACTCTGGAAGACCTGATCTTATCATAGGTACTTTTCAATACAAGACTCTTCAAACTCAAGTTATTGTGGCACAAAATAACTTCCTTGAGAAGCACGTGAGCTCTGTCCAAAGATGCTGTTACAACATGCATCTATCAAGATGTTAATGCTGCTTTCTTCTGCTGACGTTCCTGTTTCTCCATGGAGGTGTCAGCTGCCAGAAAACTCCCTTGTATCAACAGGAAGACCACTGTGACCCCTGAGCCTATTAAGATATTTAGTAAAAGCTCAGTGTGTCCCAGGAAATTTCAGAAGATGCACTTCCCTGAATATAAAAATGCTCAAGAATTGCTCCTTGTTTATTTTAAACAATCTTTTTCCTGTACTGTATCTCCTCATCAATGCTATGATGAGGAGATACAGTAGGATACTCATCAGGAGTTGCCATGCTTAACAGACCCCTTCCATCCTGAATGGAGAAAATTAGAATATTTTAAAAAATAAATTTAGAAAAGAAAGGCCATTGTAAAAAAACCCCAAAAAACCACAACCAAACAACAACAAAAAAAACCATAATAAAAGAGAAGGATCAACTTTACCTTAAACATTCCCAGCAAAGCATTTAAGTTCAGGCAACACAGCACAGACTTAAATGAATGACAAAGCAGCTCATGAATGCTGAGGAAGTAACAGCAGGTGTATCCCAGTGTCACAACATCCGTAGCTTTACTCCCAGAGGAAGCAGTCGCTCTGCCACATTTCTTCTTCATTAACACGGATGTGGACAGACACCTTATCCCTTCCACCTCCTCCCACTGGATTTACACAAGGGCCAGTTCCCAACTGCAGAAATTCACAGGTCTCTCCTGTGCTCTCTGGTGTGAGTTCAAAGCAGAAGGTGTAGAATTTTCATGTTCATGCATTCATATATAAAAACACGTTTCTACCTCCCAGGCAGATGTTTTTCTTATTCACCCCGCTGGCATCAACACAGAATGTGTGGGATGATGCTAATAACTCAGCACTATTAATGTACAGGAGGATAAAATAATGTAGCAGCAAACAGTGATATCATGAAAATATATCTAGTTCTCTCTCAAAGTAGCCCAGTATATGAGGACCTAAAAAAACCTGCCAAATTCTTCCTTAGTGGAAAAGAAATTCAACAAAATCTGTTTAAAATAAAAGTGTAGGTGCTACTTCAGGTTTGCAAGCCACCATGCTTCAGTTTGAAAACATCTGGGAGAGGCTACAGGAAGAAAAGAATAACATCTTTGAACACTCACTGTTATTTTATTTATTGTCACTTACACATTTTCTCTGGGTTTTGTAGAATCAAGCTAGTAGGCTTGGTCAACATTCATTTTGGTGTAGTAAAGCTGTTCACATGTTTTTACACAGCTTGTGCTGTAATTTAAATAGCTGTTAAAAATTATTTAGTCCTCTTTTTTAGTAATATCTTAAGTTAAAATGTATCATAGTCTAGCTACTAAGCATTGCTCCAGGAAGAGAAGCCCTCTGTCTATCCCTTGGAGAATAATTTGCCATAAAATCTCAAATCCTCCTCTTTCTGTACTCCCTACTCCTTACTTTCATGACCCTCCAGATTCAGAAGGCAAATGCTGTTGCTGAAGAGGTTTTTATGCTTTTGTGAAACCTGCAGAGGTGCTTTGGATGTGGCACAAGATGCATTAGCAGTAGAAACAAATACCTAAAAATAAGAAGTGTAGAAAATCCTTTGGGAGGACTGGAAAGGATATTCTTTCCATTAAAGCACTAGTTTTAATTCAGATCAGAAGCAAAATATAGCAGAAATTTGTTTAATTTAGGTCTGAATTTGATACCTGAGTAATTTGCCATGCTGGGGACCAGGGTCTTTTAAGATTTAGAAATACAAATCAGAGAGTCAGCCCTAATTTGTATTCTGTTTTCATTTATCTTTTAAGATTATGAAAAAAATGCAAAAGCCTAGTGATATACAACAAGGAAATAGTAGCATAGTCCCACATTATTTTTTTTTTAAATTAGCTGAAATAGATGTGCATTTATTGGCAATTAAAAACAAGCAAAACAAAAACCAAAATAACCAAACAACAAGCAAATCCCATGTTATTAAATAGCTCAAGAATACCAGTGCAGCTCTTTGCCTTTGGGTGCTCCTCTGTCTTAGTGAAACAAGTTTTTGTGTACTTGCTCCCTAGACTGATAGGTACTGTCTGAACAGCAATTTTCCCATCTCCTTAAGTGTTAACCATTTGCAGCAGTAATTTGTATAACTTCAGGCAGTAAGTTAACATAAGACAGCTCTTGCAGAGAAAATTCAGAAATATGCAAAAATGGAGACATCAATTCCTGCTTTCGTGCACGCAGTGTTAGCAATCCAGGGGAAAACCCGTTCTATCTGCTTGGAAAACCAGGAGCAGAACAAGGCTCGCTGCATGTAGCAGCAGGCTGCCAGTGGGCTGTGGATGCCCAAAGGACAGTGGCAGGCAGACTCTGTCATTAGCCAGGCAAGATTTGAGTCAAAGATGAGAAGAAGGGACGGAATCATTCCTTAAATTCACACACATTGCCAACTGGCAGAAGTGAGATCGCTTCTCTTTAAAGCATCTTCTTTCAAAGACTTCTCAAAGTGTGAACAGCTCCAGACCATTCTTCACTGATAAGTTATGGGAATATCTACCAATTTGAGATCTTGTCCTTGTCTTCTCCATACCCTCCCATAAATACCTGGAGGTTCCTCTGAAGACCTTTCTCCAGGCTGAACAAGACCAGGTCCCTTGCATGGCGCGACAGGAAGACAAGAAGCAACATACTCAAGTTAAAAGGAGAGCATCCTATTGAATAGAAGTAAAAATATTTTCCCCATGAGGACAGCCAGCCTTTGGAACAGGCTGCCCAAAGAAACCATGCAGTCTCCATCTGGGGAGGTTTTTAAGACACAGGTGTATCACACGCTGAGAAACATGGTCTGATTTCACAGCTGACCCAGCTCTGAGCAGGAGGTTGGACTGGAGATCTCCTGAGGGACCTTCAAACCTCAGCTACCACATGATCCTACTACTACCACCAACAGCAGGAGCAATACATTATGAAAATGAGAAGTGACAAGAGAAAGCCATCAGATGATGGGGGGATGAAACCAAAATATAAGAGAGTATGGAACAAGTGCACTCTTATTCCAGGGGCAGCATAACCACATCTTGTGCACCCCAGCAGCAACTTGGTCTTATGTGACAGGACAGAAAGATGAAAGTTTTTTAATGTCAGTAAATGATATGGTACTTACTAGCAAAGAACAACTGTCTTGCAGAGGCTAAAGATCACCACATCATCTCAGATTTAATTAAAAAAATCTGTCCCATTTTGCTACAAATGGAAATTCTTAGAAATTAGGGATTGAGATTTTTTGTTTTCTGAAAATGCCATACTAGATCTAGGAATGAGTGATGGATATTTTACAGTGCCTGATAACCTAGGTATCCTAAGAAGATACAAGATTTCTCTGCACCTAGGAACAGAGGAGAAGCCTCAAGGTAGGTTACATCAAATTGCAAACTCAGCTCATACTTTAAATATGGTAAAGTTATTCTGGAAAAGCTGATATTACATATGCATGACAAAACCATAAAAGAGCAAACTAAAACAAGGTAACATACATATGAAGGGAAAAGTTCTTCCACAGTAGCACCCTCCATTCTTTTAAGATACACAATTAAATATGCAGTTATAAAAGTAGGAGTCATTCTGAACATCACATCACAGTAGTTGAAACTACAGAAATCTTTTAGCAGCCCCCAAGGAAGTGCAGTTAGAGTAATTTCATATTCAGTGTAGCATCTGTGAACACCAATGAGGTCAAATTTTTGCAGACCCTTTAGTTCTGCTTCCACAGGAGAAGCTACTGCAGGCAGAGAAAGGAAAACCCCATGAGTGAATGCTAAATGTGTGCTTTGGAACCACTTCCCGTTCAAATGACTTGTGAGACAGACACTAAATTATAAACCAGCCTGAGACAATATATTCTGACTTGTAGCTGTTGGCCAGTTTGATTCCCAACTTCAACTCCACATTTTAAACCCCTTAAAAAGCAGATAAGCTGGCCAGACACCACCAGAGTGTCTTTACTCGGATGTGCTTCAAAGTCCGGGGACCACCAGTGGATATCTCAAACTTATGAATCATCTCCAAGCTACATAAGTCAGAGTAAAAAAGAAATATTTTTTTACATCCTCAATGAGGTTTTCTCAAAACCTAATCACTGTGTTGCTCCCAATCATTTTAACTATGTCAGTGCTTTGAATTCAAACCCTATGATGGGGTCACACTGCTGGCAAGACAGACCAAGGAAAACATGAACCGTGTGGCACTGGGAGTGCAAAAGGCTCAGACATGCCAGAAGGGAGCTTTGTGTGATTACAGAAAAAGGCAAATGGATGACAAGAAGATGTGGGTTATTCAGCCAGGTTTCATTTCAAGAACAAGCCTGGAAATTCAGAAATTTTACAGCATTTGTTATAATGTTTCTAAGAACATTTCTGCAGGCTGCCTGACTGCTGTCTCTTACTCTTGAACAGTGCATAATAAAGCCATATTTAATATATATGTATTTTTCAATTGAGAAGTTGATGCAATTATCAGAAGTGAGTAACTAAAAATAAAAAATAGCAAGCCAGCAGATGCAGAAAGACTTTGCACAGAGCCCTGACTGCTTGCAAGTATTCAAATCATAAACACAAGGTCTCTTCACCTTTGCTGTGCACATTAAAATGGATATTTCCAAGACAGAATGAAAATATTTAACTCCTTTCCCGAGACACCTAACTACACTGCCTAAAAGCACCGCTGCACAAAGAAATAAAGCTTATAAGTCATCTAATGCTAATTTATTTTTCAGTGCTGTGCTTTTCATTCTGTGTATGTCCACACCTGTGCTGTACTTTCAGACTGTGTATTGCAGTTTTCAGAGCAAGCACCACCCTGATTAGAATATACCACCTTGTCTTTTAACTGTGCATTCTTTCTCCAGGCATTCTGAAGGCAGAAGCAGTAAGGATCACGATTCCACTGCAAGACACAACCCATGCTTCACATAGGAAAATTAAGGCACTAATGCTCAGATGGGTTTCACTGAGCTGCAGAAGCCTCAGTAAATACCACATTAGTATCCCAGACACTTCCCCTTCTTTCTACAGTCAATAACAAGAAACAAGGGGACCAGACATCCCTGCCAAAGATTTTTAGGTAAATCGACTTCTCTTTCAGGTTCTGTGAGGTGTGGAGAAGTATTAACTCTGTTTTACATACTTTCTGCACAGAAATGCCTCTAGGGAGAGGGGTAGCATCAACCAGACACTTCTTCAACCTACCTAAACATCTGACTTAGCCCCTGCAGGACTTTCCTCACTGCCATGCAGTAGGACAAAAAAAGTTTTAAATCTTAAACACACCCTATTAGAGAAAAAGTGCTAGGTCACCAGAAGATAAAGGAATAATAGCAGGACTGAACTCCCAGACTCCACTTTCAAATGCCAGATCATGTATTTTTTAAATCCTCTTTAGCTTCTATATTCATCTTCATGCCAAATGGTACAGTCTGACTGACATTGACCTTTCATGTATAGGAAGCTACACAGAGAGAAATGATATGGTCATTAAATTCCTAGTTTCTAAAATTTTGGGCAGAATTAAGATTCAATATGAAGTCAGTTAAATAAGATTGTCAAATAGAATTAAAAACTGACTAATATATATTAAATATCTGGCCTTTTCTTCAACTTCCCCCCCCCCCCCCAAGTTTTCTCATCTATTCTTGGCCATTAGAAAAAGTAGTAAACATAATTCACTTTTTTCTCAGCAAAACCTATGTTTTCTGTCACAATGTGAACAAAGGACATTTTTTTTTTCATTCAGTGGTTTGATGGACTAAAGAAGAAAATGTCTTAGAAAATGTCTGCCTCTGCCTCTTCCTCTGATGGAGGAAAAAATTGTGGACAATCCAAAGAGAAAGAATATAGTGAAAGTGCTGGAGAGTGTTTGAATGGGAGCAAGAGCTTTAAGCCTAGTGCACAGGTCAGTCAGCACTCTCAGAACTTAAGAAAAGTATTTTGAGAGAGGTGAAATAATGGTAAAATGATTCTGTGCCAGGCACTATCTGTTTCATTAGAAAAAGAGATGAAAAAATGTTTTGATCAAAGTTGTTTCGTCTTTCTATGCTTGCTAGAACCACCAAAACACAGAAGTGGATGTAGCCCCAGATTGCAGCACTACAAAACTGGCTGGAGGCATCAGTAAATTTGGATGATTTGAGGTGCTTTTGTGTTATTTTGTTTTTCTGCCTTTAAGTATCAAATAGTACCTACACCCACAGACTGTGTTCAGTTTGAATACAATTCTGCTAAATCTCCTGGAGTGTAAAACATTTGGATCTTACATGTCTTAAAAGTACCCCAAACCATGCAAAATCCCCCCATAAACAACAATTACATAATTCACAGAGGATACTTGGGCCTTTTACTACTGCCCATAAGTAAACTGAGGCACAGACACAAAAAAAGGTCTCCCTAAAGGCTTGTGAGCTCTGCAGGTGGAGCTGCAGCTACAACTCAACAGGGACTTCTCTCCTGTTCCTTACCCTGCAGGCTTCACCTTATAGGCTGTTTCCCAAAAAGCAACCCTCCAAAGCACAAATTTTCATAGCTTTAAATAAATTTTAGGCCTGGAAACAACAACTGAGGCAAAAGGTAGATGTTCAGCCTCCATACTGAGCATCCACTGAAGCAATGACAGGAGTGTCTGGGTGTGGGGCCATGAGAGATGCAGACCTGGGATGCAGCATCCACCAGAGTGGAACAGCCCCAGACTGGTGGAGATGCTGGGCCTGGTTTCAGTGCTGCACAAGGAATGGTTATCATGCAACATAATCACAGAATGGTTTGGGTTGGAAGGAACCTTAAAATTAATCTTGTTCCAAACCCCCTGCCATGGGCAGGGACACCTTCCACGAGATTCAGGCTCCTCCAAGCCTGGTCTAACCTGGCCTTGAACACTTCCAGTGATGGGGAATCTACAACTTCACTGGGCAACCTGTTCCTGTGTCTCACTGCCCTTACAGGAAAGGATTTCTTCCTAATAGCTAATATAAACCTATCCTCTTGGAGCTTAAAGCTATTTCCCTTTTTCATATCAGTACATGTCCCTGTCACAGCCCCTCCCCAGCTCTTTCTAGACCCCCTTTAGGTACTGGAAGGTGCAATTAGGTCTTCTCAGAGCTTTCTCTCCTCAGGATGAAAAGGCCCCAACTCTCAGCCTTTCCTCATAGAGGTGTTCCAATCCTCTAATCATCTTGGTAGTGCTCCTCTGCAATCACTCCAAGAGGTCTCAGTACCATGATCCTTCCCCTCATCCCATCCTTTAAACACATGTAGTTCCATTTATTTACCACTCCAAACCCTGTGATTTAATTCCTTTTTGCCAATGCTGCCCCAGCACAACAGGATCTTGATCCCTTGTTCGAGCCCAAGAGCTGTCACAAAACAACAGTTTTAATCTGTTTTATCCAGTCCTAGTAAATGAAGTTTTAGCAGGTATTTTTTGCCTGCTCTGCCAACTAGATACTTCATAAAGTGAAACAGAATCTCTGCTTCCTTCAGGGCACCTGCTTTCAATTACAGGAAACATAAGGCACCTTCAGATTTTTCAGCTTTCAACATCTGTGCTTTGCAGGTACGATTTGTTGCATTCAAATTACTGCTAAAGCTGCAGAATGCTGTTGAGCTTCCAGGGACATGCTTGAGAAACACTGGAGATGGACAGAAAGTAATGGTTATTTGCAATTGCTTTTTAATGACTGATTAATGCCTGTTCTGAACCAAATCCTTTAAATTGTTTAGGAATCTCACCTTGTTCCTCTTGGAAAGTCCATTCAGCCTCAGCTTGATTAGAAACATCACCTCTACCTTGCAGCAGATGAACACACTGGCATTGCTATCCAGCCAAATACAGTCTCACACCTTACTCCAAAAGATAACACTATAAATAATACCTCTAAAAGGGAAATCAGCTTGTTGTATCAGTCAGGCACAGCTGGTCACCACACTGGGATGCGACAGTGACAGCTACAGGTTTAATTCTGCACTAGGTTAAATCTGTCAGTCAGGGACACACACATGCACACAGATTTATACACTCATACCTCTTCCAAACAGGAGTGGTGCATACAAACCAAACCAGCTCATCTGAGCAACCCCTCAGGACTTCTCCAGGCTGGTGCAGTATGACATTAACCTGAGTGTCTGTGCCTAGACACATCCAGGTGCACTGATGGAAAGAATCTTAGATTACCCACCACCACGGTGCTCCCTGCTCCTGCTGCCAGCCCAGCTTGCTGGCTCCTTATTTCAGGTATTATCACATCATAGCCAGTGCTTGCCAAATCACACAAGCTAAAATAGAACTTCATTACTGCTTCTGCTGGGTCTAGCTGAGGAAAAACTTGCTGGTTCTATGGAACCCCAGCCAGCAGCCCCAAGGTCTAACCAGGAGGCAGAAGGAGGGAAGGAGAAGCAGCAGAGTGAATGATGAACACTACAGTTACAAGGAAAAAAACAGGGGGGAGCATTTTCTATCTAGACCTGAAGGAACAGATTTTCATGGATGGATGGATGACAGATCTGTGGCAGAGCAGGACTCATGGGAATACAGTGTGGAATACACTCTCCAGGATCAAATCCAGTTGCTTTGCTTTATACTAAAGGCTACTGGAGTATTTAGGTATTTTACACTCTTTATTATTATGTTTGTATTCTTTTATGATTTATAACTATATGATTTCATATTTATTTACAAGGATCATCTTTCTGCTTAAGGTGAATGTAGATATGTGGTAAGCACATAGATCCAGTGGAATTTCACTGAGCTTAAATCACAGGAGATTACTATGGAGGTAACTGTGATGAAGGAGTGCCCCTCCTTCCTCTCTTCACTTTGTAAGTAGCTGATAGAGCTGTGTATGTGAGAGAAATTAGGAACAGAGAAGAAATCAATTATTATGCTTAGAACAATAATATCTTAAGAGGATGATTTTAGACTTCAAAAAACTTAGAAAAGGAAACTAGAAAACAATTTGGGTTTAGTTAATGTGCAGCAAATCTCCCGAATTAATGCACACCAAACTTTCCAGTCCGTAAGTCTTTTCTCTTAGATCAGCTACTTTTGTGTAAGTTTGTGCCACAATAATGAGCAGAACATTGTGGCATCTACTAGTTTGTTTTATACCTTTTAACTGTGATTTCTGTTTCCTCCAGTTCTACTTCAGGAGATTGAAGCAAGTAGGATGGGATCCAAGTTCATCTCTGCATTCCAGGCAGGCTACACCTCCTACATTTGGTTCAGGACGTTTTCTAATTTAATTATGTTTGCACTTGGATGTAAGTTAAGTTACAGCTCAGCCATTAACTGTGCTCTGCCGTGGCATCCACCCTCTATATTTGACTTCACTAACTGCCTAATGTTTTGCAGTGAGCTTCTGATAAGTATGTGTTTGCAGATTTTCATGACAGACTAATAACACCAAAGGAGGCTCCAGGAACGCTTTAAATAAATATTATGTGTATATTTTCTCAACAGTCTCTGCCTACCAGCACCTTTGGAGCTACATAATCTTATCTAGAGTACGTTTGCATTCTGTTTGCACTAACCAATGTGGTCCATTGCTACTGAGCAAACTGTTATTTGATTAAAACATTATGCACAGCGTAGTTCCAGGACAGACAATCATGTGGTTCTGAAGAGGCAGCAGTTTCTATTTCTGTCTTGCAAAATTCTGCTTGCAACCATTAGGTATTTCTTCATTAATCATAATGAATAATGAGTAGATGAAGGCCTTTACCTGGGCCAGAACTTCTTAAGGTATTTTGAGAAACTATGTTTCCTGCCTTTGTCTTTTCCCTTTTCTACTGTTATTCCCTATCTAGGCCTAGGATGGATGCCTGGAATGTAGGTCCAGCTGTAAATGACTGGAATTTGCAACATCTTCAGAGCAGGAATCTTCCCTGACTATGTCAGGAGATGACAGAACATCAATTCAGGGAAGATTCTTGAGCTTGGTGGAGAGCAGATGTTAGGCATCTTAACTTTTTCTGGTAATTTATTATATTGTCATCTTTTCAGCTGCAATCAGCAGATGGTTTAACAGTTTGGAGTGGTAGCCAAACTGAAAAGAATTGAGTAGTGCCACTGAGCGCATTAGACAGACAAGACCTGATTAGGGCATTATCTTCTCATTCGAAATATGAAAATTGAATCCCACACTTGGCCATTTGGACATGTCTCATTTGATGTATAACAACAGTCCAGTCTAAATTATAGCAGTCACCTATATATTCCATATATGAAATAAATTCAAGCTAAGCTAGTTACTAGTAACAGCTGTGAAAGCACAGGCTCTGAAACTCATCTGCTGCAGACAAATCTCTAATCTCCTTGGCTCAGATTTATTAAATTTATGTGTGTGGGATTTCCTGTTTAGTCCGTGAAGAGAAATAATCATTTTAGAGGGCAATTCAGACTTCAGGTGGACTAAAATGGAGGTAGAAATGTTTTTCCATTGACTATAGAGGCATCCTAAGCCAACTGTAGATACTCTATCTGTGAAGGAGGATAACAGCTTTGTTACAGCAATATCATGAAGATGAATAGAATACATATGGCTTAGAATAATGACAGCAATTATCTACCTCAGATAAAATTTCTTGTTTTCTCTTCTACTTGCCTGCTAATACTGCACCAACATACACCTGCTCTGTAAAGGCAAAGTACCCCCTTTCTATTTCAACAGTTTAAGGTGTTGCTACAAACCCAAGACCAGAAAGGACATCTTGTGTCACCTAGCCACTAAGGGTTCACCCAAAGAGTGATCTCATTCATGTCCTGTAGCCCAGTGATACCACTAATAGGACACAGACTTTGTGCTGAGCCTGCACATCCTCAGCCCCAGGCATGTCAGTCTTGCCTACACTTGTATTGCCCAACTTGGAGCTTCATTTTAGCTCTTTAGCTGCAGCAGCAATTTTCTTAATGGCCAGGTGGCTATTGCCTAATATATTTTGCTTGTCTTTGCATAATGATGTGGTTTATGTGCACTTTTTATACAGACAGCAGTAACTCACTGCACAGGATGAAATATTTATGATCCCAAGGTAACGATAGAGTGTAGAGGAACACAGACCTGGTATCAAAATGGAGAATTCTGAGGAGGCTACACAAGGTACAGTGCAGAGGAGTGGAGGCACAAACAGATATTAAGACAGGGCACAGCCTGACACTCAAGACCCCAGGGCTAGAAAAATTCACCTACAGCTGCCTAACAAAATGCAAATCTGTGGTTTTAGGGTAAGACAGATAAAGTACCAAGATATGTAAGATATCACATACATATTGAATGGGTGGTGTTGCAATCCAAGGGAGGATGAGCAAGATGTTAGAAAATATTAAAAATAAAAAAACCCAAACCAAACCATTAAAACAGCCAGAAGAAGAACCCAGAATGAGGATTAGGAAACCATCAACATCATGCTCATAAAGGCAAAAAGGAAGAAGAAATCCCCATTATCAAGGTACCCCTCCCAGTGATGCCCTTTGTATCTGACTACTTGCCCTCACCATTTCTCAGCTCCAAAAATTAAAACTCTTTGAGTAAGGATGAGCAAAACATCTTGGAAAGAAATAGACACTCAGAAATGTCTATATCTATCTTAAATGTGTTATTGAAGATTTCCTCCCTCATAACAATGTTCCTTCTTTTCTCTTAATAAGTAGATCTGGATTAATATTAATAATAATAACAATCTTTGATGAGACCATTAAGATTTCAATTACACTAACAAAAAATCTTTCCCTCTTACACAGGGAGCACATTTCACTTGCCTATAAGAAGATTTTGAATCTGAAAATATTCAATATTAAAGCCAGCCTGATGCCTTCATTCCTCTTCCAAGACAGCCAGACCAGAAACTCATAACTCTGATCAAGTAAAGAAAAAAAGCAAAAAACCTACTAATTTTTTTAGCATGAATGTGACCATTTTCTATCCATTACTGCCTTGTTCTCCACTATAGATATTCACTCTTCCCATATGTACTTGCTCAGTGATCACACACCTGTTCGGCACTGCAGAGCCTAATCAAGACAAAATATTTCTAGCCTCAACTTGTAGGAGTCATGGCCTCTCACATATTTGTTTTTTTCACAGAGGAAATACCAGCACAGAAACAGAGCTTATTCAGGAAGTTTACAGTGAGACCTGATGTGACATTTAAGAAGAAAAGCACAGCCATGACAATTTTATGCTGATTTCAAACATTTGGGTTTGCTGCAGTAGTTGTTGAGTAGTAACAAAGCAAATTGCAAATACCATAACAATCATGATAATATGTTAATAGTTTTAATTGAAGTAATTTCTGCAGACAATAAGAATTATACCCTAATGTGTTAATTAATATGATTAAGACATGTTGTGAAAATGAGAATGTAAAATGATATCACATGGTATCTGGAAAGGCATGTACAGGGGCTGGCTTCTCCGAGCTCTCCTCAAGGTGAGATTTATGGGCATTAACACACAAGGCTTCAGCAAGGTAAACAGCTGTTTCGATTTTAGTTATAATGAACATTAACTCCACATCCCCATTTCTGCTTAATTAAACCTCTGTCTCTGCAACCGATCAAGAGCAAACAGCAAAGGTAACAGGCACTAATTGGGCCCTGTGCAATTTCAGCCTCAGCTTGGAGCCCAAGTGGTCTGTCTGAACCAAAAACTCCAACAAAATATAAGTTTCTTTGCTGCTTCTCTCTCCAGCATTCCCAACAATTTATTCACTTAAAGCCAGATAATGTGTATGCATAATAAAAAAAAAAAATTAAAAAAGGATCATATGAAAGCACTGCAAAATGTACTATGTGAAAGAATAAATTAAATGCCTTTTTACTGCTGTGCAGGTTGTCACTTCCTTATTATTTCTTATAGAATGTCAAGTAATAAAAAAAACCTTGAACCCCTAAGGAATTCAAAAAGAGACTCTCAGGAAACCTCCAGCTGGACATCTGACAGCCAGCTCCTGGGCATCTTTATTAATCTTCACCCTCTCCAAGAGAGGATCACCACTGTGTCAGCACAGAGTTAACCACAGAACCATGGAAGAGACAGAGAAGGAGGCAGCAAGCAACCTGCTCTTTAAAAACCACATAAAACCCCCATGAGATGCATCTACGAAAAGAGAAACCCTGGCGCTGTGTCCCAAATGTGTTTTGAAGAGCCCACAGCCTCCCTGTACAAAATGTCCCCCCATCCTCCTTGCAACACGAATCAGTCAGCCCCAAAGCAGCTCCATCTGAGAGAAACTGGACATGACGGAGCACAGACTGCTCCTACCACACTTACTGAGGGAAAAAATAAAAATAGAAGGACTTACACGCCAGAGGACACCAGATAATTTTACACTATTCTGTTAATGAATCTTTAAGACAAGATAGAATAAGAAAATGGTTAAAATACCTCACAGCCCCTCAGATGTGGAAGTGACAGCTGCAGCCTTTCTTCAAGTGCCTCACTTCATGAGCATGCTCCTCAAGGTTTCTCTCCGACCTACAACCTTTATCTGAGCTTCCTTTGTGGCTTAGCAATACAAGAACTGTCGCTCAGTCGTTACGCTGAAACCGCTCGCTCCCTGGTTAACTTTTTTTTCCCCTCACCACTGAAAGCTGCAAGTTCACAAATGTAGTAGACAAAAGCTAAGGAAAACACCCTGTGGTTCTCTACAAAAGCACAATAACCTTTAATACAAAAATGCATTTTAACTTGCGGCACACTAATAGGCAGTTGGGATTTACATGCACAGCGAGGTTCATCTTCAAAAAGCACCATTTTGTAGCTCTCTGAAGGAAGTGGCAAATACTGTGCACTCTCTCGCCCCTTCATGGGAGGCTGGCTACCAATGCCCTGAACTGAGAGCAGACCTTAAGCATAAATCACTTAATTACTCATTTTATTTGATACCCAAGTACCTCATGCTAATAAAGTTAAGCATTCAAGAATTACAATGTGACAAACTATACGCCCATCTCATAAAAAAAATATTACCGAAACAGAGCCAGGTCTGAAAGGCTCTCGACAATGTACGGTGTAGGGCTAATTTTAGATGATTCCTCAATCACTGGACAGTTTGCAGTGTACACAGCCAAGCCAGCTCAATCAACTGGCTTCTATCTCCATGACTCCAGGTCACATTATCTCATGAATGAACTGTTATGTAGGTCAGTCAAGAGTCATCTAATTGGATGCATGGTTCAGCTTTGGCATTTATGCTCTAGATATCAAAGCTGTAGACAACTGGGTAAGTCGAAAGAAAATATGAAGGAAGGGGCTGTGATAATTAGGTTTTGTTTCAGACAACAGGCATGAGAACAGATGCTGGCAGAAACTTGTATTTAGCCATTTTCATTCTAAGTGGACATAATGCAGGTGGAAAGTGCAGGAGCAACAGGCTCAGTAGCGAGGAGCTTTGCTGGGTCACAGGTTGGAATTTAGTCACAAATTAAGCTCTGTCCCTCAGCTTGGCTGGGAGGTACATTGGTCTCTGCTGAGGCATGTGTCAAATACGTGTCTGCTTACTTGCAGTAACTGATACCGCCGAGTCTCCTCGCAGAGGCCCAGAGCGGTCATCAGGAAGGAATATTTTTGGTTGTTCCCAAATCAAGGTGGATTCTAGACAACAACAGGACTGAAAGTTTCCATTCTCCATCGCCAATCTGAGTCACGCTAGTACTTAAATGTTTTAAAGAGCAAGGTCTTTGGGTAGACTTCCCAGCATGGCTCATGAACTGTTTATTTAGCTTTGCAAGCAGAAAGCTAACATAAAATACACTAGAGTAGTAATCTTGGTAATATTTGTGTAAAATGAAGAATATCAGACTGGAAATGCATGATGAAACTAAAGTGAAAGAGTTCTTGCTTTACAGAAATGCTTGACAGACATTTCTTTTCACTTCCCCTTCAATCCAAGCTATTCTAATTTAGATGCAAAAACAAAATTGCAACTGATTAAAATTGGGTTGGCGGTAGTTCCCGTATGAGGAAACACACAGCTCACAATCAGATAAAAGCCAAGCTGTCTAAATGCAGCCCTGCCTGTACTTCATAGCAGTGATCCAGCAGCTATTTACTAGTTATTTGTGTATTTTCATTTTTCAGAAACAGCTCACAAAGGATTTTCTCCTCCTTTGTGCTCCCCCAACTTTAAAAATAATTTCTAGAGTACAAAGGGTTAAAACTACCGAAGTGAAAGCAAAATGCCCAAGGCCAAGTT
The DNA here is from genome assembly GCF_050655825.1 of Lonchura striata. Taxonomy (NCBI): domain Eukaryota; kingdom Metazoa; phylum Chordata; class Aves; order Passeriformes; family Estrildidae; genus Lonchura; species Lonchura striata. The sequence goes on from NC_140741.1 coordinate 70,897,452, forward strand.
TTACTACAGCCTGTGTACTTGGTTGCATTTTCATTCCTGTGTCCTGACAGCTGTTGTCTTCAAGTGTGCTTCGACATGCCCAGTGCTGTTCCAGCAGTCTTTTTGTTTACCTCAGAGCTTGCTTTTAAGAGCTTTAAATCCTTGATGCATGTAGGTTGTAGAAGGAGGAGGTAAGAGATGACACTTATTATATGGGAGATATCTTTTGCTTTCTTGTGCCCCCACTTGTTCAAAACAGGGATTTTTAAAGGGATTCCAAAGTATCTTAAAAAAAAATAGTAAAGTAACCTTCCATGTAGCCCATTGGAACCTCGTCCCTGTCTCCAAAAAAGCCTTTGCTCCAATGTTCTTATGTCCCAGCAACAACTGCTTTGCACTCACACAGTGGGACTCCTAGGAGGATGTGAAAGGAGGTACAAACATCTGTTAATTAAATCTCAATTTGCTCATGAGATGAGTAATACACAAATTTTACAAATGGGTATGTTGAAAAAAACAGCAGTGAATATAGCTGGCCAACTTGAGTACAAGATAGAAGGAAGGAGACCAAGTTTCCTTTTTCTGGCTACTATTCTTGCAAATAAAATAAAAATAAAATAAAGGCTATACAAGTGCACATGAGATGTTGTTGACTTCTACTTTGCAAAAGACAAAGTCAGAATAATTTTCCAGAAAACAAACACAGATATCCATACAAACAAAACCCCCCACAAACTAGTTATTCATGAATAAAATTGCATCAGGTCCAATTTGTAAAACAGAGTATTAATGTATTTTTAATGGCTGAACCAAGGGAAGGTCATTATACAAAGTTTTAATTCTAGTACATTAGTGCTGCATTTATACATTAGCAGTTAGTGTGATAATGTCAAATTCTCCACTTGTTGTAACATCATAAGAAATACAGGATATTTTATATTCTTTTGGACAAAAAAATAATCAGATATTATTAAGCTTTCCTTCTGCAGTCATTGGGAGATTGTTTATGCTGCTGTATCAATTTTACATGCAAGATGAAAACTATAATGGAAGGCCAACAGATGTGAAAAATGTAAATCTTTGATAAATTGCACAATCAACAAAGGCAGAGAGGGTTTTGCTGCTATTTTTCAGTTGTGGTTGCTGTTGGGTTTTTTGTTGTTGTTGTTGGTTTGGTTTTTTTTTGCAAATGAAATCATTTTAATGCTCCTTGACCTGTCAATGCCATTTTTAATGGAATGCAGGAAATAAATTAATAGCAGTGAAAAAAACAAAAGTGAATGTGAAAGTCAGCTTGAGGAAACAGCCTCCTCAGAAGAGATGTTTTCTGGATTCTTGAGAAGCCACATGCAAAGTTCTGACACTCAGCACTGTTACAACAGGCTGATACTGCTCAAGGCTAATTTTGGGTAGTCCAGGATCAAAATTTAATGTGTTAAGGCCAGTATGCAGACACTGTGTATATCCACCAAAGGCAAAGTAACCTCCCAGGATTAGCACTTACAGCACAGACTATTCCCCTGAAGATCACACCTAAATCTTCCTATACGTAGTTTCTAAATCAAGATGGCTGTGTATTATATTACAAAATTTTAGCTTCCCCCCTCCAGCCTGTCTTCCTCATTCACTTTCTATAGATTATCATTTGGCAACATGAAAATTTCCTGAAGGCAATTACCTGGCTGCAATTCAAGGTATTAATAAAAATTGCAGTTTCCTTTGGCAGGTGGCTGTGCTTGGGAGGGGTAAAGGCACAAACACCAGGCAGGTGAACCTGTGCAGGCTCTGCCACGGCCCTTGCTCTGCTTTTGACTTGCCTCTGGGTTCCTTTTTGCTCCATCTGGGGGCTGGTGGGGCCCTGTGATTCTCAGGAGGTACCTGCTGCCTCTTGGATTGATTTTTTTGCCCCAGAGCTCCGGCAGATGATCTGCTGTGTGGATGATGCCAGGCTCTGCACGGCTCGGCTGTTGGGAAGCCCTGGGGTGTGGTTGGAGCTCATCACCTCTGCAGGCACATGGCTGCAATTTTGCTAAACCACATCCTAATGAAAAAAGGGAAACTAGGTCACAGTCTTTGCTTTCGCTAGTAAGCGGGTGAGGGTTTTGTTCTTTTCCTGACATTTTGTCTTTCCTGCAACTCTGCCACCTTTTCTCAGGGGTTGGCCTGATTCACCACTGCAAACCATCCCACCTGAAGGCAGGTGTAGCCTTGCTGTAGTCAGACTAAGAATATTAGAGAATTTTGACCACTGTGCTCAGGGCAGCACGGAGCTGATTAGACCAGAAATCCTCAAACGTTTCTGAGTCATTGGTGGCAAAGATGCCACCAAAAATTGGACCAAAGCAATGTTGGATCACATCTGGGCTTCGTCATCTTCAGATGGCTGCATCTGTGGCCCTGGCTACCACTGATACCTATCTTTATTATTTTATTTTATTATGAAATGGCTTTTTCCCCCAACCCCCCTAAAAGCTATTAATGGAAACCACATAAGTTTTGATTAGTTTACATTATCTTTCCCATGATTTTCCTAACCCATTTCTTTACCCACACTGTTAAAAAACTGCCCTACCTTCTGTACACTAACTCTTTATAGTTGCTTTACCTTTAAAATACTTTATTTTCACACACTTTATTTTTTTGTTTGTTTGTTTTGGAAGCAGGTGTTTATAGACTTACAGACACAGTAACGTTGCATCAATGTTTTGAGAACTGATTGACTCTCTAGTCACTTTAAATGCATAGGTGAATGGAATATTTCAAAGATTTCTTCCTTTTTAACAGATATCCAGTGCTATCATCCCTTCTTGTAGGCATTGAACTCATGCCATTATCACTCTGAAAGAGATTATACTAATTCTCTTGTCTGAAAAAGTATGTAGGCTTATGCAAAATAAAGTAAAATTTATCACTAAAGAAGCAGCTGACATCTTCATGGGGCCCACTAACTATTAACTAAGCATGCAAATGGACAGCATATAATAAAAGACCTTATTTTGGGACAATTTATGCAATTATGAATATGTAAGTTGTATTTTCATGTTCTGGTTTGACGTCTGTTTACTGAAATATTGACAAGGACACATATTCTGACTGCAAGTCATGTTTTCCATGCATCCAAAAATACTCAGTACAAATCAAAATCTAAACTGGAAGGACACAACCAATTATATTGCATGGGAGCCTTGGGTTTCCCTTATAAAAATGGGCAAAGTAAGTTTTCAGTCTATGTGGCTTCAAAGAAAAAAAATTAAAATATGAAAGAAAGTTTCTAAGAGAAAGAAATATAAATAGTTAGACTTTTAAGTTCCTTTGTGTCACAGAAATCTATAAATGGTATTTCTCCATCAATTTAAAGACTTCTAAAGGCATGATATTATTTCCAATCACCTGAACTTAGCAGCATCTTCCCATTTTGCAAATTGTTTTAGCTCTCTCTAAGCTCTTTGATTGTTTTAATTTGCAGGGACACATGAATGGAAGCCTTCTTTTCTAAACACACTGCAAGCTCCATCCAACACAAAGATCAGTGCTAAAGCTGTTTTATGTCAAAGTCTGACAAGGAAGGTGTCCTGGTGGGACTGACTATGGAAGAATTGTGCCTATTTTAGTTTATTTAGCTTTTAAACACACAGCTTCACAGAAATGCAAAATTGCCCCCTGAATCCCCCCAGAAGGCAGCCTGAAGTGGCTGCAGCTGGGCTCCCAAGGCACTTGCAGGCAGATCAGGAACACATGCAGACAGCAGTATGTGCTACAGAATGGTGCACCTCACAGCTCCTATCTCCAGCACTCCAGCAGTGAGGTAACAAAGGTGATTAATATCATGGAAAGAAATCAGAAAGCAGGAGACTAAAAGGGAATATAATAGAATAAAATAAATAAAAAAAAACTCCAACCACATTTATCTCTCTAAGTTCCATCAAAACCCAACCTGCACAAACTCTCTCCTGGCTCCTTTTGCTGTGAAAGTTTTATGCCAGAGCTGTTTGTTGCACTGGGGGAAATGCAGCTGGAAAGGAGATAAGAAAGGCATGAAAATGGAAGGCCTTATGACAACCAAGCTTGGCTTTGTGTAAGGATCACGTTACACTGGATAAATCAAGTGTAATGGTATGTGATTGGGGCAGGTAAAGACAGGAGCACTAAGGAGTACAGCTGTGGTTTAATGCTTTCCTCAGCACGCTGGCAGCAGGGTTTCCTTATCAGCCCAGGCTCGCTGACTATCACAAACCTGAGCCAACCAGGAAAAATTTCCATTACAGAATATTTATAGGGCAAAAGGTTAAGTAATACTGAGAAGTGGGACTGAACTCGCTGCAGAACACAATGAGGTAAAGAGACCTGGAAAAGTTGAAAAGGCTGAATTTTGGTACAGAGCAAATGCTAGGAACAAGTTTATAGAAAAAATTCATCATTTGGGCTTAAAATTCAAACTGAAAGCAGGAGGTCACAAAAACTTATAGGAAAAAACCAGAATTTCTAGTGAAAAATGAGATTATTGAATATTCAACTTTGTCCAGAAGAACTAGGTTGTAAAAGGGCCTGAGACTGAGCACTGGTTACTTCCTGTATGAAGAGTGAAAAAAAAAAATCTTTTAAAAATGGTATTTTTAAGCCCTGAATTATTTTGGGAAGGGCAGAGATAATAATGGTGATTGTAGAGAATTGGTAATTCTTCTCCATATCTAACAACTTAGATATAAGACACAATGATCAACCAACATAAAAGGAAAAAATTCACACAATACTTGGGATTGGAAACGTTTTGGAAATTGGTAAATTGATTTTTAAGATTATTTGAAGCTTTTAAAAGCAGAACTTGAACACAAGTTCAAGTGCACTGAAGGCTATAAGATTTTCCAGTTTTTAGCCCAAGACTTTTGACAAGTTAATAAAGAAGGAGAAAATATCATATTTGGTTTTTTCATTAAGGTGTTTATGCACTTGAAATAAATACACAGCACATATCAAACTTCCTTTTCACTTGAGTGTCTCAATGTTTTTTTTTTTTAAGCCTATGATCTTGCAGTGAAATTAGTAAGCAGAAACTCATCATTAGATTTACCAAAAGATAAGTTTTAACTGATGAGACCCAGATGGGAAGCATTATGTTCATACTGTAGTTTGAATCTAAATGTTAAAAACAGGAAACCAACTGAAAATTCAGTTTGGTGGTGCTTTTAATGCCTTCTTGCTAAACTTAATAGTTTTGCATTGTGCAATAGGAATCACTGGTCAACAACTGCTGCACCTCTGCCTGAATTCTGACAGATGGAACAAAGTTCCAACAGCAGTATTGAAATTTCTGAATTTTCAAATAATTTACTTTAACATTGTCTCAAAGCTACTATAGAAAACTGAGAATTAGGTTCATGTGTGAGTGAAAAAAATCATAGAATTGTAATTGGATATAGCTGCACTTGTAGGTATCACGTAAAATTTGTATGAAAATAAAATACTTCTGTAAAGTTGTGGAAAGATAAGCTGTTTACAAGCTATTAGATGCCTCAGGTTTTGACACAACATTTGTCATTTTGCAGGGGTTCTGTGAGGCCTTCCCACCCCAGCAGCACAACAACATTCTCTTGTCCTTTTCACCCAGCTCTGCAGACCTTAAAGCTCAAAACAAGCACAGATAGCAAGGAAGGCACATGCTCATGGCTGCAAGCACCTGTGGCATGGTGCATTCTGTCTTCATGCTGGAACAAAGCTTCACATGTGAAAGTGAAGAACACAGCAGCACAAGACTCCTGTGAGTCACCACCACAACACCACTGTCCTTTCTTCTCCCCTAAAATATTTGGATTATTGGAAAAAAAAGCAGCTCCCAGTGTATTGCACCCCACAGACCTGCTCTTTAAGCTGATCCAACATACTTTGAATAAGGTTTTATGAAGGAAAATGCCCATGAGCTGAAACGTAAATCTTCCTGGAAGCATGCACCAGGTCTTTCCTTCGTCTGTCAAGATGTCAGGAAGGTTTTGTAAGATGGGATAATGCAGGTGTTTTCTAGTTCTTGATATTTTCCTGTTCCTTCAGCAGGATTTTGAAAAGACAGTGCCTTTTGCTAGCTGCAAGAGCAAGAAAGTCTCAGGACAATTCTTTAGGAAAGAGAAGGTTTGCCATTCACCAAAGACTCAGCAAGAGCAAGGCTGCCCCTCCCATTGCTGCCTCTCCCTGGACTCTCTCCACCCTGCATAATGCTCACACATAAAAGAGTAGAAAACTTCCATCTCTCCCATTGTACCATCTGCTTTCCCAAAAATCATGAAGCAAAGAAAAAGAACCTGAAAGCATGGAGATAAAAAATGAAAAGCAGCTGAAAGTATTTATTTCAAAACTTGAGTATTTAAAGCATCACTCATTTTGTCCCCTCCAGTTAATGAAGGGACAGGCAAGGTGAGATGCCTCTGCCAGAAGATGAAAACCTGGCAGGTCCCCTGGACTGTCCTTTCACCTGCAGGGCCAGAGACAACAGAGACAACCCTGAGTTCAGGGCCTGATTCAGCAGCTAATATTGCCTCATCTTAGCAAAAATATCCAACAACTGATGGACATGAACTTTTTCTGACATGCATCCCTCCCACAAACCAACCAGATGCCCACTATTCTCTCCAGTCATCTGCTCTGAGCAGCGAGCTTTTGTACAGGTCCAGTCTAATGCCTCACAAAGCAACAATTTTTAACACAAGAGCAAAGCTCTACACCAAATCTGGTCATTCTTAAGACTATTTCCTCCTACAACCAAACCAACTCATACACCCTCACGTGGCTACAATTTAAATGCTACTGCAAAGTTTGGCTGCCTCCACAGATCACCTACAACACTCATGGTAGCTGGTAAATAAGATTGGGCTGCACATGGCCCAACAACAAATCCAGAGATCCTGAGGAAGAACAGCAGGTGCAATGTGGAAAGCAGAAAAAAAAAAAGTAGCAAGTTTTATATTGAGGTTAAAATTTAAAATGTCTACTTCAGAGAGGCTGCATTAGGTTTATGCAGCACAGCAAGCACCTGATGTTAGTACACTGGCTTTTCAAGAACTTTATGTAAAACTAAATTATGTGATTCAATTTTAACTAAAAAAAAAACAACAAAAAAAAAAACAAAACAAAACCAAAAAAAAAACCCAAAACACCAAGCACAGAGCCACAAAGGGACACAGTCAACAAGCAAATAAAATATGCCTTGATGAGGTAAACACAGAATATAAAATAAAGCCACCAACCCAAAGAGGCCCAAAGAACTCTTATCTCAGTGGACCCAGACAGCAGCATCTGTCCCTGTCAGGAGCTATCAGGAAATCTGGCTCACCCTGGTCCCTACCTGGTGGCAGCAGAGCAGACACATGCATGGCATGGCAGACAAGAATTCAAGAAATCATACTCTATACCACTCACAGCAAACCTTCCAAAACATCCAACTCCTTCCCCATAGGAAACCAGAAGTATGACACTCACTTCTCTAATTTTTTTGTCCAATAATGAAGTTTAGCACTTCTGAGAAACACCCAGAATAATGTTGCTTCAGAAAGTGCAAGTAAATAACAAGCAGTATCTTCCAGCCCACAGGGTAATAAGTTACACCCAGAATCCTATTTAGCACTTTACATAATTCACAGTTTCTCTGGTTACATACTTTGTCAAATATGACATCCAGCTGGGAAAGTTGGTCCACTTTATTGTCATATGGCAGTTGCTTGCTTTATATCATCCAAATATCAATTAAAAAGAAAAAGCAGAACTGTAAGGCAGCTATCTTCATATTTTCATGTCACACTTGCATACATGTAGACAAATACTTGCTGTCATTCAAAGAGGAAAAATAACCCTGCCTGAAATGTAAACCAACTTTACACTGTTAGGCAGCAAGTGTAATTTCCAAAAACCTTGAAAATGAGAACAATGAACAGACATACTTAAATTCTGCATCATCTATTTTAATGGTGCAGTTTTTAAGATAGCAGAAATTAAATCATAATATGCTGTCAAATAACAGATCTAGCTCCCAGAAGTCAACATGCCAGCATTTTAGAAACACAGCATATGGATATAAAGTCTTTGTGGATACATATGCACTTAGCAAATATTAGAAAAATCACTCAGAATAAAAATGCAAACTTGCTGAAATTACTAGATGCCTTGTGTTATTAATTTCTAATTCTAATTGCTTGATTTAATTCATCAGCATTTATATATGCACCAGTACACTACTAAGGCAGTTACAATTAAAAAAATCCCATTCTTTTCCCCAGAAAAGTAATGGATTCTAACAGTTGTTTTATTGCAATGAGAGATATTACTCCTAACTCCAGGTTATAATCTAAGTGGATCCATTGATCACTTGCAAAAGGCAACAAAAAGAAAGTTTTGCTAGATGCTGATGGCAAGTAAAATCCTGACCAGATTGTCCATTAGTGCCAGTGGAAATCCATCCAGTATCCAAGCACTACACAAATATTTTGCCACTGGCTAAGTCAGAATCATGGCACATAAAAAGTAAAAAAATACCAGGAAAGGCCACATAATGAATGTACAACAAAACCATATTGCTTTATACGAATGCAGCAAATTCATTACAAAGGATTTTACCTCCCACAAAATAAAACAGGCATAAAAAAGAACAGAGGAAAAGATATGTATCTGAGGAGTTACCTGAGGTTTCTATACTATTTTTCATGCCTAGCTCTCACAGCAGGTTACAAGTGTAAACGGAATCATCTGTAACCTACAGATGGACGGAATAAGGTTAACTAGGGCAACAGAGAAAGTCAGCAACACATTCCACAGAAAAAACTGCCTCTAACATGCACTGCATTAACAAACAGCCTTTGGAAAAGTAAATTTTACACCCATGGGGGATAAAAAAGTTTAATTAATTAGTGGGGTGTGCCACTATCCATTTAATGCATGCAGATCCCTATGGTTTAAATCTGAAGTTACATATGTGTATTGTATACACACAGTGAGGCAGTTTAGAGGGGAAAAATGGAAATTAGATGAGGAAAAAAAATTGTGCTCCTTAACTCAAGCACTAAAATCACTACAAAAGAGTAACAGCTATGAAATATTTAAGAGTCAACATTAATATCATTAGACTTCAAAGGATATCACCTTCTCAGCGCCAGCTTCTTGCATTGATCATCTGCAGAATGAGCAGCTTCACATCAATTTGTTTGCAGAAGCTTCTTCCAAGTCACATCAGCCAGAAATGAAACACTGGAATCCTCTAAAAGCCATAAAATGTCCTTGCAGAGATCGGTTCTGCACCTTCTCAAGCCCACCCCTGTATTTCTCAGGAACTTTGTAAATAATTTAATGTTTCCATGGGGAGAATAGGAATGCTCTATAAGAACAAGAAGATATTAAATGCTAACAAGGAGATAAGAGGCTTTTGAACATGAAAAGTTATATATTTTCAAAGCATTTTTCCAGTTTTCACACAGTCTTTTCTTCATATGTAACTGCGGTGGGTAGAACAGCAGTAAACATTTAAACTGCATTGCATTATTGTGCATAATAAGAGCTTGACATTTTTATTTTCTCCAAGGAGAAGCACTGCCTATATGCTCTCTAGTGGATGAACAGGGTTTTTACAAGGTCCCTCCTTCCTCCTCCTTTAAATGTGATCATATATGAATTGAAAGGCTTTTATTCTGCCAGAATCCCCGTCCAAGGTTTTGTGTTTCTCTAGCAACAATGACACACTAACAACTGAAGCAGGGCAGAGAGCAGCTTCTCCCCCATCTCTCTACAGCATCAGGTGCCATCTGTGTCAGAGGAGTGGGAACACCACATAACTTTTGACCTGGACATTGTCAAGGACCAAGAGTAAATGGATTAATATAAAACTCTTTTAAGACATGTTTTGAAGTGTATGTGTGCCATGGGTATCCATACAGGAAGTCCTTCAGAGGCAATTCCAGAACTGCACAAGTAACTTCGTTCACCCAGAAATCAAATACCAAGTTACTGTGGTATGAATTCACCACGGAGTCCTTCCCATGCTCCCTGCCTTGCATCCCTTCTGTGCCTCACTTCTCCAGGGCTCACAAATCCCAGCTGGAAGGGAGGAGGCTGTTAACAAATTGTTTCCTAGAAAGAGTTTGTTTCTCACACTGAAAGCATGTTGGGGAGGGATGCAAGAAGGGACCCAAGTGTGACCTAAATAAAGACCATCACAGTTTCATGAAAAACGGCTCCCTCACACAAAATAGCCAGCAGTTGGGAAGTTCATATGATGATTCACTGCTGCAAAAATAGGTATCTGGGCTTTAACCATTTCTGGGTAAACTGAAGGCTTTCAGTAAACGGAAAGCTTTAGGTTTCAGGAGCAATGGCCTTTCATCAGTCTGTTAAAACAAGCTACCCTAAAGATTGTCAGAGTTTTCCTTTTCTAGCAGAGGAATTCTGCAAGAAACCCCCTCCCCTCCCAGACAGCAGGTGCATAGGCTGCAAGAGCCCATTTTCCTTTAGATTAGCTGTATGCCTCACCTCTTAAAAATTTATAAATCACTTAGCTTTCCAAGACCCAAATTCCCAATAGAGTAACTGGAATTACAGCCATGCTAGCAGTAAAAGAGGGGAGAGTTTGTTAGAGTTGGCATAATACAGTGACCAGTACTATAAATTACTTTTGGAAATGGCTGTTAATGCCCTTTCTGTGCAGGCTTGGGGGATACTGTTCTCTCTGCAGTCCACTTCTGTGGAAATTAAGAAATTTAAGTCATCTGAGTGAAGAATATAGGCTTCTGCTCATCTGAAAGCATTTTTTTCCACCTAGAGGGCATAATCACCAATTACATCTAGAGAATATAAATTTAATTATTTTTATTAGCTAATATGGTTTCTATCAGCAAGGAAAGAAAATGCATTCTCAGAACTGTGATCAGAAATTAGCATGTTCACAACAAACAGCTAATCCTTGCTAGAGGAGGCACTTCTTGGGACAGGTCCTTTGAGCTGGCTGATGAAGAGGCCCTGAAGGAGGCTTTGATGAACAGTGAAAAAAACAAAACTGCAACAACAAAGAAAACCCTGGAACCCTTCTTCATTCCTTCTCATCTCACCTTTTCTTTTCTTCCTGACTCTGATTTCTGAATTTTAAAAGTCTTCAAAAATATATTTTTATATTTTGTACATTCTGCACACTGAAAGCCATGTATCTCCCCCTTTTTGGCTTTTGAAGTCTGACATTTTTGTAGACTGCCTTACTCCGGGACTTCAATTTTGTTTTACTTTGAAAATATTCATTAAAACAGCACATTTTTAACATGCTTCCCTTTCTTGGTTTATACCCACATCCCTAGGTCTTTCCACAAGTCATCTTGCCCCATCTCCCAGTTGACTCCTTCTCTAATCAGTGGACAGAAACTGCCCCTCCAAGGCCATTTTTCCATCTGCTGTACACCAGTGGCTCAGGAAGAGATGAACATCCAGCCCTGGGATGCCCTTCCTCCTCGACCAAGGGGCACAGAAGAACCCAAGATTATAGACTCAGATTTTTGAGTTGGCTGCTTGAGCCAGGGCCAATAATTCCTGTTTTAAGCCCTAAGTGTCTATGAGCCACTGTGATACAAGGATCCATATGTAGGAAACCACCTCTGTAGCACAACCAAGCATGGCATGGGTACAGCACTGTGGGGAGGTGGTGCTGCAGCTGGGCAAGATGGAGTTTTGCTGATTATCATTTTGCTAAATATCACCTGGGGCAGCAAAGAGACACCAGTGCTGGTATTCTGCAGTAGGCACAGCTCTGCTGAGGGCTGACACTTGGGTGGTTCACCCCACAGCCTCTGCCATTGTGTCTTTTGTCAGCACGACCCGTGGCAGTCAGGATTAAAGCCTGCTGAAGATGAACCTCTGAAAGCAGCACAGACACAACCCTGGGTCTATTAAGTGCCAGGAACCACCTGCTTAGCATTGCATTCTCTCGAAAGTACAACAATCCATCAGGTTTGTCTTTTCCTTGCAAGCATCTCTAGGGGAAAGTTAGAAACACAAGTGCTGCAGTGTGACCTTCCTCCAGCTCCAACTTTTTTCTCTGTTTACTTCTCCCTCGCTCTGCTCCAGAGAGGTGCTGCCTGACTCGAGAGCTGCAACCAAAACTGTGCTGCAGCACCTATGTGCAGGGTGAATCAGCACCTTTCCCCCCCAGAAAAAGGCTGCTAGGGGAGCTGGGGCAGTTACATAAGGCTGCAGCAGCTCAGGACAGTAGATGTCAGAGAGATGAGGCAAGAGCAGCACTGGCAAAGCTCATCAGGTGCCTCTCATGGAGACCTTGCCAGGTAACCCTTTATGGTGAAAAGCACAGACCACACTGAGCAGTAACTCACATTTCTCATCTCTTTACAGCAAAGGCCAAATGACTTCCAGCCCTGTGTGAGGTGGTGGAGTTGGAGCTCCCTTCCCACTCCTGGCCTGTGCAGGAAGCAGCCGCTAATTGTCTAAGAGCTCTGGAGTGATGAGGGGGGCTGACAACCCCTTCGAGGCATGTCCTGGCTCCTCCACACACCACTGAGACTGAGACTGAGGGAACCAGGCTGCACCTTGCTACAGGAGCTGTGTTACTCCTTAAGCATCCCTGAAGGCATCATTATATCCACAGTCATTAGGGCTCTCTCTGCTCTATGGGAAGGGAAAAGGTGACTAACGACTGCCATAGGAACACCCGGCTAAGCTCTGCACCTTACCCACTGCACTCCGAGCTAGAGCTGGATCATTTGAAAACACCCAAACTGTCAACCCTCTATCACATATTATTTTAATTGACTGCCATTTCGGAAACATCTTCCAACCTGGGAGTTTGCATCCTACTTCCAGTCTGCAAAGTCATCACAAATCCTCCCAAGCGTTTTCCATTTTCCATATTCCTTCTCGGTTTTTAGGTTTTGCATTTATATTTATTTCCCAAACCTCTCACAAAGCTCCCCTCAAAGGGGGCTGGAATTTGCTACTCAGAAGCACGGTATGCATATTTGTATATCAATGCTGACCACATTCACAAGAGACTGCTTGTGATCACTACTAACACATGAGACAGGAGGATTTTCCATGTGACTTCTTTTTTTTGGTTAGTTTTTTTGTTTTGGTCCTGTATTGGTTTTTTGAGTGGTTTTAAATTTTGTTGGGATTTTTTTTTAATCACAATGTAGTAATCACAAATCCTGGGAGGAGATTTACTATCTGCTTTACTGTCTCTGAGGCTGCCCTTTTTTACACCTTTAAACACATCCAGAAAACCTGTTCTTCACTCCCTGCCAGGATCTTTCTGCTTCACCACTCCCAACACATTCCTTTTTCATCACTCACTCCCCATTCCTGCTCATTTGTTCTAGTAGTTCTTCCCCAGGACTCTGCAATTCTTCAAACAGTTCCTTTTGGAGGGCAGCACCTCTTTGACTACACCAAAATCCCTCCTGAAAACACATCTGCTGGAGCTGTTTGTAAGAAATTAGTCCTGAAAATTGTGTCTCTCTTTATATACACCCGTGTGCCAGTTTTCCAAGCCCAGATTCACCTACCCATGTGCACTCTAGACTTCAGCTGAGAACAGCGGATTGAGAAGGGGGGAGAAACACCTCTGGTAGATCATTCTGAACACCTAAGATTTAATGTAATAGAACTATTAATAATACATAAGAAAAGAATTATCCAGAGCTTCTTAGTCAGAAAAATCTACAGCTCAAGTCCCATCTGAATCAAAGAAAGAGGGTTTTTTTCCTGTTCACTGGGACATGAATTAATACCAAGTACATAACCTACATTTCCAGTTGAACGTGCAGCATTGCATACAGCCCTCGCTTTATATTTTAGCTCCATCTTCCAAGTATAATCGTCTTAAACTTGCACTGAAATGCACTTGTCATTTGCTGCCCATTGTGACAACCATCAAGGCTTTTTATTTTTTAAATCCTGTTCCCTGTTCTGTTGTTCTGAATCATTAACCCCATCTCCAATTTTAGTATTTACAGCCCTAAATTGGATGGATGGCTTGTTTTCAGCACAGGAGCCCAGATCGCAATTGCTGGTGTCTCTCTTTCTCTTCATTTTTAGCACGATGTGCACAGGGTTGAATTCTCCAAGTGGTGGGAGGCAAAGTGCTTAATGTACAAACCGGACCACATCCTCAGCCCTGGCCTCAGTGGGGCCCTACATCATTAAAATTAGGCACTTAGTTAAACGCTTTGCTGAATCAGTGCCAACAGCCCAGAGCCTAAAAGCCCTGAGCACCTTCTTTAAAAGCAGATCTCCTCCCCACTCCATTCCAGTGCAACCAAAAAGTTTCCAGCGCACACGAACTTATCTTTGCTCTCTCAAACGCTGTCTAATTCAAGCTTCTAATCTTGTGGCTTTTTATCTTATTCATTGCTCCCTGAATGTGGAATTCACTATCTATTTTCAAAAGGGAAGTAAGTACAACCACTGTTTCCTAGACAACAGAAGAGCAAAATTAACTCTTCCCTCACCCCTCCCAAAACACAGACAGAAATATTAAGTTTTGCTATGAACCACAGTCAAGAGGAGCTACCTCTGAAATAACTGAGGTTATAAAGCAGTGCATGGGGGGAAGAGAGAGTGCCACACTGCTACGTCACCTTGCCTTTCACTCCACAGACCTTCACAAGCAAAACACAATTACCCTTGGCTACGGAATCTACAGACTCATCTTGACTTATGGTAATTAGAGCAGAGAAAAGAAACTCCAAAAATTTTATTCATCTAGCATGGATAAAAATTCCTGCTTTTGCAGCAGGGCACACAAATAGAAAATTACAGTTTGTCTTTGCATGACATTTCTGTACACACCAGCAGTGATCTCTTCTCTGAGGTCACCAGTGAACTCTCCAAGGCAATGGCCTGAAGTTGTGTCAGGGGAGGTTCAGGCTGAATATGAGGAAAAGTTTCTTCCCCCAGAGGGTGGCTGGGCACTGAACAGGCTCCCCAGGGCAGTGGTCACAGCACCAGCCTGACAGAGTTCAAGAAGGGCTTGGACAATGCTCTCAGACACAGGGTGTGACTCTTGGGGTGTCCTGTGCAGGGACAGGAGTTGGACTCAGTGTTCTTTAGGGGCCCCTTCCAACTCAGTATATTCTGTGATTCTGAGGTGCAAATCACAGAACTACAAAGAAACAAAGATCAAATTAAGCTGAGTCTACCATATTGCTAGCTCTGTGATGGGCATCCAGCAGCATTACTGGTCTGGCTAAACTTTTCTACCTTTATAACCTGGAATCCAGTGATGCCTCATGCTGGGGAACCTGTACCTGCTTTTATATTATGGCTTTATGAAACTGCTGAGCTTTCTACTGCTGAGTAGTGCTGCACTACTCTGAGGCGACACTAGAAGGGAATAAGCATTTTTAGACACCAATAAAATGAAACTATTTCAATTTATTTTATATTGTAGTGCTTAGTGGTTAGTTTTATGAGCCTTGAGAATCCTGAAGTCTTTTCATGGTTGTGTTTTGTAGACATTTGTTTGGGCTGTGCCCATGCACAGCCTTACAGCCCAGACCAGAGTGAGCCTTGAGACAAGCCACAACCAAATAAAAGAGATTTGGGGAAATGTTTATAAGTGATGTGAAAAAAAGATTAATTTTCTGTGTCGGGGAAAAACTCTGGAGGTACCATAGAAGTCCTCTGCAGGTATGTATTATGTAGTATCACAGTCTCCAAGTCTGACCCATGATCATAGCACAGTTCATATAATTTATGGATGTTTTAGAGGTGAACATCTACAAGATAAAGAGCATTTGCAGAATGATTGGAACAGGAAATATGAGAACATTATTATAGACTTGTACAGTTGAGAACTTGGTAATATCAGCATCTCCTCTGTTTCCCAGGACATGGTGTCTGGCGTGAAGAGAGATAACACATCCTTTATTACAGACATATTTGGAGTTTTTTGCTACCTTCCCCTAGCCCCAGTGTACAACACAGAAATCCATCATGCTTCCCAGCCTCTTTCCCTTAACCAAAAACATGGATGCTTGTGTAGAGTTGCATTGGTAAAAGAGGAGATAAAAAACAACAAAGGAATAAGAAACAAATGCAAGTGTATGTTGCAAAGGAGGGAAGAAACAGGTTTCTTAGTAGTTACCTATAAGTGCTTAAATACAGGTTTGGACACAACATATTCATATAAACTGTATTAGAGCACTTGTACATATATATATTCAGGCACATTTTCCTCCTTTCCAGGCCATGCAGATCTGCAAGCTGCCCTGAATGTCAGAGATATCCAGGGAGGGCTGCAGATAAGAATTTTAGACTTAAAAGTACAACTCACAAAATGCATTATTTGGCTGTCAAACCAGGACTTGCTAAATTAATGAAGCATTTTAATTCCCAGATCAACAGAAGCAAAGTTAATTTTGTGAAAGTGTGCTAGATTCCAAACCTATTACTATTAAGACTAACTTAAACCTCATCTACATTCTTCAGGGAACAGGAGAGGAGAATAAACAGAGGTGAAATTAAGCACAAATGTGAAGTGGTTTTTTTTTTTGGTTTTTTTTTTTTTTTTTTTTTTTTGACTGCAGTAATTTTGAGGAAAGAAACTTAGAGGCCTGTTAGCACTAATTCTTAATAGATCAGTCCATTTTACTGCAGACTACCAGATGCCATTTTCTTTATGCACATTTCTTTTTTTTCCCTTTTCACCGTAAAATGACCAGCAAATGCATTTGGTTTTGCAGAGGTTAAGCCTACATCTCCCAAATTATTATTTGAGTTGCAGGAGCTATTCAGACCTTTCATGGGTCAGGGTCCCCAGAATTAGGTTTTGTATAAACACAGTACAAGGAAATGGCCTTTTCTCTAAAGATCTTGCACAGTCTCAGGTCTCAAATGAGTCTGAAATGAGAAACAAATCTACTGAATAAAAGGGAGAAATGCAGAACTGAATGCATAGCCTTCCTTTAAAGGAACAATTTTACTTTCTATTTAGGAAAGGTATGATGAATTTGATGTTCTAAGACAGAAAGTCTTGGGAAAGAGGGGCAGTGATGAGACGAGACGAGACATATGATCTCTACAGGCCAGAGAAGATTTAATTTTGAAGATTTGTCTTGCAGTGTCCTTGTGAGTCCTGAGCTCACTGGCTTTGAGACAGAGGGATGGAAAGGCTCTACTCTTTCCAGCATTGCTCAGGGAATCACCTCACAATCTGGCAAGCAGGTGACTTGCTTGACATGGGGACACCAAGATTCAAGTTCCTCACTCAAATCAGGCCAGTGCAGACATTGGCCCACTTGGTAGCTTGCTAGCTCACCTAGATCCATCTTTCACCTGCTTCCACCCCTGAGCAAAGGACTGCTCCTTACCAGACTTCTACAAAACCAGCTGGACAACACAGACATTTTGCAATAATATTTTCACCACAGGGTCCCAAACCACATAAACCGTAAGTATCCATCCTCACTTTCAGCATTTGACAAAGAGCTTCTGAGACAAGCCTGCATTTGGGATGCTTTCTAGTGTGTTCTAGGGCTCAGTCCAGACAAATGGGTCAAATGGGACCAGACAATTAACACCACATTCTTCACCTAACTTGACTCCAATCAAGATGGATTACGTAAAGACAAACCTGACACAAAAATCTGGTCTCATTTCTGTGCAAAATATGGGTCTTCCACCAGGCCCTTCAAAGGGAAAGGCCTGAGTAAATATTTGACAAATCCAAGATTTATCAGGCCCACTCGGGCATTTTGATCAATGGATGTCTCTAGGATAAGAAAAAGTGGGACCTGAAGGGACAAATGCCCTTCATGTGGCAGCCATGGAAGAATTACTATCTTTTTATACTGCATTAATCCCACAAAAGAAGGTACTCGCAAAGATACTTATAGGGATAGGAATCCAGGTCTGGGTTCCCTCTACAGACACCAGACAAAAAGCTTCTCAGTGGAATGCACAGCAAAAACATTTGGCTCCAATAAGACATTTCAGAACTGGAGCCTCTCATTCTCCAGTGATTATGGAGGATGCCAAGAAATAAAATCCTCCTAGCAAATACCTCTAAAGGTTCCAGGCTGCATTGAAGGGACAGTTTTATATTAAGATGAGAGCACAGATTCCACTTTTCTGGGCTTCAGTATCAAATTTTCTTTACCAAGACATTGACACACTTGGTAAAACTGTTCAGGGCTCCTCAGAGAAAAAGCACTAAGTTAAAACTAAACCATCACTACTTCCATAGAAAATGAACATGAGATTTAACAATGTATTTCTGTGCTTGCAAAAATGGGTAGGAAGACCAAAATAATTGTCCTGATTTTCAGTGTCTAACTTTAGACACCCAAATTTGAAAATTTAGGTCATGTGACAGTCTATACTATTTATATCTCATCCTCTGGATTACTGCAACACAAAGCCACATTTTACTGTTCCTGTGCTTGTGATTTTAAAATGAAAACTGTTCAGGGCAATAAGTTTTTCCCTGTATTAAAATGTTCTGAAAGTTCCATCAATGTATTCATCAGCACTAGGAATGACAGCAACCTCAAACTTGGTGCATTTTATTTTGGAGAATTAACCATTAAGAAAGGCCTCTGTGTGCCTGGAAATGCAGAACCTTTGCCAAGTTTATCAATAGACAAGAGGCAAAATTGCTGTCAACCTGACCTGGACAATTGCAAAGGGTTCATTATTCATGCTCATTCAATTTCTGGCCATTTTGCTGAGACAAGGATGATACTCAGTGCCAATTGAGATGGTGGTTTGGACATGGACACTTTCCCACTATAAACTGGACTACATCCACTGGCTTATTTCATGCACTGAACAGCTGTTGCAAGAAAAAAAAAAAATCCTGATCCAAACCAGTGTCCCAGAGGTAAGGGATCCTGTAAAAAGAAATGGCATTCAGATGTAATGTTCATAAAATTATGTTTCCATTTAAATGGTGGTTTGGGAATAGAGAAATACAGAGTCCTTTTAACCCTTTGCTTTCTAGCTTTGAAAATAGCCAAAAGCCCCAAAACCTGCTCTCTCGTGCAGTTTGCTACATGAAGCTTCAAAGGAGGGACAGACTTTCCTGAGTGTGTAATTAAGACACAAAGGTAAGGAGGAGAAAATATTAAAAACATCTCTTTTTGTTTGGGGGGTTTGAACAGTACTCTTAAAATTGCATTTATGGTGAACCGTAATATTTTAAGGGTGTGCCACTACTATGTCAACATAATCCCAACTCTTTGGTATTGATTATATAATAAAGATATGTGACAGCTTCTTGCAAACATTTGCATTCATTATTTCCCACTATTATTCAGGTCAAGTATCTTTATCACTAAAGCTGTAGAATAAACCTTATTTATTTTGGTTCATCTGTTTGCTCCCTAGAGAGAAAACGGCACACACAATTAGAAATTTAAAAAACCTATTTTGCTTGTATTTTCTATGTATATTTAAAGA
Organism: Lonchura striata; assembly: GCF_050655825.1. Taxonomy (NCBI): domain Eukaryota; kingdom Metazoa; phylum Chordata; class Aves; order Passeriformes; family Estrildidae; genus Lonchura; species Lonchura striata. The sequence continues at coordinate 70,916,853 of NC_140741.1, forward strand.
ACCTTCCAAGAATACAACAGTAGAAAAATGGGAGAAATCACATTTTCTTTGAATCATTCATGTAGTTCTATGCCTTGAATGTAAACAATTTCTTCTTTAGCTGTTCTTATTTATATAATAGACCACCTGTCATACTGCAACAGCATCACAGTAGTTTCCAGAAGTCCAGTAATGTCAGAAACACAGGAATACAACAATCCTCAGCTTGCCTATTTACCTTGACTTCAGAAAGCTGAATACGCATGATAGGAGTGGAAAACACCTGAAGTGAGAATATATTGTCATGCTGGAAAATGCCTGCCCTGTTGTGTACATCCTTCTTACCCCTCTGGTTTTCATACACCTGCCTGGTCACTCAGGTAACACCTGCTCTAAAGCAATACACAAGGTTTTCTCTTTCTTTGTGAACTTTCTGGGCTAAAGAACTCTTGAGCAGCTGAACTGCAGAAGGACTTATTTGAAAATATCTCAGTGATGTCCTTGCAGATGTCCTGAGAATCAGAAGCCATGAAGTGCCTTCTGAAGATGGGACTGAGTCCCCCACATGGTTTCTGAGCTCCAGAAAGCACAACCTTTATCTAAGTGCAGTCACATATGGTTATAACTGTCTGTACAACCATAAAGTCTGTTTTAATTACCCATGCAGCATATTGCATGCTTATATTAATGATGCCTTTACATCTGCAACACAAAAATAGGAGGTGCAAAGAGGTTTAGAAATGCTGTAGGATTTCATACCACAGCATCAACCAGAATGTGGTTTCTGAACTGACCAGTCTCCAGCTCCCCAAAAAAACCCACTCTGTGGGGTTCCATCCTAGTGGCATCCAAAACTCAACTGAAAGGCTCCTATTCCTTCTGAATTCAAGGACACATATAGGACATAATTTTGAAATAGACAGGGAAGAAAACCCAAACTGAAAAGATGTCCCTTCCCCTAGCATCTGCCAATTTGTTCATCTGCCTCTGCTTGAGCTGCTTGGCAAAATATGAGGCATATAATGCTGTCAAAAATCAAACCAAAATCCAAGTCCACTGAGATTGCAGAGAACCAGGCTGGGGACCAGGCATTTCCTGACCTTTGCCAGCACCATCCAGTGAGTCTGGATGCACGTCCTGTCATTCAGGTGTGCTTTACATATAATTTTTCACATTCCAACAATTTTTTTTTTGCTCGTTGTCAAGACTGTATGCTTGTTAAGAGAGGGACTTGTGGGTCTTTGTAGTATGCTTAGATACAGTGAAGAGGTAAATGATCCCATAGGCATCCTGTGGCCATCAAAATGCAAAATATTATTAGTTTCCAATAATCCAGTCTACCTTCACCAAGTAAAGACAAACATCAGAAAATCAGGAAAAAAAGAAAACTACTGCTCTTTCCTGCTCTAAAGCAACCACTGAAGACCAAATCAATCACATAAGGTCCTGGTTTCATGCAGACAGGGTTGATTTTCCTCCCAGTAGCTGGTACCATGCTGTGTTTTGGATTTAGGATGAGAATAAATAATGATGGTAACTCACTGCTGTTCTGGCTCACAAAGACTTTTCAGTTTCTCATCCCCCCACACCTGCAATGTGGCTGGGGGGCACAGGGAGCTGAGAGGGGCCACAGCACGGACAGCCCACCCCAAGTGGCCAAAGGGATATTCCACAGGGGGTGGTGATGTGCTCAGTGTATAAACTGGGGGCAAAGCTGGTTGGGGGCTGCTGTTCAGGAACTGGCCAGGCTTCGGTCAGGTGGTGGTGAGAAATTGCATTGTGCATCATTTGTTTACTATATTCTTTTATTATTGCAATTCCTTTTGCCCTGTTAAACTATCTCAACCTGTGAATTTTACATCCAGCTCCCCCATTCCACTGGGGGCAGAGAGGGAATGAACAAGTGGGTTAAACCACATGCTCCAAGTTCTTCCTTCTTAGATTTGCAAACTGACATGCATTATTAATCTTGGAGAGAGAGAAGAGAAGCTAGAACACCCCAGATGTAAGAGGTACACAAGAACAGTTGCAATGCACATGCTATTGTATAGATTATCTTTAGGTCTCATATATCCAAACTCAAAAGGAATACATCTTCCACAAATGTAAACATTCTCTTCCAGGGTTGTACTAGTTTAACATCCACTGCTGAATATTAGTTGCTCCCCACGTATTGCAATGACAGAGTGCAGTTAAGCAAACACCACTACTGCACAAGAGGGTCGGTTTTAATACAGGCAAATGAATTAAACTAGACATAAGCAGGTTGTGAAATAATGAGAGAGTTGCCAAGAATCAAAGAAGAGATTGAATTTAACCATTATTAAAATGACAAAACTTGGGATCACCAACTGTAAACAATTTTCATCACCTAATTAAACAGCCCATTAGTGTTTTCAAAAGAGATGGCTGGCGGTGGCCACTCAGAAAAACTGTTGACTTTGCAATGGTTTGTGCTCTCAGTTATAAGTTGATTTCAAACAACCAGTTCCCCTATGCAATTCATTACAATCACATCAAATCCTCTGTGTAATGCTGCTCACGCTGAAAAGCAGCCTGAACCTGTAGTACCCAGCACTGGGGCTGCATCTCACTGTGCAGCACCAACCATCCCAGGGATGCACAGAGCGCAGGAGGTGAGAGCACTGCCCATCATCACCTCAACCACCCTGCTAGCTTAAGTTTACTTAGTGTGCAAAATAATAACATATATATATATATAAATATAAGGGGCAGTGAAGAAACAAGGGAATAAACACTACACATCTGATTTTTATTTCATTCTTACATTGAGTTAATATGAAATGACCAAGCAGAATCTAAAGTGTGTGTTATGAAGTTACACTGACAATGAAAAATGAAAATCCCTAGAGAAAAGTTAATTTCTATAAAAATTTTGAAGCATGTTGAGTCCTCACTGACAAGGAATGTTGCAGTTGAGAAGAATGATCCTGTCCAAAGGTTCTCAGAAGTCTATAACCACCCACTGGCATAAATTTAGAAACAACTGCAGAATGGTTTTGGTGTGAAAGGACCTTAAAGATCATCAAGTCCAACCTCACAGCCAAGGGGCAGGGACACTTTCTAATAGATCAGCTTCCTCAGAGACCCATCCACTCTGGCCCTTAAAATTTCTAGGGATGGGACATCCACAGCTTCTCTGGGCAGCCTGTTCCAGTGCCTCAACACCCTCCCAGTAAAGAATTTCTGTCCAACAGCTAATAGAAACCTGCACTCTCTCAGTTTAAAGCCATTACCCTTTGTAGTCCCTTGTTCAAAGTCCTGCTCCAGCTCTCTTGTAGCCCCTTTTGGTACTGGAAGGTGCCAGAAGGAGTCCCCTAAGTCTTCCCTTCTCCAGGTTGAACAACTTTCTCAACTTTTCTTCTAGTGAAGAGCTTAACAAAGTTTCCCTGAATATGTATGCAATCCCAGACACCTGCTGATGTGTTTTGTCAAATGCTTCAGTGTGATCTGTGGCAGTAAGCTCAAACACTGCAATTCCCTTCTGTGCCACCACCCATGCCAGGAAAAATGAGCAGAGCAAGATCTGGCTGTGGCATGAACAAGGTATTGTAAAAGTTCCCTGGCTATCCATAGAGAACAAAAATTTAAGGAGACTGAAGATTTGCTGAACTGTTCCAAATTATTGCGAGTCATTGTTTAGAACAAGCTTTTTCCTGTCTTTATCTCTTTTAAATAGAACTGCATCTGAAAATATATTTGTTTATGCAAATTGGACATCCCTCTCCTATTTGAATTAGCACCATAAGTACATTGTGTATCAGTGCAGACATACTCAATGTATTTAATGTCAACACTACTAGCAATGATGGAGATTGGAAATACTGCTCTGCTTGTTGGCCATGGAATAAATTTGCCAAACAGAATCACTGTAGCTCTAGAGTTTAAATTAATGCAAGCAACACTGTTATCAGTCGTCTTTAGCCTGCCACTCTTAGCTTCTAACAGAAACATTTAGGAATAGGAAGCATTACATCTGGCTACAGCTGCATATTACATGGTCCATTGAGACTTAGATGCTGATGGCTGAACTGAATAACAAACAGCTGGGTATAAATGCAAAGATCAGGGAATCATAAGAAAATGCTTGTATGGTATCTTTGAAGCCTCAGACACAATGATACTGTATTAGTGCTATTAGCATCACAGAATGGAATTGCCTGAGGATCAGCATTCAGCTCCTCAGCATGGGGAAACAGAAACTTTAAGGCAGGTAGTAGCAGACTCTGACTGCTATAATATTTATATTCAAACAGTGTATTTTCTTAAAAAGTTGGTTGTGAAACTAACATCAGTCCTGTGTGCAGTGCCAGGCAGAAGTTAGCCTTCCTCAAGAGTTACAGGACATAATTCCTCTCCATCCTTGGGAAAGTCCTGAGAATCTTTTAAAATTAGGAAACATATTTTCAATGCCATTGGAAATGTACGATACAAATATCTGAAATGGGACAAGCTTGATTCAATGCAGGCACAATCCAATTTACTGAAAATTATGTTCCACTCCCCCATAGGTCTAAGAATTGCTAAGAAGGAAAACCAAGTAGCAGAGTTTTGGTGTGGCCACAGCAATGGGTCTTCCCAACTGCTCTCTAGGTGTTCCCAGAAGGACAAGCTGCTGTGTAATCCTTGCAACTCAGCAGCTTATGCTGGAAGAGGATTTTAGTTTTGAGATAAAGACCAAATGAGTGCTATTCTATTAAATTTACTATACAGACTGCACGTTGTCAGGAGTGACACTTGACGCGACTGTCTGGCCTACAAAGCAACAGTACAGAAAGCATCAAAAGACCTCTCGAAGGCAACTGAAGAACAAAGACCAAAAAAATCCTGAGTGTGACAGAAGAGAAGACCTAAAAATTGTCACTAATTGGCATAAGAGAAGAAAAAATAGCTAGTAGGCCCTTTTATAAATAGACTGCTTGTTCAGTAATTGAATGTGAGTAGTCTGGACTTTTAAAACCTAGAAACCTGTTTTCCTGCCTAATGGGACATCGTGCAGCTCAAAGGGCACTTTGTTAACTCTTGTCCAACTCTACCAGGATTAGCAGGGAGGGCAATACCTGGGCAAGGGGATAAGTACCCACGATGAGTGAATATAGGTGTATAATAAGAAAAAATGAAGAGCACCTCTCCTTGTAGCTCCTCTCACAGAACACATTGCCCTGTACTGAAGGTCTTTAGTGAATGTTCCCATCTCAGAGATATGGCCAGTCACATTTCTGAAGAAGTTTAAATAACAAAGAGATCCCCCCCAAAGACTTTGTGAAAGTCAAGGAGACATAGTTTTGATTCCTTAGACAAGACTGAACAGGCTTGCAAATGCATTTTGTATTCCAATGGAGAAACAAATATTCAGGAAGCTGGTGGAGATGATGGAGATGATTTGTTGAGCAAATGTAATGCTGGGTGGTGTTGCAAGCAGAAAAAGAAAATACATTTCCATCTTGCCAGAGTTAAGATGGCAGATTTATGATAGAGAAGAAAGAGAGAAAAAATTATTCTTGAAAGGGAAATTGAAAATTATAGAAACACATCATATTTCTTGGGCCTCAGGAGATGACAGAAAAGGTGTGAGGTGACGTGGTGTAGAAGAACACCATACATAATAAGCAGGCAGAAACACAGAACTTTGCATCTTGACAGAAATACATAAAATAATAAAAAAACATAAGAATAAGAAATAAAATCAAAACTAATAAGAAATCATAAAAATAAAATCCAAATTAGTTATTTTCACTAATTGGAATACCAGTGCCCTTTGATCTGTCCAGGTCATGATATTATTATGTAAGAAGAAATTCCCACCACGATGCCAAAGTGGATTTAACTTCAGCAAAGAAAGTTGCTTCAGCTTCTCTACTGGAAACAGCCTCTGCCAATGTTGAAGACCGCTCTGAGAATTCAGGAGCATTAAAGAGGCTAATGTACTTGAGCTTTGTTCTAATTACTTTTCTTAATAAGTTTTGCTGGACCACTAAGAATAGATGCTGTCCTGGGAACTCCAGCACTCAATCACTGCAGTGTTCCTGGGCATAACTTGCAGCTGTCAGGGAGCAGAACCTGGAGGCAGAATTACCAGATTGGGCAGCAACCGTGTAAAGTAGTGGCTCTTGCTGTCCTTATTGTCACCTGACTGCAATATGATGTTTCCCTTTCCACATAGTGTTAGATGGTCACAAAGAGATACCTAATAAAACTTACACTTTTTCATCTAAATTATTTTTAGAATTGATTTTTAGCAATAACTGTGAAACCAGGAAGGGCAACCAAATTATTACTTCCTTCAGAATAATAAAAAACAACTAGCTTGAAAGAAGTGAATGCACACTAATTTTAGTCTAGACTATTTGTGCTTCTAACAATAAATTCCTACATTCCTGCATCTATTCTCATGAATAAACAGGCATTCAGGACCATCCTTTATTTATCTATTTATTAGCATTGATGTGATCATTCAACACCTCTGTGCACACTCCTGAATGCAGTAAATAATAGAACCAGTAACAGCATGTGCCTTTCTATTCAAAGGCATTTATCTCCCTGGAATTGGAGAGAAACTCCACTTTCAGAGAACATTCAAATGTCCCTTTATTGGAGGGAAAATGCTACTCAGAACTAAAGTTCATAGGAGAAAAATTAAGTGTTATGAACACTTATGAACATCCAAAAATGGGTGTTATGAACACAGGTGTTTGATACAGTGTGATTTCATTAATTTCTCCTCTAAAAAACAAACATACTTCAGAAGATCAGGATTAGCTGTCTCCACCTGGAAACTTTTATTTAAGTTTCCAATGCTTGTTTTACACAGAAGATCAATGATATGTATTCTCCTTTCTACTTTTGGTTCTTCAGCTACTGGAATAAAGGTGGTAACACTGATGTAGGGACAAGATGTTTTATCGAGATCTGCAGTTTGAGCACCAGCAATAAAACTCCTCAGTGTCCAGGAGAACACCATGAAAACAGCATTTTCAGTATTGGTGATTTTCCTCCTGAAAAACATGGCTGCTCCACAGCATGGTGTGGTAGGATGTTTCAACACCCATGTTATGATCTGTCTAATAAATCTTCTAATGTTGCCAGTTGTGAATTAAATCTCAAACCCATTAAAATATTGTAAATAAGCAAACAGAGTAATTACACCAACTTTATTTATACTGATCTGAATTACAAATTTTAGTTTGACTAGTTTCAATGGCAAGCTAGTAGAAATAACAGCGCTAGCTTGATTATCAAAAGGCCTTAATTTTCAGTGAAAATGCTCTACTGCAGGCTAACAGTGCTGGCTTCCTGTATGTGAAAGCTACAGTACTGGGCCTTATAGTTTGATTTTTAGAAGCCTTATAATGAGGGTGGAGAGGATATACATTCCATTCTTCAGCTGCATTTTTGTTCCACAAAGACTGCAATTTTCAGTCTCTTGAAAATGTAATTATAGATAATGTTTGCATCAGTGGCAAGAACACAATGAGCACATGGGGCATGAAAACTCCACTCAAATCCCATCCTCTTAGGTTACGAAGCTTGTCTTCTGCCAAGAGTGGAGGCATTTCAACAAGCTAATGTTCAGTATGAAAAGGAGTGTGGTTTATACTAACCTCTACATACATTCTGCTTTTACTTTTCCCATTATTCTACTCTTTACACAGGAAACCTAAATAAACCAGAACAAAGATTAATTGGAGCTACTTTGAAAATTTGAGATCAGTAAAAAAAAAAATCGAAATACAGCAGCTAAAAATGTAGAGGTGTACACCTCAGTACACCTGAGGTTCAAATGACCATGCCTTTTGCAGTTGCAAAAGTAAATCTAGATCGGAACAAAAAGATAGGAAATGAAAAGGTATCAAGGTTGCATGAGGGGAAGTCACTTGGAGACAAACCAACCAGCTTCAGTTTAGAAAAGGGACTGAAGGCTGTTTCAAAGATAACATGATCAAGAATTTCAGAAAGAGAAATCAAGCATTTGATTTGTTCAAAAGACCCAGAGGAGTAAACTATTTTAGAGTAAATTGAAATATATGCATCTGGTATTAAAAAAAAAAAAATCTGTATCAAGAGTTCTGGTTCATGTAAGTTAATTATATCATAAAGAAAAGTGATTTGTGCTTCTCAGATGTTCTTCAGCATCTTTCTCAGCAGTAAATCAGAATCAGTCTGAGACACAAGTGATCTTGATGCTACTGTTGTGCTACTTTCAGCATATCCATCCCTTGGAGTGCCCTGAGCTCCTTGACTAAGAAAACAAACCTGCTTTCTAAACAAGGTTTTACACACAGGAAGAAGAACCTACACAGTGTCCCCAAGTCCCAGAGGTGAGAGGACAGGCAGACCCAGAGCTTAATGCCACAGAATATTCCAACAAGCACAAGGGATGAGAGCAGAGGGCATTCAGCCAGCAGAGAACCTCTTTTCTCTAAAGCCCATAATTTAACTGCGAGCGTTTTGATGCCATTAAACTTACCATTGTAACAGGTAAAGATGACTTTTTAAAAATAATTAAGAAAAATAAAAACAGGAGGATAAATTAACACCTTTAAAGCCCTGAAGGCAAGTCAGGATAACCCCACAAGGGGTTATCAGCCATAACTTTCTCTCCCTTTCCTGTTAATCTCATAGAGCACTGTGATTCGTAGTGCTAGGAGACAGCACTTGCACTAATTGGGAGTCCTAGCATGCAGCTACCAAAATACTTGTCTTCCAGCAACCCCGGGGAGAAGCACACAGTTGTGTTTCATAAGCAAAGAGGAGAATCAGACTTAAGCTCTTGTCACACTGAATATGTCCAATCAACATAAATTCTTTGTCTTTATTTGTTCGCAGTGCGTTTGGATCACAGATACAGAGTGCTTTGAAATCAAAGGGAGCCTGCCCATCGACTCAACGAGTTTGGATTCAGTCCTTAATTTATTTATAACAACCAGTCTTTCTGGAACCTGAATATTGGAGCTGGTTCTAAACCACTCATTTTCATTGAGTTTTACCACCAGTTTCATTGTATAAAAACTCAAGTGCTTAGAGAAAAGGGTGCAATCTACTGAGACTGCTGTGTCTTCCTGCAGCATCACCTGCCTTGGTGCTGTATATATTTACTGTAAAGGGGAATGCTGTTAATGATTAAAGTCTCACCTAAAAAAGAAACTGCTCACACACAAGGTCTGTCAAAGCTATAATAATTTGGGAGGATTGCTTAACATTTAAGTCGTACTGAGTCTAACCAGGTCTTCTTTCAGTGCCCAATATTCCTGGCTGAAACTCCCCAGCTTGTCACATGGAATTAACAGATGCCCTTGAGAAAGGCATGTTGTGTAGATCCACAGTGATTTGCATTGGGTAAGTAGGGCAACTTGTGGTTGTGGGAAAAAAAACAACATGATAGCATCATATTTGGTTTACAACTTGTAGACAAGATTGTTTAAAAAACAGAGCTGAGAGAACCTACTAAAACATCCACTACAAAAATTCAAGGAAAAATACTTTGTCAAGCAACGGATGCTCAGAAGACCTAGAAAATCACACTCAAGGCTGATAATTCCAGTCTGCTGGGTCAAGGAACATACACCAGAAAGCCTGGACATGCTTTCAGGGACTTTGGAAATTTGAATCACTATCTGGATGGTAAGAGTATTAAATCATTAAGCACTTCAGATCTAAATTCTAGGTGGTTCTCTCCCAAGTTCAAGAGATTTCTCTTACTTATCAAGAAGGAAGAAAACAAAGTAAATGTGCAGGTATTTGTAGGAACATCGTCTACTAGAGAAGCAGGGAAGGAATTACAGTCGTGTTTTTGTGGATATGGAAAGAATAGTGGTAAGGTAGAGAAAAGCAGGGTGGTTCTTAATTCACAAGGCAGAAAAGAGCAGGAAAGGCTTCCTGCTTGAAACATGGATGGATCAGAGCAGGCCAAAGGCTTCCAGCATTTTAAACAAACATAAGCAGGGCAAACTGCATTTTTCAGGGGCAGGGAAAAATATGGCATGAAGTGGTAAGGGACTGGAAAAACAGTTTAGCTATGTTGATGGATCTTTAAAGTATATAGGCTAAGCTTCTTCACTGATAAAAAAAAATCCACCTACATCTATGAAGGTTTCCATTATTTACAGCACATTATAGAATTGAATAAAAAGACTTTATTTACTGTTAAATATTTACACTTTTTTTTTTTTCCCAAAGAGTTTTGGGAAAGAAGAGGGAAGTTGATTTATTTTTAAGTTTCCATGAAGCCTTCCAGGTTCACATCTAGAAGTTATCAGCAACATTTTTGCATTTTCTGGGACCTGGGGCTTTGCTGAGCTTAGAAATAAAACCTTCATTCCTGTTAACAGAAATGATGCTCCACTTTTTAAATATAACATTAATTTTAAATTATCATTTTCTCTGCTAAGTAATCCTGAATTTGCATCATATATGAAAGCCTTGCCTAAATACATTCCTTTTTCTGCTCCACAATATTAATTTTACTCAGAGGCCTGGCATCTCTTAACTCCGAATTCACTCTGTATGTGTGGCTCCAAACCAAACAGGAAAATCAGAGGCCCAAGTGGCTGAAGTCAGCAGCAGTCCTTTCCCCAGTTGAAAAGAAATGGAGAGCCAAGGGATGCTCAGAGACCTTCAAATCCTCTGAAGGCCAGCAAAGTAAAGTCAAAGCATCCCCTGATGCAGAGGTGAGGACAGGGAGAGCAAAGAGGCACGAAATCAGCCAAATAGTCTCCAGCTCCTGCAGAGATTCCAGGCAGCAATATGGGCATCTGAGCAAGCTGAAAATTGCTCCTTTCTGAATCTGAGTCCATCTCTTGCTACAACTGGCCTGCTGTTCATCAGCACAGACCAACAGGCAGCAATGAGGCTGCTGCAGGACCTCTTCCCAAATCCGATAATCTGTGCACGTGGGGGAAGAAGTGACCTGAAGGAGCCTGTAGTAATACTTTGAAAACACAGAGATCAGCCAGTGTTCTTGAAGGCTCTTTGGGCCACATTAAAGCCTTGTAAGCAATATTTCTTGCTGGAAAACAGGTCTTATTCCTCTGAGAATGTTGGTTTCAAAGGAAGGGTTTGCATTGAAGAGTTGCTGCTGTCTTATTTTCCAATGACAATGAGAAATAACTCTTTGTCAACATCTATGGGGCCACATTGAAACAGACACTGCAGGAACAAAAAAAAGGCTCAAAAATACCCAGAATCAGACCCTAAATCATTTTGTTGTACAATACATACTACAGCATATACAAAGCTTCATTCCAGTGAAATACCCTAGGAACAGCAAAGGCATGGGAATAGTAAGAAGAAGATACTGGAACCCTGAGCCTTTCCTATTCTACACAGCCTTGTCTCAAAGATAAATAAATGTGGTCTACCAAGTGAGATACTAGGCTGCACTTAGGGGACAATGAAATCAGGCAAACCCAATTGTTTTAAAAATCTGTAATATAGTGCTGGACTTTCTTCAACTATTTCCGAGCACAGTTATGAAGCTGCTGCATTTACTTTCTTCTCCACAGACAACAAAACAGCTTAAAAGGGGAAGTTGTACTCTATCTTCTGCAGCCAAACAATAAAGATATCTGTGAAAGCTGAGAGCCCTCAGGCATTGAGATGAATCCTTCTCTCTGGCAAAGGGAAAAAGATTTGACAAGAGGAGTAGAACCCCCCTGTCCCTACCTGAGATGTGTGAACACGCCTCAAAAGAATACCTGCCCAACTCAAACTGACTTATCTTCCACTTTATCATCAAGACAGGCGCTCTGCTAGCAAGGTAGAACAGTATCTGAAAAGTTATTTGCCTCGTGTTTCCATGCTGAAGTTCACTCTGAGGCGAGCAATGAGAAAAAGGCTGCAAAAACCACGTACACGACTGCAATTGATGGCTCAGAGCTGGGCAGGCTGGCACGGCATGCAGAGCCCAGCATTATGCATTCCTCATTCAAGCCAAGCTCCTGGAAGCCCAGCGGAAGTTTGGCTTGAATGGGGACTACAGGCTACAGCTGGTAATAAAACATCAGATAATAGTGCTTTACGTGTCCAGAGAGGTTCTCTTTTTCTAAGAATTGCTTCACTTGTCATTGATTTTTTCACATCCTGCAAAATTAAATGCTAATTTTATTCCTTCCTCTTCCCCCTGATCCCCTCCCACTCAATACTGATCTCCAGGAGGAGCTGGCAACACTGAACCAGCCAGAAAAAGCCAGCGCTCACCTGGCAATCCTAAAAATTCAGTGCTTCGAGGAAGAAGTTGAATGATGTGGGTCAGATTAGGACAAGGGGAATGACTTCTGCATTTTTTTCCTGGAGAGATCATCTAGATCATCTGTGATTATTCCTTAATTCAGCATTTCTGGTTTTGTGGTCAAATCTCTGAATATCTTCTCAATCAAGATATTTTCTGGAATCAATTTTAAAGACTAAATGCATATCTAAAGTAATAGTCACTGGGATTTCCTGAACTCTATTTTTCTATCTTTTTTTTTTTTGTTTGTTTGTTTGCTTGGTTTTTGCTTTGGACAGCAGGGGTTTAATGTAGTTTGGATAGGGCCATTAGAATATGAGAAACTGGTTTCTAAGCAATAAGATCTTGGAAGAAGAAATTAGATTGAATTAAGAAAAAAATTGAAAGTTCATTTACTGACTAATGAAATTATCAGCTTTTCTATATGTTAATAGAGAGACACTACAGATAAAATGAAAGAGTATTTTTATTTCCCTGGAAGACACAACAAGGGGATCAAGTTTACTAAAGCTCATGGTGAAATCAAGACAAACCACAGCCATGTAACTTGCAATTTCTAGAGCATCTTGTATGAGAGCAAGGTGTGGAACAGGGTTTTCTCTAAGCAATAGCCACCGGGCATGGAGTATGTTTGACAACAGTTCAAACTCCTAATGCTTGTTCTACATTCCATCTGTGTTGAAATATATTTAAAAAAAAGTATTTATTGATAAAGGGCAGAACCAGATGTCTCTCTCACTAGCACTGAATTGCACTGACAGAGCTCTGACAGAGCCAAGCAATTGAATGAGCCAGGAAAAAAAAAAAAAAAAGAGAGAAGGGAGGGAATAGATCACTTGATTTTGTAGATTTTCAAATGCAGTTATCCTCTTCCAGAAGCTAATAATTTTCAACTACTGGGCCTGTTTCAGGCAAATGAAGTGCACTTATCTCACACTAGGCCAGAACCCATCACTGGACCAAGTGCCCCTGGAGTCAACAACACAAGTGATGGGTCAAGCAAGCTGTGGATGTTTGGGTTTTTTATTTTTTTTATTTTTTATTTCTGAGCAATTCAGTGGTGCTTTTGAGGAGCAAGAAATGGGAAGAGCACTTACATATTAAGCAAGAAGACATTGTCACACCTTTGGAATAAGAGGATGATGGATTTTCATTATTTTTCAGGGTTATGAAACAAAAGATATCTCTTGTCTGCTGTGACTTTCAATCAGACTGGGGCTGCTTCAAAGCATAAAGGAGGTAGGAAGGGAGTACAAGGGAAAGCACAGAACAACCTAGGATTGAAAGGGTCGCAGTTCTGTCATGGAGATACCCAGCTACACACACCAGCTAAAGGGTGCTTGTGTCTGGATATTCCTCTCAAAATCTCCACTGCTGTCCAGGACCGAGTCCATTTAAGCGGAAAGACACTGAAAAACTTGTAAATTAATATTACAATTAATTACTACCTATGACTGCTGGGACAGTGTTAGGTGTTTCTGCCAGGACTACATTTTCCTTGTCACACTAACCCACATGGACAAAGAAAACAACAACAATAATAATAATAATAATGAAAAAAAATCAGTAGATCACTAACACCATTTTCCTGAAAGACCAATAGCTACATCTCTGGAATAACCATGGCTGTAAACTCTAAAACCCCAGGGTAATATCTACACAATAATTTAAGAAAAGAACAGGGATGTGAAAATCATCAAGCAAAATTCTCAGGTTGCTGTTGTCGTTTCCCTGGCAAACCTGAAGTGGCTCACTGTGCATAGGCTGAGGGGAAATCCAGGACATAAATTCCCTGCAGGCTTCTCTGCAGGGGATGAGTCTGTTCCTGATGCAGTGGGGAGCAGGGCACAGCTGGGCATGGTGTCTCCTTCCAGGGTAACCTGGACACAGCTCTCTGCTTCCAGACTGAGCTGAGCAGAAGTGGCCAGGAGCACATCCCTTCCAGCCTAACCACAGGCATGGACTAAGTCTCCCCACAGTACCAAGTCCCAGGTCCTGCCCTCAGCTGTGACAACATGCTGCCCCTGATAGTAAGTGATGCATAAAGTCAAAAAATATGGCCCAGGAGGCTGGTGCAGGATCTTTCTCACAGCTCTTACTTCAACATTTGTTTCAGAGCATCGCTTTTGAACTTGACTTTAAGTATTGCCACCATTTGGCAGGCAAGGAAGAAACCATCCCAGATAACACACTCAAGATACTCAGCCTTCTTCAGCTAAGTTGTAAGAGACAAGAGAACGCAGCTGTTCTCATCCATAGAAACTATTTTTTTATATTTGTGTAAATCGAGAGGAAAAAAAAAAAAATCACCAAACAGGCACTATTGGTACAGTAGGCAACTCCTTTGTGAATTGGCTCATTTAGGCATTCATTTAAATACAGTAATTAAGATTTAACACAAAACAGAAGCTGCTTTCAGATGTCATTTTGAAGGCCAGATGATCTCCTCTTTATTAATATTATAATTTTAAACTATTGTCAGCCGAATTTTCAAGAATCAAGCTGTGAGCAAAGAGAATACACTACTGAAGTGTGTCCTATTTACGTAACCCAGCCTCAATGAAAATGAGAGATTGATTATAAACCTGTGATACAGAGGATGGAGAACTGCACCACGAAATTTCAGGGTGGTTTATCTGGATGTTAGGAGGGAATTGATACCTTCAGCATCTGCCATTCACCTTTTCTATTTAACACCATATGGAAGAACACAACAGCGTTTAAGGCAACATATTTCTGAAAACCTTTATGAGAAAGCCAGCAGCTTACTGCAAATGAAAAATTAAAACCTGGAGGGAACACAAGCCCTTCTCCTCCTTTCCACAGCCACGGAGAATGCAGGAACACGTTGGAAAGCAATTAAAGTATGATGATTCTAAAGGGGAATAATTATTTCACAATTACTTGAGAACATTACATTTATTGCTCCAATTAGTTTTTATTTTCCAAATAGGCATTCTTGTTCCCGCATTATTCTTGTACCTATGAAGGTTTTTCTTGGTCTCCTACTTTGCTAAGGAAAGCTGAGCCTTGCTTTCTACGTATATTCCCTGTTTTGTGACTTTAGCCTCTGGTTAACCTTGCCCTGCCACCAGTTTGTTTTAATCAAAGAAAATCATGTCAGGAGATGCAATATACTTTGCAACTATATGAACACACAAAAAATAAGCCACTATAGGAAACAGTGTATGGAAATGAAGAAAAAAGAAAGAAAACCAAAACGCTGCCTTTCCACTTTAGAATTAAAGAAGTTTTTATTTGCTTAAACTATAAAACAATGATTTCTCTGTAAAATGTTGTCTTGCCCAAGTGTACCCTTTCTATTCCAGGTGCTTTTAAAAATGAAACGATTTTGTATACCTTTCCCCTGTATCGGTTTGGTCAAATATTTTTATATTAATCCATGAATTAATCATGAAATTTGAACAGTGCAAATGCTCATAAGATATCAAACATCCTAAAATGCCAATGAAATATTTAGAGTTATCAAAGTTGTTAGAGCAATCATAACTGATGATTAATTTGGATGATGAATACGTGTGGGGGAGGCTTAAAACTTGTGAGATCGTATCATAGGAAGTGAAAGATATATTTAAATATTGATGTGCTGAGAGTTATCGTAGGTTAACTTCTGAATGAGATTCTAGAAAAGATGATGGGGAGAAGGACACCATGAAATTGTAATTACTTAATAGACATCCAAGGATTTATTTTCCTTTCTGAAGCTCCTTGGCAACAGTCAAAAATTTTCATATTTTTTTGCTTTGCGTTTCCTCAGTAGTGGCCCAAGGAATCTGTCACACAAGAAGCTTAAGTAAAAGTTGTAATAACTTAAAATAAAGCTATTACTGAATCAACGTTAGAACAAAGTGTCAGTATAAGGATGAGACTGTGGTCTTAAAAATACCCATCACTTTTCTGTTAGGAAATCATGATTTGATTTTCTAAATATAAAAAAGACCAGAGAGTGGAATTTTTTTTTTTGATAGGATGTTGAGTTTTCCTGCAGTTAAATTTAAAAATATAAATTTGTTATCTCCAGTTTTCTTCTAAAACAAAAGTCCTATATTGCAGGTTTACTGCAGAAAATGAAGTTCTGGATTTTAAAATGGAAGTATGTCCTCTGAATGATGACATTTCTTATTTACTAAATAACAAGTACAAACAAAAAGTATCAAAAATTGATCTTCACTGTTTTTTTTAATCAGCATATTGCACATATATCTGATTTTATCTCATTTTTGATTACAAGAGAAAGAAATTCAAAGGCTAAATATTTTTTCACATTATTGCCCTGTAACCCATGCAGTTGCATGCGCACTGTTGAAGACTGTTGAAGCATAATGTATTTTATTGGCATTATATCCAGCTACCAAAAATTAAAGTAAAATTTGAGTTTCTTTCAGTAGTAACAAACACTGATACTCATTTACATTAAAGGTAATCCCAGGCACTGAAATTTGGAACATGGAATGGAAAGATCTTCTGTGATATAGCAGAAATCAACATGGGGGGGTTACAATGATGAGTATTTAATCCTCAAAGCAACCACTTTGCAATCATCCAGTTGGCATGTACATGTGAGCCAGTGAAATCAGCAAATTACATTGAACTCAGATTTTATAACCTCACTTAGTAGCCATTAACCCTCTCCTACCCTGTCCAGATACACGCACACATTTCATCTATGTTTCACCTATGTGTATCTGAGTATTTTCCTCAGAACTGCCTCTTCCCCGCAGTGCACAACAGCACTCAAACAATTCCTGATCCTTCCCAGAGCACTCACCAAGCAGGGCTCTTTGCAGGCATTTACCATGGTTAGAGCATCCAGCTTGCCATCTGTCCTCAAAAACAGAAGTTCATGCATTTTTATGCTTCATATCCTGGAGTATCTATTTTCCAATGACATGTCATTAATTAATTTTTACTAGTAAATTGCCATTCATTCACTAACCAGGTACACTGATGCCATGCATACAGTTTAATTACACACAGTCATGCTCAATGTATCTGATGCTCTATTTTATTTCTGTTTAGCTATATAGTAACAGCAGCAAAATTTGAAAGCAAGTAACATTTAAGAGTCATTAACATTGTCACAGAGGTAAAAGCATTTTTACTTTGCAATTATCAGGCTGGCAGTTGACTTTCACACTAGGTATGCACTGAAAGTTATTCCTTGAAAAAAATCTCTTTTTTTCTTTCGTTGAAATAATGGATGAGTCTGAAATAAGACCCTTTACAAATATTTTTTAAATGTGCAAAGAATTGCAAGTGATATTGTATGCTAAACATCTGATATGCCACCGGCATATTAAAAAAAAAAAAAAATCTAGTTTTGCCAATTTGTGCTGTGAAAGAGAAATGTTATACATATATTTTGCTAATTGCCTTGCTCTAAAATAGGAAATTCCTTTCTGCTAAAGACTGAACTGAGCTACACGGAGTAGCTGGAGCAGATGGCGAGGTTAAAAGTTTTGTGCAGCGTGGTAACTCGGAGCGCGCTCTCGGATGCTCCGCGCCACCCCGTTAGCGCTGCTGGCGGCTCGGCGCAAGCCTGGGGGGGCAGCTAAAGGGGAAGGTGTGCCCCCGACCCCTGACGCGTAATCAAACTGCATCCTCGTCAGCACTGATTAGTCCAGAGAGCTGGGGACTTGCAAATAAATATATGTCACCACTTGGCTAAGAAGGACAAGATAAAGATGGTCTTAAACAGCGAATGACAGAGTATTAGAAAGGCAGCGTAGCAAAGCTCTCTCACACAGAATTTCAAGACTATTTTTGTTAGGAATAGAAGTTCCCTGAGTTCATGGCAATTTAGCCTCAATATTAATTTGCATGCATGACACATGATCCCTTGAAATCATACCAGATCCACAATTAGATAGCAGCAAAGGAAGATTTGGTTAATACAAGGAAGCACATCACATCACGACCACTGATGATACAGGAGGTAAAGTTTATTTTACTTCAAGAGCTTACTTAACCACCCCTCCCCCCAACCCCCCCCCCCCAAAAAAAAAAAAAAGAGAAAAACCTTGAGGAACCAGCACCAACCCTACAAGGATGTGTGCATTTAACAACTCCATTATCAAATTTCTGTATTTCAAGATCCACTTAGGAGCTGACATTTCTCTAGACTAATTTTTGTATCTTTGGACACACATTAAGCTCTTCATCTAATGAACACTGACTGTGTTTCAAGCTGTGTTAAGATATATTATGGATGCTTCACAGAGAAAAGGAGTATGAAGAGAGCAATGCAGAAGAAAGAGTTTGATGTGGTACTCCCTCACCTCGAGGGGCAAATTGGAGATAAAGTTATATAAGCTGGAGTGACAACAGGGCATCATCAGCCACAATTAATAGTGCCTTTGAGCTTGGAGATGTTTGTTAGCAGGATCTTTTCTGACTGCCTGGAAGGACAGCAGGTAGAAAGTCTAATCAAAGCTGAGATGATGAAAACAAGGGGGAGTTTGGCTGTGGCACATCCCTACAGAGGGCTGCAGTGCAAGAGATACCAATGTTCAGCTGCTACTTTGTACCCTCATGGGCAAACCTCTGCGATTTTTTCTGCAAAACGGGGGAAATTGACAGCGCTTTTACCAAAACTGACTAATGCCAATAAAATCTGGTATTTTACAATGGGAAAAGCAAAACAAGCACAGAACTCTTTCAAATTTAAGATCACACATTTAAGACAAGAGGCAGCATTTGCACACTTTGCTGACCTTCAAAGACTGTAAAAATAGTGTAAGTCATCTGCACCAAGTAGCTTCCCCCCCGACTCTTGCCCCTCTCCCACACACTCACTAAACCTCAGCTGTCTGAACAACTGGCCACTAATGAATGTCTCCATACAGATCACTGGTGCAAGGGAAAAGCATTCCACCTCTGAGAAAGTTTGGTTATCAGTAAAAAAGGCAATAAAAGTCTGAATAGCCTTAGACGGAGGCACAGTATGCAACCTGATTTGTGCAAATTGCAGGTGACACTCTCTGCTGCACATACGGGCTTATTTACACTTGTAACTTAAGTGCTGCCTCAACCAGAACAGCTTCAGTCAGTGCAGAGTCAATGCCAAAGCCTCTCGCTTCATTCTAATGTAACTCAAACCACGTTTGTCATCCCGATGAAAGAAGAAAAAGCAACAAAATAAAAGCTATTTTGGATACTGTAAAACAATGCAGCACACTCCTCACACTTTGTATCTTTCAGCAGATGTCTATTTCATCATTTCTAGCTTTTACTTTTTCATTCAAGTCTTAGGTTACCTGAAAATACCTGCCAACTGGCAATGCCCAAGAGAATGATAATAGAAACTTTCAGACCGAGATTAACAGAGCAGAGCCGGGCTAGGGGAATACTTCTTCTGAAATTCCAGCATTCAGCGCCTTCCAATACATCTCATCCTCACTTCAACTACACGTAAAACAACCATCCTCACCCTAATTAACACTCGCCGTACCAGGCAGCTATCGGGGATAGTATTGGGGGGGAGGGGGGGGGAGGAGAAGAAACAAAAAAACGCCAAATCCTTGCGTTCTGCCTGGTACTCCCAGTGAACGCTTAGTATTTCATCTGAATTTGAAAACTGATGAAAATTTGCAGGGGGAGGGGGGCGTTTTTATTGTTTTTCTTCAGCCAGGAAGGGGTGATAAGACACGGGTGGGTCCGGGCTGGCTGCAGGGGACAGGTGTCTGTGGAAGGCTCCGCTGGGCACGGAGGGGAGAGCGCTCAGCTACGCGCGACCGCCGCGCGTTTCTCCACGTTGCATCATCATCAGCGGCAGCCGCTAACCCCCCGCGCCCGCCGGCACCGACCTGCGGGACGCCGAGCACCCCGGCAGGGGACACGGCACGGAGACCACCAAGTGACTTGGGAAGGGCGGCTGGCTGGGGTACGAGCCCCCCTTCCCCTCCCGCAGAAGGGCGGGCGGTGCGGGAGGGAGCCGGCCGGAGCCCCGCGCCCCGCGGCGGGGGCTCGGTGCCGGGCGGTACCCGGAGCCGGGGCTGGGGGGGGACCCGGCGGCAGCCCCGCCGCCACTTACATTCTGTCAGAGACCAGCAAGCGGCCGTCGACCATCATCTCCGGAAGGAAATCCAGCTTGAACGAAGAAGTCATGCTGGGCTCCGGGGGCGCCGCGGCGGTCGGCGGGAGGATGCGGCGGGGCGCGGCGGATCCCACAACTGCGCCGGGCGGCGGAGCGGCAGGCACAGGTGCGGAGGCCTCCCCGCGGCAGCCGCCAGCCCCGGCAGTTGTCACATTTCTCTCCCCCTCTCGGTTTTTTCCGCCAATCCCCTCCGAAATCGACTGCTGAGGCAACTGTCGGTGGAGCGCCAGGTGCTGAGCGGGGAGGCGGAGCCATCTCCCCGCTGCGGCTCCCCGTTAACCCCTGCGCCCCCGCCGCCCCGGGAGAGGCCTATTGCCGCCGCCGGGCCGGGGGCCGCCCGCCCGGGGCTCCGCGGCTGCGCCCGGCCCGGCTCCGGGGCGGCGGGACCCGCCCGGGCTCCGCAGCGGCCCCGCGGGCAGCCCCGGGCGGGCGCTGCCCCCGGCGCTCGCCAGGGGATCGCTCGGGCACGGCCGGAGCCAGCCCGGGGCACGGGGATTGTTCGGTCGGGTTCTGGGTGCAGGCTCTCTCCGCTCAAACTCCTGCCATTCAGACCTTGGCAGTCTTTTAAATGCTTAGAGTGATGTTACTGGCTGGCGAGGGACTGGTAGTAACTCTGTCCTCGCTGATCAGAAAGAGGGATTTAAATAACTAATGACGGCAAATCCTTTCTCGTGGCTGTAAGCTCCCAAAAAACCCGCTCCCAACCTCGCTGCTCTCAGAGTTGGCCGCATACAGAAGTGTCACCACCAAGACAAAATTCCGCACATACAAATAGCTGGAGGCCCCCCCCCTCCCCATTCCACCGCCCCCTGAAAAGCTGTATAAATTTTCCTTTCCATCTCCAAGACCTACTTGCTTCAATACAAAGCCGCTCCAGGCAAAAGAATATTAACATATTTACGAAGATTACTAGGTGATCTGAGCAGTCTAGACAGACAGAACGTTCCTCTCCATTGTGTGTGCTTCTCCATCTGAATCTCTCTTTAGGTTTTATAATTTGATTTGTTATGGATAATCAACACTTGCAAAAAGTAACAAATGCAAATTAAACCTACTATGCTTAAACTTTTCAAAGAGCATTCTAATATAAAAATTAAATTGACCCATAAAAAATGTGTTATCAGTCAAGCCAAGTTTTATTTAAATTTTGACTGTCATTAATTTGATAGGAAAAAAAAAAAATACAGAACGGGCAAGTTTTTAGAGTCCAGTTTATTGCACTAAGAGACTTTCCAGTTTTAAACAGTTAAAAAGGAAGAAAACCCCCTCAGGCTGCTAAAATTTTTGCCTACTTTGCAAGACTAAAGAAAGAAAAGGTTCACTTGGCCCTCAGCATAATCCCCATAGGACAGCTGCAATCCTGAACAGATATCTATAGTGTTATTAATCTGCTCTGCTCTATATGTTCGCATACTGTCCCCATCACCATGGCACCTAAACATCCACATAGAAAGGCGCAAAGCTATGGCTCCTCTTTACTAAATTCATGGTGATTCCTTTACGCCACCCATCCATCACAGCGTAGGACTGACTGTACAGTGGATAAAAAAATTAAGTGCAAAGTCCAAATGAAAGTAGAAACCAGCACAACTTTTTCCAGCTGGATCTAGCCACCTGGTCTTTGATCTGAGGCCTCCATGGTGGTTAATCCGGCCCAGAGTAGAGTTGTATTAACTTTCAATTTCAAAATTTTGCCACTGCAGAAGGGACAGGTTTTAGCTCAGAAGAAAAATACAGGCAGCTCAGTGAGGATGAAGATATTCTTTTAACTGAGAAGTCTCCACCCCCACTTCACCCTGTGCGGCTGGATCTGCACCTCTTCATCACTTTTTTTGGTACATGCTAAATCGAAGGGACTTCAGTCTCACCAGCCTGCCACTTCTAAGGACCACAGTCCCGCTGCTGCTGACTGAAAAGTAAATCCACGCTTTCCACAGGATGCAAATAGGGAGGAGGAGAGGATCACAAATAATTTTGCTTAAAATCTGCATATGGAATAGAGAGATCTTTATAAATTTGCCCCATTATGCAAGGTGTAAGTGCTTAAAAATGCTTCATTAAAACGTATGTTCTTTTGAAATATTTATTTTCCTTTTAATTACATGTGAATTAGCTGGAAGAAGCTGTAGGGAAGCCCTCTTACTGACTTAAGCCTTCTCAGCAGTTTGTTAAATTCTAGCCTCAAATCCCTTGAGGGAATAGTGGATTCAAAGCAGCTTTTAATCATACTATAAGGAGGGTGAAGTAGTATGTAAGTAGGTCATAGAGAAAGCATTACAAGTGCATAGGTTATTGCTTTATTTAACAACTACAGTGTAACACACTTTTCAAAGCACATTTGCTTTTGCCATTTAAAAGTTAGAAGCAGGAATAGGGTCAAATGCAAAAAGGAACCCTTTCCATAAAAGATACTGAGATATGACTCAAGGAGAGCTTAGAGGGAAAAACTGCATTCGAATAATTTGGTTCTCAGACATAAATTATGTAGTGTCTGTGTATGAATTAACTCTTGATGGCAGAGGGTAAGTGGTAAGAAACACAAAATCCTGATTGTTTCACACACTGTTACAGGCTCAGCTCTGCTATTTGTAACATTAATGCCAGATTCTTGACTAGCACATATGAGCAAAATAGCAACTTTTATTAAAAATTAAGAGAAAAGTGGAAGCTCTGATGTGTTGCTTCAGAACAGAGGGAAATGGGGAGTGAGTGTGGCAAGTGAAACTGCATTTATTTTCGCAGCATAAATCAGACAATGGCTCTAAACGCTGGCTTAGAGGAGCTGCATTATTGCTGCCCGCCAATATTAAGCTTTTTTAACTGGTGGAGCATATGGCAGTTTTGAGGGAGGAACCTAGAATTTCGAATCATCAATTCTCGGGCTTTAATCCTATTCCAGCTACAAATGCTGCCTCCTATCCCTTCTCCCCCCATTTCAGAGGCCCAGACCCTGTTTCACTCATTTACTCTTTGTCCCTCAGTTTCTCCATCCGAGTGGGGCAGATGAAGCAGTTCCACCTCACCTTTGCAGATTAGTCACCATTCAAGCTGCTTTTCAAACACAGAGCTATATATGATTTCTGCAAACAAATCAACCTTTGAAAATCGCACACCTCTTCAGAGCAAAAAAACCAAAAAAACCAAAAAAAAACCCAAATCAAAACCCCTCCCAAAAAGTTCAACTGTGGAAGGCCAGGACTGAGCAAGTGACTTGTGTGTATGAGCTCATTCTGACATCACTGCCTGTGGCTTCGTTCAGTGAGTGACAAAGAGAGCTGACACCCCCTTCCCTTCCAGATCCCAGAGCCAAATCCTGTGTGGAGCTCCCACCACATCCCCTCTCCAGACCCCCTCCTCACCCTATAATTAATTGTCATTCTTCTAATCAACTTGCCCCCAAGTTTTGGGCTAAGGAAATGCTACTGTTGGAAGCACTTCAAGGGAAAGTTTCTGAATGACTTCACTCTCTCCCAAGCCTGCAAGGCAGTATGAAGAGAGTTCAAATCCTCTGCTTTATTCCCCCCTAAGCCAATGAACATGCTAGGGATTCAGCTTATCTCTGGCATCAAAGCAAGTTTCTAACAGAGGCAGCAGAAGCAGAGCTCAGTGACGGCGGTGTAAATTTGGAGCAGGCTCAAATGACTCCAGTGGAATCACTCAGGATCTTCTACTAATGCGAGGGGCAGCAGGAATCTGGTCCAGCTAGAGTTGGTGAATGCAAACAAGGCGGTTGCTATCTTCCACAAAGAAATAATCTTCCAGGCAAGCCATGAACCTGGAAGTAGTGGCGTGAGTAAGAGCAGGCAGCACAGCATTTTGGTTTGTGTAATGGGATGTGAGCCTACCTGCCCATCAGCCTAACTCTTATAGGAAGGGCAAGAAGAGAATGGTGCATGAAGAAAAGCAAAGCAAAGCACACGAGCGCTTGAGCAGGACTACAGAATGGTGTAAAAGTCACTAACAATTAAAGCAAAAAGTAGTGCATTTCCTTGAATGGTAAAAAGTAATGGATGCAATTCTATACCATTTTACAATTTGTGATCACCTAGAACAAAACTGTCTTTGTCCGTTATGTCTAATATAGGAATAAAATTTTGAATTATGAAACCTTAACCCTTCAGTAGAGATTTTGTATTTACAAAGCCAAATACACAACAGTCTTCCACTCATTTTGAGAAATAAATTAACTTGCATTAACTGATATCTTTTTAAAAAGAAAATTAAAATATTAGTTAAAGCTAATCAATGAATTTTAAGTATTTAAAATAGTGCTTGTGAGGCTCCCTCTGCTTCCGTAGGCTACTGTAGCTCATCGGTAATCTTCAGAAATAAACGTCATTTAAAATTAGTCCTGTGAAAAGGTCCCTCAAATTAAGCATTTCTAGAGCTTTCACTTGAAGCGCATTGATATTATGTAAACTTGGTTGCTATAGTAAAACTTCCCACTCACTTCTCTTTTTTTTCCCTTCCTATTTTATACCAGTGATGAGGTGATTTCATCCCACTGTGGGTAAAGGGCCTTTGTTCCCTTTTGTGGGTAATAACTCAATCTTTCCGAAAACAATTAGGCAACAAATCATGGCACAGGGCAGATGCTACATGGAACGGAGGGTTTTTTGGAAAGGCCTTTAATTTAGAGGAACACCCTCCTTTGTGAGCAGCACCAAATACATGGACAGTCAATCATCACCCTCAGGTCCAATCCTGCACAGGGCTCGTGCTGAGCAGAAGCTGCCCAGTAACCTCTGCTCCAGCTGGCCTGTTCCAGTACTAAAGCAACTTTAATTTAGAGAATACTCAAGTAAAGCAGAAACAAGCAAATTTTTGCAAGACCAAGTTTTACAGTCCTGTTATTTATTTGCAGTCCTACTGAAGAGCATTACTACTGATCCACAGGTGTTACCTTTGTGTTAGTGCCATGTGCATATAGACACAAGACCAAGGCTTTTGTCAACCCAATCTTATCTTGGCTTGGTAACAGACATTGTTTTTTTCATTTTTCTTTTTTTTTTACTGGACTACCTTATCTTCTCACCTGCTAACTGCCAACAACCACTACCCAAAACCCAAAAAGGAGAGAACCTGGGGTACTGTAAGCACTGGGCAGTCCTGATTTCCTATTAGAGAGCAGAAAAGTTATTTATGGTTAAAAAAGACACCTTTCTAAACAACCCTGGAAGAGAAAACTGAATATTCTGAATATGATTTGGCTATTATACTATCTTCATGTGAAAACCTATGACTTAGGACCGGAGAAATCACACATCTAGTGCATTGTCTGTGTTTCCCCATCCTCACAATATGCATGCTCACCTATTCCTTTAAAGAGCAGAGGAAAAATCCCACTGTAACAAAAAACCTTCCTCCCTGACTTCTACACACCCAGGAAGAACTACTGAAGACACAAAAATGCCTCTCATTTTATAGAAATTTGAGTTTCCTGGAGATTTTTGCCATTCTGGAGAGGTTGGTTATTGGGAGAGAGGCAGGATGAGGGAAGTAGATGGTGAGGATAGCCTGGATCAGGAGGTGATGCTGGAGGGCATCTCTAACTCCAAATGCCACAGGCAAAGGTAAGTGTGAAGTTCTAGTGTGGCATCAGCAAAGAAAGAATGTGAGTAAGAGACATCCAAAGAGACAAGAAGCCAATAGGAGACTTATTTTTAAAAACAAAATGTAAAGACATCTGAGGGGTTTATTACAATATCTGCATTAACCTACTGCACTCCATTTCTAGCAGCAAGATCCTTACAAGCTTAACCTTCATCCTCACTTCTCATTCATTTCTACCACATGTTTTTCTTTCTTTTGCACTGCAAATGATTGGCTTTCGCCTTAAACTCAAATTGTGGCATCTTTAAGGTAGGAAATTTCACAGATCTCCTTTTTGCATTTGCTCATGAAGTGCCTAGCATACATCTCAATCCTCAAAAACAACAATCACCCTGAAAATATGCAAAGTAGTTATCTTTGTTTCCCAGACAGAAGCCATTAAATATCAGACATGAAGGCCATAAAGAAAAGGCTCCTGCAGTAACTATAAGGCATTTGGATGTGCAGAGAACTGCATCCTGACTTGGCTTAGTAGTTTGGGGGATTTCCCCCTTAAATTAACAATGTAAGAATTGCCACATAAGGCAGATCAAAAGGTCCACCTAGCCATGACCCTGGATGGAAAGAGAAAAAGCATGAATATGGGAAATGATCCTTCACACCTTCCAGCAGCTGATGGCTGAGGGACTTCCTAGAGTCAAGAATGGCATCTGAACCAAGATGTTTAACAAGCCCAAGTCACTGATTCAGTTTTCCCACAAATTCTCTGTCTAAAAGGAATATTGATGAAGTCACGTTTATTTTTCCCAGAGATACCTGTTAATTGTGCTGTTCTTAACAATTTCAGGGATTTGGGGCTCAGTACAACAAAGAGGAACATTGATTTTCTTTTCTGAACCAAAACATTTAACCCAACTTAGTGTTTAACATACAGTGTTTCACTTTGAAAAGTCACAATAAGTCATCTGGCAACTTTTAAAGAGAAACTCAACCCCTTGATTCAAAAACTTTGTAAGGGACAAGTGCTGGAGCCATGAGGTTGCTGGGGCAAGTATCTAGTTAGGCATTGTTTAGTGAGAAAGGTTCTTTAGGAAAAATGCTGGTCACTTTGGATTGTTTTATTCAGGGGTGGGGGTTAACTGAGTTTAATGTATGTTCATCAGCCGTGCACAGACAAATCTCCATATGATTCATTGGAGCAGCACTGCAGAACACCTGGTGTTGCCAATGCAGTTCTGTTAGTGTTTTGTTATTTTTAAAGGGGTTATATAACTCTCTCATTAAAATTAAATGTGGGCTGAAATGATGCAGGCAAATTCTCAAGCTTCAGAGTGAGCTTCTTCCTCACAGTTTAGCAGAAGATAAATCTTTTTTAGGCAGAAGAGAAGGAAAATGAAATCAAGAGGTTGTACCGTTGAATTTAGAGTCTCTAAAATTTTAAGTTTTCTGATAATTCTCTGTTTCTTTTCTAGAAGCACTCAATACCTCAGATGCTGACCTGCAGCTTCCAGGGAGGGCAGGTGCTGGATTTGAATCTTAAATTCACTCTGTAGCACAGCCATCCTGTCATCCACAGGTATCTGCACGTGCAAGGTTCAACTTCCAGGTGATCTGTGTTTGAATACCATTACTTTTCACTCCTCTATTTAATTTCCCCTATCCTCCTTCTGATTTTCTAGATTTTTTTTGTTTTCCCTTCCTCAAACTCCCTGCTCTCTCTTCCTCCTGGTGACAGACTGTTGTCTGGCATCCTCAGAGGCTGCTCTTGAGGATGACCTGCTGATTTGCTGCCATGGGAACTCCAGAGCAAGGACAGCATTTACCCCTCACACACCAAAGGGCACAAGCAACAGTTCCCTGTGCTGCCCTTCTCACTGGTTAAAGTTTGCCCTCCTCTGTTTCACAGGGGACATTGGAAAGCGCTGCCTTAAATAACCAGAGTGTTGCAGCCTCTGCAGTGTCCAGCAGCAGCTGAATTATTCAGAGGAAGGTGGAAAAGTCTAATAACCAGTGTGAGTATGCAAATTGCTTTTCAAAACTAGTGAAGAAAAAGCTTGGGCAGCAAAGCATGAGAGTTGAGGAAAAACCCTCTCTTGTGTAATGGCAAAAAGCATTATATTCATATAAGTTCTGTATTTAAAACTTCTTGAGCAATTTTATTGGTAATCTTATTTCTTTGAATCAGAGAGAGTTAACTTAAAAGTAGGTTGTTTAACCCGAATACGGGATGCAGGGTAACACATCAGCATACTGAGTGTGGAGAGATAAGCAAGTAGTTCTCTCTATTCTCCCACCCCCAAACACAATTTTGGGTGTTTTAATTGAAATGGAAGGATCATTTTTACTTGGCTGCATTTTACAGGGCAGCTTGTGATCCACGCTGTGTCAGCCTTGTCAGTGCACTGGCAGATTTACAGCCCCACTGTACTTTCCTGCAAGCACAGGCTCATAACAGCCTAATTCAGTAACGTGGGCTTAATGCACAATATAATTCCACAAACCACCTAGAAAGTGAGTGCAAATCTGGAAGTCAGTGCTTTCCAGAAATGTCATTTTAGTCATTAGTTTAGAAATGCTGAAGATGGATCTGACTGATATCAGCCCAAGGAATGGTCACTGATCCTTATACTATCAGAGAAAATAAAGTTGTGCATGAGAACAGCTGAAATCCTTTTTACATCCCACTTGAGCTGATTACTAGTTATGCTATCTCAGTCTCAAGACTGGAGTGAGAGATGAGAAAATTAGTCCAGATCAAGGTTTACACAAAATTTGGAAGAATTCCTGACCATTTCCATCCAATACAGATAGTTAACCTTCAGTGCATCATTAACTTGCTGAGAACAGTACTAAAGCGACTTTAATTGACACATTTGCTTCTGCTGCAGGGTGAAATAACACAGAAGCAATACAAAATGTAAAAATAAAAAAAAAATAAAAGATTTTTGTCACAGCAAGAATGTTAGAGGGGGAAAACAAAAAAAAATTCCTGTTTTTATTTCCTCTGTGAGGATGCCAGCAGTCTTGTTTCATAAACTCCAGTGATTCATCACCATCCCAGGCAGCCAATCATTCTGCAGGTCAAGTAGAAATGGGCTGTAGAGCCAGCAACTCCTGCTGCCCCGATAATGCATGTCATTCCAGGCATGGCGACATGCTTTCTCAACAACTGCCATTTTCAGTTACCTTTTCTATGGCTGACATACAAGTAAATGTGTTGGAAGCAGTAAAACAGTCATAGGAAAACGGTTGCAAAGATAAATAGCACCTGCATGTGATGATCTCTAATGTCATTAGAAAGGAAAGAAGGATGTGTTTTGAAATAGGATTTCTCTCCTCTGAAAGCATCACTTGACTTGTGGGGGGTGGGTTATGTGTGTGTGTGACTGACGGGGGGGTTTCTGTAGGTGTTTTTTTTTCTTGAATTAACATCCAGATATTTGTCTTGGTTAAGAGATACAATTAGAGGAAAAGGGGAAAAAAACACAAAACCAGACAACAAGAACATTTTTCCAGTGCAAAACCCAAACACCCAGCATTAAATATGAAATCTTCTTGCAAGTCACCTGTTTTGTACAGATGGATTTTGTTTGAATTCAGAAATGCTCACTTTAAGAAACACGACTGCTCTGAGGGAAAAGAAAAGGATTTTCTTTGGTCATTTCTTTTCAGTCTTTATTCCTTGTTATCTAACTTAAATTTCATGAACTACTTCTTCAATAACTGTCCTCTGAATCATATGTAGTTGAATACTGTTTTGCAGATGGAAACTGAGTGGGAGTTTTAAGGGCACAGGATTATAGAAATACACACCCTCAATGAGAAATGTTTAAACTTAAGTGCACACTTGTATGTGTGCACAAATATATTTGTGTATTAGTAACAGATCATGTGTAATTTATGTGCATGTACCATGTAAAGTCCCTCTGCCTGAACACAACTGGAGGAAAAAAAAAAGCATGTTTCAAATAACGGTGCTGGAACTAGATTTCAAATGCATAAGATTATCCATATTAATTTATGGTAATCTACAAATGAATGCAGCAGAGACAGTACAGGTTATCCAAAATGGTACGTGCATTTATTGAGAGACGACCACAAAATATCTTCACAACAGATTTAGTTGCATCTTCTAATACCCCCTGAATTAATATAATGCAAAAAAACCAAAGTACAAGCTATGTTTCCCCTTTGGAATGACTGGCTCTTGAAATGCCAAGGGAAAGCCAAACGCTTCTCTCCACACAAAGTCCTCTTAGACATCTTGCTTTCAGATTTCATCAACTTAGGTGTTTTCAGGGCTGTAAGCAGTGAACTTTCCATCAGCAGCATCTTCAGCTAATTAACCCTCCTGATTACAATAATTAGTATTGATTCACTCCTGAATGACTTCTTAAGTATTCAAGCACAATCTACACTTGCAGTAAAACTTCTAGATATGAATATTAATTGAACACTTGCTTTGTTTTTCAGCCCCAAAGGTATAGTTTGCAGTCTTATATAGAGTAGGATCATAGAATGGTTTGAGTTGAAAGGGACCTTTAAAGGTCATCTACTTCCAACTCCCATGCCATGATCAGGGACAGCTTCAAGTAGATCAGGTTGCTCAGAGCCATGTCCAGCTTGCCTGTGAATGTTTCCAGGGATGGGGCAGCCACCACCTCTCTGTGCAACCTATTCCAGTGCTTCACAAGACTAATTGTGAAAAATTCCCCCCTCATGTCTAGACTGAATCAACACTGTTTTTGTTTAAAGCCACAGTCCCATGTCCCATTGCAACAAGCCCTGCTAAAAAAATCTTTCCTATAAGCCCCCTTTCGGTACTGAAAGGTTGCTCTAACATCTCCCTGGATCCTTCCCTTCTCCAGGCTGGACAACCACAAGTCTTTCACCCCGTCTCCTTAGGGGAGGTGTTCCAGACTGACTGTTTTTGTGTCCCTCCTCTGGATCCAGTCCAACAGTTCCATGTTGAGGACTTGTTGAGGACTCCCGACTTGCAAAAGGTACTGCAGGTGGAGTCTCACAAGGGTGTGGTAGAGGGAGGGAATCACCTCCCTCGACCTGCTGGCCACCCTTCTCCTGCTGTAGCCCAGAATACAATTGGCTTCCTGGGCGGTGAGTGCATGTTGCCAGCTCACATCCAATTTTTCACCCCCAAGTCTTTATCTGCAGGGCGGGTCTCAATGCCTTCATACTTAAATTTGATAACAGAAACATGTCAGTGTCATCCTCTCTTGACAAAGAAAATATTAGCATGTTGATTGTGGTTCATGAATGTGAAAGTAAATAAATAAATAAATAAATACACACAAAGACTCCAGGCTAATAAATTAATATAATTAAATTCCATATCCCTATGGAAGCATGGAAAACCAAGTCGCAAGCTAAGACCTGTCTTGCTCTTTCTCTAGCAGGTAGGACTGAAGGTGTTCATGTTTTGACTTTACACCTGGTCATTACAAGAACAAATAACAACTCATGTAGAGTCTGAATTACCTCTCTTAGCTCTGTTGTGGAAACAGATGTTGCCAAGTTTGACAACTGCTAGGCACCACATTGCTTTGTGAAAGGGTGAGATTCATAACAGGCAGCACTGAGGACACCTCTGATGCTCAGGCATAAGATCTCTAAACCTATGTAGTCTTTCAAAAGCCATTACTTTCGTTAAACATGCTAAGAAATTACTTGTGTTACAGCTTTGCTTCACCTTCTTTGATGTTAATAATAATTGTTATGGCTCAGAAAGCAATATTTCAGTAAATATGCATAGAAAGATTTTTTTTTTTAGTAGGATTCACACAAACTAATTCAAATATCAGTCTTTGATGTGAATGCAATGTGAGAAAATACCTTTGGAAAAAAACAAAGTAATTTTCAATCCAAGACAAAAAAAAAATCATTGTATATGTATTTTATACGACATTTTATCTGAAAACATAGAAACTACAGTAAGTTTGGTAGGAACTCACCTGTAAGCAGAGCACTTAGGGAACAGTTATAGTATTGAATAGTCCTTAAAAGTGGAGATTGGTTTTGCTGCCCAGGTATCTGTTGGTGGCTGCTACAGAAGTGGCATTCATGCTCCTCTGGGCTCTCCCTGAAGGGGCATTTCCACATAACTGAGAGTGAGGAACTCACTTTATTGCCACTCACAAAGGGCAGTAGCTGCTAGAAAGCTCAGGCTGCTGCAACATGACATGATAAAAAAATAACTTTATAAAAACATGTCACTGTTTCCACCCTCCAGTTCAGGCAGAGCAGAGTGGTTGTGAATGAGTTAATGTTTGTCTTGAAAGAAGTTCTCCCAAGGAAGCGAATTATGTCATAGTCCCATAATACTAAACATCATCCTTGCTTTCTTCATGTTTATGCACAACACACAGCATGCAAGTACTACCTGATAATCCATAACCTCTTGGCTTCTCAAGAACTATTTTCTGTGATATTACCTTTTTGTTCACATAAACTCTTTGCTATTGATTTACACCATCTCAAGACTCAAGGGACAAAGATGCAACGACAAAAAAGAAAATTCAAAACAGCATAGCAAGTATTCAGTCTCCCCAGCAAATATGTTTGTGTTGAAATGTTGAAATGCATGTTTTAGAGGGCTCTGACTGCTACCGATGAATCTTTTATGTCTTTTTGTTTTAATTAAGAGGTCCAAGAGACCCCTCAACCCATATAAATCATGCACTAGAGTCCAGTTTTTTTAAAAAAGCACAAAATCTCTACTATTAATTGATCAAAGCAAAAACCAGAAACCATTGATAAATAAATCTTTTCCCTCACAAAATCATTAAACTTATGTCTAAAAGCAATACATTTACTTAACATATAAAGTATTTAAAGACTTTCAACAGTTTAAGAAACTCCACAGAGTAATGACAATTCATTTTATTTAAGGAATATGCTGCTGTCCAGGTAGTAACTCAAAATTTTTCAAAAGCTTTGTAACGATTTTTTCTCACAATACAAAAGGTTAATTTTGTCCAATTCAAACCCAAAATTGTTAACGGTTTTAATGTTAAACTATGTTTCTTGAAACAGAAAGATAATTTAAGAAATGTCATATGAATAATTTGTTTGATTTGTAGATAGGAATCATTCAGGTAAATTATTCTGTCTGACCTTAAAAATTCTAATGTATAAAACGTTATAAAAATGGAAAGTTGCATGGGCTCCCACTCTGAGATCTAATTTATCATTTTTATTGCTTTTTCATTACCTAAACAAAATTAGAAACAGTATCTTCAAAACAGCAGTTAAAGTTGATACGATCGGGCATAAAATCAAGAAAGGGCACATTTGGCAAGTATGTATTTCCCAGATTGACAGCAGTATTGTAAGCTTTCAGAATCAATAAGTTTTCTCACCACAGTTAAAGGAGAGGTTAGTAATAAATCTGCAACTTAATGCAATAGCCATAATTGTAAGATACAAACCTCCCCCTCCCTGCACTATTAGCAGCAGATATCAACTGAAACAACGACCACAAAACAGGCAACGCACTTTATATTCTACTGTATACACAAAAAGATTAAAGGAAATTAAAAAGGGGCTGAGAAAAGGAAAGGAAAAAACCCCCAAAACAACCCAAGCCACCCTATCGCCAGACATACATTAAGCTAGTTTGACAACACCATTGTTCAGCTGTCCCATTGTCAGACCAAAAGATGTATTCAATGCTACGATGTCTGCTAGAAAATAAACAAAAGACTACATTTTTCAAAGCGGGGTGCCAATTCCAGCATAATTCTGTGTGTGAGTGTGCGTGTGTGCGTGTCTGCGTGTTGTGTGTCTCTGAAAAGAGTAGTCGATGCTGGCCTCCCGCTAAACCTGGGAGCATTATTAGAGAATAGATGTGAAATCCCACATTATAGGAGTATTTAGGTATTTTTAAAACATCTTTGAGCAGTAGAGACTAGATAAAGCATTAGTAACTATTTACATAGGCTAAGTGAAAATTAAAGTGGTATTTAGGGCACTAGCTCTAATATGGAGTCTCCCTGAGCTTTTTCCATGCTTATTCCATGCCCAGTGCATAATAATGAAGCAGGCAGAAATATTGCAAAGGAGGTGATAAAAGAAATACCGTCTCTCTTTTAGGAAGGGGAAAAAAAAATAAAAAGAAATGATAAATATATTTATTTTTTCCCCTCCTTGCCCTCTCCGTACATTTATCATTATACATGAAATGTGCAACCCGAACTAGTGGAAAATGCTACTTGCACCCAGCAATGCCTGTCTTTTCCTTTAAATAGGGAAACTACTTAATACACAGCACGGTTATAGTTGCAGCGGGCCCAGGCAACTCGAAAGCACGCGTTAAAACAAAGGAGACAACATACCTTAAAAGCAGCTCCTCATTTCTCATAGTAACAGCGGATTTGGGACAGCGCATGCTTTCTGCACCGATATTCTCAACAAAAGCCAGTTCAGAAGTGCGCTCAAACATCAATGCCACAGTAGCTACTCACTAATGGCTACTCTTTCTCTCTTTCTCTCTCTAGTCAGACGCTGAGTGGTGGAGCAAAGGGGCCCCTGCAGATTCACTAAGCAGAAATAATCCTCTCTGACAAGTTATGTTGTCTGGGCATATTTTACATTAATGCACTGTGCTGCCTATAGGGGTCTTGTTTGCGTTCACTCTAGCCTAGCTGGTGTTAGCTCTCCTAATTACCAGCCAAAAAAAAAAAAAAACCAACAAATTAGCAACATTCCCCCCCACCTCCTGCCGTTAAAACAGAAATAATAATGTATATATATATGTACATGTACATATCTCTATGTATAAAACTGAAAGAAAACGGGGGAATCTATGGGCAAATGAGGAAAATCTTTCCCCCTCTGGAAGGATGCATGCTTGGTATGGATCTTTTGTTTGCCCTGCAAACTCAGTGAATACAGTGGCAAAGAGATGCTGTGGCTCTGAGGCTTGTGCACTTTAAGGGAATTGGGTTAGAGGCTCTTTCTGGGGCTCTGGAGTCACAGCTGGAGCTTTTGCTCTCTCCCTCCTTCCCTTCCCTGTTCAAGGCTGAGTGGCTTTATGGGACCTGCCAGCTCACATCAGAGGACTGGGGAGTATTAATGCAGGCACCTGGGGATCGTCCTCAAGTTTTCAGTTTTTCTTGTCAATTTTAACCCCCAAAAAACACAAGTCCAAAATCCCTCCAAATTTGACCCCTCCAAAACACAACTCAGTTACCAAGTAACTGAGTTTGCTTTAACCCAGACCCTCACGCTTGGCTTTGGCACAGTTCTCACAGATGGGGAAGGATGCTGCATTATTCAATGATTTACTCACTTCCTATGTATGAAAGGAACTATAGTGTGACACAGATTTCAGGGAAACAGCCTCTTTGGCCCTATTTGGGAAATCTGCCATGTGATTTGTAGGAGCAGGTTGTGGTCTTCCCAGTTGCCAAGGTAGTCAAAGAGAGGTTTATTTTCATGCCTTGGTTTCAGCTTTTGCTGGGTAAATCTTTAAACCATGCAGGAGGATGGTTGGCTTTTGGTTTTTTTCGTGGGTTTTTGTTGTTGTTGTTGTTGTTGTTGTTGTTTATTATTTTTTTAATGTACATCAGATACTTGAGCAGGTGCTTATTTAGTAGACTGAAAAAGTCAACAAGTCCTTAATGCTATTTTCAGTCAAAAGCTTTTCTGCACCACTGTGGGAGTAAAATGCATCTTAAAAACTACTGTAATTTCCTCTCAGGTCATGTTAACTTAAGGAGGTGCAAAACTCAATAAACACAAATTGTCCAAAATTGACAACTTGTCAAAAAGTCCAGTCAGGCTAAAAATTGATCTACACTTCAAGATTTGAATTCAACTTCCATGGACTTTTGGCTATGTCTGTGGCTGGTTCTAAGCTCTTTTCCTACATTGTATAGTATGGCTTTAAAATATACTGCAACAAAATCCTGATGCAATGCTACTGCTGCTAATTCCTTAACAGAAGTTGGTATTTAGGGGCTTGATCTTTAAACTTGAGTCTGGGAATGAAGGCGACAAGAGAGCAATCACCAGGATAAATACACTATAGTAGCAAGATCTTGCTTTTCTGATGGCAGCTGTAAACTTCTATTAAGGTCATAAATTGTTTGCAACAGAAACAATCCTTTTGTTCTACACTTCTCATTGAGCACTGTGAAACCTTGGGATTAGTTTCAGTCACTCCAATATTATATTTGTCAAATGACTAAAAGACAAATTAAAAAACAAACCTGGTCATAATCTACTTTTAATGGTGTAGAGCGAAAGAAGCACCTTAGGAAACATGGATATCATGAAGGACTGCAAGTTCAGGGAAGACATGTTTCAATTTGCTTCCCTTTTCATCTGCAAAACATGACTGGGATTCTAGTTGCTCTTGCAATAAAAAATAATAAATCATTTTAATGATTAACAAGTCAAACCAATTCCATGTTAAAATGTCATGCTCCAAGGTCAACTGAGACAACATAGCTTGTACTTCATGCTAAAAATATCTGAACAGTCATGGAAGGCGGCCAGGAAAATACTCAACCAACATGACAAATCCCATACCTCCTGCCCCAAATACTAAATCCATTACTACCATTTCAGGCATGGCCACCAGCACTCCAGACTTCAGCTCCTTTACTGTTCACCTCCAAATTACTTGTGCCCAGCACAGCTCCCCATGGTGCTGGGGCTGATGTAGGAGCAGCAGCAAATACCAGGGTACACAGCTGAACGGGAAGTGTCAAACAGTCTGATGAACTGCTGCATTTTTCAAAAAATATGGCAAGGATCAGCATCTTAAGACACTACCAGCTGAGGGAACAAAGCTTTCTTTTCAGGCTGGAGCAGAACGGCTCACACAGAGCCCTTTGGTGGGGAATCAATGGGCTTCTGTTGGGCGGCTCCATGCAGTTGCAAGTTCTTGATCATTTCTGCACTTAGAAAGAAGGAGAAGCAGCAGCAACAGGAGATAAAGTGAAGTGTTATGGAAGGACTCATCTCCAGCCAAAGGAATAAATAAAAAATAAAATAAAAGAAAGAAAATAAAATCTACAAAACAGTGACACAGACGAAAAGAACCTACGCTTTCTATCACACGTAATGAAGCGTCTGACAGAACAACATCTGCAGAGGGATCACAGCTGCTGAGGATAAGAGGGAATATCAGTATTATTTTTCACTTGTAAGATACACTAAACAGGAGTGCCTTTAAAATAATATGGCTGAAGGGAAGATTAAACCAGATGCACAGGGCTATCTGGCTTCTTTCAGGATGAAAGTCCAGCTGTGGGCTTAAATTCAACATTTAATATGACGATTGTAGATTCATGACTGATATGCATATATTGCAGAATGCTCTACACAAATTACATAGAGTGGAAATTTAATAATTTTGTTGCCCTGTGTTTAATGGAAACCCAAGCCTTCCACGTATGGCCATTGCTAAACTAATTATGTGATGCTGCAAATCCTTGAAAAGCAACAGGAATAACAAAAATTTATTTACATAAACAAAATAATCAGAGGCAAACCAGTAAAGATGACTTGTTTATACCAATTAGAAGTCTTCCTTCTGCTCTCTACTTCTAGTTTCATTTCTTGACCATTCCATTTGTTTACAGTATTTTAAAAGTATTCAGAAGCCCAAAATATAGTGCTGTTTTCCTACACTATAAAAGTCTTTCTACCAGTCAAGAGATGGACTCAATTTCATGATGAAGAAATGGTGGACAAATGTCCAGGACAATGGACCAAAAATCATGAGTGCAATCATGTGAGGAATAGAAAGCTTTGATTCATGTCCCCATTTTACCAAGTGTCCCCGTGTCAGATCTCATGCAAACCAATTAACCTCTTGCTCACATCTCCATCTTTAAAATGAAAAAATCCAATAAACTCCAGAGCAGTGTGACCACAATACAGAACACTGCAAGATGTATAAATCAGTGCTTTATTGTGGCTTGCACAAACATTTAAAATACCTCTTCTTCTCACAAGAGGCACTTGCAGTCTAAGTCAGTTATCTGCTGTTCTGTGCAGTTATTTAGGCTCAAATCACATTTGTTTGGTATAGGTGT
This sequence comes from Lonchura striata, assembly GCF_050655825.1. Classification (NCBI taxonomy): domain Eukaryota; kingdom Metazoa; phylum Chordata; class Aves; order Passeriformes; family Estrildidae; genus Lonchura; species Lonchura striata. The sequence continues at coordinate 70,954,813 of NC_140741.1, forward strand.
GAAAAGCTACACTTTAATCTGATAGCATTTTACTCTTTCAGGTGGTTAAATCCCACCTTTGAAGCTGAGCAATTAGTCTAAGCTAGTCATCTAGGGTTTTTCTATTGTCACTGAGGGGAGATTAGTTATACTAAAGAGCATTACTACATCTCTCCATTGACTACAAAGGGATTAGATCCCTAAATTTTAAATGCATATATCAGGCAAGACGAATCCCACTGAAGTGCCTAAAGCAAAGGTGAGGATTCCCATGTTCCTGTTTCAGTATCACCAGCATGTGTCCATCCCTGTGTTCCACAGCACTGCCCAGCCTTGGGCATCCCATGGCTGCTGTGCAAGGGCAGCTCAGACACCCTGAGCCTGCCTGGCACTTCCAGGTAGCTGCAACCTGCCTGCAGGGTATCTGCAGCAATCAAGGTTTACCTGGGCAAGGCTGCCAGGTCTGAAACAGAATGGTCCTGAGGAGGGGAATGAAGATGCTCATAGGGCTGGAGCACCTCTCCTGTGAAGTCAGGCTGAGACATCTGGAGTGATTTCCTTGTGGAGAAGAGAAGGCTCCAGGAAGATCTTACAGCACTTTCCAGTGCCTAAAGGGGCCCACAAGAAATCTGGAGAGGGACTTCGAGCAGAGCATGTTGTGATGAGGCAAGAGGGAATGTCTTTACACTGAAAGAGGGCAGGTTTAGATTAGCTATTAGGATGATATGTTTTACTGTGAGAGTGGTGAGGCACGGGAACAGGTTCCCCAGAGAAGTTGTGTCTGCCCCACCCTTGAATTGTTCAAGGCCAGGTTGGATGTGGCTCTTACGAATCTGGCCTAGTGGAAGGTGCCCTTGTACATGGCAGAGTAGTGGAACATGATGATCTTTAAGGTCCTTTCCAACCCAAACCATTCTGTGATTCTATGACCTACAATATGTTACACTTATGCAAAGTTTGAAGTAGAAAGGAAATTGGCCTCAGCTTCAGTAGTGGAATCTTTCCAGAATGCTTTCAGAAAGCAGACAGTTCATTTCAGTATCTTCTCCTAAAATCTAGAATAATGAGCAACTCATTGCCTGCAGCTTTTGTGTAATTGGAAATAGTGGAATGCAGGCCCAGGTATTATTGTTAGAATCATTTTACTCTGGATCGCTTAATTGGTGAATGTGAATAGCAAAGAATTTTCTGTAACTCAAAAGGCTGTATCTCATCACACTTTACCTCTGCTCTAATTGAAAGTTTTGTTCATTTTTACCTAGAACAAATCATCACACTTTTGTCTCTGCTTCCTCTGTTGATTTTGGCTTTTGATTATCCAGCCTTTAACATAGTTGCAGATGGGGGATCAATTGTTGTCCTCAGCTCCAGCGAACAGATATCTAGGCTACTGTTTCCATCAGGAGATCAGAAACACTGTGACATTTGCTATTTGTATTATACACATGCATAGAGGTGGAGATGTTTCTTTGCTGATCCAGGCTAAGAAAACACAAGTCACAGAGACTCAGATCCTCACCTCTAAGTATCTAAATACAATTTCATGGTGAAACCATATTGATCAGCTTTGAGCCATTCATGCAGAGGTGGACAGGTCTTCAGGACAGGTACCACCTCTGTATACCTTGTGTGTTTTAAACATACTCACAGTATCTTTGTGCTCAGGGAAAGGAATATTAGTTTCAAACTCTTGCAATAGAGATACAACAAATCACTTTGTTTTTTGGCAACAAAACCAGTCTAAAATTTACCCCATCTCCTTTTGTCTGCTTTGGTAGATATTTTAGATTATATGCCTAGATTTTCTGTCTGAGTCATAAGGATGGCAATTACTGTTGGCCTGCATGCTGCAAAAGGTCTTTTCTAATGGTTTTCACTTGGGAGTATCCAAAGAGCATAATGAAAATTAAATAGCACAGACAGAAAACACAGGAATACAAAATGTTGCATAAATGCTAAAGATTAATGCTTGAACAGCAGAGCAATAAAAAGTTTTGCATTTAGAGCATATAGCAGGACTGGTACCCACTGCTTGTCTGCAATAGGAAAGGTGTGTGCTGCCTCCCCCGAGCATTCAGCAGCGCTGACTCTGCATCTCAGCATCTGGGAGACAGAAGGAACAAACCTCTCCTGTCTACCAAAAAAAGCGCTCCATCACTTCCCCCACCCTTGACAGGGAAGGGGGGAAATCTCTCATTTTGTGCAGTTCAGAAATTCTGACAGAGAAATGCACTTCAGTGTGTTTTTTAAAGACAATACATCACTTGAAACAACTTACAACTGGCCAGGCTGTGGTTTCAGACGTGGCTACTCTACAAAGGAAATAAAGTATTTGGAAAGATCTACATGTTGTAAGAACATCTGGCCTGCAACTAAAGGGAAGGAGGAGAAAGCTGATCAAAAGAGTGAAGAGTAACAGAAGAGGCAATAGAGCACCAGATCTGAGAAAAAGAGAGAGAAAAGGCAAAGAGAGAACAAACACAGCTGGTTACAGAACCATTCATTTTCTGCTTTAATTTAAAATCTATTTAAAGCATAAACAGAACCTGCTCTGTCTAAACAGGAATATCTTTATTTTGCACTTGTAGTAATGCCAAGATCATGACTCTAATGATGTGGGATATCAAGGACCTTGAGTTCTTGGGAGCACAATCTAAAGAAAGTGAACTTGCACAATATATACAAATGTATGAGCTGTTTGTATTAACACATATCAATGCACATGAAAAATGTTAATAATTACAGATGAGAATTTAATGGCTACTCATTCTCTTAAGCTAAAATTAGAAATAGAACCACATTTAACATTTTTATTGAACCTATTTTAAAATGGTCTTATGGTACTCTGCACAGAAGGTTCATTTCACACATCCATGAAATGCATCCAACAAGTAAAGATGAAAGTGGATATTTAAAAACAAGCTCTCACCAGAGAGAGTGATGATGAACAGAAACTCACAAGCAAGTAAAAAAGAGAAAGGAGTCTAATTTCTGGGGTCTGGCATCTAGATAAGTGGAGGCATCTACCAAGAGAACATTTGGCAATGACTGGTGTCCTGGTTTAGGGCAATTTTGGGAAGTGAGAATTGGACCTTACACTGTCCTGCACTATCCAACATGAAATAAAGGCTTATGGGGAAAACTCATCATCCACCAAGTTTCCTGAAGAGGTAGGTAATATGGCATTGTCCTATGTGGAAGGGAAATAAACTGCAAGTTGAATAATTCAAATCAGATTAATTGATCTTTGGGTATAAATACTGGTTGAGAATGCCTGATTCATTATCTGATAAAAGTCAGATTTTCTACTTAAAAATGCTGTGAAGGGAAAGAAATATATCACTCTATAGAGTTGTCATAAAATAAAACTAATAGCTACAAAATAATTTTTACTATTTGGAAAATGAATTAGCACAGACACTTGTTTCCTCAGCTGTTAACCTCACTAATCAGTTTAATTTCATTATTGAAAAATAAAATCACCACACTTTTTTAATACCTTAAACCCTCTACCTAACTTTTTTTTTTGTTCAAAGGATACTCTTCCTTTCTTCCTTTTTTGTCTTTAAAAATCTATTAGCATTGATTAAAATGAAAGAGCTAGGATATAAATCTTCAGTTAGATTTACAACACATTTTTCTTTGACTTTCTCATGTTATCTGACACTTGACAGTTTCATGCTAGATGTTAAAAAATGACTAGTGATTTTTCGTGATTCTAAGTGCCCAAACTCAGAGTTTTGCAGGGCCTGTAAGATCCTGGTTTGTGGGAAGGAAGAAATAAATCAGACCCCTTGAAAACACCCAGAAGATGGATGCATTTCAAAACCTTTATAAAAGTTCTGCACAGACTGAGATTCTAAGGCTAAGGATTTCCTTAAAATGTCAGAGCACAAATTCTCTAACAAGAAGGTATCTTTATTTTTTTAAAAAAGTATCTTTATCAAAGATCTTTATGAGGGGGTCAAATGCACCCTCAGAAAGTTTGCAGACTATCCTGGGTTGGATGGGAGTGTTGAACTGCTGGAGGGTAGAAAGGCAGAGTCTGGACAAGGATTGGTGACCCAAGGCCAAATGGATAAAATTTGACAAGGCAAAGTGCAGGGTCTTGTCTTTGGGTCGCAACAACCCCACACAGTTCCACAGACTTGGGAAAGAGTGACTGGAAAGCTGCCCAGTGGAAAAGGACCTGGGTTTGCTGGTCGACAGTGGCTGAACATGAGCTGGAATGTGCTCAGGTGGCCAAAAAGGCCAGGAGCATCAATATCAGCAATAGTGTGGCCAGCAGGACCAGGGAAATGATTGTCCCCTTGTGCTCAGCACTGGTGAGGCCACACCCTGGATCCTGTGATCAGTTTTGGGCCCCTCACTACAATAAAGTCATGGAGGGGCTGGAGCGTGTCCAGAGAAGGGAACAGAGCTGGGGAAGGGTCTGAGCACAAATCTGATGAGGAGCAGCTGAGGGAGCTGGTGGTATTTACTGTAGAGAAAAAGAGGTTCAGGGGCGACTTTCCACCACTCCCTGAGAGGAGGGTGTAGCCAGGTGAAGACAGGCTCTTCTCCCAAGTAACAAGGTGCAGGACAAGAGAAAACAGCCTCAAGTTGTACCAGGGGAGGTTTAGGTTGGATATTAGGAAAAACTCATTCACAGAAAGGGTTATCAAGCATTAGATCAGGCTCTCCAGGGAATTGGTAGTCACCATCCCTGGAGGGATTTAAAAGACATAGAGATGTGGGATTTGGAGACATAGTTTAGTGGTGGGCTTGACAGTGCTGGGTTAATGCTTAGATTTGATGATCTTTTCCAACCTATATAATTCTGTGATTCTAAATTTGCTTTTATTAGTCTGTCATGCAACTAAAAAGAATTAAACATACTTTTTTAATACTGAGCTAACTGGGGAATGTTGTTTAAGAATATCTTGCTGAGATGGAGTGTCTAGGTACCAAAACCTTGCTGAAGAAATGGAAGCAAAACAAGAATTTGGGTACTAAGTCCACTCACAAATAGCTTTTTGCCATGGCAGGTAGGCTGTGCACAGTAGCTTGAATATTTCAGTGGATAATGTAAATGTATCCTGAGCCACACAGTGAAAAAATTCAAGAAAAACTAAGCTCTCTCATACATGTATGATCCCAGTTTGTTATCAAACTGGACCCTAATTCTGAATCCCAAAGTGGTGTACTTTGCATGCCAAAAGTCTTTGTGTAACCAGTTCCTTCAGACATGCTTTGGTCTGATTAATGCCATTTAAGTTTGGGAACTTAACAAAGAAGCCCAAAAGCATAATCAATCCCCTTTGACTTCCAATTCAATTCCACTTCAACCCACCAGGGATCTCCCTCTGAAGAGGCAAGAAGCATAGGTGAACTGGGGTCAACCTCAGCATCTCAGATGAGCATAAATAACTGGATGTGCGGCCTCTAGGTCTACTTTGTCTAAAATCTCTGGTTCTGGAATAATATCTAGGCAATGGTTGCAGGCATGGCCATGGCATTCTGTCTTAAAATAATCTGTGAGGGATGCCCGTGGCTCTTTCTAACACTGCTGCAACAAAGATATGTGTGAACTACAGATGGACACATGGCAGCTCCAAAGACCCTTGAGATTTTACCCTCTGTGAAAAAATAGGAAATACAAGAGACTCACTCTCAGACACCTTCCACACCACACTACTGATAAATGCTTTTCATTCAAAGAAAAAGGTGTAAGATCAGCCGTATACATTTCATGTACCACCTCACCATAGCCAATCACCACCAGACTTCTTATCACCTCATTTCCCATAATCAGATAACATTAAAAAAAAAAAAAACCCAAACAATTTCTGTGTCATCAGCAGTGGGTTTCTCTCAACACATACCATGTTGCTCACATGACAGGCTCATGGAGCCCCAGGAGACTTTGTGAAATGAAATGGCTGCAGAAAGAATGGCTGGAGGCCTAAAGAGCACACAAGAAAATGAGTAATTTGCCCAAATTCCTTCCAGTAAGGAAATGCTGCAGAGCTGCAGAGAGATCTGTGCTTTTGGGATATCTGGCAGTGTTCTTGAATCATTTGGCACAACCCATGGCTGGTGCACGCAGCCCTGTGGGACCCTGTCCACATTCAGCCCTTCGGTGCTAGCAGAGCGCTCAGTGCCTCAGCAAAACCTGTGCTCTGATCATTACAAGTGCCAAGAAGTCTGTTAAAGTGTTTATATATTGCAACATTAAATGCTTGGTAAATTGCCACATCATTTTGTGCTCTCAAATCCACATCATTCATCTTTCTCCTGCAAGGCCAAGCCCAGACAAACTTGCTGAATGCACTTAGCTCCAAATTAACACCCTGTAAAAACAGTTCCTCCCTTCTTCTCAAATGTTGTTATATGTAAAATCTACACCCGAAGTTAATTTCTTGCTGACCTTCTGCTGATTAATGCAAATTAAATTACATGCTAATTGCCCCAAATGGTTTGCATACAGCCCAGAAATCAGTTCTTTTTGATGGTGGTAAAAGATATTTGCGGTTTTTTTACACAATGGTTACATTAAGCCATTGTTAGTCTTACAGCATCTTAAAAAGTCAGATGGTTTTCAGGCACCTTTTAGAAAGCAAGGAAAAAAACAACCTAGGAAAAAACATTATTAAGTTCTGATCCAGTCTTGTAGAAACCTCACTTGTACCTCATGGGAGGAATTTTATGGCTCGTTCAGAGCTCAGGCTCCAAGATGCATTTTACAAAACCTTGAGCCAGTTTTGTTAAACCCGTCACTCCCTAATCCCCTTGTGCTTGTCAGCAGAGCACACAGGCACTTGATTTTGGACGTCTGATTTGATAACGGGTGGGCGAAGAAGGGAGGGAAACAGGGACTGCTATTTTAGATAGATTCTACAATATTCTGGCAATTTAAGAGAGAACAAGGAATATTTCAAGCTCCTAGAAAGGGGCTGTGTATTGTGTTCCAGGGTGTCAAGGTTGTTTTGGTACCAAGTCTAAATCCCAGTCATCAGACCTTATGTTTGATGGTTTTCTGGGGCTCTGGTTGGTATTTGGCAGGGGGATCAAATGCAAGAGTAGATAGTGCTTAGACCCTCAGCAGTCCCAGGAGTGGCTGACATCTGCATTACAAATACATTTTGCATTTACATCCAGCAGTGGGGATAAAAAGTAAAATTTGGTTGATGTCATGAGGAAGGTGGGGAAAAAAAGAACCCTAACCATGGTGTTCTCCAAGACAACAGTGTCTCTTTCACAGGTGCTGCCATGAGTTCTCACACTCCACTCCATAGTTTATCCTAAAGTACGCATACAAGATTATGCCCATTTTATAGAAGAAATGGTGACACAGAAATGTAAAAATGGATTTCCCCCATGAAAAATGAGGCAGGGCTGAAAACTAATTTAACTGGGAGAGGATAAAAACACCCACCTGAACACTCAAATCTAAGGAGGATTTAACCATGGGCAATAAAAAAAAACCCAGACCATGAAAGCACACACCAGCTGCACCATGTGCTCCCAGACACACAGAGCATCCTCAGCCTGGCAGCAGGACATGCGACCTGGCAGTAAACAGCCCAGATTCCACAATACCCAGGCCCTAAACATTAGATCATAGCAAAGACAGGGGGTGGTTAAAGAGACACACCATGGTTATTCCTGTTCTACTCATCCAAGGAATGATCAAGTAGGACAAACTGATAAAAGGTGACATATATGTGGTAAACATTAATGGATCTGATGTCAAAGAATGTTCACTCACTTGATTTTTTTTGGTAGTCTTTTCCATTATTGTTTCAATTTTAATACCATTTTTCTCTTCCTTCCCTAATATCCACGTCCCTGCTTGACCTGATTTTGGTAGCAAGCCTCTTCCTTTCTTAGATATTCTTGACTTTGTCTTCTGTTAGAAGGTGAGGCTGCCAAAATCCCTGCCTCCTGTACTAAAGAGAGTACAATTAATTTTAACTGTGATTTCAAAGAAGCTTAATAAGCAATACCTGAGCAATACTCCTCAATTTAGAGATCAAAGTATGGCCACCACCACCAAGAGCTCTGCCCCACAGCACCAACCCTGAGGGGTCCGTGCTGTTGAGTAATAAAAGTATTCCCTCTCCAAAGTGTTTCCTGAGCAGAAATTGTCATGTCCCACTCTGTTAAATTATGTGTGATGGGTCTGTCTCTAGGATTACTCTGTAGGAGAGACAGCGTGGAGGCTGCCAGATTCATTAAACATCTTCAGTGGGACTTCATGGGGCCTTTCACTTACCCTGAACAAACAACAAACACACCCTTTGTGCTCAAGAACAAAGGGAGTTTTTGCACTTTTGTTTGATGTCAGTCACAACTGGAGATTAAAGCTCCAGCTCTGTGGATTTCAAAGTTGTCTCCCCCCTCCAAAGCTGCTCCTCTTACTTTTTGCTAGGCACTTCAAAAAGGTTTACAGCTATAAAAACCCAAACAGAACAATATTAATAACAATCAGCTTCAGAAATGCTACGTATTTTTGGCATTTGAATGCATTTCACTCCCAGATACAACTGAGAAAACAAAGTGCAGGAGTAACATATGCAGGAACTCTGTTATTCTTAATCATGTTGCATCAGGGACTGGAAAACTGGATTTGTATAAAGGAATTTGTGTGTTAAGATTGAAGCATGGTAGGCTCTGACCCACTGAATAAAGATCTATTCCTTCTGAATCTGGATTTGGGGAATAACTGTTTCTGTTTCCCTAACAAAGGGTGCAAATAGGAAAACGTATTAAGACCCCACAAACCCCAAGTAATGGCTTCTCTTAAACCCCCATGCTCTGATGAGAGTGAGAGATGGATGTTCACTACTATATTCTACAGATGGCTTAATTTTGGCTGCCATTTCTGAACTGTGCAGTATGTACCTGTCATTGAACGCCCATCTTTCAGAAAAAGCGCCCTACACTAAGCAGGAAGATGTCTAGGGAAAGGTTACACCTCTTGTCATCTCAGGGACAGCCCAACAAACATTCCCATCTAACAGAGGAACTTCAGCAAGAGCCCACCACCCTCACGTGTCGCTTCAGGATAGCTAAAGGGAAACAAGGAGAGCTGCTGTAAAAGGTGTAGAAAGAAGAGCAGGTATTATCCAGTTTGGGAAAGAAACAAGTCACATCAGGAAATCAAAAGAGCCCTTTGGAATGTCACATTGAGCAACCAAAATTAATGCTTTGATTGTATAGGAACCTCTTACCTGTGATTTGTAATGCTCAATAACTTTGAGAAGGAGTGACAGGAGTGAGTGACTTATGGAAAATGCCTTTCAAAAAAAGGACTAAGTGTTTCTACAGTTTAGCTGGGCAAGAAGGTGTGAATTTCAGCTCTCCTGGATCTAAAGCCTCTTTAAGGACTGCATGAGTATGATTTTATGTTTCTTATAATTTTACCGTAATCCATCAATAAGGAAAAAATGCTTCTGCTTCCCACTTAAAACAACAGATCTTATGGAACGTGGTTTGTTGTTTTTTTACCCGTCAAGTCATCTTTCCCTACTGCCTTTGACCTAGGTGCCTGTTCAGTCTTCTAGCTCTTTCTCACATTGACACCACACCCCCTGTATATTTATTTCTTAGAGAAGTTGAGCCATATGACTTGTTACATGCTTTTAACTAGATGCCAGAGCATGGCTGACCAGAAAAAAATATAGAAATGCATGCAGTGATTTAAAATATGCCAAACCAGAGGTTAATAGAAGCACGTGTGGATTGGATTTCTCATTTAAAGACCTTTCTGTTCTAGTCAATGTTTAGAAGTGTTGAAACTATCAAAAAATTGTGATGTTTGGAACTTCTTCTGTGGCCTAACACAACTCTTTCAAGAAAAACCATAGAAAATTTTATAAAACTGAGAAATTAGGGGATGAGTGGGCAAATCCTATGAGGGCATGATCTTTGCTTGCCAGTTCTTGCACTGGTCCATCTGATGGCACCCAAGTATCTTGTGTACAGCATCTGGATTTTCTGATTATGCTATATAAAGAACAGACTACAAAACATATCTCAAGTTCTTCACGTTTGATTATTTAAGGGAAGACTGTAAATTTAACAATTAATCATAGGCCCACCTTACTTCACTTGCTTAGTAGTTTCAGTATGAAATGATCTAATTATCACAAGCAGCAGTAAACATGGTTAAATCCTTGATTTTGTGTCAGCATACTCTCTTTTGGACATAAATTATGCAGAAAGCCTCACCAAAAGTTATGAGCTGATGCGTATTGGTAGCACAGTGCCTTAATGCACAACAGCCCTGTCATTAATATTAGGCTTGCTTTAAATAATGAAACAAAAATAAAAATGTTTCCCAGAGGACACAAACCATAAACATGTAAAGTCAGAGTGTAGGCAAGAAAATAAGTTCTGTAGATCAGAGCATTTTTATAAGCATTAAGCAAGCAGCCAGGGGATGTACTTGAGGGGTTTCAATTCCACAGCAGCTTTCCTGTTCAATTCTGTATAGTTTAATATTGGAGTTGATCATATTCATTGTTCATTGAAGTTCATTGTTACAATCTAAGGCAGTTTTACAATATGCAGATCACTCTCATGCTGCAGGTTTCGTACTGTACCACAGTGTCTTAACCTCCTTTTTCTAGTTCATAAAGCTACACTGGGAAGGAGAGAGGGGACAGCTGTATGGGGTAGGAAATGTGCCTGGACCCAAGTTGTCCACTGATGGCAATTCAGGGATGGCAGATGGCAAGGGGAAGAATGAGAACACACACACAGTGAGGGTGCTAGCTATCCTGACCAGTCAGGATGAAGCCAGGGAGGGCAGACAGATCTGGTAGGACAGAAATGCTTGGAGACCCCACCATCTAAATGCTTGCTGAGGTGGAAGTACAAGAGTGCCAGTAGAGACATTTTGCAAGAAGTTTTCTGAGATCACGTCTGACTTCTCTCATCAGCTTCGTCAGCTCTCATTTCTTCTACCCCACTGCACTTCTAACCCATGAGCACAGGATACTCACACAGAATAGATGAGAGCTGGCACCCCAAGTTCTGTGTATAACCAATGCTTGGGTGGCCTTCAAGGTTGGCCAGGTGACTGTCCCCCTGGGCTGAAATGCCTGTGTCTAGAGGGCATCCAACTGCTCTCTGATTTATCAGCTCTCAGGGCTGGAAAGAAAAGCTTGCCAAGTTTGTGTGCTTGGATTGAGGCACAGCACAAGGAAATAGGCAGACATCAGCACAGCATGGAAAATCCAATCCTTGGCCTTAGTTGCAGGCAGGATAAAAGACATCCTATGCTTTTCTAGAGTCTGAAATTCATACACCATAGATCACTTCAAGGAGTCAAAGGGTTCTGGCCTCAAGGAAAGGGTTATCTACCATTTCATAATAGTAAAAGAACCTATTCCATATTCTGCCTAGTACAGTTCAACTTCACTTCATTGAAAGTTTTTTGAAGCCCTTGACTTCTACCTTCTGAAACAGAAGAAGGGTAGGAAAACATAGGTTCAAAACAGATTATGATATTCAGCTGCTCCTAGAATATTCTCTATGCAGCACCAGTAGATCAAATTATTTTCATTATATCATTTGGTCACAAAGAATAGTGACATAATTAGGGAGCTAAATAGCAACAGTTTCCTTCTGGTAAATTTGCTGTAGCTAATTTTGTTAATAAGACTGATAATTGTTTTACGCTCATTCAATATGTTAAGTTTACCTAATACTAAAACCAATCAGAACCTTTAAATTAATTTTTGTTTCATTTCCAAAGGAATCAATGTCATTATTAATCATAAAAGGAGTGCAGAGTCAGAGGATGATAAATCTCCTTTGGGCTTATTTGACTTTCATATTTATGGTTTGGATAAGGTTATTATGAAGGAATATTCAAGAAATGATTGAGGAGCAAAAGGAGGAGAGTGAGCTAGGAAATGCTATGCTTGGATGCTGTGCTACTAACAGCTGCAGGAGAATGCATGCAACTAGTCTGATTTTTTTAAGTTCTGCAGAGTTAAGCTTAGCAAAAGTGTTCAAAACAAAAACTGCTCAGACTGCCAGGCTGCAGAGCCCTAAGATGTGCAATTTTCAAACCAATATGTTCAAGAAAGCAGAAGAGGAGATTTGGGGCACAGAACTGATGGGATTTTACATTGCTGGCACTCGTAGGTTTGCTTTTAGACCATTTACAAAAACATTCACTCACACTACTGTTGCCTTTGCTGCATTTCTACCTTCACTGCAAAAAAACTTACCACGTAGCAGCTATTTGAGCTGCACTTCTACAAGTGACACAGTGGTAATGCGGTGAAATGTCCTGGATAAACGTGCCCAGTTTTCATAAAGCCAGTGCTGCCCACATCTCCTTTTACACACTTTGACAGGATAAGGTCAATGCCCATTGGCTCTGCAAGGAGTGGAGGATGTCCCCAAAGTCTCTGCTGTCACTGTGACATTCCAGCTCGGCTTTGGGAGGTGGCAGTCCTTGGTCCCTGTGCTGAGGAGCTCCACACTCACTCACTCACCATTAACTCCATTCTTTAAAATCAGCACAAACAGTGCTCCCAGTTTAAGTGCAGTGCTGGATTTTTACTATTGTCTTGAAAGGGAAAACAAGTGGCATGTTGTGCTGAGATGTCGGTAATCAGATTTTTTTTCCTAGAACTCATCATGCTTTCTGTTGAAGAGGATTTTAATAAATCCTGAAAGCAAATCATGCTTGAATGTGGGTCTGAATTCTGCCTGTATTTGTATTCTTTGATTATTGAAGTAATCTCCCAAACTTTAAGATCCGTTAAGTGTGTAGCAAATTCTTTTCTGCATCCATCCCACTTGAACACTGTACCCACAGAAATAAAGCAACAAAACCCAGACACCCCCTGAACAGAGTCTGTTACTACTGCCTACCATCAAACCAGCCTTCTGCAACCTGGTTTGGAGGAAGATGTCCTTGTCCATGGCAGGGGGTTGGGAACTAACTAGATTATCTTTAAGGTCCCCTACAACAACAAACCATTATATTATTCTACCTTTCTATAAAGCACCAAATAAATAATTTCTGAATATATATGATGGAACACATTTCACTGATAAAATAACAAAATGTAGATTATGTTAAAATAGGAAAAAAAACCATCAAAAACCTTAAAAAAATTGTCCTTTGTCTTTCCTCATATCTTTTAAGAGACAAACCTATCAAAGAAAAATGTTATGATAATGTATTACCATGCTGAGTTAATTGTCAGTTGCAAGTTACTTAAGTGTACCTTAATGATATGTTTAAAGTCTTATTTTCAACTCTAATAGCTATTAATGGTAGCAAGAGAAAATGAAACCAATTTTCCCTAACTTAAAGTGGAGCTCTATTAAGCATAAGTGAACAAAATTCTAAATATAACAATTTCTTTAGGTATTTCAGCTAATGGGAACCCACATTGTCCATATTTCAGTCTAGCTACATACTACTTCCCAGGAAGCAATTACATAAAATCATGCAGTATTGAGTATGTCAGTATCACAGAAGCTGGATTCATTACTTCAAATGGTATGAAATCATTCCCAAAGACCAAAACAGCTGAACTGAAGGGAGAATGAAATTTCCAGAGGATTAGCTCAGTGTGAAAACCCAAGGAGAGATTGAATCTGGTTTTTGAGGATTCCCTTCTCCACAGACAGAGAACAGCATTTCATAAATGACCTCATGGACACAAAGCTAAATATAGCTTAAAAGCTCCTAATAGCATTCAGAACATCTAGAGTTTAGGAACTCATGGAGGAAATATTTTTATGTGCCACAAAGTCCATCACCAAATAATTTCCACTTATTTCAATTGCTCTACTGCAGTCTTTTATCTGCTTCCAGATAAATGAGCGGGTTTTTCCTGTCTTGTGTGATTTAAAAGAATATTACTGTCTTGAATCATTCTTTTTTGTCCCATAAGTCAAGAAATATGACCAATTTAAGACAGAAAAAGCATCAGCCTAGCTGACCTTCTGTCCTGGAGAAGACACAGGTGTGGACAACTAATTGCAAGGTGCTTGCACGTTTTTCTAGAAAAGATGTTCTTTCCTAACTCATAAGTCAAAATAAATAAGATTGAACCTTTTCAATGGGAAATGGCACAGATGACAGCATGACATCTTCCACACTAGCCCATGCTGGTCTTTCAAACCTGATAATTTTATTAAGGCGTTTAAGTAAGTGTCCAATAATTTCATAATAAAACACACAGAGAAAATTGTTAGTAATGTGAAAATCGGCCCTTGTCAGTTATTACAGGTTCAGCAACTTTCCTTTACATGACAAAAAAAAAAATTTGTACTTTCATTACTGATTTGCTTCTTGCATTAGCACTTCTGAAACAGGCCTGTGAAACCTAATTCCTTCTATTCCATTTTCATTAAGAAAAAAAATTGCAAGTCATCTTCTGTACCTTGGGAGCAAGGTACTCGTTAGGAAAAGCTGTTTCACTCAATCATCAGGTTTCAATATTCTTAAATTAAGCTACTCCTAAATCTTATAGATATATACTTCACTTCAGTAAAATCATTCAAAAGAGGGAGATTTTTAATGTCAGAGAGGTTTCAGTGTTAAATCTTCTTTGTGACTATTCTGTTGTGCAAGATCCCAGAAATGGGGTATGAATGGGGTATGGACCTCCCAAATAACAACACATGCTTTTGTTTATGGATTTTTAAGGTCAAAATAGGGTTTTTTGTTTTTTTTTAATGGCATTTAAAATCAAGCATCATATAGAACCAGATAAGCTTTATAACCAAATATCTCTATATCTACACATCTGAAAGAACACATGTGTAGTCGTTTGTTGCTGCCTGCTAAATAAGCAACACAAACCTCCAAAGAGAAGGCAAACTCCCTTGAACCTGAACAATCCTACTACATGCACGTAGTAGGAGTCAACACATGCTGGAGGCAATGGTGGCTGGATGAAAGATTAAATGATGATGTGATTAAATGTGATTCCTAGAAGTAGGGGCATAGTTTTTTTTTATTTCCCCATTGGGAATAGAACTCTGTGCTATTTTTCTCATGTAAACAAGGGCAATATTCTTGGTGTATATCTCCCAGCATTCATTAAGATTAATGAAATAGAGAGTAGCCAAGCAAGACTTCCAGCCTTAGCTGCCAAATTGCCCTCCTCTTTGTAAGGAAGGTCTCACCTGGGCAAGGATTTGAAACTAGGATGCTCACATTAAAAATCTGATGGCTTTGTTAACCAAGCTTTCCAGGTCCATGTGGGGTCTTGCTGGCATTAGGCTGCAAAAGAATGGGTCAAAGTTCAAATGTTCCTTCCCATGGAAGCCTTTAGTAAAAGAACAGTGATTTATACAATTTCAAGACAAAGCAGCATTCACACTCACTACTGCTATTATCTTTAAACCCTTGCCAAAGAAGCTGCAGATTTTCACTCGTGAAGTGAAAGAACAGAAGAGAGGAAGGAGGAAATGTTATGCTGTGTAAACAAATACTCTACCTGAAGGGGAATTAAAAAAAAACACCAAAAATGCAGTCAAATATTTACACTTGTGAAGATTCAGGCAAAACATCAAATCAAGCTGTACCGTTAAGAGCCCTGTTCTCTTCCTTTCTTTTTTTTTATTTTTTTGCTTCCTTTTGTGTGTCCTTTTCTGCTGCTCCTTTTTTACATTGAGAGCTGCAGCTACAGAGGAAGATCATCCACAAAGCCACAGAGATGGAGCTGGTGGCTGGCTGTGGCAAGGATCAGCCTTGTGGAAGGAGTTACAGCAGCCTGGATGAACCCTCTATAAAATCCATTCATGTTCCCAAAAACACATCCAAAATCTTTGGCATCTTTGCTTTTCTTCTTGTGTGTTTTATAAACTGATTTAATTATTTTGGAAGCATCATCCTTCCTTTAAAGTAAATAGCTTATAAGGTCTAATTTTTTTCATTGATTTTTGTTTTGTGTGGAAGATTAAGTCCCAACTCTTTGGAGGTATGTCAGGTTGTATTTCAAGGAGATATTTGGTGCAGAAAAGGTCTGGATTAAAGGTGCCCAAAATACTACAGTGTGTTCTTCAGGTCATTCCATAAAGTGTCTGTTTATCTCCTAATCACAGTAACACAAACATTCTCCTGCTGGAATCCGTGTCTACCACCTAACTTCAGCGTAATTGCTCCTTAGCTGGGGGAGAAAATGAAGAAAACAACACATTATTATTAATATTATTATTATTATTATTGTTGTTGTTGTTATTGTTGTTGTTGTTTTGTTTTGTTTCATTTTTATTTTTATTTTTATCCTAACAAAAAGACACTAAAATCAATATTTCATAATGGTTTCAAACATTTCTTGACAGAGGGTTATAATTCTCTTGAGCAAACCAGCAGCAGTATTTTTAAATGGCAAAAATAATTGGTTTTGAAGATATTTTGGGGAAATAAAAGAATAAACAATATTTCCAATTGTTTTCCATCACAATCTATTTATTTTGCTTTCCATTGGCATTTTTCAAAACACCATCAAATAATTAAAACATTCAAAAGAATATATTTAGAAGACTGTCACATAAGAAGATGACATCTCACAGAAAGGGATTTCTCTGTATATACAGATAATTGATAGTTTTCATACCACCAAGTCTGTCTGTCTGTGTGTTTTACTTTGAAACAAGAACTAATTTCATAATAAGCAGCTAGGGCTAGAAAAAGTTTTAGAGGGTCACACTTAATCCCTCCTTTCATCTTTCACCAAATCAGGCACTTGCTTCAAAAAATACTTAATTGCCAAAACAAAACAATTAGTAATATCAAACAAAGCATTGTCTTTCCACACTTTCCCTCTGGTGCATCAACATTCATCTGCCTGTCTCACAGATATTACGATGCTCTGACTGTCCACTCCTCTTAAAGATCAATGAAAGCATCAATCCCTCAGAAGATCTGAAAAATCTGAAAAATTAGGGCTGCAATTGGCAGCCCTAATTAGTGGATAGCTCTGAAATATTGGGCATTTCAAATGTTTCAAAAGGAGCTATGTGCACAGTTACCAGTGTGCACAACAAAAAAAGGTTTTTTGTTGTTTCTTTTTTTTTTTTTAACATTTTATGTTCTAGTAAAAGAGAAATAGCAGCTTTACCAGTGCTGGAGAAGTTAAGGATGACTGTCAGTGCTGCTCTATGTAGAGAAGCTGCAGACACAGTCTGATGTATTATTTTTTTTTTTTTTTTGCTACATAATAGATGGGATTTTCCATAGAGCCCCAAGAGGCACGAAAGCAAACCAGGAGCAGTGACACCAGCTGCCCTACATGGTGCACACAAATGCTCACAGCAGATATTTTGCCTCATCCACATTGTCTGGCCTAAAATCTGAATCCTTCCCCCGCAGCATCCTCAGATGTACCTATGGCAGGAGCAACTGCCAGCTCAACACCCCAGATTCCTCTTTGCAGAGAAAGGGGGGCCACCATCCCCTCTTTGTCTGCAGGAAGGACGAGGTTAGCAGGTTTTATTTCATGTTGCCTTGAATAAACCTGCTCCTAGAAAGGGCACCAACACAATTTGGGAGCTTGTCAAAGTCCTGTGCTCAAGCTTCCCTATGAGCACTGCAAAGCAGAAAACCCTATTTGACACTGAAATATATATATATAGGCATTGTTCCCACTCACTCACACACATATCAACTCTATGTTCCAAACATCATGAGCAGAGAGCTGAATATAGGTGTAAATTCTTTCCTATAGCTGCTTTATATTCCAGAGAGACATAAAAAAGACTTTACTGTAGAAGATAATGAACCTTCTCATTCCCACATTCATGTGCATATAATGTGAACAAACTCCTGAGAAAAATGTGTTATGGATGCTTTATGTGTTGAGCAGCTTTACTGCTACCCATAAAGCAGCTTTACAGCAGTGTCAGTGATTTTCTTTGGTATATTAGTTTTATTATTGTATCCCCCATTGTCCCTCCTCATGCACCTTAAAGACCAAAGAGCCTACAATCTTCCTTAATTATATCAGTATAAATAAGATAAGAAGTTTGTTCTGTTGCTTCATTTCCCAGAACACTGTTAGCGTCAGTTTAGGTAACTTTCCAAGTGATTCTTCCACAATGAAATTCAATGGACTTATTTAAGTTCAATATGCTTTAATACTATACTTTCAAGAAAGGAGCAAGTCTTTTTTCCCCTGGTATGGTTTATTTTGTAGTGCATGGGCTATCGCACATCAATGGGCACACTTTAACATTTTTGTTGGCAGCACAGACAGTGGATTGAGTGCAACCTCAGCAATTCTGCCACACTGATCTGTGTGGTGCAGTCAACATCCTGGAGGGAAGGGATGGCATCCAGAAGGACCTGGACAGGCTTGAGGGATGGAACTGTGCAATCCTCATGAAGTTCAACAAGGCCAAGTGCACCTGGGTTAGGGTGATCCCAAGCACAAGCATGGGCTGGGCAGAGAATGGGTTGAGAGCAGCCCTGGGGAGAAGAATTTGGAACTGTTGGGGGTCATGAAGCTCAACATGACCCAGCAAGGTGTGCTCACATCCCAGAAAGCCAAATGTGTCCTGGGCTGAATCAAGAGAAACTTGGCCAGCAGTTTGAGGGAGGTGATCCTGCCTCTCTACTCTGGAAGGGTCTGTGTTGCAGAGGATAGATAGATATGATTGTTATTTTAGCTAGCCGGATGTCACTTCTACCCTTGGATGAATCCTGGAGTGAAATGGACTGTTCCATCCCACCCCGCAAGAGATTGTGGTTCATCCCGCACCTCTGTACCTGCCCCTAAAACAGAGTCTGTAACCCCATTGGCCCATGCCTTGTCCCAGCCCACCTGGGAGCCCCTAATAAGGGGGCTCTGAGCGGCCATGCGGCCTCTTGGACTTCCTCCCCCTCTTGGACTTCCTCCCTCTCTTGGACTTCCTCCCTCCCTGGGGCTTCCCCTCTCCTAAACCCTCCGTTTCTCTCTCCCCTCCCCCATCCTCCTAAGCCCAGCCACGTGCTACGCCTGAGAGCACGAGGCTTGGGCATTCCTGAATTCTCCAATAAATCTCTTCCCCCAAGAGCAAGCTTCAGAGATCTCTGCCTCCCAACACCCCCAACCGTGCAAGAGGAGCCTACTCATCCCTCAGGTCTGGGCCCTGGAAGGAGAACACAGCTCATGTTCTCAAAAAGGACAGGTCCAGAGGAGGCCATGAAGGTGATCACAATGCTGGAGCACCACATGAAGAAAGGCTGAGAGAATTGGAATTCTGAGTCTGGAGAGGAGAAGGCTCTGGGAGACCTTGTAGCACCTTCCAGTACCAAAAAAGGGCTTGTCAGAGAGGTGGAGAAGGGCTTTTTATAAGGGCATGAAGTGACAGTATGAGGGGCAATAGATTCAAACTGACAGAGGACGGGTTTGGATTAGATATTACAAAGAAATTCTTTATTGTGAGGGTGTTGAGACACTGGCACAGGTTTCCCAGAGAATTTGTAAATACACCATCCTTGGAAGTGTTGAAGGCCAGGTTGGGTGGGGCTTGGAGCAACCTGGGATGGTGGAAGGTGTCCCTGGCCATGGCAGGGTGTGGGAACTAGATAATCTTTAAGGTTCCTTCAACCCAAACTATTCTGTGGTCCTATGAATTACAGCAATGTAATAAATGCAATCCTTTCATTTTCTGTGGAAAAACAAAGACACAAACAACCCAAACAAACATTCCTTTCCTAAAAGCTCAGTTCCTCAACTCAATCCCCAGAATTTATATTCCCCCAAATAGTCAGAGTTTATCCAGGTATTCAGATACTTCATCACCCATGGAACCTAAGGGAAATTATTCAGTGATTGGCTTCACAGTTATTGCAATTCCTCATTGTGCTTTTCAACCTCCAGGGTCTCAGTTCTTACTTGAATGACACACATTAGGTATAGTGGCACTAATGAAGTCACTGTCAATTTATAGAGATCTAAAACTGTGAACAGATTCTGCCCAAAACTCAACCAGTACAGAGACATGACCTATCAGTGGAGGCTGAACCTCTACCTGTACACTATTGTAATTTTGTATACTAAGTTACTTTAAGTTGCAAAAACTCTATTTTTAATTTTATTAAGTTAGATGCATGTAAGCATTTAGGCTGTAAAGTGAGACTTGAGGCATTAAATATTCTCCATTTGCTTATAATCAGATTTAGAAGGAGCATTAGATCTTTTGAAGCTGCTGTTAAGCGAAATAAGAATTATATATGTAATGCATCTGATGGTTTATATAATGCAGCTATTCATTTCTTCAAATTATCATGAATTTAAAAAAAAAACCCAGTCAGTCTCCACTTTTTACTACCCACCTTAATTGCTTAATACTTTCAGTAGTCATTCCCTAGATCTTCTCATTCCTACCTGTAGCAGTGAGGAGCAAAGTAGCCTATATTAATCTCATTCAGGCATCACTTACTGTCACACTGCCACTTATATAATTGCATTCTAGACAAACAGAAGGGTTTTGGAGTCTGAAAGTCATCAATATCTCATTTTTATGTGCTCCAGACATGAGGAGCATCACTATGTAAGGCTAAGAATAAAACCAGCATTAGAAATAACAATCTGGCCTTTGGTCTGTTGCAAACTCTTCTCTGCTGCAAGGTCCGATTTTTGCTGTAATTCTAAAAATAGGTCCCTGAAGTGTGAACGCCAATTAGATGGCTGCAAATAAAAAAAACCCAAAAAACAAAAAAACACAAACCCAACCCCCAAAAAACCCCCAAACCAAAACCAACCAACCAACCAAAAAAAAAAAAAAACCCACAACCAGAAAACTTAAACAACAACCCAAACTCAAACCAAACCACATATAAACCCAGCTCACTATAGAATAGCTACTGCAGATTATTGCAGGTAGTTCAGGAGTAAATCCAGCACCAAGAGAGTGCAAATCCAGCATAATCACAGCAGGATTTGTTTACTACATCCCTCTCTTCATTCTGATAAAAATGACATGGCAAAGTTCATAGAACTATCAAAAAACTTTATACTTTAAAAACTAGAAAGGGAGGGAGAAGTCACAGGAATTGTCACTGACTTAGTAAAGTCTTCCTTTCCCCTGAAGCGTGTTGACTTCACTCACTGTGTCACACTCCCCAGGCTTTGATCCTGACAGCATCTCTCCAAACCAGGCTCCCTAATTTTATCAGGTGTGTGCATACATTCATCTTCAAACTGTTGATAAAGTACATGACTGTTGTCTGGATGTGATCTTAGATCTTCAACTTCTTTGTAGGGCAGGTTCACATTATAATCATGCAAAGCAGCTTAGAAACAGTGTTCTGAAGAAAGAGATCTTAATAATTAATTCTGTCTACATAAGTCCCCTACATCACTTGTAAAATCAGTATATTAATTAGCACTGTTTGTGGCAGTTTTACAGGAACAACAGTTTCTCTCCCTGGTGCACTTGTAGGAAAGCCTTGTGCCTCTGCACGTCCTTCTCTCCTGTGATTGCATCCAGAGAGCAGCTAATAATTTTGTTTTAGAAAACCACAGCATTGGAAAAGCAATTCAATAATGGTTCAGTGCTCAATAATTGGTAAAGGTTCACTAGGGTTTAGTCATAGTCTTATGCCTATACCTGTGTCTCTGCCCAAGACAATAAGAGTCACCTGAAAGACACTTGTTACAGTACAAACTGGTTAGTAGCTAAATCAAAAATAGCTTTTATTAACTGTCATTTCAGAAGGATTCCATTTCAGTTGCAAGGACTCTCATGTTTATGAACATACCACAGAACCCTGAAAGAGTTTATGTTTATTTATGTCCATGAGGTGCTACAAATAAAAAAATTGGTTCTAAAATATAACAGGACAATGACTCTTCTCTAGCAGCTTTCAAAAATCCCCAGCATTTTAATCATTTTAATTGAAGAGGCCGTTTTTGGGTTTTTTGGTGGTTTTTTTTTTTTTTTGTGTTTTTGTTTGTTTGTTTGTTGTTTTATTTTGTTTTGGTTTTTTTTAAAGCTGTATAATGCAAGAGAAAGAAGTTGAAGGAAAAATGTTTGCTCAGTTCAAACAACATCACATGATGGTACGTTCAGGATGGCATGCCTTTGAAAAGGCACAGTCAAAAGTCTGAAGGCTTCAGTATATTCTTCATCTAATATCTGTTTTGGATAGGACTTATAAAAGACACTCTGTGCTTTGATCAGGGAGTTATATTTAGAAGAACTACACAAGCCAAATTATTTTTCCAACAGATTCATGCCATGTTTTCTGTCCACTGACTACCCAAATAGGTCCCTGGATGGTGATAAATGAAGGCAGTACCTTTAAAAAGCAGGAAAAAAAGAAAGCATGGCCCATCACTAATCAGATAACGCAAGAGATATTATTTATACTGAGGATGTACTGTTTTCACACAGCTTCAGAGGCCTCAGTTTCTCAAAACACTGCGCTCATCTCTAAAGGCAGTGAGACTTAAACAAATGCTGACATGCTTTGCTGAAACATGGCCTTGAACCAACAGTCAAATTAAAAAAGTGCAGAAGACACCAGGCATCCTTTGAATTTTATTCCTACTTAATGGACAGACAGGCAGAGGAATAGATAAGATACGTGACTGGAATGTGCGAGGAGCTGGGAATACGAAACAGAGAATCTGGTTCCAACATCTTTTGCAATACTACCAGGGTGTGATTTTTTTTCTTTTTTCCTCCTTTAAGATAATTTATAAATCGCTTATGGTAAGAAATTATTTTTTTCACATTGCAATGGCTAGCAGATGATCCTCATGGAAATCAAAGAACTATGTCTTGCATTTTTAACCCCATGGTGAAAGGCCAGGCTACCATGTTACTCTGTCCTCCACGGCCTGAAAGTTTTGCAGAATGTCAGGACTGCTGGAGTCTTTACAGTCTGCTATCACATTGCTGACTGTTGCAGCATATTTTCACATGACAGGGAGTCATCTCAGATAGGGGCTTCAGAGACCTCACTGTTGGTTTCTAATAAACAGAATGTTAAAATTTCCTATCTACCTCTGTGAAAACAGAACCTCATCTTAAGACAGGAGACCTCTTTCAGCCCCAAATCTTTGGCTATAATTTTATTTTGTTGTCTCTCTTTAGTTTTCTAATTCCATGGATTCCTATAAAGACAGCTACAAAAGATTAGAGATTTTTTTTTTTTTATGACCACCCTTAGTAAAATGAACAAGCTCCTAGAAACTTATCTGAATGACACATTGAACCACAGGTCAGAAATGTAAAAGATAAGTACAAATAACAAAAAATTTTTTTAAAGTCTGAGTTGCAAGAAAAATTGACAGCCATTTCATACCATATCTTACATTGAAATATGGTAGTGATTACTAAAAAAACCAAAACCAACCCAAACTTTCAGTAACTCTGAAAATCAAATTGTTTTAAAAATAATTTCTAACATTTACTTGAATTTCTCGGCACAGAGAAATCACCTGAACTATTTATTTTAGTGGAGTAAGAACACTTTGGAGCAGCCTGAGGATGTGACAGGTACGAGGTCTATTATTACACTTGGATTTAACCAGATAGAACAGCTTTCAAAGTGCATTACTGATAAGGGATGGTTTGATACGAGCAGCCTAACTTTATTAGAGGCTCAGCTGATTCTGAGGCCCAGAAATAAGGTAGCAGAAAATCCTCCCTGTTATCTTTGATAACTTCAGCACCGTATAAGAACAGGAGAGTGATGAGGTTCTGATAAATAACAACCAGCATTAGAAGAGAGAAATCAGTAATGTACATTGTCATGAACAGATTTTCCAGTTTTTGAATCCAAGGATCTTCACTTCCTAAACATAGGCAGGAAAAGATTTGAAATACCGAAGCACGAAATACTTAAATATTTAGAATCACCATAATCCCAATATGGCATTACAAAAGGAGCAGAACCCCCTGTTTGTCTCAAGCCTTTCCAAGCTTTTATGACAGACCAGCTGAGGAATTTCTTACCTTGCTGTCTTCACTGAATGTACTTGGAAGCTCAGTTGGATATGGTTATTAAATAGTTCCCACCTTTAACAATCAAAACTCCAAAGACCCATTAAACTGATGAAGTTAAAGACGACAACCTTAAGTGTGAAACATTAAAAAAAAAAAAGTTGCACTCTTGACTAAAGCAGGCAGAGTTACTTACAAGGAAGGCTAATCCATTTGACCTGCTAAAGCTATATTTCACATTTGATTAAAAACATGCCACTCTAAGTACACAGAAAAGGCTGGAGCATGACGGAGTTGGGCCACTCCTGCTCTAGCCAATATTTTCTGGGAACTTGCGGGGAACTGGCAGAAACATTAATCTTCTTTCCATCCCCTCTCTCCCCCCGTTAAATCCGCTGCTAGGAAAATACTCTCTCATGAAGCCCATGGGGAAGATGTCCCCGCTGAGACAGGATAAAAGACTCTTACATGACTCTTACTAGCCTGTATGGGTCCATCAGTGGCTCATATCCAGGAAAACAATCTTATAGTCTGTTGATCTGTGAAAGAGCCCTCCACAGATTGCAAGCGATGAGCCAGCCCCATCTATAAACACACCTTTGCAAAATAAATGTGTGACTGGCTCTTTGTGGCAATGGTTTACTGGATTCTGTTATCACTGTGATCACAGAGAGGTAAAAAAGATAGAAAGGACTGTTGAAAAATATATCTTCTTTTTCTTAATACCTTGTATATTCTTAATTGTCTTTTAAATTCCCTGGTGTTGTAGGATGCTAAATAAACTGGAAATTCAAATTGGCATCTAGCACCCAAATCACTGAAAGAAGAAATGCAGCAGACTAGAAAATGAAAGAATAAGCCAAAAGGCAAAAAAGTCTAAGCACAGCTGCTGGCATATTTCCTCCTTCTCTCCCCTGTTTTGCAAGTCACACTATTTTCTAATTTGCAAGGAAAGAAATTAACCTGTAACAGAATGTCACAGTCTCTGCCACACAACAGGGGTTTATTGCATTTAAGCTTCAGAAAAAATTAATCGTAACTTGCAAATAAGAAGTGTGTTCTCGTAATGATTTAAGCCCCTTTTCTTGTATTGAATCTGTTGAACAATTTTACAACCATGAAAGAAAGTTTTCTAAACACTTGAAAATATGTTTGCTTTTTTTTCTTTAATTAATGGAGTGTATCTGGGCCACTCTGTAATTTAACTTCTTGTTGCATATCAAGGCTCCACATATTTTAATCTGATGTAGTAATAGTTGAATTTATTACTGGATAGTGGTATCTTGAATAGAAAATGACAGTCATTGAAACATTTTTAGGAACATAGCATCACAGAAAATTTTGGATCAGAAGGGACCTTAAAGATCATCTTGTTCCAGTTTTCTTCCATGGGCAGGGACACCTGTTCAACACCCCATCCAACCTGACTTTGAACACAAAGGTTGAAGTGATGGATCTCAAAATCAAGTTTTACATTTATTTGGCCTACGTCATCAATATAAAAAAAAAAAAAATTGAAGATCACAGTATGCTGTTGAGGTTGCCTGGGACAGAATACACCTGTTTTGAAATAGAGCTGATAAGAGTTTGAAATCATGAATAGCCTACAGACCTGGTTACCTTGAATGCCTTTGGTCAGATGTATCTCTGAAGAGGGTAGATTCTACTATTAGATGTGTGTTAATTTCTTGACAATGTTCCTGGGAATTTGTAAGACTAGGTAAAAGCCCCAAAGCAAAACAAAACAAACAAACAAAAAAAAAATCCAAAATCCTGGCACAAGAGGACAAGATTCCATTGAAAGGATCTCATGGTCATCTTGTACTATTTTAGGACAACAATTAGGTTTTGCAGGTTCTTAGAGCTGGTATAATCTGGACTAAGGCAGAATAATCCTCAACTTCATCCCAATATTTAATTATGCAAACATTAACAATGGGACTAAAGAAAGCAGTGTAGGAGGAACCTCAGATATGCAAACCCTATCAGAGCAGCAAACATCTCAATTGTAGAGCTCCACAGTACAATCAGAAAAGCAACATGTCCCCATGAAGCCCTACTGAACAAAGCCAGCCTATGAGAACTTCCTTTGTGCATGTCTCTGATGATTTGTAGCTATTTGAGGTAAAGTTCTCATCTGCCCAAGGGATCAATGATACTGAAATGGGGCAAATCTGATTAATGAAACAGTTAAGACATCTAGTTCATTTGGATTTGTATGCTTTTGTCTCAATTATCCACTATAAAGGATGGTCTTGATTCCAGATGTAGCCCCCAAAAAAAGATAAGACCTCCCCCTTCTTCTGTAAAAGAATTAAATGCTTTTGATTCAGCTGTGAGTGCCTGT
Organism: Lonchura striata; assembly: GCF_050655825.1. Classification (NCBI taxonomy): domain Eukaryota; kingdom Metazoa; phylum Chordata; class Aves; order Passeriformes; family Estrildidae; genus Lonchura; species Lonchura striata. The sequence goes on from NC_140741.1 coordinate 70,981,049, forward strand.
GAACAAAAGATAGTTTTTTCAGGAGTACTTAAGTTGCTAAATCTTCTGGGAGACAGAAATTTATTGGTAGTGACTAGGATACGAGCCCCTAAATGCTTAAATGTTTTTCTGCTATAAACACGAGTTGTTTTGAAAACCGTACTAAATCCAGTGCTTCCCTTTCCGTCTGTGAAATGTAATTGCTACAGGCTCACTGGAGGGAGGATATTTACTGGGCCACAGTTTAGTAAAGCTTATCTGCACAAACACACAGGTAAGTTAAGGTGGTTTGACTTGGAAAAGCAACACCAGATTTTGGTTTTGTCATTACACTTTCAAATACAAGGTGGACTAATGCTGTGGGATGAAGCCAGTATGTGGCTTATTTTGAAGGTATAGCAAACAAAACAATGTGAAAAGGAACTAAGGAGCAAAATGGTGGAGGAGGAAATTATGCATTTTGATTTGTGGCAGTTCCGATGGGATAAATTCAGTCCACCACATCCTATTCTTAAAGATTTCAATTTTACAAAGATGAGTAAAGAGTGAAGATTTCCATCAGGGCATGCTGACAAATGATAACCTTGTGTATTCCTCACCCTGCTTTAACTGCATTTCCAAAATTCCTAGTGTCATCACTTACCCAAACAGACTCTATTGCAATACCTGAGATATTGCTGGGTCTTTTTTATAGCTGTAGTTGCTCAACGATCATTTTCCTCTAGCTTGTAAAGATTATCTATGCATTCATATTCCATAATTCTACCTTTCAGAGCTGTAAAGAGTTTAATTTTGATTTCTTTGAAACCAACTTAATGAAAATTGTTTGACCATAAAAACTAATTAGCAAAGACTCTCGGTGTTAATCTTGTGCAATAGACTATAGCTGGAGGATGCAAAAATACCATTTCTTCCACAATAACTGCAGCATTTCATCATCTTAAGCTACACAGCAATGCAAAGGTAATGACATTTTTATTTTATCTTTTTATGATGGGACTCATCAATACCACTATCCATTTTCATTTTTTTCCTAACATCTGCTTGCAATACCCAAGCAAAGTCTCTAGAGGATCATACAATCATTTTCAGATGCTAGTACACTGAAAATGAGGATTTTGAGATCCCAAGAAGCATTGATGCTATGCAGTCTAATAATACAAATGTTAGCTCTGCCTTTGAATTATTTGCATTACAGGCAGTTAAGAAAGACCTACTAAGAATGGTGCAAGACAAAGGAGACAACTCCATTCTCTGAGGCAAGGGAACTTCTGTATTTAACAATGAGGGTGGTCTTTGAGTTGAAACATAGAATGCCTTAGGTTAGAAGGGACCTAAGACCTAAAATCATCTAGTTCCAGTCTCCCTTCTGAGGGGGGGTTGCTCCATCTATGCCAAATTGATGAACCAACTTTCAAGGAACTTTTGAGAAAGAAAATCTTGGATGAAAAATCTGATACAACACACATCCTGGGGTACAGACAATTTTCAGCAAATAATAGCAACACAATTCCTGGCTGACTTATCCTCTAAGAAAAACCAAAGGATAATGCTGTATCAATCACAATCCTTCTGTGGCTTGTATCACCCTTGGAGACTTAAGGAACTAAAGTTTTTTAACAGCAGTTACCTGAAACTGCCTTGTTCATAAAGACCAGAGCAGTTCAAATCTGCAAACTTTGGTGGCTGCATCAGTACTTAGGGAAAATCCTGAAAAGCTTCACTAGCCATCATGCAAGTCCTACATTGCTTGCAATCAATTCTTTTTATTGTTTGATATTTGCAAAGTACCAACAGTGTTCTGCACCAGCAGGTAAAGGCATGAAGAGAAATTCCTTGTCACAAAGAGATTGCCATTTAGGTACACAGTGTACTGACAAAGGAGAGTGTAATGGGAAGCAAAGAGTGAGTAGAGTAGTTGAATGATGCATTTAAGCATACATTTTGTTCTCTCTGTGGGGTTTTATGTTTGTTTTCTTTTTGACTTATTAAATTCAGTGTTCATAGTTTTCAATCATTCATTAGCTAAACAGTTCTCTTGTGGTTTGAGTAGATTAGGAAATGAGGACTGGGACAAGCTAAAACTAGGGAAAGGGTGGGTATTTTGTTAGGCAGAGGCAGCTCACATCACTTCTGGAATACCTCTTGCTGCTTACCCATCAGCGTTTAGCAGGGATGTGCCTGATGGAGGCTCTGCTCTCAGAATTGGTTTGTTCTTAACCAATACAGGCAGTGCAGCCTTCACAGACCAGGTGGTTTCCTGCAGGCTCTGCAAGGTGCCCAGCCAAAAGCCAGCCAACCAAATCATTGGGATTTGGAACATAAAATGAACATAGGCAGAATCTGTCTAATTAACTTGACAAATAATGGAAAATGGGTGATTTTTAAACATGCGCCAGTCTATTAGTTATTATTCTGTGAGACAGCATAATGCAAAGGGTTTCAGGGATTGTTTTCTTACCTTCTCATAAAGAGTCTGGATGCAAGCTGGCTTCACATGACTCTAGATCTTTTCTCCATTGTGCAAGAAACAATCCATACAACCAATTTTAAATATCTTTCTTGGAAAAATTTTGGGAAAGTGCCTTATTTTCTCTAATAACCATAAAAGAATCACTGAACAGCCATGCCAGATGAGGACATCTGCAGAACTGGTATCAAATATGCAGATACAACATGGTGTTCAGATGTATGGAATGTCTAAATCAATACTTCATGGGAATTGTGGTGCAAATATTTCAAGTCCAAAGCACTGCCAAACCTACATAGACCTATTCCAGCAGGTCTATTTAATAAGTATTCACTAGCAATTTTATCCCATTTTTTAGCATCTATGTAAATAAAACTTCTCCCAGGCAAGGGAGAAGTTTGTCCATTTCTTCAATATAAAATACAGGGAAAAAAAATCTATTTGGAAATCTATCTTACATGGAGAGTCTTAATTAGCCAATCAAGTTGTACTTGTAGCTATATTACATATTATAATCTCTTGGGACAAAAAAATCACATTTCCCTCTGTGCTTGTCTCTTACTGGGAAAAAAATATCCCAACTCACCAACCTGACTCTTGTAAGTTTTCACCATCCCACTATTAGAATATTGCAGTGAAAATAAAATCTTCATGCTAAAAATATAAGCACAGTGTACATTCAGGGTCTCCAAAAGCAGGCTGAAATCTTGTTAGTCAATATTATGCCTTCCTGCTGGGGCAGAATTCTGTGTAAGTCTTACATCCTCAGAAATGTCAGCTCAGGTTCAGTTCTGATTTTAAACACCAGTGATGCCCAATCACCTCTCTGCATTGCATTCACAAAGAAAAAATGTTTTCAAGACAGTACAGGTGATTTAGATACAGCTTAAAATGGAAGACACTGAAGTCACCTACATTTATATTCGATGCTGATGTAAAACATTGCACGTAACATTTCCACTTGCTACACACAAATCCGTCTGGACATTTGGTGGACTCTCCTGTCCATGCTTTATTTCAGGGGCCAATTATCCCCAGCAAGGTGATTGTCATTATATGCCAAGAGGTCCTCAACTGGTGCATTAGACTGTATAAGTGGGAAAGCATCCTCATATTTAGGATAACTCTGTCCTCTCGACTATTTTTGCAACATTTTATTACAGATACACCCAGAAATAAATCAGTAACCTCAGAACATGCTTATCCTACAGGTTTGGGACTTCTTCTCAAAGGGTCAGTCTAATTAAGTGCGGGGGATTTTTTTAATCTCATTTCATAACTGGGGCTTTTTTTTTTTTTTTTTTTTTTTTTTTTTTTTTTTTCTTTGAAGAGCAAAAAAATAACTTCCAAAACAAGTATCTCATATTCTGAAAGCTCTTTTTGGAACATATGGTCTTATCCTTCAGAAATTATGTGTTCTCTTGACACAGGCTGTGACAATCAAGTTGCACATGAAGTACTGCTATATTATAATTACTCAGTTATGCCAGGCTTTTCAACAAAACTTTCCCAGAAGTTCCTGTCACTCAATTTTTAAAGTGCATTCAGAGATTTGAAGCTTTAATGAGCCTTGATAGAGTTAAGTGAAGGTCCCACCCAGCCTGGGAAGAAAATCTCTGCTCCATGCCGAGTGCCTTGGCAACAGTGAGCCCCAGGCAACAAATACCAAGTCTCAGGCAACTTCCAGAGAATTCAGAAAGCTTCAAGCTAGAAACAAAGTAGCCCATGAAAATGGCATCAACTCACACCCATCTCCCGGGAACAGATGGATCTGTGACATAAAGCTTTGTGAACCGAGAATCGAGCCAGGCTGGAAGCATGGTACCATGCTACAAACCCTGCTTGCATTTCCTCAACACCTTCCTATAAAAAGACTCATTATTGACATTATGTTAATACATTTCATGAGGGTCACCTCGTAGCCTCTTAACTTAATAATGGAGTGAATTTGGCTGGTGTATTAGCTGGTGCCCATGTGAGTAGCATTTTAAATCGAAATCTGAATTTAGTCCATATGGAATTTGCATCTCTTCCAGATCAATTTTGTACAACTGCAAACCCTGTGTTTTAAAGAGCTGTGCCCAGTAACTTCTCAGTGAGGTGCAGAGTTTCTGAATTTCTCAGCTCTCTCTTTGCCATTCTTTTTCCAAAATCCAATGACGCCTCTCCCAAGGCTGCATAGGAAAAACAAAAAATTACCGTGCTAAGCTCTGATAGCTCACTTCAGCGCATCAAACAAAGCTACATTAATCATATACATCACCCTAATGAAAAGTAAATACAGTTCAGGGCTGGACATATTCTGAATAAACCTCTGATCAGGGGTGCTGCCCTGGCCCATGGACTGAAGCTGCAGAAAAGAGTCAATCTTCAGCCTGGCATCGCTTCAGACTGGATCCACAGATGGGAGCTCTCCATGGGTCACCAGCCTCCAAACCTCCCACTTCACAAGATGCAAATAGATCCTCTGAACACACCAAGGAGATTAGCAGAGAAATAATTCCAGCCTGTGGCCAGATATTCATCCTGGGGACCTGCCAGACTTTCTAGTCAGCCAATCCATTTTTAAAGACAGCGTCTTATTAGCGCCTTACAGTTCTTGAATTACTTTGTCGAGTCTTTCTAATGAGACAGCAATCTGTCCAAGGGTATTAAGAGAAGTAAATGATAGACCTTTACTTTCTGATTTGATTACACAGGTGTATTCAAAGGTTAGAAGAATGACAGCAGACTGGAAGACAGGAAATCTTACTTGGAGCAGTTGTTGGCTACATTATTTGAGGGAACAGTCCTGCAAATACCAGATTTTTGGCTTTAAAGAGAAAGATGATCTTTTCTTCTACCTCCCCTAATAAGGAATAGCTTCCTCTTTCAGTGAACCCCAGTAAAACCACCAGTCTTACATAATAGAACTTTCTGTATTCATATGCAATCTAAACAAATTCAAACCATCTGCATCAGCTTTTTCTCCTATTTGCATTTTACTGACCTCTAATTTAACCAGTTCAGCAAGGTGCAATTCTTAAACACATTTTTCTAGTTCTGCTTCCTAACATATAAGCAGTATGACAAATAATCCAAGAAAGGTAATTATGTATTTTATTGATAACTAATGTTCAAAACGACACAACAAATTCTCACTTTCCCATAGCCTTCAATTCAAATGCCTTACTTTTGCCAAATGTTACCACACAATGGGTAATCACTATAGCAATGTATTGTATTATTTCAAGAAAATTAAAAACCGTAATCCCAGTCTCACTGTAACAATGGCAAAGACAAAAGTGGAACATTTCTCCCTCCACTTGTCTCCAACTCCACTTGCCTCAGAACTCCAGTTGTCTCCAACATGGATTTATCCATGGGAACCCTGATGCATAAGTTCCCATTGAGTCAGCAGTGAAAACAGACAGGAATGATTCATATCTCCAATATGGAGCTGTGGGATGAATCCCTTCACCTGAGAAGGTGGAGAGCTCAAGCTTGGCTTGTTTCAAAGCCAAGCAGGCATAACACAAACACCAGCTATGAATCATACAAGTGGGGAACCACATAGAAACTCAACGTTTCCAACGGAAATGAGGCTGTTTGCATTTTTACTTCCATACCAGAAAGTTTAGAATTTATATTTAAATTTTTATTACATGCATTTCCTGTCTTCTTCTTTAGTTTTTTTCCCTGCCTATACCTCCCATAGAAAAGCACAGTCAGAAACCTCTATTCATAGTTAAACTGGAAAGCAAAAAACATCTCCAAAGCAACCATTTTATGTAGAGCACTACCGAAAGGATATATTGAAAATGAGATGCTTCTACCAAAAAAGCATGAAGAGGACCTTAGTTTTCACTCCTCATGTATAGTTTGGGTCCTGACCTTCAAGAACAAGGTTCTGTCTGCATGGATTGTGCATTTGGGTCATAGCCACAAGGTATCATGGTAAAAGCAGAACACCCTGTCCAAGCTGCTGCTGCAGGAGCATCCTAGTGTCCTCCAACAGCCCCCCTAAGACACAGCAGGCTGGGTTCTCATGGTCTGTGGATGTGGGGATTTGTGAAAATAGACTGTAAAATCATTCCCAGCTGGCAATTTTCCTCTAGCATCAGAAGTGCATCCAACATGAAAGGATTAGATGCGCTTTATTTCGATTTCTTTTTTGTCTTTCAGTGTGGAACTCTGTGTTTCCTGAACTTGAGCTCTTCCCCAGCAAACTCCCATCAGCTGAGCAGTGTCATGTGGCTGCCCTTCTCCCCAGCTCCCTGGTCATGGGAGCACAAGTCACAGGTTATAACATTAATCTCTGTAGCCTGTGCCCAAACCTACAAGATTCACACAAGCTCTGGAAGAAAGAAACTATGCCAAAGCAGAGAAATCTCTCTGTGCCACATCCCTTTGATGCTCTCCACCAATCTAGCCACATTTTGGAAATAACATATTGTGTGCAGACACAAAAACCCACACTTTAAATAATAGTCTTGTTACAAATTTGTAAACACAACTAAAGAGCAATAATACCTCCCTTCACTGCTTGTTTTTGGAACAGCTGCTGTCACTGTTGCAGACCATCTGCAGACAGGAAGGTAACTTTAAAAAATACTTCCAAAATCCTTCTGCTTAATGAGCAGATAAGGAATGACAATCAAAAGCAGAGCTGCAGCAAGAGATGCCCGTGTTTCTGTGTTCCCACACTTTTAGCTCTTAGGGGTAATTTAAAGCTTTTGTTGATGAATTGACCTGGATTGGTTAATTCCAATACGGCTCAACTGCTCTGCTGCTTGTGCAAGCATTTATTTCCATGAGCACCAGAGGGATGCAGTCTAACTCAATGACTCTCTCTTCAGCCTTTAAAATAAGTGGTTTTATTTTTAAATATGAAGATCAGTCATTTGCTTCATCTGATGATCACTCTCAGAAGATCTAAATTCACTGCTTGGCTTACTACCGAGCTCTCCTGAGTTCACCCTCTGGATTCTGATGCAGGGCAAGACATCCTGATGGTTTTGCAAGGAATGAGACACAGACAAGCTCAAGGAAAGGAAAAGGCTGGGATGTGTAGAAAAGTGCTTGTTGTATGGGCAGCAGGAGGCAGCTCCAGGCGTGGGAGGTGAGAGAAGGCAGCACGCTGGGAGTGGGAGAAGGCTACAAAGAAAGTCAGCTTTGAGAGAGGAGAGTGAGGAACATAAGGAATATCACAGTGTGTGGGATGAGATGAGAACAGGGATGTAGGTTTTTGGAGAACTTTAAAACAATTATAGGTTTTTACCATGGGAGGTTCTGTTTGACTAGATCAGAGCACTCGCTTCCTTGTTACGTGCCTTGAATTGAAGCTTTCTTTGAAAGAGCTTGCTAACACTATTCCATACTTTCAATTAACATTTTATTTAAATGCTTTAAGATACTTTCTAGATATATTAAAGGCTTACTGATGAAATCTTGAATGTAATTTACATATCTAAGTCACATTTGCATTCAATAACAAGACAGCCTTCCAGTATAGAGCATGCCATCAATAGCCCCCTTTACTAGCATCTTGCTGAATTTCCCTAGCTGCACTCTTCATTTCAAATTCAAAGGGTTACAGATTTAACTGGGGGAAAAAAAAGAGATAGTGATATCATCAATGATAGTCATCTTTTCCAAATATGGGAACGCATTGCAGAGTATCATTTTAACATGTATTTAGTTCATCCACCACTTGGACACATCCTCAGGAGTTTCACAAAAAACACAAGACTATTTTTTTATTTGAATACTCTTTGCCTTTAAAAAGGAGAGGAGAAAGTGTTCATACCTTTCCTACAAATAAAGCACACAGTGTCAGTATCTTTCCACAGTACATCTGCATACTTCCGTGGCGGATTTTTTATTATAAATTCATATCTCAGTTATCAAGTCTCAGCACCATAAAGCACATATGGGATGTGTGATAAAAGCCCTTTTTCCTTTTTTTTTTATTTTTTTTTTCAATCAGCAAACACTGGTAAAAGAGAGTGGTGGTGAAGAATTTTTTTTTTAAGAAAGAACATTTTGAGAATTTCTACCTGTAATGAAGTCTAAAAAACCTGGTGTGAGAAGTAAATGATGACTGATGCATTGATGCCTGAGAGCAGCAGCCCACTGGTGAGTGTTGCACAGGCAGTACTGGACAGAGGAAAATTGTGTGCAACTGTCTCCAGTTACTCTGAGATGTTCTCACACAGCAGAATATTATCAAAGATGGGTTTGATGGAGGTTTGAGGCTTTTTGTTTTGTCTTGTGTGTCTTTTTCTCATATTAGTGTGATGTTTCTCATCTTAGACTTGATGCTTCACCATAAGATTTATAGAGACAATAAATCCTATAAGCCTCTAGAAGGTCAGAAGAGACCAACTTTGATGAATGCAGGATATGGGGCAGGGGGGAGAATCTGTGGCCTTTCCTTATTTATTGGTAGTCCTTATTTCCTTATTTATTGCTTTTGTGGACTCTAGAAACAATTATTTAAATCTGTTCTTTGTCTTACAGAATTAAATTAATAGAAAACTAAATTTATGAAAGGAAATATGGTTTTTGATTTTTCAATTAATCCAAAGAAATCATCACAGCTGAAAGTCAGAAGAATACTGGACATTCCTATCTCTTAAAAAGGTAGAATAGGAGGAGTTATAAAAGCCATAAAAGCACAGAAAAGAAGGATGGAATGCTTTGCTTCACTCTCTGAAAAGAGGTTTGGGATGGGGCTGAGAATATTTTCTTCAGATATTTTTTTCCAAGACTGCTTTTCTCAACTTTGCCAGCCTGTTTTACACTGCAGATGCCAGATAATCACAGACGAAGAGACAAACCACTGCCTTTCTCCTGAACAAGATCTCTTACACTGCTGTAAAAATAAACAGCTCCTGCCCCATGTTTTCTATTATCCAGAACCATTAACAAAGCCCCACAGCAAGCAAATAAAATATCACCTACTTCAGATAAAAAAATTGAAAAGCTCTTAGAGACCAGCAACCAAATTCACATGCCAGACGTTCAACATCTGCCTGAGCTTGGAAATTCTTTTTAAAATGGGTGAATAACTAAAAATGTCTGCTATGTCCCTGGCACAGTAAGATGAATTCATGGTGGGAATTTTTTCCCATTTATGTCACATTACCTGATGGAGCTGCTGAAGGGAGTCAATCATTCACAAGACAAAATGGAAGGCAGAAGAAATGAGGTTGAGTATCTGGCTGCCTTACTCTAACTATACAGCACTACAAGGAAGTACAGCTGACAAAACTTTTCTCAGTTTTTTAAAGAAACTTTAAATTTTTTTTTAATCTCCTCAAGTCCTTGCAATTCATCAGACATGCTTTTTTTTTTTACAGAAAGACTTCAAGAAATCAGTCTAAAACCCTTGCATTAATTCTGAGAGGTTCAGAGACTGGAGAAGTACTGGGGTTGTGGCTTCAGTTCACGCATAGCTCCACCAAATCAATATCCCCTTTAAACCACATTGCTCTTTTTCACCTTGCAAGTTTTGAAAGAGAAGACATAAGTTATTGCTTTAACTGAATGTTTTTCTCATATGATTTCTTTTCCTATTTCTGCATGTGCTGCATTATCCCAAGGGATTCTGTGTTTTTTTTTTTCCTGCTCCAGCTACAGAGCTGTTATTTCCAGAGGCATTCTCCATAACACAGAGGGAAAGCATTGGCACTACATCATTTCTGTAGGAGAAAGCTAACAAGAAATGCCAATTAAAAGTTTCTGCTACTGTACATTCCATTCATAGTGGAATGAATACTGTCTTTGGAAATAGGAGGCAGCTGTCAAACACAGATCTGGACACAATAGTACAGCTCCTGTGAAGAATAGGTCATGGGGGGAAATCAATAAATAAAGTACCTTCATCATTAATCATTTTCTGAATTTTCAAATCAGCCAGATCATTTACAAGTTATCCACCAAGTTTCTTTTATTTTCTAGTGCTCAGCTTGCAGCCCATGCTTTGGTTGCACAAGTTTCTGCTGATACCAGGACTGGCTGCAGCACTGAGCCCAGAGCTCCTCTGGGGTCAGAGGGGCAATATCTGTTCTGTTATTAGAGGAATTACTCAGGGCAATTTCACAGTTCAGCAAAAAACAGACCTATTGCTTGTAAGCACTGTTTGTGCATGCCTTAACAAGCACTTAAAGTTTTTCTACCTTTGTTCCTTTGTCCAAACATTCATCTTTAGAAGCATTAGAAATATTAGTGAGTGCAGTTTCTTTTCCACTTTAACAAGGAATAACCTTGCATATAATTAACCTTGCATATAATAAGGTTTCTAAGAAGTTGGACTTCCCATCTTTGCTATAAATTCAGAGATAAAAAAGTAAACTCTATGCTTTAGAAAAAAACAACAAAAAAGTAACAGGTGGCTTTTTAGTAACCTGATTACTTTTATTACATTCTGAATATTCAGTGTTAACATCAACCATCTCTTCTTGCAGACTTCTTTCCAAATGCAATTGCTCTGTCCCCGTTATCTCTTCAGAAATAAATAGGGGCAGGACCAGGGAAAAGCAATGCTATTTCTGTGATATTTTATTTTACTTATTCTCAATGAAAATGAGAAGGTCTTTTTTACAGCTGCACAGCCTGTAATGTCAGATCCAAGCAATCAGCTAAAAAAAAAAAAAAAACCACAGTCACTTTGCAGGTTTGAAATAAAGAAAAAAGAAAATAAAAAAAAAAAAAAGAAAAGAAAAAAGAGAAAGAAATCAATTCATGTTGTCACAGCCTATCTAGAGTCATATTGTTTCCAGCCATTGATAGAAAATGAGAACATCTGGGGATTCAATTACTCATGACATGAATAATAATATTTCATTTTTGTTAAATGAAACTTTATAGTTGCAGGAACTTCTGCTTACTGCTCCATGCAATCCTGGAATGAAATCTGCCAGCAAAAAGCCACAGTTCCTTTGGCATCCATGAGCACATCAGTGCAGGTGCATCTGTATCCCCCCCAAAAAAAGCTTAAAAAAGAAATCAAATTTTGAACAGCTAGTAAAAGGTGGGCTCCTGAGCTTCAGGCATAAAAGGTTTCCTAAATGTCACAGACACCTTTTAAGATCTTAATTAATAACCTGGTTCAGAAAAGCACATTTATCCTTTGAACCAAAGTCAGTGGCACCTGCAGTTGTCCAGTATTTTCAGTTAGCCAAAACCAATCCTCTAAATTGTATTGGAGCCATTTAGGGCCTTCTTTTAAGCTTCCAGTTTATGATTCTCAGTTAATGCTTCAAGAGGATGCTACCAAAACTGAGTTTCTATGTGTTTATTCTTTTTTCTGGATCAAGTAGAGCTGTCTACAGTCTTAGTGGCAATGCTGGGATCAAATCAGAGGATATTCATCTCACAGAAATGAGTAAGCAGCAATACTCATGCTGAAATTGCACTGACTTGTGCAATCACTTTGATATCAGCAGGACTATTCTCCACAATTAAGCATGTGAGCCATTGTGGCATTTGTATCTAAAAGTTCAGAACCAAAATATACAGAAAGTGCTGAAAGATCTCTGCTTTTAGGGTTGTTTTTTTTTTTTTTGTGTGTGTCAGGTAAAGCCTAGTCTTGTTTTCTCTCTTTCTTTCTCCATGGGCATTCATTAAGGTTAGATTACAGCAAAAAGCCATGATTTGCACCCAGTTTACATCACTTTGCAGAACATTAAATGTTCCCTGCACAAAATGGTGCGGGAGCTTTAAGAGTTCCAAAGGGTCTGGATGAAAAATATTTTCCATTACAGCCCGGCGATGAGAGGCACCACGCCGGCACTTTGCTGCTCCAGAAGTGCTGTGTAGGGCACAACTTGCAAAATGCTCTGGGAGAACGTACACAGAAAAGTGGGGTAGGTCCTCTGTGGCTCCAAACTGGAAAAACTTTCCCGTCAGTAAGAGAATTATGGCGGTGAGACGCTGCTCCCAGCACAGGAGTTTGGGGCTCAGGGTCTGCTGCTGACCACAGGAAAACTTTAGGGGCTGCCTGCTTCCAATGGCAAGGTAGAACCAGAAAAATGGGTGTCACCTCACAGAAACAATCTCAAGTCAGCACCCTCAAAAAATAAAAAAACCCAACAGGCAGCATTTACTACTTGCAGGTCTTACGTCTGGCTTTATGCAACATTGCTATTCCCACTGCGCTCGTTGCCTTTTAAAAATGTGTAACATTTATGGACTCCAGTAAAAATGTTTTTAATATAATGTAGATGAAGTATAAAGTGTTAACCTTGAACACCAGGGAATGCATTACGTTTTGTTTTTTTTTCTAAACCTCTTTCAATAATTTACTGAGAATTGTCTAAGATTTGCTTTTAGTTTATAGCAAATCTTTTGGAAACATTCAAATAGTCACAATTTTTGTAAATGCCACAATAGCAGTGATTTCATAAATAAAAGCAGTACTCAGAAGGCAGAGAATGTTGAAGAGAGCTTTAAACCAGAATCTCTGCTGTCTTAGGGAGAGCAGTGTGAGTTTCCTGACGTTGCTCCATCCATTTCTCTTCTGGGACCAATGGCAAGAATGGTGCTAAGAATTCTGTATAAGAGCAGTTCACTTCTAACTATTTATAAAACATATGATATAATACTCTATATTATATAATATATGACATGTGGCTTGTTCATGCTACAGCAAAACTACTAAGATAGAGCTTCTCTGCCATGTTAACAAATCTCCACTTCAGTTCCTGGTTTGCTTCTCCAGAACTTGATGTATGAACACTTCTCTTTCCCTCAGAAATGTATATTTACATCTAGAGTTATTCCCACAAGTTTTGTCCTTTGCACTGAATTTCTAAATAACATTATTCTGATGGTTTTATGGGCTAAAGACACAATTAAGCAAAGGATAAGTACAAAGCACTAACTTGGAACACAGGTATTTTGACTGAGCTGGAAAATTAAGTGAGGAGGGGAAATCAGGCTTAGTATTTTAAGTTGGTTTCATTTGCTGATTCTTGCACTGGGCTGACATCTCAAATCCACCTGCAATGGTGTCTTTCTCTATCTTCATTTAAACTCCTTTTCAAAGGCTTATTTTTTCATCAAAACCAACAAATACCATTCTTGTGTCTGTCAAATGTTCTCCACGGGCCAATGTAAATTTAACTTAAACCAGCAATATTGCAGAGCTATTAAGTGGGACAGATAATGAGCCTAAATAACTGCTCAATCTTGTTAGTGTGGCCCTCATACACCTTCTGTGTTTCTTCAAGCCCTGCTGCTTAGCATTCATGCTGCCTGATTTGAGACTAAAATTAGATTATAGGAATGCGTGCTTTTTACAAGAGGTCTTCTATTTGTTCCATAAAGTATTTAGTACTCTTTAGGCACTGTATAAATAAAAATAATCGCGATCTTGGAATTCACCTTCAGGAATGGAAATGAAGAAATCTAAGTCCTTTCATTTCTACTGCACATTATCCTCATTGGGCACGTTTAGCAACGCTTTATAAAACAGTTAAAAAGATGCTTGGAAGTCTGGTTAAGGTGAATAACAGAAAAAAAAAAAGAAAAAGAGAAGGGAATATGTTTCTAGTTTTAGATCTTCACAACAGGGAATAAAAATAAAAGCTCTACCAGACTTTTAAGACAAAAATCTGATGTCAAATTCATTAATGTTTTTCAGAGATGTCTACAGTTGCTGGGGGAAAATGGTTGTGGGTTCCAAACCAGGGCTCTGAGTAAAATCTTTACACTCAGTTTTAAGATTCAAAGGCTACGTGTAATTGTGAACTCTTTCAGGGCTGCTGTGATTTCTGAGGGCTCTGCACTGTGAGAGGAGTTCCTGCATTCTGGGTCAGGGCTGTATCAAGTCCAGCAATGATTTCTGTCTGACTTCCCCCCTCCTTCCCAGGATCTATATTTAGGACTTAACTACGAAATATTGAAAGTATTTTTGAGGTTAAGCATGCCAGTGTCCTCAAAACTCCAGTAGGCATCAGCTTACGTCACTTGGTACTTTAACACTTATAAAAGTCTGGCTGCTCACCTTAAACTAAAGCTATCATCAGGTTAACATTTAGTCTGTGCTTATTCCCCCAGGCTCCATTTTCAGGCAATGGAGAAAGAAAAACAATTCCCAAGGTTATTCACTTTGCCCTGAGATGAGGCACCTATTTTTCTCCATTTCTCCTCTGGTTCTTTTAACAGAGGACTTTTGTGATAGCTAAATTTAGGCAATATGAATGCTACCATTGGTATCTTCGTAATTTTTGAATGAGAGTCATCAGTAAGCACATATGGATAATCACCTCTATGCTCCTTGGGCTCCTCTTAAGATTTTAAAAATATCTCTTTAGAAAGGGATCAGATTGCACATAAGTGTGTTTTAAGATTATCATTAGCTGTAAAAAACATATTTCAAAATGGCTGTAAAACAACAACAAAAAGAGGCATGCTGACAAGGAATAGCTCCATGTTGCATTTTAAGGATACTGAAGCTTTACTTAGGAAAAATAAGAATAGTGAAGAGACCTTGTGTATTATTTCCTCAAAACCTACAGATTTGCTTATAATAACATCAGACTTGTTACCATCCCAAATAATTACTGTAATTTATATTCCAGTGCCTCAAAGACCAAGCACCATCAGGGTATTTCTCTACAGCAGATACAATGGGGTATAAGCAGTCCTGCTTCTAGCACAGAAAAGCAGCTCAAAGGTAAGATGAAAGAACTAAGTCTTCAAAATGAGCATCTGAGGCAAAGAGAAAGGTCAAACATCAGATTCTTTTACTTTTTTTTTTTTTAATAAAGGAGTGATTAGTTAAATTCAAGTCTCATTTCAAAATATGTACTTTCTTTAGAAAATAGCAGGCATCCAAATTATGGAAAATCTGCTCTTTAAGACAGTTGACTTGAGAACATTTAAATATCGAGGGCTGGAATCTTCTATCTTTTCTTTTTCATGATGAGGTTTAGGAAAAGATAGAAGATGATATCATTTCCAAAAACTAGCTCTGCATTGCGCATATAGTTTGACATTCAAGATATTTTAATATTATCAGCTAGCACTGCCTGCCATCCGGGATGAGCAATGTTTTCTTGACCAATTATTTATATGCTTCTAAAACAAGAGTGAGTTTTGAGAAAGGATTTATTTGAAGGTGGAAAGCAAAACTTCTCCATTAGAAGATCACAAATGAACTATGCCAAATGCCTGCTTTATTTAAGGGAGAATAAAGCTTCAGTAAATGTTATGTGAGGGTATGGAAAACTCTGTCTTAGTTTGGCAGAGACATGCCTGGTGTAGGCGGGTGGGCATTCAAGCCTGACATAACTGGCAAAGCTGCAGTGGTGACATGAGAGGACATGAAAACATGAGGGGTGAAAGGTATGACCTGGAGTTCTCAGAGGGAGAGAAATTGCTTGCCAGAATATCTCAGCTGGGAGGGAACCAAAAGTGCAAACACAGAAGGCAACCCCAGCTCCCACCGTCTGTGCAAACCCAGTGAAGACAGCAGCAGAGGTGTCAAGCTGGTCTTCAGACCATGCCCCTGTTACTGTCAGGAAAAAATCCTTTTCATTTCATAGTAATTAAAATGCTCATAGATGTTTTATTAACTCACTCAACAGAGCCACATAGATTTTATAATTCATCCAAGCACTTACAAGTAGTTACTTGTGTTAGGCTGTCAAGACAGAAATGATTCAAAACCCTGTGTACTGAGCTTCTTGGAAGACATATCATTCCCTAACACAATGGTACTAGAAAGACTGCTGACAGATAGTGATCAAGAGATTTCATTTTGCTTGTCATATGGTGGGTTGTCAATTCTTTTTGCTTTAGATAAAAGCTTAGTTGCATTAGATTTCAATAATGGTGAAGTTGCAGGTTAACATTTTTCAAAAGCACCAAAGTGACTTCAGTACTTAAATTCTATTTTCAAAATGCTGTAGATACCTGAGAACAAAAGTCTCTGCAGTAAGTGGAACTGAGACATTATCAAAGAAATTTATGGAATGGTGGAGAATAAAACCCCAGCTCAAGAGGGCCAAAGTTTGTACCTTACTCCAGACCACAGGTTTAAAATATATTATGTTTGTATATGACTAAAATTCAAGGACAAGCCAAAGCTTACATTTCCATTTCAAACATATTTGTTTGTTTTAACATCAATGTATCCACTGCAGATTTCCTCCCACAGTTCTAAAAAAAATTATAAATGACAATTTTGAGATAGCCTTCATCTCAAAATACAAGATTCCCTGAGTTTTGCTCAAGATTTAAGCAGGTTAGTCAGTGATATTTCTACAAAGTTTTCCATTAAAATATATATGCAAATTATTAGCTTGATTTTTTTCCCCTTATTTTAACAGCTTAGAGGAGGAAGTGGCCGTTTAAACTTTATTCCCCCCTTGAGTGAAATGAAAAATTGAACCAGCACATAAAAGTAGAAAAGTAGCCCACATTTTCCTTCTGTTAATACTAACCTAGTATTAAGCAAATAAATAATCCATGCGGTTAGTCCATATTTAAAATATTTGTTCTCCTTTAAATATAAAGTAACTTTCACAGAAACAAACAGAAGGGGCTAGAGACTGAAATCATTCCTTTGAAATTGAAGCTGAGTGTTTTCTCCTTTAAGCTCCCAGCATCATCTCCCTTGTGCCCACAGGGTTTGCACTGTGCTCCAGGACTCCGCTCATTCCCTGCTCCCCTCGACTGCTGGCTCAGAGGCTGGCCCAGGAAAAGCTGCTTACAAGCCCAGCTTCCCCAAGATTTTAGAGATTTATCTCCATTCATCAATAGTAATTTTTTTTTATAATGGTGAATTTCTCAAGTTAAACGGAATTTTTTCTAATACTTTTAGTGTGCTCTGCTATTGCAAGTACTGACTATGAAATGTTGAGAGCAAACACAGTTTGAATCACAACTGCCATAGCAGCTATAGAGCATCTAAAAGGGAAAAAAAAATAGGCCAGATCTTTATTAAATTTTAAAAGTATGCCTTCGCTACACTCTTGTAAAGATCCAAATAGGGTATTCAAATCTCTAGAGATCACCAGTATAATTTCTTTATCATGTTCCATTTAAAATTTAATTATGTAGTCTACAACAAGAAGTATCTGAGTGCTTTAAATAGGTCATGCAATGAACAACTTAATATTATTGTAAAGTTTTCCTTGTGAAGATCTCCTCTTTGATGTGCTGTTGCACACAGAAAGCCTTTCTTCGAAAAAACAATATACATTCATAGCTATAATAATGTCATTTAATATAAAAATTGTAAAGCTTCTTTATCACATTTAAAGACTGAATTTTCAATTCATTCTCTAGCCTGAGCTTCCTGAAATCATCAGAAATAACTGGTAAATTAGAACTGACACAATATAATGTACTGAATATTTTTATATCTTACTACAGGCAAAGTTAATCTATTATCTTTCCTAATAAATGATGTCCACCAACTCACATTTTTCTATTTTTGCCTATCAGTGATACACATACTTCAGTGGCAAGAGGAAGGGTGACTTCTTCCTTTAAATATAATCATTAGAGAACCATCAGCAGTATTTAATGGAAAATGAATATATTAAAAAGCCACATTTACCAAGACACTTGGCTATATATATTTTTTTAAATGCACATATGTAACCTCTCTTGGTTACTACTGAGATGAGAAAATATACAAAATATACTCCTCTCTACTCCTGACTAATTACAGGGCTTTATGGGAGTGAATCCTTAATTCCACCTCTTTAGTTGAACTATGACAAAATCAGAAGGGGTTTTTGAGGCTTTTTTTTTAATGACAACAACAGCAACAATAAATAATTAATGCCACGAGTGCCTAAACTTTCTTGACAGCCAGACAAAATATTCCAAGTACAGAAACATCTGTTCACACTTACGCCAGTTGCAGTGAAAACCCTTTCACCAGGTTTGCGAGTGCATGAAAATGATTTGATCAATCCTGGCCACAAATGTATCCAAGAGTAATCACTGCTCTGGGAAAAGGTATATTGTTTGCCTGAACAAAGGACACTTGGATTTCTGGTGTTACAGGGGATTTGCTCTGCCCCGCTGGCCAAAATACAGTGATGGGAATCCTAGCAATGATGGGAAAGTGGTTATTAATTTTGTCATTTCAAGGTGCAACACCTGAAATTTTATATGCTGTAAAGTGGTTTCAGGGTGAAGGTGGAAGAAGATGTGGGGAAATTAGACTATTTCACTGTTATGAATTAATAATAGCAAAATGAGTTACTTGATGTTTGAAAGAAGAACAAAAAATATTAGATTACTACATCACCACATAAGATTAAAAACCCCAAGGAGCTTAGAGAAATTGAGGAACAGGTGAATCCTGGAGAAGACTGGAGGACAAGCCAACCTGTGCTTAGCTGGAAACATTTGTTTTAAATCATGACAAGATCATTTGGTTTAATATTTATAACACAATTACAATGCCTTGTGCACATTGCTGGTATAATCTGATTTTACTTGTGACATCTTACTGCATTTGAAATTAAAGCCTTGTGGTAATAATTCAAAAAGCACATTTAAACAATCATTAATGGCAAGTACAAAACGGGATGTTTATTCAAGCACTTATGTGTCTCATTTTAACTTTAATTTGAAGTGGAATTCATTTCCGCAGTGTAAGGACTCCATGTTTCCAGTATATTAGTCCTGTAATACCTCACCAAGTGCAGTGAAACTGGAATTTTTTTTTCTTTTTTTGGTATGTGTGTGCATGTATGAAGAAATGCAACAGTTTTACAAGAAGGATGAACAAATTCTTTGGTGTCTCGTAGGCCTGAGCACTGGTCAGCTCTTCAAACACATGCCAAAATTTCATGAGCGTATTTGCTTGCACAACCACGGAGGCCAAGTGACAGTAAACCATAAAAAGAAATATATCTATTAAATGAACAAATCATATGAATCACTTAAATTTGTACACACAGAACAAAGAGGTACATTATACAGGAAAAAGTCACCATATGTAATGAATATATATGTTTTTACATCTTATCAATATAAAAAGTCAGTGAATATACACCACACACCCTCTAAAGAAAGGTGAAATTTTTTCTGCCTTAGAATCAGAAGCAACGTGCATGTATTGTCATGCTTAAAGAAAACTCTCCAAAACTCTCCTTCATGTTGAAATATTTTTACATTGTAAGTTGTTTGAACTACAACACTGCTTTAATCAAAGGATAGCAAACCCCCCCAAAATCATAATCCCTCTAAAACCTCTTGCACCTCAGAGAGCAAAACCAGTGGCAGAAGGTACAAGAGGACTGAGAGCATCTTTTTTTAACTCACCAGGCATCGCTGACAGATTACCATATCAGATTTTTTTGTTTCCCTTCTCTCCACCCTTTTCTCTATCTGCATGATTACAGCATTTTATTGCATTCTCTGACAATATGTAGACAGGTCTCTCTTCAAAAACCTGGGAGTCAGGTCAGGCAGCCTGGGAGTCTTGTCTACTTCTATTGTTTTATGAAAAGGTTTCTCAGCATGGAAGAATTTGGTCTAAGCTGCTTTCCTGCTTTCCAAATGAAAATGCCTGAAGATCACAGCTTTTTTTCCCTCCTACCTCCAAGTTTCCCTCCTCTCATCCCTCAGGTGAAATGTAAAGCAAAAACCAAACCACCTGCCAGGGGTATAATTGCACAGCTGGAAGGAAGCCACAGCTGGGATTTTTCTCATCAGGTGCACAACTGTGCTGAGCCTCAAAGCAACTTCAACCCGTGGCTTTAAGCTGTGTGGGCTTGGCTGTGCCAGTATTTCAGTGTCATTTGTCTGTCTGTGGCATGCAGGGAGCGTTCTCCTCTCTGCACCCCCAGTTCTCAGAATCCCAGCAGTTTTCCCTAGGAAAAGGATCATGTTCTGCCTCCAAAGGTCGTGCTTCTTTCAGCGCCCTCCAGACACTGACACACAGATGCAGTTTAGAGCAACTTGCTTACCTTGGTAATGTTCCAGATAACTCTGTGGCAGTCTCTCTGAAAAACACAAAGGGAGGAAAACTTAGTTTGTGTTTTAAACAGCTATAAAATGTTTAAGATGCCTTTGTAGTGTTTGTGTTTTTAGGAGTGCAGCACACAGCCACAGCTCCGTACGCAAACGTTACTGGCGGATGTGGTGCCCCCCTGGATCCTGTACAAAAGAATGTGAAAAAGCAGATGATGGAGTGTGATCTAAGGATCTATCAGAATCAAGTTCTCCGTGGTACAATTACTCATTTTTTTTAGGCATAAAATTATCACCATTTCAAATGCCAGCATGATCTTACATAGACAAAACGTAGCACTGGGCCAATTTTCCAGTGGAAAATGTTCCCTTTTATTTCAGTGCTGCAGCAAAAGCAAAGCATTAGATAGTTCTACAAGCAGGTTATGCACTGAGAAAATACCATGTTAATGTTAAATCTTCTTATGCTGGTCCTAAACAACAGCTATTTTCTAAATATGTGACTTTTTGTCCAATTTACTTTTCTGAAACCCTTTTGTGGGTGCGCAATTTGTTTGAGGGAAGCTGAGTGTGAGATAGTGAAAGTGGGCTAATGTGGTGGTATGTCACATTAAAGTACAATTAAATACATTACCATTACCTATGTACACAGGCCTTAAGATACATCCCATATTTATCACTACTGTATGTCCATGTTTTCCTCCCCAGCAAATTTACCTAGACCTTACCCAAGAATCAGGAAAATAGTTGAATAGCTCAATTTCTCATTTTTCTCCCATACACAGGACTTTGAAAAAACAGGAAAAAGGCATAAGAGGCTTCATTATTTTAGACTTGACCAGATGTCATCTCATACCACAGTCTTCTTGTCCAGTTATAAAATGTATATCCAATATACAAATTTTCTGCATGAAAGGTAACTGGTTAGTTTATACCCTGTTTGTTTCAGCTGAATAGGAATTGCAGAATTTCACATCTGTAGATGGAACTTAGGGTATGGAACAATTCTCAACATAATATTTTATTATTTACAGCAGAGAAAAACC
Organism: Lonchura striata; assembly: GCF_050655825.1. Classification (NCBI taxonomy): domain Eukaryota; kingdom Metazoa; phylum Chordata; class Aves; order Passeriformes; family Estrildidae; genus Lonchura; species Lonchura striata. Next base: position 71,002,475 of record NC_140741.1, read on the forward strand.
TTCCATCCACTTTTACAGTTGGAAGGGAATCTCTTTTTGTAAGGGGAGGTGATAATAATTAAGATAGGTTCCAAAATCTTCCTTGCCTAAGCAATTTCCAAAACTATAGATCTAGTGATCAGTTTGTAGTGAAACAGCCCTATATATTTTTGTTGCAAGAGTATGAACCTTATATATACAGATTGAACCCCAAAGGGTAATTTATTTATGACTCCAAAGACAAAACAATAAAGAAATAAATTTTTGAAGGATCTTCTAGGGTTTCCCTGTGTTCTGAAGTCACTTTTCTTGATGGGCCAACTACAGAGAATATATTAAAACCACAATAATTCAGAGCTCCCCTTTAGGACATCTTTCTAGATCTTTCTAGTCCTTTTTAGCACTACATGAAATGTGAGCAGCTATGACGGTCTAATTTTTACTAATTACAATTTTTTAAATTTATTGGACATCCCACAGTGACACCAGGCTTTTTGCTTAATGGTTACGCTGACAGTTGTAGTCTCCATTGCAATGTCAGAGGAAACGAAATGGTCCCACTAAACGTGCACAGCTTTGTATTTTCAGAGTCTCTGTCTCCAAGCTGTGCAGTTTACTGGGCACAGAAGGTTGCCTTAAACCCCCCAGTGCTTTGCTTCAAAAGGCACAGATCAGAAATGTGTTCAGTGGCTGCAAAGAAGATTAGGCAAGAAATAAAAAAATGGCTCACTCCCTTTTCTTGCATGCACCATGCAGCAACAGTCCAGCAGATATTTAAACCCCTTCAGAAAATGCCAGTTCCCACCCCAGCTAAGGCAGACAGGTACATATTTAGCAGGTGTGTGTGATGAACAAAGTCCATCACAAAAATGACATCAAAAAGGTGAGAGGCAGGAGAAAGAGCAAATGAATGCAAAGAGGTAAGAAAAATAAATCAGAGTAGAGCAATACAGACTCTGTTTCTATGGGGTTATTTGATTCAAGTGTACATTTTAGATATTTTATTTTCATTAAACTCCTGCACATTGGAATCACACCACCTTATTTTCCAAGCCCTACTCATGACTTACTCACTTCAAAGAATTAATATGATATTTTTTTGTAACCTGTCAAAGAGCTGAATAACTAAGTGGTTCCAACAGTCAGGACATTTCACCCTTCCACTGTTAATCCCAGACATCATCTCTTTTCATTGAAATGCTTTTTTTTTTTTTTTTTTAAGGAAAGAACCTGGATCTGGGAATTTATTTCTTTCTTCTTCTAAAGGGGTTCCGTAGCCTTTAGCTACCCATTACTGTCCCAGTAACAGAATGGCACAAACATTATTGCTTTAGGGTATGGCAGCACATTTTATAAAATAGCAGTTGCTCATCCAGCTTAAAGAGACAACCAGGCAAATCATGGGTGGGTGTTGCAGGAAGCATCAAGAAGCAGAATCGTAGTTTAAAAGAGGATGTTAAACTGGAACCACACTCTTCAGTTTTTGAGCAGAGCAGTGAGTGATTGGTGCATCTAAGTTTCTAAAGATTTTCATTCTTGTTAAATAGCTCTCTCTACAAGGGATGTTAGCATTGTGAAAACAATTATTAAATAGTCGATGCAGTAGTAAAAAATCTGAATGTGATCTGAATGTTAAACAAAGACACTGCAGGTCTTTAACATACATTTTTAATGCAACTAATTTTGTTGCAAATTTCACATTTGGTGAGATCAAATTCCATTTTTGAGCATAAATATGTAAGGTAATGGTTTTTGAAATACAAATTCAACTCAAATAAAACTCAAAGTCAGAAGTAAAAGTCTGATTAGTTCCTAATGATCCAAAGATTTCACTGCTTCTCATCAACTCAGTAAACACTTCTATTACAAAAACAAATTAACCCCATGTTAGATTATGAAACTAAAAATATTATTTTCCAGAAAACAAACACAATTATCCCACCATGACATTGAAAAGAAATGATACATGGACTGCTGAAGATGGTTAATGTCCATGGTAAGTGCTCCTATAAATATCAGGAATTGAAACATCACTCTATAAATATATTTAATGGGAGTTTAAAAAAGAAAATCTTTTGGAGCAAATTACTCATCAAGAAAACCCTTAAAGTTTGTTTAAAGATAATAGATACTCATTCTGTAGTCATTCAAAAAAACTGAAACTAGACTTGCACAACCAATTTTCAGACCCCTAGTACTCCCCAGTGACACACACAATAAATATAACTCACAATTTACTGTATCTACAGGAAGAAAAGATTCTTGGATGAAAACAAGAAGATAATACTCAAAGGGAGAATGAATATAAGATCACGTATTTTTACATCCTGACAGAAAGGATGACCTTGAAAAAGAATGAGGATGGAAACTTGAATGCTTTGTCAGAGCTGCCCTGAATTCCACTGAAATCGGCTCCAATGCAAATGGGATGAGCTGGTGCTCAACAAAATCCTGTGCAAAGGCAAGGAAAGGACCTGGCTGAAGACCCTGGAAACGCTGTGATGAGGAAGGTGGCATTATGGAAGAGTAGGGCAGCATTTCCAGGAAAGTAATTAACAATTTCTAAGCATTTTATGTTCAGCTGCAAAGGACAGATTTGGGACAACATGATCTGTACGCATGGAAGATGTAGGCTGAAACCAGGAGGGTGCTGGGTGGGAGGTCTGCACCCCAAAATATTTCACCCTCCCATGGGGTCTTGCAAAGAAGCAAAGTTACAAATTGCTTCTGAGACCTGTGAGGAGCTTTGACTTACTGCAGGAGCCCTGCACTCTTGAGAGAACCATGCAGCTCTTCTCAAAGCCCAGAGAGCCAGTGTGGGTGAACCAAGCACCACACACGCATTTTGTCATTTCTCTCTACAGGCTGAGAAATCCTGCCCGTAGGATTGGAGTAGGATGTATACCAAAGCAGAAAAGTATAAATATTTTAGTCAAAACCTTGCAGTGAAGTGGAAGTGGGAAGATCTGCATAAAGATCAGCAAACAGACTTTACTGCCTAATAGTTCTGTTTAAAAAGAGTTGTTCAGAAAAACTCTTCATAATATCTGGAAAGTGTTGTGTTTATATTAAATGTTTTGTTCACTGAGAAATCATATGGTGCTCTGCTCTCTGAGGCTGACTGGCAGCTGTTGTTACCCACCTACATGCAGGATTTGGCACAACACAGCTCTGAAGTTCGAAACTGCTATATTTTGCAGTTTGCCCAGAGAAGCCGTGGTTGCCCCATCCATGGAAGTGATAAGGGCAGACTGGACAGGGCCTGGAGCAACCTGGTCAATGGAAAGTGTCCCTGCGCATGGCAGGAGGCTTGGAATGAGATGATATTTTAGGTTTCTTCCAACCCAAACCATTTGATGATTTTTGCTGTGTTTCTGCAGCGATGTAAACTGAAGAACAAGAGACAGGGCAGGTTTTAAAGGACAACTGAGGTCATCTGGGCTAAATGCACTCCAGTAACCTGAGCAAGTCCTGAGTTCAAACCATACAAGTCAAGATAACAGTCGGAAATCATCTTTTAGTTCTGCAGGATCATGACCCTTAGTGATTTGGAAGCTTTATGTCTCCACCAAGAAAAATTTTTGTTCTGCAAAGGAAAGCATATGGATTCTAGCTAAGCAATCTGTCAGGGTGCTGGGAAAGATGCAAAAAAAGGCAGCAACACATTCCTGCAATCGTGTTACCGTTCTTCCTTTTTCCATCTCACACTTTGGGGAGAGGATAAAGCCCGCCCACGACACACAAGGCACATGAGGATAAGGGCGAAGCTGGAGAAGGGATCTGCATGGAGTGCTAACAAGAATGCAGCTCAAATTCAAGCAGAAAATGCAGAATAGGGAATTCTTCCAGTTCGGAAAGAGGGGTGTCCTAACCCTGAGGTCTTGGTTTTAGGTATCAGAACCAGCAGTTGACATTTCAACAAGGAGGGTTAAAAGGTCCTGTCCTCTCCAGGACAGGTGAGCATGGCCCCTTTGATTCCCTGGGAAGTACAGAAGAAGTAACTTCCATTACTCATGCTCATTTTCCTTAAAGCACAAAAAACTCCAATAGGTTGAGCTGATATTTCTGATTTGGGTGAAACATTCAGCCCTTCACTAAACAGATTCCTACCACTGACATAAGCATTGATCTCACTGGAAGGGACATATCTGTAAACAGAAAAAAGTACATGTTGAAGAAAAATGACGTATTTTGGATGATCATTTGAAAAGTTACAGTCTTTTTTCCAGGAATATCCACTGGACATAACTGGATTATGCCAAGAGTGCTGATGTGTATAACACATTGCATTAATGTTGATAACTAGGAAGTTCTACTTGAAATATTTCCAAATAGTTCATAACTATAAGTTGTTCTTTGCTTTGCCCCAGGGGCAAATCTGACTTGCCAGAACAAACTATTCACCTGATGCTTTTGACCACTTTTTCCTGGCTCTGCCTGTACACTGACACTGTACCACTGACTGAGCAAAACAAGAAAATTGGGGAGAAGAAGGCTCCAAAGTCTGTTGTTGAACAACACCCCTCAACCAGACCAATAAAGCTTTTTTAATTGTAGGGTCCACAATTGCAGACACATTCTCTGCTCCTAGACATGCATCAGCAATGTGGCAAAAGACAGCCACTAATTGTCAGTATAAAGCAGAACTAAAGAAAAGTTTTCAAAGGGATAAGAAGGATTTTCCACTCAAAGTAGGGGAGAAACAGCTGAAGAGGAACTTTAAATTAGCTTTAAAAGAAGGTTGTATCAGGAGGAATATAATTACTTTCTTGGAGTTTCACCAAGACTTGGGAGTCAATGCCTCTACTCTTGCAGAATAGTGCAGTGGGATTTTTAATGACCACAAATGGTCAGGACATTGATTTTACATTCTAGGTGAAAAATGGCACCTCCAAAGACACATTGTTGTCTCTGCTCTTCCTAAAATCACACTGGGGACTGGGCCTGCCTTGGCTTAGAAGAATTAATAGTGTGTATTGAAATACCATTGTGAGACACAAGATATTTCACTGGTCTTAAATTGGATAGTTTCTAAGATTTGTTAGTGTGCTGCAACATAAACTGGTTACATTTGGACAAAATATAGGGTTTACATTCTAGATTCAGTTTTGCTATGATTAATTTAATAGATTTCAGAGAAGACTCTATTTTCCGTATCGCATGCTCTTTACATATCTTTTTGGTAGAATTGTTCCCTATGCCAACTAAACATCAAAATGGTCAAAATCAATTTAATCTTTTAAAACCCTTAAGTTATTAAAAATTATCAAGATTTCAAAGTGATACTTCTGTAGGTATTTTATCTTTCACACAGTAAGCAGCAAATAAATACAATGCCATGTTACACCTTCACTCTGAGCTTAGCTACCTAACAAGGATCACACATTTGCAGCAGAAATTCTGCATAAACAGTTCCTGAATGTGCTATTTAAGTACAAGCTAAATACTCTTTTTTTTAGGAAGTGATGTAACAAGTTCACATGTAAACATCTATTTCTATGCAATGTGACATTCTGCAAGATTAGCTGACTGAGATAAAGGACATGAGCAAACATGCGTGTTGTTTTCTCCCACAATTATTTTTAAAAGCCGCATTTTTCAGTATTCTAAATTTGCTACATCTGATTTTTTTTATTCTTCCTTAGGTATGAGGAAAGAAATCTCCATGTAGTCAATGATAACCACCTGGAAGAAAAAATGTTCAAGTCCAGTGTACATCCTGTGTAAAAATAATACCCCAAATAAAACCTGTCCTCATCATTGTGACTACTTTATATATTTTATAAAAACTTAATTTTTGATTTACCCTTCACCCCAACATATTTGAAGACAGCAATATTATAACTTAGAAGTCAAAACATAATTCAGGCCAAATTCTCACTCCTTTCAATTTAACTACCACTCCCAGCTAAGATTTTGGCCCCTTGTCTAAGTACCCACCAAGGACATCACGTGAAATTTCTCTCTCATACTTCTTTTGCTCTGCTATTAAAGAGCAAGATAGAAATGAATAGTTGGGAGAAACACAGCAGTGTCCATTTGAGAGACTGGTAATGGGGGCATGGATGGAATGTAATTCAACCAGAGTCATTAGGGAGAAATGCCAGGGCATGGAGAGGAAATGCAGATCCCACTCTGGTGCTCTGCTCCAAGGTCAGACCCTGCTTTTGTGGATGTGGCTGCTGCTACGTGTTTTCTCAGGGAAGTGGAGTATTTTGAAAGTTAAAAAAGCTTGGAAATGAATAAAGAAAGCACTGTGGGTACAGGATTTGTCTCTCCAGGACACAGCAAGCAGCAAGAAGAACATGGGGGAGAATCCACCATGGTACCGACTCCAACACCCTCACCCTGTTAGTACAGGAAGAGAAAGAAGTGATGCACAGGCAACCGCTTTAGAGAGCTCAGCAGGAGGAAAGTACCCTCTGTCTCTCTCCAAAATGCGAAGAAAGATCATCCAAAACAGAGCAGATGTTCCTTCCCATATGCTCATTGAACCTGCTGTAATCTCCCAGGGTAGAAAATCTTACACATTTGGTATTTGACTGACCTGTAGCTCGTACTACACTGCCCCTGGTGCAGTGTTACTTTACCATCATCTCTTCTCCCTGTGCCAAGGAAAGGAGAGGAATCACACCCAAAGTCTCAGCAGGAACTTTGGGTCAGACTTAGTTGTTCAAATATAGAACTGCGGGAGAATTCTGGGCCATGTGCTAATTCTACAGAAGAATTATGGAGTCATAAAATGGGTTGGGTTGGAAGATCATCCCATGAGCAGGGAACCTTCTACTAGACCATGTTGCTCAAAGCCCCATTAAACCTGGTCTTGGAGTCTTCCAGAGATGGGGCAGGCACAGCTTCTCTGGACAACCTGTACCAGGGCCTTACCACCCTCATAAGGAAGAATTTCTTCCTAACATCTGATATAAATCTACCCTCTTCAGTTTAAATTTGTTAACTCTTCTGTCACAGTACTCCCCAATGAAGAGTCCTTCCTCTTTCTTGCAGATCCTCTCTGGAAGGTGCTCTAGGACAGCAGGAAGCCTTCTCTTCTCCAGGCTGAGCAACCCCAAGAAGTCATATATTTACAGGTTTGCATGAGATATATGCAAAAACACATAGAAATTATTCAAGTTCTATAGGTGTTAATAGCCTAGATTAGTTCCTTAGTTTCTGACATGTTGTACAGGGCTTCAGTAGGTATCCTCAGATGTTTAAGACTTTGTCATACTTGTGTAGGGTGAGAGGCCCAGTTATGTATACGATTCACACAAATGTCTTTAGGATGAGCCATTGGTTGGGTCAAATGTTGATATCTTCAGTGATGAATGCCAAAAAGAAAAAGCCACCCTAACAACAGTTTTCTGTTAAATGCCCACACCTCACTCTTCCTGCCCATATTTCCCTTAAAAATCTCACAAGGCAAACAGTTCAAAACTCTGGCGCTCCCTGATGTCAGATGTTCTCACTAATGTGCACAAACTTCAAGCCACTCAAAAAGTCTGAAGTAAGTTTAAATAAAGCTTACTTCAGAAAAGCAACTTGATTGTCTGCCAAGAAATGCCAAGCTTGGAAATCACATCTCATCCTGGTCTCAAAATACTTTACTGGAGATAAACAACTTGGATACTTCAGCTATTATGTATTTGAATAGTTACTCATTTTCTTAGCCAATGCAGGCTGGGCTGAGATGGGCGTTTAGGGATCTCTGAAGTTTTGTGAAGGAAGGACTTCTAGAACAAAGTGAGAAGCTAAGTATAAGAACCTTGGGAGAACCTGCATAAGTTAGGAAGGGGATTGTCTTGTTTGCCCAGGTCAATATACAGAAATGTAAGAATGGTATTGGCAACTACCAGAGGAAAAAACCACAAACAAATCCAAACAAATTTTTAAAAATACCCCAACCAATAAAAACCTCCCCAAAAACAACAACCCCACTGAAAATCCCACAAATCTCTTTTCATGCCCTGCTGAAACGGTTTGTTCCTTTTTGTAGTTGTTAATCAAGGGTAAATTTACTTCTTAGCTCTTTTCTGTCCTAACATCTCCTCCTTGTAATCTAAAATACAATGATGCCAGGTTGGAACGTGGGATGGAATAGGAAAAATGTAGAAAGGACTCTGATTAGACCTGCCATCCAGGGGTCTGTGTCCCATTAGCTGTAGCTTAAAACAGTCCTCATAATATTTCCATAAAAACTGTGGTATTTTCTGGAGTATCTCAGCACAAACTGCAACAGATGTTGGATGCTATTATTTCTTCAATCTTGCTCATTTGTTGTTCATCTGTTATTTTTGACGCTTTTCCCCCTCTTGCCACCTGTCCTCCCACAAATCAGAAAAGTTAAAAACAACACAATCAACTTTTGTTCTTATTGGTTCTCCTACCACTGCCCAAAATTGATGGGAGAGGAAAAGAAAAGAGATTAAGATCTAACTCCCTGTCTTATTTCTGACCTTAAAAGGATGGGTAGAGTTTATTTTTGACAATCCTAACCAGAGAGAGTAAATCTGCTAAGCTGTCCACCTCAGGAAATAGAGATACACAAGTGCTATTGTTCTCTAACAAGTTCATAAATATTACTGAACAATATAGCGATGGTGTTGTGAAATTATGATATAAAGTGTTTTAAGGTGTAAGTTACCCATGATATAAATTTACAAGCATGCGTTTTTCTCCCCAGCCACATCCAAACTCAAAGATGTTAAGATAGTTCTTTAATGGCAAAAACTATTAGACTGCAATATGTAGCAGGTTCATCTATTAATCATCAGACCATTTATGTTCTGTAATTCTACCACAGTTAAATAACATGGACTACTAAGTACCTGAATCGGCTATTAGCAGCCATTCCTGCTCATTAAAACTCACTTATTTAGACTTTAGCAATGGTAAATGTAACCAGCCCTGGAGGGGTGTCACAGTGCTTGGAAATGGCACATTAAGCTTCATTTACCCAACTACACTTGAAGGCAGAGGGGGAAGGGAAAAATAGGGAAAAATACAGTGACGGTCCATAACAAAGCTCAGAAGCTTTTTGAAGCTGCATTAAGAAAATGACAAATCTTACAAAGAGAGCCATAAAGATTCCTCAAGTACAACAGTTCGGCAAGTAGCTATTTATCATAGTTTGTTGAAAAGACTCCTACGTTTGATACTATTGGACTGTGAGAGATGATTATTAAATGTAATTACAGAAATAGCACAGAAATAATAGTTTATTGCAGAGCATAAGCAACACTGTATTAACAAAGAGGAGTGGGGAACATGTTCAGCGTTTGCAATGGTATCATTAGCTTTTCTGGGAACACATACACAAATGTATACACATTTGATTCCATGTTGGCTTCTACTAACCAGAATTACCCTTCAAGAATTTCTGATCTGGGTCAATGAATCCATCTATACTTGGAGTGAGAAAACAGGAGCCAAAGTGGATTTCTATTTGGGTGTCAGCTTTTATTCCTTTTGTACTTAACACAGATTTATTAAAAGACAATCACAGCCTGCTGTCAAGAAATACTGCCTGCATTTGCTTATTAGCAGCCCCATAATAGATACATTTTTGCTACAATGCTGCCATTTGAAGTGAATGATTTATTTAGAACATGCCAGTTATCACAAGATTTTCCACACAGTAAAACAACAAGTTTTGATTTCTTGTTGCTACCTGCAGGAATGAGTTTAATTTTATTACACTTACACCTCAGCATGTTTACTTGTGTACCCAGCCATCAATTTTACCTTTTCTTTTTGCTGTGAAGTGATTCCACCCAATTTCTTTTCACTCTTGAGTATATCTGCCATTCACTCTTGTGCATTATTGTCCATCTTAATAAAGGGGTGAAGCCCCTTTTATTAAAACCAACACACTGTTCTTTCAGAGAGCCTTCTCTGCTGATTTGGGGTAGGTATCCACACTTTTCCCAAATTACAAAGACCAGAAAATCTTAGAAGCAGCTTTTTACAACTGGAGCTATGGTTTGTGCCAGGAAGCAGGACAAAAAGCCAACCCTGTCTCAGCAGTTCAAAAGCTCCCCTATGATCCACCAAGTTTTAGGCTAAATTAACTCTACTGCTGGCCCAAGACTGAAACCTTTTGAAAAACTCTGTTTTGGGAAGCAGGCATTCAGTGACAGATGGGCTTTATTTATTTTTGGGTAAAAGGAGCAGCTTAACACAGGTTGGGAAGATGGGAGAGCATCCTGACATATCAAGACAAAGGCTGAAAGCATCTGATGTACTGAGGAGATGCAGAAATCATCATCACAAGACCATGCACACGTTCATCAATAACGTGGTGCACACTGACCCCTGCTCCTTCAGTAACGATCTGTTTTGGAGCAGGCAATGCAGCCAGGAGTTCTGAAGCTCAGCAGCTTCCTTTAAGCATCTGTGCTCCCTCTTTAGTTCGCTGTGTAGCGACAGCTTAATGTTTTACAGGCAAGGCTGCACTCAAAAACACTCAGCTGAAAGAAAGAGCTGAGGCTGTAAATCAGGTGCAAGAGAAGAAATCAGAGTCTACCTTTAGGCATTTGCTTTTCTGGATTTTGTTCAAAGCAACATATTCACATTTTCTAAAGATTCATGGGCTACATTTTCAGTTTTTTCAATCTGAAAAAACTTGTGGATAGATTGTTAACAAAGATTTCCAACCATGCTGCAGAATCCTTGGGAGCTCGGTACTGCTTATATTGAGATGTTTAAGAAAAAAATCCCTCTAACCATCTCTCTGCCTCAGGAGATACACAAGGGCATTTGGGAAAGTCTCCCCTGCTCCCACCACATCACTAGTGTAAAAGAAAACAAGTTTTCCTTTTGAAGGTTTTTGACTCCTTTGTAACAGAAAAATCATTGCTGCAGCACTTTCCAGCTGACAATTATCTTGCCATAATAGCCGTAAAAATAAAATAAAATCAACACGGATGGAATTTGAAGTAGGAGACCTAAATTATACTTAACTATATTCATAAAACTGCACCTCTGCTCAAAGTTGCTCTGCACACTACACATATGCCAGGATCTCTTAATCTGCTGCTGATGCGCTGCATATTGCGGTTGTATGCAATTACAGTTAGCTATAATTAAGAACAATTACTACTTTTATTTCTCCACTTGTTCTTTAAAAAGCACAGTTGTAATAAAACTTCCCCCCTTTTTTTTAAAAAAAGGTGAATATAATTATGCATCCCTATAACATCTCAAATAATTAGTTTCTTCTGGAACAATTTTCATTCTAACTGTCAGATCTGCCATCTATAGTCAATAGAACACATTGTGAAAAAAATTCTATTATTAACCTTTTTTCACCCTGTAAATCTGCAAAAGAGCTTGAAGAAATTGAGGAATTCATTGCTTAAACTTTGAAAGACCAAATGCAACTAACACCCCTTCCCCAGCAATACCTTCTTAATCATGCTGAAACATTATTATTATTAGTAGTAGTAGTAGTATTGTGCTAGAAAACTATAATAATAATCAATTAAGCTGGATATAAAAGGTATTTGGCATCTCTCTATATTTTATAGGCTACTTTCCAACCCTATTCTCATAAAATAATCTCTCTACTGTATCTTTGTTTAGAATCTTTCCATGATTACTAACCATGCAGACTGCAGGGAAAAGTAATTAAGTTTAATAGAAGCCACCCTCATTTTTGAAGCTGCCCTCAATTTAAGCCATAGAAGGAGAGTAATTAAATTTAATGCGTGCCACAGCTTTTAAATGAAGATATGGCATGTAAAATTCTCTCACTCTGTAACACGTCTTTTCTGAACACTGCAAAATAAATGTTGTGATGCAAAGATAGCAAACTACAACCACCAAGTGATGTTGAGCTCTTTTTTTCTCCTGCCCATCTCTTCCAAAGAGTGAGGCCTTTGTGTAGATTAAGAACAATGTAATCTAAATCACTGGAACTGGGAGCCTGCAGTGGTTTACCCATCCTTTGCCCACATAATCTGCTTTGATTAACTTCAGATGAAACTTGCAGCAGGGCCCACCTTTTGCATGTTTTTAACAGATGTAACAGGTTTCCAACTACAGCTCAGATCTCTGGCACAGACACTGTTTACCAAGATCCTCCACCAAAGTAGTTGAAGTAGAAGCGGGGACAAGACACAACCACAGATCTCCTGTGTATGACTTCAGTCTTAAGTCACCAGAAGAAAAAAATTAAATTCGATAAGGCTCAGTTATTTTCCCAAAAATTGTCATACTACTTTCACATAAAAATTCGAATTACAAACCAGGACTAGTGAAGATCTTTCACTCTTGCAAAGAGGAATTTACTGAATGAAGAGCTCTGAGACTGAAATATAGTCATTTCCCTTCCCCAGCACTGCAGGTTCCCTCTGTATGTATAAACAAATGCTTCATTGCGGAGAATCACAGAAGTTTCATCAACTGATTTAATATAAAGAGAGAATTTAAAGGCTTTAATTACTGTGCAAAAGGGAATATAGATGCCTGACAGTCTTTGTTCAGAGAGCTAGACCAAGATACTAAATTTATAATTAGCTCACAAAAGAATTCCCAGACTTCTTCCATGCAGCCTCCTCTCCTGAACGCATATTAGTACCTACTACTAGGCTTGAACTAAACTTCTGTGCTGAAAATGAGACCAGACTTGAAAAGACAAAACCTGAGACAGATTTTCAAAGGTCTTTGGGTGCAAAGGCACCTCCAAAAATAAAGGGAGTGGAAAGAAATGAGAAAGAAAGAATGAAAAAGTAGGGGAAGTAAAAGAAGAGAGAATAAATAGATGCTCTGTTTCAGTTTTAAAACCCACCATAAATCTGCCATATACTTCCTCGAGAGAGGGGTTGAATACTGTATTTTAGCAGGGTAGAGAACTGCCACCTCTATCCCTGACGCAGGAACCTCTCTGTGCACAGGTTAGACACACGCATTTCATCTGGCATTCATTTCTTTACCAGATTATCAAAAGTGAACTCCCATCACAGTAAACAAGAGATTGCATAGTTTCATGCCTGTCTCCCTGACAAAGCCCATGATCCTCTGTCCATTAATCCACTGACTGTTCAATAAGCAGATCCACACTTCAAATCTTGAAGCCACTGCTAATATAAATTGCAAGCAATTTGAGAAAAAAGAGACTGAATTTGTAGCTATTTTTAGTTTGAAAGGAAGAAGATATTTGTTTATCCATATCATGACTAAAAAAAAAAAAGTTGGACTTTTTTGGTTTTAATGTAACAAAATACTGACAAAATTGCTGTTTAAATTCTAATTTTTACTCAATTATATATTAAAGTAATCTTACCAGATGCTGGAACTAAAGCAATATGATTTTGCTATATTTATATCTAAGCTGCAAAACATTTCAACATTTACAAAGAGAAGAAGTTCTCTGCTGATGCCAGGAGAAGAAAAAACTCAAATGGCATTACACATGATGGCTCTTAATAGCTGGCATGGGGAGAGGAGAAATGTCTCTATAACAACAGTATTAAGGAAATGTGGGGCAAATACCACATCATAACAAGAAAATTTTAAAAAAGTATTTGTGGAGAGTGTTAACATGAGGACATAACATCCACATGCTCTCAAATGCTCGGGATGGATGCAAACCAAGGCCAGCAGTGGTCTATTTCCTCCTCTCCCCCAATCTGAAATGCCTCTTCCCATCCAAACCACCTGCTGTTCATGCCTTCTGCTTTTCTCACACATTTCCCAATCAATACTCAGGCCCTTCTGCTGCTGGCTACCAAAAAGACAATTCCCACTCTCCTCTAATACACCCTCAGGAGCTTCGGCAGAAATATGGGTTGTGGACTGGCTGGCCAGAAGATTAGGGAGAAAAAATTAAACCAAACACCAAATCAAATCTTCAGGAGCCTCTCTCCTCAATTCCCACCTACAGTGATTGCTGGGCTAAAATACAGCCCCCATCCCTCATCTCATCCTCTCTTTGAAGGCTCTGGGTCTCGTGGGGTCCTGCTGCAATTGGCAAGTGCTCCAAATGTTGGTGGGATGCAGCTCAGCCTGTGATGCCAGAGCAGCAAGGCTACCCCAGGGCACCAGCATGTGCCGCTCAACTGGTTAAAAATTGAAACAGAGCAAACGGGAAATTTTCTGACAAATGCTTCGAGATTATGGAGCACACATTACAGCTGTAACCACCCACAGTTCCCTCCTACAGAACAGAAACACTGACAGCAAAAGCCATTCACTGCAGAAGCTGAAAAATAACAAAAAATGCAGCAGTAAGGATGAAATTGAAGCCTGTAGGTATTTTCTGCAAGAACTTCTGCAAAGAAAGAGGGGAAGTTTGCAAGACACAACAGCAGAGAAAGCAGAGGCTCGGTTTGCAAGTTCACAAGATGTGCCAGGACTAGTGTGCTGACCTGCATTAGTTATGGTGCTCATCACTCATTTCTTACTCAAGAAGAAAATTATATTTCATATTGAATTATGTACTGTAAAATGGCGCAATAGTGGTAGGGAAGGGAAGGATAACCTCTTCTTTTTGTTATTAAAAATAGCTAAACTAGACAAAACCTCAGATAACCTTAGTTAAAAAATTTCCAGGTCTCCAAGGACAATGGAGCAAAGAGCAGGGATTCAATGTGGCATTCAGCAGGGAGAAGGGCTGAGCCTTCTGAAATGCTCTTGGAAAAGAAAAAAATAAAAGATAAAATAAAAGCAAAAGCGTATGCTTTCCACCATGGAACTAATTTTTTGTGTTCACTACTTGCAGCGATCATTCAGCTCTATGGATCAAAAAAGTCCTACTGCTACCAATGTGCGTGGTCAATCAGCAGGATATTCTGTTTCAAATATGAGATCTGAAGTTGTTTCTTTGATTCTTTTTCAAAAGTGCGACATAATTTTCCCCTTCTCCCAGTGCCAATCATGTTCAGGTAAATGTTACAGCTTCTGCAAGTGCAAATTAAAGACAATTATAACCTGGCTAACCTACTCCATCATTAAAATTCTTGGCACAACTCATTTGCCCGTGGAGTGGAGATTTGCTGCTATGATATTCACTTGAGTAGGGAAATGCTCATCTTTAGATGCTGTGGACATGCTGATTGTTCTGATCAAAGAAGGCAAAAATGGAAGTGCTTATTTGCCCCTGTAGGAAAGAGCACTGCAGAATAAGTGGAAGAATTTATTCTCATCTTAGTCAATAATACTATTTGAGGGAATAGCTTCCACCTGTTCAAAAAATAGCATCACAATGCATGTGTGTTTAGGAAAATTAAAGATTTATCTTTCTGGTACCAAGTTCTTGCAGTGGCCACACCAGCTGCACGAGAGAAAAAATAGGACCAGTGAGTTAAGGGTCTTAATAGAAACACCTTAGGGGTACTGTACTTACAACTGATATTAGGGGCTCCTTATGTATGAGATCCAACTTAAGTCATTGCACCTCCATGGCAGGTGGAAATTGGGTGCAACTTACAGAGCTTTAAACAAATCAATGCCAAGGAGAAAAGCACTGAGAAGCAGGAAAAATAACAATCAGCAGAAGTCCTTTAAAAGCAGTCTCAAATGCAGAGAATAGAAACCTCCAGCCCAACCCTCCTGTCCACAGCAGACAGCTGAACAACAGCTTATTTCCAGATGGGGAGTCTGTATTAGTGAGAACTCCCTACAGTTGCTTTGTATTATATATAAATTATAGCCTCTTTGTTCCAGAAGCAACTCTTTTTGTTGCATTTACAGACAGCACAGAGCACAGCTACAGCTTTGAGGTGATGCTGTAAGTGTTTCAATAGGGAAAAAAAATACCCCAGAACCAAACAAGGAATGTTTCAATAGAAGCAAGAATTTTGTTACTGAAGTTTTACCCTATTTAAAGTCTTCACTTGTTTAGGTTTAAAATTTTATAGTAGATACAAAAAGACAGGGACATTTTCACCCAGCTCAATTTTTCAAGGAGAGGAATCAGAGCAGTTCAGCCATCCTGCTGAGAGGTGCAAAGCTTTCTTAGATATTATTAGTTTAGGAAGCCATAGGCAAAGCTCCTCATATAAAAAGGGTGTGGGAGGTATGGAGTGCATTGGCCTATTTGAGCAACGGGGACATGTCAGATGAATGAGTTGCAACCACCTGAAATCCTTAATAAAGCCCTGATATCCAAGGGCTGGCTGCATTTGCGTATGTTTGTGGGCCAGATTGCCATCAGTGAAATTTGAGCCAGAAGACAAATCCCACAAACAAAACCCCCACTCCTTTTTCATTGAAACACGACCTTTTCATTTCACAAAATGTGTGTCAACTTAAATCTTGTCAGCCCGACCCCAATCTGTCCTCTTGCCCGATTCTGTGGAGCTCTTTGCAGAAGCCATTCCCACCCCGGGCTAGGATCTCGTCAGATCTCATAAGTGAAACGGGGCCAGGTCTTCCCAGGACTGCAGGAGACACCTCTGAGGGAACCCCAGGAAGTTCTTGGTGGTGACTCTCACACATAATGTGCCTTGAATTAACACCAAAACCACACCCCACAGCAACATGAAGGCCATAAGACTTCTAAACCTTGTATTTTAAATAGGGATGACTAGAAATTAGAATCACTTTTATAAACTTCACAGAACATCTCCCGATATACACAGTAGTGACAGTTACATTGTCATCTGTCATCTACTGAAGTTCTCCCCTCATACTCTAATATTATCAACATTGAGATTTTTGCCCATCTTTTTTAATAAAAAAGAAAAAAAATCAAACCCGCTAAATTCTCCAGAGCCCAGCAAGTCGACTGTTGTTCTTGCTTTTTCCTTTCCACTCCTGAGGTTTACCTCCATACTTCCACATCTTTTCCTGACAGAAGTCTCAGTGGCCCTTCCTTGTTTTATTTCCAATAATGTGCCTTTTTAATTTTCTTCTATTTTTAGAACTTTGTTAGTCTGGTTTACCCCAGTACTCAGTTCACAGCCACCTCCTCTTTCTTTTTCACTTGCCTTTTACATCATGTTCCTCTTCCCCATCTTGCTTTATTCTGGCAATTCTGATCTGTCTTCATACACTTGCCTCCAGAAATACAGCTTCCTATTTCACCTCCCCTACCATCAATCAATAAAATTCAAATGCAAGTGCTTTATCCATCTCACAAAACTTTTCTAGTACATCAGGGCTGTTTCATAAAGCCCAGTTTTTCCCCAAACAATGTCAGCAGTGAACCTGGAATATACATAACCTAGTGCACAAAGTATATTATAATACATATGGACAATATTATATAATGCATATATAATATATATTATGCATATTACATTACAATATTCAGCTGTAACAAATTGGTGCTTCAATTACTTCTTACTTCATGTCTGTGTGTCACAGGCTGCTCAGATAGATCTTTTGACACAGACTGCACCCTCCTTCCTGTTCAGCAAGTGACAAACAGTATCCCAGAAGACAAGGCCAAGTATGGAGTTGGCACATAAAGACCAGGCAGTAATTTTATGTATGACTCTTTTATAAGGACTCAGAACAGGTATTGGCTATGATGTTAATGGTTTTAATCTTTCAGTGCTGTTTATCAGAAAGGTTCCCACATCACTGACTTAGGATGGAGAAAAAATGATTAAGCTAGCAAGTATAACAGAGCTTGATCCTTCAAAAAAGAACTTCCACCAGGGAAAAAAGAAAGCACTGGAAAAAGATCGATTTTCAAAGTGAGACATGGAAATCAAAAATTCCTGTACTCTGTTTTAAAGTGTTTTCTACCCCAACAAAAGCCCAGATCTGTCTTGTTGAGCTGTATAAAACAAGCCAGCACATGTGAATTGTAGCTTTTTAAGCTATCACTAAATAAGCTCTACTTGTTAGGTTTCTAATCACAGGCTTTACACTGTTTTCTTTGGGTATTATGTGAGATGCATTCACAGGGATCTCAAAGAACAGTTGGAGCACTCCAGATACTGTGCATGTGTTCTATGAAATTTCATTATGTATAGATTAACACCTCCAAACAGGCACCATCCCACACAATGGCAGCCACAAGTGGAGAAAAACAACAAAAAAAGCAAAGCCACAGACTTCAGACTAAAATATTTCCTTGACTTAGATTTGGTTTTTGAGTTGAGTTTACATACATGAAGAATTAATACCTTTACACTTTATTTTTTTAACAAGCTGTAGAGCTTTATTTCCCTGAAAACAAACAAAGATTTTTATCAAATGATTAGGAATTGAAGAAATAAACAAAACCAGATCATGCCTTCACCAGCCTACTGTGTTTTCACTAGGAAAAAAAATCACTGAGAACTTCACAAAACTTCTACTCTGCCAGGCGGTTGCAAGAGCTGAGAAATAACTTGTCCAATCACAATATTAGCATTCACAGGAAGCTCCAGAAATTACATATACACACAGAGGGTTATTTAACTGCACGTTCTTTCATTTCCCCTGGATGAAATCACTACCACACTACAAAGAGATGTAATTAATTGGCACTGCAAACACACACAGACACACACAGGCAGCACCAGCCTGCCTGACCTGCTCCTGTGCTCAACCACTTTAGGCACACGGACCATTTAAGTGGGGGCATTTCCTTGCCCTCCCCATCTCCCAAATCCATCCAGAAATAATAAGTGACTCTGAATTTAGTTTTCCAACTGCATTTTGTGTTCAAGGTAGCACCGCTCCAGCTCACACTGATTTTATATTGCAGAATTGTTGATGTTGAAAAAGAACATTGAGATTATTAAGTCCAGTCATTAACACAGCACTGCCAATCCCACCATTAATCCATGTCCTCCAAGTGTCACATGTCTTTAAATCCCTCCTGGGGTGGTGACTCCACCACTGCCCTGGGCAGCCTGTTCCAGTGCTTGACAACCCTTTCAGTGAAGAAATTTTCCTAAGATTGGAGCTAAACCTCCCCTGGTGCAAGTTAAGGCCATTTTCCCTTGTTCTATTGCTTGTTACTTGGGAGAACAGACCAGCCCTCACCTGGCTGGCTGCACCTCCTGTCAGGGACTGCTAGAAAGGGATTTAGTCACCCTTTGAGCCTCTTTCTCTCCAGGCTGAGCTTCCTCAGCTGCCCCCACAGGACTTGTGTTCCAGACCCTTCCCCAGCTCTGTTTCTGCTCTGGACATGCTCCAGCTCCTCAATGTCTTTCTTGCAGTGAGGGGCTCAAAACTGAACCCAGGATTTCAGGTGTGGCATCACCAGTACAAGGGGACAATTTTACTATTAAAGACTGAGGCAAAGAAGGCATTAAATACCTCAATCTTTTCCTCATCCCTCATCATTATATTTTCCCCTGCATCCAATAAAGGATGGAGATCCTCCTCAGCCCTTTTGTTGTTGCTGATGTATTTGTTGAAACATTTTTATCGTCTATTATGGCAGTAACCAGATTAATTTCTAACTGGGTTTTGGCCCTTCTGATTTTTCTCCCTGTATAACCTCCCAACAACCTTTTACTCCTCCTGCATTGCTTGTCTCTTTTTCCAAAGGTCACAAGCTCTCCTTTTTATCTCTGAGTTCCAGCTAAAGCTCTCTGTTCAGCCAGGTCAATCTCCTAGCTTGTCTTTTGATATAAAAGGACATCCTGTTCCTGTGCATTTAGGATTTCCTTCTTGAAGAATGTCCAGCCTTCATGGTCAACTTTGCCTTCCAAGGGACTCTCTCAGCCAGTCCTCCAGAACAGTTCTGCTGACCCCTTTCCTTACTCCAGGAGTCTAAAACTATTATTTTGTGATCACTGTGCCCAAGACAGCCTTAGATCATCACATCACCCACCAGTCAATCTCTGTTCTCAAACAACAGGTCCAGAGGGGCACCTTTCCTCACCAGCTGTGTCAAGAAGTTCTTCCATACACTCCAGGGTCCTCCTAGACTTCTTCCTCTCTGCTGTACTTTTTTTCTGGTGTACACCTGGGTAAACTGCAGTCCCTCATGAGAACATGGGCCAGCAATTGTGAGACTTTTCCCAGATCCTTATTAAATGCTTTGTCTCTCTCTTCATCCTGGTTGGGTGGCCTAGAACAGAAACCCACAAGGATGTCTGCCTGATTGACTTTCCCCCTGATTCTTACCCATGAACACTCCACCCTGTCATCACCAAGATCCAGACAATCAAAACATTCCCTAACCTACCCCACCACCTCTCCTTGCCTGTCCTTTCTGAACACTTCATTGCAGCTCTCCAGTTGTGTCATCCCAGCACATTTTTGTCATGGTAATTATGTCATTCCTGCTGCTCCTTGGCTTCCAGCCTCCTTCTGTGTGCTGCAGGTATTGGTGTAGATGCTGTTCCTTTGGGCTGATCCCAAAGGAAATCTGATCCCACCACCTTTGTGGACAGAAACCCCAACTGCTCTGTGACCATTCTCAGGCACTTCCACAGTTTCTACATGGTTTCTTCCATGGTTAAAACATCAATTGTATTTTTGTTGCCACATGGATTTCCATCCCCAGAGAAGGCAGAACAAAGGACCTCACTAACACACTGTCCCTCAAGCATTGGTTTGCTACCCCCAGCTTATCTCTTGTGAGCTTGGTTTTATCTCCTTCCCTCTTCAAATCTGGTCTAAGCTTCTTTTAGTGAACCTTGCTGACTCCTGTGCAAAGTTCCTTTCCCTGCTGGGAGACAGGTGTAACAACACTGTTTCGATTGGCCTTGTGTAACATAAACAGATCCATGATCAAAACCTCCAAATTCTGCCAGAAATACGAGGCTCAGAGCCAGGTATTGATATGCTGGCTCTTCCTGCTTCTTCCCTCATCATTCCCTGTGAGTGGAAGGATATGGGAGAGCACTACTTGTGCTCCTAGTTTCTTACCTCTCTGTTCCCAGGCCCTGAAGTCTCTTTCAACCACCCTCGATTGGTGATTGAACTTCTCCAATTTTTTTTTTATTGTTGCCTATCTGAAAAATCAATACTGAATAGGAATCACATCCTGGCTTGTACCAGACCCCAGCCAGACTAGGGAATTGTTCATCCCCTTGTGCTTGGACCTTGCAGGGTGCTCAGAGAATTGTGCCATAATATGATCCAGCTAAACACAGACGTGAAAGGCAAGGGGTTTGGTGAGTGGCAGAACCAAAGAGGCCTCATTACCCTTTGATTTTTGTGTCAAAGTTGCCTTTCCATGCAAATTTTTGAATACCTAATAAAGGTTGATGTCCTGACTTTACCTTGTAGAGGCCACTTTTTCCCCTCTGCAGTGCCTATTATCTTCAGGAAGTGGCAGAAATTAAATATATCTGAGACCTCTGTGCCTGTCAAGTTTGGTTAAACTGAATTAACAAGTGTAAAAGCCATAGAGACAAGAGATGGAAAAATAGGGGCTGACAGACAATTCAACTATATAATCCCTGCATCTTCAGTGAATGGGAGCGGGGGAGAAAAAGAAAAGGAAGGTAAAGGGAAAAAAAAAAAAGATAAGAGGAGCAGCAAATTAAAACCTGGCTCCTACAACATGTCAGGAATAACCACACACCGGATCTTTCCTGTGGTCAGTCATTTATGTGCAAACCCTTCACTGCAACATCAAAAGATGCAGAGTATCTTGCACTGAAGGAGGACAATAAAACCACCCCAAATATGAGAAGAAGGGTCAAAACAAAGCAAAGCCAGATCTCAAATACCACAGGAAAACCCAAAACTCTTCTCTGAATGACAGCTGACAAGCGTTGGATCAAGCTGACAACTGGTCAGCCTACGATCAATGCTTTGGGCAGACCGTGGTGAAGATAAAATCAAATAAGAAAATTTTAAAATAATTACTACAGGTTAAGAGTTTAAGGGTGAACTCTGCACCAATATGGCCCAGCAATTGTACCTGGGGAGCCCTGAACAATAGTGGCTACCAAAACTCACTGCATGTGCTTGATTTCTCTTTGCTTGTGCTACAAGATTTCACCTCTGATCCAACAAAGCTCTTAAGCATGTGGTCAACTTTAGGTGGTCAGCAACTGCACGTGAAGGGGAAAAAATAAAAAATGCTTTTGCACTTAAGAGCCCATGATTTGTTAATCTTGCTGCTGCCTCTGGCCTTTGTGAAGAGAAAAAAATCTGAAAGGAAAAAAAACTCACCAATTTTAATTCTGAGTTTCTCTATGAATATAAAGATGGTCGCTTTGAATTCTGTCGTAAACTGTTACATTTAAGTGTATAAAATTGTACACCGGGCCATCAGGCCTCTTTATTCCCTCCTTGCTGCAGATGTAAGCAGAGGATCCAGCCTGTGCGCAGAGCTTCCATGTCAAACCTCCCACCAGCAGCAAGACTCCAGCACCATTTTTTGATCACAGTGTATCAGCAGGATGGCTAAAAAATCTTTGCTGATGCTACAGAATAAAAGAAAAAAAGGGGAGGTGGGGTGGAGAAATCGCAGTATTTGAAATCCAGGCCTGATCACACGAAGCTGCCAGGATTCACCCCAATTTCAGAAGGATTTGCCAAGCAGGAGGCTCATGCCTTGGTTCAGCCTCGCACGCCTCGGCTGGGCCAAGACACACCATCTGCTTCCCAGCAGCACTCGCTGAAAGCCCGTGGGAGTTCTGCCTCCAAAGTGACAACGTGATGTGGCCCATTGTCCTCCACAAAGAGAGCGCCTACACTCTTAATGGATGTCATTTCAGGCAGGCATTTCGGGTAAAAGAGAGAAGGAAAAAAAAAAAATTAAAATACAGCTAAGTGAATTTGGAGCTGAGGATTTGATCTGCATTCATTAGTCATTAGCATTCCCAGAGATAAAAGATGATTAACCTGCAGGAATTTTGACCTATCCCCACGAGTCTTGCATTACTGTCTCTTATTTCTGCATGATCTTAGTGGGTACTACGCTCTCCCCCACTCACTGAGAGAGGAGAAAGGTCCATTCAGGTACATTAGTAGAAACAGAGATTTAAGATGTGCAGCTATATCATCCTGCTGCAAACTTAATAAATAACCTACAAATACTTCACCTGGCTGGAAACTTTCCAGACATGGAAAATTTCCAGACAATGTTTTTTGTAATTCATTATTTCCACATAAATCTCTCAGAAAGAGAAGGTTAGCCCCTGGAAACATATGTCGTGCTGATACAAATACATATTCTGTTCTCCTATTAGATCGATTTCTAAGTCAATTTGAACAGTGTAAATTATTTTGGTGATGTATACATCATTGCAAAACACATTACAGGATTTCCTGTGCACCTGAAGCCAGACAAAAGGCCCTAAATGATCTCACTTAGACAGTTTGAAGTTATACTCTCTTTTTTTCTTTTTTCTTCCCTCTTTTTGTTTGGTTGTTTTGGTTTTTTTTCATTTATGCTTTGCCGTATTCATTATTGCTTCCCATCAGTGCAGTTGACATGGGTTATTGCATTAAGTATGCCAGCAGACAGACTCCTATCTCTTATAGACTACTGGCTACATACTCCAAATGTTTATTATTCTCAATGCACCAAGTGCCAGCTAAATCAATAGTTCAAAAGCCTTGTTCAATTCAAATGGACTTTACAAAATACTGCACTGTAATACAGGCAGAATGTTTCCCCAATTGCTTACATGACACAACTCTTATTGCATAAAGTAATACAACCACCACCTTTTTCTGACTATGCAGAATCCCAGTTAAGTGAAAAATGAAATTATCCTATTAATCACAGATGAATGGGGTGCACTGGCAATGGCATATAGTAAATAAAGTGTTAAAAGAGAAATATAGTGACAAAAATCCTCATAGAGATCACTCCTAATGTGTTGGGCACTGTAATGATTTGGACTGGTCTCAATTTCCTACTCAGCAAAATTTCCTCACATTAGTGGTTTCATAGAGAGTTTAAAGAACCATCAAGAGAAAAAATGTCTACTAAATTGCAATGAAAGAAATTAACTTTCTTCTCCTGTTCCTAGATCTCCTCCACATCTCCAGCAATGCTTCACAAACTGTTGTTGGTTTGCATGAAGTTTACTGAACCAAGATCAGGACCAAGAGATATTTAGCACCAGGATAGGAATTCTCATGAATGGACTGAAGGAGCCAGGTTAAAGGGTAAGACTCCCAACACGACCTGCAATTAAGTCAGTCTGGCTTATTCATACAGAGATGATGGAAGATCTTAAACTTTTGCCCTAAATCATTTTACATCATTGAGCTCAATCCAAGTCCAAGCCCATCTGAATGTTTAAAGTAAAATGGATCAGAAAGATCCTTAAAACTCAAGGACTTGCTCATATTTATTCAGGCTTTATTAAAATTCCATGCAAAATAAGAATAATAATTACCAGAGGGCAATTCACCCTTTCTTATTCCTGTTCTATTAGCTGATTTCAGTCAAAACAGAGCCATGACTCCAGCTCTCTTAAAAAAGTTGGCAAAAGAGTTATCAGCCAGGGATGGCATTGTAAGTACCAGCCTTCCCACTTTCTATCAATCAGATACTGCTGGCAGAGCAATAAAGAAAGAGTGAGATAAGAGGAAACATCTGTCAAGCAACATCCTAGACAGGCGAGAAAGAAGGAGAGCCATCTAGAAAAAGAACAGGATAACAACAAAAAATTACCAGCAAGTAATTTTCCCAGTGTTGTACATTCCTTTTTCTCTCACTCTATGAATAGAAATTGGTCAGATAGCCCCAGTAGTGAGTTTGCTATTTGAGGCAACTTCTGGCTGAAAGGATTTTTTAGTGACAGATCATGTCTGAGGAACCACACTTTGGCTGTTTGACAGCTTTCAAGGCAGTTTCCCAGCACTTGAGCCACTTGAAGAAGGCATGACACTTCACATTTACAAGGTACATGTTAGATAGCAGCAGCCAAGCTGATGTGCACAAAACACAGCAGTCCTTACCCCCGAGGAAAAAACTACCTCAAGTTTTGGTCACTTCTATGGGCACTTGAAGAACAAGAATGATTACACTCTTTATACAAAACTAAAGGCAGAAAAGGTGATGTCTGGAGGCATCTCTAACACTTGCATGAGAAAAAATATGTTATTTTCCTGAGGTTATTTTGAGTAGCCACAGGATGAGCAGGCTGTTGAGTGCCTTGTGCTTATCACAAAACATTTTGGGTGGTAGTGGGGGAAGAGCTTGAGTCCACCAGTAGAGATTAAAATGTTGAGACATCAAGAGAGAAGTAAACTTCATTCTGATGTATGTAAAAAAGATAAATGTGACAGAGAGCTGTACAGGCTTCCAATATTATTTGAATTCTCAAGCTCATTTTATTCAAGTTTATTTATTTGCATAAGACATTTAAGGCTGAACTTGCCACAGCATAGGAAAGGTAGGTCTGATAAATACAGGGAACTGTTTTTGTTGCCTTTTTTCTTTTTTTATATTAGTTCTTGACATATTTATTTTTTAAACTGGTAATTCCTAAATAAAGTAAAAAGAAAAAAATGCTTTACATAATTTTCTGCTGAACTGACAATAACATTAAATTCATGTCTCTTGAACTGTCTTCCTTCTATCACTGGTCCTGTCTTATAATGTAATTAAGATATTATGGAAACTATATAATGTAGTATAATAATAAGAAAAAAATCCACCCCAAATGAAACAAAATCCTACTCTACATTGCTGAGTTGTCTCCAAACTTGCTTTTGGTTAGGACAGACATAGACTGGAATCTCTTATGAGTCTCATTCTGGCTGCTTACACATATAAATAGACTAAATGGGAATAAACTAGAGAGGATTTTTTCTCCCTTTCAATTTATAAGGAAACAGTTTCTAAACACTATAATGCAAGGCATTTTAATTTAAAGATGATAAAAACAAGACATGAAGTATACCTAAATTTGAACTGTCAGCTCACCCACACTGCAAGACAGATACTGCAAGAGTTTCAAGCTGGGATTGAATAAGATTTCATGCTTACCCAGGTCAAAATCATAAAATTTTAAAATGTATGTTTTGGAAAGACAGGATACAGGATTATCAGCTCCTTCACTTTTATTGCAAGTCCCATGGTAGCACTTAGTAGGATGCTTTTTTTTTTTTTTTTTGTTTGCTTTACAAATAAGTTTCTGAGATTCCCTTTAACTGAGAGAAAAAAAAAAAAACAAAACCAACCCCCAAACCAAATTAGCAATTTATCATTCTTATATACTTCCAAGTACTTGAAAGAACATCTTCATAATTTCTTCTGAGGAGCTATGCCATAATGTTTTGTGAGAATCTGCTAACAGCCTCATTACCTGCACTGGAATGGATGGATTGCAGTCCTCATCCAGATAATGCCTGCTTTGCTCAGCACATTTTTGGCTTGGCCATCACTTGAGAGAAAAGAGGTATTTTTCTTGGAACTGGAGGAAAGACAGCAGCTGCTTTTCAGGGTAACAATATCTCAGAGTACAACCGTGGCTGTGACCCTGGATCTCAATCATGGACCCTGACCCAGGCTCACTGCAGAATGGGAGCTACTTCCAGAAGTTCAACAACTTCCAGCATCTATTTACTCCTTGTTTAAGAGTCTGGGATTGCAGTAAACCATGAGTGTCCCTTAAGACACTCATTCCTCAGAGTTTGGATTGCTCAAGTGTTTTCTACCTCAGGGATTTTAGTGTTTTTAAATGTCTCCCACAAAAGGCCACAGCTGGGAGTTAAAATATCCATTCAGGGTTCCTCCCTGCCTCACTCCAACTCCTTTCCTCTCCTCTCTTGAAGGGGAAATAAAAGCAAGAAGGCAGCTGAAAAAGTCCTGCCTCCATGGGTCCTTCTTTCCTTCTTTGCCTGCATTATGGGAAGTGACAGTGTTTATTTTCCATTAGGAGGAAGTGCATTGCTGTGCATGGAAGGAATTAATTGCTTTCCTTTGATTACCTAAAGGCTGACCACCTGTGGGTACAATCAGCATTGTTTTTGTCTCTTGATGTAAACAAGAAAGTAATTGAAAGCCTGATGTGCACCCAGCAGTAAAAAAAAAAAAAAAAAAAACAACAGTAGGAAGGAGCAGGTCTGTAGCAGCACTTTGGCCTGTCTTACTCTCCCCAGTTACTACAGATAAAGGATTTAGTATTTAAAACAAAGGAGAATTTTTCTTACAAATTGGGGTGATTTCAGTTACCAAACTAACATTATGGTTTGAAGCTGTCTGAAGAAGCCCATTGTTCTCAGAGCCACAGAGTCACATTCAACCATAGGTAAGTGTCAAAAAAATACCTCAAAGCTCAACGCAGACTCTTGCTCACTTGCAGCTCTGGCAAAATGGGACTTGCAGCTACTGGGACCTTTGCCTGCACCTGATATAAGGTAAGTTCTCAAGCTTTTCAAAAGTTTTCACTAGTTTTTACAAACTAAATTATATGAGGACCCTGAAGAATTGTAAATTATACAGAAGTTGCTGTGGAACATTAGCCCTGAAAGCCTGTATAAACTGACACTGAAACATGCTCACAGCAATAAAAAGAGCAAAGCTGAATAGGTGGTAAAGGTAAAAACCCAGCTCTATTTCCTTCCTTGCTCCAGTCACGTGTCCTATAGTCCAATCAAGTTAAATGGCAAATTCAAGTGGCTACTTCACATCATAATCTAAGAGAAAGAAACTAAATTATTGGAAAAAAAATACAGACTTTGCACAAAGAAGTATTTCCTGATGAGTGTTGTCTGCTCAGTCAAGGATGTTATTGTCTGCAGATACAGTATCTCAGCACTGCCATCCCATCTACTGGACAACATATTTTCAGTGCATTGAGAGAACTGAAAAAATTCTCACATGGAAATTTCTTGGGAGGAAGTCAATGAGTTTGGATATGCAGATAATGTCTGAGCACAGATTGAGTAACAACAAAAAACCAAACCACTCTTCTTTTATTGTCTCACTATTCAGCCAGATATATGGGTTCTCTCCACATGTTCCATTCTGGATGCTTTCCTTGAGCCTTCCCTCCATCAGCAGGGGCAGTTTCCAAAACATAGACTACAAGCACATGACTCAAAGTTTTGCAATAAAACAAATTCAGTGAGAAAACATGGAAGATCAATTACCATCCATGTGGATAATATTTATTTTCTTTGTAGCTCAGAGTAGCAAGACTAAAAGAGTTCTTTCTGCAAGCAAGTCCTAATACAGCACTTCAGTGTGGACATGGTAGGAAGATGCTGTTTTGTCTTGAAAGACAGAGGTGTGAAGGGGAAGGTGGGAAGAGCACCTGAATTATAGGAACGTAAACACAGATCCCCCATATTTACAAAGCCCAGTAAGAAATGGGATTTTTCATTCCACAGAAGTACCTTTTATCACAACACTGTCTATCTACTCAGAACTGGTGAAGTTGCAGGCACAAAGTTATGAGACAATTAGAGAGAGCCCAGAAGACATCAGAGAAATGGCCCAAGTTTCAAATACTATGACCTATAGGTAGCAAAAAAATGGAAGAGCTGGGGGTGCTGTGGTGATCTGGAGAGTAGCTGGGCAAGGGAAGCTTCAGCATCTTCAAAGGCTACAGATGTGCTTCTGTATCTTTCAAATAAAGGAAAGGCTGCTGAAAGTGGAGAAGAATATGTTTTCTGTGTCCAGGTGACAGGAATGCAGAATTCACATAATTAGACATATTTAGTGGCAAATGTCTAACTTGCATGTTACCAGGGTCATAGGTAAGCATAATGGTTAGATCCCAGTAAACACTGACTTTCCTTATGGTTTGTGTGCCCTGGACCTTTATTTCACATGCATGAAGTCAAATCCCACAGTCCAAGGACAGGCTGCTGTCCTATAAAAGAAGACTGGCAGCATCAGAAGTGTTTAGGTTGGGCAGCTTAGCAGACATCTTAGGAGACATCTATGATGCAGGCAGAGTACAAGGGGAAGGGAAGAAGTAATTAGTCAAATGCAGCTCAAAGCTTTTCATGTTATATATAGGACAAGATTCAGAATGAGGGGAAAAGTTACATGGCAGCAGAGGCATGGTTTTACATTGGAAAACTAAGATACATAGGAGCTGAATTTCTACAAAGCTGCAACAAAATGTCTCTGCAAATTTCATAGAATAAAATATAGATTATGGGGAGTAGTGAGAAGAATGCACAGTACCCAAATGATGAAAGAGGTCTTTACATGCTGCCACATACACAAGACTAAAAATCACAGGTCAACAGTAAATAAGATTTTATTCTTTCACAATTATTAAGGTGGTCTGGATAGCAATTTTAAACACAGATTAATATAGATTCTGATCTGAAAATCTTTTCATGGCTGCTGAAGCAGTAACCATGGACAGGACAGCTGTGTTATTGCTCATGCAATGGCAAGTACATACATCATATTTCACCTAGAATCATTGTTCACTCTTCTGTCCAATACTGCTCTCCTGCCAATACTGAATTTTTGCCAGTTTTTTTTTTTTTTTTTTCCTCAGCTGATTTATTCACCCCAAAGCCAGATCTTTTAGCTAAAACAAAATTAAAGTGAAATCATCTGCTTCTCCAATTTCAACAGCTGTACATTCCAATTTTGCAGGGAGGAGAAGAGAAAAAAATATCCTGCTGTTATCTACTAAAGGCAACACACCTTACAGATAAGTAGCACCTTCAACAAGCATGGGTAAGTCCCTTATACTTTCTGGAAAACAATCTAGTGACAGGTAAGTGAATCAATGTTTTCCTTGCTGAGGTCAATACTGAGCAGTGTAGGATTTGTATAGGCAATCAGGTGGTTGATTAGATGCAGTGGTGATCACTAATGCTTAAGCTATTTACCTTTGAGTGACTGTTCAGGGAATATTGCAAATGCTCTCTTGTTGGACGGAATCACAGAGTGCATTTTTTATAAAATGCCCTTCTGACACCCTACGCTTAGAGCTTTGACTAAAAATATTTAATGTATTTTATGTTTGAAATACCAAGATGAAACAGATTTTAATTCCTTCCTGGACTAGGAATTCAGAGAGAGGTCATAATAGATTGATGTGATTAGAAAAAGAAATGGGCAAACTCTGAAGCAAAAGCCTTATGAATATATTATAGGTTTACCTCACTTACATAAAGCAGCAAGATTTTAGGCATCCCAGCTCATCAAGCTGAGCTATTGTTTAGGTGCAAGTAGCAGCCCCGGAAACAGGTCTCTATTGCAGCTGCATTAAAAAAATAGACAACCTGAGGCACAGGAAATTAAATTATTCTGCTCAGATCACAGACACCCCGTTTGTGACATTTGACATGGAAACCTGACCCCGAGTGCCAGCCTAGGAACATGAGCCAAGAACTTAAGGAAGGTTTGGTAAGACTCTCAGCATGCAGGCACTCACACACAGGGACCTCTTCACCTCTGGAGGAGAATTACGGTTTTAGGTAATGCCTGTGTCCAATTTCTGCTGAAGTCAGTTACGCACAAATAAATTACCCCTTTAGTTCCACAGAGAAGCTGGGAAGAAAAGAAAAGAAAAGAAAAGAAAAGAAAAGAAAAGAAAAGAAAAGAAAAGAAAAGAAAAGAAAAGAAAAGAAAAGAAAAGAAAAGAAAAGAAAAGAAAAGAAAAGAAAAGAAAAGAAAAGAAAAGAAAAGAAAAGAAAAGAAAAGAGAAAAGAAGCATATGGATGGAAGGAAACAAAGGCCATCTTGCAGCACAAGGAAACAGAACAATAAGTTTTACAAGCTCTCTTTTCCCCTGCACCCCCAATGATTAATGACCATGCTTTACGTGCCTTAAGGAGTGGGCCCAAGGCTTGTGTATCAGTTTTTACAATCTGTTTTTAATGTGGAAAGATAATAACTGTGCAAAATGGAGCAGGCTGTATAAAAATTCTCTCTGCAAATGTGATTACACATAAAACCCATAAAAATTGTACAAAAGCAATGGATGAACCAAAAGTGAACAGCTGTAGTTTTTCATTATTTTGGAACTGAGCAGAAAAAGTGTATGTATAGAGAATGACTTCAATTTTTTTAATCTTCTGGACTTAATTGAATTATACATCTGCTGGGAATTTAAAATTTCAGGAGGAATATCACATTTCTGCTAAATTGAATTCTATATTGCTGAAATGAAGAACTGTCTGTGAAATATTAGCAATAAGGTTAACATATTTCAATAAACCCCTAGCAGTATAGTTCAAAATAATGTGGCACAGTTTTACAGAGATACACATATACAAAACTTACTACAACTAAGATCACTGGTAGCCTCAAGACATTTTTAGCCCGGAGGACATATTAAATAAAGCGTCATAGCTTTTATGTTTATTTTAGGCATTAGAAAAATAAATTAATGGCTTAACCACTTTGTGGGTACTGCAGAACCACTTCTTGCATGGCTGTGCTCTATTTTGTAAAATATTTTTATTTCTGCAGAAGAGGAACAAAAACCCCAATACCAAAACACAAACCATTAAGTGCTCCAATTCTAATGCAGTTGGAGAGTTCAATATCGTCTAGGGGGAAAATATATAAAGAAAATGTTCTTGGACATTACTCAATCAGTGCAGCACACAGGTGAAAATGAACAGATAGACTGTTGACACACACAACTTTGGATGTAGTAATAAGTACTACCACAAAAGCATTTTTTGAAGGATATATTAAGCTATTTTATAGTGTGAAGAAGTCATCTTAAAACTGTTTAGTTTTATTCAAGAGAAAAATAACATGGAGTAAAATGGAGAAGATGGGTAAAAACCACAGTGGGGATTAACCATGTACTTCAGGTGACAGAAATAAACTCCTGGCTTCAGCTGGATGCTCTACCTGCTGCTGAGACAGACTCTGGTCCTTGTAGGGTCTCCATCACAACCAGCCCTTTTAGTACTACAATGGCAAATGATCTGCACACAATCTTGATGAACCAGAACAATCCAAGCTGGGGCAGGGTTACCTAAAATCCTGCTGCTGACCAATTCATCCCAGCAATGTTGGGTTGGAGTATCCTCTCTCTCCTGTGATTTCAAAGAAAACACTCTAAGGTGGTGTAATCTCCAAGGGGAACATCACCAGTATGGGAACATCTGTGGCTGGGACCAAAATGCCACATTTTGGGGCAATTCAGTACATGGCCTGATTGAGCAGGTGCAGTGAGATCTGATCTAATAGGCTCTAGGTGAATATATCCCACTTCTACCTTGCATGGTGCTGTCCACAAACCCCATACATATTGTAGGGTTAAAACAAAGAAAACCACCCCTCAAATGCTGGGTTATCTGCAGTGCGTCAAGATGGCTCCTACAAACAGCCCAAATTGCAACACATCTTATTAAACACCCTGGCCAAAACCCAGTTCCCTTATCACATGGTGTAGTTTAAATAGAAGGTGTCACCAAAAGAATTGTGTTTACTTGCTGAAGAAAAGGCAAATGAGTAATGTAAGACATTGCCAATATTATTGTTAAACATGCCAATTTTTTTTTATTTTTTTGGGAAAGGGTCAAGAAAGCTTGCAAAATTCTCCCTGAAGATACACATACACCAAAAATAAAAAGAAGAAATTGCTATTGCAACAGAACAACTTAATTAATAAACATTGATTGTGCTCATTGACTGCTGCAAATTGTATTAAATATTAACAGCAACATTTTGTATATTTTATATTACTCATGAAAGTTTTATACCTTTGCCCTACAGCAGCCATAGATTTTACATAAACTTGCAATGCAAGTGACAAATTATTAAGTAGTGCTGGGCACTTGTATAAATATTATCTGCACATTATGATAAACAGATATGATGCCTCTACTTATATCTGTTTGTGCTGTGAGGGTGGTGAGGCCCTGGCACAGGTTGCCCAGAGAAGCGTGGATGCCCCATCCCTGGAAGAGTCTGAAACTAGGGAAGATGAGCTTTCAGCAATCTCTTCTAGTGGAAGGTGTCCCCATGGCAGAGGTTGCTGGAATTAGTTGGCCTTTAAGGTTCTTTCCAACCCAAACTGTTCCATGATTCCATGATAAGAAGGTTGTTTTCAAAACCAACAGATTTCAAACTCGGAATTGCAGCCTTGGAACTTGATAGCAATGTTTGAAAGTCCCAGGTTGTGCAGTGGTGAAGTCACTGGGCACTGAGGCTGCTACTGGGCACATAATTTCTGTGATACCAGCTCTGGCTTCACTTTGTCTTGCCTGGAACTATTCTGTCTTTATTGATCAGGGTTATGGAAAACAGGAGTGATGGCTGCAGATCTGGGGCATACTGGGGACAGTGGCCATGCCATCACTTTGCAGCAAGGCACCACACTGTCCTTGGATGGAGGGCAAGCACAAATGGGACAGACAATCTGTTGAAAGACTGTGGATGTCTTCACTGACCTTCAAAGAGACAAAATTTCTAAGAAAATATCACAATTTTTCACAGAGGCTCACCACCTCTATGCTTTTCATTAAAAATCACTGAAAGCACTGCTGAAAACAGCCCAGCTTCAAGCAGAGGTTAGGAACAGTTGTGGAACAGCACACAGCCATACCATACAGAAAGAGTTTACCACAGCAACAAAAATACTCTATCTAATCCAAACTGTGAGGGAAATAAGATAAGGAAATCATCATCCTTTCTGGAACACTGCCAGGACATGGCCAGCACGTGTGAGTGTGTTACACACCCAGCATCTTACCAAAATAAAGAGGAATTCTACTGATCACGTGTGACCAGGCTCTAAAGTATTCAGATCTTGGAGAATGATAGCTGAATGGAGTACTCTTTTTTTCTATTATCTTATCTGGTTTTTTAAATGTCAGCAATTGGAAAAATTGTGCTGCTAACATGTCTTTTACAAAGGGATAATGCTAATGGAGAAATAGTGGCATCCAGGTTTTATTAATTAGTCTGAAAAAGCAATTTAGATGATGGGACATCTACAGATGACAATAGCTCATTTCAGTCTGTTTTCATAAATGGAAAGTTTCTCTCTACCCACACCCTTCAATTATTTTTCTATTCGTCTTTCTTTTTTTTTTTTTAACAAAATAAAGACCAAAGAATTAAAACCACACTAACCTGAAGTGAAAATTATATCAATTACAGTGTTTTGTAGCAAGTAGAGATCAGAGTCCAAAGCTTTTTCTTTTTCTTTAAGCAATATAAAAACTTTGAGAATCAGACATTAAAGATTTTGAAAGGTTGAGGTAACCAGTTAGGGGATGACTTTGAATTTCAGGTCTGAGCAAAACACAAGTTAGTCTTTTTTCTGAGGCACATACGTATTCATGGCATTAATTCTACAGAAAACATTTTTAAGGTGACCTCCTCAATAGAGATGGAACAAACCCACACCCTGGTGATGGGGGGATTTTTGTACTGTCTAGTTTGCTTTTTGATTTTCCTGTGCTTCATTTCACAATCTGAATTCCCCATTAGGGAATATTTCAGCCCTATTGTCTACTACTGTCCAAATTTAAGCAGAGACAATTACACATAACTTTTATTATTAGTTTATTTAATTTCTGAGTAGCACAGAAATAAATAAAAAAAAATCATACCATGCCTGAAATCATACCCCCTGAAAAATCCCCAAGCAATAAATCACCAAATAACCCCAGAAAGTCAGACTCTGTGTCCATTCATGCTACTATGTGATTCATTAGGTGTTTTACCTATTTCCACAAAAATATTGGAAAATATATTACTCCCTACTGCTTGAGAACTGAAGGAGAAGTGTTTCTTATAAGCACACATAGCAGACCAGAGGGCATGCTCATTCCTGCCAGAGAATTTGACAGGTTCAGTAAACTATTTATGTACCTGTACACAACACCTCCAGACACAGACAGTGAACTGAGTGGATTCAACCATTTTTACTACTGGCTTGTAAGTAAATTAAATCTGCATCTTGACCATGTTGCCTGGAAGAGGTTATTCAATTATTTACAGGGCAATAACAGGTAACTGCACTTTACAGCAGTTTGTAGACAGCTACTGTACAGTTTTGAACTAAGAAAATATGAACTATGGCAGCCAGGATACATTAGAAAATGGTAAAAAAATTACCCTGCAAACTCAGAAGTATTTCTCACAGTGTTTTTCTCCAACACTCCTCAAGTCCCTGTGTCATAGCTATCCTTGTCATGCAGTCAGCAGAACATGTAGCATCTGAAAACAGGATATTGCTGGAATACCATGTCATCTCAGAATTTGAAGGTTGGCCTGTTTAATCTTTAAAGCCCATTTTCAGAGGCTCAGGTTACCTCTGTTTCCCCTTCTCAAGCTTCTGAGCACATTCTCAGTTTTAAGTGTCAAGAAGAATTGGAATATGAGTAGCAAGAAACTGAAATCTTGACCAGGTCAGGAATTTAAGAGTCTAAAAGAATTTGGCAGCAATGTCACTTTAAATAGACTTTTAGCCACCTGTACAAATCTCCTTGGATACTCTTGATTTCTGAAATTGCCATTTTCCTTAGAGAACAGTAGAAAAAAACCCCACAGTTATTTCCCTGTGTCTCCCACACTCTGCCATACCTGCTTTGCTCCAGACAAGTATTTACCACTGGAAGATACTTTGGAACACTTTTTGCATGAGAAATTTCAAGTCAAGCTGTGCTGTAGCATTGCTTAGGTAGGTTGGTGTCCACATGTCTGCATGCAAATCCACGTGCTCCACAGCAGCCAGCTGGAACAGGCCACACAGGGATTTACAGAGTTCTTGGAGAATTAACACGCTGGTACAGGATGCAGGAATTATCAGGGTGATGGAAACTGTGAGTGCCCAAAGCCACAGGAGGAGCTGAAGGTCCCCGCTGGCTTCCTGCCCAGGATTCAGGGCAGGGAGTGGGATCACATGAAACACAGCCAGCACAGCTCTGCCTGACAAGCAGGGGCTCCTTCTACTTACTGAGGGTTGCTGGTGAGCAGCAAGTTGCAAACAAGTCAGGGTTTCAGATTTGGATTCCATTAATCAGATGCATCCCTTGTATTGTGGGAATCCAGGGCTTCCCTCTGGCTGCCCTGACAGGTCTGGGACCCTGGCAGGGGTCAGGAACCCCCCTGGACAGAGCCCCCAGAGACACTGTCTGTGATCTCTGCCCATGGAAAAGAGTTTTCAATCTTACAGGATGAATTACCAGCTCTCAGTGTTTGATATAAGTAATAATTAAGTGTGGCATGGGTGCAAAAGTAAAATTTTAGAATTCTAGATAAGGGGTCCAAAGGGGACAAGATGGAGGAAATTGTGTCTTGTCCTTCTTCTTCATGCCCTCCATGTTTCACTGTGGTGTTGGCATTTTTCTGTTGGTTTAGGCTGGGGACACACTGTCCAACATAGGTGACAGATATTGGCACGTTCTTGTAAATCCAGCCCAGGGAGTTTCTGGTATTTAATGTTTGTCACATCCCACTGAGGGCAGAGCCCCACACGCTGCCCTGCAGGACAGAGCTGGGCAGGGCAGCAGAACATGTTAGAGATAAACAGAATAAACAACCTTGGAACCAGCACAGACCAATTATGGCTTCTGCTTTGGCAGCAGGGCAGAAAGACAGAGACTTTCTACAATCTTGGGATCCTCAATAGCACAGATTCCAACAGTGTATGTGGCCACACTCTCACACCCCAGCTCAGAGCTCACCCGTGCTTGGCTCCCACCAGCTCACTCTGCAGTGAGCCATTACTGGCTTTGGCTTCCTTACCTTCAATTTTGCAGCTTTGTATTGCTAAAAGTGTCACTGGAAGGCATGAACTGTGCCTCCATTCTGATCACAGCAGAGTCCCAACCCTGCATGTCAAGTCACCTGCCATCTCTGTATAGTGCGTTTAATTAAGGGGCATTGTGTGGAAGTAGGAGCTGAGAGAAAAAAAGTTGAATTTGCCCTAATTGCACATCAAAATAAAAAATTATGCTTATTGAGAGAAATCAATGTAAAAGCCCTTTCTCTCGAGAGTGAACATAGGGCTAAATCCTTGGAGTCATTTATTTCAATCAGGAAGAGAAATGATTGTTAAACAAAGTTCCCAAAGTTCAATTTTTTCACTTCCAGATAATAACATTTTCCCACTGCTAGCTGAAACGATGCAGAAAGCTTGTGCTTTTCCATTTTGCATTTTTTGGAAAGTTTATTTGCTTTTCAAAGAAAATTTTTACTGGCAAGAAACTGTTAGCTTACTGTTTAAAGAAATTTTTCAGGAATTTCCAGGGTGGGTTGTTTCCCTACTCTAGCTGACCACAGAGGAAGCATCGTCTTTTTTTGCAGCACATGTTTACATACGTAAATTGTCATGTGAATTGTTTTCTTAGATATATTGGTGACATACAAGGTGTTTGGGGTTTTTTCAGGATTTGAAGGGCTATAAATAGCACACATTTCCCTTTCCTATAGAAAATGTGCACCATCTCCTTAGATCATAAAAGTCTTCCCCTCCCATCTGTACAAAAGCTTGCACCATGACTAATGGATTACCCCTTTGCCCAACTGCAGCTGTTCCAGTTTGAAGCAACACTCCCTGGTTTAACACTCTTTGCTCTCTTCAGAGCAAGCCAGAGCTCTGAATTAATACAAATTTTGCATTTCTGGAAAAGGAAAATGGAAGAAATTTTACATGATGTGCTATGCACCCTAATCACAAAGACAGACAAAGTTAAAGATGTGGTGAATGCTTCAGTGTAAAGTGTACACTTCTACTCTTTTGCCTTTTCTAAAACTTAAAGTATCTGGAGTGCTTAAATGGTTTTATTTGGAAAAATCAGGAAAATCATGCAACAGTTAGTGAAATCATTAATCAAAATCAGGTATCATCATACCTTTTCATTGGTATGTAAGCACAAGTATTTAAGAAACATACTACACTGATTAAAAATATTTTTAATTAATAACATATTCCTACTTCTCAAGCAGGGTCCTCTATAGTGAGACACAACTCAATTCTCAGATTAAACTATTTGGGTATGATATTGGAAATAAGTACTGAAAACACAGTAATGGATTGAGCATGGGAGATAAAAGACTATGCACAGCCAAGAGAATTGAACTTACTCTCTTTGCAATAAGATTGTTTTATCTGCCTGGATTCACAGGACTAGGTTAAGAGCCGGGTGGGCTTACAGGTGTTAAACTAGCCATTGGCAAGCTATCATGGCTTCTCCAAACACAGAGGAAATATTTTTATACTTCACAGCAGGAGCTGCATGCATGAAAAATCTCAGGCAAATTGGATTTATCTGACTTTACTTTTCTTCTTCAATGAAGATGTGGAAAGATGATGATTAAGCAAGCAGTTTGCTCCTACATTTTCATTCCAAATTGTTTCCACAGGCTCAGGTCTCAAATGACATGTGCCTTTTTTGGCTTGTCTAATGTTGGAGTAAATAGATCTGTGCATCCCTCTCCACTCTCTGAAAGACTAAAATTAGGTTTCAGGGCTTGAGATTGCCTGGATGACTTAGATTCCACTTCAGCTTCTCTTTTGCATAGATAACTGCAGTAATGTTCTTTTCTAGGGCAGACTTGCTGCTTGGAGTTTCTAAGACTCATCACAGGACTGAAAACAAGCCTTTACACTGTGTCCAAGACAGAGAAATTCATAGGAAAAGAATAAAACAGCACTTGTCTTTAGATTGTTTGGGACTGACTGCTACAACTCCCATTTAGAAAGAGGACAAAAAAGAAGTGGCCTCTCAAATTGCAACACATTTTAAACTATTTGCCCTTTGGCCTGTTGGTGGATGCTGGATGTTATAAATGCAGCCACACAAGACAGCCCTGATAAACACAGGCTGCAAGCCTGCTGATGTCTGTCTCTGCAAGACACTTAAATAGCTCTGACTGCTTTTCCAAAGTATTAGTGTTGATGAGAGCAGATCTAAAAAGTAAAAAATAAAAAAAATTAAAAAAAACCCAAAAAACAGAAAACCAAAACCAAACAATACAACAACAACAAAAAAACCAAACACCCAACAACACACTCTCTCCCAATCCTAATCCAACAGGGAATTTAATTTTGTCCCTTAAACATAAATAGCCTTGAATCCCTCTCTAAAGCAAAAACAAGCTCTAGGTAAAGAGTACAAAAAAGGATTCACCATTAATGAATACTGCATGAAGTACTCTCCTTTTTAAAATCCTCTCTTCCTGCCATGAGCAAGATTTTTTACTAAAAACATCCTTATCCTGAAAAATACAAACAGCACAATATTATGAATTAGTGGATTTTTACAACTGAACTGTGACCTCTTCAGTTCAGGAAATGAAAACAAATATTATTTAATATTAAGACTCCTGTGCTGCTTAATGACTTAAGCCAGAACCTACACATTAAAGCACCATGTAGAGTCCTCCATTCTGTCAGAACCTGTGTTCATCACTCATTCATGTGCTTCATGTATAGGTATTGCACTAATGCTTTTTCAAAACTGAGTATTTGGCTCAAATTAGTTCTCCAGGAAGGGAAAAGACCACCTGTAGCAGGCTAACTGGACTCCTTCATATACCCAACTCAATTCCCAAGAAACACGTTCCAGCTACAAAAAATCCCTTCTGAAACACATCTTCTGATATAGAACCTATCTCTTCTTAATAGGAAGATGTTAGCAGCTTCATCACCTACATATATTATCTTATTTTAAAGACATGAAACCCCCTACTTGTGCTGAAATTGCTTCTAAGTGACAAATATGAATAATCTCGAAGGACTTTTGCCTTTTGCTTTTCAATGATTTCCTTATACTCATTGCAGTTTATTTTAATTAAATTGTAATATGCTCTGAATTTAGGTGCTTTTTTACAGAGCCCAGCACAGTGGCAGACAAGTCTGTCTGGGTTTTCTGAGCCTAGCAGTTTACATGAGAATTTATAGATGGAGACACCCCATTTATATATCTCTCCACTATTTTTCTGAAGTACCCTTGAGCAAAAAAAGAAGAAAATTACAAAGTAAAGATCTAATTTTAAAAAAGGGTTTGGCAGAATACGCAGCGACCAAACCAGCCTCTTTGTATTAAGCTGTCTTCAGGGAGTGATTTTTTTTTTTTTTTGTGACTGTGAATTACTGTTTTTAATATAAAACCATAATCGTGTTAGTTGTTTGCACAAAGTAATGTAGCTGGCATGAGACACTGTTCCATCCAACCCAAGGACAGCATCCCTCATGTCCAAAAGTCTTTTGCTCCTACCTTGCCTTTGGAACTGGGATAACCAACCATGGAAACAGTCCAAAGCATAACACACCCCACACCTGTTCTGTTCTTCAAGTACAAGAAGAATTGGACTCATTCACATTTTGGAGGATAAATCAGATTGTGACTAAGTCTACCCTGCCCATGAAGTTAAGAGCACATCAGGAAAGCACTTTTATAACCCCATGCAAGTGTTATTGAGTTATGTCTTCATAATTCTTCATTACTATCATCCTAATACCATTTCTAATACTAAACAGGGCTCCCAATATACTAAATAATTTCTTCAGGGTCACACAAGATGCCTATTGCCAGCATGGAATGAATGCTCTGATTCATATGGATTCCAGGTCCTGTGCCTTGACCTAGTTTGATCTATTGATTAACCATGTAGCTCTGTCTCTTTATCAGTCAGATGAGCAATTAAACTCTGGTCCTTGCAATGAAAGGAGCTGAATACTGTTTAAAGGCAATCAGATAATCCAAAGCTATTTGGTTATTGCTTCTGATATTTGTTCTGGAGGAGTATTGAAAGCTGGAAACTCTAAAAGGAAGGTTTGTGACATCCACTCCCTCTCACTTTAGACACTGTGTCAGGCCACACATTAACACATCCAGGACTCCTGGGCAGTTAGACAAAAAGCTGTTGTATGGTATTGCCAGATTTTCACTAAGAAGAAAAAACAAAAGCAAAAAAGAGCCAGAAAGTATGCTGCATGACAAAAATTTGGACAAAAAGGCTTGATTTCTTCTTGACTAGGACATTTGGGAGAGCTCTCTGTCATGAGCTGGTTTCTTTTATTTATCTGTGCTTATTCCGGCACAAGTAAAATGCTAAAGCCAAAAAACACTGTTGGCAGTGATTAATATTAATTTTATTTTTATTCTGATAGCCTTGCAGTCTCAATGGCTAAAGAAGGTCCTACTTATGTACTTGTTTTCCTGTATTGTTTCACAAAGCTATAGAATTTCTCTATGGATGGACTTTAGACAGAGTATTTTAGTTGTTGTGGGGGCTTTTTGTTTATTATTTATTTATTAAATGTAAGAGCCATTGCTGCCAGCAATCTAAAGGAGAGAAACCTCTAGGATTTTGAAAGCCCCAGGTTTCTTCTGGAGAAAGGCTAATATCTTCTACAGAAGAAGAAGAAGCAGTGGACAAGTTGGCTTTCACTGTGCAAAAATTAGATACGTCCTTTCTAATTATTTTTCTCTGGATTTTCATATCTGATACAGAACAGACCAAGGCCCTTGCAGAGAACAAGCTGGGTTCACCTAGTGCTTCCATGTCTAACTTAGGGCAATAAGAGACATCCAAGAAAGTGTTCTTGATTTACTCTGATTTTTAAATTCTTTCCCAATTAGCACAGACTATTCACTGCTTTTGGTTGCCATCTAACAATAACCAAAATGACATGTTAGCCACAAGGCTAAGCAAATGTGAAGTGATGTGAATAGCTTTTCAGTTGTTCATTGTCCGAATAACTGCTTGATACAGCAGAACTGCAATTACAGCTGGAATTTTGCTCCATGTCCTTTGCCTACATTTTTGTCACCATGCCCTGTTTGATCTGAACACTTTGAGCTCTCATACTCTGGGATTTCTGGTTCCCTACTCTTAATCACTTATAACTTCATGGAAGTCAGAAAGAATTGTGTTTGGTGGAGGGAGGGTAACTTCTGAAAGGGGGCAGGCAAGTCCACTAAAATGCGATCTGGTTGTGACCCCTCTTTGTTTTCTACTTCCATATAACTCACAAAGCTTTGTCCCAGCCACTGAAAACCAGCACAGACACCTGCCTACTTCTCAGCCATTCTCAAAGCCATCAAAAATAGCCTGCATAGCCATGAAGAAGCCCTGGCTTTATTTTAAAGTTGAATTTGAACTAGTGGAAGACTGACAGCTTTACAGCTGGCAATTACTGATGGAGTCCACCTCTGAGACAGGCAGCAGAGAAATGTAGCTAAAAGGTCTGACTTTTGGAATAACCCATTCTTGGTCTCTCTTCATAGGCAGAGAAACTATTTTTTGTGAAGTATCAACCTATGGGACAGGACTGAGGCAGGCCTCATCCCTGGAAGTATTCAAGGACTGATTGGAAGGGATCCTGAGTAACCTGGCTTAGTGGGTGGCATTCCTCCCAGCAGGGGGATTAGAAATAGATGATTTTTAGGGTAACTTCCAACCCAAACAAAATAGGATTCTGTGAGACATCGTTTTTCACATGCCCATTACATTCAGCCTGAGTTCTCTCCATCTGGCCTCTGGGAAATTGTCTCAGATCCTTCAGCTTGTGAAACTTCTGATGGCTGAACTTCTCCAGCTGGTTTGGCTTGTGCAAAGGAAGATGTTTGAATTAAAATACCTTCTACTGTTCACAGAATGACTAGGTTGGAAGAGACCATAAAGATCATCAGGTCCAATCCATACCCTAATACCTAAACTAAACCATGGCACTGAGTGCCACATCCAGTCTTCTTTTGGGTCTCATCCAACACCAAAATACCGATACTGTAACTATTTTTCAATATTAACTGGACTATAAGTAGTTTGAAATCAAATGTTTCATAGTTCCTACTGACCAAATCATGTTTTCATATATCTGATAATTTCTTCCACCAGAATTTAGCACTGGGACTGCTTTTCCACCTGCTGAGAAGGCCAGCACAACATACAGTACTAGTTGCAGTTAAGTTGCCCAGCATTTTGTGACGTTCATCTATAACCAAGACTTGCCTTCCGTGGAGCTTCCCAGCATCCTGAAATGCAGCAATCTCATTAAATTACTTGCAGGATCTGCTCTACCAGCATGATTTCCTGGCAGGGACCAATAAAGCAGCTATGTCTTGTTGCCTGCAGATTTTGACGCTGACAACTGAAATCAAGTCCCCTCTGTTGGGCTCACTCCCAAACCGCTCCGAAACATGAGCGGGATGAGCGGCAGTGCACCCACATGGGGAAGAGGGAAAGCAAAGAAATTGCTGAGCAGTGGCACTGCAGCACCAGGGTCAGAACAGAAATGTTTACCCAAAGCCAGGAAGGTTCCCTCCCCGTCAGAGAGCGGGTTCTCCACGGGCATGGTGCCGTGTGCGGGGCCATCGCGACAGCGGGAAGCCCATCCTGTGTGACAGCCCCGTCACGTCAGTGCCACATGCCTCTTTACACCTGGTCACACTTGTTGACACACGTGCCAAGCCAGAGCATTTGAACAGGTGAGGAAAGGGAAGGGGCCAAGAGCCGGTATAAACAAGGCTGCCAAGTTGACATGCTGCATTGCAGCAGGGGCTTGAGGAGTCTTTGACTGTGTCCCAAGGATAAATGGAAAAAGCATATATGCAGTAGAACTGCTGACATGGACTGCATTCACATGCCTGACTCACACTGGCACTGGCTGTCAAGGCTAGAGGTCATCTGGCACCAGAAATGA
Source organism: Lonchura striata (assembly GCF_050655825.1). NCBI lineage: Eukaryota > Metazoa > Chordata > Aves > Passeriformes > Estrildidae > Lonchura > Lonchura striata. The sequence continues at coordinate 71,045,815 of NC_140741.1, forward strand.
AGTGAGGAGCCAAAAGCAGCCAGACCTTATGAAACCTATTTGTTTTCATGACAATGTCTAAAGAAAAGCACCCAAAAATGGGTAACAATTCCCTCAAGACATCCTCCTCCATGAATTACCTGCAATGGGTGACAGAAAACTCTACGACAGCTGATAATTGTATCCCTGAAAGTGTCCTGTATATTTTCCCCACTATTTACTAATATCAATTATTTGTAGGACAGTAGTTTCCCACAGTTCTTATTCTTTGTTAACAGTGGACAGCACAGCAGCAGTGCCACTTTGACAGAGGTCATCACTATGGATTCACTAGTTCTGCCCATTTGGACAAGCTTGAATAAACATGACTGTCTGCAAAGTTTTCCCCCAAAATATATCATACTGGTCTTTTTTTTTTTAATTATTTCTTTAAGCCCTAGAAGTATGTGCCCCTTTAAAAATAGACAAGACAGCTGTGGGGCTGGTATTAACAAATGCATTTAACTTGGTTTTTCACTGTGTGGTAAATTCCTCAATTTCTTCAAGTATCAAATTTCTCAATAAAAAATGGAAACAAAAGGAAAATATTCCAAAAATTATTGAAAAACCTGTGGGCCTAGCATACTCAAGTTGTAACAGACAAATATTTGAACCAACAATATGCCATTTACTCTTTTCTCCCTCTGAGCCTGGCAAAAGACTTTCTTACTGTGCCACCCAAAGGACTGGAAACATTAAACTAAATTAAAGCAACTTTTCTTCCTTTCTCCCCCTGGATAAACATGTTTTCATAAACTGAGCTTTCAAACATTGCTAGCCCTCACCTAATAGTAGTTCTACAGATAGGATTTAATCTGAAGATAGCTTTTGCTAACATTAGGGAAAAAAGCACAAGCAAAACAAAACCCAAAGCCATGGCCTTTCAGTGCACAGGCAAAAATCATGCTTCCATGTCACAGATTTTGTTATTATATAGAATTTTGTTATATATGATGCTCTCTCTATAGTTACATAATATGTAATTAAAAAGACTCATCACTTAATGATTAAAGCAGAAATTTTGGACTAGAATGCCCATCTAACCAAAGAAGAGTATTCTGTGCAGTAGCTCTGTGTTATTCACCCTTGTGGGTGGAGTCTGAGTCTGAGCTATAAAAACCCACATATTAAAAAAATAATAGCAGTCGTAAGTAAGAATATATTTGAGATGCTGATGTCTACAGGCCTAAAGTGAGAACCAGGTCTGATTGTGTTGAATGTTGAATAAAACACATTGCAGAAGAAACTCCATCTCTTGCAATTTTAATAGAAAAGAAGAAAAACCTGGAAGGGAAACAGCCAGGAAATAAAAAAGGTGAAGACAGTCACAACGTGACACATACCAGGCAGAGGCTAAACCATGACTAGATGGAATAAAGGCAGCTGGGATTTTAAATCATCTATATTTATTAGATCATATATTGCTAAGATTACTGTCTCATGGGACAAAGAGGTGAGAGACATAATAACGCCAGTGATGATTAAAAAAAAATCCATCTTGACATTCAGAGTCCAGGCTGAACATGCAGTTAAAATAGGAAGCTGATGTTCCCTTACATACTCAAATTCCTGCAATAGCACACTAAGTAGTTTGAGCCATCTACTCCACTTCAAAAACCTCAAGTAACTGTGTTTTCCAGACACTAATACTGTACCATAACAGAAATTTCAGTGCCCGTGCAAACTGCAAGGTGTTCCTGCAGTGCAGCTCATCTTAAAGCACTGAAGCAAGATATGTGATTTGACCATCCTTTAAGAGGCAATTCCTTCACATCCTGAAGTACAAATAATCTAATTAAGCATCTAATTTGGGATGCCCCTCTGTTAATCAGAAATGTATCCTCTCTATGAGTCAAAAATGAAAATTTGAAACAAAAACCTATGTTTTCTACGGGATCCCCTCCCAGCAAAATAAAAACTGAAGACAGAATGAAAATTCACAATTTTCCTAATTTTCTCATACTGTTTTCCTTACTATGGTGCAGGTATTAATTAGAGACAACCCCTGGCATTTAATTTTAAAACAGATATAATTTAAACCTCTGCCTCTAGCAAAACCCCTAAACCTTCTGAGCCTCAGAACAACAAAATAGGTGAAGAGGTCAAATAAAAAGGGCATTTTACCTGAGATGTACTTGAAAGTGTGATTTTATATAGAAAGAAAATTAGTTTTACTTGCAATGATTTAATCCAAACATATATTCACAATGTATAGCAGAAAAATTCAGTATTCTGATACCTGATAGCACATGCATATACAATGATATAACATTGTGACATTTGTAGCATATAATGTAACAATGTGTCCAGAAAGTTCAGAATATTTACATTAAAATACTTATAATTGGCTATAAAGTTCATTTTTAAAAGATGCCACCAAAAAGCCACAAAGATAACAACACAGCTTGGCATTTCTTTAATTTTGATTTAACAATGTGTAGCTCAGCACAAAAATCTCATTCTGATTTTACTTCAATACTGCAGAACTTGTCATTTAATCTTACTTCAATAAAATATGCCTGACATCAAGATCCATATACATTGCTTTCAATACTGCCTATAAACACATCTCTCTGCTTTGTTTTAAATGGAACCTCAGGGTACAAAGCAATACAACACAGAAATAATTGTGCCATTTTATGGTTGTGAAAGCCATGCAACGTTAAAAGCACAGCTCAACAAATTGGAATGATACAAACATCTTTATTACACACAACTTTAAGAGATATATATTTTTTTAAATTCATGTGCTCATGATGAAAGAGCTAATGAAGAGATGAAAGGAAAACAGAGGTTATTTTCAGAGAATTAAAATGCTCAGCACAGCCCAGAGACAGCAATAATATAAAAATGTATGTCTAGGGACTTAGTAAATTCACCTAAACAGGCTGGCATCTGCATGAATGGAAACACAATTGCTTTTAATACCAAGCCGTCAGCCTGTTGTGTTTCATAATGACAAAGGAAATTCAAACAAGACACGAGAATCACTCCGTAATTGCTGGGGAAGCACAGGCAAATGCCGCCTCCATTTTATTCAGTGCAAAACCACCGCAGTTCGCCTTGCGCGGGAGCCTTTTCCGTTCTGACAAAATTCAAATCATAATTAAAAAATTAATGGTGAAACCACCCCAAAAAGCCCCCTCACAACCTAAGACGGATCCTTTGAGCTGTTGGTAAGAGGCATTTGTTCTACACACTGCCCGTGGTCGGAAGCTTAGAGTTACTAATCCTTTTTGCCCAAGCACCTTTTCATTGAATCATTGTGCTCCTGGAGGTAAGACCAGTGCCCACAGCCCTGGAGGAAAGGGCTTAGCTGGAAAGCAGCAGCTAGAAGAGGAAGGATAACTTTGTGTGTATTGCAGCGGGCTTTTCTCCACAAGACCTGGATTACCATTTTCATTTTTGACAGAGGATTTCCATGTCACCTTGGGCAAGGTACCTAATTACAGCCATTCATAACATGGTAACAACTATTCCCTTTCTCTTTTGCCTCCCCCAGCCATACTTTCACACAGAGGAGCACGTGTTGGATAATGCACATCTGGTGCCAAGCACCACAAATCCCTTTGTCTACTTCCAACCCTAAGCATCATGTTTTCAGTCATCAACTGACTTGTGTGTGCAGAGTCCATCAGGACAACTGCTGAATTATGTACTAGAAAAACTTTTTCACTTCTTCCTGTGTTTCCATTGGTTTTGTCAGATTTCTTTTTAGTTTTTGTTTTTTTTTTTTTTAAATCTTCATATTTCTTCATATTTTTTAAAAGCTAGTTTGGTGGAATGAAGAATGATTTTAAAAAACCCAACCAAAAAACAATAAAAAAAAAAAAAAACCCAAAAAACCCAAAACAACAAACCCCAAAGAGATAAAATTACAAAGAACAAATAACAAATTATTCTTATGAAAATTTCTGGTGGAAAGTGCCCCATCACCACAAGACATGCCCTGGAATCCAGAGAAGTGCAATGGAACTGGGGAAGGGTGTGGATTACATGTCTGACAAGGAGCAGCTGAGGGTGTAAGAGTTGTTTATCCTGTAGAAAAGGAGGCTCAGGAGGGACTTTTTCAGTCTCTACAACTCCCTGACAGGAGGGTGTAGCCACCTGGGGGTCAGGCTCCTCTCCCAGGCGACCACCAACAGGAGCAGAGGACATGGCCTCAAGCTGCACCAGGGGAGGTTCAGGCTGGATTTTAGGAAAAATTTCATCACTGAAAGTGTGGTGAAGCCCTGGGACAGGATTTCCAGGGAAGTGGTGGATTCACTATTCCTGGAAGCATTCCACATAATGACTGGACCTGGAACTTTGCCATATGGTTTGGTGGGTATGCAGGTACCCTGTTAAAGGTATTTTTGTGCAAACTTGGAGGCCTTTTTCAGCCGGAATGATTCTGTTATTCAGCCTCAGTGTCCAGTCGCCAGTCTCAGTTCTGGACTCCATTTATTAGGCAGATAATGGCATTCCTCCCAATGTCTCTGGGGGTGATATGGACACACACTCACCCAGCACCATGGAGCACTGTGGGATCATGCTTTTCCCAATACCCATCACACACGTTTCAAGGGGAATGCTTTCCTCCCAGTGAGAGATGGTTTCCCTCATTCACTTTCTCCAGAGTATGAGCATCATATGTATATAGTCGATTCCACTATAAAAGAGAGCTACAACTTTGAAAAAATGGATCAGACACTGGTTTGATGTAAGATGACATGCAGTCCCTCCCTGCCTTGGACTATACTTTTCTCAGACATAAGCAAACTCCAGACACTATCATCTTTCCTTTTTGCAGCCCACTCAAGACCAACAGATATAATTATGTGCAAAGTGTCTGTGATTTTTACATTTCTGAGTATGCCATCATTCTTTGAAGCAAAACTGAGCTGCGTTTGCATCCAGCATACCCCACAGCTCTCATGAGTCAGTGGAACAACTTGCCCTGCATCCTCACAGATCAGATCCTATTTATCAATAATTTGTAGCCAGATACAAAGAATATCCCTTTTTCCATTATCCCACTTGGGACAAAACTATTCAAGAGGCATTGATCAAATGTAGATGTGATAAAAGAAGTGACACTGTCTCTTTTACCACAATCCTCCATACTGTTTAAATTGAAATAACTCAGATTTTCCATCTTAGAATTTTTTTTCCAAGAGAAAGCAGCAAGAGAATCATTGTTTTGGCCTCAAGGCATTCATCAAGCCCTCTCATTTCTTTCTGGAGTTCAGCAGAGTAGCCACTTTATCTGTTGTGTGATTGGATAGATTTTTTTTCTCCCCAGGAAGATACTTCATTTTAGTGTATATGGAAGGTATATTGCACATAGAAACCAAGGGAATAGAGTAGCAAGGCACTAAATCTATCTGCTAAAGAACATTTATTCAAAGACAACCACAAGGCTCAATCTAATTGACAATTTCTGCTTGGGGCCCATGATTAAAATATGAAGGCTGCTGCAGGTAAGAACAGAAAAGAACCAGTGCTGCCATTGGCAAGAGCTTGCACAAGAGCTGTCATGAGCAGCAGTTATCACCAATTTGCTTTTAGCACCTAGTATTAATCAAGATGTGACGAAAAAAAAGGCTTCAACTCAACAGCACGGTGGAACCCAGGGGACAAAGGTGTTAGGGAGCACAGGAACAGGGGTTTTGTTACAAGTATTCTCTGGAATGTATCTTGGATATACTAAACATGCACGCATAGATGGTTGGGTTTTACAAAACACTTTAGGCACATAAAGCCATACATTGCCTGCTACTGCTCTGTGTAAGCTCATCAATTCAATGAGATTCTGCATAAAGATTTTCTTCCCTTTGTGTCATCTCTGTGAAAAGAAGAAACAGTAGGCAGAGGAGTTAAGAGTCTATTTCTGTTTTTGAAGAGTTCTCTATCAATTAACCCCAACAGATGCTAACTATGCCATGCATTTGCTGTGACTCACCAAGTGAAGCATTTTCTGAACCCAGCGTTGAGGCAGCAAATATTTAATACATTTTAAACCCAGCAATCAGTGGAAAGGAGATGTGGTTCACTGACCACATTCATCCGAGCAAATTCAACCACTTCAGATTTCTTACGCTGCTGGAAAAGATCCTTGTGTGCCCCACCTACATTCTCACACCACCTTGGTGCAAGTGGTGGTGCCCCCTTCCAATTTAATGGTGCATATTACTGGACATTGTTCCTGTCAAAGTCCTTTTACAGGTAGATACCTGCAGCACAGGCACTAAGAATACAGTCAGTCCTTCATTCCTTCATGAGCTGAATCTAGCTCACTTAAATGTTGATATCCAACTTAACTGAAAATGGATAATAGTATATATATTTGCTTTTTTTTTTTCTTTTAAAATAAGTTAAAAACTGAGCCTTCGCCAGCTGCTTAAATATTTGCCAGAGTTTCTGGCAGATTTTGAAAATCACACTGAACTTAATGGGGCCACTGTCTCCTCAGACATCTCTCTAAAAATCACTGTAAATCACACACACACACACAAAAAAAACCCCAAAAAACTCCAATGTAAATTAAACCCTTCTTGTGTTCATGTCTTCATTTGACAGAAAGAAATTGCAGTCAGGCATTTGGCAAATAATTACATTAATACAAATCTCTAATACAGAGACTCTCATATAGAAAAACAACCTGTACTAATATTGCACCGGAACCACGATTGTGGTTACAGAGTAGTTTCACTTGACCTAATTTAAATGGTTTTTTTGTTAGACAGACATATTTATGTTCTTTAATGCCTACCTTAGTTTAGTGGTCTCAGAGCTGATGCTGGTCTGCTTTTAATGGCCGTTTCGCTTTGAATGTTCAGTGTCTCAGGCACCACTGAGATTTGATGACCTGAAGCTGTAACATTTTGTGACTTTTATATTTTAGCTTGAGAGCTCCACACGTATGACTGGAGACCAAATGGTTCTGCTCAGTGCCTGAACTGTCTTTACAAGGTTATTTTCCCCTGCTTGCTGGGTTAATACAGCTACTATACATCCAAGCCATCCTAAAGGGCAACACTTAGGGGTCTGTCATGTGCATTCTGCTGAGATTTGTGATTTAAAATTAATTCCAATTAATATTTGGAGAAGAAGATGGACTAAGGATGGTGAGAAGATGGGGAAAGGAGAAGAGAGACATCCAGTCTAACTTCCCAAATGATCAGTGATGAAGGCTATAGGGAGAACCTGCTGGAGGAGAAGGACCTATGGCCAGGAGGAGTTTCAAAGCCCTGAGAAGATCAGAAGGAAAATGATTTATTACCTTTATGTAGAAACTTCCCTCCACTCATCATCCTTTATTCTGGCTTCAGGATGCAGACCAGTGTTTTACCTACTTTTTCATGTCTTTCATATCAAGCAATTTAAGAAAGTTTATAATTTGTTTTACTTTTAATAAGAGTTCACGTTTGCTTTTTTAGGATGTAGAGATATCTAATTTATTGAGGTTTTTTTCCCTTAAAACGGGTTAGCCGCAAAACACATACACAAATACTTATCAAAAGACTTAAAGCATGGAAAGTTTATCTCTGTACTCACTAGCAGCTGCAACTATCTTCATTCATACACATTTTTGAGAGGAAACCAATTATGCTACCAACTTACTCGCTTCTCTGAGGACTCTCTTCCCCCAGCTAACAACACTTGATGGATTATTTGAGGAAAAAGAGGGGGGTTTAGTTTGAACCCAAGAGTACCCAAGAAAGCTGGAAGGTGATTAGAGTGAGGTTTGAGAGTTCAAAGCAAAACATGTTATTTAATACCATGCAAAATAATTTCTGCTCTAAGACCTAATTAGGAATGTGTGTAATGAATCCTACCTACTCTTCACAGAGTACCATTTAATTCCAAGTGTTTTGAGCTTATTTGTGCTTTTTAGAAGTGGACTGGCATTAAAAAGACAGCCATCTCCTCTGGAAAATACATATGATTACATTGCTGCTTACAGTCCCACAGCCTACTGTAAGCAGCATTTATGGAACTACTGTCATCCCACACCATCTCTGAGCCTGTACATCATGTGTGTCTGTCCATGACATGTTTAAATCTAGGAACCAGAATTCATTTGTGCTTTGGCAAATGCTGCATACCCCCACCTAAAGAATGACCTTATACATAAAAATATAAATAATATAAATATAAATAATATAAATATAAATGGGCTTGGATATCTGCTCACATTTCAGCAGACTGTTTACAGAGAGGTAAGGGGTTATTTAGAAAGGAAGGAAATTCAGTTTTACCTTCCTTTACAACTCACATACTACACTCAGGCTACATTCACAAGGTCTCCACACTCCTGGTGTGGGGCAGAGGTTAGGCTGGTCCATCCTGTGCCACTGCTCACAGTTACACATCTTGGGCATCACCAGTTGAGGTCTCCAGGCACTTGCCAATATTTATCTCTGCTTATCTTCCTCAGGAAGTCCTCCACAACTTGTTTCAACTCCCAGATCTTTCCTCTTCATCTTCTTCCTTTTAAGTCTTCTTTTCCTTTTCTCCAAGATAATTTCTTTCCAGAAAAATATTTTCAGCTTCCTCTTTGGAGGCCACAAATGTATTATTTTTCAGTGGATCTTTGAGTAACCTGGTCGAGTGGAAGGTGTCCTTGGTCATGGCAGGGCAAATGGAACTGGATAAGTTTTAAAGTCCCTTCCAACCCAAACCATTCTGTGACTCTGTGAAAACAGTTTCTGTGCAGGAGGACAAGAAGTGATCAGCTTGCTAATTGATGCATCAGTGCTATCTCTATTAATTGGAAGATTTAGCACATTCCACTTTTTCCTTAAGTCTGGATGTTCACAAAAAAATTACAAGCAGCCTGTAGAAGTTACTGAGAGGAAGCAACAGCCTTTAATGCTTGGCAGTTCAAAAGTTCAAATCTGGACATTCACTCCCCCACAAATCCCAATTATCTTGCTCATGTTAGCATTAAAGATTTTTTTTTTTTTTTGGCTGCAACTGTTGTCAAACGGGTATTAACGCATCTCCTGCAAGTACTTCACTGCAAAGTCACATGGTTTGGAGCAGGATAATGATAAAAATCTGTTTGTATTTGACTACAACACTTGTTTACAGATTACATGTATGTTGATAAGATTGTTGTTCTCTGCTGTTTTTATTAAGAGGTGTAAGGCAGGCATTAATCTCCTGATTTATGAGTATCAGCATTATGCATTAACTCTCCCTCTGCTAGATAACCTGTTGAGCTGCTGCTACATTTCATAAAAATCCCCACAAGACAGCAAGCATAACTCATAAGCTAGATACATCCCTCCCCTCCAAAATACCAAACACATTTAATCATGCCCACAAATATTAGCTTTAGCTTTATGTAAGCCTCAAATGAGCACACAAATCTTACTATCGCTATTTGAAGTCTAAAACACTGGCAAGATTCCCAAGTAAGTCACTCTGATTTTGAAGAACACTACAAAATCCAAGCAAAGCAGTAAAACCCAGCCTGCCCCAAACAAGCAAATACATTCCTCTGCCAAACCAAAGTTCGCGGGAAAGTTAAACACAGGATTAGGAACAATTGAGACTCATGGAGAAGAAATGTCAGGAGAGGTTCACAACCTAATGAAAGTGCACCTCCCCAGACTGAGGGCTGTTTCTGGAATGATATGCCTGTGTGAAACTCAATCATCAACACTCTTTGAAGTCAAGAATGGTTCAAGGTGGCCAACATCTCGAGGGAGATTCCTTTGCAAAAAAAGTTCTTAAAAACTTCCCAACCAGTTTTGTCATTTTGGACTGTGTAGATCGTAAAAAATCCCCACAAAACCAGGGCTTCAGCTAATCTCAGGATGCAGGAAAAAGGCCAGACACTCTTAGGAGCTCAAATGCCAAAAAATGAGAGCACGAAGGATTTTTAAATCACTAGCCATTACTTTTCCTGTCTCAGCGACTGCCAGTGAGCAAGAGGATAATTTGAAAACTTGGCTATAGACCCTCATTTTCATTTTGTTTCTTTTAAACAAATACTTCATCCTAACAATCTCCAGGACAAACACAGCTAAACAAAAAAAATCCCCACCCAAGCACTGCCTGATTATTAAGACCTTGGTTTGGCATAGAGCTTTCTTCGACAAATAAAAGTATAAACATATTGTCTTCGTACACTATCTGGGGACATGCAGCTAAAATTGATTAACATTGGTATGGAGCCTTAAAAATAACAGGTCTTTAAAACAGCAAGCCATGAACAGGAGAATACAAAACTAGACTTGAACTATTTTAAATGATATAAAATCTTTCCATGGAGGACACTGTCAGAAACCTTTCCAAGCTGATTTCTTCTGTGGGTGTTGGGCAGGAGTTTTATTTGGTTTCTATAGTACACATTTGAAAGGACCATGAAAATTTGGCCCAGAAATGGGACGGATGCTTCCCATTTGGAACTAGGAAACATTTATAGTACACATAGCTCAAAGTGAGGGTAAAACATCCCAGCTGAAGCAGAAGTGAAAGTTTGGTCAGAAGCTGATGCAGATTTTAGAAGAGTAGCTCCTATATCACTGGGAAGTCAGAAATCATTGTGTGGTTCCTGTTTCAAAAACTCATGGACTGACAACCACAAAAAAAATTAAAGCCTCAACGCAAGTTCTAAGATTGCACAATAATCTTAAGGTAGAGAAAGTTCCACAATATGATTTTATATACAGTCCAAAAGATCATATTAGCAAATTTCTGCATTTTTACCTTCTGACTGAAAAAAAGCTTATTGGCCTTAAGTCTTTGTGTACACGCAATTGTCTGTGCCTTTCTCCTGAGTATTTACAGACCAGAAATCCCCATTCACATAATCATTTTACTTGGAGCCAAGGAAATTTTTGACGATGAAAACTGACAGCACTGGATTCATTATCTGTGCTCCTAAAGATTTCCCAACACCGGGATAATGGGCAACACCCTGTTGCCTTGTGACACAAATATCAAACACATCATGTAGGACCTTAGGCTATTACTGCTGCTTCCCACCTCCTCCTACCACTGACAACACTGCACAGAAAATTAAAGTTCACAATTTGTATTGTTGCTCTCTCAAACAACCAAGAATCATAATAATGAATGAAGACTTGAGGGGAACAAAAAAATAGTAAATCCCAATTTTTTTCTAAACCTTACCAACCATGTTTATGTAAAATGTTTTGATTCCGCTTGAAGTTAAAAGTTGTACTTTTTCCACAGGAGGGAAAAGAGGAATGCTCAAAATCAGCTATTTGCAAAGCAAGAAGGCAAAGCTGCAAATCAGCAGGACTTTGAAGGGACAATTGAGCTAAGAATCATGCCTGCAATTTGATTCAGTTCACCACAAGTTTAAGAGCCACTCAAAGGTTCAATTCCTGTTTTGATTTGACCCCTCAAATTTGACATTTATGGATTTAGGACCATTGCTGATTTCAAAATAAAATGAACACTGTAGTCCCTTTCCACCCTGTTCAGGAATCAGATGTGTAAATATAGTCACATACAAATGTCAGCTTAATCCCTCCCACCTTTTTTTGAACTTCTTGTTCAGCTTCTGAGATGCTTGGCAAGGAGGTGGTAATCTCAAAAGTACTAAATTGTCTTAAGCTTCCTGAAAATAGGCAGTCAGGTAAAGACAGAAAACCTCTCAGGCACAATGCTTCAACAAGGACACTTTTAATCCTCTATAACATCAACATCCTATCCCCCGCCACCACCGTCCTCCAAAAAAGCCCTCAAAACACACCCTCCTCCCCAGAAAAATCCCAAAATAAAACCCATGCCAGAGCAAATTAAATAATTAAAATATTTTTAAAAAATGAAAATAAAAAGTAAAAAAAGCACCACTAAACAACCCTAACACTGAAACCACCAGAGACAGCAAAAAATCCCAAAGCAAGACCCACCCTGGCCCCACAAAATATGAATCTGCATCTGATTCGGCATGACACAATCCAACCAAGATACACACATTATCCTCAGAAAAAGAAAGCAGATTTCAAAGACTACAGCTCTTGCAGAATAAATTTTTCATTTCTAATGTGTAAAAATAATGTGGAGAAAAAATAACCTTGCAATGAATAAACCTTGGTTGAACATATAGGTCCTTCCACAAAAAATGGAATTAAATTAAAACCAAAACTATATCCAAATTATATCAAGGCTGTCTGTGACCATAATTCACAATAATTTAAGTACACTATTAAACTTCAGAAAATTCGACTTACAACCTACAAAAGATTGTGATCTTGCAATCTTCAGGACCCTATATTTTCTGGTCAGCTGATCTAATCCTTTACCTCAGAGAGAGCTCTGCATTTAGCTTTGATCACCATCACATCAAGCTCCCAGGAGTTAAATGAGAATCTTGCTACATTAAAATAAAGTTGTTTATAATCAACCATGCACAAGCTGTTGGTATGGCTAGCTGCCACACAAATCAAGGTTAAAACAGACCAGGCTTAAAGCTGAAATATAACTAATATGACATTATTCCTTCAGACATTTGGTTAGGCTGACAAATTTGTAACTCTGTAATTTACACAATGTCCCCGTGACATGTGGCAGTACAGCTATTGTGTATGGAGATTTTTATCATGGGAAGGGGGAGGGAGGGAAGTCTACATTTTCCTTATGCAAATATTTCCCATAACAATGTCAGAATACATGCTGACCTGCTAAAGTGTACAATTTGCCTATCTGAGAGTACACAAATTTCAAATGGTGATGGATAATTATTTTAATTCAATGCAAAGTTACCCAGTGAAACTCACTGGTCCAAAAAGTGGTTAAGATCCTGTATACAATGCTATTAAAAAGATAAGTATATTCTTTAGTAACATAAAGCTTGAAAGGTTTGCTCTTTCTTTTTTTTCATGCATTGCATCAATAAAGTAAATGTTGTTAGAATTCAGTAGTAGGAAGGAAAATTCAATGAGTAGAATTTTAACACTATTGTATAACAGCAATTGTCTCATTGGATCAGACAGGAGTTTGTTTTATGCGACCTTCCATCCCTGAAAGGTGCAAAAAGCCTCCATGGATAGTGATATGTTGCCAAATAAGGAAAGATTCTCCTTGACCTCAGACAGTAATTGGCCAAAACATAAGGATTTATATCCTTGCCATTCATTTTAATCCCGTCTGATTGTAGATGTTCTCATCAGCCATAAAAATATACTATTTTCTCCAATTCTTAAGATTTGGGCTTCAGAGTATCTATTGGCACACTATCCTGTGAGCTAATTGGGTTATTGGTTTTAAATATTTCAAAAGATTTTTGTTTCTCCTTTGTGTTATGAAAAAATTCACACAGAAGCCTGAGGTCACCATTTCTGAGAATCACTGTGCAACTCTTTGCTTCCGTAATTAAACTCTCCTCAGAAGGGAGCCCTTCTGGGTCAGAAACTTTCAGCTAACTCCTGCTGGAACCCCTCGGTTCAAGCACATTTTTTACCATCTTCCTGAAGGAATTCAAAATTGGCAGCTCCTACTGAGGCGATACAAAGATGCCATATATAGGTAACTGCTCTGTTCCAGATCATCACATCTTAAGGGCCCGTCATACATACTGATTTTACAGCTTCCTCCCTGCAAAGCTGATTTTATTCCAGTGCCACATGAAGCTTCCAGCTGCTGAGGAAATAAAACATGCCCAACCCTCTGCTGCAGGGCTCTTTCTTCTTCCTCATCCCACTTTCACCATGTAGATTTGTGCAGACTTCCTGTGTGATCTGGCTGCTGGTGTGTATTATAAGAAAAAATGGAGGGGAGGGGAAGAAAAGAATAAATGCAGAACTTGTTCTTTCCACCAGATTGTCACATTTTATGGTGTTGCAACCCAGAACCCAATGTTGTTCCATGTCCAAATCCCAAGCTCACTGTATACATGGCTTACCTGCATCAACACAGCTTATTTTCTCCCTGTTGTTATTGCATTTTCATAATAATTGCTTAAATTTAATCCATGACATGAATTGCCCATACAGGATGTACAATCAACCTTGTAATAACTTGCAGAGTTTTTAATGGGAAAACAAGGCAAAAATTAGTACAGTCAGATTAATACAGGTACGCAATACATTCAAGATGTGTTTCTGTACTTTAAAGGGCATTTTGGTTTTAAGGTGCTTTATTTTCTTGAACAGTGGCTGTGATTTTTTGGGGTTTTTTTTTGCTTTTTGTTTGTTTGATTGATTTGTTTTGTTGTGTTTTTTCCCTCCCTCTGGAAATTAACTGTGGTCTTCTCCTAGGACTTTTGTGCTATGATCCATGTCCAGTAAACATCTGTAATTGCAACAAAAATAATTCTGGCCAAGGTAATTTCTCATGTGCATGTGAATAGCACAGACTCATGCCTCCTGGAACTGGACCTGCAGCTTCTTCCATGCTCATTCTTCTTTTTAGCTTTATTCAACCACACAAAAGTGAACAAAATTTTCTTTGCAGTAGATCAGATTTTTTTGGGGGCTATTTTGTCATGGCAAGAAAAATTGCCTATTTCTGTCGCTGGACACTCTGCTGTGCCTGGTTGTACAGTATCTGCAGATAAGATGAAAAAGAAAGAATGTAAACTACAATAACTGCATCCCAGACTGAGATATAAAAATTCAGATTGTTGTTTACTATAGAAACTATTGCTACAGAAGGTAGTTTTAAGTTAGGGGACATCTTAGTGAGAAATTTGCTTTTTCTCTTGGGTGTGAAACTGCTTTTGAATTCTTCTTATGAAAAAAATTGAGAGCAAAGATGAGGAGACCACAAAGTCCACATAAAATAGTGATCTAGCCAGTTTTGGGGCATCATGTACCAAGACATTTATAGTTACATTTAGAATAACTGTGTGCACAATGTAAGCTCTCACTAACCACAGATTTTAATTAATCTCATGCTAAGCAGAGTAACTTGCTGCCCACAGATGTAGCTGTGACTTTCAGTGAACAGCAGGGAGATCTAAACTCAGTTAAGAGCAGTCCCAGAGCTAGATGTACAAAATCACATTGTTCTGGTTTAAAAATACAAACAGCTTATTCAGGAATGAGAAAACCCCCCCAAAAAACACACCAAACTAACCCCAAACCCAGCCCTCAGCCCCCCACCACATTTATAAAAATCAGGAAAGTTTCAGCTCAAATAGGTAGGAAAAAAATACTTTGCAATAAAGCAAATTTGGTTTCTTCTATCACTGCTTCACAAGGATTTTAAGTTCATATGCAACTTATGTAGTTAGTTTATTCAGCTTGTCTGCAGCCTACAATGTCATGGTTTTAAGTTTGTTTTAAGATTGTGGTAAATTTATTAGTCTTCTTGAAGGCTAACTAGAGAGCAAAGAGTTGGGTCATCTGTTTCTTTTAAACACAGGAAAAAATAGCTAGAAAATTAAAACTTAATGCAACTTTATTCCCAAGAGGTTTTTAGAGTCCAGACTTCAGATAGAGTAAAACTGGGCATCAAAAACACAGGCTGGAATTAATTAATACAGTAAGTACTTTGACCAAGACACTTTTTTCTTCTATTAGATCCAGAAACTTTATGTATAAGAAGAAAGATGTCAAGTGTTCTGCAAAACACATGGGCTTCACCTCCCAGTTCCTCTAAGTCTAGATCTTGCTCAATGGAGCTTTGTCAATTTGAGTCAGCAGGAAATCTAACCTCAAAAGTCACATAAAAGACCCTGCCAATTAATTCCTCTTGGAGTCAATGAAAGTTTACATCAGTATTTAAACACTTTTCTCCCCATCGCCCCATTTGAGACCTTTAATACCTATCTCCCCCTTCCAAGCTCCTAATTCCTCCCAGGCTACATAAATCCTTTATTTTGGCATCTCCAGCTGAAACCTGACCCCAGTCAACAACATTTCACAACTCTTGGCAAGGTCAGTTTTTCCAACAAGGGGGAAGTCCAAGGGCTACAGGGATCCCCCTGAGCCTCTGAAGTGCCAGAAACACCAAAGTTCTTCCCCAAGACCACACCAGGGCAGAAAGGATGTTCAGTTATGATGTGCCAAGTTAGCCAAAAACCCAGCACCAATAATGAAAGAGCACATAGAAATTAAGGTTCAAATACCTAAGAGGGATCATGGACCCAGTACTTCTTCAAGTAAGTTGCATGGAAATCTATGCAAACCTCACAGTAAGTAGAAACCACCTCTGATTAATATGAAACAACCCCTTGCTTGCTTTCTTAGAAGAGAGATTAATTACATCCTAAGAGATCGAGATATTAAATTCATTGCAAAAATGCTTGAAGGTGATTATAGTTACTGTTTGCAAAATTAGGGAGTCTCAGCTTGAGATCTGCCAGTGCCTCCTAGTTCAGGATTAGTAGAAGAGGTACAGTTGTGCTTGGATGACACGTGGAGATTAATTAAATTGTGGATTTATAGCCTATTCTTTGTGGAGAACGGTTATTAAGACTACATATTTTTCAGAACTGAAATGTTCACTGCTTCAAAGGATCATTTAAGTCCTTTCTATAAGATTACTGTTTTCTTTGGGACCTGGCAACCAAGAATCCAATATAAAACTCAGAATCTTAAAAACTAAAGGGAAAAACCCCCTACCTCTCCCAACTTTAAAGCTTTTCATAGTATCTTACAAATCCTTGGATGGACTATCCTTAATGAAATCACTCAAAAATCATACCAAGATTTTCAACCCCAAGAAAGCTCTGGTTCCATTCAGCTACTAATTTAATACATAACTGTACTCAGCCATTCAGGTAGGTTAAACTGAGTATCAGTCTGCTACTGAAGAGTATTGCAAAATTACCCGAACAAGTACATTAATTCCTTAACAGATAAAAATTATCTATACACCGTGTTTCTAGAAGATAACTGGCTACAGGCAATTTAACTTGATATCTGAAGAAGAAAAAAAAACAAATCCAGCACAAATGACATGACAAATTTTTCTAATAATCTGAAATCCATCCATTCTACAAAAGAGAGAGTACAATGGTGGTAATCACTGAGCCTCCCAGTATTTCCACCTTTAGAAATCTTCATTTTTAAAACTCAGTTGTAAAAAGCAAATGAACTGCAACAGAAAAGTCAGTGTCTGCAGGTCAACAGGTGTTCAGTAACAAAGTGGTCCACTAATACCAGCTTGGGATCAACCCAAGAACAAGTGTCCTATAGTGAATGATGACAACAACCCTCTATATTCAAGGAATGCACGGACTTACCCAGATGAGGAAAAGAAAGGAGGAATTTCTATCACTTGTGATGAAACATGAGGAAACACACAATCAAAGAAAAAAATATAAAAAAATATTAAAAAATGCAATTAATATGAGATTAGTTTTTTTTTTAATTAAGGAAAGTTAGAGCATAATCAGCAGAAGCAAGTTCAGCTGCTCATATAAAAAGGTTGATGGTAAAACACTTAGCTTATTATAAGGGTTTTTTAGTGCCACATTGCATTTTTCAGGAGCATTAGAGCTCCTGAAGTCTGAACAGGTTTGTTGGGAGACAATGATACCCATCAGACAGCATCCAAAGGGGCCAGATAGAGTATTTTCCTAAGAGATAAGAAATTCATCTCTTGCACAGGTCAAGCAATGAAAAATCTTAGCAACCAAGACTACAAATGTCTCTGGTTTCACCTTCCTTTTCTCCCTCCCAGGTACAACATTTTGGGACTAGCAGAGGTGCAAGACATCTTTAATGAAGCTCTCTTCAAAAAAAAAAAACAACCAACCAACCAACCAAAAAACCCAAAAAAACCACCAAAAAACCAACCAAACAAAGCCGAACAACTTCTTGGAAAAAATACTGGTGAGTGTAAGGAACTTGTGTGCCAGGTCCTCTGTGCTATCTTGCAAAGGCAGAAATAACAAAGAAGGGGTTTTAGTAAACAAGCAAGGATTATTTACCCTCAAAAGAATTAAATTCTAGTTTCAGTTAAATCATTGTTATGAGGGCAGGTGATGAAAAGCCCAGCCCAAGGCAGAGCCCCCAGTGCTGGACGCTTTATAGGACAGAGCTGCACATCTGTATAGCCATGGAAATCTTATAACCAAAGTAAATAAGACAGGTATTAACAGTTCCATTTTACCTCTGGGAACTGGGGCACACAGAGCTTAACTAACACTTCCAAACTAACACAGAAAGCCTGGGAAAAGCATGAAATTATAACCTCATCTCTCAAGGACAATGCAAGGCTGCCACTACCAGGTACCTTCCCTGTGTGCAGGCAACTTCCTCCTTATTTCAGTTCCACGGAGTGCAGAACTAGACAAAGCCTAAAATCTGAGTGGTGGGTTAGGAAAGACCTGCAGGAGTACATTAGGACTGCCACTGATTTAAGAGATGAAGATGAGGAGATGGTAGAGGAAGCATCACTAAGTAATGTGTGAGGGAAAGGATGATCCTGCTCTTTCCTGCTTCCTGCAACATGGATGTTGCACATCCTGCCTGTGTAATCGGGTGTGAGAAATCACCAGTCAGGAATGAAATTCTGGAGTACAACAGATGAAGAAACAACACAACCTCCACCTCCTCTCAAGAGGAGGGAACCTGAAGTCAATGGCTCGAGGCTTTAGCAAGGGATCCATGCCGAACACTTTCCACATGTCCCAAAACATGGATGCAAGACAAATTTACATGCATAAGAGCCCTTCCAGTACATTGTTTTGTTAGTAACTCCCATCAGTGTGCCAAACCACAGGATTTCTTTGCTGACAGATATTCCAGACTCAAAGTTAAAACTGCAAAACCAGTCAGATCAATTCATGGAGGAAGGAACCTTCAAGGAAAAGCCATAGCTGCTGGCACAAGTCCCTGAACTGCAGATCACTGGGGGCTGGCAGTGTTACTGCACCTCACTGTCACAGACTCGGGCTAGGCAGCTGTGCTGCTGATGCAGTAATTTTATATTATGTTTTAGGGTTTAGGGCAATTCAAATAATTAGGCAAAGGAACGTGGCAGCAGCAGTAAGTAAACCTCTTTGTGAGAGATCATTCATTTGAATTGGATGTTTAAATCCCCCATAAAGCACCTGGAAGATTTAACAACTCATGTCCAAATGAACAAGATGTAATGAGCTTGTACACAGGCTTGATATGAAAAGTGGATTGTTTTTAGCAAAACGGTGGAGAATAACCTCTCATTGAAAGGAGTGATAGTGAATTTTAATCAGGGGAAAATGAAGATGCAAGAATAAATCTGCACAGGCTTAGAGGAGGACTGGATGACTTTCTCAGCCATCAGCAATGCATGCAGGAGTGTTATGTCCTAATCTGCTGCTTTCTGTTATCTTTACTTCTTGCATCATCCCATTGATCCTGCCTTTTTAAGTGGGGAAAAACCTCTGAAAACTAACAAAAAATGAACTGAGAAAAGCTGCCCATATTGTCCTCTACAAAGTGTAAAGGAAGCACAAATAATAAAATACGAAAAAAAAATTAAAAATTCATACTTCAATACAGCTGGCCCTAATTTTTCATCCCAGTATTCTTCACTTGAGTGACTGTATAGTTAGACATTCAAACTGAAAGCAGAAGAATCCACACCATGTTTTGCTGCTTGTGTTTAGCTTATCAGAGCTTGGCAACAGCCACCATCGCCCTAGTAATTCTCATCTGTGTCACAACCTGGGACATGTGTAACCCTACTAACACCCCTTCCAATGCCATTTCTGACACCATCTGCATTTTTGGATTAGTAAACTGGAAAGCCATTTCTAAAATGTGTTTTTAGTTATTACAAGATACACACACCCTCTTTCCACACTTATTTATTTTTTTTTAATCAAGCATATTGTGGCAATTATGAGGGAATTCGTATTCTCCACTGACGTCTGAAATTCCTTTTTCTGTATTTCATGGTGGCGATGGAGTCCAGCATTATGTCCCTGGGCCAAACTTTCAGGGCTTCTTTTCTTTTTTTTTTTTTTCAGTACTGGATGAAGAGGACATTGACCAAGTCCTCAGAGTAAAGCACAAGTGAAATATTTTCTTTTTTCAGTCCTTTTTCTAAGCATTTGTGTGTTGGGGGTCCATGCATTAACTGGTCTGCTCAGATACTGAATACAATAAGAATGCCTTATCTTAACTTTGCTCAATTTATTTTTTTGTGGCCACAGCCAAATTTTAGTTGTTTTGTCTGCTTTCCTCCCCGCCTTCCCCAGTTTAAACATTTTGAAGCTATTTAACCCACCTCAACTCCCAGGCAGTCACAGGGGTGGAATAGGGATAGGAATATTTGCCCAAACCAGGACATAATGCACACACCAACACGGCTGAAATTGCTCCTCCTGGGCTGATTTGCCAAGCATGAATAGCATTTTTTTCTTTTTTTCCTGAAAAGCCAAACCATTAACAGGCTGTTTGGATGGTGTGTGTGGTGGAAAAAGACATTTTGGAGAGAACATTTGAATTGGTACATCCGCCTGACACACGATGTGTGAAACAAGATGTTCCCAGCTCCACCTGCCAAGTTGGACAGGCCGGTTCAATAGGACTTGTGAAGTTCCAACCATCTGCATGCAGAGCAGACACCAAGATTCCCTGCTTCCCAGGCTGGGGGCTGACCACTCCTCTGAGTAAAAACTCCTACTCTTTCCTTGGATTTCACCTTGAGGTTGCAAAGCCAAGTTAAAACCGAGTTTTAATTTTTTTTTCCTAGCAATGTGCTGTGGAAAGGTCACATATTTCTTCAGACAGGAATGCAAAGGGGTACAAGGTCTTCCCTACATAGGTAACTCATATGATTTATAGTACTGAATTCAGCCTTGTTGGAGCCAAATTAAGGCAGAAAAGCAACAGAGGAGATGTGGCCTTGAGGAATTAATTTTTTCTCCTCCTTTTTACATCTCTCCTTGCCGGGCTACAGCTTTGCTTTTGCTGCTGTAGGGGCCCAGAGCACGGGTAGCTTCAGAAACCATATATGAGGAACAAAAGCACATGCCAGAAGTTCTAAACAGGGATAAGAGACTTTTCTGGAATCAAGGCAGCTGATTTTGGTCTCTCTTATGCACTAGGGAGTCTCAATCCCAGCTCCCATCTCATTTTGAAGACTGTAAATGAGATTTCTGTGTCTGCAGAGGGTTGAGTGAGCACACTGTGTTTGCTAGGAAGGCTTTGAAGGATCTTTTTCTTGTTCTTGAAGACTTGAAGTTTTGCTTATCTCTCCTGGCTCCAAGGAATACAACAGGACATGGTACTTATTGCAGTTCCACTCTGAACAGGGAGATCAGGCAGTGGTGTGTTCATGCCACAGCATAGATCTTATGCTGGGACCTTATCCCAAAGGAGGCAACAGGAGGGGGAAAAAAAATCCATGCATTTTCTTTCCAGTAATGTTGGTACCCAGACCACCCTGAATAAATCCAGTGAAAGAAAATGCTCATTAAGCTGTGTGTAGGGCTCTGGCACCCAGAGAAAGCTGAGACTCACCAGAAATTATTGCAGCTCTCACTGTCCTACAGACAGACACAACCAAAGAGGGAGGCCTGATGTAATGTTATATATGCACACATCATATTGTCATTTCTTTTATACCTCTGCTAGCTGTCCCAGCTTAGCTGGGTGAAATCCAGCAAAATCCCCTGCCATGCTCCAATGTGACCTCTCCCTCCTTTTAGGTTCCACCACCAGCCACAGCCTTGTCTGTTGTTATATTATTATACCTTTCCCTTAATTATTACCTTTATTCAGAGGCCAAGGGAAATGCTGCCTGAGGGGTTGGGGTACAGGGCACAGGAGCTGTGCTCAGCTGACATGGGGGTAACTAACACCAAGGCTGCTCGGAGCCCCTGGGGGTTATGAAATCCCAATGTAAATATTCCCACCTGCTGCCTCCACAGGATTTGCATCCTTCAGTCTTTTCCCAGCTAATCAGGCCCAAAGCTGTGATGGAGTCACAGAATAAATTATGGGGGTGCAGAAAGTAAACAAAATTGAGAATATACCAGTGTAGGACAGTAGCTTAGAGCTGGTGGTGGCATTTGCTACATTAACTTATTTGAGTCTAAAAGAATTGGTTTGTACGCCTAAAATAATCACACAAACATTCCTCTATTTCATATAAATATTAGCTACAGGCTTCTCTGGGGACACACTATAACCAGGAACTTCAGAGGCCTCAAACAGGTTAGAAATTGGCCAACAGAAGAGGAACTAAAATATATTAGAAAAGTAGAAGTGGCATTGCACTTCTATAAATCACGAGCCATATGAGCTGTATGATGATTTCTAGCTCTTTTTCTTTTTTCTTCCAGTGATCATTCTGCTCACATTACTACTCATATTACCTATTGCCTTTTGCCACCTCTTAACCTCCTGCATCCTGCAGTGGCGCTGCACAATGTCACATCTGTGCAGAGCTGCTGCTCTCATCATACAGAGAAACTACACAGAAATGTCCAGACTTTTGACATCACATATTTGACCTGCTGCTCTCATCATACAGAGAAACTACACAGAAATATCCAGACTTTTGACATCACATCTTTGACCTGCTCTGTGTCCATACAGCTGCCGTCTCCAGATTCACACACAAAGTTGGGAAACTTCAGGCATGCTGTAGGGGAAAAGTGCCTGGGAGATATTTCTTTTACAGGTACGCAAAATCTTTCTTTTTTAAAAGAAAGCTTGATTCTTCTAGAGGGCAACATTGTCTCTTCCTTAAATCTCCCTGACTTTCATGTCCTCTGTGCCATCCTTCCGCTCTACGCAAACTTGGCATCAGCTGACTCGCCTCGCAATCAGAAGTAATCTAGATAAAACTTAAAACAATTCCTAGAGCAGCTCTCCTGGAGCCCAGAGGCTGTAAAGCAGCACAGAAGGGGCTCTGCAGAAGCCCTTCAGTGGCACTCGCTGGTGGTGTCACAGAAGCCACCCCAGCCCCGATGCCACTCCCAGCCCTGCGCTCCTCCATCCCCCCCAGCCCCGCACGGAACTTCTGGAGTCAAAGAGAAACTCATCACTCTGCTCTGACAGCCCCAAACCACTGGAAAAATAAAACGGAATAAACTTGTAAATAAACAACAATTCCCCTGTGCCAAGTCTCATACCACAGGCAAGGATAGAGGGTCTCGGTGCTCAGTCCTACACAGAGGCTCAGAAAATGGGCAGAGAATTTTAAACTCCTAAAATAGAAAGTTCAGTGAGGGAAAAAGCCTTAGTCATATAAGTAGACTTTATACTTTGACTCTGAAGTGTTGTTTTTCCTCTTTCAGTTCAGAACACAGTAAGTTATTGAAAAAAATTGTATCAAGAATCTAAAGCATATTTCAAAATATTATTATTACATAAATAGCATAATAATATCACAATTCATAGCCCCCAATCCCTGTAATTTACTCAAAAATATTCAGTGCAGGCAGCTTCACGTTTTGCAAAAAAGCTGAGGGGTAGCTACACAACTTTATATTTAATTGATTTTATAATTTTGCCATCTACACTCCCAGATGTTTCCAATGTCTTACAGAAGTTTCTGCAAACCATCTGCAAACTTTTATTTGTCTGGATTCTCAATAAGGCAAAACCAGGCACTTACAGCAGCATTAAACACAGACATTCAACACTGTGGATCTTCAATATCTGCAGCAAACACTAATGGGGATGGTTTTTTTCTCCCTTACCATTTTTATCAGTTCAAATTACAATTTTTCACTATGCAAATTAAAAACTCCCAAAGATCAGTACTGAAGATAAAAAAGTAGCAACTTTTAAATGCCAATTGCATGCCTTAAGAGAGGCAGCAAAGTGTGGAAGTTTCAACAAAAACATGAAACAAGCACTTCAGTCCCCCTTCCTTCCCCCAAGACTATTTTCCACTTCTTGATCAACTTTCATGCTGTTTGTTTTTGTTTCTCTGGAGTTTCCCATTCATTTCCATGCAGAACACAGCAAGGAAAGCAGAGAGTTAACGCTGCAGTTGCAACTGGTGTGAGCCTTTACTATTAGCTTGAATTTACAGAGCAATCTCTCCTTAAAAAGAAATAAGAAAAAAAAAAGAAATCCTCACTGCACTGTAACACTGAGAAGTATATTTAAAAATTCTCTCGGGTCTCTCTAAACATCTGTTCAAAGGTTTTACTGTATCTTAAAAGGGCTCTAATTACCAGAAACTCCTTTCTTACTTAAGCCCAGGGCTCGCATTTCGATTATAACTCAAGATCCAGTTAATATAGGGCTAACCCCAAAATGCCTGTACCAAACAGAAGAAAACATAGGCCTACCTTAAAACTTTCCAGCTTTTCAGAGGATCCAAGTCAGAGATTATAGACACCATTGTAGGAATAACAATAATAAAATATGTATATTAAACCCGAGGAAAAAAAAAATTAAAAAGAAGAAAAACCACGGCAGGGAAGGCTAACCACAAAAGCAGCAAGTACTCTACTCAGTGTGGGAATGACAACAAACCCAGCACAGCTCTTCCTCCTTCTCAAGCTGATAAGCACTTGTCCCAGCTTCTCTCCACCCCCAAAATCAATCTTGTGCTATATTGCTTCACAGTCCCAGTTTCATTTCTTCACCACTACCTTTTAAAGCCCTTGTAATCTGCTCCAACTGATCAAATTTGACCTTTTTGTAGTCCACTTTATTCCAAGCACAGCCCTCAGTTAAATCTCTCTTTATTAACACCGTCCTTCTTGGCTTTCTTTTGGAGCAAACACAGCTCAAGCTCGAAGCCTCCAGTCTTTGCCAGCAATCATTTACAGATTACTGCAAGCTGCAGTCTTCTCCTTTTGGGTATTTTCTTCTACCTTTGAGGTCTGTTTTTATGTTATTTTCTGAAGGTTGGTGGTGGTCTCCCTTTCCCTGTTCCGTGCAGGTTGGAGTTTGACACTTTTAAAGGAGGGACTTTCTAATGCAACTCCTCTCCCACCCTTCCCTCCTCCCCTTGTCCCTCACCCCCATATGGAGAGACAGACACACGCATTAAAAGCAGTTCACAACCTTTAGAATACAGAATAATCTTTCTCCCCCCTCTCTGTTCTTTAAATCTATTAGAATTGATAGACTTAAACACAGAAGCTCTGCTTGAAATGCACTGATCTAAAGCAAGACTGCTATTATGGAGGAATAATAAAAAGTCTAATCATGCAAAGCCAGATGTAACCCTTTGAATGTTTGAAAGGGGAGAAGGTGTCTATATAGTTCCATTAAATCAATTTCTTTTTTTTTTACTACTCAAAAAATAAATGGTAAAGTATCCTGCAGATTACTTTGGTGATTTGAAAAGTTGTGTAATTGCTGATAGTGTGTATTTACTTAGGAAGATTGAGTTTATTGGCTTCTTTTGTGCTTCTGTAATAGTTTTTGACATTGATTTTGCTCTATTTAAATATTTCTTTTGCATTTTTTTCCCTTCTAAATGTTTTCCATTCATCCTGCAAATGACTGTAACCTCTTCTTGATCTCTGCCAATTCATTATGATTTCTGGAAATTCCCAGAATTAAAATTCTTGGGGGGAAAAAAAGCAAAACAGTACCTTATGAAGTGTTCAGTCAGAACCAAACTACCCCAATTGGCAGATACTTCCACTTTGATATTTATATCACAGGCATATGCTCCTAGTTTCCTTCTGCCACCAGCTCTCTCTCTCTCCCCAAAAAAAAAAAATTAAAAAAAAGAAAAGTTAAGATCAGCCCTTGTGTGTTAAAAGAAGCACTAGTATGGTGGTCACAGAGAGATTTGGGAGATCTGGTTGTGTGAGACACACTCATGGAAACATAATAAGGAGTATTATAAGACATAATAAACTTTTAAGTCTTCCACTGCCTCCTTCTTTGGTGAGATAAAAACTTAAGTTGTGCCTAAAGCATTTCAGGCTCCCTAATCTGCTGGAGGCTGGGTTAGAGCAGCCTGAACCCCCCTGGCCGGCTGCACAAAGGCAGCTCAGTCTTGCCCTGGCCAGAAGGTGACACTGAGGCTTCCCAGCACCCCAAAAAAAGAGAATTTAACCATTTTGCCTGCCAGACAGCAGCCAGCTGATAGTGGCCAAACAGAAACAACCAGTTTTAAATTACCCAGATACAAAATGCCTTCTTTGCTGAAAGGCCAGAGCATCATTGACCCCTCGTTTAGGAGGAACACTGAGTCATCTCCTGCCTCCTCCCTGCCCCAGCCAGGTGAAGCTGGGCTCAGCCCCTGGGGCCATATCTGCTGATCAGTTTATCAAGTCAGGCCTCAAGTTCAGACTCTGGAATTTTATATCCTCCCCTAGGCAATGCTTCCAACAGTTTTGCTTTGTCTCAGAGGGGTGTAGTGAGAAAAACACATCAGAGACAGCTCATGGTGGGATTGCAGGTGCAGATCTGGGGCAGGAGGATGGAGGACAGCTGGGGGTTACAGATGTTTCTCACCTGATACACATATATCTCTGAGCAATTCTGCAGAGATAAGGCTTCTATCCAGCTCTGGAAACTTTGGGCCCTATATATGTTTAACTGCAGAATGTGGGCAAAACGCTTGTAACAGAAAATTAAATTCAGTTGTTTCTTTGTGGAACTGAGGAAACTTTTTTTTTCCGCATGGAAAGCAAATAAAACGAGATTGGTCAATGTCTCTTTTATTCCTCCCAATAGTTTGTAAAACACTGTTATAGATGTTAATCCCTCTTTAGAGACTGGGAACGACATCAGTGGTTGCAGCACACTGCCTTTTCTCTTTCCTCTCTATTGCCACATTTGCTGGTTTTAGAGCTACACTCACCTGTTTTCCCATGCAAACTTCTCACTTAGTATTTCATATCGTGCAAACACATTGATGACCAGGCTGGAATTAAGAAAGGCTTCAAGCTTAGCTTGCAAAGAAAACAAAAATCAAAATACCCTGACCTCTCCTGACACATTGACAAGCCAAGTTTGTGTCCTTGTCACATCCTGTTGCAGGTCAAGGTGAGAAAGAGGCAGATACTCTGTCTTTATACCCCACTACACCAATATGCTCAGTGTCTTACTTTGTTCATCCCAAAATTCCGCAACCTATGTCTATTTCAAGAATTTTATCTCTAGCAAGTACATCTTATACTTTCCATAGATACATTTTTCACTGTCTTCCCACAGAAAATGCTCCACTATTTCTGCCAACACATCCACATGAAAACTATACTGTAGGAGTAAATATACTTATTCCTTTCTCTTTTGCACTTATTGTGGTTATTTTCTATTTTTTTAATCTCAAATTCTTGTATCTGGAGCAAAAGCCATGTCTCCATTTTGCAGGACCTTGCTGACATTTTGCCAGCTTTTCCTACAACACTGAGGACAGCAACTATGAGCCTTCTAAAAATAAAACTACAAGATCAAGTTTAGCACAGAGGAACAGGCAGTGGATTTTCCAAAACAGCCTCACGTGTTTCATACAGCATGTAGCTATAGTAGGAGAAAACAAATAAAACAGAAACAGAAACTCACTGTAAAATTATTTTAACTCTTGCGCTCTGACTCCAAGTCAGCTTTTAGCCAAATATTTTTTCTGTTAGGGCTGAGGACTTTGTTTTTTATGCTTTGAGTAAAGAAATTTCCTATGATCTTCAGCTTGTTTGCCAGGAAACCACCAGCACATCTGTGAAATATTACTTAAGCAAATTTATTACTGCTAGCTAGAAAGCAACAACCCCAAAAATTTGCTCTACCTGCTGAAATCCAGCCTATTGTGGAATTTGTGTTTTTCATGCCATAGCATGTTCCCCCAGTGAGAACTTATCAGTTCTCAGTTAATATGATAAAGAAGTACAAGCTTTCCAAGATTTTGAGTCATGCTGAAATATATATATATATACTTTTGAACACAGCATTCCTGTATACACACATACACAAAAGGATCTCTAAGTAATGTCATCATCCTTAGTTTAGACAGCTGTGGAGTCAAAAAAGTTCCAGATCAGCTAGCTACAAACATTTGAAGGTCAAGTACAGGACAAAGCGTTTAAAAAAGCAAAAGAAGTTATGGCTACTGAGCATAAGAAAAAATATTTTATGTCCTGATATTTTTTTCTCCCCAGCTTTTTCTTTACCAGAATTCTATTGGACTGAGAACTTCACAGTGTTGGGCAGGATAAGAAACCAAGTATAGTAAGCAGTTTGGGTTCATTATTTAATCTCCTTCCAAGGGTGTTATCACACTCAAAATATTTTAGGAGCCAAGGAAGGTCTGCCAGAGCACAACCTTTTAGTCAGGGTGCCCAGCAGCCTGGTTTTCAGGCAATAATAGAGAAATACATAACCTTCTACCATCTTCCCAATACATATTTTCTGTTGCTGTTTCATGCAAAGCAATATTAAATTATTTGAAAGAAATCTTGGTCTTTTACCAGGAAAGCCTCACTCTCCCTGGGGAGCCTGTTGTTAAACAAAAGCTCAGCTATTAAAGAGTGGCCTCCAACTTCAGGGCTGCTGTTGGGGGCTGATAAAGGCTCTTCTCCAGACTGTCTCATGCTGTCCCTCCCCATCAGCCTTGCCACCCCCCTGCCTCTCCTCCTAGTCCCTAATGCCTCGCCTTTTAAGCAATGGAGTGACTAATTGAAAATGCATTCAAGTGCTTTACAAGCAGCTTTTTCTTTCCTGCTGACCAGCCAAATATTTTAAAGTTGGCAAGATGCTGCTTTAACTTGGGAACTTGAGCACTTGTTCACAGCCTGGATGTGTGAAAAAATTCTGGCTGAATTTAATAATTCTGATGGAAAAAAAAAAATTAAAGATCTTACTCCTAGAACTGGTGTAAGTCCAAGCATTATTATGAATATTTAAAGGTAGTCCATTCTTTGTGAAATACATAATTTGGGATACAAGAAATTTTAAGTCCCAAGTGTAAGAAATTCCCAAGGTCATGCACTGGTGCTTGTACAGAACCAGAGGAAGAGCAGTCACAAGCAGGCATAAATCCAGCTGACAATTACACTTTGGGAATTGGGAACTGCAACCAAAACACCCTGGAGACAGCAATCGCTGATTCACTGCAGGTCAATGGCCAACTGGGCTGGGATTCAGCACATCTTATCACACTCTGTAACTTAGAAGTTGGCTTCACCCAGCAGCTACAGAGATTGAAGGGTTTTGTTTCCTTGCTGATTGTACAAAGCCTGCACTTTAACAGTTAATCATTAATCTTAAATTGCATAAATGTGTCTCATACTTATCGACTTCTCACTTTTACAGTCTGCAGAGACAAACTTTCAAGAGATGGTATTTTTTTTTTATTCCTGATTGTGTTTTTAATGGATTTTCAAGTACTTTCAGGTTTTGCTCATGACAACTGCTGCAATAAAAAGCCTCACGAACAAAGATGTGTTTTGTGTCTATTCACCTAGCAGAAAATCACTATTACGACATACTTCATTATGAGAGAAATGCTTTCCAGCCTCTCTGAAGAGACAGTGATGCCCAAACCCCCATCAGCCTAATTGTTTTTAAGGTGTTTGCAGTTCACTTTCAACAGCATATGAGCCAAACATTTAAGTCCTTTGCTGAATTTCTCTTTTCTGGCCAGCAGGAAGGTTTCTTCGTTCTGCGGCACTGGCAGAGCGAGAACACTTCTGTAGTCTGAGGCAGGGCTTGCCCTTCCTCACCCAACAGAAAGAATGAAAGAGAAGAAAAGCTCCTTGTATTTGCCAGACATGTTCAAAAAGAGCTCCTTGCACACCCCAATCTGCTTCTTTCATTCCATTTGGCAGAGTCAGGGGTCAGATTTGGTGGAGAGGAGAAAAGCGGCTGTTAACTGTTCCAGCACCACAGCGCACTGAGGAGCCTAAGCTGGCACTGTTTGTCTTTTCATTTCCATTCTTTTGGTGTCAGGTCATACAGTGAACACCAAGAGGTCCTTATGAAGCCTTATGAAAAGGTTATTGTTCGGGCTGCCTTCATAACACAGCCCGGAAAATAAAAACTTTGGTGATGACCTTAATAAGTGCTTTGTTGTGAAGGCCATGTTTTCACATGGACCACAGCTGCATTTGTACAGCCCCAATGCCATCTCATGCAGCGTTGGAGAATAAATCTAGGGGTAATTAATTTATGCTGAATGCATACAGCAAAATGTTTAGGAAACCATTTCCAAAGAGACAAAAGAAAATGTGTGGCTCCGCATCCATGTCTTTTAATAGACTCTTCAAATATTTTCCTCTGGTTTTCTATCCATCACAGAAATTCAAGGAATAGGATAATTATTGGTAAGGGACTAGGTGGAGATGTTCAGTTAATTCCTCTCTCTGTCTTCTTGACATTGAGAAAACT
Organism: Lonchura striata; assembly: GCF_050655825.1. Lineage (NCBI taxonomy): Eukaryota > Metazoa > Chordata > Aves > Passeriformes > Estrildidae > Lonchura > Lonchura striata. The sequence goes on from NC_140741.1 coordinate 71,075,997, forward strand.
GGATTTTAATCTGTGCCCTACTTTCCCATCTGGGAGGGACAGACACCACCCTAGCAATCTACAGAGCAGAACACTGGGAACTTAATAGAAGTCACAAAAATTGGCAGCTTTCTGAAATTCCCTCCTTTCCAAAACTGTTTTAAGAATAAATCAACTGAAATACTGGTTCGTCATTCAGTGTAAAAGAACATGATCTGTTGAGACAGATGGCTTCTACCACTTCAAAAATTAAAGAGTTGCTGTAGCAAAGTAAGGAACCCCTGAAGCTTTAAATAAGTGATCTATACCATACCCCTTAGAAAAAAAATTATTTTAAACCTCCAAAGTCCTAGAGGGAAATAAGGGGGGGAAAATAGCAAAAGGGAATAATTATTCAATTACGAAAATGGTGAAATAAATGGTCCTTTTCTGATATTCATATTTATTAAAGTACATTCATGCACATGATTTTGAAGGTGTCAACCAAAAACACCTATTTTATGCACTGAGCTTATATCTATTAAACAGAGAGAGATGCAAGGTCCCTTGTGACAGTGTGCTTTGCTATTGACCTAAAGATGATGACAAGTGAGTAGGGAAGGAGAAAATGCTTCAGATGCCAGAGCAATCCCATACATATTTCATGTAAAGGCATGGAGGAGCACCCTTTTAGCCTGTGTCTGAACTGCACCAGCACAGCTGAGTTTTCCCTGCTGCTGGTCAGGATTCAGGATTTGCCGTACTCACTAGAAATAAAACTTTCATTTCCCCTTCCTATTGCAGAGGCTGGGAAGAGCTGACAAAACAGGAAGGCAACTTTTTGCTGTAACAGCTGGCAGGAGATTTTTATAAACACAAAAACCAATTAAGTGTCCTGATTCTGGGCATGTAAGTCCCCTGGAGCCTTTGTTTAGAAGTGCTTATCTGCTTGCATAGACACAAGCATCCAAAAATCCGTGTACAGGTGTGTGTGTGTATCCAAACAAAGCACCAGAGAGTGCACTGAAATGAGCTGTTGCTCTCCTGAGGAAAAACCCAACACGTTATCCCTGTGAAAACAGTCCTGGAGAGAGTTTCATAACAGTATTACTTCATCAATAGAAGGCTGGCATTAAATTCAGTTCTAAAGGACAGCTTATCCATAGAAAAAGTTCACTCTAAAGGTCCTAATTCAGGGAAAGTCAGAGAAAGCTTTTTTTTTTCCCTTAGGTATTGAATGCAGTTGTTTACATTTATTATCTAAAGAAACTTCTTTAATTTCTGAAAAAGCAGTACTACATTTTTTTCTTTTTTCTGAGGACCACTAATTTTAAAAATGAGCATCACCTAAACATTCATTCATTCATTCATTCATTCATGCATTCATTCATTCAATCATTCTCATGTAGATGATTCCATTACTTCCTACATGTGTTCATAAAAGCTTTGTATTTTTTAAAGCATTAATAGTTATCGAAGCCCAGGTTAAATTATTTATATACAGCGGGTCACAGTCACACACATAATTTGTTTACTGGAGATACTTTCCCTCCATTCAAAAATACTCAAAGTCTCCTGCCACACTTTTCTCTCTTGCTGACCTCATTTACAGAAGCCCAAGCACGTTAGTGATTTTTCTCCCAGACAGGGCCTAGTCTGTGATTCCAATAAAGAGAAGCACAGGTCCCCATGTTGAAAATAAAGCATTTTTATTGCTTTCTAAACCTCGGGCATAAACATTCATTGCTTCATCTGACAAAATACAACCAATAAAGACTGCAAAAAGAGTGAGATTAATAGAAGCAGCTTTCTAGAACATTGCACTACCCTCTAGACACTGGAAGTCTTGAAAATTGCACATCATAAAGTTTGGCCTGTAGAAGAGCAAGGAAAATACCTTCTTTCCTCATTTGAGTGTTCAGCCTAAGCTAATCCACATTTCTCTGCAGGCTGCAGAACGTTATACAGCCTGAGTCTCCCAAGTCTGGACTGGATTTGTTGCTAATAATTCATGAGCTGTCCTTGGGAAACTTCATTTGACAGGTTCCTGTTATATCAGGCAAGCAGAGATCAGTAGGTCACAAAATCATGGAATGCCTTGGGTTAGAAGAGACACTAAAAATCATCTTATCCCACCCCCCCTGCCATGGGCAGGAAACTTCCATACCCCAGGTTGCTCAGAGCCCTGTCCAGCCTGGCCTTGGACTCTTCCAGGGATGGGGCAGCCACAGCTGCTCTGGGCAACCTGTGCCAGGGCCTCACCACCCTTTGTAGCAAAAAATTTCTACCTAACATCCAATTTAATTCTAACTCTTTCAGCTTCCCATCTTACATTTCACTGCTCCCCCATCTGACAGAAACAGAGAGGACTGAATTACAAATTGTCACTCAACAGCTGGGAAGGAGTTCAGTCTCTGCCTAAGGAAACCAGGAGAGGAAGACAGTGATGCTTTTCATGGTCGATTCTTCAAATAATTTATATTTCTCTTTTCGTTTATAGCTTGTCTGCAAATGAGAAGTTACAGCTGTTGCGAATTATTGCTTACCCAGTAGTTTGAGAAAGCTTTTTCCTCTTGCAGAAAGAGGTGTCTAGTCACTAACCAGGCTGTTTTAAATACCCCCAAGACTTCTTTTTTCTTTTTTTCCTTTTTTTTAGCTACCAACTCCTTAAGCAGTAAGCAGCCTTCTTTTCAGATTAGGAATACTGAAACTAAAATTCATGTTCATTTCATGATGTCAGTTGTGAATTCAGGCTTTGCATTGTCATTTATAGATATCACAGCCTGGCACAACACTGGGCCTAACACTTCTCCCAAAACACAATCATCTAGCTGAGGCCTGTTTGGATATTAACTGGCCTGTGTTCAACCCAGTTAACCTGTGCTCTGTTGGTCATGAACAGCCACAATCTTCCCTAGGCTGCCAAAGGATGCAAAATACAAAGCCTTGAGTGCCATTTCCCACTGAAATGCCATAACGGAATGGTATTTTTAAAGGAACTCTTGGGTTACATTTGTTACATTCTTATTAGTCAAGTATTTTTTGGCCAAAATTTTGTATCTTTTCTTATATTTCCCCTTTTACTGACAGATTGAGCAGCCTGTGCATATGTGGGCCAGCCTAGCTTCCTTTTTTGAACTGTCATAACCTTAACCATGGCTGGGCAAGTAAGAATTATTCCTCAGTGCAGATTAACCCAATCAACATATTTAAGATAATCCATTCCCAGTAATGATTCTAGATATCTAAATTTCTGTGAATTTGAAACAAATTTCATTATCTTTGTGTGAAATGAACAAATAATCCTGCTATGTTTCAAATACAAAGCCAAAATATCTGTCACCCAGGATCCAGAGAAACCCATTGCCCATCTCCATCTCTCCTGATGTGCTATTGAAAACTTTCTCTCTGGGTATTGATGACCTATACCAAGAATACTTCTCCTTTGGAAGTATGAAACAACTTTAAAATAAACTGTTTTAACAGAGTGTTCAGCCCAGCATGAAGAAGCAGTGCCATGTTTTATCCTCACCTGTACATGCTGAATATTTTCCAGCTCTTGCTGAAACAAAAGCCTACTCCCCTTCTCACATCTGGCCCCTCTCCCCACCATCACAGGGGAAAATAACTTTTGTGAAACCACCTAAACTGATATTCCAAACTCTTGTCTGAGCAAAATTGTAATGGGAAGCTATCCTGACCTTGGTGTCAGGATAGCTTTTGGACACCTGGAATAGAAAAACAACACTTGAACATTAATGTAGCACAGAATTTTTGCTTTCTGCTGTAAAACCTAGCACAAGACTGGAGGAGTGGTAGCTGCAACTTCATCAGAAACCGAGTTTGGCAGAGAGGAGAGCTTTACCAAGATCAATGAAGTGTTTCAGATCAGGATTTATTCTGTAGGTCTGCTCAGAGGGGGAGGAAAGGGAAGGTGCTCTTCCCTCTGCAAGTACTGCATGTGAATTTATTGAGAGCTATCATCTAAAGCCGAGGGACTAAATTCAGTGTGTGGACACTCTTTGAAAGACTGCCAAAGGCTTCAGAAATAGGAACATAAATTGAAGGTGAACAAAACTGCAATTGAATCCATCTCCAGCAAATATAATTAAGAAAATAACCTAGAGAATGAAAAATACATTGGACTTTTAGAAATCATGTCATTTTCAATAATACAAGAAAAGGGATCCTAAAGGCAGGAATTCCCGAATTAAATAGTGATAGAAGAACCACTTTGAAGTAAATAGGCTATCCCAGAGCCAAAGACTATTCCTGTCTTACCAGCAACAATAGCAGTATGTGGCAATAATGTTCACAGTCTCCTGAGCTACAGCACTGCTGTTTGCTCCTGGCACACCTTCAGCTTTTCCCACTTGGTCGTAGTCCTGACAGCTACCCCCTGCTCTGCCTCTGGCTTCTCTACTACAGCCTGGTATACTTAATAAATTTTCATTTTCCCCTGTTCCTCCTTTTCCCCCTCTCATTTTCTCTCTCTTTATCTAAAATTTCTGTCCATACTCTGGGACTGCATAAGCTTCCAGCCAAAGGTATCCTCTTTCCTCACTGTAGAATTATGGTAATCTAATAAACCATGAATGAAGAACTGTCTATTTTCCAATCAGTTTCATTCAGAATTCTTCTCCTTTGGAAAATTATCTCTTTGAAAGCACCAGTATGTGAATGACTAGCAGGTATGTACTCAGTTTGCTGTACTGAATGTAATCATGTCATGATCATTCATCCTTAGGCAACACAGTCTAGGGACAAATCCATCTTTATCCAACATAATGAAGTCCAGGAGAGACTTTGTTTGCATCGAGCACAATATCATTTATGTTTGAAACTTAAAAACCCCAAACAAATCATCATCGATAATTTGCTACCAACTACATGGACAGAGCAACCTTGACTCAGAAAATAATTGAATCCTAGAATGAGCTGGGTTGGAAGGGACCTTAAAGATCATCATGTACCAACCCTGCCACCCTGGACAGGGACACCTTTCAGCTGGTTGCTCAATCTCCTGTCCCACCTTCATTGAACACTTCCAGGGATGGGCCCATCTCCCATCACACCTCAGTTCTCCTCCATGTATTACTGACTGGTGCTTATGGAATAACACATCCTGGGGTTTAATCTGGGTTTCCTGCTTGAAATAGTTGAGTGGAGCGTGCTGGTTTTGGCTAAAATCAGCACAGGGAAGACACCTTTGCCTCACCACATCACATCCTCAAGGGTGTGCACTCCCAGTCCTGCCAGTGGAGATTCAGGCTGTGGGCTTAGTGCTTCTCCTGCCATCCATGGTCCATGGACTTATTGACCTGCACAGATCTTCACAGAACCAGCCTCTGGGCACTTCCTAATCTGCTCATTCAGTAATTCCACAAATTATCTCCATTTCAAGTACTCTTTTATCACAAGTATATTTTATGTTTTGCAGAGACCCATTTTTCAGATCTCTCTTTTAGAGCAACCTGTTGTGACCTCATGACTGTCTCAGCTTTGACTAGAGACACTTTCTGAGGTCTCTTTCAACTCCAGTCATCCTATGATCCACAAATCCTCTCCACTCCTTTTATTTTTTCCCCATTAAAGACTGTTTATAAGTAGAGATATTAAATCTGTTTATTCTAATCAGCCATCTTTCAACAAGATAACCATATCATATTTTTTAAATATAAATTCCCAGTTTCTTTGTTTTTAATTCATGGTACAGAAAGGAATTACCTCATGTAAGAAATAAGGGAATATATTTCGTTGATGAGCAGGTAAAATTTTGAGCTTACATTGCCTGGACCTTCACCTATCCTTCTAAACAAGCTAGTTTAAAATCCTCTTGGCTGTTCCAGCTATGATTTGACTGGAATATGAGCACTGGTATATAGTTTACCAGCTGAGAGTCAGTCTGTCAGTGGGGAATGGGGGGAGACAGAGCTCCAATACAACTCAGCCAGGTTACATCTTTCACAAACCTGTAAATCAGGCCTTTTCCCAACATTCCTCCATCCCTGAAACATCTGCTGTGCTGTGACTGTCGCCTGCCAGAGCCATCCTGACATGTCCTGCCTGTCACTCTCTAGCTTGCCACATTACTGAGATAATAGGGGGAGCAACATCTGCTCCCCTGCATCCTTCCGGGACACAAGGAGCAAGATGTGGTGATGATATTATTAAAAAAAAAAAAAAAGGAAGAAAAAAGGAAAACAATGGTGTAAGGCGCATGTTGGGATCTTTTGAGGATTGTGCAGCAGCTGAGGCCCGGGGATCTGGGGGATGAGTCATTTCAGGCAGACACAAACTTTCCCCTGCACTTCCCCACCTTACATGAAAGGAAAGGCAGTCGGAGCCAGACCATCTGGACAACTCTATGGGAGCAGAGCCTGCAGAGAGGATGGGGCCGCCCGCGATGCTGAGCTGGAAACAAAGCAAAACAACTTGCTCTGCAGACCTTCCCAGCTCTCTCCTCAGCAACCATCAGCTGATTTACATCAGCCAGCACTTGCAGCAATTAACCCTTATTATCTCCCTCCAAATGGAAAAGAAGGTCAAACCAAAGAAGAACAAAATGTTATGAGAAGGGTGACATTCAATTAAACCTGTGATAGAGTTTCAGAGCCATTGCCATAGGAATCAAGAGAAATTTGCCACAGAACACACAGCATAGGTTGGAAAGTGCTGTAAGGATTCATAGTGTCCTACTGCTGTCAAGCACTATACTATATTCACAAAGCTTTTGGAAGTTAAATTTGAAATAGAAATTAATAGGAGAGGCAACTAAACAAGCAGGCTAATATGTCACCAGAAAAATCAGATGTGCAGAGCTTGACAATTTGTATCAAAATCCCAAGACAACTTCCTCATTGATCAGATTTCTATTGCTACACAAATCTTCCCCTGTGCAGATTACTGTGAAGCAGTTAAAATTAACATTTGTTCTTTTATTATTACACTACAAAATTTCCAACTTTCATAGCTTCCTCAATTATCACTTTCCATTAGCCCCATTACCCAATCTAACTATTCTTTTTCCTAAAATGGTTTTGGTTCTGAATTACCCAGCAGTAAAACATACAATGGAAAGAAACTGGCATTTGTTGTATAGAGCTATGCTATTTATTCAGGAATGTGTGAACCTATCTCATACTAAATACAGGCTAAAAAGAGAAAAGATGGCTTAAAATTTCTGCAAATATTACCAAATATTTGACCATACCTGTTCCCACATGAAATATATTCTGTCCCACACCCCAATATTTATTGCCTATGAAGACTATTAAGGAAAGATTTATTCTAGTTGAATAAACTAGACAGCACCTAAGATAAAAACTGTTGGCTAAAACTATAAATTACTCTGTTTCTAAAACGACAAAGGACCTTACCATACAGTTTAATAAATTGCAGAATTTCTGATATACAATTCCTGCATTAAGTTATTTCAAGCCTTACATGTAAGTAAAGGACTGCTGGTTTCATCAAAACTGTGATGTGTACTTGATGACACCAGATCTGTTAATTTAATTTTAACTTTTGACATTCAGGCTTTATATCTGTATACTTTTGGACATTGCAATGGTATGTGACAACCATCACTGTTTCCCCCTTAATGGATTACTGCAGAAAGTGGCTGTGTCCACCTATACCCTTCCAAGTAGATTTGAAATCTCTTAAATTAAAAAATTAATGGTGGGAAAATGCTATATAAATTAAAAAATATTTTAGTTACCTCTGTTATGATCAATACTAAAAGGGTTTTAAGGTACTGGAAAGTTTTGGAGTTTTAAAACAAAGACAATGTAGGCGTCAGAAAAAACATTAGAAATAATTTTTAGATTAAATGAATGTCATAGGAATGTATTTCTCAGAGAAAATATTTGTGGCTTCCTATATATTATCTTTCCTTTTAACAGGCATGTTAAATTCTGATGTAGAGTGGGTCTCTGCTGTTCAATATATGAAGAAGTAAAAGTTCAGGTATGTGCCATGGCAGATGCAAATTTCTGTTGTCTCTAATTTGGCAGAAATATAGGAAATGTTGATATAGCATAAAAGCCTCACTGTGAAGCTGGCCACGGGTACACCTCAAATCCTAATTAGTTTATTGATTAGGTCTATAAAGATGGTGTCCTGTTAACAAAAAGGATGTGTATCCATCCTTTGCGTATTGTAGTGCTGTAGCAGCTCCAGCAAGTTTAGCATATAGATTTATACTCTTGTCTCTGCAGTTCATTTATAAACAAGTAGCTCAGAGGATTTAGCTAACCCCCATCTGGTTACTTGAAAAGCAGAAGTGCAAAAATATCAAAGGAACAGAAATAAAAATAATTTTAACTGGTCTCCATCTGGCAATTTTAATAATGGAAATGCAAAGTTGTAGAATGTGCCAGCTATCCAGACTTTGTGCAAAAAAAAAAGAAAAATTGTGCTTAAAAACATTTTACAAGTCAAGACAGGTTAGATAAGAGTTTAGCTGAGGTTTGACTAACTTCAATATCACAGAAATCTGGGTCGCAGTTTAACCTAGCCCAGAAAAATCATATTTCCTCTTAAGTCATTGGGTTTGCAGCATTTTCTTCTGGGCTGGAGACAGAAGCTGGAAAAGGAGATTTCTAAAATGCTTCCTTCTGCAACTGAAGATGTGATATTAATTTAAAAATTTTAAACACTTTTACATTCTAAAAAGGTTTTCTTTTAGCATTTGGCAGCTGAAAGGGTTAAGGTGGCTCAGGAAGGGGCAGATCTTGGGCTCATTTGAAAGCATAAAAGAGAGCAAACCCTCACCAACTACTTTTAGTTGAATCCTACAAACCAGATTTGCATACTCCATTAGGAAACTTGGATGCTGGAATCATCAGTGCTACAACATTTAATGTGATATATTTTCAAAGTTAGTCTAAAACCTTTGCACAGCAGGTTTGGAATGATCATGGTTTGCATTTTTCTTCTTTTCTTCCTTCTTCCCACTTCTCACTTTTGTTTTGTTTCACTTTGAATACTTCACAGTGTTTGTATTTTGAAAGCTGGCCTATTTTCCCTCACAAAGCAGATTCAGTTTGTGGTGTAAATGCTAAATCAGCATGTGTCAAACTTGTTAAACCTTTTTTATGCCAGGCCTTGAAGGACCTGATAAAATAAAGCTGTAAAGATATACATTTTAATAAAACATTATTCATGCACTGTTAGTCCACAAAATATTCTCATGTACTATATAGAAATGAAAAGCAGCATTTCTCTGGCCTAAAGCTAACTTTTTATTACTCCCTTGGTAATTTTTCCTTTTTTAATACTACTTTATTTATTTATTTTACAATAAGCCTAGAGAAAAGGGGTGGCATTTTTTCTCAACACTTTTGTATGTGTTTTTTTTTTTTTTTCCCTGACCTTTTACATCATCTATGGAATAATTTAAGAGGGAAGTGGAAACCAGGCAGAATAACTGCTGGAAGCAATATATGCTGATCAAAACTCAGAGAGAGCAGCTCTGTTGAGAACACAACTGTGGTTGTGTGGTTCACACACTGGCTTGGGAGTCACAAGATCTGAGTTTTCTTCCTTAATCTGCCTGACCTCTTTGAGTGAAACCAGCTTTCTGTTTGCTCAGCAGGAACGATAATATTTACATTCACTCATTCTTTTGTCTATTAAAATGATAAGTGACTTGAGAATCCTACTGTCTTTCGCAGTGCTCTGACACGGTGCAGTAATTCCAGCTGATATTTTCAGGTATTAGCACAAGGTAAAAATGCACATGAGGGACCCAAGCATCCTGCCCTCGTGTGTGACTGCAAGGCTGAGAAAGACAGCCCTGAGACAAGGAGGACTCCAGGGCTGGCCTGTAGGCAAAGCCAAGCCTTTGTGTGCTTGAGTACTGGAGCATGAGGTTTTATATTTTATAAAATCATAGAATTATTTGGGTTGAAAGGGATTTTAAACACCATCTGGTTTCAACCTTCACTAAGCCAGGTTGCTCAAATCCCCATCCAAGATGGCCTTGAACATTTCCAGGGATAACAAATCCACATTTCACAATCTGCATGTCCTTTAAAGCCCTGGAATGTCTCAGGTATCCAGTAGTGTCTTTCTGAATACACTCCCTGGAAGGCACACTGTATTCAGTGATGTGGAGTTATCTCTTGACCTCATTCAAGGCATCCCTTTCATTGGTCTGGTTTTCTTCTCTTTGGACCATTTTCACAGTTGTGACTCACATTTTTCTGCCAGCCATTCATTCAACTGTATCAGTGAATGTGAACTCTGTGATACTCTCAAGGACATTATCAGATTTCCAGGCTTTGGGAACGTACAGACCTACAAGACTTCCAATATTTGATCCCCTGGATGTCTTCTTTAGTGACTGGTTTTCCTATAAAGGGTCCTCTGTTAGAAGATCAGCTACAATTGAGAATTCCAGCCCCACTAGACCTAAACTTCTTTCCACACTCACTGCTTTGTGGAAATCAGTACAACTTCCATGGATATTTGCTTCCTTTTGTCCTTGCAGACCATGCTGCTGCTGACTGACTGAATAATCAAGATTAACATCTGGATTGATAAAGACTTCTTCAAGAAGAAGCAAAAAATTTCTCTTCTGAGGCAGCACCAACCAGTTGCTGTGCAAATATCAAGGAGTGTAACTGGGTTAACTACAAAACCATAGAAAACCACAGAAAACCACAAGGATTGAAGCAGATAATTATCTTTAATACAGCATGACAAAAGTATAATTTTCTCTTATTATGCAAAAAATGAGGTGCATGGAGCAAAAGGCAGAACTGCTGTTGGTAATGTAGTTCATCTCCTCCACTGTAGGCACTGGTAGCACTGAGCAGCTTATTCTTTCTTTTTCTCCCCATGCCTGAGAGTATTTTTTCCTGTCTTGAAGGAGTCCCACTGTTCTTCCCTGCCTTCCACACCTGCTCTCTTCTTCTTTGCTGAGCTACAAAGTAAAACAATAAACATTCAAGGCACAAAAATTCACATTGTTTGGCTCCCAGTACTCAGAAACTGATGAACTGAGAAGGAAGGGAAGAACTTTTTCTAACTGAGCCTTGAGTTCCTCCTTCAGCAGATGAACTGCTCAAATATAAAAGTTTAATCCATATTTTGACATATTTAGAGGTGATTTGGGCTGAGGATTTCAGTGGGGTTCTTGCCAAAAGAGCAGGCAAGCAAGGAGTGCTGGCTGGTTGTGCAAAAGTGAGTAGGAAACAGTCCCAGGGTTTGGGAGGTGGGTTTTGCTGCACTGGCATGCTGGGAGATTAATGCAAGCCACTTAGCATCTCCTTCCTCCCCCCTTGCTGTGCTCTAGCTTCAGGAGGAACAATGACATTTTTCTCCTTTGTGCTGATTTGAAAGCTACTGATGAAAACTGCTACTTAAGGATTAGTTAGAAATGTACAGAGGAAATTCTTGGAGGGGAAAAAAAGAGAAGAACTGTAAATATGCCTTTTAGTCCAAATGTATATGGCTTTTTTTAAGGCAGGAAAAAAAGCGCCTTTCTCAGAAAAATTACATTTCCAGAAAAAAAAAATAATTTTCACTTCACTATTTTTTTTTCCTTTTCCTACTGCAAGAACAGGCATGGAAAATTCCTGGCAAGTTCTGAAAACAAATTAATTCCTTGTTTTGCTAAACATGTATTTATACAATGGTGATACAATTCAAAAGCAAAGAAGTTCTTAAAAGGAAAGAGGGGTTGATTTACCATATCCCTGGCAGTGGAGCTGTTATTACCTTTGCTGCTGCTCAGAGAAATCTCAACAGGTCATAATGTTCCACTGTGTGTCTTAGACCTGAAGGAGCAAGGGAATTCTCATTCATTTAAAGATACTGCAGTACTGCCTCCATAAATCCACTCAATGGGACAAGATGTAGGCCTAGCTCGATGAGGCAAAGATAGTGTTTTATACCAAGTTTTCAAGCTTCATTCTAAATAGTCATTGATTTTGTGGGTATACATCAGATTTTTATGTTCTTCTGGATATCGTTGTCTACAATTTCATCCTTTACTTTACAAAGAGCACCAATTGACTGGCACCCAGATTACATGCTACGACATCCATCTACTGTGGTTTAGGATCTTGCTATAAAGCAATAAAGCACTTTTATTTCATATAAAGAATGATTTATACTGAAGTAAATGCCTTAAGTGCAACACATCCACACTGGGTAATGTTATCACAGCATATATTTCTTCTCTAAGAGTTAACCTACAATCCAACTTGTTTTTGCAATAAATGTTTGCATAATGTAAAACAGCCACTTTGATACTAATAGAAATAAATGGCTGAAAGAACACAAAAAATGGAGAGCTTTTGCTTACTATTTAAATGCTTTCAAATATCAGTGCTGTGTGAAATTCTAATACACTCTCTGCAACAGTCAGACAGTAAAATGGTTCAAAGATTAGAAAATCACTTAAAAATGTAATTAATACAGGAGCACAATTCTCTGTGGTTTGTAAGATATGATGCATTTAGTGTAGCAAATAAAACATAGCATAGGACAGTCATCCACATGCATTATACTTCTAATCCATTAAAATATGTACATAGATTTACTGTATTTGCCTTACAAACTTTGTATTTTCTGCTCTGGATTTTGTAGAGTGACATTTAATTTAATTTTACAGCTTCTTTGCTGTCATTGAGGTTTCTTAGTTAATTTCATCAGAAAATTCATAGTTTTAAGCTGACAATAATAAACCTGGAAATTAAATATGTAAGAATATGTCCTAAAAATATTTATCTTCTTCATGATTTCTAGCATAATCAGCATAAAGGGACAAGAGGATGTTGTGTAGTTCAACTCAGTCAAGGTCAAGTTCAATTTTCCATGGACAGTGTCTTGGTTTTGGTGCCTAAATCTTCATACTGATATTTGATTAAAGGTTCAAGACTAGAAAGATGCTCTTGCTTTTAGCAGTCAGCTGTATCCTGAGCAAATCTGTGCATTGATGCTTTGAAATGATGGTGTGTTTCCTCAGGGATCTCAGCTTCTGAAGCCATTATTATATTTCTGTCTGCTTCATGAAAGTTTTGTCATGAGGCAGTGTTGTTTTGCTCATTTCAGAGGAACTTGATTTTTAAGGATTTCAAAATTGTCAGCACTTCTGAAAGTTTGACAGTTGCCTGGAGTTACTCTGCCTAAACACTAAGATGCTCCCGCAGTTAATACACTATAAACTTCAGGTCAAAGCAAAAAAAATCTCTTGTGAGAAGTCTAGAACAATCTGGAACACACTTTATAAACCTTGTATTTCTATTTTTCAGTTCTGTTCAGTGGTCTCAATATTTTCCATACCTTTATACCCCATAATCCAATTTCTGAGTCCAGTAAGGGAAAGAAGAAGCAAAATTCTGAAAATGGTAATTTCTACAGTTCTCCTAACTCTTGCACAAGATTATTGTTATAAGACCAAAGAAGATGCTATGCCACAAAGTTAAAAAAAAAATAATAAATCACACTGCAGACTTTCACAATATCAATAAAGATGAAAGCCTCCACAAACTTTATTGGATCTGAGCCTTCAGACTTTGAAGATATTTATTCAGGTCAAATAATTCTTCTAAAGAGAGTGCCTGGCCAGGGTGATGAACAATATGAAGTAGATAATTGCAAGATTAAGTCTGAAAGCACACTCAGAAACCTAATTCCTTTTCATTGGACACCATGGAGACTTAAAAGGATAATATTTAAGACAACTGATAAGTCAGCAAAGAGGAAGAAAATTAATGATGGGAAGGAAATTAGAAAATAGATGGTGTTTGGGAACCACAAATAATTATCTATTTAGAGCTTCACTTTGGGACTTAATATGTCAGTTTATGAGCGTGGTGACAGAGTGCTGGGGTGTAAGTAAGGAGTAGAGCCAAAAGGAAGCAGACACAGACTCTGCATGGCAGAGCCTGTCCTACTCAGGGAAGAGGTGCCTGGGGCACTCAGTGACCAGCAGGACCAACCCAGCTGAGAGGCTTTGTGCTCACAGCTCTGTGCTGCTTCTGCTGCCCAACACTGCCAAAGCCCTGAGGAGCTGAAGCTGCTGTGAGAAGGACCTTGAGTGGATGAGGTCCCTTCTAGCCTGAATTAACACTGGAACCTATCCATGGTCCTAGGATGCCAAGGGAAAACTGCCTTGGACATCACTGGCTGACACAAGGTTGGGACACACTTAGGTGAACTAAAAGCCTACCTAGAGTTGCACCTGAAAGAGGAACAGGAGAGAGGGGCTAAGGCAGACCAAAAGTGGCCACTTTTATTTTTTCTAACCATTTATGTGCTTTCAGACCTCAATTATAACATGCTCAATCCGATGCTAATTCTGTGTGAGCTCCTGTGGAGTGGGTGAACAATACTTTCCATTAAGGTGTCGGGGTCAATGATATGGTTAATTAGCTAGCTCTGTGGTTCAATACATTAATTTTCTCTGAAGTAGTAGTAAAACATATGTTGACTCTTGGTAACCTCGGTGTAGGTGTTGCAACCTTGTAATGGATGTGGATGCAATAACCTGCTTGAGCTTGTCTACTTGAGATGAAGTGTTTTCTTAAGTGATGATGATGAATGCTGCTCTTCTAGGGAGTCAGGGAATGTCATTAAACCAGCTAATATTTTGCTGCCCTCCCATGCAGAGCTGGTATTGCTAAAGGGCAGCAGTGCTGTCAAATCCTTATAGGCTTGAGCAGGGAATAAAGCAGAGAGAAAACAGGATGAAAAAAGTAGATAAAGGGCCTAAGGTGAATTCAAGCCTAATACACAGTACATTGAGTTGTTTTGTTTGCTTGCTTTTTTCCCTTTCTCAGTAAAAGTAGTTCAATAGTTATGTTTTTTTTCAGCAGCAGAACCCCCCTCAACTCTCCACACTCCTCAGTCACTAACAGAGTTTATTGTCTATCAATAAAAGCATTTCAGATCTCTCTAGACCTGGAGACACCAGACAGAGTTATTAGTTCTTCTCCAGCTTATTCCAAGGTGCCAGAGTTCAAAATGAAAATGTACAGATTGCTGATAGCCATGCCAGAGCCAGGGAACTGCACAGATCTATCCCTGCATCAGTTTCTGCAACTGCATAAACACAAACCAGCACATCCAAGGATATAAAATTGAGAACAAATGCCTGTGCAAAGCATTTTTGTCTGTGACAGGCCCTTAGAAACAAGAGGGCAAATTCTCTGCTGATGTAATTAGCACAGTGTTGTTAAACTCCATGGACCTGTACCAGTTTAGAGACACATGAGATTTGACCCCATTACTTTATTTAGTGACACTTACAGTAATTTCAAATTGTCAAGTATGCACTGCTATATTCCAACATGCAACACCTTTAAACTCTGCTAATAAGTTTTCCTCATCTAAAAGTTGTGCAAGCGATTGTCTTTCTTTTATGATAAAACTTAAACCTTGAAAGATGATATTTGAGTTTTCTGTGCAGCAGTTTATATCCCAAAGAACACCAACACAGTTTAGAGACTTTGAGGCACAATTATCCACTTTATGAGGGTGACTACTGGTGGGAGAAATACAACAATCATTTTAGTGAGTAATGAGACAAATCTATTTAGATAGGAAACACAAACGGTGAGGTTTCTCTCCTTGACACTCTTGGCAGGTGGGAAGAGGTTTCTTCGTCTTACAAACTCAACAAAACCCAGCCATCCTGTGAAATATTTTGTGAATGTAGGAGAATGGCTTTCTTCTCTGATGACGTGGAAGACAACATCTGTTATGAGGAATCACTGGAGTCTTGATGCATAAAAGTGTCTTTTTGGTTTGTCCTGCAGGCAACACCTTGTCTGTTTCAAAAGACACAGGAAACTCACATCTGATGCTGCATAGGCTCATTTGTAGACTCATTTCCTGAGCTGCATCAAAAGCAGTGTGACCAGCAGGATGAGGGAGGGATTCTCCCCCTCTGCTCTCATGAGACCCCACCTACAGTGCTGCATGCAGCTCTCAGACTTACAACACAGGAAGGACATGGACCTGTTGGAATGAAACCACATGAGGCCACGAAGATGATCATAAAGATGGAGCACCTCTCCTATGAAGATAGGATGAGAGAGTTGGGGCAGTTCACCCTGGAGAAGAAGAACCTCCATGGAGACCTCAATGTGGCAGCTTTGTACAAGGGCTGAGAGTGGCAGACAAGGGTTTAGACTAAAAGAGAGGAGGTGTTATTTAGGTGTTAGGAGGGAATTCTCTCTTGTGAGGGTGGAGAGGCACAGGTTTTCCAGGGAAGCCGTGTCTGTCCCATCCCTGGGAGTGTTCAAGGCCAGGCTTGACAGGGCTTGGAGCAAACTGACCCAGGTGTCCCTGCCCATGGCAGGGGGGTTGGAACTGTTTTAAAAGTTCCAACTTTTTGGAACTTATTTTTTGGAAATGTTTTAAAGTCCCTTCCAACCCAAACCATTCTGTGATTCTGTGAATCTGTGCATTTCCCTGTTTTTGGGTAAAACTCTCTTTCTCCAAAAGAGAGTTGCTAATTTAAAAGAAGCAGATTGGAACGGATCACATGTCTGCAAGGGAGGAATGGCCCAGTGTAGACTCTGCTGGCTAATAATGGTACTGAGGAGATGAAAACCCTTTAACAGAATACAAACCTCTATTCTACAGAGATCTGAAGCAGTCTTATGGACTTAAAAAAGTACTGCCTATTTGTGAGTGATGCTGTATTGCCCTTCTGATGTACACAGTCCTCTCTCCGAGCCAAACTTCTCTAAATGGCAGGTAACCTAAAAAAAATTCCAATTAGAGATATTCTGGGGTTTAATTTCCCTTATTGCTTTAAATGGCACAAATGCTGTTCTGTGCTTATGTGATCTTGAACTGTAAGATGAAATACACTCTGATTTAATAATGAAATATCATTATTTTTGCAAGCTTTTTAATATTCCCCACTCATCTCCAGCCAGTCTGGTCATTCAGTTCCTCTATAATAAGGAAACAATACAAATTTAGGCTTCTATACTTCTGCTAAAGCATGACCCAGATTCATATAATAACACAAGTTAAAACCCAATAAAATCCTTTGACTTTACCTAAAAGCATTTTAAAGTGTTAATGTGGACTCCTTTCTTTCAACCTCAGTTTCACCACTGGGCAAGGCTGAAGAAGGCCTTCCTGTGTCCTGTGCACAGTGACCTAAAACTTACAATTAAAAAATCTTAGAATAGGTTGAGTTGGAAGGAACACATCAGGATAATCAAGTCCAGCTCCTGACCCTGTGCAGGGCACCCCAAGAATCACACCCTAATTAAACTTCATGTGGTTGGTGATTGCTCATCTCTAATTTGTCAAGGTCTCCTAGTTCCCTAGCTAGCCTAGCCAGCACTGTGAATAAGTATTTCAAGATATCCTTGCTATCATTTTTCTCACATAGTGCTGGCAGAAATTCCTCTGAATAATCTTTAACTGGAGAAAGTGTTTCTGTCATCTGCCAATGTCCTGCTTTTCCATTGTGCACATCATTAGCAAATGCATTCAGTTCGTGACTGAGTGGTGAACCTTTGTGCTCTATTGTGTTAATATACTAGAGAAATAAGGAAAAAATGTATGGAAGGAACATGTAGGGGCCATTCTTTCACCCCAGGCAGGATTAGCTCTCTCTGAACTCAACATATGTTTATCTAAACTGCTCTTAAGCTCTTTGGTGGAGGAGACAGAGAATCTTCTCAGGCAACATGTTTAAGTCCTTAATTGTTTTTACCTTAAAACAATTTACCTTATCTACTTTAAAAAGTTCTTCCAATGTTTCCCTTTCTGCAATTTAGAGCATATTGTTTCTTGTCACATAGAAAATGGGTACCTGTAACAATTCAATCTTCTCCCCTTTTCAGACACTTTTATGTATTTGAAGACTACCAATCTTGTCTCTAGTTGGTCTTTTCTCTTGAGGGAGCAATCTCAACTCTCTGATTTCTAATAGGTCAGATTTCTACACCCCTAATCACTCTGTTCTTCTTTTACCTGATGCAAATATTTCTTGAAATGCAAACTGCCGAGGGAACACCACGCTTCAGCTACGACCTCATTCATGCCAAATAGAGCAGAAAGATTATGTCATGTATCTTACAGAGATTATTTCTGCTTGTACATCCCCTAATAGCATTTGGCTTTTCTGCAAAAGTGTCACTTTGCTGATAGTATTAATTTCAGAGATCCTCTCTTATATTATTCTCCATCACCGCTCTTTTTACGCAGAGTTGCTGATTAGCCAGTTGTTCCCTGAAGTCATCTTAGGTGTTGCAATCTGAATGTACAAATTGTTGAACTCATTTGGAATTTTCACCCTCCCAAGTGGTGGGACCTCTTTTCAGTGACTTGGCATATTCTGTCCTAATAAATACCCTTTATTTTCTTCCATATGGCTTAAGGACAAATTTCCAACCATTTCCTTGTCTATTTTATAGTAGTTTAATCCAGCCAATATTTTCTTTCTTATTATGATGGTGTCAGGTGAAACATGGTCAGACACCTCACTGAAGTGGAGACGTACATCTTCTGCCCTATCTACAAACCTGTTACCCTCTCAAAGGAGGAAGTTGAATTGCCAGGATTTCTTTCTGACTGTGTTGGGCCTGGAGTTCATTTCCTCAGCTGCCCTCACAGGGCTCTGGTGCCCAGCAAGATGTTGATAATGCCCCAGTGTTTGGGAACTGCTGGGCAGAGCTGGCACAGCACCAGCACTGCCTCTCGTCCTGTGAGGGGACAGAGCCAGGAGCCACAGCCTGACCCAAACTGTCCAAAGAGACATTCCATATGATGTCTGATCAGCAGAAAAATCTAATACAAATGAAGGAATTCATTATTCCAATATTTGTCTCTCAGATGTTCTTCCCAGGAAGTGTCTAGGCTAATGGGACTTGGATAATACATTTTTTTTCCTTTGCTTCCATGCACAGATTTTGATTTTACTTTATTAAACTACCTTTATCTTGACTCATGAGGGGTGTTTTTCCATCTTATTCCCCCTCCCCCCTTGCATCCTGCTGAAGAGGGAGGTGACAGGGAAGTTTGGTGGGCGCCTGCATCCAGCCAAGGTCAACCCATCACACTGACAAATCCATGTTGGC
Organism: Lonchura striata; assembly: GCF_050655825.1. Classification (NCBI taxonomy): domain Eukaryota; kingdom Metazoa; phylum Chordata; class Aves; order Passeriformes; family Estrildidae; genus Lonchura; species Lonchura striata. The sequence continues at coordinate 71,095,022 of NC_140741.1, forward strand.
TGTCACTCATCTTTTTGTTATCTCCTAGGGGCTTACAAATTGTTTGCTTGATTATTTGCTCCTGGATTTTTCTTAAAATTGAAGTTAAGCTGACAAATCCATCCTCTTCTCCCCTTTTATAAGATAGTCTCAATAATTGCACTCTTCCAGTATTCTGGACACCCCCCTCCCATAAGCTCTCTCAGATAACCAGTGACAGCTCTGAGATTGTCCCCACAGTTGATAATGCTCACCTTGGAGTGTATTTCCTGAGGCTCAGCGGCCATGAAAATACATAGCTAATATAAGTACTTATCATTTTTTCTCATTTGTTCATGCTTTTAATTGCTTTGCATATTTCATTACATTGATGTCTTTAATGAAGGCAGAAGCAAAAGTGTCACTGTGGCTTATTTGGGTGTTTCTGTCTATAGATTTCTCACTCAGATTGGCAGCAGAAAAAATCTATTTTTACTCTTGACTTCTGCAAATTTCGAACAGTTTACTCTCATGCTGGATTCTGTTTTTGACCTGGATATTTCTGATTTAGCCATGATTACTTTGTGTTGTTTTTTTAATAGGCTCCCATGAGGTCTCTGACAAAAGCTTTTGAAAAACCAAATGGGTTATGTCAGTTGTGTTTTTAGTAATCTGGTGCAACGATGTTATAAACACTCATATGCCACATTTAAATAAAGAGTTAAGGCATTTCAGGCACTGATATATTTCCATCTGATATCAAAAGGCATTTCTGATCACACAAATCTTCAAACATTTATTTATATTTACTTTTAATAAGCACCATAAAACCTGTTTCAACAAGAAGGAATTTAATTGCATCATTGCATTTGATCAGATGAGCATCCTGTTCATTATAAAGCTTACCCTATAAATAAACATAGAAAATACAAATTAAACTTCCTCGTTAAAATGCACCCAACTTAACGTCTCAATTCTTTCTTTACATGTTGTGAACTGAATTTTTCTCTGGCATAATGTACATGCTGAAATGTTGTGATGCATTTTTACATAAAAATCCTGCTAATACATTGCCTGACTTAGAATGTGCCCCCATTTCAGCCATCAGCATTACCCACTTGCACTCCAGCAAAGCTGATGAGACAGCTGAGAACTGGAAGAGAACATAAAACAAGAGTTCCATTTTGCTTATAAAATATACATTTTCATTCAGTCCAAGTTTTCCAGGAATATGTCAGTCCAAATTTTAAAATTTTGAGTTACTGACATTTGTATCCCCAAAGGACTAAATAATTTCTAGCATTCTGGTGCACTTAGACCTTATCAGTTGTAAGAGTTAATATTAAACATGTTGCATTTTCTGGTCTCTAAACTGGGTGAATTGTGTAGGAAAGCCCAAACAGCACAAATCTACACTTTCCAATAGCTGTTAATGATATGGAGTGAATACAGGAGTGGGACACTAAACTAATCAGTGGTATTGGACATTGGTGAGTAGAAACCACTGTATTAGTGCCTAAACTGAGCAGTGATCCATGTCTTCTAATTCTGGGAGATAGTTATGTTAAATTGATTTGAAAATAAGTGGATAGAATCATTATGCCTACATTTATAGTTAAGCTGATGGAAATCAGATGGATTTTAGTTTTGCAATGCACCTCATAAATTGATGCTGAAAATCCCAGTAGAGACTTCACTGCCTGCTTTCTGTCCACCCAATAAACTGTGATTATTTGATCATGATGACATTTGTTCTGAGATATATTAAAATGAATTGACATAAACCTACACAAAAAAAAAGCATGCTGAAGCAACTTGGAGATGCAGGAAACTGTAGAGCTTATCATCAACTGATGCATGTGTTCCAAGGAAGGATTGCCATGGAGCTATGGATATATGCTGAAAAGCATGGTTTCTTAAAAAGCAAACTCAAAGCTATGCAGGATTGCCTGGGATTAATTCTGTAAAATGCATTCCTTCTATGAAAATAACTTTCAGAACAGAAGAAAGCACTCAGAGAGTTCATGAGACAAGCAACAAAATGAGACACAGTAAAGCATAAAGGTGTGCCCTTGTGGCAAACACAAGTCTGGTTTATTTAAGAGACATCAAGAGACACTCCTCTCCAAGTAGAGGCACTGGGAATACCTTACTACAAACTCCTAGGCAATGAATTAGTGGGTTTGTTAGATAATTTCACCTAAATTTGTTGTCATAGAAAAGCCCACATGGTAAAAATAATAAATAATAAGAAGTAATTCATTACAACATATAAGTTTTTCCTTATGAGACAGTGTTAAATTTTTACTGCTTGTATCAACTTCCAATACTGGTCTATGCAATATACAACTCTCACAACTGAAGAAACAGTGATTTAATAAATAATAGAAGTGAGGCTACAGATCCACAGAAATGGAAGGTAGCCCTAAACCCCTGAAATAATAAATATCCTACTGGTATCAATGTGACTTAGGAACTCAGTGCCCTTGGGAAAAGAAATGTCTTCAATGGATTTTTTTTTTTTATCTCAAGAAATATTTTCCCAAATAATACTTTTAAGCTGTTCCTCAACATGTATGCCTAGAAAAGAAGAATTTATTGAATTGTAGAACTTCTAATTTAAGCTTTGATTTATATTAATATAAGCGATATTTAAAAATAAAAGTCTTTCAGGCAAACAGTATTTCTGTTACTCCTAGGCAGTCAACATTCAAGTATTGTTATTGTCAAAGCAGGAGAGAAATCAACCTATACCTCTGATAGAGGTTTCTTTTAATATAAGTGGCTATTAAAATCGTCTGTACTTCCTCCCCTTACATCCATCTCCTACTTCTGGAATGTGTGCTGCCTGGATGATTTAGCAGCTGTACCCTTGTCCAAATTTGCTTTGGGCTGACACCTGGCAATTCTTGAGTCCATACAAAGAGCAGCTTCTTGGCCCAGACATCTTCCTGCCACTCCATATCTCCAGAAACTCCTCGTATTCTTTTGGCATTGAAATTGTTGGGATTCTGTAATTTTGATTCCTGTGACTGTGATCTACATTGCTGGTGCCACATCATATATATCAATTCATTAAGCCTGGTAAGACAATAAGCTTCCAGCTCTGGAGCTGCTGAATGTCCAGCTGCTTATGGTGAGGAACCCCTAAAGTAGTATGCATATCAGAAACAGCATCGGTATGAACCAACTGTTTTCCAAATGAGCTGAAATGCTGAGCTAATCTGTCCTCTAATCCAATAAAAATATGTATTTTCAATAAGAGGACACCGAGAAACTCTTATTAGTTTAACCACATGCATCAGACAGCATCTCCCTCATTAGCAGTTTGGTATAACAGACGTGAAGTCACTGGAACAGAACATGTTTACAGAATAAATATCTCCCACTTTGAAAATAAATATCTTGGCTTTGGCTCAGCATTTATTTAGCAGTGGGAAACTGCTGTCCTGTGACAGTGTTCCATTTCATTGACATTATCTCCTAATGGTGTTATAAGTGGGGATAAGTTAACCTCAGAAGGTTCAGAGGTTCAATTTTCATTAGGATAAGCATCTGAAAACTTTGAAAACTTATGGACTGTTATTCCAACTCTGATTGTTACTTCTGTTTTCTGCTAAGTGATTATCTTTCTTGGTCCTTACCTTCTAAAAATCTCTCCCAGGTAATTTCTGTGCCTGTTTTTCACCAGAAGATGTGGCTGGTGTGGCATTGTGAGATCCTGCACAGGTTTGCTCTGCTGAGGGCACTACATTTCCTTGACTTTTTCAGTGAAATAAATAAGATCACAAAAGTACTTTCTCTCAATAACCTTCAGTCTGAGGCCACAGCACAGCCATTTCCTGCAGCACACATGGCTGGTGACACACACAGATGGCCCAGGGTTGATGCCTTGGTTTCAGGCATTCAGCATTAACACATCATTTATGTTCCCTGTGCAACCACAGGAGGAGTCAGCTGATGCTGGAAGGGGCTCGAATTTACCTGACCTTGATGGAGTTTGTCTGGAAAGGTTTTGTCCTTGTTCTCACACTTTCTTTACAGTTAAGTTCATCTGCCCCTGGTGTTCTCCAAGAATCATTTCCTTTCCTGTGAGCCTACCTAAGTAGAACCACTATTTTTTAAAATTTGTGGGGTTATTTGTTAGAGTCAAGGATGATGACAGCCTTGAAATTACCTGCTAGTTTGAATTCTACAGACAGTGGATTTTTCCCCCTTCCTCTAACTGATGACTTAACCTGAGTTTTTCCCCCATCATGATACCCTTACAGTATAAACTTACAGTGTATACTTTTGTTTTGAAGCAAATTTCAGAAGTTACATCCCAGCTGCTGTTTTTCCTATTATTTCAAGTTTTATTTTTTCAGACTGCCCGTTTCAGGTGTCTACATCCTAGCTAAGTTTACTCACTATTTTTTTTTTTTTTTGTCATGAATTAGAAGTAAATTATGTTTAAGCAAGGCTGGTAACTTAAGAGTGCCTCAGTTCTTAAGGTTGGAACTGGTGAAATCTTACAATTGATCAGCACCTCTTATCCTGAGCTGCAAACCTATCAAAGAGTCTCAAACTGGCTACCCCAGCCAGGGGGGAAGCATTAAAAATACACGGATCTTTTGGGAAAAAGAGTCTACAAAAATGCTCATTTATTTCTTCTAAAATTTTCTGTCTCACACAGACATTTCACTCATCAGAATGCATGCATTAATCAAAATAAACAGCTTGTGGATGGGGCACACTGACATAATAGATGTACTTAACTCCAATTAAACCAAGCAGTGGGCACTGTAACCTCTCTCTGCCGGTGCTGCAGCAGTGCATACAAATTATGTGAGGCAGGTTTGCAGCTGACCATTCAGTACAGCCTGGGCACTTAGCACCAGTTCAGGGACAAGGAGCCCTGGGATTTACCATTTGATAGGGAAAATCTTAAAGGAAATAAAGGAAAAGGGTTGAAACTTAATGTTTAAGATCCCCAAATATGAGTGTGTACCTTGAAAGGCAAAGACAATGAGTGCTGCCTTCCAATATTTCTAATTCATGCCTATAGATTTATAATGCTATTGTCAAGTCCATGTCAAAACAGGAAAAGAAAAGTATTTTATTAAAACTATGAATTTTTAGGTCCACAAAACCTTGAAGAAAAGCATGAAAATGTGAGTCGAGTGTGCGCTATTCAAAAAGCAATGTTAATCTTATACTTTCTTTTTAAGTCTTAGGTTCAATAAGATGCACGAAAAAGAATAATATTATGTCTGTATATAATATCATAGATGTCCATAAGAATGAGACATTATTGGTCTGGTATATGATCTGAGTTTTGTCAAACATTGAGACTGTCCTGGTTTGTAACCTTGCCACAGACTGATCACATCCTGTTATTTTTATTGAAACGGTTATTTTTTTCTATTACCTCACCTCCACCTCTCGTGTTTACTGTGAAATGTGGTCTTTCTCAGCAATAAAGATTCATATACCTGTGGTTATTTTCTCATTTATATGCAGATCTATCATACCTTGTTTTAATCTCTGTTTTAGGGGCTGTTCTGTTTGCTACATGGCATTGATTTTTGAATTAAGCTCAGCAAAAAGTGTTACTACATCAACTATACCCTTGAATATTTGAATATATTTGTTTACTTAAGTATTTGCTTAGTCAGACAGCTCTGAGGATTTCTTTTAAATACAATGCTTGCAATTGACAGATGACTTTTCTCTTGGTGGATTCTAATTGCTTGTAGCCCATTTGGAAAATGTTATTGTATATATTGATTTTTTTTTTTAACTAAGAATCAGTATTTTAAAAAATAAAACAGGAATTAATACTTCACAAACCAGTGTTCAATCTCCAAACTCAGTTGGAAGCAATGGAACTATACATTTAAAATTATGCCTGTAAGAGTCAGAATTTTTCGATGCGGTATACCTCTTACCTGTAATACTTCAGATCCAGTGTTATAGCTATAATGAAATTCTTACTTGCAATGCCCTGAAGAGCATCTTGAAATAGTAATGAAAACAATAAGAATAGTAACAATATGGAAAGAACACCAAAAGTTTTCCTGTATCTGCAGGTTTAAACCCGTCCCTTTGGCCCCATCTTACTCTCCATACGATCTCTAATAATTTGAGTGTGGTGATTGTGAAGAATATTAAAAAATTATCATTACACAGGACAAATTATAGTGTGAAAATAAGGTGATAACGTGCTTGCAACAGCATGCAGCTTTTTGCTGAGAAACCTTTGCTAGTCTTCATGTTGATATTGCCTTTACAGAGGTCAGCATAACAAGAGTTGCTTTGATTTTTTAATACACACACACTGTTCTGTGTAAGTACATATTGATTTCAATAATACTAGAAAATTCTGATCTTAATCAAGAGCATGCAACAGAAACAGTACAAATGACCCAGCAGTAACTAAATAAATAAATGTTATTGCTCTTTGCTATCTCAAAAATCTACATATGGGTTTCACCCCCCAGTTTCAGAAGCAGATAAAATACAGAAAGTTCCAAACAAAAATTTGCATCAAATAACAAGACAGAACACATTTAGATTCTGTGTGGAAACACTCAGGAGAAAACAAACACTGTTGTCTCTGTTTCAAAAACTAACAGCTTGATTTTCCTATAAACACCAATCACATACATATTAGGTTATTATATTGGAAACAGAGAATCCTGGAATAGTTTGTCTTGGTTGCACATTTCCTTACTTAAATAGGAACCATTTCTTTAGGCTAACCAGAGCTGGAAATGTCAGCTTCCTTTTGAGTTTTGGGAGCTTTTATGGGGTAGTGGGAAGGTATGAGAAATGTACTGAAAGCTCACAGTCACTAGCAAATCTTGGGAGGTATATCACACAGGCAAACTGCCTTCTTAATCCCTCTCTGTTCTGTAAAATGAAGGACAAATATTTAGTTTTTCCTGAGTTTTTTTTAGCTACTGCAGAAAATATGCTTGAGATAGCTACGGGTGTGCAGAGAAAGGATGTCTGTCGTTTCTTGAGGTTTCAGTGCCAGCCTGCAGTTTTTAACAAAGGGATATGGCACCTTTCATAGACCCTGAGTCTAAATAGGAATAAAAAGGGATTTAGTGACTCTGGGACCCATAGCAACCAATGCTGAACAGCATCCTGCTATATCAGGCAGCACACATGACACCTTCACCAATTCTAACCCAGCTAATGATGGATGAAGAGACAGGCAGGTGACAGTGCCATCCTCTTCCACTCTATCACAGGGGCTACAAAGCAACTGTCATGCACAGGCAAACCTTCTGACTAATGCTCCCATTGCCTATTTGCATTTCTGTTCCACACTACTCTGATGGGTTTTACTGCATCAAAGTTACTCTGATTGCATGTTCTGCTGAAGGAACAGCAGCTGTTTCAGATCTGAAATAATTAAAGGTGCAAAGACTTCAAGTGGAAATGTCCACTGGAGGAATGAAAGCTGAACATAGCAGGAAAAAAAAAAAATCACTTCAACTTGAAATTATCACGAGTGATTGTCACTTTTGATGACTATATTTGCCCTGTTTGCATTTTATCCAAATTCTTTGCTTCATCTTTTAAGGCACTGAGCATCGCTAAAATCAATGAGACTGAAGGTGTTGGAGAGATATTCTTACAGGGCATGTAGTAAAAGAACAAGGCAAAATGGCTTCAAACTGAAAGAGGGTATGTTTAGATTAGATTAGGAAGGAATTATTCATCATGAGGGTGGTGAAGTACTGGAACAGGTTGTTCAGAGAAGTGGTGGACAGGACACACTGGCAGCGATCAAGGTCAGGCTGCATGGGGCTCTGAGAATCCTGGTTTAGTGGAAGGTGTCCCTGCCCATCACAGGGGAGTTGAAATTGGATGATTTGAAGGTCCCTTCCAACCCAAACCATTCTATGATAATTCTATGATGATGATGACATTAGACAAGTCATTAACTTCCTGCAGGATCAGCTCTTAGGGCTGAGATAATAGCAAAGGAAAAATGCTTTTAGCTTTATCACATTCCTGACACTGTACAGGAGGTGCAGATACCATTAATTTCTCCCTGAAATTCTCACTGTTTCCTCTTCTACCAGTGGGATTTTTCATCTTTATCTGAGCCATATTTAGTGAGAAGCAAGGCTCATTCTGGATCACTGTAGTACAAGACATAATCACCTATGATTCCTTAAGCAGAACATTTTGCATTTGCAGGTGAGTCATTACTGCATTATGTTCACATCCAAAAGTACTGCCCAGGATGAAAAATACCTTGTGCCAGGCACAAACACTAATAAAAAAAGTCCTTTCATTTAAATTTACAACTTGTGTGGGTAAGACAGATCAGACCTAGGAGAAAAATAGGTAAATTTAATATTGGATTAATTCCACTTAGTGCTAATGGTAGATTTTTGGATGGGGATTGTCTTTAATCCAGAAAGGTCTCTGTTCCTTATCTTAATGTGGCTTGAGAAAAACTTGAACATTATCCTAGGTAACTAAACTGCACAGAAGGAGGATGTGTTGCTCTTGCAATGACAAACTCTTTCTGAAAGGATATCTTTTCTTGTCCAATGTTCAAACAGTTTTAGGCTTTTTGTAATCCACACTCCCTTTTTTCATTTACTTTTTTGCCCATTTTAATGTCATTCTATTCAAAGTCTACTGTATCAAACCAACCTCACTTAACATATTACAAAACAGATGAATAGCTTAGATTTTTGTTCCAAATAGATTCTTACTGACTTTTGTTTTTTAATTTAAAGCTGCCTTCATTAAATACCCTTATAAACTCATGGAAAATAGAATTGCTAAATCTCCAAGCCTGTCTCTAAAATCTCACTGCCAGATGCATTAACTTAAACCCAGCAACATCAGCTTTTATATTTTCCCACTTCCAAATCAACTTTCAGAAATTAAAGCTTCCACCCTTTGACAGTTCATTCAAAGACCTTTAAAGGAGATCTCTACAAATGACTTCCAGCTTGACCTGAACAGAGATACTGGGATTTAGAGAGTGCAATTGATAGGATTAATACTTCTCTCTAGTAATCCATGTTAAGACAATTAAAACAGGAAAAAGTGAAAATAGAGTAAGGTAGAAGATCCAGAGAATAACCTCTTAGGCTTAGCTATAAATGATCTAACATTTTCTCTGCTATATGTTTTTCTATCACATCTTTTCTGAACAATAGGCAGTTCAATAATTCAGTAATTTGTACCCTAAGCTATAACAAACACATCACAGTGAGTGCAAATGGCACTCTTAGGGTACAAGAAGTGTGTGCAAGTAACAGGCAAGCAAAATTAAATGAGAGTCTTGCTGACTGCAAGGTGAGATCTGTTAGAGTCTCAAGAGCTTCCTCAGGGAGCTGGTGGGAGCTCTGTAGCTTTGGTCATTTAAATCAGAATGAACATTTTAAGAGAGAATATACTTCAGGGAGCCATCAGTGATATTTAAGGCATCATTTGCAATACATCTAATGGACCAGGATTTTGTAAAGCCAATATAAAGTAGTGTGTGAGAGAAACTAAGAAAAAAACACCTGGAAGCAAGATTTTACAGGTCCCATTTCAGCACTGGAAAATCTTGCTCCCCTCTTCCCTCCAGTAAATTTATAAGACTGTCCTGTAACTATAAGGCTACTTTAGCCCTTGGGGATGTGCCTGCAAATCTTTGTCCTGCTCCAGACCTCACCAGTGAAAGGCCCTGGTACAGCAGCAGCAAAGCTTCCATGTACTCTTGCAAAAATATAAACTAGTCACATATTTGACTGTGAAGGCTGGTCATGGGGTAATACAGAGAGTTGTGAGTCTCCTAAATTCTTTCATGCCTTCCTCCTCATTGCAGTAAAGTTTGCTGAAATGTGTTATGTGTCTTACACCTCCAGGGAAGCTCTGATATTCCTTTGGGATGAAAAAGGACCCAGATTTTGGAGTTGAACAAAACGGAGTGATCCCTGCAATCCCTGGGACAATCACATTTAGAGTCCACAGCATTTGGGTTTTTTTTCCACTTGAAGCTGAACTTTAGCCACAAAGTTTTATTTTTCCAAACACATAGTCTTCTCTAAAAGAGAATCTCCAAAGCCTGGGTAGGATGCCATTGAGATAAATGTGTGTACAGTTTCATTTGCTTTTAGAGTAACCCAATTAGGCATATTCCACATATGAAACTTCACATGTTAGGAACAGTCCTACTGGAGCCAACAACATGATTCCCAGAATCCTGTGCCACTGGCAACTCCTGTAGGAAGGAGACTGGTAATAGGATCTCTGTTTCCTTGGAGATCACATTCTTTGAAACTACTCAAGCAGTATCAGAATCTTCTGTAATACCTTAATTGTTTCCATAGGAAACACTTAATATATGTTAAGATATCACGTGCAGGATGAAGCCTTTAGATAACCAGTAAATAACAGGGAGTTAATAGCTCCTGCCACTCTGGTTTCATATAACTATGGCTGAAGGAGAGAAAAATGGACCAAGAAGCTATTATCAGATTTTTCATATTTTATGCTTGAAAACCTTTTAATTTCAGATTTCAAAATAGTGTAGCATTTATAATTACAATCAGCAGAATATGCAGGAGATACACTATTCAAAAGAAGAAATAAAATATGTTCCTTTGAGAAACATGTCGTTATTACTCTAAGGCAAATTAATTTTATTAATATCAGATGAGAGCAAGGTTACGATTTCTTGGTTTTCTTTGGGCACTGCCGTGTTGTTAAAACACCACAGAGAAATATCCGGTGTGGAAGGAGCTTATTTTGGCTTTCCAGATTCACATCCCTGACAGAAGTTAGGTGACTCAGAGGCTCTAATCAATCAGGGTGAGCTTTCTCACGGTTCCCGTGGCTGTGGGATATGGGAACCACCACGGAGTTCAAGCGCTTCCTACTCATGAGAATTCCAACTCAGACCCAACAGCTGCCCAAGGACTGCCTGCGAAACCCAAACGCCCTCTCACAAAAGGCTGCAGATGTAATTGGAGCCCAGTGTGAAAAGGGTGACTTATTCACCGCTGCCTTTTGTCTGCAGCGTTCGGAGTCACAGGCATGACCAAGGGAGATGTCCCACGGTGGCCAGCTGTCTGGATTCCTGCCAAAATTTTACATTTTCTTGTGTTGCTTATGGGAGAAAGGGCTGATATAACCTGTAATGCAAAATGCACAGCGCAAAGTGAGCTCGTCCGAAAACAATTTATCCTGCCTTGAAGGGGAAAAGTATAATAGCAATTATTATTTATGAAGTATTAATAAATAGTTTTGAAAGGTTTCTATATTTTCCAGGTTATGATTGCAAAGCTTTAAAATCTATTGTCTGATTATTTTCCCCCCCAGCCCAAACCTACAAATTTTGCCTAATAGGGACATTCCATTTCAGAGGAAGGAGCTTTCCATCAAAAGAGAGTCTGAAAAAAAATTTAACTGCTCTAATTAAACTCCACCAGGAATTATTCTAAGTGTCTTATAGCTGCAGAAAATTACATTAATGAACAATTGGATGCTGTAGTCCTTCTCAAACACCCTCATATGCCCTCAGTGAAATAAAACCAAGTTTTTGTTCTGTCACTTATGCCTATGAATGTCTACGAAACTAATTCTCTGATGGTGGAAAACATGCTATGAAAATGCAATTAAAAATTGGTGCTAGATTCTGGACTTTGGTCAGCTGTTAAAAGCATTCTGATTCCAACTAAGGACAAACTGGTCTCATTATCCAGTGGCCAGTCCCTGGAGATAAAAATGGGATATAATACCAGAACAGCACCCAGACTCCCATGTTTAATGTTTCACTGAGCTAAATGTGATGTCTGGCATTTTATACATCTTGGAAAATATACTTTGCTTCTAATTGGATGGCACTAAAGCAGATATAGGAACAAAGAATAGTTGAAGTCGGAAGGGACTTCTGGAGGTCAGGAGATACTTGGTTCCACTCTCTGTTTGCTTTCTTTTTATCTATTAGTTTGGCCAGTAACAGCTTGTTCATCCATGCAGGCCTCCTGTCATTTTTGTCTGTTTTTGTTTGATGGCATAGAACGCTCTTTAAGTTGGATGAGGAGATCCTTCAATATGAAACAGATTTCTTGGGCCCTCCTTCCCTCCAAGGCCTCATCTCCTGAGACTTTTTTGAGCATATCTCTGAAGATGCTGAAGTCTGTTCTCACAAAATGCATCGTGAACTTGCTTTTCACCCTCCTTTCTGCTCCCAGGTTCCTGAACTCCAGCCAAGGCTGCCTTTGACTTTCAGACTCATTGTTGGTGCTTAAGAGATGCACCAGAACTCAGTTTCTTGCTTGGAAAATTTTATCATCAGTGTAATCCAGGAACCTCCTGGATTGCTTATACCTGCTGTCTTGTGCCTCCAGGAGATAACTTCTCAATTTATATTTTCTCTAAATTAGGACTATCAGACTGTCAATTTTTGAGAGTATTTCCCCGCTAAGTAAAATCTTTCTGTGAGAGAGCTGTCAGAATGGGAATCATGGTCCTTGCAGAAGTTTTTTTTTGTCTCAGTTTTGTAAAAGCAGTACACTGACAGTTTGGGAAAGGGCACAGCAAAGCCAACCTCAATTAACAGGTACAAAAAGTAGTCTAATCTAGTTAACACAGGAGGGATGCTATTTTTGGTCATTTCAGTAAACAAGGTAATTTTGCCATTGTCCAAAGAACTGCAGATGATTTTCTATTTGTGCAGATAAACCAAACAATTGGAAAGTTCAAGGTGAATTCCCAACACTTTTTTTCTTTTGAGACATCTAAAAGAAAAAATGAATGCCTCTAATTATGTCCAGAGAAGAGCAAAAGCAATTAAATATAACTCAGCACTGAAGTTATGTCAAACTCACAAATAGCCCTGCTAGAAGTAAGCAGGGACCCCTAGGCAAGCCCAGGTTAAATCAGAGTGATTCAGACTCAGAAAAATTGTCACCTCTACTGCAACTCCCTAGTGGTTCAAAAAATTAATTAGGGAGGGGAAAGAAGAGTAATGATTTTCAGAAAGTAGGTGTTTCTCAGCAGTCCTGATTTCCAGCCTGTTGGACTTGCATGTAGAAAAACAAGGCAGTCAGTCAAGTACTGTTATGTAAGTGCAGCTCTTAGCCAGCACTCCATATACAGTATAAATTCTGCAGGCAGAGTTTTTTAAGCACTTGGAAACTGCGGAAGATGGATATGGACTCTTTCTAAACCCATATACCTTTGGAAACAGAAATAAAAAGAGGTATCAGTGTAAGTAACATTAAGAGGTGAGAGGCAAAGTTTATAGGGAGAGGTAATATCTTTTATTAGAATAACTGATAGTGTCAGAAAAAACAATCTTTCCAGAACAAAAGCCCCTTAAAGCTTGTCTGTTTCTTTTCACTTCCATTAGTTTGTTTCAGAAGAGACGTTACTTCTTCCTACAAGTCCCATCTCTCTTCTAAGCTCAGGCAATCACTTAAGAGAGGGTTTTTCACTTTGTTTAAATGTTTCTGAATACTCAAAGCTGTTTCCTGCTTGGTGAATAAGTGTTTACACCTCGAGAAGTTGGTACACGGAGGGTTGTCATTTGAATAGGGCTGAGATCTGCCCTTTAAAGGGCAATGAGGAAAAAAAAATATGAAAATGAATTTTTAAAAATTCATTTTTTTAAACACTGGTTTTTCTGCCTCCTGGCAAACAATGATTTCCACACAGGTTTACTCATCTTTGTAATCTTTGGATTGTTAAGGTTAGAAAAGACCTTTAAGATCACCAAGTCCAACCCTTGATGCAGCTCTGCCTAGCCCACCATTAAACCATGACCAAGTGCCATATCTACATGTTTTAGAAAGGTCTTCAGGGATGATGATGCTGCCTCTTCACTGGGCAGCCTGTGCCAGGGCTTGGCAACCCTTGTGGTAAAGAAATTTGTCCTAATATTAAATTTAAACCTTTCCTGGTATGTAGGAATCCAGGGCTTCCTCTGGCTGCCCTGGAAGGTCTGAGACCCTGGCAGGGGGTCAGGAACCCCCCTGGACAGAGCCCCCAGAGACACTGTCTGTGATCTCTGCCCATGGAAAAGAGTTTTCAATCTTACAGGATGAATTACCAGCTCTCAGTGTTTGATATAAGTAATAATTAAGTGTGGCACGGGTGCAAAAGTAAAATTTTAGGATTCTAGATAAGGGGTCCAAAGGGGACAAGATGGAGGAAATTGGGTGTGCCTTGTCCTTTTTCTCCTCCTTCATGCCCTCCATGTTTCACTGTGGTGTTGGCATTTTTCTGTTGGTTCAGGCTGGGGACACACTGTCCAACGTAGGTGACAGATATTGGCACGTTATGGTAAATCCAGCCCAGGGAGTTTCTGGTATTTAATGCTTGTAACATCCCACTGAGGGCAGAGCCCCACACGCTGCCCTGCAGGACAGAGCTGGGCAGGGCAGCAGAACATGTTAGAGATAAACAGAATAAACAACCTGGAAACCAGCACAGACCAATTATGGCTTCTGCTTTGGCAGCGGGGCTGACAGACAGAGACTTTCTACAATCTCAGAATCATCAACACCACAGATTCTGACATTGATATGGCTTGAGGGCATTTCTCCTTGCACCATGGCTTGCTGCTTGAGTGCAGAGCTCAGTCCCCACCTGCCTGCATCCCCATTCAGGGAGTTCTGGAGGGCAACAAGAGCCTGAACCACCTTTTCCAGGCTGAGCCCCAGAGCTTCCTCAGCTGCTCCTCTTCAGACTTGTTCTCCAGCCCCTTCCCCCGCTCCATTGCCCTTCTCTGGACTTCTCCAGCCCCTCAATATCTCATAGTGAGGGGCCAGAACTGAATGTGGGATTTGAGGTGTGGCTCCTCAACACTGAGGACAGGAACCCAGGCACTGCCCTGGTCCTGCTGGCCACATTTTATTTGATACAAGGCAGGTACAGGAAGGTGCTGCTCCTCATGATGGAAGGCCCAACAAACTAATGCTGAATATCTTCCACCCAGTGAAACTCAAAGCATTTTGTAGAGATGAATTAATCAAATTCTGATGCCTGTTGCAGGTTTACACAAGTGTTTTGCACCATGGTAACAGAAGTGTTGAAACCCATATTTCAGAGAATGTTATGCAAGAGTAACAGAGGACACAAAGAGCATATTCTCCTACTAATATGGATGGATCCATTTTCCTAAGTTGTGAGGAACAGAAAATCAAGTATCTCATAAGAAAAGGTAAATTTTAATGTTAGTATTTTACAAGAACTTATTTTAGTTAACCTTTTAACTGATTGTAATGTTTCTTAAGGTTGGGGTACAGTATCAAGGCAGGCTGAAAAGCTACCAGTTGATGGTCACTGTGGTTGGCACATATTTGCCTTTTCATATTAATCTAGATGTCCACATCTGAGCTATCATCATGGCCTCTCTCCAGACCTAATGGTGACGAACAGGTATTTTTAGGCTGCAGATAAAATGAATCAATTTTAAAGATTCATTTTTGGAGGAGTTAAACTGTGTCTGAGGAGCGTATTTTTCTTTGTATTCTATAAGGGTGGCAAAGAGTGGGGATGAACAGCTGAGATGCTTTCTATACACTGTAGATGCCTGCACTGATCAGATGAAACCCATATTCTACTGCCAAGCTACATTAGCCCATCAAGGAATGATTTCTTCTTTAGAGCTCGATCCCTTTTCATCTGCTCTGTCTGTGGTATTCAAATGTTTTATGCACACTATGTCATCCCTCTGAAAACCTCATGAATGTTATCTTTTATTTATACCTTCAGAATTGCTGTTGATTATATTATGGCAATGTCTTAAAGGCTTAAACAAGATCAGGACCATCTCTGCTTGTCACTGTCCAAGCAGAGTGACTGCATGAAAGGCAGGCACCCAGTATTTCTGAGCTTGAGATACGTCCCCATTTCACACTCTGTCAAAATCCAAATTTGAATGGAAACTCCTCCCCACAGCTGCTTCCCTGGGTTGTGTAGGAAGGAGAGGTTGTTGCACAGCATGGCCTGGCCAGGACCCCAAGGTATGAGACTGCAGATAACAACCTTGGTCTGCCACAACACAGTTGTGCACAGCAGCTCTAATATGGTGGGAATGAGACTCTGCCCAAGAGGGAAAATGAGCTAAAAAATTGGATTATGTCATTCTGGTGCTTATGAATAGGAAGAGATGAGATACAGAGAGAGTGATCACCCCACAAAGTTGTTAGAAGTGTCTAAAACAGAAGTCATCTTTTAACCTGCAAGACACTCTTCTTGGATCATACTCACATTTTATTGTTTAGTCTTTAACACCTTGCCCACAACCACAGAGCAGCTGCAAGACAAAACTATAACCCAGGAATTATGACACAGAGTTTTAGCTGAAATTCGAGTTATAAAATCTGCAAACCTGTGGGAAAAGTATCTGAAACATATTGAATGCATTCAATTCCTGCATTTGCTTTGAGAACTCTAAATGGGAAGGAAATAATCCAGTGAGTTTCTTTAAAAAATAGTGAGAAAAGCCTATTCCTTTAATACGTGTTCAGAACTGTTGCATGATGTATAGTGCACAGACATGAATGACTCTTGATATTTGATTGTTTTATTACTTCCATCTGAGCTAACCTTCATTACTTGGATTTTACAAATTTAAGGACTTGCCAGTATGCTTGCCAGTTAAATAAAGGGCACATCTAAGGTCTCTGAACATCTGGTCCAAATACTTAATCATCTTGTTGCATGAAGGCTGGTATTTTTATCTCGTACCCTGATAGGGTCTGCATAATTTTTTTTTCGCAAATTGGTATTTAAACCTCAAAACCTTTAGCTAACTACATCTGTCATTGATATTTTATTGTTTAATTTCTTTTTATAGAGCCAAATTACATCTCACCCACATACAGCTTGCACTTTACATGTCTAATTTGTCGACATGTTCTATAATGATAATTTCATTGATTTAGAAAGTGACATTATGAGCAACATATGTTCAGTTTAGCAGTAAACCTTGTTAAAGCAATAATGTTCCATTCTTTCCCCCACTCTCCCCAAATTCAAATATAACCCACATTAGGAGGCAGCTTAGTCATTTAACTGCTTTGATTCTTGTAAATATAGAAACCTGCTAGCTGTTTAGCTTTACAATTTGGCTGCATATATTTCCTACTTTGGGCTGCTAGGAAAGGACAGTGCAGAGATTAATTGTGCTGCAGTACTTGGTCTAAAAGCACGATATGTGTTCATTTCCCCTGGAAAAGACACTTGGAAGGCAAAATTGCTCCCTTGTTAAAAAACAAAACCACAACCAAAAAACCCAAAATCAACCAGGACATACACATAAAAAGGATATAATTGAGGAATATCAATTCATAGACAATAAAGATGTCCTATTACTTTCTCCCAATTATCCTTAATATAATCATCAGGAAACAGACCTATTTTCAAATTATCTGTGAAACAGCTAAGTAATAAAAGGAATTATTTTTATAGACTCTAGAGCTAGTTGAATGCTTTGCCATCTATACTGGTATAGGGTCTTTCCCCAAAGTGTTTAAAACCTTTTTAAACATTTTGATCTGTTAAAACAGAGTTTAGTGAATTTGGGATTAGCCTGAAACTTCACACTGGAATCACAGCTTAGTTTTTGCAAAGACATTTTACAAATACTTTGCAAATCACTACAAAACCTACTGAAGTCTATAATGCAACTAGCCATAAAAAGCACAGATATCTTCTGAGGAGTAGAAAGGGAATAATAAAACACAGGAAGTCATGTCTTGTTTCAATTTTGAAAAGGGAATTCACATTAAAAATAGCCAGAGAAAACAATTATTGCAGTGTAGTGGCCCAAGAAGAGGCCTGAGTCAGGAGATCTGTCAACAGAGATGTTATCTCCATGTTGTGAACACCCTTGACTTCAGCAGATCACTTTTACCCAGGGGTCAAGTGTCAAGAACAGATGACAAGAGCCTTTTTCCTCTCTTGCCTGTCCCACTCTCTCTGTCTCAGGTACAAAAAAAAAAAGTCACAACAAAAAAATGTCTCTGTTCATTTTCTATACACAAATTCCCTTCAAGGGATTTTGTAAGGATCAATTTCAGAATATACTTTAGAGGTGAAAATCTCTTTACTTATTTATGAAAGCTTTTGCTGTGTGACTGTATTTTTCACTCTAAGTGGGTTGTTATTAAGTGAAAAAGGCATGACTATGCTTCATTCACCATCTGGACTAACATTGTAAGTTCTCTTCTAAGACTTTCAAATCTTTTTACAACACATTTGAATGGATTAATAACACATGTACTGGGGGGAATATTTCTCTAGATGTGGTTTTTGAAACTTTATTCTTGCTCCTGAATTTTCAAATACATGAGATCATTGCACCTTGAAGTTTCTTTTTTCCCCTCCTTTTCCATTCACTGTCTTTCTGTTTTTTCGCCTTTTTGCTCCTCTCTCTCTCCCCCCTCCCATTAAATATAAGGTTTCTAAAGAAATGTGTTATTTGTTTTCCCTCTAAGGAAGGAATGCTAACTGATATATATGCAATACATATTTCTATCAAGAGCAATCTACAAATTCTAGAATAAATCACATGTTTCTTTTCACAATTTCTCTGAAAAGAAGAATTTTGTCAGAAGATTTTTGTCTGAATGAAGTAATAAAACCTTTCTCTACAATAAAAAGAAATTAGTTTCATTATTTTAGTATTAGGGTAGAAAAGGCGTTTTTACTTTATGGTGCTTAAAACAAAGCAAAAATCTCAGAGGAGATAAGGCAGCCAGCGATTTTCACACTGAATATGTCAGGTTGCTAACTTGCATGGAGATGGATGAACAGCCTTGCCCTTCATAAATTAATCTCAAATTAGTTGTCACATGCTAGCAACTTTGGGTAAAGCATCTCTTTTTCCTGCATAAAAGTGATGCCTTTGAGAGCAGAATATTTTCCTCTCAGTTTACTTAATTCAGGAAAAAAGAATAAAGTGACTTATTTGAAAGAAAAAACTGTTTCCATCTCTCTGCATTCCTATGTGTTTTAAATATTAGTCCCCAATAAGCAGGGTTAAGTCTTGCCCTGAGGCACAGCATGCTACAGGATTAGCAGCATGTTTACATCTGAAACGCTTGTAACTTTTCAGATACATTGTTCTTTTTTATCACTGCTCTTGGCATTTTTCTCACACCCTATCACTCAAGACGTTGAAGTCACATTGGCTTCCTTACGTTTGCATTTATATACTCCCACTAACATAGAAGCAATAAAGTGCTATAATATAAATGTATACCTGGTTAAAAACTTATGATTTAATTAACAAGATTTATCTGAAGAGTCAAAGTTAAACACAAGAAAATCAAATACTTATTTGTTATCATATATGATGATGGATATTACAGAGTGATGAAGCTGTGATTTCATAGATGCATGGAATAACCTGGGTTGGAAATGACTCACAAGGATCATCAGTCCAACTCCTGTCCCAGCACAGGACAGCCCCAAGGGTCACACTCTGTGCCTCTGAGTGTTCGAATGTTTCTTGAGCTCTGTCATTCTCAGTCTGTGACCACTGCCCTGGGGAGCTATTCCAGTGCCCAGACACCCTCTGGGTGAAAATAATAATATCCCAATTTTCCTAATATCCAGCCTAAACCTCCTCTGACAGAATTTCAGGCCATTCCCTCGGGTCATTTCCCTGGTCAACATGGAGCAGAGATCAGTGCCTGTCCTTCCTCTTTCCCCCAGGAAGAAGTTGTACCTGCACTGAGGTCTATCCACAATCCCCTTTTCTCCAGGCTGAACAAACCAAGGGGCCCCATCTCCTCCTCCTGTGTCTTCTCCTGAAGGTGTCTTCACCACCTTCATGGCCTTCCTTTGGACACTTTTTGGTAGCCTTATATCCCACTTATATTGGTTTGATGGAGAGAAATCTACAGTGATGCAGAAAAGCAAACTTATTAAATCAGAGTGGGCAAATTGGTTCAGTTTTTAAATTTTTTAATCCTATACTGTACCTTTTAACAATGCTTTGGGATCTGTGGGCAGGACTCTCTTTAACCAGAGCTCTGCAAGTCTCCCATGTAATCTCACATGCTGGCTCATATTTCTTGTTTAAGGCAAATGAAAAATCCTCTTCTCTGGTTTCAGCTTGAAGATCAAAAAAACTGTGAAAGCATGTTATTTTAAGAGCATGTCATTTTTTGAAGGCATTGTGTCAAGCACTGTAATCCATCTGGGGTGCACAAAACCCTCCTGGAAAATCCCAGGTTTGTACAGCAGACCAAACACTGAAGTGGGAGACAGATTAACACTGGCTGTAACAAAGCCTTTCACCCTGCGACAGCCGATTAAAGCCTTGGCTTGATAATGAACAGGATACATTTCCACCTGAAACCTGTCAATGGGTTCTGTGTGAAATGAGTTGAATGCACTCAACAGGAGTTTTAGCAGACAGTTTGTCCTATTTCAAAAATGTCACAATCTAAAGAGAAAAGCAAATGGATCTAAATTCTCAGTTGTTTTCCAGGGAAAGGTGTGATCTGGTAGTTCAGACTTGAAAAAAACAGTTTGAGACAACGGCTCAGCACCCAGCTCTAAATGTATGTGGGCACTTTGTGAATTATCAGGAACTTTTTGCAGCCATAAGGATCTGGAGACATAAATGAGACAAGGCATATGGAGAGTGCAATCTTTGTTTGGGTCAGTTGGTGTATTTCTGCTTACCTTTGGCTTCAGCAGCTCTCTGGAGTAACCTTACCATTGTAAATACAGTCTTGTAAATCTACTTGTAAATTTTCTCACAGATTTATGTTTTATCAAGCATAAAGGCAGCTTTATACATAAATGTTCACATTCAAATAAAACAGCTGAAAGCTTCCTGTCTCTACAATTTTTTTTTTTGTTTTTTTTTTTTTTTTTTGTTTGTTGTTTTTTTTTTTTTTTTTTTTTGTTTGTTTTTGTTTTTGTTTTTGTTGATGGGGTGTGTCACTGAATACTCAACTTTTTCCAGAATATTATGGTCACTGCTTCTCTTATCCTCAGGAGATAAAAGCACTTCTTCTTCAAGTGGTAGATTTCAAACTCACAAACTGCATTGTCAGTCAGTGGAAACTCTTTTAAAGAGTTTAAAACTCTTCCATGAAATACAGGAAAAATATTTAACTGGCTTGCCCTTTATTTGCTGAAGTTGTCTAATAACAACAAAATATCTAGTCATTCCCTTTTGAAGAATATGGCTCCAGCTCCTCCATTACAGATCTTCAAAGTGCTCATATGATGGAGTGCTGGAGGGGGCTCTTGGGAGCCCCATCTTAAGAAATCCTCCTCCACCTCAAGAGTAGGTGTGAATTTTTCTGTCTCTGATGGAGTCCACCCCCTCTTTGTCTGCAGCTAACTCTTTGCCAGAGAAGATTTATCCTTGGGGTTTTGAAAAATGTTTCTGAAAAGTAACTTGTTTTTGCCTTTGGAATAGC
Organism: Lonchura striata; assembly: GCF_050655825.1. NCBI lineage: Eukaryota > Metazoa > Chordata > Aves > Passeriformes > Estrildidae > Lonchura > Lonchura striata. The sequence continues at coordinate 71,116,390 of NC_140741.1, forward strand.
CACACCACAAAGAAGGATTTTGCTTCCTACCTTGTTTCAAAGAGCATAAGTTATTTAAGCAACATGTTTAACTGATAGGCAAAATAGTCATAGTTGAAGTGCATGGATTTCATCTGTTTGGCAAGAGGTGTATTTGAATCATGGCAATATCTTATTTGTGAGGCATTCCGTGTGTGCCTGTGTGCATGTCTGCGTAGAAGACCTTTAAAAGACTTGGCAGGATACTGGGCATAAATCTACACTACCTTGCACTGTCCAAAAGTTTTCTGTGATAGAACTGTAGTTCTAGTTCAAAGAGTTGTTCAGGAACTTTGCCAATTTTTCATATGTTATATAATGAAAATACTAAAGGCTAATATCTGTACACATAACTTACATCCAAAGGTCTTGTGGCATATAGGTTACACTGTCAGCAAAATGTGTATTGGTCAGGATTTTTTGAAGTGACTCAACATCCATGGAATATTTCAGACAAAGTATGTTTCTATTAAGAAGGTTACTAAACAAATAGAACTTTTCCTTGAGGATTTTAGCCAATTTTTTGAGCAGTGGTTAGCTCCAATCATCCAATCTGAATGCTTTTAACTGAAAATTTGCAGTCAGATCAACTTGAAATTTGATTTACCAAGTCTTTTCAGTGTTCATTTGAGAACAGATCCCATTTAGATAAGAGACTGCTAAGCAAAAATGAAGTAATTGAAGAAATGTGTAGATGTATGAGTATTTGCTGTTATTACTTTCAGTCCTTACCACCCCTGTGAAGAAGCACAATATCAGATGAGGATGTCTGTGTCCTTCTCTTGCAGGACTGAGTCTACCATCCTCATGTGGAATTTTTCCATAGATCACTTAAATTAACAAATGGAATTTCAACACACAGCTGATGTTTCAGCATCATAACTGAGTGCAGTGCCTGCAGTTAGGGGCATGTAGTGAGTTGCAAGCTCTTACAAAGGAGCTTTTATTTTAAAATCCATAAGGATCATTTGATACAAAGCGTCTGTTTGCTTTTCAGCGGTGCATAACTGCAAAAAGGGACCTAAAATGGTTTTTCACTTGTCAAATCCTTTGGTCTCTTCATCCTCTTATCTCTTCATCCTCTTGCGTCATTTGAAGCAGTTTTTCAGCTGCTCTAACCTGTCTTTTCCTGCAACAGGACCCTGGTGGTACCAGAAAACTTCCATGAATTTGTCAACACATCCAGTTTCCGTGTAATCCTTTGTCTTCCTAAAATGGCACAGCTAATTTTTCAGCCATCAAAAAGCCCTGAATGACAAGCAGATTATCTAATATGTGTGCTTAAAAGGAGAAGAAAAAAAATCTTTATGAGGTATGGGTTTAGTTTCAAAACTTTGACACAAAAGCGCTGGTCAAAGCCTAGAAATAGCAGCTCTGAGATATATTTATCTATCATCTATCTATCTATCTATCTATCTATCTATCTATCTATCATCTATCTACACACATATATTTTTGTTTTAAGCAGTTACTGAGTATTTCATGGTTGTGTATATAGAATAGTTTCAACTTCCCAGTTATTTTGCTTTCAATTAATACAGATACATTATATCAGCAAACAAACACATAATTAATATTTTAATATTTTTCTACATTTGAGGCTGGCCTAGGCCTGCCTCAGTCCTTCTGAATGGAAGTTTTATTTTACATCCTTATCAAGTGAAATATGTCGGTTTTCAGATGATGTGGGTTATTTTCTCCTTTTTCTCTCTGAGAAACTACAAAAGGCTTAAAATTCAGATACTGCAGGGTGCTCTTAAAGATTAATGTCCAATTATTCCACTGGAAGTGTCCAAGGCCAGGTTGGACAGGGCTTGGAGCAACCTGGTACAGTGGAAAGTGTCCCTGCCCATGGCAGGAGGATTGGAAACAGATAAGGTTTAAGGTCTCTTTCAACAAAAAAACATTTTGTGATTCTGTGACTCTGTGAACTGTCCCATCTCCCACCAAGCATAATTGATTTGTTTATCTTCCATTAATTGGTGCATTATCTGCCCTTAAATACAGTTTCTAGGAAAAGAGTCCTTAGAGATGTCTCAATTCCATACCAAGCCATGAGAGAAATAGCACCTTTACCTCTTCCTCATGCAGTGAAAGGCTCTTTCACCCTGGAGCTTTGGAAGCATGACTGTAGAGCTTGATTTTCACAGCTAGAGAAGAAATAGTGTCGGAATCTGAGGTATTGATGATTCTGAGGTTGTAGAAAGTCTCTGTCTGTCAGCCCCGCTGCCAAAGCAGAAGCCATAATTGGTCGGTGCTGGTTTCCAGGTTGTTTATTCTGTTTATCTCTCACATGTTCTGCTGCCCTGCCCAGCTCTGTCCTGCAGGGCAGCGTGTGGGGCTCTGCCCTCAGTGGGATGTTACAAACATTAAATACCAGAAACTCCCTGGGCTGGATTTACAAGAACGTGCCAATATCTGTCACCTACGTTGGACAGTGTGTCCCCAGCCTGAACCAACAGAAAAATGCCAACACCACAGTGAGACATGGAGGGCATGAAGGAGGAGAAAAAGGACAAGGCACACCCAATTTCCTCCATCTTGTCCCCTTTGGACCCCTTATCTAGAATCCTAAAATTTTATTTTTGCACCCGTGCCACACTTAATTATTACTTATATCAAACACTCAGAGCTTGTAATTCATCCTGTAAGATTGGAAACTCTTTTCCATGGCCAGAGATCACAGTCAGTGTCTCTGGGGCCTCTGTCCAGGGGGGTTCCTGACCCCTGCCAGGGTCCCAGACCTTCCAGGGCAGCCAGAGGAAGCTCTGGATTCCCACAAAATAGCAATGAAGAAATCTGCTGTCTCTTATGGGAGGAAAACTTTGTCAGCAGATGAACCACAGTGAAAGGAGCTGCAGAAATCAATGCTCAGATGAAAAGGAAGTTGGCTGTGTCAGCCTCTGGGCTCACCACCATTGTCAGCCTACAGGACTTTGCTGATGTGCAGAGCAGAGCACAATGCCTGCAGGAGGGTGTGAACAGAAGTTACACCTGCAGGGCAAAATTATCCTGATTTTTCTGTCTTTCCAGCTGCACTCTTCCCCAGGAAGAGTGAGCAGCAGGCCCCCAACCCAGCACTGCAAAGGGGGAAGCTGCATATGAGTTGTGTAGGGGTTCCCCAAATTCATCCAACGCAAATGGGTTTCCCTTAATATGGCTGCAAAGACATCCCCCTGAAAGTTAGTAATATGGAGCCTTCAATTCCATGAAAATTGTTGTCAAATTTGGGAGAGGATGTTTTTGCGCAGAGAGCATCTCATAGAATCACAGAATCATGAAACAGTTTGTGTTAAAACTGACCTTAAAGATCATCCAGTTCCAACCCTCTGCTGTGGGCAGGGACACTTTCCATTATCCCAGGTTGCTCCAAAACTTGTCCAACTTGGCCTGGATCACTTCTAGGGATGGGGCAGCTACAGCTTCTCTGGGCAACCTGTACCAGGGCCTCACCACCCCCACAAAGAAAAATTTATTTCTAATATCTTGTTAAAATCTACTATATTTCCATTTAAAGCTCCTACCTACCCATTTCCTGAGCTCACCCTGCTGTCTCCTAGGCTGAATCCACATGGAAGAGCTAAAGAAGATGTAAAGACAGATTGTCCTGCTCTCATCAGCTTTTTCTTAGATGCTACCCAATGCTTTTTCATTCTGTGTTCCTCCTATTTGGTCTCCATTGAAACACTCAGTGAATTTGTGTTTTATGGACAAAAGTATCCATTTATTATATAAATTGAATTCCTGAATTTTAAAGTAAATTGAAATGATGTCTTAAAGATCAAGATGGATTTGTACTTGCAGGAGATGCTAAGAGACCTAGTGTTACATTTTTGTAATACTGAAATCCCTGTAGACATCAGGTCCTCCTGCTCAAAATATGGATATACTTATATTCCTCATACATATTGTATATATCTGCAGCCATCTAAATCCTTGGATGTCTCTTGAATTAAACAGCCATTTTGCATTATAATTCATGTACATTATACTTCTTATTTGCTGTGCAAATTAAACTCTCAAACCACTGTGAGGTTCATGCCTACCAGGATATCAATGTTTTCTATATGTCCCTGTGGAATGTGTTGAAAAATATTCCTCCATCTTCCAAATGAATAGGAAGAAGCACATCATAAATGATATATTTACTTGAATATGCATAAGACAGGAAGACACCATGGTGTGAATTTTATCTGTGGGTGCTGTACAACCCATAATGAAAATTGGTTACGGGCCTGCTGAAAATGGACACAGACTTAAAAGCGATTTTTTAGACCAATTTATTCATAAGTTGTAGACACTCTTTCATCAAAACTAGTCAGATACATTTTTTACATTCTTCCACCTTCAGTTCTTCCTCTAGTAATTCCTGCTGATTTTATGAAGGTCTTTCCAGAATTTCTCTGGTAGCCAGGGAGAGAAAGAACTTCTCCACACTGCAGTGTTTGCACAGCACACTTGCTGCAATCCGGTCTTGTTTATGTATTCAACATGAAGTTCATCACCCAAACAGTCTGAAATACAGTGACAAGACTATATGCAGATCACCCAGGATCCTGCAAATGCTTAGACATGGGGAAGCTTTGAAGATTCACTTTGATCAGCACTTTAATACTAATGCTCATTAAAAAAAATGCTCCTACCATCTGGATTAAGCAACTTCATGCATCAGAGGAGGGAGTGGTTTACAGCATTTACAGACTATGCTCTATGAAGCTAATGTAGATATTAAGAAGTATTTATGGATTTTATTTTCATAGATGGTAGATATTATTGAGTTATGACTTGGCAGGAACAAACTGATTTTGGCATTTTTATTTTCTGTACCGCAATTTACATTTGCAGAGTGCCTAAGGTCTGAGACTCAGACCTTAATATGTCAGGGAAAAATCAATGTGAAATGAACAGAGGCCATAAAAAGTAATGTATGAACAAGATAGATCATTAATGATATAAAATCCTGTCTAAGTGGCAAAAGGTAACTTCAAAGCAATGCAGAAACATATTTTGAAAGGGAATGTTTTGTATGTTTGACTACAATTTTTGGGAGTGATGTGCTTTTGATGAATTTCCTGACCATAATTTGATTATGTTCCCTCCTTCTCCATCCTCCAGCATGGATAAAGAAAGATTGGGCTTTTCATCCCAAACTAAATGGAGTTGTAAAACCCAAAGAGGGACAGCAGCCTGTTATGATATTTGCATCATCCAGTTACAAGCTTAGAGTGAAGAATTTATTTTCAGTGGGTTGAAACCTCATCAGTGCGCACTTCTGAATAATAGAGGATAAGAATAAATAAATAAAAAAAAATTCATTTCTCTTAAGATGTAAAGCAAAGAATGATTATCTGAATATTGTATTTGTGCTTACGTTTTTGTTTACGAGTTCCAAACCATGCAGTGTTGTTTAGGATGTGATTTGCCATATATATAGAAATGCTGAAGGCTGCAAATGGGAACAGTCCATCTCTTCCTCCCATTGCCTACCCAATCAGTGTGTTCCCATCACTCACTTGGTGAGCAAGGTCAGTGGGTGAATTTAAGAAAAAACTGAATTTGAAAATAGTTTGGTATTGAATCCCCACTCAATACAAACTTTAGTCAATGAAGAGTTAGGGAATTTACTAATGATGGGACAAGAGACAATGGTCTCAAGCTGCACCAGGAGAGCTTCGGGTTGGACGTCAGTAAAAAGTATTCACTGAAAGGGTTGCCCAACACTGGAAAGGGTTGCCTTGAGAAATGGTGGAGTCACCATCCCTGGAAGTATCCCAGAAGGAACTCGATATGGCATTTAGTGTTATGGTTTAGTAGATATGGGGGTGTTCAGTCAAAGGTTGGACTCAATCATCCTAGAGGTTTTTTCCAACCTAAGTGAATCTATGATTCTCTGATTTTATGAATGCATGGGGAAAGAGGAATGATCCTTTTGGTGACAAACCCAGCTTAGTTATTATATCAAGTTACAACAAAATTTATCAAGGGACAAATACCTCAACTGCGTCTTAGCTCTGCAGCAGGGCAGTTGTCTCTAAGATATAGAAATGAAGTCATAGGCAGTTTCCAGTGATGTGCATGAATGTAGGGGGAGGGACATAATTTCCATTACTGTTAATTTAAAACTATGAGTCAAAATAATTTGCAATTTTGTCTCTGCTGTTTGATGCATACTCTTAATACCTTGTTAAAAAAATGAAACTTGTCCTTCCCTCTCCTGTAACTCAACTGCGTAAACAAAACAGAAGGCAAAGAAATTTGTCTCATCATTTTAGCTGCTAAAATATTTGGTGTTTCTTTAGAGGTTGTTGCCTCAGCTTCCTCTGTAGTCAGCAGAGAGAGATAACTTCAGAAGAAAATAATTCCATGTGAATCAGACCTGTGTCCTAGTGAGGGATCAGCTGTCCCTGCAGAAAGCTCATTTACTCCCCATGGTAACTTCTAGATGGTTGAAGTTACAGTAAACGAATCCAAACTGAGTGACTGTACAGGCAAGTTAATGAAGGTGTGTAAGCACAAAGTTCTGACAAATGCTCAGAGGAATACTGAAAGATTAAAGAGGCAGGTTTAAAAAATACATTAATCCTTCAGTTACAGGAGTCTTAGGTGCTATTCATAGCAAAAGCTGTGAGAAATGTTAAGAAATGTTTTATAAAGTTGATGGTGCATTTTAACAAGCTGATATCATCTGCAGATCATCAGTGTTGACAAGGTTCCTAAAAAGTATTTCCAGCTCTGTTTTTTTTTTTTTTTGTACTGAACAATTTTATTTTTAAATGGCTATAAAAAGTTAGAAAACACCTTGTAAAGAATTAAACACCTGCTGGCTTTAGTAAGAAACTTCAACAAATTGGTAACTAAGGTAAAGGAAATTACACTAGAAATCAGGTACTTAAATTCTAATCAGGCTTCTTACAAACTACATGTTTTCTACATCTTTTTTTTCTGACAAATAGAAACACCATTATCCTTTGAGGGCTGATGCAGAACAGGAATTCTGCTATGCACTATATTTAAGCAAGGAAATATAATTATTTAGAGTTCATATAGACTTAGTGTACAAATAGCATTGATGTTATCTCACCTAGATTTTTTTAAAAATCCCAGTTTTTCATCTCAAGTAGCAAGGATTACTCATTTTAATAATCTCTAGATAGACTGATGAAAATAAGACTGGTTATCTTGCTGATATAGTAGATGCCAGGAAAAGAAACCATCATGATACAAAACATAGATTCTGAGCAAGTTTCATCAGTTTCAATGAAATCAGGGGATTGTCATGAAAAGCAAAGACTCAGGCTGAGAAAATGCTGTTCCTTGCTTAGAAATGTTCTGCCTTCCTTTACAAAGAAGCACAAAGGTTTTTTGGTATCTACTCTGATATGCTCATTTGTATGGAAAGTGATCAAAGGCATGACAATAAGTGAATCAAACACAGCAACTAACTAATGAACTGTGCCGGTCTAGGAGACAAAATATCCTTAGGGGGAAAAAAGTCAACATTTAATCATAAATTAATATATCATGTCGGTTGGATGTGGTGGTGATTCGCAGCAAAGCTCCTGACTCTCAGATTTCTCCTCTCATTTACCCTCAGTATCATCCCACCACCCGTGGCCACTCAGCCTCAGGAGTTATCTCCTCAGATCTTCCAGGATTAGTGGGATATGTGGGATGTACAGCTTGGAGGGTGTGTGCACAGCAGCCCTCTCTGTGAGACAAAGCACCAGAGTGGATGAATTCACTAGGCAGTCTGATAGTCTGTGTCAAGCCTGAGGTAATGTCTATGTTATCACAGGACAAGAGGCTGCTGAAAATGTCTTTAATAAGGAAGGGTAGCGGAAAGTTGGCGACATGTGGTCCTTAAAATCTGCATCGTTTGATATGGAATACTACGTCTTTATTAGATACAGGATCTTGGCTGATTTCCAAAGGGATAATTAAATTCCTACCACTGAGACAAAAGTCGCCTTCACTTCCCATCCTAAATGGTGTGGTTTAAGCAGCTCCCACAGTTTACTCTGAGTCAGCGGATGGAAAAAATTCCTTAAATATATAGTCCTTTCTGATGCATGGGTTCTGTGAAGATGCTTCACAGTTTCTCAATCCTGTCCAATTTTAAGGCATTTTTGCTTGTCACAGTGTCAAATAGGTATGAAAATCTTAGCTGCACATGCCCCTGGATCTACCTACACATAAACAACATGCAGATTGTTATAGGTGGTGCTTTGGCACTGTGGTTCTGCAACACAATAGCCACAAAAATGGTGACAGGTTTTGCTATGAATGTAGCACTTAGCAGGGCAAATGATTCAGAAAGAAAAGCTGTTAAAATCTGAGTAACCAAGGAATACATGGCAATTTTGCACCATTAAAGAAATGGCTTTCACTTTCTAAGGGAATGATGGGTTCTTCCAGACATATGTGGGTTAGTATAACTGTGGACTGAGGAAAATCTTGTCAAACTAGAAAAGCAGACTTATTTTTAAGTTTCGTTCTTCTCAGATTAGAAAAAGAAGCAGAAGTAATAAAAGGAGTACCTGAAGTGTTAGGACCTTCTGAGCAGAAGAATACAGGAACAGCAATGGACATATGTGGAAAGTGCCCTATTTACAAATTTAAATGGATGAATTGAGGAATAATGTTTGTGGAAGCACATGGGCCAACTCTGTTTCAAAGCTCAGAAAATTATTGTGCTGCTCCCTCTATGAACAGAGGGTAAGCCTTGCCCCAGGAAGGGTGGTTCCCATATAGCAACACTCAATGACTATTACAGAAGATATTTCTTCTTTGCTATGTCTATTTATTGCACTAAACACAAATCAACAGTGGTGACTCCATGTAGAATCACATGTGGAATCAGCAGAGAAGGAAGCTTCCATCAGGGGTTTTAGTGCTTTGGGCTTGGCAAGGCTTTTTTCTGGGCTTTTGCATAGATAGCAGCTCCTTGCTGACTGTCACCTCCTCATTATGCCTCATGACAAGCAGCAATCAGAAAAGTTTGTTCAAAGCTCACCCTACATCTGCACTGGGCTCCAACAAAGGGCAGTTCAGGGGGTGGGGCAGCATTCTTGTTGATATCTGTCCAAATACTCAGGCTGCCTCTGGCAGTCCCATCGCATCCCATCGGCTGCATTTTTCTACACCAAAAGGTCATTGATAATTACAGAGCAGGGCCCTGTAATTTTTCATTCAGGAATTAAGTAACAATAATTGCTAAATATCACTTGGGAGAAAAAGGGGGTAGATTGAGTACATAAAGGCCATGCTCAAGAAGCAGAACATATCTATCAAAGGAAATAATTCTCTGAAGTTATAATTGTAGACAGTGAAAACTTAAATGCTAGGTCTGACATGAATTGGTTTCCATGAGAAATGCAGAAGGAAGAAAACACCCATGAAATGTCCTATCTTTTCTAAAGACAACTTTTAGACCTGGGTTTTATAGAGAGCATTTTTAACAACACCCATATGAGTGTTTGAAGAGCTTGTGGCTTACTGTGGGTCAAAGGTAATTGAGCATCTGACACCATCTGAAATATCTATTTATAGACAATTTAAGGATCCTATTAGAATTACTAATTCCCAATATGTGCAATATCTTCATGATAGAGTCACATTTTCAGACTCAAGTTTCTCTGAAGTTTTCTGGGCTGCTTTTGCACACCACCTTTTTTCCCCTGAGACATTAAATTTTAGCTTGCTTGTGTCCAATTGAAATGGCATCTCAAACTTTGCTTTCTGTTTGTTGTCATTTTGATACTATTCTGTTTTTCTTGCTTGGTGCATTCCCTTGCATTCAGTGCAATTCCCTGCAATTTCATACCTCCTGCAGCCGTGCCTATCACCTCTCTCTTCACACTTCTGTCTTCTCTTCTACCCTGCATCTACCTTCTTCTGCCTTCCCACTTTCACCGCCATACAAAATTTAAAGCAAATCCACATAAATACCATCACCCAATTTTCCTCAAAATTCACCTTTAACATATTTATAAACAGCTTGTCACATGCTAACACAGCTAGTCAGCATGTTGACCAAAGAGTCTCATTATTTCTTCATATTTCTCCATCTAACTGTTGAGTTTTTATATTTGTAAAATGAACATTTTCTTGGGGGCATCAAGTGTCTTTTTGTTCTCTTTGTGATTTGTTTTGTTCAGCTAACAATCTGCTTTAAATGTTCCATTTGTTTCCATCTTCTGATGTCTTTTACCTTCAGGTTCACATAAAATACACCAGAAAAGCAAATTATTAGTTCTGGTTTAGGGCTGTCAGGGAGGACTCATCCATTTGTATCACTATCCACTCAAACAGGACACCCATGAGTAAAGAGTTGGATATAATGCATTGGAATCAGTCTAACTGGAATATCTGCTTATAAAATAGGAAACAGTCCACTGGGCCACTGAATCCAATCTGCTCATCACAGGTACCTACACCATATAATCCCTTTCAAAAACTATTTAATACCCCTTCTTAAAACCTACTAGATTCCCCATTTCCTTTATTATTCTTTCTGGAAGACTGTTTCAGAATCTTACCCACCAGAGGATTAGAAAATTTATCTAATTTCCAGCCTAAATTTATTCATGGGCAATTTATAACTATTTGTTCTTGGACCAACATTGTTCTTTAGTTTAAGCAGTTTTTCTCCCTGGTGTTTACCCACCTGATAAGTTTATAGAGAGCAATCACATCCTGTCTTTGTCTGTGTTTTGCAAGGCTAAACAAGCCAAACTCTCTTTGTGTCCTTCTGCAAGGAAATGCTCTCTCCAGTGCTCATCCTGACTGCTCATCCTGCTGGTGTCTGCCCATGGCTGAAAGCCCCTTCCTCACACAGGAGAGATCACAGCTGCATTCTCTTTTCCTACAGAGGCCTAAACTCTATGGCAAGTGGCAAAAATAGCAGAAATAATTCTCCTCACAGCCTTTTCCACACTTGTATCCAACCACTCCAACACCAGGATCCATCTATAACATTTTTCCAATCTCATAACTCTTTCACTATTTTACTCACTTTGTCTCTTTTTAGCTGACCTTCCTTACAGTTTCTATATGAATTCCAACAGAATAATGATTTTCCATCTATTACCAGAGGAAACAGTTTAGTAATTTTCAAATTCCTCCTAAGTGGACAGGTATCTTGCCACTGACAATACTATATTTGTGTAGTATTTCTTATTTTCCTTTTTCTTCAGAAGTTTTTTTGCTATTTTCTAGCAAATAGTTTCTCAACTATGACACCATTTCAAATTTATGGTTTTACAAAATCTATTTCTTAATTATAGAATTAACTATAACTATTTCCTATAGAATTAACTATAACTATTTTCTACATATATTGTACTTAACTGGCTTAACAGATTGCTCGTGTGTGATTGTACATGTTGCTACTATTGGAGTTGTGTGTTTGTAATTATAACAAAATGGCCTCTCAAGTGGGGTTTTGTTTCTCACCTTTTCCAGCTGCAACTTTTAATTTTGAGATCATAATTTTTATTAAGGAGAATTTCTTTGCTTCTGTATTCCATGCCTGGGATCCAAACAGATCCCAAGATCTTGGGCATTTTGTGCTAAGTAGGAGCTTTTATAAGGAGTTTTGTCAGATTTGTTTGTCAGTAGCTCAAAATAATTAATTCAAATACAGCATGTAATTTCAAACCTTTTCCCTTTTTAACCTTTGACAGTGTCAAAATTTGACAAATATTTCATCTGATTCACTCTTAGGAAGTATATCTGGCACAGTCAGAATGAAGGGAAGACCCACAGATGATTAAAAAGTGCAAAAATATATCTGCTTTTTATTTATTTTATGGCTCTACATTACTAAGTCAGTACAAGAGGGACCTAATTTCTCCACTAACCTTGTCTAATGAAGATTGAAATTTAATAAACATGTAAGAAAGCTGCATCACCATGAACTAAGAGACTTCAAAATATGACATTTAGTTCATTATTTATTAACCTATCCCCCAGGAACATGACAGAGGGAATGCAGACTATCCATATTAGAAGCTGTTTCATCTCTAAGAGATAATGGAGGCCCTATTTCCTTTGCACAAGATTTATATACTAAAGAGGAAATGGGATGCAAAATTTATACCACTCATGATTTCTTTTTTCCCATAGAAGGTAGAAAAATCATTCTCTTATAGTCTGCATGTGGTTAGGCTTTAAAAGTACATGTTTATGAAAATCAGAATTTCCTATCTAAGAAGAAATAAACAAATGTACATGTGGTAAAACAAAAGCAATAGAGAAATATTCCTTTAGACATTAAAATAATTCAAAAAATATACAGTTACAATAATAGAGACTAGACACCTAAATGTGCCAAACCAACTTTATTTAACAAAATTTAGAGAATAGCTGAGCTATAAACATCACCTGCAGCCAAACATAGAAATTACACTTCTGATGCAGTATGGCTTTCCCTTCAATGTACTTAGTTTTCATTTCCTGATTTAAAAATAATTTAAGACTCACTCTGATGAGAATCACAACTTACTGAGAGTAACCATAAAGCAGAATAACTTTTACTCATTCTGGAATATCTGAATTTCAGCAGTGTGACCAAGATCAGAGTCTGGCACACCCTATTAACTTCCATATCTGTAACACTTTTTCCCAAATTACTGACTCTGCCCTGCAAACTGAGCCCAAATGGCAACCTTTGTGCCTAATGGCAGCACCCACAAAAACTGCAGAGTTCCAGCAAAGAGGAGGAAACTTTTTCTTCACATGCATTAGCTGCAGAGAGCAGCTCACAGTGCTAACATTTTTGGAAGCAATTCTGTGCTAAGTTGTTGCTAAGTAGACCTGGCATCTCAAGCAAAATATGTCTTGCATCATTAAAATACAAGTTCTAAAACATGAATTTGAGCCATTAGAAATGAGTTCATGTATCCATGTGTGCTAGACTTCCTTCTTGTTACAGGGAGTGATCTACAAAATAAAAACTCATTCCACTAAACTGCTTTGATTCTAAGGTCCCTGAATGTACCTGGCTTACTTTTTCTCATTGTCAATGAAAATGAGACAGCAAATTAAAGGTACAATTGTAGGAAAAAGTTACAAAGGCAGGACACGAATTACTTTAATACCTTACCAACTGAGCCACTGGTACTTCACAATTCATGAACAAATTTCCTATTACTTCAGAGTCATGCTTTTATTGACTGGTATAAATACACCATTTGTATCTTTTTTCATCCTGCTGTGTTTCTATTTTATTGGAAGTGTCCTGTAACAGGTATAACATCAGCTCAGATTACCAAGAAATCTATAAAATAGCTTCCTGCTACTACCTTTGGTGCAGATTGAAAGAATACATTATGATCCCACTGAGTAAATGATAAAAGCTGTTATTCACAGGCAAACATGATTTATCCTCACCTGTTCAAGATTCTGAATGTACCCACTTTATTATTAAATTATGAAAACATTTCACTCACATTGATTAGGAACACAGATACATTATTAAAGAGAGGCTATTAGGAAGCATGTGTTTCAAATTTAAGTCCTGAGGTTTGTGACTCATGGCAGGACCACAAATATTTCATGCAAATGGGAGTGGACAGATACAGCTTCATAAATGTTCCATTGTGGCACCAGAAATACATGATAACATTTTTTTATTATTGATTATAAATTTGAAAATGACATTGCCTGGTTCAAATTAAGTTTTCACTCAGTGCAGCTTGTACATTAAATACAGGGAAAATTGTAAAAGAAAATTGGATTTTAAAAAATGATGATTTCTATTTCTTTAATAGAGAAGAGACCTTTTTTTTTTCTCTTCTCTGTACACTCTTGGGTTATAAGACATCCCTTTTGAGACATCTTTCTCTTATGATTAGTTGCAGAAATAATTTCTCTGTAAAGTTGCTGAGTATTTTTTCAACACATAGGATAATCAATTAGAACTATGAAAGGTATGAACATAAATGGTGTCTATTTATCTTAGTACAATATATGATGGTTAAAATTGTGCAAAGCATTTAATTTTAAACAAATCGCATTCTTAATAAAAGCAACAGGTCAAAACCTGAGAGGTTTGAAAACCTTACCATGGGTGCCTCTTAGTCAACACCAGACTTTGCATGTTTGTCCCTCTACTCACCAAACACAAAAGATACAATAATGCCATTGTGAAGACAACTGGACAAAGAATTTGGATTAAATCTGAGTGATATTATCTCAGAGAGGCTCAGAATTGAAAGGTTGATAGATAACGTCTGTAAGTGTGGGTGTGTGTATATGTGTGCACATTTACTTTTTATATTAAAAAAGGAAGCATATGGAAAAATATTATGCTGAATGCTGATGCCTATGTGCTGAATTATTTATGTCCTCCCTGTCTTCTTCTGGTTCCCTTCACACTAATGACTGGTTTAACGCTGATATACATCAATTTACAACATAACAATGTAGCTTTGGATTGCTTTCAAGTCCAGATTGCTTTAAAAAACAATAAGAATACATGGAGGCATAAGAGCTTTGCAACTAGCAGTGACAGGACTCATACCAGGCCTTGGACAAACTCTGCATTATTAGTTGTGAATTCTTTCTGGTTTTATTGAAGTTATCTTTTTAATATTGCATTAGTTTTGAAGGGTAAAATGTGAAAAATATTTTTTATACTTTCTTTTGCAGAAAAGCTGCTCAGAAGCTGCCTGTATTCAGCTTAACTCCTTGCCTCCTACCTGGTTCGTACCTAATATCATCAAAATATTTTGTATTCTTTCATCTAAATGTTATCGAAATCCTTGTTGGGCACTTAAAGTAGATAAAATGATGATTGCAATGCCCAGTGGTGAAACTTTACAAACACCCAAACTATCTCTGCCATTTTTACAATTACGTCATAAAGTCTACTGACCCTTTGCTTCTCTTTCTTTTTTTTTGATATAGAATCTTCTAAATCCATTTGATGAGAACCCTGGAAGTTATATCTTAACTGACTCTTCAGGAATGCAAGATAAAACCTTCTCTAGTTCAACCAATAAGAGTGAAATACTGCTCATCATTTAAGGGCTCATCTTTGTTATATAAAATCCTAACAAAGTTGATTTGTATCAGCTGGGATATATTATATTTACAATTATTTTATGAGCTGTAGTAACAATTTATTGTTCCTTTGGTACTGTACAAAGAGAACACTAAAAGTCACACATAATACTTGGAACTAGCCTTAATCTCTGAAAGTGGCTGGAAGTATAATCTTGCTCATTTCAATGATGATAGGGTAAAGTATATAGTTTATTGCTTTTAGGATCATTTAATTCATCTGGCTTTCAATAAAGAGGTCTTGCAAGGTGTCACAGCAAAGCCACAGAAGTTGTGCATTATTTCCAGATTGGTGATGCGAGTGCCACAGCAATCCTGCACAAGACTGCTTTGAAACAGGTGGTGTAGTGGATGCAAGTCATCTTTAGCAGAGTAACATTTTTACTCCATTTAACCTATTTTGTTCTCACTCAGAAAGATGGATGTCAGACTGTGAACCTGCCACTGAAAGGAAAAGAAAGCGCACAGGCTTGGACAAGGCACGGTGAGTTGTTCAATCCATTAAGCACATCCTACAGCTGAAGGCAAGGTGAAATATCCTTCCCCTTTTCCCCCTTCTGCTGCGTCCATTGTGGTTGTGTGATGCACATCTCACTTCATCACAGCCCATTCCCTGAGGACCAGGGCAAGAGTCATTAAGGTCACTCGAGTTTTTTTTTTTGTTCTGCATTGCAGGAGGACTGTGATGGAGGGCTGGTAAAGGCACAAGGTATCTGAATTATTTTATGTAAAGAAAGGTTAAGTGGAAGAGAAGACAGGTAACTGTCTCCTCAGAGTAATGAACTGGCAATTCACACCTAAGGTCGATACTAAGCAGGGTACAGAACTACAGTACTGCCATGTTGTCATTCAGATATTTTTATATGACAGGAAAATTACACTATTTAGGCTGGGGCAGTGCAGGAGAAAATCAAGCTATCATTACCAGTCTTGAGTTTTTTTATTACCCTTGGACTTGTGTGGGAGAGCAAAAATGCTCTTTCTGTGGGCTGAAAATTATTTACTGTGTGATCATTCTTTCATCATTATTTTCTCTTATGCTAGAGCAGTAGTTTAAACCGTGTAGTTTAAAAATCTAATACCTTCTTGGTAAGGAAAATTCTTGTCTCTGTTCTACCTAAAAAATTACATCAGGAGTGCAAATTTTCACATTCCATGGGGACAGCAATAAGGACTTCACTGACTTCAAAAGGAGCTTTTGGAGTCAAATATGCAGCCAGTGCAAGTCTGGCAGGACACACGTAATGAAACATGGTGGTTTATCCTAGCCAAGGATCTTGCCTTTCTCAAAAGTGAGGGTTATGTAGGGTTATGTAACTTGGTAAATCCACTTATGTTTATTGCCAATGAAAAAACCAAAGTATCTCTACAGAACTCTGTCTAAAGATCTGAACAGAAAAGGGTGGCTAAGGGCAGATTTGCATACTTGAAAGAGACAAATATCAGGATAAATGTAGAGTAAGTAGAAAAGATAGGTGGATCATCCCAGGGGTTAATATTGAGTCCAATGATGTGTAGCAGCTTAATTCATGGCCTGGTTAATGAAACAAAGTGAACACTTAAGAAATTTACAGGTGTTATAGAACCGGGAGGAGTGATGGATGCACCAGCTGGTTGTGGTGCCATTCAGAAAAACCTCAGCAGGCTGGAGAAATGGGACAACCTGGACCTCATGGTGACACCGAAGGGAAACACAGAGCCCTGCACACAGGGGGGAACAATCCCACACACCAACACATGCTGGGGTCCCAACAATTGGAAAGCAGCTTGGAAAAGGAGGACCTGTGGGTCCTATGGACCATCATGGTGACCATGAACCTCTGGAGCACTCATGTGACAAACCAGGGCATTGGTTTCCCCATTTGCAGTGGGCAGAACGTGTCCAGTGGGTCCAGGGAGGAGATCCTGACCCTCTGCTCAGCAGTGGGGACACCTCTGAGTGCTGTGCACATCTCTGTGCTTCCCAGAGCAAGACAGATATTGACATTGGAGGAAGTCCAGCAAAAGGCCATTGAGATGTTTAAGAAATTGGAGCTCCTCCTAAGCAGGGAGAGGCTGAGAGAGCTGGGGTTATCCAGACTGGAGAAAAGAAGACTCAGGTGACTGAACAAGAAGCCACAGACACATATTGAAGTACAGGAGATTCCATTTGAACTCTTTTACTGTGAATGACATGAAATTGGAACAGGTTTCCCAGAAAGGTTGTGGAGTCTCCACCTTTAGGGAGAGTCAAAAATATTTCTGGGCATAATCTTGGATCATCAACACTTACTGACTCTATTTAGAGCAGGGGATTTAATAGAATAGATTCATAGCATGATTTTGGATGGAAGGGACCTTGAAGGTTATTATTGTTCCAACCTCTCTGCCATGGGCAGAGACACCTTCCACTAGACCAGGTTGCTCAGAGCCCCATCCAGCCTGGAGTGGAACAATTCCAAGTAAACTAAAAGGTGTCCAAATCTCTTTCAACTTCAACTATCCAGTGATTCTGCAACACAAAATCTTTAATGTGAGGAAAATATGATGTAATTTTATCATCTCAGGTTTAATTCTTTCCTGCTAATGTTTTATTATCTCAAAGACATTTGCATTGTAGAATATCCAAAGTAGAATCTGCAAGAATCATTCCAGGTTTCGAAATACCATATGCTGAAATATGGCAACATTTCTCTTTAAAAGGAGGGAGAACACAGACGTGTACAAATCTACTGCTCCTATAGAAAACAACAATGGCAATTTTAAAGAATTTAATGAAGTTTAGAATGACAGTATCAGATAATGTATAATTAAAAACTGTAGAAAGCAGAATACTTGATACAAGCTTAATTTGTTAGAACATGTTTTGCAGCCATAGAAAATTTACTAGATGTATAGTCAAATTTGGTTGAAGTTAAATTAGGCATGCATCTTGATTCTTGGTTAAAATTTTCTGCTGCATCCTCCTAAGCGGGTCTAAGTAATAATAATAAAAAAGCTGGTACAAGCTGAAGCCTGCAGCTTATATCCCATTATAAATTGCACTTCAGATTTTCTAAACTAATTGTTAAATTTAGAACTAGCAATTAGCACTGCACAACATTTACCAACAGAATTAACTGTATCGCTTGCTATCAAGCTCAATTACATTTTCAAATGTCCCAGACTGCCAGCTTTGATGCATTCTAAGAAAATAAAACCTAGAAATGGGCCAATGGCAAATTGTTGTGACAAGTATCACAATAGGAAATGGCTTTTTTTTTCTGTTTCTGCTTTGGGCAAAAGTGCAGTCTTATGGGTTAAAAATGCAATCTTACCTGAACAGTGTGAAATTTTATCACAGGTTGGTGGAAATAAAATGCAAATAGTTACTTTATAAGAGTTCCACTGTTTAAGAATTGTATGTAGCAACTTGATAGTTTTGAGGAGTCCTTATTAGCAAGTACATGAACATTGCCAGGAGATGCTACCTGGTGTTGCTTTTTAGTGTGATAGGGTATGAATCTGAGAACTTCAAAAGATATTTTCAACAAACAGCCAAACCTACAGAGCAACTCACAGCTGGATTTCCTGCTGTGTCTGCTTAGTAGAGCCAACCCTTAGGAAGCTTTTGCTCTGAAACTGTATCAAGACTAAAATTCAAAGCTACTTACTCCTGATAAAGCATTCAGAGGCACAGAGTTGAACTAAATTCTCTTTCTTCCAAGGCAGGAGTGAAAGGCCTTAAAGTTGGAACCAGATGAGCCAGTCATACTTTGATGCAGTTATAGATGCTTGATTATCAGGTTCTCAATGGGAAAGTGCTCTCTACAGATGCTGCTGAGGTGTGGATCCCAATACTCATCACAGATATGACACCACCCTCACCTGCCAGGGCATGGTCAACCTGTCACCCACCAGGACTCCCAGGACCTTGTCTGCAGAGCTGCTCTCTTCCAAGTCAGCCCCCAACCTATCCTGGTACTTGGGGTTATTCCCCCACAGGCAAATGACCCTACACTTGCCCTTGTAGAACATCATTAGGTTTCTCTACGTCCAATTCTCCAACCTGGGACATTGACTGCCAATCCTTCAGGTGTATCAAGCCATTTTCCCTCATTTCATGTCACTTGCTGAGGGTGTTTTCTATCCCTTCATCCAGGTCATAGGTAAACAAGTGAAATAAGACTGGAAAAGAGAAGCTAAATAAGTGTTCATTCCTGGGGAATGCCACAGGCCTTCAGATGGATTCTGCTCTTCTGATCACAACCCTCTGAGCTCTGCAATTCAGCCTCACTGTCCACTCATCCAACCCTCATTTTCTGAGCTTACCTATGAGGATCTAATGACAGACATTGTCAAAATCTTGCTAAAGTTGAGGCAGACAGCATGCACTGCCCTCCATTGACTCACCCTGCCATGCAATCATAGAAGGCTGTCTGATGGGTCAATCATGATTTCCCCCTGGTGAATCCATGCTGACTACCCCTGATGACTTTGTTTTCTTCTACAGGCTTGGTGATGACCTCCAGAAGGACGTGTTCTAGCACCTTTCCAGGGATGGAGCTGACTGGCTGGTTGTTGATCTTCCTTGCCTATTCTGAAAATGGGAGTGGCATTGGCCTTCCTCCAGGCATCAGGCACTTCTGTTTGCCATGACATTCAGTGATGTTTTCAAGTGGCTTAGCAAAAACCTCTGCCAGCTCCTTCCACACCCATGGGTGCATCCCAGCAGGGCCATGGATTTTTGAGTGTTAAATCTGTCTAGCCAACCTCTGACCCAGCCCTTCATGACCAAGGGGAAATCTTCCTTTCTCCAAACTTCTTCCCCTATCTCTGAGGTCTGAGATTACCTAGGGATGACCTCATTTTCATTCTAAAGACTTTCAATGTAAAGGACCAACCTTGTCCCAGGACTTGTTTATGTTTTCTTTTCTTCTACCATCCTTCTTCTTCTCTTGGTCATGTTGGGATAGTCCCAATGCTTGTGCCTTTAAACCTGGCACTTTTCAATACCTCCATTTTCCTCAACTTCAGACCCCCGTGGGAAAAAGAAATCTCTACCTTCAAAGCTTTGATATTCTCTTCCAAATCTTCTGACTTAAAAAACCTATTCTCTCAAAATGAAAAGGAGCCATATGACCTTATGGATAACGTCTTTTCCCTTTCTCCTCACCTCTTTGCTCCTATACCTATGACCCCGGACTTTTCCAGGATATGAACTCTGGGAGCACACTTTCAAAAAGAGGGATGTGATGATGTGATGTAGTTTCCTAACTTTCAATCACTTAAAAGTACCCAAATATCATGTGTACACTCCAAAGCATAATAACCTTGTTCTGAGTCCCAGAAATACTGATGGAACCTCACATATGATGTGCCATTTTCATATTAAAGATATATTCAGAAGAAATGTTCTCTATAGTGTGTTTAAAATTTATTCCCATTTTTTTGGCCATTGTGAAACACAGGATATCTTTCCTGTAATAAAATAGTCAATGAATGATGCATGCAATGCAGTAAAAAACATATTTACTGCTATTCCAAGATGCATTGATTTACATGTGGCTCTGTTCAACCCTTTTTAATTTGACCAGATGAAAAAGCTCAGGATGACAACCTTTGGAATATCATGTGATCTATCTTCAGATGTCTCCTGTGTCAATATCTAAAACCTAACTAATTTCTCTAACCTGACTTAGTAGTTACAGGGGAAAAAGACATCATTAGAATGCAGTTCATATCTAGCAGTAAGTACATTACAGGATGTGAATCATGCCCTGAAAACAATTTTTTTAATGTAAAGTGAATTGAGGATAATTGTCCCAAGAAGCCTACAATTAGCCTGACAAATCCCTCCAAAAATTTTTAAAAGAATGAGCTTACCTAAGAGGACTGTGAGTTCAAAGACAAAAAGAGAAGGTCTGTCAAGTGCTGCATCTAGACAGCACTCACAATTATTTAGGGATCAAAATGCAAATGGGAAGTTGCAATTTTTGAAGGTTGTCAGAGGTCTACTTATGAGTTTTCCTGAAATCCTCAGTTACTGAAGGTAGAGGTTTAATCTCTTAGAACCATTACATAGATAAAGAATCTAAACAGCCTGTTTAAGAAAGTGGTTTTGGCCCAGGACTTTGGTATAAAACCTGAACTTAGATAGGCAGGACCTGCCTCTGGAAGCCCTTTTCTGTTGATTCTGTGAAGAATATTTTGGCATAATTTGACAATCGTCTTAAATTATATGTCTAATCTGTAGACCTGAATCCCACTCTTAATGCGTGTGGGGTGAACATGTGTTTTTTCTTGAGTAGAGGCTGATATTAATAGGCCTTTTCCACCAGGGAATGAAACCCACATTCATAGTCTTATTTTAATCTCTTGGAGTATGGACCATGCTTTGTCAAAGTCATGCTGTTAAGAAGGCACCTGTGTCTCCATAGTGCATATATATATATATATATATATATATATATATATATATATATATATATATAAAACTGCCTTTACATTGGGAATTATATATATTTTAAATTATTATTAGTAGTAGCATTAGAATTAGTATTAGTATTAGTATTCCTCCTGTACTCCTGTGTAATTTTCACCAGAAACCAGAATTTCAATAGAGAATTCTGCTATAAACATGGGTAAAACTCAATAAGGCTTGTAAAGCTACTTTCCTGCACTTCTACACAGTATACACCAGGAATTTCAGCCTATCATTGTCACAACCGGGCAGCAAATTGTATTTGAATATTGAGATTTTGTCAGAATACTTTTAAGACTTCAAAACTGCAGGCAGCAAAGAGTCTAGCACATCTGTAGGGAAGATGTGACGGTTAATTACACTCTGAGTATCTTATTTCTACCTCTGAATTTGTCAAGCTTCATCTCCATTGCCTGGATCTTGTTATATACTTTTCTGCTAAATTAAAGAGTCAATGAATATCAGAAATTCTTCCCTCTGCAAGTATTAGACTCTGATCAAGTCGGTTAACTTCCTCTTATTAAGTTAAATAGCTTGAGATTCTCTCACTTTAATTACTGTACAAGCTAAGACTTTGCACAAAAGTACCTGTTACAGCAATTCAAATCAATGAAAACCACAGAAAAAAAAAATGAACTTACATGCTACAAAAATAAAACAGAATAAGAATAAAAGAAATCTTTCCTGACCATCCATCTTCTTTTTTCTGAATAGAGGAAAGATAAAATGTGTGTCACACAAGAGAAATTACAATGGTGACAATAAGTGACATGGAGAAGTTTACTGTGTACCCAAACGAAGGAAAGGATAATAAAAACCTAAGGAAAAGAAAGTGAAAAACTAAGGATGTAAAGGTCAAAATCACAACACAGAAAAAAAATAATAGTGTTTTCTGTTCATGAATATTCTCCTCCAACTTATGACACAATTCTACATCAATGAGTAAAATTTCCTGAGAATTGTGTGTTTTGTAGAAGCAACACTACAAGGTACTAGTGTACAAAAAGGAAAAATGCAACACTGAGAGAAATTTTAATAAATGAGATATTTTTTCATTCTATCTAATAAATACATTTTAAAAAGCTGAAAATAGTGGGATGATTTAATGAAACTCAAGTTTGGTATGTGTTCAAGACCTGATGAATAGATAGATGAAACTTAGGTCAACAAACATAAAATCAGTGCACTAATTGTAGCAAAATGGAACATGTCTCTGAGTTATTCAAGCTAGAATAGATTAATAGATATGATTATGTAGCTACTGTTATCTTGGTACCATTAGTCATATTTTTTATAGCTTTGGTTGACAAAGCAGCAATATATTTTCATAAAATCCTAAAAATCAGTCCAAATAGTTTTTGTTTATAATCAGTCAAACCTTGCTATGGAATAAATATTTGAGTTTCATAAGTGCTTTTCTTTCAATTTGTGCCCATTATTGTTAGAATGGATAAAGAAGGAAAGTGCCTGGGTTACCAGGAGATACTGCAAATCAGAGACAAACAATTATGCCTGAAGAGAGCATCATGACAGGGTGACAACATTGGTGAATTTTAGTAGGGGAGATGGATATCAAGTGCTGGTTTTCCAATAGCTGCATCCAGAGTCCACAGAAATTAGTATGAAATTTTGAAAAATGCTGGTTTGGGGGTTTAGCTATTGGAAATTGCCAAACAAGCCCAAACATCTAGATTCATTTACTGTCTGACATCTCACAAACCAGAATTTACAACACAGTGAGTTAGGACAGAGCAAATGACTCAAAATCTCCCAAAATTCTGAGCCAGTTGAATTTTGGCACCCATGAGCAGCATAGCAGTCCTTGATGGAGTTTTTCAGTGGCTTTAGCGTGTGTTTGGAGCAACAGCAAAGCCCACATTTGAACCTGGATAACATTATGGTAATGAGGCTCGACGAGCATCTGGGCAGTGATTTGGCTCATGGAAAAGGAAGGTTGGTAGTGAGCAGCCTCAAATGGCTGACCTCGTTTTGACATGCACATTACAAGCCATCATTGGATTTCACTGTAACTAAGTGCCAGGGGCTTCCAACAAGCTGTTCTGAGGTTGTTCATTTGGAGTCCAAAATGAATAACTTTGATATGGCTCATTCCTGCAGTACCACATGTTTTCAAAGCACTAACATGATTTGTAGGAAATTTAAAACTGTGCAGAGTTGATTGCACAGACTGGACTTCCTCCACTCTGTCGAGTAGAGTGATTTGTCCAGAGAGAAGATGTTGGACCAGTTTGAAGGGAAGGTGCTCATGTTCAAAAGACAGGTTTACAGGGTTTCTTTGGTTCAGTCTCTGCCAGTATTTGATTTAAGGCTTTTCTACATCAAACACTGATGAGCAAAAATTGTAACATCTGGATTTAATAGTTAACTACATATTCAAGACTATGGATATATTCAATCCAACTCTGACACTCTTTGGTATTTTCCCTAAGTGGGTAGAGCAGCAATATTAACACATAATATGACACTTGAAACTGCTGTTGGAAAACAACAGGAATAATATAGATAATGCACCAAGAAGATATTTCTATATGTTTTGTGACTGGAACAAACACACAAGAGTGCTTTTATGTGCTTTTTACATAACTTCTGAAGAAGATTGGAAGATATCTGATGCACAATAAACCAGCTTTAAAAAGAGTCCATGTTCACCTCATTGCATTGGATTTAGGAATGCAAGGTAAATTATGTTCATTTTAAACTTCATAAAGCTGCTTCTTCATTTTGAGCTGGGATAGTAGAAGCTAATTCTAGGGGCTGCTGTAAGAAGGTGGCATAAATTCTTTTATTATATGAGTACATGACACTAGGCTTCCTAAATTGTACTAGATGTGAATATATGGGCAAATGAATCAAACTCAACGATCACATTTGGCTTCAGATTTAGACTTTAAATATTGAAAATATAGAAGTAATTCCATTAAATGTGTTCCCATCCCAGCCAAGGGAGAAGCATTTGGTTAAGTTAGTTCATCTTATGTGGGTACAATGACCTTTTATATACCCATAGTGGAATGAGAAATGTATACCTAAGAGTGGAATCTTCATCTCACATTGAATCCTAACCAAAGGTTTGCCATAAACCTGATTGCATCTTTAAGATTAGTGCTTCCACTGTACAAAGACAGGAATGATAATAATAGTAATAATAATAAGAGAAACAACAACGATTAAAATTCTTTTGCACACTTTTAAATTGGGGAACAGATTTGTCTACCACATAAAGATTATTTGTAGGCTGTTTTCAAAAAAGTTTAGCCCTGACACAGAGATAAGTTCAGTTTTTCTGTACAAAATACTGTCTGGACTATCATGTTTCTTTTGCAGCTATGCTAAACCTAAAGGATGCAGATATTAAATCTATCTTTGCTGCTAATTTGGTTTTCTACTTTGGGTCCACTCTTACTTCTACCATGTGTCCATGACCCCGAGTACAAAAGACCTGCAGTAATAAAAATTATTATTAATAACAGTAGGCAGAAGAGAGGTTAACGTCAAGAGATATTTTGGTCAGAAACTTTGCTGTGCTGGATTCAGCTTAAAAGAGAATAAATTTCCCATATAATAAGCTATATTAGCAACAACCAACAACAAAAAAATAAATCAAGTAAACATTCATAGATCATGGCTGAACTATGATAATGTAGAGTTGAGAAAATATGGTCTAGTCTGCTTAAAAATCTGGCCATGCTGCAGTGCA
Organism: Lonchura striata; assembly: GCF_050655825.1. NCBI lineage: Eukaryota > Metazoa > Chordata > Aves > Passeriformes > Estrildidae > Lonchura > Lonchura striata. The sequence goes on from NC_140741.1 coordinate 71,141,634, forward strand.
CTCACAAGTTTCTCACGCAGGAAATGATGGAAAGCTCCGCTGATCTCAAATAACTCAATTGTTTTTCTTTTCTAATCAAATATCTTCATAGTGAGGGACCAAAAATGCATCATTCAGCATGCAATGTGGTTGGGAAAGCATGAAATATGGCACTTCACTGTTAATGTAATATTAAAGATTAAAAATGTTTATTACCTGTTATTCTTCTCTTAATTGTTTTGTGTGGAGAAAAATAGAAGTTGCTGCTTTAATGCATAAAAACCCCACAATGTGCATTCATAGCAGAGAGAAAAGTGTTGGGGCTATGAAAATTATGTAAATGATGAATTCCAGTGAAAGAACTTTCAAACCCTTAGGGTCTTCAAACAGCATTAATTCAAGAAATTAGATACAAAATTTAACTTTTTCATGCTAATAATGATTTCATAAGGAAAAACTCGTTAGTAAAGGTGACAAATATGAAGTTCTATTCAACATTTAAATTCAGAAATCTTAGTATGCGCCCCTGGGATATATTTACTCAGCCAATGACTCTGATGTTATTAAGTAATTTATTTGAGAAAGTCTCCATTCATGAGTTTACATAAGAACAATATCAGGTTTACAAAGGCTCGTGTTGTCAGTTTAGCAAATACCTAATTCACAATGACTTTTGCTTAAGATTTTCATTAGGTTGTTCAATATTGTTTGATCGTTTAATGTCAGCTTCATAAGATCATAATTTTTTCCTATATGAAAAAAGGAAATTAAAAGGAGAAATGAATTAAAAAGTGTGAACTAAAATTTAAATCGGCTTTGCAACAAAAGAAAGGAGAACAGTGTCAGCACTTGTGATTGTACTAGGCTTGGGTATAAACTATCCACGCTTAGCAATCTAATGTTTTGCTGTGGTATATTTCTATGCCAGCAATACCAAAAATATATTGAAACATTGGAAATGTTGTGTTATGGTTCAGTTTTTGAGGACTGATCAGTCATGTGACAGTCTCAATTTCTGGCAGCATTAGGGGGTTCATTGATTGGATAGGAAACAAAAACCATGCTAAATATATCAATTTCTATGGCTATTCATGCTGTAATCTATGGCCTCCAGCCAGTATCGAGGAAATGAGCAAATGTAACTAAAAATGACAATTCCTGAAAATCAAGGTGCAGAGAGAAATAGCACAAGATCTGAAAATTAGGATGGTCAAAATAATCAACAGAATATTTGTCTTCCTACAGAAAATGCTGGTTCTTCAATACAGAACAATTTCCCAGGAAATGAGCTAATTTTACTAAGCTTCTAATGAAATAGAGACAAGCCTTGAAAGCTTCATTGCCTCTTGGCTAGATCATTCACCATCACTCCTCAGAGAGTTCCCTGGTCCCCAGGCCTTCTCACAGGGCAATGCTAGGGGAGCTTTGATACAATAAATGTTTGAAATCACTGCTGGTTTCTGTTACAATTCACTTTTTCTCCTCCTCAGAATGGTTTCTTGCTCTCCCATCACCCTGGTTCCACCATTCAGGTGTCTTTCCACCCTTGTCTCTCCAACTTATTCAGGCTAAAATGGCAACATATCAGCCTTGGTGTTCCCATGTGAGAGATGCAGTCTGTGCTACAAGACTTGTCTCTATCCCTTCATTGCACATCCTAAAACAGATGAATCTTAAAGCACAACCTGCCTGTGTGCTAAATCTTTTGCTCTGCAGCAGCACCAAACCCTGGCATGAAAGAAAATAATATCCAAATAGAAGCCCACATTAGAGCAATTACAAAATTTTGTCACATTTGACTGGGGCATGAAGTACCTGGATGATCTGACTGAGACATGAGAAGGCAAAAGTCTTTTTTGGCAATAGATCACATGAGAAATGAAAATAGGGTGTACAAATAAAACATGCAATGGCTGTCTGTAACCCACATTTACACATTTCTTTAATCTCTAACTTCTGTTCTTAAATGAATACATATCTAATGAGAGAGAGCAGTCAGGGCAAGTTAGATTTGGTCATATTTATTAACACGTGTGTCTTTCAGTTGTAACTGCATTTGTGTGTTCTCTGGCAGAATGGCTCTCTGACATTTTAAGGATTTCTGAAATGTAGAAGGGCTCTAATATATATGAAAATAATCTCCATTGGTAAATTGGATAGTCACAGGATAGGAGTGGGTACTCTAAGAGAAATCACAAGGCCGGTAATGATCTTGGAAAGGACTTTCTTGCAAGGTAGGAAGTCTCAGGAGGAAATCAAAGGTCCTTATTAGAAAACTGTGAATTGAGGAGATGAGAAATGATACAGAATTAGGCAAGGATTCATAAGTAAAGTAGGATGTTGAAACGATGAAGTTATTTTACTGGATCAGTACTAAGGTTCAATTTGTGTAAGGAAGAGAAGGCAGCTAGAGATGATTTCCATATACAGACAGGAGGAACAAGAGGGATTTGGCAGCATAATCTCTGAAAGAAAGTTAATAAGGGGAAGTATCTGGAAGCAAGTAAAAAAAAAATCAGTATAGGCTGGGTTTACAGGTTGGTTACCCTTCACCAAGAAATAATCATCATCCATGTGATTAGTGCTGAAAAATAAAAGCAGGAAGCAGGAAACACAGATGGAATGGGTTAATACTTTTGCAATAAGACCTATTCACACATTTAGGAGGATTGATTTTATTTCTCCAGAATCACAACTGAAGTTTTTATTGTTAAAGTATTAGGTAAATTGAAGTTTGCACACAAACAGAAGTAGAAGGACTGGTTTCATACAAGTTATAAGAGCAGGAGCACAGTTCAATCTGCATAATGTGGGATACCTACAGGAATTGCAGAAAGAGATAAAGACTCATGATTCCCTTCCTTTCTTCAAGGCTAAAGATTAATTGTTCATGGTACTGGTGGTTTTTGCTACCTTCCTACTTTAATAGGAAGTAGCCCGCTATCTTTAATAGTACACATTTAAAATGAAGTATTTTTCATGGCTCTTATACTTGAGTTGGATGCAATGCTAGTGAGGGAAGATGTTTTCTCATATTTGTAAATTATCTCATCCTTATACTATTCCAACAGGACTGTAAAAAGCTGCTCCTCAGACTCAAGGAGGTGGGATTGATCAAGTGCAGGAAATTGAGGAACAAGGCCTGACACACCTCTTTTGACAACAAACCCAATAAAAAGTACTACTTTAGCATAAGACTTGAAGCAGAATCAACCCCATCAAGTAATGACCTCTCAGTCTGAAACTCATTTGAAAACCCAAAGTAGAAGAAATAATATTTTTCAATTGGACAAAATTACCAAGTATTTCCCAGCAAAGTTAATCCCAAACATTGTCAGACCAGTTTCTCTTACTGGATCAATCAATTGATTGATCTGTCTATATTTATATCTATGTATGTATAAATAAATACACGCCTTCCTACAAAGGGTGCTCGGGTTTCCAGTAAAGAACACAGCATTTATTTGCAGAAATATGATGTAACCTGGGTGGTTAGAGCATGTTATTTAAGGAAACTAGCTATGATTTATAGCAGCAAATAAATAAGATAAAATGTGTTTAACATACCTCAGCATTAAGTATCTCATGCATTAATTGTCTCCAAAGTCTGTTCCATTTGTTATCTAACAAGGTATGCTCCATTATTATTTTTTATCCAGTTCATTGCTTCATTCTATCTGTTCTTTCAAAATTAGCTTGTCTAATCAGAAACTGCTTTGGCTGGTAGTTCATTTCACATAAAAAGGAGGAATTCTTGTTTACTGAGAAAGTAATTGGATTATAATTTTGAAAAGAAAGGAATATAGATTGTAATAAATTATTTTGTAAAAAATACATGGGAGTGAGAAAACTAGCAAGCCCAAGACAAATTAAAAACTCTAATGAATGAAAAGGCTAAAAATAGAACATGAAACTGGAAAGAATAATTCATCATTGTAACTTACCTACTCCTTGCTATTGTGTTGAAAAAAGCTGAGTATCTAAGGAAAGAAGAAAAAAATGCATTTATCAAATGATCAAGAAAATATTTATATTAGCTTTCACTTTTTTTCTCGCTCTTTAGCTCTTGTAAATGTAATTAAACTTTATTAGAGAAAGAAAAAGTAAAATTTAACCATGTTTGGGAGTATACAATTCCATTTCACTTTTTAATTAAATTCTGTTGATAAGTTTGCATGACCATAGGTAGACTATACTAAAGTTGCATATATGACTCTGTTACCTGCATCAGTATATATTTAAGTGAAAACAAGAAAATGCAGAAATTATATTCAAAACACTGGCCAATATACTGGGACTGTTTATAGAGCTGGGCCATCATGTATATTTTATTGCTTATCAACATTTCATTTAATATCAAACTGTAGGACTCTTTTATTTTTCTTGCTACGTAAAAATATTTTGTTGCTAATCCTACACTTTTTGTGCATGTATTTTAAATTTTTTTAACTTAAAAAAAGTAAAACAATGGGTATTAATGATATGAGACGTAATGAAAATGAACTACAAAAATTGTGTGAAGTAAAATAAAGCACACAAAAGAATGTGTGAAATTGTAGCAAATAAGATTTTAGAAGTTAGAATATATATTATATTATATTATATTATATTATATTATATTATATTATATTATGTTATAGTATATTATATTATAGTATATTATAGTATATTATAGTATATTATAGTATATTATAGTATAGTATATTATAGTATAGTATATTATAGTATAGTATATTATAGTATATTATAGTATTTAATTTTATAGTATAGTATAGTATAGTATATATTTTATAAATTTATTGATATGATATGATATGATATTATTACTATACTATACTATTACATACAGTAGATTGCTATAAAATTCTGGAGAAGTAGGAAAATTTTATATTCTCAGCTCTCACCTGTTCAGCTGATTAACACCTTGAGCTCTTTCTGTTTGTAGACCTAACAAATAATACAAAATTAAATTAAATACACTAAATTATGTGAACTAAATTGTTGTAGATTTACATTTATTTAGTCTGATTTTATTTATCTGAAAATCATTCAGGTTTTCCTTTTATTTGAATTGCATTTGTGATACCAGTTCAAGCTTTGATCTTAAATTACACTTTTGGGGCCTGAAGTAATAACAATTTTGGATTACAAGCATCCAGTTCTTATCTACATACCAAACAGGTTGTTTATAGTGCAGTTTGTTCAGTGAATATACTCAAATTTAGCACAGGGAGATTGATAAAGGTAATCAGCAAATACCATATTGGCTTAGAATAAAGATGAAAGCAAAATGCACCTGACTCAGTAAAGATAGGAGTTAAATGCCAGATTATCCACATAAGTGTGTCAGTAAGAGGAATTTCATGCATGACAGATGTTAGAATGGGCATTAAAATGGTCAGGACAAAAATCATTAAATTCCCCAATAATGCACATTGGGCTAAAGCAAATGTAGGATATCACAAGCAAATTCACACCAACTTCAAAAAGTTATTTACATGCTCCAGGTAAATAGGCTAATTTGTGAATGAGATAAAAACATCAGGCAGGTTATTAATACTCTCTTGAGATGTCTCCTCTATGTCTAGAAAGCAAAACCTTATCATGCTACCAACATCATGAAACTCAAAAGGTGTCATGGAATGACTGGATGAAATTTTATCTCTTTCAAAGAAAAATGTAGCTACAGAGGATGATAGCCATAACCCAGATCCTACACAGGCCTTGCCCATCAAAGCTACAAGAAAAGAAAATTAGTGATGCACTGAGAGGTAGGTGCTGTTACTTTTCCTATGATGACTGATGTGGAGCTTCATTGAAGAAAATGTTATTATAGAATCACAGAATGGTTTGGGGTGGAAAGGACTATTAAAACTCTTGTGCTCCTATTCCATTACAATGAACAGGGACGCCTTCAACTGGATCAGATTGCTCAGAGCCCAGTGAAACCTGGCCTTCAATGTTTCCAGGGATGGCATTATCCCACTTGAGAAAAGGTTTTGATACCTGAGCTAATGGCTGCTTAGGAGAATGTGAGGATTGAATAGCATTGGATATGAGCACCACAGAAAAATCACTGATGTTCAGTCAATATGAAATATCCAAAGCAGAGAATTTCCATTCATTAAACTAAATACAAAGTAGCCTTGTACTTGCTCTCCAGATTCAGATCATATGAGAAAGCAGTTTGACAGTGACATAGAGACTCAGGCTGCCCCAGTCATCAGCTTTAGGTTCTTGATTCAGGACAGGGAAAACATAATCCTACTTGAATATGCAGCCCATGAAAATCCTCAGCTAAACATTGGTGATAGGAAGTCACAAAATGCAGGCAAAGCAAACTGTGACAAGTGTCACAGATATTTGGAATTTTCCTGTTAAAGTGATCCAAACTGAGAATGCCAAAACCAAGGGTGACACTACCAAGGATTTTATTACTGAAAAAGTAATATTAACCTCAGAATTATTGGCATATGTTTTTTATTTTAGTTTTTTTTTTTTTGGTTTTTTTTTTTTTTAATTTTTATATTTGAGTATATTCATTGTTGTGGCTTGAAAATCTCCCAAAATTAAATTTTCTGGTGTGGTGCCTATGTGTTGTTTCTTTGATTAATTAAGTGAGCCATGAGCCAAAAGTCCTTTTTCCTCCCCCACTGGCTGTTCACTTCATGTGTATCCATTTCTTCTCTTTCCCTTTTGCCTCCTGTCTGTCTGCTGTGCCCTTTTAACTCCTGCAGGGTGCATCCCCTTCCTTGCCTGCCCACACAGAACCAGGCTCTCAAAAGGGCTCTTCAATACCACCATAATGAAGGTTAAACCAAGATAAATAAAAACCCTCACAAACCATCTGTGAACTGATTCCCGTGGTGCAGTCCCAGTCTTTGACCGACTCACATCAGAAATCAGATGAGGTCATAATTAACATATTTAAAAAATTTAAATTAGATCAATTTGGTTTTAAACCTGGATAATGTGAGACTCTGAGAATTCCTTGAACAGCTCTACAACAAATTGATCTGTCTGTCTACTACATTCAAAAAATTGATTTTCTTTTCCTGAATGGAAGCATTTCTTTGAAAAGAATGAATTCAATTTGTGACACACTCTGTGAGTGTTCTGCATCTGATTCCAAGGTTTTAGAATCTTTTAGATCAATAATAAAACCATTTTAATTTGGCTTAACTTCGTAGGGCATGTGTACTTGTAATTTTCAAAGATTATGAGATAAGAAAGTGGTCCAGGACTAATTCCTCTGAGTCATCTGACTTCAAGTTTGTCTGTTTTGGGCTTCTCAGTCTGTCTGATAAGAAAATTCCTGGGTTTGAATCAACCTTTGTAGTTCAGACAAACAGAGTCAGACTTTTGCTCCCAACTGTCTGAGACCACCAGTCTGTGAAGAAAAATCATCATGTTATTATAAAACAGATACAGTCCAATAACAAATCTGGAGATTTAAACCTATAAAGCTTGGGGCTATAACCACTACCTCACCAGTGAGTTCTGTAATATCCCCATTCCCACATCTCCTTCCTCAGCAATTTATTTTTGCTCCAGGTGAGCTTTAAGAAATTCTTCAGCAGCACTAAAAGCTTCATGCAGTTCAGGGACATAACAGGTTAGCTAGTCTGGGCTACAGGTATTTCAAGATAACCCATTTGTGTTGGCACAATAGTTATTTATCAGTGCCTGAAATCCCTTTCCTTTCAAGAGTTCCTTCACCACAGCCCCATGCAGTGATATGACAAGAGGGCATGGTCTCATGTTGCACCAGAGGAGGTTGAGGTTGGACATCAGAAAGAATTTCTTCACTGAAATTTCGGTGGTCAAGCACTGGAAAGGGTTGCCCAGGGAAGTGGTGGATTTGCTACCTCCTTGGGAGGGTCCAAGAAATGACTCAATGTGGCACTAAGTGCTATGGTTTAGTTGAACACAGTGGTGTTTGTTCAAAGGTTGGGCCTGATGATCTCAGAGATCTTTTCCAACCTTTAGCCTATGACTCTAAGATGCACTGTAGCATCAGCATAGTGGTGATAACTCCAACTGACATAGTCTGGTTAAATTTGGCTATCAGAGTTCACTGATTGAGAATCTTTGATTCAATTTAGTCACTCAATTACATAATTCTTAGACTTGCAGGGAAAAAATTAGGGTGGAAGGAACCTCTTGAAATCATCTGGTCCAATGCTCACGTGTTGCCTCCAGTAAATGAAGGTTCTTTGATAAACTTCCACAGAATTTGACTCTAAGCACATTTTTCACTTCTTGTAAATGCAAATTAAAATGTCTTAAACTATCCTGATGGTGATTTAAGAGTATTTGCCTCCTTTTACAAGAGTGCAGCATGCAGAAGGTCAGATTACATGGGTCTGCTGGCCAGAAGTGTGTCAGCCACATGCAGCACCTTGAGCATGGGCAGTCACATCAGCATGTCCACAGCCAGCACCCAGGGAGCCTGGGATGAGTCCTCAGGCTGCACAAAAACCATTTCATACTGCTAATAATCCATAGCTAGAGGTAAAGGTTAAATGGTGAGCATTATCGGGATACAGTCCTTTATACTTCACTTAACTAATTGAATTTGTTTAATTAACAATTTACACACCTGGAGAGAAATACAAAATCTATTGTGCTGTTTGGCATTCTGCCTAAATTGGAAATTACCTATACATCCTCTAGTCCATACTAAATGGGATTTACTTTGGACACAATTGCTGTTAACAGTTAGATAAGGATTTTTTTTTTTGAGCTTCATTTTCTAGACTGGAACTCTGGTAAATTTTTTTATCCTTACACACACCTGAAAATAAATGAAATCCAGAAAAGTTAGATGAAAGAATTTTTATTATTGATTTTAAACTGTGCTTCTCTGTGCATAACGTAAATTTTCACCCAGATAAAAAAGTGACAGAAATGTGCCAGCCTATTTCACATTCGAAGCAGACACACCAGAGCCACAAAACCAGATTGTTTTGTCCGTAACTGGAAGGCTGAAGAGCAAAATCTCATTAAGATTGGTATATAGAAGGAGGTTTACAAGCCATGCATATCCATGAACAGGTTAGTTTAAATGCCTGAGAAATAGATGGCTTTTCAAATATGTGGCTGACAGTCACAGATTCAGAAATACAAACTAAGATGAACTAAAAACTTGATACTCAGAAATAGATCTGCCTGGGAAATGGTGTTATGGAGAAATGAAGCTGCATTCCAAGAAGACTGCTTCTTAAAACCAGTTCTGATCTTCCCATGATTTGGTAACATGGGTTTATCCCTGGCATCCTGGTGGATTTGGGTCTGATGCATGTCTTCTCATACGGCACCTCTGAAAATCTGATTTGCATGAAGTAACGCTTGCCTAAGGTATTTAAAAGATTTGTCAACAGGAGGAATATTTCTGCTGAAGGAATATTCAAAAGGCTTAGGCTTTCATGAAGTGCACTCTGTAAAATCACACTTGCTCATGAAAGTAAAGCGTCTCTTTGCAGTGCTAATTTCCAATAGCAAGTAGTTGGTGCCATTTTCTGATTTTGTTTGGTTACAATTGACTGCTATATATTTTATTTAACCTTCTTGCTTTCTAAACATTCCCAATGCCAGGTAGCTGCATAAATGCAGAGGAGAGGATGGGAACAGAACAAACCCTTGATGTTTACTGTCAGCCCTTAGGCTTCTCCTGAAACCTAGGAGGAAAAAACTCAAAGCTAGTTTCTAACAGCCTTGGTTTTATAGTTTGGACTGGTATCTCATGGCTATTTACTTGATAATTCATCTGAAAAATGAAGAATTACCTTATTGAATGAATCTCTAAGCAGTTAATTTTTGGCCTGTATCTTCTGATAAGACCACAATGACCTTGACTGGATACTGAAAACAGTGTAGATGCATGAGTTAATTTATTTAATGATTAATTCAAGGTTAGAATGCTAATAGAAAACTCAACACAAGCTATTGCTATGAAGATATTAAGAAATCAAAATATTCTGGTTTTATACTGAATACGTTCCTAATAAACATCACACAGACCAAATATAGAAGAACAAAAGACACAAAATCATTGCCAATTAAGTCCATTTTCCATTAACTTTGTCATGTATGAACTCAGGTATGTTTGAACTTAGCAGTCATTGTAGTGCATTCAAAAAATAATACTGCAAAAATTTCCATGACTTCAATAGAATCTCTATTGTAGTAATAAGTCAACTCTCCAGTGGCCAAAATAATATCTGTAAATGCCCATGAATTTTAAGCCAAAATGTGGCCATCTGGCATGATTAAAAGCTTTAGACTCTCAAAGAGCAATATGACTAAAGCAGGACTGTAGCTTTGAGTGGCACCTCACTGGTTTCATTTGCCAGTATTGTTATTTTCCAAGGTAATATTTGATTTACAAGAAAAATGCTTTTAAGTCCCACAGTAAGTCTTACAATGTATCCACAAGTATAAAACCCTCAAATTGCCTTCATTTGTCAAATGCTAAAGCCGTACCTGAGACTATTCAGTGGCAAAGTAGGAATCTAATGATGTCAGCAGGAAGGAGGGGGGTTAGATTTATTGAGGTTTTAGAGGCTATACCTCTTGTCTCTCCTCCCTTGTCCCCCCTCTGACTCCCTTTAATTCAGCACTTTGAGCACAGTAATGCAGTTAAGCTTCAGTTTATGGCACAGATGCCTCATAAGTCCAGTCTCCATGATTTCATTGAAAGCCCTCTCACATCAGTAATTTGAATTGATTTTAAATTCCAAATTATTGTGAAGATGTTGAAATACAGAGCTTTAATGCTAACCTAACTCTCTCCTTATGCTACGCTTTCCCTCCCAAACTGTTATGGTTTTCCCCCTTGCTTACACAATAGTTGCCTCGATTTTTTTTTTCCTGGCTATAGCTGAGGTTCAAACACAGAAGGAAAGCATTTTTGGGTGGAAATAATAATGAATGCAATGTGGCTTTGAAATAAATTAGATGTGAATGTGAACACTTTATGGATAGGTGATTACCCCAGACTAATGTTTTCTATTTTTTGTTTACTTAAATAATTCCAAGTTATAAAATGAAAAGTCAAAAAACCTTAGGTGGTCATTCACAGACTGTGGTTGTGGGAATATCCTAGCACAGAACTGTTATAGTCAGGGTTGTCCAAGAGCTATGGAGTGCCAGGTGCAAAAATCTGATTGTTCTAAATAAACTAATTGTTGTTTTTAGCAGTAAACTTCATTTTGTAAAGATCCTAGCTCAAGGTTTTGTCTACCATTTGTTTCAAGAGTCTGGATCAGATCCTTAAATCAGAGCCAAATATGAATAAAAGCAGTAAATTCTTTGGCAATAAATCCTCAGTAATCTGCATTACTCAAAGATGGGACCTGCTGGAACATCTTCATAACATTCTTTTGCCTTCGTTCCCCTCATGTGCAGCATATTGCAATAATCAATTAACATGATGGAATATTCCTGTGCTGAGACCTTCTTGTAACTCCCATATGGTCAGAATTTAATCTTAATAGCTCAGGGCTTTTTTTTCTTTTTAGAAGCTGAACTTATCCTGCACATTAGTAATGAGGGAAAAGTAAGATTTCAGAGTGATATGGTGGTTTTCAACCTGTTGGTGTTGGGGCTGAATATTTTGGAGAAGTTGGGTACTTGGACAGGACTGAGCATTGTTCATCTGCATGTAAACCACCAAAGTGGGCAAGCAGAAATGGAGGTGCCCAGTTCCATCTCTTGCACTTGAAAATGACCTTGCTGTACTTCTTTAGAATAAACTTATATGAGCAAAGTTGTTGATCTCTTAATCTTGTTTATAAATAATTTACTCTTGCCCATCTCAATGCACCCTTTGTTTGCCTTTGTAGCTCAAAAGACTGATTCCACTGTAACAAAGTAGGAAATTCTGGCTTATAACCTGAGTAATACCAGATAGACCTTGGTTCACATAAAGAAGAGACAGTAGCTGATCTTGTGTCTCTTTCTGATTTTAAAGATTCTCTAGAAGGGTTAAAAGTGTTGCAGAAAGTCATAACTGGAAGTTTGTCTCAATGCATTCATCATGATTATAAAGTTAAATCCCTAGAGGATCACAACTCTGCAACCAGTAAAATCAAAGCTCCTGACCAAATTAATCTGTAGGAGATGTATAAATTGAATTTAATGTAATTAGTATACAATAATCTATTAATAAAACTTATTACAAACAAATTCTGATTTTTTTAAGCTTAATATCAAATTGGCCTTCTACGTTCTTCAAGTTTTTTCTATCTTGAACAAGAAATTGCAACACAATCCATACTCTTCTTTCTGAAAAGATATGGGAAGGTGGAGAAATAGCTTGGTCCATGTATATTCCAGCAGACGGTGGCAGCACACCACCACACTCTCACAGTAAAGGAAAAGTTGTGCAGTAATATTTATGCCTTCTGTCTTCAAGGGAAGAATACATCCTGCAGATGAATATGTTTTGCGAGATGGGAGATAGGAATTGAACTGGGAAAGTAATCCCCAAATCACTTCAGTGACCTTGCTCAATCCACTCAATCTCCATCTCTCTTTCATCTGAAATATTTTTCTTCCATAATTACCATCAGCTGATGAATACAAACCATTATAAAACTCCTGAGAATAATTGTCTACAAGAATGAATATGGATATCTGAAAATGGGAATCTTTCCTGATTAACTAATGATACCAGAACCATTAACTTCATCACTAACTGCAGAGCAGTCACCAACAGTGTTAAGCAGGATAAACTCTAGAAGGCAAAAAGGAGCACTCCATGGCAGGAAGGATTTCCATGGCACTATGGACATGCTAATGGTCTCCTGCCTTTCCTCAGTCCAGTTTTGCTTCTATGTTAGCAGAGTATTCTTCAAAAACTGAAATATCTTGTCATCTCTTCAGCAGAATGTGGATTTCTCTGTTGCTGTCTTGGGCTTCCCTTCAGTTTTTATTTTCTTAAATCCTTTTTTTTTTTAATTATTATTTTTTTTTATAGAAAGCAGTTGGGAAATTGTTAATAGGCCAGCAAAAGAGGCAGGGTGTATTTTTTTCCTTCTGGAAAAATCTTCTGGTTGACAGAAAAAGTAGCAACTGATGCAGCCTACTTTAAATTACTGCAGTAAAAATACTTTAACACATTGTCAAGCTTCAGACCTTGGTGACTCAAGTTTCTATATTTTTTGGATGTGAAAAATTTCAGTGTAAGAAGAAATCAGTGCATATTAGGAAGGAACAGTCCTTCATTATGCAAATAATGAAAAATTATTTGTATACAGAGCATGATTTCTTTAATGCGCTTTTATTTCCCCTCAAGAATTCAAACCAAAGGATTATGCAGGTCAAGAAGAACTTGAAGAACAAAAGCCACTCATGATCAAGCTCTCAAATGGACTTACATTAGTAAAAATATTTGAATAGCATTTTTATAATAGTAATCTAAGTAGCTTATGTTAACTTCTCTAGTAACCAAAGCCAAGAATAATTTTTGTGCATTCTTTCAGTAGACATTCATTATTTAAATATGTAAAATATGGATGCAGTGTTCTGCAACTTCTTTTTATTAAGAGGAAAGAAGTTGGAAATAATGCCAGGAAATTTATGTGAGGAAAGAAATGCCTCTTCTCAAAAATAAGAGATTTTTTCAGAGAAGGCAATTATTTCCAGTCAAAATCATGGTCAATAATAATTTCTTAACTTGATCTACCTTAGTAGATTTCAAAGTGTTTGAGACACTTAAGAGTAACCTTATGACCTGTGAGTAGCTTCCCCTACAACTTCTTGTAACATCCCCAGCTATTCCTATAGGAGGTGACATGATTTTCAGTAGGTTTTTAACTAGAAATTAATGAGCATAAAGTGGTGAAATATCATCTATGGTGATCAGAAACTCAAAAATATTGTCTGATTATCATTAATATTACTTTATATATCAATTTAGGGATCTTTGAGGGAGGGGGGAACAAGGTGTGCAGTGCTGGAGTCATTAATATCTCCTCTACACTATTGAACCCTACCTGATTAATAGAAAACCTTGTAGCAAAATTTCATTGAAGAGTAAACAGGACAATAGGAGAAAAAGGATTTTTTTAGAACATTCATTTTAATGAAATAAAAAATAACTGAGAAAGAGTGAGAGTTTCTTGAAAAGAACCAGATTGTCTTATAGCAGAATAGATTAAAAATATGTTTCACTCATATAACACTGAAAATCCATGATTGAAAACTCTAGCCTTGAGAAGTTACAATGCATCATGAGAAAAAGGTGAGTCAATGTGTAATGTTTCAATTATAGGGTTCTCAAGAGTACACAGGTGGTGTAATAAATAAGGTCATGGCCTTTCCATCAGCAGTATTCCTGGTATGTCTGCACTTGCTATGAATGGGAAGCAATAATATTTTTGACTGTTAAAAGTCCAAAGTTCAGAGGAGATCAATCTAATATTCTGAAAGATAAATAGATAAGTATTTGTTATGTAAGGAGTACTTATGGTATTTATACAATCTGGTCTGTGTGGTGATTGTCCAGACCATGGAGATGATCAATATATGCAATACTGGGTAATAGTGGCTTTTACAATATCCTCCCTCCATGCAATGGCATTATTATTTCAAACAAGTGGTTCTAAACACAGATTTATTTTTTCCCCCCATTCTTGAACTTCTTGCAATAGATCAACAAATTGAATAGGTTCCCAGTATGGCCACCCACCAAACCTGCTAGATTTTGCCCTGATCTGGGAGTTTGTGGAGGTGATTCTATTCCCAGCTTTGCCATCATTACTTGTTAGGCTATTCCCTCCATCTTTGTACATCTGTATTCTACCTCCCTAGCTTTTATTCCACACTTTATCTGCTTAGACCAGAGCTCCTACAGACTCTTGTCTTTTGCTGCTGTTGAGGCTTTGGCCTGAGTCAAAACTAATATTCAGAGCCTTGAAAGGAAGTTTCCATCAGGAATTAAAAATTATTGTAAGTTCAGGTGATTCTTGATTTCTTCAGCTCATGTGCATCCATTACTAATGGCAAGCTCACCAACACAATGTAGTAATGAATGTGAAATGTGTTAGTGATGTGACCGAGCATTTGCTGGCACAAAATATATTAATGAGTGGACTGTGCTCCAAAGGAATAGGAATGTGACTTTTAAGTGCCCTACAGTTAAAGAATTACCTTGAGAAAATATCTGCTTGACTAGAAAGTTAGGAGCAGACTGAGAAAGGAAGTGCTAGAGAATCTTCATTTTCCATTCCTATCTCAGATTTCTTTATTTCCTAGGCACTGAGCAAATTCCAGAAGGAAAATCACCCATAGCAGGGAAGTAGCAAAACTGGCAGTGAAGGAGCACAAGCTCACTTTAGGCATAAACAGCCTGACAAGGAGTTCAGCACTGGTGGTTCAATCAAAGAGTCTGCAGATAATTTATCCAGAGGATTCCAGGCAGGAGGGGCTCAGTGTCCATGGCTATCCATGCACTATGGTGAACTATTTTATCTTCCTTTCCTGGTGTCTTCTGATTCTGTAACTCTGATGTTAAAGAGGCAAATTCTGTGAAGTACCACTCTCTACTTTCTTGTTGGTAATTCCATAGCAAACCTCTGGAACATGACTGCTCCTGTTCTTTAGTGGACATTACACATAGATAAACTACTCCCAGAAGGTTTGTAGTAGGATATGCAACAACTTCAAGGAAAAACAACGTCATTTCAATTCTTTAATTTTCAAAATGGTAAATATAAGATAGATAGGATTTTCCACCTTCCTGTACCTAATGAATTCCTAGCAAGTGTAGTTGGTGTATTATTTTGAGGATATTTTCAATGTATTCAGATACATTTATCACTCAGGTAACTTGGATTATTACTGAAGGAACATTATTATCTTTTTCATTTCCTGATCTTGTGCTGTAATATTCCTAACCTTAATGTTGCATGAATTGAATTATTTTTTTGCATTTAAAATTTTATAGTAATTTAAAATGCAGTTCAAGAAGTCTTTGGGATTTATACAGTAAGCTAATAGTATTGACAGATCCAGTGTCCTTTTACTTCTAAGGCTCTTATTTACTGGATGAGTAAATGAGAGAGTGCTTTTAATCACCTATTTAAAGCTAGGAGAGTATCCTGAGAGTTAATTGCTATTATATCATCATTCAGGACAAAGGAAAACCAGTATTATTTTGTAATCATTGATCTTCAATGTCATTAAATCCAAAATATTCTTAATTAGGCAGAGAACTAGGCATGGTTAATACAACTATGCAGTGCTATCAGATTTTGCAGCTACTCTTCCCCTGTCTTGCCTGATGCAGAAGGGGAGCAAGCTCTTTTGTTCAATGAAAAATACCCATCAAAACTCAGGGAAAGCCAATAGAGATGGTGTTGTCCAACTTTATCTACCTGTCATTAAGAATTTTGAAAAGAGACAAAAATGTTGAATTCCCTTTGACATAGTCTAAATCATTACAGATTTGTTGACACTCACACGGTTGCTTTGGTGGCAATAGAGGAAAGTTTTCAAAGTGGTTGTCAGACAAGAGGAAGATGTATTTGTGAGTGTAAAAGACAAAAGGGAAAATAGATTTACAGAATATACAGAAAGATGCTTTCATTTTTTTTTTTGTCCATTGTGTGTTTTTTTAGCTAAGAAATGCCACATTCTATAAAGAAATGTATGAGACAAATACAAGCACACTGCTCTTAAAATTCCATTTTTTAAAAATTTCTGTTCCAGGAACACCTTCCTCATCACAGGAGTGTTAATTTCATCAGGTTGACAGCTGTGGAAATAACCTATGTATTTAAGCAGCAAAAACAGAGATAGGAACATTCATATAATGAAATCTATTTTCTATTTGAATCTAAAATCTAAGTGCTGTCCCTTTAAAGGAGACCTTGCTATCTTGATAAAGAAAACTAATGATGTGGCCTTTCTGGGGCTAGTCACATAATAGCCATGGTGACAAGGACCTCTATCACAGAATAAAGCAAAGATAAATGAGATTTTTCTAATATCCATTTCACCCATTGTTCACAAGTGTCATGCGATACAGCTTCTATTTATCATGAGATAGTAGATACTGGGCACTATTTTGTAAAGGAAACCTAAATTACAACATTGTGTTATTAAAAGCCTGTAAATACTCTTTACTCATTCCTCTTCATTTTGTAATTGTGCCAAAACAAGTGGGTTTTGTTTTATTATTATTATGTTTTATTTATTTAAATAACCTAAAGGACATTTCTTGTATTTATACTGGGTGTCCACACAGCTTTTAGCAATAAAATGAGAACACGTGTTTCAGTCAGCTTGCTTGAAAACTTGCCTGAATACATGTTTCAGTCACTTGCCCCAAGAAGAGGGGTATTTCACCTAGACTTCCTTCTCTCAGCTCTCTAGATCTCTTTAAAGAATCACAGAACCACAGAATGGGTCAGGTTGGAAGGGGCCACAGTGGCTCATCTGGTCCAACCCTCTTGCTCATGCAAGCTCATCCCAGAGCACAGGATTTTGTCCAGACACTTCTGGAATATCTCCAGTGTGGGAGACTCCACAGCCTCTCTGGACAATCTGTTCCAGTGCCTCATCACTGCTCAGGACTGAAGTTCTTCCTCATGTTCAGGTGGAAATCCCTGGGCACCAGTTTCTTCCTGAGCATTGATTTGTGTCTTTGCATCTTATCTAATTGCTCAGCACCGCTGAGCAGAGCCTGGATCCATCCTCTGACACCTCACTGCAGACACTGATAGACGTGGATGAGGTCCCCTCTCAGCTTCCCCTTCTTGGACTTGAGCAGTCCCTCAGCCTTTCCTTATCAGAGAGATGCTCCAGTCCCTTCATCACCTTTGTCACTCTCCACTGGACCTGTTCCAGGAACTCCATGTCTCTCTTGTCCTGAGAAGCCCAGAACTGGACAGAGCACTCCAGATGTGCCTCATCAGGGCTGAGTAGAGGGGCAGGGTCACCTCCCTCAGCCTGCTGGCAGTGCTCTCCCTAATGCACCTCAGGATACCATTGGCCTTTTTTGGCTACAAGGGCTCCTCAACAGCTTACTGTCACCAGGACCCCCAGGTCAGCCCCCAGCCTGTACTGGTGCCCACCTGGAGTTCCTGGCTGAGATCCACTTAGTTACTATATTTATCTGACCTCCAAGACCTAAGCCTTCAAAGAGAATGTAACTTTCCATCCAAATAAAGCATATGGTGATATTCAGTCTGTTGGAATTCACACACATCAACAAACAGTCTGAAACAGCAAGCCAGAAATCAGCCCCCCAATCTTAGCTTCATCTGTGGGAGGAGCTGTACTGATACTTCAGTATCAATGATATTATTCAGACATTGATTATTATTCTGGTGAACAGAATGGGGCTTGGACCACTAAATTGCAAAGGGAGAATAGCACTGGGGAATGAAATGTGGAGGAAAAGATCAGAAACAAAGGATGTAGGGAGAAAGAGGTGGTGAGGTGAAAGGGCAGCCAAGAGGAAAGGTGTGTAATGTGGTTATAACAGCAGCTAAATGTAATAATTTACACTGTGCCAGATTTGCCCCTTGGTCAGAATGACAATGAAAAGGAGCTTCTGTGCAAAACAGGGATGGTTTATACCCTAGTCTATCGACCCAGTTTCAAAATTTGACGTTCCCTCTCACCTGAATGACCATGCTTTGCCCCTGGGGCTTTTCTAAACCCCTGGCACCTTGCAGCAGGTACAGAATTTCTTTCTTGGGCACTTTCTGTTCAAATAAATGGTTGGAAAAGCAGTGTAAGATTTTGATAGCTGTTTCAAAGCATGAAAGTGTCTGTATAATTTACAACCTGTGCTGCTTTACTCCTCTATGGTCACCTCTAGGGTGTCAGGCAGGCCAGCAAACTATCAGCAAACAGTTTTCTGCACAACTTGAGAGGAAGGGAAAAATTCTAGTCATGGATATTGGCAGAAATCCACTCTCATGAAAACTCCCACTAAATCTTTAATGTCCAGGGAGAACACCTGAAACAGCCTATGCTTAAAACACTGACTTGCAAATTGGATCCTCAATTTAGCTACAAATTTCCATTGTGGCCAAAGGAATTGTGCTTGATTTGTGTGTCTCTGCTTCTCTAGAAAGAGTATAAAGCTTTCTGCTTCCTTTTTGAGGCTGCAAGCTCTTGGCAGTTAGGGTGGAAAATATTTTGCCCAAATAAAATACCTATAAAGATAATAGCAATAGCTGTCTTTCAGGCAATGCTTTTCATCTGCAGATATTAATGCAGTCTGCAAAGTATCATTATCTTAATTTATAAAAGCAGAAACTGAGGCACAGGAAGGGAAAATTATGTGTCCAAGGTCATGACAGGAACATCAGTCTGATGCCCCAAGTCCCTCATTTCAGTGCTCTACTATGTCCCACAATGATGTCTATCTGGGACACATGGAGTAATAGTGATGATTATGAGCACACAGATATCTCCTTTGAAAGGTCTCATCATATTTCTGCCTGCATGCAACTCGATTTATCCACCTTGGAAGGATGAAGGCTTAGTCAATATAGCATTAATGCAATACCCTGATGGCTGTTAGCTGCAAAGACATCTTTTTCATGAGAAACAAGACTTTGAAAGGAGAGCAGTCACGATACACATAAGTGCCACCTTTTAAATTATGATCAAAGTTGAAAAGTGGTATAAAGTTGTCAAGAGACCTATATATTGGTTTAGAGACTGTATTTACTGGATCAATTCTTTCATGCATGGTGTCTCTAGCCTGAACAACCTTGTGATAGGTTAGAAGAAGAATTGTCTGTTTTTACTCCTGGGACATGAAATGGAACAGAGGACAGTGATGCAGTTCAGATGCTATAATGAACAGAAGAGACTTAAATAGTTCCTGGTACTGACCTAGACTTACAGAGGGTCACCAGTCTGTCAGTGGTGTGAGATTCCTGACTACCTTTTGGATCTGGGCCATAATATTGTAAGCCTGGCGTGCCTTGCTCTATCCACTGCATCAGCTTCTGTCTCTAACAGCCTTTCATACCTTTGAAACTTCCCATATCCCCTTAGAATTCCTCGGTTTAGGTTAAATAAACTTGGAAAAATTTATACATTGCCATCATTACTCTTTAGGATCTTTCCAGAAGAACTAAAACTAGCCAAAGAACTGCAACTGAGATTTTTGCAGGTATTATATTGTCCTTTGGACTGGTTGCTGTCCCTCTGGGAGCTGTGTCATCTGTAATTTCAGAGGGCAGCCTTTACTCCTTCACTGAGGTTTCAATGGAGACTCCAAATACAATTGAAAGCAGAGCAGAACTCCCTGAATACTCTGCATGTTATCTCACTCTAATTTGCTAATAAGTTGCTGTTAGTGAATAACTCAAATGATTTGCCCCTTCCCTCTTCTAATTTTCCTTGTGAGAACATCACATAAAGTAATGTCAAAACCAGTAAAAAAGTCAAAATATCTGCTTTCCACTGCCTCCCCTTTGTTCCCAAACCTTCCCATCCCTGGCGGGTGGCATCTAGATTGTTTTGACACAATTTCTGCTTGGTGGACTTTTGCTAATGTTTGTAAATACCTAGATGAGTATGTTTCCACTAAATAGTTCCTACTGAATAACATGATGGGAGATATTGTAGGGGTTTTCTTCAGCAACTGGGCTTTGGAGCTCCTTAAGACTTTCCAGAAAGAGAAATAAATAGGAAGGATGAGGTCCGAGCACTTCAGAGTTACAGGGAAAAGCAGGATTTTCCACTTGGCCTGTCATAAGGTGGGTAAGGAAACAGGATGATGGAAAGCACATCTGGAGCTTAGGATAAGAAATTAGGAGCTGTTTAGCTTTTTTGAAGATCATTATTTAAAAGATAGTGACCAACAGAAGGTGCTATGACAAAGACTGTGATTACTAATGATGCTCCAGTCTGAAAAATGTGAGAAGCTACAGCTGGGGTATGCATCAATTAAATGGACATTCATTAATATACGTTATCTGAATCACAATCCCACAGGAGCAAGAACCCCATGTGCAGTGTATGTTTCCTTGAGCTTGCCCCAGTAACAAATATACAATCTAAATAATTTTTCCTGTACATGCACACTGCAAAGTATTCTACTGCCTCAGACCTGTGAGTCTGAGGGGGGGTGAACACAAAACATACAGAAAAGGTTAGTTGTATTACTGCATGCTGGAAATAATACATGTAACAGATGAATGGAATTGGAGTTTTCCAAGAAAAACTTCCCTGGGAAAAAAATCACAACTAAAATTTTCTGCAGCTTTATCTAAGACAGTTTGGAAGACCTTGCCATAGTCAAAAATACAAGACCATGAATTGAAAATTATATTAGCCCTTAAAAGAAAATCAAAATGTTTAGGTGTCTTATATTTTGTTATCCAGTGAGGCTTTCATAACTTTCATGCCAATCACCAAGAGACAATACAAAGAAAGTAATATTTGCTTCTAGACAATACAAATTTTAGTGGTTTGTGACTAATTATAAACCTAGAAAGGTGCTATGTGACATTGTTGAAGCTTATTCATCACAACAATGTCAGACAAAGCAATTTCTGGAAATGTAGCTTGAATTATAAAGTGGAATAGAGAACAATTTCAGACCCCCTTCAGCTTGCACAGATTTCTGCTGAACTCAGAAGAAATATAATTATGATTTGCATGTGCAATACAGCCTGAAGAAGTTTCTTGGCAGCGCAAATGGTCTCTAGGCTACTGCTTTGGGGCTATTATGGCATCCAAATGATCCATTTTAAAGCTACTTCTTGTATTCACTGCTCTGCAGTAGGAGAACATTGTGCAGTTTCCTCTGTGGTCACAAGGTAGACAGGAGTTATTGGTCTTTCAGAGTGCAATATTGGTGTTTTAAAACATTGTACATTGATATTTCAAAGCAAAGAAACCAGAAGGTTGCCTGGAGAATATTTAGTGTTATCTGCATGTGGTACTTGTCTCCGTAGGTGACTTACTGGGATCTGAACACAGGATGATGAGAACTGAGAACACAAACTGCCCTGACAGGAGGTGCCAAGGCACAGCTCTGTGTGTGCTGCAGAATCTCAGCATGGCTGGTGTTGGAAGGGACCTAAAAGTTTTTCTTTTTCCATCTTCCCTGCTGTGGAAACTCCTGTGTCTCCATGGGGCACAGTGCAGGGCTCATTTCCACACACTCAGTACATGAAAGAAATATGCACGGGAGGGGGGAAGAGATGAAACCAGAATTCAGATAGAATTTTGTTTGAGATCATCACAGGTAAATTCAAAGACACATTGCAAGATGATTATTAGACTGCAGTAAGAGAGAAAGAGCTCTTTCTGCACAGGGTTTGAGCCTGAATCTTTTCAAGAGAAAATAATGTTGTGTTAAAAAGGTAAATAATCAACTTTGTTAACTCTCATGGTTTTGTATCAGGTCTTGCAATATTTGATTTTTTTTCCCTAGCTTAATGACTCCAGTGACTTGAAAAGAATATCTGTTTTCATTTCTTCATGGTTGTGGTAAAAATCTTTTCTCACCTCAAGAAACTTTAAAAGTGTAATATTTCAAGAACTGGGAAGGGAGCAAAAAGCCTGCAGACAAAAAGACTATTAAAATAACTTTTTGGAGTGAACTCATGATTTTTTATTGCTTGGAGTCAGCAACATGGGGAGGTATTGTGTGCTTTTTCAGTTCTAAGGAGCGATTTCTCTCTGTACTGACCTGAGTGGTTTTTTTTAGGCTGCTGTGTCTGAAGTTGCTAATAAAACATTATCCTCAGAAAACAAGTTAACATGCTTTGAAACCCCACTGCAATTACAGTCTTGGGGTTCAGCTTTTCTGAAAAATTGCTCTCATTTTGTTTTGAAGGAGTTAGGTGGGAAGCACAGTGCCAGTCTGGGCTGGAAGAGCAGAGGTTGGGGTGGAACTCAGGGGTCTGAAGCCTCCCCGAGCAGCAGAGTCAGCGAGCCACTGTGGTCACAGGGAGAGCCCAGCAACCTGGAATCTGCTATGCATGGCTACAGGGATGTTGTGAGGATTTAATTAACACTTGGAAAGCCTTCTGAGGTCCTCAGATGACAAGGTTTACAGAACTCCAAATGACTGTTATTATATCCCCTCTGTGTTTGTGGTGGCAGATAGCCAGCAAGAAGAAACGTTCAACCAAAACCAGGCATTTTTCCCAAAACCTTTGTTATTCTAGGCTACTGTTGGAAAAAAAGGTGGATCTGTGTCCAATTTAGTGAGTGCAAATTACAAGTGGCTTTGTTGGGATCCCTCTGTACTTTTGAGCATGATACACATAGCCAACAGCAAGCTGTCTTGCTGCCTGAGTATATACTTATTACCCAACTAAATCAGAGAACTGGGTGAAAACTCTAATATTTGAGTAAACTCCATCTATCTGTGACACTTCTTTGATAGAGAATACCACAAACAAATCATTTCCTCCATCTGCAACTTGGCTATTTTTGAAAACAGTGTTCATCTTGTCAGACCCCAGCATATATGTGGAAAACAAAACCCAAACAAAATAAAACCCTCTCAAAGCAATGCCTTGCGCGTCACACTGGGTTCTTCCCTAGGAGAAGTTGAACAATAAATAGCAGATCTTAACCAAGGGCCTTAAGGTTTGAAACTACCCATATATTGTGATAATAATATTAGAAGATATCTATAATAGAGTCTTCTATTCCAAATTCATCTTCATGTATATAATCCATGTGGATCTCTTGCAACTCAGGATGTTCTGTGATTCTTTGAATCTATTATATCTGCACAAAGAATGGACACAAAGACTTGTCTAGCAAAAGAGTCAGCAATAAAACTGACTTCATGCACTTAGGACTTCTTTTCAAGTGCCACAACTGCATTCACTAACCAGTGAGTTCCACAGGTAGAAGCTATTTTCAGTCCTGCCTCTTTGCAGAGTCTCAGCAGAAGGACTCGGTTAATGCATAAATATACATGTATGTGGAGAGTCTTAAATACTCCTTTCCAGCAAACTTCCTCTCACAATTTATTCAGCTTAAGTGATATTGATGTGACTCATATGTTTCTATTGTGTTTTTATGCTAAAAACATTTCTACAGTGTAAACACATGCAATTATATTGCAGATGACTGATTCATTGCTTTTTCCAAATTGATCTATACCGCCATGCGAGGCTATTAACATAACCAAACTCTGGATCTGATTTTATTGCAGAACTCAAAGCTGCTTAAAAAAAGTAGATACAGAAATGTTAATATATTCAGCAGAAGGTATTTTAAATAAATATCTGTCAGACAGTTAAATCTGGTGTCTCTCTAGTGTTAATTATGGAGCAATCAGAAGAGGACAGGGAAAAGAATATTTATTGCAGGTTGAAAAGCCAGTTATTAGGTCTGTATCACAGCCAGCCATGTGGACTTACCTTTAGAAACTGTTTTTCTGATGATGGATTGAGTTCTTTATAAATATTTTTCAACTGATATTTGAATTAAAGATAGTGATAAGTGGAGGGGAGCTATTCAAAAGCAATTAAAAGCCACGGACAGACGAAATACTCATCTAGAGCAAAGAATGCAAGCATTTTCCCAGCTTCAAATAGAAAAATAAAATCGTTCACAGTCAATGCGAGCCCACTAACCTGAACAGTGTAATTTCATATAGCCCAAACACATGAGTCATTTTAACTGCTAGTTCCCATGATCTGTCATGGGACTTATTCTTCCAAAGACATGTATGGATCCTGGCTTGACACCTTCCAGGGTCTAAAGTGACAACTGTATTTGTTAGAAGAGAAATTTTCATCTGTGCCTAGGGAATTTTGAAGCAAATGACTTATCTCAGTTTAGACCTACAGCTCACATCTGCTTGACCAGAACCAGATGTTGGAAATTAGCAAAATTAGCAAAGTGGCAAAGTCATGATTCTTGTGTGGGATTTGCAATGAACAAAATGGGTAAAACTTCTCACCAGCTCAAACATAACTGAATTTTTACTTATCAAAATAAAGTTGTGTGCAAAAGAAGGTTCAGCATTTGCTGTCCCCAAAAGTCCTGTATGCTGCCTACTTCTCATTGTGTAAGCTTGTTATCAATTGTCCTGAACTCAGTAAGAAATCTGTGGATCAAATCAGGTGAGACACAAAAAAAAAAATAAACATTTCTGGCAGAAATTGCAGAAAAAAATTACCAATGTAGGATTTCATTTTTGACAGCTCTGCGATTTGCAAGAAATCAAATATTAAAAATGAACATAATGTAATTGCTGTCTTCCTAGTGCAGTCCTGGCTACTGTGAAAAGCAAAGTGCCACGTTCCTGCATGGCTGGAAAAGCCACTGATATTAACAGGAAATGAAGAGCTGTCTTTGCATCCCAGTTCTCCCCAGGACGAAATACGTGGCTACAGTGACAAATGCAGTCTCCCCCTCCTGCACATACGTGTTTTTAAGACCAAAGGCATGCAGTGAAAAAGACCTCTTTTTTCTTTCGCATTTCCATTAAAGTGTCATTCTTGAGTATTCTGTGGCACAAAAGTCACAAAATCCAAAAGTACTGTATCCAAAACCATGAATATAATGCATAGTGATTTCACAGTGCATCCACACTCCAAAATGCAGTCTACTGATGCTGACAGAAAATACTTACACATATAGAAATGGACCAGACTGTAGGGTGCCTGATAGCAGCAACATTTGATGATTTTGGTCTTTCTGAGCACAACTTATCCCAGCTGATACATTGGTAAGAGCTTTTCACATTGGTAATGGCAGTGTCTCTGTATTTCCTGCATAATTCCCTCTTCTCCAAGGTACAGGTCACATTAAAATAGGCATACAGATTACTATCCAGGCTTGCTGTTCTTTTCATGTGATTTTTCTCCATCATATATATCACAAGCCACTGTTCTCCCATCATGAGCTAGTGCTGAAGTTGGTTACTGATGGACTTTAGAACTTAAGGGCTAGCAAAGCTCATTGTTTTAAAAACTTTTTAATCTGATTTCCAGCTGTCCATCAGACAACTGGCACAAGCATGCTCCTATGAAAAGTTTAATTCTCTCTCTTGGACAGAAAAGCAGCTGCTAAGAAGATGCTTAGCCACTTACATTTTAAAGGACACCTCATCTGATGTGTAATTCTTCTGTAGTTAGTTGAGTCTTTGTTATTCTTTTTGTCCCATTGAAGACTCTTAGGAAATTCAGTTTCACATGAGCATATCTTACCTATTGCTTGAAATTAGTAGGATTGTGGATTTTAAAACCATAGGAGACCATTATGATTAACTAGTTCCAGCTCTGCCTAGTCTGAGTTCCTGCACAGCACAGGTCATACTTCATCCAGGGATTTCTGTCTGAAGCCCAGCTTTGTGTTGTTAAATTAAGATGTATGTTTTACAAGCACATCTGATCTTGATTTAAGGACTACAATAACACTTAGTAATTTGCCCCAGTAACATATCTCATTATACAGTTAAAGAATAAATGAGTTCCCCTTTATTCCTAGTTGGAACTTTTTTATTTCAGTATGCAATTACTAGACCTTTTCCTGCCTCTATCTGCTAGATTAAAGGCCCCTTCATACTCAGCCTAAGTACTTGTACAAATAGTGTGATTTAAGTTACTTGCAAATCTGTTCATTTGAGCTGCTAAACAGAAACTTCCTTTGCTACCAGTATTTAACTGGTTCCTTTGGTGCTGTGGGGCTTTTTTTTTTTTTTTTGAGATTTTTTGCAGAGAAAATACTGTTTTAGGGGCCACAATATTTTTTTTTTTTTTTAAGAACATCAGGTCAGTCGAGCAACTTTCAGCAGCCACAGACAACTAAAAGAGGAATCCCTAAATTGTCTTAATTCTCCCTTCTAACACTGATAATTTGATGATGGTTCCAGCCATAGGCAGGGACACCTGCCAAGGCCAGGCTGCTCCAAACCCCATCCAGCCTGTCCCTGAACACTGGTGACTTAAAAGATCAGCTGTAGGCTCTGCACCATCTCTGCCACCCCAAGGACACCAAAGGACATCTCAAGGGAGCCTGAGTGTCTTTCTAAGCATCAAAATCCTGTCTGCTCTATCTGAGAATTGTAGACATCTGAGCTAGACAGTATGGGCTCTTTCCAGAGTCACTCAGGAGAAATGGGCTCCTTGAAAAGATAATCCCTTTGACATAAAAAACTTGACAGTTTTACAGAAAATTACTGATTCTTAAGGAGCTGTCCTTTCTTTCTGCAGACTATGCAGGGAACATGCATGATTTAGAGAAACAATTGTTAGATACCCGATTTAAGGAATGTGAACCTTGTCCTCTGTGACCCTTGCTTGTGCCCTTATACATAAAATGACATGCTTGGGAGTAGCCCTAAGCCATTTACACAAGGTTTCTGTCCTTTCATGAAAGAAATGGTCATGACATTAAAAGACAAACACCAGAGCTGATTGCCATCTATATTTGACATACATTAAAAATTAACTGAATATTAATTTACGAGACAAAGCATGCTACAATAGGCTGTCAATGTATTCAATTTAACATGTACAACATATGACCAAAGAAAGCTACCCAGGGGATTGTGCTGCCTGAATTTCTCAATAAAATGGCAACCTTTAGATGTATTAAATATACATTCTGGGGGGAAAAAAAGAGGTAAGAATGAAAATCTATAGCTGAGAGAAACACAAGCCCAGAGGGAAAATTCAAGATCTGTTTATATGTAATTGGGTTTTGCTTTGTGAAAATCTTGACAGCTAGAGGAGCTGCCTCATTGCATGAGACTGTTAATCACATTCAGGGATCTACATGCTGCTAACTGCATACAAAATTCCTGGAGATTTACAGCCTTTGCTCTGGTTTTACCTCATTTACACCACACATCACCCTATAGAAGTATCTCAGCACACTTGTGGGATTTAAATTTGAGAATTATCTCAGTATCTTAATGACTAATCTTGAATGATGAAACTGTGAGTCCAAGCACTGTTGCACACACTGAAGTAATTTGAGTTGTGGCAGTCTGTAATTCATACTGTAAATCAATGAAGCTAGAGATATTTTTTTAAATTTGACTTGGGTTCATATGTACGCTGGATTAATAAATATCAGTACAGACAGATAAAATTTTGCATTAACATGATAGTTATAGTATAGCATAGTTTCATAATCAGTAGTTTACAACTTAAGTTACAGCACATTTGTAAAGGGAAGACTGTAGCCTGAGCAGAAAATCAGCAGCATTCTGAAATATCAACATATCATCATCCTTCTGACTTCAACAGCAAAAAAATAAAAGAACATCAATGAGGTATGGATTGGATACCAGTGAGCTTCATCTTTTCAGAGTCTCTCTGAGCTTTAAATTCAGTGCTGTTTGCATCTCTGTTGTCCTTTCCTATTAGTATTTCCTTGCTCTGCCTTCAAGACCTTGCTTTCTCATCACTGCCCAATCTGATATTTTGGTCCTCAGAATACTCCAAACCTGAATAATTAGGGAGCTCTGTGGTGTAGGTTTGAACTCCCTCCCGCTGAGGATATTTAACCACAATCTCACCTTCAAAATTTGTATCCAAGGCTCATCCTTAAAAACAGCTATTCCAAATCATTAAATCAAGAGGTGTCAGCAGAAAACCCCCAAAAATAACAGATGACAGGGGATGAGATTTGAGGGATACTTATTTGAGGATTTCAATGTCAAATATTAACATTGACTTATGGAATGTTTGGGAATGTAAACCCTGGGAAAAAAAGAAGTTGGAGAATAGGGGAAAGAAAATCCACCTTAGTTTGTGCCCAATAAGTATGATTGATGGGGAGAGATTGATGTATCTTAAAATATAGAGCCAAGTTCAACTTTAAATGCAAAATTCTTAGAGTTTGGAGTGTTCTGAGTGAGCATATCTTGAAGATGAAGCACTTTATGCCTATTACTGCAAGTCATGGGCCAGAAATCAGAGTTTATGAGAAAAGCCCGTGGAAAGTGGTAAGCCAAGGGATCTCCTCCTTGCCTTGGGAGTTTTGCCCTTGCCTTTTGTTCTTACAGTAATGCAAATGGAGCAATGGAAAGGCATTCTCATCCAGTCTGCTTCAGCACTGACATCATGCAAAGCTGTGAGGCACCCAGATAATCCATTCCCAGCCTTGGGATCTCTCTGCACATCAGCACAGTGCAAAATCAGAAATTACAGCAAGGGATGTCTTCCAACACTGCACAGCAAGCATTTCTAAGCATATTTGGGCACTTAAAGTCAAGTACTGAGTAAGGAGGTACCTGAGGAATGTGGCCTTTTCCAGTAGACTCCCAGGAAATAAGGAAGACTGGGTCATTGAGTGGAATTTAGGTTTTTGAAGACCTAGTTCCAATTTAGGTGAAACTGGGATTTAGGCATTCCAGTTCACACTGTCTCCTTAGACAGTAAGCTCCTGACAAGAGTGACCTTCAAACCTGAAGACATCAGTCAACATTTAACAATTAAATAGGAAGGTCTTGGTTAAAACAGAAGGGTAAGAAAAAAATCCAGGATTCCACTCCAGATGAGAAGGAGTCTTATAGAATACTGGATGTGTATTCTGCCACACATCATCTGGGGAATTTTAGAAATGTCACTTTTCTTATTTCTTAGCTTCTCTGTATAGACCGAAGGAAAATTTTCATCCTTGTGTTGTGTGTATAATAAATGTATTATTCTTTAGAAATACCAACACACTAGAGAGAAGTAGCTAATATAAAACCTTGGATGAAAAGCTTTTATGCTAAACAGAACTTTAGATTAGCCTCTATGCTTAAATTTCCAAGTGTAAAAAAATTGAGATAATACTCTTGCCTAAAGTCTACAAGGGATTTTGAGGCCTGGAGAGGATGGCAGCTTATATAAGTATGATATATGCAATGATATATGTAACATAAACAGAGCCTAGATAAGATTTCATGAAATACTTAGAACTGCACACTGTAGGTAGACAGTGCCTTAATTTCCTTTTTTGAATTTCACACCAGACTTTACATTCGGTACCAGTGCAGATTAAATTACTGTTTTCCCAAAATCCATGAAAAAATAATGAAAACCTGGAAAATACTTAGGTTGGACAACCCTTTAATGTAATCAGTCACTAAAATAAATCCAAAAGCTGTCATTGTGATCAAGGTTTTCAGCAATCCCTTAGCTGCGTCTGAAATATTTTCATACAGTATTTGCTTTTTATCTTTAATGTCAGTGTCTACTTTTTAAAGTGGACACTGACATTAAAGCCTGTTGCAGACCGGATCTGAAGTGGAATCCAGACCACTGCCTAACACAAGACTAAGAAGTAGAACAGTGTTGGTTTCATAGTTACAAGATAATATTTCTAAAAAGCAAACAAAGCCAATAAAACCAATAATAATGAAAAAAAAAAAAAAAGAAAAAGAAAACTCAAACTAATTTTTTATGGAATTCAGTGTTTTGAAAATAGTAAAACAAAGAAAGACGTAGTAACAACTTGTCTGTGGCATGAAATAAGAGCAGTAATTTCTACCTGAATCAGTAATGTGGGATGAAAACCAACTATGGTTTGGGGGTTTTTGTTAGTTATAGAGAGAATGGCAGGATGCAAATATCTAATAAAAATATAAATAGTGTACATTTGTTGTTAGGTCTTTGACTCAATATAAACTTAACATTCAAGGTGATTATATGTATCTTTTTCTCCAAGTGAATACATTGTAATTGTATGGAAAAATACCTACAAATATAAATGGTTAGGAAAACACGTGGAAAGAGAAGAAACGTGTGTGATGTGTGAAGAATTCTGAAGATATTTTTAGGACAGTGTTTGGGAGGACTGTCTTCAAAAGGTATCTCCAGAATATTATTGCCATCTCCATATAAGAGGTTAAATGAGTTATTTTGCTGAGGTGCTTGTTTCTATCCATTGAATTCAAAGGGAGCCCTAGAATAACATCTCTGTAAGTTTTAAAATTTATCTGAACACCTGAAAGACTCTCAGTCTTCCTCCAACTGCTCTGTTGTGTTTAATGTTTGATAAAGACACACAGGACACTCATCTTGGCTTCACCACAGAGCTTGGAGGATGAAGCCACAGTAACCTGGGAGACATCCAACTTTGAAACGAAAAGCTGCATAGATGGTCAGGAATTTACCAAAAAAGGTTTCCCAAGGAAACAAGAATTCTTGAAACACACAACATATTTGACAGGAAATATACTCTCACAAAACAAGTAAAAGCAAATGTCACTCCAAAACTGTTAATAACTGGGTGGCTAAGGAATGAATCTGAGTTATGAAAATTAAAGTTCAGATTCCTGATTTGAATTATGTACAGAGAAAAATTCCTTTTAACACCCTACTGGAATGCCCTATTTCTGCCCTATGAGGACTGCCTTTATGTCTTTGAAAATCTTTACAGTCTTAGTTTAATTTTTGTTTGGAACACATAAATTTCTGGAATCTCATAACTTTTTTTCCCCGAGCACATCTCCTGCTTGCTGTAACCATAACTTATCACGCAGCCAACAAGGAAAAAAGAACCCAAACCAGTATTAAATTCTGCTGCATCTAGACAAGAAATATATATTGGGACTGATCCAAAAGCCACTTAAAAGCATGAAACATTTAATGGTGTTTGATTGTGCACAGATAAATTTCACATATATGCATACACTGCTTATAGATGTACAGTATGAAAGTGACACCATTTTTCCTGAATATTGAGATATGTATCAGCCTAACAGAGCAGTTCAGAATAGAAAGAATGTCTTTTTTTTTTTATATTTAAATATCTCTGCACACCTAAATGCCATTCCAACAAGCAGAGATGACATGTTTATGTACAACTATTTATGAAAAGTAGATGCCATTTGTTTATGCCAATGAAAGACAGGGAGAAGTACATATATGAACAGGTATATAAATTCATTAAATTGCTTTTTATGTGCACATCCTCAAACGTAAATTTGCAATTTGCCAATCCATCTTCTTCCAGACTCCTTCCAATATTGCAGCAGTGGTGAGAAATCCAGAAATCATTATCCAGCCTTCAATCAGTATCTCACAGGCTGGGCTAACTTGCTTTATCTTAATAGTAAGATAGTGACTGGCAAGAGCAATAACACTGAGATAAGGCTGGATTCATATCGCTCCTTGTCAACATTCTTGGCACGCTGCTCGTTTTTTATTCTTGAATAGAGACCCAATCAATCCTAACTCATAAAATTACTGGTGGCAATGCCTAGAATGTTGTAGAAGATTTAATGATATCTCAGTTTTAGAGATGTTTGGCTCTCATAGCTTTTTATAGAACAGTTTGCTAAAGGATAAGCTTATTTAATTCAGACAGAGAAATATATTTCATGAGGTGTTCTCACATCACTGAAGATGTGTGTGAAAGGCTGTTTGTCACCGCTGCATTTGCTCAGTCCACTGCTAGGGTAGCACATCTGCCTTCTGTGAGATTCTGGTCTGGCAGGAAGTGAAACACTTGTTAACAGCAGTCAAAGGTGGGCCTGAGGAGATGAGAACATTTGGTTCTCATCTACTCCAGCACCCAGATCTTTAAGGATATAAAACATCTTCAGAAATCCATTCTCCAGTCTTGCAGCATTCCAGGGCTCTACCTGAAAGCCACAGTAAGTCCCAGCTCTGCCATGTGCCCTGCACCAGGCTCTGCTGCAGCTGGCTGGGGCAGCCAGGGATGGTATTTACACCCTTAGGTCATGCAACAAACCCAGTCTGTGGGTGCTGGCTGTGAACTTCATTCAGGAACTTTTGTTTTATTTTGTTTTCTCTTTCTGAAGTATGCATTGCCTGAAACCTGATGGTGAACACTTCAGCGTGCCACCCATTAATGGCAGTAGACACTTGTCCAAATTCAAGGAAAGGAATAATTTCACTTGTTAAATAAATGACTCAAGGAGTAGTAAAAATAGAGAAATGACTCCCCTAAAATACAGTCACATTCATCATGCCTGCCTTTTTGTTTTTCTAAAAATAAAAGGTATACTCATTACAGTTTACTTCAACGTCTTAGACTATTCTTGTTTGGGATGTTGGAAATACATAGTATTAACCCATAAAAAACCCCACTCTTCTCACACTTGTCACAAGGATTTTGGGGAGGTAGACTGCCCTGGAAATGTTTAGGATGATGTTTTGTTTTATAACTTCACCTTATATTTGTTAATTAAATATTTTTTGAAATAAAAAAGTCTTCATGAGTCTTTGGCAGAATCTAGTATTAGTCTTTTGTCATTTGAAAGGCAGGTAAAAGTATCTAGAAAAAAATTAAAATGGATACAAGACCATCTTCCTAATTAAACACTAAGACTGCAGTATAGAGTCTCACATCACACTGTAAATATGAAATTAGGGATCCTAGATGAAATGTCAGAAGCTTTTTCTTATGAGTTTATATCAGCAACTTGATTATCATATTGATTCTGCATATCAATGAGATAACATCCCACAGTGTTTATTCTTCACCCAATTGCTTTCTTGAACATAATAAAATTAAATCCAATATGATATTAAATGTAAACATACAGTGATATTATATGTAAATATCCATTTAAATATCTCTCTGCTTATTGATATTCAAATTCTCTCTGCAAGTGTAACATTACTAACTACAATAATGTATTTTTCAACCTTCATCCAGAGACTGGAACTAAAAAGAGGACAATCTATTTCTATTCCTTTCCATAATAACATTGCATTATTTATGTAGAAGAAAATGAAAATAGTATATCTATTCTGCCTGAACTACACTTCTTAGCTGATCCCTCCTGATTGGTCTTGGAAAGCAGAATGGCAAGAAGAATGTGATGCACATGCTAAGCTGGTGCTGGCCAGACTGAGCAGACAATTTTTACCCTGCCCTCCACAAATCAAGAGCTATATTTAGACTGCAAACTCCTGACCCAGGCAACCTCTTTGTTCTGTGTTTGTACTGAGACCAATACTATGGGGTCTCGTCCTTGTCACTGGACTCTTGTGTAACACAGTAAAACAACTAAAAACTACTTATTTTCTGTTTTGTAGAGCTGGAGGCCTTGGTGTTGTGGGTTTCTTTTGTGCAGTGACATTGTGTGTTCTTGGGATGTTCAGCAGTGACTCAGAATATCATCCTGTGCTGCTACAACACCACCATTACTGGTGTTATTTGTAGTCACAGGTGGGAGCCTGAATATATATATTTTTTTTTTTTTTTGGTGAACTGGTACATCTGTTATTTGTTATCCTGTTATTTCTCTGTGATGTTAAGTATTTGCAGTCATCAGCCTACACCAGCTCCCTATAAAACCTTGTCTTTTTTATTTCTATACTAATTTGGTTCAAATATCTACCCAGATCTTCCATAACTAAAATAAAGGTAAAAAAACTTCATAGACTGACTGGTTACAGTTGGGATGGACCTTAAAGGCATCTGTTTCCAAGCCCCTGCCATGGACAAGGACACCTTTTACTAGATCAGGTTGCTCCAATCTGGCCTTGAACACTTCCAGCCATAACTTAATGTTTTTAATAAAATATACATAAGCCAATTGCAATTACCAAAATATTATTTTTTTTCCAGGTAGTAAATAAAGGACAGATTGACATTGTAATACTCCAGGACAAAATCAACAGGTGCAGGACAATCTTTATTCTGAAGCCTTTTTATTCAACAAAGCAAAAAAATAAAGAATGTTAATATCTCTAAAAAGCTTTCACTTAATTAATAATAACAGGAATGTAACTGTTTAGCCAAAATACTCAGAAGAACATTGGAAAATTGCTCCAAATAAAGAAACTTATATCCCACTCGAAAGGACTGAATCTTCCTTACTTGAATTTCTTTCTGTGTTTTTTTACTTCTTGCATGGATAAGGGGAAATCTGAAACAATCCACCAAAACTTCAGAGTTCAAAGCTAAGCAATGAAGCAGTTGAGCAAATTTTTATTCCATTCAGAATTGAACCCAAAGAAAACTGGTGATTTCACAAGAACTAATCACAGAGCTGGAAAAACAAATGGTTTCTTTTTTTGTGTTGTATTACAGCTTCATGTAATTACACATCTGAAATAAAAATTATGGCTATGGACTCATGTTTAGTACTTTGCCTCTTAATACATGATATTACACTTGACTTCTCCTTTTGCAATTGTCAGTAGATAAGAACATAATTGCTTTCTTTGTCTAATCTTGTCTTTGTGCTCCAAGCTCTCCATTTTACATGACTATTTTCCATGTTGTAGTGGTCGATGTATTGTTACTTTAACAGCCCTTGCAGTTTACTATCACTTTCTACTTCATAACTACTGAAAATAATTTCTCTCAAATGCTTGATTTGATTGGTTATCTTAATTAAATTCTGTGAAATTAATCTGGAAATTGTTGTTAGCCCTAACACAGAGAGTTTTTAGCCTGAGAGCAGTTCTTTTCTAAGAAAAATTTCCCTATTAGAGACACTTCCTTTGTTAGAAACTGCTCCTTAAAAATATGTTTTATTTTAAGAGATACAAACCTATTTGTAAGTTCATGGAAAATTATAATGAGAACTTATCTACAGCTAATTTCCCAGCTCACATATTATATAATACAGAAACTGCTATAGAGAATCATTATTTGATGTTGCAGATTATGTAGTAAATGTTTGGCTGCTTTTTGATATTTATCAGAAGAATTTGAGTGGCATAGGCAAATGTGTTTGCCCAACATATAATTAATGAAATGGGCGAAGTTTGCTAAACACTACATCTCTGAAACTTAAAAAAACACAAACAACAAACTTCCAAATTGTAGAATTTAATTTTTGTTTACTAATTTTCTTTACAATTATGGGTCAGTCAAGATTACCCCAATGAAAACGTATAATTCCTTAGAGTTAACAGTATACCTTAAATGACTGAGGGCAGAAAGAAAAAAGTATATCAGTATTGCATTGCAAAACATACAAGCTTAAAATTAAAAATTCTCATCTAAATTTATTCTCTTGTATACCTATCAAAGGGAATTTCTAACAAAGAATTGATCCTAAATACTTTGTCTATAAAGAAAAAGTGGAAAGGGATTTAGTTCATGGAAAGGTTTGGCTTCACATTTTGATTTCAGCAAACCAAATAACCTCAGCTTATCCCTCCACTTTCTCTGAAGAAGTCCTGACTTCCCATGAAATTGTGAGCATTATTGAAGGATTGAAACTTGATAAGGTGTGGGGGCTGGGGGCATGGAGTGTTTGTCTGAGGAATATTGTGTGCTTAGAGATTCAGCTCAGGGTGTCTGTGAGATGAGGATTGCTCTAGAAAACAGCCAGAAGTTTTGTCTTCAAATCTCAACTCTTAGGACTTCTGAAAGGTTGTGAACTTTTATTTTCTCCAATTCTGTCTCTAAAGCAGAATATTTCCTGTTTTTCAACAGATTTGAGTATGCTGCTAGGACTGGCTAGACATTGATTGTGAAAGCTGTTACAAAAATTAAACCTGATTTGTATTGCATCTTTTCAGTTTTAGGAGTAGTGAATAAAAATATATTTAATTGTTTTGAGATCAAATAGGCACAAATTTTAAAAACCAAAAACTTGTGAATGTAGTAAGGTCTTTAAGGTGCTTAGGAATGCACAGATAAAAGAAAACAATGAGAGATACTTTGTGGAAGATAAACTATCATGCCATTTTTCAAATTGGGAATCCAGATCACAGTAATTCCAGCATGATGCAAGACTGTTAGGAATGGTTATTGATTGCTGATAATTCCTTCTATCCCCAGTGTCTCTGGTGACTTCTCTACCAGTAACTCAAGACAGCTTGAACACAGATAGCACTGCATGGCCCATTTCCACACAGATGGACTCTTACCTTCCAAAAACTTTGTGGCTGTGATGCCTTGTGCAGACTGACCTAGAACAGAGACTAGGTGGAGTTAAAGAATAAAGTAGGGATTTATTAAAAGGCCTCAGTGGATACACCTTGGGCAGCACAAGACCCCAGCCAGGGCTACACCCAAGATGGACCCAAAATGGTCACAAAAATGGTGACTGGTCACAGGGTCTCTCATTTTTATAAGTTTTGGTCCATTTGAATATTGGAGTTAATTGTCCAATTCTAGCTTTAGCCCATGAAGTTCCATCCTGCTTGCTTTTCTCTCTTGTTTGTGCTGTTGGGCCTGAGATTTGAATCATTTGTCCTTGATCCCCAGCTAGAGAAGGAATTGTTTTGTCTCCCTATTCTGTGAAGAGAGCTCACCATCCCATAATATGAAGCTCAGAACTGCGCACTAAAGCAGCACAGAATCTGAAAAACATAAAAGCTAAAACCTGAGGCATCAGCTGCACCTCAGACTACCCCAGCACAAATGGGTGCCAGATTTGTGTGGGAGAAGTGATGTCGACAGCACAAAACTGCTTCAAAGCCATCCTGTGTCTGAACTCAGGTGCTCTTGTGCTCCACTAGTCCTTAGAAAGAACTGGACTCTTTAAAGGAAAAATCCTCTCTTACTCATATTCTGACTGTCCAGGTTTAGCCCTCCATCATTCAGCTCCTCCATCATGGGTACAGTTTTTTTGGAAAACAGGAGTCACCTGAGAAAAGATACTTGTGGCACCTCAGAAAATTTGGCATCTAGAGACACAGGAAGCGTGAATGTCCACACAATGCCTTTGCTTGGAACTGGACTGAAAAACCTCCTGAGCAGAGAGATTAAGCCAAAGGCCCAGATTTGAAGGCTAATAATACAGGTACTCATTGGGCACAGCTTCGTGGCACAGGGCACAAGTGGGGTATTAAACACCTCCAGACAGCTCTTACACTATGGCTTTCACCAAGCAAAACCCAGGTAGTTTAAGGAGATCAAATCAATAGGAAACCTGAGGTTGGGATTGAGCTGTGTGGTACTGACTGAAGTAGTCATTTAAATGAAACCTTTTGCTTAGATTAAAACAAAAAAACAAAAAAAACCCAACCACATAGAAAGTAATTCTCCCGACATTTCGTTGTCCTCTTTGTTAATTTTTCACCTTTTGAAGCTGTACAAAAGCATCTTGGCATTTTCAATATGATTAACACAGCCACAGAATGGATTTGAAGTCAGAGGGTAGCTTGTCCTAAGATTGCTTTTAAAGAATAACATGTATTGTTTAAAGGTGTCAGCAGTGTTGTGCATCATGCACTAAGCTCTCCCCTGTCTTCCTGTGTTTAAAGGGATTTCAGAACAGATCTTTTAACTCCAGGTGCACGAGTCCGAGTTCACATGTACAGCAAAGCAATAACTTGTTGCAGGCTGGAAGGAGGCAAAATTTCTAGGTAGATAGTGTCAAAGAGGTTTTACTGAATCTTAACAATTTCAGTGGCTTTAATAGGTGAGTGTAGAACAGACATACTTGGTTTAGGAGTTTAGGCTGGTTTAGGAGCCCTTGGATTTGAACTACTCTGTAGCCTAGACTTCAGTCACCTTGACTTTATGCACATTCTCACCCCATGGCCCAAAACATCAGCTGAGTGTTTTTCACCATCGTATTTTAAGAAAGATGATAAAATACTTGCTATTACATGCATTTCAGAGTGAAATTCCTGACCAGTTCTGCAGAATGATTTTGGATTATGCAATTTTTATGCCTTCCTTGAGTTTTATGGCAGGTCCCAAATGAAAGCCCTGGAAGTAATGCTTTATATTGTTACATCTTTATTATACGTAGCATTGAGAACTCCACTTTAAGACTGAGCAAACACAAATAAAAATGGAGGGGAAAATGATATGTGCTTTTGCATTACAGACCATATAACACCAATACATTAGTGATTTTATGTGCGATTGGTAGAACTTGCTTCACTCCCCAGTAAAAAAGGTTATAGATTTGTTTTCATATTTCTAAAAATTGATTTGTAAACACTTTTATACAGAATTTCTTGGACATTAAGAAGTATGAAATTCCACATAATCTGAAAAAAACCCAAGAAAAACTATTTTGTTGACATTAGAGTCAATCAAGAAACGAAATGATGAATTTATCTGAATGCTTACAAATATAATATTTCATAAGTTTTTATTGAAATAACCTTTTGTGATTATTAATAGCTTTCACATAACACCAGTTTCAGCAACTGACTGACTGACCTGACTCTAGACACAAAGTTAAATGTAAACTAATGAGCACTTAACTTTCCATTACATAAATGGACATTTATCAGATGACAAATTAAAACCAATAAGACACCAAGACAAATATGCTGTCAGCAGCATTAAGATGGGTAATTTTCACTACTCCCCTCAACTGTACATTAATAAGCATTCCCTATTGCAGTGTATTCAGGGCTTTGATATTGATTTTTGCAGCAGTCAAACACAAGTCAAAGTTTATAGTATGGTGTTGAATCCCACAAGAAATATGGTAACTGTGACTGTGATTTTGAAGCCATGATGACTAGAAAAGTCAAATATGTATAAAAGATAAAATTTAAGGAGAGCATACAAATAATACAGGGGTTTTTATTTTGTACTTAGGCTCATTTTTAGAAATATGTCACCAGATATTTCAGCATTGTGAATACACTAAATATTCAGGCAGCACAGAATTGAAAAGGTTAGTCTTGTGGTCTATTTAATAAAAATGAATAAAAGAAAGAGTTTAAGGCAGTTTGCTTTAGTTCGCTTTACAGCTAATTGATTTAATGCACACAGTTTAACTGCAAACTTAGGAAGTTTTCATTTGTATTTGACAAAGCCTTTAATTTCTTCAAGAAGCAAATTTCTAACAGGAGATGATCAGTTTAGTCATGCCTCTGAAGAACATTTTTTACAGAATGAGGATGCAGCTCCTACTGATATTAACCCTTGCCTGAATCCTGGGAATTACATCTCAGCCTTAATGAGCAAATGCCACATGTGATAAGAAGCCTCTGATGATGAGCTGCAAAATATAGGTTATAATTGAGCCATGAGATCTAGCTGAGTAAAAGGCATTTGTGGAGTGGATTGTGGATGCAGTTAATGATTCTTAGTACTCACTGCCTGTGTTCATCATGCCATGAAGAGGCAGAGTTCACTGGCTGTCAGAAGCAGAGGATGGAGAATGGAGAGATGTGGGATTTCTGCCACTGGCTCGCTAAGTGAACATGTGAAATCATTTAACCTAGGATTAACAAGGCACCTGCATGAACAGCAATTGAAATTTGGTAAATTAGTGTCATAATTTAATGTGGGAATCCACAAATATGAATACACATATTTGGGCTAAGAAAAGTGGAGAGAAGAAGGCTGAAATCAGCTTATGTGGTACTGAGGGATAGGGACAATTTTAGTGTGTGGATGAAACCCAGACACACTGAATAGATGAGGCCTTGAAACACATGAGGACTGGTGTATCCATAACCAGCTGCTATTGGCAGCATGAAGAATTCCTTATGAAGGTGGGCAGGTTGAACTGTTTTTCCTTAGGACTAGAAAACCCTATCTGGGTGGAAACAACACAAATTCTAATTTCTAGAGGGGGAAATGCAATTCTTTTTTAATTTTAAAGATTAGAAATATGTTAATTTGTAGAATCAGAAAGTCAAAGTGGGATTGATCTGACAAAAGGTGAGCGTCTGAACTCGTGCTTTGGAGCTTTGAGAATCTGGGCTCCATGAGAGTCAGTGGAGATTAGGGGCAGAACTTGTCTAATGAAATGTAGCTGTCTAAAATAGGATGAGACACTTGGATGTATTGACTGTCTCTCTCTACTAAGGGAGTTGGT
The DNA here is from genome assembly GCF_050655825.1 of Lonchura striata. Lineage (NCBI taxonomy): Eukaryota > Metazoa > Chordata > Aves > Passeriformes > Estrildidae > Lonchura > Lonchura striata. Next base: position 71,182,249 of record NC_140741.1, read on the forward strand.
GAAATGCTGAAACCAATTTGTCTGTGTACATTCAGAAACCCCTGTGTGGTTGGATGAATTCCAGCTTGTGCAACACACATATAGTAAAAAAAAAAGCCCAATGTTTTACATTTCTTTTGTCTTATAGATAACCTTTTGTAATCTATAAGATAACACTTTCAGGAGCAACTTGTACTTTTCAATTAATATTTTCTGTATTCAGTCTCAGATACTTCAGTGAGGTCCAGTCACCAGTGGGTAGTCTGCCAAATAAACAAGTTCATTTTAGGGAAATAGATGAAGACAGTCCAGATTCTACAAGTGCATTGAAGTTTTGCACCCAGTAAACCCAGTTAAGAGCATAAATACACCCTGCAATGAGTTGCTGGAGTTTGAAACTACTCCCATCTTTGTGCAGCTATCTGTATGAAAATCTTATCTATAATTTTAATTTCACAAAATAAAAAAAAAAGCCTTCTATCTATTTGAACTTTCATAGCAAAAGATTTGTTTAATCTTAAGAAATAACTCCATGGACATTAATATAAAATAATTCCATCACTTGTAATGCATTTTTAAAGACTCAGGGTCTCTGTTTGACCTGTGTGGATAGTGGAGAAGTTTTGACCTTTTCTTTCTTAGCCACTCCATGATAGGGAATGTAGGAAATATTTCCTGCTATCACTTCGTTTCCTGTCAAACTTTAACCTCTCCCTGGAATTGATTAAGAAAGTTTGTGTAATTAGCCCTTGTTTGATGATGTGTTTCCAGAGGAGATGCTCGGGTGATGGTACAGTGTGACACAGCAGGTTTCTGGGTGGCTGTAGAGCAGTGGAAGCAGTGAGCATTGTTTTCAGCACCAGGACTTTGTGTTTGCCATTGCAATTCACTTCAAACTTTAATGTTAACTAGTTCTTTAAGTGAAAAGATTTAAAACGAACATTAGACTGAAATATGGGGTTTTTCCCCCCAGATTTTCTTATTTGTAGAAATGCAAGAACTTGCTGATTGATGCCTTCTCTGCTTGGTCACTCCAGAAAAAAAAAACATGTGAGGATGCTGACTGGCTGAAATGTAACACATTAAAGTGAGTACTTTTTTCTTTTGCTTTAGTTTGAAAATTTGCACAGTATGCCTAAGTGTTCTGTTTGGAAAATGAGTCAAATATTTCTTTAAGGAAAACCTCATGGTATTGAAGTTCTAGTCTCTGTTTTACATTAGAGACTAATAAAACTTTCTACCCTTTAACTCTTCTTTAACTGCTTGGTTCCATCCTTTAAAGGAGGCTGCTGCTGTCCTGCCTATTGTGACCCACCAGACTGGTTTGATGTGCTGCTGAGTGTTCTTGGCAAGATATAATATATCTACTTTTCAGACAAATCAAAAGCAGTGCTAGTGGCCTTGCTAGGGATGACATTAAACTCTGGGAAACATGAAAAACCTTTCTGAGGACCAAATATTTATCTTCCAGATAGACTAGACAATACTAGGAATCAGGTGTTTCTAAAACTTCCCTGAGGGAAGTTTTTTGGGTGTTGTGACTTTGCAGAGCATTTGCATTTCAATGGACACTCTGCATCCACATTTGTGACCAGGAGAAACATAGAATGTCTCTGGGGAAGGCTGTGATCTCATGAATGGATGTCTCAGGGAGGATTTCTGCATCCATGCAGAGAAGGTCAAAAGCATTGAGGCTCTGCATGGCTCTGCACATTCCCAGGAATGACTGGCATGTCTGTATTTGCCTGTGAGGAGGCCTGGGAAAACAAATACTTTTACTTCTTCCTTTGCCAGGATAAACAAACTATGGAGCTCATTGGAGGTCGAAGGAAATTGGGCAGCTTTTTGCTTCAATTATGGCAGAGCACTGTCGAGGGCAAGGATTTCCTGTCATGAAGTGAGAAAATTCCCCAGGTCCCAGGTCCTGCACTGGGCTCTGTGCAAGCTGGCAGTGCTTGGGATGTGCTGCGCAAGGAGATCAAAACCTCCACTTTTTGCTCTTTCAGTAGCTTTTCCCTGAACTGTTTGCAAATGTACACAAACTTTCCTTTGAAGGACACTTCAATTCCTCAGTTGGCTCAGACAAACGTGGGAATGAGTAGATGACCTTGGAGCCCTCTCAGCTTTCAGGGTTTCCTGCTCCTCTCTTTCTTTAGCCCATTTTTTCCCTCAGTGAGATGTATCTGCTTTTTCCTAAGCTGTGTCACGGTCAAAAGGATCACCAGTACTAAAACCTCCTTTTCCTGGGAACATCTCCATCACTGCAGAAATGTGGTGTTGCATTTTAGATCTCACATCCTCAGGGTTATTTTGAGAGGTGATGGTGGCAATGCCTTGTCTCCACCATGTGTCCACTCAGCACAGGATAAATGACCCTTCCCATCTGGCCATAACTGAGCAGGATTTGTGGTTGTGGACCAACCACCACCCTGCTTTGGTTGTCTGGCTCACTGAGCTGTTCTCCTTCATGGCTGTTTTAGCCAAAAGACTGATTTTGGTGATCTGAAGATCATCTCCATTCAGACATGAGTAATTCCACAAACCAGTTGAACAGGCAGCACATCTTAATGACCCAGTAAATATTAGCATGAGTCATCATGAATTCTCATTAGGCACAAACGGTTAATTAGCTGTGACGTCTGTGCACATGTACAAATATCTCTTTTCCAGACCTCTCTCCTAGTAGTCACAGAATCATAGGATCACAGAATGGTTTAGGTTAGAAGGGACCTTAAAATTCATTCAATTCCAACCCCCCTGACATGGGCAGGAACCCTTCCACTCTCTCAGGTTGCTCAGAGCCCCACCCAACATCCAATGTTTGCCTTGAACATTTCCAGGGATGGGGCAGCCACAGGTTCTCTGGACAGCTTGTTCTCTAGACTTCCAGAATCTCACCACTCTCTGAGTAATGAATTTCTTCCTGACATCTAATCTCAATTTCTCCTCTTTTAGCATAAACTCATTCCCCCTAGTCCTATCACTATATGTCCTGCTGACACTGCCTTTTGATGGAGCACCATTGACTTGTGGGGAACCGAAATCTCTCCAGGTTGCCCACAAACCGTGTGTAAAAACCAGGATAACTTGCCATAACCACATATTTCTATGACCCTAAGCCTTCATCAGTTATCTGGCTGTTTCTGTTCTCCAAGAAAAGCTTCCTGAGGCAAGCATGTCTGAAGGCAGGGCAGCAGAAGGGAGCAAAAGCCTTCATGGTTTGGGCTTAAATCTGTATAATTTCACAGATGTTCTGAACTGGCCACCACAATGGCATCATCTAGTATCTTCTCGTACCAAGACCAGCCCTTGACAGCTCCTGGCAGCACAGGAACCACTTCAGAGAAAAATGGAAAATAAGAGTTAATTTCTTTTCTCCCATACTCATTAATTCGCAAACAGATCTCCATTAGATGATCCCAAAGCTTAAGATCTCTCCAGCTCTCCCAAATATTGCTTACATTTGTTGTTATTACTACCCCAGTTATTCTTGTTAGTTTAACACCATATCTAAACATCCCAAGTTGATTTTGAAGGGAGTGTGGATGGAAATGTGAGGGGTTTATTTATTTTTAATAAGGATAAGCTCAGGCATTAGAAGCCTACTCTGTTTTCCCAGTTTTTGTACCAGTCCCCAAGCATGCTTCTACCACCATCTTACAAACTCAGACTGACACCGAGCTGATAAATTGACAGAAAGTATCAAATGTCAGCTAGGGCTCTGATTCCCTCTGGAGGCTCTTGGGAACAAAGTATGAACAGATTGTTCATGCCAGAATACCTCATTATTTTAAGCAAATTGACTTTCTTATTGACTACATTGAAAGGTTGTACACTACTTATAATTACCAGTTCTACTTAATTTTCTTTTGTAAAAAGGTCTGTACTCTCTACTTGACAGTATTATTTTGATTAACCTACTTTTTGCCCCAAGAGGCCATTTAATATTTAAAAAAGAATGGCTTGATTGTACAGATGTATAGCACATGCACACGATTATTGTTATAATCACCCATATCTAATCTGAATGTTGAAGTGCATTACACTACATTTTGCAATGAACTATGAGATTTTGTAGTGCTGGTGAGGTTAATAGCAGCATACACATTAAAAAAAAAAAAAAAAAGAAAGAAAGTCCTGCAACTGCAGGAACACAAAGTGCAATATACCAGAAAATACAATAGTGTGATATGAAGCAAGAAGATTAGAGGATGTGTTTCACACCCCTTGATTTCAGTTTGTGACTATTTTATGATCACTATATTTGGCTGATATTTTATTGCTAATAATAATATGATATATTAATTTTTACATTCTCTCTGCTACTGCTCTCAAATCCAACTTTCTCCCACCTCTGGTTTCAAAATGACAGAGTAATATGAACTGATTACAGTTTGGCCTGGTCAGATATGGTCAAGGTAATTGCTGGAAACAGCTTCTTGGTTTTTTGAGATATGAGAGAGGCATTGAAAAGAACCTGCTGATGCAGAAACATCTACCTGGAATGAGGGCCAGTGAAATGTCACTTGCAATCCCATTAGAGTGATCCTGGTTGACTACCTCACACTGCCCTAAAGGAAGCATTTTCTCTCCACACTAGTTCACTGAAAAATAGAGGGAAAAAATTATCACTGGTTCAATAAAAATGAGGCTGTCAAGGGTCTAAAGCCAAACATTGTACTCTCTCGTGTTCATAATTTTTTTTACTTCTAGATTTTTCTTTCCTTGTATTCTCACAAAGCAGTGTGACTCCCTGTTGGCATTACAGTCCAGTACTAATGCTATTTCAAATTGATATTTCAAGCCAAGTAATTCAAACCCAAACTTTAATATCTTCCACATATCAATTTTCTCTTGACACATTAACAAATCTCTGTAAAATGCTGTTATACTTTGACACATGGCTTCATAAAAGTGACCTCTTCCTATTCAGATATTCGCCCTTACTATGTTTATCCTGTTGACAGGGAAAAATCTTTATATGATTAGAGGAATAAAGTCAAAAGTGAAGACCAAATTAGAATGTATTTTCATCATTAGAAAGGTAAAACTCTGCTTGCAGGATCTTTATTGCTGGTAATGAGGCAAGAAGTAAGAAGAACCCTGCTTGGTTTTCAGATTGCAGTCTGTGTTTGTGAGAGGAGGAAGAGAAAATAAGACTCTTTTCATTCATGAACGGAGAAAATTGGATCTGGAATCCACTGGGAAAAGATATATAGGAACCTACAATGTCATTTTACTGTCACTTTTCAGACAACAAGCACTTTTGGGGAGCTCCAGTCAGAGTTTGAAGGAATGATCCAATAAACCACATGCACTCCTAGGGCTGCTGTGCTAGGCAGTGAGTGACTGCAATTAAGATGACCCTCAGATGCTTCAGAATAAGATTTCAGAGGTTTATAGTGAGAAGACTTAAAAATGTTCGACTGCTTTTCCTGCTGCAGAATGATCAGCTACCTCCAGAGAAATGAAACAAGACAGGCACAGAGCTCTCATTGAGGAACCAGAGATCTGTAGCCATTGCACTGGGACAGACTAAAGAAAGTCATTATTTTTCTGTAACTGTTTTGTCACAAATTTCTAAAAGCAAAACTTAGGGAAATAATTTTCTCCTACTAATTTTTCATAATAATGACATAAAATTATAAGTATTGCACTTTCACACACTGTACATGTGTGATTTAACTTATGCAATCAGCAAATAGAAAATCTGTGGATGTGATGCAAATCTTCTGGTATTTAGTCGTAGCACCACAAATATGAAGATTATGTGAGCAAGTAGGGCAAGATTCAAACTGAGCGGTAGAAAAGTAAATTGGGTTGTGGGTAAAATTTATATTCTGGAATGCTGTACTTCGGTAACTGTCTAAATGTCATTCTTTGTGGAAAGTTATTTTGCTGAGGTGATTTCTGAACAACTTGCATTTCTCCTTTTTAACCAGACTAGAAATACCATGCACAGTTATTTGTGGGCTCTCTGCTGCCTAAATTCCAAGTAAACTAATGGGACAATTTCTTAGCTGCTTGAGTTGCCCAGGTTGGTATGTCCAAGAAGAGAGTATTTAACTCACTTTGACATAAAGGAATTCCTCATTAAAAAAAAAAAGAAAAAAAAAAGAAAAAAAAAAAGCTATATATAGATAATTTTTTAACTTGGAGAGGATTTTACAACTTTTTTTTTTTTACAATTTAGTGATTCCTTAGTCAATACAGTTGAAAGAATCTGGGGAGAAATTCAGTTTACCTGAAAGTAGACAAAGACTAAGTTCCTTAAAAATAGGTTTCTAGTGCCACCTGATGCATCCTTGAGGATCTGAGTTGCACCAGGAGACTGACATATATAACACAAAATATATGATCCCTGGAGTTTTCTGGAAGAGTATTTGGAGGATATGCTGGATGTCTGAGTCCTTCCTAAACAGCATCACAAAAGTTCCCTATCTGTGGGCACTGAGGTTGGATCCCACATCTCCAATGACCACAGTGGAAGCTGAGCTACCCAGCAAAATGTAGATTTTGACATTTAGAAGTCTTGATCTGAGCTGAATTCTGCCTGCCTTCCCAGGGTTGTGAAGCTGTGTAGTTCCAAATGAAATGAGATGCTTATCTGCATCTTTTAAATGCTGGGGTTTTGTAGAAGGATAAAGTTTCAGTCACATCCATTTGGCTATGGCAGGTCTGGTGGGAGCCTGGCACATACCTGGTGGGAATTGTAAGCCTGGGAGCAGGCAGTAACATGCAGTGCATGGAAAAGTCTGTGCTGAAAATGTCCAAAATCCTACCTGTTATGCTGAGTTTTATAGTGTAACTACAAAATGTCACTTTACTAATGCTAAAATATATTCTGCAATTGCAGTTATGTTCTAAAAAAATATATGACTATATAAAAGCAAGTGTCCCTTATTGAATGTACAAGAATTTATTGTCATCCAGGGTGCCACACCACTTAGATCTTTTACATATCTCTGTGCTGACCTATATTTGAATATACAGGGGTGTGGCTATGTACCTAAAAACATAGAGGTGAACGTGTAGTAGGTAAAATGAGTTATGAAAAACTAACCCAAAAAGAAGCATCTCTGCAGAAGCATAATGGAGCAGTGATAAATCAGCTGAGTGCAGCTCACTGTGCCTGTATGTTGATTTTCAGGGAGGCAGCTCTGCCCTTTGCACTTAAAATGTTAACGGGCGAGCGAGGCTTTTACTACATCTGTGCTCCAAAAACGTGCACATGGAGAGGCATCACATAACTCAGGAGCTCCAGGAGGGTCTGTGCATTCGAGCTCTGACTGATCTATCTGGGCTCTCCTACCCTTGTCCTGTGTGATGTCCACACCTGCTACTTTCAGAGGGGTGGAGCCAACGTGTCAGAAAACAGAGAGGAAGAAAACATCAAGTTTGCAAAAAACCTGTTGGAAAGACTTATTGACCTACTTGTGACAGAAAGGTGGGCAGAGTCTTTTTGTGAGGGCACATAGGGATAGGACAAGGGGGAATGGGTTTAAATAGAAAGAGAGCAGGTTTAGGTTAGATATCAGGAGAAATTCTTTACTGTGAGGGTGGGGAGGACCTGGCACAGAGTGCCCAGAGAAGCTGTGGCTGCCCCATCCCTGGAAGTGTTCAAGGTCAGGCTGGTTTGGGCTTTGAGCAGCCTGGGATAGTGGAAGGTGTCCCCGCCCATGTCAGGGGGTTGAAATTCCATGGTCTTTAGGATCTCTTCCAATCCAAACCATTCTGTGATTCTATGAGTTCATAATTCACATGGAGTTTACACGGAATCTCTTTCATGAACATCCAGCTGTACATAAATGCACTGTACATCCAGAAAATGGGATTCTGTCGTTTTGTCTGACATTACTGATGGTAGAAGCAGGCACGCTGCTGGCTTTTGGTGTGTCAAATCCTTGCTGGCTCTTCAAGCCATGTGTGTCTCACCAAGTTACCCATGCTGGCTTGTCACAACAGCTCAGCCTGCTTAGAAAGACATGGCCTCAACGGGAGAAAATTAAGGTCATTTCCATCACTGAGCATTGAGAGTGGTAGCAGGAACAACAGCAGAGTGTATACCTTAGTTCCTGGGATGTTGTTCTGCCCACAGGGATGTGGACTATTTAACTTACTTTCCAAAATGGCCAATAGACAGTAACAACTTCTGACTGACTCCTAGCTCTTGAGGTCCATGTATCAATTTATCGAGTAGACTGGTTTCTTATGCATTCATGAAGATGGTATAAGTGGCTAAAACACACCTTAAATATATTTTAATTTTTTTTCCTTCCAGTGGCATCTATGTGTTTTCAGAGACAGCAAATCTGGGGGCATTCCAGGATTTGGGAATGCAGCAATTCCCTTTGCATTGAAAGCATTTCACAGTACACAAAAAGCCTACTATGCCATAATGTCCTTTTGTTATATGTACAAAAATTTTCTTGGGGACTGCCTTTGTACACCTATTTTTGTCATGTGCAACATCATGACCTTGCTCAGGAGGTGGACAGGGGAAATTGAATAAAATGTAGTCCACCAAAAGTAAAATATATGGTGGAAAAATTCTCTTCAGGAGCTGCGTAACTGGGAGTTGCGTGAGATGGTCAGAGAAAATTAGGCTCAGAAACAGTGTGTTTCTGGTAGGAAACTATGCATTTCCTTGCTTTAACAAACTTTTCTAACTTAGGTTTTGTTGTCTCCTTTTCAATTCAGTAATTGAAGCATCTGATTTTCACTTTGAGAGCAAAAATTCCAGATTCAAATTTCAGATGAGCTGGTTCCATCGCAGCTGTCTTGGAGGCATTTAAATACCACATAGAAAAGTGCACTTTAAAATCCAAATGCTCCCTCTGTGTACTTGCAGGAGGTGCTTATGACCCATCATAATCTTTAGAGCAAAGTTCCACCAGAATCACACAGTGTCTGACCAGGGCTATACTCCTTTCCTACACACCAAATATCTGTAATTAAGAGTTAATCCTATTCTCTGCCCAGCCATTCTGCCTCTGCTTCAATTCTTGGGCTTGAGGAATATCCAGTATGGATTCTAAACTTGTTGTTTCACTCCTCCTTCTTTTTGTCATTTTATGCAATTCATCTGCTGGCTCAATCGCAGATAAACTAGCACAAATCAATGAAAAAGATTTCAATCTTAATTGCCACTAATTTGCAATGGACTAATTAACTGAACATACTGTATCCTGCAAAGCTTCTGTCCTTTGTTCTGCAGTTTTACTGTGCCATGTTTAATTGATTCTGGTAGCAGCCTATAATGGACTGCAAGAGCTCTCTTCATAAAAGAATAAAATAGAAAGAAATTGTAAAAAGGACTGACTGAATTGCATATGAAAAAAAGGCACATTTCCAGCAGCTGGATGGAAATGTATCTTGTAAATTTTACCTTGGCTCGTAAAGCAAACACCTTTTACAACAATCTGCCCTGCCACCCCCTCCTCTACAAAGCCAGCAGATAAGATTTACTGGGGAGATGTAAGAAAGAGAGAAGGATACATTTAAATTGCTCTGAACTAAACTGTGATCCTAATAGCAGTGGTATAAAGGCAGACAATTGCCTGAAAGATGTCCCAGCATCATCAAAGGTATATGATGTTGCTGCCTGAGCACATGCCTGCTCCTGTTACAGAAAAACTTGAGGAATTATTCATTCTTCTGAACATTGTATCAGTAGAAGGATAAATGATCATATTTTATTAGGGCACTGTGATTTATTAGACTGCTCAGACTCTTTCACTGCTTTTTTTACAGATTTTAGACAGCTCACTAAACTCTGCTTATAACTGGGTAAAGTTAGTTGTCACTCAACACTGCTTTTTCTTTTGCCATTTGGTTGATACTTCACCATCCTTAGCTGAGGTTTCACAAGATCTTGAAGATATTTTTCTTTTTTTTCCACTTTTTTCTTTTTTTTTTACATGAAATGCTGTACTTCAAGCTCCTTCCCATGTGTCACATTTATCTTTACACATCTGCAGAGCTGTTTTGTGTAATTTAAAAATGAATTATTTTATTTTTTTTAAACTCAGTTCACTTCAGAAATCTGAGATGTGATGCAAAAGCAGCACTGGTAGAGCTGAAGTATTGAATTATTCTGGTGAGACATGGGCTGGAGGTGCCCATGATGGGGTGAGAAAATCTTATACAGGTTTTTCAGCTGGAGAAAATGTACCATGGAAAGACACAAATGAATCAGGCAGAAAAAAAAAAAATATAATGAGCTATTAGGGCTGTTGAAAGGGAAATCCAATTGACTGTCATCTTTATACAAATTGTGAGAGTCGGGCTTGAAGTTACAGTGAAGAGGTCTGAGAGAGCAGAGATAATACTGCTAAAGTGCAGGGTTTTTTGATGCTTTTCAGCACAGCCTTGTCCCATGTGTTAAATTACAGCCCTGTCCTACTTTCCCATTGAACAGCACCACGGAGATGCATTTTCATTTACTTGTTCCTTTGTGGCGTGTAACATCCACTTTGTACAGAGATGCAAATAAATATAAAAAGTGCAGGGAAAGAGCGAACCTGAACCTTTGTGCCTTGTTTTGAGCTGAGACCCTCTTCTTTCAAGCTCTGCTCCCTTTCTCTGCCTGCCTTCTACCTTGTCATATTCACATCATGCCTCATTTAGCTGAGTTACTCAGGTCACCTTAGATTAATTATGCAATTTGGCACTGATGCTGCTTATCTACCCCTATCTGAGTGCTGTGTCAAAGAAGTCATAATATAAGCAGGATTTAAGAAGATATCTGCTACCAAACAAGAACGCAGACTAGGAAATCTGGTATTTGCTATCACCTTGTTTTTTATGAAGGATTGGTGTATGTACTGAAATAATAATCTTGTGCATGTGCAATTTCGCTCTACATTTTCCAAACCCCATTCCTTCAATTCAAACTCCCATCCTCATTAATTTTCAGTGTGTGGTGTTGAGATTCAACTGAAAAGAGATCCCAAATATTTGCATAGAAACCTCTGCTGTCATAAAAAGTCTTTGAATAAGAGAAATCAATGTTATTTGAAATATTATCTTCTTTTGTAGGCACTGCAAGTTAACCTGTCCCCAGAAATCCTAATCCAGCAACACGTTTAAGCATCTACTTGCTTTAATCAGCTGCAGCAGTGAATGGGATCCTTGAAATGCTTAAATTTCAGCATATACTTAAGTTTCATGCTCAGTTAAATTCCTGGTGTATTATGTCAATGCTAAAGAGTGTCACAGCTTAGAAAATCACAATCACATTAAAGCTGGATTCTTTCCTTTGCTTGCCTTTTTATTGTATGTTTAATATGTAACATTAATATTTATAAGCATATGGAAGGCATATTTACAAGTTCTTCCCTGTAAATAAGATACTTAGAATTATTATAGCATTTCTTGGTTTTATTTTCTTCATCATTTTATGGTGTATTTTTCTGCATTCAAATATTTTTTCCTGAACTTTTCCACTTTAGGTTTACCATTCCTTAAATACACTGAAAGAAGCAGCATCATTATTTCTTTTCATGTTTTGAGCTGTTTTCTCTGTTTATTTCCATTATTTATTTCACTTTTTTCTTTAGTCTTTTCAATTCAGTGTTTTCTACACCTTTGGCTTTTATTCAGGTTTTCTTTTTCTTTCTCTTTTTCATATCTTTCACACTTTTTTTTTTCTAGTTCTGTTGCCTTGCCAGGATTCTTATGTGCATCAATAGTGGCAAATAATTAGCAAAATGTGACGTTTTCTTTGGCAAAGACCACCAGTAGAGAGTCCATTCCTTCAACATTTCTGACAGGGAGGGCTTACAAAGTGGAATGCAAAAAACAGTGTACCCAAAATATATTTTTCAATTTCAGATATGCAATCATCTGCATATCTAGAGGATTAAGGATTTTAGTGCCAAAGCAAAATCTTTACCCAAAAAGAAACAGAAACTACCTAGCAGTACATTTAATTTCCGGGGAATGCTTTGGAAGCATCAGAAACCTGCTTCCATTGGTTTTACCCTTTGTTGCTTGGAGATAAAACTAGGAATGTTAAAATTCTTAGTGTATCAATGATCCAAAAAGAGCCTAAAAAACCCCCAGTGTGGTGAAGTTTATTGTCTCATTTAAACCTCTTGCACCTGAAGGCTATTTTATTAGGCTCTGAGGGAACAAGAACCATTTTAAGTTTGTTTAATAGATGTTTTCAATGCTTATTCAGTCATCCTCTTAAAACCAAGAGGAGGAAAGGGGACTTTTGTTATGTTTTATGCATAGTAGTGATTGGAAGTATTTTGGACAAAGTTAAAAAGAAGAAATTAGATATGTCAGTCCAGATGCAGCCCCCTGTGAGACTCCTCTGGTGCTGGTTTAGCTGTGAGGCAGGATAGCACTTAAAGCCACACACTGTGGAGATATGAGACCCTCACTCCTGGGCGAGTCTTCCTGGGTGATTTGCCCTAAAACCAGGGACTTTATGAAATCTCTGCTGCAGTCCTGTAAATCCCATATCCTTGTAGAAATGCTTGTAGCCAGGCTGCCAATTTCAATGCCCCTTGAGAGCTTCTGCTCTCTTCTCTTTGCAGAAAATTCTGGCAGAAAACATTTTCAGACAGACTCAATCTTTTTTTCCCAAAAGAAAAAAGATTTTACAACAAATTGGAAGCATTGACTTTCATTCCAATTGTCCTTAACACCATCCATTTGGAATAATATCAAAAAAGTAATAGGAACAGCAGGTTGTTCTCGTGCTATTATTAAGTATAAGATGATTATTATGTATAGTCCCAGGACAAAAAAAAGCAAACCTCTTATGTTCTACTCCTGACCCACCCTTTAATATGTCACATTACCCAGATTAAATTGTATAACCTCTCTGTCCCTTAGATTAGCCTTCTGCAAGAGCATGGAATACCATGCTTTGAAATATTTTTCATTAGTATTTAAGGATGAAAGTATGATTATAATGCTTTAATGCTTAAAATTTGCCTTTTTTTTTCTTTTTAACAAGGAAATGTGAGTAAGGTGGTGGTGGTATTTTTTTTGAATTCGCAAGTCTTTCAGTGGAATCCAAACCTGAAAAGCTGGCTCTCTAAAGGGATCACTAGCTGCTGCAGCAAGCCTAATTAAAGCAAATATTGAATCAGACAAGTTTTACATGGATTTATAGTATGTTGGTTTTTGATTATTCAATGAGAAGTTCAACTAACCTTGTTTTCACTGACCTGTAAGAAAAAATTTATTCCCTTTAGGCTTACTATAGTGAAATCTTGTAATTCCTCATTTCTACACACAAATACCTTCTTCTTCCCTGAGAAATCCTTGTAATTTGTATAGAAAAAGGTGCCTTTCAAAGTCTGTGTTGAAAAAAGAAATACAAGAAATAAGAAAAAAAAAATCCCCCTTAGTTGAAAAATATCTTGGGTTCTATTTATGATTCTGCATATGCCCAGGACAGCTATAAATGTTTTGACCACGAATTCTATGTAAACTATGTCTTGAATCTGTCATGTGATAATACCTGGGGCTTAGTCTGCCTGGCAGCTGAGGATAATCAAAGCCTTGCTTTGGATAGAATCAGAGAAACAATCTATATTTTGTCACTGATGCTTCAGTGCAAATAAGCAAGTAGGACATGGAGGCAATGCTATCTTTTCATTTTAGAGGGTCTGCTTTAGGGCTGCCTGACACATTGTTTAACATCCATTCCAGAAGGCAGCATCCTCTGCTTAACACTGAACATTCATTTCTGCCTGAATCCATCTGAATTTTTCCTTCAGCCAGAGATTAACCTGCTTCCCATGGTACTGGGCAAATGTAGAGTGCAGGTGTCTCTCCCAAATGGACTTTTTCCTTCAGAGCCTTATGCACCACCAAATAATCAGTGTCAGAGGTACGAGGCAATCATTTTATCTAAAACCACCCACTTCTCTTTTGTTTTCTTAAGAACACTGTGTGCTTTTTATTTTACATCCTCCTCTTCAGATCTGCAGATGTGAAACTTTAAATGCAGGGTATTAAAAAAAAAACAACATGAAAATTACAGAGCTTTGCAGTCAAGCACTATGTGTCTGCAATTCTACAAGAGAAGAGCAGAGATAATTTTACATTTTACTTACAGACATCCATGTGATAAAAAGAAAAATAATAACCTTTTCCACAAAAAAAAGTCAAAGATTGCTATCTGCGTTTAATACCAAATACTAGAAAATGAAAAGTGCATTAGTTTCTATGAAATAGATAAGCCTTTAAAATAAAGCTCTAAAGGGACATTTCTATGAAAAAAGCAAAGTGTAAACAGAATATCAGAAAATGCTTCTGAGCTGCTAGATCTAGCATAGGTAGGCACAAGAAATGATACAATGTGAACTCTAAACTTGTCAGAAATAGGTACTCTATTGCAAAACCAGCCAGAGGAACAATCCATAAGAAAATCCTCTAAAACCTAAGAAGAGTCCCCTCCGTGTCTAATTCTACAGTTATCTGATAAAAAACCTGGTACATTGCACCCTGCAGTCACACCTTGCTCTTTTTGGGTTTAATAATAGATTGCAGTTAAAACTGTGCCTGCAAAACTCACTTTTTCTTCAATGGGCCAGAAATTCTCCCTCTGATACAGAAGCATTCCTGGAATAGGATATATTTGGCCTTGTAGCTAACGTACTGAGAAATAAAATTTTGTAGCTTTTCTTTCTGTAAATGTCAGGTTTATTATAAGCTTAATATATTATTATTATTAATTGGTTTCCAATAGCACTCAGAAGTCCCAGCAGAGACTGAAACACAAAGAAAGAGATATTCTTTGTCCCAGAGATCTGAAAGGATAATGATAAAAAGGGAAACAAAGAAAGAGATTTGTCTAAGACTGAAATCTGTGAATGGTTTTGGCTGGGTCCTTAGGTGTCCTGATCCCCATGGATTTTCTGCAAAACACCACTTTTTTGTAGAAGTGCTTTATGGCACCAAACTGTGAAGCACAGACACTGGAGTGAGGTCTGGAGTTCTGAAGATTAAATGTTTTCAGAGTTCAGAGAAGATAGGATTTCTGTTTATATGCATTCAAAGGCAGATGGACCAGAAATACACTTATTTAGACTCCCATATTAATTTAGATTGACATAAAAATGTGGAATATTCAACAACTCAGGAATAACTGGCATCTTTACCTGTATGTTTAGCACAAAGAAAGTGCTTCAAAGATTGTGTTGCTTCTTCTTTGTTTGGAAAACAAACTGATTTACTGTCTCTCAAAATGGGCCAGTGCTACACTGGGAGATGAGGCACAGGTTTCCCAGAGAAGCTGTGCATGCCCCATCCCTGGAATTGTTCAAGGCCAGGTTGGATGGGGTTCTGAAACCATTTGTGCCTGGAGTGCTGCTGATTTTAAGGAGGTGATGAGCTCTCTGGTGGGTATAAAAGGAGCCTACGGTGACTTTGCTGTAGGCAGCCACATCACAGAGACTGGAATGAAATTCCACTGAAGATGAAATACCACATTTTGTGCATGGGGCTGAGTCAAGCTAGTGAACCTTTGGAAAAATAAGGAATTATGGCCTATGACAAATGAATGAAGGAAATTAATAACCTGTTGTGGGAGCTGTAGTGGTCTTCAGATACCAAAATTACTGCTCCAGAGTGAAGGTGAGGATTCAATTCCTCAGGCCAGTGCTGAAAAGGATTAAAGATGAGTTTCCATCAAAGCAAAGACATTAAGGGATAAAAAACCTAAACAAACCCTCTTTTGAGCTGTGGATAGGGAAACATTGAGCAGACTGCATGGGACACTGTGGTGACTCCATCTCTGCAAATCTATGGGAAGACCTTAAACAAGCATCTGTCAGGACTAATACATCTGCTGTTGATGCCTCTTAGGGCAGGGGATAGATGAGATAGCCTCTGAGATCCCTCCCAACCATATGAGGCTATGACACAGAAATGAATAATTCACTTTTTATATTTGCAGAGATGTGAAAATAAATAATAACTGAAAGTCTAATCTTAGCAAAACTCAGAAGACTAGGGAAAACACATATAAATCTTTGGTACTAAAATAATTTACGCAGCATTGCAAAGGTGCTCAGCACCTAGACAGTTAGGCAGCTTTTCATAATATCTCAACTGCAATTCAAATGTCAAGTGAAAACAGACTTGGCAAGTCTACCAACCAACAATTCTGAGATTTTCTAGGTGAATTGCCATATGAATTTTGAGAAATAGAGCAAGTAAGGAGGAGAAATAGTCCTTCCTATCTTGTAAGGTGTCAGATCTTTGACTGTACACGATCCATCATTGTGACAAAGACAACATTCGATTAATTTACAGTCAGTTTTATTGCTGAATCTACTTATTGCATGGTCTCTGCTACAATTTAGCATAGCCAGGCACCCACACATAGGGAAGAAATGGATATTTGAAGTATCTCTCCCCCAAAATAGCCCCACGATAGTTACCAGCATCAGTACTATTTACTTTGGGAGCATGCACTTGAGCAAAACAAGGACTGCCTACAGCAGATTAAAAACAGATTAAAAACATTTGTTTTAAAAAGGTTAAACTGCATATGAATAATTTATTCAAAATGCTCCATGTAATTAGCAATACAGGAATTATTTGGTAATAACTAAACCATTACTGTGCACTTTCTGCATGAGCATAACAGCCTCTACTGCCTGTCTGTGAAAGTGGTGTAGGAACCCAGCAGCAGTTTCTCAGATAACTGCTTTTGCACAAGCACTTTTGGTGCTGCTGAAGCTATTTTGGCTCAATTAACAGTACCAGGTGCCCTATAAAAGAATATTATTTTTAATTGGTTTTAATACTTTTACTGATTGGTATGAGTTCAAGCCATGTCCTGAAGGGTTTGAGCTACAATTCTTGTGCCTAAAGCTTTACATTTACCTTTCTTGGAGTGATGCCTAAATAATGCTTCTCTTTTGCTGGCATATCCACATTTATCTCAGGTTCTGAAATGCTTTTAGCCATAATTTAAAAGCTTCTTTCTGTGGTGGCCATCACCCTTAGGTTTATAAGGCTTTTATTGTGGCACCCCATTAGAGCTATTGTTTGTTCCTTTATTCACCTTCATTCAGGGCAAATGTGGGTGAAGGGGCTGACACAGACATTTGGCTTGTTTTGAGTGCTCCCATCTGTGCTTCACAGGGTGTACAGAAGATCAGGGAGGTGAGGGAAGAGCAAGGACAAAGAATGGTCTGAAAACTTGGACAGAAATTTCTCAAGAAAAAGCAAGTGGCAAAAGCTGAACTAAGGTACAAGACAAATTCTTCTTTGAACATTTTAAAATAAAGCTTCTAATTTCAGAAGCAAAGATGATATTTGGTTCCTCAAATGCCATTGGATGATGAATACAGAAATTTCCAGGGTTTTTTTAATCTCCAATTTAGGCTTTAACAAACTTGACTGAACCTGTTTGTCTCAACACCATCCCCATCCTTTGTTGTTTGGGTCCATATGGTGGGGTCTCAAGGAAAGTTTCCAGGATTCTAAGTCTGTGGACATACATCAATGCCTAACTCTGGATGTTCTACTTCAAAGGAACCTTGTCTGGTGTAGTCTGTGGTTTGGAGATGTTGGAACAATGTCCAACAAAACATTTAAAGCTCTCTGCTTTTTGGTGTAGTGGTCTAGACCCTAACATTGATCTGCCAAAGGGAGAAATCTGATTTAAGGGAGCATGTGGGTGAAAGGGGAAGGCAGGAAAGGGGTGATGCAACATGCAGCATATAAACAAGTGAGAGGTGCAGGGCAAACTCCAGCCAGCTGAACACTGGACTTATGGCTGGACACAAGCATAGAACAGAGAAGATACAGACAACAGGGTTTTACTGTCTACCTGTGGTAAAACTGCCCTGATGGCAAAGGCAGGCTCTCAACAACTCCTGTGATTTGGATGTAGTGTACCATAGAGGATTAGGCATTGGTATGAGATGAAGAGAAAAACCCCTTCTGGATCAGTCTAAATGGAGACTAAAACTTGATTTTCACTTAAGAATCATGACACGGACTGTATTGGAAAGGACTTTAAGTGTTGTCTAATTCCCCCTGTCATGGACACCTTCCACTAGACCAGGCTGCTCACAACCCCATCCAACCAGGCTTGAACATTTCCAGGGATGGGGCAGCCACAGCTTCTCTGGGCACCCTGTGCCTGGGCCTCACCACCCTCACAGGGAAGGAATTTTTAATAATATCCCATCTAAACCTGTCAATCCATGCACTTGTGAATAGTCTTCACCTTTCTTGCAGGTTGCCTTCAGATCACAGTTAAGTCTTTCCTAGACTCAGCAATCTTTCCAACTCTTTAACACAGATGTGATGACACCTCTGTGCCATCAGCAACACAAGGATCAGTTATCTACTAAAGTGCCATAAACTAGAAGTGTCTATATAGACACTTGTGAGCAGCTCTGAGCTGTACTTTACTCTTCCGTTGTCTGTAAACTGAAGAGTTTTGGTCCTTGCTGATTGCTTATTTTTAACTTCTCCTAAAACTTACTTAATGAAAACTTAATGTATACATCTCTGTGAAGGTTTAGGATCAATTAGAGTGTGCATTTTGCCAAACATTGTCAAAAATATTCTAAGCAAACTTATTTATGAGCTTTGTTGTCACCCATTACTTGCTGCTGAGAAAGCCTGAAGAACACTTTGCAGATATCTGAGTTTTGCTGTTTTAATGCTAAGCTGAAAGCATGGACCTAATTTTCAAAAGTAATGAGTACAGAAGGCCTGCTGATTCCAGATGGTGGAAGAACTTCTTTGGTGTATGAAAGTGCAGGATATAATAACCCACAGAACATCCCAAAAAGAGGTACTGATGAACATTACAGAAATTGCTTTTGTTTTTCTCTTTCTTTCCAAAATTCACACCCATGCTGCTTCTCTTGAAGGGATATGCATTGATCCAGCTAAATTTGGAAATATAAAGAACTGCAGACAACTATAATAAAGGAGGACCAAGGAAGACACCTCTCTTGGAAATGTACAGTGCTGTTGTGCATTGTATCTTGTTGTCAGCTTTACATTTCAGAACTGATCATGGCATCTCAAGCATGTCCACTAAATGAAATTTGAATATAAATTCATATTAGAGCAGTCCTACTTTCAGGAAGCCTCTATTAAGGATGTCAAATTTTGCTCCAATGTACATCCCCCATGCTTTAGTGTGTTGCAGTCTGTGTTATTTCCCCCTGTGTGTCTGTAGGCCTGCTAAGATTTATAATGTTTAACCATTCCATTGACACTGCATTGGAAAAGAAAACTGCAAGTACATTGAATGTACATGAAAATCTCTCCTGCAAGGAAGCAGGGGAATTTTCTTTTTTGCAATATATTGTAAGTAAAGCAGATCCTGATGCTGTTTTGAAGGTTTCATGGGGTTTTTGATAGCATCTAATTTGCCTGTACTATCTACAGCATCAATAAAAAATGCTCTTCAATTTACAAATGAAAAAATAACAGAGAACTAAGTTGTATGCTCGAGATAGTGATGAATTCTGTAAATTCAGTCCCTTTGGTACTTTCAGGGAGATGCAATGAGAAAAAAACCTAAAAAACAAATGTCATGTTCACAGAATACTTAAATCACCTCTTCAGATCATCTTAGCTTTTTGGCTTGTGAGGTAAATTTAATTTATTATGTGGAAAGGGGACTTTTGGAAAGAACTTAGGCCTCATTTCCTCCCTATGGCCACTGCTGTCTGGGGTCTTGAGCACTTTTTCTGTCTTGAGGGAATTCTGTCATGTGCTGGGGGAATAAAAAGCACATTCATAGCCCTTTGCAAAATTAGGTTCTTTGCATTGGTTGCACATGCCTTAGAGATAGATTTCAGGGCCATGTTATAAATATAATGGTGAATATGTACATATCTCCCTTAAAATGCCTCATCATATGTCTCACCTCAGCACCTCAGCTGGAATCCCTTTCTGAATTCTATGCTAGAAAGAGTTTTTTTTCAGATCATATACTCATAGGTACATGAGTAAAAATTATAAAAGTAGATTTTAGAGAATTAACACATGTAGTCTGTGGTTAAAATATTAGGTATTAATATTAAAAAAAAAATCAATCCTTCCTGCTAAGTATTCAGTATAAGAAAAATGAAAACTTGTCTAATACACGTCATATATGAGTGATGTTAAAAGTCTCTCTACTGAGAAGCTGATCACAAATTCTAACTGAAACTGTAATTCCCTTCACTTTAATTAACTTGATTCTCCAACAGGATGTCCTTGTACAATGGAAGGAAGCAGCCATTCCATTGTACTTCATCAAAAAACGTTTCCCAACTTTTGTCACATTATATGGATATGAATGCACACTGTGTATATTTTTGTTTAAGAAGCAGCATGTTTGTCCAGTATAAAATTAATAAAATAATCTCTAGTTCAAGACTCGTAGTGAGATTTCAACATCTAAGATCCAGCTTTTTACTCAGAGCACAAAACTTCAGACCTAATGGATTGACTTCTAACAAACATCCATTACCCTGTTCTAAATATTAAAGCAGTCACAGTGACAAACCCCCTGTACTACAATGCTTCATCATGCAAGAGCATCTCACTCTTTGCTTACAACTTCCCCTCGTACCATTCCTTTCCCTACTGTTCAACCAGAAACTCTGTTTTGGTAACAGCTTGTTGAGAGAACTCCGTGTTTTCCCAGTATGTACTTGAAGAAGATTAATGAGCCTTACTAACATGCCAAGTCAATCTGTTCCCTGCTGTCAATCACCTCCCATACAACAAGTATGTCTGTCTCACTGGCTATATTTTCATGCAGATACCCTGCAAAAGTTTAATTAAAACACTAACCACAACCAATCATGAAATACACTCCAGAACACTATTTAAGGAATAATTGGATATGTATTAAACAAGCCTTTTTATAAAGAACCTTTCCTCTGAAGGGTAAGTGAAGACAAAGGGAAGAATACACAATATGAACAGTTTGACAGTGATTCTTATGATTTAATTTTGATTTCTCCTGTTGGATGGTTCAGCCTGTTTTAAAAAAGTGGTATCTACTTACAACATCCTGCTTGACTATTGTCCAAGAATAAATAATTTACATTAAAAAAGAAATGCAATATTTCTCTTAGCTTGGCAGCTGGTCGAGATGGGTGGAGGAGAAAAATTTTGTAAATAGGGAAAGCAGATGACTCATTTTGCAAGACTGACTTTTCATGGCAGCAGGCAATAAGGTATCAGTCTATACTACTAGATACATTTTTCAAGAAAGAAATTAAGAAGCGGTGTGGGAATTTCTCATTCTCTTGTATTCCGTGGACTTCCAGTGTGTGCTACCACTAGTGCAAGTTAAAAGCCATGGAGGAGTATAGTGGTTCCAACCCTACTTCACATAAAATCTGAAAAAGTGTAGCCTTCAAGTCTGAAAGAGCTGAATTTGCCATATTCCAGGTTAACTATGAGTGATGCAGAGCATGGATGAATTAACCAGCACAAGCAGAGCTGACACAGTGGGGGGAATTTTCCTTTGAGAAGGCAGTAATGGGAGCCAGGGGAAGCCCAAGGGGAAGTCAGTAATATTTGGGGCGAGAAAGGGAAGGAGTGGAGCAAAGAAAGCAAAGTTAAAAAAAGATGGAAGTTCATTTGTGGAAGACTGAGGACCACTTAAAGAGGACAAATCCCTAAAAGTCTGGAACTCCTTTCTACTATCATTACTCAAGTTTTGCAGTGGTTAAGTGCTACCCTCATAACATAAATTTAAAAAAAACCCCATTATGTAAGATGTAAAATATGTAGAGATATATGTTTATATTTCTAGAACAGATTATTAACACCACTAATTTCTCTTGTCCACTGGAGTAGGTCAGCTTCTAATTTGTTTTCTAGTTAGCAAAGAGGTTCAAAGGGCACGAAAATTCAGAAGGGCCCAGAGAAACATATTTAAGGAACTGCACACACTTTTAACACTGAAACAAATTTATTTTTTTCATAAACAGTAAATGCTGGTGAATGGCCTAATATGAGAATATTAAGAACAAGGAATGATTGTAATTCCAGAGGTATTGCATCATTGAGGGAAAAAAGCAGCAGTCACATGGCTTGTTGCAGAGAAATACATGTTTTCCTCACACATCACAGTCATTGGAAGAGGAGATGACCATTCCAATCTTTTGTAGTGGTTGGAGGCACAGCCCAAAATACTGGAAAACGTTTCAGTGGACAAAATTCCTGCAGGGTCATGGAGCCTTGTTCCCTGACACTATGGCTGCTGGTAGTATCTTTGGGACTGTCAAGCACTTATAAATTTATTTTCTGGCTTTTTTTTGTCCTACATCTGTAGGCAAAGAACTTCTGATAGATCCAGGCTCTTGTCAGCTGTCTTTGTTGGTTGATTCCCAAATTCCTTTTGGATGCATTCTCTTATTTCAGTCCTCTAGTTGTCTTGAAGTTTCTCTGCTGGATGATCTGCTTTTGGTCCATTTAAGCAAGTCATATTTGTTTGGAATTTGCATGATGAAAGTGTACTGTATCAATGTCTCTCTATATATCTGTAGAAAACAAAAAAACCCAACAAACAACTACAACAACCATGCAATTCATTTGCATGAATAGGAGGGCAGAAGATAATACACCAAATCAATATTCAAAAAGGCACTACTGAGGTTTTAAACAGTTAACGGTCCTGAGCAAGTTGGGTGGGGGCATCAGTTCCTGAAATGATCTTGGGAAGTTTTAAGAAAAAAGGGAACATGCTGCTGCTGCACTTGTGCCCAGAGCGCCACATACGTCTGGTCTTTTGGCAAGATCCATGTGCTCCTCATTCTTGTTCCCTTCACCAGAATGTACTCACCAAAGCCATCTCTTGGGCTTTGGAAGAAGCCTGGCTGTGCCTGGAGAGGTCTGGGAGGATTATTTCTTGGATGATGCCACCAGATCTTTGTTTGGGATGAGCCAGAGGTGTGTTGAGAATCCCTTGATGAGGCGTTCCCAAGACTTCTGTTGGATACTCAGCTCTGCCTTGCTGGCAGGAGTCTGTGGACACTGAGGCGTTCTGGGGTCATCAGCCATCCAAGCATTTTGTGAAAATCATCTTAAAAAGCAAAAGTGTATCCCACAGCCCTAGCTGGCTCAGTCCTTTCTCTAAAGGTAGATCTTTCTTCACCTGTTTTTGAATTAATCACTGTTCTGTTGATAGAAGCCCCAGCCTCAGTCTGGCTCCTCAAAGTAATGTTTAGTTTTCTGTAGAGTATTTCCATTGGTCTTCTCGGACAGAAACCCACTCCATGGCTCCATATCAGGGCAACTTCAGTCCTTCCCCACGACCTGCTGCTGCTGCAGCAGTGAATGCAGAGTTTCTTCACAAGGGGTCTCCTGAAAGAAAATATTTCTGGGACTGACAGAGCAAGAGAAGTTCCTACAATGCTGTTACAGCTACAGGGCATGTAAAGACAGAACCTGAGTGTAACCACCCCACCATGAAGAGCTTTTCCTCCCAATTTGCCTAGCTGGGACACTGTGAGCTCAAGATGGAAAATTAGCAATTTGGGAACCTGGACTGCAGTGCAAACTGAAACCTAAGTATGTTTGATAGCTTTGACATGATTTGTGTTACTTGAGAGCCTGGTGGCATGTGAACATGGAGAATAACTGAGGGTTGTGTCCATGGGGAATAAGAAAGAGTTGTGTCTTCAGATGTTCCAGGCATCAGGGATGCAGAGCAGGGGGCTACTGAGGGAAACCTTGGAAGGGGCTGCAGAGTCAAGAGTGCTCTGCTGAATCCAGCAAAGGAGCAGTTTATTTCCTCTGAGGCTCCCAGGACTTGTTGGACTCCTCTCCAAGGTTATAGTTCCCTTTTTTCCATTTAATATTAGCAGTAAAAACTCGTGTTGAGTATAGAATGACATTTCAAGAGTTTATTGAGTAACTATACGTATGCATTTCTTCCCTGAAATTTCCAGTGAGATATCATGAAAAAAGATTTACCAATCACATATTCACAAATTCACATATTATTCTGAGTTGTTTTTTTTTTTTTTTCATTTTTGATGCTTTGAACTGGGGTTTTTACTGTCAAAACCAAAAAATGTTCTTATTGATAACAGTGCCTGAGGCACAGACCATTGGAAATACCATATACATTAGTAAGGACTTTGATAATTTAGTTTAAGTATTGAATAACTGCAGATGCCCAACATCTGCTACATATTTGCGTTGAGCAGTGTGGTTAGGATATATCTGGAGATCTGGTATGCGAGTTTTATATGTATAAACTGCTCTTTAAATTGTTGATTATATCCTTAGGCAAGTTCTAGTGAATTAATAGGACTTGTTGATTGGTAAAAAATAATCGTAAATCCAAGTTTGCACAGTGCTTTCAAGAATAAAGATTTACCTTAAAGGTGGCAAGTTTTAAGGGAGCAAGTTAAAACACATAAAATATAAAGTATAATATGAAAAACACTAGCTAATCTAAATTATCATTATACCACTCCTCAGATAATTCACATTTATGGTCACACTATTGAAAACATCAAGGGAAAGCCAGATATTTCCCAGCCTTACAAAAGGTTATAAGAAGAAATATCCACCTCTCATTCCCAAACTGGTTCTCATTCCTCCTGGAAGACACTTTTCTTATAATCAAGAGACATCAATACCTTGATTTATCTGAATAACACATTTAAGGAAGTAAAAAACCTCTGCGATAGAAGTTAATGAGGACTGGCTGTCCAGGGGATTTTTAATAATTCATTTTTCTTTAGTGAGGTGAGAGAGGTTCTGCTTAATTCCAGCTTTTCCCTCTCTGTCCTGTAACAGAACAAGCATATTAAATTGACCCAGAATTACCTGTTCTACTTAAAAAAAAAAAAAAGGACAGGACAGAAAAAAACCCAGATATATTCTCTATTTGCCTTACTGCCTGATAAACAAGAGAAAAACAACTCAGATGTGCCAGGTGCAAACTTACTGCTGCTTTTCTGCGAAATTTAAAGACGAGACTTCAGTAAAGGCCATTCAATAAATATCTGCTGCAGCTAATCAGAGCAATCTGAATGCTGGAACTAGCTTTGCATGTCTGCAATGGGACAAATCAGATACCTGCTTATAGCACTCCAGAGTTCCCAGCACTTGGGCTCTGAAAGACATAATCAAAATGTTTCATGAGGTGTAACTTGCACAACTTAATAATTAAAGAAATGTCTCAGACTCTGTGCACGTGCTCCAGCAGGAATGGTGCCACTCAGAAATAAATTGCATGTCTGCTTAAGATTCTTCCCCAGCAGTATTAGAATCTGTCCAGTAAAATGATACGAACTTAATTTGCCATAGTACTAATTTACATTGCCATTAATGAGAACACAAGTTTTAAATCACAGACATGGAAGTACTATTGTGCATCCAGCTTATTTCGACTCCACTCAGGGTGATAAGGCATCCTCTAGACAATTGTAATTATGAGTAATTTGTAAAAGTAATAAGAACTGCTTTTTATTACAGGCAATAAAAATCAATTCTTCATTCAATTATCTTTCCTGGCTATGATATGATAGCTGCCCTGAGTGAGTGCAACAGGAAAAAAAAAAAAAAGCTAAGTCCTAAGGAAAATAACTATTAAAGCAAAAGACAATAGCACTGTAAAAAAAAAACAAAACTAAGAATATTTAATCTCCATTTCAACTTCATGTCACAAAGACAGTATTTCTTGACAATATTGCTAAAATTCTTTTTCCTTAAGACATTAAATTCACATATATTGACATTATTCTAAACATAGGACCAATTTCATTAAATCAGTAGGATAATTCTTGTAGTTAAGAGGCAGCAAAAGTATAAGTCTTTGTAGAATCAGAATGGTTGTGAAGAAAAATTTTTTTGATGTAATTAGTTTTCATGCAGTAAAACTTGTTGAATTAGAAGTTAAACATTAGCTCCAATTTTAGGAGGAATTAGATATTAAAATCACAAATACCTTCTATTTAATAATACACAGGGTTTTAGGCAGGAATGTTTTTCATATGGGAATGCATCTGGGGAAAAGTCTCTCTTTCTGAGTTATATTTTTCTTTTTTATTTTAAACTTTTCAAACAGAGGTGTCTGGAAACAAAGTCAAACAAGTGCCTTTGCATAAAAATCCCATTTAATAAAATAATTTTCTATATTTTGAATATTTTTTTCATACATTTTTGGTTTCAGGACAATTGATACTGAGGAAAAAGAGTGTCAGATTTCCTTTAGAGGGTGGGACCAGATTTTGTTCATTATAATTTCCTCATCTGCTAGAAGTTTGTGATTTTTATGGAAGTGATCAACTGAGCCTTCACTGCAGGAAGATTTGAGGATGGGTCACTTTGCCCCAATAATTTTGCTCTCCTTCCTTAATAAAGAAAAAGCAAAGTACATTTGTTTCAATAGTTATCTGGAATATTAGAAATGAACAAAGATATTTTTTTAATAGGCAAACTATTTCAGGATTTTATGAATTAAAAAGTTCTTGGGGAGCTCAATTTTTACCATCTCTCTAGCATAATATATCTCTGCTCAGACAGCAGTGAATGTCAGCTTTACTCAGGAGCCATTTGTGGAGCACTTCATTAAAAGAAATCTATATAAAATACATGGTCTGGGTCATCTTTACCTCAGCCTCTCTCAAATCTTCAACTGCTTACTTCAATTGCATCTCCTTCTTCTTTTAGGTTGTGTTTTTAAAATTTACCACCTTCTCATTAGTTCTGCATGTCACCTACATAGAAGGGATCAGTAAGAAATTTTCTGATTAATATTTATAAAAAAATCTTGCTTGTGAATATTTGGGGAGAGTGAGTTTTATGATGTCATGGTAGCCTCAAGTTTGTAGTAAAATTTTCAGATCCTTCACTGAAAAGACCTTTGTTAGTTGGCAACCTGTACCTATAGCAACATAAATGCACCTCCTTCACTTACATTTTTCAACCAAATCTTTCTAGGAAAATCTTCTCAAAACACTGCTTTTAAAGGAACATTCTGTTCATAAGTAAAGAAGGAAACTGGAGTAAACTGGAGCACAGATTTACTGCCATTAGTAGATTGATCTTGTGTCCCTTTAATTGTTAACAAAATTCTGATTTTAATCAGATAAATTTGGAGTAAAACACCTACAAGACATCAACATGAACTATTTACGAAAAAAAAACAGGGTAAAATGCTATAGTGAATATACTGTTTTCAAAGCATGATGTGTCCAGCTCTGTCTCAACAGCAGGCCAAGCTCTCCTGCCTTCAAAAGTGATTCTGAAGAGGACACTGACATAACCTAACCCCAAAAACTCTCCAGTGCAAATCTGCTGCCATAAAAATGGGTGCTCATTATACTGGCAAGATCCAGTTTTAATATTGGCAGGTGTAATGAAATCTTCCTCTGCATCACAGTTCCTGAGCTATACCATCCTTGTTATTGCACTCCTGAAACTCTCTTAAGTAGAGAACTCAGCATTTGCATAAATTCCCTGAAGATCTATGAAGAAAATGTTCCAAGGCCCTCAGGGCCTAAGTCTGTCTGGTGAAGTATATGAATAAATCTGTCAGTTTGGAATCATTAGGAATGGATGGCTTTAGGGTTGATTTTAAATGGGTGTCAGGATATCTCAGGGTTTTCCTAAAGACAGAGGATAGGCAGGAAAGCTGATATTATTCTCCTTGTTTGGATAGGGTTAATGAGACTGTAACCAGGAATTTTGTGGGAGGTATAGAATCAGAAAATCACAGAATTATTTAGGTTGAAAAAGACCTTTAAGATCATCAAGTCCAACCATTAACCCAACACTGCCAAGTCATCACTGGACCATGTCTCTAAGTACCACATCTACAAAGTAAATAATTTGTAAATACAAGTTAATCATTTTAAGACAGAAAAATAGACACCCAAGCAGCGTCTGCTGAATGTCATACAATTTTTTCCTATTTTGTTGCAAGCAGGCTAGGTGGCATAAATCATTCCTGGCTCTGTTTGCATTCTTATTTTTTCCCTGTAAATTAAAGACAGATTACATAGGTGGATAGAAGGCAACATTTTAAAGCACTGAATTTATAGGTATATGTTTTCTCAAGTGTATATGTTTTGGTGTTGCTATTAGGAATATGGAATATTGGTAAAATTCTCATGAAAGTAAATAATTTGCCTTCTCTTAGAAGCCTGAAATTTCAGACTGAATTACATAGATTATGGCCACAAGACCTCTCAGTCCCTAAGGTAAGGAAGGATGGTCTTGTGCCATCAGTCACAGATTTGAACGTGCTGTGTCTGGCTCTTCCTCAGATTCTGTGTGTCATCTTATGTACATTTAGGTGAACAGCCTAAAAAAGTCCACAAGACCCATTCATTAGCACTTTAGGTCTGATAAGTTGACAGCCTGAGCACTTCAGTCTATACATTATTTGATGTAAAGTGAGAAACATTTCCAAAAGTCAAAGTTGCTTGACTGCTGTAGGGTTCACAAAACAAAAGTAGCAAAAGGTTCCTCATGTGTGCTAACTTAGCTGCCATAAGATTCTTAAACCAGCAGAGCTAAACACAGAAATACAATTACAGTGTGATCTGAAAGGCAAAAGACTGGGGGCAAGGAAAAATCCTTTGTCTTCTCTGGTTTTCCCTGACACTGAGGAAGACCTTGCTGTTCCTTGCCACCAAAATCTTTGTCTCAGACTCAATTTATTGGGGTAGTGATGCTTAAATGAGGTTTTCCAGGAAGTCATCTCCAGGAAGTCATCTCCAGGCTGCCCCAGAAGGACTGGTTTGCCACTGAGCTCTGCAGGGAGGTGAGGAAGTCCCCAGTGTGATATCCCAGGGGATGTATTGTGAAACTGCATTTTATAATGGTGGTCTCCTTGGATATGATATATATCCAAACACATATCTAATTAAAAAAAACCAAAACCAAAAACAAAAAACCAAACAAGAAAACAACAAAAACCAAACAAGTTCTGAGGTTTAGAAACAAAGGAGAGACAAAGGATTGCCTATGAAAATGTGCATTCATGCATGAGCAAATAAAATTGAGACCTTGCCCAAGAATAAGTGTGCAGATCCTCTGTTGTGTAATAAGATGGTCAGATATTCTAGATTTTCTAGAATATTCCCCACCTTCTTACATACAGCAGTCAGACTTATGGACATGACCCACCTTGGCTTCTAAGACAAATCCCACCCTGCTGCACACAGCCAGCTCTTTTAATGTGTCCATTAAAAATGCTTCAAGGACCTAATCCAGAGTAATCTTTTCCCCTTTGACAATTATTAAGAAAGAAAAAGTACAATTCCTTGGTAACAACACAGATCTGCTGAAATCAGATATTTCCCTTTCCTATTACTGCCACACAGAAGATTCCATTTTCTTTAGGGAAACCTCAAGAGGCAGCAATCTAGTTTTGAACTATTGCCATCACCTTTCTCAGCTGCCTAGATAACACTGAAAACTGGGATATATTTGTTGTTTAAAATACATAAAAAACAATCAAAAAAATCACGGGTGCAGGAAAACCAAGAACAATTTAGAGATGACTGCAGTAATATTAAGAACTCTGAGCTTATCCAGCTTTTCCTGTGGAACAAAAATAGGCACAACTGTGATAAGGAGTTTTGAAAGAATATTTTATGTGTATTTTGCAATCTGTTTATTTGATGTCTCATTTTGAATAAAGTAAATTTATTATAAACTAATAATTTAATACATAATTTAATGGTTTCTCTGTCTATTTTTATTTGCCACCTCATTAAATTGAGACTTCTATTAGACAAGGAGACTGCTAATTGTGTCCTGACATTTTGGGTTCATCCAGTTTTTCAAGCAGTTCTTTGCAGCTATGAATTTCCAGAAAAAGCAGGCTTTGGTGGAAAACGGCCAATTTTTCTTCAATATGGCATTCGGAGAAAAATATCTCCTTTTCTTTCTTTGCCTTTAAATTGTCCTAATGCAGGTTTCCATCAGAAATGATGGAGAAGATTCCTCCTGCCAGATTGTCTGGACCTCACATCATCTGTGGCTCTGGGAGACCTCAGCTCGTCGAGGTGTTTGGACTTTTGGCATTCTCTGCTTCAGCACGTGGGCTGCTTCAACAACAGGGAACATGGAGTGACTCCGGGTTCTACAAGGTTATGCACTTCCCAGGAAATGGGATATAATCTAGAAATACTCCCGAAACAGCATAAGGCCTGTGTGGGATAGAAGAGAAGAAAGTAAAGGATTGAGGAGGGCAAGAGATTTCATCTGACCCAGACAAGACAGCATTCATGGACTTGTCTAATCCTCATCTGGAAAGCTCTTCATTTTTCCTATTCTTTTGTCTATTACAACACTGACTGGTGCCTTTCAGCCTTTCTGGAGTTCTGTAAATACCAAAGTGAGCCTCAAGGCCCACAGCTCTGGGTTATCACAGGCTCACAGAATCCCTCACATTCTCCACATGGTTGTGCAAAAAGGCCTGGACTGCCTTATTCTAGTCCATTTTTTGATTTTATCCAAATATATACAGAACCTACCTTTAGTTTTTAAGGATAGTTCTCCTTGAACTAATGAAGGAATGAAGGAAAAAAAAAATAAAAAAAAGGGAAAAGGAAAATGGAAAAATAAGCCAGGCACTGGTGACTGATTAATTTTCTTTTGACACGTTGTTTGCCTAATGGTTTGTTGGAATAGGATAACATTTGCATGAACAAGAAATCCACAAACATGGGCTTTTAATAATCAAACTGCTAACTTAAGTGTCATAGCAGTGTTTGGGTGATTAATGAAAGGTGTTTATGGCACCATTTATTCTGTTTCATTTCAGCAACTGTGCAAAACTCCTTACAGGGTGTATGACATGTTGCTCCCTTTATAGAGCAGTCTCCATATGTTCATTAAGGTGGAAAAAATAGGGAAGCCAAATGCAGGTGTCAGCTGAAACCTGCAGAGGATCACTGCTTCATTGGTTTCTGCTTTCTTCTTTGATTTGCAATTAACATATTTCAGGACTTCAGACATGTTTTGCCTGTTGTCCCTGGGGTACCATCAATGCTTTTGTGTGGTTTGATTTCTTCCTTCCTTTTTATTTTTGCTTTTTAAGTATTATAGCTTTACTGATGCAAAGAAAGATATCAGAAGGCAGAATATATTATTCTGCATTTACCTGCCACGGGATTGCATATTAGGATATTTGCTTCTTCCCTACCTTTTTTTTTTTTTTTTTTTGAATCACACAGTTGTCTTAATGCTGAGGACCTTGAAATCCCATGGGAAGACCATCTCAAATAAGGAATCAAAACAATTCAGGCTTCTCATCACAACTGTGAATTGAAAAATAAGCACACACCATGCTCACTCCCCTAACAGAGACATTTTCTGGAGCCTGTATTTAATGATGAAATGCAGCAGGTTTTTATATTTGTATGGTAAGTAATGAGGTGAACTATGTGGGACTGAAGTACTGCAGCTATCCTGAGAGAATCCAGCATGACAGTTTCAGAAAATCTTTGTCTGCATTTCCTCCCTCTTACCTCCTGCCTTCTGTTGCTCCTCTCCTCTCTCGGCCACCTTTGCTGTGCTGCAACAAAGGAGTGAGTAATATTAATTTGGTGGGGCTTCTGCCCTGACTTGCCAGGTTAAGAACCAGAGAAAAGCAGCTTAAAAACCTGTGGGGGACTCCAGTTTCTTATCCTCATGAGAGTGGGTGGTGAGAAAGGCTGATGTCTGGGCAGAGCCATTCTTTCTGTCCTCAAGGCGGCCAGAAATCCAGATGAGAAACTGCTTTTGCAGATTGGCAACCCTCATGCTGGTATTTGAAAGAAGATATTTGTCATGCTTAGCATTTGCATGTTCAGAAGCTAGTGCTCCTACTCAGAGGGGGAAGTTAGTTATCCAAAATCCTGGGGAGAGGGGGGAAACTGGTTACATTCACAGAAGCCGATGTACTAACCAAAAAACATGGAAACAGAGAGATAGGGATAGATGCCATGGGTGAGTGAAGACATTTTTTCAGGATTCAGTGTTATCTCACAGACTTTCTACATCCTATGCTGTTTATGCCAGTAGAAATGTCAGTACAGTAAAAGGATGCATCATCCATTTCTTGGACATGATAATATCAGCAGGGCTCATTTCTGTGTTCTTCACATGGCTTCCTTTTGAAGGTGCCTGCCTCAGATTTTAAATATCAGTTTCATCTATAAATATGGGACTGCATTACACACTCTTTTGTGTATACATGTCCTTTAATTCTTTTACCATTCAGCTGAATTAATTGTTATGATCAGGCAAGGGAATTATAAGAATTGTCCTCCTGTTTTCATTCTCAGGCCATTTCCATATCCAGAATAATCCTAGATCTTCCTTAAAATATTAAATACTGACACTTGTTAGAGAAATGATGAGCTACCCCTTTCTGAAACACTCCTTTTCTATCTCAGTATTCTTACATTGAACCTGATTTGTGTTTTTACAGGGCAAGATTTTGCACAATCCCATACTGTAAAAAACCTGCTCTGGCTGCCATGACATGGACATGTAAGTGTGAGGATACTCATTATTCCAGCTGTTTTTTACACCTGATGTATAAGATCCTCCTGAATAAAATTATTCGGCTCCTTATCATAGTTCAGGTCTGCATGTTAAACAGCTGAGATTGCATTGTTCTGGTGTATCTGTGCCAAGTTGCTTGTTGTCAAAAGGACCTAGGTACAAATTTTGTGATTTTTTTTCATCCAGGGAGAGTCCAATCCATAAAACAAAAGATATCTGAGCCTGAGTATTCTCTTCTCAGCTAATCAGCAACAAACTTTGAAAATGATAGATGCATATATGACATAAAATGCTGAGGAATGAACTGAGCTCATTTTCCTCTTGAGAATGAACTTTGAGAATA
Source organism: Lonchura striata (assembly GCF_050655825.1). NCBI lineage: Eukaryota > Metazoa > Chordata > Aves > Passeriformes > Estrildidae > Lonchura > Lonchura striata. The sequence continues at coordinate 71,215,049 of NC_140741.1, forward strand.
GCCTGACAGAAATTTATAGATTCTTCATTGGATCTCTAATGAGTTGCCATCCCTCTAATTGTTGTTTATTCTTATTTTCATCTAATATCCCATTTGAAAATATTTGACTGATTCTGTGCTCAAATCTTTCAATTTTTTTTCTATCTGGCTAGGTAAGAAAAGTGGGAATGGAAATGGAGATAAAAAACCCTGCAAGTTTGTTTCTAGACTATCTTTGGGTCAGAACGTATTGGTGAATGACAGCTGTTGTTACAACAGCTCAAAAATACAGAACATCTCTTTACATAATGTCTTAAACAGATTTCAGAAATGGTATTTGCAGGGAATAGTGTAAGCCTGGGTGCGCTCAGCTGTCTGTATTACACTTTTTCCTCTTTAAAAGCAGTATTTAAACACACAGTGGCCAGAGTAATTTATGGAGTAAACCCTGAAAAATTCTAAATCAGGATTAGTGTCTATTAACTCTATTAAGTTCTATTTGGCAGTCAACCAAAGTGTCAACTGAGCTCACATTCCTCTTTATCCAGTAACTAATACTGTAAAAGCCACATGTACAATATCAAGTGAAAAAAGGTGTCCAGGGTAATGCTGCAACTATCAGGCCAAATTCTCTGCTGGCATAACTCACAGTATTTCCAAGCCAGATATTTCAGAATAACCCGCCTGTCTCAAATTAATTTTTTTGTATTCACTTTTTAATAAGGAACTTTCCAAGCAACGAGGGTTTTTTAGCTGCATGACTCCTATTAAAGTCAATAGGAGTCATGTGGCTAAAACCCTATGTGATGCTTGAATTTATTGGAAATTGGCATCTGCTGCTGAGAGTACTTCTATTGTTCTGTCTTCCTGCCCAGTCATCACTTTCTGCCTGGCCATGCAGCCCCTTGTGCTCCTACTTGCTGGAATCTCCATGCATAACCTTTCTGTTCCTTCCCCAATACCCTTTCACACTACAAATAAAAGTGCCTCCTCCGTGGAATCATTAGTGCCTCATGCCCTTTTGTTTGGATTTTCTGTGCGTGGCCTCTTTGTTCAGCCTCGGCTGTTGCTGAACTTTGCTGTTGGCTGCTCTGAATCGTTGCATTGTTCGTGCAATCTCTCATGTTTGCACGATCCTGCAGGATCTGGGTGGATGAAAGGTGCTCTGCGCACAAAAGCCTGGCTCCTTTCAATTTCATTCTGAAATGATAGGGGTTAAAATACCTCCAAGTGGGTTTGATATCGTTGCTTTACTGAAAAATGAGCTTCTAGAAGGTGTTATCAATTATTACCTGGGAATTTTTTGCTTCCCCAAAATGATGTTATTCAGCTGGAAATATGCTCCACTGCAGTTTCTCTGGGAAGTTTTCACCAGTGTAAATGTGGGCTGCAAAAACAGCCCTTAGAGCACTGTTGTAGGATTTACTCACTGATAACTGAAAGCAGTGTATATTTTGTTAAAAATACCAAACCAAATTTTTGCTTGCTTCCCTATACATTTTATATGGACATGCATATGGACATTTTTCTAATTGGTATATTTGTCATAGAATCATAGAATGATTTGGAATAGAATGGTTGGAAGTGACCCTAAAGATCATTGAGCTCCAAGCCCCCTGCTGTGGGCAGGGACACCTTCTACCAGACCCAAACTCAAACCATTCTGTTCTGTGGTTCTGTAATGAAGGTGTATTCTTCTCCAAAAAGTGTCTCTGAACCTCTGACTTAAAAATAAAATAATTATTTAATGGCAATCTACTAGAGTTTACAAACAATTTTATCAACACTGTATAGGAAATTTGCTAATGATTGAATCTGAGTATTGTACAGCTGTACAATAAAGGGTGGAGGCTGTCCAGTATTCTAAAGAGAAAGTGTAATTCAGATTCCTTCAGATACTATATTAAAAAAAAAAATCTTAGGACTGAAAATCAAATCTATCAGGCAGCACTAGTCAAGCAACTTGCCAGCCAGTGTGATTAAATGAAGATGAAGATTATCTTCAAGGAAAATCTTGAAGAGCAATGGAACATTGAATGAATACAGAACTCTTTCTGGGACAATTGTTGAAAATCTCATATTTTAACATGGATGTATTACCCAAGAAAACCAGTGGTGTTTCTCTGTAAGAAAACTTTGTATTTTTTCAGGTTATAGACTGAAAGATCTTTAAAAATATCTTCTTTTTATTCATTGAGTGGCTTTAATTCTTTTCTAGGTATCCCAGACCTCCAGAAACATATTTGTCTCTCAGAGGTGCAGCATTGTGGTGCAAATGTCAGTCCTTGAACATCCTTCTTTGCCCTCATTATTTGGGAGTGTGCTAAGATAAAAGGAGTCCTTTTCTCTCATGTCTCTTTCCTCCCCAGTCTTGCTTCTCTTAAAACCAGAATAATGTTAGTGGCAAGTGTTATGACCATCTTTCAGGATTTACCCTGAAAAAAATAGATTCAAGTTCTTAGTACATTTTCTTGGTAAGGCTGATGCTGGTCAAGTGAAATTGCAAGTGTGTTTCCATTTGACAGGATTTGGAATGACCTTTGCTCATTTTCCACAGGATTGTCTGCGGAACATTTACCATAGCCATGTTTATCAAAGTAGTTTTTTTCATATTTTCCACTTTTTGAAGTCTGGTGTTTGGCCTGAGAAGTACTTTGTTAGTAAACAAAAGACACCAGAAACTATCAAAGATAAATATGTAGGATAAACACATGCAGCAAAAGTGCTGATAGTAATATTAACATTTTGGTAAAGGACAAGTGGATCAGAGATGTGTTTTTGGAGAAAAATTAAGAAACTTTTCATTAAGTATTTCATCTGACGTTAATCTGACCCGAGCTAAATTTGAACTGCCCTGGAGAAAGCAAAAATCTGTGCCACACCGTGGGACATCCAAACTAAGCAATCCCCCAGATAAAAGATTTAGCACAAAGTTAGTTTTAAATGAAAGAAGACCAGCACTTTAATCTTTTTGCTTGATTTCCCTTTCAAACACAGTCATCCATTTAGTTTCCTGCTGTCCTCATGAAGAATTTCCTCACGATGAAATCAGGGTTCGGAGATTTATTATGCAACGAGCAGAACAGGTTCAAGCTGATAAAGGCTTCCTGGGTGAGTGAAGGATGCTTAATGCTAGGAAAGATACTCCTTTAATGTGAGGTTCTTGACCATTTATTATATAAAAATGTTAATCTGATAGTGTTTTTAATCTGCTTGTTATCAGCAGCGGCTGCTTGGTGTTAAAGACAAGATAAAAGGCAGAGCTGAAGAAGCAGATTTGGGGAACATTCGCTCAGTTAACATGCTGGTTGCAACACACCTTCCTCCCATTTATCTGCTCTTCCAGAGTGAGGAGGAGAGGGATTAGGCCTGAGATAAGGCACAGCTTGGTGGGCTGGTTGGGCAGCGGAGTGCGCGCTGAAAGGACACGGCGCCGCGATAAATGTTGGGACAGTCATTTCCCAGGAAGCTGCAGAGCAGAGGATTTGCTTTACATGCCATTTCGAGGAGTTCTCCTAAAGCAGAATATTTAATCCTTCCTCGCCCCGCCACATCTCCCACCCACCGAAGAATTTGTGAAGCCAAACTTCCTGGATATTTTTCATCCGTGTTGTGCTCTGGGCTTTTTCCAGCTAATGTATGGGCTGGTCCTCACCATGAAATTTTGGCAGGCAAGAGACACTGTGATTAGTCCTGCCTTTTGTGCGTGCAAAACCAATTGCTGATGTAAAATATAGAGTGGCTGTCAAACTGGGCTGAAGTCTTTCATGGATTCAGGAGTTATTGGTGGCCTGGAGGACAAGCACTGTTATAATATAAGCCTTGAATTCTGAGAAGACCAAGATAAAGGTTATCTCTGTCTACAAGACAAAAATACAAACTTTTTATTGTGGGATTTGGCTCAGCAGTAAAGTTTTCATATTTGAGTTGACGCAAATATCTGCAATCAGTCAAGTAGCTGGACAGAAAAGAGCTTGCTCATTTCAGAAAATGTGAGGATTAAAATCATTGACCCTAGGATGAAGCTATGACCAGTCCAAGCTTTTCTTGCCTGAGGAGACATGAACTCATTTCCAGTAGTGAATCCTGCATATTTCCCACAATCTAGTAGACTACCATAGCAACCAGCCACCTTTTTACTTTGGGATGATCTGATTTTTACCCAAAAGAGATATTTACAGTTATTATTTCTGTTGAAATCAATAAAAAAGTCATATTTGTCAATGCAAACTCACACTGCCAAGAAACTTCCACAATGCTGTGGGCTGATGGTAAGTTCACACAGCATTTGGTCTGAATAGGTACAGCCTGTGCAGGCACAAGCACACTGTGTTACTGTGACTTCAGCAGGAGCAATGGATGAACAAGCTGGGTGCATCTAGGGGCAACCTACACATTAGGCAAATAAAGCATTTGAAATGACTTTGAGGTGCACAGGCTGAAGTTTGCACATGCGTTCGTGTAGCATGGATGTGAACTGGTCAGTCACAGATGATGGGTAGAGCTGGATGGATGCTGTGCTTGTGCTGCCCAACATCTCCTACTCAATGGATTACCAGAAATCCTGAATCATACCTTGTAGTCAAGTAGGATTTCTCTATCTTTGAGATAGAGAACACCTTGGTGTAAGGACTGTTTAAATTAGGGTTTTCTCTCAAATTCAAACCTGGAAGCTCCTTATTCAAGCACCAGATAGAGAAGCCTCCATTTATGCTGCTTTTAGGTTGAGAACTTCAATCTTTTCTCCAATCTTTTCTCTAATCTTTTCTCCAATCTTTTCTTCAATCTTTTCCTCACCAGCTGAGGAACCATGTGTCTAGACAGGATGTGATCACTGCTAAACTGATTTCTCATTGATCTGAAGACTTAAAGTCCTGCCATATTAATTTAATCTTGACAAACCAAGAAGTTTCTAATGGTCACAGGCCCGATCCTCCCAGAGTGCAAAGAGTATTTTGACAGTGCTCTCAGGTACACGGTGTGATTCTTGGGCTTGCCCTGTGCAGGGCCAGGAGTTGGACTGATGATCTCATAGGTCCCTTCCAATTCAGCATATTCTATGATTCTGTGATTCTACCATGGGTACAAACCTCTGGTCTCAGGCAGAGGACTAATAAGATTGATTACAAAACAAACTGGAAAATGTCCAGTACTGACCTCCCATAGATGATCTCATCTAAGCCTATATTCCCTCCCCAGGCAGTCATCTGAATAAAGAGACTACCAGGCACTAAATGGATTAAAAATGGGCAGCAGAATGTATGACAGAAACTTTGGTCCCTCTGAGTTAATGGAGGCTCTTAGCAGATGGATTCCAGCTGATCTCTAGTGGGGTAGGACACAGGGAGGAGAGAAGAAGAAGAAAAGCAGTCACAGACACAAAGCCCATGGCTTAATGCGTCAAGTCCTACATCCAAAAGCAAATTGGAAGTCTGTGCAAGATTCAGTGAATTGGAGTAACGTGTGTTGTTCACCAGTTCTGCTAAGTAAGCAATCAATATATTTACTCCCTCGATAGAATACAATTTTGTGGTTGTGACAGTGGTACTTCTACTACTCTGTGAAGAAAATGACTCCATGGAGTCCATGATCCCTATCTGGTCAGAGCCTCCATTCTCTGGAAGATATTTTTAAAGATAACCAAAAATCATAAAGAACACTTGCACTGCACCAAAGCCAAGAAATTCAGATGCACAATAGAATTTAATGGCGAGTAATAAGCCCGACCTATTTTACTGAGATACTGCCAAGTCATCTGGATAGTTTCAGCAGCCATGCATCACTTCTGCAACCCTTACATGTAGCAGACAGTTGCCAGTAGATTCACATGAAATTCAGCTTTTTGTTGAATTTTGCTTCATATGGTTTTTAAAGGAAAATCTTACCCTGTCAAGTTTTTGTTGTTGTTTGTAGTTTTGTTTTAATTTTTGCTGTTCATGCTTATTCAGGTATGTGGCTATATTTGAATGTTCTGAATGCAAATCTATCTACTCACAGAGCTCAGGCTCAGGCTGATCAGCAGATAGCAGTCACAAGATACTCTTCTATCTCATTAGCAATGGAGAAGGGAAAGAAGAAAGGAAGGTGGGAGTCATGAGGAATGGACTTACAGCTTGAAGTGAAAAGAAATCATGGTGATGAGACATGTTTTTGCAAATCTACATCCTGGATAGGAATTTTCTGCATCCCCTGTAGGATACAAGGGGAAGATGAGAGAAAGAGAACAGGAGAATCTCTTTGCTGGAAATCTCTTTAAGGTCTTCATAAAATCATGGCAAAACCAGCCTAAAGGAATAGTGTACTTTTTGACCATTTCAGTTTCTTATTGGGAGATTAATGAGAAGAGTTTGAAGCAGAAGATTAATGTGGTCTATTCTTATAACCTGCTCCCCTCCTCATAAATCTCCCATTATTACATACACACTAAGCAGCATGTTGCTTCACCTTCTCTGAGACATGAGTCCACCAACAGATCTCTTTCATTTGCTCCCCTGTACTTCCCAGAAGACAATACCCTACTTAAATAATACCTACTCCTCTCCCAGATGTTATCCTCTTCTCCTCTGGCAACACCTCACCACTACTAATGAACAAAGAGACCAAGCAAGGAAAAGAAATTAAACTCATGGAATTATCAGGATCAACTCCCTGAGTACAGATATTTAAATACAGTGTGGAAATCAACTGAAATTATACAAAATTAATAAGTTTGATTTTTGCTTCTCTCTCACTGGTAATTTTTGTACTTTATTTTATCTTTTTTGTCTTGAGAGGAATAGTTTCACTCGATCTCTTGCTCTAAAGGAGTCTGCGTGGTAACGTCACAGATGGCCACCACCACCTCAGCTGTCAAAGGGAAAGCTCCCATAGGAGGGAGAGCTGACAGCCCAGTGGAGTCTTGTGTGCTTGAACTTCAGCACTGCAATTATAGCCCAAACACAGAGGAGAGCAGACACATCTCTCTAAACACCTCATCACTGTGTTCCCACAGCGTGCCTGGGAGAAGAAATCATAGCTGCATTTTGATGTTATACAAAGATAAAGAACCAGCTAGATGAAGTGATTTATTTAGGGTCACTAAGAACATCTCTAGTTGAATCAGAAACAGAGCTTCAGTACCTGGAGCCCTGTTCCAGTTAACAGTTGTATCTGCCCAGGTGACAGACTACACTTTCACTCCACAGAATAACAAAATCAACTCTCCTGAATACACCCTGTTAGAAATGTTGTCCCCTGTAGCAAGATTGCAAGAGATTCACAAGCCTCCTACGTGCACAGAGACCAGAACAACCCTGCCAAATGCTGTCCTAAATTATTCTTGTGTAAAATTCATTGGGTACAAAACAGGAATAGTAGAAAAGGCGGAAGGAGATGAGCTGTTCTTGAAAGTTTTTTCTTATTATGCAAACACAGAGTCCAAAGATTTTCCAGGGAATTGTTGTGTTAAATAGCCACAGTTGTAAATGGCGAATTCATAAATGAATACAAATGTGTAGCTGTCATAACTGGCAGATGACACTTCCTGAAGGATAAGCTTGTACTCTTCCCCAGCGAAGGCGGCATGCAAGAGTTTCATCTCCTGAGACTTCTAATGTACAAATTCCTTGGCAATTCTTCCTAAGGCGGAACTGTTTTTAATTTAGAAGACGTCAACCTACTTGTACTACTGGGAGAAATTAATAAGCCAAGGATGCAGGTTGGCTGTACTGCAATACTGAGTAGATATGTCTCCATTAATTGCAGGATTGCCTGTGCTCACTTAAAAGCTGTTCTGTCTCAGAGCTTGATCGTGCTGCCTGTGCTCAGTTAAAATTCCCTCGAGCTTTTAACACCTTTTCTGCTGCTGACCCCTCAGGGGTGGGTTTGTTTCATGTCTGCATGCTTCCCATGCTGAACCATATATTTCTTCTCTCTGTATGGCAGAGATATGAATATAGATAACCATATGTCCTCTAATACTAAGCTGTGTTTCTCTAATCTGTCCTAGACATTGAGAAAGGCAATTAAAGCAAAGAGAATCTAAAAGCCATATTCAAGTGACCTAGGTTATAAACAAGACTTTGGATTCTTATGTTCACCTGGTTGCTATAACCAGGCCCTACATGGGGAATCACTAAAACCAGCTTTCTCCACTGACCAGATATGGGCACTTCATGTTGCTTGAATACAGCCTTGATAAATGGGGCAGAATAAGTCTGTAACAAACAAACAACTCCCCCCAAAATAACAAAAAAATTCCAACAAACAAACAAACAAAAACACGAAAAAAAAAGAAGAAAAGAAAAGAACAAAATAAAAAAAGAAAAAAGAAATAAAATGAAAAGAAAAGAAAAGAAAAGAAAAGAAAAGAAAAGAAAAGAAAAGAAAAGAAAAGAAAAGAAAAGAAAAGAAAAGAAAAGAAAAGAAAAGAAAAGAAAGGAAAAGAAAAGAAAAAAATAAAAAAGCAAAGGAGATGTTTAAATTCACATTTCACCTCTCAATCTGATACTTTTCTACCAATTTATGACACTGCTCCACCTGAAGTTATCCAAAGCCCCTGTGCAGGGGAGAGGGAGCATTTACTGGAGTTATCAACCCATCTTTCAAGTTGGAAGAGAACCCTGGTCTAAAGGACTGAATGCAGTGTTTAGGCTTGCAGATATTCTGGCAGATTTACAATGTCTGCATGTGCATGAGGATAACCAAAGTCCTTCAGTTTTCCCTATCTACTCTGCATGATTATTCCACCCCAATAAGCAATCTATTATCTGCTGGACTGACTTATTCCCCACGTTTAGGAACTCTATTCATGCTACTAAGTGAATGATACTCTCTAAATACCAGACATATATTATGTACAATTAACTTCCTAAATCTGTTAGGGTAACAAAAACTTGCCAGAATTAATGCTGTGTTCCCCACACATGACCTATGTAAATGTTTCTAAATGAAATCAAATTAAAAAAAAAAAGAGAAAGGATAAAAAGAAGATGCTTTCATTCTTCAGTGAAATTCTGTACAGCCCAGGCAGTGGGTAGTTTTTTCGTTGATTTCTTTTTTTTTTTCCTGAATAGGGTTGAAGTCTTTGCTATGTATGAAAGGAAAAGATATTAAATTTTGGATGGTCCTATATATAAGAACAGAATTCAGAAGGTGCACTAGAAATTAACCAGAGTTTTGTTTAGAAGGTGATCTTCTACTACCTTAATTATTCCTAAAAATAGTTTAAACAAATGGAAAACCATTCTATTAAGTTGCAATCAGCTCATTTAGTATTATTTGAATATTTGTTTTAACTGAGGTTGATTTGAGATTTCTAGTCAGATTTTGACCACAGGTCAAATGCTGTAAGTGAAACTACCCCAAGTTCCCACTGACAACAATAAAATAAATTTTTGCATGTTTTCTTGTTTTTTTTTTTTTTTTTTTTTTTCCTGACCATTGGAAAACTGCATAAATGTTGTCAGCTTTTCATGGGGAGCAGTGTCATAACATAACATTTTCACATATTACAAAAAACCCAAACAACCCACCTTTCTAGAATTTCTTTCTGTATGGTATAAGTTATCTAAAGAATGTGCAGTCAATACTTTGCAAAGATGAACTATCTTTAAAATAAAAGGACCAACCTTTCAGGTCTGTAATTTTGAATAACAGAGGAAATTTCACACCCCTAAACAGGAGCTTGCCATTGACTTACAATTATATCCTTTTAGAGTGTGGTCTAGTATTTGAGATGACACCAGACCAAGACTCAGATGTTTCACTGAATTATTTATGACCTGGGACAGATACACCTGCTCTCCCTGCCTTTCTCACTTCTCACTCTTTGTATGTCACTCTTTTTCAATGGGACCTGTTTAGGTCGAGATTTCTTTCTTTATGTGCAAGACCAAACACCAAGAAACCCTGACTTTAAGCAGGAATTCTAAAAAAGGAATTTCAACAATAAACAACATCCGCTACACAGTACAAATGGCTGCAAAATGGTACATAGAAAAACAATGTGGAAAAAATTAATTTGAGATATTTAAGGTTCAGAAAATTTGATGATTCAGTCTAATTGGGTGCATTAAACAAACTATATTCAAGGGATATGCTCCTGGCATGCTGTAAAAGCCTTTTTCCCCCTTTTTTAAAATGAGAAATCTGGTTAATTAAATTTACTTACTAAACAGCTTGTATTATAACAGTAGAAAATGACAGATGTCTTTCATAAAATTAGTCATATTGTGGTAATTTTTCCCTCTCCCCCAAACATTGTGTGATTATGGGCATATTTTCTCCTGTTAAAAAGCTATCTGTCATAATTGGTAACAAGTACTGTGCAAAAATGTTCTGAAAGCAAAGGTGTTCTGCATGAAATGTAGAAAAGTTTTCCTGTGACAGATTTTCTCATTGCCATTTTATTCTGTGGGCTGCTAGTTGCTTGCAGAACACTGCATAATTTTAAAGGCTTATACTTATAAAGGCCAATCATGTATTAATTCATTTGGTATTCATTGAGAGACCTTTAATCATGATGGATTAATTTATTATAAATGCGGATATAATATGTTATTTCATAATATCACTACTGTAATTTAGCAATTAAACAGTCTGTTATTATTTCAATCACTGCCCAGATCTGTATCATGACACACTGTTTTGCTCCACGGTGAATTATTTTATATAACATATAGGACAATGGATTTTTTGGAGAGTAAACCTTTGGGAAAGCAGAAATATATAAGGTAATACTTGACTCTGATATTCTGCTTTGTCTCTGAGATGATTAATCCGAAATACTTAGAGCCAACTAGTCAGAAGCTTGCAGTGATTACAGATCTGATCCAAAGCTGGCTGAAGTCAATGATGCACTCAACACCTTGGACCCTTTTGTCAGTGAGAGGGGTGTAAATACTTATCAGGAAAAAGATGTGGAGAGGCTAAAAATCAGGCAGGTGCACCAATTAAATTCAATCTGAGCTAACAAGCAGAAATGGTCAGATACTAGAAAATCTAACCTGTTATTTGAAAATTTAAACTGTTGTTTTTTTGAAAGCTGAGCAAGTGCTGACCTGTATTCATGTTCCACTAGACAGACAAATACAGAGCTTCCCAAAGGATCTGGGATGAGGCCATTTTACCTCCATTCTTAAACTGCATTCTTTCACAGTGCTTGAAACTCAGAAGAATCAGTGCACATTTATGCTGATCCAATTTTACCAGTGTCAGATGTTCAAATGTTACTGTGACCCACATGGAAAGGCTCTGGGGAGAATCTGGATCAGAAGAATAATTTCCTTATTATGGATGTGCAAACTATGGTGCTTGGAAAAGAGATACCTTGCTTTGGTACCTATAATACATGTGGAAAGATAAGAGGTAGAATTTCTGGAAAATTATTCTCGGCCATTTCCCTTTGTTCTTACCATTTGGCCTCATTTCTTTGTCCAATATGTGCTGTTTTCATTTTGGAATTGACAGCATAGCAGCATACAACTGATAGAACTAAACCAACTGCCAAAAGCTCTAAAAGTTCCCTTCCCTTCCCTTCCCTTCCCTTCCCTTCCCTTCCCTTCCCTTCCCTTCCCTTCCCTTCCCTTCCCTTCCCTTCCCTTCCCTTCCCTTCCCTTCCCTTCCCTTCCCTTCCCTTCCCGAGGGGAGAAAAGGTGATAGAAGTTGCCAAGTCTGTACCTCTGGCTGGACACTGGAGAACAAATTGATCTGTTACTTTGAGCTCATTTTTTAACCTCCCTCTATTGACATTTAAGTAACTGATTCTTCTCCATCATTGTTAGCTGTCTTTTCTCCTGCCTGTCAAGAGCTTGCTAAATTAAGATTCACAGCCCAGGATAGTTTTCATATGAACCCAAAAGAAGTCAATATGTTTACTTAGATAAATGGTTATTTTACAAGGTAGTGTAAAATGCATAATTTTCTGTGGTATATAAAGCCATGAAGCACAATCCATCATGAGTGACTCATTTAATCTCTGATGTATCAATGGATGCCTTCTTCAAAGAGCAATCTGGAATAAGTGGTTCACATTAGGAGATCTGGAAAAAAGCTGCACAGCGAGCAAGTAAGGAGACCAGAATCAAAATGATGGCAATGTATCCTCGGTCATAAGACAGAGATCACAAAATCCTGTTAAAGCCTCCAGTGTATCACGTTCCTTTTCCAGGATTCACGCCCTCAGAAGCATTTTCTGCTCCTTTTCCTTCTCACATTTGGACTGGATTACAGAGCTATCTGCAACTGGAGATGAGGAGCATTTTTACAGGCAACAAATCTACTAGAACCAATGGTTTTAATCTCTCCTTGGCTACAGAATCAAAGCCAAGTTCTTTGCAGGTGCAAATGGGATCTGCTCCACTGCCTTAGGTGGAGTTTCACTCATTTACACCATTAAAGAATTTGGCACTGAGGATGTTGAGATCAAAAGGTTCCAGTTGGCAAGGAGATGTGCAGAAAAGAATCTGTCTGGGGAAATATTCTGAGAAGACTCATCTATTCTGTGAAAAGAGAACTTACCTCACCCCGGAGGAGTCTCATATTGATAAATCCAAATTATACTAAATTTTGGGACATCTCCTCTGACCCTGCTAATTCTAAACTGGGAAGTTTGGAAAGTCTGCCAAAACTGCAGAAGGAAAGCACATTGGTATGCTCCTCTATGTGCATTTTCACATCATCCTATCATATGCACATTTTATTATTTTATTTCCCCTAACATAACAATTACTGGTTGTGGAGTTGCGTTATTTGTATGTTTTATTATCCCTGTATTATGTATTGGTTTATTCCTTTGTACCCCCGTGTGCAACTTGGTTTATCCCCAGTTTTCCCGCCTTGTCCGCCCTTCCCGCCTTCCCAGTATCTATCCATCACCCTGAAAGAGGCATTTTACCCCCCCCGGGTGCCTTGTCTATCACTCGGTGCCCCTTCCCATCCATCCAGAAGCTTCTACTCAGGGCACCGGGTGATTGGGCGAGGACCTGGGGCTCCCCCCATATCCTTCCCCCATTGGACCCCACCATATCCCCCCATCCCGGAGCCACCCCCTATCCCTATCCCCATTGGTCGTTGGATACCCCTCCCTTACAGTTTATAAGCCAGTGCAAGCACCTTGTGCTTGTTCCTGTTGGCTGGCATCGTTCTAGGACATTTGGCCCCATTGGGCTACAATAAACTCGGACTTAGCCCCCAGCAGGATCCGCTCTTCATTTACCACCGCGAGGCTTGCTAGCGCTGCCCGGAACCCACAAAGGCACTCTCCAAACCCCAGCTGGGAGCGGCGGAGGGTGCCTCCATCACCCGCCCTCGCCCCAGGATGAGAGCTAGCCGGGGCTGAGACAAAGGGAACCGGGGCGGGAGCGCGGCAACTGGTGGTCTATATTGTTCATTTAATAAAATGAGGTTTGGAACATATCCTGCCATAGCTGCTTGCACAACACACACAAAAAGAAGTATCATTATTAGTAGATCTGTCTGCATGGTGCCACTACTCCATTGCCAGAAGCAAATTTCACCTCATTTGGAGTTCTTGCACATGCAACAAAGCCTTTGCCATTATTGTTTCAGAGAGAACTAAGAAAGATCTGTTTATTTGTTAATAAAAATTTTGGGAAATACAGGAAGCAGTGAAATATAAAGACTAATTTAGAAAAAAATTATCAAAACTAACATTCAAAGTGAGTAGAATAACACAATCCCCAGTCCCTCACCCCCTCTTACTCAGATAAATGTATGCAGCTGACTTTCCCAAAAGGACAGCATCAGTATATTTACACTTTTATATCTTTGGATGCTTGTTCAGAATCCAATTTGCTCCTGGACAAGGGCATATTGATGAGTACCTGGAGTGTTTATTTGGATGGACGTGCTTGCTCTGAAAGCCAGCTCCACTCCAGCAGCCCTTATCCATCCTCAATAGCTCTGTACCAACAGTCAGCTTTCTTTCCTCTAAGGAAGGCGTAATACTTTCCTCAGCCTACACTCTTCCAAGTAGCAGGAGGATTCTGCACCAGATTGGATCAGGTGTTTGTCTAAGTCCTGTGTCCATCAGTGGAAATTAGTGGATGCCTAGAGCAGGCTGTAAGATCAAGCCAAGCTTACAGAACTTTCCCATCTTCCCAAACTTCCTGGTTCAGGGATATGGCAACACGCTGAGTTTTTATCACACAGGTTAGGATACACTTTTATACTTGAAGCCATCCTATTTAATCTGCACAGACACCTGCCAGCAATTATTCCCACCTCTTCTTTTAGGTCCCCTCTAACAGGGTGCGTTAAGTCTGAAACAAACTGCACTTGGCTGAAGTTCAAATCAGTCTGTGAGTATTCTGGGGAGGATTTTCCCTTCCATCTCTGTTTCTACTAGTTATGTCTACACTGACATAAAGATCCAGACCAGGAACATGGCCTAAGAACCATTTCCTGACCATTCATAGAGCTTGAGTCAATAGCCTGCTCCCCTGCAGAGCTTTGGGCTGTGCCAAATGTCACTCTCTTAAACATTCCAGGTTTTGGGCTGGGGGACAGCAGGTACCACAGACAGGTTGGATGCTGGCAGTTCTGCCTGGGGCTGGGGGTGTGTTTGGGTGGACTTGAGCTGCACCATCTCAACATCACATGGGGCTACAGGATGGTCCTTGGCTGTTTCCTTCCTAGGACTGAGAGAACCCCAGAGACTTGTCCACAACATATTCACCAGGAGCAACATTAACCACTGCTATCACCAGGACTTTCAAAATCAATTTTTTATCACCTCCTTAAGAAAAATTTTTATTGCTCTGGAAAATTAATTTTAAGACAATGAATAAAGCTGCATAAAGAAAAGTGGAGGCATGGAAGATCTTTCAAGATGGTCCCCAAACTAGTTTTGCAGCATGTGAAAATTAGTTCCTTTTGAAGTGTTTCCTGTCCTGCTCCAATGTCATTTATTCTGTCATAATGTATTTTGTGAAAGTCAAGCAGAGAAATACATTTATATAAGACAAACCACTAGTAAGGGTCATAGACTTCCATTTTTATTTTAATAAAATCTTTGAAGACTAACTCATACAATTTGTGAATCACACTTCATGAGAAAGACTTCCCAGAGGTTTTTAATAATTTGAGGTATGAAGCTGACTGGAAATACCAGAAAAAAATAACTGCTTCTGTATGCTCAGTCTTGTATTCAACCAAAGATAAGTGGCTACATGATAAAAGTATATTCTTATCCTGATGGGGGAGAAGAACATAAAGAAATTTAAACTGTGACAATGTTTTTCTGGTTTATGGTGCTCAAATTGTCTTTGTATACAGAGGAGGTTGATTATCCTTGTCTAAATTATACAGATTTTTCTTAGATAAACACACCAGCTGATATTTCCATCTTTTTCCAAAATAAGATATCTGTGCAATAAATTATGAAATAACCTGAAAAGCAAGAAAAATGTAACTGAAGAAAAGGAGTACAAGGGCAGGGTATGGCCTTCCAGAACATCACTTTATTGGCTTATTTGAAATCAGAGTTCTTGATTCCGCTGCAAAGAAGCAGGAGCTGGATCATTTTATGTCAGCAGTCAGAACTGGGGAATGTCTCATGCAGGGACACAGTATTGAACATTTTAGATGTCTAAGTGCTCATATTCTTTATTATATCTGTTACTACCTGTCTGCATAAAACTTAGAACTGCTGCATCCTTGTAAGCAATTTTTACACCTTTTAAACCAAAATGGGGTGCTTTGCTGCAAGAATACAAAAATTCCTCCTTATGAAATATGGTTATCCCTAGTGTAGGAATTCCTGCCTGAAATGATTTTGTCTGTGTGGTGTTAAAAAGTTGTACATGTTGAATCAGTAACTTCTATCACTCTCAATGATTAGTGGGGCTCTAGAGGCTATTATTTGCCATTCTGAGGCAGATGCTCACCAGACTTCAAGGGATCACTCTGATTTATATCAGCAGAAGGTTTGGCATGCCTATGTGAGTGGAACTGAAGTTGTTCTCAAGAAAACTGAAAATGAGCACTAATGTAAAAACCCCTACATTTTAATGTAGTTCTGTTGTGGGTATAAATACACTTGTGTGCCCAAAAGAAGATAGTTGCTGAGTTTATTAAAGTGTGCCTATTTTTCCAGTGTTTATTCAAAATTAATTTGCTAATAAAGATTTCAGCTGTGGTGGAGTCTTTATCCTACCATAACAGGAGCTCCTGGCTTCATAACTTCACTGGAGCAACCCACATGATGAATATGAGCTGAAGAATAGAAGCCAAATCCTTCTAGGCTCTGCATATTTGTGCTTGCCAGAAAAATTATGGCCAGTCGAAGGAGCAGGAGATGGAAAGTAGCCACCTCTGCTTTGGCACTTCTCAGAGCCCACCGAGGCCACTGTGCAAGCCTTTACTTGGATCTGCATAAGAACTTTCTGAAGCTGGATACTGGAATTGGGGGGCAGCAGGGACTGCTTATTTATGAGTTACTTAGCAGTCCCTGATGCAGCAGTTGCTGTAAGGCATAGCCTCAATGCAGCTTATTCATACTCCTGGCAAAAGTTATCCTCCTGGGAAGTGATGTTGCTGGCCAGAAAACAAGAATACTTTACTGCTTCTCTCACAGAGTGTGAGTATATTCACTCTGGGGGCAGTTTTAGCATCTGGCCCTGTGCCTGGACATCATTACTATTGGGCACTGGCACTGCACACAGCCAAGCTGACCAGAGCCTGTGCTGAAAAGATTACATTCTCCCAAACCAATATTTTCAATTTGGCCCTAATGCTTCTGACAGCAGGAAACTTTTGGAAACACCACAGGCTCTGTTTGCTGTATGCAGCATTACCTGAAAAAATCCTGGTGAATATCAAGAGACTTCATGAAAACAAGAGGATGCAGAAATGCAGTCCCCTCTAGTGAGGTGCGATGAGCTGAAGTGAAGCAGTTAAAAAATATATGCTCCACATGGCACAAAAGCTCAAACTGCATTTAAGCAGCTCTTCTAAAAAACAGCCTGGCTACAGAGTTTGGGGTAACCACCAGAACTTACTTTAAATACAGAGGAGAATATTTTCCTGCTTATACTGCAGCTTTAGCGTTTATAAATTTAAAAACATCATCCTATCTAGAACTGGGGCTGACAACAGACAGCAGCACCACGTGTGAGCATAGCCTGAATCTAAAAGGGGAGGGAGCTTTGAGTTTCAAGATGCAAGCACTCCTATTCATGTCACAACTGCAGTTAAGTGCTTTGCTATATCTGGGCATAAAGGAATATAAAGCAGCTAAAAAAAAAAAAAGGATAGAAATCAGAATATCACTGCATTTATGGCATCTCATGTTGCTGGATTTCTAGAAACAGAATTTTTTAGTTTTCTTGGCAGAGGCCACTGACTGGAAAAAAATGTGATGATACTCCAGCAACAAAACATTTTCTTACTTGCTGAGCTTAAAACATTTCTGTGGTTGCAGTGGCTTCTATGGGACTATTCCCATACCATAATCTTAAGCACATAATTAAGGGCTTTACTGGATCAGTGCCTGAAAAACCAATGCTGATTTCTATTGAATGCACATTATGTTAGGGACCATTTGTAAGCTCATTAAAATCAACAGAAAGGATCCAGCAGATGCTGGGCCAAGCCTCCTCTCAGGACTTTCATCAGAGAAACAACGTTGTCTCTTGTTTACACTTCCACGGGTCACTGAGTTCCCAGACTTTGAGCCATTGATTACATCGTATTATCAATTAAGTTAGAGATTTGCCATCAACTTAAATGGATACAGGGTAGAACATAAGGAAATAAACAGCAGAATCATGTTCAGTTTGTGATTCTGGGTATTGGGTACTTAAAAACAAACAGAAAAACCCGGCATGCTCACGAATTCACGGACACAGAAAAGCCTCTGCTTTAGTGCACTGTGTGTGCTGTGAAATGGACATTGCATTTCTGTGGAACAATATTGGACTTTCACCCTTCCTCCCCTTCCCTCAATCCCCAGACTCATAAATCCTCCATTTGTCTCACCTGTAGCTACAATAAAGCCATTCTCAACGGTATTAACATCTGCTGTGGTCATTCTTCTGGGGTGAGAAAGGCAGAACATTTTCATTGCTCCTTCATTTGTGAACACTAGTTAAGTAAAGCTGTCACTTGTGTCCAATTATGGGTGAGTATTTTATAGCACAGTCTCCTTCCTAAAGCTAAACTGACACGGCCAAGCCCCATTTTACAGGCATCCTTAAATTCTTCCAAGCCATATTTAAAACCCTTATGCTCAGAGATGGCAGGTGCCATGTGTTTTCACAGCTACATTAACAAATGCAATTTTGTGGCAACTTGACCACGCCAGTGAAGCAGTAAATTTCTGTAATCTCTGTGGTTAAGAATTTCACACAGGACTTTGCTGGGAATGTGTAAAGCCCATTACAGAAGCACGATGAAGATAAAATTAAAATACCTTTACAGTAAAAGCCAAAAAAAAGAGTGAAGTCTCGAGATTTTTTTTTTTCTGCTAGAGCAATGAAACGTGTCAGAAGAAAATGCTGAAAGAGAAAAAAGTTGCTTCGCTGAGCTCACCCAGCCTACTCTCCTTCTCAAATGACTGCCACTAATTTAGGTGAGAAGAGGTAATTTGGCTTACACAAATGCTAACGCAGGCTTATCCTAAAGCATAACTGGGATGAAAAACTTTATAAATATATTTTCTTAACCCTTGCTCCTTGTTACAGTACACATACTGTCCTCACAAATCTTTCTGCAGGCTTAGGGAGATGATGGGCAAAACCTCTCTAGTCCCAGGCACGTGCAGGGTGCATTGGTGCATCTGCACACCAGCACAGCTGTTTCACTCACAGGATCTGCATTTTCCAGCATGAGCTCTGTTATTGGAGATGAGATACCTTGGTGCTACTCAGGACAGCTCAAAACCCCCCAGCTCCAGTACCTCAGCCACTGTGGAGGTTGGGAGCATAATTTACCAGTCCCTGAACCAGAGGGTTGTGCAGCATCATTGGATCATTGAGTTAACCTCCTTTGGAAAGGGATCTGTGGTGAAAAATGGGGCTGATACCACTTTCCATTCTCCTGAACATTTCACCCAACTCCTCAGGACTCCACAATGAGTCGAGGGAAACCACTGCCTGAGGAGAGATTTATACACTGAGAGAGACCCAGGACTGAGTTTCTGATCTCCAACAGATCCTGAGACAGACGTAAGATTTTGCAAGAAGGTATCTCAATTACCAAAGCAGATGAAAACCAGCAGTTGAATCCTGTACAAATTCATACACTATTTTTTTTTTGACCTGTAAGTCATTTCAGCAGATATTTCCCAGATTTCCTATAAAATCATGTGTGTTATAGATTATTTTCTTTAGAAAAGAAAGATGTGATTCCAACATAATCACCTCACTCAAGGGATTGTATCTCTTGGAAAGTAAAGAAAACAAACTGCTCAGAATGCAATACTAGCCAGGGAGGGAATTGCATTATGGATTGCTCACAGACTCCTTCAGCAAGTTTTACCACAGGGTTTGGGCAAAACTCGTAAAGAGCACAGATAAAACAAGAAAACATCTTTGAATGCCTATAGTTTGTTGTGAGACAGAAGTGCTCTGCAAGATACACTTAGCAGCTCACTCAATCTCTTAAGACTTCACACAAGCACGCAGGGCTGGGGAGATCAGCTCACACGCTTCTGCACGCTGTGTGGCTGCACTGAAACCAAAAAGGCTATTCACAGAGTGGCCCTTTGAAGTCAGTGGACTTTTGTCATTGATTTTGAGAGGCCCAGGATTTCATTCGCAGTGTGTAAGGTTAAGCATGTGTATAAGTCCTTGCAGGATCAAGGCTTAAATGTGTAAACCTGTTCGGCAAGAGTACCCATCCTTTAATGTCCTGTGAATGTGGTCTCTTACTTTGTGATACTGGATAGGCAGCCTTTGCTCTTGAGTGCAAAAGCTTCATTTAGTATGCACATGTCCTTCATAATTCAGGGACTTAGAGTGCAGGGAAAGAAAGGTGTTGGTAGAGCCGCGAGCTGCTTGTTAATGGAGCGCCCATGGAAAACATCAACTGCATCAGATTGATTAAGAGCCACTATTAATTGATACTTCTGTCTCTTGTTATCCAAAATGCAGTCCACGGGCCCTCTGGACTGCTCACTGTGTTAGTAGCTGGTACAGAGTTTATACATTAATCATTGGAAAAGCAAATGTGTCAGAGACCCAATCCTGCATTCAGAGCTCTGTTATTATGTGAGCGGTTCAAGTGCATCATAACATATTTTCTGCTGGCTTCAATATCTAGCCACTCCCATTTCAGAGTTCAGGTTCAGATTACAGCTATCTCAGCCATGTGTGATGATCATAGGATCATTAAGGTTGAAAAATACCTCCACGATTATAAAGCCCAACCTACCTTGACTGAATAACACCATATTGAGAAGTGGATCAACAACTGAGTGGACAGTCAAATATTTTATGCTTAAATGAATGGCAAAATCCAGTGTCTCTGACTTAAACCAAGCCTACATTTAATCTTTAAGATGCTGAAGGTTATCTACGTGAAGAAAGGAATGAATCCGAAAGGGAGACCTTTTTCTGACAGTAGAGTGTGTTCCTATTGCTGAATGTCTCATCTGTCTAATGAGGTTTTATGTGTCCAACAGCCATACTATGAGTTCATATCATAGAACCACAGAATTACAGAATATTCTGAGTTGTAAGGGACCCACAAATACCATCAAGTTAGGCTCATAAGTTTATGGCCCATACAGGGATTGAACCCAAAACTTTGTCATTACCAACACCATGTTCTTATATACATATTAATATATATTTATGTGCTGACACATTTGCCTTTTAAATTAACTAGATTTTCCTTGAATATAAACCTGAGTGATGCTGATTGTGGTCATCCTTGGGTATCATTTCCTCTGCAAGCAAGGCTGCTCTGGTGCTGCATCCCTCAGACCATTTTAACCCTCTGCTCAGGTGGGCTGTGACCCATCAGCATTACCCACAGACCCTCATGTCACTTACCATGGACTTGGACATGAAAACAATTGCATGGGGCCAGCACAGGGCCAAGAGGACACAAAAAAACCCTCCAGAGATGGCCAGGTGTGCTGAAGGTGTGAAGTACCTTTGGGAAATGGGGGTTGCTCTGCAGAACACAATTTTTACACTCTTAATACAGCTTTAGCTCTAAAAATGTAGGAAGACAAAGTTTCAGTCTGAAAGCTTTCAAGCACACAAAGTGTCCTCTGGATAAGAAAATTTACATCAGGAAGATCAACTCATTATGATACTGGTGCCTAAAATAGGTAGACTTCATTACATTCATGGAGTTTCCTGAGTTTGGGATTTTTTATAGCATTGAAGCATGACTTTTAAATGCCACTGGCCTACTAAGTAGAACAAATAAACCAATCACAGCACCTCCTTTCACTAGATCAGTTCAGCCTAATAAAATTAACCACAAGGAACAAGATTAATTAGACACTAAACGCATTGCTTGGAATGCACTTGTGACAGCTTCCCCCCAGCAGCCCTGGAGGACTAATGATATATATGAGTGACACTATGTCAGTGATGTATGGACATGCCTATGCAATCCAGTCCTAACTGCACGAGGATCAGCCTTGTTTGAAGCCCACTGCCAGGTTTATGAGGCTTGATAAGTCAATAGTTTTTCAATGTATGTAATTTATGGAGTTTTAAGTTCTCTGTCTTCATTAAGTAATTACAAGAGCTGTCTAAAGTAAGGCAACAGTTGAGAAAATTTGCGGAGGAGAGGAAATGAAATGGTCTGAGTTTTGAATATGACATCTTTCCATGGGATTGTAAGGAAACAGATGTTAAAAAAGCACCTGGTTGTTTTTCTGACTGTAATGAGATCCAGAGGTGGATCACTCACATATCGGTGTCTACAATATAGGCACCAAAATTTGAATGAGATGAATCAGATGATTTGGTGCTCAAATGTCACGGACAGAGAACAATCACCTTTTTGGATAATACAGAGGCAGTTGGAGGTTCCAGACTGAGACGGCAAATTAAAAAAAAATATACAGAACTTTTGGGTTGCTCCCACTTTGTTGCTGTTCTCAAGAAAGATGACAATACATGTCTTTAAAAATGTGAGTAGGAAAGATGTGGCTTTAAGAGTTCAGAGCACATCAGGGCAGGAACTGAGTTATCAGGCCATGGGACATGCAAAACAACCCCAGGAAGGCTTTGTGTGATGATAATTATGGTCTAGAAATGAACTCTCTGGGCTTCTAGTTCTCTTTTCTCTTTGTTTCCTTCTTGCTCTTGCTCTTGCTATTTTACTGTTTACCTTAATAGATAAAATATTTATATTCTTAATTCTTATCTAGTGATCAGATAAATACTGTGATCACTATTGCCTTGGGGTGATGAGAGTCATAAGGAGGTTTTAGATTATTTTTAGGGTTCTCTGTACTCTACACAGGGTTAGGAGCCCCAAGGACTCTGAAGTGAGCCATGTGCACATCACAAGGAGATGAAGGACTTGTGACTGGCTGCCAGACTTGTGGGAGAAGTGTGTTTAGGCAGGTGGTAGCTCAATATGTTATCAATCAGGTAGTGGGGGAGGATCAGAGACTCGGGGTCACTCTGAGCCTACGTACAGGGCTCTTGCAAGAGTGGTTCTTGCTGAAAGACCATGGCTAATATGTTAAATCAAATGGAAATAGAGCAAGCCCCTTACAATGACATAAATCATTTGCAGTTAGAAAAGAAATCTAAGAGTCTTTTACTCCTAGGATGAAATGGAATAATTTGCAATGGTTTAAATCTAAGAATTTTACTGAGATTCTATCACACTTGAATTGAGTTGACCAGAAATGTAATGCTAACAAGTAATCTTGTTCAGGGGTGGAGGTGCTATGACATTCTTTCGCAATTCTTCAGAGTCCTGAGAAAAATCTGGGAATTTGTCTTCTCCCAGGAGAAAGCGACTGATGAAATCCCATCATTATTGCCCATGGCAAGTCTGTGATTTACCTTAATTTTACCTGCTGTGTGCGACTCAGACTTGCAATGACTTTATATGGAACGTTAGAGATGTGGAAGAAATACAGAATTATGCTAGCTTTTTGCTGTAAATGAAATTCACAGTTATGCTATCAAAGTTTCTAATTATAAAATTTCTTTAATATTTTATTAGTAGGAGGGGAGGAAGATGCTAAAACTTATGGTATTTCACAAGTAAGATTATGGGTTGATTTCTGATTGGTTGACAGGACCCTCATAATAAACTTCATAATTTTATATTACATTCCTCCAGTGATGATAGAAATTCTTTGTGTATAATAGCACCATTTCTATTCAGGAATCTTGTTAACAGTTGTAAACTCAGATTATCATTTTTATTAGCCTAGTGTTTTCTTATTTCTCGGTTACTGACAGGAAATTACAGCAAGTTTTCTGGCTTGCTTTTCTTTTTTTGTTACAATGAAAGCAGTTGCATTCAACTAGAAATTTCTAGGCACTGAATAGGGGACAGTATTGCTGGAAGCCAACATCAATTTAAAGTGCACAGATTAATTAAAAAAATATATATTTAAAGACTACATTCAAAGAGGATGTAGACCAGTAGATTGGGTTAGGGTGGATTTTTTTAGTTAAATGCACAGGTATCAACTTTGCTGTAGCTTAAGAATTTAGGAATCCATTCTTGCCACAAAACTCAGCATCTCTACTCAGCATATGTTTTCATGTTGCCTCATAACAGTAATTTTGACATCACCTGTGTGACCAAAGACCCCTGGCTAAACTCCGACTTTCCTCCCTGCAGCCTCACCCACAGCTGAGATGCCCACCATGGACAGTGGGAACCAACCACCATGGACTTCTCATGACTTTGGCTGATTAGGAAGCTCAGATGAGAGTATTGGTAGTTGTTTCACCCCATTGGGCCACTTGAGCATTGTAAAAGCACTGTTTCTAGGAGAATGTGAGACTATAAATGCATAATTTACCGACAACAGCCTACAGTTTATTCATATTACATCAGATACGCTTCTAACTGTCAGTTGATACTGATTGAATAAAAACTTATTTCCATAACAAGAACACTTAATTCAACCCTTTTCTTCTCTGGTTATAAATGGATGGGAGTTTAGGATTACAAGGGACAAAGCCTAATTTTCTGGGCCTTGCAGACCTTGATGTTGGTGTGGGGGAAGGCAAGTTTTCAGGGCAGAAGCAAGATGTGGGAGCTCCAACGCCCTCATTTCCCAAGCCAACAGTATTTTCTGCATAAGCAAAGTAAACCTTCAGAAAAGTATTGCAGTGCTTGAAACTGAGACTGAAATAGGGAGTGATGAGCTTGTGCAAGTGCAGCACCCTTAACTCTCTGCCCTAACAAAGTTTCTGTGAGAGGATGTGATTTTCCATATGGCACTGGCACATCCTCTCCCCCTCTCCAGCAACACAGAAAGGACTTTGTGTTCAATCCCATTGCTCCTCTTCACCCTCCTTGCACAACTTCTCTCATGATATAACAATATGCATTTGGCAACACAGACTTTTAAATCTGGAAAGTCTAATGTATCAATGTGCAGATTATTAGTTTCTTTGAATGAAATTAAGGAAAAGAGCTTTCAAGGAGATAGAGGACTAAATCACACTGGTTTCCTAACTCTATTCAATTTCTCCTAAAATCCCCATCCTACTTCAAAAAGTTTTCATCAGTGTGACCACAAAACAACAACTAAGTGTAAGAATAGTGCTTATTCTGAATACTGCAGTAAAAGCTACAGGATCCAGCCTAAAGTGCAACAAGAATTAATTGCAGTTGAGAAAACAGAGATACTTCAGCAATTATAAGATCCAGTCCTGCCAGTACTCAGCAATTTTCTCTTAAATACATGACCAGCTCAGTCTTCCTGTTGGTTTCAGTAGATGTTGTAGCATTCAATACCGGGCAGAACTACATTCAGAAAGCCTGAGAAAAACACACCATCGTTTAAGTTTTCTAAGCTTAAACACAAAGCAAAGCACATCTCATTTGCTAAAAAAAGAAAAAAGGAGAAAATGTGCTAGTACCAGAAAAAGACTAGAAAGGAGACCTTGGAAATCAGGGTACTTGCAAGTCAGGAATGTAACGTGTATAGTACAGATTTGATTGTATGTGGCAGGCTGGTATTCATAGGAGCTGATCCACAGCATCAAACTCATTCCTTACAAAAGCAACGCCTGGTATTTCATCTCAAAGTTTGTCAGCTTCTTGCAATTAGCTACTACAATGGTATGACAAGGTATGGAGTGAAACACCCCTTCCTCCCTTCTTCAGAGGAAAAATGCAAGGGACAGCAAGAACTTTACCCAGCATCTGACAACAATAAATCCTGGATACACCGACCCCACTTGATGAAGATAGAAAAATATTTATTTATTTAAAAAAAAGTTTCACTGTTGCACTTCTCTACCTAGTAAACAGCTGAACAGGCAGGATGATACCCAAGACCATCTCCTCCACCCCCATCTCCACCCCCCTGTCGTATCAGTGCTTCAGGCAACGTTCAGAGGGAAAAAAAAATCACAAACACAACCCCCCCAGCTCAAGTATCTGTTCTGATAGGAGCATGGAACAGTAACCAAAAAACAATCAAGTCCTCATTGTCATAGTGCGACAATCACAGCATCTCTTCTGTTGAGCAAATAGTCAATTCATAGAGAGAAAAGCATCATGAGGACAGACACGAAAGCTGTTATTCCCCATTTTAAGTAATAGGAGAAGGTCACATATCAAGCCGTTGCACCTTTTCATTACCTCCTAACCCTCCACAGCAGGGGAACCACACTTATGACTGCATTAGATATACAAAAGCTTTTCAGCTCCAAAAAAGGAAAAGAAAATATGAGGAAAGAAAAAAAAATAAATTAAATTCATCTTACCAGCACGTTACAGCACCAACTTGCTTGAAGGAACGTTGCCTTTACAGGTTTCTCTTTTAATTATCCTGGAAGCAGAAGGGGGAAAAAAAAGAAGACGACGAAGCAGGGTTGTTAAATTAGTGTGTGCTCGAATCTTTTCAGTTTGTCGCAGAGTAGAAAAATACCAAAAAAACCACAACAAAAAACCGAGAAAAGAGAGAGAAAAAAAAAAAAAGGAAAGGGCACTCAAAGAAAGAAAAAAAGCAAAAGAAAGCTCAGTAATTTAAATTTGCTGTCAGTTCAGGCAGCATCGCTCTGTCCCGCCCCTCTTCCCACTGGGTTCTACTACCTGCAGGGCTGCAACTGACAGCTACTGTGCAAACAAAAAAAAAGGCAAAAAGCATGCTGGGACCATGCTGTCTGCTGTCTGAGTCTCTCTCCACTTCTGATGACTGAAAATCATTAGTGAAAAGGTTCTGTTGTTGTTTGCTGAGATTTTTAAGTTAGGTTCTTTGCATGAAATGTAATTTATTTTTAATTGATGCGGCGCGGCACGTGACGGAAACTGGTGGTTGTGTTTCTCAGCTCTCCTCAGAATGGAAACTAACCTGAACAGATTGATTTTAATAGTATGGTATGTGGAGAATATACACAGTCCCTTACTGTGTTGCACTTTGCAGGGATGCAGTCAGCCCTCCCCGTAACACCTTGCACAAAAATTCTTATCTGAATTGAAAGTCAGGAAAATATGTCGACAGAAAGCAGTAAAAACTCTGGCACTAAAAAAAGTTGCCAGCATTGTTTTTGCTCTGCTTTTAAGTTTTCCTTCTAAACTTTTTCAAATAATTTTTGAGAACAAAAAGTAAGAGAAGTCAGAAGCATAATGAGCAACCAGCACTACACTTGTGTGAAAAGGATGAACTAATAATCCCAGTACATAAAAAGCTGGCTTTAACCAGATGTCTGAAACCATTTTTGACAGTCTGTGCTCCTGACTATTAGCAGACTGCATATAACATGAGTGTGAGCTATTTGATGAAAACTAACAAGAAAAACAAGTACAAAAGCTATAAATGCCATTTTTAGTAGTTATTTTAATTGTTGTTAACAGGCTTGTAATAACAGGGCTAAAACTGTCCTCCCAAACCAAAAATAAGCATAATATATAACTTCTAAATATAAATGTATTCACCAAAATATGGTTCCTGCCTAATTACAAAATAAAATTTAAAAAAGTGAAATAATGTTTTTCCTTAATAGTTTAGTAGTAATTGCTTGGATCACACCACAGTAAATATGCAACATTTGTATTCAGTTATTGCTCTACTTATGTGTGTAGCCATAAAACAAAAAAGCTGAACATTTAAATTTATTTGAATTAATCTCAGTTTTTACTCAAAGTTTGCACTGGAAGGGATAGGTGCACACTGAACATGACTATCATAGACAATTGGCTCCTAAGTAGATTTTTAAAATCCCTGCAGAAACATTTCCTGCAGCCTTTACTGGTCAAAGTAGATCCCATAAGGTGATTTCTATGACCAGGAGTTGCACAACAAGGCTCAAAGTGTAGGGTCTGCCCTACAAACTTCTAAGGCTGCTGCTCATGAATATCCAGCCATGATAAACACATGCCACAGTCAAATTTAAAGTTGTTTTTCTTCTCTTTTAAAGTCTCCAGGTGCTTTTAACAGGGGATGACCTGAAACCATTTCCACTGTTGCCAGAAATTTCATGCCATTCCAGACATGAGGAATAAATTGTCATGGCCAAGAACCACCTATTGCAAAGTTTACCAAGGCTTCCTAGTAGATTTGGGTTGTCCGCAAAAGCTTTTGCCACCCCCTGTGGATTCAGTACCAGCACAGAGTAAAAAGACAGCACAGAGAGTTATCTTCAAAACTTACATAAAAATACATAAAGACAGTGAATGTAATTTAGAAGAGGGGCAACAGTAGATTCACCGAGTAGCAAGAGCAGAAATGCAGCTTTTTTCCACTATAATTTGATCTCCTTTTCACTTGTGTGGCTTTAAAGATCTATTTCTGTGCTTGCAAACAATGTTAGCATAATTTTTCATCCAAGTTTGGTGTCTCCTGCTGCCCTGTTCTTTGTTTCAACCATAAAGCTTTTCTTCTTTTTTTCCTTGTTAAGAAATAAAAACAGCAAAAGGTTAAAAAAACAAGTGGTCTTAATGATTTGACAGCATTTAATCCTCCTTTTGGTATCCTCATGCACATGTACACACACACATGATCAATTCCAAAATTCCATTAAATCCAACTAACTTATCCTTCTATATCTCCCTGCAAAAGGCAAGGGGGGACTGTTTTTAATGCACTTGGCATTTTAAGCAAGGTCCTCAGACCTTCAAAAGAGAAATAATTGAACTTCACCTTTAAAGGAATAGAGTAGTGCACTAAATAACAAAAAACCAAAAAAGCTGGATTTAGCAAGGAGATGCCTTCAAGGTAGAAATTTGACTAATTGGTTGAGAAAACTCACAAAAGCTCATAAATTCAAACATTTATAGAAATAGTTCACTTATGGTATTAAGTTGAAATAAAAATAGCGTTAAAATAAGCCATTAATATCAACCTTTTCTCCTGTAATGTAGGACATGAGAAAACACAGGAACAAATGCTGCGGCGTTTAGAAGTTGGCAGAAGTTTCATTCATTTTAGGGTTTTAGTAATGCTGTATAAAATTAACCATTCAGTGTCTCTGTTAATATCTAATTTTGATAAAAGGTCATACGGTTTGGACTGCAGAAGTAAATTAGGTATTATACAGAAAAAATAGGCACCCAGAGGTCACAGTTCTTAGAACCTGGAATAGCTTGTGCTGGAATGGGAAAGATATATTCTTTTTTTATTTGTGGTTCCATAGTCAGTTTTTAACAAATCAGTCATGTTAGAGAAGAAGTAATTAACAGAGGTTTCCTACTATATAATGCAATGGAAAGTATCTCATTAACCTTTGTATCCTCTACAAAAAGCCATCAAATGAAGCATTTTCTGGTGTTGTTTTAGTAAGGAACATTTTTACCTTTAACTTCAGTGGAGTTATTGATGGTTTTTTGTTTTGTTGTTTGTTTTTTTTTCCCCCACATGTTTTGATGTCATTGATCATCAAAGATTAACTCTTAAAAACACAGAAACCATTTTGTAAACTTCAATTACTTAAAGAAACCCAACATCCAAAACCAAAAAATCCACCAAACCTTTGAACCCCTTTTTGCCCTATGACTAAAAGGACTCTGCTATATTGTGATGGGAAAAGGGCTGACAAAGATGTTTTAGTGTGAGATTAGTTCCAATATTAAAAAAAGAGTTGTAAATTAAAAATACCAAACAAGACCAAAAAGATCTTTTTCCTCCTCTAGTAAAGTCTTTGTAGCCAGATCTATGCAAGTGGCCTAACTTAAATTAATAAACCCCTGTGTCTTCCTGCTCACTCAGCTCTGCTGAAACCCTTCACCTCTGTAAAGGGAATTTTGAGAAGGTGTGAATTATACAGCCGAGAGAGATAAATGTAATTTTGTGTAAACTCGGTTGTTAGAGGGAGACTTGGGAATAAACATGGGCCATACAGCCAGCTATGACTTTCAACTTGGGGTAGTTGCACATCTTAAGATTTACAACTTGTAGCAATTATGTCAAAGTAATGCCCAGCCTCCACTGACTTCACATACCGTATTTCTTTGTGTACAGGCTAAGCCCTCCTTTACACTAATGGCTTTCTCCTGCAGCTTTAAATTGAGGGTGGTTTTCTCATACATTTAATTGCTTTCCTCTGCAGCTCACAAGGAAAAGGTAGTTGAAGATGGCTTCTAAACAAAGATATACTGTAATTAAAAACTCTTTTAAAGAGAGCTTTTCTGTACAGCACCTGCTGTTAATGGAGTACTTTGTGTACAGTTCTATGGGGTCTTTGAATGCAGTGCATTATTTCAGAAGTAGTGTGTTATTGGAGGATTTCTACATCTGATGTGGTGACCTATATATGTTAATCACTGATGGCTGGGGAAAGAAAAAAAAGGGAGGCTTCTCCATTCCCCAGACAAATCCAGCCCATAAAAATGGTTTGGTAAAGTGGAAACTACAGTTTTAAACTTGTGGACATCAACCACTCAATTTTATTTTTTCCCAGCTGAGAAAAACACCTTACTACAATTTCCATTAAAAGATCATGATTTTATAGCACTTAGTTTTGCTTACTAAAATTTCTTCTCAAGGAAGAAAAGATTCTGCAGTTTATGTGATTTAATAAATGACAGTTACACATCTCAGTCCTTCCCTGTTGCCTTGCCTTGGGTTGAAGCTATTTTTCATACCTGTGTTTCTGTCCCCTCGGTACATCCTGTTGTCTTGCAATCAATGGCAGCTGACTTAAAAAAGAAATCTCTGTGGAGTTTAATGCTTTGATAAATTAATCCATCCTTGTGTGTTAGTCTTCCAAATGTTAATTTCTTTAGAATAGTTTGTGGTGTGAAAGTAAAGCCCTAAGACAAGAAAGACAGACAGATGCTGTGTATAAATTCCTGCTGTTTTCACTGAAGAAATAATGTGGAAAATAAGGGTGCCAACTTATTCAGAATGTGTTTTGGGGTTTGCTTTGATGTTTGGTTTCAATCAATGGGTGGTAACTGATGATTCAATGGAAATAATAGCTAAGCAGAGAAAGAAAATTGCTCAGCAATTTTGTAATGTTGCAATAACAGCCTTGGCTCCAAGGTGAAAGGGGATGTTTTCTACAGTGGTGTAAATAGGAAAAGGAGAAGAGATAACCACACTTTCATTACCAACATTAAATTCAGGTGTTCATAACTGACTTCTGTATTTTGTTCTTTACAGCCTCTGAGCAGAAAGAGACTCTTTAAAGGCTTCAGGAGTTATTTGGATATTTCTCATTGCTATAGACTGGGTAAAAAAAAATTGAAAAGGCATATGCTAGGGCATATGCCAACACCAAAATTTTACAGGAGCTGCTTATCTGGTGTGTAGGAAATGCCACAATAAATCAGACAGCAGTGGGCTCTAAATATTTTACCAGAGGTCACCACAAATGCAAATTTTAATTTTTTCTCTGATACGTATCTCCATATACCTCCAGCATCTTCTCCCCAGAAGAACAGCTTCCAGACTCATTCAAGTGCATTTTCACAATACACACTGATTAATAATTCATTCTTGCGCCAGCACTGACCTATTGTTATTTACTGAGACTGCATAGAATGGCTCCCAGTGTTCTGAGTCCGATGCCTTCTGATGCCCATCTATCTATAGCTCTTCCAATTGAAAGAACTTGTCAGTTCAGGCACTACATGTTGCCTAAATACACTTTTCTCCAAGGTTCAAGCAACTTGTCAACAAGGCAGTTGCACCTGCTTTAACCACACCTTTACTAGGCTGTAATCTCGGGGTCTCTTAACCCTTTAGGATTCTGAAGTTTATTCCCTGGCAAGCATCACTCAATCCTCTCAGACGCTAAATTAACATCCAAGAATGTGATCACTTTGATGGGAACAGCTGTTTCTCCTGCTGCCAAAGCACTCCAAAGGCTTTGGCAGCTGCCCTAAATGTGCTCAGCAGATCCTGACATGTGCCACTGGAGTGCCTGCTCCGCCGAAAGGCGCCCACGTGTGCGGCACTGACCCTCACGTCTGACTTGTCTCTCTGCACATTATTGAAAGGATCTGGGAGCAATCCAAGAGGAATTTGGGAAGTGGAGGTTGTCAGCTCCTGAATGAACACCTTTCAGATTTTGAGCTTAAAACTTAAGAGGTGAGAAGTATGCAAATATGCAGACAAAGACAAGATTTGGTATTTGTTGAACCTGCCGGTAAAATCTTCTTTATCTATCACAATCTTTGCAAGAGGATCAAGGAATATCAGACCAGACAAAGAGATATTATTTGCAGTGCAAGGAAGAGTGCTTGTCAAAGTTTCATGGTGTTTCCTTTTATACAGTCATGTTTTCAGCTGCTTATGACTTTTTATTACACTACATTCTAGGATTAAATTTTTCTCTGCTTTTCTTTTGCCTTTGATTGCTGGAAATCTTCAAATAAGCCCAGTTCTAGTGAACAACCAAGGCAGGGCATCCTGATCAGACAATTGCATTTTCTTTCAGGAGGTCTGTAAAGATTGTGTTTCTGACAAGATTTAAGATTGAAATTTGTCCATGGGGTGGCATTTATATCAGGGACAACAACAACAACAAAAAATACATCCATAAAATTATAAAAATCAAGAAGGTAGCAGCAGGACAGACAAGCTATATCCCACATGGTTTAGGTGATGGGACAGCATGACTGGAATTACTTGATATCCCCTAATTTGGGGAGCTCAGGTTTAGGTTCAGAGAAGCTCTGGATGGCCCTGGAAGTGTTCAAGGCCAGGTTGGAAGGGGCTTTGAGCAACCTGGTCTAGTGGAAGGTGTCCCTGCTTGTAGCAGCAGGGTTGGAATTGGATGATCTATAAGATCACTTCCAATCCAAACTGTTCTATGATTCTCTGATATGGATTTTTGCAATGCCCCTTGGTCTCAAGACTAACACCCAGTTCATTCACCACCTTGGATATGGCTATGAACACTTAAACTGTTTTTACAAAGACTCTTAAAATAAAAACAAGAGAAGCAAGGATGGGATGAAGGCAATATATTAGGAGAGCAAATCTGGAAGTGTATTAAGGTGGGCAGAAGGAGATAGGTGGAAAAAATGCCTGAAGAAAGAGAGCTAAAACTGAGATGCTTCTGAAGAGGACAATGGGTTGGTTTTGTAGGACTTCTTGCCTGGAAGTAAGGCATGAGCAGTCACTCAGAGGGATTGGTTCAGACATGGAGCCACACTGTCAGAAATAGACTGGATGGATAAAGAGAAGTTGTGCAATGAAAGAGATGTGATTATGTAGCACTGGACACCACAGTTTCAGAGGAAGGAATGATTCACTACCGTGATCTTAACTCTAGTTTCTCCTAACATTTTGAAGTGCTCAGTTTCTATAAACAAATATGTTCTCAGACAGCATTTTTCTTTGCTAGGAACTTTACAGATTCTTAATATTCTTCCTAGTTTGAGGTCCTTGGTATCACTGAAAATACGAGTTAATTATAATAAAAGAAAACATAATAATCAGCCAAATCCCATTAAACTCTTAACTAGTTTCTGCGCCTGCTACTTACTTGGTCCTCTGTGTCTCTTCTGACAGCAAAGCTTTGCCTTGAAGGGCAAGAACATTCCATCTGTTGAGCTCTGAGGGTGCAAATGCTCCTGAAAAGGAAAATATTTGTCTCTTTGGTGTACATGAGAGGCTGGAAGACCCAGCATTGCCTGCACTGGAAATGGATAATCTCCATCTCCCTCATGGCTAACTATGCACAAATTGTGTCATCTCGTACACAAAGGGCAGATCCGATTGGGGCATATGTTATCATATAGCTGCAGTCACACAGAGGCCCTCAACATGAATACCATTAAAATGTGAAGCGCTCATAGATTATTTTAGGCTTCACAGAGAGCCATAACAGCTCCTGCAATAAATCAGAGCAGTTGCCAGGCACTTGTGTATCAGTGCACCCTAGCTGTCACTGCACAGGCTGCAGTGTCTCTGCTGTGCTGCCGTGCCATGGCACCTTCCTGGGGCCAGAGCTCCCTGCAGGAATTGTCTTCCAGAGATGCTCCCGTGGTCTCCTGCTCAGGGCTGGGGAGACACGCAGCCAGGCAAAATATGTGCCAAACCCTAAATGCCTGTCTGAACAAGCTGTATTTTTAAACCTCACAAGGTTCCAGCCTAACTCCCATCCCAGATCCCTTCGCTGTCTACTGAGGCAGAGGCAGAATGGGATTTTCATGATTTTCCTGAGAACCAGTGATCAGTTTGCCTCATGCCTGTACCATCAGAAATCCCTGCCCCTTTTATGCAACATTTTATAGCCATTTGCCATGAAGCAGAAAGGACAAAGACCTTCAGACATTTCCAGGTGCAACTGCACTACTTGTCTAAAATACATTTTTTATGTTGCCTGTGCAAGATTAGGGATTTCTATGTCAAATTCAACATAAGTAATGAAACACATGGATTTTGGTTTTAACCAAACCTGCTTTAGTTTTAAAAGCAGTGATTTTTGTTTTCACTGTATTTGTTTCAATCCAATTGTTGAGTTTAGATAATTCAATTAGCTATTACAGCACTGAGGATAGATTTTTTTTAAGATTTGGCCTTACAAATGAAAGTCAGTAATCACTCAAGTTTTGTACATAAAATAGGAATATCTCACTGAAATGGTAGAACCTGGATTTGTCAGAGGGGAAAAAACCCCAGTATGTAAATTAGATGTACATTTTGATCAATCTGATTTTTTTTATTTACTGGAAATTCTTCTGGACTGTGAAATATTTAATAAAAATGATAAATTCATAATTAAGATAATTTGGCAACAAATATCACTGGTTTAACTAAAAAGCAATATATAAAGGTTAAAATGCAATGTCAGTATGTGTACAATATTTCATTATATAAAATCTCTTTTGGATACAGAAGATTTTGCACACTGTCAACAATTTTTGTAAATGTATATTGCTATGTCCATATTATCAACATGTAAGGAAAGTCTTAAAGATATTAAATAGAGACAAAATAAATATTTTATTTAAATATTAAAAATATTAAATATTTATTAAAATAAATATTAACTATTTTCTATAGAAAAAAAGAAAGTCAGGGACAGGAAAAAGGTTGGATCTCTGAACATAAAGCATATTTCCTTGGAATGCACTACTACTGTTTTATTTCCAAAGCTGTAGAGGTGGAGCTGTAAATAACAAAGTCATCAACGAGGACTGATCTTCATTCATATGCAGCAATCACTAATATTAATTAGACTAATGTGACTTGACCAAAAGAATCCCTATTTAAATGAAAACATTGGAGGGATCCAATGGATCCCTCCAATATTTTCAGGAGATTGGATGAGTTTGAAACAAAACTTTCCTAGAAATCATGTTTTATCTAATGGGAAAACTCAAGTCACTAGGAAATAGCACAAGAGACAAGTGAGGAAGTTTTGCTGTATGATGTAGTTTTCTTTCCAATTTTACCAAAGTTTATTACTGCACAGCTCTAGAATTGCCTGCTCTTTCCTTTAAATGCTAAAGATAATGTTTTCTCTACATGTGGCTGTTACATTGACTACTAGATCTTGATTCTGATCTTTCTAAATTCATCTTATTCTCTTTGGCCAACTACAATGGAAGTATTAGTAAAAGAGGAAGATATTTGTTTCTGGAGGGACAAGCCCACTTTCACATCACTTATTCTAGCTCTATTTTACCAAACTTATTCAACAATTTCTTTTTTGTGTTCTTAGAAAACAATTATCCCTGAAAGGCAGGGAAAAGAAATGTATTCTCTCCTTGTACTTTACCCTCTGGTTCTGAACTGCTTTCATTTAGAGATGCTCTGCCAGATATTGCCATGCACAGAACTCCAGCGTTTCATCTTGTTTTATGACACTCATGAATTTTGCCTAAGTCTTTAACTCAACAATATTTTTTTCTTTCTGCTTCACACTGCAAATTTATCTCTAACTTAAAAGTTTTCTCTCACTTCAGATCTCTTTCAATAGAGATCTCTCTCTCTGCATTTCAGGCTCTTTTTACTTTCCTCAGTTTGCTACTCAACATTAATTATTTTTTCTCTGGTGGGATTAGCTTGCAATTTTCTAGGCTAAACACAATTTTGCTTTAAGCCCAGATTCCTAACATATTCAGGTCTTCTTGCATTATTTCACTGGGGTTGATAACCTTTACTGATTCTAGTACCATCTTCAACTTTCATTAGTATTCTGCTAGCTCTTTTCCCCTGGACCAAAATGAAGACATTAGGGCCTGACCTGACTCCTGCAGTATCTGCTAGATACCTCCCAGCAACTTTCAACTTTGTTTTTCACTACCAATCATTTAGAACCCTGTAGACAGATTTCAATGTAAGTGACAAGAAAAAGATGAGTGGGTGGAGAAACAGTGAAGACCTTGACTCTGTGTAAGCCCTGCCCAGAGATAACAAAGGTATCTTTGAATTATCAGCGCTATTTCCAGCACAAACCTAAATCATATCCCCATTCCAGCTACTATGAAGAAACTAATTCCACCTTAGTCAAACTTAGCACAATTCTTATCAAATTCCTCTGAAATGTCATTTCAGAGGAAATGCTTATTTAGAGTATCTGTAAATATTGTTTTAGTAGATAACAATAGTTGAAGGCTCATTTGCATTTTTCTGTTGTAGAATGAGGTCTGGGTGTACCTGGACTTCCATCTTTGACTGAACTTCATTTAGAAAGGGGTTGTTGAATGCTTCTTGAAGAGCTGGACCTTCTTCCAGGAGGCAGGGTAAGAAATTGACAGTGGTCCATGCTCTATTGCCCTTTGGCTGCACATGCAAAGTCTTGATTGCCCTGTGGGAGACGGAATGAGGCATGGAGGGAGCACCTGACCTATGGTACACTGTAAGGTGAAATCCTCAAAGGAATCCCCAACATTTCCATAAATCTTTTCAGTGGTCTTGTGCTCCTGTGGATCTGTTCATTCCCCAAAATTACTGGAAGACCCAACTTTTCCATTTTAGGAAGTTTATAGATGCTCACACACAAGGATCAAGGGTATACACACCTTTCCCTTAAACCAGGGACAAATCCCAGGCAAGGTGGATTACCTACAGCTCTAAATCAGACCAGCATTTTCTGGAAGCTTGCTGCTGCTGAAGGTGACCTTCCAGAAATCTCTTACTTCTCAGCACATCCTCGTGTTGCACTTCCAGGACACTGCAGCAAGATGAAATGGCTCAGGGATGCTTTCAGTCCCATAGAAAGCGAATTTGGAAATGATACAAAGTCATATTTATTGGCTTGGGCAGGAATGTTTCTGAAGGTTTCTGTCACGAAGATAAAAGGTTAGCCTCAGTCTTTACCGCAGCCTAGCCTGGCTTTACTTTTTTAGATGTTTAAGTCAGTGCGAAACAAGAAGTTTCCCTCTCAAAACAGAGCTTTGATCTGAAAGGTTGTTTTGGTGCTGGCTGGGTACAGGGAGGGCCTGTAATAGACCATGGCATCAGCCTCCTGCTGAGAACTCCTCCTCAAGCTCCTCATAATACTAGACCAGTTGGATGTGCTGCTGACTCCCTCAAGAACAGCTTTAGTGGAAGAGAGATAATAAATGCTAAACTCAATGTCTAATGGATGTTATCTCACTGATCCCTGGGCAGGAATGCAAGCTTAGAATCACAGTAGCATCAACTTCAGCCTTGCTTTGTACAAAAAGTCAGAGTGCAGGTGGCTCTTGCAAAGATGGAGAAAGCAGATAATCTGCTTAGAAACTTCCCTGTGTTACTGGCTGCTTGGCTAATAGTATTGCTTTGAAATGTAATTTTTAATGTTGGGATGTGTATCTGGTGTCTGTACAGACTAAAGAAATAGAGGAGTCTCTACATGGCTGTAGATGCTGCAGTAGGAAAGGTTTCTTCTCCTCATGCTGGGACACCATTGATCCATGGCTTGGTTTGGTGGACCTGTGAGGCGCCTTCTCCCTAAGCCACCTGGAGAAGTTCAGTGCTCTGGTATCCCAAACATGGGTCTCTGTGTTTCAGAGCCATCCTGGATAACTGAGGAAACTGTCTTTGCAGCTAGAGGAGCCTTGGGAGGCTTCTAGGTGACTCAAGGACATAAGTATGGAGCTTTTGTCCTCTGAGTGCTGGCTGAGGAAAGAGCAAGTTCACTGTTCACAGCCTCTGTGAGTGCAGGGAGCAGTGGTGCTGCTTCTAGAAAATGGAAATATTTTCTTAAATGTGTCAGAAATACTGTATCAGATATACAATGAATCATGGCCTTCTCCTACTCAGATCAGAGTCTCATCCTAAATCCCACCACTCCCCTTTCAAAGCAGAAAGTCAGAAGGAATTTCCCTACTTGTGCTATGAATTTCACACCAGGCACTTTTGCTGTTTCCCTGGCTACAAGTGAACTCCAAGTCAAAGGCTTGTAGGGAATCCCTGTCTTGGGTTGACCCCTTTAGAGACTGCCATCCAAAATGAAGTCAAATCAAGCCTTACACTAATAGCTTCGAGACTTTGTACCAAGAGGAAAACCCAAATGCAAAAAACTCCCTCTCTAATATTAACTAACAATAGCACTGACTGATCTCTCTCTGCAAAATATAGAATTGTTAATCACCAGTAGTTTTACAAATATTAATTAGAAAAAGGAGGTGAAGTCCACAAGAAAAATTTCCTTAAATAGTAACAGCGAGTAGTTTGTTTAAATCAGAGTTTATTAAAAGGAAGGCTGAACAATCTGTCATTAATATACTGTTTAACCTATTTATTATATTACCTGTTTTCTAAATTAAAACACTTTCACAATTTATACTTTTAAATTACTCACTTAAACTCACTTTGACTTATTTCTGGATATATAACTAAGTATTCTCTGAAGACTCAAGGATACTAATTAAAAATGGGACATGTTTTAGTGATAAGTTCTTCACCAGCCAAAAAGCAATACAAGAATCTGCAACATTTGTGGTAAGAGTAGCTTGGTTGGTGCAAGAGCAGAGGAGGGACACATCAATCATCTGGCTGGAGCATCTCTCATGTGAGGGAAAGCTGAAAAAGCTGGGTTGTTCAGCCTGGAGAAGAGAAAGTTCCAGAAGACTTTGTTGCAGCCTTTCAGCACCTCAAGGGGGTTTGTAGGAGAGATAGTGACAAAGCTTTTAGCAAGGCCTGTAGTGAAAAGAAGGGATAATGGCATTAAAGAGGTTAGATTCAGACTAGACATAAGGAAGAAATTGTTTGCAATGAGGGGGTAACACACAGGCACAGCCCACCCAGAGAAGCTGTGGCTGCCCCATCCCTGGAAGGGTCCAAGGCCAGGTTGGACAGGGCTCTGAGCAACCTGGGATAGTGGAAGGTGTCCCTTTAATGTTTGCTTCAAACCCCAATTATTCTGGGATTCTGTGATAATATAGTCCATTACCTTGTAAGTGGAGCTCTTACAGTAATGTGGGTTTTCTTTTGTAAATAATCCATTTGATCATTTTCCAAAAATCCACAGTTTTAAGAGACTCTACCAGTCCTTTTCCCAGGAATCTTTCCCTAAACATGCTAAAGCTAAATTTATCACCATTGTAACCCAGTGTGACTGGAAGAATTACACTGGAGGGTGATCAGGGTTCTGTGCATTTAACAGCATTTTAAGAAACTACACTTTGGAGAGGCAGCCCTGGGGTTTTTTACATGTCAGTCTTTTTTTTTTTTTTTTTTTTTTTTTTTTTTTTTTTTTAATTCTCTCTCCTCTTTGCATTGTGGAAATGATGAGGGAATTGCTTCTGTGCTATTATGCAAAACCTTATTTGTCAATCTCTCCGAAAAATCAGGAAATATTTGAGAAAGCTGGGGAGGAAGTTCATACCAGCTTTAGCTAATCTGCAGAAAATCCGGCCTACATGACTCCTGTGTCACTGCTGCTTCTTTCATCTATTCTTTATAAGGAATCTATTGAACTTTAATTAATATGAAAAATTCAGGTTTTCATCTGATTTAAATGTGACTGACTTCATGCTGCTACTAAAAGTGGAACAAAGTCCAAGTGTGGTGAAAACAATGCTGAATATCTGGATTCAAGAGAGAATTTCAGAGGCCACAGAAAGTGTAATCTTACAGATCTGTAATGCTGTGTAACAGATAAGTAGAGGAATGCCAGAAAGTCATTTATATAGATCTCTGTGATAAGGATAAGAGAGTGACACATGAAATATCTATATTATCCTTATCCTGGAAAGTTTTCTGAAAGCTAATCTCACTCTTTCTAGTCAGGTTGCAGCTTGTTGGAGGCCAGGATATGAATTAATGCTTTCTGAGTTCAAAATAGAGAAGAGACATTCCATGGAATACAATGAAATACCTCTATCCTCTTTTGAGGATGAGCAGCATGGGGACTCTTTAGGGTCTGAGATGTAGAAAGAATAAAATGCTGCTGCCTGCATTTCAAAGTGCTGCAGAATCTATATTTTGATTTAATCCGTTTGCAAAGCAAACCCCAAAATTTGGAGTTAGATACATAAGCCAAGTAACAATCAGACTGATCCACAGGAAAATACACAGATCAATAGAATGATCTCTTTAGAAATTAGGTATTTTAATCAGGCCTGAAGTCATGTGTCTGTGTCTCCACAGAGATCCTGCTTGAAAATCAGAACTGATAAGTGGTGTCCTGATTTTCTTCCCTCCAGATGGATAGGCACCTCAGATTTTATTCCCTTTCCAATCTGTATAGATTTTAATTGTCATTTAAAAGTGATGTCTTTCAAAAACATTCAACAACAGAAGAACACACCCAAAACTCTCATGAGGATGACATTTCACAGTGAGATTTAATCTGAGACTGTGGAACTCAGGAGGCACAGCTCCACAGTTTACACACCCCATAGAGTGTCTGGCAGGACTCTGACCTCACAGGAAGTCCTGGCAGCTGTGGAGACACAGCTGGAATGATGTTAATTTGGATCCATCTACCCAGGAGAGCCACCCACCTCCAGATTGCAGCGGGGAGAGAAACACGTGCATCAAAAGGCAGAATTAATTGCTTGGATACCTGTAGGTTTCTTCCTGTATTAAGTTCCACATATCAGTTTCTACAAGGCTAGCTGCTGTTATGGTTGGCTGAAGCCAGGGAGAAATGTGTGGAAAAATAAGTGTAAAAGCAATAAATAAAGACTGGTGCTTAAAGTGAGCAACTAAAATCTACCTCTAAGCATTCCTTGAACTCCACAGGTGTGTTTAATTTTGGTGGAGAGTAGTGCTAAGATTAGATGAACTGAATTCTCAAAGTGCATTTCTCTCTATTGACTGTATGAACCTCTGGAGTAATTTACATGGTTTAGTGGTGGACTTGGCAGCGCTGGGTCCATGCTTGGACTTAATGA
Organism: Lonchura striata; assembly: GCF_050655825.1. Lineage (NCBI taxonomy): Eukaryota > Metazoa > Chordata > Aves > Passeriformes > Estrildidae > Lonchura > Lonchura striata. The sequence continues at coordinate 71,255,870 of NC_140741.1, forward strand.
CCTTAAAAGTTGTATCCAACCTAAAAATTCAATTATGCTAATTGGTCTTGTGGATATTCTAATTGGATATTAATGGTGGCTCCCATAGCACTGTGATAGCTCCTTCTTCTTGAACTGCAGGACCTGTTTCCTTGAAATAGAGCAGGGAATAAAAAAAGGGAAAAAAGGTTTATTTCCTTGATCTTCTTGCTAAATTCTCCAGTCATATTAGGAGTCATTAAAGCAGCATCTTCAGCCTATTTACAGCACAAAGAGCTAATTCTTGATATAAATTTTGGGGTCCATCACTAATATTTTTTAGACAAACCATTATCACTTTGGCAGGATTTGAGCATATTTTAAGCAAAGTGCTTTTTAGTATCTGTAAAGTGCTTTCTTAGACCTTTACTGATTGAAACAAGCTGAAACCTTCTCCCAGAGCCCTCAGATTTCAGCAGGGGGGAAAAGGTTAATAATGTTCACCTAAATCTAATGCTCAGCTTTAGCCCAGTATCATGCTAAATCCATGAGATTTTTGGACTCAGCAATTCATCCTGTGATTGCCCACTTGGAACAAAATGTTATCAGGCATTGGCATTTCTTTTTGTAGCAAAATCAACACTAAATCTTGCTCATATTTGAACTTGAGTTTGACCAAGAATTCTAAAGAAAATAACCTCATGCTGAATTAAAACTATAGAAATATGTATATATTATAATTCCAGCACCTTGATACAGTAAGGCAACTAGAATAATGAAAACTGGTGTTACTGAACAGTTTCAGGAAAAGTTTTCTGCACACAAAGGTCTAAAGTCTAAAAATTTGACAAGAAAATAACAGTGTCTCAGGGTTTAACGCACTTGATTAATCCCTGCCTGTTTTTTCAGATATTATTTTATATGTTTTAAATATTGTCCTGTCCATATTTTAAAATAATTCTCATTATTTTGCAACTTTTGTGCCTCAAATTCTGCCAATAGAGCAAGAACCACCCTAAAAGTCCTTTCTCTCCAAAACCTGACATAAAAAACATGTATTTACATAGTGGCTGACATGGTGGAAACCGATTTAGAAGTTTTAACACTTTTGTGTGGGATTTTTTTTTCTCACAACAAAAAGGGAAATTTCAAGGTGGAGTTACTGACTAATTAATTTGCAATACTTATCAAATATATTCCCAAAGTTGAGCAAAACTATCATTTTGTTACTCTCAGGAAGACATTAACAAACCTTTTAAATTATTACTGAAATGAAATAAGACAATCAGTCCCAAAATATTTGTTCCAGGTGTCCCTCAAAATCTCTCAGCATAAAGAAAATCCAAACATACAAAAAAACATCAAAGTCTTAAGTAATATTTCCTCTCTAAGACTTTTCATTGTAGATGGGAAATATTTATTCCAGTTGGAGCAATTTTAAAAGCTGTTGTGCAGACACTTCTCTCTTACAGTGTTGTAGAACAAACCTTTTCTTTTCTACAACACTTTAAACACAGTATTATAAGATATTTTACAACCAATGGAAATACATTGCATTTGACTAGACTAGAAATCACTGTTCTTCTTAAAACTGAAGCCAAATAGGCAAAATCAGACAGAGATCTCACACAGGTGTTGCTTTTAGGTGATTTTTGTTGAATTAGGATTTTATTCATGCTACTTTTATAAAAGGAGATGCAGGAGACGTGTTTCCAGATTTTCCTGCTGGAGCAAAAGGAACAGGCATTTTGAAGTTATTTTAGTGTAAAAGGGAAGGCAGGGTGTGCAACTGATATGGGCTGAAATTCTGGGAGAGGAGAAATGGTTGTGGGTGTCATGACAGAAGGTGACAAGTGGCAGAGAAGATTTTTGCAGCCTTGTAAATGATGAACTTAGAGATTCAGGATGCTCTGTGGAAAAGCTCTCCTGGATAAATGGTCTGTGGGTTGTCTGTGGTGTCTATCAGGTTTGGGTACAGAACAACTCAAAGGATAATCCAAGGTCATCCTGTGGATATGTAAAGAGGCAGATCCAGTTCTTCAGTGCACCACTATGGTCGTCCTGAAAAACAATGCAAACTGAGATAAATGATCCTGTTTTAAAGACATAAAACTGCCCTTCTCTCTGTTTGGAAATTCAAGGAGCTGCAGGTCTCCTTAAAGAATCACAGGTTATGTGTGACAGACCCTACAATGCAGTAGGGTGATGATTAACTGGAAAGAGCAGGATGCCTTCACATTGTCTAAGAGCCATAGGTGAGACATAAGTGCTAACTGAGGATTTTGAAAGTATTTGAGACAAAACTTCAATGCATTTGTATTGCATTGCAGCTTCCTCTTATTTCCATGCTGTGTGTTGCTGGTCACAATACAGTGCCTCCAGTTTTACCAAGAATGTGAAAGACTGTGTCTGATTTTCTGGTGTCTGATTATTGTACACCTCAGTGTTATAATGATGGGCTCTTGCCAAAGGTGATGCCTCACACAAAGCAAAGAGAGATCTCAGCATAAATTTACAAGATGGTTTAGAAGGTACAATACTGCCTGCCAGGCCAGCAGGAGGACAAGGATTATAACCACTGTTCCCCCACTTATGAGAGTATTTTTTTTTCCTGAGTGTGTAACAGAATGAGATATCTGCAAGTACAGCACAAGGCTGGCTGTTGTCTTGCCAGGTCCTTTAGGATTGCTTTTCTTATTTGACAACTATGCTTCCATACATTGCAAATGATGGATGCCCATGAATGCTAGGTTTTGTAAATTTATTTAATTCACCTTTTGTTAGTGAAAGCGTAGTGGGCCTTCAGCAAAAACAAAACATCTGTAGTCCTTGACAGGGTGACTTAAAGAGAAAGATTAAAGCTTTAAAGGGATGAAACACGTAAAATAATTAATTGAAACTAGTGATTGCAGCTAAATGGTACTGTTTAAACTTTAGCATTTCATGGATCAGTAGGAAATTTTACCTGACTACAGTTTTAGACATGCTTCAGAAGGCACAACCAGGGGCTTTAGCTGTAAGTCTTTGCTGAAATTTAGAAACCTGTCCAGACTCTGCTGGTATTTGAGCTGGCAATAAAGGAAAGAGTAGACCACACAGTTTAGAAACAGAAATTACACAAAAACCTCCTTGCATTATGTAATTTTGTTCAGTGCCATATACTTTAGATAATTTATCTCTGTAGTTGTTCTGAATTTAGACTTCTTCATCCATCTTGCTGCCTAAACAACGAGGTATTTCCTTGCATGCTCTAAAGGCACAGAGTAAGACCTGATTTTTGCTGTTTATAACAACAGGCTTGAAAATAGACTTTAATAGATTTATGAATGGCATCATTTTACAGGGTCACCTAAATCCATAAGGGACTGTTTTCAATGATGAACTTTTCTGTTCTCTTTCTATTACTACAAGGACAGGATGCACAGGATACAGCTCCTGTTCATTTGGCTTCCAGCATCACTCAATATCTGAGCACTTGAGCAATCAGAAGGGATACATTAAACAAGTTGCAAATTATATAGTTATCAATTACAAAGTAGACTTAAAAAATAGCACAAGACAAGCTATATGTTTAATGTTGTTTGTTACTGTGACGTGTATCTTTTGCGTGTCTACCTTGATTTACTAAGAGCAAATATTTATTATTACAGATCTCCCCACGGCTGGAAAATTAGGAATAAGCAATCAAAACTGAATGGTCATTTTTGTAGTCTTCCCTGGAGCTCCAGGTGTCCATAGAATTGTAGAAGGGCTTGGGTTGGAAGGGACCTTAAAAATCCTCCAGTTCCAACCCCCTTTCATGAGCAAGGACACCTTACAGTAGACCAGGTTGTTCAGAGTCCCATCCAGCCTGGCCTTGAACACTTCCAGAGTTGGGGCATCCACAAATTCTCTGGGCAACCCATGCTAGGGCCTCACGATGCTTTGAGTAAAAAGTTTTCTCTTAGTGTCTAATCTAAATATCTTTTATTTTAAAACCACTGCCCCTTGTCCTATCACTGTCTCTGCAAAGTTACAACTACTAAAGAGACACATCCAGTCCTGCATATACAACTGTGTGTGCCAAAAAATTAATGGCAACAACAAGAAGAAAAAGCAAATATTCAACCTTAAAAACCGAATGCCAAGCTAAGTCCCCCGCCATGGATGCCTTTGAACATAGATGAGCTTTGAAGCTTCCTCAGTTATCCCCAGGCTGGGGTGAGGGCCAGAGCTCAGGCATCAAGGGAGTTTCTCAGGCTGCAGAAGCTTGATCAGATCCCTCATTTCTGGTGGGGAGGAGCAGTGCTTGGGAGTAGGCTTTAAAAGGTCAAACCAACAGCGAAGGTTAAGTCCAGTGTCTTTCTGACAATCTGAAAAGCAAAGGCCTGTGTGAGCAGCTGGGCCTTCAGCATTCCCAGGAAAGCTGGCTCCTTAGCCGACATAAATCTGCCGAGTTGTGCTGATGTCTGTGGGGTTATTTGACAGCTGAGTGTCGGTCCCCTATGAGCAGCAAAGCCTGCTGCTTTGCCAGGCAGGAGGAAGAAAGAGCTTCACTGTCTGAATTGTGCTAAAAATACACCATATTTAACCCCTTCCCACCAAAACCCAGAGGCAGTTGGATCAGAATGAGCAAATCTGCAGCAAGTACAATGCACACTAAAAGGAGATTAGGATCCAAGCCACAGCGAGGCTCACACAGCTGTGCAAAACTTGAACGGGACCAGAAAGGAACTGGAAGCAGCTGTGAGGAGAGGCTGAAAAGGCTCCCTGGAAGATGTATGGATGTGTCAGCAAGCAGGAGCAGGTAACAGATGTGGTTTGCAAGGCACTCTGCTGCAGTGCTGAGCAAGCCCACGCACTCAGAGCAGCTGAGTGGGACAGGGCTTTGGAGTCAACCCGAAAAGGAGCCGCTGCCGAGCGGAGGCTGCTGTGTCAGACAGGTGCTGAACAAGGAGACTTTGTGTGCTTTGCCAACAGGCACGAGGACAGGGTTTTTTCTGGAATCACAGCGCTCATTTGCAGGAGGGCGAAGTTCAAATTCAGTTGCGGCACTTTCTGAATTTTAAATACACCGATGTGGGTCTTACGCTGTTTCAGCACCAATAATGATATAAAAATTATTTATAAGGTAACAGGATGGACAACGCAAAATCCAGCTGAAAACATAAACTAGGCCAAGGGTTTTGACTTTCTCAGTGGTCAAACTGATAAATAAGCCTTTAGAAATAACTGAACCAGCAGCTGTCTTCCCAGTTATTAACTGGTACCCATACAGTGGATGGCCTTGCATGAGATCTTTTTTCAAAGAGAATGCAAAATTCAATTGAAAATGATCTTTTGGGTGAACTTAAGGTGTTCTTTCATGGTATATAAGGTTGCTTTAATCCATTTGAGGAGCTGGCTAACTAAAAGTCCTATTAAGGTGGCCTGACATATTATACAATGGTTCAATTCCAAAACTTGCTGATCCAGCCAAAACCTATTGTTACTAGATCTACAAAGGGCCAATTAACCAGAAAATGCAAATAAATCTAGGGTAAGAAAACTATACCTAATTTGGCTCTGTATTTTTTAAGCTAATTCAGGGATGTGCTCCTAGCTTGTAAGGAAATATTCAAAATGCCATTTTAGAAAATTCAAACTGATTAATTGAATAATGTGGAATTCATCCTGCTTGTGCTCATGGAGACATCTAGAAAAAGCGTGTGCTCCCTGTGTGCTGAACAGAACAGAAATACATTATTTTCTAAGAAAACTCTCAAGGATTGACAGCAAACTTTTGTGGTGCCAAATACACAATGTACATTACTGGCCCCATGAGATATAAAAGTGTGAGTTATTCCCAGAATTACACTCAGTAGCTTCAGCTGGTCTTATTCTGCCCTGAATACTCCCATTCAAGGATTTCATAGTGACAGCAAAACAAAAAGTATTTTTGGAACTTGCCTTTTGTTATTTTATTAATATACACAGAAATACATTTGATTCTTCTAAGAGGCTTTCACTTCATTGATCATCACCCAGAGACAAATGAAATCTACAAAATTAGATAGTGTAATTTTTTTTACTGGATACAACAAGATCATGCTGTAGTTCTAGAGCCTCAGAAAACAAAACAAAACAAAACAAGATATCTCTATTGTTTGCAAGGGAAGTTGGGTCATGTTCTTATCAATTGCCATTTCTTGATGGTGAAATGTGACATAGATTAAGGTGGCCCAGTCCTGCAAAGGGCTTGTGAGGCTGAATGTCAAGTGATTATATTTTTGGTAGGTGGTTTTCAAATATGAATTGCCTGTGTTTGCTTTTGCCTGTGTGAGTTGTTTTCAAGATTAAAGTAGAGGAGAACAAAACCAAACCAAACCAACAACTGAGAAGGGTAGTGGACATATAGGACATAAAATTACCTAAGCTTGATATCTTCCAAAGATTATAACACCACAAATCTACAGATAGTGATTTAGTGATAATAAGGTATCCATAAATCTTTAAAAATTTATCCTTTTTTTTTTTTCCTCCTGAGTTTCTCAGTTTAAGAAATACCCAACAGAGGGCACTTAGAAGTCAGAATTCAAAGATGTTCTTACATCAGCTGAGAAGACACCTGGGAGCTGGGGACTCAGACGCTGAAAATAAATTGCAATGTCTCCCCTAAATGGTGGGAGTCCTAAAGACTACCCAGTCTCTCCTAGGACATTTCTGATGGACTTCTAACCTCCATGTTAACACAAGTTATCACCTCTCCTCATAATCCTAATTAAATCCAAGGAGGAATGCTTGATTGTTGGCGAGATTGAGTCTTTCTCCTCAAATCCACCATGGATGAATTACATGCAAGAGAGAGTTCCCATCCTGCACAGATACCTCTATTTGAATTGACACTGAACTGCTTCCTCAGGCAGGAATTCCTGGAATTAAGGTGCAATATGAGCATGCACCATCACATTGATCCACACAAATATGTGGTTGCACTTTACTTGACACCAGCTTACATTTCCCAGCTTTATGACTGCGAGCCTTGCTCAGGAATGAAGTTTTTTTTATGGTTATCCAGACTGCAGCATATGTTAAGAAGGATGTGAAATAATAATTATAAAACTTATTCTATCTTTATGTCTTTAGTTTCAAAGCAACAAAGAAATATGTGATTCAAAGTGCTGTATTTAAAGGATGTCTGTTAGTATTCCTTGTACCTATTCCTTGTGCTTTCTTAATGCTGGAATTGTCACATTGCTGTGGTAATCATGTTCATTAGTGAAGGATTCACCCTAATTAGAGTGAAATTCTTCTTATGTGATATTGGCTCTCTCAAAAATAGCATCACTCTTAGCAAGTTCCTTGGTTACCCCCACTGATGGTCAAGAGGCACCTCCAGGAGATAGTTCATCCCAGTGTCTTGGATGGTGATGTGTTTCAAAGATAAATTCTCTGTGTTCTCTGAGCAGAATTAGGAGGTGTTAGAGGTGAGAGAGTGTCTTTGCTTCTTCCAAGCAGGAGTCTCTGCACTACCTGACCTGTGATTTGCTTGGAATGATAAAGACCAAAATAATCAAGTCCTTGCATCAAAGACCTTTTCAGTCAAAAGCTCTTTGGTTATGAGTCATTAGAGCCCTAGGATCAATGGCAAGTGTGGTTTTACTTGAATAACCAGATTTAGGGCAGATTAGGCATCCTGTTTGGAAAATGTTTGTTTTAGCCTCTAGTTTCCAGTTTAATCACCTATTTAGTACTTGCCTACATAAAAGAAGTGCTGTGAGATTGAATTAATTTTTGTAAGGATCTTTGAGATCTTCATACAAGGGGTACTATACTATATAAGTGACAAGTACTACTACCTTACTGAAGAGACTTATCACAGAAAAGGTTAAGGTCAATTAACATTTTCTTGCCATTTGTGCATAAATCTTCAGATCACAAAAAGAAACTGGTGTTGATTTAGTTAATTTCAGTTGTATTCATTTTCAAATGATTTATTTATAATAGATATAAGTTGAAGACTTAGAGATCATCAAAATGGCAATAAATTATACCCTCCTTATAAGCTTCTAACACCCTATGGTTTTAGCCTGCTTTGTTTTAATTGAAATGAGAGTGTTTCAATTAGACATTATAATTAAAAAGTTTCAGGATCAAATTATGCATATTTTAAAAAATGGCTCAGGCAAGCACCAAAAAACCCAACACAAAACCTCCCTATGAGTCCTTGGAAAAGTCTGTATAGGCAATGCCTCCATGGGGTTTTGAGTATCAAATCTAAAGTTTAATTGAAGCAGCAAAAAAATTTGGAGTTTTTTCATAAAAACTATTACTTTACTATATATCTAAAAAGTGACATTTAATAGATGAAATTTAAAGAAACCTCTTCTGAAAATCATATTTAAATACTTTCTTAAGCACACAAATAATCTCACATGCATTACTGAAATCTTAAAGGACTTACACTGAAATTTTTCAGAGAATGTCAAGACCCTCAAATCCTAAAAAAAATTGTCAGGATTTGGGTAATTTTTAGAGAAAAATTGTGAGAATCAAATTGAAAGACATGTAGATCAAACTAACTACACTGTAAATCCCTTCCATTGCACATGGGATATTACAATTAAAACGATTCCATCTTGCCATCATGTTGTAGTTAAGATCTTGCTTTACATTCTGGCCATTAAGGCTGCTCGAGTAAACAAATAGAACAAAAAGATAAATTTTAGTCAAGAACATTTCCATAAATAAACAATAAACACAGTTAATCATTGTGCTGCTGCTAGAGGGGTCATGTTATTGGAGTATTCAATAAGCCAGGTGTTTTTCAAAAATACTTTTGAATCCTGAAAGTATTGAGCATAAATATTTAAACAGATATATATTTGCTGTTCTCTAATTTAGTACTATACTATTCATTCACTCAATTTGCAAAAATATTTTAGGAAACTCTCATATGATTTAGGTGACTAGTCACACTTGGATTTTCTTTAAATCATTCTCTTCTTAAATTGTATAATAATCTCAGAAAGTGAAAATATTTGTTTTGTTACTGATTTTGTGAAAGCAGGTGCTAATATTTTGTTGCTATTACAAAGATGATTGAATTTGTGATTTACTCATGCAACTCACAGAATCACAAAACAAGCTGGGTTGGAAGGGACCCACAAAGATCACCAAGGACACCCCAAGAGTCACATCCTGTTTCTGAGAGCATTGTCCAAACACTTCTTGAACTCTGCCAGGCTGATGCTTTGACCACAGCCCTGGGGAGCTGTTCCAGTGCCCAAACACCTTCTGGGTGAAGAACCTTTCTCTAATATCCAACCTAAACCTCCCCTGACACAAATTCAGCCCATTCCCTGTCACTGTCACCACCGAGCAGAGATCAGTGCCTGCCCTTCCTCTTCCCCACACAAGGAAGTTTTGACTGGGTGTCCCCTTGGTCTCCTCTTTTCCAGACTGAACACACCAAGGGCCCTCAGCCTCTCCTCCTTTGGCTTGTCCTCAAGGCTCTTCACCATCTTTGGTGCCCTCTTTTGGATGCTCTCTAGTAGCTTAAAGCTTTCTTTTATTGTAGTGACCAGAAGGGCACTCAAGTTGAGGCATCCTCAGCACATAGTAGGGTGGGTGAGAAGAGCTAAGGCTTAAGTAAGTGGGGTTTACTCATAGAATAGAGGAGCTAAAAAAAAAAAAATCTTAAAAAAGCTGAGGAGGAATTTCAAGAACTAAGAGATAAATCATAGGAAGAAGGAAAATTCATTTAGTCCTGTAAAACGCTGAGCTTTCCATATCTTCATTACCCTCACTGGAGAAAACAAGCTAAGTGGACCTTCAAGTAAAAAAAAACCCCTGGAGTTTATATATTAGTACTTAATCAGCTCCAGAATAATTGATGTAATAAATAATGATAAAATTACTTGTAAAAGAATTCCTTAATGTTGTTTATTTGCTGACAGCCATATAGATGATGGCAGGTGAAACCAGCTCATGCACACTGACCCTCTGTACATCAACAAACATTTTATTGTTCTAAATTGAACCCAACCGCAATTTGTTTGACTACCACAAAGACATGTATGCTTGACATGAAGACACCAGGGACTGAGGAACCAACACTTCCACTGGTAATTTGTTCCACTGTTTAATCCCTTTCTCTGTTTACAGCAGGTACCCACTTTGCACTTCATGGCTTGGTTCAGCATTGCTCTCTTACAGCTCTCTCTGCTAGATGAAAGAGATATTTAAAACCTCTGGTTTGTTGCTCCTGGATGTGCTTATCACCTCTCAACCTGCCTTCAAGCCAGGGCTGTGCATGCTGTGTTGCTCCAAGGGAAGAGGATGGAGTTAATTGGGAGAGGACAGCCAGTCTCAAATGAACCTGGGGAGCTGTCCTAGGAAAAGAGCATCTCACCTCTAGAAGAAATTACCTTCAATGGGAAACCAAGTAATATTGTACTGGTGAAAGCAAATTTCCCTGGGTTTGAGCAGCTGTGACCTGCAGCCACAAGTTTTTTCTCAGGGCAAGCAAATTCATACAGGATGCATACATGTGTGGACTTAAAAGAAATACTGTAACCCCCTTAATTAAGGAAATGAAAACTTTCTAGCATTTAAATATTTTTTCTAGATTCATCTTCTAAAAAAAAAAAATTATAAGCCCAACAAGAGCAAGTAAGATTATTTGACTACTAATGCTACATAAATATTTAGTATCAATATTTTGCTTCTTCTCAAAGATTTGCAATTGTTCTCCTGGCCCAATAACTCACTGTGACTTTATATTGAGTTCCTGTTATGCTGCAGTACTATATAATTTTAGGGTTAGTGGTTTACCAGGATGCAATCCCCAATTCTGTAATGTTCCTCACATTAACATGTTCAGCTATACAGATGAAAATATCTGTTTTTCCTTGAATGGACCCTGCTTGTGTGATTGTTCTGCAGCAAATCCCTGTCACTATCGTTATCTATCTTTCTGCCAATAATTACCTATTTTTTGGCAGCTGTATCATGTTTACTTCTCCATCACTATGGAAACACTGAATTTTCTCAGCCCTAATATAGATTCCTGCAGAATCCTACTAGAAATGCTTTCACAGAGTGAAATTATTTCTGTAAGCATTTTTTCTGATGTCCATTTAATCTTCAATGTTTAAAGGATTTTCTGTGAAGCTATTCTATTATCACAGTATTACTTGGCACTTTCCAAAAGAATAAGCCTATGGATATTTATATACCCGTATATTATGGACTTTGTCAGAGTTTGGGCACCACAGTGCAAAAGAGCTGCTCAGACTCTTATTCAGGATTGTGGCATCACAAACCAACACCTTCCTATTTTTTTAACTCTGGGAAATTTTTTTATTTTCTAAAATAGGATGGAGAATTTAAATACCTCTTTTCTTCTTAATCATAATAGACAACCAAACTGTTCAAACTGAGATCTTTGGAGACATTTCTGTTGATGCTCCAAATTCCAGAACTATTCAAACTCAGTATGTTCTTTGAAATCTACTTCAGCTAAGGTGCTTCTTTGGAGATGTTTTTGTTTAGGCATCAAATGAACTTTCTGCTCCAAATGCATGTCCAGGGCTGACTCAGCAGCTCTCACTTTTCCAAAAGAAGGAATTCTCACTTTTCTCATCTTTCCACCTCCCCATGCAAGCTCCCAGCCACATGCTCCAGCTGTTTTTCACACATGAGCTCTGCCATTTGTTGAATTCTTGATGAGTCATTTCTCCCATTAAAGCAGAAGAAAATGAACCCAGCAAAAGAGTGAATAAATTCAAGTTGGGTTTTTGCAAGCTGAATAGCTCACCAAAGGGTCAGATAAGCTCTGCAGATAGAAAGAAATGGATTGAAATGGAAGGAGATGGGAAAAGGGAGGAGAAACTAAGGGAAGCGGGATCAATACTGTCTTTTTAAGCAAGAGAAATATATTGGGTTGACTTAGAGGACCTGTCTGCCTGCAGCCTTCGACAGTAACTTCCACAATTATTTTGGACCAAGGATTTACACACTGCCTAAACCCATCTGAAGAATTACATGAAGCAGGTGTTGTAAATCTCCTTGCGAGGTCATTTTAGGCATTATAAACCCTAATTTGCATAACAAAAGTAATATGTTTAATCTCTTAATTATCCATACCAAACTCACAGTCTCATCAAAGATGACATTCAAATTTGTAAAAGTTGTTTATTTGCATTAATTAGTGCTGGCTAATATTTCATTGTTTGAATTTATATCCACTTAATTCCTGTTTATTTTTTACACATTTTCCATAACTTCATGTCACTCTGACAATCCTGAAGTTTACCAGATGATTCCTTCCATCCTTTCTGAATCAGATTACTATTTTTTTCAGTCTTCAGGTGTTTTCTGATATTCCAGGATCCATTAAGGATATGTTGTTAACTGAAATGCAATGCAATTAATATTTCATTGAATAAATGTAATGTGTGAGTTGTCTGTTGATAGAAAAACTAATATATATTAGGTGTTGTGTTATGTACTCTTCAGTTATTAATAAATTAAGAAATGTTTCATCTTCCTCAAACTGAATCTCCTATTCCATCATAATATGTGTCATTTCCCTAAACGAGTGCCTATTCTTCTGAATTAATTCCATCCTGTTTTTAAGACCTTGAAGACTTTATCCCTGGGGAGAATACAAAAAAACCTTCAAAATGTTCTCACAACTGAGAGGGAATGGCATTTCTCTTGGGTTTCCATGGGATGAAGAGAGGAGTGATGGGAAATCAGAGTATCTCTGATTATTACTGTATATCTTACAGAAATGGTTGCACTTTTAAGGAAGAGTTATGCTGTCTTAGGTCTATAAAAGGACTAAGAAAACTGTTACAACAAGGGAAAAACTGAGGTAAGATTAGACCATGAGTATAACTGTATTGCACAATATATCCAAATTAAGTCATATAACAGCACGATGAACTTTTCAGGTCATTGATTTCCTGTACATTCTTGTTAGGATACTGTAATAGGTGGTCAGAAAGACTCAAAAAAGAAAACAAGAAAAAAAGAAAACAACGGAAATAACTGAAAAGTGTTGTAATAATTGCAGCAAACAGTGGCCCAATGAGATCACTTTAATCTCCTTGCTTCTTTCAGAGATTAATTATTTGGACTATTAGTAAAAGATGGATGCAAACAAGAATGGTTTTTTTTTCAAATCATACAGCATAATTTTGAATGACCAGCAGCAGAAAAGCTGGTTATCATAATTTGCAAGCCATAATTCTCTGCAAAAGAGCAGCTATATTTAAATTCAATGACTTAACCAAGAATATCAGTTTCAAAGGCAAGAAAGTAGAAAGAGTATCCTTATAGTCCTTGGAGGACTTCAAGCATCACTTCTAAGCCTGCTCTCCCTTTCTACATTCTATCATAGTATAGGAATTCCACAATGATTTATAAAAGGAAGATTTTCAAAGGCACAAATGGGAGTCAGGTGTCCGATTTCCATCGACTCAGGCACCCAACTCCCATTTGTATTTTAAGAAAATCCTCCCTTAGAGACATGAAATATAAAGTAGTAAAGTAACTTGTGTTCTAAGGCCAGGAACATTTGCCTTAATTTTTCACACAGAGTTCCATTTTGGTTTCTTTTGATTGGATATCAAAGCCAATAGAATTCTGCATTTTAAAAAAGAAAGACTGGATGATCTAATATCTTTGACATTGCTGGTTTCTGTGGTTCCGTCATGCACACAGTGGGATGTTAAATATGAAAAGAAGAAATTTAAAGACATTTCCCCTCCTTTCAGTCTGTCCTGTTATTTCTGCGTTTTAAAACAAATGTATAGTTTAAAAGGAATACAAAAAAACCAGCTGACACACTTTGGAGTCAATGGAAGGGAACAACATACAGTAAGAGAATAGATAACTTGGCCAAACAATTAAGTAAGTGTAAACAACACTCTTATCTAATGTATTTTCAAAAATTTGCTTTGTTGTTGTTATTGCTGGATTTTTGTTTTTGTAAGAAGGAAAATGTGCTAAAATTATTTTTGTTTGAATTAAATACGAAATATGTAATTAAGAAATTCTAATTTGCATTACCCGTTTTTAGCAAAACACATGCACTTCAGAATTTTTTAAAAAATGGAAGACTAAAAATTCTGATAAAGTATTTTTACCAGTTTCCTCCCTCTTTTTAAGGAATTCTGCTAAAGAGAGTCAACTGCAATATGTCTAAGTGCAGAGATGGATTTCAGCAGTTCTCCCACAAAGTCAAAGAAGGTGCAAAAATTATACTTTTTGTCTGAGATGTGTCTTCATTAAGAAATAGCACATCAAAAATCCACTAAAAATACTATTTTCAGTCTAGTTCTCATCTTCACATTTGTTTTGTAATATTTTTTCTCCTGCAAAACTATTGAACAGGATGACAAAAAAATTATGCAAAGTATTGGCACCCTTCTTATTTCTTTATGGCAGAGTGATTTTATGCCCACATTTCTCTCTCCCTGTCATTCTGCATCCCTTCACAGGATCAGGTGGAAGGGACTTCTTGAGGATGTCTAATTCCTCCCTGTGGTTAAAGCAGGGTCACCAAGACTGTTGCCTGGAAAACATCCAGATTCCATTGAAATATCCCCAAGGATGGAGATTTCACAGCTACTCTGGTCACCCTTTTTGCCTGATCAGATTCATTCATGTCCCCCACTTTGATAGGAACCAGAGGCCTCCTTTTTAGGTGACACCAGGAGACAATTCAGGTGATAAATCTTTCCAAAGGTCATGCCATGTAGGAAATATGGATGAAATCATACCTTGTTTTGTCCTCTCCCTGCACAGTTCTTCCATAGTACTCTGGCAAGTTTATACCTCCCTCATAGCCCTTGTGCATGCTCAAAGCTTACAGCTTACACCATGGTGCGCTGTCACATGTTTCTTTCTTTATTTCAGGTTTTCAGAACTGAAAAAACCCAAACATCTCAAACCTTTTGCGAATTAATGAATAAAAAATATCTTAAGGCCACAGATATGCCTCTTTTCCCAGAATGACAGGCAGACAAAGAAGGTTATGGAGGTGGGGAGGCTTGGCATTTGGTCCCTGTGGCTGTGGGACACTGGGGTGAGGCCAGAAGTTGGTCCCAGGACAAGGTTACTTAACCATGTCCTTACGGCCTGGGAGGAGGTAGCAGAAAGCAGAAGGTTGCTGATTTAACTGAACTCACTGGCAGGTGTAATTCTCCACCCTAAAAATGCCTGATCTTTACTTGACCAAACTTATTGCATAATCCTTCTTTATGATTTATTTTCCTTCTGTCAAAGAATGCAGGAAGGATGCTTTTGACAATACAGCAACCTGAGTGATCCCTACAATGAAGGAAATTCAAGTGGAGGAAGCGCGTGCAAGATGTTTTTGGTGGGTGAATCAATTGTATCTTCAGTGCAAACAACAGTGATTAATTTGTGTGGGTCTAAAAAAGGAAGGGAACCCACTCAGGGAGTGAGGAAGTGTCAAGATAATGCACATATCTGCCTTCTGAGTACTCTTGATGCTTAGAAATGCTGCATAGACATGCAGTTATCTCTTCTCCTTGATTTCTCTAAGGGATGCAGAGTCTACATTTCATCAATATTAGGACATTTCCATAAAAGAAGACTAAACAAAATGCAGCTGCTGTATTTGTCAAAGGTGTGTTTTAGCTTTGAAATATTAGAGAAACAATTTTATTTGTCACCCAGAAGCCCACTGAGTTTGAAAGGAGGCTGAGCACCAAATAGTCTGTCTTGCTGCCTCTTTTGTATGGAATAAAAGCGCCAGTGGGTTAGAAACTTGCTTTAATTCAGGGAGAGAGAGGCATCAACAAGAACAAGATCAAGATAAGAAATCCCAGTGCAAAGGTCGAAAGTCCTGAACATGAGGGAATAAACCATTGCATTCAGAAGTTCATTTTAAAAGGAGAAAAGATGCTAACAATCTGCCCCAAAACAATTTGAAATCAATAAGTGTGTCAGACAAAGGATGGAATAGAAGTCATGCTGTTTTATATATTACATTAAATCAGCAACAAAATCTTAAATTTTGATTCTTTTATAAAACAATACAGATTTTTTTTTTTTTTTTGGTAAGGAAAGAAATAAAGATGAAAAAGAAAAAATATAAAAAGAAAGAAAAATACCCCACCAGCTGTTTCCTGGCCAAGGGAACCACAGGGGCTCTTACTCTGTACTACAGGAAATGGGCAACTTCCCAGGGTAGTTTTAGCCCCCTGCAGCCTGCAGTGTCAGCAGAGTTGGTCATTTACAAATCAGTGGGGTTTCATTAGAAGTTTGTTTGTCTTTAAATGAACCCACCCGCCTTGTGGCTGGATTTTTTGAGCTATAAATAGAAGTACATCAGATTCTTTCAGAATGAAACACAAAAATATGGGTAGTGGGAAGGGTGAGAATGAAGGTAGGTGCAGGTCAGCTTTTTGACAGTAGGAGATAAAGAAACACTGGCAAACACTGTTTATTTTTTTATGTTATAGAATTTGGAGTAAGCAAACCTCCAAAGAAGCATTCCTCACCCTGTAAGGCCATTTTCAGATGATGGAGAACCTGACATCCTTCCTTTGCTGCCCTTCTTCTTCCTATATTAGTAAGCTTGGACTCCTAAAGGGTAATTTTGTTGAATCTGTTGAAAATATAGGTATTGTAATTCTTACTGAGAGAATATGTCACCATCTATATGCCTAATAGAGTTTTAAATGTTGCCAAAAAATTTCTTTGTTTTTTACCAAGACAATGAGTCCTGCTGGCCAATCCTGCTCTTTCTACTTGTTTACTTAAACCAGAGTGCTCCTTTGCTTTCTGCTCATTTCACACTGCTTGCCTTTCAATTTCACAGTGCCTTCTAGTTGAGTTTGTAAAGTTGCCACTAAGGAGCCCTGCTCTAAGTCTTTCCATGGAAAGACAACAGGAATTGTTCACAGAATTCACACTCTTTTCACACTGCAACATATCCTGGCAGATGTGTTAGTTACCACAGCAACAATTAAGACTAGGTTTTTCCTTTTCTTTTAATAATAAGAACAATTAGTAGCTCCTGAAACATTTTCAGATAAATTTGTGTGTCACATTTAAATTATGCAGGATAAAGATCTTCTAGATGATATGCTTTTGCTAGTATTTAAAAAGGTAGGTATTGGATGATTTGGAGAATCCGTACTTTTTCATTTTCTCTCAGATTGGTTCTTACATGACATTGGCCTGTTCCTGCTGGTGTAAAGTAGGAGAGCTGGAAAGAGAGCAGGCTAGTCCAATACCCATAAATACAAAAAATAATTAGCCCCTCAGTGTAATTACTCACAGAATTTAGATGAGAGTCAGAAACTCAAGAGCTGTTTTCTGAGTTGGAAAGTTGAGTATAACAATATAGGGAACATTAAATGTATACCAAGTTTCATCTCTTCCCACAACCATCTTTAGAAATCTTCCTGTTGTAAAGTTCTTGAACAACACATCAGTGACAGCAAATGCAAATTTCGATCATTGCATTGGTCTCTGTGAAGTTGCCATACCACTGCAACTAGGAGAATTGAAAGGTAGTTGTAGTAAAAGTTATTGTTCTGGAAAGAAAAAATGGTGTGCAATTAAGAAGGAATAATTGAAAAAGAAAAGACTGTGAGCTGAATCAAGAAACCAGACATGGATGAAAGACTTCTACAGGAGTGCAAATACTGAGCAACTCCACTCAGGTCACAGATCATGAACTCAAGTGTTCAAAAAATGCATCAGAGTGGTGCTTAGGGACATGGTTTAGTGCTGGATCTAGCAGTGTTTGGCTAATGTTTGGACTTGACAATCTTAGAGGTCTTTTCTAACCAAAATGGTTCTGACTCAGACTGGGCGTAAGGGAAGCAGGGAAAGCTCCAGTCCTACCATGTCCCAGTTACCCCCCCAGCAGTTCTTGTGGCCACATCTACAGCCTGGTTCCTCCTGCCTGCTCCTCTGGTTGCTTTACACTGTGTACAGGCTCTTAAGGTGTCTCATTTTGACAGGGTTTACCTCATTAATTTTAGTCAAAATCAAACTTTATGACCAACCCTCCCATCCCCAGTTTAAGGCTCTCCCCAGCAGTTTGGCAAAACACTGGGGGAAATGTGAAATTAGTCCTGCCTTTTGCCAGTGCTCCTCATTTGTCAAAGTAGTCCAGGCACTGCACGTAAAGAAAAACTTGTTTTCAATTCCTCATTCTCTGTTTTGGTTAGAAAGAGTGACTTGATAAAACTCTTTCTTGCCTTGCATCAACAACCACCGAGTAATTGTATATAGATAATCCTGTGAGTGCCTGCACAAATGGAAATATGAATCTGTATTGGGATTGTGATGGAGAAGAGTAGTCATTAATTAGATGCCACAATTCTTTAGTGCCAGGAAGAACAAGTCATTACTGAATTTGAAGTGATCCTCGTATTTCCTACAATAACACCGTGTGGCTGGAAAACTCAGCTTGTATCCAGCTAATAGTTCCTGAAAAAAGAGACTACATATTTTTTAACCTTTCCAAAACACACTTGCTAACATACTCTAATGCTTGAGAGTACATAAGGTCACCTGAAACAGCAGCCTTTCCATTGAGAACACATGTGCCCATATGCAGCTGTGAAGGAATGCACTGCTTTGGGTTTTGTGTAACAAGCACTTGCACTTTCCAGCTCTTTGCCATTTTGACACTTACAGCTTATAGGACTGCTTTGGAGTGGGATATTCAGCGTGTATTCATAGAGATGATTAAAAGATTATTTTGTGCATGGCTGTCTTCAAATGCTGGTGCATAAAGGTAACCACCCTAACTAAACACATTATCCTTTGCAGTCTCAGCTCCTCCCATTTCCTTGCTTAGTTGCACTGGATCAAGGTATTTACCAAGAGTGAACACCAGTGGTACCCTTGGCTTGCCAGCTCATCACTACTGGATCAGCTGTGCTCTGCAGTGAGAGGTGGAGAAGAATTACTCCACAGCCTTTTCTTGCCTATGTGCTGTGCTAAACTGAGGTTAAGTAGGCACTTGGCTTCTTCTATTGAGTGTGCCTGAACCCAGTTTTTGAGTAGCCACAGCAGAGACATACAGAGGGAAAACCAAGTTTTAATCCAAACCATCACAGAATCACAGAATCATAGAATATTCTGATGTGGAAGGGACCCATGAGGATCATTGAGTCCAACTCCTGGCCCTGCACAGGAGAATCCCAAGAGTCACACTATGGCCCTGAGAGCATTGTCCAAACACTCCTTAGGTTCTGTCAGGCTTGTGCTGTGGCTTCTTCCCCAGGGAGGCTCTTCCAGTGCCTAAACACCCTCTGGGAAAGGAATGGTTTTCTGATAACCAACCTAAACTTTCCTGAAACAGTTTCATGCCATTGCATTGGGTCCTGTCACTGGTCACTAGAGTGAAAAGATCAGTGCCTGACCCTCCTCTTCCCTACATGAGGAAGCCTCTTGGAATTATAATCCAGCACATATTGAAATTTTCCAGCCATAGTAAAGTGTCCTGGTCTTCTGCTTCATTAACATCACAAGAGGACATTTAAAATCTTTTCAAAATAATGCTGAAACTACAATTTTATACAAGGTTGATGAAAGATCAATCCTGCCCATTCCAGGTGTGCTTTGTGGAGGAAAGGAGCAATGTGTGGGCCTTGGGAGACCCGAGCTTGTTAGAGCTGTATTGCCGTGAAGGCAGCCTCTGCACAGGCACAGATATCCCTTCCCTTTCTGATTAACACTGACATCATAAATCAGAGAGCAAGAACAGAGCTCAGAGAAGAGTTGTAGTACAGTGCTGGTGGCACTGGGAGTATGTTGGTTTTCTCTTATCTGTCTACACTACAAAAGAGTTTGGCCTCTTGAAGAACAAGATGATTTAAAATCTGATTAATGAAGAACCGGGCTCAGCTTCATGTGCTGTTGAAGTGCACACCCCTAACCAGTGCAGAAGGTCAGGGTAGCTTCTCAAAACATTTTCCTGGCCATAAGACCCACAAATCCATTGAGCAATGGAGAAATTTCCTCATGCAGTGGATTTTAGAGAGGCTTGTCCTCCCACCTGAACATCTGTGAGTCCCTCCAGCTCCTGGGGCTGTGTGTGTGTGTATCATGATACCAACCCAAAAACTCACACTGGTACTCAGGAAATGCATAGAAAAGCTCACGATGGCTCTTTGCAGACTCAAAAGGAAAGAAGATATCCACACTAAAAACTTAGGAAGAATTATTCTTCAAGGCACTTTACACTGTAAAATATAGCAAAGTCCTGTGAGAGTCGCCTGGGGTGCCAAGTCTGCCTAAGACAAAAGGTCAGTCATGAAAACTGGAAAATTCATGACTTTCACACAACCTCTGGCATCCAGTTGAGCTATATATCCAAAATCTACAGTTTGAACAGAACTTTAATATCTTGCATAGGATATTCTGGCTCTTTGGACCCAAATCAGTTCTCTTTCTGTTAGGTGGCCTGAAAGCAACTGCTAAAATTTGCAACATCAAAACTTGGTTTTAGTTGCTTTATAAATGTGAGAGGATCTAATGTTTCATTTAAAGTTAACTAAATCTCTTTGGACTTCTGTGTGCATTGATTTTGGGCTTAACCCATGGAAGTGAAGATAGGAAGAGTAGCAGAAAAAAAGCAAAATTAAATAGGCTGGGATAAAGGGAGGAAGAAAATGAAATTAAATATTTGTTAACTGGTTCTTAAAAGTTTTTAAGAAAAGGTAGGTGAAATCCTAAGAAAGAAACAGCAAAGGCAGGACAGCAAATCAAGGAAAGCAAAGCAGCAGGAGAAACAGAGTCCAGGCATCAGTTTTTCTTTGTCAAGTATTACTGTCTCTCTGTGGCAGAAGGACTGGAAGAATAAAGGTAAATGTCAGATCAGTTATGCTGATTTCTGTATATTGCAGGTATTTTTCTGGTCTTCATTATCATAGTATCATAACACTTTCCTATCTAACTATTTATCCTCATGACACCTCTTTGAGGTAGGGCACTGCTATTATTTCTATTATACAGCTGGAGTGAGCTTGGGTAATGGAGCAGAGTCTTAGCTGGCATAAATTGTCACAGCTCCATTAACTCTTGTGTGAGAGGACTTCATGGAGTTTAGGATCTGCCACTGAATGAATCTCCCTTCCCCCTGGAAGGCAGGGGAAGAGAGGGGCAGCAAGTCCTTGGGTTTTCCAAGCCCTTAACTCCCTCTCTGCCTAGAAGACCATCCTGCCTCTGCTTGGATAATCTGTGACCTTTGAGCCAAGCCCTGCTGGCTTTATTCTTGCAAGAAAAGTCAATGAAGTCTGTGGAATTATTCACATCAAGCCTGCAGGACAGAGCTCGTTAGGTGGCACGGATTGTGCACCACAGAAAGGCTGAAACGAAAGGAACACCCCACACCCCCTGATGTACCTGACTTGGGAGAATTACAGGAATGAAACACGGAACTGTCAAGCAGCAGTCAGTGCAGGGTGGAAAACAGAAGGAGCACAGAGAAGTGTGCAGGCACACAGGGATTCTGATGTGGAATTAAACCACAACGTAGCAAGAAAGTTTGAATAAAAGCCACACAAATTATTTACTTTCCTGAAGCCTAATTCAAACAAATCATCAAGACAAGAAAATTGAAAGGGGAAAGACAGTGAGCTGTGTTTCTCACAATACAGGTGTCTCAACTCTAATGAGTCTACAGGATTTGAGCTGGTATCATGAATATCACCAGGGGTGATTATAGCTTGTAAAAGCAGTCCAGAGAGAGAGACGTGCCTGTGTGTGTCTTGGGCTGTAATTAAAGCCATAAGCCATCAGCAGCAAAGAGGCCAGCTGCAGCATTTCAAACCTTTCCTACCCTAGCATTAAAAATAGATTGCGGCACAATAATAATAATAAAAAAATGTCTACTCAAAATAATTCCAATAAAAAAATTTGCACATCTGATTACTGTAATTGATTTCTCTTCTAGATATGAATAAACGACCCAGGCTAAATGCCAGTTCCTTGCAAAGAATTTCATTTAAGCTTCAGTGAATTGAAAGGCTCAACCAGACTCAACATTTCCAACTTCCTAGCAAGTAGCAGAAAATCTACCTGACAGTTGCCATGGAAACACGAACAGGAAGAGCTAACCACCAGCCTATAAATCCACAGAGAAACCTTTCTTAATTGGAAGGCCTTTAACCCACACATTTTTCTCATAGCTGCAGAGCTTATTTCTAAAGAGATTATTAAATTCCTCAATTGACTTATGAAGGATGCTTCCCACTATATTACTGTGCTCTGGGTTGCTCATTCTTTATATCTGTTTCCAAAATTACAAAGCAGAGCTAGGATGATAAAAGTTAACACAGATGTTTCGATGAAAAATCCATATGATGTTCTGAAAATAACTTCAGTGGTAATATTCTACTAAAAAAAGAAAAAAAACCCAACCAAAAAAACCCAACAAACAACACACCAGGAAACCCACCATAAAAATAACAAGTTAAAGAATTGACATGGCATTAAAGAGATGAGACATCCCAACATTCTCTGCTTTGGGTTCTAGGAAAGGTTTTTTTAAATGGAAGAATTTCAGTAGGAAATATAACTGAAATTATGTGAGGATTCATTGCTTAAGTCTATGAATGTTAATTATACATATGCCCAAACACAAGCAAGCACCTTATCACACTATCAAATATATGTGAAAATAATTTAATTTTAAAGAAAATATGAACAGAGTTGTTCATGCTTATGTAATTTCTTTTAGCATTTTGAAGACTTCATCAATATTTTGTCAGAGAAATCACACATTAGGTAGTTTCTGTGCCTTGGCTTTCTGCAATGCCATTCTCCTATCCAGAGGTGGCTGAACTTTTTGAAAGGCTGCAACTACTTTGGGGCTGAGGCTGTTGCCTCATTTCTAAGAAATTCAGCTGCCCCATGTAGTTAAAATGCATTTCTCTTCTCCCATCTCTTCTAACCAGAGAGAGAATAATCAGATATAAGCCCAGAAAGTCGTATTTAGTAGGGTATTTTTAGGTAGTCAAATATTTTTATTGTTTGGTTAAGTGAAAAGATTCATCTTTTTCCCTGCATTATGCCACATTTCAATATTTTTATTCCTCCTCTCCAGATTCTAAGGACAATAGGAAAAAAATGTATTATGCACCAAGAACTTATTCCTGTTTCAGTCAATTGTAGTACAATTGGTTCCTGCTGATTTCAATGGAATTAGGAATCTGCTCAGTTTGTACTTGGAAATAGAAAGAGGGGAAAAGAGAGATGGAGAAAAACCCTTTTTTGCCATAATTTTTTTTAAAGCCTACCTGGAATTTGGATGAAATATTTAACCCTTGTTCCTCCAGTATCATGCATCTCTTTAAGAAACTGAAGCACTCTAGGGCAGGTGGAGCAGCAGTCACAGATTCTTTTCCAAGGTAACTCTCATGCCAAAAATACTGGAATGGGATTCAGCACCATGCCAGGGTGAGAGTCACATACTCATCATCTCCACCATGCTCTGGCTCCTTCTGCAAACAGAACTACATTTGAAACCTGAAATTCTGGAAGGTCCCACTGCTGGGAGCATCAGAAGAAGGAAGTGTGGCCAGGCCTGGAGTAAACTTATTGCCATTTACCAGCTGGGTGGAACCAACTTTCAATGGGATTTATTCACTCTGGGTGACCCTCATGTCACTCCTACATTCCACCTGCAACATCTGGTACCAACATCCCTGTGCAAACCCCCAGTTTGAGGAGACACCCTTTATCCAAATGATTTTTATACCCTTATATTCTTGAGCCTTTACATGACATGTCAGCAGCTATACAGGGGAGAAACCTGGGTGTTTCAAATGAGTTTAAAAGAGTAGTGGAGTGTCCCTTCCCTATGCCTTCTGTTGAAGTGTTATAAGAAAATCTGAGTTACCCAAAAATACCAGGGAATTCTGAGGCTGGTGGATACTGGGCAGAAAAGATTCTCCCACAATAAGGATCAGATAAGAGATACACAAATTACTTAACAGTCAGAGGGCAAAATGTTAACACAAAAGTGTTTCCACTCCTCCTTATCAAATCATCTCAGTTTTAACTTGACTCGTCCTCCTCCTTGTACTATTTTATTGCCCTGAGCCTCTCTTGAAAGAATACAGTCACAATATTTGCCAAATGGGTCTGCTTCATGGAAAAAGATGCCATGGATTTGCAGGCATGCAAGGTTTTGAATGCATTTTTTATGTTACAAAGGATTAAAACATGACTCTGCTTCCCTACCTGCCCTACATGAAACAGAACATCCACACTCCTTGCATAAATGGGACTGACTGAATTTCATTTCTTAGTGCCAAGTAATGCTTTGGAGTAAATTAGCATAATGAACACTGTATTCTGCTGCCTGAATGATTGTTTTCCTCCCCTCCCCATATCGTTATTATTAGAATTGTTGTATGACTGAGAGAATCTCTTGAGGGACAAGCTAGTTTTGCTTAACAACTGCTTCTCCAAGTCCATCAGGCTGGCAACTGCAAGCCTATGATTAGCTTAATAAAAGTTAAGGGAAAATTATAAAGTGAATGGAAAATACTAAAGGTGCTGTGAAACAAAACCATAATTGGGCTGCAAAACTCCAGTGATGACAGCTAAAAAGCATCTGCTCCCTTCAGCATCTTAAAGTGTTTGCAAAGTCTGCAGAATTCTACAGAAAAATCCACAGCCATGTAGTCTCCATGCCTACAGGGATTTGCAATACCCTGGAGAGTTTTTAAGGGATTTTTAAAGTGATTTAACTTTTATTTCTATCATTTTTTTCCCTAGCTGTCTGTCTTGTTTTAAATCTGGGTGGTGTGTTCAGCAGATTGCTGTTTCCTATTGCACCTGTCATCTACCACGGAGGGTATAGGGACTCCATAAAGAAGACAAGATTTCTGTTCCAAAGAGCTTGTTCTCAAAGCCCAGACTCTCAGGCCATCTGATACCCTGGAAGTATTTTTTCCTTTGTGTGCAAGCAATGGGACTTGAGGGAACAGCATGAAGCTCTGTTAGGGGAGGTTTAGGTTGGGTATTAGAAAAAAGTTTCTTCACCCAGAGGGTGCTTGGGCACTGGAACAGCTCCCCAGGGCAGTGGTCACAGCTCCAAGCCTGACAGAGCTCAAGAAGTGTTATGCCAACACTCTCAGGTACATGTTGTGATTTTTGGGGTTGATCTTTGCAGGCTCAGACTTTAATGATCCTTGTGGGTCCTTTCCAACTGAGGATATTCTATGATTCTATTATATTTCCTTGTCTATTTCCCAGCCAGAAACTTCAATTAATTCTTTATCTTGCAGATGTTATTGAAAGAAAATTATGTCCATACAGTCCTTTTGACCATATATGGTTACTTGGCTGACATCCATTTTTGCACCACTTGTTCTGTCAAGATCTCTACATGGTTTCAAGAACTTTTAGCTCACCAGCCAACATATAGTGGTAATCTTCATTCTTGCCCAGATTAGTAAGGAAGTCTAGGTAGCTTCATTTTTTCTCTGTTAATCTGAGAAATAAAATTCTTGGATGCTGTTTCATGGCAGGGAATGAAATTTCAGTGTTTGCTCTCCTTTCCTTCATCAACACTGAGCTGCTAGCAGAAACCCCATCAAAGCAAAGGAACATGATGCATATAAAAACAAAGGAAACCATAACCTTGGAGGTCTCTAAACTCATCTCAGAACCCATATCTGAGAGACAAATGCCACTCATGCTCAGGATTGGGCAGTTTTTGG
The DNA here is from genome assembly GCF_050655825.1 of Lonchura striata. Classification (NCBI taxonomy): domain Eukaryota; kingdom Metazoa; phylum Chordata; class Aves; order Passeriformes; family Estrildidae; genus Lonchura; species Lonchura striata. The sequence continues at coordinate 71,281,528 of NC_140741.1, forward strand.
GTTCTGGATTGGAGGTGCATTGGCCATTAGCTCTCAGGAAGTGATGGGAATGGGTCAGGCTACAATGGCTGAGCTGTGTAAGTGGATTATTAACTCTCCTTAAATCTTCACCCGGCAGGAATTATTTCAGTCCTACAACATTTTTGCTGGAAAGAGAAGCAGAGGAGCACCTCCTGACTCTCCTCCTTCACTGCCCTGGGTGTCTGCAGAATTGTTCCTCTCACACATTGCCACTCCTCTCTGCTGATGGGCTGAGCAGGTTTTTTCCCTGCCTTATCACAGAGTCACTGCCACCATCACTGATGGGCTCAGCCTTGGCCAGTGTTGAGTCCAGCTGATGTTAGCTCTATCAGACACGAGGTAAACTTCTAGCAGCTTCTCAAAAGCCACCCATTTAACCCCTCTGCTACCAAACCTTTCCCAAAAAAACCTAATACAACTGTCTAGACTTCTATCCTGCCCTCCAGGAAAAAAGCTTCAACAGGAAGGCAATTTTCCCTGTTATTTCAAGCTAAGATTAAATTGTATTTGTATATTTTAAAAGCACCAAGTAGATGGAGTAGAGTTTATAATTTTTCCTATAAATAAGAACATAGGAAAGATTTACAGTGGCAATTGTTAAATAAAATTATAAATAAGAAGATAAAAAAATAATGTGATATACACAGAAGCAATTGTTTATGATACTTATGCTTCGTTTCCTGCTATTAAATATTTGGCTGTATCTCTATCACTTCTTGCACAGAAAAGGTTGTTATCTACTAGCACTAATTATATTTTTTTTTTCTAGGCTAATGTTTGAATTGGAGTCTCAGATATTCACTTTTTTATTACCTGACAGGTGACTTCCACAATAAGTTTACATTTCTCTTTCTTGTTCTCAAATGCAGTTCAGCTGTGTTTGATATTTTCAGTACCATTTAATACCTTCTGCTGCTAATTCCTACAAAATGTGTAAAAACTTCCAGACTGTCTTTAAATATTTCTCTTCCATAAACAAGGTCAGACACAAGGCTCTGGGAAAGAAAGAGCAAGGAGGCAGAGTGATTTTTTCAGGCTGAAATTTTTATAATCACAGAATAATTGGGGTTGAAAGAAACCTTTAAAGGTCACCCAGTTCAACCCCCCTGTAATGAGCAGGGACATCTTCTGCTGGATCAGGTTGGCTAGAATCCCACTCAACCTGACCTTAAATGTGTCCAGAGGAGGAGAATCCACCACCTCTCTGGGCAATCTGTCACCATCATTATAGAGAAAAACTTATTCCTTATGTCCAGTCTGAAATGACCCTGTTTTGGTTTAAAACCATTATCCCTTTTCCTGTCACTACAGACTCTGCTAAAAGTTTTGTCCCAGTTTTTCTTATTTGTTCCCTTGAAGCCATGAAAGGCTGCTGTAAGGTCTCACTGGAAGTTTCTCTTCTCCAGGCTGGAAAACCCCAGTTATCCCATTTTTTTCTCATAGGAGAGGTGTTCCAGACCTCTGATCACTCTTGTGTCTCTCGTCTGGACCTGCTCAGGTTCAGAGTAGAGTAAAACCTAGGATGGTTTGGTTCATAAAAGGATTGTTTAAGAGCTGATTCTATAAAGAAATTTTAGCTATTAATGAGAATATAGTCACTCAAGAGAGGGCAGATGGACTATGAGAAGAAAAATTCTGGAGATTAGTAATCATTTCATGAGAGAACATTTACTCAGGCTTTTTAAAATTTAATGAAATGCACTAAAACCAGAATGTACAGGAGAATGAGAGGAAGGCTGAACATTTTCATACAAATATACAAAATATGCTCTTGGCCTGTAAGATGCCACAATCTGTAAATATATATCTTGGAGGAAGAGATGGAAAACTGCAATTTGCTCCTATTGGAGTTCTGTAGCATTCCTCCATTTTACTCTCAGCTTTCTGAATGCTTTCAAATGATCTGTCTAAGGAAATCAATGGCTATTGACAAGTTCTGTAATTACATTTACAAGCCAAGATTCTTAGCCCTCTGACACTTTAAGTGATTACATACCTTCTAACCTCTTTTGCTAATGATCACCAGTGTATGGATCTGAGCCAAAAATCAAATTGTGTCCCAAAACACTCACTTGCCTTTCTGCACAACAGTGCTGTGACTTGGGATCCTTGCACTGTCACAGTGCCAGAAGGGCTGATGGGTGGAAAATGCAGCTGATTGTCACAAATCTTTCTTTCAAATGCATGCTAAATTTGCCATGTGGTTTTGGCAGGGGTGGTAGAGTTTGGACTGGGTTCATAGGCCAGCCTTAAAATGGGCTGGTCAGTCTTTTTGTCTGATAGATCTCTCAGTGGCTGGAATAAAGATGGGTGAAAAAGGAAAACAATGTACAGACTAAAACTTTTCACACATTTCCTACCACTTAGAATGTTGCCTGAAGCACCAGAGCTGTGTTGCTTTGGCATTGCTCTCTCAGTTGTCCTCATCTGAGCCATTTGTGTTGTATCAAAAATGTAAAATATTTTCTTAAACAATGACAAGACATTTGCTGTTTAATTAGGATACTGAACCAGGACTTGGGACAAAGGTCCCAGTGTTTATTTAATTGTTTAAATTTCAGAGAGGAAATAAAACCTTTCAGTAGTCTTTTTACTACCTGAAGGGAGCCTACAAGAGAACTGTAGAGGGACTTTTTACTTGGAGTTTTTACTTTTAGTATTGACAAGACAAGGGGGTATGGCTTTAAATGGAAAGAGGGAAGGTTTAGATCAAATATTGGGAAGAAGTTATTCCCTGTGAGGGAAGTGAGGCCCTGGTACAGATTGCCCAGAGAAGCTCTGAATGCCCCATCCCTGGGAGTGTCCAAGGCCATGTTGGACAAGGCTTGGAGTAACCTGGGATGGTGGAAGGTGACCTGCCCATGACTGGAGGACAGGATGATCTTTAAGGTCTGTTCCAACACAAACCATTCTATGATTATATAATCTATGTTTCTATGAAAAAAATTAGCAGATTCATTCCCAGAACATCAGACTCAAAGGCTGGGTTACACTCTGGACTGAAAATCCATATGGAGAATTGGGAGTGGATACCCTGGCAGCTGTCAAAACTCTGGCCACTCTGCCTTTGGGTAGCAGAATCATTGTACAACAGTTGTCTGCTTTGCCAATATAGTTTGTCAAATTAGATTATATAATTTACTGGGAAGAAAGAATCTGAAAAAAGAATTTGGGGCCCAATTAACTTTAAAAAAACAGTCTGTATTTCTGGTAAGCTTTGTGTTCCTTCATAGAAAAAATAATATGCTTGCAATATCAATTCATGTTTTATTGACATGTCTTCCAAAAGCTCTTTCAAAATATGCACATGAAGACTCTATTCCTACACAGTCCTCAGGTGAAGTGACTTCTCTGCTGATCACTGCCCTTCTGAAACTCATTGCCTTCAGTTAAATCCAGCAGAAATGCACTAAACTGCAAATGCCTCAGCTCTGAGTCAGTGGAAAGAGTGAAGCCTGTGCAACAGATGATAGAGAAGTACAAATATCCTGAGTACCTGGTAGCACCTGCTACCAGAAACAGTTCCTGCACCCCCTAGCAACTGCTACTAAAGCCTTTCTGCTAAGTAACTCTTACTACCTGACAGCATCTCTTGCTCAGCGTGCAGACTGCTGATTCCACTTGCCATAAGTGAAGATATTGTGTAGGAGGAAAAATAAATTGTTACATGCTTTTGGGTTTCATTAAGTTTTTTTTTTTCTCTCCTACATGAAGGCTTTTGTAAAATTCCAAAGGAAGTGCTATTATTTTAAACATAAACAGTTGCCTCAAACAGATTCTGAATATTCAAAATAGAATGCAAAACAGTTTCATGAAGCTGGAGGATTACTAAGCTAATTTCTGCATTGGAAACTTCCTCCACAGCAACAAGTATGTGTTGCCAATAAATCACAGGTGTCCAGAGTCCATAAACAGGTGAAAGAAATAAAATGTGACATGTTTGATAGCTTTGAGGTGTGCAAACCTAAGTGTGTGTGCCTGTACACTTGGCAAGGCTACTTGTCTTTTCAGAGATGTGCAAGACAGAAACAAACCCACCACTACCATAAAGCTGAAAAGAACCTCAGTGTTATAAAGGAGGCTCTGTGGACTCTGCAACTAAGCTCTCAGTCTTTCACAAATGGGCATTTTGTGCTCTCTTTTCCTTCAGCTGGTGCGTGCAAAAAGGGAAAAGTGATAAAGAGGTTAGGGGGGTAGCAGCCTGCTCTGAGACTTGACAACACAGTGAGTGGAGGGAGATGCAAAAGGGTAAAAAATTTGGGCCAAAGCTATTCTCCCTTTTAAGTGAAAAAAATATATTACCTGAATATTGGAAATGTCACTATTTCAATAAAATTTTTTTCATGTTATGCTATCAGATCAAAGGTGAAGACCACCTCAAGTGCAAGTTAAATGTTAATGCTTTTTCTTTTCATACACTGTCTTTCTGAACATTTACAGAGCAGCTGTGTTTCTTTGCATTTCAATGATAAGTTGAGCCATTTCAAAAGAAAATAAAATCAATTAAGAACTTCACATTCTGGTTTAGATTGCTTTATTTAAATGCTGCACACTGTGGCCAGGGTGAAGAGCAGATGGGTCACTGTTCCCGTGAGCCTATAATTTGCTGTTTTATCTCCAGAGTAGGGCATGTACTTTTTTCCTTGAAAACTCCAGTTTTTCTCTCTTTTGGTGGAAATCCTTTCTTGCAGATTGGATGTGAGGCTTTGTGTCACCTTGTTCTCCTTTAGATGTATTACCTCTAATCGAAATTTTCAGTTCTGTTCACCGCTTGTATTTACTTCTTTCACACTTTGCTGTTGCATCCCCATTTTAAGAGTCAGTTTGGACCATCCCACTAAAGTGTTAGCTCACAGTTAATCTCAGGTTTATCTTGAGATTCACTCCCAACTCCTCAGAGATTATTTTTTTCATGGATTAGACTCACACCACCTCCAGCTCAAATTGCTTTTTTACTTACTGTTATATCTTCCTGGTCAAGTAGATTCCACCCCATGACAAACAAACAAACAAACAAACACATACACACACACACACAAATTTTTTGAAACCAGTTAAAGAGGCTGTTTTTTTCACTGCTTCTTAAAAGATCTTTCACATGCCCTCTCAATAACTTTGGCTCACTACCCTGCTGGATTTAGCACAGGTGCACAGACTGGCTGAAAGTGGGATAGTAACACTCAGCTTGGGGAAAACTCTGACACAGATTTGGGTTCCTAAGGCTTCTTTTTTGTCACTAAACACTCTCCTGTTTCAGTGCAGGTGTAAATCTGGATAGCAAACACCACATGCTTTTCTCTATTAGAAGCACCAAGTTATACCAGCCATTTTTCTATCTAGGTCCTACTGGGTCTAGGGTTTCTCAAGAAGTTTATGCAAATTAAGCAACAAAGCTTAGCCGTTTTACTTATTTCTCTCCCATTTTTGTGTTACTTTATTTTATTTATTTATTCTCATTATATGACATAATGTATTTCATTACTCTTGTTGCAAGGCTGTGTAATGAGCCAACATGCAGCACACAGAGAAAGGTCTTTGCCAGATCTCCAAGACACATCTGTTGGGTACTTTGTTTTTTGCTGTGTACATGGACAGTAAATATGACTGTTCCTTTGGTATGGAAATCATCTTCAGGCTGTACCATCAATATTCATTCCATATCACACCAATTAACAAACTGTGAATAATTGGGAACTAAACATGAATGCATGAAGTACCATGATCACCCAGGTAGTGACTAATAGGGACTTGTTTGAAGTAATCACACACAAATTTCATTTTAATATGGTTGATTTGGTTTTTATTTTTATTTTCCAGAAAGTTTTCTCAATGTTAATTAAACAATTTAGCTAATATTCTTTTTTTTTTTTTAGAAAAGTATAATTTCTAAAAGCTGCCTTTAATCACAAGAATAGATTATTCAATCAATAACATTATACTCTGTATATAAAATGATGTTCTAAATACCTTTTATACATTTCAATATAATCAAAATGATGCTTTGTATTTCAAAGAGTTACTCATCTGCTTGGATAACAATGTAAAAAGAAAAAGCATGAAAATTACTAGACAAATCTAAAACCCTTCAAAAATTCCTTACCTGCACTATTTCTTTGTATTTTAATTTCCCATCTGCTTCTTCCTTGAAATTACAAAGTGAAAAAAGGTAAAGAGCATGAAAAGCTGTCCCCTGTGGCTATTTTAGAACTTTGAGGAGAGTCCAGCTCTAAATTTGACCTAAGAATCATCAATTTTTATACAAGAAAGTTGACCAGCCTCAAATGATGTCACAATTTTTAGGAGTCTCAGCTGATGGTCGGCACAGTTCAGAATGTAACAAGGTTAAATGAGGCAGTTTTGTGCTTTTTGTTTGATTACTTCCCACAGAATGACCTGCAAAAAATGACATCTGATATGCTAGGAATCTTTCTCTAAATAAATACTCAGATTTAGAAATGATTTATCATATTTATTTAACTAATCAGTGTTTCCCATTCTTACTGGTTTGACATTTAAGCAAAGCACAAGTCCCAGTTGTGGCAGTAAAGAATCCCTGTGTCTCACATTTTTACCATGAGTCATTCAAATTATATTTAATGGCACAACAGTTTGAATCAAGAAGCTTTGTGATCTGCAGTCTATGGGGAGGGCTTCTTTTTTCTCCTCTTTTTTCCTTTTTTTTTTTTAAGTGATGGCTTCTAATTGACAACATCAGAGTAGATGCTTTTATTTTTTTGTTTAGATTTTAATATATTTTTATATATTATATTTTACATCATGCATTGTATAATATATATATTGTACTTTCAATACTTTTATGATTTTATCACTTTCATTTTAGAATTATGTCCTGTATTCTATAACTCATTTTATTTCAATCCCTCATTTAATCTAATTTAATTATCTTCATTTGGTTTTTGGGGTGTTTTTTATTTATTTATTTATTTATTTATTTATTTATTTGTTTTCCAGCTGCAGTGATTCAAAGAAGTTCCCCTGAAAAGACAGAGTTCTTTCAGTCATAACATGGTCAAATAATGATGTTTTCTCTGTTCCATTTTTTGGAAAGCAGGAATAATAAAGGTGCCTGATTTTCCAAGATATCATAATGTTTGATTTCTTTGAAATGAGCTTTGCAATAGCTCCCAACAATTATTTTTCAACAGTGTCAGTTGCTAAGACTTTGAGGGCACAGATATATCGCTGATACTGAAATAAATCCAGAGCATTCACTTGGAGCTTATCATACACCTCTCTACCAGCACTGGCTTTAGTAGTACATAATTAAGCCAGAACAAATGGGAAAACTTCATAAATTTGGGGAATATTGCCTTCCCAAAGCTTTGAGAAGAGATTTGAAACTGAATATAGAAAAATAATTTTGAAGTTGTTGTTTTCTTATCCTAATCTAGCGAGCCAGATGTGTAGTTATACATCAGACCACATTTGAATTATCAGTAGTGACCAGCAGCACAGCTCCAGAGCTGCAAGGAAGGACTGCTGGAAAATGCAGATCCAGACTTTTGCCAAGCTGCATCAAGGCAGGATGAAAATGTTAAAAAGGAAAACAAATTGCAGCTGCTCCTGGCAGATTCACCAGCAGGAGAGGACTCTGGGAAGCAAGAGGTCACAGCAAAGTGAGGGGGTTGTAAGAGGTGCTGTAGAATAAACAGCATGAAAATGTCAAAGAAAAGCAGCTGCTTGAGGAGTGAGAACATGCACAGACCCAGACAACAGCCAGCATTTAGAAATGAATGCTGTTTTGAAGGAGTTTTCAGCCCTGAGCAGCAGGGACAAGCAGAACATCTCAGGACTCAGTGCCCAGGAGAGCAGGGAGTGACAGGATTTGCAGGGACAGGCAGCACCTTTCAGCACAGACAGGCACAAAACCAGACAAGTTCTTCTACTCCCAGACCTTCTTCCAGGGCACAGAGCTGGCAGTGACATGGAGGAGTTCTGCACAGGGCTTGGCTGAAGAATGCTGAAGCTAAGAAATTATTTTTTTCAATAAAAATAATGAAATGGTTATAGATTATAGACAAAACATAGATCACTTAGGAAAAAAATGTGAATGGGAAATGTAAATACATAGAGGAAAGACAAATATAATTGAGAATGCATAGCATGAAACTAATTCTGAGTAAAGAATTACGTGATCTGAAGTTTGTCTTTAACTGGAACTGATCGAGTCTGTTATAGTTACAGGAATAAAAAGGCAATTTTTGGTTTAAAAACATGTTTAGCCTAGGTTTGATTCAGAGAGTGTACAGACTGAAGAAACCTAGAAAATGTAATAATGCAAATATAAGAAACAATTATTCAGTCTCAGAAATAATAGAGAATAAATTTGCAGGGACTGCAGCAAAGTATGAGGCATTGCAGGAAACCTTCAAGGCTATCATTGTAAGATGGGATGGGAATTACAAAATATCTCCACTGCATCTTTTTCATTTAAATGAGAACTTTCTGTAGCTGATGATATAGTGCTTAGAGGTACTGGTTCCCAGACTGCAAATTATGATAACCTGACGTGATTCATGATTGCAGAGAGATGTAGAAGAAAAAAATGATATGTTGAGCTCTGAATTGCTGGGGTTAGTGACTGATGGCTCATCCCTACAAACAGGAAGGAGTCCAGGGGCAACAGGGCAGGGGGAGGAAAGCCAGTGCTTCACTCAGAGAAAGGATTTCCTGCTCTGGCTCCTCCTGGGCTGTCCCCAGAGAAAATCACCCCCATGGGCTGGAGAGGACCCATCATGGGCCAACAGCTTCTGGATGACGTTACAGACTGGCAGGGTTATGGAACTCATGATCCAAGTCAAGGGAAGGGACACTTGGGCTCATGCAGGATGGAAGACAGCATTTAAATAATCAGTTATTATTCCCACTAAGATGAGATTGTATTGAGGAGTTTAACATGAAATTAAGTCACAGGCAGAATTAGAGACATATTCAACCAACAAGATATTACAAAACTCTCAATAATGGGGATGGTCTGCAGTTTTATAGAACTTGGAATTGTGAGAGAATTATGCATTCCAAAGTGAAATGAGCCAATCCAAATATACTTATTAAATTGTCTGGAAACCAAAAAATAAAGTTATATTTGAGTGTTTCTAATTAAAGTTTTGATATCTCAAAGAGATCCAAAATTTGTCCTTACAAACTTAGCCTTTATAAACTGCAGTGAAAACTTATTTTGTTAAAAAGGAAGGAAAAAAAAAAAGGCAAAAAAAGCATAGTTTTTCCTAGTTTCTCTCATCCTGCAGCAGAAACCTGAGCAGATCTTTAAATATGCCCAAAACCACTGGTAAAAGAGTACACTGAACCTGTACTGTTGCCAGCTTTGATGCCTTTGGGATGCATCTCGCATGCAGAGTGGTGTTGCCAGGTTTTGGCAGGGCAATTTCTCCTTACTCTCACAAAACACTTGAGCCATGAGCCCTCCCTCTCCTGCCCTGAAGGAAAGTGCCAGGACATGAGCCAAGTTCAGGTTATGTAAGGGAGAACCTGCAGAGAGGAAAAAAAAATAACGATTGTGAAGAGCCACTAAATATCAATGAGCAATGATGGAGAGAGAGGCAGAATTGATTCTCAGGAGCCTGGCCAGAGCCGTTCCTGACAGACTTAGTGATAACTGCTTGATCTGTGCTAAATTAAGTTGGAACCCTGAATTATAACTTGCCCAGAGAAGCTGTGACTGCCCCATCCCTGGAAATGTTCAATGCCAGGTTGGACGGGGCTTGGAGCAACCTGGTCTAGTGGAAGGTGTCACTGCACAGGGAAAGAGGGATGGAAGGAGATGATCTTTAAGGTTCCTTCCAATCCAAACCATTCTAGGATTCCATGAAAAACAATAGAAGAAGAAATAGAGAACAGATGTGAGGTGGTAACACAGAGAAAACTAATAAACAAACAAAAATCTTACAGTGTTATAAATATCTCCTAAAGTCATGATACTAAGAAATCCTTATCACATACAGGCCATTCTATTTACCCTGAAGGTGATGCAAGTTACTTATTGCTAGGAATACTGTGGTTTAATATAATTTGAAAACAGGCCTCCTAAATAGGAAAAAAATATACTCTAAGTGCCTTGGAACATGGGGCTTGGTCACCAGTTTGGCTTGGTCATCAGCTGGCTCTCCTGAGCCAGAATTAATTTTGGCATTTTCAAAGGAAAAAAATGTGAAAAGCTATGACAAAAACATCTTAAGGCCAGAACCATGAGGGTGGGGGCAATTTTTTAACAGTGGGGTAAGAAATGGTAATATTTAAAGCAAGGTATTTATGAGCACATGGATGATGGGAGAGGAGCTCTGAAACAGTAAATAAGCAAACCTAGGCACTAAAATGGACAAAATCAGTGCTCTGCTCATTTTTTCAGTGTGAAGGTGAAACAAAGCTGCTATAAAGTAGTTGAACAGGCCACTGGCCTTTGGCTGCTCTGTGCTTCACATAAAATAGAGAGAAAACAGTGACAGGACTTGGCTTATTAGATGTTTTAATAGCTCAGAATTTTCCAAGCTGCAGAAGACCAAGCATTAGTCTTATTTTCATTCCTTCAAGTTCTTCCTTTGGTGTCTTTTCCCTCTCACAGAGATTAAATAGACCAGAAACCAGAACAGCCATCTAAGCCTTGCTCTCACCCCACTCTTAAATGGCACATGCAGCCAAAACACAGCTACTCTCTGGATCTTCACCTGAGGTGAAACCTTTGCAGACCTAAATTGTCACATCAAAACTATAACTATTTTCTCTCTCTGGCCACCCTCTCATGCTACTGCCACTCAGCTCCACCCTCTCCCCCTAAAAGGCTCAAAAAGAGGAGTGGAAGAATCTGTAATTTCTAGAAAACCTGGCAGAAATATTGAAGGGGGGAAGGGGAGGGGAGGAATTTCTGGCAGCTCCAGTGCCTCCCATTTCCATCCCTCCCACTTTTGTGTTCCTCTCCCAGCCTGTCAGATCACACAGGAGACAACAATAAAGAAGGAGTTTTCCACCCTCCATGGCACCTTCCCTGTCACCACTGCAGGAAGAGGTTATTAGAGTGATAAATCATGCAAATCCAAATCAGCCAAACAAAGCTATTAAAAAAACCCAGCAGAGACAACAAAATGGGGAGGGGAAAGCATAGAGAGAAGTTAAATAACCTAATGTCCAGAGGAGAAAAGAAAACAGGTAAAATCACAACATAGAATAAAAAAAGATTCAAGCAGGGAGGTGCTTATAAACCAGAGGCTTCATGAACAATGAAAGCTATAAAGGAATATAAAAATACACTCTCTGCATTTCTAGTCCTGCTTTATTTCAGCCTGCTTTGAGGACTGCAACTAATTTAGTGAGTTACTGAGCACCTCTGCCTTCATTTTTTCCACTGCAAAGTAAGAATTAGTGGTGGAGGGAGGAAAGATAATGAACTCATCTAAATGGATATTGTGATACTGTGCCTTGATTTCAATGGATACAGATACGTTAATGAATAAAATGACCTAAAATCTTACATGTGGGTGGATCACATAGAATCATTGAGTCATTAGGGTTGGAAAAGACTTCTAGGATAATCAAGTCTAATCATTAACCCAACACTGCCAAGTCCAGCACTAAACTATGTCCCCAGGTGCCACATCTCTGCATCTTTTAAATCCTTTTGGGGATGCTGGCTCCACCATCTACCTGGTTAACAACCCTTTCATTTCTCAACAACCCTTGTGGTGAACAAAGTTTTCCTAATATCCAATCTGAACCTACCCTGGCACAACCTGAGGGCATTTCCTCTTGTCCTGCCATTCATTACCTGAGAAAAGAGACTGACCCCCACCTCACTACAACCTTCTCTCAGGGAGTTGTAAGAGAGCAGCAAAGTCCCTCTGGAGCTTCTTTCCTCCTTTTCTCTCCAGATTAAAATCCCTCAGCTTCCTCAGCTTCTTCTTATCAGATTTCTTCTCCTAATCATTGATAGGATGAAATTTTCCATACCCCTCAAGCAGGAAGGTCACATCCAGATTTTTTACCTGGATCTGTCCCTGAGCTGGGCATGGGCATTGTGTCAGTACCACTTGGTGTGACTCAAAAACTGGTCAGTTGTACCTGTACAGTGGCAGGGATGGTTATTCATCAGCCTTTGAGCTTGTGCCATGGCCTTGTTTTATTTTCTATTGCTCAAGTGGTTGATAAGGACAGCAATGAGAGCACAGTAGAAAATACTGACTAATCCACACCAAGATATGGAAATGGAAATTTAAAAATTGAAACAAATCTCAAAGGAAAAAAAAAAAATTCAGAAAAAAATTCTACAGAGTAAAATTAAATTTGGGGTGCCAAATGTAGTTCTTGCTGGAATAACCTGATTGTTTTTCATTTATTAAAAAATCCCAAACTACACCGATTCCCTCAGCAAAGGAGTATGAGCCATATAAAAGTTAAAGCTGAAGGATAAACCAGGAAGCTGCTAGTGAAGAAGGAGAGAACTTTGGGGTTGCTCAGAGACCATTTAGCAACAAGCACTCCAGAGACTGGAAATCTTCAGCCTGAGGGAAGGCTGAGAGAGGAGCCTTAAGAGCAATACTAATTAATAATTTTACCAACAATCCTGGCATAGAGCGTGAATCAATAAAACTCACTGACAACAGAAAGGTTCAGAGCCCGTGCAAGGAGCAACTGGGTGAGCATGAAAACTCAAGTATTAGCAATTTAATGAAATTCAGTAGTACAGAGGGCAAGGGCGAGCATCTGGGGACCAATAGCAAAAATTCTGCCAGAAATACTCTGTTCAGTTGGAAATGGAAGATGATGTGGGCATAGAAATAAATACTACTCAAATGTAATGCCAAGGGACAAGGTTCTGCTGAGACAGGAGGCACTGCTCCTACATCTCAAAAGGAAGAAATCCAATCTCCCAGTTTAGAGGAGTGTGGACAACTGAGGAACTTAGGTCTGGGAAAAGCTTCCTAAGTAACCATAGCCTGTCATTAATTATCCTGGGACTAGCTATTTCACACTCAAACTATTTTAATTGGAGTTAATATTGTAAAAATGCTTCAGGGACAACATAAAGATCTAAATAAAATCTAACACGGTTTGGTTTTGGGAAGCTCTGCTTCCTACAGTATAAAAACCCCAACAGGTCTTGACAGGCTCTAGTCTTAGCCCTGTCCCACTTATAGGTGTGCTAGGCTACTTTGGATAATTTGGTTTTGCATTTCTGAAGAGGAGATGATGGTATTTTTTAACTGTATATTTACAGATTCACTGCTAAAGAATTGCCTCTTAGGTATTACTTTTGTCAGAACTGCAAGTATCTCAGTTATCTGTAGGGAATGTGCTGTACTATTTAAAACTATTTATTTCTTGAACTTATTCCTCACCTGGCAGTCAAGGTACTTCCCTGGAACTTGTCCATATCTACCCAGGCAAATAAAACAGTGTTAAAAATGGATTTCAGTCCTTATGTAACCTACAAAATTCTCCATATTGTGGTTTTGGTCCTGTGTTAATTAACCCTCTCCCAGTCATTGAACTTTCCCAGCAGTAGAAGGAAATCCTTATGAAAGGAACCCAGCCCCGTGGGCAGTTTTGGTAACAATCCCTCCATGTGATTGGAGCAATGAAAAATATGTGTGGTAAGAGTGTGAGGCTTATAAAAGGTCTTGGCAGCAACAAGTCTTCTTGGGGCTGTTTTATTGAGTTATCTGGCACTGCAGATGTTCAGGTTGTCCTGAGGATGAACCTGAAATCCTCCTCACCTGTGTTTTCTCAAACCACTCTGGGCTGGAGGAGTGGTGGATGCAAGCTCAGGTGTTAAATCCGTAGGAATCTAAATATATTGCCTGCATTATCACATGCAAGAGATGTCAAAAGAAACCTTTAAAAAGTAGTGAAAACCAGGAAAAATGAGCGTGACAGATATCAAAAGACTCCACTATTCTTTAAGCAGGAGGGGTAGATTTTAATGCCAGGCCTCAAGCAAGAGACTGCTTGCCTAATTACCAGAGAAGTGAAAGCAGCTGCTGCTAAAGACTCCAAGTTAGAGGCTAATGGTGAACTGAGGCATGGAGAAGTTAAGTGGTTTGCCTTAGGCCATGGAGGGAAGTAGTGTCAGCCCCAAGATTAAAAATCACAAGTCTTTCTCATCCATCTCCAAGCTCAGATCACTAGAGTGTACCATCTGGACATGCGTAGATAAGTATTTGGGTCTGCCTATCATTCCTATCCATCTTTAAAATAAACTTGTATCCTCATACAGCTTCATATAGTTCCCAGGAAAATGCTATTTTATTTAAATGTAGTTTCCTGCACGGCTAATATTTCAGAAAAATACTTCAGGATTAATGTGGTGCCACAGCCACTGGTAAAAATTATGTTCCTGCAAGTAAGGATTTGGGTTTGGTTTTTTTTTTAACTATATAACAAAAGCTTTTTATTGCAAAATGATAGAGAAATGGATACAACAAGCTACCTTCAGTTTGTTTCTGAAGTAGTATTTTTTGAAAGATGAGGAAGAAGTGAAGTGAGATAGGAAACTTTCATACTGCAGTAATTTAGCAAAGAGCAGCAACAAGAAAAACAACCTCTACAGATACAGTAGAGAAAAGCAGCACAGAATAAACTCTGAGTAATGCTACCTCAAAACGCCCTCCACAGTTCCATAACATTTCTATTTCTATTACCAATGTTGAGGACTTTGTGGTTCCTAACCAACATAAACTCACATGAAAAATATCTAAATCTATCTTTGGACTCGTCAACCTTTTTGTTTTAGTTTTGTTTGAGAGTGACATGTGCTGACCTCTTGGACCCCTTGGCAGCCTTTTACTATTCAGCATTTATAAGAACTCTTTCTTTGCCAAGGATATGATTTCTCCTTTATATTTAAAGTCCTTTCTTTATGGCTTATATTCTATGAGGGCATGGTAAAAGCCTTTGAACACAAATCAATTATTATGGAAGGGGAGATGTTTGGATATTCCATTTAGATTAATTAGTAAGTGATCTGTTCACTTTCTCCATGAAACTTTGGGGTCCAAAATAAGCCAAATTTAGTTTTAAAAATATCAAGTTACCATCAAAATAATTTGATTCTCATAATTCAGATTATCTCATTATGTAAATCTGCTACAGGCCTATTCTCATCTAAAGGTTCTGTGCCAGTTTTGGCTGGGGTAGAGTTAATTTCCTTCAGAGTGGCTGGTATGGGGCTACATTTTGCATTTGTGCTGAGCACAGGGTTGATACTACAGAGATATTTTTGTTATTGCTGAGCAGGGTTTTCAAGTGGCTGCATGGGGCTTGGCTGCTGGCTGGGGTTAAGCCACGGCAGGTTCTTATGCAGAACACACAACTGTAGAGCTTGAAAATTGTCTGTGAGTGTTGAACACAACATCACTTAGATGTGACACATTGATGGCTGATGTCAGGATCTCCCCACGCTGGAGAAATAGCCGGTGACAGCCTGGCAAATGCAACAACAAAACCATCTTGCTGAAAAGGAGAGGAGGATGCAGCTGGCAAAACCAGTGAGTTTTTGCAGTTGCCCATTATTTTATGTGACATGTGGATTTTTGGCTATCTGCTCTGGGTAATAAAGGCACAGTAGCTTTGTGTGGATTGCTCATTTGGGCACATGTACACACACCTGCAAGCACACAGGAATACCACCTTTGATAAATGCAGGTACATAAACCCCAGTTCCAGGATTAAATCTCAGTGCAGCAAAACGCTTCAGCATTTACTCAAATCCCATTGCAGTATAAAGCTGATGCTTAAGAAAATTCCAAAATTGTGGCTAGTACCATTATCACTGCAGTCAGTCTTCCTATTGATTTCAATAAGCTTTAGGTTGGTCCCTTGATATCAATATTCTGGATCTGCGTCCAGAGATGGCATTGCAAAAGCGAAGCTTAAGAATTTCTTCTCTCCCACAGTCCTCAAGAGATAAGTTCAGCTAATCACTGGATCAGAAACAGCAACACACAATTTTTCCCTTAATAAATTCAATGAACTGAAGCATTTTGTGAGTCAGAAAAGTGGTGTGAGAAAAAAACCAAAGCACCATCCACATATATTTATATATACATACAAACACATGCTTATATACACACACATATATACTCTTCATCCTCCAAGCAGAACATTCTTCAAGCTTGTAAAATAATTTATAAAATTGCCCTCATTGTTGCAGCATTTTACCACCTCGCAAATTATTATTTTCTGTGTTGGGGAAAACATGAAAAGGCAAAACCAAGACAAACATTTTACTGTTTTTACTTTAACTGGCTTGGTTTAAAAATGGATTTACTTTGCACATTGTTTGAGCACTTAGAATATTTGTATTGCTATAAAGATGCTCAGTGACAGAAAAATGATGCATAGCTGCCTGCCTGTGACAACATTTTAGTAGTTCTTTGAGGCATCAGAACAAGTTTTAACTCTACATACTGCAGCAACAGTCCCTGGGAGGGTATTTACAGAGTAGATACCTAAATTAGAGATTTGTATACTGTGGCTCTCTGTATTCTGACTGGGGTGAGAAAACCTCCTCCAGAGAGCAGTTCTGAGGAGAAGCAGTGTTTAAGTGCCCTGAATGTGCTAGCAAAATCATTCCCAGCAAAAGAATTAAAGAATATTCTGAATTGCAGCACTTATTTAAAGGTTTGGAGTTTGGAATTAAGGACACAAAGGTGAGAAAAAACTTTGTTATTTCTCCTCTGAATCTCTTCTTCTTTTGAAAATGTCACGTAGTCTTTACTGACTTAGTTTTTAAGCAAGTTCTTTTAAGGGCTAAATATTTTCTGTGAAGTGTTTTGTAAAGTTAAAGTGCTGAAGCATAGTTAGGCTGAAAAGCTTTCTGTTTCAAGTGAAATGTCTCAATCTTAGAGCATCCACTCCAAAGTGACAAAGGACAGAACTGAAGTTGCCCGACTCTCATTTGAACCTCCAGCTGCAACACGTGATGTGATGCTGCTGCTTTGTCTGATGCTTCGTCTTTCCTCAGAGAAAATACTTGTCCATTGCCTACTGTCAACAGCCTACCAATATATTTTGAGGTTCATGACCCTTTTTTTACAAGGAAAAAAATATGCTTTTGTCCAACAGCACATGTTTGGGTGTGGTAGAAATGTTGTTAGCTTGGAAATTCAGAAAATCGTGCTGCAGCACACACAGAAATCAAGACATTTCCTAAAGGAGTATCTCAGGACTGTGAGCTCATTGCCAGCTTATATGGAGTTCTATAAATAAAATATTAACTTAGCACAATTTTTTTTTCTGCTTATAGCCACATAAAGAAAATTAGAAATTTATGAACGACAAGAAGAAAAGTAGTGAGCACATGAAGAAGGTTATGAATCAATGTTAGTTGAGCAACGTCCCACGAAGAGATCCCACAAAATCTGAGTCCCAAAGTTATAAGCATTAGTCCATATCTCTACAAATTGACTAATTTTGCTTTGTATGTGGAGGTTGACATGTGGTAATAATTTACATATGTAAACGTTTCTGGTATATAAATGAGCAAAACAGAGTGAAGTTGGGATAAAAGTCTTAAGCACAGTCTCAATAAAGAGAAACACCCATAAATCACATATTTAAGTAAAAAAAAAAACAACCCAAACAACCCAACAGAAAAACCCACCTGACAAACATACACAATAGAAGGAATGACTAAATATATTACTAAATGAAAAGCGTGTCAAAATGCATTAGAATATATTGCAAAATCAAGTATGCATCCCTTTGAATCACATTTCAGCATCTGCAACTGTGTAATGTGGTAAATGACATATATCACTTGCTGATTGAAACACATCACCTGGTGAAATAACAATCAATCTGTGCATCTGAAACGCAGCTCTTCTCCTAATAAATTAAATGCAGAGCAAGCTAAAGCTGATGCAGCAGTTACCGAATTATGCACGGCGAGAACTGAACTCATTTTACCAGCTACTGAATCTGAAACCTAAAGAGCTGAAACTGATACAGCCCATCAGACACATCAGCTTTCTGGGAAGTGTCAGTCATAGGGGCAGGTTGAAGCTGCTGTCAGAAAATGTTTAGGTCAACAACACTCTCTGTAACAGCCATTTGCTTCAGCTGATGGCAAAGGTGCAGGATCAGGGCATGACTGCCAAGATCCCAAACATCTGGAGTTTGATATTCAAGCCTGTGTGAGTGTTAGCTGTAGAGGGAGAGGTATTGAAAGGCTCATTTAAACACACTTTAGTTTAATGGAGCAGGGGAGAGCAGCCTATTGTATTTTTTAACTTGCTGAAGATGGGTGAGTTGGAAAGCTGTGGGATGGACAGCAGTGTGGTTTTCATTTTTTTGAAAAAATAGAGGATCATTCAGCAGTACAAATAGCATTTGTGTCAGTCACATGCAAACTTCTTTCCACAT
Organism: Lonchura striata; assembly: GCF_050655825.1. Classification (NCBI taxonomy): domain Eukaryota; kingdom Metazoa; phylum Chordata; class Aves; order Passeriformes; family Estrildidae; genus Lonchura; species Lonchura striata. The sequence goes on from NC_140741.1 coordinate 71,299,942, forward strand.
CTTGTGAAATGGATACAAATATATACATGAATATGGATATGTACAGATATATACATGTATATAAGGTAAACCGAAAAGCCTCATACTTGGTTTTGTGTTCTCCAAATATCATGGAAAACTGTGATGTTTCACAACATCAGAATTAATTCAAACCAGCTTTCCATTTGGGTTTCACACCTTTTCAGGCAACCTGGTCCAGCTTCACCCACACAGTGAAGAATTTCTTCCTGTTATCCAAGCTAAATTTGCACTATTTCAGTTTAGATCCATTTCCCCTTGTCCTATCACCACATGCCCTGGTAAACAGTCCCTCTCCAGCTTTCTTGCAAACCCCCTTCAGGTACTGAAAAGCTACAATAAAGTCACCCCAGAGCCTTCTCTTCTCCAGGCTGAGCAATTCCAATCCTCTCAGCCTTTCTGTATAAGGTTCTGTGGGCAGATTCATTCCTGATGCCACTGAGTGGCCAGTACTGTCGAACTTTTAGTTAATTGTTCATTTTTACTTGTTGAAAGAACTTATTCTTACATGTGTGCAAATAAGCTGGCTATTTGAGCCAATTGACTCGGTATTTTTCCTCCCTCTGATAACAAATGCTGATTTAAGGAGCAAGCTAAGTGTAAGTCAAAATTTATCAGAAAATTTCTCTGAAGTTATTGACTACTTAACTGATCAATAGGGCTGAAAAATATCAGAGCTATCATTTGCTGAAAGACAAATTCCTGGATCCCAAATGACATAGAAATGAGGCTCCAACAAAAGTCCAGGGTGTCTGTGTCATGAATCTACACAAGTCTGTCTCCGAGGCTTTTAATTAAGATTAATATTGTACTTTCCATTAAAGTAAATTAAGACTAATTCCAGTGAAATCAGGGATGCTGAAGGGAAGTGATAACTTTGAATTAATTTACCTTTAAGTAAATACCTGAGGAGGAAAACAAAGTTGCTTGATTCCATTGAGCAAGAATGGCATGCTTTAAAGGAGTTTTGTTTTTCTGGAATTCACATTGGAAGAGTCTAATCAGACTTCTGGCTTCTGTCACATTAACCTACAACTCACAGGATAAAAACCACCTTGTCTTGTCTATACTTCTTGAAACACAACTTGGAGAGAAGTTGATCCTTTTAGAAGCATGGAGATGATTCCTTTATGGGTCATGGCTCCAGTTGTGGATAATGGCAAAATGTTTCCTCCCTTCCAAATCCCCAGCACCAGCCTGGGAATGTTCAGGACTAGCAAAACTCCTATGAGGCTCTATGTGACAGCAGGAGGCCTTCAGCATTTCCAACAGCTTGGCAAATAAAGCACGAGTCACATTCCCCTTGTGACTTTGCTGTGGTTTAATTATTTCTCTATTTCTTCAGTAAAAATTCAAAGGGACATATAATGTCAGGTCCCAGATGCTACTAATTTTCAGGAATGTTTTTTGGGTTTTGAAGTATCTAGGCATCAAAGTTCCACAGCCATATCTGATAGAATGTCTCTGAAATACTGGATTTCAGGCTCATTTTAGGCACACCCCACTCACTGGCCCAGTGGTAGGGAGAGAAGAAGCTGTGAAAGTGACTGTGATCCTCCAAGTCTCAATCTGCCTCATGGTCTTCTTCTCACCCACAGAAATGCACCATGCACACCACCCTCAGCTTCTCCCACGGCTTCAACTCTGCTCCTGTGGGGGTGCAGGGAGGTGGGAGAATGGGAAACAGGCCTGACCCATTTCTCTATTCCCTTATCAAGGATGTAGAAAATGGGCAGGAGGAGAGAAGGAATGGCTTTTGTTCAGGAAAGTGAAATACCACCCCAACAAGAAAAAGGTCAGATTTTGGTTCTGTCTTCCTGACCGGGGAGTATCCAGCACCTTCCAGGACTGAGCCCAGAGAGAGAACCATGATTTAAGAAAATCAAATAAGTGAGAAGGATTATACATTTCCATTTAGCTGGGAGCTAGACACATCCTCAGCAACATAGAAAGGGATTTACAACTTTTAACGAGCAGCATTCTGTAAAAATAAAATTACTTCAAGCACAGCATTAAAGCTTTTCTGAGAAAAAGCTCTAATGTAAATTTTATATGGAGCATACTACTGTACTTGCATCTGTTATTTGAATTTGTTATTTTATTAAAAAGTAGAGCCTAATCAGGATTGCCTAGTTTCAGGGAGAAAGGGAATGGGATTAAATATGAAATAACAGTTGATTCAGGATTCCTACCCACTCAGGAGGCTTCAGAAATGTTCTGTCATTTTCTAGAGATTTATATATTAAAAGTGTCTGCCCCATCATAATCACTTAACATGCTTTAAAAAGCACATAAACACACAGGGGGTTTCATTATGGCATATGGGAGAGAGATTTTTCTCAGCATTGGTCCAATTTTACTCACATTATTGTCAAATGCTAAATGTCCCATGGACATCAGGGGGAGCCGAGCCTTTTGAAAAAAGCTGTGCTTTATAAAAAGCATAAAGCAAGCAATCTGCAGGAAATATAGATTTCCAGTAAGCTAGGGACCAGGTCTAGACTCAAACAAATAATATCAGAAGGTATCTCCAGTTAGTAAAAATTTTTTTTCAGTGGCAAAAAGGAGACAAAGTTCAGATGGAGAGTTTGCAGTCCCAAGATAGATCCGGGAAAATTTTTTCCTTTCAATGGCCATAATTTTGAAGAGATTGTGTCTTTGCTTTATCACCCCTCTTATTCTTCCTTCAATTTCTCTCTTCTCACACCCACACGGAGGACTTCTAAATCTCAGCAAGAGTCTGATAATATCTTCTCCTCTTTAATGTATGTTTCTGTGGAAGGGAGGATCAGCAGCTATTAGCAGCTTGTGGCTGAATGCTGCATGAGGCTCTCTTTGTAGTACCCGATTGCACGGGAAAACATAATTTAGCAGACGCTCAGTGCAGCAGCCATGCTGAATGTACAGGAGAGGCACCATCCCAGCCAGTGGTGGGTGAGACAGTGCCCACTTCAAGGCTCAAAGCTTCCTCACTGGCAGAGGTAGTTGGGAGCAGAGCCAAACACTGGGTCCATGGCTTAGATATGCTAAATAATTTTTTTGGCATATGTTTCATAAGCTTTTGGCACCACCATAGTGAAATTCCATGTTATGGCTTGAAAAACCCCTTGTTTCCACTGACCACCTGCATAAAGGTCCTGTGAAGGGTCTGGGGCACTAGTCCTGTGAGAAGCAGCTGAGTTGAGCTGTTCACCCTGGAGAAAAAGAGGTTCAGGGGGGAGCTTATTGCCCTCTACATCCCTGACAGAAGGCTGTATTCAGATGGGGATCAATCTTTTTTCCCAGGTAACAAAGGACAAGGCAAGAGGAAATGGACTCAAATTGCACAGGAAGGGGTTTAGACTGGACATTAGGAAAAAAATCCTTCATGGAGAGGGTTATCAAGCACTGGAACAGGCTGCCCAGGGAGGTAGGGGGGGTCACCATTCCCTGAGGTATTTAAGAGATCTTTAGGTGTGGCATTTGAGGACATGTTTTAGGGGTGGTCTTGGTAGTGCTGGGTTAATGGTTGTGCTCAATGATCTTAGCAGTCTTTTCCAGCTTAAATGGTTCTGTGATTCTAGAGCACAAAATGATGCACAGTAATTCCTGTTTTAAGCCTGACTGATGAATTCTGGCTGAGTTAGATGTCTTTCAGGAAGACAGTGACACCTGATTTCACAAACTTCAAAGGGAGGGAAAACCAGCACTTTTCATATGAAGTAATTCTGATGGTTTACAGTTATTATTGTTAAAATCCTACCTTGCTTCCGTTTCTAGTTTTGGAATTTTGTTGTGCCTTTAGTATTAGATTAAGCCTGCACTTACAGAAAGCCATGCAGTCAGAGCTCTCACTACAGCACTTGTGTTTAAATCAGTTTTTGTTGCTACTCTGCAATTACAAAACTTTTTATCTGGAGCTTGGACAATACTTCTGCCATTGTAACCCAAACCTTCCTGCCAATAGCAAGCCTTTTAAAAATTAAGTATTTGGTCCTTTTCTGTTCTTCACTGAATATCAAAAAACAGATACAGCATGAGGAGGGTTCTGCTTAAGCTCACACAGACAACATTCAGGCTCAGAAAGGAAACTCACAGTTGCATACAAATAGACTGCAATTTATGTTGGGGATCTGAAATCTGATTAGACAAGGAACTAAAGGAAAATGCTTGGTTCTTTTATTTTTCTAAAAATGACTAAAAGCAATTAAAAATATGCCCTGGTTGTGGATTTAGCATTTGGATGCAAATTATTTCATTCCTGCTTCTTACAGTGAGCATGAAATAAGACAAAAATTTTACTGTAGGTATGCACACCAGTAGAAATATGGGCATTACCCTGGTGCAAATAATTTGGGTGATCCTGGGTTTAGGTACAGATGCAAGGGAAATAAGGATGATACCAGTATTGGATTTGATCCATAAAACATTTCAAAATGAAATCCAGACCATAAAGAGTTAGATTGTCAATTTACTGACAGAAATGGACTATTTCAGTTTGGCTCAAGGGGTTTTACACCTAACCTATAATGTCTAATAAAATGGTGAATATTACTTATTGGTTACCAAACTTGTTTTGAAATAATCTACTTTACTTCAGTACAACAGTTCCACTAATGATTTTATTGTATATAAGAATAATAAAAGTGGCTTGTTTGCATTTGGTGATAGTTTCAGATACAAAAACCTGGAAATCCACTACTTTTTGAGACCCTTTCTCATTTGTAGGAAAATGAAATGCATTTCTTCCTCATGCAGGTACTAGATGGATGCTTTTGAGATGCTGAGATATTACAGTGGCCCCAGTCTCAGAAGTGAGAGAGAATATGGAGTCATCCAGCACAGCAATCCTTGGAAATGAAATAAATTCTGTCATTTATTATTTTTTTTCTGAATAACATCTGGACGTGGTGATAAGGGATCCACTATGTGATGAGCTGTAGGCAGCGTAATGGAAAAACTGCCCACCCCTCTATGAGGTTTGTTTCCTGGATTTAGAGATGAAAGACAACTGGTGGATTTGGAAAATGTGGAAAAGTAGAAAAACAACAAAATGTTCATATAAACATGTTAAGTAGGGATCACATCCAAAGCTGGATCCCTATTTTGGAGCTCATCTTGAAGCTCATTTTGGGACACCTGTTACAGTCAGTCCCTCCCACATCTCTGTGGTCCTTTTGGTGCACTGTCTACAACAGAAACAGGAACATGATGGCCAGGTGAGGTGTGTGTGGGCCTGGTTTGCTGTGCTAAATGACATGCAGGTTTGGGCAGGTTTGCAGAGGGCTTTGCAGACAGACCACACATTTACAAGTCTGAATTGAAGGTGCTGCTGTGCTGACTTGTGTCCCACCAGATGTGCTACAGGCCTGGTATGCTAACGAGCAAGGTTAAAAAGATTTTATATTAAACTTTGTTATCTGCCTGTGGGCCATGGAGCAACAGTGGGTGTGTTTGCAGAAGAATGTGTGGCCTTACCATGTCAGCAAATATTCCTTGTAGATAGGAGTTTGTTCAAGCCAGTTCAGAAAGCAAACCATCATGGAAAAAGAAAAAAAGTTGAGAGTCATAAAGGCAAGTGCTGGTGCTTGTGGAATATAGATGACTTGAAAAGTTTTGTTCTGTTGGGAAAAGCATGAGAAAAATAAAACAAAACTCCCCTTCCACAATATCAGTACCAAGCAGTGCTTGTTTTCATCTAATTTTCAAGTGGGTTTTGGTTTAAATTCAGCAGAGCTATAGACCAAGAGGCTTTGACATCCGATTGTAATGCACCATGCACAAAGGTTAAAGGACCCTTCCTGGCAAAATGCTCAAGAGCCCTTCAACTGCTGCTTCCTTGACTTGTATTTCCTACTTAATATACCCTGTGTCTTGCTGCTGCTTACTCTGTATTCCTGAACTTAGCATCGTGCACGTTCTACTCCTGCCCTTTTACGTGGCTCTGCTTGATGAATCTTCAGAACCAGCAGGCTGGGAGAGTGAAAGTGCAACCACGAGCTGCTGAGAGTAAATGGCAGTGGGTAGCACTTTGGGCTGGGGCAGTGAGAGTTCACTGTAACAGAGCATAAATTGACAGAAAGGTGTTGGCAGTTTACCATTGCTATGATAGCTGCTATAAAAGTATGTTTCTAGATGCAAGAAACACTTAATGAAATGCCCTGACCTGTGTTACGTGGGAGGTTGGATTAGATAAATGTAACAATGCTCTAAGAATTAGTCTGTGAACTATGGATATTGCCATGAAAAAGCCTTATGAGCATAAATGGAGAATGCTAACATCCCCCAGAATGAGCAATAAATAAGAGACTATAAATCTCTTTAGCACTCTGTTCTATTATCTAACTTAACCACCATCTGTTGCATCCAATAAATTTCTCAGCTTTAGGTTTCTGCAATCAGTCTTGGATTTGTGATGCATTTCCCAAATTGGTGAAATAAAAATGGATTGGCCCAAATGAGAAACAGAATATAAGACTACTAATTATCAACAATCTATATTTCAGCATCAGATTTGCTGGGGCAATTTCTTCTCTCTACTGATCTCATTCATGGCAGCAATGCAGAGAGAAATTATATTTAAGGAGTTTATCTTTACCAGTAACAAAATTTTCCTGATTGTAATGAAGATACTTGTTGAATATTGATATAAAATAGCACTCTATTTTTCTTCACTGCAATTATGGAAATGACTAAATTTAAGGAGAAAGCAGAGTCTCTCTGAAGGTTTCATTAATGTCTGACTATTATACAAAAAAGTTTGTATCTCTTCTAAAAGAAACCTTCAATACCTGGAATACAGAGGATGGTGGTGAAATTAAATTAATTCCTCTGCAAAACCAGCAAGTCTATTGATAATGTACTGCATGATTATTTAAAATGTCATTATTAAAAAGAATTTTATTAAGGTTTTATACTGCCATCTAGTATCTAGGCACCTCCTTCATATATTCAAGGTTAATAGAAAAATGCCTTTTTGGGATTTTTTTGAGTATCGGTCTCTTGGTTTCTGGAGAGAGGAATAACTCTATTTAATTCAAGTGAGTAAGATAGAATATGAGAACTTTTCTTACCATTTTCTTAACACTGCAATTTGCATTGACACTCTTTTCTGGTTTTAAGACTTAAAACCAGGGGGCACATCCCTCCATGTGCTATGCAAGTGAATTTTTTCATCTTTCAGGATCAAGCCCTGATATGATTGGATTAAACTCCTGGTGATTCTGATTGGAGTTGAAAGACTCCTTGATATCACCAGCCTGGGAACAACTAAATGACAAATGGCATTTTTCCAAGGAATGGGTGTTAAAGTGGGTAAAATCAGTACAGTGAAGGGACTCCACTCCAAACAGTGCAATTTCTTAATCCTTCATTGTCATAATAACAAACAAAAGTCTTCATTTTATTCCTAGTTTACATTCAGACCTGCTGAACTTGAAGCAAACAGTGAGTGGTGAAACTTTTCTGGCCATATTACGAGGCTGGCTAATCAGTGCCTATTATATTGTAATAGGTTCTGCTGATGTGCCTCTCAGTTTTACCCAGTAACACACCTACCATCTGACACTGTGCAATTAGCCTGCTCTTCTAGGGCCTGCCAGAAACAGCAATAACACTGCATCAGAGGAAGATCATTATCCAAGGCACCTTGCAGACACTAAATATGCACAGTTCTGCTGCATTTGCAGCCCACGAAGGATGAAGGCACCAATAACTGTGAGGTGTTCAGCCATTCATTTGCATAGTTTCAGGGAAAGCCTGGCCTGTCAGAACTTCCCACTAGCAGGCATGAAAGAAAGAACAAAAATAAAAATTCGCCAATGTTTTAGGTATTTTTTTTCCCCTGTCTCCACAGAAGTAGTGAATTAGTTCATTTGTTTGGGCCAAGTGAAACATTCAGCATCAGCAGAGCATGGCTGGGTTCCCTCAGTGTGAGTCAGTGTTCAGACCCTGGGCTGTGCTTTTAATGCCTGTCCTCACATAAAAGACACAAACCTTCCTTTAGTGCTCACTTTGCCAGGAACATTGCAGGTGAGAAATGGAAGCCCTGGGAAGAGGGTGTGCCCTGGGATGCTGCAGGATGAGCGAGGCTGGTGCCCATCTCCAAAACTTGTTTATAGGAGGTTCCTGTGATGGCTCAGAGGGTTTTACCCCCACATTCAGTGCAGTGCAAATAGCAGCCTGAAGCTTTAGTTCCCCATTCCTTTACCAGACTGCTCAGACTCAAAGATTACCAGCTTGAGGATCTCAACACTGCAGAAAAAAAATCCTCTTTGTGCTTCCAGACCCCTTTGTACTCTGCAGTAGAGCGTTACCTTTGATTTCCATGATTGCAGAACACAAAACAGGGACAAAAAAATCCATGCAAAAATTGCTGCAGACTAAAATATCAACACAATTTCCCACTTGTTTAGCAAGGACCATGGGCTGCTTTACCTGAGAAAATCCTTGCTGCAGTCAGCCCTGGGATAGTCCCTGGGTGTCCTTGCTACCCCTGTGATGGAAACTGGAGTTTCTTAAGAACATTTCTTTGCTGTTCTGAGGATAAAAAAAAGCCAGAAACTGAGGATTATAGATCCATCTTACAGCAATTGTTAATCTAACTTTCATTAACAGTTAAAAATCATGTAGGGGGAATATATGAAAATTACTGCTTTCCAAATAGATCTGTTAATTATTATTAGTCAGTATACTTATTAGGTGCCGACAGAAACTTGGCACTCAATAGGTACCTATTAAACTATGTTAGAGAACATCATATTAATGTTTAATATAAAAACTGCATGAATCATCTGTTCTTTTAACACTGGGCCATATCTTCAGCGGGCGTGAATGAGTCCGACACCAGCAAGAGAGCTGGTCAGTTTGCACAGCCCAGGGTCTGGTTTAACACTTGCTACTTGAAGAACAAGATGACATTTCTTTTAAACTTTTTACAGAAATTTGGAGTTTGCTCCCTTTTCTGTCGCCCATCTGGCAGAATTGTAATTAACAGAATTTAAAGCCACGACACTGAATCTGTTAGACAGTCATACAATCAGGCGAATTTGCAGAGTAATTAATAGATGCAGGGGACATGATCTGTTTAAGATCACAAGGTTTTGGATGCAGTAGAAAATCAGATAATTCAGTCTGTGCTGCCTGGTTTCTAAAAACACCCTGTTTTAAATAGGACATCCTCCCATGTGTTCCTTACACTTAAATCTGTGGCTATGTCAGGACAAAAAATACAATGTGATCAGCATCCTTCAGCCTGCACTTATGACCAAACTTAGCATCCTGGTCCATGACAGTGTAGACAAGCTCTTGTAGATCAAACAGGAATAGCCTAAGAAATTATTGCCTGTAAGTTCCCACCCTCCAGCTGGAATGTGCTCCTGCACATTCAATTTGCTCAGTGTAAATGTCCGAGGCTCTGGCATAAATTGCCCAGAAAAGCTGTGGCTGCCCCATCACTGGAAGTGCTCAAGGCCAGGTTGGATGGGGGGTCTGAGCAACCTGGTCCAGTGGAAGATGTCCCTGCCCATGGCAGGGGACTGGATTTAGATGATCTTTAAGGTCTGTTCCAATCCAAGCCATTATATGATAAATCATCCTCCATTCCTGCACTTCACTCGGAAGTGCAGTAATTGCCACCTGCTGGGAGTTAGTTTTTTGACGAGGGACAATATTGCCACAAATAACTTCAGAACAACTTTAAAAGCTTGTCTTCCTGCCCTAAGCTATGCTGAAAATCTGACTCCAAAAGCAAGCTGTATTTCTTTAAGAATTTAGGCCATATTAACTCAATGAGAAGTAAATACCCATAATTTTGCTGCTCAGTTCAGGCTTTCTGACCTTGTCAGCTGTGAGCTGAAGATATTTGTCAGAATTCCAGGGCTATGTATTTTTCATCACTTGCAGTAATTTAACAATTGCACAAATCAGTTCAGTATTTTATCCCTAGTTCATTTATTAATGTCAATTCGTAAGGGAAACCATTAGGTACTGTCCCTGAGATCTCAAATACAATCACATGGAGATTAAGCTGTGCACAAATACATTCATCCAAATGCAAATATATACCTTTGTTCATAGGGCCCAATCCTAATTTTTGCATAATATATTATTTTGAATAATGATTTTCATTAGGACAAAAGTTGCACAGCCCAGATTGTAATGAGGGATTGTGTATAGGCTCTGTGAGAAAGCAAACAAAACTAAAAACTTGATCTACATGTCCTGGTGGACACTAGTGTAAAAAAAACCTTGTCTATCTGATTTTTTCAGTTTAATTTAAGGACTAAAACTAAGAGATCTGATTTAAGAATTTAGCAGGTTTAGACTTCCTGTATGATTCATTTAGAAAAAGGCTCTTCCGAAGTCTGATTTGAGCACTATGAAATCTGGATAAATCTCTGATGAAGAATATCTCCTGACTTTGAAAACAAGAGGGCTATGTAATGACTAAATTAATCACATGTGGATACCTCCATTTAATACTTAAGCATAACATTAGATGAACTCACGATCACAGATCAGCTGCAAATCTCTCTTAGGAGAGATTTTTCTGAGAACATCAGTGAATCTTGGTTAACATCTATAGAATGGAAGAAGCTCCAGGTGTGGGCTCACCAGTGCTGAGGAGATCACTGCTCTCAACCTGCTGGCAATAAATTGTCAAAGGCAGCCCAGGATGCCATTAATCATCTTTGCTGCCAGGGCACCTTTTTGGCTCCTGTTCAACTTGGTTTCCACCAGGATCCACATGTCCTGTTCCATCAGTCTGCTTTCCAGCTGGGCAACCCCCAGCATGTCCTGGAGCCTGGGGTTGTTCTTTCCCAGGTGCAGGATTTTGTACTTGTTGAACTCCACGAGGTTCCTATCATCCCATTTCTCCAGCCCTCGAGGTCCCTCGGGATGGCAGCACATTCCTCTGGCATACCAGCATCACCTCCTGGTTCTTGATCACCTGCAAACTTGCTGAGGAGATGCTCTACATCCAAATTGGTAATAAAAATGTTAAGCAGGGCTGGACCCTGTGTTGACCCCCAGGGCCTCCAACGTGACTTTGTGCCACTCTTCCCCCTTCCCTGGACCTGCCTTTCAGCCAGTTTTTAGCCCACCTCTCTGCTCATCCAGCCACACATCAACAGCTTAAAAAAGTAAAATAGTTTAGGCTGGATAATGCCTTCAAAATCTTTATGCATTTACAAATGGGGAGTTCTAGTATCAATATAGGGAGAAAGATATTGAAATAAAATGACTTTTAATGGAAATATTGACTTTGGGATATAATCAAATATGCATTGCCAGGCTCTCTGAATGGCTCTGAATGTTATGGAACTTCCTTGTTTATATATTTCATGTGATGAATTTCTAAATAATTAGCTACAGTGACACAGATATGTAATGACCAGATGTGTAAGAGGATGATATGATTCTCTCAGCATAGCATAATTACAGAAAACCTCTCAACCCTCTTAAAAATAATCATCGTGTAAGTGGTTTCCTCTTAAAATCAAATGTTTTGAGAATATATACATGTACTATATATATATATATATATATATATATATATTTGACAAGACTATAAAGACACCAAATCTTTTCTCTACCCAGACTCTCAACTTCCATTTCAAGTGCCTCCTTGCTAAAGTTCACTTTTTGCTTTTCTAGTAGCTAAATGTCACTTTGAGTTGGTCAAATAGCAGGTGCTGAACAGGAAGGAAATCGTTTTAGGAAGGCTGGCCTTGAATCCTGCTGAGCTTCCCATCTCCCTGAGTCTGGAAGCAGAGGGCTTCCTGCACAGGATGGCACAGCACCAGGCTTAAGCCTTACACAGGGAGCATGAACAGTGATCTGTAAGAAAATCAGGTACTTGACAGACTCATTTTGATAGCAGTGTGGCAGAAATGGTACAAGCAAGGAAGATTAATTCTTTGACTTAAATAAAAGACCTTTCAAAATATTTATTCTATAAAAGTAAATAGTTGTTTAAATATTATGCTGGTTTGACAATTGTAAATCATTGGTTTCTTTAAACCATTTTAACACTTGTAGATCAACTCAGGATGTTTCCAGGGTCAATTTGAGGGTCATGTTTTGGACATTCCATTCTTCCTTGTCCCTTCAGTGGGCAGCTGTTATTATATGCTGAACTTATATTGCCTCCAGTTTTGCCCTCAGAATGGTGTAAGTCCACTGAGAAGGAAATTCAGCTCATGTTCTTATAGGTAAAATTCAGAAAAGCAAGGAAGCAAAGCAGCCATGTGGCAACTTTAAACACCACCAGTTTAGCACAATTAAAATACAACTGTGCTTTGGGAAGACCAAGCATTTATTTCTTGAAAGGAAAGGGATGATTTTCTCTAAATCAATAAATTAAAAAGTCACCATGAATGATTCTATCAGTTAAAAAATGTACACAGAAAATCCAAATCCAACGTAAAACTGTATGAAAACCTCGTTTTATGAGCGACAATAAAGCATTCGGTTTTCACCAAAGAAAATTTTATGGGCTCTTTGTGGAACAGGTTACCTTATCTCAGCCTCCCAAAATGGACTGGACTAGCAGAAGAGTCACTTTGTGACCATTCATGATGGATCATGTCTGGGTTACACATCTGCTTGCATCCTGTTGGGCATCAGATGTTACACTCTTATAAATGGCTGAGGGAAAGCAGAAAGGGGAAAGCTGCCTCTTGGCCTTGTTCTGGCTCCAAACTCAAGGGGGAGTTGGGCCTATTCAAGAAAAATGAGAGCTCAGAAGATGGTGAGAAAGGCTTATTAATACAGAGAGAAGGCACAGACAGAGAGGCTATCTGAATGTTGCCTACTGGCAGAATGAAGGTGCCACACCATTACATCAAGACTTTTGTAGAGAAGGGACAAAAGACTTAGGGACCCAGAAGGAACAGGCTGGGACCTGCTGCAGCTCAGCTGTTAAAGGGCCTGAAATCAAGAACCTCTTCGACAGGGAGAGTTTTCTTTACAGGAGAGAGGAAAGAAATCACACAGCTTAGTTTCTGTTGTAAGAAAAACGTTTCAGAGCTTAAAAAACCTTCTGGTGCTTGTGGGGACTCACTCTTAAGGAAAGAGTCAAGCCTCAAACCTCTATCTGAATCAATGCCCTGGCAAAGTGGAAATTCTTTGCCACTTTTATACCTTAGCACTTCCATCTGCAGGAAGGGAATTTATCAGCTGCACAAGACTGCTGCAAATAGAATTAATTGATGTTTGTACAGTGTTTTGCAAGGGCAGCATTTTATTGTTGCTTATTTGTTTATCCATCAACCCATGTTACTCTTTCATCTCAGTAATAATACTCTGAAAATAGTAAATTTTTTCAAATAGTATAAAATCAGGGCATTGAGCATAAAAACACACTACTGACATGTATTGATCATGGGAGGAATGTTTCCAGACATTTCCATAAAAATGTTAGGGGAAAGGAAACAAAACAAAACAAACCCCTATGAAGTACAGTTTGGGTCTTAGTCATGTAGTCTTTTTATTTTCACTTAATTAAAAAAAAAAAAACAACAAATGACAAGAAATTAATGAAGTTTGAAATTATGGGAAAGAACAGAGTGGTGACCTCCTGAAGGAAAAGGAAATGTCACTGATCACTGTCAGTGGGGTTTATTTCTCCTGACTATGCTGTTTGCATGTTCAGTGTCTAACCTCCATTAAATGTCTACACCAATAGAAGTGACCACTGAGCCCTTTTCCTTTAGACATGCTTTGTTTGGAGTGGTCCTTGAGACAGAGCTTTGGATCAGAAGTTATAAGATTGCATTTGAGCCACACAGATCTGAATCTGTAGACAAACTCAAAGGGGAAGTGTTGCTCCCTCTCCCAGTGTTGTGTTGGACAGCAGCAGCATCCTGAGGTTGCAGTGAGTCATGGATTGTCCTGCAATCCCACAGGAACAAGCAGTGCTTGTAAGCAACCTGAACTCTACCCAGATTGCCACCATGTTTAATAGCACATATAATTTCTGTCTCAGGAGCACAGCAGCCTTCAAGCTGCTTCTGAAGTCAGCCAGCTCAAAAGCCATGCAGGAGTCAATATAAGAATTTGATATCTCATTGTTTTTCTCATACTTTTCTTTATACTTTTAGTTTTTTAAAATGTTCTACAATTTTAAAAGGGTTTCTGTTGCTCTTTGCCTGCTTGGTTTTGGTTTTGTTTTGTTGTTTTGGGCTCTTTTTCTGTGGGGTTTCTAGAACTGTTGAGTATGTTCCAGTGGAGTTTGCAACCATCCAATAGAAGAAATGCCTCTCGAAACATGTTCTGTATTTCACAGAGATGTGTAATCCCTGGATTGTACTAATATTTAACTACAACCAGGGTTTCTGCATAGATGACAGTCTGCTGTTTTCCCAGCTTCCTGCTACTGGATTCAATAGCTGTGTAGAAGCTTTATATTCTTTTTCACATATCTGTGTCCTTGCTGCCTGCACTGTTTGCTTCTGACCGACCAATCAAGCAATCAAGGTCGCTTTGTTTTCTGTGTACCCTGCCCAACCATTAAATGGTTTGCAATTCAATTATTGTGTATTAAAACTTGTAATGTATTGTATTAAAAACTTTAATACAATTACACCTCTGATTCAAAGTCAATTAATGCCTGTGTGACAGCCAGTGGTTCTCCTGCATCATGAGGGTAAGAATTGAGATCCAGATCCTTAAAGGGTCTGGTAAGAAGGACATGCCTTTTATGGGTTTATATCTATTTATTTTTGCTGCTTATTTTATATCTATTTATTTTTATTGCTTGTTTTATTTTGCTGCTTAGCTGCCTTGTAGTACCTAAAATGAGCCTACAGGAAGGTTGGAGAGGGACTTTTTGCAGGATCATGCAGTGACAGAAGAAGGGAGAATGGCTTTAAACTCAAAGAAAGTAGACTAATTTTAGGTATTAAGAATAAAGCCTTTACTGTGAGGGTGGTGAAGTACTGGAACAGGTTGCCCAGAGAAGTTATGGATACCCTAACCTTGGAATAGTTCAAGTCCAGGTTGGATGGGACTTGGAGCAACCTATTGTAGTGGAAATTGTCCCTCCCCACAGCAGGAGGTTGGAACTGGCTGATCTTTAGGAACCCTTCCAACCGAAGCCATTCTGCACTTCCATGGTTGATGAGATTAAAACTGTTGAATATAGACCTGAAAAAGTCTTTTCAGCTTCTTCATTCAAACTTCAGTTCATGGTCCTCCAACAGATTTTAATTATTTCATAGTTTTAAAAACTGGAGTTTTCATTTTAGACTCAGCCTCTTCTGATGGCTCATGGAAACTTCCAAACACTACCAGTTTGTAAGTCATAATGGGAAAAGGGCTGCTGTTAGATTGTGGATCTGTTTCTTTTTATTATTTCTAATCCTTAGCATGGTATTTAATCCTGTGTCACTATCAAGCTATAGTTTTTTCCACTGATGTCAGGTGCTTGAGGCTGTTTTATAACCCACAGTTCCAGGAGCACCAGCAACTGGGCATCATTCTTGTCCCTCAGAAACAGCTGAAAAAAATGTGCAGATAATCTTTGGCAGTAGATTCAGAACCTGTATTTTGTTCCCCACTGATAATACAGGATCAAAATCAACAATGTCACTGTTCTGGTTTGAAAGCAAAATCAGGGAGAGACTCCAAGTCAGAAATACAATTTATTAGGAAAAGGAAAGAAAAAAAAAAAAAAACACAACAAAATAAATGCAATAATACAAAAGAAAAACCACAGACAGAGTCAGAATATGACCTGATACCCTTTTGGTCAGGGTGTTGGTAGCAGTCCAAATTGGAGTGGCTGCAGTCCTCCTGGAGTGGCAGACGTGGTTCTGTGGGAGCAGTGATCCTGTAGAAGGGTGTAGTCTTCCTCTGAAGGTCCAGTGGAAAACCCCAGCTGTTCCTCTTGGGAACTAGTGGAAAGGTTGCCTCTGATGTTCCCAAAACCCAGATTATATCCAGGTAGGAATGCTTGGCTCCTCCTTCTGGGTGGAGCATCTCACAATGGGATGATGGAATTTTTATCAGTCACACAGTGACATTATCAGCAGATGTCAGCCCAGGGGGAGGACTGGTTTGTGGAAGAGATAAAGAAAACTGTACAATTAACAGAAGAAAACTGCCACACCTCTAACAGATGGCAAATAGAATATATCTTGCCTTGCAATCTAGATCAGTCAGCTATTACTTTTAAAATTGACTTTACTTACACTTGAAAACCAACATTGCTCCTTCCTTACTCTTGTGTTGAGGATTCCTCATGAAACACCATTAGTGTTTTGTTTGGAAAATACAGCCACAAGATCTGACATAAGCACTACTGAGGACAATATAGTGGTTCTTTTCTTTTTATATTTCATCTTAGGAAAACAATGCACATTACAACAATGCAAAAATATCATTTTTCCAAAAATGTTATTGTTTTTTTTCCCCTGAAACTGCAGAAGTGTACCAGAAATGTCTTGGTTTTCACATTTCAGCATACAGGTCATAATGTATACAGTAAAGATAAAATTGCAGGAGGAAATCAATTCTGTTATCATTTTAAACGTATGGTTCACTACAAGTAAACATATGTTTCTTTTTCTCCTTTTTTGTGGACTGTAATGAAGTTTTAGGTAATAAAATGTGTTGCCTGAAGATAAGAAGTACTATCTAAAATGCATTTCTGTCAATTAAATTGTCTTCTATTACTTCCATTGAACAACTAGCGGACTTCTGAATTGACTGATTTTTAAGAATACTGAAGAACACAAGTAATTTGAATTGGAATGCTCATTGCTAATTTATGGTGTTTAACTATGATGGAGATAGAACATAATACTTGGGAAATTGCTTTTTTTTATGAATGAGTTCTTAGCATTTAACGTTTGCTTTTTTATAAAGCTATATCTGCCAGAGAACCTTCAATTTTAACTTGCACTGTTTGTCTTCTTATTTAGTGTTTTGTCCTACTAATTAACTATAAAATTTGCAATGAAATAAGGCTGGGGAACTATCCTTCCATACATTCAACTCTCTTTAATGACCCCATTGAGATAATCCAATACTTAAATGCCAATGAAGATAAGAAGCTTTAAAGGTTATAATGAACTAGCACTATTTCAGTGCACACTGTGGTGAACAAGTATCCTTGCAAATGTGTAGCTCATATAATATTTTTGCCATAAGAGGAATAGCCTATGAAAATTAAGTGCCATGGACATTTAACATTGTGCCATATGAGCAATCCCAGGCAGTGCAAGTAACAGAAACACATTTTTCCTCTAGGTTTAAATTCTCTTCTGTTCCCTGTCAATAACTGTCTGAAGCCTCAAAGGATTTGACGTGTCTTTACCTTGGTGTGCTAGAGGAAGAAGTGATTTCAGTCTTTGTCTCTCTGCATGCTGCTCTGGAGAGCACATGAAAACCTTCACATCCCAAAACCTGAGAGTGATAGCGTAGGTGAAGGGCTGTCTGGCAAAGAGGACCTTCTTTTGAAGGTGGTGGCACTGCTCACATGACTTCTAGTTGTGTGGGACAGTTGGTAAAATGCAGATTAATCCCGCTAACTTTTAGCTTTTTGGAAGTCAGAAAATTAATCTCTTCTAACTGTATAATTCTGTTAAAAAATAGTCTAGATACAAGCTAATCACTGTCATCAGTGAAGAGAAATATTTCCAATATTTCAATCTTACTATAGCTGAGAGAGGCTGTGGACTCCCCATCACTGGAAGTGTTCAAGGCCAGGTTGGAGGGGACTCTGAGTAACCTGGTCTAGAGGAAAGTGTCCCTGCACATGGCAGGAAATTTGAACGGGATGAGCTTCAAGGTCCCTTCCAAACCAAGATGTTCTATGACTCCATGATCTACATTACGAAGAAAGGAATCAAAAGTTCCTGTTCTTTCTATTGGCTTGTATAAAGGAAATCCACAGTCACCTCAGGTAAGGATACCTGCATTGGAGCTGTGTGTTTCCTCAGGCAAAGCCCATCCTTAGTGTCTGCTCCAAATTGGAGCCTGAGCTCTTTTTATATCAGACAGGAGAATTAAATTTACACAGGACTCGTTTGGGGATTAATACCAATTGAAGTTTAGGATGAATCACCTTTGGAACTGCCTTTTTTTTTTTAATCATCTAAAGGAGGAGCCTAGATAGCTGCCTTAGACTGGGTACTTTTTAGAAAACTATAATTAAATTAAATGAATCTCAGCCTAGAGGACATCACCTACAGACTCAGAATACAATGTGCATTTCATGTTTCTGTTGGTGGCAGCAGGTTGCCTAAAGATCAGAAATACAGAATTCCTTCCCTGTCCTGATTTTGCCTGTTACAGTAAAAAAATGGGCAGAGGAGAAAGGAAGAGAGGTGGCATCAGGTGGGGGAATAAGCAGGAAAGATATAAAATTGCTCAGGTCTACTGTGACCACCCCCAGTTGCAGTACAATTGCAGCCTGAGGACTGCAACAAAAGCTGTGAATAGTTGCTCTGTCTCTGTGGTAGCAGATGGTGGGGATTGTGGCTCTCTCAAGTGCTGATGGCTTCCCTTGAGCAACACCTTTTAAATTTTTTTTTTTTAATGTTACAGAAATCAGACATTTATTTTAAGCGTGCAAGAATGTAACCTTCTTTTCAGCTTCGAAGGAAAGGGGCAGTGGGATCACCTCATTATCTTGTGTGAATATGACTGAAGGAGACATTTGCTAAATATATCTATATATATATCTATCTATATATATATAGATAGATATATATGTAAAAAGTGAACACTTGCTTATATATTCTTTCTCCCTTCTGCTCCCCCTCATTATTCTCCCTGTGCTTTAAAAATAAAGAAGAGTACAGAAAGAAAATTTCTCATGTGTTACTCAGGCTGTCATCATAGATACACAGAAAAAAAAGTGAAACTAAGTTTATTTGAGATGTGATATTAAAACTGAAACTTTTACAAATCCTTACTGGTACATGTAGAAGAAGAGAGATTTTTTAAAACCTTATTAAAAATTGAATAGTACATGCTTAGATTTTATGCATCTCCAAATAAATGGACATCTTAGAGATGCCTAGCTTCAGAAGATAGAGGACTGCCTGTTTTCCATTGGAAAATAAGACTGCTTAAAGCAACTCAGTTTAGCCCCCTTAGGGCTTCTCTATTTGTATATGTAGAAATCAAAACAGTGGAACTCACTAGGAAAATCAGGAATGTCTAGATATAGTGTTAATATTAGAGATTCAACTAATCTAAAATGTTAGCAGCCCACAGGATGTGACAGCTTATGTAAACTGGGAGTCTTTCCTTTAATCTTTGTGAAACCAACACTTTAAAGGCAATTTAATCAAGATATTGCAAGAACATTGTTACAGGAGTGCATATAAATTAAAATTTTTCCAAAAAGGAAAAATATGAAAAGAACTTGTTGCAAGCTTATATTGTAGACAACTAATAAAAAAATACCATTTGAGCTATAAAAATTTCTATTTATTTTTTCAGAAATCATTAACTGAAGAGTAGTAACATTGAATTTAAAAAATCACTGAAGGCAACGTGAAGGAATAAAATAGGATGCAAAAAATGAAACTTTTTTATTTTCTTTGCTGCTGACAGAGTTATATAACGTGACACAGTATTATTCAACTTCCACAAGTTTATGCACTCCTCCCCATGAACTACACGAACAGGGCTGTGAGATGATGTAGCATCGAGACAGACACTGTGTGATCATATCTGCTTCCTCTTCTCACCCCTCAGCATCTGTTTTCTTCCTTTTTTCCCCCTGAAATCCTCAAGGAACTTGTTGCAGGGTCATGGTCCCAAGAGATAATGGTCTTGTCATAATGGATGACTCTTTTTAGCTAAAAATAATATTACCTGCTTGATTCTTCCCATTGCAAACCCCATCTTTCTAAGAGCAGTGAGAGCTCAAAGAGTGAGAGACATTGAGGCATCCAAGCTGGTGTTGACTTCAGGCTCTTCCTCTCTTTTCAATGCTATAGATGAAATGAGAGTCTGAGTAAAGGTGGCCAGAAATCAGAAAAACTGCTAGGTTGGTCTCCCAAGGGCTGACAAGATCCTGAAAGGTGTGGCAGGAAGAGTGGACCTTGATTTCGGCAGTGCAACTGGGAATTGTGCAGTATTCAAGCTTCTGTCCTTCACTTCATGGGCAACTGTGAGTCTAGAAATCTGCAGGATAGAAAGCCTGGAATCACAGCTTTCTAGAATAAATTGTGGGAGAGGGATATTTGCACAACAAGCTACTAAATCAACATTTTTTGGAGAAATTTGCTGCTTTCAGCTATTGACATTCATGAGTAGGAATAAGGAGAGAAGCAACAGAGGACCATTGGAGGATGCAGTTGTTTAGAACCCTCCTTGAGCCCTTCTTGGAGCTCAAAAAATTTTCACACACTTTTGGCCTAAAACTTTGAGTTTTACAATGTGTGTGGAATAAAGATAAAAGTTTTCACTGTTATTAGGTTAGCTGTGCCAAAAATGATGGCAAATGTATGCTAGCATGTAACATGAAGGCTGGACAGGCTTGGATCACCCTTTCTTTGTGTACATACAACATTCTCTGTCTCCTTCTGAAATTTTAGATACTCAATAAATCTGAAACTATCCTCCTACTCCTTACCTCAAGTACACAACAAAGAGTTTTCACTAGCCTAGAATGGTATTTGCATTACCATTCTGAGATGCTTTTTATCACTTCCTTTGTGTTGCTCTGTTTACTGTTGGTGCTTTGAGCTACTTTTAATTAATTATATTGAATCCAGAAGTAATAATATAGTTTGGTGAAAATGCAATCATAAACCAATCTCATACTTTTTTCAGTTTTATTCAGAATTTAGTCAATAAATAACCATGTGCCCTTTGGGTCAAGAAGTTAAATGTGATCATGGTACTTTACTCTCACAGTTTCTACAGTTCACAACAGACTCCAAATTCTTAATTTAAAACTAAATCATACTTACATAGCTTGGGGAAATATCCTTTGTAACAGTGAAAATTGAGGATATTAAAATATTGATTAGATTATAGCTCAGAGACATATATCACATAAACTTTCCAAAGGGTGTCTATGTAGAAGCTGGAACATCAGTCATCACTGTAAACTCAGGATGTCAAGCTCATCTCAGAGTGTGTAGCTTTCCAACTGTGTACATGTCTAGATCTGAACTCTATGGTCCAGTATGCACCTGAACTTCTTTTATAATCATAGAGAGAACAGGTACTTAAAATACATGTTTCATCTGTTTTATTATGAATGGCTACCTCAGGATGAGTTAAGTGCCCATTTCTCTCCCAGATATCCGAGAGTCAAAAAAAACCTCCACCTAGTTCAGGTACAGACAATTACTTTGTAGGCAGTTAAAATTAGGTGAGTGAAAACCTGCCTGAGGTGTCTAAAAGCATGAATTAATTTTTCTTTGCAGCTGCTGTTCTTCAGGAGAAAAATTGTTATCTCTGGCATGGAATAATATTACGTTTCATGCATGGAGAACACAGACATAAAGAATTAAAGGTTCAGTTCCAGAGGTACTGGGGTTCTGATATTCTAGTTTCTATGAAGGAAAATCCCTTGGGAAAGTGCTTCATGGGAAAGATCTGAATGCCCTGACACAAATAACAACTAAACTAAAGCCTTGCCTTGACCTCTTGCTCCATAACTCAGTACATTTCAGCAAATATGATGTATAAGGTGTGATGATCAGAAGGGAGCTAAAATTGTGTAGAATTAAATGTTAAAGGAAAATATGAAGAATTAACTTTTCTATATGTAGTACTTAAATTAGTTTTTGCCATTGAGGAATGTGATATTGAAATTGCAATGAATAGTTCTATGGAAAAAAATTAGTGGTTAATGATAGTCAAAAAGTTAATTGCAAAAGTAATTAAGAATTATTAGAAAAAAATTTAAAAGCAATAAAAATGCAATAAAATAAAACCCCACCATGCAGCACAGTGGAGTCACCCTTCATACAACATGTAGTAAATGGTTTCACTGTGTGTGTTCGATTGATAAATTTGAAATGGTTCACAAATTTTGATTGGATACCTCAGGGACAGAGTATTCTTTCTTTCTTTGACGGAAAAACCTTAAAGGATGAAGATTGCCACATGAAAATGCATGATGTTATATGGAAAATTAATTTGTGTATTAATATAATCTAAAAATACTTGCTAGTCCTACTCTAAATTTCTCCTAGAACATCAAGACAATAATGGTGAAAATAATAATAATAATAATAATTATTAGCAGAGACTGTTCAATGTTGCATTTAACCAATATTCTGAGAACCATTCACTTGTATGTACATTAATACTGGGTATAAAATTTTAAGTCTTCCAGTGTTAGGGTACTTCATTCTCTTTTCTTTAATTTTAAGTAAGTTTCGATTTTGGATTCTTCTAAGGAAAGAGTTCAAGATTTTCAGGTATTTTAAATTTATACAGCTTTGCAGGATTCATTTGCCATGTACTATTGACACTACTGAGAATCTGGCTAGACATTTATATTAATTTTCTTATTTTTTCAATTTTTTTTTTTTTTATCCTTGCCTGTAAACAAGACATTTTTGTAAAGGAAATGATCTAACTTTGTTCCTTGTCCAGTTTCAAAAGACTGTTTTATCTTACAGTGCTCTTTTACTAAGATGAAAGAATCATGTACCAGCTCACAAGGATCCTCTGTGTAGGTTTTATGCCAACCACAGCTGCAGCTTTACTGTGCTGCTGTTTGGGTACCCCAAATAAGGACGAAGAACACAGCCCCAAAATCAATAAAGAAGGAGCAAGCTTCTGGTTATTGACACTTTAAAACCCCTGAATTTTCTGCTGGACTCAGAAGATTTTTTTCTCAGCAGAGAATGAGATAACAGGTTTAGACACTGCTTTGGTGGGTTTTCTCTTTTATGCAGGCTGAAGATATTTCAGATGTTTTTAATTTCTGAGCCTCCTTCCTGTTGGTCAATGCTTTCCTGGCCCAGGGTCACGTCAGACTGTGGGGTTTCCTCTAAAGCAGATGCATAGCTGTCTTTCCTCCAGCAACATCCAGGCTGAAGGAGCAGGATGGAAAATGAAATATGTGCTAAAATATGCTCACGTGGAGTCAGCTGTGAACCCAAACATGAGTTACTGCAGTGGTGAATGTTCTCATCTGAACAAGGATCTCCTGGTTGTGCATAACACCTGAAATTGTGGAGTGCTCACTGCACTCATGTCACACCCTGCCAGAAAAATAGCTCAGCACTGAATCCTTTTATTTCTCTTAAATGTTCAGAGTTAAATCTAATAATTTGGGTACCATTTCATTTTATGCAGTGGTCATAAAAATTTCATCATTTCATACTTATGTGCTAATGGTTGGTAATACTGCATATAGCTGAAAATAAAATGAAATAACACCTAATCCACAAATTGGTTGAATGATAATCACATTTTAATATTACAAAATACCTCAGTACAGGGAAGATGTTAGGTATTTGTCCAGCTTTAAGTAGGTTTTTACAATATATTAAAAATATACAGATGTATGAGTGAATTAGAGAGATCAGGATTTAAAAAACCCAAACATCTATATTATTTAATAATTACAATGAATAAATAAAACTAAAGCATAAAGTTAGATGTGAGTTTAAGTGCATTGCTGAGCTGGATTTTAATAATTCTGTCTTCTTTGTGTCCTCATTATAGGTGTGGGCAGGGTGCTGTTACCTCCTCCTGAAGCTGTTTCTTCTCCAGGCCAAACAAGCCCAGCTCCCCCAACATCTTCAGAAAGCCAATCACCCCAGTGCCTGCTCTACCACTCAGTGGTCACCTACCACTGAATTCATGCCAATTTTTATCAATGCCTTTCTTTTTTGGTGTCCCAGGACTAGATGCACAACTGTAGCTGTGGGCTAGTGGCTGCTGATTAGGGAGGAATGTCACTTTTCTCCAATTTCTGGCTCTGCTCCTGCACCAGCAATCCAGATTACTTTGCTGGTAGGGTGTGCTGATGTTTCTTATTTAGCTATTTGCCCACCAGCACCTCCAATTCCTTTTCAGCAGAGCTGCTCCCCAGCTGTCCAGTGATGATTCATATAACATGCAGAATTTTGCATTTTTCCACCTGTTAAAAGTTGTTAAGTTCCCTTTGGCCCTGTCCTACAACTTCTCTAGATCCCCCTGAGTGGCACCATTGCCCTTGAGCCCAATGACTGGTCCCCAGTGGTGTCTTAGAACATTTGTGAAATAGACTGAACAAAAATAAAATAGCTACATGGCATTTCACATCTTTCCACACAAAGCGGCAGTTTTCTACCGTAGTAAAAAGTCCTTAGGTAAGATGCTATAAATTCCCTGGGCTTGAGAAATTTTGCATTTTGGTTCAAACCCTCTCAGCTCACTAGTTGAGCTTGCCACAAAAGCAGTATGTAGTAACTCAATGTAACTCAAGAAATATATCTTTCACTGCACCAAAAAAAGAAAAGAAAGTTCCAAGAAAAAACACTTGGATCCTCTCCTGCAGCCAGTGCTGAAGCGAACAGTGAATAAAAGAGAGGCAAACAAAGCATCACAAAGGAAAAATCAGCTCCTCTTATGTCTTCATCATAGCTGACTAAAGTTGGATTTCAAAGTACTTTTCAAGCTGTTTGGATACACATCAACTTGTAAGGGTAAAGGGAAGAAAAAAGGAAAGGAAAGCTCACTAGCTTTTCAGCCCTGAGCGCCAATGAATTATATTTTCCCCCATGTTTCCTTGCAAGTCTGCTCTCTCTTTTTTTGTGCAGTTTTATTTATGTGGCAAAGTATTAGCTCAGCAGTTAGCTAACAGCCACATGGAGTTATGAGAGGACACATTTGACTTTTCTGCTGAAACACGATATTCTCCATGAAACAATAGTTTGTACAGATGAAATAATGGTTCCTGGGAGACCAAATGTCTCAGGGGGCTGGAATGTGCAGTTGGGCTTTCATTTTCTACCTCAGCACTTTGCATGTCAACCAGATTACTAATAACCTGAAATTCCCATCTCACACCGTAGCAGTTCCTTGTGCTTTGCCATTTTTAAGGGAGCACTGGGAATGGGCTGCTGCTTCTCATTTAGGGAACAGAAGGAGAAATCAAAGGTTCCTCTCTTACATAATATAATATCATAGAATTATAAAATAATGGAATTGTTAAAGTGGGAGAAGTCCTCTAAGATCATTGAGTCCGCCACTCCTTGGATTTGGCCATCCAGCCCTTTTTTTTCCCTTGTGAAGGGTACCCTCATCCAAGAGGTTCTGCTAAAGCACAAGTAAAATTTCTGCTCAAACCCTTCGTTTAAACCCCTGAGTCCCTGAGGAGAATGTCAGAATGCTCCCATGAGGCCATTTGGGCTGTTCTCCTGCAGAACCATGTCCTGACCATGGCATAATCAGATACTTCACACACCAGTGTCCTAATTCCCTCTCACGTGCTAGACCAGGCCATGAAATAATATGAAAAAGCAAGCCTAAGGTCATTCAGTGCAGTTAACAGCTGAACATGACATTTTTTATCACCAGAGTTTCCTGATGTGATAACTCCCGAGTTATCACTGCAAGGAGCTTTGACTAAAACTCCTGTATAAATTTAACAGCCATTCAAAACCATCCATCTGTCTGGACTGTCCATGTGTGGCTTGGTGGTTTGAGCTGTTTCACAGAGTGTACAAAGAAAAATGCTTTAAAAAAATTTTGAGAGGAAGTGCCTGTAACCTGTGTGCAACCTCCATGTCAGGTGGCTTGTTTGCCAGCTGTACTACAGAGAGGGATTTTAGGTTTAGTCTCACAGTGTTCTTGTTATATTTAGCTGCAACAGGAGCTTAAATTTAGCTATCCAATAGGGAAACATTTGGTCTAAGGTCCTTTTGCAATCCATGGAGAGACAGAGAAGTATTCTGGAGCATGTGTCTTACTCTAAAATAAGTGTTCACAATGAAAAGGTTCATTTGCTCTTTGGAAGCAGTTATTCCTGTCCATTTCCTAAAGAAAGATTGCAGACAACTGGCACAGAAAAACAAAAAATGTTTTAGTCAGTTTATATGGGATAAAATTAGATGAAACACACTCATTGCTTCTGAAAACTTGCATTGTATTCTTGAGGTCCCTTTTGCTTTACAGAGCCATCTCAAAAAAGAATTCAAGGCAAACTGGTGTTTCATTTTTAACACTGTCTCAATCATAGCATTTTTGCACCTCTGTAGTGGAATGGAAATCCATTAAGCAAATGGAAATCGTAGGACAAAAAAAAGATCAAAACTTTGCAAAGCAGGACTGAATAATTTCAGGGAAGGGTCATGGAACTTAAGGTGGTTTTCAGCACCTTTGAATATCCAGAATTCATTGCTACAGCATTGATTTTTTCAGTGTAAAACACATCTACCTCCCTCGTACAACCTTTCTGTACAACAACCTGTTGCTCCAAGACCTGTGTGTCTAAGTCACAGGATAGGCAGTTGTATTTTTGGGTGAGGAATCCAAGCCTTACTGAGTGTGTATTGAGTTTCCCAAACTTTTGGGAATAAAACAACACCAGTAACAGTGTGAGAATGTGGAATACCCCTGCAGTAATTATCAGCCTGGACCAGTTTCTAAGTTGGTGTTTATTCCACTATGTTGTGGGGGAAAAAACAGTCTCTGTAAAGGCAAGATGGCCCCACATAACAGTGTTTCACATAAATCTTACTAAGCAAAAATCAAACTTTCTGATAGCCTCCTCAAGGTCTTTCTAAATTTTTTATGTTTACAGGTTTTCTTTTCATGCCATGCACTTCTTTCTCTAGCCTCGGTATAATTTTTTCTCAATATAAAACTTGCCTGGTAGATATAGAGGATACATTTTAGATAAGGATTTTGAAATGGGGGTGAAGAAGAGTTGTAAAGATTTTATGCTCTTCCCATCTCTCAGTACTCTTTCCTGTGACATCTTTCAAAGAGATCCACCCCTCAGCCTGATGGTGAAATGTCTCCTTATTATCCAGATGATGTCTTCTGTTTGATAAATAGTCTTGGAGTTGGATCAGAGAACAGCATGGCAGAAATAGCAGCAGACAGATCCCATTTCTCCGAGAATGCTTGAATACCTGGTTATAATAGAGCTAAATTTTATCTGTTGTAGTGTCCTGATGTGTGTATTGACTTGTTTTCCTTTGTGCCAAAAACTTTCATGGTGTCTTTATTATCAGAGCTTGTGGAACAGGGCAACAGTTGTTTGAACTCAATCTGTGTCTTTGAATTTGACAGTCACAAGAGGACAATTGCATGACGCTGTTTTTCAATTTTAAGTGACAGTAGGTATGTTCAGACTGTCTGTGTGATCTGGATCAGAACCAAGGGTTTTATGATTTTTCTGTCCAAAGTTGTCACTACATTTAGAGAAATCTAAATGTGTTGCAGAGACGTTCAAAGTGATTAACAATACCTACAAGTAAGTGATAAAAGTCATTACACTCAGGCTTCCTATCTGCTCCTGAGGTAAAAGCTGCAGGAACAGACTGCTGACTGAGTTGAAAAGGCAGTAGATTCTCAGTTTATTCTGGCAGCGAGGCAGAAGGAGCAAAATTCCTCACTGTCTCCTTATTCCTCGATTTTCTACCATTATAAAGAGTCATTTTCAGCAGGATCACAGAGCTCTCCTTCCTGATGGTGTCCCACATCCTATTATGGCCCTTTTGATGTGGAAAATAAGAGATTTTCACCCTCCAGGTAGACATATATATATACATATATATATATATATATATATATATATATATATATATATATATATACATACATATATATATACATATATATATGTGTGTGTAGATATATATATATATATATATATATATATATATATATATATATATATATAACTTCCAATTTTTGGTTATTTACCTTTGCTGGGGACACAGGTCTCATTTTGGTTACTGTTTTCTTCCTTACCAAGATTCTGATCTGCTCTTTTTGGTACTTTTCCTTAGAAAGGATGTATCCAGCCTTCATCTCAGCCAGATGAAAAACCCTATGTATTCAATACACAAATAAAGAGAAAGAGATTTAATCTAGATGGCTTGAATGGTCCTCTAGCAATTCTTGCCTTCCTGAGGCAATCACTGGAGGTAGATATTTGACATAATGAATCCTCTGGCCACCTGCTTCTCTTCATAGACCGTCCTTAGAGGATTCATAAATCTGAGAAATAAGGTCTTGGACCACTGCCTTCAGGACTATGCACCTAAAATTCCACTGCCTGTCAATCCCAGTAGCTGACAGCAAAAATATTAGATCTTTTTCAATGTCATATCCTACAGCCCTAGATTTTCAGGCTGGAGAAATGAACTCCAACCCATGAACTTCATTCCAAACCCACAGGAACCTTGTCATAATAATCCACAATTCCCCATGTTGCACAGTGATACCTTGTCTTTTTTTTTTTTTTAAATATTATTTTATTTTTAATTATATTATTTCCTGTAATAAAGAGGGTACTGGAGGTTTTCAACATTTAAGATTCCCCTGCCTCCCCAGTTTGTCTTGTCATTGTTAAATCTTATCTCCACTTCTTTGTTTCCACTATTCTTTTTAAAGAATCATAATTGGTACAATTATCCTTGCTATGAGAATAATTAGCTAAAGCTTTTTGACACATTAAATGGGGAACATTGCATTTTAAGCAGTAGACACTGAAACACTGAAACAATACTGCTTTGAATAGGACCATAGAGAAGAGGCTCAGGTGAAACAATTGCTAATTTTAGCAATTTGAACTTTGTACCTTTATAGAAGAAAATTAATCTCACAGTGGTTTTTGGCTGCAAAATAGAAAAAGCAATTTTAAAATAAACCTTTGATATTTTCAGTGATGGGAGATGGTTGCAGAGTGAATCATCCCATGATGTGTCCAAAGGAACCTTGCTCTTAAAAGAAGAGGGTGTTTGATTCCTCTCCTGTGTGTGGCTGAGTAAGTAAAATACCACCTAATGCAAATAACATATTCCAGCAACACTTGCATTTTAGATAGGAATCTCTCAACAGAGAACTGGGCAGAGTCACATCTCAAAACAACCAAAAAAACCCCCAAATCAACAAAAAGCCCCTCCCCCCCAAAAAAACCCAACCAAACAAAAAAAGTGATTGAATATTAAGTACTCCAGCACTGAAAATTCTGTTCCATGTTCAGCAAAACTGATTGTAAGGAAGAGGTACACAAAGGCACCTTTATGATATTTGAGTGCTGTCAGGTAAGCCTTGGTACCTTCTTAAACATCCCTCCCCTACAGAATATTACAAGAATTTACATTACCTTTACAAGACTGTTTGAGACAAGCACTTGTTCACCTTCTTGAGGTATTTCAGTTTTCCAGAAAGGCCACCAGAAAATCTGCAGGCCTGAGAATGTTGCTTGGGATAAGTGGATTATAGTGATGAACTGGCTTAGAAAACATCCTGTTAACAACATGGCTGTGATGAATCTTTTTTCTTAGTTAAAAAAAGAGATTGAAAATGTGATAATTCTATTTAAAAGGGAAGATTTAACTGTTTGCTAGAACTGATTTTGGCCAGCAGTGAGTTGCAATGTTGTTATATAACTCAGTTTTCAATCATAGAAAGTGAATGATGATGTAAATTTGATGTAACTTATCAACTTACATAACTGGCACCTTAATAAATTGGAAAATAACATTAAGAAATTATTAAAAACCAGTATTTTTCATGTCAAAAAATAAATTTAAAGTGGCTTAATGAACAGAGTTATTACCTCTGCAGGTTTTCCTAGATTGTTGTTTCTTCCAGGAAATGTTGAGCTAAAGAGAACAGAGAAATAACTTTGATTTTAGAAAAAAAGAACAGTTAGTTAATTTCTACTTAAATAATTCTCTGACTTCTAAACTGACATGTGAAGCAAACTAAGAGGAGTTATTCAGACCCTCATTAAACTGAAAGCTAATAAGGGCTTAAATACAGACCGTGGGATTTGAATTCCCAAAATGTGCTTAAAACAGCTTCAGCCATAAGTTAAGACTTTAAAAAACTGAATTCACTGCTTGCCATCCTGGTTTATTCAGCTATGCATTGTGGTACCTCAGCAGTCCAGGTAGGAAACATGTCCTTGGGGAATAAGTGTCTCAGGGCTGCTTTTTTCATCTAAATGTTTAGCAGAAAAGAAATCCAGCTTCTTGCCCTGAACTATTCATATAGTTATTAAAAAAAGAAATGTCAGTCGGTTTGAAGTGCATTGTAGGACTGAGAAATATTTGATCAGTTCCTGGAATTGCAGCATCTATTCTGCAAATTTGAGCAGATTATTTGATTCTTTGTGTTTTGATGACTATAAGTGTAACTGGGGGGCAAATCTTATTTTAGTCCCAAGTAAGATTACATATCCCCAAAGCAAGTCTTCAATTCTTTGCTCATCACAACTAATCGTGTTGTAAATTCTGTAGTGCAAGGATTAATTATTATGATGTGCTTTTAATCTGGCATGTTGGGCCATAACTGTGCTACCAGAGTATAAACAAAGTACAGCAAAATCACAGATGCTTTAGATCCCCGGAAGACTAAAATTTTAGCAAATGTTCTTGGTTCTCGATTCTTAATTCTACTTCATTCTGCCAGATACTTAATTCTGTTTTGTTTTGCCAGGATATTTGCTACTTCCATAACTCTCTTCAATTTTACATAAATTTTATAATTGTTAATTATCTAAGATATTTTGCACCCACTGATGATTTGTCCACAAAGAAAATGTGCAGTTTACTTCTGACTGAAGTTGATTGCCCTTCTAAACTAGAGATTACCAGAACCTGTGCTATATCATTAAGAGGACACTCAGAATATGACTGAACTGCCTTGCCTTTTTCTTTCTTTGGAAGGTGTGTTCAGGTTCTCCCCTGTTAGAGATGCTTTTCAACTTCTGTCACTATTTTGACATTTTGATGCATCGCTGGGGAATGCTGAAATAGTTGGTTTGACACCGGTGTCACAACCTTCCATCTTTGCGTGAAAGCATCTATTACTGTATTTCCACATCTAACCACAATCCAGACACTCATGACAAACCACAATAGTCATGTTAGCCCAAGTGAAGGAGAGAAAAGGAAAACCTTCACAGCTCACTGGAAAATCACCTTCACTCTGCTAAAGCAAGATGTGAGTGCTGATGTTTCGCAGAGTCCCTTGGAACAAAGGCAACTCTCAAAGCTAAAGGACAGTGGCACATGATGTGAAAAAAAAAAAGGTGACATTTTTGGGTAGATGGGGGAAAAAGAATTGTGAGAACAATGGCTGTGCACTACAACAGATTGGAGATTGGATGAGTTTATGGAATCTCCATTCTTGGATATTTTCATAGCTCCTCTAGCAAATATTCCAGACAACTTTATCTAGTGTCAAAATTAACTTTCCATTGGGCAAGGGGGTTGGACTAGATGAGTCACAGTCTGCCTAAAGTACTGTATGATTTCAGGATTTATTCTGCCTGCCTCTCTTTGAGGATAGAAGGTGCTTCCATGACAGGCTTTGAGTGAGTGTCTAACTTTTAGATTATTAGATTACGTGAGATAAATCTAAGGCTGAGGGAACTTGGAAGAATGTAAGGGAAATGTGAGAGAGAATTGATGCTAGAAAACAGACACAGTTCAACTACCATGACAGTGTGCTCACACATGGCAGAGGTCACCAAGACAAAATTCAGAAATTCCATATGGAGAATATTCACTGCAATCTCTGGCACCAATAGCACTGGAATTAAGTAACAAGAAAAAGTACTGAAAAATAATTGTCCTTGAAAATGAAAAATTATTGTCCTTGGTATCAGAAGGCTTGTATCAAAGCCAGCTTCTATAGCAGGTGAGAAGCAACACATCCTCTTGGCAAAATTGAGTCTTCCTGGTGAAAAAAATAATTTATTCCTATCTTAAGGATAGGATTTGAAATCACTTCAGTTTATTTTCTCCCTATAAAAGCAACAGAGAGGCAAAACCATTTCAACAGCACAGCACAGTCCATTTCACATCTGCCTCTCCTTCTGGACATGCTTCTTTCTACCCATTCACCACATGGGGGAATTAAGACAGCCATGATCTAATTTCATTCCCTTGGGAACATAAAGGGAGATGTAGCAAAGGCCACTGTCTGCATCAAGAATTGTGCAGAGTAGCTATTGGATGTAACTTCCTATCCTTACTTAGTGAGCATTGATTTCTCCATGTAGTTCCCCCCTGAGCTTTCCATGTTTCAACACTTTGTGAATACCCTTGTGTGTTATCTTGAAGAGAAATTAATTGCATTTGCCAGATGAAATATAAAGGAAATCAGCTGAAAATATGGTATACTGCTATTACTTTAAATTGCTCCTTAATTTTAAAATAATCTAAAAAATTCAGATTTTTTTTTTTTCGTTCTCAGTAGTTATTTATGAACTTTTATTTCACTGTTTTACACCCAGCAATGTTTCTATGGTTTCCTTCTGGTAGGTTTTTTTGGAATATATTTTGAAAACTTGGCAGCCACACAGCATTTCTCTATATTGTGCATGCAAGCTATCAGATTTTTAATGAGATAACTATGAAAATCTCAGAACCAAAGACATAGAAAAACTACTGTTCAGAATTCTGCCTTCTCTCATAAAAAGGAAAAAGAAGATATGTCCTGCACATCACTCAGTTTATAAGCTCACACAGGATAATCACAGCAAATTTTTAAGTCCTAAGCTCAGCCTTCTCTTTCTCTACTACTGTAACTTTTAGTCACTCATTACATCACCCATAAAATTATTAGGCAAGATCCTTGGGCCACTAATTATTTATTTGCTCTGCAAAATGCCCAGCTCGTTGAAGCAGCTAAATTGAATAATAATGTTGGTGAGACAGTGTGTGGTTTTGGTAGAAGCAGTTTGCTGTCAGAGGGAGTGTCTTATTGCCCTGCTTTTCAGAAAGGGGACAAATAAATTTGTGATATTGAACACTATTTAATATATGGATGTTTTTCCAGCTCTTAAAAATCACATTTAATTTAGGATTTTCCTAAGCAGTCATTTTAACAGGTAACCTCCACTTCAGATATAGACAGCAACAGGAGAGTGTGATTATTCCACCTACAGGCATATCTGCTCTAGCTTTACTTCAAATTATCTTGCTAAAAATAAAACTTTGTGCACTACAGTTATTCTTTTCATTTTTCTATGTGTAGAATGCACGTGGTTTATCACTTTTAGATATGGTTGTAATCCACCACTGGGGGTTCATCTTCATTACTGATTTTACTGAGATGTCTTTAAAATTTGACATATTTTAGTCGATACATGGCAAGATCCTACCTCTTTTCCCATGCTTTAGTAATGTTTACCATTGCCTATTTCATCTAAGTGTGACTCCAATGAGGCATCTGTCCAAAAATGGGAAGGATTTAGATTCATACCCTTCAAAAAATAACTATCATTTTGAATTTTCTTTATGTGGTTCTTCTGAAATAACCTTTCCTAGTGAAATCCACGAGAATATGAGGTTTCTTGGGTACTAGTTTAATATCTTTGGCATTTAACTGCAGTGATTCTGTGTTCAGATGCACAGATTTGCAATTATAGTCATTGTAGGAGATAAAATATTGATCTTTCTATATATTGGTGTGCATGCTGGTACTTGATTTTGGGAATATGTTAACGTGAAAGATCTCAAAATGATGCAGTCAATTGCAGAGGAAACCATTGGTGTCCTCAGTGTCCTAATTTTGTATCTCTTTGTGAATAATCTGTGATTACAAAGGAAGATATAAATTCTTTCCTTTCAGATGTAACTCTGTATGTTGCTTAAAACAGTCGTCAATATTAAAAAGAAATGGTTAATGTATTCCTTGCTGTGCATTTCAATATGTACTCACCATTAAATTCCTACTGGTCAAATTTCCCTTTGGTGTATTGGCTAAAACATTTGTTAGACTGACAGATATGGATACAATTTATAGATTTCTAAGTAAGAAAATAAGGAACATGAATAAATATATAGACCTCTACAATAAGAGTCAAGAGTGTGAGCCAATGAATGGATGCACTTGGATGTACTTTGCAAAGTTCTGGTGTCTTAGCCACAATTATTTGATGAAATTTTCTAGCTTTTTAAACTAATATATCTCATTGACTGCGAAACCAACAGCAGCTTGGGAAAGGAAAGCAAAGCAATAAACAGCACCTGTTTTATACAGAACAATTTGCTGGAATTAAACTCTTGTTAACGTATAAAACAATCAACTGGCAATGTATCCAACAATAACAACAAAAAAGTGTTGAAAGATGATTAATCTTAGAAGTCTGTTGCACCAGCACTGGATCTCAAGGGAAAAAAGATTCATATAGACATTTGACAAAGCTAATTTTAGTAACTGATAATTGATGGATGTTTTTCTAGCCTAATCTGGTTGCTTGATCTCTTGATCTCTGCTCTGTCTCCAAATAAGGTCCATTTATTTAATTTTACCCAGCAGCCTGATTATGCACCATAAGCGTATTTCCATTAAAATTTGAAATGTCTAATGCTTTCTGTGTCATTTTGCTAGAGATATAAATGCAAAAGAATCACAGATAGGCACAGTACCAAAAGGGTTCACAAAAACACCCAGAAATACAGAGATAAATTAAGGTACCTGAATTCTCTCATGAACTAGAACTCTCTTGGAACCTCTACATCTGAGAGCACAGGTAGTGGTCTTGAGAACAGAACTGCACCCAATATCAAGAGATCTGTGGTATAAACCCAGAGACAGTTTTTTCAAAGGAAAGAGGGAAAAATTAGCAGACAGTGAAACTGGGAGATTGGGGCCAGACAATGAAACACATAAAATACATGTAGGTGTGACACTTAGGAACATGGTTTGGTGGTAGCCTTTACAGTGCTGAGTTTATGGTTTAAATTAATGATTTTAAAGGTCTTCTCCAAAATAATCATCCTAGATCCTCCTTACTGATACCTGCCCCAAGCCTTGGCAGTCAGAGCCTTGAGGAGCTCTGCAGGCACAAGAAGATTTCAGGTTTTCCTGATCTCAGTGAGGCAGTTTTCTGGACAGGATCAGTCAGATTTGGATCAATGAGGAATCATTCCTCCCCTGCCCCACAGTTTCCTTGGCTTGGCTCTGTCTCACCAGCAAACCACAAGTTTTGCACTTCTGCTTCCCAGGTGGGAGATGTGCATCGTGTGCTGCTCTCCCTGTGAGGTTATCAAAAGCCTTTATGCAGGAGCTCACTTGACTCTATGAAAGCAGAGAGATTTTCTTTAATCAGAGCTAAGTATCCCTTTTTTTCTGCTGGTTTGAAGTGGAAGCTCTTTGGAAGATCATTTTTGCTGTGTTGCTATCATTGCCTAAGTAGGGGCACAGTCATTAGTAATAGAAAGTAAACACCATTAAAAGGGGGTGGGGGGGCAACCGCTGTAAGCAGGACAACCTTCCAAGTAGCAATTTTAATGAAACAATTATTCTAAAAATAAGAATCTGAACCCATACAAATAGCAGAAAATATTTGCAATGATGGATAGAGGAAGGAATTTTAATATTTGAGTAAGCCATTCTGCCAGCATCAAACTAGAGCTGGTCAATGTTTTTCCATTGACAGGGAAATTAAATGGACAAAATTTGTTTACTGCAGGGACTACTCAGTTTTCTAATTTTCACTTGAAATGACCCTTTCCCCCTATATATTATGGCAGTTTGAATGGTATTTTGAATGAAACCTTGTGATTTGACTCACAGATTGCTTCAGAGTTCTGTTAATGTGTGTTAATAAATTGCCCCCACAGCACTGATGAGGTGAAATACCCCAAACATATCGGGAGTTGCAATGCAGAGTTCTCTTATAAATCTATTTTACTTGTGTCTGTGCAGGATCCTGGCCCCACACAGGTAAAATAATATTACCTGAATACCTGGGTCCCAGCCAGGGGCCTGAGCATTTTAGCCAATGTTTAAAGGTAGTCAAAATTTTAATTACAGTGAAAACATTGCAAATAGCAGTCTATCCAGAGGCATATCCACAAATTATTAAAAAAGAAAAATAACCAAAACCCTAAACAATCTAGAAATAATTTCAATTTTATAAATACCATTTAGGACTGGAGCATTTTTTGCATTCTTTTTTTTTCCTTTTTTCCCCCCTTCTTCTTTCTATGTCTTTCACCCTCTTTTTTTGTTATTTCCTCTGTGGGGAAAAGAAAAATTCTAAAAAAAGGGTTCTTTAAATTTTTTTGACATTTACCAAGGATTTTCAGTAAGAAAATAACTGACAAAACAGGAGTAAATGGGGGAAAATTACATCCATAATCCAAAAATTCCAGGCAGCCAAAATATTGCTGTTTCAGCTTTAAGCACAATGACACTTGAAATGGTGTTGACATTTTTCAGTTCCAACCCAGAATAAACTAACTTTTGTGGTAGGAACATTAATTTGAATTTGAAGGTTTTGGGGTTTTTTGACTAAAACATTGGATTTTTATTGAGATGCCATCATTTTTTTTTAAATGGAAACTAGAATAAAAAAATAGTAACTGAAATAGTTAACTTATTATTCAGAGTGCAACAGTTTCTTTTTATTTTTATAAGTGAGTTGATGTTGAATTTTGGGATACTTTTCTGAATCTATCATTTTACTCATAAAAAGACATTGAGAATTTTCATAAAGACATTTTACAGAAACTAAATAATATATAGGTAAATGAATTAATTTTGTTTTAGAAAATATACAAAAAATTAACCTAATGAATGATAAAGGACATTTTATAAGGGTCAATATTTGAGGTGGTTTGGTTGCTAGGAAACCATCACTAAAGATGGTCAGGATAGCAAATGTTTTATTTCAAATAAGACCATTAATTAATGTGCAAGTACTATAAAATACATCAGGTATCTGTCGATGTAAGTGTATATATGGAAAATACCAGGATTCAGTTAAAATATTTTAGTAGAAATCAAATAGCATCAAC
Organism: Lonchura striata; assembly: GCF_050655825.1. Lineage (NCBI taxonomy): Eukaryota > Metazoa > Chordata > Aves > Passeriformes > Estrildidae > Lonchura > Lonchura striata. The sequence goes on from NC_140741.1 coordinate 71,336,862, forward strand.
AATTACAGGAAGTTCTCTTCATTGGTTAAAATGTATCCATAAATGCAAAAAAAAATTAATAAGAATAACCCTGATGAAAAATGCATTTTCCTTGTTGTTACATTCATTAATTGTATTGCATAAGGAACACAAAATAAGACACTTCATAAAAACCACAGCTGCAGACTTTGCCATAATGTGAAGGATAGAACTGTTCAAAATTACTTTGGAAATGAAAGGAAATATAGTATAAGGAAAAAAAAAAAATCAAATAAAGGATGCATTCTCCTGTAGGGTGACTGCACAGTGAGAGAAATTTGGGCAGATACAATAAAAACCCAACAGGGTTTCAAAACTAATCTGGGGCTTGGACTTCTTTGTAGGTTGGGGGTACAACCCCACGCTAAGAGCACAATTTCTCCTTTGTCAAAATACAAAACCTGACTGAAATCCCCAGTGCAGCCTCGCTCCTCAGCACCTGCAGAGGGGAATTAGGATGTCCCCAAACGCTGGGGAGGGACCGACATCCCTGGGGTGGCACCCTGGGGTGGGGAAACTCTGCTGGAGCCTCTGCTGCTCTGCCAGGGGCTGGGAGAAAGTGAAGTGCAGCTCATGTTCCAGCCGGGAGAGAAGGCAGGACGGGGAGGAGAGGAACCCAAGTGCACATCCTTCAAACCTGACACTGACGAGTGATTTAAGTCCCTACTTGTCCTTCAAACATGAAATGCTTACGGTGGTTCTTTAAAAGTGCTTCCTGCCAAATCAGAGTAGGGTCTGTGCCTCCTAGCAGCCCTCATAAATGACATTCAAGCTTCACTCGATTATAATATTGCCATGTTTATTTACGAGGTATAATGTTGCATGCTCATTGTTAAATTCAGAAAATAAAGCGATTTATAAATGTTTTCTGGGGCAGAGTTGTTTAATATTTAATCCTTATTGCTGACAATACACTTTCCAGGGTATGAAATATACTGTTTGCAAATCTCAACACAAATCTAGAAAAACTATTAAAAAAAAACCCCAATATCTGCACTGTTTAAAGCATTTCATTTTAATAAATATACTTTTGAAAAGATTCCCTGTTTTCTTCCAAATTCTGCACTGTTTAAAACATTCCATTTTAATAAATATACTTTTGAAAAGATTCCTCTGTTTTCTTCCAAATTCTGAAGACTGTGAGCTTTATTAAAATCTTCTTAAGGCTTTAAAAATCTGCATAGAATTTAATAGTGCAAATGAATGGAAGTTTGCAATATTTGTATCACAAAGAATTCTGTCAAAAACCCACAGTTGGAAATAACATGCTGTTTGTCGTGTAATTGTTACTATTCACTAAAGCAGAAAAAGCAAGTGCAGAGAGCTAAAGAACTGACAGCCTAGTCATTTAAAACTACAGGTTGTCTCCTGGATGACAATAGTTTTCCAAGTAGAGCCTAACCCATGCCGAGAAGTTGCTTGCTGGAAGTATATATAGGGTAATATTTTAACACTTTAGTTGAACAGAGATTTTTTTTCCTTAAAAAATAAGGAAATGTTACTCAGAAAATGTGGAGAAGGCAAGAATGGCATATAATCTTCTTTGTCTTTTACTTCACAATGGTTGTTTATGCCCAAGTCCTAAATTCTAGATTAATTAGATCAATTGTGGAAGTTGATTTAAACCCGAGCTGTGAAGCAGTATAGACGAATTTAATAGGGATCAGTTTTCTGTACTGGAAAACCTCTGTAACTTAAGCTTTTCGGGCAAAAATCTCCCACCTATAAAATGAAGATAATACTTCCTTCTTGTTTGTTAGGTAAAATTGGAATTGGGGAAAAAAAAAATTAATAAGGTTGTAGACATGGGTAAATGGCAGACAAAGTGACTATTTTTTAAAAATAAGTAAAAAGAAATATATGTATGTTTTCATCAAAATGCTGAGCAGACGGCCCTTATTTTTTAATTTGAGAATATTGAAATAACAATAAAATCATTAAAATAACAGTAAAATCAGATACTTTATCTGGCAATATTATGTCCTATGGCTTTTTATTAGCATAAGCATACCCTCCAACTGAATTTGCAGGCAAGTGTTCTTGTATGACTCACAGTGAGTCTATTAAAATTGTTAAGGATTAGATCTAGTTGATCAGCAGTGACTAAGTGGAATTAACATTTTTTATTGTAATTGGATAATTAATGGTTGAAGCAGGGATCTACACAAAGACAGGTGGATCCCCCACTGAAACCCAAACAAAGAAAGGACCCGCAAGGGTAACTTGGTGTAGCTCAAAGAGAGTTTGAAGAGGTTTAACAAAACCTCAAAAAATAGACCAGAGCTCTGGAAAATGCTATTCCTAACATTGCAATGAAATAATAAAAAACACCCCAAAAAAACCAAACAAAAAAACCAAAAAAACAAAACCAACAAACCACCTTCTTTAAATAGATGGGTTTTCTTTGCTTTGTGCTAACAAAGCACGTTGTATTAACAAATCCCTGGAGACACTGTAGTAACTCCAGCTCGATTTGAAGGTAAGAAATAAAGCACATTGGATTTCAAGAGGATTTGCAAAGCCCTCAGCAGTTTTGTCCCAACTTCTACTACTATTTATTTTTGTGTATTTGCTCTTCCTGGTTCATCCCATCTAGTTTTAGGCACCTAAATCAAGCTGCTGGTCATGGGGCAGGTTCTTGTCTCGATTGTCCTCTGAAGCTGATGATTTTTTTCTGCTGACCAGAGAGAGAAAGGTGGAGCTCCTACCTCACGTATGTCATTTGAAGTGACAGATCCAATGGTTTGCTCATGGTTGAGCAGGTCATAGGTTCTTGGAGAACCTCTGTTTTATTGATACATCACCTGCTTATATTTTTCATTAGGAGTAGCTGTAAATGTAATTTTTGCTTCAAGTTCTGTTGGTGTCTGTGTGCATTCCTCTCCCTCTCAGGATTTTTTCATAAAGGAGCACAGAAGAAAGAAAGAGAAAACAATTTCTATTTCTGCTCCTTGTTTTTCCCATGTAGAATGTGTTTAGAGAATTGTTTACATGAAGTGATTACTTAATTAGATTCTAGTGAAGATTGTTTAAGCCTGATGGCCAATCCAATCCACCTGTTTCTAGACTCTCATGAGAGGGTCATGAGTTGTAAAGTAGTTAGATATAGTAGTTTAAAAAGTAAGTATATTTTACTATCTCCTTTAAATAGTATATTAATGTATAATAGTATATAAAGTATAAAAATATATAAAGAAATCATTCAACCTTCCAAACTGAAGTCAAACATCACCATTTCTTCCCACCAAGTTCACTTACATTTACAATAGGTGTTATCTGTATTAATTGTAGTATTTTATGTCTCTTTGAATTTGGACCTCTGAAATGAATAGGGATTTTTGCACTGACTTCAAGGGCAGCAGGGTGAAATCCTATCCATCCTTTGATCTTTCAATCCCTTTAAAAATTAAACAAATAATTAACAGCATAAATATAATGAAGGATATTTTTTTCTGACCATGAACATGAGATTTTAATAAAGCTGGATTTGATTATAACTGCGTTTTTCTGTCTGCATTTGTGCAAACATTGTTATGTCAGACACAGGGAATTTAGAGGGGACACAAGCAATTATGGTTTTGGGTCTGGTTAGGAGGTTCCTAAGGATGGTCTTGTCCTTCTTGGCCAGGTGTTATTCACAGACATAAATTTGGATTTCATCAATAAGTAAATTGAATCTCCATAATATAGCCCTGTGCTGTGTAAATAGTGCAAACAGAATACTGTTTGTAACTTAATTATGAAATATTTTAAATAGCAAATGCAGTTTTTAAAAGTTCTTTAAAGGCACACGTGTGTGCATCTAACTGACCAAAGAATAGAGAAAACTGGCTAGCAAATTATTTTTCTGTATGGCATCAGGCCTTACAGCAAAGTAAAAAAAAAAATGACTGGCATGTCTTCACTTATTACAAGTACAGGAAAAGTATTTCTAGATAATTAATTCTGAAAGTAAGGTTTATATGTATTACTAAAGACAAGACATTCATTCCCTGCTTTATTCTATATATTTCTTTGCTTTCAGCTAGTAATCTTTCTTTGAAATACCATGGAAACAAGCAAATATGCCTCATTAAATTTTCCTTGCAGGGAAGAAGAGGGAGGAAAAAAACCAAAACAGAAAAAGCAGAGAATTTTTAAATCATGAAGTAGGAAAGAATAACATAGAAGGGGTGATTAAATTGCCCTTCTTAATTCTTTCAGGCATAGTAGGATAATTTGCTGGGGAAGAAAACGCTGCAATAACTTATTTGTTGAATCACCTCACTTGTAGTTGGACTGCTTTCCAGCTGAACACTGCAGTATTACTTCACATTTTACAGTCTTGCTCATCACTGTGAGATATGAATCACAGCTGATAACCAACAGTCCCTTACTATAGCTAAAATAATGCTTTCAAAATTATTTTTAGAGGATTTAAAAAATATTCCTATAAAATAATATTTTAAAATTTGCACAAATTAATATCTATCTGACATTTTATACACAGATATGTTTAGAACTTCATATCAACAGCAGGGACAGATTTCCAATGACAAACCACTAAATTCAGTAGAGCTATGTGATACACAGCAGTTGAGGACTCAGATAAGGAAAAGTTATTAAACCAGAATTTGCAAGTATACTCTTTAATAAGGGATTTAAAACTGCTTTGTACATCGAAGCAATTTTAATTATCAGCAATATACCTTGCTCTACATTCACATGTCATTGAGATCCCAATGAATTTCTTGTGGAAGATCCACACACCACTGTTAGAACACCCTTCCCTGTTTTCCCAAAATGCATCCTGTGGCTTTAACTGAGGAGATGTCTGAGGAACATGTCTTGAAATTAAATTCCAGTCTTCAGAATATCCCCACAATCTTAACATTAGCTTGGTAATGAAAGGGATATTGATTTAGTTGAGTTAGTATTTTGCACCCTGAAATCACTTTAACAGAAGAAAGATCAATAAATTACTTTCTCAGATCAGACTGTGTTTTTATTCAGCTGGTGGGAGGTACAATTCATTTCCCAATGTGTTAATTCCTAACAGTGCAAAGACAAAGGCCCTCCAGACCCCCTTACACTGAGACAACTCAAAGCTACAGGGAGAAATAATGCCAGCTGCCCACCCGTGTGAGCCTGGAGACAGCCAGGGAACATCCAGAGCCAGAGAATGCCCAAACACCATAAGGACTGTGGGGACCAGCACATCCTACTGCTCCTTGAACTTGTAGCTGGGCTGTGTCCCCATTTAGGACAGTCCAGGAGCACCAGACCCCACAGCTGGTTTCAGCAGCCCTTGGAAAAAAGCTGAAGAGGCCTAAGTTGGTGAATTAGCTGGGTGAGGAAGAGCCAGGCTTCATCCATTCATGGCCTTTCTTGGGACGGTGTCCACCTTCCCACACCCAGAGAGTTCCTTAAACTCCATCCAGAGAGTTTTTCCCACTGAATTCCCCAGTTTCTGTCTATCTGAAGCAGATTTATGCAAGCAGCTCTGTGATCCAGTTCCTCCATTAGTTGCAGGCCATTTTCAGAGGAATAGTGTTTGAGGGGTAGGTAACAGATTAAACAAAAACATACTGATGAACTAAATCTAGAAATTGATTTCCAATGAAAGGTTTTAAAAAACCTAACAAAAATTCCCTCCAGAGGATCAGAAATGCAACAGCATTAACCCTGTGCCAAGAAAAATGATAGATCTATTCAAGCAAAGAAATAAGTCATGTCAAAAAAATGTTGAAACATTTTGAAAATAATTTGGTAAAGCATCTCAAGCTGTTCAGCCCTGCTGCAGCCACATTACTAAAGGGTGGAAAGGTAATAATTGTCCTGGGTTTCCTACCATGTCACTGCCTTTTTGATGATCCACTAAATCCAAAATGCCATTGTCTCCATGAGGGAATAAAGTGCCCATAATACCGTTCTCAAGTGCCTGTAGACCAGGAGAACACTGTGGCAATACCACAGCCCAACAGGTCTTTAAATAATTGGCCAAAAATATTGTGTGAGTTTTTTTTTTATTCAGAAAATTATTCAGGTTTTACAATTCTATTCTGATGACTGAAAATTACAATTCTCTGAGGCAGCAAGAAAACTCATTCGTACTTTCAATGAGGGTTGTTCATTTTGAAAGACAAAGGTGTTAGTGTGAAAATTTTAATGGTAAAATGTGTTACTCTGGTTATCTGACTTCCTACATTTAAGTTTGGTGGTTTTGGTTGAACTAGAGCACATCCTAGTGCTAAGAAGAGATTAGTGGAGAGACCTTCATTCTTGGTGGCAAAATTTGAAGTGATGCAAATGAACAGAGGATGAGAGGGTTTCAGCTGGAAAGTTTAAAGGCATTTTACCAATGTAGACAAATATCTCATGTGGGAGTAGGGAAGACAGAGCTGAATCTTTCTCAGTGGTGCTCAGGACAACAGGCAGAGAGCAATTAAAAGAGAAAAATCCATGTAAATTTAAGAATATCAGGTTTCTTGTATGGGTGGTCAAATGCCAAACAGATTGCTCATGTTGCAAGTTTCTTGTCCTTGGGGTTATTCAAATCCCATCTGGATTTAGCCCTGAACAAGCTGCTGCAAAGGACTCTTTTGAGCAGGGGTGTTGGAAAAGATGCTCTCCAAAGGCCCTTTCCAACTTCAAGAGTCTTGTATTCATGTCTTCCTGTAATCTAATAACTCACAGCAAATAACAGCTAATTACCCTCCAGAATAAAAATCGGCATTTATTTCCTATTTAATTTTATCTTCAATTTCTAGCTGCTGGATCTTGGCTTGTGTCTGGCCACTTGATTAAAGAGCTCTTTTCTAGCCGCTCTTTGGGTACTCTCAGATCAAGCCACCTGTTAACCTTCTTTCTGATAAGCCAAAGGGTATTTCCACAAATAAATACTCCATGTTCTTGGTTAAAATGGAAATTGAGCTCTTAATCTAGTCAATTTGCAGGAACAGGTACTTTACTGTCCAAGTGCAATCTGAACAGATTCTGACTATTGAACTCACATCCCTCTCTGTCTCTTCCAACTTGCAATGAGTCAAGATAATAACATGCAAAAAAAAAAAAAAATTCCCAAAGCAACAAAACCACATCTCCCACATAAAAATCAGCCCTACTTCCAAAGCCAGCAAAAGATAATAAGCATGATATTAGGTATATTAGAATCCTTTTAAGATTCTGACATGATGTACAGATGACCTGGAAAAGACTCAGCCCTGAAAAAGGTCAGTTTTAGGGGCTAAGTTGCAGAATCTTCCTGGTCCATCTTTGGAATTTTTTTTCTGATTTTTTTGTCAAGAAATATATTTACATTTTTGCTGTCTGTCTAAGGTACTATAAACAGACAGTAATAATTGAAGATATAGCCAGTTCAAGGAGTAAAGAAATATAGGCAACTTAGGCATATTGAATAGGCAAATTGATTTGCCATTTTACCCTAAAAACTCACTGCAGAAAAGCTTCTTAAATCAGTGGTTCTGTGCAGCTTAAATAGTTGAAAAATTCAGCAGTGCATCAAGCCCAGCAGACATCTACAGCAAACATCCAGAAACAGGGAGATTCCTTTAGGCTGCATAATTAGTTTTGCTCCTTATTTCCATCAGATATATACTTTTGTTTAAAAGGCTCTGGATGCTATAGAAAATAAAGTGATTTGAAAATATATTTAATTTTAGCTGTAAACACTGTTCAATTAGTGTTCATAGCAATGGGCTTTGTGGCAAATCTTGAATGTGCTGTTGATTAATGTCAGCTATGAGATAGTGCAGGATCCTGAGTGTCAGAGCTTCTCTCTGAGTTCATTCCCAACTTCCACAGTCTCATTACTCAAAGTCCATCTTAATTTGGACTGAAATTTGAGGACTCCTGCCATGAACAATACACACTACTTACCAAACCAACATTTCATCACTTTCTTCCAGCCGATATTTTATATTGATTATATTCTGCTTTTAATTTCTTTTACTTTTACTTGATCTTCACATAATCTCTACATAACAAGAGTAACAATGAATAATTTAATTATTAATCACAGCCTTGCTCCCTGTGCCAGGATCAGGGTTTTTTTTGTTAATCCTTAGAATTCCAATATGGTGGAAGAGAGCTTTGTTTATGTGTTTGCTGTTGTCTGTTCCTGCACCTGTCTACTTCTCTCTGAAAATGAAGTTTATTGTTTTCTTAGTTTCTTTGTGTAAGAATCCCAGTTCAATTAGATTACTTTTTTAGAAAGTATGGAAGATATGAAAGTACAGCTGCTTAAGCAATTAGCAGAGCAGCATGACGTGAGCGAGCCTAGAGCTATTGGAAACTCACCTGGCTTCAGATGCCATTATAAAATCAGAGTTTGGTTCCGGTCACTGGGAGGGACAGGACACCCTGGAGCATAATCAAATTTTATGGTGAGCTCCTCTCTATTACAGGATCCATTTTTAATCCCTTCATACTTTAAATACATCTATTCCAGCATTTGGGGTGAAATCCATCTCCAGCTTAATGCAAGTGTCTACATGTTGCTCTCTAAATGCTGCTTGGTCTGTTTGCATCACTTTTGGAGCAGATCAAGCCTAGAAAATTAAATATTCATTTGACCAGCCTTTGTGTGTCTAGTTTTAGGTGAACTGAACTGCACACTGTATTTAGGAGGTGACAGCTGGAGACTAAACTGAATTACCTTAGGGCATCTTAAATGGCATCAAACCTCCATACTGGGGGAGTTGAACACCCTTTTTGTTTGTGTTTTCTGAAGTCGGTCTTTCTCCATTCCACTTGCATGGAACATTTCTATGTATTTGGCATTAGCCTTAATCCAATTTTATGTTACACATCAGCAAGACCAGAATTATTCAATGCTGAGAATCATGGATAATCTAATACAAATTTTGCTATAGTAGATTCCCAAAGCCTCCTCGGGTTAAATAAGCACATTCACATGATTAAGATTATGATCTTCCCCAGCTACTTTGTTTCCTTTACTGGGAACATTAACTTGCCTACGTAATTCCAGAAGGGATAATAAACGATGTCCACAGCTGGAAAGATAATAAATCTCATCATAAATCAATAAAGAAACTTTAGGGAGGAAGGACATTCCCCTGTTTTTTTTTTTTTAACAGAGAGCAAAAAGGACAGAGAACAATTAATGAGCAGTGACACTTAGGAGATTTCCAGTTAGCCAGAAACTCAATTGAGTCCCTTGAAACCTGTTTTCTTGCCTCAGCCACCAGCCCATGTATTTCCTCAGACCTCTGCTCAGTTTCCCAGCAATAGCAACAATTAGAAAAAGCACAGAAATCACTTAATTAATCTCCACTGAATTTTTTGTTGTTCAGTAGGATGTGGGAGAGAAGAAATGAGAAAAGAGCAGGCAGAAATGAAGGAAGAAAAAACAAAATAACTGAGAGTTTCAGGCAGTGGTCTAAGCTCTGGGGAACAGAGGTTAAGTCACTGCTTGGCATAATTTGCAGTAACTTGAGGTGAAAAACTCTTCAGGCAAAGTGAATATCTGTGAATCTGACCTCCTCTGCTTTTGGGATAGACAGACTTATATTTAGGGATAATCTCCTGGAAAAATGTGGTTCTTATCATGGTGCAGAGGGAAAAAAAACAAAAGAAAAAAAAAAAAAAAAAAGAAAAAGAAGACTTAGAATAGTTTCTATAATATATAATTGGTGTCCTCCATTCTCATCATCAGTGCTGAGCCCCACTTCCAGAGAAAGGATGAGTTTGCAGCAGCTCCCACATGTACTTGTTCTGAAGCTGTATTGGGTCATCTGCTGCTCTCAGCTACAGATATATTTTGCAGTGGCAGCCAAAAAAAGGTCATTTGTCAGAGCACAGTGAGAGTGGGGTGATTACTGGGCCTTGATTACTGCTCTAATACAAATAAAGAATATTAATAAGCTAAATTACATTCTGAATCCTTTTACTGTAGCTTTGCAAGAAGAAAAAAAGAATCTGACTGGACTGTGAAGGCATTTCACTAATGGTTAATGAATATTTATTACTTTTGAAGAAGAAGAAGCCTGTGTCATGGTGCTGTATAGCCCTCTGTATCAAAGGTTTATCCTTGCATTTTTCTTCCCATCAAGTGCCGTCGTTAAGGTCTGAAGGAAATAGTCTTTTCATTTCAGGATGCACAGATAACACCCATTCTGTTTGAAAAGTCCTGGAAGACAGCACAGCATCTCCAAACCCTGTGATAAAGCTGGTGAAAAATCCCAAAGGTTCCAATCTTTGTTTGGACAATTAGAGACTGAGGACACTGGAAAGGAAAGTGGCATTCCCAATGTTTCATTAGATCTAGGGATAAGTAGGGGCTGTTCTGGTTTTCACTGATGTAGAGTTAATTTTCTTCACAGCAGTCAGTCTGGGGCTGTGGTCTGGATTTGGGCTGAAATGCTGTTGATAATGCAGTGGTGTTTTCATTATTACTGGGCAGAGTTTACACAGATTCATGGCCTTTCCTGCTCCTCACCCATTCCACCAGCGAGGGGTTGGGGGTACACTGGGAGATGGGAGGGAGCACATCTGGAACAGCTGACCCCAACAGATCCCAGGAACATCCCAGATTATATGGGGTCATGTGCAGTTCATAAATCCTGGGAGAAAAGAAGGAAAGGGCCAGGGAGGAAGACGGGCAGGGAGCATCTTTACAGATGGCATTTGCCTTCCCAAGTCACTATTACATTTGATGGACCCCTGTTTTCCTGGGGATGGCTGAACACCCACTGCCCATGGGAAATTGGAAATGAATTCCTTGTTTTGCTTTGCTTGTGCACAGCTTTTACTTTACCTATTAAACTGTCAAACCCTGACACCACGGGTTTTCTCACTTTTACCCTTGAAATTCTCTCCCCCACCTCTGTGTTGAGGAACTTGAGTGAGCATCTTTGTGGGGCTGGGCTGGCTGGGGTTAAACCACAACAGGGCAAAAAGGTCCTTTGCCATAGGCACCTCCAGGAATAATCCAAAAACGTCTCATATGAGCACATCTCTCCAGAACTCTCTCTTATAAATATTTTAGCAGAACAGGAAGAGTTGGTGACCTTTGATACCTTTTCATGGAACTAATAAACTGTCAAAAGGCTTTCCCGCCCCCACCGTTCAGTAGGAATTAGGTTTCCAGACTGCAGTGACTCAATCCTTCCAGAGAGCAGTCTTTTCTTAATGTGTCTGGATTGTCTCCTTGCATTCAGTGTAAGATACAATGATTTTAGGGGAAAAATAAGTAAGAAAAATACCAATAAAAAGGAGGGCCTATAGTGATGAAAGAAGCACTTTTTAAGTTAAGTTCCATTTTCAGGTTTAGAAAGAACTAGCTTGCAGTCAGATGCTTTGCTTTAATTTTCCATGGCCTAAGTGGAAGGCAAATATAGACCATAATATTTTTGTTCGTGCTCATTAATGTGCCTTTGTTATAAAGGCAGAAGTGATGCAAGACTCACAGACAACCCTTTTTTGTTATTGATCACATAATTTTTAATCTTTCCCTTTTTTAACATTTCATAGAAGGTTAGTGGTTTTTTCTTCCCAGTTTACTTTAATGTTGTCTGTAGGAAAGGTTGATTTTTTTTTCTTGCTTGGGATTTCCGGGGACAGATTGAGATTTCTTTAATTAAAATACTAAGGGAAAGAAACAGAATTAAATTTCTTGAGTTTTAACTTTAATAAACACTGGTTTATTAGATACTTCAAGACAACCCCCCTTTGGTGTCTCTTTCAACATTTTACTGTTCTGCATAACTGTCTGGTGCAGTTGTGTCTAAACAGCAGCTATTCCCTTTGCACATAACCTTTTGTATAAATGAGATCACTCAACATTATAAACCCAAGTAGTGAAAAAAGCAAGGTTCAAAGCCCAAAGAACTTAAATTCCTGTAGTGAATATGCAAAGTGACCTCTAGAATATCATATAAAGATGAAAATGTGGATCTGCAGTATGCACATGTTCCAGGGAAGGTTGAAAGTTCTCTTCAAGCAGAGGTGATGCTGTAGAAACACAATTTAACCATCACTGGAAAACCCATCTGAGCACCTACTTCTGATGTGTTGGATAGTCAAATGGATATCCAAATTGTCCAAGTGTACCCAGTTTCCACTCTGATGGTGCATCTGTGCGTCTTGGGGACCTACAGTTTTGGCCCTTACCCCTACTATGTAATAGTTATGCATCCATACTTCCTGATTTTTCTACAAAGAGATTCATGACCAGGTAAATGCTGGCTGCAAAAAACAAACTGTGACAGCTCAGATCACAGCAAAAGAGATTTTAAGGATTATACCTTTACCTTCTTGTTAGATGGTTTTTAATGCACTTAAGAGACTTTTATTCACAAATCTGCTTGAATTGTGCTGTACATAACAGCATCCAGCTCCTGGTGTTCTATTACACATTTACCCTGTCAGGTCCACTTCCAAAGATTTACTCAGGCTGGCAGTTTGTATTCTGTCCTCTAAGATCCCTGGGCATGTTATATGGGCACAGAACCAAATATCAGTTCCAGAACACTCCAGTGTGTATTTTTTTAAGAGAAACAGGTCTTATGTAAAAATAAGATGTTTCTGCAGTTTAGAAACTTCCCTACTGGCCCACTTATATCTGTGACCTTCTCAGTTTCTATGAACACTGTAAGACACTCTCTAGTTTTTAATTAAAAGTTTTTATGATACTATATCAACTTCAATTTTCCTGTACTTCTTGCCTTCATCCTTCCTTCCCAAAACCACCAAACAAATGCTCTCTTCCCACGACAGCTGGATATTGAGGGCATTTGTTGAGAGTAGGTCTAAAGCCTCTCTGCAGTCCATGGGACTTTAGCACATGTTTAACTGCTGTACTAAATTGCATTGTACTGATCTGCTCCAAAGCCTATTGATGTCAAAGGAAGAAAAGCTCCCATTGACTTCAGTTAGATTTTGATTGGGCTTTTTTTAAGGGAAAATGATTATGCACTTTTCCTTTTAAACATTTATGATGAAAAGCGTCAGCAAATAAAAATTTGTGAATAGACTCCCACAAAACAAAAGTGTCAGGAGCTGAAATACTGGGGCAGATGGGCTTTCAAGATCTGTCACTCCACCAGCATTGTACAGTTTAAAGGCACTGCATGCACTCAGTTTTCTGAGAGGTTGTGTGGACAAGAAACTGTTCTCATTCATTACCTTTTAGCAAGAGAGATTTGATCTTGGAGCCAGATGATGACTAGGACCTTTTGCACAATGTTTTGTGTTCATCATTCATTGCATTGTTATAATCCTGATAAACTTTCTGAAAGAAGATTTTAGGCCTTTAATATCCTGTGCATTTCTGTTTAAAACCAAGAATTTCCCATTTAAGATTCTACCACATTCAAAGTTTAAAATAGCACTGTCTTGGTTTGACAAGACAGGAGTCTGTGAAGGAGGGCAAAAGCCTCCTGTGCAATGGAGAAGGTAAACCCCCTCCCTCCGAATTACCAGGATTTTTAAATTAAAAGGCTCTCAGGCAAAGATATGGGAATGGGAGTAACAATTCTTTACTAGGAGAAACTAAATAACAATTTAAAAAGGCAAATGCAATTGGTACAAACAGAACTAGTGATAAAGTCCACAACCTGACAGACACCCTGAGGAGTCGGGGTGTTGGTAGCAGTCCAGTTGAAATGACAGCTGCTCCTCTTGCAGTGGCTGATGAATTGCAGCTGAAGTGGTGATCTTTAGAAGGGTATAGTTTTCTCTGAAGATCTGGTGGCAGTTGGGCTGGTGTTCCTCTGGGAATCCAGCGAAGGAGCCGCTTCTCTGGGAATCCCGCAGAGAGAGCTGCTCTGTCCCCCAAAAGGTACCCCTTTATACAATAAAAGAGTGCTTGGCTTCCCCCTCTGGGTGGAGCATCTCACAATGGAATGGTGTAACGTTACCAGGCCTGCAGTGAGTCAGTCAATGGCCCATTAACAAACCATTACCTCTTCGGAGCAAACCATCGTTCTTGGAAGAGATAATAAACCTACCCAACCTCCAACAGATGGCAAATAGAATATAAGCTTATTTTACAAACCAGGACAAGCACATATGCAAATAATGTATCTTTCTTATATACGGCTTTAGGTTTTTTATTTAATTAAATAAATTTAAATGAGTTTTAAGGTAGAGGTCCTTATTTGTGTGAGTGGCATAGAACTGTAATGGCAAGAAGCTCTGTCAGAAGAGAGTTATTTTAACTATTAGTAAAGGTCCTTCACCCAGAGAGTGTTTGGGCACTGGAACAGCTCCCCAGGGCAATGGTCACAGCACCAGCCTGACAGAGCTCAAGAAGTGTTTGGACAATGCTCTCAGACACAGGGTGTGACTCTTGGGGTGTCCTGTGCAGGCCCCAGAACTGGATCAATGATTCTTGTGGGTGCCTTCCAATGCAGGACATTCTATGGTTCTGTTTTTCCAAATCAGAAGGAGACAAGACTGGATGGTAGAAGAATTGGGAATGAAAGATTTGATATTGAGCTTCATGCCCCAGCTTCCTGAGAACATTTCTTGTTTCTGTATTTAGCACACTAATGCCTGCCTGCTTCTCATCTGATTTTAACTAGAACTGAAATGCCGAGTTTTGTAGTGTAATCAGTTAAGGTTGTTTCTGTGGGCAGCTCATTCATCCCTGGTTATCTTTCTCCAACCACAAATGTGATTGCACTCTTGGGGAATTAGCTAAACACTAAAAACCACACAGGATGTATATGGGGCATGTACTTTTAGGATAAGAATGCCTGTAAGTAAAAACGGGATCACTTGCACCATTACCAACAAATCAAGCAAAAAAGTCTGGGGAAGGAAAAAACCCATAGGCTGGGAAGCCAACTTCACTGATGGAAGATACCTATAGCTGTGGAGATAGTGAGAAAGTTCCTAAACATTGACAGAAAATTTCTTTTCCAATTACACAAGATAAAGAATTTTATTTGACTTGTATTCCATGGAAATACCTTACATTATCTTACAAAAATCCTAGACTTGTGAAGAGTTTATTACCTATCTTTTTACAATATTAACTTTGGCTTGTTTTGTTTATTTTCTTTTGGAAACTTTCTTTTTAGAATAATTTAAGCACAACTCTGATGAATTGTAGGAAGTTAAAGATGATGCGTGATAGTTTTATTTTTATAGAATAGAAATATTAAAATAGTTGCATCTAAATGATAAATGTATTAATTCAATTCCTATGCAATATGCTAATTCAATAGACAGTATTAGAGCTGTGTGTGCACAGGCCCTGTAAGAATTTATCAAAGTGATGACATTTATTGCCACAACTATTGCAGACAAAGTTGAAAGAAGTTTATAATGCTTGAAAATAATATTTAAGACTTTTATGTAATTTTACATACCTAAAAATTGGAAAACCATGTCTATCAGAGTTAATATTTCTATACAATTTTTGATACTCATCTGCTTTTAGTAGTAGAGGGTATGTGAACTATAATATAGTTCATATACCTATGATATCTTCATCTGCTCATCATTTTGATGCTATTTTTTTCAAATTTCTTTAATCTAACTTCATTTTGATATTCTTTCCTCTAATTGTCTGTACCATGTTATTTAACTTATCATTCTTTAAATTAGTCAGGGAGCTGTTTCCCTATATAAATACACACATATATGGACCACTTCCCACTCTAAAAGACAAAGTAAGTTTTTAAATTCACTACAACAAAAAATGTTATTTTCAATACATATTATAAACCACTCCCTGGAATATAACATAATCTTGAATTCCCTTTAGCAGTTTTCAACATCCACATCAATCTTGTATAAGAGAAAATATGACAGAATCAATATTGTGATGATAAACTGTAAAAAATTGCTTTTGTCTGGATTCAGTAGAAATCACAAGTGGTCTGATTCAGCATGGGAACATTGGAACCAACTTCTTAAATTGAACAGTCTGCTGCAAAGTAAAACTAAGTTTGTGTTTAGGTGGAAGTGAGTATATTTCATTCTTTGTTGTTAACCAACCTTTTAATTCTCTTTCCCTTACTGGATTAAGATATTTATTCCTGACAAGTGGGTTAATTTAGGATTGTAATTGGTATACTGCAGCTAATCTCCATCATACATAAAATATCCTAGCAATATTCCATATGTAAATCATCTATATGAGCTTTGGAACATGTTCTGACAAATAATGACATCCACTAAAATACAAGTTTGGAGTTCTCCTCTCTAAAACTAATAAAAACCACTTGATATGGAATATGGAGATATGACTCTTCCATAACTGATCTGCTGGAAAGTTATTACTAACCAAGATTATCTGCTATCCCTACAAAAATGAGACAAAAAAATAGCAGTTTGAGGAACTTTCCATCTTTGTTGCCCTTCTCCAGAGAGGCTCCAGCCCCTCAAAGTTTCTCTTGTCATGAAGGACCCAAATCTGACCCCAGGGTTTGAGGTACAACACCATGTTCAAGGTGCTGTGCTATCACACATCAAATGGTGGCAATGCAGATGAATTATCCAGAACAGATTAAAGGCAGAAGATGCATTTTTTACTTAGATATTTACCTTTTGCTGATTGAAATCCCTCAAATGAAAAATGCTTTTACCCTACCATGGAATCCATCAAAACATTTGGTTGCCAAAGTGAAAATGCAGCATCCACACCTCAATGTAAGGAAAGGCAAAGCTGAGAAATGATATTGCTGAGCACAACTCCCTGTTCTGGTGTCTCCAGATGTCTCAAGTGTCTTTGATCCCATCTCTGTACTGAGCTGTCAGGACAAAGACAATGTTCAGAATTAGGGCTGTTCTAATGATCCAGCCACTTGCACATGTAGTGGAACCTGGGTTTTTGAACACTGTGTTGTCCACTTGCTCTTAAAAGTGTCAGTCAGCGATATAGATCTAGCCAGACTACACACTTCCTGACAGCACAAGCCTGATTTGGGAAAAAAATAAATCCACAGAGCAAACAGTTAGGGTAGAATTAATCTCTTTTATTTCTAGCTTTCAAAAAGTGATCTGTCTAGTGTAAACTAGTCCTCTAATTGCCTTCTAAAGTTAATGGAGAGAGAAAACATATTGACATTTCCTATGTGACTCGGGATACATTATGCAATATGAGCTTGTTGAAAATGCTAGTTCAGGAATTTTCTGTTCAAATGACATTAGGTTATCTCCATTCACACAGAGATGATATGTAGCAAAGCCTTCTGTTTATTCTCTGAATGATTTACAAGACTTGATTTGTGCTGTTCCTGTTTTGCTTCTAAGTTACTTAAAGTGAATGAATCCTCCCTAATTTAGATGCCTCATACCTACAACTGAAATAGAAGCCCAGACTTCATTTAATATTAACACACAAACACACAAATCTGCATTTCCGGAATATGTTTATATGGATGATTGCAAAATATGTTTTAGGATTAAAATAAACTCCTGAAACCAGCAGTTTCTCCTCACTAGTTAGAAACTAGAGTAAATGTATAGCTCAGGTTGATTTAAGTGTCTGAAGTCAGATGAGATTAAACCCTCCCCTTAAGCTTGCCCTTTGCCATGGCCTAACCATTGCACTTCATGAGCTGCTGACTTGGCTCATAACTTGTGTGACCAGCAAAAAGTTGAAAAGTAGGGAAAATGAAAATGTTACTGAAGTCACTAAAGAATGACAGAAGAAAATTATATTACTTTCTTTTTAATAAAGAGTGACATTACGTGCTGACTCTTACCAGCTCTTTTTTAGGAATCACTACAGCATAATTTTTTCCTCTCTTCTTTCATATCACAGTTAACCTATGTGCAAATAGGGAATAATCTGAAACTCTACAGAGACCCTGTGGTTATTTCACTGCTTGCATAGTCATGACAGCTCGTGCTCTGGGACTTGAGTATTAGCAAGGTTAAGACAGTCTTTTCTTCCAAGGGTAAATGTGGATGCCAGCAGCATGGAATCTCAGAAGATTCAAAAGAAGTCTGCAATGATGACAAAATGAAGGCACCTTGGACTACTCTACTCCAGATTATTAACAATGTTTAGAGACCTGAGGAAATGACTTTATTGTGCTGATTTTAGATGTGCTGGTGGAGCTACAAATCTTGGAAACAGTAGGGACAGCTTGAGTACTTGGTTAAAATGTGAACAGAGAGTATTTAATCTACAATTCTGAGTTAAGTTTACTATGAAATGTAAATTGACATGAGAAAATCCCTTTAGCAGTACAAAAAGTATTTCCTATACCCAAGAAGTTGATTAAATGAGAATCATAGAATATGGTGAGTTGGAAAATATCCATGAGGGTCAGGGAAGTTCAGCTCCTGGCCCTCCACAGGACAGCCCCCAGATGAGATTAAATTAATCCATTGATTTACTGTAGAAGGATTCTAGATAATTAAATATGATGCTGACTCCTAGAAGGACATGTCTGACAATTCAAGTAGCACTCATGTTTTTGATGAAGATATATGAGAAGGTTTTGTCAGTAATTCTTGGAGACCACAGTTGATAAATAAACACAACCCAGAGGAAATTCTTGTTCTGACACTGGGTTATTGACCTTTACAATCCCACACACAGCCTTAGGTTTACATTGGAGGAGCCACCAGGAAACCAAGTGTGCTGATCCACTTGGGGAATTTTCACAACACAGCTGAACTCTTAGAGAAAGTTTTATAACAGGTCAGGATTTGGAACTGTGATTTGTTATTCATGTGTTTAGTGTGACTGGGGTGATCCCTGACAGGTGGCAGTTTTTTATTGAGGCAAGGGAATATGTGGTGCCTGCTTCCTTTTAGGTTAAGTGGATCCCACAGATCCTGTATCAATCTCCCACTTGTGTTTAGCTGCCTCAGAGAGAGATACATCCCACAGCAGTTCTCCCTGTGGATTTGAGATGCAGCATTGGGGAAGAAAGACTAATGAGCCAACAATGTGGTAAAAAGAACATTTCCTGTGGAAATGTACAGCTCCTCCAACAGGGCATGCACACATCTCTGTGCTCAGTAATCTAAAAAGTACAAGCTCAGTTTTATGGAAGTGTTGAGGTGACTTCAATTTGCTTTTGGGTGTGAAAGAATGGATTAATTCCACAAGGTTTATATGCTGCAACAGTTAAAGAAATAGCTCTCACAAACATGGATGGTCAGTAAAGAAAAAGCTTTTAAAAAAAAAATCCTTTCAAATCCAGAGAGCATGAGAAATAAAGACTCATGACAAAAGGAGAAAAACATAAAGTTTATCTGTATGTGAAATACATGCAGGCACTACTGCAAAGGAATTTAAATGTGTATATAATGAGCAGCTACACATGCACAAAAGTAGCTGTCACACACTATATGGTATGCATAAAAGCTCCAACAAGTTGCACAGTGTGAGGAATGGTTGCTTCTGGATCAGCGTGCAGTCATTTAGTGGTTCTATCAAGCTGACAGCGAGCGTGGCGGGCCCGACACACATGACTGCCCAAGAAGAGTGCCTCTGGATGTCAGCCTGGTGAACGTCAGAGAAACAAGAGTAGAGCCCAATCAAAACAAGTTAACAAACCAGCAGCAAGCTTGTTTCTGCTGCAATAACAGAACCATAGGCTAACCCAGGCTTTCTTTATAAAACTTGTAAGGCTCTGTCAGTGACCTCAGAACCACTGACCCGCGGATGCTGGATACAGTGAAGATGAAAGGGTTGGTTTTCTTTATCTAAATTCTTTTTTTTCCCCTTTTCTTCTGAATTTCTAGGTGTCTTGCACTCTGCTCTGAGGCAACTTAAACGCTGGCTATTGTTCTCCTTCAACCTTCGCAATAAATCCTCCTTTGTTTGCTTATGTTGGTTAAACACCATTCAAAATCAGGGCTAACAAGCATTGCTGGGTAGTCACTTCTGATCATTTTAATGATCTTTTTGAAGGCTTGGATTTATTTTATGGTTTTACTATTCTGTGTCTATCACAAGATCAATTGTCTGCAACGACCTGTTTGTTTAATATGTATCAGGTACTACCACTGCAACCAGAAATTTTGAACATGGACAGTCTGGAGATTGAGGATATAGTTTAGTTTGATGAGCAGATAAAATTCTTTCAGATAAAGAAAAAGAACAGGTCACTCCAGGGAAAACAGACTATGAGGTTTTTTTGGTAGCTAGCTGTGGACATTCTACTACCACAACAATGTAGGAATCAAAGCTGGAACCTGTTAGGGCTATTTGGCTGGAAGGAACTTTTCTTCATGAATTGATATTTGGGATTTTTTTTCCTGCATTATTTTCTAAACAGCCAATTTAACTTTCAGGGTGGACAACTGCAATTATGCCTGGAATAAAGGCACCTGAACCAGCTGTAAATTAAAATTAGTTTAAGATCAAGTTCAGCATAGACTACCAGACTGGACTTTGTAGGAATTCCAGCCAGCCCATGATGAGTTCTCCAACAACAGAACTGCTGTAAACATCCATTTGGCTGATTCAAAGCTATATCAAGGATTAAATTGCAGTGCCACAGTGACCTCTAATTCAACTGATATATATTTCTAATATTTTCCTCTCTTGAGAATGTACATTCCCTCTTCTCACTTCCAAAATTCCACTTTTGCCTAAAGCTCATTGCAAAACTCGTTATTGCTCAAATCAAGCCCTGATTTTGAATTTGAAATACTTAAATGTTTGGAAATTTACAGTGAATAGTCCCCAAGACCCAAAGTTCTAACAATACAGTCAGTGGAGCATGCTGTCATATCCAGCTTCATTGAACTTTAGAAGGGACAAACTAATTAAAAAATAATGTGCTGTGCATGTATAATTTTAATATTGAAAGCAGAAATGCACAAGGCACCTTGATCATATGGAAAGCACTTTATTTTAAAGTCTATTAAAGAGTTTAAGATTAAAAGGATTCTTATAAGTTCAGACTGATAGACACAATCACAAATACATCTCCACATCTGCTCCATTTCCACAACTGAATTAAGGAACATTTTCCCCCCAATGAGTTTAATTAACTTTAAGAACAAGCTAAATTAGTTTAAAAGGCAATTAGAATGCAAGCGTATAAATTGTAATTAAAACTGCATGCTGTTTATAGATATTTTTTTCTAAATATTTAAAGAAGATATTTTCCAAATGAAAAAACAGAAGTTCTGCAGTCAGTAAATAATTCAGTTCAGAAAAGTAAAAAAAAAAAAAAATTCTTACACACATAGATTTAAAAAAAATCTAATTTGCTAGAAATTAATATTGCAGAATATTATATCAGTGTCCCACTGGAAAATAATGAGCACTTGCTTTACAGATGTGTTTTTGTCTCATGGTGAATTGAGATTGGTTCACCATTTTATTGGGTTTAGGACCATCAGATTTATTGTATTTCTGAGTCAGTTTTGCCTGAACTTTACTCCTGGCACTGCTGGGTTAACGTTTTGACATTGTGATCTTAGAGGCCTTTTATAGCACCAATGATTTTCTGATTCTTGCTGCATTTGATGTGGTCAGTGTTTCACACTGGGCACTGATTTTTCTCCTTCGTATCTTCTTTCCTTCCATCTATGTTCATTATCTTGAGGGCATCACCTTATTGGTGTCCTGAAATCTGTATAGTTAAGCCAACCAGCTTTTAAGGGTTGTTTTTTCTCTCTTCTAATCCCTTTAAACAGCAGCTGATGTAAATGGAGCACACATTGTCCCTGTCCTCCAAAAGGGGGATCAGGGTTTCCTTCCCAGCAGCCACACACTCCGTGCCCACAGGAGGATCATTTCACCTCTCTGTGTTCATCTTCTCTGCTGGCCAAACATATTTTGGTGAACTGGCAACTGCCTCTCAGTTTGGGACATTCCTGGCAAAATCAGGGTTTTGGCTCAGTCAGTCACGTTAGGTACCGCAGACAGAAATTACTACAAGTGGCAAAAAATACCAGGAGTGAGAATACATCTGACAGATCATGAATAATTGCATGAATATCCATTATAAAAATATGACACTCTGGGGATTTCTAAACATTTTCCTCAGACAGCACATAACCTGGGGGGTTGTCTTTGAGTGAGTAATGATGATCACAGACTGCTGCAAACTGAAACACTGCGTTATTTGTTCCCTTGCAACTTAATGTTATCAGAGAGAAAATTCCCACTGAATGTATGGCAGACAGGATACAAACATCACAGGAAAGGGCTCACAAGTTGTTGATCTTCAGCTGTGGAACTAAGAAATAAACTGCATGTTTAATAATGACCATATAAAAATCTGAGTTGGCATTTCAATGATTAATGAAGCCTAGATTTGGTTTTGATTTTGCTTCCATGTTTAAAAATGAAAAATCTGATTAAGTAATCTCACCTAAATTTTGTGAACTACTGAGATAGATTTCTGACTACAATAAGCTATATTCAGCCAAAGTCATTTTCATCTGAGAATGACTTTTATTGAAAATCAGAAATTCAGGTTGCAAGAGTACACTTAAAATATCTGTCACAGTTCCCAATTTATACAGCTTAGAGTGACTGAAGTTCCTGAAAGTGTAGGAGTTCTAAAGGATTTGAGACAGTTTAAAAATCTGTCATTTGTTAGCTTTCTAAAAGAAAGATACATGAATATAAAGAATAAGATAACAGCACAAAAGGGCTTTGTAACTGCCAATGAAACAAACCTGCATATTTCACTAGAGATATAAATGTTACCATTTTAAATAAAAAATGGATAGAAAATGAACAACTTGTTCTTTCACTCTTCAAATTGGTGGATTTGAAGGGGTTAGTCTTGTTTCTAAATCCAGAGAATCTTTCTTGTTTGTCTTATATGATCAAAAAGAGATAAGAGCATTCAGGTGGAAAGATGTCTACTGTGTATAATAGGAATAGTTTGACTTTTCAACACAACCCTTATCCATAGCAGGGATACTTCATAAGAAGCTTATGAATTTCTATTTTAATCCACCAGCCAATTTCCATTTTCAACTGTTTGTGAAACAGCACAAGAATTTCACTTGAGAGCTGGTTCAAAAAAGATCCCTAAATATACCAAATTAATTGTGGCTGGGTTCTGATTTAAGTTGACCTGCAGATTGTGGCACTTTTCTCTAGGAAGAATGTTAAATCTCGTCCATCTTTAAATAAAACCAATCACTCGGGGCACACACACGGACCATCAGGAAGGAAAAGTCCTAATTGCATCAGCTTGTTGACAAGTTGCAGGACACGTAAAGAGAATCAAGCATGTCTCAGTTGCTGTACCCTAGGGAAAACCCAATGTAGATCCAAGAAACAATGAAGCAGTGCCACTAATATTATTTATGCCACTACAAAAGAGGAAAGAGGTCTCATGCATTTATGTACTATAGGCACAGAATTATATTCCTGCTTTATATCCAATTTATTTTTGTTACCTACTATTTGGATGGAAGGATTATTGAAGACATAATTGACATTTTGTGAAGCATCAGATATTGTGTATTGTCCAGCATAAGTAAACTGATAGCCTGAATCTCTTGGAAATTTTTCCTATCAACAATGTATCTTAGAGTATTCATTACTGTAATTAAATTAACAATAACACATTACTTTTGTTTATCATTATATCTCTGATATATCTAATGATTATATCACATATACATGGCCTTTGGGAAGCCATGGAATAGCTCCTAAATCTCATATCAGAAAGTTTACTACCACTGAAATGTTGTTTCCCTGTGTGATTTACTGAAATATGTATTTTTGGTTTTAAAATTAAGCTGTGAAATCTAGGGAATAAAAGAAAAAAAGGAAAACAGTAAGAAAAAATTTCCAGAGAATTAGAAAAATCTTGTATCTGCAATTAAATACAAAAACACCTGGCATTTTTTTTAACAGCTGCACCTTTATTTTTTTCTTCCTTATTTTTTTCTTTTTCCCATTACTTTTTTATATCCTGGGATATCTGTATTAACTTCATTCATTTATTTAAGATCTGTTAGGAAACTAGGAATGGAGTAATGGTTCTGTATTTCCAAGAGGGTGAAAATGTCAAATGTTCTAAAGTTATCTCCTCTAGTTGCTGGAATATCTTTGCTTGGGGATTGGATTTTTTATTAGGGACCTTTTTTTCACAGTGAGCTTGTAATTGTGAAAATAAAAATGTACCCTCGACCTTCATCTGACAAAGGGAAAGTTTTGACAAAGACCTCAGAAAAGTTACATGAGAACACCTCTATAATAGTAAGCATGTATCCATTCATAATTGAGAGAAAACCTTCATTTATTCAGAGCCTTATTTAGAATCTCATTATCTTCTTCTAGCCTTTGATAATAGGGTCATGGGTTGCTAGAATACACTTTGAGTTTTAAAGTAAAATGCAAATTAACAGTGTGCTTTCTCTCACCATTTACGTGAACTTTATTTCTACAAGCACGCCACAGCTTCCTAATGACTGCTGCTCAATGCCCATAGAAGTTTTCATCCTGTGTGAGTATAGAGAATTGAACCAAAAGGCCTAAATGAAAGTCATCTAGTGGAAACAATCCCATTGATTCCCTCCAACTTCAGGAGTGTGATCTTAAATCATCACATTTATGTACGGAATTTGCTGAGTACACACTGGAAAGAGACTCCTGGTAATAGAAGACAAATTGGCTCACTATTGTGGTGCTTCTTGCAGAATTAAAACCTTAGAGTGCCAATTATGTGTAAGAAGTGCTTCTTCCCTTGCAAAGCTTTAATTTGTCAGGTTAAATGGTTTTTCAAAAATGAAAATAAATTTGCTTTTCATAGAGAAGCTTTGAACTCAGTGAGACCTAAAGAAGAGCTTATGTGCCCAGAAACCTGTCTATTTTTTTCCAGCTGTGTCAGTTGGGGTGATAAGAAATATTATCTCTCAAGACTTATTTGAAGAGCAACCACAGTGTCATACAGTGGGAAACTAGGAATCTCCATCTATTCAGTTCTTTGAAGAGTAGATTATTTGCACTCTTCATACACAGAGAGAAGATATTTTTTACAGTAAATAACTCACTAATCTAGCATGTCAGGATCTAGCAGCTGGGAGCTGAAACTAGACAGATTCAGATTGGAAATAAGACATCCATTTTTAACAGATAGGAAAAATTGCATCAGCTTCCAGCATGAGATAGGTGTTCAAGACAGGAGGGATGAATCATGCTCTCGTAATGTGTCTCTCTCCTTTGGTTGTTGAGAGACCCCAGATAACCAGGGCAGATGTCTAACTTTCAGATGGATAAAGCTAGGTGAGATAAATCTGAGTTTCTTAAATTGAGGTAATATTCCGTGTGTTTCCTTGTTGTGTAACAACCACAGCAAACAGTTTAGCAGTAGAACTTTGGAAAATTGCTCTGGAATATTGCTGTGATTTTAATAACTGGGGTGAATTTAGGAAGAATTAAATGTCCCAAAGTATTTGACTACATCTGTGATGAAATGCATTTAGTTAGAAATGGGCATTACAGTCCTTATGATTTTTAAATCACTCTTCAGCTTACCTCTAGAACAGAGCAGATCAGATTTGCTAAATCAAATCATCTGAATGGTATTTGCATGACTGATTTCTAAAAGCATTAAATTGACAGAGGAGGGAGCATGAGTTATGCATTTAATACAGATTTGCTAATTATAATGATGGTCACATGACTTTCATCTCGCCATACTGGTTATTTTTTCCTTTCAATGTTTCTTTTTCAGGGCGTGAAGATGGAGATTATCACTGAGGCTCAGCAAATATAGGACTCTGAATCATTGTGTAAGACAGAAGGAATGTGCTCTCAGGGTTTGGAGGACTTCTGGCAAGGAATTTTGAGTGAGACCTAGGAAATTCCCTGTTTGTTTCCTAAAAGAGGAAGGGAAATGCAAACCCTCACATCTGCTTTATGATTGTTCTTACATAAGGAACTTAAACCACATAGGTACAAGAACTTTTTAACCTCGGTCTTATATGACAGTGTGAAAGTCTTCCACATGAGAAGGTTCTTGATTATAACACAGAACTTATTTCATTATCAAGGGGTACAATTCAGTTCCCTCTCTCCCAGAAGGCATTTCTTAACAACCATGTTGAAATCAGGCTCCACACTATGTGCTGACTTCTTGATTCTTGTTTCTTCAGGCACCTGGATCCCAAATATTTAGTCTTGTGGTCAGAAAAGTGCCTTAGGAAATGGAAAACATACGTAGGAGATTTTCTAAGTCTAGGAGAATTGAAATACCCAATTTTGGCAGGAAACAAGCTGGGCTGCATGTGTTTAAGGCCACTAAGAAAAGACCTCTTCTACTCTATTTTGCCATGTGCCTAAACTCCAGAAAGGAATGGGAAGTCAGGTAAATATGCAATTAAGTGACTGCAAACAGCCTTTTCTCTAGGCTTATCTGGCTCCTTATAGACAGCAAGTTTTCTGTATTTATTGTATCAGGACATCTTGGATGATTGCACTAACTACATTTTTATTCACACATAAATATGACTATATATGAAACATCTATATTTTATTTATTTATTTATCTACAGATCTTTTGATATTATCTACTTTGTCACCTGAAATCACCATTTGTGTCTGGTTCCTTGATACTACAAACTGCAAACCAAAGGCAAACTCTGAGCTTTCCCTTGTGTCCATTCTGCAGTCATGGAATAAAAGTGTTAATCTGGTTATTTGTGGCTAGATATTCTTCTAATAAATTGTCTAGAAAATATGTCTCTAAGGTGGTTCTGGTTGCAATTGTCTACAATGCAATTATAGAGGAGATTGTTTTAAAATTATTATCAATTTGCATTCTCTAAGCAAAGATGCTTGGACATATCCTGCTTTTCAGAGAATAGGATTTCACAGCCTTCTAAAAAAGGTAGAGACCTGAAATCAACAGTCTGCTTTTAGTATTTAGGCTTGCATTACCAAAAAAAAAAACAACCTTATGAACAATAATGTGTCCTAAAATAAGTGTTCAAAATCTTCTAAGATACTCAGAACACTTTATCCTTCATCCTTTAATTGATGTCAAAAGCCAAGGCCACAGCAGTCAGGTGATGTAAGATTTGGAGGAGTTTATTTCTATATGAATTTGCAAACACCCCTAACATTGATATCAAAGGTCTGATTACTAAAGCTTTGCAAGATGTGGAAGGATCCTTGTAGGAGACTACTGCTGTCTCTATGTGAGGAGCTGGGATGGATATGGAGATGCTCCCACAGTGAGTCATTTGAAGAAATGACAAGTCCCTTCTTGAGGTAAATATTGGCTTTTTCCCCCTGATGGAAATGCTCTTTGGATCATCTTTTCTGTATTCAAACAATATTCTTAATATATAAGATAACAGTACCCCCACAGTGTCACATGGGAAAAAAAAAGCTTTTTTTTTCTACCAAAATGAACATTTTATGAAAGTGTATTAAAATTGACTTTCAATGGGCTGAACAAGGTACAAATCACAGAGAACATCAGGATGTAATTACACACTTATAGAGAAGTCTACCATGAAAAGAAGAGGTTCTGTTGTAGTTTCCCCCCCCCTCAAAAAAATGAAAATGACAAGCTTAAATTATGAAGTCTACTGTGCACAATCAAGTGTGAGGAAGTATCAGCTTACGAATCATTAACAGCCCCAGTTTCATGAGCAGAGCATTATCAGCTCTGTGAGTCTGAACAAAGCAATTGTCAGCTGCCACCCTCTCTCAACCAGACAATTAAAAATTTCATGTAGCGCCAAGTGAAAAAGTGAGATTAAACTCAGCAATGCTCTTCCCCAGCAGATGCAGAAAGGTCTGTCACCCTGCCCGAGTGCAGCCCCTTCCACGGGCCCTGCAGGAAGATCAGCATTAACATTCAGGGGATGGGCTGAGCAGAAAGATGAGCATGGCCATGAGGAGCCCTGGGTGCTCTCCACGGGCTTGGGGAAGGTTATTCAGGTTATTCTGGGCAAACCCTGCTCTGCTGGTGAGGTGAGGGTGAAAGGAGTGGAGCAGAGGCAACATCTGCCTTGAACTCACGCCAGCTTGGAGAACATGGAAGTGTTTTGAGGCAGATGGGACTCATTTCACTGCTTTTTAAAAAAAAAAGAAAAAAGTAAGCAGCTTGTCAGGAAAATATTCATTGCTATCCTTGTTACCTGTGCAGCTCAGCAGAGAAGAGGAGCCCTCCAGCTGGTGAGCCACACTCCTCCATGTGCAAGCTGTGTGTGTAAAGGCATTTGCAGCTGCACTCCTATTGTATTTCCTTGTATGGATTGCCTTTCAGCTTTCCTGCTAGGGAAGAAAAAGTCTCTCTCTGTGCTGCTTAATCCCCTAAAATATCAAAGCACAGCACCAAACAGGATCTAGGCCTTACCTTGCTGCGTTCAAGTTTATCCATCTGTGAAATTAGTATAATAGCATTGTTCTGCCTCACAGGGATATTGTTCGTCTGCTTGTTTCTAAAGTGATGCTCCAGGCATGTTTGGAAATGCTTTCAGTTTCCAAAGTGCTTCGTTGGCTTTGGACAATAAGAAGAATGTGTTAACTTGGATTGTCAAAGACAATGGATTCCTGCACTGGGCTGGGAGTCAAGGGCAGAGTGGGACCTGGGAAAACTTTTGGCTGCTGCAGGGGACCAATGACATAGAATCAAAGAATGGTTTGGATTGAAAGAGACCTTAAAGATCATCCAATTCCACTCCCTGCCATGAGCAGGGACACCTTCCACTATCCCAGGTTGTTCCAAGACCCATCCAACCTGTCCTGGAACACTTCCAGGGATGGGGCAACCACAGCTGCTTTGGATAAATGGTTGCAGTGCTTCATCACCCTCACCACAAAGAATTTCTTGCTAATATCTAATTTAAGACTGCCCTATGGCATTTCAAAACCATTGTGGCCCCAGTGCTGCTCCCATCTCACATTTTGTGCATCAATTTGAGCCTCTGCAGCAGAGCTCACAGGGGTTTGTAGATCCTCCCTTCTGTTGTTCAAAAACATTTTGAAGACCCTTAGGAAACAGGATAATTAAGCTGAATGATGAATGGAGAATTATAAGCATTTTGGCAGCCATCGCTGCAGGAGGGTGTGTTAAAAAAAATCAACGAGCCCCTGAGAGACCCCAAGATCAACATAAAGAACATTTTTTTTCCACTGAAAAAATAGGTTGGAACCCACCTGTCACACAGTGAGTTGATTCTATGAGTCAGCCTCATTTCCTGATAAGTGTTTTATGTTACTAACATTCAATTACACTGGAAGTTATTTAGGGCTGAATAGATGTTTATGCCTGTGAAAGTTTAGTGCAGCAAGATGTTTGTTCTGAAGCTACTGGAAGATGAATAATGGTGCTAATAACAATAACATATTTAAATCAGAAAGTGCATTTGTTCATTTGTATTCTTAGATCTCTGATCACCGCTTCTCAAGAGCTTCTTGCTCTGTATTTTTACTTAATGGAACTGTATTCCTCAGTAAAGCTGCTCTGAAGACTGTTTACTTAATAAGTGAGTTGCCTGACTGAGTCAGGCTGAGAGAGAAAAGGAGAGAGAAAACACCAGCCAGCTGAAAAGCCAGGAGAAAACAGCAGAGAAAGATGGTTTTGTAACCCATATCTCCCTTCAGGCTATTAATGCAATATTGTTTATTTCACTTCTGCAAAACTGGATCTCCCTTTTTGAAATGACATTTCTCCTGATTTCGAGGTATTTATAGCATGCAGACATTCTGTTTGATTCATTCTGTATTCCTTATTGACACAATAATGCTGATCCCCTTGGTATTCAATGTGAGAACAACCTGTGGGTTCCTCTTTGAGCATTGGGGAGCTCAGTATCAATAACCTCAACTTTTGATAAGTGATGAGTCTCTCTCCTTCTTGAAAGGTCCAGTGTAAAAATAATCAGATTTTCAAAATTACAGAACTAATTTTATTAGTTTTCCATCTTACTTTGTTTTGCATTTTCATACTTTTTCTGCAAGAAGCAGAAGCTAATATTTTACTAAATAAAAGTTGATTCTTGCATAACAGGACTCCTGGAGCTAGGCGTGTTGGAATAAAAAGAAAAGCAAATTTTGAGCCTTATGAGCAACAGTAGCCTCATATCATTAAATTCATGTCAGCTGAGAGTTTGAAGTAATATTTCAAAGGAACTGAAAGTTTCTAAGAGATCAAGTTCCATTAATGAAAACAATTAGATATTTATGTATCATTTATCTCTAGGAGAAAATTATGGACACAAGCAATTTCCCAGCAGATATGATCTGTGGGGTTTCTAGAGATTTTTAGCTAAGAGTATTATGCTGCTGTAACCATGTAACCACCTCTGAAAACCTGACCTCATGTCATTTTAAAATGGAAGCTTAATGGTTTTTATGATTTATCTTTCAAACCTTGGATTTTCAGCTTGATCATAATTTTATATTTAATTCTGGTCTTTTCCAAAGACTGCAAATAAACCCTCATCGTAAAGAGTCAGTCCCATCAATTAATACCCACTGAGTACACAGCATTTAATTGGGTAAAACAATTTTTTGAGTGAGTTGCATCTGTTTTCCAAGCCTGTTTTCCACTATATACTTTTGGAGGTTTTTTTGGTACCAAGCTAAATAAAGAAACATTAGAAATTTAAATTGTGCTTTCAGCTTGAAAGTCAGTCTCTTAATTTGGGCTGTTTTATTAAATTAGGGATTAAGATAAAAATACAATTAATAACACATGCCCCATATAGCACATATCTAACACTGTATAAAGGGAGTAAAAAAACCCCATGGTATAAGTAGTCAGAGCATTTTAACTATTCAAATGACTAATACTTGTCCTTTTGTTGTAGGGTCATGTGAATTTTCAGTTCTTCACTTTAGGCTTCACTGACATTATATCTGTTTTGTGTGAATTTTTCCATATTCTGTTTTATCCTCAAAAATCTGAGGACAACCATCTTAGACTGTAGATTAATGGTTTAATATATTGCTTTTATTTTACCTGGATTAGTGGCAAAGCCATATTTGCTGAACTGAAGTTTATTAATCAGATCTCAGGGAACATTTTTTTTCTGTCTGTAGGATCTGCATATTTAAATTTCATTTGCTCTCTGAGAAACCTGTCAAAGTCTTTTATTATATCTTTAACATCCTTTCACTCAAATTAAATATATTCCATTATATCTTCAGTGAAGTAGAAATATTCCGAGACTTGCACAAGTTTTAATTGAACATTTTTAACAGTATATCTAATGGCAAAAAAATGGTTTAAGTAACAGATTTTTTCTCTTTTTAGTAGTAAAAATAGCTACTGGAATGATAAACTCTTGATTGTCCAATTGATTTAATTTAAAAGTTTTCTTCTCATGGTGCATGAGTCCTAGACCTCTGAAAATAGTTTCAAACTTATATTCCAAAATTCTAAACATTTGGACAGAGTAGCAGATGATGAAAATTAAAACACTAATGTTTAAATTATTTGTTTAAATTAGGTCTTAAATATGCTACTGCTGCATTTGAAAATGAGCATCTGGAGAATGCTTTTTTTTTTCAAAGATTTTTTAAAAGACTTTTTTATTGCTCATATGTTTCAGTTTTTATAACCTCACAGCTGATCATAAGTATAAGAGATCATAAAAAAAATTATTTTTAAAAAGCTGAAAAGCTCTTCTCTATCTCATCTCTTTTGTGAAGTTCTTTAATTAAAATATTTACCATCAAAGCTACCAAAAATCAATATGAAATTATAAATATTTCATACACTCCACACAGGCTTTCAAAAATGTTATTTTCCTTAATATTCTGGGAATATTCATTAGGTTTGAGATAAATATTAATTTCACATGAAATTCTTAATGTAAGAAAGAGAAAATTATTCAGATAACTGACATATTTCCTATGTAAAGAAAACAACTATCTCAATATATGTATTTGTTTCAGCACTGTGTTTTTCATTTGGTGCCCAGTGACAGGACCAGAGGCAATGGGTACAAAACCATAACACAGGATGCTCCTGTGGATGTTATGGAAATACTTTTTAACTAAGGGAGTGACCAAGCACTGGCAGAGGTTGCCCAGAGAGGTCTTGGAATCTCTGGAGATATTAAAAAATCACCTGGACATGGTCCTGGGCTCTAGGTGGCCCTGCTTGGACAGAGAGATTGGCTCATTTGTCCTCCCAAGGTCCTTTTCAAATGGAGCCACTCTGTGATTCCTTTGGTATAGGATTACATTTTAAAAAGTCATATTTTGTGCCTCTATTCAAATATTGCAAAGCAAAATGATGAGAAGTGTCCATTGATTCTGGATGCAATCGTAGTTGAGAAAATTGAAGAATCACAGAAAAATTTTAAAAATTTTAAATTATCTAGTTCCAAGAAAATTGCCATGGGCAGGGATGCCACCCACTGTCCCAGGTTGCTCCAAGCCTCATCCAGTTTGGCCTTGAGCACTTCCAGGGATGGGGCAGCCACAGCTTCTCTGGGCAGCCTGTGTCAGAGTCTCACCACCCTCACTGTAAAGATTTCTTACTAATTTCTCACTGATATCCAATCTAAACATACTGTCTTTCCATTCAAAGACAAAGTTTTTTGCCTTTTGGAAGCCTTCTCTGTATCTCAGGTGTTAAAGAGGATAAATGAAAATTGCATTAAAGGAAGGTTCTATTCTGGTTTATGCTCTATAAGCAAAGAGTGCCTGACTTTCCCAAGAGTTTTCTTTGCCCTGCTGAGGAACCCACAGATATTCTGAGGCAGATCCAACTCAAACCTAGAAAGACCTGTTTCAGAATTCACAATATACCTAAATTGCACTTTATTATGACAATTTTGTGATTGCTACTGCTTCAACTTTGCTTTGTCCTTCAATTGAACTCCTCAAAATTTTACACTGGGTCCTTTTATTTGACTTCTGCCTTCATACCTTCTTTCATCCCTGCAAGCATCTTCCATGTGTTAATCCTTGCAGTGAGATGAGACGTGCTGCCCCAAGTACAGAGGCACAGGGATGCTGTGGGCTGGAGTCACAGTGATGTCTCCTGAGCTGCCAAAATGATGAGATTTTAGGGACCTCTCTGCTGGTGCATTGAGAGGTGTGTCCAAGGGGCAGCATATTGACAGCATCAATATCTTATCCATCTACCTGAGGCAGGGAGGATAAGAAAAGCCAGGATGTAATGTAAATCTTCAGCCTAGCTGGTCTCTAGACCTTTGTCAGCTGTCTGGCAGGAAGGAATTCATGGCTATTCCATATTTTGTGAGTGGGATTCATCTCACCTAACTTTAGGCGTAGAAGTGTGAGCTGTCAAAGCCTGTTAGTCACTCAGGAACAACAAGGCTGAGTTTTTCTCAAAATAAAAAAATAAATGGCAATTCCAGGAGGCAATTTAGACTAGTGCTTGGATAGCTGACATGAATCACACTCTGGAAATGCCCATTTCTCTCCATTCACAAGAGGAGGCAGCTGAATGACTGCTCCAGAAGTCTCCATGTGAGCAGGGCTTCCCTGACTCCCTTCAAAAACAATGGAGCAAAATAAGCCCCTTTTAGATGCAATTCATCCAAAAATGCACGCAGATGATTCACAGCCTGCATGAGGCTTTTCCTCAATGACTGCTCAGGAGCCTGGGGAGACTCAAAGATTTCTGTGCTGCAATGTTTCATTCACTTAATGAATCCCACCAGGACTCTTGCCATGAATTGGGCCCAGAGTTATTCTTTTTTTTCCCCTTCTTTTTCCAATCACATAGGAAGATTGTGGTTCAGCTGAATATGATATCCAGAGTTTCTGGATCCTAAAGGAGCATCTCAACACATTCTGTGCTGTCTTCACTTTGCTTTACTCTTCCTCACGTCCTGCTGCTGCCAACTGACAGGGTTCATTCCTTCTTACTCTGTGACCTTAGGAATCACCTGCTTTCAGCAGCCAAACCCTTTTCCTCCCTAATCCTGTGATCCTGCACATCCTGACTCTCAGCTCCATTGTTCAACCACTTTATATCTCACTGGTTTAGATTCACTCAGATTTTCTGACCTGTTCCACTTTAACTCTGTTGCTGGTTTAAACAAATTCTTGTCTGTGTTTGTCTCCTGTTTCCTTCTCTCTTCTTGCATCAGTTGCCATTAAATCACCACCTGTATCTCAGAGCTCATAATCTAGAAATACTACATAGATACAGGAGGTTGAGGCTACCCTTGCTTTTATGTGGCATGCACCATCCTAATCAGAATTGTCTTTGTCTTGTACCACGGAACACCCAAATTTTGGCTTCAGTTAGGACAGGATAGTAGAACTACCAGAATAAGTCCCAAAATGTATGATATTAATAAAATTAAATCAATTAATTAATCCTAAATATGTTGAAAATTGGCTTATTTGCTCCAGAAAGAAATTACTGTAGTTAGTTTTGTCTCAGGCATATAATGCGTATGTCTGGAAATGTTTGAATTACAACTGTCACATCTCTTTCCTCTGTTATGCACAGAAGAATAATTTGTAATTCTACATGTTCACTCATAGGTGGCGATAGAAAATTGATATATTATTTACCATGCTTTTGCTTAAAGATGTTCCACAGAGCCTAGGGAAAGCATAATGAACTTTTCCAGACATTTAAAGTGATGGATTTTTCTTGTTTTTTGCACTAGGACATTTGTAGAAGGTCATTTTAAATTCTCTCTGCACATCAAATATACCATATGTACCTCTCCAGACAAATATGTAGGAGGAACTCAGCCTTTGTCACCTTAGCTCTTTCTTTCTTTTTCTTTCTTTCTTTCTTTCTTTCTTTCTTTCTTTCTTTCTTTCTTTCTTTCTTTCTTTCTTTCTTTCTTTCTTTCTTTCTTTCTTTCTTTCTTTCTTTCTTTCTTTCTTTTGTTTTTCCTTTTTTGTGCAATTTTTCTTTCACTCTTTCTTTTTCTTTTCTTTTTATACAATTTTCCCTATTTATCTCTCTTTTCTGCATACTGACCTGCTTCTTTCCCTTTCTCCCTCTCTCTCTCTCACTATGAATTCTTCCTTACTTTTCTTCTCCCAACTTCATTCCCTCCCTCTTTTCCCTTTTAGAAAAAGAATCAGCATTTGTTTTAACTGTGTTGTCCCTCTTGAATTCCAAACGAAATAGATCCAAGGGAGCACTCTGGATCTATGTCCTCTGTGGGTGCTCACAGATGCTGGTACCTTTTCCTTTCCCTCATGCATCCAAAAATGTAAATGGTAGTTCCCAGTGACAATACCAATATGTTCAATTTCCTATTCACAGCTGTCAGAATGATGCAATAAAAAAAACACCCTGAACTTTATGGTAAATGCCTCAGGGTAAATGTAGCTCACATATGCCATTACAGCATCTCTTTGTTTTGTTCCTTGGAATATAAATGCCTTCATCTTGAAATACCTTCACATTATTTTCAGCTCAGAAAAGAAAAGGTAAAAAATATCCTTTAAAACAAAATACCTTAAATCTGCATGTTCTACCTAACAGGTGACCACACTGAAAGGTATTCACAGTGCTAAATTAGAATATTTCACCCAGGTTGGAAAGCACACCATAAAATAGGTCAGAATCCTATTTAGTGACTGAACTTGCCCTCTGGGATAGTCATGTGGCCCACTGGCAAAAAATCTGTCTATCACATTAATGAAATTAAAATTATTTGGAGATACAGATAGATAGGTAGATAGATAGATGATAGATAGATAGATAGATAGATAGATAGATAGATAGATAGATAGATATCTTCATCATTTCAGAATACTAGTTAGATTATTAGGTGGACTCAGATCTCTTGACACTTAACTAAGGCATAAAAGTTAGGGAAAGAATTGCAAAAATCTCCTTTTTACAGATGATGGATGGATTTTAAGAGAGCAAGTCAGACCTGAGCTGGGCTAATTCAAGTTTCCAGCTGATCCAGCAATTACATATGTTCAAACAAAGCAAAAATACATCAAGATTTACATTTCACAAAGATAAACTTGTAATAGGCAAAGCATGTTTCAGCCATTCCCACTGTTCTACTTCCTACATTAATTTTAAGAATCAATCTTCCTGTTGCTAAACCAGAACAAATCTGACAGACAAGTTACTTTGGAATCACGTTTCCCACTGTGAACAACACTGGAAGTTTTATAATGAGGAGGCCCTAATAGACTCAATCAAAACCTTGAAGCAACTTTTCTTCCTGACTTGGCACTGAAGTCTGAGTTATCTTACTAATTTTTTCCTCAAATGTCCACTAAAACCATTTTTTGGAAGGTTTTGTTTCTTTTCTTCCTGTAAAAAATATTGTGTGATTCAATTTTCAGAGCATGAATGAGATGATAAGAAAATATTCCTAGGGTGGACTTTGCTCTCCTGGGTCTCCTGGAAACAATCCCAGGCTCCAGTAAGGGAGTTCTCTCAGCCCTTGGTGGCTACCTCTTGCCCATTCCAGCTGTTCTTTGCTCCTCAGCCAGTTCTCAGACCAATTTTAGGGCAGCTTAGTAATTTTGTGACTGTTTTGATATGATCTGCAATCATTTTTTTTACAAGAGCTCCTGGGAAGACTATTTACACGTATCTTGGTGCAGAGTATCAACTCCAAGACAAAACAAAACTCTGCTGGAGAAGCAGACAATACACAAATGGCTCCCTACAAAAAAAAAAAAAATGTGCATAAACTCTGCTCTCACTGGAGCTCATCAACACAGTCCAGCTGCTTCTTGTTTACAGTGAGGGCAACGTTTTCCCTTCCTGGAATAAATATGGCCAGTCTTTTGTAACAAACATGAGAGCTCCCAAGAGCTCTTTCAACAAATATTGAGAAAGTTATGGCATGATGAGAAGTAAAGCCAGAATGAAGAAATGAGTCTGAGGTGGGATTTCAGCTCCACTCTTAAGTCCAAGGCTGATATTTTGATTTTTGGTTTTAATGCATCTCTAGGAAAAGCTGTGCTGTTCTGGTGATTGAGCTTAGACCATAATTAGCAATATTTTTTTTTGCTCAGCTATCATATTCATCTTTCAAACTTACGAATGTACAGATAATGAAAGTCTTAAGTGAACTCATTATTCACATATTAATATTAATGTATTTCTTCAGCAAACAACTTTTATCAGTGTTTTGTCAAAATAAGGAATGGTGAATATTAATACAATATAAATGATCTATAATTTTGGCCATGCTACTTTCCAGATATGAGTAGAAGGAAAAAATGTCTAAAAAGAGGAGAACAAAGACTGAAGTGGGTTCAGTATAGAAATTATGAAATTTTAAGCACCATTTTCTAATTCCTCCCCCACTTCCAATCCTTTGTTCTTTCTCTTTTGAATTTCTTCAATTCCCTAGTTTAGACTTAGGAAACATTGGAATAAAAAAAGTTCACTTTTCTCAGAAGTTTTATAATTTTTTCCTAAATTCTTAGGAAAAGCAACATTTTTTAGCAATAAGTAAAAATAAACTGTCCTCAAAAAATGTATATTCTTGACTAAAAAATATCCCTTGGTAGAGAAATTTTGGCTTCCTTTCACACACATGGGCTTCAGATTACTGGAATATATGATTAAAACAAATATGTAACAGATATGGAGGTTTAAAATTTAAATTTTCATTCATATATTGCCTAGCATTAAGGAAGTAATCTGGGGACTTTTCAACTTTTTTATTTATAGTTCTGAAGAAATAGTTTGTTTTTGTTAAAATTACACATTTTCTTCAGAATCTCCTTCACTGCAGAATTTTTCATTTTTAAGATATAGAGATATAGTTTTAAAGGAACAGCATAAATGTCACCTTTCAAGGTCTGCAGAAATTTCAATGGAGGTGGAAGAATCCTATTTGTAACCATCTTTTTTTTTTTTTTTTTTGTTATACCATCTTCTCTCAGAGATCTTCAGTCCTTGTTCTGAGATAAAGGAGATGAGACTGTTCCTCTGCAGCTGTAATCACAAAGGTCCAGATCACAATATTGTCATACATCAAGATTTCATCCTCAGGACCATAATATTTTTCTGTTTTGTTTGGGTTTTGCTTGTTTATGGTTTTTTGGTTTTTTTTAATAAGCTTCTGATCCTCTGTTTTCACTTCAAGAAAACTAAGTTTCTTGGCCCTTTGTATTGCAAATTTGTCTTGGAAAATATGAGTTATTGGAGTCTCAATATGTTAAAAATGAGATAAAATGTCCTACACAAGTTATGTTTAAGTTATTTTTAATCTTTAGGCAATCTTTCAGTGATCCTGAGCTTCTGACCTTCCTTTAGTTGTGAACAGGTGCTCAAGGAGGTTACATTATTAATATCAATAAGTCCAACATTTTTCTTCAATAAAACCCCTTTAATAGAATTTTGATAATGTGAATAACCTTCTGTTAAGATAAGAGGAGAAAAATAAAGAACTAGCCCAAAGATCTGTTTATCTCATGTTCAATTAGAAAATGTCTTTTCAAGGAAGGGTTTTCTTACCTCAGCTATAAAATAGGCCCAGATTTACCACTAGGAAATCCTTTGGGGATTTTCTTTACTTCTTTTTCACCCTGCAAATTGCTTTCAGAATTTTTGCTTGGCTTTGGAAAGATGTATGTCCAAAAATCTATAAGTTTTAAGATGCAGACTGTCAGAGAAATTTAAAAAAAGGAAAGAAAAAAGGAAAAAAGGAAAGAAAAAAGGTTGATCAGTGAAATAACTCATGGAAATGTTTGAATTTTAGGTTAGCTTCCTGGTTGTGTGGGAAACTAGATAACTAAATGACAATACAATTAAATGATTCTTGAGTTTCGAAAGAATCAGCTCTTAATTAGATGTCAATGTTTTGATGTTTTTTGTGAATTTGAACCCACAGCAGCCAATTCTTCTTTTTAAAATCCCTGCCAGTATTCACTGCGTATTGGAATCTGATGGAAGCCAATGGAAAAGCCATAAGAGGGCTTTTTAAGCTAAACATGGGTATCTTTACCCTGCTTCAAGAGTGCTGGGCTTGTCAAGAATCTTGATTGTGTCCTACTCACACAATGTAAAGTGACCATTAGCCATCTAAAAAGAAATCTCAAGCTGTGCCTGCTCCTGGAGACAGAGATCCCCTGCTTTTGCTTTAGGAATTGGTCAATGATTGAATTTATCATGAAGCATTAGAGGAAGGGCTCCTGTAATAAAAGGCAGAAATTAAGCAACAATCTCAAGGTCTGCATTTTGTTTTTCCCTTGGTAACACATTTATTGAAACACAAAACTCTGCAGGGTGGAGAGTGCACTTTTGCAAATGTGCTGGCCTTTCCAAATTGAGTAAAAGTGTGCAAGTTTTAGAGGTGATAAAGCACCTGCAATAACCACTAGGACCAAAGGAACCTGTGGGTGTTCAGCATTTGTTTTAAAACTTCACTTCCATTTAAGTTTCAATGGTGTAGAGCTATTTGAGGCACAAGAAGGAGACTTTTAAATACACCTTTACTATATGCAGGAACAGAACACCACCACAGAAGCTGGTGTCATCTGTGTTTCTAAATCTCTGGCTAGATTGCACTTAAACTTAAAAAAATCTCCATTAAAACCAATTCCCCAAATCACCTGTAAGCTTTACTTATAGTTAATCAAAGAAAAGTGATTATGAGATGCAGAAAATGCAGAGAATGAGGGGGCTGCTAAAAAGGTTATGGCAAAAATACAGAAAAAGAGAAGATTTTGTATCTTCAGAAAGAAATCAGTACAACATTTTGCTAAAGGGACAGAGAGACAAAGGGAGCTGAAAGTGTGACCAGCATGAGGAAAAGAGAAACTGGAGACCTTCATAAAAGGTGCCACAATTAGAGATCAGCAAATGTAAATTATAACTTTATTTCTGGGTTGCAGCAGAGATTTCACCTGATGGTGTTCAGTGCAGTTCCCAGTCCTGTGTATGTCTGATTAAAAGACGCTAATTTAAATACATCATAGTTGATTTACACCAGATATATAGGGTCAATCACAGCTGCTAAAACCATTTTTTACAATTTAGCCTACAGCAAAATGTTAGAATTCATGCCCCCAGCATTCCTGCAGTCAGGGATATTTTGGGTTGCTATCATGTCAACATGATGAAAGTGTTACAGATTTGTATTTAATACTACAAAGTAGCTCTAAAAAGACAATTATTTAGCAGGAGGGGGTGCATTTATATTGGCAGTACAGTGACAAAATGGTTAAGAAACAAGACATGCAATGCAAAGAGCAAACATTACATTTTCTTAAAGAACACAAGATTTTAAAACAAGTTCCAAGTTCTGGAGCCCAGTCAAGCTGCATTAGAGTCAATAAACCCTTCTTTCCTAACAAAGGGAAATGTAAAAAGCAGAAATTGTGACAATAGTTTTTAAAATGAAGGTTTTTAGCTGGAGCTAGAAAAGCTCAAAAGTAGCTGAAAAGCTGCTCTGAGGAATGGAGTTGGATAGGGAATGGTTTCTTTATGGACCCCTCTTGGGCTTCTTCTGAGTAGGGTTTATATCTCCTACAAGGACTGTGTCAAGTTTGTCCAAGCTATGTGCAGTTATCTAGGTCAGCATCCAGTTGCCTAAGCACAGTCTTGCATAATTTTAGATTCCCAGAAGTATCTTGGTTGGCCTCTAGCTTCTGCTTCACAGTGATGTCACTTCCCATAAATCCCATTTAATATTTTCCAGTCCAATAGGAATGCCTTAGGCATAATGCCCCAGATATTTAAGTTTCAGAAAGCTTAAGCAGTTGCATTCTACTCTTCATGGACAGTTTTCTGGATACAATGATTGTCAGCTGTACCTACCAGGAGATTAAATACTCAGTTTACATAAGGATACTTAAATATATATTATTTAACCTTAAATGGGATCCCCCTTTAAGAATCACTTGTGGATCATTAGAATTCTATATGTTAACCTTGAGCATGCTGGCTACCAGGGAAAAGTCACTTTCATTCTCATTTCCAGCAAAGTTCTTTTTAGAGACATCTTTTTCTGAGTGGAGAATGCAGAAGGTGAAGTATAATGACTAAAACAGGTTTAAACAGACCATACAGTTAAATTTTTAGCAACAGAACTGGGTGTATATTGCAGACCAAGAGAAACTGGTAGATGAAGTGTCACTGAAGCTCATTCCTGGAGATGGGAAACCAATCTTTGGTGGCAAATTTTTTATCAGGACTGCACATTTTCCACTTAGTGCAAAACTTCTTGTTAATAATATATAAATAAACTAAAACATACTTGAAGGAGAAAATGTGCACTTGCTGTGGCATGTCAAATAGTGGGATTTTGCTCATCACCCAGTTTTAATGGGAAACCCCTTTACCTTTTTCAATTTCCACTACATTGAGATTGTTAGAAATGTTCAATTAAAGGAGTGGATTTGATTTCTCCTGAGCCAGTACCACTGACATCCAGTGCATATAAAACATCCAATGCATCATTCTCAGGTGGATGTTTCCCCTGTCCTTTCTATATACTCAGGAAAAAATGAAGAAAATATTTTTGAATCCATTGGTAGAGCTATCCAGTCATTCATCACTGTCAAATGTCCCATTGCAATTCAAGCTGATGGAGAAACCAGCCAAAGTCCACCCTAAAATTGTAAATCAAAGCCATTGTCTTGAGGCCAGGTCAGGTCACAGCACTGGAAGCATTGACCAGCTCAGGTACCTGTGTCCTCCTTCTTAGAGAACTAAGGGCAAACCACTGTACTCATTCAGAGATTTTAAACTTGAGACAATATCACATGAAAGATCAGGGCCAACAACTTTACATTGATTTTTTTTGGCCTAAAGAGTATTGTTATAGGCAATCTAAAATTAGATCCTAGTCACTCAAAGAACAGGACATCTTTCTTTAAAAGAACCTTTTAAAAATCAGATATTTAACATTTAGTAGCAGGAGCAAAACTGGAAAAATGAAACATTCCTCTGCATATTCTTTCTTTTCTCTATAGGAGATAAGAAGACAAAAGCACCCTGATCCTAAACAAAAGAAAATCAGATGTAGACTTGGATGGAATGGAATATATTCTATTTGGATTGCATTGAAATAGGTAAGAGAGTTTGAATATGAAGGAAAGATGTGGTCTTGGAACAAATTAAGAAAGAGGACATTATTGGAAGAAAGATGTAAGTCTTTCAAAGGGAGTTTTGTAATATTTGGAAGAATAAAAGAACCATTCAATACTTAACTAAAATGGATTGAGATTTCAGTCCTTTTGGGGCTTGTCTATCTCTAGCCTTAGTTACTGTGAAATTCCTTGACAACAGTAATAAAGCATTTACACTGTGAGTCTTGACTTTTGCCCACCTGAAAGATTCTTCTTCTATTGACTTAGAAAGCTTTGGGGGCAAAAATTGTATGAAGCAATGAGGCCATTCAATATTAGACAAAGGGATAAAGCATACAATACTGGAGACATATTTTCCCTTTCCCTATGAAATGTTTCATGTGAAAACTGCTTCTTTCAACACGGCAGACCTTGTGGGAAATGACCTGTACACTGGATAAGTTGACAGGCACAGTAGGGGATTTCATTACACCTCAGAATTTGACTGGCACAACCAGCTCTCTCTGGCTCTCTGTAACCCCTGGCAAGTGCTTGGAAATTGAATCTGTAAATGTTAATCAATATTTCAGGCCTATTAAATAAAAAAAAGGCATTGTGGAAATCAAAGCGCTAACGGCTAGCATGATGACCTACACTGACTTCCAGGCCATCAAAGACCTTGTAGGGAGCAAAAGAGCAAATATTTTAATAAAACAATTACCTCTACAATTTCAAACCTGTAGAAGAATGTGACATCTCCAACCCTGTAGCACTAACTTGATTTTCATTTCAAACAGATCAGTGAGCAGGAGCAACTCAATACAGATATTTAATGAGTCTTTAAGGTGGTATCCTAAATCTTGGGAAAGTAAAAGCCCACCATGTGTTTAAAACATCTGCAAGCATATCCATATCTTCTCAAAGATGAAACTGTACCCAAAGCCTAAAGGAGTTTCACCATGGATTTCAGTGGATGGAGGCCCTGAGTGAAATTCATGGGTGGGGCTGATTTAACACAGCTGCAGACAGACACACCATGGGCAACTGGGGTGGTGCTGGTCACCTGAGGCTCCCTTGGGAGAGAAATGAGAACTTCTGTAGTGCAATTTATTTCATGCTAAAGCCAATGTCTAAAATAGGTCAAATGAATTGTACCTTAAAGCCCTCTGGTCTCTGAAGTGATTATGAAGAGAGCCACAGGTAGCCAAAGCAACTGAGCAGTAGGATCCAAAGTCAGAGGAGATGAATCACCACATTCCTTTGCATCTTGTGGTACATGGACAAAACCAGACTGCAAAAGGCAAGTGAAATTGTGCTACCCTCAGGCAAGGGTGTAAAAGGGTAACAAGGAAAAAAAGAAAAGTTAAATAATTTCAGGATTTTAAAGTACTTCCCTGTGATGAACTTTGAAATGGGTCAATAGGAGTATATGTATGTGTCAGAAAAACCTACTGAGTGAAAAATTAATTCTAATTTCTTCTTCCCTCCACAAAATAAAACACAAAAATTAATTCAGGCACAAAGTGGTAACTTGCTGCAGAATGAAGTAGCACGTCTTGTTTTCTCAGAGTCCTGGTAGATGTGGTAGCTGAACGCTGATATGGGCAAGACTAAATAATGCTTGTCAACTCTGTAATCATATCTTGCCTCTCGGATGAGAAGCAGCCTCCAGTTTCTTTCCTTTGCCTTCAAGGATTTCAGGAGAACCAGGTGCTATGACCAATGAGAAAGGCCAGATGGAACTAATTGCAAGTTTGCCAGTTGAACAAAGTGTCTCCTGCAAAAGTGAATTCCCACTTCTTGGCAAGGCAATCACCATGCAGTGTTTAAAAACAAGTAGGGATTTTTTCACTTTTTTTCAGATTTAGCTTGAAATTTTAAAAAAGCCACTGGCAAATTTAAGATGATGGTGCATCCATCTCATTCTGACCAGTG
The DNA here is from genome assembly GCF_050655825.1 of Lonchura striata. Classification (NCBI taxonomy): domain Eukaryota; kingdom Metazoa; phylum Chordata; class Aves; order Passeriformes; family Estrildidae; genus Lonchura; species Lonchura striata. The sequence continues at coordinate 71,380,651 of NC_140741.1, forward strand.
AAGATAGGATAACTTTAACAGTCCTTTACTACTGTTGTATTGAAAGGAAATATGAAGTAAAAAAACCCAAACAAACAAACAATAAAGAAACAAAAAGAAAATAAGACTGCTAGTCATTTATTAAGATGCCATGAGAAAAGTAAAAAATCTGGTGATGGATGGATGAACAATTGGTGTAATTGCTGGATACCTGTGCTATTCTGTGTCTGTAAACAATCCCTTTGTAAACGGAGTAAGGATTTTATTGGTTCAATACATACAGCTAAAATCCTCATAGACAGGTCCTACTTTTCAAAAAACAAATTTAAAAATTGAATTTGATGGTAGGGTGTATTCTGTTCATGGGAGTGGTTATTTTTAGGAATGACTTTTGTGGATGCTTTTGGAAGGTGAAGAAGAAATATCAGGACTTCCTCAGAAGAGTCACAAAAATTGTATAGCTGTGGAAAACTTAGAATAAGCAGAACCCTGCAGGGTGGCTAGTGCTCACAGGAGACCTTTTGAGCTCCTGCCCAAAAGCCTACAGAGACCCAAAGGCACAAGAGGAGGCAGAGGACCATTCCTCCCTATCAGAGCCTCAGCCTCTGACACTTCTGGTGAAGCTTCAACCATAATATATTTTTTTTCATTTCATTTTCATGTTCTCTCTCCCTTGTTCAGTAAAGCACCTGTTATTTAGAGCGCTCATCAGCCTGCTCCCAATCTAATGAGACTGCAGAAAGTTTGCCTGCAAACTCCCACTCCTTCTGTCAACTCGATTGTCTGGGGATGCCTTGTGAAGCTATTCATGCTCTATCACCACCTCCTGCTTCCTCACCCTCTTTCCCCTCTCCTTAGCTGAGGCATGTGCTTGCCTGTCATCTCTCCTCATGTCATTCCTGCTGGGTTGTGTAAGATACAAAAGCTACAAAAGTACATTTAATTTACTAGTGTTGTAACATGGGCCTTCTTCCACAGTGCTTCAACTATCCCCACTGTAATTTGAGGATCTGTCAAATTTTCACAATGACAGAGCAAGTTCTCCCTGCGGTGCTCTGGTTTTCCTTTCTCTTCAGGTCTGCCTGAAAAATAGGAAGTCTGGAAAAGGTAGCTGTATACCCCAATAAACAAGGAGGGATTTTGAGACTTTACAATCAGGATATATCATGCAGCTTAGAGAATTAAGAGAATATTCCTTCAAGAGGACTGAGCCACTGATGGTGCCATACATGAAACTGCTTCATGGGGATCAACATAAAATGTTCTCTCAGGAAAGCTGTTGCTAAAAGTGCCATGAGAATGGTTACTGAAAAATTAACTCTGTGCAAAGTGACTGATGCATTGACAAGCATGTAGCAAGCCATAGAATGACAGGATGGTTTGGGTTGGAAGGAGCCTTAAAGATCATCTTGTTCCAGCCTCCTCCCATTGGCAGGGAAACCTTCCCTAGACCAGGTTGCTCAGAGCTCTCTCCAAGACAAACTTGAACATTTCCAGGAATGGGACATCCACAATGTCTCAGGGCAACAAGTTCAGTGTCATGGATCTTGGGGATCAGGCTTAGAGCCAAGGGATGATGTCTGAACTACAGAGACACATCCTGTGAGGGGAGTCCAGCACTGACATGTTGGCTATGGTGAAGATCTTAGTGACCTCCCTCAAATCCAGAAGCCCACAAACACTCTCACTGGTACATTCTTCCTCATGGAATTTCAAATGATCCATGTGAATGCAAGAGCCAGCAGCAAAGTTTTCATGCATCTGAGATGAACATTTTTACTGAAAACTTAGTAAACGACTGGTAATGTTGGCATCAAAGTGGTAAAGCTGAAAGAACCCACTATTTAAGCCATAATAATGATAATTAACTCATGTTATTAAGCCATCAAATGCTGTTGCAGCCCAACAAAGCCATTCTTTCAGCATGCTGCACACAACAGCACTATTCCTCTATAAACCATTCCTGTCTCTGATCACTCAGCTCTGCCTGCCTGCCTAGAATCCTGTTCCTGCTTTCTTCCACCTATCTCTTTTTGCACCTAGGCCTTCTTGTTTTTCCCAAACTTATCTTCAACCTGGTGCCTGATCTAAATTAAGACACTGTCATCCAAATCTGTCTTTCTTCTCTCTCCTCTTGCAATCTATTGCAAAACTGAGAATGTGTAAAGTTGGTACTTTATTTCTCTTAAACTGTAAGTTCACAAATCTATAATTTCAGTTACTCAGGGAGGTTTGACATGGTCTGAGTACTCCTATAGGAGCAGAATTGTCTGGGTATGTGAGGGTGACATACCTAACCTAAGACTCATGAGTTGAAGAGCAGAATGGATGGAGAGGTGCTCTTTACTCAATGTAGGTTTTACTTTTCTTGTATCATTTGTCTTCAAGCATACAGAAAGATAAGCAGAGTTGTAAAATGGATGAAGTGGTAAATAGTGCAGAAATGCTGCCAAATTCCATGGGATATACTGGGCCTGGCAGTCTCCATCCCTCCTGAGTTTCATTTGTGCCCAAGGAGAACATCCTCCTCTTTTCATGACTCAGAATTGTTGAAAGAAGAACTCTGTGATACAGATACCACACTTGTTGGTGTCAGGGATGGCTGTGGGACACAAATTTTAAGATTAAAATGTGCATGCAGCATTTAACTGGAGGTCTGTTTATACAAGCATTTGGTTTTAAATTCTGATTCCTTCATACCAATAAGGAATAATACCTCCAGAGTGAGAATATCAGCCAAGTGACACTGAGATGAGTTAAGGTGGAAGAGCAGGTCTGTGTGAAGTTATGCGGGTTATGCCTGAAAAAAATCTAATTTTTTTTTTTGTAATTGTAGAATGTTTACACAATGCAATGTTTATGGAGAAGGTCTGATGCTGTGTCCATTTCTGATTTTTCCATAAATCTGTCGTGTTTGATCTTTGGATGGATCTTGGTACAAAGTCAGTGTTACCTGTCCAACAGAGTGACTGCATAAAAGTTTTCCTCTACATTTAGAATTTATAAAACTTTCTGCTGTTTTCAGGATGGTCTATAAAAATGAAGGTTGGAAGGAAGAGAGGCAAATCAGGCAGCACTGTTCATGTTTCAGCAAGGAATATGGAGAGATGGTAAAAGGAACTCTCTGAATTGGTTTTGTATGACACATTCCAAAAATATTTTCAAGGATTTAGCAGTCATATTTGTCCTCTATTGGACTCTACATTGGCATATATGGCTCTAAAGGATAGTTATTATTGTATTTAGTATCATTTGGGTTTGTTGATCAACTATTCTTTCCTTGGCTTCTCCTCATAGGTCTCACACAGACCCCCACCAAAAACAAACAAACAAATAATCTGCCTAGACATTTTAGCAGTTTGAATCCTATAATTTCCAGATCAACTAAATCACAGGTTAGTGACCAAAATTTTAGCAATGAACCAAAATTTTAAAAATTAATCATCTAAGTGATACTTGGAGTACCTCCTTTTCCAAGACTCTCCAAAAATTGCTCCAAGGTCTGTTCTTGGCTGCCCCCAGGCCTTTCTTTCTTATTTGGCTTGATCAAAAAACTTTTCAAAAACTGGTTATTTGGGACATGTCCTTATCCTATTGAAACCCACTGAGAGGCAACAAGATTTTAAGTATCAAGTCAGTAATTGTAAAATATTTCCCTAATTGTAATTTAATATGAATATAAAGGAGAGTATATAACCATAAAACATGACCCTATTGCTATAAAAGATTAATTTAAAAATAATATCGGAAATATGAGACTCAGAATAGTTACATGTAATCCACTCTAAAATGCTGACTATTGGGACATGAAGTAGGACTTTATGGATTTAGAGCAGGTCATTAAGAATTTATTTCATCATTAAAACCATAAGATTCCTTTCCTTAGGAAAACAGATTTTAAAATTATTTTTTGCTTCAGAAGGCTGTTGAGTGAAACTCATATAATGACACCTACTGTCAAACCTATCATGTATCAATTATATTAACACCTTCTTTTGAAGTTTCAAACATGTAAAATGCAATTTGCTATAAAAGATTTCAACACCTACTGAAAAGAATTCAAGATAGAGAAATGCTGCATTTCAACATGAGCTTTGGAGAGTTCAGGCAGTTTCTCTGCTCCTGCTTAGAAAACTTGTGTTCTGGGGAAATTGGAAGTGTTCTTCAAGGTTAACAACAGAAAAGTGAAGGAAAATGTCTTTGTTTATTAAGGAAGTTTGGAAATGTTCAAATGTAACATGGATGATGATGATCTGAGAGATCAGCAAAGCAGGTCATTTAGCACAAAACCAGCCTCAACTAAAATTTAGTAAAAGACTTCCTGTTTATATGTGGTTCTAATTCAATTCCACTGTATGAATGATGATCCTTTTTCTCGCCCTAAACACCAAAAAAATTCTGTCAAAATGAATGGAAATATGTCTTTGCAAAACTTGCACATGCTGGGGGAAACAGAACTGAGGGTTTTTGCATGGTTTTTGGAAGTAAAACATTTTTTAATAGTTTTCCCCTCTGTCTGGAGCTAATATGTGAGGTAAACAGAAAAAATTCCCAATTTCAACTATGATATTGCTATATCATCAAGCATCTTGAAATGGGATGTCTGGTTGCCCCATCCTTGGAAATGCTCAAGACCAGGTTGAATGAGTCTTGGAGTGACCTGATCTGGTGGAAGGTGTCCCTGTCCATGGCAGGGGTTTGGAGCTAGATGGTCTTTAAGATTCTTTCCAATCCAGACCCTATGATGTTATGTAGTTATATGGCTATAGCTTGTTCATATATCTGGAAAAAGTGTTTTAGTTTCATAACAATATATCTGATAGCAAACACATTCATAGCAGTGTCATCATAAACATGACAAATTTTCTGATTTCCGTCTTTTAATAGTTAGGGCCTTATCTGAAATCAGCTTCTGAGCACAAAATCAATAGAGGTAATAGGTAAAAATTCTTACTTGGATAGTTCAAATGATACTTATCAAGATTTCGTTTCTTTATCTCCATTGTATTTCAAAGGCTTAAATTATCCCACATGAATATGTTTCTCCATCTGCAGCTGCCAGTCATTTTCTCTTAGGCAAGAATTTTGTGTGCTTCCATTTCTAGATGGTTGACAGAGATGTCTGGTTTTCAAGGAGCTGGAAATGCTTAGTATTATAAGGGCTTCTTTCAGATTAATTCCAAGTGGGACACCTAAAAACTCACAAAGGTATTCAAATCCCAGAACAATTTTGGAAATCTTAGCAATGTGCTTTCAACAACAAATGGCATGAATCTTGTTTTAGAGAGCCTTCTTCCAATTGCTTCTACCTGGAAGTCATGATTCTAAAGTGAAAACTCTTTGAAAGCTATTATTCACCTCTCCAGGTACAAATGAGCTATTTATTTATGACTGAAGAAGTGTTTTCCTGTTCTGCTATCTTTTTTTTTTCTTTTTTTTATAGTTAAGTTATAAATAACTATTGTAACAAGCCTTAGGCTTCTGAGCTCCAGATAAGGCTGAATGCACTTTATGAGAAGCAGAACATCTTTGGACAAAATGCCTAGAATGAGAACAACAAAGACAAGTGGATTATGTAATGTGAACACAAACAAGCCTCTTCCCCCCTTCAAATTGCTGTCCATTGAATTCTGCACCACACACAAAGCACAGTGTGCATTCAAATGAAGCTCTAACGTGCCATTGTCACTACCTTGTGCTGCATTATTTACCGTGGAAGATTTCTGTGGGGAGAATTTCACAGCTGAGCAAGATCTTGATCTATTGTGAATAAATGTAAAATATTTTTTGTTTCCAAAGACCAAGGACAATAAAATCAAGAGACAAACATTCTCCTGTCTAATTATGCTTGTGTTTTCCCCACATGCAGCCTTTTCCACAGTTCTTCAAATGAGGAGATCAAGATTAAGACTGCTGAACTGATAAAGTTTGCTCTTATGTAAAGCCATGATTTTACACTTCTAAAAAAGCATCTAGTTCTTTATAAATATTAGATACACTTGAGCTCTCAACATAATCCTGTGGTCTGGGGACTTGAAGTAATTCATAGTGAAAAACAAATCAATCCCCTCCACCTTTAAAATATGTCTTTTATTATAAATGAGTTTCCACGGATTGTAAGTTTCTCTAAATAAAAAAAATTCTAACCATATTTCTGTATATTTGCCTCCAAATTTATCAAATAAGTGTGCATTTAGGACTTCAGTAAATGATAGATCATCTGGGAAGTTGCATAAGTATTGTGGCTGGTAGAAAGAAGCATGAAAGAGTATTTGTTACTTTGAAATCAGCAGAAAAGGATAAATTACTTTGCCTTTGTTTTCACTGAGCCTTGACACAAAGAGTTTTAGATAATTGATGAACTAACCTGTTGCAAGAGCTTTTGCCACCCTCAGATGACCATATAGATTAGGGAATGCAATAGATACAGTTATTATTGTGAATAGATGACAAACAGGAAGGCCAGGAATTAATGTAATTTCTCATAGAGACTTTCTCTGTTATGATCCCTCCTGGCTTTGTTGCCTCTCCTAATCTGCATAGCAGTGGTATTTTTGTTGGAACACACCTTTTTCCCTACACTACTGTGACTGATTTTTCTCATCCAGAATAATTTCAATAGAAAATGCATAGTGTATTTAGAGGCATGCATTTCTGGGAAGGAGATATGGTGAGTTTGGGTTACAATTTGGGTTATTGAATTTCTATTTAATATCATTATAGAGGGCTTAATCCTTTCCTGTAGACCTGTGCCATTTAGTCTGTATGGAAAACTAGTAATTTACAAAGATTAAGACTTTGGAGAATGTGAATACCTTTAACTACAGTCGTAATGGACCTTGAATGGAGACCTTTATAAACAGTTGTAATGGCCCTGGTGAACCCCCAAAGTGTCTGCAATGTTTGGCTGACTCATTCAGAGCTCAGGAGGATGGTCAGGACAGGAGACATTTAGGAGCCTGGTCAGAGTTGAGAGAAGTATATTATAAACTCCAGCTACCAGTAGGATGCTCTGGGTCATGATCCAGGCACAATTACAACTTCTAGGAGGGAAAGTAAGATCTGTCAGGTATGTACCTTTAGCTTAAAAGTTCAATAACTTGATTATTACCTTTCCATGCTTTGGGGCTGGCTCTGCACTGGGTGCTGAGCCCTGTGTTGCCTTTTTGCTGAAACTGAGCTGGCTAAATGACAAAAATCTCTTTAACCTAAAATCACAAGACAATAACTTATATTGGTATGATAATATTATGATAAATGCACTTTTGAAAAGGTTGTAGGCTCAGGTGATTTAATGCCTGGCTTTTCTTTTCCCCATCTAGGATGGTTTGTAGGGCATCCACGATTGTGTTTTCTAGGCTTTTTCACCAGGGAAATAAAAGACAGAATTCTGACAGCACATATTCAAAGCACTGTGCAGACATTAATTAACAAGCAAGAGAAAGTGGTGAAAAGTTTCAGTGCTTCTGTCTTGCCTTGAAAACCTGAGCAGAATGGCCCAAGCTTCTATGGAATAGCCAACTATAAATGCCAACTGGGAACAGCATGACAGTGCTCAGACTCCAAGTCTGCAGTCAAACTGTCAGTGGCATCTAATTAGCAGAGTTCTAGATCAAGAATAAAATGTGTTTGACTCTTTATAAATATGATGTGTAAAAATGTTACATAATGACATGCTGCTGCTCTACATCCCCCTTAATGTTTTGACAAGGGGCGTCAAGTAGTGAAAAACTGCAAAGTGCCAAAGTATTTCAGCTACTGCATGTTAGTGGCTGAATTCTCCATTTCAATTTCTTATGTGCCAGAGTCCAGAAATGGGCCAGGCTCTGGGGATAAGTGAAGGTTGTTCAGTTTAATGAGCTGTTAGATTTTTTATTTTTTTAACAGAATTTGGAATATGTATAACATGTTAGAGTAGACTTCAACTGACAGAGGCAGTATCTGCGGAGGACCCAAGCCCAGAGCTACTTCTGCAGAATGCATTCTTTATTCCTAGGCACACTGTTTAAACCAAAATTCCTACTGTTGGCTGTTAAATGTGTTTTTCATGCTTTGCGGATGCTTGGCATATGATCTGCAGGTCCTCTGCTTTGAGGAAATCAAGCCTCACAAGCAAAATTGATTATCAGAATCATTCCTTCAAGAAAACAATAAAGTTATGGAAACTGATGCACTTTATAAGTGGCCTTTTTCCTTATTTCTGGGAGAAATTAAGCTTTGAATAACTCACTGGCAAACGGGAGTTTCAATACACCCCAATCTACAGTGAATTTTTGGCATTGTAAGAGTTAGAATCATAGTTCTGTTCTGCTCCTTTAGTAGCTAAAACAGAGGCACTCGGTTAAAATCTGTGCTGTTCTTCAAAGATGTTTCTTCTTTTAACTAACAATAGATCAAATATGAAATTAATAAACTGTTGTCTTAGGTACTAAAGTTATGCAACTAAAATAAGTGAGGTAAAACCAGGTCAACCATTGCTTCACCTTCTCCTTCTCTAAATACTGTAATCTCTTTGTCTAAAAGAAATGCTATGCACAAAACTCAATAATCATTGTGAAACCCATGGTTGCTACAAAGGAGATGCACTATGGAAATGCTGGGAAGAAATCAATCATACTGTCTTCAGAATAAAATCTGAATATTGTACACTGAATAAAGCTTGAGAAAATTGAATGAAATAAAAAACCCAAAGCATTGTCTTGCTATACATCAGTAACTGATTTTCTAGTGTATTCCTTAAACAAACCTGGGACCTTGTAGAAAAACAGTCATATAGTTAAAATAAAAGAAATAGGAGGCACAAGTAGATGTTTTGAGGCTTTCTTCCCTAAGGCTTAAAGTATTGTATTTTTGAATGTGAATTTAGTTAAAATATTTTTTACAGCTATTCAATACATGCAATATATAAAGATATTTTTCCTATGATTATATTTATTCATCATGAAATACTTTCTGGTGAAATGCCAGAAAATGTAACTGATGCAAGAATATTAATACTTCGGCTATTCAGCTATTGAAGAGGCTGAGGTGCAGGTGGCTATGTCCATGGAATATAAATGCCAGCTAATGCAGCACAAAAGTGCAGAGTGACTAACTAAAATTACCTAACTGTTACAAACTGGTCTCCACAGCTATAAAGCAAAGATCTGGATCTTTGCTCATTTGTGTGAGTTTTATGCTTTGGGAGCTGCTAATTTACACAGATGTCAGAGAGAAGAGAATCAGCCCAATTATAGTCTGAATTTATTGTGCCATCACATTAGCCAATTTAGCTATTTCAGTGATGACCACATCATTAACATCTTTTCAGGACAGCAATAACGGAGTCATTTTTATTGCTGTAATTAATATTGATGGGAGTGAAACAAGCAATATAGGTACTTGACTCATATATATTGCAGAAAAATATTGCAAATATAAGTAACTTCCTGGTAATTTTTTCTTGTTATTACTAGTTATACAAACTCATAGTTGTCAAAGTTATTTCAGGTAATTCTATATAATGTATGCTGAAATATATATAAAAAAAAAAATTCCTCAACATAAATTTCAGCTGTAGCACAAAAATCTTTCATGAGCCACAGAGAAGTAACCCTGTCATCTGTCTTAGATAAAACATCTAACTATTAGAGTTTCAGGGTTCCCTAAGGAAACTTATGACAGAATAATAAAACTATAAAAAAGGAAAAATATCCCAAACATTCATTTTGGGTTAATCCCCAAAGAAGAAAAGTCCTTCACCTGCAAAATATTATCGAGCAGGAAAGCAGAGTGAGTGAAGGTTATGTTTTTGTGTTGCCCTAAAAAATAAAGGAAGCTGGGAGAAGACTTTGGTCATAATTTACTTTTATAACAAAGAATCATAGATCATCTGTACCTTACTACTTTTTTCTCTCACAAAAATAAAAAAGAGAGAGAATTTTTAGAATTAATTTTAAATGTTATAATTTCTCTCATAAATTTGAAGCAAATTTGCAGTTGCCTGATTTAAAATATGATAGAAAAGTCCATGATTTAGAAAGCAATAGGCTCACTGTATTTCCATGGCACTACAAATTTGCCCAATGCAGGCTATAAGACTGACTATTGCCAAGTCAGAATTAAACAGCCCAAATTCAAACTTTCCAACACATGTGTGCATTCATAGGAATATAGAAACTGTCAGTTTGTAACCCATTCAAAATACTTTGCATTTGGATCCTGTGCTTAATACAATTGCTAGTTCTTTCCCTCTAAGAGCTTCTTTCAGGTCCTTGTATTGGTAACTGGCATCTGTTTCCCATGGGAAAATATTGTAAAAAAATTCAGAGAATATATTTAAAAATATATTTAAAAAATCAGACCGATCCACAGCTTTTTCATGGCTATGTAAAAATACAGCTTGTTCTACCATTTTATATTAGTCAAGGCTCAGAAGCTAAACCTCAGTTTTTGCAAGAGGCTTTGAGAGAGGATGATCTTTTAAACCATAAGGGGCCATGGCCTAACTTGTTGAAACAGAGAAATCAATTTTTATAGGGAAATAACTCCCCTATAAATCCTGAAAGCTGCTCAAAAGACAGTTTCCTTGTATGTGCTTATTTCCCTTTGCAAATAAAGTGGCAACTGGTTATTTTAAAGTGGAAATTCAAGTATTTTGAAGAGAAAATTTGCAAATCCCTCTGCATTTTCTGCTGTTCTTTCCTTTTGTAAAAACACTAAGTGAAATAAATAAAAATATTTGGAACTGCAATTCTCTAGGAAAAGAGCAGACATTATCAATGATTTAACCAACACTGAACTATTAAACTGGATTTTGTAAGGAAGGAAGCAAGTCCACCATCCTTATTTATAAGAAAATTCCAGGATAAATGGCTTTTGCACTTAAAAATAATTTCTTTATTTTTCAGAATTTTACTATCCTGGACTAACTTTTGCAACAGAGGACAATTTATTCACATAAATTTCAGTGGAACAGAAACCATCTGGGTATGGTTTAAAATTTGTTAGGATGCCCACAAATAGTATAGGAATAGCAATTCCAGTTTAATGTAAAAACATTCCTCTGGTCTGGACTGAATTAGATGTTTTGCTCTCAGATAATCTATTCTGTCTAAAAATCTTTCATTTCTTTACCATTTCTTATTGTCTTTTTTTCCTCAGTTTTAAACTGTGAGGCAAATAAAACTGGAGGGATTGACCAAAGTCTTATGACAAAGCCAATGACAAAATCAGTATCAAAAGTTTTAAACTAAACTGGAGTAAAGTAGATAGTACCAGAGAAATTATTAAAATTGATTAAAAAATTGCATTAAAAGAATCTAAAAAGATATTAAAGTTTTAGGTGCCAAGTTTCAGAATTCATGTACTTTTCAGCTAAGATTATTCTTACTGCTTGCTTTATTTCCATCCTACAAGACTGTCTCCCCAAGTGGTTCAAAATGGCATAATGCTTTAAAATGTACATAATGTTTTATCTATATGTGATTTAAATAAAATTATGACCATTACAAATGATCCAGCTGCTATAACTGGGTTTTATGTTTGTCATAAATTTTTAACACATAAGAAAATGAATCAAAATATATCTCCCCTATGGTCATTAAATAATACGTCTGCATTGCCTATTATACTTAGGTATCCTATTTTAAACCTTGTGAAGAAAAGGAATGTAATTAGGCTGATGGATATTTTTGATAAGGGAATAATAATGTCTTTTTCAATGATAATGCGAAAGGGTGAAATTCCATCTAGTCATTCTGCTGACTTTTATTACTCAGGCATTACACAAATGCAATTTGGGGAAATGAACTGAAGGAGACTCAAGTGAATATTTGGAGAAAATGATGTGATCAATGTGGTGACAAGAGGTAAAGACATGTTTGATGGCTCAAATGCTTTCCCATGCTGAGGTGAAGACAAAGCAAACTGCTTGAAAAAATGGGATGGAGGACAACATGCTCTTTCTCTTTTCTCACTATCCACACTGTAGACCTCTTTATGTGCCAATTTTAAGAAATTATTTGAGTGCAGTATGAGTTTCACCACTTTCTTAATATCTTTTAGGTTCTATAAATTTCCTGGAACAAGGTGGAATTTATTTAAGCTGATGTTAACACCTAGAAGTTTCAGTGATTTGGGTGGACACCGTTCACTACATCTCTTTAAAGACCTTTTTAATTTCCATGGCTCTTAAATCCAACTTTTAAAAAGGAATATACTCGCCTACTTACAGTAGCATATCTTCACTTTAGCTGTCTCTGTGGTGTTCAAATGTGGCATTGTGGGACCTCAGCTGAAAATGCACCTTGAGTTTTGGTGTTGGCAGGGCTGGATAAAGTGAGGCAAGTGCAGTGCCACTACCTTTAGAGACTGGATTTTTCAAAATATTTAGGGTGGAACATCGTCATCTGACAAAAGTAAAAAGAATTCATCGAGTTATAGAATCACAGAATGGGTTGATTTAGAAAAGACAATAAAAAGATCATCTTCTCCAACTCCTCTGCCATGGGCAGGGGCACCTTTCCATCTTTCACTAGATCAGGTTGCTCAAAGACCCCAGACAGTCTGACCTTGATCACTGAGGAATAACCTACAACTGAGCAACCTGTTCCATTGGTTTCTTACTCTTATTGTGAAGTATTCCCACTTTATATTACATTTAGATGAACCTTCTTTCACTTTAATGCACTCACTCTCTATGAAAGCATTTTATACATGGGCTAGGTTACAAAAATGACAGTTCAGTTTGCTGAGAAATGGAGGATCCAGGCAGGCAAGTGTTCACTGCGTTCTGATAACACCTAAGCTCCTGCTCAGGCTTCTTTTCATCTGTAGAAGTTGGAATGAACAACTGAACAAAAAGCAAACAGTGGGTTTTACAATATTCTTATGCCTTAAGTAACTCAGTTTTCACAAAATGTTCTAAATTAAATAGAAAAAAACCCACATCAATTGTGTGCAGAGAATTGTATAAAATGCTTGGTTTCAAAAATAATCTTGTCCAGGCATTTCTCTGCTGAACTTAGAAGATTTTCTACCTCCACCATTGTGAAGTCAAACAGAACTTTTAAATTTCCCACACTGAAAGATGGAGAAGCTGGGCCAGGGAGGTAATTTTTTAAATACATGACTAGGACAGGAGACATAGGAGTGATCTAGTGTTTAAAAAGAATGAGTTCTCTTAGCAGTCAGTGGAGAAAAACAGGCATTCAAGAGACATTTCAGCCTCAAACAGGTAACTCAGGTCAGATGAATCACCCTTGGAAGCATCTTTTTCTTTAATTCACGATGAATGAACATCCTGCCTACACTGAGTAGTTCAGAAGTCAGTGTCTAATTTTTAAATGCCTAAAATTTAGTGCAATGAATTCCACCCTCATGGCTAAAGATTGATTAAAAAAAATCCAACTGAAAACTCTTAATGTCTTCTTAAGCTATATATCTTTGTAAGTGGAACAAAGAAGGATTTGAAAATTGCTCTTGGTTTCTCAGAATCAAAATAACTGAAGAGATTAACTCAAACCTATCAGTCTTTTTTTGTGATTTATTCATTTAGATAACAGGAGAAACTATTCTAAAAAGACATGAAATTACATTTAAGAAAATAATGACCTAAAATGCAATGAGGCTCTGGGTAAATTTTAACTCTCAAAGGCAGAAAAAGTAAAAGAGGAAAACTTGTGTCTTCAATAAACACTTATGCAGCCAGTGGATACCCTGAAATTCTTAAATTAAGAGATATGTGCTGGAATTAGATAGAGGATACCAAACCTTATAGAAGTGTTACTATTCTAGCTTTGAAAAACAAGGCTAACTTATATTTTGTACATTTGTAAAGGTAAGGTTTTTTGTTATACAAATCAAGGCATTTTTTTCAAAGATTCCTCATTCTAGGTTAATTGCTGTTAAAGAAAAATTTTAACACATTGAAGGTCTTGTAAAAATTACTGGAAAATAATATTATTAGCAAAATAATCTCTATAGTAGTTTCTGGTGAGAGAAAATTTAATATTTGGTAATTACATTTTTTTTCTCAGAAAAACTACAGAACTTAGTATCTTGACAGAGATTTTTTCCAAACTTGACTTTTCTAAATTTTAAATATTTTCTGTGATTCTCAGTGAATGAATGGTTGAGTTGATAATGGGGGATGCATCCAGGGACAGTAGCATGTGCTGCCCTTGTTTGGAGGGGTGTTGGAGGACTTGGGGTCCATGGGCACCTTGGTGGTACTGCAGGAAAGAACTTACGGTGCAATGGCTCCACAGCAGAGTCTGAAATGGAGAAGTGGAGCAAGGCAGGACCTCAAATTGCAGGGCAGCAACTCTCATTAGTCCCCCTCATGCAGAGAACAGCAGGTTTTACATCCAGAGTTATTAGGAAAAGACCTTGGGCTTTGTAACGTGGGATTATTAGCAGTGGAAAAACATGTAGGACCAATTTTATTTTCATTTCCACTCATGTGCTTAGAGTGCTTCTAATTTGCAGCAGAATAACTAATATTTGACTCTGAGCTTCTTGGAGATCATAAGAAAAAGGACAGTAATTTTTTCCTGCATTATCCTTATTCAGTAGATTCTAATTATGACTCTTGACTACCTTGTAATGAAGTCCATGCAATTCTGTAGAACAAACCCATCAGTGGAAAATTAGAGCTTTAATTTATGTGTACTTTCTTTGAGATGTAGAGTTACTTTGGGATTCTTTTACTCTCTCTTATTAAGTCTTTATACATAAAACCTACATTAAAAAATGTAAAGCCTTTTGGAGTTCATCCTTGTAATGACAAACAGTTGAAAATGAGGAAAACTATAATGATTTACTTTAGACACATTTCTGACACTGGGGACATGTAAGAAGGCATTTTCCCATTGAAATGATGGATTGTATTAAGAAAAATCAAGCTGATATCAGAACTGCTCTTCCTGTCATTGTTTCTCCTTCAGTGCCAATTTCAACAACATTTAAAATATTTCTTTTAAAACCAATGGATGTTAAAAAGTAAGCAGATAAATATAATATTTTTTTATAATTTCATGAAGTTATTTTTCATTTGTTTCTTCAAGACAGATGTTTGCTCACTTTATTTTTTAGACTTTTAACTGATTTCTCATTACTTGGGGATCCCAAATACTCTTCTCTGCTTTCAGCTGTACTCTCCCTGACTCTTACAATAGAGGGATGACTATAACTGATGCCTTAGAAATATTTTTATTCCCAACATCCAATGAAATAAATTAGAATGAAACTGGAAATTAGCATCAATGGAAATAACACACACTCAAGATGAGCATCACTCTGATTCCTCACGTGCATTTTTTTATTAGACATGTGTCAAGTTAAAAGAGTGGAGACTTGCAATTTGGCAATGCAAGTGCAAGCCTGAAGTCCCACTTGATCTGTGAAAGTACCTGTGATTAAGCACTAAATTGGATGCTCAGAATACCCAGGTGTGACTCCAGGTCATTAGTTTTCAGTCATTCACTGGATCACTTTGTTCTCAGGTCACCTGCATGGAATAAGTAAGTCTATAAATATTTAGATTTTAAAAATCTGCTTGCGCCTCTGTCTCCACTAAATAATTCCCAGCATGCCTGGCAGTCTCTGAGCTGTCTCCAAAGCTGCCACCACTTTGGCAGGGCTCAATGTTTGACTGCCAGCTCTGCCCAGGACACATCAGCAAAGCTTTCCTCCATCGTGCATCTCTTGGGGGAGCAGTGTGATGAGCATACTCAGAATAAGAACACTGATTTTTTTCTTTCAGTGTAGAGCAGAGCTGATGATAGGCATTTTTCTGCAAAATATCAGGAGAAAGAGGAGGAGGCAGAAGAGGAGGAGGAGGAGGTGACACCTACATTTATAGAGGGTGCAGAAAGATGTGCAAGACTGTTGAAAGCAGAAGGCTGTGGTGAGTCACAATCTCTTGGGGCACCATCCTGGAGCTGAGACCCCCTTTGTTTCTGCTTCAGGGACTGTTGATGCAATTTATCCAGTGCTTGCTGTAAAATGAATAGGCAGGGAAATTACAGAATCATAGAAGCTGAGAATATGCTGAGTTGGAAGGGGCCCATCAGGATCATCAGCCCCAGCTCCTGGCCCTGCACAGGACACCCCAAGGGTCACACCCTGTGCCTGAAGGAATTGCCCAAATGCTCCTTGAGCTCTGTCATGCTTGGTGCTGTGACCACTTCCCTGGGGAGCTCTTCCAGCACTCAACCAATATATTTTCTTGATATTCAACCTAAATCTCCTCTGACTCTGCTTCAGACCATTCCCTTGTGTCCTGTCACTGATCACAAGGGTGTAAAGAATTCTGTAAGACATCACTGTGCTGAAGGCACTAGGACAACCTAGGAACATTGTGTCACGTGTTGTTCTTGCATCTGTGGGTCTGTGATGGGAGTTACATTTGGTTTAACTGTGCTTTACCTTTATGCACCAGTTTTATATAGGTTGAGGTGCTGTGAAATTGCAGAAAGTTTTTCCCCATTGAGGAAAAATTTTAAGTATCCTGCTATCATTATCTAAAATAATTAAGAGAAGGAAAAAAGCTTGTCTTACTCCTGCTTCACAACTTTGATGCTGAAGAAGAGATTTCTTGAGAATACCTAATTAAGAATAGCAGAAAAGGGCAATGAATGAATTATCTCTCTAGTTTTATGAAGTCAAAAAATAATCAGTGCCAAATTAAGAAGTTATCTTTTGTATAATTTTATAATTATAGGGGAGACTTTCACCAGCCTGCCCCTGGCATCAACTTTGTCTGCTATTTCATCACTTAGGCTTTAATGCTCTTTTCCTTTCTATGCTAAACAGTCAGGGATATTTCTCATTTTGGAAGGCAATCAGCAAAGCTGGTAAGAGGGAAGCTGCAAATTTTTCAGACATAATGAGCAGAGAATTTATACATTGTCTAGGCCCTATGGTGCATGAATGAGGCTTTCAAGCTCCTTGCTTTTGCACAATATTTTTTGTTTGGTTTAACTAAACAACTCAACCCAAATGACAAAGATTACTCCAGAGGGGAGCTCATCCTCTGCTGCATATGCAAGCACATGAACCCACGTGAAAAGCATATGTGTGAGATTTTAAATCATCTTTTCTCACTTTGACCAGCTTTAGTGCCTTTTTTACGGACATCTCATCCTGGGATCCTTATCTTCTGATCATAGGTTCCAGCATTTGGACTCCAAACACACCTTCCACTCACATCTCTGTTCACACTCAGTGCAGAAACTGCTGCTTTTCTCCAGCACCAGTGCCAAGCTCATCACATCTTGGATTTGTTTCTGCATCTGGAACAGGAAACCTAAATTTTGACTCTGTCTGGGCTGCTGTGAGCAGTGCTGGCTGCACAAGTAAGATCTGATGCTAAAAACAGAGGCAAGTCAGAGAGAGTTGGTGTTTTGGTGCTCACAGCACAAAGGCTTAACGTGAGATGAGGGAAGGAAGTTGCTGCAGAAAGCCTGGAGTTATTTTCTTCATGACACTTTGAAGTGTTTTATACCCAACTGGTCTTTGATTGGAAGTTTTTGAGTTATATCCAAGTGATTTATGAGATCTTACTGATAATGCAGAGCCAAGTAGCTCAAACAAAACCATTATGGTCAAATCAAACATTTAACTTCTCATCCATTTACCAAGATTGTATGCATTAAACTCTAGAAATGCCTTTTGAAAAGGTGTAGTTGGGAGTGTTGCCAGTATTACTATGTCGAATCTTTTTATGGATCTCATTAATTTTTACAATCCTATGGACAAAATGTTGAACCATACTACATTGGACACAGTACACTATAAATATTTTGGAAACTGACACCAGATGCATCAGTCCAACTTCAAAACAATTCTGTTTTTTAAAAGAAGCTCACTTTTTACCATTAGGTGACCATAAAATGGATGTAAATCAGCTGCTGAAAACAATTCAGAAGACAGCTCTCATTTTCAAAATGTGCTCACCAAATGAGATGCTTTGCCCATACACAAAACCAGGATATGCAGGGACAAAGAGATATGAGATTGATGTTATTTCAATTTTTGAATCATGCTAAATCATGAAGTTCCTTTAAGGTCAAGGCCCCTTTTTGTGCATAACAAGATATTCTCCACTCTGGAGAATTTACAAATTAAGTAGAAAAGATTTCCAAAAAAAAAAAAAAAAAAAAAAGAAAAGGAGAAATTGTTTTGGACCTGGGAAAATAGTTGGAACAATCTTTGCAGGCTTCATAGTTATCTGGCAGGAAAGCTTGGAAGCCAATTCCAATGCTCCTAAATTTCCAAACCACTGTCCTGTCATCCAGAACATAAATATTAATATTATTACCATACCAGCCATGTACCACTGCCATTTGCTGGCTGCCGTGCACACATGATGACAAAGAAATTATTGGAGTGGAATTTTTGTGCCAGAGGTAAAAATTCTGTGTCTGCCTGACCCCCACATCTTCTTCATCAGTTTTTCTCCATAGATGTTATGTGAGTAGATGGAAAGAGAGTAATGTGGATTATCAAAAACTCAAATAATTACCTAGTCTGACAGTCCAAATGTAAAAAACTACCAAATTAGATATTTTGGTTTTAAAATCATGTGGTTTTCTGGGGTTTTTTTATTTGTTTGTTTGTTTTCATTTGTTGGCTTAGTTTATTTTATCTGTTGTTGCTTTTAGATTTTTTTTTTCTTGTTTGAGTTTTTTTCTTATTGGGGTTTTTGTTGGCTTTTTGGTAGGTTTTTTGGTTTGGTTAGTTTTTGGATTTTGGGTTTGAGTTTTTGGATATGGGTGGTTTTGTTTTTTGGGTATTTTTTATTTGGATTTTTTGTTTGTTTAATGTTGTTAGGGTTTTTTGTTTATTTTTTCTTGTGGGGTTTTTTTGTGGTTTTTTTTGTTTGTTTCATTCCATTTTAGGTTTCATTTCTTTGTTTTGGGGTTTTGTTTGTTATTTTTTGGTTTTGGTTTTATTTGGTTTTGTTTTGGAGGTTTTTTTTTTTTTTTGTTATTTGTTTAGGTTTTGTTTTGTTTGGTTTTTTTTCCTGGACATATCTGAATTATTTTAGTTTATTCTGATGTGCAAGCTCAGCAATTAAATTTTCATATTTTCATGCTTTTCATCCTTCAAGAACAGAAAGGAATTATATCATTAGAAGCTAAACTCAGATTCAAGAAACTAAGGATTTATGAAAGATAAGAAGTTATTCCTGATATTACCATGTAATTAGGGGGCAAAAATTATGAGGATGATAAAGCACTGGGACTGGTTGCCCCGAGAAGCTGTGGATGTTCCATCCCTGGAAATGTTCAAGGCCAGGATAGATGGGGCTCTGAGAAACATGAAATAGGGGAAAGTGTCTCTGTTCATGGCAGAGGGTTGGAACAACCTGACTGGGGTGAAGTTAATTTCTAGACTTTATCCAATGTATTGGGCAGACCCTTGTTAGAGCAGGAGGTGGGGCTCTCAGAAAATGCATAGACATATCAATATATGAACACATAAAATACGTATAGAATTCTCACTTTCCCAAAAATGAGGAATAATAGGCAGGTAACAATGGCTAATTGAGCTTCTCAGAGGTGCTCACAACAGCCTAAATGCTTTGCAATATCAAATCACAAGTAGATCCTCCCTGTAGGTGACAACTGGTTCCCATTCTGGCTCCTGATGTCACTGAGGGCTGACTGTAGCAATGAAGGATGGGTTGTGTTCAACACATCAGTCTGGTTTGAGCTTTATCTACAGTAGGTTTAATTAAGATCTGGCGACAGAACCTCTCACTGAAGGCAATACTGCAGCCAGGGTGAACAAAATTTGGCACAAAATTTAAGGTTGTTTTCGTAGTCAAAACATATTTGTTTTATTACTATTTGCAAAGAACTGTGAAAGATCTGCAAAAATGATGCAAAAGATATGTAAAAATATATATGCAATTTTGTGGGGATTAATGATTAATTTTTAACTGCTTGGCTCTTCTCTGTCAAGCGTCACTTTAAACATACATTTAGGTGATTAATTAATTACCATAATCTCATCATTCGTGCCTCATTTTGATATGCAGTGATCTGATCAATTTTATGCTATGAAGTAAATTACACCTGTTCCTAAATAACACTTTTAATACATATTAAGACCAAGAGGCTGACACAATTCTAGTTTTTAGTTCTATGCACTAATTAAATTTGTTCAGCTCAAACTTAAACATCTGTGTCTGAGTGAAAGATTATTTCTTTCCAGGTAATTTTTAAGGGGGAAGGAGTTGGAATGGGAATGAAGGGGAAGTTATGAAAAGGGAATCTGATGATTAAAAGTAATAAAATTTGCCATGTTTTTTTTCTGTAGGGTTCACCCAGGAGGTGTCACAGTGGACTAGAATAGCTGAGCTGGTGATTTATTCCTGTGTGTTGCAGGAGGAAAGGAAGGTTTGATCTGGTGCTGCTGTGGAGACAGGAGGAGCAGCACCAGCCACAGAATAATGACACCAGTGGATGAATTCAACAAGCAGAGAAAATGTGTCTGCTTATGAGTGACAGGGCAGACACAGCTCCTTTCTCACAGTTAATGTTGCTGTTACCCAGCATTTCCATCTCTGCAGCTGACTGAGCAATGTGCCTGGATTTCCTTAAGAGCGCTGTGTGTGAATATCCTCTGAGAAACTCTGGCTCTGCATGGGCTGGTGGCTTCTGCTGGCAGAGGGTCCTGAGCCTGCCCCTCACCTCTTTTATTTCTGCACCCTTTTCAATTTCTTATACCCAGCATTCCCAGGACTGAGCTTCCAAAAGAGTTTTAAACTCAGAGTTGTCAAAATATTTCTGAATACAGCTGGACAGAAGGCAAAACACACAGGTCAGTCTTGACCCTACATTTGATGTCAAGAGCATCCCAAAGCATGTGAGATTTAGAGACTGTGTCTCAGTCAGGGAACTAAAATAGTGGCTGATTTTATATGGGTTACAGCTCCAGCACTGGTTTCCTATAAATAACTCACAGATGTCATTTGAATTACAGTCTTCTGCAAATAAGGGGGCTGCAGGCATACCCAGGAGCCTGTTAACAAGGAGATGACAAGCTTCAGGCATCTAATTGCTTTAGCTCATCACCAGTAAGACACTTGCAGTCCTACAGCTAATCTGACCAGCAATTGACTGAAAATTGAATCTAAACCAGGAGAGTTATTTAACTGACTTCAAAGGCCTGCCCACTTCCAAAAAGAAACCCCAACCCTCTATCTGTTCAGCCAGCTGCTATGCAAGAGAGCCAAAATCTTTTGTGAATTTTCTTAGCACTTCTTCCTTAGCACCTGATGTCTGCACAGAACAGTCCAAATATATGAAGCTAATTGCATTTCCAAATGTGATGCAGACAGATTACTAAAATATCTTTCAGAAAAAACAAAGCAAACCACCACCAGACCTTGTCCTCCTCCAGTTCTGAGAAGCAGAATAAAGGGACAGGACCAAACATGTATAATCTAACATTTTGTTATATTATAGTGGCTCAAACGACTTGCACTAACATAGGAGCCTCAACTGTATCAAGCAGGATTGACATTCCAGGAGTGTGTGCTCTTTTTCTCTGGAAAATAATACTAAAATATTATCCTGAAACCATGAATAAAGAGCCGAGTGTATCTTTCTTCTTGCACAGATGTGACAGGGATGCTTTGAAGCCAAAGCCATATAGATATGGGGCAGTGAGAAAAGGCAAATAAGCTTCCTATTTCCATATAATACTGGAGAAGGCTCCAGTCTGCAACTTCAGCCCTCTCCTATTACCACTGATCTCATGGGATATTCTCCCCATCAGTGGGATCACTCAGGGAAGAGGAAACAGCCCAACTCTTTCCTGGTATTTTAAAATAATAATAAACTCACATAATCAGCTGCTGAAAATACTGTATGTTTTGAAACTTTTAAGGATAAATGTCGCAATTTAGTTTTTCCCCACAAGAGTAGGAATTTTCTGCAGTCTAATCCCTCTGTCCTGGGAATTACTTCTCTTCATGATAATCAAATGCATTCCTCATTTCCACTGCAAGCACTAGGATGAGCATGCCAGTCCAGCATAATGCCAAGTGTGCATCCAATTTAAACACTTGAGAGGTCCAACTGAAGTGAATTGGACTTTTCAAACACTTCATACTTATGTGTTAAGAGAATAAGAACTACTTACAAGTACAAGAATTTGCAGGATCCTTCTCTTAGGCCACATCTTCCTAACTCCAGTTTTCTCACAAAAAGCAGCTCATCACATGTGCTCTTTTCATATGGCTGCCCTGTTCTTAAAGCTTGAGGAAATTATGCTATAAACTCATTGAAATCCTTTGTTGCTTTCAGTGACCACGTAAACCCTGTTCACCATTCGCAGTAAGAAGCTAAAATGGTAAACATTCTGCCTCAAAGAAATTAAGATATGTAAACACATTCATTCCCCATCAACAGGCTTAGCCTGTGAACCCAGAGAACATTTCTATATCCATAGAATTGCACAATTGTGTGCTTTCCTTTCCAGCGATGCAAACGTAGGTTCTCTCATTTTTATCAATCTCAAATACACACAGATATTCAGCACAATGCCTTTGGTACACTGTGCTGCTCTGAGCCTCATTGTCACCTTCCACACTGAGCAGCTGACACTCTTTAGAAAAGGGAAAGGACACAGGAGAAGCTGTAAAATGTTTATAAAGAATGGGTATGGTCAAAACCCTCTGATATAAAAAAAAAATACATTATATTTAGCAAATGTTTCACTTGCTGGTAGGAAAGTCTCTCTCAGGGCAGGAAGAAAGCAAGAGTCTTTCTTTCTTGTAGACTTCAATGGAAAAAAGGAAAGAAAGCTTCCTTCAGGTTTTTAAAGTTCCTAATAAGAAGTGTTTGAATGTCTATTGTAATTTGAACAAATGTCTTATTGTCTAAATAAAACAGACTCCACAAGAAACATTTCCTCTATTATGGATTTTTCAAACACTGAAGGTGATTTTTTCCCCCTCTTGGCTGTATCTGTTGTCCTTCCTTCAGTATTAATACTGACACTTCTCTATTAACTCATTAAGCACTTGTGACACTGGATACAAAGACTCCATAATTACTACTCTTGCAATTCCACTTGGAGATTTCCACCAAAGCTGAAGTGTCTTGTTTTAGACACTGCACACAAAGGAAAAAACAGTCCTTGTCCCAGAGAGCATTGTATTCAAAAGGACAAAGCTGACAAAGCCAGCAAAGAAAGAAAAAAGGCTTAAATAGTTTTTTCCAAGATCATGCAACAGGGGGGGGTTTGTTTGGGTTTTGGTTTTGTTTGGCTTTTTTGGGTTTTTTTTGGTGGGTTTTGTTTTTTTGGTGTTTTTTTTTTTTTTTTTGGTTGGTTTTTATTTTCAGAACAGGGGTCAAACCCAGTTCTGTTGACTTTTCATTAGCTTCTCATCTGCCTCTTCATAATCCTATATAATTAATCTCCAACTATTTCAGAGTGTTTGTACTGTCAGGTTGCATTCTTCCAAATGGCTTCTGATGGTCAGGTGACACCTTATGGAATTGTGACTTGCAAAGGCTGGGAAAAAACTACTGAAGAGAAACAAATTAAAGGAAGTATTAAACTATGGCAATGTTGAGCCCAAACTACCACACAGTTGTCATATTATTTTACAGGAGAGAAAGAAACCATCTTTTAAAGAATAGAAAATCCTAAACTTCTATATATTTAGCAAAATGTTCTGCTGCTGTGCTGCTCATCAGCATCACAGTGCTGGGGCAAGGGCACATAGAGAGCTTCATCCTTCAAGAATGTGAGGTCAGCCCTAAAATAACATGGAAGTTTTGGAACTAGTATGTTAAGACTAGGAGTTTTTGCTCAGCTATATGTTAAGTACAACTTTAAATATTTCATTCCCTGCGCCCACTGTTTCCAAGCAGATGGGCTGCAGGTTGTAGGTGGCTTTGTGGAGATCCTTGTATTTCTGACTCTTTATCCACCATCATTTATCAAATAAACTCAGGATAACACTTGTCAAACAAACACCTCCCAGCAATTGGGCAATTAACATTCTTTTCTTACAGCCAGAATCTTGCAGCTTGAGATGCTCATGACCTCACTTTCTCCCAGTCTGTGAGGTGAGAGGTACCTGAAACATGCAGCCAAGCCCTGGAGGATGACCGGCCATGAGGGAAACAGCAGGATGCTTACCTTGTGCCACAGCACTCAGACTTACACCTTCCTTATGTAATTGCAAGATAGGAAAACCAAACAGAAATAAGAAATTATTATTATTTATTATTATTATTCACTTATATCATGAAAGTTTCTTTACAATAGCAGACCTCTTTCAGCATGAAAGGGGAGGGCTGAGGTCTGTACCCTTGATTTTACAAAATTTTTGAGCACAGGTTCTTCATCAGCATTTCAGAAATCCACAAGTTGATATGACTTGCTGAGTGGGGATGCTCAACACCTGAAAGTACGAGCTGGTTGTTTCTTGGGCCTTTGTCTTTGAGCTAATTCTACTTTTTTGACTGTTTTTTACCTATAGTGGCTCTCCTTTGACATTACCATGATTCAAAGAATGAAACAAACAAAAAAAAAAAGAAACAAAAAAAACAACAACAAAAAAAAAACCAACCAACCAAAAAAACCCCCAAAAACCCCAATTGGATTAATAGGAACGAGGCTGGTTGGTTTCCACTTGTTTTCCAAAAGAAGGGAAAGAAAAAAGGATAATTTTGGCTTGGCATCTTTCTTTTCTATTTTCTTGGGGCTTTTGCTACAAAATAATACCATTGCATATGTTACTGTCTGGGGAATGGTAAATCACTGCTTTATAAGTTCCAAAAGTGTTATTATTCAATTTTAGAAAATAGAATTATAAAATAAAAATCCTTCCCAAGCAAAAGAGCACTGGAATCTTTTCTAGAACTCAGTGTAAGTAATACAAGACTTCATTTTGATATACAGGGAAGGGATATTTATAACAGCCTAGCCAGATTGCAAACAGATGTTGGTAGAAACTCAATCTATTATTAAATTAATTTACCTTTTCACCCCCAAGAGACCGTAGAACACAAAACAGATATATTTAATAAAAATCAAGTTTTCCAAAAGGTTCAGCACTGGTGTACATACAATATGACAATGCCAGAACCATCTTCTTCTCACAGCTCTGAACAGAATCTATTAAATATCCCAGCCCTAAGATATTTTAGTCACAGGTGGTTTCAGGGACAAGTGATTGCCCAGGGTGGAGCTATGGGAAGTTTATAAGGAGAAGGCAGATAAACCAGCAAAGCTGATGTCAATGTCCCAGCTGATGGACAGGTGCAATGACTTAGCCAGTATGGATAGTGATATCCACTGTTAAAAAAGAGGTTTCAAAGAGGTGACTTGCCTGTTGGCACAGCAAAAGATTTCTCCTCGATCATAGAGTGGGAATGGTGGATGATGCTGTTGAGCATCTCTGGGTGTTTGGGAAGAAATCGCTTCTGGTGAGAATCTGAGCTGCAATTTGTCACTTTTAATGTTCTTTAGAATAAAGTAGAAAAAATCAGGGAAAATACAAAAGTGCTTAAGGATTGATTTTATGTCTACCAGAATGTGATTGTCAGGTTATAACAACATTCTTATTGCAGGTGTTCAAGCAATGCTGAAAGAAAATGTAAATATAATGTTAGTGAACAACCAGCTTATAGAATTAGACAAGAAACTAGCAGATAATGGTGCATAAGCCTGTATGCTCAGCTGGCACTAGCCTGGTGTGAGCTGGGCAGCAGAATAAAGCATAGAATGTACGATCATTTAGGTTGGAAAATACCTATAAGAACATTGAGATTAACCATAAAAAAACCCCTTAACTTAGCAGTAGGGACAGAAATATTTCCTAATGTTCTAGAGCTACAGGTGCCCTGCATGAGTCATTATGGAATTTGGTAAAAAACCCACTAAGGTAGAGGTTCCCCTGGACACTGTGTATTTTCTGACATTCTGGGGTAGCCAGTACAGAGTGAGATTCACACTTTGGGCTTTGTTTGAAGTCCACATAAATTTAAAAGACTGGATGCCAGGTGCCCACCAAGCCTCTCTATCCCTCCACTCCCCCTGCTGAGCTGGACAGGGCAGAGAAAATAAGATGGGAGAGAACATGTAGGTTGAGATGTGTTTACTAAAATTCAGATAAATTTTGACTAAAGTGAAAAGGAAAGGTTCTGCACGTACAGGAAAGGCAGGGGGGAAAAGATACCTCAGCAAGTGATGTCTGGCCACATCCAGGGAAGCAGGGCTTCATCACACGGGGAGGGAGCTCCAGAAGGCAAACACTGTAAATAACAAATGCCCTCCCCCTTCCTCCTCATTTTCTTAGGTTTATATCAGAACAGATGTCATATGAGTGTCTCTTGGGTCACTTTGTGTCCTCTCACAGGACCTTGTCCAGGTGAAGGGGCAAAGTTGGAGCTCTGCCCAGCAGCTCCCAAACACTGGGGCATCATCAGCACCTTGCTGGGCACCAGAGCCCTGTGAGGAAATGAACTGCAGCTCAGCCAGGCCCAAAGCAGCTCTGATAACCAAAACTCAGCTTGGGGTGATTCTTGCACTTGGGAGTGCTGCTTCCTAAGCAAAAGCCTAACAGGAGTGCATGCTTAACCCCAAAATTCCAGTGGGATGGGAGCTTATTTACAGTTTTACTCAGCTGATCTTACAAAACCATTTTATTGATCCCCTGTGCTAGTTTACCAAGAAGTATGAATGTAAATGCCATAATTGGGGTATTCATGCTGCCCTTTGTGTTTTTGTAATTGTAATTTCTTTTGCCAGAGGTCCCTTTAAGATCTGGATATTTAATTTGAATTGAATTATTGAAAAGTGATACAATGTTTCTGAAGGGCTGTATATGGCAATGCTGCAAGGATAAAAAAAAAAGAAAATAAATAGTTTAAAGTGTTCTTGGCTAGGAATAGAACAAAAGTGTATTCTGACAAGTAATAAGATTTTAAAGATAACATTTGGGCTGTCAGGAAGGGTTTTTATTTTAATGAAGTGATGACTGGGGCCAAGCTCATTATTTCTATCTTTCTTACAAGTCTTAGAAAAATCCTTAAGGAAAATAGAAGTGGGAAACTCTTTCCCCTCTTTTCTCCCTGCCAAACAGGCAAGGATGGGAACTTAGCCTTGAACCAGCTCTCTCCAATCTCTGAGGTCACGCCAAGAGCTGAGGCCATCCATCAGCATTATGAAAACCTGTGAGCTGGAAGCACTTCTGGAGCTGAAACCTGGTGCTCCCATATCCCCCTGCCTAGCGGGATAGAGGCCTTGGAGCCCTGTGGAAGCAGCTTTTCCAGAGAGCCATCACCACCCTTGGTTCCATTTAGACTGGATTAATGTGACATCAGCCACCTGGTGCAGCTTACACCTCTCTCTCTGTCCCAGCATCTTTCCAGTAGTTGGGTTGAGTTCCTTTTCTTTCCCTTTTTTTCCCTTTTCCCTTTCCTTCTTTTCCTTTCCCTTTCCTTCTTTTCCTTTCCCTTTCCTTCTCCCCTTCCTCCTTTCCCCTTCCTCCTTTCCCCGTCCTCCTTCCCCCTTCCTTCCTTTCTTTCTTTTTTCTTTCCTTTTTTCTTTCCTTTTTTCTTTCCTTTTTCTTTCCTTTTTTTTCTTTCCTTTTTTTTCTTTCCTTTTTTTTCTTTCCTTTTTTTTCTTTCCTTTTTTTTCTTTCCTTTTTTTCCTTTCCTTTTTTTCCTTTCCTTTTTTTCCTTTCCTTTTTTTCCTTTCCTTTTTTTCCTTTCCTTTTTTTCCTTTCCTTTTTTTCCTTTCCTTTTTTTCCTTTCCTTTTTTTCCTTTCCTTTTTTTCCTTTCCTTTTTTTCCTTTCCTTTTTTTTCTTTCCTTTTTTTTCTTTCCTTTTTTTTCTTTCCTTTTTTTCTTTCCTTTTTTTTTCCTTTTTTTTTTCCCCTTTTTTTTCTTTCCTTCCTTCCTGAACTCTATGAACAGACTTGCAACTTCCAGCATTCACTGGATTTGGGCATTTTTCATTCCAGCCTCGTGAGCAGAGGACTGTAGGAAGTTGCAGTTTTGACTTGCACTCATCTGGAACGAGCTGCTGCTGCCTGGGAGCTGCTTCTTGCCCAGATGCCATCCTGGCAGCCCAAAACACCTTAGACAGCACTGATTATGGTAACCAGGTGTAACAATAGGCAGTTCACAGGACTGGGAATGATCTCTGTATTTTGAAAACACTAATTCCTTCTCTCTGCCATTGATTAGTGCTTCCTATCAGCTCACTAAGACCTAAAATCTGAATAATCCTCACAAAATTTTAGAAAAGGAAACAATAATAAAAGCTCTTTTTCTTCAGAATTGTGGGGTTTTATTTTAATAATGTAATGAGCCCAGAAAGGCTTATGTTCCTATTAGAATATAAAATAAACCAAATGGAACCATTTGTAATCAGGATTTTATCTGAGCTATGTTCTGTCTGTATCACCCACTGCCTATATGATTGTGTTCCATTATATTGCAGCCGTAATAGGAAAGAAACTAAACTATTTGCATCAAAAATAATGCAACCAATTTTCAAGACTTGCATGTCAAAAATCCATTATTCCAGACATGATTACCTGGAACTGCCAATAACAATTGTCACCAATTATACTTTTTTTACAATGTAGCAAGATTTTCATTTCTCTTTCCCCACCCCATCTCCCATCTCTTCTTTCTTTTTGTCTTTTTTTTTTTTTTTTTTGTCTCCATCACTTAGATTAGAACATCACATTTAGTACAAGAAGCAGATGCTAATATGGAAAGACAGAACATCTCAATTTTCGCACTGTTAATTCAGCTTACTGAGCCAATTTCACAATTCTCACATTCCTCTAGTCCTAAGAGAAAATGCTAATTTAGATTGTTAAAACTGACACAGGTTAGGGTATAAAGGATAATTAGCATAAGATCCTACACAAAGTGTTTTTAGCACCATTAATCAGCTCCCACCTATGCATACACATTTTTAGACACAAGTGGTGTTGAATAGTTCTGGAAAAAAAGCACCTAAAATATTCTGTAGTACTTAAAATAAAAACCCTAAACCCTGCTGTAAAATTTGGTTTGAAGCAGTTTCCAGTGAAAGCACTTATCATGCAGCTAAAACAGATCTTTTATTTTACACATGAGAATTATTAAAACTCATAAAAGCATTCTAGAAAAAAATACCTGCATGATTTTTAAGATTGTAGGGGATGTGCTAAAATGCAGGGATATGACAAAATGGTTTAGCTAGTTTTTCCACTTTCTCATCCCAGAAAACTTGGTCAGAGTTACACAAAAGAATGTAATTCTGCATTTCACTCCATTTCATTTATGTACATAAATTTCAAGTAAATTAGGTTTTCATTAGTACAGACTGGTTTCATCTTCCTTGAAAATGCTATTTTGGATGGAAAAGTCCAATATAATTTTAGAAAGCTTCATCTAGAAGTATATTCTGCATAAAATTTATGTTACAGTTCACATGAATTATTTTAAATTGTATATTATATTATATAATCACCAAAGTGATTATATGAACTACACTGGAAAGAATTCCTGAAATTAATAAATGAAATAAAGATACTAGGAATATTAGCTTAGGTGAATGGAGTTTTACAATTTGGGTGACTGTCTTGTTGATCATTATATCCAGTTCCATAAAAAACCAGTGTCTTAGTCAGAAAAACATAGAAGTAAAATTCCAGCTGCCAAGGACAGAGAGTTTTAGGCATTTTAATGCTAAAGCAGGCAAGTCAAGTAATTATTGTCTCTAATTGGCACTTCCACAAGATGTAACAATTTTTACAGTACCCATAGACAAGTGGCACTTAAAAAGGTGAGAAATTATTTCCTGCCTTGAGAATAAGGAAAAAAAAAAAGGAAAAAATAAAATCACATGCTTTTCTAATCTGAGCTTTGCAGAGGGAAAGACTGGCCAAGCACTTCAAGGTCTGAATCAGCAAATCACTTAAGCACACACTGCATTTTAAGCATGTGCATATTAACACTTGACTAAAAGGCTATTTTTATTCTCTGGCTGGCACTCCTAACTGCTTTATTGGTTCTGTGTTTGCTCAGTTTAGGTGAACACCTAATTATGGACAGGACTCAGCTTCAGATTTTGATGATTAATTTTGATTTTTTTGGAGCTTCTGTGAGAGCAAGAAGGATTTACTGCTGTTGCAGCATCTAGCATGGACACTGGGCTGATTCAGCTGCCTACCACACATCTCATGGCACTGCAGGTGACTCAGGTCATCTTGACATCTGCCAGCCCTACAGATCTCAAGGGGTTCTGGTGTTAAGTGTTGGTTGGTACCTAATTTAGCAATCCCAAGACGTTCTTTTCCAGTACAGTCAGAAAGGTTGGAATAAGTTTGTCCTTATTCTGACATGTACAGCCAATTCAGACACCCACTTGGAGCTGCTCCTTCAGGAGGCAAAGGTCCCTGTATGTCATGTGTCGTTTTTGTAAGCACCATGAGAATGTGTTAAAGACACTCGAGCATCTCAAATGCTAAATCTGTGTGGTCAACAAAACCAAGCTCAGTGGAGAGGAGATTTATCCAGCTGGTCCATCATTTGACAAGCTGAAGAACTTTGGTCAGAGCTCACCCCTAGGTCAGGGGTGGCTCCGTGTGGTGGAAAAGTCTCTCCTCCAACCCAAGCTTCCAAAGAAAGGCTCAGCAGTCTCTTGTTGTTCGGTCTCAAGGCAGTTTATTGCAAGTTATCTAAAAGATTGTCTTCTTGAGTTGCTGTGATTTGCTCAGCAGCTCAGGCAGAGGCACACACACACCCTGACATCCTCTCTGACCCCGACTGCTTCTTCTCTCTCCGCCCAGGGCTGCTGCTGTCTTTTATATGGTACATTAGGTGTTAAATGTTTATAGTTTTTCCCCAATACCTATATATTAAATTGTGCCTTTCTACTCTAAACCAATCTGTGAGTGCCAACATCACCAAAAACATGGAGGTAAGGAAAAAGAAAGAGGGAGAACAGGGCAGGCCCAAATCCCAAATCCATCTTAAAACTTCTGACCCTCATGTACAAGACCTAAAACCCCCCTGTAGAAGACTTAAAAATTCTTCCCTCTACTTTGTGACTACTTCTACTCTAATATCTAAACTTTTGTGACTTCTTGTTCTTCCTGCAAGGTCGGTAAATCATTCCATGGTTCAAACCCAAAATCCCAGCTGTTTCCAGCTGCCTGCCAGGGTCTCAAATGCTTCTGACCTGGGCCAGGAACATCCGAAAATTTCTGAGGGACATTTTGAGTTCTGACAAACTTTATAGGCTCTTTATAGACAAAAATGAGACTATTCAGTTGTGAGCATTATGTCCCAGACACCTCATCTGAGGCTGGAGCTGCATCCAGTCCTCAGAGATAAATCCACTCACCTGGGAACAGACATCTGCTGCCATTTCGGGTGCCAGGGGCTGTGCAAGGCAGCTGTACAGACCTGGCAAATGTGATGCAGAACCTGAGGGAGACCTGCGACCTTTAGGAATGGTAACTGGAGGCCAGAACACAAGTTCAAGAAAGGAATTGAATTTAATGCCATTATTAACAGGCTTACACAGAAGCATTCATTAATGCACTGTGTTAAATCAGACCTGAGCAATCAATAGCATCACTTTCACCAGAGGTGCAAAATCAGAGAAGGACTCTAGAAGAGGAAAATACACAAATAAGAGTTCACAAAGTACAGTTCACCTCTCCTGGTGTTTGTAGGGTAGGATAGATTTTCATTAGACAAATGTTTCTGGGGAAATAAACATAGGTGTCATTGAAACGATTGAAGGAGTTTTTAACACTTATAACTCACCAAAAGAAACAGATCTTGCCTCCCAAACCCAGAAATCTTTATTTATCAGAAGTAATCTAAGAGAAATTGCTCCATGAGACTTTTTAAATGCCATGCAACTCCTTTGTTCATTATAAAGAAGCTCTTATTGACCACAACAGGTTCAGCTTCACAATGGACAGTGCACCAGATACTTTATACTGGAACCTTAATAAGTATAATTATGATGTCTGTGCTGAATGAAAGAACAAATCATCAAACTAATTTACACAGTGTGGCAAATAAAGCCAAAGAAGGAAATTCTCAGTATCCAATGGACACCAGACTAGCTGGCCCACACAAAGAGATCAAACCTAAATTTATTTCAGTTGCCATGTACATTGGTCCTTGATGGAATTAAAAATATGTACTGTCCTGTCTGTTTTTTTTTTTTTTTTCCCCTAATGAACAGTGAATTTACTGAAAAATAAAGCTTTCAAGAAGAAAAAAAAATCTCTGGAAATGGAGGCAAAATCAGTAATTATTTTCAGCCATGAAGACAATGAAAAGGAATGTGAGCCCTTTGAGAGTGTCATATTATTTTATTTTACTATTTAAAAATGCATGGCTTTACTTTCACCAGAATGAACTGACTTCATGTTTTGGAAGAATATGTTATACTTAAGTAAATCATCTACACTGACAGAAAAAAGATCAAGTAATGACATCTACTAACCTTAGAAAGAAAATAAGTAAATTTATGCATTTGTATTGACGAAACACTTGAGCAGAAAAAAAGTGCAAATTTTTTTAGTTTTGCTGAGACATTTTGCTGTAGTAAATTCCCCCACCTTTCTTGTATGGTTTGGCTACCAAACAGAAAAGAAACTGAATTATGCACCCAGCTCTAGTGCCAACAAGCATGTCGATTAGTGTTAAGTATTGTAGTTTTTTTTTTATTCAGCCATATGTCCACTTTGGCTAGGATTGAGGCCAGCTGCTAATTTTATACAAGATATAAACAGATGCTGGGTAGCAAATCTTGATGTTTCCTTGCCTGAGATTAAAACTACCCATTTACAAGGAAAATTCTTTCTTTAGTGATTGTTGCAGGTCAGCCATGTCTATGGTAATGATGATTTCTGATAAAACCACCTTTCTAGACCTGCATTCATGGATGTTTTTATTTTAGACTTTCCTCCTATATGGCTCATGGAGGAGGTAAATATCCACAGGCGCATACCTGAGAAACAAGTTTTTTTTCTTAGACTCTTCACAAGCAACTCCCTGGGTTCTGTTTCCAGATGGAATATGAAGGAACTCAGATGCCTTGAATAGATTTTCATATATGCTGGTCCTTTGCCAACAGAAAGACCTGGAAACAGAAGAGTTCCTAAGTGGATGCAGCATCCAGAAATATTAAGCCATTAGGTAGATCAATTTGCTTCTCAGCCACCTGCTTCGGGATTTTGTACAAACATTGCCCCCTGCACACTGTGGTACACAGACCATTTGTTGTCTTGAAAAACTCATCACAAAACTATTTATCCTTGTTTATGTAGACCATAAAACTCTCAAATTCTACTTTTTTCTAGTGCAGGACTATCCTGGGGCTAATTTCCCATTCTCTCTGTTTGAAATCACCTTGTAAAAAAGTCCTTTTTTTTCCCCGCAAAAGCTTAATGCTCAAGCTTCAAGAAGAAACAAGCTATATAATGGTGTTTTACTTGCATATCTCATAACTAAATGCTAATTTAAACAAATGCAAAAACCCTAGAGGTATGGGTTTGTTTTTTTTTTTGTTTGTTTTTTTGGGGTTTTATATATATTTTTATTATTGTTGAAAAAGAGCTACTTTGCTCTGGGGCTGACACTTTTAGGACTACATTGATGTGTTAATTTCTCTGGAGCTGACACTTTTGGGACTACACTGATGTACTAATTTCTCATAAGTATGGATTTGGTGCTTATCTCTGTAAAGAATATATGGAATGATAATGTGATTGTACTTCACTGTATGTTCAGCCTCATGCAAAAGTCAAATCCACTGCCTTTTTCTAAATTACTTCCTCTCTTGATATATGGACCTTATTTACAGCCTCCCTTTGTGCAACCATAACGCCATCACACAGGGCTTAGGTTCTGAAAACCGTAGCAATTGCCTGAAAATTGATTTGATGTCTTTTGCCCATCCCTCCCTCAGGTCCCTCAAGACATTTTAATATGAGCCATGACATTATGATGGATGGAATCTGGCATTTTACTGTAGCAATGCTACTCCCATGTGGAAAATAACAGCTTGTTCAAAGCCCATCTTCCAGCCAGATTTAGGATATACACTAAGCCACATCTTCAGTCTCCCCCTTCTCTCTACTCTTTCACAGAATCCTTTGCAAACAGCTTCATTTTGTACATCAACCTGCCTCAGTACCAGATCCTTGCTAATCCTTTACACCCTGTGTAGCTACCTCAGAGCACACAGGCTACAGCTACACCCTTTCCCTCCCCAGACTCTTTTGGACAAGCAACACACAAAACTAATTCTGTTAATTCACTGGTAATTACCTGAACAGAAAAATAACCTGGTTAATATGTGGAATTAATTCACTGTAAATCATCTCTGACAGTGTGAAGGTCCTGGTGAACTGTAAGTGCAGTGATAACACATTACACACAGACTGAAGCAATGAGACAATTCAAGTTCATGTGCCTAATTTACCCAGCTGAAGTCCAGACAAAGCAAAGAGGATTTTGACTTCTGGGTTCTGAGGAAAAGTGAACTTTTTTAGATAACTAGAACATTTAGGATATCTAGTGTTCATCTGGGAAAACCTATTCTGTCATCAACTGTTGTAATTGCTTTTTTTTTATTCATAAATCAAGTTATAATCACCCTGGAAGGCATTTTGCTTTTTATTCAGCCTTAAATTCCTGAAAGCCTGAAGTGGCTATCTATTTCTGTTCATTAAAAGATATGGTCATAGATAAACTGAACCCTGAGTTTTCCTCACAGACATTGATGGGAATGCAGCATGACTAATTCAGATGTGGATGTCACTAATGAAAAGGAAGCAGCAATACCAACCAGAACTGCCTTCCAAAACCAGCTAGGAAACCTCATCCTCATCAGGAAACAACATTTTTTGCTACAACACAAGAATATTGTAAGAGGCATTGCTCCATTTCTTTTTTTTCCACTGGACTTTATGTGGTTTGCGTTGATTTGAACTGTTCTCACTCACCGCTGTCTGCTGGGAAATGCTGTTAATTTTTTAAATAGGAGAAGGAGTGTACTGCAAGACTCTTAGAGATTAATTTTAAACTCTTGATGCATAAAAGATGCAGGTAAGTATCAAGAAAATTTTGTAAACATTGTGTAGGTTGGTTCTTAGTTGGCCATGGGATTTTGACACCTAAAATGTCAGGATCTGCCATCTCTCAATAATCACAGAGGTGGTTTTCAGAGGAAAAATGGATTATATCGGGATTTTGAGGGCAAGAACAGCCCTTAGCACCCCTAGAGGAGTCTCTTTCCACCCCTGCCTCTATCCTGTGACCTGGAACCATCACGCCCTGTCCCAGTGACAGGTTGGATAACACAGCCCTACCCCACACACCAAATTCCTGCTTTCATTTCACTTCCAGCAAGGATTTGTATCCCTTGCCTTGTGTGCACATCCCAAATATAATCCTGAAGAAATTGTAGAGAAAAAAATAGACTACAGAGTGGCTGAGGAATCCAAGTCAATTAATCCTTTAATTATAAAGAGGAGAATTGCACCCACTTTTCTATTTCTGCTGCACATTGCACTCTGAGTCAGCAGCTTCCTCGAGCAATCTTTTTGAACCCTAAACATTTGTACACAGATTTAAAGTACAAATGAATATATTTGTATGTGAAGTAGATATTTATGACTCCAGCACTGAAAAATAGGGTTTTCTTGTCTCTTCTGCCTTGTAATATACACACACTGTGAGAACAAATATTTCATCATCATATGATACCTTAACTGATGATGTCTGTATACTTCATGGAACATTATTGAACTATGCATTGAATTGATATTAAAAAAAATTAAAAATGCCTGCAACGCTTTTGCCATTTGTTTAATTCCATTTTTTTCCTGCTGCCCTTTAGCATTTTTTTTGTTTAGTTCAACTATTTAATATTTTGGTTTCTCCTCTTCTCTTCTCTTCTCTTCTCTTCTCTTCTCTTCTCTTCTCTTCTCTTCTCTTCTCTTCTCTTCTCTTCTCTTCTCTTCTCTTCTCTTCTCTTTTTCCTTTGACAACCTGAGAATATCTTGCAGCTGAATGCAGTATTAATTATATTTCAAAGCAAACCTTTTATTCATTTGGGAACAATCTGTGAAACAGAAATCTGCGACTGAAGTTGCTGCCAAGCCAATTACTGCAAAATAACTCAAATATGTCTTGACAGATTGCAATTTTTTCTATTGTTAGATTGTTTATTTTTTAGATCAAAGGGTTATGTTCACTTAAATTTAAGTATTCCATAAGTTTGTGCATGATGGATCTGTAGGTGCATGTAGAGACTAAACAGTGAGGCCAAAAAATTGCATTCAACTAACAATGAATATTACTGATTTATTTCCATTTCTTTTTTAGAAATCATCTGAAAATATACTGTAAGTATCATAGATTCATAAATTCTAGGACTAGAAAGAAAATCACAGTCTAGCTTTTTTCATAAGCAGAGGAAATAAAAAAGAGATTCTTGCTCAGTCATTTTTGCATCAAACATCTCTTTTACAACATATAAAAATGTGATTTAATATCTTTCAGTGGTGGAAAATCCACTGCTTTCCTGGGTAGTATTTTCTCGAAGTAAAGGATGTATTATTATCAAAAGGAAATTTCTACTGTATTTATTTATGTAATTGCCTACTCTTAAAAAAATTGTCCCAGGCCAGAGTGTGAATCTTTGCTCAAATATGAGAATTCCTAAGGATGCCAATGAAACTAATACTTCCAGCAGTGCTTGGTGTAAGCAAAGTGGATACACCATGATTTATGAATTTGTTCAGTTTAAAGTTATCTGATGAATATTTTATAGAAATGTATGACAGCCTATTGATTGCTCATGACATATTTGCTGCCACAGTTATTCTATTCATAAACATCCAATTGCAAAGCAAAGTAAGAGACTTAAATCACACAGATATTTTTGTTTCCAGAAGAAATAAAGCTTGTGCAGTGGGAAAAGGCATACATACATCTGTGCAAATACGCAAACATTTTTGATCTGTCTCCTATGCTAAATAAGAAACTGCATTATTACTTGTAAGATCTTTCTTCACAGTAAAATTCATCCCTAAAAAGTCCTTAGTCAGACTGACATTTTTTGACTTTGATAGCATTGCCTGAAATCTTTTATTCTTTCTAGTATTTTGGACTCTGTATTTTGGACTTGCTCTTTGACACTACATTTCTTCAACCCTTAACAAGCTGAGAAATTTCTGGTCAGCAGAGCAGAAAACAGAGATTGCTTCATGCACAGATTGCAACACTGCTCCAAATAATCATCCTGATTGAGCTTTCAGATGTGGTTATTGATTATTGAACACATGTTAATTGCATATGGACCTTCCAAAAATATAGAGTGTTCCACATCTGCCTTGAAATTCCTCAACCAGAAATGGAAGAATTCTGACATTAGTCTTTTTATCCAACCTACAAAAAACAGAGAATATGGATTTTGGCTTGTTTTGTATTCTGGCAAATAATTAAACATTATTCCTGCCCCTGCATAAATTCATTTAGAGCTGAAGGCAAAAGTTTCAGAACTGGTGGACATCCCTAAAAGCCTCTGACTTCACTGGATTCAGAGCTGAAAATTTCATCTCTGTAGGTCTTCAGAGTTCAAATGGAAGTGACAATTGTTTATGCCAGTAATAAGCAAACCTCTAGCCTCCCTAAATCCTTTTTTTAATAGTTTTTTCCCTACTGAAGAATCTTATATATATTCATTTGCCAAAAGAGGGAAAGAACAAAGAATAGCAAAGAAGAAATTAAAAAGAGTGGCAAAGAAGTTTCCATATTCTTAACTGTGTATTTTTAAATTTTGTTTTTTTTAGATAAGCTTGAGCAATGCACAACATCTAAATCAGATCTCATCTTGCAGGGCCTCAGCTCCTTTAGAGGTTGATTAATTCATTTTTGTTTTTCATTGAGATATTCTTTATAAAACCTTATCTCACTGAATTTGAGCTCAATACTGAGCTGCCACATCTTTCATGGTAAAACCCCTTTACTCCCCAACCTGAAGGACAATGTACATCAGGGACTCTGACACCTTTTCAAGGAGGAACCATGGTTTGGTTTTGGTGGTTTTTGGTGTTGTTTTTGGGTGGGTTTTTGTTGTTGTTGTTGTTGTTTTGTTTGGGTTTTTTGTTGGTTTTTTTTTTTTTTTTGTTTGTTTGGTTTTTTTTGTTTGGTTGGTTTTGGTTTTTGTTTTTGTTTTTGTGGGGGTTTTTTTTGTTGTTTTTTTTTTTTGTTTTTGTTTTTGTTTTTTTCCCTAAAGGACATGAAGCAGTACCTAGATTGTTCTTACAATGGAACAACTGATTTATAGTGAATCTCGTTTAAGGAAGATCTCAGAAAGTATTATAGATTACACTATGACTATATTTGTTTGCATTTTGTGGGCTGTGATTACTGCCTCTGACTGGTGGAAAAATTGACAGCTTTACATCATTCTGTTAGCCCCACTTCCCACTTCAGCCACCTGGCATGTTTTTTTTAGTTTTACACTTTGGATCATTTGTAGTAGGATGCAGAAATGATAATCTGTCTCAATGACTGCAGAGGGGCTTAGGTGGGTGGGCTTCAAGACACTCTGTCATCCTAAAAAAGTTACATAAAATCATCATCAACTCATCTTGGTAAGAATACTTGGAAAACACAATTGTGAAGGTGAGAGAATCTAATTCTCTCCAGATAAAATAAAGGCAGAGAAACTGGGGGTCAACAAAATGGGCTTAACTCATCAACAGGTTAACTCACCCTATTTAAAGGCAATTTTGTAGTTGCTGCACGGTCCAAGAGATGGACACACTCAGAGAGCTTGATATAAAAACTCTTGCAAGCCCTTGAACGTTGCAATCCAGCATCTGTGTTCTAAACCTGCCAAGTATAACCTCTGAATGGTCACCAGGCTATTGGCTCCAATACTAAAACATATTGAGGGGGAGTGTAAGAGGGGAAGGCAATCCAGGAATGGGAGAAGCTGGTGCCAAGAAAGTGTCACACAGATATATAGGAGCCAATTACCTTTGTAATTGTGTTTTACCAATAAAAGCCAAACATTGTGTCCAGATTCCTGTAAGATCTGCTAGCTTCAGTGACAGTTTACAAGTGCAGTCAACGAGTTAATGGGAAGATACAAACTCTCATTGAAGGAGAATGACTATAGTACACAAAGAGCAAGAAAAATGTTGTGGATGTAAGAAGAAGGCACCAAACTTTAACAGAATTCCTGTTAACTCCCTTGAAGACAATTAGATACTGAGCATCTACCAGGATAAGTTCTTTATTAGCATCTGTCTATAGAATGATCATTAGGTGGAAATGAAGCTTGCTGTGGAAAGGGGCACCTGTTTCATGGTGATTTTTTTATTAATGATATCCTTGATACTCACAGGCTGGTCTTTGCAAATATAATTCCAGAGTTCTTATCAGCCAAACAAATAAATTCAAATAAGGCATCCATAGAAATGGTTCAGATCTGTTGGTTTAAAGAGCCATTGTCACACACAGAACTTCAAACTAAAATGTCACGCCTGTAGTTAAAATGTTCACATGCAGTGCAAGTTGCTGGAATAAAAAGAGAAAGCTAAGGTTATTAAAGACATTAATAATAAAAGTAGTGGAACGATTAACCATTTCTGATCCTAAAAGACAAACCTAGGGCTAAGATTTCCAGTAAAATACATTTGAGTATATTATTAATATAAGTTACTTTGTAAGCTGCATTATCATACTAATCAGATGCCTCCATCTTCTCATGCATTTGCCTCCAAAGCAAAGATTTTCTAATGTTATAAATGTTATTATTCCCTTTAGAGACAGTGAATGGGGGTTGAAGTCTTAGCTATTTTTCTCAAGATTATGTAGGAAAATACAGAATTAAAATAGACTATTAAGTCTGATTTTGCACTTTGAACAAGGCACATTCTTTTATTCTGAATTGCCTTCATGGTCTGATTTCAGGCTCTTGCAGAGTCCAGCCCTTCCCTCTCCAGGGTCTTCCTTCCTCAGCATTTCAAATGGACAGCCAGAAAAACAAGTCAACAAAAAAATCAAAGAGCAGTTCTGAAATAATTCAATAAGATTACTTTCCCTAAATTATGTAAGTTACTGATTGTTACATGGAGAAGGCAGAAATGAGACTGTGGAAAAAGAAAAGAATTTTAATGATGAAGAACTTGGGAAGTTGGAATTTTGTCCACATGAAAAACAATCATAAGGAAAATTTTCACTAGGCACATGCCTTACAGTCTTGGCCTGTGGATGAACAAGAAACATCCAGGGCTGATGACCCAAACTGGCCAAAGGGCTACACCATACCCTATGATGTCATATATGTGTATATATATATATATATATATATATATATATATATATATATATATCCCTATGATGTCATATATACATATACACACACACACACACACAAACATATATATATATAAAAACATAAATAAACATCTATCTTTAAACTGAGGGAAATCTGAGTGGTGAATAGTTAAATTTGGCATCACTCATTTTGTATATTCTAGGTATATTATTATTATTATTATTATTATTATTATTATTATTATTATTATTAATTATTCACTTCCTTTTATATTTTGTTCAGTAGATTTATGTCAACCCACAAATTTTACTATATTTTCTCCCATTCTCTCCCCCATCCCACTGCAGTGTGGGAAGTGAGCAAGAGGCTGTGTGGTGTTTAGCTGCCTGCCAGCTTAAACCACAACACTTATTAAAAGTAAACCATCTTTAATTATGCTTATATGTTCAGTCAGGGGAAAAAAGACAACTCTTTTTGAAACATCACAGGGAGCTAATATTTTAAAATTATTTTCAGCATATTTCTAATAACCTTTCAGTCAAAACCCCTTTGAACTAGAGTCCTAGAAATTTCACCTGTAAGAGTTTTAGATTTCAGGTATATATTTGCTTTCATTAGGTATGGGTTTGCAGAGAGGAACTGCCTTTGATCTTATCAACATCACCACTCTGAATGTGCAAATTTTCAGGTGTGCAGACCCATGCAAGGATAATTTCATCCCCTGAGTTCCTGTTTGTGATGACCAAGCCAGATGCTGTAGAAGAAGCCTTTTATGAAAATAATCACAAGCAGGAGAGTAAGGACTTGAAAATCCAGACATTAAATTTTGTTTTGCCATGTATACATGGCCCTGTGAAGAGATTTTATGTCCCAATAATTGCTTCTTGCAAGGGATTTTTGGAGAAAGAGTTTTGCCTGGCTTTCTATGTGTATTTCTTGGTCTCAGTGCAGACCTTCATTCTCTTTTGCCCAGTTGTGTCAACCCTGAGGTCCAGATTTGAATTTATTTTGCATCCAGGGATGGAAAACCTGTATAGAACATCTCATCACCTGTTTGTGTGGGAAAAGAACATCTTGTAAAGCCAAACTAAAAAATAACTGTGAAATTCTACATGTCATCTAGATCAAGGGCTACAATAGTGGCACCTGTCACAAACTGAATTTGTTCCAGGAGATATTTGGTTACTGAAAGTCAGGGATTAATAGTAAAATATCTCTACATGTTGTGTTCTGGATTTTATAAATATATAAGTGCAAAAATTTAAGTAACAAGTTACTTTGTGTATTGAAGGGTTTCAATGTGTTCTCTGCATTAGCAACACATGAAAATTTATCAGAGAAGAAAGAGAATAAAGACTGGGAATAGTCTAAAACACATCAGGGCAAACACTATTAATCTTCAAACTGATATTTATGATCTGTTTAATTTTAGTTTTCCACAGCACCTAATACCACACCTCCCTGTGAGATGTGAGAAAATATGAAAAGTTGTCCTAAATTAATAATAAGTCTATAAATTTATAAATAAATATTTTGTGTGTATATATATGGAATGAAGATAACTGTTAGATGAAGTAACTGAGAAATAGACTTAAAAGGATTTTGTTCACACTGTATTAGATCCTTGTTCTAAATATTGAAACTTTCCATATTTAAAAAGCAATTTCTTCCCCCATTCTGCCAAAAAAATCTATAGTCCCCAGCAACTGAGACAGAGTCACAGTACCTGTCTGTACTTGGAGTTAAATTTGCATACACAAGCTTATTGAAGCAGTGTTGAGAATATTTCTTACCTAGTGACTTGCAGGTGTTCTGTAAGACAGGATTTACTTTGTTTGCTGAATTGGCTCTCAGGCATTACATTCCTTGAAAAATTAGTTTTAGTGTGTGCACTTAGCAAATATGGGGAGACATTGGTCAAGTGGCCCTAAAGCTCCTTCCTCTTTCTTTTATTATCCTATGAAATGGGATTGCCTGGGAGAAATTCTGGTGCTTGGAGTTTAATGAAACCAAGTATGTGGGGCTTAATACATATGATACTTAATTTCCACCACCCCCATTGACTTAACATTATCCTGTATTTTGTGTTCTGCAATTTCATAGGTTTAATAATTTGATAGAGCTTATGGCCAGAAGGTACCTTTAGATCATCTAGCCTGGCTGCTGCATATCATAACCCATTATATTTCACATGCCTGGACCATTTTAAGCTCAAAGACCACACTGAAGTGGAAGATTTCCAGTCTTCAGAAGACTGAATCCTGTGCTGCAGACAGAGAACAGGAGGGAAGACAGGTAACAGCTGTGTCTGGGTGGCTGCAAAGACAGAAAATGGATTATTTGATACTTCAGAAAAGAAGAAAAAGAACTATAAATGAAAGCTGATTGTGCATGAGGACCAAACTTTCTGAGTCATGATAGGCTTACTGGAATCTTGAAGTATGAGGATTAATTTTGTCCAGTTTTAATCATTGTCCAACTTTAGGTTGACAGTTTAAAAGTAAATCCTGAACAAATTCATGGCTGTGCTGCCACCGAGCAGCTGTAGAAAGGGAGCAAGTGCAACAATCCCAACATTCCCCTCCCTTCTACTTGCCAGGCTGGAAAATGGGGATAAAGCAACAGAATTCCTGTATAAAGCTCTTGAATAAATCAGAGCTAAAGATTTTGAATATTGATATTGTCATTGAAATCTGCTCAAAATCTCTGATATCTCATCCCTGTACAGCTGGGGTTCTGTCCTTTGCAGTCAGCTTGAGCAAAGGCTGTTCAATGAGCATTTTGCCATAGCATTTGAAGTTTCAACATAAGCTCTAATTAAAAGACATAAAAATCCTCTCGCCTATCCAAGGTTTCATTTTCATGGTTCCACAGGAGTGATTTAGAATAATTCTACTTTATAGACTGTATAATAAATAAGGCCAATCTCAAAATCTCAAAACAAACTGAAGTGAGGTAAGTAGGTTATAAATCTGGAGAATC
This sequence comes from Lonchura striata, assembly GCF_050655825.1. Taxonomy (NCBI): domain Eukaryota; kingdom Metazoa; phylum Chordata; class Aves; order Passeriformes; family Estrildidae; genus Lonchura; species Lonchura striata. Next base: position 71,423,961 of record NC_140741.1, read on the forward strand.
TAGTCTGCAAAAGAGATGGAATTTTCATGGGTTTAATGTGTGATTAAATTATTTTTAGCTGAAGGAAAAAATAATCGTACAAGACAAATATCGAGATGCATAATTAATTTACTAAGGAGTGTACCATTCCAGATGTATGTCATAAACCACAAAATCTGCAGCCTCTGCTCCTACTGTGGCAGGGGAGAGGGTTGCTGAAATGATTGACATCCTTGGAAGCTTTAACCCCTCCATCTTATTTTTAAAATTATCACTGGAGGGGTATTAACACTGGAGTGCCAAGGATAATTTTGAATGTATAAACCTATTCCCAAATAAAATGGCATCTTCCAATGTGGTTTTCATTTAGTGAATGAAATCTTCCAGGCTTGAATATGACAGTGATAAAGGATAATAATGTGCAGCCATATCTTGAAATTCAATCCATTTCAGTATTCAACAAGCTATTGCCACCTGCTAGAAGAGGAAAATTCATCATTTTTCCTTACCCAATAAAATAAAATAAATAATTGTGGTGTGTTTCTTGCTCATCAGTGTTTCTTCCAAAGTATTCTAAACTGCATCTGCAATACTTTATTCTCTGTATATATAATTTTTATAATTATTTCTACTCTCATATGCACACCTGCAAAATAACATTATTTGAGAAGCTCGACTACCCTCCTCTTGCCTTCATAAATGTCTAACTAAATGCACAGGGAATTTGGGGAGTGCAAAGAACTAAGAAATGCAACTTTACCAAGAATAAAAAAAACCTTAAACTTGACACCTGCCTGCAGTATATTGCACATTATAAAAGAGTTCTGATTTCCAGGAGCACAAAATAATCTTTCAACACAGCAGGTGAGTGTTATCTGTGGAGTGGATGATGTGGTGATTAAGGGCACAGCCCTGCCCTCCTGGGTCCTGCGTGGGTCATGCAGATTTTGAGCCAAAGAGGAACAGGTTGAGTGCAGGTGTTTGGGGAATGAGGATGCAGCAGATGGAAGGGCTGACTTTGCTAGTGCTCCTAATAAAATTTAGCAAAATAATTTTGGTGACTTTTATATTTATTGAAAACTTTGCAAACACGCAAATTTACATCAAATGGAGCGAAGGTTTTTTTCTTAGGGGAATTTTTTTTTATAAGCTTTCAAGTGGTTTTCTCCAGAGTTTCTGGAAATTATTAAAGTGGGAGGTGGTGTTATCTTTGTGAAGGAGAAGGTGCTTGGGAAAAGGCACAAGCCTTTTTGCTGGGATCTGTGTGATAAACTGGAGTGGAGACCATGTCAACAACATCCTCCCAGCAGCATTTTTACAGGGTTTCTGAGGTTATTTTCTTTACACTGCTCATGTGGAAATTGTAGAATCGTGGAATCATTAAGGACCAAAAAGACCTACAAGTTCATCAAATTCCATCATTAATCCACATTATATAGTCCACTGTTAAACCACGTCTCCAAGTGCCACACTGGCATATTTTTTTTAACATTTCCAGGGTTGGTGATTGCACCACTTCCCTGGGCAGCCTATTGCAATGGTTGGCCACCTTTTCAGTGAAGAAATGATCCTCCTTTGAAAATAGTTTAGTGGACATGAATCATAGAGTGAACCCAAAATCTGCCATCAAACTGCAGGTGGGTGACCTCTCTAGAAGGACTGAGGACTTTCCACTACTCTTAAGTAAGATACAGTTTCCAGAAAGGACTGGGATTTTAATATTAATTATGCTGTCATTTTACTCAAATACAGCAACACCCATATTTTTCAAGCAAGCAACTCTGTTTCATATTGCTGCTCTGAAATCATGCAGAAATGGGCAAGAATTGGTGTTACAAGTAACTGCAGATGGTACATGAGTAATGAAACTGCTCAACAATGCATCCACTTAGGGATCTCTTTTAAGGCTTTAGCCTTGATTGGCACATTTGCTATTGAAAAATAGCTTAGAAAAGCTATTTCTTACAGAAACATTTCATACAATCCAAAACAAAGTATGATCATAAGCAAAAGAGCAACAGCAACAATTTGGTCAATCTGAAACAATTTGCTATGATCAGAATTAATATGATGCCTGTGGCTCTAAATTTAAAGCTCCAGCATTTTACCAGGATAATACTTCTGCTGGTAACAAAATTTGTACACACACAAACTGCCAGATCTTTTCTTAAAGTCAAAGCCAAGATCAATCTTTTCTTATCTGCTTGTTAATGACATGTACTCTGTGGGTAAATATCACTCACAGTTCAGAGACCTTTGATATTTAGTCTCTGCACTGTGTGTGGAAATCCTGGGGATGGAATCTCATGCAATCAGGCTCTGTTAGGAAATTTGAATTTAGAAATTGAAAGCTTATCAACAAGGAGATGCCCAATCTAAGTATTGCTGGGTCTTCCTATGGTGTCTCTAGTTCATTTTCTATCCAACTTCCTAACTTTAATAATCATATATTGGCAGCAGGATTGATCTCAACTGAGTCTAACACATCTTAAAATTTTCAGGGTGAGAGCAGGAGTCATCCTGACAAATGCTGGAAGGTCTGCACTGCAATGATGTTGGCTAAAGAAGGTGACAGGAATCATGGTGATGTAAAACATTCCTACTCTTAATCATCATCTTTAATTACATATCAGCCTCTGACATTTCTGGATATCATTTCATAATTACTTTAAGGCATCCTGCAGATTGTGAAATATCCCATAACTGCTTTAGGAAAAAATATAAATTTCTTCTCCAAAAAACAGATTTTGGTTAAAGTTTCTTTCTGAAATTGTCTTTATGAATGGAAAAACTACAGAAAGATGTGGACTTCCGGGTGAATCTGAAAAATAATTATAGGCAGACTTAGGAGTCTCACCAGGTGCTTTTTAAACTTTTTTTGATTGAACTGTTTTACTGAAAAAAAAAAAAATCCATGCATCAAAAGGACAAAAAAAGGAATCAGAATAATTATTAATATTTTTTAAAAGTAAAATATATGCAAAATTATTAATTTTTGCCTTATAAGTAAAGATAGCAAACTTTTTTTTTTTTTTTACTAATGTAGACAAAAAGGTAAGCATATTTTTGAATGCAAAGAAGTGGGTTTTAAAGATGAATTCAAACTAAAACCAAATTATTAGCTTAATTAAATAAGTATCAGGTCAAAAGTCTGGAAAGGGTGATGGGTACCAATGAATGGAAGGAATGTTGTCAAGGAACACACAGATATTGATGGCCAAAGAAAAAATATTATAATGTACCACAAAGTCATAGCAGATATAATCCAAATTTGTGGTAATTAATCAGGACTGGAGATTTAATTCTCAGACTGATCTTAAGAAGGCTTTTAAAGTATTTTTTCTTCTCACATCTGGATCAGTAAAGAATATCTGTTTCATAGGAGGTAGAATCTCCCTGACCAGAGGTGGTTTTGTCCATTATTTATTGTCTGCATAGTTCATTCCTCTGTTTTCATTTCACAAGTAAGACATTTGGTGAAATTCATGAAGTGCAATATGTTCTGCAAAAAGACAAATGAAAGATCAAAGGCTTTATGAGTCCACTGTGGAAATATTTACTGTGGTTGTGGAGGTGTTTTAGTGCAGTTTAAACTTCTTCCTTGGCTGTGATCTAAATCCCTTTGTCATGTTTTTGGCCTACAGGGAGATTTTTTTTCTGATGGGTTTAGAGATTTCCAGACTGTGAATGGTTGGAGGAGCTCTGAGCAGATATGATCTCCCCATATAAGTTTAATGTATAATTAAACAAGTCACTTAATCATATTGTTCATTGATCTCCCCCCCAGTTTTCAGGGCAGGATGGCCTGTAACACATTGTGCCTGTGATTGTGGAAGTAAATCTTGGGATGTATCTGAATGTTTCTTTTACAAGAATCTATTCCCCTGGAAAAGTGCCTCGTTGGATAGAATTCCCCTTTTAATTATTTAGGTGTATCATGAGTGTCCCCCTCAAAGCAAAAATATTGGTGTCCAAGGACATGGCTGGATAACAGGATTTTTGATGATGTGTTTTGGATGTGTTCATGGAAGCAGATGTGTTGGTTTGAGGGTTTTTCATAGATTTCAGTTGGTAAGTTGTTGATTTTTTTTCTGTCTTTAGTGTTTAGAAAATGAAAATCATACTAAAGGTTTCCTGACAAATGTAATGATGTTTGTTACTGAAGCAACAATGGAAGTCAATAAAAAATCCAGATTTCTATAACAGATGGTAAACTTTTAATCTTTTTATCTTAGATACAACACAAACTTCATGGTATGATTACTAAAAAAAAAAAAAAAGTCTGCATTAACTTCGACATAAACAACTTATTTCAGATTAGAGATATAAACTATAAATAGAAACTGATATGATGATACTTATTAAAAAAAAAAAAAAGGAGAGAAGAGCTGTAGACAACTATCAAGTATGGAATTTAAAGAAATATTCCACAATTACTCAGAGTAGCACTCCTTTTAATTTCTACTTCAACATATTTCTATGCAATACAGAGCAGTGTAATTATTTTCATATTGTAATGACAAAAAAGTGATGATCTGGCCCAGATTTAAATGTTACACCCTAGTGGGGCAGATTCATTGCAGGTGTGGAAAAGCAGCACCAGCAGCACCTGGCAAATTGTGACCAAGCCCTGAATGTGAACCCACTGGTGCTCTACCCACTCTTCAGGATGAGCCTTTCCCTGGGATCATTTCTGTGCTTCCATATGTAAGTTAAATAATGTGACATCCAAATAAAAATATCCAAACAGGCAGAGACATTGGTTCTAGAAGAGCCTTGGTTCTGGAAGCAGGCTGGCTACAAAAATTAATATTATTGTAGGCAGTTTGGAAAATTTAACTTCAAATCAAATTCATCTCTCCAAACATATGGATAAATCCTGTTCAGATGAAACAAAAAATAAAGTGGGGGTGGAGGGGAGGAAAAGTAGCAAATGAAAAACTGAATGTTTAAAGAGAAAAACTAATTTTTTTCTTTTCTGTCCTCTCTGGTTGAAAATTAGCCCTAGACAAAGAGTTTATGACAACTCCTACTTTTGCTTCTGTTTGCTTCATTTTGTTTAGCTACCTTAAAAAAGTGGATTTTGTAGACTTTTGGGGGAGCAATATGATTCAGGGATATTGTGAAAATAACACAGAGCCTTGTGACCTCCCAGCATCACCAAAGATACAAATGGGTTCAGACCTGCTCAAACACGGGGATGTCTGGCAGCCAGGGTTAAATGTACTAAATTCTAAAGGTACTGAGGAAACAATTGCTGATGTTGTTGCCTTGGTGATTTTTTTCTTTCTTTTTTTTTTTTTTTTTGCTTTTTACAAGTGTCCTTATGAAGAGAACTTTTCATTTTGGGTTGAGAAAAATGACACATTTTATTTCAGAAAAAAACTATTCCCTCCCTCCTCCACCCCTTATGCCCCACCCCAAATTTTACACTTAGCTCAAGTTTTATTGTTGTTTCTGTTGTTCTGTTGCTATCATCACTGTTTTTTTACTAATTTGGCAGGTAACTCTAAGAAAAAAAAAAAGATCAATTTTTCACACAGCTTGACTCAGGAATATAAGTTGGTTCTGGGCATTAACCAAACACAAGGCTCTCATTGTTCCCTTCTTGGTGCGTGCTGAGGAAGGATCTCTCCTCCACCAGCCTGTGCGTCCTTTATTGCTGCTGCAACAAGGGTGACAACGTGTGTCAAGCCTGGGGGAGCTGATCCTGGCAGCAGCCACACTCCCAGCTACAGCCTGCTGTCAATTTTACCTGCCCACAACTCCTCCCGGAGGCCTGAGCCTGCCAGAGTTCACAAAAAACAGGACAAACAGCGCTGCTTCCTTTTTTTTTAATTTTTTTATTTTTTATTTTTGTTGTTGTTGTTGTTGTTGTTGTTATTACTTTTTCATAAGGCAATTCAGGTGCTCACGAAACAGGTTGAGCTGGGAGAGAAGACAAATGACAAGTGATAAGGGGGCCACCTGTGAAAAGAAATCTTTTTGTCTTGCTATTTGCACACACAAGTGGAATCTGTAGTTAAACGGAACAGGAAAAGGAGGGAATAAATCCTCTCTGATTTATACTTTGTGTAGGACAATTTTGGGATCGCAGATGTCAGGTGTTAAACTGGGTTTGCAAGCTATTAGGAAGAAAATATTCACACACATCCTCGTGCCTTTGGGAGTGGCACACCTGGTTCTTGGGAAATGCAAAGATTTTTCCTTCCTTTTACAACCCTGTCCAGAAGGGAGATATTGGCTATAAGAAATCAGGCCCTTATTTGAACCTGGTGAATATTACGTCCCTCTTGAAGATAACAAGCAAGGTGTCTCTGCACAAAATGTCTTCGGTCATCGGTAATTTTCTGTGCCTTTGACTCTGCAGTGTGTTGATGAGAAGTTTGACATCATCTCTAGGGGAAAAATTCTAAGTGATATCCTGTTCCAAGAAGCCTTTAAAAAAAATATATGAAAAAGGAAGAAGAAATAAAAAAAGATGATTTTCTGTACAAAACATGCCTTAGCACCTTAGGCATTGCAAGGATCCCAAGCCAATGTGCTGAGGCATAGCATAGCAACCGTCACCAGGGAAAATGTCAAAACTCTGTGACATGCAGAAAAAGAAAAGAAAGCAGGCAACTGGGGAAAGTTCCAGCTTCCCTTACATCTCTCAGAAATTATTTAATTCCCACCTCTGGTGGATAAAATGCAGTTATACTACATTGAATCTAACATGACAAAAAAAGGGAAAAAATCACATGTTTGAAAATATATGAAGTAATTGAAAATATTTGTAGAGAGGGAGGTAAACTTTAAAAAAGCAAAAAGTGAAAATCCATATTTCGGGAGTGTAATGCAAAAAAATATGCTAGTTGTCTTCCATAATACATTTCTACCTAAATAATAAGTCTTTTTTTTGCACCTCAGATCTCCAAAGAGCAAGAACCATTTGTTCTTCTTTAATGGCTACAAAGCTTAAGGCATGCATTGTTTAAATAGATATTGGAGAGGGATTTTATCAAACTTACAACATTTGGTGCTCTTTTAGTCCTTGCTTAGGGGATGATGTGGAAAATCTCATGTTTTACTTTTAAACAAAGATGTACCATGACAGAATCCCATGGCAGGAATCAGCCCATTTTAACATCACAGGTAAGAACATGAGGATATTCATCAACTGCTTAACTATGTGACCAGTTTTCTTCTGAGATTTTTTTCCCTTTCTTTTACTCATGATCAAGGTATTTGACTGCACTGAAGCCTTTTTTGATTTAGAGGTACCATTTTATCACAAAGGAAGAAATGAAAGAATGAAATCTTTACACCACTGCCTAAAGAGAGCCTACAGGAAAACTGAGAGGGACTTTTAACAAGGGCGTGGATGGGTAGGACAAGGGTGAATGGCTTTAAATTTAAACAGTGCAGATTTAGATTCGATATTATGAAAAAATCATTTAATGTGACGGTGGTGGGGCCCTGGCACAGGGTGCCCAGAGAAGCTGTGGCTGCCCCTGCATCCCTGGAAATGTCCAAGGAACATTGGATGGGACTTGGAGCAACCTGGGACAGTGGAAGGTGTCCTGCCCATGACAGGGAAGTTGAAACTAGATAACATTTTGAGTTCCTTCTCACCCAAACCATTCTGTCACTCAATGCTGTTTCTTCTTGGCAAGCCCAGTTTATTTATCGTGTAGGAACCTTATTTTCTAAGCAGTAATTGACAACATGACAAGCTGAGGCCAGCTTTTTACATGGGCACCAGGATACCCAAAGTAGATGTTTTGACCCTTTCCATCCTACCAGCACTAAAAGTTTTAAAATCTCTGAGTAATTTCAACCTGGAGAATCTTTTCCATTAACTCTGTCAAAGAAAACTGAGGACAAATTGAAATGCTGTTTTGTATTTTTTTTCTTAATTTAGTCATTATCTTATAATTCTTTACTTTCCTCTTGAACCATTGTCTACAGAACTTTGATACTGTTATTAACTAAAATAAAAATCTTGAGGTAAAATACTCAGAAGAGGGAAAAGAGCTGACTGGGCAATTTTGAACTCTAATTTTGAAAATAGGGTTGATCTGCTGGAAACAAAGCATAAGAAAAATTTCACATTTTAAAAGCTGTAAATTTAGACTATAATTAGTTAAATAGAATGTGAAAAGAGGTGCTTGTTTAGAGAATATCTTCAACTGTAGAGTTAAAAAAATAAATGCACATCATTTTTTATGTACCTCTTCTTTAATAAAAACCCTACTATTTCTCCTAATATTTTTTTAACCTTTGCATCCTCCAGATTTGCAGGAGACATTGTATGAAATAGTTACATTTACCAAAGTTTATCTAGTGTACGTGTGTAATATTTTCTAAGATTTTGTCTAATTCAGAATTGAGAAAACCTGTTAAAACATCTTAACTTACACTCCGCGTAAATCTCTAAATATAAGACAATTTTAAAATAAACATAGAGATTCTAGTAGGGAGAAGAAAATAAACAAGCAATCTTGCTCTGAGCTGTTGAAAATTGCTCATGTTACAGCAAATTTTCTGTCTTCTTGTTACAGTACTGATGAATGAATGGTCCTGGGAAGGCAAAAGAGAGCAAGTTTGGAACACACCAAGAAGAATACCTGGATAATTCCCTGCAACTGGAAATCATTGAGACAAATTCGGTGACTACATCTAATCAGAAACTCAATAATTTATAGCTATTAGCACCACAAACTAAATCTGTAAGGAATGGTAACCAAATATCACACTTTGAGGCATAAACTAATTGTCCAGCAGGTCAGGAAAGTATGTGTTGCTCCTGTGTTGCACAAATGCTTAGATGCCCTCTGAGTTTTCATCTTTTTTCCTGAAAATAAAAGGAAAAAAATGAGAACTGAATAAACACCCATTGTCAGATGGAGTAAAGAAGAAATCCAGCTTTGTAAGTGATGAGGTAAATGGTGTATTAATGTAAATCTCTTTTTCCTGGATAAAAGGATTCCTTTTCCTTTTCTACTATTTAATACATAACACCTTTCCACTGTATCCTATTCCTAAATAACTTAAATTAGAGCAGTGCCTGAGAGAAATTAAAAGAGATATGAAGAATCAAGGAGTATTATTTCAGGATTGCTGACAGAAATTTTCCTATACAAGAGACTTTTTTTCTATTCATTTCCTTTGGTGGGTAAAATCAGAGATGATGGTGTGACCCCAGCTTTCCAGGGTGAAACTGTTATGACAATTAATTGGGAAAAGAGAAGGACATGTCAGGACAGATCCCCATGTCTATACAGAAACATATATTGGGGGCTGTATCCAATTTTTCTTTCTTAAAGGGCACAGAAAGAGGAAAAGAAAGGAGAATGCATTTTGCCTTAACGTTAGGATGCCTCTATTTCATTGTTTGCCTACAGGGCTGCCCTGAATCCTTGATCCCATTCCATCATAATACAAGCAGCAATCATTTTTTCTTCAAAGGACAAAGTGTGGCCACTTATTGGAAAAAAAAAAAAAAAAGAAAAGAAAAAGAAAGTAAAAGATATGCCTCTCCTAGCTCAAAAGGTCTTTACTAGGAAAAACCACAATTTGTGGGAGATTTGCAAGGACACATCTAAGTAGTGGTTATCAGGGGCTGGGAGGGTCTGTGAGAGAAAGGTCAAGTCTATACATATCCTAAGCATTTGCTACTTGCTGTTGCCAGGCAAAGGTTAGCAGGCTAAATGAACCTTATGTCTAACCCCATGTGGTATTTTTTGTGTTCTTATCTGAACTCCTGTCATGCTGAGCAGAGCAGCTCACACCTGACATTTTTCCCTTTATGGCCTTTTAAGCTACTAAGTCTGATTGGTACAGCATCCTTAGGGAGTGGGAAGATGCGGGGCAGGGGGGAGAAGGAGGCAGGCACTTGTAAGTCAGGAAAAGGATATCTCTCCCCCATAGGCTTTCAGTCATTTACACTGCTGTTTCTCTCTGTCTCTTCCCTCAGTGACTAAAATCTGAGATGGCACCTGATCCTCAGCCTCCAGGATCAGTGATTTTGGTGGATGCCCACGAAAAGTAAAACTAAAGCACCCGAAAAACAATGAGAATCTCTCTTTGTTAATGAAACATTTAAATCTTAGATTTTAATCACATGTCAGGATGCTCAAAGTTAAGGTTGCCACAGCAACAGTCCAATAAAGCTCTTTGTGAAGAGCAGTTAGTGAAATGCATATTTTAATTAAAAATTGTCTCAATTAACTGACAGTTTTCATCCCCCAAATCCTGCTCTCTCCTTCTCCCTCTCTGAAATGTCATTGAAACAGGGGGGAGGACAGGAACCATGGCGGCAGAGCCAGGCAGGCAGGGCCTGAGTTTGGGTCATGGTGTCAATGACCCATGGTGTGCAATGCACATATAATTTGCTTTCTAACTGTGCAGATTTCTAAATTCATCATGAGTTGGCAGAAACAAATTATTTGCTAGAGTCTGTGTGGGAAAAAAAACCAACAAATTGTGTCCTGCTTTCTGCCTCTGCAAAGCGTCTTCTGCTAACAGAGATGTTGAGAAGTTTTGGGGACACAAAATATAGAAAAGTGAAAAGAGAAAGTGGGAACAACTTTTGGTGCAGCAGCATTGTCCAATGCTTAGATGATCACAAATGACAAGCTCACTGACCATCAGTGGCATCAGTCAATTGATCTGCCTCAAAAGAGAAAAGGAATTGGGATGATACTGCTACTTCCTGCAAAATGATACCACAGTGCTCAGTTTTTACAGGAAAAGCACCTTGGGATCCTCAAAGGACAACTATTAGAGAAATGTCTCATTAGCATGACAAGGTGATTTTGCCTTGTGCTTTGTGCAAGGCAGGTGTCACTTCATGTCCTCCCTTGTTGGAATCTGAGGTATTGATGATTCTGAGGTTGTAGAAAGTCTCTGTCTTTCTGCCCCACTGCCAAAGAAGAAGCCATAATTGGTCTGTGCTGGTTCCAAGGCTGTTTATTCTGTTTATCTCTCACATGTTCTGCTGCCCTGCCCAGCTCTGTCCTGCAGGGCAGCGTGTGGGGCTCTGCCCTCAGTGGGATGTTACAAACATTCAATACCAGAAACTCCCTGGGCTGGATTTACAATAACGTGCCAATATCTGTCACCTACGTTGGACAGTGTGTCCCCAGCCTGAACCAACAGAAAAATGCCAACACCACAGTGAAACATGGAGGGCATGAAGGAGGAGAAAAAGGACAAGACACACCCAATTTCCTCCAGCTTGTCCCTTTTGGACCCCTAATCTAGAATCCTAAAATTTTACTTTTGCACCTGTGCCACACTTGAGTATTCCTTATATCAAACACTCAGAGCTGGTAATTCATCCTGTAAGATTGAAAACTCTTTTCCATGGACAGAGATCACAGACAGTGTCTCTTGGGGCTCTGTACAAGGGGGTCCCAGACCTTCCAGGGCAGTCAGAGTGATGCCCTGGATTCCCACACTCCCTCACCTCCTTGTGTGATTCCTGCTGTGCTTTGGTGAATCACTGGTGTCCCATGCCAGCAGCAGGTTGCACCTGGCTCAGTCCTGATGCAGTTGGAGCAGCAGGACACGGTGAGTGCTGGGCCATTCAGCATCCACCTTCCCCTTTCCTCTTCCCAGGCTGAGGTCAGAGCCTCCTGCTCCGTAGGCAGAGCAGCCCTTTAAAAAACCACAAGAGAAGCAGATTTGACGCGGACTCATGGGGAAGGAGCCGACAGAAATGAGAAGAGGCAGCCAAAGGTCACTCTGGCCTGCCAGCTGTAAAAACAATCCAAGTGACACGGCAATAAAATCCAGGCTTGGGAGCAACCTCCTCCAGCTCCTAATGGCGCACTCGCTTACCCCTCTGTGCTCCTGCCTGTGGAATGCCAGCGTGGAGCGTAAGGAAAGCAGCAGGAGGCACAAGGCAGGGAGCAGGGGGTGCACACAGGGAGAGGAATCTCTGTCTGGCAAAAGCCAGGGATGATGGGGGGCTGCAGCCACTGCAGGACACAGAGATCCAGCTTTTTAAGTACATTTCAGCAAAGCACGTTTGCTTCTAAGAAATCTAATATCCTTTGGGTCAGTGCAGGCCAACTGTTAGATATAAAGAATTCATAGCACTTGCAATCCCCAGATGGACCATTTTCAATTCTTCATGTTTCTGAAAAGCCGTTGTGCCGATCCATCAGCAGTGGCTGTGCTCCATAACGAGGGCCATCTCCTGCCTTAATGCCAAAGTGTAAATATTGCATTGCAGCAAGCAGCAGTAGATAATGCATAATAATGAGCAGGGTTTGTTAGATGATGTTCTAACCAGAGCTCTTGGAAACGATGCATCAAGTTTAAAAAAACAAAACCAAAACTTAAAAGAGACAGAGAGCAAAAAAAAAAATCTTTTCTCCAGAAAAATAAAATAGCTTTTGTGTTGCATGTAGAAATGAAGTATTCTCTTACAATTTGGAAAAATAGATAACACGGTCAGAAACATGAAGACAAGGATAAAATACTGATTCTGATCTGATAAGCCATTGGAGTCATCGGTAAAACTTCAGTTAGACACCAGCTGAGCTCTAAACAGAGTTGAATTTTCATGCTGGATAAATGTATGTTTTTGTGTAGTCTCTCAAATAATGAGGCAGGAATTCTAACACATGATTACACATGATGAAAAGAAATATTGTTTGAGCCAATGAGTTTCATGATTTTCATAGCTAATTTTTCCAATTCTCATCAGTCACATATTTTTCTCTCCCTCAAAAGGCAAGGTATAGCACTGTAATGGGTGTCAGTCTTCTCTCTTTGTAACCCACAAGCACTTTAGAAATCACTGAACCAGTGCTTGGCAGAGGCCGACAAAATCACATGAATGCAGTGTGAGTTATCTGGTTCGTGTATCTCCATCCAAGAATTTTAACAATGTGGGCCAAAATGAAGGGCAGTTTGCTCTGTTTTTCATGCATGCCATGCTGAAGTGTCTGTGGCAGGAAACAAGCCAGTGGCCAACGTTCAAGTTTCTCACTGCCAAGGGGATGTGATGTTTGCAGGCACCCACACGGATCCCACCTGGCTCCCTGATGCTCCCTTGCCTGTGCAGCTCTCAGAAGCTGGGATCAAGGACTGACAAGTTGCTAAATATCATCAGTTTTCATGGCAAGCAGTGGGAACTGCTGGAATCTCTCAAGATTCAGCTCCGAAGGTGCCAGTAGTTTTACAGTTCCTTCCTTTAGGAAACAGGCTGAGGAAACATTTTGTACAGCTCAGCACACAGACTAGGCAGCAACATCTCTTATAGCAGGACAAGGATCTGTATTGCCAGAGGCTCTGCAGGATGCATTTTCTCACAGGCTGTGATAGTGCTGCTTCCAGGTGTTTATTCCTTTCTGAGGTGTCCAGGAGAACAAGTATTTGGCAGGTAGTCTGTTATTTAAAGGTTTTTCATAATTAACTCTGCACTGAAGAAAACCCAGTTCAATCATGGGAAAACCCAGAAAGCCCAATGGTACCTAAATCTTTGAAATATCTATGCTAAATCTGGATTTGTCTCATCCAAAATTGACTATTTAAGATTAGGCACCTCTAGTAATCATCTAGGTTTCCTCACTAGTCCTTACAGGAATAATATATCAAAGGCAAAGGTCTAACTCTTTTTTTTTTTTTGACCCTATATATTTACTTTTGGCCAATAATCACCTAAACACGCTACAAAATTCTTCTCCACTTCATTTTAAAATCTTCTACATAGATTTTTTTTTTTTTTTTCCCAGAACAAATGAAATAGGAATGCAATGGAGTATGGGCATCGAGGGGGGTATTTAGCATTAGCAATGAGATGAGCCCCAGTGGCAGATGATATTCCCCAGGAATTCAGTTGAGAAAAAGAAGTTTGTTTCAGAAAACAATACAGTTCAAGCCATGACTTCAGAAGTATAACAACAAATGGGCAACTTTTATTTTGAGACTCTTTAAATGGATTAAACCAGGGAATAAACTGATAGCGTGTTATCAGGAAGCTCACAATAGAATCTAGGGGCTTCCTGGGTATATGGATTCAATTTTATCCAGACAAAGCAGTAAAGAAACAGGAGCAATTAAAAAAAAGAATAAAAATCAAACTCTAAAAGAAAAACAAAATAAATCCACAAGTAACTGAACATCGTATTTCCTATTTTTAATTTCTCATGGTAAGGGAAATTTCTTTTAAGCACATCTAACGGGGAAAAAAAATAAGACTCCTTGAGCTTGGATTCTATCTCTAACCACTATGCAAGAACTCTAAAGCTTATCAGAAACAACTTAAAACAGATTGCTTTTTTATTTAATAATACTTTTCTTATACATAAAGAATAGATAGGTAAAAACAAAGAAGAACATTGAAAGTCCAGACTAAATGCAATTTATAACTGGTTATATGGACATAAAATACTACAAAATGCTTTAATTTCTATTTCCACATGAAATCAGTGTGTTTTACATACTGGACTGGAAACTAACTGGTTATTATTATCCTGACTATTGCTATTTGATAATATGACCTATCAGCAGAGAAAAAAATCCCTCAACTAATTCTATGCAATGTCTGTAAGAGCTGTAAGAGTGTAAAACACTTGAATGTAGAATATCTTTTACCCAAGAGTGGCAGAGTAATTCTGTTGCTTCTTTTGTCACCCTGTTTATTTTTTATCATGTGAATCTTCAAATAACAGAGAACAACTTATAGGTTATATCTTTATCTGTACATTGCTTTGAGCTAAAACAGAATAGACTTCACCCATCTTCCTGCATCCTAAGTCAGCAGTTCACCAGCTTTGAGAGTTTACTCACCATATCAAAATTTAGTTCCTATCTTTGCTTTGCTAGGCAAGACACACTTTAGAAACAGAACCATTTTTGTTCCAGAATGCTTCACCAGTTAAAAACACAGAGATATTTCAGATACAATGTTCTTTAAATCTACTAAGAGTAATCAAGCTTTTTGTTTTCCAATGTTCTTTCTGTATAGGTTGTGTCAAATACTAAATCTCCCTGGAATCTGAGAGTGTTTTATTTGATAGAAAAACTTGATTTTTGTCTTAATCATTGTGGCTCAAACAGAGAGAGATATCTGATGTCACAGATATAAATTTTAAATTATCCATGAGTACTCTTAAGTATTTCCAAATTGTTATTTGTATGCCTTAATAGCATTTAAGTTTCAATTTTAGTGCCAGAAAAAAATCTTATATAAAATAGTTTTCTGTGATTTCCACTGGTCAAAATGAAGATACTAGTGAATTTGTAGCATTTTCAACTTGTCTAAAAACTTATTTAGGCATTTAGTTTTGTATTTAAAGTACTCTGGATTCTGTCCAGTGTCTCCTGCTGTGAGCGGAAGGCTTACATAAATTCACATATGTCTTTAAAGGAAAAAAAATTGCTTTGGGAATGCTAAACATCCATAGAAATTAATGAGTTCTGTTTAAAATACTGTCAAAGGTTCATCTGGGAAAATACACATCACTTGGATAACTTAAGATCAGCTCCTGTATTAAAACAGAAGATATTTCACTGCTGGATTCTGAGAAAATAATAATGCTTTGCACTCAAAACATGTGTAGAAGCCAAGAAATTTTCAGTTTTATTATCAGATCAGCTAATGGCTCCCAAGGTGGCCATAGGAGCTTAATACATCTCTCTCTGTCTTTGTTTGTATATATATTTTTGCAGTACATTACTATCTTGAAAATGAATTAAAATGCACAGCACATTTGCTTTGTCTTGCACATTTATCAGGGAAAAAAAAATTCCAATCCAAAACAAAAATTCCTTTTTTGTCAAAACCAAAATAAAACGATAAAAAAATAAAAGCAACAGTAAAATGTTTTATGTGAGGAATATCTTAACTTAGATTTTGAGCTTATCAGAAAAATGTCCATGATATCTGCATTTCAAGGATAAAAAATATCAGAATGAACCCTTTAATAAGAAAAAATTATTCAATTAAAGCAGGAGCTTTCCAGTTAATTGGTATTAGTATTTAAATCCCAGAACCACTTGCAGCAGGTAACCATTTCTGAATTTCACCAAATTATTTTGTTACTGCAAATTGGTTTTACCATTCATTATTTCTCTGCCTGGGAGGAACGAAAGAAAAATTACTGCACAAATAGTCTATTAAAAAGTTATGTTTACCTGATCATTAAACATAATATGTTTTATGAGTAAATTTAATATATTTTAAAACATAATACTGTGTTTACTAGTTAAAAGTTTTGGGTGGCAATGCTGTTTAATATTTGGTATCTGCAGACACAAAAGTTATTGTTGACAGTGTGACACACATGAAATTAATTGAATTTGTAAAACAAATGGAGAAACCATTGTTCTAAGAACACCTTCTGTCAGAAAACACCCAGGTGTATAACTGAGACAACCATTAATACTGTCTTTGAGCTTATACTTCTAGAAAAATGGAGCACAACTCTGTATCAAACTGCTTTTTTTGTCAATAGACCTTGGAAGCGTCATGTGTCTTCCAGCCTCTGCAAAAGGAAGGGTAATAGAGAAAGAAAAAGATGTTCCTTTGCTGTCAGAGTGCATCAGGCTTCTTCTCCATCCTGCAAAGTGGAACCCGCGGCTTGAGGAGCTCTGATTGTCACATTGGGCAATTGGGCAATTGCTGCTGGTTTCACAAGGCATTTGTCTGAATGTCTCCAGTGAGCTGTGAGATAGCAGGAGCTCATCCTGGGCTGCTGGAGCAATTCTAGACATCAGCCAAGGACAGGGAGTATAAATATTTAAATTGCCTCTTTCATCTCTAGAACATCAAGGAAAGTAGCTGCACACTCTGGAGGATGAGTACTCAGTATCGGCTGCTACCACCTGATGAGCCTGGTATCACCAGGTCTTTTACATTTGCTGAAATTGTTGCTTACACAGTGTGATTTCCTTTCCCACCCTCTAACACAGAGCATTTCATTAACAGTTTGTGGATTTGTCAGTATACCAGGATCTCAGTATTTCGGATCCATGTTTTATGATATTATGTGTTGCATAGAAAGGTTCCCAAGGTGAATATTAAAATATGCAATGATACATGGGAAAAGTAAAGAAAGCTGAATGCCAATGCACTCTTCTTACTCATTTCAATATTCAGACAGCCTCCTCCTGTCTCCTAGAGAAAATGCAGAACAAATGTGAAAGGTGGTTGGGCAATGGGTCTTTGAAAGACAATTTTGGACACTTTGCTCAGAAATGTCCAGATTAGCTCTCAGAATTCCAGCTGAAGTTTAGGGCCACACAAGATATCTAAGTAGTGTCAGACTCAGTACACTGTTGTGTTGATAACAGAACAAATATTTTGAAAAGCAAGCTGTTTTAGATGATGTAGAAACTTCTGTCAAGGACACATTCTTTCCTTTTTTTGAGCTGTAGATTGATTAGGTCTCTAGCTGAATGATAATTGTTCTGACCTCCATAAATGAAATTGTTTGTACATCTGACCTGATCTGGAACAATTTTTTCCAGAAGGAAACAGCTGATGGTTGGTTCTTCTTGTGTTAGCTGAACTATGGAAACAATATCTTCTAATCTGTCCATTACTGAGAAAGGATCAAGCAGAAGAAAACATTCATAGGTGAGCAACAAGGCTCTGACTTGACCAGAGTGCCTGATTGTTGTGGTTTAATTCCATCTGGCAGCTCAGACCCACACAGACACTCACTCTGGTGAGATGGGGAGAGAATCTGAGGTATAAAAATGAGAAAATCCATGGATGGATTTAGAGAAAGCTCCAGAGATAATGCAAAAGCCACACACAAGCAAAGCAAAGCAACCTGGAGAGTTGCTGTAGGTTTCCTGCATCCTGTTCTGACCCTCTGCTCACAAAGCTCTAGTACCTCTTGAAAATATATGTTTCATTGGTATACCTAGAGAAAATGGACTGGGCAACACAGGGAAAGTAACACTTAGGAATCTGAGCAAGGCCTGGGCGAAATGTGTGTGAAGAAAGGATATTGCTCAATGATTTAGAATTCATGTATTATGATAGAACAACATGATCACTCAACAAGGCAAGAAAAAACAGATTTTTATAGCCAAAACAACACCACCCATAAAATTCTGACATATCAATTTAACATTGTTATTTGCTTCTGCTCTGCATTTTGGGACTGATGCTGTTTATGCATTTCCAAAAACTCTTGAATTAATATTCAGTGTTTACTGAGCCCATTGGATTTCCTCATATAATTTGCATTCATTCATAGCAGCAGAGGCCTTGGGAGAGCCAGTACCAGAGAATTAAACAGTAAAACAAAATGCTTTGATCTGTTAAAAAATAGGGTCTCCTTCAGCTTCACTATATGATCATTTGTGAAAAGAAGCAACACAAAATTAGTCACATCTTTTCTTTATTCCATTAATAAATAAAACAATGTAACTCCACTTAAGAGAATATGTTAATGGCAGCACATTTGAATACTAGTGCTTTCTGATTATTTGACAATTTTCCATGATGAAATCTTCAGCCTTACCATGCTCATTACTAAGGGCTTCTGAAGCCAAATATCCAGCAAAAAAGGATGCATTTGTACCATTAAAAGGTGCATTGCGTGTTCTGAGATCCAAGCCTGTCCCAGAAATAAACCTTTTTTGGTAACCTTTTTTATAACTTTGGAGAAGTAATTTAATCTGCATGTGCCTGTTTTTTGTCTAGTAAATGTCTTGTTTGTTTACAGATGAGATTGTAGCAGGAAAGATTGGGAGCTGTTATATAAACTCATATCTATACAGCAGATGCTAGAATTGGCCAATTCTGCCTGTTAGGGTCTTTTTCTTCTACAAATAAATAC
Organism: Lonchura striata; assembly: GCF_050655825.1. Lineage (NCBI taxonomy): Eukaryota > Metazoa > Chordata > Aves > Passeriformes > Estrildidae > Lonchura > Lonchura striata. Next base: position 71,442,737 of record NC_140741.1, read on the forward strand.
TGAACCTTGACCTAGCAGCATTCACCCTAAAATTCCAAAAGAAAAGAAATTCATAAACATTTATATATAACACTTCACATTGTCCTTGTGTGAGCTGCCTTCCATCTGAGAGTAGGACCAATGTTGCAAACCTTACATGGTCAGAGAGAGGTTCCAGAAATCCTCACACAATGAAGCTGAATGATAACAGCCCACACCAAATTTTCAGTGATGGACCAGAGTGAATTTTCAACATCAGCAATATCTGAATATTAATGAGGCCATATCATCAATTCACCATGTGCACTGAAGTTATTGACAGCCATAACCTGATTAGGATAAACTGGGGGCTGCCTTGTTGTAAGAGCACACTTCCCATCACCAGAATGCTGGAGATACCTCACACTCCTATTTTGTAATCTCTGAATTATATCCTGGACTAAGTCTTGGATCAAAGTCTTCACCAAGAAAAAATTTTAAAAATACCTATAATGGTTTATATCCCTTAATATAAAGTTTGAGTAAGTGTTTTATATTCTCTGAGCACCTTTCTTAGTTAAGTGACAGCTGGATGTGGTGCTATTAGATGGTATTGCAAAGCAACTTCTTAGATTCCTTCAATGAAAATAAAATCTTTGTAATGTGGGCAGCTTTTGCATCCATGAGATAATAGTTTAACAATGATGCACAAGTTAGGTATTTAATGGAAGATATTGTCAAATGTATTAGAAAATATTGAGAAATTAATAAAATTAATTATTCAGTCAATGTTATGGTACCTATCTCTGTAGGGATTTGTACCATAAAAGTAGCTGACCGTCTCTAGAGTAACCATATTTTTTAGTGTTAAATTATTAATGGTGTTTTTATGCCTGAGGCCTTATGGAATACCACATTATTCCTTTTATTAAAGGGTCTCATCATGATTCACAAAAGTTAAACTTCAGAATATCCTGTAAAGAAACAACCTCTACAGTATCCTTGTACTGTATACAGCTATAGACATAAACCCAGCACTCACTCAAATTAACTTGATTTTTTTAATCTTTGTGCTTTGACTTAAGTCTTAAACTCTCAGTTCCTGTAATTTGTGGAGGAACCTCTAGGAAAAAAACAATCTCAGAATCTCAGAGTCCAAGTAATTTCCAATTGACTGTTCTATCACCTGGCATCTTTTCTTTAGGACCAGAGAATTTAGTTCCCCTTTTCCAGCTCTGTACCAAGTTGGAAAATCATTGAAGTAGGGCTTCTCCTAAGATGTCTTTGTGTTTAAACACATGGATATTGACTTAGATATAAACTACTAAATAGATGGGAAACCTGTGCTATGTTTTAAATCATGATGCAGTTTTCAATGATTAGGTCAGTGGTACCAGAAACTTCAAGTAACATTCAAAGGAGATGTATGAGTCACCCTTAATCTCTGTTAAAAAATGGGATTTGTAATATGTTCCAGAATGGAGCAGAAATCCCAAATTTTAGTTTGCAGCAGTGAGCCTGTCCATCCCACTCTTCAGAGAGAGATGAAACCACCCATTCTCTCAAGTCCTCAGTAAATTTGTGCCAACTTTTGGGAGCTGCTCATGTCACTTTCTCATAGCAACTCTCCTGGGGATTGCAATGAGACTTTCTTGCTTAAAAATAAACTGAAGTGAGCTTGTCTGAGCTACTAGGAGTCTGTAGCAGAACTGTCCCAATATGTTTCAGCTACCAGGTTGATTTCTCTGTTTCCCTTTCTTTTTCTGTTTGAGAAACCCAAATGAAAGTGCCAGCCTGCAGTGCTGTCTGAGAAGACCTAGGGAAGCAGAACATCAGTTTTATAGGTATATGTTCCAGGCTTACCAGCATCTTGCCCTCAGCTTTTTCTCTTGTACAACAAGCATGATCAAAACCACAGAAACCAAGCAAAACAAAAATCCACAAAGCCCTGCCACACAGTATTGTGGAAGGAGCCTTTCTGAACAGACCAAAGGGGAGATGCAGCATCTTTTCTGCTTTTCAACAGAGAGGCTTCACTTCTGATCTGGACAGCTGAATTGGGAATTGCATCTGTAATAATAATAACATCAGGCAGAGTGGAGCTATTTTTAAAAGAATTTCCTGCAGGCCAAAGGGTAGCCCCCAAGAGGAAAAATAATCAGCTCTGCCCTCTTTACATTTAAGCCTGTGTAGCACTGTCATGGCCTGATAGTACCAGCCAGGCCTCATTGAACATAAGCAAAGGGAAGTGAACAATAAATACAAGGAAAAGATAACAATGCATCAGAAGGAGATATGTCCCTGGTTCTAGAGTTAAACTTGGCATGGTTGAAGCAAAGCCCATCATAAAAAAGATGTAAGCAAAGTTTCTCTCCATTGGCATACCTGCAAAATTAGAAAACATGAATTCCAAAGAAAACCCTTTATATGAAGGTTTTAGTTTGAATACCAAAGAAGGAGCCTGCTGCCTAATTTTTCAGCTGGCAACCCAGTCCCCAGAAATACTTCTTATTTTGAAAATCTTCAAAAGATGCAAAAGTTACAAAAATATAGGAGTCATCTCATACATCTAAGATGTGGATTTCTGCATCATGGATGTCCAAATAAAGAAAAAAAAATGAATCTTACCTCTAATGCCTATTTCATGGTGTAGCTGCAGAGGTCAGAGCAGAAAGAAGCAGGGATTCTGTGGTAGTATCTGTGCTTGCCCAGAGGTAAAGGAACACAGTAGGGAGCTATAGAACATTGGAGGAAAAGGAGGAAATTGCTTCACTTGATCTGTGATCACAATTTGGTAGGTGATAAAAAGATGCAGGAAGATCCCCTAACTTTGAAATTGTCCCAAACTTTGAAGCATCCCAAACTTTCTGAGCAAGCATAGCACAGACACATTGTTAACATGAGTTTTAGCCAACACTTGCAGTTTGTGCTGTACTTCTTTAAAGAATTATTTAAAACACTTACAAAGTTCAACATGGATAGATTAAATAGATTTTTTAAAGATATGTGGAAATCCTAAACCCATTCTCAATGGCAATCTCAGATGACAATAAAGCAATTTCTTTGTGTAAGTGGTCCATTACAGTTGTATGCTTAATATAAAATTCTAGTCATTGCACTGCTATGTTGGTTTATTTTCACAGCTTGACACTCTGCATTAGTTAACTGCTATAAAGAAAGGACAGTGTGTTTTGAATAGACATAAAGAATTAATACACATTTGCTTCCAAGCTATTTTCCACAGCTACAAAATAATATTGACTGCAGCCTCACAGTTACTCACAATTCCTTTGAACTTACTAGTTAAAGTGCTATTTAATATACTGATAATTTACAGGGATTGCCCTAGAAAGAGACAGAGTAGACTCCTGATGTCAAATATTGAAGCTTTTGTACTTCTACTGCTTTTACAATGGCTGCAGGCACAGACAGATCCCTCAAAGAAAATTTGTCACTTAAATAGTTAACAGAATAAAAGCAACCTCAAAGAATTATGAAGGTAGTAAGCCAAAAGTGAGTTCCAAAACACCAACTGTAAGGAGAAGAATAAAGGGATAATTTCTTAGCCAATTAATATCTACTTAGCAGCTTATGCCCTGGTGGGCACATGTAACCCTATTTAATGTTAATGAAAGTTATGTGCATGCTACAGAGAAGGCTAAACCCCTTAAAAGGGGTTGCTAAAATGCTTCCAACAGATTCAGGTCAAAGATTAATCATTCAATTTGGCTTTCTCTGTGTTACAAAAAAAAAAAAAAATTATATTCACAACAATACACAGTACTAAGCTGCAAAAGCTAGCTACAAGTATTGTTCTTACTATATTTTTTTCAAGTTTTCAAGCTGTCAGTGCCATTTCATTTCCTGACTAAGAGGAAAAAATGCCAGATTACTGCAATGAAGTGTTTGGGGTTACTTGCACAAGTGTAAAGAGAGCTTGAAGTCAGATATTCAGCTGTCATTAAACATGATTTTGATTTTTGCACTGGTTAAGTAAACAGAAAAAAGTGAAGCTGGAAGCGAGGGCCCAAAGACTTCAGTGATGCATAAGCAATAACAGATTTGTTCTGTTTTGCTGGATTTGACTAGCTCTACCAGCTTGATACAGAGTTAAATAGTGCTTATATTTGAACATCCATGGCCTAATCACCTAATCACCCCAACAGGCACCAACATAAACCCATTAAAGCACACTTCACTAGATTTTATTTCCATTCACTAATGTAAATCTTACTTTCTCCATTCAGATGTAACCAGAAACTGTACACAAGTGATAGGAATAAAGGGCTCACTTTTCTGTTCTCACATTGTCTTGTATGGACTTAGTGCTGAAATGCCACCAAATTGTAGATAACCAAAGCTGAAGACATTCAAGCCTTGTATTTCTACTTTCACTAGGCATAAATGTCTTCAGCAAAATTCAAGAAGGAAAAAATAGTATTTATTAATCATAATGGAAATTCCTTCTTTTGTTCAGATGAATTATACTTTGAAATTATTCTGTTGAGGATAAGGAAAATCCAGCTAGGTAGTTGAAATTATGGGGAAACATTCAGATTTCACTTAAGATTTGATTCAGTTGCCTAAAACTAGGCATTCAATGTCATTTGAAATGCCCTGGGGTATCCAAAACATCTGTTCAGGCCTGGAAGGTACAATGCAAGACCCACGGGAGAACCATGCACATTCAGAAGGATGTTAGATTCCACGAAAGCTGAAATGGGACCAGGTATCTGTGTTTGAAACCAAGGAGAACCCCCAGCCACCTGTATTTTGGAGGGTGTACTTGCTATACACAGCTGTCTGCACAGCTGTGATGAGTCTAAGAACTTTTAAAGTCACTGAACATCTATGGCCTGACCTGTCTACTCACACGTGGGCACCAAATGAGGTTTGAAATGCCCAAATTATTCTTGTGTATCTCCAGCTGGACACAGGTCTTCTTTGTGTTTATGGCCTAGCTACCCAGACTAGGCTAATGCTCTGGAGTTCATAACAAATTCCCTTAGGAATGGCGTTTGGAGTATCTCCATGGGTGGAATCTGTATTGACACAACTAAAGATGGCTTTGAAAACCATAATTTCAGTCAACCTATATTTGGTCATTTATGACCAACCATTTCCCTGCCCACCCCCAACCAAAAAAAAAACCCCAACAAAATAAACACAAAATCAAAATTCCTTATCAAAGCTGACACCCCAAAATACCCTGAACACTAGAATACCTTTAAACATCCAATATAACATTTTTTTTCCTCTCATTCAAATTAAGCAAATTAAATTAAGTGCATCCCTCTCCTGGGCACACAAGCAATGCCCCTCTAAAGACCCACAAGATTTCATTTGCTGCTTCCAGAATTTTGTGGCTTACTTTTGCCAGTTACTCACCCATCAAAGACATTGTGTCAAAACCCAGATTACATTGTCTGAGCACCTTAATAAACAGCCCTAAATCAATAATAACTCTGACTTTTTAGGATTAAGAACTGTACAGCCCTGTAGAAATTACTCTTCCTTGGTCACTTGCTGTGGTCTATAAAATAGTTAGAGCTGGAATGTACATGGGGTGAAAACTGGGCTTTTGGTTGGTGGGATGGATGGTTGGTTTAAGATTTTTCTTTCCCTGAGAAGAAAAATGGCAATCTTAAAAAGTAACATTTGGGATAAAATTCATATTGATTTAATTATAGGATTTAAGAGGTCCTTACGTTCAGAAATTTTTGACAAATGTTATCTAAATGAAAATGTTTTACCAAGCAACAAGGTTTGATATTGTAATTATTCTGTTAAACAAAAGACACCTACTTGTCAGCCAAATCTTTAAGGACAGTATTGTACTGTATTTTGTCTCCATACTAACCTATATTTACAACTAGGAAATATAGTTTTGTTCTTAATGAAAAACAATTACACTGAAAAAAAGGGAAACTGTTAATATAGGATAGAAGTCCTAAAATCTACCATATCATCATAGTGATTTCCTTCAAGTCATTTGGTTTCTAGATGCAAAGTATTTTTATTCCCATGATTCCTTAAAACCTGCATCATATTTCTATGTCTTTACCTTGCTCTTCACTCTTAATGTAAAATTAACTCCAGCTAGACTGCTGAGCTTCTGACTAATACTCTCCAACCAGCTCCAGTTTTACATTTCAGAATCTCTATCAGCTGTGCAAAACGCTGTCTCCTGAGGGAAGGCAACAGTTGGCATTTTTAAAACCCAGAAGCAAGAGTTTGAGTTTGATGAGGCTATAAACTCCCTGACTGATGTTCCGTGCTCAGCAGGAGAACGGGGATGGGGAACAAAAGAGTCTCCAAGGAAAGGGTCTGCTCTCTGTCCAGACCCACTAAATCCTTTGCTGCTTCCTGAGGTTGCAAACAAGGCTGCTGATTACAGGCAGTTTTATCCCAAGGTCTTTATTGCTCTTCCTGACAGTTTGAGATAATTCATCAGTGAGATCTAATACCTTAAACATTTTTGGCAAGTTCTGTTCTTGAAAACACTGCAAGAAAGAGTTGAGGCTGACAACACAGTATCCCACAAGGGCAAGCAGCTCTTTAATAAGTCTAATATTTCTCTATAGAATATCCCATCAGTGATATTTCAGTAATGAAGCATTATTTGGCAGATTCAAAGGACTGCAGGATAACATAACATGGCTCTGGAAACAAGCTTCCAAGCCTCAGGAGGTCAAAATGACTACATCTTTTTAATGGTAGGCATGGAGCAAGGCAATGACCTAAGTGCTGTGAGAAATAAAGAAACATTCTGTCATTGCTGCCTTCCTGATTAACTCCCTGGCTTTCTCCTGTGATCACTGGAGATTTTCCAGTCAAGGAACACCTTCTGCCTGACACTGATACATGCTGCTTATGTGACATGAGGGAATGTAGGAAGTTGTCATCTGCTCTCCAAGTGTAAAAAAAAAGCGGGGAATGCTTTTTTCTTCAAATCCATAACACAAGTGTTGCTATAAAGGACTAGGTTTATGCTTTTGGCCAATCAAGAGGAAAATAGGGAAAAAGAAATTTTGCTGCTCTTTGCAGTGGTTAAGAATTTAATGTAAAGTGCAGTTTAATGTATTTGTACTTTCATATAGCTCCAAAGTTCTTTGTCAGTCTACAAAAAAGTGAACCCTTTCTGTGAGACTTTCAGGATTGTACAACACTGCAAAATGACAGAAATGTGTCCAGGGGTGTTAATTTTCAGAGACTGCAGCTATCCTCACCAAACCCACCTCATGCTTTATAAATAAAGTAGTATAAAGTATTTATTCAGTCTGTTAAAATTTCTATTTTAATTGGCTATTTCACCTGTGCTGTGCTACATTTGTTTCCTTAAATGTACTCTTTTAAATAAGCCAAGAGAGTTCACACTTGGGTTGCACTCAGGTCACTTGGAAACACATTTTAAGATGGGGAGGGGCGGGGGGGGAGGGTGTTAGATATTCTCTTTTTTTTTTTTTTTTTTTTTGAAACACAGTTTGGCATCTTTTTAGCAGAAATGTCAGAGAGGGGAGATCTTCATGTAACCTCTTTGGTGAGTGAGTACTCGAGGTTTCCTCTGTGCTTGTCTGTGGTGAGTGTGATTCACCAGTGTACCATGGGGTTACTCAGACTTTTAGTTCAGGAGGTCTTGGGTCAGGCATCAGGTTGGCACCTCAGGCATCAGAACAGTTGATCTCCTTTACAGCCTTGTTGCTCGAATCAGAAAAAGTGACAATTGGCAAAAATACTCCAGGTCTTATTCAGACAGTAGAAATCCCAGAAGAACTGAATCTCTTTTTCTGCCCTTTCACCCTATCCCTTTATCCAAAACACACTCTTGTGTGCTTATACAGTAGTTCAGGGATTAACATACCAATTTCAATGTCAAGAGTGTAATTTGCTAATAAAACTTGGTGAGTTTTTGTGAACATCTGACTTTTGTTGTTCTTTTTTAACTTGAGCATTTCTGAATCTTTGATATGACCTTCCCTTTAAGGGTGGAATATCACAGACAGACACAGGTTGCAGTCCTGGATTGTTCTCTAGTCTGGTCTGTACAGCCAGCCCATCAGCTTTCTTGTTTGGCATAAGCTGGAAGTGAATTAGCAATGTCTTCAACAAAACTGTTCTGGGCAGGCTAACACCAGGGCTATGTGAGAACCCCGGCCTTGCTTTGGAGCCGCATGTGGTGGTGAAATTCCTCCTCCAACCCGTGCTTCCAAAGAAAAACTCCGCAGGCTTAGCTGTTCGGTCTCAAGGCAGTTTATTGCTAGTTATCTATCAGATTGTGTTCTTGGGCTGTGGCTGTTTGATCAGCGGCCTGGGTAGAGGCACACACACACCCTGACATCCTCTCTATCTGCTGTCTTCTCTCTCCCCGCCCAGGGCTGCTGCTATCTTTTATACGATATATTACGTATAACATGTTTACAATTATTCCCCAATACCTACTACCTACGTTGCCAAGTGTTTTTCTACTCTAAACCAATCTGTGAGTGCCAACATCACCAAGAACATGGAGGTAAGGAAAAAGAAGGAGGAAGAACAGGATCAGCCCACTTTCCTCCATCTTAGAACTTCTGACCCCCATGTACAAAGTGAAAACCCCCCTGTACATGTATGAAAACCCCCCTGTACAATACTAAAAAAATTTCCCCTCTACTTTGTAACTACTTATACTATACTATCTAACCTTTTGTGATTGCTTGTTCCACCTCCAAAGTTGGTAATTCATTCCATGGCTCAAACTCAAAATCACAGCTGTTTTTCAGTTGTCTGCCAGGGTCTAGAATGCTTCTGACCAAGGCCTGGAACCTCTAAAAATGTCTGAGAGACATTTTGAGTTCCCACAGGGCTACACACATTTCCACCAAAAATCCAGGATGGATGCGAATTTCCTCTTTAGGGCAGAGCTATTTCTGTCTCACCATCAGGAGGGAGTAGATTGTTGATATTGGAATCATCCAATTTAACACACAACCAAGCACAAATAATCACCCATCTCCTGAAGGATATGAGTCTTGTGACAGAGGAGATATAGAGCATGGAAGGAGACAGATCATGACAATATTTTTTATATATTTTATTTAGATTTTTTTTTAACCACACAGAAGCAGCAGTTTCAAAGTCTGACTATACTAGAGGAACAATTTAGCCAGGACTAAAACATAATGGTGAGAACATAGGAACAGCCACACAGTGGCAGAGGGACCATGTAAGCCCCTGAATCCTGTCTCTGACAACATCACAGAGCACATGTTTGGGGAGGCATATGCATGGAAGTCAAGATGAAGTGACCCATCTGTGGAAATTTCAAATCAGGGACTTCTGGGGAAAAGAGGATATTTTTGTAGTCAGCAGATTCCATGGATTTCTATTCTATGCATTTCCAAGTCAATATTCTGACCCGTGCATATTCATTTACCATCTCCAGTTCCCAGAAACATGGAGTTCACAGATTTGCCTAAAACCTTTCATACACTGTGTAAAGAAGTGTCTGTTTCTGTTTTGTGTGACTGCTTCAGAGTGTCAATATGATCACTGCTGCACTGGAGGAGACACCTAGCAGTCAATCCCTATTTACTTTACATTTAATAGTCCATCTTCTGACATACAGGGTAGATTTCTATCATACCACTTTCAGTCTTTCTCTATTTTTTTTCAACATTCAGTCCTTTTTTAATATTTTTCAGCATTAAAGGTTCTTAGTCTATTTAGCTGTTCCTCACAGAGAAACAATGTCACATCTTTTATTCAACCTTTGCCAATTTTTTCTGGTCCTATTTTACTTCTGGTACATCTTAGGAAAAGGAGAATTGTGCTCATCAAGGTATTGGCATATGATAGTTTAGCAAAGAATAACAAAATCGTCTGCATGGTCTTCTACTTTTTTCTAAGTTTTCCAAAATGAATTTTTTAACCTCTCCTAAACACTCATCAGATGTTTTAAGCTAAGTGTTGGTTAGAAACTCAGAATCCAAATTCTGTGGGTGCAAGTCAGTTTATCATTGTATGTGTAAAGTTCACAGTTTTGTCTCTCAAGTGCATTTCTTTGTGTTTATCAAGATTGAATTTAATTTTCATTCATCATTTATCCCTGGTTATTCTGTAGTTTTCCATTATCCTGGTTAACCTGATGATCCTGAATAACACAGGTGACTGACTACCTCCACTGTCACATGAATTCTTATCAAGAACACCTCTGTTGAATAGAGGCAGTCCCAGTGTAGCCTGGATGAGACATTTCTAATTATTTTCTTACCTAGTCTGAAAGAACAAAACATGAGAAACAATGCTCCCTGTCAAGTAGCTCTTCATATTTCCTACAACCAAATTGGGATAGATTTGTTTTGTAAACTCTCTGTCATACTTGGAAAGTTCAATTGACATTTAAAGTTCCAAACAATTTCTTCTGCTATTAAATGGTTTTGTTTTTTTTTGAAGTATCCAGACAATGCTGACTAAACAGCCTTTCCAAAACTGCCTCCAAAATACTTACAGAGCAATGACTCTAGCAAGGAAGGGACAATAGGCTGGGAACAAGATTACACACTTCATGTCTGTGTCTGGCCATTTTATGGCAAAAATAACAGAAACAATACAATTAAGAGGTAATTATCCCAGCAGGACAGTTATTGCCACAAAGCTGTACCGGAATTTGGCAATCTGAGATAGGCCAAGATAGTCTCTAGAAACAGATATATAATTTGCCTATTTAGATCACAAGCTCTTCTGGGCTCACAGAAGGTCAAGTACAATGATGTCTTTGGGGGCCTTAGAGTGTTAAAATAAAAAAAAAAATACAAACTTATTTAATGATCAGTATAATAGCAAAAGTGATCCTCAGAGAGGAATCTGAGCCAGGTGAGGAGGATATTTTCTTTCAAGGGCCATGAACTCGGTGCAGACATAATAGACTAAGCTTCAGGAGCTCATAATCCGTTTAAAGGAACATTTGATTATGAATTATATGGTTTGGTCTTGTTCAAAAACAGCAGCAGTCTTTATCCCTTGGGCACAATTTGTAGGTATATATACTGGCATTTACTCCTAAACTGTTAGTTTATTAGGTTAATTAGACAGCAGAAGATATGAAAGTTCTGCTGTTTAATATTCCAAGTTTGGTATCTTGACCTTGGGTATTGAGCTTGGTTTTTTCCTGTGCCCTGACAGTGTGTAGAAGCAGTGTGAGCACTAACCTCTGGAAATAACCATCCTCAGATTGTGACAAGAGGGGCAATTAATCATGGAGAAAGACCACATTTCAGTGCACCTTTGAATACAGACAGTTCTATCCCCCTGAATTTCTTGGAACTCCTCAAACTGGGCATCTTTGTGTTTGGTAGTTTTCAGATTCTTTTGCTTCTTTTCTGCCAAGGTTGGGATTAAATCAGGAGATGGTATTTCTTGTTCAGGCTCAGATGTTTATTAGTTCTTATCTATGTTACAGCCTGACAGAGCATGGTTCTACAGCACCTCCTTCTAACAAACTAAAAATGGTGCCCCATCTCTCTTTCTCTACAAGACCTTTTAAGAACAAAATGTCCAATTAAGAAATGATACCTAAATTGTTTTTACTTTTAACCCAATAACCAACTTCATATGCTTTGCAATGTGGAATTTTTAATCTAATTACACCATACCACCCAAAGCCATGGAGAAGGAGAAGGAGAAGGAGAAGGAGAAAGAAGGAGAAGGAGAAGGAGAAGGAGAAGGAGAAGGAGAAGGAGAAGGAGAAGGAGAAGGAGAAGGAGAAGGAGAAGGAGAAGGAGAAGGAGAAGGAGAAAGAAGGAGAAGGAGAAGGAGAAGGAGAAGAAGGAGAAGGACCAGCCTCCTCCCTTAAACCTCCATCTTGCTGTATATATATTAGTATATTCTAAAACCTTAATCTCTATGTTTCCCACCCTGTGATATCACACACCTCTATTCAAACTACACACCCATAACTCTGGTTCTATCATTCCATTTTGGAAGTCTTCTCCACAACCTCAGGTCAAGTGCAATGTTCCCTTCGGGAGGTCAGTGCCTGTCAGCACAGAAAGTCTAAAATTCCCTGTAACCAGGGTTCCAGCAGTAGCCTGTGGGGTCAGTGGTGTGGGCACACCTGGTCTGGAAACAGTGACCTGGCCCAAGTCCTGTGGCAGAACTGAATTCCCATGTCAGCCCTTGCACTCAAAGGATTCAGTGTGGAAAAAAAATCTGCTGAAAGCTGTATCTCCTTCAAAACTCTACACCTGCAATGAAGGCAAGCAGCTCTGCACCAGGTTAATAGCAGTAACCTCAGGGAGCAGTTATGCTCTCATTTCAAACACTTGAAAGAGGAACAAAAAAGCTATGAAGTTGCTGTTGAAGTACAATTAAGATGGTGTTTTTCAAGTGCAGGGTAACCTTAAGCTGGAGAAGCAAGAGAGTTAAAATGGAAGCACTTATAAAGCAGTAAAAGCTCCTCTGCATGAGGCACTCTGCGAGCACAAAATTATAGGATTAGAAACCTTTCAACCAATCCAGTGCCTCTCTAGACAGGGGTTTGTAAAGGACTTTTAAAATGTTTTTCTATGAAAAAGGAGAATGTGTGTAAGTGGCCAGAAGGGTGGTTTGGCTCAAGGCAGCAGAATTCCTCACCACCACCTTTTGAAGCTTTACTTGAACTTATTAAATCTTATATAAAAATCATTGATGCTTGTGGGTCCAGCATATAATGAATTTTTTCTTAGACCAGATAAATCTTGAGAACTGCTTGCAGACAATTTATATCTCAAATCTGTTTGGGAGATATAAAACCGGGAAAAAAACTCTGTTTTGGTGAAAAAGTAAATTCCAAAACAGAACCCTCATGTGTTCCCACTTTTAAACCCTGGGCTCCACTGAGGGAAACAAGTTCTCAGTGAAGCTTTCAGGATTGTGTTTTAAATTCCTGTACAGTGCTGTGGGAGGAATACATTTCTATGCAGATATAAACTATGATGGAGTTTGACTTTAGGAGAGGGTTTGGGAGCATAGCTTATTTTTTGAGTTCAAATCTGAAAAGTCCCAGGTTATTTTTGGTAAATGATTTAGGAAATATAAAGCTCTTCCCATAGCTTTAATTCATTACACTCAACAGAGCTGTCTATTACTCTTCATTAACAAATAAGGAATCCTTGAATGAATACCTTTATTTGAAATAGCTAAATTTTAGACAATTTTAGGTAGGTCAGATTGATCCCTCTGGAAATAATACATGGCATTTTAAGAATACATAGCATATCTAAATTAAATAAAAATATTCTCATTCTATTATTTTAGGATGTTGAGAATGGAAAATATAGCAAATTTTTTGCTGTTTTTTTTTTTTTTCTGCAACAAATAAGAAATGCACATACCAAGCAGGATTAAAATACATAAGTGGTTTGGGCCAATTACTAGATGTATTTAGGAAAATTGTTAACAGCATTGTTAAGAAAACAGTAATACTTCTTACATACAACTATTTTCCTTTCTAAAGTATTCTCAGTCCAGTAATGTCTAAGGAAGACATGAAATAATATCCACTTGAATCTGAGCATTTTTAAATATACATAAGCATGCACAAGTTTTGTCCAATATAACCTGTGACCTGTAAGTTTTAAATAATTGCTAGGCTGATATAAATATTCCAGGTGGTTCAAAAAATGTTAATTGCTTAAGTATCTAAAGTATCAATCCCTAACTGAAAGTACAGCAATGTCAGATTTGATAGAATTGTGGTCAATTCAGATTAAGAAGTAACTGTGAGAAACAATTTGCCAAAATGGTATGAATTCATGCATTTGTGACTACAGATGTAAAGTTGTAAATAATATACATAACAGATAACGTGGGAATCTAAGAAATCTTGTGAAGTGTGCTCAGTGGGGAATCATCATCACCTTTGAGAATACAAAGCTGTGTTCTCCGTGCTGACACTGAAAAATTAAACTACTAGAGCCACTGTAGAATCCTGGAAAAGGAAACTGTTTTTATCTCATGAGCTACAGGAATGACAAGTGATTTCATGATAGCATAATAAGGAAAGAAAAGGCTAGGTAGCATTGGAATAAGAAACAAAACACAACAGCAAATATATTATCACATCTTAGAGCTCCGTGTTCAGATATTGCAAAATTCTTTGCAGATGATATAACTTTCACCAATGCAACTTACTCTCCTCAGTATGGAAGTAAACTGGTGAAATATGATAATATGTGGTATAAAGATATCAGACCAAATGATGCAGTAGAATCATAGAATCACAGAATATTCTGAGTTGGAAGGGAACCATCAGGATCATCGAGTTCAACTTCTGGACATCCCAAGAATCACTCCATGTGCCTGAGAGCACTGTCCAAAAGGTTCTTGAACTCTGTTAGAATTGGTGTTGTGACCCCTTCCCACTCATCCAGACATGATGAATCTGTGATTGAATTGCATCTAATGGCTGATTAAAGCCATGTTCAATAAGGAATCCAGACTTGAATAGCAGAAGAAACCCTGCAGAGACTCTCAGTGAGATACACATGCTTATCTGAGATTTGAGTCAAACACTTCCATCACCCAGGATGCTTCTTGGTTGTGGAGGAGTTTGTGAGGTTGGATACAGTAGAGAAAAAAAAACCTCCAAAACCTGTAAACTAAACTCATCAGTGATGTTGGATCTCAAAAGCTCAAAGGCTTCCAGAGAGTTTCAGCCATCATCTCTCATTTAGTCTGCTATTCAATGCCGCCTGCAAAACTTGTGTTCTGGAAGTGCTGAGATTTTTGAAGCTGGCCTGAAAAGTGAGACTTTGGTGTTGGGGCAAGAGAAAATCCACAAAAGTCAGTGAGGCCAGAAAACCTGGAGGTTAGATAGGTTGACATGTTATTTGGACAAGAAACATCTTGCAGTAAGGAGCTCCTGGTTGCTTTATATTTTCAGAGTTGTCATCAGAATCAAAACAGCTTGAAGCAGCACTTATGACTCATTTTCAGTGTGGAACAAAGCCATAAGTTAAGCACCACATGCTATGAGTATAACACATAACAGGCCTGTGAACTACATGGAAAAGTTTTACCCAGTTTTCAATTGTCAATCTAGTTTTCCTTATGCCTAAGGCCCTGTCACACCTTGACATCTGTAATCAGATTCATTCTACCCGTACCAGCCATTACAAGCTGTCACTCTTCAGCTTCTCTACTTACTATTCCACTACTAGAGATTTAATCTGCAGTTTTCTATGCACTAAATTTAAGACCCAGCAGTTTTCATGTATTATTCACTTCCACTTGCTATACTTGCTAAACAGTATATGCTCATTTGAGTTAATAAATCACCATTCACTTTCCTCCTTGCGTTTCCCAGAACAGTTATTACTCAATCTACCTCTCCTGACAGAGGCTTCAGAGCTTTCACAAATTTCTCTCTATTAATGGATCTATTTATCAAATTCCTGTCTTAAATGTTAGCAAAGTAATCTTGCTGGAAAGGATTAAGATGTAATCTGTTGGAGGTGTGTGTGAAAGCCTACATATATCTGACTCAAAAACCAGGTGAAATCTCTCCCTATTGGTTGTGTGACACCTGCCCCACTTTGGATAATCTGGAAATTCTTAATATGCTCATCAAAGAAACTGAAAGTAAATTATCTTTCTTGTGTGTCTCTTACAGATAAAGAAGAGACCAAAGTCTGAAGTCCTTATCAATGTTGAATATCTGTTTTTGCCCTCATGTCCTCAGGAGGACATTGCTGGAGTTGGTGACTGGGGCTTTGCCTTTCCTGTGCTTCTGAAGGGGTGTCCTCCTTCAATCGACTCCTGCTGCCTGTGGCTTCAGGCAGCAAAAAGTTGCTATTCTGTAATTAAAGCTGAGCTACCAGTATCAAAGTGAATAAATCCATTCCACCAGAGTTTCGCTATGTGATTCACTGCTTCGGGTCTGACCCTCATGCCTGTATCCTATGTCCAGTATTTTCCTTTTGTCTTTATTAGAACATGTCCTGTCCTGTTACAAACATTCAGCTGCATCACACGGTTTATTTGATATAATGTGGCTTTTTAAAATTTAATAATGTAATCACCTTTGTGCCAGAAAAAAAATACTAACAGTGTCACATGAATCTTTGTTGAAAGACAGAGCAGCATTCATGAATATTTCTTCATTATCCTAATCAAACTGAGGCTTTGAAAAACCAAAGAACTAATCAGAAAATTTCAACTCCTTCTTTGGAACACAAATAATTCGATATTTTATAATATTATTACCTTGGACTTTTGTAATATTTTTTTTCAAAGTAGAACACTGGCTTTTGACAGATTTAAAAAGTGAAAAATTCAGTTGATTGACAATTCAAACTGTTGACCTTTCATTCCTAAAAAACATGTTTCATTAGTATGACAGAACCCCCTGAATAGAACCCTTTTAAGCAACAGGAAGAAAAATAATTCTTATAATTCTCAGTTTGAAAGAAAATACAGCCAACTATGTGGACAATGACACTAATATGAGAACATATTTTCAAGCACAGCTTGTTGGAATGATCAAATCATTTAGGTCCAGTTCATCAAAGTGCCTCATGTGCACCCTGGATTAGAGACATTCAGATAACTAAATTGTTTGAGAAACAGGAATGCATTTTCTCAGAGGGGGAAATTCATAATAGTTACCTTTGTATAAGAAAGGACATCATCTGGTCAACTTTTGGGACTATGTTCCAAACCTTTTGGACCTTTTGGAACTATGTTCCAAACCTTTTGGACCTTTTGGAACTATGTTCCTTCAGGAACTAAGAAGTCAGGTAGTTTTGCTAGGGCAGTTGTTTTGGATAAACCCTCAGAGTTCCCATTTTACATCTGTGAAGTGGGGATAATAAAACATTGCCCTCCTTCAAAGTGGCATCATGCTATACATTGTCAGACTGTGAGATCTGTGCCACTCCTGAGGTATCTGGGACCTAAGCTGCTGAGACAAGCAGCTTCATTGACTTCCAAAATGATAAAAACAAAAGCACATTTTGTATTAATCTGACATAGAACACTTTGGGAACCCTGTCCTGTCATGATACTGCACTGACAGAACTTGGAGTATTTGAATGTGTGCAGTCCATCAGTCATGGGGGAGATGCGGCAACTATTAACACTTGCTAGTGGGAAGAAAACATGGTATTTTTCTTCTCTTATAGAATTCAGCAAGATTTCAGAAATTTAGAAGTGGAATTTTCCCACTTTAAAAAATCAATATAAGTCTTTCGCTTTGAAGAACACGGCTTTAGGAATATTCAGCATTAACATGACAGTGCTTTGTGCAGTAATGAACAATAAACTTACATTTATCTTTATTTTTTTACCCTTCCAAATGCCAAAACTTGCAAATATGTAAAGCTATGAAAAGTAGATATTAATTTATTACTTTATATCTGCTAATGCATAAGTAGGTAACTACTGGAAAAGGAAGACTAATTACCCTATTTTCACCGTCTAAAATAAAGATGCATGTTTTAGGTTCCATGTAGCTACTGGAAAAGTAGTTGGGACAGTCACATCATCCTAACACAGCTAAAATAGGGCAGATAAGTCCCATCTGAGGAGGTTACACAGAAATAAGGTGTGTCTACAGGTATGAATCCAAAATAAAGAAGTGTGACATTCTAAAGGTCTCATCAGCCAAAAAATTCTACTATTGAAAGACCTTGTTTCCTCTTTCTAAGGACTGATGATAAATGCTGACCTAAGACTGAAACAAACTCCTTTTTTTCTTTTAACATTAGCTTTGTTAATCAAGAAAGGCAGGACTGTGGGAGGTGGATTTGTAAGAAGACTTCTCAGCTCACTACCAATACATGTTCAATGCAATTCCTGTGTGTTCACACTCCAAGCCTAAGGAACCCACATTCAGCTGCAGAACCAAACAGTTGTGTCTCAGTTCTAGCACAAAGCTGAGAACAAGATGTGGGTGTTTGCTTGCAATGGATTGGCAAAGATACAAAAGAATTCTCTTTTTCACACTACTCAAAACTTATGTATATGTGTGTATGTATATATGTATTCAATTACAGGTAGGCTTAAACTACTCTTTTACCAGCCTGGATAATTTTCAACTTTCAATTGCAATCCTGCAGTAAAATTTAAACACAACCTAAATGAATTCTCCAGGGAATGGTGAACCTGGTGTGTCCAAGTGTGGACTTGTGAACTGTCCAAACCACACTTATCAATGGAAAGCAAAGAGAAAGGGGAAAAAAATTGAATGTGCCATGTGTAAGGACTTAGCAGAACCAGTGTTGCAAGGTTTACCAGCACTGTTGGTGTTTTCAGTGAAGCTCTTTGCTATGCTCTGGACCATTTCTGAGTGGTGACAGAATTTGACATCTGTGCCTATTTATTATCTGCAGTTTCTTTGTGTTCAACTTCAGCCCTTGTAGCAAGGTGATAGTTTGGAACCAGTGCTTCCATTAACTCAAATCAAGTAGCACCTTATTTCTGAAGTAGCCATATCTATTTTAATAGAGATATTTAATGGCACAGCACCCTCCTCAGTAAAAATGACAGTGATAGAGTAAAATCTTCTTTCTGCACTATATAACTTAGAAAAAGAAGACAGGAATAGGCCATAAAAGCAGGATTCATGGGGAGTTTTATCTACTTTATCACCAAAGAAGGTGGCAGGAGTGAGCCATCATATGTTTCTAAAGAATATTTTAAAGCAGGAATGAAATAGCAGTTATTGGTAAAAAAACAAGTAAGGCTTTCAGCCTTGCTAAATATTAAGCTATAAATATGAATACTTAAAAAAATATCTAGGAAAACAATAAAGAGTTCCTTCAAAGTAAGGAAAAAAAAAGAACTGTTTGATTTTTTAGCCAATCCTTATTCTTTATAATACAAACAAAAAATACAGCATTTGGTGAGACCTTAAGAGAATGAATTGCAATGTTTCATTTTTTAAGGAATAAAAGAATTCATGCACCAGTGTTAGGAAACAAAAGCCCAAACCAGCACAACTTGCAAATTTTTTTGCTGAATTTCTGAAAATAGCATTGCATCTACAGCTTGTGGATGGATATTCTACTATCTCATAAACTTTGTTTAAAGTTGGCTATGTGGTTGGGGCTTTCATGATTTGTTTTACACTTTCCTATGTGAATTCTCCAGTGTCTAAAAAGAAGTTATATTGCTGTCAGTTGCTGCTCCTTTGTCAGTTACTGGTTTCCCTATGTCAGACCTTCATGACCTGATGGCCATTATCCCCTCTTTAAATTTAGCTGAAATGGGTCAAAATATTAAAAATTACCAGGGTGGAGTGGGGGTAAGAGAGACAGAAAAATACACAGTTTTACACAGTTCTCTTTCTCTTCAGAGTCTGAGTTACGTGCTTGAAAGATTCAGAGCACTGATGCTGAAGAGTGATCAGCTTCCTTATTTACTTGGTGATCCTGGAAGCCCGAATTTCTTGTAGAGATAACAGACAGAAGTAGGATGGCACTGAACAGAAATTCAGGGTATTTACATCAATTGCCAGAATAAGAAGGAAAATTACTATCCCTTCTGTGGCACTCACTGTCACAAAGGCTTCAAACCTCATCCTCTGTATATCTTGCAGCTTCTTCATCAAATAAAGCATGAGTCTTAAACCACAATGTGTTTAGTGTACAATCATAATTAATTTCTTGATTAACATCCAACATTACAAAATTTCAAGGAGAGTTACTTAAAAAATACCAGTATCTGATTAAGTAGGTAGCACAAAGTCACCATTCTGGAGGAACTAGATCTTGAATTGTCTGGGGGATGAACTGTGTATTTATTTATAGGTTAATCTAGAAACACTAAAGCTAGCATTTCCTCATTTCCCACTGTATTTTATTTTTACCATAAGTAAAGCTAAATAAAATAGCCAAGACCACTGTGGTAACATGAACTGTAAGGTTTTAAAACCAGCACATCTGTAAATTTACCTTTAAAAATGAAAGAGATTGATTAAAAGGTATCAGGTAGAAATGAGAATTTGGCTGATGTAGATCAGACCAATATGATTTGACATATTGAATCAATAGAGACTTACATCAGGACATTTTTTAAAAATAATTTTTGCTTTTCCTGACTTGTGATTTTAATCTTTTCTTAGTCTATAATTTATTAGATTAAGCAGAGGAAGTAATATCTCTTCCAAGAGATCAAAAAACATTTATTCAAAAATGTCCAGTGAAAGCTGATAGTTAAAAATTGGGTACTGATTATCTAAAGAAATACTCACTATGCAAGGGTACCTGTACCTTGCATGCAAATCATGTACGAACCCTCAGAGTTGTGAAAAAATCCTGGCAGACAATCGCTCATTAAAATCTGATAATTGTAATCAGGGTTCTTTGACTCCCTCTAATTGGTAACAACAGAACTAAAAGAATCTGTGATTTTGGCATTCTGTCTGTCTAATGCATCTCATAAGAATTAGAAAGCAATATTTAGGAAAGAAACCTGCTTTATTAGTTATAGGATTTAAAAGACATCAATTAACTTCTTTACTCCCCTCTTCTTTCCTATAAAAGACAAGGCAATTTGTTTCCTTGATGTGTGAGCCGTCATCAAATCTAAATTCACAGCAAGAACACTTCTGAGATAGCCCAAACTTATCATAAGGTTAATGAACCATTGCACCAGTCCGACCTAAGCCATTTGTCAATGAATAAAATTGCTCATCTGCTATTGTGCAGCACAATTTGTAATAAAACTGCCAAAATAAGAACTTATTTATGTTTCTCTTTTGCACAGATTGCTCCTTCACATTGTAAAATGTGGGTATAATAAGTCGGTAATGTAAGGAGGGTTTGTCATTTTCCAGTAGAAGCCATATTTTCTGTGTGAACCAGTTTTTGATTTTTGGAACAGAGGTGTTCTGTGAGAACAGACTTGGACCTTCCATATTTCATGTAATTTCTGCTGTGAGGTCTATCAAGACAGTTTAATACAGGATTGTGTATGGACTGTGCTACCCAGAACCTCTCAGGGAAAATCAGGGCTGACAAAATAATCATAGCAGGTCACTATCACCATGTTCTCATGTTAGTCTGTTATTTTTGCCTTTATTTAGTTGGTTATTATACACCATAACCACAAATTAAACTGGCTGCCATGTATCAACGTTTGAAGGTGCCATGCTTGGAATAGTCAACAAAGGAAAACTGATAAATAAGCAGAAAAAAGCAGTGAAATAAATAACCAGAGAGAAGAGAGGAGTAGTGAAATAAAATGTGTGATGCTTGCTGTTATCCAGAAAGAAATGATACAGCAGTAGAGCCATGGATGCTGAGGGTGTGGGTTTGACCAAGCAGTCTGGGACACAAGTGCTTCAGAAAGTGGGAAATTATAATTTCATCCACAGGAATTGCTGCCCCCTTCAGTCACAGGTGAACAAGTCCTGGAGGTTTGGACAGAGGATAGAAGCAAATAAAAAAATTTGTTTTAGACCTCTCAGCCAGTAAAGGTGAAAAATGAGGAAATGTAGTGTAAGACATTTGCTGGTGGAGTTCACTTTCAGGTTGGCTCACCTGAAGGTGGAGAAAACCTTAGGAAATTCTGCAAAATGCTTCCTGTGTCCTACAGAGATTTGTTGCAAACTGAACAGCACCCACACGGCTGCTTATTTCTCCCCAAGTTACCAGAGCTGCTGCACAAGAGCCCATGAGATGCTGAATTTGGGGTGTGGCCCATCCTGTGAGTAGGGCAGTCAGTGTGTCCATGGAACTCCAAGGTTAAATTATATTTCCTCACTTGATGTGAAAATCATCCTGAGCCATAATGTCCATAAAATAACTATCCATAAAAAGGATATTCTGCATTATTTTTATTTATCTCTGAAACTGTGAGGAAGCAGCAGAAGATCTTTAAGAGATTAGAAATAGCCCTATACTGTTCCAACAAAGACCATTATGTGTAGGACAGTGTTTCTTATTTACTGTCTACACACAACTGTTTGTTTCTGTGGCTCACCATTAAATGCTCAGTCATGGGTGTAATTTGAGCAGAATATGGGATGTAGAAACTTCCCAAAAAAAGAGTTCTCTTTCAGGCTTACAGCATTCCCTTGTACTCACATTTCTTGCTTAAAGTTTTTGCTTAAAATATCACTTTGCAGTTCTCAAGATTATCAGTGATATTTTTCAATTCAAAATAAGTTAAATGTATTGGGTATTTCTGCTCCTAAAACCTAAAACAACTTCAAGGTTCTTGTGACAACCAAGAAGGCAAAAAATTGAATACTTGAACAATGTTTCTTTGTTTTTCTTCCCCAAAATTTTTTCCATTCCTTCAGAGCACCCAAATGCAATTTTGATTTATTTCTTTCCTCTGGGCTCGAAATCAGTCAGTTACAAAAATAGGATATATCACCTAAAACTTCTTCAAAGATGTTGCTGACTGTATATTTGTCAGAGGAAAAAAAATTACAAAATTCAGGCTATAGACGCAGTAAAAATATAAAGGAATAATGTTCAACACAAACAAAGAAATTCAGCAGTAAAAAAAAATTAAAAAGGATGGATGTGTTGATTTCTGACTGCTTATAGCACAGATACATGCAGTTTTAAAAATCTGTTCTTTATTGTTATGCAGCAATGTGGAATATGTCTACTATAGCTAACCAGGGAGAATCTCTAGCAACTGTCGTTAAATTATTGTGTTAATCATCTTTACTATTAAAAAAAAATTCTCATTTTCATCCTGACACTTCAACATAGATCAATGGACCCTGTAGTATCAGATTTTAAGAAGAATCTCTTAACAGATCATTACTTGTGCTTACTTGTCCTTAATGACTGGGATCAAATTCATCCTTTGAAAATTTTATTTATAACAGAAAGGCAATGATCAGCTGGGATCTTTCATAGTAAGGCTTGCAAAGAAAATAGGATAGGGTAAGGAAGTATTTTCTATTCTGAGGAACAGAGAAGTGCTTAAAATAGTCAAGGAGAGGATCTTTTAAAGCAGTCTTCAGGAGTTACCAAGCCAATTCAGCTGTGGATGAGGGGCTCACTTTCAAACCTTTTTGAAAATCCCAGAGTTAATTATCAGTGCTTGTAAAACTCTTTGAACCTTCAAGATGTTTTAAAAAAAAAAGTAAAAAAAAAAAGGATAAGTGCCATGAAAGTTCATGTTAAACACACATTGTAAATTATATAAATCACACTTAAAATCCCTGAATACATTGATCCTGTTCTGGGAGTTTTCCCTGTAGGACACATATAAACAGATTTAGTTGCAACTCTGGCTGTATAACATCGTCTTATTGAGCAAATCACTGAGAGCTGCAAAGCAAGAGAGACTCTGGACTGACCCCGAGGTAAACATCTGAGGGTTTC
The DNA here is from genome assembly GCF_050655825.1 of Lonchura striata. Classification (NCBI taxonomy): domain Eukaryota; kingdom Metazoa; phylum Chordata; class Aves; order Passeriformes; family Estrildidae; genus Lonchura; species Lonchura striata. The sequence continues at coordinate 71,466,004 of NC_140741.1, forward strand.
AACTCACTGCCAGCATCGTGTTCAAAACACACAAGTTATATGTTGCATTTAAGTTTCTCTGGTAAAGCTAAATGATTGTACTTCGAGGTCATTTAGCTACTAATAATTCATGATTTACCTAATACAAGATTGAGGAGAAAAGGACTGTCCCACATTACTCCTCTTCCTGAAGTCAGAAATACCACAGGTAGCTGATGATCTCAGGGTCTACAAGAGTCTAACAAATAATATAGAGTTAAATCTCACATGATCAGGACAAAAGAGAAAAGAGTTTCTAGAAATAGATTATTTCAAGGTATTGTTGCCCTGTAACTTAGTTTAAAAAAAATATTACTTTTAAATATCACATAAGTGAGCAATTTCACACTCCTTTTTTGACACCTTGTTTGCTACTAGGAGTACTTATTTGGTAGTGTTTTGAAGGTATTGAGATGCTTAAACAGCATTACCTTTTTGGCTTTATCAGTGCTGCAAGGATGCTGACATTGTCATTTGTATGCAGTGCCATAAAAATCACTGCAGATGAACCAGAGTACAGATAGGTAAAAAAAAAATATTTATAATCAGTGTTTAAAAAACAGTAAAAGGCGGCAAAGGGTCCAGATATGTTAGATAAATTCTAGTTATAGTAGGAAAGCCACCATGTTCTCCAAGCTTTGTTTTTTCAGAAGATCATGTAGCCAAAGTACAAAGGAGAGGGACACAGGAAGGTGGTTGCAAAGGAGGTAGCTGGCTGAAGAAATCTCTCTTCACACCCTGTCCAAACCCTCAATTAGTATTACTCCTCTGGAACCATCTTTACTTTGAATCAAATTACAGAAAATACCTCTCACTGTAAAAAGTAAAAAGCAAAGAATTTTTCACTGCAGAGGTGTTTTCTTTGAAAGCAAATTTACTTGATTTAAGCACTTTTAATATTTTTTTTTTTCATAAACCAGACTGGGTTGAGAAAAACAAACCTATTTGGGACATTGATCATCACTTAAAACATGATATTTAACAAATAATGTCTCTTTGATATGCAAAGGCAACATTTAGTTAATACCTTTTAGCACCATTTAAGGTATTTTCTTTCTGAAACCTATAGAGCTCTTGTGCTGAATTCCAACCTGAGGGCTTTTACCACAGCAATCACTCTTTATTTTACATATGCTCCCCTCAATATTCTCACGGTACAATTTCCATACTGCCTGCAGTTATATTCTAGAAAACCACACCACAGATTTTTATGTCTGGGGGCTAAAAGGCTTTTGCATGGCTCATTCTTGCATATGTATGTACACTGTGTGCCTAGTGAAAGAGCCATTTGAGCTTCTGTGACTTGTCATTTGTAGCAGTACTGGCTTCTGGGTATAAAAGACTCAGAATTACAAAGGTTTGCAGTAGGATGTTACTTAGCAAGTACCTTCACTTTAGTACCCAGTACTAAATATAGGGAACACTAGTGGTAAAGTAAGACCTTTCTCCAGGGAGAGATTGCTGTTTAAAATGTATTAAGAAGCCATGGCTAAGCATTTCCTAGAAAGGAAATTTATTTTTGCTGACTGCATAATTGTAGTTCTTTGTGGCTAAGCTTGTGGATGTTCAAATTTGCCATGTATCCACATATATGGTATGAGAGCCTGACCTGACTTTCCTGCAGAAATTGCAGTTTAAATACATGTGATCAGTGACCAGGGACCTTCTTGTGGTCAAGAAGGCAAATGGGATTCTGGGGTGAATTGGGAAAAAAATTGCCAGCAGGCTCAGGGATGTGATTCTGCCCCTCTACTCAGCCCTGGTGAGGACACACCTGGAGTTCCGTGTGCAGTCCTGGGCACCTCAGGACCACAGAGACACGGAGCTCCTGGAGAAGGTTCAGTGTAAGGCAGCAAAGATGATGAAGGGAGGAAAGCCTGAGGGAGCTGAGCCTGCTCAGCAAGAGAGGACTGAGAGGGGACATCACCAGTGTCTGTAGGGAGGTGCCACAGGATGGGTCAGGCTCTGCTCCGTGGTGCCAGGGATTAGAACAGGGAGCAACGGGCAGAAAATGATGCCCGGGAAGTTCCACTTGAACACAAGGAAAAACTTTGTGTGTGACTGAATACTGGAAGAGAGTCCAGAGAGGGTGTGGGGTCTCCCTCCCTGGAGATATTCTAGAACTGTCTGGACACAATCCTGTATCCTGTGCTTTAGGACAACTCTACATGGCCTTGGAGGTCAGACCAGATGACCCATTGTGGTCCTTTTCACTTTAATCCATTCTGTGATTCTGTGACAGTGAATCCTGCAAGCTACCTACAAGTGTACTACCTGAATTATTTTTTCTTGAATTTTATGTACTTAATTGCAGACATTTATTAAAATTATGACAATTAGTTGAAGGATCATACTTTTCCAATCCCTTTTTGGTCCTAAAATTGGGTGATACCATAATGAAAGAGTTTGTCCTTCCTATTACTTAAATTTGGAGAAATGTTTGACTTGAAGAAAAATTGTCAGTGTTCAGGTCATGAATGGACTGAAGTCCTTCTCAAGGAAAGTGTGCCCATATCACCAATTCATATTCTTATCTTTTTCACTTAGGTTTGTTAGTGTAGTTTTCTCAGGGCACCTATCCAACCTGTACACACAGTATTTCTTCAGAACTTAGTGTCACTACAAAGGCACACTTAGATAAGTGCAAATTGGATAAATTGATACAACATAATAATAAAACATCAACAATTAAAGAGTGACAACAACAAAAATGGAAATAATGTGCTTACATTAGAATAAGATTCACTTACTGTATTTACAAATAACCTACCACTCCTCTCTTAAACCTTAGTTACTCCCCCTGTTATAGGAAATTCTTTGAATCTTGTTACTGAAACATTTATACAGTGGCAAATAATTTATAGGCTCTAACTCCATTCCATTCAGCATAAACAGAACAGGGGAGAAACCCTGGCTCTGTTGCAGTCAGTAAGAGGATGTGGGAATTTCAGCACCCTGCAGTCCAGAGTCATTTTGCTGACTTCACTGTAGCAATATTTCACATAGTAATGTTGCAAATGCAGGTAAGTTTAAGTGATGCTGGAAAATGTGGCAACTAAAATGTCTTAAATCACTCTGATAAAAATACTTGGTGTTGAAAATAAATGTTTACCTCATTATCAGGGGAGTACAAGTTACAGGGTGTGTAGAAAATATTCTAGTAGGATCAATAACTAGAAATTATAATACCTAAATTATTAATAACTAAAGTATTACCTAAGTTAGTTATCTTTGACTATACTGATGATTTAATAGTGTAAAACACAATGACGTCAATATTTCTTCCCCCAAAAAATTTATAATCTAAATATAGAAACATGAATGGTAACTGAGGAATTGTGTGTATTTCTGATTCACCTTTGTCACTGTTGTATTTAGCTCAGTTATCTCCTATGGACTGCCTGTCTAGGTTAAGTGAAGCTTGTGAAAGAAAGAGAATGTTCATAAATGTCTGAATTATTCCCCCATTTTGTAAATACTTTGTGGCCAGATAATTTTCTTTTCAAAGTCTTTTATAATTGAAATCTGGAAAGTATTTTTCCACAAATACTATGGTGTTCCACAAGACCAAATTACACTTTACTCTCTGATATGTTGCGCTGGCCAAGACTTGATTATTTATCTTTTCTTTTTAACTATCAGGACCAAGTAGCTTTGACATATATGATTGTTTCTAGCAGCATGGACAAGTATTTCTTCAACTTGAAGAGAGAGTAAATATAACACAACCTGTTGTGTTGGAGTAGTAAAAACAGACTGAGCAGAGCCTGTCTGGTTTTCTGTTCCAGTTGCAGGACTGCAGATATTAATTTATTAACTTGGAAGTCAGTTCTCAATTATTTCTAGATTTCTCCTGAAGGAACTAGCAGGTAACACTGGACACTGGTGGAACAAAGCAGTGGTGGTGAGAGCAGTAAAATAATACAATTTGTGAGCTGTCTTATGAATTAGATAGAAAAGACTTGTGCAGCCCAATATCTTTCTGCCTTTCCATGCATTTACTTCATCTTTAAGAGACTTTGCTAGTAGTCAGGTAGCCACCAGAAAATGAGACCAGCAGATAGTGAATACCTCAACTTTCTCCAAGCTCAGGGAAGCAGATCTATTTTCTTCTGATGAGGATACACATTTTCTCTAGTCTTCCTTTTATTAACAGCATAACTAAAGAAGCTTTTTTTTTTTCCCTTGACATCCCTGGTCAGATTTTATTTTATACAGGTTTTAACATTCCTAACCTGATGCCTCACTGCCTTGACCATTTTGAGTTCTGACAGAAAGCCAAAATATTTTAATATACAAGTAGTTCATTTGTGAATATCTAACAGATATTTTTATAGGCAAAGTCTAATTCTTAGTGGCCTTTAGGTTTTATACAGTTCTCCTGATTATTACTTATGGAACTAACTTCAGATATGTGGAGATTTCATGCTGAGATGTAAAAAGAATAGCCACTGATGAAGGGTATACTGCAAACAATACTTTTGCCTTATTGGTATTTTATTGCTCACCTGTGTTTATAGAGATTTTTCTGCTTTTCTTCTGAAGTAGTTTGCAAAAGGTCTTACTGTATTGCTTGTTGAGCTAATGGGCTTGCTTAATCATCATGGTTTGGAGAACAACAAAGGAAACTGCATGTGTCCCAATTTATACTGCAAATGGAGCAACTGTCTTCTGTAAGTATAAAAGGATCATTTCTTTTAAAGAATAAAGCCCTTTGAAACCAATTAATAGTTGACCTACATAGTAATGCACATAACTCCATGTTTTTTGCTCTTTTCTTTCATGGAAGTCATTTTTCAGTAACAGAAAAAGAGTAAATAAGTATGTGTGATCATCCACTTCTACAACAAAGACTTTGAGGTTAAATATTCAAACATTTTTTTGCACCATTTCTATAAAATTAAGTGTATTTTATCTTTTTAACCTGCTAAAACAGCAGCTGAAGAAAATAGGCTGCAACAAATCTTTCCCTGCCAACAGTTGCCTTGGTGTCTTTGTGCAGTTTACAATGGCCAGCAAGAACTTGAAAACACACAAACTGATCCTTTCATTCTAAAGATCCAAATCCCCAAAACATTTGTCTAGCTGGAAGCATTTGCAGTCTGTGATTCTTCAGCACATAGGCAGGGGAGTTTTATGGAGGCTCATGGGGAGCAGCACTGCGCCTGCACAACATTTTGTTTGTTGCAACATCCTTATATCATTACCATCCTTGCTTATAACTCCTGATGTGTGTCATTACTACTCTTGCTTACAACTCCTGATGTGAGAAAAGAAACTTGGAAATATGAATTATGGATTTAATAAAAACATAGTATGTATACTGGGACAGAAGCACTGTGTTGAAGGGATAGCAACTGTGCTGGCTGGTTTAGTGGCTGTAAAATCAAGGAAACCAGAACAAGAGGGGTCTAACATTTTATTGTAAATGGAGAGATTTTGGGCAACAGGTGTGCTCTGTATGGCTAATTAAAAGAAAGCTCTCTCAGTCTACTCCAAAATGTGAGGGTTTGTGCTGATCTCACCTTGTAAACAACTGCTACTCCTGAGCTGATCATAACAGAATGTACTCATGCTAGAGAAGTCTCTTCCTGAAGGTTTTTTTTAAAAATTAGAAAAAAAAAAAATGTGTTAAAATGTTGAAACCAGGCTTTAGCACTCACATGACAAGGAAAGTAGATTGATGAACAAAAATATCTGTACTCTTCACAGAGATTAAAAGTCTCAAGCATAATGAGGAAAATTAGACTGAACCAAATGTTGCTCTTTAAAACACTACAGAGGAGAAAGAGTACAGAACAATCGTGGCATGTTCCTGTATTGGTCAGGAATAAAGACTAGAAACTGAAAGTAAAATTCTAAACATCAGAGTCATGAAGTTCTGTGGCATTTGTTCAATATGAAAAGAGGAGGACAGAACTTCTATTACTTCCAAAACTGAGGTAAATGTATTTACAGATGAGATTACATACTTGCCAGAACTGGCAGTTAACACCCCAGTGATCTAGTCCTATACACCAATGAGAAAAAAACCAAAAGTGCTTCTATTTTCCACCAACAGTCCTTCGTGCAAAATTTATCTCCTTCTGCCTGTTGAACCCTGATTGGGTCTGATGAATATTTTTGGTACTAAATCCCATCACCATTTTCACATTATCTTTGTACTGCTTTCAAGCACCTGTTAGATGAGTGACTCAAAAATAAACCTGTTACACAGATCAGAGATGTACAGATGAATGTAATTAAGAAGGCATCTCCATTCAGAAGGGGAAGGAAATTTATGTGTTGGCATAAATTCATTATTTATGCCAACCAAATCATTATTTTCAGCATTGTATGTACAGATATGAGAAATTATATGGCCCTTGTACAAGACAATCCCTAAGTACTTAAATGGGACTGTACAAATCTATACTATTTGTTCTGCCCATTTGTAGACAGGTGACTTCCCACAGAATAATTTCTTCTCAGCTTTCCTCTTGTCCTGCTGATAGCATTCTTTGTTCAGTAAATGGAGCCATATTTTACAATTAGACTGCAGATTTCCCTCGATTTCAAAGGGATACAGCATTGCCAGCTTTGTATTTGCATTGCATTGCCTTCAAACACAATTTTTGGATCACTGTTCCCTGAGTTTATTTTCACTTTGAACCATTGTCTCCTCATTTACCCTTCCTAATATTATCAGTAAATTATTATTTTGGCATTTTGTGTTACATGAAACCATTACTCAATGTCAGTGATTTCTACCTGACCCAACTGCTTTGGCAGACATTTACTGCTCTGTCTCTTTATGACTGTCTTCTACATTGGATAATTATTAAAATTAAATAATAGTATTTTCCATTGATATATCAACTATAGGATGCCTACATATGATTTCATCTGTATCAGCAGCAGAAGTAAAACGTTATAATTATTTCAGAAACTATAGCAATGTTTTTTAACAGTTCAGGGCATCTTCTTTTAACCTGCAGACTGTTTGATGCTTTTGAGACCCTCAAAAAAGTTAACTGAGAAAAACTAACACGTTTTCTAGGTTGATATTCCCTACATACACAGATATTTGTATATCAACAGTGATGTTTTCTCAGAGGTGCATAAAAGGGTCCAGCACCACTGGTTTAACATGAAAAGTAGAAAGGAAAGACTCATCAAGTACTGACTGAAAGTGCTTACATAGCCAATGGAAATTAAATAAAATTTCAGTGAATACTAAACCTGCTCTGTGAGGAAGCAATAAAGGATCTCTGAAGGCTGAACTGTTCTAAAAATCCATTTAAATTTCTTCCAGAAGCCTGTGCCACCAGTAGAAATATGCTTCATAATACCTTTCTTTGCCAGCATGAATTCCTCCATGCCAAGACAAAGTCATTTTGGATTATCTCCCTAAAATTTCTTCCAAAAGTAAGGATCAGCTGGAAGGTTTTTAAAAAACAACAGAGAGAAGTTTTTACACTCTTGTCCTGTATAAAAGCTGGTTTACAATTGAAGTTTGTATCACATAAACCATTGAAACATATATATACATCATTAACTGCTGCAAGTTTAATCCTGCAAACTCCTACCTCCTTCTAAACTAAGATGTTAACCCATGTCACATACTCTCCGCTCTTCCATTCTGAGGTGGTTCATGGGAAAGTAAGGAAATGACAGGATGGACAGAGAGATTCTTCACCCAAGATAGTCCAGGATACAGAATTTGTCACACTTGTTTTACACTCACCATTCCAGAGGGAAAGCTCACAACACAATGTTTACTTGATTTTGGAAATCTGACCTCCTTTTTACAACTTCCAATTTCCCTTCTGTTTGCAAACCTAGGAAAACAATAAAGTATGTCTTTCCAGCAACAAGTGACAAAAAAACCTCTATAGGGCCTATGCTCAAACTATTAGTGCTCTTACAACTTGGCCTTCTTCAAAATCACTCAGGGAAAGAGCTGCTGCTGAATCCATCAAATCTGGTGCATTTCAATAAAGACCACCAAGGCCTTCAAGTGCAGATGAGATATTTTGATGCATGTTTCCTTAGAAATGTGAGGGGCTTGAAAATCTCAGAGGGAAAAAATCAGCCTCATGTGTTGTGGCTGTTGCTATGGTAACTATACTTCTTGCTTTTATTCAATAATAGTGTGAACTAGCTCTAACCTTCTGAAGACCTTCTGAAGACTAAATTACTAGGGTTCTACATACTTATACACACTTTCATTTTCCTTACATTTTGCCCAAGAATAAGTGGATTTTAACATAAAAGTAAAGATTCTGATCAGCTGCTGTGCCTCTCACTTTGTAGTTCATAAACATAAGAGGGAGGAAGTTATGAAGAACTAGGGGGCCTTCACCAATCCAAAAGATTATTTTCTTTCTTTTTCTTTATTTTCCTTGGTTTGTGGTTTTTTTTTTTTTTAATAAGTAGGAAAAGCTTCATTTTCCAGCATAGCAAAATTCCCATGCATTCAGTTGTATTTTGCATCAAGACTTAAAAAATTATCCCGACTGAAGCATTGCAAGATGCATAATGACATTTTCTCAAATTTTAACTAGCAAACAAATTTTTTATTAATATATACTTTGTGTCACAGTAACACGTATAATCTCCACTTGACACTGGCTCCATTGACGACTGGGCACACACAGAGAAAAGAAGAGTTTGTAGAAAAAACCTACATTGCATAACTTGGGAACTTTATTTTATCTGCTGGTTTTTCAGAAGGTAGAGGAAAGGAGGAGATTGGCAGTGCAGCAACTGAGATACAGGTGTTCACATAAACATAAAACCCCAAATATCTTATGTATTCTATGTAAAAGGATGAGTAGCTCAAGTGTTGTCAGCGAAGACTTTCCAGAAATTCCAAGAACTTTGTTTCCATTTCTCCAGCACATTTTTAAGAGGATAAATGAGTACAGATGGGTAATCAAATCTCTGTCTGGGGAAGGAATTAAGCAGGAAGCAGCTTCTGATGATGACATGGTTAGTGAGATATGTTTGAATACCAAATTCCTGTAATATGTATTTTCATCCCAGAGCCGGCAAAAAAACCAAACCAAACCAAACCAAACCAAACCAAAACCAACAAACAAACAAACAAACAAACAAAAGAAACCCACTCAGAAAGTGTTTTAATTTCCTTCCTTCAAACCATTCCTAGAGCCATTTGAAACAATTCCATCTCTCACACTTCTGAAACATTTGATGTGCTTTTGTTGAGCTGCTCCAGTCATGGCAGGACTACAGCCAATTTTCCCATATAGACCATCATACACAGAATCTTCGTTTATTGAACATTATTTATAACTATATCATCAAGAACTTGGTGTTCTAATACTCAAATCCTCCATATTTCCAAGCCTGGTTCCCCCAGACATCAGTGTTTCAGTTATGTAGTAGATTTCGAAATACTTTAAAGTTTTTTGCTCAAAATAACTTCTAAAATAAAATATGCAGAAAGTGAGTACTGAAGGAAAACCAGACATTCTGTTTAGAAGAGAGCACAGAATCAGTTTGGTTACCTGTAGATTTCCCAGCCAGAAAATCACAGCCCTTCAAAGGCAATTTGAACACAGATGTATGTACAAGGTACTGTCGAAGTAATTTACATTACTACTTTTCCTCTGCTTTAAACAATTGCATTGTTTTCTGCATTAAGAAAAATACATTTTTCCTTACTTGATTTAATTCCTTGATTTAAGGCTCTCATTGCTTCTTCTCTCTGTGATTTGAATTCAGACACAGTGTTGGGAGCAGCAGAATCCTGTAGCTGGTTTGTGCAGGAGGCACAGTCAACAATGAAGGTGTAAAATGGAAAGTTGTGTTCCCAGTGGTTTGCCTACCTTGATGCAACAGCTTATAAGATGATTTGTTAGAGGCAGAGTGCTTTACATAAACTATTTCCCCTCCTCAGAACCCCATTATAGTTTCCCTTCTCTCTATTTTCCACATGCCACTTTCACCATGGCAGAATCTGAGCACCTTCCCATGGTGCATGAGAGAATATGAGCAACATCTGTTGCAGGTGGTTTGCTCTTTATCTCATCTTCTCCCCAGAGAGAGCTCTGTGTGTAGTGGATAGGAATATAAATAATAGATTATTCCTCACTTAGTCAAACCAGGGGAGAAAAAGGAAAAAAAAAAGGTTTTACAGAGAGTGAAATTTGTTTTGTTGTTTTTCCTAAGTGAATTGTTAAAAGGAAAGTCAGTGGCATATGAAACTTTCTATTCAGCTTCAGGTGAAATGCTCTGGATTTGAAACAGACAAAAGAAAAGGGAAATGAGAAGTTAGAGTCATAAAACTTTGTGGAGAAGACACTGGCAATGCAAAAAACCTGTTTGTGCTAAGCAACTTAATGATTATAACAGCCCAGAACATGACATACTCAAGTCAGTGCACATCTGGGTTCCAGATGATGCTCATTCACTAATTCACTGTTTAGTAATCCTAATGGGAGGAAGTGAAAGGTCTTTTCCTTGCAGTTGATGGCATTTTCTTAAGACAGGATATTCCTTTTCTTGTGATTTTTACAAGGAATGGTTCTTTTGCTTTCCATCCAGAATACTGAGTAATGCATTAAAAAATTCAAGATGACAAGAATCACAGTTATTCTGTGCATATTTTATGTTGTTCCGGAATTCATATTTAGAAAGAATTATTATGATTTTAGAGAAATACTCTTTACCTCCTGCCTTTGACTTATTCTTCAGGATTTCTTGTATTATTGTCATTTTTTAAAAATAATTTGCTTGCTAGTAACTAATACCTTATACTATTCTTCAAGTTGTATTGTTACATTATGGTTATTATTATTTCCCAGGCTCTAAATCAAAGAATCTCCTCACAGGGTGAATTCTTCTCAGGAGGGATTTTAATGCCAGAGAGGATCAGGGATTATATAATTAGCACACCTTGGAATTCCATAAGCTGCACTGATTTTAATCTCCAGCCAAATGACACTCTGAAATGCAGGAAATTGCTTCTTACTACCGAAACCAATGAGCTCTCTGGGCAGTGGAGCTAATGAGACCTTTTCTTCTGATGAATTGCCCTGTATCTTTTTCTTTATTCCTTCTTTCACTCCAACACCAACATTTCCAGCTCTGCCCTGTGTTTCTTGGATATTTCCATGAGCAGCAGGCCAAAGTCAACGTGGGAGGAAGGCTAAGGCAGGTTGGAAGTTCTTGCTGCTCTCATTGCAGTGGCCAAACAGAATATTTGAGCCCTTTCTGCTTTTCCCTTACTAATTTGAACCTAGGTTTTCTATTTGATTGCTGAGATCTACGCAAATTTAATTCTCTTTTAAATAATAGTGTCCCTGACAATTTTTGGTTGAAAACAACCATTGTTCTCAAAGTTTGTTGGGGGCAGGCAACCTAACACTGGATAAATTCAATTGAATTGTCTATTCTTGCATTGAAAAGTAGTCTATAATGGAAAATTATTTCAATTAAACCACTTCCAAGCTAATCTAGACTTTAAAAATAAGTGTCAGGATGTCAGGTGCATGTTTGTGGCACTGGAGGTTATACTTTTTGGGGTTTCATTTTTGAAACATTAATGTCACTTGAGCACTCAAAAAAACTTTGTTAAACTGATTTTTTTTTCTAGCTAGTTCAAAAAGACAGGTATGAAAGCATAGTTGATATAGTGAACAAAAACCAAACACCACCACAATGTGCTTCCTTGTATTGATGCTTAGATTTCAATTTTTCTGTTAAAAAAATTGGAAAATAGTCAAAAAAGAAAAAGAAAGAGAAAAAAAAAGGAGCAGAAGCTATATCAAAATATCAGTCCATAACTATCTTTCAAATTAAACACAACTCAAACTCTGGCAACTAGATGAATATAGCAATTGTCTTGAATTGGGAAGCAAGCCTACATCATTGTAAATGTACTTCTTTTCTGAAAGAATTCAATTTTCCCCTTTCCAACGTGAATTTAGTGGAACTGTGTCCAGGCTGCTCCCTCAGTCATAAATCTCTCAGGTCACATCTGATTTCTGTTCTCCATTTTTCAGTTCTGTATTTTTCTGCAATTTAATAGTGAAAATGTTTTCTCACTTTGCTAAGAAAAAGGATATTTATTTATCAGGAAAAACTCTGTTGTTGTTGTTGTTTTGCAATCATTAGTAATGCATAGATTCTTGCTCCTCTGGCTAGGACGTCTGGAAAGAGAAAGGGTGATGCAGGATGCATCCTGACCATGCCAATCAAAATATGTTTTGATCTCTCTTCTCTCTCTGTCTTTCCTTGGGTTTCATGACTACAGTGCCTCAGAAAAATGGGGACCTGATTTTATTTTTTTTTCTATTTTTTCCCTATGATTACTGCATATTTTTCATGGTAGAGAGACTTACTCCAAAACAACATCACAGAAAGAAATTTGACAAAGCAGAATTTTCCTAAAATATTTTTTAACTTTTTTAGCATCATGTGTATTCCCCTCATAGAGGCCTTGTTATTACACAGTAAATTCTAAGATGTAGAAACAAAGATTATATTCAGTCTCGATAAGTGAGATGTGTCTGTTGCTAATAAATCTTGAAAACAGAGAACTCCCTAAATCTTTGTGGATCCAGCACTTGGATATGGCCCTGGCTGCTCTCAGATCAACACCTTTAAACTGCTGTGCTAAACCAAATATAAATGACAGTTCCACACTCACAAATACAAGGAGTCTCAAGTGTACCTTTGTTTTTACCCCCATTTACATTCTGATTACAGAAAAACCTAATTTCCAGTGTTAACATCAAATATCCTCAAGCAGTATAAATCTTAATTACTGCATGCTAGAAGTAGTACTAACAAACACACAAGGCACTTTACAAGGACCAAGTGTGTCCCTATGTACACGTAAAGAATTTCAGCAATTCCTTTCCAATGGTTAATAAGACCTAAATCTGCTTAATGGTGAGTATTCTCTAGGAGGCTATATAACATGAATAATTATTCAGAACACTCCTTTTTTTGCAGTGTTTTTCCTGAAAACATTCACAATAGATACAACTGCTGGTGAACTAATGATCTGTGAGTGACACTCGTCACTTAAAATTATTCATAGAACAGCTTGGGCTGAAGTGTGAGTCTGGATGATCCCGGATGCTGGGAACTCAGGTGCAGAGAAGCTTCACAACTGTTCAGCAGAAATCCATCCCCAGCTCATTTATGCAGGAGAAAGCTTTAAGGGAAAGGCACTTGAAATGTTTTAATCAGAGTTTGTGTTTCTGCAGGCAGAGAATGCAGATAAAACAGCACTGGAAATGAGAGTTGCCCCTCCTCATCTCAACAGCAAAAGTGGCTGAAACATCATTTGGCTCAACGAAACTTCCACGAGCCCATCAGCTAGAAATAAATGATAAAACAAGAGTTTCAAATTCCCTTCTAATTATTTTGCATTTCTTATAGCTGGGAGTGCAATATGCATCTTCTGGATTTGCAGGCAGTAGGACAAGAAAGTGAGAGCAGAAGGCCAAACAGTCAAAACAGTATATTTATATACATTCTTTAAAGTTTCTAATAATTTTTATTACATTTTCTTAATTTTACATAGATCTAGAGAAGTAGTGAGCAGCAATATTTTTCTCCTCAGTTAACCTCTTTGGGCCAATAATATCTGGTTGCAAGGAATGACAAACTCTGTTTTATTTTAAGTAATTTCTGTGCAGTCCAATGGATGTTGATCAATCACCATAAAATATTTGTTCTGTGTTTTTCAGCATTTGGAAAATAACTAAAATTCATAAGGCCTTTCATAAGAATGCATAAGAATTTTTAGCCATTTTAACCTTTGTTGGCAGCAGACAGAACACACTTCTCTGCTCCAAAGCTTTTCAACACCTCACTTAAAATAACAAATTGTCCTCTTCTGCTCTGGGATTGCCCAGCCTGCTATAGGGATAAATTGCTCCTTACAATCTGGGGATATTTATTTCCTTTCTTTGGCCTAATCGACTGCCAATCCTGTCATTATTATTCACTGAAGAAAATGTCACAGCTAATGTACTGTAAGATCATGATTTTAATTCAAAATTACTGTATGGACACTTCTTCTTTACTACAGGCTATATATCCATACACATAAAGTCTTTATCCATACATATAAAAAAATGGGTTCACTGAAGCTGCTTGGGTACTCACAGAAGAATGTCTTCAGGATGAAGTACTCAGAAATATGTTAAATTATTCCAAATCCCCCTCCAGCACAGAAATTAATTCCTGCCACATGGACAGCCATGGTGGGGCTCCAAGAACAAAAAATAGTTTTGCAGAGACAAAGATTTGGTATCAAAATATCTTGACTGTGAACATCTAATGCAAACTAGATTTTAAATATTTTTAAAAGATTTGTAATTGTTTTAATGAATCAGCATATCAGCAGACAGTAAAAATCAACAGTGGCTAATACTTCAGGAAATGTTGACATTTTGGGAATAAGATTTATGAAAACAAATGGGAGAAAGCTTCTGAAATATTTCTTTCAGCTTTTGCCCATCCCTATTGGTAATTTGAAACTGGAGAAGCTAAAATTAAGTTTCTATATTAAACATTTCAACTAAGCAGACAGATTTAAGGAAAAAAAATTTTTTCACTTGTTCTCAGCTCCCACCAGTCTGAGGGGGAGTTGCCTGCTGGGCAATTGTCAGGATCAAGTGCTAAGACAAGAAGGTTTCCATTTTGTGAGCAAGCTTAATGCACTTAACCGTGTTCTTTGGGTCCATCCATCGCATGCTGCCCACCAGAGAAAGGAGCCTGCAGCAATCTCTGTCTTTAGCACTTCCTGCAGCAGCTCCTAGGCTAATCCTGAATGGTTTGCCGTTTAATATCTGCCCTGCTGGGGGATTTGATGGCCATTACAGCAGCTCTTTGCTTGGCTACCTCGTGGCTCAGCCCCAGCTTTGCGCAGCTTGGCAGCTCCATCCCTGCCTGGGAGAGAACCAAGCTCTGCCTGGTCAGGCCTGAGGTAACTCAATAAGGGAGTGAAACACTCTGGTGCACCAGGCTGGATAACCATATGGCTGCCTTTGTATCTCAGTGAGGGCAATCACAATTTCCTCTGTATCATTTCCACCAGAAGATATCATAAATTGGCTTGGGATTGCTCACCTTGAGAAAGCGATCCCAGCTCTCACTTTGTGAGGGAGTGCAAAACTAAGCAAAACTGCAGCTCTGTTTCATTACCAACATTTTGCTCGGCTCTAATATTAAAACATTTCCTTCCTACTTTTATCTTTCAGATGTCACCTTCCCTAGCAAGGCACCATTTTCTTTCATCAGGGCTTTAGAAACAGTGCCAATTTGTTTCCACCTCCTCTCTGTACAGCTGTGATCTTTAATCCCTCGTATCAATCTCTTTTTCTGTGGTTCCTGCCTCACTCTGTAACCCTTGAAACCTTGGAGCAGATTAGTCTATTTTTGTCTCTGGAGATTTGAGGACAGATAACACAGTTATTAGAGACATCTTTTTCTTGCTCTGATAATGATGATCTGCCTTCAGTAATTTTGCTGTGTCTAAACTGCCAGTGTGTCTGGAGGAACACTGACATGTTTTTCCTGGGTGTGTAGATTGCTACTTTCTCTTCCCCCCAACCCCTTTTTTATTTTTTCTTTTTTTCCTTTTTCTCACTGATGTATTTATTTATTTCAATTTTTGTTTCATCCAATCCCCTAGTATGACTTCTCCATTCATGTGTAATTTATAGCTGTCAACATTTACACTAGGCTGCTCAAATTTATTGCTGACCACTGATACGGCTATAATTTCATTTTGGTCAAATACCTTAAGCTCTCCCATGTTCCCACAGTGTATTTCTTATGCCAGTGCCCCAGGAAAGAAATCCCCACTGCAGCATTTGTGCAGCTTTCCTGGATTGTGGCACACAGACAGAGAATGAGTTTGGACACACTGGGAATGACCTGTTATCCTTTTCTTTCTCACAGGATCACAGCTGAGCAGGAACTGGGGAAAGAGAAGGTGTCTCAGGTAATGACAACTCCAAAATTTATAATGTCAGAGGATGAAAACCACATTTGCAAAACCCTGCAGGCAACTCATGCAATCTGAGGGACATGAGGTAGGTGATGTGATGGATGCAATGAATGTGATCCATGAGGTCCAAGTGGAAATCTTCATTTAAAATTCACACTCCAGCACCATGAATTATCTTCTGCTTTGGAGGCTGAGCTTTGGCTTGTAATCTCTTGCCCACTAATGACAGAGGTTTTTTTATTAAAAGATAAAAGAAAAAAAAATCAGAAACTAGGAACTCTTGTGTGATGTAGTTTCCAATAACAGGCCACCAAAAACCTGCTATGTTTCTAATCAAGTTGGCTGCTTAAATACTTTTTTCAGAACTCTCCTTGGGTTTGCTAATTTTTAATTTTTTTCTGTACATTTTCACAATCTTTTGTAAATCTAGTTGTGCTTGGCTGAAA
Organism: Lonchura striata; assembly: GCF_050655825.1. Classification (NCBI taxonomy): domain Eukaryota; kingdom Metazoa; phylum Chordata; class Aves; order Passeriformes; family Estrildidae; genus Lonchura; species Lonchura striata. The sequence goes on from NC_140741.1 coordinate 71,482,447, forward strand.
AGAAAAACAACTCCTGAAGAACATTTCTTTTCTGAAAAACATATTCTCAGTTTTCATTCCAAATATGGTTAATTAGGAGTTCACTTTGTACCTCGAAAAAGTAACATTGTTTAGGTTCACATCCTTTAACACCTTTTATTTCTTGTGTGTAAAATTAGCACTCACTGGAACAAGAACTTAATGAAATGGTAAGAGTAAAGGGTAAATGTGGGAACTGAGTTTGGTTAAAAAGGGAAATTTCAATCAGTCAAAAATTGTTGTTAAGAATATATAAGACATTGAAAGAACCTAGAGAAAAGCTTAATCAGTGCTAACATCTGAAATCTTCCTGCAACAGTCCTTTGGTTCCCAAGACAGAAACTGGTGTCTCACAGAGTTAACTAATTCTAAGAGAGTTAAAGAACACACAGCATCCTAATATTTTCATGGTGAAGTCACTAAAAATAATTTTATCCTCTAATAATATTTTTGTTTTTAATATCTTCTCTCAGAAGTCAAACTTTGTATTTTTAAAATTTTTCTTTCCTAACTCTCTAATGTTGCAACACTCTAAGTCAGATAAAACAATTTTTTTTTTTTCCTCACTCTTTTGCTTATGTCCAATAACTCTTTCAACAATGATTCTTCACTCAACGTTTGTCTGGGAGTGGAATTTTAATTTCCTAATCAGCCGAAGTGAGCTGTGATGTTCAGACTTCATTTTAGTCATCTCAGGAATTTGGTGGGTTAAGAACATTTGTGTCTCAGTGGGATGCACAGCTCCTGACTCACATTATGTAGCACCACATCTGGGTTACTGCCACTTTATGTTTGCAGCCTTCCTTGAGCATGCATCCTCTAAATCCCTGGTTTGCACAAAATTCAGGACCTAGAACGGCCACTTGCATACATTTGCTTATCACATGGAGGTGGAGGATGCTGTACAAGCTTCCTGTCAAATGCATAATTACTTTTAAAGTACTTGTATACTCTTCACATCTTGCTTTCATCACCACTTATCTCCCTGAACAGCTGATCAGTCACTGTCCTTGTAACTGGGACTTCTACTTGCCCTTTCTTAAATATTTGATTTCTTTTATTTATTTTTTTTAAATCAAGCTGCTTTCCATCAGGGCTATGAGAAACTTAATTTTTTTGAGCTTTTTGGGTGGTTTATTTTGATGCCTTGTCTTGACTTCTCTAGCAGAATTTCTGTTTAATTGTAATGTAGTTTAAGTGTATAATGCCATGTGTTGCTTCTGCATGGAGTGTGCTATATAAATGTAAATCAGCTAATTAATTCATAACAACAAGTATTATAGCAACACATTGACTGTCATGCTCTGCAGTTTTCCAGTTGAACACTGTGTATATGCTTTGTTAGTAGAGGAATTGCAAGCAGGAGGGTTAATAATTTTAAATCTAAATAGTCTTGGCTGTTTATACAGCCATCACAATTGTCTATCTGGAGCCTGTACAGATAAAGAGGCCAAAGTTTCTACTCTCAGCCCTGGTTCATTGAATCATATAAAGGTTTGGGTTGAAAGGGTCCTAAAAGATCATCTCTTTGCAACCCCCCTGTCATGAGCAGGGACAAAATTTATGATATTCATGTGAATGTGGGAGAAATCACCTATTTGGATGATTTCAAACATCATCTGTTTATGAAATGTGGAAAACAACTCATTTACTTCTGTGTAAAGTACCCAGAGAGACCTATGGATAAATTGACTTTTGTAAGTGTGGAAACACTGAACATGATCTAAATTCTCAATAAATCACTTCTGAGTTCAGCTTTGTCATTCTTTGTAACATTCTGTTACAAAAACTGGCAAAATTACACTAAAATTACTCCTCTATGTCTCAGCTGCTTCTAAATACAGTTTATCTACAAGATCTAAAATTCTTTGGAGTTACAGCAAACTTTATGTAAGCCAGTGCCTGACAGATAAAAAACATGCTCCCTATTCCCTTCTGAGACAAGGCTGCATGTTGATAGCTGCCAGTGTGGTTTACCAATCTTTCTCTCTGCTCAGAAATGCAAAAGTTTTATTCAAAGCTATTTAATTTTAAGCTATACACTTTAAAGGCAAAAGATTCCTTGAGAACTTGCAATTCCATTCATATGCATCCAGTGTACCATTGAAATGTAAATTTTAAAGAATTTAGAAATTTTGGAGGAGCTAAGATTTTAGTTAGAAATAAACCTTACTAGAGCTAATTAAAATAAATGAGTAGGCCTTGATGAAGTTAAGAGTTAGTGGTTAACTAATAACTGGTTGCTCCTCAGCACAATGTTTAGTTAGCTGGGTTTATAATGAAGAATATAGAAACTGTCAAATAGCTTTTAGGAACATAAGAGAATTGTGGGGCTCCTCTGTTCTGAAACCAATTGAAGGCAAGGAATGGGAGTTCTACCAAGAGTTCATTTGTCATATTTGCATTGAAAAGGTAGAAAGGTCAGAACGAGGAAGACTTCATTGACTTCCTCATTTGGGACCCCTCCCCATGGAAGGGACACCGACCCATTTCAAGGGACAAACTACGCATGCTTAACAGCTTTTGGAGTGACTAGCATAGGAAGCGGGGAATGGGATGGACCAAAATTATGAAAATGTATTTGTTTTTTTCGTATTCAATACTTGTATGGATAAAAAGACTCTGTAATCACCTGGAAGCTGCGGTGTGGATTTGGGAGCTGTCCCAACATTGAATAAACATACACTTTCTAACTTTAAACTGTTAGAGAGTTTTTGTCCATCACAGTTGGATATTGGTACTAGATCAATATCCATATTTTTTAATAAATCACCATGAAATCCATTGGAATGCTGCTGTGTTTGCACTAAGGATCACAGAATCAGAATGGTTTGGGTGGGAAAGGACCTTAAAGCCCACAAAGTTCCAACCCCTGCCATGTGCAGGGACACCTTCCACTGTCCCAGGGTGCTCCATGCTCCATCCAGCCTGGCCTTGGGCACTTCCAGGGATGGGGCAGCCACAGTTTCTCTGGTCACCCTGTGCCAGGGCCTCATCACCCTCAAAGTGAGGAATTTCTTAATGCTATCCCATCTAAACCAACTCTCCTTAGTTTGAAGCCATTTCCCCTTGTTTTGTCATCATATACTCTTGCAAAAATCTCTGCCCATCTTTCCTGTTAACTCCCTTCAGGCTCTGGAAAGCCACAATTAGGTCACCCCAAACCTTCTCTTTTCCAGGTTGAGCAATCCCAATTCTCTCAGCCCTTCCTCACAGCTGGGGTGCTCCATCCCTCTGATCATCTTGGTGGCTTCCTCTGGATTTGCTTTAAGATGTCTCTGTCCTTCCTGCGCTGGGGACCCCCAGGACCCCCGGTGGGATCCCAGCAGAGCATTATTGAGGGTATAAATCTGACTGCTCTGAGAAGCACTTCAAAGCAGGAGTTTTGTCACTGTCAGAACAGTTCCCTAAAGAGAATTTACAAGTGAGAAACATTTTCTCTTTAACTTCTCAATGGAGAGTGTTGGTTAGTTCTGGAAAAAGAGACAGAGCAACTGAAGAATTTAAAACCTTGAGGACACTCGGGTTTTAGACAGTTTAGGAGGAAAAAATAATGTGCAGACACTTTACACAAAATAAAACCTTCAAAATATTGTTCTTTTAGAAAAAGTGGGTGGAAATATTACTGCTAATTTTTACACACTACATCAGGTTGTCTGATACAGAAGTAGAACTGTTGGTGCTCAAATGTTTTGTCCAATGTAGGGACAACTACAACTTTGTGTAGCAGTTTCTCAAGGTTTCCTCTCTTGTTTCACATCTCTGAGCAAGTACACAAAAGCTGAGACCAGCACCTGCCTTCCCTAAAGCAATGAGTGTAACCTGAGAGCAGAAACATCCTTCCTTTCTGAAGCTGAACGCTGGCAGCTGAGTGATGCAGGTTGGCCCTTGCACAGCTGCCAAGTCGGATTTGTCCTGTATCAGCTTCTCACAAACAGCACTGAGCAACTCAGTGGATTAAGGTACACGAGGGGCACCAGGATCTAGAGGAAAATGTTTGATACACTAAAGGAACATTTTCAATTGGAGTTGTTTCTGTCATTTTTCCTCTCTTTCACTAATTAAATATGTGTTAAGATGAACATTGCCCTTTCATTTCTTGCTAAGTAATATCAGGAGTGACACATAACCCCCCAGCCCCCCACAAATGGTTTATTCTCCAACAGTATTCATAAACTCATCAGAAAAAAATCCCGCACTTCCTTTATGCTATGAAAGCTTTCCTCAATTTATCAAAGTTATTAATAACCACTCTCCAGTGTAACTTCAAAATAAGTGACTTTTTAATATGATTATGCTTTCAAGGTCTAACAGTTGATTAAATACTTCTTGTATGTGCAAACGTGCTTATGTATTCACACATATAAATCCACCTGAATGTTATACAGGAACATACATAGCTATGTTTTTATATATATGTTATAACTATTTATATATTTATATATATATTTATATATATCATATATATTTTTCTGTACCTCACTCTTTCAAGACACCTTTACAAAAAAAAATCAAATGCTTCCTTCTTAGACATAGACATTATGCAGCTAGGAGGGAAGAAAAGGAAATATCCCAAAAGGGTCAGTTATGGAGAAAATTTCCAAGCGAAAGATTTAAAAAGACTCAAGGATATAATGTTGAAGTATCTGTGTAATTATGCAAACCATCATATTTCTTTCTACTCTTTTGTTGCACAGTTAAATTAAATATATGAAGGGTGCAAAAAAAACCCCAAACAACAAACCAAAAAAACCAGCAAACCAAGAAAAATTGACATTATATGAAGGCAGTTGCACACATCAGATTGCTAAAAACATTATCTTAATTATCCACATATTATTCTCAGAAGAAAATCATTAGCTTTTTCTTTATGAGAACTGTCAATGCCAAAAATACTTCATTCTGGAAAACTAGATTTAAATAAAAATATTCAAACCAACTTATATTTAAATCATGAATAGTTTGCTTTGAATTTGTTGTTTTTAAGTACCTGCAAATTAAGTCATCCAGAGATAGGAGAACCTTGCCCACAATATCTGTGAATCTCTGGAAAAAGAATGACCCCTTTGGCCCATTATTAGTGATAAGACCTTATGTTTAGGACAGGACTTAATTTGGAGCAAGAAAACAGCAATCTATATCCTCAAACTGAGGAGTTATCCATTCATAGCAAAAGTTATGAGGATATAAGAAAAAATAGCTGCACCTAATCACAGAACTTGGTATTAAATATTGAAATGCACAGACAAAGGAAAGGCTTTTTAATCAGTACACCAGATGAATGATGACCCTGGAAAACAAGTCTTGGACAAGGGCAAATAATGCTAAAATTAGGAAATCACAATCTGGTGGTAGACATGAAAGTTTAAATGAGCCGAATCAATCTTTTATTTGTGAATTCTTAATCTTTAAATATATTAATTTTTGTGTTAAGGTGAAATCTGGCCACAGGACGAACATGGGCATTTTTGTGGTTCTATCACTTGCAATTTGGCTTAAGGTTTACTATCTAATATGACTGTCCCTTGTATGCAAAATATGGTGGAAATATTTCTCTTCACTTGTCTTCTCCATTTATTTCTCCACTGAAAATCTTTCATATCTCTTTTCTTATCTAAGGTAGATAAGAAAAATCTCTTCCTGTATGTTTGTACAGCTTCTGGCATCTCTGGTCCCAATTTCCAGAAGTAACTTCTGGGTATTTCTACGATAAACATGGATGCAATAAGATACTTCGTCTTAAAGGATTCAGAGATTAATAAACAAGAACAAAAACAAAAATAAGCCTTGAGGCTGTGAAGCTTTTGGCCTCCTCTACTAAGTGAGATCAAGCTCAGAGATCACCCATCCCTTGTATTAAAGACAGTGTTTGTTTTTGAAACAAATACTGAGTGAAGACTTCAGGCATGAAATTCAAACCACTTACTTCCCAAGATGCTCTTGTGGAACGTGACCTTCTACAGGGTCAGATGAGGCTGGAGGAGTGTGAAAATATGAGATGATCATGGCAATAACCAAAAAGCTCATCACAGTACAGGATCTCAGCCCCGGAGCAGTGAAAGAGCTCAGAATTCAGTTTAACAGATTTATTGCTATTAATAGTGGGGCTAGTGTCTAGAAATTGCAATTAATGACTGAAAACTTATAGACTGAATGTAAAAGATCTGTGAGCTGCCTCTTGAGAAAGCAGATTTAGCTAATAAATTAATAGACTGACGTGTGTCCTATTCAGCAGTTTCCTGTGAGGAAGGTTCTCCTGGTCTCTGATTCCTTTTTCCAGCCCTATCATGTTACTTCAGACACAAATATCTAAAATTGCCCGTGATATGGAGTAGTTACATGATGCTACATGAAGTCTGAGACAGCTAAGATCTTCCAGCTTTGGTGAAAACTCAAAACCAAAAAATGGCCTCCCAACACTGTTTTGATCTGTCTTTTTGGGATCTAAAACATCTTCATTTTCATGACAGTTCTAAGGGTTAGCTGAACTTTCAAAGCATTATCCCAATGATAAGTATGCACGATAGCAACGAGAAATACATTTTCTCCAGATTTTAATTTAAAAAAAAAAAAGTCTACATAAGAAATGATGATAAAACATAGTTTGTGGTACAAGGAAATTTGTGATCACTGACAGGTAATACTTGATTTATTCATTCATGGGGAAAAATTACAACACAACATACATTGTATGAAATTAAGATAGGATCCTAAACAATTTTATCCTTTATTTCTAGCTTTCCTGTGTGTATGTCATAGAAAAACATGTGTTATTTACCCAATGGACCTAAGCATTTTCTCTGAAAAAGATGAGCTTGTAATGGAAATGCTGACACAACCTCAACTATAACAGCATGAACAAAGACACTTTAATAACATTTTTATTGCTGTAACATCTTTTAAAAAATGAAACACCTGGGACTTGTTCTTTAAAAAATAAAAACCAGAGAAAAATTGCAAGTTCTGCTTTCTTCACATGATGGAAAATTAACTCAACAAGTCAAAGACTAGAATGTTAACTTACCCTACCAACATTTAAAATCATTCCAAGAAAAATCATTAATATATATATTAATGCATTTCCCTGGAATTATATTGCTATATGAGCAAACATTTTGAAATTTCTAACTTTTCAAGAACTGATATACCTTTACAGATATAGAAGTCACTGTGACGACAGAAGAGTTTACAGTACAATTTAAAATGGAAAATACAAAACAACAGCGATGAGGATTTTATTACACACTAAGGATAATATTCAGGGACATATTGCTATATAAGATATATCTTGAGAATTTTGTGCTAGTACTAATGCTATGAGAAGTTAGTAACATCTTTATAAGGACTGCATTGCACTGTGTGTGAAGAGTGTTTCTAGGAACTGGTTCAGGTGACACTTGGATCTCCTTCCTGGAAAATCTTAGTTTTTGGGATTATTGAGGGAGAAGATGAAGAAAACAGAATCAGGTGTCAGAAGGAGATTGTAGGATTATATCTAGCAGTATTATTATTCCTTGGTGTTGCACTTCTGAAGAAATTATCACAACATTGTTGAGAGGGACAAAATTGAACAAGTCATGTTAAATAATCCTTTACTCAGAAGTTCAACAAACATCCAAGCTCAAGACCCAAAGCTCTAACATAAATGTTGTCAGGGCCCACTTAAGTGGTTCTCTGAGTCTTGGGCTTTATTTTCAGTTTTATTATAACCTCCCACTGATGTTGACATCATCTAAAACATGAGGGATTGTACAAGGAGTGGCCAAACTTTTGTGATTTTTAAAGATTTCAGATTTATAAGCCCAGTGAAAAGTTCAGGAAGGTTGGGGTTGTTAAACCCAGAGAAAAGAAGGCTCTGGGGAAACCTTTGATGTGGAGCAGACTTTAGTGCTAAAAGAGAATTACAGAGGGACTTTGGACAAGGTCATTAGTGACAGGACAAGGGAGAACAGTTTTAAATTAAAAGGAAGAGAAGGTTTAGATCCAATATTAGGAAGAAATTCCTCACTGTGAAGGTGCTGAGATCCTGGTAAAGGTTGGCCAGAGTAGCTCTGGATGACCCATCCCTGGACATGTTCAGGGCCAGGATGGGTGTGTCTCTGAGCAACCTGGGATAGTGGAAAATGTCCCTGCCCACACCAGGAGGGTTGGAATGGATGGGCTTCAAGGCCCCTTCCAACCAAAGCCATTCCATCAGTCTGTGATTCTTCTGTATCTTGAAATTTCTTATGAATCTGACAGAAAGTGAAGACACCTGGTGAAGCTTGATTTGAAATCTCCTGTTGCTATTAGGGGCTGCTTTCACCTCATCTAAATTTAGTTGTGCAATAGTCAGTGTTTAGGTCAAGATTCAGTCCTGCTCTGGACAATGGACTTTGGTAATTCTCATCATTCTACAATAAGATTCAAGACAAACAGAAACCCAGTGTCTTGATACAACTTTTTGAGGGAAGCTACACAAACAATGTGAGAATATCTGTGTTTTACATGCCTCTATTTTTCCTTAAAAAACCCCTTTTTGCTCTTTACAACTACAAAAACAACTAAATTTTCTAACAGTTACCTATAAATCTCTTTATTGTTTAAAATTTGAATCCCCAGTCACATTAAGTTCTTTATTAATTGTTTGAGTAACACACTGAAAAAGCAATATCAAGAGCCTGATATTTACACGTGCTTGGCCTCATTCTTACCATTGATGCTGCTGAGATTTGAGTGCTGCACATATAATCTTATCTCTTTCTTACTCCTCTAGGTGTAAAATGGCAAAAACCTAACTTTTCTAGGGCAGAAAATGTCATCATGGTCAAAGTTTACACAGCCCTCAGATTAGGTGCTATAAGTTTTAAAAACTGACGGTATTTGAAATTTTAAGGTTACTTTTAGTGTGATATAGGGAAAGAGTGACAAAAATTGAATAATAGGTATGTTATAGCTATTATCATTACCAACAAAAGGTACTACAAGAGCACAAGTATTGGATTAAATGCAGGGATCCTCCTGCAGTCTTCTTTTCAGTGGATTCCATTTGAATGGTGTTCTATGCATTTAAAGTCAGGATTCAAACTTTACTGAAATGCAAAATTGCTGGGACAAAACTTATTGCAGATGACCGGTTTGTTTTACTCTCATTTATTTGTCCTGGTTTTGGGATAGTATCAGATTATTGTGAGTCTTCATTAAATTCTATCTAAGCAATTGAGTTTTTACACTCTGGGAGTAGTACAAAAGTACCCTTTATTGGACCATCTGTGCTCTCTCTGAAGCATATGACTCAAAAGAGGATCCAAAAAAATGCATATTTTTCTATTAAGTTGCACCTGATTATAAATGGGAGATTAAAGAAAGGAGACTGCACCAACATGGGAACCACAAGCACAGTGATTTATATTTCTTGAAGAGCTGGTGCTGTTAATTGTGCAGAACGGGATATATATTTATAGACTCCACACTAAAGCATCTAAGTCAATAAATTCTAAGAATTTCCAGTGTGCCTTAGGAAAGTCTGAATTTTGCTTTCCCCTCTGCAAAGCAGCCTCCTTGAACTTCATCTTTAAATAGCATGTGAAAAGAATAAATTTTTTCAATAGCAATCTGCATTTCCACTCTTATTTGCTTACCAATCATAGATCTTTGAGAGAGGTTTCAGGAAAAAGGAAAAAAAATAGTCCAAACCACCAATTTTCTGATCTTTTTTAGAATAGCTGTTTTAGCTAACTACAAGAGAGGTGATTTCATCATTCATTGGAAGTGGAAGAGTTCCAACAGGACAAAATTAATAAGAATTACCTGAAGTGTCTCAATAGTCTGCTGATTTTATTGGTGGTGGAGGAGTTTTAAGTTCAAGTCCCTGGTCTACATCAAGTGGAGTTAATGTTGAGGCTGTACTGGGTTGGAAAAAACAGAGAAAAAAGGGCTTCATGAGAGGTGAACTATTTCCTGTGTAACATTTCTGTTCAGTAAATGTATGTATTATCAAGGTAAATTTAGAATTCATAAAAAAAAATTTATAAATTGGTTTGGATTTTTTATGCATTTTTTCTGAAAAGCATATTTTGTACCAGTACTTTCTTATTCACTAAGAACAACAAGCAGAACTGAGAAACTGAGCTCCCACATATCAAAGTTTTTTCTCAGTAGAGTTTAAAGAACATAAATTCACAACTTTCATCCAGTGTCCAGAATTTTGGAGTATAAAGATAATCCCTAGAGTTATATATTTTTCAGTCTACATTTCTGATTAAATAAAACAGTAATTATGGAAAAAGGGCGTTCTGTGAAATGAAGTGGAAACAAAGTACTCTGAGTAAATTGGAGAGAAAATGATCAGGATGAGGGGTAGCCATTGCAAGTTTCCTACTTGTATCCAAAGATAAAATGAAGCATCATCAGCATCTTATTTCCCTTTATTTAGCAAAGACTGTGGAAAAGCTGATAAAAAAAGCAGTCTCCAATGCCACCTACCAGCTACCAGTATCCTGAATCCTTATCCATTAGTCCAGTTACCATGGTGTCACTCCCATCCAGTCTCATTCACATGTGACGTTTGTCATTAATCATCACCTGCTCCTGTCCCAGCCCAGGAGGGAGCAGATTGATCATAAATGCTTTGAAACACTTCAGATCCTCAGGTTTTTTGAGAACTTTGAAACACTTCAGTCTCCTCCTGAGACTTCAGTCTCAGGTTTATCTCTTGGTCAATGAAGTTGTGGTTGCCCCATCCCTGGGTGTGTCCAATGTCAGGTTGGACGGGGCTTGGAGCAGCCTGATCCAGTGGAAGGAGTGTCTGCTCCTGACAGATCTGTCAGAATTGGGTGATCTTTAGGGTTCCTTCCAACCCAAACCATTTTTTGATTCCGTGATTCACTTTATGGACAACTAAGGAATTGTATGGGCTGCATGGGCATCTTGAATTTTTCCACAATAAATACATATATATGTTTGTGACTTGTTGCTATGGAGAGGACAGTTCAGTGAAAAATAAATGCACTGTGAGTGTATAAATCTTCTGGCAGAAGGTAAGATCTTCTGAGATACTTAGAAACAATTTAGTGTATATTTTTCACAATACAGAACTTCTTTGCCTCAACACTAAAATTGCAGCAGCTGTTAGTGTCATGAACTGAAACGAAAGCACTTTAGTTAAGATTAGCTTTTAGTTTACTTCCAAACATGAAATAGCTCAATTATAAAAATTTCCATTTTTTTATTTTTGATACTTCTATACTAAACCAAATAGCCCCTTCTCCTCCTTCATAAATTGCTCTAGGGGAACCATGGTTTCAAATATTGTATTAGCAATGAAAATACAAAACAAATGCAACACCCATTTGGATGATTTAAAAGCACTTGGTCTAAAAAACAAGTTGATGAATAAATAAATGGGTTCTTCAGACACTGTGTGCTTGTTAAAGCAGAAATCTTGGCAACAGCTGCGATTGCTGTTCAAAAAAGTGTGAAGCTATCTTTAAATATACAGATAGCTTTATTGAAATCCCTGGGAATTTGCATGCATTTGAGTTAAATTCTGCTTAAGTATTGTGCTGAATTGAGGCCACAAGTAAGAAATGTAATTTTTAATTCAAAGTATCAGATAGATATAAAATTTGAGGTAGACACAAATCATTCAGTAGCCCTTGTTATTCCAGCCATTAAAGAAGAACAGCAAACAAAATTGCATTTACATGTGAGCTGAAACGAAGGGCTCCTTCTTGTTTATATCAAAGGTAGTCAAACCTCTCACTGAAATGGAGACTGGGCACAGAATAGGCATTGTAAATAACTTCCTTTTTGTTCTGTGCTAAATGGAATCCATTTACAAGTCAAATGAAAAATGGGTAAGTGACCATGTATGTCCGTGTAACATCTGTGTGCTCACTGGGAAATCAAGTGACCCTGTTGCTATTGTTCAGCCTTTTCAGTGTATGACATGTCAATCACATTAAGTGTTTACAATGCTTCTAAGACTCTAAGACTATCTAACAAAGTGTAGAAATGCTCTTTCTTTGAGATATCCAGCTCTGATAAAAACCTTAAAACACTCAGCCCTGGTCTGGGTAAAAATGCCAAGGTTGCCTTGCATGTTGAAGCTGTGAGACTCACCAGTTTTGCCAAACATCTCATGGGAAGTAACATCTCTTCTGTGATATCAAGAATGTCCTGGTTGGGGTTTTCTGAACTAGGACTGCAGAGGGAATAGTCATGATTTCAGGATTTCAGCACTACAAGTGCCACAAGGAATTTGGAAACTTATAGATTTTCAGAAATGAAATGTGATGGACAAAAGAGTTAACAAAACATTTTGTAAGTTTTGAAAAACAGAGAGTATTTATTTTTTATATTTCATAATTTAAAATATTCTTTCCCTAACCAGTCTTTCATGAACTAGTTTAAAGACAGCTGTTATCACTGTCCCATTCATACAATGTACATTTGTTAATCTGTTTTTTCAAATTTTAGATGTTTATACTTATCCTGAGGACAAACTAGTGGGAATTTTATATGCTCATGTGTGGAGGAAAAAAATTATAGAATAAAAGAGTTCTGCTGTGTTTACATAGGTAATTAACAGCATCTAAACTATTCATAGAGTAAGAGGTTCCCCTTTAAATATTTTTCTGCCCCTTGTTTTAGCAACAGCCTGGAAAAGATCCCTGAAGGTCAGGAGAGTAAGAGGCAGGGATGGCAGTCTCCCTGCACTCCACTGAGGACAAAGTTTCCAGATTTCAGACTGTTCTGCAGTACTAGAAATAATAGAAGAGCATCTCATACATACACATTGGAATATGTACAGTTGTCTCATGTATATGTTTTCATATGCTTTAGAAATTGTAAAGTTAATATTCCTTAGTTTTCTATTTATAGATAGAAAACACTTTTTTGTTTTTTTGGAGTTCATATACTAATGAATCCAATGTCCAGCAAAAAGCAGAATATTGTATTACAGTTCATATCTTATTTATGTGCCTAAAACTTGTGAGATTCTTTTTGTTCATATATTGATGATGATAGTATGATTTTTTTCAGTTAAAGTAATAATGAAATCTTATAAAGGGTTTGGTAGTAATGGAAAATTTTCACAGTGACTGGTCTAATAAACCTATGCCAACAGCTCCCTCTATGTACCATATAAAGAATGCTAGCAAATCCATTGCATGTAATATGAAACTCTCTTCCAGAGAAATATATTATTAAGGAAAAAGAATAATTTTTGCATAATTTAATTTTGTCTACAGTGAAGATTAAAAAAAATTCAATAAAAAAACATTACTTGGCGTTACCTGCATAATTATAGTGATGTGTTTTCCTGTTAAAAATTTCCACGATAATTTACTGAATAACTCTGGCTAATTCATTCAATTTGCTTCCTAATCCCATTTGACATGCATAGATTATTGTAATGCAGATAGTTCTTTGAGTACACAAAATGGAACAATGCAATAAAAGGACAGTAACTAATGTTATCTGTCTAAAGCTGGGAAAGGAAAGATGAGGGAGCATGGAGGATTATCTCTAATGAGAGCTGTACATCTGCTTGAAAAAGAGTGAAACACTATTAAAAGAAGAGCAGCACTGTTAACAAAGGACAGCACTAGAGAAGAAATCAAGAGGGTTTTATCCTCTAACTTGTTGCTTGTTTTCTGTGTGACAGTAGTGTGCCTCCCCTTCCTCCCATTCCTGTTTAACTCCTGAAATGTCAGAATGATGTTGATCTTTCATTGTGGGCTGAAATGTGTCTGTCACTATGGGCTGTGCTTGTTAAACATAATTTAACTGATTACTGTGCATCAGACTAACTGAGATAATCTGTGCACAGGCCTGTAAAAATAACGAAAAATGGGATTTTTTTTCACCTATTTCATAGCAGGTTGTATCAGGTGACATTAACTTGCATTTTTCCATAGGCTGAAGGATGCTTACAGTTCCTAGTGCCCAGATGACTCACAGGCAAGTTGTTAAACTGCAGACATTTGACTGTGACTCTAGCCATAGGTGCTGCCTGCACAAATTTGTCTTGATGGATTCTTTTTGCCACCAGCTTCCTAAATTAACAGCAGAATTAGCAAGTCCTTTTAGACCTGAATTCAGATCGATTCCACTAAGTACTTTTTACTTAATTAACGGAAAGTGATATGCTTGCGAATCAGGGAGAAAAATAAATGAAACCGGAAAACAAGCAACACCTCTTTTTTCTTCTTTCTTCTCTCTCTTTTTTTTTTTTTTTTTTTTTTTTTTTTTTTTTTTTCCAATCTGTAGGTTTACAGTAAGTTATTGGGCATTGGGCATGTCTGCTTGCCAAATAATTTTTCAGTACATTAAGGAGTAAGAACAGAACAGAGCATAATCACCATGTAGAAGTTATCTGGTAGAGTGGTTCAGAAGTGCACACCTCTGTTGTGCTGTTGGAGTTTAAAATGAAACCTTTAATTTTAAGGTGGAGTTGAGGGAACAGAAGAGAAAGCAAGGCAAGGCAAGGCAAAGCCTTGAAAGATTAGGTTCACTCTTGATACTCTGTAGTTCTGAAATACTGTTTAGAAATTTCACATGGGATTTGATCTCCAAAATGTGTATGTGACTGTGTTCACGTATGAGCCCAGGATGATTTTCAGTGCATGTTTGACATGTACTTGCACAGGTGGAAAAGGGATGAGCCAAAGGATCATTCCTTCAGGGATCCCTTCCAAAGTACTGTTCCCACCTGTCCACTTTTCTTCTCAGTGTATAGGCCCTTCCTGTGTGGTTTTACTGTGCTTGGATTCATAAACTAAGCAGCTTCAGGACTGTCCCTTTAGGCAATTTGCTCTACTCCTCCCTAAGGTTTGCAGGATACAAACCTGCTACTCTTGTCTATAGTTATCTTTTAATTTACTGACTCCTAGATGCTACTGTGAAAAATATCCTTCTTTCTTTTTCCCTCCTAATACTGTATTAAGATATCCATGTGCCTTAGAAAATTTTCAGTGCAACTGGAAGAATCAAACAGGAACCAAAGCATTCCAGTCCCAGCAACTGAGGGACTCATGGTCCAGACCACCACAGCACCTTACTGTCAGCTGTGGGAGAGGAGACTACGGCAGTGTTCACTGCAGCCAAACTCCTCCATCCCAGCCATCCTGCCAACACCTCTCATTTGGCTCTTTTTTCATCCCTTGCTGTCTCCTGTTCTCTTCAATCCAGTGCCCCTGTGTCACACACTCCCCCAAATGCCATCTGTGTGGTTTCTTTCAGACCACTAATGCAAAGCCCTTGGATAGCCCCCTATTTACTTGCTTCGGAGCTGCCCTCAGAGGTCCCACTGCCTGAAACACTGCAATCAAGCTGACAACACAACCAATCAAGGTCTGACCTGCAGCCGTTTCCAAGGAAACTCAAGCCACTGCCACAGAAACAGATTGTACACAGTGGAAGGAAACATGTATTTTGGGTGAAGGGGAAAAAAAATAAAAAAGAGCCATTTCAGATTTTTTCCCAGTACTTCTGAGTTATTACAAAACACTTGTAAAATAATAGTAATGAAAAATGTTCTTGTTATGAAAGATTGAGTGATGATGGTCATGTAAGTACTTAAAGCCAGACAAAGAGCCTCCAAGAAATACCATGAGCTAGAGCTGACTGAGTGGTTGTTCCTGCTTTGCTTCTGAGTCTCTTTATAACCCTTGCAGAACCTTTGCAGAAGATTTCCAAGTCATTAAGTCCAAAGCTCCAATGAGCAACAAGCCCAGATCAAAACAGGATGAGCACCTGAAGAAGAAAACTTTGAAAAAAACCAACAGGATTATCATGGCCATACTGGAAACCCAGAGAAAATAACCTAACAGGCAAGGTTTCCTCTCCTTGAGGAAACACCACCACCACATTTTACACTGATGAGTCTGCTTAGTGGGTGCATTTATCAATAGGGAAAGCTATTATTTTTTCTCAGTAGAACAGTTTACTATCTATTGTGATTTAAAATTTACTTGTAAATCAAGCAAATTCAAATTTGTTTCTGAATCCATGTCCAGCTGTTTGACCACAGGGTGCATAAAGGAATAATCATATTCTTTGTAAGGATGGTTGATGGGTGTATGGAAAATTGCCTACTGTGAATTAGGAGCTCTCAGCTCTCAGCTTTAATACAATTATCAGTGCAATGAGGAAAATGTCACTGGATGTTTTTCACCAGAAGGAAACCTTCCACTAGACCAGGTTGTTGAGAGACTTGCCCAACCTGGCCTTGAAAACTTCCAGTGATGGAGCAGTCACAGCTTCTCTGGGCAACCTGTACCAGGACTTTACCACCCTCACAGTAAATAATTTCTTCTTAATATCCAATCTAAACCTACTCTCACTCAGTTTAAAGCCATTCTCCCTTGTCCTATCACCACACACCTAAGTCTGTTTCTGGGTAGAGATCTTTATTTCCATGGTGTGGTTAGTCTCATCTCAGAGCTGACCAAATGGACCATGTTCTAAAACCAAGTCTTGATTTCCTCTGGCCCTGGAGGGAACCCAGAGTGCTTCACTCAGGGTTGGATGTCTAACTCCAGTTCTCTACATTTAGCTACATAATTCTCCAGTCACTGGAAGGGAGAGTGGAGCTTGGAAGAGAGCTGCCAACATCAAGGAGTAAATAAAGTGCTTTGAGATCCATGTTGGGCAATTTGAGTGAAGAACTTTGGGAAAAAGGTGAGGTGGTTTTGTTGGGGGAATGAAAGTCTCCTTTTGTACTGTTGTTCTGCTCTATAAAGAACTACCAAGGAGGATATAGAAAACCGAGTTTTTTCTGACTTGGTGATGACTATGAGGAAGGGATCTCAGGAGGATGGAAAACGGAGCTAAGGACTTCCTATTGTGATTTTACACTGACTCTGACAAATACAGCTGGATGGGCATGGCTAACTCATGGAATCCAACCCAAACATCGGTACAAGAAGTGTATCATAATTAAATAAATATTAATTAAAGCTCAGCCTCTGTATTTGCATGGTTTGTGGCCCTGGGCAACTGTCTATGATCTGCACCCAGGAAAAAACCCCAAAAACAAACAGAAACTAATATGAAGATAATGAGTAGTGTATTGGAGGGAGAACTGAATATAGCAAGCAATATTCAGACCAGTCAATATTTGGACAATATCACACTTCTGAAATGTGGATTTTTTTTTCCAAGGAAGGAGTATATTTCTTCCTACGATATGTTCCCATTTCTCCTCCTTAAGTTCAGCTCTCTGCCAGGCACTTTCTCCTTTCACAGTTCTGTTCTATCCTGTATTGTGTCTGTAGTGCAATATGTGACAATTAATAAGAACTGTGAATCAAAGCTTCCAGCTATGATGAGACAGCAGATAGATTAATTAACAGAAAAAGAGCTTTTGGGCAGGGAGAGTTAAAGGAATCTCTGTCAGACTGCTCACATTTTAATGGTAATAAGAAGCTAGTTTTAATAAGAATAGTCCTGAGTTCCTCATAGGGTTCTTCCTAAACCTCTGAATGTGACAGTTACCTTTTACAGTGGCCATAAAATACATCTAATGGATCTAGGCAAATAAGATCAATCTTTAGTTTTCAGCTATCCAGTTTTATTTTTCTTCCTGGCATCAACAGTACACCATCATACATGACTTTGTCTCAAATGCAAGACTTTATGCTTTGGATCTCTTACAATGAAAACTCATTATTCTGTTTATGAAGAGTATGAAATGACTTAGAATGCAATCTCTCTATGTCCATAATTTGAAGTCAAGCATGTTGTTCAGGCAGAATCGAACGCAATGTGTTTGTGCTCCCCAGTGGCTGGGAAATAAGGGAGGAATTCAACTGCATTGCAATTAGTGTAATCAAAAAATTATGGATTTGTTTTTAAATCAAGAAGCAGACAGAAGCTGCTTTTTATGGACTGAAAACATTGAGTTCAGATTTGAGTTATGTGAAATTTTCTAGGAGCCGTTTAAGCGTGGCTCTTTATGTGCTTGTCAGCAGAGTTTTCTCACTTTGCACAAATAATTTTTGGCAAATTATTTAAAATGCCCATTTCCTTTTCACCATTGTACAACTCTAGCAATGTCTCACTGCTCTGAATTTCCAGCAGTTCCTGTCAAGCCCTCTTAAGGAGAGGTTTCTTTTAGACAGTTGTATTAGTATGTGTCTGAAAGGCAAGAGCGACCTAGAGCTCCTTTTTGTGCCAAGGAAGCTGAAAAATGTGATTTGATTTCCCTTTTCTTTCAAGATTACTCACAGTAACATTTATAAATGTTTAAAAACAGTGATGTTGCCATGTACAATATGATTTAGGTGGATGCATTTATCACCCAAACTTTGTAGAGTTCAAAACCAAGCAGACACCTTAGACCTGGTTATTTTCAAGGTTTCTGGGTATAGAGCTGCTGTCACTGTATCTGAATTTGGATTTGAACACTGGACCATGCAATTCATCAGTTCCTTGACAGCATCACAACAGACAGGAAAATAGCAAATATAGGCTAATAGGGCTGGAGGACTGAACATTAGTGATTGCAAGAACCATGAGTGATTGTAACTGCTTCATTTTAAAATGCAGATAGAAAAAAAACAGAGATCTGGCTTCCATTCATATGTGGTGTGTGTGTGTGTGTGTGTGTGTGTGTGTGTGTGTGTGTGTGTGTGTGAAAGCACTGAGTGCCTCTGCTTAGAAAAGAATGCAAAAAGTGAAGACCAAAGAAGACACGAAACCCAGGACATGAAACCCAGGGTCTGATTAAGATATTTACCTAGAAGGGAAGTCCTGAGGCTTTTGTCATGCCTTTGATAATCAATCTGTAGAGCTGTTGGATGAAAATGGAAAGAGCACAGAAGCAGCAGTTCAAACCCAGGCCTGCCCACTTCTGCATGACCACAGCTCAAAGTTTTTCTTCTCCTCCATTCCCTTCCACGTTTTGGTTTCCTTTCCTCGATGACTGAAGACTTAGGAGGAATAAGGAGTGTCATCTTAGGAGGAATAAGATCTCAGCTCATTCATTCTTCTGGTGTTCCATCAAATGCAGGAGTGGTTGGGGATTATGAGCTCCTCCCCCTTCTGGGGACAGTGAATTACCCTGGACATACATTAACATATAAAATATAGACAGAACTGTGTGTTTCTTCTCCAGTTGTGTTATGAGACACCTATTCCAGATTTAATTCCAGGTTCATGGGGAGTCTCCTGTGGTGATCTGACTGATATGCTCTGCTTCACACAGAGCTGAAATTCAGATGCAACATGCAAATGTAATATTAACTTGCCCTACATAGCTCCTTATTTGATATCTTCTGTCTAAGGTAGGTGGCTCTTGCCCAGCAATAAACAAGGCTGTGTAATTTTGAACTTGGATTCTGTTTTTCAGTCTATATCCCTTAAAGTTAGTCAACACAGATTGCATGCTTTTTTGGACCTGCCCCTTCATTTGTCAGTTGTTATAAACTATAAAACAGTGATAATTAGCATTTCCCAAACCTGCAGAAAATTATGAAGATATTTACATTAAAGAGCGAGAACTACTCAAAGTCTGAGGTGACAAACAGAGCAGCATGGAAAGTAATTTTTTTCCTGCCCTGTTAAAATTCTATTGAATACAATAGTGTATCTGATCTCTGCTGAAATGAACACATGAGAGAGATCTGTCCCACAATGATCAGGTTAGGCACTCACCAGGCTTCAGCTCTGTTGCTGCCTCAGTAATTTGAGCCAGTCAGATCTTGCACTTTTTTCATAACTGTGAGTACCTTGGTTGTGCTTGGTGGCTACTCCAGAATGAGTCTCTTTCCAGTTTACCACAGGCCTCTGTCATATTTTCTATCTAAAGTGTTTCTTTGAGCACCTCTGGACAAAGTTGGGTTTGCACAGTATCTCTTTAATGAACAGCCACTTAGCTGAACACCTTACCAATCAGCTCTAGGGATTGGAGACATTAATAAAGATATTTTCTCTTTGAGAAATATTATTTTTTCACAGGTAGAGAGTATTTCCTAGACTGTCTTTTATTCTGAAAACCAGAAAAAATTTTCTCAAAGCTACCACCAGGCCTAGCAAGATAAGCATTTACCAAAGCAGATGACAAAATATGTCTTTAATTTCAGCTTTCTTCTTAGCTCTGTCTTGGAGAAATACATTAACTGGATGTACAAAAACATAGCTAAGAATTCTTGATCTTTGTTGAAATTCAGCCTCTTTTAGGAAGATAAACAGGAACAGATTGCATCAAATTTACAGAAAAGAGAAGTAACAACACTCATTATGCCACCAACTCATTTCACTCTGACACCAGGGGTCTACCCACTGGACACATTATATTTTCTTAAAACACATTGATTGAATGCAGTGTGAGGTTTTGTTTGCTGGAATTCATTGCTTAGAATTGTTCCCAGGCTATTTGCTATTATTATGCCCTTACAATTTCTTTGGCTGTTTTGCTGTTTCTCTAGTTGATAACCCTGTTATTCCCCCTTGCTTAATCCTCCCCTGGACTCTGCTGCTTGATTGTATGGGGCTGTTATCACCACTGATTGACTGCCCATGTCTTTTAGTCCCTTTCTGTTTGTGTGGGTAGGGGGTTAGAGCACTGAAAAGAGGGATTAGAAGCAGGTTTACAGCCCATAACTCTGCACTTATGTGACTGATGTCATGGTAATTAGACTTTTCAAGTTCCCTGTAATGCCATTGCATGGTTATCATTGCAATTTAAAATCCAAATGAGTTCTCTGCATCCTGTAGTTATTTCGAACATATATTTATTTTGCTTCTCTCCTCACTGAGTTAAAAATCTCTTCTACTTTTTTAGAGTTTATGCTGGTCTTTGCCTACACCTGATTGTGTCTCAGTTGTTACAAAATTCCTCTCCCGGTTTGCACAATCATAGGTTCATTCCCTTTTTTCCTTCTTTTTTCATCATAAATTCTTATGTGTGGTGTCTGACCTGCCTGAAAGAAAACCACCACATTACCTGCAAATGGGCTCGGCTGCTTTTGACACCAGGCAACTCTCGGATTGATTTTCAGCAATAGTTATTCACACACAAACCTTAACAGCCTGGCACCTGTGTATCTATCGACCCCTTTTGGTAGCCCTTGTTTCTGGCCATACCCCTGGGTCAAGGAACAAACGTCTGCTGTCGATTCTATCCATTTGCCAGCATCTCCGGGGAATCAAGAGGGAGCACAGCTACAGAACCAAAGGTTAGGAAAATTCATTAAACAAAAATAATGAATCCCTCAGTTCCTAGGAACCAGTTCAGCAAAGATATTTAATTACTTGCTGGTCTTTACTCATATCCTCTTAGTGAGGTATGTGTTGTTTATGAACTTGTGGTAGATTGGAATCAAATAGAGTTTGAATTCAGCATTTAAGGTTATAAAGGAAATGGGGAAAAAAAAGAAAGAAAAATAATACCTTTCAGATTAAATTTCTGAAACTATTGTAACAATCTTTATGTAAAAAAGTTTCAACTGTTTTTGTCATAACCATCTGATAATTTTGCTTTTCTTTTACAAAGGGACAATTCCAGTTGATATCTAGCAGTGAGTTATGAATGCTTCTTTACCAACTGGAATGGCATATCTGTATGCATAAATTTGCCCAAGTGCACAGCTAATGAGTCCATCCTTCTGTCTACTCTTAAGCATTTTAAAGACAATTGCATGTTTATTTTGATATAGCCTAGGAGGAACTTCCAAGGTTTGAAGCTGTATTTATTTTTTTATCTCTACTAAAAAATGCCTGTGTGAAGTCCTGGAGAGATGGGCAAAATGCAGCAACAGTTAAAAAATTTCCTTGAGAGACTTTTCCCCCCTGTCACCTTCTTTTATGTATTTAGGAATTTCCTAAGTGTGAATTTGTATCTTTGTCAATCCACAGTTCCTTGCAATCTTTGTCACATAATCTTGGAATCACAGAATCACTGAATGGTTTGGGGTTGGAAGAGAAATATCATTCATTTCCAACCCCCCTGCCATGGGCAGGGACTCCTTGCCCTAGATCAGGCTGCCCCAAGCCCAATCCAGCTTGGCCTTGACACTTCCAGCAATGGGATATATGACACTTACAGAGAAAAAGAAAAAGCAGAAAAAGAAGAAACTGAAAATTTTTAGGCCAATACCACAATTTAGTCAAATCTGACTTTCTGGTGAGTGTGGTGTGCAGCTGTTTCACGAAATGTCTTAGCATTTTTAATCAAGGCTAAAATATCTAATCTTTTTCTGCTGATTGTCCTCATCTGAATGTTCCACATACAATTGGTTGACTGCCTTAGCAAAGGGCAGGTGGAGATAAAGGACATAAGAGTCATAACACATAATTTAAATGTCTTAACATTTATTTAAAGGTATTAAGATCTGAGAGATACTTGTGATCAGCTAGACTGGGGTTAAGTTTTTGGGTTTTGTGGTTTTTTTTCCCTCTAGAATGTAATTTTCCTTATTAGCTTTTTCATAGACAGAGAGTGAGTTATGACATAACTTATCTGCCAATATCTTTTCAATAGCACTGTGGGGGTTCAGTGGTTTATTGGACTGTAGGTCCATTGGGATCCAGGAAATTGAGGGTTTATTTCTGTCACTTGCTAATTACAAATTATCTCTATTTCTGTTTCACAGTTCCTTCTTATTGTCTTCCTGCAAAATGGAGAAAAATATGCTTCTTGCTTTATGAGAGGTCTTCAAGATTCCTTGCATCCTGATATTTTTGGGCATCTAAGGTTTTAAAGGCCCTAGTTACTTTGTTGCAATAAGACCTTTCAAAATTAATCATACTTAGAAATCTGAGTTCATTCTCTACTTGGCTGATTATTTCTATGTTTTGGACAGTCCTGTGCTACTTCTGTCAACATGAAAAAGTTCCCTTGAAGTAACTTTATTAATGCATCTAAGAAACGAAGCACTGTTGCTCTCACATTTGATAGCATAAATCTCTTCTACCTCTCCAAAAACATCTGTGTCTGCTCCAGCAGATGATTCTGACATTGTTGTGCATCCTGTGATTTTTATTATGGGATGTTTCCAGCTGGTCCCTGTTTGGAATATAATATAATGTTAAAAAACTTCCCTCAGCACCAATCTTTCCAGATTCTTAGAAGATAACACCTTCATAACTTGCTTTTGACCCAAGGATTTTGTTTGATAATGAAACAAAAAGGTTGATCCTCCTGATAATACCATGAATTTCCTGGAAAAAAAAAAAAAAGAAAACCTTTTTTTCTTGTTCTCTTTTTCCTTCCATTTAGGTCTGGAAGAGGCTGTCTGACATCCATTACCTGACACAGGACAGATTTATAGGATGTTAATGCCCTTTACATTACTTTTCAGCTTGTCAGAGCTTAAACTCTGAGCCAAGTTCTCCTAAAAGGAGACCAGAAAGAAACAAAAGTAATGACAAAAATAAATATTATGGACAGCCTCTTGAGATAATCTGTTCTTCTTTTATTTTTTCTATATTTCAGTTTCTCACCAATAAAACACAAAGGATAAGAACTATATCTGAGAGTCAGGGAGCTTAGGGGACTCCAGTGAGCAATATCTGCAAAATGAAGATGCTTCAGAGGTGCATCCTTGCCACAAAAGCACGGGGTAGCCTCTGCCTATCCCAGTGCCTGCTATTGTAAAAGTTGCTGGTTGGAATCATCCTTTGAAAGATGTTTTGTGACCTGTATGAAATGAATTTAGTGTCCACCAGCAATTACTGTGCTGACTGCTCTCTCCTTTATATAAAGCCATATTGGCAGTGTTTTGGATCACCTCTGATGCCTCAGAGACAATATGTGCATGAGGAACTCTTTTACAGCTCCACTGCCAGTTCCTTTCCTGACATACCGCAGCAGAGTGATGAGAAACCAGAAGTAAACTTGCATTGCTCTTCCTTACTGCCTGTTTGCTCTTGGGATGTCAAAACATTGGATACATAAGAGTTTTATCTATTCTATTAAATTTTAACGCTGTCTGGCATCAAGACCGTCCCTATGCTAAGACTCATTTTCACACTCTAAACCCTTTCCTCCAAAGATGGCACAGTTGCTTTCCAGTTATCTATTGGAAATAGTCCCTGCTCTGCGCTAGATCACAGCCTGTCTTTGGGAAATTCCTGGAGGGTATTTGCTTCCTATCTTGGAAACATTGCCAGGGATTACTTTAACAGTCTAGTACCTTCAGGAACATTTTCTGGTATAATCTCACTTAGTTATGTTGATGGAGACAGCCTGTCCTTGTGGCACTGCAAGTGAAACCCTTTTTCTGAGCACATCACTGGATAATAATGCACAAAGATGTCTCAAGATGGTCCCAAAAATGATTATAATACTTATACCAATCTGTTTGTGTAACACATGAAATTTTAGGGTCTGCTATTGAAAATGTTGGCCTCAATTTTCAACTAAAACTTAAAAGGAGGGTTAGAGGAGAAAATTACTGTATTGGTTTTGGTTGGGGTAGTGTTCATTTTCTTCACAGTAGCTGGTTCAGGGGCCGTGTTTTGAATTTGTGCTGAAAACTGCATTGATAACACAGGGATATTTTGTTTAGGATGTTTTGTTTATTGCTGGGCAGTGTTTACACACAGTCCAGGCTGGTTCTGCTCCTCACCCCACCCCACCAATGAGGAGTCTGGGGATACACAAAGAATTGGGAGGGGACAGAGCCAGGACAGCTGAGCCCAGCTGACCCAAGGGATATTCCACAGCTTGTGGAAACACATGCAGCAATAACAGCTAGGGGAAGAAGAAGTGAGGGATATTCTGAGTGATGGTGTTTGTCCCCAGGTCACTGTCATCCATGATGAAACCCTGCTTTCCTGGCTTTTCTGCCTGCCCATGGAAATCGGTGAATTAATTCCATTTTTTTTTTTTGTTTTGTTTTGTTTATGTGTGCAGCTTTTGCTTTTCTTATTAAACTGCTTTTCTCTCAACACACAAGTTTTCTCAGTCCAAGCCTGTTAAGTCTGTCCCCCATCCAGCTGGGGAGGAGTGAGTGAGCAGCTGCTTGGGGCTGAGCTCCTGCCACAGCTAATCCATGACACTGATTGATTGGTGTTAGGGGCTGGGATTTGTGAGATGCCCTACTAAGGCTTTTTGACCATGTCATGATGTGAAGAATACAGAATTACACTGGATAAAATACCATGAAAGAGCAAGAAATAGGGATTTCAATAGGAATTAAAGCCCCCCCTTTTTTTTTTGCAAAACATTAGTCAATTTTGCTGACTGGGGGTAGAGAAGAATCTTCTGCACTGGGGTAGTTGTGCCACAAACACTTCCTTGCTAGAATAAAATCTTTTTAAATTTGCACTTGGTTATGTCACACCTATTTTCATCAGCAACAGACAGGAGACTGTTTTTCCTCTACATGATGGATGACCCTTTTGGGTGACATCTGAGGAGTGAAAAAAGCCTACTTCAGGTGAGAACAGAGGGCTTTTTCAATTCTGACTCTATTTCCCTGAATCTCCCCAGTCCTAATGTGAAGAAAAACCATGTCCTGGAGTGACTCTACTAACAGCAAACTCTTTCCAGACTGGCAGCAAAAATCCACCTAATCAAAGAAAAGTACCAGAACAGACAATTAAAATTAAAAAAAGTGAACCATTTTCTTGTCTTAGAGATCCAGATTACCTAATGAAATGGCTGTGATCAGTAGTTAAAAGAGAAACAAAATAAGAAATGTCCAAATTAAATGGGAAAAAAAAAAAGGTTAAAAAAAAATCATTTATGAAGCAGACAGATAATTTCAAGCAGCTTTCATACCAGGAATAGGGCACCATTACAATGAGAAAACCTTTAATTATGTTGTAAAGGTCTGATATTCCACTGAAATGTCATTTCAAAATAAACTTCTAACAGTTAATTATCAGTGATATTTAACTTGTGGGAAAATTAAATATCACCACATACTCCTGTGATCATTTTATTGCTTTTGTAGACATTTTAATATTTTAATGGTTTCCAAGTAACAATGAAAAAGGCATGCCACCAAGTATGTTTTCTTGGCTTTCTGTAGATAATCATACAACCTTTTCTTTGTCTTCTTCATACAAAACAGACCTCTGAGTCAGAGAGGGACAGGACTGAAAGGAAAAGCTTTGAGAATAAATATGGGAATAAACATTGCTCTGATTCCCTTAGCCAGCACGATTCCTGGGAAAGAAGTTTTATTAACTGCAGTAACTGGAAATACAATGCTGAATGAACAAATATTGAAGCCCTATTAGCATTCAGCTAGAAAATCAGATGAATGTGCAGTGTTCCAGTTAGTGACCTGTGTATTATCCAAAGCTCATAAAACGTGCTGAGCAGTCGGACCCAAGGATGCAGTGACCCTGATCAGGCACAGACTGGAAGGCTGGAACAGGAAACCTCCTGTGCTCCTGTATAAATCAATACTCTACAAGCTAAAGGACTCAGATTGTCAGGAAAAGGTATGAATTTTAAGGCCAGACGTGACTATTATGTGAATGACTATTCAATCAGAGGTTTTGATTGAATTGGCTCTAGAAATGGATGGGTCCAACTCGCCTCAACTGGTCTGGTGTTATTAATCCTTCCCCAGGGTGAGCCAATGCAGCATGAATCATTAAAGGGACTTGGCTCAAGATGGTTGGTTTGTCCCTCACTCCAACACTTATTTGCCAGCTTTTAGCTGTTGCTTCCAGTTTCAAATATTATGACACCAGGAGCTCCAAAATAAATACTATTATCTTAAAATATTTCAGTCATCCTCTGATGAACATTGTAAGCAAAGGTAGGTAAAAGATAGAAGAGCAATAGTGAGATCCTTATAGGTCTTATTGTTGTGTTGAGCATTAGCTTAGATGCTTATCCAAATTCTGATCTCTAGGGGCTTTACATAAATTTAACATCAATAGCAAAATATGACAAAAACCCTGGAAATGGAAGGTAGTAGAACTTCTGTCAAAAATCTCTTCCATGGACTCACAAAATTAATAAATTTGCTTGTTCCTATCAACTTATCTTCAGAGGTACTGTGAGACTGAATCTTTCTATGGCAGTGGAAAACCCATCTAATACTTCTCCAGCCTGTGAAGAAAGCAAAAATTCCTCTAAGCTAGAACTTGCAGGACTATTATTGACTCTTTTAATGTGAATAGACTTCTGCATTTTTCACCAAGCTGCGTGGTCTCTTAATGTCATATTGCTTAAATGCTCAAGTGCCCCCCAGGTTCCATCCTTAGTTCCTGTTTTGTAAAATAACATCCCTCAGCAGCACTCTTACAAGAAAGATAGCAAAAAAACCCAGTGATGCTGTTAGACACAAAGTTGACTTCTAAGCAGGAAGAGTAGCCAGTCCCTTGGAAATTATGCAGTGAGTAGAATAACAGAATCATAGAATGGCTTTGTTTGCAAGGGACCTTAAAGATCATCTAGCTCCAACTCTCCTGCCTTGGTGGATTGGAACATCCTCACCCAAAAAATGAATTTTTTCAGAATACAAGAAAAGCTGCTTTTGGAAGTGTATTTGCCTTGGAGCTTCCTGGTAGTAAACCTTTTATGTTCACATGTTCTAAGGTCTGTTTAAAATCTGCTCCCATCAAAACAGTTGGAGGTCTGTCAGGTAATTCCACTTGTACGCAGGTGGCATCAAAGATAACGTCACTGGCATTTGAAAATCTGGCTATTAAAATGAAGAGCTAACTCTGAAGAGACAGGCAAAAGAAATTGCTAGAGCACTTTTTCTTTGGTAAAGAGCTCACGATAGTGTCCAGAGGTCTGTTAGAATAATCATAGCATTTTCTCCTTTTTATGAAATGCAGGTCTGCTTCCAGTGAGAAATTAAGACTCTGACAGCCTTAGGAGTTTGCTGGTTTGGACAGTTTCCAGCCCCAATGCCATCTCCCTTCCCTCCCAGCCATAACATCTCTTTTCCTCCAAAAATCTTTTGTGTCCTTAGTTCTAAATACCAGGTCTTAGCACTAAGCCAGATATTGAGGAGGGTGTGAACTGGAGTCAATTGATCTGTGTGGATTTATCTCTGCTAGAGATTTCTTTATTGCCATTATTTGGCAAACAGAGTCTCAGCACTTTGTGGGGCAGAGGAGAGGCACAAACAATCTATAGTGGAGGTGCAGATGGGATTAATACCTAAACCATCTCATCTTTGACACTGGACTATGCTACTACTTCATCAGAAAAATTCCATTCTATATCCACCTTGGCAAAGATGTGTTTGATTATGCAAACTAATAGCTGTAACAAATTATACATTGATTTTTTTCAACCTTTTTGCAAAATGTTGTAGGCTCCTATCTCTCCAAATCATTACAAATTCCCATTTTATGCTTTTAATTTTTCGAGTCCCCAGAAAAATTCTGTTGCAAATATAAAGAGTAGCAGAATCAGATATGAAAGGCAAGGAAGAACCAGGCATTTACTAATGCATGGAGATGCTTCAGAGTGTTTTGAACTACCTTGTTCCATCAAGGTCAAGCAGTTTAAATTTCCAGAGAATGTGGATTCCCAAAGAAAATCAACAATTGCTTTCAACCCTTTTTGAAACACTTTCAACCCAAGCCTTAAAACCCACAGAGTTACGTTTCTTGTTAACTTTGTATTTTGAAAGGCACTAAACAAAGCTTGAACTAAGATAAACAATTGTCTGATTTCTAAAGTAAAGAATACATTGTTGCACAGGGAACATTTTTTGTAGTACTTTTTTGAAGTGGAAATAATATTATTTGTGAGCTTATAAACATATTAAAATAGTTATATAAACTTTAAGGAAATTAAAAAATATTGAATATGATATGTTGGTTAAAACTCTGATTCTAGACATAGTTAAAAATAACAATAAAAATAAACTCAGTTTAACTTAAAGTCATTTTCCCTGACCTTTTTGGAATTGGAGAGAGTGGCAGTGAATGAGTCAAAGCTTCATATCTGGTAATGGATGAGAAATTTTTCTGGGATGGATTCTCAGCTGGCTGAAGACTCTGAAAGTCCTACAGTTTCACTGGGTATACTTTATTTCAGAACAACAAGAAGCTTTATGTGCATAATTACTGCCTTTTTCACAATTGTTGCCATCTCTGGAGTGAATTTTGCAGGAGACAGTGGAAAGAAAGCGTACACGGTGGATCAGAACAGAAACTATTAGGTGGAAAATGTTGGCATGAATTGAGCAGAAGAGAAAACAATCAAAATGATCTATCCTAAAATCTCATGTCTAAATCAAGGTTTTATTACAGCTCCTTTATGTTCACTGCATTAATAGTCTTCAACCTTGTACATTTTTTTCTTTCTTTGATGTGGTATTAAGGAGCACAGTAGAAGTTATTCTGAGTTAAATAGAGATCAGATTGGTTTTTTCCCACATTAATAGAAGACAGAATATTCAGAAGTTTGGTACAATAAAATTAGTCCCTCTTTTCCCCAGTTTCGCCTCTCATGACTTAGTTTACCCAGTTATTTGGGAAACCTCTGTAAAGGATGTAGTCAGAATATTTACCCTTAAAGAGTAATGATTTAGGAAACTAAAACAGAAGAGGAATGGGTGCTAGCACTGAAAATTCCTGAGTAGTCCTATTCTTGCTAAAATTTGCATATCACTAAAGACAGTGAAGACACATACTGGAGAAGAGAAGGTTTCAGAAAGACCTTATAGAAGACTTCCAATACCTAACAGGGCCAGAGAGAGATGGAGAGGGACTTTTGACTAGGGTATGTAGCAACAGGACAGGAGGAAGTGGTTTCAAGGTGAAGGAGGGTAGATCTAACGTGGATCTTGGGAAGAAAATTATTACTGTGAGGGTGCTGAGGCCTCAGCAAAGGCTGCCCAAAGAAGCTGTGGCTGCCCCACCCCTGGAAGTGTTCAAGGCTATGTTGAACAGGGCTTGGAGCAATCTGGTCTAATAGAAGGTGTTCCTGCCCATGGTAGGGGTCAGAACTAAGGTTCTTTCTCACTCAAACCAGTCTAGAATTCTATAATTCTATATACACAGGTTAGTCTGTGCATACTCACACACACACACAGAGAACTGACGTCAATGAGCCTCCATCCAATTATGCCACTTGTGGATCTCTTCATTATATCAGAATGGAATGATGCTGTCTTACCTCACCCTCATTAATTCTGTCAGCAGCATAGAGCAGGATTTTAACTTGAGAAGCAACTCCCATTGATACTGAAAAAATACTGAAGAAACCACAGTGGATTGCTTTTTGTTCTAATCCTGTCAAATGAAAGGCTGAAGTAAAAGAAGCAGCTGGCTGCTCAAGAAACTTGGGCAGCACTTTGGACAGGCATGAATTGTATTGAAAAAAATGCAGTGGTTAACAGCAGAAAGAGCAAATGCAAACAATATTGGGAAAGGATAGGCGGTGCTCAGGAGTAGAAACGTTGTGAGGTAAAACTGCAAGGCTCAAAGGACATGAAAGAACTGCTTTGACTTTCTGTCCTCCATCTGCCAGGATGAACTCCTATGTATAATATAGGTTGCCATTTCCAGCACAGGTTTTGTGGTTCTAACCTTCTGGCAAACATAAAAATTCCATTAAAGTGCGAGCCAAACTCCTGTCAACAGCCCAAGGAGAAGGATATAGCTCTGGCTTCTCTAATTTTGCATACAACCCAGATGGAAGTACAAGCACTTCTATGTTGAAGTGCCAAATAACTCTCACAAGGCTTATATTATCTTTTCTTCGTCTTGCCTCAGACAAACTTCCCTGCTCCTGGGGACTCCGCAGCTGTGTGAACTCCAGCAAAAGGCTGTGCCTGGCTGCCAAGTCCTGGGGATTTGCTTTCCAGCTTCTGTAATGAGGCTTCCCTGCCCTCCTAGTCCCATCAAGGACCGTTCAACCAGGAAAAGCAGCTGCAGAATCTTCACAGATTCTTTAAAGCAATATTTAAAGGCAAGGTGCCTCATTTTATTGAAGCAAGATGCATTGCAAACAAGAGTACACAAAAAAAAATGAGGAAATAACTGCCTAGGAGAAAAGTGAGGAAAATAATATGGGGAGATTGTAGAAGGGGAATTGGAATTTAGCAGAGCTTATAGCTTTTAAACATTAACCTATGTTTTAATTCCCTTTCTTTAACCTTGCCTTTGGCATCCTTTCTTCTGAATAACATAGAGTTTGATCTTCAAGTTCCTGTAAATCAGAGGATTAAGACACAAAAGTGGACTATAGAACGATTGTTACATCAATATCATTAATATCAAACACAGTCATGCCTATAAATAGTGTTTCATCAGATATACTTTGAGTGATATTGGCTAATATTATCCCTTACTTCCTCATAAAGCCAAATGTTGATTTGAGAAAATAAGTGACCTCCAAGTAAAGATTATATCAACTAAATCCATCTTACTTTAGTTCTGGATATGCTTTTCCCCCCTTCTGAATAACGATGAAAGTATTCTTCATAATTTGACAGAATGATGACTGAGCTAGTATTATTCAAGGAGTAGAGAAATAGGAAGGAGGTAATATAGATGTTTATTTTGACCAGGTATGTATAAGAAGAAGAGTCTTGTTTGTAACTCATTCAGTAATAGGAAGACATTTCATTGATATATCAATCAATTCTATGTATTAGGCTGTATAGACATTTTGCTTCCCACATTCAAAATCAAATCCTGCAAATCTTGGCCTCCCCTGAAAGGTTAAATTCTGAGTAAAAATTCCTTTGGCCTCAAATATCGTGGATTTGGATGTGAGAGAGAATAGGGTGGTCAACAATCTTTGTGAACTCTGTGTTATTATACAGAATGTGCCTTTTCCCCCATGACTTCAAGAATAAAAGAGACACTTTTCTGTTCTGGGACGCCTCTAGAGCTTTTCCTAAGGAAGACTTAACTACAGGAAACTTCACAGCTCAGCCCAAATGGGCCTGGGATCTTTAGACATCTCTCTTTGCTCTCATGTCAGAGGAAAGATAACTTGGGTTTTGCCTTGCAGAAAGGACAGTAGTTCTTCCTAAAAGAACACTGATATAATTTGTTGCATTGGAATTCAGAGCCAGCCCTCAGCTCAGTCTACACACAAGTATTTGGAAAAAAGATGCCCAGGATTACAGCTGAGGCCATGGAGACTGCTGGAATTCAAGGAAGAGCTAAGATCATTTTTCAGTGTTACCCTGTATTTCCAAGAGTAGCAACCTTAAACATAAAATCAATAGCTTGTCCTACCATAAATTTCATCCATTCTCCTTAACAGGTTGCATAGAGTGTCTATATCTAGTAGTACATATCAAACCAGGAATAAAAGAACACCTTTTTTTTTTCCTCAGAGAGGTAGTAACAATAAATTCATGAAAACTGTAAAGATGTTAAAGCAGGCAACCATATGGAAGATACATGTACTTGTGTGGGTATAAAGGGCAACTTGTTGTGATAATTTTTGGTTGCAATGAGTTTCACTGATGCCCTCTTAGGCATATGAGTTATATAATTTTAGATCATTCAATTTAGGTTGAGATACCTTGAAAAGTAGCTGATTTGAAATACGATGCATAAATCTAAACAACAGTTCCTTGATTATGCATATAGTTTTTACAGTTAAATTATTTAGTTAACAGAGAAAAAAAAAAAAAAGAAGACTGGCAGGGAATTTTCTGCTTCATTCCACCCCAGCTACAATAATTAAGACTGTTATTAGTACCTGTCTCTAGAAGTTGTAGCATCATTTTCAAATCCACTAGATGAGTACAGCAGGGATGTTAAATGAGAATTAATGGGCCTGGGAAACTCTTTTCCATCTTTTTGCCAAAAGTAAACTTTTTAAAATAATTTAGTGTTAAATTAATATTTTAGAATTTAGAGTGGCAGCCTATAGATTTCTATAGACAGCTATTTTTCTCACAAATAGATTTTTAATATTTCAATCTTAATTTATATTTGGACATTTTCTATTTGATTCCTACATCTGGTGACCGATCTGAGAGAAGTCACTTCAGCACAGCTCATAATTTCTGAGAAATCTCATTTTTTCCATTCTGTGCAAGCTGGCTGGCTGCTATGACTTATTGCTAACTAAGGACAGGGTTCATGAGTAGCTGCTGGGGTGACCTGAAGGCATAAACCTCAAACCTCCAAAAGAAATAAAGTCTTTTACTGCCTGACTGATGGATGATAATAATCATACACACTCATGCAGCACTATTATTTCAGCTATTATTATTTCAGCATGTAAGATAGGGATGAAATTTCAGGGAGGAATAAAAAAAAAATTAAATAAATAACATATAGGAATAAGTATCACACAAAATATTAAAAATATCCTAGAGTAGGTGTAACCAACATGCACCATGCTCCAGATCCCAACAACGATTAAATCATTGGATTCAATTAGATAAATTTCAAAGAAAATCTATGGAATGATCAGAAGACCAAAGTCCCACAGAAAAAAAGTAAAGACTGATTTAAAAGGGTCAAAGAGAAGAGCAGGAGCTGGGTACTTGATAAAAGTAAAAAGATGGGAAGAAGCTACAAAGTTAAATTGAAAAATGTGGTTTTCTTGGCCACAGCAGTCAGGACATGTGCAATGGATGCTTAATTGATAAAAAAAAAATACTAAAATAAAGAAAATTTAATGTTAACAAAAGGTTTTTGTGATAAGGTTAGTGAAGCACAAATTATGTTTTCTCAATCGCTTACAGAGTGTTCACCTGCTTCTAAAAGGTTTTAAAAACAGGCCAGAAAAGGAACAGTGAGACATGATATAAGTATGGTTTATTTAATCTCAAGGAAATGAATTTTCTAGAAAGCCTTTTGCAATCCTTTCAAGACTGAAGAATCTGGGGCTGAGAAAGAAAAATCAAATTAAGAAAACTGGATTTCTTTCAGCACTTAGTGCCATTTCCGGTGGCTGACATTTGCCACCCTCAGCACAACCTCTGTCAGAAAAACAAGAAAAAATTCAAAGAACATGTTCAGTCTTTCACCTGCTATGCTTTTTATAGGATAGCAGCGAGGTACCTCAGCAGCCAAAAAATGATGAGCTGTTTGAGAGAAGAGTCATTGAGTGAGAGGCAGAAGGAACTCACGGAGAGCTCCCAGTTCACTGAGCTGTTAGACACATTACCTGTGACTGCAGGTTCACAGAGCAGATAATCAGTCAGCACGGGCTGTAATCTGGAACAAAGCCTTTGTTTCACATTAGTCCTAATACAAACTCATATTACAGATAAGTGCTGCCCTCCCAAAGACCATACATAATCACAATTTTCCCAGTTTCTGCCACAGCTTGTTTTGTGCGTCACAGTCATCTTTGTTTTACTTTCTGTTCGCCAGAGCTTGGTGCAAGGGATGTCACAGGCTATTTTGCAGCATGCAAGTGAGAAACTCAGACATGCCCCACATACTTGTTTCTGTGTGCTGGCATCTGTGACTTGCTTTGTGTCAGGACAGAGAAGCAGTAAATTCGTTGCAGTCTGATTTCTGAGTGATAATGATTCAATGTTTCTAAAAATGCCAAATATCTCCTGCTTCTCTCTCCCATGTTGGTCACAAACTGCCAGTGTCATTTCCCATTTTTGTCAATCTCCTATCCAGTGTCAAATCAAAATGGTGCTTGGATTATGCTTTAAAGCAAAAAAAAAAAAATCCCATCAGTCTTTGTAATCTTTTCTTAACTAAGAGAACAAAACTCCTATTCTTGTTCATACTTATCTAACTTTTTTCAGATCTTAATAAATGGCTCCTCAACCACTTCCTGCAACTCCAGGCTCTTTCCTGGAGAGTTAATCATGCACAGTGTAAATAATTTAAACTTTGTCATTTTTAATTTCATCTGAGGTGGAGGTGGAGTGAGTTGTGTCTCCCAAAACAGCTCAAAAATTCTGATGGTTTATTTGAAAAAAAAATGAACAGAAACTTTTTTTTAAAATGTTTTTCACTGTCGTAACTACAAAAAGAACTTTTAATTGAAGCCTGTTATGATATCACCTTCTGAAGGCAGACAGACTCCATTTACAGCAAGAAAAAGGTTGCGTTTGACATTTTCTCTTTTCAGGGTGGCTCTGTACCAAAGCTGGTACAATTATCTGAGTTCAAAACTAATAGCAGCAAAACCTGACATACTGTACATTCATTTTTGGAGGTGGGAGCATGACTGGCAGGAAAATAGCTGATGTTGCTGACCTCTGGGTTTTCATCATTAACCTTGAGAACGTATGAGCCGTTAAAAAGGAATAAAAGATTGCTGTCACCGTTCAACAGTTTGCATGTCTGTGTGCTCTGAAAAAAGTCCTTCTCTTGACACTAAAATCCACTTTCTCATCCTACACCCACAACAGATTCTCTTACTGAGATGTAGCACTAGTCCTCCACCCACTGACCAACTGACTTCTCACTTTTTTGACATCCTTGAGACCAAGTTAATTTGGCTGATGGAGTTTTTACATGCAGAGGATTCAATCCAAAGTTCATGAAGTTGATGGAAGTCCTATTTACTTTAGTGGTTGTTGTACCAGGTTAGCAAAGAACAAATGCTCTTACTTCAAGTTATTCTGCATTAAAAGGAAACAAACAAACAAACAAACAAAAATTTAAAAACAAAACAAAACTAAACAAAAACACAACAAGGAAATAAATTGGCCATTACATAAAGGAGAGGGCAATTTCAAAAATGCTCACCTGATGGGATTGCAGCAGCTTTCTCCTAAAAAAATGACATTCACACTGTGCTAATAGCAGTCAGACATGTGGAAGACACATGTGACAGCCTGGTTTGACACTTCCCAGCAGGGTGGGAAATACTGAATTGGACCAGCTCAAGGCTCAGGTCAGAGCTAAAACACAAGCAGAGAAACTGAAGAAACTGGTAAAACTAAAGCAGGTATCTACCAAACAAAAAACTGGGATAATGATTTTTCTGGTCCTCCTGTAACCAGAGCATGGGAAGGGCAGAAAAGGCAACATTTCCTGGTACAGGTTCAACCCACTCACCATAAAAACAATTTTCCTGTTTCTGCTGAATGTCCTCTTCCAGCACCATCAGTCACAGCATTTAACCTGATTTTCCTACGCTCTTGCCAGGAAAGAAAAGAGTTCAGGAGGATTTGCTGCTACCTCAGCAACTCTGTTGCTTATCCCTAGAGCTGCCCATGGTACCTGCTATATAAAATTGCAGCAGTTTCAGAGATGTATGATAACAACTGCTTTTGATTTCCTCAAGGAAGCTGTTTCAGGGCTGTCTAACATACAGAGGTCACAGAGATGTCTCTAAAAATGCATGTAAACTCCGGGGAATACCACCTGAAAAAAGAGATTTTGAATTAACCTGTTGAGATAAAAAACCCACAGTTAAAAAAAAAAAAAAAAGCTCATCTTTGTATATTAAGAACAAGTCTTAGTTTTCAAAATGGATTAAGGGAAAGATTTTCATTGTTTTGAATGAAATTTCTTAAGGAAAGATGTGGCTTATGTGTCAAAATGAATGACTTTTACAGATCTTCATGATTTTTCTTTTAACATTCAAATGTGTGTGTATCAAAAAATATCATGGTACAAATTTGTATTCCTAAATACAGCTCTGATCTTTCTCTGCCTACACCACCTGCCATTTCAGATTTCTGGAATGGAACAAGAAAGAAAACACATAGAGAAGCTTCAGGTTAATCTCTCTACTATTATATTTTTTATATTACTGACTTCTTTCTTGTTGCCTTTCTATCCAACTTAATCAAGTGTGTTCTGTTTATTCTCGTTCACAGAAACATTCCTCTCCACCACCCATGCTCCTTATCTTTTATGTTGTCCTTCTTAAGATTTTTTTATTTCTTTCCCTTAGATTTTGGAATAAAGTGATCAAGCTCAAATGTAGACCTCATGGCGAATGAATGCAACGTTATTCTTATAATAACCCTAATATTTGGTAAGGGATTTTTCATGAAATTTTAATTTATCCTTCAGTCTTATTTTTTTATAATCACTGCTAAATTTTGAACTTCTCTCCTTCACTAAGTGTCCTTGCAGCCTTTCCTCTCTCACACTGAGCTTTCTCATGTTCCAGCAACACATGTTTCTGTTGGAGCCTCCTGATTCAATAACAATAAAAATATTTTGGGAAAATATGTCAGGTTTGACAAGAACTAACCCCAAAAGCATAAAAGAATGCCTTCCTTCCCAGGTCTAGAATAACCAAAAGTTTTACTGACAAGTTTGTTTAGGCCTTGGTAAAGTCCTAATTCTGCCTAAATCAAATGTGATTTTTTAGCACTGACACAAATCTGGTTTTATCTCCTCAGTCACCAAACTGCACTTTGCCTTTCTGTATTGATAAAAAAAAGCATCCTAAATTGTTAACAGAGTCCAATGAAGGTGCTAAAGGCAGAAGAGTTTCCAATTTTCATGGTGTAAGGAAACTCTTATACCTAACTTTATTAAAACTTTGCCACAGGTTCTGTGGGGTTGCATATCCATGAAATCCTTCTGAAAAAAACAGAAGCATAAATTATAACAAAGCTATATTTTGATTTCTTTTTATTGTTCTATATGTACAAGCTGAGCAGATGCCACCAATCTTTTCTGGTTTCATATTTATCTCACCTCCAGTGAAATGTATTTTCACATGTAGTTGCAGATGATTGAGACATTCTCCCTTTACAAGGAAAACAAACAAAACAATGTAAGAAATACTTTTTCATTTCTTTCAGAGATGCTGAAACCCTCCAAAATGTTTTCTTTTTAAAATCCACAGACATCCACAGACATCTTATCACCTTGTAAAAGCATTGTACTTGACTAACAGGACTACTTCTTGAAAAAAAAAAAAAACCATAAAATATTTGTGAATTATTTTGAGCATGATAAGCCCATACAAGAGTGTTGTGCTTGGCACACTTGACCTGCCATGAATCACAAAATTTAAGAGACAGCTTCTTCCTTTAACAAAAAATATGTCTCTGTTGACTAGCCAAAATCTTGCATCCTCTTTTAGCTCAGCAATGAGATGCATGCAGGTGATTATATGATAAGACATGTCAATGAAAGGCAATAATGCTCTTTGTTGGCTTTTGTTTGTTTTGTTTTGTTTGTTTGTTTGTTTGTTTGTTTGAACTGACTTTGGAGAGGAAATTATTGTGAACAAAGATTTAGATTGAAAGCTCTCCCTTAGAGATGGCCAGGATTTATGTCTTTAGACAAAACAGTTTC
Organism: Lonchura striata; assembly: GCF_050655825.1. Lineage (NCBI taxonomy): Eukaryota > Metazoa > Chordata > Aves > Passeriformes > Estrildidae > Lonchura > Lonchura striata. The sequence continues at coordinate 71,520,547 of NC_140741.1, forward strand.
TTAATTCCACCTTTGCCATGCAGTGCCCCTTGGCACAGGAATACTCTCACTTTGTGGACTACACGTGTGTTCATCTTTGCTGCTGATGGGCAGGAAATAGAAGATTGAGATTAAAGACCATCGCCATTTTCTGGGTTTCCATGAACTTTCCTCTGGATCATATAAAACATTCAGTAGTGTCCTGCAGTGTTTCCAGATTGTTGTTGACCATTCAGAGTAGCAGTCCCCTTGAAGACATGGCTAAGATCTTCTCCATCCAATTATCCAATTGCTTTTTTAAACTCCTGTATTACATAATCAAATATAATTAAAATTAATGAACCCACAAAAATATGAGGTGTACAGAGAGTTAGATTTCTACTTTGCTTTATCAAGTTAGTCTCTTTTTCCATTGGAAGCTAAGATAAAAAGTTGTGGGACAGGTTATTGTGTGTCTATTGTGGATGAGTGTGGCTTCATTGACTTACATGTGCTGAGAGCTGACTACACCAACTACAATAAAAATCTTTGCATCACTTGTGTATTCACATAGTTCTCTCTGCCTGTAGTCAGGGAAGGGAATATTGGCATGTGAAGTTCAGCACATTAGCAAACAATAATAAAATATTGTCATTCACTTGGTTAAGCACAGGATGGAACAAAGTCAAGGCTTTATGAAGTTTCTAGAGTTCAGATGCTCAGCTGGAATAAATCAATATTGCTGTAATTAGCTCTGTTGAGTTTCATAATCTGCAAATGTGGTTCACTGCTAGGCTTTCTTTCCCCACCTACATGATAACAAATTGCTCTTTACTCTGATTTAATCCTGAATGATTTATTGATAATTATGAATTTTTAAATCCTGATAAAGAAAGTAAGTTTAAAGATGGCATTTAGGTCCTTCATATTTTTGAGTAAAGAAGGGTGGTGATTGTATGGCTCCTGATTTCATCTCTGTTTCATCCTCATTCCCCTTAGATGGATAAGTTGTTCTGCTTTATTTATACATAAATGTCCTTTAAAGCTCTCTTTATTTCATTCTCCAGCCATATAGAAAATAATAAGGTCCCCAATGAAAGCCTTAAGGGTCTCCTAAACAATCAGGGAGGAACAAATGGCTGGTATGAGCCCTTGTGAAAACAGCAATTTGTTCATTAATCATGGAAGTAAAGCCTCATCACTGGAGAATTAAGTCAGCCTTATTCTGTGGATAACAACGAAAACACTTTCAACATGAGCAAAGCATTCATCATGTGAAGCCTGTAAATTCCATGTAATGGCAATGATAAACCCTTTCCCTTTCTATTTTATGAAGATCTTTCTTGGTTCAGTAATTATGACTGATCTAATACTTTCTTTCCACCCCATAAAAAAGAGGTGAATTAATGTAATTATCCTGGAAAGTGTGTTTAATCCTTTTCTACGAACCTAGGGGTTTGAGCATTAAAGTTTCCTCCCATTATTAGCAACAGATGAAATTACTTCACAACACTGCAAGTTATGTAAAATATTTTTTGTGAAACAGAGCCAAACACTGGTACTTATTTAGAAGCATACAGATTGTTGGAAACTCAGCCCACAGTTAGGAAAAGCACCATTAATGGCCTCAGTTACCAGTTTCTCCTCACCAGTTCCCAGTGAAACATCCATCTTTTGAAGGATATGATTTTTACTAGGTCTGATCCTTTAACAAGCTCACCAGCTGGTTACAGGGGCCCATGTAGGAAGGAAGGTGGGCAGCTGAAATTCAGTTTCATTGGATTTAGGCTGGTGTAGAGCCATTTCCTTAAAGTAAATCACAGAGGTCTGTGTAATATATAACATCGTCTTATATCACTAAGTTAAAAATTGCCATTTAGAGTTCATGCTCTTGCACTTAAATATTGCATTCAATGTTATTACATAATTACCTTGGATCTCATAATGATGGATAAATATGAAATATGGGGATAGACCTAGGGATTTGTTTTGGAAGATACTGCGACAGTCTATAGTTCATAGGAGAGAATGCAGAAGTTCACTTGAGAAAATTCATGATAATTTCAATTCTTTCTGTCTCCACATGCATACATGATTTATAGCTTGAAATAAAAATAAAATAACCCATTGTGAAGAAAAAAAATTAAAAAGTAACAGTATGGAGTGAGTGGACATAAATGGCGAATACACAGGGCCATTTGGAATCAGGCTTTTCATGGATGTGCACCACAAAAAACACCAAAGGAGGCAGTTAGAGGCTGTCAAAATGGAAATTCTCACCATGTAAATGACGATGATTTTTCAAGAAGGACAAGCTGGAATACACTCCTGAGGGGTTGTGGAGGTCTCTCTTTAAACAATTTCTAAACTACAGCTGGACACAGCAGGGCAACATGCTAAGAAAACTGATCGAAGTTAGTTAGTGTTGTGTCCTTTTTCCTCCTTATTCATAGCAACAATTTTGCAAAATTTGTTTTCCTCGAATCTTTAACATTTTTGTTGCATTATTAACCTCCAAAGGTTTTGTTATACCAAGCCTGTCTTTCCTCGGCATGCAAATAAGTGAAAACTGTTATAAATACCTCCTAACAGAAACATCTAAACATCTTTCTACCAAATCTTAGTCTTATTCTGCTATGGTGTTCTGCCAATAGAAGAACAGCTGAACAGAGGAAAACACAGGCGAAGGTCCATTGGAACCTGTGGAAACCAAATCTGAATTGACAAAAAATTGTCTTCCACTTGCAATGTTATTAATAGATTTGCCACTGCACATAGGGTGGCTGACTGCATTCTCCTCTTCCTCTGCTATGAATTCTGTGAATAAAATGATAGTTTGGTGGAAATAAGATGTTAGAATTCTGTGCAGGCTCTTTTGTGTGCTCAGCCTTTCTTGTTCCTTTCAGTTCCTTTTTTTATTTCCCCTTCCTTTTCTGGATGAGATGCTGAGTAATGAGGCTTTGTGTTGGAAAGGTGACATATATATTATATGTTACTGAAATTTTCATCTTGAATTATCTTCACAAGAATACAGCTCTGAATATTTTCTTTTAATTTCCAATCTCAATTTGAATAGAAACTTTTAGAGATGTTGCTGAATTCACCTAGGAATAGCAAATTTGTCTCACAGTCAATTTTCCTTTTCATTGTGTGCTTGGGGAAAAAAAAAATCCCATACACAGACTTTTTTATTTCATATAAGACAGTTTTATGGCACTGTATGTTATATGAATTCTTCTGAACAAGAGCAGAAACAAGACACTGAGTTAAATCAGCAAGTATAGATGTTATCATCAACAAAACCCCTTATTTTATTAGTTATCCAAATTTTTTCTAAAAGTAGCTTTTTTCCTTTATGTGCTCAAATAAAGATGGTGTTAATTTTTTAAAAAAATATATTGCTAGGAGCCTTAGAATTAACAAATTAAAATTTTTCCTCTATGAGGAAATCCTGACCCAGACATTATTTTCTCAACAAGTAACACAAAGTGTGATGCACTACAGCAAAAAAACCCCAACACCACTGCTGGTCAAAGTACAGATATTTTTAGTGCAGTCTCTCACAGAAAAAGGTGAAGTCTGGTTTCGTTATGCAATATCACTTAAATAAATGGTTACTTCAGGAAAGAGTGAAACTTTATAGCTCCTTGACGTAACAAGACACTTCCATAAAGTTCTTCAGAACTTACTGATTGTACATAGATAATATTCCCTACAAGCTAGAAAATTCACATGTCATTTAGCTTTAATTACAATTTGATAACCCCAAATTTATTCCTTTGGCAAAGTGAAGTACTGAAAACATTTATTTTTGTGATACAGTGATAGAATTTAAAACAAAAATGTCCAGGAAATACTGACGTTAAGGAATTTGACTTTCCAAAAGTGAATTAATCATTGCTTTTGCATGATCTGTAGATTTAGTAAAATAAAACCAACAAACCAAACCAACCAAAAAACCAAACCAACTAACCAAGCAAGCAATCAACCAACAAATCAGCTAAACAAAAGAAAACCCAAAACAAACAACAACAAAAAAACCAAAACCAAAACCAAACAAAAAAAACAACAACAAAAAACCCCCAAAAAAACCAAAAAAAAAGCCCCAAAATAATGTCATTTTCTTCTGTTCTAAATATTCATTTTACATATTGAAATTATCATTTCAGAATACCAGCTGAAAAAGCCAGTTCAAAATCATGTAAGTCAAAATTGCAACTGATCTCTGCCTGAAGTACCAAATTCCTGCAAATGATTTCACTTTCAACAAGGGCAGTTTCTCTAGATTATATTTGTAACAGGAAAATGTTTTCTTATCAGGGGAGAGCAGGCTGTGAGAGGCCAGAAAACATTGAGTTAATCCAGCCCCTTCATGGGATTGGGTGTACTGTGTCACTTTAACTCCTGTTTTCCTCTAAGAAGTTTTTAGAAAAGGTTAAATAATCTATTCTAGTACTTCATCAGCCTGTTTGGAAATTTCTGCTATTGTATGAACCAGACTTTTCTTTTTCCTGATGAAGTCTAACTTTTTGTTTGTGTGTTGCACCCATCATGAACATGGCAGACTGTTGTTTTCCAATCCTCCTTGCAGAATTATTTTCCCTGTACTTGGGAAAAAATATCTAAATCTCTCACCTTACTTTGTTAAGCTTAAATAACTACATTCTCTTTCACTCTTTCTTCAGAGGTCATACTATCTAGATGACACAATCCTTCTTATTTGAAATGTTTACAACCATTTCTGTTATCATGGTGTTATGTTTTTAATCTCTTGGGCTATACTTCTAAAGTACAGATAGATCAGAATCACCATCACTTGATTTATAGTGTTTTATTGTTTCCCTGATTCTTTTTGATTCTTTTTTTTTTTCATTTTCCTTTTTTTTTTTTTTTGAGCACAAACTTAAAGTTTCTTCTCAGAAAATCAACTTGAATTTTATTTGCCATAAATATAATTTCTGTACTTCTGTGTCTTTCATCATGAGAATATTTATTATCAGCAGCAAGCTCTTTTTTTGAAATGTGCATTTGTATTTGTAATCAAAAATATGAACTTAAAAACTGAACCTACTCTTAGTTATGCCAGTGCTAAAAACTCCATGGGAATTCAATAAAAGGGGAAATAAACCTTTAGAGGACAGCAGGGCTGTAATTTTGTTGCCTACAATTGGCTTAAGGCAAGATCTCTAGTCAAAGAGGTAGAGGAGAGTTTTGTACAAGTTAGGACATCAGTATCAGCATAAAATATTTCATTTTAATAACTAGATAATAATAAATAAGAAAAAAAACCCCAAATTGCAGATACCGTTTTTTCCATGGGAAAGCAAAAATTGCAGTGCCACACAAGGTGACAGTAGCAAATTTACTTCTTCACATGTAAGTTTCATGGCATACACATTTTGTAGAGAATCTTTCCCTACAGGTTATTCCAATCTCTCTTGCATGGAAGTCATCATTATATGTCTGTCCTCTTCCTCATTACAATCCTCATCTAGCTGAGTCTAATTAGAGAGAGTCTAACTCTCTCATGAGTTACTGCAATTGAAATATATGATGTTTTACTCACAGCCTTGACTGCAAAAGATGAGGAACATCAGATTCCATATTCAGATACATAACACGGGAAAACTATTTAAAATATCTGCTTTAAATGATTCTCACAGTCTTAAAAGTAAAGTAAAAAGAATGGCTTAGGTCATGGTTTTAAAGTAATGATGTATGATATTACAGCTTTTGTGAGAGACTGAGTACTTTTTGGTTTTTAAAATAAATTTTTCAATTTGCAGTGTTGAATGATGCATAATTTGAGAAAAAAAGATTGCTTATGGTTCTTATTCCTATAAAGACCCAAATGAAGTCCTGGTCCACTAAAGGAAATGACAGCCTTGCTCTGCTTTCCACAAGCCCTGGATTTCACTGTGCTGAAATCCCGTGCCCTGCTAGCCTGGGCTCTCTTTACACCTGCAACCTCAATTTTTGCATTTTCTGGGGTTTGATGGATTTATTGCAAGACACAATTGTACAGTGAAATACTCAGCAAGATGCACAGGATGGAAAATAAAGGAAATAACAGTACAGGAAAAACAAGCTTTTGCTACTCTGCACAAAGAACTTGTTTCTTACTTACTGGAGCGTTTCTTAGTGACAAACAGGAAAGACTGGCAGACTCAAATTAGAGGTTAAGCAAAGGGTAGCTGAGAAGAACAAGAGTCAACTACCTTAGTTTAAAAATAGAAATAGAATGAAGCTAGCAACCTGAGGGAATTGACATGTAGCAGATTATGAGGAAATTGGGAAAGTTCCTTTATTACAGTTAAAACACAGAAGAAATGAAAAATGTTCCTGCTACGCCAGGTTCCAGTTCTGCCTTCAGCCAAGAAGAAAAGTTCATAGTAGTAAACTAATTAAGATTAAAATGAAACTTGTAGGCAAGATGGTCTATTCCCTGATATCCTTTTTATTGTGGTGCAACAGCTGAGATGTAGCTCTTCTCCACAAGATGGCCTATTAAATAGTTAATGTGCACTAAATTTTTAGAATTAAAGCATGGCTAAACAGCTTTTTCATTACAATTAACTTTAAAGGTTTGATTATTATTCAGATTAGACTCCCAGCTCAGCTTTTTCATTTTCAAACCAATTCTGATTGAATATTGACATCAAAGAAGGACTAGGGAGGGAGAAAAATAGGATGGATACTACAACAGGAGAAACAGGAATCTTCACCTGCAGTTTAGGACATGCTAAGGTGTTCATGGCTTGTATGTACTCGTCTGTTCTGTTCTTGGTAAAGACTGCTCAAATTTAACAGAGATATTTATATACATTGCAGCTTAGCAAACTTCTGAAATTGGTAATTTCTAGATACAGTCAAACAACAGAATTCCTTCCTGTGGAAAATTGCCTTTTTGATGAAAATCCTTAAGCTTTCCTTATCTGATGCAAATTTAAAGTTTGAGGAAAGGTGACACTGTAGGGGTGTGTTTAATGAAAACACAAGTTCCTACACAATAAATTTTACAGAAAATATCTGGCAGACCCTAATAATTTTTGTCTTTCTTGTCTTACTTCCTTCTTCTGAAACATTACTGAGAAAGATGTAAGCAGATAGGAACTGGAGTATTCTGGTCCACTTAATCCACCTTGGTCTATTCAGGACAAAGCATAGAATGCAGTTTTCAGTAGTTCATAACTTCTAGAAATAGAACCATAGAATCATATAATCATGGAAAAGTTTGAGTTGGGAGGGATATTAAAGATCATCTCATCTCCAAACCTCAGCCATGGGCAGAGACAAATTCCACTACAGCAGGTTGCTGAATGCCCTGTCCAACCTGTCCTTGAACTGTTCCAGGAATGGGGCATAATATATAAATTCATCACAGCTAGAAAGGACTTTTTTTTTAGCACATAGATTCCTAGTGTTTTCAGAAAAAAAAAAACAAGTCCTTGTACTCTAAGTTTCATTTAGATATAGAAGTAACATACTTCAGAACTGCTTTCAGAAAGGCATTAACTGGAAGGGCTCAAGATGCACTTATATATTTTATATCTTTTCTTCTAATTAAAAAAATATTCAATATGAAAATTATCCATTCAGATGATTGAAGCTGGTTTCTGGCAAGGAATATAATGTCAGTATCTGTTTTCATGTTAAGAAATGGACTTTTACTCCATAATGATATTAATTTAAGGAAGATTATCTAAACTTTGAAGGTAGTTCTTTTCTCTAGACCGTTACTCAGTGCAAGTGAACAGATGGCATGCTGGGTCAGTAATGGCCCATGTATAAGAACAAAGTCTAAGGGGCAATAATGCTGCACAAAAAATGAGGTAAATCTGATAATGTGTTTAGGGGATAACATCCAGTGTACGTCCCCTAAACAGTTATCTTTTCCTTCACAGTGGAGTTCTAAATCAATTCCTAATGCATGAAATGCACAATCACTTTAGCTTCCCTTAGTGCTGGTTTAATTGCTGTCATTCACTGGGGGAAAAGAAATCACAAAATAACACAAGCAACCAAGAAAAATCAGTATTAAAGAAAGAATAGAGAGAGTCAGAATTCCCATCTGAAATATAAATGTAGTTTAAGTCCAGAACCTGACTTGAATTTTACACCCAAAATCAAGAGCTAGCACTTTTCTCTACTCCTATTTCATGTATAGAGAGGAATGAATATAGACTAATCTAAATTGCAATTTCATATGTTGTTTATACTGCATAAATAAGGTACAGCAGCTGTTTGAAAGGCAAATTGAACTAAAAGGTCTCTGGATTGAATTCTAAAGTATTTATATTCAGTTTTTTCACATTGTGTTCTGTTTTCAAAACCACTGCTGAATTTGTTAAATCACTGTTGTGCTTGTTAAAGAAAATAATATTCCATGAATGCTGGCTACCCTTTGACTCTCTCCTTGAATCTAACCATTTGTTGCTAAATACAAAACCTCTGACATGGCTGTCTTTACTGAACCAAAACAAACTGCAGTGAATTCTTGTTTAAACTCCATCAGCCATGATGATTATACTGTATTTGTAATGAAGCAAGGCTTCCCAATAACACTACGAGGACACATTTCATAGTGTCTAATGGTTTTTACTGTATATATGATTTCACATGTCATTAGCCAGACTTTTCAAATGTGTTCCAAAGTAGTTTATAGAAAAAACACTAACATGCTGAAACAAGATTATTAGCAAAATCAATATCACTGAATGGGCAATTTATTTTTTATTTTCCTACTTGCTGTTGGTAACTACTCTAGCAAGACCAGAAGACCAGCTTTAAGCTGGACGAGGGTAAATTTAGATTAGACATTAGGAAGAAATTCTTCCTTATCTGGATAGTTAGACACTGGCACAGGTTTCCCAGAGAATCTGTGGCTGTCCCATCACTGGAAATGTGTCAGGTTGGATGGAGCTCTGAGAAATCTGGTCTAGTGGAAGGTGTGCCTGCCCATGGTAGGGAATTGGAATGAGATGTGCTTTGAAGTCCCTTTCTGTGCAAACCATTCTATGATTCTATGAATGTAATACTAATATACTGATCTGATACAAAAATCCCAATTTTTCTCAGAAGTATTTGCTATACTGTGTTAGGACTTTATTGAAGTTTTATTCAAGTTTTTTCTCTTTCATGTAAGAACTTTCACATAAAAATGTCTTACTCAGGACCATAGCAAGGAAGGTAATGAACTAGGCTCATGCAATGTTCCTGTCATCCTACCTTCTTTCCATCCCATGAAATCCCTGGCTTCATAGTGAATTCAAACAGACCAGGCTTGACTCTACCTTGTGAACTGTTCGCTCTTTTTTGAGCTACTTCCTTCCCATGCCCTAAATTTTCCAATCCCAATTGCTCAACAGCATTACATGGTGCCCAATTCTTCTGCTTTTTTTTATTCTCAAGCTGCTCAGGAAAGACCCTGGAGTGGGAATGATTTGAGTATCCAAAGTGTGAGGGTGATTTAACATCTCATAAGAGCGTGAGGGTTTTATTCACCAGAGTATGGGCTAATATGAGGACTAGGATCCCTTGGGAAAAGTGGAGAGGGAATGTGCTCTGGAATAAGAACATTGAGCTGTCTGGGGGTGGATTTCTGCAACTTCTCATTCTCATGACAGAGAAAATATAGCAAGAAGATCAAATCAGGCAGACCTTTGGTAATAATTTCCTGCCCTAAGGAAGCATTTCTTGTTAGTATTTTCATCCGTCTGTCTTTGAGGAAAGCAGAACTGAATTCTCAGAGGCTGCAGAGGTGGGAATTGGGAGAAGACAGGTAGGCAGGTAAGTAACATTTTGAAACAAGCAACTGTGTTAAGATGATTTAGGAGATCTGACACCAGGAGAGAAACCAAAGCTGTGCTTATTCTTTTTGATAACCATTGTAATGTCACCAAGATCAGTGAAAATAAGTAAGGAATTTGACGGCCAATGCTCACAGCTATTTATCCAATTATGTGTAATCTTTATTAGAAATAATGACTTTAAATCTCCTGATAATTATCTATTAGTAAACATTCAATTTTGTGATTGTATATGTGAACTCATAGAGTGCTGATGGATTTTCCACTTGGGGGACTGAATTGCTATTATTTAATGTTTGTTTATATACATTCAGTCTTTACAGGTCCCTTAATAATTATTTCCAGAAGACTGGAACTTAAGTGTCTTTTCCTCTGTCTCCATTTGGATAGATATTAGTAATTCACTTCAGTAGTACAGGAAGAACATAAAAAGGGAGTTAGAAAAACTGACTGAAAAGGATGCTGGCATGGTTATATCCTTGTCTTGCAAGAATTTATATTGCTGAATTTCATTCATAAGAGCAATCCTACTTTTATGCTCACAGCCAAGAAATAACATCAAGGAAATGTTTTATTATTTAAAAATTAAGGACTTGGAGTTGTTTTTAAAACTTTTTTGTGTGAGTGTGAAAAGAAAAATATCTAGAAGTCAAAAGTAAAAGCAGGAGGAAGAGGTTTTCAAAGAGGTTTTCATTTTTCCATCCAATTTATCTGGAGTAGTCGATTCAAAGACTGGAAAGTTTCAGAAAAAAGAAATAAGTTGGTTTTTCAGTTTTCCACAATAATAACAGTGTGGACATCACTTCAGATAAAAGCACTATCTCACCAAGCAAAAGTTTGAACAGCTTTGCTCTGAGATATACTTTTTATCAGAATGATTATAGAAAGCAAAAGATATATTGGTTTGAGTTTGGACATTCTGTGGGGAAAAAAAGTCCTTATGTAGTTATATAAAATTCATTTAATTTCAGACTTGTATTACTCATTTACACTTTGGGGGTCAATATGGAAAGATCCTGCAAGATGGTTTGTTTATTTCCTCAGGAATTGTCCTTACTGCTCTGGGTAGGCATTATCTCTGCACTGACCTCTCTATCCTCTATGAATACAAACATAAATAAAACTTAATAATACATTATTAAATTTATTCTGAAAATATCTAGACCAGCAGTAGTGAATTGCTCTCTGAGATTTCCTATTTCTTTCCAATGGCTACAGAGAAAGTCAAGAAATGAACTGTGAACAAACCCAGTGTACATGTACTGATGGACTCTTTGGATCTCCAATGGTCAGATATTAATCAGATTTCTGCATCTGAAAGGATACAGTTCTTTTACTGGGCCTGTCCATGAGCTTGACACATACAACACCAGGGCATTTGCTTTGACCATCCTAAAATATTCAGTTTTTCTTGTAAGGACTAGAAATTTGTTGAGCTGTGTGATATTTGCCAAATGTTTTATTCTGGTTTTTTAAGCTGTAGTATTAATAGCAGGCATTTTTTTCTCAGGTTCTATCCTTTTTCATATCTTTTGCCTCCCTTTGACAGGATTAAATGAATAAAAACTGTCTGGCTTGTAGCTGCATGCAGAAATGGTCACTGCTTGGCTCAGTTTCCAAATTGTTTATGGCATTTGAAATGTCTGAGTCTATTTTACCTTTTTAATTTTCAGTTCTATACACTGAAATCAATCAGGTTGAGAGGCATATCTTTATATATCTGTGTCTAGAGGTTGACTCCTGGCTGTTCTGATTAACTCTTCATTATCACAAAATCACAGAATCATGAAATATCCTGAGTTGGAAGAGAACCCACCAATTCCAGCACACGGCAGCTGATTTACCCCCACAGAACTGCATGTCCGTGACATCAGGATGGGCCCTGCAATCAGATCCCAAGACCTACAGGAAAGTTGCATCAATCCAGATGAGTTAAAACTCAACCTGAAAAAAAATCCCTAAATTCCAGTCCAATCTTTTTAGGGTTTTTTTAGGTTTTAGTATTTTAAGAAGACTGCAAGAGAAAACATTTTTGTAGAAAAACAGCCTATTGGTTTTTACAGGACCTGATATAGTCCAACACCTTCCAGTACCTTAGCATTACCTGGATGTCTGACACTAAGGAAATATCCAGCTTTGGTGAAGTTAATTTATTTGGACATTAATTTATTTGGGTGTCTAATTCCACCTAAAACAGTTAAAAGTTCCCAAATATCCCCGCCCTGTGCTGTGGCAGCTGGATAGCAAGTGGGAACCCTTAGGGCTTCTCAAATGGAATGTTGTGCCTACACCCAGGAAAAGGGATCACCTCCTCTAAGTCTTCAGGTAAATAAAATTAACAGTGAAAGAACTTAGAGACTTTTTAATTAATTCTGTTTATAACTTATGCTTTAAATGTAGCTTAAAAAGGCAAACAACACAGAGTGACTCTCTTCCATTATCTTTTTATATTCTGAGAGAAAAAAGACAATGCACAAAAAGTGTCTAAAATTGAGCAGCTTATGGTTATGTTGCTATAGTTACAGGATGATCAGAGCCTTTGCTAAGCCAGAAAAAGAAATGAGCAGTTTCAAATAGTTTTGCACCTAGTCCCTGCAGATAGTGCTACATTTCCAAGTACACAGTTTTGATCTGCTCCACGTTGGTGAAATGCAAAGAAGCCATTTGTCTCCTGAAATTTCTTATTAATAAAAAAAACCCTTTGCATTTTGCATCTGAGAAATCCCATGTATATTTCAAATAAGAAAAACAGTTTCTATTAATAGACATGGTCAGAAAATATTTGTGGTTTTTTCCTCAGAATAATTCCTTTTATCCACTTTTCTTTACAAAATGAAGCACTTAAATTTTTAGTTAGCTGAAAATCAAAAAGTTCTGCTTTCAAGACAAATCTGTTATCTTATACGTAAATCTATAGTATCCTTCAACTAAACACTTAAGTTACACAAGAATAAATACACTCATGTAATGGTCAGCTGAAAATAGAGCTGAAATGGTTAGCTCAAAATAGAAGAACACCAGATTTTTTTTCCTATGAAAAATGTCATAAAAATATTAGCATTCTCCTTTAAAAAAATTATTTCAGTATAGGTTATGAGTAAAAATTCTTACTCAGAGATGTCATTGCTAGAGATTACAATAGAGCTTGGGAAGTTCTGCTAGTAATCTGTGTATTAAAAGCTAAATTTGCACCAGTCTGTGCCTAAGATTTTATTCACTTTAAATAAAAACTCTGAAGTTTGCTTTTCCATTATGTTTTTCTCCATAAATGAAAAGATTTTGTGCCTGAATATGATGACTAAATAAGATTAAACATTAGCAAACAGTTTTCATTAGTTTCCCAGCCCCTCTTAAATGCGGTTTCATTCAGGGAAAGAAATGCCTGCTGCTCCTAAACTTGTCCATCTTTCAGTTATACTGAAGTGTGTGGTGCAAATCTTCTGTTATTTCTCTTTCATTTATTCTATTGTAAGTGTATCCTACCACTCTCTAAAAAAACTCCACTATAAATTAAAACTTGTGGTTTTATAAAATTGTCTGCTTCACACTGAAATCAGTAGGGTTGCAATGGGAGTCCATTCAGGCTTCAAAGGTCTTTGTTATAAAGTGAAGAAAGGACTTGGCTTAAATCAAGAAGATTAGCTACAGGTCCTGTATCAGGATATGTCCACTTAAAGCACCCCAAAAGAGATACGAATGATGATTTTATTGCAGTTCACTGTCTGTTTCTATTTATCTCTTTGTAGGGGTCTTTTAGGCTTCTGCAGGCTGATGTTTTGAGCAGGGGGCTGGACTCAATAGCCTCCAGAGATCCCTTCTATCCAAATTATTCTGTGATCCATCCCACCTCTCAGATATCCCAGATCTTGTGGGGCAGCACAAATCAAAACTCTTCTCTGTCTCTGAACTTGGAAGTTTTACTGACCTGTCCTACGAGCCAGAGGTGGGAAATCATTGATCATCTGAATCAGAACCAGCTACTTTTGAGGGAGCTAAACACGGCTTCAGATTTTCATTGACTAAAGAGAATCAAATTCTCAAACAGAGAGTTCAGGCTCATTAATCACTCGTGAGAACTTAATTTATATGCATCTACCTGTAGATATCTCATCTGCAGATTGAAACACACGGTTATAGTTTCAATGTCAGTAAGAAGTTAATTACTCAATCTTTCCTTAAAAGTTGATAAAGATCTAAGATAAGATTAATTTTAACTCAGTGTAGACATATGAAGTAGTTCAGAAGAATAATTCCCTGGAAGTGATTCTATTACTCTCATAGGATATCTGGTTTTATTTGAGATATCTCAGGGAAACCTGTGGGGTCTCCTGATGCTTCTCCAGAAAAGCCACTGCTTCCCAGCGGGTCCAATGCAGATTCACTGCCCTTAGATACCCTGGGGGCCACAACTGCATTTAGTACAGTTTGCTGCACAAATATAGGCCACTTCCTCTCCCAAACTGGGAGTCCTACAAGATAAAGTACAGACATGCAAAACCATGGCAAGAGATGTTCAGTTGTAGCCCCCTGCATGTCCCAAAGTGCTAAAGACAGGGACAGACAGAGACCAAAAAGAGAGGAACAGCTGATGAGTTTTCAGAGAAAATGCACAATGGTTTGCTGGTGTGATAATCACTTACCCCACAGAGTTTCTAAAGGCTTTTGAATGGAAAACTGATGTTAATTCATTATGCATGCATTGCAGACTTACCATTTGCCCAGTAATTTTTATAACATAGAAAAATATCTCCAAGGTAATTCATGTTTTAAAGAATCTCTGCAAGAGTCATCTGATGTGGCTTTGAGGTGGGAGAAGAGAAAAACCTGAGACCTTTTGGGTAGAGGTGATTTGCTCCATGTAACTTCAATGTTTCAAGGTATTTGCACAGATATCTTAGCACAAAGGGAGTTAACTGTGATCTTTGCAATTATGTGGTTTTGTCACACAAATGTTTTTCTGCATGAAAACCAATTCAATTTATTTTGTGTAAGTTTGCTTTTTTATTAAACTGAGAGAAGAATAGAGGTGAAACAGAACTACTTGGGGTTACACACTGCCACTAGCAAATGAGTTTTACAGGACTGGGTTACAGTTATGGTAGTTCTTCTGAAGATAACTACTCAATTTAATCAAAGATTATATGAAAACACCACAATAATAATTTTGAAATAATAGATGTGTGTGTGCCATCCAAAATAATGCTCAAATTGTTCTGTTGGGCTGTAATTTCTTAGCAGCAGTTCTTCCATTTTGCAAACCTGTTATTTATAAGAGAATTAAACAGCATCATCAGATGGCTTAACTGACTCTGAAATTGTAGTATGAAGAAAAAAGTGGGAGGGAAGTGTCAGGCTATCAATTGAAACATTACTCTGGCAATGTCCGAGGTGATCAGAGAACAAATAAAAGCCCATACTTCCACCCGAAACTACCAATTAGGGAAGAACCACTCATCCATTATCATGAGCAAATTAGACTAGAAAACTCCACTAGAGATTATTTGAAATAGGACTTTTTTGCTTGTTTGTTTGTTCTGGCTGGTGAAAGTTATTACATTGATGGAGTTTGTCTGGGTTTTTTCCCCTCAGTTCTTCTTCTTAAGTGAACTCCAAAATATTGGACTAAAAAGATATGAAGTCACAAAGGTGTTTAGGCTCCTGATTCTTGTTAGGATTTTAGGTACCAAAGACATCTAATGGCCCATAAAATCCATTCCCAAAAGCTCATGTTTCCCAGTAGTTCTGCATAATTTTAATTATTGTGTGAAGAACAGTCCAGGCCCAAAAATTAGATGCATGAAAAATGAGAAATGAGCATTATAACTGATGGTCTGAGCAAGACCACATTTTTTAATTAAGAGAATATAGCAGCAATCATACAACATGTGTTCTATCTGTGTATTTGAAATTTATTTCATATAAATTATACATGTACAATAATTAGGTTCTGCTTCAATAACTGACCCCATGGTACCCTGGGCCAACCAAAACACATTAGGGTATGTCCAGCTCAACTGCCTCCACTCATCCTCTCCTAATTTTGCTAGAAGATACTCAGTCCTGCCCATGCCTTTGTTAAAACAAACATTAAAAACAAACTAAAACACCACAAAACCCCAATCTATATTTCTACAAAATTGTGAGCTGATTCTGCTCTGTTATACAGTATAATGACAAAATAACTCTGCTGGATTCTCTAACAAAATGTACCCTCAGCAGCATAAAATTGACAGGCTAAGATACATTTATGGCAACTAATACTATAAAATCTGGACACTTCACATGTTTTACGATATCCCACAGAGGCAAAGAAGGAAGAGTTATTTGACAAGTGGGACTAAGAGGCACAGAAAGGCAAAATGACTTATCTAGGATAAAATAAAACACCTGTGACAGATAAAGAAGCTAAAGCTGTGTCCCCTCATTTCCAGGCTTATGCTCTAACCACTAGATAATCCTGCTCCAAGCCTGAAATCTTGGTGCTCTCATTGATTTTGCATATTATTTAAAGAAATATTTTCAGAAGTGCACAGTTTGGATGTTGGTTGAAGTGTCTGTCCACTGAAATGAAAGAAAAAGTACAAGAAGTTCAGCATGCACTGGTGAATGGACTTGTTCCTCCCTGTGTGTTGAACTTTTCACTCCCCTTTGCCAAACTTCACAACTTTCCTGCTGACCCATTTTTATAGCTGTTAAAAAGGTGATATAATCATCTCATCTCTCAGCTACTCTTTCCAGGTTTGTGCCATCTGCAGTCTGGCTGGGAATTCACTCTTGCCCATCATCCAGGTCACAAAAATTAAGGTATTAAAGAGTATTGGCCCAAATGTTGAAGTTAGGAGTATGTCACCAGTGACTAATATTTATTTTCAATTCTCATATAATATTTTTTTTTTATTCCAGCCATCTGAAATGTTTTATCAAGGAAGTGGTCCAAGTTTCCTGTAAAGCCACAGGAGAAGCAGAGGCAGAGGAAAATCTGTGTCATGCTAAAAGAAAGGTCTCTGCCCTATCCAGTTACTTCTTTTCATTGGCTGTCTCTGAAGCCTTGATTACTATGGTTAGGCAGGTGGATTTTAGAAAATACAGCTGGGTTAGATGAATGTCACCCTTCTTTAAAGAATTAAATTGAGCTATCACTAGAGGAAAAGATTGAGAAGGGTCCACATCAAAATACCTCAGAAGCAAAGCACTCATCATCATTTAACTCTGATTTGAAGTGTGCCATAATCAGAGTCCACTCTGACTGGATTTCCACATGGAGTTTGGAAAGGCTCATTTGTCTGACAATTTGAAGGGAAAAACAAAACAAAAAAAACAAAACAAAACAAAACAAAACAAAACAAAACAAAAAAACAAACAAAAAAAACCCCAAAAAATGAAACCAAAGCAAAAAACCCCAACCAACCAAAAAAAATCCAACAATTCCCCAAAAGCCCTCCTTGTCAAAAAATCACTATCTCCTAGGAAAATTGCAAAGTATTCTGCTTGGCAAGTCAGTATTTTCTGCAGGAAACTCATAGTGCCTGCTCCAGGTGTCTTGCTCCTCAGCTGTGCACTGGTTGTACCACAAGTCAAGAATTCACATTTCAAAAGTGGCTTAATCCCTGTGAACCATCCCTTCATGGTTGCTAATAAGAATTGTGACCAGCAGCTCAAAGAAAGGAGCATCCTTTTTATTTGAAACACACTGCCTGAGACATTGCAGCAAAACCTACGTGTGCCTTGCACTATGCACAGTTTCATCTCTAAATAAGCAAGCCAGAAATAAAACAAAATGAAAAACAAAGTCCAACCCAAATGGAATTTGAGAAGAAATACTCTGGAAAGTTGGATATATTTGAAATAAACAGCAGATGGGCTTCTCAGGTGGTGTGAAAGATAAAAATGTGAATTTAGAAATGCTAGGGGTTTTGTTACTGAAGTAAAAGTGTTACTGTTAGAATACGGCAACAGACAGACCAAAAGCCTGTTTGCAGTTTTTGGGAGCACAGCTGCTTTACAACTTCTCCTACTGTTTCAGTAGTAATTAAAAATTTTGCTTTGTCTTTAAAATAAATGCAAGCTTCTGCTGGTCAGAAAAGCTGTAAATATCCCTCGCTGTGCATGGTTAAAGCACTGGTGAGGACTATATCGTTTCCATGCAAAAAATGGAATTACATTGGGTTACCTTCATTTGGAATCATCTTAGTATAAAACTACAGAAAAGTTAAGGTGTCTTTTAAGAGACCTATTTTGTGCTTATCTCTGAGATTTTCTTATTTTCCTTGACAGAAAGGTCTTGGAGTTTAAAGGTGTTCTATAAAGGATACCCAGCCATATGAGTTTCACAGCTGGAACTCAGTTTTGTTTCTAGCTTTAGCCCCCTTGTGCTACCAAACTGCATAAATAAAGTCCAAGATAACCTTACAGAGTGTTTAGGATTTTCAGTTTCAGTTTTGGAACAGTGTGGATCCTGATGCTTTCTTGCTGTCTTCCCCTATGTTTTACTTCATCACAGTCAGAGAGAGGAGAAAAAAAGATTGGATTTCAGAGAGCTATTATGAGCAGAATAACACTAAGGACTAAAATCACCTGAATGTCCCCTCCCTGGGAGGACCAAAAAGCTTTTTTTTTTTTTAATTGCATTAATGAATCTGACTTCTAAAATTTCTTTACTCTGAAAAATTCAGTAACAAAATAGTAGATTAATAGATTGTTATGATTGGTTAATAAGAGCAGAGCACAATGGTCAGAGATAAAGAAAATAGGAAAGCAGAATAGAATGACAAAAGAACCTGGATGTTTGCTGTTTCTTTTTTCTAATTTTTTCACCAGCTCAGGAAGCAAAAAAAAGTCTACTGCTGGGAGAATTTGACTTTAGCTCACCTTCATAATTAGAAAGAAAACCCATGTGCAGGTGAACAATAAGTGTCTTGATAGCAGTTCAAGGAAAGATCAGAAAGAAAATGAGTCTGGAAGAAAAGCTTTAATTTTTTTTATTGTGTTTTTCCTCATCTAATTTTTGATTTTTCCTCGGTAACTAAGTTAACCAGCAGGCTTTTGGAACCCTTGTGAAGACTGAGGGGCATGGATGACATTCCCAACTCAGCTGGTGAGCTGCAACTACACAGATATGGGGAGAAATTGATATTTTAGGGTCTGATTTCCCTGTTCAGATCAGTAGAATGAGATAAATAATGCTCTGGAAATAGGATTTTTTTTTCCTATTGACTGTAAAAGAAATCCACTTTATTTAACTCAGAAAAAAGGGTGCAGATTTTTATAAGAATCTCAAAGACGTTTATGTAGTTGGGGTGCTGGGACAGTGGTGGCCTAACTGAGGTCTGTGGGGGATGTTACTGTGAAAGATGAGGAACAGCAGATGTGTGCCTGTGGAAAAATAATAATAATAGTAATACTAATAAATAATAATAATAATGATAGTAATAATAATAATAATAATAATAATAATAATAATAAATGAGCATTAAGCCTCCTTTATGCATGGAAACTGAAGATAAACTAAATGTAAAATGAGGAAAGTTCAGACAAGAAGAGGGCCTATTGTCACAATGTAGAAAGGTTTACACATAAATACATATTTTTCAATGTTTCTGTTATTGTGGTGATACATATTTCAAAGAGGGAAAACAAAAACTTGCTGCTTCGGAGTTCCAGCATTAGGTAAGGTAAAAATCTGGACAGAACATCTAGTGTCCAAGAACTAAAAAAATTTGATTGCTCTAAAGTGTCTTTGAGTAAAAACAAATATGCAAAAGAAAACCTCAAAGGATTCATCTGTCTGTGTGTGCTAATGTTTAACAGATGCTGGCACTTACAGGAGTGTTATGAGAATTAATTAATGACTGCTGGTAAAAGGAAGCCAAGGAAGCAGGTTTTTTCCATATGATGAACATATTGGGAAAGAGGCAATTTTCCCTTTGCTAGCTTTATCGTAGATAAGTTAAACACATTCTTGGTCATAAAGACAAGCAAAAAGCTTTAAAATATATTCGCAATAAAATCTGAAAGTAATTTAGTCATAATTCGTGAGTCATATGACATCCTGAGTTTGAAGGGACACACAGGGATCATCAAAGTCCAACTCCTGGGCCTGTACAGAACAGCTCCAAGAAAAAAAAAAAGAAAATAAAATATCTCATGTGTTTGTAAAGCATCTGTTGCTTAGTGCCACCATTACTCCGTGTGTGACAGAAGTGAGAATCTTTTGTTCTGTGCCTGGAATCTCCTGTCTCACATAAGTCTTGTACTTTGTGGGGGTCACTTTGTTCGACCACAATATGAAGAATAATTGGCAACAGGTCTAAATTCACTGCTTCAATACTTAGATAATTTAGAAATACAAAACTCCCCACAGGGAAAAATCAACTCTGAGACAAGAGATAGCTTAAGGTCAATGTGCACATTCTAATCTGTGTTGTGTTTGCATATGCTCTGTTTTGGCTATGAGCTTTAGCTTTAGTTGAAATCAGGAGTAATAGCGACATCTTTACAACTCTCCTTGTAACATTCTGTCTACTCTAAAGATAGGGTGACACAATATAAAGAGGCATCAATGATATTAATTCTGTGTTTATTCAACACATAATACCTGTTTCCCAGACTTTTTCTGAACCACAGAAATGTTAATCTGGGAGAGACCTCTAAGAATTTTGACCATAGAGTTCAACCATTAGCCAAACCCACCACTAATCCATGTCCCCTGGTGTCACATCTACTCATTTTTTGAACACTTCCAAGGGATAGCAGTTCCATTGATGCCTCAGGTTTTAGCTTTTATATTTTTCAGATTCTGTGCTGCTTTAGTGTGTGGGTCTGGGTTTCATATTATGGGATGGTGAGCTCTGTTCACAGAGCAGGGAGACAAAACAATTCCTTCTCTAGCTGGGGACTAAGGACAACCAATACAAATTTCAGGCCCATACAAGAGCATAAACAGCATGGACTGAAGAGAGAAAAACAATGATGGGACTTCATAACCTACAGCTATAACTGGACAACTAACTCCAATATGCAAATGGAGCAGAACCTATAAAAATGTGAGACCCTGTGACCGGTCATCCATTTTTGTGACCATTTGGGTTCATTTTGGGTGTAGCCCTGGCTGGACTCTTGTGCTGCCACTGAGGGCTTTTAATAAATCCCTACTTTATTCTTTAATTCAGTCAAGTCTCTGTTCTAAGTCAGCCTTCACAAGGCATCACCATCACTCCACTGGTCAGCCTGCTGCAGTTTTTGACAACCTCTTGAGGGAGGAAATTTTCCCTCATATCCAATTTAAATTTCTCCTGGTGCAACTTGGGGTTGTTTCTTCTTTTGTCCCACCATTTGTTATCTGGTAGGAGGCTGACCCCAAAAAAGTCCTCTCAGGGAGTTGTGCAGAGCAAGAAAGTCCCTCCAAGACTCCTTTTTTTCAAGGCTGAGCAAACAAGTCCCTCTAAGCCTTCTTTTTTTTTCCAGGCTGAGCCCCTTTCCCAGCTCCTTCAGCTGCTCCTGGCATTCCAGACCCTTCCTCAGCTCTGTTCCCTTCTCTGGACATGCTCCAGCCCCTCAATGCCTGTCTTGCATGGAGGGGCCCAGTTCCAGACCCCAGTGGAAACCAAGAGATCAAGAGGGACATGAAGCTGCTCTCTTGATGTTGGCACCCATGCAGGAACTGCAGCAATTTGCAACAGAGTGAGCTGGGGATAATGCCAGTGCTTTTGACCCAACCCAAATTTGAAAAGTCTGTTTTGTGGAGAAATTAACACTAACTTTATTTGCAGAATAAATTAATGTTTGGGCTCCAGAGAACAATTGATATAATTGCTTCTGAACATCCTCCACTTTCCTTTTTTATTCCCTTGAAAATTCAGTGTGAAGTTTCATGGGTGATGTACTGATCTAAGAGAAGTAATAAATTTTGGAATTCAGTCAAAGCTTTTACTTATCGTTAGGATTGCAGAGAGATTTCTTTTGCCATGGAATGTGATATATTTATAAATACATAAAATTACTTTTCCCAGTAGTGTTATTGCATGACCTTTTAACCGTCTTTGCACAGCATAAATATTCTTTTTACTATTTATGAATAACAAGAGTTGCTGAAGCCTTCCATGCAGTGACTTTTAATTCTCTTGCTGGTAAGAAAGTCTCCTCAGGAAACCCTCCTTTATTTAGATTCATGTAACACTTTGACCCTTCTTTCTGTCTTTAGGTCCCTAACAGTGCCTTTAGAAGTGGTTCAAAAATCACACTTTGATTCCATTTAAAATCAAAAGAACTGCAAAGGCTTGTGATGAGTGGTCATTGTCACACATGCATTGTGATAAGAAATTAATCTACAAGAATCAAAGAAAATCAAGTACAAGTCTTGTTAATTCCTTAGTTCAAATGGAAGTTTAGTGCCTTTTGCTGTTTGTCACATTCTGTTTTTCTGACCAAATATTTAAAGAAATCTGCAACTCAATTCCGCATCTATGGAAATAACTTTTTTCAGTGTTAGCCTTTCTAATGTTAAGGTTATTCCTTCATATTTAACCTGGATGACATTCAACCTTCATCTCATTGTAAACTTTGTCCTTTTTTGTGGACTCTATAATGGACTATCCATTTAAAGTCGAAACAAAAGATATTGTATTCTCTTTCCCTTTTCACCAATCTTTCATACATCCAAAGACACCTCTACTAAACATATTCTTTTCTTCAGTCTCTCCTCATAGATTCTGTTTTCTAGATTTTTTTAAAAAATCTCATAGCTCCAGTAGATTTCCTTTTCAAGTTTTAGTGTTCAATTATGTACATGATACATAACTAAATTTATCCTCAGATAAATCATAGGAGCATTATTTCCCTTTTATATTAAAAAAAATATAACTGGTGATTTAGTTAAATAAAAATCCAGATGTTAAAGGAAAAACAATTCCATTTTGATAGGACTGAAAAGCACTGTTTCAGTTTTTTGCCTAAGCATCATAATTTTGAAGGTTGATTTTTTGGAAGATTTGTGGGCATTTTGGAAACTCAGAATTTGTCTTGAAAGATAAAATTAAGTCAAGAAATTTACAGTGACTCTGAAAAATTTAAGGTACTCAAGAAATCAACTGAATAAGTATAAAGAGAAAAAAAGGCATAAGTCTGCTGTGAATGACCACAAAGGAAGTTGGACCCCAAAGGAAAATTTAGTTGCCTCCATGGTGTAGATTATGATTGTAGCACTGGGTTTGTGTTTCCAGGAACAAAGTTCAGCAACTTAGTTGCTGGCCAACAATTCAGAACACTAAGAAAACTTCCACTGAGCTTATTCTCATTTTGCATTCCCACTTTCATATGAAAACATCACAATTTACAGCGACTTGCTGTTATTTCCTGTCATATTCAGAATTTATTGTTCAAGTTTCCTTCTGTCTTACAAGGGTGTAGTTCTATTTATATAAAAGCACAAGCCAGGGCCCTCAATAACAATTAGGTTCCTTGAACATAAAGACAAATATGGTGCTAGCCCAGAAGAGTTTACAATATACAAGTCAATACTATTTTCAGTTGAGCTGATGTGCTCTAAGAACAATGTTACATGTGATAAAACTCCTCCAAGGCCAAAAAAACCCACAAATATCACAGAGGGTTTTGGATTTTGAGCTGTCCATATAATTGATTTTTCCTTCCATTAGTCAGCCAGCTGAATATTTCCTTTAACCTCTGCTACTGCTGTGTCTTGCATTGTTTGTTCTTTAACGAGAATATTTCTGCACAAGTTTTGCACGCAATAAATGCAGAAAAGTTGAGTATTTGTAAGCCTGCAGACTCCAGTAGAATGTTTAGAAACAAAGGAAAGTGTTAACAGCTGTGACAATGCTGAGCTCCTTCTCCAGTGGAAGGATTATTCCTGAGTTTGTAATTGTCAATGAAGCAATTAATAACAGGATCTTTTTCTGGTAAAGTTCTTCTAAAGAAATCTGTGCCCAGCATAAAAGTAAAGAACCAGATGATCAGGGC
The DNA here is from genome assembly GCF_050655825.1 of Lonchura striata. Classification (NCBI taxonomy): domain Eukaryota; kingdom Metazoa; phylum Chordata; class Aves; order Passeriformes; family Estrildidae; genus Lonchura; species Lonchura striata. Next base: position 71,544,291 of record NC_140741.1, read on the forward strand.
TGTGGAGAAAGTACAAGGATGCAGAACACCACTTCTATGTAGGATGCTGCTTGTTTATAGCTCTTATCTCTACATTACTCAGAAAAAGCTCTTGAGTGGGTGTGGACTGTGTTTAAATAACATCTATGGAGGGCTGATCTTTCAGTAAATAGCTGTCACTATAATAATACGTTTGAAAATAGAAAAGGTTGCTCAGGTTAAGGGTTGGATAAGGCAGACACAAAAGTAAAAAGAAAGGGAGGCAGAAGATTATTTCCAGAATAAGGAAAAAAAAAAGCCTTTTGGATCAACGCACAGTGCTGTATTTGAGGCAAAATATCTGTAGGTGTGTTTGAGCTCTTATCCTCCTTTCTACAAAAGTTTTATTCAAGAAAAGTGTATTTTTATCCTGTTGCATGCATTCTTTCCTTTCTCATCTACAACCATACACAGATTCTAACTGCACAGGCAGGTGATTTCAGTTGTCTTAAACTTCATTTTCCACTGAAATTCCTATTAATTGAAAAAACCTCCAGCATTTTAATTTAAATAATTAACAATAATAATCACCTCCATCTTTATTAACTGCCATCTTCAGGACCTCAGAGACTTGATGTCAGGATCTCAGAGACTTGATCTCAGGATCTCATGGTCCTGATGGGCTTGAAAAGGGATGCAGGAAGAAGTGGTCCATGGGAAGGTTCCCTACACCTCCTGCACAAACAAATTCAAGAAGTGTGTTTAACATCTTGTGCCAATGGACATCTCCTGCTTAAAGGCTTCTCCAGTGCAAAAAAGGCCACAAAATCTGAGTTTTCATTTCATCCTCTTCAGCCACCCCTAATTTCCAAGGACTACTCCTCTGAACAGCACATCCTTACCCAGAGCTGCAGTTAAATCCTTGTGTGTCTGCAGGCATTCTCTGCCTGCAGTGGCACAAAAAAAAAGTCCCAATTCTCTAAAATTCATTCATTTCACACTTCATATTGATCTTTTTGATTCTTTTTCCTTTCAGCTAAAAGAGCTTGTCAAAATGCCAGAAGATTCTTTGTTTCTGGAGTGCAAAAGGGCTTTCTAGAATATAGGGCAGATTGACAGCTATCATTTCTTTTCCCTGCAGACAGAGCAGACAATATTTCCCAGCATTTCTTGGTGTTAGAGTGATAAGGGGAAAAAAATCACTGCTGACTCCTGATAGAAACAAAAAGGCATACAATTTAAGGAAGTTCTGATAATTTAAGTGGTGAACAGAGCAAACTGACAGGTTATCTTCAGAGAGACAGGAAGGTGCATGGATATGATGAAGGAGTTTAACTTGCTGGAGTATTTGAATGCAGCATGATCAGCAAATGAAGGCAATGATCTAGAATTCATTGTACCCTTCCTTATCTAGATGCCATAGTGGAAAATAATAATAATTTGTTGCTTTTTGCTGACTGCTCCCTAACAATTGTTAATCACTGGTACTAAGATTATTTCAACCTCTTTTTAATAAATCCAGATCTTTCCAGCACATCATCTTTTATCACAGTTCTGTTCTGAAACACTCTGTATCACCTGCCATTGGAGACAAGGTCTACTAAAAGAGAACTTGCCTGTTCATTAAGATTATTATCAGCAGTAGCTTTTCACACCAGGTCCTAGTAGAGGGCACATGAAAACAAAAGTCAGATTTTCTTTTTCCTGTTTTGGATATCAATTCCTATTTAACCCAAATTCTGCCATTCTGTAAAAAAAAAAAAAAAAAAAAAAAAAGTAATCAAATAGGACAAAAGGTTCAAGTCCAGGTTGGATGAGGCTTGGAGAAACCTGGGATAGTGGAATGTGTCCCTGCCTATGGCAAGGTGTTGGAACTGGGTGATCTTCAAGGTTCCTTCCAATCCAAACCATTCTGTGATTCTGTGACTGCAGTTGTTCGTTTTCTCTGTGATCCTCTTCAGATTAAAATCACAGGCATTTCTGAATTAACTCATGTTTATTGTGCAGAATGGGGAATATTGCAGAACATCTACTTTCACTCCCCGTCTGGTAACTAATATACATTTGTATTTTGACAACTGAATACCTGAGGGCCATTTCACAGTGGGAGTGAATGTACATTGCAAATAACTCCTGGTCATGGCCCAGGTTTTACACAGAAGCCATTGGGTTGAATTTTCTTCCTGCTGCTCTTCCTAATTTCACCCAGATGTGAGACCCCAAGGTTCGTCCTAAAAGCCTGAGACATTTAAATTAACACATTTAATCTTTCATAGAATTTACTAACCAAAAGACCCTGTGTGGACTGTCTGACTGCTGCTGGCTCTGAGGTACAATCAGGACAGTTCACACACCAGGTTTTATCTGCTGGATGGCAGAAATTTTTGCCCTTGGGAAGAACTATCCCAGCCTGTGCTGCTCAAACTGATGAGTTTCCTGCATCTTCACTGCAAAGCCAGAAGTTGAACTGGTACTGTCTCAAAGCCGTAGACTGAATGTGAACGTGTGCCAAGCTCATCCTGCCTGGAGCAGAAATTCAGGGGAAAGTCAGTTTGCATGTGGGTGGTAAATCTGGCCACATGGAGAATCAGCAGGCATGTGGAATGTGTGCTGCAGGATTTTACTCTGCATGCCCAGAACCCATCACCTCTGGTACAAGGTAGGCAAGAGTCAAATGGGATGAGCCTTCAGAAAAAATCAGAGCTTCTGCAGCCTGTGAGCTGGGTTCCTTTTCCTGCTGGGCTGTCTGCAGTGTGTCCAACAGAACTTGCACATAGCTCATGACAAAACTTTGTCAGGAGAGAATTCAGCAGGGCTTTGATGGGGCAAAGCCAACTGTAACACAGGCAGAGGGGCATCATTTGCTGCAATCCACAGCTAGCCTTGTTTCAGTGTAAGACTTGTCATTCCTAGGAGGACATATCTTTTTTGTGGATAAACCAAAATCAACTTGCTGATCTTATAGACATTTTCAATTTCAAAAAATTATGATTGCGAAATAAGACTGACAGCATTTGCTGCCAACAAAATGATGCCTCTCAGAACCTTTCTGGTTTGGCACTGAACAGAATGGAGGAAAAATACACTGGAATAAAGCAACCCACCACATTTGGTTTGCTGTGTATGCTAAGCTTTGCAATCATAACCTTTATTGATCCAAATTAGTAATCTTTGCTTAATATTTATTACAATTTTGTCTGCCTGTGCAGAGCAGAAATGAGTGGCTGAATACATCTTGCTTGTAAGGATGCCCAGTTGTTCTGGAGCTGCCTTTAAGCGTTACTCTATTCCTAATAAAATCTTGTTTTGGGTAATTTCCCCTCAGCAACAGCACAGCAGTGAATCATAAAAGAATGAAGAAGTGACAGCTGATGCAGTGCTAAGGTTGAACCTTGATTTCCAGCTAAAGTTTCATTTTAGATACTAGTCTCCAACAAGAGACTCTGTTGTTTACTTTTAGGCAATTTGTTTCATGTCTCTCTGCTCCTTTTCCTCTGTGTTGGTCAGGCTTGAATTTTCAGCAGTTGATCAACATGTCTCAGAGGACTCTGGTGAGAGAATCTCTGCAATACTGGCAGGACACCAATAAATAAACGTGTGCTAAACCAGAGCCTTGTTATCCTTTTCAGTGTTGCCCTGAACGATGGGCTTAACTGATGAAAGGGAAAAAATGAAGAGGTTGTGAGTCCTGGGGAGACCAGAGTGGAAGGTTGCATTAAAAATTTGGAGAAACAGTTTGAATTTTGGTTCATGGGAAGTTTCAATACGAATAAAAAACAGTATAAATTGCTACATTCCTGGGTAGGAAATAAAATTCATGTAACATAGAAGTAAATTGCTAGACATTGGCATGAGAAAACAACATAGAAGTTGAAGTTTTACAAAGATGAGGGTGAATGGTGTAACCCTGGAGCAGAAAAGGGCACATTCCCTTCTGGGCTGATTTAATGGGGTAGTTGAATGTCAGTCTCAACTGACATTGCTCTCACAATGCTCAGCCTCAGTCTTGTTTACAGGGCATTGAATATAGAAGATAAAGCACAAGAGAAGGACAATGAAAGATCTAGAAAATTACTGTGTGTGTGCTGGGTTTGCTTTATCTGGAAAGGGGAATCTTGATTCAGTTGCCAAAATAAGTCTGTCTAGAAAAACTGGAGTTGTCTTATGTCATTCCTAGTATCTGCAATGGGCAGGCCAATGGGAGGGAACTGGAGATGAGGCAAGATCACTGAAACAGTGCCACATGTCTGTGTTTGGACCACTGGATCACTGGCTAGAAGATAGGAAGGAAATATCAGAATCTTTTAATAGCTAGGAGATAGCTGCTGCTTCTTGTTCTTGCTCTCTTCTTCTTCTTCTTCTGCTTTTGATTCTTCTTCTTCTCCTCCTCCTTCTCCTTCATTACTATGATTATGATTTATGATTATGATTATGATTATGATCTTTCAGTGGCACTAAAAGTCAACTGAATCCATCCCTAGGATCCAAGAGTGAGCTGAACTGTTCTCCAGGATGTGTTCTCCAACTTGTTTAGCTCTCTCCTGACTAAAAGGAGACCTTTAGATATCCATTCAAAGACACCAAAACATGAATTTCTTGCTTTCAAGCTGATCTCCAGGCTGATATCTCACTTAGTTGCCTGAACCACTCACTGTTCTGGTAGGGCAGGATCCCCCAGAGGTCCAGTGTTATTTCTGGAAAGTGGTTTTGACTACCTCAAAGCTTTTCATATGGCACTGAATGCATGTGTATATGACATTCACAAGGAAAACTTACCACCTGGAGACTGAGCTGCATGTTTCCCTTCCTGCTAGGACTGTAAATGATGCAGGTTTTACACTCCAAAAGGAGCATGACACTCCTGGAAACAGAGAGACCTATAACAGCTTTCTAAATTGCCTTGTAGATGGGCAGAGCTCCAGCACACATGTGAAAATGTCACTGAATGTGTTTTAATATAAAAATTCCTTAGGAGGGTACCTCAGGATGGATGTGTGGTTCTCTGATGTTGGGGATTTCTTTGAGAAATGCAGATATGTTTCACAGAGTACTGGAATCATCAAAAGGGTTTGAAGGGATCTGAAAAATCTTCAGGTTCCAAACCCCCACCTTTGTCTGGGACACCTCCCTCTAGACCAGGGTGCTCATTTCTTTAAAGGACACTTTCCCAAAAGCCACCATGAAAGCTGGGAATGCTTTTTCTATTGAAGATGAGAAAGGGAGCCAATCTGTCACTTTAAGCATTCACCTATCTTCAGAGTATGAGCCTCTGGTATGACTAATAATGAATCAAATCCACCTGATAATGAACCACTCATTTACCCTTCACTGAGCCTGTTTCTCCACCCCAGCACCACTGAACAGGTTTTCACAGCAGCAGCGCACACAGAGAATCTTTCAATCACCACTGGAGACGGTGTGGATTTGTATTGATCCAGGAGATGCATGTGAGACTGCATGTCATGTAATAGTTTTGATGAAAATATCAGAGCTGTCGTCACTCTGAACAGCACCAAAGGTTGGTCTGCTGATGTCTAATCAAAGTTTTTGGGTATGCTACTATGACAAAGCCAGTAATTCAGAGTGAAAATTCTCCACAGGGGCCAGTGTCATATCAATCTTATTTAACATCTACTTAAATGTTATTCCTGCTAGCTACAATCAGTACACAAGTTCAGCTGCTCAGACAGACTACATCTTGCCCCTCTTAGCTCCTTGATCATGTCATTGAATTATACCTGTCATTTTCCTCACCTTTTTTTTCTACCTTTACTCCTGCTTGTCTTCCGACTTTGACTGTGTCATATTGAATTTAGCTTGAATTCCTAGTGACAAAAAAGAAAAAAAAAAAGCAAGTTTGCTTTGTGAAATGCCTCACACAATTTCAGGGCGTCAAAGGGGAAAATCGACATTTGCTCGCCAAGAGTGAAATGCCTGCATGAAGAATAACTCATCACTCCTGTGTTCCCTCCCTATTCTCCCCCTTATACATCTCAAGAAAAGTGATACTTCCTGATAAATTTGGGCACCACAGAGTTTACTTGATAATTTTATTTCTGGGGAATGTTTTCCCCAAGTGCAAAGATTAATATGGAGAGAAGGATGGAGTTTTGTGCTAGGGGAGATGTGTTTATTGGCGCTGCAAAGTGGAATGGAAAAGGTATGAGAATTGTGGTTTTCTTGCACAAGTAAAGGCAGTGGTGTGTGGCCCAAGATTATTTTCAGAGGATCTCAAATGATCTTATTTAACAATTATTTGATTATCTGCACCTGTGGCTTTAACGCAGGAGGAGGCTTTATAAAACTGCTTTTAAAGTGTGAGTTATTGCCTCCATTAAAATGGCTAAAAAGAACCAATTCATTACATTGAATATTGTGAAATGTCACAACTGCACTGGTGTCTTATTTAACATGTACAAGACTAATATAAGGAAAGAATTTCAAGTAAATATTGAAACTTAAATCATTACCCCAGAGCTAACACAGCCTAATCTACTAATCCAGTAAAACTACAATCCCCCCTTCTTTTTCAGGAAGAGTTATTCTTTAAGAAGCATATTTAACATTTGTTTCATCCTCCATGCTTTCATAGTTTTGTATAGTCTGCCAAAAAAAAAAAAAATATTAAACATGATTTAAAAAGTCAACAAAATAACAACTTTTATTTTACTGTGTATATGTAATGAGTAATCAGCTCTATAAATTCCCCCAACTCTGCTGTTCTGGGTACTGACAGGTTTTGCATAGGCTGTACTGATCCTTATCAAGAGTGTGAATCCAAGTGAATATCTTGTTATTATCAGAGGTGTTGATTTTATTCAGACTCTGCAGTAGCAAGTTTTCAGGAAATTTGTTAAGGGTGTATTTATGTTCAAAACTCTTATTTTTAGAATTCTGTCCATCCAAAAACTGTTTAAAAATCCATGTTAGTCATTTAATGTGCAGTTCATCTCACCTAATATCTGGAAATCTAAAAAACAAAGAACTACATCTGAGCAGGTCACCCTGACCCCTTTTGATAGTCAGTAATGAAAAATAGGCATTTTCAGAGGATGATTCATAAAATCTGTTTCATCTCCAGTTTTAGAATACTAGTTTACTCTTTATTATTCCCTCTTTCTATCCTTTATGTCCTTTCCTTGTGTAGAGTCAAACTCAGGTATAGAACATACTGTTAAGATGTCCCAGCTGCAGCAGGTGAATCCTAATTCTTAGTAATTTTTGAGTTATTAGGATGTTTTACACATATAAGACCTAAACTTTTATCTGCAAGAACTTTAAGGGCTCCAAACCCTGTATCTAGACAGCAAAATCACCAACAAAAAAATGTGTCAAAAAAATTATTCTGCTTCCATTAAACACAGACTTCTGGTGTATTAATAAATCTTAGAGTAAGGATTTTTATTTTCTTCATTATAGAAGTACCCTGGCATAGAAAATAAGGATGACTCCACAGACTCAATCTGTTGGTTTTGCAGTATTTCTGTGTTTGAATTGTGATGGAGTTTACAAACTGAAGTAATCAACAAGTCTCAGAATCTACTTTATATTATTCAAGATAGATTTAAACATTTCATATCAAATTAAAAAAAAAGGTAAATGAAAACAGAAAAACAAACAGACATAGAGAAAACAACTCCCACTCTGTATTATATTAAATGCCAAGTAAATTGGTAGACCAATTTAAGAACCAAGTGATAAATACCTACTTTAGCAGCTAAAAGTGAGGTATAAATAAAAACTTAGCTAATGGTTTATTTAAATTAGGGAAGTCAAAACTAAAGGTTTGGTTTGTTTTTAAACTGATATTTTTCTTACAAACAGTTCAATTTTAAATTCCCAATAAATTTCAACTGTTCATGGATATGAGGATACAGACTGAGCCTTATAAATGTTGTAGTATTCATTAAATCCCAATGCATTCACAAATCTCAATGTCAGTGACTCCCCCCAATATGAAGAAACTAAAAAGTAATAAAGCTATTTCTAAAAACCATCCTGTAATAGTTATGCTGTGGGCCTGCCCTTGTAAAATAATTACAGAAGCATAACACATAGTCACATATATTTTCTCAATTATTCTAATCACATTTGAGTTTTGCAGATAGTCCTGCAAAAAGTTTTCAGGGATCCACAGCAGTTGCTCCAAAGAATTTGGCAATTGCTCTTTTAAACCAGTCAAGCCAGGATATTGCATCAGTTTTAATAAAAAAATCAAATATTTGATACTTTAAAGTGAATTTTAATGTCCTAAAGATATTTTTATGAAGAGAGAAATCTTTATTCCTTAAACTTTTAGTGCAGCATAGTAGATTCAGTTGACTGATAAAAGCACACTCTATTAAATTTTTCCTTCAGGATTTTTGGGTGGGTCATTGTAATTTAACATAAAGTTATTAAATATTTTGACCTTCTGCAACAGTTTTAGCCTTAATGCGGAGTAATGAATTTAGTTTTGAGAAATTTTTTAAGGAAAAAATGTTAAAAGGTAAATATGTATATGTATATGTACATATCTCCCTAATTCCTACCACTTGATGTTTAATTTGATAGTGACAGCTCCTGGTTTTCTCTCTCACAAAAATGCCAGAACATGTGTATATAATTTAATTCCATTCTGTCCTAGCAAATTCTAGCTTTATATGATGAGATGCAATCAGTGAGAAATCACTAAGAAATACTGCTTATGTTTAAATGTTAGAAATATCTTTCTGTATTTTACTGTCCCCTGAATTTACCTGCAGATGTTAGTTTCTGGTATTTTAAAGCTGTATAGTTGGAAATGTTTTTTTCACAAAAATTCAGATTTTCTTTATTTTACTCACAGTTATCTCCTCAGCCAAATATATCCTTCATTAGCTGGGTTTTACTGAGAGATAATCAGCTGTCACCTATCTCATGAATTATATTCAAGGTCAAACTAAAGGCAAACAGGCCTGAGCCAATGCTGGCTGAATTTAATGGAAGGGCAGGCTAAAAGAAGAGTCAGAGTAATCCTTCAAAATATTAAAAGAAAACATGAGGGCATTCAGTTGCTGAAGTTCAAAAGGGAAAAACCTATGGAGATGTTATTTAATTTATATAAAAACAAAGATGTCTAACATTCTTCCACTGTCTACATGGTATTTGTAGATATATTTGCTGCTAGAAATAATTTATGATTCCTTTGGTGAGATTCAGATGCCCAAACTTGGGCATTTAAACCCAGCAGAGATGCCATAAATTATCAGAAACCCTTGTATAATGAAGAACACGACTTAGAAGGGACCCACAGCTTCCCAGAGTGGACTCCTCACTGGACACCTGGCTTGAAGTTCAATCCTCAATGTGTCCTGGGAAAGATTCAATTGATTTATTTTTGTTGCTTTGAAGATTAATTTCTGTTGTTAAGTCCAGCTTGCAGCACTTGAGGGGAGAGGATGCTACTGCCCACTTCAGCAGCAGAAGAGGCAGGAATCCATTGACCCAGGAGAAGGGAGCCCCCTCTGCAAGGATTTACTTATTGCGAGATGCCTCTGCCAGAATTAAAGTGCAAACAAGACCATAGGCTAAATTTAATTGTACAGATTTTGTTTAACAGCAATGTGAGGCAGAGAGATAGAAATAAGGAGAAGTGAGGAAGGAGAAAGGGAGTGAAAGGGAGACAGATTAAAGATATGGATTCCAGCAGCATCCCATTGGTCTTCTTCTTCTGGCCTTCCCAGCGCTGTGAGTCCCAGAGTGCTCTTCTGGAGGCACCATTTTATAGAATCCAGGTCCCAGATTTCCACAGGGTGTAGGTGACATTCCCACAATTCGTTCTAGCACATCTGTAAGGAGTTTCTTCCTTTCTCACAGTTTGCCATGGAGGGAATTTTTGCCTGTGTAGGGCACCCAGAGCTGACTCACCAAGCCTGGCTGCCTGTTGTTGCCATCTGCTCTCACCACAGGATCCCACAGCCTTCACAGTGGAATCTTCTCTGCTGTGCTAATTCCAAACCTTCCCTTCCATTTAGGTCTGGAATTAACAGCTTCCTGTCATGGTGCCTTATCTTAGGGGAGCTTCCTTCTCTGACAGTGGTTTGAGACATTTCGCTGCATTCACCAAGTGCTTCCACTTTTTATCTCAGGACCTTTGTCAGGTCCCCCAGCTTGAAAGAGAACATGTAGATGGCACACTTTTCATGATGAAATTTTGAATATATTAATCTTTGGAGGAGGAAAAATGCTGTCCAGGGATCAGCAGGCTACGTGGAAGAAAGGGAGGAAGAAAAGAAAGAAAAGAAAGTATGTAAGGGGGAGAGATAGGGAGTGAGGGAAGAGAAAAAAGGAAGGGAAGGAGGGAAGACTTCAGCTCTATCCAGACAGTAACATTTATAAAGCACAAGCTATTGAAGATTTGGACATTTTAACAACATTTCTAGCTCAACTAAGCAAAATATGCCTCAGCTCAATTTTACTTCTAGTATTATTATTGTTATTTTTCTCACACATAGTAGTATTGCAAACTCCTTTTATATCTTTTAATCCTATTTTGTAGCTGTTCCTCTATTGCAGGCAATTTTGGGTTATTTCTTCCCTTCCTCTCTCTAGCCTGAAAATCATATATTTTCCCATCATATCTTCATGTTCTTTTGGTCCTTTTCCAGTGTGCCTCTGTCCTTGCTGGAGCTGACAGTAACTCTCAGTTTCACAGAGGTAGTGATTATGTTTAACTCATTGCTTCTCTCTCCTTCAGATCATTCATGAAGAAGTTAAGTAAGGCCAGGTCTTGTTTATATCCCAGCTTAAAGTCTTCCCAAACTTAAAATACTATCCTTTTTTATTGATAATTCCACAAGTTGTGTTATGAAAGTTATAAATTATATCTTGAAATAAAAGCCTCCTGTCTGTCTGCAGCCCCCATGACTGGTGAGTCATTTGGAATATCCACTCAATGTGGCTGTATAGATGTGGCTGTAATCAGCAGGGCAACTTCCACTGAGACCTTCCAAGAGCTGCCAAAAGAAATCTGGATGATGTAGTCATTGTAGATTCACCAGTTTGATCTGCATCACACGAGAGCCATGGGGAGCATTTCCCTTATGCTGGAAACAAACAGTGCAATGACATCCAAGACTGGACTGGTTTAATTTAAATGAGAAATCAGAGGCTTCTGGGATCAGGACTGCATTATCTCCACAGATGTAGAGCACAGTTTCATTTTTTTCATCAATCTGCTTACATTAAATTGAAATAGCTGAAATTTGAAAGCCTTTTATTCTCCTTGTAGATTAATTCAGTAGGATTTACCACACTTCTGACCAAAATATGTGTTTCTACTTATATTACTCTTCTGCTTCCATGGTCAGAGTTCCAAGAGAGAGATTTATTGCATTACAGATCTTCTGGTAATAGGTTTCTCTGACAAAAGAAACATGGGATGTAACCATTTATTTCTATGTGAATCTCTTTTAGATCATCATTTCCTCTAAAATATTTTTTTTCCAGGTGTATTATTCACTTATTTAGGAAAGTAGGAGATTCAGGCAAGGATTTGTGGATGTGCTTTGGGATGTTTGGCTTCTTTTAAACCCAGTCCCAGAAATAGTGTGAGGGCCTTACCCTGTATCATTGAACTCTGTGGAAATTGTAGTCTCTACTTAAAGCCTTTCTGCAAGAATTCAAGGCTGTGTCAGTGAGCAAGAAGAATAGAATGCTTGCTAATTCCCATCTTGAATCTGATTCAAATACTATTAAATTAATGTTTTTTTCCCTAAGGAGCCAACAGTCCAAAGCCAGGCACCATTAAATGTCTTTAATCAGGTTCATGTTAAAAGTGATCATTCCTTTTTCCTTGAGGATAATTAACAGGACATGTGAAGCATTTAAAAGCAAAAAAAATATAGATAATTCTTTTCAATGTTGTTCATGACATCTGCATAAATGTTTTTTTCTATACTTAGAATAGTGAGTCCTACATCTGCTTTCATATATAAAGGATTTATTTAGGATTAAGGCTGTGTTACACTACAGCACTGTAAGGCCAGAAGAAGAGTGTCTGTGCTCTCCATCTCCATACTTTAAGTGACAAATTAAATAAATAGGACAAAAACTGGAGCAGCTCAGTCCTTCGTGGAGTAAGGACATAAGGGACCCACCATGATTGTTCTGCTCATTCTTAAAGGATATTACCTGCTCCAAATCCTTGCTGAAATGACATTTCTCTGACTTTTGTGTGACTACACAAACTCTGATGATTGAATCCAGCAGTCTGTAGCTCTCAGCAGCTTTAGGATAGAAAGGAGGAGAAGAAAGGTTTGGTTAACAGCACAAGGAAGGGTTGGTAGCAAAGCTGAGGCAGCAGGCTCAGCTTGTGAGCATCCAGCCCTGCTCTGTGCCCTTTGCAGCCTCTCCTCACTGGGGCTGGTCCTTCCCCTCACCTCTGCGCTACTCCTGGGTGTGGATGTGAGCAGCCTGACTGAACTTAATGGCTGACCCTGCTCCTCCACAAAGCACTGAACCATCCTGGTGCTGACACTCCTACACTTTATTTTCCTACACAGCAGCGCTAGCTGAGTGTTTCATTTGGTATCATTAGAAGAAAATGATTTTTTAATTATAATTAATTATTTCTCTTAATATTTTCAAGACTAGTGCTGGTAGAGGCTTAATAGCATCCAATCCCTTTTTCAGTAGAGAGCATTTCTTGCATTCCCCTCACATCTCCATTATGGGCTGTCACAGGCTTCATGCACAGCACTAATGGCCTGGGTAGGTGCTCGTAAATATCCTGTTCATCTTAGGAGTGGTGTAATTGAGGGTAAACACAAATCAGTCGTGTTTGCCCACTCCTAACATGGGTATTGCAGGTCTGTCCCACTTCTCCCTGTGTAGTCTGGGTGGCTTTTCCTGATTTAACACCAAACTGCTGCACTGCTGCTCTGAGGGGCAGAAGAGGCTTGCTGAAATCACAGCAGTTCTCTGTCGCTTCTGTCCATACCCAGCTGTCTTAACAAGGACTGAGGGTTTGTTTGTTCGACAATCACATGAGTCAAGCTTACAAAATTAATGGAATTCACCTGGAATTTGTCATTCAGTATCTTCTCAGGCTCTTTTTTTTTTTTTTTTTTTTTGTATGATGATGTGTTTTTTTCCTGTGATACTGTTTCCCAAGGTTTCTGTGGCTAGAGTAAAAGTGTACATCTTTATTTTCCTTCCAGCTTCTCTCTTGGCCATATTGTGGTGTGACCATGGTGGGTGGACCATGGATGAATGCCAAGTGCCCACCAAAACTACTCTGCCACCTCCCTCCTCAGCTGGAAAGGGGAGAGAAAATATACCAAAAGGCTTCTTGGTTGAGGTAAGGATCACTCAGCAGTTACTGTCACAGGCAAAACAGACTTGGAGAAAATAATTTCATGTATTACCAATCAAATCAGAATAGGATGATGAAAAAGAAAAGCTAATCTTAAACCACCTTCCCCCTACCCCTCTCTTCCTAATGGGCTTAACTTTATTCCTGAATACTTTACCTCCTCCTCTCCCACAGTGCAGGGAGGTGGGGAATGGGGGCCATGGGTCTGTCTTGGATCTGGCTGACTTTGGATCTGTAGGACACAGGGGAGGCTTCCAGCAGCTTCTCAGAAGCCACCCTTGTAGCCCTGCCTGCTCTGTGCCAGAGCTCTCCCTAGGTTGGGGGTGGCTCCGTGTGGTGGAAAAGTCTCTCCTCCATCCCGAGCTTCCAAAGAAAGGCTCAGCAGTCTCTGTTGTTGGGTCTCAAGGCAGTTTATTGTAAACTATCTAAAAGATTTTCTCCTTGGGCTGCTGTGGTTTGCTCACAGCTCAGGCAGAGGCACACACACACCCTGACATCCTCTCTGACCCCGACTGCTTCTTCTCTCCCCGCCCAGGGCTGCTGCTGTCTTTTATATGGTACATTACGTGTGACATGGTTACAGTTTATCCCAATGCCTATTACCTATATTAAATGGTGATTTTCTATCTTTTATATGGTACATTACGTGTTACATGTTTACAGTTTTTCCCCAATGCCTATTACCTATATTAAATGGTGATTTTCTATCTTTTATATGGGACATTACGTGTTACATGTTTACAGTTTTTCCCCAATGCCTATTACCTATATTAAATGGTGATTTTCTATCTTTTTTATGGTACATTACGTGTTACATGTTTACAGTTTTCCCCAATGCTTATTCCCTATATTAAATGGTGATTTTCTATCTTTTATATGGTACATTACATGTTACATGTTTACAGTTTATCCCCAATGCCTATTACTTATATTAAATGGTGCTTTTCTACTCTAAACCAATCTGTGAGTGCCAACATCACCAAGAACATGGAGGTAAGGAAGAATAAAGAGGAAGGACAGGACCAGCCAAAAATCCCTCCATCTTAAAACTTCTGACTCCCATGTACAAAACCAAAACCCCCCTATACAGGATTCAAAAATTCTTCCCTCCACTTTATAACTACTTCTACCATAATATCTAAACTTTTGTGACTTCTTTCTGCAAGGTTGGTAAATCATTCCATGGCTCAAACCCAAAATCCCAGCTGTTTCCAGCTGCCTGCCAGGGTCTCAAATGCTTCTGACCAGGGCTTGGAACCTCCAAAAATGTCTGAGGGACATTTTGAGTTCCGACAGCCCTGCTGTTGACAAAATCTTGGCATGCAAATCCAAGAGACTGACATTGCTGCTGACACCATCTTCTCACAGGTGCAGCCCAGCTTTTGCTCTCTCAGGGAATTTTTCTCCTCCTTCCATTCTTTCTTCAACACATAATTTAGAATTATGAACTCCAGTTTGACAGCAGAGCCTGGACCCTCTTTATTCTTTCTAGCATGCAGTGATATAGTTTCCACCTTGCTCCTAAGGGATGAAATAGAAACTATATTTTCCAAACAAGATTGGCCCAGCAGATGTAAAAGAACTGAAATCACCAGCTCATAATTCACTGCACAGAGGGAGTCACTGGCTCAAAGGATAGTCTGCATGTGATAAACATAGTGACTTAGTTTAATAAAACACACAAGCTTTGTGTTGAGGACTGAGTTTGAGTTTGAGTTGAGTTTGTCCAAAATGCTACAAATATTAGGGCAAATACTTAAAAAATATTGCTTAATAGAAAGCTTGTGCAGGAACAAATTTACAAAAAGAAAAATACATTTATCTTTTTTTTTTTAAATATCATTTATCCATTAATTATCTCATTTTAGGATTTGTGTGGCAAAATTTAGAGAACAATTCTATCAACAAATTCAAATTTTTCAATATGTCCTGATAAAAACCTAGTGGATTTTTCAAACTAAAAAATAGGACTATGATCACAGGGGCTATTAAGGAACTGTGGGTAGTTTGGTAAGAATATAATTTTTTTAAAGTCATATTTGCTGTAATAGCTTTGTAAGGCACCTCTCTACCTGCAGGAGTAAAGCAGGGAATAATACATTTAGCAGGAGCTGCATCTTGACTTGTTGATTCCAATACTGAGAATACTGGATTGTCAAATCATCTGTGCATATAAGCACAGGGAACATCAGAGCCTTAAGTATTCCTTGGAATTAAGGAAAACAAAGAACACAATTGCTCTCCCTGCCTATTTCCCATTTTCCCCTTCCCATCTCTCCACTGAAAGGTAAGGGGAAGTGTCCAAAATCCTATTAAGGTCTCTAAATCCATCTGCAGCAGGAAAGGATCTTTAATTTTTTTGACTGTTTACTCTTTCTCAACTGCATTTCCTTATAGTCTGTGAGGCCAGGAGAAAGAAATATCAATATATTTGATACTAAATTCCCAGTGTGTCATTTCTTCCCTTACATCTCTAGATAGCTTTGACTAGCATGGCAATGGTTAAACAACATGAACCCTCAAATTTGTTTTAAATAATTATACACTAGAAAGGTTACATCAAGAGGTGAATGCCTATAATTTGTGCTGTGCCAGTAGCTTTCAATTAAGTCTCAATTTTATCTCTTGGAGCATCCTGGCCCAAATTTGCAACTAATTCTACCTCAATCTTCAGAATTTAATCAAGTATTTAGGATTGAAGAAAATAATTTCTTAGGCGCTGCAATGACTTTGTAATCTTTCACAATGAGATACTGCAATGCCAAACATGAGCAAAACTAAAAGCACAATTGGGGTGGGATGTCTGAGGGGGAATCACAGATCATACACATGTTCATTCTATACGTGAACTACAGCAGGTGAAGGGGAATGCCTGCCCTGTGAGGAAAATCTGACAAAATTGATGGAAATACATTGATGTTTATGTAAAGCAGTTAGCAAAGATCAGGTGCAAAAAAGAAACCTCTACAAGATTAAAAAATTTGTCAGAAAAATAGTAAAGATGAAACAGTAGAAAGATATTTCAAGATTGTGGTAAGTCATTCTGAATTTTTAATGCCTCACAGGATTGATCTTTTTTCCTCTTAACTGAGGGTCAATAGAAGTGTCAGCCACTGAGGATTGTGGGAATAATTAATTTAACTTATGGAAAATTAATATGCAGTCTGGCCTGGACTCTAACTTCCTTGAGCAAAAGAAAACATTTCTGTACACCTTATATTTCCTTTATCCTGACTAGCAAGATGCAACAAGTCAGCCTGAGGTGGCAGTGTGAAATCACAGCATTTGCACTTGTGTGGCCTGGATTTGGGCTGCTTGCTCCTGTTTGTGAAGTGTTCTTCACATCAAAAATGAGCACCACCCAACCCTCAGGATTGCTGAGAATCTCAGTGTGTGATGAATGCATGAGTACTTCTCTGATTGCCTTTCTGTGAAATACATTGAAATATCACAACTAAACGAGGGGCATTTTCCCAACCAATTTGCAACTTGATGCTAACAAGAGTTTTGCAATTTGAATGAGTTTTAATCAACCCTTAATGGAGAGTTTCTCTCTGTGCTGAAGTTAATAGTCACATCCCCTTGATTCCAAGGGTTCAGGGTCATACTATAAAGGTGCTATATTATTTCTGGAACACAGAGAAATAAACAAGAAGTTGCTGTTGCTGTCTACAAGGTCCTGATTTGCCATTCATTTGAATCCATTTCTTCTTACAAACACATGTATGTACATAATTTTGAGCCTACAATGTTTTCCAGCTAATGGGATACTTCTCATAAGGATTATAGCAGTGGCCAAGCTTTAAATTAAATGGAATTAAACACTGAACACACTTATCCATTTGCTCTTGGGTGTCATTAACACAGAGTTAGGAATGATATTTTTCCCACAGAATTAGGAAGCATATTTATTCTCTTACTCAACTCTTAAGGCAGGAAGGTTGTTTATTTAGCAATTATAACTCTCCTTTGTTGTGTTTTCTTTTGGTTACTTTATTCACCTTCCACTGTCCCTTGTTTTGACACAATTCACTGCAAGAAATAGCCTGTCATCCTCTGTTTCAATTTAAGTTTCTACTCTGTTCCAGCTCTTGTTACACTTCCCAGCTTCAGATATGTTGGGATATGAAGCAGATATCAGGCAAATACCAGGAGTCTGCTCAAAGTACCAGAAATGTCTTGGGACTGGACAGACCTCCAAAGTGTGTGTGTGAGTGACACAATTTTCCATTCAGCTCTGAGGGATTCCTCACAGAAGGAAAGATGACATTTGGATGTCATCCAAGACTTTTGGATGAAACCCAGTTGATGAAGTAGTGGCAGTGGGCTTCATGAGTGCACGTTTCCTACACAGATTCATCTTCAACATCTTGTCTACAAATACAAGCTCTGAATAATGAAGGGAGACAGGCAATGAAATGCCTCAGTCCATGTCACTGTGATTTGGAGAACTGAGAGGTCATCTGAGTCACAGAATTGCAGGATGGGTCAGGCTGGAAGGGAGCTCAGTGGATCATCTAATCCCACCTCCCTGCTCAAGCAGAGTCATCCCAGAGCACAGGGCTCAGGAGTGAGTCCATTTGGTTCTTGAACCTTGCACTTGCCTTTGTTGCACTCCATTCAGTCCCTCTTTGCCCATCTCTCCAACCTGCTGAGGTCCTTCTGAAGGGCTGCACAGCACTCTGGGCTGTTGGCCACTGGTCCCAGCTTTGTGTCACCAGTGACCTTGCTGAGGAGGCATCTACCCCATCACCCAAGTCATTCATGAACAAGTTAAACTTGGTTCTGGGCCCAAGCTAAAGAAGTGCTTGTTTTCCTAAAATTAAATATGAGACCAGGATTCCATTCCTCATGTCTCCGTGTACCAGCAAAGGGATTCTAAACAATATCTGCAATAAATACAGCTCATATTGCAATCATTATATCCAGAGGGTTTGCTTTTCATTTGGCATCTTTCCTCTCCCCAGAAAAAGATAGTGAAGCTCTTTTCAAATTCCCATATGACATGAAACTTTTTAAATGTAGAATTCACTCTTCCAGTGATATCTCCCAGTGCAGACATCCCCTCATCCAAAGACACTTCAATGAGCACATCCTACAGGTATTATGTAAAACACATAAGGAGGGATGTGTTCAAGGTCTCCTGCTCACATTGCTCCATTTTACTAAAACCCTCATATTCCCCTAGAAAAATAGGCTCAAATGCAGTTGTCTGGCTTCTCAGAAGAATGAACTTGACACAAGGATGCTCAGACGTCATTCTGCCTCAGTTCTTCCCACTAGTGCTGTTCTACTTTGCATTTAATGTTCAAAAATCTTTGGAGACAGAGAATTGGTCCTTATCAGGATAATCAGGACATGCTCTAGAAGTGGGACACTTGTTGTTTTTTTTTGTTTCAATGCTAATGAACATTTATTTAATTTGCATATAGTAGGACACCAGCCATTGGTGAAACCAAAAGGATAATAATCTTCCCATAAGTGCACAAAATACAACATAGTGGGCACTCAGACAGGTGGCTTGAGATGCTTCCTTCATCTCCCTAAAGGAAATGTGGACTTGCTGTTTCTTTCAGCAGGGTGACTGCCTTTGCCAGCAGACAAAGTCTGCTGAAGTCATGATGAATCAAGACTTCATTTAGTTTTCATTTTTGCAAGTATCTTAGTGTTTTGTTTTGGGTGGGGGTTTTTTTTGTTTTATTTTTGGGGTTTTTTTTTTGTTTTTGTTTTTGTTTTTTGCAGAGCAGTTACATAGTTCAGATTTTTCTTCATCGAGAAACAACAAGCCCAAAATAAAACACGGGTTTTATAACTTTGTCTTATCTTCCTTCCCCTTTCTCAGTTCAGCAGTCACACCAAAAGGTCCCTACTTTGAGCAGGCTCTAACCCTCATGATTAGATTCCCAAAGAATGGCTAAAGAGTTCCTGGAAATTATTTTTAAAATCACCACGGCCACTAAGGACTAATTCCATTTATACATCTTGAGCAAGCAGCAGGGTTTGTTTTGGTGTTTGTGTGTGAGCAGAGCCTAAATGCAGATCCCACATATTTGTGATCTCCCTGTAAGCTGCAAGGATAGGTTCCTTCACCTGAAAGCACACATATGCATTCTTCATATGCAAAATGTCAGTTTATGACTACTAGAGAGACATATTTACTGTTTACATGCATTTTCCTAACTTCCCTCCTTACCATTCTCATCTGTAAGCAAAATCATTCAAAAGATAAGGTAAAAAATGTCAAAAATTCAATATATTTTTTTTCAGAATTCTTCTTTGTTATCTGAAAATACAACTCCTGCTGTACATATTGGAGTTAAGTGACAATAAAACCTTGGGCAAAATAAAAATAAAAATAAAAAAATTAAAAGAGATGAAAAGAAAATAATCATACTGACATTTCCTGGAAAATTGAATGTTCTTTTTGTGCAAACATTGAAGACTGGTTTCATTACTGAGTGTCAAGAGTTCACTTAATAGCAAAAGCTCCTGTGTGTCACTCAATCTACACTTCAGCATTTTTCCAACAGGAACTTGCTTTGTGTAGGGGATAAAGTACTTGGGTAGTTGTAATGTTAAATGAATAATGAACTTATGAGATGGCTGTTAAGGTGCTCTAACACCTTTTTAATTGCATGGGCAATAGGATCAGGGTATGCCTACTGAAACTCAAAAAAACACCACTTCTTGACGAATTCTAAAATATTTCACTGCCAATCAAACACTGGACTGCAGCACCCAAGTCTGCAAAAAACATCATGGTCATTTTGTTCTCCCCAGCTATGATGTTATCTTCAGTGTAGGTCTGAAAAGGGGTTGTTAGACAAGTTGACAGTCTGGCATTACAGCCTCAGTTCTGAAGTCTGGGAGATCAATCTCCAAGGTCCATTAACTTCAAATTCTAGGAAGACTATAATTACATGAGTGTTAGTTTTGCCTTGAAAGCCAGAATGGAGACTTCATGGCTTGAGTGGAGGAGAGGAAAACCTTATTCACTTTTCTGCTCTTAGTTTCCTATGTGACTTTGGTCAACTTACTACTCTTGGAAGTTATGTCTAAAAACTGGTTCATTACCTGTGGTTTTCTGCAGTAAATATTGAAATCTGTGTATGAAAAACATTCCAGAAAACATCATCTTACCACCCCTATTATTTGTTACTTTTCTGCCTCACTGCTTACAATCACCTTTGCCATAACATTACTCACAATGGACTCAAAAGATTTGTAAACAATTTTCCAAGTTATTATGTTCATTAAGTCTCTGTCATAGATTTATATGCAATGAGAGGTGTTTTTGTTATGGCATAGGTATATATCTGACTCAAATACAGCCTAACTATTTTGCAGTTCCACCTGTGGGCATTACTCAATAATCTTTTTTATTATTTTCAGTGCCCTGAGTTTCAGAAAAGGAAATGGCTTATTGGGAAGTGAATTAAAATGAATTGAAAGTAGAGGATTGAAAGCAATTTCCAAACAGGATAGGAATTAGGCAACACATGAAATTATTTTCCAATTAAATAAAGGTCAACATGAATGTCTTGATGGTTGAATAGACTTGGGAAAATAATTCCAACCAAAAAAACCAAAGCCAAGTGTTTTTGTGTTGAATGAGATTATTAGCAGAAATAGCCTGTTCTTCACACTTTTCTGCTCACCATTGTCAATAACAGATCTGTGCTCTTCAGTGGAAAACACATTTCAAGCCAGCCAAGAGTGGAGCCAATCTTACCAATGTACTACTTAGAATCAAAAAACATTTGAAACATGCATCTGATATAAAGCAGGGTGCCATCAGGGGGTTTAAAATCCTACTGAATTAATAATAATTAGGTCCCTTGCATAGGGGATCTAGGAAAAATAAGAGCTTGAGCTTGTCATTCATTTGTAGTCTGAGTTCATTTGAGTCTTTTTGACCACATCTTCACCATTATTTTTCTGTACCAGGCAGGTTTGGAAGCGCATCCAGGGTTTGGTAGCAGATGGAGTTGCTCGGGTGGCTCCCACCCTCCTGTGTGAGGTGTTTGCTCACACAGGCACTCTCAGGTGAGTCAGTAAGAGCTGGAATTTTTTAGCATTTTCAAATATTCCAGATTCTTTAGTTATCTGACTTATGAAATTTGATATCCAATTTGGGCTCTTCAGGTTCGAGAATATCAGTGTGAAAACACTGAGCCTACCAAACACAGAGAGATTTTTTTTTCCCTGCAAACATTTATGTTCTGCTTCCAAAGGAGAAATTAATGGTGGCATTTCAAACAAAGTCATAATACATTTTAAGCACCT
Organism: Lonchura striata; assembly: GCF_050655825.1. Taxonomy (NCBI): domain Eukaryota; kingdom Metazoa; phylum Chordata; class Aves; order Passeriformes; family Estrildidae; genus Lonchura; species Lonchura striata. The sequence continues at coordinate 71,565,871 of NC_140741.1, forward strand.
ATTCTAAATCTATCAGAACATCAGTTTAAAAATGTGTTCATTGGCTTACGTGAAACTGGGAAATTATTTTATATTTTCACAGACCTGTTATACTGATAAGCTTTTATTTTACACCTTAAAACTCATTATGAAAAAGAATTGAACCTATAACTGTTTGCCTCCCCCCAACAAGTTTACTGCTGTTGTTCTATATATAAACTTTCCTTTTCCTTTGAAATATCAGTGGCTGTTCTGGCTGCTCCATGAGACTGTACAAAGTAAAACAGTCAGAAGGTAGATGGGTGGGCAAACATAATGCCTAACAGAGGGATGAGTAATTAAAATAAAACTTGTGTGTTGTATTATGTTAGCCTAACAGTGCTTCTTTGTCTTTTTATTCTATTGGCATTTAGAGGGAAAAAGGAAATTCTAAGCAGTACTAAACTAAACATAGTTCATGAATACAAAGTGTTTCTGCCAACAAAGCTAAGATTGCAGTTTATACAATGCAAATGAAAAATTGTTACAAAATTCTATTTGTCATGAATCTGGAAGGCTTTAGTATATCTGTGGGGATTATCTAAGTCTATGTTGTGTTTACATGGGTTTTCCTTCTCTCCTACACATTTTTTTTTGTTTTGTTTTGTTTTGTTTTGTTTCTGAGATACATAAGTATGAGATTTACCTGGTTCAAAATCTGGGTGAAAATAAGAGTGCATAGACATTTGCTGCAACCCCTAGACTTAAGGAAGATAGGACAAACAAACAAACAAACAAAAAACCACTATTTGGATATAATTTGAATATCAGATGCTCCATTGCCTGGGGCTCACAGACCATTCTTTATATCTGATTTGGTTCCTTTTGAGGTTAAGCTCAATTTTCAACATTTTATGGTCTAATTTGCCAACTGAGAATAACTTAAATTAGTTATGTTAGCATTTTAATCTTCTTCTGATATAATATGCAGTAATTTTTGAGTTCTAATTCAGTTTACTTGTGGTTTGAAAAGTATAAGGTGTGGACATTTCCATTGAATTTCAGGGCACTGCCAAAGCTTGGAAGAGTTTATACAGAGAGTTACTATATTTAGATTTAATCAAAATTGTTACAAATAGAGTTTTAAAAATGTAAAAACTAGCTACTACTTAAGAGCTATTTTCCCCCTTTTTAATCTTTCCTTTTTCTATAAATTTTCAGCTGTTGAAAGATATACTCTTTTGTGTTTATAGAAACTAGAAAGCAAAATATTTCATTAATAGATGAAAAGAAAATAATTTTTTTTATTAATTGTTGATTTTTAAAGGAAAAAAAATATTTTATTTATTTAAATATATTTATTTTCTGAAAATGAAATTTGTAATCAGGGGGGGAAAAATGAGTGCTCCATCCTAACAGACTTTTAACTTTGTATATGAATATTCTTCATTAATATCTCAATATAGGACTATGCCATCCTCCTCACAGTTATAAAGAACACACATAATTAGAGTGTATAGTATGCACTGAAGCCAGGAATTCTACTGAGGATGAATCATTCATGTGTTTTCATACTTGGAAGAGTTATAAAACAAATTTTTTATCAAATAAAATCTTAAAAAAATATATTGGAAAGGTCATTAAAACTAAAATTTTCTTTATGGGAACAATTTTGATTAGTAAAAAAGCTTTGGGTACATAATGGATTTATTTTGTTCCAAAAATAGCCATTTTATCCCACTGTAGCTCCAAGGTTAGGTCACTCATATGTGGAATTAATCTCATGGCACATCAGCTGTCATGCTGGTTTTGGATTTGAGACAACCAAACCTTGCTGCTAATAGAGGTGGATGAAAAGGAATTTTAACAACTCATATTCAACTCATCTGATGCAAAATTCTGCTTTGCAATAAGACCAGTCATGACCAGAAATCCTTTATTTTGTTTATTCACAATAGATGTGTTTAGGCAAATGTGTACATCAAATGTTAAAACTGGCAACACCACTTTATGTTTCCCCTGTATCCTAAAACAAATCAGAAATTTGAGTCAGGTTCTCTTGCTTCATGACCATAATGGAGGGATTATGAACATTATCTTATGTGTTGCTTTATCCATGAAGGTAGTTAAAGTTATGAGAAACATGACTTGGACAATGGTTTGGGTGTAAGAAAGAAAAAATAATTTCCCACCCTTGCTCATTGAGGAGTTTTTTACATGTGTAAAATTCATACAAGAATGCTATTTATTTTTTTTTGCACATTATTCCTACAGAAACCTTAAACCAGAAATCTAAAAGCAAAACAAAATAAACACCTTAAAATTAAGTGTAGCTCAGGAAATCTCACATCTGTATGGGACAGTTAAGCCACATGTCAAAGACTGAATTTCTATTTTAACTGATTTTCTTTAAACTATTGTTCACTCAGCACAAAAATACTGTTGCTGTATAGCCTGTTGACACCTTGCTAGGCTTTTATGTTTTCTGATCCCTTTTCCTTTTGTCCAGTTCTCTTCTATGCTCACATTGACCTAATTGCTGTATCACTGACCAAGATTTTCCCCTTCTCAGCTTCCCTTATTATTTATATGCCTACAATCACTTGAAAAGAATGCTCCACTAAAAATATATGTTGTTTTTCATGTAATCTAGGATTTTCAGTATTTTGAAAAGTTGACTCGCCTAGAAAGAGGTTTGCCTTTATTTTCATCGTGAGCAGGTACCCTGAGAATGCTTTATTTCACAGCTGTTTGTATCCATGGCAAAATATTTTAAAGTGCAGTTTGTATCAGCCATTGCACAGCACTGGAACATGACAAATACATGAAATTATTTGATAATATAGTAAGGAGGAGAATAAGACCAAAAAAAGACACAAACCAAAGAAAATTCAGAAAACCATAGAGTTACTGCAATGCAATTAATTTCTTTGACAAGTTAAAAAAACACCCCATTTGAAAAGTATTCAGTACTGGAGCTGAAGTTGGCCAGGGATGCAGAAAATAATAAAAAGGGCTTCTGATGGTTTGTCAGCCAGAACAGGAAGGCCAAAGAAAGTGTTCCTCCCTGAAGAACAAGCCTGGCAAACTGGTAACAGCAGACAAGAAGAAGGTTGAGGTACTCAACAACCTTTTTGCCCCAATCTTCAATAGAAACATTCAAGGTCAGGTTGGAAAAAACTCTGAGCAGACTAAACTAGTTGAAGATGTCCTTGCACATTACAGGGAGCTTGTACCAGTTGAACTTTAAGGGACCCTTCCATGATTTCACACTTTCAGGATGCATCTGGATTTGGGTCTCTTTATGCAGATTTACACTATTCTTTGTAACATCAAGGATTGCCCCATACAAATAATATTTACTCAGCTACCATGAAAAATTAATAAATGCCAGCAATATTGCATTTTCTATTGGGTAGTCAAGGCAAACGGGTTGTGCCTAAAGAGATTGTGGCCTGGCAGACAGTAGGCTGTAATTGCTCTGGTCTTGGGTTTATTGTGTTCTGTAATAGATGCCTCCAAGGACACTTTTCTGAAGTCACTTAATCCTTCCTGTGCCTGTTTTTTGGTAGAATTATGAATGGCAGGAATAATAACAGAAGTCTGCTTTGTAAAGTACTGTGAGACTTATTGAGCTCTACATGGATGTTAGGAGATGTTATTATTATAGTTTTACTTGCTAATACAACAATAATAAAACGAATAAACTTTTTTGGGACCAAGTACAGATTTAGTTATTATTTTTTTTAAAGTGAACCAATTTCATTGTGATAAATTTACAATATTTTTCCTCATCTTCTTTTATTTGTGCAGTCAACCCTGTGCTATGAGAATCGAGCCTGGTCCAAAGGAGAGAAGTTTAAGCACATCAGGTGTGAGGTGGAGCTCATTCTACACTTGAGTTTCATCCATGAAGTGTCCAGGTCATACAGCTGGGCAAAACTCTACAGTTAAGCCTCTGGATGATGAGATTCACTTTAAAGTCTTTCTTCTGATTTTCATTTGTTCCTTGCCCATGGCAGGGGTTTGGAACTAGACAGTCTTTAAGGTCTTTTCCAACCTGAACCATTCCATGATCCCATGACTGCACAAAGCATCGAGTCACGAATTTGTGGTGACAATCTGACACCTTTTTCCTCTCTAATTTACTCCAGCTGATAGCATTTTCTAGAAGCACTATTCTGCAGGAAATTCATGTAAATGAAAAATATGGAAAAGGAATAAATGATCCATACACTGAGCTTTAATTGCATCAAAGAATGGGCAGAGCAGATGAATATCACTTCTGTGAGCCTTAAACACACTGTATGTACAACCACATTCCAGAATACAAGTTTGACAGTCCACCAGTTTTCAAAATCCCTATTGCAATGGCACCAGCCAAAAAAAAAGATCCAGGTCCAGAAACCATATGTGACGACCAGATGCTAAAGACATTGGCAGCAGCTGTAATTGGAGGAACCTACACACACAGAAATGCAGTGTGAGGCTGCCTTTGCTGCATTCATTTATATTCTGAATGTCCTTTTTGTTCTGTGGAAGGACTAGGGGTTGTGAACAACTTTCAAGAAAGTAATTTTAAATGAAACAGCCAATTTCTGTGGGCTGATGCAACACAACCAATTTATAGGGTTTTCTAAGGGGCTGAAACAGAAAACTTTCTGAAGGCCTGAAAAGAATATCTTGCTCATTGCAAAAGTAAAGAAAATGAGAGAAAAGTCCATGAAAAGTACCTACAGACATTTACTCAAATAACAGTACCAATAATAATAATAACAACGATAACAATAATAATAGTAAAGTATCCTTAGTATTCTAAAGAATATTTTTTCAGTGTGTCTGAAGATTTCTTTTCTAATGTTTCCTTTTGTGCTATTCAGAACAGAGCTTTATTATTGTGACAGATGAGAGAAGTTTTGGGATCTAAACCCACTTAAACAAGGATGCCAATAGAACTGCAGAAGCAGCTTTTAATCCAGCATACCATTTCTCTGAATTTTGCCACATTAGATGCTCACTGTACAACACATCCAAGACTGCCATCTAATGCTGCTCAGTAAAATTCTTTGTTCAGTCTTATATTTTTGGCATAATATTACACCAGTAGGAACACTGCAGCAACATGAAAACATTCTTAGAAAATAATTTGCTCTAATCAAATAACATTTTGTTTTGCTACTGCTATTTAATTCCCTGCCGGTTTGGATATTAGGCAGTAAGTAAAAGCATTTTTTAAATGGTATAGCTGTGATGAAAAATCTATTAACAGAAAATTCTACACAGTTGCTTTATGTAACACGATAAACATTGACCTATAAATTTTTATTTATGCATTGTCTGTACATTTAAATTTATCAGTAGTCTGAACATTCTTGGCCCTTGCAAATTCTTATCTGAACTTGTTTCTAAGTGCCTTGGAAATAAAAGCTCCTGTAAATACTGTAGTTTGATCCCAAGCTATTGAAGTAGATAAGATCAATAAGCTGATGGGCTTCAAATGGCTGTAAACCATGTACTTGAATAATACATCAGTTATCTTGATTTTTGCCATGTTAGTACTTAGTCTTTCATTATTAAAAAAAATGTATTTAATCTTGCTAAGAATGTCTGAAGATTATTGTGTAATACCAGGAAATAAATGGTTTTACATGAGTAAATTGCTCTCTTCCCTAAAGGAATATTTTAAGATTTATCAAATTGGTAGGTGATGGAGTACAAGGAAATAAAATTTATTTATTTTGTAAGTTTATGCTTCAATCCTGCCCCTCTAATCCAGTCTTTTTTGAGGTTGAATCTGGAGTGCTCTGTCCAGTTCTGGGCTGCTCAGGACAGGAGAGACATGGAACTCCTGGAGCAGGTCCAGAAGAGGGTGAGAAAGATGAGGAAGGAACAGGAGCATCTCTTATGAGGAAGGACAGAGGCAGCTGGGCGTGTCCAGCCCCAAGAGACAACTGAGAGGGGATCTGTACTGTGAGAATGATAAATGGAAAATGTTAAAATTTCAGTACTGAAGAATAAAATATAGATTCCATGAAAATTGTCTACAACATGTCTGAACCAAATGACTTAAGAACTGGAGTTTTCAAAATTATGTGTAAAACTCATGATGAATAATTTGAGGGTGTATCTGTGACCAAATAAATTTCTTCAACTCCTGGTAGTATTTTGATGTGACCTGCATTCCTGCCATTAAAATCTGCCATTGAAATCCATCTTGCAAGCTGTGCTGTTGATTAGGTGTGGTCAGAATAAATAATACTGAAGGTCTTCTGTTTTAAGAATTTGTACATTTCTCCAGTTAAGTTCAAATTATGATGGGTTTATCTAATTAAATGTAAACACATAAGGTCGGCTCAGTTTCTGATTGAACACATTGATTAAATCATCTGAACACATTCTATGGAATCTGTGGCATCATTACACAACACAAAATGAGTATATATATATATATGTATATGTATATATATATATATATATATATATATAATATATACTGATTATACCTCAAAACACGTGCATAACTGCACTTTAAACTCATAAAATTAGGCAGACATAAAATCTTTCCATGATTCTTAGGCAGATTAATGAGAACAGATACAAATTTTTTTTGTTCCTGTTTTTATAAACTGTCTAATAATTGAAAGCTCAGAAAATTTTCTGGAAGTTAAGCAATAAAAAGATTTTAACACAATAAACTACATAGTTACCAAAATACATAGCAATAATCATCAAGTTTAAAAGTGAACCAAGTGCTGCAAATTAATGTCATTCATATGAATGATAACTTGAGTAAAATAAATTTTCTGCAATTCAAGATTCATATTTAGAGATTCTTTGAGTCTATGCTTCAGAGATTTAAAATAAAAACAACCCAAGCTCTGGTGCTTAACATCCCTTCTGCTAAGTTTGAGAGGCATTTAGACACTGCCCTTAATAGCAGTGAATTTAAACTTTTGGTCAACCCCAAACCAGTCAGCAGTTGTACTACATGACTCTTGCAGATCCCTTCCAGCTGCAACTATTCTATTCTAATATATTCGAATCTATGCTACTCTAATTTAGTTTGTGGGGAAAAGCAGCATCCATTTTAGCAGCTTTGAAGAGATCTATACATTATTCCTTGATCTGGACCTAACCACGGAGAGGACATCATTCTGAGGAAAAATCCTCAGGGGCAGTATTTGGCTTCCTTCTCTGTTTCTTTTCCTTTCAACTGGAAGAATTTCACCCTTTAGATTTTTGACATCATGTCAGCAACTTTTTGCTTGCTCATTCTCTCAAACATAGCCACAAGGCATATTGAGAATCAAAATTGCTTCAGTACTTGACAGTACAGGTTTTTTAAATCCCTTCTTATCCTTGAATTGTAGAAAGTAAGTCAGGATTTGCAAGTGAAAGTGTTTGAGTTTTTCATTCAGGATTCATTGACTTAATTGGTGAAACTGTTTTGAGATTTGTAAGCATATAGTGGGACTCAGAAATACTTTGTGAGATTTACAAAATGCAGAGACCTTCCAATGTCAATAACCCACTCCTCAAAGCAGCTGAATATAAAACTAGTAGTTTATAACAAATTTGGTTAGTTTTTAACAATGCCTGTTCAGCTTTTCAGAGATCACAGACTCTGTGGCATCTCTGCTGCTGAGATTTAGGGCTTTGTAAGGCAGGTGCTGCTGTGAGCTGTCATTTTTCTCCTGACAAGGTGCCTGATGGCAAAGAAGCAGACAGGCAGGTATCAGGTATTGGACAGCTGGAGAACAAGTAGGAAGAGAGCTCCTGGCATTGTTGGGGGATGTAGGATCAGACCCTGTGCAAAGACCACTACTACACTTTGTTCTCAAGGTCACACCATGGAGAGATTAAAAGTGGAAATGGTGTTTCTGTCACCTCTGCAAAGAAATCTGAAAAGGTCTCTGATGGCTGTTAGGTGTTTTCCTTACTTTGGCCATTCTAATGGAAAAAACCTCACATTAAGCAAGTTTCTGGAGTAAAAGGACCTGCAGTGGACCAATAATTGCCATTTGTTAATACGGTGTGTTCCTACAGGACTTGATCCAAATCTTGCTGGAATCAGTAGCAGATTTTAAGAATACAGAGAGTAATCCACTTATTGAATGGATTTCAAAATATAGCTTTGGTATTTATTTAGAATATAATAGATTTAATATTTCAGTTGGAAGGGATCTAAGAAATCATCTAATCTGACTGCCTGACTAATTCAGGGCTGACCAAGTTAAACTATGCTGCTAAGGGCATTGTCCAAATGCCTCTCTAGGATGTCTGTTCCAGTGTTTAACCACCCCTTCAGTAAAGAAATTCTTCTTGTCCAATCCAAACCTCCCCAGGGGCAGCTTTGAACCATTCCCATGGATCCTATAACTGGATAACAGAGAAAAGAAATCAACACCTCCATCTCCACTTCCTTCTTCATGAAGCTGCAGAAAATAGTGATGTTGCCCCTCAGCCTCCTTTGGAAGGCCTTCAGCAATATCTATGATCCCAGCAGAAAGGGATCCTGCTGTTATTTATGCAGCATGTCAGGACCATGGTCCTTGTCACTGCAGGTGCTTTAGAAACACCCAGGAAGATAAACCCCTTATTCTATCAAGCTAATAAGATAGTAGCTGACCATAAATAACAATAGCAGGAATGTAAGAAAGAAGGATGACAGCAGCAAGTATAGGAAGATTACACTGGTAGCTACTGAACAAGCTGATGCTTTACTGAAGGCTATGACGTTCCTATTTACAAGCAAAAAAAATGAAATCAATGGTCCATGGCTGATTGAGAGCCAAACCATCATATGCTGGCCAATTCCTCATAGACATCACAGCACACACACCTCATCTAGAGATTACAAGGAGCAGGTAAGTGGGTAATGCACTGTTTCCATGCTCAGTGCAAGACAAATCCTTTGTGGAAAATAAATGTAGTAAGTCTCATGTAGCCAGAAGAAAAACATATATATGAGTTGAAGTAATAATAGATTTTTTAACAGTCAAAAAAAAAAAAAATTAAACCCATGATCAAAGGTTACAGGCGTAAGAAATTTTGAATTATTTCTATGGAAAATAAAGGAATTAATCAGTGTAATGAAAGCTGTTGGTTGCCTCATGAAATAAGGCTATACATTCTGTGAACTGGTGTAAACAACCAAAAAAAGCCATCTTCCAAAATAATTTCTGAATCTAATCTAAGTACAAGAGCTTCACAGCCACACCACATTTCATTACCACACCTGTGGGGACCTAAAGAGGCAAACTTTAGCTGGAAGGGGAAAGATCTGCCCAGAATTGTAGTGTCTTGCCTCAAACCACCCTATTTACTCTATAGATCAATTTACACATTTTCCCACTGAGTAGTATGAACACTTCAGCACTGAGACCTGAAATACAGGTTGGTGTATACCCCAGACACAAGCCAGTGTCATGTCTTCACCGTCCTTGCATATTTCATCAGTCAAAACAGATATATACACCTGATTTTCCTGATAAGAGAAATAAAAAAAAAAAGCATAAAGACAGGAAACAATAAAAGTGTTAGAAAAAAAACAGATGAAACTTGTGAGCTCTTTATCAATAACTGAAGTACCTAAAATCTCATAAATGCACATCAAAAAGAGAGGACAACATTAGTTATAACCCTTCCAGGCTCAACAAAGGACTGCAGTACTTAGAAATTAAAAGCCAATATTTAGCAAACAGAAAAGGGAAGCAACAGCTATGAACCAGGAGGGGAAGTTATAGGGTGTAGAAAATTAAGGCAGTAAAAGAGCAAAATCTGACTAGCTGGAAGAAGGTAGGTTCTGAATAATAGCTATAATAAAATTCTGGTGCTCAGGGGGGTGGCAGAACTTTTAATGAGATATATGTTTATTCAATATTTCTGTTTTGTATCTTGAAAGAAGCAGGAGGATGTATCTGAATCATATGAACATGATAAAGTATTTTCCAGTCCATTAGTAGCTGTGGAGGGTGTTAAACATCTCTCAGAGATAAATAATTTTAAATCAGCAGGCCAGGATACTTGCTTGAATGGATCCTGTGTGAGTTGATGGAGGACATTTCTAGTTCATGCTCTGAATTTTTAATAGACAGGATGAATAGACAGAGATAGAGGCAAAACAGCAGCAGGTTGGACAAATCCTAGCATTGTATTATGATTCAGAGAAGTCAAGAGTGTTTAGGGTACTATGGACACAATCAGCCTACCTGTCACAGACAAAATCCAAGCAAAATCTGAGTCTGGTATAAATTCATAAATTATCAGGCTGGAAAGGTGATTAATGTCAGTCGATACTACTTTTTTCACAGGAAAATCAATGCAATCAACTCAAAAAACCCTATATTTTTTGAAATTACAGGCTCAATAACTACAAACATCCTAAGACTTCAGAAGAGTGTGGGATTTAGCACTACCTTCTGGTTAAAAGTTGTCAAGAAAGCACATTAGGTGAGTTGAGAACTCGATGGCTGTCTATTCTCAGAAAGAGATTCAGTGGAAAGTTGCCAGTCTGGGGAAGAAGAAAGGATAAAAAAAAGATTTTAAAGGACTCACCTAATGCCACTCAGTATTTTCCAAAGAAAATCAAAACAAAAAAAAAGAGGACATGACATCAGGACTGGAAGCCAAGGAAATTGTGAGGAAGTCAGAGTAGTTTGCAAGTGAAATTGCATGTCCTTGTGAAAAGTTCTTCTCCAGTCTTCATGTAAGCCCCCTTTTGGTACTGAAGGGGCTGCTACAAGGACTGTCTGGAGCCTTCTCTTCTCCAGCCTGAACAGCTGAACTCTCTCAGCCTGTCTCCACAGCAGAGCAGCTGCACTGCTGTGATCAGCTCAGTGTTTCTCTGGACTCATTTCTTGTATTGGGTGTCCCAGACTTGGATGCAGAAGTCTGTGTGGGTCTCACAGGAGCAGATCACAGGTGGAGAATCACCTCCCTCGACCTACTGCTCACATCTCCTTTGATGCAGCCCAGGATGCAGTTGGCATATTGAGCTTTTTATCCACCCCCAAGTCCTTCTCCTCAGGGATGCTCACAACCCATTCGCCTGTGGCTGTGCTTGGGGTTGCCCTGACCCAGGTGCAGGATGATGCACTTGACCTTGTTGAACTTCATGAGGTTCTCCAGGCCCCTCTCTCAAGTCTGTCGAGGTCCCTCTGGATGGCATCCCTTCTTTCTGGTGTGTCAGACACCTCACACAGCTCAGGGTCACCAGCAAACCTGCCGAGGCTGCCCTCAATCCACTGTCCATGCTGCTGACAAAGATGTTAAACAATGCCAGTGCCAACACCGATCCCTGAGGAGCACATCTTATCACTGGGTGTCCACTTGGACACCAAGGTGTTAATTACAACTCTTTGAGTGCAATCATCAAACCAATTCCTTATCCACCAAGTGGTCATTCTGTCAAACCCATCTCTCTCCAGTTGAGACAAGGGTGCCACGTGGGAGAGCATCAAATTCTTTGTACAAGTCCCGATGGGGGACATCAGTTGCACTTCCCTCATCGACACAAAACTGTAACCCCCCCACAGAAGGCTGCCAGATTTTTCAGGCACAATTTTCATGTAGTGAAACTCTGTTGCTGTCACCAATCACCTCCTCCTTTTCTGTGTGACTTAGAACAGTTTCCAGGATTATCTGCTCCATCATCTTGCTAGACCCTGAAATGAGACTGAGCAGTCTGTAGGTCCCCAGGTCTTCCCTTTCATCCCTTTTTAAAATTTTCCTTTCCTTTTCCAGCCAGTGGGATCTTCATGGGACCGCCACAACCTTCCAAAAGGATGGACTGTGGTTTAACCATTTTATCCACCAGAACCTGCATTGCATCTCAACAGTCCTATGGGCTTGTATACCTTCTGGTGCCTTAGATTTTCTCAAATCTGATCTTGTGAACAGGGACAGTTCTTTCTTCTCCCAGTCCCTGCCTTTGCCTTTTGTGATGTGGGCAGTGTCACTGGGGCACTTTTCACTGAAGACTGATACAAAAGCTTTTTGGGTGCCTCAGCCTTCTCTGTATCCCAGGTGAAGTTTAGCTCTTTCCACTTGGCCAGTGGACAGTCCTTCCCTCAGGAAGGTGCCTTCCTAAATGCCCTCCTGTGCTAAAACCCCTAAGTTCAAAGATTCAACCAGATCAAATTGAATGAGAGTTAGACACTTTTTTTTCCCATGAGTGAGGATGTTTAATTACTGGAAAATAGTGGCAAGGGAAATACTCTGTTTTCTGACTGAGATATGTTGTTGAAAAGTAGACTCTAAAACAATATAGCAGTCAAGTTGTAAGGCATACTAGTGAGGTAAAAAGGACATTAAATAAATAAATTTGTTTTAAATTTTAAACCCTAATATATTGTATAGTAATGAATCTCTCAGGAATGGTTTGTCATCTAGAAAGCACTAACACAATTCATAGGCTAGTCTTGATCTTGGTGGCCACAAAGACAAAAGTCCTATTGATTTTAATGGAATAAGAATTAGCCAAGTCTTGTAAAATATCAGGCTATATACTGATCTGTGAGAACAAATCTGAAGTGATTTCTTCATATTTTCATTCCAGTCAATAATTTTTGGCTTCTTTGAAGTCCAACTCAGCTGTTTCCAGTTATGACCAGAGGTACCATTATCTCACAGATCTGCCCAGACCCCAACACAACTAATAAATCTGCTTAGTTTTGCAAGACAAAAGACTTTGCAGCAAAAACAGAGAGATTAATTAATAGCACATAAACAGCACAGTTTATTTTTTTGCATCTCTGATTTCTGAAATCTCCTTCTTTATGTATTTTCAGACAGTCACTATTATACCACAGCACAGATTTTCATGTCAGACCCAGGAAGAGATTTCTAATCTGTGAGGAAGCAAATCAAGCAGGCAACCACAAACTGATAATGCCTGAAAGAGAGAATGCAAATTCAGACTGTAAGCAGTTAGTACAATAATTAGTCAGGTGATTTATTCAGCGTGGGGGTAGCATTTGCACAAGCTACTTAGCATATGGTGATAGCAAGTGTAAATGTGGTTGTCTGAGAGAACTTCCACTCTGCTGTCTCCAGTGATCAACCCAATATAAAAGAAAATCAGCAAGGGATATCTGCAGAAGAGATCTTTTCATATTTGCAAGTTTGTATTCTCTTTGCAATTAGCCACAGACTAGTATATTGACACAATTTGTTAATATCTGTATCAAAGTTCAGGCATCATCTAGTGTAGCTCACAAATGGGTGGCCAGTTTGATGTGCACAAAGATCTTGCCACTCTACAAGATTATCCACCGAGATCATGTTGACAGGATATGTTTGAAAAGTAAAAACACTCATTAGCAAAAACGTTTTAATGCATCAGGCTACAGCTGGTGGATTAAAAATATAATTAATTATATTTTTAAAAGCACAGTACTGTCAGTAATCAGCAGGAGTAGAACCAAAAAGTATAGAATCTTTGAACAATTTGCTATTATTGTCTTTGTGTGTCCTTTTTTTTTTTTTTTTTTTTTTGTTTTAAGGCATACCTGGCAGCTGAATATTTTTACTCTGTCTGCAATAACCAGTCAAGAAGCTCAGAAAATGCAATGACAACTTGATAAGAAAAATGATATGTTCAGAGATATAAATAGTTTGAGCACATGCTGCTATTTCCATAGAGTCAGAGAGGTTGGGAATACATCTTACATAACAGGAAAAAAATGGTTGAAAGTTATTGAGCATCCTGCAATATACATCTTAACCACAGTTTTTTAAAATGAGGAAAAAGAAGAGAAAGGGGTTTTTGTGGGTTGTTTTTTCCTACAGGATGCATTCTCAGAAGCTCTGCAAATTGTACATCCTCAAGAGAGTGAATCAGAAGCACAAATAGAAGCTTAAGACTTCAGAGATGCGAAAGTGCTTTAAATTGCTGTTAACACTGAATTTGATTGTGGCTTTGTCCCAGTCTCAAACAAGGACCAAATGCATCAAAATCACAGAAGGATTTCCCCTGGCTCACTCTTCATTGTGTTTTAAATGCAATCTCCAGGCCAGGCTTGGGGCAGGACTGGCTGTCTATCTGGATCCTTGTTTCACACATTCTTGTTTGGATTTGGTCTTGTCTTGAGCTACCAGCATGCTGAGAGAATTGCACAAAGGAGGATAAGGGAGGCCTCCACAGACAAAATTGTATTCATGGGGTGTCTCGCTGATGTCATACAATTATTCAAATGGTGAAGTCTCTTTTAGATGATAAACAGAGAAAGACAAATGGAGAATGGGATAGTGAAAACTTTCCCCAGTGGCCAGCCAGGGAGAAAAACAATCTTCCAGTTGATGGTTTTTGCCTGTGATCCTACCAACACTCCCTTGAACAAGTTTTGATTACACCCTGCACACCAATTAACTACTAAATTTTTGCATATATACATATTATTGGATAATAATTGTGGACAATTTAAAAGGTTTTCATGTATTGGAGTCATTAATTAAATCTATCTCTCCTTGACTATATTGTTATACATTAAAAAAAAAAAGGCAGGAAAAGAGGGAGAGAGTTATTCCCACGTCTGACAATTTCTTACAGGAAAAAATTTGACTAAATCAATATATCTCAGGATTTTCAAGCTTGAGGTTATGAGAAGAACATGTGAGAACAGCACACAAGAAAAACAGCATGAGATATGAAGGTTTAAAACTGCCACAGCAGCTCCAGGATGCACAGAAGAAGGTGGCAGAGTGGGAGAGTGGAGTGCCAAGAAAAATGGATAATCCTCAGCATGACAAAGGCTAAGGCACTCTGCAAGGTGAAGGATACTCCATTAAAAATTAAATGTGTATGCCTGTCTTTATTGGTACATTAAACTTCATGATAAATAATAAACTTCTCTAAGAGTATGCTCTTAATGCCACCCAGCATCTGGAGGTTTGTGGTAAGGAACAACTTTGGGCTATAGGAGACTCTGTTTCAACAGAGCTCCAAGAAGGATGAAGGGAAGATTAGATGAAAACAACAGGAAAATGTTCATTTCTTGTCTCATCAAAAGTACTCTTTGTCAACAAATAATAAAATCTAACAATATTGTATTATAATAAAATCCAACAATATTGTATTGTTATTAGCAGGCTCCTGGAGACATTATCATTTTCACATTCCATTTTTAGATAGGTTGGAGAAAAATATTTCTTTGATATTTGATATGCGAAGAAGGAAGCTTTGGTTTCTTTTTATGAGATCCAGCAGGCATGAAACTTTGCAAACAATGTTTTTCACTTGCCCAATCATGGACAGTCATGCCATTGCTCAATCTATTTTAAAACTTGGCCCTGATGAGGCAATGAAAACCAGAGTGGTAAAAATACAGTTCCAAACTGAGGTTGACCTACTTTTAGCCACAGACATGAGGACTGAAAACTTTAAAGAGCTCAGCTCATGTGTCAAATATTGTCCCTATTTTTACATTTTCTACAGAGAATATCTGTGGATAAAACAAAGACCTGTCAAGGGGAAACAAACCAGCTACCAAAACAAAGAAAAGCTTTCCCAAAAATATTAAAAGTCCATTGGAGAAAAATCAATATGTGAAATGTATCTTATGAAAGCATCCATGTCTTTAGCACATTGAGTATTTTTTGTTACTAAAAATAAAGATTTATAAGAGAGCAACTTGACAGTAGTACTAATGGGAAAATTATTTGCAGGATTCTGCACAAATATTGAAAACCCACAATTTTCCCATGGTCTTACTATGGGAAAATAGTGGCATTTTGTCACATGGCCAATGGCATGTTGAAAAAGCATATTCAGGGTCAAGGGCACAGGGATATATCCCATTTACCAAAAATGAACTATGTGTTACTCTTTAGAAAATCATGGTTCTGGTCTGAACTCCTTCCCATGGATGTAATTAGCAACAGAGTCAGACTACTGAGTGTACTTGGAAAATCTACCTATAGATACAATTATAACACTACAAAAGGTATTCCTGAAGTACAGAGCATGAAAAATTTTTGGCTTCCAGCTGAAGGTTATTTTATGTTGTTGGGAGTGGAAGTGCACATCTCACTGTGTGTCTAATCCCTGCTGAGGCTTTCTCTGAACGACCTACAGAGCACTTTGGCAAAAATAGCAATGCAGATTCAGCGACCAAAAGCACCATTCTCCCTTCTCCACGCAGTTAATTACTTGTATCTATCTTTTATAGAAAAAAATACCACATCCCTGTTTTTAGGTGAGCACTACAGATTATCCATGGGGCCCTACAGAAGCTGAAGAAAGTCTTTGCTGTGCAGAACCCAACACAGGTTTGAATTCCTGTAACAATGCCATAACCTTGGATCTCAGATGTGTTTCTTCACGGATTCTGGAAAGGTTCAGTCCAGAATCATCTACTGTCATTGTCAATTGATCCCTGATATCAATTTATAGAAACAAAGCTACAATGGGGATTGTGCTGAAGAAGCAGAGACACCTTGGGAGGCAGAATATAAATCAAAGTGCTCATCTGACAAGATAAAACAAAAACTATAGGTGATACATTAAAATTTAATGTTGTGGATGCTTGTGCACAAGCTGATTGTGATTGTGAAAATTTGAAAAGGGAAATTCTTATAAAAATATTAATTCTAGCTTGGAAGGGAAGAAGGAAACTGGGAAGAAATATTTTCCTATTAATAATCATTGCAGACAAAACTCAGCTGAAACAAATGGAAAAATATAACTTGACTTCACTGGACTCAGGATGTCACCTAAAGAGCCAAGTCCTGAGTAAAGAAAATAACCTGTGCTGCTTTCCTCCAGAAGCTGAATAGATTGCAAACTCCACTGCCATGGTCTGCAGGCACCACAGAATGAAATGCAGCAGCATTTTCCTAGAACTGAAAAATGAAAAACACCTCCAAATATAAACCAGAATTAATGGTATTCAAAGCAGAATTTAACAATATGGCAGGAACACCACAGGAAAAAAATGTGAATATTAACAGAGGAACTTTTAACACACAGCCCACTCATGCACTGAAAGGGCCTGGAGTGACTGGTGAAAAATTTCTAAAAATGAGTGAGAGAGGGCACATAAAAGTATTTGAAAAACAGGAAAAATAAGTTCTAAAATGGAAATTATTCCTGTAACCAAGAAAACAAGAGGAAGAAGCATTTCCATTTTTATAAGTGTAAATTAGAGAACATATAGCAACTCCTTGGAAATTACTCCATTACAAGTAAGCTGAAACTCTGTATGTGTACTGTCAAACTGTAAGTTGGCCTGAGAATGGGCCTTTCTCCAAGACAGCCTCAGATGTGGAATTTTACATTGCAGCTATGTCATTGTCTAACTATATTAAGATCTTAATTTGTACTTTTATTTTCCCCGCAGTTTTGTAAAAATGAACCAAATAATTCCAAAGGAGAAATAGATACATCAGATCCTTACTACATAGGTAATTGAAACAGAACCCTTTGGGAGAATAAAGAAAACATTGAATACAATTGTGAGAAAAAAAAATTGTCCAAATCTATACAGAAATTTTTTCATTGCTATTTCGTGTTCTTTTTTAGGATATGCAAACCTCTATGAAAGTGCTACACCTTGACTTAAAACCACAAAATACTTTTCCAGCTATTTGTAAAGAAAACCTGTAAAAGATACAAGCAAACAAAAATTTGGCAGAGTTTGGCTATGAGGATCAGCCTTGTGCTGGCAAGTGGTTAAACAAGGTCCTGTCAAAATCTAATCCTTCCCCCTGCCTGATTTTGTGACCCCTTAAGGGTGGATCTTGCTCTTCACAGTAACACATGAGGATGGCTCCAGGAACATGAGGTTTGGCTGCCTGAGCTCATCACATAAAACCATTTTAAACTGGTTTATTGAGGATTCACATCAGCCCATCAGTGGTGCAAGATCAAGACTCTTCTATTCTTATACTCATCCATGATCCTATTTATTTTTAAGAACGAGGGCTTCTTTTGAAAGCAGAAGAGACACAATTTGTCTTTGTGAGTCATGTCAACATTCAAAGCCATATAAGCCTCTTCCTGTCTTTGTAGTCCACAATGAAAGTTTCTAGCCATCCCTATCTCCTTCTTGTTGTGTTGGGAGGACACAGAATCTCACTAGAAAGTTTTCCTGATGAAAGAAAAACTCCAATACTGCTTAAACCAGAACAAAGGTTTGACAGTGTTTTCTGTCCAGTGGCTTTAGTCCTGAGGTACTTGTTTTATTCTCATAAATCCAGGATTTCACAGCTGAAAACCTTCCCCTTGGATAGTCTTCAGTCCTGCTTTTTATTAAAGGGGTTGCATGTGAGGCTTGTTTTTCCCTGAAAAAGTAAAATAGCATATGTATAACAGAGGATACATTCTTATTGGTTTTCTGATTGGAGTTCTGCATTCTGAGAAGCAAAGAGATAGTATGTGGATTGATTTTTTTAGGGCATGGAATTATCTCTCTCTCTGCAATACATTAAGTCTGAAGTATCTTATCCCCCATCCCATTCCTATTCCTTTTCCCTCCCACTGTTTCAATTCATCTGCTATTTCAAAAGCACTCCCTGTTGTATTTGTTACATTAAATATCTGCGAGAAGCACTTACAGAAAAGCATTTGCTACTCTTAGAAGGAGAAAAAAAAAAAACACTCTATCCCATTTCTATTAGGAGGTTTAAAACAACCTATTTAACTTTTCTGTCTTCAGGGTTTTTTTTTTCCATATTCAGTTTGCCTGACATAACCTTTTCATTAGTGTATTAGCTACAGCAGCTCAACCTGGAGAGGCACACGAGAGTCACATACACCCAGTGTCTGAGGGCTTTTATACCCTCCAGCATGGAAATTCACTGTGGTAATTTCAGCCCAATCAATTGAAATACAAGATTGAAGCTACTGCTAATTGACTGAACAAAATTGAAATTTGGCAAATGTCATAATGTCAGTTTACTCATTCAAAAGTTTCTGGTTAGCTGAGGAGGGAGGGTGTTGGATGAGGGTACCAGGATGAGAGGTTGCTCAGGAGTGGGAAATCAGGGGGTAAAGGTGATGCATTCACTTGGGTCAAGCTGCCTCATACCCTGCTGGTTATTTAGTTCTCAGAAAAAAAAAAACAAAACATATTTGTGGTTAAAATAATTCCCTGGAAATATAAATAAAGTCAGTGATAGTTGGGAGAACAGGACATAAATTTATTACCACCCATTCCTTTCCAGTTCCATTTGTATCTTTTATAGGAAAGTGAAAAGTTTTGTCCTGTGGTAGGAAAGCAGTGACTACTCTCTTCAAAGAAAAGGGCTGAGGATCAGAACATTACTTGTTGAAAAGGTTTTACAGCTTCTTGCTTTCGCTAATGACTACTTCAGCATCTACTAAATCTACCTTCATCATCAATCATCATCAAAGAACCCTATATTTCTCAGATTCTGATGCTCTTGATCAATCAAAATTCTACTGAAAGTCTTCAGGTTTGTTTGTGGGTGAGAATTAACTAACAAGCAGATATTTAACACCAGCTAAATCCCAGCAAAGCACTCATAGTATGTTAGGTGGGATATTAACTCTTGCAGTGGATTTTTAGTGTAGTCAGACACAACTTTAACCTAAACTTTGCTGTTTAAGACCAATTTATGAAATGAATAGTTATGCAATGAAAAGACAATTATGTAATGAAATATATTGAAATTATGTGGAATCATGCCATTCTACCACCCAAGTTTTTATATCTCTGGATTAAATTCATAGTTAGTCTCGTTGCAGAAGTTTTATGGTGCAAATTTTTTGGGGGAAGATTTTAATCTGTACAGATATAGGTAATAAAATTTTCTTATAGTTCATCCAGCTAACATGCTCATAGAAGACAGAATAACTTCTGAGCACATGGTATTCTTTGGCTCTTTTTTGTTCAGAGACCGTCTGTTTTCCCCAAATATATGTATATGGATGTAGTAAGAGTGAATGCTTCTTCCTACCAATTTGGTTTGACATTCTCCAATAAGCATAAATATGGTATTTTAGGTTATTTGACAGTTTTATATTTACCCAGGAATATTTTTCCTATCTGCAGTTTTACCCTGACCACTAATGATGATAGTCCTTGTAGATATTACCTTCCCTCTACTGGAGACAGATGAAGCAAGATCAGTGAAGTTTAATTTGGGCAGCTGAATATAATAGATGTACACTACAATTAATAAACATACAAAAAAAATTGGAAAACCATTTTTCTTGAAAGTTTGTTTTCTAATCTCCCTATGGTACAAGCTTGCTTTTAATCTATAACTACAGAGAAAGACATGAAATTCTCTTTTTTCTTCAATTAAGCCTCATAATTTCACCCCCCTGTCAATTAGTTCACATGAAATGAATAATGCTGCAGGCATGGCATCCACAGCCTCTATACAGCTGCAGTTCTCATTCTCTGGGATGAGCAATTAACAGGCTCAATAGCCCTGCTAACATTTCTAAAATATTCCTGGTTAAGGCTGCTATTAGAATAATAAAATCACAGAATTTTTTAGGTGAGAAGAGACCTCTAAATTCATCAAGTGCAATGCTAACCCAACACTGCCAAGCCTATCACTAAACTGTGTCCCCAAGTGCCATATTTTCATGTCTTTTAAATCCCTCCAGGGATAGTAACTCCATCACTGCCCTGGGAAGCCTGTGCCAGGGCTTGACAACCCTTGCAGTGAAGAGATTTTTCCAAATATCCAATCTAAACCTCCCCTGATGCAAAGTGAGGCTGTTTCCTCTTGTACTGTCACTCGTTTGGGAGAAGAGATCGGTTCTTCCCAGCTGCATCCTGCTGTCAGGGAGTTGGAAAGAGCCAGAAAGTTCCCCCTGAGCCTCCTTTTGTCCAGGCTGAGCCCCCCCAGCTCCCTCAGCTGCTCCTCATCAGACTTGTGTTCCAGACTCTTTACCAGCTTTGTTGGCAATTAATTTTGCTAAAGATAAGAATTCTGTCTCCATAATAGTGCCACTAAACACACTTTACTTACACAGAGTTTTCTTAATGAGGACTGAATTTTAAATGGAACGAGAGAAGTTTATGGGGCATAAACAGCTTTATGGATTTTCTTAGCTCAGACTTCACCCTGTCTATGTATTTCAGTCTGTAAATGAGGAATATACATATAATGGGACTGAAATTAGACCTACTGCATATTCAGACCCAGATGTAGAACCTCACATAACTGTGGACTTCTCATGCAGCTAAAGATGTGATGGCCAAACTTTCCTTGGCAGTCAGTGAAACACAAGCAGGAAATTTATTTGGATCTTGAACCTGAGTATAACCTAGCAATTTCACATTTTTTAAACAATTTCATACTCTTTTTTTTTTTTCTTTTAACTTCAAACAGGACATGTTTCTTTTAACATGCATAATTCTTGTCAAATCTGTCAAGAGAATACACAAAAATAAAGGTCTGCAATAGGGGCAATGCAGCAACTGATTGAAACGGGATTAGCAATGCAGCTTCTGGACAGGAAGCGGTGTGATTAATTTAATTTTAAGTATAAATACAATTTCCATCATGACAGAACTCTGATTTGCATGGAAAGCAAAGAGGGAGATTCAATTTGTTTATACAAACATTTTAATTAGTTTGTAAGAAAGAAAACAGCCACAAAAATTGAAAGGGTTGAGCTATCCAGTAGAGACTTGGTGCTGTAAATTGAGATGAAACATCTTTAATCCATGCCCTACACAGGAAAGAAAGATGTGATAGGAGGCTGCAGCAGGGTGGAGGGAACAGGACCAGATCCAAACAATGGAGGGTGAAACTTCACATTTTGTGGAAGTGGATGTGAGTAGAGAATAAAGCTTTAGTGAGAGTTGTCCTGATGGGATCAGTGTAAGATCTGCAGGTAGAACTTGCTGGCCTGCAATTCAGAGGAAGAGAGAGCAGAGAAACTAAAATTTTCTTCTCTTCTCCTAAAGCCACTGAATATCTCACTGAATGCCTCGTATTCACAAGCACCACAGGCAGTGGGAGCAGAAGACCATAAATTTTAGAGTAGAGCATTCTTGTACCAGGCCATCCTCATGCACACATGAAAGGCTAGGAACCAGATCTGTGATTTTTGGCCATTTAGAAAAGAGACATAAAATTGAATAGTTTGGTTTTTTGGGGTTTTTTTGTTTGGTTTTTTTTTTTTTTTTTTTTTTTTTTTTTTTTTTTTTTTTTTGGTAGATTCTTATGTAAAACAAAGGAATACATTTCACGGCAGATGGAGAGGAACATCACACTCTGGATGTCAGTTTGTGGACATCCCTGTGAGCCACACATTAGCAGTAGGCTCTATTTTGTAGTTCATTGATGAAAATCCCTTTCCGAGCACTTGCTAGGACAGTTCATGTGACAGGATGAGTTTTTCTCCATCACCCACCCCAGTGTACAAAATCATGGTAAAGACAGACATTCATCTCCAAGCAAAACAACACCTAGACTGCAGATAAACAGATTTTATTGGTTTAAAAGTAGATTTACTGACCTATATTTGTCCAGACTACATTTCCTCTGTTAAACACATTCTGTTTGTTCCCTGGTAATGTGCCCTCGCATCAGCTTTTTGATGATTCTTGTACTGCTGCTTAGTCATATTAGTATTTAATTCAGATCCCTGGCTCTGACAGCAGATGAAGAGCTGAACACATTTGTTTAGCAATGACTTGAAAAGGGTTTTTATTAGCTGGAATTTTGAAAGTATCCCTTTTGTACAGTATTTTGGGTGTTAAATAGCAACTCTGGGACTGAGAACAGCTGTTGGCTGATTAGCTGCTCTGTATCAAGCACATCTTAGTTGGTGCTTTTTTCCTATGAACTGCCTAATAGTCCTATGGATAGGTGTATGTAATTACTATAATTAATATGAGATAACTAATTAGCACTGCTGTAGGAAGTACACAATCAAATTCATGTTCCTATGGTAATTTGGAAGAGAATGAAGATGTTCAGAGCAGGAAGATCATCATATTTTTCACACCCCCCCCCCCCCCCCCCCAGTGTTCTCCCATCACTTGGGCAGCTTGCATGATGCTTTTCCCTGCAGACCCCTAAGGTCTGCTTTTCCAGACCTGGAATTTGAGCTGGGTTTTTTTCAGAACAAATATGAAGTGACTAATTCAGGGTGGAAATCTGCTCAGGTGTGCAAAATAGTTTTTTTTTTTTTTTTTTTTTTTATGTGCAGGTTTTGCTTATGAAAGCTTTTTAACTGGTTTAGCCTGGCTTTAAGTGCTCACTTCCAAACGATGCTGAAGCATCTCCTGGCACCTCTCTTGCCTTCTTTGGAGTCATGGTAGGTGTATTTTCTCACTCTAATACAATCCCTGTATTAGAACATTGTGTCCAAACTACAGGATGTAAATAAGATTAAAAAGCCTTAAAAAAAACACTTAAAAAAAAAAAAAAAGATAAGAAAGGAAAAATATATATAGCAGGGGAATGAGTGGCCAATATTTCCCCATTAAAGATTTTTTTCTTCCATCATGCTCTGCTGTTGTTCACAGAAACAGAAGTAAAGCAGCAAATAGGAGATATAATTTTGTAAGTCTACCCAATAATACAGAAGTGAAGGCCAGGGCAATGAAAAATAGTTCCCATAATCCTAAAAGGTTAGCTCAGACACAGTGAGATTAGTGTTAGATTGACCTAAAGTAAAACATTTCTGCCTGGCTGGCAAAATAAGACATTTTATTTTGATCTTATTTTGATCTTATCATTGTTTTGAAACATTCCCATAATCTTTTCCAAATCACAGTGAATTGGGGTAAGATTACTGAAGTTCCTTCAGGGGAAGTAAAACAATCTAGGTTTCCAAGGGAAACCTTCATGAACATGAAATAACTTTCACTTGGGTTTTTGGGTTTTTTTGGTGTTTGTTTGTTTGTTTGTTTTGTTTGGGGTTTTTGTGGTTTTTTGGTGGGTTTTTTTTGGTGGTTTTTTTTTTGTTTGTTGGTTTGTTTTGGTTTTTTGTGGGTTTTTTTGTGGTTTGTTGTGTTTTGTTTTTTTTTTCCTTCAAAAAGGCAAGCTAATAAACATCGGATTCCTCAGTTCATTCCATTACATTGAATAACAATAATTTACATTCTTTTACAACATTGATTTTATACAAGTTCAGGAACAGACTTTGGAAAGTTTGTGAGAACTTTACAACTTCCCATTTGTTCAATAACAAGCAGAAGACAGATATAATAATTTCCAAGTAGGAACAACACCAGATACAACACTGATGGTTTGGTATCAGTTTTTGGTACAACTTTAATGGTTTGTATTGATGCCCCCTCAGTGCAATCAACTCTGTCTTCCTCTGGTTTGGCTTTAAAACATGAGTGACACCAAATATTTCGGGTTCAATCTCTGTTTTCCACCATCCTCATCAGTGCTGTGTACATCAGAGAATGTCACTGGGACTTGGATGTCACCTACCACCTCATCATATCTGGCAGACAGGGTCCAAGATATCCAATCAAGAATCTAAAAGATGATCTTGGATGAATTTATCAAAATTTAAAGAAAACTTTAATAGTTCCTCTGAAGCTTATAAAATTATCTTGATTTTTTCTTCCCTGTAAATCCTAAGGACATGAATGGAATATCAAAACTTAGTTCCATCCTATGTGTAAACATAGTTTCATAATTGACATTTTTCCCTACAGATCATTACTGGTTTATTTGACGATGGAATTTTGCATAACAAAATCTATTTCCCTCATTCTCACATATTTAAAACTTCCAAGAGTTTATTTCTCTTGATAAAATATGCTACATGAAGACTGGGATTAAAAGCAAAAACTAAAATTGCTGTAGAACAGTATTCAAACTGAAACGAGATGGAGAAATTGCTGGCCTTTAGCATCAAGCCAGCTCAGAGGAGAAATGGGAGAGGGGGGGTGAAATGTTTCCCAAAACAAACGCTGAGGTTGTAGGACAAAAATTGTTAAAAAAAAAAAAAAATCTTCATATTTCCTTCCAGATCATGTAGCAAAAAAATGTATTTCAAGGGAACAAAACCAGAAAAAAAGGTGGAAATAGAAAAAAGATAAAATAGTTCACTAATGACCAACTGTCCCATCATAAGAACATGAAAAAATATTCTGTTACTTTCAATGATGATTTGGGGTCAAATTTCATTAAAACAAGAGTAGGTAAGCCCACAGCAATCAATTGCCTTTTTTTTTAAAGTTCTCTATCACCATCTACTGGAAGGAAAGTCTTATTGCCCAGGAAAGATGCAAGCAAAATAAATATATTGGCTATTTTGAAGACATAGTGAGTTTTTGAACACTCTGCTCCTGGAACTGAAGTAGATCTCATAATAAATTTCTTTAAAATAGTGCTACTATTTTGTTACCATCAGAAAGGTTAAAATATTCAAAATTTTTCATTAATTTTTATTCACATATGTATATTATGATAGATAATATTGTATACACAGTATGTGAAAAATAATATAAAATGTATGACATTTTTAATATCAAACTATAAAATAATAATCATTAAATTATTAATACTACTTTTTAAATGCAACCAAAATTAATTTTATACTCCAGTATACAGAACTTTACTTAATTATCAGAAAAAAAATTGTCTGCTCTCATTCACACTTGGTTAATTATTCATTTTCCTGAACAAATGATGCTCCCAGAGTGAATGAGCATTTGGAAAACCGAAGCCAAGAGAAAACTCTACAAACTTTTCCCTAACTGTTGAGAAAGGCAAGATAACATTATTTTCCTGAAATAAGTGTTGCTTCAAAATATGACTAAAAATGTTTCAAAGGCATAGAAAGTAATTTGTGCTCTGTGACCCCGAGGAATGGAAGAAGAAACAAGGAAGGTCTGACTGACATAGCAGGATAAAGTTTCTGATGAGAAGTTAACCACAACAGGTTATTGACAACTGCTATGAAATCTCCCTCACAGGGGGCTTTTAGATCATGTCAAACAATTCTCTGTAAAGAATTAGAGTGCTGCTGTTGATGCTGGCAATATCTCAGATTATTTCCAGTCCTTCTGGGATATTACCCATATTGAAATCTGTCATGTCTAAAGGAATTGGTCATATCAAAATCTCAAGGCAGCACTCATCTCATAAACTGACTTCCTAAATTAAAATACAACCATAAAATTCAATATTTATGTCTGTCAAAGTCAGCATTATCGTGGGAATACTGCAGCCACCTGCACCCCAGGAATAGATGGAAATCACAGCTGTTAGTTAGAGATGGGAAGATTACTCTGTGTAAGACAAGGAATGAAAACTAAAGTTTAAGTTACTCCAGCTCTAGAAGACACAAAGTCAACTGCATCTATCCTGAGAGAAGAAGAGCCTCCCTAATTCAAGAGAAAAATCTAGAATCCTGTGTTTCTTAATTCCAGAATACCATAAACTTTTGAATAGGGTATATAAGGGATAGGATATTTGCAACTGCAGGATGACAGTAGAAAGGTCTGGATGCTTTTTTTTTCTAGAAAAATTAAATCTTTACATTAAAAGTTGTTTCAACGTCACAACAGATCTTTGCCACATAGTCAACCATTTTTTGTGGCTAAACTTATGTTAAAAATCTGATACAAAGTGATAGAGTTTCAAAGGTCTCAAAAGTTATTTTTCAATAAGAAGTAGAAATAGTAGTATCAAACAAACAAACAAACCCTACCAAAGCCAAAACCCAAACCACTCACAGAGACACAACTCCTCCTGCATTTAGGGACTCTTCCATGTTTACAAGTTTATTTTTAATTCATTGCCTAAAGAGCACTTCAGTATGAAAGTATTTTAGTTATTGACTGAAGTTTATTGCACTGAAAACATTCAGCTATGCCAAAAGCATTTCTGGAGGAGTTTAAAACTCTGCATAATCAACTGACAGAGAAAAGGTCAAGTAAAGAGTAACATAACAGTAGTACATCAACATCTTGTATTCAACATCAAAACAAACTGCTGTCTTCTTTATATGGAATACATTTCTTTTAGAGATGAGGTCACCAATACATTTAAGGAAGGGCTATTTCAAAAAAAAAAAATCCTTCTTTACATTTTTCAGAGGCAGAGATGCTAACTGATATGTGACTTCTCCAAAGTTGTCTCCCTCAAGTTCACATAAAAATCTCTACAGATGGTAATCAAAGAACTCTGTTCCTCACAGTGATTTTTGTTGTGTCTTTTAGGAACATTATCACTGTCTAAATTTAAGCACCTAATTGAAATGCTGCCCTGGTTTTGGTTGGGATAGAGTTAATTTTGTTCTTAGTAGCTGTTTTTGGATTTAGTATGAGAATAATATTAGTAACAGACTGATGTTTTCGTTGTTGCTAAGTAGTGCTTACCTTGAATCAAGGATTTTGCCTGAATACAGCTGCTCACATGTGGAGGGAGCCTCCAGCTCCTGCTCCAGGAGGGTTCCTGAATGCAAAGAGCCTCTGTCATCTGCCAAATTGCAGTTCTGAATCCCAAAGGTTGTCTGATACGTTTACATTTCAACAGCTCAGGGTTTTGGTCTCTACACACAGGAGTTTCTACAGACAATACCCACAGTGGGGTAAACGGAGTCAATCCCTAGGCTGCTCTGATGGTATTGATCAAATCTCCGTCACCTAGAGTGGACACTGGACCCCCAGTGAACATCCACACACAGACTCTAAAAGCAGCTGTCTAAAGAACAGCTTGATTTTCTTAAAGAGCATCACTTGATCCAGTTGCCTACACAACAGCCAGGTGAAATATTCCAGGATGTTTTGCCTTGTGCTGGTGAATTGGTGAGCACTGGTGCCTCAAAGGTCACTTATCACTTTGGTCACATTCCTGTGGATGCTCTCACTGACTATGGCTTCTCAGGTGGTACTTGGGCACAGGTCTGCAATTTTGACTCAAATTCCACTGTAGGTGACTCCAAAGTTAATTCACGTGTGTTGACAGCTTATTTTCTTCTTGGACTCTACTCTAAAGGTCAAATCTGAACAGTTCCAATGGGAAATACCTCCTAAAAATCCTGAACACATTAAATAATCTCCTAAAACTGATTATACTGTTGGGATATTTATTCCCCTCCTTGGAGCAGAGTGGAAGGATCCCAGGAACATATTTCTTTACTGGCTCAGACAATACGTATTTCTCCAGTATCTCATGGGCTACCCTGAATTCTACAGAAAAGCTCAATTTGCCTCTTGTGAAGGATGCATTTAACTTTTTCCTGGTAATTTAATGGGAATTAAACCATCTCCAACCCTCTTCTTATTTTCTTCCACACGAATACACACATTTGTTTGGATCCCACTCCAAAAATGTGGTATTTATCAGGTACTTGAGTGTCCTGGGATTTTCTAGTGGGCATCTACATGAAAACTGATCTCTCACAGGTTTGTATCCTGCCTGCAAACCCAAGCTAGCACCCCTAGATTACATCAAATGATGGTAGAACTTGTGCTCAAGCAACTGGGTCAAACTCACACCTTTATGTCGTGGTTGTACCTACCAACACATTTAAGAGTCAGTATTTAAATGCTACAGAACCTTTCTGAATTCCTTATGTGCAGACAGAAAGATGAAAATAAGGTAAAGACCCTGGAGACAAAATGTGCACTGTGATTATGGGAAGAGGTGAGGTGAAGAAAAAAATTACAATTTAATTTTTTTTCCCCAAATTTCATGCACAAAAGTATATGGATCTCATATGGGAAAAAACATGTTGATTCAATGGCTTGCAAAAGGGAATAATAACAGCACCTTTCTTTACCTGTAAATTTGTTCACAAGGGGAAAAACTAAATAATGTGCAGTTAGATTAAAGCAGAAAAGAAGTTGAGCATGTGATAATATGTTCTTCTTGAGTGTCCTAAATAGGCAGTGAAGATTGTGTATTTTATGCAAGGCATTTTTTCTGGTGACTGATACATATTATCATATTAAAAATTCCTGTTTTATTTATTGTTCTAAACAACCCATACTCTTCCTGCTGTGGAAGGTGCTGATACACAACAGTACAAACCACCTTGGTAATAACAAAGATTTATACAACCAAGTTTTGGGCATCTAATATCTATAAACACACGGAGGATCGTTGTGTTGTCTGTGCAGGAAAGCAGCAGGGGATTTTTTGATTTCAGGGGATTTCTGCTTTATGATGTCACTTTTCCCATTTTCTTTGAATTAGCAAAGGCCATATAACACTTTGGTTGACTCACAAGCTCTTCCCTGTAATGGATCACTATCTGTTTCTCATCTGTCTTCTGCTTTTGCTTGCCTGGCTTGCCCAACAAGGTGAGTGGAATAGTTGAAAAATATTCCTAGTACAAAGCCTTGCTTTAAATCTAAAATACTCCCTTTGAGGTGAACTAAACCTATGCAGAAACACTTTGGTGAGCTGGGGAGATGGATGATGGATACCTGGGTTCATCAGCAAATACCCTTGTTTGCATGTGAATGCAGCTGTTTCCCATAATATTCTCCAATTATTTCTTTGCATGAGCAACAGTGCACAGAGGAATGAAAACCACAAAGCACCTGTGTGAAATCTGAATGCAAGTTTGCCAGAAATGTTTTTTTTTAGTATTTACCCAAATCTACCATGACTGAAAAAATGCCAATGAAATCATGTCGAGGGGTTATTGGTTAAGAAGGTTTTATTTTTTCCATGAGTTTAAATAACAATTTAAAGGATGAAGAGATCGCATTTTTTTATATTTTTTGGTGTTGCTTCTGGTTTTCATTTGTTTGTTTATGTTCATGCAAAGAAGTCATGTCTTATGGCTCAGAGTACTGGAGCCTGGGAGAATTTTCTGGGGAAATATCACTTTATGATGCACTATCCTGGCCACACACATGACACAAGGTGTGGTGCTGTGTGGGTGTTATAAACAACCCAGTCAACCCCCCCTGTGTAAGGAGTGGCTTCTCTCTACCTTTGGCCACTGCTGGAGACAGGATGGTTGCCTGGCAGGATCTCTGCTCTGACACATTCTTACTGTCAGTATGCCCAGGCATTTATTTTTCTTCAACAGTTAGCAAACAAAAAAACCCAAAAACCTGCCTTCCATGCAAGCTCTTTTTTTTATTATTTCAATTTGAAGTGTTTCACCATTAAACACCGAGAAACATTTTCAAATTTTCACACTTTCTTACCTAACATTGGGAAATCAAATTTTTATTAATTCCAGGTTCCATGTCAAGGGTTTGCAGACTAGGACACGCAAAACAAACCTTCCCAAGCTGCTGGTTTAAATATCCCTTGCTTTTCCAACAATTGCTAAATATTCTGGGGACCTGGTTCATTGTATTTCTGTTGGGTTTTGCTGGTATTTTCATCCTCAAGAAAATAAAAATTCCCATAATAGGAGTTTATTTCTTAGGAATTATGTGAAATTCACTGAGTTATGAATAACTGCCATTATCTGGAGAGCAGATACTGATGGACGTGGTCAATACAAAAATTAAATCTATTTTGCCACCATTTTTTTATCCTTTGGTGAAACTCTACTTGGAAGTTGCAAAAAAATTAAATTTTGAGCATCAACCATAGAGCAAAGAAGTAAAAAGGGATAAATCTCAGGCCTATAGCTTCAAATACTTTGTATTTTTGCCACTACATTTGACAGCACGTGGTTACCTCAGATGGATCAGCACAACATGCCTTATAAAGGTTTCTCCAGGCACCATCCTTTTTCATCATTGTACATTTACAAGGAGGTGGTGATGCCTTGTGAAGGCTGACCTAGGACTGAGACTAGATGGAGTTAAAGAATAAAGTAGGGATTTATTAATGGGCACACCCTGGGCAGCACCAGAGCCCAGCCAGGGCTGCACCCAAATGACCCAAAATGGTCCCAAAATGCACGAGCGCTCCCGGGAGCTCTCCCTGGGATCAGTTCTGCTCCATTGGCACCTTGGAGTTCATTCCCAATTCCAGCTTCAGCCCATCAGTCCCACCCTGCTTGTTTTTCTCTCTCCAGCCCACGGTGTTTGTGCTCCTGGGCTGAGGTTTGGATCATTTGTCCTTGGTGCCCAGCTGGAGCAGGAATTGTTTTGTCTCCCTCCTCCGTGCAGAGAGCTCACCATCCCATAATGTGAAGCTCATAACTGCACACTAAAGAAGCACAGAATGTGAAAAATATAAAAGCTAAAACCTGTAGCATCAGTAGGAGGTATTAAATCTGGAAGAAATATAACAATTGAGAAAATTCAGCAGTCAGCAGATGATTATGG
Organism: Lonchura striata; assembly: GCF_050655825.1. NCBI lineage: Eukaryota > Metazoa > Chordata > Aves > Passeriformes > Estrildidae > Lonchura > Lonchura striata. The sequence goes on from NC_140741.1 coordinate 71,596,983, forward strand.
CCAGCAGATGCCACTGCTGCTCCACACCATCAGTGAATTGCTGCATGTACTAGGCTACATAATTTATGATTGAAATACAAGGTGTAGAGATAGGTATTGAATAGGCTAAGAACTACATTTTTAGTGATGTTTTTAAATAAGTATTGCATTTTCATAGCCTATGTACTCAATACAGTGGCTCCTTCAGTTGCATAGTTCTGCTCTTTTTGCTTAATGATGTGCTTTTTCAACTTACTTTCAGGGGGAAAGTGTATGTTAGATCTTCTTGTTAGGCGGAAAAATAAAGAAAAGAGAATAAAAAAGCAGAAGTTTTAGAATCAGTCTTGTTGAGACTCACAGACACTGGCTATATGTTTCATAAAGTTAGCAGAAATGCAGTCACAAGTTGCAGTAAAAGCTGTTAAAAGCAATTACAGAGAGAGAAATATTAGAAGCACTGGATTTCAGCTGTGGGTGCATGTATATATATACATGTGTATGTGTACAGTTTTATAGGTAAATTTTTATTTGTATATTCATACTCCACCTTTAGCCTGTGGTGCTCCTGGCACGGGGTCGGAACAGGATGATGTTTAAGGTTTCTTCCAACCCAAAACATTCTGTGATCCTATGATTCCATGATTCCATGAGATGAGGTACTTATTATAATTTAATATATGTATGGAATGATCTGCTTTCTGAATTTTGTAGATCTACTGAATTCCTCACTAAAGCAGTCCCTCTTATTTTTTTTTTCCCACAAGATGTCAGTGTTTCATATTGTTTGTGACATGGTAAGTTTGCTGGCAATGATTATCCATGGTATCTTAAAAGGAATCCAGTTAATTAAAAATGAGATGTTGTCAAACATGCAACTCAAAGCATTCCATAATTAAAGAGTTTGCTTTAATTGGGGGAAATGGAGCCATTGACTCTGCTTTTATAGAGAAAACTTGAAAGATTAACACATTAAACCCCAAATTTTATCCTCTTACTTTCTCTGATTGGATAAAAGATACAAGAGAAAAAAGATACTACAAACTGTGAATAATGAGAGTGCTGCATGGAATGTTTTTGGATTCTTACACAAGAGCAAACATTAAGACACCTGATATTTCAGAATATTATGTGTATATGTATATATGTTTGTTTAAACACTACTATGACAGCAAGCACTTCTTTAAATGCAGTAGATATATAATGGTAATTTTCCATGTGCCCACAGGATGTCAGAGTTCACTTTAAAATACAGCTATGCAAAATTCAAATGACAAATTCAATTTTTGTCATCAGGTTTGAAATATATATAAATGCACGTTTTGACCAAAACCAGTGAAAACAAGCATGGTGTCTGGTTCTCAATGTAACAAACGCATCAATATCCAGATTTGCAATCCAAGCAAGCATATTGACTTCATTTTTCTACATGGAAGAACAGATTTTACCTTAATTCAGTTTCCCATTCCTTCAGTGAGTTTTCATCCCTGGAAACACCGACTTCAGTAGAGTTCATGGCTCTCTCAGGTATCCAAGGGACAGCACTGTGTTACTTTCATTATCTGGATAGTTGCAGTGAGATTTTTAACACCAAAATATTGCAGATCAAACAACACTGTAACCATCTGCTTTTTAGCCTGGAGTGACTGCACAATCAATAGTCCTGCCTTTCTGTGTCTAATCACAGACATTCTTTTGTAATGATAAAATCGAAAATGCAATTTTTGAAGACAAAGGTTCATTGATTTCTTATTGGACTTCATTATTTAATATCATATCTGGATTTGTCAGACTGAGAAGCACATTGTACATTCACCTAACTTTAAGAGGTATCTGTGATCCATCACACGTGTGCAAGCCAATATCTCTTGGAATAATCCTTCCCTCCTTACACCAGCAGGCACGACCTCAGACATCGCTGCAGGCAGTGAAAGCTTTGTTTTCCTTGAGGCTACAGAATCCAAATTGTGATGGGAACATGGCAGGTACTTGTAGCAATTAATCCACTGGAGGACACGAGCTCTGTTTTGTTTGCAAGTTATCTGTGCTCAAGGCTTGTTTGGAGGGTCTGTTTGCTCTTTCAGATGGTTTGAACCTTTCATTTCAATCCAGGGATTATTCGGCAGCCTTTGACTATCATTGAACAGCTGGCAATTGGTAATTTGCTATGCAGGTAGCAGGTTCACCAGCTTGAGATTTTATAATTTATTTGATGGTATTTAGTGCATTTCTTCAAGGCTCTGCTTCTGGTGAGGGTCCCAGACTCAGGTGAAAACTCTGAATGTCAGCTGAAAATAAAAATAAAAACACTCTTTTGTTTTGAGGAAATACAGGGCTTTACCAATCTTTTTTCTGAAACTAACTCCTCGAAATGTCAAAAGGGATGGTACCTCAGGGAGGTAACTCAGGCCATTTTACTGTGTTACATATCTACAGTGCTGTGTGTTAGTGCAATCATTTTCCCTAGTAAACCTCAAGGAATTTCTATTTACCTCATTTCCTACTGCTAACTGCAGGTGAAATAATTCCCAAAATAAATACAAATGTGGATTTTCTAATTCTAATTATTAAAAAAAAAAAAAAGAGAGAAGGCATGATGCATTTTTACAATGTTGTGCTGAAGGATCAAGTCTGGAATTAAGAATCTCATTTTTTTGTTATTTTCTCATTTTATTCAGTGAGCCAAGAGCCCTAACTTTCCTCTAAGCAATTCTATGGAATGAATAACAGCCTGGAGAAGCACCTAGATAAACACTGATGAGCTACATATAAACATGGGACTCAGTCTCTCCTTTAAAATGCCTTTCAGTGCATTGTTTACCAGTGTGCTTATAGTCCACACCACCCTCTGATTTACAGTCTGCAGTGTTTGCTTCCTTACAGCAGCTTCTCTGGAAGGTTCATCAAAGCTGAGAGATGAAGAAAGGAGCTTTGAAATATAGTTGTAAATACAAGAGACCCAAAACCTGTAAGTGCAGTGCAGAATTTCACTATCCACCATAGACTTAGTTTGCAAGAGGGTGCTCAGATATCCTGGCACTCCACAGAAGAGACTGAAGATGACTTTGATTTAAAAGACTGCTGTCAAATTCAATAACCTTTTCTTGAACAAAACGACAGCTGATTTTACCTGCGTTACACTTAGGAAAAAAAATCAGAACATGGTTCATAATTCTTTGCCTTACATTTCTCATTCACCTGCTAGTTCCTTTTAGGAATCTATTTTATATCTGACTTATGGGGGACCTGAAAAATGAATGATATCTCCTGTCTCAAAAGTCCTAATATCAGTGGAACTATAGCTGTTTTCTCTACCTGGATATGTGGTATGTAGTACTTAAGGAAATAAAAAAGATGATCCAGCCATTCATTTAGGGAAGCTATCCATCCCAAAGCTGTAACTTCTGTCCCTGTTTCCATTGTGACTCTTTGGGACTCAGCTCTCTGTAAGTAAAATGCAATTTTGAGAAGAAAAAGAAAAATAAAAAGTAGGAATAAATACTCCAAAATTTCTGATATCAGATACAATAATAATTTATATAATTGCTCCCTCCATTACCATTGACAGCAAAGCCCAGAGCTGTGATCTTCTAGTTCTCATCTGACACATCTCTCACACTTCTGTTTTATAATTCAAAACAGACCTTTATGTTTACAATTACTTTAGCTAGGCATCGGGCAAGGCATCATTAAATTCAAGGAATAGAATCTGCAAAGTTGAGCTTATTCTTGTTGAGGCCAGGGACTTCTTGTTATTAATGAAACAGGGACCAGCATCAAGTCCCCCCCCACCCCTTCCATTTTGGCCCTTCAAAGCTGGAGATAAAATGGAAGCAAATTCCCTTCACACACTCCTTTGCTCACCTCCCAGTGATATCGAGCATTCCCTAAAAATGAGTAAACAACTAATTTGGGTTGAGCAAAGTAGGAGCTTTAGAGGTGATCAAAGTCACGGTTTGGGTTTTTTTTAATTCACCATTTCTTTGTGACAACACATTATGTCAGCCCTGCTAGCTCATTTGTCTGCTGCAGTTCTACTTTATCAGCCTGGAGTAAAAAGAATTGATAAGTCTGGTTAGATAAAGTAAATGGAAACTCAGGACTCATTCCAATTTGCTGTACTTCGATATATTTCACAAACCTGAGAGTGCTGTGTGTAACACTAGGTGGTATTTGTATATAAATATTGCACATTAGAAGATCTCTTAAAATAATATTTATGTTTGTTTCTCCCCTTCCTGCCTCCCCTGGCTGTGTGCTTATTGGGATTCTGATTGGAAGACAAATGTCAGACTTTCTCCCTACATTCTTTTTCAGTCCAGGATGCTGTTCCCAACAAGAATCCATCTTCATTGGGAGCTTGCTAAGCTGATAAAGCAGAAGGAGATATTTTTCCAGGAGCACTGGATACTAATGCAGCTGAAGCTTAGAACTGCAATAAGTTATTCTATGCTGTGCAAGATGAGTTCCTAAAGATATTTGATCATTGCCACCAGGCAAATCTGTCTTTGTTAAAATTTTGTTGGCTAGAAATGCATCGTGGATGCCTTCTAAATCAGGTCTTATTTATTAAAGTGTTTGCAGAATGGTCTAGTGTGAGGCTCCAGAATCAACAACAAAGTTAATTAAGTCTACTTTGCTTCTAGGTGATTAAAATCCATATTTTCCCACTTTCTGTATATGTCATTTTTTCAGCAAATAAGTGCTTTGAAATGAAATGTCAGGAAATTTAGTTTTTAATATTGATGTCAGAGAAGTTAGATTTTTTTTGAAGGAAAGAATTAATTTAGAAAATATGACAGCATATACTGTGCAAATTTACTGGAGTTTTTATTTGCTTGCTTGTTTTGTTTTGTTTTGTTTGTTTGGTTTTTTTTTTAGCCGATCTGGGTTTGCAAATATTTTTTGTACTCCAGACATAAAGTTTGATCTCTCACCAGTTTACCTTTTGTTGAGGAAGAACTTGAATTCAGAAACTCTTATCCACTGGGCAAGTTAAAGATCCTTTGGCAAGAAAGAAACCCTATTTTGGCACCTAATAATGCATCAGTAGCTCTTTCTTCAATTGACATCTTGCCTAAATAAGAGCATTTACAGGAAAGTCTGAAATTGTAACCATGTATTTTACTGTGTTGGAGGCAGCATGGAGGAACATGAATATTGGCCATTAATATAAAGTAGCTCAGATACCAGGAAAAAGTGTGAAGGTGTTGAGGCACTGGAATAATTTGCCCAGGGAAATTGTGGATGCCCCAACCCTGGAAATGTTTGAGATCAGGCTGGATTGGTGCAACCTGGGATAGTGGAAGGTGTCCTTGCCTGTCTGGGGTTGGAAAGAGGTGATCTTTAAGGTCCCTTCCATCCCAAACCCCTCTGTGATTCTGTGAAATAGCTTTGGGAGGGACTCTGCTACAGCACACAAACGTGCCCCAAGGCAAACTGGAAGAATTATTTGTGTTTGTAGTATACCCACTCTGAGACAAATTCTACTTTCCAATTACACCTGAGGAACCTTTTTGCACTCACTGGAATTGTAAACACAGAGCCAAGGAGATGCCTGGAAAGAAGAATATTTTCAAACACAAACTGCCAGGTTGTTGTTTGATGCCAGAGCCTTGAGTTAAAACCAGAACCGTGGCTGCCTGGTTCTAAGGAGCCTGACCTGAGTCAGGGTCTGAGAATGCATCCTGGGGTGTGCTCTGAAAAGCAGAGGCAGAGAACATGTCTATGATTCCTCCATAAATGCAGGGGTTGGGGTTTCAGGTGAAATCTTAGAAGCTTTGCAAAAATACCATAACCATCAGAACAGGGACAGGTTGACATTTTTGATGCCTTTGGATCTGTGAGAGGCTTTTTTTAATCTCTGACTTTTTGAAGTCATGAAAATAACTAATATTTTATCAAAAAGCTAAACATAAAAAAAAATTAAAATCATTACATTGGATGAAATTCTAGTAAATTTCAGAACAAAAGCATTGCAAGTTCTGAGATGCACTTTTGGGGCTTTTAAGGGCATTTTTGGTGGCGGGAGTTTGGACAAAACAAATCAATACAAATTTAAGAAAGAATTAATGTAAAAGATACAGTGGTGTGAAATTAATTTTGTTATATATATTTTTAAAAAATAGACAGTCCTGCAAGCATCCCTCTTTAACAGACAGGAAAGCTGAAGTATATAAGCTGCCCAAAGTACCCTATCAGAGTAATTTTTCAACTCCACTAGAGAGCCCACATAACAGGACTTTGATTAAAATATTAATCCTCCTATAAAGCCTAAATTGTCTACTAAAAAGACATCAGATATCTTCTATTTGTTTAATATTGACTGATTTTACAGAGCCACAGGAAAATATTATGTGCCATACTTTTCAGTTTTATTTTCTTTTATAGAAAAAGCTAGAAATTTATTTTAATACCTTGGGGACACATACCAAAAAATCGTCAGTCTTCTAAAGAGAGACAAAGGGAAAAAAAAAACTTTAAAACAAGTTACAGAATTCTAAATTGATGGGAGAGGAGTCAGTGGGCAACTGGGCAAGACAGACTTCCACAGGAGTCAGTTGAGCACCTTTCTGTAATATTTTGATCTCTTTCTCATTGATTGTCCTGGTTTTATCCTAGACCTTACATTTGTACAAAAAGAACACCCAAGAGAAGATAGTCCAGCTCTCCCTCTGCATACTGGTTTCACAAGAGGGGAATCTTCAAACATATTCAGCCATTCCACTAATTATCTGAGTTGATCATCTGCTCAGTCTGATTCAGTCTCCACAGTAGTGAGTGATGAAAGCACAATAAAAGCTTGCTAATAATTATACTTTTCTTTTTCTCATGGTCAGTGTGAGTTAACCTTACTTAACTCAGTTTCCACAGTCTTGGAAAATACATATCAAAATTTCTCTATGTAATAGATGGGAAAATTTTACCAGAAAACTGTTTTTACTTGAGAGGATCCATGGAGAAATTAAAAACTTAGGAGTACTTCCAGTATTGATACAGGAACTTGTGACAAAATTATTGCATACTCGTTGAAATTCCCATTGGAATTTTCCAACAAGTGAAATTCTGCAAGAATTTTGCAGTTTCCTCATATTTTGCTAAGAGCCTTTAAGAACACTCTTAATTTTTTTTTAAGACTTTTTAACATGAGATGAAAGGTAGAACAAGCAATTTGATACTTCATTTATTCAGCCATTTATCTCCAGCTGAAAAAATCCCTGGCACTCCTTCTCAAGGTGGGAGCAGCTGTGCTGTGAGCACATGCTCATGAGGGTCTGGTGGCATGTCAAAAGCAGAAGTGGGCAGGTACTGCAAAATCAAGTGTTTTCATCTCTATCTGAGATTTAATATAACAATAATGGATGATAAAAATAGAATAGAGATGAAATTACCTCATCTTACCTAAGCTTTTATTTTTATATAAAGAGAGCCAGGCTTAGAAAACAAAATAGAAAACTCACTCAGATGAGGCAGGTTATTGCTCTGTTTTTAAGGGTTTTTTTTCTGGTTTTTAGGTGGTTGGAATGGATGAGGTGGATAATGGAAGTTACTAGCAACATTCCCAGTTTCAGCAATCAGTCTCTCCAAGAGATAAATGGTTTGAGGAACATTATGGATTTCAAGAGTTTTGCACACTGCAGCTGTTCAATTTGCCATCTTTTTTTTTTTTTTTCTCTAATTAAGTCTCCTTATGTGAAATCTCATATGGAGCCTCTCTTACACTCTGCCAGCTTCTATAAAACCTTCAGCCTCTCAACACACTTGAAATTTTTACCTATTGAATTTGGCTGACTCTTTTAAGGCTAGAGGTTTTTTGAAGAAAAACAGTGAGGATGAATGGAGAGAGAGACAGGTGATCAAATATCTCACTTCTTTAGGAACACAAGAAAAATAACCAAGGATTTAATTTTTTTATCTGCATGTCTCTACACAAAGGTTATTCCTTCAGTGTGAAGAAGACTTTGCTACATGAGAAGCTCCTCAGGTTCTCCTGATGCCAACAAAGCTGGTGCTGCACCATTTCACAGGCACTGGGAGAGCAATTCTACATGTCCTTGGAGATGCCTCCTCACTCCTTCCTGCACAGGAAGAGAATTTCCTCTCTCTCACTGATGAGCTGAAGGAGCTGTGATTTACTGTGGCTACTCTATCATGGAGCCAACCCTTCCTGTCCCTGACCCAGCACCTTCTGTGAATTTTCCTTCACTGCTTTTTGCCAGTGCATTGCCTTAGCAACAGGTTAATCACAGAATCACAAAATTAACTAGGCTGGAAAAGACCTTTGAGATCATCAAGTCCAACCTATGACCTAACAGCACCTCATCAACTAAACCATGCACTGAGTACCTCATCCAGTCGTTTTTTAAACATGTCCAGGGACAGTGACTCCACCACCTCCCTGGGCAGATGATTCCAGTAGTCAATCACTCTTTCAGTGGAGAATTTTTAATGTCGCTGCTTAAGGAAAACAAATTTTCCCACTGCCTAGGAAGCACTTAGTTTGAAATTCAGTCAGGTATGCTAAAATAATTTGAGGTATATCTGCTATCAGACCTGAATATTGTCCTTGACATTTTGTTTTGTATGGTCCATGCCAGTCTCACTGACAGAACTGAGTGTTCTGGCTCCTGACAGATGACCAGCAATTCTGGGGCCACCCAGCCTGACTCCTGTCTAGCCCTCTGATGAATTTTCCTGATAACCACCACACTATGTGGATGTGTAATCCTTGGTGTTCCAGGAGCAGCTTAAGGTTTGTTGAAAGGTCTTATGTTGGAAAATTGCCCTCTCCACTCAGTACTTCGAAAAGCAAAATCAGATGAGAAGATCTAACAGAATCAGATCACACCAAATTAAACTGGCACAATCTGTTAATCTTCCTTTGGGTTCTTCCAGCTTCATGGTAAACAATAGCCAACACTACACTTCTAGGCAAATAAGGTACCTTTATTAAGTCAGGAATGCATGAGAACATAAAATTGGCATTTTGGTAATTTATTATCATCTTGGGAAACAGGAGGGAAAATCTTCAGCCTCAAAACTATTCACCAGCTTCAGCTAACAGGAAAAAAAACCCAACCCCCTGTGTTAGAACATAAATGTTTTTGAGATGCCTGCAGATACGAGAGGGGACTCAGCCAGAAAAGGCTGTGTGGGTCTGATCCAGAGCAAGAGCAAGGCAGTGGAAAATGTATCAGGCAGAGCATCCAGGCAAGCACACTGTTCCCATCCCTCTCAGCCCTTGGTGTTGCAACTTCCATTCTGCACCACAAACTCATCACCAGCAGTGAGATTGGAACCAGTTCCACAGGTCTGTGTGCCCTCTCTCCCACGTGTACAAAGCAGAGTTCAATGCCATGACCACTGTGGTCACTTGTGCTGGATTTGTTGTTTTTTTTCTGAGAAAGAAGGAAGAAAAGTAGATTAAGTTTGGTCTGAAAACCTAAAATTTTGTTCTTTCCCTGTTACTTGGTACTCAGAAAATATCTGCTTTATTTCTTTAAAAAATATAATTATTTGATATACCAGAGCTAAAATAAGGAAAACTTGTCATATTTCAGTCTAAGAATAACATATATATATATAATTATAAATATATTATATTATATTATATTTATAATGTTATATTTATTATATTATGTTTATTATATTTATTATCAAATTATATCATATCATATCATATCTTATATATGTATTTTAAATTATACATGGGATGTATTATTCATATAACATGCATATTATATACATATTCAATTTATTATATTTAGGTTGATAATATTATTAAATGAAAATAAAATATAGAATAAAAATAAAATAATATCAATTAAATTATTAAGTGCTTTTCATCTCTGTTCTTTAAAATATCACAAATTGAGTTTAATTTCCAAAAGGAAGTGTTGATTTTATTCCCTTGAAGGTTGAAAAGTTGCATTTTGGAAAAAAATAAAAAAAGTTTTTATGAATTTCTTTCACACATTTCTTAGTTTTGCAGAATGAAAGTGACTATTTGATTATATTCTGCTCTTAAATGATGCAATTCATGTAGAAATTATAATTTTCAGATTTTCATGAAAACTAGTTACTAACTTTTACTAGTTCATACCAACTGTCTCTTGAAGTTTTATGCATTTTTGTACATATATATATTCTGTGAGCAGAAAATGCTTTACTGACTTAAGATAATTATTATTTATATTAGAATCTTGAATCTAAATTCATTATCTCTTCTTATATTTGCAGCATTTGAATATTGGCCTTACACTGAAATCCCCTGAGTGATCTGAGTAACGATCCTGCAATGGCAAAGGTATGTTTGAAGTGATCCAAAATTATTTGGGTTTGGTTTTTTTTAACTCTTGGTCTTTTGCTTCTCTGAACAATGTCCTGGATTTCCCAGGAACTGGGAGGCACTCCAGAGAAGCAGAATAATCTCGCCAGTATAGATCCAGCTATAAAGGTATACATTATTTCTTAGCTCCATAAACTGTGAGTAGGCTGGGTTTTTTTCCAAGCTCGTATATACCTATTTCCATGCTTTACTGCTCTGGTGGCAAATTTTAATTTATTTTTATTTCCAATGTTTTATTATGTTTGCACTCAACTGAGGTAGAGACCAGAATGGATGATTGTTATACAGTAGTTTACTTTTAAAAGAAATAGGGCTTCTCAAGCAGCTAATACAGGAAGATGTATCACCAGCTTGAATAATTGTGACAACCATAGACGGTATCAGTGCCTGTTTGTTTGCACAATACCCCACTGCATTAAGAAAGCCATCCCAGCTGTCTTGGGCTCTGGAGTCACCCATTTCATCACTTGACACTGCAGCAGATGTTATGGATTGATAACAGACTTCACTTCATTCACTCCACATCTAAGATTACCTCTAGGAAAAAAAAAAAAATCAAATACATTATAACACTCCCAGCCATTTGTAAAAAAAAAAAAAAAAATCAGCAATTTGTTCTCTCTTCTACAGCAATAAATGGCTCATTTTGGGCTTTGAAAATATATTTAAATTTTATTTTTTTGTTTTGTTTCTTCACTTAACACATCCACAGTGTGTGGATATGCATCTTACTACCTACTGAGAGAGAGATAGATAGATTTAATGATTTAAATATTTTAAGACTCAGACAGGTTTTAGGATTATGAATTCTAGTCCCATTATATGATATTCCTTATATTTTTAGTGATAGTATGTTAATGCAGCTCATTTATTGTGTTAGTGGTAGAAATACCAAACAAACCAAGCACTGCAGTTTTAGGTCTAGTAGATGAATAGTGATATTTGTATGTACTCTCCCTTCCTTCTAGTGGTGCTGAGCATTTTTGTTTGGTTGGGGTTTTTCGTTTTTTTTTTTCTTATTTTAGTTTGAGGGTTTCTTTGGTTTTATGAGATGCATAGGTGAATTTGTAATTAAATACTGTAGTGTCTCATAGATAAATGACCAGAAAATGGGTGGTTTTCATAGGACAGCATGTATCCACTCACTTTTTAAAGCACAGCTAATGGAATAACTGAGTAAAATACACTGGTGGAATGAATGGTGGTATCCTGACACAATCTGCAACCTGAATTATTAAAGATGACAACAGTCATGAGGCTCCTTCTGCCTTCACAGGGGCTGGGGCAGTGGGTGTCTTCTGTGGGACCAAGGTGAGCACCCAACTCTGCCTCCTGTGAAAGTCCAAGGGGTGCAAATGGAAGCACCAAGGCTCGTTTTCACCTCGCTGCCTGGGCAATTCCATGAATCAGCAGGAATGGGAGCAGAGCCATCCTTGCTCCTGGTGCCCAGCCGGATGGACCACACCTGCAGAGGATCCCCCTCTGTCCCTCAGCATCTGCAGGGCAAGCAGGGTCTGGCTTGGCTCAGCCAGCCATGTGGCTGCAGATCTGTGGGAGAGAGGAAAGGCTGAGGAGGAGATTTCACTGAATTCTAAGGTAATGTGGTGGGTTTGACCTTGGCTGACAATCAGGTGGTCACCAAGCTGCCCTATGACTGCCCTTTCTCAATAGGACAGGGAGAGGTAAAACAATGAAAAGCTTCTGGTTCAAGGTAAAGAGAGTGAGATCACTCAGAAATTACTGTCCCAGACAAAACAGACTTGACTTAGGGATATTCATATCGTTTATTGCCAATGAAACAGTAGGTTAATGAGAAATGAGAGCAAAACTAAAAATACCTTTCCTCATCCCTCTGTTCTTCTCAGGCTCAGCTTCACTCCCAACTCTCCTACCCCTGGGAAGAGTGGGAATGGGGGTTGTGTTCAGCTCATGATGCTTCTCCTCTGCTGCACAGGCCTCCTGACACCCTTCACCTGCTCCAGAGTGTGTTCCTTCCCATGAAACAGTCCTTCATGTACTTCTCCAGTGGGGGGGTCTTCCCCATTGGCTGCACTTTTTCAATAAAACCTGCCAGAATACCTTCTCCTGTGTGGGCTTCTCTCCACAGGTTGCAGGTCCTGCCAGGAATCTGCAAAAGTTTGACCTACAACTTCATCAGGGCACATCCACCAGCCCTGGTGTGGCTCCTCCATGGGTTGCAGGTGGATCTCTGCTTCCCCATGGATGTCTGGGTGCTGCAAGGCACAGCTGCCCCACGAGGGACTTCAGGAGAACCTCTGCTCTGACCCCTTGAGCAGCTTCTGCCCCTCTTTCCTCACTGGCATGGGTTTCTGCAGAGCTGTGACTCTTCCATTTTGTCATTCTTATCTCCCCCTTAAATATGTTACCACAGAAGTGTTATCATGGCTGTGAAAGGCTCAGCTTTGGACAGCTCTGGGTCTGTCCTGGAGATGGCTGGAACTGACTTTGCCCAACATTCAGGCAGCTTCTGGTGTCACCTCACAGGTGCCACTCCTGCAACCTCCTCTGGTACTAAAGCCTTGCACATAAACCCCATGCAGAGAAACATTTTCAGAGTCTGCACTGATATTTGGTGCTATTTGGATGCTCATTTTTCCTGGATGCTTTGAAAGTCCTGATGTGAAAAACCTGGTTTAAAATTGCTTTGAAATACCCTGTTTTAGGGTTTACAAAGGATATTGGCTTATCTAGATGAGATGATAAAAGTTACTGATTTCAAGTTGTCCAGCACTTCTGTGGAGGTTGATCTTGTTGTAAAGAAGTTTCTGACTCCTCATCATTTACAGTTCAGCAAGCAAAATCAGATGTTTTGAAGACAACAAGGGAGCCTAAACTGAGTGTCATCCTGTTGGACAACAAAAAACATATCTCTTACATAAAAGCAATTTTTATTACAATCTTCAAATCACACTACAAAAGTTCTTCTTATTTGAAAGTCCTTCTTATTTGAATTTTCATCCTGACAAACTGTGTGTGGGAATGACTTTAACATGAGCAACTTCTTCCACCCCATTATTATTTATTTATTAATAAAGTGCCCTATCAAATATTACTTCTGAACAATACAAATAGGTAATAAATACAAACTGTATAGATGCATTTAATTGTTTATACTTGAGAGGAGTTTACTACAAAGCCTGTAATTTGCAGAGTTTAAAGATATTTAGATATTTTTTTTCTGAGAAGAAGATGGTACATTGCTCAATGTATGTGAGGAGCCAGTAATGAATAAAACCATGCAGAATTTGCCAAGTATAAATGAGGTTTAATTTACCATATTTTTATTCAACACTTGGTTCTTATTCTCTTCAAAATCCTCAGAGCATGACTCTGCAGTGATGGAAATTTAAGCAGAATCTTTTTTGTTTGGTTTGGTTTTGTTGAGTTTTTTTCGCACACATTTGCACAACTGCCAGGGCTGACACAACACATTATCACCCTGACATGTCCTAAAGTGTCCCTGGTAGCACTAAAATAGCTGCTGATAGATGTGATAGAAATCTGTGCTGGGTCCTCAAGAAAAGAGTGACTTCTGGATACAGGCTCTGAACATCTGCAATTCTGTTTCACACGACTGCAGAAATACATGTTCTCGTCTGATAAAAAGACTTGGCAGTGAAAAGCAGGTAGATTTCTCTCCCATCTCACATATAATGAAACACTAATATAAAGTCTCAATGAAGCTTCTCAACTGAGGAAAATACAGAAAATTTTCATTATATTAAGTCAAAGCCTCCCATTCATTTGCCTGCAGTAAAACGACACGCAACAGTAACTTATTGTAGGCTACATTTCATAAGTTAATATCTAGATCATTATTCTTGTGTATGTTTCCTGGAAAGAATGTTAGATGTGGGTTTTTTTCTATGAAATACATATTCAATCAGCTTATGAACTTTCTATTGTTGTCACTTGTATTTTCTTCCTATTGGACTATTCTGACACAGAAGTCAAACTCCAAAATCTCACTAGAATTATTCTGACTGACTCCAACACTGCGGAAATTTGGATTAGTCTCTCTGTTAGGCTACCTCTCTGCTATGTTTTAGGTATAGGATCATCCAAAGATCTGCCCATTTATAGCAAACCCCTATAGCAAACCCTCATTTTACTGCCCAAAGCTGTCCATGCTGCTGTTGGTACCCTGAGTTTTACAAACCCCTCACCTGCCAGGCTGTTCCTCTGCAGGGTTAACAGTGTTGGCTGATAAATCAACCACAACGACCTTTCATGAGGAAATATGGCAGCATCAACAACCCCACACTTCAAATTTTCTGATTTCTGGCCACGTCTGTGTCAATCCTATTTCATATCTATACGTAAGGGAAGTGGGAAGTGAGCAGGAAAGCTGTCCTCAGACTGCTTATTGAAATGAAGGCTCTTCACTTTTATGACAGAAAATCCTAAAATGCATGTACAAGCATTTCTGTAATAAAATTTTCAGTAAAAAACAAAACTTAAATTATCCTTTGAAGAAGTTAGAATGGCATCAAAACTGATTTCCTGCCGAAAAAGAAAATATTTATGCCCCTATTTGGAAAGCCATTTTAAGATTTTTAGAAGATTATGAATGTATTTTTCCAAATGTTCAATCCTTTTAATGGAAAGAAAGATCAGTTCTATATTGGACCATCTCAGAAGGAAAATAACCGAGCTGTTACTAATTAGTTACATGTATTTATCCAAGCATACTGAAAATGTGAATCCTGTTTTGCTTCTTATGACTGTAATACAAATAATTGGTATTTTTTCGGTGAAAAATATTTTGCAAGAAAAATAATTTTCTTTATGACTTTATGTTCTACTGTTTTTGGGTTTTTTTTCTGCCAAGATGCTTTCTCTGAACCTTTCACACTTACCATGTGTAAGTTCCCAGTGATGATAAAAAAAATATTTTTGCTGTTTCATAGACATATGTATTTTGCTACTGGAAGGTCATTGAGGAACTCTTTCTCAGGCTATACAAGAAATCAGTGCAAAGAGCAGAAGATGAAGAAAGCTATTCTAATGGTCATGTTAGCATTTAGATATGAAAATCTTTAACACCTTCTTTAACACCTTGACCCCATCTTTCTTTTGCCTTTTTTTTTTTTTTTTTAATCCTATCAGGACCTTGGTAATAAGCATACAATATCTGTATTATATATATTTCAGCATTCTTCCCTGTAGATGATAGATTCTACACAAGTCATAGTTTATGATCACCGTCCTTTTTTCTCTCTTAAATTAACTATTTCTGGCAAATTTATGGACTTTTTCCTTCCATCTTTTTCTCTTGAACAGCTGATGCTGCCCAGAATGTGAGAAAAGAAACTGAAGATAAAAATTGTCAGATGAAGTTAAACCTCATTAAAGGATGTGAGGCATAGCTTTCAAAGCATGACAGAAAACCTGTGTAAGTCTCTAATTATATTGTTCTGCTACCTTGTTAGTGAGCTGAGAAGACCCTGGTGGCTCTGCACAAAGTTTTGGGGTTTTTAGCAGCAGAAGGTGATATTCCCATCTCAGAAGATTCAGAAATACTGATCCAGTGCTACAATGCAACAGAAACTTCAACAGCAGCATATGGTGTGAGGTTACACAGAGGAAGGAGATCACATCACACATCTCTACAGTCTCTCTGGGGCAAATTTAAGGAAAATCAGGTGATTTAGCACCAGTGTTGTGGTGCACACTTTGTTGGTTTTTTTAGCTAAATAACCAGAAATGAATGAAGACACTAAAAATGATGCTGAGCAGCACCAGCCATCGGGACACTGCAGGCATGTCAAGAAAAGGATCCAGCTTCTTTTTTTCATATTAGTTATTTTTCTGTCCTTCCAGTACAAGCGGTTCACTTTGACCCTTTTTCAACCCGAATACTAAAGAAGTGTTCTTTGAGAAACTGTAATATGTTCCATGAAATGTGATTCATTTGATCACTTTCTTAGGTGTTTTCACTCACTTTTGCATGATTAAAACAAGGAGAGAGCAGGGGTCATGCACTGACTGGGTGATCTTTATCTCCTTTAAGGCAACATGATTTCTGCTGGGTGATCAGGGCTTTCTGGGAAAATTACCTCAAGCCCACATATAAACAATGTACTGGGAGCTTCAGAAACAAGATAAAGGAGAAACTGAAAATAAGTTCTCTTCAATATTGAGAATCTGGACAGCAAAAATGATTCTGTGTCTGATATACTGGAAGTACTCCCCACTATACAGACACTGTGCAGGACAGTCACATTGCTTCCTGTTCTCAAGGATTTTTCTGTTTCCTCCACAGAGACAGGAAGGTCTGTAGAACAGGGAACTTCCTTCTTATTTGAATTTTCATGTATCACAATTTCATATGCCACTACTCAATCATAACTGAAATGATATCTGCAAGACAAATGTGAGACTTTCCTTGCTTATGTAAAATAAAATTGTTATAATTATACTTAACCCTGAAAGTTCTTGAGAAGCTCAGATAATTGCTGTGATGGAAACTCCTTTGGAAATCTTTTGAGCAAAAGCTGGAGAAAAGGAGAGATGGCAAATACCTTCAGATAACCCTTCTCTCCAAGCATTTGGGCTCACAGTAACAGCTGAAGGCACTATAAAGAGGAGTTCAAGTCAGCACTATTTGACAATTTACATTTCAGAAAGGAAGCCAGTGCAAAACTTTAGAAAACTCAATTTATTTTACTAAATTTTGATTTTTCTAGGAATAGCACATTGATAGAAGTGAAGATAAAATATATTTATTTCATAAAAATAAATAAAAATAAAGAGGTTTATTCAAAGACTAGCTTAGTCCCCTTATTTATATATAATCTAATGAAATAAGGTACAAGGATATTCATATTTAGCTGAGTGATATCACCATTAGGATTCACTTCAAAGAATTAGCTGATTTTCTTTTTCCTCAGTGGATTACTCTCCAGAGAGAGAATTTTGTTCTACAAGCTGCTATATCAAGTAAAGGCCATGCACAGTAGAGTCACCCTCCTTCAGAAACTGCTTTCATACCGTGACAAATCCCAGAGCATAAAAAAAAAAAAAAAAAGAAAAAAAATATCACTTAGCTTGGGCCAACATCTCTAAAAAACAGAGATAATCACAGCTAATGCTGATCACATCAGTAAATTCCTTGGCTCTGTGGGCTGAAGTTCTAATGAGAAGTGATTGCTCCCATATAATTTGCTTTGCAGCCTGCAGCACTGAAATCCCAAAGAGTAAATAAGGGCAGCACTCAAAGAACACTCTGTAGGTGTGAGAAGGACAGTGACTATCTGATAGTCAGGACTGGGATCCTGAATCATGGGAAAATGTAGGTGTGAGATAAATGGACAGGAAAAACAGAAGGCTTGGACTAAGGAGATGATTTTTTTCTGTCCATGCACTTAAATTCTGAGTTACTATGAGAAAGAAGAATCTCTGACCACACAGAAGTTTGCTTTAGCTATTCCACTGCAAATACCACTTCTGATAGTTATCAGATGCTCAATTGTTTTTCATTATTATCATTGCTACTGAGTGAAGAATTCCTCCTCTAACATGTGTCAGAAAAAGCATTCACAGGGATGGAAATAAAGGAAGGGATGGAAATAAAGGAAAGTATGAAAATAAAAACAGGAATAAAATTAAAATATTTTAAATATTTTTCTATAGTATTCTCCTAAATTCTCTAAAAAACATCTAGTGCCTGATATTTCATAAGCCTCCAGGTGCATGAGTGCATAAATTTTAATATTGTAACAGTGTACTGCTTATCTAGTTACATGGCTAATTCTACATGTTCTGCAATGAAAAGTCTGTTTTCTCTGGTACCAGTGTCCCAAGGGGAAATCCAATTGCAAATGTAAGTGTGCTTCCTCAGTATCCTTACCAGAAAACAGAATTACTTTGGAATCTCTGCTCTTGCATGCACCTTTGTGCATCAGGCTCTGCACATGTAGGAACAGCTTTCTTATCACATATCAAAGCATGTCTAGGATTTAGCATCTCCTAAAAAGAGGACTTTTTACTACATTGTTTTGAAATGGTTTTGGATAAGCTGCTGTTTAAAAAGATCAGAAACAACCCAATGAATTCTTCTTCTTTGCTATGTGGATCGACTAAGGTGTGCGAAGAGGAAAGTGACAAAAATAATGAAATTAAGTCTTTTTTTTATAATCAGCTCTTCCCTTTTTACAAAGCAAGTGGTTAAAGAGAACACTTTTAGTAAGACAATTAATTTCGATTAGATTGAAAAACTTTTGAAAATACTTTTTGCAGAATCCACTTATATGTACACATGTTCTTATTTATTGAATCATTCTAAAATTGCATCAGATCTTTTTTCCTCAAGGTTGAACATGCAGTATATTTAAAAAATAATGCACATTTTATTCTGTGATTCTACCCAAAAATACACAGCAACTGACAGGGTTCTAATGACTTTGTACATTTCTTTAACCTCTCTTTGGGTTGAGAAAAGATTAATATTATTGACACGGACTTCTTCTGTTTGAAACCAATACAGTACATCTGGATTGGCAAATGCTAAATAATCAGTCTCAAGAATCTGACATACTGAAAAGTCTGGTCAGACTGCTCAGCTAATGGATAAAGGTATCATATGTGCCCTCTATCTCAGGCATTTACACATGACATGAGATCCCCTAACATGAAACAAAATCCCTGACCCTCCTTTCTGACAGTAACAGTAGCTGCAAGTACTTAATATGTTGTGGAGCTGTAGTTGAGAAATCTCTCTTTCCTTATAAATATTCAGAGAATGCTGTAAAGAGTTTAACTTCGTGTCCCTCAAGTCTCAAGTCGCAGTTTGAGATGTGCTCTCAAAATTTCAGGGAGTCTTCACATTATGGAGCCTTTCAAAACTTCTCAGGATCTTGAATATTAAACTTGGAAAACGTTCTTTGAGAAAATCCTGCCACAGATTAAACGAGAGATCCCATCCTCCGTTGATATAGATCAGATTAGTTGATTTTCCCCACTTGAGGATTTGACCAAGGAACTGTATATTATTTGCATTTGATTTGTAGGAACACACTGAAGCTCATATATTTTGGATGATTAAAGGTTCATATTAATTCTGCAAGCATATCCAATCTTTGCTGCCTTTAATTTTCTGAGCTGAACTGAAATATCCCCATCCATGGAGTTAGTCAGATGAACAAAGATTGTGTTATATCTAACTGTAGAAAATTTTAGGGTACCAGTGGGCCCGTTCTCCCCAGTCCTTCCCCTCACTGCACAGTTTTCAAAGCAACAAATGGAACCCTTAAAGAATAATGGAATGATGTTAGAATAAATAGCACTGCTCCAATTATGTATTCTGTTTCATATTTGCATGGGTACATGCAGAAATCTGTGATTTTCATATATTAACCCTTTACAAGATTGTCTTGTGTTTTTGATGCTCAAATCAATATACACTAAAAGGGTTTTACCAAGTTCAGAGAATAATTTGGATTGGAAGGGACCTTAAATATTGTCTAAATCAAACACCACTGCCATGAGTAGAATGTAAGTTACCCACACATATGTGTATATATATATATTTATTAATATACATATCTATATATATGATTATTTCATAAATTTTCTAAACTGGACTGACACCCCCAGACACTCAGTAAAACATTCTATAGTACCCAAACCAGTATTCTGGCATAAATCTTGGAATATACAATACATTTCAGAACTCTACAGATAGAACATTTACTGCAAAAGTGTTTTGCTTGGCAGGAAAGTAGCACGTATGCATATTTCTTATGCCACTGGCAACCACAAATTAAACAGCTAATTTTTTTTTAAATATTCATTTCAGTTTGATGCAAATGAACTTCAATGGAGACTCAGAAGGGACATGAGCATCAACTGCATTGGGAATGCTCTTCAAACATGGCTTGCCTACCAAAGCTGGATGCAGCTTAATATGCATCTGCATAGGTATCCTTCTGTTTGAAAATATATGCATTTACATGGGGATTTTGACTTTTCTTCAGATCCTTTTTCAAACAACCAATATGAAAGAAAAAGGACTTGAAAAAGCTGGCTTTTCAAGTAGAATAAAACTTGGCTTGTCATGCTGCTTCTAATATGTTTTTCCTCCGTCTGACCTTTGCTCTGAATTTCTACGATGGAAGTTTTAGGGTTGTAGGACCAGGAGGTAAATGTTTGTCAGCTTCATAAGCTTTTTTGGAGAGTACCCAGCTTTAGATCCAGCTTTATAAAGGAAAAAAAAAAAAAGAAAAAGAAAAAAAAAAGTAAAGAAGTAAAGAAAGAAATATTTTTCATGCCACTTCAATTAGGCCCCCGGGTGAAGATCATACAGCTTTGAAACTGTTCCGTTTTGACAAAGTTCCAAAGTGCTGTGCACATTAGGGAAAACTAGAGTTTGCTGTAATGTAAACTGTTTAACATGCCCACAGAGGTCAAATCTAAATTTTCCCAAGCGTTTGGGTTTGTTTAAACATTAGAACATGGTTTGGTGTCAGTGAATAGGAAAACTTTAATGTTGTGGGTGGGAATCTACCCATCTTTCTTTGTTTAAGTTCCAAAGGCTACTGCAATAAAAATATTCATTTACCAAGGGGGCTATTGTGATAAGCATCCAAAGACATTATGCATTGGTGTGAAAGAAGCTAGCAGGAATAGACATCAGCATTGTGGGTGAAAAGAAACAAGTCTTCTCTTCTATTTTTCTTTTTTTTTTTCACTTTGTAAGAGTTCCAAAGTCCAGTTTTAAATGAGTTTTTTTCAGGGTGGTCTGGTTATCTGTACAACCATATTTTTCTGTGTGAATATGAGAGAGCTTGAATAGCTGTGAGAGCTGCTAAGTTAAACAATAACTGTATATTTTTCTTTCTGTTTTCCAACCTTAAAATGGCCTTAAAATCAATGTAGACTGTATTTACCTGTAGTGTCTGAATCACACACAGGAGACTGTCTGATGCAAATCAATATAGTATTTTTTAGAGCAGCATCACAAATAATGTAAATCAGGAGTTGTACTGAAGTTTTGGGGTTTTTTGTCAGCTAATACAGAATCTCAGATATTTAGCACTAAGTTAAATATTGTAAATTAATCATTATGCTTTGCAGTGCCAAAGAGTAGAGAAGCATCATCAATAGCACACTCCAGTGATTTGGTTGTAAGGTATGTGTATTACACATTTAATAGTTTTAGCAGATATTTTTGTACTTTAGAAGATAAACCTTGTGCTTATTTGTTTTTTACTCTTTTCTGATTTTTTTAAACTAGGAGTTAAAATTAGTTGGGTTTTTTAGTTTATTATACCAAAAGTAAATTCATTTTTTATTCCATAAATTGATCAAAATTCAGATGTCTACTAGCTGATTAGAACACAGGAAAATAAGAAATTCTCCATATTGTGTGGAATGACAATCTGTGTGTTGGAACACATACAAAAGAAGGCTCTGTTAACCTGCTACCTGCTCTGGTACCAAAAGAGCACATTCACAACATCTCAGCTTGAAGTACCAAATTACAGAATCACAGAATTGATGGGGTTGGAAGAGATCTTTGATGATCACCCAGTCCAAACCCCCCAGCCAAGGCAGGGGGCAGAGGAATGTGTCCAGGTGGGTTTGGATTATTTCCAGGCAGGGAGACTCCAAGGTAAAGGTAAAGCAGGAGGTATGCAAACTCACCTGGCCAGAATTACTTGTCTGCCTTTCTTATGGCTCTCCACACAGATGGTATAGAAGACTGAGGTTTTTCAGAGACAGCTCAGAGCATCTGGGAAAACTCCTTAAAAAATTATGTTTCCTACCAGTGTGAGAACAGCCTAGATCTAAAAGTGCAATGGATAGTTTCTGTTTTATAAGAATTATGATTCCTTACCCCAGTGCCCATTCCATGTAAATGTAAAGCTCATTAGCTCAATGTTTTCAGGGGATCATCACTGCTGTTAAAAATAAAAAGGAAAAAAAAAATCCAGAAAAGAAGCCAAAACACACCTGAAATTCCCTGAAAAAGCCACCTCAGCAGTTAGGCATTCCAGCATGATACTCAGGAAGGCAGAGAATGTTTCATGCGCTCCAATAAGTCTGTACATAAAAGTATGGTTCATTTTTGACAGGTTGGGGAAATGTAACAAGTAGGAATGTTAAAGATTAGTGGCTTTTTTATTATTATTACATTATATTACCCAGTTGTTAGATTGCTGGAAGGAGTGTAGTGAACTTTGTTGTCTTTCCCCCAAAGTTCTGGCCATGTGAGATACCTGGGGGTGCATTCCTGTGTCCAGACCAACTCACCTGCCTGCACTCTCCCTGTAACCAGGGCTGTGAGATCCCAGTTCAGCACATGACAGGGAAATCCTAACCTAAATAAAATGTGAATACAAAAAAAACTTGCAATATCCTTTACCTTACTGCATTTCTTAGTGGCAGAGCAAGGCCACATACAGAACTAATTTCCATTACTAGTTTGGACAGTGTGTTTCCTACAATGGTCTGAATTCTTTCCAAGTTGTTAGCATCTGAAATTCACCACTATCCAAAAAGAAGCACAGAGGTCTCCAGGAGAAAAGCTTCTTTTTTTCTTGTGTCTTTTGAATATTGTTTCTACATTGAACATTGAATGTTTTGCCTCCCAGGTAAATACTGTTTTTTCAGATTTGTATGCATAAATAGAGTCTTGTCTCCAAAACATCTTTTATAGTACTGTCCTGAAATTTTCTTGAAATGCAATTTGGATGATAAAAGTTCTCTACAAAAAATTATAGTTTTTCTTATGAATACAGGCTTTTAATTGATGGAGAGGGAGAATAAATACTCTGATTATAACTGCAGAATCAGGAAAAAGAAAACAGCTGGGGCAAGTTTTGGTACATGTAAACAGAGCTCAGATGCACCTTGTGTAGTTTTAATTAAAAACATTTTTTCCCAGAAATGTAATGATTACATAGGAGTGTGTGAGCCTTTCCAGTAGTAATGTATTGATGCTCTTTTGGTCTCCTCCTTCAGATGAGAAATAGGGTATCTGTTTCTTCAGTGCAAAAGGAAATAATTTAAGCCTTATTAGGAAATAGAAATATAAAGATGATCATCTCTGGAGAGCTCCATGGACATTCTTTGTTCTGCATCCATGTATCTGCCCTGTGATTCATAGATAGCATAGATTCAGATCTTGTTCCCCATGGAAAAAGAAAGCTTTTAGATAATATCCCCCGACACTATCAAAATGCAAAAGCCAGCTGATGATGGGAATGGTATCCAGATTGGAATTCTGAGGTTTAGCCCTGAATAAAGAGCATAGTTTTGACTAAGTTCCAAAATGTCTTCTGTGGTTCTGCTCACTTGCACATAAAATAGGAAAAATATAACACTGTCTTACATAAGTGACAAATGGCAGGCCTTTGCTAATTGATTTTTAGCAGGACAAGACACAAAAGGACACTTCGGCATTTTTACACATATGAAAAGACAGATCATCATCAGACAAATGCAAACCCTGACTGCCCTGTGCTTTGAGACCTGTAGATATAAAAGGTAAAAGGTAAATTCAAATTACCATCTCTTCACAAATGTATATTTGAGATGTGGGGGAGAATTCAAAAGACAGCATGTGTTCAAAATTAAAGACTCCTGTAGACTGAGGTTTGTTATCAGTAGGATGATGTAATGAATTAATGAGCTGCAGACACATGAAGATTTGTTTTGTTATGCAAAGTTCAACTTCCAGAACCTGGGATTTAGGAAGCTGTGTCTCAGTTCTTGAAATAAGGGGTCTTGTTTCTCT
Source organism: Lonchura striata (assembly GCF_050655825.1). Classification (NCBI taxonomy): domain Eukaryota; kingdom Metazoa; phylum Chordata; class Aves; order Passeriformes; family Estrildidae; genus Lonchura; species Lonchura striata. The sequence continues at coordinate 71,621,069 of NC_140741.1, forward strand.
GTGAGGTAAATACCAGGCAGCCAACCTGTCACAATGCACTTATTGCAGAAAAGGGAACATTGCAGCTTTCTGCCCCTCCAGGCTGCCATCCATTTTGCTCAGCCAAGCAATTGCCTCTTACCCAGTAAGTGGGAATACACTGCAGTGACTCACAGAAGAGCTGCAGACTGACTCAAGAACACTTTGTAGAGCCCTTTTCAAGGCTGACTTACTGCTTACCTTTAGGCACATGTCCCTGAGTCCCAAACTCATGTGGGATTGTGTAAACTTTCATTCAAGAAATAAATATATTGCTTGTTCTGCTCATTGGGAAAAGACAGAAAGCTTGACCACATAAGTTATACAGAACCAGTGCATGAAAACTTCATGAATTTACAGGGAGGTTGGAGGCTTGGAGGAGAAAGAGTTGCCTCAAGCATGATGAGTACAGAGTGGTTTGTTTGAGGTACCTGGATTAGAACATGTAGTACCATGGAGTTCCAGAGGAATTTATGTTCTTAAAGATCCCAATTTTCAACAGAATTGTTTGTGTGTATAAAACATGTGTTTGGAGAATCAGAAAACTTGGAACAAAGAAAAATTTGGCATCCTAATGGGTTAAAAGGGACGATGTCTTTTAAGAAAGCAACATCAACCCCTCACTTATTTCACATGAAAGGGAGTTCTTTTCCATTAAATTCACAAGCAGTATACACAGTTCTATAAATATATTTTCATTAAAATTGTAGTTAATAAGCCAAATTTATTTAGAATCTGAATTCTTTAGCATGTTATACCTTGACCAGAGCCCAGCTTCATGGCAGGGATTGGAAGCTCCCCCACATTATGTTGCAACACCAAGTTAAACAGAAATTTCTCCAGTCTACACAGTCAATGAGATTTTCCACGTCTTAAAAGATTGTTAATCAATGTCATAACTCTACCAGGAATAAACACTAGAAAGTTTGCACGACGAAAAGTATTTCTTATCTGGGAAGCTCCAATTGATTTCAGTAATATCTAGAAAGATTAAATCTTGTTCTCCCTAAGTCTGATGGTGAAATGCTGATCTTGACAACTGAGAAAAGACCAGTATCTACTCTCTAGTCACTTCATACCTTTACAATGTTGCCTTCATATTTTAAGATCTATGCTCCATTCTCATTCTACCCCATGTAAACAGGAGTGAAGAGCATTTGTTTCCCAAGTTCTCTGTTTAAGCTCACACATAATCAAGTACCTCCAGGTGTGACTGACCTAATTGAGATTTAGCTCCATCAACTCTACGTGAGGCTCCATTTTACAGCAGCTCCATTGAGCTGGATGGGCTGAATTAGTCAATGAACAAGTTTAATCTTGTTTAACAGAAGTCACTATGTTTTCAGCTCTCCTTGCTGTTTTAATTTTTATCATCTGTAAAAAACTCTTAATTAATGCACATGTTTTCCTTTTCTATCTCCATTTGTGACACAAGCAGAAGTTGTAATGACATTCCTCATTTTCTGCTGTTGACGTTGCAAAGCAGATTTTTTTTTCCTGGTCAGATTAGAACAACTTACACATAATAAGGAACTGGAGAAGAATGTTACAACTAAAAGTGAACCCTGCTATTCTTATCACCCTCATCTTCCTCCCAGCTACCCTCTTGTGATACCATGGCCTCCTACATTGATGAATACTGCAGGAGCAGAAAGGTGGGTATTAAGGGTGTATGCTTAGCTTTTCTGAGGTCAAGGGTTGTTTTCACAACAACTTCAGTAGATCCAGAGTCATTTTGTGGAATAATTTGGCGTCAGTCCTGCATATGGTTACAAACTAATATATCGTGCCTCCCACTCAAATCCAATTAAGGTTGGTTCTGTATGACACAATCCCTTGTTCCAAACATCATCAAGGTCCTTTAAGCATAGATGTTACTCTGGATGGCAAGGACATGGGGATGACTCTGGAGAGATCAAAGGGGAAATTAAGCAAATCCTCCTAGAAATTCATAACTTTGTTTGAAAAAATTGATAGAATTATTGAACTTTTATCCATTGAAACATGAATTAAGCCAATAGAAATTATTATTATCATCACCATCATCATCATCATTACTATTATATATAGAAAGTACTAACTCCAATACAAAAAAATGTTGAGAGGACAATTGCAGCTGCTTTCCTTTGCATTTTTTAACCCAAAAATCAAAAGTCTCCAGATTTCATCTGGCATCTATCATTAAAAATGAAGGAACACCTTTGGGTTTTTTGTTTGCTTGTTTTTTGATTTCGTTTTCATTTCAATTAAAGCTCTGCTAAATTAAGGGCTTTAGCCCACCACTTATAATGTGAAAAGCCAACGCATGTTTACTGCATGATTTGGTAATATTCATTAGAGAACAAAGGAGTCTCATTCTGTAGAGATATGGTGATATTGCCATGAGTAAAACCCTGCATGGAAATTACCAGATTTGGATACTAACAAAATAATAACAGCTCTCAAAAGAAGGGAAATTAATTTCTGCTATTTTTCACAGGATGGAGAAAAATCATTCTAAAATGTGAGCAAAGTGGATCTCATAGTGCATGTTTTCCTCTGTCCATAGTGCCAATTCTGATATATTTTTTTCTCCAGCTACCAGATTCAATAGCAACAGGGGCAGCAGATGTTACCCAGCCAACAGCAACTCTGAGAACAAAAATGTACATCAATAAAATTACACACAGCAAAGTAAAAAGCCATTTATACAATCATGTCCCAATAAACATAAAGAAGGCAGAATTTTAAAATTCCAATTCACCATGACATGAAAAATATAAAACATTTGGGTTTTTTCCTTTACAGTGCAGTTTTCTGATTGAGAAGGAGCAATGTGTAGTGTTTCCCACAAAAGTAGTATCAGAGATAATGTCTCCATGTAAAAAGGAAGCACAGGGAAATAATTTGTTTCAAATACACAAATCTTCACCTCTAAATTTCAAAATTATTCACCATGTTAATTTTCACAAACATGTCCAATTATGTTATTTGGATATCAGATTTTTTATTCTTAATAAAAATTCATAAACCATGGTGATGCATTATCATGGGGACACCAGAGAGAGATAAACAGTGAGATTGGTCTAGGAATTATACTTGAACTAACAGAACCCCTCTATCTGAAATCTTTATCCTGACTTTTTTCCCCCGCCAGCTGAGACTGCAGGTTTATCACCATTTCTGCTAACAAAATATATAAATAAATAAATTCTTGTTTATGCTGCTGTCTGCTGTTTTTACCTAGGAGAACTTGGGAGTGCTGGAAACTGCTTCAGGAAACTCATGCCATCTGACCTTATTCCTTGTGTTCCCTCATGTGAGCTGGAACAAAGGAATGGGCTGCGTGGAATTAAAGAGGGGAGTGTGTGTGTGTGTGTGTGTGTGTGTTTGTGTGTGTGTGTGTGTGTGTGCATGTGTGGTGCATGTGTGCCTGTGTGTATAAAGAAGTGGTGATCAGACGTTACTGATAAGAGAAGCCAGTGGTGCTTCTGGGTGATGTGTGTATTCAACTCCAGGCTGACTCCTCTTATGCTAATACAGCCAATTTCCTCTTTTATTTCATTTCTGGAGCCTGAATCTGTGATCTCTGATAAGGTTCCCAAGGATACCGCCTTCACTCACAAATGGGCAGGCAAAGGGGGGGCAGGTGACGGAGACGTGTAACTCGCAGAGAGCACCAGTGGATGAATAATTTAAAACTCCGCCCGGAGATTTGAGGCAAAACCGAGAGATAAGAGACACCACAGGGTCTTCTCTGTTTATTCAGAGCTTCATCTTCCAATGACAGGTGACCTCCGAGGTCAAGGGCATTATGGGAAAAGGAGCCAAGAGTGGGAAAAGGTACCACATCCCACAAGGAAGTCATGATTTACTTGGTGTCAAATGAAAAATTGATCCTTTTCCCTGCTCTTTGCTATTTTTCTCTCTCCTGGTTTTCACAGGGAAACTTTGAGCCCAGGGCTGACACAAGAGTAGCAAGAGCAGCAAGAGTAGATCCAGAGCAAAATGGCTGGTAGTGATGGGATTGCACCAGTGTGAAACTGGTGCAAGATAAGGATCAGAACCTTTGTCTGAGCAGCCTGCTGTCTGTGCCTGCACACAGGGAGCCTGCTTTGCTAGCAGTTCTATCAAAACAGATATGTATAAAGGCAATACCTCAGAAACATCACAGGCTCAATCCACGCCATGTAAATTGTTGTTTTTCACTGGAGAGACATGAATCTGTATCCACTCAGAAGCTTCCTTCATGTTTTTAAACAAAACACTCCCTCCCAATAGTTTAAACCCTAATTTCGTTTATTTTATGTTGGCCTGAAAGAATATACTGACATTGTTTTACCTGCTGTTTGGTAAAGATGCTGAAACAGCTGAAAAATTTTTAATACCTGGTCTTTCCTAGGCATTATGCAAAAGACCAGGTACATTCACAAGCTCTGGCTCTTTTTAGCTTCCTCCATATGAGAAATCCTGAACTCAATGCCTCCATTACAATTAGAAAACTCTGAAACTGTTCACTCTGGTCATATTTATATTGTTAGCTTTAGGATCTTACAAATTCTGACAGTAAGTATTCCCAGAAGAGTTCTGCTCTACATTATCAAAATCTTCTGCTCGGTCATTCCTATTTGCTTCAATACAATACAGCCATGACCTTTACAGTGAAAAAAAAGAAGCAAAGTCAAATGTTTCCCAGTGCTGGTTTACATTTTCCTGCCTCTTAAACTGCTGTTTCTGCTTTCCTCTGTTTGAATGTTACCCATGTTTTCATTCCTGAGCAAGCACATACCTTTTATCTTTTTAGATAAACATGAAAACATACGAAGGTTACTGCCCGGTGAGAAGTTAAGGTTTTGCGTGACTGCCACCCATGTGTACCATGCACACGCTTCCCTTCCAACTCCCCCACTCCCACTGCCAGCCAGTCCCACCTCAGAAATGTTTCTTGGAGGCTTTTAGAACTGTTTGGACAAGTCCTGAGGCTGACTCACATCACACCTTGCTCCCAAGCTAAGCCAAGCCAAGCAGAGCAATGTGCCGGGCGGCACAACCTGCCTGGACTCCTGGGGTGGCTCACACCCAGCCATCTTGCCCACTCCTTTTCATGTCCTTGTTTTTAGACTCATACCCTGATGAAACGAATGTGCTCATGAGCCCAAAGCTGAACATCTCACCCACAAAACCCACACCACTGGGAGGGCTTGAAAGAGTTGGGTGAGCCATACGAGCCTGCTGCTATTTATGTTCACAGCAGATATTTGTCATGGGGGTCCTCTGGGGTTCCTCCAGCTCAGCCACAGACAGCTTTTGCCTCCCAATGTACCAGTTTGGCTGGGTGCAGTCCTCCCAGTTTGAAATGGTGCTGAACTGGGGCAAGTGAGATGGGAATCAGCCCTCCTGGTCTCACAAGGGTGTTTCTCCCTAACTATGAGTAATGGTGGTGGGTAAACATAATATTCTCCTTCATGTTGCAAGTGAGAATAGGGAGGTGAGAGATGCAGACACTGACTTCATCTTAAATCATTGCACCTATTCGGGAACTGGGGTTTGCTCTGGATAGCACCTCTGAGACTAAATAGTCAAATATTATAATGGCCATCTAAGTGTACAACTTCATGTCTTAAAATCAAAGTATGTGTTTGTACATGTGCATACTTATATATTGTCAAACTTCAGAGTACTCTGAGATATTACATCTAATTAAGGTAGAAATGTTCACATATCCACATCATGTCTAAAGCAAATATGTCCTACTTCCAGGCGGGAGTCATAGCCAAAAAACCTGTGTTGGTCTTTACTGCTTAAACTATTTCTCTCAGAATGGGGGTTGGTCCTTTTCTTTTGAGATACAGTTACAGTTTATGCTTACAAATTCACTCATCTTTCTATAGTAGAAAGCAATTGAAGAAAATGCACATACACAATATGGGAGGTACTGGTCCAGTTCCTTCTCCTGTGTCAAAGGGTTCAAACACACACATATAGATAATTTTGGCTTTGCTTAAATATTTGGGAAGAAGTTAAATGTCCTTCAAAGAGAAGAGGAAATGCATTTTACCCTCATTAGTTAGTTAGCAAAAAAAAAAAAAAAAATAAAGGAAGGGATCTCTAGCTGCTGAAACAAGACTCAGAATTTTATCCACCTCCTCAAAAAAGTGTCCTGATGACTCTGAAGCTCCTCAACTATTCCTTATGTGGTTAAACCACTTCAAAAGGAGTCTGAATTGATGGAACCTGTCATCTGGAAGTTAAATAATTTTTGAGAGAGGGATTATATGAACAGTCTATTTTACAAAGTCAAACATTTCTTGAAATGAGCTTAATTCTTGATTTTTTTTTTTTTTTTTGAGAAAAAAATTGTGCCACATATTCTTTTAAGCAATGTCATGGCCAGTACTATGTTTTGCAGATTTTTTCTAAAGATGGTAAAAGAATATTTAAAATACTGCAATCCCTGGAGAACAGACAGGGTTTAGATGATAAATCCTAGCAGGACCAGGCATGAAGTAAAGAGGTGTTTAGGAGTGATATGAATAAAAATTTGGTTTTTTTGAGGACAGAAAACACGATTCTGTTTGATGAAACAAAAGTTAGACTTGATACATCATCGTATGAACATTTTTTCAGCCTCTTCATTTTTTTCTAGTTCTGATGATAAAATACTCTCTCAGTAAGGGTGCTTCAGTTTTGAAGCTGTGATTTGCTAGATATTAAGCAGTAACAGCTCTTCAAAATGAAAGATAGTCTCTATCCATTTTGGGCAGAGAAACACAGTGATGTTACAGAATCTTGAATCAAATCTGAAATGATGCATTCAGAGTAGCATTCTTTGTAATCTGAGGGAAAGAAAGAAACATTTATGACCATGCTCTTTTTTAGTTATTCACAAACCAGAAAGAAAAAGAAAAAAGTTAAGTGGAAAACTAGCAGTTTTCACACTAATCCAAGAGTTTTTTCCAATGAACTGACTTCTACCTTTTACTCCACTTCAACCTGATACTGATTGAATTACCTTATTAAAATTTAGAATAGGAAAAAAATATCATCATGCTGTTTAGAATCTGTCATTTACAATTTCCTCATTATCCACATACTCTAGACTTCAGAAAAATGTATTCTGATTCTGTTCTGAGCAACAACCAATGGGGAAAAAAATGTTCCAGATGTTATTCAGTCCTGTTTGTTTTACCACACTGCAGTGCAGATTGATGTGGGACTTCCATTGCTGAATGAAAGGATGGATCGACCTGATAACAGGAAAAATGGAACTGAAGGAAATACAGAATCTGGGTAATTTTTGGTTATTTTGTTGTTTTGGTTTTTTTTTTTTTGTTTTTTTTTTTTAACTTTGACTTTCTTTTAAATACTGCCAAATATCCCCTCTTCCAGATTATGACAAGTACAGGAAATTAAAATGTGGAGGGACTGGATACAAGATTGGACCTGGTTCAATGAGGTGATTCGTAACTTTGTAATAAGTGTTGATGGCTAAATCTTGGACCCATTAAAATCAATGTCAGGCTCAGTGATGAACTCAATTGCTACAGTTTTCTGTCTCTGGTAATCATATTCTGCATTGCTTAAAAATAGAAAGAGGAAGGACTGTAGACATTAAATAACAGAAAGATGACTGAGCATCAACTTCACTATGCAGCAGGTAGGAGTAGGCTCCTGAACCCCACAGGCATGCTCCAGCTAGAAGACAGACTCAGCTTTTATTACTGAACAGACCTTTCAGTCATACAAAATTGGTTCACTGAGGGGAGGAGAAAATCTATAAAATGAAGGGTCCCAAAAGGAGCATAAAAGTGAAATTAAGGTTATACCACATAATAGCAGTTCCTTTTGAGTCCTTCTCCTGCAGAAGAACAGTAGCAGGAAATAATGTTAAATACATTTTTTTCTTTTACATCAGTTTTACACTGACCTAATATCATTCAGTTTGATACAGCTACTCCTGATTTATGATGAGATAAATGAAAGCAGAGTCAGACCCCAAAGGAACATAATATAGACCACCTGTTTTCAGAGAACAACTGGGTTAAGAAGTGACTTATAGACTGTACATATAAGAAGCATGTGAAAAGGGCATGGTGGGAGTAACAAAAGCCTACAATTATCCAGGCCTAGGCTGGATTACATTAAGTGGAGGAAATAAGGTTGGCAGTATGTTTGTGGATCTGGGACAGGATTGCTTCCTAATTCAATATGTGCCACGACCAACCAGGAAGGAAACCATATTAAAGTTGTGATTAAGCACTGAAGGGGCATGATTGAATACCTTCCCTCCCCTGTAGAGGTAGGGGACACTCAAAGATCATAAGCGTGAAAGCTCAAGAACAAACTAAACTGAGAAGCTTGAGTTAGGAAAAATGACCCAGTTGCTGAATTTGGAAAGATTAATATAGGAAATATTTGCTGCATACCAGTTTGTTTAACATGCGTGTTTGATTTCTGTTGTCAAGGTGATTACACGGCTTGATACCACTAAAAACCACCTATTTCAAACTCATAGACTGTAGCAATATCTCCAGTTTGTTTATAATAAAAGTAAAATCCATAAAGGCTGAAAAGAAAAATAAAACAAATAAAATCTAATATACATTCAACAGCTTTATAGGGAGAGCTGTACTAACAACACTTTTCTTTATGAGGACACTGCTCATACTGGCAAAATTGACTTTTTGCTGGAATGGCTTATACTGGCTCAGCAAGTGCAATGAGCTAGGAAAGAAAAAACAGTGTTTTGCTGCTTTCAAATCTACCCTGGAAGAGACACTCATCTCCCTTAACTTTGTCTAACTACTGTTCGGTCTCAGTTATCTTGGACACCATGTAGTCAACAAAAAGAGATAGGTATTCCAGAATAGGATAATTCTCAGTTCTATTTAATACCAACTTCATGATGGGTTCAGTTTCCTGTAGAGTTTCTGGTTTTCACCGACCTCAGGAATACTGGTGGCCAGCACTAAGTGTGCTGTCTCCTGCCATCAAGCTGTTCAGGTACCTAAGCAGGGCCTCTGAAGGTACCTAAATCACTTGTGAAGGAGCAGGCGTGGCAGCACAGATTGGATTTTACAAGCAGTAGGATTACATGGCTGTGGCTAGTTCCTGGGCTAGTTAACCTGCTCCTCTGGTGATATTTCATGGCAATGTGGTTCCACTGCTGCGAGGTCCTGAATTGATCCCAATGTTAGGAACTCGCTGCATGGCACTGTTTAACATAGTTAGATCCTTCCAGCAGATAAACACCTAAACAGCAATGGAAAACATCCCTGTGGACAGGATGTTGTGAGGGTTTTTGTGAGGACCTGGCTTAAGTTGCTGATTGTGTTTTGGTACGGATTCAGCTTCCCCAGAAATCAGGTTCAGAGATCAGGCCTCCATTCAGGAGCTGGGGGCCAACCTTATGGATGCCAAAGATCAGCTAGAAACTCTCAACTCACCCCCTCCCTTCTTACAGACAGTTACTGCTTGGATTAGAGAAAAAGTAAATGTTGTGACTTGAAAGAATTGGACTGTGGACATCAACTTGTGGTTTTGACAAGACTGTACTGTTTGGATAAATAAACAAGGAATATAGCTTTTTCCAGTGGTTGCGTTTTATGAGTAATTGTATCCTAGCCAAAATTTAATTTGAAAAGCTGCCTAATTTCCTTTCAAACTAGAATTTCAATAGGATATGGTGACAAAGTTTCCAAGGGCTCTTAGAGGATTAGAAGGCACAATTTCTTTTAAACTCAAGTCCAGGAGCAGAGTACACCTCGATTTCCAATATGCTTTTAAACTCTTCTCCCAGTATCCTTCTTTTCCTGTGTTATGTTATCCATGGTTTTACACCACTCTTTTCCATATCACAGTGGCTCCATTAGTGAAGTTTTCTCTTATTGCCCAAATTCTCTGAGAACTGTTGCTCATTCTTATAGTCACAGTTGGCCTTCAGGTTTGGAATACGGACTCAAAAATGGGCAAGGATTGAGATGGTTAAACTTCTCCCAAGGCAAGCCAGTATCACTACAATAACTTTGCTTTCAAAGTTAGATAAGGTTTTCTGTCCCATCTGCAGCCCACACATTAGTGCTGATTTCCTTCTTTTCCTTTCATTCCCAGATTTCACAAGGAAAATAAAGTGGTAGATTGGGACTATGAAAGATAGATGGGGGTGAACTCGAGGCAGTGAAGGGAGGAAGGAGTAGTAAAATGTCAGTACACAGAAGTGGAGAGTCATAAAAAACTTCCCAAAGAAGGCCAGAAGTAGTAGAGGGAATTGCAAAAATAAATAAAGAAAAACAATACATAAAAGAGGCAGATAATTTGAAAATTAGTCAGTAGGACTGCTAATGGACAAGTGTGGGAAAATCTTTGACAAATGAGATTGACTTTTGGCAAGAGTTTCAATTAATTATCCACAAGATAGAAAGATGTTAAAAATCAGATATCTGAGAATATCACACAAGTCTTTAAAGGGCAGTAATAGTCATTTGTCCCCTTACTAAGTTCTTGTTAATCAAGTATTTGGATTTGTTACACAAGCAACTAGATGGAATATGATAGTTTTAAAGGAAGTGAAGTTGCATAATCTTATGGTCATTTCTGCTCTAAAATCTTTGTTTCTATCAACCTGAGGTTTTCAGTGGCAGATACACTCATTAAGCATCAGTTCATTACCCTGTTTAACATGTCTCTCTCTTCAGTCTGGAAAACTGTATTGGTGACAACATCTTTAAGTAAGTGCTTGACCACCTTTCTGAATTAGATTGTGGACAGTACGCTTTAAAAATAAGGTGAGATCAAAGGCTTCAAAAGAAACATTTCACAGGCAGAAATTGCTGTGTATGTTCAGACTTGGTGGCGTTTTAAGTAGTCTCTCGTGTCAGGAAAAGCTTTAGCCACAGTGTACATTGTGTGTAACACAAAATTACTGGAAGCTCTATTTTTCCTTCCCAGTGGGGAATTCAAGAGGCAAAAAATAATGAAAAATAGATTTTTCTTTCCTTTGCTTCCTTGTACCTAAAGAAACAAATATTCTTTACATGTTTTAGAAAATTGTCACTGTGGTTCCATAAGGGACTCATCAAGAAAAAGAGTCCTTTGTAAAGGCTTATGATAAAGATGGAAGGATGGATAGAATCAGAGAATCATTAAAGCTTTAAAATACCTCTTAGATTGTCAAGTCCAAGCATTAACACAACACTGCCAAGTTCAACACTGAGCCATGTCCTGAAGAACCAGATCCACATGGTTTTGAGCACTTCCAGGGATGGAGATTCTACCATTTCCCTTATAATTCCACATGAGCATAGAGGAGTTGCATTGCTTCTCCAGGAACGTTGTTGTCGGTGGTGTATCCAAAGTAGAAAGTGAAGCCTTCGATGCTTGATCTAGTACCATAAAATCCACACAACACTTCCCATCCAACATGTATATTCATACATGGCTCCATATGTATAAATACCTCAGGTCACACAATCTTAAAATTATATGAGAAGACTTATGTGGGATAATTAATATATTCCACCAATATTTTCAAATAGCCAGGCCAAAAATATGCATGTTCATTCCCATATCTATTGACTTTCTATTGTCCTTGGCCACATTTTACAATGAGAATGTCAGGTATTGCAGAAAGCAATATGTACAAATATAAATTAAATCCTAAAACCTCTAAGATGGGCTGACGAATCAGGAGTTGGGCACATGCTCCTATGCTCAATTTTGTTTAATTTTACATGCCTTTTTCCTTCTCTACAGCTAATTCAAATGTAGCTCACAATGAACTGACATTTTTTTGCAAACTTCACTGTATCTGAAATCATCATGGATTATATTATCTGTGACATATCTTTAAACTTGTAAAAAAAAACCCAAGGACTGGGGACTTGTGAATTTTTAAAATTTATTTTAATGGAAATTCAAATTTCCACCTCTTTGTGTACTTCTGAAAATCAGGATTCACAAAAGTTAAAAATCTGATAAGGTTAGCAAGACTGGAATAGAGTTATGCTGAGGTCTACTGCTTTGTTTCCTTGTGTGTTCATTTCCATTGCAATTATGGTGCATGGAGTTTTAAGCCTCAATTTTCCTTTGAAAGGCAAAAATGGATTATTTCAAAATTTAAACCCAAATGTAATCTGTGCATAAAAATACACAGGCATTCAAAGTGAAAATTTCTAAATTTCTCTATGCTGAGTCTTTACTGTTGTGAATTACAGGAAACTAATCATATGTATCTGACAAATTACTCAGATAAGGATGTCCTATACCAACCATTAACACAAAACTCTTTGATGATGTATTTTAAAGTCAGGGGACAAACCAAGACCTCATGATCTTCTCTGGGAAAATAAAAATAGGCAAAACCCAACTCTGGGTCCTGCACCAATGTAGTATATGCATAGCATACTAAAGTATTTTAAAATATCTTATAAAATGGCATTTTTGTTCCTCTCATACTGATACAAATTTGATATTTATTTCATTACATCAACCCAATTTAAAATTGATTGTCTAGTTCAACTATGGCGATGTTAGCAGATGTGACAAAATATAGATCATATTTATATCTTCCTAATTGCAGAGAGCCCTGTCAAAATTCCTCTAGGGAATTTTGGTAATGGTATTAGTCACAAGCAGAAACTATCCCAGAGGTTATTCAAAATACTTGGTTCACCATGTTGTAGCTAGTATTGACCTGGTATTTTTAAAGTCTGTATTTTATCAGCCCAATCTCCCTTTCTATCAGTTGATCTATAGAACACATTTAGGCTATTTCTCACATTCAGTATAGTTTCTTAAATTTCTTTCACTTCCAATTGTGCAATGCATGTGTAATTAGTGTGCTGCCTGTAATTCATTCTCAATCTCACCCTTTGCCTACAGGGAGGCAAATAATTGCCACAGAACATTCTGTTTTCAGACAGATGGGCATGTGCAACTTTTTATTAGAGAAATCAAGTTGAGATGCACCTGGTCTGAACAGAAAAGAGAGAAATAGTTGGGATAGTCTCTTGAACACCCCAGAGTATATAACTTTTTTCGAAAGGAGTTCTGTGTGCTGTACAAACAAGCTTCTCTTATGGTTTCTGCAAAATGTTGCCAGAGGACAAACCCTACTGATCATAGCAAACAGGGATGAGGTAGAATTGGACTCAAAGGTTCTCACTTTTTCTCATATTCACCAGAATGTGAGAATTCCCATTTCTTTAGAGGGTTTAATATCTTTTTTGGGGGGACATTAAATGCCTATTTTTTTTTTTTCTCAAGAGCAAACCAAAGCAAACCTACCTGGCATTGAATGTTGCAGAGGGTGGCCTGGATGTGTATCAAAACCAAAACTCTCAAAACAGGAATAGCTGAGAAATAAAATGTTTTCTAAATATTTAAACTACCATCATTTCTCACAGAGGTAATTGTTTATAAAACCATCATAAAGGCTTTGAAATATTTCTCCAACAACATGCTCATCCTGATTATCATGTCCATAATATGAAGTGTTTGTCTGTCAAGCACAGGGTGTATTATCAAGCTGGAGGTGCTCTCACTCCTCAGAGTTGATGAAGAAATCTCTCATATCACCAGAAAATCAGACCCAGAATCACACCTAATTTAAGGCATTTAGTACCTGAATTAGCAGGTGTCACGCCAAATTCCCTAGCAGTATCTGAGGAAAATGGACAAACTTTAAGAAGATTTTTCAGATTTCAATGAGGTTAATGTTTCTTCTGCAGGTGGTTATGGTTGTTGTTAGTTTGCTTTTTCTCAAGCAACTGCAAAACTAGGTAGCTCTACCAGAAATGTAACCTGAACCCTGTCTATAATTTATATTTTTGATCACTTTCCACACTTTAAAGACCTCAGCCATTCCAAATACATCATCAGGAGGTAAATGCAGGTCCCAAACATCTGAAGCTGCATCATTTGGAAAGACATTATGAGAGCAGAGCTGCTAAAATCAAATGAGCTTCCCAGTCCATATGGCATCTGGGGTCAAATTCATGAGCAGAACAATTCCATCTCAACTGATCTGGATGTTTCACAGCTGCTCTGCCTCCTTGCCACAAAGCAAGTAGAGTGCACCAGTGAATCTGATGCCGACTGTAAATCCTATAAATATGACATAGCCCAGAGGGTCAAATTCATCCCTGATTGAGATGCATTAACCTTATTCATTGCCTGTGTCACTTGTTTTATAACTTTGCAGTGGTGTTAGCTTTGTTTACGATGTGTAATTGTAGAAAAATGGTATGAAATGTGCTGGTCTATCAGATTTACAGAGGTTTTATGCCCACATGACTAGTAAGCAAGAGGGAAATAAAACTGCTAATGACTAAATGTTTTTTTTCCAGGAAACAACTTCCAGCTCACAATTTGATCACTTACACTATGCAAAACACACGACAGCCAGCTACTTTATCCAGCATCCTCCTGATTTAGTTATAACTTTTAATTGTCACATTGTAGGCTACTCCCCCCTTATTTCATATTCAGCCTTTTCTGTTCCTACAATAGGAAATAATTTTTTCCATGTGTCTATTTGTGTTCCTTTTCCTAAGTGGAGATTTGTTTAATAATGGGCAAGGACTTGGATTCTTCATAAAAGCACTAAAATATATTAATCACTTCACTTTTGTCTGTGGAAGGAGAGGCAGGAAAGGGAGAAAGCTTTGTATGAAAATGATTAAATTGGGATTGTTTGAACTCATTATTGGAATTATTGAGCTTTCTGTTAACTTGAAAGAAAAGTTCAGATCAATTATATGCACTCACTACATGTTCTTATTTTTCTAATAGCCTTAAGATAGAAGTGGGATTTCTTGCATTCAGCTGCAGTTGAGGCATAAAAGGCACATTTATTTCTACAGCAGAAGACAGCAGAAGGAACAAGTCTGATTGCCATATCTTAGTTTTTCCACAGACGAGAAAAAAGGAAAAATCTTCAACCCAGCCTTATGCATATGCCCCATTCAAGTCCTGAGCAATATTTCAGCTCTCTTAGACCCTTGAGATGATGCTGTAGAAGTTTGGTTCCAGGGTGAGATGTGTTTTATGTGATATGGTGCAAGGAAAATTTTTCCATCCCTATGCAGTAGCCCATGGTACCACTGGATGGCAATGGTTACATTTGTCACTGGCACTTTTAACTCTACTCCAGTCACTGTGATCTTCTGTACAAAAAATACAGCACTGAGGACCTGGTTTTCTTCCAGCAAAGCTATTGAGAACTTTTCCATTGCTCTCTGCCAGAGCAAGATTAGACTTCATATCTTTTAAAGAATAGATAAGTACTGCCCAGTTTTTTCCCATGTTCTTGCTCTTTGCAGTATAGGCAGAGACCCCTCACAAAATGGATTGTAGGTTCTTGAGCCTTGGCAACTTACCTCCTTTATGTGAGATGGAACACACACCTTTGGGCTGCTCTAATATTGTGAGAAGGCAGGAGAGGAGAGCTTGCATGTCACTGTCACCTCCTGACGTGTCTCACCAGCCACATGCCCAGATTCTTTATCAGAGAATCGCAGAATCATGGAATGGTTTGGGTTGGAAAGGACCTTAGAAGTCATTCCAACACCTACTGCCATGGGGAGGGACACCTTCCACTAGACAGACCTTTGAAGGATCAGCCTGTGCTGGTCTATGCCAGCAGCAGCAGCAGCCTTCCTTCCTTGCCCACAACAGGAATTTGTCAGTGTCTGCTGCACATCCCACATGAGGAGCACAAGAGGGAAGAACTGTGTTCAACAGCTTGGTCTATAGCCTATGCAGGAGAGAACTACTAACCCCTTTTCTTGCTGTTCAAAGGAGTGGACTCACCAACTAAATATCAGTTCTGCATGAAGATTTGTCCATGACTTATTAATTTTTCTTCTGAAACATGCAGTGATACAGGCAATACGTTTGCAAACCAAGTTTGGCACCAAGAGGGTCAGCATTCCAACTGCTCTGATGTACCTGAAATTTATTTAGATTTTAGCTTCATGCAGCTGGCAAGCAGCAATCTGCAGACACTGGGGCAGAGGCAGAGATGCTGGTAACATTTTCATGTAGCAGTGGCGGGAGCTCAACCAGCAGCTACTCTTACAAACCTCAGCATACCACGGTTATGGCTGAGGTTTTTATTGTTTGCTGCTGATGTGTCACTTGTGTCTAGTCACAAACAGATATTTGCATTTCTAATCAGGGAAGTTCGGTGTTGTCACTTCAAAATTCAAACAAAATTGATCATATATAAACACTATACATCTTATTTTGCTATGATGAGGTTTTCGCTCTTCTGTTGTTAATTAGGGACAATATCAGCTGTGAATTTCAACAAATCTGTCGAGAAGCTTTTCAAATCTAGAAGTGTAATACCCACCTCCCTTCACACAGGGCAAGAACACCAGCTCATGACCATCCTGAAGGCTTTCTAACAAATTGCTCCAATCTATCAATGTCTGGCTTTATTTTAAAACTGTACATTAGAAATATTTTTCATGATGGAAACATGTTTCAGTTATGACCTACATGCCACTGTGAAGAACTGAGATCCTTTCTTTGAATCCTTTATGTTTGGGGCTGAGCCTAAATCTGGGCTGAAGGCACAGACACTGAGATATTTGTTTTTGCATCCTGTGTGGAAATGTGAAACACTCAGAGCTGAGGAAGTGGAGCTATGAGGTAGCTTTTAACATGAGAGTGGGAAAAAAGGCTAAAGAAAGATGGTATAATTCCCCATCTTCTCAAATCAGCAGGAATCACCTTCCTGCACTGCTCAAATTGATGCCTCAAAGAAAATTCTGGGATACCATTCTGGAAACTGCAGATAAAACTCTTCACTACTGTGGAAATGAGCTCATCTCAGAAGTGGAAATGGTCACTGAGAGAAAATTGCTCACTGCTTTCACCTCTCACTCTCAGACAGAAAGTACGCACAATTTGTAGCTGGGGAAAATGTTAGACCTTCCATAGCTCACTGGGGAGGCCATGTCATCTAAATTTAGGAGAATGCCTCATGAACTTCTGCATGTGAGTGACTTATCTAAAACTCCCTGACTGTTAATGGGGAGATAAAGGTCTTTAGGGGTACAGTTCCCTTCATCCTGAGCTGAGTATTGAGGCATCACACTGTTAAGCCCACTCTGTAAAATCTTACACTTTTCTTGTAGGGAGAGCAGGTGAGTACCTTCAGTATCTTAGAGGTTTTAGGGACTTGTAGCAGATACACAATTTATTGTTAATTCATCTGCTCCATAAAATCAGGAGCTACACATACAGAAAAATAGAAGAGTGTGGGAACTGCATGAATAACAGAAGTCAAGACAAATAGAAAAGATATGTGAAAAGACAGGAGGAAAACCTTGCTGATGGGAAGAATGAATGGAAAAGGTGTATGAGAAATAGACAAAAGTGGTACTTGATTATATCAGTGTCCATGATTATTTCTTAATTTTGGAAATTTTTGTGGCTTTTTTTGAAATGTATTTCCTCTTAATCTAGATTTTGAAATGTTTTCCTTAAGTTGCATCAGCAGTTGAATGCAGCCTTCTGGTTGCAAACTCCTCCACACACTCACTTTTCCCTCCTCCCACACCCAGGATGCTTGACCTTTCACTGATATCAACCATCAATTAGCTGACCCAGGGCACAACTAAATCATGAGAGCAGGCTCTAAGGAAATGTATTGTTGGGCAGAATTGTGAAAGTTCAAATGTACCTTTTTTTTAGTTCACCCAAAAATGATGAAAATGCAGCTTTATTTGAGGAAAAAGTTTGTTTGCAATAATATTAAAGAGGGACTGAATTCCTTCCAGTTGGACCATGCCAGGAGCTCATAGAGTTTGTAGGCTGATTTTTGTCAGATTCCAGCATCAGAGGAAGATGCATTTGTGATAATAATTTAACTCCAGCAGATTAGCCATGTAGATAACCACTTTCAGGATTGGGTCTATTGAAGGTCTGGAAGTATAAAGGTGAACAAAATAATGTAGGTTAGCCACTCATCTATCATAATTTTGAATGCTATCCTTTCAGTGCTATCCTCCCAAGGCTCCATCAGTACTCACATGGCCCTGCCATCATTTCTAGCAGGTTGTGCTCTGTTAGGTGAATTCTGAGCCTTCACTGTTGTGATCAAACACAAAAGACTAAAAGATGGGGAAATAATTTCTTTTATTGGTAAGAAAACATTAGAACTCAGTTACAATGACTTCCCTAAGGTGATTTAGGAGGAATATTTTAGCAAATGGCTCCTCAAGTCAGCCTAGTCTACTCCAGTGAGATTCCCATGAGAGAACATGCTATGTACACTTGGATAACAGCATCTGCCTAATTAACCTGCAAGGTTCTGGTCACAAACTACATTATGCTGTCCCACTTTTTTCTGCTAGAGAAAGAAGACTCATCTCTGGCAGTGTCCAAGGCCAGGTTGGATGGGGTCCTCAGCAACATGGTCTAGTGAATGGTGTCCCTGTTCATGGCAGGGTTGTTAGGATGGTCTTGAAAGTCACTTCAAAGCCAATCCATTCTATAATTTCATGACACAGAGTCTGGAATACCATGTAATTAACACAAAATTCAGGCTGGCTTTGTTGTCTCCTCATTATTCCTTTTCCTAGTTCCAGCCATGCACATTCCTTCTTCTGGGAGCTGGGTTGTGTATGCTGGAGATCTACCAATGAGGGCATTAAACAAATGAGGGCTGCTCTGGAAATGAGGCCAGGTTCCTTTCCCAGAGTACTGACTATCTGTTATGAAATCCTAGAGAGATTAGTCAGATCTCTTTGGTGCAGGAAATAGTGTCATCTTGGGCATCCGTTAAAGGGAAGATGGTCACTTATCTTTTTAGGTATCTCTGCTCATTGTAAAGTAATCTGACAAGAGCTGGGATTCATGTTTAGAGACAAGGAGTGGGTGAGGGATAAAAAGTAGGTTTCTTTGCTTAAAAAAAAAAACCCAAAATAAAACAAAAACAACAACAAAAAACCAACTAAACAAACAAAAAAACCATAAAAATTTGAGCTAGAGAAAGCTGAGGAAATATATTATCTTTGCTCCCATGGAGATCATATGTGGGATAGAAGTAGAGATTTCATTAGAGTTGGTATGCAGATCCAATGATCTAATATAACAGGGTAAGGTTAAACACTGTTTATGGAATTACTTTTTGAAGTGGAAAAAAACCAAATACATTTTACAGACAATTCCTTTTGCTTAACATGTCCATGATGATAAAAGATAATAGTAAACAGAAGGTACTAGAAAGCAAAGGCCAACAGGTTTTTTTAAACCCTGATCTTTTCAAAGAAGCCTCTTCACAGTCAAGTGTAGTGAGAATTTCAAGATCCAAAAGTGAATATATCTCTTATTTCTCCTTAAGATTCTACCAGTATAAGCGTATAAAGTCTTTAGACAAGTTTCTGGGCACATATGTGACACATAAATTAATAATAATTAATAAATTAATTATTGAATAAAAAATCCTGGTGGGCTACCAGAGTTAGCCAAAATTGAACATGCAACATTTTGCACCAAGTTAATAAACTGTTATCACCTAAAGCAAAGAGAAATATTTTATAATTGAGCTTTGTGTTCCAGCTACATGTGTTCTGTTGCTTAGAAAAATATATTTAAGTCATCACAGCAACTCTTAGGCCCTGTCCAGCAGACCTGACGTCAGAGGACTCATTGAATCTCCCCCGATGGCATTTGTAGTGGTTATATTTAATGCTTGCACTTCTCAAAGAAAGAAAAAAAAATAGGATGCAGACTAAAATCTCTCACATGCCTTCAATTACATCAACATTTACTACAGAAGCGCTTCTTATTCTCCATGCTTCTGAGTGATTGTTTGAATTCAGTCGCTGGAGTCTGGCCTTAACTTTGATGTTTCAAAAGCTTGACGAGAAACTATGCAATCAGAAAAAATAATCTAATTAAAAGGAAAAATGATGAGATCTGAAAAATTGCACGAGTCAGAAAAGAGGGGGAGGGAGGTGCATTTAAAGGGCTTGCTTTTAACTTCAGCAGAAGTTGCCCTTTAATGTAAAAATAAATAAATGAAAAGACTTTGTTTTTAAATTCATTTTTTAAACCATAGTGAAGCAAAATTTGTGCAACTACATAGAAAAATAGAAAAATTCCAATTTAGAATTCCATCATGAAACGACACCATTCTAATTTCTCCAGGCCACGGTTTGTTAATATTCCACAAAGTCCCAGGATGCAACTATAAGACAGCATTCAAATCTATGAACATGAGGCAATCATGCTCAGCAGAGTATAACAATAATTATAATAGAGATTAAATAAAAATAATTAGAAAAAGTTCATCTAGTTTTGATGTATTAATTATTCTGACCCTGTTCTATTCAGAGTCTAATTATCTGGTTCAGTGAAAATGCCAAGATTTCTACGACTCATAAAAATTACATTCCAGTAATTATGTCAGCAAACTAAACAGTATTCATTTACCATGCCTTTTTATGCACACATTTGAATATGCTTTTTTAACTGTTTTTGCTCTTTGTTCCTATTCATGGGAAATAATACCTGTAGAGAAATTTGAAAGTCAGTAGCACTCTAAACGTAATGTGCAATTCTTGCTGATATTTTTCCTTTGTGAGGCTTCTGTAAGTCTCACATAACCTTTGTTTAAAAAACATGAATTAAAGTTCACTCTTCAGTTGTTTCAAAGAAGCATTTTGAAGTCTCTGCTGTAAAAAAAAAAAAGAAAAAGAAAAAAAAAGAAGAAAGTTTAAAGTGGCAACACAAGGCAAAATTTCCTTTCAAAAATGTTTGCCACAATAAAGATTACAAACCACCCACCTGCATGATGACCACAGTGAATGTTCTTAGAGGGACAGATTCTCATCCCTGTATGTCCTCTTTTTCTGCTTTGTGGGAATGCAAATAAAATGTGTATCACCAACTACACTACATAAAATTATATATATCACTGAACCTCAACAGGATGTGAAAAATTTGCAGTCAGGTGAGGATGTGGCCCTGATTTTCATGAGGCTGAAGATGAAATTAAGGCTGCATTTTTACACAGAAATTAACTTTATCTCACCAGAGGGCTGTTGAGATCCAGTTGGTGTTATTTAATTTTTAGCTATCTAATGTTACTTCAAGCTTCAGCCTTGTCCCAGTGCTTATTAAACTGTTGACCTCTATGCAGAAGAAATGGTGGAGTAAATCAGCGTCACCCACCCAAGAGGCCATAAAATCACCCCTAGGTCATGAAAAGGATGCAAACGGGTCACAGTAATTTACTATAGATAGTAGTATGGTTACTGTGTGGGGGGAAATAAAACAGGGACTAAAGCTTTCAGCAATAAGGAAAAACTTTCATTATGTGAAATTTATTTGTACCCAAGGGAACAGTCTAATGATCAACAGACCTGACTGAATGCTACACAAGAAAAACTGTCCCAAACCAAAATGTTGTAAATACTTGGTTCATTTTATAAAAGCAAAGATAATTCAGGTCATTTTCAGTGATTAAGATGCTTCTGCTTCCAATTGATATTGCTTCACCTGAACAGAGCAGGGTTACAAATATATATATATTTCAGTTTTGCTTTTGTTTGGATTTGGGCTTTTTCATTTTTTTATCAGGAGAAAAGATGACAACAAACTGATATCCTTAAACTAATCCTTTATAGCTTTTAAAAGCAGAAATTTGCATCTATTTATTCATTATCTGTTTTGTTGACAAAATTTAAATTATATTTAAACTATAAAAATGTATTACAGTTTTAACAGATTGCTGATGTTTTGCTTTAAGAAGGGTAAAATCATAAAATATTCTAAAATTTCCCACTCTACTTTACCTGCTGCACCCTAAACACGTGCCTTAGGAAATTTCAGCCTTTAGGACTTTTTAAATGTGGTTTTCATTGTATAAATCCCATTTGAAGTACACAGTTTTCTGATTCACAATATAAAAACTTCCAGCTGACACAAGTAAGTCCAAATCTACTTTTTCAAATAACTATTTAGATATTTTCTGTTCAGTAACCAACCAAATAACCAAAACCAAATAACTGGTTTGGGGTTTTTTCTCTTAGCTTTCTGCTTTGTTGTAGGTTGAAAGACCTTGTAACATTGGCCAAACCAAAAGAACCATGAAAGAACATAAAGTATTACAAGGAAAATATCTTAAATTCACAGCTTCTATTCAATTTCTTCAACTGCTACTTGTCTAATATGTTGGGTTATTTTTGAAATGTCACAATACTTTGTCATAATCATAAACTGTGCATTGCTTTGACAGAACTACCTGGACAGTCCCGACAGTCCCGTCCATTGTTCAGGGAGGGAAAAATTAATTTCCTGAAATTTGGAGTCTTGTTCTGGTTATGTGAGCTTTCAGGTAGGAAGGGATTCCTTTGGGAAGGAAAAATTTGGGGATAGTTAACACAAAAAATTGTGTCCTGGAAGACTAAAATGGTGCTGTTGTCACATGTTGCAGATGACGGTGTCTCATATGAAACTACTTTCTGCCTCAATCAGCAAGATAAATTCTCAATAATCTCCTGGAATCAGAATAAAAACATGTACCTTTACACCACAGTCAACTTCTAAATTAAAGTATAACATCTGATTTTGTAAATAAAAATGTCAAATGTTTTAACAGATGAAATAACTTTCTCTTGCTGTCAGAACAACAGATGGATTGACATTCAGCTTTGATCTCCACCATTGCCAGCACCATTTGCTGCAAGTTTCTTGCTGCTCCTATGTATTCTCCAAAGGTTGTGCTAATATTGTGCATAGAAAATGTGAGAATACTAAGAAAGTGCTGGATATTTTATGGGTTTTTTTTTATATTCTTCATATAGTTTTGGGACAAAGAAGGGAAATAAAACCAGACCTGTTAGAATGTCTCTTGCAAAAGGCAAAAGGCAAAAGGCAAAAATGAGAAGAAGAAATAATTAATATCAAATGTTCATATCAATGTTATCCCTACTACAGGCAAATTTGGCTTACATTAATGTACTAAAAATCAATTAACAGTTCCATACACTTCAGCAGAATAAGTCTTTTTTAAAAAAAGAAAAAAAAGCAAACATCAAAACCACCCAAAAATACTACAAAATGACTCATTTTGTTGTAAAATATAGCTATTTTGAAAGGCATAAAGAGCGACTCCTTATTATTCCAAAGAAATTCTGATTTATTTTCCAGCGAAATGGAAACTTTCCTTCCAAAAAATGACCAAAATAACAAACCAAGATTTCTCTCTGTCTCTCCCTCCTGCCTTCCCCTCTGTCCTTCAGCTGGAAAGACTCAGATCATCTAACAGTACCTATGTCAGACCACAGCATTTTGATTTAGTGTTGAGACGTCAACTTAAATTATTTCTATGGATCGTTCCCTTATGAGAGGAAAATTATCTTCATCAAAAAAATGTATCAGATGGGTGGGCTGCAGCTATCAATTACCCTCTGAGTACAAGCTTTGGCTGAATCTTGTTTGCTGCTTATTCCCTCGTGGGCCAGAGGTTAACCTGTTAAGTTGAGAACTGATCCCAAAGTAGACATTAATGTCTTAATGCATTTAGTGGCTGTGGATCTTTTTGGCGGCGGGCCCCTGGGATTGCATTGTTTCTCATACTTGACTAGGTCACCAATTGCAGAGGGCACCTGGAATGCTTGGAAAAATATGGCTCGGTTTACCCTCTTCCCCCATTTATTATTTCAAAGCTGCACGTCTCTCTACTGTTCAAGAGGTTCATGTGTCATGAAATATTTTCTAAGGAACCAATAAGAATAATAAAGCCAGGCTTTGAAGTGACACATCCCACATTTCTTCTTGTTGTTTCAGGCACGTTATTGTAGTTTTGCAGGACTGTAATTTTTACAAAAGGAAATTATTTGTGTTTCACCTTTTTCTACATCACACTTCAGTATTGGAAATGAGCGTCGATGTTAAGACTGTTCACCATGGGTCAGACTCTGAGGTTTGGCTCTGGTTGTACCAGTCAAGACTTAGCTGTTTTGTTTTTTCTTTATTATTTTATTTTTTAACTAATATTAACATTTAGGCATTCTTGGGTAAAATTCGAAGGTGGAATGATAACATACAAGAATTAAGAACACAGAGGTGCTTAGCCTGATTTAAAGAACATGTAGGATTTCTTCAGCCACTGGTGTAAATCTCGTAATCATGAGTTCTCAGAGCTCATAAAATATTTTCACTGTAAAATACTCTCTATAGAGGCTTGGGAGACAATGTTGTGCAGTGTCAGACCCTTATCCCTTCCCAATCATAACTTTGAATAGAAGGACCCACAAGATGTTTTGTGAGTGCTGTAATTTGTACTTGCTAACAAGGTTTTACTCTTGGAGTAGCAGAATTAAAAAATATCCTGAGTAGAAAGGGAGCCACAAGGATTTTTGAGTGCAGTTCTTTGGGGTGCTGTGTGGAGAATTAATTGACTGGCTTTCCCAATCAGTGATACTTCTGCATACTTGATTTCATTGTTTCTGGCTGAAATTGAGCATTTACTGGGTTTATTATGACAAAGAAGACAGACAGAGTTTTTCAAACCCTGTGCCAGATTTTCTAGGCCCACTGGATGTATAAAATTAAGAAAGAAAAACTCACACAATGATTTAACCACAAATTTCACAACTAGAACTACATCTATAGGTATTTTATATCAATTACAGTGGCTGCTGATGAAAGGAAATTACAGTAAAAAAAATCAAACATGAAGGAAAAAAGCAGTTGCAGGAAATAAATAACTGAGAGACAGTGTTTGCAAAAGCCCTGTAATAAGGGGCTTCTCTTCTAAAGAATCACGTTATCTCCCTGCAAAGTCCCAAGTTTCTGAGTCCTTTTAAAGGACTCAGCTGCTCATGGGTGATATCAACTTTTAGCTGGATGAGCCCCAAAATGAGCCACCCAAGGATTAGACCACACTGTTTGCAGCCAGGACTGTGCATGCATAGGCAATTACTCCAGGAGAAAGTGATGAGAGAAAATGTAATGTAAACTCTGCAGTCAGCCAATAAATCTTACAGTAGCCTAATTTTTCTAGGACTGATGCCTCAAGCAATACCTGTGTGGGCCGGAAAGGAAGGAGAAAAAAAAAAAAAAGTCTTGAAGTTTCTAAAATTCCCTTATCCTGTTTATCAGACTACTGTTGCTTCTCTTAAATTGTGACCTTTCCCTTGGGGATTTGGCTCTCCAGATGAGACTTCAAAGTTTTGGGTTGCTGCAGGAGACGTCCTTGACCACGAGTAGACCAAAACCATGTATTATGACCAACTGCAACTAATTTCATGCTGTCAGAGTGGAGAGTAACCTCTGAGTCAGCAGTCACTGCCTGTTTTCAAGTGACTTCGTAGCTCTAACCAATGTCAGCCGGCTGAGGATGAGAAATAAAACCTTTATTTAGTCATATTCTGATCAAATATTGCATATTCAAGATTTCAAACAAGTAGCCAGCTCAGTTGCAATCTGCGTATGAACATTAGGCACTCAGTAAAGAAAGTTAGTTTCAGTCTTGAACATTATATTCCCCCTTCCTGCATCAGGGAGGAATACATGGGATGGTTTCACCTACCTGAGTCAATGAGGAGCCATTGATTTTGAATAGTTATATCAGAGGGAGTAAAAAAAGGCAAAGTGAAGAAACAGCAATTCTTAAGGGCTGAGTTTGTTTGTGTTTTGTGGAGGAGAAATTGAACTGCAATTTGCTTTGTCCAAATTTCCCCACAGACTCTTCCCCCCCTCACACCTTCTTTCTCAATTTTTTTTTTCTTTAAACAAAACATGAGGTCTTCAGTTATTGACTTAGCAGGCATCAGGTTCCAGTCAGTAAAAGAAAAAATTCAATTGTCATTTTAAGACGCTTTGAAGAAAGTTTTTGCTAAGTGGATTTTAAAATATAATTTTGGTTTTGATAGGTTTTTTTCAATTTCCTAGAGGGAATTTTTCTAATTTAAATAAAGTTTTAATGGGGGGAAAAAATATCAAACAGGAAAAAAATCCCCCTAATTTATGTTAGGCTGTAATTTCCCCTAAAAAGACAGCAAATGAATGTCTTGTACGTCATGCTAGAACATAAAGGATATGTTTTTTTTTAAAAATAGAAAATGCAGTCATTTCACATATGCATCGTGTTTATTCTTACTGAAATATAAAGTTGAATGAGTAGAATTCTCTTCCCTGCTTTAAGCCAAATTTTGCCTTTTTATTGCAATTTTCACCTATTACAGCCAAAAATCACATTCAGGGACAGTTAAATCATAGGTCTGGTAACTTATTATGCAATGGTAACCACTTGTGAGTCTGAGCACAAACCTGCATAAATTAGCTACATTAAATTCATATGTTTAATTAATGGAACTGTGCCTACATGGATAGTTATTGTGGTTTTAAAAAAAAACTACCCTGAGAATGCTTAACCCTGTTTTGCTATTAGTTAAAGTCAGAAAAGGGATGATTTTAACTAAGTTGCGTATATTGAGTAGGAAATGAAAAAAATCCAAAGTTTTGATTAGCTTTAATTTTCATCTAGGAAGGTGAAAATTGTTTTCAAGCTTTTTTGAGCTTGTGACTTTATTGTGAATTACTCAACTTTTCCTCAACTATCATGAAATACCCCAGCTATTTAGTGATTGTATTATGCTTATTTGCCCCATTTTTTTCATATATTGAATATAAGGTGAATTAATTGTCAGACCAAAAATACACATTCTTGGAGCACAGAAGACTTGAAATGCATTTTCAATCCCCATGCTAGCAGCACAAAAATTAATTTGTAAAAATTAAAGTAAAACAATCTATTTCTGTGAGAGAAAGTGATGACCTTACCATTCACATTCATTTTTATTTCTTGCCCCTACCCAGCCTCATTCTTTTCTATCACATAATTGTGGTGTTATGTGGTGAACAATCATATTTTATCCATTTTTGACATTCTTTCATTGCTTGTGGTGATATTTTGACTGTTTATTTTCCAGCAGAATTGGTTGCTTGATCCAGTTTTACCCAAGGTCCCACATCAGCGCAATTTATCGGAGGACGAGGAAAAGCAGCGAGCAGGGAGGTGGCAGGGGAAGCTCCTCTCAAGCCTCTCAGCCTCCAGCAGGAAGGTGGGTTTAACCATCCCCAGGAATTTTATGCACCAGCAGGAAGGAGAAAGACAAGGCAGCGCCTGAGCTCCAACTTTGAAAATGTCACGGTGAATTTAGGTATGTAAATCCCTTTAATAGCCCGTCCCTAAGTGATTTGACTGAGGTCATAGTGACATTTTACAACAGATCAGGGAATGAAGCCCAGATGTGCTATGGCCCATATAAGCATCCCAGCTCCTGTTCTAGGTTTCCTTTCTCCCTTTTTCCACTGTAACTTTTCCTTAACACCTTTAAGACGATCAAAACTTGAAGCCTCAATCTTTGGTGGTTTAAAGTATCAAGGACCATCATAAAATTACCATGGGGGACAGGATCTGAAACAACAACAACAACAGTGAGCATGCAGAGTTTTTTTTCTCTATTTCACTCCCAAGGCGAGGAATTTTTACAATACCCTCTGGAGTTCCCCTGGCCTCAGCATCAAACATAGAGTGAAGCAGCCAAGAACAGGCCCACACCCTGCACAACTTGCCAGCAATAATTAATTAACTAAGGAGCAAACAGCAGCAAATATTCCCTGCATAGGATCACACAGTTTCATCTGGTTACATTCCAGTGATTGGAGTGTCACTCCATCTCTTTGTTTTGCCTTTTCCTCAGTGTGTGGGTGTTTTTTTTCTTGCTGTCCATGTTGTTGTTTTCCTTTAAATGAAAACTCAGAATCTGATTTAATAACCTAAATCTCAGTACTGAGCCCCAGGAATGAAAATAGAAATTCAAAAGTTTAATCTCTTTTATACCTTGCTAAACTTGAAACCTCGGTGTCTCCAACAGCCTTTCAAACTGATTATTGCTCCTGCATGGACAGAGCAGATACTTCTTGACAGCAAGAATCTGTTCCTGCCACAAACACTGCTGGAACATCTCTGTCAAGTGATTCATAAGGGACTTCAGCAGCTTGTTGTCAGCTTGTCTGGTGCTGCTGTAATAATGTTCTCCTGATGCCAGTAATAATGCTCTCCTGGAGCCACAGGTGCTCAGAAATGCCTCTTTGAGAAGCACCACCTCGCCAAAATTTAAGAGTTTGGCTTGTCTGCCAGTCCTAACCCAGTAAGACAAATATAAATTTTATGTTTTCCTACCTGCTCACAGGAGTCCATCTGGGACATTGTTTCAGGGCACAAAGCATTACTGCCGAATTAGGGCTAGGTGCTGCAGTCCCATTTGGTATAAGGACTCCCCAGCTAATTAAGCCCCACTGTTAAGAACTTACATTCATTTCTGTCTCCACTTGATATTAGAGACTCGTGGAACCACAGAATCATAGAAGGGTTTGGGCTGGAAGGGATTGTTAAAGGTGACCTGGACAATTAGCAGAGAAATCTTCAACTACATCTACCTTAGAGCTCCATCCAAACTGACCCTTAAAGTTTTGAGGGATGGGGCCCCTCCACCACCTCTCTGAGCAAACTAGATGTTTTACCGCCACCTTTGTAAAAAGCTTCTCCCTTGTAGCTAATCTAAATTAACTCTGTTTCTTTCAAACCCTTCTCCCTTGTCCTATCACGATAGATCCTATTAAAAATTTTGTTCTTATTTTCTCATAGGCCCCCCAGTCTCTCATTTAACAGGTGAGGCACTTAACCAGGAGGTCTCAGGAGCTCCTCCTTTCAGAGGTTCCACATCTCTTGCAAGACTCAGGATGACACTCTGCAGCTCACATCACTGTCCTGGGAGCGTGGTGTGATTAATCGATTATGATTGATTTCAAGCTAACTGCAGGATAAATTTCTCAAGGATTTCTAGGGGCATGGAAGACAAACCTCTTTGCTGAAGCCATTACAGTTTGCAGGGAATAATTCAATATTTCTTACACCCAAAATCAAAGTGCAGGAGGGAAGCTGCTGTTGCTGTGCAGATATGAGCTACTCCTGGAGTTCCCTTTTCCTTGTCTCTCCCAGGTACCTGTGTGTGGATCTTGGCTATGAAGAGATCTTGATATGCCACTGGGCTGCTTCAAAACCTATTTAAGGCATTCACCTGGCTTGTGGGGAGGGGAAGTTTGGATCCTAGCCTGGAAGCCACTAAATATTTCAATACTTGCAATTAAGTATTCAATGCAATGGGGACTCAAGTCTTTTCAGTCATTAAGCTATAGATCTGTGTTTAAATTTGTTTTTTCTTCAACTGAATTAGTGGGGTGAAATAGATGACCAGAAATGTTCCGGCAGCTTCCCCCTGCTCTTCACAACCCAGGACATATATCAACAGGGTGCTGAATATGGGTTAAAGCAGTTTGAAAGAGTTAAAAGATTCAACTAGAATTTCTACTTTTTCAATAAATAGACTCTATTTTGAAGTTGTTTTTTTTTTTTAAGATTAATGCATTTGTTTAACCTATCTTTGAAAAGAAAAGATATGAGTGTCTAATTTAGAAATGTTCTGGGATATACAACTTCAGAGCTGGAAGGCTTGAAACCCTCAGGAATGTGTAGGAAATAAACAAACTTTCATCTCAGCCATTTCTTTCTGGCAGAATTAGGCAAGTTTTTGCTGAATATGATGGCTTTTGTTGCCTCTATTGACAGGCAATTAGAACTCCAGTTTGCAGGTAGCTGCATGAAAATTTGCCACCACAGTGCTTGACACTGTGATACCCAAGTATGCCTAATGGATTGTCCTTCATGAATTAAGAGGAACATCATGAAGGAAAGACTTATGTGCTTTGTCTTTTTGGATGTAGCTGTCATGAAGGCAGGAAAAAAGCCCTGTGATCACCTCCTTGTCAATTCACACCACGTGTGTTGGGCAGGTGGGAACCTGGGGCTGGAGCACTGGGTCTTATCAGGTCTTATCTTTCTGTGGGTTCTCCACAGAATTCAGCCCAGATATGTACACAGCAGATTCTTTAGGCATGTTTCTAAAATTGCACCCTTTTTTCAGCAATTCTTATGCATGTCTAAAGCTTTCAAAGATCATATTATTCCCTCAGAGGCTACAGACTCATTGGCATGGTCCTCATTGCCTGGACCTGCCCTTTGCATAATTGCTCCCATCTAGGCAAAGCAGTTGTAAAACCATCAACAGTTCTAGAAAGCCCAAGTTTGCTACATAATTCAGCTCCCAAATTTGGCCTTTCTTTTATTGGATAAATCTATCTGTTAATGAACACAAACCAGATAACCACTCCTCTTAAAACACTCATTGGGCCAACTCATATTTAAATGTGTGTTATGATATATGGCTTGTTTCATCTTGACCAGATTTTTAAACACAGGAGAACTAAGCAAATGAAAGTGATTTTTGCTATGTGCTGATAGGCTGAAGAAGGCCTTAGTCACAAAATGAAAGTGGCCAGAATTTACCCAATGAGATGTTCTTGGGAAGCATTCAACAGCTGCAAGTGAAGCATTTGAAAGCCCAACTCTTGTGGTTGCAGTTTAATAAACTGTTTCCTATCTGTGCAGCATGATTGTTAGTTATGGAGAAAAGGGTGAAACAGTCTCAGTAAAAATTAGTCAGGGGAGCTCTTTCTCAGCTTTCATCCCAGCTCCTTCTCTGTGTTCACAATTATTCTTCTTTGTTGTTCTTGAGTTAAATTTCAAATGATGGCACACAGGGAAGATTTGCCAGACCTGACTTATCAGGGATTGTGTGTGTAAAGAATTTCAGAGCAACCCAAGGACTCATCATCCCAGTACAGGGAACAAAGAAAAGAAAGAAAAATGTTGAGACGTGTTTTCAGTGCCATTCGTTGCTTATGGGGGAAAGTTTGGCAGCCAAATTGCAAATTTGTTTCAATTAAAAGGTGAATGATAAAGAGAGTGAAAAAGAAAAAGAAATAAAAAAATAGGGTGGATAGAGTTTTCTGGAAAGGGAAGCAGCAGGTTATAGTATTTCTTTTTGCTTTTGCTGGGCTCTTTATTTACTTATTTATCATCAATTAATTAGCAGCACTGCAGAAACACCAGTTCCCAAGCAGCTTGCCACTTGTGCTCAGAGTAAATACCCAGTACACACAACGTAATTAAAAATGTAAATAATACTATCATCAACTGCTAGCTTACGTGTCAGCAGAAAGGACACTGCAGGACTCGGGAGAAGGAGTAACAACAGTGATCTGAGGGCTACAGATCTGCTCTTTGTGTTGACCATGGGGTAGCACATGGGTCTAATCTATTTACTCATCGTGGTGGTACCTCATTGTTGATCACCATCAATATGCACACCGAGCACCAGCCAAAAAGAGAGCAGCCACTGTTGTCATGGTGACGTTGTGAAAAGAGGAAGCAAAAAAAGCTCATCCAGTTACAGGAGGGATGGCTAGGGGTTTGGGAAATGGGGGTTGGAGTCCCTCCCTTGCCACAGGGCTTTGAATAGGATGCTGGCAGCTCAGTCAGTGGCTTGAGAGCCATTCATTTCATTGAAACAGGTGTTTAAATCCTTCTGAGAGTCCTGCCTCAGTTCCCCATCTTTACTACTCCTCTATTCAGTGGCATCTTTATTACTTTGGTGTCTACAGGCACTTATATTTTCCTAGGGTTCACTTATATGTAACATCTCATCCCCTTGTTAATTCTTAAATTTCTAACTAACAAGATCTTTCCTTTGAATGGCAGGATTTTTATCCATTACCTTCCCTAACTCATCTTGGATACTATGAGAAGTGAGTATTCTTGCAAGATCTAAGCCATTGTTGCAAAAATATTTTGAGGGACGTACTCTGATAGACACATATAAACGTTACGGAGATTCCCTATTTCCACTCAAAAAACAACCAAACCAGAACAAAACAAATGAAAAACAAACACACAAACAAAACCAACAGATCAAAAAAGGGAGGAAATGGGTCTCTCAAATTACAGCCACTATGACTGAGAATTGCTGAAATCTCATTGCAATTAAGAAAAGCTAATCATAGACTCAAACAATCATAGAAACATAGAATAGTTAGAGTTGGTAGGGACCTGAAAGATCATATAATTCCCCCTCCTTGCTGTGAGCATGAACCCTTTTCACTCATTTAGGTTGCCTAGGGCCCCTTCCAACCTGGCCTTGAACACTTCCCATCCACTTAGAGCTTTGATTTTGGTGAGAGCTGAGATCAACAGGAAGGCTGAGAGTATAAGGACAATGTGAGCCCTTGCCAAATGTAGAATAAAAATATGTTGTGATTCCAGCATCAACACTCATCCTTTATCAAAAGATGAGAGTACTATGAGGTTTTTGACTTCTGTCTTGCACTAGGCCTGCTGTAGATGTGGATCCTACCCACTGCTTCTCCTCGATTTCTTGGAAAAGGAACTATCTTTTCTTTGTCATTCCCTCCAGAACGCAGGCCTTAAAGAGAAGCAATTGCCATGTCTGGGAACTCACTGCCTCAGGAAAAAAGTCTTTAAGCATTTGTATATGTGGATATACATGCATGCATGTGTGATAATATATGTATATATATAAAATATTTAATCCAGTACATTCAGTCTCTGATTAGGGATACTAATTGTAAACATTGTTTTTAATAAGAATACTATTAATAATAATATTGGTATTGATATTGATGATGATTATGATAATAATAACAACAACAATAGCTAATCTAGGCTGTAGAAAAGGAATACAAAAAGAGCTTTGAAGTGAGGTCTTCAAGATTAACAAAAACACTTTTTTTCATTCCTTAATGCAATCTTAGTTTAATATTCTGATCAGGAATGAAGAAGGAGTTGTGCAAAATCTTTGCTTGGTTTATGCAGGGGCTTTGCATTGTTAACATTATTCCTTCATAGTAATATTTCCTAAACTGAGGGCACTGGATTTGTGTTCTTTTAACATAGAACACTGAAGGGTTTCTACTACTTTAACAGGTTTGTGGTAGCTGCCTTAACAAATGAAAGATATCTTTAAAAATCTCAGATTTTTTAAATATCTATGTATCATTGTATTGATCAAAAAAATGCTTGTGATTGTGTGCTTGTGATTGCTTGTAATTAATTCAAGATACTGGCCAAATTAAAAACCAGGTATTATGATGTTTGTCCTGGCTTATTCTACATATCAATAGGAAAAATCAAATTCTGGTCGCTGCTCAGGGCCTTCCCATGATTTCTTAAAATTTTAATAATTAAATAAAGAAAGCCTAAGATGACTTTGAGGTGTAGTTTTTTGTAGACTGCTCCCTGAGATATGTAATTTGAATACTGATTTCTTCTTTTCTTTTTAAGGAAGCAGCAGAAAGATTTGTTATATTTCTTGCTGAAAAATAAAATGGTATGTTCAGTCACTTATATGCATGTAAAGCCTTTCTTCTTCCCCTTTGACACTAGTATTCTTACTTTTCCCTTCAGATTTTTTTCTCCTAGTGCTGTTTATATGCCATATTACACTCTCTAATTTCCTTTTATCTTTTCTTTATTTTGCAATGTCTCAGTACATGTCTCTTTAAGACAAGTTAATTTAGTCAATTACTCCAGTTTGGTTTCAGATAAAATCTTTAATTTATCCAGGCCCCTCTTTATTCTTTCTAAGATCCTCTTTCCATTAATTTCATGAAACATTCTAATTCTCCATTTTAGGAAAAAGCTAATTTCACTCACTTGCACAGAATTCCTCAGTATTTTTCCTCTATTGCATGTTTTACTTAAACTTTACTATGTGGGGATTGGTGATGTTCTTACCTACTAGAGAAGCTTTCCTTTCCTGCTCTGCCTAGAAAACTACACAGTTCCACTTGGCTTCTCCTGCATCTCTGCACAAGATAGAAAATTATGCATTCCCAAAAGGATGAGGAATTTTTCCTGCTCAGTCACAGGAGAACACCTGTGCTGCAGTCACTGAGGCCATGCCATATCTTGCAAAAGGGTTGTCAAGCCTTGGAGCAGGCTGCCCAGGGAAGTGGTAGAGACAGCAAGCCTGGAATTGTTCAAAAAATGTGGGGATGTGACACTTGATGGCATGGTTTAGTGGTGGGCACGGTGGTGGGGCTGGGTTGACAGCTGGACTTGATGATCTTATAGACCTGATGATTCCAACCTTACGGATGTTGTGATTCCAGATTCTGTACCCCTGGATGGTGGTGTGGGGGATTTTTATTTGGGATTGGCTGGAACACCAGTGGGACAATGCTGGGGCTGCCTGTAGGTCAGCAGGTAGAGGCAGGTGTGCTGTGCAGTCATGCTGGAGTTTCCCTTCACTGGTACTGGAATTTCCCTCCATAGAGTTGGAAATGGAGACTGCAACTCTCTTAGAGCCTCTCCCTCTCCTCTCACCTTGGATTTTGTTTTCCATGAGTGTTTCACATCCTGGCAGTTCCCCAGAATTGTTTTACCTCATCCAGCAAGTTGGTCTCATTTTCCTCATTTAAGAAATGGGAAAGATAAACCCACTGCAAAACAGCTTGACCACCAATAGCCCCAGAGGGCGTGAAGCAATGAGAAGGCAGAGATTGGTTGCTACTGTAAATAATTATATTGCTTCAGAAACAGCTTTTCTTGCTTAGTAATTTTCTTGTTCATCTGCACTCCTTGCTTCATTTAACTGCTCTTAGAGACAGGACTTGACATGTGACAAGTCCAAGACAATATTCAGTCCCCTTGTACCATCCCACTAAAAAAATACTGCAATGTGCTACTGAATTTGGGCAGAAGAAGAGTGCTTTCTGCTTTTCCATGCACAGGCAAAGACAACAGGATCAGGAAACGGAGTTTTCTGAAACTCCACAAAAAGGAAAAAAATAGTCAAGAAACTAAAAAACAACAACAAAAAAAGGAACATGGGGTTTATGTGGCTTGTCAAGATTTTTGGGTGGCTTGTCCAGCTGACCACAAATCTCATCCTGAATACAAGATGGAAGTAGCTTAGTGGCCAGAGTGTTTAAAACCTGGGAGACATGGAGGACTTTTATTGTTAACAAAAGTTCCTGGAAATGGGGATTAAAAATATATCCTTTAAATAAGTTAATACCAAAAATTTATAGCATTCAGCAAAATCAACATGCTTAATTAAGAATAAGTTTACTCCATTTGAAGCATGTTTAAAAAATTACAAGTGGAAAAAAAAAAGACTTAAACAAAACCAAACTCAAAAATAACTGGGTACATTTTGAAACATCAGCATGTTAGCCCATAGGAGATGTATTTTGGTCATCTTCTGCTCCTTGTCTTTATAAATGAGTCTGGTGAGCCAAATTAGAGAAATTATTTCCCTTCTTTGTATTGGACTATGTTAGAACCCCAAAATATATTGCAAAAGATTATACAGTTCTAACCCTGCAAAGTATTGGAAAATGTGATCCAGACCCTCAGCTGGAGGGTAGGAGAGTATTTTAGAAAAAATGCAGTTAGTTCAATTGAGCAATGTTTACATACACAAAATCTCTATATTTCTGTGCAGCATATTGACCTAAACTCCCCTAAAATCAACCCATTTTTGCAAAGGTACTTCAAAAAGCAACCTCTTTATAGAATGCCACCAATGTGAACTACATTTGCAGAGATAACCCCATCACAGTGGACTCACATTTGAAATAATATTTACATATTCAATTTTTTCTATCATGAAATGCTCTATCAACTGTTACATTCCAATAACCATGAACGCAAATGAGTGCAGACTTCAAATGGACAATCATTAACCTATGCTGTAATGATTATACAACATCCTTCAAATACTGAATGTTTTGAATGTGATCAAGTGATTCTTTCTTGTTATTTTGACTTTCATACTAATTATTAAACTTTAATTACCCATTATGGGTAATTATTAATATTTATTGTGCATTCTTGTCATTGTTCATGGGCTTTTATAAAGAGAACTATACTTGATATAGAGAAAAACATCATTAAATTAAATATTCATTTACATGGTTTTGCAGCAACCTATTTTTAAAACAAATGGGTATGAGCCTGTTTTTCTATTAGCTGTTATGTTTATAAATATTGATTTACTGCCCATCATTCTTCTTGACTACATTTCAGTGACTTTCTATACCTTTATGTTTTCTCTATAAGCATTTTCTCCCTTGTTAAGATTACAAATGTGAACAGAATAAAAAAGAAAGTTGTTAGAAAAGCAAGCAAATAAAAAGTTTCTACCAGTTACATTAGCAGTATAAATTATTGCCAGTGTTGGTACCTGGGGTAAGACAGAAGTACGAAATTCAATCAGAGTGTGCTTAAAATAAAATAATGTAAAAATAAAAAATTGTGTATTACTTTCTCTAGAAATTGAGATGGAATAAAGCCAACTGACTTCTGAGCAGCACACAGAGCTTAACTCATTTTAAAAGTGCTTAAACACAGTAAGGGGCCTAGTAGGATTTTCAAAAGTCTCTATGTCTGGACCAAAAATACAAGTGATACCATAGTCCAGGGTTGGTTTTAAATTTAAACGGGCAAAGTGTGGCTTCACAGATGTCCCAGGCCACAAAGTAGGGTAGCACATAGGATCAAAAATAAACTTGGACATCAGTTTCCTTGAAAAATCTACAAATTTGAGCTGAATTCTTTGAGATCTTTTATTAAAAAACATTCCTTAAAATATAACTGCTGGTTGCTTTTGGCCTGAGTCAGTCTCCACCTGAATATTGACAAAGTTCAGTGCCACCAACATGGTGTCTTGGAATTACAGAATGGTTTGGGTTAGGAGGAACCTTAAAGGTCACTCAGTTCCACGCCCTGCCATGGGCAGGGACATTTTCTACTAGACCAGTTTGCTCCATGGCCCATCCAACCTGGCCTTGAACATTTCTAGGTATGGGGCATTCACAGCTTCTCTGGGCAACCTGTGACAATGTCTTACCACTACCACAGTATAGAATTTCTTCCTAATATCCAATCTAAAGCCACCATTTTCCAGTTATCAGTGTTTAATGGGTGTGTGTGGTACCCAGCAGGACTGAGCTCAGGACATGCATTTGACCAGGACATTCAAACACTCAGTACAAACAAATTCATTCCCTCAGTGCAAATTCAAAGCTCAGCCTCAGCCAGAGACATGGCCACCATGCACTTGCTTAAAACATTCCCAGTAGGAAAAGTCAAATCTGAATATTTATAAAAGGTGAGCACGAAATGTGTGTATGCGCTCCATTTAAATGAATTTTACAGATCATCTGCACTAATAATATAAAAAATAAATTTTTGCATTATCTCCCCTTATACATGCTATTTTTTTTAGAAATTTATCATGCATTCATTTCTGTGAGTCTTACATGACTTTATACCCAATTAAAACAAGTTATACATATGTAAAATCTTCACCACCTTAAAGAATTTGACCCATATTGGGAACAATGTGTGATACAGGACTGTATCATCTGTGGTTTTATTTAAGCCTCAAATAATCAGATGCCATATTTAGGTTTGAAAAGCCTTGGTTTTCTGTGCATATCTGGGTTGCTCCCTCAGAAACCCATAAGAACATTGATTTGAAGCAAAGCCCACTCAGCATGCAAGGAGGCAGGAGCAGCAGCTGGTTTATGCACACTTACATGCATACCAATATCATTCTTACAGGTTCATGTAAAAATAATCTCAGGATTTACTTCCAAATAGTCCAAATCCCTCTTTCCCTTTATGATAGGCTCCACTGTGCCTGTTCGGATTTCCAGGTGTCATTTTAGAATGTGAAGTGCTGGTGAAACAGGAGGCAAAGCAGCTAAACCTGCTTCTGAAACAGATGACCCCATCTCCTCTGCACATCAGAGGTGGCCAGTGGATTGACCTGGATGTGTATTCACCTGTTTTCTGGGGGCAGAGGGGCCATTCTTTTATTGGGATTTGTTGTTTTCTTTGACTATAATTCTGATTGAAATCTGAGTAAAATGCATTAAAAATAATGAATGCGTGTTGCCAAAAAAATTCTGCAGAGGTGTAATCTTTGACCTGGTTTCCCTGAAAATGTGCAAGAGAAATGTAGGCATTTCCATGAGCACAGCAGGATTTTTACAGCTCACATTTCTGCTCTGTGGTGCTCTCAGAGGGGCAAACTGCATAGAAAAACATTAGATGCCCGATTAGATAATAGCATTAGCATTTAAGATAAACTTTCCTTTCTTCACAAAGATAAACTCATTATTTAAAACGTGTTTCATCCTCTGGTTCCTCCATAGGAGATACTCATGCAAGCTACCTGCCAATAGCAATTAAAGCTTAGTTTGCAGGGAGAGTGGGTTTAATTGCCAAAGCACTATTTATAGGAAGTCCCCCACGAGGATTACTGAGCTGCAAGAATGCAGATTAAGCAGAATGAGGGCAGCAGGGAGTGTGATGCACTTTGGCTAAACAGCTCTGTCAAGCTCAATAGGTGTGGGAGCCGCAGGAGCGCCGGTGACAGCCCAGCACTGCTTCCCCCTCGCAGAGCTGGGTGCTGCAGACACTCTGCAGTGTGACAGCACACCCTCAGACATTTCCTAGCAAAGCATCCTCTCTCGACAGGTATTTATCCCCTCCCCTCACCACCCAATAACCATCACAGCTGGCAAAATCATCTTTGGGGTTTGCCAGCTTTGTGAGTTGGGGGATTAGGGTTGTGCCTGTCCGCAAAGGATGTAGAGGAGAGCCACAGTTCTGCCCCTAATGGGGCTGGAATACTTCAGGCAAGGGAATTGGTCCTGCATTTCACTCCACGACTTGCAGGAGCAAATGGGTTTATCCCCTGCCTTAGCATTGTCCAGAAAACAAAGAATACCAGGACAGGTAATGAGAGACAGCCACAGTGAGCCCAGGGGCAATAGGGCTACTGTAACTGTAGCTGGGACAGTGATTTCCTGTCTCTTCCTGCCTTCCTCATGATCTACACCTGCCTAGTGAAGGGGAAAAATAGTCTATGTAAAAAGGGGATCATTTAACTATTTTGGCTTGAAAGAACTTTTAAAGGTCATTTAGTGCATCCCTTTGCAATGAACAGGGACACCTCCAACCAGATCAGGCTGCTCAGAGCCCTGTCCAACCTGACTTTGCACATTTCCAGGGATGGGGCATTCACCAGCTCTCAGGACAACTTGTGCCAGTGTTTCACCACCATCAAAATTAAATTTTCTTCCTTACCTATAGTCTAAATCTTCCCTCTTTTAGTTAGAAACCATTATCTCTTTTCCTACTGCAATGAACATGCTAAATGCCCTCCCTGCCTTTGTCTCCGAGATTCTTCATTTGCCCCTTGGTATGTGCACAGTTCACCTGCCCAAATAAGATGTTTGCCTTCTCAAACATCTTCCCCTCAGGCAAGAGACAAACTGCTGTAAAAATGGGAAATTTTATGCTTTCCTGTTAATTCTTCATAATCTTTTTATCATCATCATCAAGCTCAGCAAGAGCATAAATGCTGGGATATTTGGGCAAAGGAGTGACTGAAAATAAATATATCACAGCCTAACATTGATTAAGATCAAATGCTTCAGTAAGCTTTAATATGATTTCTAATTGTTTAAATACATTTTTAAACAATCTTAGCTAAAAATTCATGACAGTTAATCACAAAATGGTAACATATTTTATTTTTCCATGATATTTTCAGCTATGGTTAATGAATAAATTAGCTCATCTGACAGAAATTCACAGGCAAAATAGATGTTGTCAAATCTACAGTTTCACTGAAGGGGTTCCAGCTGAAAAATTACATCCTTCTCTGATTAAATCCCTCATTAAGATTCAGGCCTGTTCTGTCAGTAAATCAGTAATCTGGTAAAAAAAGGATAATATCATCATATTCCTTGTTGGCTTGTCCGTGTCCATTTTATCCCACCTTCTTTATACTCTAAACTCTTTGCAACAGGGATTGTGTTCATCACACAATCCACAACTTGCCAAGAATCCCAGAGTTCTGTCATTGCCTATTAACTCTTGCACTCCCTGGGCTGTAATTATTTCTACACTGATGATAATGAAAGAAAAACATGAGATTTAATATCTTTGAAGGCTTCAGCACTGCTCAAGCATGAGCCTAGATCTAGGCTAAATTTTCAAGATTTCTCTCTGACTGCGAAATTTTGACAGCTCTGTTTGCACTCATTTTTAAAGAAAATTTAATTATCCCTCATAACACCTTGATGGTTGGAGTCAGAGCTTTAGGAAAACACATAGAGAAGGAATTTTACTGAAGGACATGTGGTCTGCAGTAGGACCAGCTTTTGTTATAGTCCATGAAGATGATGATGGCCTCTTGAAAGTCAACAAGACCAAAAGCAGAACCCAATGAGGCCACACCATTTTAGATTACTTCCATAATTTCCACACTGCCTTTTTTTCATTTGCTCAGGTAGAACACCTTATGAGGTTGCCTGGCATCATGTGATTATTTTGTCAGCATCCACAAGAAACAGCTGTTGCAAAACAGACCCTTACATGTCATGTGGAGTGGGGCAATAGAAAACCTGGATTTACCTCAACCTGAAGCCATCCATTTAAAAGCTGAGAGAATTGGGATTGTTCAGGCTGAAGAAAAAAAGACTTTGGGACAGCCTAATTTTGGCCTTCCTTTCATGAAAGGAACCCACAAGAAAGATGGAAAAAAGAGACTTTCAGCAAGCATGTGTAGTGATAGGAAAAGAGGGAATGGTTTTAAAGTGAAAGAGGGCAGGTTTGAATTAAATATTAGGAAAAAAGTCTTGACTGTGAGGGTGGTGAGGCCCTGACACAAGTTGCCCACAGAAGCTGTGGCTGCTCCATCCCTGAAAATGTCCAAGGCCAGGCTGGATAGGGTTTGGAGCAACCTGGTGAATTGGAAGGTGCCCCTGCCCATGGCAGGGGGTAGAAAAGTCTTTCAGGTGCTTTCCAACTCAAACCATTCTATTATTCTATGGTTCAATCACCCCTCCTAATAGGGCAGGTGGAAAACCCTAAAGAGTGAAAGTTACTGGAAAATTCCAGTGCTACATCTGGACAGATATTTAATGACCTAGATTCTGAGGAACAAAACAATGGTTCTCAGAAGCCAAAATCTTAGAAGAGTGAACTACTCTTCTATTATTCTCTGGGGCAATCTAGGGAATGAAGTATGTATATGCTCATGAAATTAAGCAAGGATTGACTGTCTGTTAGTGAGAGGAGAATATTTGGTCTTGCATCACTCAGCATTTCAAAAGCTAAAAGTGTGACGCTTACTTGTTTTTCACAAACATTAATTCTCCTCCTTTTTTTTTATCTATTTCTTCCCTCTTTTTAGACCTACACTCTCACAGAGATCAATGATCCCAGTGACTCCGTGACTTTAAATCTGGGTTCACAAACAGATTAAGCCACACTGAATCCAGGAGTCCCCTAACTTTGAAGCTTGAAGATATCCAGATCTGATCAAGGCTTGGCTCCTCCTCATGCAGAATAGTAATGCATTTTCCCATCCTTTTGACTGGATCTTTGTTCTTAGCTGGCAGAGGGACAACATGGTGATGCACAGCTGAACCACATTCCCCAAACAGAAGGTCAACAAAAAACCAGGGTCTGCCTCTACAGCTTACTCACAAACACCAGGCACAAACAGTAACATGAAGGTTTGAGGGGGAGCATCCTGCTTAGAACCATATGAACTGTGCTCTTTGTTGGGCATGTTTCTCCAAAGATTGTCACTCCTGATTAGTCTTAGTCAGAAGGCAAACTATCTTTTAAACGAACCTCAGAAATTATTATTTTTAAGGCTGGTAATCTATACTAACCAGTTATTGGTGCTATGTTCAGAAGCTCAGACAGAGTTAAATTATGCTTCAGATTAATGTATTGAGCAGTTCAGGGGTTAGACAAACAGCTGTTTCTCAAGCAGACACACTACAAAGCTTAACTGTTCACTGGAAGGGCAGATACAGTCTAGCTGAAGTCCCAGTGGGCCAACTTTTATTTGTTTCTGATTGGGAGATATCCAAAGCTGACTCTATGCTACTGATGACCTCCCTTAGCAGGGGCAGAAAGTTGAACCTCTGGAGCCAGTGTGATTTTACCAGTCTCTGGGAAAAAAAAAAAAAAACACAACAAATCTTCAGTGACTCTGAGATAAACTGCAAAATGTTGCACTTTCACTAATAAACTTTAAAAATGCTGAGGGGAAAAACAAAATAGATGTGCAAAGAGAGAGAGACTACAGGGGAAAACCATATAAAATCCCTGAAACAAGCATTACTTGTGACATTTTGCAAAGGTGTTAGTTAACCAAGCCTGTTAGTTAATGAAGTATATTCTAAACATCAAATTACTCAATGGGAAAAGCTCAACACAGATTGTTTAGTTACCTGGTATCACTTTAAGTATTTCAGCAAAGCACTGAATTCCTTATTCAGAATATCAGCTGCCTAGTTTGGGGTAATGATTAAATACTTACTCTGTGTAAAAGACCTGGTTATAAGGGAAAAAAACATCCCAGTCTAGAATGAAAGATCCTTAAAAAAACCCCAAAAACCAAGAAAACAAAATCCAGAATTAATTGATTCAATGTCAAAAGTCCTATTAGATTCAGTGGCAGAAGCCCTGTTAGTTCCAATAAGTGATTTGATCCTACCCTGATGCAGATATATTTGCCAAACCTCATGACACGTAGATGTGGCATGTGGAGACATGGTTTAGTGTTGCACCTGGCAGTGCTGGGTTAATGGCTGGACTTGAAAACCTTAAATATTTTTTACAGCATAAATAATTCCATCATTCTAAATTTGGTCATTCACTGTTTTGTCAGGGAAAAATGTAGGCTAAGCAATCTTAATAATAACTATGGAGTTTTCTGGATCTTCATGGGTGAACACTCAGAAGAGTTCAGGAATGTGATTTCTGTGACCTGCAG
This sequence comes from Lonchura striata, assembly GCF_050655825.1. Taxonomy (NCBI): domain Eukaryota; kingdom Metazoa; phylum Chordata; class Aves; order Passeriformes; family Estrildidae; genus Lonchura; species Lonchura striata. Next base: position 71,663,893 of record NC_140741.1, read on the forward strand.
TGGCTTTTCTGACAGTTCCAAACTCCTGTGGACCCTCAGTGTCTGCCTTTCAGATCTTGCTCAGTGGGTAGAGCACTTGCAAGTCCCACTGGTGACCAGAGATAGGACCAGAGGGAATGGCCTGAAGTTTGTCAGGGAAGTTTAGGTTGGATATTGGGAAAAGGTTCACCATCAGAGGGTGATTAAGCACTGGAACAGGGAAATGGTCACAGCACTGGCCCTGACAGAGGTCTAGAAGCATTTGGACAGCTCTCTCAGGTAGGACTCTTGGAGCTGTCCTGTTCAGAGTTGGACTTCAGTGTTCTTTGTCCCTTCTATGATCAATTATAATCAAATTAACTGTGCAAGCTCAAACCCACCAAAAAATGACAAATCTTAAAGAATCCAACATGTTTTTTGGACATGAGCAATGCACAAGTTCTGAATGCAGGCTGTCTTTAGTCAGAGTAATCGACCATCAAGGAGCACCACAGTGATGTTAGACAAGTGTCTTTAGGCTTCTTTCCATCAGGAGGTCACCAAGAGGTCTAATGGGGGTTTGGTATTACCATATGACTTTGCTGAGGTGGCTTGGAAATCTGTCTTGTAGATTAAAAGAAAGTAACACAGAGACAATTCATACTGAGAGATCCAGGGGGAATAACTGGTTATTAGTTCAGTTCTTGTGGGCAGTATGGAAGAAGTGAGTCATTACAAAGGATAAACTCAAATTGCAACCGGCTTTACTTTTATATTGATAACATCTATTGCTAAATTATAGCAATAACAGTGACGTTATCTTGAGAAAAAGAGCTTCAAAGCACCACTTCCCATCTTATTCTGCTCTCTACCTAGAGGAACACTAGTTGCTTAGCTAAAGAACAGAAGAGATGTGGGTTTGATTCCTGGTCATGCTAAAGGTTTCCTGTCTTGCCTTGGGCAAGTCCCTAAATCTCCCTGAGTCTCATTTCCACCTCTGTGAAATGGGGATCATAGAACAGTGTGCCTTTCATCCACCTCAATTTAGAAGGTAAAACCTTTGTGTCACAGGCTGCTTTAACACGTGAACTTCAGCATTTGTGCATGTACAGAAAGACAGGAGAGGGCTGAAAACAAAACTTGCATTTTTGAGGGGTCCCATGAGTACTGAAAACACTGATAAAATTTTATTTAGAATGTACAATAAAAGCAGGGTAGAGTCCTTCTAAACAAATATTCATGTTTCCACCTGAGCTTGTAGTCCAGAATCAGCCAACAGGGATGATGAGATGCTTCTTCCCAAAAGTATCCTGGGCTGCATCACCAGAAGCTTGGCCAACAGGTTAAGGGAGGTGATTCTGCCCCCATTCTCTGCCCTTGTGAGAGCCCTCCTGAAGTTCTGCGTCCAAATATGGAGTCCTCAGCAAAAGAAAGATTAGGATTTGTTAGAGCAAGTCCAAATGAGGGCTACAAAAATAGTCAGAGGTCTGAAACACCTATTCTATAAAGATAGGCTGAGAGAGTTGGAGTTGTTCAGCCTGGAGAAGAAAAGACCCTGGGGAGACCTTGTTGTGTCTTTTCAAAAAGGTCTGTAAAAAGACACTTTTTTAACACAGAACAAGCACCAACAGTTTTAAAGTGCGAGAGAGCAGGTTTAGATTAGACATTAGGAAGAAATTATTTACTGGGACAGTGGTGAGGCCCTGGCACAGGGTGCCCAGAGAATCTGTGTCTTCCCCATCCCTGTAAGTGTCCACTTATAACTTAGATGGGGTTTGGAGTTACCTGGTTCAGTGAAAGATGTTCCTGCCCATGGCAGGGGAGTGGATTAGATTATAATTAAAAGTTCTTTAAAGCCCAAAACATTCTGTGATTCTGATTCTGTGGATCTAAAAGCAGATATTGTGAACTGTTCAATATACTTTATTTCTTTTCAGTACTATAAAGGAATATTTTCCATCACAAGTTATGTGAAATATTCCCCCTTTTCAGCAGTGTGGGGTGGTTTTTTTTGTTTGTTTGTTTTTTGGTTTTGTTTGTTTGTTTGTTTGTTTGTTGTTTGTTGGGTTTGTTTTGTTTTGGTTTGGTTTGTTTTTTTTTGTTTTGTTTTTGTTTTTGTTTTTGTTCTTTTTTTTTGCATATGGCAACATCACTGGAGACCATTGCAGAGCATGTTCCAGGCCCAGGGGTAATGGTTGTTTGGTGCAAGTCAGCAAAGAGCAAAGAGACTTGTAATACAAAAAGGTTGAAAGCTTTGGCTAAAAACAATATTTTCATTTGGCAAAGCTTTGTTTCCATTAGTAACACAAAACGGGCAGGGAGAACCCCTCACCTCTAGCACTGTGCCTCTGAAAAAGTCAGTACTGCTCTGCTGCTCAGAAGAGAGTGGGAAAACCTGGAAGCAGGTAGATTCCTGCAACCTACACCCTGCCACATCCCTAAAAGCTGGAGAGGATGCTAAATCCTGAAATCCTGAAATTTTTAAGCCTTTATTATAATGACACATTGTTAGTTTTACTGTAAACCAAGACATTTTCTTGAATGCTTGAACCTGATTGCTTGTGAAGATCTTGGACCAGTGTTACTTAAAAGCCAAGGACTCTGCTGGAATTGACTCTATCTGCTTATCAGCATTAGTTCCCCGGGTGTGTTTTTAAGCTGCTGTGAACAAATTTCCCTACTGCCACTGATGGCAGCTGTTCCAGGGTCTGATTTCCTTCAGCTTGTGTCCTAAGAAGGAGTAAAAAAGGAGGATTTTTTGATTTTTGTGATTTTTGTCACATGTCATTTCACCTGTTTTTTCAAATTTACTTTTATGCATTCTCCAGGTTCCTGACGTTCAACACAGCTAAACAAAAACAGAGAATAACAGAAAAATCATGGAGTCTTGGCTCATCATCTGGCTAATGTAATGCTGCTGTATTTTTTTTCACTAAAATTTGATTAAATCCTTTTGCAGTAAGAAAAAATATTCTCTTGCCCATTCTTGATTTTCCAATCAAACTGCAAACAGCATACACCTGAAATGAGAAGAATCAGAACCCTAATATCCACTCTGAGTTATAAAACATTGTTGTAATTAACAGTCAGCAGGCTGATTATGAACAGAAGTGTCCCTTCAGGACAAACCAGTGGACCATCTAGCTGAAGAACCCTCTCTAAGTGATGTTAAGTCAGGATGACCACAAGATCCCAGCCACTTTGTGCAGTACATTATTCTAAATCACATTTTACAAAGTACTTGAAGAGTGCATAGCCCTGAGACCAGTCATTGAAATGATTTGGTCAAGATAAAGCAGAAAGTCCCAAGAACATTTTCCAAGGTTTGATGCAAGTTCTGTACCAGGCAGGTGCATTTTTCCACATTTTCCTTCAAGCTAATATTTCACCCAAGAAAAGGGAAAATTTAATTGTGGTATCAGAATTTAATTACGTTGTGACCTCCAGTGTTACCCATTGATGTACTTTTCTTTCAGCTACAATGAGAGCGGAGTCATGGGTTGGCCTGATACTTTCCCTAGAAAGAGAAAACAAGCCCTATAATAATGGTACAGTGTGAAATTGTCCTTCCCTAGGCCTCATTTCTTTAGATTGGCCTCTGCAATCACAATAGAAACCCAGCCCTGATGATTGTGGACTGCAGAACCCTGCAGGTCTTAGCAAGAGCCTGACTTGCCCTTTCTTGCTCTGTGACCATGAGTTCTCTCTTGGATTAGAGAAGGGTGGATGGAGATGGAATTGAGTACACCTTTTCCTCACTCTGGAATTATGCAATGAGTGATGAAGCAATGTCTGACCCATTAAGTTGGCACAAATTATTTTCCCATGAGACCAAATGGAGGGCCAGGAAGAGAATTTTATAAAAATAATCAGTAAAATGTATTGTACTTTTATGGATGAGGCTTGAGTTATCTCAGATTCCCTTCTCCTTCTCCTTCTCCTTCTCCTTCTCCTTCTCCTTCTCCTTCTCCTTCTCCTCCTCCTCCTCCTCCTCCTCCTCCTCCTTCTCCTTCTCCTTCTCCTTCTCCTTCTCCTTCTCCTTCTCCTTCTCATTTTTTTCTCTTTTCTTTTTTCTTTTTTCCTTTTTTTTGATGAGGAAGATTCATTTGTGGTTTCAGCCTGTCCAGTGTTTTTGGTTTTTTTTTTTTTTTTTTTTTTTGATTGAAAAAACTAATTTCATAACTAATACACAGCTAGTTTAAAAAAAAGAATCCTGTTTCTGCATGTTCATGGTAAACAAGGACTCATTCATCCCCAACTCAATGACTTTGAAGCAAATAAACAAGCAAATAAAATGAATGCATTTCTGGTTTGTTGTTTGGGGGGAAAAGTTCATTACAGGGATCACACTGGGGGAAAAACACAACTTGCTTATGGAAATAATGAATTCAAGCCTGGGGCAAATGCATGACAATTCTTCATTTACCTGAGAAAGAGAAATAGATCTGAGAGATATTGCAACCAAGGAAAATCCCAGTTCCTATGTATTTCCATAACTTCTTTGCCATAAAGCAAATACATTTTAATTAAAATATTGGACTGAACTTGACTGTTTTTATAGGCAGCCTCCTGTCATTGATCAAAACCACTTTCTCTTCTTTGAATGTTTTGTTTTATAAAAAATTAACCAGTGCAGGTTTTTCCCCTCTGTCTCGCCTGAAGCAAAACAGAAAGTTTACCCGCCAAAGGCAACAATTTTTGAATTTGCTTTCTTATGAAAACGAGGCACCAGTGTTCAAAGCAATCAACACGAGCTTCTTTCCCCTTGAAATGTTTTTCTAAGCAGCACAAATCCACTTGACATCTGGAAAACTCCACCTGTTCTGTTCACTAGCTCATCGCCGTGAGACGTATTGAAAGTAAATAAGTAGATTGAAGTAAAGATGTGAATGTGCATTAGATTGCATGTGTGAGCAAAAGAGAATTGAGAGAAAACACTATAAAGAGCAAAGGCCAAGGTTTTATCAAATAATTAGAATAATTTTTTAAATATCAGTTGCCAGAATAACAAACAGTTGAGAATGAGGATCCCAAAAGTTTTCCAATCCATTTATTTGAAATTATATGAAGTTAAAGGGGTGCCTCACTAATTCATGAAGCCTGTGACCAGTTTGGAATGTTCAGATCCAAGTATTGCATGTTTTCCATTTCTCTTACTTTTTCCCATTTCTTATGTCTTAATATCATACTGAAGAAATTAAATTGTGCTGAATAGTCAAATACACTGAAGTGCTAGCAATGCACCAATGGACCTGTTTTTTTTTCTCTGAATTTTATTTAAAGTCATAGTAGATCAGTTCTGAACAGTGAAATGGGCTTTACTGAAATAATCTATGGGTTTTTCGTTGGGTTTTTTTGTTTTGTTTTGTTTGGTTGGGTTTTTTTTGTCTTTTCCTGCTGTATGGCTAGGTTCTCTGCAATGAGGTATAGTAACTCACCTAATGCCTTTGGGGAGAATAAAAGCTCCTGGATCTGATGAAATGCTGAAAATTAAAAGTAGCATAGTAATTCATTTAATCAACAAGTATAGCTGCAGTAAAATACCTTTTTTGGGATTGACAGCATACCAGGATCAGAGCAAATGTAGGAAATAAGTACCATAAGAAATCTGGGAAGCAAACAGTCAGCATAGACTGTCTGATTAACTCACAACACAGCGGTGATTTGAGCTGACAAAATGTTATTGGAGGGATCACTCACTTCAACACTGTTTGCTTTGGGAAGCCAGGGAGAGATTTATTATGGCTGAAAGCCTTTACAGCTGTCAGATATAAGTGCTAGTTAAAAGAAGAGAATATAGAGGCTTGAATTAACAGTGGGAGCTTAGGTCTGAATACACGTGAGAGCATAAAGTTTAATCTGAGTGAGGGTATCATCAAAATCTTGCTTGGAAATGCATTACTTTTAGATCATCTTACATACTGGCAATGTGTGTTTACTTTTCATGTATTGTGCCTTTATTGGAATACTTATCAGTGATAAAGAAGTGATGTTGCCATCAGACTAAAAGCTCCTAATGAGATCCCCAATCTCTGTCTTTTTACAGCATAGCTTCTTCACCATTGACTTTAAAAGGACTGAAGGACGTGAATAAACACACACCACTAAAACACTGTTCCTGAATGTTACCTGAAGGATCATTAAAATATAGATACTTCTGCTTAATGCTGATTAATTTTTTGGGCCAGGCCAGAGGAGCAAATATTTTTCAGTAAATGTAACATATTCAAAATCGCAGAACTGGTCTTGATATGAATTCAGCTGCAAAATGTATCGCTTTGTATTTGCTTTGGAAAAAGCATAAGTCCACACATAAGCAAACACTTGAACCTCTATTTTAAAGGGAAGTGGATGAAGGAAAGGGGTAAGTCTCAGTTAATATTTTAATGGTCTATAGACTCTAAATATATCTAAAGACCTGGTCATCAATCCTTCTGAGAATATATTCAAGCTTCTCAGGAATTTGATTTCTTTCCTTAGACATTCTTCCTTACTCAGGTGATTTAATCCAGACTAGCCAAATATAATGACCACACCTCTCTTTGGACAAAAGGATTTCATAAGAATGAAAGGGTGGAATACAGAAAGACTCTAGAAGATGACCCAGAGAATATCAGTTATGGATAAAGTTGTACTTTTAGTATGATACAATTATTAAGGTTGAAAAAAGCTGCTGGAGGTTTGAACTTATCCCTCTCTCAAAGGGCCAAAGCAGAGGCATTAATTTATTGCATCCCAAAATAAACTCAATATAGTAACAACTTAATTGTATGAGTGTGTGACCATTAGCTTGACTTGTCTGAGCTGCTGTGTGTGCTGCAGAGCCAAGGGAGAGCTGTCCTTTCTGACAGAAACAGAATTTGGCTAAGGTTGGCATGGGCCTCTGGAGATCATCTTGTCTAACACCCCTGCTCAAGTCGGCCACCCAGAACAGGCTGTCTAGAATCACATCCAAAAGGCCTTTAAACAAATCAGTCAAAAAGCAGGAGAGAGGAAGAGTAAAAAGTGATGAACCCTATAGTCACCGTGTCACATTATAGTCATGTGTTTAGAAAGAGGTCCAAAGTCTATAAAAAATCAAGGTATTTGTAAACAAACTGCATTAGAATTCTCTTTGTAAAAAAACAACATTCATCACGCCAGATTATCCAGCATTAGAAGTTCCCTTTTATAAAGCCTATTTCTCCTCCATCATACTTATTAACACTTCCAAGAAATAAGAGGGCCCTGAAGTCTGCAGCAAAGCGATGCTTTAGAGCTCATGAAACGTCTGCACGTTCTTTATTATTAGAAGTGACACCATTGTGCCGTCCAAATGGAGGACTGCCAGAACATGCTGCCAGTCACATTCAGAGCAGCATTGAAAAGTCTAACAAAATGCTCTCCTCTCGCAAGTGCTCTCCCAGTTCAGCTCACAAAAATAATTTAGCGAGAACAAGGGTTGTGTGAATTATTAGTGAGCTGTTGAGCAGAAAAAGATAGCTTATAGTTGCAGCTGGCATCGCAAGCTTTTGAGGTCATGCAGCAAGTTGCTCTCTTCATACAAGCTTGCTTAATATGCTGGGTTTGTTTTATGGCAAAAGTCCATTTTTAATAATATAGACATTATTACAGATTTTATATGAGAGAAGGTGTGTGGTCTAATGAGTTGAAAGCTTTGGCACAGATTTCCTGTGTGACCAGGCAATGTGTCTATGCCCAAAGATTGCCAGCTCTTGGGTGAGGAGGGAATATTTTCTCATTTTGCATTTATATAGTGCCTATCACAATGGGAGCTCTATCCCCTGACAGCTAGTAATAAAAAACCCAGTCTGCTTCTTACTCTGGGAGTTCAATCAAAGGAGGTGCCAGCCAGTCATATATTTGTTTTCTGTTAACATGTGATATATATGATTGTCATGTTCACTTGCACAATGCCTGCTTATGTTTCCCCTGATTTCCCCCTACAAAGCCAATACTGTGACCATTATTTGAGGTGTTGCTCACAACCAGCCAAAAGGTGAGGTTTATGGCATGACCATGTGTGAGGATGTGTTATTTTAACTTGCAGCTTGGCTCAAAACACATTGGCTATAATTAATTTGGGTTGTGGTAGATGGAAGTAGATTCAGTCTAGTTGGTGGCCTGCAGTTGCAAAAGTACTAGAAACAATAATAAAGCTGGGCTGTGAAGGGTTGGGTGGTTCTCCTGCCTACTGAGGACTGGGAGGTTAATAGTGTAAAATCTTGATGTACTTTCTTATTTCTTGTTTTAATAGAGAGGAGGCTGGGAAATCCAGTGCAGAATCAGAACCCCACTAGACAGGGGATGCCATGAACAAGTGAGAGAAGACAGTCCCTGAGCTGGCAGCTTTACCATCTCCATGTCAAACAGGATGCAACAGTGGATATTAAATGGACAAGTGGGGGCTGGTCTGGGAGTGTGGGGAATGAGGCAACAATAAACCCAAGTTAATTTAGTGGGATAGAAGAGGTCTGGACTTGTTGCTTGTCTCACCTGAGAATTCATGTGCTGGGAACATCTCGTGAGCTCTGTCGCAGAGTAAGGATTTGCAGGCTCAGGGTGGGTAGAGCTGCAGGTTCCCCCAGTCTAGTGCACAGAGACAGGCAGAGATTTTCCAAGTGTGCTCAAGATTCACAGGGCACTGAATAAGGTGTTTTGCTAAAGTATCTCATGTCCAAAAGTGTCTAGCAACTCTCAAATAATCCTAATGCTTGACTAGCTTAAAGCTGGGCGTGACCCAATTTACATTATTTTAGCCCTAGATTTAACCAAAGAGAGAGGCTAATTCTCTTACCCCATGAAATGGATATTTAAGTTCTTCAGTATTTAAGACTTTATAGCAGTGGTGAAAATTTTGGATACTCTGGAGACAGGTAGCTGCATTTGCATGGTAAATTTGTTCCACTTTATTACATATGTAAATATTTGTAATTTCTGTCCAGTGCACATTCATAAAGTCCTTTGAAAAAGATGTATTTAAACTCAAGAAAGCAAATAACTCCTTTGTATTGATAAGATGCTTGGCAGGGTAAGGACTAGGACAATTTTGGCCTTATATGTGAGTAAAGATGGAAAATAGCAGAAGGTAGAGTTTTAGAGCAGTGTACCCAAGCCAGCAAAGGGCAATAATATTCATTTTGCTGTGGTGGCAAGAGCTACTGATTTCTACTTCAACCAAAACTGAGGGCAATGGCAATGGTTTGGGTGCTGTGGTATAAGTCAGTCACAAGCACTTCCTCAAAGATTTCAGTCCAAATTACCTCACAGACGGGAGTTTTCTCCATTTATCTCTTTGTCTACCATAGATTGGAAGACACTGGTGATTTTTTTAATCTACTATACCCCTGAAAACAGAGGGGATTGAGCCCAAATGTATTCCAAAGTGGTTTTGAGAAATGTTCCAGTTCAAGTTCATCTTGCCTTTAGCAGCAATCCTGGTGTTGCACAATCCTCCTTCAATTTGTTATTAATTCAGTTCATTTTCATTCAGTTCCTTCTGCAATTTCTGATAAGATGGCAAAATAACTGTTTTGTTTAATGAAAATAATCACCTACATGCCCACACACACACGTACAATCAATCACATTTTAAGTATATTAAATAGTGGTGCCTTAAATACTGTGGGAAGTAAGTGGGTTTAGAAAGCATGACCTTAGAACAACTGTGAAACAATTTGCTGCTGACAACAATTTTTTCAAAAGGAACAAGTCTGGATTTATTGTAGTTAAATGGTCCGTTGGGAAACATTCACTATTTTCAATGTCACATACAGGAAACCCGCCACATATATCTTATTAAGAGAAAATGTGTTCTTTCAGATTGTAGATTTTGAGTGAAACATTGCTCATGTGTCTTGTGAAAATAACTCTTTATTTATAGCAACATAGATTTATTTTAACATTTATATATTAATAGATATTTGTGATTGAAGACCAAAATTTCTAAAACTGTGTTTTCTACCATAACTCCAAAGTAGGGAACAACAGAAATTTGAGCTATGCTAGAAACAGACCTCAGATAATAGCAGTGTCTCCAAAGATAAATATGGACAGATGGGATCTTTTCTCCTCCTGTTATCACCAGGTGGGCACCAGCTGTGGTCTGGAAAAGCTGTACAGCTGTGTGAGCTGCAGAAACTGCATGAGCCCACTTCACTTCTGAACTGAAGTGGGCTCACCTGCAGCCAGGTGGGGCTTTGCTTTTACAAACACTTGGCAAAGGACTGGAGCAGCTCTCCAAAAGTTGGTTCCTGTTTGCATGAAGATTAGAGTTATTGAATGACAGAGGTTGGAAGAGACCTCCAAGATCATCAAGTCCAGCCTTTGACTGAACACCATATCAACTGAACCATATACCAAGTTCAGTCATTTCCTGAATACTTCCAGAATTGGTGACTCCATCAATTCCCTTGTCAGCCTATTTCAATGCTTGACCACCCTTTAAGTGAAGAAAGGGTGACAATATTTTTCCAAATATCCAACCTGAACATCCTCAGCACATCTTCAAGCTATTTCCCCTTGTCTTGTTTTCTGTGGGAAAAGACCAAGCCTTACCGGGCTAAAACCTCATTTCAGGTAGTTCACAGAATGCAAGAGAGTAATAAGATCTTCCAGAGTCTCCTTTTGTCCAGGCTAAACAAATATGTAGAAAAAAGGTCTGATGGTTTATTCAGAGTTTGGAGCAACAGTTTTAAGTGCTAAACCACCAAATTCTGCTCTCTCTGGGAGTCCTTGGGGCTGTGCCTGTGCCATGGAACCATAGGTCCCAGGATGGAGTGAAGGGCTGTGGTCTGGTCCATCCCTCCATCACCATGCTCCATGGCACAGACCTGGGCTGGGACAGATAAAACTCTCCCAGGGAATGTTCAGACATAATTGGGATGATAGACAAGACAAGCATTGTTCTCAATAGGCTATTTGGATGTAGCCACCGTGTTGGGGTTTTTTGGGAGGGAGAGTTAGGCATGTGGACATGAGTCAGGCTGCACCACTCAGCCTCAGGGCCAAGGCACAAGGCTCACCTGTGTGGTTCTGCACTCATGAGGTGCTGCAGGAGAATTTCCATCTCTCAGGCCTCCAGATGTAAAATGGGATCACAGTTTCTTGCTAAGAATGAGACCTCTGGAAATAAGTGTATTAAAAAATAAAGTACACAGATTTGTGGGCCAAGTGTATTTTACTTGTGATTTAAAAGCATAAGATACTGCACTTTCGAAAAGCAGATAAACAATTTTATTCTCTTTATCTTATACTGTTTTGCAAAAATGCTAATCTGAAACCAAAATGTAAAACCAATACAATTACCATATTTGGGAGTTTAATGTATTTTCATTTCTTAATTATGCTCTTAAAACAGCAAACTCATGAAACTGAGGTTGAAAATCCTATTTTCTAATCCTCTGGCATACATAAGAAATCTATTCATCTGCAAATATTCTGAATTCAATGGAATTGGTCTTTTTTAAATTAAAAATTATTTCACATTCAATTTTGCAGTCAAAGATTTTTACACATTTTCAAGATGAAAACAAATTGGTGATAAACACATGAGAATTATGAATTTATTTTTCCATTCTTATTTTCAGATTTCCCACCAAAAAAAGTGAGAAAGAAAGAGGGAAAGAGAGAAAGAGAGAGAGAAAGAAATAGAGAAAGAAAGAAAGAAAGAAAGAAAGAAAGAAAGAAAGAAAGAAAGAAAGAAAGAAAGAAAGAAAGAAAGAAAGAAAGAAAAAGAAGAAAGAAAGAAAGAAAGAAAGAAAGAAAGAAAGAAAGAAAGAAAGAAAGAAAGAAAGAGAAGAAAGAAAGAAAGAAAGAAAGAAAGAAAGAAAGAAAGAAAGAAAGAAAGAAAGAAAGAAAGAAAGAAAGAGAAAAGAGACCACAGAGAAGGAAGAGAAAAAGAAAAAGAGAGAAATGTTAAGTAAAATAAAGATATATCTATCACATAAATAGGGAGAGAAAATACATGTTAAATGAGCTGGTTTTAGAGTATCTTATGCTAAGGCTTCAGATCCTGAAGGACAGTATATCTCCCTGCCTCAAGTAGGATAGTTGGGTGTTTGATTTTATGTGAAAATTGGGAGGAATTAGTAACTTTGTTTGTGTGTATTTGCTCTATGTTACAAAACAAATGTCTTTATTGGGTATAAAAGGTGGAAAAGCAGAGAAGAACAGAAAGCCAAACCTGCATGGTAATGAGCAGTGGAACTGGCAGGAGCAATTACTTTACATTCTCCTTGCCTGAAATTATCTATTTCCATTCTATAGCATCTTTGTTTGTCATTCCCCTGCCTATGTGATTATACATAGGCTTCCTTTGTCTTTAAATCCAAAACCATTATCATGTTACCTTTAAAGTTTGGCATACAGCAACACAGGGGTCACCAGAGCCACTTTGTGCAGGGCTTGTATGACTTAATTAGCTAAATAGAACTGTGGGAAAAGATTCTGAATGATCCTCAAGCCTCAGAGAACTGTGGGTTGTTTTTTTTTTTTTTTCAAAATGTTCTTTCAGTGGAGTTTTAAGTGGGAGTCTTATAGAGACACAGATTTGATGAGAATGTAGAATATTTGATGGGAATATATAGGATATACCTGCATTATACAGAAGCCAAGTTCTGCCCCACTGTGGGTATCTCTGAGGATATTGTAAAGAGTGACAAGTTCTCTGAAATGCACAGATTTAATTTTGTCTTGATCACTGTCACCGGAAATGCTGGTTTTTATTCACAGAGTTTACCTAAGGAGCCAAACCATTTTTTCTCAACATCCTGGAATCAGATTTTGTACCTGGTACCTCCTTCCCAAAGAGCTCTGCATGAGTCTTACACACTGTCACATGTTTTTGAAATCAAATCTCCTTTAATGAAGGGAGGCTTGGAAGCAGGAGGAAAAGATGGGAGGACCTGATATTTTTTTCTAACCATGGGAACCCATGGAATTTTTTCTGAGACAGAGGCCAGGCAGAACCATCACTGGGGCTTTGGGACTTTCACATGGTGTTTTAGATACTTGGTGGTTTTTTGTGCCAAATTATTAGTCTCATTACACAGAACGTGGTGCGCAGAATAGAAGGAATTGCAATTTGTCGATTACTGAAATATTGAAGTGTCAGCATTAATTTAATGGGTGTCTTTACTTGGGGAATATCTCAGAGTAACAGGATCGTTTGAGATAGAAGGGACTTTACAGAGATCCAAGTTCCAAGTCCCCTGCCATAGGCAGGGACACCTTCCACTAGAACAGAATATACTGGAATTTTACCAGAAATTTCCACATGGCCAGGATTCAACCTGTTGGACTCATCACAAGGAAAAAGAGAACCATTTTGGGCTTTATATCACATCATTTCTCTATGCCTGTTCACAAAATATTTTACCATAGCTACTTCCTTCAATGAGTGCACCTATATTAGGAATAACCATCTGAGTCCTGATGGGTTTTCTGCTCTGTAGTTTTCAAGCCAAGCCTTTGGCATGTGCTGGAAGTGACTCTATCCAAACAAGACCCTTGCCCCATGGACAGGCACGAATGACACATTGCTGTACCTGAAGTTATTGCCCAATACAATTCAGCCTGCTGGGCAAAATTCTTATTCTCCCACATGTTTCTCCAACTTTATTTTAATACATTAAAGCCCATCCTTACTGACATCATTAATGGCCTACATAAAGTCAAATGTGTAGGAGATCAAGTGGAGGAATCAGTGTTTATATTTGGATGTTATTGTTTAAAGCAAAGCCAAATCATTAGATCAGCAAACAGTACTTTAGCTAGAAACTTGGTCAGATGATAAGCACATAGTTTATTATTAGATAGTACTTTATTATACTTTCAAAGACAAACTAGATTAATAGGGTGAAATTATCGTTTTCCATTAATAATTAAAGTGGTGCAATATCTTTGGAGCTAAACCAAGATGAATTTTTGAAGGGAACTGGATTAGAATTTCAACATAAGGATGGATCCAGACTTTTATGGGCAGGCTCATTTTTATACTGTTCACATGGAGCTTCACAGCCTACTTCAAAAGTCTTCTAATTCCAAACCAATGTCTGTTTAAATTATCTTTATTTAAAAACAATATTTGGCTTGGGTTAAAGAAAAGTCTGTCTCTTTTAACCTAGCACAAATCATGATAAATCCACTCAAGTCAATAGTCAGATTACAGTGTTGAGGTCCAGGTTTTTCAGAGGGTTAAAAAAGGCAGAAATAAGAAAGGAAAGTAAACAAGATTTCCAAAGATTCTTGATTAGATGTTCAGTGGGTTCATAACTCTCCCTAATGCCTACACATGAATGAGGGCCCAGAGGAGGATCTCAGCCTCCCACTCTGACTTTTGATGCAAGTAGATACTACATGAATGTTTGGAGCTGAGCCAAACTATGAGGTTTGGATTTTGGTTCAGATCCAAAACTGATAGAATTTTCTCTTCTGGATTTGTTATACAGTTTTACCTCAGCAAAACAAATAAAGAGATTTCTAGGTTGTCTCTGGGATGAACCTAAAGCCAAAAGAAAAGCTGTATTTTGTCTTCATGCATTTCTGTTTGTTACCTCCTGGCCTATCTCTGTTCACTAGGAAAACCCATAGTATCAGAGGATTTGGGATATTCTGTCACTGCAAACACATCTACTGCATCACTTGGGCTATTCACTGACTCCAACTGCCTTTGAAGCATTTGTTGAAAAAAATGTGAAATCTCTACCTTGGTCTCTTGTATGTGGTATGTCAAGCTATGAATTAAAGTCCCAAAGTTATGCATAAGTCACTGATGTGTTAATTTGGTTAAAGCTAGAGGTGAGCAGCTCATCTTTGTGACTGACAGATACAGTATTAACACCTGTGTCTGCCTTGCTTGGCTTCTCTCTCTTTCCTTTGTAATTGCATCTAAAATCCATACATGGAAAGACTCCGAGTTACTCGTCAGAGTTCGCCTCTCCTGGAGAAATGGCAGCAACAGCTTTTGCTTTCAATTATTACTCAAAAAAAAAGGGGATTTTTATTCTTGTGCTGATCTGTTCCTGGTGGCAGACAGCAAGTAAATTTAGCAATATTTACTATTTCTAAGGTGTCAGCTATTTATTTTTTATTTCGATAAGTTGAGGTTCACTATTGCAGGAGTTGGGAAAATTTTCCACTCTCTCTTTGCTGATCTTTCATAGGATTCCATTCAGAGCCCAAATTTTGTAGTCATGCCCTCTCAACTGACTGTCAGTTTAATACACAGTCCTGCAGAGTTGATCCATCTTTTATACATGCATGCAGGCATCTCTTCCAGTGCAAGTCAACTCCTCAATCTCACATCATCTCCATCAAATTCTCTGTAGAGGGTGGGCTGCTTCCAGCAGGACTGAGGGTCAACCATGTAATTCTGTTTCTTTGCCATTTATGAGAATTGATCTATCTTCTGCTCCTGAAATAATTCTGAATGAATTTCAGATTACTTCATAGTGTTTAATCTGCACATAAGGCTCACTAAAGGAACACTGGAGATCCAGGAAGGCGTACATGATGGAGCATAAGAGCTTTGAATTTTAGGATGAAAAGAGAAGAATAATTTTTGGTTGTTGTTTTATTGCTTCTCTCTTCTTAATCAAGAGAGTTGTACAGGTACATTTTAGTTAATATAATTTTAAATTGTGTCTGTGCAACAACTCAGATCTGTGTATAAACAAGATCGTTCATATATATATATATATATATATATATATATATATACGTGTGTGTGTGTGTGTGTGTGTTTATTTGTCTGAATTTTACTACTCTAAATTTAAGAAAACACAACTTTTCCTCATTTCCTCTTAAAAGTACTCATGGAAACATTAGATAGCTATCAGGAGCTTCCTTCAGCACAGAAATGTCATCCTCATCCATTTGACCTGCTAAGAAATTAATCTCACATCATTGTAAATTTGAGAGAGTTTTTAAGAAGGTAAATGCTTTTTTTTTTCCATTTTCCCCCTTTTAATAGCAAATACTATCAAGAATGTTTGAAAACTTTTAGAATTCCCATCCAAGTTAATCCTTTTAAACCTAGCTATGCTTATTAGCTTTCTTTGAACAGATAAGGCTTAAACAGATGTGTCATTTGAAGAACTGAAGTCAATTTAATAGCAAAGAAGGATACAAAATAGTGGCTACAGAAGGTGAAATGTGGCATTTGATGAAATAGTGGTGATACATTTTTAAATCTCTTCTAAAACTATATTGTTGAAATGACAGAAATTACTAGTGAGCTGTTATGGTTTTAGGAATTATAGGCATCAACCTATTTAGTGGTGCTAAGAAGCAGCTTGAATCCCTGGCTGTCTCTCTCCAGTCATTTCTGATGGCATGGCAGCTTCTGCAGTTCTCTCTATCTGCGACAAGAAGTGCCTTGAATTTATCAGCCGGTGGGTTGAAATGTAAAGATAGGAAACCTCTTTATCCATCTTTAGGAGTAGAAGGAAATTCTTAAGTCATCTGAATTAAAATGGCAATTTTAATTGAGTTCCTGCCTGTATCTCATTGTGCATCCCCCCCGGACGGTGGCAGCTGAGACACACCACATCACCTCATTTGGATTGTCCTATTGTGCCAGGAGATGTGTCTGCTGGGGCTGGGCAGGCTGGTTTAACAGGGATGTGTATAGCAAGTGTCTGCAGAGTTGAAAGACATTTCATTAGACATATCTGCAGCATGCACAGACGGGAGAACTTTACAGTAAGGGCATACGGTGCTGCACCGTCAAGGAAGAGTCAAAGGAAATTTTTCCACTTTGCCATACAAAGCTTATCTTGGAAGGTTATTTACAGTTAATATTCCAAACAGGAGCTTCTGAGTCTCAGAGCCATCTCTGAAAGCATGCTCTGGGAATTTAAAGCAGAGGTAGTTTTGTAAACAGGAGGTGCAGAAAGTTCGGGTGGGGGAGCTGCTGGCTGAACAGCTTTTATCTTCTGCCTCCATTTTAGCAGATATTTGGGGCCTGACTCCCTAAGACAGCAGCCCACTCACCCTGGGAGAAATGTTTCGGCATTTTGGGTCCCTCAGGAGCACTCCAGTAGGATACAGAAGCCTTACTCTAAACATTAATTAAATTCCTTGGTAGCAATCCCTGCAATTAGAAACCATCACAAATTACTTTAACATCTCTTTCCCTTCTGCAGTTGCTGTAATCAAACAAACAAATTCTGTGTGTATTTTTCCAGTATTTGTCTCTGAGGAAAATTAATGCAGACCTAAATTTCAAGGAGATTTTGCAAATCATCCCAGAGGTAACCAGGGAGTTGGGGAAGGGTTAACACCTGTGTCCAGGCTGGACACTGTCCTGGATGATCAGTCCAACAGATGAGGTAATAGGGCTTTGCTGAGGCAGAGGAAAGGGATGGCTTAATGAGAGATGAACCAGAGCTGGAGCCAAATTTAAATTAATTAACTTCAGCTAGACTGAAATTCTATTGTAAAAAGTCAATGACTGGGGCTAGTGAGCAAACTTGGAAACACCAGGCTGGGGAGAGAGTAAAATAATGAGTGTGGCTCTCACAGAGACACTGATAACAAAGCCTTCAATGGTTTGCAGCTGCTGTGACTTGCCAGAGCTGTCTCTGAGCCCATCTCCATGTGACCAGTGTTGCTAAGTCCTGAGTGGTACCTACACACTTCCCTTTGCAAATTCAGCCTCAGAACTGGACAGATCAGAAGCCTTAGATCCTTGTTCTATAGTAATCCCAACCTTCTGGAATAAATTTATTATAAGGCCACTGCAGCTGCTTTAAAGTGTTTCTATTTTGCCTTTTTTCCGTATTTCAGGGAAGAAGGGGTAGGGGACTAAAACCTAAATACATACAAAATGCTTCAGACATAAACACAATCCTGTTATTCATTTATTTTGCAATTTAATTTTTTTTAAGCCAACCTCCTGATTTCGAGTGTATGAAATTCACAACACTATCATGTGACAAAAGCTAACTTGAATAAGCAAGCTCTCCATGACTGAATCTTTTAATATTAATGGTTTTGCTCATATTCAGTAAAGAAAATCCTGGGCCAGATCCTCAGCTCTTGCCAGTGGGGGAGGTACCCCAAAAATAATCTTCATAGAAGTCACTCATACTGTTCCATAGTCTGGCTTTGTAACATAATTTTTTTAAATTTTATTTTAAAAAAATTAAATGTGCAGGCAACACTAATTTCTCTAATTTAATTTATCTAATTTTAATTCATCAAAAAGTCACATTGATTGCATGTTTTGGGCCCCATGGGTAGTTAATGGAGATATCATGACCCTTTCAAAACTGCAGCGGTCTTTGGAAATGTCATCTTCTCAAGAAGTTTTGTAGAGGGAGCCTGAAGAACGGACTTAGAAAGATTTGGGCTGAATGTTCCTAAATTCCTAAGAGAAGCGTAGACAAGAAGGAAAGATACAAATTTGGGATGTTCTCTTGTCTTTGATTCTGATTCAACAAAGTAATCTAAATTCAGCATATGAGATAAAGTGTTGAGAATGTGTGTTTGTGCTTTGCTGATCAGTATTGAGACAAAGTTGTGGATGCTGTTTAGCCAGGATTCATAAGTTTTGTTGCTATATTACCATTAATATAAATTTTGAAGTCTGTTATTAATATAAGAAGAAGGGGTCAGTTGGGCAGCAAGGACAGCACCAGCTCAAAGCTGCTGTGACACAAACCCACTGAGGTACAATAGAGACCTTCCATTGTGCTCCTGCTCTCTCCTTGAACAGACTAAACACACCACACGTGTCCCTCTAGCCACTTAGAAAAAGATGTTATGAAATGGCTGTAGTCACAAATGGAGTTTTAAATGGTTTTAACATAATATGGCAATCTGTTTACAAATCCCAATGTGTTTACAAAACATATCCTTGCTGCCTAATACGTTTATTTTAACACTTTATTCAGGATTAAATGCCATTTTCACATGCTGGGTTTGTTTGGATTTTGCATAAGGTTGTACCACTTATTCAGGAATGTTGGACAATAATGCAGCATTGGGAAAGAGTTCAGCTTTTGTTTGGGTTGAATCACATTCAACTTCTGTTATTCACCATTTAGGGCCTGAGTCATCCAATAACAGTTAGAACTGTTTAGTTTCTGTTCTCAGACAGAACAGGTGACCTTCTCATTGGTATGACCACAGGCAACAGACGTTAATCTCACCTGGACAGAACAGGACAGATGTTAAGTGATTTCTAACATAATCAAGTATTTTTCCATAATGGAGTTTCACTCAGTTAGGAGCAATTATCCACAGCTTTCCAGATCAACATGCAGGTTTGAAACATACTTGGATTCTTCCCCAGTTCTGTAACTCTTGTTGGTAGGTACACAGTTTGCTTTTTATCCCTGCTTTCAGTAGGTGAGGGAATTCTTTTCCTCTTAGGTGAGCAGTTACATGGCACTGGTTGTGTTCTTCAATTCCCAGATGTTTTCAGCACACCTCATACCTGTGCTTCACATTGTGCACCTCGCAAATGCTCCAAACACTCTGAATGTCCAGTTCTGGGCCCCTCGCTTCAAGACAGACATTGAGGCACTGGAGCATGTCCAGAGAAGGGCAGTGAAGCTGGGGGAAGAGTCTGGAGAGGAAATCCTCTGAGGAGAGGCTGAAGGAGCTGGGGTGGTTAGCCTGGAGAAGAGGAGGCTCAGGGAAGAGCTTATCGCTTTCTACAACTTCCTGAAAGGAGATTGCAGCAGGGTGGGGGTCAGCTTCCTCTTCCGAGTAACAAGTTACAGGATGAGAGGAAATGTACTGAAGATGCACCAGGACACATTCAGGTTGGACATCAGGAAGAATTTCTTTGCTGGAAGGCTGGTGCAACATTGGAGCAGGCTGCCCAGGGAGGTGGTGGAATCACCATCCCTGGAGGTGCTTGACAAACTGGACACAGCACTTGGTGTTGTGGTTCAGCTGATAAGGTGGTGCTTAGACAAATATTGGACTTGATGACCTTGGTGGTCTTTTCCATCCTCCATTATTCTATAATTCTATACCATAAGGTACCAGATGACATCTCTTTAGCCACAAACATGACTCTTCATTCTTCCATGATGTACAAGACACAGTAACAAATCAGAAACAGAATTTCTTCCTCCTCAAGGTACTCAAGAGCCAGCATATCAAAAGGATATCAAAACTGTGGAATGAAGATCATGTGAACATATTGTTTCTTTGAGATAATGAACTTCTAGAGAAAGGTTAACAGCTACCTTGTGCTGGACAACAACCACCAATCACATGCCTGGCTCTCACAGGCTTTTTTGAAAGATGTTATTATCTTTTCCTCGTATTATTAATTTCTCGTCTGTCTACTCTACTAAGCAGAATTGACACATAATTTATTTATTTACTTTCACAAGGAAGTCTGCCAATATAGATCAACTTTTTAAAGGAGAAATTGTTAGTGGCATTAGTTAGAAGAAAGGACTTTCCAGTCCCTGCCACTTTCTAGGCCATAGGCAATTTGTATTATAGTTGATATATTCTATATAAAATAAAAATATCATTTATCTTTTGTTGTGGATCATTTAAATAATGTATTTTCACTGCTGGTGAGGACTTCAGCTTTGATGCTATTCGTTGATGGGGATTTAGCCTTCCTTTTGTCATGTTTTCCTACCAGCTATTATCATAAACTCCAAACTTACAGCATAAATAAAGAACTCAATAACAATAGGACATGACTTTTGGTTTGGATTTAGGGGTTTTTTGGCATTTAAACTGAGGGAGTTTCAAAGGAATTTCATTGTAGGTATAGTTTTCTCCAAATTTCACCTAAGCCAAGTCAGCTTGCCCATCAATGATGTTAACATGGATTCAGTCAAACAAGGCAGCAGCAGACCACACCACATATGCCACAGTGTATTATTCTTTCTAATCAAAAGGTTTGCTTTGGTTTTCAAACTGTGGGAAACCTGACACAAGATGCCTGTCGCAGATAGGGAAGGATCCTCTGCTCTTCAGCTCAGGGTAATAATAACAACAACAATAACTTTGATTTTGTTTCAAGACTTCTCACTTGGGATCCTGCAGAGGTTCTAATATCCCGCCATGCCAGCATATTATTTTTGGATTGAATGACTGGATGAGCTTGATTTACATCTTATCTCTCTCCGTAGCCCATAATGTGTTTTTAGGTCATGTCTAAACAATTTACCACAAAAGCAAAATTGGAGGCAGGCAGTGGGAAGCATCTTGGATAAGTCAAGCATCAAAGAGAGAAACCTCAGAGGACGAAGAGGGTTTTATTTGCAGCTGGCTGAGTCATGTTTCATGTGGGGTATGGTCCCTTGCTAATAATAAGCAAACTGCTAAAATACTATTCCACACTTTATTAACTTGCTCAGTGAGTTAGGATGTCCTGTGCAGACATGTTCACTGGTAACTTCTTTTCTCTAAGAACTTTTTCCCTGATAGCCTTTCAGATAACTTTAGAAAAGAGCTTTTTTCCTATGTTTTCCCTGTCTTATGTCACACTGCCAAGCCTCTGAAGAGGCTTCTGTTGTGCTGTGATGCAGCCTGCAAGGCCTGTACACCCTGAATCTACAGCAGAGTCTTCAAAGGAAAGTGTCAGGCATAGCAAGTGAATGGCTGCATTTAAAAATAATATTGATGGGGATTTTTAAGATTGTCAGTTACTACTGTTTCAGTATCAAAAGTGGGCATTTAGGGGGAAAAACAGTTTTTCGGCAAAGATTTTCTTTTCTTTAGAAAGTTTAGCTTTTCATTGTTTTTCTTACAGGATGATTTTGTTTTGATGATGATATGATTATCATTATTATTTCATTTTTAATATATTATTTTCCCTCTTTTTTTTTTATTTTATTTTTTTTGGTCAAAGGGGACAGAAAAGGAGAACAATGTTAGAGAATATTGACTTATGCTAAATTAGTTTGAGACAGTTTCAGGAATTAAATCAGTTTTTGAGATAGCTGTCACTAAATTCTCAAATATGTGGGTACATGGAATGATTAGTTAGATTAGGGAAAAACTGATCAATCCTTTAACTCGTCAGACAAACACCAGGATGGGGGACAATGGCTGACCAGAGCTGGATGTGGCCTCTCTTGTCATAGCTGAGTCCCACAACAGGTTTTGTGTAGCACTCTAGAAACAACTCTCTTTATTATGTAGTGCTTGTGTTGAACAGTAGCAGATTTAAAACAATAATATTATGACTCTTCAGAGATCACAATCAGTGTTTTAAACACTGACTCTAAGACAGTGATTTATCTTAACATAGGTCATGGTTGTCCTGAATAAAATTTAAAATTACAGGGTATAAAAATGCAAGACTTGGTGAAGGACAGAAGAAAATCATAATGAGAAAGAAAATAAAAATTTGTGGTAAAATTGAGATACTCCTAATGTTGTCAGCTTTAGTCTTAATATAAACAGTAGTCCTGTATTTGGAGCATTGTAGTTGGTATGGAGGAGGTGAAAGCTCCTGTACTTAATCAGGCAGAAAAGTGGTTTGCCCCTTGGTCTTCCCTGTCAAATGCAGTTTTTTTTATCCCGTGGATCCTGGTGGATGATCCTGGAAGGAGGATCCCCACTTTGGTAAACAATCCCATCCTTGCTGAAGAAAGCATTTCCTCTATTGTCCACATTTGTAGGCAGTTGTGTCTTCAGATACCAAATACACAATGCTTTCTGTTAAAAAAAAAATAAAAATTAACCAATAAACCAGAAACATTTGAGAAGCCCTTATCTGTTTTATTTAATCCCAGAATGGAAAAAAAAAAAAAAAAAAAAAAGAAAGACAAACCAGCACCAATCAACCAAAACCACCTTTCCCCTTGAGAAATAAGACACTCAATTTTTTTTAAACAATTTTTAGATGCTTCTTCACTGGTTTATGGGGTTTCTTCCACAAAAGCTTCTCACATCCAGAACATAAGTGGTCTCCTGAGCCAAAGTCATGCTGCCTCTCAGGGGGGGACCTGAGGACCCTTATCTGCAATCTGCAGTTGTAGAAATGTTATCTCTTCTCCTCAGAGGGTCAGCACTAGAGGGCAATACAGCCACACAGACACACACCAGTGATTTTTAGTGGACAGTGTTTGCTTCACTGACATAAAAAAAGGGAGGGTGGAGATGAGTTGTCAGAACCGTGAGTCAGAGAGTAAATTGGTCCCACCTTAACCACAGTCCTCTGCCATGCAGCAATTCCCCTTATCAGATTGCTATCAGAAATTAACACTGGGTAAATCTTCAAGATAAATATCATTAGTTCCATTATTAGAGATAGATGATATAATGCAGAGAAGTTTCACAAGGAGGTAGAAATTAATAACTGGAATTGTATGTATGCTATAAGCTACCAGCAAATACAGCTTTATTCTGACTTTTTTTTTTTAATGGTTTCAAGACTGGCAAAAAGCATTTAAATCCAACTGGATTAGCAGCAGCAAAAAATGTCCTTAGACAAATAAGTAAAAGTGATATTATTAATTCCAATCTCTGTTTAGGGTGCTATTCTGAACTTGGCCTTGCCCTCTACTTTACTGAAACTCTATATGAAATTAAGAGATGGCTGATACAGGACAGGCTAAAAAGTTCAATCTGTTGGGACCAGGATTCATTTCAACCCATCAGGGTTCATTATTGCACTAAGTGGTGACATAATTACAGATCTGGGCTCCCCAGGGACTCTCTTGGAGCTGGCTCCAATTTGCAGGCCACCCTGCAGGAGAATGTCAACCCTGCTTATGCCAAGCAGGGGGTTTGTAGGGTACTCCATGACATACTGAACATGAATTCCTTCCTGGAAATCTGTTGCTATCTCCCTGATAAGACTGATTTCGAAACACAGAGAAGACTGAACAGAGCTGAAGTAAATGTTACCCAGCCTGTGTTAATGCACAGCCCTGCATTTCTCCCTCCCCACCACAGTCATGCTTATTTAATCTATCATTATCACCTACTTTTCATGGAAAATAAACCCACCACCTCAAAGGCTGTGAACATCCTTATCTGCTTATATTTTGGCATTGCAATCTTCTTGGTTTAACAGGCACAAATTTTGTATGTACATAGACACCAAGAATGGAAATTTTACTCCATGGAGGAATCTACCTGAGTATTTTATATATGTTCACACTCATGAGCTCATTATGGCACAAGACCTTATAAATATTCGCTAGCAAAACAAGTGGGGTTAGGGACCTACATAAATGTAGATTTTTGACAATTTTTCCATATTTACAAAGTGGAACAGGTCAAGGTTTGTTGCATCTTTACAATTAGGCTGGGACTGGTATCTAAACATACTTAGATCCATCAGCATATCCTACATAAAGAGGAAAAAAAAAAACCCCTTCCCTTTGATTTTAGCCCCTCCAACCATTTATTGTATGATACACTACTTCTCCAGCTCCCTTCTGGCTTTAAGTTTCTTGCAGCTCAACTTCAGCACAAATCTATGTAATGATTTCAATTGAACAGCAACTCATCAAGGCCCAAAAGGTCATGGAAAGAAAGATGGAGCTCAAGTATGCACATCCTGAAAACCTATTGTTTAAAGGACTCCAAATAACTGAAGGAAAGAAGAGAATACATTAAATCAATATGGAAGAAACTTAGAGAGCTGTGTCAAAATGGGTTTAGGTTGGATATTAGGAAAGGTTCTTCACCCAGAGGGTGGTTGGGCACTGGCAAAGGCTCCCCGGGGCAGTGGTCACAGCACTGAGCCTGACAGAGTTAAAAGCATTTGGACAATGCTCATGGACACTCAGTGTGACTCTCGGGGTGTCCTGTCCAGGGACAAGAGTTGGACTCAATAATCCTTGTGGGTCCCTTCCATCTCAGCACATTCTGTGTTTCTATAACATATCAAGGCAAGTCATTGCCTAGGGAGGTATGTACTGACAATTCTCTAGAACACCCCCAGAGAAGTCCAGAACATTTGGAGCAACACACTGGCAGCAGGCAATTTCACATTACCAATTAGACAGTTACTTTTAAGGCAAGGCTGACTGAGCATTGACATATGCTGTCAAAGAAAGTGGAGCATGTATTTTAAATGCACATTCTGAGAGATGTGCTTTATAAGGAGGAAGTCCTGATTTAGTCAAACAAGCTGCAACACTTTTTTGCAGAGGTAGCTGAATGACATGTAAGGGCTTGCTTTGTATAGAAGGTCAGACTAGCTGATCCAATAGTCCATTCAGAGCTTAAAGTCTCTCGGAGCCTATAGTCTGAGCTATAAACTTAAGCCTCTTACTGGGAGTTGAAACACTTTTTGTATTGTCCCTTGATCATGTATTGAGGAGAAAGCAGACTAGACAGTGAACAGTGGGATGCATGCACCAGGGAAGATGAAATTTGAAAAGGAATCCATCTTTATACTGAGTCATAACAGAAGTTTTGTTATTACCTCTCCATGTGTGGGTATAACACCTTATTTAAAGTTGGAAATACAAACTGACTCTGAAGTAAGGATTACAGAGTAGAAAGGCTTCAGAGTGGTTAACAAGGTCTCACACTAAACATCACCCTATGCCAGAAGATGAAAGGAGAAAATCAACAGAAATATAAACACTCAAAAGTCCTTATTGTTGTTTCTAAATGTGCCCATCCTCAATGAATATTTAAGGCTAGGGTGGTTATGCTGCCTTGTGTTTACTCATCCCTGGTCTTTCTCAGCTCCCCTATTGCTTAGGTGTATTAGAAGCAAATAGCACCTTAAAAAATCACTTCTGATTTGTGTCAAATCAAAGGAGTCTGTAGCTATCTGAAGTTTTACAAGTGGGGACTTCACTTTAGTGATGAAGTTTCAATGGCCTATTTCCTGGTACTTAGAGGAGATTTGTGCTACACCAGTAGCTTGTTAAGCTGTTACCCTGTTTTGTAGGTACTAATTTCTTTTAATGTGAGTTTACTTTGTCTTGCTTTGTTTGCTGTTATTTCTTGAGTGGGTTTGGTTATCTCCTCCTTAAAAGGAGATTTCAGACTGATAGTATTTACCTAAGAGAGCCATGGAGATTATCTTAACCATTAATGCATCTGTCACTATTTGGGAGGACAGGACGTACTTTCTACTGAATTTAAGTAAATGTTTCTGAATTAACCTGTGAAAGTGAAAAAACTTCTTAAAAATTACATGTAACCATGAAGGTCATGTCATCATGCTAAATATTTTCTAATTAATTTTATGAAAAGAGGAAAGTTAAAATAGTAGATAGACAGACTTATGTGGTATGTGGTTTTTTTCTCCCTAATGTTTGCTCCAAAGATCAATAAAGCTAAGGAAAGATCCTCTTTCATTCTGTTAATTGGGTCCCATAAAAACCAAAATGGTTGTGTATTTACTACTGTATTTAGAAAACAGATAAAACAATCAATGTGTCTCTGAAAGCATAAGCTGGGCTACAGCAGGTTCCAGATGCCTTTGAAAGCCCAAGAACTGCACATAAACCAAAAGCACTGATTGGAATGCCCAGATCACTCTTTGGCAGATCCCAGTTTCCACTGAGAAACCAAAGGGAAGATTTGGAGAAAGCTGAAAGGAACCTTGTAAGGATTTAATGAGACTTTTCAAGGTCAGCTTTTGGTGTGAGCATTTGGAGGGGGCTGCTGGCCACAATAAAGGGGTACTTTAATAAATGCATCCCTCACCAACTCAATTTATAAAATCATTCTAGTAAAGGTCTCAAACTTTTTAAAGTGAAATGTAAAAATCTGGGAGCAGAGATCAAAGCCTAAAACTCCCTTCTACCAGTTAAATATCCCCTCAGCCCTCTATGTACTAGCATCTCTTGGTGGTTTGACACAACATGACTTTACCAACAGAAATGGAAATTACAAGAGCTAGCCAATTCAGGCCAAATAAGAAACACCAGCCAACCTCATCTGATATCTGAATTTCCATAAAGAGTTGAAAAAACACTTTCTTTTCTTTCTTTTTTTTGGTCTATTTTTCTTGTTTTAGTGCGCACGCATTTCCTCCCCCTCCTCCCCAGTTCCCCATTATCCCTTTTTTCATCACTTTTAGTGGTTTTCACACCTGAAGTGTGAAAGAAACCAAAGACAGCTCAATTAGTAAATTTTTGTACAACTTTTGACTGGGCAGAGCATCTGAGGTCCTAAAATTAGAACACACCATGTTTCAAAGTATTTGTAATTGCTACAAAAATTCCCTTAGTGAAGAAGATTTCAAAATTCTTTTTTTTTCATTACTATTTAAATCTCAGTTGCATGAAAGAAGAATTGAACAATCCCAGCCAAAATTATGAGCATCTTCCAGCCTTTCTCATCATTTTACTGCCTCTGCTAATCACTGTTGTAGACTCAAGAGTTAGTCTTCCTTCTTTGCCTTGGAGAATTTAGGGCCAAAATAAGCAAAAATATTAACAAGTAGAACATTTAATAGAAGAAAACAGCAAAGACTCAGCAGTTTTCCTGAAGTCACATGGGAAGTCCACTAACAAAGCAAAGACTCAAGCCTGGACCTCACATCCCAGTTTACAATTCAAATACTTAGTTTAAATGTTTATTTTAGCCACATATTTTAAATGCAATAGCATGGTTTCAAGTGCAAAACCATTCTAGACAGGTTGTTCATGGCTTAGATGTAATTCTTTTCATATTGGAAGCTCAAGATTTTAATGAATTTGTGATTATTATTATTTATTACTGTAAACTGGATTATGTGACACTGAGATTGCCTTATCATAATGAACCTGACTACAACACCCACAATCCCTCCTACACAAGGGAATGAAAAATTTCTAAGAATCAGATTTCTAAGTATGATTTTTTGGCAAATACCAAAGAAATATGACTCACTTGTCATGAGTCACATGAAAATGTTACAAGGCATAAAACAAGAGCTGTTCACGTGAAACATTTTGCATGAGAAAAGGTGACCAGCTGACTAGGTCAGCAAAGTGGCTGCAGGACCTGTGAGTTTCCACTGAGATGTTTTTATTTTTACATATGTGAAAAAAAAAAAATCTCCTTTCTTAACAACATTTTTGCAGTGGGAAATGAGAATTACAAATAGCTGGATTTAAACCCAAGCCCAACAAAAAACTGTCCACTCTTGTCAAGACCAATTTACCACGCCACAAGTTTCTAAGGGATGTGAGAAGCAGGTAGATCTGAAAACAAAACTATTTAATAACAGGTTTTCTATAGCTCATGCCACGTTAATGCCATAGATTTGGTGCCTGAAAGACAAGCAGTGTACCTGTCTTTAACCCTCTCCTTATTACATGAATCAGTGTTGTGTCTGCTCTGTAATTTGGCTGTAGCTGGGCTCGTTTTGGGTCTCAGCGTGGTCGGAGCTGTGTGAGAGGCTGCTGCTGGTACCTACGTCAGGCACCACAGAGACACTTGGGAATCTCCACTGAAACCACAGATCCTTTGGTGCAGACGTGCCCAGAACATTTCTTTGTGGATTTATTCACATCATCTGCCCGGAAGAGACAGCATTAATATCTTCTGTCAACCTTTTTTTGGAGATGATAAACAGCTGCCTGGTGAAGTGGTGGGGCTTGCCCACACTCAAACAGAGAGTCTGGGGAAGGGCAAGGAGCTGCCCCCAAATTATCTCGATCTTGCTCAAAAAAAAGTGCTTTGCTGCCATAGCATCCTCGTCCCTGGATGAACAACAATTCCACGTGACCCTGGGAATATTTTATATCTTCATTTTTGTATCAGGACTCGTTAAAAGGCCAAATTTGAAATGAAAGATACAAATCAATGTGGGTGAACATTTGGGTCACCAAGGGCAGAGTCTGATTTCACTGTTTGACAGGTGACACAAACACTAGATAAAGGCAACAGATGTGGTTTTAGTTGTCTTGGAAGTTAGGGAAAACATAGCAGTGTTTTTAGTGCACTGCATAAATGGTACCTGACCTGGTGGTTTCCTGGCAAATGAAACAGGAGAAAGAACAGAGAGGACAAGACAAATACAACCAGGTGCACTCACAGCTACCATGAAAACAAAGGGGTTTGTCCCCAGAAAACTTTTAGGATAGCTGATGCTGCTCCAATACAGTTGACAGAAGTGTAAGAAAATGGCAAAAATTTAAAATAGCTTTTCAAAGCATCCATTTCTATCCCCACTACAATGTTTACTTCTCCTTTAATATACCAAAAATAAAAGATTTCCATCCCAGAGGAATGTTCTGGATATGCTGTATTATACAGTCACATTATGCTCTAACATTTCAGTCATCTAAATATTGTTTTTGGGATTACTCATGGAAACTTCACAGTGGAAGAGGAAAGGGGAGGGGAAGTTGCATGGAGAAGGGAGGGGGGAAACATCCCCTATTAAAGCTCCATTAGCTCCAGAAAGGAACTCTGTGAAGTGCATGAAAAATATTGTGGATTATTCAAAGACGTCTATAATTTGAGTGTCTGTTTTCAATGTCAAGTTTCCTCCTAACCTCTACCACTTTTTTCCTCTTTTTAATTTTTTAAAAATGTATTTATTTTATTTCTGCAGAGGAGGATAATGATTATTACAGAAGTAAGTGGGAAAAGATGGATTGTCTTTATATGAAGTGTAACAGTTGGGTAAGGCATTTAAGCGGAACAGAAAATAACTAGGATTAAAAACCTTTTTTAGATCCTGCCAGGGCTGAAATCGTTGTCACAAGGAAGATGTGTTTAAGCTCCAGCAAAGTTTGGGTGAGGCAATTGTGAAGATGACGGTCTAATGACTGTAAAACCTTCAAAGTGGCAAACAGAGCAGAAGGCTTCCCACAAAGGAAGGACACCTTCTCTTCCCGTCCTTCTTCCCCCCGTGACTTTTTAATGTCAGCTGTGAAGCGCACACCTGTGACAAACACAACCCCACAGCTGTCACTCGGGGCTGGGAGCGTGGGCAGGAGTGGGCTGGGGACAGCATCTGCCCTGGTCCCCGCACGGGCTCCTTTCAGCTGGGGTTTCAGCTGGCAGTTCCAGAGAAAGGCAGGTGGGGAAGCCGGGGTGAATCACTGAGCTGGGTGCTTTTGAGTCAAGGCTGAGGAAAGGCTTATTACACAACTTTCACCTTCGGGGTGGAGAGCTCAGGAAAGAGCAAACCCACACCAGTTCATCGGCAGCTGGGCAAAGCAGGAGCCTTGATGCTTTGCTCTCCCCCTTTGCTCTCCCAAAACTCACAGGGAAGCAATTCACAGGTAAAATAATACGTGAAATTACACAGTGGTTGGTGCCGTGCTGATCATCCTTCAGCATCACACCAGGCTTCTTTGCTTTGGACAGCCAGTTTTAGTAGGCTTCAAGCCACGCAGAATGAGAAAAATTGGGAAAAAAGAAAAAAAACAACAACTCCTGGTACACAGGCACAGAGGGAGGAAGCTGATTTGAGAAACCCCTCCCATCTGAAACAGGGCAAAAGCTGCTGGCAGAGCTGTTTCCCCTCCAGCAGCCTCAAAACAGCTCCATTTTTGCAACCTCAGGTACCAGATCCCTGGATCCTGCAGCCTTCCCTCTTCTCCTCAAGCCTGCACCAGGCACCAGCTCACCCCCAGCCTCCCTGCTGGGTCAGGATGACAGATTTAATAACAGGAGTAATGACAGCTGATGGTATAATTAGAGCAGTGAATTAAGTGTGGGAGTCCTGCAATTTGAGAGGTAGCTTGTGACCTCTGGGCTGTATCCATCGTTGATGTGTGCCCTGGGACACCCCTCTGCAATCAGTGGGATGACACAGGCATTTGAGATGGCAGCTTTGAGAGCACATTTCATCCCATTTTTTGGCCAAAAACCTGCTATGTAAGAAAAAGCAACACCACACTCAACCTGCTCCACAGTTTGGACAAGACAGGGAATTTTGTGCTGTGCTGAGACATTCTTGTTCTACTCAGAAATAATCTGCTTTGGTATTTATGCTTAATAGTAGCAGTGTGTAATGTTTCTAAATTGCTTGTACTCCAAGCTGTGTGATCAGGCAGTAAAGGACCTCACTGCAACCTTGTTCTCCCCAAGCAGCAGCCTGAACTCACAGAATGGCTTCTGGTTCTTAAGCTCATCACTGCTGCACACATCACCTCTGCAGCTGGAGGGATCAAAAAGTTGTTTTTCCCTTGTGTTACACAGTGAAATTTCAGACCCAGAACTTTCTGGCATTTGCTTCTGAGGAGAAAGTGGGGAAATTAATCTGTTCTGTTTGTTCTGGCTTAAATATGGAAACATCTGTTAAACTGTCTCCTATTGCCTCCTGGCTGCATTAAAGTGATGACAAATTTTGCCACTGATTACTGAGTATATTTAATTTTTTTTTTTTTTTTTTTTTACATGCACGTTCTGTGCAATGCTCAGGACTGCTGTACCTGGTGGTTTGGCTGCCTGCAAAATGGTAGGGACTGGATCTACATTTCAGCCTCACATGTATTGATGAGCTGCCCCACAGCTATATATCAATGCAGAATTTTGTCAATTTTCCAGGAAGGTCCTGAATATCTATATATTTCTACTATATTAAATATATGTATAATATCTATACACAGAGCACATATATATATATAAAATCTATTTTAACATATGTATTTTTTTATATATACATGCATATCTATGCTTGTACCTTGCCTCTGGCTTTGCTTTCTGACCAGAAATTGATTTGAGAAATGGGAAAGGATTTGAGCAGAAATCCTATTGCTGAACACAACACATCAGTGCTAAGCAAAGAGTTCAAAGTGGGGATGCAGAAATAAGTTCTCAACCAGGCAACCCTGTCAGGGACTGCTCAGTGCTTTGCTGGGGAGATGGGCCAAGTTCAAGCAATGGTCACCTCTCTCCCAGGAATCAGAAGATAAATCATAGGCCAAACATATCCTACAAGGCCAGAAAGTAATCAGAGGAAAAGGGAACACTCTAAGGGAGCAAAAACAAATTCATTCAGATGTTTCTGGGTTAAGGAAAAATGCTCCTGAGTATCTGAGTGGAGAAGAGAGAAAAACATCTAGAAAAGGATGAACAGAATGAATAAAGAACTGGAAGGTTTGGGTTCTACTCAGAAGTTTGGTTCAATACCCAGTGCCCTCAGGAAAGGGCACTGATGAGCTTTTTGGGATGCCTGTAATCCTTCCTCAGCTGCTGAGGCAATCCCAGATTGCAGAGAGCATTCAAGTGGGCTGAGTGTAATTACCTGATTGGCATTTAGTAACAGAGTAATTAACACTTTTTGGCATTTCTTCCTTTGAACATATGGTGTTCAATGCTTCTGTAAATAAGATATTTATATGACACTCCCAGCAATACACTTAATGATGACTTTAAAGGTTATTTTCCACATTTTCCAGAAGTAACACTTAAAGTAAGTGTGCTGGACACAGGGAAATTCTGGTGAACTGAGAGATGAAGTTAATGGGCTAAATTCTGCTGACTGGTGTAAACTGTAATCAACAACTTTAGGGAGAAAACTTTTGAGGCTGTGGTGGTAGAAGCTAATGCATTCTCACCAAGAAAACTTTTCACCTGGGGAATTCCTTACTGCACACCAAAACTAAAGCAAGACACAGAAGAATGGCTCAGGATTTTTGGGAGAAATTATTTTAATCTAAACTGTTGGACATTTAAAATTAATCTGCAAAGGAGCTGAATTCTGTAGCTCTCTGCTTGGATCTAAGCACTTAATCCAAAGTTTCATGAAGTGAATACCACAGATAAACAACCTCAGTGCATTTTCTGCAATTAGTCTCTGGTAAAATAAAATCCCAAATCATCACCAAAGGTTCCCACCTGCTGACAAGAGGAAAAAAGTAGAAATCTCGTAATATTATGATTATTAATATTGTATAAACCCCCTATTTTTAACAGAGATTCTTTGCATAGATACACATTGCTATCTCTGCTTGTAACTGACTGAGAGTAAGAGAAAAATTTCTCTTGGGTTGCTTAATCTCACATTTTCTGCAGGGTTTCTTGTACATTCTTTAGTAATGTTGATTCAGATCTTGTGTTGAATCAAGCTTCCTTACTGGAGGATTAGGAAATGTGATGGTTTGTTCCAATAGAAATGAATATTTTAGACATTTGGCAGAACCCTGTGGCTGACCATGAATCACAACTTTTGGTCAATCACTGCTCAATACCTGTCTACAAAATGCTGGGGGAGGAGGGGGTCAGAAATTTAATAACTCCGTGCTTTCTCTGCAAAATTAAATTATTGCAGTGAGCTTTGGATGACGTTATTAAAGTGACACAGTGAGAAATACAACTTTTTTCCCTTTATTGCCTTGAGTCAGTTGATAATTCACAGCAGTGAACAAAAGAAAGCCAGTGGATAACACATGTTAGCAAGGTCTCTGCAAAATTACCTTCCGTATTAGACTTTTTCTTTATCACTGAGATCCACTGCCAGTTCACATTAAAATTCAGAGTGCTGACAAATGCATTTCTCTTAACAAGATCACCATTATTTTTTAATTTTTGCTAGGCAAGAGCAGGGCACAGACTGGCAAGCAGAGCCCCTGACACCCCTGAAGGTTTTTTGTTGAGTGGGAAGGATCTTATCATTTCAGGACAGCTACATCTAGCTCATGGGGTCTGAAAGTCATGTAGCCATCAACAGGAAGAATTTACTTCTGGCCCCTTGTACCTCTGGGGAAGTGGAGGCAGCATCTCATGCACTGAAACAACATCCCAGTGCAGCATCTTCCTCATCTTCCTCCCTCTCCCGCTTCCCATTCACTTCTGGCACTGCTGCCCACCACATGAGCACTTGGAAGGGGATTACTGTCATGGCTTTGCACATGGAAGTTCAAAGAGGTCAGGCCCCCACAGCAATGGATTGTCACAGGGAGTTTCTGCTTTAGCTGGACTCCAGCTCAAAAGCATTGCCTGATGGTTACCAAAAATGTCTAAGAAAGATTTTTCTATTATTATTAGTAGCATTAGCATTACCATTAGTATTAGTATTAGTATTAGTATTAGTATTAGTATTAGTATTATTAGTATTAGTATTAGTATTAGTATTAGTATTAGTATTAGTATTAGTATTATATTTGAAAATTTTCATGGCCCAACATGAAGCTGAAGTTGCCACTCATTGCAGCCTCTCTCCTGACCCGTGTCCCCAGGCAATGAACTCAGGTACCAAGCTGCACATATCTGACTTTTGCACCAAAATGTTTTGCTGTACTAGATTCAAAGTACATATTAAAAAAAAAAAAAAAAAAAAAAAAGAGAGAAATCTTTATCGGGGACACACATGGGGAATCAGCACAGATTATCAGTTTTGCAAGATGGTCAGAATGAGTCTCACCTTCTGACCGAAGCTATCACCTCTTCTTTTGATAATAAAACCTGCACAGAAGCAACTTGTCCCTGATTTGGGACAGGAAATCTCCTACCTGTTTGTAAGTATTGGAACTGTCAAATCTGACAACAAATATGTTCCTGCTGTAAAATCTGTGCCTGTAATCGGTGTCTTGATCACCAAAGATCTGGATGCTTTCAGCAGATCATCTGACCTCTCCAATAAAAATATCCAATATCATCTGATCAAATCCTCTCAAACCTTGCCAGCCATTTAGGAATCACACACATCCTGCCAGAGTGCTGATGCTGATAAAAATTTAACTCAGAGATCATTGGTAAGACAAGCATCTGTGTGGATGCTGAGGCCCAAATTCTCCTCTTAGTGTGGTCATCATGAGTTTATCATGGAGAACAATTCAGAGATGATGTGGCATTCAAATCTTTTTTCTGGGCTTGCAAACTCAGTTTTTATTATTCATTGAAAAAATCTGAGAAGAAGAATTACCAAAACCAAAAAAACATCCAATAAATCCTAACTAAAAGCCCACCATGAAACCTCAAAACAGGAGAAGAAAATTACCAAATATTTGATTTGATTTCCCCCCACATATCAGGACTATTGGAATTAGAATATTTTTAATATCCCTTCCAACACAAAACCTTATATGATTCTATGATTTTTTATTCTTGCCAGCTGTTCTGTGCACCAGCAAGCTTTTGGTATTTTTACTTTTTTTCTCCCCCTGAAATCTGGAGATTTAATGTTCAGTTATGGGAAAAGGAAAAACCCAGGCTCTGCACGCACCATATTTTGTGTATTCCCCAACTGAGTTTCAGACTCACGATATTTAGCTGAAAGCTAGAATTCTTCTGAGACACTTCTAATTTTCCAGAGGAAAAGAGATTAAATCTGAACTACCGAGTCTTTTTCAGTTTCAGTGATGGTTGATG
Source organism: Lonchura striata (assembly GCF_050655825.1). Taxonomy (NCBI): domain Eukaryota; kingdom Metazoa; phylum Chordata; class Aves; order Passeriformes; family Estrildidae; genus Lonchura; species Lonchura striata. The sequence continues at coordinate 71,699,020 of NC_140741.1, forward strand.
AGAGAAGACCTGAAACTCTTGCGCTACACTCATTATTGACTGTACATAGCCAGGCTCCAAATAGGTAATTAAGAGTCATTTTGCTGTTTGCTTAATATGATAGCCATGGCTCTAATCTCGAGTTTTAAAGTGTTTATTGCAAGGCAATAGCATAAACATTGAGGGAAGTTTCTTATGTGATTTCTTGGTGCACTAGATGGCACTAAAGCATGGCTTTTATATGCATAAGGAAAAAATCCCAACAAAAATTGATATGTAGGTTCAGTAAACTTGAACTATTTTGGTCAGGTATATTTTATGAAAGTTCTTTGATATATTATTTGTAATTTTTCATTTTAATTTTCAGATCATCAGAAACAGAATTAATTACACCCACTTTGATATTAAAAGAATTTCAAATTGAAAATAAATAATGTTGGGGAGTTGAAAAAAAACCCTGAAGAAACTAATTTACCCCAGGCTAGATGCAAAATTATTCTAATGTTCAAAGATTAGGGGGCTTGATGCAAGTGAAAAAAAAAGTTCTGTACCAATTACATGGCTTTTTCATGAACTTTAGATATCAAAAACATTAAAGTCACAAAAAAATGTAAAACATCTTCAGGTTTCCTATATAGAAAAAATATTCTTAATATATAAGCAAATAGATAGCTCCACACTGTCTCCCAGGCATACCATGTTCAAAACATCAGGTAGGGCCATCCTGTAAGAACAGGGCATTTTTTTCTCCCACGTAAGTATCAAGAAAACAAAATTAAATTTTAATTTTTCTTCACTTCTTCCCCTCCCTTCAAATGAAGAGCTACAGCTCAGCTCCTTCGAAGTTTCTTTTAAGACATTCTTCTGTGTTGTATACAGCAAACTTTGCTCTCTTATATGATCATAATAAACAACAACAAAGGAACTATGAAGGGTGGATCCCTTGTAAAACTCACCTTCTAGACAAAACCAAAAAGAAATATGTCTTAGTTCATCTTGGGTATTTTTGACTCGTAATGCTGAGGGTGCTTACAGAGACATTTCAAGTCTTTATGATGCTTTGATGATTCCAGAGTTATTCACTGAGTGTTTCAGAAAGAAAGGAAGCAGGAAGAAAAGAGCAAGGAGTTAAAAGAAGAAGAATGAAGGAGCAGCGAGGTGCAGGCTGAGTGGGAGCTCACTCCTGCACCAGCAGTGGTCCTGCAGCCCTGCATTTCCAGCAGCTCTGCAGCAAAAAGGAGGTAGCTCCATTTAATGCTTCAGTCACAGAGGTTAGATGTGAAGTCCAGGAATATGTGTAAAAACAAGCAATATATGGCTTGAGCTTGGGCTATAAACCAGAGGCTGCAGAGGCTGTGGTTTCATGCTCAGGCTTCAGAAGCAGCCATTTACCTGCAGTTCTCCCACTCAGATATGCAGCTTCATTTAAGCTTCCAGTTAAGGGGCTGCTCCATCAAGCACTGGCTCTGCCATGAGCAGAGCTGCTTTATTTTGGCTGCAGAGACCTGAGAATTTGCCCTAATGCTTATAACAATGCCTACATATAAGTATTATTTGATTTATTAAATTTTTGTCAACTGAGTCAAAGCCTGCATCTCAAGAAATATTTTGTACAAAAAACCTAAAATGCCTACATGAAACTATTGAATATACCAAGAGCACAAAATCCTTAAATTACAGAGTTTGCAGCAGTCAGCTCATGTTGTTCTGAGGGTCAATATTTTTAGCACCTCTACAGAAAATAAATTCCCTTAGAATCATAAGTGAAGCAGTCTCAGTGATACTTGTCCTTAGCCTTTTCCACACTGCAAATGCAGAACTATGGGGAAAGAAAAGAGGAGAAATACATGGTTTCAATATTTTTTTTTTTAAGTATATATTTGTCTGACAACTTCATCAAGAATAAAAAAAAGGAGATATTAGAGGTGCATCTTCACTAATGCCTGTTGGTGTGATTTCACCACAGAGCTTGAATTTTACTGTTTTAAATATGATACATGACCTTGCCTGTTTAATGAGGATACTATTGATCTAAAATGAACATCTTAAAAAAATTAATTACTGACATTATCGATAACACTTCAGGTTATTAAAAATTAAAGAATATTAAACTTCCAATTTACTTTTCACTGTGCTGCACGCGCTTCATTCAGTCTAGACAATTTCACCTTCTTTCTCATTTGGTTTCAGCTGTTGATCCTACTGTGATAAGGTTGCAGCCACCAAAGGGGACTTTTTGAAAAAATAAAGTTTCTTAACAAGAATAAGAAAAAAAAAGTTAAGAGCAAGCCGCTTGTCGTGGTTCTCTTCCCCCTTGCTTTTATGACATGTTTGGTTCCCACACAAGGGGAATTACAGCAGATAATTCTTTGATATTCACAACCCTCCCAAGTGCTCGGCCTCCAAGTCACCCCTGTCATTCTTTGGCTGAAGGGTTGGGTAGTGCAGGTCTTCTACCAAGCTCTGAAGTTTAGATCTTTATTCCACCTACTATCATGGAGTGACCTTAAAGACCTCTTGGTTCCAACCCCCTGCCATGGGAAGGGACACTTTCCACCAGACCTGCTTGACCCAAGCCTTGTCCAACCTGGCCTTGAAAACTTGCAGGGATAGAAGTTGCTTCTTTAGGAGCAACAGCCAAAATATCTAACACAAATTCACGTAATTCCCACATCTGTTGCACACTGGTAACATCTTTTTTCTCCTGCAAGCTCCCAGAGCCATCTGTGAACTCTCTAACCAGAGGAGAATCACCCCAAAAATTGTTTCTGGCCCCTGGGTGTGGAATATCAAATGTAAGAGCATTGCAGACCCCTCTCCTTGAAGCTGAGCCACAGGTGTCAGAAGAACACTTGGGTTGCTGATGGGATGAAATATTTCTGATGTTGTTTTATCTTTCTGTATTGACTTGGGAGCAAGACCTGAAAGTCACTTACAGAACTAACTTAAATCCCACACAGACACTGGCCACGGAGCTGGAGAGCCTTTGGACTAGTCCCCAGTTCAGCAAGTAGTTAAGGACATTATGATGATTATTTAAGCACACAGTGTTGATTAGTGACTGTCTGACTTTGCTGTAGCATTTGCATAACTTCAGGAATTTACTAGCAGGTTACTTTAGTGTTTCAGAAAAAAAATGTATATATTTTCCCATAAAAAAAATACTTTCAGCTTTTTTTTTTTTTAAGCAACTAAATTGTTTTTTATAATGATTCTTCCCAATTTGTGTCTATTGAGATTTTTTCTTATTTTTCCCTCCTCCAGTTTCCCTTCTTTCTTCTTTTTCAACAAATAAGAAAACAAAGGAAGGAAAAGTAGAGCAGAACATCTGATCTAAAGTATCAGCAAAAAAATTTTCAGAGCTTGGTTTAATGTTTTATTTTTTTCCCCATAGGTAATTCACACACAAATAAATTATTTCATTTAAGTAGTAATATGTTAACACAGCCAGCTGCTGAGGTCTTAAATAATTGCTAAACACAGGTTTAATTTTTCATTTTAGAAAGAAAGATAAAACATCATCACTGCAAAGGCGACTGTGTAATTTAAAAGAAACTTCGGTTTTCTTTATCATTTAGGTAGGTGTTAAAAATTTCTATGCAGATCAGACCAAGGAATAGAGACATCTTTTCTTTGCATTTCCATTTTAGTTTGAAGAAATTAAAGTGATATTAAAAACTAATGAATCCCTTCAGAGAGCTAAGTTCACTGGAGCCTCATCACATTAATGTCATATTCTGATATTTTTTTTCCTTAAGTCGTGTTTTTACTATTGCTTTCACTACCTAGTGTGGAATATTATAAAAGAGGAAACACTTCTAGATATCTAATTCTGATCCAACATAACTCTTCAAAGCGGGGGATGCAAACAAATAAAATTTAGAGAAAAATCAATGCAGCATAAGAGGTTGTTTTATTTAAATATTTTCAGCATGATCCATCTATAGTTGACAGGATGCACTGTGAGAATTACTGCATGCTATTCTGAATTTTGTGTTTGCAGAAGATTTGGTTGTATCACAACCATCTCCTGTGACCTTAGAGCCCATGAGTCAGTGAGAGGAAAAATGGTGAGCTCCAGGGAAAGATCTGGGCAGCCTGCAAAGATCAGAGTAAGGGGATTCTGCTGCGTGGGAGATTTTTGTAGACATTCTTCAATGCGTACGTGTGGGTCTGTACGTGTCAGAGTATATCTATAAAATTAAAGTTGGTTACAATAGATGCTCTTATCTGACCTACTTAAAATTGTACATGAAAGCACAGTTAATTTCATCTCCTATCTGTCAGATTGATACAAATCTCCTGTTCAGTATTAATTATTGTATGCATGAATATTCTTCATTTTTGGGGGAGACCTGATGATTAAAGCTACTGCCGACAGAAATCCTGAGCTCATTAAAATTCCTTCCCCCACCCTCACTGAATGTGCATGCAACTTTTGAGTCAGGATTCATCCCCATTCTGGCTGTCATGCAGTCTTTTGCAACTTTGGTTAAGGGGTGTAAAATGCTGCCTCTGTGAACAATTCAGGCTTTTAAACTCAGTTTATATTCATTGCACAGTGAAGTAAATCAGAGCAAAGTGGTCTCGATTTCCATCTGAACCCCACCTAAATGCTCAGAGTTCATTTTTCTTTGGTTTCTGCTTTTAAATCCTCCAAAGTAACTAGACCTCAATAATTTAGGACGTGATGCAGGGTGTTACTGACATTTTTGCTCTCTTTTAATAAAATAATATGTCCCTGTTCAAAATCATGTCAAAGAAGAAATCAGGAATTCAAAGCTAAGGTTAATCATCCATAGAAATGTCTGACAAACAAATCCTGAACAAAAAGTTGCTGTACATCTGGGTCTCTGTTTATGGCTTTAAACCTCATAGATTGGGGTTTCCTTCTGCTTGGAAGTTTCTTCCACTGTGAAATCCCTGATGCTGTCCCAAGCTGATGCTTCTGAAAAAGATGTGCCCTTCACTGGATCCAGAATCTGAACCAGATCAACACTTAACACTGTCCAGTTAGGGTGTTTGGGGAAAAGAGTACAAATTGTGTTTTAGTAGTTAGATTTTAGTTATTTGTCTTGTATGTGGGGTTTTTTTCACAGGGACAAATGTATTTTGATGAAGAAAAGGGCCAACAGAATATAGAGGAGGCTTCAGAAAAAGAATCCAGTTTCACTCAGAAATGCTGCAAGATTAATGAGTTGTTTTCATTAGAAACTTTAAATTAACATGATAAAAAATCCCTAATAAGACACCACAGTCCCCCAAACTAAGAAAGACATGTCTCAGAATAGTCAATCAAGTCATAATTACATGTTCAGCCAAGGTGCCTGAAAATCAGATTAAGCTCCTTGGTCTGTGGGAGCTGACAACAGAATTGTTTTGACTTGTTAAGTGAGTCCTGAAATTAGTGGACAGCTCTGGCTATGACAAATATACTGAAAACAGCATTAAAAAATGATCTTTTTTTCCAACTATTATTAAGGTTTGATTGTTTTTCTTAAACGTGCTACCCAGGGAAGTGGTGGGATCACTGTCCCCACAAATGTTCAAAAACTGTATAGATGTGGGACCTGGGGACATGGCTCACTGGTGGCCCTGACAGTGCTGGGTTAATGGTTGGACTCAATCTTAAAAGTCTTTTCCAACCTTGATGATTCTATGATTTTATGAGGATGAATTCGTCAGAAGCAGAAGAGATCCACAAATAGCACTGAACAGAAATCTTTGAATCTGCAACATTTCTCTGTGGTACACTTAGAACTCAAACAAAAATAATAATTAAAAGAGTGATGAAGAATACATTAGCCTGTTGTGCTAACACTGAGAAAATGTGCACTTTACTCTTAGGTAGTTCTAGGTACCTTTGTGTGGCTTCCTTATTCTCACAGCCAGGTGCCTTTGAGAAATATTTGGTAAATAGTCTCTTGTGCTGTAATCAACAACCCTCATGCCACCATTTCCAGTGGGAAAAGCACCTTTGCAGTGGCCAGCTCATGATATTTGGTTTAAAAAGTACTTGGTCAGCACAAAGCATCTTTACTGAACCAGGCATGCCTGCCAGGGTCAGATTTGAAGGTGAGATTTTGAAGGAAAATAACAGAACAGCAGAAGAAGGACAACATAAACTGGTTTAATCTAGATATTCACACTCTAATCTCGCAAACATCTATGGTTTTCCTTAACCCTACATGAACCTTTGCACAGTGTTTTTTAGCTGCATACTGCACTGTTTCTTTCAAAGTCCTTTAGCTTGAGAGGAAAAAAAGAAAGAAAAAAATTGCCTCTCATTTTAGAGTCGTTCTACAGACCATTTATTCTTCAGAAATAATTGTGGTCAGACGTTTAGCTGAGAATGCTGGTATTTGTCCTAATGTTCTGTAAATGTTTATACCAAACTTAAATGAATGTAAATACCCCATCTCTGAGCTCTGTGGTAAATGATTTGTTCTGCACAGGGAGCATTTGGCAGGGAAGTTTTGCTACAACCCATTCCTACTGAAATAGTTGACACCAATGGCAACTCGCCATCTAATCCCTGAGCTCAAATGTAAATACTTTGCTCCGCAAGCAAAGTTAAAAAAAAAAACCAAAAAAAAAAAAAAAAAAAAACCAAAGCAAAACAAACAAACAAAAAAAAAAACACAACAAAAACAAGCCAGTTTTGTGCCAGAGCAAAAATAATCTGCACCAACTCTCTTCCTGACACAATTTATTTGTCTCTGCATGCTGCTGAGCTCTGCAGCTTGATGTGTTAGAAGTCAAGTCTGTGCTCTTCTGCACCTCCCTCCATCTCAGAGCTCTGGTATTTTCTTGTTTCCCCATGTTTTAGCTCATGATTCAAAGGGATGAGTAGACAGCAAAAGTTTCAGTTGGCTCTGGGTGAAACCTCGAGCATTTGTTTTCACTGCAGGGATAACTCCCATTGATTTCAAAGGCAAGCAGGATTGCAGGCGTGTGCTTCCCTTCTGAAAATCAGAGCTCCCAGATGCAAATTGAAGGCTCGAAATAGACAGGTATCAGTTCTGCTAATTAAGTCTCATTTATCTTAACCATTTCACTGCTTTATCAGATAGTGCAGTGATAAGACACTATGAAAATATATGACAGATAGTCAAGGTCTAGACTTCTCTAATGTGGCAATTTTTTATATTATGATCTTCCTTTGTATATGCAGATGAACTGCTCTTTTATTAACTTCCCTTTGTAAGCATTTCACATGCCAAAAAATCAGATAGGGCTTTGAAAAAAAAAAAAATAAAAAAAGCTTTCCGAAGTGATGAGAATGAATTAGCCCATAATTGGACTGATTGGTAAAAGTTCAGTACAATGCAATAAAAGTGCACCATTATCAGGATTTAAACTTGCTATGGGAAATTTTTATTGCTGTTCATTTAAAATATATCATCTTTGGCTGTGCTCTGCAGGGACTTACCAGTGTTGAAGCAAGTGAAGAAATCTGTAGGGGAAAAGGGCCTCTCATACAAATATAAGTAGAGCAAACATTTAGCTATTAATATGTATATTACTGGAATTACCCTGATTTTCATGGACTGTCATCTGTGGTTGTGGAGAGAAATAAAATCACAGAATTTCTAAGGTTGGAAAAGACCTCCAAGATCATCAAGTCCAATCTTTGAGTGAATACACCATGTCAACTGCATGTATTGAAGAAGAGTGGCCATCTCTCCTCATAGGATGCCTGTGTTACAAACATCAGCAGCAGTCTGGAACCTGTTTTCTCAGTTTTGCTGTTTTCTCAGTTAAAGTAACAGAGGAGTAATACACAGAAGACTAATACACAAGTGTTCTAATCTCTAAAGTAGAGATTACATTATTTAATGCCTAGAAACAGAAGCTGAGCACCAGCCTGGCTAGAAATCCACCACATATTTTAATATTGGAAGCAGATCAATAAAAATTATGTTGAAATCTTTAACTTAAAACAGGGAGTGTTTCTCACCCCAGTGTTTTGTCTCATTCAAACAAGGCCAGAGAAAGTGTAGGGCTTCTGCTTTGCAGGTGATCAGATGGTCTTTGTTTATTTCACAATCCTTTGATTTACAAATTTCTGGATATTCCTCAATGGGGAGGCATCCTATGATCATATGTCCTGAAAAGATATTTCCTTCATAAACTTGTCTTGTTTCCTTTGGGGGCCTTCACAATATCTTGTGATCTTGATGGATGCCAAGAACCCATCAGGATCTCATAATTAATTTTCAAAGTCTTGCCATTTTTCAATACCCTAATTCCCTCCCAGACTCTTGGGGAAAGAGATACTCAGCATGACTTGAAGGTTATCTCATTGGGAGTATTTCAGAGGAGAGAAAAAAACATTCAAAGTGCACATAGCAAACATATTAACTCATTAATGGCAACAGAGCCTCAGTTGGCCCATATCTGTGTCACTAAGAAGAGTGATGGAAAGATTATTGGAATTGTTGATTTTGCACATCTTTTCCAACCTTAATTATTCTATAAGAGGTGATATTTTGAGTAAACAAGTAGAACATAAGGGAGCTGCCCAAGATGAAAATTAACATCTTGATCTAGAAACTTCTGGTTCTCATGCACAAGTTAAGCAAAAGCAAAAAATGTGGTCCTAAGAAAAAAAAAAAACAAAAACTAAACAACCCAAGGGCTGATCACAAAATGCTTAGCAAGCAAGGAAATACACAGAATTACCATAAATTTAAAGGTCCCTTTTGATGATCAGTAACTCCTACAAGCATCCGAATGGTGATGAAACTACTGAGCTGTGTAATCCCGCTATCAGAACCGCATCTCTTGTTCAAGGAAAATTGCCACAGCTTCTCTGTGTCTTTCAGGCTGCTGAGTCTGACCTTTGTGGGGCTAAAAGAGGCAAAAAAGAGAATTTCAAGGCTTTCAAATATTCTTGCAGTACAAAAATATCTCTGTCTTACACAAATATTTTATTTTCACAATTCAAGTCCAGATTTCTCCATTCACACAAGGGTGTTGCTCACAGCAAAAATAGATCTTCAGGGCTGATACTGTAACTTCTGCTTTCCTACAAAATGAGAAGATTTCAAAAAAAAAAAAGAAAAATTGGTGCAAGAAGTTGTTTACTGTTAAATTTTAAGAATGTCCAGCCTTCTTGCGGACTGACTTTATCCTGAGCCTTGGTACTGTTGTGAAGGAGAAGGAGTAACAGGGTGATGTATCACAGCTTTGTGCAATATTATATTGGAAAGAACAGGTTGAAATTTCTGATCTGAGCTTTAAAAGGGGAAAAAAAAGGATTTACTTGTTTATAATCTATTGTGTAGTGTTCTAATTCACCAATTGAGATTTCATAGAAGTTTCGAATGGTTTGGGTTAAAAGGGACTGTAAAGATCATTTCACTGGTGAGTAAACTATTAAGATGTATCATAACTCATATTAACAATGGTTTAAAAATATATTTTTTAATAGCAATCAGTGACCATAGCACATAATTCCCTTTTGAAATTTGGAATACCTGGCATAGTTCACAAGTTTGTACTTAATGAAATCATACAGACCAATAAAAATTTAATTTTTTATTACAGCAAGTCTTTAGACCTTAGCACTGCAGAGAGAGATTTTTATTGCTAAATCTCAAATACAGGAAAACAAAAGAAAATGCTTAAATACAGGAAAGTACCCTAAATTTCCTGTCTTTCCCATTATTATATCTCTTGATTCTGTGGCTTACCTACCAACTTGAGAATGAGGTGACTTATGAATATTGAAAGAGTGAATAATTAAAATTTCAACAGCAAAGAAAGACCCTCTTAGATCTTGATGAACTTAGTCATGCTTTTTAGTTGTGCTTTGTAGAGTATTTTTATTAAAATTATGATGATTTATGATTAATTGACCCATACCAAAGAAATGTAATATAAAAATCAGAATTTTGCACACTTTTTCTTCCTCTTCTTATTTCTTGACATTTATGTCTTCAACTGGGAAGCTATTTTTTTCTTTGTCTGACAATCTCCAACTTATATTGGAAACATATTTGAATAGCCTATGCCTGTTTCTTTGAGATTGCATTGGGCTATTGATGACAGTTAAACCAGAATGCATTTTTAAACTGAAATTCAGAGCGTGTCAGAACAGAAACTGAAGTCTCTTAGGTGTTTGAATAGATTATCAAGATGATATTTTATCAGCATTAGGGATATTATAAATGTATTTTTGTTGCAGGAAAATAGATTCTAAGGCATTTACCACCAAAGATACATTATATTGATTTCTACCAATCCCTCAGAAATTCCATTCAGTAAAATTTTTTTGTCCTGTGGTTCTAAAACAATGTAAGTTGTGAGGAGATAAAGCTCCTGCAGTTTTAATTGCCTTTTCTAAAAGGGAAATTACTCTGCACAGCCCTCTACCTGGTCATTTGTTTTGTGCATGCTTTTGAAGCAGAATCCTGTACTGAATTATTAATACATGCTAAAATTTTGTTATCCTCATCTAATTAGAGAACAGCTGGACAGATGTGGTAGAGACACCCTTTCTCTCTGCCTTATTCTCATGCAGATTAAGTTATATACCCTTTTTTTCCCCTAAACACACAAAATTAAAGAACAGAGCAACTGAAAGACATTTGGGATAATTTTAGTTTATTTTTCTCTCCACTTTGTTTTTCCTCTGCCAATAGTTACTCTCCCAGAAACCAAATCTTGTCACTGGGACTTCAACAGCTGCACGTTGGTGAGATATGGGAGCCAGAATCCACTGGGTGCATTTCCATTTCCACCACTGTTAAACTTAGATCCTCATTTTCTTTCTGCTCCTGGTAGCCTCGGTGTCCAAATTTCTTGGAAGTTATTTGGCTCTCGGCTTCTCTTTGGGTGTGAATCAACTCCTGTGCAGGGTTAAACACAACTACAGTTCCAGGGACAGCAAATGAAACATGGTGAGGGACAAACTGGTCTGGTTTTGGTTTGTTTTGCCTTATGCTTTCCTCCAGAACTGTTCCAAGCAGCTTTGTACCTTCAAACACCTCTCTCAGTATATCAGCACTGGTCAGCTGCAGAACATATATTTTCAGGTTCTGCTACAAAAATAATGTGTTGATGGGCTTCAGCATAATCCCTGACTTATTTCACAAACTTTAAAAATAAACAAGAAACAGAAAAAAAAGCCGAATAATGGTATTTTATGACTACAAGGCGCCTCTTGGAAACCAAATCTTTACAGATGAGAACATGGGATGGCACTATGCTGCAGTGGCCATGTGGTGAGCTCCAAACTCTGTCAAACCAAACATTTTGCTCAGGGTTGATTTATGTTTGCCTTTTTTATAACCTATCTTTGCTATGATCTTGTCCTGGGAGGGGAAGGAGTTATGGAGTTGTGGAAAGGGTGACCCTGGATATTCCCAAAGGAGGTGATGACCACGATAAATATGCCATGAGCAGCAAATCAATTTGTAGGCTCCTAAAAGAAAGAATTGCACCACTCCTTCCCTTGGAGGACAGCAGAGTTACTCAGAACAGCCCTGTCATTGCTCAGCCTGAGACTGAGGGGTGTGAAGGGAATAGCCCTCACAGATGCTGAGTTTACAAATAACAGTAAATGACTGATTCTGATACTTGCTGTCACGCGTTCAGAGAATATTGGGGTTTTTTCTGCCTACAGTCCTGTTTGTCCTCTTGGAAGTCCCTTACAGGCCGATGTACACTCTCAGGACGATGGCATCCTCTTAAATCAGGTGTTCTTAATCCATCCTTCATCTTAATCCATTTTCCCAAAGCCCTTAACTTTAAATAAGTGCTTAATTTTAGACTATATGGACAAACTGCACCCTGTTTCCCTAAGTTATGAAGAAGAAAAATGCTGTTGAAGTGAAAGGATTTGTATTTTTTAAGAAAAATTAATATTAAAAAAGGGTTTTAAGGAACTTCAGAAAATTATTTGTGTTTTGCATCTGAGTAATCAGAAACACTAGAAGATTTAAATAATCCAGGCTCAGTAGCAGGTTAGATAGGAGGAGAACCTAATTTTGCTAATGTAAGCCTGTTGTCTCTCACTGTCACGCCACTGTCACCAGTAAAGCTATCACAGAACAGCTCTTCCTTCCTCTCTCATGCTTTGCACGAAATGACAAATGGTAAAACATCTTCTTGCCATAGACATCAGTGAAATTAATCTAAATGTTTTTGTACATGGGCCATTTAGCTTGGTTTCTTTGGGTTTTGACACTATATGCTCACATAAAAAATATTTTAGGCCTTGGAGGGACCAATGGAAAAATATTTCCCAAACGTTGCTTTTTGAGAGAAAATTGGACGAGCAGGAGCCAATCTTCCTATTTCCTTTCGTTGGCATTTTGTCTACTGCATCTGCATGTAAAATTATTTTATAAGCTAAAATGAGTGAACCAAAGATCATAGCCAAGAGCCAATCTCCACATTTTAGAAATATTTATTGAGTAAACTTGATTACATGAGTGAGAATATCTGACTTGAATTTTGGCAGGGGATCTTGCCCCTCACTTCCCTCTGGTGGAAGCACCAGCACCATGCTTCCCATCCATGCACAATGGTCTGGGAGAGTACCTACAAACCTTTTGGAGTGACCAGGCAGAACTGAAGATCCCATGGCTGGAAAACAGGCACACATAGGACACAAGACCATCCTACAACAGTAGGAGTTGGTAAGGTCTGGTGAGGAATGGACAAGGCCCTTTATTATATATAAATATTCTGTCCTTATGTGACAAAATTCCCACAGCTTCAGGACTGGTAACATTTGTGCACTCCCTGAAAGCCTCACAGGATGGACATTGTCCTCCTGCCTCAGTTTCCTTTTCCCTCTGGCAGAATAAAAATGCTGACCTCTGTTTGCAACCACCAACACAACATCTACAACCATCAATGCAGATTTATTTTAAAAAGAAACAGTATATGAAATTTTATGAACATGAAGATTTGTTGAAGGATGCAGTTGGCTGGTACAGCTACAGTGCATCCAGTGGAACATCCCAGGCTACACCAAGCTGCTGAACATTCCCCTGGTTATACAAAGGACTAAGTATTTGACCCCCTGGGCTACTGTGGGGCAACTACAGAGTGTTCCCTTGTGGCAGATGTTGCAGTGTTTTGTAGTTCTTCTTTCCCTCCTGATATGAACACTGTGAAGAGATAAAGAGCAAAGGAAACAGAGATGAGCTGATGGGCTTCCTCCTTCTCTACAACAAACCAAGGTTAATTTATCAAGAGGAACTGCTGCAGATTTTATGAGATACATAAAGCTTTAAGCCCAAGTAATCACCATTGCCAAACTAGTCAGCTCAATGGGATAAATTGTCTTCCCCCTGCCCACTGAGTGGGAAATCTGTGGATCAGAGGCATTTTCACCACCAAAAAGCATTTTTGCATGCTGCCTCTAAGATGACCTTTTATAAATCCCACCAAATCCTAGCTGGCTTCCCACCATGTTGCTAATAGTTTGATCTGTGACCTGCTAATGAGGTACATATTGTTTCACCTCCAGTAAAGGTATTAGGATGTCTACTCAGTTCTGCAGCACCCCGGAGATTATAGTTGCTTGCACCGGGAGGAAAAGGCATTTCCAGGGCATAAGTCATCATTTACAGTTATTAACAAAGGGATTTATTATGTTGCTGTGTTTCAAACAGCGGTGTGCACAATGCCTAAAGCATGCCAGAGTGCAGCTCCCTACCACATAATGTCCTAATGAATCACCACGACTGGAGGAGCTGTAGAACCTCAACATTCAATCTCCCCTTTCTCCCCCCACACACCAAATTGACAAATAAAGACATAGTGGCTTTGCACTTTTATCAGATAAAAGTAATCTCAGGAGGATGAGTACATTGAAACCGCATCGAGAAGAATGTGGGGTGGGGGGGAAATCCACTTTTGGGAAGGAAAAAAAAAAAAGAGAAAAAGTCTTGGTGTAGCAAAACAGCTTTACTGCAAAGTTAAGTGTTAACCCTTATCCCCACGGGCACAGGGGGCTGTGTCTGTGCCCACACAGTCAATGGGATCTTTAACCATGACTTCAGGGCTTGCACAGTCAAGTCCTACTGTAAAAAGAACCTTGCTTTCCAGAGCTGGGAAGATGAGGCTGGCTAAAGGCTATTGAATCCCGCCTGTCCACGCTTGCCCTCTCTGTAATTTATTGTAATTGAAGGCCAAAGGCTCTCTCCTCTAAAACAAGCAGTTAGGAAATAATTACTGGACCAGGGTTTTGTGAGTTTTAATTAAGCAAAGTTTAGAGTACATAAGGAGTTCTCCAGGTGGCAGGAGAGACAAATTATTATTTATTTGCTTTTGCTCATTTTATTTGCATTTTCAGCTTAAAGGCTAAAAGAACTATGTCTTGTTCTGATTTTGCTTTCAGTAAGGCGCCATAAATTTTCTTATTTATTCCATATGGAAGCAGACTCAATTAATATTTATTTGTCTGTGGTTAATAGCTCAGATAATCTCTGAAACACCACAGTCCTCTCTGGTTGCGTTTTGGGAGAGGTGGAAAAAAAAATCCCAAATATATCATTAAGCTTTGTTTGATAGCTGAAGAATTGTTAGCATTTTTCAACACTGTTTTCATTTCAGATTCTCACTAATATTTTTTTTTTTATGGACATATTTTCCCCTGGGAAAACTTTCTTTCACCCTCATGAGAGCAAGCTGCTCTATCTTGGAAGAGAGACAGCCTTTAAATGGACTGAGAAACAAGTTCATCTCCCTCCACAGTGTCCTTCATCCTCTTCCTCCCTCTCCCTCTCCTAACCATGGCCTGAGTTAAGCAGTTGTCTATAAGACTTGAAACAAGTCTTACAGACAACTTTGGCAGATTTCAGTATTCCTCCTGCTTCCATTTATTGATCCTTCCAGCTCATAACTTATAGGCATGTGAACTTTTAGCTTTTTGCTTATTGGTTCCTTTTGATAGTTTACAAGGCTGATGGCATCACAAATGATAATTCTTAGGACCATTTAGCATCTCAAAAGAAGGAGTTTCTAAGAAAAGTGAGAGGTGATAGTGGTACCTTCTATTTTTAAAGCAAAGCATGGGTCAAATTCTGCTTCCACTGAACTCTATGGCACAGCTCTCACAGCTTGTGTTAGGAAGAAGCTTGGGCCCAGGGGATGATGAAGCCAGTGATTATACAGCACATTATGCTGAAGAAAAATTAAATCAAGTGCAGCTGCTTTCATATAATTCAAAGAGAGAACTCAGTGTTTTCTTAAATTCTTTTTGGTTTCTTTTCCCCTCTCCACTCTCTGCACACTGATTTCTTGCCTACAAAGAAAAACTTCAAAGAACATAAGCAAATCCAAACCTTTTATTTAAGTTTTGGTTTTTTACCCCCTTTTTTATCCATTAAAAAAAAGTAAGGGAAATTTTTTCCACTTGATTGTGATGCAAAAAAATCTTGCCTCTTAGTTCCTTTGGTGATGCCTTCATGGTATTAAGGGACTCAAAACTGCTTTAAAGGGGGACAAGCTGTTGTCTCAACCTCAGCTTTAGAATCATTCCACCATCCTCTTCAGTCAAACAAGGATTTCAATGCCTATTCAGAAAGACTTGTTTTCAACTACAAGCTGCTGCTTACTGGAGCCTAACCTATCTAAAAAGGTAGATCAGAAACCCCCAGTGGGTTTGATAAAAACTGCATAAACCAAGCTTGAAGTTCACGGGTTTCTACAAGGTGGAAAAAAGTATTCAAGTCAAGAACAGGGTTTTAATGTAAACAGACACATAGCAAAGTGAAGAATACTCTATCTATTCCAAGAGATAGAGTAAAATTTGAGTTTAGCTGGAAAAAATTGAGTTTTTATTTAGTCATTTATATGATTCTACAGTTAAGGGCATTTTCTTATTGCTGTTCAGGTGCTGATTCATCAAACTTCTGGAGCCCACATGAAACCTGAGCATATTTGTGGTTCCACTGAGTTCAACAGGGGCACAATTACATGAATAAAGGGAGATATGTGAGTGCCTTTCTGAATCAGGGCCCTATGCCAATGAGAAAACTTTCATTAGCAAGATCTACCATCAAATAATTTCCACTAGAAGATAATGTTTGCTTTACTAAGTAGATTGTCTTTTGGTTCTGCATTTGACTATAAGCAGACATCATTATTAGCAGGTCCTTGACAACCCGTGTTTGTGGAAATAACCTTGCTGATATAATCCTGATAAATGTTAAGGTTTGTACACTACTTCACATCCGTCAAGAAAAAACAATTGCAACCACATAAGCAAATTCCCCTCAGAGCTGGAAGAAGAATGCTTTTGATGTAACCCTACTATTTTTAATTATTTTGGGGACGTGTTCAATTGCTCTGAGAGGATCTGAGTTTGTAACTAAGTAGATAATTTTACACAAAATGAGATGCAAAATTTAGCCCATGTATTTTGGAGAATAAACTTTTATTTTCAGGGACAGGTGTGATAAAACTGCCAAGGGGAATAAAAAAAAAGAAAGAATGAGAAACAACTTTTTAAATTAAATTGTTAGGAAAATGGCACACTATCCGGGTGCATACATTCATTTTGCACATATAATGTACTTTGTCCTAGAAGAAATGTTCATAAAAGCCTCTCAATTCAGGCATTTGACAGATGAGATCTGTTCTTGATGTCAGTCACTGAGTTACATGCCTCTTCTTCTATTTTGCTGCTGTGATTTTTATTCCGTTTATCTTTGTGCCCACACAGTATATCAGTATAAATTTATATGTGTGTGTGCATATTCTATACATACAATCTTTATTATGCAGATGATAGCAGTGTTAAGCTTGCTGCAGAGGGCATCTCTTTCATATTTCAGAGGAATGCTGGGCAAGGAGATCTATTCTTGAAGCCCACAATATTAGAATAAGAATGAAATAATTTTCATAGCCTCCACATAGTGGAGGAAAAAACAGGACAACTCTGCAAACAATAAATGCAGAGCCCTTTTTTATGACATGCAGAAAAACAAAACCTTGTGTTGAAAATATTTAGAACAACCTCAGCACTAAGGAATGGAGTTACTGGGGTTAGTTGAGAGCAAAGTGAGTGGAAATCATTACTTTCCTCCATCCTGGCATGGGCTGCTTCTACTTCCACCTCACTTGGTATAAATGAGCAGAGTGCAGTGGAAACATGCAGCCAAGGTTCTGTGCAAAACAGCAGATTCTCTGTGCTTTTAAAATATTTTTCTACTGGTCTTTTTTGTATGCTTTTAAATTGATGCTAGTGCTGCCATTATTATCAAATTAAAACTGACACATCCGTTTTAGGGCTCAGATCTCTGTTTTCTACCACACATATAAAAGAAAATTTATTAAGCAAGTTCTACAACCCATGAAATTACTGAAGTCTCTTTCTGAAGACTTCCAGTGTAGGTTTCCCACAGGCTGGACATGAACTGTTGTCTTCCATGACCTCTCTGGCACCAAATCATACTGAGGCTTTTCTCTAAGTCCAGACTAATTAGGACTTTCTCATTGTTCAGGCACCTATTTTTAAAGAATTCTTCAGGATTCAATATCTTCAGAACTTCAACTCTTTTGATGAATTTTGTTTAAATCAATCATCAATATTTCAAAACAAAACAAAAGAAAACCCCAGAACATCTGAAGGAGATATGGACAGCAAGCAGCCAGTCACAATCAATCATTGTGATTGCCTCTGATCGTTTTTTTTTTTTTTAACAAAACCAGATTTTGATGGTCTTTTTCACAAAAAAAACCATATATTTGGCTTTTTTATTAATATCTCCAGAAGGGAGGATTCATCTTATTTGGCCTCGGTGCCCTTTTAGGCACCTCTTTGGAAACTGGCACCTGGGGTGGTATTCTGGATAACATTTAAATGTTGCTTCCAACTCAAACTACATGATTTTATGCTCTAGGATGAATGGACATGTAGAGGGAGAAGGTTTCCTCAGATATATACCTCAAACAAACACAAGCAACAGATCATATACATATGCACCTATAAGAACCAACTTAGAGATGATGCAATGTCAAATGTTTTCTGAGTCTTGGGTCCTAATTTTACCACAAGGAGTGCCTACTGCCACTTTTTGAAGTATAGCTGGTTTTGAATAGGATTCACAAAAGTCAGCTGAAAATGCTGCACAAATTCTAGCTTTGGTTCTTTGAAATTATGCACAATCCATCCTCAGAAAATCTAAAAATCAAAGAATTGCAAACTGCGATGCCTCATAGAACAGCCCTTGGTTCAGATTACACATATACATGCAGAAAGGGAGCTGGAAAAACAGCCTTCTTTTTGTAGTAATTTTTTTCATTAAAAATAATCTGTGTAATTAATTAACAATGCATTTGTGAATGATTAAGTGCAGAGAAAAGCTGTTGAGAAAGGATTTTAAAAGCTGTGCTACTGTAAATCATTGCAGTGTAAGACTTACTTCTACAGAGATAATATATCCCCAAATGCCTTTGAAATTCTGCAATAAGTGAGAGGAATAGAAAATGAAGGGTAAGAGATACTGTAAGCAAACTGCTTCTTAACATCTCTATCAAGACAATACATTTTACCTCGGTGTGCTAAAAATGCAAACAGAATCTTTAACTCCTAAGATCAATTGCAAGCACACAGAAACTCTGGATTTAGGAAAAGCATTCTGTCTTGTCAAGCTCACCTTATCATCATGGAAGAATAAACAGCGTAATTATTCTCACCTTTTTGTTTGTTTTCTAATTGGATCATTTATTACTTTCGGGAAATTCAAGTCCACATCAGATTTATGGCACGAGGATTCTGAAATATTGCTTTGGTTATAGAAATGTCAAAGCTGGCAGGTAAGCTGTCTTGTTGCCTCAGGAGTCTTTTGCATGAGCAAAAATTATGGAAAAGGCCTTTAGAATGAAATAAGTTCAACAATTTGTTTCTGTGTTCTGCATAGTTGAAAACTCTGTTCTTTTACCGATATTTGAGGTCCATTTATCAGCCTATGGTTTATAACATTGGTGTGCCTGGATCAAACACACAAAGGATAGGATTGTAACTGTTCTGTTTTGCAGAATGTATTCTGTTTCTAGGTTGGCTAAAACAGGATTTGGGTGATTCTTAACACAATTCTTCTGGTTAGTTACCAAATATCTACCAATGTGAACCATGAGTGATCTTGAAATGGCTCCTCTGCATTCCTTGTAAACACTGAAGTGCTCAGACTGTTTCTTATTTAGCACTGAATGAAATTTGCTTTCTCTGCTGCTCAGCAACACAAGTTTCTGCTGTGTCTTTCACTAAAAAATGCAAAGCAAGGCCTGAAATACCACCATCTCAAACATGTACTATAGGAAATTTGGTTTAACTCTTTATCTTTTAATTTCAGGAAGTTTACTCATGAGTTCATGACATTTTGTGAGTAAATCCTAACAGATAACAGATATCACATAGTATTTATTCAGCTATACAATGAGAACATCACAGAATGGTTTGGGTTGGAAAGGGCTTAGAGATCACCTAGTTCCAATCCCCTGCCATGGGCAAGGACAGCTTCCAGTAGACCAGTGTGCTCAAACCCCTCTCCTAGCCTGGCCATGCATATCCTTCCAATTAGGCATTTGTATATTAAAGGGATTGATTTTCTTTGTTCAGCAAAAAATCTCAGACAGCAAGGAGTTCAAGCCATTTGATCTCAATCTCACTTGAAGTCACTGGAAAAAAAAACAAACAAAAAAAAAAAAAAAAAAAAAAAAAAACCACAAAAACCCAGGTTTGAAATCAGCCACCAGCCTAATAAGCTGCCATGACAAAAAGAAAATTCTGGCCACAACTGATGACGTTCCTACAGGTGAGAATCTCCCATCAGCACAAAGTGGTGGTGATGGAAGTGGTTTTCTGTCTGATAAGCTTTATCTCTGCCACGACAGGAAGATGCAGTTGGGGGATATGACTGTGTGTGCACATGAACACTGTGCTGGTCCCCCTGGGTACCTTTTACAACCAGCAAAGGGAAATGGATGTTTTTAGGACTTGGTTCATCTAATTTCATTTAGATGCTAAATATTTTTAAAAAACAACATTGACTAAGCAGTAGGAAAGCTCATTTGTCTTCTTACCCTACACTGGAAGAATGCAATTCCTAAAGACTGTAAAACTTTATGAGATAACAAGCAAAGGAACCAAGACAGAAAATAACTATTCATGTATAAACCTCTCCTTAGAGTCTTTGCTAAGATTACATTTTTAATATGGTGAAGGAAAAAGTAATCCAATCCTTACATATAGGACTAATGAATTTTGTAATTTTCTTATTTCTCAAGACAAGACCAAATACTGTTCAAAAGTTGTTCAAACTCAGTTTCTAGTGCAAAGAGGAAACATACAAAAATTTCAGTTTCACTGAACTTAAGTAAAAACATTTAGTTTTTCCTAGTGACTTATTTCAGAAATGTGCCATTATTCAGCAAAAATGAGTTATTATTCAGTATATTTGATATAAAAATATTTCTGTGGGATAATATGAAAATATTTCTGAGGCAAAATGTTAGTCCAAGGTATACAGGACCATTTTTAGTTAAGACATTAATTGCTTTTAGGCATCAAGAATTGGGGTGTTATCAGTGTGCTTCTTTTTAGAAAGCCCCATGCTAAACATTCAAAAATAGAAAACAAAATTTAAAAATCCTTAAGAACTGTAGAAAAAGAAGTCATAGAAAATACATGAAGAGCAAGAAAACAAATCACAGATTAGCCACAGGGGATTTTTAAGGAAATTATAACAAAAATTGAGAGTTTGTCACGTATTTCCACAGATAGTACAGAAAGCTAAAATGATCAGTGCAATCACAGATAAAAACATGGGATAGCATGGCAAAAGTCAGTATTTTTATGTGCTAAGATAAAATGCTGCAACACTTTCTGTAAGTATGTAAATTATTTTTAAACAAAGCATGACAGCAGAACTCCTCTGCCCCTGAATATGTGGACAATATTGCAGGAGAGGAATAAATTCATTCTAAAGTCCTGAACCTCTGTTGCTACAAACACAAATATATACAGCAATAAATTCACAAAACCAAGCAGACTCTTTAAATAACAACAAGTTTTGTGTGTTTATGTATTTATTCTTTTATTTTGACAGATCAAGGCTGAAGTTTTTTGTCGTGGTCAGGAATCAGCATGTAGAACATATCCTACTGCTGATGAGATTCATTAAGGTTTTATGTCACATTTAGATCCATGATAAGAAATCCCCCTAAATGTAACAAGAATGAGGATTGATTCTTTTCTTTAGCTTTTATTCAATTACTTGTCTAAATGACAAGCAAGAACCCTGAGCCCAGGTGGGACCTGCTGCAGTTCAGTTATTAAAGCCAAAGATTAGTAGTCATATCACCTTGAGCTTAATCCTCTTTTTTTTTTTTTCTGGCTCACAGTAACCTTAGGCAAAATGGATTCTTTTTCCTTTATTCACCTGCAAAACAACAGGTTGTAATAATTTTGAGCTGCCTCTGGGTTGCTTCCTCATGTTTATTTTAAAACATAATAACTACATTAAAAATTATTTCAAATGATAACTGCAAAGAACAATAGTACCAAAAACTATCACCATTATGACCTGCAGAGCTTTGTCTAGCAATTGAATGAGCTCTTAATGGCAAAGTAATCTTGTGGAAGGCTGTTACATCAGATGACTTGTTGTAAAGTAGTGTAGTTCAGTGATATGTGCTCTTGGAAACCAGATTATCCCAAGTGAGGATGTAACCCAAATCCTTTTCTTCCCAGAAATTTAAGCCTGTGGGGAATCTTTAATATTTTATTGTTTATTTAGGGTAGAGTGTGAAGCAGCATGGCCGGGCTGAGCTGGGATTGCTCCAACACTGCCCAAAGGGTCAGAGAGCTGCACTTTGCCAGGGCACCCCATGGTGTGGCCATGGAATTTTCTAGACAGACATGGTGACCAATTTATGCTCTGGAACGTTAAAATATCTGAGTACAGAATGAAAACAGTGACCAATTTGTGGCCTATGTCTGGCAGCCACATTCTTTCCTTATGCAAATCAAACCTCTCACAGAGAAAAGGCCCTTCTAGTCCACTTTTTTACAGGAAAGAAAACCCAGCTTTTATCGACATGGGTCAGATAAAATGAAATATTCAACTTTCAAAAAAGGAAAAAGAAAAAAAAAATTGGCACTGGTTTTCACAGAATTTCTTTTAGCTCTTTTCAAAGTATTCCTTTAAATAGATCTTTCCTTTTCTCAGCTTTTTTCCTGTATAATGCATATTTTTTTGCTATCTTTTTCCATACACACCTTTTGTTCTAAACAGAGCGAAAACATTTATTAAGCAAAGCAGACTTTGTCTTAATTCATTTAAGGTCTTGCTCTTTTTCTCATTACAAGCTGAGTTAAGCAAAATTATTAAATCATTTTCTTAATGTTTTTGACTTACCTTAATTTTTCTTTTTCCCTCCACTAATGGGAAATGCTGTTACTCATTCTCAGTCCATCTGCCTAATGGAAACTAACTTCTGAAAATTAAAGTGCTAGCTTGTAAGTTCTTGAATGACATACCCCTATCTGAAGATTAATTTGTGCAATTCATGACTGATGAGATGCATTATTATCTGCAAACTTATCACCTCTCTTACCCAAGTTCCAGCTCAATCTGATCTTTGTTAAAGCTAAATGAGAACAAATGCAGTTCTTCAGAACAATGGAAAAAGGTGCAGAATGCAGTACATTTTGTTTAAATCATTTTTAGAGACACCGTCTGTGGGTGTTAGTATAGTTATGAATCATTTTATAACAAAACTTGAAACAAAATAAATAAAGAAACAGAAAAGAAACTTGTTCTTAGAGAACAAGTCCATTAAAATGTTTCCCATCTTAGCACCAAAAAGTGAAAAAAAATTATCTTCAAAGGATTTGAAACTGCAAAATTATGTTTAGGGAACACAGAGTCAAGCAAATGCTCACTGACATTTGGATAGGGGTTGTTTTTATTCTAGAGAAAATTCCTGCATTCACTCAATCTCCTTTGTGAGTAGTCATGAAAGCCTTCCACACCTTATCTTCAAGAGTTTCTTCTAAGAAGATTAAATATGATGATTTATTTTTGGGGCTTGTGTGAGTGACTTGCTGGGTTTGGGGTTGCTCCCACAGCCCTGGCATGAAGGCTGCTCCAAAGTCACTGTTGTGACACAACAGCAGATCTGAGCACATTGAGACAGAGCAATGGAATCAGGATCACCACTCCATCCCCACTTATCATGATCCATGGTCAATCTCACAGTCCAAGCAACACACACACATTATTTAGTATTTTTTGCCTCCTGCCCCAACCTTGTATTTGTCAGTGGAGGCCTTAACTTCCAACTGGGGAGCATTGGATGAATATAATTACAGCTGCAAGGTCTGAATTTCAGTTCCATGCCTTAGAATTGTAGAATCATATAATTGTTTAGCTTGGACAATTCCTCTAAGATAGGGTCAAACCATTAGCCTACCAATTCCAAGTTCACCATGTTCCTAAGTATCACACTTATCTGCATTTTTAATGGTTTCAGAGATTGTGACCCCTACAGTCCCCTGGAAAGCTGTTCCAATGCTTCACAACCCTTGTGGGGAAGAAATTTTTCCTAATATCTAATCTAAACCACTGGCATAGCTGGAGGCCATTTCCTCTTGTTCTACCCATCTTCTATGGATCTGCCTTGCAGGGTGGTTTTTCACCTCTTTTGGCATCTATTCCCCCCCACCCTCCTTCACCTGTCAGGTCAATTTAGGCTGCAATCTCTCTGAGCCTCTCTGTTTTTTTAGTGTGAGGTGCTGATTTCTAAAGAGCCTCTCAGTATTATCACAGTAAAACTAAATCACTGTGTCCAGGAGACACCAGGGGTTGAAATCTGGTCTCACATGCCCTGATAAATGCTGACAGAGTCATTCATACCAAGTGACATGTCACATTAGATTTGAGCTTCTCTTACTAAGCACTGTAGTAGGATGATGCTTTCTACTGTCAGAAAACTGTTCTGGTTTTGGATAGAGCAAAACCTCCAGTTTCTGTGGCTCAGTCTCAGGATGTGTGACTTCTGTAGCTCTTCAACCCAACTATCCTGGCCAGAGAAAAAGGCTGGAATGAGCAAAACTTTAAAGTAAATAGCAGAAGGAATCTGAGGACTGCTCAGTATTGAGGACATATAGATGGCTTGCTGAAAAAAACCAAACAAAACCCAGGAGCCTTTACATGGGTTTCAGAGAGCTTTGGAGGAAGACCACAAACAGCTCTGATACATAGTTCTGGTTCAACTCTTACCTCAATGTGAAGAAAACCTCTGTAACATATAAACAGCACTGCCAAGGGCAACGGTTTGTTTTTAAGATCACAGGGGAGTGAAAGGGCTGGGAGGGGAAGAGAAGCCTAAAACTTCTCAAAGACTCTTGCAATGACTTTTCCTTCCTGTTCTATGCATTGATCTCTTTTGCTCAGATTAAAACCTCCAGCATCTGAAAGACACCCACAACTGACACGTATTCCACTAGACTGAAAACCATTTAAAAATTATGCTGTACTGTGGGTTTTTTAGAGTCACACAGTGATCAGAGCAGAATAGATTTAAGACAAGGTTATTTACATTAAAAAAAATTTGATCGCTTGTCTAACAGCAAAACACTGTTATGTCATTAAATGATAAGCACTGTATATGGGACAAGGATATCTTTTCTTTTCATAACACTGAACACATTTCTTATCCTCCTGACATTACAGTAATTTAACTTTGCAAAGTTATATTCAGATGCTGCTAGTTTTAAATGCTCCTGTACATGCTTATACAATTCATATTATGATATCCGTTCTCAAAATAACTGTCAAGCCCTCCTGCTTTAAAGAAGACACAGTATATTGCCCTGAAACACTGTATACTGCAGAACCAGAGCAAGAAAATTGTTAAAGAATGTTAGAACAATGATGTGGAATATTATTTCCTTGCATGGTAGAATTGTCATTTATCAAAATCTCATTTGGCAAATTGCATTTCAAAAGAGATCCTACACAGCACAGGACTGAGGCCTTAGCTTGTTTGAGGAACAGGGTAGTTTGAAGTAGGTGTTTTGTTCTTTTTTTTTTTAAATCATATTTCGTGTCTAAGGACATGGGTGATGTCCCTGGATATCTGAAAAATGAACACCGCATTCAACTTGTTTCAGTGGAAGTACAAGGCTGAATCCTAAAAAGCAGCATTGTGTTCATAATCTATTCAGTAACTCTCAGGCTATGATTCAGCTCCTTTGGGTTTCCCAGTCACTGAGTCACCTTGATCAGGATCCTGATTGCTGATGGTTCCCCCTGCAGTCAGTGGGGAAAGAAAAGCTCTCATGGAGACTCACGGTAGGAAGCCTGAATCACCCTGGGGCATGACATCAGCCAAATGGAATAACCCATGCCCAAGAGGCACATTGCCGCAGACCACCCCCGGACATAAAATTCAGGAAGGGAAATTATTTTGCTACTATTTCCCTTTCTTAATGAGCAAATATGCTTGTTTTGGAAGGGCAAAGCAGAGAAATAGTTGTCGTGTGTAGAGCAAAGACCGGGGAAGTGAAGCAGATGCACTTCAGAGAGCTCTTTCATGGCAGGAAAGGGAAATGGTTTAAAGATCATACAGCAGTACAGTAGGTTTGCTCACCTTTCACTTCAAAGGTTCACTCATCTTCTGTTCCATTTTGGACAGTGGGATGAGTTATGGGTTATGCTATTTGCTTGGCCATATTTAATGTAGCCTTCCCATACCAGACTAGGCTGGCTAACACCAACCATGGTCAGCAACCCACTTGCTGTAGTACTCTTGGCCAAGATTTCTTGAGATGGCACAAAGTACAGGAAACATGTAAAATAGCCTGAGCTGAAGACAAAAATTAAAATATGTACACTAATATCAATCCTTTTGTTTTCACAGGAAAATGCTGTGGCAGGAGTGATCTAGGTCATTGAAGATTTGAATAGGACCTTCAAATACCACCTCTGTTTATTACAGTGAGTGTTTGGGGATCCTCAGTGGTGGTCCTCAGGGATCCATCTTGGGCAGGGTGCTGTTTAATGGACAGTGGGATTGAGTGCACTCTTAGCAGCTTTGCTGATGACACCAAACTCTGTGGTTGACACACGGGAGGGAAGGGAAATGTCATCCACAGGGACCTGGAGATGCTTGAGAGGTGGGACCGTGCAAAGTTAATGAAGGCCAACAAGGTCAAGTGCAATGTCCTGAACCTGGGGTGGAGCAATCCCAAGCTCAAACACAGGCTGGGCAGAGAATGGATTGAGAGCAGCCCAGAGGAGAAGGCCAAGTATGTTGAAGGGAAGCTGCCAGGTTTGGGACATGCACCTGAGCTGGCTTAATGACATTTATGCCAAGACCTCATTTTAAACATTCTTTCATTTAGAAAGGTTGTAAGATACTTAACCATTGCTGATTAGCTGGTAGGTTAAAGAATCTGTTAGATTCTATTTACCCTTACCAGACACATCAACTTCATTGGTCAACTTACAGATCCAGGAATTGTCTCAAACAGTCAGGTGGGGGAAAAGAAGGACATGTACAGATGCTGATGAATAGAGAAGACTTGGCAAATTCCAGTTGTACACGGTTAAATGAAATCTAGGGTACAATCAAACTTGCCATCCCCTTCCTGCCTAATGACTGTATTTGGAGGAAAAATCTAGATAAACAGATAAAATAGGAATTTTCCATTTCTCTAAATCCTATGTTCTTGGAATTCATGCACACAATCACATATCCATGTCATTTCAATGTTAGCTTTCCTGTCAAAATCACTACCTGCATCACTGTTGACCACAAGTGCAGCAGCATGGGGTCACCTTGTGTTAAATACTGATAATCTGTTGAGTAGCCTTTTCATTTCTAGGGTGCAGCCTCTGTTAGGTAAACAAAGAAACATCAAAATAGTTAAGAGGAAAATATTTTGCAAAGGTCTTGACAAGCAGGGGAGGTTACACATTGGTTAGAAATGCTCACAGTAGAATCCAGTTGAGCACAAGTCCCCAGCCATGGCTGAGGAGCTCTGGGCTCTGCCAGTGAGCAGTGCCAGGGTACTGGAGTGTGCACAGTAAATTGTCAAAAAACATCCTGGGAAACGCAAAAGAAATAGGCTGAATTCTGCCCCATGAACCACCAGGCCAAATTAATCAGAGGCTGCTTGACAAGTCATGAAAGACAGATTCTGTGACAAGGAAGGGGGGGAAAAATGTAATCAGAATCTGTCATTGTGCCAAATCAATCAGAATTTGTAGACCGGATCCTGAAACTCACTTGTTAAAGTATGTTTAAAAACAAAACCAAAAACACTAAACTGGGATAAAACTTTGAAGTCTGCCAGTATGCTAATTCACTGTTCAAAACTGATAAAAATGGGTAAAGCAATCTGAATATAAGCTGTGGCATTAAAATATGGGACTTAAAACTGAAATCTGATGCTCTGAAAGTCATAAATATGGGCATGTTTTAAGGTAAACACAAGGATTTTTTTTCATGTTTATCAAACACCAAAAGAATGCTCTGTAATGAGCTGCTGCTATCGGACCTACAGCTTCAGGAAGTGGTGCTGATGATAAGAATTTTGATCAGCATATCTGCATCCAGTGCAAAATAGATATATACCTCTTCTCCTTCTGCACAAAAATCATAGAATGCCATAGTTTCATACTGATTTGCTAGATGTAAAATAAAAAAACACCCAACCTTTATAATTCCGTTTCCCAAAAAAAGAAGTTGGAATATCTATCACTGAGCAGATAGAAATTGTAGCACTTCAAATTAAACTTTCGCAATTAAGTCTATCTCAAAATTCAATTTCCCTTTTACCACTCATTTTGTCAGTTCATACAACAAAAAATAATATGAACAGCAACACCTTTTACAAATTCCTGTCATGCTTCCTATTCAAACTGCTGCCATCTAAAACTATCTCAGACTATGGGAAATACTGACATGTTTAGGATGCAGTTGTTGTGTTTCTCCTAAATTGGATGCAAGTGCTGAGTTCTGACATATACAATTTTAGACTCAGTCTGGTTTCCTTTAAACTAGATTTCTTTTGTAGATCTCATTGAGACTTGAGGAAAATTGTTTCAGTGCTTTCAGTCTTTCAGCTGCTTAAATTTGGAAATATATAGATTAAAGTGAGATTAAGTTAATAAAAGAACAACTGGGAAATTGAAATAAAATAAAACAAAATATTTTTTTTTAAAAAAAGGAAATAAAATTTCCTTTGCATATATTTTAATAATTTTAATAAAATGCCTAGGAAATAAACCTATGCTTTTCATATTCCTTCAGCATTTTCCTGCACATTTCACTTGATAATTAGGTTACTACATAAAAAGCAAAGCATGGTCCTCAATTTTAAAATACCTGAGCACATCCTCAATTTTCTGCATAAAACTACAGCCACATGAAGCCTTCAAAACAAATAAGACTGCTCCCTAATATAAATGCATGTAGGCATGTTCACAGGTCTGTGTTTCAAGGTTTGATTGTTAATAATTTTTTTTTATTTGTCCTAATTACATTTTTAATTGAAACATACAAGAAAAAATGTGTTAGGTTCACTCTTGACTAATTCACACTCAATCATTTTAACACAAAAAAAATAATATAAAACCCCAAACATTTGCCTTTCAGTTGAATCCAAGCATAGATAGTCCAGCCCCTCAAATTTATTTTGAGAAAGTTATGAGTGTTTGAGAAGAAAGGGGAGGGAATAGGCTGGAACTGATTTATGAATGCCATATTGTGTAGCTAAATCCTGTTTCCCTCTGTTATTACAGAATGTTGCTCCTTCCCTGCAGATTAACAAATAATGAAAAATATATACTAGAAAGATTCCAGTCTTTCCAAACTATGCATTATAGACACTGCTTATGACTGCTTTGATCTTTTCAATTTCAAAATTGTAAGTCTATTAAAGGTTTAGGATACTAAGTATCAGGAGCTAATCTTACATTAAAGTGATTTGACTCACAATAGTGTGAAATGTTGATACAACCATATATGCTATTTATTTAGATGCCACACAAAGGCCTTTTAAATGATGCTCTCACTTTTCATAGCTTCAGGGAACACACCTGAGTCTGGTTCCTTCCTTCTGTAAAGAAGCCACCAGGCTTCAGACCTGAGAAAAACTCAGGAAGAAGCTTCATGAGATGTCCATGTTCATCACTCTTTCTGCAGTTAGCTTGGCCTGTTACAGAAACTCCATAGAAACAGAGAATAAAACCAGCAAATTAAATCCAGCTGAAGCTAATATACACTGGGAACTGTCAGTGTCGTGTTCTTTGTAAATGAATCTGGTTTCTGTGTGCACAAGAGGTATCACATAAGTAATAACAGCTTTTCAGTGCTCTTTTTAAAGTTCATTCTAAAGGACAGATCAACTCTTCTGTCATGCATAAGATGAAAATGTCTCAGTTCATGTGCCTGAAATGACTGCAGAAATAACATGACTGGAGAAATAACATAACTTGATTAATGATAACTTATTTGATTATAACAGATCATGTAATTTGCTGTGGGAATCAAAAGCCCTGATGTCAATCATTCATGTTAATTGGAGAGTGAAATAAATTTCTGCAGAGTGTTTGTTTGGTTTTCACTGAAGAATGGTGAACCTAAGTGTTTTATGCTTTTAGGTCCAGGATTTAGGATTTAAACACACAAGGTCTTGAGCAGACCTGTTCTGTTCCTAAAGTGTCTTAAACACATATTTAAGTGCTCTGCTGGGTCTCTCCCAGATGAGACAGCACCTTCTAGGGCCAAACCTTCAGTGCTAACTGAAGAAAATTAAAAATTTGATCTTCTGGTTCCAACCCCAGCTGCTAGCACACAATGAGTTCATTACACCAGCTCAATTTCACTCTTTCCTCTGATGAGGTGTGTTCATCAGGGTGATGAAAAGTAAACAAAGTTTTCAGACTTCCTAAACTCTGCCTTCCCAGGCAACCACAAACATCTGTAGAGGTGGAGATACCACAGCTATCATAGTGGAAACTGGGCTTGTCCTCCCTGTGCAGAGGCAACAGTGAGAGAAATCCCAGTAACACACTTTAACTGTGAATTCTCTTCTGCTTGGTTCCCCTGAGCACCACACAGCAAAGGAGGCTTGAAAAATAGCTGAAAATCTCATGGTGAAGTTGTAAATATTTAGCCTTTCTTTATTATATTCTAATGTATATATTTGATAAAGAAGACATTTTCTAATACTTCTTTATTTTAAAATGTTATATTAAATGCATGGGAAAAGAAGGTCTTTTTGCTTGATTGATTTGGGGATTTTTTTCACATTTACAAGTATCAGATAAGATTTGGTCTTTAATAAACCGCTTTATGATTGCTTGGCATGTGACAAATATTATGACATCATTGAGTCTTGAATAAGCAAGCATTCATCATTATCTATTTCGTGTGATTATAAGACTAACAATCTTTATGCATGATATGGGGTCTGAATATCTCTGAAACTCCGTTACAGCAATTTTTTTAAGAAATAACACACTCATGACTATGTAACTTGATAAATACCTTTGTTTTACAGATTTGTGGTTTCAAAACATTCAGGAAAAGCACCTCCTTTGCATTTTTTCTGACTAGATAAAAGCCTTATCCATTACCTGGCTTTGTTGCTAGTCTTTCAATATCATAAACAAATAAATAATAATTTAATGTAACTCTGAAAGGATAGATATGGCATGTAAGGAATTGGTTTTCAGCTCTTAAAATGATAATGGCTAAAAGTGTATTTTGAACCCAAACCTGAAATCCTCAGTTTAAAAAAGTATTTCATCATGGTAATGATGTTGTGCTAAAACAACTTATTCCTTTATTTCAAGTCAAGTGCAGCATTAATATTCCCGCTGTTCAAACGAAAAATACAAAATTCACTTTATCAATTTGCATTATAAACTTTCTTCTAAAAATCAGTATCTGAGAATCACATGTAGAGAAAAAACTGAAAAAAACTGAAATCACCCAGAAACAAAGCTGCATAATATACATTAGTTTCAAACTGGGAACATATCTGTACAGATTTTTCAAAACAACTGACCTTGTCAAAACTACTTAAAAAAGAAAAAAATATTGTATTTAAATGGTCTGGAGGATTGTTGCTACAAAGAATGGGAGATTCATGCAGAAGGTTCTAAAGGAATTACTTGATAGGAATGAGGAAACAGTAGTAGAGGGATAATTTTATTTTAGGGTTGTTAAGAAGTAGCAGAAGTTTATGTAAGAGTGAAATCTCCTTCCTACAACTCCTACATCTACAAACTGCAGGTCCCGTCAAGGTCTCAGTGGGACAAAGGCATAGAACTCTATTGCAGTGATTTCCATGACCTGATATCTTTTTATAGAAAATTATTGGGAAATGAAAGATGGTTCTGAGATATATTTCATTGTTATGAGTTTCTAATCTACAACATTTTGAAAAGATTATTTGTCCACTTTCTGCTTGGCTTTTAAAGCTGATGAGATTTTCATAACTTTTTTCAACATTCCAAAATTTTAAAATTAAAATCTTCAGCCAAACCTCTTCAGATGGCTTCCTTATTGCTAAAAAAATATTTATGTTTTAATCAGAACAAATTAAAAATTGAATTGCAATATAAAAATAAGCAAGTAGAAAATTCTAAGCTAAAACCCGATTCAAATTTTTCAGAATGTTAAAAAAGGAGGATGTGCCAGTGTAAGAACTTTGTGACTAATCTGCTCTTGCACCCAGGGCTGCTGGAGAGGTGAGGGGGTTCCTTTCACAGGGTGGGAGATAAACATCCAGTGTTCATCTTTGTCTATTGGATAACTCAGATAAATTGTAGGTGACTACTAAAATGCAGAATTCATAATACCATAGAACCATGAAACCATGGAATCATAGAATATCCTGAAATTGAATAGATATACAAAGATCATCAAACTCCAGCTCCTGGCCCTGCACAGGACTGCTTGATCTCCAAGGTCCATTGCAAACCCTTAACATTCTATAATCCTATGGTTACTCCTGAATTCTTGCAGTAGAGTGCCCTAAGATGAAAATATGTTGCACAGACTAGCTAAGTATGTAAGGACATACTTTTAATAGGAATTTTTTCAAGTACAATACAGATTCAGAACATTCCCTATTTCATCTAGTATGTCTGATGAGTCTTTTGAGTTTAGCTTTTGGAGACCAGTACATCTGGCATTGGGGGTGGGTTTCTGCAGCCAAGCCCAGCCTGTGTCTGCATTTTCTTGCAAAAGCATTGATCCTTATGATGCTATAGTGTCAAGCTTCACTCCCAATAGCCTGTAATGACACCAGCAGATGTGATTCCTCTTCCAAATTTCAGCTCGAGTCCTGACCTACCTATACATTCAAGTATAAAACTTTTTGAAATGACTGCTAGAAACCACAGGTTGTGACCTGAAGATTCCACTTCTAATAAAAATGAAAACACCAACCCAGCAACAGCTGATGTCAACAAGTTTCAGATGCCCGACTTGCAGCTCTGCAAGGGAGTAGATCTGATTTAGACTAATGGCAGCAGCTTTCCTTATCAAACAACATCAACATAACTTTTCTCAGGGCCCTGGTGGTTTTCACAGCCACAAGGCCTTGATCCTAGGACTTTTTTTTTTCCCCAAAACTTTTAGCTACAGTTAAGGTTCATAAAAAAAGGAGAGAAAACTCCAAAGAATCCGTTCTATGTTGTATACAAAATTCAGTAAGTCCTGAATAATGGAAGTGTCATAAAACTCACACTAGTGGCTGAAGACTTTGGATGAGTGAAAATATCAGGAAAAAAAAAAACCATGGAAATATGCTTTTGAGGTAAAATGTTTCCGAAAAGATTCAAATCCCAGGCTGAGTGGTTTCTCCTCCTTAGTGAGGTACTGTTGTGTTACTTCTCTCTCCCTGTAGGCAGAATCCTGTGAGGACATCCCAGTCTGATGCAAGGTGAACCTGCTGCCACATCTCATCTAATGAATACTCTGATGAAAGTTCCAATAGAACCAAGTAAGAAAACCCAGCTTTGCGAGACAACAAAGATGTAACAAAACAGTTTGAGAACAAACCTTTTCCCCTTCTTACCATGTCCTTGCCTGTCAAACACTTTTTCCCCTGCTACCCACCTTCAGGCTCTTTATTACACCACATGACACCTTCTGTGTGGCTACTGCTGTCCAGGGAAATGATAAAAAATGAATAAAATATTTTTATTGTATTGTAAATAGTTTTGCATTCCCTGACAGTAATGAAACCTTTTGTACCTGGGTGTACATATTGTATTTTCAACAGACCAATGGCTGTATGAAAGAGCTTATATAGGACCTCAAAAAGAACATTTGTTCCCAGACACCAGCACCTCCTTGTTGACTTGCAGTGTGAAGAGTCTAAATGCTGATTAAATTCAGGCTTTTGTTATTTATTCAGGATAAGGATTGGGACTGCAAATTTTCAGAGAACCTGTGAAGTCAGAGGTGAGTTTTTTATGTGCTCATGAAAAAACAGCTCCATTCTCTATTTCTGAACAACCCCAGCCCTCCCAGCCTGTCTTCACAGGAGAGGTGCTCCAGCCTTGTGATCAACTTAGTGGCTCTGCTCCACTAAATGCTTGTGCCAACAGGGTTCCTGGTGTTGGGGGCCCAGAGCTGGACACAGCCCCTCACAAGAAAGCAGTAGAGGAGGGGAACCACGTCCCTTGACTTGCTGCTCATGATTCTTTTAGTGCAGCTATCAATTAATTTACTCAATTAATTATGAATTGGAGCATGATCAAGCACTTATTCTTTTATGGATTACACTGCAGTGGGGTGTAGAAATATTATAGTAGTGTGTGAATTGCAGAATAAAATGAGAAAATCATAAGAATATAATAAGAAAATAAGTTTAAAAGAGTTACTAGATATTTTTCACTTTCCATGCAGCAAACAGAGGTTTGCATTCCCACTGCTTTGGTGAATGAGGACATTTCTGAAGGTCTGAGTCACTTTCATACTGTGTAATGTCTGGGGGTGGCTCACAGGACACCACTTTGCACTTATTGCTTGGTTCAGATCAGCACTGCTGAACCTGTCCCAGAGGGTTTCAGAATCATTCATGATCCCAAATCTTCAAAGCTGAACAGTGAATGAAAGTTGAACTCATTGAAGAACACTCTTGAAAGGGAAAGTTTGATGACAATTTAGCATTTTTTATTTTTCCAAGGAAAGGATGAAGCTTTATTCTGTCTACCCTGCCTGAGACTAACAGAATAAATTTAGTAAAAGAATAAATTAATTCTCTCTGCATGTTTATGCTATACTGAATTCCCTCTTTTGAGATTCTTCTTTTCTCTTGAGTACTGGTTTGGTCTGAAACATGCAATATGCTTACCATGTTTTAACATAAATCCTTCTTATTTAAAGCAACTTTTGCCATCTATAACAGATCTTATTAATGACAACATAATCCCAGCTCTGGTAATGAGTCACTTGGGTCACGAGACAGGCATCTCCAGAGTGAGATTCCTCCCAGTTTGAGAAAAATGGTCCAAAATAGATAGGTTGACATGTCTTTGGAAATGCCTGTACTTGTGAGACAATATTCAAATCTCTTTTCCTCAGTTAAGCCATTTTAACTCTGGAATTATTATGCTGCTTTGCTTCACAAGACTGTCACTCAGATCGTTCACAAACTGCTTTGAAGGTGGAAAGTGTTGTTATGACTCAGAACACATAATTGTGGCCTCCCTGTAACGACAATGGATACCACTTTTGGTTGAAGTGCTAAATAGGAAATAAAGACATAAAGCAAAATTTGCAATGTGTTTGTTAGGCTGTAAACATCAAGTATCCTCCATCAGTTGGGTAATATTTTTTTCTTCACACTTGTGTAAAATTGTAAAGTTACATACCTGAAAATAGTGTACCATTGTATCTGTGAAATTCCATGACGTATTTGCAAGAACCATTTTGTATCTGCTTACAGCTCAAGGTTAAAATTGAAACTTACTTCTTTATCAAGAATGGATTTATAAACTTAGACTTTACACTGCAAGGCAAGTTTCCTATTGAGAAGTCAAAATCTCCACTGAACTACTTCCCCTTTTTAATTGTTACAGACCATTTTTATATCAATTTAGAATTATGTCACAGAAATAAAAATTCTTGAAGAAATAGTTGCTTTTCAAGCAGTTGTAATAAAATCAGGTGTTTTGAGAAAAACTGCATCCAGTGCCAGTATCAAAGTACAAGGAATTAATATAGATAATTTTATACAGAACTAGAGGGAGAAATGGACTTTAAATGAGATAAATAAAGAAATAATAAATATAGAAAGAATGAATAAGGAAAAAATAAATAAAGTGTTATCTCATTTACAGACTAACAAAGAAAACCCACACCAAAGGTCACTTTTCAATTATCTTGTTGTTGAATGAGGAAGAGTTATGGGGGAAAAAATGAACCAGAGAAGTCTCAAATCACAGAATCATAGACTGATAGAATCACAGAATAGTCTAGGTTGGAAGAGACATTAAAGATCATCCAGTTCCAGCCCTCCTGTCATCAGCAGTGACAACTGCCACTATCCCAGGTTGCTCCAAGTCATGTTCAACCTGGCCTTGGACACTTCCAGGGATAAGACATCCAGAGCTTCTTTGGGCAACCTGCTCCTTCCAATTCTCATTGCAAAGGATTTCTTCCATTTCTCTGATCTAAATCTAACCTCTTTCCATTTAAAACTGTTGCCCCTTCTCCTGTCACTACAAACCTCTGTACAAGTCTCTTTCATAACCCCCTTTTTAATATTGAAAGGTTGCAAAAAGGTCTCCTCTGAGCCTTCTGTTCTCCATGCTGAGCAACTGATAACAATCACAACTAACTTTAGTTTTGAACAGGAATGATGAGAGCCTGAAGAGCAAAGGAAATTTAATCTAGTTTTTTCAAGAGTTTCTTCAGCCTTTGGGAAAATTCATATTTGTCACACGCACAGACACCCCCTCCTCCTCACTTTTGTTTAAAGGAAGGTTAAAGTAGCAATGTTTGCCTGCCTTTATTTCTGTATAAATGATTCATAATAATATGCATACATAGCAAATTCAGATTATATGGGAATGAAAATGCGTGTTCTTACTAAAGGAGTGAGATAATCAATGGTGTTTGGCATCAGCACTTGTACACAGGAGTGCAGATAGAAAGAGGTGGGTGGCCTTGTGGTAACAGGAGGAGGAAAAATTAAGTTCTAAGAAATAAGAAGGGGTGAGTAGCTACATGGAAAAAGGGTTATTTTTAGATTTAAGGAGCACAGAGTGTTAATATGAATGTTTAAGCCTTGAGCATTGCTTTGCTGCAAAAGGTCAAGTTCTCAAATCCTATTTTTCACACTGACTTCTTATGGTCATAAAAAGTTGTAATAATATAAGAAAGACAATATTAAGTTAGGTGTAATAATTTATTTTGTTATGTAGGGTTAAATTGAACTTTGTTGTTTTAACTCCATTAATTCCATATTAATGCAGACCATTGCTTTAACCTCCTGAAGGGAGGTTGCAGACAGGTGGGGTCGATCTCTTCCACCAGGCAGCAACTGGCAGAACAAGAGGACACAGTCTCAAGCTACGTCAGGGAAGGTTTAGGCTAGATATTAGGAAAAATATTTTTACTGAAAGAATAATAAAATATTGGAATTGTCTTCCTAGGGAGGTGGTGGAATCACCATCTCTGGATGTGTTTAAAAAAAGACTGGACTTGGCACTTGGTGCTACAGTCTAGTTGAGGTGTTAGGGCATAGGTTGGACTTGATGATCTGAGAGGTCTCTTCCAACCTCATTATTCTGTGATTCTGTGAAGGTATGTGACACGTAAACAGCAAGCAGAACAAATAATCTTTTCTTCACCATCCATTCTTGACAGGTGACTCTAAAACTGATGTAACATTCCATACCACCTACCACTGATTTACCTGTTTTCAGACTGCACTCTGCCAGCCATTAAAGAGGTGTGGGAATGTGGGGTGGGGAAAAGAAGAAGAAAACTCTCAGTAGGTCCCAGTTATAAGCTCTCTCCTCTTTCAGGACAGATGACTGATTTCCTAAAGAACCTCTGTGGCACAGGGAGAGTTCATTCGGTTTAATCAGTCACTATCAGGTCAGTCACTGGACAGTCACTACAGCCTATTTACAGTATTTTCATGGGACACAATGTGACAACCACTCTAGGCAGAGAAAGAATTGTAGAATTATGGAGTCATTAAAGTTGGAAAAGACCTTCAAGATTATCAGGCCCAGCTGTCAACCCCAAGCAGCACCACCAAGTTGAGCTCTGAACCTCATCAAGTGCTGTAATCCCGTTTGTTGAACTTTTCCAGGGATGGTGACTCTACTACCAGGGCATACATAAACTAAGTGCCCAGATCTCCAGATATATCCTAACCACACTGTTCAACACACACATATAGCATATGTTGGACATCTGTTTCAATGTTTTACAACCCTTTCCATGAAGAAATTTTTCCTAATATCCAATCTAAACCTCACCTGATGCAACTCAAGGCCTTTTACTCTTGTCCTGTCATTTATCCCATGGGAGAAGCGACTGACCTGCACCTCACTACAACCTTTCAGGGAGTTGTAAAACAATGTTTTCCCTCAGCCTCCTTTTCTCCAGGATAAATGACTACAGCACCCTCAACTGCTGCTCATAAGATATAGGGGAACAAAGAGCCCCCAGTGCTGGAAAATAATTCCAAAAATATCTCCACAAAGAGATACACTTCGGGCCAATAATATTATTTCAGAAATATCCTTTCTGTAAGGACATGTGTAATCAGTACCTCAGTCACAAGCAGGGATTTGTATTGCTCAGAGGGTAACAACAACACTCAGATGTGCCCAGTTGACTATTTTTTTTGCTTATGCTGAGCTTTGCATATAATATTGCACAGACTGCATGGACTTAATTGCAGTACAACCTAATTGGTTGCACTGGCCAATCTGTGAGATGGAGGTACCCAGTGCAGATTAGTCAAACTCTTTACCTGCAGCTCATGGAGCCATGGGTGATATCAGGATGAATTAGATGGCAGCGCTACTCTCACTGCTCTGAATTCTCACCACAGCACTGCAATGTTTCTGTTTTACATGTGGGGACACATGAACAACTTTTTCCTGTGAAATGGTATTCAGAGAGACGTGGGTGATCAAGCTGACCGAGGCGAGTTGAGCTCTTACATTCTAACTTAGGTCATATTTGGTGTTGAGTTTAAGCGAGAGAGTCTCAGAGATATTTAATTTCACCTGAAAATGCTTAAATTAATCATATTCATGAGATGCCTATTCCTGACCTTTGAATTGATAGAGAATCTGTCATTCACTTACTTACATTAGATCATTAGATGTCAAATGAGAATTAAATCTTCCCAACATAGAATAAAAATAAGCCAATAAAGAGATTTGGATAGGCAAAAAAAAAAAAAAAAGCTATTAGGAGTTTTAAGGTGTCACATCAGTTGCTCCTCACGAAGGAAGACCATGCCATTCACAAGCACACCATCAGTCTTTGTCTGGATTACTATGCACAAGGCTGATTATGAATTACACAAGAAAATTAGTTTTAAATAGAAGAGCAAAGCTGTAAGGGGGCATAAGCCTGGGAACGAGTACAGCGGTCTACAAATACATGTGGGAGGTGAATGCAAAAGAGAGAGAATATAAACCACAAGGTTATCATGAATAAGGATGATATAAAATGTCCATTTGCACATTTAGCCTGGAAATAAGGATATGATCATGTGTTTTAGCAAGTGGCTGACCTATATAAAGCAGGATTCACCATCCAATTCCATGTGTCTGTGATACAGCCTGTGCAATCTCCTTAGCTATTCATGTCTCATTATACATGACACATCCTTCTTGATTCACATTAGCTACAGAATGCTGGTTTTTGCTGACTGCATCTTTCTCTTAAAAGACATTAAAAGGGGGTGAGGGGAGTGAGAAGAAAACCCTTAACTGTGAAAGCAGGAAAAGAGAAAAAGAAGCTTAGTGCAATGTGTACATGTGTGTACTCATTTCTAGATGTCCTTAACACTAAAAACAGTTTAAAACATATAGCCAGAAATGTATTAAGATCTCTGTCTGGAACTGAATTTCTTTTTTTTTTTTTTTAATCTGTCTCACAGTTCTTAGTATATTTGAGATTTCTTAGCTTATAAATTTTCTCAGAAAATTCAGTGAACACTGAGACATGTGGCCTGGTAGCAGCGTTGTCCAAGATCTGTGACCACAGACATGTGTACAGAAGTAATTTGCCTCTTGCTGAAACACAGGACAGGTAGATGCTGGGCAAGGTCTCAGAAAGGGTTCATTTGTTAGGCTCAATGGCTCCAGCATGGGACAAGGTATTGAATTTCTAGACCACGAAGACGGAGCACTTAGTCTTTGACCTAGTGACTAATCCAGTTACTCCTTGGGAGAACATCCCACCCAGAGGCATATCTTGAAAGGCAGAGTCCATGCTAATCAGTGCAACAGCATGACCTACATCCTACCACAAAAATCCATATATGTGAAATATCCCTGTGAGGCCTGGGGCACTCCAGAGGTTAAAATAAGAAACATATTTACTTAATAGTTAGCTAAAGCCTTACCAAAAGCTCTTATAAT
This sequence comes from Lonchura striata, assembly GCF_050655825.1. Lineage (NCBI taxonomy): Eukaryota > Metazoa > Chordata > Aves > Passeriformes > Estrildidae > Lonchura > Lonchura striata. The sequence continues at coordinate 71,738,628 of NC_140741.1, forward strand.
TATAAAAGCTCCTAACCTTTTTTCCATCCCCCTTTCTTCCTCCTTCCTCTGAAACTACAAAGAGAACACACGCCACACTGCTGGTTTAGGGCACAGAAAGGCATTCAGTCAGATCTTTTTGGGTTATGTCATGAGATGCAAAGGTCAGAAAGTATGAGGAAAAATTAATCAAAAGACCTAGTGAGAAGCCAAGCAAATTTCATCAGCAGAGCAGAGGCTTTTGCAGATGTGATTAAGGAAAAGCAATGATAACTTTCCAGAGCAGGATAGGAGTCCAAAGGCTCTTCAGTTCACTCTGGTGTCCATGCCAAGATGTATGCCTGGGTAAGGGCAGCAAGGGTCAGAAAAACAGGTATTGCTTATAGGCAAATGCCACACAAACTGCTTCTATATATATAGATAGACCCAGCTCTGTTTTCCCCATAGCTTTTGAAAAGCTCTGCTTTTGAATTGCAGTATTTTATCAAGAAGAAGACAAGTTTTAGCTGCTGAACCTACAGAGAAAGCACATTGGGAACTTTTTTCTCAACAGGCATAGTGTATTTTAAAAGAAAAATATGTAAAAAAAATAAGTAAAAGCAAATATGCAAAATACTGAGTTTGTGCTGTTGCCAATACATAGAGGATAAAGTGGCAGTAGTAGTTGGAGAAGGTGCATCCTAGGACTTGCTCCAGACACCAGTGTGCTCTTCCCATGCTGTTCCAAGTATTTCTTCCAAAAAAAATCCAGCTTCTACCCTAAGTGCACTCATGGAGAGATTTTCAAGGGTTCCAGTTATGTGTGAATTAATGTTAGGCTTCCCCGCCTCCCAAATGGAGCACACTAAGAACTTTATTCTTTTACCATTTCTGAAAGAGAGGAAGGGCAATGTTGTTGTGATAGAATTGAAAATACACAAAAATTTGAAAATACACCAAAATTTGTCACCAAAATGGGAAACCAAACTGACAGACAAGATAGTAATCTTCCTTATTCTTTTCATTTACTTTGTTCCACTAGGATCTCAAAATATAACCTAATCCTGAAATACAGAACCCGTGTGGTAGCAAACTATTCCTGTGTGCTTTTTACATGCCCACCTATATAAATAAATCATTAAAATTTATGCAATATTTACTGCATCAAAGCATGATTTTGGTGCCTGTGTGTCAGCATTTTATTTTTTTTGTTTTCATATAATGGATATCTTTCTTCCTTTGTCCATCTGTGGGAAAGTTAATGGAACTGATGCTGAACAGGGAAGAGTTAGAAACTCATGACACTGACCCTGAGAAATTAGAATCACAAGCAGAGTATATCAGCATGGGATTAAGACTGGGTAAATGGCAACTCCCTTTAAATCTGGTGTTCATTATCAAGACAATATTTCCAGAAGAGAAGCAATAAGCAGAGGTCCAAAATATCTAGTAAAAAAGGTAGAGAAAAACCCCAGACTTTGGATATTTTCAATGCCTTGTGGAGTAAAGCAAGCAAACAAACAATAAAAATAAAGAAGAAAATATCAGAAGAAACCTAAATCTTAAATTATTGTGCTTTGTCATTTTTGTCTTCAGCTGTTGGTGTGCCTCATTTTTTTCCCTTATTCATGGACCATCTCATGCCTTTATCACTTCTGATGCAAAACCATCTTCTCCAGGGGACATGAAAATTGTGTACATTTCAAAAAAAATCAAGTTTTTAAGGGACTCTGCTGATTTCATCTTACAATTTGAACAATTCTTTTTTTTTTTCCCTTTTAATATCGTAAGACAGTGGATATGTAGAGAAAAGTCATGGGAAGAGCAAGAGAAATTGTGGATGCTCCATCCCTGGAAATGTTCATGCCCAGGTTGGAAGGGGCTTTGAGCAACCTGGTCTAGTGAAATGTGTCCTTGCCCAGGGCAGGAGATTGGAACTGGATGGTCTTTAAGATCCCTTCCAACCCCATCTGTGATTCCATGAAAACATAAAAGGAGAATTACAGGGAGGCAGATGGACATTGCCTGGCAAAGCTGCAGTAGAAGAATTTATGTAACAAGCAGACTTTGAAGGGTTTATCTGGACCATGGTCTGAAGTCAGGGTGTGTTGAAAACCTTGGAATCAGCAGGAAGGTGTCCATTGATTTAAGCTATTGATGAACCCTAAATCCAGCATACTTCAAAACATGAATACAAAGACAAAAGTACCCATAAATATTTCCAGACTTGAAGTCCATCCTGCAATTCACACATAGAAACTTTGAGGGTATTTCATCAATGCTGAGTCCTTTTGCATGCATGTATGAACAGCTAAACATCTCCTCCCTGTTCCTGAGAACAGACATTTTCCTGCAATTCTAGTACATCCTTTGTCATTTGACATTATTTCAGGTGACTTCTCTGCTATTCAATCATGCAAGATAACCAGGAAGATAAATGCTTTTAGGGACAGCAAAGAACAATACAGCAGTATTTTAATGTGTCCTGAGTTTCTCTCTTCTTCTTTCTTGTTTTCTTGTTGGTGTTCTTTTTTTTGTTTGTTTTTTCTAATTTTAATTCCCCCCTTTAAAGTTTACTTGACAACAGCATTTATTTAATGTTGCTGTTTCTACAGGTTAACACTATTGTTTTATCAGGGAACATTTATCTTCAGAAAGAAAGTTATCCTAATACAGGACATATCTTATCCAAGGGCAAATAGAAATTTCCAGAGGGTAATGTTAATGTTCCTAATGCTATAAAAATAAATGAAATCTGATTAACACCACTATAAAGAAGTAAATCATAGCTTGTATATAAAATATAGTTGCCTTGATTTGGAGCATTATTTTTGGCAGTTTAAGGCAGTGCAATAAAAAATGTGATGGCACTAAAAAAATGAAAAATATCTTAGTGCTTTGGCATTATAAAGAGAGCTTGAAATCTATAAAACTGGAAAGCTTTTAAAGTCAGCTTTTCTCCAGTGAGAAGGAAGTAACACTGCATGTCTTTCCTTAGGTTTCTGACATGGAAAGTTATACTTGAGCTGTGGCGAAAGTAGGTTTGTATGGAAATGAGAATTTGATTAATCAATTTCCCTCCTCCAAATACTGATACATTTTATAGCAGCCTCTGATACACTCCAAGATGTTGGAGTTTTTCTTCCAATTATGTTACCTCATGGAATTCTGAGTGGAGTGATAAGAACTGAGCTGCAGTGCACATACCCTTCATCTTCCTCATCTCTGCAGAGGGCAGAATATCCAAACATTCAGAATATCTGAACATTCAGACCTGCCAGACTCTCGTTAAATCAGGATGAACTTCTAACCAGAGAAAAAATCTAAGATGTGAAGTCAGCCAGGGACAACAGGTCTGTCAGGAAAATTGCCGCCTTGGTGGCAGATCCCAATGGCTGTTACCGTCCTGCTGACTGGAGAATGGCAGGACAAAGGAGGATGAAAGTTACAGGAGATTGTGCTGCAGCACTCATGTTCTGGACACTTCAGGACATTTTACCTCTCTACCAGAGAGGTAAAAACTAGCAATGACCAACCAAAGTAACCACCAAAATAACAACCAAAGTAATGACCAGGATGGCAAGAAATTTGATCTGCTGGTGAGTCCCTCCCAATTTTATCCATCATAATTAAATTTCAGAAAGGAAAAAAACTTGTATATCCAAACGGAATAACAGCCATCACCAAGAAGGAACAAAACTAATAATTCTTCTTCAGAACACCAAGATCATGTTTCTTACCTTCTTTTCTTGCCTCTGGTATACAACTCACTAATGGGGAGAATAAGCAAGAGGAGTTGAGATGTGCACAGGGTGTTGATCTTGGCATGGAGGCATGGAGGAGTGTTGGAGTGGAAGGATGCAGGCTCTTTAGGAAGGATGGGCAGATGAGATGAGGAAGGGAGTTGTTGTCAGTGACCAGCTGGAGTGTGTGGAGCTCCACCTGGATGAGGATGAGGAGCCAAACAAGAGTTTATGGGAGGGGAGGGTCTCGGAAACAAGATCATCAATTAAGTTGCTGGACACCAGCAGCTTCTAGGGCTATGTGAAAGAAATTTCATCAGGCACAAAACTGAAATTTTGGTGTCAGATCCAGATGCAGTTTTTAGATGCCGACAAACTAAGATGACTTTTCCTTGAAATAAGCTGGGAGCTTCTCCACTTCTGAGCTGGCAGCATAAAAGTAGTTTTGGCCTTCTATTGCATCTTGCTGTTGATAATCATTAGTATGAAACCTAGGAGGAATTAAACAGGAATAAATACAACATTCCTGTTGTATCCTGTAATATCAATTTCAGGATACAACATTTTGAGGTAAGCTGGGTGGGATCTCAAAGTTCTCTACTAAGGAGATTTATGCTGTGATTGATTTAAATTTTGTAAATGATGTAAACACAAAAGAATCCTCTTCTTTTCTGTCCCCCGAAGCACATAAATTCATGGGCCAGATTCTGCTCTGGTTTTTATATCCCATAAGCAGTCCTGTGGTTCCTGTTGTAGAATTAAATAGGATCAAAGATTCTGCATTGGCTGTTCTGACACTTATGCAGAGAAGACAGGCATGGCCACAGGGATCTGGCCAAGAAGTCAGCACCTGTGTTGGATCTAGGCTGTAGGTGTTAAAAAAAAAGACCTTCCTTAAACATCTGAATTTCCTATATGCTCAACACAAAGAAATGAGGTGCTTTGAAAACCTTCAGAGACAGGGCTCTTAAGAATTTTAGGAAATCCTTAAAACAGATAAATGAGAGCTGACTTTGAAAATCTTCAGGGCTTTGTATCTTGCCACACTGTACAAAGCAATGTTGTTGTAAGCACCAAAACTGTCAATATTCCCAAAATGTACAATGAGGAAGACTATGTTCAACACTGCATGAGCATCTACAGACTGAAAATGGAAAGGCACATTTTCAAATCAGAATTACAAGAGCGGGACATTCTGGCTTTCTGCAGAAGTTTCTCTTTTGTAGTTTCTCTGAAATTCATGTTATCGTCAAAATTAGAAAAGATGGATTTTTCATTCGCAAGTGTCACTTAAAGGAAAATTCAATTTTCCATGCAAATATATGCTTGATCTTAGAAAAGTACGGAATTTAAAATAAAGGATTTCCTTCTCCAGTTGCCTGGTGTACAGGAAACATTTGCAGTGACAAAAAATTTACCTTCAACTCCCTGTTTGTGTATCCAGACCAGAATGCAGGTATTCTGAGGTCCTATCCAGCAGGTCATTTGTTTTACATCAAAACAACTGCTGTGAACTTCCAGAGAAAATTCTGTGTATTCTGAAATTACACTTTTTTGTTGAAATAAACCATTTGAGGCAATATCAAACAAAGAATGTAGGACCTATTTCTGTTTTATTTGGTTTTTTTCTCCCTATGTCTCTATATGACAATGATAAAATTATGCAATATTCCCTTCATGAACACATCTTCAGTACAATATAAAGTCTTTATATCGAAGATTTTATACCTTAGACAGGAATTGCATCAACTTGTTTATAGAAATGGGAATAATTTTAGCAGTGTAAGGTATCTTTACATGACAGCTCATTGCTTTAAGCATCACAGTTTAACTGATGTTAATTGAGAAACAATTATTTCCCTGTGAAAAGAGGAAAAGCCATCTACTCTCTAAGGAAGATATATTGCTTCATCTTTATTTATTGCATTCATATGTACTTTGACACGTTGTGGGGCTCCAGAATTAAGCTGAATTAAACTTGCAAGACTGTGGGGTCAGCATTGAAATTCTTGGCTCCAGCTGAATTTTAACAGTGCTATGAGCCAATGTCAGACACAGCCGTAGTCTGAATAGGTGAGGTTCTGACGTTGCAGGTCTGCAGCTGGAATAGTTTGAAACATAAAACAGAGGGAAGACACTCCCACGTGTGGAAAAAGGCTGGAGTCTCCCCAGTAAATACATACCAACGTTCAGCTGCAGTGAGCAGAAGGAAAGATATGAACAGAGCCAAGGGGAAAGTTTCAAAAAGTGACATACTGAACACTTTGAGAAAAGACTGGATTTTTTTTTCAAATCCATCCTTGTTGCCACAAAGTACACAAGACAAATTGTTTTCAGAAAAGGGAGAGATCCAGGGCCATGTCATTTCCCACTGCCGCGCTCCCGCCCCGGTTCCCTTTGTCTCAGCCCCGGCTAGCTCTCGTCCTGGGGCGAGGGCGGGCGATGGAGGCACCCTCCACCGCTCCCAGCTGGGGTTTGGAGAGTGCCTTTGTGGGTTCCGGGCAGCGCTAGCAAGCCTTGCGGTGGTAAATGAAGAGCGGATCCTGCTGGGGGCTAAGTCCGAGTTTATTGTAGCCCAACGGGGCCAAATATCTTAGAACGATGCCAGCCAACAGGAACAAGCACAAGGTGCTTGCACTGGCTTATAAACTGTAAGGGAGGGGTATCCAACGACCAATGGGGATAGGGATAGGGGGTGGCTCCGGGATGGGGGGATATGGTGGGGTCCAATGGGGGAAGGATATGGGGGGAGCCCCAGGTCCTCGCCCAATCACCCGGTGCCCTGAGTAGAAGCTTCTGGATGGATGGGAAGGGGCACCGAGTGATAGACAAGGCACCCGGGGGGGGTAAAATGCCTCTTTCAGGGTGATGGATAGATACTGGGAAGGCGGGAAGGGAGGACAAAGCGGGAAAACTGGGGATAAACCAAGTTGCACACGGGGGTACAAAGGAATAAACCAATACATAATACAGGGATAATAAAACATATACATAACGCAACTCCACATCCCACCACTTAATTCATTTACTTAATTAAAAATTAATATCTTCATATGTCCATTATGTCAAATTTCCAAGTTAGCAAAGCCTGTGAGATTTTGCTATTGAGCTTGTCCATACTTCAACATTTACATTTGCATCTCTTTTTCTGGTACATTATTCATTACCTTATTTATCTATCTTTTTAATTTTTATGCCCATCTGCTTAATTATCTCCTTAGAAAGATTATCAGTGCCTTCCATTTTCTTTGATGTCAATTTGAAAAGGGACAATGAGCTTAGAGACAACCATCATTCCAGCCATTTTGATGACATGCTTTGTCCTTTGACCAGCTCGGCAATCATCTGACCCCCCTCCTGACCTTTGCATAATTACCTATCCAATTTCCTTATCGCCATTCTCCCTTTGAGTTCCTAAAAGCAATATAGCTGTGGTCACTGTCAAAGTCACGGTGACCTTGTCAGGAATCCTTCTATTGCCCTAATGAGATAACCAATTAATCACTTATTCCTTTATATCAATCTCAAGTAATTTCTAAAACTCCTGTTATGTCTTCTTTTTTGTTTTGAATAAATGTTAATTAACTTGACCAACTTTAACTCTTTTGCATTCACACTTAAAACAATAAAATGTATCTGAATAGATTTACTCCTATATTTCCTCCAAGTGTTCAAAAAGATCAGTTATTTTCCAGATTAATTTTCTTCCTCTACTATGTACTCTTTAAAAAACGTCTCAGGAAATTTTGTGGAAGCAAATTCTGTGAAGCTAATCCACAAATACTTCACAATAATAAATACCAAAGTTTTTTTCTGAAACATTTATGCTTCAGCTTGCTTTTAAGCTAAAGTTGGGGGATATTCTACCTGCCTTCCCTGCTGATTTCCTAAGTCTTTCAAAAACTCCAGGAGAAACAGATGGACCACTCCTGGAGACCACTAGAGAAAACTATAACAGTCAAAAAAGTAAATTTGTTACAGATTTGTTCATTTGGCATTCCTAACCCCTTCCTCTGCTTCTTAAACTTGCAGAAGTATGTTCCATACTTCTCAGAGGATTTTGCCTCCATAAAAACACTGCCCCAGTTTAAATGTATCAAGGACCTGTGCAGAATGGAGGCAGGAAATATCCACAGAGCCATAGATTTATAAAATTGTTTGGGTTAGAAGGGTTGGGACCATCAAGTTCCAAGGGCAGGGATGTCTCTCACTACCCCAGGTTGCTCAGATCCCCATCCAACATGGCCTCTGGGAAACCTGTGCCAAGGCTTCACCATGGGTGAAGTAAAAAATCTCTTCCTAATATCTAACCTAAACTCACCCTCTCTCATTTTAAAACCATTTTCCCTTGTCCTGTCACTATCTCTCCACATAAAAAGACACTCCCCCTCCTTTTTAAGGTTAAGGTACTGAAAGCCACAGTGATGTCTCCCCAAAGCCTTCTCTTCTTAATGTTCAACAGCCCCGGCCCTCTAAGCTTGTGTTCCAGCTATAAATAATGGACTAATAAAAGAAAAAATCTGTAAAGTCCATACAAATGCAACAGAGTGGGTTCATGCCAAGACAATTCCAGCTGTTGCTGTGCAGCATCAGTCCAGATATCTGTAGCCACAGCATGTTTGTGCTGATTTTTAGCCTGAGTTGATAAGCTTTAAATGCACACATATAAAGCCAGCTCAGCTGTCCCTGGCCTGTATCTCCTCTCAGGTCTGATTCCAGGGGTAACATGTGAGGAGCTGGCTCAGGTGTATGCAGCCACAGGATATGCATTCCTCAGGAGAAGTTGAATCAAGGCTGAGAGTACAGGACCCAGCATGTTGTTAGGGATATCAGGCAAGCTGGCTTTGAGAGAAAAGACACTCATGGGAAGGAATATCTTCCAGGAGATGTCAGGTGAGACAGGCATTCCATAGTCTTTTAATCTGAATCCCAGACAAGTTATTGCAATAAAAAAACTGAAGTGAAACCTTTTGATAGATATATATATATACATATATAAATTTTGAGGTCAAAAAGGATTATTCTGATTCTTCACTCTGATCTATGAATAGCAGTATTGTGGGCTCCTACTGCACCCCCATCAGACTCTTTGCCATCCCAGAAAAAGCAGAAAAGTCTCATCAACAACATTTCTCTGCAGCAAGTACTCTTAATTTTGTCATGAATCTCTCCAAAACTGCACATAAACAAAGTCAACAGATGTTAAATGTATGATCAATAGGAAAAGACTGTAACTGAACAGCATTCATCTCTCCTTCAAAACTGACATATTCGTGGAGGGAAACAGTGCCAAAACAAATACAAGCAAAGCAATAGCCTGGAAATACTTTAAACATATTATTTGAATTCTCAGAAGTATCATTTTTAACTTAAAGTAAACATTGGCATGCAAACATAACAGTCTGCGTAATCCAGTCTTGAAGTGTAACTTTATTTGTTATGGGGATTTGCTCAAGGAAAGGAGGAGGGAGGGCGAGGTGGGAAAATAAAATAAAAACACCCCTCTTTCCAAAAAAAAAATCTCCTCCTACTACAAAGAGGAACCAGTTGTTTCTGCAGTTCTGCAGACATTTCACAAGGTCATGGAAGCAGCTGTTTCAAGCTGCTTTAGCAATCTGGGAGGGAGCAGGGATTGAATTGTTTTGCACTTGGATGTTCACTTGGCACACTGGGATGGGGAGCCTTTGTCACTGTTTTAATGGGAGTCGGAGACTGGGATGTGCCAGCCAGATTCCCACCCTCAGGAGCACAGGAGATGGGTTCTGTGGGATTACTCTTATGAAAGGAGGAAGGGCCATAACCCTCTTTCTTTGGGAGCTGCTGGTGTCATGCTGCAGCTCACCGGCTTTTCCTGAAATACTGCTGGCTTCTGGCAAACTCCAAATAAAGTCTTCAATTAGCAGGGAAACAAAAGCCAGGATGTGCTGTTAAATGGGAGATGTTGCAGGCACCTTTTCCAGCTGAGACATAAATGAGGAGAAACATACTCAAAATATTTTAACAAGAGAAAACTGGCAGAACAACCCTCCCTTGCTGGGGATCAATTTTATGCACTAGGGAAAATCCAGAAACCTTTATACAATAATAGAACAATAATAGAGCCATTAAGGTAGGAGAAGACCCCAAAGATCAAGGAGCCCAACCACTAAGCCAAGACTGTCTCCACCACTAAGCTACTGTGTCCCTATGTGCCACATCTACCCATTTTTTCAAATACCTCCAGAGCTGGTGACTCAATTTTCCTGGTCAGATTGTTCCAAAGTTCGACAACTCTTTCCATGAAGAATTTTTTCCTAATATTCCATCTAAATCTCGTCTGACATAGCTTGAGGCTGTTTATGATTTTTCCCATCTACATACTAGCCAATAATCTGAATTAACTAATAAAGTGGATGAGTCTTCTTGGCTTTATATGCATTAATTCTTCATCTCAATGAATTATCTTTCTTGGTCATACTTTGCTTTGACTGTATCTGCAAAGCTAAAACTTTATTTTATTATTAATTTAATGTTATGGCTATTGGCATACTCTTGTAAACCATTTATACTCACTACCCAAAAAATACAGGTTTCACTTTATATGTCTAAGACTCAAATGCTTAATTGAAGCTTATTTTCTAGATTATGTCTCTGGACAGAGAACTGGAAACAAAATATGAAAAAAATCATTCTGTCTTGAGGTATTTTAATAAAAAAAGAGGAAGCCACTGCTAGGGACTGGCTGGGTATCAGTCAGCAGATGGTTGCAATTGCATTTTGCATCACTTCTTTTCTATATTCTTATAATCATTGTTACTTCCCCTCCCTTTTCTGTTGTGTTAAATTTTATCTCAAGCCATGAGTTTTACCCTTTTTCCAATTCTCTCCCCCATCCCATGAAGAGGGAGTGAGTGAGCAGCTCTGTGGTGTTCAGCTGCCTGCTGGCTTAAACCACAACACTGCTCCATACAGAAAATCAAGGAGAATTTGTCCCCAGTTAATATTAAATAATTAAATATTCATTGGAACTAAAAGACAAACTGGTTAAATAGTTAATGCTTCTGTATAGATCACATGCAAGATCGTATTTTAAGTCTCTGCCTTAATGACTGTTTAATTATGTATAGAAAATGGAAGCACTTCAATGGCAAGTTCAGAGAAACACCTCCCTCCATGCTGCCACTGTCACAGGAACTCAGCCACCTCCCTGTTTTAGTGGTTCTTATCTGGACTGTGGAAATATGAGCCTGAGTTCTAGATCTCACAAGAAGAGGACTTGAAGTTAGATTTTTTCCATTCTTGGTGAGTCCCAGAAGGTATCAGAAATCTGCAGATGGACATGGACATTTTTCCTCCAAATTTCAAAATTGTCCCAATCTAGAATAGAGAAGAAGGTGTGGGACAAAAATCGAAACCAAAAATGAAAGTTATAGCCAGTGTTTTGAATCTTGGCAGCTCCTGGTTTCAGTTTTCTCATGAGATTCTCAACACTACTTTTGAACAGCAACATATTTTCATAAGGTCAATGCAGCCTCACAAACTACTGAGTGACCAGAAGCATTTGTTATGGTTAAAAGAATAAAAAAGAAAATTATTTAAAGAAAAGGGGGAAAAATATTTTATATCCCACCCATTCTCCCCTTCCCTACTTTCTTTAAAAAAAAATAATTAGAAGGGAAGAAAAGAAAAATTCAGCCTAAGCGAAAGCCAACTCACCTCAGGAAAATAATTTGGCATCAGCCTTTATCAACAGCTGCACTTCACTGCAGCACCTGTGTATCACTGTAAGTGATAAATGACTGGGGAGGCTGTATTGAGTTAGAAACAGGTTGTGGCAAAGCTTGTTTTTATATTTACAGGATAAGCTTGAGTTGGACCTCTCTTGCGAGAGAGACTCGGATCATGGTGGTAAAGGTGGGATGTGTTGGCTGTGTAGATATTATTAAACTCAGGTATGCCTCCAGATTTTAACGTCTGAGTAGATACATTGGCCATGTCCCAACTTGGTGCTAGCGTGAGACTGTCTCCACCCTATCCCAAAGTTCTGATTTCATTGAACACAATGATTTTGATAAACAGTCAATTGTGGGGGTCTATGCAAAAAAAAGGGGAAAATATATGGCAAGTAATAGCCTCACTGAAAAGGACAAACTTCTGTAGAATCAAAAGTAATCATGTTGTTTAATACAAATTTAAAAATAACTTCAGGGAAGATAAGGTGGGGAGTGGAAAAGGAACTGAAAGGAAAAAGTAAAGAAAATCATCTTATTTTGTATTTCAAAATGGCATTTTCACAAAGGGATTTACTTGCATCAGAGACGAATCTTAAAAGGAGGATAAATAATAAACAAGCCTAACATAAGTCATTGGGCAAAACACTTGTCCACTGAAACTATAGAATTGTTTCACACACAAAAAGAAAAGAAATTCTTTTGGATTAATCCAAGCTGAAAATACTTTTTCTGGAGATTTTTGGTTTTCTCATTAAATTGAAAGCTCTTTGTATTTGTACTGCTTTAAGATATTTATTTCCAGAAGCTTACTTCAAATCCCATTGAGATCAGCAAAAGACTATCAGGTGACATTAGTTATTGTTCATTTGAAGTCCATGAGATTAAACCTTTTTCTTATTTTTCTATAACTTTGTGGAAGTTCTGTGCTGTCAAAACCAGAGAATCTTCTACATCTGGTTCTTCTTAATCTTTTCTTTATTGCATTTTGGACAGATTATAAATGTTAATAGTTTCAAATGACTTACGAAAAACAAGACAAAACACACAAAAGCTTTCTTCTCTTCCCACAGTAATACTTATTTTGGGATATATTTGACTTAACATTATCATAATGCTGGAATTATGGGTTCTTGGCAGTGGAAATTGCAAAAATCTAATTGATGGATCAGCAACATTTAATGCTCTTTACAGTCTACTTCACCATTTCTTCCAAATCAGATTGTCATAGAACACAGACTAGGCTGCAACAGGACTGAATAATATTTACTTATCTAAGGTGCAATAATTCCAAGATACAGGAATGAATTTGCTGCGCATCAGTTCTGTTACCCAAACTTTTCCCCAGACACCAATCCTCAGATTTTTTTTTTTTAATGCTTCCACCAATATTTTTGGTGGAAATAATGCAATCACATATTAACAGGTATTTATTTTCATTTTTCTACTTATTGATGAGGGTTTTATAAATGATGTTCATCAGTACAGAATAATACACCCATAATAATTACTTTTTAAAAAATCCCTGACCACTATTAAAATAATTATATACATTATCAAGTACCAATAAGAAATTCCTGAAATCTAAAATCTAGCAGGAAGTGCAATTTTTGCACTAAGCTATCCCAAACACATCTTGACCTCCATTTATCCTCCAATTTACTCATCTGAGTGGCTCAGATGCTCAACTGAGTTTGTCACAGTTAAAATCTTATGCATATAAGGCCATCTTTTTCTGTCATTAGAATTGTTTCTCTGATTTTCTCTTTCTATGTACACACACACACACACACAGAGATATTTTAACTTGAAGGTTAATAAAGTTCTTTTAAATAAGGAATATTTTTTTTTCTGAACTCTAAAGAAAAACTCCCTGGCAAAAAAATACCTTTTAAGCGGATCAAAATTTAATATTTACACTCTCTTTTACACTGTATACTTACAATATACATATTGACAAAAAATTAAAAAAAAAAAAAAGGAGAAAAATTATTCAGGAATTATAAACCTCAATTGTTTATATTTACAGAAAAAACACTTAATTTAAAAATTAATTTCTCATTAATTTTTTTCTAGTCTATAAATCAATTTTCATGATGAAGTTCTCATGATGGAGTTACTGTTATCAAACAGATGAATCCCAAGATCTAATTTTTGTCATTGTAATTTGTTTATATTTGAAAAATAAAATAGAGTATATTAATAATAATAATGAAGATTGCACTGTTATTTTTACAAATGATCTTTCATTTTGTCCATTTTTCAAGGTAATCGTTGTGTTACACAAATAATTCCTTAGGAGGATGAGATAAATTTGCCTAATTACTACAGGTGTGATATTCACAAATGAAGTGATTGCCTTAAAACAAGCCTGATACCTGCCATTGGTGTCAAGGGAATTATCAATTTGCCTGGATCTAATTATGTTGAAGGGAATCTCAAACTCAATTAGCTGTTTCTCCCTCTTTCGTACAAGAGAAAATGAGCTGCTTATAAAAGTGTGTGTTGGTGCTTTAAATAATTATGATATTTCAGGTTTGGTGTAAGTTTGTTTGCTTGCAGAATGCTGTATTTGTTTTTATTAAAAGTCTCTGTGCAATACTTGAGAGGGAGATCACCTTCCCCAAGCTTGAGCAATTTAGTCCAAGCCACTCATCAGACACAGTCTTTGGGATTCAGGGAAGACAGGCAGGAATGGCTTCTGTGCTCTGCCTACAGGACACACATGGAAAAATACTTGAGTTAGTGGTGAATTAAATAGGCTTGAGACCAATTTGAATGCATTGCTTTCAGAATCTGAACTTGAGTTTTAGCTAATTATGGTAGATCTGCCTAGTCAGACCAGAGGGACCAATGTGTTCCCCAGCACTTCGGTATCTGAGCATCTTCTGTGGGCCAAACCATGTGTCAGCAGGGTTGTGATTTCTGCTTTATTGCAGGTAGGCTCAGAAATTGGAATTCACATGATGCAAACCATGTCAAAACTTCTCTGGAAAATGGTGGAACATGGTAAGACTGACTTGCGCCTGGAAGAGCAATACAGATATAGAAGGAACTACTCAACTCTTCTTCTGTGACTTTTTTGGAGCGGTCACCTGCATGGCTGTTCACAACAATTCCCTGAGAAAGCAGACAAGACAATGATAATATAATTTTGTCCAAAATAAACCCTGTTTTTGAGCACCAGTTTTGCAGGATTTTCCTCCTGTGTGTTCTTCCTTGGAATTGATAATGATCTGCCACAGCTCATTTCTGTCCATCACCTAAATTTCTCTGTATTTCTCTGCATGTGCTTCTCATAGTGATTCTTTTTGAAATGTACACATTTATGCATTATTAACTTATACTTTGCAATTATTAACCCTTTTTGTCTTACACTGGAAATTTGCTTTGCTTTCAAGCTGTGAAGATGTTTCAAGCTGTTCAGATGCCAAGTCATCCTGTAACCTTTTAAATAAAAATCATGACATCTGTCATGACATCCTGCAGCATCACCACTTTGCAATCTCACAAAAGCAGAACTTTCACTGGGCTGTCCTTAATGAGGAGGGAAAAGATCTTCATGGTTGGTTGCAAGGTTCTCAGCCCTGATTATCCATATATTCTTTTATCCGGTTTTTTTTTTTTGCTTTTGGTCTTAAACGTGTCCAGGATTTACCAAATTCATACAGATTTAGCATATTTGTCTCTGACTTTAGTTATGTGTCTCTCAAGGCTGCAATAATTATTTAAACCAAGAACATATCACTATCTGATACAATTACCAGATCTTTTAATGAAACCAAATTTTTTTAAATAAATAGAAGAATCAGATGTAAAATCCAATCTTGTTAGATATATAGATATAAAGATATATAGATGATATATAGATATATAGATATATGGTATATATAATGTAAATATTTTCCTGTTGCAATTTTTCTCTTCTGCTTCATCTGCTTCATCCTCGCTCCAATCCCTTTTGTATAAATTTTGGAATTGTTTCACTCTGTATTCCATTCTCTCTGTCCTCTTAGTTATTCCATTCTTAATGATCAAACTATGTTCAACATTAGGAATATATACGTTTATGGCATATATATCCTTTTTATATATCCTTTAAGGTTTCATCAGATGTTGAAGAATACAAAACAAGATTCTTTGCTATTATTACAATACCCTTACTTTACTGCTTCTTTTGAGGATGTTTGCTATGTCACATAAATATTAATCTATTATTATTTTAATTTATAAGCACATTTATCAAGGCTCTTTTCTTATCCATGAGGCAAACTGAAAACAGGTACAACTCAAGATGGTAAAACCAGTCAATGTTCTTTGGGACACTGTAGCTGGTTACAGAAAACTTTTTTAAAATCCTCCATACCCTGGAGGTAGAATTTGTCAAGATGCTCACATAATTGAAATTTTCTATGGCTGTTAAGAACCAAGAGAATAGCAGTTCTTCCCTCTAAATGAAATCTCACTGCCAGATTTGTATGACATTTCATGATCCAAGCTTAATTTGTTATACATTGTTCCCAGAAGGTGAGATGAGATTACATGGAGCCATACATTAGTTAGAAGATTTATTTTACACTTACCCACTCAAAGTTCCTTTCTAGTTATTCAAGCAGAATAGAGTGATCTTGATTAGTTAATCTCTCTACATCAGCATTTTTTCCACAGAGCACTTCACAGAAATGTTTTAAAATTTCACAATTAAAAAAGCAATTAAAAAGGATTATCAAAATCAAAGTTGATCTTTAATTACTGCCTATATCTAGATCTTTATTCCATGATATACCAGATAAAATACTCTTAAAAATGCTTTGTTAATAGCTTTTTATTACTGAGAACATAGGAAATTTCAGTCTTTTGAGGCGCGGCCCTTTTTAGATCAACTTCATTTTTAGGTTGTCATCTAAAACTTTATTTCCATCAATCTTGTCTTGCTCTAGCTGAGTAAGGCATTCCTTTATCTTCTGGCCACTGAGAATTTGCCACCTTGCAATGACTTGGGTAGTGTGGTCAAAGTACTGCTGTAATTTCTCCAGTAAAAAATTGCTTTCTATCTCCACCTTTGTGAGCAAATCTCTGCATCTGTTCAGTCAGGTCTTCCTCCGTGAATGCCATCAATTTTTGGATATTTAGACTTCTAGAAATATTCAGGGAAATATTCAACTGCTCTTTTTTCCTCAGACCAGTGCTGGCATAATGGTTTGTTGATATTCTTTGCAGCTTTACAGTTCTTGCTGAAAAATAGCTGTTGTTGAGCAGAAGCAATAGCAAAATAGCAAAGGTTCTCCAAAGATGATTTCAGCTTGATTAGCTGTAACATTCAAATGAAAGGAAGGAAGAGAATTGAAAATTCTGGTAAACAGGACAGCTCTGTGTTTGAACATATTTAAGAATATTCTGAATAAGAAAGGAAGGATTTTTTTAAGCTGAAAAAAAAAAGAAAATAAGAGCATATTCATAAATACAGATATCACTGGATTGAAAATCTCACCATAGCAAAATTCCTGCTTGGTTCAATCAACATTTTTTTTCCTCTTGCTAACCTCAGATTGCCAGTGAATTTTGGCTTCTCAAAAAGGACCCCATTTCACATAGCTTTATTGTGAAAACAGTGAGGAGGAGGCTCAGGTCTCCAAATTTCACAATTTCCTTTCTAATTGAATCACCTAAGGCTTAACTCAAACACCTCACAGTGCTGAGGGTCACCTGAGGTGTGCTTGGAATCCAGCATTGATTTGGTCTCCAATTGCCTCTCCAAAGGGAATCTTTTCCAACCTCATGTGAATACCTCAGATTTATGGGGGGAGCTTTCAAATGGTACTGAACACTTTCTTCAAGCAACATGAAACCAGATTTGGTTTCCAAGGTGTGGCACCAAAAATGCAAAATTATGAGTAATTTTATCTAATTTGAGTGTCTTAATCTACATGTCAGAGCCCCCAGATTTTGGATTTCTACAAATAGGTGTCTGGATTTGAGTTGGGGTTTGAGGTCAGCAAAGTTTGATAAATGCCAGGAAAAACAACAAAAATTGGGTCAGCATATAAAAATAAGGATTTTTATATATGTATATAATGAAAGTTTCCTGAAGTTCTTCAGGGTGGAAAAGACAAAGAAAACAATAATTCTCAATTCTCCACCTCCCATGTTGAGACATCAGAGAACACCCTGTATCCTTACATTATACTACATCCTACTATAAAGATCAAAAGCTCAACTTTTGCCCTTCTGCCCTTAGAGTCTGTGGGACCCTGAACCCAACTTGTTTGGACTAGTGCAAATTGATATATCAAAATCAATATATCCCTTGTTGGCCTCTTTAACTCCATCTGAACTCCTTCAGGTCCCAACCACACTGAGCCCCTAAAAAGACACTAAAAGCACAAGGCAATCAAATCTTAGGGCCAGGTGAGGCTTTTCTGAAGTGACAGCTGAGTGAGAACCTTGTCAAAGAACTTTATTAAAGTCACTCTCCTCTCCAGCACAAGCACTGTGCCTCCATCAGGCAGTGTTTTCAGATTCTCCCTCACATGGAAATTTTATGCTGCAGTAAGACACAAAACCACAATGTTCTCAAAATCTTTCTTTTTTAATATCTGGATTCTTTCCTAATTATTTTCAGATTAATTCCCAGCTAATACATAAGGATGAAATTTGGTGTATGACCTATAACCCTAAGCATGCTGTAATTCTGTTACCAATCTCCTGATTTCATGGGGGGCTTAACAAGCCCCATATGTGACACAGTGTGTTCCTGTGCATTACTGTGGCCTAAAGATCCAGGGAATCCCTGGCACTATCCTGCACTGTCAGCAGCTAACAATGGCAACATCAAGGTCTGATGAAATGATTTTTTCCAATGTTTATGTCCTCAAGGCTGAAAAGGACTCTCAGGCACCCCATAGTGTGCTCGTCCTAACCAGTGTGGGATTTGGTTTGTTTGCCTCTGGTTGGTGCCTCTCCTCAGGTGATGAACAAGGTAAATGCCATTTTCCCCCAACCCTTGTGCTGACTATACACATGCTGTTCAACTCAGACACAATTAACCAAGGATGCAAGAACAAAATTCCATGAACTGTGTTAAAAAGATTTACACTGAAGGAGAATTCCTGGGGGTACTTTAGAAAGACAAGCTGGCTTAGGTCTGAGAGAGGAATTGTTAATAGTACTAATGAAGAGATCAGCATACAATATCATAGCAAATCAAAAGGTAGAAAGGATTTGGCATCTTAGCAGCCAAGTCAGAAAAGAGGCCAGCATTCAGAGATGAACACTCTACTGATCCAAGTGCATCCCTGGACACACATGCTTGACCCCAGGCCCAAAGACATCCCTGGGAGTATTTCTACCAGCTTCAGTGGGATGTTTGGATTGCATCTGAAGGGCATGGCACATTTCTTGCTGCTGGAAGAAAGTTTGGCTTCATGCAGAAGAAATGGCTGTTAAATCACAGGCTGTTCCCCCTCTGAAACACAACAGAATCATAAAGTATCTTGGGTTGCAAGGGATCTTAAAGACCACCTAGTCCAGCCCCCTGCAATGGCTGGGAGTGCCACCCAGTAGAGAAGATTAAAGTGTCCCTCAGCCCTATCCTGGACCTGTTTCCTCCTTCAGGAGGGACTCAGTTTTCCACTCTTCCTTCTCTGTTTCCCATATGTTCTCCTCTTAATCTCCTGTCCCTGACACCAACCCATAAAACCTTGCAGCACTAACTACCCTATTAATCCTTTCTTAAACCTATATATGCAATGGCTCTTATAAACCACCATGGATCTTTTGTATTGTCTGAAAATGAGCTTCAAATCTAAAGGTTTTCAGGCCTGTGGGGGAGAAAACCCATTATGTGTGATAGCTCTCTGCAAATGTGGGCAATTACAGACAGAAAAATCCTCCCTACCACCGCTGAAACTCTCTGTGATCATCTGCATTCACAATTGTAACCTATGGACTGTAGGACTGAAAAGACTTCGCTAATGATTTCTACATTGGACCAAATGATATCCTTGACAATAAGGTAATCCCAGGAACCTTCATTCACTTCCAGCTGTCACCATCAGGGCCACAGGCTGGCACAGATGAGCCAATGTGCTCCTCCAGACCTGCACTTATGTTTCAATAATAAAAGACCAAATGCAGAATGTTTTCTTCTCCCTCTCCTCCCTCCCAAATGCTACTGATCGTCCTATTACCATGGCAACCAACTCCTGCTGGCATGATCAAGAAAAAACCTGATTTGGGATTTTAATTAATTGCTTGGAAATGGAAATGTAACAGTGACTGGCAGTTCAACTAAGCACGTTTGCAAAGTGAATAAAAATAGAGTTTCTGAAATACTTGAAATTGTTTCACTGGATATAACCCACAATTTTTACGAGACACCTTAATTTATTCTACTTCATAAAATAAATCTGCCAAATGTACTAAGCCATTTTGTCAACACAAATCATTTTGGCAAATACTTTAATCCTTCTTCTTAACAAAATGTATTGTATTAAGAAAAAAAAAAATCTAACCCATCAGTATAAACCCATAGGTTTGATCTGAATGGATGCCTTTTTCACCAGTAGGTCATATTTATAAAAGGCTTTCATCTTGCCTTCACAAAAGAGGATGTTCTTCTTTTGATGCACGTGATCACTCATTAACATTGATGGCAGCTACACCCCCATATTCAGCAGAGAATGGAGCAGAAATGGCTTTTGGTTGATTTTTATGACCCCCAGTCTCCCTGTTTTCAAAGAAAATAGAGTTGTCATTGTCTGGGTATGGCACTACCCTCTCCTGCATGCTGCCAGTGCTGCTGAGGTGGTGTCATACGTCCTGCATTGCTCAGCCAAGAAAAAGCCCTTTTCTCTCCAGATTTTTAGGAACAAGAGGATTAGGATATCCCTGTTGCCTCTATGCAGGTCTGGGTACCCATAGGTTCCAGCATCATAGCATCATGCTATCATGCTAATTTTGTAGGCCTTGTAGTTTCAACTTATTCATTTTATATATTTGTAAATAGATATATCTAAAACTTCTTCCTTTAAGAAATTAGAAGAGGTTGTGAAGAATTCAGAAGCCCATCACACCTGAAACTGAAAGTAAACTTCATCAACTCCATGAAATCCTCCAGTTATCTCTCCTGAAAATAATAGTGTGATGGGGGTCAGTCAGTCTCTACCTCCAGGTAACAAGTGATAGGACAAGTGGAAATGGCCTCAAGGCATGCAAGGGAGGTTTAGATTGGGTGTTACAAAATATTTCTTCACTGAAAGGGTGATCAGGTATTGGAATAGGCTGCCCAGGGCAGTAGTGGAATTACCATCCCAAGAAGTTTTCAGAATCATAATACATCATAAGTGATGTATTTAGAGACAGAGTTTAGTGGTGAACCTGGGTTAATGGTTGGACTTGGTGATCTTAGAAGCCTTTCCTAACCTTGATTCTTTCCTTCCTACATGATTCTTTGATTCTCTACCTAGGAGATGTTGGCCTAGTGGGAAACCTGAAACATGGCTGTATTGCAAATGTGTCACTTCTCAAATAATGCAGTGCCACAAGGAGACAAAAATTTTCAAATTACTGCTAAAGGACTTCCTTATTCACAAGCAAGAGTCAGGGAACCTGCGTGGAATCAGGAACCTTCACTACCAACTCCTTCCTTACCTGTCGCCTTTGAGATTTTATCTTTCCACATATTTTTATTCTTTACAGGTCTCTCTTACAATTAAAGCTAAGAATAATTCTACATTAACTCACTCATTTTCACATATTTACTGATTTTCCTCCAAGCAGATTTTGACAATCTTCCAGATGTAAATACCCTGCAAGTCCCACTGCCAAAGTATTAATTCACAGGATCACATGGCTGACCGAGAAGTTACAAAACTTCCTTACTCAGTCACTTAATTATATCTGACTGGTTCTTGCTAGTTTTCACACATTGACAATCTTGCTCTTCAGTGAACACTATTCTCTCATCCCCTGAACTCTACTCCAACTCTTGGTAGACAACCTCTGAGGGCAGATTTTACTTAATGATATGAGTTGAGTTTAATCAACTATTTTTAAAGATTACACATAAGGCTCTGGAGAGGTCACTTTGTTTTCAGAATTTTATTATATTTAATATATTCATTAAATAAATATTTAATTTATTTAACATTTGTTCACCATTCCTCACCACTTTTCCTTTCTCTGTGACATCTTGAAAATACAAGTAATAATTTCCATTATTGGAACATCTTTTAGAACCTAAATATCATTAAGCCAGTAGAAATTGTGAGACAAAATGAAAACACAAGAAATCCGGTGATTATCTATCTCATATGCTCTCTGTCATCTATTGGTATTTCTAAGACAACTATCTTTGTGTTATCTAAGCACTGTAATATAATACAATCACTTGCAAGTTGTATCTAAGCACAGTGGGTTTTACTTATTAATAACACAGCACTTATCTTCAAAGTGCTTCACAAATTAATTAATTCTCCCAGCACCTTTTCCCTGTCAGGTGGGTGAGACAACTATTCTTCCCATTAAACATATTATTCTGATTATTACTTGAGGAAATAAGGTTAAGTTACTCCTCCTATCTCCCAGAATAGACAGTGGGTGCTTGAAAGAATACCTGAGCTCAATTATTAAAGAACAGGGGGTTTGACCTGATTTGAGACCACCTCAAAGTCTCTCATGCCTGGCCAACATCACTGGTAACAAAATTATTATGTGCTTCTTTAAAAATTAGCATGGCAAAGCACGATGGGATTCTTTGTCTGAAACTGACTATTTTTTGTTTGTTTGGCTTTAAAAAGGGGCCTGACCAACCAGCTCCTATCTGCTGTGTGAGTCATCCACATGTATCAGGCTTGTGAAATGATTTACACTGACTTGGCTGCTTCAGTTTGATGTGTTCCATTATGTTGGCATTATTCCTCAGCCAAGCAATTCCTGCATTCAAGTTTCTGCATCTTCCAGGTAAGGAAAATACATGGGAAAGATATTTAACAATCATGGGAAAAAAAGAAATCATAATAATAGGGCCTACCTGTTAAATCACTCTAATTCCTTGATTGCTCAAAAGCATTTCTGCCTCATCAGACTGTTTATAGCTCTATCACTCTGTTTTATCTGAAGGCATAGATATATCTCAGGTCATGTGAATACAAATTTAAGAACTAATTCCACTCCTCAGATCTTCAATGGCTAGCTTGGAATTAGGATCATGCCATGGGATATTGCACAACTATTGGCAATAGCTAATGGAATTCATCAGAGGAGGTAGTTCCAGGAGGTAAACAAAGATAAAGGCATAACAGTTGCCCAAGTGAAGGTCTTAAATTAATTACCCCCATACAACACAGCAGCCTTATCAAGCTGTAGGGTGGCCTAAATGCTCCTTGAGCTCCAATTCATTGTGTAAGGATGGCACAGTGGGCAGAAATCCACCAGCTGCCTCCTTGCAGGGCAGTACTTTCCTCAGGGTCCCTGCCAACAGAAATATTGTGAAGCAGGACTAAAATATGTTTTAATTATTTGCTGAAGGTCAGCATGACAGTGTAGCCATTAAGTATATACAGACACATACAGACACACATAACTTTATTCCTATAGAATTAAAAACATGAGAAATTGGATATTGGCACACCTGTGTTCTATAAGGATGAAGAGGGAACTTCAAAAGGCTGGTTTGAGTTTCAGGAAAACACTCCAAGCCTTTGAGGTAAAATTCATCTGCCCTAACTTGGACGTCTTAAAACCAAACAACTGAGTCTGAGCTCATCACTCCAAGCTCCCTTTGTGGGGAGAAATGGGCATCTGCAGGGTGTAATTCATCTTGTCCCATCACAGGTGTCTGAGAGAGACTGGATGAGCCACTCTCTGGAGATCCCCATGTGTCTCTGCTGCCTCTCAGAAGAGCACAGCTCAGATTTAGACATTTAACTTTTTGATACATAACATTGTGTGAAATTAATTCCACCCTTATATCCTCGTCTCAGGCTTGGTTCCAGCCCCTTCACAGGCAGTTGGTGTTGACATGGAGAATGTAGAACAGGGTGAGTGAAAGTACCTGGGGCTTTTCTGCTGCTTTTCCCTCTAGAAGAACAGAGTTCCAGAAATAAAGTGGCACAAGACTAGGAAGGAAAACAACAACTTCTTCCTCCCGAAAAACAGGCAAAATTTGTGACATCCTGTAATTTATTAAATAAGGGATTTGCTGGCAGGACCTTCTCCATTTGATATTTCCTCACTGAACCTCAATTCACAGGCTCTGTTTTAGCAGGTGAGTAATGTCTTTGACTCCAGGAAGATCACAGGGCCAGTGAAAGTTGAGTACATACATAAATGTTTTCAGGATCAGGCACATATAAATTAATTCGAATTACGTATTTAAATAGCTTTGTGGATCTTGGCCTTTGTTCCTAACCTTCATCATCTGAGGCCTGACTCTGCAACCTTCAATACCAGACATTCATTTTCTGTTTGGAAGGGTGATGCTGAGGAGGAAGCAAGACACTTTTACAGTTTTGACTGGACATTTTGATCATGAATTCAGTGGCAAAACTTTTAGATCATCCCTGAGATGTTTCTATTTATGTAAAAATGCTGGAAACCTTATTTCAGGGGGCAAAAAAAAAAAAAAAAAAAAAGGGGGAAAAGTGTTTGCCATAGGAGGTCTGAGCTTTGAAAGGAGATGAGGGTAGTCTTTGCATTTCTATGCATTTATTTGCATAAATACACAGAAACTGGGGGGAACACATGGCAAATTTCAGCCTATTTCTAGTCAAGCCATTAAGTCACTCAGGAATCTGCTTTAACTGTAATAAATTTTAACTATAAAATTAGCTTTGCATAGATTTCTCATGTAAAGACTATTCCTGTTCCATTTGTATAGCACTTAGAACAAAAAAAATAATAAAAGCAAGAGCACAAGCACACACAAAAAAATTATTTTCTGTGCCCAAATCAATGGAAAATAGAGCAACCACAAGAATTCACCCACTTTCAACTCACAGAAAACTCATTTCTACACATTTCAGAAGTTTGGCCTTGCAAGGAGTCCGTCCCCCACTTTCCTATGTCTCAATTTAAAATGAGAACGTCAAGGTCAGTGGAAACAGCAACATAAAAGTACCCAATTCTTGCTAATAAAGCCTGGAATAGTGGGTGGGCCGCCTCTCAGGTGAGAAAAGGCAAGCTGCAAAGCAAATACCTGAAGTGACTTCTCCTTGTTTGAGTCTGCTACCCTTAGGGCTGTGTTCTTTTGGCTGGGGATATCTGTTGATCTTACCTCTTAACAGTAATTATGCCAGACAGCTTTTTGGCTTTCAGTTCTGCTCCATAGGTAACATAAATCATACAAATTATTACCACAATGCTAAGCTGTAATTACCCACAGACCCTGACATGCTAAAAGGTGTATTAATTTGATAATATAATAAATACATTACTGCATAAAACTATAATTATTACTTCAAAATTGACACTTATACCAGCTTGACTTTTTTTCCCCCCCCAGCAGGCAACTCAATTGTACATTGACCAATACCAGAAATGCTATTTGAATTCAGTGAGACATATTGAAGTGTAATTTGGTAACATGTGTGAGGCCTCTCTTAAAGGAAAATGTCACTAGAATTAGTTTGGGTTTTGGAAGTTATAATTCCATGAAGCAATAAATTACTCTGTAGTTCAAGAGGAAATATCTGACAAATAGCCCAGGAAATGGGAATAATATCAACATAGCTATCAAATAGCCCAGGAAATGGGGACACTATCAACAAAATACCTAAAATGTTACCAATGGGGAAAATAATTCACATAATAACATAAATAAACACCCTTATTTATGTCGTTTCAAATGCTGCTGGGTGAAAAAAAAAGTGACTGACACTATAGGGGGAAATTCTACTCTTTTTTTGCATGGAAAAACTGACAAACACATCTGTGGGAAAGACCGAGGTCCCAATTCTGCAACTGTTTGGGTGTGGACAACCCCTGGCACAGCTCCCAGGTTTATTTTATTCAGTGACTGCCTAATGTAAAATGCATAAACAAGCCTGGGAACAGAGGTTGCAATCCAGACCTGCTCCTGCTCAGCTCAGCAGCCCAACTGCTGTAACACCAACTCAGGATTCTGTTTTCCATTTTCTTTATATTTTGTGTCTTCCACATGGTCAATATAAACTTTTAGGAAGTGAGTCTTGTATATTTAAGCCATCTTAAACCCAGGATAAAAATGAGCTCACTTCTTGCTCCTGGTTGACCTCTTTTACTGCTGGTGAATGGGCAGGAAGCAGTCATACCCACCTCTGCTGGGATATATGGAATTAATATTTATACACTGAGTGGTTTCTGTGACAGTTTCTCTTTGAGTTTCTTATTGTTATTGGGATCTTAAAACGTGTAGCTAAAGGAAATCTTCAAAAGTATTTGATCCCAAGTTTTCTTTAACAGCCTGAATACTGGTGATTTTTTAAGTCCTTCCCTTATGTTTTATGCCCATTTACACTTTGGCTTGCAGAAGGAGGGGGAAAAAGTTTCAAAGGAGAAGGGAATATCAAGTTTATTTCAAGTTTTTATTTCTGGGTGGTATTGCTATCATTTAACTTTATGTATTTACATTTACACCAGTTGCCATAGGCATACTCTGTATTCAAAGGACAGCTATAGGCATCTTTGGAAGAGATAAATCAGGGGATCTTCCTTCTGCAGGTGTTTCCATTACAAAAATAGTGAGACTGGTGATTAACTCAGTAAGCTCCATCCAAAGTTTCTAGGATTTTTTCATTACCAATGTAGAAATAAAGGTACGGGAAGAGTTGCTCGGAAGGAAGAAGTGAAAACTGGAGGAGAAATTAAGAATAAAAATACTAGAATATTAATACAACAAAAGTGCTTGAACACAGTTTTATCTCTTTTCTTTGACAAAAGAAATATGTAAATGTGATTGTTGAAAGACCTTAAAATGTCCCCTATTTACATTTTTTTTAGAATAGTTGAAAAATAAAATTTAGTAAAAATTTATAGGGGGAAGGTTAGTTTGGTATTAAAAACATTTTCTACAGAATCAGAAAACTTAATTTCAATACCCTTGACTTCTGTTAAGAGGGGATTTATTCTCTACCTACTTGTAAGATATTTTCAAATGTGAGGGATGGTGGGAAGACACCTATTTTGAAAAATATTAATTATGATGCTCGAGACCATACAAAGGAATGAAAAGGCCCTGAATCTCTTTATGTAAGTATGTATTCAACTTTTGTGTAAATAGTCTTAACAAGGTGAGTTCCTGGGTTGCACTTAAGGGTCAGTGAAAATGAATAAATGAATGTTGTGCAGCTTTATCTTTACCTTTAGCTGTTGCTCCTTCACTGACCAGGTTGAATGATGCAAACAGGTCACTGAAACTGCTTGGCAGACACAATTCACCTGGCTTAGTGCATGTATTATATAGCACTTTATTGACATGGTTCTCCTCAAATGCCAGTTTGGAATTTATCAATAGCTTTGGCAGAGCTTCTGGTGACTTTCATCCAGTTGGAACAAAAGGTGAACTCTGTGGGGAGAGCAGGAAAAGAAGATTTCCTCAGTATCCATCACTATTTTCAATGAAACACAAGCTGAAAAACCACCATGTTGTTGCTGAGATCTGGGTAAAATTATTGGCCAAAAGTGAAAAAAAACACTGGGGAAAAAGGAAAAAATAGTAAAAAAATCCATAAAAGTATATGGTAGTTTGGTACAGAAGACATGAAACAGGCTGTTGGAAGTTGTCTAACTTGGAAAAAATATTAAATAAAAATATTAAATAAAAATATTAGTATAAAAATATTAAACCTGGAGGTATAAAGGGTGTCTGTGTTAACCTCTTAGAGAACAGCTACTGCATGCTGGAGCCTGGAGAATCCTGAAATCACAGAATCAATTAGGTTGAAAAAAACCTAAGAGCCAAATAATTAACCCAGCATTGCCAAGCCCACAATGTCCTCATGTGTCACATCTACATGTCTTAAATACCTCTGGGGGTGGTGACTAAACCACTTCCCTGGACACCCTGTTCCAATGCCTGACAAACCTTTTGGTGAGGAAATTATCCCTGTTATCCAATATAAACCTCCCCTGGAACTACTTGGGGCCATTTAATCTTATGGCTTCTTTTTTGGGAGAAGAGCCTGACCCCCGTGTGTCTACAGCCTCCTGTCAGGCACTTGTAGAGAGCAAGAAAGGTCCCCTGAACCTCCTTCCCTCCAGACTAAATAAAGTGAATTCTAATCTTTTTCCAAATTACAGGGTACATGAATATGGCTTTTTGACTGAATTTTTTATTCCTTCTGCTCACAGATATTTTTGGTCTCAGCAGATTGCTTGTTTGAATGCACATGCTGACAATAAATATGATGTTACAGAAAGCCTTAAACATATTTTCCTGTCTTAGGTTTTTCCTATGTAAGTGATTATTGCATGAATCATTTTGTTTGATAGAAATAACAGCTTACATACACAACTGGAATTTCCTTTTCCTCTTACAGCACTTTGGGGGAAGGAGGGAAGAAAATAAAAAGGCAGTTGTGATTACTTAAATCTGTCTTTTTAATAATGTAGTAGACAGTCAGCAATGATGATGTGATTCATTACTTGCCTATAATGTTAATTATACATTATTAGCAGTTTCACTCTATGATAGCTGGCAATCGGTGATATGATTCATGAATTGCTATTGTTAAGCCAATCTGAAAATCTGTTTGATTTAGGTTAAAAGAAAGGGCGATAGGTCATAAGAAGTTGAAAAAAGAGAGACGGAGAGAGAGAGAGAGAATAAAGAAAAGACACCGACATAATTTGCGGTTCTATTTTTATATGAACAACAAGGTTTACAGTGAAGAGCTGTTGGATACAGTTTCGGTGAGCAAGGATTTTGCAGAGAGATTAGATCAGTTACAAATTGCTAAATCTGATGACTTAGATAAAAATTTAACCAGAGGCTTTGAAAGAGGTAGAACATGTTTCTGTGGAGAAGTGATTGCCCCGCACTTCTGAGATAGAGCTAATCAGAGAAGGCCGCAGTGGCTGTATCTTCAGTAAAAATTGAACAGGGAAGAAATTGTTCATTTGAGAATGGAGATGATTTCCAGGCTGAAAACTGCACTTCACCCTCCAAATACACCCCATATTTTGGGGAACCCCCAGAAGGTAGTCCTGCAACTGTACTACATGTTCCCTTCCAACACATCTTTCTCAGAGCTGAGTTACCAGCTGAATAAACTGAATAAAACAATTGTTCCCTCCTCCACATTCTTTGTAAGATTCCAAAACCCTTTCCCATTTCCACAGGAAAACCACCAGCTTTAACCAACCACTTAAAAAACCCAAAGAAAACAGATTTTGCCCAGAGATAGCAAATACTCCCAAGGTTAAACATTCATTCCAGACTGGTTCATATCTGCACTTTATCTGAGCTAGCAAGGGGAATTGAAGCTTCATCCTTCTTGCTCCAGCAGGCACCAGCTCTGGCAGAGTGGACCTCATTCTTTCTCTTATGTAAGTCAAAAGTGAGTTATAGATCTGAGCTTCTGCTTCCCAGTAAGGGCACTGTCCATAAAGGCCCATCTCACAAACAGATTTCACCTGGAGTAAACACTACCTGGTTAGGAACAATTTGTTAAAAAAGGTAGTAAATCCACTGAAAAAAAAAAAATAAAATTAAACAATCAAAGTCATAAAACAATTCAAACAAGAATTTTTCCTTCATTTGCTTTAATATCCCTGTATGTCTTAGGGGAAAGAGTTAAGATGAATATTGTATCACATTGTTCTCACAGGGATTTATGTCTGCTCTTATCCCTGATAACGCCCCTAAGGAATGAGATAAATCACACTGACCACACAGTTCTCTCATTCATTTCCTCACATACCCAGCTCTTCTGTGCAGTAACAACCCTTAAAACAATCTTTTCAGAGCAGGGAAGTGATGTGTTTTCAGAACTTCAATTGCATTAAAATACAGGACCTAGAAATGCTTCATGGAAACTTTTAAGGCTATTTGCTGCTATTAAGGCAATAGTTTTGTGGGACAAAGATAGGCCTGGGAGCTAGGAATTCCTGAGTACTGTCTCCAGCACTGTCTTGACTGTCTATTGCCTACATATCACAGTGATTGTGTGATTTATTTATAAAACATAGATTAGATTAACCCAAACAAGATTAAATTAGATAGAACAAGTCACTTAAACTCTCACTGACTATTTCCTCATCTGTAAACCAGTGATATCTGTATTTACCTATTACATGGTGACTGGGAGGATTACTTAATCTCCCTAAAGAATTATCATGATTATCATTAATCTGGAACACACAAAACAAGTCCCGATAAGGAAACAAGCTAGTGAATCAGCTGAGGTGGAGTAAAGGTACCAAAGTAATTCTTCTGCTGATCTTATAGTCAAACATTCTTGATAAAGGTTTTGGGA
Organism: Lonchura striata; assembly: GCF_050655825.1. NCBI lineage: Eukaryota > Metazoa > Chordata > Aves > Passeriformes > Estrildidae > Lonchura > Lonchura striata. Next base: position 71,768,493 of record NC_140741.1, read on the forward strand.
TGGCTTCATTTTATATTAGACATCTAAAATATAATGTTTAATATAAGATAGCTGTCTAAATTCCCTCTGTAGTCCAAATGTGGATGTAGATGGACGTCATGCATTACATGAGTCAATAATGTCATAATTCTGGGATGAATCACCTAATGGATTTCTCTTCATTATCTGTAGAGGGAGCCTGGACAATTAGACAAAATATATTTTAGATAATTAATGCTATGTGAGACCAAACTGAAGGGTTTAGTAACTTGCTTGAAGTACTACAGCCACTTGACATGTTCTGCCCACATAAGAGCAGAGTAACAATCAGTACCAGTTTACTCCTAAATTCTTATCACCACATTCCTGCATCCTAAAAATTTACCATCCCTTTTATAGTCCAGAAGACCTCATGGCAGTTTTGAGAAATACAAATTTAAAATTTCTGTTAATTAAGGTAAAGTATCAAAATGTTGTCCCATAGTATAACATGGTTAAATATTTCATACAGGGAGCCCTTCTATTTGGGGGCAGGGAGGGCAGAGGGGAACAGTTTGGGGTAAATTGTGTTTCTTAGATGATCTGTTCTTTTGGGAAGGGGCAGTTGTTGTTCTGGAAGAAGTCACTCCCTTTTGGAGTTTTACGCACAAGAGATGATTAATAATTTCTTCCCTCTGGAATTTCTTTTCTGCTCCACAAAGAAGTGCAAGTTCTCCTATAAGACTTTCCAGCCCATCTCTTCTCTTCTGAAGGCTAATGCTCCATCCCTCTTGTGAGAACAGGTCGGGTTTGTTCCAGCGTTAACCCAAGAGCAGAACATCCTGCCTCTGTCAGAAAGAACGAAGGAACATCTCCCACTTTGGCTCCTGCTCTAAAAGAGAGACCAAAGGACAGAGAGGCAAAGGCAGAGGATGTGAGTGGGGACAGGCAGAGAGGACAGGCTGAGAGGAGCCTGGCTGCACAGGCTGACGTGGAGCTGGGCTCAGGTTGGTGTCACAAACTCTGCACTTACCCCAGAGCCTGAATTGCTCGTGGGTAGTTTGGTTTCACACAAATGTAGAGCTGCAGCAGTGTCGTGGTGCAGCTACATCACCTCCCAGGTCTGCTCAAAAGCAGGAAGGAATTTCTCCTCCAGAGCACTTTAACAAAGGCTGATCAGGCAGCTGCTGCCCTGATGAGATATTTTGTATGTGTATGTTGGGGGATAGAAGTGAGAAATACCTTCCTAGCAAGGGTAAGGGCTGGAAGAAAACTGAATATAAGCAGGTGGGAGCAGGCTAAGATTTACCTCCCCTTAGCAAGGCTCAGCTGCAGAAAGGCTTTTAGGTTAGATCTAAAGCTTTTCTGAGTCAAGAGGAAAGCTGCTGTTGATGTAAAGCAAAATACGTGGGTGAAGGTTATAAGAATGTTCCTTGTGAAGAAAAAGCATAATTCAAAAACCTATACACACAAACACACATATATATATATATATATATATATGCAGTGAGAAGCTCTTTAAAAGCCAGTGTTTCTTCTTAAGAACAATGGCAAAAAGAGCAATAGGATTGAGCAGACTTTTAGAAGTTTTAGAAGTCAAAACAGGGCTAGCCTTTAATTTGTTATAATCTTAGAATGGGGGAGGAAAAAAACCTTTCTAAGCCTAAACTATCTCTTTGTTTTCTTAGAAAAAGGAAAACTATTTCAGCTAAAATAGAAACCACCCTGAAAAGCCATCTGGAATTTGAAATTAATCCAGACTACCTGTGAGTAAGATGTGCAAGGAAGGATCTGCTTTCAGTCGTGTCTTGTACTGAACTAAGAATGCTGTCAGCACTTAATAATGTTAGTAGTAATAGTTCTTCTCACACCCCTTTTCACTTCTTGGTGTTGGCTGAGACTGGAAAGAGCAGAGGCTTTCCAAATGGAAACAGAGAGCACTAAAAATTACATTTTAAAAACAAAAACAAAAGAAAGCCAAACAAACTGAAGCTGTGCTGAAGTTTTCAGTCCTTCAGTCCAACTTTGAAAACTCATTAGTGGTAGATAGTTCAGATAAGCTATGAATCCAGATGTTACTGTGTTTATCTACAGCATAACTGAGTTCAAAATTTGATTGAAAAAAAAATGGCTGGGCTCCTAAATCAGAAATTAAACATGTAAGAAAATGCCTTGATGGGTAAGAGCATGAAGACATGCAGCTTTTCTTGACCTTAATGAGATGTTCAAGGTACTTAACACTTTTGAAAATCAGGCCACAATTCAGCAAAGCATTTCAACATGTGTTTAACATTAAACACATATTTAATCAGATTAAAGCATATACTTAAGCACATTCCTGAACCAGGATCAATTTAAACATGTGCTTATGATCTTTGCTAAATAAGGTTCTCACTTAAGTTTCTAAATAAGGTTTTGAGAGCCTAAATTTAGTTTTTTGATTTTATAAAAACTTCAGTCTGTTTTGTATGAAATAAAAAATTAAGTGAAGGGGAAAATTTTTAATGCCCCTATTTGTTTTGCTAATCATGTTTATCAGTGCTTGACAGACACCAGAAGAAAAAATTTGAGTAATTAAGGAGAAGTAAAATATATATTGTAGGAAAATGTGGATTTTTTCACATGTAATCCAATTTTGACTCCTTAAAAGTGCTTCATATCAGATATATTTTCACCCAATATTGCCCGAAATTGGAGACCGAAATTAATTTTCACGGTGTTTTCTCTAATTTTATCCATAGTGTTTCTATTGCTAATTTTACCATAAGGAACAAAATTATTATTTCTCTCTCTTTATTTATTTTCCCTTCTATTATCCTTTAATTTCTCTTTACTTATTTTTTCTTGCTCTTGTAGCAGAACAAGCCACATTCCATCCCTTTCTGTTAACACCCCTGCATACATTTGAGTTTCCATCCACCTCCTGTCAGTCTACCAGTTGTGCAATTACTTGTGTTAAGACAAAAGCAGTGTTGATGGCCACAATTTTGATTAGGGTAGGAGTGACTCACTGGGACAGCAGCAATCCAGAGCATGTCCATGCACACGTTTGCAGCAAAGGCTACAAACAGACACACAAATAATATTGAGCAAGAAGGGTGAATTTGAAGTTTGATAGCAGTTAGACACACACCATTCAAGATGGATGGTGGCCAACCCTGCTCCATCCTCTCTGGCATTCCTGCAAGGTAGAGGATTGCAGTCCAAGTTGTGGGATAGTCCTAAATATATTCCCTTTTTCTCCCATTCTCATTGGAAATATATCAAGTCCTGACTGCTTCAGAGGCTGGATGGGGCTCTGAGCAAGCTGTTTTAGTGGAAGGTATCCCTGCCCATGGCAGAAGGGCTGGAACACAATGATCGTGAAGGCTCCTTCCAAATCAAAACTACTCCATGATCTTATGATTTAACATGTGCAAGTTTTCACCCCGTTTTAAATAGGGTGGTATTTGCAGATAGGTTATCTCTGGATTAAAATTAAGTTTTTTGGAGAGGAGGTGCTCAGGGTTAAGTGCATAGCAGGTACTGCTTAATCATTTGCAAGCTGTAAATTCATTTTCTAGCTTATGCCACGATAATTTGTGTTCAATTTCATAGCCTTACTTAAACTAGAGCAAATTCCTGTGTGGATACACTAATTTCAGTTTTAGAGTGGTTCATCTCAGTTTATCATAAACTTGTTCTGAATCATCTTATGGTGAACTGGAATAAGCTTAATTTAAAATTGAAATAAAAGGATTAGGATAAATTAAATTGGTGTAAAATCACACCTTTATTTAACCCAATACAACTCTGTATGCAGATAAGAACCTAAGACTTGTGTTTATTTAAAAATTAGTCTTAAAAAAAATGGAAAATAAAATAGAAAAATATAATTAATAGGGTAAATATTTCTAAACCCTGTTGAGAGACTATTAGAACAACAAAGAGTTAAAAATAATGCCATTTGAAAAGAACTATTCTAAAATTCCAAAAGAACTATTCAAATCTCCATGGTTCAGAGCCTCTCCCATTCAGCCACATTAGACAGCAAGACCCTGCAGGCAGTTAATAATACTTTTATATAGTAGCACGTTACATTTTCTGTGCTGTAAAAGCATTAGCTAATTAATCTTCACAACAACCATCTGAGGTTGAGAAGTGAGGACCAAAATCCCTTCCTTAAAGATAGAGAAGATAAAATACCAGGCATGTCATGGGCCCCTGTTCCTGAGTATTTTGTGTTCTGTTTTGCAAATGAGGAGGCCTCTGACACCAAATATGATGGGATAAAATCAGATAGCCAGAGCTGGAGTCTCCCTACCTCCCTTCCTCCCTTTCTTCCTCTCTCATGACAGGCTGCTGTTGAAAATTTGGCTTCAGGAGGTATATTTTTCAGACTCCAAGCCAGGAAGGCCCTTAAGCATATGCTTAACATGAATCACAAATAACATGGGAAAGCCAATGTTCTCCTGTGAAAAAATATGTGTGTATCGCTGTGCTTTGGAGGCTCAAGTCCAGAGACATGGATTTCTAAAGCAGCTTAAGTGCCTAAGTCCCACTGGGGAGATGAAGAGTCAAAATCCCAAACTCCTGGGCCTTGATTTCCAGAACCTGACTAGAAACTCAGAAGATCCTGGTTCACATTTTAGTTTCAGAATTTCAATCCTATGAACTCACATGGGGTACAAGGCATTCACAAAAGCCCCTGGTCTCCTAGAAATGTCAGGCCCTTTAAGGCAATTAAGGTATTCTTGATCACCTCCAGGGATTCTGCCCTGAACCATCTTCTGGCCCAAATTAGTCACTCAGCCTAATCCACACAGTCTCATAAATATGGAATTATAGAATCACTAAGCTTGGAAAATACCCCCAAGATCATCAAGTTCAACCTTCTCTTTGAAGACATATGCAGTTGCATAAAATGGTGAATTTTCTCAAGCAAGTGGTTGAAATTTCTTTATTTCTTTACACAGATATTTCCCTAAGCTCCCTGGGAGGGCACATCTATGTGTGTATTTGTGCTTCACTGCAGGGAAAGGGATATTCTCACCATGAGACTGCATTTGTCTCAAAATTTAACAGCTGATTTTTCATAACTGCACCTTCTTGAAGGCGCTGGATGGAGCTCTGAGTAAGATGCTCACAGGTGTCCCTGACCAATGCAAAGGGAACAAGATGATTTTAAAGGTCACCTCCAACCCAAACCATTCTATGATTCTATTCTATGATACTATAATTCCATTAGCACAGCCTCAAAAGTAACCATATTGAATCCCAGAGATTTTGTGATGGATGCACCTTAGAATCTTAGAGTGGTTTGTTTTTGTTGGAATGTGTCTCTGTCTCTCACCTGTAGAGGGACTTTGGATAGCTAGTTTACATTAAATAACCAAATTTAAGATAGCTAATATTAGATCAGGCAAATATGGGTGTGGGTTGTATGTTATTCTATTTTACAGGAGGCTGAAAAATTATTCCTGATAAACGTACATGATGGTTTCTAGTTATGGTAAATGGTTATGTGGTATTTTTGAATGTCAGCTGGAGTAGGACTGACTTGAAGCTTGTTTTCCTTGGTAATAGGCACATACCTCAGCCTCAGGTTAATCCTGGTGTACTATTCCTGTTATTGCTCTGTGAATTTCCTCCTCAGTATTTATTTTAAAGCATAACTTAGATACAAAATCCTCCTTTTTTACCATTAGTTGAATACAATAGGAGAACTTTGTCCAGCAAAGCAAAGGTGTCTGCAAGGAGAGCTCTGATCACGTCCTAGCATGCCAAGTTGAGATTTTGGCTGGCACTAACCAGCATTGCAACATTTATTAATTCATTACTTGGGAAATTGTCTCACCCAATTTCTTCAGGCTGCACCTCACTCATTGCTACACGTTTGGAGAATAAGTTAAAGATGCCTCATGTTATTTCAAAGTCTTAGTCACTGTTGTTTGGGTGTGGGCACTCCTTAACCTGGGCTTCAAAATTTGAAAATAAAAGAGAGGTGGAGGTACAGAAACTATTCTCATCAAAACCAGAGGGAAATGAAGAAGCAGAAAGATGAACCCTCAAGTAATTAAAAAAATATATTAGAAAATGAAGTTGTCTCCTTAGTCCAAAAGGTATAAAAGAATCTATGTTGGACACTAGAAATCCTGAATAAGTGGTATTTTGGGTAACCCAGAATATTCTATGTTACCAAAGTATACAGCAGTAGAGTGCATGTGTTATCTGAGGAACATCACATCAGATAATCTGATATGCATCAGTATTTTGGCATTCTTTTCAATGTATAAAAATGCCAATGGAAAACAAATAAGTAGTTAGTAAGGCAGACTAGGCCTTCAAATTGATGCAGACAATTTAATTATTCTGGTGTTTTTCTGGTGTGTCTTCTTTTAAGAGAGCCCTACGGATTTGGGAATATTTTATCCAAACAACTACTTATTTCTGAATGTCTGCAAGCATTTTTAGAGTTCACAGTCTAGACTCACAAATGACAAAATCTTAACTTAGGACAGATAAAGAGGAAATTCTTCCCTGTGAGGGTGGTGAGGCACTGGCACATATTGCCCAGAGTAGCTGTGGATGTGAACATGAAAAAAGTGCCACATGGACAGATATGAACAAGATCCACTGAAATACTTTTAAATCCTACCCCCTCAGCTGTAAGTTCAAGTTATCCCTTGTCCCTTCCCTGAGTTTTAGACTTCAGAAGATTGAGATTCCTTACTGTTATCAAAATTATGAGACTCAGTATAAAAATAGCCAAGGAAAACTTAATAGTCTGTATTACACAGAACATCAGTATAACATCTTGTTCTCAGTTCCACACTGTCTTTAATGTTTAATGAACCTTTAGGAGTTTTTTTTAAATGTTATTTTGCAATATCAATAAAATTTTGTGAGTCTGCTAGCAAACTAAATTGAGCATGTGCAGTATTCTAAAAAACAACCTTAACTAGTTAAAATATAAGAATAACTAAACTGGCTTTCTTTAGATGAACAATGGAGTATGTAAATTGCAAATCTAGACTTAGTCTAAGCTAGTTCATATTAAAAATAAATTGAAAAACATTGCAGACATTGTTAATTTAGCATGAAGGCAAAAACATTGCTGAAAGATTACTGTAATGGAGTATAGTTAATTCCATTCAATTCTTTTTCATGGTTCTTAAGGATAGGTCAGAATAAATATTAAATCCACAGGAGATTTATTGCTTCCTTGGAAAATCAATATGCCGTGAATCAACATTAACATGAACTTTGGACATTCTGTGTGTTTTCTTCCCTGGGAAATTTTTGGTAAGCCTGGCTGAATCCATGGATATTCTCACCACGACTCATGAAAAACTGTATGCAGCATCTTGCCAGCTAACTGTAATTAATACATGGATTTAGCTGGGTCTGAGGCTGGTGAGATCTGAGAACATTCTTAAGGAAGGTGGAGAATCGAGAGCTAAGCCTTGAACGCAACTGAGCTTGGTTCAAACTTACTTGAAGTCACGGTCAACATTGTGCAAGTGACTCAGACTTCACCAACATGTTAAACACAGCCAACATTTGTAATGGATACTGCCCCACCTGCCCAGCCTTTGCTAATATGGCACATAATTATATGTCATCAATATTACCAGCCTCCGTTTCTGGTATCACCCTTTCCATCTACTCTTTCTGTCTGTTGCCATCACTGATTAAAATTTTGCTTAGCTGCTACTGGAATGTAGGTTGGGTTTGTGTTCAACTCCCCAGCACTTTGTACAAGGTTGGCATAGCCTGGCAACCTGTTTGGACCAAAAGTCAGGAATCTGGGCCACTATTTCATCTTGAGCGCTACGTGCCTAACTGAAGTGTACTAAAATTTGATTTTGGTTTTGTTTGGTTGTTGAGTTTTTTTGCCCTGCAAAATCTTCTGTCAGAGGTCAGTTCAGCACAAGGCTGATGCTATTCAGCTTTAGAGGCAGACACATAAATTTAGAGGTATAATGATACAAATATAGACTTGATTCAGTTGCCCACACAGATATTTACTGCCACTTGAGAAACCATGACATATCTGATATGCTTCTAGACCTTACGTAATTTACTTGGGATTTATAAGGGACCCTCAGGCCCTCTCTGACCCTTTCTGGTACCCCAGGGTATCACAAATGCCAGAAAGAGACCATGGATAGGAAGGTGGACCACACACATTTGGTCAGTTGAATCTCTCTCATATGGACAAAAATAGGAGTTTAAACACCAGCTGACACAGGCATCTGAATGGAGACACCTAATTTGGGTAAGGGAGCCGGAAGTCAAGATATTCTTCACCTGGGCTGGTTTCTGTTACTTAAATAAAAAAGTCACACTGGCACTTTCCTACCCCTTGGCCTTCCCCACCTTTTCCTAATCCATAGAGTCTCCATCCCTGGTCCTACACCACAAGGCTGGGCAGCTTTGCAGACCTTGGGCAAGGCTGATGTAGCCCACAAGCTTTTTGATCACACTGCAGGTGAGAGTTCTGCAAATTGTCTCCAGTGGGAAGAGGCTGGATCTTTGATTCTTGTTATCAGAGTTAATGCACTGAACCCAGCATGCCTGATGAGATTCCTGAAATAATCTCACTGTTGTATCTTGTTCTACAGAAATGAATCATGTTTGGGAACAGATTTACTTGCAGGTTAAACGAATAAGGAGGAACGGAGAACTGTCAGATATTTAGCTCTTCTAAGTGACATCTCTTACTCCACCACCAGGACATTTGCTAACACTCATGCTCCTGATCCAGTGTAGCACCAAATTTTCAGTTGCCTTCACACAGCTACAGGGATCTAGGGAAAAAATATGTTATACAACAACCGCAAAGGATCTGTCAGGGGAGATGGAATTTCTACCTTGGTCACCCACCTAAAACCTTGGACATCTTTTTCCACCCCCTGAAACTCTCCTCTTTCTATATGTTTTACTTTTTGATTGTGAAATTCGTCAAACTCATTCAGGGTTAAAAAAATGTCTGAAACAGGTATCGGCTTGAATGGGAACTAAATAGGAACAGTTTATATTTAAACTACAGTGGAATTTAAAAATACTTTGCTAAACTCTCTGAGGCAGGGTTTATGTCCTACCACTGAAATGAGAATTCACAGCAATTGGCCTTCAAGGTGTGTTCACATTGCAAGTAATGGTAAAAATAATAAATACAATGATGCTGATACTGTTGACAATATAATAATGATAATAGAAGATAATATTATATTAATTGAGGAGACCTACTGCCTGAAAGTACAGAGAATGACATTCCAGTATAATTTTTATTTTTTAATATAATTCAATATTTTTATAATTACTAATGGCTTTTTGGTTATCCATCAGCACATGGTGGGTGGAAATAACTTCGGGTGTAACTAATGAAGCTAGTTCTTCTTTTTTTTTTTCTTTTCTTTTTTTCCTTGCTGAATTTCTTGATGTGTATGCTTTTCCACACAGATGGCACCTTTGGCAACAGCCTACCTGGCAGGATTTCAGGGCACCATTAATCTATCAAAGCAATGCTAATGAAGTTGGACTCTTAAGAGTTTACTCACCATCTGCTTCTAACCGTCATCCTTCCCTGTGCTGTCCCTAATGCTCTTCTCGTGGAGGATGGGAACTCTGAACAGCACTGATTAATGTGTTTTACTGGTACAGCTACTGACTTCATGCTTTTGCTGAAAAACAGTGTTAAAAAGTCAAAGGCACAGTTTTTGAAAAATTTTGCTGAAGCCAAAGGTGAAGTTTAGACCCTCCAATTTTGCTTGACCCTGTAGACACCTAGTTTCTTCTTAAGTTTCTGTCTTTCCTTTTGACTAGATTACACAACAAAAGTAATTAAATTTATACTAGCATAGAATACCATAGTTTGTTATTGACATGAAATATTTCTAAGTTTGTTGCACGCCTGAAAAAAAAAAATGTTTGGGGCTTATTTGTCTAAAACACCTACCTATTTTTTCCAGTGATATTACTTGGTCTAAATAAAGCCAGTGACTGTCCACAAACCTCACTTCACATTATATCCCCAGACCAAAAGAGTTACCACAGCCACCATTCTTCCAGTAAAACACTCTTCTGCAATAGGCTCATGCTGCCAAGGCGTTCCACACCTATTCTCATTCCACTATGGACTGGATTTGCAAAATAGGTGGTTTCCCTGCCTATCTGGCTTGCAGGACTGAAGCCAGAAACATTCTCAGAGCACAGAGAAACTCGTCCAAGAAAAGGAGATTTATAACCCTCTTGCTGACTCCTTTATATTCAAAAGTCTCATGGCTTCACCTGGAACAGGCCAGTGCCAGGTGCAAGTTTCTCTTTCTCCTGAGGGGGTTTGAAATGACATCTCTATTTCTCTACCTCCCAGGAGAATACCCTAACCACCAAGAGATAGTCCAGGAGATTGTGGGTCTCACAATCTCTTCCAGTAAATCTGTTCCTCTTTAATTAAATATTCCTTGTGTTTTTGGAAGAGATAATAACTCCAGACACAGGCAGAATGGGAAAACTTGGGTTTCTAATCCCATATCTAACAGATACGCTCAGCATGATGCACTGGATTTGTTAAACTAATTTTAGGAGTCGTATGCCTCATTCCATGAGTTTGACCAGGGAGAGCACAGACTCCCTTTGAAGATTCAAACCCAACCAGCAGACAAAATCAGACACTGCAGCAATGAGCAAAGTCTTAGTCTTTCTGCATCTCTAGTGGCTAATACACCACTACCTGAATTATTTGCTTATCATTTGGAAAAGGAAAATAATAACAACAACTCCTCAATGTCGTAATTGTAGACACAGAGTGATTTAATAACAATTGCTGCAAACACATGGGCTAAGCAACTTAGGGCAGTGAGTAAAACCATCAATTATAACTGCTGCAACATTTATAGGACTAGCCAATGACAGTGACATTACAATTTATGTGATTATCAATAAAATGGTGGGAAAAATGGTGGAAATCTGAGCCTAACTTACTGTCACCACCAAAGCAGAGGAAAGCAAGGGCTTGACCATGGAGACTAGAAAAGTCTGAGGCACCAAAAATGCTTATAATGAAAAATAGACAGGAAAAAAAGAAGATAAACAAACATGAGGGATGTGATAGAGATCATGGAATTGGTTGTTCGCAATTACCCCATTTCATAATACAAGAATAATGAAGCATCCTATGGAATGGGATGGCAAGACATGGAGAGAGGATAAAGGGGAAGACATTTTTTCACAATAGATAATTGACCTGTGGAACTGATTGCCACACGATAGCTGCAAGTCCAAGAGCTTAGCAGGTTTTAAAAAGGATTAAACATGTATAGGGATAATTAGTTCATCCATTATTAAACAAGATAAGTTTTATTAGTCACTAGTTATATTAAACAAGATAAAGACCTTGTAGGAAACTTTAATTCTTACCCAGTGAGAAATTCCTGAATATCAACTTGCAACAGAATTTTCCAAAAATAAATATTTTTCTACCCTATTTTATGGGAAATTTTGAATTTTAGTTTCACAAAAGCCAGCATGCCTCTGTCTAATATAATTAACAAATAATGTGATTTCATCTTTTCTTAAAGATGGATTAGCACTGACATGTCCTGGCTAATAATTGGTTTCTGCACTGAAGTAATTCCTGAAGGATGAAACGGATATCAAGGTTTTCCTGTAGAAAAGCAAGGAGAGTTCAAATACATTTCCAAAGTGTTCCCAACTAAGATTAATTTTAGTTTCTAGAAGGCATTTCTACCCAAAGAAAATCACATCCTATATATATTTAGAGTAATTGGATACCTTGCATTTTAGAGTGACAGTGCTCACCCGAGAACTCCACCTATGTGCAATCAACCACTTTTCTTTGTCACTCATTCTGAAAATATTCCTTTTTCTTGGCTCAGGTTCTATCATATGCTGGAATTTACCAGAAGGATCTGCAGGAAGGTGTTCCTCCTTAGCATTCCAGCCTGTGGAGAGAGTGGGTACATGCAGATGGTGGTTCCAAGAATCATGGGACCACACAAACACTTAGGCTAGAAGGGGCTTTTGGACATCATCAAGTCACAGCAGAGCTTACAGTGAAACTAGACCAGGTTTTGAAGGGCTTTTTAACTTCTGAATCACTCTATGGAAGTGGGTATCTCTCTACCTACAGGTAACTCTGGTAACAGCAGAAGGAACCCAGAAGAGGCCTAAATGAATAGCTCCATGTAATTGGAGAAAATCCAGGACATTCTCAGAATTTCATTTCTCTCCCACATGTCATATCCTTTCCACATCCCTTGCTCACTCATCCAAATTTGTCATTAACCCCTAAATGGGCATTTTCTAATAGTTACAACAAAAGAAGAGCTGTGTCCTGAAATGACTGCTCTATTCTTTTCTGGCTCTATTCCCTGATAACTTCACAAATAGATTTCAGCTCATTCCTGAAATACATCTTGTGCCTTGTACTTCTTTTCTCTCTCCCTCTTACTCATCTGATCACATTTCCCTCCCTTTATCTTACACAGTCTATTGCTCATAACTGGGGCTATAACAGGTTTGGAAACAACCTGTACCAAAGAATGTTCCTTTAAAAAGTAATCTATAATTGAGGAACCATATTTCCTTTGGTGGTTTTCCTACTAAAGTAATACTTTTGTCCACAATTTTTCACCATGGTAATACCTTGCTTAGAGCTCTGTGTTGAAGTGTTTAGGTCAGAACTCTGCTTAAATCTAACACAGGTATCTCAACACTCTGCTTGCAACTAAAGTGGAGACATACCTTACACACAGATCTTGATGGCAATCTTGTCAACCATTAATGTAAAAGAAACCAGAATCTTGTTCCAAGAATTCATGAGATTGACATCAAATTGTTTCCTTCATTTGGATTTTGATTATTGTGCCCTTAGGGTTATTCAGGTACAGGCACATCATCAAACTTCATTTCATTTGTCCTGTGTTAATAATTTTTTATTGTAGTCAAGTATGCCATGGATTATTGGAGCACTGTGTTTTTGAATGTATTTATCTTCACATCACTCTTATGAGGAAATCAAGTACACTCATTCCCATGTCACAGATTAGGAACTGAAGCACAGAAAGAAAAAAACAACTAGCTGAACAATTGTGTCCATGGCAGAGTAAGGACTCCAAAAACCAAACCCACCCTTCACTTCAGGGATTCATTTGTCCTGTACTGAAATTCGAGATAATTCCATAATCACATGCTTCCATGAGCTGATACAAAGCACAAACTATAATAAAAATTCCCTTGAAAATCTAAGAATTTAGGTTTCTGGAGCTTTCTGTAGAAAACTATAGACTGGGACACTTCAATTCTCTTTTTGGTCCAACTCAGTATTTCCTTTTAAGAACCAAATGGTCCCCATCTGTTCCCAAGACACCACCAACAAAAGGTAGATGTTACTCTAAAAAATGGCTGTGTACCTCAAAGTGCCACCTTTCCCCCAGTTCTTAGTGAAAATGACACCTCATTTTCACAGAGAAGTACCTCTTGTTCATCCTTATTCCTTTATCCTAAACACCCTCAACACCCACCTCATTCCTAGTGTTCATTTTCCCATTCTACTTCTTTTTTTATCCCCCCTCCCTACCCCATAAATCATTCTGTTTTACTTGTAAGGTTTTGTTTTTAAACTCACACTGCTCTGAGCTCTGGAAAAATCAGTCCTACATTACAGGATGTGTGAACAAACTGGCCAGGTTACAGAGCAAGCAGCTCATGGTTAAGTCACAATGTGTTCCCAAAACACCTGCTAGAGTTCTCCAAAACATTTCACTTGCAACAACTTGCTGCAACACATAGAGACCTTTCCAGAAACATGTTCACCTGGGAACTTCCTGGTGCTGGTGCTGTGGCTCTCTCTGCAATGCTCAACTTTATCTCTGAATGTTTCAACAATGATGTACAATACTAGGAAAAAAAAAAAAAAACACTAAAAAGGCTGGATTCTGTTATTTAGTTTTAATTTATTTTTTACTATAGATGGGCTGTGGATAGGTGGGTTAATCTGGAGATATCTCCAGGCAGTTGGTAATACCAATTTAACATGTCTCTGGCTGCATTTTATCTCAGCTGAGATGCTAAATTAAACATGCATTTAAAAATAATGGCATCTGAACTGGGTGTCTCATTCCATTTTAGCCGGCTGCAGTATTTTGTTATGTTTGCATGTTACTCTGTAAATGTTTGTGTTCCTTATCCTGATTACAGATGCAATTTTACAGCCTGTTTATTGATTTTAAAACTTTAGAATACCATTGACATCAACCATAAGGAACCTCATTTGTCTGGCAAGAGATTGCAGAAGGAATTTTAGACCTGATTAATTTGGTCTTGTGTCGCTTTTCCACTTGAACTTGTAATAGGAAGGCTACATATTCATTGTATTCTTTGTATTTGTAAAAAGCCAATACATCACATTGGTGTATTTAAACACATGCAAGATTTTTTTCCCTTTCTTATTCGTTTTAGTTATCTTGTATAAACAGTTTGAAATAAATAAGTGTACACATGTAAACAGATAAGAATTCACAAGGTTCTGTTAAAGAAACACACACAGCTCAATATGTATTTCTCCCTGTAAATAACAAGTCTAAATAATACTGCATTTTTAATATTCAGTCATAACCAGAGGAGTTAAGTCACTTTAAATTTTACCTGAGTAAAGGGTTCATGATCTGAATTAAGAATTAGCATAATATTTAGTATTAACAGTGCAAAAAAGAAAAAAAAGAAAAAAAGACTTCTTCAAGGACACCTTTCAGGCTGGAGCTGGTGTCTAAGCCAAAAATAACAACTCATTTAGACTTCACAGCAATCCTGTGGACTAAAAGTCATTCCACTTTACAGAGAAGAAAGACAAAACCCCACAGTTAAAAACTCCCTTGCCCAACACCTACAAATTCATTGTTACCATTGAATGAATGAATAGTTCACAAATTCTTTAGAGGAGCCACAAAAGCAGCAACCAGAACATTGTGTTCAAGGATATTGGTCCAATGTTAAAGTGTCATTGCAGGGTATTTGATGCAGAAAGTGACAAATAAATATTTATCTGGAAAAATTTTATGCTGTTTTAAGCACATTATTCTCTAAACCACAGCCTGGACTGCAGTACTATTGTAGGTAAATAGAGCTGGAAATTCATGAGGTCAGGGGGTGTCTGTGAGGTGCAACATCTCTTGGCTACCTAAAGCTAGATAAATTCTCCTGTAGCTGAAGACATCTTTCTTCTTAGTTCACTGCTTATGCCCTGGAAACCTCATTACTGGAAAAAATATAAGGGATTAGATATTTTTCCAACTTTTCTTAGAAAAAATTGACTGTTTTTTTAAGGATTTCCTATTCACCTTAGACAAGTTGGCCAACTGACTTGTCCAGAGACGTGAAAAAAAAGTAAGTCATTTCAAGAATGAACATTATTAAATGATTGACAGCATTTTCAATTAGCATTACCTAGAAATATTTAAACTTTTCATATTAAAACAGACTGATATGTCAGTCATTATGAAAGAAACAAAACTTTTCTGAAGAGAAGAAAACAAGGGAGATTAAAATTATTTCAGAAGCTGAATTTCTTGTAGAAATTACTGTAAAACTTAAAAAAAAAATTCCCCTTTTATCTGAAAGCAATCATAATTTATGCAACATAATTTCAGAATTCAGTCTGAAATAGAATGGTATTTCTAAGAAAAATTAAAATTTCCTCTATTATTCTGTAAACTGAGTGTTTTCTTTGATTATAGCAAAGAAATAGGATTCCATCTCAGCATGGTCTTAAAAAAAACTGAAAGTCACTCTGTGGAGCATCAGTCCAACGTGCCTGGTTTTCAAATATGTGATAAACCACACCTTGGCCATTTTAGGCCATGTTTTGAAAATCATCTTATCTGATGAAATCCTAACCTAGTGAGCCTCCCATGAAGTCCAGTTGGATACCAAAAAGTTTGAGGTGGTCAACTCTGTGCAAAGAGAGTTCACAGACTGAGGAGTATTCTGCTCTCCAGCGCCCAAGTGTGCAACCTGATATAGCAGCAAATACAGCACTGTGCATTGATATTCTGTTGCCTTCTTATTTGGCAGTTTTAACAAAGGTTATAATGTGAAAAAACTCAGGGGTAGTTGAAAGCCAATATTCTCATTTTGTCAACAATTGCTGTTTCTGGAGAGAGCAACGTATCAATCTCACCTTGAGCAAAGAAGATCCTTTTGAGTAATCTGAGAAATCATCAGTCTCTAAACAAGAGTCAGAGAAGTGCTACCAAGGAAAACAGGAAAAATTACTTAGAAGGGAAGGGCAGAGTGCCACAGAGAGTGAGGGGAAAGAATAAAATGACAAATAGCAGGGAGAAGTATATCCTAGTGCTAAACACCAAGATGAAAGCTCTCTCACATAAAGCACTGGGTAGAGTAGAGCAGAAAGCAGAGGAATCCTCCACAATTTGGAGTATTTCTATGAGCCTAGAAAATGGTCTACACCAGCAGAAAGATTAAAAATTTGGATTAAGGTCACATGTGGTCGAAAACAGATAAAAGTCAAAAGGGATCCAATGGCTGGGGAGTCTTGATCCTTGGAGAGAGTTAAAACCTGACTGGACACAGTTTTAGCAACCTGCTCTGAGCAGTTGGATGGGAGATTTCCAGAGGTTCTCTCCAACCTCAACCACCTTGACTTCTGTGATTAACCTGATAACTCGACACGTGCTACTTTTGTTTTGTTTCCCATCAAGACCAATCTCTCCACACTGCATTCCCTTTGGACAGGGGTGTCCATCTGCCTTTATTTGTGTGGCCAGGAGGGGTGAAGTTCCTTTAAAAGGCCAGTGGCTCTGGCAGCACTTATGTAGAAGCACATTTTTCATGAATATAGGCTCTGGAATTAGATCAAGATATTCTGGAGGCAGGCTTGGCTTCATTCTGCCCTGCAAATGGTATAAGTGACACCAGTAGATAAGTATCAGGCCTGGCATATTTTCAAACACTCTGATAGTGATAATAAGAATAACCCAAACCTCCTGGTATAACTTCACTGAAATCAATGAGCTATATAATACAGACACAATCCTGCGAGGAGGAGCCTCAAATCTGAAACATAACATTCCTGACATCAGGAATAAAAAGAAATTGGTCCCTTTTCCCAGCGCTTCATAGGCAGAGCTTCCCCATCACAACCACAGAGAATGTTTCACTGAAGATGATGTTGGACACCACCCTCCAAAATACTCATGTTCTATAATCATGGCTCAGATTTCAAATGAGACACAACATAATGTTGCTGTCACCATGTATTTGCTGTTGAGGCATTCAAACATCAGATCCTTTCAAAAAGGAGATACTACTACATTCCACATGATGGCAGGAGATCTGTTTTTCTTACTGCAAAACCAGAGCTTGCAGTTTAAGATTGTCCTATTAAACATAGCAAGATAAGCAATCTCCCATATTCTCCAAGCTGTTTTATAATAATGTGTTCTCAAGACATACTCAAAAGGGACAATTTTTCTTTGTATATTAAAAAAACCCAACCAAACATGCTGAAATAGTCTTGCAAAGTTTACCTAAATGATTAAATAAGTGCTTTGTAAAATAATACTTACAAGTCAACTGGTATTTCTGGGCAAATTTACAATGCTTACCTTGTTTTTGTTGTACATAATTAGATTAACTCACTATAGGATTTTTTTGTATATTGTTCTTTATTCTGTCCTTGTTTTTACGAAGAAAGAAGAACTTTCAGGAGCAATTTAGTAAAATTGATTTTAGATTTTTTTAATACAAGAATTTTCTGCTTATATTTTTAACTGAAAAATGCTGTAAACTCTAGGATTTCATTTTCTTGGGGCTGATGGGCTTTTTTATGACTCTTCTGGAGTGCTTTTGGAGCCCTCTAATTAAAACATTGAACATGGTGGTTTTTTATAAATATATAACAAAGATGTTCAAGTGTTTAATAGGCAGAGGAATGCCAAGAAATATTCTTTAAAACACTAATTTAAAGTGTTTATCCTTAACTTTCTTGAGTTGGATTATGTTATTATTATTTTTTGTTCTCTCTCAGCCATCTCCTATTTACGCATATGAAAAATAAGGACAAAATCAAAACCAAAATTTTATATTTAACATCACGCTTCATTGTTTGCTTATATATTGCAACAAACAAAGCAGGAAAAAAAATCTCACATGATTTCTTGTTTTTTTCTTGTACGAAGCTCATCTTTAAGCAATATACATGAATCATTAAATAATTATGCAAGATTATGTTCTGCTAAAAAAGTGCACCAGGTTCATCCTGTGTTTTTCTCTACCAGAGAATGTGAAATTCTTTTGGCACATTTCTCTTTATTATCTTGATTTTAGGGCCAGAAAACAATTATAATATGATATCTTGATATCACTTTATGCTCCCATTACCTGTATCAAGTTTTTTACAAGACTGGTCAATGAGACAACAAAATCAGATGATAGACAGCCATTGGCAGAAGTTATTTAGATATTAAAGACACTTAAGAGACAGGTTAAATGCACAATTCCATCTTTTTCATATATGAAATGTATTTCCATGGACTCTTCTTCTGCTTCAAATGCCAGCCCCGTATGTGGCCGAGCTGAAACTGTGGGTGCAGCAGAAGTGGCGGTGGTTCCACAACTACTCCTGACACAATGAGGGGGAGGAGCAAGTTTTCAGTAAATTTCCAGGTGAAATTTACTGAAAATTTAATGAAGTTTTCAGTAAATTTCCAGCACCAGTGTCAGCAGCATTTTGGACAGGGTGACATCCCCCCACCAGGCAGAGGAAGCCAGGAGACCCCAGCCTGAGACCTCTGCTCTGCTTGTGTTGGTCAGGAGCTGCACAATGGTCACTCCTTCCCTCTGGTGTCCCCAGATTTTAGGCTATGGAAATATACAGAGTACTGGGGATTATTTGATGCTTGGGAAAACATTGAGCCAATATTCTTAAAATTTACCTTTAATGGCTTTAAACCTATCTTCTCAAATCCAACAAAAGAGGAGA
Organism: Lonchura striata; assembly: GCF_050655825.1. Taxonomy (NCBI): domain Eukaryota; kingdom Metazoa; phylum Chordata; class Aves; order Passeriformes; family Estrildidae; genus Lonchura; species Lonchura striata. Next base: position 71,787,457 of record NC_140741.1, read on the forward strand.
TATTCCCCTTTGGTTTTATAATGCAGGCAGCAGAGAGTAAAGCATGCTGCTTAAAGTATAAGTCCATCAAAGGCTGGCACCTCCTTGCTAAATGAACCTTTCTATTTGTATATTTGACTAATATTTGATCATTTTAACTGCATTTGAGTACTCGTAGCTCTGGGGAAACAACTCAGCTTTTGGCTCAAAGACCAGGAACGGAACTGAAGGATAATTTTTGATTATAATATCCCTCGTATTGATGATGAATGATACTCAAGAAAGAAAACAAAAACCTGAGCATGATAGCATAGTTTTAACTTGTAACCTGAACAGATGCAGTCTGTGAACTTTGAGACTTAATAGCAATGGAATGCCACATTATTATTTTCCTATACTTTCTGAAGAAGAATTTCCCAGAATGAGTGCTGATGACAATTTAGAAAAACATTTTTGGACTGATCATTTTTGGACCCCAAAATGCAGTATCAGCTAGCCAAGCACATTCACTTTGCAAATCTTCCTTGTTTGGTGCTCTGTAGCTTTCTTTCAGCACATCTTCTAATTTGAGAGAAGAAACAATTATTATTTTCATAAAAGATTCTAGTCTGTTTCATGCCCCTTCACTCAGGAACTACTACAAAATTTCTGTGATTAACTTGTAAGAACTTGAAGGTGATTTTTAAGTTTGAATTCTCTTTATGCCCTCATCTCCTTTGTTTTATATATCTTTACTTGATTGGGCTTTTGAAAAATCAAACTAAAAGAAAAAGCAACAACAACAACAAAAAAAGAACAAACTAAATTTTGAGCAAAAATAGTCCCAGCCATGTCCCTTTAGTAAAAGTGAGAGTGAATTTTGGAGAAACTGGAGCAACTGTTTCTTTTTTCAGGATAAATGTGATCTGGAAAATCCACAAATCAAAATGCTTATCTTGTGTTGGTGCCAGCACATAACACATGACTCCTTGGTAGATGAATGTCTACTGTAGGATGCATTATTAGTCTTTTCAGCCTCATGTGCTGTGCTGACCTACTTTAACTTATTCTTCATAATGCACAGCACTGAAGCAACGTTGACTCATATACTCATTTCTCATATACAATGAGGCATTAATAATACATTGGATTTTTTTTTCCCTCCAAGGCAAAGATATGGTTAAATCAAATGGATCCTGATGTGAACATCAACAAATGAAACAGATTGGCCCTTGTACAAGCAAAATGATGTTTTATAGGGAAGGCATTTCATTCTGCTTCCCCTGACAGATGTTTCCTTAAATATGCTACTGCTATTTTTATGCTGGGCAGGGTGAGGTTTCTGGTGTTGTTGGGTTTTACTGTAACTTTTCATGGTAGTTTTTCTTACCTGCAATTAGAAAGCAAACCAAAATAAAACAGAAAAAATGAGCATGTTTTAAAACACATTGACAAATCCCTCCAGAAAAACAGGAACAAACAGGAGCCAATTCTGAGCCAGTAAAAGCAAAAATCAACATAATTTATATAAAATGAATAATTTATTCCAAGGAGCTTGTAACTTCTTGAGTCTAATGAGACCAAATTCCTGATGAGGGAAACTAAAGAGGAGACAAATAAACACCATATAAATATTTTCTTTGTATTTATGGCAAACTAGAGGACAAATATTTTTCTACAAACAAATCTTGTAAGTGAACTTGCTTATTTGGTTGAATCATTTTAAAAAGTTTCCTGTCCCTTGCTATACTGCTTTTCACTTTTTTTTTATTTTCTAGAGTGAACCAGCAGATTCTGTTTCATGACTGGACAGACTGCAGTGCTGAAATGCAAGAACTCAAAGAATTTCTACTTTCCTTTTGTATCAGGGTAACTTGCATCTAAAAAGCAACAACAATACAAGCCTCCAGTCCCTGGACATACAAAAATAAATTCAGAAGTTTAAAATATAACATTTCACTTATGATGTTTTAATTTCAAAGCAGGCTGTGCTTGTTTTGAAGATATACACTGAAAATGTCAGTAGCTGCTCTTCTTGCAAAATGAAACTCAGATGTTAGAAGCTCCATTAGCTATCCTTAACTCCTGTTTTATTATTTTTATAATTTTAAAGGCCAATGCACTCAGGTAAAAGAAGAGTACTAGACTAGCTTCAAATAAGGGAGCTTGGGATAAGAATCAACGCAGATAACATAAGTTTGTATTGACATATTTTAAAAGACATGGCTTATATAATTCATTAAAGGGTACAACAGTTCTGCTGTACTGAAATAATTAACAAGTTCTGTTAAGTGCTAATAATTTGGCCTTTTTTAATGAATGAAACCTTCTCCAACTTTCCAGCTTTAAGCTTTGGATAATACTTCAATTTACTGTAGAGTTTCAAGAAAATTAGCTAATTAGTTTTTCAGAGATCTAATCAGTTGGATATTGGCCTTCAAAAATGTTTGTACATGTACTATCATGACTTTTAAATCTCCATCAGTTTTAAAAGCCATCACTAGCAGAAAATAATTTCTTTTTTCAAACAACAGAATCAGTTTTCTTACTGAAAAATGGGAATATTGGGAATATTTTGTCAATATGCAACCAGGAAACAATATTTCTTGTATTATGTGAATATGAACATCTCAAATAAAGAGAAAATACTTTGGCAGTTTTCTCTAGCATAGGATTGATAAATGTTCTGTTCTGAATGTTTAAAAAAGAATTTTTTTTTTTTTTTTTTTTTTTTTTTTTTTTTTTTTTTGTTAAACCAGTTGTTCAGTATTTTCCTGCACTGATATTTAAGGGCATAAAAACCTGAATTTTGATGATTTGCAGGAACTTCCAAAGGATAGGACAGGGTCCTTATCAGTTGTACTTTATTTGATAAGACTGTCTCTGATTTAAATGCCCAGTTGCTGAAGTCATGACACAAATACCTTGAGGCACCTGTGATTGCACATCCTTGCCAAGGGCATCTCATCAGTCAGATGAGTGGCCACTCTCTAATTTACTCAGAAAAAAACACTCAGGACTCTGAAGTCTCCTTGACATTCCATGCCCATCTTCTGGTTCCCCATCTCCTTCCTCAGTGAACCCAAACATCAATAAAATGTGTGTATGTTCCTGGGTCCCAAGGAAGGTCTGTCCTGGGGGACTTATGCCTGGATGGGGGACTGGGATGGTCCCAACAGGAACAGGAGAAGCTGTTAAAGGGCAGGAGAGGTGGGTTAAATGAGGACTTTGGTCATCTTTTAGCCTCCAAAGGAAAATTATGCCTCTACATTAATTGTGGGGTATAACAATACTACCTGTAGGATGCTTCTACCTGCACATGCTCAAAGTAAGGTGGAATTATAGAAAGCACCTCTCTCTAATGTCATATGAAAAATATTTGCAATATTGAGGTGGGAGAGGTTGGGAGGGGGAAGCAGGAAAGAGGCTGTGTTTTATTCCACAACAGAAGTGTTCGGTTTCTGTCTCTTTTCCAAAAAAAGCAATTGAAAGGCCCAAATCTATTTTGGTTTTAGAAAGCTGCATCCCTGTGTGATTCAGAGCAGGGACTCAAAAAAGCTTCTTCCCAGTCTATGGTTGTGAACAGCATGTGATCGACATTGTCTTTGCCCTACTCCATCTTCCCTTAGACTAATATTTCCTTAGACAAAAATAACTCCTTAGGAAGGAAAAAAAAAAAGCACTCACATGAGTTGGCACATTTTACACCGAGAAATATCCTACAGGAAAAATTCCTAAGCAGCTCCCCCTCTGGATGTTCATGCTATCAGTGCGTGGATACAGTTTATTTCATTGTACCATTATTGACATTGACACAGAATTTCTTATCTCTAGCTTCTAAAGATCAAGCAGACATCAACACGTTTTCTCTCCAATGAGGCACGCTAGCACATGATGAAGTTAGTTTGCACATTGAGAGTTCATTAAAGGTGCTGTTCCAAGAAAGATACATAGCCAGGGTTTTGCCAGCTAATAAATGACCTTGGATTTTTTGCTTATTGTATATTACATTTGGAATTGCTGCATAAATTGTGAGGACTTGCTTTCATAAGATTTAAGCATGTGTAGTCTTGTTCTCTGTTACTAGCAGACAATATCTCTAGGTCATGCTATGTTACAGGATCTCACAGTCTCAATATTCTTTGAGATCAATGTAATCTTTACCTTCTCCATCATCAGTAGCCAACACAGGATTTGCTGACCTGGGTTTTCACAAACCAAAGGGTATGGAGAAGGTATTGACAAAGAAGGGTTTAAGTATCAGGATCAGACCCATTTTTGTCCATATACCTGTAAATTGGTGTGCTAATAATGGATTTAACTAGATGTGGGGAGGACCATATGGGTTATTCCCACACCACATGTCCCATGGCACATGCAGTGCCTTGTTCCTCTCTCCCCAGCAATCTGAACCTGAATTTGCATAGTCTTCTAAAGCAAAAGAAAAAAAAAATTTACATTGAAAGAACTATCCACACTTTACTGCTGTAATATAAATATTGTGAGTTCTACCTACAGCTCAATCTCATAATGATCAGGAAAATCTTCCAGTTTAATGACTACATTCATTTTTCCTTTCCTGAACTAAATGCACAGTTATTAAAGTCAGAAGGATCCCTGGCAGTTTCTCCCAGCTTTCACTGTAAGCTGAAAATGGCATTCTCATCACAGAATTAATTAATGTTCTTGATGCAAAGAGATAGAGAATAGATTTACGTTCCACATGTTATTGAATAACTCCCACACGTAATATTGCTTTGGCACATTTTATGTTCCTGGAGTTAAAGTGCACATCAATAGCTCAATGCATCGATAACCTGAGTGTCAGTGCAGCTATAAAACCTGATTCTCCTTGAATTTTGCAGCTTTCAGTACACCAGTCCCCTGGAAATGGGTCCATGTTGCTGCTGTGGAAGCGTCACACAGATTAAAGAAGCTGAATGATATAAACCAGATTTTTGGGGGGTTGTTTTAATTTTTTTTGTTTAGTTTTGTTAGTCTAATTTCATCTTGCTGAAGAAGTGTCTTCAGAAGGATTAAAAATTACACTTCACTTTCATTTTTCCACTGCTTGCAGCGTGTCCCCTCTTGGGTGAGCCAGCCACTTCCAAACTCAATTCAAGTCTTTATGGGGCTCAATAAGACATCACTGCTTTTAAAGCATAATATTAATTACTGTAAATGAATTTTTTTTATTAGAATAGAATAGAATAGAATAGAATAGAATAGAATAGAATAGAATAGTTCAGTAGAAAAGGACCTAAAATGATCATTGAGTCCAAGTACTGTTACTTCCTAGAAAATGTGCAATGATTATTGCACAACCCCTCTGAGTAGGGATTTTTTCACTACAGTAATAAATGCTTTGGACAGCTCAAAAAAGGCATGTGAAGGCATTTGGAGGTGCCAGATTTGTTGGGCTTTTGTCAAGGCATTGCATAGGACAGATGGAGAGGGTTGAATGTGGTTTCAACATTGCTTGCTTAATCTCACAGCAATTTTATAGAAACAGGTTTAAAGTTAATTATTTCCTTTACTCTCTTTATTTCCTTCTTTCCATGCAAACTGGAAGATATTTTACCACTCAACAAGCTCTCAAATAGGCTTCATGCTTTTTCTGGAGAAGGAACAAAGATGTGAATGTGCATCTAGATCTAGTTACATGGTGATATCATACCAGCAGAATTTCCATTCAAATTTTTGAGCTAAATGCAGTAAAACTGGTGTGTCATCAGACTCAGGCTTCCACACTTAATCAGCCTGCTCTCCTGGTAAGATATGATCTAATATAATTTGAAAAGAGATAAAAACTGGGAGGAAAGTTTGTGTCAATAAGCTTAGAAGGGGTTTTCATTGTCCTAGCAGAACATCATTTTACTTGTTATTTGATTTTTAAAATCAAATCGACTAAAGTATAAACTGTGGTTTGGTAGCAAAAAAAAAAAAAAAAAAAAAAAAAAATTAAAATATAATATTTTCCAAGTAGTGAACTTTACAGTGGTATGGCTATATGGATATCTCCTTTTTACACCTGACACACTGAAGAATAGAAAATATAATATGATTAATTTCAGCAGATTTCAGGCATTCCTATGCATTTTTGATATTTTAATTGGACCTTCTGCTCTGGTCCTCTTTGCAGTTAGGAGAGAAAAACAGGCTCTTTCTAGGCATGCTTCATATGACCTAATTGAGAGGAATGCTTGAGAATGAGATAAATAGTTCTGGGCTTCACAGGCTATATCAGCCAGGTTTCCCCTTCTGTAAAGAGAAACTGGATTGATTTTCATAGATGTAGATGTGTCTTTTGTAATAAATATATTTACTAAGATGCATCCTACCCTTTTTGAGATACAGCTCAGGCAATCTGCTATGGAACAGCATTTCTCCAGGGTGAAAATCATGACCACCTCTCAGAAACTTGAAAATCAGGTTCTGTCAAATGCACTGCTGCTATAACTCTCCCTCCATACCTCCCAGCCTTTATCCTAATCACATGGCCTTCAGCAGAGTTGCTAAAAAAATAAATGTGTGCTGGCCTGCAAACTTTGCATTATTTGCTACCTAAGCAAAAGATGCTGCACCACTCTGTTGAACCATTAAAATACCAACAGAGCCCATAGCCAGAGTCCTTATGCTAAAAGATGAAGACAAAAAGAGTGCATAAACAACTCCAGGTCATCTCAGATCCTTCCTCTACATGAACGTAATCTCTGTTGGAATCAGCCTGACTCATTGTTATGCATTTAGTCCATGATGTGCATGAAGCAACAGACAAGGATGTCCAAGCTGTGGCTCTTGAGTCACAAGCAGCTCATCCATGACAGTTGTCACGTTATGCCTGGTCAGTGTCATGGCTGAAGGACAATTTGCACCTTGAGCAGGACTTTAAAAGCTAAGCCAAATTCTTGGATAATGGAGGAAGTCAGGCAGGGCTGCTGAGACAGGACCCAACCCCCATCCACTGGGCAACGGTGTGAGTTTGACAAAACCAGCATCTCTCCCTTCGTTGTAGAGCATGGCAAGAATTGCCTCCAAGGTTGCCACCCCGTGTTCCCTGCCTCTCTCCCCCTCACAGGGATTTTGGAAGGTGACCCACAGAACTGGGGAGGTGGGAGGAGAACAACGGTGTCCAAAGAACATGGATAATTGCTTATAATTAATACTGACAATTGCACAATCACATGTGAAAGAGTTACATTACACAATCTCTTACATAACACCTAATCTTAACCTAATTCTGCTCCACTGCATATGCCTTGTACTAAAATACTGTTGTCATTTAGAAGGAAGAATATCCTCATTTAAGTAAAATTTAAAAGTAGATGTTACAGCTCTTGAATTATTCAAGAATCTGATGAAAAAGAAACATTTTGGGTCTTATGAGGTTTATTTTATTTAAGACATTTTTGCCATAATATCATTTGCTATCTTAACTCTAGGGAAACTGATGTAGATTATTAAATTGTGCCAGAAGTAATTTTGAATGGTTCTAAAAGAAGGCAAAAAATGAGCTTCTTAACAGAAAATGACAGTACATTTCCCCTTCCCTACTCTTTGATTTTCTTTTTCAACAGTATATTCCCAAATGGCTTAAAGCTATTTTATATTTCAACAGGCATTTTTCCCAGTTCTAGCAACCCCAAGGGTTATCCTACCCCTGTTAAGGAATGTACCTTATTTTTGAGTGTTTTCATGAGCCCCAAATTCTGTGTCCATTAAATATAACTAGATGTTTTTTAAAAAAACTAAGAATCTCAAATATATATGCCTGGGTTGGATAATAGTTACTATTATTATTACTAGCATTGAGTGTAATTGTTAACGTGCATTATTGCACATATTTCATGAGCACTCATCCCATAAGATCTGGAACCACTCATCTCTTTCTAATGTGAATCATGTTTTCTAATGGAAACCAAGGTCTGCTCTAACTTCAGGGGGCAAATTATCAAAGGTAATGAGGAAGAGAGGTGGACTCCTTAAGAAATTGCCCATATGTCTCACTAGAGAGGGAGGTGCTGAAACAGGTTTATACATGGTCAGACTTCTGCTGGGAAGTCAGTTGGACTTTTAGAATTTCACCCCATGTCCTACAAAATGCAACCCCAAGGAATACTAGAGCATTCTCCTGAAGGGTCATGCAATATCCAGCTTCTGCTCCAGTTTAGAGGAGGCACCAAGAGGGATTTCTGTGACCCAGAATACAGCAAACAGTCCTTTAAATGCTCTTGTCATGGGACAATAAGCATGAAGGCTTGGGATAACAGTCTCAGTGTTTGGTAGGTTGGATGTTGATTGCTCGAACAAATTAAACTTCTCCCTGGCTATCATTAGATATAATTTGGCCAGGAAGTGATAACAAGGTTGGTCTTTGTGGCTGCAGCACCTTCTTCCTTACAGTTATTGAAAGATAACTTTGTCATCAGCTGAGGCTGGAAGATTTAAGGAAGTATGAAAGAAAATAAGAATCTGTCTTGGAAAACAATCTGCTGCTAATGATTGTGAATTGTACATTTATGAATTGTAGGTTCCTGTAACATTATTTTTTTTTCATATTGCTATAGAACATATTGCTGCAGGACATTTTAAAGGCAAAAGAGATAAATTAATCAAATTAGCAGAATAGTCTATCAAAGTTACCACACATTATGCTCCAATAGTTTCAGCTGACATGATGTAAATCACTGATTATCAAAGCATTAATTATTCTTATTCTCTTTTCCTCAAAATCTTCTATCATTCACTGTTAAAACAGGATTATGGGGAAAAGATTCATTTTGAACTGGATGTTGGACTTATGTTCTGGCACTTTAAAACAGTACCATCATCTGAGAAGATGACAGCAAAAAGAAAGAGGTCCTACATCCTGGAGAATAAGATCACAAATTCATAGAATCAAAGAGTGGTTTGGTTTGAAATGGGGCCTTAAAGAGCCTCTTGTTCCACCCCCTTCCACATCTTCCACTATCTCAGGTTACTCCAGAGCCCCATCCAGCCTGGCCTTGGACACTTCCAGGAGTAGAGCAGCCACAGCTTCTCTGGGCAACCTGTGCCAGTGCCTCAACACCCTCACAATGAAAAATTCCTTCTTATCTAAATCTACTCTCTTTCGGTTTGATTCTTCTTCAAGGGACAGTACACCTCAAAAGCAATTCAGCACCCTTCCATTTTTGGCTTGAATTTAAAAAAGGAGATGTAAGCCTGGAATGCTGAAATTGTTTTTATTGTGGAATAGTAATCTTATATGAAATGTGACAAGTGAATATTGCTCAGCCCTTTCCAGCTGAGAGTGTGCTAAAGAACTACCAGGTCTTCAAAGTTCCATGCTTGCCATCATCACTTCCATCATACTTATATGGCTGCAGTTGTCATTCTCACAAGCATGCTACATCTGCCACAGATCCTCACACTCTCCTCAAAGAATTGCTGAAAACTCAAATTGCTGAAAAGGAGCATTAAGAATTCCTGTATCAATATCAATATTTTACCAGTGACGGAGTTATCATTGGAAGGCTGAAAATTATGTTGGACATTTCTTGGTTAAATGTATGTTCCATGACTTATGTGAATATATGCTTATTTAGTTTCACTCTGTGTGAATTTATGTCACTCAGTTACAGGACTAATACAGGCTTTGGTTAAAAAAAAAGCAGGGGGACAGCAGCTATTAGAAGGCACACACACCATCTCTGTGCCTTGTAGATTTTTCTAATGTAAAGGCAAACTTCAATTAGCTCAGCATGATATTCAGACCAGAACAGTCATAAAGAAAGGATGAATCATTTTCCATTTCAGGGAGAGTGCAACAAAAAGAGTCTATAATCAGTGACGTAAGTTCAACTTGTTGATATATTGAGAAGGATTTTCATTTGAATTGTTTAGGTTTCAATCAGCTTTATTACTTTATTAATCAGACTAAATCAATGTTATTACCCTGCCTTTTTAATCACTGCTGATCTCATGGTACCTGTTGACGGGGGCCATGCAGGAGGCAGAAGGGCTATAATTACAATATTTTTTTCAGTCACAGTGAGTCCTGAAATTATTTAAGCCTTGTTGCCAAGCTCTGGAAATATGATTTCCCAATTCTTCAAGAAACAACCACCCTGTTTCACTGTTGTATGATTGTATGAGAACACTTTCTTTCACTTTGAAGTTTACCCCATCTGGCAATAGAGTGGTCATGTACCATTCTCTTTACACCAATAGAGGAAAGGGGGATATGTTGCAAACCTGAATTAAACCCAGAGCTTCCCTTTGTGAAGGCAAGCAGAAAAATGCTCCTCTTCAGCATGCAGAAAAGCTCCTCTTGCACTGAGGTGCTTCAGCTGCCACTTGTGATTAATTCCCTATTCTGGCCAATGTCTCACTGTGATTATTAATGATAATGCTTTGATGGATGACGGGTGTCTGCTAAATACTTTATTGCCAAACAGGCAACAATGCTCCTGTTCAAACAGATACATGGTGGAGGGGACCAGTGCAACAGGCAGATGAGTCCATATCCTCTTGGGAAAGGGCTTGAATCCACCTCATGCCAAGATATTTACCTCCCAGCAGATGACTTTGGTGGTACCTTTGGAATGAGCTACAAATTCCTGACAATAAGCAAGAATGACAACCATAAAAGAGCTCATCTTCAAAGTCAACGTGTGTGGTAAAATCCTTAAAATATTAGACCGAGGAAACATCTGATAGCCTTCCTCTCATCCCTTCTTGAAACACTCCAGCATTGTTACCAGTGAATGGCTAACACATGTTAATTTTCGCACCACAAGGCACTGGTGGGACCAGGCATTGCAATTTTTTCTGTTGCTAACCAAGGTGAGGTCAACCCTGGTCTGGAGGGAAGGGAGGGGAGAAAGCTTAAAGTGCTGACCTCATTTAACTACTTTGCAGAAAAAACAACAGGTGTCTCCTTTCCAATCAGATTTTACACTAAGATCATTATCGCACATTAAGTATATCATTACTAAAAAATAAAATGCACTTTAAAGGCTCCTATCCGAAAACTAATCAGTATCTTACTATTGCCTCTGCTTATCTCTGATGTTCATTACACTCTTAACTTTTCTTTTTGCAGAAGAGCCTAGAAGCTTAAATTGGGTCGTACTAAGGCATTTTACAACATACACAAAGTAAACAACATACCATCCCCAAACAACTTGCAATCTAGAAGGCAAGATGCAACAGGTGGGTGAAGCAAAGAAGCAGGTGGGAGTGTAGAAATCATAATGACAGGATGTGTTAACACTTGTACAGTTCATAGATGATTCATCAAAATAGTTAAATTACAGCTGTCTTTCCTTTCTGTCACATAAGACAAGTATTGGAATAAGCATTCAGTCTTGTTTTGGGTTTTATTCAGGAAAATATCCTGTACAGGCCAAGAGTGGATTGATTTAAATGAGGTCTAAGCCTGTTCAAGGAACAATAAATTGCATACTTGGAATGGATAGGCAAGTCCATAAGACATATTTCCACAACTTCCTAATTCATCTGCCCTCATACAAGGATTCTCACAGCTGATTAATTATTCAGCATGAGTTTGGTGAAGAGCTGTGCACTGATTTAAGGTGAGCACCTGCAACTATGCTGAAAACACAAATCACAGCAACTCTTAGAGGAGAGGGAATCCAGCTGTCCATGACTGAGTATCAGACATACATCAATTTAATTAATTATTGCTGCTGATGAGACATAGAAGACACCAATTCAGTGTGACCAGGAAACAGAGAGAAGAAGGTTCACAATTAATACAGAGCTCTAAAAAATGGGGAACTATGAGGGAGAAGGGAAGGGAGCCTTGGCAACTGAAGGAGCTCTAAGAGTGAAAGGATCCTGTCAAACCTTGAGAATGTGGAAGGAATCTGATAAGGGAATTGTATAGATGTCAAAATATGACTCTGCAGAGAGAGATCAGAACACATAAAGGAAATATTTGGTAGTCTTACACCATGTTTTCTCTGCACAGGAGAAGAATTCAGTGCCTTCAGCTCCTTTCCTTCACCTGGGTAGGATGATCCTCATGCCAGTACCTTTTATAGGCACTGAAGAGAAGCAAATGCCTAAAAGCCAAAAGTTACCCTGTTTATTTAACCCTAACTGCAGTGTGCCACTCACCACATCTAAGTGCAGTTAATCCCTTAATGTTGTAGAGTCTTTGTTGTTGCTCAAAGTCTATGAATCAAGAGGTAAAAGGATCTGAAATAAGTTTCCCTTTGACACAGTTACAGGATGAATTCTCCAGCTCATGCCACATGCAGGGTAAAATCCGTTAGTCATCAGCAGGTGTTTTTTGACACTTTGTGGTGTAGGAATACAATCTGCTCCCATAAATAAACACTGAGCTTCAATGACTCCAGCTGCATTATCCATGAAGGAAAAAATAATGCTTGTTTCTGTATTTTGTGTTGTACAGTTCTGAGTTATCAAGCAATGCCCAACAAACCAATCACTAAAAAAATGCTTAAATTAAACCTTACCACATCCCAGATAAACAGGTACAGTGTGGAACAGGGAAGAATTTGGACTTAGATTAAACTGAGAATCCTTTGGGAAAATAGGGTTAGCTGCATCTCAGAACACCTCTGCAAAGGAAAGAAATCCCTATCATATCACCTAGACAAACCCTTTTAATTGTGCTGTGGCAGATGATGTTTCTGTGGGAATCAGATGTCCCATCTTTGAGTTCTCATCTTTTACAATGAAGGTGTCCAGTGTGAGAAAGCTGTAGGTTTATGGGCATGCATGACAGACATAGTAGAATTGTAATGAACTGTAATGAATGACAGAAATATTAGAATTAAAAAATTAGTACCCCAAAACACTCAGTGAACCAGAGAAATATACAGATACATTAAATAAACAAGTCTTCTGTAGTTATGAGTTGCCATAGTAGGAAACTACACATGTCATCAGAATTTATAAATGCAGTGTTCAGAAATGTGTTGTAAGATTTGAGATAAATTTTGCATCTCAGAGGAAAATAAATTCTTTGAAACGAACCCACAACTTAGTCCTACCCTGATATTCATATTTTATCGACAATCTCAGTTGACGTACATGTTTTTGCTTGGGATTTTGACAAAGATAGTTATCATTCTTGCAGCAGGCTTTGTAGACCGTAGTGGGTTTAATCTCAGTTTGGCATCTTGTGCATTGAGCACTTTTTTTTTTTTTTTTGGGGTCTGAATAACCATGTGTTTCAGAAGCAAAGCTGTAAGAACTGTGGACATTTTGGGGCCAAATGAAGTTGTATTAGTAATTAAAGGTTAGCCTGAATGAAAGTTTACGTGAAGAATTTTAAGGAAGTGAGGCAGTTAAACTCTCATATCTTATAATTAAGCTACTGTCATCCTAGATATTCTTAATAAGCTTTCATTGTTGCATTTCATAATTCAAGAGCTAAGTTCCAAATACCTCAAAATAATGAGGGGTTTTGGTAAAGTCTTTCAATATCCCAAAGAGACACGTGACTGGTCTCTTGTCAGAGCTGCCAAAAGTACTGATTGGGGTGTCAGAGGCAGGAAGAGCACAAGGAAAAAAATCACTGTATGGATGACTAAAAAGGAACAAGAGAAGCTGAAAAATTGCCACTATAAACTAAGGGAAAAGTAAAAACCTGCATATGGACCTTGCTAGTAACTAAATTTAAAAATATGAATATCATAATAACCTGTTATGAACATTTAACACTGCTCACTGGGAGAACCTGCAGGAATTTTTGGTCCCACATGAGAAATGGTCAAGTGAAATCACAAATTCTGGTATTTCCTGGCTATTTACTCCTGCTATTAGTACAAAAACCTCTAGTCTAAAGACTGCTCCAGTTTCTCTGCTGCTGAGGCCTGTGGTGATGGATGGTTCTGAGCACCAGGCAGGGATTTCTGAGAGCCAATGCTGCCTCCATAATTAGGCTGAAAACAAGCAAAACACAGGAATAGCCTCCTCAGCTTCGTTCTTAACATATTGGGGTGTACTGAGAGTTTTTCTAAACACATCAGAGGAAAATGTTTATGTTTGTTTGATACACTGAAAAGTCTATTTAAAAACTAACAATGCAAACCAAACCCAAAGCGGATCTGTCTTTGAAAGCCAAACATTCTGGCTGAAATATGAAAAAAATGTATTTTTTATATTAAAATTAGGTGTTTCCCTTTAAAGATGCGGCCTCATTGTAAGCAAGCTTTCACATCTAAGCTCATTTTGGCAGAAAAATTTTAGCCAAGTTGCAACTTAGAATATACTTCAGTATACTGAGGCATAAGTCCTAAAAACAAATGAGGCAATTAAAATCACAAGGCTTCACTTTTTTTCAGAGCATGGTCTTTCACCTCTCAACCCTTTATCATAAATTTTGAATGAGCTCTAGCCTGGACAGCCAATCTTTGTGGCCTTTCTGTACCACAGTCAAAATCAACACATTGCCAAAGGCCACCCCAGATAGGTCAGGGTGGAACAGCCTGGTGGTAACAATGGTTCCCAAGGATCCCACCTCTTCCTCCACTGTGGGATGGGACAGGGACAGGCAGTTTGGTGCATCCTCAGCAATCCTGGCTGATCACTCTCTAGCTCAGCTAAAGTCTGTCCATCACAGAATATATAAACAAAGAACTGTGTTCAACTGCATGGATTCCAATGTAAAGCTCATACTAAAGACTTCAGCAAAAAAACAAATGTGCTCTCACTCTTTCAATAGATGTCTATAAAATACATACCAATGAAAGAAATACCTGTACAGCAGCTATTCGGTTTTAAAGTAGCAAAGGCAATGTTTGTGGACAGGTTTATATTTTGGACACAAAACAGCCTCCATATAACCCAGCTACATCAGGATTAGAACTCTCAGACATAAGCTTTGTCAAGTGTAGGGGACAGCATAAATGACTGTTGATTCATATTCTTTTAGGCCTGTAAAGTTATAACTGTGTAATATGAACACAGGCTCTTTAGGGTAGTTTAGAGCCAACCTGGAACCCTTCCAGCCTGCATTGAAGGATTTAATGGCATAGTTTTTATTTTCTGCTTAGTGCAGTGTACCATTAATTGAAGGTAATTGTCAAGAGGAGACTGGCTTTCAAAAACTACATAGCTCTCGACTGTTCTGGTGCAGAATGGATGCCCTTAGTTTAGGATCACATTTCCCCTGTGCTCCACATTACATTTGTCTTGTCACACAATTGTGTGATTGTGTTCAACTAAATAGTTATTCGGTGCTATTACTGCATTTGAAAATGAGGACTCAAGTAACACTGCAGGGAAAGACAGAGACAGGGGGAGAACCAGGTTTGTGCTGGGATGAGGACTTGTCTGCTTGAACTAAACAAAAAACTGAAAGGTATCACAGGTCTGAAGCATTTAATGGAGCAGCTCATTTGATTTCCTGAAGAAGGAAGTAGTTTGTGGCAGAATACGTTAAAGGGAAGAATTAGCTTGTTTGCAGTCACAAAATGTGCTCGTCTGGCAAGGTTTCCCTGCTCCCAGAGTAACATGTAAACTTGAGCCATTTCTCTACACCTTCTGCTTTTCTCTGCATGAGGAAAGGAGAATGTCAGAATGAGCTCCACCATGTTCTCCAGCTTGGAGAGACAGGAGAGCAGGACCACAGGTCACTGTACAATACATGCACAAATTTGGCCTCTGACCCCAACCCTACTGCTGTGTGTGAAGGAGTTACCATCATTCATTTAAGGGATGTAACACTGCTTTTTATTATCTTTACTACAGCAATCCCCAGGAATGTCAGGCACGATCCATGAACCACATCATGCCAGGCACGGCACAAATGAAGAGAAGAGCCCTTGCCCCAGACTGGAGGCCATTTGTATCTCAGGGTGTAACCTGGCCCCAAACCTAGAACTTAATTAACATTGATGTTGATGAGATGTGAGGGAGAATGGAATCTGGTCCATCCTTCCACAGCTGCATCGGCTTTGCAATGTGAAAACCCAAGATGAGCCAAAAGTGATTAAGAAATTATTTTTGAAACTGGAGTCAGCCCATGTAACCACAGCTAGACAACAGGGATCAGCAGATCTGCAATGTAAGGAGGTTTGAGTCTTACAAAGCTGCTTTAAAAGTAATGTTCCCCTGTGAAAGTCCCTCCAGGTTTTATCAGCAAATTTATCAGCAGCATCAGCTGAGGAGTGTGATCAGCCATGGGGGAAGATCTGCTCTCTTGTATCTCTTTTCTTAGAAATCATTTATTTGGGTTTTGTAAAAAGCATGTTGTTTCTCAGAGTCATTCTTTGGATGAATATGGGGATAGTCATTTGATTACAGATAGCATAAATGCACCTGTTTCTAGCAGGAATGACACATACCATAATTTAACTAAAAATATGAGTGATCTCACTGTGTGAGCTTCATAGGTGGTCTCTGTGCTTGTGCATGTACAGGTGGTTAAATTCTGAATAGGATCAAAATGGAAATTCCAGTTGATAATTTAAACACTACCTGAGTGAGCAATTGCTCTTTATATGTTCAAACTTCTTAAACATATGGTGAAACACTGTTTCTCTGTATGTACGTTTGTATATATATATATATATATATATATACACACACATATATATGTCTTTATATACACATAATTCATTTCAAGGGACTCATATGCAGATTCTACACAATCTGTAATTCATTAGTGAATAACCTCCCAAAATTTCTGAGCCACTAGTGATAGAAGTAATACTTTACCTGGTCAGGGCTATCCAGAATGGAAAGAACCTTTTTTTATATACTGTGGAACGGAAGAAAAAAATTGAGTTATGCTAGGTGAAGTATAAGACTTCCCTGTGATGGACCCATTACTGATCAAGTGTGTAGAGTCTATGCATGCAAAAAAAAAAAAAAAAAAAAAAAAACAAAAAAAAAAAAACCAAAAAAAAACTAAAGGCACATTTGCAGTCAGATAGTCAGATATCCCACCCAACAAACACAGGACACTCATACACTCATTAGCTTCAGAAGGATTTCATCTGCCTTGGGTGAACTGTTGTACTCAGTGAAGAAGGGCCTGAAATGTTTTTTGGGGTTTTTTGACATCCTAAGGCTACAGCTCTCTCTCTTACTTGTATTGGACCTTAATGGTCATATTCAGGCAGGATGTGCCAATGCTTTCATCACGTGAACACATAGAGATGATGCTGGGACCAAGCAGAAAGTTCAGTGGAGCTTCACACAGCACTGATCTCCTTAAGCAAAACATGAAAGAAGATTCTTATATGATTGTGTGTGTTCTCTCACGCATAGGAAATGATATTGCACTTTGTATGTGTTTACATATAAAACTATCACCGCCAGCATATTTTCTAGACACATTCTGTGCTATTCTGAAAACTCTTGGATAAAATGGCACCTTCAGAACTCTTCTGACCACTTTCTCCCATGACACTGAAGGGCTCTATGTAAAAACATCTTACCTCTATAATGAATTTTATAATACAGCTTCGTAAGTCATCAGTGATTGAAAGATGTTGAACTGATTCTGATATATTTTTAAGCAAATTACAAAAACAAATCTTCATTTCCTTCTGGTGCCCTCAACCAAAACAAATGGTGCCAACCAGTAGCTTTTAGCAGTGTTTAGAGCTGCCTATCATTTGGGCTCTTTGGGTGATTAATAGAAGATGCAGAAGTAGGTAAACATAGTGCTATTAGCTTGTCTCCTATTCTGATACAGACCAAACTTTGCATAACCCAAAGGACATGAAACTCTTAAAAGTTCAGTGTTTGGGAATTTAAGTCATTGACTAAAGTAATAGCTCTAATGCATTTTGCCCCTTGCCATGTACTTTTGGGGAAAACATATTGACAGTCTGGAAGAATCCTCAGAAGAAAAAAATGTAAGAATTTGTACTGAGGAGAAAAAAAGGACAGGAGAGAAAGGGGTTTTTTTATAAGGATAATAGACACCATAAGTTTTTATTTCTATAATGAAAAGAAAAAAATAGTGGTAAAATGATTTAGCAAAATGTTGCAACTCCATTCTGACTTGCCCATCTGCTGCATTTATGAGTTTATAAAACATAGATGTAATGAAAATAGAAACTCTCTTGTACATCTTTGTAGATGATTCATTTGCTGTTTCTGAAGAAACTGCAATTTATTTGCAGATTATGTAGTTCATTTACAGAATGTTTCCACATTTGTCACCTACCAGCCTCTTTCTCTGAAAAGCAATAATGGAAATGGAAATGTGAAAAGAACCAGTTAAAATCAATTGAGCAGAATCAGAAAAAATGTCAGTAAACGTATTGAAATAAGAAATAGAGAAGATGCTTGTTTATCCTTTTAGCTGGAAAGAAACGGATATATACATATATGTTTGTGTGTGCATATGTATATATATATATATGTGAATAAACATTTCTTTATTACATTTTTTTAAAATGAAACAAACTGGAGACATCCAGAGATTTGTGTTCATATGTCAGTTTTGCTGACGTTTCCTTTCAAGACAAGCTCAAATATGGACTAAACGCCTTCCTTTCTGTTGGCGTGCATGTGACCAACCCTGAGCCAACTTTTTGAAGAACTGGGCTCTATCTTCAGCTCTAAACCTTTGTGAACATGGAGAAGCCTCTTCAAACACCAACATCTCTGCTTTACATGGTAAAATTTATATGTACTCTTGGATTAATCTCTAAACTTTGTGGATTGTATGTGCCCATGAAGCGAATTCTGCTTTAGTGGATTGTTATCTGGGTCTCCTCTTTGTCTACTGAATGCAAAAATGAGGAGAGCAAAACAAGTCCTTAATTCTCCCTTGTACCCTACACTTCCCAAACTCCAGATTATTGTCTGCACCCCAGATAAGCATTTAAAAAAAATTTCTTTTGACATCTACTGCAATATATTACTAAACAACTCTAATTATCACACGCTGGTAAGTTGACGAGGTGCAATCCAGTAAAAGAAGAAAATAAAATTGAAGGAACTGGAACAAAAGAGAATTAGTGGAATAACATCAATATAATGTTATAAATAACTTGTATGTAAATAAATTAACCTGTGAAAATTAATGGTGATCTTCCTGGCCTAGGTCAAAGACTATAGGAATTTATGCTCATGCTTTAGCATTTTGCTGTTTGTAACCAAACATTCCCAATATGGTTGGTGGTATGAATATATGAAACAAACATTTTCAAATGCATTGATGAATTGGACTGAATTTAATGAAGCGTGGAGAAACTGTAGCAATGGAAAAACTGACTCAATAACTAACATAATCAAAAAGACAGACAAAAATAAATAAATATCTAGATGTAGGGTTTCCATTCACTTCCTTCTCAGAAAAGATGGAACATCTGTACTAAACCAAAATTTTTTGAATTTTGACATGAGATCTATTTTAGGGCTGATCCACAGTCAATTGTGGCAAATAGAAGCTTTTCCACTGGTTTATGTAGTTTTTAGAATGTAGAATGAAGTATTACTAAGGTAAAATTTTTGGTGTCCATGAAAATAATGGACAAAATGGAAAGGCTAGCTAAGAAATAATATACCTGGACAAAAAAAGAAGACCGTACCTTGATATGAAAATCTCTGAAGAGATTTTCAAGCTGCTCTAAAAAACAGTAATTAAGTCTGTGCAGGATTTCCAATGACATATATTTTTAAATGAAAATAAAAAGCATCTGGTGTATTTCTGATATTACAGTTATACTCAAATAAAAATGGTTATGAATCAGGGCCTGTTCTTGACTTAATGTGAATATATGACTCCCATTGGTGACAAAAGGAACTTCATATGCATTCCAGAAAGAAATCAATGGCTGCTACAGCTATGAAATATGAAATGAACCCTCTGAGTCCATGCAACAGGAATAAATACATGGAAAAAATGTCTGTGATATGATTAGCTCAAAAATATCTTAGTAGATTAGCTGAAAAATTTTTGGAGTTATTAATAAGGACTTGAATTAGTAGAGTATCTGAAATGTGTATTTATCTGTAAGAAGAAGGTACACTGGAGAAAGAATTGATAAGTATCATAATATCTCTTTGTATGGGAAATACTTATCAATTATTATTAATTTACCACAGATATTGCTAAAAATAGAATTGAAATGTGTTGTGGTTTAGGAATGGTATTCCCCAATTCAGTGTTCCCACTGAAACACACCAAACCATGTTCTGCTTGCTCGCTACCTTCATCCTCTACCTGTGGCAGGATGGGGAGGAGAACTGGAGGCACAAAAGGTAAAGATCATAGTATGAGATGACAATTTTCTGGAAAAAGCAATGAGATAAGAAAATGAGCAATGACAGCAACAATACCCATGATTCAATAAATTAATAATTTGCATGCAATTGCTCATCCCTGACAATTCCCAACCACTCCCTCTGATATCCCTCCAACCCACAAGAGCCTCCTTTCCTCCCAGCTGGCTGGAACCAGGACAAAGTGACACTCCCCATCCCTGGAGGTGTTCAAGGCTGGGCTCAGTGGGTCTCTGAGCAACCTGGTCTAGTGGAAGCTGTTCCTGCCTGTGGTAGGGAGGTTGGAACAAGATGATCTTTAAGGTCTTTTCCAACCTAAGCCATTCTTTGATTCTAAAATTATTTCCATTAGTGAACACAAATATGAATTTAGCATTCCAAATCCTACATTAAGCTGTCACTTAGAAGTAACTGGATAATAAAAAGCATCATAATTCAGTGAAGTGGGTGCAGAATGAGCTCTACAAACATTAACTTGTTCAACACACAAGAGAAAGTATTTGTCACATGATTCTTCATGACAAAAACTTGTCAGTGCATTGAGAATCTAGATTTAATCTTGTATGTAGCAGTACAAACCTTTATTAAGATGGCTAAACTTGATGGATTTAAATTGTAGTGAGAGTACAATTCGATTTGTCCTCTGCAAAGAAGCTGCCTTTCCCATTTTATGAGTGTAAAACAACTCTCTGCTCTCCAGTTGATTAAAACTAGAGAAACAAATTTCAAAAATGTTTATGAAAAGTTCATCTGAACCCAAACCAAAACTTCAAAATAATCTTGAACATGAGAACATTAATACAAAATATTTGTTTCCAAACACTACTTTTCATTTTTTTCTCTTAAGAATGATAGAAATCTTAACTGTTTTGTAGCTTCTTTTTCTATTCCAATGTTACTGCAGGGAGAAAATTCAATGCATGCAAGCTAGAGTTAGATGGATATTATCAAAACATATTCTGCTCATTTGCTCATTCAAGGACAATTCTAAGCTGGTATCCAAGCTAATATATTTTGTGATCTTTTTCACACACTTTCTTTTTTTCTTTTTTCTCTTTTTTTTTTTTTTTTTTTTTTTGACAGAGACTGTGTTCCTAGTCATAGCTGTGCTTCAAACCTACTAGAAAACTCTTTCCCTCACTGTTCAGCATCTCTTCTGGGAATTCAAAAGAATGGCAAAATTCCTTCCAGAAGGGAAACTGCATGGAGACTTGCTGCTTGAGAACAAGGAAAGATGATCACTCATAAAATGCAGGTAGGAAATGAAACAGGAAAGCTATCAGATCCAGACTTCCTCCATGAATAGGGGTTACCAAAACAAGAACTCCAAAATAAAAAAGGAAATCATTGACATTTGGTCAATCGGGACTGAACTGGCTGGAGCTGTTCCGGACAGAGACCGAATTGCTGTGACTCAGACAACCAGGCAGGAAAGTTTCTGAGGGCCAAATGCCAGCAAAAACATGGGAAATGTGTTACTCCACCAATGTTAAAGCAACTTCCCACCCTTGCTCCCCTTTCCTGGTCCCCTCTTCTGGTGACACTAGACTTGGGCAAAGCTCTTCAGGTGGTTCTTACTGAAGGCCTGAATTTTCCCTCTTGCCTTGCTGCCCCTTCCTGTCCTGCCAGCCTTACTCCTTTCAAAACCACATTTTTTTGATACTACATCTGCTTTCCACCATGCCCTTGTGGAGAAAGTCCTGCCTTACCACCCTTTCTCAATTCTAGCACACAACTGAATTGGTGTTTCTAAGACTCCTTGATGGAACTAATGAGTCAAAAAATGTTTTCAGGAGCCAGACCAGGGTGAGGGATTCACCTGAACATATTAATGCCCACAAGGACTATTATCATCAAATCATCTGATTCCTGCCTGATGCTGTCTATGGAATTTCAATAGTGATAAGTTTACTGAGCCTCCCTGAATTGTCCTGAAGCTTGAGGGTATTTTTCACAATGATATTTAGCCAAGATTTTACAGGTAAAAAGAGCTGAGACCCTACTTCTCTTGATATACTTAAAAATTATTAACTACTCACATGCAAAAAGAAAAAAAAGAAATAGAAACTCTACACACACCCTCGCATGGTTTATAGGAGGAATTTTGGAGTTCAGAAATTCATCTGAAGTCATTCCTGTGTAACTCCTTTAGTCTTAAGAAACATTTGTGGAGTATTTTAAATCTTTCTGTTTTCAGACTCCAGCTTTTATGTCATTCTTAAATTCCTTCTCATAGGAATTAATATTTTTTGATGATACAGAGTTTGAGTCCTGAGTTGTGAGACTAGTTTTATATAAGCAATACGCAGCATTGATTATATAAAATACCAGACCACTTACATCCCCACATATTTACCACACAGCTCTTTTAATTAAAGTTACGGCATTATTAATGTCTTTTTAGATATATATTAATACAATAAATTAATGCAATGTTTGTTATGTTTCTACACCAGTTATTATAAAGAAGTTTTGACTGAGCTGGTCTCAGGAAAAAAAAAACAGAAATGTGAAGCAAAATGAATTTTGATACAGATACAGTACAATATTGACAAATCTGAATCTGGAACACTTCACTGAAACTGATTCAGATATGAAAGCCTGCACACCAGAGTTAGAAGGTATAAGTAGCTGATAGAAAGAGAATACTTTTAATCTTCTCTGTAACTATGATTTTAACATAGTCATTGACTCACACTTTCCCATGTATGTATTTAAGATCCTAATCCTTGAATGTGGAATGCAACCAGAGAAGGGAATAAGGTGAAATGGATGTATTGCTATTCTGGGCATGTACTGTGCATAAGAGTATTCATAATAAAGGGAGTATACAAGTTTGAGATAGATAGATACATAGATACACAAACTGATAAAAAGTGGATTCTCATTTGCAGAACTCCTCAAATAGCTGCATTATTTAGTTATCTTTTATCTATTCAGATATCTCTCTTCAGGAGGGAAAAATTGCCTAGGAATTAATTTCCTTTGAAAGTTTAACTCTTTCTCAAAACTTATCCAATGAGATGAAATTTGCTTAAAGGTTCACAGGTTACTCTAGGCATCTCACAGATACATAGTGAGGGCTCACAGAGTCCTCATGCCTTTACAAAGTCAGACTTAAAAGGCCACATTTGTAAATCTTTCTACAAAGATGACTCAAGCATGGATGGAGCAGAGATCAAGGAGAGTTTCATCATCCAGAGAGTAACTCCAGACTTTAAGGTTAGAGATGTGAATATGCTGTGGACCTTTTTCTCTCTCTTTACCATTGGGATCTGACCATACTTTCTTCCTGTCCCTGGCAGGACTGGACATTGTGGTTTTTCCCCAGAACCAAGCTCTAGGAACACGACAAGACATGGATGCTGTCATGTCTGCCATACTCCTCCACATAAAATCATAGAACTTCAGCATCAGTCAAGCTTTCGAGTGACCTTTGGAAATCTCCACTTCAATCTCTTGCTTCCATAGTAAGTTGCTCAGAGCCTTGCCCATAAAAGTTTTTTTGAATCCATAAGAATTCAAGATCCCACAGCCTCTCCAGGGAGAATTCCAGCTCTTAGCCACAATAAACTTGTGTTAAAGGTCCTGTCTTGCAACATCAGCACTGCCTCTGGACTTATTTTAGAACACATTTGGCAACAGTCTGGGCTCATCTTTCTATACTATTCCTTAGGCAGTGGAAGAGGGTTTTTCCAAGCTGCCCCTTCCCTCAAAGTTTTTTCTCTTTAGTTGTGTGAGAACCTACATGTAAGGTTACAAGATGGAAACGCAAGGCAAAGATCACAGAAGAGACTTGTCTGACCATGTTTGAGGCAGTCATGGGGTGCGTTAATCCCTTGATAGAGGAGAAGAGGCCATCCATCAAGCTGTACATGGGAAGTGCCCTTTCTAATGGGGTTCCTCCCAATGCAGGATCCCACTCTGTGCTGTTGCACCCACTTTTGAAACCAAGAGTCCTCATTCCTTGTCACAACAGGGATCTCTGTGACTCTGAAGGGGTGCAAAAGGCACCTAACTAAGCTGATCACTTGGAACTCTCTCATATTAAGAGAGGGAGAAAGAAGCATGTGCAGAGGATGACCCAGATCATTGAAAAGCAGTCATATGTGCAGGGCCACAAACTTTTCCCTCTAAAAATAGTTTTCATTTCCCCTCAGAGCCTGATGTGATTAAAACAAGTGCAGAGAAAAATTCAAAGTGTTCATGAGGTTCTCTTCTTGTGAAGACATTTTCTGCATCATGAGGAAGTTCAAGATTCTTGTGTCAGGAGGACTGATTTCTGTACATCATCAGAAAATCAGCTTTGACAGTGGCTGATCTGGTCTGTCAAATCACCACCAGCAGCTTCCCCCAGGACTTTGTACATTTGCTGTAAAATATTTGTTGCATATCCTTTTTTAAGCAACATTTTTTTTCTGACTAAACTCTGTTGCCTTATTGTCCAGGGTTGAATCTCTTGCTGTGGAATGAATGTTTCAAAAGGAAAATATCTAAGTAATATGTAAAAAAAGCCTACAGCATTAGCAACAAATAAACATGCCCATGAAAATAATAAAGAAAAATAGGAAGTGTTTGAAGCAAATTTGGGGCTAAATGATTTCTATGTAGTCAAGCTCTGTAAATACTCAAAGCTTGCTGAAAATCTTTGCCTTTTCTTTCTGCAGATGGAAAAAGAAAGATTTTTCTTTTTTTAAATAAAGTAGTTCTTCTGAAAAGATGTTGAGATAGGCTTTTAAGAACTAGAAGCTTTGAAGATTTAAAGAAAAAAAAACTCTTGAAACTTCAAGGTTTTGTCTCATCCTGAATTCCCTAGACATTTGAGGTTTATCACTGAGAGGTGATGAACAAATTAGAGATGGCTCTGCTCTAATCACAGTCCTTGAACTGGACACAAGTCCAGGATCTCTTTGAGACAATGAGCATCAGATTATTGAGGTGTGCAAGAGCTGAAATGACTCAAAGAGGCCACATCACCGAGTGCTAAGCTCAGAACTTTGCAAAGCAAGTCCATAAATCAGGAGCTGACAGAAAATTTTTAACAGTGGATATACACTGGGCAAGAGCCCAGTTTATTTTACAGGCATGATGATAGCAGTGAAGAATGCTGCAGAGACATGGATAACATGGTGGCACACCTGTAACCTTCAGGTCTGAAGAGAGAACTGTTTGCACTTCATCATTCCAGGAAGAAAAAACACCCAGACCTCCTGAAACAACACACCCTAAATGGAGCCTTACTGTCCCAAGGAAAAAAAAAAAACATAATGTACAAAGTATACCTTGTCAATGTTATTCTCAGTGATTATATATTTCCATGGTATGTGGAAGTTTTATAGAGCAATTGTGACTTTGTAATTACAGTATTGAGAGGTCACAGACAGAGAAACTTTGCCACCTCTATTGATTTTCAAGGCTAGCCTGAACAAGATATAGATTTTTCTCTGGACTTGTAAGTTTTCAGTATGTACACAAAGTGCTGTACACTCAGGAGGTGAGCACTGGCAAGTGATGTTCATGTCAGCCATGGGCCAGAGTCTGATCTCTAGTGCTCTTCAACATAAATCTGCATGATCACCCTGGAAAAAAAAGGTATCTTTGTGGAAATAAGTAATTAGGGAGAAGTTCTAGAGACTGGAGGAAATAGTTCAGAGCCATTTAGCAACTAATATCAACCTTCCTGACTACCAACATGGTTTGGATTGTGTTTCCAGACCTAAGCTATTTACTTTTGGATTTTCTGACTTTTTTAACTATTTGCTTTTTGAACCATCCATCCCACAGCAAAAATTCCATTCTGGACAATAATGTAACAGAAGAGCTGATTGATTTTTTTAAGCTCTACAGTGCAGTTTCACTAGAGAAGAAAAGCTAAGAAAGAAAGAGTTTTTATCAAGTAAGGGACAAAATTGCTTGAGTTATTGAACTGAATAAGGTTGAACTGATCTTACTTAAGTAGATAAGAGCTGTGTTCACAGAGCATGGTGGATCCCTACAACACCAATATTTGTGAGAATAACGGGAAACCTCACCCATTCCACAGAGCACACATTCCTTAGTATAAATTTAGGCACAGAGCTACTTGTCAGAATGGGTAGCTGCAAAATTAATTTTCTGAAAAATGTAAAAATTGTTTAAAAAAATTGTTGGTAGGATATTGTTGCTGTTGTTGTTTGGTAGGTTTTGTGGGGTTTTTCTCAGGGTATTAAATCAAAATTAAATTTCTTATTTTAAACCAAGGGAAAATGTTTATTTTTTTAAAAAAACAGGGACTTCAGAATGCTTCCCACTCATTCTAATACAACACATCCTAGATTTCTTTCAAGCATGAAAGATTTCTTCCTCATGATGCCTTTAATAAATATGCAGAACATTTACAGAAAAAAAAATGAGCTCTCTGAAAAGAACATTTCGATAGAAAATACTGAAATATAGTGGTCTACTCTTGTAGTGATAGGACAAGAGGGAATGGCTTTAAGCTGAAAGAGGGCAGGTTTAGAGCAGATATTAGGAAAAAATTCTGTATTGTGAAGGTGGGGATGCCCTGGCACAGGCTGTCCAGAGAAGCTGTTGCTGCCCCTGGATCCCTGGAAGTGTCCCAGGCCAGGCTGGACAGGGCTTGGAGCAACCTGGGATAGTGGAAATGTCCCTGCCCATGGCAGGCTGGTAGGAATGATGTTATCTTTAAGGTCCCTTCCAACCCAAACCATTCTATAATTGTATTATGGGATTTCTGTCTTACTGATCCATTTTTTTTTCAATTAAAGGAAAATTTGGCAAACTGTAGGTGGCACCATTGAACATTTTGGTACAACTGACTGCTTTTTCCACTAAAAAACTTAGACGCTCCAAAGTGTTCAAAAACATCAATGTTAAAATGTCATAATGTCCCAACACTTACTGTGAAACATTTAACAGCCTTTTGAAAAAACTTCCTTCACAATATGCTTATGAAAAGTCTATGCTTTTTAAAATTCAAATTGGGATTTTTTTGGTTGGTGAAATAAGGATCGATCTCCCTTTAGTTTCCTATTGGCTTCTCATTCTGGCACGTGCATACTCTAGATTGATCTGAAAATTACCTCTGCCTAAAATCTCACCCATCCAAATGAATTTTGAAGTTGTTTGGAAAAGATAAATTACTTTCAAGGAACAGATATATCACAATGAATATAATGAATACATGAAATTTTCTTATTTAAGACAGAAGAGTTTGGGAGAGAACCTTTAACTGTGGACAAGACTGCCTTTTACACCACTGCTCCGTGTAATATAATGGGGATGTTAAATAAGGGTACGTGTAATTAATACATAACATTAGTAAGAGTCAATTTTCTTTCTCTTCTTGAGGCCAACTGACATTATCATTATTTTATTTTTTAATTTCCTGCTGATATCACCTTCTTTACCAGTCTTCTCATATGACTGAGATAAGCTGTTGCACATTTAGATTTGAAAGCAAGAGGAATGATAATTAAGTAATTTGAAAATGAAAAGGGCTTAATCAAAGGGGCTTGTACAGTACGAAACTGTGCAGAACCTCAGTCTACCTTTGAGAGAGACCCTTCTTCAAAATCTCTCCTGGCAAAACAGCCACATCCTGATCCAGGTCTCATTTATTTCAAGAGGAAAGTCTTCACTGATATGTCTAACATGACACCTCAAAATATCATTATTTCAAGGGGTGAAATTCAGTTTTAAATGGATGATTTAGGGCTTGGAATACCAAAGAAGCTCAAGTGACTCTGAATCCAAGGTGTGGATTAGATCTACAGGGTTTCCCAGGCACACCAGGTTGTTCTCTGAGTTGGTCGCACCACTAACATCATCCAGTGTGATTCTGTGATTCTCTGATCATAACAAAGAAGGCTCCAGTGACACTCAGCAACACTAAAAAAAAAAAAAAAAAGCAGTAGCAATACTAAAACAAAAGAGAGGTAGTTGCATTCTGGTTTGAACACCAAAGAGTTTGCTCACCCCATAACTTGCAAAATAATAAATAATATTAAACCGTGAGCCAAAACTCAAGACTGTTTCTTTTTATTTGAATGTCACGGCTCTTGAGCCACAGACAGAGAGAATCACAGAGTCCTCTTAGCATGAAGCCCCAACTCTATTCTCCACAGCAAAAACCCCACTGCTGTTTTTGAGTTCTGATTAAACCCAGTGATTGGCAATGCCTGTGGACAAAAGATGATGGAAGTCTGAAGACCTTGTGCATAAGGAAAAAATGACATTTGGGTGAACCCCCAACTCTATTCTCCACAGCAAAAACCCCACTGCTTTTTTTGAGTTCTGATATAACCCAGTGATTGGCAATGCTTGTGGACAAAAGATGATGGAAGTCTGAAGACCCTGTGCATAAGGAAAAAATGACATTTGGGTCATCCACACACTGGACAAACAATCCTGTATACATAATTCCTAGATAAGGGAGAAAAGAACAGGTCATGTGTTTCCTTTACAGCTAATATACATGGGTATGTGTGTGTAGGGAGTTGCAGATTGTCATGGCCATTTTTCTCTACAGATTATGGTAATGATTAAATGAGCATGAATACGGACTTCTGAAAATGATAACAAGTAGGGGAAATTCCATCCTATTTTGTATCTCTATCTTTTCTGTGAACATTACTTTGTTATCTGCAATATGCAAGTCTTTGAATAGGTGCTATTAATTTAATATGCATTTATTCTTTCTGATCTCTCTTTAATTTTAAATTAAGTGAAGTCAATGATCAAAGAAAGGCCAGAATAATAACCCTGTAGGATGATTTTTTTTATTTTTTATCTTTTCTTTTGGTCACAGAAAGCAATGAGAAGTAGCACTGCCTGTTTTTTCTAGGCCAGCTCTGCAATATATATCTACCTAGGTGACAATGTGGCCTGCAGTAACACCAAAAGTACATGGGAGTCACCCAAATAAACAACTGCCAAGTAGAGTAAAGGCCTAGGATCAAGCTCGAAACACCCTTATTTATCTTTTGTGTTTCAGCAGTTGCTAAGAGCCACAAGAATATTGCTCCAAGCCATTAAACTTGGAGCACAAAGACTATCCCTGCCCCAAAGAATTGCAGCAATAGGTTGTTTAACCCTGCACAACTAAATCTGCTTATGAGTGAAAGACATATACTCACACACCCAAACTCTCTTCAGCAGAATATTTAACTATGCTTTTAAAAAACACAACAAAGATTGGAACCATCCCTCAGCTACCAAATTTCTTTGTCATTCTGCAGAAAACAAAGTCATGTCCATGACAGAATTAATACCTAAACATTTCTTGGGAGCAAGTGGGCTGAGAATTTACCAATTTATTTCCTAGAAGCCATGACTAAATTATTTCCAGAGACCCCTCTAATATGACTACAGTTTCATACAGAAAGATAAGCTCTGCAGAGAAGATAGAGTTTTTGTTAGACCAAGCATCATTGATGGGGAACAAAAACAACAAAAAACAAGATCTGAGGCACAATGGAGCTTCATCCTGCTCAGGGCCTTGTGCATCAAAAACACAGGGGATTTATTTAACCCCTTTACCACTTTTTTCCTCATTTAATTTCATCATCTGTTTGTTCAAAACTTTTCTTACAACCATAGACAAAATCAGTCATCAATTCAATGAGGTGGAAGATGCCCAGTTGCAAAATAAAACCCAAAATTGAGTCATGCCTTTGAACACATGTTCTTCCTTGGCACCAGGAGTTAAGCTCTGGACTACAAAGACCAGAAGTGTGTTTAGAAGTTTTTTGGATATTTTCCCTACTCTTGACTTACCATTAACCTGGCAGTTAAAGACACTAAATAGCAAATCCTAAGGTTCTGAGTCTTTGTTAGAGCAGCTGAGGAGGCCAAAGGACCTCCTTATCCAATTTGGACATTTTTGGGGGACATAATATAATGCATATCAAAGCTTTGGAACTTTTTTCTTTCCCCCCACATTTTGAGTTGTGACCTGTATTAACCAACCATGTCCAGTTCCAGTTTGCTAAATTGGTCTGAACACTGACAAATCAAAATTTTGTTGAATTCTTTATGGGCTTTAGTGACTAAAAGAAACTTTTAACATGAAAAATTATGCTTCAGAAATTTAAGAAAGTATTATTTCTTGGCAACTTTTGCTATTTGGCTTGTACCTACTGTGGTTAGAATTAGTTGTCTCTACACTGGACTAGCAAAATCTGCATTAGCATTCAGTTCATTTAGCCTCTGGTAGCATCTCTACTACTATCAGCAGGTTTTTTTAAACTTAGTGTCTGAAATAATGAAACAATTGTGTAATACTTGGGTTGTTTTCCATTCATTCTTTTCCCAAGTGTGGTTAGTTTTTTGTTGTTGTTGTTGTTGTTGTTGTTGGGTTTTTTGTTTTTTTTTTTGGTTTGTTTGTTTTAAATCAGACTGTTAAACCACCAGGATGAAAGTTTGGTGGTTTGGATTATGTCATAGGTATTCTTGGTAAGGCTTCAGAGCAGTGTCTTCTCTGTTAAAGAACTGGGAAGGTGGAGAGAAACCTCTTCATGTGGCCTTCTCTTCTTCCACCATACAAGGAGAATTCCAGGGTGTGATCCAGCTGCAGAACTGAGCCCAGGTCTGTGTTACTCTTTGAGCATATTTGTATTTTTAATCTGAGGCCACTTAGCTATTTAGCAGAAAATAGGATTTTCTTACAATTCAGAAGACTTAATTCCATATTATACAATATGGAAGCAGAACTTAAATTCTGCTAGATTAACAGATATATCAGCTTTATATCAGAGATAAATAATTTTTATCCCTCTTCACTTAAATGCATCTATTTCTGGGGTAGATTCTGACAATTGTTCATTCCACTGGTGAACAATTTATGGTGGGCAGCCCAGGTTACTGTTCACAGCCCCTTGAAGGGATGACCTGGGCAAGTACAAATTCAAGCACAAATTTCCATTTCTGGAAAGCACCACTACCATATGGAAAAGTTTGTTGGTTAAATCACACACAATGTACAGATAAACATCACATCTTAACATCAGTGGAAATTATCCCTGCTATCAACAATAAGAGCAATTACTTATGGAGAGAATCACCTCACCTGAATGTAGTTATCTACTAGTCAGGCATCTAATCTAAGGGAACCACCTAAGCTCCCGCTGTGATGAGCAGAAATAGGCAGTGAAAGAGAAGAAAACTTGTCCTGTTCCAAGATAAATGTCCTGAGATAGGTAGACTGAATCACCTTCCAGAGCTGCTTATCTCTCTTTATTGACTACAGAAGGAACACAGATAATTAGCCATGACTAGACACCTAATTTTTAGATACCTAGACACCTAAACTATAGCAAGATGAATCAGAGCCGAGTGATTCCCGCTAGGTACATTTCCTCCTTCCCATTCCTCAGTGAGAGAATGTCTGACGCCTGAAATATAAAGCTTGGACTGTTTCCAAAATCATCTTTTTCATTTTCATTTAGAATTTTTTTTTAAATTGTTTTCTTTATTGCTTTACCTTGTATTACCTCACTATATGGCTATTCTATTTGCTGCTGTTAGACAGTGCACAAACTGCTATTTTTATTGGAATATCTACAATAATGCACTTTCAGGAAGAAAATGACAATATGTGATAAATACATATTCTAAAACATTATAAAAGAATCATCTGTATTTTATTTGCTTTCCTTCTAAATCTGGTGTAATTTTATGTACAGCTTCTATTTCCCACAGGATTTTAAAAAATTACAGCTTTTTAAGCAGATCCATGCTTACAAAAATCCAGCTTCATTTTATTGCACTGTTTGATATAATTTGTATAAGTTACAGCCTAATAAAAGATATGGTAGCAAACTTCAAGCCACATCATCTGTTGTTTCCCCCCAGTAAAGATATAAAATTATATTTGTTCTGGTTCTTTTTGCCTGGTTCATCAGATTAAGAAATTTTATTAGACCTCCTACTTCAGGCTTGTAACAATAAGATCCTTCCTATGCCAATAAATCAAGCTTAGAGAAGTTCTGATGTGCTTATAGGCAGAGTGAAAAATATAGGCTGGAAAGGCATCTTCATTTATTTAAGCACATACTTAGTACAAGATTAAAGTTATTTGCTTACATGCTGTCCTTAATATGGATAGGCTTAGAGGCATTTCCATGTATTTTCCTGAATGGGGAACACATTCTCAGATGTGCAATGAATTTTCATTATTGTTTTTTTGATGTTAAGTATCTGAATGTTAGATGTGCTAATGCAAATAAAATAGAGGTAGACCCTGGTAAGAAAAGTTCATGGGGTGCAACATAGGGGCAAAAAGGCTGAATAATAGATGAATAAAAAAGCCATACCTTTGGGCTGAAATTTCCATGTAAAATCTTGCTCACATTTCAAATGTGAACAGCACATACTTGTTACTCCAGATTTTAGAACATTTTGCCTTATCCCAGTCTATACTTGGCAAAAGAGATGTCTAGTGGGGGCACATGTGTTTTTCAGCACCAACATTTCTCTAAGATTCACTGGGTGGCATAGAAAGCCATATGCTCTCTCAGGTCTAGACTAATGTTTTCCAAGCCTTGCAAGAGGAAGCAAATTTCTTTAAAGGAAGTCTGGATAAATTAAGAGACTCAACAGCAGTTTAGGGCTTGCACTGTGCAAATTGACTGCTCAGCCACAGGTGGGGAGGAGTCAAGCAGAAATTTTACACTATCCAATCAAAATTATTTAACCCCTGGGACAAATCACAAAGGGAGACTCTAATGGAAAACCACCTCATGGAGCTAGTTTCTGTCTTGCCAGCTCTGAGAACAGTGAAACCAAACTATGAAATCACTACTATAAAACAAGATAAAACAAGGTGAGCTTTCTGTAACAGACAGGTGGTTATTATTTTCCTGTTTCTGAAAGGCCTGAAATATTTTCTTTCGCAGAAAGAAAAAAAAAAAAAGTGGTTTTGTGGTTAAGGCACTGAATTCAGGCTAGGCAGTGCTGGATTCTTGTCACACTTTATTTTAGCATGAGGCTGGGAAAGCTTTTTACTTTTCAAACCTGCACACCTGGAGCTAACCAAACCAAAGTTCACAGAATCATGGAATGGTTTGGGTGGGAAAGAATCTTAAAGTTCATCAAATTCCAATCCCCTTACTGTGGGCAGGAGCACCTTCCCCTAGACCAATTTGCTCAGGGGTTCGTCCAACCTGGCCTTGAAAAGATCCTGTAGATCATCCCAGTTATTGGGATTGCAGGACCAAGACCATAAGTTCTCTGTGATCCTTCCATATGAGTAAATTTAAGTCTAATCTACTTTGTTTTCTGTCTCTATTTGCACTCTATATTTAAATTAAACCCCTGAACCAGCCATTTGGTTCAGCTTGGCTTAATTTGAAATGCAGTTTTCAGTACTGAGGAAATTGATTAAAAAAAGAGGTGGCACAGGCGAGCATCTGGAGAAACAATAACATAAATGGCACAGTGCTGGAGCAAAAACAGCAAAACAGGGGCTTGTTGGAGGTTGAGAAGGGAAGAAATACAATAAAAAATCATGGAATCTAGGAATGGTAAGGATAGGAAGGAATATTAAAAATTATCTAATTCTAACCTCCCAGCCATGGAGGTTTGGAACTATTATTCATCTGCTAAGTTAAAAAAAAAAAAAGGTGAAAAAGGTAATCTGTTCCCCTCTGCACTTATCAGCAGGACATGGAAGGGTGAATTGCACTGCACGACCCTCCCAAAGTCTCCTCCAGCCCTATTGTCTGTGTTTCCTAAGACTGCACATTTTGTCTGGATACAGGATGTTATCACAGTTGGTCCTGAGCTTGATGCACACCTCCAGCACTACTGCAGGACAGAAAAGCTGGGCACAAACAAACATCTTTGTGTCACGGTGGCTTTTGGCCAGAGTTTATAAGAAGCTATCCATCAAAGAGCAAGAACGCTTACAAGTTTTGAGTCGAGAAAGTGCAGCGGCAAGCTTTTGGGGGGATTTCACAATACTGATTTCTTGGTTTGAAGCAAAATATATTTACAAGAGCATCTGCTGGTGTGAGTCTCTTAAATATGGCATATACTCCGTGTTACTGCTTCATCATCATGTATAATTGGCAATAAACCTATTTAGAATTCAAGATGCATAAAACTGAAAGTCTTTGAAGGGAATAGCTGCTGAGATTATATTTATTGTGCTTTCCCACAATATTTTTCTATGCATAATGTGATAAACCTCCAAGGTGGTTGTAGGCAAAGCTGAAATATTCACAAGTATGCAGTTATTATGAATTTAGACAGGTTGTAAGACATTTTGATATCAAACTCTTAATGAATGGCAGTAAACATATTCTACATTACTTTATTAAAATGCCTATTAAAACATACACATCCACAGAATGATCACTGGATGTGTTTACTTGCAAGCAAAAAGGCCATGAAGAAAACAGCATGGAAATAAATTTTCTTTTCCTGCACCACTATGATAAGAATTAGGGCATGCATTTAAAGTTCATATTATTTTCAGTGTGTTCACAGCACATCCAGATAATCAGATATTCAAAGGAGGATTCCCAGTCGGTTCCAATACGCCACGATTCAGTAAATCGAGTTGTGCAAATGATAGTTCCATATCCAACAATGTTGTTTTGAGATTTCAGAAAAACTGGTACACTCCAGAACAACAAAAAAAAATACCCAGCCAAAAAGCAAATACTCAACAAATATATTCTTGTTATCTTGATGATGTTCAAATAAAATTTGTTGATTTTCTTTCTATTTGGCTAAATTTATATTAGCAAAAATTTAAAACTAAATGTCCTGTTGAGCTAGAATATGGGGAATTTTTTTCTTTTCAACATTTCTGAGTACACAGTCTGAGGGAAGGAAAAATTCAAATTATGAGTTGAAAACATATGGAAATTTATTCTTTCTGAGTAAAATTTTTATTTTCTTCGCAAAGTCCTGATCAACACCCGTGACAAACACAAAAATAGAAGTCTCCTGTAACATCCAACAGCAATTCCATTGCTCATACCATGCTGTTAATCTGCAGCACATCTTAAGGAAATTGAATATGCCAAACTTTCTGTGGCAGTGGATAGGAACCAACCTCCTGATGGAAATACCTCTGTGGGACACATCCCTGTCCCAGTGTGAAGTAAGTATCAGCTAAGAAAGAGCTATTAAGCCATAAATTCACCCAAAAAATGGCTTTAAGGTGAAGTGTGTGTTGGATCATGCACTGGGACTGGAGAGCTGGGAGTGGAGTGGGGAAAAGCACCATGAAGCAGTTAATGCCTCCCTTAGGATAGACTGAGCAAAAGTTAATGCCTGGAGCCTTTTGCCTGATACCAGAAAAAGAGAAAATATCTTTAAATGTTGGTGTCTTCCTGATATATGCCACTTCTGTAGTTATTTGCTCTGAAAATCCTGGTGTGACCTGGTTGTGAGAAGCTTTGTATGCTCACAAGCACAGCCAGCTGCTGGATTCTGCGGGTCATGCCTGGGATCTCTGCATAAATGATAAATAAAGTGGGATAAAACCTTGGCACAACAACAACCAGCACTCACACATCTCTCCTCTTTGTCAGTGTAGCTATCTTGTTCTTCCTAGAACAAGGGGGAATGTCTCTAAGCTTAAAAAAAGAGTGGGAATAGATTAGATGTTAGGAGTAAATTTAACCTGAGATAGTGGAAGATGTCCCTGCCCATGGCACAGTTTTGGAACAAGATGGTCTTGCAACACCAAAAATTGTATGATCCTAACATTCATCAGTCCTAAAGAGAATAGAGGTTCCTTTTATGGGGAAATTGAGTCTCAGCATGCTTAATTAACAATGGGAGAGGGATGCAAATTAAGGACCTGTATTGGTCTCTTTCCCTTTGCCCAGCAGAATTCTGAAGAAATAACTTGTACAACACTGAAAAAATGCCCTGAGGGAGTTTACTTTTTTTTCTGTGTCATGAGTATAGAACAGCACATTTCCACCTGCCTGTTGGAAGTATTTTCTCATCCAGAAATGAATTTTTTAAGAAAGTAGAACAGCAACATACCATACAAAACTCCTCTTTATACAGCACTGCTGTTGTTCTAAGAACTGTTTATACAAATAAGTAACATAGCCCACAATGCAATATATTTCACTTGCCTAATGTACTTTTTGACATTTGATGAGGAACTGCAAGCCTCAATCCCCAAGCCCAGGTTAAAATGATGGAGCAATGTCCCATCCAAATGAAAGGCTGTCATTGTTCTTACTGAAAATAGACACATTTATTTCCACGTCTGGCAATAATATTGTTTTAAAGCAAACTGTGAAGAAGTTATGAAAGCCAAGTCAAAAGCTGGAATATGCATTTAAGCATCCTATTAATAGGGTTGGAAGAACACATTTGTTAAATAAAAAATTGCTTTATGAAGAACTCTTTTCTCTAAGAAAAATCCACTCAACATGTCTTTATTCACTGTTCAAGCCATAATACAATATTATAGCCCCACAGATATCACTGATAAAGGTATTGTGGGATGCCAGATGGACAAAGAACAGAGTAAGAATGGAGAAAGAAAGGGAAAATAAAGAAGCAACAATTTCACGTCAGTCTTTTTGACACGCTGAGAGGTCAGCAGCCTCCCTGCCATGAAGAGTGCTTTTATTATCAGTGCATCATGGAAAAGGACATTATCAGGAAGGGGTTGAAAGGAGAATATGTGACAATTTGAGTACAGGTGTTTCCCCTAAGCACAGGCACAGGCACAGTGGTGTTTCAGAAGAATTAAGGAGGCTGGAGGAGATGTGTGAACAGTGAATAAGAGATAAGTAAATACTGCTTGCATGGAGCCATAAGAAGCCCCTACTCCACTCTGCTCTCTGTGCCCCCCTTGGCTGCTCCATTCCTGCATACAAAACTCCCAAAACTTCCCAAAATTCCCAAATCCCAAAAAAAATCTACACAGCAACAGTACAAACCCAACAACTGCTTTTAAGAATTTCTCAAATTTATATTCTTTTAGAAACATCACAAAGGTTGTTGCACCCTAGTGAATTTACATTAAAGCAAAATTTTTTTATCCCCCAGGAATGGGGAAAAAGAGCAAACTCTTCCCAGTATTCACATCAGTTACATATTTCCCCTCTTCTTTCTGCCCTTCCCCTTCCCCCCTGTCTCCAGCACTGCTGCTCAAAGGAGAACGTAAGAAAGATATTTGAGATTATAAAGGGTTTTGGATGAGCGAACCTGGAGAGAGTAAAGCTCTTAGAAAAGAATTTAAAGGATCACAGTGGCATGCAGTCATGTTATATAAACATATTCTGAATGGTACCATCATACGCCCAGCCCTGGCGCCACAATTGCATTAAGTGAAATTTTATACAGAAATTGTGAAAGTGCACCGGGGTTGGCTGATTATCTGCTCTTTCTGTTCCCTTTCAGACATGAAGCAAAAAGCCAAGGTGCTGGAGAAGAATGTGGACAGTGCCAAGAGGTTCCTGACCTAATTTAAGCAAAAGGTTTTCTTTCTTTTCTTTGTTTTTTGTTGTTGTGTTTTTTTTCATCTTTCCCTCTCTATTTTGGTTTCCTCCGCAGGGTTCAAAGCTGTCAGTCGTTAGAAATAACCACCTGAAACTGACTGTCACTGGGATCTAAAATTTTCAAACACCTAAGGAAAGAGAGAGAAGAAATTGAAATAATGTCATGGTGTAAAAGTTACTTCCTGAAGTGTCCAATGAATATTTCCATTATGTATCTTGACAGCTTTGAAATTTATGTTTAGGGAGGGAATTTACAATACTATTCAGGAATTGTTTATCTTTGCCAAAATAAGTTAATTAAAATGAGGCTCTGATTAAAATGAAAGGGTCTGGCTCATTTGAAATATTAATTTAGGCCTCTATTTCTGCAATCTGCCTGCAAGGATCTCCAGGAGAGAGCAGGAGTGTGTTTGTTAAGCAGTAAAGCATTGTTGCAAGGAAAGCCAACCTTTAATTTGATTTTAATGTTGTCTGATCTCTTTCCCTGAATTAGCCTGGGTCTGTTGACCTTTGGGGCAAACTGCAAAGCCTCACTTTTATGTGCACTAAGGATGAGTTTTTGGTTTGTGCTTGAAGGGGGAAAGGGAGTTGGGAGAAATCTCTTGTGTTGGTTTGGGGAATACCTTTTTGGAGGTTACCTTTCCTACTGATGCTCTTACTTTGCCCTGGTACTCCCACTCATGTAGGATTCCCCCCATTAATTTGTGTTACTGA
Source organism: Lonchura striata (assembly GCF_050655825.1). Lineage (NCBI taxonomy): Eukaryota > Metazoa > Chordata > Aves > Passeriformes > Estrildidae > Lonchura > Lonchura striata. The sequence goes on from NC_140741.1 coordinate 71,825,841, forward strand.
GAGACACAGCTCTAGCAAGGAGACAAGAAACAGCCTCTACCCAGCCACTAGAAACTGGACTGAAAACTATGTATGAAATATGACTGAAAAATATGTAAAATAAGGAATGTTGATAAAATTTCTAAGACTTCTCCCATTCTCCTCAAAAGAAAATATAAAGTTATTTTTCCATATAAAATTGCCAGTCACTAGATATTCTGAGGATATTCTGTGCATTCTGAATTAAAACATTTTCTGACTTCTTACATATACAAATAAAAAATATAAAATAAAATATGCCTCTCCTTACTTTCTATATCAGCTCTGAGTATAAATAAGTAGTAATTATAAATATATAAACAATATAAATAATATTATAAATAATAGCATTAATATTAAACCTTTGTTCCTCTCTAGACAAAAAATTATGTGCTATAACATATCCCAAACAACAGAAGAATCCAAAATGTTTGGTCAGGGCTAATGTCACAACCCTCTCTCTGTGTAAAATTTCCAGAAAACCTGGGAAACTTCTTCACTCAAATCCCATGAGGCATTATGGACCAACTGCAGAAACTGGTTCTTCCCATGCAAGAACTTAAAAAATCCACCAACCATGTGAAATAATGCCTGTTTTACTACAAAATAAGCAGATTTGTGGCATAAAATTCCATGCAAATCCCGTTGTTTTACTGGCTGTACTGTCACTAAACCAACCAGGAGAAAATCTCTTCATTTCCACTGGACAACCCTGGGTAATGCTGGTGGTGCCGTGCATTTCAGAATTCTGGAGTGTGTCCCATTGTTTCTATCCTCACCCAACAGTATCTGCTGCACTGCAGATCCCAATACGAAGGGGAAGTTTCCATTTGCTCTGCTACAGTCCCTGACCCAGAGGAAGCTCAGGTGTTGGATTATTCAACATTGCTAACATTTCTATTTGCCTGCTGGCCTGAGAAGCTCAGACAGACTAAATCAGGCTCTAAGGAGATGCCCTGGCACAGTAGAGAAGAAGGTTTCTAGAAACAGAGATTAGCACACATTAAAAACTGGTGTTGCCAAAATATTCATGGAATGAAAGTATTTTATCCAAACAGCCATTGGGTTAAAGCACACCCACAATAACAAGGGGTTGCCTAAACTGTGTTCCTCCTGTGTGCCACATCAGAGCTCAGGTGAGGATGCCACAAAAAGTGTCCTTGCTCCAGTGCCACTTTAAGGGTGGGAATCCTGTGGAATGGCACAATGCACAAACTGAGCAGGCAGAAAACCAAGGCACCTCAGTCCCTGCATTTTACACCTCTGCAACTCCTTTGCTGCTCAGCTTCTCACTCCTCACCATCACCATGCTCCCTGCAAGCCAGGGCAGAGGTGCAGTTTGAGCTTGTGCTGCAGAGGTTGAGTTTGTGCTGCAGATAATGATATTTTCTACTGATCTGTCTCTATACCAGTCCTGATTGAAGGCATCTTGATATTTTGTTTGTTTGCTTGGTTTGCATTGTTTTGGTTTGGTTTCCCCCACAGACACACATATGGAGTGGAAGATTGTCACAAGTTGTGAAGATCATGCTCCTGCTCATCTAAGAGAGTGCAGCCTGAACAGCAGGCTCTTTGCTTCTCTTTTCAGGAGATAAAGGGCCCCAGAGTGAATGGAGCCCTCAGGTTAGAGCTTTTCAAAGAAAAACAACCTCTTGGAAAAGTTTCAGTTCAAGACCAAGATATGTACAGATAAATTTCAATATGATGTGCGCAAGGAAAATATAGTCTGTCATCACATACAAGAGTTATCTTGGGTTTATCTGCTCCCACATTTATGTTTTCTACATTTGAGAAGCCCTAGGGTCCCAGGCAGACTATATGACCTGCTAAATATGTCTAAGTCCTTCAACACCAAAATTTTGTTAAGTGATTTCCTCTGAGAACTCCAGTTTTCCAGTTATCAATATCTATCACCTCAGTATTATCTACATCAAAACACTCTACACGCTGGTGCGTCCACCCCAGACTGAATCCCAACCCTGTATTTCAGTCAAGTTTACTTATGGGTTGAGTTCTAGAAGCCTCTATCAAGAGCACAGTGATATTTCTACATTTTTAGGAGGTCACTGCATAGGCCTGGAGGCATGTAGCATTTTCCTCAACAATTACCAGTCATGGTCTGGGACTCAGCATAGACCAGGGACCAGTCCCAGTTATCAATTGAGATGCAATTAGCCTGTTTTGAAGGATGGGATTTATGCAACCTGGAAGTGAGCCACACCATCTTCATCAGCCTCTGTGCCATAGAAAGAGCCCACAATGTGCTCCTACACTCTGACCCATGCCTGGTGTGGCTGAGGGCCAGCTAAATGGGATTTGCTGGGATTACAGGTCTAAGTTTAGGTTCCAAAATCTCACTTTATTTTTTTTTTAACACTTAGACTTTAATTAAAGTTGGAGAAATAAATCAGGCTGTGAGAGTTAAAGAATAAAATTAAATGCCTATCAGAAAATATTTGCCTGATTTATTTCAGGGAATATTACTTTAAAATTCCATTATGTCATTTAATATTTCTGTGAAATTCTTCTATTTAGACTTCTGCTAATGAGTGCTGGGAGCAGTGGAGACCCCAGGGCTGGCAGGATTGCTTGTGTCAGATAAGATATTATTTATATATAGGTTTATATGTAGATCTGATACCCAAACATCTGGTTGGAAATGAAAATTCCCCCTGCTCTTTCAAAGTTTTTCATTCCACCTTCAAGTGGATTTCCAGGGAAAGTTAGGGCTTCATCTTCCTCCTTTTGGCATCCCAAATGCAGGAGCTGAGCACGAAACAGGAAGGAGCAAAGTCCCTCTCCTGAGTCTAGCTCAGCTCACCTGCTTGGCCTCCATAAAATATGTATTCCCTTATCTATATTTCCCTTCTGAGAATGTTTATATTTATTTTCCTTATACAAAACATCCCCACTCAGTCCATACTTACACTCCATCCCCATTGGTGTGGATCCGTCCTTCTATTACAGTACAGACATTTGGCAAAACAAGATAACAGCAGAGAGTTTTGTTACAACCCAAAGGCTAAAACTGAAAAGCCTGTTAGAGGGCGTGTTTTTCTGATGGAAAGTGAGGCACCAGCTGCTTCTTAGGGCTGAAACCTTTCCCTGAACCAGCACCTCTGTGCTTGTGTTATGTGGTTCCTCTCCTTATATCTCTCTTAATTTTCATTCACATCAAGATTGTTTTCTTAGAGCTGTCTCACATAGCGAAGAGGAAGGAAAGTATGAATAGACTATTGATGGTTCTAGCTTCATATATAATGTATATGGCACTCTTATCTGTGGAAAATATTATCTTTATAGCAGAATATATTTAAGAGGTCAGAGTACTCACTTTGTTTTGGCTGGAGAGAGGTTTCAGGGTGACTGGCCACATCTAGCAGCAACCTAAGAGTCAAGACGCTCAAGTTGTGTTTTCCCCTCTTCCTGTGTTACCTTAAGGAGCTACAGGGGTCTTCTCTGCTTATGAATGTTAAATATCTGTCTCCAGAGCTGCAGCAGCATTTTCCAGCACTGCACCAGAGCAGCCTGTTTTCCTCCCACAAGCCCATGTGTGCCTCTCCTCTGGTTTCACAGGAGGAAAGAGGGAGGGAGCATTTAGCCACCTCACAGTGCAGCCATTTTATCTCAGACTCACAGCTCCTTCTGCCAGCTTTCCCACCAACATTTTAACCTCTTCCATGTGTCTTTGCTATCATATGGCTGGTTCTGCCCTAGATACGGGCTTCATGTAGAGGTGAAAGAACAGTGGAGAAGGTGCTGTTCTTACCATATGTCATGTATGACCATAGGTATGACCATAACGTCATTCTTATCACCTTGTATGGGGCTTGTTCCTTTGGCCAACAAGAAGAGTTCAGGCAGTCCCACAGCACAGTTATGGGGGAGAGGTTGGGATAATCCCTCTATCCCCAGGCTTGTCTGCCCCCCAGTACACAGAAATGCTCCTTTGTTTAAATTCTGTCAAATCCTTTCAAATCATCAGATGAAAGATAAAATGCAACTGCACTATTCTGAGTCTGTGTGACTACAAAGAAGTAGGATTCTCTTCACAGAACATTAGATTTGTTGATTTTTTTTTTCTCCCCTCTTAATGTGAATTTCTGAAATCCATGGAGTAGTTTTGGTGGTGTGCTGAGGGGTGTTGAGCCAAACATCTTGAGAGAATTTATCCTATCCTTATAAATGCATGCAAACAGAGGATGGTAGAGAAAAGAGAAGGAGAAGAGAAAGAGGAAGGGAAGGGAAGAGAAAGAGGAAGGGAAGGGAAGGGAAGGGAAGGGAAGGGAAGGGAAGGGAAGGGAAGGGAAGGGAAGGGAAGGGAAGGGAAGGGAAGGGAAGGGAAGGGAAGGGAAGGGAAGGGAAGGGAAGGGAAGGGAAGGGAAGGGAAGGGAAGGGAAGGGAAGGGAAGGGAAGGGAAGGGAAGGGAAGGGAAGGGAAACCTACTTCTTCCAGCTTCACATGCATTGTACTGAGAGCAATAAGTGAGACAAACAGAAACTTTCTGAAGCCCAACTGGGACTGGAGTCCAACCATGACAAATAGAAGCAATTCCTGAATGAAAATGCAATCCCTGACCAGGCTCACAGCCTAAACCAGGAGCACCATCAAGCAGGAAGGGAACCAAGGCAGAGATCTAGAGATTACACAGTGATCTGTTGGAGGGTATGTGAGTCATTCCCAAAATTGAGTATGAGTAACCTGAACCTCTGTTCAAACACAGGAACACGGCTGTTCTTAGTACTCACAGAAAGACTCAGTTTGGCTAAATGAGGAAAATTATCCCTCTTCATCTCTCGTATGTGTTGAAACACAGTCCTTCAGACCAAACTAGTGTGGTTGTTGACACTAAGCTGTTTAGATTCCCAGAAAACACAAATTTTCAGTAGCGTGCTGGCATAGCCACACAGAGATGAAGGATAAATTCACCATAACTACTCACCTGATATGCAGGATATGCAATTTAGCGGGTTTGCGTGCATCTCCAGCAGCTTGATGATCTTCAGCGGGGTGCTCACTTTGAAATGCCTGAGCAGTGGTGCTCTTCTCCTGCATTGTATCCTGCACAACAGGAGCTTTGGTACTGGCAAAGGAAGGAGAGGGGAAGCACATGGCTGCTCCAGCTCCCTTCCCCAGAAGGAGATTCACAAAACCATTTTGCACAATGTGGCGTATTCCAAGGACAAAGTCAAAACAGCTCTTTAGAAATTTCTTCATGAGCTGGAGATAAAAGTAATCCCTGCTAGGGATGGTTTAGCACTATGCATAAATGGGGGAGGAATTTCAGAGGAAGGGAAATACCCCTCCACCCCATCCTGAGTTTTCAGTAATACTTTGTAGTTCTGCCCAGTTTTGAAGTAGCTTAAAAGAAATGGAAGTATTTGGAATGTTTTTACACAAGAAATACTTCCTTTTGTATAATTAAAATTATTGTGGTTGGCTCCTAGAGTGAGAGGCTCATACATTTGTTTCCAGTAGCAATCAGTGTAGTCAATACCCATCCTATCAAACTGAGTTAACTCGTGTTCATTTTGGGCCTCATCCAGAGCTTATTGATGTCAGAGGAAAGAAACTATTGACTTAAACAGGCTTTGGAGTAGACCCTACAAGGTGAAAAGAACAGATAATCTGGTTATTTCTGCCACAAAGAAAAGAGATATCCAGTGAAAATAAATAGGCAAAAGTCAAAATAAAATAATTATCATTAAAAAAAAAATATTAAAAACAGACAAAGTAATACCATGAACAATGTGTTTTGTGACACCCAGAGTTGTTATAAGGAGAGGCACAAAACCTCATGGTGCAGAGGGTGACCACAACCACTCTCAGAAATCTGGAGATTTAGTGAGATGAAAAAAATTTGCCTGATTTGCTTTTCATATCTGAAAGTATAGAATGAAAACCTGACCAAGGTGAGTATTACACGAGATAACATTAGGCTTTATGTGTTCTGGCCAAATCTGTGATATCAGGTTTTGAAGTTTTCAAATTAAAAATAGAGATCACAAAAATTACATGAGACAAAGATCCTGAAGGACATACAAACCTAGGGAAGGTTTTAAAGAATCCAGTGGTGTTTCTGGCCAAGCTGGATGAATTATCAAAAGCTGTGAGGATCTCTGAAATGAGTTCAGTACCCAGCAGGTTTCCCATGAGAACAGGCATCAGCAATGCAAATTCTGTGCTCAAGCCCTGCAGCATGATTGCCAGATCCAAGCATAAGAGTGATGAATAAATCCCTTTTTCACTCCCCTTACAAAATAATGAAAATATAAGGAATAAAAAATTTGAAGCATTTTTTATTGGACTGATGGTTTGAGGAATTTGAGTGCTGCTGGCACTCCAAAAGCTCATCTTTCCAACTATGAGAAATTATTTCATTATCTAAACCAAGAATGGGATACTTACTTCTCTACAGATCTTTACTTAGGCTCCCATTTGGCTTGTCCCCTTCCTGTTTCCATATTCTTTCTTTTATTTCTTTCCTCCAGACCATATTTCCCAAAACATCCTGGAGGTGAACTTTTCCCTACAGTGAAACCATTAGTAAAATACCTGTTGAATTTAAGAGGGCCAAGAGGGTGTCAGTGACAACTGACTTCACTTCTTATTTTGCAATTCTCTTTAACTGTTGTTAAATCATTCTGTGAAGTTCTCTGCTCTGAAAATTTCCCCAGCATTAAGAGACATGTATCTCCTGTGGTCAGGATGCCACAGCTCCCCTCTGCAATTTCCTCACCCAAAGTCAAACAGCATTATTGGTTAGATGTCCCTATAATGTCATTCTTATCCCAGTTATAGCTGCAGTGACTCTGTTTAATATTGTGCACATGGCCTTGGATATTAATTCTGACTCATCACCCTGTATTTGCTTTGGTGTGTTCTTTTCATAAGGCCAAGATCATGCTTTACATATTGGCTTTGTGTTCAGCAGATTTTAAATAGATACAGAGAACAGTACCATTCAAATGTGAGTTTTACTAACCCAAAAGATCAGCTTAAATCTCCAAGGAAAAAGAGCTGACATAAAAGTCTAGTCTTCCAAAATCTTTCACAAATCTATAAAATTCCTGTTAGGCAACCTGATAAGTCACTTGACATTTCCATACTTTGATATCTCCAATTCTGAAGTGAGGCAACACTCTTATCTTTTTGAAGGTAACATGAAACTAACTTTTCCATTGACAGATTATTCTGGGGACTACTGCCAAGGCAAAGCTTTACTAAAACCTTCCAATGAACATATGTCTACAGGAAAAACAACACAGAGACATGGAAACAAGAGAATACCATAAAGGGTCTAGCCTCAGTTGAGCATTGTCATTGTATATTTATGCGATTTCCTTGTTGCAAGATAAAATCCTTAATTTGTGTTTACTGATCTGGGTCAAAGCAAAACAGTTTTGAAGGAGATATTACAGGTTTTGCTTCTGTGTGCATTTTTAAGGCAATATCTCCTTAATTCTACACAAAGCAACACCCTTTTCTATTACCAATTTAAAGGGTGATGCGTGGTTGTTATAGATGAAGGAGGTAAATTACAACTACTTGAGAAAACAAATAGAAAGCTGTTTTATTCATCACATTAGGGTTAAAAAAAATACAATATGATTTGGCTATATGGCAGTGTAGATGCAAAGGGAGTAGTCATATTTACACATATTACTCTAAAGGAAGTTTTCCCGTTCATTTGCATAGGGGAGAAATCCTTTCATTCCTGCATTCAAAAGGGAGGGAAGAGGCCCCATCTACAAGCAAAATTACAGGAAACAAAAAGAGAAGTGAGCGCATGTTCAAGTACTTGGAGATAAATGTTGGATTTATTCCAAAAACCCAGCACTATTACTGAAGTTAATATGCCTCCCCAAAATTGTGTAAATGATTCCCTTGATCAGAAAAAGGGTCTGGCGCTGCAAAAACTCTGTCAGGGCTGTTGAAATACAAGGTTTTGAGGCAAAAATTTTCCTGTACACGAAGGAGCAGATATATCCTGGGTAGAGAGAAGCCAAAGAACTTGTCCAGAGGTTTCCAGATAGGAAATGCTTAGTTTGGAGGAAATATATTTATGCAGTTAAAAAGTTTTCACACACACAGAGAAAATAAGACAATAATAAATCCAAAACACTTAAAAAAAAAAAAAAGACAAAACAAAGAAAGCAAAGAAAGAAGTAAGCAAAAAGAAACACCCCAAAAATCCCCCCCAAAAAAAACACTTTTTTTTTTTTAATTGGTAGAATGGGAAAAAAATTTAAAAGCCAATAAAATTTCCAATTCTTGTACTACGACAATAAGAAATAATTAATTTTGACTGCTCATATTAACCCCAGGCCTTACCAGCCAATCTCATCAGAAAGGAGTATCTTTCTCGTTTTACCAGGTATTCTAAATGAAAGCTGGATTTATGATTAAAAGGCTATCTGACAATAAAAATATGTGATATACTTCCTGTACTTGACATAAAATTAATTTCGTGTAGTAATAAGACACTAATTATATTATTTCCACTTCAATATTAATTTTCAAAAATTCACTTTTTTTTTTTGCATAAAAGTTTTGACATAATAAAAATTTAGCAGACAAATTAATCTCATTAACCAAAAGACTAACTAATATTTTTTTAGTATGTGCTCAGGTTGTTCTGGCAAATGATCCTCACTTGGGCTTACATTGCATTGTCTTAGTTCTCATAATAGGTGCATCTTTGTCACCTTTCTTTGTATAGAAGATCAAATTGAGTCCTCCTATCTTCAACTGGAAAAAGTTTAGTTAGTTAAGAATTTCAAAGGCGACAGCCAGTGCCTCCATCTGAGCTAGTCTGAAACAAGTGTCTCAAAAGATGGCATGAATCATGTCAAAAAAAATTGTGTTCTCCATGGTCTGCAAAGGGAATTGAGAGGTTAGCTCAGATGCAGTCTTCTCACTGAGATAATTTGAATCCCCTGGTTCACCAGAGAAAATAAGTGGGACATCAGCTGGACCACTTATCTTGTCCTAAAATAGACAGCACCAATTTTCTTCTGAAGCTGTTGACCTACCTCTCTTCATAAAAAATAAAGTGAGCTTTGATGCCTTACCTTTAGCCAACTAAATTGAGGGAATAAAAATCCCAACCCCAATATGTAAAACAAGAAGTCTGTGACCCCAAAGTGGACATTTTTGCATTTACAGTAGTGCAAATAATGAAAGCAAAACAAACTCAATAACACAAGCTATTAAACCTTTCAGGCTAAATATATGTTTCCAGCTTCTGTTGATAATAATGTTTTCCGACACCAGACCAAAAGAAAAAATTTTGGACTGTATTTTCCAAAAGAGCATCCAAACATGCCAGACACCAACCAGCACAAATACAAGTTTTTAATCCCTATTTGTGAATTTGCTGCTCTGAACACAGGATTCTGTATTTCTTTAAAAGAACTACATCAGATATAATATTAAATAAATTTAACCCAAAGCTTGTTCTAAGGTTACTCAAAGACACCCATTTCTTATCAACCAAATCACTCAAAACCAAGATAATCACCAGATATAGCAACATTAACATCCACATTTACCTCAGCTCATATCACAACACAAATGTGAGAACACCCAAAAAACTCAACTCCGGAGCAAGTTCCCTCCCACTGCCAGTGCACAACTGACCACAAAATCATTAAAATTACATCCCTGATTCCTCTCTGGGGTTGTTCTTTAACTTAACCCTTTTATTTTCAGAAGTAGGGAAAAACATAGGTCTGAGCAGAGGAAATATGAATCCCCAGATTTCCATCCTGTCTGCTCCATGGGTTGCATGAGAAAATATAAAAAGTTATTTTTTTTGGGGGGTGCCAGATGCCTAGAGATGGCAATGTGGCCCCTTCAACCCTCTCTGCAGCCAGCTCAAGTGAACCAAGGGTTATAGGGGGGAGATGCACCCTGGGCAAAGATGTCACTTGAAACATGCAAAGCAAAAAGCCTCTCAGAAACTCCCCTGGGAAAAGTCTTGCCTGACTGACAATGGAAGGAGTCTTAGAAGATCTAAGATTTCCTAAAGTACATCAATAATAAAAAATTACAGCTCAATATAAAATCTGCCTACTCCAATAAATCACCTTCTCTTGTTTCTGCCTTGGACATTTCTGTTTGTAGGTATATTCACACATCTGTGAAAGGGGAAAGAAAGGAAGAAAGGGATACTTTTGTTAAGTTAGTAAATGAGCTACTGAAAAACAAATCAGATTTGACACCATCCTAAGATGAAACATCCAAAAATCTTATGAGAGAAGAACTTTTAGGTTTCAGGAGCTAGTCAGTGATTTAAGAAGGCAGCTTTATACCATTTCCACAAACATAATTGTTATTAAAATGTTTTGAAAGATCTAGATCCACAGAAGTACTTAGACACTGGCGTGCACCATTTCAGTCTGCAACTGCTCAGATGAGACACAAACCTTTTGCTTATGTTTATGAAGAGATACTCTCATGTTTTAAAGATCCCTAACTTGGACACTAAAAGGAAAGTAAGGAAAACTATTGAAAAGAGAACAGAAAGAAAACTCCTCATTTGCCTTCCATAATGGAGTAGAATTTTGTCAGGCCTCTTATCCTGGACATGGGAACAGATTCACTGTTCCCACCTGTGCATCCATGCACACATCATGGAAGAAATTTGGAAATCTACGGGCTAATTTCTGGTGGACTGAGCAATGGGCAGATGAGGATTGATCTCTCTTTAAAAACAGAAAAAATAAGCAAACAAACAAACAAAACCCCAACAAAAACCCATAAGATTAATTGAGCAACAACATAAGGGTATGGTTTAAGAGCCCAGCAGCTGCACAGGTTGCCTGTGATCAGAAAGCAGCCTAGAAGCCAGTGCATATTCCCTCTGGAACAGTCAGCAGACAATATGCAGAAAGCAGTCCCCAGTTCAGGAACTGAGATGCAGGACTCTTCCCATCTAACTGATCATTAAAGGGGGAATTTTTTTTCAGGCTTTCTTCTCAAAAGAATGGCAGATTATTTTTTAGACATGTTTAAATGGAGAGTACAGAGCACCTTTAACTCTCTTCAAAGCAGAGATTTAGATTAGATATTAGGAAAAAATTCTTTATCGTGAGGGTGGTGAGTCACTGGAGTAGGTTTTCCAAAGGAACTGTGGCTGCTCCATGCTTGGAAGCATCAAAGGCCTGTTTGAATGGGGCTTTTAGATGCCTGGTCTAATGGAAGGTGTCCCTGCCCATGGCATGGGGGTAGGAATGAGATGATATTCCAACCCAAAGCACACTGGGCTTTCATGATTCTTGATAAATTTCTCAGGGAAATGAAAGCTTGGATTGTGCCTCAGCAGGAACCGAGCACAGGTTTAGAAGTGGTGTAAGCACTGCACAGCACTGGAGTTTGATTTGTCTGCTTGGCTACTGAAATCCCTTTCAGTATGTGCTCGTGCCCATTTGTAGGCCAGGCAGTGGGAAGAATAAACCCTCTGTTTCCTAAATCATATGTGATCCATATTTACCCTTATTCATCTTCCACTGCATCAACACCAGGGATGCTCCCTCTGCTTTGACAAGCAAGGACAGACTTGGGGTCATGACTGGATGGGACAGTGAGAAGTCAATCATGTTCAGGTTTTGAAACAGTAGAATGCAAAGCAAAAACTTAGTATTTAATAATATTTTAGTGAAGGCAACTACCCAGATCCCATTGTATGGCAGAACTTCATAAAACACATACAATTTTTTTTTATGTTGCATACAGAAATCAAATGGCTTAATGCACTCTCAAAAAGTCCTCACATGTTTAAATAGCAGGGGAATAGAGGCACTATATAAATATAATAAATAAAACTATACTTAGTCCAGGATCTGTAGAATACAGTAACAGAAAATAGCCCAATTTCTTTAGAAATCCATTGTGGCTCCCATTTATGTTAGTGTAGAGACTCTGAATGCAAGTGGAAATAATAATGAGCTGCTGGTTTGAAAACAGAGCAGAGAGAAGGCATTTTGTTTAAAGCTTCTGCATGATTATGAATTAATGCTGTAGAGGGCTAAATGTAGATGCAGTTCCAGGACAGAAGCAGGGGAAGAAGTTTCCAGCCAATGTAAAGAAACAAGCATTCTGGAAAATGACATTCCAAAAATTTTCCCTGCTGCTGTGGACTGAGTTAAACTGATATGCAGTAGGAGAGGACATTGCATTTCTTCTGGAAAATGAGAAGCACATGGGAAATAAAATTGTCAGAGTTTTTGCTTGGAATTGAAAATTGTTGAAGGCTGAAGTCTTTAATGTAGGGGGTTTATCAACAGAAGCAGAATCTGTGGTTTCTATCTGAGTAGCAGTGAGGTCTGCAAAAGGTACTTCCTGCTGATGAAATTATATAGTTAGAGATTTCGGTCCAGATTTTGTACTCAGGAAACCCTTGAAAACTTGTTTGCCGCTGTCGAGCTGTGGGAATTAATAGATTTAAAATTAACTACTGACTGTATTTTTGAGGCAGTCCAAACCTGTTGCTGCAAAGATGCTAGCGCAAGTGAGATGGAGAAGTGTCCTCACTGTGTCACAGTGGGCAGGAGAATGGGCAGTGCTGCAAGCAGCAGCTGGCCAGGCTGTTTTCCATAGGCTGGAAGGCAATTTACATTCCAAGATGTCACAGCCCTCTTTGCATCACCATATCCTCACTCCAAGAGGATAGGTCACAGGCAGCTAGCCACTGTGATCACAATTTTCCAACATCTCTCCTAATTTTCAGTGTCCACACCAGTGAAGCATCTCAAAAGCATCCAGTTATCAAATTCTGGGGACTAAAACAGAAATTATTCCCTTTTGCAATGGCTTAGCAGCAACATCAAGTAAAGAAAGAGCCCCAAATCATACATTCTGCAAAGAAATATCCAAATTTCTGCTTTTAAGATTTTCTTCATGAAGATGATAAATATTATGCTGATGTTACTTTATGGGTCAAAACCTTACAAGCAATTTAAACTGTGCAACTTATATATAGGCAGCAATTGCCTCTTTTTCACCACTGTAGAAGGAAGAGGAAGATTTAAATACAAAAGGAAGGAATGTAAATGAAACTAAATCAGAAGTGTTAAAATGAATGATGACCTTGAAGAAATAGTTGTGGGAACAAAAGCAGTAAAAGCATTTAACAACATTAATATGTCACAACAACGTGAACATTAGCTGTGATGCTGCAGTCTGATGTGGAGAACTATTTCCAGTGCCCATCTCCTCTATGGAGAGTGGTAAAAATGTTTCACCTCCCCATATGAATCTAACTGGGGTCTGAGGACCAGCAATCATTATGAGAAGCTGGGAAAAAGAAGATCTGACAGGGGAAAAAAGCTCCACAGAAAGCGTGACTCCTGTGAATCAAAAAGCAGCTCCCCCTCCTTCATGGGTGGCATAAAGCAGCATGAGAAACATGAAGGAAACATCTTTGAAAATGTAATCCTAATGCTGGGTGGAATTTTTCAGTTCCTAAAATAGCCTGAGTTGCTACAAGTGCAGGTAGGAGTTTCTGCTTCCAGGAAATTGCTTTTCCTTTCTGAATAGCACAAACGTTTCTCCAACAAGTAGGCCTATGAAGAAGTAGAGTGCTCCTTCAGGGCATGTTTCTGTCCTGAGGAAATCAATGAGAGCGTTGCTATTAACTGTTTTGGGAGCAGGATATGGCCCATAATCTGATTAACAGATGCTTTGAGTCTGTGTAGACTGAGTTTTCAAAGACATACACAGATAAAAGACTTTTACTTTCATGTCACACTTATCTTTCTTTGTTGTAGCGTAAAAGTCTGTAAAATGTTACCTTACTCTTAACTCATAATACAGCTGTTTTACTTATGCTCAAAATATTTCATCCTGCCAGGGCCATCATGGTGGATAATCTAATTATATAGTTAATTCCACACATGCATTGTGGCCTTCAGGGAAATGACAATTTGGGACTAGATGTTTCACTTCAAGCATGGCTAAGTGCTGACAGAGAAGTGGAGCAGCAACATCCCTCCTGAGCAGCAACAATATCAGCCTGACACTTTTGCTATTCCATTGAGATTTAGGCAATCTGCTGAGAAGGGAAGGCCGTGGTTTATCTCTTTGGGCTGAAGAGAGTGAAATCCTTGGTGAGGAGATGGACAATCAGTCCTTATCAAATTTGCCTGGCCAGGTTTTGATAGCAGGGGAGCTACAAGGTTGGCCTCTGTGAGAAGCCACTGAAAGTTTCCTCCATGCCGAGCAGAGACAATCCCAAACAGCTCCAAGACTGGGCTGACCAAGGTTGGCCCAGTCAGAAATGCTGGTAACCCTGCTGTAATAACATATTCAGAAAGGAATAGAAAAGTCATTGCACAGAAGTAATTGCAGCCAGAGGTAAGAATATGTAAGAGAGGAGCAGCTCTGCAGACACCAAGGTCAGTAGAAAAGGAAGAGCAAGAGGTGCTCCAGGTGCTGGAGCTGAGATTGCCCTGCAGCCCCTGGTGCAGCCCACGGTGAGGCAGCTGTGCCCTGCAGCACCTGGAGGGATTCAGAGATCCACCTGCAGCCCCACACCAGAGCAGGTGGATGCCAAAGGAGGCTGTGACCCCTTGGGAAACCTGTGCTGGAGCAGGGTCCTGGCAGGGACCTGTGGACCTGTGGAGAGAGAAGCCCACTCTGCATCAGATTTCCTCAGTTGCTGCTCTTTAAAAGTGCTTTCTCCTCCTGCAAAAGATGCTGAAGCAATGGCATGGAGAGAGGAACAAACTCTGATTTCCCTTGTGTCTAGGATCAGGCTCCTCTTCTTAGCTCCCCAGCAGGTGTGTCAAAGGGCCCAGCTTACCCAGCAGTGCATTAAAAACCCTTTCCAAACCTTAAAAATACAAGCCCCATTTCTTTAGACCTGAAGTTTTTCTCTCTATTCTATAAAATTGATTTTGCTCAGAAACCATGCTTCTTAGCTTTATATCTAAGCCCAACAAGTCTCAGACCCCAGCTCTCTCCTTGAAGCTACTGCGAGTTTTTTCTTCTCTCTCCTGACACTCATGGTCTTGTTCACAGTCCATCAGGTTTGGATCTCAGTAACAGAGCCTTAAACTACACCTAGAAATATGTGGAAATTAAAAAAATCAGGCAACTTGGTGTGTGCCAGAAATAAAAAAGGAACTTTCAACGTAGAGGTTGACAAATTCCATTTAGCCTTAATTTACTCCTTTATGGCACTGTGATGTTGGAATAAGGATTTCTTCTCTTCATTGAAAAGCTGGGTTGAGATTGTTCTAAAGTGAAGGTGAAACATGTCTTTTTTAAGTGGCCAACATTACCATAAGTGGTTTTGTTGACAGCTGGCACCCACCCTAACCCCTGAAAAACCTCTCTGCAGATATTTTTTTCACTTTCTGCTTCCCAAAAAATTGACATACACTTCAAAGAGCAGCAGAGTTCACTCCCTACAATAGGAGAACAAGAGGAAAAAGCCTCAACTGCACCAGGCTTAGAGACTGGATATTAGGCAAAATCACTGAAAGAGTAGTCAGGCATTGGAACAGGCTGCTCAGGACAGTGATGGGGTCACCATTCCTGGAAGTTTAAAAAAACCCATATAAATATTGTGCTTAGAGACATGGTTTAGTGGTGGACTTTGGCATTGTTTGCTGGGTTAATTGTTGGACTTGATGACCTTACAGGGCTTTTCCAACCTTAGTGATTCCATGATTCTAAAAAATGGCATGGAAAGGGCTGTTGCTGCTCCAAGGGCTGTTGCAAACTACAGCTCCACCATAGGAACAGCTCCAGACTTTGCCCATGAGTAATTTCAGAGGACACTGAGGTTTCACAAACACGTATGTTACTCATGTGTGTCTCTGGTGCTTGGACTGAAGTCCATCAGTATTGTTCCTGTGCAATTTCCTGTCCATTTTCAAAACCAACCTGGGAAATCTTGCTGTTTCCTGATAGATCATCTCATTTATCATTGGTTCTGCTACAAGAGTGGGCAAAAAAACACCAAAAAAACAACCCTATATAACCCTTGGCTGATCACAGGGTCTTGAATTTTTCCAACTCTTTCAGTGTTGAGATAAGTTTGTTCCCAATGATGTCAGAAACTTCAATGGCCTACAGCAGTGTGGCCACTGGTGTGCTTCTCCATGCAGTCATTCAGGCAGGTAGAATGAAAGAAATTTGTATTCCCAAATGCCAAACTGCCATCCTAAAATCTCCCTAACGTGAGGAGTCACTCAGCCTCACTTCATTTATTTTGGTTTGAGTTGTCCAGGCAGTTAAGGTTGGATGTGCACTGAACTTTTCTCCTGGCAAGGCAGTGTGGAACCACCCTGCCTGCTGTCTAGACAGCTTCACAGTCTATGAGGAGTTGCTCCTCTTCCTGGGTCTCATGGAGAGACCAGACTGTCAGGCATCATCAGAGCATTCCTGACATGAATCAACAGGCTCCAGAGCTCTGGAAGAAGCTCTGCTGACTACTGCTTTGTGACTGGCAGAGTCACCTTGGCATTTATACCACAACCTTTAGGCTACATCACTTGTCTAGGCACTGGAAAACTTAAGTGTTCATTTTCTAATTTAGCTTGTTGCTACTTCCATCTCCGAGAAAATTTTTCTATAGTACACAGACCAGAAGATATTTGGCAAAGAAGAATTCTGCCCTTCCTCCTGATGTTGGGCAACACCTGCAACAGCAAGGTCAAGCTGAAAGAAAAGTCTTGATCGTAGTGCAGGGCTCGTGGCATTCACCTGGGAGAAACATGCTGGCTCCTGTTCCAAAGTCTCTTTCCAATATCACCTATGATATTTAGCACTGATGATCATTTGTTTGAGGACAAAAACATTTCAGTATGCATGAAGCTGCTATTAGGAGTCCCAGCTATTTCTTAGAGTGGTGTAATTACGGTGGTGGAAATTTAGGTTCTTCCTAGTTTATTCTTTATTTCAGTTCCTTCTCCAAAATTTCAGTTTTCCTCTCCCTCTCTCTACACAGTCTAACCACACTTCCTCCACAGGATAGGAGGCTACTTTCTCACAAAAAAAGATGCACACAATAACCGGAAAAACTTCAGGAAGGAAGGGGATGTTTTCCTTGCATAAAGTGGTACATATAACTACCTTGGGCATCTTTAATGTAGACTTCTCCCTGTGGGCCAGTTTCCTCAAACTCAATTGACAAACAACGGAGTTAAGTGGTTTATTTTTGCAGCTACTTTTGGCTGTGAAAAATTATGCCCAAATACTTCCTTTATTTTCTCAACTTGACAATAAAGGCAGCTGAGGGAGACTGGCTCATGTTGATGTGAACACCACTGATATTTAAACCTTGATGCATCTCACCCTTCACATTTTGCAGGACCTTATTTAATAGAACTATTTGCAACGACCCAAGGCAATCAATTGATGTACCTCTGAACTGAGGAAAAATTGGATTCAAGAAGAGATCTGTACTCTGATGTAATTTCTAATCTTTAGATGTATTTTCTCCTAGGAAGCCTAGTCAAGATATCCCTTTTGCTGTTTCTGCTGGTGAGAGACCAAGGCATGATTATGATTGATGACTCTCCTCCAAAGAAGTGGAATTGCATCTGCTGAGCTCCTGCTCAGAGGAGGACAAAGCTCATAACTGGCTGAAGGCTTCTTCAGGAATGCTGACACATGCTACACTAATTCACAAGAATGTGAAAGCAATCTCCTGGACATGACAATTCAGTGACTGGCTGCAGTTAGCAAGTGATTGGGAACATGATCTAAAACCCCAGCCTCTCATTTATCTCAGGCTAAGTGTTGACAAAACACTTTTCACACTCTATGAAATGCAGACATGTTGCACAGTCATTCAGGCAGGAATTTCTTGGCTTTAGCCCTTGGACAAACTTATAGTTGAATAGTTAAAGAAAAGTGGTCATAGAAATTAATAGCATTACTTATTTTTGGTCACAGATGTCTGTCTGTGTGTGTGTAGAGAAAAAGATAAATATGGTTTTAATCTGACAGTCTTATGTCAATTTAGCTACATACACCACAGTTTGGAGTTTCTGGTGACTTTGCTTTTACCCAAGCCCACTCTCCTAAAAAATTGGCTGCTTGGCCATGATGGCTTCACAGAAATAGAGAATCACAGAATTGTTTAGGTTGGATAAAACCTTGAAAACTACCAATCTAATCATTAACTCAGCACTGTGAAGTTCCCTGACCATGTCCCTTAAACACCACATCCTGATGTTTCATGAACACTTTAAGGGATGGTGATTCCAACACTTCCCTGGCTAGCCTGTTCTAGTGTTTGAGCACCCTTTCAGTGAAGAAATTTTTTCTAAACTCTAATCTAATTTTTCCCTGGTTGTAAAAGATCCTTTGGGAAACTTAACACAGATTTAGTAAAACACCTCATGGTTTTTGTGATCTGATAAGCAAAGATGAAGCTGCTGGCACAAGAAAGGAGAAGGTAAAATGCCTCTCAGCATCCCCCATAACAGTTTTACTCCAAATTGTGAATGCTCCTGACACATCCCTGCTGAGGCTGCACCTGAGCAGGAGGTGAGACCATGAGATTCTGCAGCCAAACTACTTAATCTTCTTGTTCACTAGCCTTTAAATAAGGCACTGCTTGTCAAACTGCATTTTCAGCAATGCTCAGGGTAAATTTTTTAGGGCTCACAGGTTAGGCTGTGTTTATAAGACTTCTCCATACCTGCAGATCACCCAAGATTTAAAAGTTGGTTTCTACCTTATTTTACCTCTATGTAAAAAAAGAGTGAAGAATTAATTACTCCACAGTTAACTAAGGAGGGAAAGATATAATTTTGAACAGGAAAATCCTGTAGACCAGTAATTTCTAACAATAAAACATGCATTCATTTATTATAATATCTTTCACAGAAATCTACCAGGAGTTCTGTTTGGTTTGAGTTCTTTTCATAGTAAAATCAACAATTTTAAAAAAATAAATAAATTCAGGAAATAAAGCTTATCGTGATTCATAAAACTTCTCCCATGTGTACATTTGCACCCAGAAAACCTGGCAAAATTATTTTGGTGCATGACTCAGAACACAGTCATTTCAATCAAATGGAGAAGGACAATGATGTCATATTAAAGATCTCTTTTCATTTTTTTTGGCCCATAGGCTCTCTCTTCATACCATCCCTGGGTTTTCTTTCTCCACCTTCTTCCTCCTTTCATTTTCCCATGTCTTGGCAGGATAGCCCAAGGGCTGCTCTAACCAGTGCCAGGTTGTTATTCTTATTTGCACAGGAGAGGAGCTAATCCAGCAGAGCTTCTTGATAAAAATTAAAATGAAAGCTCCGTGCTAATCATTTCCTTCATGAGCAGACCTTAGTTCCACATGGGATATTTGTATTTTTCCATTCAAAGATTTAAAGTAGTTTTGAAGTTTGAACCTTTAATAGCAGTTGAGTATCTGATCTGATAGACAGAAGGGGTGTAGTCCAAACCCTCCCCTCAAATTCAACTTGAATTTAGCTGTTAGCAATTTACAGTCAATTCCCTGCTTGAATCGGTTACCTTCTATGATTAAACAAAATAAATCTCTCTGAAGCTAGAAGACCATTTTATATTCTTCTAATATAAAATGTAAATGGTATATTTAAAATATAAAAGGTAAATTATAAATATGCCCTTCAACACTTATTCTGATGACAACAAAACAAAGTCAAAAGTTTAAATGAAAACTCATTTGCAACACAATTATTTCTACAAAAATCAAGGGCACAAAGTACAATCTAAACAGAGTCTTTCACTTAGCAACTTATTTCCTTTCCATAGGTGCTTTATTCCAAATAGCTTATTGACATTTATACATGCAGGAAATAGCTAGTTTTGAATGGAGGTATTGAGTGTGGATACAACTTACTGACATTGGCACATACTACTTGGGTTAAGGTCTTGAGGACCAAAGAGCCATAAAAATGGGATGAAAATAAGAGATCAAACCCTGATCTTTGCAAGACACTCCACTCAAAGACGGTCTGCAGTAAAAATTACACAAAACCTGTCCATCAATTATAACTTTGAGTGATTCCCTCCTCAAAGCAGACTTTTCTGAAAAAATGTCAGAAAAATTCCTGGAGTATATATGTCAAAGGAGTGGGGTTTGATTTTTGAAGGATGTGGTTCAAATTTGACCTCATTTTTCAGGTGAGGCTCAGGCCACTATCTCAGCCAGTGGCAAAACAAGAGAGTCCTATATGCAACTTTTGTATGGTTATAGGATAATTCAACCAGCAATGATCTGGTCCAACATGATGGTTGAAGTGGGGAGCAGGGCCAGCTATGAACCTCCTTTATCTGTATAATTTCCAAGTTCTGAAAGTAGACAAATCACCAAACCGTTTCATTATAAACTTTCCTATTTTTTCTATCCTGATCCTCAGGTTCATGCCAAATCATGAACTGCACAGGAAAAATATTTGCTTAAGCAAATGACATAAAAACCTGGTGCCAAAACTTGACACGTGTTGAGCAATTCCTTACAAATTCTGCTGATGCTAATTGGTTATGAAGATCCTTTACAAATGCCTAGCCCACTCTTATTTCAGCTCCTATTTCTCTGTGATTCTTAATCACACAGAATCACAGAATTGGTAAGGTTTGTAGGGACCACTGGAGGTCATCTACTTCAAATACCCTGTTCAATCAGGAGTGCTGCCCTAGAAATGTTACGCAGAATTATGTCCTGATGGCTATTGAATATCTCCACAGAAGTAGATTCCATAACCTCTCTGAGCAAACACATCCAAAGGTTTATTTTCCAGACAAATGTAATAGTTGCTCACACTGTGAGGCTCTGAGACCCTCAGGAAAATCTAATAATTAAAGAATGGGACAGAAAACAGAAAATATTTTGTTCATTGGTCTTGTCCTAGAACTAGAACCACTAAGTGCAGTAGACCCAGACAACATTGCAAAATATAAAAGTAGTAGGTTTTGGGAGATGAGGTTGGGCTGTTTTTTGGGTTTTTTTTTCTGGCAGCTAAGTGTATTGTTTTCTTTTGTTTTCCAAGTTGTGTGCATGGTAATCTGCAATATCCTTCGAGGGCTGAACAAGCTTATAGGCTGAGCAGTTTGCATCTTGCTTTGCTTTTCAAAAGTACACCATACAAGTTGGTTATTTTCCTCCCCTTTGCTTTCTATGGTTTTTTTTTGGTTTTTATTTTGTAAACACGATTGTAATTCAGAGGGGCTGATCTGTTATTTCTGTACGATATTCTGAAACCATTAAAAAGTCTGCATGTTATCAACTGCTCAGTAATTCTATCTCGTTTTCCTCCCCCTGCTAACAGGTTATCATCTTGCCATGCTCTGTGCTTCAGATTCAGTCATTGCTGGCGTGCAAGGAAAGCCTGCAGCAACCAAGCGGGGCATTCCTTCAATCTGTGCTCAACAGTTAATTGCAAACCTGTTCCTTGAAGTACTGCCACAATTCCTTGCTTCACTGCAAAGTCTTTGATATCAACCTACTGCCTTTGGAAAGATTACAACCTGTGCACTCGGTTACCCTGGTCAGATGTGCACAAGAACATCAAGTATGAAAATAAAATTGCTCTCTCCAGTGCGTGTGAACCCAACAAACCTCTCAATTGCTGTGTTAGATGTGCTTCAAACCAGTGCAGCCCTGCAGGGCAGGTGCTTTGGGAGAATGGAAATTTCCAACCAGGGAGCTGAATTTCTGGGTGGGAAGGGAGGGATGAAATGGAGAGGGGACACATAATGTGAGGCATATCTCACATATTTTGCCAGAATTTTGTTCATACCAAATAAAGATCTGATGCCCCTACCAGTAGCTCAACATTGAGTGTTATTCTCCTTTCCAGTAATGTAAATCCAGAATGGCACCCTATCAATGCCTCCAATAGGATTTTAGTCCAAATTTACAACTTCTCTTGGGGAAGAGATCTGACACACATTGAATAGAAAATAAAAATTAATTAAAATTAACTTCCCAATTAAGTTGCTCAGTGGGCTAAGCCCAGAGCACAGAGCACACAGAACAAAAAGCTGTCCATCACTTAGGCACAGTGATGGAGAGATGTGCTGAAGCAAATAAAGCCTTACATGACTTGGACCCACATGAATACTTTGGGTTGAAAGACACTTTTGAAAGTCACCTATTTCCCCCACCCTCTAAAAAGCAGGAACATCTTCGATTAGATCAGATTGCTCAGAGCTTCATCCAGCCTGGATGAGTCACCCACATCCTCTCTGGATAACCTGTGTAAGTATCTCACCCCTCACTGTAAAAACACTTCTTCCTTGCATATAATCCAAATTGAACCTCTTTTACTTTAGACTCATTACTCCTTGTCCTGTCACTACAGGCTCTGCCAAAAAGTCTGTTCCACTTGCTACATTGTGCTAATATTTGGAGTCCACTTAAAATTATTGATCATTTTTACAGACAGATTTGTGTAATTTGAATGTCCTCAATACCTCTAGCACTTCACTAATATTTTAGTGGAGCCCATGTCAATGTTAATGCGTTGCCACAAGTGTGTCTATTGTCTGACATCAGAGATTTGTGCATAAATGCTTAAACTAACTAGGTATTGATTTGCTCTTTCTTTTGTGGAAAGAAGAGCTTGAGCAGAGTGGGATCAGGAATTGCTGATTGTATTGGAGTTTTGGAAATATCTTTGGCTCCAGGCAGTCTTACCTGGGTATAGTCCAGGATTTGCGCTGGCTGCAGATGTCAGTCCGTGGTGATTTACTTTTTTTGCAGACTCATCTATAACTTTGAATACTGTTTGACTAGGAGGGCCTCCTTATAAGTTTGAAACTTCATGTCCTCCATCTGAATGTTGCACCACTTCTTGTGCAGACTGAGAAATCTGTTGTCCATCCACAGAGTTCACCTCCTGTTCACATGTGCTTATATGATAAAGTCCAGTAATTTTTTATTCTAGCATAGACATGCAAAATCCATCTTCAGCCTGGAAATCAATGTCCATGGCAGGGGGTCGGACCTAATAATCCTTCAGGTTCCTTCTAACCCAAGCCATACTATGATATGATGTGATATGGTATGACTGTTATGTAATATATGATATGTGATACTCCTCAATTCCACCATCTCTGGGGAATATTGGCAGGGATATATTGGGATAAACCATGGCTTTGGGGAGTGTCAATGAGTTAACAGGCTTGTCAAACCACTTTTCTGTCTCCATCTAAGTGGGATCAGGAATTATATGAAGACTTTTTGGTCTGAGGTTCAGAACAGAAGAATGAAAAATTCTTACAGATTTTAGAAGAAGCAGCTGGAAAGATTATCCTCATATATCTGTGCTAGAAGAACAAATGTCAGACTAAAAGATCAAAAGCAGTGCATATAAAAAAATTTAATCACTGAAGAGACTGCTGCCATTATCTTGCAGGAGTGTTTTCTGTAGAAAATATAAAGAACTTAACTAGTGAGTGGACATTTTTCATTTGGAACTTGAATTCAAATTATTCTGGAGTTAACAACACTTTCCAATTTGTCTATAGCCTGCTTTAATTACGTATACCAGAAAGTCCCACATTATTTCAATATCAGCCTTAGTAGTGTGATATATCTGAAAAGCATCACCTTCTACATGGTAGAATTGTATCCTGTATTTTAGAAACTTTGGCAGAAAAAAATGGTCTCATGCAAAAAATAGTCTTCATTTGGGTTTGAAGTCTTTTCTAAAACATAATTTTCCAGAATGCTTATGTTTATTGTGTTTATTATGCATATATTGGTGAATGCACTGTGCACCTAAACATCTCTTGAACCTCATATCAATGGAACTCAATTCCAGATATATAGGATTTTGTTACCTGTTTGTTAACCATGACTTCTTCTTACACTTAAACACCCTTTTCTGAGATGTTTCAATTGGATTAAGCACGTGTATTACCAAAGCTTCATGAAAATGCTCTGAGTAATAAACCTGCAAACTCCCAGCAATTCTCCCAATAGCAGCTTACATCATTTGAAGAACTGACTCAGTTTTTTTTTCCTTACACAAGTGAATTATTTATTTAAAGACATAAGATTCCAGCAGCTGCTTTAGTAAAATGAAGCTGAGCTCCACAAGTAATGATTCAGAGCTGAGTAATTTTTGCAGTGTTTGGGGTAATATTTACATGACTAGTGGTACTTGCTGCAGTGCAAGCAAAGGATAATATTTCTTCATTGCTTCTTATTCTCACATATGAAACTGCAAATTGGAGAAAGACCAAAGAATGCTTTCATAGAGTTGCATGCACATTAATCATTTTAGAGACTTCAAACAATTGCATGTACAACGTTATAAAACTGAGAATAGAAAGACATGAACTAAAAACTTGGAACTGAACAAGCTGAAGTGTTGAGAGCATGTTAAATCAAAAACTGGATCCAGATCTGAAATTTTCAGATGGCATCAGTCTGGCTCCCCAGCAAGTGTAACCTAAAGACTAGTTAACAAGTTAAGCCTAGATTTAGGGAAGTTCACATGCCACTTTTAAATATGAGTGTTTGGCTCATTTCAAGATGGATACTACAGGTTAAAGAATTTTACCTTTGACTTCAACAGAAGCAGCATTGTTGCCAAAACACCTTTGCTGTTGGCAGTATTACTACAAGCATAGAAACCAACTTATCAGCTATGGGTTTGAAAGTTCAACTTAAAATCATATAGTCTTGAGCTTGCCTTTTGTCTCAGGATGTAAAAAGGAAAAGATCTCTTCCATTACTACCCACAGAAGAATGGTTTGTTTCTGCAGAACTGACTTTCCAATTTTCCACATCAGGACCTTATTCCCTTTACTGCCGAGTTTACCATAAAAGTCACAAACATATTCATTTCTCTTTGTTAGCAATTAGTTCTTCAAGACATAGGCAGATGTTACTCCTTAGCTGTAGCCTAAATATATGAGCTCCTATTTGCCAGAAGATGTAATAGATCATGTTCCACATACAATTGTCAAATGACTTCAAGCCTTAATCATAATAAAGACTCAAGAGTTAACGTTCCTTTCATCTACAGATTATTACTGAAAATTTCTAATAATCTAGTTAAGTTGTATGAAAAGCACATAAAGAGACATGAAACAGATTTCTCTTCTCATTTTCTTCAATACCAAGGTAAAGAAAAAGACAAATCCAACAATAACACATTTTTTCTTTCCCTTTTTGCTTTCACACAGAGTGATTTCTATAAAAGAAAATACGTTGCAAGCAGCCAGGAAAGCTATTAAATGTTGTTCTTGTATTTCACCTGTGAAATACCACACAGAGATTTTAATCTTTGCTTCAGTGTTTTTTTCTCTGAATTAATTCATTAACATGGAACTAAAATTCCTTTGATTTGAAAAAAAAAAAAAAAAGAAAGCTACAGCCACAGTTTATTTAAGGTTCATTTTATGCCTTTAAATAACAACTGTACCTTTAAAAGGTGTGAGTTCATTAACAGGCTGGTAATATGCCCTGGTAATTGCATGATACCAGTCAATAATTACCATTGCCAGACATTGCACATCCTTTCCCAAGAACAGGTGGGGGAGAGAAAAAAGAAGATGTGAGCCAGGTGTAAGGGTAAAGAGGAGAGAGAGAGATGGAATGTGATTCCCAGCAGGTAGGAGGTTGTGCAAGATTTTTCTTTTTTCTAAATTCAAGCTGCAACAGTTGTCCCTCCTGCTGTTCTCATTTCAGATCAGGTGGCACATGCCAACAGGTTGGATGTTGGCTCACAGAAGAAGAAACTGATCCTTGAGCTGGGTTCATGAGAAATGTGGTTGTGGCCAGAAACTCCTGAAAAAATGTTGGACAAAAAGCCACAACTCCTTTGATTTTGATAGCTGGGAGTAGCTGCAAGCCAAAGTGACACAAATACCTTTCAACATTTTTACCAAAGCACTCATGAGATTCTTTTTCTTTCCCCAAAATATAGTATTTTGTCTCAAACTGACTGCAAATATATGTTGACAGAGTGGGAATTTCACTGTGTGGAAATTCCAGCTTTGGTTCTGACAATCTATATTTGTCCAGAGTCACCAGACTTTCCTTAGCTATTTAACATTGTTTATATTCAAGATGACCTTTCCAAACAGGCATGAAAACATTTGGTCTCTGGTATTTAGGTTTTGCATCATGTTGTAACTTAAATACTTATTTCATTTAAACTGCTTACATACATAAAAATTATACTGGTGCTTAGAAAGTGAAAGTGTTTGCTCTCATCTATGCTGAATATACAAACAGCTATGAAATATTTTATTATTTTATGCTATTTTATTTTATTTCATTCAAAATTTTGGGGGAAGAGGACAGATAAATTGAGATAGATACCATCCTTGAGAGCAATTTAACTGGGAAATTTTCAGAGTTCTGGAAAAGACTCAAAGGGAAACAAGACTGAAAAAGTGATTGATAGATCACAAGTAATTAATTTATACAACAGTAGCAAAGAAAAATAAAAAAGGGAAACAGTTGTTAATTCTTCTTCAAATCAGCTTAACTATGTCATTTGGACTCCAGGATATCTGACCTGTGGGAATCTGGGGGTTATAAATTAAAAAGTGAAATTTATTTCATTTTGCCTCAGTTTCCCCATTTGTAAAATTGGGAAAATGTATCTGGTGTGCTGTGCAGGGTGTGTAGAAAGCCTTTGAGAATAAAAAGCAATATTAATTTTATCACTCTAAGTTTTTTTCTCAAAAGAGCTGCCATTCACAGATCTTGGTGAGCTTTTCAGGTGCCTGACTAAATCCTCTGCCCTCTCCACTCTCTGCTCTACAAGCAGAGTTTTGTTTCTGACAGCTCTTTTTACAACTGAATTCCTCTGTCAGGGTGAGCTCTTTAAAAAGTCTCTTTTCTTTTGACCAACCCATTTAAATGAAGATATGGGTTAACTAGCTCTTGTCAGGAGCAGATCCTGCCCTTCTTTAGGAAAACTCTAGAAATGAGGCAAGCCATCAGCATCACCCAGAGTGGGACTCACACTGGACCCCCTCATCTCCCTGCTTGCTCAAAAATCCACATTTCTCCATAGCTTTGCTCCACGGATTGGAAAACCTGAATCTTAATGGCCTTTCATTGCAAACTTCCTTTCAGCACACAGCCCAGCAATTAGTCCCCAGCCATGCTTCACGACCTCTGGCTGCCTCTCCGTGAGCTTTGATCACAACTTTGCTCGCTGACACACATCTAATGACCCACCATGGCACCAGCCAAGCTATCAGGTCCTAATTTATGCCTCACCCCACATCCTAGGCCAAATAGGGGGTGTAATTAGCTATTATACCAGCCAGAAGTTTGACCTGACCTCCTGTTCTGAAGTCAAGCAGGGAAAAGAAAAGAGGAAAGCTACTGGAAATTAGTTTCATGGGTCTCTGAAAAAAAAAAAAAAACAACAAACCAACAAAAAAAAATTATCCTATTATCCATCCCTTTGCAGAGATGGTGCCTGGGCTGGTTTACAGATTTCCACCTATCACCATCAGAATAAGAAATTGCTTAATGTCTACCCATTACCTGGAAGTATCACTCTCATTTTAATAGAAAATAGTTCCTGTAAGATCATGCACTTCTCCACAGACATGAGTACAGTCAGATGAACAAGAAACATTAAGAAGCCAAATGTTTTTCTACTTAAATAAAGAAGATGTGTAAAGATATGTCAAACACAGAAAGGCTTTTTTGGGTCCCACCATTTCCGGATTTCACAGCTAATGTTTTTTGTATTATTTCTGATTTTTTTTAAGTGACATAAAAAATGATAGGTGACAGCAAGCTGAACAGGAGCAAAGGCAGTTTTATTTCAAGTCTATTTTTTTCAGGCTGAAATGAAATATTGCAGCACTGAACCCTTGGAAAGGATGTTTATTCTACTCTAAATAAAACTGAAGTATATTTTTACATGAAACATCACCTCAAATTACTTTGAAAGCATCCAAATAAAAAACATTTACATTTTTTCCAAAACCCATTTTCCTACTATTTTTTTTAATTTTTTCCCCCTTCTCAGTTGAAACAAATCTCTTTGATCAGCATAAATCCACAAAACATTCCAGTCAACCCACTTGTATAATTCCAGTGGGAAAAATTCTTGTTTGGATCGACCCTTCTGTCCAGTGCAGCCACTGCTCTGGGGACAGAGAGAGAGCAGAGCCTGGCAGAGCTGAGTGGATTTTCCTGCTGCCAAGGATGCAGAACAGTGTGGAACACACTCTCATCTGGCACACACCCCAGTGCCCAGCCAGCCACTGGCCAGAGCAGGCAGAAGAAGGTTCAGGATGTCTCTTATCCCATTTGGAGCAGGATAAAGGCTCTGGGAGCACCCAGCCTCATTGTGCCTTTGCTTCAAAATTGGGACAACCTCCTCTTGTAGAAAAGCAAAGTGACTTTCTACATCGAAAACCCACAGAGTAAAGTCCTTTTGGCACCAGGTGTGGGACCCCTGGCATGGACAGAAAGAGGTATGAAAAGCTGGATGGGTTTTTAGTATCTTTAAGCATGGTGAAGAAGTGAGAAATAAGGAGCATCATTAGCGGGTCAGCTATTTTGAGTTAACCAGCAGGTGCTGAGGTTTAGAGTGGTTTCATTCCATCTATGTTGCAGATCACAGTGATTTATAAAAGATTTAGTCAAATTGGTCTGCTGAAGAGTTTACTTGACCACTTCTCTGTCATATAATGAAGGAATGAAAATAATTGCCTTATGTGTTTTCTAAAACTCTGGTCACAAGTGTTTATCTTTCTATTTGTGCTGCCAGCTCAGAGAAACCACTGTGGGTTTTTGCCCTAGAATAGTCTAAAATAATCTAAGTTACATATGATATACAGAGGCTTCTATTGGGGCAGTCCTTCTTTTAAATGATCAGCTCATAGTTTTTGGGGATTTTAAACATGTTTACAGGTTTTTTAAATTTACTTATAGTTTAGGTGAGACAAAAAAAAATAGAAAAAATTATTTAAAAATAAACCATGGGTGTGAATGTGAAAAATGTTTTATATTGCACAGCTGGTCTTTGGTGCTATATTCTACATTTCCTTTGACTTGAAAAAACTCTGATGGTCAGATGTGACTTTTTATACACTGGGAGGACAGCAGGTTTTGGAGTTCATTCCAGTCCCTATCTGCAATGAGCCATCAAGGACCTGGTCTTATAACCCCAGCTGACCTAAATTGGTCCCATCTACTCCCTGGAAACTCTTCAGAGAGCAACGTGGGACCTCTTTCAGGACTTTCTGACAGTAGTGTCCCATGTCTTGGACCTTGAAACACCGTGGACATACTGCTCCTGACATCCTGAGGAATACACAGGCAGTTTGTGTTGCAAGAGTTCTGACCACATGAAATCCAAATTATGTCCTCAGAACATTGCAATTAGATAAATGTCCCCTTTATTTTCCTTCCTTGCATTAAGCAGTACCTCCTTAGGTCCCTTTTCTGGGAATGAGCATTCCCTAGATGGAAGAGGAAATTATTCATGATCCAATTCACACAGGAGGTCAAAGTTTCCAGACAAAAGGTATTCTTCTGTCTTGATGGAGACGAATTCAGTCATGCAATACCCCCAGAAGGAGCAGAGAGCTGATCTTCAGGAAATACCTCTGCCAGCGTTGACGGACTCACTGTCTCTGGACAGCAGCAGCATTTCTCTTTCGGGGGAGATTCAACAGTCCAAACAAGAGGGCAAGGTAAACAGAACACTGTTACAGATTTGTAAATTTTAGATATCTGGGCTGGATCAGTGTTATTTGTCCAGGACTAATTTGGTTGGGGAAGAGATGTGGAATCTGGAACACTCCATGGCTTGGCTTTGGAGAGGAGAAGTGTAATGAGGCACAGTGCAGGAGTCCTTGGGCTGTGCAGAGGTGTCTGGAGCAGTTTAATCACTAAAAAACATTATTTATAAGCACTGTGGGCCTGAGATGATTATTTAACATCACACTTCCAGGAAACCTTTAAATCAGTGCTGATAAAAATAAAGTGATGGTACAAAGAGTACAAGAGAAGTGAAAAGCAAAAAAAGCAAATTATTAAATGAATCATCTGACAGGGACCTGAGAAAGC
Organism: Lonchura striata; assembly: GCF_050655825.1. Taxonomy (NCBI): domain Eukaryota; kingdom Metazoa; phylum Chordata; class Aves; order Passeriformes; family Estrildidae; genus Lonchura; species Lonchura striata. The sequence continues at coordinate 71,855,872 of NC_140741.1, forward strand.
AGGATGTTACACTTCACCCAAAAACAGATGATGGACAAGGAGGGGGATAATTATTCTACCAAAAATAGGTACTGAAAGGTAGAAGTGGAAACTAAAACAATTGACTGGAACAAATTAGAGCAATTAAATATTGGAACAACAAATTTTGCCACCAGTCACTTGCAAATCTAGACTGATCTGTGCTGCAAAGTCAGAATCTAGTAAAGATTAAAGCAAGAATAACTTCAGAGAAGTCCCTTTGCCTTTAGCAGCTGATAGGTCAAACAAGATGACAAAATAAGCCCTTTTGGGTTTAAAAATTGCTGAGCTGATAGTCTTACCAAGACATTAACTGTTCTAGACATTTGATGAGCAACACAGCCACCGTGAAAAGGATTAAATGCCTTTTTATTTTTTTTTTTTTAAGAAAGCATATAATTAACTTATGGAATGTGTTGCCATGGGATGTAAGGAGAGCAAGTATCTCACATTCATGTTAAGTACTACACACCTATTTGTATAACCACTAGTTAAATGAAGATCCAGACAAATTTCCCCGTATCAGAGCATTTGATTAGGTAAACTTAATATGGTTCTCTTTTTTAAGCATTAATTATTTTCCTCTTGATGGACAGAGAATATCTGGTTCCCATTGCTCCACTGGGAGATGATAATTGCTAATTTCTGTTTCATCACGCCAAATGTTATTGCAATTTTCACAGCTCCATTTAGAGGCTATTTCTTTTCTCCAAATGGTTTGGTCTCCAAGGAGGATGCCTCAGGCCAAAGGTACCAAGCAAAAATGTTTGAAAGGATCATTTCCTTAAAGATGTTTCTGTTCCATTATACAGAACAAATTTTGACCTGGTACATAAAAAGTGTCTAGATTCAAGGCAAGATCTAACCTGCAACTGCTAAAATTGTTCAGAAATATAATAATTTCAATTTTTCCAAAAAATATTGCCAAAAATTAAATGGGATTGCATGTTTACCTTTGCTCTGGGTCTTAATTTATTTTTGGCTATTGAAGGACAACTTACTTAAGTAGTAGTGATTTCAGCTCTTGGAACAATCTGCTTTGAAAAGACTCACCATATAATATTAATTACAGGCTTCTTCCTGCCACCTCATAATCAAAGCCCTGGGAGAATCCATATTGTGAAGTGTGCATCTTATATTTAATAGGTATTTAATTTGAATATTAGTATGGTTGTGTTTCAGGGAAGGCCTTTGCTTAATACTTCTTAGTGACATCTTACACAATCCAATTTCAAAACCTCTCCTTCCTTTTCAGTGTTATTTTCCCTCAGTTATTTTCTTTCAGACTCATTCATGATCTGAACAGCTATTTCACCCTGTACCCTGTACTAAAACTAAAATTAAATTTAAAAAATACATTTCAAAGAGCAGTTATCTAACTAAATAAAATTAATCTTTGCTTATCAGGAAAGGTATGAGCCTGACCCTTTTTTTATTGAAAAGTTATTTATGTTAAGAATTGCTTGATTTCAAATAAGATACTTATAAATGAAACATTTTTTAACTGATGTTTTACAGCGTTCAAATTAGGTTGTGGGGTTCTGTTGGGGTGTTGGGTTTTTTTTCTGCATTTGAGGAAAAATGAGGTTTAAAAAGCATATTTACCTGGAGGAGAGATCCTGTTTCCTAGAGCATAGAAAAGATTTTCTAAGATGGAAGGACAAAAATCTTGAAGCAAATAAATTCTTTTCTATTGAGACTACACAGTCAATTTTTTTAAGTATTTCTTAAAAATTAGAATATCTTTTTGTTCTTGCACATAGTACTGAACTCCTGATATTGTGTTTCTCAGTGAAACTCTGCACGACAGCACTGAAACGTTGTCACATTTATTTTGTGCACATACACCTGGGATGTATGTAGGGCTACTTTAACACAGGGTCGATATATCTGCTTGCTTTAATTCTCTCTCAGTAAAAACCCACATGGAGAAATCTGAAATTTCATTTCAGATTTAGTGAAGTGTCATTCCAAATGCTGCCTCATTTCCTTCTCCATCTGAAACAAAAACTTTACAGGGAAGGAAAGTGTCACCTTATTCTGGTGCCGTATTGCCTATACACTACTGCAGTTCCATCATCTTTTTCACAGTGATCTTTAGTGTACATTTATCATGGAATCATAGAATGGTCTGGGTTGGAAGAGACCTTAAAGCTCATCTTGTTCCAGCATCCTGGTCAAGGGCAGAGACACCTGCCACTAGACCAGGCACAAACACTTTTAGGGATGGGGCATCCACAGCCTCTCTGGGCAGCCTGTTCCAGTGTTAGGTGATGTCAATTGTTTATACAAGTAATGACCAAGATGTGCTAGGGTGGGAATTTTCCTCACATCAAATTTTCCTCACATCAGCTGCACCCTGAGCACTGCCTGCCATGGAAACAAAAACAAACAAACAAACAAACAAAAAACCAAAACCAAAAACAAAAACAAAACAAAACAAAAAAAAAAGTGAAGCAAGTAAGCAAATTTTAAGAAGGATGAGGTTCCTTGTGAATGAAGAAAGACATGGACATGTCAGAGGAGTCATACACACTGTGATTTATGTCAGTTCTATGTGAGCCTGGACTCTGATTCTGCCCCAGTGAAGCACTGAATATTCCTGGATAAAACAGAATATTTGTGAATTCATAAAAAATTCAAAAATATCAGTAGACCAGTAATAAAATCAGATAGTACTTTATAAATTATCACAATGGGGGAAATCTAGTGATTCAAAGATTGATTTATGAAACATTACATTTACAAGGACAACAGAATTCAAAATCTTTTCTGTGGTCTAATTTGAGCTTGCCCTGAGAGCAGAAGCAATCTTGCTGCTGGTATCAAAATCCTGCTGCAGCAGGAAGGTGCCTGATGCAGGCAAAGATGTGATTATCCATAGGAAGGAGAGATCCTATAGCTGTGGTCATGCTGGGGCAGTGTGCTGACTCAACATAACATTCCCTATGAATGTGACAGCTGCATGGTTTGCAGTTTTGGAAATCCAAGCATCTTTCTGGGTATTAGTCTGGAGGCTGTGGAAAAGAAAGAAGCTGCAGAGCAGTGGATGAGGGATTAGCAAGTGCACAGAGGTCACAGCATTAAACAATATGTGAACATCACAATTTAGGTCCTGCTCTGCTAAACAGGGTTAGGAGTTGACCAGAGTTTTTTTCCTCAGCCTACTGCTGTCCTGGAGTCAGTGCAGCAAATAGAATTTGTTTGCTGACAGCAGGATCCTGTGATCAGAAATTTGTTTTGTAAATACCTCTGCCTCAGAGGCAGGTTACAAAAGAGCTCATGAGCTAAAAGCAGGCAGACGTGACACAGGCCACCTCTTCAACTGGACTGAGTTTTGGGGAGAGGAAAACAGGTCTAATATTCTCTGTTTCTATACTCATTCCTCACCCTCAGTCAGTGCCCGATTAATTGAAGATGTAGGCAGGCCAGCTTTGGGTATATAGCTGAAGTTGCTTAAGGAGTTATGCTTGCTACAAGTTTTTGGTGCAGGCTTCTGTGGCTGCTGCTGAAAGACAGTGAGTGCTCCTAAGTGCACTTCAGGGCAAAATAATCGTAGTTTAAGCAAATCCATCTGGGAGCTTAAATTCCAGCTGTTTCTCTGCTGATGCTGCCCTTACTGTCACAGAGAGAGGACCTGAGGCACAGAGGGCTCAGACTTCCCATCATGTCATGACTGTTTAGTACAGAAACAGGTAAAATGAAGCAGTTTTACACTTTGCCATTGCTGAAAGTTGCCTGGTGTGGGGAGCTCTGACTGACAATTCAAGTGAAATTTGTCTGCATCCAAATAGACCAGCACACTCTACACAAGCAGGTCCCTCTCCGTTCCTTTCCAAGTTAACTCTGAAATAGCTGATCTCTTTCGGCCTTTAACTTCTGTGTAAGATAAAACACATTAACGATGTTTCAGCATCTGGCCAGTGGTTATAAAGGGAATCCAGCCAGCTACATCCTAGCTGGTTTGCAGGTATCTACATGTGTCCCTTCTTTCACTTTTTCCCCACGATGTTGCTGGGTAGTTTGGTATGCTGAGTGCAGAAATGCAGCATCACAGAAGGACAAATGCAAAACCTTAAAGCTTTTCCCTCTCCAACCAGTTTATTACAACCTGCATCTCCTCGCTGACTGAGCCGGATTAAGTCTCCATGACAGGAAGTCAGGAATGTAGATTTATTCAGACTTGTTGAAGTGGTGGCACACGTCCCAAGGAAGACAAATAGCCTTTTGTGAGATAATTTGCTAACACTGTTCCACCCTCACATGCATCTGTCCTGTTATCTCATGACTAATATGGACATAACCCTGCACACTTCCATCTGACATGCATGAATATGTCATCCTGATTTGTGTCTCGCTTGGTTGGGTGAAGAAGCCAATGGACTTGTGCCCAAGCAAAACTTGCTGAACTGAGATCAAAATCTGGTGTGTGTTTTTAATTCGCTGCTCGTGCCTATTTGCAAGGAGTGGCTTCAGCTCACAGGAACATTTGCAGAAAAGCTGTTTTTCATCCACTCCTGTCTTTAACCATATGTAGAAGAATACACAAAATAAAAGTATTTGTTAAGTAAAAGTATTTGTCTTTCACTCTCAACATTGCATTGATTTCTGTTAGTCATATTATTTTGGTGAAAAGGGTGGTGGGCATCTGATCAGGAAGAAACCTGCCCTGTGAGTAACTCTACACACTGAGTAATGGATAGTTGATTAATCTTGTTCTTTTACAACAATTTAATGAGCGCTATAAAATTCTGCAGTATTTAATGACTAACTTGATGTAAATAAGAATCTGATGTAAATAGGATATTACTCATCCTGCAGATAGGGAAACTAAGGTAAGGGGCAAGTCAGCATTTCTGGGCAAGGAGTCCTGGATCCCAATTCAGCAAAACTTCTGCTAAGCTTAAACAGAAGGCAAAGAACCCTTCCCATATCTGTACTAAGAGGTTGTTCAGAAGATTTTGTTCCACCTATGCCTCCTCAGCAAGTTTTCTGTGTAAATTCATCTTCCAGTGAAATGAAGAAAATTATGTTGCCTTTACAAACCACCTGCTGAGCATGTGAGAGCTTCAGGGATTGGAATGATTTTTTTTTGGGCACTTAGAATCATGGAATAACTGGAGTTGGAAGGCACCCAGCAGGATGATCAAAATCCAGCCCCTGGATTTGAATCTTACCATAAGCAGGGCTTTTTCCTAACTATGCCACCAATGACATTGGTTAGGAAGACTGATTCCAAATAAATTTGCGGCAGGGACGTAGTTTTTTTGTTTCCTTCAGAATATCTGATTTTCACAAAATAAGTCCCATTGAAAGCTGAATGCTTTCTCTTTCTGGCTCAGGCCTGAAAACTTTTGATTGTGATTTTATTTGAATTTTCCTCCATAAAAGCAGCACATATCATGACTTCACTGCAGTGAAATCCAACCCCAAAAAGCATCAATTAAAAACTCAATTGACAGATAAACAACCAGCTCCAACTACATCCGGGATACAATTTCCAAAAGTACCTCATTACTTCAAAGCAAAACAAACCAAGATATCCAACTAATATTTAGCAGTGTTTGTGTCTTCCCGAGAGGTATTTGGGTTGTTTGGTGTTGCTTTGCTGTTTATCCACATGAGGACAGGCAGATTCGTGCCAATGTTGCAATACCACCCCTCAGAAGATGTTGGTTTTCCTTTTACACCAGGATGACTCAACTCCTACAGGACAGTTTCTCTGAATTTACTTTTCTGGAGCTGGTGGCAAAGTTCTGTGTTGGAACTGGCTCTGTCCTTTGGCTTGTAAAACTGAAACTCTACAAACAACTCTTGTTTTTCCTAATTAATAAATAAACCATTATAGTGCTACAAAATAAAGACAAATACATTGTTAGAAAATAGATCCTTGACAAAAGCAATGAAGCAGCTACTCAAAAGCATTGACTTCTTCTGAACATTTAAAAAAAGGTAAATCCAGCATGTCTTTTCATTAAGTTTCATAGGGAAGAAATCCAGATTAAACACATGTTTTAGAAACTACTCTCCTGCAGAGACCATGAGTCTCTGCTTTCCCCAGGCAAAGCTGAAGTCAGTTTAATACTCTTCCACTCTGCCATCTTCTTCCCCTATCACAAAATGCTGTAATCAGAATAGAAGCTTTGAATACAATTATATGAATTTATAACTATTTTCACCAGAAAAAAAAAAAAATCAGTTGTATTGTTCTGCAATATTTTCAATTGGTTTCAAAGTAACTTTGAAACTAATTTTGCATAATAAGTATTTCGAAGGAAAAAAAGAAAAAATATTAAACTGAAATTCAATTGTTTGATTGACCTGAGTCTTTCATCATTATTTCCTTTCGGTTTCTGGAAAAATATGAGAGAAAAACTGCTTAGTTGTGATTCAGAACAAGGACTAATTTTCACATGCTGGAATTCCTCTGAGAGTGGAATCTGCAAGCACAGGACAGCTTTAATCACAGTTTTCTACTCAAGGCCTCTGCAAGTGCAGATGAAAGTTGTAGATAATACATGGAGATTCAATGCAGAATCATTCTCCTCCTGTTACACAGATTCCACTCCCATGGCAATCCCTGGATTTTCCAACCACTTATTCCAAGGTGATTTCCATTTTGTTTGCCATGTGACACCACAGTCTGCAATATTCACGTGCTCTAAGTGCTCTAATATTAGTTCCTAGTGAGTAAGTAGTCTCTCTACTTTTTAACAATGACACTGCAAATATTTTGAGAAAAAATAATAATATTTAATAAGGTGACTTACAAAATATTTTTTTTTTAAAGCCACAGGTGTTTTTCATTTTTGAACTCCAAAATGCATTTTCTTATCATTACAGTTATTTTCTCCCTATGAGACCACTTTTAACATTAAAATCAATAATTTTAAACCCCCTTTTATATCTGCTTATGTTCCAGCTGAATGAAAGATTAAATCAGTGCTTGTCATTTTAATATCCAGTATATTTTAATATCTACTATAGCTCAGGTGAGTTTTTCCTGGAAGAGGAAGCTTGATGCTCACTCAACAGTACAAACCCAAAGCAACCTTTCCGATGGTCATAAGGCCTCATTCACCCTGAGATATAAACCAAGACTCTGTATAAAATAAAATTTTAAAATAAGATAAAATACGATAAAATAAAATAAAATAAAATAATAAAAAAAATAAAATAAAATAAAATAAAATAAAATAAAAATAAAATAAAATAAAATAAAATAAAATAAAATCACTGTCATTATAGCTTGAAGAAGAATTAATCCTGCTGAGTCTACATTACTGCATACTTTGGCAGCAGTGACTGCTTTCCCTGCTGTTGAAGAAATTTGTTAACAAAGCTGAGCCCAAGTGCTTATTTTTGGCATAATATAAATCAGAAAATTAGTCCTTCCAAAGACCATTCTCACCTTCCAGCTACTCTACACTAGAACAAGCCATAGGAATTTTCACCATTCATGATGAATTATTCTAGGAAGACAGTAAGATGGCTGGGATGGGGGAGCAGGAAGGAAAATGCCAGTTAGTAGCTGGATTACTGTGAAATAAGTACTTTTAGTGGATTGGCTTTAATGTAGTGAGTAGACTCATGTGCAGAGAAGTGGATTTAATTGAAGTGTATGGATTAAGGTAGAGATGGAGAACAGATTTGCTCTATGTAGAGTAACTTCTGTTAGTTCATTTCTGGTATATTTTCATTTTAGATTTATTTTTGGCTCTTCAACATGTACATATATACATATATATATATATATATATACATATATACACACAGATAATATATAGACATTTCTCCTTGACGCTTCTAGAAACCAAATGCAAAATATTGTTTTGGGAATGTCAGAGCACCTGGAACACAAATTTACAGTCTAACGTAGATGAATTATTGTAAATAAACCCATGACATAAATTAACACAGCTGATGATCATGTTCTGGTCAGCAGCTCTACTGCTATGACCAAATAACTGTCCTAATATTACAACTTACTATGGGAGTAAATTCACTTTCCTTATTTTTAGATGTCAATATTCCACCTAATCTTGTTGAGATCCCTTTATAATCAAGAGATTTGATTCGTACAGCCTTTAGAACACCTTTATTTTATGATAAGGTGAACTTCTTCCTAAAAGTAATTCTTTTCCTCCACCAGTCAGTCACAAAGGAAATGTAGCTCAGACACAGATTTTGGCTATTGATGGGTATGGAGAACACAGATACCTTCTCAGTAAAGATCCCTTTATAATCAAGAGATTTGATTCATACAGCCTTTGATGCAACCACTGAAGCTCAAGAAAATCAGCAGTGAAAAGTGCTGAGTGCAATTCTGGGTCACACACTTGTACATGATCTGGAAAAGCAGGATGGGAAGTCCAGCTCAGGGAAGAACAGGTGGAGGGGAAGAAGCCTGTAGGTACATTTAGTTGTGATATTTTGCAAAAGGCACATACCTCAGAGCTGCTGGCAGTGTTGGTTCAGCACTTAGGGGTGCAGTACACAGGGTTTGACCGTGCATCACTTCAGCTCTGACAGCATTTCTTTTTGTGGGAAATTCCCCTGATTTTGTGTTTTTAATGTAAAACGAAGGATGAATTAGTCCTGGGGACTGTTTTTTTCTTCCTACAGAATTTATGAAGCCCTCTGAAGAAAAGGTCTTTCCCTGCAGGCTTTTCCACATCTGACTTTGGAGTGAATGGGAGTGAGTTATAGCCATGTGCTGTAGGAAGTAGCAAAAAAATGTCAAAAGAGGCAGCAACAATTAGCTGCACTAAACCCATAGATATGATGCAGTAATGTGGGAAATCTGGTTAAGCAGCACTGCACTCCAGATCCCCATCACACTTCTCAAAGTCTGCTCCTCTATTTGTTGTCTCTCACTCACAGCAATTTACCTGACTCATTCAGTCTGCCCCTGATATAGGCATTATAATAATAATAATAATAAAATATGTATTGCTATATATTATATATTGTGCATCAACAGAGAAGTTGTGGCTGCCCCATCCCTGGAAGTGTTCAAGGCCAGATTGGAAGGGGCTTGGAGCAACCTGGGTTAGTGGAAGGTGTTCCTGCCCATGGCAGGGGGTTGGAATGAGATGATCACAGATCCCTGGATGAACTTTAAAGTCCCTTCCAACCCAAACCATTCTGTGATTCTATAATTCCATAATATAATATATGATATTATATATTGAGAATATATATGTTGGTATTCAAAATTATAGGTAGTATAATAATGCATTTATATAGCATTATATATGTATGTATAGATAATATATAATACGTTGTAATTATATATGGTTTCTTTAAAATTGGCCAACTCACAAACATACAAGCACTTGAAAATCTTGATCTTTTCTTGACTTGAAAATCTTGTTAAAGGGTGAATGAAGCACGAACACACATAAACAAACCCACATGGACAGATGGATATGTTACAGTGCATAACGGTGCCTAAACATTTACACACACAGACATGTGTTTTAGAAGCAAAATATTCATGATATTTACATATTTGCTCTCATCACTTTTGTTTGCCAGACATCCTCCTCTGGAAGGTAAGACTGTTAATTTGGGGCTGGGGATGAGTTTAGTGACAAAGCATCAACAAAAGCAGTGAGATTTTAGCAAACATTAAAAAGTGTCATCTAATAGTCCATCAAACAGCTCTTGTCACACAGATAAACCTTTTATCTCTCCCTCCCAGATTCTAATCAAGGGTACACTTTGCATGTTTCTTATATCACTGCAGCAACCAATTCAGCTGGGATTCCCTATGCCCTGGGAAATAGACTAATTTTGACACAAATGAGCATTTCAGGGTCTTTTTTTATCTTTTCCCATTAACATGTTAGTTATTATTGTTAGTCAAGGCAACAAGACTGCATTTTCTATCCAAAGGGATGTGTAACACATCAGACTATATCTGTTTATTTGGAGAGATCTGAATGCAGAAGAAAACCCAAATAATTTATGGTGAATGTGGTTGCAAGATAAAGTTTTCATTCTGGTTACAAAAACCATTTAAAATCACTGGAATCTTAAGTCTAAAGAGTAAAACTCCAACATTTTTATTATTTAACAATTCAGTGTATGGTTACCAGAATATTTTCTATTATCCAACTATAGTAATGCCAGTCTAAAATGATTTTTTAACTTTCTCATTCTATCACATTCTTACAATATTTGCATGGTGTAACAAATTGTGTGTTTGAGTTTGGCTGTGCACAGTCTGTCCTGGGTTTGTATTCATAATTAATTACTCACATTGAAGATAGAAACTAAGTGACAAATGTATCATTGTCTCAAGGCTTAAGCTTGAAAATACCAAAATAAAATACAGAAATAAAATACAGAAATAAAAAAATGAAGTCATGTTTTTATTGTAAATCTTATGGTTCTTGATATAGTTCTTATAGTTCAATAGTCTTGGGGTTTGCAATTGGTTATTTCAGTTTTCATTCAGCTGATTCTAGTTTCTAGCTTAGATGTTGGCAAATAATTTAAAAACTGAAGGGTTTGGGTTATGTCTGTACTCATAAACTGAGTAAAGCTTGGGTTTAAAGCTTGAGCTGGTTCCTCAATGATTTTCACCCAAACAACACCTCTGCTTTGGGCTATTTCACTTGCTAATAATTCGCCATTTATAATTCTCAGTATTTGTTATTTTTTCTGGAGTATCTGGATGTTTGGGCATGCACTATTAAGCAAAACAAGCAGAAATTGGTGGAAAAGGATGAGGGGTTGGATGTCACCTGCTGAGTGATGTCCCCAGAACACTCACCTGGTTGTGCTCACCTCTGCTTGTACACCAGGGAGAAACAGGAACTTTTTGGCAAGTTTGTGACATGGTGTGTGATATTTTTGATGTATTTTCACTTTTACTTCCAGATGAGAAGATGCCTGGTGGCATATCCCTCATCCAAGAGAGGAAGGTTAAGGCAGCCCAAGCTGGATGTGTCATGGAGCTCTTTACCTTTCCTTACCACAAAAGTGGATTTCCCTTCTGTCCTCTCCAACTAATTGAAGAGGTTTTCTAGGAATTTTGTTTTCCCTAAGCATTGTTATAAAGAATAGTTTACCACCTTTGGCCATAAAATAAATTCTCTTCTGATCAGGCCTTCTGCCTCAAGCAACCAAATAAATAGCATCTTTTTGATGTAGCAAATGTGAAAGTTCAAGGCTTATTTCTTCACTTTGAAATAAAATATATAATAGTAGCTACACTTTTCTTCCCCAAGGTTCATGTTGTTGTAAAATAAACAAATGTTTGGGGGAGGGGGAGAAATTTCTATATTATAATGTTTAAAATACTCCAGTCATGGTGATTAACAAGCATAACAAAGGGTGATAAGGAAACAAGATATCAAAAGTTGCTGGTTTTGGTTTTATTTTATGTTTTCTACTGTAAAATATTTGGCATTGCCAAAAAAAATGAAAGCTGCTTTGAAAGCAAGGCATCTGTTTTCAGAGCTTTTGAGAACACAGGCATGAAATGTAGGAAATATCTAAGGAAAGACCCCAGCAAAGAGTCCTGTCGCCCCTTCTCAGAACATGAAAAGCTATAAAAAAATCAAATCAAAATAAATATGGAAAGCCGTTTTATGAACCAAAGTTCCTTTTTAAAGCCAATAGTTTATGTGGAATATAAGTGGCCCTCAGCTTTCAAACCTGAGCTCTTTCACAGCACTTCTCAAAGCCCCTTCTCGAGGAAATCCCAGCTCAGCACCCCCTTTTAGAGCTGCACAGAATTAAAGTCAGCTGTTGTGTAATGATGTTTCTGTGCCACTGACCTATCTAAGCATCACATAGTGGGGGATTACCTGGAGTGATTAAGATTGCTCACCTTGTTTGCCCTCTCCTTCTCTCCTACTCTGAGGAAGTAGAAATGAAAAGTGAGGGCTGAGCATCCCAATACAGATACTGATTCTTTCCAGTCTCATCCAACAAAAAAAATCCATTAAAAATTAATATCCAGGACCCAGGTGGATCTGCAGCCAGTGGGACTGATCCATGGATGACCACTCACAGCCCCATGGATGATCATAGATAGTGGTCATCTCTCATAAGGAAAATCAGCCACAGCTGTGCTGGCCATTTAATTAATTTGGGCACTTTTCATGAGTGTTGGGATTACTTGGAGGGATCTTTGAGGACCTGGTACAAAATCCCACTGGAGTCCACAGGTTGCCACTAACTTTGAAATAAGACCCAAGGCAGTTTCACACTCCTGTGACCAGTTATTGGCATTTTTGTCACACATGCATTCATTCAGTCTTTTCCTAAGTTGCTGTTTTAATACACACAGGCTTGAATTGTTGCGTTTCTTACACTGGAATTAATTTTTTGCTTGATTTGCCTCCCTCAAGTAGATCCAAATTATGCATGCCTTTGCTAACATGAAACTTTGCAGACATTAAATATGTGGACACTACCTTTTTATTCTACAGAACAAACATACAGGTCAGGAGAGCTGAACATTTTTCAGGACACAGGCACAATTCAGTTTTTTTCTTTTAGCTTATTGTTCCCTTAAGCCATTACTCTGTTTAACTGTATAATAAACATTTTACCAGCTTCTATATTTTACATCCACATCAGTTCAGTGATATGGCCAGTTTTAGTTTTAATATTTCATGTATAATTATCTAGTTATTATATTAAAAAGTTTTGCTTTTCTGGAGGATTCAGCCTTGACTAAACAAAAGTGAAACATTATTCATTTATTAGCAAAGTGTGAGCAAATTGTGCTGCAGCTGTAAATATTTCCCTTGTAAACCATGATTATTTAGAAATTTTCAACATATTCTGTGAAAATCTCAGAAAACTTTGAAACCCTATTGTCTCTTGCTGTCTGTTTTCACCGTTTATCAACAACCATGGATTTTGAATGTGCTGACAAGAGGACAGGAACATGCATATGGGGAATTTATACTTTATAGCACATGACCAGAATAATTAAAGGAGAAATAGAAATTGCTGGAGGAGAGGTGAGTGAGGATGTTGAAACAGAAAATCCTTAAGGTTAAATCTATCCTCCTTCGTTATACAAACAGAAGAAACATAAATCTGGCACCTGTCTCCCAGAGGGGCTTGGAGGAAGCACAGTATAGACTGCAGGTCATCCAGAAGCAGAGATGATACCTCTGCTGAATGTAGAGGTTTTGATGATATTAAATTGCAGAGGTCCTGGAAAAGCTATTGATTCGTCCTTACAGAAACCAGGGAGACTGGGGTTAAGATTCTTAATTTATGTAAATTGTACACATAGATTTATGATGATTTGTGCCCCCCAAACTCTGACACAAACATTTGGCAGCCAGTAAAAGATTATCTGTTGTATTATAAGGTTCCTTCTTGGGATTCCCGTCCTTTACCTTAATTGATAGAAAATTTATATTACCTATTCTTAAAAAAACATAAGCTATATTCATAAAAACCAAAATTGGGATATTTTTACTTAAAAAAAACCCCTACCTTTTCAAATTGGAAAGACATACATACATGTGCAATACTACATACTTAAAATTTGCTAAAAATGTGATTACCACATGCATGATTAATTGTTTTCAAGTGGAAATCTACCTCCAGTAAGTAGTTTAGCGTTAGAAAACCAGGCTTCAAAGGAATCTGGTATGCCTTCTTCACCTTTGAGATTCAAACACTGGAGCCAGGATTGAAAACCAAGGTATTTCAGGTGTCTGCATTTAAAAGACTTTGTTTATGTTAAGGCTTAGGTCACCTTAGCAGGTATGTTTTAATGAAAACATTACCTCTCTGTGACCTTTGGGATTTGAAGGTTAAAATGCAGTCACTGGAAAAAGGAATCCTCATTGTCATGGATGAAATCCTTGGCATTAAAGACATTATTTCTCATCCTTGTGAGTGACTTACTGCAACAATAAAGTTTGCTCTCTTCAGAGAAGAGGTAACATGGAGACACCTGATTTGTCTTCTCCCCCAAAAAAGACAATTCTGAAGCATTAACAAAATTAAGGAATAGGCTTAAAAATTGAAGACAGACTCAAAATGGTCATGCTAAATTTTTCTCTAAGTAACTCAGCCTCTTTGAGCCTTGCACTGCTCAAATATGAATAGAATATGATTATGAATAGAATCTATGCTGATACCTGTGTTTTACAGGATTACCTAGTTATTGATGACTTATTTTCTTCCTTGTTGCTCAAGAAATAATATCCATTCATTAAAACAAAATAAGGTGCAGCAATAACACACTTTCTATAAGCACAGTAATTTATAAATTATGTCAGACATCTGGGAAAGAGGTCCTTTATGTCAAATATTAAATCTATTTAGCAGTTTATTTGTAACATATTTGAAACTTCAAAAAGAAAAGAAGAAAGGAAACAGAGTGGGGTTTTTCCTACTTTTTTACATTAATGAAGTTAACAGCCCTTGTGCATTTGCAGTAAGTCAATTGAAGTAAATTACTTTTTATGACCATTATTAACTTCAGTTGTCAGTGGAATGTCATCAACAAGTCATTCATTGCATTTCCAACTGGATATTTTAAGTACAATAACATCAGAATTGCTGAAATCCTAACCATTTTTTCTTGCTCAGAACAGGAAGGGTGGAAAGGATCTGTCGGTTCCCTAAATTCAGGTCAAGGCAAAGTGGTAGGAAAAAAAAAAAAAGATAATGTTTCAAAATCATCATTTTACACTGGTTTAAAAGCCTGAGTGATGAGCGAAATACATCATATTTCCACTTTAGTCTTGTACAAATTGAAGAGAAAGATGGGTTTGTGAGTCTTTCTCCTGTTAGTTATCTACAACAAAATCCAAAACAAAACGGGACTCAGCAACACCTATCTTGTGGCATGTGAGAGAGCCCTGATGTGGGAGGTGAGCAAACAGAGACTGCATTTCTCTCTGAACCCAGGCTCATGCTGTCCAGGCATTTCCCAACTTGGAGAGCAGCCAGCCCTAGGCTGGAAGTGACACAGACCCATTAGTGCTGTTGAAAGGCAGAACGTAGACACCAGGAATACATGTCTGTGTCATCAAACTCACAGCTCCCCTGGGAAAAGCCTCAGGAGAGCTCACTCCAAGGGCTGCTGTCTATAAGCAGCATGGGTTAAGGTCATACCAGCTTTGGATGACTCCTTTCCAACACAATTCCAATGTCTCCAGCCTGCTGGCATCACCTTAGAATCATAGAATTATAAAGGTTTGAAAAAAACCTCTAAGATCATTGAGTCCAATTATTAACCCATTACTTCCATGTGCACCACTAAAACATGTTCCAAAACACCACATCTATGTGGTTTTTGAATGCCTCCAGGGATGGGGATTCCATCTCTACCCTGGGCAGCCTGTTTCAATACTTGGCCACACTTAGAAGGAAGAAATATTTCATATCTAATCCAAACCTCCCCTAGCACTTGAATTTGAGGCCATTTGTTCTCGTCCTGTCACTTCTTACCTGAGAAGGAAAACTGACCCCCAGCTGGCTGCACCCTCCTGTCAGGGAGTTGTTGAGAGTGATAAGGTCACCCCTAAGCCTCCTTTTCTCCAGGCTGAACCACCCCAGCTCCCTACATTGCTCCTCTTCAGACTGGTGCTCAAGACCTTTCTCCAGCTCCATTGCCCTTCTCTGGACACTCTCCAGCCCCTTGATGTCTTTCTTTTATGAAGGACCTGGAACTGTGGGAATTCTGTGCCACTTTCTACACTAAATAAAGGGTTGATAGCAGAGCTCTGTGGAGTACTTCACTAACACAAACTTGAAGCCATTGGTATCACCTCAGCAGGATGTGAAGTTTCTGCTGAAAAAACTGGTGTGGGTATGGATATCACTTGAAGCAGGAATATTTCCAGTCTCTTTCTTCCCTGTTTCCAACAGGCATCATTGTGACTCCACTGGAAGAGAGGAATGGATTGAAGCAGTTGCTGGAATTATTTGAAGTTATTTGAAGGAAAGACTGGGTTAGGAAGAGGAATAGAGTCAGGCAATGAAACCTGGTCCTAATTGATACAGCAGGCGAAGGGACAAGGCCAGGCCAGAAAAAGCAAAGAATCCTCCAATATAGGGCATACAGCAGGTTGTGCTGCAAAATAATGGTACATTTGCCAGAGCTTAGTCCCCTTCCCAAATCTCCATACATGGAAATGTCATTTGCAAACCTTCAGTCCCTCTACACAGCTCCTGTTCTCTTCCCCCTGAGACCAGCTTTTGGGTAAGAATGTCTGTGTGCTTCAGTTCTTGATCTGGAAAAGGAGCTAATTTTTAAATTATTTTGAGTCTTGAATGAGTGTCTGCTTCTGCTGTTCCAGCATTGACACAAGGTTCTCAGGAAAAGCAAGAATCAGAGACCACATCTAGAAAGTGAGCTGAAAGAAGGCGAAAAGGCAAGAGAAGAGCTCAGACAAAGTTAAGATGTGTCTCTAAATGTTTAGCTTTAAAGGAGCTTCCTCAGGCACTGCTGGCAGCAGGGAGTTGAGCAGTTGCAACCATCCTCCTCATTCAGCCTTTGCAATTTGGGCTTTTCTCTGCACTCTCCTGCATGCACTAACCAAACAAGTTAGTGGGAATTAGCTCAGAGGTATCCACATGTGGTGCAGTCACACCTTGTCCTGCCCTAAGTCACAGGAATGGAAAATATCTACAGCTTCTTCCTGGAATGAGAAAAATAGCCTTTCCCAGTACACCGAGGTCAGGACACCACTGGGAGCTTGAAGAGGAAGGAAGTTTTAGCTTTGAAACTTCTTTATACAAGGGAAAAGAGTTCTTTGTGTTTGGCAGAAGAACAATAAAAGTTTTTGCTTTAATAGCATTCTAATAATATGTAATATTATATACATTTGGCTAGTAAAATGCACCGCAAATTGCTTTTGTTGAGCACTTGAGAGAAACATTATAAGAAAGGAAGTCCAGTACTTGGCTAAATATGCAATTAGCTGCAACCCTGAAGCAGGATTTGAGATCAGTCTATTATTTTTTCAGGATTAAAAAGGTGGCAGTTAAAAATAGGAAAGCATAATTAAAAAGAAAAAGACCAAAAAATTTAAGAGCACTTGTGGTGAAACTCCTCACACAGGACACAAATTGGTGTTCTGTGAAATAGAAAGAAGCAGGGAGGTGAAAAGAACAGAGAATCTGATCTTGTCTTAAATCCATCTGGATCCTACAGGCAAAATTGCCTGACCACCTGATGTCATAGGATGGAATCTGAAGCAGAACTGCCTCCTTCAAGTCATTTCCATGACAGTGAATTCTCACAAGTACCCACTCTCTTGGTTGCCTTTCAAGTCAATTGTAGTAGTCCTGGAGGCTTCAGTGGCATTTGACTTCAGTTTTCATTTGAATCCACCAGCAATTTTGCCATGAGCCCTGGTGTAAACAAGATCAGGATCTAAACCACAGGGGTAGGTTTTTAGTCAGTATAAATTGCCTTCATTACAAGATAGGGCTGTAGCAATTCCACTTTCAAGCTGCAACAATTTGCACCATGGAGTTATGACAACGCTGCCTTAGGGGCAGGATAAATTGCCCTATATAGCAATGGCATTTTTTTAATCTGGAAAAGATCTGCCCCCTGATTTAGAAACACAGGTGGTGCTTGCAATCATATGCATCAAACATTTCTTTCCATTTGATTTGAGCCAGGAGGGCTTTTGTCACTCACAACATCAAGGATAACATTCAGCTCTTAAACAAATAATAGGAGAAACAACACATTTCAAAAGAGAAAAAAATATTAAGACCATAGCATCTGCTTTACCAAAGAATCTGGCCTCTGTTTATTGATGATGTGGTTCCAGACAGCAACAGGCCAGGATTTAAATTAATATAAACATTAAATTCTTTTCTCTGGCATGTCCCTTTTATTACCTTTATTAAAAAGTCAATAAACTTCTATTAATTTAAAAAATAGATTCTGAAAAAAAAAAAAAAAATAAAAACCCAAACACTCATCTGCCAAAAAAGACATGCTTGTATGAGCTGAAGGTTGATGTCAGACAAATTTCACTGAAGAGATTTATAAACATGATGTAACTCTGACAAGCTGGGCTTTGTATCTTGGCAAAGGAAAGTTTAAGAAAATACCCATGTACACAGGCACACACACACACAAACACATCTATATTGGATATTATAATAAGTTTTCAATAAGAAAACTTATTGAAAGAGATTACATGTCTCGTCTCCTTTTAAAAATAGAACACTTACATGTGTTTTTTATTAGCTTGTTTTAGGATTACCTTAATCCTGCCCAAAATTTTTCACCACTTCCCCCTCATGCAATTTGAAATGGTAATCTGTTTGTGAAGAGTAATGTTAGAATAACTGTAAATATCTTCCCAACAGAACCCAAACAATAAAAACAAAAGCTGCAGCTTAGGGGAGCTTTGGTGTGCCAAAACCCAAGCTCACTTAAGCAAACCCTGTGATGGATAACAATCCAAATCATGTCACTGAACCATGGGAAGTTGTAAAGTATGGGATAAACCCAAAGAAACTTCTGTTTTATGGGAAAATCCTGCCCTTATTTTATTTTCATGGGTAAAACTGAGGATGATTTGGATCCTTCTGTTGTTTTCTACACAGACAGATACTTAGCTGAAAAATTAATATAACCTGGTTGGGTTTGGTTTTTTTGAGAAAATTTTTCAGATTTTTTAAAAATAATTATTTTAATATGGCCTTTATTTCATAAGGCTGGTGAGATCTGCTGAGGCTTTAGGTAAACCAGGCAATGGATACCAAGGTGTCCAAGCCCGTTCCTGCCCTGATAAAAGATAGATAGGAGTGTGTTACACCTCCCTGTTTAATCCATGTGCACAGTCTTCCTTCACATGGAAACTTAGGGGGAGAAGGGTTCTGTGTTTATTTGGGACTCATGTCTGTTCAGCATCACATCACAGCTAAAGCATCCTTGGGTCTACCAGATTAGAAAAAGCTTAAAAAGAGCCATATTTCCAGTTAAAATGTAGTAAAAAATCAACCATATTTATTTAATAAATAAATAAAATAATAATTTCACCTATTTGGAATTGAAAACCTGATAATGAAGAATTAACTCTAAGCTGTCCAATCCAAGAGCAAGGGAATTCCATTTACCTAAGCTGAATTTAAGAAAATTTGTTTTGCCAGTGAACCCAATAGCTGTTCAATCACAGACTCTTGACAGAAAATATTGAGCCAGGAACAAATGAAACCATGGACATGCTCATGTACATGACTAATTTTGTGTGATGGGTGGCTCTGTTTTGCCTACTGCTACTTGGTAAAACATTGGGGAAGACAATGTTGGGCTGGGAAGAATAGAATGGGGGAAATCTATCTTTCCTTATGAATTCTTCCATGTGATTTTGATTTCATTCAAGATCAATATTTAATTTAATATAATTTAATTATTTATTTTTATAGTTTAGACTTTCATCATCAGGATCATCAGGATCATCAGAATCATCATCAGGGTCATCTCTGGATCTCAGTTTCTCCAACTGCAAAGCACAGACCACAGATATATACACAATGTCTTCAAAGGCACAAGGGATGCTTGCAAAGTGATCCAAGTGTCTCAGAGTGAAAAGCAACCTCCACAGAAAAGAGATAAACCCCAAACCTCCCCCATTGGAGGGCAAACTTAAGGATGTCATCTTGATAAAACTCCAAAAGCATCTTGATGAAACTCCAAAAAGTCTTCAATTCTGGGAGCACAGTCACAGCTGGGATGGAAGTTTACATAGGAGCTAAATGTGGGAGTGAGGACATTTCAAAAACTATCTCCATTCCCTTTGCAGGTTGGATTCAGGCAGAAGAGTGGCCTGGAGCACTGAGACCCCTCACATCAAGGGCAGTGGAAAGCTGCCTTTGAGTAGACAATGCCTGGCACAGGGCTGAGACTTCAGCCAAAGGTCTTTTAAAGGGAAAAGGATATTCCTGTTTAATATTTTAGATCTTTGAGACAACAGATCTGCATTAGAAAAATACACGTCCCTCTGTCTGTCCCTTTTTCACATACCGCTACTTTACCTATGCTTTATAAATCAGTTGTTACTTTTTTCCTACAGGCCTGAGTCTTCACAAATACTCACTATGCAGCAAAGTGGGTCTGGCCTTCTGGGTGCTGCCAACACAAAACTCTCCATCAGAATTTTCTCAACAGTGGAATAAAACCTTTTAGAAATGGAAGAAATAATACATTTGGTCAGGGAAGAGGATAAGAGATGAAGGGGGAGGAGAAAAAGGTGGGCTCATTAATCTGCTCTAATAATAAATCCTTATCACTTATGCATTTCAGTTATTCCTTCAGCCTCCACGTTCTATATTTAAATACATCTGCTTCACACGTGCTTTGCCAATTAGCTGGTGATTTTAACTGTTCAGCACTATCTATTAACACGTGGCACTGCTGAACACAGGACAGACAAGCTTGACCAGGAGCGATAGTCAGGAGGCACACATTACTCTCTCTAACTCCCAAGTAGGGAGATAGGAAAGTGGCACAACAATTGACCTCGGTTGTACATCAAGGCTAAATAGACACAGAGTAAATTACAGTCAAGTGAGACAAGCTACTAACTGTTCCTTTAGCAGCCCATAATGTCAGTAATTCCATTACAATGATTGCTGGTTATGCAATGCACTTCAGATATACATTTTTCTATTTTTTTTCCCTGTCTCTGTCTCTCTGTCCGTATTGTAAAAATTTTAGCCCAGTGATGGAACAGATACATTTATCTATTGCAGCAGGGGAGGATTTTATATTGGATATTGGGGAAAATTTTTGCAGGGAAAGAGTTGTCAAGCTTTGGAACAGGCTGCCCAGGAAAGTGGTAGATTCACCAAAACTGGAGGGGTTTAAAATTTGTGTAGATGTGGTGCTTAGGGTCATGGTTTAGTGGTGAACTCAGCAGAGATGGGATAACAGTTGGGATCAGTGATCTTTAAGTCTTTCCCAGCCTAAATGATTCTGTGGCTCTCTAGATGGTCAAAAAAGGGTCATTGTGATCAACTTTCAAGAGAGACTTACAAACCACCCAGGCACAGATGCTCCTGAACAGATTCCTTCTTTAACTAGAGAGCAACATCAAAACAGTTTGCCTGGTTCACCATGGCATAGAAAATATCTTAATACTGTAAAAGTTTTAATCTCTTGCAGGGTGATAATATAAGGGTTTTTCAAACTGAAGTGCATAATATCAAATTAGTGATAGAATTAAAGCTATTCTTAAGACAACTCAGTTAAGCACTAAATGTACATTATTTATAAGGAGATCTTGGACACCTAAATCATCTAAATCACCTAAATGAAGGTGTCTTAACCTGTAATTAGCAGCATACCCTTTCCATTGCCTTACATCTGTTCCCAACTAAAATAACTTGGGTTCTTCTGCCTGTCTTTTTGTTGCTTCTCCAGAAAACTGTGGCTCTCCCTTGTATTTTGTATGAAGTCTTCTGTAGATGTTTCAGATGCCCTATGATACATCAGCAACTAAACTGAATGCCCAGAATCACACAGGGAGAAAACTACCTATTGTGTTTGCAAAAGTTAAAACTAAATGGGGCTGTGGAGAAACAAGTTGTATCAATGCACAGAAGCAGAGAACAAGAAGGAGAAGTTAGATTTCTTGTTCTTGCCACCCCACCACTTATTCCTTGCAGGCCAACAATTAGGTGGGTTCACCATCTACCTCAGTTTACTCATCTAACAACTCTGACTTCATCTGGAGGACAGTGGTGATAAAATGGATGTGGAATTCAGATTTTGTGATGCTCTGGTTAAGGAGTGCTTGCTGTCTCTGCTTGGCAGGTCACAAAGGGCAGGATTCATCTTTCTTATTTTATAGCCATCCATAAGTAGCCTTGTCAGCCATTTAGATCACTAAGTGCCTGAAGCAAAAGGACAAAAAACCCCTGGAGTGCCTCTATCTCAGGGATCTCTAGAAGAAGCCTAAGTTAGTAAAGATGAGATTGAATGACTATTTAGACAATTAAAGTAAATAAACTAATGATATGCCCTTTCCCCTTTCTTCATCTTTCATCTGTTTGCTTGTCTTGTGATACATCAGGAAGTAAAGACACATCAGATAAAGATTTATCAGGAGCCAAAGTGAGAGCTGAAGGGCATTCCCAGCATAGCCAGTCCACAACATGGCCATGCTCTGTTCAGTCTGGCCTCTTTTCCCCTGTTTCCAAGGTCATAGCTGACAACAACTACAAAAATGCTGAGTACAGCTAAACAGGTCAGTAAGTGTTATAGGAAGTATATTTACCAAAAAAGGGGTAATTCCCGGGCTGGTTTAGCTTTCTTACAGAAAGAAAAATGCCATTAAGGTACCCACAGAAGACTTTCTTCCACACTGATCAGTGCTAATTTTCTGCTAACTCCCTTCAAATCATAAAACATTTTACTCAACAGAGTACAAGGCAATCACAAACCCATGCTCTCATTTAGTTATTTCTTTAGGCCCCAAAAAGGTCAAAGCCTAAAAGAAGAAAAAAATCAATGACAAAAATATTATTCAAATTATTAAATGGAAAGAAAATTGGGTTCAATTCCATGGTGAATTTAAAAGCAGGGACAAATTTCTATTATTTTGTGAATTTTCACAGTGTAATTACTGACAGACCGTGAAGCCACATGAAGTTGCTTGGAGGATTTCACAAATAAGAACCAAGCTCATTCTCATTGTTTGAGTTGCTGGCATGTGGAAAAGAGATGAAGAAAAAAAAAATATCCATCTTCCAAGAAGATTGGTTGATGCCCTTGGATGACAGCAAAGAGAGATGGATCTTGGTTGCTTAAACATGGGTGCCTGGACTCTTAGAGCATCCTGGGGAAATCCAGAGAGCTCCATGACATGCTGAAGGATTTGGGGTAAACCTGTACTACCCTGCAGCTGCAGCAGCTGGTGATAGTGCAATACCTCACATATATATGTCCAAAATGTCTGTGCTTAGGCAAATGAATCCTCTTCAGTATGTCAAAACCAAAGCCCAGCAATTATTGGGAATTAAAACCTATTCCACACACGCAGCTGAGCGTGAGCGTTGTGCAACGGGCAAAGGCAAATGGTTGCATTTAGTCACGCAGCATTAGTGAGGGGTATTGATACTACCTGTGTTTGCACAGCTCCACTAGAAAGCTCAACACTGCAAATTGTCTGTGCAGACAAAAGAGAGACAAGGGGGTGACTCAAACAAGGGGTCTGTGGCATCTTTAAATAAAGCTCTGAAGAATCCTTTCACTCCTATCTGCCTAGAGAGGGGCACAAGCACATTCTTTACATCTAACTGTGAGCTAAGTGGCTGTGGTCAGGCTGGCCCTTCTCTGGTCTGGAACATCAAATCATTCATGGATGTTTAGAGACCTACACAAAAAAAAAAAAAAAAAAAAAAGGTCCTAGATGTTTTGAAATTCTAATCCTAAGTTTGATGCTGCCCCTTCTGTGCTCTGGGAAACTCACATGAGCACCTCTTGCTGATTGGCAAGAAGAGATGACTGTGCACAGCTACCCTCCCTGTCAGCTTCTGGGAAGGATTATGGATACAGCAACTTAACAGCCCTTTGAAGTACTTTAATAACAAAAAAAAAAAAAAGTCATAGAAATGCTAAAGCATATCATGTAAAAGAAGTGATCATGAAGCATGTAAGAAGAGGTACTAAGTCTTAAGTCCCACAAATACACTTTACAGAGAGCATTTTTTGAGCTGTGCAGCCCTGAGTGAAGCAAGCCCCTGCACATGATCTCTACTCATACGTGTACACAGAAAGGGCTTCGGAAGCTAAAATGTACAGAAACATCAGCCCACAATGTCCTGCAGGGACTAAACCACACTGTGTGAGGGGAAACTCGAGGCACATCTGCCCAGCTGAGGGTGGCAGACCCTGAATTACATCTCTGAGTGAAGACAAGGATGGCTCTACTGGAAAGTGTCCCTACCCATGGCAGGGTTGGAATTAGATGAGCTCTAAAGTCCATTCTGTGATTCTGTGTTTCTATGGTTGAAACATCAAGACAATAAAAGGACCCTTCTGTATCTGAATCTATTTTGCATGCAATTGCAGTTAAAAAAAGAAAAAAAGAAAAAAAGAAAAATAAAGGTCAGCTGGGAACAGGATGAGAAGTGGTTCTAATTGATTTCCAGACATTCTGGATAATAGGGGTATACCCAGAGAGAAGTATGGCTACGTCTGTTTGGGGAAAACACTCACAGGCTGACTCAGATTTCAGATTAAGTTGGTGATGGAGACCAGTATAGAGAAATCACTGTTGTTTGGTGTCTTCAGAGATGGCAAAATCGAGATCCAAATCATAATTTCCTATAGAAGAGAAAACTGTAATCTCCTTTAAATAGGCACATGATCAAGTTTTGATATGGCCCTCCTTTTTGTTTTAAATAGGAGCTATCTGGACTTTATTTTCAGGCAGTTTGGTTTCCTATGCACTCTAGGAAAGGACTCAATACCAAGCCCAGCCTGAAGCCCATGGAAATGGATGGATCAAACATTAAACATTAAACATATATTAAATATTAGTCTCTTGCTGCCCCCTTCACACTTCTCAGCACCTCCAGGCTGTGCTTAGGGATGAAGGCAGGAGATGATTGACTGGATCTGTCATGCAGCACCTGGATCTGAAGACCTGTGGGAACCCATGCTGCTGTGTTGGAGATGAGGGTGAGTAATCCAATAAAAACTAGACCAGCTGGGACACGTCATAACCTGCCATGTGTTATGTGACCTGATAAACTGAGTGACCCTACAACTCCAGCTGCAGCATGGAGTGTCATGCTCTGGAGGAGAAGAAAGGAAAAGGTCTTCAGTAAGTTCTGGATCAATCCTACATGGCTGTGAGAACTGCCCATTGTTCACTGGGGAGAACCTTGAAGACAAATTTGAGCATTGTGATGAACGGAGTCCAAGACTGTTTGTAATCACCCATTTCTGCTCTGTTTTGAAATTCCTCCTGGTTAAAAATCTATTAGGCCTTAACTCCTTTAATGCATTTTATTTGAAAAACTTTTACTCTTAAAAATATTCCTTTGAACTCTGTTCTTCATAAAAGAGTAATTCATTATTACTGGGGATAACAGCAATGTCTAATCCCTTTATGATCTTTCGTACAGGGACTGTGGGAATGGTAGTTAAGTCACTTTGCAGCAAGCACACCTGTGAAGCAGGTAAACATTTATTAGCTCATTTTTAAAAATTAATTAAAAAATGTTTGTTGTGTTCTGTGCAGCTTTTCTTTTCCTTGAAGGCACAGAGAGATGAAGCAACCATGACCTATATTATGAAATTAGAATGCAATTATTGCTTTAAGTAAAACAAAGCCCAGCCTCACACAAAAGGTGTGGAAACTCAAATTGCTAAATGATCCGATCGTAGTCACACTTGGTAATCAGCTCCAGTGTTTTCTTGGCAGGGTCCTGCTATGAATTATGATGGGAAAATGAAAAGACATGTCTTGTCCCATGCCGTTGCCATGTAAATGTATGGATCATGTGGAGATATAAACACTGGAAAGGTCTTGAGTTTCACTGCCTGTGAGTAATTGTCATCTCTACAAGCAAGCTGTTTTGGAGCTGCAAGAAATAAGAAAATTATGCCTTTTGTTCAAGATTTGACAATGTGGAAGAGCCCTGCCAGACCTGTCTTGTTTAATCATGTTAGCTCAGCAGCAAAAGGAACAGCTCCTTCCAAAGGGAACTCGGAGTTCCTGGAGGAGGAGGAGGAGGAGGCTGTAACTCAGCGTGTGCTCTCCTAAGCCATTCACACTGTTCTGCTGTGAATGGGAAGAGCCTTGCAGAGATTCCAGACTGCATTATTTCGAGGAGAAAGCAGCCTTTAAGTCATCTCATTCCCAAGACATCCACATGTGCCTTTTCATAAAGTCAGAACGTTTACCCGGGTACAGTTATCTTCTGTGCCGGACGTTGTGCATGCTCACATCATCCATAGACCAGCCATAAGGAAATGAAAGAATATATTGCAATGCCATGGAAGGTCTGGGGATGTGTGACACAGAGAGATTACTGCCTTTATGATCATGCAACAGAATCATGGCAGAGACCCCAGGTAACTGAAGCAGGCTGCAGGAGGTAGGTATTTACCCTGACCCCTGCCAGGCTGTGGGCATTTCTGCTCCTGCCAACTCAAATCTTGTGTATATCCCTCCTACAGGTGTGCCAGCAAACACCTGCATGGCAGCACACCCAGGTGAATGGGTTGGTCTAACATGTGCAGTGAGAATAAGAACAGGAACAAAGAGATCCAATCTGGATCTGACAAGCAACGGGCAATTAAAATTTAATATATATAAAAATGTATTTCTATGTATTTCTACACATATAAATTTAAAAATTCTGTCTTTTGTAATGTAGCCTTATACAATTCTGTTCAGTCACCTCCATCTGCATAGTCTGGTTTTCAGACCAGCCCAGATACTGGTCAAGATTATGGTTTTCAGGAATAATTGTTTCTGAGGGAGAAGGAACACTGCCTGTTCTCCCTTATCCCATGACTTCATTAGAGCCCTTAGCAAAAGGCATAACTGGGGAAGGTGAAGGACAGGATTCAGACATTTTTGGTACTATTCATTATGTTTTCTTACTATAGAAACAGGGAAAGGAAAATGAAAACAGTTAAATTTGTCTTTTATCACCCAGGTCTCGAGATTAAGAGACATCCCCTCAGAGTAGAAAGTTGCTAGAGGTTTTTTGAGTAGCTAAAAAAAGATGTCTGACTTACCACTGGGCCAGGCCATATTCTAAAGTCCACTTTGAAGATAAACATGAATATTAGGGGAAAAATATTCAGTCTTTAAAGTGCCCAACAATAGGGAATTTTGTTTTAAAAGCATCAGTTTGCTATTTCAGTTGTTTGCTGGATTCATGGTTAAACCCTACTTCTTTTCCATCTGAATTTTCTCTCCTGTTTTTGTTTATTGGATGTTCTTAGACTTCTGGACAGAGAAAAATATCTTTGTCATGTAGGTGTATTCAAGCTGAAATCACTGCTCAGCCTTCTCTTCGATAAAATTGAGTTCATGGCGTCTTTCGTGCCAGTGCAAGTCCACACTTCAATATTTCATCATTCTGGTGACTGACCAAGATGTGAACATGACCAAGATGTGAACAAAGGGCTCATGCCTGAAGGGAAAAATCATACCCATAAAGGATACACACCCACGGATTAAAAACCTCGCAGCCCATGATGCACCCTGGGCATTCAAAAGCTACCCAAGAACTCTTTTCTCCCCAGCTGTAATCCTCATCAGCACTCCCTATTACCATGGGTGCTCCATATTTTGTTGTGGAAGTTGTTAACTTTATTCTCATCAGAACAACTTTCAGCCTTAATATTGATGCAGATTAAACATGGGTCAATTTATACTTTTCACAGTGGTTAACTGTGGGAATCCAGGGCTTCCCTCTGGCTGCTCTGGCAGGCCTGGGACCCTGGCAGGGGGTCAGGACCCCCCTGGACAGAGCCCCAGAGACACTGACTGTGATCTCTGTCCATGGAAAAGAGTTTTCAATCTTACAGGATGAATTACAAGCTCTGAGTGTTTGATATAAGGAATAATTAAGTGCGGCATGGGTGCAAAAGTAAAATTTTAGGATTCTAGATTAGGGGTCCAAAGGGGACAAGATGGAGGAAATTGGGTGTGCCTTGTCCTTTTTCTCCTTCTTCATGCCCTCCATGTTTCACTGTGGTGTTGGCATTTTTCTGTTGGTTCAGGCTGGGGACACACTGTCCAACGTAGGTGACAGATATTGGCACGTTCTTGTAAATCCAGCCCAGGGAGTTTCTGGTATTGAATGTTTGTCACATCCCACTGAGGGCAGAGCCCCACACGCTGCCCTGCAGGACAGAGCTGGGCAGGGCAGCAGAACATGTTAGAGAGAAACAGAATAAACAACCTTGGAACCAGCACAGACCAATTATGGCTTCTTCTTTGGCAGTGGGGCAGAAAGACAGAGACTTTCTACAATCTTGGAATCATCAATATCTCAGATTCTGACAGTTAACTGCTCCAAGTGACATCTAAAGGTCAGGACAAGGTGTGAGTAGCCTTGGCCACTCGTGGCTGTACCATCTGTAGGTAACAACCTCTAAACAGAAAAGCCAAAAGACATCTGGGAGAGTGATAATTTCAGTGCTTCCATTTACAAATACTCCATACTTTTCTTTATGTGCTGGTGTTTTTGGTTCTTCATTTTATTGTTGCTTCTTTAATATCATGTCTGCATTTAAGGTTTTTGTTCTTCAAGATTAAATTAGAGCAGTTCAAGCAGAAATTTTCCAAACCTTTGAGTCCTGGCCCAAGCCTCTGTTGTGTTTTGCTTCCTAGAATCTGGAATCAAAACCTTTTCAAAAATCAAAATTTCAACAGTTCTTCTCTGAAACTAACAAGGGGTAAGAGGGCACCCTACCAGCCCTGTTGTATTACCTGAATAATCCTGTCAAGTTTGCCTATGGACCTTCCTGTGCCATCAGTCTTCTTGTATCCCCTCAGAATTAAATTGAATACACAAAAACATCCATGAAATTAAGGCAGTTTGTACTGGTGGGAGAGACCCACCCAAAACTAATGAGCTGCAGAGCCTCAAGTGAGTTATAAACTACATGTGCAGCAAAATCAAACACACCCACAGTGCTCCCACTGGGTGTTCTCTGTTCATGCTCTATCCACCAGATATGGCTGACAGAGCCTTTCTTCTCCACTGTTATTTCATTCAGCAAATTGAAAACAGAGGGCACCTCCACCTAGTCCCTGACCCGTGAAACCACGGGGGAGTAAAGGAGAACATGTCAGAATAAAAGCAGTGGTGTGTGTAAAATGAAGGCTCCAGTCTGCTGGCAGCTGTACACTTATCAAGTGAGATAACCCACGTCCCAAAACATTTTCTTCCCATTACTGTATTTTACAGAGGAAGCAGAAGTTGCTGAGGAACTAAAGCATGCCTGACAGTGGAATTCTGAGTCTTGGGGAACTATTTGCAAAAAGTGCACAAGATCACAGCTTGGTGCTTCACCAAGACTTTTGACAAACACATGGGCTTCAAGTATTTTATATCCAATAGAAATGGGTACAACCAGTACATCTAACAAGCAAAGAACCAGAGAAGCTACAATTCTGTGAATTTTGTGCATCTAAATTGACCAAGCTATGTTTTGATGGATATGGTGTGATCAGAAAGCTTATTCTTTTTAAAGAAAGTACTCTACTCACTACAGACTTTATTTAAGTATCCATTCTTTCCTGAAGTCTACAAGTCATTACACAGCAATATAATTTATCTGTCTTGTGTAGAGCTCTGACATATTTCTCAATATGGAGGGCTGGAGCACTCTGCTATGCAGACAGGCTGAGACACTTGGAGCTGCCCAGCTTGCAGGAGAAGTCTCCAGAAAAACCTCAGACCCTCTTCCAGTGCCTAAAGGGGGCTATGAGAGTGCAGGGGTGGGGCTTTTGACAAGGATAGGACCCAGGGAAATGGCTTCAAGATGATGGAGGGCAAGATTAGATTGAGTATTAGGAAATTTTTTTTATTGTGAGGGTGATGAGGCCCTGGCACAAGTTACCCAAAGAAGCTTTGGACATATTTATCAGTGAATGTGTTCAAGGTCAGGTTGGATGGGACTTGGAGCAGCCTGGTGTAGTGGAAGGTGTCCCTGTCCACAGCAGGGGTGGGGGGGTGGAACAAGATGACCTTAAAGGTCTTTTCCAGCCCAACTATTCTATGAATCTACAATTTTCTGTTTTGATTTACAGACTTTTGTAACAATCTTCTTTCATAACTATTAGCATGCATCTGACTTTTCCCTGAGTCTATCATTTACAGCTTAAAATGTGGGTTTTATAAAGCTGAAAGGTTCTTATATGGTTTTATGGACAATTTGCTTACTTATTTACCTAATACCTGTTATGCTGAGTGTCTAATCTGTGGGATATTTTTTCCCTATTGCAGCTGTCATATACAGTATAGGTGGATCTGCTAATGAAACCTGTTATTAATACTGTCCAGCACTTCCTGTTATAAAGCTCCTTTTGTGCTGTTTGTAATTATCTGCAATTTTCAAATTTCAACTGAGTAGGCCAGGAGCACTTACTAAGGCATTATTAAGCTGTTACATGCTTTAGGTTGGTGGAGACTGTTTATTTTAATCCAGTGCACTCAAACGAGCAGGAGTCATTACCGTGGCTCAGCCTGAGATGAACTGACATGTCAGGGAGTTTGGTGGCTTTAGGAGGAGCTCACAGGCTCCCTGTTATCCTGCAATGTCCCCAGTTAGACCAGAAAGAGCAAGGAGAAGGTCTCTACATGTTGTATCAGCCTGGCTGTGCAGATCCCCAGTGCTCAGATACTCAGCTTTCCCAGAGACACCTGCATGCCAAAATTGAAAAATAGATGTCTCAGTCTGTAGAATGAATTCTACCCTCTCAAAAGTAGATGAGAAGAATCCTACCTAAACTCTCTAAATGCTGAAAAATCAAAAGAGTCTTAGGGGAAAAGAAGATACTATTTTGCTGGGGCATTTCCAGTAGCATTTAGCAAGGAGAACCATGGAAAAGCCCAAGAGGAAATCAATAATCCTGCCATCAATGAACAATAAATAATGGTGGAGAAGATCACTCACTGAACAAAGAAGATTAAACACAATTTTGAGTAGGTGTTCAGGGAGTGAGACCTAGCCAATCTGCAATCTGAACAAGAACAAGACTTTTTGAGTAGGATACATGTACAAACTAGGGTGTGGAAACTGAGAGGAGTTTAATGTGAATACATGTAGATGAGCAAATTTCCACTGGTACCACTCCAGGGTAACCAGAACTGGTACACAGAGTGCTATGAGGATGACTAAGCTGTGGTCAAGAGCATGCTGATGTAGGTTATACAAATCCAGAGCTAGATTTAAATTGTTCATTAGTTGTACTTTTAGGTGGAGTCATAAGTAGTATCAGGATTTTTAAGTCCTGAAGCCTGAACTACCTCTACCTGCAGTGCAATTTTCGAGGGATTTAAAAGATTCACCAGTTATAACAGACTGATGTGAAAGGCTGAAAGAGGGTTATGTTTTTAGGGTAGGTGCAGTATATTTGACTTATCTCCTGTTGAGATACACTGATTTTTCTGAGAACAGTGTAAATGCCAAGCTGAAGGCTTCAGTCATGTAGTTTTGGTTATTATAGTCACTCTGCTCAAGTTTCTATGTTTATTTTTCTCCAAAGAATAAATATGGTTCCTTCATGCCAATTATGTAAGTTTAGCTTGAATGAGTAGCAGATACAAAGTGAGATTGCTATTGATGTGTTATTATGAGGACAATCAATCTGATTTTTTAATGTCTCTTGAACAGCTCCTTCAGACATCTTCCACTACAAAAACTGAGGAAAAGCAGTTTAGATGTTACTCCTTTAAAATCATTCCTTCTTGTCCATTCATGGTTTTAATAAACCAGATTTTGTTGTTTTGGACAAATCTGAACATAAGACAGAGTGAGAGATCGTGGCCATTTCTTATTGTTGTATATACGCTAGCAGTCAAGTGTGTCACAACAGTAAGATTAATCTGTACAGGAACTAAATTCCATGTGGGATTCAACTACACTGTTCTTACAGCAACTGCAAAACCTTTGACCAAAGTATGGGGGTCCCTTTTCCTCAGGCACAGAAGAAGCATGTAACAGAATATCTCCTTCCCTGAAGACTTCCAAACTAATGAGAAAAGTTCACAAAAAGTGGAAGAAAACAGTCTAATATCCAGTGGGGAAAGTAAGATGCAAAGAAAACAAAAAGTTAAAACTGGACCTAGCCCCTAGCTGCCATTGCCTATGGTTTGGCTGCCCAGGAGCTGCAGTTTGCTGGAAAAGTGTTCATTACCATGGCTACTTTGGGATATTGTCTGCATGCTCCTAAGGAGTGAAAACCAATCCATTTCAATGTCCATATATTTTGGCTTCAATACCTATTTCTAAACCTGTAGTAGGTTTCTTCTGCATTCTTTAGTTTCTATTAATTCCTTTTTTGGTTTTCCAATTCTGTGATACTTTTGGCTAAGCATTGTTATTCACTGCTATTATTTCAGGGCTTTTTTTTCCTCCTGTGTGGGTTTTAATGAACAAGGTAACATTGGTATAGAAAAGCTTTTACTGTTCTTGAATTTTTGCAAACATTTTTCATCACTAAAGGTTGGGCTTCAAGATATTGCATTACATTTTTGAAATCCCTTTAAACATGTGGATGGAATACCTTATGGGTAAGTTCACTTCATTACCAAATAATATTAATGAAATAACAAAACTTGGGGTGAGGTTTATGTGAGTGCTCAGTTTCACAGACAAGTTTGTGTATCTCAGTCTAAGACCTACCTGATTACACCAGTGTCAGGGTTTCACCCCAGCTGGCTACTTATGACTGAAACGTGAGAAAATCCATGCCTAAAGAGTGAGAAAACTCATGGTCTGAAATAAAGACAGGTAAAGCAAGAGCCATCTGCACAAGCAAAGCAAACAAAGAATTCCTTCCCCACTCCCTATGGAGGTGTTCAGCAATCCCCAGGAAAAAAAGCCCCATCATATATAAGGGAGGTTTGGGATGACAAACACCATCACTCAAAATGTTCCACTCTTACTTCTTTTTCCCCCAGAATTATATATCAATATATATATATATATCAAATTTGGGATATCCCTTGGGTCAGTCAAGGTCAGCTGTCCCAGCTGTGACCCTTCCCAGCTCCTTGTGCATCCCTAGAATTCCTGCTGGTGGGGTGGGGTGATGAGCAGAAAAGACCTTGACTTTGTGTAAGCTCTGGCCAGAAGTAATGAAAGCATCCCTGTATTATCAACCCTATTTCCAGCACAAATCCAAATCACAGCCCGATAGAAACTACTCTGAAGAAAATTTACTCTATCGCAGCCAAATCAGTACAGTGCTGCAAATATGTTTTTGATGTTCAGGAAACTTCATTTGATTAATTTGTTGTACCAGAGAGATTAAGTCAAATGTGTTACCTCAAAATATGATTGAACTCCAAATAATGTCTGTACCCCAAAATAATGCTTTAGGAGGAAAATAAAAGAGCATCTGAGTGGAATTGCTTCAAGAAGGACCTGCAAAAAAATGAAAACAAAAGATAGGAAGACACTGAGTCTCCCAAAGTACTTTCTTTTACAGCTCCTATCTGTGTTTGATATGGAAAAGAGACTGTATTCAGTGTGCTTAATGTACAAAAGGGATGCTGATGTCTGACTAGTGTGTGAGGCTTTATACTAGTGAACAAGTGCTTGGTTTCTGAACTGAGCTCAGTATGAGCCTCAACATGAACATGAGATTCTGATGTACTCTGTTAACACAGGCTATTTGTACAGGAGACACACGCCTGCCTTTTAAAATGTCTGATTCACAATAGGAAAAAAAGGTGTCAGCAGTAGTCATAAATCCATCATTCTGTTAGCCAGCATTGTCCATAACTTCCTTGGCATTGTGGCATAAGGATGAGAAACAGAAAAATACTGCAAGATGACATTTATTTTTTATTATTGCTATTACCATGCACTCCCTTCGGCAGAGAGGTGCTGGCTACAGGGTCTGTGGAGCCATGACATGCTCTCAGAGCAAGCCTGTCCAGTTCCCCCAGCTGATGTCTAGCACAGTGGTCTCCCTGCCAGGCAGGTAACCTGTTACAGGGCATTGTCATCACTGCCATTAAACTCACAGAGACTCCATGTGGTTGTTCAACTCATGATTTTAATTGGGTGCTCAGACTCTATTACTGAAATTTGCCATCCCGCTGGAAATGCATGTGTGAGAAGGGGTGTCAGACGTCAACATCTTAGGGGTTGTGAACCTCCATGGGGAACATAGTGGCAGAAAGTATGAGATAGGAAATAGATTGGGATCTCATTCCCTGCTCCTTCTGGCAAGCTCTCATCTGCTCTAGCAAAGAAACTTAGCTTTAGGTTCTTTAATAACTGAGTATTAAAGAAATCAATCTTGGTTTTGACCATGCCCCAGACTCCAAGTTTGAACACATACAAGGCACAGACAGGATTGTGCCAACCTGTCTTACTCCTTCAACATTCAGCATTTACAACCCAGCTGCTCACCCCAGATTCCTTTTGTAGGATAGGGAGTAGGAGTTTCCTCCCGGAGGAATTAAACTCAATTAATTTTATTCTTAGCCAGCTCCCTGAAGGCTGAATCACTTGCCTTCTGCTGTCACCTACTTCTCTCTAGTGACTAAAGAGAACACCTGGGGTAAGCACCTCCACCTTCTTTTAGCAACTCCAGTCGCAACCTACTGGTGTCTCTGTTCTCATTTCTCACAGGTGCAAGGACTGTTCAATTCATAAAAAAATATATATAAGGAGATTCTGGGCTTGTTACCTTGTACAAGTTTCAAATGTCTAACTAAGGTCAGTGTAGATGATTAATTAAATCTTTGTAAAAAGGTGACATAAATTAGTTTCCAGCCTCAACTACAAAGACTAATAACAATTACTATTATTGTTATCATTATTAAAAGTGATCTTAAGCTTAATTATGCTGAGGGACATATATGTTTTATGCTAGCCCTGAAGTCAAAGTGATGATAAGCAATGAAAGGACATTTATCAACAATGCCCTTTCCAAACATATAGGCTCTGCCAACCTGGATTTTCAAAGCTTTGGAACTGCCATTTCTAACTCCACCTTCAATATTTATTATTTCTATTATCCTGAATTACCATGCAGATAGAAAAGGGAGCAGGGATGAATTGTTTTTGAAAGGCTCTGTCTTAGGCAAGATATTGATGAGTAGTCCCAGACAGGAAATTTTGTGGAATTCAAAGGAAGGATGAAAGTCAATCTCTTCCCTGCTGCTATTTGAACTTGTATTTTCTGCAAGTTTGGATAGTTCTAAAGAAACATTCAGAGCACTAACACATTACTTGCAGCTGCCACTTAATTGATTAAAGACTGTTTAATTAAAAACTCGCCAAGAACAGCACGATGGAAGGATGGGTTAAAATTACATTTCACCCCACCTGAAATAGTGAAGCTCAAAATATATGTGCTGAATCACACCACTGATTGTGAATGCATTTTCAAGGGCACATCCAGAACCTTTCTGGAAAAATCCAAGAGAACATAACAGCACATCTGTCAACATTACCTATGGATCCATGCCTACATGCTGCACATGCATTTGGGAATTTTGGCAGGGAGTGGGTTGCGAGGGGAGAGTTAAAAAGCTCATGGAAAGGCCCATTTGATTCAGTTCACAGAGATGGCAACATGGTTGTATCTAGCTGAGTGAAATATCCAATTGGTGGCTGGATGCCCTTTAAAATTTGTCTAAATTCACATCTTCAGAAACATACGAATGAAACATGTGAGTCCTTTGTGGATTTCTAATTTTTTTTTTATCTTCAGAGGCTTTTTGGCATCAAGCCTTTTCACTGCAGCTGGCCATTTCCCTCATCCCAGGACAGACGCTGCTGTCACTAGATCAATTACCAGCATTCATTTCGTCTCGTGCTCTGACCCAATGGACTCCTTGTTCTCCCTCTGTTGACAGCCTGAGAAGGCTCCAGCCAAACTGGCCGCTAGCGACTGACCCCTCCACAGACAACCTCATTAGGCTAATTGCAAGCCTGGAAGCAGCCGAGACTGAGGCCCAATTACACCCGTCCTTGTCCAGTTCAACCTGGGCTTAAATTACCTGGATGGGTCAAGGATGGTAGTGTGCTCAGGTGAACAAAAGCTTTCCCTCTATTCTTGTGCCTTTCACAGACAGACATTCTTAATTATGCTTGTCATTGGGACATAATAAGGCTGATTTCTTTAAATGGCATCTTTCCTCAGCAGGGAAGCTGATGCATGGTCTGGCTGAGCACCAACACCCAGCAGCCCAGGGACTCAGAGCAATGTGGGGGTATGTCGGAATCTGAGGTATTGATGATTCCAAGATTGTAGAAAGTCTCTGTCTTTCTGCCCTGCTTACAAAGCAGAAGCCATAATTGGTCTGTGCTGGTTTCAAGGTTGTTTATTCTGTTTATCTCTCACATGTTCTGCTGCCCTGCCCAGCTCTGTCCTGCAGGGCAGTGTGTGGGGCTCTGCCCTCAGTGGGATGTGACAAACATTCAATACCAGAAACTCCCTGGGCTGGATTTACAAGAACGTGCCAATATCTGTCACCTACGTTGGACAGTGTGTCCCCAGCCTGAACCAACAGAAAATGCCAACACCACAGTGAAACATGGAGGGCATGAAGAAGGAGAAAAAGAACAAGGCACACCCAATTTCCTCCATCTTGTCCCCTTTGGACCCCTAATCTAGAATCCTAAAATTTTACTTTTTCACCCATGCTACACTTAATTATTACTTATATCAAACATTCAGAGCTGGTAATTCATGCTGTAAGATTGAAAACTCTTTTCCATGGACAGAGATCACAGACAGTGTCTCTGGGGGCTCTGTCCAGGGGGGTTCCTGACCCCTGCCAGGGTCCCAGACCTGCCAGGGCAGCCAGAGGGAAGCCCTGGATTCCCACAGAGGTAAAAGCAGCTTTTTGGGTTTTCCTCCTCAGGTGATCAGGGAACACAGGGAAGTCAGTGCCTACTGTGCTTTATGTGCTCTTACACAAGACAGCAGTTAATGACAGTGGTGATAAAAGCATGGAAATTGGGGGTTTTTTTTATTGCTTTCCCATGACAACAGTCAGGTTCTGAGCCCATTAGTTTAATTTTGTTTGAAGGAGATGGTCATTCAAAGTGTTGACATGAGCTGTAACGCCGATTCATGAACAAAAAGCAACAAGACCAAAACGTGGCCTTACGTACTTTAATTGTCTTAATGAGGGACTTGGTTTCCCAAAGTTAGGAGTGAGCACAATCATACCTGGGAAATGTAATATTCTCAGCAATTTTGAAAAGAGCTCCTGTGTTTAAATATTTAAATGCACATTTATTAATCTATATCTTAATTTCTCACACTAAGAAATCTTGGGAAATTACTGAACTGAGTATGGATGTATATATCTGTATTATTATATTTACCCTTATAACAAAAAATTCAAATTTTCAATATTTAATGTGACAACAAATGGCATATTTGTGCATACAGCATAAACACACATGTGTGTTTTTCTACTTTTTATGCAAGGTTGAGAGATTATTTGTTTCGTTCCACCATATGCTGCAAGCCAGGTTAAATGATTTCCAAAAATAAAATTAGGTAAATGTGAAGCAAAGTAAAATTTTTAGAGATGATAGCGTAAATACTAATCTGCAGAATTAAGAGACGTTTTAGCTTCAGTTCTTAAATTTCATTTGGATAATTTAATCAATACGATATAGAACCTGTAATAAAAGCTTATTATAAAATATTAGTTTGTGTCATAAAAGGTCAAACATCAAGAAAACAAGTACAAAATAATAAGTAAAACATAAGTTGTTTATGACTCCTGATAAAATAATGCAAAAAATATGAAAATAAAAAGCATGAGTGCTAACAATTTTTAACAATCCCTTTCCTGATTTTATAAATTCATTTGTTGAGGAAAAAAAATTGCCTAATTTTTGCCCACTTTTTTTTATTCTCCCCACAAATCTGCCCTAGCCTGGTCACAAGGTTTCCAATATCACATCTGACATAATTTGAAAATTATTAATAAGGAAAGTTATTGCAAAGGTTTAATTTTGCTAACTTCTAATTTTCACCATGTCATTTCTTTACAGAATCAGACTAAGAAGTTTCAGTTATCTGCTAGACAGGAAGAACAGTCTAGTAGCAAGGTTTCAGTATTTCCATAGGATAGGCTAGGACAGGACAGGACAGGACAGGATGGAACAAGATGGAACAAGACAGAACTTAACAATCCAAGTGTGGATTTGGAATAATGTAACTAAAATGGCCATCTGTGGACAGCAAAATTTACAAGTTACATTTATAAATTATACATTTATTTTTATTATAAACAATAAATTTATAATTTTAAAATTATAAAATTTATGAAATTTATAAACTTATATAATTTACAAGTCTCAGCATATGATTCTGTGCTGATAATACTTTTATTAGGACTAAATAGCGCAGACATAAATCTGTGGAATGTTGTTTCATCTTGCAACAACCTCTGGATAAAATGAGGGATTACTAAGGGGGAAAAGTTGCACATTTGGTGTCCTGGAGCAGGCCTGTGTTAGTAACCCTTTCTCCATATTCAAGTCACTTTGTCTGTAACGAGTCTGACAAAAGAAGATATGAACTTCAGTGCATTTTAGCACACATAAAGAACATAATTTCCCAAGGAAAAACCCTGGCAGTCTCAAGGAGGCAGAGTGAACCAGTGAGTTTCATCCCATTTGTAGCAAACTGATTCTGTGCTGGGTTTCGTCACCAAGTGTTGGGATCTCTTCCAGTTTAGTCACAGAGTTCCCCTGCCTTCTGTTTGATCAGATCTGGCCCTTAGTGTTAATAAGTGCTATTTTCCATGATACTGTTTTGCTTTGTGGAAGTCAGTTACGAAACCATTTTGCATCACTAGTCCAAATAATAACCTCTTTTTAGAACTGTTAGGTTTGAATCTATCTGCTTTAAAATGGTACTTTGAAAGGAAAGGATTCCTCCTCATCTAAGATAAGGCTTCAAACTAGGTGAAAACAATTTCTAGTTCCTATCAGGAGATGAGTATTTCATCAGTTTTGATGGACAGAATAAGGTGAAATTAATCCAACACAATGGAATTGAAGCAATAGATATAATAAGCCAAGCATATATTGCTGGAAGTAAGGTGTTAGCTCTTATTTCCTTCCTGAGCTGAAGAATTCACTTTCTTGGAGTCCTGCTATGTCCCTGGCAGTGTCAGCACCAAGTCACAACGACAACAGCTGGAGGCTGTTTAGAAAAAGTGTCAGTTCAACAGGTGGAGGGGAAAAAAGAAGAAAAATGAATATTTCTGGAAAAACTATTATAAGCTGCTTCTATACAAGATTAAAAAAACATAGCCTCATAAGAAGCCACAGGATATTAATATATTAATGCTAATGTCTTTTCACTTCACCCAAGGACTTAAATACACTTTATAAACACTATTTAAATGTCATCACTGATTTGGTGAGGCCATTATGAACCACAGCAGACATTTCCTGACTCTCCCTGGAGACTCTCTCATTTTCTCTGCTTTCCCATGATACCCAACACACACAGTAAGCAACACGAGCCCCTTACACAGGATGGAAAAAGTACAGGGAATAGGAGGGCAATCCACCCCATGAATGACACATATGCAAAGGTGGGGAGATGGAACACAAAGATTTTATTTATTCATGACACAAAGAAAACAGGATTTTTGATTATCCTTTTCTCACCTTAAATTTTCAAATATTATTTCAGTTATATCAATTTTTTTCCTTTACATTATATCAGATTTTTTCCTTTACAACCCTGGCATGTGATCCAGACCTCCAAAGTCTTTTCCATGAACAGATGATGTTCTTGGTTGCATAGCTGCTCATTCAAGATGCAGGGCAAACTGTT
Organism: Lonchura striata; assembly: GCF_050655825.1. NCBI lineage: Eukaryota > Metazoa > Chordata > Aves > Passeriformes > Estrildidae > Lonchura > Lonchura striata. The sequence continues at coordinate 71,895,402 of NC_140741.1, forward strand.
AGGAGCCACCACTTTGCACAACTTGTAAAAGAGTCGTGGTTGTTTGATCTCTGCATCAGTGCTCTGGAGGAAAATGGAATTTATCATAAAGTTTATAGAATATTGATTAGGAAAAAAAAAAGTTAGAAAATATCCATCTGAGAATGGTTTACAAATTAAGCCATGTGCTAAAAATCTAAGAATTTGTTCCAAAGCAAGCAGACATGATCAAAGAATTATAGAATGGCTTGATTGGACAGGACTTTAATGATCATCCTGTTCCTACTATGGGCAGGGACACATTCCACTATCCCAGGTTGCTCCAAACCCTGTCCAAGCTGGCCTTGGACACTTCCAGGGATCCAGGGGCAGCCACAGCTTCTCTGGCCAACCTGTGCCAGAGCCTCACCACCCTCACAATAGAGAATTTCTTTCTAATATCCAATCTATACCAACTCTCTTTCAGCCATCCCCCTATGATCCTGTACATGAGTCTGTAATACCTCATATTTCTCATACCTCATGAGTACTCATACCTCATGAGTCTGTAATAGCTTCACCTGTCTCTGGTTTTGGGAGAAAAGAAAAAAAAAAAAAAAAAAAGTAAAAGGGTTTTTTGAAATTATAACTCCCAGTGCAGTTCATGCTTTTGCCAATAATGGGATACAGATTGTCTCTCGTGCCTTTGATGCATCTATCAGGGCAGCATGGAGACATCTTATGCACAGATGGGAATTACAGTATCTGGGCCAGATCGAGAGCAAATTTTGCCATGTAAGAGTGTGTGTTTCAATTTGTGCTGGCAGAACTGAGATCAGAATCTGTCATGTGAGCATGGAAGTGAACACAACTCTGCTTCCCATTTAAAACAGCTTTCTCAAGTGGGATTAAGGGATTAGGTTTTGTGGTTGTCTTCCAGAAGCAATGTCACGGGGTGGTTTTACTACGGAAAGTCCTGGTGTTTCGCCAGTGCAAAATAAAGTCTGCTGGCAACATGAATGCAAAATCATTGAGACAGAGGCTCAGCTCAGCTGCAACAGCCTGGTCTCAAAGTTACATGAGCTCTGACTCTCCTGCAGCATAGATTAAAATTAGCTGGTGAATTTCTGAAATTCCCCTTTCTCCATACTGTCCCTCTTCCAAGATTGCTGCTCTTCAGCAGGAGAGTCTGAAGCAGAGTATGAGCAGCTGAAGCATGCATGCCAACACTGAAATGCACAATTTAAGTGTATTTAATAGAGCAGGCCGATTAACAAATTTTTATTATGGTCTCCATTGGCCCTAATGTTGCACCAATTCAGGAGGTGCTTCACAAACTATTCAGGCATCTTACTGGTAAATCCATAAAATGGGGGAGGGTGGGGGGTATGAAAACAATACTGACCTCAGCTATACAGTTTCAGGCAGCTGCTGTGTGTGGGTGAGAGCCATATCTCTGATACTTCCATGGAGCCTGACCTCAGTGCAAGTGAGAATACCAAACAGAGCAAAAGTGTTCGAGCATCCTTCCATTTACCAGACTGACCTCTCCAAAAGCTGGAAGCAGCAGAAGTTTATTTGACATTAGATAGAGTTTCTGAGGGTATTCTTAATGTACAAACCCCATCCACCTTTACAAGAAAATTTCCTATTGCATGGACAACAATATGATTAAGTTTGGTCTAACATGAGATTCTTTGGCCTGGAAAAGTCCTTTTGTCTCTTTTCATGTCACCATTTTTTTTGATGGAGAAAATTGAACTTTCCTATTTTGATTTTGAGGGTTGTAGGCTAAAAATCATCAAAATTATAGTAGCAAGATAATAAAGTTCCATCTCTTTTTTCCCATCTTGCATCTAAACCTCATTCAAAACTCTAATGCTCATGTGAATGTCAAATCTGGTGACTACAGCTCTTTGAGTCTTGGTAATCAACCAGTTCTATTTCTTAGAAGTCTGGAGACATCCTAGCACAACATTCAGGACTCTGTGTTCCTGCAAGGTGAGTTAGTCAAAGGCATTTTTGTGCTTCTGCTTCACAAGCCACAGGAAGATGGACTCTCACAGTGCCTCCCTCCCTCTATAGCCCTTATCTTACCCTTGTGAGTGGCATTTGCAAGCCTGTGCCACCTGAGAATCACTGAGATGTTCCCACCTCATTCCCAGGGTTTACCAGTCACTCATTTGCATCCCCAGATTGCATCTCCTCTCCTGCCCTAGAGCTTTTCGTGCTGAGACAGTCAATGGCCAGCCCAGCTGCACATGCCCAGGGGCTTGCAAGAACACCAGAATGCTAACCCATACTTGGAAGATGATTTGGGATCCCAAATTGAGCCCTGTTGGAAGGCAGACTGCTAAATTGTACATCCCTCCCATCTTTCATGGCCTGGCAGTCTCAGTGCTCAGCATGACCTGATATTCAAAGCTCAAGGGATCTGGGCTAACTGCACTGGGTGATTTTTCACAGATATCTTTCTGAGTGCTGTTAAATTGATGACTCTTCATAGGTCTCATTACAGCAAAGAAGTGTTTAAATATCTTGTATAGGCATAGAATTGTTTAGGCTAGACAGAACATCTGAGAACATCAAATCCAGCTGTTGTCCCAGCGCTGCCAAGCCCACCAGTAAACCATGTCCTCAAATGCCACATCTTCATGCCTTTTAAATACCTCCAGGGATGGTGATTCAACCACTTCCCTTGTCAGCCTGTTCTAGTGCAAATTGGACAGGGAAACTGGAGAGCTGTTGCTTGAAGATGATTTGTAATATGCTTTGAAAATGAAAAAAATAATACAAGACAAACCCAAAACCTCGTCTAATGTGAATGCTGAGAAAGTGATGTGACACCACAGCTACCTGGCTCTATTTTCAAGAAAGAATGACAATACAACAAAAAGCTTCCAAGACTCTTTTGAGGAAAAAAAAAAATATAGCATAAGTGATATTAAACACATATAAATCAGAGGTATAATTACTGCCTGGAAATCTGTCAGATAAATTTTATAGTGAAGCTTTATGAGACTTCCCCTTCAGGCAATGTTGAGACTGTGATACTCTTTTTATAACCATTCCCCGGGCTGCTCCATGGATTTGCTTGTGACAGTCATATGGGGTTGATAGAATTCTCACTGTCTCCTAATTAGCACCGTTTCATTATCCAACACTCTGCATTAATCAGCTTCATTTATAGTAGTATGTAATATGTGACAGTTACTAGCAATTTAAAATTATGATAAGTCACCAACAACATATCCTTCTTTGCAGTGTTATCACCCCCACACTGGTGGAATAGAGGGAGAAGAATAAAAAAAGCCCTCCATGTAAAACTACCATGCAAAGAAAGGTTTTACAACCACAGCAACCCCCCAAAATTTAGGCTCTTTAAGGACCACCCAATCAATCCACTGGGTGCTGCTCAGTAAATCTTTTTAATAACACAACATGATTAAGTTATTCCCTGATTTTTCATCTCCAAAGATTTACAAAAAGTTACTCAGAGACACCTGTGTGGAAAAAACCATAACCTAATCCATCACGGTTTGATGTTTGCCCATAGGCAATTCTCTCCAGCTGAACTAATGGCACAGTGTCAGGTAAGAGTCGTATCTTCACACCACAGAACTATTTTGCCTTTAGGAATATAAGGATTAAAAAAAAAAAAAAAAAAAGAAAAAGAAAAGAAAAAAAATATTATTCCTAGTTGTTACCTTTGTAGCAATGTATTTATGCAACAGGTGATACTCTGAAGATGAGAAGCGATTCTACTTGAAAACCACAGTATGTTTAAGGAATGTCTCTCTGTCATTGCAGTGGTGTTCTCCTCCAAATAGACAGTTTTTGCAGACAGGACCTTTCTCCCAATGACCTACAAAGTCAGCTTTCACAAATTAAATTTCAAAATGTTTCATAAGAGATCAAAGAACCATGTGAAAATTGTGATCACATATTTGTCTTGAACATGAAGTGGGTTGTCCACCTTTTTTCAGAATGCTGAGGGTAAAGAGAAAGCTGCTGCAGAAATATCCTGGACTCTTCTCTAGATGTTTCTTCCAATGCTCCTCTAGAACACTCTGTCACTGAACTTTAATGGCACAGTCACTTTTTCCCATCTGTCTTGGGTTTGTGTTAAACTATGGTAAGTCAAGCTACATCACTTGCAAGAGCCAAGCCCTGTGTCTTCCTATAATTCCCAAAGGTTGTGAAACATTTTCCTAGTATGGTACAGTAGATCTCAAGCAGTTCTCCATTTGAATTTATTCCCTTGCATCAGTAGTTTTGGCCATTACTAAAGATCTAAAACTCTGGAGTTGGACTTTACTACAGCTGCAAGTCTTCAGCAGGACTTTCATTCAGGTAACAGTTCATTGCTCCTTAATCCACAAAACCATTTAATAGTTAAAGTTGTTTCTTTGGTTTTTTCCAGCTTATTCTTTCATTTCAGCTCTATTATCCCACCTTTGTCAAGCATAGGATTAAAGAAAAAAGATGAGGGCGGAGGCAAGGGGAAGCATATATGTATAAGAAAAGCCTCAGCATCAAATGTGGCCTAAATATTTTCAGGAACAAAACCAAATTATGCCAGATTCCAGGGGATAGATGGATGGATAGTATCAGGCTGGTATGGCCTCTGCAAGGAGCAGAGACCAATGCAAAGGTCCAGCATATGGATGAGAAACATTTGTGTTTCTTTGCTTACTGGACCAAACATCCAGCAAAACAGCACTTAAATAAATACTGGAAATTCAGCACCGCTCAAACGTAGGATTGAAACCAGCTAAAGGCAAAGCTACAGCTGTAAGGAAAAAAAAAAAAAAAAAAAATTGCTGTCTGCAACTGTGGTTACAGTTTAATTGCAAGCATCTACATGCATGCATTTTCACACCTGGATTGTTTCCCCACCCATTCTGGAGACCAGCCCTAAACTTCTCGATGACGCACATGCAAGAAGAAAACAAGCTGCTTTGCAGTCTGTCCTAACGGAGAAAGTCTTTAGGCAAAGCACTGGGATCTGGCAAGTCTACAAGAGGCAAACACACAAGCAAGGATTAGACACATTGGTTTTGGCTTCCACATCTTGCTCTCTTTTATTGAAAAAAAAAAAATGCCTAAATCATTAAAACTGGTGAAGTAGGAGTGGAAAAAAAAATATGTGTCTCTGTGAATCTAACACTAAATAAGAACAGTAAGGTTAAGCAAAGAATGAAGAAATGGTTTGATGGTTTTGGTGGTTTTATCAAAAGTTAAATTGCTGGGGTTTCCTTTTTACTCCCTTTTTTATGCTGCTATATAAACACTGGAACTTTACCTTTACACTGAGTTTATTAGAGCATGTTTGCCCCAGTCCTATCCTGTAGTTCAACACATCCTGACAAAAGAGCAACTATGAGAGCTGTGCTTCATTAAACCCCAGAGAAAAGGATGTTGCAGTGAGACCTAGGTCCAAATTCTGCAGATAAAGTGCATTTTCTATTTTATACACAGTAGACACCTCTGTGAATATGTAGCCTGTCATTCAGGAGACTGCAGAACACAAGCCCTTGCTTCCTATTTGCATCCAAAGGACTGAGTGCTCTAACAGTGAAGTATTTCACCTCTCACACATCTATCACTTGTTCTATATTTCTTGTCACCAGCTACACAAATGCCAGTACTAGGTGCCATTGTGTGTCTACATTGGTTCTAATCTATGATGTCAGTGAGACCAGTCCTTGAGACTGCAAATCTCTGAGAGAGAGACAGAAAATTTTGGGGATGACCTATAAAGACAAGTTCTAGTGATGAGGGCAGCACTGCACCACACCAGTCCTGAAGCCACCAGTGGTTTTGGGGCCAGACCAGTGATCCACTGAGAGCAGTTGTGGTTCAGAGGGAAGTCTCAAAAGGTCACTTCTCTGCACAATAGATGCAGATGGAGATGATATTATTGCTTTCCTATGTCACCCCTGCAACTGCCTAAGAAAGAGTCACAGAGAAAATTAACCAAACTGGAAGAGGAGTGGTTTTGTTATGTTGCATTTTCTTAGACTACAGCACTGCCTGCCCCGTGTGGCAGCTCCCTGTGCAAGCTCCTTTCTGATCTTGAACATCTGCTCCTCTGCCTGAAAAAACCCAAAGGGAGGGAGGGGGGGAAGGAGTGCGAAGGGAAAAGGAACAAAAAAAAAATACAGCAAATTCAAAATGTTTTGAGAGCAGCTACCCTATTCTCCTAGGAACCAAATGTCAGTGGGTTGAATAGGTTTTCTAATGGGTATGAGCACATGCCAGTGATCACAGACAATCACACTAAATTTCCCTTAGCAATATCCAACAGACCAAACTGTGATCAGTGAAAACTGAGCCCTTAGGGACTCACTTGTAGCCCATTCAAAAATGTATATGCCCTCAAGGGAAGATTTGCCTTGTTTTCCTGAGGAAATTAAATAGACTCTTTATAGAATTAGCAAAAAATCATCAGGGGTTCAGATTTCCCATAGTCTTGCACGACTTGTAGTTTAATAGCAGACTTTAAGTTAATGTATATCAGATACATGCAGTTTGATTTTCCTTTCACTGACACTAAAAAAATACATAGATTTAAATGAGCTATTCATGATTTCCACTTTAAGGGAGAGAACAAGAAGGATCACAGTGGCCAAAAATCTTTCTGAAGAAGAACTTCAAAAATTTTATATTTGTTGTCCATGACAGACATATAGATCACAGCACAGGGAATACAGTGCTTGTCATTTTCAAAACATTTGCAAGAAGCATTAGATCAAAAGTAGAGGTAATTATTCAAAAATTTTGAGTTCTTAGCCAAAAATATGTTTTGTCTGCTTTCTGGCAAATTTTTAAAATTCTAAGGTAGGGGAAGACCTCTATTTCCTTAAAAATTAAATCCAAGTACATAGAGAGGCATTTTTAAATTGTGCAAAAAATTAAAGTCTTGTGAAGCTGAGAATTCAATTTGCTACTGCTAAACATCTTTTGGCAGAAATATCTCCACTGAATCAGGATTTCTGTTTCCAGTGTCCAGATGTAGCCTGGGAAATATGATCCTTCCAGTGTTTTGTTCCATAGACTTTATTGTGGCAGATTGGAGGGACCAGGGAGATTATGACTCTTATCTCTTCTTCTTTCTTCTACCCATCACATCACACTAAAATACACATGTGTGGTTCTAGTAAAGCTTGTTCTCTGTTGTAAAACTCTCCAGGAGAATTTGTCGTGCCTCTTGCACTTTGGACACCCTTGGATTTATTCCTCCTGCTCTCAGTACAATGAGTTTGTAGTTTGCAGCCCTGGCAGTATGAACCAAAACTCCTCTGTTCAGGTGTCCCATGATTTAATGTCATCTTGAGAAGATGAAGTCAAGAACACCAACATTTGACAGCTCCTTGCTCAGTGGAGGTGAAATCAGAAATCAACACCAGCCACAGGAAGGTGTTTCAGACTGGCAGAGGTCAGGTTTAGATCAGATATTAGGAAGAAAATCTTCACTGTGAGGGTGGTGAGGTCCTGGCATGGGTGCCCAAAGAAGTTGTGGATGCTTCATCCCTGGGAGTGTGCAAGGCCAGGTTGGATAGGTCTTTGAGCAACCTGGTCTAGTGGAAGGTGTCCCTGCCCATGGCAGGAGGGCTGGAATCAGATGATCTTTAAGGTCTCTTCCAACCCAAACCATTCTGTGACTCAAACAATCACTCTATTTTGTAAGGCATAAATAAAGTGCCTAGACTGAAACAAAAGTGCAAGACATTACATGCACTTTTTTTGCCTCAGTTTCCCCAAATATTCTCATGCAAAACCTGTTGTCCAGTGAAAACTTCCAATCCCACCCAGCTCCCTCAAGTCTCTCCCCATGGAGCCCTTAGAGGTTTTTGGTACACTTTGCAATGGACAGATAAAAAATGCTCCTTTTTTTTCCAGCACTTCACTAACCAATTCATATCCCTGGATAGATGGTTTTGAGGGCTTTCTGAAAATAAGAGCTTTTTTTTCCTTAAAAAATTCTGGAATAAGCACCCAAGAAATCTTGTCACTTAAGAGACTTTTGGTCTTATTTCCTCAACAACAGTTCACCTGTGCCTCAAGCTCACCCCACTCAAGAGGGTGCTGCCTCTCAAACATATGCAGAGAACATCCCAGATTTTTACTAATGATAATTTTCCTGCCAGCTCTTTTCCTGCTTTCCAAATCACTGTGAGGATAATTTGCCCTTTTCCTTTCAGTCCCTCTCTCAGGAATACACGGTACTGTGGAGCAAATCACGTTCACCTGTAATATAAAGGAGACGGGATGTAGCTAATAAAGAACAAGGCAATTCAAACTTTTTTCCTGAGCCCTCAGGAGGAATACCCAGGTGTGCTGAGGAAGATATGCTTGGAAAAAAAGAAAAGAGCCATTCTGCAGTCAATCTAAAAGCACTAGGCCTCCTTTCATGAATTGATTTACCCACTGGGTGACATATTGGCAATTTTCTGTTACCTACCCAGTGATATGACTAAGTAGATGAAGCTTAAAGGCAGGTCAGATAAAAAGACTTTAATCTAACAAAGGCAGCCTGAATTTCACATGTCAAGGAAGATGATTTAGCAGGGAATAGCAGCCTAAATGCGATACTGAATCAAGGTGGAGAATCCATAATTAATGTTACACTGCAGAAATGTTTACTCAAAAACAGAATGACAAAAAAAGGGCTCGATTCATCTGTCCTATAAAAGGCCCCAATTCAGCAAAATACCTCACTATGGTCTTTTTGTTAAACCTATGCTTCAATCTGGACCTGCACAAGAAGGAATGCCTTTGAATCCATCTCTTTACAACCAGTGCAAAAAGAGTAAAAATCAGTCATGACAAGTTTTATAGGACACTGGCTGAGTGCTGCAGGAATTTGATGCATGCACTCGACCAGTTAGACCTGGCAGAAATGTGTTTTGGAGAATTAATTAAAATTGTTTTCTCTGAGGAAGGAAAAGTGTTTTGGGAAAAGCAGTAATATCATATGCAAGTGACATGAGACTTGTTCAAGTGTTTTCATCCCCAAGGGGTAAAATGCCTAAAGGAGTGGTTGGTCCTTGAATAATTTATTTATCTTGCAGCTACGCTTCAACATTTTTCCTACCAGGGTTAGTTGAATTTCCTGAACAGCAGCCCAAAATGGAACTTCAAGTTACTAAACAACACCAGGGGAAGAGGGAGGCTGTATTCTGTTCCTCAGAGTGTTTTATTTGTCCTTGCTATTTTGATGATTTCTCTCTTTTCTAGAGGAAATGTACCTGCCACAGCATGGAGCTGGATGATTTTTACTGTCCCTTCCAAACCAAATCATTCTGTGATTCTGTGATTCTACTTTAAAATTAAAAGTGAGCTGCTGCCAGGTGCTTAGTCCTTGCATGCCAAGGGAACAGTCACTGTCTGCAGCCCCTCAAATGTACAAGGAGTGCTCAGCATCTTGCAGCAGGTACAGGATGAAGTCACTGATGAAGACTGGCTCAGGGTGGCTTTAGGATGTCTTGTTGCTGGACAGCCACAAGATATTTTTTGTCCTTTTTCCTAGGAAGCCTTGAGTTTGCTCCAAGTAGAGACTCAGGGGTGTTGAGGACTAAAAGGCTGTGTAACCTTCGCTTCTCACCTCCTGCTACTCATCCTCTTACCCTACATATCTGTTCAGCCTGGACCATCTCCCACCCCTTACTGGCAACAACTTTAGCACAAGGCAACCTTCAGATTGCCTCCCAGTTCTCAAATTGAAGCAATTCAACCTGAAGAGACAGCAATCTTGAGGTCAAGTACTCTGACCTAAAAACCTGTGAGCATCCACGTTGCTGCCGGGGCCCGCTGGAGGCTGCTCATTGCCATGAGACTAAAAAAAAAAAAAACCAACACCAAATACAAATTCTGTAGAAGACCCTTGATTAATTATCCTCATTACTCAATATTTTAACCCACCTGTCAGCCCTTCCCACTCTGCCTTGCAGGAGGAATACAATTTCCAGAATGCCTGGAGCTAAAGGCAATGGGGAAGCCACACACAGACCAAAGTGCTGACAAGAGCAGAAAGTGTTTCTCCATTCAGCACTTCTGACTTCAGATGTGCTCACATGCTCTAGCCAACATGCACAACGTGGGTTAAAATCAGATCCTTTGCATTTAGCTCCTGATTAAGGATTTCCTGTGCTCTTTACCCTGATGGACTGGTAAGGTTCATGACTGCCACCTGAACAGAAAGGATTTGTTATTAGCTTTTCCCCCCTGCTATTGCACAACTCTCTTCCAGTGTCATCCACACATTTATATGAATTCTGCTGTGAGACTGTGAGTCACAGCTGGGATTTAGTGTGAAAAAAACCCCTGGACTCTGAGGCATCTTGGATGAAGCTTATGTTTGGAATCATAGAGTCATAGAAAAATTAAGGTCGGAAAAGTCTTCTTAGGTCTTTGAGTCCAACCACTTACCTAACACTGGATTGTGAATAAGATAGATATTGTGATATGTAGGAGTAGTGGGGATTTGTAAATGAGAAATTCAAGAAATTCTCCTTTTTTTAGGTCTAGATACCCTAATTCCAAATATCCCTTTGGTACAGAGACTCAGGGACATGTAGTATTGAAGCTGACATCCCCACTTGGCTGCTCCAGGATAGCTTGACCCTGGGCTGAAATCCAGGGTGGTTTTGGCAAATCTCATAGTTGATTAGCAATCTCTAACAGTTCCCAGCCTCTTTTTCCCTTCTTCAAAACTTTGCCACAGTGCAAGTCAGCCTGAGTTTGCCTTCTAACATGATGCAGTGTAGGGCACTGGCATCCTGAGGAGGTGAATGATCCTTGCAACAGGACTGGGAACCTCCAAAAACACATGGGATGTAAGAACTAATATATTTGCTCCAAGGTGAACCATGGAGGCTCATCCTGAAGAGTTTTATGGATAAAATGAGTCTTTATGGTCTGTCTTTGAACTATATATATACACATTTATATACATAATATATATTTTATATATTTTAATTATATATAAATTCTTATACCATAGAGCAAGCATTAAAAGATGTGGAGTGATGGGCTGAAGAGGGTCGTCCTGCCTTGTTCTTGACTACAGACAGGTTTCAGCCTCTGATTTTTGGATGACAGCTCTACCCTTAAGGATAAAACCTCAAAAAGGGGAAAAAGCTCTTACAGTTGTAATTATCACCAAGTTTGCCCTAAACCAGAGGAAACTGAGGCTTTTGGAACTATTCTAATTACATTAAACTCCAGCTCACTGAAGAATTTTATACAGCTGGTTTGTTGCTGACTATTCTTGCTAAGCTTATTAGCCAATAAAACAATCAAAATCTTATACTGAAACAAGCATGAGAAAACTTATCTCTTCCCAATACTCTGGGATGGGATAGACTCACATCCTTCTGGGATGGGATAGACTCACATCCTCACATGTAAATGTACCTTAATAAATAGAAGACTGAATCTTTTAAAATCAAATGTTTTTGTGGGAAAACTTAATTTTCTTTTGTGCTTCAGTTTTTGTGATTATCTCCATGCAAAAATAAAAACTCACAAAACCCTCAAGACCTAGAAAGCTTTAATGTTGTTCAAAACAAAATAAATATGAAGTTAAATTAAATAAAAGATTAAATATATTAGTATAAAAACATAAAGTAAAAGATTAATTGGAAATTAAAATAATAAAATAAATAAAATAAAATAAAATAAAATAAAATAAAATAAAATAAAATAAAATAAAATAAAATAAAATAAAATAAAATAAAATAAAATAAAAATATTCCTGGTAAGTAGAAAGTGGGAGGGAGAGGAAGAGATTTGGCTTTGCAGCAAAGCTGCTTGCCTGAAGATGTAAGAACATTTTCCCAGTGAGCTCAGCATTCAAAGCCAGGCAGCCAGAACATGCTTCACAAGAGAGAACCTCCTGTGAACTCCTCACCTTTGTAAGGTAAGTCAGTGCTCACAAGGAAATACCTCACCACACCATTCCCTTTGATGTTTTCTCTCTGCAGAAGGGAAGGGTGGTCTTTTTAAAGAATTCACAATAGAGAGAGAAGGGGAAGAGGAAGCCCTTTGAAGAGAGCAGAGAGCATCCTCTCGTTTTGCTGCAGACGACAAGCCACCCCTTTTCCTTTGTGCCTTGCACAAAAGAGGGTTTGCAAGCCCACTTCCCCCTCCACCAGACACAATTTCTGAGAGTACCATACTGAGGGGAGGTGGCTTTCCAGCACACAGAGCACACAGAGGGGAAGGAACTGTATGGCTTCACACGTCAACCATGAAACAAACCTCTTGAAAAGCTTCTGTGCAAAGCTGTAAGGCCTGGTGGGTCTTCCTGTGTCTTCAGGATGAGCTGCAAGAGCATGCTCATCATCCACAGGCAAAGGTCTCAAGAAATCCTATGTTTCCCTATGCTCTTTCTTGTGTCAGGAGAGAATTCAGTCTTGATAATGTCAGGAAAGCTGAAGCTCTACTGGACCTAAAACCACTTAAAGGCATAAAAACCATCCCATGAGATGTGAATAAAGACCAGGAAGTGTAAACTGGTCTGTCTCACCTCAGGCCCTGGCAGGGTCTGGGAGCGCACCCTCTTGGTGTCCACTTCTATTCTACTGAAAGACAAGAAGCAATCATAAACAGTCTACAAAGACTTGTCTAGGGCAAATCATTGTTAACCAACCTGATTGCCTTCTGTAATTAATTGACTGGCTGTAGGAGCCAGGGAAGACTAGCAGATACTACATATCTTTAATATATAAGGATTTTATCACTCATAGCACTATCATTAGGAAGCTGGAGAAGGAATAAACTCCCAAACAAGTGGAAAATTTGCTTAATACTGAGCAAAAATGGTTGTCAAATGCAGTTCAATGTCCAATTTAACACCTAGTAATGAGCATCTTACACGTAGCTGATAACCTGAACAGTATATCTGCAAGCCAGGCAAGTTTTTAAAGACTTGAAGACCAGGGCAGCAGAGACATCATGAAGTACAGAAAATATAGCATAATTTCTGCACCTGGGTTGGAATAACCCTGTGAACCAGTAGAGGCAGGGGACAGGCTAAATAACAGCCCAGCTTCAAAGAGGACACCAAACTGAATGTGAGAACACAGTGAATATAGCAAACTTTTTGCTGGGTTACATTAGGAGGAGTGTGACCAGCAGGTTACTGCCCAGCAAGGCTGTGAAATCTCCATCCTTGGAGGTTTTCAAGACTCACCTGGATAAATCCACGGTTCGCCTACTTTGGTGCTGGACATGTGTCATCTCCAGGATGGAGGTTGGACTGCTAACCTCCAGAAATCCCCTCAAAACAGCTCTTCCATGGTCCCTGAATGGACACCACAAATATCCACTAGCAATGAGGAATGTGGATTTCTTTGTGTTTCAATGCAAGAAAATTCAGCAAACTCTACACAGACCAACTTGCTAAATCCCATTGCACATTGTCCCTTAGACACTTCTGGGTTTTGCAACAGTCAAGATCTTTTCTTGTATTTGCTAATCAGTCCAAATGTTGACATTTGAAAGCACTTTCAACTGACTAGACATTGCTTTTGTGGCTGGAGCCTTGGCCAAGGGAGTGGGAGATGAGCCTGCCAACAGCCTCGTGTGCCAACGCCTTTTGTGCATGGCAAGCCTCATGTTCACAGAGATGCTCTGGGTGTCTAGACAGCACCTCCACTGTGCTTGAAGCACCCGTGGTACCTTGTCTCAGCATGAGAAAGGGAAAGGGGGTGGGGGAAAGAAAGTTTATGCAGATGAAAGTGCTTCTAAAGTCAGGACTGATTAATTCTGAAAGCAGGCAGGTACTTGTGGGCGATTTGCAGCAGAAAGCCTGATGAACAGTGTGTGCCTCTGCATGCAATGGGAGCATGAAACATCCCAGACATCCCTCAGACCATTCCCTAGTTCTGTGAGACAATGGCAATGCATCCAGGCTCTGCCTGGCCCACATTTGTCATGCTGAAAATCCACCCCTGGTTCCCATGAGTTGCATTTTACACCTGTGGCCAGAAGCATGAGCAACTTAACATCCTGCAGCCAGAAAAACAGGAGAGTCAGCAGAAGATGTCCTCAGGTCCCACCAAAGCAGACTTTGGGTTTATAGACCTCCAGAAAAATTTGGGTTTATAGACCTCCAGAAGTGATAGAAGGGAGAACATTTCACCAAACATTAGGGACCAAGAGGAGGAAAGAAAATGTTATTGCAGCTCTGTTGATTAATGGGCATCAGGCAAATTAGGAACTGTGTGCTTTATAACAGCATTCCAAAAACATGTATAGAGCAAGACATGAGGTTTTTCTTGTTTTGTCTTTCTTTTTTTAATACTGCAACACATATCGGGCTACATCAATCTTTGTTCTAGAGTAAGTATGCACATAGAAAACATCTCAGCCACAACACTGCTTCCTATAAAATGAAGATTGCAGGCAGATGACAAATCTGGTTCTCTCTTCCTTCCCAGATATCCACAGCATTTTACTTTCCATCAGAAAATAAGTAAACAACAGTATTTAGACTTAGAAAATATTCTCTCTTTCTTGTTTTCTTGGGTTTTTTCATCATTAGCTGGGATATTTTTTCTAATTTTTCATTGACAACTGAAAAGAAAAATGAAATAAGAGAGCAGCTTTTGCTTCCAAACACTTGACCTTCAGAAATGTAGCTATGTCTCCTTTCATCAACACCAAAAAAAATAAAAGGGAAAAAAATCCTCTCCTACTGGTATTACAGTATTTCACTCATAAAGTCATTGAAAAGGTTGTCTTCAGAGAATATAATACCAAGTTATGAGATATTTTTGGCACAAGGACAAGGTAAGATATTGCCAGACAAAGAAAACACTTATAATTCAGTTAATGGCTGGCAAAGTTATACCCTTCTGCTACTAATTAATTTTCCATATTTCCAGCCAAACAAATGCAAAGAATGTATAATCACCTGGGACAGCAGCCTGCAAAGAGTTAAATCATCATTAACCGAACCACTCGTCCCACCCTGGCTGCTGCATTTGTCATCACCGACGGAGGCTGGATGTGGATCCAGCTAGAAGGAAGGAAAAGGATTGCCATGCATGGGAGCTACAAGACCCAGCTCTGTTTTTTGGGACACGTTTGTGTTTGTTGGAGCACAGCTGGGATCCAGCCAGCTGCAGAGGGACTGGAACGTGCCAGATGCTGTGATTCACAGGAGCGCGCGGCCGCCTGCACGTGCTGTCACACCAGGCACACACAGGCTTAGGAGAAGGGATGTGACCATGCTGGAAGGAAACCACCTGCAGCAGGGAATGGTTTGGTGCTCTTTACTTGGCTTCCCCAGGGAAGCAGGGAGAACAAACCAAGATATTTACGTTCTTTGGGCCATTATGTGTTTTTCTGGTGTTTTCCTCTCTCAGGCAGGAGTTCAGCACTAGACGGAGGACTAATGCACCAATAAAACTAAATTTTCTGGTACTTTAGTCCAGATTCTGAGATTACTTCCAAGTCTTTTACACAAGAGTCATTCCATCGTGGAAAATTACTGGTGATCCAGTACTTCGATATTTTGCATCAATCCTGATATTCCAGAGCTGGCATAGACTGCATGCACTACCAAAAAACAAGGGGCTATGGCTGAGGATAGTTGACTTGCATTATGTCAACACAAAAATATTTCCTATGAGCTTTTAGGTGAAATTAGAACTAAAAATTATTTCATTCTAAAGCAAAGAACATATTTTATGCTCTTTTCAAGGTTTTTCAGAAAAATCACAGTGGCACAAATTTCAAACCACAAATTTAAATTGCAACCATTTTCTTTTTCAATTACATTTTTTTTAAATTTGGATTTGTGGGAGGCTAATTTTTGTTGCTATTTTTTTTTGGTGTCTGCTGATGTGCATCTCTGCTTTCTGCAAGATAAATGGTTGCTTTCAGTACACAAAAGCTTTTGCCTTTAGAAATAAAAAGTGTGGGTTGCAGAACTCAGTCAGAAAACCCTTAATCTGTGAGCTTAATAATATTCAGAGAAAATTTTTCTCCTTCATACCCAAGAAGAAATTTTACATTTCCTGGAGAAGGATTAATCCCTTTTTCTAATTAATCAATTAATGCACCTTAATGGCCACAGATTGTTAAGAGCCCTAGTATTTTGTATAGCAAAATTATTCTCTGTAGATCAGGTTTCAATATTTTAGTATTAAATTGCTTTCTCATTTAGAATAAACCACCTATTTTTACTTTATCCTGACAAAGCAATTGATCCTGATTTTTTTGACAGCTAGATGGACAGACATGGAAGCTCAGGGAAGAATTGAGTAATGATGTTCTGGCCTCCATCTGTCTCCTTTTCCATCAGGCAGAAAATATCACACTTTGAAACATGAATCATTTAAACATTTTCAGGTTCTTCATTCCCTGGTGGCCACTATCCTGATGTGCTGACAGGTTCCAAAGGAGATGGTTCCCAACTGGCCACAGCACCCTGCAAGACTAATTCCCATCAGGAATCTACTCACTAGAAATTAATTGTGCCCTGCTTGAAGTTTGTCACACCTGAATCAAAACTAAACTATCTCAGCAAAATGTTTGAATTACTATGAATCAGCTTTTTCATCTGGGAAAATAAACAAACATTCCACTGTGCAGTTTTCAGCCAGCTTTGGTGAAAACCAGTCTTAAAATAGATTGTTGTGTCTTTCTACCTGGAAAATTTGGCAGATTTCAGTGGAATATGTGACAGATATTAGTTTTTATTTCCAAAAGCGGTTGGTAATCTTGGTCTAGATAAAAACTTGGACTTGATGAAAACATTACAAAAACTGGCTGAAAACAGGAAAAGGACTAGGAAATAAAAAGCAGAACAAAATTTCTTAAAACCAAGGGTTACTTGTTAAGAAAGATATTTCTTCTGCATGCAGCCTGGACTCTACTCTCTGCAAAGGAAAAGCCAGTCAAACAACAGAAATTAAGTTCTGATCTTTTATCTGAAGACTGGTTCACATGAATAGAGAGCCTGTGATCCTTAGACCCACAGAAAGTTTCAAGTAGTTATTTTTGGATAGTTAGCTGCACAGACCCTGAAGGGACTTGATTTCCTGAGAAGTTGCTCAGCGTATAAGTAAATTCAATGCCTTTGAGATGTTGAAGGCTTGGCTTTACCCTTTCCACCCTGAACTGCAGCTTTCAAGACTCAGAGAAGCATTGCAATCAGGTGGAGTAAGGTGGTAGGTAACTAGACATGGCTGAAACATTGGAAAGGATAGCTGAAGCTGAATCTAACTTGCTAAGTCCCTTTCTTTCCAGGTTCAAACTCTGACTGGTGGAATCACATGCAAAGTGTGTTAACCCTCACTGAGGCAAGTGCCCAGTTTGTGGGTTTGCACAGTCAAGGCATGACCTCAATCCTGCTTGACACAGTTGTGCTTTTCTTTCTGAAGGGTGGAACAGAAGTTCAGCCTGATGAAGGGTGCAAGATTTCATCCTGTAAAACATCTGTTTGGCTGTGACTGCCAGTATCTCTGGGTTTATTAAACAAAATCCTTCATCAAGTCAGTGTATTACAGTCCTGGACACTCACCATTCTTGCAAAGGAATGTCAGAAATGCTTTTGGGAGCAAATTGGCACTCACAACAATACAGGTATTCACCGAGGTATCTCACAGCAGCAGAGCTCTGGCACAGAGGTGAATCATTCCTGCCCATGCAAACCAATCCAAGGCCATGCCACTTGAAAAGCTCTGCCTCATTCCACATCTCTTACCAGGATTTATGACAATTAGCTGCCGAATCCATAATTAGCAAGTGGTAACAGATCAGCAGATATATCCAGTTCTGGTGACACCTCTGACAGATTGGCGTCTACTCCCCAAATCCCTGCAAGGCTTTTCCCTGTGACCACTCTCAAGCCGGGTTTTGGCAAGGCTGCCTCAGCAGGGAGGAGGGGGGGGCTGGGGAAGAACAAGTTCTCACAAGCATGACAGGAGCCATGCATAACCATTTGACTTTGCAATTAAAAACATGTTCATGTCTTCCTCTGCGTCACTGAGTGTGTAAGAGTTGCTCTGCAAAGTGCCTTGAATTCTAACCTGAAGGTTTGGGCTTCTGCACAGGGGTTTTGTGTGCTCAGAAAAAGGGGGGATTTTTTCCCTTCTCTAAGAAACATTTCAGGAACCTTTCTAGGGGGTAGAGAGGAGGTGGGAGAAGGGGGAGCTGTAGTTGTATTTATGACACATTGTTAAGAAAGACACTGTAGTGAATACAGGGGTCAAGGTGAGAACAGGGAGCCCTATCTCACCTATCCAAAATCAGATAATTTATAATTCCTTTACTACTGCTCCAAAGAGGATCCAAGTCCCTTCTGCACCAGTTTCAGCTATCCACCTTTGAGATATATCACTTCTGCAAGTGTGTTCCACGAGTCTAATATTTTTCAAACACTAGGTGATATCTTCACCCTTTCTAGCCAAAGTCTCCCAGATTCATGATCCATTTTTTTTTTTATTTGCAACCTCAATCTTTAATTAAAGGTTTCTATATGCCTTGCACCTCAGTGCACCCCTTATTAGTAGATGTTAACTGAGTGCATGTTTCTCATTTGCATCCATAGCTTCAAGTCAGCACTTTCATTTTCAAGCCCTGCTGGGTATAACATTTAAGACCATCAAAGCCCTGTATTTATGAAGTGCACTGCTAGAGAAAAAATAAGATGTGAAGGTCGGGGTTAGATTAGGTCTTGTGCACAAGGTGACTCAGAGAGTGTGTGTCTGAGCCCATATCACCTGGATTTCAGCCTAGCTGGCTGTCACGCCTGACTGACAGGAACCACATTCAGATCTTCTGTGAATTTGTAACACAAACAGCACAGCTGCTTATTGCATTGATTGTATTGGAAGCCTGATTTGCCTGTAATTGCTCCAACTCAATATGCCATTCTATTCCAGATGACAGGATGAATGACGCACAACCTGGATTCAGCCCTGTGTCACTGCCTTTAATGAGAGTTTTTTGTTTTGTTTTGTTTCATTTTTCATTTAAAAACATATCTATTGCAGGATGACAGCTCTATCTAGGCTGTTCCACGAAAGGCAGCTATACTCCTGAAATCTTTTGCAGTGCTGAAGTGGTACTTTGAGATAGTACCTGGAAAAATGCAGCCATAGCTGCAAGAGAGCCTGGGAATGCAATATAAAAGTTTGTTGATTTTTTAGTTGGAGGACGCATGATTTATGTTAACCTAGCAGATGGAGGAAAAGATATGATATTGTTGAAAAATTACTCTTTTTTTTTCGTTTTAAAATTATTAGAGGCAAAACTATCTGTGCAATAGTGGACACAGTTTTGCTGCTTGTCTGGCTGCCTTGGAAGAGCTCAGTGGAGAATCCTAACTGATTTTCATGTTAGCTCTTACCAGAACTGTTCCTGCACATTTTGCCTATGTAAATAAATAAGTGGGACAAATAGAAAAATACCAGAAAAAAAGAGGAGACAGAAGGAGAAGGCAGAAGAAGAAGAAGAAGAAGAAGAAGAAGAAGAAGAAGAAGAAGAAGAAAAAGAAGAAGAAGAAAGAAGAAAGAAGAAGAAGAAAGAAGAAAGAAGAAGAAGAAGAAGAAGAAGAAGAAGAAGAAAACAAAAAGCATAAGAAAAAGTCTACCCTTTCATCAAGTGGAAAAGAGAATCTTTTTTCTATTTGATTTTGTTTCATTTTCTCCTCTCTGGTGCTGGTGGTGTTGTAAGCCACATAAAGTCTGGATAAGCTTTCGTTACATCTGTACCTCCCACATCAGGTGTAAGAGAGCCAGGGCTGATTCTTAGTCCCAATAAAAATGGCACAGCACAGCTCTCTTATCCCTTTCTGTAGAAGATTTTTCTTGAAAATTGCAGTATAAAACCAAGTCAGACAGTTGGGTGACCATTGTCAAGAAGTGCTTGATCTGACTGTGTGACCCTTATTTGTTTAAAAGCACAAAGGTAACTCAAAAAACTCTTCACATACTTCTTTTTCTCTACTTTTCACTTCCAGAATGCTGTCTCTGAAAATACACACTGTCTTTTCTCAGTGCCAGTGTGAGTCTAGATGAAGATCTGCAGAGCTATTCAGGGTGCACTTGTTTTAAAAGTAAGCTGGTCTCTTCCTCTCAATGGTTTTGGACTCCTTTCCCCATTGCCCTTACATATAATTTGAAAATTCTGTGTCACCATCACCACAGTTTCTGTAAGGACAAAAAAAGTTGCCTAAGTGTCTTTGTATATGTGGGACTAAAGAGCTCAGCTTGAGCTGTTCCATTTGACAACCTTAGTCTTGGTTAGAGAATAATCTAGAAAAAGGAAATTTGTAGAAATATTTCACAATTCTTCATAAATAAGGGTGAAAAAATGTCATATTTTTGTAGTAGGAAGCCTCTATGTTAAAACTAAGACAGCACAGAATTCAGGAATAAGTTGACCAGAAGACATCCTCATGGTCCGTAACTGCAATGTGTTATAAGCTCTATCTCACCTAGTGATGGAGCTTTTCTCATCCATCCTCTTCCTGCTTTGCTTTTATACATATTTATTACCTTATCATAGCCAAACCCGAACAAAATAACCCCCCCCAAAGTACAATTCTTCTTTTTGCAAAGAATTTTATTTTACAGAAACAACCACTGGTTTGTTAAAAGAGTTGTTTGCAAGATGACTAGATTAGATTAATTAGTTAATGTTTGTAAAGTACTTTGAAGATTAAGAACACTATATAAGTGTTAAGTATTATTGTTATTATAATAGATAGAGAAGGTAGATAGCTAGATAGGTAAAGAGATACAGCAGTCAGATAACAATAATTATAATACTTAGCATTTCTATAGGGCTTTACATCTTTTGAGTGTTTTACAAACATTAACTAATTAATAGAGTTAAGCAGACAGATAGTAGATAAAATAGTAGGTAGATTGATAGATAGGAACAAATTTTGCCTTTGGATACATGAATAGTATATTCAATGAAAGTTACATCCAACTGATGAGGGCAAAATTTGGTCCACAGACAAATTTAAAGGAAAATTAGCTAGTGTGTTTCAAGGGCTGGGCTGGGATTTTTTTCTTTTCCACAGACAATTTGCCTTCCCAGTGAGTAGATTCACTGTGGGAACAGAAAGTTCCCCTGGAATGCTGACATGAATGTATCAAACATGTCAAACTTTACAGCGACATATTATGGAATCAAAGCACACCGTTAAGATTAGTCACATCAGTGTCAGTGACTCAGCTTTGCAAACTTCTGAAACGATGCATCGTGCCTTTGGGAAGCCAGATGAAACAGCATTATCAGTGTGCTTGGGTTCCTCCTGATCCTTCAGGTTTTCATGAAAATGCACAAGCATGGTCTACTGACTGAGGAAAATATAGGGATTAAAGCCAGGTGTGAACATATTTTAGTTCCATCAAATGAATCTGATATTAATTAAAACAAATAATACTTATATAAAGATGCAAAGAATGGACATGACATTTGTTTCTTTTTAGTTTGTATCTTCTTGAACACTGATATTTTTCTGCAACAAGTTACCCCAAAAGACGTACAGAGATGAGGAAAAATAACTGCTGTTTTTCGAGAGAGATTCATGTCCTGGGTGCCTTTGAGATCCAGTGTCAGTGAGGTCCAAGTGTCTTAAAGCTTCTAGTACCTCTGCAGTAATAAAGGAGGAGAGGAAGAGAGACCTCAGCTGGGTGTGAACAGGCTCACTCTAGAGTATGGTTGTATTAGTGTCATTCTGCACTTGAGTTTTTCTGAGGGCTTCTAAAATGACTCCAGCACCTGCCTGAAGCATCAGTGCTGCCTCTGCACCTGGGGCAGCACCACCAGTGCTCCTTGCTGCCAGACCGGGGTTCAGCACTGCTTGGAATTGCATCCTGTCAACAGAGATGGTATTTGCCCTCTACAAAGCTCTTCTGCCACTGGGTGTATGCAGTACCATCTCAAGTCTTCAGGGCAATCAGAACCACAGACCACAAATAAATCTTGATGAAACAGTAAAATACAGGAGAAGGAGCAACCTTCTGAACTCTTGGCAGCTGTTATGTAGATACCTACGTCTGGGTTAGACACTCTAGGCTTCCTTGACTGCCCACAGAGCAACAAAGCCTTGAAAGGAAAGTTTAATCTGCTTTGTATTTATGTCTCCATTAGGACAAGATGAAACTGCCTCTTGGATCTTGTTTCTCTCCACTGACTGACAGTAAAGCCCAGATTAGCTCAGATGTGGCCAACTCTGTTGCAAATAAAGTGAGATGTGAAAAAATCCTTGTGGTGGGCTGATCTTGGCTGTTTGCCAGGTGCCCACCAAGCTTCTCTATCACCCTCCCTTCTCAACAGGACTGGAAGAGAAAATATGATTAAAAGCTCATGCGTTAAGATAAGACAAGGACCTCACTTACAGTCATGGTCAAAACAGGCTCAGTTTAGGGAAATTAGTATAACTTATTGCCAAATAATCAGAGAGGGAAAATGAGAAATACAAAACCAACAAACTAACTGGTTTTTATTCACTGTTTTAGTGAACAAAACTAAAAACACCTTCCCCCCTTCTCCCTCAAAGTGTCTCAGGTGGATATCAGCTAGGGGTTGGGATCAGTTCACAGCTCTTCATCCTTGCTGCTCCTTCCTCCTCACACTCTTGCCCTGCTTGAGTGTGGAGTCTCTCCAATGAGCTTCTGTCCTTTATGAACTTCACCAGTGTGGGCTCTTCTTATGGACTGCAGTTCTTCACAACTTAATGGCTCCCTAAGGTTTCATATATCCTGACAGGAAACCTGCCCTGCATGGACTCCTCTCTATGGCCTGCAGTTCCTGCCAGGAATCTGCTCCACCATATTTTCTTCACAGGCTGCAGCTTCCTTCAAGGCACATCCACCTACACTGGGTCCTCCTCAAGCTGCAGGTGGATCTCTGCTCCACTGAGGACCCCAAGGGCTGCAAGGGGACAACTGCCTCACCATGGTCTTTTCCACGGACTGAGGAGACTTGAGCCCATCCTTCCCCTCCTTCTTCATCAAGCTTGGTGTCTGCAGGGTTGTGTCTCATTTTTTTTTTTTTCTTTCTCCCATCTCCTGGATAGAATTTTTTTTGCCCTTCCTTAAGTATGTTATTGCTACTACCAATGTCACCTGTGTCCAATGGCAGATCTGTCCTGGAGCCAGTCCAAACTGGTTCTATCCAACATGGATGCAGGTTCTGATGTCCTCATGGAACCCCTGTAGTCCCTCTCCATCAAAACCTTGACCTGTAAATCCAATAAACCCATTCTAAACATTCATTTTCCTTCTTCATCTCCAATATCTACTTAGTGGTGTTTCTCAAGCTCACCTCAGTCTCACTAAGACTGATGAAGAGGAGCTTTAGTTGGAAATTGGTGGGAATGTCATTGACCAAAGAGACAAGTGCTGAGTCCCCATACAATGAAATTAGCAACAACAAAAGTTTCTCTTCAGCAGTACAATATGTCAGTGGTGGGAAAGCCACTATGGTGAGACATGTGCAGAAGGCAATCCTTCTGACTCATCCAAAAAAGGCAACATCCAAACATGGTGCATAACAAACATTGTACAAAATAAATACACCCTTCATCACCACAACCACCCTTTGATCACCTAAAAAAAGGCATAAAAAATTAAGCAGGCAAGCAAGAGCAAGAAATAGTGGCAATGCCCTTTTTTTAACCAGGGATGGACTGTACACACCTTGGTAATTAAAGCTCATAGTTTCTTCTCAAGGAACTTGAACCCAAGTCTCAAGTTATGGGTGAATATTCACAGTGCAAGGTTTCAAGACAGACCTGTCTAAAGTTCTCTTGTTGGAGCAGTTTTATTTGTATAATATATTTCACTATTTCCTGTGTCACAGGGAGAATTATTTCTAGTTCAGTGGTTAGTATTCACCTGGAAGGGGAAGTCCTCAGTTCCTGTGCCTGCTTCTATGAATGTTTCTTGTATTTCTCATTTAAGTATTCATTGATGTGGATAATGGAAGCCAGGCCCTCTGCTCCCAAATGAAAGACTATACCATGAAGATACATAGTAATTTGCATAGGTTTGCCATCTTCCTGTTCCCATGAATATTTAATTAACCTATGCAAAGTGAAATGGTTTCAATATGAGGAACTGAGAATGCCCTGCCCTAGAATATTCTTTACCCTAGTGGTTAGGGCAGTCAGGGAAGTGGAGAGACAAGTTCAAATCCCCTTAAGCAGAAGAGGGATTAAACCTGGGTCTTCAGAGCTTGGTGGGTATTCTCAACGCAATGTTATTGGTGAGAAAAAAAAAAAAAAAAGCAGCATCTCTGCTTCCTTTTCTTTCCTGAGCTAATGGGAATCCCTGCCAAAATGCTTATCATATTGAAAGATCATCACAGAGTGTGACTGATACAATCTTTATTAGAAAACAAATTATTTCACCATGAACTTTGAAAGAAATGGAGTAAATGGTGTGACATCAAAATGGCTTACCACAAGGGAGCATACTCACACCTGTGTTATTTGTGATCTACACACAACATCTACCAATCTGTAATGACAGAAAAAAATTAAAGTTACCAGAATTCAACGTCTAAGTCAAGGACTTGTCCCAAACAAAGGCCATGACACCATCAGCACTCAACCAGATCTCAGAATATCATATGACAAATTAATGAAATTACACTATGGATATGATGCTATCTGGCCTCTTTCCTCTTTAAAGTTCCAGGTCGAAGAAACAGAATAAAATTTCCAAAGAGATGTGAATCAAAATCCTGATTGCTTGCAACCGACGTTAGGCTACTTACCTTTCCCTAGGGCACAGATAGAAAAGACAAAATGTAAGGTTAACCTGTAATATAAATTACTGAAGAAACACATGAATTCCAGACCGAAGGTCAGTTCTGCAATGCTGCAAACCATGGCACTTGCATCCTGTTATCCAGTCGATAAATATTTATATCACACATAAAAAAGCACTGATATATCAGTACATATGAAGAGGTTAGATATCCTGTTGAATGAAAGTGATTTTTTTATGCATGCCTTAGGCCAGCTGAGGGAAGCATTCTGTATCTCCTAGCTGGGATCACCTGACCAGGGAAATGGATGGGAAAAAAAAAAAAAAGTGGAAAAAAAAAGCAAAAAAGCAAACACCAACAGGAAGAAAAGAGAGGAGGAAAGAAGTAAAAAGCTTTGAGGCATGCTATTAAATGTCCAGAGTTCCCTGGATTGGTAAAATTCAATCAGTAATATACCTGTTCCCAAGCCCAGTAAATTTTAGATAGATCTGGCTGATAAATTTCTATATCCTGCAATTTCCAATTACTGTGAAAAATTTATTTTCATCATTTCTCACTCATTTTCAATTTAAGCTCACTCTGAAATAAAAAAGAAATGAAAACCAAATTAAAACCAAATTATCCAAAACTTCATTTGAATAATTTTTGTGAGACTGTCATTTATTGACAAAAGCCTCTCTATATATTCAATTCTCCATATTAACATCATATCTGCTTGATATCAACACCTGTCAGTGGAGCTCTCAGGTGGCTGCACCACCCTCTCACAGCTCTGGAGATCTTCAGGCAAGAACATCTTCATGCCCAATCAGCCCATAAGACAGATTAAATGCAGAGCTGCAAAAAAAAACCCAGCAGACAGGCCATTCTTTGTCAATCCCAGCACAAACTTTGCTGAGGTATTTTACAGCCAACATTCTTGGAGAGCGAGCACAGACTTGCACAAATACGGATCTTGCCTGTTTAGGTTATGAGCTCTCTGGGGCAATGACTTTCTCTTCGGATGCAGGTATCCACTTCATAGCACCAGTCCTGCTGTAATAAATCTAATAAGAATAGTAACAACAGCAATAATAATAGTAGAAATAATAATAATTTAATCCAGGATGCTGCGTAGAAGAGCTGAAGGGCAGCAGGTGTGTTGGGGAAATAACATAATACATCAAATCCTGCGCAGCGAGCACATGAGCGTGTGATATCAAAGACACTACCTATGAAATTAATTTGCCAGTGACACTGCCTTGCCTACCATCCCTGGGCGTTGTGAGAATTAATTAATGCTTGCAAATCGCCTGGAGAACTTCAGAGGGAAGGCGCGTTATGTATGCAAAGCCCTGCTGCCTTTCCCTGGTGCCGGCTGCACACCTGTGCCCGTTGCATCATGTGCCGCCTCTGTCTGGTCGCCGAGTGCTGGCGGTGCTCATGTGGCCTCAAGAGATTGATGGCTGGATTCGGGTACTGGGAGCTCTCCCCTGTCAGCGGGGAGCTTGTCTCCACACGCCTGTGAGCCATCAGCCTCTTTCCTCCCGGCGCAGTTGTCAGCTTTCCCAAAACAATGATTACCTTTCCCCAGAAACAAACCTCCGTCCTGACACCTCTCCCAGCTGGAGTCTTGCTCCTTTGTCAGAGTCTGTTCCCCACCTCCCAGGGCTCGTGTGGAACTTCATTCCTTCATGTTTGTGAAACGTGCCAGAGTGAAAGTGCAAGAATAGAGTGGTGCAAGCTCTTTATTTATGATCACTATTAGCAACTGCAGCCATGCAAGATGCCCAGATTGTACCTCAGAGGTCATTTCACCCCTGAGGGATGGACAGCAGCACTGGAGGCGTTAGCAGGAGCAGCAAGGTGAGGCTTCTCCACCTTCAAAGTGTCCATCCCTAACCTCTGAGGACCTGAACATGCCTGCAGGCCATGGCAGCTGCTCTGAAGGGAGATGCAGGAGCCTTATGTCTGCAAGCCCAGTGCTGAAAGGATTTTGAGTTACCAATTTCTTCTTACACTGAAAATAAGTCCCATTTGCAGCAAATAATTACAGTGAAGTAAAAATCTTATTTAAGTGCTCTTTTCTACTCTTTCTAAATCCAATGCATTGTTTTAAAGCATTAAGATCACTTTGGTTTTGTGGGATATTTATTTTAATGTACATATTTAGGCTGAGTTTCCAGGTTATCCTTGACCTATCATGGTACACCAGCTGTGCTTTTATTTTCCTCAAAAGAAGTGGGGACAGGACCCTTGTTTCCAACCACTGCTCCCTCCTCCTGGCTATACAGCCATACCACAGCTGGAAAGCTGTATCCTTATATTGCTGAGTGATTTTCAGCAGCAAGCACTGGCAGCCACCTGCCTTGCCCTGTTCCAGCTGCACTCAGCAATGTGTGGAGGGGAGGGAAGAAGAAGCAGGAGAGCACATTGGAAGCACATCTTCTCTTCTGTGCTTCAGAAAGAAGTGGTGGACTCACTAAATAAAGCTCAGCCTTTCTCAGGGCTACAGAGAGGTGAAACCCAGGATATGGTCCTGCTGAATCTGAAGCTCTCAGTCACAAAGTCAGAATTAATTACGAGATGTAATCTTGTCCTTAATCTCAGATTCTTTTCACAGACCACTGTCTATAAGATCAATATTTAATAAAAGGATTACAAGAACTTCCCTATTCTACAGTTAAAAATTCTCTCAGACTTTTCTTAACCCACAGCAGAATAGATTTATTTGGGAATCCTTTTTTTGACCAAAACTCCAGTGCATATGTCAGCTTCTCATAAAAATCAGCTTATTTTTGATATTCAAAAATTTTGCATGTTCACAATGCTGAGGGAACTTATCAGTGCTGGTGGTGATCACAGAATCACAGAATTTATGGGTAGGGGAGATCCCTGAAGATCACCCTGTCTATCTCCCCTGCCAGGAAACGTCTTGCAATGTTTTACAAAATCTTCTCAGAGGACACAAACTTATTATTTCTTTCTTTTCCTTCATGGTTAACTTTAGTCAAATGCTTTCAGCTTTTTGTTTATTCTATCTCTGCTGTAGATTTGTCTCAGTAGTCTGTTTAAAAATTATTTTGTGTGCGATGAGAAATAACATTATTTTCTTTTTCCAAGGATAAGAATTGTCTCATTTTCCCCTTCCCCTTACCTCCAGAAAAGCTGGTGTTTGAAAAACCTTCAATTGCCATTAAGCAGTGATTCTGCTGGATAATTAGAATTTAATTTCTCTGACCAGCATCCTCAGGGGCATTCAGATATCCTCTGCTTCACCATTCCTGTTTCACATGAACAGGAGTACTAACCTCTTCCTGTTCTACCCAGATGTTGGAAAGCTTAAAAGCGTGCTCAGCTCTTGCAGTGGTTAGTCAGGGCCCTCAAGGGAGAACATCAGCACTCTCTGCAATCTCCCTCTGGCTTTCCCGTTCACCCTGCCTCCTCCTTTTCCATGCTTTGCATGGGTGCTTGGCTTCCACCTCCTCTGAAGAGCTTCAGCTCAGCCCATTCCATGCCCAGAGGCAACTAATAAAGGTCAATCTCAGATATAATGAAAGGGGACAATGAGGCTGTTCTGGGCACTCCTAGTTTTCCCCACTGCTTCTCACGAGCTCTGCAGGTTCTTCTGGTTCCTCCACCAGGCCTGAATGTCAGGGGGAGGTTGTTCCCACCACCATCCCCAGCTGTTCTTCAACAGTCATGCCCTTTGAAGATGTGCATAGTTATCATGTTATTTCAAAATACCAAAGGTCACATTATCTTTCCTTTTCCCTTCCTCTCCCCTGGAAAATAAGGGCAGGAGCAATGACTGAGTAAACAAGAAGGAGCAGGTTTGCAGAGCTGCTGTGAGGGACTGGGGTCTCCACCAGACTGGTCTCTTGCAGCCACAATTCCCATTTTCCCACCTCACCCTGCAAATTAAAGTTTCAGAGGTCTAAAGATGTTCTAGTGCAAAGCATTTTCCCTACATCTGTGCTGGCCCCTTTGTCACAGAAAATCTGGTTAGATGCCCAGACACTCAGGAGCCAATGAAAAGCTCGATTTTTCCTGCATCTTTTACTCAAAATTCCATGCTGGAGCAATAGAACTGATTGTCAGCAGTCATATTAAACCACAGGAGGCATTGTAAATCACATATGTGAGGATTTGTGAAATAAAGATGTAAGTCACAGACCACCCCAAATTCTTGATGACCCTGTGCCAAACCAGGAATCAGAGCTGTCTTAGGTTCCTCCTTTTGCAGCCTACTGTACAGCAAGGCTCCTACTTACTTTTTCTGTGACTCCCATGAGGTATGTTGGCCCTGAAGGATAAGAACTGCAGGTCTGCTTGGCAATTGCATCATGCAAGTAGAAGGTCTACTGGGTAGAGCTGAGCCCTTAAGAAATATTTTTATGGGACTTCTGAAAAGCAGGTGGTCTGACACACAGAAAGCACATTAACACTAATGAAGATAAAAAATTTCACAGAAAGATAATTGTTTGCCTAGCAGCTGAATTTGTTTCGTTCTCAAGTTGTAATTAAGGGAAAAGTTGCAGTTTAGAATGTAATCTGGTTTTCCCTCTTTTTTTTTTTTCTTGCCTAATAAGCAGAGCAAGAAGTTGATTCATTTTTATCTACAAGGGAGAAATGTATCATTTTACCCACACCTGATTTAACTGAAATGAGTAGAAGACAGATAAACAGCTGGAGAAACCTGAGAAAAAAACCACTGAATTCAATTTACCAGAATCTTGCATGCCTGGGAAAGAAAAATAGAAAGAAAGAAAAATAAATAAAAACAAAAAGTGAGGAGACGGCCATGGACAAGCAAGTTTATATCTTAAGATGTTGGGTAGTTAAAGCTCTTTTTTTCCAACAGCAAGTAAGGATGAGAAATTTCTAAAAACCCAAGTGCTCTAATTGTAACTATGATTTGTTGTCTGTATGTGTCCAATGCTTAGGAGTTGTATACTTAGCAGTCCGCAGTCACACAAAACTTAAGTATGTCAGAAAACAAAACTGGTCTCAAATCACTGCTGTGTGCTGCTCAAAAGAGCAAAGAAATGTGGAAGAAAAAGAAAGGGTCTGCTCCAGAAAGGCTGCAATCAAAGCAGAAGGCAGCAATGAAAAGTAGTCCTTCCTTCAGGATAAAGACAAGGAAAGAACAGGGCAATACTGAATAAAGGGAAATTTTCTCATGAGAGACATGTTAGGTTCTTGCATATGCCTCTACTCCAAGAATAAATTTTGTTAAATGAGGAGCAGGAACAATCTGTTGTATCAAAATTGGAAAGGAGGTTTATTGGATAGGGACAGAACTGCTGAAAGATAAAAACGTTTCCAGGCAGAGAAAATAGCATTTATCTCTGCAACAACTTGCCATAAAATAAAAAGTTTGGATTATCAATTTGGATTTCAAATTATTTGAACTCAGTTTTAAAAAATCAAGTATTGTTTTTCCTTTAAAATCCATAATATTTGTGCACAGATTTCAGAATGTATTCAAGTGTGTACAGATCAAACAGGGAGAGATGTCTGAATACCTTTGAGAATCTGGGTCTCATGTTCACTCTATTTTAATGAGCGTTGCTGGAATGTTATAAACATTGACCTCCTGGATACACCTGCAGGTTTATATGGAATATGACATTTTCTCTACCAGTGACTGGGTTCAAATGCATCTGAAAAGACAATAGTTATTTACATGAAAAGGAAGAACTACCTATCTATAATTTGCTTTTATTGACTACCTATTCTTAATTTCACAAAGTTCAGATCTTTAAGATGCAAATGTATCTTCCCCTTCATTTCTCCATCCACCTGAGAAAGCCTCCAACTATTTCTTGGAATCTTGCTAAATCTTCAAGACAACAATTAGTGAGATTGAGGTAACCTGGGAGCAAATCACAGGAGCCAGGCAGGAACAAGAAATCATTTGATGTCGCAAATGCAACTGCACAGAGCAGTGTGAGTTAAACTGCTCCGACCACTTGTCCCATCACTGAATATTTCAGGTGTTCCCTTCTCTACACAGAGCTTCTCCAAAGACCCCAAAGCTTGAAATTGTCTGGACAGAGGCTCAGTTTTGCTATCAGAAATTCTTTCTAGATTGTGAGCCTCAGAACAAATGAATAGATTAGTTTTCTTACAATGAACCAGGTCAAATTTTAGCAATTAATTAATGCTTAAATATAAGTTAATGAGCAATTTTAAATATTAAAATTGCACTTATTTTTAAAGCAATAGTGATTTATTATTTTCCAGAGATATTTTTTCTGAGAAACAACCCCTGCTATAAAGGTTATTTTTTCTACCTTCCTCCCAAATCCTTCAGGTACTTTCTGTTTCTCTTTCCGTGCTTTCTGTTTCCATGTAGAGTAGCAATTTTTGGCACATCAAGCACATTAGATAATTATATGTCAGCTGAGAAACTCTCAGCTTCTTGTCACTAGTCTATAAAGCTCTCCGTAATGTTGTAATACAATATCGCTGATATCTCAAGTAGATAACATGTTAAGTGTCTACTGGCTATATAATTTGAACCAAAAATTAACAAAGAGAACTGATCTTTCGGTAAACATACAGTATATTTTTGTCATCTCTTCCTGATAGTGGTTTTGATAAGCAGATTTAGATGTGGTGTTATCCTCTGATTGCTTTTGCAGTGTACTTTCAAGACAGGGAACTCCTTCATAATCCCTCAGACAGATGGTTGAGAGGAATTTCCCAAGTACCCACAGATCAAAGATTGTTCCCTGTAAATGGTGATGGTTGCTGATATTACAAATCCACCCAGACATTTTATTCTTCCTGATTCTAAACACACTTTCACTTCTCTCTGCCCAACGTGGATTCCCATTAGGTGGGAAGAACAATTTTAAGCAATCAAGAGTCAGTGTGATAACCTTAGATTGCTCATTAAGGACCAGGTTGTGAATGAGGGGTAGATGACAGAGATCTATGAAATCAAAGAGGCATGGAAATGATGAGCAATTGTTCTCTGTCTTTTCCAAAACAAGAGCAAGGGGACATCAAATGGAACATGGAGGAGACGGGTTCAAAACAAACAAAGGGAAATGATTCTTCATACAATGTATAATTAAGCCGTGGAACTCCTTGCCACAGGATGTTGTGGATGCTGTAAATTTACATGAGTTCAAAAAGGACTGGACAAGTTCATGAAAGAAAAATTCTTCAAGAGCTATTAAATACAAAGACATTACCTCTGGCTCCGGAAGACGCTGCAATGCAAATCTCAAGATGTTGTGAGAGTGCTCTGAGGAAGTCTCACTTTGCTATTTTACTTTTCCCCAAGCATATATTAATTCTTGGCCCCTGTCAGAAAGAGGTACATGTGTTAGATGGATCTCTGTATAGCTGATACAGCTCTTTTTATGTCCTTGTTTCACACAGCTGTCTTATTCTGGGAGGGGATCAAGTAATGGCCACACCATACTATTCACTTAAAATATTCTTTCTCCACTTAGACCAGTAAGTAGTCTGAAAAGTAGTGTATTGATAAATATTTTTATTTTTAGGCACTTTAGGTTCCAAATTTTCTGCCTGAAAGGTACAGAAAATTGCAGCTTTCTGTCTGGCTCAAGAGAGAAGGACACTGTGGGCTCTAGAGATACCTCTCCTCCTCACTCTCCAACTAATGACATGAACAGGCTTGTGTAAAAAAGTGGAGTGTCTCTCTCAGCTCTTCACCTCTCTGGGCTGTCTAAATAATAATCCCAGCACTAAATAGTGATTCAGAAGCAGAAACACACATTTGGGATGTTTGACTATGTGAAAATTGGCCGGGAAATCCCCCAAGTTTCTTATTCCTGTTACTTCTAGCAGTTGGCAAGCCTACCAGTGCCTCCTCGACTAGAACATTGCCTGGTAATGAGGAAAAGTGGAGAAAAGTTGAGGAAAAGTTCCTCCATCCTTAAAACACTGTCTGATGCTTCACCCAATAGTCTGTCCATTTGAAAAGAGGGAAAAATATCCCCTCCTCTCTACCATTTATTAGCAGCTGGGTTTGAGGAGACTTAACACAGGGAACAAGTCCTGTCATGCTCTGAAATATTCCTGCATCTGCACAGGACAAAACCCTCATTAGCCATCCCCTGGGTCCTGCAGGCTTGGACATTTTTGTGGGTTAATATTGTGGTGAGGAGCCAGAGAGCCACTGCAAAATGAGCGCCGGCTGTGTGATGAACACCCCCATCCCGTGGGATCTAACAGCTGAAGGGCAAGCTTAGCTTCAGGGCCATTGCAGGTGCCCCAAACTGAACACCCCAAATGCATGGAGACACTCAAAAATTAAAATCTCCACTGAAGGATTTCACCTGGGTTTCAAAAGCCATTCCTTTCCCTTCCCAGAACCCCTAAAAAGCCTTTTGGGCAAGGAAGGCAACTCTTCAGGCTCCACGGGTATTATTATTATTTGGAAGCCTGTTTTGTATTTGGAGTTGGCTGCTCCTTGGGTTCACCCAGGCAGTTTAGTGCATGCATGCCGAGGTGTATATTGGATGTGCCTAATAGCTGCAGTAGGTGGAGAGGGAGGAAGCTGTGATCCAAATGATGGGAACTCATGGAGGGAGTTGTCTTGCCACTGGCATGCTGTCAGTGTGCCAATAAATGAGAAAGTTGAGATGATCAGAGGCAGCTATCTAAACAAACTAGGGTGAAAACTCCCAGCCTGCGTGGCAATCAGGCACAGGAAGCTCATTCAGCAGCCATCCAGCTTCTTCCCATGGTTCAGGTTTGATATTCCATGAAACAGGAAGAAAATATCCCCATGCCCAAAAAAAGGCCCTGTGGCTGTTGCCCTTTCTGTCATGCCATTGCTTCTGACATACACCTCTCAGGGGATCAGTAGTGGGAAACATTAAATGAGAGGTGATTCACAAGCACTTTGTGTGTCAGTTTACAAGCACCAAAATTAGCCACTGAGTAGCATTATCCCAATTCTGGAAGAGAAAGAGATGCTCCTTAAGGTGTTGCAAATCAGTGACAAATTCACTGATGTTGTAGCACTCCAGATTTCTTCCCTGCACAGGCACAAACCTGATCTCAATGGCTGTGAGGAAGTCAACAAGAGTTAGGAAGATATAGAAATTACATATTAATGCTACATGGGCAGGTAACATCCATAGCTGGTTGATCAAATGCATAGCTGGCTTTTTAAAATGTATAAATATACAAAAATATATTAATATGTAATATTTATAAATATGTTTACAAAAGTTCAAATGCACAGCTGGCTTTGACCCCTGTTCAAAGTCCCAATATTCTTAATAGGCAGTGAAGCAGCTGAATATTCACCTCTTACTTTTTACCTAGCAAAGCTAGAAATGCAGAGATTACCATTTCATCCCACTTTTGGATGAAATGTCCAAAGAAGATAGAATGACCCTGTATTTTAACTTTTAATCCATTGAAGTGGGTGACACAGATCTCTTCCAATAAGAATGGGAAGATCTGAAAGAGAGTTTCCAAGATATCAAGTGAGTGTTTCAACTGATTGTTGGAGATGTAGCCCATGGACTGACAAGATGCCTGTGAAACCTGAGTGAAAGACAGTATCTGCCTCCAAATCTGGAGTTGGGCACCTGGCTTCCAAGAAGAAAAGAGCACAAAGCCTCACACCTACCCTTGGCCTTGCTGCCCTCAGACTGGGTTTTGCCTTGTGCTGTCAATGTTAAACCCTTCCAGAAGTGCTTGGTGCCTAGTGCATTGCATAAAAGCTTATTTCCCTAAATTGGGCAACTCAATATCAACAAAGCTCCTAAGAACTAGAAGCTACTGAATTCCAAGCTGTGATAGGTAAGTCCTTTGGTAGATGTAGATCTTTGATACAGTGCCAGTGGCAGAAGGGCTGGAATAGTTTAGAATAGAAAAAGAATAAGAGCTTTAATCCTTATTCATGGGTATCCAGGATCTTTAAAATCTGCGGTCTCTCTGAATCAATTTAGTTTATTTAGCACAACTAAGATACATTTGATCTCCTAAAACTGCCAACCTTCTTGTTCCTCAGTCAGGCTGTTTATCACCTTTTACACAAGCGAGTTCTTCTGCTGTCTGTCTGCCTCTCCCTCCCTCCAGCTAAAAATCAGCCCTCTACAGGAAATAATAGAATCAAATACATTCAATGTTCCCTCCTCTAAATTGTATTAAATATGCCCAACTGAGTACCATAAACACAATCACAAGACTTCTGAGTTCAACTACAAACCCTCAAAGCTATGTGCTAATGACAGATGGTCAGTAAATAAACCAGGCTTCCCCAGTCAAGTGGCATTTGCAGACTCATCAATAAGATCCTGAGATTTATAGTCAGTAATGATTTTGCAAAAAACACAAACTGAACAAAAAACCCCCACCTAAAGTATCTTCAGCTTCACCAGATTTCGACAACAGACTGTTAAAACTCCTTGGTGATTTATGGAGCTGGGAGAAACAACTTGTACTGGATGTTTATGACAGCTTCACTTGGATATTCCTGATGTGCGTAAACACAGAAACCTGTATATTATGACTGTATATTGAGTGACATACAGATAAGAGCTGCTTGAATGATCAGAGAGACAGAGAATCTGCTTCAAAAGAGGAGACAAAAGGGTGGTCTAAGGGTCAAAGCACAGAGTGCCCACATCCAGCTGCCCCAGCTCTGCTGAGAACCAGAATAGAGCTGACAGTGATTTGCAGGGCCCCAGATCACCTCGCTGCAGACCAGCACATTATCCTGCACAGGCACATCACTTATTCACTGGTGTCTTTAGTGCTACACCAATGCAACATGTCTGAACACAGCTTATTGACTTTAAAATGCTCAGCAACAAAGGATTATAGGGGTTAAAAGTGCCCTGTATAAATTCCATAACCATAACCATTCCATAACCAAGGGAGAGTAGCAAAAGCTCTCTGAGCTAATGGCCAATGCTCTTACCAAAACCATTGGTATTAATGTCCAAGATTACAATTAAAACAAGGTCTATAAAACTTCAGTCACCTAGGGAGAATAATAAAGACAACAGGAGTTTTGAAATCATCAGCTGGTGAAAGGTATTGGTGTTATGACTGCCTAGGAAGTGCTGCACCACACAGATATATTGCGTGTCCTATTTACTCTGGAAAAGTAAACACTCTCCAGAATGGCATGTGTACTTCACTGCATCACTTCAGAGCAGAGGTTCTATGGGGGAAATTATTTTCCATACTGAGGGATGACAGGGGTGTCAGAAATTCTGGGGTTTTAACCTAAGCTGCAAATTTCCAGGATTTATAGTACCCATCTAGGAGATAACAGTGGTATTATTGTAATGTTTTTATTTCTCCTCAAGAAGTTCTTCCATGCTAGGCCGTGAGGCTGACCAGAATTTTCTTGGTTCATGGAGTAAATACTTGTGGAGGGTACAATGATACTGCAAATACCAAGTCAGTGAAGGCAGACACTTTCCATAAGAGTGTTCTTCTCTCAGGCCCACACCCAGCATCTCACAGCAAACACAACAAAAATCTCCAAGGATTTGTCTTGCTCATCAAATCCTAGGCTACTGGATCGACCCAACCTGAAGATCTGTGTTCCCACAGAGAACTTTGACACATACGAGCATGACCAGCTTCCATCTGCCCTCATCTACATCTGTCTGAGGACACAGCTCAAGGGCTCTCAGATTAAATCCTCTTGGAGTCTCTGTCTCTTTGCTTTGTAAGTGGTGGAAATGTTTGCCTGGATCTCAGGAAACTGTGAAAAGGACTCTGTGCAGGGTCTATCTGTGCTGGAGGAACTTTTTGCTCGAGCCTGACTTCAGGTTTCACCTCCAAGCAAAGTGAAATCAGGCTCTAACCCAACTTCTGCTCAGTTAAATAAATGAGCTCAGGCTTAAATGATATCCCAGAATACATGGGGTTTTTTTCCCTGCATGGATGATCAAGCATTTTGGATTAAAGTTTGGGTAGCTTGTTTATATACAGGAGACAAATCCTAAACTAATATGAAAAGTATTCTACCCAAGAAACTTGAACAGGTAACTTAACTCAGAAGCTGATACCAGCTTTATAATTTTTAAAGGTTATTTTTACTGCTAAACCTTAGATGTTCAGGTTTGCTGAGAAGAGTTTACTTCCTGTAAGAGAGAAAGGGCAGAAAAAAGCGTGAGACATGGGGAAGTTTTTCATTAATATATGCTTAGTATTTCAGATATTTAAATACTGCTAAAAATTCAACATAATGCTTTTTTTGCTGACTTTTAAAATTATTATTTACAGTGCTACAAGAGATTATTTTGTCATGAAAGACTGTGCTGATCTGATTTTTCCCCAGTTGTTGAACCTGGGGTACATTCTAATGTGAATGCCTGAGAGCCAGAAAGCAATAATGATTAGAAATGCATTATTTTATATTCCTTATTGTCCATAAGGAAAAAAAAATCTCACAGAAAGAAGTAAAAATAATGACAACAAATATCTTTAAAAATAGTTTGATCATAAATAAAAATCTATCATGACCTTAATAAGAGATCCACTTTTCCAGCCACCCTCTTATAAAAATTCTCAATATTCCCAAATTTGGATTTTTTTAACTGCCTGTATTTTAACCTGCCTTCTTAAGTGTGTACACAGTGTAGACTTTTTTTTCTCCCTAATGTTCAAAATTAAGCCCCTCTGTGTGCCTTCCATGCCGAAGTTTATAACCTCAGCCTGCACAAGTCCAGTGCAGAAAGATCTACAGCCTCCAGGCAGAGCGAGGAAGCTCTTTAAAGATGAATCATTTTCATAAATGAGTGCAGAGGGAGGTCAAGCCAGGGGACACAGAAGGTTACATGTGTGGCTGAGATAAGGCCTCATTCATCCACTTCTTACTGTCAGGTCTTGATGGGTGAACATTGCCTTGAGCTCCCATAAAACATGTTGTTTGCAGAAAACTTGCAGGTGGTTCATAAAAAAGTCCAAACTGTTACCAAGAAATTTATCTCTCAACTGCTGGATCTGTTTATAATAGAAGTGAAGGATCTCATAGAGAAATTAAGTATCAGAGACTGACTTATATTGGCTCACCAGACTGAAAAACCCAACCTGCCTTCCAAATGCTGCACTAAAAATGTCAAAGCAATTGTATTGATGACATCTTGACAAGATACTGTACAAGACTGTTAAAAATACAACAACAACAACAAAAGAATGTTGCCTGTTTATGGAAAACTTGTCCCTGGGGAAGGATGTGGGTATTTAAGAGAGTTTTATGGAGGAAATTCAATCAGTTCTCCCTGAAACATTTGATTTTAGAGACTGTCAATCTTTTATTACTCTGGAGCCCATTCGAAAGGCAGTTTTTAAAAGGGTGTCATTGTTTCTCCCTGTGTTTCAAAGCATATATTCAGATAAAGCTGGGTTGTGTTGGCAGGGAGAAAAGGTGAGGGTTCAAATGAATGTAGGAGGCATCATAGAATGGACAGTTTGATGTTGTTGTGGATATTTATCCACTGAGGGCCAGATTTGAGACCTTTTGAAGTCAATGATGCCTCTCTTTTGACTTCACTAGACTTTTAGCTCCAAGGAACTGTACAGAGACCTCCAGCTGGTTTCACAAAAACTACCCTACAGCCATCAAATAGTAGCAGCTTTCAACATGTACCAGCTTGAAAAGTGTTCACATTCATGTTCAAAAGTCCCTCATACTTCCCTCTCTCCTCCACACAAAAATACAAAGTTATGTTTTCTATATTCTCCAGAACTTGCTCTCCCATGCTTTCGTATTCATAGATTTTTGTGGCCCAGAGGAACCATTATGATAATCTGGTGTGACCTCCTGAAATCAATGTATCAATGGGATTGCACCAACATTATGGGAACAGGGTTTGGCCTCTAGACATCCTGCCATATAGAGACAACTCTGAATGAATTAAAATGGGATAGGGCATTCATTATAAATTATTTGCTTTGGGGGTTATACATCCAACATTCAGCCACACTTGGGTTTTTTTTACTGGAATCAAAAGAAGAAAAATAGTTTTCCCATAACTATAACTTCTCTGTGTCTATCTCCGTGCTGTTGCTGCAGTTCTTGGGCAGAACATGACAGGAGACCCAAGTTGTAGTTAATGACTTCTTAAAGGTTTGGATCAAAAAAATTAGTTTTTCACTACATATTCTCCTGTCCAGTTCTTTCTCACCAACTTATCTTGCAACTGAACTCTCCATTATCTGTGTGCAATGCCCATGGGGTGTCACTCAACCCAGTCACCTGCAATGATGTCACTGGTACAGCACAGGTCTGGTGCTCCGTCCTCAAAGAGTTGCTCAAACATCTCATGCACCACTCAGGGCTTCCCCACAGATTTATGCAAAATACACCTACACACAGAAGGGTCAGCACTGGGTGTTAGGCTGTAGTAGCCCCATGCTGCCCATTTCCCAGGATGAATGTGATGCCATCTAACTCAGATCCCCTTAAAACTCAGACCCCCTTAAAAACACAACCTCAAAGTCTGCTGTCACACGACAGAGAGTCTCAAATTGTACTGGGTCAAGATAATTTCCAGGAAATTGCTTTAATATCAGTAAAATAAAGCCTCATGTTAACAAATACCTGAGAATACCAAAGTATAAAGGAACCCTTGGTCCATAAGATCCATATTTCACTTCCAACATCCCCTGGCCAACATTAATGATTTTAATAGGGGCACTTCTACAACCTAGAGCAGCTTTCACTCTCACAAAGTGTCAATGACAATCACAGGGCCCCAGATACAAGGTAACTGCTTTTTAATTAAAGGACATTTAATAAGAATTGCTGGTAAACAAACATCAGGTGATTATAGGATGACATCTCTCTACAGATTACTGAGTAATTGCACTTCTCTGACCCAAAAGGAATTTCCATGCAACTTGCAGTAAGGCTTAGAATACAGAGATAATTAGGTCTTTATTCTCTGCAGCTTTTAGTCTTTTTTTTTTTTCCTTCACTTCCAAGCATACAGAAATTATCAGAGGCTGCATCACCCCTAACACATTAAGCCCCACTTAGGGAGATAGTAACTTTCTTGGTTCCCCACAGCTGCTCATCTTCCTTCAGCTGCTGCCACGCTTTCATTACCTTCAGCTTTGAAACTCCAGCAGCAGTGAGGTAAAACTCACCTCATCTGTCCACTCCTCTGCAAGATCTGCCCTTTGAAAGCTCTGAAAAAAGCACTGTATTATAAATACAATTTCCCATTCCAAATCCACCATGCTGGAAGTGAAGATTTTGCTAAAAATATTCTCTGTATGCAGCTGGAGGAAAATCTACAAGGGTTTTAAAGGGCCAGCAGCTCTCCAGATGCATCAGCATTTGTTAATATTATTTGGATTATAATTTTTTTCTTTGAGAACAACCTGATTTCTCAAAATCAAGAGGTTTCTTGGGAACTAGTTGACTGTGCTAATATTCCTGTTGGCAATGTTTCAAGAATACCCCAAGATTAAAGCTTGACCTTCTTTATTTTATCTGTTTGAAGTTTTTTACTTTCTTTTATTTTGTTTTCCATGTTTTGACTTTTAATATTAACATATTGCAAGTAGTCTTCATCAATTAGAATGATGGTGCACAGCAGTACAAGATGTTCTCTATGATTTCTATGACTGCGTGTGGGCATTACCAAGCCAAAGCACTTCACAGTGGGAATGGAGAGTAAAGAGGCAAGGATTCATGAGGGCGTCCACCCTGACCTTTTGCTCTGACACAACAACAAATATTTCTAGATCATCCTTGACAGATATGTGTCTAATTTGCTTTGGAAAACCTCCAGTGGTAATGATTCTTTATCCCATCAAGGTTGTGTTGTTCCTCTCCCTGGAGTTAGAAGGATTTTTTTATAACTAACCCAAAACTCTTCCCATTGCAAATTAAGCCCATTCCCTCTTGTCCTACCAGCAGTGGACGCAGAGAACAATTGATCACTGTCCTATTTTAAAAACCTTATTATATGTCTGAAGACTCGTAACATGCCTCTCTTCTTTCACTGCTTTCCTAGACTAAACAAACTCAAGTCCTTCAACTTTTCATTATAGGTCATGTTTTCTTAAACCACTTTTCCTTCATGTTACTCTCCTCTGGATGCTTTCCAAATGGTTTATTACTTTTTCTTTTTCTTTTAAGTGTGGTGGTCAGGACTGCATACCTCAGGCCAGCTGAGTACCCACCTGTGCCAAATGGTTCAGGCTAATGACCTCCCTTTTGATAAGTATGTTTCTATGTTTCCTTTAAAACAGCTTGTCTCTCCATTCCATGAAATATCACAACTTCTAATTACCAAAACAAATTTTGAAATGCTGGAATTTCCCACACAATGGGAGTAATTTCTTCTCTTTGGTTCTGCTACATTTGAAAATGTTCTTGAAGTTGGAATACATGATACCTTAGGGTATTGGAATCCACACAGTTTAAATATTTGTATGGAAATCTTTTTATCTTTAGACATCATATTGTTTTATGAGCAGAGTTTCTGTGTTATGTTTTGTGAGGTGGAAGGGGGTCAAACCAAAAAAAGACCCATCTATTCATTAGGTCACATCACAGGGCATCCTCTCCCCTCAGGTACCTTACCACGAAGATGACACTCAATACATGAGGAGAGAAGCAAACAGCCGTTCAATCCAAGTTTAGAAATCCCTAGTGACCCACCCAGCTTAAAAAGGACATGTAAATATGTATTAAATGCTCTATATTGGTTTGGCAGAGGGGCACTAAAGTCTGACAGCTCTCTCTACTATCAGAGGGAGTTTCTGTCCAAAACATACACTTTGAGTCAAAATCTATGCAAATCTAGTCTTCCCTAGACTTTGAGCTCAGGTGAGACATAGCTGCTTGCTCATTGCTCTGAGATTTTGGAGGTTTGAATCCTGCACCCAACTCTGCTTCAGGGACTGACTGTTGGGTGATTCTGAATAAATCACTTCCCTCTGCCTCAGTGCCCTATCTGCCAAAGCTGACATGCTGTTCCTCCAGGTATTCCTTCACATTGACTCATGAGATTCTCTACAGAAGAGGTAGATACTTTTTTGCTATTTAGAAAGAAAAAAATACCACTGTAAAATGTGACAGTAGATTAACTTTTATGGAGAATAGTGTCTCCCTTGATGAAATGAAATCAAATGTGTCTGAGACAGAATGGAAAAATATGGAACATGACATTCAGGAA
The DNA here is from genome assembly GCF_050655825.1 of Lonchura striata. Taxonomy (NCBI): domain Eukaryota; kingdom Metazoa; phylum Chordata; class Aves; order Passeriformes; family Estrildidae; genus Lonchura; species Lonchura striata. The sequence continues at coordinate 71,937,251 of NC_140741.1, forward strand.
TGTCCCTTGCTCTCCTAAAAGTCTGCAGTAAATGAGACCTTGACGTGAGTATTTAAACATAATAAAAATATCCGTCTGACTGGAAAGAATCCAAAATTTTCTGAAATATTTTTATTAATATCATTTCCTCTGCAACAGCCACGGGTCTTGCTTTCCATTAACACTTTGGACTCAGAAAACTTCAGTCTCTGCTGGGCTATATGGCTGGAAACTCCACAGAAGACCTTGGAACTTTCCCAGTTCATGTTAGTTAGGAAACTTGGTCTTTGCTGGAAATGTTTTTTTATGATGCCTTGAGGAAGACAGTCACTGTTTAGAATGAAAAGATGCAAAGAAAACACTCGGATTTGCTGGGCCTGAGTTTTATCTATACTGAGCCTTGCATTTTAGGGTGTCGTTGACTCCACCACTCACCCAGAAGTGATAAAAGTGTATCTGTCCCTTCATAGTAGATTATTTACAACTGAAGGGTCTTCTGTAAGAAGAGGCTAAGGACTATTTCACCCCATATATTACAGATATTTAACATGGTGTATTTAAAATCCAGAGAAGCACAATCTTATATTCCTGACGAAACAGATTTTTTCCTTGACAAAGACCTACCATATAGCCTTCATCTGTCATTGTGACCATGCCACCAGAGGTCCTTAATGTCCCTTCACTGAAGAACTTTATTTACACCTTCTAACTCCCACCTCAAAGTCTGGTCCCTTTTCCTTCCCCTGTTCTGTACTTGATCTTATCTTCTGAAAGAGTCAATCCCCTTTGTCTCCTTTTATGCCTTTGTTTTGGTATTTACAGTTTGGTGATAAATATCACCCCTATCACCCCTAAATATCACCTGTGAGGTCTGCTGGTCTCTGTGGTGTCTTCCACCACCCACACACACACCGGCATGACCTTTTCGGGCTGTTATGTGCCAAAAGTCCCTTCCTACTGCACATTTTCAACTAGATTTCAACTGCTGCTTTCTGCCTCCTTTTATTGCTGTGCATGCTCAAGAATTACCTACAACACAGCACACAGAACCACTTCAACCATGTCATCCTAAGAGATTTGCTTTAATCCTTTGAATATCCTCTTCCCTCCACTAGCAAACTTTGCTTACAACTTTTTTTTTTTTTTAGCGGGGGAGGGGGGGATTAATTTAATTTGTAAAGAATTAAATAAGTTGGTGCAAGTAATAACTGCTCATGTCAGGGTGTTTTTTTCATGGTCACAGATGACTACAACAAAATCAGCCATTAACTTTAGCTCACCAATCCATATTCAACAGCTTCCAAGAGTAATGTCAAAGGTGGTGGAAAAATTCATATCAATTAGAATGAATTTTTGCCACCCTTCATCTTCGTGATACCTGACATCATGAATTTATCATTGAGTTCACTGAGAGCAGTTTTAGAAAAAAAGTATTACTTTGGTATTAAGCAGCATTAAGTAGTTGTGGAGAAATCTGAACAAAGGTGCACAAAAATAGTGAAATCAAAAGTAGGAAGCCAACATGTGGTTGACCAGCTAATTTTAAATAGAAATTTTGGGGATTTTTCAGAGTACAAGAACTCTGGATTTTAGAGAAAAGCAGACTTTACAAGAGGCACATCTCTCCTGACTGCATGCAAGCAGAGAGGTTGCTGATATGGAAAATTACTTGGCCATTGGCCAAACTATATTTAGGTTCATGTAAAGGGAACGAGAAAATTTTGGAAGAAAAATCTCAAGGTAATACATTGACTAGTTATTATCACAGGGGATAAAAAGAAATAGTAATTCAAGAGAGTTTAGAAAAAGAACATTAAATATACATCAGTTAAAGATGTATTTAGTGGCAGGGCATCATCTGTGATGTGTCTTTCTAAGGCATAACAAAACAGAACAAAAAGACTTGGGTTAACAAGGCAAAAGGAAATGAAGGAAGACAAAACACACCTAGATATCAAGTCACCTAGGTAGATAGGAAATTATAAAAATGCAATAATTAAATCACAAGTATAAAATAATAAGTATTTAGGTAAGTTATAAAGATAGAATTATTTTCAGAATCTACCATCTCTGATTTAAGTCCTCTCTTTCTGAAGTCACCTTACTGCTGCCCTTGAAGAAAGAAGATGGACAAATGGACATTCCTTGAAAAAGCTGTCCCATAGGAAAAGACTGAGTGAGCACCTCAAGGTAAACTCCATCCTAGACCAGAATAATACTCTGGATTTGCTATCACGCTCTTTCTTTCTGTTCTCTGCCACTTCTGTGTCATTTCTTTGGGACTGGCTCACATTGTTAAAAACAAATTTCTCAGCCATTAGCCAGAGGGTCAGCTCCAGTCAATGCAACCCAGTTTTCCTTGGCCAATTTCCCCACAGCTTCACTGCCAGGCTGCTTCAAGCGACTGTGGTGGGAAGCATCCAGCAGCCACACTGCTCCCAAGGTGCTGAGTGTCTGAATAAAAGAGTCATAACCTCCCTCAATCTGTCTCTTTGCTGCTGCTAGAATTTCCTGCCCCTAGGAAAAGAGGCCATCAGTCCACAGCGGGCAGTGGACAATAAGGATGAATTGAGATGTTTAAGATAATGGTGATGAGTGCAATCATTTTGGGCACTGAAATGTCCCTCCACCTCTCAGCCCATCCCTTCCATCACACAGACAATATTTTTGGATGCAGATTAAACTGAGCCAACTGGATTTACCAAATGTGTGTGACTGTGCTTTGCCTGCCAAATTCAGCACCCCTTCATGAGTATGCACAAGTGAGTCATGATAGGGAAGGAATCAGACTGGACTGGACAGGTCTGATGTGACCTCTCTTGTAGACAAACTGCAACCCAGCTCCTGTTTCCTCTCCATCCTTCTTTTTATGGCTGGTTTTAATGTGCAATGAAACAGCAAATTAGATGGATTTTCTTCTATCTTGCAGCCATTCAGTTCCACATAATCCCTCGGGTTTTTTTCCTAATAGCTAAAGACTCTACCTGTTTATGTTGCACTGACCAATGCTACTTCCATGTCTTTTCTCATTCTTAGGTGTGCAGCTCTTTCCCCCTGGGATCTCAGAGTTCCCATGTTTGCAGCAGGCCTGATTATGCACTGGCACACCTTTCAGCACAGCATTTGACATGGCACAGCCTTGAATAGACAGAACATTGAGCAACATGACATAGTCTGTAAAGGCTTTTGCAATATCACTGGGTATAGGCAGCGACACTGATGGACAAATCCCATCTGCTGTCAATCAGAGCTCTTCTATGGAGCTTTGCCAATTTACACCAGGTGAGAACTTCTCTTGCTATTATTAATGTATTCTTCTTATCCTGCCCCCCCTTGTATTTCTTGATAAGAACAGGAGAAACCATGGAAAAGAAACTGCCTCCTCAGTAATGTCTCATTGATCTCAACTGAATAATTCACAGTATCAGAAAGGTAAGTAGAGATGGAAGAGACTGAGTGTTTTTAAAAGTCAAAAACATCTGGTTCTCATTTGTAAGAATAACTGAGTCTTCTTCAATCCTTTCACCCTTTCACTCACATTGTATCTGTCCTTCCATGGTTTATGTGTTTTATCTCTCAAATCCTTTCAATGAGTGGAACTTGATATAGAAAACTAATCTTTTCTACAGCCCTTTCCCAAGGATTAGAAGAAGGACTGATTCAAAGAACTCCTACCTCACACTCCTTCCTGACATCAACATTACTCCAGTTTAGGGTTGTGTCAACATTTCTGACATAAACCTTTCCATTTTAAAGCCAGTATTCCCAACAGGGTGGGAATGTGGTAAGTAAGGTGTCAACTTGGGAGTAGTTTTGTGATTGACCCCAAATACAAAGGTTATTCATGGACATACAAACCTTCAGAAAGCATTTGGGGCTAGGGACAATATGTGAGTTTTTCCAAAACTACCCAGCAAGAACTGATTTTTAACAGAAGGATTCCTAAATCTGGGAGCTTTCCTCTGGTATTTCTGAGGGCTGGTTTTCAGAAACTTCTCAGTATTGACTGACTGGATACCAGATATTTTAGGTGCCCCCATATGGGTACCCAAGGGCAAAAATGTTTGTATTCCACTCAAGACTTTTGAAACTATCATGCCTCTAGCATACAGAGACTGCTTTTTCTTTTTCAATTAATCTGAGATGAGGCAGGGTGTTAGTTTAGATGTGAGGTCCAGTTACATGAGTGATTCCTGAGTGGGAAGAGACTAAAATATTCTTTTCCAATTTTTTGGATCAGCCACTGCACCTCTTCAGCAGGGCAGCTTGAACTAAGGTTAATCTGTACTCCCATTTAGAGAAAATCCTGTTATTTGAACTTGATGAAAAAGGTTTGGTAAAATCAATGGTGCCAAAGTCTCATCCAGCCTTGCCCTTGGCCACAATTGTTCAATCCTGGGAGGACCCACCTCTTGTGACCCCACTGGTATAGATATACATCTTTCCCCAAAAGGGAAGGATAAACAGAGGACATGGAAATCTGCCACTAGAGAAATGGAGATTAAGCACATAAATGCCTTTAAAAATAATGTTTTCAGGTGCCTCACATTGTATCCTAACTTAAGCATTCCCTAGGGCCTCCCTAAAACAAAAGTAATAAATTTGGAGCTGCAGCCAGTGTTTTTATCAGCACAGTGCTGAGTAACTGTGAAAATTTCAAGGGTAAATATCCCATGTGTGTGTCTCCTGGCAGTGGGGAACATCAGAGATTTCTGCTGTCCACTCAGTTCTCCATCTTGCACTGTCTTCAAGGCTATGGTCACTCCTGCAGTATCACAATATTAGCTTTATGAAAAAATCTCTGATTATTCCCTATATTTGAGATTCTTCCCCCCACTCCCCCCCCAAAAAAAAAAAAAATTTGTAATTTCCTCAAAAATCATAATTTTTATGGTTTTTAACCAGCTGTATGTTATTTGTTAAATGAAAAAGAGGTTTAGCCTTGGAAGTATGACCTGCATCCATTAGAGACAGTGGGATTGGGATTTCTCTTCAAAGGTCTGATTTACAGATGGTCAAAGTATCCAAATTACCACTGATTAGAATATGAATAAGAGGAGCTGCACATCTATGAAATTCAGGCCTCAGATGACTATCAAATAATTAAGAACAGTTAGCAGCAGCCGCTAACATAAAAATTCATCAGAATTTCACATGCTGGCACGGACTGGGGAGTCTTAAGCAATAACAGAAACTGAGTTATACAATTAAAGCATATAGGGAGGAATTCTATTCCTGATAAAATCTGTGGGAATGTTGCCACTGAATTCAATATGACCACCAAGATGTGCCCATAATTATTAGCAGTGCATGAAGCACTTTGGACACTTGATAAAGCTGCATAAATGAATTGTTGTGCTTCCACAGGGAGGAACTGGACATTGCATAACAAGTTTGTTGGCTTTGTTACAGGAATAGTCCGCAGGACAGCAATTCCATTTCACCACACTTTTTGAGTTTGAAATTTGTTTCCCTTCCACATTGGAGGGAAGAAAAGGAGAAGAAAATAAAAAATCTTTTCAAATATTCTGTCAAATTAAATGACACTGGAATTTTAATTACACTTTCATGCTATCCATGTAACAGAAACCTGAGACTCTGCTTCTCCTGGAATACTCTCTTTGACTAGTCCTGAACCTCAAAAATATCTCCAAGAGAAGTGTCAACAAAGCTTCTCTACAAAATGCTTCACCTTTGATGCAACATGTTTTAACAAAATGTGTTTAATTAACAGCTCTAATTAGTATGTAGCATGCAATTCCAGAGGTGAAAAGAAACTCTGCTGCATACCAAGAATCTTCCATCACAAGATAAATTCTCCTGGGGTTTTTTTGGGTTCCCTGCCTTCCTCAGTTACTGTTGACAGCAGGTATGGACATTATCAATGGCCCTGCAGAAACACACCTTCTAGGCCAATGCACTCCACTGTAGCTGAAGAAATTTTGAAATGAAAACTCAAAATCTCCCAAGAGATCCATTAGAGATCCAGTTTTGTCCAGAGATATGTCTTGAGCACTTGACATTTATTATATTTTGTACAACTAAAGAGAAAATGGGAAACCTACAGTGTGATGATGTTTTGAGACTTGAATCTTGCAGACTTGGTTGCCTACTCAGCCAGAAAATTTCACTGTGACCTGCTTCTGAATTTGTTCCATCCCTGTGAAATTGAATTAAAACATGATCTTAAAGACTGAATGTATTAAACTGGAAGGTGCTGAATTTTAAGGATGAGGTACAAAGGACAGATACTTTGATAATCACAGAGACAAGAAGTGATTCAGATTGGAAGGCTCTATTGTTAATTGCTGGTTGACTTCAGAACTTTGTGCTGTGAAAACGAGCAACTCTTTTTTTGTATTATTGTGATATTTAGTGGTTTTTCCTAAGGACCTCTTTGCAAACTCATTACAGTTTGTTGGGTTTTTGCAGAAAGATTTATTTTAAGCAAAATATCATGTCTAGTTGAGCAAAATCAGCAGCAAATATGTCAGTATAACAGTTTAGGGGTAAAAAAAAGTCAATTTACACTAAAACTTAGGAAACAAAATCTTCTAGGTTCCTGTTTTCAAATCGTGTTTCATTTTCAAATTATGTTTCATTTGCAAATTCACTTGAATTAAGTATGCCAATGAAATAAACCTCAAAACTAAATATTTCATTTATGGCCAAAGAAACTATTTCTCTTCATAAGATTGTTTTTCTTTTCATTTTGATAAGGAAAGTCCCACCAAGAATAGTAACATTATTTCCCAGTGTTTTCAGAACAGTGGTTTAGCCACTGAAGCTGAACAAACCAAAGCCACCTAGCCACTAGTATCTACGGGGCTTTTTTTGGTTGAGCAGTTTCTTTTTCTTTCTCTTTTTATAGTATTTGAAAAAAATGAGAAAGTGGAACTTGGGGCAAATTTTAAAGTAATAAAAAAGATAAATAGAGGGTGATATTTGAATTTTTGTGTCTCCCTGGTAATTTTGACCTGTGAGGTTCTTTTTTTATTGATGTTGTTGTTCTTTTAAGGGGGTTAAAAAAAAAAAGGCAGGGGATTTCCATTCTCTGGATTTATGGAGCAGTAAGAACATCCTTTTGCAATTAGAGAAATCTCATAACTCTTCTTCAGTCAATATCCAAGATTGACAGGGCACCTTGCAGGCCTCTCTGGCCCAATGCACATGCGGAGCAAAGCATGTTATTCCCTCTTCAAGGGGCAGTGGTGCTGACTGAGGAGGTGAACACCTCCACATCACCCAAAGGAGCTCACCACTGCCTCCCATCTGAAGGTTACTATCTCAAATCCAGCTCAAAGCTGGAGATATGCACCTTCTCTCCCTCCTTGCAGCCAAAACAAGCCATGAAGATCTACCAATATCAGGAGTGAGAGATACCACTTTGCCCAAAATGGTTGGAGAATGCATCCAAGGCTTCATAGGCTTCATATCTGAAACTGGGGAAGGAACTGGAGAGCCCCAAGACTCACCTTGCTTCTTTTGAGGAACAAGCTCTTCTGCCAAAACTAGCCTGGAGCAATCGCTTTCCTTGAGGAGAACAAGGAATATGATTCTGATGAGTAAAGTCTTGCAATTCTGCAGACTTTCAAAAGGCTCTTGGAGATATAAGAATACAAATCTGATGGAAAGCTAATGAAACTTTCACTCCTAAATCTCTTAGGTCCTTTTGAAACTTTGCTCACTTATCTTCAAAGCCCTGTTGAAGCATAAGCCTTGGAAATTTGCGTGGGTGATACTATATAGGGATTAACAGCCATTTTATAGATGAGGAAACTGAGGTGAAGTGACGTGCCAAAGGCCACACAAGAAGTCGTGTCAAAGGATTCAGATGGAGGAGGATTAGCAAAGTGAGAGAGGGGTGTTTCATCACTTAGAAAATTTTGGAGAGAAGAACAAGTGTTCATCAGATTTTTAATTAAAATTCTGGGTTCTTTGGCAGTTAAATGCTATCATCCACTTAAAATTTTTAATTTTGAAAATCAAGTTTTTGATAAAGATCCCAAAAATGAAAAGACAGGAAAGTATTCTGTGTAAGTGGAGAATACAATTTGCTGTAAATTAGGAAATAGCAAAGGTATCAGAAAACTAAGCTGAAGTGGCTAATAATAATGGGAATATTGTGACCAAATCACCTGAGAGTGTAAAAGATGCATTATTTGCAGAAAGAAAATATCAACTGATAGAGTTGGAAAAAAATAACAAATTTTGGCATGCTTAAATCTTTCACATCTGAAGCTGGCAGTACACTTCAGTCTAACTAGAAGCCTTAAATATTTGCCTTCTGCATAACTTAATTATGTTAATCATCATCTAAACAACTGCAGAGAAAAAAGTGGCTCACGAGCGTAGAGCAAAAGCAGGTTCCATTGGGGCAGAGGTGATAAGGTTTTACTCCCTCTTGTACACAAGAAGCATGGGTAATTGCCTATGGAACTCTGAGGGATTATCTGGCAGTGTGAGTGAAATTATAATGTGCAAAGAAGCAGTTATGTCTTTAAACAGCCAGCTCAGGTTCCAGTGACCAGTGCAGTGCAGAGCAACTCATCCTAATTATGAGCATTTACTTTGCTTCATCCCCTGGTTTTTCAGCCCACAGACTGTATTCCCTGAAACTACAGGGATCTTAACGATGGCACTCCAGAGAATTAATTTAAAGGCAGCTTGGGGATGCCTGCATGAAATTCAGTGACTGTGGTATAAACATCCCCAACTGTGGGGTGAAGAATGGGAGCGAAGAATGGGTGACTCACAGGCTAAGGCAGGAGTGAGCCAGGCAAAGTCTTTCCAGGAAAGCACGGAAGGAACCAGCCTGTCTCCCAGACACAGGAACTAGTTGGGCAGGGGTTGACTGGTAGGATGTTGTGGAGGAAGTACTTGTTCAAAGCTAAAAGTGCTGAACTTTCCACGCAGGTGAAAAAAATTATGGGTTGGCTAAAAGATGAGCATGGGGCTGTGCCTGCTTGGTAAAAAAAGTATAAGCAGTAAGAGAACTGACCAGGTTGACATGGTGTCTTCAAACTCTTCCACAAAGCAGGAAACAACCCCTCTGGGAAGCAATTGAATGCACTAATCCATGTCTAATGGAAGGGAACTGCTGGACAGGCTTCGTAACATGCTCAAGAATTCCAAAGTCATGAAGTACCTTTGTGAAATTAAGATTCCCCTCTCACTGACTGCAGAACTCGGTGAGACCTCAGGGTAGGATACATTTAGTCATGTTTTTAAAATCCTTCGACACTTCAAACCTGTTTAAATTTCTTCGAATACCTCTCCAGCCCAGATCCTTGGAAGGACTGATGCATTTAACTCCCACAGACATCATCCTCATCTTTAACCTGCCTTTCAAAATCTGTCCCTGATTTGGTACTTCAAGGCCTTTGGCCTTGTTCCCTGAAGATGTTGAGGAATATTTGCTCAGCATCAGGACTTTCATCACCTACCCCTTGATTCTTCATCCTGAGCACTTGAGGCTAGTGGCCTGGTCCCAAGCCTGTCCCTATCACTGCCAATAGAAAGATTTCCATTGGCTTCAATGGGACTTGGAACAGCTTTTAAATCCTTAAATAACCTGCTCTGAAAGAGTCTATCCCCAAAATTAATCAAGGGAAGGAAGGTCTGTGAAAACACAGCCATCTACGTTCCCAGCTCCCTCCCAACCCCTCCCTTCCCCTCCCCCACATTTCCAAGCACTTCTGCAGGTGATTTCTGTAATTTTAATTAATTTTAATTGCCTGATTAATTTAATTGAAACACCACGGAAATTAAATGCACACATTATGGTGTGTAATTAACATTAAGGCAATGACACAAACTGGCCGGAGTGGAGCGAAGGTCTGTACGCTCTGTTAGTGATTCATGCTCTTCTATTGTTGGTGCTCAGGAACACGAGTTAGGAAGGAGTGTGAGACAGGGGCTGGTTTTGCAAGAGGTGCTGCTTGTTGGGAGAAAGCCACAGCAGGCTGGGATGAATTATGGGTGGCATGGCATGAAGCCTTGTTGATGAAACCTGCCTTGATCTGGAGGGTTTCGTCATGCCACCTGGTGAAATGAATGTGGGGTATGGGGTGGGGTGAGGGAAGAAGGAGAGCTTTCCTCAACAGAGAGGAGAAACTTCTCAAGACAATGCAACAACAACAGCAATTGGGATAAAACTTCCCTTTTGCAAGAAGTCTCAAAACTGCCTCTTTGGAAGAGGGCTATGTTCCGTCTTTCCCTCTCTGCCAGGAACCATGGATGTATTTGCATCTTAATTTTGAGTGTTCATTACAGTAATTTTTTTATTTTCCTAACCTGAGGCTTTTTTTTTTATCAGGAGGGTGGATGGGTATTTTGCACGATAAGATCTTGTTTGTTGGGTTTTTTCTTGTGTTGTGCTTGCTTTTTTATTTTGCTTTTTTTTCCCCCCCTTGCTTTCTTTCTCTAACCCGGTGTGTCAAATTCCAGTCTGTGTGAAAGGTGAGGGCGTGTTGGGGAAGACAATGAAATGTTCTGCATATGCAGGGAACTCTGGAAAAAGCTTAGGGCTTTGCTCATCCCACCCCACTCCACCCCTGCCACTCCCGAAGAGCAACACAACACAGATGGGTGAGATCATTGCTCCAAGGGGGTAATAAAACCAAACCAGAAAGAGTAATTTAGCAACCCTATATATGGAAAAATTGGCCAGTTTTGTGCAACCACCGACTACTGCAAAGATGCCAAGCTGACAGAGGTAGACCAGATAGGATCTTTCAGTTCACTTCTGGTAAAGGCAGGGAGACTCCCCTGTACACTTTTTACACAATTGATACAAATAAATTATTTTGGCCATTTTCTTATCTGTTTTGTGGAAGAGTCAATTCAGAATAACACTCTTGGTTTGAATTGAATCATCTTCAGCTTTAACTGGTGTAAATGAAAATGAATCTACCCCTAAGACTCTAAATCTCTACTGCTTACCACTAACATAGGCATTCAAGATAAAATTTTGAAAACTTTCCCAAGATATAAAAATTACTCATTTTCTTCTCATAGCTACAAGTTCTGCCAGATCCATCAAACTTTTCTGTGGCCATTCCTGACACACAGTCCATCAGACCATTTCCAGAAACCATGTCACCTTCTGCACATACAAGAGTGTTCTCGGCACTTTCCAGGGCATGGTAGGATATTGCCAGACAGGGGAGTGTGAATAATTATCCATCCTGCAGGTAAAAAAGCCTTATAGCTGTTGTAAAAAAAAAAAAAAAAAAATCCCCCAGAAAATCAGGAAAAATTCTGCAGAATCAAAAGCCACCACTTTAAAGAAAACAAATTCAAATGAAATGTCCACCCCAATACCCAACAGATGAAGAAGAATCCTCCCATTTCCATAACTATAAGGCAGGACCTTTCCTTTAGATTTTCGGAGACCTGCATTGAACTCTCTGCCCTCTCCAAGTGGATTCAAATTCATGCCTCCCACTCATGAAGAGCCTCCTAACCAGGCAGCATTAAGAATTTCCAATCCCTTCCAGCTGATGCTCTTCTACTTTGCAGCCATTACCTGGGTCTGGGATCCAGGTGCCTCCCTCCCAGGAGAGCAGCCTAATCAGCAGACTAGTGACTCATCCTGGCTCTTTGTGTGAGCTCTGAATTATGGCATGCCAGGTGGAAGGGCTGCAGAGGCTTCCAGATCCCGCTGCCCTCAGATACCCTTCAGCCCAGAGGCTAGACCACTCGGCAGCTGGTTGGGAAACATCTGCTCAAATCAACTTTCTTCCTGATTCAGCTGCCTCCTCACCAAATATCCTACTCATCTCCCTGGGGAGTGCTATGGGAGCCTGCTGCCTTTATTCTTCCCCTTGAATCTCTTCCAATCTCAAAATAATTTCATATTTTTCAATGATAAAGCAAATGGACTAACTCCTGAGGGTGCTGGTTAGCACTTTGTGGGTTTTCTGTGACTGGATATTCACATGGAATAAAGCTTTTTAGACAGGAGGGGTAAAATATATCCACTCTTCTTCTCACCCAACAGCATAGACACTCTAAGAAAAAAGAAATACTAAAGATGGGTTTCCCACTTCCTGCACAAAAATGCCAGTAGCTAAGCAAGCTCTCATGGAGCAGATGTATCCTGCTCTTATTTCTCCTTCAGCTTTTGATTAGTCAAATAAAAAAAGACTCTCTGGAATGAAATTACCAGGAGATTTATCCTAAAATGTCCAAGGAATATCAGGAAACTTTACCTATGACCAAAAAGTAATGATAGAAAAAATGAACCATCATTTCCAGGTCCATCTTTTCAGATGCCATCATAAGGTCTCTCCTCTGCCCCAAGCATTCAGTGATTCACAAAGGACCAGCAACTGCTCTGCTCAGTGCCACAGGTTTTCCTTAGATGCCCAAAGGCAGAGAAGAGGAGCTGCAGAGCATCTCTCCACATGCACATGTGAGATGTCAAGTTTGACTCCAACTCCCTTTGGAGTCCCAACAAAAGTCCTTGGTGTGGGTACCAGGGAGAAGGAGCAGGGCTTTAGCCCTGTCTTTTGAACAGAGAATCACAGAATGGTTGAGGTTGGAAGGGACCTCTGGGGGCCACCTGGTCCTGCTCCAGCAGGGCAGCCTGGAGATGGTTGTCCAGGGCCATTCCCCAATGACTTTTGAACATCTGCAAGGAAAGAGATCCACAATCTCTCTGGGTGACCTGTGCCAGTGCTCTGTCTCCCTCACAGTGAAAAAGTGTTTCCTGATGCTGAGAGGGAATCTCCTGAGTTTTTGTTTGTGCCCATTGCTTCTGGTCCTGGAAACATCACGAAAAAGTGGGGAGTGTAAGCGTTCCTATATGAGACAAATATCCTGGTGAAATATGGGCTTATTTTTTGTTTTTAAGCAGGAAAAACAAAAGGCCTTGGCTGTCCCTATTGTGACAATGAAATACCTTGCACCATTACCACTAATTCTATGGATAGTTTCCAATCACATACAACTTTTGACAAAGCTAATGATATTTTTAATTTTATATAGACAATTAACCACTGTCATGATATAAATATATCCACTTCAGTGACTGATATATATTCTGACCAAAGCACTGGACAGGAGGAGGATCTGAAGCTCACTGCAGACATTGACAACTACTGGGGTTACTGCTAAGTTTGCAGCTGAGTTACATTTTAACTTATACATTAAAAGGATATTTTTTATTCCAGAATTAAGTTTTGCTCTGAAGGAAATTTTCATTTCTCATTACTTTGAAATATATACTACATTCCCTGATTTTTTTCTAATTCAGAAAGAAGTGGAAGCAAGTTTATCTAATCCTGTACAGATGCATCTATAGGGATGGGGCTTTGAGCAACCTGGTGAAGTGGAAAGTGTTCCTGTCCATGGCAGAGGGTTAGATGATCTCTAAGGTTCCTTCCAAGCCAAACCATTCTGCGATTCCATGAAGTGCATGACTTCTCAACCTTAATATTGCACTTCTTGCTTTCTGAATGCATGGCTACCCAACCTGAACTACATTGAAGCTTATTGCTTGCTCAGAATAAATATCAGCTTCCATAGGGATGCACAACTCCGTTTATTTATTAGGCACTATCTCCTGAATAATATTTGTCAACTTCCAGAGGCACCCCAAAATAGAATTGTATAATCAAGCTGGCAGGGGAGCAGGGAGAGGAAAAATCAAGCCGTGATCATTAAAATAGAATTATTATATTCTTATACTGATTTTATTACCTGAGTAGAGATTTTTTGGACTTGACTCTGGGGCAAACAACATAGACATCCTGAGATATATAGCGTTAGATCCACTGTGTTCAACAGGAGCACACTGCTCTTTATCCACAACTCCAAGGCAGGAATCACTATTCCCAAATACTCCTTTACAAATATAAGTTGGATCAGCACTCTGTAGCAATAGAGACTACAAATGCCTGGAGCAGAAATAATATTTGAAGAAGGGAATAAAAGCCAGGATGAAAGCAGCCTAACCACCAGGGGACAAACTGGGAGTAAACATGGTGGGTAAAATTTAATGGGGAGCTGTGGGCTTGGAGTTCCTCCCTTGTCCTCTCTGCCTCCCTGGAGCAGCAGGTGACTTGACACTTTCCGAGTTCTCATGTCAAGACCTGAGCAGGAGCCGAGAAGACAAAAAGCTGTGAATCCCCTTCAGCATCAGAGCCAGCAAAGCAAGTGCTCAGCAGCACCAATGCCAACCTGCCCACTGCCAGTGGGAGCCAGACTGTTTCCTCCCCCACCATGTCTGAATCATGACAGATTAGATCGCATTCCACCTATATTTTCACCCAGAAAAACTGTCTGAACTCTAGAGAGCCTCGGTCAGGTTTCTAGGTTTATACCAAAGGCACAAATGCCCTCTAACTCCCCCAAACTCCTCTGGTACGTCCCAGGAAGCACAAACCCAGGATGCCGCAGGGCAATTTAAAGGCTTGCATTGCCGAATAAACAGTGACAAATTGTAGATTAAGAAAAAGCCTGTTATTTGTGTGAAAGAGGCAGCCTTTGCCGCCAAATGGATTCATCTGTCATTGCTACTGATTGCTCCCTTTCCACTCAACGTCCCCTAAGAAAAATGTAAATCCTATGTAAATCCTTTGTTATCGCCCGACAATGTGCGTATCACAAGCTGCATGGGTTAGAACACAGGTCCATTTTTCTCCAGACTACACCACTCCTCTTTCAAATTTCAAGGTCTTAATGTCTCAAGAGTGAGGCGGCAGAAGGCGTTCCACCCCCCTGGGACAGACTGAGCGAGGAAAGCCCTCACAAGAGGAGGAGAAGGGGAATCTCTTTATGGGTTTTGCTGCTGCAATCAGCCCCATTGCAGTTTATTCTCTTCAGGGAGATGAATGCCGGCTGCAATACAAACCCAGAGCTCAGAAGAAGAGCATCTCCCCACAGTGAGGAGGAAAGCATAAAGAAGAGGAGGGAGGGAAAGTTAAACAACAGGGAACTGTGCAGAATTCACCTGCTACAGCATTTTCCCCAAAAGTTTGTTCTCGTCTTTGTGCCAGATTGTCACCTTCATGCCACATTGTCACCTTCATGCCACATTGTCTGGGTTGTGATAGAAAAAATATAAACTATAAATGTAGTAGCCAGCCTCATGTTTACAGAAAAGCCAGCAGCAGTTAATCAAATGAATTTGAGTGCTGTGGCACTCAGCATTTGTTACTGAAATATTAATCAACCCTGTTCACTGAGCAACCTGTGAAACTCTGGACTAGCCTGCCCACCAAATCCCAGGAATCTCACAGACATGTACAGGTCACTGAAAGCTACATTAGCCTATTTCCTTCTCATAACAGCAGGACATAAAATACAAGTTACTTTTCAAATCTTGCTCTCAATACTCTCATGGCACCCACAGGTAGATTTCAACCCTGTGAGCATACCCTGGTTGGGATAACATCAGCCTAACTATCAATCCAACAGAAGTCCTTCTAGTTTTCCAGAGGCAAATATTCCTCTTTGAAAATCCAGCCCCAGAGAGCTGAATGTGGAACTGCGATTACAAAGATAAAGAGTGAGGAGTTCCTGTTTGTTAGGTGAGCTTTAAAACCTCAGATTTCTGGGGTTTGTGATTACCTACTGTAATAGGTGTATGGAAAATCACTGTTACTAGATAATAATGTCATGAATGCACACCATTATTAAGGATGACTCCTGACACGTAAGCCCAGCTGCATCCAGGGAGTTGCAATTATCATCATCATTATTATTATTATTATTATTATTATTATTATTTATACCTTTTGGAGCTCAGCTTATTTTAAGGTGACAGGTAGCCTGAGGCAACACTGAAATACCTCTAGCTTACTTCTCATGGTACAAGTCAAGTTACCTCTAGTTTGCTGAAGGAGTAGATATTTGTGTGCACTTGCAGGCAGTGGTGAGATGGGATAATTTACTCTAACATCACCACAATTAAAGACTTTTATTTTCATGCTCTCCAAAGACTACAATACTTTGCTGTTAAGGATGATTTTTGTATAGTGAATCCTAACTTTAATCTTAACTCCCAGAAACTGAGATCTGCCATTCAAAAAATGGAAAAAGCTTTCCCAACCATGCATTTCTACCCCAGTTCTCATTCCCAAACCCACCTGCAAAGACCTGTTCCTTTGTGTACTGTTTTTCTACATAACCCTACTCTGTTCCACACATAACCCTTTCTCTGGTTCTGTCACATCACACATAAGCTACTTATCTCCACCTTGGCAGTCCTTAGTATTTCTAATTTGGTCTCCTTCATGGGATACACCACTAAAAACTCATCAGGTGTCCTGCTGGAGAAGACTGATACAAGAAACACCATGTTTTCTTTTCCACATGTAGATTTAGAGAAGGGCTCCTATCTCTTCCCTGTCTCTGATGTTGCTAGACAAATTATCGTTTTAAAGGGCGTACTGACGTGTCTGCGAACGTCTGAAGGAAGAATTCAACTTCATGTTAATTAGCTAATTACACTAAGAGCATCTCTCTTTCCTCACAGCTCTCAACCATTTCTGCAAGATTCCTCCTGCCCATCAGCCCTCCACTCTCTCTGCCACAGTCACATTCTATCTGCGTGGCTTGAGTCTCCTGTAAACAACAGTGACACAATGCTGTGCAAGGATTCCAGGGCAGGATGGAAAACAAAAATCTGATGCCTTTGTGGGCATCTGTGTTTTGGAAGATGCAGAAGCAGACACAGCAGCCAAGAATGAGCACTGGTCTAGCAGCTGTTTGGCCACAGCCCTAGGAACAGAGACAGTGTTTTGCCTGCATAGCTATAATATAGTTACAGGCCAAACTGAAATTGCTGCAACATTTGAAGAAATTGTGTCTTTTTAAGGGTCTTCTGCCAGTAAGAAGCCCATAGTCCTGCCACGGACATTCACACTGCACAGAGACTGCCAAGCACACAATATCAGAAACTCCTATCTACCTTTATGGACAACAGACTCAAAAGTGTTTGACAGATGCCACCCCTAGGCATTACAAGATGCCTGCATGGTCATATCAGGCATTGTATAGGTCGCTCATGGTAGGGTTCACATCCAAAAATTAACACAGGCTTGGGCACAAAGAACAATTTGGTTGAGCAAGGTGTAAACTTGAGGCTTTATACAAAATGCACGGAGGAGATGTGGCCAGGGACACTGAGGATCATATTCATGAGGTACTTGTGTGCCTTCAACTCTACAGAGGCCCCCAGTGGAGTTTGCAGAAGTGAGCACAGAGAGGTAATGAGGTGTCTAAAGTCCTGCTGATCTCAGTACCGTTGAAGATCAAGGAAGGAGTGCCTACATCCATGAGATTTTGGAAAGCTTTCCAAGCTCTCCTCTCCATTTTAAGTAGTCTAAATATCTTTAGTAATCTAGCCCCAGTAGTCAGAGGAAACTGTACACAATGCATTCTTACAAATTAAAAACCTAAACACCAGATCCAAGCAAAGGACTTAAGTGCTAATATTTTTGAGTGTCTGGCCCTGAAGCAGAAGCTCAAACCTCAGCATTAGGCTCCTGGGCTCTCCGTGCCTGATGCATAGGGAGTGTTAGGTATCTCAGAGAGTGGAGCCTTTCCTTACACCTCCTCCCTGGTCCTGCTACAGCCTCAAGCCTGGAGGCTTAAAACTAGGAAGTCTGCCACAACAGGGAGCAGCCCTGGGGCGAGACTCCATGCGGTGCATCGGAAGCCACGGAAAGCAAGCCAATTTGGAAATGCTGAGCACAAAGGGTGTGCCCAAACTCCAACCCATCCTAAAGTACATGAATCAGGTCTGCAAAGTAAAATATCTCCCTCCACTTAGGTTCCAGAGGGCCGAGCCCACTCCTGAGGGGAGACATCTGGAAGCACTCAGAGCTGAGCTTTGCTCACTCTTTTTAAACATGGACCAAAACAGGGGTGCACACACCTTTTTTTTTTTTTTATCAGGAGACAAGTTCACAAAATCGCTGGCCCATGAAGTGAGAAATCTGGCTTTCAGTGCTTTCTTCAGCCTGAAGGGATCCAAACCACATTTCCCACCTCCCAAGAGAGGGCCCAAACCAACGGGGGTAAAATGAGGTTGAGATTGGGGAGATAGGATGTTCAGCCGTCTCTTCTCCTTGAAGCTGCACAGAAGTGCATTCCGGGGGGCATAGGGAGATCAAAGGAGCCTCCCGGAACTCAGACGCACGTAGACCACCACTCGCAGTCTCGTGGTTATGCTCTCAGCTGGCCAGCGTGGGCTCTGGGTTAGAGTTGCTCTAGTTAGAGCCTTTCATATGAAAATCAGTCATAGGGCAAAAAAGAACAGAACTGCATCTCACAGCAGGGAGAGGAATCCAGTGTCTCCATCGCTTCTCCTCACCGGAGGTGCCTCTATCAAAGAGTCGGGAATCAGGGAGCTGCAGAGAGCTGTGAGATAACATTTTTGAATCTGTGGGCATCTTTGTTGTTTCTTTGGTGGTGGTTGTGAACAAAACAATGCATGAAAATATGGGCCAGATCGCCAGTTTGGTGTTCCAAACACAAGGAGAGAATGTAGTGAACAACATTAGAGACTAGAAGCAGGTAAAGAGCCATCCATGTTGTTTTTTAAATTTTCTGGGTCATGTAACCAAATCATAGGCAAGATTTCCTTCTGGCAAATTATCTTTTTTTTTACCCTTTAAATTTTGTGTGAGTCAATATTCCCCAGAATCAAATGGGAGAGAGGGAAAGGACATGCTGGGGACATCTGGTCCTGCTGAGACCATGAAATGGGTCATGGGGCAAAATGCAGGAGCCCAGCAAAAGCTGCTGCCAAAGCATGGATGTCCCAGTAACTGACCACCAGCTGACTGGGCCAACCAGTCATATCTGGCTCATGGGGTGGGTGAAAAAGGACATGGCTGCATTCCTCCTTTTAGGAAACCATTTTCCTATGTGGAGCAGGAGATAAAAGCAAGATAGAGAATTCTTTAGTCTCGTCCTTGAGAAGCTGATGATCAATTCCTTTCTTCCCCATTTGCATCCTTATTCATTTGCTGTCTTTCACAGCTCTAACAACGCCAAGGGCTAATTTTCCCTACTCTAATGAAAGATAGGATTAATCAGTGGGTTCTCCCACGAACTTGATCCTTGACTTCTTTCTGATGTGAGCCCAGGAGCAGAGAAACTGGTATACCCAGGTAACAGCTTTCCCTCCAGAAAATTCTCTTGTTCTAGGTAATTTTTGAACCCCTTTGTGATTTTGGGCTGAAACAAAGGAAGAATATTAGTCCACAAATGAATATGAGGAATAATTTCAGACAACTGTGGTCCAAATCTCCAAATATACTCATAGAAGTGTATCTGTATTTACCAGTGTGGGCATTGCAGATGGAAATATTGCCTGTGGAAACACTAACAGTACAGTTCTTGCATGTAAAGTCTGAGAAACTTGTTCAGTTTTTAACAGCACTAATGGAAAGCCTTCATATCATATGGGAGTGTTTATCTGTATATATGCACCGTGTCAGGAGATGCCCTGGAAGCTCCTGTTTAGCAGAGAAGCTGCCTTAACACAGTCCCTGGCCTCACCACCTATGCTAGAATTTTAGGCATGGAAAAGAAGCAAAAGTTAAAACATCCTCTCCAACGTGGGACATGTCTAAGCAGTTCACGGCCTGGAACCTAGAACTTCCCATGGCCATGATATGCATTCACTGTGCTCTCTGAAACAAAATTTCTCTTACTTCTGTGCATATTTTAGTGAATTCACCCAATCTCATTTTTCAACATTTGCATCTATCGCCATTCATCTTGCAAATTAAAATATTTCTGCATGACACTCTGACACACAGGAGGGAGAAAGAAAAAAAAATAAAACACAAAAGCATTTCTCAAAGTAACAGAACTACAGAGCTTTTCAAACTTCCTGTTTCATAGCCCTGATAGAAAAAGTACACTGAGTTCCTATGAAGCACCCTCCTGACATTTCCAGACTTATTAGCCAGTTTTCACACTGACTTCAATCAACCTCTTTAATCCTCCAAGGAAAGAGCATTTTTAATTCACCGATTGGCTGATAAGCTTGAAGCCAAAAAATGATTTACACGTAGATGAATTGTGCTTACAAGATGGAACTTCGAGCATTAGAAGCGGATCTGAATTTCCTATCTGTCATTTTATTTGCCACATTCATTTTTGCTCTGCCATTACCCTTGCTGATTATGATCTTTCAGCGCTATTGGGCTCCTGCTTCCACAGTTTTTAATCTGCCTTTAATCCCATAGATTTTAAATATTCCCCGGCACCGAGAGACTGGAGGCAATTAACTGCCCTTCTGATGCTCTCCTTATCAGTTGCCTCCTTGTATCTCTCAGAAGCAGCCTCAAGACACTTCCAGGCTGACAAATACTACCAGCATTTCTGATGAAGCAGCCGCAGCAAATGCAATGTGAAGTCCAGCTGCGTAACCTGATTCTAAAAAATCCAGTCATTCAAAAAAATAAATAAATGCAGCACAGCCATCTAAACTCCTGTTTCATTTTGACTTGATGTGAATGGAAATAAACAGAATATCTCTTTAAGTTTTTAGGTTGGGGGGGGGGGGGTTAGGTTTTTCCTTCGGCTTTTGTTTTGTTTTGTGCTTTTTTCTTTATTTTTTTTTCTTTTCCTCAGAGATAATTTCTGTCTCTTCCAATCTGATTGCTGTTTCAAATTGAAAAATGAGGCTGTTTTCTTCGATCTGCCAGGGCATTTCTGATGCCCAGAAAACAGATCTGCTGGGTAGCCAAAGATCCTTGGATCAGAATCCGCATCTTTTTGTTCTCAAGCACTAGCAATAAAAAATCGGCTGTGCTAGTTCGCCTACCACTAGTTGATGCAGTGTCAATTTTCCTGCCTTTCTAAAGGATGTCCATTCGAACTTGGGCTTCATAAAATCAGCTCTACTCATTTTTCCATTACATCAAAGATCTGATACTATAAATAAAGAATCAAAACAGTGTGACACAGCTCATGAAAAGATGTTTTTCATTAAAAACCATCTGTTTATTCACTAACGTATACATTTACATAGCCCTTCAAGAATGCTAAACTTTCATTCAAATAGGTCACATGGCAATAGTTGGGAAACACACAGAATTAAATGCAAAAGGCCCAATTCTCCATGGCTTTGCATATAAGTAAAACAGCCCAGGAAAACAAGGGAAAGGTGTTATTATTTTCATCTCCTTTGTGCAGGCACAAATCACTACCTCTGAGATAAAAGAATTCATTTTTCTAGTAATATATATACATATAAGTATATATGTATACCTATATATGTAAACATATCTAAATGTGCATATCTATATCAGTTATAAACAATTGAGACTTCATCTTTAGAGATAATAATTTGACTAAAGCATAGAAGATAAATGTTTTACCTAATTCGTAAAATTGTGATTACTAAACTATGCAATCTGGTACAATGGTATGGAGCAGGAAATTTACCTAGGGGTAAATATTCCCACTCTCATCTTGTTCCTAAAACAACTAAAAATGGGTATCTGAAGTTTATGTTCTTGTATTTATTGTCTTAATAATCTCTTTTTTTATTTAAATGCTCAAAACAATGGGGAAACTCCATATTAGAGTGAGGGAAAAGGAAGCAAAATCCCTGACAAGGAAGAAAAAAAGTTCTAGTCCATAATCTTTTTTTGGGAACTTCCAATCAGCAGTATTTGTCCAGAGCAAAGGTCCTCTTAAATTAGGATCGTGTTTTAATAAAAGCCAAAAGCGAACACACACAGTACAAGGAAAAAAGTGCAGGAACATGATGGTACATCCCATATATGCCAGAAATTTGCAGATCAAGAATTTCTGAGCCAGAGATCACGTCCTTATATTTAACAACTTTAAATAGGTTTCTCTTCCATTAACTTCTCCTGTGGCCCCCCTAAGCTGTGTAGATTTTAAGCATCGACAGCATCCCGTGACAGCGAGTTTGCCAGCACAGCTCCCCGCCAGAGCCGCTGATGTTTGGAGAAGATCTGCTGGGGTGTATCAGATCGTGCTGGCTCGCTCCGAGCACTCGATATATCAGATCCCCAAAAAGGTGCAGAAACAAAAATTCTTGGAGTAAATTTATAGTCCTCTGCAGAATCGAGTGAAGGCATTCCAACTAAGTCAGAGGAACTCGAACGATTCCTGCTTGCTCAGTAGCTTATCTGAGGTTAGTGGAACTATGCTGATTCTCATTAGCTGAAAATTTAGCTCAATATTTTACTTTCGAACGTGTCTTACAGAATTATGAATTCCATTCCCGTCAAGCTGATATATTGTGCTCACAGCTGCAGGAGCCGAGCAATTAAATTGATAATATTTGATGATAGTGTATGTATGTGTGGGGGGAACATATTCAATTTTGTTTGGCTCTTGAAACAAAGTCTCTGATTTTTGCAAGGTTGCAATTCCGTCTCTCCATGTGCAATTGAGCCTGTATTTCCCTTCCAAAGGGAGTGCCTGCATGCTGGAATTAAAATTTGCTTGTGACTATCAGGCAGCAATCTATGACCGATTTGTTCTCACAATCTTCAAGGCAGGTACAGAAGAATGAACATCAGAACAAGTTTTCTCCTTCCAAATGCATCCGTTTGCAAAGGCTGTCCCATAGGTCAAAAGGTAGCTCGCCCTTTGTGCAATGAGTTTTCAGTGTCTTAACACAGAACACCTCAACAAAGTCCTGGGAGGAGAAACTTTTCTTTGGTGGATACATCTCCCATGAAAACTGGGCCATAAACAACATCTTTATTTCCCATACCTCAAAAAAAAAAAAAAAAAAAAAAAAATCTACTTTTGTCCATTACTGGCCTGGACAAGATTTGGACCAGCAATATCAAGGTAGAAGTACCTCATTAAAAGACTCTTTGTTTCTTTTCTCTCCTTTGTATTCCCAATTAAAGACCAGAAGAAAGCAGCCAACTGTTGGTCTTAGGATCCTGAGCCAAAAGCATCTGAGTCAATAAAAATATTTCTTCTTGATGCCATAACCTGCAGAATGTGTTGCCACTGAGCTATTATGACATTTGTATGGAGCATGCCTTACTGGTTATTATCCCTTCTTCTTTATATTTGCAGATGGAATAAAACAAATGTAGAGAAACAGTTCTTTGTTGTACATTTTTGCAGTGTCTAATATAGGCACAATAGCAGACTTTGAATGTTGTAATAATATTAAAGATAAAATATAATCATACTGGTCATGCAGAGTTCAGCTGTGGAGTTTTCTATCTGCAGTGATTGGCATCATATTTTCAATTATACAAAATAATTGTCATTTGCATTACTTAGTGTTCCTTATTAATTATAATAGTAGCTCAATTTTATTAGTGCCTGGGATAACAAATAGCTCAACAATATTTTAAAAGTAATTTATAAAATAGTCATGGAGATATGTTTACTGCTGTCCTGAAGATACTTCAGGGCTGAAATGCACCAGCATAAGAGCAGGAAAGGACCCAGGGAATAAAAAGGTGATAAACTGATGCTGAAATAATTGGTGCTAATTTAAAGGTAAAAATACATATGTATATATGTACTTAGTCGAGTGATGCCACATATCAAATTCATAATACAGCAGAGGGGTTTGTATAAAAATATGTTGGGTTTTAGAGGAAATAATAGAGCTTTGGTTAGAATTAGAATTTTTTTGTTGTTGTCCTTTTTCTCGAGAAAACATAAACAATTACCCAACAAAAGAGCAAATTGTGGTAAGCGCAAACAGACCGAAGGAAGAAACTTTGTTATATAACACGACAAACCTGTGGTAACCATCTCCAGTGTGTGTTGTTTGCTGTGACTTACAGCTTTGCTTAAGCATTTTAAAGATTCTTGCAGGTCTTTTTCAAGCTGCCAGCTCTAGCCTAGGAATTATGGTAATGTGCCACTTCTGAGCCCTCGGCAGGATTTGCAACAGAGAAATCACATCAGCCTATGCTGATTAACAATTCCATTCCATCCAGAGATTTATATAAAAAAACTATCTTACATTTTGCTTTTTAATAAGAACGATCGCTATCTCAAATTGAGTCCCAGCAAATTTTAATAAAGGCCCAAGGTTGAGTGGCATTTTGCATGCTGATTTAGCTGTGATTGCTTGCTTTTGATGAGCACCAGCCGGGCATGTATAGCTTTCCTCAGAGCAGGTTTAAAGACCAGTAGTAAGGAAAAGGATAAAAATAAAAACTTCCAACTGAAATTCGAGGTCTTTCCTCTCTATGATTGATTACTGAATAAATACCTACACATATCTCTGCATTCAACCCACAAGTAATATTCCCTACAGCAAAACAGCTGTTTAATGGCTTTTAATATACTCCACTGTCAAAATATGTTGTTTGAAGGATACAATTATTTAAATATATATATATATTATCAATATATCTATCTACCTAATCTTCATGACAACTCCTCAGTTTAATCAGCTGAGTATGGGTTGGAATAAACTGATGCTTTTATGCTGTGTTTGTATGAGGGTCCCCATTTAGCATATTTTTTTACCATTGTTTTGGGTAGCACCTTCAGGGCTCCGAGTAATAGTGGCACACTGCTGTGATAAAGCGTCGGGTTTCTGCCCTTACGCAATGGAGACGAGCTCTGTTGGGGGCTGCTAAAAAAGATGAACAAATTATCAGCCTATAAGCTTTTTGTAGTCACATTTTCCCCTCTTTGTGTTTTGAGTGAAAAAGGGCATTGGAAATATTTTTTTGGAGAAAACTGTCTTCTGAAGATATGAGGGGAAAAGAGGTTGCACAGAACAGATGAAGTCAGGGCTCAGTGGCAGACTGTGTGTGTGTGTATACACCTTATGAAAGCAGCAACGCCATAAAAGTGATCAGGTAAAACATTCCATTTGTTTTGATTCAGCTTTTATGGCTTTTCTTTTTCATCCCTCTCAATAAATTGTATTTCAACTTCTCTCATTAAAATAGTAACCCTTTCTTGCTCCAACTTGGGGAACAACACAGGCAAAAAGCCTTTCATATAGGAACCATCCATCATCATTAGAAATAATGATCCTCCCACACAGTAACTAGTGCAATGTACGTGAAGGAGCAACTAATTCCCACCCTGTTTCCTTTGCCTCTTTCTCTTTGTGGGATTGCAAATGATAATTTAAAGAAACAGTGTGTGAAAGACGCCTTCAGTCACAGGAAAGCTATTTCCATCTTGTAAACTGGGAAATCGCGTTAGGTGAGACAAAAAGGATCCTGTATGATCTCAGTGGAGACATGGCCCTGTTTTCCAGATTAATGTCCCACCTTGCTTTAGCACACCCAGGGAACCATTTTTACTGAACTGTTTTTTTTTTTTTTCATAGGGTGTAACAGAGGAAAACAATTAAATGTAATAGCCAGCACACTGAGAGGCAGCTCCCAGTGACCTGCCTTTAACCTACCTGAGGCACATCACTTAAGCACATACCTAAGCCCGATGCTTAAGCCCATATACTTAAGTCCAAGCATATGGAATAGTATGGGCTGGAAGGAACCTCAAAGATCATCCAGTTTCAACACCCTTGCCATGAGCAGGAACACTTTCCACTAAGCTGGTTGCTCAAGCCCCATCCAACATGGTCTAGAACACTTCCAGGGATGGGGCATCCATATCTTCTCTTGGCAAGCTGTTCCAGTGTCTCACCTCTCACCAAGAATTTCTTTTTTACATTTAATCTAAATCCACCCTTTTCAGAGTAAAGTTATTATACACATGTAATTTTAAGGGATCAGGACACTGCATTAAAGCAGCTCTGCAGTTTCTCTTTATGGTTAGTGAAGAGACGAGCATATCCTGGAAGGGGAATTCTGGGTGTCCATTAAAGGGCTCCATGGAGGCTGCCCTACCTAAAGGACCTCAGTGTTTGCTGATGACATCTGACAGAATAGACTTGGGGAAATTTCAACATCCAAAAAAATCACAATCCCCAAGCCCCTCCTTTCTACCATCTCACCCTGGAGGTGCCTCAGTTTGTCGTGTGCCTGGCTTGGCTTGGGCAGCCCCACTGCGATCCAGCACAGCAAGGCAAGGTGGCACCAGAGTCCCCTGAGGGACCCAATCCTGGAGAAATTCTGGGAACACACCTACCTCTCACCCACAAGATCACACCCTTCAAGAATGCAGTTGTAGTTGCTTTATTCTTTTAAATGCAGCTGGCAGGGGAGGAGGCTGCAGTGACAGTGCACTCTGCTCCTGTAATAACCCCAGGATTAAAGCAGGAGCCGGGACAGTGGGTCCTGGGCCCTCCTCAGCCCCAGGGGTTCAGAGTTCCCATTTCCCATGAAACCAACTTAAACTCTGAGTTATTGGGTGAGGGTGAGATCCAGGGCATGGGAAGGAGAAAGTATTTATTTCCTCCTTCAAACTATGTTGATGAGAAAGCAATGAAGGAGTCATGATACCCCAAGGTGACTTTCAAGCAGAACATGTGTTCATGTCCTAGGGTTTAAAAAGAGGACGGTTTTAAATTTCAGTTTCAGCTTTCATTTCTTTTTTTTTTTCTGCATGAGCATTTTGCACTACAGTGCTATGGACTGAGATTTGAAGGAAGTAGAGAGTATAATCTCTAGGAGAAATATTTAATTCATTAAATGTCTCTCTGACTCACTCCTGAAATTCACGCCCTCTCTCCAAATCCAAATCTCATACTGTGTCTAGATAAACAGATATCAGGCTGACACAAATGGGAAAATGCCCCAGAAGCCCAGCATCTCTTTCTCTTCACAAAGGGTTGTGGGAATCTCTTCATCTTTCCTGCATAGTCCCACAGCTTGACCAAGGAATGCAGAAATGCTTTCTCCACCCAGCGTCACCTGCAGTCTTGTGGTTGGGGTACTCCCATGGCAATTGGGAAATGTAGGTTTGAACCTCCCAGGCAGAGGCAAACCCAAAACTTGTCTTGCTTTTCTTGGGCAAGTGGCTTTAACCAGTGATCTACAACATAAATGGTGAGAGGCTCCTCCTTTTCCTTTGGTGATTGTGTTTTTTGAAGGGAGCAAAGCAAAGCTGACTTTGCTTAGTCCTTTGAAGACCTGCTCAGGTGATGCCTGGGACCTAGTTGTTCCAGCCATAGATCCCTGCAGCCCTGGTTTGGGCACTTGCATTTGGTGTTTTCTCTCTTGACAACATACTGATCACTGTAGGGCTTTGGAAGTATTTTTCTGAAGTATTAAATGCACTTCACATGCTGACATGAGGCCTTAACACTGAGTTGGGGGTCCATTCTGGGCACAGGTACTGCAATGAGTTGTCCCATTTGGCATAAGCATTAAACGCCCATGTGTGCTCAGCTTCTGCAAATGACAAAACTTTCTCTCTCAGGATTGTGAGCTTTCTTCACCAGGTCTACCCTTCAAAAAAGTCCACAGAGCTAAAAACAAGCAGGGTAAGCAGAAGACCTCTGCTAGCAAGATACCTGAACCCCTGTGGATGACTTCAGCCAGCTCCAAGAACAGCTGGGAATGCAGTGCCTCCTATCCTGGTCTGGATCAGGCCTTAAGGACAGAGCTGAAACTTCAATAAAGGTTTTTATGAAGGAAGGAGGGATAACATACCACAACAGAGATGCCATTTCAAAAAATTGAATGACTTAAGGCAGATACTCAGAAACCATAGAGGTGACTGTGGGATGGCCTGGATCCTCAAAATATTCTGCACCCTGGCTCAGCCCCAGTTGGGCAATTCAATGCATAGTTCCTTTATGGCTTATAACCAGGTTCTGTGGGACCACTGCTGTTTGCTGTCAAGAATGGGTTTAAATGTGAAGCTGGATGCAAGCCAGAACACTCAATACTTTGCCTAACTTAGCTTAAAAATATATAAGGCATAATGCCTGGCAGTGGATGCATCAGAAAAGTGAAACTTCTTATCTGCCAGCATATTTTACAATAATAATATCAGCTTGTGATTTATCCCACATGTTTACTTAGGGTAGAAAAGTGTCCTGAAATGCAAGTAAATATGCAGGTGTGAAATGAATTTATATAGTTTTCTTCGTTTGAGAGAAAAATACATTTTTGATATCACTCTATCACTCTCTCTCTTACTGCTGTAATATGCCATGGGAGAATAAGCCACCACTTTCCATTTCTTGTCTTTTGAAGTTAATTTCCGATCCTAACAGTAAATCAGAGTTCTGTAATCTTGCTGATACATTAGAGGGGAATGAAAATTTAATTTTTAATGAGATCTTTACTTAAAAAAAAAAAAACTTACAAAAACGAAGAAAGCTGTGTTCAATCAAAAGTGGGGCTTTGGCATGCGATGGATAAGTTTAGAATGAAAAGTAACATCAAAGAGATGTCTTTTAGTTTAATTTCAAACAGCACATGCCACCTTGGAAAGGATAAATTCTGGAACATTTCTGTAAAATCTAGAAAATGCTACTTAAGCTTAAGGAAATCTAAATAATAAGCAAAATATAACATTCACTGGTGAGTGAACACAAGGACATGAAATTCAGTGTGTGGTCATCAGGAAGAGTAACACATATTCACAAAATAATCACAAGATCATGCTTAGTATATCCAGCTGAAGGATGTGACCTGAAAATCTCTATGTACCTCTATTCTGCTGCCTGACTTTCTATGGTACTACTTAAACAGAATCCCAGAAATCTTTTGTATTTGGCAAATCCCTTCTGCCACGTATCATTCTTGGGCACTTGGAGCATCCTGTGAGCTGAACAGTAAAAAAACAGCCAGGGTCATCTAGGAATTGGCAAAATATTCATGCAAAGTTTCTTCTGTTGCGAAAATATGCAACTTTCTAGATCCAAACAGTGCCCTTCACACTTAGGCATTTTCTGCAGAAGCTGGTCTGTGAAATTTATATGTCCTGGCTGCAAAAAAAAAGGCATTAAGAGAGATTCAGCTAGATAATTCTTAAAATACATGGAAGTTGATGGGCTCTGGGTAACAAATGGAAATTGAGAATGCCATTTTGCATGCAACAAATGTGGCATTGTGCTTACTTCCCAAGAGGCAATTAAGGTCAGCAACCAGTTTTCATGGATGTTATCTCTGACTCAAAACACTTTCCAAAAGAAAAAAACAAAACCACGAAGCCCATTTCCCTTTGGTGTGACAAGCATTTATGCGACATTTTCACGGTAGCATGAGCTCCTTCCTGTCATTTTTCAGGCTGAAGAAAGCAGCAGCCCTCAGGCAGAAACCCATGAAAAGTCACACGCCATCCCAGAGCATTCAGGCCATGATTCCAGAAAAGGTCTGTTTGAAGAAGCAATTGGAGTTTGGACCTAGTTTACTTCAATATTTACTTTCACTGGAAAATCCGCCTCATGTCAAGCTAAGCAGCAATGCCAGAGAGATGTTGCAGAGACCCCTTTGGAAGAATTATCCACTAAGCAGATAAAAACTAATGTCTGTGACAAACAACAACCTCTTGTCAAATCAGCACATTTTAAAGACCACATTTTTTCTCAGCCTAGGCTGAGATTCCTATTTGTGCTTTCACACCATTGTTATGAGTCTTGATAAGATGCTATCAACAGGCCCTCTAAGTGCTCAAGAACCACTTTAAGGGGAATCACTGGGGCAATTACCATAAGCATTGAAAGATATGGTATTTATTGATGGGAGATTAATATTGGCTTTATTTCAATTTCTTACAATGTTTTGTGGCCTGCTGTGGTCTTTCAGGTTTCTTTCTCTTTTAGATATGAATTTATTTTTAACTATCATTCTAATTGGTTGGAGTTCTTCCAAGAGTCTCCAATTTAATCTTAGCATGTTTCATATAACTTGCCCTAATTTAATTAATAAAAGGAATGATGAGTTGAAGAAGCTGTGAAGCAGGATCTTTATGCTATCAAGTTTCATAGGCATCCTAGATGTAGCAAGGCAGATTTTTCCATCTAAGGCTGATGTTTCTGAAAGAGCCACAAAACTAAAACCTAGACCTAATGAGAAGACTGAAGTATGTGCAAGCTAAGTGCTTGGTGCTTTAATTCCTGGATTGTAGGTGCTTGGGATGGCAAAAGAGATGTAAAGCCCAGAGTTTGGCTAGTCAGCTCCCCTTGTGGAGGTCCAACACTTTTGGCAGAACACAGATCAGACAAAAAAACTGAGTCATTGAGCAGCTTTAAGCATTCCTGCAGAAATGTGGAGTGTGACGTGGAAAATAAAGGGGTGGGAGGAAGGGAAGAAACAAATTTCTTCCCTCAAGTTCCTTCAAAGGCTAAAAGCAGTCAAAACTTGGGATTTTTTTTTTTTTAATGGGTGAGTGTATATGGAGTGGAGTACAGTGTTAGACAGCTTCCAAGTAGTTGGAGGAACTACCCATGAAGTTGGCAAAGGGGTTCCTCAGCTAGAGAGACTGCTACGTGTCCCTCTCTCCTTAGCCCCATGTGGGGTGACATCCTGCCAGGGCCACTGAGTCCTGTTCTTGGATGTCATGAGCACCAGAGGATGCAGAATCATAAAATCACAGAACAGTGGAATCACTGAATGGTTTGGGCTGGAAGGGAAGGGATCTTAAAAATAATCTAATTCCAACCCCCTGCCATGGGCAAGAACACCTTCCACTAGACCGGGTTGCTCAGGGTCCTGTACAAGCTGGGTTTGAACACTTCCAGTCATGAGGTATCCACAACTTAAGATCACAAAATAGGCCTGGTCACTGAGTGGGGACTGAAGGTCTAGGCCATTTAGACAGTGACACTTATATATTTGCGTCCTTTTTCCTTACTAAAACTTTGTAAATACTGCTTTCACTAGCTCCTAAGCAGCCATAAATCAATATCAAGTAGATCTTCAAGGATTAAATTACAGCAGAGAAATTATAAATATGCGATGATTTTTTGAGTGCCAAGAATTAGACCTGGTGTTCACTGCATGGTGCTCAACATGTCTTACAATAGAAAGCTTCTGGGGTAGCTTTAGCAAAAAAACAAAAAAACAAAAAACAACAACAACAACAACAACAACAACAAAAACACAAAAAAAAACCCCAAAACCATTCTTTTAAATTATACTATTATACTTATAAAGCAGAAATTGAGATAGTAAAACCTAAAATCAAAATAATTTTGTTGAATTGTTTGAGAAAAAATTGTTATTATTATTATTATTTTAGCATATTTTAACTCTGCTATATTGAGGGGAAAAAAATAGCCTTGCTAAAGACATCTTCTAACAGATAAACCTCCAAGTTCTGAGAAGTTACATAAAATGAAGGAAGATATTTTTTTAAAATTAAAGAAGGGTTTTATTAAAAGACAAGTCTTAAAATTATTTTAAATTAAAAAGAGGTATTTTCAGGCTCTCTTTATAATTAACAAGAATCAAAATTAAAGACCGTTTTTTCCCCCTTGTCTTTAAGTGTTTCTTCAGTTCTGCTTGTCTTTGAAAAATGCAAAACACTCACTTGACTGCCAAAAAGCCCCTTGTGGCAAGCACAATGTCTTTGCTGGCCAACATGAGGATGTATAACTTCCCAACCTTGCATTCTTTGCACACACAAATTTGCCATTGATTTCAGTGGGAGTTCTGCACAAAAGGATGGAGTCTTTGGGTTAATGCAAGACTATGAAAGGGGAGAAAGTGCTTACTGTACTGAGAATATGCATCTGAATTAGTTTTATCACAGCTGGCAGGGCAGTAAAAGACATTTATGTGCAATAAACAGCTCTTGTGGTTAGAGTGACGTTGTTCATTCCTAGCCCAGAATTTGGAAGGAGTTATTATTTAATAAAGTTTAATTTGATGAAGAGAATATTTTTAACGCCCTAAACGGCACTCTATGAAGATGACTGATAGGCCCAGCCCACTCACAGAAAGAAATGCAATTAATTGGTTTAGTGAACTCACCACATTAATTAGCTAATGTCTGTGCAGTTTCAGAAGGCAGTTGAATAGGCAAATCCTGGAGAAGTTGTGCTCTGGACTAATTCCCCCCAAAGATCCTTTTGTGCCTCTCTAGATGTAGTGGTTAGTTACCAAAATGGTCAGGTGGGATGGACATGACAATTCCCTTGTGTGTAGAGATTGGAGCCGGAGGAGTCAGCTCCATCAGTCCTAAAAGGGAGAGGGGAAATTATGGGAGATGGGCTAATGACAGAAAAAATGGGTATTTTGTGGCAAACACAATAAACAGCAATCTTCTATGTGGTGGAGAGTGTGCAGTTCCTGTGAGCACGAGAATATAAAAGAACACATATGGCTTTTCCAACCTCCTGGCTTCCCCTTGGACAGGTCTGCTCCTGCCAGGATGGGCTGAGGGACATGTGCCAGCATATTTAAATGCACAACATGACTCAGTGTGGCTAGAGATGTCAACCCAGGTCTCACTGTCTTCTCAGCACTGGATTTTGGGACAGGAACTCTTTGTAGGTGCACTCAGAGCCACCTGCAATGTACCTCACTCAGCTTGACCCTACTCTAGTCTCACTTGGAGTGGACAGGAATGGATGGAAAAGCATTCCACATCTTCCCATAGAGGAAAAGGCAGGCTGAAAAGAGGATGGGTACAAATGTTGAGCTGACAAAGTGCAAGACCAGAGTTAAATGAGGGTCTGCAATGAACAGGGCAGAGGATTTAAGAAGTCACCTTTTCCTCTCCAACTCCAAACTCAGTCCTGAAATACAGGAGCAAGGAATGGTTAAAAAAAATCCCTGGCTGAAATGGCACTAATTGCATTTATGACCAGCTGCAATGAGGGCTACATTAGCTAATGTCTGCAGGTTGTTGGGAGGTCATCTGATAAGCAGGTGCCATAAAACATATTTTAGTTCACTTCCTTTTTTAATCTCCCTGGTGCAAAGTATATTTAGAACAGGGAAACCCCACAGAAGCAGGACACTAATATGTGACACAACTCTGCAGCCTCTCAATATCCTACAATTTTATCAGATGATCAAAGAGGAAGCAGTGAGCTGGGAGATGGAAGTACTGCTCATTCACCTCATTTGGCTGCCTCATAGTGGGAGTTTTGCTTGTGTGAAGACTGGCGGATCAAGGGGAAGAAGGGAAAAAAAAAAGACACGCTCAGTGTTAAAGGGAAGCCTGTTTATGCCTATAAGTAAGAAAGCTTGCTCAAGAATAAGTTAACTCTTGCTAGAGGATTATACCTGTAATGCTGGCAATTCTGGCCTCTGCATGAGCTGTAATATCTACTTGCATTACCTCACAGGGTGTTATGGGCCTTAATTAATTAATGTTTGTAAAGCGCTTTGAAATCCTCGGATGAAAGGCACTATAGAAGTGCAAAGCAGTTATTAATATTAATATTGCATAAGTGGCTTGGCTCCCTTCGCACTGCAGAGCACACTAACTCCTGCAAGGGCTGCAGCCCTGAATCAGCAATCTTCACACCACCAGGCAGGAGCCTCCCTTCTGCCTCCTCCTCTGATCTCCTTCTTTAGGACTTCCATGGACTCTTCTCCATAAATCCCCAACAGCTCTCCTGTGTTGCCTCTCATGCAGGAGGGCAAGCAGCAAGAACAGCACTTTCCCACCTATCACCCCAGCCTAGTCCTCTCGTGGGCAAGAAGATGCCAGCATAGAAGATCTCAGAGTAATTAAAATCTCTGCATTTGGGAGGTGGGACTTAACAGTTCTGGTTTTTACCTTGAATACAGGACTTTCAAAGTCATACTTGTGAAATACAGAGAAGAAAACGGTTGAATTTTGGTGTATTATAGAAACTTTAATATAGGATTGAGACCACCTTCAATTTCAGTCATAAGCAGAAAACAAGACCCTTGGCAACGCTGGTGCCACTTCAGATTTTTTCATGTTTTCAAAGAAATAAAAAATTACTAAAATATACGGGTTCTTTCCAAAAAGGTTCTTTTTCTGGTGAAAATTTCCCACCCAAAACCATAACCACACATGTAGATTGAGAGTCCACCACTTCTCACAGCAGATATTAGTGTGTTGGAAGAATGAATCCACATAATAAATTACATCCATATTTCTTTTAGTTATGTTCTTATTTGATGGGCTGCCCTGGTAAATAACAACAACATGGGAACTGAAAAGAAGGTAAATGTCATATTATATACAAAGTCCATGAAACTATCTCAAGATCAGTCACTTAAAGGTGATGAAGCAGGTCTAGGTTGGATTTGGTCAATATAAATTCTGCCTAATTTATCTTGAAATATTACCTCTACAATGGATGCTGAATAATAATGATTGTGAAATAACAAAATAATAATGATAATATCAAACATACTGAAGATAATCCCATTCATGTTTACACATGAAGTTAGGGAGGTTATTTTTAACTTAGATGTACAAAATCAAGCACTACTGTGATCAAGTGAAAAAAATTATTCATTAGAGAAAAACAGATATTTGATCATCAGAACTGGATAGTTTTCGCATCAGTGCACTAGCAGATCACAAACCCATTCCCCCTGTAGTATCTGCACTGGCTGTCTGTAGCATTAGCACTAGTTTGTACTTGTTTATGTCAGTGAAGCAATGTAGAAGTTAAAAAACAAATTGGGCTAATGCACTTCAGCAAAACTCTTCTTGACTTTGAAGGAAGTTTTATCTGCGTACAGAAGGCGAGCTTGACTCAGAAGTGAAAACAATACCCTGCCAGTTCCACGTATCTGCCTTCACAAAGGAGGCAGGGAGAGCTTCCCAAGCTCCTTACCACAAAGAGTATAACGTTTGCAGAGATTAGGAACTGCTGAAGGCAGCTTCAAATCTCAGTTTGTTACACGCTTTGCTGCAGTCTTGCTGTAAGGCAAAAAAAAAAAAAAAAAAAAAAAAAAAGGTGCTTCGTCGCACCGAGCACATTTGCTGGAGCAAAGGAACTGGTGCGTAGGATGTTTTACCAAAAGAAGAGCAATTTGGCCCAGCCCAGGAGTCAGGGCACCCAGGTTTCTTTCTTGGTTCTGCCACTAATTTCTTATGTGGCCTTGGGCAAGCTGTGCAACCTTGAAAGCCTGCTCACCCCCAAAAATAAGGATGATTATAGGAATTAGAAGGCAATTCATTAATGCATTAATTAACAGGCGGTGGGATGTTAGAGACAGAGCTGTTCTGATTCACCCTGGCAGCCAGACAACTCCAGTCCTATCAGCACCACTGCAGGGGCTTCCCTCCCCAGTGAGACCCCGGGAGCAGGGCAGGGGGAGAGTACCAGCGAGGCAGGAAGGGAATTCAGCCTCGGCAACTTAGAGTTGCCCTTTTTTCTCAGGCAGAGGGAACCGAGAGAAGGGCACGATCTCCATTGTTTGCAAAGAGCCCGTCCCATGAGACAGCTTGGGTTGAGATTTATTTTTGTTGCCATTTAAATTAAGTATATAGGCAATCCTGAGGCCGTTTGGACCAGATCCAGCGTGTGCAAGCACCGTGTTTGGAACAGGGTGGGAACTCTATTTGTGCTCAGACACAGAGGAAGCACTTTAAGCTGTGTCTGTAAGACAGATGCCAAGGACCTGTACTAGAAGGTGCTGAGCAGGCACTGGTTAGCAGTGAATATGATTGCTCTCTATAAATACATCCTAGGGAGGGGAAGGTGGGCAATCTTCATGGAGGGAAATGAGGTATTTAAGCAAAAGGACAATGTTGGCACAAGAACAAACTGTCTGTAAAGGCTGGAAATTTGATGATTTCTAAACATCAGAGGAGTGAAGTCCAGGAAAAACCTTCCATCAGAGAGGAGAAGGCATAAAACTGATTGAAATGCATGGCAGTAGGTTAATGGCTGTGACCTAGGAGCTGGTTGCTGGCAAGAGCAAAGGTGTGGTGGATTTCAGAGCAGAGACTGACCTTTCCAGGAATGACTGGGAAGGGCCCTGAAGAGCTGGGCTTTGCTTTCCCAATAATGCCAAAAAAATCAAGAGAGTTTCTTTGGGTTTACAGTAGACTGGAAGTGAGCAGGAATTGGCTTGGCTTGGCTTGCTGAAGCCCTCTATCCAGACAATACTTGCTTACGCCAACAACTGTTTTGCTGACACTTTTCAAGGGTCTTCCTGAGAGAGGCAATAAATGCCAGGTCAAATGAAAACCATGAGACTCATTGTCATGAGACATAAAATCCTATTTTCTTTCTCATTGCAAAACTTGAGTTTGCTCTTGTGTAGCAGAGGACTTAAATATGTGCTAAGCTGCTGAGGTTATGCTGGGCTTTGCTTGTGGAAGGACAGGTTGTGCTATCAAAAGCCTTCCCTGCACCAGGAGCACCATCCTGAAAGAGTGACACAAAGATCAGGTTCCTTCTCTCTCCAGATATCACACAGCTTTCTGGAACCACTAGATATGAAGGCAGAATAAATACAGTAACAGTGGAGCAAGAAATACAAATTCCAATCATTTGTCACCATTTCTCAAGTGGATGCTGATTTCAGAGAAATGCTGTCATCACTGGAAGGTGGGGATGCTCAGTACCTCCTCAGGATGCATCCTGTAACAAATTAAGGGTCAGTGAGGTTCTGCCAGAACCAAAGTGGGCCCCATTCATTGGAATAAAGAGGTGACAGGTAGAGCTGTTAATCATCCCAGTGATAATCATTTGGCTGGCACCACAGAGAAACCTTCTGTAATAGCCTGAGTCTCATCACTCAAGCATTTCTATGGAAGACATAAAAGCAAGAGTTGTTTGCAATTCATTTTACACCCCAGTGCTGCTCTCAGAGCTTGCTCCTGGGGCTGCTCTCCCTTCAATGAAAAGTGTTCCAGAGCAGTAATTCCTGCTGGTTTTCCAGTCGAGACTGAAATGACTCCATCGGTGATGGTACACTGCCCTGTACATGGAGCCTGGTAATGTGAAATTGCTGTGCACTGCCTCTCTCTCCCAGCCACATTTATAATTCTTATTAGGAAAGCCAGCAGCTGCCAGAGCTGCTGTAACCCTGTTGTTGGTGTCTCTCTTGAATTGTCTCGGCTTGTGCTTCCTACTCAGGCACCCAAGGGTAGGGTTATGGGGTTCCCTCCTATTCAGACATCACTGTTATTATAGCCGTTGTTATTATTATTATTATTCATTACTAATATTAATTATGCAGCATGTGGTAGTGCCTTGGAGCCCCAGACTGTGGCCCAGAACCACAGTACACCCAGCCCTTCACATGATCTGAACACAAAGACATTCCCTGCCCCAGAAAAAGTGCAAGAGCTTGTAGTGGAGTAACAGAATGAAGAATTTGCTACCTAAAGGCCAAATTCACCATGGCATGAAAAAATGAACTTCCCTTTAAGTACATCTCTACACCACGAAACATATCTGTGCAAGCTAGAGCAGAATTCACCTCCTTGGAGGGCAGGGACAGAATAAAGAGATCCTGGAGATGAGGCTTGTGAATATTTTATTACACTGTCATAAGATTTATTTGGTTGAGGACTAGAGATTTGGATTGATTTTTCAAACCAGAAATTTTATCACTAGTGCTGCTGAAAGCAACAGAAGCCCTGGAGCCTGATGGCAGCGAGAACCTCATAGTTCCCCACAGAAAATGAGAGTCCCAGGGCTGTATTAAACTTTGGGATCAGACAAAACAAAAGACAGTCCCAGTCCCCCACTTGTGACTTCAAAATCACATTGATCAAAGATCTAGAAAATGTTTAACCCCCTCCCCCTTTTTTTTTTTTTTTTACTTTCAAATGTATTTGTGATATGGTTTAGTGGGCATGATATTCAGTCAAACCACTTATGTTGCTTAAACAACTAAGGTGTACAATTAGTCTGGATTACTGCATTTCATTATTTCCTTAGGATTTAGTCTGTAGCAATTAGAGAATACACATTTTGCACGTAAGGTTACACAACACAGCCTGACATCCACAACGAGCCCAAGGATCTGGATCCTGCCTGCCTCTGCAACAGCCCTGCTGCAGAAACTTGCCAAGTTTCTTCACTTCTCTTTGCCTCAGTTTCCTTCTCTGTGAAAACAGGGATGAGCGTAATTTATTGTAATTCCTTTGTAAGTTGTTTTGCGGTCTGCTGAGTTCTATGATTTAAATGAATGAATGACACAAGGAAGAGCAGGAAAGTGATGCTCGCAACAGCGTGCTCTCATTTCCCTGCAACACTGACCTGCTTGTCCTGCAATAGAACACGCCACTTCAAGATTTAGTTTAAATATTAATTTAATTATTACTTAAAAATGAAAGTGACAGACTTTTCAAGTCAGGGGAAGTCTGTGTATAAATGCCTCAAGGCTTAGGAAGCTTTCAACTCTAAATGCTGATGGTCACTTGAAAGGTACTTTGGCACCTCTTAAAGAAAGGAGTGTGTGTTTTTACATCTTGCAGTGGTTTCAAGATTGTTTGTTTTTCTGCTTCTCTGGTGTGTAATTGAGTATGTTTTCATGTGGATATTGGGCTTTTTTTGTTGTTTTTAGAAAGCTTTATGAGAATTGCAGATGAATAATAGAATTCAAATTTTCTGACTACTTAGAAATAAAGAGCAACCTATTCTAAAAAAATCCTTGAAAGGGTGCACTTTGCTCCAAGGGCAGATGAAGTCCACTGTTTCTGGCATTA
This sequence comes from Lonchura striata, assembly GCF_050655825.1. Lineage (NCBI taxonomy): Eukaryota > Metazoa > Chordata > Aves > Passeriformes > Estrildidae > Lonchura > Lonchura striata. The sequence continues at coordinate 71,975,657 of NC_140741.1, forward strand.
CCTCTCACATTCTTAAAATCTGGCAACAGCTCATACATTGCAAAGAAAAGGATCAACTCCTGAAAAAGCTTGGAGTCATTGACCAGGTTATACTGAGTTCTAGGTATCAGGGTGTAGGTGAGAACATTTTATATTTGCCCTAAGACTTTTTATAAAGTAATCAACAACAACAATGGCAAAATCAAAACTAAAGAATCCTTTGAGCAGAGAATCTTGGCTATTTTCCCTCCCTTTTTAATGGATGAAAGTGATTATGAGCAAGAGGCAGCTTCAGCCTAAGCCCCTTCTCCCATAGTTCCATGGAGCAATAAACATCTTTGGCTACAGGAATAATTGGTAAATAATGATAACAACAAAGGGGAAGGTGTATCCACTTACATGCCAAATAAAATATCATGGTATAGTAATTATTTTATCATTATTATTATAACAGTATTCACCTTATAACCCAGAACACCAGTCCAGGGCTTAATACTAGGCAAATCTCTAGTTCAAATGAAAAATTTCATCTCTTTTGGCTCCCCAGGTAGTCAACAGAGGAAGAATGATTTATCTAGAAGACAAAATTATTTGTGTTTCAAATCACCACTCCTGAAATACCTGAGATCCATCAAGTGTCAACAGGTTTCAAAGCAAAGACAACAGATATTTAGCAGCTGGGGAAACCAAAGCACAGCAGGATCAGATGCTGTGCCTTTGTTTCCAGTTCTGTTCTAAACCAAAATCCCATCTGTTGGGTACCACTGAATCTGGAGCCACAGATGTTTTCTGCTAAATTCATATAATGATAGAATGATGGTTAGAAAAGGCCTCCAAGAGCATCAAGTCCAACCCCTAACCCATCACTGCCAAGTCTACCACTAAAACATGCCCCTAAGCACCACATCTGCAAGTTTTTTCAACATTTCCACGGACAGGGATCCCGTCACTTCACAGGCAGCCTGTTCCAGTGTTTGACAACTCTTTCAGTGAAGAAATTCTCAATATTCAATCTAAACCTCCCCTGGAGCTTGAGGCCATTTTCTCTTGTGCTATTGCTTGTTACTTGGGAGAAGAGACAAATTTCCCCCATACTACAACCTCCTTCCAGGGAGTTTAGACAACATTAAAGTCCCCTCTGAGCCTCCTTTTCTCCAATCTAAACAGCTCCAGTTTCCTCAGCCAGTCCTCATAAGATCTGTGCTTCAGACCCTCCATCAGGCTGGCAGCACTGAATCTACTTCCCTCTCCCCACAGACATCCACTTTCAGGTTAATGGCTCTTGTTGGATGTTCTTAGAAAGCTAATGTAGAATTTCCTAGCCAGGAAAGCTATTGGTGCATTAGCATGACCTAATTCTGCCCACATTTCATTCTGTGCAGTCACCTGAGAGTCAAAGAGCTCCAGCTGATGAAAGAACAGTGTAGGTGGTCTTGATTCGCCCTTACAAACGCCATGGTTGAGTTCCTTATTGGAAGCAAAAAAACAGACCAGCGCAGTGGAATCATTGCACTAACAACATTTAGGCATCTGTCTGTCCTGACTAGTTTCTACATTCATGTCTTTAGCCAACAAAGAGAGAGACTTCAACAAAGATTTTCTTAATATGAACCAACCCAGACAAAATTACTTTTTTCAATGTTTATAGACAGAGCATTAGGATGCCAACTGGGTAACTTCAGTAGTTTAGCTGTGCATTTAGAGTTATGAATTTCTATACAGAAGAAGTGTACACTTAAAGGAAGAGTCTCCCCTCATTCAAAGAATTTTTCCAAGCCACAGGTGGAGACTGCTTCATATCAATTCCCACCAGGACTGAAAATTGTTCCAGTGGCCAAAAAGCATGTGTTTCTCTGAAGGTAAAATTCTTCCATTTGGAATTCTTCTAATCAAACATTCTATATACCAAAACTGAAATGATGTCTGAAAAGACCAAAAAGGGGGAAAAAACCCAACTAAAACCACAAAGAATGCACTGAAACCCAAACTACAGAAACCTCAAAAAGAGAGCTAATAGCAACAGCATCACCCAAATTCCAGTTGCATCTCATTAGAACTTTCCTACACAGGGACATACAGGGAAGTGCAGGCAAGTCAGCTAACTACAGGTGTGAAGTCAGTGCCCATAAATTAAAGCACACGTGCAGGTTCTCATTTAGGATTAAAATGCCTTTAGTACTTAATCCTCCTCTGAGGATTTAGCTACAGCAATGTAAGGTGACTTTATTCCTGAATGAGAGCATCCCCACGAGGGCTAAATGTTTTCAGCCTGTGCACATGACTTCGCACTTTAGCTCATTCACCTTCCTGAGGGTTCCTGAAAACACATGGCCTGGTAATTCTTGGCTGCAAAGGGCCAAGAAAGTGGGGGACCAAAGCTGGCTGAGGGGAAAACAGGGCTAGGGCCATGTTGAAGCCAGGCCAGGTTTTCTTTGTGCACAAAAGTCTACAGGAAGGACTTCCTTCCCAAAGGAAGCTGAACACCCAAAGTTGGGCTGAACACCCAGCTGCATGCTAACTTAACAAAATGTGTTCAGCTTTTGTCATAGTCCAAAGGGACTATGCACTGCAGCAAAGTTTATTTGGCTGCAACAGCTTTTCTTGGTGTTGTGTTCTTCTGTTTTTCATGGTGCAGCCACCTCTGTTCAGACATAAAACACCTTACTCACAAGAATCATAGAATCACAGAATGATATGGGTCAGAAAGGACCTTAAAGATCTCTCAGTTCCAACACCCCACCTTGGGCAGAGACAGCTTCCATTACACCAGGTTGCTCAAAGCCTGGTCTTGAGCACCTTCAGGGATGGGCACCCACAGTTTCTCTGGGTAACAGTCTCAAAACCCTCAGAGTCAAGATTTTCTATTCCAAATATCTGATCTAAACCTTCCTGCTGTCAGCTTAAAGTCATATCCTCTTGTCCTATCACTACATATCTGTAAACAAAGTCCCTCTCCAACTCTTTTGTAGCTTTTTTAGGTACTGGAAGAAGCCATAAAATCTGTCTGGAGCCTTCTCTTCTCCAGGCTGAAGAATCCAAACTCCCTCAGCCTGTCTCCATAGCAGAGGTGTTGCAGACTTCTGGGCATCTTTGTGGCCTCTTTTGGACTCTCTCCAGCAGGTGCACATCTTTCTTATGTTGGATGTCCCACAGTTGGATGCAGAACTTCAGGAGGGTTCTCACAAGAGCAAATTAGAAGGGGAAAATCACCTCCCTCGACCTGGAAGTTGCACTTGGTTTTTGATGCAGCCCAGGATATGGTAGAACTTTCTGGGTGCACAGTGCTGGGTCATTTCAAGCTTCTCATCTATCAACACCCACAAGTCAGGAGTCCTCTCGCTCCCATTTTCTACACAGCCTGTATTTGTGCTTGGGATTGCTCCAACCCAAGTGCAGGATCTTACACCATGAGAAAGAGAGCAATTTGACTTTCAGTCATTTTTATTTTGATTCTCTTTCACTCTCCTCCCAAGTGATAGTGGAAAAAGATGGCTAATCCTAAATGGAATCTGGAAGAGCTTCAGTAAGAGCAGTGCATAGGGGTGAAAACCTGAAAAGTTTGTTAGAGGAAAGGGTAAAGATGACTGGCAGACACAACAAGGGACTAAATTTGACAACCCAAAAACTTATTTCCAGTCCCATCGATGTAGCCTCACATGAAAGTTGTGCACACTGAAAGTCATGGTTGGTGTCAATGCATGAAAACTGTGAGTGCTAAGGCCCACTAGCTCCATGATAACATTTCCTGCATTTCTCCTCGATTTCCATGGCATGCACAGCCTAATCTTAAGCTGAGCCACAGCAGCGAGTGGCCATCTGTATCTTGGATGAAAATCCAAGCATCTCTCCTCATTTCCCAGGTGGAGAAACTGAGTCTCACAGCAAGGAAAAAGCAGGACAAAGCTGCCACCAAAATCTGTAACAGAAATCTGGGAGGGAGAAAATTCTATTTTGTTTCCATCTCCATGCCCAGTGCCAAACTTCCTCCTCACAGTTGCAGAAAAGTCACACAAACAAGACTTTTGCCAGGCTTCCAGCTCCCCAGTGTCTGCTCAAAAACCAGTGTGGCATGTACCACCACCTCTGCTGAAGCAAATAAGGAAACAACTGTGAGAAGGGAGAACGGGTCTGAAGCAGAGCTGTGGTGAGCAGGGGTAGTGGCTTTAACCATGCCAGGAACCCAGCTGCAGTTCCCCATCTCCAAGGCAGGTCACAGCCAGGAAGGGACGTGCCCTTTGGCTGCTGTTTGCCACATGCTGCTGCTCAGAGCATCTCAGCCACAGCACGGATGGGACTTTCACATCTTGAGCCCATCAGCTGCAGTGCAAGGCAAACCAGGACCTCTCACAGATCAAACATACACCAATCCCTTCTTTCACTGCAGAGCAACCACACTGAGGAAGCTCAGCTACGCTGAGGAAGATTTCGGTTTTACCACGCGCACCCAGTGCTGTGGGAGACCGGCAGATAAAACTTTCTGCCTGGGCAAGTGCTCCATCGAGCTCCACTTCTGCTGCCTTCATGGCTCTGTCATGAGCAGCAAGGGTTTGGCAGGTGGTTTTGCTGTGAGAAAGGTGGCACTCTCATCCTAGCTGCCTCACACAAGTCTCATTTTTCCTCCTTGAAGAAAAGGTTCCTGGACACAGAAAGGAAACAGCACTTTCCTCTAGGTGATGGTGGCATAGCATGAAAAAACACAACTGGGAATTGCAACCCACCTGATGGTTTGTGTTTGCTGGCTAGGGAACCCAGCTGCATCCTATATCCCTAAGTGCCCACCTGCAACACCTGAATTGGTCCATCCCCACTACCACAGCAGAGGAGGGGTGAACCTTTGGTTCCCTCAACACCTGCATGAATCCTGGCTGTTACTTGCTGTCTCCTCAACCCTACTGGAAGTTAACAGTCCCTCCTTACATGGTGAAAATTTTGCTGCAACTCAACTCTACTGAAAGAAATTTAAGCTCTCCTGCCTGTTTTCTAGGTCCTGCACTGGCATGAGCAAAAGAAACACAGAGCTTTGCTCCAGCAACAATACTCTGCTTTCTCCTAGGAGAATGTTCCTCAGGGTAAATATCCACCTTCGCTTTTGCTCTCACCAGTTTGTGCTGATAAACGTCAGCAACCAGGATGGAACAGGTGACTAAGGAACAAGGACAAGAAGAAGCAGTTCTTCTCAAAAGGATAACATGGGCAGAAAAACTATTAGGCAAATCATACAACCTTACAATAGCAACTGTAAACTCAATCATGTAGGTTTTCTTCAGGTTACTGTATATATATTTTTGTATATAGTTCAAAACCACCAAAAAACAAAGAAAGACAAACCCGGGCATGCTGGATTCACACACGGTGATGGCATTTTTGAATTTCAAACTTCCGTGTGTGTGGGGTCCTATTACCACTTGGGTCTGGTAGTCATTTACCACACTTGTGCAGAGAACCAGGAGGAAGACCACCTGCCACCACAGCCATCATCACCAGGATCTCCTGCTGGAAGAGTGGAAAGTCCAACAGTTTAATGACAGGGGGAACTGCAGAACCCTGCAGCTGTACATAACCCAACTCCAGCTCTCCAGAGGCAGAAACAAGGCACAAACGGGCTGTGCCAGTGCCAAGAACGTCCAACACAACATTCAGTAAAAGCTAGTGAAAAGATTGCAGAGACTTTCTGGAATGATCCATTAACATTTTTATGATGAAATGTAGGTGTGACAGGTCCGAACCATCTCCTCTCACCTCCTTAGCGTGGCAGGGGCCGAAACACCTGCAGACATGATACTGCATATGGCAACACGCTCACTCTGCCAAGAGACATGAAACTGTGTTGATGGAAATATGAAAATAGCCACACCTTGAGCAGATCTGGGTTAAAATGGAGAAATTGTAGCTTTCAGTCTTCTTGCATGGGAGAATATTTACAACAGGGGGAGGGGGAAATGTGTGTGGAACTTTGCAGTCCCTGTTGTGCTCTGTTCAGTCAGGATGTTCAGGTATATTATCTGTGTGGTGGCTGGCATCCTAAAACTGAGGGAAGATGAAGGGAAGAGAGGAATATAAGCTGGGGTCTTTCATTTAGGTAAAAGCAAGTAACTGGGCCCACAGTGAAGGTAACTGGGTGAGAAGCACCAGTCTGGGGTATAGAAGGAGTCTGAAGGTCTATTGTAGCCATGAGAGTCTGTAGCTGGAATTTCACCTCACCCTGTGAGGAGGGAAAATGAGAAAGAAGGCACAGATTTGGGTACTAGGCCCACTTGTGGGGATGATGTGTGTCTGGATGGGGACTGAAGAGATCTGATGCTTCACCCATACTGGAGGGAATGAGAAGGGCAGTGGGGAGAGAGAAGGAGAGCTCATATAAGCAGAGATCCCATTTTGTTTCCTTTTAGTTTCATTGCAATTAAAGCTCCTAATTGAAACCAGTTTTACTCAAGGTTTACTGTGGTGGTTGTTTTCTTTCTTTGCTGTTAAATGCAGGTGTTTCACATAGCAGGAAGTTGGCACATAAGGGTAAATTTCCAAAGTGCTGCCTGTACCATTCATAAGTTAATGCCTGGAGAAACCAGCATTGTGAAGAGCCCAGCTGTGCAAGGGAGATGTTGGATGAGAGAGGAGGACAGGGGTGAAAGAAAGAAGTCCCTGTTTGTCACAGCCCATGGACACTGCAGTGAAGGTATGAGGAATAAGTCACAGAAACACAGAACTGGACTGGAAGGGGTCTTAGAGATTATTTCACTCCAACCCTCCTCCCATGGGCAGGAACACTTTCCATGAGACCAGGTTGTTCCAAGCCCCATATAACCTGGTCTTGAACACTAAGGGATGTCAAATAGGGTCAGCCTTGATCTGTTGCAGCATATGACAGCCCACCCCAATCCTACCTTAGTGCAGTAAGGAGAAAAGTTCTGCTAGGTTGCCATGGGAGCTTGCTTTGATGATGTCAAACCCCATCATTTTGTGTTGGACCTCTGCAGAGCAGAGCTGGCCCAGATGAAGGAGGACCTCCAGGGAGCTGTTTACCAGCCTGGAAGTGGACTGCAACTCTGTAGACGCCACTTCACTGATGTGGAGTGAGTGAAACATGAACTGAAGCAATATTAAAATTGTAGTGTGCCTACAGAGCCATAGGGGTGTGTGTGATGCTTTGCAGACAAAGAAAATTCTGAATAAGGAAAAAAAATATATATTATACCCTAAATAAAATACCCTCACAGAGGTCTGTTGCAGACTCTTTTCCCTCATCTTCCTCAGTATCTGAAATACAGTTTAGCAGTGCTAAGGGATGAGAAAATAGAGGTGTATTTATGGACAGTGAACCTGGAAAACCCCTCACATAGCCGCTTGGGGTTGCACAGTGGATGAAAGAGAACAGCCATTCCCAGCTCAGGAGAGGATGTGATGGTAATTTTGGATGTTACCACAGGGTAGGGTGATACCAGTTCCATGTACCATCCTCTTCCTGATTTTGACATTACTTACTCCTGGAGGAAAAAAATAAGGTCTTGAGCTTGTGAAGAAGCTTTGGAGCTGGGACACAAGCTGTGGGTAGGTTTTTTTGCTAATATACTTCTGTCTGCTCAAAAATCAGTCCTGTGGATGCAAAAGGGCTGTGGGCTGGAGATGCAAAATAGCTCCTAATACAGAAATCAGCTCAGTGCTCAGGCTCCTGTTCTGCAGCTTCTATTTACCTGTAGAGCCTTGGCCTGGAGGAAACATGGGTGTTGCAGGCTGAGGTGGCTCTGATGCAGAGCCACAGTCCAACCTTCATCTCAGACAGACAGAGAACTGCACATCTCATCTATTCGATCCCAGCACTCCTCCTCTAGAGGCAGAAAAAAACCCAACAGTTCCAAAAAAGAACACTTTTGCTAGGAAATAGGTCATCAAGCTTTGGGTTTTAACCACAAGGGCAACCATTTTCCTATCACACCATGGCTCTGTGCCCTGCAGCCATCCCAGCAGCTGCTCACGGGGCAGGGACAGCCCGGATTTCCCCAGCTGACCCAAGCACCATTTCATGCAGCGACGCACAGCCCTGCCTCGTCCTGTGCCGATTACTGCACTGAGCAGTGCCTTCCAGCTGCGTGCCCAGTGCCAGGGCGATGTGACAAAAGCCATGTCACTATCAAACAGACCTGAGCCCTGCATCACTCAGGTGCTGTTTTCAGAGGAGCGGTGTCACAGGGTTAACCACCAACGGAAGCTGAAGCTTCAACAGCCTTTATTAGCTCGGCAAGTGCTCCTAACCACACTCTTCCTACTTGCAGAAGAGGCATCTTCTTTCCTGGGCCTCCTCTTAGGTTGGGGAGGTGATATTTACCAAACAAAAACTGTTGCTGCACCTGTGTAGTTCTCATGTGGCTTTCACTACCTCCCAGGTTAACCCATTCCTCTTGGAGGCTGGTTTAGGGAGCATCCTTGACTTTTATTTGGGTTTGCAAGGGGGAGGATGGGGGCAGAGCCTTCGTGGTAGCACCTCAGCTTGCTCCTTGTCTTTCTCAGCAAGATGCTTGGGTGGCAGGGGTAGATGGGAGAGGGAATGGAAATGCCTTCAGACCTGCAGAGCTCCTCAGCTGCCTTGGCTGCTGGGATATGAGGTGTACATATGAGAACAGTGTAGAGGGGTGAAAATATTTCTTTGGCATGGTCACCCCACGTCTGTGCATCACTGGGGTCCACGCCAGCCTCCTGTTAGGCATCTTCCAAGCTGAGAAGGTGAGGGAGGGGCAGGGTTGTGTGGAGGGAGTGTTTTGGGAGTGCCTTCCAAATTCATAAAGACATTAAGTAAACAACTTTGCGATTCCACACATGTTTTCTTAGAGGCAGAACCCACCCTTATCTAAATCCAGGTCCTTCACTAGTCATTCCTGCTTTGGTGCTGCTTTTGAAAGAAGAAGAGGTGTGAAACAGACTGCTTTTTATCTAGCAGTGTTCAAATTGCTGTCTGCACACCAGCCCTGGAAACTGTGTGGGCACAATTGGGGTTGGCAAGAGGAGGAGGATAAAGAGGACCAGAGTACACTGTCACCCACTGCAGACACTTCCCCCAAAATTTGTGCCTCTGTCAAGCTTCATGTCACCCACCTTATTCACCATGGTGAACAAACTCCATGTGAAACTCCCCAAATGGTTCTGTAATCCTGGTCTCCATGGTCCAGGTTTCCCATATCCAAGGTGTCATTGGCAAAACACCTTCAAGCAAACCTTTTCTGAGTGTGGGGTGCTGCCAGGTGACAGCCCAGCTGCAGCAAAGCCCTGCAGCACGGCCTCTCCCACTGCTGTGATTCTTCACACCCAAGGCTGTTGCTTCTTGCACACCAGATCAGCCCTACCAGGAGCACCTGGCAGGTGGAAATACACAGCAGGACAGGAGCTGCAATGTTGTGTCCAGAGGTGAGAGTGATAAACCTTTGCCAATAGCTTACCTGGGTCGAGTGGGCTGCTGGAAAAATTCAGGGAATGGGAAAAACCCTCATGGCTAATGAACACAAAGGCAGCCCCTTTGGTTCAGATGCAAATTTCTGACACCTGGGAGAGTGTTTAAGGAAGTACCACTGCATGATTATGCCCAGGGTTTTTTTTTTCCAAGGTATGTATTTTTTGCTGTTAGCTATAACACACTGCTCTTCCCCTCTGTACCCACTCCTCCCAGCTATATTGAGAGTCTAGTGTTGAACATATATGGCTCAATACGTCTGACCTGAGTTCCTTTCTGATGTTGTAATAACCAGAGTCCCAGTTCTGTGCCACAATTTCAAGCAGGAAGGCTTTGAGGTAAGTGGTGAAATCAAATACTCAAAAAAAATGGAATCCGCCTCTAAGATTATCTTAAGGACAATGTGAAAATTTACAAGGGACAATTCTGTATTCTCTTTTAATCCCTTTCTGATCTAGAGCACTTAGGTAGCCACATCACCAGACTCATTTTCACCACTCTTAGAGATGGACATGGGCTCTTTAAAAAAAAACAAACAAAAATTTTTCATAAGTCATATAAGTAGCTGGTGCTACTTATATTGATGGAAATGAGCATCAGGGAGGGAAAGTGCAGCTTGGATATTGCTCTGAGATGGTCCAATCCATTCCTTGAGGCCACCAAGGATAAATAAAAGTAAAAGTGTTCTTGCAAGCAGTTCTCCCTTCTTCCATAGTGGGTCTGAAGTCATACCTGGAGAAATGTTACAGCAAGCAAGGCAGGACCCTTAAATCAGTTTATAGTTCCTGTTTTCCTTCACCAGGTGACTAATTAGTCCCAGATGGGGCTAGTTACATTTCCCTGTTAGTAAAGAAACCCTGTGGAAAAATCCTGTTTTCCAGAACTGGAGAGACCATAAGCTGCTTTATTGTGAGCAGCTCCTCTCTTTCCCCATCATGTCCTACCTCCTTCATCTTCCCACTTTGTCCATAGCTGGACGAGGAAATCGCAATTTCTGTACTTTGCCCACCCTGAGGTGTTCCTCAAACACAAGCCTCTGTGTTCAGTGTTAAAAATTCCTATAAACATTGAATTAAAAAATTTAAAAATATTTAATCTTATTCAGGATTTTGGCCTAAAGATGTGGAACCTAAAGTTGCTCCTTTTTTTCATGTTATGTCAGAAAAAAACAGTGTGCTTTGGGAACCAAAGGGTGCCAATAAGTTATTGTAGAAAAAACACATGGCCAGATGCTATTCCCTCAAGTCTGTGAGGGTAGATGTTACCAGTGGAGGTGTGACAGTTCTCCAGCACTCCAAGACTATAAACAGAACCTTAAACAACTCATTTAAGACAAATCATTTTAGAAATTAAGCTTTTACTTACTCATCGACACAAAACCCCCACTCTTTGTCTATCTCATTCTGTGAAAGTGCATTGAAAATCTACCAACTTTATAAATAGAAGTCAGTTAACAATCGCTTTGATGTCTAAAATGAGGTCCACATTGCTACTCCCCCTGTCTACCTGTCTGTTTTTTGAGATTGTCTCTGTTTAGACCAGCATTCCTGGGCTGGTAGTGAGATAGATGTAAATGAGGGATGATGAAAGATTAATTATTTTTCATTGGAGGGAGTTTCTTACCAAGGTTTTCTATCTCATGAACATCCCAAAGAAGAGAAGGGAGATTATAACAGCAGGAAAAAGGCCAAGTCCTCCCTGCCTCCCTCAGAAAAACAAATTGGGTCTTTTAATCATGATCCCCCTTTTCAAGTGCCACAGAACTTGAATACAGTCCTTATCATCTCCCAGTTTGCTTCTGGGGTGCCTCATTTAGGCTCTGTAGGCACTCCACAGCACTGATGCTTCAGGGTGGGGAGATCAGGGCAATGCAAATCACTCACTGGTCCTGAGGTAAATGGGCACATACAGAAGGTGGTCTGAACATAGCACCCAGAACCCCTCTGTGTCCCTTGCTGAAGGTGTCATCACCTAAAAACTGATCCTCTTGTGAGGATGTTCATAATCTGTGGCATCCAAATTTTATGTCAAACACCTTACTGTGCCCTATTGAAAACCCAGCCCTCGGATGGCAGGTGGGATATGAGGGATAGTGTCAGGAACTGGCTGTGCCAGACAGCTGAGATAGAGCCCACCCACATCTTGCCTGACTTAGACAAGCTACATCCATCCCTCACATTCATAATTCCTCAAGTTGCTTCCAAAATTCAATGTGTGGGACCTGAAAAACACCTATCGTGGAGGGGGTCTGAGCACAGATAAACCAGACCGGTTGCCAGTACACTGGAAGGTTAATTAAAATGAATATGGCTTTCAGTAACTTCCAAGCTAAACAATTTGCCAAACTTTCTAAATATTGGAAGTGTTTTGCCTCTATTGGCTCTGTCCTCAGGCATCACAGGATGATTCGTTCCACCAATAATTCATGTACCTGCATGTTTTAATGACAACTGAAATACCCTGGCATTTCTGGGCTAGCATGTGTGCTGTGATCTATGAGCCTACACTCCCTCTGCCTCCACTTTGAACTGAGCTGCTTTATTAAGCAACCCCACTACCCACCACTGTCGAACGTGCCAGGACCTGTGAAGTTCTCTTGTACAATGTTGCCTTTGAATCCATTCCAAGACCCAACCAGTAACACCAGTATTCAGACACTGTAGGATGATACCCACAGCCAATGAACTAAAACTTCCTTTGGGAATCTGTAGAAACCCAAGGAGCCTGTTTTGTTGTTTTTTGTTGGTTTGTTGTTGTTTTGGTTTTGGGTTTGTTTTTTGTTTTGTTTTTTTTGGTTTTTTGGTTTTTTTTACAAAATCAATTCATGCACAGTCTGCAGTCATTAGGACAGGGAGCTAGAAATAAGCATATCTGCAATAAAAATCTCTACATCTACCTGCTTCCCCAGGAGACAAAGTTGCCTGTCCTAGAGGACCAGAACAGGGCACTCTGAAAAGAGGAATATAGCAAAAAGTGGTTCTTCTGCCTTATCTGTACTGCACATGAAGCTGCCTCAGAAGCTTATTTCTAAGGATTTTTTCCTGATATTTACTCTTTTATTGTTACAAAGCGGGTAAGATATAGAGCCTTAGATATCCATGGTCAGATCCACGAACAGGCTCATGCATTTCAAGTGGTATTAGATATTCAAGCAGGAATTTGGAATGAGATTTAGTTCACAGATTAAGGTATCCAAATTCAGGAGTTTACTTGATGACCTGTGAAATCCCACTGCAGCTGGTGGGAAGCCAGCAGCGTTGTCAATGATTTGTTAAAATTTACTCAGCTCACCTTAAAGCAGATATTTTTGTTGGGCCACTAATCAGTTTTCTCATTAGTAGAGACTGTATTTTCTAGGACCTTCATCCAGCTGGCCACTTACCAACACCTGGAATATCTATATCATTTTCACCAGACTGTCAGAAATTATTTGGGATCTACAGAAGACCTATGGTCTTCTGAGCAACAGCAAGAGGCAAGACATGTCTTAGAACACCTCAAAGGACACTCAGCACAGGCTCTCCACAGAGGTGATCACAGCACCAATCCTTCCAGAGTTCAGAGAGTGTTTGGACAATGTTCTCAGGCACTTGTTGGGATTCTTGGGGTTGTCCTGCACAGGGCCAGGAGCTGGACTTGATGATTTTCATGTGTCCCTTCCAACTCAGCATCTTCTATGATTCTAAAATATATGTAGGAAATAAAGAGTGCAGGGAAGGCAGAATATTTTTTAAACAAGAGACAGAAAGAATTTTATGGTTGATTAATTTTGTGCCATTTGCCCTCAGAGACATTTCCTTTGAGTGAAACCTTTTGGCTTTCAGGCCTCTGAGCCTCCCAGATGGCTGGTCAGTATTGTGGTTGCTCAGACCTCTTGTAAGTTGTTTCAGTACAACTGAAACTAAACAAAAAGTAAAGGGAAAAAAAAAATTAAAAGACACAACAGCCAACAGTCTACCGCTTATCAGTCTGATCTAATGTCCTCTCATCTTGGGATGAAAGGGCAAGGGCAGCTTTGCTTCTCCTGACCACCAAAGAATTGTTCTTCATGCATTTTTTTCCACATATATATTTATTTATACTACAGTACTTCACAGCAAGCTAAGATGGCTCTTGGCCAAAATATGCACAGTGTTTTTCAGTTTGGTCTCTGTGAACAGCTCCCAGAAATGTCTGGACAGACACAGAGAAATTTTGGAGCAACCTGTACTGCTTGTGTTTTGCTGGATCCTAGCAAACACAAAACAGGATGCAGACTTAGCAAAAGACAGAAAAGGAGGATTTCTAGCTGTGCTTTAATATCTGCTGAAGTTGCCATGGGATCTCTTCTCTCCATTTCCCATTTCTCTTTACCTGTTGAGTTTTCCTAGAGAAATCCAAGGATGTGCTCCATGAACATGCCATGTCCCAGAGCCCTGATTCCCAAGTGTCAGCATGAGGAACCATCTCTCCCTCTGTTCCCCATGTCAAAGCTTTTTTCCTGTGCAAATAAATGCACACAGGATCCTGTGCACTTTTGAGACTCCACCAACATGGAATCTGCATGTGGCCATGGCATGCATCCAGTCCCAAGAGCCCAGAATTTCTCCTGAGTTCAGTAGTTTAAACTCATACCTATATAATCAGACCAAAACAAAAATCCCAGAACAGGTCTTACTTAATGAATTAACATACAGCTTTCTCCTTCCAGCCAATACCCCCCAAGCCACAGCATTCTAATTCCCTTCCTGTCCCACACTGGTACATTTATACCAGCAGGTCTGTTCTGGTAGGTCTGAGTGGGATAGGGTGAAGGCAAAGGGTTTATTACTGTTACTATTCCAAGATAATTAAGCAGGGCAATTTTGGGCATAAGCAGGGAGTAAGCCCCCTTTTATTGCTCTGGCAGAGTAAAGAGGCCATAAAAGGCATTTAAATTACCATTACCCTTATCAGAGTCAGTCCAAAAGAAATTCTGTTTCTTCCAGACTCACTGATTTTATTGGAGCCCCAGTTTCACAGCCTTGGAGAATATAACCCTATCAAAACAAGACTCCTTAACAAGCCATTGCCCAGAGAAGCTGTGGCTGTCTCATCCCTGGAAGTGTCCAAGGCCAGGTTGGATGGGGCTTGGAGCACCCTGGGATAGTGGAAGGTGTCCCTGCCCATGGCAGGGGGTTGGAACTGGATGGTCTTTAAGGTACCACCCAACCTAAAACATTTTATAATTCTAAAGTTCTGTGGTTACTATTTGCTTTGAAGCAAGCACAGAGAGGGGACACTCAGATAAATGTCAGGAGGTGGCTGCAGTGCCAGCAACGAGGCTTTTTTCTGTCTGCAAGGAGTAAAAAATCTAAAAGCCCCAGTTTTATAGGGAGGTGGTCTCCTTTCACCTCTCCTAACCATTGGCATCTTCCAGGTTGCTATTTTTGAATACACCCTAATAAACCCTGCCCTTCTCCTCCACAAAAACCTCCCAGTGGGATTTGCAGATGCTCAGCTTCAGGCTGGCTCCAAGTTTTCTTACAAGTTTAGTTCCTGCAGTTACTTGAGCAAGGATAGACTGTATCACAGAATCTTCAGCATTTCCTTTATCTGTTATTTAAAATGGTAAAGCTTACCAGGGAGATGAATACAGGAACAGAGGAGTTGAAAGCTTTTATATCAGTCCTGTGCAAACAAAGTTAATGTGTCTTCCTTGTGCACAAAGATTAACTGTGATTAAGTGCTCCAATATGAAAAACGAAGACAGAAAAATAGAAAAGTGTTGCAGTGCTTAGCCATCCTTCTTAAAATAACTACCATTGTGTTAGGCTTAAAAGGCATTTGCTAAAGATTTTGTGAAGAATTAAGCTTATTTGTTATTCTTTTAAGATAGAAACAAGACTAAAGGAAAAGCTGTTAGTCAACATTGTCTTAGAAGATAAAGGTTTCTAGATAAGAGCATATATGGGTCAATAGAAGCTTCAGTAAATATCTTTCTTGATTGACAGGTCTCTTGAGATTTTTTTAGCTGGTTTAATGTCACCTTCTTTCTTTTTCTTCTTCTTTTTTTTTTTTTCCTGCTTTTGCAATAATTATGGCTGAGGGGGATAAGCAAGTTATGTCACATTTCTGTACGGCCAGCAGTGACCCCAGGAAAACAGTGAGAAGCAACCTAAGGGCTGGTGTTTGCACCATGTCAGCCTAACTCGGGTATCTTATCAAAAGGCTCAATTAAATGAACAAGACAGAGTCATCCCAAACACTCCTTTCAGATTATTTCAGCAGTTGGACTTTGATGATCCTTGCAGGTCCCTTCCAACTCAGGATATTCTATGATTTTATGATTAATAATATCTCCAACAGGGGAGACTTTTCTCTGATTTAGCTAAACTCATTTAAAATCATCCCTTAGAGTATGAAAAGAGCTGTACATTGCAAACCCCAGGCTTTAGACCTGCTATGGGGAGTAGGCATTGATGCTTTAAGCTGTTTGTCTGCAAGGTGTAACTGTCAGGTGCTAAAAACTGCAAACCGACCTAGAAGTCCTAAGGCAAAATATAAAATTCAAAGATCTTTTAATTTTCCTTCTGTGGCTAAGGTTATTTTTTTTCAGTTTCTACTCACAAAGATTAAAAACAACTTACATCGAAGAGGTAAAAAGTAAAGACAAAAAAAGGAAAAAAAAAAAAAAAAGAGATTCTCAGATGATAAGCTTATTGCAGCAGCTGAGTATTTGTAAGATAGTCAAAACAAAATAGGCTGAGCCAGGTCGTGGATGTGTCTGTCCCCCTGGAAATAACACCTCACCCAGCAAAGATGCCCTTTGACTTCAGTGTGCTATCTGAGGAGTCAAGTGTTGCTCAAAGCCCTGATGCTCACCACCCCTGAAATACATCCAGCTGGGTGAGAGTAAAGCTGAGACCACAGTGCAGCATCCCTTGAATCTCAGTCTTAAATGATAACCACCCCCAGAAGAGATCCCTGGGTTGAACAGTGAGAAAATAAATAGCTCTGCTTTTGCAACGGGGTGCCAGATTTTGGAGCGTTTGAAGCCTTTTCACATCTCTGCCAGAGGCAGGAGAGAGTGCAGACAGAGAAGCAGGAGGACAGGGAGGCACAGAGGTTTGCCTTCAGTGGAAAACTTTAACTTAACTGAATGGCCATTTTTTCCTCATGGACAGATTGAGACAGGAGCAGATGTGAATTTTTTGGGCAACTTACCCCATGAATTAAGGCTTTTTTAAATGGACCTTAGGCTAGTTACTGAGCATCCATACCAGGGATTTACAAGAGCTTTCAGCCATGCCCCCAGGGCATGCTGGATGTGGCAGAGCTGGGTGTGTTGGCAGAGAAGATGCCCATTAGTGTGGACATTGCCTGCAGCTCCAGCTGTGCTTTGGAGCTGCCTCCCAACCCATGTCCCAGCAGCAATCTTGCTGAGACTCCCATGGTTTGTCCCCTCTCAGCAAACAGGGAAAGGAGACAGTCCACTCCTTGGGCAAGGTCACTTACTCCACAGGCTGTCTTTGGCTCTCACCACCACCCCGATGGCTCAGAAATGCTGACAAACCACCATGAGAACCACCAGGATGGTGCCCTTCAGCCAGCAAGGAACCCCAGAAACCCGACATCCACAGAGCACAAAATGATGGAACTGTGTAGGAGATGGATGGATGCTTCCAATGGCAGAGCAGTGTGAATCTCCTAGAAATGTTCTCCTTCCCACTTTCCCCCACACAGTCCCTCAGCCCCTCTTTCTGGGACAACCATAACTGTGACCTGTGGCACAGAGGGGACAGAGCTACAGCTGGAAGCTCCCCTGGGAGATGCACTGCCCGGGCAGGAGATAAAAAAGAGATTTCTTCTGGAAAAATGGGCACAAACACAATGACTGATAAAAACCTTTGAAATGCACTGTTCAGTGAGGACAAACCCAGGGAGAGGATATGTTTGATGAGACACACAAAACTTCCAGAAAAATATTTGTGTGTTTGAACTCATACAATTTTCAATGGGAATTGGTGCCAAGTGTATGGAAGAAATTCAAGTATTATCCTTCCCCACACATCCCATTGCTGGTGCTGGCTACAGCCAGCTCATATGATTTGAAACTTGATTTATCCTCTGTGCAAAGTCCTGTTTAAAATTCAGCAACGCTTTTTTTTTTTTTTTTTTCCCAGGCACAACTTATTTTCCTGACCTAAAGACTGCCTGAGAGGTAACAGATAGTTCTGCCTTGAAATGTGATATGGCAAAAGCTGGGGTGATTTTGGCCTGTCTCAATATTGTGATCACTGCTGGGAAGTAAAAGCCCTTCTCCTATGGTGTGTATGGATGATCACGTGCATTTCCATGTCCCTCATATCCATGTTGAGTAGGAGGGGTGCTGAGAACAGCAGCACAACATTTTAGGGCTGGCAAAAGCCACAGACAGCATGAGAAGCTTGCTGAAGAAAATACTAATTTGTAACCCAGCCTGAAAATGCCTGAGAGGTGTGAACACTGCAGAGGAGGGGGAACTGGCCTCATGTAGGCGAAGAAATCAGTGGAGACAAATATGTGAGGTAAATCTTGAAGGTCACAATCCACGTTTAGACCCTCTTAGAGGAGGCAGTGGAATTAATTGGTGATTCTGTAAATATACCGAAGTATTCTCCTTGTGTGGCATGAGAAACCAATGGGGAATTGGAAAAAAAAACAGCCAAGGTAGAAAAGAAAAAGAACATTTGTTGAAGTGCTTATATTGTGCACAGCAAGAGCAATCAAGAAGTAGGTGGTTGATGCAAATGTCTCTAAATGTTCAGTCACAGAGGATTTGCATGTTGCTACACCAATAAGATGATTTAGGGCTTCAGCTCAGCATTTTGCAGGTCAGGCCTTTGTTTTCCAGAGGTTTGCACGCCAACCATCCTTCCCCAAGGGGGCCAGGTCTCCCTGTATGTGACAACACAGACCTTAATCACATTAAGGACAAACTGCTAAAATGACCCTATAACTGACAGATCAATGGAAAGAGAATAACAAAACACCAATTTAGAGCCAATTCAGGGCCAAAACTTGTTAGATGGGTGTTTCTCTTATGCGTCTACCCTGGGTTTTCATCCTGAGACATTGCAAATCCAAAGCCTGGGTGAATACAGAGTTGAAGGGAGAGCAGCGGACCCAAGGTCTCAATCTCTGCACTCCCACTCCCCTTCCTCCTCTGCCATTATTAGCAAATGTCTGATTTCAAAGTAGGCCATTAGAAAAGACCCTTTTAAGTTGTGGGTTTTATCTCCCCCTCCATGTTTTTTATTTTTAATTTTGCACCTTGCCACCACTTGTTGAGGGGACCCAGTTGTTTTGCTTCTTCCTTCTGTTTGTTTTGCCCTTTGCTTTTCACGTGGGGGAGGATGGCAGAGGGTGGAAGCAATCATGCTCATCATCAACAAACACAGGGCACAGGGAGGTCAGCCCTGCATCACACTGGGTGCCTGAGATGGAACTTCAGGGCCAAGAGCCAGAGTACAACCAGCATGGTGAGGGGGAAGCAAAAAATAATGATGATTTTTTTTTTTTTTTTTTTGGGTTTGGTTTTTTGTGGACAGTCTCAGTGCAAAAAATAAAAAAAAAAAAATCATGTGCATTTTCAAGTTCCTGGAGACCTCAAAAAATAATATCTCTGAACAGGGAATGCTGGAGGGGATGGAGAAAGGAGGGAGGAGGAGGATGAGGAAAACTGCTAAAGTAAGAAATTATGAGTTAATGATAATATAATTTCCTAAACTGGCTACTAATTAACCCCAAATCTGGAGCTTACTACTGTGAACCAACTCCATCATAACCCAAAAATCACTCTGAAAAAGAAAACAAAATCAGCAGCAATTATTTTCAGCGACAGTGTTAGCCAAATGTAATGCATTTTACGGATTTTTCCCCCTTTTTTTTTTCTCCCTTATACTTTTAGCTAACATGCCAAAATTTCTTGTGTACACAGGAGACAAGAACAGGGGCCATTTTTGATGTGAAGCAAAACAACTAAAGCATAGGGGAAATTTCCTTTTGGTGTGCTCTGGCAAAGCCAGAGATGAACAGTGCTCAAATCAGCCTGATGTGCAGTTCCAAAGTGTTTTTTACACATGAGAGTAAGGAAGAGGAAAGACAAACACAAACACCCTCCCTTGCCCAGCTCAGCCTTCTTTGTGCTTGGAGTCCCCTGCAGTAGTCAGAGCCACTGGGGTCAGCCTGAGAGGTCTCAGGAGGAAATGCAGCATCCTGAACAGTGGCCAGGGTAGGGTCTGCAGCTCCTGAGGTCCTGGTGCCTTTTCCCATGACAGCAAGATATCTAAATAAAATACTCCTTCCATGGGAATAGCTGTGTAAGAAGGCAGGAACCCCTTGCTCATTTAACAGGCATTACCTACAGGCAGTTTTCTTTAGTGGAGGAAGAGGTTATATCTTCATCCTGCCCCCCACCTTAATTCCACATGCAAAAGGGCATTTTTCTAAGGAATTGCAATTAAATAAATCCACTCCTTAGACATAATAAAGTGCAGTGTAGCACAGCTTCAATGCAAAGCCGTGCAGCAACAAAAAACAGACAGTGGCTCAGTAAAGATAAAAAAATAAAAACAGTTAAATTTGCAGGAAGCCATAGATATTAACTTTTGAAAGCTGACATGGGGTGACAAGAAAAGAGGGGATGTCACCCAGGACATATCAGAAAAAGAAAAATAGGTGTGCCAGAAGTTCCTTCTTTAATGCTGGACCCCAAATGTCGGTAGCACAGTGTTGGTTGCTTCTGGCAACAGAGATGTCAAGTGGAGAAGTTGATGAGATGTTGCAACAGAGAAGGTGGAATGTTGAGCCAGGAACATGACAGCAGCAGTACCTCCAGGAGATGAAGAGAAGGGCTGCTTGGGAGACAATGAAAAAATAGCAAATATCCCAGCCAGGAGCCACAGAAAGAAATGTTTTGGGCAATGGGGTTAGGGACAGGTCAGGCCTTGGTATTTTGGATACACCAAGAGAGAAGGAGCCCAAGTGCCAGCCCAAGTTCCTAGTATTCCACATTGTGCCCTGGACTTGTCCCCTCACTTGCTCCTCTCACTGTCTCTTTCTCCCCACAGCACTGCTGAGGACCCAGACCCAAGACCTCTGGCCATAAAGGAAGGGAGGTGGAGGCTAATGAGGGGGCTAAAGCCCTTTTCTTTCCCCTCTCCTTGTAAACCCACACCTGTGCATCCCAGCTGTGTTCACAGCCCAGGTTTTAATTGGAATATTTCTTTTACATGGTGGAAAGAGCTTACCTGGATGGCAAATCTGGGAGTGCACAGATGAAATCAGCCTCATGCAGGGGAAAGTCTCCTGCCATCATGAGCTTGAGCTAACAAACCCTGCCAATCTTCACAGCTAAGAGATTTCCTCTCCATCACTCAGCACCAGCTGCAAAGGAGGGGGCACAGAGCTCCTGGCTCCAGTTCAGCCTCCACTTTCCAAATGCTACATCCTCCAGGTGAGGGATAATCCATTTCAAACTGCTACTCACACTATGCTCTTCATACATTTAACATAAGCAAAATGAGAGATTCAGGAGGGGATCACCAGAGCAAGGGGTTCAAGGAAGATGAATTGTGCAGCAGACTAGCTGAATAAAGAAAAAAATAGCTTGGTTTCTCTTTCTCACTTTCTAGTTTGCTGAGTAATTGCAAGAAAAATGTTTCCATGCACCAGGTCTCTGGAGTGGCCTTTGTGAACTTTAGCCATTATAGACAGTGAGAGACTCAGATGGTGTAAGGAGAACCCTGCCTTTACAAAATGACCTTTTCTTATACCACAGCTTCCACCCCCAGTCTCACATTGTCAGATTCTCCCACCACCAGTGCTTTCTGCAGCTGGCTGCAGCCTGACCCTCTCTCAGTCACAGCTTCAGAGCTGTCTTATGTATTTTGAAAACTGGTTTGGTGGTTTGATGTTGGTTTTTTTGAGATGGGGTAAGTATTTATTGGAGCTCTTTCTGCTGTATCTTAAATGTGAAAAGAAAAATTAAAAAAAAAAATCACAAGCAGAAACTTCAGGCACATCTTTGTGTCATAGGAGAGCACAAGAGGAATAGTTTGCAGCTAAACCAAAGGTTGCTCACTGAAAACAAGGATGAGATCCCCAGCTCTGGAAAATACTATTTTGTATCACTTTTGGAGGCTTCTTACTCAGAATAGGTCCTGCCAAGCCTCATACACCACACATGAGTTTCATTTCTTTGTTCTCTGGTCCATTTTTCCCCTCTAGGTGATGATCATCACATTTATTGTCACCCCGGCATCTCTCTTCTGCCCTAGGACCAGATACTACCAGACACAACCCATGGGCACATCCCATTTTGTGTCAAGGGCTCTGGAGCAGGGCAGAGGCTTCAGCCTGTGCTGGAAACATCCTCCTCACACATCTGCCTCCACAGGCACCTCCACCACAGGCACAATGCTCCCCTGGAGTCAGGAAACGTGGACTGGTGACCAGGGCATTATTATGGGGTACACAAAACACATTCAGTGGGTGACTTACATCTGCTCGTGCTGTAGGCAGAGACCCCTGAAACCCTGATAGGAAGAAGTCTGATGCATCTCTCTCCTCCTAAAAAGCAGAGAAGCACTTGAATCCTTTTGAGGATCTCGATTCATTTCCAGAAATTGTTCATGTATTTAAGAACTATTGGGGTTAAACAGCTGAATTGACTAGTGCTTTCGTTTTAACAGGGCTTTTGAAAAAGAAAGATCAAAATGGTGTTTCCTGAAAACTTTTCTTTTAAATTTTGAAATAGGAAATTCAAGCGAACCAGTTTGGCTTTTTGAAGGCAGGGGTTGTTTTTTTTAAGCTTGTTTTGATTGGTTTTTTTCCCCAAAAAAATCTGAGTTTGAATGAATAATTGTTTTCCAAAAAAGTTCAAGTGTTAATATCTTACCAGATTTTATTCAAAGTCATAGTTGAAACTGTCACAAGGTTGTACTAAGCTCTCTTTAAAAACATGGCACACAAACCCAGGTAGGTTTCCTCGAGCAGGGTGCTGCCTCTGGTTCTCTCTGACACCAGACAGCCCTGGCAAGAGACAGAACAGGGAACATCTGAAGAAGCCTTCCTCTAGGACTGAGTGTTCTTCCCATTATCCCGCAGTGCTTAAGCAAAAACTGTGATTCTTTCAAACCCCTAATTCCCTGCTGAGCCTGTGAAGGAAGTGGAGCACCACTGATGCAGCTACAAGGCACAGGCATCTCCCTGGTAGCCCGTTAAAGAGCAGGAGGCTGGCACATGGTTCACACCAGCCTGAAAAGCCAGGGAAATCTCAGGAAAACGGGAAGCTGGACAAGACAAACGCACCCCACCACACCTTAATAAAATTTCTAACTGCACCACAAACTCTTAATTTCTAACTGCATCAGAGGCTTGAAGGCCTCACAAGGCCCAAATCTGAGGCCTAGCCTGGAGTAGCTCAAATCTCATCATTCATGTCCTCTTTCTCTCAAAAATGCTGCAACAAGCCTGTACATCCTCCCCAGGACTAGCAACATCCCTGCCTCTGCAGGATGATGGAATCTCTTGCCACCAAGAACCACCTGACTCCCACTTGCCCAAAAAATGGGAAGAGAAAAGGAGAGAAAAGGTTTCATACAGCTTCTGGCTTCATCTGGGGGAGGAAGAAAGAAGGTGCTTTGGCACTCATAAATAGTTTTTCTCCCTTTTTGCATGCATCTGACTTTGGTAATACTCACACAAGCACAGCAAAACCCTCCTTAATGCATTAAGACTAAAATCATAGCTTGTCTTGATTGGAGACTGCATGTTAGCACTGCCCAGCTAAGTCAGGGCTTGCATTTTAATTAGAAACTCTAATGGTGAAATAATACGAGAATAATTCCAGTAAGTGCTTTCCCTCTGGCAACTGGAAATAATACTGACATTTCAGGTGTTCCCTAGTCTGTAGCCAGTTTTTATGATTTTTTGTCCTACAGCATCAGCTGCAGGCCCTTACACCTGATAGACAATATCCTCATAAATAAGCATGTAGGAGGAGTTTATTCCCCTGAAGAGGCATGGTCATGGATATGTATCTCATTGCCTGCATTTTGGAAAGCAAGTGGACAGGGGTGAGACAGTGAAGGAAGCCCAGAAGGAATTTTTTTTTTCCCTCTGATGGCTTTGCAGAAAGTTGACGCCAACTTTGGGATCAATTCTTCATGGCAGGCAGGTCCTGTTTTCCAAGGAAAGACCATTCTGTCCATCACTGTTATACAGCCTGGGCCAAAAAAAACTTTCTTTTTTTTTCCCCTCAAGTTTTTGGACCTACCTTTGAGCAGGTTTTGGACAACAATTAGCACAGTGGAATTTTGAACACCAATACGGACCACAGGAGACACCCTGGAATCAAAAGTAAAAACCAGTTATCTTCTGCTGTCCTGAAAGCACTACTGGGATCTTTTAAAAATATTAAGGTTTCTTCTTGGGGCTGATGTATTTAAATACTACTTTTAAGGCATTTCAGCTTTTTGAACCCACACTACTAGTGGAGTCAAATCTATGGCCAGCTGTGAAATGCAACTGCATGAGACAAAAAAAAAAAAAGGGAAAAACTCAGATAAGGACTTAAAGGCTATCTGACCCATTTTCCTATGCACAGAAAATTATTGCAGGTTTTTTTTTTTTTCAGACATGTTTACACTGTAAACAGGATATGGGTATCCAGCTGGAAAAATGGGGGAAATGGGGGAAAAAAAGCTAAAAGACAGTGCCTACAGATATACTTGAAGCAGTTGCACAAAAATACTTTGCTTCACTTGCTTAGACCAGTCCTCCCTGCCACTGAACTGGGCAGGATTGTGGTTTAACAGCTTTGCAGATGGCGTGAGGTAGAGAAAGAGCAGGTGACTCCTCAGGCTTTGCACTGGTCTCTCTGTGTCTCTCTTTTTCCCTGACCTGCTAACCAGAGCCTTCAGTGAAAAGATGAAGTACAGAAGCAAAGACGATTCATCAGCACCTGGGCACAGAGATTTTGATGAACAACATGGAGGGAGTCTAAAATGAAGTTCTGTGAAGTGAGAGTGAAAACCAGCCTGAGTAGCGTGGCCTGTTTAGGAGCTCTTTGCTCTGCAGTTTGGCCTCTTGGGTGTCAGAGGGGTCACACCAGCTCTGCGGGAGTGCTGAGTTATGCTCCCAATGTGCAGCTTCTGATGGATTTTATCCACCAAAAACACAGGTTTCTGAAGACCCACCGAATGCTGGCTGACTAAGCTAAGCACACTG
Organism: Lonchura striata; assembly: GCF_050655825.1. Taxonomy (NCBI): domain Eukaryota; kingdom Metazoa; phylum Chordata; class Aves; order Passeriformes; family Estrildidae; genus Lonchura; species Lonchura striata. The sequence goes on from NC_140741.1 coordinate 72,000,306, forward strand.
CTTCCTTTGAAGGTGCCAAACGGCACTAAAAGTAGTTAAAGACACAGGAAATATTTCCTTTTTCCATTTAGGCAGTTGTTGTCTTTGCCCCAGGGATGTTATATGAGCATGAGTGGGAGGGACCCAGACCAGCACCATAGGAGGAAGGTTAAATAGCCCTGGAGCTGGTGGAGCATCCTGCTCCCCATTCCCTCCCTGTAATCCGTCAGCTGTCCACTGCCTGCTGTGGACCAGCATCATTAGGTACATAAAAGGGGAAAACAAACATGCCCAAAACCCAAGGAAACAAAGCAAACAGGATTCATGGTCTAGTGGTTAAAAGGCAAGCGCTGAGCAGTCAGGAGAGCTGGCTTCTCTCTCAGGCTGGGGCACTGTAGCTCTTGGTTAGCATCTTCTCCCTGTGCCTCAGTTTACCCAGCTATAAAATGGGGATGGTTACCCCTCCCTGAATACATTAGGAGGGCTTTAAAACACCCACAACCTAATCAGTGTTACAGGTTATTCCAGCCCTGGCAACCTGGGAAAAATCAAAGCTGATTTATACAGTCGAATCACTGTTGGCACTGACAAACTGGTAGAGACAGTCCTGTCAAGTATCATATTTGAAACATAAGGCTTATACCATTCATTCCTGTCTTCTTTTTTTTTTCTTCTTCTTTTTTTTTTTTTTTTTTCCCAAGAAATGGCAGATAGGTATTGCATGCAGTGATATCCCCTCAGTGTGTGCCAAAATGAATAATGCCAGGGAGTTTCTGCCTCGGGGAAAGGCCACAGCCGAGCTTCCCATAGGTCTGCTGCCAGTGGAACCCCAGTGCAGAGGAGGTTGGCTGGGAGGTGTGTTCACAGCTGAGGTTTCCCAGTACAGCTCTTCCCCTGGTTTTGTCACTAAACCTGACACAGTGCTCCTCAAACTGTGATACCAGCCAGGTATCACAGAGATACCATCAAACTGTGATAACAGCCAGGGCAGAGGAGGGGAGACCATTTCCGCACATTTCTGTTGGTTAGACATGGGATTTTTGCTTGTCTTGGGTTTGCTCACACCTTCTAACCAAGAACACTAACCCAGCAACTTTTCTTGAAAACTTGAACCAAGAATAGTGACTGCAGGGGTTTGTTAACACACCTGCAACAGTCACACATCACCCTGTCCCGACATGTGACAAGCCCAGCAGCACCACCAAACATTCCATTTCTCCTTCAAGCATGTTGGGAATTCCAGCCCTAAACCTTATGGTTTTACACTTCTCTAAACCTCTGACCTTTCTGGAGCACTTCAGTAGGGATCTGTGGGGTTCATTTGGCATTAATAAGCTCAAAATGAATAGGCTTCTTTACAGAGAGTTCTTGGTATGCTCTTAATGTTGGGGTAAAATATTTTTCTCTTGGCCATCACAACAGAAAAGGAGTCTCCAACTGTGGAGCTACTTAAAAGATGTGTAAGTGTGACACTTGGGGACATGGTTTAGTGGTGGCATTGGCAATGCTGGGTTAATGATGGACTCAATGGTCTTAAAGGGTCTTTTCTAAGCTAAATTATTCTGTGATTCTAAACTGACAATTAGAGACTTGCATAATTTTTTTCAGAGGAGGTATGCACTATGGAAAAACAGGAAATTTTTGTCATGAACTTGAAAACCTTCAAGTTAGCCCCATGAACTGAAAACATTCCTTCTAAAACCCAAGAAATTCAGTTTTCAGCATTTCCCTCATTTTTTAACACAGAAAGGTGTTTTCATAGAAAACATAAAAAACAAAAAACAACCCACTTCCAGAGAAAACTCAATCACACACGTTTGGAGTGGCACAGCACTAATAATGTATTAGGAACATAAGGTACAGATATTAGTTCCTGCCTTTATTCCGGAGTTCAGGACATTGACTGCTGGAGGGAAAGGTCCAAATAGCCACTGGATAATGATACTTTTTCTTTACTTTCTTACTGAGAAGACAGGTTTAAGAAAAGTCTGAAAGTCACATATACAGCCCCTCACTCAAGCCATGGCCATCCTTGAAGTTAGATCAAATTGCTTAGTGTGCCACCTGGTAGAATTTTGGATATTCCCAAGGATGGTATTTCACAGGTCTCCTTTCCACTGTTTGACCACCCACAAGGTGAAAAAAAAAAAGTCCACAATATCTTACTCTCCTTAGTTGCCTTGGTCCTGTTGCTGTGCACTCTGAGAGAAGTTTGATTCTGGCTTTTCTACACCCTTGATTGCAGTATCCAATCTCATAAGTGATCTTGAATTTTCTCATTGTAAAACTCATAAAAAAAACGCTCAGCTTCCCTTATGCCATGTGCTCGTGTCTCCACTGGGCTTGATTCAGTAGGCCCATCAAAAAATTGATATTTATTATCAGAGAATATAAATTCCTTTCTCCTCATCTTCTTGGTGTATAATCTTGAAGTCCTAGGCACTCTGGGCAATTCCTTACACTCACACACGATAAGCACAGACCCTAATGATGAAGAAATTTTATTCAGAACAGTAACTGCATATTAATTTGCACTCCTTTTATGAACTCTGTGTAGACTGGCAACTGTTAAGGCTCTGAATCTTTGGATCAAAGGCCTCATAGAGGTAACTGTAATATTTTTTAAATACAGCCTCTGCTGCTGTTGGTCAGCTGTTCAGTATGGTGTTGCTTCTGGTAAAATGCTTTCTGAGAAGCCCAAATGGCACAATTTTTTCTCAGAAAAGGAGGTGGAAATAATCAAGCAGTGATATAAACACATAGATCACTTGGCATGGAAAGTGGAAGCAGAGGACTGTAAAAAAAACAGGCTTCGTAATTATATAATCACTTTACAGCCAGTTAAAAAATAGGAAGGGAGCAAAATTTTAAAAAGCTGCCTTCACTAGAATGAAAAACTGGGTCTACATGACCACCTAAAGGGTAATAATAGCCATTCTGGGAGTGCTAAACTCTTTGAACTGTGTCTAAGTACCACTTCTGTTTATTTTAAGGAAGGAAACTGTCAGGTTCTGTTTGTTCGTAGTGAGCCATCCACAATGTGCTTGATGCATTCAGGACTAGTAAAATAGTGGTACATCAAGTATAGGAAACAAGAGGTTTATCATGGGATTAGTCTTACAGAGATAAAAGTAATCACAGAGTTGCTCAGGACTTCTTGTTTGCTGTGAAACTTGACTACAGGAGGTGATGGGTCTTTTCTTTTACAGCTTTTTCTGCTTGAGGAGGGAGGGAAGTGGGGTTAAAATAAAAACTGTTCATCTCTCCCTTATTTTGTTCTTCCCCATCGTTTGGTACTTTGCAAAGGGGCAACTTTATTTTAAGGGATCATGTTTCTACCTTGCAACAAATCCCAGTCATGATTTTTATGGGCTAATTGCATTCCTGAACAGGTCACGAACTCTGGTCTGTTTTATTTCTATTCCTGATTTTAATTTTAATTTTTTAAAAAAATACTACAAGAAAAGTGAACTGATGCAACTAAGACCATGCTTTTACTCTCAGTGCTTGTGTTATGGGGTCATTTACTGTTTCAGGGAATCAGGTGTTTTATAAAAAACTGACCCAGCCTATTAGCTCGTCATCTAGAGACAAGGTTCCTTTATTTAAGAGAAAAATTTCTTTTTGATGGATTTTTTAACCTTTAATGCACAGTGGCAACATCTCTCAGGAATACCATCCACAAACCAGTTCATTTTTACCTGTTTACTCTGAGCTTCTATATTGCACAGTGGATATATCAAAACTCTGGGAAAACGCTGTCTTATGGAATGCAGATGGATCTCCAGGTATTGAAGGACTGTTGCATGAAGATTTGGACTATCCAAACACCTTGGAGAGAGTGGGATATGTCTGGTTTTATTTTCAGATCTGGAGATCTGAGCTCTTCTCTCTGTCTGTTCAAACACCAGCAGTGGTTGATACAAGCATGGATTTCACACCACGTCAAAAATGATGGTCCAATATTCACAGAGAGCTCTTTGGGACAGGATGCCCCTTACAGGGAAATTCTGAAAGAAAACCAGCAGTCCAAAATGGAGACAATTAAATAAAAAATAGTAATAAGAAAATAAAATGGTTTTATCTTTTGTACTGATAAATGCCAGAGTTCCATATGGTTCTAGTGATGCTTAACAGAAAAGTGATTGGGGTTTCCTCTGTTTTGCATTGGTCCTTTCAACTCAAAGTTCTGCTGGTTAGGAGCTGTCTATGTAGTGATTATTTTTTCTGGTAAGTCCTGAACAAGCACAAAAATAGTGTACAACACAGAAATTACAGAATTACCTGCATTCAGGTAAATTCCATGTGGGATGAATCTATCTCAGCTATGTTGAGATGAATGAGACAGGAGCCTACCTCCAAGTAAATGTCTAGGATACCATCACTGTGAGATCTAAACATTGGAGGAAAACATCTGATTTCTCCACTTTTAAGGGAGAAAAATAGCACCCTGCTCTCTGCTATCCCAGCTGGGTTGGTTTTGGGTTTTTTTTTTTCACATATGCTAGCAAGGTGATTTGCTCAGTTTGGATCTCTACTTTTTAGATGAATTCTTTTGGTCAGGTAGCTCCCATGTTGTTGTTGTTGTTGTTGTTGTTGTTGTTATCCTAATAAGGGATGTAAGGTTCACCCATTCTGTCTCCAAAGTCTTGGGATACCTTTCAGAACTTCTGCTCAGAATAAGTTTCAAGGCATCAGTGGAAAGTATGAAAAAAGAAGTTAAAGCTGTGGCTCTGCTCACCCCATGATCCAACCAAGTGAGTGGAATTGGTGTGGATGATGACAGGGGTAAGTGGCCTGGATAAAGAAGTGCAGTGGCTTATCTCTCTCTGCAGAAGAAATGTAGAGGAAACAGGATGTTCCAACAGAATTCTGCTAAATATTGACCTAGATACCTAGCAAAAAACCTTGTCCATACTCAGAGACCTGTGAAAGGTCTTTAAGGAAAATATTTTCTCAAGCCCTGTCCAGCACACAGAAGGTATGTGCCTGACAATGCTTTTTAATGTTTGTGCTAAACCAAAACAAACCAGGGCTAAGCATTCCCATAAATCACTTTGTCTCCCTCCAATTCTGTGAACACAAGGGGAAAAAAATGCTGAAGGTGTAATGGTGGCCAAACAATGAGTTAAAGACATAAAATAGAATGAAGCAATGAATCCAAAGCCAAATTGATTTTCAGATGGCCAGATCCCAGCGAGAAAGGGATGATTATGATTTCAGATATTCATATTATGAAACAATAAATTCTTCCAATCTCTCCATGTCTGACAAAAGGCAGACAAAGAGAGGTAAGATAGACAATTCAAACAACCTCACTGCTCTCCACAGTCCCTCTTTGCAAAAGGATCCAACAGTTGTATGAGTGGTGGTACAGTATCACCTTTCTCTTTAGAGAGAACAGCAAAGTTTACTTTGAGAAAATCTCAAAACTGTAAGCAGAAAAATACATCATGCCAGCTGACAGACTTCTTGAACTCTATTGTGTGCTGCAATGGAAAATAGATATCAGGGGGGAAAACGGAAGTCTTTTTTCAAAAAAACTGGTTTTACAATTATTATTTTTGTTTTGTTCACACCTTTACTTTTCTCTCAGGGTGTGATCAAGTGAATAAATTTCCATAATTTTTTTATGTGTTATGCTCTATCTTGTCATACTCCCAGTCAGCAAGTTCAGATTGTTTTAGCATTGTTTAAAAACAAGCTCTACTTGTAATTCATATTTCCTGAATAATCACATGAAAAGCAACTAGGTGGCCAAAGGTGAGGTTCGGTGTTCTCTGGATGAATGAACAATGCCTAAATGTAACATAATCTACAGTGTGAACTCCAAGTCCCTCTGCCATGCTGGGGAAAAGGCCACTGTGCCAATTCCATCACACTTTTTCAGCAAAGAGCCTCATCACAGGCATGGTCTGATCCAACATCCATGTTAGTGCTTTCTCTTGATTTTAACCATAGCCATTTTCCCTTCTTATTGTCAAGAGGTCATTTTTGTCCTGGTAATCACAGACAATAGGCATCACTTTCCAGCATCACATAAAAAATCAGATTTTTTGGCACTTTCTCTACCACAAGGGCTTGTGAATGCAGGTGACCAAGCTCCTCACCATCTCATCCCTGAAAAAGCACTTTTCCTTTGGTCCTCAGGGAATACTAAGGAAGCCATCCAGGGTAAAATTTAGATGGAAATATTTATGTTAAGTAGATTATTTCCAGCCAAACATTCAACATATTTAGGTCATGCCTGTCTGCTTCAGGGAAAGCAACTGCTCTGCAAGCAAAGGGAAATTGGGAGAGGGAACAAAAAAAAACCCACCCGTCTGCTGAGTGGAAAGCCAAATACAGGCCTGGTCCTTCCCTTCAGAGGCCTGAAAGAGAATGAAGGGAAAGTCTGAGACTTCCTGCCTTTGTCAGGAGTTTACTAATTAAATGTTAATTGTGGGCCTCGACTGACCAACATTTAAATGAGGCCTCGGAGCCAGGAATTGGGCTATTGTGGTTGGATTGTTTATACGGACAGGAAAATGGCTTTCTAAACATCAGATTCCTGTGTGCCGGCCAAGCTCTGGAGGAAGCTCCACGCGGAGCGCTCCTGGAGATCGTGCCCAAGGAATGCTCCCGCAGAGCTGCTCCAGCCCCAGCCAGAGAGGGACCACACATTCTCCTGGAGGCTTCTGGCTTCTTCTTTTCCTGCAGCAGGGTGGCTTTGATGGGGACATTGATCAAGAGAGCAATGTCGGTGCTGCCAAGGGGTGCAGGAGGTTCCCCACCTCAGGTGCTGTGGGTGGTGATTAGAGGATATTTGTGCCTTATTCTGAGATTAGAAGTGGTTTGTGGCAGGAACTCTCCATTTTTTGTCTGTGTTTAGTGTAGAAAGCAACGGTATGGGACGGTGCCTCACAGTCACAACTGCAGTACTAAAGTCTTCACGCCTTAATGTTTCATTCTTTTCTGTACTCTTCTTGATAGTGTCCACATATTCAGATTAGCTGCTGAAACATGTTCCAGTCTGGGCTGTGATGCATCTTCTATACCCTGGGCTGAATTTTTGTCTTTGGGGCATTCAGCAGAGATTTGAACTTAGGAGTCTAACTAGTTTCAACACTCCTTCACCTTCTTTTAATCTGAATTTCCTTGGACAGCTTGAAAAGCCTTTTTCACACCCATCATTCGCATCACCTACTGTTCCTCATCCAAAATCCTCCTGCTAAGGAGCAATCACTGGGTATGGCTCTGCCCTTGAACCACTTGGATCAGTTGTTCTGCTCCCGTCATTCCTTCTGCTTTACTTCACTACACATGTCAAAATCCAACCCATAATATGCAGAGCACCCTGTTAGTATCTATCTTCAGTTTCAACATCTCACAGCAAGTAGTTTTTGAAGAATTCATACTATGGTCAGCCTATGTGGTCTTGCATTTTCTGAGAGTATTTCAGTACAGTAGCATGATATTGTGAGGTAAAAATAGTCTTGGGGTGCCAGAAGCCCTGGAGGTAAATTGTTTCCTGCATATCCATTTTTTCCCTGGACTTTTCAACCATGCTGATTAAAACTGGCTACTCTGCCTTAAGCCTGGTGACTGTGATTAATACCTGTCCCCATCAAGGCAAATAAATTTGACCTGGAAAATTCTTGTTGAACTTTCATCCTTCCCCTTTTATTTCTGTGTTTAAGTTGTACCTTTGTATTGTTGGTAGTTTAGATTTGAAAATGTATTTGACCATTATATCTCAGGGGGGTAGGAAAAAAGTACTTGCCTGATTTACCAATTAGCCTTCTATTTTATTTTAGAAATTGATGTCAGGGAAGTGAAGTGATAGCCTAAGCCAAGCTGAAAGGTTCTATTAGTTTTGGGGTAGACACGGTGTTAAGCAATTCCAGCTTACCTGGGAAAGGTCAGATGAGTCCCAGTGATAAAGCTCACAGCTGAATGTTGTGCTTTATTGTAGAACAGCTTCGAGCTGTATTAGCCAACAGTGACTTAAACTAGTAAACTGGGTTCCCATCCAGTCCAAATTGAGCTTTTGTACCAAAAGGTCCCACTGGATTTCAAATACTGAGAACTGAAGCAAAACTAGTTTTCCTGTTGTCTTTCACCCCCAGAAGAAAGCAGAAATGCATGTTTGCTTTTTGTTTGTTTCATTTGTTTTTGTTCTAGTTTAACAGTGAAGATTAAGGTCTTCTACACCCATGGAATATGAGCGAGCAAAGTGCCTCTGCATTGTCCCTGCACTTTGGAAATGGCAGTAGGCCAAGGTGTAACAGAAAGCTTCATGAGAGGGCTCTAGCATCCATCAGCTCAGGGATTTGGTTGTGTATCACTGGCAGTCCTGTAGTACCCCACCCTGAACTCCTCTTTTATAAAACTATTTTGGTTTTGTCAAACAAAATCATACCCTGCTTCAAGCAGTTCCTTTTCGTAATTTTGCTCAGTTATATTCCAGCTTTGTATGAAGATGCTCCAAGCAGCATTTGCTGTAATATGATCTGGTCATAGAGTTGGCCAAATTCTCTGCTGGGACCTGTCAATATAGCATCACTAATGCCAAGGATGGAATTTACTGGGATTACTGGTTGTCTGCTCAATTATATTAAATTTTTTTTTTCCTCTACTAAAGAAACTGTTTCTTATTACCTCCCTTTTTGAGAATAACATTGATTTCAGTGCAGGTATTTCTGACCAGCAGAACTGCACCAGATGTATTCCAGCATATAATGGATTTAGATTAGATGTTAGGAAGTACTTTACTCAATGTGATGAAGCACTGGAACAAGTTGCCAAGAGAAGCTGTGGCTACTCCATTCCTGGAAGTGTTCAAGGCCAGGCTGGACAAGGCTTGGAGCAACCTGGGATACTGGAAGTTGTCCCTTCCAATGGGAAGGGTTGGAACTGGATGGCTTTTAAGGTCCCTTCCAACCCAGACCCTCATAGGATTCTATGATATCTATTTTTCTACAGAAGAATTGGCTTATGGTTTTTCTTAAATAATGGCCTTTGAGCCACTTTTGGAACAATTTTGTAACACTTTTGTTCTGCATGTTTGTAGCAGCACAGGAGCACAGGGTAGCTGGAAGGAAATATTGCCACCACAGTACAGATGAGCCACTGACCTACCAGAGTCCAAACTTCTTGCAACAATTTTTGCTTCACCTTTTCACTGAAGTGAGACATCTGAGTGAAGTAAATAGTCAGTTCACACTTGGCCTGTCATGAAAGAGGTGGGTGGAGGTGGTGGTGTCTTTGTCAGACATGGTTAGAACTGCAAAATCCTCTTTTGGAGACTTTAGTTGCAAATGTGCTGTGTGGATGGGTGAGGAGAAAGTGCAGACTGCAGAACACCTCTCCTGGTTTGTTTTCTTGCTGTTATTCATTGGCTCTTTCTCTAATTTTTTGTTGTTGCTGTTTACAATTTGCTTTCTTTTTTAAGGGATGGAGAAAGAAAGATTAAATACACACCAAGAAATGTCCACATAATGCTCCTGAATTCAGGTCAACTGTTTTCTGTGTACATATATATATCACTGTTTTTTGGAATATGATCCTCCTCATGCTAGGCACACGTCAATTTTACTTTTCATATACAAATTTACCCCATAAACCCTGGGAAAGATACATGGCAAGGAAAAAGGGTCTATTCCAGTATTTGATGGTTCATCCTCTGGCTCTAGACACTGTATATTAATTTTCCAGAGTGAGAGCTTTGGCAGGTGCTCTGTATCTTGGTCCAGTCACAGTTATTTCCAACTAAAATCATTAAATCAAATGCAATTTGTAAGTAAGTAAACAGCTGTCACAGGAGCCTTAATCTCAGGAGATGTTGGCAGACTGTCAAAGAGATGTTGCCTCAGCAGCAGGAATTTTCCTTCCAGCCTAAGCCTAACCTTGGAGCACTTTACCTCAGTTTGTAGGCACAAAAACTCATACTTGCACTGGTCATTTCTGGGGTAGTCATTTCAGTATCTCACCTCTCAAGGAGTGTCAAATCAGGAGATTGATGAGAAATTCAGATTACCTCCCCTCTGAGCTGTCAGGTCCTCGCTCTTCTTCTGGTCAGTTGAGGAAAGCAGTCACATCTATATGAAACACAGTTATAATAACTCAGTTATTGCAGATAAATTAAAAACAAAAATAGAAAGAAAGGTCTGGTGTCCTACACATGAACACAACCTGCCTGGGCCAGACTTAATCCATCCATCCCAGTGCCCCTTTCCAGCTAAATCCTGAATCAGAAGATGAGGACATCACAAAGAAGAAATAAAAACTTCACAGGAGACGTCAGTTAAATATTTTGTGACTCCCATCTTGCTTCCCTTCTCAGTGAAAGGTGAAAGAAATTATTCTGTCTTAAATCTTTTTGCTACACAAAAGAAGTTTAGATTATCCTGATGATTTGGGGAAATTCTGGTTACTATAAAATCTGGCCAAATCATTCTAGTTGGGAGAAAAACAAAGAACAGGAAGTATAATGATTGATGTTTTTAAAACTTTTTTTTTTTGTAATGACCTAGAAATCAAATATTTCCTATAATATAGAGCTATAATCCTCTGTAACAGCTAGAGTTGATCTTAAACCTTGAAGTACATGGTTTAATATGCCTTCCAATAACTTTACTGTCTTTAATTATGGTTTGTATTGTTATCCTTGGTATCTGTATGAATGGCCAATCATTTTTTAATATGGTGTCCTTAGGGGACAAAGTGCATGAGATGACATTATCTGTGCCTTGTATCTTACTACCTGTTCTACAGTGAGAACTTCTGGATTTAGGCCAATTTTCACCATATTCGACAGAAAAGCAGAGATACTAAGTTACCAAATCCCAAAAAGTTTGATTGTAAGAGTAGCCTGAAAGTAAAACAGAATGAATGACTGATGCCAGGAATGCTGCACAGAAGGAAAATTCATAGAAATCCAAATTTAACAAATATTTGTCCAATATTTACACTTCATAATGTACTAGGAAACTAAATCCAGAGATCTTTTGCTTTCTTTAGGCCAAGGTATTTTTTAATAATCTTATTAAAACCTGCATTTAGCAATTTGGTAGCATGTTGTTCCCTAGGTTGATAGTAGAAAAATGAAGACAGAATGGTTTGAGTTGGAAAGAAACTTGGAGATCATCCAGTTCCAAGGTTTTTGTCATGACCAGTGACACCTTCCAGTAAACCAGGTTTCCCAAAGCCCCATCCAGCTTGGCCTTGAATATTTCCAGGTCTGGGAAATCCACAGCCACTCTGGGCAACCAGTGCCAGAGCCTCACCACCATTGCAAAAAATAATTTCTTCCTTATATCTAATATCCCTGTGATCCTAGATGCACCCTTTATGTCACAACCCAGTTAGCCTGTGCCTGATGGCAAAGGTTAGAGGCTCTTCTGGATGGCTGTGAAAATAATCCAGATTGATTTTTGATTATATCTCAAGTATTTCAGGGTCCTGAACAACTTCATCAAGTGGGCATTATCCCTGCCCATGATGGGGTGGTTGGAACTTGATTCCAACCCAAAACATTTTCTGATTCCATGACTTCCTTGCATGCCTTCATTCACTTCCCAGCTCCTTCCTGTGTCAGTTCCAATTGCACCTATTACATCTCTGTCTTTCTATCTTCTTTTTAGGTTCCTGTCCCCATTCCTCAGTGCAATGCACTCGTTTAGCAGCTACATGGGTAAGTTCAACAGAAGTTATTTTAAGCAAAAATTTGCACTGGAAACTCCCTTCCAAATACCTATCAGGCCCAGTGCTGCCTCATTTATATGAATTAATGGCATCACTGCCTAAGGTGCAGAAGCTCTGTTGCTCTGTAATGATCTGGTTCTTATTACACTGCAATGATTAAGGCTGCAAGTTGAAAGAAGTGTTTAAGTTCACATTAAACATATGCTTAAACCTTAATGGTGATAATAATAATACTCCCAGTTGTATAGCTGTAAAAAAGGGGAGACAAACCTGGACTGCCTAGTGGAATCATATATTTTTATCCTAGATCAAAAGTGAAATGAGAGATGAGATGAGATGAGATGAGATGAGATGAGATGAGATGAGATGAGATGAGATGAGAGGAAATGGGTTTATACCAGCTTTTTTAGTACCACAGGACAGTGTTATCTAATTCTTATATTTTAAAGACGTTATTAAAAAGTAAACCATCTGATTTGACTTCCTGTTCCATCTCATCCTGTTAGGCCTGTATCTAGGCTGTAACTAGTGTTGGACTAGCACAATTCTACCTGGAGGTGATTCAATTTAAATTAAGCAGCATGCATCAGGAAATGGAAACTCCATCATTCCTTTCTGTAGTTTCTTAATCAGCCTCATTGTTAAAAAGATATGTGCCTTCTTTCTGAGATGAGCATGTCTAGCTTTCATATCCATGATCCTTGTTATCTGCTTTCTGACAAAGTAAACTGCCCTTTCACTTCTGGTGTTTTCTCTATTATGCAGTGTAATCAAAGCATTTTTCAGTCCTCTTTCATACGGGCTAAACAAATAGAGTTCTTCATTTCTTACACCATCAGGCATTTCCCCCACACCTCCAATCCTTCCAGCGCTTTCCTTCTGTGTCCTCTCGACATCTAGAGCACCCAACCCAAAACAGCATTCCCACCTTTCATGCACAGACCTCCAGATCAGGGGGAGATCCTGATCTATAGCAAGGAACTCATCCAAAATATTCTGGCTTGGCCTAATTTACTTTTATTATTTCTCAGACAAGCTTTTTAATGGCCAGAAACCATGGTAAGAGAGCAATGACCCAGCAGGTATGAAGGTGCAAGAAGCATTTCCTTGGGGACAGCAGCAGCCTTGTACCCTGGCTACATCCAGGACATCCCATCTGACTGTGCCATCAGCTCACCTGAGGGAAATGGGCTGGCCAGTTATTGTCAATTGCATCAGGCTAATTAAGCTTTGATTTATAGATGTCATTTTACATAGTCATTTTATACTTGGTAGAATGTGGTTTGATTACTCCTTACTGTTACCTTATCTTCAATAGCTACAAATGCTATTAGCAGTTGTGCAGCAACTTATTCATTTCTAACAATATGACAATAAAGCCTATACCATGGTTAACCATGCAGGAAATGTCACTTGCAAATTATCATTTCCAATTATTCAGTATTAATTTAAGGGACACGGTTATCAGTCCAGTTACAATTCTTTTCTTTATATTACCTTCTATTTAATAGCTAAAGATTTCTTTTCCTCTTTATTTTATTTTTTGTTTCTTTAATTTCTTTTGTATTTTCTCTCCTCTTCTCTTCTCTTCTCTTCTCTTCTCTTCTCTTCTCTTCTCTTCTCTTCTCTTCTCTTCTCTTCTCTTCTCTTTTTCTCATCTCTTCTCCTGTCCTCTTCCTCTCTCCCATCTCTCTTTCTTCTCTTTACTTACCTTTTTCTCTTGTCTTCCCTTCAATCAGTGCAATCAGAAATTGAAATTGAAATTCCTAGAAAGATTCCATCTCTTGTCTAAAGGGCAAGTGTTGCAAAGTCACAGAAATTGCCTAATCCAATTCAGTGAGAGGAAGTTGATGACCATTTAGGAAAGGCTGAAAAGCTTTTATCTGTACTGTGTGAGACTCCAATAATTGTTTTAACCATCTACAGATGACTGGCAAATAAACTGAGGGTTTTTTTTTGTTGTTTTTTTATTATTATTATTATTATTTAGATGAGGAAGAGGAAAGAAAATAATCCAAGAAATCAGGTTGTTGGGGCATTACTGTATTAATCATCCTGATAGCTCTGGGTTCTTCAGGCTGTACAGGACAACAGAAGTGGCTGAGAAAACCCTGGGTGTTAAAAAATTCCTCCAGTGACCTTTATTCTCCATGGTACCTGTCTCCTCTGCCTGGGAGGAGCCACAGTCTTGGAGACATGCACCTTCTTTCTTCTATCAATACAAATTCAGGAGTCACATATTGGTCCTTTTACCCCAAGGCCTCTGCCACTAGTCTCAAATTTGTTTGTGATTGATGTGGTAGCACATCTCTCCCCAGCAGAGCAGTAAGGTATCTAGGTCATGCTTCTAGGAGGGATAAAGCCAGGCTCTCTCAGGGCTGAACTGTGAGATTTCACTTCCTAAATGACTGTTCAAACCAGTGGGCTATTAAGCAGGGGAGATCATACACCACTGGCTGGGTTTGCAAAGCAAAGCAGCTAAAACAGCATTTTGTGAGGGCTGTGATCCTATTAGAATATTTTAGGCAAACTCTGAGAACACCCACACAGTCAGAAGACCAAAGTCCTTCTCCACCTAGCTCAGGATCCCAGTGGGGATTAGGCATAGGCCAACTCTTCCATTGCTAAATTAAGTGGCTAAAAAGAAATAGGATATTTGAATCTGGAATTACCTACCTTCCTCCATCAGCTACAGAGGGACAGCAAACAACTGGCTTAGACCAAATGCCCAAATATAAATAGATAAGACATATCCCCCCTTTTGAGTCTCAGTCCTCTATTTCTAAAATGAGAAAACTAAGATTACTTCTTTCCTTCATGGGGTTATTATTAAGGTAAAACTAACAGTAAGGGTTTTTTTGTACTGTTAGGACAAGGTGAGAAACTATCCAGAAGCAGCAGTGCTCTGGGGGAGAAGAAACATTTTAAAAATCAATTAATTTGCTCTAGGAGAAGGGGGAATTCATTCTTTGCTTTATGTCTAACACATCAATTTTGCTGCTGTCTGTTCAGGCCCAGCTTGTTCCTTGGAGCTAATGATCACAGATGCAGCAGAGCTGGAATAGCTCCTTCTCCTTCACTTCCTGCTGATGGATTAGAGGACACCTTGCCTGTGTAACAACCAGAGTCTCTCCTTATCTACACAAGGAAGATGCAGGGAACACCTCATTTGAGTGCCAAGGGAGATTGAAATTAAGCAGATCTACAGGACAAGCTCCTATAAACCTGCAGAGACCTGGGAGAAGCAAGGGCAGCTCAGGCTTCTGCAAGACCACGCCTAAAACAGGGCGAGCAGCAGCAGATGTTGTCAACTCATCAGCGAAGGGTGGCAGGTCCCCCTGTGCTTTCTCAGGAAGTTTTGTATAAACATAAACTCATTTGTGGTCGCTGAGTTTGAAACGATTATTCCCACAAACAGACCAATAGGAAGCAGAAATAGACCGAATGCGTATTTTTCAGTTTGTGGTCTCTCCGGGGTTTAAATACAAAGAGAGAGTTAACAAAATGAATGACAACATTACACCTGAAGAGATTAGGAAACAAGATAAGACACCCCTGTGTTTATCTTTGACAGCCATTACAACACAACGTAGCCAATATGTAGTTCAATCAGTTCTGATGACACTTTCTTTCTCTTTTTATGATAAGAACCGTTAGGTTTAAATCCTGCCAAGTAAAACGAGCTGAGATATTGGTGGCAGCGATAAGAGTAGCTCTGCCTTTGGGCTAATAATAGTTGATACACCTATCGGTCATAAAGCAGTTTGCAAATAGTAAGGAATTTGATTATCATTTTACTCTAATTTAAACAGAGTTTTATTGAGGTAACTGAACAACTCAATGTGCCACTAGGCACTAATGGATTTTTAAAGAGTCATTTGGACATTTAACTGTCACTGAGACTCAAGAGAGCACTTAACCATGTACAGGTCCTGCCAGGCAGCTGCCACCTAAACACCACTGGATTCATTTCAGCACCAGCTGAAGGCAGAAATCCTTTAACACTGCCCTAAAACTCAGGAGCTTGTAGTCTGAAAGCAGAACAGGAGGTTAATTGGGGAAGCTTGAAGGACTAATGAGGAAGTTTTGGTCATCACAGAATGCTGTGCCTGCACAGAGCCTTTGTCAAGCTCTTGACTGTCAGTCCCTGTGCAATTAGCTCTACATCACTTACTGTGGAATTAATTTCACATAGCTCAAGCAGCTAAAACTACTACTCCTGCATCAGGGGTTAAAGTTAAATAAATTCTTTCACTTGTGACTCACTCCCACTTTTGTCCCAGCTCTTCAATTCACTCCAGGGATGGGGAGAAGGACAAGAGTACTACTTAATGAACAATGAGTGAGATTTAAAAAACAATAAATTACATCGATGTCTTTAAACCTGCACTGTTTCAGGCTCCCCATGCATCAGTATTAGCACAGCTGAGCTGCACAAGGGCAGGCAGAAGGCTGGAACTGGAGGACACAGGCTGGCTTTGACATGAACATTTCTTTTTGCAAACTTCCCATGTCTGTGGTCAAAGAGCTTAAGATGATGCTCAGCTTGGAGGGATGTAAGAATAACTTCAAGTCCTTAAGAACAAGTCAGAGGAAACCAAGTGTGGCACTTCATTCTTTTTCCACCCAGTCAGGTACAGAAGGAATTGATGCGGAATCTTAAATTTGGCTTGTGTACTTTCATCTTACACCTCATTAAACCTTTCTCAGATTATCAGATATTCATAATACCAGTCTATGTGTCATTTCAGGAGATTGTCAGAATGTTTACTGGCTCTCTAAGGCTAGAATGAGGATTTTTTTTTTAGCAAAGTGCAGGGAAAGAAGCTTATATGTTTAGTTACTTTGAATTTGGTGGTGATTTGCTGTTTTCATTGCTATATATTGAGAGAAGAGGCAAATAAAGAAACTGTCACTTAAACCACTAATGCAATTAAAAATTGACATAGTCAAGGCAGTAACCAGTGCCTCCTTCATAGTGATGTGTTATGATTTAGCTAAACAATGTGACCTTTAATTGTCTGCAATGTAATTTCCAAAAGCCTCCCATGTACTGCAGTTTAGGTCCCTCGCCGAGCTCTCTTTAGGCAGATGCAGCTTTTCATTGAAAATTCATGATTTTGTGACAATTTGGCAGCAACAAGAAGGTGCTGTGCTAGCATATCTGGAAATGTCTGTTCTTTCAGACCTTGCTTAAAAGGAATGTCACTATAGGTCTTGCACATCCAGAGGAAGTGGAAACTGAATTATTTGACATCATCAGAGGAAGAGAGGACCACTCTAGGTGCTTCATGTGGCACATGGCTCTGTGAACCTTTACCCAAAATCAGAGCTTTGTGCAAGCACACAGACAGGCACCTGAATCCCACAGAGATTGTAAGACAGATACCAGCAGCATATCCTTCCACAGGATGTTTTTTAGCTGGCAAATCTCATGCAGGAAGGTCTCACTAACCCACACAGAGTCAGCCCTAATGATTGTCTCATGGTAAAGTCTGGAAACTCAGCACTGAACGAGGCACTGCAAGGAAGTGCTCTCCCCAAATGAAATAAATGTCCATAAAAGGTATCCCTGTTGTTTTGTGAGTTTTGCTATGAATTTTTGGTTGAATCCATGGAAAAATAGCCCAACAGCTTTGTCAGATCATAAGCCTGGTGTCAGTATACCAGGTGTAGCTCAGCCAAACAAATGAGCAATGATAGGATCACAGAATCACAAAAAGTTTTGGGTTGGAAGAGAACTTAAAGTTCATCCAATTGCAACCCCTCTACCATGGCCAGGGATATTTTCTACTATCCCAGGTTGCTCAAACCCCATCCAATATGTCCTTGGACACTTCCAGGGATGGGGCAGCCACAGCTTCTCTGGGCAACTTATGCCAGAGCATCACCCCATACGGAGTAAAGGATTTATTGCTAATATCTGATTAAACTCACCCTCTTTTAGTCTGAAGACATTCCCCCTTGTTCCATTACTCCATGCCCTTCTCCAAAGTTCTCTCCAGATCTCTTGTAGATCTCCTTTAGGTGCTGGAAGGTGCTCTGAAGGCTCCCTGGAACCTTCTCTTCCCCAGGATGAGCAGCTCCTTCAGGTCCATGTCCTTCTTGATCCCCAGTAGATAAGGTCACCTCCTCAACTTAGATTTATGTTCAGGCAGACCTCTGGCCACTACCTTTCCCCAGAACCAAAATACCTACTCAATATTCCTTCTAAAACACAGGAGGCATTGAGAAAATTAAAGTAAAATATATATGTTCATGAAAACGAGGTGAGCAGATCCTTAGAAACTGCAATTATTATTTCTTCCTTGTCTCTTTCACAGCACTGAGTGGCAGAGCACTAAGATGCATTGAAGCAAACAGACTTTAGAAAGGTATGGGATGATGAAAAAGGCATAAATTTGTAAATTAATGCAAGAAATAACAGCATCTGGATCAAGATTTCTGCTTCCACTCCTGGAAGACTAAAAACCAATCAATACCATCAGGTACAATTAAGAGATCCCTTCACTATACATTCCCCCCTCTTAGATTCAAGGTTTTATCCCAGGTGGCTTTGTGGCACCATCCCTAAATTAGATAAATGCAAGTCAGAGATAATTCAAGCCAAATGTTTCCATTGGGATTATTAAGTTCATCCTTTCAGAAAATAGTGATTTCATCTCATCAGTATTTTTTTAATAATTGTGATGAAATCTAAATATATTTATTATTTACAACAAAAAAAATTGTCTTCCTTGTTGTTGCCATATTCAAAACATTTATCTTTTAATCCAGAATTGGATTACAAATCAAAACAACAAGACAAATCAATGAAGTAAAAATAAAATTGTCAATTCCACTTATCCTACACATAATTTCAGAATTTTGGCCATGCAGGTGTTTTTTTCTTTTTCTTACCAATCGAAAACAGAAAAAAAAAAAGATTTGGAATCCCCTGTAGTACAATAACCCTGACTCCTATTCCAAGTGCTTCACTCTTGCAATATTTTCAGCTCAGATTCCCATCAGCTGAACTCTTGTCCTTACAGATAAGGGAAGTGACTTTCTTAGTTTTACATCTATCTGGGATAGTTCCAGAAAAATAATTATTTATAATACTTGGAAATAAAGCTACATCCCAGGTTTTTACCAAGCTTCAAGATCCACCTCTGAATTCACATCTCTCTCATAGTGAAAAGAAAACCTTGTTTGATAATGGATAGGAAGACAGTGAGGCAAGGTTGCTGATACAGCACAGAAAAGAATTGGTGCATACAGCTAATCTGTGTTTATTAATTTTTTATCAGGTCCTTTCCTCTCTCCATTCTGTGCAAATAACATAAGTGTGCATTAAAATGGAAGCAGATTAGTGATTCACTGGACTCTGGGAGACTACACTCCTGCTCAGGGTTGAACATGAGTCTAAAATTAAAGTTAATCGAATCCAGCCAGATTTACGAAAGTTTTTAAATGCCTGAGGATGCAAACAGTGTAACCTCTCAACCCTTACTCTAAGTGCATCTTTTCTTTTATTAATTTTTGCCATGAGTGCAGAGAAGACTGGCTGCACACAGGATGCAGGTAGATAACACAGATGAATTCATTTAAGTACTGCAGCTGGGGTGGTCTCACTCCTTCCTTCCTTCCTACTCCTCCACTCCTTACCTACATCCTTCCACCACTCCCATCAGCTCCCAGGGCACCTCAGGTCCCTTTCTGAACCACATCAGCTCTGAACTGGCAGAAAAAATAACACAGCAACAGAACTGGGCTGGTTTTTGCCAGGTTACTAAAGAGTAGTATTTCAGTAAAGATTTCAGTGTGTTTCAGAATGTGAGAGGGTTAGGTTAATAAAATCACCAGTTGAACTTTATGATCTTAGAGGTCTTTTCCAACATAAATGATTCCATGATTATCTGATGGTGCCCAGGGATGGGAGGAATGAAAAAAAAGGGAGAGAAGGAGAGAAGGAATCCTTTTAGATTAGAAGGGAGTAGCACTCCACCATACACAAAGCATTGTAATTGCTACTCACACCCTAGCTTCAGAATAAAATCTAACCTGAAGAGGCTTTGTCTTTTAACAAAAATAACCACAAAGTTCAAAAAGGCATCTTCTAATGTTTTTAGAAGATTGTGCTGAATAATAGATGTGGCTTCATGTTTGAAACTTTGCCTGTTTAAACATGATATGACCACAATCTTGTTTTTGCACTTATATTTTAGTTAGAGAAAGAAACTCAGAGCAAAATATATCTGTGAATGTTCATTAATGACTGTGTAAACAGTGAGTACTGGCTTCTCAGGCTTTTTTCTTTTTTTTTTTTTTTTTTTTTTTTTTTTTTTTTTTTTTGCAAATATTCAGTAAGTAGGACATGCAATTCCTAGTGGATTATTACTGCAATGCCTGGATATTCCTAGATGGATATTTTATCAGCACTTTCTGGGAATTTGCAGCCACTGTCAGAAAGGTGTTCTTCAGCAATCCATCAGCTACTTTTCTCTACTGTCCTCCACTACTCTACTCTTGTGAGACCTCACCAGGAGAACTGCATCCAGCTCTGGGGCCCCCAGCAGAGGAAAGAAGTGGGAATATGGAATGAGTCTAGAGGAGAGACACTAAGTTTATCATAGATGTTGGAACTAGATGATGATTTTGGTTCCTTCCAACCCACATCACTCCATTATTCTATGATTTCTACATGATGCTTCATTCATTTTGTCAGATTTAACAGTGTCTCTAAACTGATGGGGGGGAAAAAAGCTTCCAATTATTACTCAGCTATTATATGAGTTTGTACAAACTATGCCACAAATAAGTCATCATTTGTTTTTGAAAGCTGTTCAGCAAAAGTTTTCTAACACTTTTCCTCACTCTCCAGAAGGGTTTCAGAATTACAGAAGAGATCTCACTTTGTCAGCCTTCAGCATGTGCTGATGCTTGTTCTCACAAGAGAAGAACCACAAGGCTTGATAAATATTTTCCAAGCTTTTAGAGTTATGGTTTGTATTTATTATTTTATGTTTGTAACTGTTTACCTTATAATGGATGTCTGCCCCATTCTGCTGAGCCGTGCATCTCAATAGTTGGCAGAGAGTGCAGTTTGTTGTAGCTCAAGGTACAAATCATGAGGCTGAGCTCAACCCATCCCCACTGGTGCTGCAGCTGGTGTTCTTTGGGTTTAGATCAGACACCTTTAAAAATCAGTCAGAGGGACTTCAGAGGCAAATCTGTGAGATCCTGAGTTGGTGTAACCCAGCTGTACCTCTTGCAGCCTTTTTTACAACTGTAACAAATCCTCTCTTTAAAAATTAATAGAAAATCCTACTCCATAAGGCAGAAAATTTCCTTCTTTAGGGTGCAACAAAGATGGCCTTCATTTGTGTCTGACCTGAGTGGGGATTTTGGTCTTCCTTTGGAGGCCAAGTTTCAGGTGTAAAACTCCCAGATGAAGTTGTGCCAAAGGGAGAGAGTAGGGGTTACATTTTTCAGGCAGGGAAATTTACTTCTTAATGTTCAATCCATGCATAGTCCTTGAACAATGGGCTGGCTTCTTTTCCCCCTCTGGCAACTGAATCATGTTGTACTGTAAATAATGTCCTGCAGTGTGGCCCTCCCCCTTCCTAAGGAAAAAGGAAAAATATAAACCTCTCCCATAGCTGGCTACGCTGATATTATTACTCATTGACTGCATCAGCACAGGTCTACATTAGACACTTGTCAAAATCCCTGCCAAGAGAAAGTTTTCATTTTCATCAATTTATTTTTAGTAGAACAGCTGGGAAATCCAGCGACTGGCTGAGTGGAGACCTGGAGATTGCAGTGGATAAGCTCTTTTTCCAAATGCACTTCAGGCTCCCTCTGTGAAACCTTCTTCAAGTGAAACCTCTGTCTGGGAACTTTTCATTGACCAAGCTGGAGAAGAACAGCCCTTTTCTCCCCAGGCTGCTGGGACTCTGCCCAGTTCCAAACAAAAAAACCCAGTTTACATCGGTGGTTTATTTATCTGTCCCACCTACTGTGGTGACACAGGGGACGGGGTGGTGGACAGTTCAGGTGACATGTGCCAGAGGTGCTTGCAATGCCATGGGAAGAATTTGCCATAGTCATTGGTCTGGAATTAACCACCATGTGGTTCCTTTCAGTTGCTTCTTCCTAGGATAAGCCAGAAACAGAGAATCCTTCTATACTGAGCAGAGAACACACCACCCTGAAATTTTTTCAGCTTGACTCTTCCAGGCACTTCATTTAGGATGGGACAATCATCCTGGGGAAGTGCTTGTTGCTTCCCTTTGATTATAGAGGGTCTGGACATCAAGTATGCCCTAAACCTCAACTTGGGGAGAGGAATTCTCCCTAAAGTTTGACTCGGTATTTTTGTCCTTGTGGTAGCGTCAAGCAATAGGGACACAACCATCATTTTGTTCTACAAAAGTGAATGAAATCAAGTTCTAAAAAGTGATTCAAAAGACACTGCTGTTCATGTATTCTCTTTGGGCTAACATCTTAATTCCTAGGCCAGTGGAAGCTAAACAGCATGTTAGATAGGTTTTCTACTGCTTAGATGAGTTCTCCAGTGTCTAATATCATTGCTGAGTTCATAACAATGCTTTTCTCTTTAGGTTAATGTCTCAGTGGGAGAGTTGATTTGTCAAGCTCTTTTCTCAGGTTTTGTAGAAATGCAATATCTTTGAGCTACTATTGCTTTTCCCTTATTTCCCCCATTTCATTTTAGCATAGCAGGTTAATATTTCCTTGCCAGTGAAATGAAATAATTTCTGGGGTTTTTTTTTCCCCTTTTTTTATTAATATTTGGGAAAAGGCCAATAATGGGGGCAAAATAACACACACGATAAACCCAGTTTGCTAAAGGAAAACCTTCACACTTGCTGATGTGATTTACAAACTCCCAGGCTAGGCTGCTTTCCATTTCTCCATCCTCTAACTTTCCCTCCATAAGACCCAAAACCCCAGATGTGGTAGGACAACTGCTCCATCACCCATGTATGCTCCTGTCTCATGACAGGGGAGAAAACACAACCTTGTGCTACCTGTGATAGAGAAAGAGGTTCCATGGCAGGACCAATGAGCCAGACTGATGTCTCTCAGATGTAGAAGGACTTGCCAAAATTTGTGTCCCTACTGATGGAAACTGCCAGTATCATAGCAGGGAACAGGAGCATTCAGCGATCCAGAAGAATTCCATGCCTCATCCCTACATAGGTCTTGTCTACACAGAATAGCTGAAATTATTTAAATTTGATTAACTAAAATATATTAAAGCATATTAATTTAAAATACATTTTAAATATAAAATAAAATATAATTAAAAGTCCCTGGAGAGGAGCTTTTTACAAGGGAAACCAAGGGCAGTAGTTTTAAACTGACAGAGGGCATGTTTAAATCAGATATTGGAAGGAAATTCTTCCCTGTGAGGGTGGTGAAACCCTGGCACTGGGTGCCCAGAGAAGCTGTGGCTACCCCATCCCTGGAAGTGTCCCAGGCCAGGCTGAACAGGGCTCAGAGAACCCTGGGATAGTGGAAGGTGTCCCCCATAGAAGGGGGTTGGAACAAGATAGGCTTTAAGGTCATCTCCAACCCAAATTCCATTAATTTTTAATTCTATATGGACTTCAGAGCAGCCACATAGTTTTTCACAAGATAACCTAAATTAGCCTGAGAATTGCTGTAAGTATATTTTCCATGGAAAGCTGGGGGGAACTATTCCATGAGCTGCTGAGAACAATTTTTGAGGTGCTTCAAATGTTTGGATTCAGAAAAACTCTCCATTTCCCTGTACAAAACTGGTCCATCAGAAGAGGTATTTCAATTATTTTCTAAACAAATATACTCAATACAACCTCCATCTATTGACTGTTATGTAGGACCTGACAATATTTGGTTTTCTTGTGTTCAATTAGAGAATTAAAAGTCTTGTGGGTAGACAAAATTTTATTTTTTCACAACCTCTGCAGCAATGAATTGTAAGTACAATGTCAATGTGACCTCCATGTGATGAAGCAATTTGAAAATAAAAAAAAACTTCTGGTGAAATTACTGAGGAAAGTAGTTTTAATGCAAGCATTCATTCAGTGCTGCAATAATAAAGGATTCAAATAAATCCAAGTGAAACATTAAGCAGAACTTTGTGTGTATGTAGGAGGGATGCCCTGGGGAACACACTGTGGTTATGCAGCATTCACAGAGACAGGACGTTAAACACACACACAGAAAAACGCAAAGTTAAAATATTGTAAAGACCTTGCCATAAACCTGCCAGAAATTAGAGAAATCTGGAGCAATGATAACTCGCAAGGGGTTTGATTCTACTCTCACTCATGCTGACTCCACATCAGTGTCATGGGTTTGATATCCCAAGTTTTGCTATCAATTCACACCAATTAGGAAGAGCTAGGTTCTACCCTATTAACTGTTTATGTTCTGCTACTTAACTGTGACCTCAGGACCATAACAGCCATCAAAGAGAGCTCTTCATTTCAAGCCTTTATTTTGATTAGATCAACATTTGGAGAGAGAAAAGACCCGTGTGTGCAATCTTTCATGCTGTCCTTCAGTCCCTGAAATATTTCCATTATTAAAAATTGGCCTGCAGTGAAAAATGATTCCCATAGAAACACATAATCACAGTATTGGTGTTTAGGTTGGAAGGGACCTTAGAGATCATCCAGTTCCAGCCCCTCTGCCATGGGCAGCGACACCTTCCACTAGATCAGGTTGCACAGAGCTCCATCCAACCTGGCCTTGAACATTTCCAGGGATGAGACATCCACAGCTTCTCTGGACAACTTGTTCCGGTGCCTCACCACCATTAGAGTAAAGAATTCCTTTCTAATATCCAATATGTCTTGCTTCTCAGCATTTGCCTTCAACAGATCTTATTAGCCTGGGCAAAGCTCCATCCTAACATGATTTCCAGTTCAGAGCTGGCCTATATCCAGCCAGCTCGGAGTGCAGGCAAAATGAGCTTCATCCATTTGTGCCCATCTATGTCAACATGCCCTAACTGAGAAGCTTTGAGCTAAACCATCCTAACTGTCAGAGATATTTGGAAAGAGAGGGCATATTTTTCTCCCTGAGAAAAATCAAAATTGCTTGCACATGTTAAACTGACTTGTAGTTTGTGATGAAGAGGTTCTGTCAAACTAATGGCCAGCTGGTGATTAAAAGATATTTTCTGTTTCCTGGACTGAGAGCTCGTATAAAGTAGCAGATGGCTTTTTTTTATTGTGTTACAAATTTAACAAAGTTTATTTTCCACTATTATGAAATGCTAAATTCTGAAAAGGAAAGACTTCTGTGGTTTATGTGTTGCTAAAACTAGAAACTATTACTTGTAGGCGTGAGACATTTATTACTAATTCTTGAGGAGCCCTTTTTTGAACAAGTGGCTCTCATTCAGTAGCTGGATCTCTACACCTGCTTCCAAGCAAGGATTTGGGAGAAAGGAATGCTGGGGAGAAGGGGCAAAAAGGAAGAGCTCCTTATTGAGCATACTGAGTGGTACTCCTAAAAGCTAATGAATGTTCCCTGTCCTTAAGGTGGAATATTTCAAAATCATTTTTAGGTAAAAGTCATCTTACCTTGGTTTGGTCATCTAAAAGATAAAAATTGGGATTCAGCTTGAGACTGACACCCAAATTTACATGTCTGTATGTAGATGTTTATTTGTGAATTTTGGTCTAGTTCAGTTGCTCAATAGTTGTCCACTATAACTTTATAGGTTGTAGGCTACCCAAGATACTTCTATATGTAGAAGAAATGACACAAGCTATAGAAAGCCAAAGCCCTTCTGGAGAGGTGCCCAAAAACGTTTAGGAAAAAGCCACAACAAGGCTCCATTTAAGGGCATCTGAATTAAGAGTATGAAATGGTACCTGCAACGAGGATATCTGCTGGAGGTGAGGACAGATCCACTAGGATAGCTCAGACAGCACTAAACACCCACTAATCTGCAGTCTGGAGGAGGCAGCTGACCTGTCTGCATAGTAAAATGAAACACAGGCTCCACAGACTGTCTTTACTACGTCTCCATTCCCTCCTAAGAGAAAAAAAGTGTCTACCTCACATGGAGACTTCCAAAATTCCAGTCTCTAACTGAACCCTGCCCCAGACATCCCAAATAAATTATTTACTCTGATTTCTATTAAAGTAATGAAGTGAGACAGTGGGTGATTGACCCCACTTATCTTGGACTTCTGCCTTAGGATGGGACGAATCAATCTCCAGAGGTGCCTGTGTCTCCCCACTGAACAAAAATTGAGCCTACCCAACCAGATTAAAAGCACTGCCTGTCTTTTACATGATGGAACAGCCCGCTCTGTCCACAAGCATCTCTTTATTTTCACTGGTATCAGCATTTATTAACTTAGTGGAAGGATAGCCCAAGTCTGAGCATTTCTGAGAAGCCCACCTCTAACATCTTAGAGTTCACTAAAGTAGTTTTCTTTCCCTCATCCCAGGAACTTGTAGCTCAGGGAGTTCTTGAGCCAGAAATGTAATTTTTTTTCTTTGTAATCCACAGCCCTAGATGTCCTTTTCTTTCACAGGTTTGTGCAATTTCTTATCTAATCCATGGGAATTTATTATTATCCAGACATTTCACAGCAGAAGAGGAACCTCTTCCTTCTGTATCCTTTGAACTTGTCATCTATTAATTCCATAAGGATCCCGACTAAAGGTTCTTTGAAAACATAGACCAGCTGTGGGCCAGTTTAATAAAAAGTGCTCTCTTAGTTCTAGAAAAAATCTGCTTGGTAACTTTATCAAAGTTGATAGGTTCATACTGAACTTGAGTTCTCAGGGCAGAAGGAGAGCCAGTTTCTCATTGCTTCTACTTTGGAGCCTCCCAGAGAAAAGGATCTACTTCAGATATAAGGAAATTCACTGAAATATACCAGTGACTCATACCAGATGCACCAGAGTAGTAATGATTTGCATTATGAAATCAAAGCCCATGACTTTGCTCCAGCTAAATTCATGTGATCTCTCATTCCAGGAAAAGCAATCAGAATCCTCACATAAGCAAGTGCTGTTGTGATGTCTAAAATGGGAAAAAATTGGAGGAGAAGCAAGAGAAGTATAAACAAAATTACTTAATGAATTAGTGATATTTCTAACTAAATTTTTGCCTTAGTGTGTTCCTTATAAGGCACTCTGTGCATGTGCACATAAAATCACTTCTCTCAGCTCTATATTTATGCAGAGACAGGAAGGATGGTTTTGTGGTTGAGAAAGTGATGCGGGACTCGAGAAATCTGGGTATTATTCCAACACATTTCCTCTGAGATTTTGGGCAAGTAGCATAGGTCCCGATTCTGAAAACACCAATGCACCTGCTGAAATGTGCTGTCATAAGTGCTGTCAGTGAGCAGGACACATTAAACATGGAGAGAAGAGGAGGCAGCAAAGAGGCTTTGAGCTTTTCATACTTTTCATACTCGCCCTTCTGTGAAATGGCAGTGTAAATAAATCCTCTGCTCATTATCCTCTTGATTCATCTTCTGCACTCTTTCCAGAGCTTGTCCCATTGGACATTTGGATTATAAAGATCTCTCAGATGGGCCTTGCAGGACCATAGAAGATGATCATCAGAGGTCTATGATATTTCTATTGCTCTTCTGCCTGGCTTGTTCCAATTCCCATACACATCTCTACTCCCTCTATCTCATATAAAACCTCTTATTTCTGCTATTTTCTCCCTACCAGGAGCAGAGATGACTCAGATCACGTGAAGTTCAGGCCTAATATCTCCCAGCCATGCACCATGGAGCTGCTCATGCTTTTTCTTTCAGTATTCAGGACTAAGCAGACCAAATTAACTTTGTTTTGGTTTTCCTTTTAATAGTTATTCAAATGGCTGCAACAGTGCATGCCTTATGTTTAGTTTAGAAAGTACATTACATCAGTGGTTGTTTTTCCAGTCTTGTGTTCTTCTAAATGTCCTTTCTGCCCTTTCCTTGTCTGTTCTTTTATAAGCAAGCTTGGAAAGAGGAAACGTTTGGGTTACATTACGAGCTGTTCAGCCTGGCTGGGAAGCAGAGCTATTGTCACTCAGCATGGTTTACTCACTTTGACTTCCTCTACGAACCGACAAATCCTTGGCAGTGACTCCAGAGCTGAGTTAATTGTTAATAATTCGTGGCCTCCCTATATATGTCATCTGGGTAATTATTGCAGTCTGCCAAGATGGAAGAAAGGGCAACAGCTCACAGGCTAAGTCCTGAAAATAAAGATCTTGTCAAAGAAAGGCCTTGTTTTGGGCTGTATTCTGGCCTATCCATGTTTTGTGATGCTAGAGGCACATGATCAGAAATCCCACTAATTCGCCCATCAGGATAGACCCTCAGGTGGTCATAGTGCTGTGGAAGCAATTCCCACCATTCTCATGGACAGTCTGAGGGCAGCATCAGTGGTGCCCAGTTGCTGTCAGCACTGCTTCATCAATCTGACCTGTAAATTCCATTCACAGGAGAAGAGGAAACAGAATAAGGAATCTCCAGTAATTTCAGTGGAGCTGTTTTTATCACAACCAAATGATGATCTGTCCACACACTGATATTCAAGTCCAAATATACCACTTCTTTGAGCAATACTTGTAAGGCAATATGGAGTCAGCAGCAGACGTGGTCACTGGCACTATCATTTGGGAGATTACCCAGTAAACGTGAAATAATTGCAAACTAATTTCAGGCTTCATTCAGAGACACACCCCTCATGTCTCCTCCTGCTCTGCAGGAGTCCTTTCCCTTTCTTGATAGACTCACACCAACCTCCCACAGTGCCAACAAAATATTTCCAGTAAATGCAAATTATTGTTATAACTGCTAATATTAAATTTAAGTTTTTCTTTCTGGCTGCGTATTTTGCAGTAATAACACCAAAATACAGTTTGAAGAAGGGCACAGTAACTTTTGTAAGAGCTCCAAACAACACTGCACAGCCCTGTTACCCACCCTGTGATGTTTATTGCCCCATTTTGCACCATCCAGCATTTCTAAGTAAGGGAGATAAGGATATTAACTCTCATTAAAACATCAGGGGAAGAAATATGCAGACAAAATGCTTCTATCTGAACTGGAATATAAACTAAGCCCTGGGAATAAAAGCCTCTCCAACTAATTGCAAGGTTTCTTGTACTTTTATAATGCAAAGTTGCACAAAACCCCCTCACTATTAAGTAAAAATAAGATACTTTGCAGCTCCCTAGCCTCCAGTAACCAAGGATCTCAAATCTCTTTATAAACATTATCAGCATGAATTAATTTAGACTGCTAACAGCCCTAAAAAGCAGGTACTATTAATCCTTCTTAATGTATAGGTAAAGTGAGGCATCAAGTGATGAAATGAGTTAGTCACTAAGTGAATCAGTAGCTGATCCAAAAATAAATAATTCTAAGTAGCTTTGCACTCTAAAATAAACAGGCTGGAAAAGAGAAGGTATGGGATGGCAGGGGGTGGAAATGAGAGAACAAGGGATAGTAGGGAATTCTAGAAAGTGATATTGTATGAAGGCAGTGCCTCTTAAAGCACCTAAATAACTCATACATCATTATTAAATATTTATTTCCCCAATTTCAGGGATTTGGGGAGATAAGGAAACTGGTTCTGCCACATCTGTTCTTAAACATGTTTCTTCTAAGCTTTCATTAGAGAGAATTTCAACAAGAAAAGCAGAGGGGAAAAAAGCTCTGTGGAATACCTTTAGAGGGAGAACCAAGAAAAAATGCATGGGAGCAGCTGAATGTGCCATCAATGATCATAGGTTGCATTGATTGTGGGGTCATCTAAGGAGAAGCTGTCAGTGCAGCTTAACCTCAGGGACCATGCTCTGGGTATCAGCTTCTGAGGAATTTATTCAGGTTCTGCCTCTTGCTGACACATGAGGAACCTATCCTCCCTTTCTGCCGCTGGTGGGGCAGAAGTGTGCCCAACTTCCAAGCTACTCACTGGGAAAATTCTGCCTCTATTTAAAAAGCTCATTCTTCCCTCTCCAGAAGGAAAGGCAGGAGACATGATTAGCTCCAGCAGCTCAGTGATAGATTTGTGCATGCAGCCTGCTTGAAGAAGGAAGCAGTAACTCTGGAACTGCTTAACAAGAGACATTTATGGGGTCTGGAGGAAATCACATCCTCTTCAGCAAGACCATGCAAATGATGACCAGGAGAGGGGCACCTGATTAGTATTTAAGTGCTAAAAAAGAAAAGGGTCCCTTAAAGGAGAAGTTCCCACCCTTCTAAACTGCTGTTCACACCCATCTTTCAAGCCTCCCAAAGGATGCTGTGTTAACGAACCCAATTCATCGTTGTCCCTCCTCACCTCAGAATAAACAGCACGAACAGCACAGGTTTCAGCCTCCCTGTTCAAACCACCTTAGCCACCCTAACCTGCAAACTGGCTGCTTCTTGAGCTGAGACATCAAGATCTCCACATTGGTTTCATTCTCAGGTTAGCTGTGGAGGTGAAGAGCAAGAGTCATTTTCACACAGGGAGGTGCAGAAACACCCAAATTTTTCAGCCCAGACTCAGAGCCAGCTCCAGTTCAGGCTGTATATCTTGTCAGCTCATTCATAATACTGCTGACTGCCTCAGGCTCAGAGCTGCCCCTTCACCTTGGAGCAGGGGAAGGTGAGCTTACATCTGTCAGTGCCCAGTGGGAATCTGGGATCCATAATACTCATCCCAGAAAAGGAGCTGGGGGTGGCACAGCCTGCAGATGCCACACTGCTCTCGAGGAGCATCTGGAGAGGAGCAAAGGTCTGAAACCACCTTTGGTTCTTCTGATCGAGCTCAGGAAAAAACAGGAGAAATCACAAAATCAGGTGAGCAGAAAGGTAAGGAAAGGTTGAGTAATGCAGACTGGATCCAGGCTGTACATGCAGAGGAATGCAGATGACACAGACCCTCCCTCCTCGACTGACTGGCTGCTGTGTACAGGATGTTTTGTTCTTTCCCTTTCCTGTTTTTTCTTCTTTATGGGCCCCAGTGTTTTTGTTTTGTTTCTTTTCTCCTTTTCTCTTTCCAAACCACAGCTCAGTCCAATATAAATTATTTTCTTTTTTTTTTCTTTTTCTTTTTTTATTTTTAATTCTATTTCTATGGCAGGATGCAGAGCGTACTCTCTAGAAAAAAGAAAGTTTTTTGCTCTTCATTTGTCTCCTCCACTCACTGTTTGAGAGTGGTGCTGAGTATATGATCCCTGAGTGAGAACCCTGTACAGCATGGAATATATTTTGGACTAGATGGTGTGTTTTGCACCCTGTGCAGCTGAAGCAAGGTTACTTTGTGTTGGGATGTGAGAGCTGGCTTGATGAGCCCACCTGCACCACAGCAGTCTCCTTGGTCACCTCAAAGGCTGCAGATTTGGCACAAAGAACTCAGCTTTCCAAAAAGGTGCCAGCTTGAAGCTGATGCTGACATCCATCTCTACTTACACCTGCTTCATCCCAGCTGCCTTGGGCCCACACTAGGATACAAAGCACCACCTTTTACAGAGCTCTGAGGTAGCTTGTTTGGTCCAGTTCCATTCTGCTCAGATTTCATCACTTGTCTGAGTACTTAGCTCTCTCTGTCCTTCAAACACATCCTTCTTTTATGCATTTGTGGGTAGACAGGTCAGGGGTTGTTGCCCAGTTGATGGACAAGCCCTGAGTATGACCTGAGAGAGTGAGTTTTGACAGCTCCACCAACCTACTTGACATATGCTCACAGTTTACTGCATCTGAGAGTGGGGCACTGCTGAAAAGTTGTAAAACACATGAAACCAACATGCAGGTTACCAGTAATTCCTGTTTGCTTGTCCAGAGTCCAGAAGTCAGTACAAAGCAGACCACTGGGAACGGTGGTGTCCTTGGATGTTCATGTATTCTCTGACCCTCCAGGACCACAGAAAACACGTGTCTCCATCAGGCACAGGTGGTTCCTTCTGGCCCCTCCAGGCATTGAGAAACACATGAAACAGTCTCTCAGGACACAGCCAAAACCAAAACAGCTGCAAGGGCAGGCACCAATGGGCATTTAGAAGAGCAGAGAGCACAGCTCCAGTTATGGAGACAGGAGCACGTCCCTCCCTCCATGCGTACCGGCTGCAGCTCCCTAATGAACTGCGACATTATAAGGAGGCAGCTACCTCACCCCTGAGAAAGTGGGAAGTCCTCCCTTTATCTCTTCTTGCACTGGTTTTTCAGTTCTGAAACACAGCAGCTCCTTCCCCCTCCCAAGGGTGGCTAGAGAAGGAAAGGGAGCCCTTACCTCACCCATTCCATCTCCTTGCTCCCTACCCCACATGTCAATATTATGCATCCTGTTCTCATCATCGCAGTTCATATTAACGACTGAAACAATCTCCTAGAACAATGGGCCTCCATAATGTCTTGACCACCTGGTGTTTTTTATTGGCTTCACAGCCAGTGCCCTTTTTTCTGTCCCATAAAAGAATTAGTCAGTCCACGAGCGCACGCCTGGCTTTTCGCGCTGCCGCGGGAAGAGGTGGGGAAGGCAGCTCTTCACCAGCGAGTGTTTACGACCCGCTGGGCCTCAGCTGCCGTCACAAATGCTGCCAGATGAGCCCAATCCTACGCATCCCTTTCACCTTCAAAGCCTTTCACCTCCGCATCTCAGTGCACAGGCAGAAAACGAGGCTCATGCAGGGCTCAGGGATAAAGCCTCCGCGCCTCTCCAACGACGAGAGACGTTCTAAAAGCTTCAAGCGTAACCCTGAGGGCAAAAGCCCAGCCAAAGCGCAGAGATCAGCAGTGTTTCTCAAGCCTGTTTTGAAGGTGCTTTTGAGTCTTCCCATCACTACTCGGAGGCTGCTGCCTATCCCCATGACCACAATATATTAGCTCCAGCAGCTTTTCAGCGACTCAGCTTTGCCACAGCTTCCTGCTTTTGAGCATACCTCCTGCGCTCGGCTGGAGCTTTGCCAGCCCCAGCTTTTGCTCAGGTTTGGTTCAATCTAGTACAAGATGGGAGTTTGGTAAAGGGTGGCTTTTTGTATTGGAAAAAAAAAAAATAGTCCAACTGCTGCACCTGAAGACTGTAGCGGAGCTGCTGTTTCCAATGAAACATCCTTGCTCCTGTTTTGAGACAGTTCACAGACCCCCATGCACGGAGAGCTCTAGAAAACATTTATCATGATTGACAGTTTGCTCCAGGAACTGCTGCTTTCCCCTCTCCCCCAATACATTGGATAATTTTTTCTAATTTACACCAAAGATTAACTTAGTTTAAAAAGAGAGAGCTGGATAGGCTCTGAAGGAATGCCCACAATTATGATTGTAATACATTTAACTATTTGGCAGTGCTGATCCATCAGGTATTGCAAGGGAAAATGAGTCCTTGAGATAAGTCTAGAGATAGGGCTTGACTTCTGAAAAAGCTGAGTTGGGGGTTTTTTTCCTTAACCTCAGAATAACTGAGTTGCCTGACTCAAAACTGCCTGAACTAACTTGACATAAAACTATAATGAAAAGAATGGGATATTTTTTTTTTTTTACTAGGGTGGATTTGCTGAGGTCGCTCCTCCATCCCTGAACCCCACCACACCATGCCTTGGAGCAAACACTGAAGGATGTGTATTGCTTGTATTTTTGCTTCAGTTAGCAAATTGAAGCTGTGCTTTAACATATCTTCCTAAAGAAAGTTTAAAATCAAGGACATCAAGATGTGCTTTACCTTAGGCTGAGGACCAACAGTTACGTGGTCCCTGCTCTAAAACTTCATAACTGTGCTAAACTAACAAATACAGAAATGTGGCTAAAAACTCCAGGACTAAACAAGTCTTCACCATGTCTACTTCCACAAAAGCATGGGCACAGCAAGAGAAATGTGGTTTTCCAGCACTGGCCTGTTTTATGACCCTGGGGTATATTTTTCCTACTGTTTCCCTATTTGTTGTCTTTGTCCCTACAGCTGGAAGCTCTCTGGGGCAAGGACAATGTCTCATCACAGGCAGGACCTTGAGCAAGGCTTCTCCTGGCATTGCAGTAGGGAAAATTACCCAAGAAATTGGTTGAGCAACAAAGGTACAGTGCAAATCATTGTCCTTGGGTGTCCCAACCACACCCAGAGTGGTGGTTTGATGTGGATTAGGAATTACCTTGCTTGTCCCCATTGACCTGAAGCTGATTACAAAGCCAAGTTTTTAACACTGACTTTTGGTCTAGGAACATGAGCAAAGTGGTATTGAGCAAAATGTCCCACCTTTCATTTGCAAAGATCTTGCTGGTTTCCTCTATAACAGAGTGTAATTTGACTGCTGGGATTTCTGGAGGACCTATACTTTTAAGATTCTGAGGTTTGGGGGTTTTTCTCAATTATTTTTTTTTTACAAGAAAAGCAACATAATGAAGACAGAATGAACAGTGGCCAAGATTAAACTAAAATTTTGCCACAAAATTGTTCCTTTCAGTTATTGCTTGAATGACAGGGATTAGTGGGGTCTTCTGGGTAATCAGCAATAGGACCACACTAAATGGCCTCAAACTGGGAAGGTTTAGATTGGATATTAATAAAAAGATTCTTCACTGTAAAAGTGGTCAAGCACTGGAACAAGCTGCCCAAGGAAGTGGTGGAATCACCAGCCTTGAAAATATTCAGAAAGAATTTAGATGTGGTGCTTAGGGACAAGTTTTAGTGATGAACTTGGCAGTACTGGGTTATGGTTTGAAGATATTCTTAGAGGTCTTTTCCAGCTTTAATGATTCCATGATTTGAAGAAAACCATCTCATCAGCATTTGTCTCTCCCTGGGATCTCTCTCCATCAGCACCCAGAAAAGTAGTTTATTGACTGAGCAAAAATATGAAAATTAAAGTGAATACTAAGATTCACTTGAATTCAACAAAAATGCAAGAATTTCTTTGAAGTTAATGTCTTCAAAGGCACATTTGCACTGAGAGGCCAGATCCATGTCTGAGAAAAGGGTTTGTCAAGTCAGTGCTGAGACATTACCCCAAAATGAAACACACTGGTCTAAGCTCAGCAATTATATTAGACATAACATGCATGTTTCTTAAAATAGAGTTAGAGTGATATCTGAAGTCTTCAATATTGATCATCTCCAAGAGATATGCCCTGCTTCAGTCAAGGAACAGGCAGTGCACCATGTGACCAGTTTGTCAAACCAAAGTACTTTTAATATTGAATGAATGAAACAAAGAAATGTTAGAAAGAAAAAGAAGTTAATTTCTTCACCAGTGATTCTAGATGAGATAGGAGTAGGCAAAACTCACTGCTTAATGGCATTGTGGGGCTGTGCAAGTATCTAATTTATAAGTTCACTTCCTCTTTTAAAATATAGAGTTTGGTAAAAATTCAGATCAACTCAGAAAGAAAATAGTGAATTTTCTGATGAGTCAACAAAATTCAAAGATTAACTCATAAAATATTAATTTCATTCAAAATTAATCCATGTGTATATTTTTATTAATCTTTTAGAGGATTTTTTAAACTACATCGACTTCAACTGAAAACCAAAACTGCCTCTTAAAGAAAAATGTCAATATATCTCATTTTAAAACATGAAAAGGGAGTTTTGCAGCTCTTCAATAGCTCAAGTTCTTTTTCTTCTGAGAAAGTTGCGTGCTGCAAAAAATACCAGCTCACAAAATATTTGTGTCTGCTTGCTTTCTTTCATTTTATAAAACTAAAGAAAAAAAGTTGGAAGAAAAGAGTTTTGCCATAAGATAGCTTTTTTACCATTATTGGTCTGGACCTAAGGCAGGAACTTGATATTCTGCTCCCAACCCTGTAATTTTCCAGGTGCCAAACCCACTTCCGCCATCCAAGCAAACAGAAAATTGATGGTTCCCACCTCCTAATGGAGCAATCCATGATTTGCACACAAGTGGTGTGATTTGGAGGCATCATGAAATGGGCAACTGAGGAAGGGACAGGGTAAAAGAGCAGTGGGCAGCACTGGGAACTGCAAAGAGCAGCCTTCATGGGGAAAGAGATGGGTGATGAGGCTCCTCCTCACCCACTGGATATTTCAGCTTCCAGCAAGAAAATATTTGAACTAGTGAGCTTAGGAAAGAAATTATAAAAGAAAGAAAGTAGAAAAAAAATTAATCAGAGAATCACTGAATGGGCTGGGTTGGAAGGGACATTAAAGATCGTCAAGTTCCAACACCCTGCCATGGGCAGGGACATCTTCCACTATCCTGGATTGCTCCAAGCATGTCCAGCCTGGCCTTGGACACTTTTCTGGGCAACCTGTGCCAGGGCCTCTCACAATAGAGAATTCCTTCCTGATATC
Organism: Lonchura striata; assembly: GCF_050655825.1. Lineage (NCBI taxonomy): Eukaryota > Metazoa > Chordata > Aves > Passeriformes > Estrildidae > Lonchura > Lonchura striata. The sequence goes on from NC_140741.1 coordinate 72,036,228, forward strand.
TAAACTAAACTCAACTCAGTCTTAATTTAAAGAACTATCCCAATTTAAACAGAGAAGGTAAAAACTGCATTTTTAATACCTCACCACCAAGTTCCCAGGCCCACTATACTCTCCACATAAGCCAACCCATCTATACTATGCAGAAATAGGATCACATCAGTAAGAACATATCCAGTTAATCCCATTTTAGAAGAATCCATTGAACAAAAAAATCAAGAGCAGAACTGCTGTCATTCTATTATTGGTGTGAAAAAATCATCAGTGAGTTTGAACCATGACCTCAGACCTCAGTTCTGTTACTAGAACTCTGTATCTGTGTTTTTCCCTTCACAACAGGTGCAACTAGAAAGAAATCAAAATGTCCACACACCCCCACTGCACCTGGACCATGAATTTTTCACCTGGTCTGGGAAACCAGGTTAGGAGACAGAGTCCACCCATGGTGCTCAGAAAAAATTGGCTATTTCTGCTTTCTGCCCTGGGCTCCCTGGGCACACAGAGCATTTCCAGGCACCGAGGCAGAGTCAGCTCGTTCCGCCCCGCTCGTGCAGCAGTTGACTCCTTCACCTGCTCAAGAGGGTCGCAAAGGAAACAGCTAACTCATCACTTTTTGGTGTCAGTTATAACTACAAAGAGACCCTAAATGTTGCAGTCGCTCTCATCAAACTTCAGTTAGGAGCAGCAGATAGAAGCTGCCGTTCGTTTTCTCTATTTCACCACGAAGCTGCTATAAATAGAAGCCTGTGTGTGGCTTTCTGGCTCTCTGAATATATGCCTCACACCTTCTCCATTTTTTTTTTTTTATCACCCACATAAACATTTGCCTGTCACCAGACCCACAGAGACACACATTTTCCACAACATGCCTATCAAAAAGTAAGAAAAAAAAATAGAAAAGCAAAAAGAAAATTAGAAAGGGTTTTGGTTCTGTGCATATAGGGGTATCTGCACACCTATTTTTTTATGCAGCAAGGTTTATGCTCATGTAAAATCAAGCTTCAGCAGGCCTTATATTGACTTTTGGGATGCTTATAAACTCACTTTGCTGCCCTGAGTTTCACATCTCACCTGACGTGTGCTGTGATGTTTTTCTGTCTGTGGGCAGTGACTTGGCGTTATTAATACAATATTGCTGTGAGTGGCAAAGGGGTTCCTGTGCTGCTTCTGCTGCACTACTTTAAAAGTTCTCAAAGTGTATCAGAAGGAAGACTAGCGCCTAGTGCTGAGCTGCTTTGCTGGCTGGGCTGGGAGGTGGGGAGGCTGAGCAGAAGCTGTGACCATCTGCCCTGGGCAGCACTGGGGGAGCTGACACAGGAAAATCTGGAGCTGCAGAGGCTGCAGCAGCATGGACCCTCTGTAAGCTGGGCACCAGAGGACTTGTGGGTTTCTCCTGCAGAATGCTAAATGCTGAGAATGCTGAGAGCCTTCCAGCATTTGAGGGACAGTTCCTGGCCCCACGTCAGGGCTGTTTCCTGTCAGAAGTTTCAAAGTAGTAAAACAAAGTGCAGCTGCTCTGCTTTCTGCTCACCGTAGCCAGGCGTAGCTCAGGTTGCTCTGCCCTGCATCAACCTGCAGAATATGCCCTTGGGGGCATTATTTGAGACTTCAAATAATTTTTTTCCTCAATTTTTTTTATTTTGTTCTTTTATTTTTTAATTTCTCCATTTCATGTTTATATGAAATATACAAGTGTATGTGATACTAAATATATGTGAGGCCAGTGCATCACATAGTGCTGACACAGGGCAAAAATCAGCCATTGCACAACTTTCTAAGTCACACTGGAATTCTATTTTTATGCCAAAATGTTCATTTTCCTTACATTGTCTGCCAGACTGGATGGTGTAAAAAAAAAACCTTGTGACACTCTAGCTGCCTGAAGACCTACAGAAAAATACAGAGTTGCAAAAAAACAGGAGAGAAAAAAATTGTGAGGTTTTTCTCACCCCCTCCCTTTCTTACTTTTACACAGGTGTTCAAACTGCAAAGAGCCAAACAAACCTTTGACTTTGGTTTGAAACTTGAGATCTTAAAAATAAGGGTGACTGATTCTATTTTTATTTTTACTGAAAATTTCAAGCTGAGTGACGTCTCTATAGATACATGAAGATTTAGATTGGGGAGTAGGAAAACTTTCTTTACTGAAATGGTGGTCAAGCATTGGAAGAGGATGTCCAGGGATGTGGTAGAATCACCATGCCTGGAATTGTTCACAAAATGTGTAGATTTGGTGCCTAGGGACATGATTTAGGATTGGGTACCTGGCAGTTCTGGGTTAATGGTTGCACTCAATGACCTTGGGAGGTCTTTTCCAACCTAAATTATTCTATTAACCTATAAATTCATCTGACACAGTTCATTTAGGCTTTGTTTACCACTTTAACCATTGATCCAACATTACAGACCAGCATTTTATAGCAGCTCATGTTCTCAGATGACAGTAACTTACCATGCAGTTCTGCTGTCTGTCTTTAAGAAACTGTGTAAATGCATACAAGCTTACAAGAATTGCTTCCTTTATTGACTCATGTCCATGCACTGTGGTTTAGGCATATATCCTCTTAAAGGAAATGTGTACATTCATGAAAAAGATAAACATTGAAAAATGTGCAAAATGTTGTCCCAGGTAGCCATGTTGACTTCCTTTAAAAATGAGTTAAATCTCTTTAAAAATATAGATATACTTGTCTCAGGTGGATTATTGTGAAGCCACTGTAAGCCAGTGGAAAAAAAAATTGTGATCTGCATGCCTGTCAAGTGGGTTGTCAAATCCAAGACTGGTCTGATCCTGGCATGGCAGAAATTTTTTTATGATACATGGGCAGCAAAGTGGTTCCCGGTCATACCAAAATCCCTGGCTGGGCTCTCAAAAGCTCCTGGGCAGGAGGATCTCTAGTGATGGGATGACAGGAGCAGCAGTGGCACAAGCCTTGAGAGGAACTACATGAAGAGTTTCTGTGTTCACCATGAAAAATGGGTTTTGGAAGTAAATTTTCCATGGCACTAGACTGATTGCAAGGGAAGGATACAGAATCACACCAGCTGAGGTTCTGGTCTATCATTCAATTAAGAAACAGAATATATGAAATGCCTTGCTTTGTTGTTTTAACAAACTGCAAATGCATTTGAAAGATAAAATAAAAGGAAACTGTTATCTAGTTTCTTTAAAATGTCCATTTTTTGACCTTCCCAGGTGCCACATGGGGTCTCAGTTGCTATGTTGGGAAAAAGTTCTGGAATGGCAAATTATCTTAAATATATAAATAGAACAAAAACTAAGTAAATCTTTTCAGTTTCTGCACACAGTCTGTTCCAATATGACCAAATTTCTGCTGTGATAGTTGCCCCTGAATGCCTGAAGATGTAAGAAGGCTGAAATCTCCAGCACCTTGACATAACTTCACATAACTCCCATTGTATTTGGTGTATCACTCATTGCTGACAGGCACAACCACATAGTATGAAAATTTGTTTATCTGGGCCTTTGCAACCTTATTCTGATGTTTTGTAAAATTCAGTCTCTTTGTCATTCTCTTGAGGACGACAAGGTCATCATGTCCCAGGAAGGGGAGGAGGCTGCTGAGACTGCAATGCAGGTGTCCTCATCCTCAGCCTGATCTTTTTGTGAACATCACCAGTGGAATTTAAAGGAGGATCCAATCCATGCAGTCCAGTGCAGCACCAAGCTAAAGATTCTCAAGGGAACACAAAACAAAGATGAGAAAACACATCACTGTGGGCAGGATTTGCTAGAACCTTAGAGGTACAGATAAACTTGAACTAACCCAGAAGAAGGAATGAGGCAAGGAAAGGATTGTAGTGATGATAGGAACAAGTGAAGAAGTTCTTTTAAAAGGTGTTTTGGGGAGAGCTTGAACATCCAGAGATGCAATGGAAGCCAGGCAGGGTAACTGTCTAGAGGTCAAATTGGGGGATGGTTTCCAACAAGAAGTGTTTATAAGAGCTTAGATTTCCTTCTTCAAACTTATGGTACTTAAATTAAGGATGAAAATAACAGGATATCTTCAGCTATTTGAGTTTTAGGCATCCAGTGCAAGATAATTGTCAACATTCCCTCTATTGTCATGGCAAAGATGCAAAGACATCTAGAAGGCAATGAGGGACAACTATTTTAGGATAAAAAAATTCCTTTGAAGCCACTATTTAAGGCAAAATAGGCTACAGGAAGTAGTCTGAAATTATTACTGTGGGTTTGGACTCTGTGAGTGTAGTTTTGCAGCTTTCAAAACTTTTATTAATATTTATCAGCAAATAAGTAAAGAAATTAGTAGAAGCAGCTACTAAAGCACGTTTAGGAACCTGTAATAGCACAAGCTTTAAATGGTACCTTCCATTTTATGATCCCCATTTACTTTGAATTCCCAGACAACCAAGAGCAGGGTAGAAAAATGTGGGATGTAATTTCTCTTGACCCTTTTGTTATGCATCTCACCTATGCTGGCCATCCAGCCATCTGCTGGGACATAGGTACCTTAAGAGGAAAACAATTTTCTCAACAAGCCAGCTTTGTCAGAATTTCCCAGCCTGAGCAATGAGGTGCCTGAATTCTGCCAAAAACTTGTCAAAACCCAAAAATGGACAGAGCAAAGAGAGAATCCCCTGAGAGATCCCCTAAATGTGTGAATCACACTACCAGCATAGAACCCCTCATAAAATGCCACATTGCTTTCTTTCTCAAAGCCAGACAATCCATCCCTTCAAGAGAACACTAAACTATAAATAGTGAACCAAAATCCTCTTTGGGGTTTGTAAGCCTCCCCTCAGCCACCATCCCTGCTCAGCAGGTTCTTGCAATGTTCACATTATTATCCCAGGATAAGACCTCTGGGAACCTGGTGCTGGAGCTGGCCCAAGGAAGGCCAGCAGAGCATTTTTGTCATATGTTTGTTTGGGATGTGATCTGCAGTCATTCCGTGCTCTTCTGGACTTGGCTGATTCCAGGGAAAAGCTGGGTCCATCTCCAAACCTTTGAAATGCAGGGAACTGTGGACTTCTGTGAGAGCCACACATGGTTTTGTGGGATATATTTTTAAAGACTTTGGATGCTTCAGGCAGGTAGCTTTCCAGATTTGGACTTGTCCAGAAAGCCATATTAAGAGATCCTGGAGGATGTTACAAAGGCCAATGGCCCTAAATTTCCCTTCAATCAAGAGAAGCCTTATCCCATAGTGTCCTCAGAGTATCCCAAGGCCACACCAGTCAGAGTATTTTGCCTTGTAGGACACATGGGAACACCACAGCAGCAGAGTGTGGATAAATATAAACTTTTGGTTTTAGAACAAAAGTCTCATTATAAAGATCTCTAATATCAATAGTCTCCAAAAGCTACTGGCCAGATTCCACCACACTCAGCAGGAATGTGCTGCGGGAAACATTAAACACCGTTCTTGCCCTCAGCCTGAGCTGGAGCAGCAATGGCTTTCTGAGGCACACACTGCTGGTCACACCAAGCTGTGAGGAACAGGCTGGCGCTGCTGTTTGCCAGAGTTTTCCAAGCTGGTATTTGAAATATGGGGAGATCAGATTCTCTCCTAATTTAAAGTAAACCCACCTGCTTTGGTTACGTTTCTCATGGCATGATGTTCAGAGAGTTCATACTTCACCACTCTTCTGGAAAAGGAGGAAAGAGGGGGAAGATACACGTAAGTCTGCATACTTCAGAATGGAGTTTAATGAGGGAGAGCATAACACTTAATTCAAACTCAAAGCATTCATTACTACACTACCTTTCCATATCAGTGCAATATGTTTCATTCCCTTTTCAAAATACCATTTAACATAAACCATTTATTTTTTCAACTTTTCCCACAAGTGTTTTAATGCAGGCTTTGGACACCTTTCAGAAGAGTCGTGTGATGTAATGCATTTGAGAGACATAACAATGCATGTGGAGTTTGGAAAACCTTTTGCAACAGGAATAAAAATAGCTGTTCCTTTCAAGAGGCATAATCTGACTTGCTGACAAAGGTTTTGAGGAAGAGGAGGAATGCAGTAGTATCAAAAGATTTCTGTTGGGTTCTCAGTGCATGTGGGTTTGTGGAAATTTACATAAACAATCATAAGGAAATACAATAATCTTTGGGAACTCGGCAAGAGTTTTGACACATTGGCAGCTCTCTGAAAATTTGTTGTTGATAAGAATGAGATAAGTCCATACTTACACATGTCAGTAACATTTAAATCCACAGGGACACCCCAGACACCAATATTTAGCTGGAATCAAAGAACTAAGATGCAAGTCACTGTGATATTGTGAATAACAAAGGGGGAAGGCTATTACAATTTTTCATTTTAATTTTTAGCAGTCTATTTAGTTCTATATACTGAATTTTAAGATTCCCAAATCATAAGGATTTGACCTTATGTATATTAATTTGTCATAAAGTTTCAAGTTAAATAAGTTCTTAAATGCATACAAATTCTTAAGAAATAATTTAAATGGCTTTCTGAGGAAAAAAAAAATAGTCAAAACTATATGAAGGGAAAAGGAAAAAAGCAATAGAGAAATAAGGCTGCATTTGACTAAAGGAAGACAAACATCTGGCTAGAGAAGGATGCACTTTTAAAAATATTTTTTCCTTCTATCCAGGTTTATCTCTGTTAGCTTAATAAAAATTATAACAAAGGGGTGTGCCTGTGAGAGACAGTTAACGCTCAGCAAGACACTGAAATAATGCTCAGTATGCTGCCAGAGACCTTGAGATTAATTTTTAACAGGATGTATGATATTCTTCTTATCCTCTAAATGAATTTAAGCACCATCAACAATCTTTGCTTGCCCTCTCTTACTCATGCTAAGCTGGTGGGAATGTTTCAGGATGGTGTCATTAAACCAAGCAGAAAAACTAGTCTCAATATTCCAGATAAAAACACTTTTCCCAGAGCACAATAATGGCAAATATGTGTAACAAAGGCAGCAGATCTTTCAGGCCACCCTTTAGACTTTCCCTCCTCCTGCCACTGGTGCCTGGGGTTATGCTGAGTGATAGCATCTCACACCAGGCCTTGCTGGTGAGCTTCAGCTCTCTTCAGACAATATTCCTCCTGCAGGAAAATCCCTGTGGATGGTTACCAAATGCATTCCCATTTGTTTAGCACGGGGATAGACAGGGAGCGATGATATTGTGGTGAGATGGGGAAGCTTCTGTTTCCCCCTCGAGCAGACAGAGCCTGTGTTCAGCACAAAAATAGTCCAAGAAGAGCAGCTGGGTCGTTGCTGAGATGAATTCAGAGGTGAGATGGTGCCAGTTACCAACATACCTGAGAATAAAAGACATGTGGGCTCTCTCTGATCCCTGTGTTGATGTAAGGGCAACGTGATAGAAGAGTAGTAGATTGCCACAAAAAATAACCACAAAAACTTACTTGGGAGTGTCCTTTTCATGCAACCTGCACAAGAAAATGCTATATTATTACTGTATTGTCCTTTGTTATCAAAGGTGATGCCACTGACAACATAATTCCTTTTGTATTATATGTGCATGATTTGAAAAGTCCCTCTTGTGAATGGTGGTTGCACAAGCAGAGAGAAGAAATTCAAGCTGCTGCTTACCTCTCCTCATTGTTCCACACAGCAGTGGCAGTGAATTCCAGGGGAGAAGAATCTCTGCTTTGGAAACTGAAAAAGCATCACCAAGAAATTTTAGTCTCACAAAATTCTGCAGACCTGGTGGTGTAATGTCTCTGGCCCGTTTTTCCACAGCATGTCTCTGATGGAGGAGGGGGTTTTATGCTGGACTGACATTGCTACCCATTGACACACAAGGTCAGCATTGTTCTAGTTCCTGTTGCCCATGCAGAAGGGTTTGCCCATGCTGCATGTTTTCCACTGACACCTGAGAGAATTTTTTTCTAGAAGTTAAGAAAGAACTTAGAATTTTCTAGAATTTTTCTAGAAGTTAAATTTTAACTTAGAAGTTAAGATTTTTTTTCCATGTCCTAGAGCTGGCATTAGGTCCAACAGAAACAAAGGCATCTTCACCTTGTCTGCTTTATCTAACTCCCCAAATTAACCTATGTCCCTGCCCTGAACTGACTGTCAGATGATCAGCTGAGCTCCACAATACAGATATCCACATGAGGGAATAAAAGTAAAGACATCTCTTGTGCCTGTGGTTTCACAGAAATACCCATGATGACCAAACTCCACATTCCTGGAACTCCAGTGCAGCCACCCTGCACCAACAAAACCTTGTGCCAAGGAGAAAGGGGAAGATACCTGTATGGGTAACTGGTTTCCTCTGGTACAAACACACAAATACTTTGCAGAAATGGTGTTCACAGCAAGGATATCTCTTGTCTAGAGCATCTTCTCCACATGAAATGAAGAACCTTGTGGCTGAGTCCCTGCAGGGCACCTCTCATGTTAAAGAAACCTTGTCATTTCTCCCAAACAAGGGAGGAAGGAAGAGCTTGTGGTTAATGCAGCAAATGGAGGCTCAGGAAATCTATGTTCATATCCTGGTTCTACCACAGGTTTCCTGTGTGACCCTGGGCAAGTCCCCTAATCTTTCTCTTTGCCTCTTTTTCCCCCTGTGTAAAATGAGGATAAAATAGCTCCTTCTCCTAATGAAACTCACATATTAAATTGATTTATGAATGGTGCCATAGAGCAAGGGGACAGCTGCATGTGTGGACCAGTCCTTTTTTACCTGGGTGAGATCAGCTACAGGGCTCCAGCTCTAGTGTTCATAAAAGTTTCCATTATCTAGGTTAAAATATATCTCACTCCACCAACCATGTATTGATGGGTATGAACAGGTAAATCTGAAGATTAAAATGTCAAAACCCATTAACTGAAGAAAGTCTGATATTTGCTCTGTGGGCAACATTGATTTACTGAGGTGTAAGCTGAGAAAATTTTGAACTGTGATTTATTCATTGTATAATTCTCTGCAACAAGAAACAAAACTGAGATAAAACTAATTGATGTTGGGTACAGACTATTATTGTTTATAAAGAGACATCCTGGTTAGTCTGTTAACAACCCAGTGAGTTCCCTGTACTCCTCTCCTGTAGCTGACCAAAACTGTGGGGTCACAAGTTTCTCATAGAATCCTTGAATATCCTGAGTTGAAAGGGATCCACCAGGATCATCAAGCCCAACTTCTGATCCCCCACAGAACCACCCCAGGAATCCCACCATGGGCCTGAGAGCATTGTCCAAACAATTCTTGAGCTGTGTCAGGACTGGTGCTGTGTCCACTTCTCTGGAGAGCCTGTCCCAGTGCCAGCCACTCTCTGGGTGAAGAACCTCCTGATATCCAGCCTAAACTATCATGGGCACTCACTCTTCCTACTCCAGCCAGTCCCACTCTTACCTCCTTAGTGTTCAGTTTGGCAGATATCTGGATATTCAACAGTTGAGGCTGGTTTGGGTCATGTTTACCTTACACCATCTACCAGTGTTTACAGATACTCAAGAGAAGCCAAAAAACAAAAGTGGGTTTTCATCCAAAACTTTTCCATTTAGAGGTGAGAATGTGACAAACCTGGGCTGTAAAGACATAGACAACAAGTATCAATTCCATCAAAACCAGATGTGGTCACTCATAAGGCATGAAAAAAAAGGGCGGTGAGATTTTTTTTTTTTAAATGTACATTCTGTTCTCACATCCCTTTGAAGAAATTATTTGGGATAATTCGAAGTCTCCTTCTTACACAAACATTGCAAGCACTTCCTGTTGGTAACTATAAAAGGACAGTCTGGCTAAGTAAACAGCCCTCTTCATAGTTGTGTCTAAGCAGGAAAGCCCTGTGTTCTTCACCCATAGCTCCATTGATGACTACAATTGTTCAGCTTATTGTTTGCATTCGTAATAACGCTGATTATAACAAAAGATCAAAACAGGAACTTCCTTAAACTTATTAAATGCTTGTAGTCAGGGCCTGGATGTTGCTGGCATAAAGATGGATGTGAGTTGACATGCTAGAAAAGGGAGAGCCAATTCCTCAGCTTGTGTAAATCATGGTTGGCACCTCCAGCTGAGGACCTGGCTTTGCCATGGTATCTCGTGCTACCCAACAGTCCTTAATGCCCTGCTGTTACCTTCTAAATATCCCCAAGCACCATTTTCCTGTACCATGAATTAAAGGAAAACCAAAATTCAAGAAAATTAAATAATGGGCCCAAATGCACAAAAGAAATTCTCAGCAGAGTTCAGGAAAAGACCCAGACCTCCCACTTCTCACCGTGAGTGTGCCATAGAAGTGTCCCTGAGGTGCTCAGTGATTCTCAGCCAGTCAAAACACTGTCTCCTTTTCTGTATTCTTCTCTTTCATTTAACAATAATTATTTTTGTTCACTATTATCTATTATTTTACTTGTTAAGGAGTTTACAGGTTTCTTTCAGATTTACCACAGAGGAAACCCTAAATTGGTCTCTAAAATATAACAAACCATCAAAGCAATACTAAACACAGTATTCACAGCATTTTCAGCTTCTGCTGCACCACCAGTGGCCCATCTCCTCAATATAATATGAAAAAAAAACAATCCCATGTTGGGTTAGCTACTGGAGCTACAGCTTTGCAGTGGAGAATTTATGCCAACACCTTCCTCTCCCAAAAAGAGCCCTGTTGTTTGTTTTGGCTTCTCAGTCCTGTGTCCCAAGCGTGTGAGTCCTCAGCACTGTGCTGAGAAGCAGTAGACTGTTATCACTGATAATATCATACCATCCCAAATTCTGGTTAGCTTGCTCTTTGTTCTCTCCTTGCAAGACCAAGATTAAAGCACAGGTTTGACTTAGAATGGAGAATTTCAACTGGCCCAATCAACAAACTTCCTTTATTAATGAGACTGGGTCTCCCACAGCTTAACAGTTTGGATAGAATGCCCGGAAGAAACATAGCTCCTAGTAAGAAAATACGTGATGCTTAAAAACACTTCTAAGGTCACTTCTAAACATGGCAGGGATTAAGATATTTAGCCATTTAATAAATAATTCTTCATAATTTTTTGTCTGACATTGAAGTAACAGCATGAGGAGGGACTGCTTTTAGAAGGGTCATGCAAAAAACTGAGAACAAAAATATAAGTTGATGCTGTAAACAACAAATTCTACTTAAAATTGTGAAGCTGGATTCATTTGAAAAGGAGATATGCCATTAGGGAGCCAGGGAAAGCACGTTCATATTTGCAGTTTACTGATCTAGGAAATAATCTGTTTTGCCTGAGCTTGAGAAGGAAACCTCAGTTTGCTGGGGTCATGCTGATACCTGTGGATACAGCAGCTCATTGCTGGAATGCCAAGAGATCTCCATATAAAGTATGCAAATGGGCTGGTCAGACTTTTTAAATCTCCTTCCTAAGGCTTCTTTCTACATCTCAGTAGGCAGACAGTCAGGATTCACTTTGCAAGGAGGATTCCCAGGAAAACATTGCAAAGGTCAGGGAAGAAACATTCCTGCAAGTTCCTTGCACTGACTGGATGGGGACAGTGTTTATGTTTTTCTTGCCTGTGCCCTCAGACAGTATCATCATATTTTGTGAAAACCTTGCCACACACAGCCCCAGCATTGCCTCTAACTGAAGAGGGGACAGAAACACATTTGTTTAACTTTTGTTCAACTTGCAAAATTATTTGTGCTGCCTGTGTGCAAAAGAGGATTATTGTGATACCAGGTGGACAATATCCCTGTTAACACAGGGGACTTGTTGTGGAAAGTTGTGTTCCTTTCCCAGCTGAGGCTCATAGGGTTTGTTTTCCTGGGTGAAGCCAAAGAAGTTCCTAGTGATTTCCCTTAGTTCATGTGTAAGAAGGCTGACACAACTTACCCCTTTCCCATATGGGTGGAAAATGCCCAGGATCAGGAGCAAATCCTTGCACACGTGTGCAGAGCACCTGGCACCACGGCAGCCCAAAGCATAACCCAGATATTGACAGGACAAGTAAACCAGATCATCATATCCTTATGGAAAGGGAACTTCACATAACACACTGAAATTGGGGATTTAAATCCCAGCAGATGAACTGTGAACTCCTCATCCTCCAGTCCCACAGCAGATCTGCTGGAAGTTCAGCTTCCCAGCTCGAGCTCTGCTCTCCTCCATAAACAACCCGTAGTAAAACCTGGGCACTCAGTGGCACAGCCAAGAAGCCCTAATGCTTCTCCATCCTTTGACTGGGATTTGGTCCCACTACAAGCCATCTCAGCCAGTTAAGTGGCTTGCCTTTACTGTTTTGCCCCAAATTACATCACCATTTGGCTTTCTGAGTGTACCTCCTTGGCTCTAACCATTCCCCTTGGCTCTATTCCCTGTAAACAGGGTCTGATTAATGTTGCAGAAGAAGGGCTGTGAATCACGTATTCCATTCTCTTATGGGAAGTCAGAATGTCAATTTTTCCTAGTTTTAAGTGCAGAGAATTGGGATATTTAATGCAGAATCCCTAGCAACGACACAGAAACTGCAGCCTGAGCCCACAGCTGCAAGCTTCCCAACATACTTTCTGTAACAGCAGCTGATGAATCACCCACTAGAAGACATGCACTTTAAAAAAAAATTAAAATGAAACAGCATTCACTGATGCTGCCTATTATTACCCAGCCCCAAACACATTAACAGGATATTCTTTGATAAGGAAAGGGCCCTCACACACACAGATCCACAAATCTCTACTGGGCTGTTTAAAGGCTGAATGGAAACAGCTCCAACAGCCACAGATGTTCCCTCTTCAGTCTTGGGTAGCAGAATTTTACTGCCCACAGTACTCATCACTAGTAATGATTCCAGCTGGTGGCCAAAAGCTGAAACTCACTCTGAGCTTTTGCTTTGCAAATGCAAGGAAATCAAAAATGAGAGCTTGCAGAGCAGCTCAGGGACCCTGCTACAGTCTCCTTCCATTCCTTTTTTCATGGCTATCTTTCTCAGCTATTCAAAATAAATTGACAAATTAAAAACAAAGCATTATTTGGACTAAGCTTTTAAAGGGTTGTATACATAGTGAGGTAGAGCAGTACAGCAAAGCCCCAGAAAAAAAACGATGCTTATAGGAAAGGCTCAGGGAAATTCCTGGAGAGATACACTGTTCTTAAAAAGTACCTGCTTGACATCAATGACAGCATCATCTCTGGCACATTTTGTTGATCCTATGATTTCCTAAAAGTATTATGACTAACAATACAATAAATTAACTAGACAAAAAAACATCAACCGTTAAATAAAATGGAAGGGCACTTCTTTGCAGGAAGATCATTTCAATCATATACAAAACTTTGATCATATGCAGAATTTACCTGAAGTGGATGATCCACCCTGGAGATCCACATGAACATTCAGAATGATGCTCTTCTAGTGAAAGGTCCCTGTCCATGTTACGAGGGTTGTAACTAGATGGTCTTCAAGGTCCCTTCCAACCCAAATCTTCCTAGGAGTCTGTGATTTAGAAGCACTCAGAACCCACTGACGTGCACTGAGAAACAGAATCCTAAAAATCTTAAACCCAAAGGGAATTCTACCCAAGCATGAACTTCCTCCAGACAGAAATTAACTGAAGTAAATACTAGATAAATACATGTGATGAGACATTCACAGATAACCGGGTCAAGAGATGAAAAATAATCCACGTTAATCTTGATACCATCACTGAGGAATGCTTACAGTGTATTATCAGTGTTTATTCAGGACATGAGCCCCATTGTGCTGGGTGCTGAAAAATACACCATATATGTCTGACCCAAAGGTACATCATACATCAATATAAAGATATTCAGATGCTTATTTCCTAGCTGTGGCATGAAGATTTGTGCAGGAATTTAACTTTAGTAAGGTCCCTTTGCTTCTCTATGCTCCATTTCTCATAATAAAAAAAAAAAGAAAAAAAAACCAAAAAAACAAACAAAAAAAACAAAAAAAAAACCACTCTTCCCTTCCCTGTTCAGCCTGAAAACACCTGGGAGCTGGGACAACACCTGATATTTTCATTAAGCTTTTGTGCATGCCAACTCAAGAGCAAGGTAGTGCTTGAACCCACAACAGCTGTCTCCTCCTTCATCACATCATGTGGTTCATGACCGGGTGATTTAAGCAGACTCATCTATCAGGAAAAGGCTGATAAATTACCTAAACCTGTAACATCTTAGTGCAGCACCTTTGAATTGGCCAGCAGGATGTCCACAGTGGCTGTGGGACCAATCTCAGAGGTTCACACTGCTGGGCTATCTTGCCCACTGCTCTCAGGATATTTGGATCATGCTAATGCAGCACTTGTTGTGTCCCTATTGCCAGCCCAGTACAGAATTGGAAACTAGTTCTTCCTTTAACATTGTCTACCAGGAAATACTACTTTACTTCCTCTTTCCCTACCAGGAAACCTTTCTTTGTTTTCTCTTCTTACCAGTGGCCAGTCCAGACCGGGTATTCAAGAGCAGCAAAAAACTGTTTTGTAAAAGAGCAAATATCTCCTGGTTTTCAGAACAAATAGAGCCACTCAGATATGAAGGGCAGCAGTGCTGCTGCATACTCAGGATGCAACTCCTCCTCCCCATTTGCATGACATCCAGAGTAACAGGAGATATGAAATAAAGCTCCTCTCGAGTAGGCGGAGGCAAGTATCCAGTTGACTCAGAGCATCATTCTACACCAGGGTGAAAATTTAAGGGCAGCTGGAGGGACAAGAGGGGAACTTGCCTGACTAAAGGGTTTGTTATGTTGATACTGTTGTGCGGGGGAAAAAATAGCTGTAGGGTTTTCTTCAGAAGCTCTGTGTTCACAGAGGGGTATGGAGGTGGAAAGAGGGGGAAATAATTACTAAATCATGATTGCTATCTGCAGTATTTACACAAGATAGGCCACACAAATGTCTTAATAGTGGGGGCAGCTCAGTACTTATTTATTGCTATTGATTTGTAGAAGTGATTTAGGAACCCTGCAGGAAGGTGGTATAGAACAGAAGGATAAAACCTTTTCCCTCAACTAAAGGAAAAGACAGCTGAGAGACTCAGAAGGGATCAGTCTCCACTCACCTCCAGCCCCTTCAAGTCTAGGACAGAGACATCCCTCTATCCTGGCTCTGCCTCTGGTCAGCCAGAGGAGGGAAGGAAATGCCCTGGACACATCAAGGCAGTTTTTCTGCTGATCTGCTGTGGGGTGGCTGTGTCCTTCCATGCCTCTCTCCAGCTGTAAAATCCTGGGGGCAGGCAATGCCTTGTACCACAAGTGCATCCACCACCTGGAGCAGCAGGGCCTCAGTTTGCAGAGCAGTATCCAAGCACCAATCTTAATGACAGCAATTTTAATAACCAAAATATCTCTGGGAAGGAGCTGGAATGAGGGGCTGTTTTGCATCCCTCTGGATTGCTTTTGACTATTGGCCACTAGTAATAAACTATTAGGGAACAAAAAGAAAATAGAAAACAATAGATGTAATTATGTTGCTAGATGAATGTTTCACTTCAAATATTATTGTGTCTGTGAAGATATACAGCATGAATTTGTTATTGCAAAAAGAAATATGCATTGATCTCCTTACCAGGAAACAGGTATGACTGTATTATGTAAATATTACTTCATTTACTGTCAACAACTGTAAGCTTATTTTCACTTTGCAAACAGATGACAAATGTTCTTGAAGTCATACAGCATCAATCTTAAAGCTGACAAGGATCCCTCATTTTGCAGCCAATTTTTGAAAGTCAAAAGGCCAGATTCAGACTTGGGTTAATGCCATCCACTCCGAGTGGATGTGCCAGATCCTCCACATTAGTGCGGATCAAATGTGCTCTGTGAACTTCAGTGGCCAAAGAAGTGCTTCTAAAGCTCTTGACTTCAGAGCTTTGACCCACAAAGCTGAAGCACTGGAAGAGCAACAGGTCTGGATTCCCCCAGTACCACCACCCCAATGGGAGCAAATGCAGGCCAGCAGTTTTCTCTAGAAGTTAAAGATCAGGCATGATGCTCCTTGACACATCATTTGAAAACTCATCTAGCTCTGGTGTGGTTGCTAACATCAACAAAAAACAGAGCTATAAAGAGAGGATATAACAAACTGTACCCTTCCAGACCTGCAGCCTGGAGACCACCATGGAAACCACTGCAACTCTCTCATCCAGTGCACCACCACCCACCAGCTTGGGTTAGACTTCCTGAAAGAGCATGACTCTGGCTGGGCTTTGAGCTTATTCATCCCCATAGGATTATTCTGGAAGTCATGTAACTACAGAAGGATTCATCCTTTAGATTCACTTCCTGCTATTTTCTCTGTGTCTTTTGCCAGGGAAGATAATTTACCCTTCAGGGTCTCGTCTGTGAGAAGGGGGTGCCCAGACAGAAGCATGCATCCAGCTCCAGATCTAGACCCAGAGGAATTTGGGAAGATGAGACTTCTCTGGTGATTAATCACACAGTGATATCACAGGATAATTGAGATCTTCCTTCTCTCTTTTACAAGGATTAGTCTTGCAGAACAGTCCTTGGGCTGAGACAGACTTAAGCTGTTCAATGAGACTTCACTGGTCAAAGAGAAGCCCTGCTCAGATCTGGATCTGCCTTTGGTAGGTCAGACTGTAAAAAAAATAATTCTCATGTGATTTTCATACTTTCATGTTCTTACAGGTTGCTAAGACAATATATGGCATAATCTAACTTTCAGAGTGTCAATTCCCAATGAAAGAAAGTGAGATCAGTCTTGGAATCATAGAATGATTAGGGTTGGAAGGGACCTTAACATCCAGGTTTGATAAATCCCCGAAGAACCTGAGCTAGTGGATAGCATCCATGCCCATGGCAGGGGTATTGGAGCTGTGTGATCTTAAGGACCCTTCCAATCCATTCTACTCAGCATATGGTTTTCAGGGTCCAACACTGTCAAGATCTGACATTACAGTTTAGTGGTGGAAATGAAACAGACTCCCAATGTCCAAGCAGAATGACCCCAAGAAATATTCTTATCAGCAAGGTTGATTCCTGCAAGTGCCCTTCCTTATTTTCCTCTGTTCCCTGCTCTTTTCCTCTTTCCTTCTGTCTTGTCTTCTCACTTTCTCCCCTAGCATCATCAGGCTTGGACAAAGAACTTAATATTAATTTCCTAAAACACACTGTACAGTGGTGGTTTGGAATAGGTTTGAGAAAATAAAATGGCTTCATGCTCCATCAATCACGGAATCGTTAGGAGGGATTTACCAAGGAATCCCTTAGAATTTGAAGCAAAGTCAGCTCATTGATAACAAAAATTAAAACCAAAACAAAACAAAGCAAAGAAAACAAAAAAGCCAACACCAAACCTCCTCTCCTGAACACGAGCCCACTGTGACTGGTGCATAAAATAAGATTTGCATTGGCAGTTGTCATGTACATCTGAGTACCGAGCACAAGTTTGAAAATAATGGGTAGGAAAGAAAAAGCCCTTCCCAATAAAAACAGTGAGGATTTCTGCTGGAGGCTTCTTGCTCATAACAGTGTCAACAATGAAATAAGTTGTGCTAATGTGGGAAATGTTGAATTGCTATTCTTATTGTGTCACAGCAGGAAAACCAGAGTGTGGATACAACTATTCTAGAGCAGAACTTCAGGATTTCAGCTTGTCTGGCAAAGATGCTGGCAGAAAGCAGAATTATCTGTAGAGCATCTGCACAGAAAGTGAAGGCCACAACTATTTCATTTAATCCCTCTTCAGATAGATAGTGTCTAACAGGAGAAAAGGTCACTGATAGTTAGCAACCAGCCCCTTCTCTTGAAACACACAGGCTCTGCTGCCCCGGTGTCCTCCCACCCATATAACACCCAGCCTTGCTCCTCTCTGCTTCAGGCTGTGGAGAAAATTGCACCTTGAGACAGCAGAGCTAAAGGATGCCAAGCCATCAGCTCAGCTGGCATCACTTTCCAGGGCACAGAAAAGCCACCATGTCCAGATGTTTCAAGCAGTTGTCCCTGCCTGGGTTATGTGGGACATCCTTTATGTGCCAAGCTAAACTGTGATGATTTGATGAGGAAAACTGAGAGGCTCTAAATAACCTATGACCTTTTCCTTGTGCTCTGAACACTTAACACCTCACCAACACTTCACCCAAGTGTGATTCAACACTGTGCTGAGGCAGAGCTGAGCCCAAGGTGGGAGCTGGTGCACAGACTGAGCTGTGTCACCACCCAGTGCCTGGGCTTTTCCTCACCACCTCACCTCAGCCTGCCCTTCTACTGGCACCTCTGGACTTGGAGATGGATGAGTTTGCTGAGAAAGCACAGGTGAGTCAGGTTTCAGCAGTGGGCACAGAGTGATGCCTACCTCAGTGCATAGACCATCACTGTAACCACCAAAGTGATGCTTCAAATCCATTCATCAAATTTAACCATTTTCCCTGGCCCACCTCTGCCATGAGCAGTGGCTTCTTAGTCCTGCCTCAGCCACCAGTCCCAGTGACTTCCTCGCCTTTCCCAAAACATCCCCCAGCCTCCCTGCCCACTGAGGTTCAATCTGAGCTGTGGGCCCCCTCTGGTAAAACCCACTAGTGATAACCACTGCTCCCCAGCTGCTGGGGTGGGATTAAACACTTCTGAAAGCTGCCTCCACACATCCCTTCCCCTCAGCTGGGTAGCAGTAATCCCTCCCCAGCTTCCAGATCCCACTATGCAGTTGAGGGCTGGAAACTTGCTACCAGCTCAGTAATCTTTTCCCAACCATGACTGCAGAAGGGAATTATAATTCCCCTGGTACAGCAAGGTCTCAGTATTATCATCTGCTGTTTGTCCTAAACCAAAGACGTGCTAGTATGACTGAACTATTCTGTTTGCATGTGTGCATATAGTGTTGAATGGTATAATAGTATAATTTTTCATTTTAACTACACAGATATGTGTGTTGTGTCTGTGTGCTTGCCTGTGTGCCATATCCACACACTCCTATGGTTATTATATACCTATATGTTATTTCTCAGCCATACTAATAAGAAAATAATCTTCTGGATTCTTTTAAGACCTGGACAAGTTCCCTGCTGTTACTGCATCCCTGCACTCCTTGCATCCAGGGACTGCCCACAGCCTTATTGAGAGTAGCAGTGTTCCCCCATCCCCAGGGCATCTCTGGCAATAGCACACAGGAATTTCCAAGGACAGGTTCATAGAGCACAGATCCATAAGGACCAGACAGTCATGTTCAAATATACCTATACTGACTCAAAAATATCAGAATAAAGACACTGAATTTTAGGCACATGAAGGTGAAAGACTAAAATTAAGCAGTTTCTGAGGTTTTCTCTGTTATTACTGGGAGGGAACAAATACTTGCAAAGGGCAACCCATCATCTGCCAGTGATGAACCACTCTGCAGAGGTATCTGTCTCTCTGCAGGTGTGATGAGCAGCTGAGGTGCCACACCAGCATTCCAGGTAGCTGTGACTTAAGATCAATCCTATCTTGCCTGGCAAAGCATAGGAACCACTCAGCAGAGCTTAGGTCCCCTGAAAACCATTTTTATTTTTTCAGTTTCTAGATTGTATTCTTTCCCCACTGCAGAACACTTTGGATGAAGGATGAAGACAGATTGAGCATCCTCATTTAGCATTTTGCAAGGCATCTTCAGCACCTTTGAAGAATGGACCATAAAGCCAAAGAATTACAGAATCATAGAATATGCTAAGTTGGACCCATCTCATTCCTCATGCTGTGCAAAAAATGGGTTGCCAATGACCACAACATACCTTGCAGCAATATTATTTCCTGTAAAATTTCAGATTTTTTTTTTCCCCTGAGATTGTCTCACACTAACTGAAAAATTATACATTTCGACCTTCTTTTGCCGCAGAAAAATCCTGAAACAAGCAGGACACAAACATAAGTCTCTGAAGACAGAAAGCAAAGAGAAAGATCCCTGAAATGCAATTTTTACAGCAGTTTCATGGCTTTTAACCCAATCTTGTAATTTCGAAGGACTTGGCTTGTGATTTCTGAACTCCTGGGGTGAGAAATACTGAAAGTAAAAGGTGCATTCAAGCTCCTCTGGATGTCACAGCCCTAAACATGGCCTGAGGAAAGAAGGGATGGTACTGCTAAGGTACAAACTAAATGAGTAAAAAATGTGTCTTCCTTGTCTCCCTCTCTCCCCACCCAGCCCTGCTCCTGGCACGGGTTAGCTTCTCTTTTGAGAGTCAATACTTTTGTTCCGAGCTGACCTTCAAACAGATGTCCCTGCAAAAAAGGTAACTCTGGGAAGAAATGTCACAAAACAGAGGCCCACTATTGAAATCAGGTCTCTGAAAGGCTGAACAGATGGCCCCGGAGTCTCCCAACTCCATGGTGAGGACGCTTGGCAGCAGAACGAACGCTGAGAAAAAAAGGAGCTGATTTCATCGGCTTCACTGTCTGGTATAACTTTGCCTTGGGTTTCTGCTCTTACCACCTCCTTTCCTGGAAAGTGAAACGGCTCTTTAAACAAACTCCCAACAACAACAAAACCCTTTTATAGGCTTATGTTCATTAATCAAGTAGCTTATTTCATACTTGATTATGGTAGATCATCTTTAAGGTCCATTCCAAGTCAAGCCTTCCTGTGATTCTACAATTCTTTCCTATATTTCTTTTTTTGTTCTCCAGCCTAATTTTTACCTTCCCAGTGTGATCATCTGTGAGACACTATCTTGAATTACTGCACTTGTTATCCTCTAGGAATCCTCCTGCTCAGTAGTCTATGCAGGATTTTCTGGGAGGGAGAGTGAAAATGTGCATGTATTGGTGCACATGGACACTGACAAAATCCCCCCTCCCTTTTTCAATCAACAGAAATACCCTTTCCTTTTACAAAAACTTAAATATTTATGGGAGACTGAGTGTGATTTTCATCCTCCACTCAAGACTTTTCTTTTTTTCCCTGAGCCACATGAAAAAGCTGCATGAAAGCTTCAGGCAGGTGTATCCCAAGTACACAGGATGGGCTGGTATGATGCATGTACCTGTGGTCTGCAAAGGATCATTCTTAATGGTCACCTCTCTGTAGCTGACTTGCTCTGACACTGATTTTCTTTGCATCCTTGGAAAGGTCTCTTAACATTTGCACTCTATAAAATGATACCTAAATATTTTTGTGCTGTGCTCTCTCTCTCTCCATTGCAGGCAAGGCTATAAAATCCCCCTGCTTTTTTGGTGTCATGTGAGGGTACCTGTACTTCTAAAAGAGTAGAATGCACCCTTCAAGGAGTGGGCAGGGAGGGGATAACTTCATTCCTCACCCCATCCCTACTAGCAGAGGTGAGCACTGTGTGACATCTGCAGAGTCTGGGGGAATAACCAGGAGCTGGGACTCAGCAATCCTTGCTTGGGTGGTGCCCTGCAGAGTGACCCCATCCCCTTCTTATCTCCTCTGTGTGATGCATTTTCCCAGCCTCCAGCCACAGCAGTCACTGATGCATCCAGGGCGTGAGGCTCCCTCCCAGGGAGCTGCTGCAGCCCTGAAACCACCCCAAGGAGAGGTTTAATCCTTGTCACCAAAACAAAACTCTCTGTGTTTGTTTTTTCACCCTGCGTAACTGTCAGGATTAATGCTGTTTAAATTATGTCAGACAGCCACTGCTTTGTAGAAATTCACTTACTCCATATGACTTTTCAATAGGGCCTTAATATTTTATCACATGAATCAAAAAAAGGAAAGGAGAAAAAAAGTCTTAAGAAAGCAGACAGGAGTAATAAATCCTGGAGTTACTATCCCTAAACTCCTTCTTTTAATCACAAAAGCTCAAAGAGCTCAGAGATTGTGATAATGAACATAAAATATGGTTGCCATTAAAAAAAATTTCTCTGTCCCATCCATTTAAATTTATTCCACTATAAATCAATGAGCCACTTAATCAAATATTCTCACACTTTAATTGTTTTATCTTGCTTTTATGTTAAATTTGGTGGGTTACTGTGGGCACTAGTCTTCACATTATACAAAAATGACAGTGGATTGGCCTTAATTAGTATAAAATTCAAACATTGGTTTAGAGTATTAGCTACATTGAAGTAAGCTCCTGCAATTTAACTGGTTCAGTGAAACCATTCCAAATAGAGGAAAAAGAAGCCCTAAGTTGGATTAGTAAAGTTTGCTGCTCATTTGCTGTCAAATTCTGCAGCCAGTTTGTTCCCTCTATCTTCAAAAGGAGAATAATTTCAAATAGTTTTGTTGAAAACTGTTACTTGGTGTTATCCCATTAAATGTTAAAATAGAGATGGGATGTCCTTTCAAAATTCCTCAGCCTTGCCTCAATCCCCTTAGAAAGCACAGGTGCTTGTCTGGACTAGTCCAGCATTTCCCATGAGAAAATACATCTCACACAACACCTATAAAAGTCTGGGCTCCAGTTCTGGTGTTTGCCATGAAGGGCATTACCCTTGTATTGTGAAAAGATAAGAAACTGTCCCTTGTGAGTCATTTTCTTCAGTAAATAGGAGGGGAACCTTTCTTTTGTGTTTTATTTTGTTTGATTCTCTGTTACCAATCGATACCTTCTTCAAAAGGCCGCAAGGGATATTTTATTAGTTAGAGTAATTGTGATTTAAGGATGATCTTGTGTGATATAGATGTACTCAACATGGAAAAATACAGACTGAGGCATGAAAAGGGCCCTGCATTGGAGGGTGAGCTCTATTTGCATCGTTTCAACATCTAATAGAGAGTAAATTGATTATCATAGAATCATAGAATGTTAAGGGGTTAAAATGGACTTTAATGATCATCCAGTCCCAACTCCTCCTGCCATGGGCAGGGATACCTCCCACAAGACCACGTTGCTCAAGGCCTTATCCAGCCTGGCCCTGGACACTGACAGGGCTGTCCACAACCTCCCTGGGCAGCCTGGTACAATGCCTCACCACTCTCATAGTAAAGGATTTCTTTTACATATATAACCTAATTTTCCTCTCTTTCACTTTCAACCCACTGCTCCTTGTCCTGTCACTACAGCTCCTGATGGAAAATCCCTCTCCAGATTTTCTGTAAGCCCTTGAGATACTGGAAGGTTTCTATGAGGTCTCCACACTACCTTCTCATCTCCAAGATGAACAGCCCCAGTTTGCTCAGTCTCCATAGCCAAAGTGCTCCAGTCCTGCACCCCTCAGTTTAGGAAGGATGCTGAGATGCTTGAGCATGTGCAGAGGAGGGCAACAAGGCTGGTGAGGGGCTTGCAGCACAAGCCCTGTGAGGAATGCTTGAAGGAGCTGGGGTTATTTAGCCTGGAGAAGAGGAGGCTCAGAGGTGACCTTATTGTTCTCTACAACTTCCTGAAGGGAGGTTGCAGACAGGTGGGGTCAGTCTCTTCCACAGGGCAGACAGAACAAGAGGACACAGCCTCAAGGTATGTCAGGGAAGGTACAGGTTGGATACTAGGAAAAAAAATTTTCACCAAAAGATTAATAAAATACTGGAATTGTCTTCCAAGGGATGTGGTAGAATCACCATCTCTGGATGTGTTTAAAAAAAGACTGGACTTGGCACTTGGTGCTATAGTCTCATTGAGGTGTTAGGGCATAGGTTGGACTTGATGATCTTAGAGGTCTCTTCCAACCTCATTATTCTGTGATTCTGGGATTCATGGTCTCCTCTAAATTTCCCCAGCATTTCCACATCCTTCTTATGTTGGGGACACCAGCACTGTACACGGCACTGCATATGGGGTCTCATGAGAGATGAACAGAGGGAGAATCACCTCCCTTGGCCTGCTGGCCATGCTGCTTTGGATGAGCCCAGATCACCCCTGGCTTTCCAGGCTGTGAGCACTCACTGCCGGCTCATGGAGAGCTTTTCATCAACCATCACCCCCAATTCTTTCTCCACAAGGCCGCTTTCAATCACTTCTCCACCCAGCCTGTGGGTGTGTCTGGGATTGCCATGATGCAGCTGTAGAACTTTGGACTTTGCTTTGTTGAAATTCATGAGCCTTCTATCTACCAACCTCTCACTGAATGGTTTGGGCTGGAAGGAACCTTAAAGATCATCCAGTTCCATCTCCCCTGCCATGGGAGGAACACCTTCCATTAGGACAGATTGCTCCAAGCCCCACCCAACCCGGCCTTGAACACTTCCAGGGAAGTGGGATCTATGCTCAGGTGTCTTAGCTCCTCATATGGTAAAATGTCTGTGAATAAATCACCTTTGGACATCTCACCCAAGTTTCTGATGGACATCCTTCCCAGAGGAGGTGTCAAGGTGTGAGCCAGCTATGGACTGAAGCTGCCCAGGGAAGTGCTGGAATGCCCATCCCTGGAAGGGTTCAGAAGGCTGTGGACGCAGCACTTGGGGATACAGTTTAGTAGGCGCTGGCTTGCCTCCAAGCAAATGGATCAAGACAAGACAGTTTCCTCTAACATGTTTGTGCACAGTGGAAAAGTTCCAGCTCATGAGTCTGAAGGAGTTTGTGAGGACCCTCACTCCAGCCACTGCCAAATTTTAGATCCAGACTTGGTCTGGATTTTAACTATCAGGGACGTGTTGAGGCTCCTGGATCTAGGTTCTGGTTTTTTTAAGCCACCCAAGTACAATCATCTGCATCAGGGGAAGGAAAAAAACCTGCACAAGATTTACATGGAGGTTTTTGAATTTCAAAGATCTTTTTTAATAAGGCAAGAATGAGGAAGTCTAAAGATGTGCATATCTGCTTTACAGTTGTTAGTTTAATAAATGCAAATATTTCCAGCAGCCAAAGGTTTTACCCTGCAGTTTTACCTGCTAACATTTCCTTGTTTTGAATTATGTAGATCAGAAATGGAGGAAAAACATAACACTGGTTCTAAGGGTATAGAGCTGTCATCTAATTTTAGCTAAATATTCTCTAAAGCAGAAAGATGCATAACTGTGGGGTAAATTGCTAGTGAAGTTTTCCATTTTTTAAAATTATGTGTTTACAGCTTTTCTAGCCAAACTCAGAGGGGAAAAAAAAAAAGAGAAACAGCACAGGCAATGTTGAATATTTCAAAAGAATCATAAGTAAAAATACTCTGTCTCAACTTCCAAAATTTATTTCTTTTGCACATATAGGTCAAAATCTCACTTGAATATAAAATGAAGTGTTCAATATGCAAAGTGCCAAATAGATGACCAGGCTGCATAGACCAAGGATTGTTGACCAAGACTTCTGAACGTAATGAGAGATTCAGGGGGTCTGTTTGTAGGTTGCCAACATAAAATGTTTTATCAAAGCCTGGATTTCAGAAAGAGGGCACTCAGCAGTCAGAAATAAAGTTCATGAAGGCACCTAAGTTCAAGCCATTCAAACTAGGAACTCTGAGAATCAGTAATTGTGCTTGGAAATTTGGACCATTTTATTCCAATATTCAAAGTGCAACTTGCAAGATGCTATTCATTTTAATAATCCAGAAACAGGTCACAACCAGGAAGTAAAACCCTGCAGATGCCAATCTTCTTCGTAACACCTATCTACAGATCAAAGTCATGTTTATATGATTGTCATTTGAAAGGAGCTCCACTGAAGTGAATGAAGTCTGCACTAAAGTTGATGAGATTAAAATTAGGTCGATAAGTGAAAGTTATTAAAGATTATGGGTAGTGAAAATCTTATATTTGATTAATCCTTGCATCAGATCTATGGCTCTTGTCGCTGCTGTTATCATGGTTATTGCTGTTGTCACCATCTCTAGCGGTCCCAGCCAAGGTCTATCAAAACTAATTTCTGTTCTACATGTCCATGGGAAAACACAAGCTCTGCAGGCAAATAAAAGAATGGTATTCATCTTACCTGGATTTAAACATGTGAATGTGAGATAGTATTCAGGGTCTTTACAGCTCCTGGAGAGAAACAGGAGCTTCTAGATCATGATTTTTCTGCCTAAAGTGAGGAGTCCACCACAGTGGACAGTCTGGATTTCTGGAGTGTTTCTTTTTCCTTATTGGCAGTGGGAATCTAAGATATTTCCCTCCACATTGTAAACATCTAAACATAAGATGAGTAGTGTGAAGGAATTAGTCCTGGGCCTGGACCTGGGCTCAAGCAGGATGTATGAGAGAAAAAATGTGGTATTTTGTTTTCAGTTCATTGTTTCATTTATATATAAAAGTTATGTAAAAGATATATAAAAGAGAGGGCATATATGCCTCATTGGTACCTTAGAAGCACAAAATTCAGGATTTATCAACATTTATAGGGTAGTAATAGGCTATTTGCAGAGGAAACCACAGAACTTCTCAGTTCTCATGTACCAGAGTGAAGATTAGTAGCAAGAAGAGTCTCCTAAGGTATTGAATCTCAACTGCACCACAGGACCATATGCCATCAAGTGCACTTATAAATTCAGACTCTGCCCCAAGCCTCTCCTTGATAATTTTCATTACCCAGGCCACAAAAAAACACCCTTGTTAGGAAGGCTGGGGCTTGAGAAAATGATATTATCTTGTAAATGCAGGGTGGACTTAACCAAAGGCAGCTAGGAGGTATATATTTTGTCTCATTGGGTTGTAATCACTTTCATATCTATATTGCATGGCTGTAGGGAGCTCTATGGTAACTGCACTTCCTCAGCCTCACTAGCTGGAGTGGCAGGAACGAGGAAAATGCCCCAACCTTCAATGAGACCTCCCTACTCCTCACCCCTGCTGAAGCCCTCATTGCCACAAATCAACCACTGTGTTTCACCAGCTGTTGTAAGTCACAACTTAATCAGTTCCC
This sequence comes from Lonchura striata, assembly GCF_050655825.1. NCBI lineage: Eukaryota > Metazoa > Chordata > Aves > Passeriformes > Estrildidae > Lonchura > Lonchura striata. Next base: position 72,062,830 of record NC_140741.1, read on the forward strand.
TGCCCAGGGAGCTGTCTTTTCTGTACAGAGTTCCTAGAACTCAAAATCCCACCCCACCAGAGTAAGCACACTCTGATACTAAATTATACTTGTTTTTTGCTAAAAGTGCTTGAAATTCATCCATTTTTTCAGCACTCAGCATTTCTGACCAGGAGGAGTCATTTAACAGAAGGAAGCAAACAGGTTCTTCACTGCTGCTTGCAAAGATGTTGAAACAGTTTGGGAAACTGGGAGATAAAAGCTCCAGAAGTGCAAGATGGGATGATACCAGTTATTCTCCCTAACACGTCAGATGGGAGAGGTAAAAGCCAAATATGGTCACAGTTACCACATCCGTGCATATCCAGCAAAAGAAGGCTGAGATCATATTATAAAAATTAACCTGGAGGACATTACAGATGTTGCTTCTAATGGAATTTTATGAGCAGCAGCCATATATTATAATATTTGAATAACTTTCTGGAAGATTTGTTCTTCCAGCAATGCTTAAATTTTTTTCCTCCTCTAACCCAAACGAGTCTTTCAAAGAAAGTGCAACGCAAAAGAAAAACTGACCTTTCAAGCTGTAGGAGTTGAAATCTTCACACTGATGCTGTTAAAGCTGATTTAAGTAATGCAAAACAATTATTTCCTAAATGCATATGTTAAATCTGTAAATTGATATATCAAAACCACAACCTGAATATAGCAATTTGTCTCTTTTTTACTTTCTTCCTTCCCCTCCCTGTTGGAGTATATTCCACAGCTGCCTGCCAGATAATACACTGATTGCAACTTTCTTAATTTACAGAGCCTTTAAGTCTAATCTCATGAGCCAGCCTAAAGGGCTTCTTCATCCATTGAAATACCAGAATAATTGAAATTGTCTTCAGCTGACAGTCAGGCAATAATTAATATTTTACTTTGCTGATTGCATGTCAGGGTTGTATATAGCACTGCTAACAGACCTAATCCTGTGAATCTCACGTCAAGCTTCCCAGTGAGCTTTTTTTTTTTGTTTCCTCTCTCCATGGATTGGTATGAAAGGACTAAGACCAAGTGTGATGGTAAGTGGTATAGGGTCACACTGTTGCTGTTGGAAAAATATTACTGTGGGTTTTCAACAGCACTCTGGAGGCAAATGACAGTCTGGGAAACATTTTATTTAAAGATTTCCCTGATGGGAAAAAGGAGAGGGAGGAGGAAATGCACAAGTAGTCAGTCAAAAAAGGGGTTGGGAGGATATCTGTGGTATGGCATGAAAGAGGCTTCTGTGCAAACCCAATCTGAATAAACTCCTTAGATTTTCATTGCAATCACACATGGGCATTTCCGGATCCAAAGTCAGAGCCTGATCAATAGAGTATTAATGATATTAAGATCTATGGGGACAAAAAAGGATGATGACTGCACCATTAAAGGAAACAGAGTATTTTTGAGAGCAGAGAAATAAAGGCAAGATGGACACAGAGGGTATTCTGAGTGTCTGGGTCTGCACACACCCACACTGCAGCCACGCACAGCAGGATAAGCAGCCTATCAGAGATGCACCAGCCACACCCAACACTGGCATTTCCATAGGAAAGAAGTCCAAACCCATGATCCACAACCACGTTGTGTATGGGCAACTGGAAGCCAAGGTGTGTGGCAACTCATCCCACCAGAGAAATGCAGTTTGGGGTCTCTCACTGTAAGAAAGACATTGAGGTGCTGGAGCGTGTCCAGAGAAAGGAAAAGAGCTGAAATGGGTCTGGAGCACAAGTCTGATGGGGAAAAGCTGAAGGAATAGGGGTTGTTTAGCCTGGAGGAAAGGAGGCTCAAGGGGACCTTCCTGGTCTCTAACTCCCTGGCAGGAAGCGGCAGCCATGTGGGAGTCGGTCTTTTCTCTGGTGTTACAAGAAATAGGACAAGATGAAACATCCTCAAATTGTGCCAGGGAGGTTTAGACTGGATTTCACAAAAAACTTCTTCACTGAAACTATGGTCAAGCATTAGAACAGGTTGTTTAAGGAAGTGGTGGGATCTTTGTCCCTGGAAGTGCTCAAAAACCATGGAGATGTAGTGCTGAGAGACGGGGTTTAGTGGTGGGTCTGGTAGTGCTGGGTTAATGGTTGGACTTGATGTTCTTAGAGGTCTTTTCCATCTTAAACAATTCTATAAATACCAACAGCAGAGCATAAAGATATTCCTCCTATCCCCTGTGCCATCTATGTCAACCCCTAATAATGTTAAAAGTATAGGGAAAAGGAAATGCACAGAAATTTGTGGTTTGTGAATTTCTTGAGCCACTAGTGATTTACTTGTTGTGAAGGACCTTCTTGTTTTTTTCTCAGTTGATTTTTGCGCCCAGATTCTGAATCCAAAGAAACATTAAGTATCTGTAAGAGCCTGTAACAAGGAATTCTCTGTTCAGTGATTTTTCCCAGGTTTCAGGGAAAACTTGGGAAACTGTTCAGGGAAGTCAGGGAAAACTGACTCAACTTTTAGTTAGAGTCAGTTGTTCTGTGATGTGACCCTGAGACCACATCACTGTCTTCTGCACATCTTGAAAAGCACATGTCAGTCACCAAGCCACGTGTACCCTGGATGACTGTCTCGAACAGAAAACATTTTGGTATGAATTTTCTTTAAATATATAGATAAAGAGACTAAGAGAGTAAGAGGGAGAAAGGCTTGTGGGGGGGAAAGGAGAAGGGACAAGAAGACAAAACATATCTTGTTTGAGGAAAAATAACATGAAACCTGGGAGCAGCCTAATTTCACAGCACAGCTTCTGCATTCTCAGTAGCCTGGAAGGCTGGAAGCTCTGAGGTTTGATAGTCAAACAGCTTTGGACCTTGCCACCCAAGGAACCACAGTGCCCAAGGTGTCAGAGGCCAGCAGAGAAGAGCAGCAATCCCTGGATAATGCAGGGAAATTCCCAAGAACCCATATACAGCACTAAGCAATCTGGTTTGATGTCAGAACAGGAGGTTGGATAAGGGCCTCCTGAGGTCCCTTCCAACCTAAATCATCCAATGGTCCCATGATCCAGGAAGGACCAAGGGCACTTGGCTGACAGGCAACCTGCCAGGCCAACATCCTTGGAGGCAAAGAACTCTGGCAGGAAGCTGCTGAGGGAAAATGGGCATCAGCTCTGGGAAAGCCGTCACTGCAGAGGCACAAGGTCTCTGCAGAGAGGCCAGCCTTTCACTGACATGTCCTGCAGCCTTACCACCAGGGAACAATAAACCTCTCAGGAGCTCTTGCAGAGAATTCCCTCTTTCTTCAGGGCTTCTGTGGGACCAGCAGTTGGATCTGCCACTTCTATTCAGCCTCAGCACTGTGTTTAATCATATGCCTTCCTCCAGCCACCCCCCGCCCCAAGCAGCTTCACACAGCTCTGGACCCAGATGTTACACACACAGCTCTGACCAGTTTGCCAGTTCAGATGTCACTGTGAACAGCCCACTTCAGATGGAACGAGCCCAGTCACTCATAAATTTTTAACTTTTAGCTCAGAGAGTCTTGAGATCATTGAGTTAGAGGATGCTTAAAACTCATCCCACTGATCCCAGCAAGGAAATAGCTTCTAGTGGGGCCAATGTCAGCAAATTAAGAGCAAAGCAACAACTACATGGACATATACAGACAAGCCTCTAAGACTGTAGATGAGTTTTTCGGAGCTGGAAACTGGGTAGGGGCTGGCTCTGGAATTTGTCCGACAAGTAGGATTTGAGCAAAAGGCAACTTTTCACCTCCCTCCTGACACCACTACCCAGGTGCTTCTGTAATCCCTGAGTCTGCACTCAGCCACTGAGCACAGCATTGAGCCCATCCTCACAACAGCCTCCTGTGGACATTTGCATCAGGGACAAAGAGTGCAAGTTGATCCCTGCCTGTGTTTGACAACACTTTCTTCAGCTGCGCCCTGCCAGGGGTCCCAGGAGCTGCAATCCTTCCTTCCCAGTGCAGTCCTGCTCTGAAAGGGGCGAGAGAACAAAACAGGCTCTGTGGATGCACAGGTAAGGGAGGCACTTTCTCAGCTAATGCCAAGACACTGGGTTTGGGTGGCAGAGATTGAGTGGTAGGAGCTCTCTTGTTTCTGGCACATCCTGGAGGACCCCCTTTCACTACTTCTGCCAGTGGCTTGGAATACAAGAAGGGGCAAGATCTGTTCTCCAGGCAACCACTCTGATTCCTTGCTGGGGAAAAGCATACAAGACATTGAGGAAACCAAGATAATAAAATAGCTGGGAATGTATAAACCTCTATGAACTCCTTGCTTACAGACCCCATGGAGTGAAATTAAACCTATAGTAAATTGTTTACTGATAAAATCTGCCTTCGATCAGATCTGAAAGAAGGATCCAAGTATTTTCTGTTCTTCACTGGCTTTACGCCAGTGCTTAAATTTAGCAAGTTTTCTTTATAATTAAGAGTTATAGGAGGAACTTGAGGACGCAATGTCTTGATTATTATTAAATCGAGACAATAGCAAAATCTGTTGCTATTCAGTACCCATAATTTAAGGTGCTGCACCAAGGCAAGATATGCTGTAGGCTGATGATGACTCCTGCTAGTACCTTTTTGGTTAACCAGAAGAGCTTAGATTTAAGCTTCAAAATTAGTTTTCTTTTCCAATAAGAATAAAGGACAGGGCCAACTCCACCCAAAAGAAAATAATTCTTCTCTGCTGAAAATTAGGCAGCTGGACCCCTCAGGGATATGGTTTCTTCACATGCCAAGTAGCTTCTGTCTGAGCCTTCCTTCACCCTGCTGATCTGGGAACAAGCCTATCTCACTCCCCTCCTCCCTCAGCCCCTACCTTTCCCCAGGGCTCTTTCCCATTACTTCTACCTATTTATGCTCACAAATAGGGTCAACTGAACTGTCTTCATGGGTCCTGCAACAGCCCCACCCTCTGCTGCAGTGAGATTATAATTAACTTCACAAAAGATAGACGAGAAGCAGGGACAAGAAGGGATTTACCCCAGGCCCTCAGCACAGCCAGGAATACAGTCCCTGGATCCCAGCCCTGTACCCCCCACATTTACTGTTGTCTTGTTCTCTCCCACCTCCTTTGCCCTCATCTTGGGCTGCAATCCTGGGCATCCCATGGTTCACATCTCCATATTATTAAGAGTAATGATGACATGGCAGCATAACCCAAAAATCTATGGTCACATCGTTCTGGCTCTTTGAATGGGCTCTCCAGTTCTCTGTCATGTAACAACAGTGTAAAGCAGGAAGAGGTTGCTTCACACAGCTCTGAAAGCTGCCAAGACATCTCTGTAGCCTGACTGTCAGAATAAAATGTTGTAATTAACAACCTGGCCTGTCATCTCCTTACTGGACTCAGTTCAAGCCAACCAGTGTTTAGGGACCTTTGGGTTCTTGTGGGATGAGACCATGATTGCTATTCAAGGCCATAGCCTGTGACTCTGAACAGCAGAATGGTCACAACTGAACATAAATATTACAGGATTCCCTAAACACAAAACACAGTGTGCGCTCACCTTCTTAATGGATTTGCCATTCCTGCAGATTTTGATTTGGAAAACTCCATTTAAAAAAATATTCTGAAAGTGCTGGAGGTGCTTGACATACGCTTAAAAGCTCCAGGCCAGACCCTGTAGCTGATATAAATCACTGTCAGCTCCAGCAGCTTCAATGGCTCAGGCCCAGCCTCAGAATGCAGAGAGAGCTAGAGAGAATAAATCAGTATATTTATCTGTATGTCCCCTTCTCCTTAAACCCAAACACACTTGAACTGATGGATTGGGCCTTTCATATCCCTATATTATTGTGTCTCAATTGCATACATTTGTGCTCTCTCCACTGTATAATAGATACAAATAATGAAGAGCGGTAGGAATGCAAATATAGGTGGCACACATGTGTGTAGTCATCTATGCACACACACACACACACACACACACACACACACACACGCACACAATAGCTGCAGCCAGCAGCTCAGCCCTGTGGGTCTGTTGACCCTGCACTCCAGAGGAGGATTTGATTTATTCCTGGGGGGAAAAAATCCTCCTTTTATTTATTTTCATATTAATAATGATAAAAAAGGTTCCAGCACACCATTTCTAATACAATTAAGTATATTCAAGATCACAAAGTACTATTACAATAAGCAGAAAATATATATATAAAGAACACACTTTAATCCAACAAGTACAGTGCTAAAGCAGGAATTAATGCATTGTCTGTGCCATTGTGGCTCAGTATTAAAAGTTACACCCTGCCAGAGGAGGAGAGAGCAACAACTGAGCATCTGTCTGACATTAGACCTCCCAGGATGGGACACCAACTGCATGATGTTCAGAGTTTTTGCATCACAAGGTCCAGTTATTCATCTCCAAGGGTTTCTAAGCCTAAGTCATGGCAAATTTTCTTTCTATCTCAAAGTCTGTGCACCTTGAATCTCATAGAGTTTGCCCAAGGGAGCAAGGAGAGGTGGTGGAAGAGTCCCAAGGCACAGCTGAGGTGCAAGTCATTAAGTCAGGTCTAGTTGCCCAGCTTCCAAAATGTACAGACTCACAACAGAGATGAAAGAACCAAATCAACACTCAGCTGGAACTCCTTAGCACACTTCAGCTTTGCTGGACCCCAGAGCTAGGGCAGGCATTTCAACAAAACCTAAAGTGTGTGGCTAGGCACTTATCCATGGGAAACATGAAGGGGAAAAAGGGAATGGCTCTCACATGAAAAGGGTCTGGTTTATTATAGAACCAAGTGAGAAAGAAGGAATCCAGATGCAAAGGAGGAGCAGAGTCTATGGGCTGGAGGAAAAGAGTCCTGAATGCATGAAGATCTCTGACTGGATATATACAAAAATATGTTTTCTTTGTGTTCCATAAAGTAACAAGTATTTTGTTTTTGTTTTTTTTCCAGGGCCCTCTGAAAAGCTGCCTCATCTATTTCTTTCCAGAGCCACATGTTTTTGGGTTTTCTGTAGGCCAAGGTGTATCTGTTGATAAAACACAAAGGATGGTCCCAGTTTTGTGAAGGGTTAAGAGGTGATGAGCTTGGATGTGTGTCAGTATTCAGAAAAATATGCAATTTTTCCCACCTTGAGGAAAAAAGGGCCTAAATAGACCCCAAAGCCTTGTTTTGGGAAGATGCTTTCTAGAAGTGTAGCAGAGCCTGACTGCAATCATTTCCATGTGGTCTTGTCTCCTCCCTGCTTCAGCATAAAGTTGGACAGCAGCTCATCCTTGGACTCTCTGTCCCATTACAGCCCACACACCACCCCAAATAAAAGGTGCTCCTCAGTTATCACCAATTTATTTTTAAAGCTGCAAAATCACAAAAAAAAAAAAAATCTCAGTGATGGGTTGCATTCCTGGCAAAACTCATCACATTGAGCTTTTCCTGAGTTTGACTTCACGTGGCTGATTTAAATGATGTCAGTCCTTATTCTCCCATTCATAACTGAGAGCAGAATTGGGCCCTGGACTTAAAACTGGAGCATGGAGTGGGAGGCACGGCAACTGCAAATAACATCCAAGTAAATTTTTTAAAATGCAAATCAGCATTCCCATAAGCCCCTGCCATGGTCTTTGGGGTAGATACGCATTTAGGTGATTTAAAAAACGATCATTATTTACCCAGTAAGCTGTGGCAACTCCTTCAGCAGCTGCCATGCTCGACTGACTTAATACATATTTAGAGTATGCAGAGTAAGAGTGGGCAATGCAAAACAGAGCTGAAACATCTCAGTATTAGATACCTCGGGGGGTGTTTCTCCATATGCCAAATAAGACAATATTGTGGATTAGTCACTTGCCAAATTCCTTCTCTTTTTTGTTTTCCTCCTCCTTCTTTTTTTTTTTCCCCTAATTTTTTAATCCAAGCTGCTTAAATTAAATAAGAGCCAAAAAAATATTAGCATCTTCATCCAGGAGAGACATCTTTGCATCAACAATTAGATTTCTTTCTAGAACAATGCATTGCTCCATTATTGTGTTGGAGAGCAGGAGGAAACAAAGCCCCACATCTGACATTTCAACATGTCAAATTCTAGGAAAAAGGAAATCTTTGCTCTCAAACTCTAACCCTTCAAGGGGAAGAAGTCCCTCCCAGAACCAATCTTAAATTCCAGCAGAAGAGCTGGCAGTGGCAGCCACTGCAATATCATGCCTGGTGCTTAGCAAGGAGGCTCCAAACCTTCCTTCCTTTTCACTGCTCCTTATGTAGGACGAATCCAGATTAAAGGCTAATTTCTTTTCGACTTTGCTGGGTTTGGAGCCTGTCTCTTTGCTGTTTGGAGCCTTGGGCTTTGTTGTGCAGTGAGGTAGAGTGTAATTTTCTGACTCTTCCCAACTCCCTAGTTTGAGACAATAATCCACTCTGTCTCCTCTTAATTAAAGTAAATAACCCAGGCTCACAATAGCAGTTCAGAAAAGGGCCTTAAGTCTCGTCATTCCCTCGGTGCAAGGAGCTAATTGATTTTCAAATGATAATGGTGTTTACATTAGAAAGCCCACATCCCTCCCTCCCCCTTCCTTTTCTTTTCTTAAACCTTCTTCATCTCATGAATATCAAATGGCCAACGTCCCTCCATTGTGGCTGCCACCTCCTAAAGTACCTGGTGTCACTCCAAAATGCTTAACCAGCTAATGGAGAGATTTCTGATTTACCTGCCTGGCTCTTCTGCCCTGTTTGTTATCCACACACCGAGGACCTGCAGGAATGTCCCTTATTTTGCCTTCCTCACCCCATTGTCCCAGGACACAGAGGCCAAAGTTACAGGCCTGCAGGCAGGACTAGTTTTCGGCTGGGTGGAATTTTAAGGGTGAATGGGAAAGGTCACTTCAATCAGAAGATGGAAATATATGAAAACAGGAGAGAGCCACAAACGCAGCAGAAAGAGGAAAACAAAGTCAAACCTGCAGCCGTGCCAGCTGAAGTGCAAATGAGGATGCCCAGAAAGACTGAACAGGATGTGAAAAGCATTAGTTTCACAGTAATTTAGAAAAACGTCCAGCTCCAACTTCATAAATCCAGAATGTAAATATATGCTGCCTATCTAATGTGTCTGTGCAAAGAGATGCAAAAAGAGAAAGTACATCAAACAACTATAACTCAGATCTCCTAGTCAAGCGTCCAACACTTTTTAAGTTCTGGGATTAAAGCTGCTATTCTGCACACATCCACTCTGCAAAAGGAATGCAAATACACCCTCACTTCTTTCTCTTCCTATAAGGCCTTAATCTGTGCAGAGGCTGGACAGAGCTCCCCTAATCACAAAATCTTTAGGATTTTACTTTCTTCCCTGTGTGATGCATGACCCTCAAGACAAATGCTTTTGCATGTCAGCACAGTGTTGCCCCAAGACAGAATGATTCATTTCCACACAGTCCTTTCCTCATTGCCCATCACTTTAGCACCTGAAGGTGCTGAGAATATTTATGCCTTTCTCTCTGTAACACCTCTGTGTGTTTGCTTGCTCTCATTTCTTCACAGATTGAACTACAGGAGGGCTAAGATGACATGAAGCTGCTAATTTTGGATGCCTACTCTGTGGCAAGCAAAAAGCTGCTTTCCAGCATCTTTTCTAAGGACAAAACTGAGCTCTTTCACCAAAGAAAGCTTTTTGCTCAGCATCCCCAGGTTCCCTCCAAGGTGAGAAATTCACAACTGACCATTTTGGTACCAAACCAACACAAGATTATTTGGCTGGAAAAAATTTTCAGAAGCAAAGGCAGAATCCACTTCTACAGTGCAAGAGCCCTCAGTACCCATGGGGGCTGTGAGTTAAACCCTCCTCCAAGTGGCTGTGATGGGGTCTCCACTGCCTTGAGCCCCTCCCATCACTGCATCAGGTCCCTCCCATGTGATAAACAACACAGTCTGTGGGGAGGAATGTGTATTATATCTGTTGGGATTCCACCAGAATGCATTTTTCCCAGGGAACTGAATCACAGGGCCAGAGGGAACAATATTTCCCAGCTAGGGGAATCAAGTTTTTCATTTAATGGTATTTTTTTAATCATTCTAACCTTTTTTTCTACCTGGAATACAGACTCTTGTTGTTTGGGTTTTGTTTTTTTTTTTCTCAACAGACAGCTTAAATTCAAAAATTTACTAATGTTGAAATAATTAAATTTTATATCTACCCCAAATCTTCCCAAAAGATCATGTAAAAAACCCCCACATGTAACTTTGAAAAAAGAAAAGTGAAATTAAAATAATTATTTTTTTAAATAATATAATGGGACATTTTGCCATTACTTAAGTACTTTTATTTGAGCACAGCTTTATAAAATATGGATTTCAATTAAACATTCTCTTCTTTTTTTTTTTGTTTTTAAAAATGTTAACAACGACAATCTACATTTCCAGGCTTCAGTGGTAGACCCACTCCTAACTTAGCCATGTTATTTTAAGACAGGGCAGGGTGTGTGGTGTGTGTGTGCATGTGTTATTATATATACATACAGATGTAGGTTAAACAAGTAAAACACTTTGTGTGTATATATTTGTAAATAAATACATATATACGTGCATGTTCTACTTAAAATGACTTAATGACAAATGTTGTCATTTGGGCATTAGATTATAGGCTGAGAGTTCCCTAAGACTAACTGGCTCTTTAAGTGGCTTGGGATGAAATATGAACATCCCCCGGAGCATCTCAGTCAAGACCAGTTGTTAGTAGTCATTGAACAGCCTGGCTGTGAGAGACACAATCACACGCATCCCTCTCCCTCCCTCTTTCCTTCCCAAGCTCTTTCTTCTGGTTATTAACTTTCGCTGTTGTATTAAAGACACATCACAGTTGTAAGCTCCATCTCACAGCTCTCCTTGATCAGGAGGTAGGAACACAGGTTCAGCTGCTGCCTTTGACACAGCCAGCGTGACCTTGGGCAACTCACTTAATAACCCCAGGTCCCAGTGCTCTGCCTGTGAAATAGGGAGAATAAGTTCCTTTTTCCCGCTCTTAATTCTATCCATTAAAAATGCAAAATCTTCAAAGCTGAAACTGTGTGTTAATGTATGTTTCCCCAACCTAGCGTGATAAGGTTTGGATCTTAATTGGGCCCTGCAGGTTATGCCACAGTACTAATAATGACACTAATTATTTGGAGTGCATGATTGTTGTTTTCTTAATAGGCACTACGTGTTTTTCACAAAGTGGGAGCTGCAGTGACAGGATCAGGCTGGGGCAATATTTGCTGTTTCAGAGAAATTCAGGACACTGAGATATCTGACCGCTAGAAAATAAAAATCAAATAATTTTCCAGCACATAGAAAATGTGAAACAGGCAAAGATTAATCTGTGTAGAGAATGTAGACAGAGTTTTGGCTGCTGTTTTATCTGATGAGAAAAAAAGGAGGCAGAGGACATTTCACTTAGCAGCACTGCTTAGCAGTGTGATCAACCCTGAAGTAACAAGCCATCACTGCTTTTTGTCTGAGCCTTATTTCTTTCTGGTGCTGCCTGTTGTGGTAAGAATCCAACCTGAACTGGAGCCTCATCCTTTCTCATCCCATCTGTGACACTGATTTTTTCTCTGGCCTCACAAATCACTTAACTTTCCCTTGTCTTATACACTCCATCAGTCCTGCACTGATACACATTAAAGCTGAATATATGCTCCACCACAGAGCATGGTGTTACCATCTAGATTTTATAAATGAGTACACGTACCTATATACCATATTTTGCTAAATCTACTTTTTCTCTCTCCAAAAACACCAGTAAAATCTAAGGGGATTTATAATCTCACTGCAACACCAAATTTGCAGTTGTCCCTTGCAGGAACGTCGATCCTATCTCCAGCAGACAGCCGTGTCTTCCAGCCACTAACTCCGTCACTCCCACCACTGCAGTTCCCACTGCCAGAGGACAAGATTTCTTCAAAGGGAATCTAAAGGATCTGGGTTTCATTTATATAAAGGATTTGCTTATAACTGATACATTATAGGATACAGAAGTAATTTATAGCTTATCCTTGTGATTCAACCCTATGCGCTTTTAAGCGCTGAGAGATGAGAGCATTGCTCGACATTCCCCTACACCAAAGCTGCTCTTTTTAATGTCATAGAATAAGGTAAAGCAAGGGGTCACTTCCTCAGATAGGGCACATTTGCCTACCTCTTTTGAAGTCGCAGAAAAGTCGTAGAAGATCATCCTGTCTGAAGTCAGCCTAACTCCACCAAACTGCCCGAGGTGCAGAGCAGGCACTTTCCAGGGCACTGTGAAGGCACAGAATCACCCATGGGATCATCAGCTGGGAATAAACCAGGCAAACAGGACATTGCCACTGGATATACCCAAGGTACTAACTTTTTATTTAAAAACAGCCCCAAAAAGGGGGAAATTTCAACAAATAGACACACTGCAGGCTGTTAAGCCTGGTTGTATAAATGTAGTCTCCTGAGGATGTCTACATCAGTGATTGCTGGAGGCACAGACACTTTATTTTTCTATAAGTAGTTTATTCTTCTCTTTAAACATTTAGTCTTGACTGCCCTTGGAAACAGTGCTGGACCAGCAGGGCTCTCTGGCTTGAAGTAATGTAGTCATATACACTTTGTATTTCAAACCACATTAGCTAACATGATTTTTTATTATACAGCTCAAAGTCTGATATGAAAATGTTGTAAGTAATTTTAGAATATATTATTTGGGATCTAATATTTTTTACCTTCTCCAAGTAATTTACCCCAAAAGTATTCATCTAACTTTTATGCAGACCTCTGAGGTGTATTTATTCACATAGCTGAGGAGCATCTGCAGCTCCCAACAGCCCTGGTGAGAAATGGGCTTTTTTAAGTGGCAATTCCTCTGCAGATCATGGTATCATAGAATATCCTGTTGACTATGTCAGCATGATGCTTTACAAAAGGCAAGCAGCTCAGAGACAGCCATCAGGGTGAGGGGCAAGCAAACCCTACCCCAAGTGGAGCTTTGGGAGAGCTACAGAAGCCTGTGTTGGACCACCCTCCCCTTGGAGTGTCCTCCTGCCCAGACCAAGGGCACATCTGCACACCAAAATATTGAACATGTTTAGACTTCCCTCCTCCAGGAGCACAGTCCCCAGTGCCTATCTGCACACAAATAACACTGGCTGCAGGCAAATCTGGACAGTCTGGGGTTCCCATCAGTCCTCCACCCATCAGTGGAAAGCTGGGATAAATTCTCCCCTCAAATCCCACTGGAAGTAGTGTGTGTCTGTGCTAGGAATCACCTGAGCCATTTCCATATCTGTGTTTGGATGAAGATGCCACTGAGGGTTGTTGGAGGTGTCAGACTGTGCTCAGCTGACCCAGACATAGGCAGGAGCAAGGAGAAAAGCCAGCTGACCCTCTGCCCCAGCAGGGAGCCAAGAGAAAGAGCGTGAGAGATGTATTTACTTATACACTTACTGATGTAGTGGAGAGCGGCGCTGCTCGGAGCTGGACCTCACCCATCACAAACAGTCCCACCAAACAAAACCTTCTCCAGCTCCCTAGAAATGGAGAGGGAGGGGGGAGGCTGGGTGAAGGGAATGCAGCAAATGGGAGGAAGAGGGAAAGGCAGAGACCCTGCCAAGGAAGGACGAAGAGGACGGGAAAACCACAGAAAAATGCGGGAAGAGGGGGGTGAGTGGGATAACAACAAGAAGCAAACATTGGCCTCGGCAATTTTAAGAGACAGAGGAACTCAGAAGTAATTTTCATAAACTTTTAAATATAGCTTTAAATATTAGTAAAGCTTAAGCCAGTGCACACAAAGGCAAGTTCCCTTTGAAAGAGTTCCAGAAAACCATGAAATGCTGTTGATAAGGCTGTGCCAATTTGTAAAGCCTGCCACAATCTCTGGCTCACGTTTTCTGCCTCTCTCTCTCCAATTTTCTCTTTTCCTCTCCTCTATTTTTCTCATTCTTTCTCTCCTTCCAAAAGCTCACGGTGCTTTGTGAGTCAGAGGAGCTGCAATGACAACAACAAACAAGAGTACAAATCTTTATTTCTGTAGCTGGAGCATCTTCTCTGCATGAGGAGGATGAGTGTTGTGTCCATGTTTGATTGATTCAGTAAAAATAATGTCAAAGTGGCATTTGCAGAGGCTGATAAAAGATTCTGATGGAAAGTGCCCAGTGGGGATAATGTAAGTAAACTCAACCCAGGGTTTCTTGGCTTTTATTAGCAAATTGTATTCAGCCTTAATTATAGGTTTGCCAGGGCCTGACACTTGTCAGTGTATTTACATGGAAAGATTGAAACGTTGATAAGGGTCTTTTTGAACAGAAAGGAAAATAAGTTCCTTGTGGGGGGGATGGGAGAAGTCCCTCAGAAGGGGTTTTTTGACAGATTCTCTGAGTCACTATCATAAGTTTGGAAGATTTTTCTTTTTTCTGTGTGGGGTATTACTTAGAAGAGGTAGCTGGGAAGAAGATTTTGGTGTGGCCAGTGCTTTAGAATAAAAAATACTTGCTAAAGGAGAATATGAGCAACCTGGCCTAGTGGAAGGCGTCCCTGCCAGTAACAGGGGTGTTAGAACTGGATGATCTTTAAGGTCTCTTCCAAACTAAACCATTCTGCAATTCTATGATTCTATGCAAATAACTAAATATTCAGTCAAAAGACTGGAGGAACAGAGGCTAAAGGGGCTCAAGGTCACAAAACAAGGCCCTGTCACATCAGCTGCCTCACTCTAGGGTTTTTTTCTGCCAGACAAGTCCTCAGTTCACATCCCTACTCCACAACCTCCTGGGAAATTTAACTTCTGTTTTTACACCTCCTCTGCTGTGTTTCGGTCCCAGCATCAGGTTGGTTCCTGTTCACTCTGATCATCCCAGTGATAAAACATGGAAAATGAAAAACAGATTAAAAATGTATTAAAATCCAATATAAGAAAGACATTAACAAGAGGTGATTAAACTGAAGCTTGATCTTTCTGTGATACGAGTTCCCATAATCTCCCTCTCCTGGGTGGGGTGGTGGGGTGTGCCTCAGACTGGGAATTCTTTCGTAAAACTTTGATTTTGTCAGCTCCTGGAAGCCAACCCTGCCCATGGCCCAAGGTCCACATAACAAGTTGGTGGGCTTCAAGTATTGCTAGAAAAACCTCGCAAGGGGATCAAAGAGTTGCGGTTCAGTAAGTTCAAAGACCAGGTTTGTGATTTTCTCTTGGACCAGACTCTTTGGCGAAAAAAAATTTACTCAGAAAAATAAAATCATTTGTTCAAACAAGACACAAAGGAAATATTTTTAATTATATTAAACAAAAACTAAAAAAATAATCCTTTTTTTTTCTTTTTTTTTCACTTTTTGAAAATTTTGTATGAATTTTATTTCATCTCCTTCAGAGAGGTGGCTGTACCTTTTGTCCAACAATCACAGCATTTCTATGAGATGAAGAGCCTCTCACAGCCAGCTTAAACATTAATCCTGGAATTAATTTTGGTTGCATGCAGCTACAGCCTGAACAAGTCAGTTCATCTGCAGCAGCACCTCGGCACCCAGACCACACATCATGCTGGACCAGGCTAAGGGGGATTACAGCATATCCATCCCTTCTCACAAGAGCAAATCCTCTCCTATTATGCCCCAGTGACAACAGCTAAGTACAATCTGTTCATACAGAGGTCAAAATTTTTCCTATTTTATCCCATTTCTCCTTTTCCAAAGGGATTCTGAACCAGCATGGAGAAGATGACTCTGTAGGGTACACAAGCTCCTGCTGGTCCTTATTATGGAGGAGAAGCTGGGAGGGGCAAAAAGGTGCCAAACTGATCCATCTCTGGGGACAAAAAAGGCAAAGAGAAAGCTCTGGGGAGAGCTTGGAGCAGCACCCCCAGTACCTAAAGAGGTTCCATGAGAGCTGAAGAAGGACTTTTAACAAGGGCATGGAGTAGTAGGACAAGGGGGAATGGCTTCAAACTAAAAGAGTGGATTTGGGGTTAGATGTAAAAAAGAAATTCTCCGCTATATGGGTGGTGAGACACTAGAACACGTTTCCCAGAGAAGCTGTGGATGGTCAGTCTCTGGAAGTGTTCAAGGCCAGGTTGGATGGGAATTGGAGCAACCTGGTCCAGTGGAAGTTGTCCCTACCCATGGCAATTGTCTTGGAACAAGATGATTTTTAAGTTCTCTTCCAAGCCAAATCTTTCAAGGGCTCTCTGATGACAAAGGGACAAGGTGCAAGTGAGACTTTGCCAGAGGACAAGTAAGAACCATGTAAGCAGCTGGTGATGTCCCAGCCCACCACAGTGCCCAACACTCACACAGCCACACTGTTCAACCTCTCCCCATGCCCAGGCAAGCTGGCCCAGCCCCATTTGTCACATAATCACCAACACTGCACGACAAAGACTGTGAGGCAGCCACTTCCCCACCCTGCATCACATGAGACTTCACACAATGGGTCAGGAGAAAGCACAGGAGCCTACCCTTTGCCTGGGGCTCCCAACTGTAATGTATAAGTTAATTATAAGGCTCCTTTCACACAATGTGGAAATCTGGTGTGCATCTATATCCCTCCTCTCCTCTGGGGCAAATCCAGCAGTCTTTTGACAGCCAGCAGCAACCCTCCCAGAAGATCACAAGCCCTCCAGAGAGGAACGTTTTGTACCCAGTGCACAGCCATGGTGAGAGCTGTGTGTGGCACAGTGCAACAGCACAAGGTACAACCTGTGATCAGAGCTGCAAAAGTCAGAGATCCTTTTTAATTCCCAGAGAGCATGTGCCAGATGCATTAGGCCTGGCTTTTGCTGTCTCCTAAACAGCTACACAGACTTGTCCCAAAGGCAGGTTCAGTTCCATCATCATAAGAAGCCACCACTCCCTTCCATAACCTCCTCCTCATATAAAGATTTTTTATACCTTCAGTAACAGCCACCACTGGCATGGGCCCAGCTCCTCACCTGGGCTCGGTGCATCAGACTCTAACTTTGAGTGTTGTTCTGGCAATTTACATCAGAAAAAATCCAACACAGACTTTGGGCACTGCAGTGTCCCTGTCACCTCTAGATTTCTGCAACTTGCAGGATATTAAAGGCCAGAATGTCTAGACACATTAGACATGTGAGGACATCTTCAGTGCATGTTGGGTGTGATGCCTCCATCAAAGCAGTTGAGCTTGACATGAATGGGCTCAGACTCCTCACAGTGAACTCAAGGCATTTACATGACCAAAGCTATCTCCATCCAACTGCTCCTCCAGCCCTATCTGTCTTCTCTGTTGCCTAACCAGAAGGTGAGGGACTAAGCCTTGGATTTAGCTGTACTCATAGCATTGTGCAATGGGCCTTTGTCATGCAGATGGAGCAAAGAGACTTGATCTTTAATCCCCACGGATTGGATTTCTCCTCTCTGCTGAGGCACTGCCTTTCATAGTCACCTCTTTCCCATAACACACAGACAACATGCATGGAAAGTTGGAAAAGAGAAGTTATTAGTGCATAGAAAAGATAGTGGAACCATAGAACATCATGTGTTTGAAGGGACACTAAGGATTATCTAATTCCAAACCCCCTGTCATGGACAGGGACACCTTCCACTAGACCAGGTTGTTCAGAGCCCCATTCAACATTTCCAGGGATGGAGCATCCACAGATTCTCGGGGTCACCTGTTCTAGTGTTTCAGATGACTTGATTATTTCAACACATGGGGGCAAAATGTTTATAATGGACTTTAGGACAACTGCATGAAAAGCCCTGTAAAAGGGCACTGAACATTCAGATCTCCTCTGCTAGCTCAACCATGGCCACATTTCTAAACTGGGACATTTTGTTGTGCTTGCTATGGAAAGTACTTCATTCCCATTGTCCAGTCAAAGGGGCGATGGTCTTCACCCAAGCAATAGCTGTTCTAGGAAAAGGTCTCTCCCTTCCCCCCTCAAAGTCGCCTTTTCTATGAGTTCTGAAGATTGTATCAGTTACACCCTATGCTATTTTGGTCTGTGTATTTGGTTTGGACTTAGCTCAAATATTTACCTAAGATCAGGGAGGCAAGAGGAAGACAAGGTTCAGTGAACTACAACTCCTTTTCTTAAGAGAATTGCTCACTGTTTTATTTTTTTTTTCTGTTCCTTTTATTTATTTATTTATTCTTCCCTCACTTATTTCCTGCCTTTCTTCCTTCCTTTACAAAATCTATGGAAAAACTCCTTAATGATACTATAAATCTTTCGATATTTGGTCCTCTGATTGATATCTGTAGATGTCCAGATGACCATTTCTTATCTTGAGTTCCTCCTCCTGTTTTTCTACACTCAGAAGAGCAAAGATGCATAGGAATTTTGTTAGATTCAATATTTCATGGGCATACACGGGGCAATTCACAGTGCCAGGTAACAAAGTAAAGATGCAGGGAGTGCAATCGCTGCAGCCAAGAGGGCACCCTGCAGCAGGCACAGCTGAGTCACCCTTCAAAGTCCACTTGTGTAAAAGAATGAATGTCAGACTCTGAATTCAGCCTCTACCACTCTGACCACCTGAGTCTGAGCCTGTGTTAAACCAAGACTTGCTTCATGGCTTAAGCTTAATCAGCAGCACACATCCGTAATACAGACACGATGGGCACAAATCATTTTGCTTCTCCCATAGAAAAGCCCCATGAGGACACTTTAATTCAGTGATCTTTTGGTCAAATGGTCTTTTTCCAGGATGGACCCAAGACCACACAGAGATGGGGTATGTAGGCATCCTGAACAGCTCTCTATGCTGCCTTGCATACAGGCATCTTGACCCCTCAGAGCTAGGGGAGAGAGGGCTGGCAGTTTGCTCTCTGACTTATTTCCTGAGATACAAAATAGATGTAGACAAAAAAAAAGCAGTAACAAAGGCCCGGCAGCTATCCAAAAATCCAACTCTGATCCTACTATTTAATCACAAACCATAGCAGAGAAAGGAATGATGACTTTCCCCCAATAAGTAGCTTTCCCATTTCTTTCTCAAAACATCTACAAAGTGGATAAAATATTCAAGTTGCCTCATTCCAAGCATTTCTTTCCTGCAGTGTCAAGCAGTAAGATATGCCTGAACCACTGATGCTTCCACTAGCAGAACATGTTTCCATGAAATACAGGTTTCTGAGCCCAAAATTCCTTTCTGGAACATGAAGCATTCCAGTCTCGTGTTAAGGTATGCGGCAAACAGAGATGCAAAGGAGTATGCCAGGATTAGCACAGAGTTTAAGGTGCAGAGGTCATCACTGCTTAACAAAAACTTTCTCTCAAAAGTCAACAGGGAAAAGTGGGTTGTGAAATAGGAGTGGGAACAAGTTGTAAAAACTCAGAATTATTTGTACTTCTCCAGTCACCAGAACCAGAAGGACAGCGTCTGACGGGAGTGCTCCTATAAAGAATATTCCACTGTATTATTGATCATGTTTACAGGATTGGTACAGCTTTATAAGGGCTTGTTTGCTGAAAAAGTGCCTGCCTGGAGGCATGTGATGTATGATTAAGTCTCATTCTAGATGTGTAACAAAGGCCACCCACATCCTCCCAAACCCAGGCAGGTTTTCAGTGACCCCACTGAAGTCTAAAATAGCTGGACACATCTTTTCTCAGCCCACTGTGTGGTCACTGGCTACAAAATTTTGTCCTCAGCAATGACACTGGCTGCATATACCTCATAAAGTCTAAGTGATAATTTATATTATCTTCATCAACTCAGATAATACCCAGATAATACAGTTATTCCTTTATTAATCTTCATTTCATTATAATCATACTTAATTTCTCAGAATGCATTTGTTATGCAATAGAATTTGGCTCATTAGTTTATGTTAGCAGATTTTAACCTGTTGGAAATCATTACTTGTTCAAGTCGACTATTTGCCAATTATGTTCAATTTGGCATCTGGGACAATTGGTATTTTCTGTGTTGCCTAATACATGATTATGTGAAAATTAAGGTGGGGAAGCCATGAATGCTCTTACTTGGTTTCAGATGCTTTTGCTTCTTTTCTTTCCTTTTTCTTTTTTTTCTTTTTTTTCCTTTTTTGTTGTTTTTAGTGGTTTTTTGGGTGTTGTTGTTGTTGTTGTTGTTGTTGTTGTTGTTGTTGTTGTTGTTCTGTGCTAAGAAAATCCACTGAGATATCCCATATAGTCAAGGCCAGGACCAGTTTCTCCCACCTAAGGCACTATAGGGAACACCTAATTTAAGCAGGTAGTTGTTCCTGTGGTAAGATAGTGATAAGTATGGAACAACTGAGATAAGAGATAAGATGAATTGCCCTTAGAAGGGGACTATTGAACTCTCTTGACTATAGAAAAAACACTTCATAATGAAGTGACCATGCACCATGCTGCCAATTTAACTCCTCCAGTAAGAATCTGAAGTTTGAGGAAATTTCTTTAGGTCTAGAAGAAGAAACAAGCAATTTTTACAAGAGCTGCTGTGCTGTGAGAAGCCAGCTCCAGCAAAGAACTCTGCAGCTTGATACTGGGTTTATGTAATATGTCCTTTGGACACAGTCATACCAGAGCCCCACCAGATGAACATTCACCTACAGTGGTGATGCACAAATGGACTGAAGCAGAGAAGATGAGGTAATAAATACATAAAGGCATGATTCATTCTTAGGTATTTGGGAATAGTAACTGCTGAGCCACTCACCAGCGATTGAAGGATTTATTGATGTCACCTGGGAATGAGCTTGGGCCAGACAGAAGTCAAACACAGGCAGGTTCCCATCCCAAACTGCAAGGATTATTAGTTCCATGGCGAAGGACAGATTTCAACACACACTCAATCTGCCTTTCTAATTCAGAAATCTTTGCTCTTACAACACCTCTTTTCAAATCAGCAAACATTTTGTCTGGGTACTGACTCCATCCTTCAACCATCTATTCTGTGGGTTCAAAACACCAAAGAAAGGTAATTCCCCTATCCTTTCAGTGGACAACAGAAATGAATGTCAAACTCTAATCTTTCTGCCATCCTTGGCCTTCAGAATGAAGACGTGGTGAAGACAGCTTTGATTCTGTGATTCTGTGATTTAGAGACAGAAATGTGTTTGTATTCCAGTGGCTTATTGCTTCTGCCAGATGAGTATTCTGCATTTGGCTGCAGAGCTTACACACACACACACACAAGCACACACACACACACACATTGGAAAGCAGAAGATGTGAAGAGAACCAAGAAAGCTGAGAAATGGAAAGATCAATCACTAATCCCCAGAAAGTACCGTTTGTGGGCAGCATGGCTAAGTTTAGAAATCAAAACCTATTTCCCATAAAATAATCGTCACTAGAACAAAAAGGCCTGCAGCATAAATTATTTCCTTTGGACCCTATAACACAGAAATGCTTTTTTTTTTTTTTTTTTAAATTCCAGTGAATCACTCATGTTTCCAAACTGTGTCAAAGTCCTTCATATCAACACAGTATTAGATAGAGGTTATTCCTCTCACTGAGGAGCTCGCTGCAGATAGAATATCTACATCAACATCATGGTTCCTACCTAGCAAATTAATTCAGAGCATGTCAGCAGTGCGTAATTTTTTTCCTCCTTTCTTCTCTCATATTTTCTTTGTGTTTATTTCTGATTCAGTTATCACTAAAATACACATTTTAATTGTATTGTATGAGATTCAAACTTCCCCGGCTTTGAACATTCACACAAACATTTTCACTCAACTTACCTTCACACCGCCTGGAATCCTTGACAAATGTTTGAGTGCCTGTCTGCGTTATGCAACACGGAGGATTTTTCCAAATATTCATAGTTTTCTCTAATGTACAAGCACTACAGAGACATGTTTCAGACACATATTTATAACAGAGAGATATAGATAGATGTTTTATATATAATGCAACAATATTTTAGATATACATATATATTTAATAACCACATAGATCTAAAGAACAATAAAGAAATTAAGTTGATTAGCAGGAGCTCTTTACTTGTGAGAGTCTAACTGATATCAGTGTGTTTTTGGTCATGCAAGCCATCACACAGAATAATAAAAATCTACTGCAAATATGCATAAATTTTGTTTTTATTTTCAAGTGTGCCTTAGACAGAAACTTCTCAAAGAGCCAGGATCTAAGCGTGTCCAAACCTTATTAATTTCACTGGGCATCAATTTAAACCCAGACATTCTCTTTTTGGGAAGGAAATTGGAAAAAATCTTTTGCATGTATTTATTACAATATAATTTTACCCCAGACCAGCAAGAAGGTTTATGGGCTTAAGAAACACTTTATGACAAGGTAGAAGACAGGTAGGTTGGTAGGTGGATAGACAGACACACAGTGCTTCCTCCAGCTACTCTGTCACTGGTTTGTTGTTCATTGATTTTCATTCAAGTGGTGTTACAGCAGCATTCAGGACTGTATGAAAACAGAGCATATCAATTAATCTCTCTATCTACCTATTCTTTAATCTACTTATTATTTTATGCCTGTGCATACAAATATGTTGCACAGAGACACAATATTACCTGCATGTAAAATCAATAGCTAGACGACAAGCAAATGACGGATTAACTGAGGGCAGGAGGATTTAAACTTTAAAAGCAAAGAACAGAAGAGCTGGCTTAGGCTGGCTTTAGCTAGCCCTGCTCCACCTTTCTCTTCTGACTCCTGAGCTACCTCTCACCTTCTGGGGCCAGGCTTCCCACAGCGTCCCTAGGCTGATGCCTTAAAAGCACCTTTCAAATAAATCTGGTGTCAGTCATCCCCTTTTCTTCCCTGCAGCGTTGTGTGGCAGCACTTCCCTCGGAGGGGAGGAGAGGATGTGTGTGTGGGGCAGAGAGGGGAGGAGGAAGGGGGTGTACAACTTCAAAAGTAAGCCAATTCAGAGCACTAAAGCAGAGAAATTAAGGCCTGTGCTTGTCCAGCTGATTGGCAGAGGAGATGAAATCCATACGGTGGTCTCGGCACACTTCCTAGTGGCCAGGTGCCTGTGTAGGGGATAATGCAGCCAGTATCCCGTCTAAGCAGCTCCTGACATTTTCATATTAGAGCTGGCCTTAGCTCCCCATAGCCAGCAGAACACACAGCGTGTGATTGTCTGCTGCTCTCAGTGCCACACGTTTGGGGCATTGTTGCTGCAACCACTGATAAATCAGATATCCTAAATAGTAAGA
Source organism: Lonchura striata (assembly GCF_050655825.1). NCBI lineage: Eukaryota > Metazoa > Chordata > Aves > Passeriformes > Estrildidae > Lonchura > Lonchura striata. The sequence goes on from NC_140741.1 coordinate 72,085,844, forward strand.
TTAACATTTGTGATACGGCTCCCTCACTGTCCTTTCAGCTGCCAGCTGGCTACACATTGCTGCTCCAGTCACTGAAAGGTAAGGTTGGGCTCAAACAATGGCTCAGATCCACAGGAAGTGTCACAGCTTGTCATATACAATTTTTTCACTGCATTAGAGCTGAACGGTGTTTAATAGCATTACCTTTCTCCCACGCATGAGTGGAAAAGGCTAACTCACTCTTCCTCTTTCCTGCCCATTCTGCCAGCTACACATTTCTCCACTTTGGCTCAGGGCCACAGCATCTGACAACCCTTCCTATTTGAAAAGTGGAGAAGGGGAGAGAAGGTGATTTGTTAGACGGAACACTGTCAGTCATCAGTTCAGTTTCTAACTCATAAGGAAAGTTTCAGTGAAGTTGAACTCCTCTGGTATGTGCTCTCTTTTCATTTCAGTCTTGAGAAGCTCTGATATTATATTTGCAGCAATTCAAAGCCACACACAACAGCTGCCAAAGTCACACACAGCAGCAAGAAATGCTGAGCCTTTATTCATGACTAGCTTTGCTAGTCCTGGTGACACTGTATGGAAACATAGTGCAAAAACAGAGCACAGAACCATCATTCTTCACCTACCTAGCAAATAGAGATTATCAAATGCTAATTTATTAGCTTTATTAGTACCTTTATTAATACACTGCAATGCACAGGGTGGGGAGGATGCTGTGCTGTCTGGAGAGACACACCTGAGTTATAACTAGATGTAAAGAAATTCTTTCTTGTGAGGCTGCTGAGGCTCTGGCACAGAGAAGTTTTTGATGCCCCATCCCTGGAAGTGTCCAAGGCCAGGCTGGATGGGTCTTGGAACAACCTGGTCTAGTGGGATATCTCCCTGCCCAGCTGACAACACAAGGCTTTCTATGATTCTGTGAAAGATCCCAAACTACAAATTGACTCCTAGGATGTCTTCTTGGCATGTGCTCTTGCAGTGCAATAGCAGGGCTACAAACCAGCTGATTCTTGCCAAGACCTCAGACTCATCCCACAAAAACCTGCCCTTTTGTCACTGTGCCCCACAGACAAATCCATCCACTGCACCCTCACATTTTCACTGCTCATGAGTCACACTACCAAAGGCACAGAACAAAAGAACGAGGAAGCTGCTCCACCTTGCACAAGCTGTAAAAGAAAATAAATCCCAGCCACTCTCCCATCAGCTGAGAAGGGGAAATACATTATTTTCTTTCTCCAGCAATGCTTCTCCTGTCTCTACACATCTCCTTACTATTCCCCACTGGGTCAAAGCTGTTCCCAGCAGCAGAGACAAGTTATCCAACAGCCCCCCCAGCCAGCTGTGCATTTCCCTCAGAACAAGCCTGGCAATCAGCTGAGGGTCTGGTGAAGGATGCTGACCTCAGAAAATTCTTTGCAAACCAACTTGTACAATGGTAGTGATGTATTGCTGGAAGTGCAGTTTTGTGTTTGGGAGGAAGTCACATCTACTAAAAGCTCCACACCTGATTTGCCTGCAAACAATGCAGCTCCTTCTGCAGGGAATGTCCCTGTGCCTGTGCTGGGAGGGGGGACAGACAGGGAGAGACCTGTGACACGGTGAGCTAGCTGAGGAAACCAGCAAGGAAACAGAGAGCTGGAGTATGAAGAGTTTGAACAAAGGACAAAGGCTGAGAAAAATGCCTTCAGAGTCATCAAAACTCCTCACAGGCTCTGAGTCAAACTGGGAAAGCATCATTTCAATGTGTTTTAATTTTGTTCTTCTTCTTCTTTGTCATTTTCAGATAGGGTTGTCCTATCAAAGTGGATGCAGATTCTTATTTGTGATTGTTATTAAGCTCAGCATTCAGCTATTTAGTATAAATGCACTGGAAAATTTCCTCCTGCTTAAACTGCATGTCTGTGGGTTGAACAGCCACACACTTTTTCTTTTCACTTCCTTTCATCTCATTGACAAAAAGGACTGACTTTTTGTCTGAAATTAGCTGAAGGTGATTCTTAGAATAATTTGGTTGATCTACCCCTCCTACCCAAATTTCTTTATTCATCTATTTTTGTGAGAATTTCTGGCAGTCTCAGAATTCATAACTTTTGCTTTGAAAATATTTACCATCTACTTCTAGGAAAACTGCCTGCGAACTACTACTAGACAAGATTACAACTGGATATTTCCTTCTCTGCTGTTTTCTACAGCACCAGTAATGCTACTTCCTTTTAGGTCTGTGTACTGAAGAAGCAGCACAGCCATGAGAAACTGACTTTAGAAAAGGAAGTGAAAACTGTTTCCAGTCTGTAAACCTGGAGCTGAGCAGGATAATAAAAAGAGGATACAACAGACAATAAATAAACAGTTGGTTCTATTCTGATTAGGCCACTCATGCAATTATTTCTGTATCCTGTTTGGGATGTTATTAGGAATTATTTGTGAATAGGAACTAATAGGATGTTAATAAGACTAAAGGTTATAATGATGCATGCAAATAACTGTGAATTGTCCAGAAATCTTCCATCCTTGTTCATTAAGTAGAAATTTGCTTATAACATCAATTCTTTATAATCTTCCTAAATTTATTCTCTGTTCACCTGTATGTCTACCTTATCTCAGATAATAATGTGAAGAGATTTATAAGAAGTCATCTTGACTTATGGGGTAGTAACCATTTTTCTACTGGGGAAATATTAGCTGAGATCTGGTATCTTAAAATCATCCCATTTCTTTCCCTTTTAAATCACAAGAGAGAGTTCACGGTTTGCACCTCAGCTGAGGCCTCTTGACTTCTGGCATTAGCTGGTCAAGTTTGCAGTAGCACAACCTGGTTTATCAAATAATTATTTCTTTGTGGCATTTAGTTTTCATTTTATTCCTTCTAGGACCTTTTTTTTTGTGAGGAATATGGCTCTTGGTCTCTAGGAGGAATAAGACTGGGATAAGAAGTCCAACATCCATCCCATCACACTGATATCATGTGACACCTCACTGCAGAGAATACATTTTCTTTGATCTATTTTAAACTTTCTCCTTTTTTCTTTTATTTCTGAAAGTCCCCTTGTTTTCCTGAGGTCATAGAGGAGAGTGATACAGTTCACCTTGGTAGTCCAGCACCTATCAGACATGATTGCATCTGAGCCTTGACAGATGGGTGAGCGGATAATGTCCAGGACTACATAACCAGAGATGGATTAAAGGAGGAGTGACAGACAGGACAAAGTAGATTCCCATGTCAAACCATCCCTGAAAAGGACATGACCATCCTAAACTGGCCAAAGACAGCCAGATGCAGCTGGCCAGTGGAACAACCTTTCGGGACAAGGATGAAGGGAAATCACAGCCATGTGCCAGAATACCATGAGCTCTGGATGTGTCTGGGAAGATATGAAACTGGACATTTCTGTGGTCATGAGCCCCACAGAACATCCTTTGTGTAATTTCATCTGAAAACACAAGTTCTCATCTGAGAATGCAAGAGGTTGTGTGAGCACTGCAGAAGGGCAAGCAGAGGACTTATTCTAATAAAAGACAAGGCAGCAATTATGAGCCAGTCTCAGTTTCACTTTGAAGCCTAGAAACACACTGAAATACATTACTCACTGAACCATTTGTAAGCAAGCCAGGGAGTAATAAGATAGAAGATGAAACATGAGTTTGTGAAGAACAAATCATGTCAAATCAACCTAATTCCCCTTAATGCCAGGATAGTTGGCATAATAGATGGAGCGAACATAAAAATCTGATATAACAAAACTATTCTAAGGTTTGTAGCACATTCCCATAAGTCATTCTTATCAGCAAAAATGCTTCTGAAGCATGGGTATGATCACTGAAAAGCAGGTGCAGAGCTAGTTGTAAAAAATATTCAAAGTAGTGTGGCAGAGATGTCCCAGAGTTTGAAAACCGCTCGATGACAGACTGGGCAGTACCTGCATAGAATCAGCATACAACACTATTGAGAGAGAGTTTTCAGGAACTCCAGAAAATATCAGGATTCATGTTGTCTGGGTAAACTGGAGAAATGGTCAGGAATCCAAAGAAATTATGTTTAGCCCAGGTAACCAAGGAAGTGGCCTGGTAGGGCAGGGCTTTGAGCAAACTGGTCTCATCTAAGGTGTTCCTGCACATGGCAGGGGTGTTGGAACGAGATAATCCTTAAGGTCCCTTCCAAACCAACCATCCAATGGTTCCATGAAACATACACTTGGGAGCTCAGAGACATAAATGCTTAATAGGTGGGAGCTTTCCAGAAGGAGTGGTATAAATGTACTGAAGAGAGATGCCAGTAGAAAACATCACCTGCAAGGACAGTTTCCAGAAATAAGATTTGTTTGGTCAAGAAAGGAGGAGGTTCAGTGAGGACAATCAAGCTTTCCTCACATGCAGAAAAGGCTGTTTTAGTGATGATGGTAATCATTGTTTCCCAGTGGCACTGAGGATAGGACAGGGCAAAAAAAAAAAAAAAAAAAAAAAGCTTCAATTTGCTGCAGGAAGGATTTAGGTTATCTATTCAGAGTGCTTGCTGAATAACAAGTCCCATAATCACAGAGTCTGGATATGAAGGGAGGTTGTGGAATCTTGCTCCATAACCTTTAAGACCACAGCAGATGGATATCAGATGGATGTCAGCTTAGGTATGTCTAGCTCCCACTTTTGAGCAAAGTTGGACTAATGTCATTGTGTCTGCCTGGACAAATCATGAACCACCTACATGGAAGGAAGACAACACACCCTGTATCTAAATGATCCCATTTTTCTCCAGGATGAAGATGACACTTTGTTTCAGATTTCTATAATATTATAACAGCTTTCATATTCATTTTCCTCATGTTAGACAAGTTTCATCAGGAACGGTGATAGGAAAAGGAGCAATGGGTTCAAATTGAAAGAGGGGAAAATCAGGTGAGATAGAAGGAAGAAATGTTTTACTGTGGGGGTGGTTAGGCCCTGGCACAGGTTTTCCAGAGAAGTTATGGATGCCCCATCCCTGAAAGGGTTCAAGGGGTTGGATGGGCATGGAGAAATCTGGTCTAGTGAAAGGTGATCCTGCTCATGGTGAGCTCCCTTCCAACCCATTCTGTGATTCTATGATTCGATTAAATTGTTCTTGTCTTTTGGATTTTTACTTGGAAGCAGTGGAAAAATTAGAAAAAGTGAGGCCCTTATAGAACTGATTCTCATATGAGCTCTTTTGAATGGTAGAAGGGATTTTTCATTGCTCTTGTCTCATTTCCCATATAGACCTGTGAGAAATCCACCTCAGCACTAAGCCCAAGCTGGTCAGGTAAAGCATGGATTTCAGAAAGATATCTAACCATATTATTAGAAACATGAGAAGGAAAAAAAAATACTTTATCACTTTATCAATTTATCCTGAAGTTGGTCTTACTGACTAAAACACAAGTGAGATTTGTGAGGATTCATTTTTCAGCTGTGGCCTTTTCTTATGTCTCTTTCTGCTGAGTTATTTTGGAAGACATTTTTCCGACAATGAAATTCACCTGGGGATCTGTTAAGAAAATAAGACTTCAAGATTTTGTTGGTCTGGGATAAGGGCAACTGCAACCTCAGAATTATAGTTACATTAATTTTTCATTCTTGGCTGAGGTTAGATCTGAGCTGTAGTGGCTGGAGGCAAGTTTAATTCCCTCCATGTGTTCAATGAAAAGAATCCATTGGAAGACTGTCACTCCCTTGGCATATGACTTTTTTTCACTCTGTGATACCATGAGGTCTTTTGTTCCATTTCACTTCACAGTCTCTCCATTGAGAAGCTGTGGTTCATTGACACAGGCAAACACAATATGAATAAAGCCTTTATGCTTTATCATCTGAGATGTAACGAAAAAGTTTGATATGGTGCTTAGAAATTGTACATTTTCATACTAGATCACCCAACAGAATGTTCCCATGAAGTGCTGGAATGTCACTTAAGCTGAGTCAGTAAGAGGAAGAAAAATATATATACTAGGCAGGAGGGAGAGGGAGAGGGAGAGGGAGAGGGAGACGGAGACAGAGACAGAGACAGAGACGGAGATGGAGAGTTCCATTTCTCTGCCATTTCTTGAGTGTGAATTTGAGACCATAAAACTATTCATTTGGTGGCCTGTGCATCAGAAAAAGGATGAAACCTGCCTGATAACTGTCAAAAAAATTGGCCTCTTTTGCTATGAGTTGTTTGTAGAGAGGAATTTAGAAAGGAAAAAAAAAAATCCCAGACTACTGATTAAATAAAATCTTGACGTCAAGATGCCAATGAGGGTGAAACCCTCTCATTCAATTCTTCTACATTTGTAGGGGTTTGAAAACATGAATGGGACTCAGGCATCTTTGGAAACAAAGGAGTGGGAAAAAGGAGAGAGCAGAAGGGATGTGATACCTGGGAAAGAGAAAATCCTATGAGCTCAAGCTCAAGGTGGCTGATGGTGCCCACTGGTGAGGTTCTGCAGGGTTCACTGAAGGATGCACAGTTATTGTCCATTGAGACACAGGAGCTGGGGGTCCCAGCTCTGCCTTTAGCCACACCACCCATTAATTTAGTAAGAGACCCAAGAAATTACCTACAAGGCCTGTGAGGGGGTTTGTTTCCAAAAGAAAGCATTTCATGTGCTGGCTTGTACTTCTGGTGAAAATGGGAGCGTTGAAGTGTGAGTAACTCAGCTCTGGCTGGATGTGACCTGCCTTTGTCAGGGATGTGGAGGGGTCTGGAGATCAGAAACGTAAGGCCTGGCTGGACCAGCTCGCTCAGGGATTAAGAGTGATGGCTGTGCCCTACACAAGAGGAGCTGTAGCCAGAGTTCTGCGCTGCAAACCATTCCTAAGTGGCACTTTGCATGCAAAGGGCTCAGCCTCCCCAAGGACACCCCATGAGAACTGTGTCCTGGAGCCAGTTCTCCATGTGCTTCACACAAGGAGGGGCATAATCAGACTGGGAGCAATTTAAAATACAGAAACAAGCCAGGAGCTTGGCTAGCCTTGGCTTCTGGGCCTCCTTCAGAGCAAGGGACCTTAATGCTTGTCTAAATCCTCTTCTCCTCCAGTCTTTAATCTCCATGGGTCTTTTTTTCCCACCCATCAAACAAGGATGCCTTTGCTCTTCAGTTTATCTATTTAAAATTTAGCCCTAATGCAGCTCTAGTGCGTGGAACTAGTTTCATTTTATGCCAGAGCTAGAAGAAGGTAATTAAACTCTACCTGTATTTGTCTAGATGGTTATGTATCCTAAATACACATTCCTCAAAGAAAGCTTGACAGCTTCTGCTCTACTGACTAACTTCTCATCAAACTAAGGGACATTTTTTTTTTTTTTTGGCCTTTCATTCTGAGTAACAAAGAGAGAAGGAAATGATGACATTCATACCTTCAGAAAAGGACAAATGAGCATTTCCTGCCTCAGAAAATTACCTTCTTCAGAAGTTTTGTTTAAGTACCCGTTTGACAGCTGTGACTTGTCTACATAAAACATGAGAGTTGGAATAAACAAATATATTCTTGGTCTTTAGTGGTGTGGTATTTATACATGAGAAAAAATATCTGGTCATTTATATTGACACCTACCAAAACTGCAATTTCCTTGTTAACAAATGACATGAAAAAGAAAATTCTGAAGTACATTAAGCAGCAGAGAAGTGTCCTTACTTAATGCTCCATCAATGTCTTTGAGTCATAAATACCTACTAGTAAAAGTTTAAAAAAGACTCACCTTTAATTTAGCTACAAAAAACTAAACTGGATACCTTTGGATTTTTGTTTTGCTGTGATAATGACTGAGAAAGAATATATATTTAGATATTAAGGATAGAGTTCAGTACAGAGTAATGTTCACACAGTCACCTGGAATTATTCTTACTCCCTAATGGGTCTTGGCTGTGTAGTAAGTATTCATCTGACCTCAATTGCTTAAAATAGCCTGCCAAAACCAGAAACAATGACAACTGTAAGGTAACACTGATATGTAACTACCATAAGTGTCAAGGAAAGCTGTACAAATGAGGAGAAAATGCAGCTCTGGTTTCAGCTCGGATAGAGTTAATTTTCTTCCTAGTAGCTGGTTAAGTGCTGTGTTTTGAATTAAGTATGAAAATAATGTTGACAATGCATTGATGTTTTAGCTTTTGCTTAGTGCTTACCCTAAAACAACGACTTTCCCAGGCTCTGCCAGTGAGGATGTGCACAAAAAGCAGGAAGAGAACATGGCCAGGCCAGCTGATCCAGGCTGGCCAAAGGGATATCCCATACCATGGAAGGTCTTGCTCAGTCTGTAAACTGGGAGGAGTTGTCCAGGAGAGGCCAATCACTGCTCAGGGTGGGCTGGGCTTTGGTCAGCATGTGGTGAGTAATTTTGTCAGGTATCAGTTGTCTTACTTGGATTTTATTCCTCTTGATTTTATCTCCCTTTTAATTGCAATTCTGATTAATGTCATTGCTATTGTTGTTATTATTATTATTACTATATTTATTTTATTTCAATTATGAAACTGCTCTTATCTCAACCCACAGTTTTTATCTTTTTCTGGCTTTCCTTCCCATCCCTCTGAGGGCCAGTGACTGAACAGCCATGTGGTTCTTATTTGTTGTCTGGGCTTAAACCATGGCAAGCTCATATTATCGTGGCTCTCAGCTCCTGTCTGATAAAAAGAAATGTAACTATCATCTAGGCAAGCTACCAGGCACAGATCTTTCCCTAGTCTAATATTCAAAGATCCTTGATTAACAAGAAAGGTGGTAAAAACACCAGCAGCAGAGCTGGTGAAGTATGATCCCTGTGTACTTCACAGAGCCTTAATGAAAAGGTGGAATGACACCTCTGATCATAACAACTTTACCACTTCTCCAGCAGAAATTTGCCCCTCCTTCCCTGCAGACATACACATTTCCCACTGTATATCCCTTCCAGCACTTTATAAGCAAGATGACAACATGGACATTACATGTAAGAGTTACAGCCTTTGGTTGATACAGAATTTAGTTATCTAATCAAAACCATCTCTGTGAGATCTGTCTATACTTAGAGAAAGAAAAGGTCATTCATGCAACCAGTAGGTGTTTTCTACAGGAGAAAAAAAAATCCCTACTGAAGTGTCTGAATACAAAAGGTTAATTTCCCATCTGAAGAACTTGATTGTGGGAAACAAATATCCTGGGACAGGTTTGTGTAGTCAGAGACTGGGAAGACACTGTGTGACCCAAGACTAGGGCCCAAATCCTTGGATTTAAACCTGTGTTTTATCATCTTCTAACTTGAAGCAGTTAATCAGTGGTGGATATGAGCAGGAAAACACAGTGATGTCACTGCACGGTTTCTGTCACCAGCACAAAGGTGGCAAATCGACAGGAACCATTTCTGCAGAGCAAGCAGTGCATGAAGCACACCATCCTACAGTGTTCTACAGTACAGAAGTCTCAAAAATACCCACCAATATTGTTGTTTAGGGTGTCTTGGAGTTTGTAAAAAACACAGTGTGTTTCATGCTAGAAGAGTTCTTTTCTACCATTATCTTTAGTTCTGCCATAAGTTTTCTAGAATCATTACCCATTTAGACTTTCAGGACTGGGGTTCCCCTGAGGCTGGATTTATCTCCTTATCTTTAAGCATCTATAACACAGATGCCTACATCTAAGCTGGTCATCCTCAGTTCCCTTTACAGTCTGGAGAAGGTGATTCATCTCATCCTAATATAGTTATCAACCAAGAATCAGATTAATTGCTCTCTAGAGATACCTGGCTATCTCTATTGACAATAAAAGCAGCCTGGAGTCACTAACTCAGACTTACCTGCCTATGTGTTGGCTGCCTACAGTTAGTTGAGATTAATTCCAGCCAGAGCTTCCTTTGATCAAGCAATTCAACTACTGTCATGAAACGTAACAGATAAGAAGGGCAAAAGTGGATGAGCAGGAAGGACTGAGTAATTGTGTGCTACCCGATCAGGAATAAACACACCAGTGAAGGGTTTCATAAGCTTACCCTAGCCCAAAGATAGCTTGCTTTCCATTTGTCCAAAGTGAACGTGAGGGGAATGCTGTGTCTGTCCTCAGGAACTTGCTCCTATCTCCTCATGGTAGCCTCTGCTTGTAGATCAGAGCTGGGGATTCCGTGAGCTGACTGGCCTCATCAAAGCCTCTCTCAGCAAGTGTGAACATTACAAATTACAGCCACCTGAGGGTCTCACCCCTCATCTTCTGCTTCAGGACTTGAGTGGTTTCTGCTTGGAGTTCAGATTTTCATTGATGATCCAGCCTTGTTGTGCCATTACTTGGAAGAGAGAAAAAAAATCTGAGACATAAGGAGGGGTTTCCCCTTCTTTATTTTGTTTTTACATCAGTATTATCCCTGCCACGATTTGAAAATGATGCTGCATCAAAAGATGATGAAGCTAATCCTCCTCTTCACATGCAGCTCCTAAGGGACAAACTTACCAGTCATTCTGTCCAGTCCTGGACAAAACCAGATCCAAGATTGGTGAAAATCTCTATTTCAAGTACTTTTTCAGCTCTCTAGGGAAATCTGCTGTTTACCTGTCTTCTTCCAAGTTTGATTTTTTAAAATTTCTTCTTATCCTACAGTAAAAAAATCAAATCAAATACCCTCAGCCTGTGTTGGCTGTTAGAAAGAAGGGAAAAGGAATAAATCTGGTTTCAAAAACTTTTGACAGTTGGAGTGGTAATGAGCCCATTCCGACTGAAATTACCTCATTGCTGCTCATTTTTCCTGGCTACCAATCGATTTATGAACCTCTTTTAACATCTAGAGAAGTGTTAATGAATCAAGTGTTTAAAAATAACACACACCAGGAGGTTGTAAATTACAGCCCCAGCATCCTTTGAATGAATTCACATCCCACATTTCCAACACCCACCTGGTACCAGTCTGCTGCAACATGGGTGTTCATTCAGGGTCTGAATTTATTATCCACAAATATGTGTTTGGGGTTCCACCAAGCCTTGACTCATCAGCATCCAGCTCAGCTGGCAGCTCTGACACAGCAGAAGAAGGGGGAGAGAGAACAGTGGTCCTGAGGGGGTGTCTCAGCCTTAGGGAGATGAAGAAGATGGAGGACCAAGGTTCACTTTGGTAGACCAGCACCTATCAGACATGATTGCATCTGAGCCTTGACAGATGGGTGAGTGGATAATGTCCAGGACTACATAACCAGAGATGGATCAAAGGAGGAGTGACAGACAGGACAAAGTAGATTCCCATGTCCTTGGTCCTCCATCTTCTTCTGGCTGTCCTGAGGGAATGTCAGAGCAGCAGTGGTCAGTGTTGCATCACTGCTCCTCACACATTTCAGGCTCTCTCTGGAAGTGGATCAGGTACCATTTTTTGTGTGGTTAAATAAAGCACCACCACTGGCATGCTGGACTTTTTAGTGTGGACATTTTCCATACTCTTAGTATGGACTTTTTCTAGAAAATTCAGTTTTCTTGACAGTCAGCAAACCTGAGATGGAGAGGTCAACTTGCAGACTGAGACATCAGTAACTTGATCTTGTAGCAGAAAAGAATACATGTTTTTCTGGACATCACACCTGTTGTGTGTAATTGAAAGTAGCAGCAATGCCAACTGTACTCAGAACACGAAACTTTTCTTTCAGGCTGAGCATCATTCTTCAAAAATAAGGCTGACAGAGTGGAAGGAGTCAAGAGGAGAACAAAAAAAAAAGGTTAAAAATTAGAAGAACTGACAAAAATGGTTGATGGGGCAGAGTTTCTAAGGCCAGTGGTCATCTCACCTATTCCCCTTGTAGCTGTGACATGGAGCAGGAAGTGTATGGTTGAGCTGGGTTTAAATAAAATCTGGGCACAGCAATGTGGAACACATCCTCTTCACTCTGTTTCTCCAAGGGCTTTTCAGAAAGCAACCTTTATAAACAAGAACAGTGTCATACTTGAAAGCCAATTCTTGCCTGTCCCTGTCTCCCATCAAACCAGACAAACCTTATGGATTCAGCCCAGCCCAAATGAAGGATAAATCAAGAGTGGAAAATTATTCTATAGGACTCCCGGGAATGATCAAGTCAATCCTTCTCCTAATTATGTCAATGGCAAAGCATGCAGTGACTGAGGTGGCAAGAAACTAGGCTTTAAATCTCTTTAATTAGAATATAAGAGTAATTTTTGTTAACATTTTTCTTAGTGGTATATATATACATATGTGTCTACTTCTTAATGAAGTAGTTGGATTCTCATTCAAAACCAGCACACTGGCACTCAGGAAGGCAGACTACATTAAATATGTTACCAAGATTAAAAGACAAAAACCAAAACAAACCAAACAAAAAAAATTGAGAACAACTGAATTTTGTGATTCAGTGATAACATTTACACATCTCATCTCTTGGCCCAGAGGACTAGTGTTTCTCCCACCAGGCACTTTGTTCCATCTTAAAATCTAATGGTAGTCAGCAAGTGGAAGCAAAAGGCCATCACTCACTTATTTGAGTCTTCTCTTGGCCAACAAATAAAGCTCATGCTATTCAAATATCCAGAAGATCTAGGATTGCATGTGAATAAATGAGGAGCCCAACACAAATCACTTCATTGTTCTCTGGTTCATACCTAAAAACTCCTGGTTTCAGACTGTGAGCAAAACTCTCCTTTGTCTCAAGAAAAAAAAATATTCCTAAGACCACAAAAAAGAAAGAAGTCTTATAAAAACCAAGATAAACTACATTTCATGCAAAGTGTCAAGACATATTTTGTTTCTGCCCAAAAGAATGTTCTGCTTTTGTGCAGATAGATGCAAATGCTGAAAACTTCTGTCTGTCTCCATGACTTTCTCCAGTTTTACAGAGGTGTAATCAAGGACTGATTTTTACTCATTGTGTTATTATTTTTCAATCCAAACCACCTCTTAGTAAAATAAGTGCATTGAAAGGCTCTCAGTGGGAGAAACAGCACCTGTCAACCAAAGGGGTTTTCTGAAAAGTAAAAAAGAGACATATTTTTTACGAAAGTCGACAAAATTTAGGTCGTTGGTTAAAATGCCAAGATATCTTCGATAACACATTTACACACCTATAAAAACAAAAGTTCACTCAAAAATTCCAATAAATGGTCCTTAGGTTGTATAAGAGCCATACAGCTGCAAAAACATCAAATATGTCTTTGATAGATTTTAAAGCAACAGTTAAAGTAAATTCTTGTATACAACTTCTAAATCAGTTTTAATTTATCCTTTTAAATTTGAACTCCTCATTAATTAAAAAGCAAATATTTGGATTTTGAAAGGGAGACATCACTCTGTCCTCAGTCTGAAGTTTCCATGTAGATCCTAATAAGTGCCCAACCAAATTTCTTCTTTAGATAGACAAATATGAGACAGAAAAAAGAAATAAAAGAGGGGGGAAACTGTGGGTGAAAATAGTCCAAAAACACATCCTCAGCTGATGTAAATCTGCTTGGTGCTAATGAAGTGTGCAGGGTTACATCAGCTGAGGGATTAATCCAGGTCTCACACTGAAGGAAAATTGAAAGCTGAGAAATGCCAAATACCATCATGATATGAACACATTGAGAAAATAAAAAGGTAACCTGAAATAATGAGGGAAATCAAGGCTCCACATTGAACAAGGTCCCATCACACACTCAGTAAAATCCAAGCCAAATAATAGATTCCAACACAGCTTGTTAGGAGCACAACAGTTTTCCAAACATTTACATTCATATTTTACTGGACAATGTATGGCCTGAGTTCCTATTAAGCCATTATTACATTTTGCAGACATCATTTTGACACATTTTTGAGCAGGCTGGAAGCCCTTGTTTATTCAGCTTTCCCCTTGGGCACTTCAAGAAGTTATTCTCCTGTAATTCCAGTTCTGCTTTGCCTAGGTACACCTTTTACAGTCATAGTTGTGTTATTAACTCAATGACTGACTGACAGAAGTGACTGGATTTTGAAACCTTGCCATCAAAGCCACTCCATCCACACAGCGGTGACATAAGAGCCCATAGAAGGGAAACATAAAGGGAACAAAAGACGTTTTAAGCAAGGGAGAAAATTTGCCCAGACCTTCAAAACTGACTTCTTGTCAAGAAAACAAAAAAAAAAAGTTGTAGATATACTACCAAAAATCCCATCAACTATGGTTGTTCCCACATAAACCATACATTTTCTCCCCTTGGTGCTTCTTTGTGCCTCTAAGGTAGAGACAGACAGACCATCAATGAACATCTGACTTCCACAGACCTCAGTCAGATTAGAATTCATGGTGCTTCAAGCATTGATAGTCATCCAGAGGATTTACTGCCATCAGTAATAGCTCAGAGAGACTTAAAGTCCAAGCACGCTGTCTGGAATGGATGAAGACAAAATAATGTGTCATTTCGGGTTATAAGATTTTAACTAATTTCAGCATGCGTACACAAGGCAAAAGTCTTGTTGAAGGCAAAGCCATGGCCATGGAATAAAAATGGCTGTGTCTTGTGAAACCCAAGGTCTAGCTGGCATTAACCCTGTCTCCAGCAAAGTTCAACTGGAAGTGCCAAGCAAAAGGCAGGAGCAAGGAAAAGTGAGACCTACATTCTTAGAGGACTTTTTCTATCCTTCTATCAAACTGGTTCAAGGCCCTCCCTGGTTAGAACTAAACAACCTCAGAAGAACTTTGATGGGTTTTTGAATCTACCATCTGCAAGATCCTGTGGAGGACACTCTCAAGGTTCAGCAACATGTTCTAAGAGTAACCTTTTATTTTTGTTTTTGTTGTAGTTGGCACTAACTTGTTTTATTTTACACAGTCTGCTTATTTTATTGGGAAAAAAAAATATATAAAAAATCCCCTATTTTCCTTCTCTAAAAATGGAGAAGTAACCTCTGTTATGTCAGCTCTTTTGAAGGATGAACAGTTTTCATCTAGTTATTCTAGTCATTCTATTTTCATTTTTTAGTTCTGTCATATCTTCTTTGAAATGAGGAAAACCACCACTGCACACAATATTCAAAGTGTGAGAGCCAGACTGGCTCAAGGCCAGGCTGGAGAAAGCCCTGAGCAACATGATCTTGTGAGTGGCATCCCTGGCCATGACAAGGGGTGAGATCCAGATGATTTTTGAGGTTTCTTCCAACCCAAATCATTATATGATTTTATTCCATGATTTTATGATTATAGATTTATTCAGAGACATACTGATGTTTTCTAGCTTATTCTCTGTTGTTTTCTTAGGAGGTATCAAAAGCTAAATTACTTTTTGACATCTATCAAGCTTTGATCTGATATTTTCATTGAAATACAGCTCCATATTCAGTATTTCTGAGTAACAAAAAATCAGTCTCAGGGTGGAACCTGAATATAAATTCTCAGCATACCCCAAAATCTGGGTCTTAATACAACTCTGAATTTCTCAGAGGAAGCATCATCACCTCCAGAGACAGAAAACCAAAATCCTAGATACAAAATTCAACAAATTAGTGACCAAATGCAAGATCTGCAGAGCTCCAGGTCTCAGTTTAAAGGCTCTTATCAATATTTTAAGAATATTGCTGCTGTCCTGTTGAAAACTAAGACACAATAGTAATAGTCAACTAAGGACTGGCAAAATGTATATTTCTCCTCAAAAGCGTATAAGCAGAAACTACCTAAAGTTTCAGAGTGAACAATTGACTTTTTACCTATATTTGTAATCCTCTCTGAGAAAAGTCATAGAAAGAATCTTCTGACTGACCTTCTTCCACAAGAAGTTTCCATTTTCCAGAAGGAATCATTAAAGACTATTCCCCACTATGCTAAAAACTCTGGGCTCAGTTATATTCACACTATGTCCTTTTTGATCTATGTCTGCAAGAAGACCTTGGAAGAGGTATAAACCTAGTGGAATATTTTCCTTTCAGACTGAAGACTATGCAAGACAGAACTTAAGAGCATCTAAAATAGGATTTTTTAATGTTTTCTGTTTTTTTTTTTTCTGATGTACCTAGCAATACTTATAAAACACTTTTATTTTTGTACCATCGAACCTATTCAGAAGCATGTGTAAAATTTTCCTTACCATTGCTTAAAGAGATTAGAAAGAAACTTGTTCCTTATGTTATGATACATTTTCCTGGCTGAAGTGGAACAGTCTTAGAACTGGAACTATCCTGGATGGTGCATATTCATCTTGATATCAAGGCAGAAAGATATGATGGCAAAGAATACTAAAACATTTATTAAAAGGTCTATGATGAGAATTAGTCTTCATGTGGCCAAAAGCAAATGTTTACAACAGAGGAATCTACAGCTCATCTAGAGAGTGTTTAGACTCCCTGGTAAATCAGTGAAGAGAATTAGGCACTTCCAGGCTGAAATTCATTGCATCATCTAAACAAGGAATCTAAAATTAGTGCTATGAATCATGCTCTAAAAATTAATATTTTTTTTCTCCAGTCTATATAAAGAATCTGAGAGAGATGAGCTCAGATGAGGGCCTCTACACAGGAAATACTTCAAGTAAGCTGGGATGATTTCAGTTCCTCTTTCCTTGCTAACTTAAAACATTTTAGATTGGCAGGATCCTGATTTAAAGAGTCGCACAAAATATTTGTGACAGATGATGTAATGGCATCTAAGTGATTGGAATTGCTGTCATTGACTTTAAAGGCACGAGTTTCTCCCTCCTCAGTGTAGCTGAATAGAAGTTCAATATTAAGCAAAACTAATTGAGATCCTTGTGAAGTCAATGGAGAAGCACAACCCTGATTCTGGTCACTCTGTATTGAAAAGCTGTCCAAGGAATGTGTGATGAATATAAAACTGCTGGTGCCCATGTCTCCCAGCAAGAATAGCAGAAATCCAGAGGACTAGTTTATATCAGACTCCTAAATTTTAGAAAGATAAATTCATTTGTGATTAATCCATACCTAGTCTCTGTTTTAGTCACTGAATTTCTTCTATTTCTTGTTTTAGAGAAAATACTGTAATAATAGTTGTAATATTTAGAAAGGAATGGAGTCATAAAATCACAGAATGGTTTGGGTTGGAAGAGACTTTATAGCTCATCTTCTTCCATCGTCCTGCTGTGGGCAGGGACTCCTTCCACTATCCCAGGTTGCTCCAAGCCCCGTCCAGCCTGGCCTTGGATACTTCCAAGGATGGTGTTTCCACAACTTCTCTGGGCATCTTGTTCCATTGCCTCACGTCCCTCACAATAAAGATTTTTTTTTCTTAATATCTAATCTGAAATTACTCCTGTCTTTCAGATTGCAGCCATCCTCCCCTGTCCTGTCGCTACATGCTCTTGTATTGGGAAAATGTTTCTCTTTTTTTTCACTAAGTTAAAATGTCTGAAACTGAAAGTCTCTGTAACTGCTAATTTATGCCATGTTTCCCACTGGGCTAGAATGTCACCCATCAAAGATACTCTCTCGTTCCAAGTGACCTTTAAAACTCTTTGTCATAAATAACATCCCAGCCCAGTGCAGCGACTGGTTCAGAAAGCTTGATTAGACATGTACACCTCTACAAATCACTTCATCTTCTTCCCTACGTCATGAACACATTTGAAGAGCTCTACTTCCTAAAGAAGTCATTCCAAGCTGAAAGATAGGTCTTCCATTATTTTTTTTTTTATTATCAGCCTGGTTTTTATTTTTTTCCTGTGTAAGTTTGGAGCACAGCCTGGAGGGCAACATACACTAGATGTAATATTCAGTCATTTTGTCTTCTCCTCTCACAGATAATATATTCAGCAAGGCATTTCTTCCCTCTGTCTCTTATAGATCAATATTTTCACTAATGCTAGAATTATTTTTTTCCCTAAATTCAGTAGCAAAGCTAAAGGTCCCTCAGGATTTCTTGGGATACTTTGAATTTTTTATTACTGTTATATTATCAATATACTTAATTTATTGTGCTGACATATTTCAAGATAAATGCCAAGATTTACTACAGGGGAGAAGAGAGGAGTATCAATGTAGGAGTTCAGTTTTTAATGAGAAAATATATTTTGGGTTTATTTATTTAGAAGGATTGTCTGTCCTTTGTAAAGACTGTTAATCTAAATTCTTAGGAAATATTTTAAGGGGTGTCAATTTGATTTCTTTAAGCTCCTTAAGAGGAAAGTTAAGACCAAGAAAAAAAAAATCAAAGATTTCAACAAGAGGCAATACATAAATGATGAGCAAATTTAGCTCCACAATTCCATAAGAAAGTTGTAGCATCAACCCAGAAAGCTGAGTATGAAGGGTTCATTTTCACACTCACCACAGACATTTTTGTGTCCAAATATCTTGCCTGTCTTTCTATAAAATGAAGATAAATATGCTTTGGTCCTTCTTGGAACCTGGAGTTAGCAGTTTTATCAAGTATTGTAATTAATGTATGAGGCACTTGGATATTTCTCACTCAACCAGCTTCAACACAGCAGACATTTGTTTTAAACTTCTCCACATAAGACAGATGGTTTATTTGCCATTCTTGGTTAGTGGCTGTCCTTTAGTTAAGATAATCCAGAAAAGACCCTCTTATAGCTGGGATGACCAGAGACATCAAAAATCCTTTCAACAGATGCAGAGTTAGAATAACACTTCTCCAGATTTTTAAGGGTAAGCAACTGGAATGTCCCTGCTAAGTGGGTATTGATGGAAGTGGTAGAAACATTTCCTTTGGGCAGATCCCATGAAGTCTCCAGTACAATGCAAGCAGCTGCTTCTCCCTGAAACTTCCCATGTTCAAGATAAAGACTGAAGCATCACAGCAAAACAGTTCCATGTTAAAACCACAGGACCACCTCTATAGTTCCTACAGACTGGAAACACACCAGGTCAAATGTTCCCATTTGCCTTGTTTTATTACAGCCAGTGGAGTAAATCCAAAATGTGAATTTGGCCTAGGAACCAAAGCATATGGCATTGTTCTATTACACTTGCACAAATCACTGGATGTTATTACTGAGAACATACCAGGCCCTTATTTGAGTGCTGGAGGAGAAAGGGTTTGAGCACAGGGCTATGAGCCAAAAATTCCTGAGTTCAGTGCTGGGGTCTATCAAACAAGCCACACAACTGCTTGTATTTCCTTGTGTGTGAAATACAGGGGTAGGAGGACAAGAATATCCAAATTATTCACATTCATTATTTTGGCCTAGAAAAACCATCACCCTGGGTGTTTTCCATAGTCTTTGCAGAAAGACAGCCTCCACCATAGCAGGCCTCATAGAAATTACCAGGTGTTGATATACCCTCAGTGATCAAAAGAAAGGATCCCATAAAGGAACATATTTGTCCTATCTGGCTAACTTTGAAAACTGATAGCATTCATGTTCAAAGAGCCAGAATGGCAGGATTTATATACCAGCACATTTCCACCTTAGCTTAAAGCTGGAATTGCTGTGAGAATGTGTAGGTGATCTTGCTAGCAGAGTCAGTATGAAAGTTCAGTTGAAATTTGTACAGCTCTTGAAAGACTGGAGACATTACTCAGTGTCAGAATTACTGTAGCCACATGTAGAATATTCATAGAGATCACGTAGGATAGTGCATGCTGGAGCATCAGCCAACATATTCAAGAGGTTTCCTAGTGCTTAAGGCCAGGCAGAACCACTAGAAGGGCTTGTGGAATCTCATTTCTTGAATCTTTCTCAGTTTTTTACAGTTGCCCATAATTAAGGCAAACAGATTCCAGCCTAGAGGGCTAAATGATGCTGTGGGTTACATTTCATGCAACCAGCCAGTGAATGTCATGTTTGACTCACAGGTCGGATTCCCCATTGCTCTCAGTGTCTGTCGTGGCAAAGTTCAGGGATGGCAAAGGAAGCAGCTGAAATTTCCAGCCTCAGACACCTGCACAGCCCCAGCCCCAGCACAATCTGTAGTAGCTCCAACGTGGTGTGGGTGGAATAATAAATAGGAGGAGAGAAGGGGGTGAGGCAGCATCTGCTGAATTTAGGAGTATTTTATTTGAGCAGGCCTGGACACCTACCCCAGGAGTCTGACAGGAACAAGCTAAAGAACTTTTTGAAGTATTACTGTTATTTTTTAGGAATTCTGAAAAAACTACAGAGGCTTGGATAGCTGGAAATGTAGCTCTAACATCCTTTAGAAGATCTAGCATTTTTGTACATAAGACAGTAAGAAATTTTCTGGCAGAGGCTCAAAGGCTCCTTTTTGCAGGTGTCAAGGGAAAAGTCATTCCA
Organism: Lonchura striata; assembly: GCF_050655825.1. Lineage (NCBI taxonomy): Eukaryota > Metazoa > Chordata > Aves > Passeriformes > Estrildidae > Lonchura > Lonchura striata. The sequence continues at coordinate 72,105,935 of NC_140741.1, forward strand.
TGAAGCCCCCCCAAAAAAATCCTCTTCCTTTATGCATCTTATGCAGTGTCAAATTCTGTTCTTTGTCCTCAATCCTCAACGTTTTAAACAGATTTGAAGGTGACGACAAGGTAAAGAATCAATGTGCAGAACTTCAGTTAGCTGACTTAAATAGTCATGAAGAATCAAAATCGCCACCTTTTTCCTCCTTCACTTAGGATGGATTGGAAAAGTTCTCTTCTGAAAATATCTATCTTTCTGAAAATAAATAATCCAGGTGTAGACAGCTCATCCACAGGCCAGTCAAGTCAGGTGCCAGGACAACCATCATTTTGCCATGCTGGCATGTGCCCAGGTCTCCTCTACCATTCTTCAAGGCACATTGGCTGCAGAAAATTATCCAGTTATTGAGGATGAATAAAATGGAAGCAAAATTCCTTGCAAAGTCTGAGCAGGGATGTGCTGACATACAGCAAAGGAAGCATTTGTGCACATTTCAGCAAACAGTTTTGCATTCAGCAGCCTGGACATTGCTGATGTGGGCCAAACATGCCCAACAAATGCTGCAGATGATGGTTCTCCAGTGCTGAGGAGTCATTTGTTTTATTTACAAGAGAATCATAGAATTGTCAAGGTTGGGAAAAGACCTCTAAGGTACTCAAGTCCAATCACGATCACAGCACTGCCAGGTCCAACATTAAACAATGCTCCCAGGCGCTACATGTATGTATGTTTTCTGAACATTTCCAGAAATGGTGGTTTCACCACCCCCCTGGGCAGTGTTTTCCATTGTTTGATCACCCTTTCAATGAAGAAATTTTTCACAGTATCCAATCTAACCTTTCCCTGGCAGAACTTGAGGCCAAAGATTTCTGCATGCAGTGTGCAAGGACAGCATTAGGGGAAACAAAGAGGCGCTCCAGGTTTATAACCAGGTTTATAACCAGGTTTATAATCCAGGGATCCTCTCCTATTTACCTCACCTCTGCCTGTTCATTTGAGGCTTTAGACCTGCTCAGAGTGAGGGACTGGCTACTGGGCCAGCCATGAGGGCAGCACAGGGCAAGTCAGGAGCAGAAACAGGTAGCAACCTGAAACACCAGCTGGTTTTGTTACAAGATACAGGCTCACTTTCATCCTGGGAGAAGATTCAATTCACCCTAACTCAAACCACACACACCTGGCAAGCTCCCAGCTGGTCTTCACCCGGATACCCCCAGCTCCCACAATATGCCTTACTAGGCAGTTTCACTGCTGCAAAATATCTGATAAGCCTTCCTGATCTTCCCACATGCTCCCTCACAGCTTCTGGTCCAACAGGCAGCTGCTGATGTGCTCCATCTGCCCTCCATGGCTCACTGCCTGCTCCAAGGAGGATCTGCAGGGAGCAGGTAGAGCCTGGAGTAGCTGTGGATGGGAAGAAATCCTTGCATCATTACTTCTGTTATTCCTAGACCACCGTGCCCTCCCCACAGATAACCCTCAGGCCGCTCTCCAGCTCAGTCTCCTCCAGCTCATGTGCCTCTTCTCCAGTTGTGTTGTGTCTGTGTATTTGAAGGGCTTGGGAAATTCAAACCTTTGAGATTTCTCAGGTGGGTGACTTGCAGCTTACCCTACCAGGAGCACAGCAGCACCGTGACCTTCCCACTGCTCTCTCCAGCATCTCCCCCACTGCCCACCCTGTCCACCAGACTCACTCCAAATCCAGGGAAAATTCCTGCTGAAGCTAACAGGTACATCACCCTAGCAAGGGCTACAGGGCTCAATTAATTATTTGTTAATTGCTGTGGAAGGCACTGGAGTGACAGATAACTATCCATTAGTGGGATGCAGGTTGCATTTTTTCCCCTAGTCTTCCACAGCTTTGTGAGACAGCCCAGATGCCCTGAATGTCAGCCTAGCCTCCAACAATGGGATTTGCGAGATCCCTTTGTTGTCTAAATTCCCTTAAGTGGAAATATGTTTTCTAACAGCACAGAAACTCTCCCCAAGGCTTCTGTTGTACCAGGTTAATCAACCATACATGACAGCAGAATTAGAGGTGCTAGTATTTTATGTTCTGCATCTAAAGTATGTTTCTTCGTGTGTACTTAACAGGCTTTAATTTTATAAAACATTGCGCAACAAGGCACCTTGGGGAAGAGCAATTAACTCAGATTATGTTTTCGTTTCAGTGAATACCAAATGAGAAACTCAAATACTGATTTATGTAGCCACAAAGTCAAATCATGCTCCTTAATACTGCCTGATTTTTCAGTGTGGCCGTCTTTGGTCACAGACAACCCTTTTAGTGCTGACATGCAATTAAGAAGTTGCTTAAACTGAACTCTCCCTTAAAAATATATCAAGATATTTTATAATCACGATACAGACAACCAGTCCTGTTTGAAGTTAATTATGAGACTCCTATCATCTTCAGTGAGAGCAGGAATAAACCTACTGAGGACATTTTGGTATAATTTTCCTGTTGATGACTATCACAGCCAGTTTATGTTAATTATGGATAGGGATAGGCACTGCTAAACAATTTGAAGGATGAAGGTACTAATTTAGGATCCAATCTAGCTCTCATTAAAGTCAATGGAAAGATTCCTATTGACTCCAATGGAAGCTGGTTCAAGCCCATAAAGACCGAATGAGCTCATGTGAACCTTCTCATCCAATTTCTCACTGCAGAAAAGAAATGATGCATCAGCACCCTTGAACCACTATTCATGCAAAGGGCTTAATTTGGTCACCTTGAGTCACACACAGCAGCTCCTTAATGCACTGGCCATTCCCTTGGGATTAAGAGGTCTGTGGACAGCATGCAGGGATTTGGGCTGATTTAGGATCCTGCTGTCTAAAGGATTTTTGATTGAAAATGCTCTATTGTGACTTGCAACAAGGCAGGAAAAGGAAAAGGAAAAGGAAAAGGAAAAGGAAAAGGAAAAGGAAAAGGAAAAGGAGGAAAAGGAAAAAAGTAAAGAAGTAAAAGGAAAATAGGAAAATAGGAAAAAGGGAATTTCTATCATAAACCCAGAAACAGCCTCAGTCACCATTCTCACATCTTCCAGGTGAGATGCAAGGAGCAAGCTCCTGATATTATTTTTCCCAGGGCACCAGGTGCATTCCTCCCCAGCTCAGCTGTGGGAAACCAACCTGATCCCAGCAGCCCAGCAGGAGGGGGTTCATGGACCCCACTTTTCTTTCATCTCCTGGCCAAGGCAGTCCAGCTGTGCTCCTAAGCACTGATTCCTCTGCTCCTCACTGGCAGCTGCCTGCCTGGCAGCCTGAACTGGGGAGGCCAACCTGAGGTTGAGGTCAGCAAAGCAGAAAACAGAGAATCCTGCCTCCCTGCCTGCAAGGTTTCTCTCAAAAGCCAAGCAGCCAGCAAGCCAGAAACTTTCATTCAATTCTCCCAAAATGGGGTATATTAGAAAATTGCTTTTCATGCAAAAGACATCCTTTTTTTCTTTTTCCTATGTTATAAATCCTATGAAGTAGGTTTTACTTTTTCTCTTCACATGATCCACAATACCAAGAATACCATCATCACTAAGAAAAATTTATTAATGAGGTATGTTCTTATCCTACAGTAGAAAAATAATTAATTCTTTCTGGCCAAATCAGTTGGAAAATGTCATTTGGTGTAAATAAGGTTGTCATTACTGCTTACTAAGAGATAGGGTTTCTTCAGACACAAATATATTTAGTCCGTGAAAAGTTCATAAAAATTGAAATGTGATTCCATCAAACAGAAGTCAAGATATATTTTCATAGCCTTTTCCAGGACACCTAATTCTTATGCATGTCCTTCTGTGACATATATCTCTTTAATAATGACACCGTATTACCTGTGTTCATTGCTCTAAATTTGTTGGGTTTTTTTCCCTTTTGCCTACCACACTCATTAATAAATGTCTTACTACTTTTAGTTTGAATGCCAGTGTGAGCACAGCCAGGAAAAAGAAGCTGGATTGCCATCTGTCTGCTGTATTTACAGAGGAATCATTAACTAATTTCCAGCTACCTAATTTCCAAATTTCTACCTACTGATAATGTTCCAGCCACAAGGAAATAAGATTGAATTTATGAATCCAGCCTGGTAATAATCATGATAAAACAAAATAACATTTTTGATACCAAGCAGTTCTGTTGTATTCTTTATAATATAAAATAATTGTTTCGTTTTAGGCTCTTGCAGGGCAGAGCTGATGGTTAAGCACAAAATGGAGAATTTGTTGGGCTTTCCCATTCCAGGTGCCAAAAAAGAAAAAAAAAAAAAAAAAAAAAGAAAGCTGCTATATCATGAGTACTTACTTCTCTGCGACAGGATATTAACTGTCAGCCAAGCAGCCCATCAGATAGCTTGGCTTGCCGTCTCTGGGCCAGGAATTAAGATTCCTATGGCCCTTAGTCAGCATTGCTACCAGGGAAGGCAGAGAGAGCCCTCCCCCTTGCCAAGAGAGTAGCAGTGCTGGTGAGCTCGTCCCTGACAGAAGTCACTCTTTGCATATCTTCCACCCATCAGTCTGGGAATTAAGAGATAAGGAGCATTTCCGTACATAAATAACCTCTGAGCTGTCTTTGAAAATAGAGCTCGGCGTTTTTCAGCTTACCACTGGAGATGGCATTCCTGCTTATGCAAGACTTGTTCATCACAGCCGTGACTCAACCTTGCAAGAAGAATGAAGGCCACCCCCGACCCCTGTACTGCCAGGGCGACTGGATCCCCAGGGCAGAAACCTGCCCCGCTCCTCCCTCTCCCAGCAAAATGCAGAAAAGTCTGAATTTTCTGCCTTTCCCAGGGGGCTGCTCTCTAATTCCAGCTGTGGGATCAGTTTCAGCTCTGTGCATGCTGGCTGAAGAAAATCTCCACTCTCATCTGCCATGTCACAGCTCTCCCTGTCCTGTGTTTCCTTCTTCCATTGCCTGGCTGCAGACACCCTGGTCTGCTCCAGCCTGAAAAACACCTGCTGTTTGAGCTGCCTACACCCACCTCGCTCCAGCGTGGATGGTTTGGCCAGCAGATCATATGGAGCTGTCATCAAAGAGAGCAGGACAAAGAAATGGCAGCCTGCTGTACCCTTGCAGCTGCCTGCATCCGTGAGGATCCCTCCTGAGATGCTGGGGGAGCCCTGGGGTGCTCTGTGGAGTGAGGAAGGGATGGATGGAGGGAAAAGAACAATGTCTGCTGCAGGTTTGAGTGTGCAGTGGTCACACTATGGCAGCATGATGAAGACCCATGAGATATTTTTGCACAGAGGGTGCCAAACCCCTCTTCCATGGCCCTCCTATAAACCCTCTTTCCTTCCCCTGCTGCACATCCCGAGATTCCTTTTCGGGATGTAGAGAAGCAAAAGCAAAGGGAGGATTCCAGCATATTTTGTTTCAGTTAGCATATCCTCCTGTATGTGGAAAAATGTTGTGTACTTAGAGCACTGTTCCACCTCCTCCTTATCACAGCCCTGTGGCACTTGCACAGAGAACCAGGGAGAGAGACCAGAGAAAAGGACCTAATCTGCAATTCTGCAAACTGGCTCAGGACAATGGTCAGAGAGACACAGATATCTTATCTCTCTCTGATTCCCCCCTGGCTGTTTCCAGGATGTCACTCACAAAGTAGCTGTTACCCCAAAATTGCTGGAGGACATATTCTGATCTCTGTTTTTTCTCATCTACACCAGCTCTGCTGGCTGGGAGGCAGATGGTCCCACATTGTGATGAGAGCAGCACACCAAATCCCCTGACACCGCCAGCCAGGTCACACAGTCCTTCCAATTACTGTGTGCCCACAATTCCTTCCATATAAACCTTTTTTTTTTTTTATCTCTGGACAGATACAATAATATCTCTTGTTTTTTGTTCTCCCCTGCTCTGCACTCTGGGCAAATGTGGGCTCTTCGGTTGCATCATACTCTCCAGGCGCTCCATCAACTCACACTCTCCAGGAAGGTTTAGGTTGAATATTAGGAAAAAAATTTTCACTGAAAGAATAATAAAATGCTGGAATTGTCTTCCTAGGGAGGTGGTGGAATCACCATCTCTGGATGTGTTTAAAAAAAGACTGGACTTGGCATTGGTGCTATAGTCTAGTTGTGGTGTTGGGGCATAGGTTGGACTTGATGATCTTTGAGGTCTCTTCCAACCTCATTATTCTGGGATTCTGTGATTCTCCAAGGATTTTCCTCTCACTGAGGTGGCCTTCATTTCCTGAGAAATATGGGTCTTACCATGCCACCACAGGCCTTATCTCGTGTAAAGCAGGTGTGGAAAAAATGAAATGCTTCCTCTGCTTTTTCTTTTTCTCAGCCCCTTCTCAAGCCTCACTGAGCTACTCCAGGGCATTGATTTTCTGTCCTCTCCCCTTCCCAATGTGTTCTGAATGGTCATTTCTGTCTAGAAAGGCCAACATACATTAGAGAACCATAGAAACTGCTCAAAACACCCACAATAATGAAAAACTAGAGCTGATCTTAGGGCAGTATATTGGGCCAAAGATAAATAATAGACCTTAAGCACTACAGAAATCTTATAAAATATTCTCATATTCAAAGAAATCCCAAGAAAAATGGGAATATCAACCCTCCTGCACTCCTGTGCTATGCCCAAAGAGAATTTTTACTCCTGACCTAAGCAGTACCTCTTTCCTCCCTGCCTCACCCTCACTCAGCCATGTTTTCCTATGCCCTCTGTTATTCTTTAGGGCAGAAGATAGATAGATAGAGGAGCACTCTAACCCAGGTGCATCCCATTCAATTTCCATGTCCTAAGAGAGATACCTCCATGAGGAACAAGAGAGGGAGTTCCCACTAGAGGAAGGTTGAGATCTTAGTTTTATTGACTTGACTCTTTCAATTCAAGACAATGAAAGGATCAGAAGATAAACTACCACCTCAGTGGGTATTTTGTTTTCATGGCTGAAGGCACTCCAAGATCATGATGAATAATGATGAATTTCTGGTTTTTATTTTGGTGAGCAAGGGAAATTTGCAATTCTATTCCAAGCAAAAAATTATATAAATAACCATTATCAGTAAAATAGGCAAAATTCAGGGTGCAAAATGCAGAAGCGTTCATTATCTGAATTTAGACTCCACTTCTAGCACTTCAAGGTAGAACCAATACCAATACTCTACCTCTCCCACCCACTTCTCTGAAATCCCATTACTTCAGCGAGTACTTACAGCACAAGGTGAGGTAAATTTTGGGTATTGTTAAAAGAAGACAAAAAAACTTTTGCTCTTAAAGTGCCCCAGTGAGGCATTCGCTTTCTTTGATGCAACACTCCTTGTCACAGATTTTGTTCTCCACAGTTTCCATCCCACAGAACCCAGCATTCCCAGCATAGCTGAGGAACTGGACTTGGCCATGCAGGCAAAGCTATAACTATACTTATGGTGTGTTCCCAGCTAAGAACAGAAACAACATTTAGGCTTTAAAGCAATCTTGTCAGAGAGGCAGATCAAATAATGATGGCTAACACAGCAACATCTTTGCCCACAAGACACACAACACACAGCGAGTGTTTTTGAAAAGATTTCCCACTGACTCCCAGAGATATGCATCATCACAGCCAGAGCATGGGTGGGGTGAGAAGGACAAGCCACATGAGGGTAAATATGTCCAAACGTGCTATCTATCTCTTAATACCACCAACAGCCATGATAAAAGAGCTGGAATCATGGAGGAGGAGGAGGAGGAGGCTGCAAAATCCTGGTGAGAAAGATAGAGAATTAGGGAGACAGGCAAGATGACTGATAGACACTTTTCATTGTTGTTCTGCACATTTTTAGCTGGAAGTCTCCAACCTGCACTGGGGCTTTCTGTTCTTTCACAGTCCCTGAAGGGTTTTGACAGGAGGGCTTTCCCTGAGTTTTCTGTCCTTCAGATCACACCAGGAACACGAGTGGGCACATACATATCTCCATCACACTCCAGTGTGGAAAGAATAAACATCTCAAAACCACCGGCAGAGTGGGAAAGATACCAGAGGTCAATCAGCCAAGGAAACAGGTTACAATGGAAACATTAACTCATGAGTTGCATGACACAGCGAAGGACCTTCATAACTTCCCCAGAAAGAATTTCATCACCTTCAACTGCAAAATATTAATGGCAACACCATTTGCTTTCCTACCAATGTGCACAGTTTCAGTTTTCTTGGGTCATTTCTCTCTACAGCCACCAACAAAAACGCCCTGGAGGAGGCCTTCATCAGCAAATGGGCACTCAGGACAGGAACTCAGAAGGTCTGGTGGACTTCCTCAGAAGGTCTGGTTTAGCTCTGGTCCTAATGAATCACTGAGAATCACTGCCAGTACATTTGATAGTGGAGTTCAGCCAACACTGAGCTCTTTGGAAAATCCCAACCCAAAACACTCTAAAGGGAGAGAGGGATGGGCTGAGAGCAGATCAAGTGGCTCCTCCTGAAAAGTCATCTTCAGCCATGACATTGGGAGATACCTCTTAGTGATCTGCTTTAGGAAGTCAGGTAATTTTTCATAATTTTTCACATACTTGTGAACATCAGTTACACCCACATGCCATGACAATATTCACTACATGGTGTTGAGAGACACCTAAACAAAACTCTGAAGTTTCTGCTGTAGATTATGATAGTGAAGTTTGACATTTTTTCTGCTGACAAATATGGCATTCCATATCCAAAATCTTGAAAGTTCTCAGGGTCAAGAAATCTCCATGGAGAAGAAAAGTAAGGACTTTTTGTTATTTTTATCCATTTCTAAAGAGGGATGCATGATCCTAAATTTAGGCCCCCACTTGAAAACAAAATTCCTGATTCAAGTGGTTTCACAAACACATTCGCATAAGAAGCCTGGGGGGGAAACAAAGTAATGCAGACCCACACTGGAATCAGGAGATGGCCATTCCACACTTTTGTTTTGCAATCTTTACTTGTGGCTGAAAGCAAAGCCAATTAAAGTAAGCAGGAATCTAGAATCTGTTGTTGACACCAAGGCCTTGGAACAAGAATTTCAGACAAAACTTTATAATGAATCAACATATCAAGGCCTATTTCAGTGAAATAAAATAATAATAATAATAATAAAACAACTTTTAAAAATTAAAGGAGGGGGGAAAAAAGATTATAAAAAGAGGGAAATTCTTAACTTGTGTGGCCAACCAGATTCAGTAAAGCAAGCATGAACGTGTGGTGGCTCAAATCAATCCCAGCAACAAATTCTGGAAACAAAGCATCTCCATCTCTGTCTTGACTGGATTGTCACAAGCTCTTCTCATAATCAAACTCGTAGTGGACACTTCCAATACAAGCTGGAGTGCTCCATTTGAATGTACTTCTACTTCTGAACTGATCAAAGATTAGGGCATTTTCAGATCAACTCTAACAAGTAACTTATTTTCAGCATCCAAGCCCCTTCTATGCTTTAATCTGCCCCTTCTAACTTTAATCTAGTTAAAAACAGAGTTACTATGCCTATATGGCTTTTTTGTCTGAATTAACTAACTTAAGAGCAAGAAGCACTTCATGTAATCCTACCTCAGCTTTATCAAAGTATTTACATATGCTCCTGTCTTTAAGCTCAACTATGAGTGTATTTATGTGCTTTCAGGAACTGAGACATACGGTTTTAATGACATGAAATCAGAGACTTCTTCCTATCTGAAACAGCACCTCTACCTTCCCCTGAGCATTACAGTTTAAACAGTAAATGACTTTGATCTCTGCTACCCTTTATTTTGGTTGTGGAGTTGCAAAATGAAAACCCACATGACAAGGCTATGCCAAACAAATTAACACACTGCTCTGCCCGTCTGTGCCGAACCCCCAGCCTGTGAATATGAGACAGAGATTTACTCTAAGTTCTACTTAAAGTTAAAATACATTAAATGGATCAGAATATCACACAACTAGGACTAGTGAGGCTTTTTTCTGTGTTTTGGTCCTTTACAAGGACATGCAGGCAGAAGAGGGTGTGGGAGATTTCTAAGACTGTTTTCCAAAAGAATTGGTGGAAAAGATCCCATGTTCTTCAGTACTACCCAAAATAAAATACAGCATAGTCTCCTGTTCAGAAGAAGTAACAAAAACAACCATAAAGGTAAAACTCATAGAAATCAAGTGTGAAATTGTGTTGAGGAGATCTTCCTCTGACTTTGTTTTTTATCAATTCCCTTCACTGTAGCAAAATGGAACATGACATGCTCCACTCCTGGTTTCCAAGCCCGATGCACAGCCTGGCATTTCAAGTACAGGTTTTTAAGTATGTCAGGCATCTGATAGATACTAACTGTCCTGCACACAACTGGAAGGTGGGTTGGAGGTAGGTCTTCAGCACAGTGTGCTCCATGACACCAGCAATTTTCTGTTGACTGTGTACAATGAAAAGGACTGCCTCAGCCACATCCATGGCCTCCTCTCATTCCCATCATCTCCCTCTGACTGAAAGAGGATCTCATGTTGACACAATGCTGAAAAAAAATTGAGGCTTTAGCGTTTTTTATTTGGTTTTTTTTCTATTTGTTTGTTTCTCATTTTTGCCCAGCTGAGTTTACGGCCAGATCAGTTCCCTGATCTGTATCACCATGCAGATCCATGAACATTACTGTAAGCACAAAGGGAATGAGTGGCTCTAGGGAAAAGGCAACTCAAAGGACACTTCCAGTAACTCTTTCCAGGAGATTTTTCAAGAACTATGCCAGATTAAAGCAATGACTTAATCACAGCATTAAATAGTCAGCCTTTACTCAGGCAAATTTTCCATTATCAAAGGACCGTTTATGTTAGTGGGAAAAATTCCTATTCTCAAAGGACTCTGGAAGTGCAATGACAAGAGAAGTGCAAGTATTTTTAACAGTTATCCCAGAATTTGGTTTGTACTGAAAAATATGACAAGTTTCATCTTGATTTAAGACCCCAGACCTTTCACCTGTGTTTTATGTACCATTCTTAGAGCAGGAAATCTACTCATCCCTGAAGGCTTTCCCAGGGCTGCTATGTACTGGGCCATCATGGAGAAAATAATCAGACCCAGAAAAACCTGTCACATGCTGCTGACCATCCGAGCTTCACCCTCCAAAAGGCTCCCAGCCCATCAAACATGGAGCCAGCAGAAATGGGAAAGTGGCTTTTCCTCACACTCCCAGTGAAGGGTTTTGTGCCATCCCTGACAAGCTGTGTTGTGTGTAATCCCAGGGCAAGCGTGTGTCATGGGACAGGAGGCTGTTTATGCCCCAGGACCATACGCGCTCAACTCAACCAAGGGGAAACTTCCCCACAACACAGGCAGCTTTTTTGTGGAAACAACAAAACAAAAGGGAGTGCTGGGACCGGCTGCCCCCTCAATTGGAGGAGTGGAGGATGTTGTTTCCAGCAATCCACCTGCGTGTTCATATCTGTCTCATTTGCATGCGTTTGTTTAAGCTTTTTAATTAGCAGAAGGCCAGATCCTGATTACATATACTCAATTGATCCTGACGCTGGCCCATCTTGCTGACCTTACAAACCATCTACCAACACCTTTCATTCAGCCCAGAGACAGAAGACACGTATCAGGCACATCAGAGAGTGAAGGGAGGGAGAGCAGCAGGAGTGGTTCGCCGAGGAGATAACAACAGCTCTTCTCCGTCTCTCTGCACCACTGTGGGATGGGATGGGGCTGGGCATGACCTGGCAAGTCCTGCTGATTTGCTTCATCCCACAGATTACCCAGCAGCCCAGCATCGCTGCAGTCCCACTGCCGATCACATGATATCACCCAGCATAAATGCACTTCAATTGCTCAAGAGCCATATGCAGCCCAAGAGCCCCCATGGGTATAAGGTATCTCGCTTTCCCATGCTGTGAGATCAGAATCAGGAGCAGCATTGGGTTAGGGAGCGGCAATAGTTGTTCCATAATTAACTCTGAAACCAGGTTCTCATTAGACCTTGCTTTTCATAAATACCCTTCCCTCCACACATGCCTAATTTCCTACTACTCATCAGGGAGGTTAATAGGGACTGAAGTCAGTCGTAAAACTCCCATGGGCTCCACTAAAGTAGATTCACACCCACACAAGAAAGGGCAGTGAACTGGGTGCATCTCTTTAACTATCTTCTTTTTTTCCTAGATATATGCACAGCACCTTGCTGTGTGTGAAGAGCAAGCCGGGCTGCTGCTGCCAATGAATGTTAAATACGTGTCACAGTGACACTCTGAAAGGGCAGGATATTATATCACCCTCCACATTGTGCAGAGTGTTTGCTCAGTGTCAGCTCTATTCAAAACTACTGTCACATCTCTCTTGGATTTTTTTTTATTGCCACTCAGTGCTGTTGTTCCTGGGGCACATGCATGCTCCCTCATTTATTCATGGTGCCCTGTATCTGCAAAACAATAAATGTGGGCAGGTGTCTTGTCCCATACAGAGCAGACAGACCTTTCTTATGTGTCAGGATCAGGCCCATCTTATCTTGCTCTGGGAGCTTTGCCAAAGCAAAGAGACTGAGATGGACAGATGCAGCTAAAGTGGAGGTGAGAAAGTGGGAGAAATGAGGATAGGATGCAGAGTAGAGCTCCTCTCCAGGAAGATAACTCCAGCTCCAGTTCCTCTTAGGGTGTGGGATTCATGTCACTGTTGAAGAAAAGACAAGCACTTCATTTGTCACCCAGTGCACCTGAACTGAGTGGACCTTAGCCCCTTGTTACAACAGGATGCTCTTCTCCATGAGGTGCCTGTTCCTCCCATCTGCCTGGGGAAGGTCCTACAACCCATCTGTTTTACCTCAGGTGTCTAAAATCAACCTGCTCAACATTAGGCAAACTGCATCCCACCCCTGGTGCCTGCCCAGTCGCAGGGTGCTTCCCACAGGCAGGGAGGAGCAGCAGTCAAGGAGATCACAGTTATGTTCCCAGTGCCTCTCCCCCTCCATCCAGACAGCAAACACACCCTGCTCACCAAGGGGGTGATTATATTTTTGAGCCTCCTGAAAATTAATTAACCCTCTACAAACTGAGCAAGTTTTACTTGAGGGATGGCTTCTTAGCTGATTTCCAGCCTAAGAACCAGTGAAGAGGGTCAACAAAGAGTTTGAGAGCTTGGCACAAAGCAGGAATGTCCTGATGAATGGAAATGGATATCCAAGGCCACCTTTCCAAGTTCTTTTGTCACCCATCTCATAGTCCCAGAAGAGGAAAGATCTTTGCCTCACTGTCATCACCTATAATGTATCTCCACTAACTAGTTTTTGGGACTTGTAGATGATTCCATCTTTCATTTTCCCATCTTGTGAGAAGCCTTTCTCCTGCTCCATCTCTGCTGTTCTCCACCTTAGCCCCTCTCCTCTCCAGCTGTCTCCTGCCCATTGGCCTGAAAATTGACCACAAAAATGTGAGAATTTCTCTGCATGGTGATGAGCAGCACAGCTGAGCGATTTCCTGGCTGTGGAGGGTAAAATGCCATTGGAGAGAGGTTTTCCCATTCCTCCTGCCAAAAGAGAAAAATTCAAGGGCAAGCTCAGAGAAATTATGTCCTCTGTCCAGTTTCAGCAGACATCAGCAACTGGGGAAGGCATCATCCCAAATGGGAATGTGACAGAGGTGAAAGAGCCTCTTTGGCCAGGGGTCCAATGTGTAAAGGGATGATGATCACCTTCTCAAAACAATGTACTCAGCAAGGACAGAGCGGAAGGAAAACCAGAGGTGAAATGACATGCCCCAAGCCATATGGGGAGCAAATGGCAGAGCCCAGCAAAGTGCCAGGAGCTGCTGTACAGTCACTTCAAGTCTCCCTGACACCCTCCAGGAAGTGAACTGGGGAATTCCCAGGAGTGCTGTCCCTGCAGTCTTCTCCCAGCCCCAGTACCTCACTGTGAGATGCTGCAGCAGCCATGAGCAGGTGTGGTTGTTTTGGGCACAGTTTCTGTCTCAGGATATCTCCAAATTATTCAGTGAAGCAAGGATGGCAGAACTCTTTGCACTTACAAGGAAATAACTGAGGTATTTAACTTCTGATGAGAACAATTGTTTGGCAAGAAGAGATTCCCCTTTTTTGTTGAACCAGACCTAAGGGGCTTCATTAGCTGTGCTCCACGGATCCAGGACAAGCGTTTTGGAGAACTGGTGGACTTGGGAAAGAGTCCTAGCATGTCTGTGAGGATTCCTTTGGACTAGGAGTCTCTAGCTGGGGAGTAGACCCATAGTCAGCTGCCTGCCAGCCCCTGCCAGCTCTCACCTGCCTTGGCAGCAAAGCCTGTCATGAAATGCCACAATTTCCAGCCGGTATCACACCCAAAAGGCCATCAGAACTAGCCAGGGCAAGTCCGAGCAGCCCTAAGGCTGTTTGATGGCATGTTTGCTAAGTCTCTCCACAGTGCAAAGGCACCAGCAGGCACCAGGGTGATTTAAAGCAGTAGTGGCTGACTCCAGACTGTGGCAAGGAGTGTGTGCACACATGTGTGTGTGTGAGTGAATGTATCAATGTGAAATATGGCTGATATGTGTGAATGAGTTTGGAGCCAACATTACAGCTTCGGGGGAGCCAATCCAGCATTGTTATTCATCTAATTCCAAAGAGCAGTTATTCCTTTTAGTCTAAGTTTTATTTTTATTTCAAATGTGATGTGGTTACAAACTCATTCCCTTGTATAATTTTGCTTTCCAAGTTAATTACAAGATGTTCTAATTAATTATATTTAATGATTAACGTACAAACTCACAAGGAATGAACATAGCTTAGAGAACATTTGCTCTCAAAAGATATGTCTAGACTAGTTTGGTTTATCAGGAAAAGGTTGAAAAAATTAAAATGAGCGAGAGCCAGGGAGACAGAGAGAGAGAGAGAGAGAGAGAGAGAGAGAGAGAGCAAGCAAGTAAAAATACACTGTGGAAGAAAAAATAACAATTAAAAAAATCAAATTATGTCCAAACAAGAGCATATTTTTCTTTGGAGTTCAAACACCACCTTTAACCATCTCCCCACCCAGGATCTGATTACTTTTAATGGGACTCCGCTTGTGATTTAAGTTGTTGTTCATTTGTACAGTAATTAAGTTGAGTTGAGTTGGTGTCTATTACATCATGGTTTATATTATGAATTCACACTGCAATTATGTACGTGTGTGCAAGGGTAAGTGAGCAGAAAAAGGACCTTCTAGTTAAGATCACAACTGATAACTCCATCAGGCTGGGCTTAGCTAAGCTCTCCCGATCTCTTCTTCTTCAGCCTTAACCATGTCACCTCCAGACACCCAAATGATACATACAGCAGTGAGGACTCTGCCTCCAGACACCCTAGTAACCAGAGAGAAATGCCCATCAGGAAGCAGGATCCTGAGAAGAAGCTGTGAGGCTGATCCTTCACCCCTTGGGCCAGATGATTGCTGACACCTGGGCACTCATCACTGAGCAGCCACATGTCTAAGCCCAGCAGGACCACGGTTTTAAACAGGGTCTCCATTGCCCCAGCAATCAGGTGATGTATCCACCAGTGATCAAAAATACACACACACATCTATTACACACACCTCTGTTTGTAATGCACTCACACACATCACATGCCATGTATACAGACACCTAATTTCTAAGGCAAGAAACTTAAAATTTATATAGGCAGAAATCTGCATGAAATAAAAATCAGAAATCTGAGTCAAAATAAGTTCCAAAGTCAGAATTTAAAAGCTGCCTTTTTTTTTTTTTCTTTTCTTTCTCTAGTACTTTGTCCAATTCAGCAAATTACCAATGGGCTGAGAAACTCCTCTAAAGGTTAAGGTCGAGAGGATTGCAGTGAAGATTTTTGAGCACAGATCCCCAATTTGAAGCATGTGGATGCTCTGTGGGGCTCAGTGCCTGTGGTGTCACATTGCTTGGTGAGCTGGCTGGGGACAAGGACACCACTCCACGAGGTGCTGCACAAACACAGGCTCCATTGTTCACCCAGGAAGTTGAGTGCTCGTGGCAAGGGATACCAATATACCAACTTTGATTTCATGCTGTGAGAATGAGCCAGTGTCATCTCCCCAGATTTATTCCCACCAGCACCACTGAAGTCTTATTATGACCTTCCACCCAATATTGCACTGGAGCAGATTGGAGGGAGTGAAAAATCTTGTTTCACCAAGTCATGACAGAGGCATCAAACACTCCTGACAAGAGCCTGAAGGAAAACACCAGAACACCTTGTTCCAGCTGAAAAATTCACTTCCATTCCACTATTAAATAACCCTGATTTGCTACCCCAGTTGTCTACATTCATACTGTTTTATGTCTACCTTCATGACTTTCATACTGTTTTATCTGGGAAGTGGCCACATGTGGATTATGATTGTACAAGAAAACAGCAGCAGCAGAAAAGGGCAATAAGAAATCTGATCCCTTTTAGGATTTCTAGAAATGAAGCTGTGCACAGCAAGTCCGTAGGAAAGAACTGGTTAATATTTGGAAAAACCAATCACCACTTTTATCCACTTTTTTTTTTTTTTTTCCCAGCACTACGATCCCATCCATGCTCTCAAGTCCCTATTTGGCATCTCAGGCTACATTCTTGGAAGCATTTAACTTCATCTATTGTAGTAAATAAGACATGCATGGGGCTGTTCTCTGGCCCAGAGGCCAATTGGCACAGCCCAGTTCTCGTCCGTGCTGATAAGCGCCTCTGCTTCCAAAACTGGGGGGCTGCATCTGAACCGCCTGTGGTGATGCTCCTTGGCCCAGGCTGTCCCTGGACCGTGCCCAGGCATTGTCTGGGAGAGTGCTAGTTGGAACAGGACAAAACCATCACCAGGGACGGTGCTAAAGGTTGGATATTTTGGGAGATCATGTGCCAGATCCTGGGCTTGAGCCCTGGCCCTATCAGCACAGCCATAGCTTTAGGTGTTTAAGTGCAATTATACAGGGACCTGATTGCCATGGATCTCCCTGTAGAATCCACCTAAAAACAGGTTTCATAGCAGTCTGTCTGCATGTGGTCAGGATCCTGCCTAAATTAGCCAATAGAGAATGCCAAGGGGGAAAGATAAAGAAATTGAATGTTTTAAGTCCTGTCTCACTGTAGGGTACAGGTACCATATTCTGGGCAGCAAGGGGACATCGCCCTTACCAGGTAATTCACAGCCCTGAGTCCTCTCCCAGAGATAAGCAAAGATTTTTCTCTGAGAAACCCAAGGAAAGGACATTCACTTTCCTCTTTTCCTCCTCTTTTATCTTTCTTCTGAAGGACTTGACAATAGGTGTGTAAGTATTGGGTGAGCTCACTTCTTCTGAAAGGAATTGAACTGCATTTCCAGGATAGTACATTAAAAAAAAAAGTGCAAGGAGGAAGTTCTGGGAAGATGAAGGAAGAGGACAAATAGAAAATGTTGAGAAGCACTAGCCAGGAGGGGTTCTTATTGACATGTAAGATTTTTTTATTAATTAATTAGGAGCAGGAGGGAGAAAAAATAAAGAGATTGGAAGAGAATCTAAAATACTGTAGTAAAAAAAAAAACAAAACCAACTTTGTTTTACTGCTAATCCCACTGAAGTCTCTAGCCTGGTGTTGTCTCAGCAGAACATATTCTGTGAGCAACTTGGGAAGCAATTTGAGTGTCTCTGAAGTCTTTCATTGGCTCATCCAGTATTAAATCATCTGGCAATGAAGAAAAGTGTTTAAAGTTAACTTCCATACAGAACAAATTCCTCTGGAAAACTCTTGTCATTCAGCCCAGTTTACCCAAAGTCTGGTAGCATTGATTAGACTGGGGCTGGGTTTGAAATTTTTTATGTGTTTTCATTTTTTTCTATTTTAAAAAAACGCATTTTAAAAAAAGAGTGCTGCAAACTTCTATGGACTTAGCCACTGAGTGAGAAACTTAGAAGACAAATCTGAGAAGACAAGTCTGAGTTGGGGAAGAGAAAGTTTGTGATATGCTTGTCTGTAACCCCTGGACAATGATAGTGTTATTGCACCTTCTCTGGGACACTGGGGATTAAAACCCTTGTGTAGGTGAGTCTGTAGACCCAGGGAAGCAAGGACCATCCCTTCTTGCTACTGCCTGCTAACCAATGGCTTTGCAACTCAGAGCCAGGGAAAAAAGCATCCTGGTACCCCCACTCAGGGGTGGTCTAGCGAGACTCATCCAGCTCTAATTCCACACATGGGGATTTTGCATCCACGCTTTTCTTCTCTACTTTTCTTCTTTTCTTCTCTACTTTTCTTCTTTTCTTCTCTACTTTTTAAATTTTTAAATTCCAGGGAGGCAGTGAAACCGTTGATATTCCCAGGAGTCCTGCCTCAGTGTCTTTATCTGCACACACCCACCAGCACCCAGCCAGCCCAAGGAGCTCCTCAGCTGCAGGCTGCGTGGTGTGTCCTCCCAAAGGGCCAGCTCTGCATCTCCACCTGGTCCCAGCTGGTCCCCTAAGGGGCTTGACACTTGCCATTTGTTCCCAGCTGCCTCAATCCACTTTAATGCCTCTCCAGCATTTTTTCACTTGTTTCCAACCCAATTCCCCAGTCTCACTAGCTATGCTGACAGTCCTGCTCACCTCTTCCTACCCGCAGGCTTGGGAAGCTGAAACACCCCATCAAGTAACACACCTAGTTAACTGTGTAATGCTGTACCTATGGGGCAATTCCATCCCAGCACCTGCAGGGATCCTGATTACACCCTAAAACATGGTATTTCAATTTCATTATCTGATTGGGCATTAGCAACGAGCACCACTAATGAGTATATTAGTCAGTTCCTTTATTAAACTAGCGGCAGCATTTGATGCAATGACCTCCTGATGTAGCTCTTTGATGCCATGTGATTTGATTTTTATTTCTTCTTTTTTTTTTTTCCTTTTAATTGAGAAAGATACAGCAAAGCAAATAGAAAAACTGTGAGGAGCAGAATTAGCACATTGGCAATGCAGGCAAATACATGTTCAGCAAGGAGAATAAATTTTATTGTAACTGCAGAAGAGACAAGTGGCGAGCTCCAGCTAGCTAACATTTGAATATAACCATTCATTATTCCTGCCATCATTATTATGAATTTGTTGTTGTTATTCTATTACACAGCCAGTCCTGAGGACTGGTTTTGCCATCTGTAACCTGGCGATCTTTCACCCTTAGCAATTGTTGTTTGGCCGTGTTGCCACAGGGCTCATTGTGCAAGAGGCTGCACAAGCCCTGAACAAAGAGGGGACACCAGCCCCAGGGCATTTCCAGTGTAAGTGACAGATGAGTGACAACAGGCAGATACTGATGGACAGAGGAGCATGAGGAAACAGGGTCACACATGTGGCTGAATCCAGGGTGAAGTTTTGGAGCAAGCTTCAGGTTCAGCCAGCTACCAACTCCACCAGTGAAACATTGCACTCAGGCACTTAAATTCCTTTGTCCTGGCAAAACTCCAGCCTGTGGAATAATACAGAATATCCTACCAAAACTGCCATTATTGTTTTCACTAGAGAAATCATCACAATTTTCCTTCCAAGAAACTCTGATACCGCAGTCACAGCCCTGGATGACTCCTGCAAGCTTTCCCAAACATGACTGCATTTTCAAAGATTTCATCTCAGGTCCAGTTCTAACCTGATATTTAATCATGAGAGTGTTCAGGACTCCTTCAGATAATTACTGGAGGCATTAAGCCATCCCAAACTGAAGCATCAGGTGCTCTGCACCCATGCAAATGGCTTGCATGGGCTTACATAAGAAGCATTTGCACTGGCCATAGATCATTTGTGGCCCTGCTGTGGCACGTTGTCCTGTTGAATACCATCATCCTATCCACCTGGCTTTGGGACTTTGAGGCCAGCCCACTCAAGCTGCTGGAAATAATATGGGAAGTACACAGGAGATTTTAACAGAATTATTTCTGCAGTCATTTTTCTTCAGGAATCCAAGAGCCAAAAGACTGAGAACATGGGGACAGAAAAAATATCTCTGTTGGTGTGGTAAGTGTTGGAAGGCCCAACCTGCTTACTTCCTGCATTATCTTGTATCCAACAAGGTTAAAATATTATTGCCTCTGTGCCAAGTATGTCTAAACCTAATAGTCATGTGCCACCGAGCTGTTGTCTTCTTCCCCACCAGTAGTAAACTTGATCCCCACTGCTATGGAGGATGTGCCTGCACTGGCTCTACTTAGAGTAACCAGAGGTGGGTTTCTGCTGGGTCCAGAGGGCTGATTCAGATTTCTCTTCAAGGGAAAGGGGGCCTGACATCAAGGTTCAGGATCAAAATGCTGCCCAGAAATAATGCCAAATCCTCAACAACTCAAGCAATACTTCCATGACTTCCCTTAACCAGGATTGTCAAGTGAGCCCTCACCACCCATCTTCACAGTAGCTGGGAACTGTGAGTTTCTGGGGGATTCCTACAGAAGACCAAAGAGGAGCTGGGGATCCCCCTACTCCCAGTATACTGGAGTAGCTCAGGCAAACTGGGCCCTGTTGTGCCTTTTCAAGCAGACCCTCTGCTGCAAATCTCTCACCTGAGCTGTGTGTCCACACATCCCTGGCAGGGCTCCCAGCATACCCGGGTCTGTAATGGGCCTGCCTCCGACTGCCCAGTTAACATCCTCCTGCTGCCTCCTTAATTATAATCCCTTTATTTTATCTAACCCCAATTGTAGCAGTTGGTGAGTCACCCGGCTCCATAACAAGATGATCAGGACACATTTCATATTACACTGCAGTTTTCATTCCAGGGCGTGGGCTGAAGGCGTTGTTTATTTATTTTAATTTGGTTCAGTTTGGGGTTTTCTCACAGGTGATGGAGTACAGAGATTTAAGCAAGGGGGTAGAAGAGTGGAAGGGGTAAAAAACAAAAACAACCTCAATCCATCTGGATCAATTAAATCTTGTTGAAAAGTTTTCAACCTCAGGGTTGCCTGAGGTAGGTCTAATAGTCACACTCTTTGGCATTTAATGAAAATGCTAATGATTTCTCCTTTGGAATATATTTTCACTTCTAGTTTGAACAAGATGCATCTCTCCTCCAATCAATTCCACAAGCTCTTAATTTTTTTCCTCCCCATTTATGCGCGTGTCCCTTCAGGGCAAATTAAGAAATTATTGCCTCTATCCAAAAAGTAGCTGAAATGTGCAGCCTTATGCTTCACGTCACAAGGGTGGGGAGGAAAAAATCTGTACATGGGAGCAACAATCCCGTTTGTATTTGACTTGTGTAGGAAAAATGTGGCATCAAACCTTTCTCATCCTGGTTCTACAGCTGTGGGCACAGGTCTCAGCCAGTGAAAATCACCACTGATCCAATAAAGCTGCATCTGGATTGAAGACCTCACCTAAAACATTCCATTTTCTTGATAGTAGTTCATTGAAGTGAGAATAAGAGTAAGCAAATAGAGAAGGTTGTTTAAATACAGGATGAGACTTTTCTCCCCCAGTTTCTAAGGGATCAGAATGGTGATGAGTGCTTCAGGACATCCATCAGCTCTGGAGAGAGACAGGTTCACCCCCATCCCAAAGCTGACACTGATATTTTTAATGGCTGAAATATGATGGCTGAAACAAAGGCATCAAGTGGAAGAATTGCCACAAGTCAAACTCACTTAGAATTTGCAAAGGAAATTCAAACAAATCACAAGTTTCCAGTAAAGGATGAGAATGCTGAACACAGGCTTAGAGGCACAAAGGCTAATGGAAAAGAGGGAGTATGAAGTATTTTCTTAAAACTGCCATTAGCTCAAGGGAAAACTAAGCAATCTCCCTGCAGAGGTCTGAGAAAAGGCACAAAGAATGATTAGTTTTGCCTAAACTAGCATATTAAATGAGGCCAGGGCATGTGATTGCCCTGCTCTTAGCTCTGTCCCTAGCATGCTTTGTCCTGTGGCACCTGACATGCTGAAGCATGGTTGAGAAGACATCATGTGCATTATTCCCAGCACAGAGTACCTATTTTTTTTTTTTGGTGGGAAGTTGGAATTTCAAGTGTAAGCATACCATCTCAGGCCAAGCCCTGCCATGATTTTTGGGATCAGAGAATGAACCCTGGAACATTTTATTTACTTGTCTGAATATAGGCACAAAATCTGACTGTGAATAACTTTAAAAGGCCTACAAATCCCTAAGTTGAAAGAGTTAAACTGGAAGACGTGGGCTGGCATCAGCAGTAAGTCAGATTATGGAACACATTCAACAATAAACAATAATTAAAGGCATGGATGCAAATGAAAATTGCAATAAAACACGTATTTTAGCAAAGATAGATCACTTTCAACTAGCTTAATAATTTCTTTTGATATATATCACTGATTTTCTAATGAAGAAAATGTAGCAAGTCTAATCTCTCTGGACTTCAGTAAAGCATTTGATATAGTACATCATGAGAAATTATTAAGTGGTAGAATATGGAGATCAGGAGAGGAATTTTATGATGGAAAGGGGAGTCACTATGTCAGAAATTACAAGAGGCATGTTGAGAGAGGATGTACTGAACGAGAAGGAAATTATGACTGCAGTTCAGAAACCGGTTTAGGGACTGAGTTTATTTGTGAAAAGTGGGATGCATGGACTATAGAATCATAGAATAATTTCATTTGGAAGAGACCTTTTAGATCACTGAATCCAACCATTAACGCAGCTCTGCCAAGGCCACCACTAAATCGTATCTCCACATGCTACATCTACATGCCTTGTAAATTCCTCCAGGAATGGTGATTCCACTGCTTGCCTGAGCAAACTATTCAACTCCTGAAGACACTGATGAAGACATTTTTCCTCACATTCAATCTAAACCTTCACTGGCATGACTTGAGGACATTTCCTCTTGCTCTGTCACTTGTTATCTAGGGAAAAAATCAACCCCCACCTCACTACAGCCACCTTCCAGGCAGTTGTAGAAGGCAATAAGGGACGCCCTAATTCTCCTTTCTTCCAGACTAAACAACCCTAGTTCTCCTAGCTGCTCCTTATGTGACTTACTCTCTAGACCCTTCACCAGCTTCTTTTTTCTTCTCTGGACGTGCTCCAGCACCTCAATGTCTTTCTTTATAGATTTACAGAGTAGTTTACCTTGGAAGAGACCTTTAAAGTTCATCTAATCCAGGAGCCCAAAACTTAACACAGGACTTGAGGTGGGGAGTTCAGGGGGACAATCACTGCCCTGGTCCTGCTGGCCACATTATTTTTGATCCAAGCCAGGATGTCATTGACCTTCTTGGCCACCTGGGCACAGCTGGCTCATCCAGCTGTCAGCCAACATCTCCAGGTCCTGTTCAGACACTCTTCCTCAAGCCTGTAGCACTGGAAGGGGTTCTTGTGACCCAAGGACAGGACCTGCCTCTTTGCCTTGTTGAACCTCATTCAATTGTCCTCAGCCCATGGATCCTGTCCAGATCCCTCTGAGCCTGTCTTCAGATCCCTCCAGACTGTCCAGATCCCTCTGAGCTTCCCACCCTCCAGCTGATCATCACTCTCACCCGACTTAGTGACATCTGTGAACTTACTGAGGATGCACTCATCCCCTCAGTGTTAAACAGAATTGGACCAAGTATTAAAAGAGTGACATGGTTACCAAAAATGTGCCTCATAAAGTATTTCCCATAAGAAGAGGGGAATTTCACTCTTGATCTGCACAAAACGCATGGAGGACAACCTCCAAAGCAACAAAACAGATCCTAGTTACCTGTACTTGGAAGAGATGATCTCATGGTACAAAGCTACAGTGTTGAGATGTGTCAGGAAATGGTGAACCCATGACATAGAAAAGGTAGATATATCTTGACTTATTTAGCTGAACAAATCAAAAACTGGGACAACAGTGCTGATTTATATATAAATACATCAGGAGAGCAAACAGAGAGAAAAAAAGATCTATTTAAACTAAAAGATAGCATGAACACAACAAATGGCATAAACTGAAACTAAATAAATACACATCAGTTGAAGAAAGACTAGGGTGAAAGACCTGAAGAACTTCCAGTTAGTGCAATGAGAGAAAAAACACACCAAGAAACGTCCTTCCACATGAACCATTTTCAGCTTATGGAAGAGTTTAAAAGAGAGAAGAGATGCAATTTGGAGAATCAAGAGATGTCCTCTAGTTTTGCTCATCTGTATGTGAGAAAGAAAAAGTAAACTTCTTGAAGACAGAAAAACCTGTCTGGTATGCTACACCAAAAACTGCCTTGTCCTTTTAGCACCTGGCACTTCCTTTTTCTCACCAGGCTGCTGGTGTTTCACTTGTAACAATACACTAATTGAATAGCACACTGACAGATTTGCATGCCACAGTCCTCCCGCTTCTGATTTCTTTGTTGTATTTGTGTACATCTAAGCCCAGAAAAAAGAAAAGGGAAAAAAACCCAACAACAACTAGCAAGAGAAACAAAGCAAACACACATGCACACAGCACTTCCAAACTGGTCTTGACAGCAAACAATAGTAGAAAGGGATAACTACCACTCTCAGGGCTCTCAGATGATCAGGTCAGCAAAGAAGACACAAGGAAAGGGGATTTCGAGAAACAAATAATACCTGTGTCTGAAATGGGATCTTTGCTGTAAAGAGAAAAGAAACATATGCTTTTCAGCTGGAGTGGATTTCTTATGTTGCTCAGAAGTGACTGGCTCATCCTCAGTGTAAAGGACCGGTGTTGTATTAACTGTTCTGTATCAGTTTCCCTCTCGAGTCCCCTGCCTGAGCCGCTGGGTTATTTCATTTCTGGCAGGCAGCACAAACAGGAGCCTGGGGTAACTCAAGTCCCTGATGGTGCTGAGCAGACATCCATCTGTGCTTCCTGGGACGCATATCTATACCCTGTCAGGGCTGGATTGGCTGGGCAGCGTTGGTCAGGAGCTGGGACAAGTGGTGACAGTGGACTGACAAATGCAAGGCCTTAGTGTTGACAGGGTACCACATCAGCTGGAGATTCTTCATAGGATCCCTGATCCCTTCTTCTCTGTGAGCTGACCATGCCCAAAAGGGAACAACAGAGTCTCAGCATCCTGCTCATTGAGGGCAGAAAGTCCCCTGGGAGCACATGGGCCTCAGGAAGCCCTGTGAGAGCCCTGGTTGTCAGAGCACAGGCAAAATATGTGCTCTGCAAGTAGTTTAACAAATTTTGGGTCCATCATCATTCTCCCTGTTCTCATGTGGTATTGTTTATGCTTAAGCCAGCATTCTGAAACAGGCACTGCCAGGTTCTGCATCATGACGGCAACAGAGCTGGCTCCTTTATTATGTATCCATTCCTAACTGAAAATAAGGCATTTGCCCCTGGGGAAGAGGGAGGTGAGCTACTGTCTGAGTTTTTCTCTGTACCACCCTCTACCTCACATGGTTTCAGAGCCAACATACACAAAGTTTCCTTTGCCTTCAACCTACGTACCTGAACACAGTCCCACTCCCAACTATTCCCTCCCTGCAGTTGTTTGCCCACTTCTCGGAATTGTGTTTCAGCTGTCTATGGCCCAGATCCAGTAGGGAAAAAAAAAAAATATCTCCCAACACCAGAGCTGTTATTTGCCTAGACCTAGATTCTTTTAGTACAGGAGCATTTGCTTCCTTGAAAGACCAAGACTCACAGCTGAAAGGTAGGAGATTTTCCTGAAACTAGAGCTGGGAATTATCCCCAAACCCTACATTTAAGTAGAATAACGTCAGGGGAGTCTGGACCTGCTTTGATCTTTATAGCATCAGCCCCTCTTTCTCCAAGCTCAAAGCAAAGCAGATTGGGACTTGCCATCTTGGCCCAAATGAACATCAAGATAGATGCTGAAGGCTTCTTTGTTCCTTGAATGTCAACTGTAAGTGTGAGTCATTGTGGCTTCAGGAAGGAGGGAACCTCTCAGACAAGGTCTTTCTGAGGGAGATGGGAATTGATAGCTGATGCAGAAGATCCAGCTTTAAAGATACGAAGCTGGATTCTCAAGGGCACTTGTCTCCCATTGATTCCTAAGTGCCTTATAACATCCAGTCATAATGACTGAATCTGAAAATAATTTCAAGGGAATATGAGTGCATCGTTCCACTTTGTTGCAGTGCTTAATAAAACTAAATATCCATGTATCACCCAGATAACACCTAAAAGCTCAGTTGTACTCTCCCGATAAACCTTTCTCCACAACCAGATCCACTTTCTTGGGCTGCAGGTGTGATCATTCCCCTCTCTGTACAGCTCTGTATTTTCTTCTCATTAAGTGAATTCATTGGGATTTCTTACATGAGGGTGGAGCAACTTAACAATGAACAACTTGGCAAAATTGGGCTTTATGTAATTACTTGAGGATTTGGCCCAACATACTGGTACAACATGAGATGTATCTCATGATCTTTCACTTGCGTAACCTCTTCCTCTTGTTGTTTATTGTCATCCTTTGCTGGGTTAGTTCCTTGGGGCAGAGACCTTTTATTTAATTAGTCTGGAAAGAGCCTGGCACACCTACAGAGCCATATTAATAATGAGAAACAGCAGTAACCTACCCACAAGAAGATATGAGCTTCCTTGCAAGATATGTGACAGGGTACAACCACAGTGATCAGTCACACTCTGACCAATAGGGCTCACCTTGGTTTGTCTTGGGTGGGAAACTTATCACTGCCATGTCCCCAGGCTTTTTTCTCCTCTTATATTCGGAGAAATGTCATTATGACAGATCATCTGCTGATTAGATTTACCTCAAATAATAAGCTAATAAGTGTTTCTTACACCTTCTGGAACTCCCTTTCCAAGCATTAGAAGAGGCAAAAATAGTAGGTGGACAGCAGGTCTCATGGAGCTCATGTCCAAGTGATTTTTATCTGCTGGTTGACTGACTTCTAACAGGGTAGCACTAAGGTTGAAGCAGGAAATCCCTTATTAGTGGAAAAAAAAAAGTGAGTGAGATATTAAGAGTGAGACAGAGACAGAGACAGAAAAGAAAGAAAAGAAAGAAAAGAAAGAAAAGAGAGGAAAAGAAAGAAAAGAAAGAAAAGAGAGGAAAAGAAAGAAAAGAAAGAAAAGAAAGAAAAGAGAGGGAAGGAAGGAAGGAAGGAAGGAAGGAAGGAAGGAAGGAAGGAAGGAAGGAAGGAAGGAAGGAAGGAAGGAAGGAAGGAAGGAAGGAAGGAAGGAAGGAAGGAAGGAAGGAAAGAAAGAAAGAAAGAAAGAAAGAAAGAGAAGAGAAGAGAAGAGAAGAGAAGAGAAGAGAAGAGAAGAGAAGAGAAGAGAAGAGAAGAGAAGAGAAGAGAAGAGAAGAGAAGAGAAGAGAAGAGAAGAGAAGAGAAGAGAAGAGAAAAATGAAAGAAAGCTTATGCATGTGTTTGTGACTTATTATGTGCCACAGACAAAACAGAAGCAGGCAGTTGTTTCTGTGGTATCTGATAGGGCATGAACCAATTAAAGGTGTTCCTACAGGTAGGGCATTCAAAATAATCCTTCCTGTATGGATTCTTTAATGTCTAACAAGGGTGGACCTAACATTGTTGTCTTTCTTCCAACAAAATCTCCAGCTCCAGTACTGTACTGTTTTCCAACAGCTCACAGGAGCTGCATATCTTTAAATCTACAGTCCTGCTGTCAAATGTGATTGAATTTGGTTAATGGCTTCCAAAGTTACCAGGCAGACAGACACACAGACATGTACACACATCCTGCCACATAGCATCATCTCATGAACCAAATTTCCATCAAAAAGGAAGCTTATGGAAAGCAACATGATCAACTCCCCCTTGATCACACCTCAGGTGTGAAACACTTGTCTGCACCCACATGGAAGGCCAAACTTTGCCAAGAGCCAGCGACAGTCGGCCCAGCAGCCTTCATTTATCTGTGCATCATGCTGTGCCAAAAGCAGCATGTTTTCTTTTGTCACTGCTTAAGGAAGAGTCTGCAGGTGTCATTGACTTTCCCTTTTTGTCCCATCCAGCAAAGCCAGCATGGCAAAACAAAACTGGAAGAGCACGCTACATGTGTGGTTTTTTGTTGTACCTATGGCACAGCCTGAATTTCAGAGGGCATGTTTGGGAGGCTTTCTCTACTCTCAGCACCTCGGAAAAGCAATTTGTGTGTTACATGAACTAAACACAGGTTTTTCGGTCGAATGTCAGAAGGAAGAAGAGTTGAATCCTGCTCAGAATGCAGGGGTTTGGGAGTTGGGGTTTTTTAAGCTGAAGAGAGACCCAAAGTTGTCAGACCTTCCCACCTGTCCTCAGTTCATCTGATTCTTTTGATAGCTCCCAGGCTGTGGATGTCAGCTTTTATCAGAGACAGAAGATAATCATAATGGCAACAAAACTATGCTGAGAATAAAACTGAAGTCTATTTAAAAATTTTAAAAAAACAGGAGGAGAAGAAAAAAACAACAATGCACACTAAAATATTCCATATGCTCTTATGGTGGGTTGCCCTCGGCACATAGAGAGAGATTGTAACTAGGCACAATCTGATAAGGCAGAATGCAACTGTGAGCTACTAGGCAACCACTAAAAAAAGACGAAGAAAAAGGACAGAATCAGCATATATACAAAAAAGAATAGGGTGGAAGACAGAGGTGAAACTGATTTTCTGTGCATAAAATATCACTGTTCGTGGAGGACCAGATGTTAATAAAACTTTGCAGAGGTTTCCAAGTGAGGCCATGACTGAGGCTGCAGTCTGGATGCTGCACAACAATGTCTGTTGTAGTCTAGCTGGTTTTCTTTCCCTTTTCCTTGCATGGTGGAGAAACACACGCCAACCACATAATCACAAGGCACCCTCAGCACCTCCTTCTCCTTCTCTTTGTAGGTCTCACCCTACTGTCAAGCCTTGTCATTAATAGAAGCCTTGATCCTGCAGCATGAAGCACGCGCAGGATGGCCGGTTCTCACACGGGGACCTTCTCCTTGCATGGAGAACAGCTTTTCACTGGGATGCCAAGGAAGGGTGTTGCACTGCAAAGATGTCAGCCAAGGTCTGCAAAGCCAGTTTTGTTCCCGTTTTATGGCTTCCCAATAAAACTCACGTGTGTTAGCACGTAATTAGAAGTTAAGCACTGGTGGATCTAGAGCTGAGATTGTGAAGGACAATTGTTGTTTCCTAGCACAATAGGTCTGGTTGCTGATTAGGAATTTGATGTTCTACTGCAATAGTAATAATAATAATAGGAATAATAACAATAATAATAATAACAAAACAATAATAATAATAATAATAATAATAATAATAATAATAATAATAATAATAATAAAATTAATAATAATTTACTAGATCAAGGCTTGCATCTCTGTTTCAAACAGAATTCTTACTGAAATTAAGCTGGCTTCCACACATCCTGAGAAAGTGTGTCTCCTTACAAAAGGGAAATGTGATCCTGCAGTCCTACGCTATGGTAGCAGTCAGGCCCAGGAACAGCGCCAAAAAGCTCAGCAAGATGAGCCTGTACAAGGGCCATTTTACATAAAGCAGGAGTAATCATGGAAACATGGCTCTCTGGATTGGAACCAAGCCCCTGAGTCACGAACCGGGACCCCCCTGTTGTAGTTTCTGTAAAAACACAAAGCAACGTGGGAACACAGCCTCATTTGAAGAGACAAAGGGCAAAATCCCTTATTCTGGATTTTTAAGGCAAGCGCTTTCACACCAACCTGCTCTTTGGCTTTGAGCAAATCACTTTGCTTGCTTAAGTTTGTTGTTTTTTTAAATTAGTACTGAAAATGGGTTTCGACACATTTTTCCTCACGGGAGTGTTGGGAGGCTGAGTTAATAAATGCTTGCCAAGCAGTAGGAGATTCTCAGATGAATCTCACTTCCCCTGGATGTGTACCATGCTCATTGTGGCCATGTCTGAACACTTACGCATGTATAATTAAGAAGGACCATGATAACAGAAAGTGCAAAGTGCTGCTCCTTTCTCACTGCATAATCATGTCTTGGAGGTGGGTGGCCCAAGAGGGAAGCATTGCATCAGGTGCAACAGAGCTTGCTGCTGAGGTATGTTCTGAGAACAGTGAGTTTTTGTCTTTCACCAAACTGGGGCTCGCTACAACCTTTAGATTTTTCACTATATGCTAATTAAACCTTCCCTGGGCACTCAGCTATTCCCTCCAGCCCCTGCTTGCTTTTTGTGCACAAACCCTCTACAAGCCTACACAAGCACCCATCAGCTTTCATTATAATTTACCTGCAAAATCCACACACTCCTGCTTTCATGTAAAAAAAAAACACTAAAAAAAAAAAAACCTAAGATATAAAAACCATCGTGAAAGCCAGTGAAATAATCTGTTGCCTACAAATCAGGACTGTGATGGTAGGAATTAGACCTCCCACATCACATTAGCTTGGAGGGCTCTCCCTTCCCCTTAGCCTGCAGTGGAATTCCCGTTCCTACCGCCATGGTGGAAGCCAGCCCTGGCCCGGTGTCTGCATACCACCCGTCCTGTAGCTGCAGCATGTTTACTTCAGAATTAAAAAATCAGGAGTGGGGGAATGGCTGTGAACTAACAGCAGTCTCTTTGTCATGTGTGGCAGAGTCAGGGCAGGTGGAAGAATCCCACCTTGGTCGGAGGCCAGGCTGCATGGCCTCCCCATCTATTGTCACTAGGAGCTGGGTGACCTGAGGTGAGGGCACGTTACAAAGAAGGAAAAGGCAGGTTGTGTAAGGCCATCCAACAAGGTGGGATTAATGCATCATTGGCCTTAAATACTCTATATTAAATATATTCCCACTTTTCTGTAACAACTGCTCCGCTGTCCCTGAGGCCTCACAGCAAAGAAGGCTCCATAATGAGTTATTATAATATATAGCTGTGACGCGGTATCCTCTCAGTGATGCTGGTTCCACGTTTTGCATTGACAAAGATAACCCCACACACGTGTAGACCGCTCATGACATAGTTATCATGTCAGTTATCATGATATACTTGCAAAGTGGGGACATCTCCCAGCCAAGTGGTACAATTCAAACCCACAATGTCCTCTCAGAGATGAGGGCCTTGCATGGGCCAGTGGCCGTCCCAAAGCTATGAGGAGCACGGGGTTGCTCTTGCAACATGGGTGTTTTTTCCTTTTCCTCATTCATGTCACCAAGATGGTCACCATCCCAAAGGCTCCCACCAGCATCCTCTGCCCTCATGCACCAGCCTCCTGAAGGATGAGGGGAAGGAGGAAAAAGACCATGAGCAGAATCAGTGCTCCAGGTTCTACCATTTGCAAAAATGAGGGCTTGAAAATACTGACTCAAGTCAGAGGGTGCCAATTCACCAAAGCCTGTGCCACACCCTCTCTTTTTGGCATACCTGTAGCAAACACTGAGGAGCCTTCAAAATGAGGGCTGTGCAATCATTAGGACCTAAGAAATGGCTTGCAGGACTCTGCCAAACTGGGTACTGCAGCAAGAGCTTGGAGAAGGCTGAAGTCAGCAAAGCGTTTTTGGAGAAAAGGTGCAGTAGGATCTCAGATATTTGGGCATTTCACACACTGAACTTCCTAGGGCGTCTGGCATGGAGTAGGTGGATGCCAGACCCATATGAACTCATTGCCCCCTGCACATTCATTGACCACAGATACAGCTTTGCAACAAAATCCCAAGACAGGTTTTCAGTGGTGAAGCTAATTAACCCCCCAGTATCCCTACTGCAAACACTTCCCTGAATACGCAGCCACTTAGATTGCACAGCAAATTCAGTAGTAGCTTTCCTGCTAGAATCTTCCTGAGGAAAGGAAGAAAGACTGAGAAAAGAAGAGCAGGAGCACAGAAAGAAGGATAAATGATTCCCTTTAAGAAGTGAAATGGTGTGCAGAAAATCCAGTGAAGGAATCGTTTAATCAGATTCAGGCTCCCTGAGGGGGACCCACTTCAATCAGGAGCAGACCATGCAGGGACACAGGCTCCCATCCAGAGCCATCTAGGATTTTCCTAGGGGCTGGAAGGGAATCTTGGAGAACATGCTACAAAAGGGGTTACAAATCTCCCGAGCCCTATTGTGTTCATTAGTGCAGTAGTTAATTAAGGAAATGTTTTGAAGAATCCCAAATACTTTCAACAGGACATCAGTATACCAAAATCAGTCAATTTACACTTTCCCACTGCACACGTTCACATCATGGGAAGGAGGACAGTGTCGCTATTGGACACGAAGTAAGTACACAAAAGCCTGGCATGTTCAAGGCCAAAAAAGAGAAGATTTTATTCGAGCATCTGATATTTATAGAATTCCAGAAGTGAGCGTAGATTGGAGAGTAGAATTACCACCTCTTCAGACACATTGGTCAAACCAACAGTCCATCAATTCTCTCCTCCCACAAAGAAGAATGCAAAACAATTATTATTTACATGAACAGTGCATAAGAACTCCAGTAGAAATATGTAAACAGATCAGAAGGCTGAAAAGGTTTTATGAGAACTTTAAGACTTTCAAAAGAACTATACAAGAAAACTTAACACTTTTAAAAATCAGGGCAACAAGGACAGTACACACCACTATATCCAGGAGAAAAGCAAATGGACGGATCTCCTCTCCTTGGAAACTCCTGGGCAGAGAGGATATACCGAACATGACCATGTGGAAAGTCACTTATGAAACAGGCACTTGTGTCTCATGAATATAATAGGCCTGCAAGGGCAAAAATGCCTGTTAGCTTTTTGTGCATAGCTAATTAATTTGGTAAATGATTATGAAGAGTCAAAAGCAGTATTCATAGACCTGTTGACATGGCAATGTTTTATAGTTCCTCCCATTAAAGATCCAAGTCCTCACTTGGCCTCACATTCAGAGTTCATATCTCATGGTCTCATTGGATATTCCATAGGGTAGGAGGTCAGAGGGCTGCCAGTGCCCAGCGGAAAAGCAGCAACCCCAGCAACGTACCCAGGTTCATGAACCCCTTGGACAGCTGCATGTTTTTCCCTTGTGGTTTGCCAGCAAAGGAGATAACTTCTCTGTGATTCCCAGCTATGAAATGGTTGGCAGTTCCCTGACAAATCAAGCTTCTTGCTTATAATCCTCCCCTTTTCAGTTATCCAAAAGTCAGATCATTATTTTCCATAATGGGTAATGGCTTGCCCGAGGGGCAACTTGTGATCTCCTGGGATTGCCATGTAACTAATAAGTAATTGGTGGTTTAGGGATACTATTAAGTATTCTGTTTTTCCTGGGAGCCATCAGACAAGACAAGAGAAATTACTTCTAATGGTGAGTGTATTAATACTGAAAGAGGAGATTTTAAGAAGTGCTGACAAATATCAACCTGTAAAGAGAAGAGCTGAACCTGTCTTCAGACACCTCAAGGAGTGAAGGATTCACTTCCCTCACCCATGAAGCTCCTTCTCATATTATTTTCATTTTCTGCATTTTTTTCAGGAAAATATTATACTTCCTTCCATTCTGCTCTCTACAGAGAGAGAGGTGAGGTGGTCCCTGTACCACCTCCCGCTGAAGGTGTTCAGACAGCTTTCAGTAACTCTGGGAGGACCATGACTAGTGTTTTGAGCCAGCAGCAAGCCAAAGGCAGGCAGCAAAGGCAGCTGCCTTCATAGATACCCAGCTCAGCAACCTGGGGGGCTCCCATAACCTGCAGCTGGAAACACTGCAATGCTTCTGAGCCACCCAGGACCTCGTCTGCAGGGACGGGCTTGCTACAGGTTTGCTGCGGTCTCTTGCCACCTCGCCGTACATAAATCAAACATAATTAAAGACATAATCAAACAGATTCCTGAAAACAAGCCCTGACTGTAAAGTTTTGTTACAACCCCTAACACACCTGCTGGTGCAGCTATCGCCCGGCTGTGCGCTATCAAAGGTGTAATAACACGGCCGTATCCTGCAAAAGCTCCAGGGAAAAGCTTGAACAGAAAAGCCTTCATAGTCTTAAGGCAAGGAAAATATTATTGCACTTCCACAAAGCAGCTTCCCTTCCTCCAGAATAACCACCTCAGGACTTTCATCTCAGTGAGCTCTTGGCATTTATTATCTTAGAGCTTTTTTGCATCGGGAAATGATTATTTTCTTTCTTGCTCCGAGATCACTCTTTATTGTTAGTTAAATAAATAAAATTGATGGAGAAAATAGCAAATGCTTAGCAAAAGTGTGTTTCATCAAACTGTCTGATCCTGGGGATCCCAGGTATTCATTTGACATGGAAAACCTACTCAGCTGGATTTATATATATATTATACACACACATATAAATGCACTCTTATATACCTCATAAGTGTGTGTACATTCATGTGATGGCTAATATCAAGTCTCTCTCTGTCCACTGCTGAATGTGATCATGTTTCTTGAGTACAGACCTAAAGTCTGTCTCTTTCATAGGTAACAAAGAGGGAAAGTCCCAGAGACTTCCATTGATTTCATTTCCCTTGAGAAATTTAAGTTTTGTCTGCAAGAGTGGCAAGCACTTCACTGGGAAAGGAAAGGAAATGAGATCATGTTCCCATCTGCCTCACTCTGTGCTTCTCAAGCAAAACTTCTCTGACAAACTCTGGGGAGATTTACATGGCTCTGGCAAAAAATAATGAACCTAGGTTTCACAAGAACTTAGAATAATCCCACACACATCCCTAGGTATGCCATCACTTCTGGAGCATCCTTTCATGCCAGGTGGCTCCCTGGTGCCTTTCAAACCCAAGGACTGCAGTTTAATGGAGCAGATGAATATTTGTTTTTTATTCACCCTTTGATCAAGACCAGCTCCAGCAGCAGCAGGCAGTGGGTTCTGACAGCTTTCCTTTTGGATCTGACCCATTTTGGGTACTGGTTTCTGCAGTAACTATCCATGCACGCTTTAAGGCATGTTTTTGTTCTTCATCTATCTATTCACTCAACAAATTAGCACAGTCTAGTCTTATGCAAATCAGAGGTTCGATTTCCTTGTGTACATTGAAACTCTTCCTCTGCCTCTACCAGTCAATGCACAGCTACTGTTATTTCCCTGCTCAGATGGGTTTTCATGGCTCGCTGCAGGCTGTAGAAATTAATACATGGGAACACAATCCAAGTAAGCTAAGCATGTGTTTTACCACATACAGAGAGTAAAACATGGGGACAACAAAGAGACAGGAGATGGGGGGAGAAGAGAAAGGGTCAGACTCATTTACGTTCAGGTGACAGAAAGCAAAACATAAATAAAAAATAAAAAATGTGATAGTTGGAGAGGAGAGGGTACAACCAATTACCCACACCTAAATTAAAATATAAAATGACAGCTCCACACTTGATGCCCTTAAACAGAAATGGAGGGTACCCTTCACATGCGAGAGCAGAGTAGGGGAAAAACAATTTATAATTTCCTTTCAGTAGCACCTAGAGATTGTAGAATGATATAGGTTGGAAAACACCTTTAGAATCATCAAGTCCAATGACTGCCATTCCCACAAAACCATGTCCCTCCATAAGGGTCACATCTACATGTGCCAAAGAGCCCATGGGTCAATTTTCTGGGCAAAAACAGAAACCTGTTTACAGCGCTGACAGAAGGCCTGAAGAGATTAGAAATTAGAAAACATAAGTGAAGGAAAACTTTATGAGGGCAAAAGAAGGATTACAAGGAGACAATCCAACAACAGACTTGATCCTAGCCCTGTAGTTCATCTCCAGACTCTGATCACTGGACGATAAAACCTGCTGCCCAACTTCTGTTTTCACTTGATTTCAGTCAAGGTAAACTGGAGCCTGACTTCCATGAAACTGTAATTGTGTCAAGGGAATTGTAATGTGTCCTTTGCCAGCAGAGTTAAAACACCCGAACAGATGTTATTCTGATGACAGACATCAAAATAAGTAGATAGATTAACTGACAGACAGAAAGAGATTGAAATAAAGAAAATACATACAGGGAGGGAGAGAGATGGATAGATAGATGAGCAGGAAGAGCTGGGAATATAAAAGATTATATAGATAGATAGACAGATCTTGGCATAAAGCACTCACATCAAGGTGCAGTTGGCAGCCCTGATTTAATGCATCATTTGCTCAAAGTGCTCATCTCCCTCCCTCTGAGTAAAACGAGGTTGTTTGTTATGTGTTACGGAACAAACCCGTGTGTGGGCTCCCTCGGGGTCATAGGATTGCATGAGGTGAAGGGCCTGATCCTGCCAAGTTCCCAGCACCCTCTCTCCCCTCTGAAGCACAGGGTGAAAAGATGATGCTCAGCATCAGCACCCAAAATGCCAAACACCCTGAGAGCCCTGGCCAGTGCTGGAGTAAGCACCAGGACACAGGGAGGAAGGAAGGAGGGTGGATCATGACTTACCCACATCATCTCATAACCTGCCTCAAGATGTATTCAAATTATAAATAAGTAGTAAGATTCCTTCTGTCAACACATTTCAATTTAGGACTTCTGGTTTGGCAAACAGTTTCACAAGAAAGCTTCTTACAATACCCAGGATGGTGTGAACACAGAGGACTCATGGCCACTCTTCTGCATCACAGAGCATCCTTTCCAATTTCACCTGAGAAATATTTCTTGTAATTTGTTTAAACTTTGAGGCTCTCAGGAGGCTGCCTACCCTTGATTTTCATTTAAAGCAACTATACCTAGTTTTTGCACTGCATTAAACCCCTGCATTAAGGTCTTTTTGCCAATCTGAGTCTGAAGTCTAACACAATGTTTTAACAAAGAAAGCTTTATGCAAAGCTTGGAGCTGGGGAAAAGAAACAATGCAAATAAAAGACTGTAATTCTCTTATTAAATAATTTTGGTTTATTCTCCCTGACTCCTCCGCTGTTGGTCCCTATCTGTTGGCTCACCTCTGCTTTGTTTTAAGATTGGTGTAAAATTTACCCTGTTTCAATGAGAACAGAAATTTTTGCATCCTCAATAAAAACTTGGCCAGGACTGAACTAACAGTAGTTCCTCATCCAGAGAGTGGTTGGGCACTGGAACAAGAAAGTGGTCATGGTCCCAAGGCTGCCAGAGCCCAAGGAGCTTTTGGAAAATGTTCTCAAGCACATGGTGGGGTTCATGGGGCTGTCCTGGGCAAGGCCAGGAATCTGATTTGATGGTCCTTGTGGGTCCCTTCCAACTCAGGATATTCTATGATTTTGCAGTTCTATTTAGGAATGAAGATTTTATTTTGCCCTCTTTGTATCCATAAACTAGACCCACTCTCAGTCACCCACAGCAAAGATCCAGTCTTTACACTTAGGGTGGCGAGGCTGGGGGAAGGTTTGCACTCAGGAGAAAGGTCCCACCTCCAAACCCACTCATGAACAAGAGCCATCCTGAGCCCTGCAAAAATGTGCTGGAAACCTCCTCAGACCAGGTCCTTTGTGGCATTTCAGCACATCCTGCTTCTTGTCCTACCTTGGAGGAGTGAAAATGAAAATATGAATATATTTTCCAAAACCTCAACATAGTTTTGGTGCAAGGGTGGAGAAGACAAAGCTGTGGTTTTGTTTGCATTTTGCATCCACAGAAAGTTCAGCTGGGTTGGGTTTTCTTTCCTTTATTTTTGCACCAGTGCATGATTACCCACTGTGAAATGTCCCAGACAAGGCAACACTGTGGCTTGGAGAGTATAATTTTTCCATATTAAAAAAATCATATTTTCTAAGCCATAGTTACTTGTGGCTGCATTCCTGACCGCTTTACATGGACAGACAACCCCAACAGTGGTGCAGAATCACCTATTGTGGTTTGAGGAGGAAACGCTCCAAGAATTTCAATTTTACTCCTTGCTTGGAAAAAATTACGGTCCTGATATCTCCAACAGGGTCACATAAAATCCTGCTTTCATTTTATGGTAATAGCTTTC
Organism: Lonchura striata; assembly: GCF_050655825.1. Taxonomy (NCBI): domain Eukaryota; kingdom Metazoa; phylum Chordata; class Aves; order Passeriformes; family Estrildidae; genus Lonchura; species Lonchura striata. Next base: position 72,143,510 of record NC_140741.1, read on the forward strand.
TTCCCTTGGCACTGTGTGGCAATGCTTAATTAACAAATGCTCAGACCTGAAGAAAGATGTGAAAGATTGGAGATATTTGAGGTGTATCACCAAAACTATTTTCAAAGAGGTCACCAGTGGTGAATCACTTCAGAGAATTACTGCATTTTCCAGCAGCAGGGCCAAGCATAATAAATGCAGAGGAAAAAAAATGCAAGAGTCAAAGCAAAGCAAAACGGGAAGTTTGAAGGTTTTCATTTGGTTTTAATGAAACAAACAACAACAACAAAAATCGTTTGAGTCAGCTCAAAACATTTTCTCCATCAGAAAATGAAATGTTGAGTACCATTTGGAAGTCATTTAAAAGTTTTCTTTCTTATCTCTTTCTTTTGATGTAAATTAGGTCAATCCTTCAAGGAAAATGCCATTTGGAAATGAAGAATGCAAAAAGCTTCAAATAGTTATTTTACCCTAAAAATACCCATGTTCCATGATTTTTGAACACTTCCCTTATTTATTTTGGTGACAAATTTCTTCAGCAAATTCAATCAGTGTTTAGTCCCTGGTAAAAATATTCTGTTTATTAAAACATATATATTGCCCTCCACACCGTAGATTACAAAGTGCTAATTGCTTGTCACCAAAAGCTGAATTCAGTAAGTGAGCATGAAACAAGACAGTGTTCCAAATCATCACCAGTGCTCTGGAAAAAATACCCAGCACGTGACAGGCTCTGTATCAAACCAGACCAGAACCAGAGCGTGTTTTGTGGCCATTATCCTTGGGAAGGGGGTTATAGACAGCGTGATGAACGAATTCAGGCAGGAGTTCAGGTTCACCACTGAGTTTGTGCAGGTCTACAATAACATCTGCATGCTGAAAAGCTGGTCAAGTGTCAAGAGAAGGCTACAGCCCATGTCCCTCACTTTTTCTCTGGTGGTTCTCATAGCAGTAAGGGCCAGAGGGATGGAACTCCTCTCCTACAAGGAAAGATTTAGACAACTGAGTTTGTTCAGACTGGAGAAGAGGAGACTCCTGGGTGACCTTATTGCAGCCTTTTAATACCTGAAGGGGCTACAAGAGCTGAAGAAGAGCTGTTTACAAGGGCATGGAGTGGAAATGGCTTTAAATTGACAGAGGGAAGGTTTAGATATTAGGAGGTAGAAATTCTCTGCTGTGAGGGTGGTGAGACTCTGGCAAGGGCTGCCCAAAGATGTTGTAGCAGCCCCATACCTGGAAGTGTCCAAGGCCAGGTTGGACAGGGCTTGGAACAATTTGCTTTAGTGAAAAGTGGAAAGTGCCCCTGCCTATTTCAGGGAGACTGGAACTATACAACCTTTAAGAACCTTTCCAGCGCAAACCAATCTATGAATGTTTGGGAATGTGGCAAAAAAATCTCTTGTCCAATGGTCATATGGACATTTCTCATAATAGAAGCATCTCTCGGCTTAGCAACTGGGTATTTGCCTACCTGAAAAAGTGGTGATTGGTATGGGAAGTATTGGAGTGTTCAGGGGTTTTATCTTTTATCTTGAAACTTTGGTGTCAAATCATGCCTGTCCCACTTCTGAATCTATGCCATGAATTTTTTTTTTTTTTTTTTTAATACAAAATGATGTTACTCTGAGTGTTCCATACAAGGTTTATTCTTCCTAAAGGCTTTGGAGTACTTTTGGCTGAATGGTCACGTGCGTGTCATGTTGGATGCTGGATATTTTGCCCCCAGGGTAAGGGGTACAACCCACGTATTTATGCATGTGCTAAAGCACAGTAACCCTGACCACCCTATCAGCCTATCTCACTATCAGCACCTCCATCTGCCCGTATATTTTATCTCATCATTCTCTATTTATTTATATTGCCATGATATCTGAGATCCTGCCTACTCTCAGCTGCCAATGTCTCCAGCTCGTGTGCTGCACCGGAGGGGACGGCACGAGGAGGGGTGCAAGGCTCAGCCTGGCCAGACATAGTTGTATAACAAAGGCAGATTTGCCTCTACAAAGTGCAAAATCTGTGTGGGTTTACCCCTTTTTTTTTTTCTTTTTTTTTTTTTCTTTTTTTTTTTTTTTTTTTTTTGGCTGAGGTGTTGTTTTTCTGCATGGTGATCATGCGAGGAGGTGCAAAAAGGTATTCAGTTCACTTCCAAACAAGCTCAAATTCACCCAAGTGGTGTCAGAGTTGGTTGGGGTTTTTTCTCTCAGATATTTGTTTTTCAAGCGTTCGCTCCACAGCCATTTAGTTTGGTTGTCTCTGAGTGTTAAATACAGGGAGGCACCGTCTAATTGTGGTTTTCCTGAGGGTGCTGAAACACATAAAATGCACATGGGCTGGAGGTCAGTGTCCTGGAAGTGTCAGCTTTCTCCCTCGGAGGAAGCTGGTGCGAGTGGTACCTCGTGAATCACTCTCCCAGGGCTGTATACCTGAGATTCTCAAATTCTGCCTGAAGGAGGGGAGGAACGTGGCTCAAATTCTATTTATCACCCCTGTCTTTCAACAGCACAAGCGGAGTCATCCAACATCTGCAGCACTGCTGAAAGGCTCCCGTCCATGTTTGCTAGGAAGGTCATGCAGAGGTAACTGAGCACTGCTGCACTTAACCATTTCTCTTGACCTGATGGGTTGTTCCCCTCTTAAATCAAACTTTGGGCACAGCCTGCCTATGTTCCCAAGAGATTTACTCTTTTTTACTAATCTTTTCAGGAGTGGGAGATTAAAGGCAAGGTGTGAAAAATTTTGTGAGCTCTCTTCTAGGGTTCTCTTGTCAGGAGCCCCCATTTCCAGGCTGGCAAGACCTCTGTTAACAAAAATTAGAAATGTCAGCACTGTTTTTGTTACAGAACATTTGATTCACACTGTGTCTTACTTGTAAGACCCAGATGGCCTTACAAATGTCAGTGAGTTATGCCCCATGTCTAGTAGGTGGAGCTATTATTAGTAGTAGAACAAACATAACCAAGATATTAGATTGGGATTTACACCCCTACGTTCCTGGATTATGGGGGAGCAGCTGAAGGACTTGTGAAAATACACAGCTTTGGCTCGTGCAGGCTGACTTCTCTTCCCCCTCCAGTACCTGATGTCTTGGAAGAATCTGTTGTGTCAACCTTCCAAAAGTCTGTCCTAAAGATGTAAAACAATGCACATTCCATGAACTTGTCTTAGAGAGACTGTGGTGAGAGGAGAGAAGAGAGGGGAGGGGAGGGGAGGGGAGGGGAGGGGAGGGGAGGGGAGGGGAGGGGAGGGGAGGGGAGGGGAGGGGAGGGGAGGGGAGGGGAGGGGAGGGGAGGGGAGGGGAGGGGAGGGGAGGGGAGGGGAGGGGAGGGGAGGGGAGGGGAGGGGAGGGGAGGGGAGGGGAGGGGAGGGGAGGGGAGGGGAGGGGAGGGGAGGGGAGGGGAGGGGAGGGGAGGGGAGGGGAGGGGAGGGGAGGGGAGGGGAGGGGAGGGGAGGGGAGGGGAGGGGAGGGGAGGGGAGGGGAGGGGAGGAGAGGAGAGGAGAGGAGAGGAGAGGAGAGGAGAGGAGAGGAGAGGAGAGGAGAGGAGAGGAGAGGAGAGGAGAGGAGAGGAGAGGAGAGGAGAGGAGAGGAGAGGAGAGGAGAGGAGAGGAGAGGAGAGGAGAGGAGAGGAGAGGAGAGGAGAGGAGAGGAGAGGAGAGGAGAGGAGAGGAGAGGAGAGGAGAGGAGAGGAGAGGAGAGGAGAGGAGAGGAGAGGAGAGGAGAGGAGAGGAGAGGAGAGGAGAGGAGAGGAGAGGAGAGGAGAGGAGAGGAGAGGAGAGGAGATGCAAGCTCTCTTGTCCTTTACATTTTTGTACTCTTCTGGCAAGAATGTCTTAGAAATCTTCATGCCAAAAGCCCAGTGTGAATAGGTACAATTATTTGACAGCTGAATTGATAACTCCATCATTCAAAGCCTTTAAATTTTTATGCCCAACCCAGAAGTCCAGCTTCTCACCCTGCACATGTATGCATACACTCTTTTTACGTGGCTCCATTGTTGTTCGTGGTTCTGCCTGGACAGAAATGTGTGATGTCATTCATGGGTACATTCAATATGTCAGTCATCGATAAAATAAAGCTTCTCTTACACTGTATATCTCTATAGGGTGCCTAAAAAGAGCAGTAAAATGTCACAATCCCTGTTAATGATGGGATTTCTGAAATCAGGCTGTGTTGGCCAAGCTCGATTATTGATCACAAAGAGCACAGATTAAATCCAAGAATAATCTGGGTGTGTAAAAAAATTACCCTTTACTAGAAATGTCCCTCCTGTTGGAGGGATTCCATTTAGAAAGGGAATACAAAAAATTAAAGTTGGCTAAGATTAATTTTTCATTTGGTGCAGAATTATTTTAAAATGCATTATAGGTTAAGGCAAAATACTTTGTTCAACTTGACCCTAAAATTTTCACATTAATTTGCCTTATTAATATATTGTTTTGTTGGTTAGGGTTTTTTTTTAAGTAAATCCCTTTTTTATGCAGAGTGCTTTTACAAAATAAAATATCAAAAGTTTTTGCTTTTTAAGCATGAAAGTAAATACATTTCCAAAAGAGAAATATTTTGAAACTGTAGAAATTATATATTTGGGATTAATTTCCCCACAGCTTTTTTCTGTCACTTTCAAGTTCAGTTTTGAAATTAGTCTCCATCCCTTTCACATGTTATTTTTATTTAGTAAAAGCAACTTGAAAACAAAGCCCAGCTTCAGGGAGACTACAAACTTATTTGACTCACCAGGAACTTAGCTCCTGTTGAGAAGAACCCAATGGAGTGCAACAATCTAATAGTCTTTAGTAGCCAAAATTATTTTTCATGTTATTAATATCTATCTTTTTTTAAGATTGACAACTGAAACAACCACTGATTTTTTTGCACAGCCATGCTTTGTGTGTTGGCATGGTTGCAGATTTAGAAGATCTATCAGGATTTTAATCTCAGAAAACAATATTTCTCAGACAGAGCATCACCTTGTTCCTGCCATGGCAAAGTACTGCAATTGCAGGTTTATTGTAAAGGGGCTTTTGGCATTTCTGTGGTCACTGATTGGAGTTGGATGGGGTTAGAATTATTATGACAGTGACTTTACTCTTTTCTTTTAGCTTTGAAGCTTTTAACCTCGCCCTCAGAAGGGCATTGTTATTCTTGCATAATGAAGGTGATAACAATATTTAACATCTCAAATGCTTTCACAATGTTTGATGACATGAGGCTAATTAGCTGCATTTTACAGATGTACAAAAAGGTGAAAACCTAATAATTTGCAGAATTAGACATTGGAGCCTAAAGGTCTTGGCCACCATCCCTGATAAAGTCAAAGCTAAAGGAAAAATAAATATAATTTTATAATTTGAAAGGGCCACTTCATAGATGTATGTCTACATGGCCATAATATTGCAACAGGTTAAATGAACAAGTTAAAATAGGCCTCAGTAGTCCTGACTTGATTTTAGACCTTTAACAACGCTTTACCATGAAATAACATCCCCTTAAGATGTGTGAAGCATTAATTTTATGTAGCTGAGAATCAAAGTATTTATGTGTTTGTTTATTTACCTATATAATGGCATTTCAAGCTTCTTTAACATCATTGCTGTGTCTGGGTGCCCTCCAAATGCATGCTCAGATGTTAGATAAGATAAATATTAAAATAATTTGTGTCTATAATTATTGCTGCTGCTGCCAGGAGCCCTTTTGATACCAAAAAGAAAACCTGATTAATGCAAATGAGTTGATCATAATAAACATAAAGAAGAATCACTGCAGCACTGAGTACAGTTTTGACATAAAAACAAAGATGCGTAGATCTGAAAAGGTTTGGGCCTCAGAGGCTTTACTGGGATGCCATTTTGGGTGGAAGTTTTTAGGAGGAGCATTAGGAGTCTCTCTCCTAACCTATCCACTATATTCCTTGGAAAATCCCTTGCAGTCAAATAGTGCATGGCCAGAAAATCTGTGGGAAGGTCAAAGCCAGGAAAGTCACCCTTGCTTTGCATGCAGCCAGTTCTGGCTGGGATTTATCCCTCTCATTTCTAGATATTGGCAAAGCCCACATCTTCAGTGGAGCTACTCCATGGAAAGAAATGAGCCTTTCCAGGATGTGGATGGCATCCTAAAAAGGCTGTCTAAAATATGTATAACATTAAAACTTTAGAAGAAGTGCCTTTTTCTTTCTACTTGCTGTCGAGAAGCTCCAGACAACTACTGGTAAGTAAACTTTGCATTTGTATCCTGGGAAACCTTAACCCTGAGGACACATATTTTATTAGATATACCTGAAAATGTATTAGATATATCACCATCAGGACATTCAGCCTGGTCTAAGGAACTAATACCAAGCCTGGACAGTAGAGAAATATGCAAAATAGTCCAGGTAATGAACAGCCAGAAATTTGTTTCAAGAAACCTCAGGTTTTTTCAGTGTCCCAGTGAGTCACTGGCCAGCACTGATGCAGGTTTTGGGGATCAGAGGATTCTAAATAAAAGCCTTTTCTCAAAACCAGGAACATTTCTACTGGATACTCACTGCAAAGATAGTTTGAGCACAAATGTTGCTCCTGTTTCATGCAGCTCAACTAATAGGTATAATTCAGACATAGCTTCCCAGATTAATTCCAGCCTTAGTGTCACAGCTCTGACACCACCAAAACCAATTACACTGGTACAACTGAGGGCAGAGATAGGCTTCTCCTGACTACCTAAATTTTAAAGGACCAGCCCAAATAATGACTCCAGTCTAGGGGTAATTACACTTTCCCTAGGTATAAATGAGAAAAAAAATACTGGGATACTGGTACAAAAAACCAAACCAAAACAAAACAAAGCAAAATGAAACAAACAAACAAACAAAACAGTGACAGAGAAGGATTAGACAACTCTTTCATTTGTTTTTTCATTGCCTGAGGCACATGTGCTGTGAACATTTGGAAGGAAGGCTCCACCTTCATAACTGCCTCTCACTGAATGTCAACTGAGTGTGGTCAAGATTGCATCCCAGGCTTGAATCTCCTCCTGGGAGTTTCTTTTTGAAAAGCCTCACACACCAGAGCAGGCAATGGCATCTATTGATCACCTGTAAAAGGTTGTCTGTTCCTTTGAGGACCAAGAATGGCTGACAGCCCAGGAAATCCAGCCTTCACTCAGGGTCCTGCTAAAGCCGACAAATGAGGCAGGAGGCTTTCCATCAACACCTCCAGGGACAGGAGAGGGTTTTTTCAGAAGCCATCTCTTCCACAAGATCAGGACTTGGGTTGATTCATATTTCTGAATCAACTGCTGAATCAACTGAATCTATCCTGCTGCACTGAATGCTTCAAGATGCATTGCTGAACACAAGTAGCAAATCTAGCCAAGACTAGAGGCCTTAAGGATGGATTGTATGAGATGGGAGTAGACTCAGAAATTTAGAAGCAGACACTTGAGTACAGGGTCTTTTGAAGTGATATCCTGTGGTTTTATATACAGGAAAGTTTTCACTCTGGTTTAGCAAAAGGGATGCAGAATAAATTATTTTGAAAGCCAATGATAATGTTTGATAATGTGCGTGGGTGCTCACCCCATCACCTGATGTTTCAATGTGCTATAGCTCCTGTAGACTCACATGTGAGTCTCTTACACTGCTTCTAATCCTGTACTGCAGGTAACGGGAACATAAATATTTCTATATCCATAAACTGTGGAGAGGGCACATCCCTCACCTAGGTGATGTAAACTACCCATGTTCCTAAGCCATAGTCAGTCACCAAACTGAAAAGTTGTCAAAGATTATGTTTAAATTGCATTACAGAGCTATCTAAAAGCACCTGAAATCTTTCTGATTATCCTGCAACACTAGGAATATGTTTATATGGATCAATCTTGACCAGAGCACTTGCCAAAATCAATAAACTCCTATAGGCATGATAGATGTTTTCCCTTCCATATGCCTGGATTGTCAGTGACTACAGACTTCCACTGCCTTAAAGGAAAAATGGCTCATTCCTAAGCCAGGAGATTTATGCTGGAGAAGAGAGAAAATTTGGTTATCCAATAGCCTGAAAAGAGAATTCAGTAGTTCCTGAGAGTGAACAGAGAATGAGACCTGACAACTGATTTTAGCAACACTGACAGGAAGATCTGGTCATCAAAGTCTGAAGACACATTTGATTTGCAGAGTTATTCGCTCTACATGCACAGTGAAGATGCATGACATCATGTCAGAGAGGTGGATCAAGTAGACCAGTGGGAATGGAAAGAAAATTCCATGAAAACATGGGATTTCCTCATCTCTCTAAACATCATAAATCATGTCTGAGTTGCTTAGTCACTGATCTATCATACTCCAGTAAAACAAGCACTTAAATATTTGACTATCCTGAGGTCTTTGAGAATGCAGGAGGCTTGAAAATCTTGCTGCCTCCTATCTCTCTTCTATCTCAATTCTTAAAAAAAAAAAATAAATAAATCTTCCAGAGACCAACTCCTTCCACTCAGACAGGGCAGGAATAGTTTGGGCAGGTATTCTCTGCACCACAGGCAAGTGAAATCTGAGACCTGCTGCTAAAGCCAGAAGCAAAGGAAGACTGCAAAAATCTTACCCTGGGTGTTGTCCACTCCAAGGGCAAGAACCGAGAGACAGGGCACTGAAACAGCAACTCAGAGCAGAGATACAGAATTTGCTGCTCAGGGTTTGTGTGATAAAACTTCCAGTCAATTTTCCAATGAAGAGATAAGGAGAGTTGTCCCCACCAGAGCCTGCACACCAGTTTTACATCTCTTGATGCAAAAGGACAACTCTGTAAAACAAAAAATGACTATTCCCTTATGACATCCATGAAGTACCTATGCAGAGATGACAGGGCAAATATACATTATCAAATCCATAGGTTTTCACCTTCCTCTCCCATGACCTCTCTGGAAAAGGTCTCTAAATGTAAATAAGGTTGGCAAGAGCAGATGGAAGCATAACTCTTTTTGGATGTCCAAGATTTTATAGAAAAGTCACCTTACGGAAATTATTAGGCAAGAATATCCCTTTTACGTCCATGCATCCAGTACACAGAATGAAAATCCTTATAGAAAGGTTATCAGTGTCTGACAAAATTAATTGGGTTTTCATAAAGGAAAACATCCTGCCTGCTATTAATGGAAAGACCCTGGGTGACTGTTCAGAAATCCATCACATGTTCAGTCCCTCCTTTCTCATTTTTGGCTTTCCCATGGGTCTTGTTCAATTCCTACTTGAGGATCCTCCTTTCTCTGGGCTCAGCATAATTTGATATTCCCCTCCACTTCCTGTCCCATACTGATACTTTAAAAAAAAGTCTATTATGAAGCAGCTGCAATCAAGAATAACAGTTCAGGACCTGTATCTATTCATTACTGTTTCCTTAGAGTCCCTAAATATAGTTTAAAATTTATCACAGAATCTATAAATCTGCTCCAGTGCGACACTGCAGGAAGTAAATTCATCAGCCATCATTTCTGCATACGTGGAGAAGAGGGATGACCTTCTGTAACTGGCTTGAGGTTTTGCAAGGCAATTTCACCTCCTGCAGAGAGGGATCCTCTGCCCTCCCTAGCCATGGTCAGTCTTGGTATGGGGGGGAACAAACCACCAGTGTCAAAAACAAATCATCATCACCCCCCTGCATTCACAGCAGCCCGTACTGTGACTTCATTTATTCTGACTTCTTAATTTTTCACAATGGTTGCAGCTGAGAAAAGAAGCTCCTCTATGGCTGGTGAATATCAGGGAAGAGTGTAATTGAAAGCAGAACTGGAGCTGAAGGATTGTATTCTGACTTGGAATAAAGAAATGTAGGTCTGTAGACAGCAGTACTACCTGCAGCCGTGGGACCACCCTGAGTTATGCACTGGGTGATTTGTGATTTAGCAGGAAAAGAGTTATCCACTCAAGAAGTGTAAGAAGGTTAATATGATTCTAACACACAGTGAAATAAATAGTTGCACTGTAATATTACAATGAAATAATAATTGGGAATTAAAATGGTCATGGGCTAAGTCTAAGTACGAATGCAGGTGGTTCACTGATTATCCATGTTAGCATGAACACCAGCATTTTTGCAAGCAAAATTTCCCTGAGCATTTCAGTCACTTTTGTCTTCCCAGAGGACAAGTTTTCATTAATTATTTCAGTGCTTCTTCAGTCGACAGTAACCCAGAGTGGAAATGTAAAAGGACAGGTTAAATAACCAGGTGTTTTGTACCTTGAGAGAAAAAAATGAGTTGAGCTTCAGGTCAAAGCCTAAATTTAAACTTATAACAAGGGAAATATACTTCTACAATAGAGTGATCCAACATGCACCCGGGAGTCTGCATAGCCTCAGGGAATTGTGTGAAACAGGTATAAATTTGCTATACATTTGTGTTGTGCCTTGGTTTCTGTAGAGCTGTAGCTTAGGTATGCACACAGGAGCCTATGGAACCAGCACTGACAACCAGGTGACACAGGGGCCCTCCAAGTCTCTGGGTATGGACACACCTATGCACAGGCAGAATACACACTCCATTTCTTTTGTAACAAGGTAGGGAGTCCATACCACCCATAAGCTCCCACCTATAGCTGAATTAGAATTCAACCAAAAATCGCATTTAAAAAAAAAAAAAAAATCGTGTGAAGATTAAAAAATCAGCTACCAAGATGTTAGGAAAGACCAGTCTAAATTATTCACACTCTCTCTTCCTCTATTGCTCCTTCTACATATTACAATCACACCTGGTTTTTTTTTCCTTTGCCTCATTCAGGGCACAGGGAGGACATTGCCCTTCCTGAGCCATGGACCTGTATTTTACTTACTCCTCCCTCCTGCTTTCCTGCAGACATGTCAAAGCTGATGTGTTTTCCATAGTGCTCATCAGCTTGCATCCAAACTCTGCCCAAGTGATGGATTTATCTTCATATCTTCTCCCCAGATTTAGGGATGGGAGGAAGTGGAAGAAATTAAGCACTGGATTTTCAGTTTAGGTTGAGATGAACATTGTATTTTTAAACAATTTTATATTTGATATTCTGAAGGATAAATACAAGCATGAGACTTGCTGGTTTTAGATGCCACTGAGAGTTCTGCACCCAAAAAGAGTTCAGGGTGTGAAATTTGGCATCTTAAAGATGATCACACATTTAGTACCTGTTTCCTTGTGACAAGACTGGGTTCAGTTTTCCAATGCTATATAGGACCTCTATATAAGGGGTAGACAGGAAGAAGTAGGGGTAAATAGGGCATTTTAAAGGCTTAGTTTACAGGGTTTTGTTTCAATAAGGGCTTCTTTTGGTTTGTTTTCCCAAACACTTCCTAAGCTTTGCAAAAAACAAAGCAGGTTCCCTCTTGTCCCTTCATCACCCACCCTGATTCCTCCCCATATTAAAGCCAGTCTTGTGTGAATCAAGAGTCTCAGTGATTAAAAAGGAGTATGAGAATTTGTGGCCTATGAGTCTGTGGACATTAGAAATACAAATGATTCTGGAGAGGAAAACAACCCATGCTGAGGACTTAAAGACCATATTTTGGGGGTAACTTCAGCGTAATTTTATTGTGGCCCTGAGGACTGAGTTGCCATGAGTGTAGTAGGTGGACGTCCAAGGAAACCATGCTTCATGAGCCAAGGTAAAATCTCATCACTCCAAGGTAGAACTACCACCATGGAGGAAATCACTTCAATTACACATTGCTAATCTGAACCTAAAGGCAGGTCTAGATGCATCCTAACTCAACTTGTGATTCAAAAGCACAGGATAAAAATTTAAAATTTGCAGATTGCGCTAATTGCAATATTTCTATTTTCTTCAACCTCAAAGCACTGAAGCTGGTTATCTTAAAAATATCCCTTCAATATCACAACAGCTGTGTGCACTGTGTGTATTGCTATGGGAACAGTAGAGCTAAAGCATTAACTGAGATCCTGGAATCTTAGAATGCCCTGAGTTGGAGGGGACCCACAAAACTCATTGAGTCCAACTCCTGGCTTTGCACAGGACACCCCAGGAGTCCCAGCCATGTGCTCTGAGTGCACTGTCCAAACACTCCTTGAACTCTGTCAGGGTTGGTGCTGTGACCACGTCCCTAGGGAGGCTGTTCCAGTGCCCAAACACCCTCTGAGTGAAGAACCTTTTTCTGATATCCAACCTAAACCTGCCCTGACTCAGGTTCAGGCCATGCCCTCAGGTCATGTCATTGGTCACCAGAGAGGAGACATCAGTTCCTGCCACTGCACACCCCCTTTGGGTGAGGAAGCTGTAGATTGCTAGGAGGCCTCTCCTCAGTCTCCTCTTCTGTGGGCTGGGTAAATCAAAGTGAGAAGGTTGAAAATAATACATAGGATGTCTTGATTCAAGTCTCCTTGCATTACACATTAGGAATCTTTCCACTGAGTTCATTGGAGCTTTGTTTGGAGTAAAATGTAGCTGCAACAGACACAGCAGCACAGCAGCTATTACTCACTCAAATTCCCAAAAGGAATTTTGCCTGCAAAAAGACCACAAGATCTGACCCCACTAATGACTTCCATGGTGTTTTCTGCACAATATAGATTACCAAAGTGGAGCCATAACTCAGAGGGTTTTCCTGCTCCAACCTGCCCATCATCAGCTCTTCCCTGCAATCTCAGCAATGAAGAAAGGTAGAGTGGCCATTCACAAGGTGTTTGCCCAAGAATAACAGCTCTCAGCCTGCTCTGTAAACCAAATTTTAGTCATCAAAGCAAAGAAAAGAAGGAATAAAAGTCCACCCAAGCAAACAAAACACACAAACAAAACCCTTCAAGATATTAAAATCTGCTCAAAGAGAATACAATTTAAAAAAAATAAAAATTGAGAAATTGATAGAACACTAATGTTACTTTAGCATCTTATGTGGTAGCTGGGGGGATGTGATCTTAGGGATTCTGTTCATCCTCCTCCTGACATTGAAATGTAAGATAATTGATGTAAGAAGTCTCTAGACAAAATGTATATATTTCCTAGAGTATATGCAGACAGAGTGTCTCCATTTGTGTCCTTTACAGGATGCTCATTCTCTGGTCTGGCCCCAATCCTGCTTCATTTCACTCAATGCCCTCAAGACCTGTGAAACAACATCAGAAGGAAACTGCAAGAACGTATTTCAAGAACTTTTGAGGAAAAAAGGGTTAGAGAGAGAAACTCAGGAGCTAGTTCCATCTAAAGAAAATGGAAAAAACCACAATAATTGCCGACTGCAAAAATCTGCCATGCAAATCCGCCTCTAATTTTTGCCATTGCTGAGATCCTGGAATCAATATTTTAGTCCAACTGCAATCTGTTTATGAACGAAAGGAGGGAAAGGTTGTAGCATTACGAATTAAAAAATAATAATCTCTCAAGCTTAATAACAGCAAAGATGATTATTTCCTTTGATTTGTCAGGCTAATTGAAAATAGCTTTATAGTTCACAGATGATTAATTAGGAGCCAACAAGATCTCCATTTGCATCTCGGTAATTCTTCACTCTGTTTTATTTCAACATTTAGTCTTTATGCTTAAAGTATTCATTGAGAAAGTAGAAAGGTGATTAACATAAGATTCTAAATGTGTACCATTTGTTCTAATTTTTTTTTTTTTTACATATTTTTGTCAACAGAGAAGAAAGGAAAGAATAAACAACATTACAAAACGATTACTGCCTGTTCTGCTTCCATCTGCCAAATCTTCCTTTACGGTAGACATACTTTAACCAGGTTCACTTTGAAACAGGAGAGAAAGAGCCCAAATAAAGGTCAACCCTCTGCCCTTCCTCCCCCATTCCCAAATCATCAACTCTCTGACCTCTGTATAATCATCCTGAAAGTTTTGAAATGTTTTATTCCTTACATGCAACACCCTCGCGTGTGTGAACCATCCTGCAGCAGCAGCAGATTAGACCACGCCACTGTTACCCCTCCCTCCAGAGATCACCCGAGAGAAAAGTGGCTTCAAACAGCTGTGACAGATAGGATGATATTTTTCCATCCACCTGGCATTGACAGGCAGGACTGCACATATTTCTGGGTGAAATATTTCACTCAGCATTAAAAATATAAAAATAATTTGCCGGTCACATTTGTTGAGGTTTTCTCCATTTGGGGGTTGTATTTTTGTTTGGGATTTTTCAAGCATTTTCTCACAGCCTTGGTAACCTCTGTCTTATCACACTGAGCTTAAATCTCCAGCAAATGGAGTGGTTTGATAAGAAGTTTAACCCTTCATTTGGAAGGTGAATTCTCAACTCTTATGATAGTATAAAGAAGCTGGATTAGTAAACTCTGAAAACTAAAAGAAGGATGGAATCCTAAGGATTAAACAACCAGAAATTAAACAATAAAAGCCAAACTCAGCTGTTATCAATAATAATATTAAAATTGCACTGTTTCAAAGAGAGTTCTTGCAGGATGAGACTGGCTAATGGCCTTTGAATTTTTTTTATTTTTCTTCTCTTATCAAATCCAGCCTTTCATAATGGATTCTGCCTATTCCTCCAAGAGAAGGACAGACCTGGTCCATCCTGATTTCACATCAACATCTCAACTGTTGCTTATTTGATCTGTCACTGAGTACTCAATGAGAGAGAGCAGAATGTGCTTTTCCAGCTCCTCTCCAAAACCTTTGCTTTTTTCAAAAGCAACTGGGATAATGAGGACCCTGCTGTACCTTTGCACTTATCCCAGCCCCAAATTGTCCTCAACACCACTTTTGTCATGGTTGCCTGAGACCCAAAGGGACCCATCCCACCTGGGAGCCCAAAATCACACAGCGGCAGTGGCTGGGCTGCAATTCAAGGGACAGGGAGCACACACTGGACAGTGGGGTTACACTAACATGCAGTCCATTTATTTTTGAGGGTTTTTTTCCTTTGTTCCGTGATTTATCTTTTTTTTTTATCAAGCCACTGCAAACATTGCTTTGGCTGTCAGCATGAGCGCAGAGACAGACATTCCCGTACCCGTGGTAACTATGTAATAAATACCATCCAAACAAATGCTAAGAAAAATTAATAAAGAAAGAAAAATATTCCTTTTCCCACCCCCAAGCACAAAACACTGTTAAGTCAACAGAATTTAATCTAGTTTATTCTCAAAAAAAAAAAAAAAAGAGGAAAAAATATGAAAACAAAACAAAACAAAACAAAAAAGCAGGTCTTATCACTAGCAGTAAATAAATTTGTACAACCATTCAGTCTGTATAATAGGATGAAATAAATCTACATCTTCCTTATTTTGGTGCGTTGAATTATACATACAAACAACAATTACAGGAACTTGTTCACAATGCGCATAGACCTGGAGAATGGCTATCTGAAACCCCCTTGTTGGCAATGTCCGCATGTTAACACTGATTGCCTGACACCATTGGTACCTCCTATGTAAAAGGCCCGTGGCCCAAAATGAATGATCTCCCTACAGGTTTTATTTATTTAGTTATTTAGTTAGTTAGTTAGTTAATGCATCATCAAAACCGTTCTAGCCAGCCCCCTCCCCCTCCCCGGAAACGAAAAAAAAAAAAAAGAAACCAAAATAAAAACTAACCAAAATAAAAACCAAAATAAAAATAAAATACAAGGAGAAGACATGACTGGCAGTTGGTCCATTTGTTCATAAGACCGCGTTTCCTCTTGGTCTGCATTGTTTGTTTTTCTGGTTTTTAAATTGTCCTCCCATCTTCTTTTTTTTTTTCTTTTCCTTTAAAAAAATTCTCTCGGAGTCCTTCATGCCTTTTTCTTTACAGCTCCTCAGTTGCAATAAAGTCTTCCTCAAATGTACAGTATTTCTTACAATATAAGTTATATGCAATGTTCAGCGTTTTTTATTTTATTTTATTTTATTTTTTCACAGCACTAGAGATCCTGTCCAATAGGGAATGCAAGTTCTGAATGGCTTATTCACAAATGGTATCCAGATTCAGTGGATAAGAATACATAGACGCCATAGTGAGTTCCTTTAAAAAGTGGCAAACATCACTTTTTTAAAACTTTTTTTTTTACTTTTTTATCTTTTTTTCTTTTTTTTTTCTTTTTTGTTCTTTTTGTCGTTTTTTTCTGCATTTTTAAATTTTTTTCTCTCTCTCTCTTATGCCTTCAAATAACTTTTTTTTTTTAATTTTTTTTAATTCTTTTTTTTTTTCCCTCTCCCATTTGATTCGGGACGTCAGACCCATAACCACACGCCTGCAAAAATGCAAGTAGTATATAAAGTAAATCTCATTTTGAGACCGTAAGCATTCAGCAGGGGAGTCTCTTGCTAACCCATGGCAGTGACCATGCTGGAGGGGTGGTGAGGTCCGAAGGAGAGGCTGGATGGAGGATGCATCGGTGTCGGTGTGGTCAGCATGTGGCTGGAGTGACTGAAAGGTGAAATGTGGCTGATGGAGGACATGTGTCTGGAGAGGGCGGCGGGGTTAAAAGAGCTGCTCTTGGGAAAGTCTTCAAGGTTGTCATGGACCTTTTTGCACTTTTTGGATTTGCTAGACATCTTTCGGTTTCTGGTCTGAATTCCTTCTTTCTTCATAGTCAGGGGTCTGTTAATCTAAACAAAAATCAATTATTTTTTTGTGCTTCCATCCCTTCTCCCCAAATCACCACGGGATCCATGTACCCCATGCCCCAGCCCAGCAGGACCAGCTGGTCACAGACCCCCTCTTCCCCTGTACACACCATGTGCTACCCAGCCTCTCCATTTCCATCCCAAAATTCAGATCCCTCCAGGAAATCCCAAGCTCAGTTGAAATTTCTGAAGACAAGACAACAGAAAATTGCTGGCAGAGCCACACAGGAGGAAAACACAGGAATAATTCACAGCAGCTGAAAAATTTCAACTATCTGCACATTAGGTAATTGCATTGTGTTTAGGTATGAAACCAATCATTACCTCCTGGAAATATTCCCCACAGACACCGTCTCACCCTGAGGCTTCCTGTCTCATCTAAAACCATTAGCAGCAAGAACTGCTGGCATTTCTGTGCTGTGAGGGGTCTCAGGCTTTCACAGCTCCATTAGGAAGCTGGGCAGCTCTTCACAAAATGGACAGGATTTTGTCTTATTTTTCTTCTTTCCAAAGATTTTGCTCTGATCATCCTTTCTGGTTTTCTTTAGCTAATCTGATTTGATTTCTAAAGGCTTCCAGGTTTTTTTAGGGAGGCTGAAACAGGTATCTGTGCTGACCAGGAAGGCATTTTCTACATGCATACAAACGTTATCTGTAGGAAAAATAAACATTAAATTCTCCTGCTGAAACTACACAACAGAAATGATCATCCATGCATCCATCAGGGTTACGAAATGGTAGCAAAAGATCTGTTGGACACGCTGTAAGAAATTCTTATTATTCTTATTACTTAAGGCTGTCCTGTGCAGGGCCAGGGGTTGGATTTTGATAATTCCAGTGGGTTTCTTCCAAACCAGAATATTCCATGATTTTATGATCCTATACTGCGCAGAGAGTCAGCATCACAACATGCACTAGCACAGGTGACATGAAATTCCCACAAACTACACTTGGGAAGGGATTTATGCCTCCAATGTCCCTAAACAACTTTAAAAATCTGGGTTTGAGGATGTAAATGGGTCTTGCTCTGGCTCCTTTGCAGGATTTCATCTATAGCAGAAGGCAGTAAATCACCCTGAGGCAGAACCATTTTTATAATAAATGTGAGTACATGATGGTGCTGATGGACATTCTACAAAAGTTAGAAAAAATGGATCCTGCACCAGGATCTGCTGTGAAGGACAATGAAAAGATGTTCCTGCAAAGGACCTGAGCAACTCTTTGTCCATAAGACCTTAAATCAGCACAAGGAACAAAGCATTCCCTTCTTCCAGATCACAGCAAAGTTTCACTTGTTGCTCCTCAGCCCCTTTCTAGTCCCTTTTCACAGCATAAGAATCATTCCTGGATTCCTCTCCCCAGGGAGTCCAGGACAAAATAGGTCCCTGCTACATGTAAAGATGGAATTAAGGGGAGAGGAAGGACCAGGCTCATCTCTGGTTTGTCATTCCAGTCTGAACTTGTGACCCCAGGCTCTTGATACCAGAAGTGACAAGAGCCTTCACCTCACCTAAAAATGGGTGAACAAAAGGCTGATTCCTCTGTCTCTGGATAAAGGGAGCTGGAGAGAGCAGCCCTGCTTGCCAACAGCTAAAGGCAGGAAAGAAGAATCTGCCCATGAGCAGCCCAACAACAGCCCTGTGACAGCAACAAGCAAAGTTTAAAGTGTTGTGGGTTCCAAACACAACATAACTTGCTCCCCTGGCTTTCTGTCCTCACTGAGGCAATGAGGATGCACACACAAGGATGGCCCTTTGCTCCAGACTGGGATTGGAAAGCTTTGCCTGGACTGTTTTAAGTTTTTAATAGGGATGTGTTGCCCAGGTTCAAAGCCAGGAAGAAGTCCCAGGTGAGCCCCACCAGGCAGCAACATTAGAGGAGGCCAGGAGTGCCAATCCCTGATAAATCCAGCTGAGATTTAGGGAAGCACACACAGCCGCTGCCCCACCAGCTTCAAATGAGGATCTGGGTCACAACACAAAGGCTCAGGGGCAGCCAGAACCAATTTCCAGTTGAAGCAGCAAAGTTTCAAGCTTGGGAACTGGTTGTGGCAAAGTGACATAAGCCTGGTGGTAGGACTGGGGCTGTTCTGGGTCTTGGAACAAGCACAGGGTCCTGGCCCTTCCTTGATGTCGTGTCCCACAAGACAGTGAACACTTCCCCAAAGCAACATTCTCCTGTTTCACTCAATCCCTAAGAACAGGATGGTTCAGGCCACAATTTGATATGAAATTCAAGGATGGGAACACCAGCTGTGTGTCAGGAAGGTGACAAAGCCATGGCCAGCCCCAGAGCTGGGGTCAGAGCTGCCATCCAAGCTGTTGGCTGGCCACATCATCCCAGTGCAAATGGTCTCACACTCCGAGCAGGTAACTAACCCGAGAGCCAAACAGATAAAGACTCAGATAAATGTCAGGAACCAGCACAATCAAAGCAGCAAGCTGGAAATTTTTTTTCAGTGACTTCAAAGACCAGTCACAGCAGGGTAAAAGTGGTCCCCAAAACATCAAAGCCAAGGACCCATCTCTCTTTCTGGGGTAGAGAAATTAAAGACCCGGAGGGAAGACCTTCTCCGTGAAAATTCATTCTGATAAAAATGACAAACACATGCTAAATTAAAATTAAACCAGCCCAACGCATGTATATGAAATCCATTAATTTCAGATGGAGCCAATTAATTATGGGCAGGAATTATGCTCTTTGTTTTATCATATGCAAAATACTGACTGCTCTGCTCTCGGGACACACAGGCCTGCTTTAGGGTATTGTGAAAGGGGACTTTTCTGATGAATTTTACCAAAAATAATGGCAAATCACTCAGTTCTATGGGCCCCGGACAGCCTGCTGTGCACCTCCAGCAAGGTATACCCCCACCCACTCCTGAAGTGTGGGAAGGCTCATCCCACTTCTAAGGACTAAAGTAACAAGGATGAGAATCTCATATTCAACAGATCAAATCCAGGGGATAGTCTTAACCATTATAGGTCTGATCTTGCTCTGACTGAAGACAATGGGATTTTGCCATTGACCTCAATAAGGTCCTGTCACTGAAGTGGATTTATCCTTCAGACATAGTCATTACAACGTTGGGTTAATCTTCCAGGCTGGCTGTATCGTAGAAAGCACTCTGGGATGCCACAGGATGAAAGGCACCGTATCAATGTGAAATATTACTCATTGTTAATACTGGTGTTAATGGAGCCAGCTCTTGTTGAAGTCAGTGGGAGGAATGCCAACAGCTTCACTAAATGCACCCCAAGACTATTATGATTATTGCTTATATCCTACTGACAAATAGGTTTGCTTAAGCTGTGGGAATCAACAGTAAAACAAACTGATATAGCTCCATGAAAAAATTAACACCATGGAAAAAAAATTAGCCTTTTCACTGCAATCGTTCCCAGTGTGGACATAAAATCTGTGTAAGTTTCAACTGCAGATCAATCCATTAAAATATCCTAATGATGTTAAGGTCCCAGAAAATTTCATTAAATCCAAAGAAAAGAAAAAATGGGGAGTGGGGGTGGATAAAACAGCATACAGGAATTTGCTACAGCCTAGCCTGAAACAGGGTTAAGTCAACTTCCAAGCATCCAAAGACCTTCCACTGGCACTGGCACAACATCCATGCTGACAGCTGCTTGGGAGGGACATGCTACAATCAGCCTCTCTATTTCTGACCCCTCTCTTGATGGAAATCGGGAGATAATACACACACAAGGAGCAAGACCACACTTCTCACCACAGTCATAACTACATACTTTAGTAAATACTTCACTAAATACTAAATACTTTCGTAAGTACTTTAAGAAAATGAAAAAAAAAAAAAACAAAAAGGATCTACCCACTCATATCTAGATTTTAGTACTATTGCCTGGTTATTTTGTTGCACACAGGAGCTCAGTCCTCTGGGGGTTTTATTTAAGCAGGATCCATTAATGGCGTTGCTCATAAGGCAAGATACTACTTGACTTTGGTAAGTAGCTGTGCTGAGCTTTTAAGCAGCTGTTGGTGTTTTTAATGAATATGAAAATGGTTCCAATGTGCTCAAGGCCTGCCCCATGTCACAAATTTCACAGCTGGATCGGTGTTTCCCTAAACACTGGATCTAAAGGTCAATTCAGGCCAAGTAGGTTTGCAGTGTTAGTGCGAAAAAGAAAAGGATGTGTTCTTGCAGGCACATTTCTGGAGAACCTCAGCACTAAGACACCATCCTGAACACTTCAAGAGGGGATTTCTACAGTCAGATGTCTACAATGGAAGTAGACACATCATAACTCATCATCCTGCCATCTTTTGCAGGCATGGGGAGGAACTACGCTGTCTTCAAGGATAGAAGTCGCCCCATTGAAACAACAGGCATCCACCAGCACCACCTGAGAAGGGCCTATTTTCTTCAAAGGGCTTTGCTGGCTACAGGAGGAGCAGCTCCTTAGAGGTTTCCCAAATTATATTATTTAAGTCCTACCACTGGTAGTTACAAGGCCAAAATGGAAACAGAGCATGAGCATAGATCCCCTGCTCAGCGAAGCTGGCTGACCTTGATCCCTTCTTTCCAAGGAAATAGCAAACAGAATATTTTCTCATGATATTCTGAGAGTTTCACTCTGGGTCCAACCCAGTGTGTTTGCAGTGATCACACTGAGAGTTTGATGACAAGCTTTACTTGCTACATGAGACTCAAAGCGTGCTAAGACACCTGCCCACTAAAAGGTAAACACATTTTCCCTTTTTCCAAGAGAGATGCCTCCATAAAACAGGTGAAAAATTAGCCTGGTTGCTTGTTGGGTTTTTTCCTACTTAATCCAAACTTATTTACTCATCCTAAGAAACCAAACACTTTGCAATAACAATTGGAAGGGACTGAGATGCCACAAGGGTTGGATGCCCCATGAAACCCGATACATCTTTGATGTGTTTCCATGGGTGGACATAAGGGCAAAACATAGTCCCAGATTTCCAAACCAAACACAAAGCAATCAACCACTAGTGGAAAAAAAAATTATATCAAAGCAGAGAAATTGCAAGTCTTTTCCTTCTTTTGACATAATAATTATTCTAATGCCATATGTGGAATGAGAGGAACAGGAGTAGCCTTAAGTCTCCTTTATTAGCAGCATTATTCAGTAGAAGACTTTTCAGGCCCCTTTAGCTCTTTCCCTGGGGCACATATCCCTGGTTCCTGCAAGCTGGCTTTGCATGGAGATATTAGATTAAATCTGCCAGCCATTTCATTTCATTTCTCCTTCCACTCCATGACAGATGCTTTGAAATTCACATCACAGGTTAAGCAGACTCTGCAACCCGCTAACTAAATCAAGTCCTTTTTTGGTTTGGGATTCGTTTGCATCAACCAGCACAAACACAGAGCCTAAATAAATCATCTTTGGGGACAGGACAAAGGCAGCCACAAACCCAAGAATGATCTGGCACGTATTTCCTTTTTTCCAGAGTTTGTATTTTCTGGAGGAACCAAGCTACACATAGGAAGGGTACCAGCTTGCAGGACAGTGTGTTGTCTTTTCCAACTCTCTGAGCCCAGTCAGCAGCAGATAACGTCTCTGTGTTGACGTACCTCTCCTTTCTTGGCTCAGGCAAAGAAAAGCTCTAACATTACCCATGGACAGCCTTGTTTTATACCTTCCCAACCTGGATAGGCCACGTAGGAAAGGCTGACGACTCATCGCTCCAAACCCCAAGGTCCCCAAAGGGATAACAGAGGTCTCGGCACTGCCAGAGACTGGAAATCCTCAAGTTAAGGAAGAGTTTGGACCATTGAGCACCAAAGCTGAGGCCCCATTATTGAGTATTACAGTCACACTTACATTGTGCAGCTTGTAGTAGAGCCCACAGGCATTACAGACGGGATCGCCGTTGGCATTTCTCCTCCACAGGGTGGTAGTGGTGGTCTGACAGTTTGCACAGGACGTGCCCGCCCTCCTGGCTGCAGACTGTGGGAAGGAGGGAAAGAGAAGAGAGGAAGAGAAAAACACCCATGTTAAAATAAAAAAAATGCAATCAGCAAAGTTTCTGAGAAAGAAAACATCAACCCTGCAAGACTGACGCACATCAGCAGAGGCCTCCAGAAACTGACTTGTGAGAACAAATAATAATTGGGAAAAAAATCCCCAAGGTACTTTAATCCCAAATTATATGTGAACTGAATCAGGTGCCAAAGGGCATCCTAAAAGTGAGTACTAAACCTCTGATAGAACTCATCAAAATTAGCAGCGCTGGCACAGCCCATTCCAGAGGGGAAAATGTTATTTAAATGCCAACATGTCTTTCCATCTTAATTCTCCCAGACCCCCCAGGGGTCTAATTCTGCAGTCAGGGCCTGAACTGGCAATTGTTGGAGTCAAGGGCATGAGTCACTCTGGCTCCAGCGAGCTCCGGGTGAGACCCGGGTGGGCAGCTGCTCGCCCGGCCCGACCGCAAGCACAGCCCGGTCCCGTAAACTCAGCTCAGCTTCAAAGGAGGCAGGCTCCAGATCGGAAATAACACTGTGGCAAAGAGCAAGAATCCCAACTTTTTAATTACACCCTTTTCTCTGCCCAAACTTTCATGTTTATTTAAGGATCGGTAACAAGCCTGAAAGAAGAATTTACCATTTTATAAAAGGGTAGGAACAAGAAGAAAACCTACGTGGCAAAGTGTATACAGAAGCTTTTTTTGTTAGCTGCGATAATGACTTAGCAAAGTCAAATTTAGTAAAGCTGTTCTTCTTTCACATGCATAAGTTCGTACTTATCATTTAAAAACTGTAACTTTAGCAAACAAATTGTCCTTCTGCCTCTGAAGGAGGAACAGGAGTTTTCAGACTGCTGTGTGAGTGCGTATGTGGGTTTGCGTGTGTGCAAATGCCTACAGCTCCTAAAAAAAAAACCTTTAGATCCCCATCCTATCTATTCTTCATCAATATGACATGGTCCCAGAGCTCTGATTTCATCCCAATGCGTTGCTTTCAATGGAACTGCTCATGTGCTTAAAGTTAAAACATGTGCTTAAGCGATTTGCCAGATCATAGCAATGCTTGGCACCTTGCAGAACTGAGCCTTTAATGCTTTCCTTTGTGCTCTTACTGTTTCAAATTTACCCCTCACCCCACACAGCCGCACACTGTAGCACATCCAACATTTAAAAAAAAAAAAAAAGAAAATACCACATCTTTGGATACCGTACAACAAACCCAAAATGCAAACATGGACACTGGCACAGCCTTAGCATTAATACCAACTCTTGTTAGGTCATGTTGCAATTTTAATCATAATTGAATGCGGCGTAGGTGGAGAGAGGACGGGTTGGTTTTGCTTTAGATAGGGAAGGACTTTTTTTTCTTTTAATTAGCCAAAAAAGACTGTCTAAAAAATAAATAAGACAATGTCCATGAGCACTAGGAAGCATCACAAAGTGGCTGATCTGACAGCGAGTGGCTCTCTCAGGCTGCCCGTAGGGATAGTTCCATTTTGCCTGACCATAAACCACTCTGAACCAAGCCAGTCCCAAGGAGGCCTTTAGCTGACTTCTCTGTGCTGCTGACAAGCAGGAGCTGGGGACAGCACATGGGACTTGAAAAAATCCCAGGACCAGCAGAGAAGATGAAACATCCCACCATGAAGAGCAGAGCCCCAAACTGATGCACGCGCATCTCCTGAACACGCCATGGACCCAAACTGGGCTCCCTTCAAAATCACCAGGATAATGAAATAAGGAATGTGCTCCAAAGGCAGCATGGAGACAACAGCTTGCAAAGCCAGGTTCTCACTAAAGAGTTGGAGAAGAGTCTGAAGCTCTCTGGCCCCCAACTCCCGACACTCGGCATGTGTGGCTTGGAGGGGCACGAGGCTGGATTGAGTCTCTTGGTGACAGCTTTGCTTTATCAGACCCAAAAATCAAGCCTAAGGAAATTTCTAAAAACCAGTGATATTTGGCTCAACCCACACAGGGGAAACATCTCCTTTGAAGATATTTGGGGTTTCTACACAGCGCTCGCCGTAATTTCTCTTACAGCAAGCGCGTTCAAAAGACACGCCTGGTCACCACCTCGCTGCCTTCAAACACATTTTGACATTAAATAAGCAAATAAATCACAACATCTACTGTCTTCTCTTAAACTATTTCCAACTACTGTGTTTCACTTGCAAAAATTCAGCATCATTAGCTAAGTATTTTAAGCTCTTTCAGTCCCTGGCTGCACCTTTTATGCTGTACCAACTTCTACCGGAGACACAGGCAGCAGGCAGGAAACAATGAATAATAACGCTATTGTAAAGCTCCCAGCAATGGCATCCACTGACGCTAATCAACCACTCGGCCTGGCCATGTCAGTAATGGGATGACTAATTAGCTGCCCCATATCATCTATAAGGCCACAGCCCATGGCACAGCTGCTGGTGAGCAAAGGCACAGCTTCACAAGCGCTAGCAGTGATGAAAAGGTGAAATTGAGGAGGTTGGAGGAACCAAGTACTAATAAAGATGCTTAATTAAGGGGCACTTTCAGTGTCTGCATTTACCCACAAAGCTCCAAGCATCATTTTCCTAAAATAAGATTGCCTGTGTATGGGCCTGCTGAGAAATTGGCTGTAATCCTTCCAAAACCAGCTTGGCTTGACATGGAAACGGAGAGCTCTGCATCTGCATGACCAGGGAATGGGAGAAAAACTAAAGGAAGATTTTATCTCAGCAGCAGTGGGGCTGCCACTGCCTGTGACAGGGACAGGAAAGGCCTCCAGGAGGGCTGAAGACTTTTCAGGCAGTGATGGTGTGGTACCACCTGCCTGTTTTTGATCCCTCTGCCAGCATCTCCAGGTCTTTCACCTTCCCTCTCGAGAAGAAGCAGAGCTGTCTGAGTCCCCTCAGCTGGCAAGACCTCATCCCTGTCACCTAAAGGGCACCCTCACAAAGGCGCCCATTGAATTTAACAAGGCTTGGGCTGGGTTCTCAGCATATAAGAATTTCTTTGCCTCCTCTCTCCCACCCATCAAATCCTATCATTAGTTTCAGTGCAGCTGTGATCAGAGCCTATGAAACCAGCCCAAGGTCACGCAGGAAATTTGTGGCAGAGGGAAGGAGCTGGATCCCCACCCTGAGCCTCCATCCACAGTCTTGCCCAGCCTGCCTGCCTTCACAGCAGGAGTGATCCAGTCAAGCCACAGCTACATGCACGTCCACATCCAGGCACAGAAAATGCAAATGCAAGCCCAGCTCTGGTGCCTTCTGACTAATTTTTTTTCAGAGGTTAGCAAGGAAAATTAATATAGGTGCAAACAGCATCAGGGACATTTCTCTATTTTTTTTTTTCTTTTTCCCAGGCAGTGCCAGGGGTGGGGAGTTGGTGGGGTAGAGGAAGTAGAAAAATCAAATTTCACATTTAGCAAAGGCCACATTTAGAGACGGGCAACTTTTTGTAACTTTAACTAAAATACCCAAAGATTGGAGCGATAATACAAGACAAAGTCTCTCTTTACTTCTTTTCTTTCTTCCTCTTTTTTTTTCTCCCAAGAATGACCTTTTACTATGTATTTATTTATATAGTTCATTTTACATGTGCCGGGCTCAGGGTGACTCGGGACATTCTTTCGTGGTTCCATCAGACACTTTTTGAAAGCTCTCCCCCTCTTCCAGCCGCTTTCCTATTCTGCCTCCCCCTCTGCTTGTTTGGATATGCTCAAGCTCCTGTGTGTTTGGACTGGGGAAACGGAGCTGTTGTTTAGGAGTTATCTCCAGGGCTCAGATATCCGGCAGCTTTTTCCTAGGAAGTTAACCTTACACATAGAGAGAGAACGAGGAAAAAAAAATAAAGAAAACGAGGGCTGTGTGTTTAAGACAGAAGGGCTGGGGGGAGGAGGAGAAGAGAACAAGAAAGCTGCCCAAAAAAATCAAAATTCCAGCCTCTACTTCCCTCCCTAGAAAGCTTTTCCTCTTTTCTAACAAGGCTATGAAAAATGCGAAAGACAAACATTTTCCTATATGGGAAAAGCCCGTATAGGAGGGCATGGAGAGGTTTCACACACAGGAAGTTTGGCGGGGTAGAGAAGCAAACCCACATCTTCCCCAAAACTCACATGGCCAGACAGAGTTATTGCTGGTGCCCCTCACAGCATAGCCCTTCCTGGGAAGGTACCCTGCAAATGCTTCCCAGAGACAGAGGGAACAAAGCTGATACAGTTTTATGGGTGTCTCACAGGTAAGGAAGCTGATCCTGACCTAAGAGCTGTGAGGACTTTCAAGGGGAACACAAATGAACCAGCTCTGTCCTGCCTGCAGGGTCTGGCCATGCTGGGCACAAGCCTCACCAAACTGGCCAGATCCATCCATCAGCTCAGAAATTCCACAGAGAGTTGAGAGCCACTTTTCCTCCACATTTTAGACAGCCCGCAGGAGCCCTTCCACCTCTTCAATCCTGACAAAACCCAATGTGTCTTGATTCGAAACATTCAATAACTTCCCAAGCAGGGACCATAATTTTTTGCCCTGCTTGATATATTTTTTCCCCTTGTGGTCTGCCTGATTATTTGCCAAATACACTTTAACACATTTACAATCCATGCCCACAGCTTCCAGACCTTTTTGTGGCTTCGAGGGAAATTCATGAACAGATCACTGGGGATGCTGTAACGTATTGCCTGTGCTTAGAACAGTCACCAGCTTTGTAACTATTATTTCAAACATTTACCCACTCATTTTGTCTTCCTCCAGTTTCTGTAGCCTGGGCACATGCTTGGCTTTGTACACTCACCATCCTCTCTGCCTCGTGTCCTTGTGCCAGCTTTTGAGACCCAGATGGCACAGATATAAATGACCACACCATGCACCAGTGGCACCAGGACCTGATGGTTGCAGTTTTTTGCAGGACCAATGTCTGTCTGAAGCCCCAGTGATGCTCAGGATCAAGTTTGGGTCCCTTCTCCATGACACCACCAGCCAAGGGGGATGGTGACACATTAAGAAAGGGAGGGCAGAAGTTTGGAGAGCCCAGGAGAAACCCTGTATTCCTGATAATCTCTTTGGACACTAGGAAATTTTTATCCTGCCCTTAGGGCTTGGAACACATCATTGTCATCGGGTCACCATCCAGAAGCACCGTGTGGAATTGAAAACTCCATTCTGGTTTGCAAGAAGCCCTGGATATTGATTTTTAAACCTGTTTTGCAGTTTGCAAGAGGATCAGATGACTGAGGCCCACAGCAGCTGGGCCCATCTCTGCAAACATCTCTCCCTCCCAGCCCTCTGACACAGTGGGACCAGTGGGACTGGCTGAGGTTCCCTGTCATCCTGAGCAGCAGATAGAAAGCAAAAGTTGAAGAAGAAGAAGAAGAAGAAGAAGAAGAAAGAATAAAATAGAAGGAGACTCACCAGTCTTCTCTTGGGTTTGATCAGGGGCCGGTTCTGCCCGTTCATTTTGTGGTAGAGTCCACAGGCGTTACACAAATAGTGCCCAGTGCCGTCTCTTCTCCACAGAGGGGTTGAGGTAGCCCCACAATTTACACACTCCCTGCCTTCTGGAAACAAGAGAGCACATGGTTCACTTAGGGAAAACAGAGATAAAAGGGGCTGGGGAAAGCCCTCCCTCCCCAAAAAAACCCCACAACCTCCCAAGAGACCCAGCCATGCCAGACCCTGCCAGTCCCCCCCAAGCTCAGGATTTCCAAGCAAGGGTCCAAAGCCATGAGTGGACGATGTCCCTGGCACAGTCTGGTGGGCTCTGATCCTGTTCCCCTCCCCAGCGCCGCTCCACAGGCAGCATCAGGCCTGTGTCCCAGCAGCAGGGCAGGGATGGTGACAGTGACAACCCGATTGCCACGGTGGCTCAAAGGGCTCCCCAGAGAAGCTCTCACTCCTCCCACAAGTCTCTTTGGAGGAGAAGGGGAAGCTGACAATTTCCCCTCACCTTTGGATTAAGGGCTTCTACAAGTCTGGAGACCCCATGTTTCCATAGGCACTGGAAAAACCTTGGCAGGCTTTGCAAGAAGCCTCCAGCCCTCTACATCCAAAATAATGGATACAGAGTTTAAGTCCATGACTCCCTTTCTGATGTGTATGAGGACCCCAGTGTCACTCCTTGAGCACTCTTCCACTCCCAGGGGCACTCATGAGCCTGGAGGGCTCTTCCTCTGGCCTCAGGTCAAACCACATCAAGTATCCCCATCGCAAAACATCTCCCTAGCTCCAGCCAGTACATAACAACTCAGACAAATATCTGCTATTGATTAATTTGAAATTAAGCTTCCACCACCCAAAATTTTCAGAAAACCCTCTGGTTTTCCCATCACATTTGCAGCCTGGTGATCCATCCTGGCTATCCGAGATAGCAAACAGCCCCAAGCCTGCCTCATAAGTTCTTTCCCTCCTTCTTCTTCTTGTTGGGCACCTCTTTATCCTCTCCCTGGCTGTTGCAGCAGGAGATCTCCCCCTGCCCACCAGTTCCCATCTTGGAGGAAGGAACTGGGAGGGTGCAGACCCTGCCTCCCAGCTACTTTCAGAGGGTTGAGGGGGTATTTGCCGCGTCTTTGGTTTAGTGGGGGAAGTTTTTTGTACCTAAGGTCAGCCGTGGCCCACCTGAGAGCAGTGGCAGACCTCAGCCGGGCAGAGCAGAGCAGAGCCAGCCCAGCACAGAGCCGGCTCCCCGCTGCCCCAGCCCGTGCTGCCTTCGAGCAAGAGGCATCCGTGCTCTAACCACAAACGGCAACCGTCTTTCCAGAGCCTTCGCACTGAACCCCTCTTCTCTCACACCTCCCCAACAACTACAACAACAACAAAAAGACATTTGCAGCCGTCTCTCCCTCTTTTATCCTGCAAAATCACCCCCTTCCTCCTTTTTTCTCCAGCTCTAACCCTCTTTGTCTGAGAGGTCCTAGCTTGCTAAGATCAACTTCTAAAGGGGAAAAAAATAAGAGAAAGAAAAAAAAATAGGTGTTGCTGCTGGGTTTGGTTTATCACGAACCGCAGATGTCTTTCAAGAAGGTAAAGTAACAGAAAGTGGCAAAAGGAAAACAAGAGGGGAGGGTGGAGGGGGGCCGAGACGGTTTGAAAATACCGCGCAGCCGGTGGGTGCCCCGGCGGGAGCTGCGGCTCGGCGGGCGCCGAAGCGGCCGGGGGATGCTCAACACCGCCCGGAGCGACAATAAACCGGTCCCTACCCCGGACACAGCCCCCGGTCCGTACTGGGGCCAGGCGGGGAGCCCGTCCCGTTAATACCCAGGTCGTTTTGTTCCCCTCCGGTTAAACGGGGCAGCCGCTCCCGGGATGTTTGACTCTCTGTCCCTCTCTTTTGTTTCACCCCATCTCTCTCTCTCTCCTGCTTTCATGTACAAAACATACAGGTCTGGGTTTTTTTGTCACTCTAACCGCATCCGGACTCTATTAAAGTTCCTGGCGCTGGATAAACAATGCAACTGTCGCGTGCAGCAGTCTGAAAATAATTGGATTAGCTCAAACATATCAGCTAAATAGAGACAGTCCCTGCTCAGACAGACAGAGTAAATGTCACCCTGGAAAAACCCTGAAAACTGATCTCATTCATGCCAGGCAACCCCGCAGCAGCCTCCTCGGAAAAACAAAATAGAGAGAAAAAAAAAAAATAAAAGGGGGAAAAAGAGTTTTGACTAATCGCCCTTTCCTCTGCACACAAACACACTCCCCTCGGCTCACTCCCACCCCTCCGTGCACACAAGCGTCCGAGCCCGGTGTGTGCAGGCGCCGGGAGCCGGAGCCGCGCAGCCTCTCGCACCCCATTCCGCGGGGTGCGCACAGAGCTGGGGCCCTCCAGCTCCCCCCGGGAAAGGCGGACAGGGGGACAATTTTGGGGACTCTCCTTGTGGGTGATCCAAACTCCCTGGCACGAAGCTGGCTGGGGATGGGGGCTGCGTGGGCGAACTCTTCGCAGCGCCCCGGGGAAAACCCTCTCCGCATCCCCGGGAGCCGCATGGGAAGAGGCCCTGGGAAGAGCGAGGCGGAGGGCAGGCGGGGGAAGTTGGCCGGGATTTAGCACCATTATTAAAATACAGAGAGATCACTAATGCTGCGGTTCCCTCGGTTTCGCTTCCTCCCCGGGCGCCGCAGCTGAGCGCACCGTGGGCACTGGAGGGGCCGGGTCGCCCCCGGGATTGGAGCCCCGCGGCACCGGGTGGGTGGTTTGAGTTCCTGGGCCTGTTTCTATCCCCAGTCAGAGTTGGACAAGGGGGAATTTGGTTATAAACCTAGCAGATCAACCTGTGAGGAAGGTGAAGTGTCGTGTGCGTCCCCCACGAGGGCTTCAACGCCTGCTGCTCATCACACGGATGCTTGAGCACATGTCCTTGGCGTGCGGGGGGAGCGAGGAGTCAGCCCCATCCCTTTGCCCCCCACTTTTCCCCCACCACAGCTTCCTCTCCCGAGCAGCGGGAATGAAGAAGCCAAAAGCCCTACCTGTGCTTGACCGTGCTTTTGGTCGCGATTTACACCCAAACCCGGTTGGAGATCCTCCTAAGAGGCTACTGGGGGGAAAAAGTCCAGAGCCATATTCTGGGACATACGGTGGGTAGGTAGTGATGGGGTGATGAGCGGAGGAGGTGGCTCCTCCTAAAGAGGCCATGCTGCTCCGAGAGTGAGAGGACTCCAGCTTCATGGTATCGGCCAGGGACACCTGGTATTTGATGCATTCCTTCTCGTCCTGCCGGGTGGAGCCGGTGGAGCCAGGGGTGGAGATGGACGGATCCGGGGACACATCTTTAGGAGGGGTCGGCGGGAAGGTGAAAAGGTGCGGGCTGGAGTGGCCGGCGGATAAAGTGGAAGAGGAGGCGGGTGGGTAGACGGAAAGGGGTCCCGGTGAGCTGTGATGGATGGAGGTCTTGGAGAAGGGGCTGAGGTTCCAGGGGGAAGCGCTGTGATGGCTGCTCAGCGCCTTGCTCCCGTCCAGCCAGGGCAGCGAGCCGTGCAGCAGCGGGGGGCGGCACACCTGGCTCCCTGCTCGGAGAAAACACGGAGACACATCGGTCACATCCCTCTGCCACCCTGGCAAAGTCCCCCGTGGGGGTCCCGGGACGTGCTTCCCCCACCACCACCCCTCGTCCTTCCCAAAGCGCTCAGCATGCCGGGGGGAGCAAGGAAAATTACACCTGATGAGAAACCCCGTTCTTCATAAAAGATTAAATTCTAAAAGCTGCAGGAGCACGGGGTGGCAGCTCCTGTCCTGTTGAGGAACAGGTTTTGGGGTCGAGACCCTCCAAGCAGGGTGCCAGCCCTGTGACACGGGATTTGGCGAGCTCTGCTTCACTCTGTCCGTTTTCCAGGCAATCCCACGAAGATTTTGAAGCAAAGATCCTGCGTGAAATTGCCAAGTCCCGACTGCAGAAATTTTTTTTTTCTTAGCTAGAAAATTATTTCCCGAACAGAACTGTGAGCTATAAACCCTGGGAATTCTCTGGTCAAACGAAGAAGACCAGAAAATGCCCACAAACATGATAATAACCTTTGCAACAGGGCTGATAAACTTTGCAAACCACTCAGTTTGTCTTTTCTTCTTCCATGAGACTGTACAAAAATGTTAAAGGTCTTTTCACGATGATATGGTACACGCAGAGGGTACCAACTGCCTCAAAAGAAACGCTCCACATCCTTTTTGTGACAAGGGACACTTCACTTGTCTTTTAAAATACAGACCTGGACTTTGTGGGGAAAAAAATTCCACTAGATTTCTGCAGTTGAATATTTTTCTCTTTGGTTATAAATGTTCCTAAGGGATTGCACCTAGTATTTTTTAATTATTTTCGGCCCTTGCTAAACAAATACCAAAAAAAAATACATCCTAAGAATTAAATCTACCCAAATCCACAGCAACTTGAGCGAATGGCTGCAAGATGGAAAACACAGTTATTCAATTGGAAGGAAGCAAGTTTGTGTCTGATAATAAAGCCCTAGACAGTCTCTGACACCTAGAGATCCTTAACCTCTGTAGGCATTGTGATATGTGTATAGAGATTGCTAAATGTACAGAAGGAGAGATGCAAACACGGATTTAGAGAACCACAGATAGTTATAGAGTGGACACATATGTTTGCATGGGGAGCTTCTATGTGTCTAGAAAAGCTCCAAACTGGTTTTCACCATACCAAGCACTCGTGAACAATACTGAAAGTCGCTGCTCAAAAGGAAGAGAAGGTGGGTTATACGAATAGAAAGGGTCAAGATTCATTATCTTCTCCAGGAAGTAGCATAGTAAATAATATTCAGGCTAGATCAGAAAGACCGCATTTCCACTTTCTGCTGATATATTGGGAAAAAAAAGAAATTAAAAGGGAAGAAAAGAAAGAAAGGACAAAGGCTGCTGATCCTTAAAAATAATTGTTTTAAAGGGACTAATAGCAGAACAATGCAGTTACTGAGCGGAGCCTAATGCAGGCTCACACTCAACAAGTTGCTCAGGGTTGGGAGCAGCCTCCTCAACCCGCTCGGCTCCATCTCCACTCCGCTCATCCCATTTTCTCCATGATTTTGGGGTTATTTCCACTGCAAACCTCGGGGATTTAGATTTTCCCACGACAGAGATCACTGTCCGGCTTCACAAACCACCGCCTGCTCTTTTCCCTCCTTTTTTCCCCCCTTTTTTTTTTAATTTTATTTTCATTATTTTCTAAGCCACCCAGGTAAACTCCAGCTGTATATACTGAATCTCTCCACTTCTTCGTAAAAGATGGCACCAAAGTACTCATCACTCCGTAGACCTGGGCCCCATCGGCCCCAGGTATTTCACCTCCTTTCTAAGAGCTGTGACCCAGGAACAAGATTCACACTGTGGATCACTGCCTTCCTGCAGGACCCTCAGGACAACTCACCAGGTCTGATACCTAATTACACTACGGGCTATATTTTTTTTAGTTTCTTTCTTATTTTAAACCCCCGCCATGATGCTGCCCTGGGTATGTGTGCAAAAGTTTTGTACCAAGCCTAACAAGCTCACCAAGTGCGAATTAAATAGCCCAAGCGTGAGGACAGCGGGGTCATTTTCACACCCCTGCTCTCCAGCTTGCTTTGCTTCCCCAGAGCAGCTTAATCGTGCAAAAACTAAACACAGTATGAAAACACTAACTGTTAACCCAATTAAAGAGAGGGGGGAGAAACCACAGCGAAAGAGAAGGGGACAAGAGGAAGATGAAAAAGAAAGAAAGAGAAGGAAGGCGAGCAAGAGGGAAAGAAGATGTGAGATAAAAAGAGAGGATGAAAGAGAGAGAGAAAGAAAGAGAGAAAGAGAGAAAGAGAGAAAGAGAGAAAGAGAGAAAGAAAGAGAGAAAGAAAGAAAGAAAGAAAGAAAGAAAGAAAGAAAGAAAGAAAGAAAGAAAGAAAGAAAGAAAGAAAGAAAGAAAGAAAGAAAGAAAGAAAGAAAGAAAGAAGAGAAAGAGGAATAAAAATAAAAAAAAATAGAAAGTGAAAGAAAGAAAGGAAGGAAGGAAGCCTAAATTTTTATTTCTTTCCAATAAGCCAACCCCAAAATCCACCCGTGACGTAGTTTCCCCGGCGGCAGGAGAGGGTCTGCCCGACGGCAGCGGGGGGCTCGGGGCAGCGCGGAGCCACCGGCACCGGGGCAGGAGCGGGTGGGAGCCGGGGCTCGGCGGGGCACTCACCGTGGTGGGCCGTGGGGTATCGCTGCACCGTGGCTCTCACGGAGTTGCCGTAATACGGCGGGACGGGGTTGCCTTGTCCGTCGATATTAAAAAGTACATCCACTTCCTCGGCCAGAGGATACTGCGTGGGGTCCATGTAGGTATGGCCAAGCGAGGGGTGATGCGAGTCCGGGTGCTGCCCATTGAGCACGGCCGGGTGGTGGTGGCTCACCCACCGCGGCTGGTCCGTGGAGACCTCCATCTTCCGCGCTCGCTGCTCTTCCTCCTCCTCCTCCTCCTCCTCAGCAAGGCGCGGAGGGCTTGAGATCGGAGCGGGAGACGCTGCCGGAGTTATGCAGGGCGGGGAAAAGAAGTGCTCGGCGAGTTGGGGGATGTTTCAGGTTAGGTTTGGTTTAAAGTGGAGGGAGTTGGGGGAATGGTGATAAACGATCGATTCCAAAAAAAAAAAAAAAAAAAAAAAAGGAAATAATAAAATAAAAAGGGAGAAAAAAAAGGGAAAACAAAAAAAAAATCTCGGGGGAAAAATTTCTCTACGAAGCGAGATCCCCTCGTTTCTTCCGCTCTGTTGCAGATGTTTCTCTTCTTTGATCACCTGTAACGAGAAAGAGGAAAGGGAAGGAGCAGAGAGAGAGAGAGAGGGAGAGGCAGGGAGAGAAACGTACTTGAGAAGTTCTGAACTTTAGCACCTGACTTTTTAGGCAGGAGCAAACCCATCCCATCCCTCGGCAGCCATCCCTGGGAAGCGCCTGCTCTGCCCTGGACCCACCTCTCCCAGCGCCTCTTTCTCTTTCGCTCTCTCCCGGCTCGGAGCGGAGCCTAGCAGCTCCCACCGCGCTCCTGCCGCCCAGCTCTTACTTTTCCTTGGGTTTGGGGTTTTTTTGGCTTTTCTTTTTTCTTGTTTTTTTTTTCTTTTTTTTTTTTTTTTGTTCGTCGCGGTTGTTTGTTTAATTTTTTATTTGTTCCATTTGCACCTGAGAAGCTCCAGTGGCTTAAGCCGGTGAGAACTTGTGCCATTCGCTGCTGCGCAGCCCAGAGTCACTTTGATTGCTCATTAATTATTATGCAACTGAGAAAGGGGGGAACGGGGGGAAAAGAGAAGGGAGGGAAGGGGGCAAAGAGATGGGAGAAGAGAGTGGGGGTGAAAGGAAGGAGCGAGGAGAAAAGGCGGGTGGGGAGAGGGAGGAAAAAGAAAAAATTTAAAAAGCGACAAGTTGCTCAAAAAAATCCGCACAAACCTTGGTGGAGAAGCAGTATGTGACCCAGGAGGGATGAAGCTGAAAGTGCTTGATCAGATCAGATTGTGCTCGGTCGCACTATTTTTTTTTTCCCTACTTTTTTTTTCCTCCTCTCTCTCCCTCTCTTTTTTTTTTTTTCTTTC
Organism: Lonchura striata; assembly: GCF_050655825.1. Lineage (NCBI taxonomy): Eukaryota > Metazoa > Chordata > Aves > Passeriformes > Estrildidae > Lonchura > Lonchura striata. Next base: position 72,178,991 of record NC_140741.1, read on the forward strand.
TTTTTTTTTTTTTTTCCTTTCTTTCTCCCTTTTTTTTTTTTTTTTACAGGGAAGGCATTCTTTCTGAAAGGAGCAGGATGGCGCCAGCCGGCTCAGTGCTTACAGACAGCTGTGGCGAGACGCAACTTAAGGAGGTTCCAGTGTCATAAGCCGGGGGAGGCGGAGCCTGAGCGGGGACAGCTCCGGCCGCCCCCGCGGGAACCCCCCGGCAACAAACTTCTCTTCAAATCCCCTCCACCACACACCCTCACACCCTTCTTCATTTTATTTTTGAAAACTTTCTACTGGTTTTGTTTTGAGGGGGAAATTAAGTTTTCCCGCTGTCCCGGGAACTCTGAGAGTGGCCAGCCCGGAGAGATGGGCATGGCGGGGACGGGGTGCGGGATGCCCGCGGGCTGGGAGCCCCCCGGAGCAGGGGTGTGCGGGCAGGTGCACGACCGGGGGGTCCCCACCGGGATAAAGCTGCCTCGTGCAGCGGCGCGGCTCGGATAGGATTTGATTATTGCTGTATTTAAGGGTTAAAGGGACACGGCAGCGGCCAAGCGCGCACACGCGGTCTGAGGGGGCCGAGGGGGCTCAGGGGTTTTCCCCCCTCCCTCAGGAAGCGCCGGCGGCTCCGGCCGGACCCCCGGGCGCCGCGCCCGGCCCCGCCCCCCCCGCGGGCTCGACCAATAGGCGGCGAGCAGGAACTGGGGCGCCGGCCTCGGGCGGTGCTGATTGGCTGCGGGCCCGCGCCCCGCCGGCCCCCGGCGGCGCTGATTGGTTGCGGGCCCGCGGGCCGGCGGCCGCGCCGGGCGCTGCGTTGAGCCAGGGCATCCCCTAGCGGCACCCCGGGGTCATCCCGGCGGGACGGGACGGGACACGGACAGGGACACGGACAGGGACAGGGACACGGGACAGGGACACGGGACAGGGACAGGGACAGGGACACGGGACAGGGACACGGACAGGGACAGGGACAGGGACAGGGACACGGGACACGGACAGGGACAGGGACAGGGACAGGGACACGGGACAGGGACACGGGACAGGGACAGGGACAGGGACAGGGACAGGGACACGGACACGGACAGGGACAGGGGGATAGGGACAGGGATACGGAGAGGGACAGGGACAGGGACACGGACAGCGACAGGGACAGCAGGACAGCGGGACAGGGACACAGACAGGGGGACAGCGACAGGGACAGCAGGACAGGGGCAGGGACAGTGACAGGAACAGCGACAGGGACAGGGACAGGACAGGGACAGGGACAGGAAGACAGAGACAAGGATAGGGACAGCGGAACAGGGACAGGGACAGGGACAGAGGACAGGGACAGGGACAGGGACAGCGGGACAGGGAGAGTCAGGGACAGGGGGAGAGGGACAGGGGGACAGGGGAGAACCAGGGACAGAGGATGGGGAGAAAGAGACACACAAAAGGCGTGGAGAGAAAGGAAAGATGAGGGGGAAAAGGGAAGAAGGGAAGAGAGAAAGAAGGAGAGAAAGAGAGAGAGAAAGGAAAGAAATGAGAGAAAGGAAATGAAAGAAAGGAAGGAAAGAAGTAAAGAAGGAAGAAAGAGAGAAAGAAAGAAAGAGAGAAAGAGAGAAAGAAAGAGAGAAAGAAAGAGAGAAAGAAAGAGAGAAAGAGAGAAAGAAAGAGAGAAAGAGAGAAAGAAAGAGAGAAAGAAAGAGAGAAAGAAAGAGAGAAAGAAAGAAAGAAAGAAAGAAAGAAAGAAAGAAAGAAAGAAAGAAAGAAAGAAAGAAAGAAAGAAAGAAAGAAAGAAAGAAAGAAAGAAAGAAAGAAAGAAAGAAAGAAAGAAAGAAAGAAAGAAAGAAAGAAAGAAAGAAAGAAAAGAAATGGATAGGATGATGGAGGAAGCGGGGGGAAGGATAATATTAAATTCTTTTAAAAGCCCTAGAAGCAGCCACTCACTGCCTGCTCCGCACGCTGGCCGGAGCGCATCACCCCGGCGCGGAGGGAGCGGCTCTCCGGAGTTTCTGTACCGGGGTCCCGTTAAAACCCGAGGCTCCGCAGCTCCGGGGCCGCCTCCGGTCAGCGAGACCGGGCTGGGCTCACCCTGAGGCCGGGAGCCGGCTCCTCTCCTGGACGGGCAGCAGAGAGCAGAGCCAAGCCTCTCGTCGGAGGCATGGATGGATGGATGGATGGATGGATGGATGGATGGATGGATGGATGGATGGATGGATGGATGGATGGATGGATGGATGGATGGATGGATGGTTCGCATCCTCGAGGACGCCCGTTTTAAGCCCGAATTTCAACCCTCGGTGCAGCCCCTCGCTGTTGGGTGTGGGGACAGAGGTTTCACGCGTGAAAGATGCGCTCTGAGCATGCACATAGATATTTTTAAAAAGAAAAAAAGAAACCGATCAGCGCACAAGAGCCGTGAAGCACCCACGGCCCATCCAGGGGGGATCCGTGGAAATGTGCCGGGTGGGGAGCGCCGAGGAGCGTGGACAGGGGGTGACAGGTCGCCCCCACCCAGAACTGTCCGGGGATCGGGCTCGGTGCTCCCCGAGCTGTCCAGCCTCGCCGACGCCGCCGGGACCGAGCGAGGAGCCCGGGGCAATGGGAACCGCTCCCTGCAGCCCATTAGGGGGAAGGGGGAGAGAGGAGGGGGATGCTCATGGCTCTCCCCGAGCCGGGGGCTTTAACCCACTCCGGGAAATCTCGTGTTTCCTCTCTCCCCTCAGAGGAGTCGCTTTGCCTGCAAGGTTTTACCCCGCGGGGTGTCCCCTCCTTTCCGTACTCCGGGAATTGGGGGCGCACCAGAAGGAGGAAACGGAGGGGGAGAACGGCGCGGTCTGTCTGTCTGTCTGTCTGTCTGTCTGTCCTGAGGCACTTTCCGGGCTGCCCCTCCGGCTCTCTCCGCACCGGGAGGCCCCACGGCCGCCCCCGGAGTGTGGGGCGCCCCAGCACCAGGGTGGTCTCCTGCCCACCCCTCCTCCTCCGATTCCCTGGAGAGGAGGAGGACAGTGAAGCGGGCAGCAGCGTTCAGGAGCACAAACTTTCCTCTTCCTGCCATCCCTCTGCCCAAATTTTAGCATTTTATGGACCTGTCTCCCCGGGGTTTTCCTCTTCATCCCCGCTCCCCAAATTTCCTCCCACCCCAAGCACATCCTCTGGGCCAGAGGGGTTTCCGACCCTTGGGAAAAATCATTTTGTGTCTTTTAACACTTGGGGGGACCTTAATGCGAGATGAGATCTTTGGGCAGGTGAGCTGAGATTTCCACCCCCGCTCCCTCCGGCACTTACAGCCCTGAGACCTACAGCCGTGGGATCACAGGAGGGGAATTTCCATCCAAAGGTCACAAAATTGCTAAACCATTTTAAAACGTGCCTTTAGCCCTGTCCGGAGGTAGTGAAGAAACCGCTTTCCTTCAGCTGTTTGGAGGGCAGGGAATTATTAATGCAAAATGAAATGGATAAAACTAAAAAGAAAAAAAAGTAAAATAATAAATCAACAGCTACGCCAAGTCTCATCGGTGGCAGGGGGGAAAAGAAATGGGAACAGCCCTGAGGGCTCCATCCTGCCCCGACAGGGGTGGCACGGCGGGACCCTGTTCCCGCATGTTCCTCGCAGCTACAGCCCCGGTTGCGGGAGGACAACCGCTTTCAAATTTAGTTTGTTTAGGCTGTCCCATTATTTTCAACCCGTCCTCGATAGACTCATCTTCCTATCCCCCTCCCAGCCGGGAGAAAGTAATGGTGGGGAGTGCAAAACACCCCCTACAAAAAAAAAAAAAAAAAATTAAAATTAAAAAGAAAAAAAAAAAAAAAGAGCAAACCCATCATTTCCCCCGTCTCCTCGGATTATCCAGTGATCCCCGGGGGTTTTGAGAGGAGCAGTGGCCTTGACCGTCCTTTTCCCAGGCTGTGGCTGCAGATCCATCACCTCGCCCCACCACGGCAGCCCCCAGCAGGGTTTCCAGTGACAGCTCGGCGTTAATAGGAGCCCATTGTTGGAGCAATTAGCCCCAAGCTCACCACCAGCCGCCTGATAAGGGTCGGGGACTCGGGGGTTAATTCTGCCGGGGGGGAGGGGGCTGCGGGGAGAGGGGCTCCAGCATCCCTCCTAGCTAGGGGAGGGATGGGAGGAATGGGGATAACTCTGCCTCTAAAAGGCCACGACGAAACGCTTTGAACACTTTATTTGTCACTTAGATACTCAAAAAGAGGGAAATACAGAGGAAAAAAAAAAAAAAAAAAAAAAAAAACCAGATAAAATCAACAACAAAATCCCAGACTTGGTGGGATAGGGCGGCCCCCCAGCCTACCGCTCCCCTAAAAGTGACCAGTCAAAGAGCACTAAAGATATCGCCTCCCTTTTGATTTTTTTTTGGGGTTTTTTTAAATCTTCCTTGGGTCTTCTAGTTAAAGTAGGTACAGACAAGGTTGTTCTGAGCCGGGACCCGGGGCCAGCAGCTCCTCCGTCCCCGTTGGTGCCCACCGCGCCTGGCACCTCGGGGCGGGGACAGGCAGCCTCCCCCTTCTCCCCCCTCTCCTTTAGCCCCTTTTTAAACGACAATTGACTGAAAGGGGATTAAGTTACGTTTGTCGGACTGGGCTTTTTTTTTTTTTTCCTTCTTTCCAGGGTACCAGAATAGTACAGGTAAAGCTGTACAAACAGCCGGGAGCGAGGAATCGGGGGGTTATGGAGAGGACACGGCCCAGGGCAGAGCTCCGAAGATTATTATTAATTTTTTTTTTTTTTTTTTTTTTTTTTTTGCCTGTGTACAGCAACTTGCTCTCGTTTTGAGCCCGTTGCCACCTCCCCGGCTGGGGCAGCCCCTCCCGGGGCACGGAGGCTGCCAGTCCCCGGGACAGCCCCGCCGGGAGGGCACCGAGCCCTGGTCAGGCTGCTGAGATAATCTCGGGTTAAACAAAGGCGCAGAGAAGAGGGAATATTTTGTTTTCCTCTTTTTTTTCTTTTTTTCTTTTTTTTTTTTTTCTCCTTCCCTTCGTGATTTAGGCAGGAATTACGATCCACTTCCCCAAGGCCACCCCCTCTTTGTCATTTAAACGGTAAGCAACATCCGTCCAGCTAGGAGCAGTAAATTATTATTAATAATACTAATAAAAATAATAATTATATCAAAGAGAAAGAGACACTGACATTTCTGCCTCTCCCCTTTCCTACCCCATATGAGTCTTCCCTTCCACTTCGAAACCAGCCACATGGGTGGTTTTTCTATTTTTTATTTTTTATCCCTCTTGCTATTTCTCTCTTTTTTTTTTTAAATATACTTACATATTTCCTTTCTTTTCTAATAATTCACTTATCTCCCCTTCGTGAAGATCGGGAGGAAACATAAACACGCAAACAAAGAAGTGCCGAGCCATGCAAATTCAAAGCGAGAACAAATCATCGGCTGATTACACCGGGTCCAATTTTTGATCCCTTCGTGCACCACCACCCACCACAGACGCGCACACTTTTTTTTCTTTTTTTTTTTTTTTTCAGCGCAAATGATGCTATATAATGGAGGGGTGGGAAGAGACGGGGGGAAACCCTGCTTGCCGTAGAAAAGAAATTCGAAGAATTAAAATTGGGAGGAGAGAAACTGAGACTTTTTTTCCCTCCTCCCCCCCCCCCTCCCTTCTTTGAAGCTGAGAGAAGGGCGACTGCCCCGGGACACTGCAGGAGTAAAGAAAAAAAAAAAAAAAGAAAAAAAAGGTCTGAGAAAGATCAAAAACCGGCTCCGCAAGTCCCAGGGGCGACCTCTCCCCCCGACACATTCCCCAAACTGCGCGGAGAGGAGCCGGGCGCAGGGGAGAAGGGGAGGGGGACTCGTGTCACCCCTGTCACCCCTGCTGCCCGTGCCCCGTCCTGGCACCCAGGCAGGACCCGGCTCCCTTCCCTCCTTCCTCCCCTGCCTCCACAGACCTCCAGCTCAACCCGGTGAGTCCCTTTTCTCCCTTCCCCCCCTACCCTTTTCCTTTCTCAGGCAGCAAAATTTCTCTTTGGCAAGGGGTTCTCCTTCTCCCTTTTATTCCACCTCCCCATTTCACCCCATTCTCCCCTTTTATCCCCTCTCCAAGCTGCGGGAGAGGCTCCCGAGCCTGGAGCGGCACCGGGCACCGCTATCGCTGCAGAGAGCAGGGCAGCGCTCCCGAAAGGCTTCGACCCCACAAATTAAAAAAATAAGAGAAGAAAAAGCCAACAAATCGCCTGAAGAGCCACTCCAAATTACGGCGAGCTTAAAGAAGCGCTCAATAGGGGAATATTTTTTTAAATTATATATATAAAAAATGAGGGACTCGGGTTGTTTCAGGTTTCTCGATTTTGCTTTATCTCTCAGGACTGTTTTGAGCGATAGATTGAAGCATCTTGCGGGCTTTAAACCCGGCAAGAGCAGTTTTCCTCGCACCGCACGGAGAAGGTGAAGCTGCCGACCTGTTTAAGGATTCTTTTTGTCTATTTTTTTTCCTTCCTTTTTTTTTTTTTTTTTTTTTTTTTTTTCCGAAAGCAGAAATTACCCCAGGACTTCGATAAAGAAAAAAAAAAAAAAAAGGCCCACAAATCTCCTGGCGGCTGGCGGGAGAGGAGGCGGCAGAATTAGCACCAGCAGGAGCATATCCCTGGATTAAAACCGGAGCGATTTACTCGGGCAGGAGCCCGGCTGCTGCCAGTTTAAAGCCGTCCTTGCACCCCCCAAAATAAAAATAAACCCCCCCGTGCCCACAGACCCCAGCGGCTGTAATCCCGCACGGTGACAACCTACTCCGGGAATGCCGGGCTCGCGTTTACCGTCACAGGCTCCAAAATTCAAACAGCACCGAGGGTGTCAGAATGCACACGGTGTCTTTTCGCCCTAAAGAGAGGGCTACCGCACCCCAAATTCCTCCGAGGAGCACACACGGGCACGCCGAGATGCTGTCCCGCCCCCGTCCGAGCACCAGGCGATGCCCTCCGCATCCCGGGGGCCGAGAGAAGCCCCCGGCCGGGTGCTCCCCCTCCTCCTCATCCCACTCCCTACCTGCCCCTGCCGGGAAAAACCTCCTCGTCTTATTTTCTGCCTTGAAATTAAAACGTTTCCCTCGGCTCTGTAAAAAGAAATTCACATCCCCGGGAGAAGGAAGCGCTTCGCCCCAGCCGGGAGCAAAATGCCGCGGCGGGGTGGGGGTAAAGCTTCCCTCTCCCCTCCTTCCTTTCCGAGAGCCTGTTTTTCCTTTCCGAGAGCCTCTTTCTCCTTTCCCAGAGCCCTCGGGTTGTTGGGACCCTCTCTGTCCCCCCTGTCTGGACTCATCCCGGTGCAGCCGGGGAGCCGGGACCGGTGTCCGCCTCAGCAGCCCCCGCCCGCGGCACCGACAGGTCCCGGCTCCCCCGCTCCGCACCTGCGGCCCATAAATAATGGAGAAAACAAGCAGGGCCGGTGGTTATTAATTATCCGGTTTCATTAAAATCCGTCACCCGGAGCCCGCTGCCTGTGTACGGACACGTGAAGAAGGTAAGAGGAGCTGGGATGGATGGATGGATGGATGGATGGATGGATGGATGGATGGATGGATGGATAGATAGATAGATAGATAGATAGATAGATAGATAGATAGATAGATAGATAGATTTATTTTCTCCCCTTTCTGCTTTCAAAACGCTCGTTGACAGATAATGTGGATTTTTTGACAGCACAAGCCATTCCCATCGCTCCCTCCGGAAACATCCTCCGCACGGTTTGGAGGGTGAAAAATTTTCTTACAAGGCGGGGAAGGAGGAGAGAGACTTAATGCAGGGCTGCCGGGAGAGAGAGGAATCTCTCCCCTCGCCCTTCGGCCGCCAGTCCTGCCGGAACCCACCACGGCCCGGCCCGGCCCGGCCCGGCTCGGCCCGGCCCGGCCCGCGGGTCCCCTCAGCGGGACAGGAGCGTGGGGAAAGTGCGTGTCCAGCCCCGGAGCGGAGCCATCTCCCTCCTCATCCCAGCCTGACTTAACCACACACCTCTAGGGTAGCTCTTTGCGTTTCTAAGGTCAAAAAAATGAGAGATATCTGCGTAAAATCGCCCTAAGTAGATTCTGTTAGAAGCATTCTTGTTATGCGTTATATATACAGATATTTTTAATCTGCAGAGATAGAGTACTACATGTGCAGGGTATATTTTATATTATACAGCACATATCAACCTAAGAGAATCAAATGGAATCGGAATTATTCGCGGGAAGAGCACAAAACCGCAGCCATCGACACAGGCTTGCCTGCATGAAAATCGCTGTACGCAGGGTGATACACAGAGTATGGGTCTGGATATACAATATAAATATACACAAATATATATATATATTCATATGCACACAGGTACAAAGCCAGGCACAGAAAGGCCCCGCATATCCCTCAGATATAAATTCCCGTTCTGAGATTAATATTTCTCATCCCAGCTGTGTCAATGTCCCATCTCCCAGCCCCCGCCAGCCCAGCCTCACTCCTTCACCCCCAACACCCACAGGTAAAACATCTTCTTCTCCCCGGCTTCCCAAAAATCGTTCCCTTACGGATCGGGGGGGCTTTCCCCAAGGTCACCGAGAAAACTCGACTCTCCCCTCCATCCACCCCAAGCAATAAAGGGGGATCGGGGCTGAGTTTCAAATCCTTGGACCCGAGCTCCCCGTCCCAATGCCCTCCACGTGGAGAAAAGGAGGATATATTTAAAAAAAATAAAGAAAAGGGGGAAAAATAAAAATTAAAAAAAAAAAAAAAAGGAAAAGAAAAAAAGGAGGACGGTGGGATGGAGTGACACACAAATCGGTGTTCACTGACCTGGGCAGATGCTTTTGATTTTGTCCGGTTCCGCTGGAGCGCTCAGAGCAGGAGTGCGGGAGGAGCGGAGCCGCTGCTGGCATGTCGCAAGCTCTCACCGAGGGGGAAAACCTGGGGGAGCCGCATCCTCCGAACGCCCACCCTTGCCCTCCTCCTCCTCCTCCTCCTCCTCCGGGCTGGGCTGAAGATCAGAGCTCTTCCGGGTTGGGAAAGGGCAGAGCAGGAGCCAGAGGAATATGATGGGCCATTTCTTTACACACCCATCGATGGGGCGGGGAGGTGGAGCTGGGGGGGACAGGGGCAGGGCCAGGGGGACGCGCCAGGTACAGCGGTGTGAGCGTGATGTAACCCGTCCCGGGAGCGGCTGTCAGCGCCGGGAGCCGGGAACGCCGGCAACAGAGGGGGAAAATGTAATTAAGCGTATGATCATACAAATAACGCCGGGGCTCGCTCCGCTGCGGCGAAAGCTTTCGAGGAAAAGTGGTGACATTAGCGACAAGGGGCTGGTTCTTCTGCTCCGTACTCCCTTCTCCTCCCGGGGGGATTTTTAAAGACCCTATTCTCCTGTATTTTATTTTATTTTATTTTATTTTATTTTATTTTATTTTATTTTATTTTATTTTATTTTATTTTATTTTATTTTATTTTATTTTATTTTATTTTATTTTACATATATGTCTGCGTAAGGCTCCACGACACATACAGAAAAAAAAAATAATAATAATAATGGACAGGCATCCTCTGGCGCTTCGAGGACGAGGATTGTTTCTCCTCTCCCACTCCTCCTCGGGACGAGGAAGGCTCCGAGCGCAGCACCTTTACAGGGAGATCGCAGGGCTCAGCCCCAGCTCTGGGGCTCCTGGGGGTCCCCCTCTCTGTCCCCTCAGACTCTCACGGGATTGAACCCCGGGGCCGGGGGGATCTGCAGCCCCCCGCCCGCTCCTCAGCCGCCTTTCCCCGGGAGCACCTGGGGGTTTTCCAGGGCTGAGGGTGGAGGGAAGATAAACACCCCCTGAAGTGCTGGAGGGGCAGCAGGAGCCGGGGAGCCGGGCTGTGGCCACGCCGCAGACTCCAGGGGATGCCCCAAATCTTCCAGCGACAGAAGAACCGGCGGGGGAAGGGGCTCGGGGCTCTGATTTTCCACATTTCACCCCCCACTCATGTCACTCCCACAAATCTAATGCTGCAGCCTCAGTGTTCTCCCCCGCTGGCCTCGATCCACGGGGCAGATTCGCTTACAGGAAAACCTCCCCAGGTTGTGGTGAGGATATTTTTATTCGCTAGGGCTGGGCGCTCATTTCGGAGTGGGTGGGTGGGTGTCCTGCCACCAAAACCAGACAAAACGTGGAGGACCAGCCTAGGACAGCGGGAGGGGGCTTATCCACGGAAAACACGGCCGGGAATTGCCACTCTCACCTTACCGGGATGGGCAGCCACCTTCGAGCGGGAGAAGTGGGGGGTACCCCCCACGCTGCGCATCTCCCCTTGGTGTGAAGATGCTTCCTCGGGGATAAACCTGGAATAAAGCTTTATTTCCAGGGCTAAACCAGGTGCGTGCGGCAGACGCCAGGCCCCGCGGGTGGAAGCCCCAGTGGTGCTGGGGGGATGCAGAGCTGCCCTCCCCTGCCCCGCTCCTGGCGGAGACCCCCAGGACACATCCCGGCAGCGCTGAGCCCCGACACTTCAGAAAGTGGGGCGAAAATTGGTCACCTAGGTGGGAAAAAAAATAAATATATATGTATATACACACCCTCCTGGTCCTGGAGGGATATTGTTGGGTTTTTCTGCTGACGTTGGGAGTTCGCTATCGCTGCTTCTAGAGTGACTCCCTGTGAGGTGAAAGGTAACGCGATCGCCTCCCAATTCTATCTTTAGAAAACACATTCAATTAAGGTAATAACTTAAAGCTCATTAGAGGCACGAAGGGAACCTTCCCAGCGCCAAACACCGATGGAAACAGCTCGGGTACCCCAGCGGCGGGGGGAGGAGGGTTGAGCCCATCTACCATCGACAAGAAATGTGCCTTTTGCTAAGGAAAGCCTTCGGAAAAGAGGATTTTAAAGCCACGAGGCTTGCGTGGTTTGGACTGAGCCGTGCGGACGAGCCGGGGATAAATCCTTGCTGGGTATGGGATAAGAAAAAAAAAAAAAAAAAATAAAGGAGAATACAGCTGAAATCACTCGGGGGGTGTTTTCCTCATCATAGGGCTGGGAAAATCCCTGCGGATTCTTCTGCTCCCCAAAACAGTGCTGCGGGAGGGAGACGAGATCAGCCTGGAAGATGATGCCGGATCCCTCCAAAACTGCCCAGAAAAAGGAAAAAAAAAAAATAAAAAGCGGGGGGGAGGGAGCTGGATCCGGGCTGTCTGAGCACATCGTGGAGCTGGGGGGGCGAGGTGGGGAAACGAAAAACCAAAAACCGCTTGGGAGGACCGCGGAGATGGAGTCCCCGCACTATTGTCTCTGTTCCTCCGGCTGGGGCTTGATGGGGGGCGGGAGGGGAGAGAAGGAATTTGGGCACAGGCGCAGGCGCATCCACACTCATCCCCACCCTCCCGCATCCACCCCGCACCGCGAAGTTCATTTCCAGCCACGATGGCCGGTGATTCAAAGGTTAAACATAACTAATGAGGCTTTAAATGGCACCCGGGGTTTATCATAAATATCACAGACCCGCCTCGATGCCTGCAGTCGAGGTCCGAATACACACTCAAAGCAATAGTCAGACACCCGGAGGTCATTTAAATAAATAAATACACGAAAAGAAAAAAATGCACATACACACATATTTAATATTTTTAAGTGTATATATATATATATATGTATATATATATATTATTCCACATATATATATATATTACGCATATATATATATGTGTGTTTGTGTGTGTGTAATTTATATATGTGGAATAATTATGTGGAGCGCGTGTACATATGCACACACACACACACACACACACACACACACACACACATATATATATATATTCCATATATAAATATTCGGAAAAATTTTTTCCCTTGTGTTTTCCAACTTGCTAGGGGATCCTGTGATCCTCCCGCTGCATGTGCTTGACCCCACCTCTTGCTCTCCTCCTGGCACACATTTAGACGGGTATGCACTGAAATAAATACCTACACATACTCACACACACAAAATCGATTTCGGCTCCGCCTGAACCAAGACTTGCAGCCGAACCCTCCCTAAATAAAATCCATACGTTATTGTTTGGGATAACCTCTCTGCCGGCTCCAGAGAGGAGGCTGGGGATGTTTTATTTGCTATAATTAAACTGCCTCTCGTGTTCTGCAAAGCAAACCCACCCTCTTTGCCCCCACCCCGGGGAAAAGTTACCAATAATCAATAATTTCCCCTTCTCCGGCTGTGAAAACACAGTCTCGGAGAGGTTCTTTTTAAATATCAGGGTTGCAATCTGCGTTTGCACCCTCCGTCTTGATGTCCCCAAATCAGGCGCGTTGGCATTGATCCTGCGCTTTGTGTGCGCGGAGTATATTCGCTTTAAAACGATTTCCATTCAGCGCGGCCGCCTACATTGGTGGCATCGACCCAATGACTTTGTGGGAGCGCTGCGGAGGGGCAGAGGGGCCGGGGGACCCTCGGAAATTCAAATAATCGCGGCCCCCCATCCTCATTCCCCCCTTCGTCCACATCTTCCATTCACCCAAATCAGGGAGTTGGGAATAAAGTCAAAGCCGGGCACCAACAAATAGCCGCAATTGTAAATTCCTATCCGTTACAAGCAAGGTGCAAAATATATTTATAAAAATATATGAAACACGTGGAAGAGGAGAATTTTAATTAAATCTTACTGCGGCTCTAACAACATCGAAGTGATATTTCATTCGGAGCCCGCCTCTTGCTTGTGTTTTATAGCGTTTTCTTGCCTCTGACTTTTTTTTTTTTTTTTTTAAATATTAGACGAGGTACAGAATTATAAATGACTCTTTCCTTATCTGTGCTGCTCACATATCCAGGATCAGAGGAGCTGATTAAGAAAGAAGTCAGAGGCAACGTTGGATTCATAATGATTCGGAATAATGAATCCTTATCTCTGCTTTCCAGATTATCACCCTTTCAGCTCCCAATGTTTTGTTACATGGGATAATTTATTGCATCTAATACATCACAATGAATCTGATGGCGGAAAGCGATGGGCAACGTTGGGGGAAAAAATTTCGTGGGTCCTTATTTTAGTTTAGTTTCATCCTGGGGGCAGCGAAACTGATTTTTTTCTTTTTCTAATTGGGAAAATATAAGGTAAATCTGATAATAATAATAAAAAGAAGTTGGAGGGGGATGATGAGGAGCTTTAATTAGTGTGTCACTTTCAGACTGAAATTAAGAAAATCGACCGGAGCTTCTCCTCTCGGTGGCTTCGAGATCCTAATTTTACATGATTTATTTTTTATTTAAGGGGGAGATAATGCATCATAAGCATTGAATAAAGCACGGAGCCGGGTTAAGATAAAATACAATTTGCATCTCTCTTTCTCCCCCACCCCCCCACTTTTTTTTTTTTTTTCCGAAAGGGAGGGATGCCAATAATGTTCTTTTTTTCTCCCCGCCCCGTTGCCAAATAAATACACGCATAGCAAAAAATCGATAAGATTTCTGCGAGGAGTCTCTCCCCTCTCTCTTCCTGCGTCTCTGCCTCTTTTTTTTTTTTTTTTTTTTTTTTAAGTCATTTCTCATAAACTGGAGAAACTCCGAGTGTTGCTTTGTATGCAAATGAACGCTGAGCTGTGTTTCTGGCTGCTGAAATGAAATAGGGGATGGAGGGCGGGGTGGGGGGAAACATCCACCTGAAATTATTGATATTCCTCTGCCTGAGGAGGGCAAGATCTGCTGATATTTTGCTGGATTTGAATGTATTCGTTTGAATCCTCGAAGGGAAGCAGCAGCCGGGCTCTGCCTCCTCACCTGCGCAGGGAAAAGCTGCATTTCAAACATTTTCTGTGGCGAATAAACCCCTTTGCTCCGTTCCGAAGGATGAGGGGAGGAGGGAGGGATTCCCACAACAGTAACAACTCAGCCCAAAACTTGATCTCAACAAAAACCACCGCAAGGGTCAAACCCGGTAAAGGGCTTTGGGATAACCCCCTGAAAACCCTGCGAGGGGCTGGGGGATGCTCCCGACCCGTGCTGGAGCATCCCCGCCTCGGAGAAAATGGTGCCTAAAATCCTCTTCGTGGTCAGTTTGTTGCGTCTCGATTGGTTTTTTATGTTGTTGTTGTTGTTGTTTTCTGTTTGTTTGTTTGTTTTTTTCCCATTGTGTGCAGCCACTCCTGATGCTAAAATTTCTGGGGACAGGTGCTGGCAGCTCTGTTCTGCCTTGGTTTAAGTTTCCCTTGCTCCTTCTCATCCCTTCCTGGCTCTCATGGCACAGGGACGGTGTTTAATCATTAACCAGGTCTAGCACGGTCCTTTTTTCCAGGAAGTGAGAGCCGCTTCTAAAATGAGGTTGAAAAATAACTTGTTTTTCCCCTTTGCCTAAAGGGAAAGGCTCCCACCTGGGGTCTGGAGTGGGGGGGACCCCACGCCGCCCCCTCCCCGCTATAGAATTCATCATTTCACATGCGGTGTGTCACAAATCCCATCCAAACGCTAATCTCGGCTTCCTTACTCTTCCTCCTCCGTGTATTCTGTGCAATATTTGTCAAGGAATTTCAAGTATCAATTATAACCGCAATTTTTGATATCCCCCCCCTCCCCCCCAGTCTGAAGTGGAGATGATTTGATAGGAATATACATATATATAATACCGGTTCTCCCTCAGATGAATTTATTGGACCGCGTCCCACCCTTAGCTGAACATTCAATATTCCAGCATTATCTCCACACTTAAACTCGCTTTCTCCATTTCTGTGCCAAGATAAATTTGCATAATATTTGCAGTTGTAATTAGCTGATGAACATCTCCCAGCCTTCCCCTTTGTTTTCCGCGCGTTTGGTCTTCAATTGATGCCACTTTTGATCTTTAATATTACAGGATCCCGATAGAGCATTTTATATCTTATCTGCAGCGCATGAAAGTCGCGCAGAAAGGGAGTGAGAAGGGGGAAAAAATGGGGAGAAAGGAGAGGGAGGAAAAGGCACCGAACGAAGCCGAACTAATCAGAGTTTCGAAAGGTTGCTTCAGATGCCTGAATCCGCAGTTACGGGCCAAATGAGATAAATGGTGAAATTAGAGCCATTTAAAATAACGCAGGGCTCGATCAGGTGAGGTACCGCCAGCATCTCCAGCATCTCCGCATCACCCGAGAAGGGCGCCGGGGGCTGCGGCGGCGGAGCCGGGCTGGGGACACGGGGTGCCGGGCTGGGGGTGGCAGCGTGTGCGCGTCCCCCTCCAGGCTTGGGGACCCCGGGGGGAGGCGTCCTGACGACTTTTAGGGACCCGAGCACCAAAGTTGAGCTCTTTCTTTTTTTTTTTTTTTTTTTTTTGGCGTGGAGGGGGGAAGGTGCGGGGAAGATGCTTTTCCTCACCCAACAGCCGGGTCGGGAGTAGCCGGTACCCCCCGACCCCCGCCCCCCGGAGCACCTCGAGTGAGCAGCCCACCCTCAGGGTCACCTCCGCTCGCGGAGCCGGGAGTAAAGGATGTTATCACATCGGGAGGGTTATTAAACCGCTAATGAATGAGTGTCTGTGAGACTCTGGACGGGCTGGAGAGACTGCGGGAGGGGGGTCGGGGGGAGAGGAGGCAGAAAGGCTCGATCTTCATGCCAATCTCTGGAACAAATAGCTAACATTTAACGTTTACACCCTGCTTGGCGACGAACTGGCGCTCCACGGACCCCTGATCCAGGCTAAAATGTCCAGAAAGCCTTTGGAGAGAACAAGTTCCTAGCTATCAGGTTCTTCTGATCTCTCTCCTCCTTTCATAGGGCTTTGGTTTCAGGCTGGACTTGTCCAATGTCTGCTTTACCGCTGCGCGCTCCTAAATGAGTGTCAAGGAGGCGAATATCAAATAGCAGAGAGGTCAAGGCGATTTGGTTAACCGCTGGCTGGGCTGATGGCTTTAAACTTGTGTGG
The DNA here is from genome assembly GCF_050655825.1 of Lonchura striata. Lineage (NCBI taxonomy): Eukaryota > Metazoa > Chordata > Aves > Passeriformes > Estrildidae > Lonchura > Lonchura striata. The sequence continues at coordinate 72,194,797 of NC_140741.1, forward strand.
GAGGCTGGGGACGTGGCAGGGGGGAGGGAAGGGAAGGGGGGAAGGAGTGGGAGTGGAGGGGAAATAAACCCGAGAGAAGTGAAAGCAAGGAGGGGGAAGGAAGAGGGTGGTGGCGTAGAGAGCCCCCAAAAAAGCCAGGGTCAAGGGTTTCACCCTGGTGGAGGGCTGTGGAAACCTTGAGTGGAGGGTTTAGTGGTGGTCCTGGCTGCTGTGGGGTGTCCCTGTCCATCAGAAGGGTGTGTGTGTGTTCGGGAGCATTTGGGAGCATTTAGGTGATGGATGAGTGTTGATGGCATCCACGTTTGGGCTTGTGCAGGCTGGATCCTGGGTGTTTTCTGGGGGAAGCTGCAGGGTGTGGGTGGGTGCACCCCAGATGAGTGGGTGTAGCCACAGGGGGTGGGGAACACGGGGGATTTTGTAGTGTGTGGTCGGGGGAGGTCACACTGAATTTGTGCTGGGGGGAAAACCCACAGGTGCATCTGAGAAGGTGCCCTTGTGCAAAGGGTGCAGGAGGGAAGGGCTGGGCCTGGGTGGGGTTTGTGGTCCTGGGGGTGATGCTGGGCACGAGGGCTCTGTGGGCAGGTAGAACAATGCTCAGGTAGGACAACACCATCAGGGTGTTGGGAAAAGAGGGATGTACAGAAGTATTTTCCTATCATGATGGAATAGCAGGACAAGGCAGGAGAAGAGTCCATGCACCGGTGGAACAGAAAGAGAAAGGGATGGTTGTAAAGTGACTCTGGCTGTAGCTGTAGAGTGTGGGATGAGCTGTGGGTGTGGGATGAGCAGTGCAGGGATGCAGGATCAATGTGAGGGGCCAGGTGTGAGAGGGACATGCTGGGTGATGGGCACAGAGTAAACCTGGGGCTATCAAAACTGGGTAGCCCAGCAATGTTTTCAGGGGCCAAATCCCTTCCGTGAGTTCTCTTTCACTGCCCAGCATGAGGGCACAGCAAGCAGTGAAGAAACCAAAGCAAAATTCTACTTTGTCTGCAATAAGAATTTACTCAAAATTAAAAAAAACAAAACAAAACAAAACAAAACAAAACAAAAAAAAATAGAGAAAGAATATCCTGGAAGAAAACTTTTCTATTGCCAAAGTGGCTAATGAACAGAACAAATACCCAAGACCTTTTCCAGCCACACTCCTCAGCTCTGAGGCCACACAAGTCCTCCCTTCCCAGCAACCACATTTTGCTCCCGACTTTAGCAGGAATCTCACTCTGGTCCCAGGTAATGTAAAGCTCGTCAGCTGAACCAAGGCAAACAATTGCCATAGGAAATGTGTGCACAGCCACACACGGCTGAGCAGCACCAGCCCCTGGAACCAGCAGAGAGTTTGCAGTAGGCTAAAACCAAGAGGGCTTAGTTCCCATGCCCTTGACCGACAAAGTTGCAGAGCTCAGGAGTGTGGCCCTGGAGGAAGAAATAGAGGTGAAGCCACTGGGACTCTCAGGATAAAGCTAGAGTCTTTATATTGCATTTTGGATTTTGAATTTTGAATGTGTTATAAGGGAAACTTTCCCTTTTGCTCTCCCTTTTGGAGGTACAAGAGAGTCTTCAGGGGGTTCAGTCCTCTACAAGAACAAGGGATGCTATGACAGGCATTTCAATGAAGCCTGGTAAGGACAGGAGAGAGGATGATAAAATTTCAGGATTTTGGATTATTAAAAAATTTAAAAAAAAGAAAAAAGAAAAAAAAATGTTATGGGCTTCATGGACTTGTCTGCTTGGGGCAGCGTGGACCCCAGCAAGTGTGGGCATCACAAAAGTGTGTCCCAGCAGAGAGGTGCCTCATGTGTGTATTTGGACACAAATGTACAGGGAATGTGTGTGCAAGGGCTTGTGCACGTGCACGCCAGTGATCTCAGCTATATTGTGTTTTATATATATATTTATGTATTCCAGAGGAGGCTGAGAGCCCTGGGTCTGCATGCATCCACATACATACACCCACCGAGGCTGCGTTTCCGGAGACATTCTCAAATAGAGCAGTGTAATTTCTCCGCTGATTTTGATTGACATGCTGTCCCTGGGATCATGTGTTAATCCCTTCTTCACTCAAGCCTTTTCATAACTCATTTCTCTCTGCTAGATGGAGACTCTGATGGTTACCGAGGCAACGATGATAGCACTAAGCCATTTCCCTCTCTGCACGGAGACCATTATTCCGCATGCATAGGCCATTTGCAACAAAGGTCGCCACAAAGTCATCCACAACACAGCACACGTTTATTAAACTTTTATTCTTTTTTTTTCCCTCCCCCTAACAGAGAAACTAGCCAGCATATGTACAATATCTCTCACTTTTTTTTTTTTTTTGAGATCTTTGCAATATAGGTAATAATAACTGCAGCAGATATTATTGTATCCAAAGTCTATATCACACAGATCAGGGGCTTAGAGTTCCTGGTCTAGAAAGATCATGCTTAGATGGTGAGGTTTTGAACCAATGATTCCTATTTGTCTTTTATTCTCCTATCAAATAGCAACTTTAATAGCAGTTGGAGGATAAAACAGCCGACAGCAATGATATGAGAGGTGTGAGGTGAATATTTGAATGTAAAAGCCACACAGAGCTTTGCCCTGCACAACCAAGCACCTCCCAAAACCAAAGAGCCATCAGCAGTGACCACCTCTTTTAATTGAATTTCTACCTGGGCTTCCTGGCGCTGGGCTTAAGTTGAAGGGGGTCTGTCTTGTGGAGCTGGTCCCAGGGTGTTAAAAGCCAGCTCTGGGTCTATGAGAACACAGTTTAAGTGCTGCTGGAAAGGCCCCCTGCTAACCTGAGGTGTCCCTCCCCACCAGCAAGGCTTTGCCCATATGGGACCACGCTGCTGGATTTTATTTCAGCCCCATCCTTCTCCACAGGAGACCGAACGCGATGCGACGCTTTGGGACGGCTTTTAGCGAGCAGCCCTTTCCCACCGGGAACGCCACGGCTGGAGGCACAAATGCCTCTTGGTGAATTCATGGATTTAGCACTGGAGTCAACCTCAGCAATGTTACAGATCCCTGGAGCCTGTGTTTCCCCACCCCCTGCTCTGGTGGGTCTCGCAGGCGAGGGCTGGGCGGCTGCTCGGACAGTCCTGCGGCACCAGGGCTGCTGCGGATGTGAAAGAGGAGGAGAAGATGGCCCACGGTGATAAGCTCCTAGGAAATTTCTATGGTGCCTCCTACTCTTCCCTGTCCAGACAGCTCCAGCTCTGCTCTGGGCTCTTATCTTACTGTATTGCTGCACCTCTCTAGCCTCCCTCCTACAGAGTCCTGCTCAGCTTGGTGCAAACACGCTCCTAATTGCACTGACCTGCCCCAAAGCCCTGATCCCATCTGCCCTCTCTGACTCCCATCACTGGCTTCACTGGTTTTAACACCTATTTCATTTAAATGCTCCATGCCACCTCTTCAAAGCCCAGCCCTGGCTATTCCGCTGCTCCTCCCTTTATCTTCAATTTGGAAATTTTTAAAAAATATATAAATAGATAACCTTTAAACATTCAGTTTACTTTTCTGGATACATGGAAATGCTGAAATGACTGGGAAGTCCACAAGAGCCCATCTTACTTCTGCAGGTACATGAAGTAAGTCCTGTGCTTGGAGATGCATCTAAAGGAAAACACCTTCAGTGAGTAACCATCACTTGGAGGCAGCCAGAGTGGTTTCCAAACCAGCCCCTGTGCTGGCTTACAAAGTGTCTGTTTTGCAAGATATCCGAGTAGTCAGAGACAAACAGGAGCTGGGGTTAAACCTCCCAATCTGCCATTTATCTGGAGAATCACTTTCCCACTGAGATACAACCACTGCAGGGGGGGGGGGGTGAGGCACCACTGGTCCAGCAGGCACACGGGAGGCTGGTTTTTGGTGGGAAGTGGCTCCTCTGCCCAGGGGCTGATTTAGCACAGGTGTTTGAAGAAAGCAGCTGCCCTGGATCCACGGGGGCTGGTGTGCAAAGCCTGTCACTTCCACCTTTGTGAGCTGACGTGGAGCCAGAGTGAGAATTGTTCCACTAGTGGGGGGATCTGAGAGGGATTGATCCTGCAGACACGGTCCTGCTCTCAGGAGGAGGCACTGTCTCATGGCACATTTCACTGAATTCCCAAACCATATCCAGCCATTCTGAATAAAAGCCTGTTACCTGTTAGACCTTTTCCCCTAAGCCCTGCACTATCCAGCACCTTGGCTGCTGTTGTATCACTCCTTTCATGGAAAGTCTCCAGCATATGTGCCTTGATACTAAAAAAAGGAATGAAAAAATATATTTATAATGATTTCTGCTCGTAATGAGCTTTCCTCTCTCATTCAGAGATGCTTGAGGCCAGGAATTGCACAAGGATATTCACTGGTGATGCAGCCCTGGGACGGTGCTGGGACTTTTGAGCGAAGCGTGGCAGGTATTTCCAAGCCCCCTGCACTAATTGATGGGCTCTCTATATATCATGCCAGATAAAGGGCTCTTGCACAGTAAATGCTGATGTTTAGAACATCCTGATAATGTTTTGTTAACAAGAAGATAACAGGAGAGCAAGATACGTTTGTTTAGCTGCCTATAGATAAACCAAATAGGGTCTTTGTTAAGTTTTCATGACTGATGGCAGGTACTAAGTGCGATAAATAATACCCCAGGTCCTGATTGGAGCTACTGTAGCACAAATTCCAACCCATGGCACTGACCTGTGAGGGGGAATGGAGGGGTTAAAGGCTGCAGGAGTGAAAACCTGGGATTTTTTTTTTTTTTTTTTTTTTGGGTGGCAACCCTTTTTTTCTGAACTGAGAGTGGCCTGCTATGGCTTTTGCAACATCCCAGCAAAGTGGTGCCCACCAGAAAAGCAGGGAATGAAAAAGATGTTGGTAATAAAGTGTTTATGGAATCAGAAGGGCAGAAAAAATACAAAAATTTACAAGGAGAGGGTGGCACTGGATGGCAGCAGTCTAAGAGCAGTGGTGACCTGTCCTCTGAGGCTCTTCAGCAGCTCATCCAGGATGCGATGCCCCAAGAATCTTTGGAAATGGAGGGTGAGCAAGGCAGTGTCGCAAAATCCCATTGAGCAGATCCCAAGCATCCTTCTCCCCCCACCCCAGGAGGATGCTGAGTCAAGGCAGCACCCACCTCCCTCCCAGGTTTGCCTGTCCAGGGTGCTTATTAGCACTTCTCCCCAAACCACCTGCTAATTGCAAGGTGGGTCCCTGCCAGCCCTCTCACAACAGCCAGAATTGTTATTGAGAGGTGATGGGGAGGCCCTGAGTCACTGGAGGAGAGGAGCCATGGGGTCTGCCCACCATGCTCCCCAGTGGTGTCCCAAAGGTGTCCCCACGGATGCTCCAACCTGCCAAGGCCAGTGACAGATCCCCAGCAGGGGGAGAGCTGCTCAGCCAGGCTTCCAAAGCCTACAGCTGCAAAACCTGTCCAGGTTTGGAAGCCAGGCCATGAAACACCCCAGTGCCACTCAGGTGTTGAAAAGGATTATAATTACAGTATCTTCAGCACCATCTTCCCTGAGAAGTCAGTAATTTGCTCCTCTTTTATTTGCTTTCTGCTGCCTGTCTCATGTCTTGTTCCTTTTTCTTGTGACTTTTAGGAGAGGAGGTTGCAGGAGCTGCACTGGGCTGATGCTAAAAGCACCCATGACCTTTGGGTTGGTGCCTTCCTGGTGCCTCCTGCTGAGGAAGAGGAGGAGGAAGGCTTCAAGCTTGGCTCCATGGATGAAAAACTCTGGGATGCTGTGATTCTCAGCTACTGTTCTGATGGAGGTGAAACCAAAAAGCAGCTGGGGCACCCCCAGGCTGCTGCTGGTTTTGCACAGGAGCTTTGATGCCCAGCTGGGTATCATGTTTTGGCTCCCTAGAAACTGGGAATGAGGAGCTCAGTGTGCTGCTTTTCACTAAAGAATGGGATGGGTCTGTGAGGATGTTGTGCAGCTTGGGTTTTGTTTTTCTATCCCAGCTGCTCACATGGGTATGTATTTGTCAGGGGTTTTTAAAACTTTTAAGGAGGGGCTGGAGAAGAAAGCACTGAACTGTGTTTTTGTGGTGTCACAAATTATTTTAAAAAATACCTGGACTAGCCCTGCTCCTTGCCCAGGGAAAGACCAAGAGCTGCTAATTTCTATTCCTGCTTCAGAACCAGGGCCATGCCAAACCCATTCCACAGAAAAATCTACAGCTCTTTCCAAGCAGAAATACTGAAAGAGGATAGAAAATTTGCACTCAAGGCTGGACTATACACATTTAAACACTCAAAGCCTGGAAATTGATGAATGAGGGTGGAAACTCTGCCCCATAACTCATGGGGAAGAACCTAAATTTGCATTTCACAACAACATGCAATGTGGGACTCTGTGCTTCCGAGCAAGTGCTGGGCTTCAGAGCCAACCCAGAGCGATGGAGAAATGTAAATGAAAAGCAAGTGGATCTTCCTGAGAAAACTTTGAACAGGCATCCAAAAATATGAATGTGTTTTCTTCTAATTAGGAGTGTTCGTTATATCTCGTGGTGATCTACAAAACAAGCCACATGCCAGTTATTGCTGGTACAAGCACAACAATTCTGACTGTGGGAAAATGTATTTCCAGGCATGTAGGACACAAAACGTACTAAAGGCATTTTAATGACACTTTAATTAATCTCTAGGCATAGGTTAAACAGAGAATATCTAAAAAGGTGTGTATGTGTGTGGGGGGTAATAACAAAAGTTAGGACTCAAATCAAAAGATGCTTTAGTACCTGCATATGTTATTAAATATAATTATATTCATTTAAAATATCCCCACGCACAAAAAATGGTAAACTGGAATGAAGGTTGCAAGCAAATCTCAGTAAATCAAGGCTTACAAAAAAATGCATCAAAAGAATGTTATGCTTATCATACGAACAAAAACAAACCTGAATAAATTTAGAGTTAAGGTGAGACTTAAGAAAAGAAATCCAAAGTTTCTAGGTATGGAAAATTACCCAGCAAAGGCAGCTAAACCACTTTAACTCAGAGATGGGTTACAACAACCTAAAGAAAAAGCAAGTGGGGATTTAGAAACACATTATACTCACCCAGGACCACAGAAATGGAAATGCCTTTCTCCGATATCTGTTGACTGATAGCGTTTATTGCAATGATTTGGGAGGCTCTCACTTCCAGGTTGCTCACCAGACCACAGTCCTGTCTGTGCAAACACTCCTGACAAAGCAACTGGGCTCTCTGCAGAGGTGCATCTTTTGGTTCAGGAAGAAATAAACCTGATTTTACCCCAAATCACCACTTCCTGCCCAGTTCTTGCAAGGGCTTTGCTGAGCTCTACTTGCAGCGTCTCCCAGCCGTGGTTAGAGGTGCGTCAGGCAGCCTCGGGGGGAGCCCATGCACAGACATCTCCCCATGCCTTTGGTTTGCAAGGACCTTGCAGAGGATCCAGACTTTTGCATGTTACAGGGAGATCTTGGCTGCTGAGCTCTATTTTTGGGATAAAAACCCAATGTAAACTTGTGCCCCCGGTGACATGTTCATATAAAAGTGCCTGGAAAAGGACCTGGACAGGTACCCAAGGATGAAAGAGCCTCAAAGGTGTATTCTGCAAGAAGCGTCACTATTAAAGCAAGGATTAGCTGCTAGAGGGGACATCAGGCTTAGAAAGCAGAAGAGTTTCCTTTCTTGTACCATCAGGTGACCCCTCTGCAGACCCTCCTGCCTCAGCCAGCTCTGGCACCAGTCATCAGCTTGGCGTCGATGGAGCTCAGAGGTGCCTGTTCCCACCCTGGCTGTGCCCCCGACGTGCTCTGTGACCTGCACAAATCACGTCACCGCCCTGCTTCGGTTTCGCTGCTCCTAACGCCAGCAGAAAACAAATCAGTCCTTGTTCACGGAAAGTGAGTGATGCTCGCCCGGCCCCAGGGTTTCTCCAGGCACATCTGATGGGAACTGCCACAGCTTTTGAGTCCCTAAGCCATTAAACAAATACCAACGCTGAGGAGTTACCTGGTTTTATTGCCCTCTCCCAGCAATCACCAGGGACACCCAGTTGCCTTGCCCAAATGCATGTATGGGAATGGCAAGGTGGGATGTGCTGCACCAGGATGGGAAATTTGACTGGATATCTCAGGTAATAGAAGCATAAAATGGTTTGGGTTGGAAGACAGTTTGAAGATCATCCTGTTCCAACCCCCCTGCCATGGGCAGGGACACTTTCCACTAAACCAGGTTGCTCCAAGCCCCATCAAACCTGGCCTTGGACACTTCCAAGGATAGGTCATCAACCACTACTCTGGGCAACCTGTTCCAGTGCCTCATCAACCTCACAGGCAAGAATAATACCCTAATATCCAAACTAAATCTACCCTCTTCCAGGACAGAAAGTTTGGAAGATTCACCTCCAGAAAATTATACCAGGCACTTGTCTTGCACAGAGAAACATGGTGTCAGGCAAGTAAAAGTGAGGGACCCATTGCAAGCAGCAGGACACTTCTGATTGAGAGAAGGATAACCCAAAATGGAAGTAAACAGCTAAATTACTGCGTTGTTGCAGAAAATCAGAATACCTTGGGGGAGGCAATGCCAAGAGCATGTTCAGCTCTGAAACTATTTTGCAACGTATGCATCCAAGGCTGGATTCATATCAGAGGCCTGAGCAATGTGATTTGGCAAGTATTAACTCCATGACCAGTGCATGCCATCCAGAAGCCAGAAGAAAAACAAAGATGTGATGCAGCTCTGCAGCCATTTAAGCATGGCTTTGGTAAACAGAGAGGGTTTAACACTCACCAGAGCCTCGGGCACGGGCTAAGGCACTGGCTCCTCCCTCCACCCACCTGCACACTCAGTGACTTGTACAAAACTTGGCCTAGTCGGAGCTCTGGAAATTAATTTGGTCCCCCCTGTGTCTCTGCACCGCCCTCCTTCCCTGACACCAAAGCAGCACACTTGGTTCTGCTCATAAACACCACCAGACCACCAACCAAGACCAACTGAAAACAAGGAGCCAGGTGGGTATCCCAAGATCTGTACCCTGTTAAAATCCCAGGGAATGCTTTCCAGTGAGCTGGTACAGCACAGCCTTGCCAACACGGGCACCTGGGTGTGGGAAGAATGCTGGCAGGGCGATGAACTCATTAAGGTGGAGCTCTGTCACCACCTCCTGCAGGAATCCGAGATGAGTCCATCGCTGCGCCGTACCCTTGTGCAAGCGGGTGTAGGACGGATCAGTCACTGGAGCTCTGCGCTCTACGCGCCGCAGCCAACGCCACCAGCAGAAACAGGAGCCCTTTCCATGTAAGCGAACTGATCCCGCTGATATCGAGTGACTCATTAAGGGCTTACAAAACTTAAGTAGACCATAGTGTTGCTCTCTAGTAGTGGGAACTTCTTGGCTTGAGAGGAGGATTTGATACCAGCCAAAAGCTCACCTTGGGCCTTGCCGGCATTAGCGGCAGTGGTTCTGTCCTGGGAGGTGCTTGCAGGAAGTTGCAAACTGCTCCTGTTTTTACTCTAAAGAATTAAGTTTTCCAAAGATGCTGGGCAGGAAGGTCTGGCCCTGCACTTGCAAATGATGAACACCAAAGCCTGAAATGGAGGTGAAGAGGGGTGAAGGTGGAATCAAGCCAGACAAATACATCTATTCTGTGTTTTCTCAGTAGCTTAAAACATTTCACTCTCTGCTCTCTCCTTCATCCTATTCCCATCCAAGCTCTTCGAAAGAATGAAAATATCTCCTGTTGATTAGAATAATTAGAGACAAACGTACGCACAGATAGTGATTGGACGTGGCTTTAAACTAAGAGAGGAGACACTTAGATTAGTTATTAGGAAGAAAATTCTTAATTGTGAGCATGCTGAGGCTCTGGCACAGGTTGTCCAGAGAAGCTGTGGCTGCCCCCTAGAAGTGTTCAAGGTCAGGTTGGATGGGGCTTGGAGAAACCTGGAATAGTAGATTGGAATGGATGACTTTTAAGGTCCCTTCCAATGCAAACAATTCTATGATTCTGTGATCTTCCAAATAGCTAAATAGTCATCTTAGACACATCTGAATTGGAATCACTTTGACTTGGGTGCACAAGGCAAAACCAGCCCATCCTTATGGCCCCCATAGAAGTGTTTTAGTAGCCAAAATTTGCAGATGAGAGAAACCGTGAACACAGAGAATCAAATGGAGCAGGATCTGCTTCTAAAGAGGTTGGTAGGCAGATGTTTTTCCCAATTCTAAGGGATACAAAGGCTTTACAAAATAGATCCTTGTGGTCTGATCAGTGTAAGTAAATGATGTCTTAATAAAAGTTAAGTGGGTGCACAGCAATGGCTGCTTGAGCTTTGCCATGTTTGCTATGAAATCTCCAGGTAGACTTAAAAATCACCCCAGACAGGATGGGCTTGTGGCACATGAAGTTACATTCAGTGAATCTGGAAGACACTTCTCCATTGCAAGTTCCCCCAAATTCAAGCATTTGGTCAAATTTTCATCTGACTCTCTCATGGCTCAGCTCAAGACATTGCACAAATCATGGTTATATTCCCTAAACATCATCTCATGTATTAGAGAGCTACAATTCCTTCAGTGGAGCCCTCAGCACAAAATCAATGAACATCCTTGCTTTGGGAAACTTTTTTTTTGGTCAGCAATCTTGAAAACAAAAGATGCAGCATTTAACCAAACAAGACTGTGAGGGCTGGAGGATTGTGGTTCCTCCTGAGCCGTGGCACTGCAAATCCAGCCTTTTAGAGAGTAAAGGCTGGGTTGACACTGAGAGCCAATGGTTGGGTCAGGTTATTGGATATCAAGGCAAAGTCCTGGATTTTGGGCTTGACTGAGCATCTGTCTTTGCAGAAAATACAGAGAACAACAGCATCACTTCATCTGCAGCATCTTAATACATGCCAGCTCCAAGCACCAACACAGACATTTCACAGCCCACAAGGCCCAGAGAAGGCAGCTATTGTACCAATCATGAGAGGCGTTTTTTGACATCCCTGGAGTAATTTTAAGCAAGAAGCTGCTTCTCAGATAAACTCCACCAGATATCCTTGGAAGCAAAGAAGAACTAGTAGGAGAATAAGGTCTTAATGTGAGCTCAGCTCAGCTCCTTTCACAGAAAAGCTTGAAATCAGTGGAGGAAAAGAGAGTTGGTTTCATGTTGGAAAAGTTATTGGAAGAGGGTCAAGTAAAGCTTGCAAAGTCAAAGGATCACTTTGGTTCTGGAGGGTTGTAGATGGTTTCTGGCTCCCAACCTCAATGAAAACACATTTTCAGCTGAGGAGCAGGTTCAAGGACAGTTCTGTTGCTGGGGCAGCTCCCAATGGCTCTGGAGTTTTATCCAGCCCTTGTGAAGGGTGTTATTGTTATTTAAACCATGGGAATGTCTGGGCTTCACAGAGAGGAAACGTTATCCTCCTCCTGTGGATGGAAAGTGGGACACGCTCTGATCCTGCACCTGAACACACCACGGCACAACTGAGAACTGTGCCCAGCTTTCTTGGTAGCAAGACCAAGTTTGTCCCTTTGAATCCATGCAGTGGTGACCATGTAGACCAGAAAAAACTCACAAGCAGATGAATATACCTAAAAAGACAATTCTTACAGCATTTATCAAAAAGTGCTGTAAATTACAACTCAGTTAAACAACTGCACACTATCTCCTGTCCCTATTCCTAATTAATTTATGCAAAAGAAAAATAAAAAATCAATTTTTTTCCAAATCTGGATGCCAAATTAAAAAAAAAATCCACTGCAAACACTGCCCAGTCTCACATCTGGGGAGGGATCACCTTGAAGGAAGAAGGATGAAGGTCACCTGCACACAGTTAAGTAGCAGTGGCATTGGAGGCCCCAGGTGACACCAGGGCTGGTGACATGCCATCACACTTGTCATTAGTCCCACAGTAAGCAAATGACAGGTACAGTGAGATGCTGGCTTAGGGAGGAATTGACAGGAAGGACTTTGGAATTTGTAAACCAAATTCCTGCTCATGATAGCTGATGAAACCTAAATTTTTGTAAATGTTTTCCAAGTCTACTTCTCTGTCATCCTCTCACTGAGGCAATAAAATGATCAAATTATTTTCTGTTTGGTTTTGTAAAGCTGTTTTGTAGTCATTATAGGAGCATTCATATTGAAAACATAACAGGGAGTTGTGTTCACATGAAATTATTTTTTCATTGTGTTTTACAAATTGCATGGAAAATCTTCCATCTATCCCAGGTTTACCTCACATTTTGTTTTCTGAAGTAAATCTGCCTTCTTGATCAAAGCTGGAGGCAGCAATCACTGAATAATAGAAAGGTTTGGGTTGGAAGGGATCATCTGTTTAAAGATAATCTATTTCCAACCAATATTGCATCAAACCTCAACTGTCACCATGGTGTCATCATGCTGGAATGGAGTCCCCACTTGCTCAAGACAGCCAGCACTGTGCTGGTGTTGGTACAGGCCACCAGACACCTGAGTTAAGGGGCCAGGACTCTGGAGCAGACAAGGACTAGAAGGAAAATATAAGGGGTGACTGCCAAGGGAGAACAGATGGTCTGGAAGCCCTCAGCTCTCCTCTCTCCCTGTGAGGAGTATCACAGGATTTAGAGTCCTGGTGCAAAAGGTCACCCCATAAGCGTCTTACAATCATAGAACCTTAGGATGGCTTAGGTTGGAAGGGACCTTAAGAATCATCTGATTCCAACCCCTCTGCCATGTGCAGGGACACCTTTCACTAGACCAGGTTGCTCCAAGCCCTGTCCAACTTTGACATGGAAAGTTCGCAAGGATGGAGCATCCACCACCCCTCCAGGTAACCTGTTAGAGTGTTTCACCACTTTAATCATAAAACCCCTTTTCCTTGCACTTACTCTGAATGAACTCTCCTTCTGTTTTGTCCTACCACCACAGACCCTGTTAAATAAAAAGTCTGACCCCCTTCCTGCACCCACTGCAAAGCTGGAAGGGAAAGCACCCTTGGCTCAGCTGCCACAGCTCACTATTAAAGGTTTCTGCTCACAAGAGGCAGGTACGAGCTGTTTGCTGGCTGTAAATCTCCCGTTACAGCCTCCTCTGCCATACAGCACACATGGATTAATAGCAGCTTTCTACTTTGGAGGTTACAGCTGATCCAAAAGTCCCCAGAAGAAAGGGCGAGTTTCCTAAGCAGCATGACTGACAAGACGGCAAAGAGGGAGTTTATTCAGAGCATTATCTAATTCATTCCCCAGTGAAGGAAACTCATCTACTTTTGAGACTTAAAACTTCTAAAGAAAACTGCTATGATCTAAAGAGATTGGCCATAAAACTATTTGTATTGAAAACTTAGCCAGCATGCCTTTAGTGAACTTCATTCATTAACATTCTTCCTGGCAAGGTTTCCATATCTCAGCGTTCATTTTATACTTTAATTTGGTTAGTAGGTCTTTGTTTAATCGTCCTATTGAAAGGAGAACAAAGAAGGTTTAGGTGATACAGTGAAGTAATACACTATATTTTATCTCTGTAAAGCCCAGACAAAGTCAGCAGGCTCTGATACCCTCCGATTTGTTTTTTTTTTTTTTTTTAATTCCCTTTCTCTTCCAGGACACTTGGAATCACAAATCAGTTGCAGAGCATAAAGATCCTCACTGTACTTAGCTGTGGACACCTTCAGAAGAGAAACACCTTGTCAAGCAGAGAAATGATGCTCTGAGCACAACATATAGCCCCAAAGGAAGATTATCTTGGGAAAAGGGCATTCCCATTACTTCAGGGATGGATGCTCTCTGCTTTTTATCTATGTCCTCCAATAAAAATGAGTAGTCAGGATAGTTTCTTCCAAATCTGAGCTTTGTGTTTACTGTCTCGATATCAACTCCATATTTTTTTCTGGATGCAAAACTCATTACCAAGCTGCAAATTTGCCTAATGACTAACCTGCTTCACAGCCAGCACCCAGCACAGCGACCCACAGGCACAGGCTACCCTGGGTAAAAAGGATGAAAAGGATAAAAAGGATGAAAATCTCCCCAAATAGAGCTGCTCCCCAGCCCCAACACTGGCTGTGTGAGTGGGCAGCTCCTGGGCTGCTGTAAACTGACACAGCTCCAACTGACTCCCAGCTGACTCCAGATAAAAATCTGGCCCCAGAGTAACAGCAGGATTCAACAAGCTTTTCTCACGGAATAGTTTTTGTGCTCTTTTCTTGAATATTTACGACCCATCCTCACTGTCCTCCTTAAATCCACTACACACAGTACATCCATAAAGGAGGAAAATTGTACCTGTCTACTCTTTATAGTGCAGCAGATGGTGAGTTGTCTCCTCACTGAAAACTCTTTAATTCTTTACTTTCTAAACTCCACACCAGTTTTACTCCAACCACCCAGATGCAGTGCCCCATACTGATGCTTCTCTTGATGAAGCTGCATTTCAAGGCAGGAAAACCATTCAAGGCTTGGTGGTGGCTCTCCCATGACATGCAGTGAGCAAACCAACCTGCAGCCCACTCACTGTGTCCCCTACTCATGGATGGCGGTGCCCAAAACACAAATCATAAAAGGACTCATAGCCCAACCCCAAAATCAAGCAGTGACTCTAGGGAGCAGTCCCAGCTGCTCCCTCACTTTCCATACACCAAGTTTATGGAGAAGACACCCAACCTGTGAAGTTGCCAGCAGCAAATACAAAGGTCTGGGGAAGGAGCTGGGCTTGCTCAGTGCCAGGGGTTGTAAAGAAGGTCCAGGCATAACCATTTCTGGAATGATTATTCATTTATGCCACTGATTCCTGATCCACAGCAGCATAAGTGAAAGGGAGGCAGGCTCAGCACCAAGCGTGGCTTCAAACTGATGACCCAGAGGTGAAGGGCCCCTTCTCCCGTTACTAATCCCCTCAGCCACACAAGCCTCCTGAAAATGATGCTTTGGTTTTATTGCCACAGGGGTAATTTATAAAATCATAAAAGCCAGATTAGGAAATCAACCCAGCAGCAGCAAGGCCAAGCATGTAGAGAAAGAGCTGAACAGCCATCGAACAGGGTAAGTTCAGCCCTCCCATGGCATCCTGAGTAATTCAGCTGATTAAATGTGAGAAGGTCTGACTCATGGAGAGGAGGAGGAAATGCATAAACAACTTATCAAAAGCTAATTTCTTTATTATTGCAACCAGAAATGACCAAAGACGGCGTATTTTGTATGTCTGCACATTACATGTGGAAAAAACCAAAAATCAGCATTGCAACATCCAACAATTCAAAATAAAATAGAATAAAAAATCAAACCCAAGAACTTTCTCAACTGGTAATTAACAGGGACGGAATATAAACGAGATGGCATTGAACAAAGCAGGTAACAGTGCACTTTTAATAAACCAATTTCAACCATATCTCCACTGATTTGCAATTTAACAGTTCTATCAGCAAAGCCTCATTTCCCTAACTAGACTGGTACTTTTGAAAACATGACTAATTCACTCTCATTAGTATCAATTTGGATGCATTTAAAAAATAACTCTTAATATCTGCACAACAGGCTAAAGGGTCATATTTCTCCAACATCAGACGTTCTCACTGCATTGGTTTAAAATACAAATATCCCCAAATTAACCAATGCAATCTAAAATTGATTAGAAAACAAAAGGCATAAATTGTTTTCAAGATTTATTCTTACTTAGCTCTGAGACCCATTGCACTACAATATCTAACACTTTTATTTCAGTTTCTTTGCACCTTCCCCCCAACATTTTCAACGGGGAATGTGACTGGGATCCAGTTTACTGGTCTTTCCAAGGGGATATACAAAGCAGAGGAACACACCTGCATCTCCTCTACCTAAATACAATGCTTTTGGCAAAGTCACTAACCACTTGTTAAAAAAAAAAAAAGGAGATAAAAAGGGGGAAAAAAGACATTTCCAGCTACAAATTAAAATGCTGTAGCTGCCACCAGAAGTGCAGAGCCCCCCTGGCCTAAGCTCCCAATTCAGAAGGCATTTAAGCACATGTATAACCAAGTGTGGGAACAGGCTCCTTGAAGGCAATAGGATTACTCACTTCTTAAGAAGTTACCACATGTTTAAGTATCTGAATCAAGGCCTAATTATGGTGCTGGCCACCTCCTCGTGCACGCACAGCTGGGGCAGAGCTCACCAATCCCTCACAGCCATGAGGACAGGCGTTTGTCACACGGGCTTTTAGTAGCTGCTAGGTTTGAATTCTCGGGCAAACGACAACAAAAATCCTCAAGCCCTAAAAAATAATTAAAAAAAAATTACTTTATAAATATCAGCTATTTACACGTGTGAAAATCTTTTAATGGGAAGTGTTTTTACACACTGATGAAATGTACAAGCAATGAGAAGTTATGTTGACAAAGACTTAAAAAAAAAAAAAACAAAAAAAAAACAAAGTATAAAATATATTACAGGTCCACTAAAAGAAATTCACACGGAAGAAAAAAATTGACACAATAGAAACTTTTTTTCTTAAAAAATAGAAGATATATCACAAAAGCTTGAACATGTTTATTTTATGTTAGTACTAAAAATCAAGGAAAAAAGCTTCATATATTCTTGTCACAAAAATATTTACCAGCCACTTTTTATTTCCACATTATGATTATCTGGCTCAGCAAGAGTCGAGGCTGAACTGTATCCAGACTACAGAAATCATTCCAGAAGGTTGTCTCAGTTTACAACTTACTGCAATTTACATTTTCTCCTCCTCTCAGCACCTTACTGCAAAGGTTCAAGAGGGATTAAGAACAAATGGAGAAAGAATAGGACAGATATCTGTATTTACAACATTCATCCGCGTTGCTGCCGAGCCCCAGGAGCGGGAGCGGTCCCAGGAAGCACCGAAGCCTTCACGGCGCTCTGTGCAAACTCCCCTTGCCAGGGGAAAGAAACAGCATCAGAATGTACCAAAATCCAAAGCCCTGGGCTCGGACGGTCTGTGAGACCCAACAGCCCCACCAAGGGCATCCCCTCGGCCCCGAGCCACCGCAGAGCCGCCAAGGGCCCTGGCGGCCGCGGGCAGGGTGGATCCCTCCTGCAGCCGAGTCGGGCAGGAGGCGCCGCGGTGACCGCACGGTTTCAGTCCCTGCCAAGCCTTCAGTGCGCCCTGTGCTTCCTCTTCTTGTGTTTTTTATCCTTCCTTTTGTTGGCACACTTGGAGCAGAACCACTGCATCTCTTCTGGGGGTGCGGCCGTAAGCCCAACGCAAGGCCTGCGAAGGACAGGGAAATATCACATCATCTCAGTGGAGTAACAGTGCTTTTGTTTCTTACTCTAAAAAATGCAACTTTCCAGCGGGAGACAGGATCTGGCCTTTGAATTAATACAGCAATTATCATTATCTTAACAAATATAATGATCAAAACCTAAAAAACAATGATCGAAACCTAAGAACTCTTGCTTTGAAACAAAGGAGAAATATCAAAAGGATACTCAGATAAAAAGTGTTATTTTAGTAGAAAATATGAGTGCACTTTCAGGTGTAATATACTAGATTTAAAATAATTTCAAATGCTTCTTTAACACATCTGCAAAAACCCTTATGATTTTATGTAGCTTTAAAAAAAAAATTGCCTAAAAAGTGATTAATATCCCCTAACCTTTTTATAAGAGCTGACATTTATATTACTGTTCATACAATGCTTCATAATTTGAACTGTCTATCTGTATACACTGTGCTCATAATCCTGTAGTTCTCACAAAATTACCGGAATCAGCAATATTTCCCAGCAGTTTCAAAAACAACCGTTATCGCCAATGCCCATTAATTAAAAAGTAACTCTCCTTCACAGCTTAAAATCTGCCTTTTCAAATTTCAGAGCAACAGAGATAAAAATATCTTCCAGATTATTAAATTGGACACAGTAAAGCTATTTAAATATATTCCCAACGTCATGAACTATTAGGAAAAAAAAAAGGTTTTTTAATAATATAGCCCCAATCTGCCAGGCACTGGCAGAGCAGGATGGATGAGAGGAACTTACCAGTGATACCAATCATCGCAGTCATCACAACCTATCATTGGACTGCCATCATCTGGCTTGTTACAGCCAGGACAGATCCAGATCTGGTTACCCCACTCGTCTCGGATCTGGTGCAAAGAAAAAGCAAAGTTAGCTGGTTTTCAGGGCTAAACAGGCAGGAAAATTGACATTAAAAAAAAAAAAAAAAAAAAAAAAGAAAAACCAACAAAAAAAGGTTTCTTGCTTATCTGGCTAAGCCATTCAGCAGCTCCTGTTGTTATGTGTGAATTCTCTGATCATGAGAGCTCCGTGTTACGTCTTAATTGATTTTTCTACACTGCTCATGACGACAAAATCATGTATTTTCCTACACTGTCCTGTAAACCAGTAAAGCCAGTTACACCACCCAACCTAAGCACAGGCATTCACACACAGAGCCAGGGCTTAAGGACACAATTCCCTCTCTGTCTATACTTTTAAAATTCGACCCTGTTAATGGCAAGCAGGAGCCACGGCAGCCTCCTGCGTAAGATAACAGTTCTTATGTGCATGTAAAATATACAGCGCCGTGTGTATATATTGCTGCATTACTTATTAGCCAAAGTCTTCAACTCCAACGAGCTGATAAGATCAGGATATAAAAAAAGTTGTTACTGAGTAACTTTCCATTCCCCTTATGACATTTATGTCGCAGTACAATTTACTAAAGGGTAAATGAAACAAGAAAGGCAGATCATTTACAGTAGTGGGCAGCTGCTCACCGGGTTCATCATATGCATTTTTTTAATGTTTATATCCTGCTCGACCATTTGTTTGTATTTTTAGATTTCCAGTGGTTCTTGAACAGCTCTTTGCTAAAAACATACACGCAAAATGTCACAGAATCCACCTAAAGGAGTGCAATTAACAATACAAAGTACAAAATGTCTGGGGCATTACCCTGACTCCATCACTCCTTTATGAAGATTTGCACATTATCGCTGAATCTCAAAAGCAGAAACTGTTTTGTTCTCAGCTTTTGTGCATTTACACATATCTCAGGCAATAACTTTTTGCTATCTGTACAGCTTACAAACACAATATTAAAAAGTAGCAGATGAAAAGCCCCAAATGTTCTTAGTAAAAAAAAAAAAAAAAAAAAAAAAGAAACAAGCCACTACAACACGGTGGTCTGTACATCTTACACCACTTCCTGAAAAATCAATAGGAATGTACCAGAGCTGCAACCAACACATCACTCTTCCCCGATTCTTCTTAAAGCCCTGAATGTTTTTGTGGTTTAAAACTCAAAAATACAAGTCCCAGGAATAGTTACCAGAGAACAATCCCCTTCCCAACAGAGATACAGAATAGGCACTATCATAAAATTAACTCAATTTCCAAGCTGACTGATTGCAATAATCATTCCTATCTACCATCTAATCTCACATCTGCAAAGTCATTTTAAGTTGCTAGAGAAGCATCTGCTCCCCAGGTGAAGTGTCTCGGCTCAGAGTGAAGAGGTGCAGAGGCATTTTGGTGGGATAGCCCTGCTGGGAAGAGAGGGGATGCTCTGCCAAGGTGCTGCAGAGAAAGGATGCTGTGGGATGTTGGGCTGAGGGCTACAAAACCTGCCTGAACACCTGGCTCCACCCCAATCATCCCCCAGCACGGGCACCTCATTTCTGGTGCTGCCTGTTTTGGGCACTGGCCCAGCCAGGTGTAGGGAGCACTGCCAGATGTTGCCCCATCACTAAAGAGACGCCCTAACTTTTCCAAACTTAGTTTTTCAGGTATTTTTTTCCCCTGCAGAATGCCTGCCTCAGGCTCTCAGGGGCAGGAGAGGGGCAGGGTGGTCTATAATCACAGAAACCTCTGCCTGTTTGTTAAACAAGAACTTGGGCCGCTGAATAAGGTTATTAAAAATATTGCATAACTTCTCATTCCTCAATGAGCCAAGGGTCATGCAAGGAGGCACAGAGTGGGATTGCTGATTGCTGTGTTAGTACAAACCACTGAGAACTCATGGGCAGAGAACATGGACTGAGATGCTATCCAACAGGGAGATGTGTATCCTTCCTTTTTTGAAATATAAAATCACTCTCCTCCCCTGCAGAAGGGAGTTGGGCACCTCTGTCACACTGGTTCCACTCTTATCTCTAGAACAGCTTTCCCATGTGATCTGAAGAAAATGATTTTGTCTCCTGTATTTCCTTCATACAACAGGCTAATAGTTATTAATAATTCTCTTCTCTTCCAACCTCTCTCTGAACATTTTGACTTACAAATCTGTCACATCAGGTGTCTCCCTGCATGTGCACATACTGCACCTAATGCAGTAGAGCCTTGGTTCCAACTATAATGTTGTAAAACATCATTTTCACAAGGGTCTGGAGTGATAGGACAAGAGGGAATGGTCTTAAGTTGAAGGGAGGTAGGTTTAGATTGCATATTAGGAAAAAAAATATTTACAGTAAGGGTGGTGAGACACCATACAGCTTGTTCAGGAGGTGATGCACTTCCTATCCCTGGAACTGTTCAAGGCCAGATTGGTGGCACTCTGAATAATCTGGCTGAGTGGAAGGTGTCCCTGACTGTGGCAGAGGGGTTGGATCAAGATGGTCTTTAAAGTTCCTTCCAACCCAAACTATTCTGTGAAAAGCAAAAATGACCTGAAGTCTCCATATCCTCTGAGTTCTCCATAAAGGTGCTAAGTGTGTTACCACTGGAAGTATCTTGGCAAAGTGCTAGGTTTTTTTTTTTATACTAACATAATTTCTCAATAATTTATTTTCATAGTTACAGAAAAAAATGGGATGTAGTAGAGCATTTAGGAAGCGATTCTCCCTTAAAGTAAATTTTGAAACCTTTGGGAACTACTGTAATAATAACAATGACAATAATACTAGTGACTGTAATAATAAGAGTGACTGTGGGTTTACACCTGTGATACCAAAGGTGAGGCTGTGTCCTGCACCCTAAAGATATGCAGAGCCTGTGTGACGTTGTCCAGTGCTGTAACTAACTCAGGAGTGAAATGTAGCAGCTGTTTAAATAGAGACCAGTAACATGATACAGCAGTTTAAGTCCATCAGGGAAGCACCTTTTCATTAGAAATGCAGGGTGGATTCATATTAGAAATCAATACCAAAACAAGAATCATAAAAATAAAAAAAAATCATGCATACATTGCAATTCAAGCATGGCAAACTCAGTAATAAAAGTAAGCTTTAGGTTTTAAATTGTGAGATTTTTAAACTGCAGCTAAGCAAGGTGTCACCAATCAAGCTGGAATTCAGCCAGGACAGGGAGGATAAAAACACTGCTACCCTTGTGTTGCTTTTCAAGCATCAGGAATGCTCAGGACTTCATTTCACACAGCATTTAAAGCAGAAATTCTCAGCAGCACAGCAAGCCTTGTCCTACCCAGATATATATCCACATTCTTTTAGGGAATGCAGTTCCTACACCATGCTACTCAAGAGACTTTTCTAAAAGAATGAAGAATGCTGCCAGACACAGGCCAAGTTCAGAGCATGTGTCAAACACACAAATGAAGTGTAGACCAATGAACAATCTACAGACTTCTGAGGTGCACAAACATTGCAATTTCTGTATGTCGAGGAAACCAGGAAAGAGATTAGTGGACTCTACACATTTCAAATGAGGGCTAAGTCAAGTTCTTGATGTTGTATGAGGGTTTTGTACTTTACCTGACTGACAGCAAAATCTATGGTGAGTCTGACATTTGAGGTTTCAATTCAGCACTTTTGAAAGCACCTATAAAAAACCTCCAACTCCAAAAATAAGTGCTCTAGCTCAGCTAGCAGAAAATATCATATGGGATATAACTGGACTAGTTAGAAGGAACTTAAATTTGGAACTGGAAACCAATGAAAAATTCATTCTAAGTCGTAGTGTTTCAATTAAGTTATTAACACCTCAAAATACAGGTGTGGAAATAAGAGCTGGATAAACAGCAGTTTAACAGAGAGCAACATCAGGAATCCAGGAACCATCAGTTTGAGATGATGAGCCAGCCAGGAGCTCACCAATTCCAGGGAGGAATGCCCCTGGCACTGGGACAGAGCACAGCACGTGTTACCTACCACGTAAGTACTGACGGTCTCGGTCACCACGCTCCGAACGGGAGCTTTGGAGCCTCCAGCTGCTGCCACGGCTGGGGAGGGTGGTGGGATCAGGACTGGAGAGATGGTGGCCTGTGGAGGAGGAGGAGCTGGAGCTGGAGGAGGGGTGACGTGCACGGGAGCTGGCACCGGTGACGGCACAGGCGGAGGTGTTTTGGGCCGCGCCGCAGGAGTGGAAGGTTTGGCCTCTGGAGCTGACACCACTTTGCTGATGACTCTGTAGGACCAATATTGAGAATTGTTAGAGCTGATGGGAGAGAAAGCAACAACTGATCACCCATTAGAGAGAAAAAAAATATAGAGCAGCTAATTCACGTCACCCTGGAGTCACCAAAGAGGTTGTTTCAAGCCCACAGAAGCACTGTTGTCATTGCTGCACCCATCCATTTACAGGATAAAGCACAGAGCCATTACAAAGTGAATGCCAGGACACCCTGAGCCAGTCTGGACCTCACTGTCGTATAAACATTCTCTGTGGCTTTACTAAACCTTGTTTCATTAAGTTTTATTGCATTAGCTCAATTTGTGGGAAATATTAGAAAGTTAATCAGCTGTGAACAGCACTGATTTTAATCTTCAACCTGAGAGACGATATCATCCTGTTAAGATCCTATATTAGGGGGTTCTGCAAATATTTGCTAGTTTGGTATTTCTTTCCCCAAATGTTTATGGAATCAGCAGTGGATCTAGTCAGGACAAATAAATGACGCACACTATACACTCAGCAGTTAAAATATTGCTACTTACTCGAGTAGCTGAAGTAGACAGGATGTAGCTCTAGTAAATACACTGTATAGCACAATCTTGCCCAGGAAGGGGGATACATAGAGGACCCAGCCTTTATTAATGACTGTTGATGCACAGTATTATTGATGTGCATGCAATTTCAGAGACAAGCCAGAAAAAGCCCTAACTACAAAGCTCCAGGTTAGAAACATAAAGAGAAGGAAAAGGATATTAAAAAAACAGAACAAAAACAACTCAAAAAACAACCAAAACCTCAAACAAAACTCATAATAGGTTGATTTGTTTGACCACATTTTCATAAATCATTTAACTAATTTATTTCTATTTGAATGGTACCTGTGGGAGTGTGATTGATTCATGATGTGTACGAAGAGGGTGATTGGAAGAAAGATTAGACATCCCAGGGACAAGGATCATTTAAGAAAGTAAAAAACTGAGACATCAATAGAGAAATCATGACAAAAATCAAATTGCAACAACTCCTGAGAACCAGGAATGTGTGGCTCCACTGTCAAAGGGAACTCTAAGTTCAACTTTAGAGTTTATTGCAACTCCAATGGCAGTATTATTATATGGAGACATTTTCTGAATTTCAAGTCAATAAAATTCCGAGTTACCATTTGAGAAAGGCTGGGAATACTACAGTATGTAATGCCTGTCTGAGATAATGGTGTTTTTTCTCACAAGATATGCCATTTGCACTACAAAATCAGAACTATGGCAAGTTATAGTAAAAACATACTTGGTAAAAGGAAAAAAGAGCAATGAGGTTGGTAGTCCTGCCTAACCCTCAGCTGCAGCATCACAACTTCTGTGAATGTACAGGAGAAGAAAATCCAAGAATGAAATCTGAAGGTGACAGATGATTCCTCCATCAGCAACACTGAAGACATTCACACTACATATGTACCAAGGATTGCTTCAGATACCTCTGTGGGGCTCAGGCTCTGTATACATGTCAGTAAAGTGCCAGACTGTGAATCAAAGTGCAGGAGTCTTAATTTATGTTGTCTGTGACTTGCAGAAGGAAGGAAGTTCTACTATCAGGCCATCCTGGGAGCAACCTATGCATCAAAACCAGGCTCCGTCTCCTGTTAGTGGGGAACATCCAAAACCCCACTGTTATCTCTCACCAAGGAAGTTTTCTCTTTGGCTGATGATGTGTTTCTGGTTCAGTGAAAGTCTCAGTGTGTGGCTCCTGGGGCTCCTGCCAGACTTGCCATACCAAACTCAGACTCTTCTCCTGTGTCTTCCCCATTCCACAGACAGCCCTGGCTCCCAATGTTGAATGCCTAGGACCTTGGCTGGTGCCAATACTTCCCTGGTTTGCAAAGTTATCCTCATGACTGGAGAGCCATCTCTCAATAAACAAACCCTTAGCTACAATAAAAGCAAAGACAGGGACTGACAGCAAAATATTGGCACAGCAAAAGTAATTTGTATGGGTTCAAACATCATTGCCTCTTGTTTCCATGCCTCCCCCTCTTACCTCCTGCAAGTAAACAAAGTCCTGCTAGGAGTTCTTCAGGGAGTCAACCATCCCCAAGTCTAGACTAGGAGATGTATTAGCTAATAGGGATTTAAACACAACTTTGCACACAGTGTAAACAGTTTGAAAGAGGTGTTAGCTAATACAATTTGAATAAGAGCGACCATGCCCAGCTAACACATGAAATTAAATTACAGAGTTTCTTGGTGTAAAGACAGGTTCTCCTCCTGCACAGGGTCTTCGAAGCCACTCTGCTAATAACTGCAGAAGCAGCAAGGAACACCACATGTGAAATCTTCCAAAACTACAAATATTCATTAGCGAGCGACACACGCTCATCGATTGGCTGGCATGCCTGAAGTGTGCAATTAGGACGTGTTCAGTATATAGGGCAGCTTGTTTATCTTGATTTTAGAGCTCAGTTATCAAAACAGGAGATCGGCATTTCAGAGCACGCTTGGGCCTACCACTCCCTTGGGCTAATGGAGTTCAGAGACTTTAGACTCCAGAGTGGAGAAATGAATGGTTTTGTGCTGCACCATTAGAGGTGATGGAGTAATCTCAGCGAGGGTGGTTTAGCCTGTCCTGAAGAAGGGGCTACACACACAGAATATGGAGGTGGCGAGAAATCAAAGGGAAATAGCAGTCCCACGACTAATAATTATTGTTACTTCAGACTTGGAGAGAAACCTGATATCAAAACACTATGTAAATGATGGCAAGATTTATGAGCTCTGTTTTATAGACAGGAAAATTGAGGCACAGAGCTCACTGCAAGTAGGCGGCTCCCACTGCAGCAGAGCCCCGATCCTCCTGGTACTTGAGTCCTGCTGGGATTTAAACTCTTCCTTGGGACATACACATATTGTTACCTTCTTTCCCAAATGTGTTTTCATGTGTCCAAAATCATCACTTAGTCTGCAAGTACAATACTACAGAAAACAAACTTTCACCTCTTTCTCCACACCAATCCAAGAACTCTAAAACTGAGGCTAAATGAGTATTTTTTGCAGAAATCAAACATAAATGAACATCAACCACCACCACCACAGAGTCCTGAGACAAGAACTGAATTTCTCTGCAGGCTGCTCGCCTGGCAATGTACCACAAACAGATTCTACGCTGAAAGATAAAAGGTCAATTAAAAGTTGTTTTTGAATCAAAACAGTTCCTCCAGAATAAAGGGGTGTGAGAAAACCTTTGGAATAGATGTGGTAATAAGATCATTGTGACTATAAGTTACCACTCCCTTTGAAAAAAAAAACCCTAAATTAATGTAAGTACTGTGTATTTGGTTGTGTCCAACCTAAATTCACTCTGGATTTCTTTTTAAATGCCAGCAGGAGCTGTCCTGCCCCCAGAACCTCAGTGTATTTATCATTGAACACATGCACTGATTTGTCACAGAGTGCCTGGTAGTAAACAAGAAAAAAAAAAAATCTAACTGTAATAAAAAGGGGAAATACCTGAGGGATGTGAAATTTCAAGAGGAAGGACAGAAGGACAGAGAAATCCTTAAATGCCATGATTACCAATTATTTTTCTATATTGTTTTTTTATAACCCCTTTGTTGAAAGAGCAGACCATAAAGCTTCCTGACAAAGGCATTTTTAAGTTATTTTTGTTTCTCACAATCTTTTCCAGTGCTAACACCATTTCAATGCAATAGGAGAACTTCATTCTCATTGCCATTTCTGCTCAACTACATCAAGGCTGTGTTGGGGTCAAGACAATAGTGTGTAAAATCTGAATCCCAGCTGAGGAGCCAGATCTCATGGAATCAAAGGATGGATTGGATTGGAAGGGACCTTAAAGATCTTCCAGCCCCAACTCCTCTGCAATGGGCAGGGACAGCTTCCTCTAGACCAGGTTTTTCAGAGCCCCATCCAACCTGATCTTGAACACTTCCAGGGACAGGGAGTCCACCACCTCCCTGGGTAACCTGTGCCAGTGTCTCACCATCCTTACAGTAAAGATTCAATACTTATCTATTGGTTTAAAACTGTGTCCAACACTGCTCCAAGGGGAAGGAGGAAAACTTCACTGAAGTTTTTCTGTTTCTCAAGAGGGTAGAGTGAATGAAAACCCATTTTAACCATCACTCTGGAGCAAGCACCCTGTTCACAGTTATAGTTCCAAACCCAAATGGGATGAATACCAAGTGTCAGCTTGCAGGCAAAGTGCAAATTCTACCAAGATTTGAAGTGTTGCAACAGGTCAGTTGGTTTCTAATCAGCTCTAAGTGGCAGGAGCTGTAACATGCTACACCTGGAGCAAAATGAAGCTCCAAGGTGTGAAATGGTTTCCTATTTTTGAAAGTAATTTATTTGATTTCATTCTGATCCTTACAGCAGAAAGCCCCATTGACTGCTTCACCTAAACACAGGGGAAAGATGTGCACCAGAAGGAAATGTCTTTCCAAAAACAGGATATGGGCCACAGGGTGGAATGAGTGCTATGGGCAATGAGCTCTAAAGAAATGCTGTATCAGCACTTGGAAAGATCTAGTAAAAAAATAACAGCAATCTTTGTTTTTCAGAGGCAGAAGCTGTTTCTCTGCTCAGAGGAAAATAACATTTGAAAAGTCCTAATTCTTTTGACCCATTTTTAAGCAAGGAGAAGGAGCTAAATGGGTCTCTGTGTCTAGGAAAATGACACAATCAACTGCACTGACATAACTGAAACTGGTGCAATTCACTTGGATTATCAATCATCATATTATCTATTAGCTTTGATATTCCCTTATTGATATAAATTTCTTGATGCTAGAAAGCAATGTAACTATTTTGTTTCTGAAAAATCTCACACCTGGAACTGAGACTGTTGCACCTGAACACAGAAAAAAACTTAAACACTCTAAGACCTCTGGGTAAGAGTGTCAAAAACACCTAAGGAAATCAGGAAATTTCCATATGGTTTAGATTCTTCAAAGATAAGAGGTGATTCTGAAAATTTTATTCCAGCCCTGGAGGAGAATCAGTGTGATTTAAGCTCTGTAATGTAGGCTAATTCCCATATTACTTTTAGAAAGGGAAATTTATTTGCTGTTTCATGCCCTGCTGAATATTTTATTTTGTGCAAACAAGTCATATTGGCAAACAGAAGCTCCACAAGAACACACTGCAAACAACTTGTGAGTTTGTGGAGTGCCAGAATGCACCAAACCTCCAATGAAGCCCCAAGCAATTTTGCAAGTGAAAAGACCTCAGCACTGTAACATCACCTGCCATGTGGTATTCTTCTCTATCAAGGAAAATGAACTTTGAGCACTAATTCCAAGATAACATCCACTTTTTTGGGTGCCTGCCTCTCCCAGGTAAAGCATGTTGACCTTCAGTGGTGCATGGGGAGATCAGCAGCTCATTCTCCATTTCAACAGAGCTGGGGAAGGGTCTGGAACAGAAGAAGCAGCTGAGGGAGCTGGAGGGGAGAGAAGGAGGCTCAGGGAGGACTTTATCACTTACTAAAACTCCCCACCAGGAGGTACAACCTGGGGGTTGTCTTTTCTGCCAAGTAACAAGTGAAAGGACAAGAGGAAATGGCCTCTAGTTGAGCCTGAGCAGGTTCGGATTGGGTATTAGGGAAAATGATTTCATGAAAAGGGTTGTGAAGCACTGGAACAGGCTGCCCATGGCAGTGTTGGAGTCACCCATCCCTGAAGGTATTTAAAAGACATGTAGATGTGGCACTTGTGTACACAGTGCAGTGATGGACTTTGCAGTGCTGGTTTAATGGTTGGACTTGATGATCTAAGATGTCTTTTACAACCTAAATTATTCTATGATTCTAGTATTCTAACATTATGGTAAAGCCCCACAAACAACTGGACATTCAGCCCAGCTGACATTTCCAGCTAACTCCTTTGCTTTATGGCCACATGCACTGTTGAAACTGAATTACAGATTTTCTACTGTTTATTTTCCCATTACTTTAAGTGAAACAGAGTTCTGCCCTTGGCCTTCACCCTCTGTATCTGTTACACCCAGAATATTTCTCCCAACAACCACGAGCACCTTTCAGTTGATGACTCCTAAATCTCCCTCCCATTTTCTCACCGTTCTGACTTACACCTCTGGATGGTTCATTGCCAGTCTGACAAAACAAAACTGAGCTGGTAGCGTGGCGTCCTGGTATCTTTCATCTTATTTTTTCCCTTATCATCAATAACAAACATCTTCAATCTTAAAACCACCTGGCACCAACCCCTTCTGCTGAGTTCTCAAGAGCAAAACCAGAACCTGGTAAAACATGTTTATGTCAATGAGCTCTTTGCAAACTTTCTCTTCTGTGTTCCCAGCAAACTGCCTTTTATTGTCATTTGTTTTGGGAAATGTTATGGGATGCATGATCTAGGAGCTTGCCTATAAACCAGTCCTATATCCACCCTTTTTAGTGAGAATTGGTATAGAACATGAATTGTATTAACTACCAGAAAGTTGTACCAATATGGGTTTAGAAAATACTTAAAGCTGTGATTTTCAGCTTGTTACCAAGCTTATTTTTGAAAGAATCAAGACAGTCCTGGACTGGGAGATTCTGTACAGCTGAAGATCAACTGCTAACAGGACAATTCACTGAATTCAGGTATGACCATCTGTTCTTTTGTGGCTATTTATTTATGGTCTTTTTGTCCACATCCAGCTCCCAGGAACCATCCCACAAATCCTTAGGTCTATGGAGTTTCCTCACTTTTGTTTAAATACCTCAGTAAAAGAGCGAGGAAAAAGAAGCACCTCTGTCAAAGACAAGAACAAATCAGTACTTTTCTCTTGCAGTCATCCTCTATGGAAAGTTTATTTTTGAAACAAATACCCATCTGCCTTTCTAATCTTTGACATATATTTGATCAGTTTCTGTTGTGCTTCATAAGGGCAGCTGCTCATGGACATTTACACAAGCAATTCCCTCATGTGTCTAAACCTGCCAAAAGTATTTTTTTAAATTGTGGTATACAGTATACAAGCTTTTTTTTTTTTTTTTTTTACTCTTGAGCAATAAGCAGCAAAATCAAAGAATCTCACACTAAGTTGTTTTGTTTTCTAATGACTCAAGCCTTTTTATGGATTCACTTCTGGAGTCATCACCAATGTGGCCAACAGCAAAATGAAAATAATTTGCCACAGACTGCTGCCTACCATAAACAGGATGAATAATTAGTTGGGGTGGCTTCAGTAATTAAATAAAATAGAAGGAAGAAAAAAAACTAAGGACGACATCTGAAGTTGTAAATGTAATTCATGCTAAAGGAAGAAAAAGCTGTGCTAAATCACCTCTAGAAATATAAACAAAAATGATAATTTACTTGGTTTGGTAAAAGGGATGTGTGTTCTTCACTTTTTTTTTTATGTAAAAGCTGCAATCCTGCAGCAAGGGAGAGGCTGGGGAACCTCCACCAAAGTGAAAGAGCATTTTGGATGGATACAGGACCACACATGGGGATTTGACAGCAGGATTTGGGCCAATATGTTACACTAAAAAAGAACAATTGGGAAAGGGATATGAATCATAGCTGAGACAGTATCTTCATTAAAATACATTCAGCATTTCAAAAGGCACCAAAAATCAGTCCTCCAGCTCTTATAATTTAAAAGACCACAGAACAGAGAAATGTGGGTATGTCAGTAAATACACTCACAAAGATTGATGAAAGCTGTAAAGATCACTGGAATTCCTTCAGCACACCTTGGAGAGGAGCAAGATCATTTTTCATTACTCTGCCTCCTCACTTAGGTGGTCTATTGATCATATCAAAAATGATTTCACCATT
Source organism: Lonchura striata (assembly GCF_050655825.1). Lineage (NCBI taxonomy): Eukaryota > Metazoa > Chordata > Aves > Passeriformes > Estrildidae > Lonchura > Lonchura striata. The sequence goes on from NC_140741.1 coordinate 72,224,823, forward strand.
ACATGCTCTTTTACAGCACAAGTTGGATTGACACCCAGAGCAGCAGTTCTGTCAACGCACAGTTAACACGGCCTCTCCCTGCTAAAATAATTGGGATGCCCATTAGCACAGCAATAAACACAGACTTTTACTGCTTGTGCCCTATTGTTTAATTTTCCCAAACGGTGGTTACCCCTTCTCCATTTTTCTCCCTCAAGTATCACTTTTTTTTTCCACCCCCTCCTCTTTAATTCCTCAATGAATTCTCCTCTGGAGCTTTCCCTTGAATAAGCAACGTCTCGCAGGGTAACCAACACCGCCCACAGCTGTGTCCCACAATGGCCCCATGCTGCTGCCACTCCGTCTGCCCAAGGCTTTGGTCACGGTGCCTTAACTGCTCCAAACACTGCCCTTATTCATCAAAACGTGCAGAAGGAGGGGCTTCCAGCAGGATTCCTTTACCTGTTTCCCCACCACAAAACAGTGCAATAAATGGAATGGGTCATGAGCTACTTGGCTGGTAATGCAAACCTAAGGCTTGACAAGTCAATAAAAAGCCAATCCTTCCCTCCCCAGCCACACGTAGGGAGCCAAGGCTGGAGGCAAACAATTTGGATATGCCTGTACAGGGAGTTTAATGAACTCCATCATTCAGCTTTTGTGGGCAAACACATGAAGACAATAACGTAAATTATCAAAGTCTGACTAGTGCACCACTAAATAGCACCCAAAGTTCAAAAGTTTCTTCACACCCTCTGATTTATCTGCATGAGAACAACTCTATTAAAAACTGAACCTCCTGAATATACACTAAGGATGATTCTGTAACCATCGGGTGCCTTCTTGGAAGCTGCATAGGGCAGGATTCTAGTTAACTCAAAATAGCAGCAAAGTCTTGGATATCTAGCTTTTTTCCCCATAACTCACATAGAGCTTGAACAGTTTTAAAAGAACATATATTCATGTTACAGCAGCAACTCAGTGAACTTTGGGGAGCACCAATACAGTCCTTGCCCAATTTCTTTCTTCAGCCAGGTCAATAAGAAGCATATGGATGTATTTGTTAAAACCTTCTTTTTTCTTCCATCCTTTCTTGGTGCCATGACCTTTTAAAGTCTGATTGTGTATGTGTGTCTGCAGTTTTCCCAAGAAAATTCAATCTCTGGAGAGTTTGCAACTCAACTCTTTTGTAAATTAAGCTAGTTGTAGATAGAAGATCCCTCATTAAGGCATCTCTTTTTGGTGGGCATACACTTGGTGGCACTCTGCATGCTACAGGTGAGATTGTGTATTTCTGTGGGATTTCAAAAAGTATGAGTGAAGAACTGATTTACTGCAACTTTGTGTGGCACTTAAAATAACAAATAGAACTGAAAGAGGGAAGGGTTAGATTGGATATTGGGAAAAAATTCTTCCCTGTGGGGGTTGTAGACGTTCTTAGATGGATAATCAAGAAACTTGGTGTAATAAACTAGGTTTGCCTATCCTCCTAGTCCCAAAAATATTCTTCTGGATCACTGATGTTACAAAGAGAGGTCACATCTATGATCACAGGATAATTTCTCTATCTTAACCCTTGGTTTTGAGATCCTCCACATAGGATGTCAATTGGTTCTGCTCATGGCTTTTGTCATGAGGGTACCGTGCAGCTGAATGAGCCTCCACACAAAAATAAGTTGGCCTTGGACTGATAATATCCTACCAAGTAATTAAAGATTTTTCGTGGGCTCAATTAAATATCTGGGTAACAAATTTTTCTTCACCACTTCATCCTTTTAGGATTTTATCTTACAATTCACAGGTTATTTAAGATACATTTTTATAGGCACACACACATACGTATTTGAGCATGTGTGTGATTTCTTTTTGGAGAAAGTCACGTATCTACTCACTTACAAAATATAGAAGGGGCAATTTCATTAGAGCAGCAGGTCAGGTTTACCAGTTAAACATTGTTAAAATGCCTGTCTTTCCCCTTCTTCCTGTCTGCTTTCCAGGTTCCCTGCTGATGGCAGAGTTATGATACAGGTCTGGAGTAGAAGTCTGAAATTTAAGGTAAATTTGGAGACCTGATTTCACAAAAAACATATATCCTGCTTCCAGGGCACAGAAACACTGAAACAGCAGTCAGTGAGTAGTACTGTGCTTTGTGGTCTGGCATTAGTGTCAGCAGCCATGTGTTTTTCCTTAAAAGCTGTATTTAAATGTAGAATAAATTTATCGGAAGTATCAAACATTACAGCATGTACTTTTGCTGAAGTTTATGTCAGCTGTAGTAGTAGCTGGAATGTCAACACCTTATCAATAGATATGATTTAAAAAAACTTATTTGTATGAAAAATGATAGTGCTTAGGAAAAATAACAAGACAAAAAGAAGCCATGATATAATTGAATAAAAGTATTAAACCCTACTCATCATTTGCAGTTCATTTAAAATTTAAAAGCCTGTGTTTTTTGTTTTGCTTGTTTTGTTTTGAAAAAAGATAGCATCAGTGGTTCCTTCCTATACTAACTCAGTTAGCAATCTACCTTGATAACACTGGAATGGAAAAAAAAAAAAGTGAAAAACCCTTCCAACATATCATTCAAATCATATCTAAAAAAGTGGTCATAAATATTTTAGAACCCAAGCAAACCAATAAGAGCAAGGCCCATTAAGGATAAGATCTTTTACAACAAATTAAATAAAACAATTTATTGAAGCCTGGACTTGAGATAAACTAGATTTACTAGCTGACCTTTTATTCATTTAAAGAACAAAATTAGCTCTAATTGCATTAGAATGGAATCCAGTAAATTTCTTCTAATGTGGCATCCATGCAAGTATTGCTGTAATTGTTTACAACTAAGATGGAAATGCTTTGATAATCATCTACTTTCTTCTTGTTTTACTGTGCAGTTAAAATACTTGCAAAAAAACTCTTAAGTAGGGCAGTTTTTCCAATATTGGTTTGTCCATCCTTCAGCAATAATACATTTTCATGTCTATTAACCCAATGTTGTTAATAGCCACTTCTTTTGAGCTGATGCATGTTGTAGGAACATCTGCACTCCAGACAAGCCTGAATGCAAGTATTACTTTGAATCTGGGATAAAATATGTACTTTTATTCACAAACACAAGAGAAAAGACTTTTCTGCTGTTGCTGTCACTCCTTTGTACACTGGTCCAAGCAGAGCAGTCAAGAAGTAAAATTATAAAATCACAGAATGATTTGGGTTGGAAGGGATCTTAAAGATCATCCAGTTCCAACCCCTGCCATGGGCAGGGACACCTCCCACTATCCCAGGTTGCTCCAAGCCCTTTCCAATCTGTGAAGGGATGGGGCAGCCACAGCTTCTATATGAAGCTCCCCCAAATAAATTAACTTCCAATTGAACAGGTACTTGAATACTTCCAAAAGCCTCCAAACAGCTCTTCTCTCTAACAGAGAAATTTAAATAACCAGTTTCTCCATCTAGTTTCTACTCATATCAAATTCTAGGAATCCCTAAAAATTTTCCTTGCACCTTTCCATGGAGAGTCATGATATCCTCAAACAATCCCATGCCAGTTAACTCCAGAGACAGGCTAATTGAAAAACAACATTTTTATATGATAATTGCCACATATTTAGAACCTCATTACCAACACAGAGGAAACATAACTTTAACTTTCCCTTACTGTAACACATTAAAAAGCATTTCTTTCTGCCTGTTATGAGATCCTCAGATGGGGGCCAAGGTGCCAGTAAAGATGCAAAAATTAATCTGGAATAAAAGTGAGTTTCCCAAAAGCCCATGAAACAAGATGTCAGACCCACTAAGGGCTGGCAGGGATGACAATGATGTACCCACATGATTTGTAGCAAACAGATGGAGCCTCTCAAAACAGAAGTCCCCTCTCAAAATGTTTGTGGGTATGAGAAACACTGAGGTGAGGTAAGGTTGGAAGATAACTGGTGCTTAAATATGGCTTTAGAACTTTAATTCAGAAGTTGAAAATATGACTTAATTTCCTCCATATAAACACTCTACAATCCTTTAAAAAGCAGAATTTCAAAGTATCCATGTCTCCTCAAGGAGGAAAATGGATCTGTGGGCTTTCAAGGGACAGCATGTCCAGCCATGCACATTCAAATCATTCTCAGCAGGACAGACAAGTATTCTGAGAGAGCTGGAACTTTGTACAGCAACCTGAGGCATAGAAATTTTAGATCACACTCAAATACTGCGAAAGAAAGAAAGCAAAAATGGTTAATAATTGGGGTGTGGGTGTCCCTTAGAAACCAAGGAATGAAGTCCCTTAGCAGCTTCAAACCAGTAAAAGCCAGGTTTACCTACTGGGGAGAAGTAGGACAGCAGAGAAAAAAAATAATCATCAAAATCTCATTTAACTTCAAGAGCAGAAAAATTAGTGATTAGGGGGTTTAGATCATAATGGCTCTATAGGAGAAACAACTGCATTAGCACTACTTAATGTGAGGAATGGAAATGAAAGATCTGTGTGGTGCTCATTTTTACCACTGGACATGAAAGTGTGCTTTGTGCCATGAAATCAACACGAAAAACCTGATTAAAATAAACCCTTCACATACAACACAGGACCAGCTTAAGAAGCCTGGTGACACATGGTTTCCCCAGCCTCTCCAGCCTCCTGTTTATGCTGGATGATCTCAGGATAGGGATCACCCTATTTATGCTCATCCAGTACAAAGTAACTATTATTTGTACAACAGCACCCAATAATTAGGGAGCTAATGAAGCAGCACTTGAAATGCGTTAGGTACGCTCATGAATAATCATCAACAGTTATAATAAAACAGATGTGTATAAAGGAATTCCAACTGTTATGTTTTAAAGCATAAAACAACTGTTAGCTGGGGAGTGTTGTGAAACTTAGCTGTAGGTTACACTCAGGATAAGCAACCATTACAGAAACCTCACTAAATGTCACTGGAGGCATCATACCAGCCTAGATGGAGTCCTGGAATCCATGCCTTAGAAAGACATGGAATGGGACACACAGGAGGATGGATGGAAGGTGATGGCTCTCACTTGGAGAATACACTTTGCTGCATAAATGTAATTTGCCACTAATTTTTAAGCTTTTCCCACTGAAAAGAAGAGCTCCCACAAGTGCCAGAGGATGGACTGTGGTGAGCATACACCTCACAGATGGATTTATTTGTACTTACATCTTGTCTTGGCCTGCGCCCACTCTTAAAGTCAGCCGAGGAATAACCGGTGATGGAGCTGGAACAACTGGTTCCACCTTTATCTGTACAGGGGAACACAATCATCAATCAAAGACTGCAAGCAGACTCCCAGAATATATTAATTACATGAAAGCATTGATGGAGTTAACCAGAGTATATCAACTTAACGAGACAAAACTACGACAGACCAATCACTGTTCTCTCACACTTCGTCCCATGGCATGGATGGGTCTCAGTCTGCAGGTAGCAGCTGAGCAATTCAAAAATAAATACTCTAAGCTAAAAAATCAACTTGAAATTTTGCTGCATTCGCACCTCCTGATACAATTTGTTAGCAAATCTTCCTGATTAAGTACTTTTCTAGACATGAAACTTCCCAGTTTGTTTCTAAACAATGACATGAAATGCTTTGATCTTAGTACTCAAACTTGTCAGGCACCCATTGGTGTTTGCATGTTTTTCTGAGATTTAAATTCAATTATTTCCTAGGTTCATCAAATAAATGCACCATGACTCTCTTGAATCAAAAGGAGAGACAAAGGAAGCAAATAAACTCCAAGCTGAATTCACCAACACTGAATACTTTATGAAAGTTCTTATCCACACAGGCATAACAGCCATTGCATTTTACTGCAATTAGGCTGAGGTTTTTAATGACTATTTCTCAAGTGGCCTGGGATTCCAATCTTGGTATCTGGTGGAGTTTGGACTAGTTTAGACTACTTGAATATGTCCTTGAACTTATGGAACCAGTATATGCCAAAATTACCAACTTCCATTGAGTTACTGGTTTGCAAAACCTGTACAGAACGACCACAGATGCTACAGCTGACACTAATGATTCTCCAGGCATTCATTACTCAACTTATAACCATATATGACAAGTATATATACATTATATATATAGAGAGAGATACATATGAAAAGAGAGATGGAGACTGATCTAATTTTGAGTATGTGTGTCACCATATTTAATAAAACAACCACTTGGCTTAATCTGCTCCAGGAACTTAAGAGACAAAACTAATATGCATACATTAAATGGAAATCTGATCAAATCTCCAATTCCATAAAGCTTTCACAGAAAAAGGGAGGGCAAGAAATCAATGCAAAGCACAGAATGTAGTGTGGGAGAGAGCAGGCCAGAGTGGGAGGGCTCAATGGGACTTATTTTGAGAAAGGTAATAACAAATCTTGTGCCACGCATTTTGGCAAGAGAATTGAAGCTGCTCTTCAGGAGATGTCTAGGCCAGAGAGAGAAAGAGAGCACCCTGAGTGGTGCTGCTGCTCTGACACAGTGAACTGTGCTTTGCCATACAGCAAAGATATGGATATGGATTAGCTGATTTCACAGGCTTCTCTGCACTCTTTGTTTATGTAGAACTATTTTTTGTTACATCACTCCTCTGGAGTGTTGCAAGAGCTTTTTTCCTCTGAAGCTTTTAATGCCTGCAACAATTTCACTGTCATCTTCCACAGGTGAGTCTTCTCTGTTTTCCCAGCATCTTAACCTGCAACATCACCCACTGCTTAGAGACTGAAACTGAACCCTGGTACTATGGCTCAGGACCATGGCTTTGCACAGCCTATCTTGCCTCTTTTCCTGCAGGTTTCTCCTCCTTCTTTAGTGCCTCCTTTGAATACAAAACGTCTCAGGACAGGTACTGCTGCTGCAGCTTCCAGCACACAGCACAGAGAGATGTCCACACCATTTATAAAGGTTCTTGGTCCATTCTAAACAATGGTGGTGTGGGCTCACGGGGCAGAAGAAAAGCACATAAACCACTTCTTTATGCTCAGATACCAACATCAGTCTGCTAGGAGAGGAAAACAGGGCTCCACCCAAATGCTAAATTTTATCCTTTGATACAAGAGGACAGGAAGCATCTTTCTACAATATGGGTTTGTGTGAAGGGTTTACATCATTAGACCAGGAGCATACACAGTTACATCCTGCAGAGCTGGGTCTTCCTCTACACTGATGACAGGATTTTGATACAGGAGCAAGGGCAGCTTACTTTGGGGCAGCTCTGGCAAGCCCTGCCCTGATGTAAGGATGGCTCCATTTCTCATGAAGCAGTTCCTCAACTACTTTAGTTTCCAGCTCAGCTTATTAAGGTTAGCTGAAACTGGGTCAGCAGCTGCTCCCTGAGCTGCTCAGTCACTCCTACAGCATGCCTGGTAATCTCTGGAGTACAAATGGGGTGTAACTTCTCCAGGTGTTTGCTTTTCATTTGGTGGAGCTCGCAAGGCAGTGCCCCAGATCTCCTTTTCTGGCTCTGTGGGCAGCAGCCAACACTACTGCAGGACATGGAGCTGCAGGCAAGCCGTGAGACAAAGCTTCTCCTCCTTGGTGCCACCACCAAGCACAAAGCCTTCAGCTTCTGTTTTCTGCCATTTATGCAGTGTTCAGTTTGTGCTCTGTATCTCTCAGCAGCCTGGGGCAAAACTCCAGGAAAAACTTGATAAAAAGCCTCAATCACCCAGCAGGATGGGATGCGCACAAAGGTAATAATTACAACAAGGCTCAAAAATGGGCATATTACAGCTGAGTCAGTTTTTGTTTAATACAGCAACTTTAGAAATGGGACTGTGATATTTTCTCCTGGCCATCAGGAGCTGAAACTGCAGCGAGCCCACAAACTCATCTCCCAGGTTGTGCTCACACCTCCGAGGCGGACGCGCTGTGCCAGATTAAATGTCCAGGCTGTAACTTGATCATTTGCTCTTGCAGCACAACTGCTGGCTAAATAAGTCATTGTGTGATCTAAAAGCTAAATTAAGGAAACATGTACTTTTAGGGGTTAAAACGAAAGAGCAGCATTCTGGAGTAATACTGGGAATTGGGGCCAGCAGAAGAGCATTTACAGTGGATTACTAAGCTTCCCAAATCACCAAAGAGGTAAAGTCCAGCAATATAAGACTCCTTTGTAGCTAACTAAAAATACATTGTCAGTGGATTTGTCCAGTTTTATGTATAAGCAATACTTCTTTCACCTGAACTAATACTAGTAGTCATATAAGCCCCTTATTGCCATGTGCTGCATTTTTTTTGCTAATCTTCAAGGATTTAGCTTCTTTGCCACATACCTCAGGGCACCAACTGATAAAGCTCTAACTCTCCATTTTTCCAGGACACCAGCAGTGCGGCCTTGCAAAAAATGAAAATCGCTCAAGAGATTTAAAGGGGAAATTTATTTTTAAAATCCTGACTTGCAGCAAAGAGGTGGATTTAAAAAAAGCTTATCTCTCAAGAATCAGTTTAAATTTTAATTCTATCTGGGGACTCTTTCATGCATTCTAGCTTTAAAGTTTATCTTTTGACAGGGACTTTTTGCCAAGGTAATGGGCAGTTTTGTCAGTTTAATTTGTCCAAGTTTTTCTTAGTGTTGAACTCCTCTTCCTAATATATACATATATATATATATGGTGAGTCTATACTGAAGTTTTACCAGTTTGTATTTGTTTATGTGTCTGTTTATCCCTCTAAAAGCAAACGACATAGACAACTGCAGAAGAAATGTAAAACTGAAAATATGGAAAACAAGCAACTCATTGCCTCTATTTTACATACACCCATACTTAACTTAAAAAAGAAATCTCAGCAGAAATTCTCAACAAAATACTGCCAAAACTACTCAGGCACAAGGGGCAGACAGATAAAATAGGGAATCTGTCTCAAATGCAGAATCTGTGTCTAAAACCAGACATGAAATTATCATGGACAACTGGGCCACCACCTTGTTGATCACCCACTCATCCACAGCAGACAAATGTTAGTTCTCCACATCACACAGATTCTGCATGGAAAAACCATTTGTAAACTTAAAAAAACATATCAACTTTTGAAATCAGCACTTTGTTGCAAGTCCAGCAGGTAACATAAGAGTAGCAACAAAAGGAGAGTGAGGAATGTCCCAAATCTGAGCTCATACAAACTGAGTATTACACTGAAAGCAGGATGTAAAGAGCATCTTGCTAAAACTGGAACTCACACAGTGCTTCCTAAGGCTAAGGATAGAGATTTAGGAACTCTTGAATCCAAGGTTATCACACAGGAAGACAATCTTCTTTCTTTTCTTCTTTCTTTTCAATATGAACAATTTAATGCGTATTATAAGGTGAGGTGACAAAAAAATTAGAGCAAATCCTGAATTAGGGGAGCTGCTTCTAATGGGATTTCAAATCTGATAACATGCAAATATGCTGGTTTCATTTCTTAAATATTAAATATATTCTCAAGATTAGGTGATATTGGAAAGAAGAAATTATCTTTGGCTGATGTAAATCAGTAAGAGTTACAGGAATGGAAGGAGCTCAAACCCCTTGAAAATTAGCTCTCCCCTTCTGTCTCTCAAGCATAAGACTTGAAATGAAAGGTGACATTTGAACACTGAGACCATAATTTGATAATAATTTTCTTACTTCAAACAAATTGGAGCAACAAGGGGGCAGATTTGCTAAGAGAAGACTCAGCAACTCTTCTGAGCATGCAAGATAACATTTCTTTGAAGGCAGTCTCCTTCTCATTTCTGTCCACCTGGGAATTTCCAGGCTTCTACAAACTTTGAAACAGCAGACTTTTAGAAACAAAATTTAAAGTTTATATGAAGGGTATAGGGCTGCTGTCCTTCTCGTAAAAACCTACAGAACAAACTTTCTGCATCACAACACTGTATCCCTTTGCTGTGTGTGTTGTTGTTGCATCTGAACCTCAGCTTTTTCAAGTGAAAAGAAGATTGACAAAAGCCAGGATGATCTCACATTTCAAATTCACAGAACTAGAATTCCACTGTTTTGCTTTCCAAAGATGTGGGACAATCTCTGAAGCTCTTGTTGGACACCTTCCTTGGAGGTGTTATTATTAAGAAACACCAAACCTGTACCCACACTTCTCCTCAAAGCTCTTAGACAATGCTCAGCAGCAAACACAGGAATCCATGTGGATTCTTCAAGCAAGTGTGCCATCTCAACTCATCCAACCAGCTTACCTTTTCATGTTTGTGTTTCTCCTTTTCTTTCTCTTTCTTTTCTCTTTCTTTCCTCTCCTTTTCCTTCTCCTTCTTTTCCTTTTCTTTGTCCTTCTCCCTTTCTTTCTTTTTCTTCTTCTCTTTTTTGTCCTTCTTCTTCTCTTTTGGTTTCTCTTTGTCCTCAAATAGTTTTTCAGGTAACATGGGAGACAAGGAAGGTAACATACTGGGAAGCCTCATGGCAGATGGTGTGCTGAACAAGGGCATAGACATTTCTTTGGGAGGTAACACAAGAGGTGCTGATGGCACCTTTATCTTATCTTCCTTACTCTTATCTTTGAGTTTCTCTTTGTCTTTTTTATCCTTGTCCTTTTTGCCTTTCTCCTTCTCTTTCTTTTTATCTTTATGTTTTTCTCTCTCTTTTTTGGTATTGCCATCTTTCAACTTTACTTTTGTGTCAGCATCTTCAAAGTCCTTTAGTTTGAATTTATATGGATCAGGATCATCCTCTTTAAGTAATTCCTTCCACTGAAACTTTGCTTCCTTGTTTCCTTCCTTGTCTTTATCTTTCTCCTTGTTCTTTTCCTTGTCCTTATTTTTCTCCTTGTTCTTCTCTTTATCTTTTTCTTTTTGCTTTTCTTTCTTCTTCATTTTAGTTTTCAGCTCTTTTTTCAATTTCTTTTTCACTTCTGTCGATGAAGCCAACTTGGTTTTCTCCTCATAGACTTTGAGAAGAGGCTCTGGAGTTGGAGGTGAAGCAGAAGGAGAGGAGAAATAAGTGAAGTTGGTAGGTGGATTAGAAGGTGTCCCCATGTTTGCCTTCCGAATGACCTCATCAATTGAGTCATCCATTGTCCATGAAATGTCTGAACTTGAAGTCCCACCTGAGGCAGGTATTGGAGTTGCTCCCGTCTTATTTGCATTACTGGCAGGAACAGAAGGTTTAGGAGTTGTAGACTCTGGAATAGAAAGTCTTTTAGGACTGGTAAAAATTTCCCCTTCTGATTCGGACCCAGAGGAAAACTCGAAGGGATCCGGCTCTCGCTCTGCACACGCACGAGCAATCACAGCATCGATTGAATCATCAATGGTCTTGTCCATGACTGGGACTTTCTTCACCTGATTGTCCATAACTGGCTTGGGGGCAGGCTCAGGTGGTGTCTGTCCCTGTTTCACTTGGATATTTTCCTTTCCTATCTTCTCACTCAATGCAGCCAGAGGGGTTCTACTCGGTGTTTCAGGCTTCACAGGTGGTTGCGGAACATGAGCAGGAACCTTTGGACTTTTGGGACTTTTTGGGCTCTTGGCGCGTCCTGGTGACTTTTTTTCTTTGGATCCAGTTTTTGGTGAACGAATGGGACTCCCAGCTACCACTGGTGAAGGTGTAGTTTTCGGTGATTTTGTCTTTTGTCCTGGAGAACTTGTTGTTTTTGACTTTGTTTTGGGTACGAATGGTTTTGCCTCTAAAGTTTTGGGGGTCGGCACTTGGGGTTTTGCAATGGGAGCCAACATCGGTGGCTCTGGCGAAGGGGGGGCTAAGTCTGTACTGTCCTGAACATGAACTGGAGAAAGCATTGGTGGTACTTTTTGTGTATTTATTGAGCTAAGAGGCTCACGTGTTTCTACAGTTCCATCCAAGGTGTCGCCTTTGGAGACAGACAGTTTTGGCCTTTTCACAGGTGGGAACTCCTCAGCTTCAGGACTTTCTAATGGTCTCTTGCTCAAGTAGTTCTCATCATTAATTGCCTCATCCTCTTCCATATCTCCTTCTTCTTCCAGTGGGACCTGCATGGCCTCTGCAGATGTACCTCCATCGGTAGGAACCTGCTCCTCTTCCTCTTCTGCAACAGAGAATATTTAGAAAAGCATTAGGATAACTGAAATGTGTTTTACAGAAACAAACAAGCACCAGAGCAAATATTCATGTGCAGCTCAGCCCAGAAGAGACAACTGGCCACCTAAGAGCTCCTTGGAGGAACATGTGGCAGCTCCTGTGTCACATCAGCCACCACTGGAACTGGCAGGTGCCCTCACTGCAGGGCTCACTGCTCTGAACCTATGAGCAAAGCAGAGGAGGGTAGAGCTTATCAATGGCAGAGCTTGCAGAGCAGGCCCAAAGTGTCAGTTCTACCCAAAACCAGCCTAATAACTCCTTCATTCATTTTTAAATTAAGGGAAAGAGGTTGAAGTATTTTTTGCTGTAATACAGCGTCAAAGCAAAGTGCCAAAGTAAAATTAACCAGAACTGTCTTTCTTGCTTATATATCACACGAGTTTGACTGCAGATTAACTACTAGGAAAACATCTTCCTAAACCTAGTTTATTCTTCCTGAAGCAGCACAGTCTGAAGGTTAAAGCAGAGGACTTAAGCCCTATCAACCTGCCAGGTTCTGTCTCTGATACCATCTTAAGAGCTGCTGCAGGTGGACATTATCTGTTATGACTTTATGGGAACGCCCCAGCATCGTGTGTGTGTGTGTGTGTGTGTGTGTGTGTTGGTTCAGTTCAGGAACATGCCTTTGAAATGCATTTTCCCATTATCTCCCTTACTGTTGTTTTGTTTGCATCGTGGGACAATCCTGGAGTGCATATGCCAACTTCCTGCAGCAGTGAAACCAAAATGAAGGAGGAATTCACCTAGCACACTTCAGAGTAAGTGGGCACTTGGGCTTTGAGATCAAAAAACAGCTTTTGAAAACAAGATAAACCTGAAATCTACACAGTGTAGACATCAGAAATCAACTATTCCAAACCAATGTGCATATCACCTGTGTGATTGTTCTGGTTTTTTTTTGTTTAATATCAATTATTTTTTTTCCCTACACCATCTTCAGACCCACATATGACATTATGGTGCAGAGCAAGGAGAAAATCCACTTGAGATCTCCCAACAAATCCATAGTAGATGTAAAAAGAGAACCTCTGATCTCCACAACCACGGCCAAGCACTTTATCCTTTTTGATACACTTCCTCACTTTCAAAATGGAATTATCCAAGCAGGAAAAAGGATTCTTAGTCCTTAATAAGAATGTCTACACAGGCATTAACCTGACACATTTGTATTTGGAGTAATTACATCATTACACCTCTGCTGGTTAACATTCCTATACAGACAATCTCATTTCACTTTACCCCAAGATTCTGTTTACCCTCCTGCAAAAACTCATGGCATTTTGTCTAACAGGGTTTCTAAGGAAAGCTGTCCAGTGCCCTGAGATTCTCATATGAAATATGTAGTAAAAAACATTTATGAGGACAGTGGCTAAAACCCAACTTCCTAATGAGCAAGTGGCTTTAATGAAGAAAGCACCAAGAAACTTGAAACTTTCCACTAAATGCTATTTAAAATTCAGTAAGACAGCATCTTTCTGAAACATCTCTTTTTAAGGAGTTTATTTTCAGGTTTTCTGCGCTGGTGTTTCTCTGCTGTAATGTGTCAATGCTCTGATTTAGGAGAGTTGAGTCAAGAGCCCTGGGCTGCAGCACAAATCTTGCCAGCATCACAAATTAAGTAAAATGAGCTAGCAAGTCTGGCTTTTGCCAGGGCCCAGAGGATTTACAGCAGCCAGCCCAGAGAGGAGACTTTGCCTGAGGATAAAGTCTTAGCCTTCCGTGAAAAACAGAAATGTTAGGGAGTTAGGTTTTGCCTGGCTGGGCACTGACATTAAATTTTTTAAACTGCAAAGTTAGAGTATAACTGAGAAATCACTGTGGACTGAAACTGCACCTGCTATGGGGGAAAAAAATCTGCTTCCCCATCATGGAAGTAATTTCAATCTCTGTTTAAGCTGCTGCAAAAATCAGCTGCCTTCACCCACTCAGAAGGTTTTGGGGATGAAGAATCAGCGTTCATCAGACGTCACACAGCACTGGTTGCTACTGAGCAATTCCCTCCCAACTCCATTCCACCTACTTCAGCACTAAGAGTTTGTTTTCATTTAAAAGTAGGAGATAAAATTTAAAACAAACATCATACTTTAAAATTGAGATTTAAAGAAATCTTCTGCCTCAGCCACAAGATGAAAAGTTTAGCCAAATTAAAATATTAGGAAAGACACGGTTTGATGATATAGACTTTAGAATAGAATAGGAATATTATAAAAGAGATAGGAATATTAACCACTTTAATACAATAAACATGGAGATAAAAATAGAAAATAAACTACTGCAACAGTAAAAAATTTACATTTACTAGAAAAATCAGAACATGTACTTGCTAAGGATTTCTGCCCAGTGTCCATTTAAGCAGCTCCCCTCTTACACTGTATCTCACAGAAGGGCACGGCAATATTTCATATTTTTATAACTCCTTCCCATCCCAAGGTGCTTCTCATGTTTTACCTACTCAGGATTGCAGAATACCAGCAGCTGCTGGATCAAAGGCAAAAAAACAATTTCAGAGGAGCTTTGGAGAACAGGGACTGGAGTTCTGTACAATAAAAAAAAGCAATGCTTATTTTTTTTTTAATAAGGCCAAGTAAAGTTTGCAGCGGGTCCATGAAGTTTCTGTGATCTTGTGTGGAGGTGCCAGGGAAGGGCAGAAAGGTTAAAGTGCAGTTTGTAGAGGTGAGACAAGAAATCGGGGTGTCTTGGCTCCAGCTTTCATGCACATTCCTGCAAGCCACAAAGACAACTTAGTAAGGAAGCAGAAGCATTACCATCCCTTTTATATGGACTTGGATTCCCCAAAACATCTGGAAAAAATTGCCTGGGTCAGTCCTGAACAATCCAGGGACTAAGGAAGTTCATGAGCACTTAACTACTGACACACATTCACCACTTTTCAGACATGCTCAGATGACAATCTGGAATCCTATCGTGGTCAAATGAAATCCAAATTTCACTTGGAACAAGGCCACAGTCTGATCCTCAGCAAGGACTGGTTTTCAGCCAGGCAGCGCTTTCAAACCTGAGCCACCACAGCTGTGGCAGAAAACAATGAAGCTTTTTTTTTTTATTTTTTTTTTGGTGGTGGGGTGGGTTAGTTAATTAGAGAAATTTCTATCTTGAGTTCAAGACCTACAGCTATTTTTCCTCCCAAAGGATTCACACCAGATCAGGAACTAAATATGGGAAAACATCAGCTTTTATGTGTTTGCTGCCTGACTTGGTGATGAGCATTTACAACCACGTGGCCACTTCCTCACCTTTGTCCATCTCATTTGCCACCCGGCACTTCTGGACATGCCATCCTTTGTGCACAAGATTGCTTTTTAACTCTCTTTACTGCCATTTCTCCCCATCTCCAGCCACCTTATTAATGATCCAGCCTGAGTTAGCATCTATAGGTCAAATGGATATCACCTCAACCATCTGCCCTCATAACTCTCCCCTGTAATGAAAGGAGACTGGAGCTGTTTGGGAGGTTTCTCAAGATAACAGATACATTTTTTTTTGGTCGTTAGAGAAGTCAGTGCTGGATCAATATTAATGCTCACATTACTAAAGCTATAGAGAGCAATTGTTTATTATGTCAGCAGGCCCCCTGTGCAGAGCCTGGGTTACAGGAGGGATGAGTTCTGCCACTGCAGCACTGAATTTGTCCATCACTGAAATAAAACAAGCTGTGAGCTGTCAGCATGCTGCCTATGAGAAATCTTGTTAGAAAAGCAGTGTTTCTTACTTGAGAATATTAGGCTGTGCCAGGGAAGTGGTGGAATCACCGTCCCTGGAATTGTTAAAAAAAAAAAAGTGGATGTGTCACTTGGGGACACGGATTTAGCAGTGTTGGGTAAATGGACTTGATCTCAGAGGGCTTTTCCAACCTAAATGATTAAATGGGTAACAAAATCACCTGTGTCTGTGTCAGAAGGCAAATTGACTTTTATGAAAGGATGATTTCAAAGTTAGGGGGAAAAGGAAATCACTCCCCTCTTGACATGGGTCTGCAGGGTGATTTGGGGCAGGTCACTCCACATCCTGCTGCCTTCCCATCTGACAAATGATCATAATTCCATCTCACAGAAGTGCTGTAAAAACTGAACTTGATAAATATGCAGCATCTGGACAGAAAGCATCAGAATCCCAAATACAAACCATGGGGATCTGTCACCACTTCAAATGCTGGAAAATTTTTTAAGCTGAATGGTTCATGCAAGAAACTGAAACTCCTGTACCTTTTTTAAGGAAAAAACACTAAAGAAGCTCAAACTCTATTTCTTGGTACATCATGTTCCTGTAGCACAGCAGGGAACCCAGACCAAAGGGTTATTTAATATATACCTTCTTAATTTAGCCACAGCTCAGTTTCAGGACAGCAATACTCAACACTTCAGTAATGAATTTCCATGTTTATGAAAACTGAGGGACTATTTGTCCCTAAAACTGACACAAGGGTACAAGGGAACAGAAATTCTGCAGAAAAAGAAATGCAATCACATGTACCACATTATCTTGCTCACCTGGCTGCCTTGTCAGAGGATGTAGCACAACGGGTCAGATAAAACTGAAGGCAAGAAAAACAGATGCAAAACTCATCTGATGAGTAAAAATGCATCTATGTATGGGGATTCTTCAAGCAAGAAAACCTACCATATATAAACATGTCTATAAAATTAAAATTGTCATCATCTTGGTTGTCACCAGACTTTTTATTTGGTAGCTTCAGTGAGAAAACACAAGCATTGTTGGCTAGATGGGTGTCCAAAGAACATGGCATAGACTGGGACAGACAAAATCTTTGCTCAGCTTCTGACCCTGCCAAAAACTTGCCCTGTCTGTTGGCTGGCATTTAATTTAAGTAAAGTTCCATTCTCTCTTCTGAGAACTGGATTAACATTTCACTCTGTCACAGGGTGGTGACAGGATAAAACCATCTGGGTAAGACATGCAGATTTAAGAATAAACAAATATTTCTTATGTACAAGATGAAGCAGAGTCAGACATGCTGGCCTAAAGCTGGACACCACTTGCTGAAGAAAGAGTAACTTGATTTTAGCAGCAGCAGCTCTTACTTCCAATGCTACATCTAATGTAATAATTGCACAAAGCTTTGGGAGGTAACAGTTCCTGAGGAAGCCAACTCTTGTTATTATAATAATGTAAGATTTAGGCATTTGGCATTTGATATTAACTGCAGTATGGCAGATAAACAGGATCAGCTATCAGAGCAAACCCATTAAGGATACAATTCTCAAAAAGCAGATGTTTCCATCCAACTCACACATGCCTATTTTCAACTATTAAATTTCATCCATAATACTTTTATTTTTAAACAGAACTTGAACATTTTATTTTCTAAGAGAATGCAAAATGACCAAGTAAGATCAGTAGATCACAGAATTCTTTCACACATAGTTCTGTTCACATCAGCCTCTCTACTCCTCTTCACTGCATGGTACCAAGTAGCTGAGAATGGAAGTTAGAAGCATTAGGGTTTTTAAGGAAAATTAGGATTTGGGAAAGGAAGTGATCTGGCAGTGCCTGCTCTGAAATCTTCAATCCATCTTCATTTCCAAGCATATTTGCCTTAGGACCACATGGATAGTAAGGCTGGTGGCTTTATACTCAGCCAGCTCAGCCTCTCAAATGTAAGGAAGGAAGGGATTGTTCCCAGCCGACATATGAAACATTTTAGTGAGAAAAAGATAGGAAAAAACTTCCTGCAGACTTCCAGAATAATTTTCCTATTGTCTAGCTAAAGCATGAGATGAAGCCAAAGATAAGTTTTTGGAAATTTTAAGTCATTAAGTCAAGAGCTTACATCCCTATCATATCCTAATAAGCAGGAGCTTTTGATTTCTGTTAAAATTGAAGTCTTTTTCTTGTGCCATGATATATTTTATCTCTTTAACTTGTAATAACAATGGCCTTTTCCCAAAACAAACAGAAAGTGTGCTTGTAGTCCATAAAGGAAATTAATGGAAGAGGGACAAAATTCAATCCTGATATCCTACAGGCCAATATCCTGATACCTTAATGCAAAATGAACACACTGAGATACCTGTGACACATGTGGGGCTTAAAATACTGGATTTCATATAGATACTCATGTGTATGTTACACATATATATATTTATAATTGTAAATATAATTTATCTCCTGTATGAACACAACTAATCACTGATGTGACCTCTTTACCAAACAGACAATAAAACAAGAGATTTTTCCATTACTTTATAAAGATCAACCAACCTATTACCAAACCCTGACATTTTCCAGTTGATACTTCCTATGGGAAGAGAGCTGGGAAGAGAGCACCACCAATGTGCTCATCTTCCTTGTGTCTCAGATTTTAACACTGACATTGTCAGCAAGCTCATTGCAGTGCCCTCTCAGGATGTTACCAAAAGCAAAAACCACCAATACATAAAAAAAAAAAAAAGAAAAAGAAAAAGAAAGAGCTTTCAGGTATGGCAAATGATTTTGCATAAATAACTAAAACACTGTAAAGGAGAAAGGTGCTTGAAAGTTAAACATCTCAACTTGGTAATCACACTGGAAAATGCTGCCCCAAATGGCTGGGTGGTGCCTTCAGTCCTTACTATTAGCCAGCACTGAATTTCGAGGTGTTCAGCAGGACTGAGACTTGGTGTATACATTTATCAATCCCTCCAGAAGCCTTTATTAACCTGCCCAAGAAGCTACAAAAGGTCAGCAAAACACCCCTCCATCCCTAATGACATAATACATCCAACCATCTGGAAACATGTATGATAGTAATAATCAGGTTCTGGCCTCAAAAGTTTCCAGATTGATTCAGTTACCTCTCCATCCTCCCCATCTTGGTATGAAATCCTACCAAAAAAATCATACCAAATTGGAGATGAATTCTTGAGCACCAGTACGAGAAGAAAGTATTGATAATTTTCCAGAAACAAACCATAACTCCTAAACCTGCAGTTCTACATTTAAATGGAAACTGTCCCGTCCTTTCTTTTGTCCTGGTTCAAACATTTGTGCAGGAGAATGAGGAACTAATCAAGGCTAAAATAAGGAAGATTATATGTTAGTTTGGGCTAGAAGTGACCTAATGGGATAACTCAAATGGAAATATATCTGAGGGTGGAAGGAAAAAACCCAAACAAAGATTAAGTATTTTTATGTCCAGCTGGCAAAGCAAAAAACCCACCTCAGGATCACACAGGCATAAGGGAGTGGAAAAAACCGGGGGAGTTGTGAGGAGCATCACTCTGGGCATCAGATCTTAGCTTAGGATATAATGTGAGATTTCGGCTTCCAATGCAGTTTTAGGGTACCAGATGCAATGAGTACAACACTCCTAAGTAGTTACTAGTGGCTGCCCTCATTCAAATACTTTTTTAAAATATGGAATTTTTTGAAGCCAAATTACACAGGATTCTTAAAATGACACAGCTAGTTCCCTGCTGAAGACAGAAAAACAGAGTTGGCAGATTGTTATCTGCTACACCCGCAATCTCTGTCTGACCTGACAAAATATTAGTCCAGAATTTGTGCTGCTACAGCAAGCAAAAACATGTTTCTGTCTAAATACAACAATGGAGACTTTATTTTTGCTTTGACTTTTAAGCAGCGGCCCAACATTTTTTGTAGCTCATGCACAGACACACGAACACACAGCAGTGCTGGGCTAATGGGTCTGGAGAGCAGAAACAACCCCAGAAGCATCTTTAGGAAGTGCTGGAATGAGAAATGTGTGAGATCCAGCCAGCTCCCTGTCAGCAGGGCAGCCTTGGCTCAGTCACTTTGGTGTTGCTCTGAATTACTTGGGATTGAATCTCTCCCCTGAACTCAGCAGAGTGTAATGTGAAAACCACTGCAGCTAGACCAAAACATAGAGCCAGGGACAGAAAACCTCTGCAACAAAATTTGGCTTTGTCTCCATGCTTTTTATTTCACTTTTTACTCCCTCTGGGATGCATGATCCTTAACAGCACCAAGAACTTGTCCCAGAGTATGTGTGCAGGCGCAGTGGTTTTCTCTTTAAAGGAACATTTTGACTTCTAAAAAATAAAATTATTAGCAAAGACAAGGTAATTAGGCAATGACAATTCACAGAGTACAACCAATCAATAACAGAGTACATTAGCAAGACTGACAGAGGTGTGAAGCTGGTACATTATAAATGGCTCTATACTGACCTGTAAAAATGCAGCGTTTCCCTAACATTCGGCACAACAAAAAAACTAAAATGCTATATAAGCAAGCCAACCTGAAATGACACCTAGTATTATAAATGGCCTAATCTATATGTTAATACTGTTGTATCACATAACTGCAGCAAGACTAAGATAACAATATGACTTTGGGGTTTCTATGGCTACATCCTGGGCTAACGTGCCTGAAAGGGCTTGCTGCTGACACCACACAAGCTTTCTGAGTGCTTCTCTTTGGTTATTTATGATATGATTTATGATAACGACAACATCTCCTATTTTCTCCCCTCGTCAGATACAATAAATTGCCATCGTTAATCACCCTTCTTGCTTCAGCTATGATTACAATAGTATAATAGGGCCTAGCTATGGTAATACTGTGCATTAAGGTGTTTTTTCCCCCCCTTTAAAGAAATATGCACAAGTAGATCTTTGTAGCCGATGTCAGTACCTGTAGGATTTTAATAATCTTCCCAGGAGTATTCCTGGATGAGAATTTCTGTTAGAACCGAGATTCAGCACCACTGATCTCTTGCACAGATCAAATTTACCATCTAAAGAATCAAAATAATTGTATTATCTGCATCTAATAATTCTCAGATATAATAAGAGGGGTTTATATGTATTTTTTCTTGAGAAAAGGAAAGCAGACCATCAGTCTTTTTACTTTGCACCTCTGTATCTAATCTTCCTGGCTGAGCTTTCCAAACCAGATTTTCAAGTATCGCAAATCTTACTAAAAACAAAAACACTGAACCTATATAAACATCTGGAAGGATTTTTACAGTGCTTTCCCTTTTCTATAATATGGTCTTGCATAAGAAAACATACTGTTCTACCTTCAATAAAATCCTAGGTTGAAAATCTGTAGGCTTTTACAAATATTTTAGGAAGCGACTATTTGTACCTCCTGGCAAACGAACAGACTAGGTATTTATTGCACTGGGGTATCTGTACTTCTTCCATATTAATAATTTTTACCTGGCATTGCAGAATTTTAGTACTTCATGGATTTGCAATGTGCGTGTATATTTGAGTACTTGGATTTGGCAGTGGGAAAATACTGTGATTATTTAATGTCTTATTTTGCAACTGAGTTAAAGAACTCCAGAAACGAGAAGGTCTAACCATCCCATAGACATCACATATTTCTTTCATTATATTACTTCAGATCCCACTTTTTACTCCCCAGAAGTTCAAAATTTAACCCCAAAGAGTTTGGGTTTTTTTGTGTAATGCACCTGTGGAGCAGAAATATGGTTTAAGGCCCTTAGAATTGAAGAGTCACATTTCTCATCCTCAGGAGTTCCAGTGACAGCAAGTAAGAGGCAGACATGATGGCATGATGGGCTATTTTAGATTGTACTAACAAGCATATTTGTGCTTATATTGCTGCCAAAAATAGCTCAGGTGTCCTTCAGCCCAGAGTGACTCGTTACTGGTTTTGTGGCCATGGCAGAGGAGATGGGAGGGGAGATTGTATCAATTCTGATCAACATGGGGAAAATGTCTTGCATGGAAGAAATGGCAACATGAAGACAGTGGTCTCCTATTAAATCATGAGCTCATCTCCAAATTCACAGGATAAACACAGACACTGTCAGGTGGGGCACAAAATCCACATGGAGAGAGAATTCCTCTGGCAGACAAGGTGTGTGTGATCAGCTACAATTACCTGTGTCTGCCTTTGACTCCTTTATTTCCTCAAAAGTAGACCTGGGCTATTTTGGGTCTTAATCTCTTATATTCTTATTCACACGAGGGAGCTTCTGCAAAAATGCATTCCCAGAAGGAAGTCCTGGCTCAAGTCAGCTTAAAGACCATCATCACTCTGGCTATGCAGGACAAAGATGCAATTTTGCTGTCATAAAAAAGGCTCTGAGTGTTTAAATCACCTTCAAGTAACTTTTTAGTTCAACAACTCATTTGGCCATTAATTGCCTTTCCTCTCTTCCTCCTCTTGTGCATCACTTGCATTGCAAGGGCATGTTTGAATCCCAGTGATAAGCTGCTCAGGGCAAGAACTGTATCTGTGTTTTCCAAAGTGCTTTGCTTACTTCTGGCACTATAAGAAAAACAAACAGAGCACGTATTTAAGAGACTCCTCCATCCATCTTTGTTCTTCATTGGGTAAGAAAGTGAAATTCAGTATTTTCTCAACAATTCAAAAATATTTTCTAAAAAATAGAAAGATTGGGATAGAGAGAAATTTATTTTCAACAGATTAATTGAGAGTATAGGAAAAGCTAACCAGGGCCTGTGCTCTAGAATAAATTGGAAAAGCTCTGTCTATTCTGTTAGGTGAAATCCTAATATGTGGTATTGATCCATAGTGGCACAAATTACAAGAAGTCACAGAAATTTAATTAAAAATAAATAAAAAAGCTCTGCAATTGACTGGAAAACTCTAACTAATGTAAATGAAATTACTTAAGAGTAAAAAAAAAGGCACATGTTCACCCTCTCCCTTAATAAATGAGTACACACCATGCCCCAAAGTGCTTACCAAACGTTCCAGCTGTTGGGAATATTTCAGATGCTGGGATCCCATTTCTTTAATGATACCAGCAGCAATCATGACTGCTTTTACTCTGCAGAGTAATGAGTTTATATTCACAACCACTGACTCAGAAACACAACTGCAATTACAGCTTCCAACTCTGTCTAAACAACATCCAAAGCCTTCAGGAAGATGCACCGACCACTTACCATGGGACTTCAGTGCTCTGAACTGGCACTGGCGTGTCCTGGTACATCTGTGAACCCCCCATTCCTATGCTGGGATGAATTCTGAGACACAATATGAATCCCATAACAAATACAATCTTCTTGATCTAGCAGAGAAGGAAATCACTGATGATAAGGTTTTAATAAAGCCTGACAAGCCTCAAAATTAAATTTGCTGGGAAGGGTTCACCCCCGAAACAGATACTTTCAAGCGGTCTTCACGAAAGAAGCTACGGAGACTTAAAGAGAGGAAAATGTTTACTTTAAGAGTTTTTTTTTCTTACAGCTACAAATCCAATTAGTGACTCTCTTTGTCTTCCAGCCTCTCTGCTTTATTCTGTATGGGAGCACATGTGTGTCCAGGCTCTCCCTGCAAAAGGTGCCCATAGGCAGAGAGAAAACTAATCAGGGCAGTGTGATCACCTACCCAGCAGCACTTCCCTGGCGACACTCCACAGCCATCTGAAACCTGACCGGGCGGCCCGACGCCACCGGGGTTCGAACTGCTGCTGTCAGCTCCGCTGGGGAAGAAGTGCTCTGAGAGCATGGGGTGACTGTGCTGAGCAATAATTCTGTGGCAGCTTCCCACTCCGGCAAGGAGCCCGATTCAGGAGGCCGTAGGAAAATTTAAACCACATCCAATTAAAAACCTCTGCTTTTTTTTCCGGTGACCTTATAATTTTTCAGGGACAGCTGCTAAAATCTATTGCTTCTTCCCGTCGGACATCATGGATCACAGCAACATCTTCAAATAAATCTCACTTTCAAGGGAGCTCAGAGGCTGAAAACACAGCACGGGGGTCAGTTAGATGTTCTCACCATACAGGAGCTTTTTGGGGAGACAACTGGAAAGATCTCATGGGCTTTTACAAGACAACAGCCACAAAACAATCTTGTGCTTCTGAGGTTGCAGCAAGACTTTGTAGGACAATTAAGCTAGGCAAAAAGCAGTGTAAAACATCAGAGCAAAAAATAAAAGGGAGATTCAGAGATACCATGGTCCCACATTTGTAGAAGTAGAGCTGGGCACGGATGTGAAATGATTGTGATACACTTCTCGTGGTGTCACTTGCAAAGGACACACAGTAAGAGAGGAGACTCTTTTACAAGAGAATGTAGTGATAGAACAAGGGGGAAAGACTTCAAACTGACAGAGAGGAGGTTTGTATTGGATATGGGGTAGAAAATGCTTACTGTGAGGGTGGGGTGCCCAGAGAAGCTGTGGCTGTCCCATCCCTGGAAGTGTTCAAGGCCAGGCTGGATGGGGCTTAGAGAAACCTGAAATAATGGAAGATGTCCCTGTCCATGGCAGGGGAGCGGCACAAGATGAGCTTCAGGATCCCTTCCAACACAAATAATTTTCTGAGTCTGTGACTTTTGTGGAAGCATTAAGCAAGTTTTAGAATATCACCTCTGTTTAGAAACATTCCAACCCATTTTTTAAAATAAAAACTCACAGTTTTGACAAGAACCTCAAGGCCCACATTGTGTAATGCTGCACTTCAGATTCAACTCCCTCTTTATGCTGCAGCCTTCATTTGAATGCAAGGGCTGCCCCTATGCTCCCAATGACCTTGGCAAAACTCTTAAAAAAAAAACAAAAACAAAACAGAAAAAAAACACACTAAAAAACCTTCAGGACCTCAGGCTCTAAAGCTATTTTAGAATTAGCTTTGAATAATTGTCCCACAATAGGAGTTTTCTTGATTAATTGCTTAAGATAAGGCCTCCTTTTCCTTGCTGGCCTCCAGTGACTCCCTCCACTTCCCATAATCACTTTTGTCTCAGTCTCCTGTTTACTGGGAACAGCTAAGAGAAAAATCAGAGATACACCAACTCCATTACCTGAGGATTAGCCAGAAGATAACCCTATGTATTCCATTACTGACCATTATTTGAGTAATTATTCAATCAAGTTTAGACCATGTGAAAGATGCACTAATTGTTTTGCAGAGCTTGCCCAAGCTGTTTATCTAAGGGATGCAACTTGTGTCCTTTAACAAAACAAAAATGATGTGCCGATTGCAAAGGAAAATGAGAAGTGGCTTTGTATTGAACTCTGTATCCTAATTAGGCTTAACCAGGAGTTAAGGATCTATTTTGATCAAGTTTCCGCACGAGCCGGATTGGGTACATACTTGATTACAGAAATTCTGCAGGATATTGCTTTTCCATCTGAATTATTTAAAAAATGGTACATGGCTATTATTTTTCTAGTTTGAGATAAGCATCCTGAATATAGGGAAAGCAGGGATAGTGGAGAAACAAACAAGCCAGTAACCAACAGGCTTAATTTAAACAAGAAACTTGTGCACACATCAGTACTAGAGTCAGATGGCTTGATACTCTGATTTAAACTGAATTAATGCCTTTTAGCTAAGTAATATTTTTCTTGGACACAGGGAAGGAATGAAAAAAATCCAAGGAAAACAAATTTAGTGAAGGAATTGGCTTCAGTAGGCAGTTTTACGTAACATTAACTTTCCACTCAGACATAAAAAAATATAACACCCCTTCATTTCAGAGTTGTCGGATTCCCCTGTAACCTTCCCGCTTCGTGGACCTCAGGCTGGTTCACTACCAGGTGACTCCCTGCTGAGAGGGAACTGCAATTCCCAGGGACATCAGACCCCCAAAAAAGCACAGACTGAAGACAACTTCTTCAACTTGAGATACAAAACTTCCCTTACTCGTGAAACCTTGCAAAAGCATTTGCAGCTGACACAGTTCATCCGTAACTTTATTTGCTCTGCTGCTTGTTGCCACTCTTGTTAACCCCCTGTTCCATAAAGCCAGGCCTTTACCACCTCTGCCTTTGTGAGTTTTGGAGAGTTGAGGGGAGATTTATCTTCAGGAGTGAGCACAAACTGTTGGTATTCTTGGGATTGAGGCAGAACGAAGCGCGCTCAGCCGTGGCAATGGAGCTCCTTCCAAACCCGGATTAAAGCCAGTGGTGGGGAAGCTCGAGTTTTAATGGATAAATTGTTGCAGAATACACTCAGCCAAACATCTCTGCTGATGAAGGGGACTCGGAATTGGGTGGGGAGGGGATTATCCTCCTGCTGTGCCATGTCATTTTTGAGAACACCCTCCTCTTAATTTAGTTACGTGCCAAAAAGGGAGCAGCAGTTGACCCAAATCCTATTAGCAACAACAATCTGTCGTTCTCTCCTCTCCCCAAAATGGAATATGCTCTAGGATGCTTTACAGAGAAATAAATTGAAATGAGGGAGGTTTTCCCCATTAATTTTTCCCACTTCCAAATTCAAGTTGCAAATTCATGGGACAGGGACCTGAATTAGATTTGTAAAGTAAGGACTTTATGCACACTGCTGCCCGGATAAATCTGGAACAGAAAAATACTGGAGATTTTCTTTCACATTCTTTTTCCTTTTTGTTCTGATTTTCTGTTTTCTTTCGTTGTTGTATTTTTCTCTTTTCCACCTCTTCATTGCAGGTGTCCCCGACTGTGCCAGAGGGTTGGAACTAGACAATCTTTAAAATCCTTTCCAAACCATTCCAGGATTCTGTGATTTTACAATTCCTTAACTACTCCTTCCAAAACCCAGAAAATCACAGGCTTTCTGTATTATAGAATTTTTCTGCTTTTTCCTCTCCCTCACTCTGAGCTTCCTGAGCTTTATCTTTGTCTAGCATTTAGCAGGAAGATAAAAACTAGAAGAGGGAAGAACACATTTGCTTTTTGTGTCACTCAAGATATTTTCATGGAGGACACTGATGGCCAAAGGCCAGACTGAAGCAAAAGGTAAAGGACAAAACACTCAAAAAGCCCATGAAATATGGAACTATAAGAAGTGGTAAGAAGAAGAAGAGGATGTAAAGAGGAGTTACACTAAATAAATATTTCCAGACCAAAATAAGGAAGATGGGACAAGTACATTTGTTGTGGACACATGCTCAAAGTGGCTGTGGGACAAGCCAGAATGTAAAAGGGCAGCAATTGTTTGCTGGTTTGTTTTTTTCCATCACATGATGCTAAATGCTGCAAGTTTTGGTCCTCAGGGTCTTGTTTAGGCAGAGTCTCTTCAGTCCTGAGTTTTTCCATCTCACACCTGTCACTGTAGTTACTGAGGATTCATTTCTTGTGCACATCCAGAAAAATAAAATAAATGCCTGAGGATACTTCTAGATAAAAAGCTACTCAGATGTGACGTAGCTTGGCAATTATTAACAAGTAGACTTATTCAGATCTCTGATTACTGACTTTGCATTATGGCAGAGGATTCTTTTTCCAGCTGGGCTAGGATATATATTTATTTCTCTTATATGACATCTCTGACTCAGCAGAGATTGCTCCTCAATTTACCTTCTAAATTTTTTCTTTTCCTCTCTTCCTGAGTTGGACTTTGATGCTCATTATGGGTCCCTTCCAACTCAAGAGTATTCTATGACACAATGATTATTTTTACACCATATTATTCTCTAATGAAGTGGGAAATGGCCAACCCTTTCCTCTCCATCCCCCACCACAAACCGTCACTGCTCCCAGTGGCAAGAAAGACAGCAGAGCTTCAGATAATCTCAATGCCTAGAAATCTCTCTCAAATATGAAATATCACTGAAATGTACAAAAACGGATCTGCCACCACTTCTTCTGCAGGGAGCTAAAGAGCCTCTTATAAGGAATTTCAAATCCAGAAACAGATCTGAATTTGTTTCAAGCTCTAAATAAGACTCTGGCAGACATCAGATTCTTCTTGTATTTTGGAGCTCCTCCCCCTCCTCCACCATTTCTGGGCCAGAGAAATATACCCAAAAGGTTGGTGTGCTCTTTTTACACCCAGAAACTCATTAAGTTCAACTAAAATGACCTCCAGAACTGTACGATGAAGTAACAAGAAAAATTATGCATGAGGAATTTTAACATGGTAACAACTTGTTTCCTTTCGCCACAGTCTGCTACCACAGAATAAGTATCTTGTATCCTGGCTAAAAAAGGTTTCCTACAAAAATTTAAGATTTACTAAGATTTCCTACTCACATCTAATATTTTACTTATTTGCACAGAGAGCTGTTCAAAAAACCTAGATGCCTTACAAGGAGAAAGAAAATGCAACCATAACAAGCATAAACATGGACACTGTCTTAATCCTCTAAGTAAGAAGGGTGTGTTGTTAGGACTTGCATCTGTACTTTCTGCAAATTAAAAAGAAAAAAAAAAGTCAGTGATGGTCAAAAGCATAAGGAACTGGGAGGAGAAAAGACAAGATACAATTTTAGTCAGGATACCTGAGAAACTGTAAAGATACTATTTCCATTTGCAATATGCTACAGAACCACAAGCGAATATTACCTTTGACATACACCAGACATGCTGACTGACAGAGTGGCCAAAAATATAATTTATCATAAGCAATATGATTAACAAGCTCTCAAAAATAGCAGGTATTTAGGGACACAAAATATCCAATTCAGAATAAAAGTTGAAATTCATTCATACTCAGGAGTAAAATGTTTGCCAAATCACTGTCTGGGGAATTTTCTATTACTGAGACCAGATATTTCAGGACAGCTTGCTCAGGGCATAGCCACATATTTTTACAGGCTCTTCATCCACAGATGAGAAAGAATTTGCACAGACAACCAAAATCATTGAATCATAGATTGCTTTGGGTTGGAAGGGATCTTGAAGATTATTTTGTTCAAATCCCTCTGCCATGGGCAGGGACACCTTCCACTACACCACAGGTCTCTAGATCTACAGAGGAAAAAACAAGCAGGGCTCAGAAATGTTATGTTATTGATGTATGGTCATTGTCACACAAAATACTGATGGCAAGGATGAAAATTCAAAGACTAGGATGTCTGGAAATCAAATTCTGAAACTACCAGCTTGCCTTTTACTTTAGAAAAGGTGTAATCTGGCTAATCAGATATTTTCAATAGAGCCAGAAGAGGAAAGAGTCCATGTTTCTTGCTGCCTGAATTAGGGGAGACACCTTGTTCATCCAGCATCTCTTCTGAGGAGAGGGATGCTCCTCCTGTCACTGAAACTGTTGGTTTCTCCTGCCAGAAAGACTAGTTTAATTCCTTGTATTGCACTTACAGCTGATTTGGGAATGACCATCACTTTATGGTTGATGCCCATCCAGAAGAGGTGTAATTTTTAATATCAAAACAAATCACAAAAGGACTGTGAGATTTTAACCTTTGGTTTTTGCACCACATCCTTCTCCTGGCCTCCATCCCTGCTCAGTGCGGATTAGGATGGGGAGAGGGATGAATTATCTCTGGAGAACTATAAAAGATAGAATTGATTTTTGGTAAGAACTCCAAGGAAGTTCTTAATACCTCCTTATCTTTGTGAGTAATACAGCAATGTTCCTCTGCTGAGTGAGCGCCTATCTTCGGAGCTATCCTTGCCAATGTTATCTCTACAGAAAAGCAGCTTTGAAGGACAGAAAATAATATGTGTTCCCCATTGGTTGCAAAGGAGTTGTGTCAAAACTTGTAATACACAGTTTAGGTTCTACACCAGGTATTTCTATAACTTAGGGGAATTCAACAAGTTTGCTGCTGTGATGCCGGCATGAGGCAGAGATAAGATTTGCCCATCTTGCATTGTGAAATTTAATAACTGGGAAGCACTTCCTAGCACCTGCACAAACCTAACCAAGTGACACTGTCCCAACTCACTGTCTTGCATGTCAGTATTTTTATTACAGTGCAAATTTGTGAAGCTTCTTTAAATAAATTTGAAAAATCCATCGTATTAAGTATTTATTGAAGAAAGGCAGCAAATTCTGGGTTTATAAGGGGAAGCAATTTCCTCTTAGACTCGAAAGGAAGGATGGAAAAACCAGACATCATTTTGGATGCACAAACTATTTGCCAGGACAGAGGCTCATGTACTGCTGCTTTTTTCCTGACCAGAATAATTTGTCTAAGAGGAGATCCTACCTCCTCTTACAAACCATCTGATCCTGGCTGCAACATTAACAACACAAATATTGGACTGTTCTACCCCTGATAATTTTGGGCAGTCCCCTACAACTTCTGAACTTTTAGATCAAATGGTTGATTTTTTGAGAAAGTGAAGTCTTTGATTCGAAAGTTCCTGTTTCTAAGAGAGATTCATTTAAATGTGGATGGATCTCTGCACATCACCTCTTTGGCAGTCCAGGGCTATGCCTATGTATAATAATTTCCTTTTTATTTTCAGCCCTTGACAACTAGCAAGGAGAACACATACAGATAGTCTTGCAGCTCCTCTAAAAACAATCCTCTACTGCAGCTGAACAGCCTCTCCTGAGAAAAAGAACTTTTTGGTCATCTACCGAAGCCAGTAATTCTGTTCTTCGGACTCCCAGGATTTCTGCTATCTGATGGAATATTTAAGTGGAGACTTCATTCCCCCGGTGGAGTGCTGACGGCTCAGCCACTCCACTCTGGTGTTCAATGAGCTCTTGTGTTCTATTACAGAATAAATGTGATTTTCTGCCCAGCTGGAAAATGATACTTCTTCCTAGTGCAGAGATTTGTACCCCACTCTAACCCGTCTAAATAGGTCACAGTCACATTTTCACAATACTACAAATATATCCCTTCAGAAAATGCAAAAGCTTGGTGCACCCAGGGCAAAGACTATCTAATGTTGTGTACTGCAGACTCTCTTCTTAGCAAAGAAAAATAAATCAAACTAAGGAACACGTTACATCTCCCTATAAACCCTCTCCTTGACTCGGAGGGTTGGAAGAGCCCTCCCATATCTCTCTTTCTCATCAACTTTCCTATTTCAAGCAGATTTGAAGGTCCTGCTCTATCAATGACCAGCTTGCCAGTGCTTGACAAGACAGAGCTCCATGCCTGACTCCCACCCTCTATCAAATGAGGATTATTGATACTTTCCCCAAGTGCCTTGAGCTCTCTGAGTGTACCAAGAAACCTTATTTATTCATTTGCCTGCTCTGTCAATCCTACCAGCACTACTCTACATGGTGCAAGTCTCCCAAAATATGGAGTCTGAGGTCTAGTGAGATGATTTGAGAAAGCAAGACGTATGATTTGTTGCTTCATTTCTTCTTCAGCTGCCTCCTCTACATGCTTTGCTTAGGCTGTTTTACCAGTCAAATAACAGTGGGATGTGATGATCTTAAAGGTTTTTTCCAACCTTAGCAACTATATGGTTCTATAAAGTAATTAAGCATTATGAATGTACCCTGCAAATTCACATGTTGTTTTCCACCACTGTGATATAGCCCTGGAGTAAGCTCAAAAAAAGCCAGGAGAGTCAAACCCTGCATGTGGGCAGACTGAAACTTTTGAGGTAATACATTTGAGGTAAAATGAATCAAAATGTGGAGAAAGGAGATGCTCAGAATTGATTTTTTTCCAACAAGGCATTTACAAGCACTCCAAACACGAGCTCCACTTCAAACATAAAATAGTCATTGTACTGATTTGTTACAGTATGACTTGCTAGCGTATTTGATTCCACATTATCTGAAACTCCAAGTTATCCAAGGTCTCATCTTCTTAATGGAAGGGAATGTACAAAAGCAGAGCACTCACTTGAACACACAATATATTATCTATACAAATTGGGACTCATTCAACAGACAAACTTAAAAACCAAATTATGTTTGACTATCAATTTGATACTCTGCAGGAGAAAGCACCACTTAGAGCTGATGGTTTATAAAGCCTTTTGCTACACATCTTGGCATTACAAAACATTGGATCTTGACCATATCCTAGAACTCACTAAAAAGCTCCCATGAGAAGAAAATTTTTGCTAGTTGATTGTTGTGGCTGAGACCTTACCAAATATTAAACAAATGCAGTGCTGTGGGCTAAGATATCAAATATTCAAAAAATGTCTCTTGGCAGAATACCCCACTGCTGTGTCAAAAGCAGATTCCTGCCAAAGCAACAGGCTGGATATCCCAAGAAATTCTGGAAGCAAAAAGCTCAGGACACTGCCTGAGACACTGATCCAGGAGACAGTGAATTTCATCTTTTATCTTTGCTTCACTAACAGCTACCTCTAACCTAAGTCATCTGCAAAATAAATTCAGATTCTTGCCTCAATTTCCCCACTTTTAGAGGCTGGAGAAGCTGCTTAAGAATGGTGAATTCAAAGCCAAACACAGAAACATAATGTGCCAAATACTCATGCAGAAATTCAAACTGCTTTTTCATTCAAAGTCAAATGCTAGAGATGTCACTTTTTATGGGAGAGATGTTTCTATGTGGTAATAAATAATACTTTCTAAAGCACAGGGAATTTTTGCCATCAGCAGAGATATTTTTGAACTCATACTTTCACTGGCACTTCATAGGATCTTTAAATTGACCTTAAAGATCCTCCTGTCATGGCCAGGGACACCTCCCACTAGATCAGACTGCTCCAAGCCCCATCCAGCCTGGCCTTGAACACTTCCAGGCATGAAGAAGAAATTTCTTCCTCATATCCAACCTAAATCTACCCTCCTGCAGCCATTCCCTATGTCATATCATTCTATGCCCCTCCATGGGGCAAAAGTCCCCCTCCAGCCTTCATGTAAGCCTCCTTTATGTACATTTTGTGGTATTTTAGAAAAAATCTCAACAAACATCAGTAAACTAAGTATTCCAACATTTTTCAGCAGAAATATTGCCTCAGAAAAAACCTTAATTTGTCAACTCCTTTAATTAAAAATTATTAAAAGCTCTAACTTGCAATCAGAATTCTGCAACAAAAATAGTAACCCCCACATCTCATTCTGCAGCTTTTCATCAGGGTACAAGCCAGACTTCAGCTGTATAGCACCAGACACACTATGAACAACAGCACAGTACAGTTCACAAAATAAAAATTCAGTCCACAGTACAGTGACAGATACTTGGATGCTACTGGGCAGTTCATGTTATAAACAGAGGCATTTCTCTTGAAAGTTCAATAAGGTTGAAAGCCAAAGCAGTGATATGGCATCAGGGATTTATCATCTAATAATAAAAGAGTGTTTGTTCCTCTGGATCTGCTTCGAACAAGTGGAGTCTCATGTTGAAAGAGCAGGTTCAGTAGGCATGCAGCTCTTCAATTGCACTCCTTATTGTATGCTTTATATTAAAGAAAGCAATTTAACTTTTGAAGACAAGAAAATTATCTTGAAACTGAAGTCCTGCCTAAGCTCAAGGCCAAGCTAGTAAAGAACATATAAAATTATTAAAAGGTCTTCAATTATTAAGATAGCTGGAACACTTGCAACAGCTGTAATTCAAGGTTCCTATACATTTTAATTATATCCCCCAGTGTCAGCAGGTTATAGTTTTCCCTCTCTATCATGCTAAAATTTATCAGGCCTGGCCTGTCATAGCCTTTAGGGAAAAAAGAAGTTTAGGCCACATTGTTCACTCCTGCTTAAATTATGGGAAAGCAGAACAGAAGTGGAAGTAACTGTAGTTTTGCTGCCCCACTGGTGATGAAGCAGAGATAAAAACACTTGAGTGCCTTCTCTTAATCGTGCTTTGTAGACGTTTGGTGAAAACTAGGTATGGTGTCACTGAATCCACTCATGTTATTTGATAAAATATAAAATAATGTGAGATTTTACATGACTGTCAAAGCAATGTGAAATAGAGAGGCACCATCCTCCAAGAATCCTAGAAGGTTTGGGTTGGAAGGGACATTAAAGATATCTCATTCCAACCCCTGCCATGGACCAGGCTGCTCAGAGCCCCATCCAGCCTGGCCTTGGCTGAAACTGTGCTGTACCATGTATATATGTAAATTAATTCGCCCCACTTCCATAAACAAACAAGGTTTCCCACTTCAAAAAGTCAAGGTTTTGGGATCTGTGCCTTGCTCCTTATCAAGCACAAGTGAACACAACACGACTCTGCAGAAATTATCTGGGGCAGCATTTTCTGGACCTCAAATTCCCACTCAAGGACTTTAATACAGTAGAAAACCCCTTCCCCACCCATGCAAACTTTGATGCAATGCACAACTCTGGCCATGTACAGAAGATAATCTGCTGGTGTGCAGCTAAAATGAATTCTCTCTATATATATTTATTTTCAACACTCAACAAATTTAAAGCTAAACCATCACAAGACAGTGACAAGAGATATCTGCTAACTCTTGAAAGATTGGGGGAGCTTTGACACTGAACTGTAAAGGAAAATGTAAATGTACATGTAAAGTACAATATCAGAAGTGAGTAAAATTGAAGGAGACAAAAATCTCATATATGCACAAGTACCCACAAAACTACGCCAAGAGCTAAAGTAGACATTAGGATGTAAATACCAAGTAAAACTAATACAGTGTAGTTTTGTAGATTCAGATTTGCCAAAGCAAGCTCCAGCAAATCACTGCCCTGAGTGCAGAACTTCATGCACCATCATTTCCTGTTTGCAGAGTTAGGATAAGTCAAATATTAATGATACAGTGCACTAGAAAAAATAAATTGTGATGGTAACACCATCATGCAATGACATTTTAGGATTCTATGTCCAGCCTCACCTGAACATTTTGAGTTCAACAAGTGCAACTTCATATGTGTCAATGTTTAGAAGATGGATGTAACATAGTAGTATGACTGAATTTATGATGGCTTTTATTAAAAGAGGCATCTTGGAAACCCCAGCTAACAACAGATCTCCGTTGTGGTAGATGCTGTCCAGACTTGAACTGAAAAGCCCTCAGTCAGAACAGTTTACAAATCAAATATGGAAGACATACCTAAGCTGAAGGACAGGAAATATTACTGTAATAATACTGATTTATGGAGGAACTGACCTAGCTAAGGTCACAAAGCAAGTATGACCCCATGTCCCGAATCTCAGTCCATTAACTGCAAACTGTTCTTTGTCTTCCTCCTGAGGTGAGGAGCTGGCACAGCAAGGAAAGCACAGCTCCAAGAGTCTGTGCAGGACCTCAAAGGACTTTTTGAATGAGGTACATTATCCTTCATGGGAGACTAAAAAGGTTTATTCTAACACAATACTTAAAAACACAACTGTACTGTCCCTTCTACACCATGTTCAAAAAATTTTGCATATGCCATTGTTCTATCACCCAACAGCAAATTCTCCCTACATAATATTCTATTCATTTGCAGGATATACTGGTGTACTAAGTACATTTTTAAAGTATTACATCACATAGGCTGTTAAAACACCCATTTCACAGGTGAACAAACTGAGATTAAATGATAGAAGAAGCATGTTTGCTGGATCAGCTGAAGGCTTGACACAAATTCAAGAAGCTCTTGAAGTAAGATTCTATTCACAATAATAAACTTGCAAGATGTGCAGAGAAACCTGTTTAAAGTTAATTTAACATATTCCACACAACAGAAAACAGTCACTGCAAATCTAACTGTTCCAAGACCTTCGAATTACACTGGCTGAAGCTGATGAAGAACAGCAAAACAGATCATGTCTAGGCTAGTGCAAAAGCAGCTGCCCCTTCAGTGGCTCTAAATTCTCCTGGATGCTGAGTAGAGTTTTCTAATATTTTAAATACATTTGTATTTAAAATACACAATTCCAAGATACACTAGGTCAGGAATTTAGATACTCAGTCCCAGGAATTTAGGTAGAGGTTTAGTTATGGTTTCACTGGGAATTAAGTGTAAATCATCATTATGGATGGCTAAGCCATAAGCATCACAACATCCTTTCAGCAGACATTTGGAAAACACCCAGAGCCTGGAAGCTGACAGGTGTCCTTGTTCACTTGTTTTTGTCTCAATCTCCCTGAAAGAAAGCAAAAAGCTCCCATTTTGGGTTAGCACAGGACCAGTTAAGAACCTATTTTAATTGGGTGGAAGACAAGCTTTCCTCCAGGGCTATGGGGCTTGTATTCACTGACCAGAGGGATTTCTCCCTTGTGTGACTCTTCAGGAAAGTCTCCTTGTGTGTGCACAGGAGCTGGAGAGGCTCAGATATCAAACCTTAATTGCTGGACCACGTTTTTCTTTAAGATGATTTTAGGTACCTTTAAACTTCTAATTTAAAGCACTAAAACCAAATAAAAGGTCAACTCTTCAAACACGGCCCATGTTAAACAAGAGCATTTATAGGGTTACAACCAAGGAAACAAGTGCATTTATAAGGCTGCAAGAGAAAAGCAACTTCAGCTTCTGCTAGAGGTGAAAGGGGTGGGAGGGAAGGGAACATAAAGAAAGTTTCTGGCAGTTTTTGCTTGACTTGTGTGTTCTGATTTCTGATTTTTCTGCCTATCAAACAGTCCACATACAGACTCAACAAGTAACTCTCAACAGGGATTGAAATATCTGCAGGAAAAAAGTCCTCAAAGTGCAGGCTTGTTATCTACTGTTGGAGCAGCTCGACTAGAAGGTGTTGATGGTGAGGGAGAAGGACAGAGCAGAGTTAGGAACCCACAGCAGGTAATGCCTCAACCTCCACTTCAGCTGCAGCTGCTCTGCAAGCCCCACACTTCCAGGAAAGCACCAGGATATCCTTCCTGTTACCTGGAATAAACCCCATTTCATCCAGGGTTATTACAGAACAAAACAAGGTAAAAACTACAAAAGCAGATGCATTGCTCCTGTAAAATCCACGAGGAGGAGTTTTTTTTTCCCTCCTGTGCCTGCAGCCTGGTGCCAGGGAACAAAACCCAGGTCCCAAGGACGGATGCTGTCAGAGACGATCCCACTGATGACACACAGCCATGAATGCCTTCTCCTTTTACTGTAAGGAATAAGGGGTGGGTGGGTGGTGTTATTGTTTTCCCCCAACTCCATCCTCGAGCCTGTCATCGGGTACAGAAGCAGCCTTTATGCTGCAGTTGTACCGTCCCGTTTCCTGGCTTCTGTCAAGCTTAACAAAACCTAAGTACTAAACACTTTTTATGCCTTGGAGTATCAAATGTTCTTTGCTATCAGTCGAAATGGAGCTCTGTTAATTTTTATTATTGCTTCATATGAAAATGTTAGCTCTATTCATATTCCATATTCAAGATGTTTAACCTGGGTTCGCTGTATGAAAAGTCAATCATGTGTGCATAAATTCAATATATTTTCCCCATTTACTGCAGTACAATGAATATCTTACAGAGAGTGATGTTTGTGTCCTGATTCAAAAATATTATCTCTTTCTTTTGCCCAATTTATTTTGTATTTATTTGAGGTGAGGCAGGTATAGTTGCGTTAAATAAGCTTTATCATAGCTCAGGGTTTATTATGTTTAGCAGAAGAAAGAAATGTGGTGTAAGAGAAGGAAATAAAAAATCTGTCTTCGAAGTCATGCCAGCAAGTGGGAAGAAACACTTTTGCTGATAAACAGGAAATCCTT
The DNA here is from genome assembly GCF_050655825.1 of Lonchura striata. NCBI lineage: Eukaryota > Metazoa > Chordata > Aves > Passeriformes > Estrildidae > Lonchura > Lonchura striata. Next base: position 72,262,042 of record NC_140741.1, read on the forward strand.
TATTTCTAAAGTTAACATTCTTAAGTAAAAAAACAAACACTTCAGCTAAATTTGTAGGTTTTAAAACAAACTGTGGCAAACATTAAGGGAACTAAATAGAAACCATCTTTCAAGATGGTAAAATTAGGACAACTGCAAACAGGAGGTATTAAACAAGCCACAACAACCAACACATGCAGCAGCCAGTTTTAACACCAATTAAACATATCTGTGATCAAAACCTGGAAAAAACAAACTTAGAGAAATGCCAACCAAGTAATTATGTAATAATATAAAGTCTTTACTATTATTTATGTTTCAGGAAGTTACACGTGCTCCAACCAGTGTCCAGGACCCCACAATCTCCTCTATGCACCCTACAAGCTCCAAGAACAATAAATGAAAAGAGTCCTTGCTCCAGAAAATGTGGGACAAAGTCCATGACTACAGAAAGTGAGGGTAGAAGGGTGAAAGAACAAATAATTGATGCAGCTCAGCTCGGAAAACCAGCCAATATTGGCAACATTTTGGGAGGGTTCTACTCTACCTCTGCAAAAGCACCAGTTTTGTGCTGCTGATGGAATTTTTACACACTTTTCTAAGTTAAAATAAAAAAGTAAAAGCATTAAACATCAGGGTTTGACTTTCTCCTGTTTCCCCTTTCCTTTCTTTAAGTTTTCTCAATAATTTAAATGAGAGATCTAAAGGGAGTTTTGCAACTCTGTGCCCTGTACTGAAAGTGAAAGCTGGATTTCAGATGCTTTAATAACAGAACTGTAAAGTTGCCTTCCAAAACAAAAAGGCAATTTTGATGTATTTTTTTGGAACAAAAAAAAAAAAAAAAAAAAAAAAAAAAAAATCAACTACACACAGAGTTTCCTTTCATCAGCCTGTCTACTCGTCAAGTTTTTTACCTGTTGGGAAAGCAGACTGAGCCCAATTAGTAGATTAAAACACAACATGTGGTGACAGCAAGGACTGCCCATATCAGACACAGGTTTCATATGGGCAAACATGTTTTTTTTCTGCAGGTAAAAATAAGATTTTTATAGTTAGTGAAATATAACACGTGCTAGGGGATAATAAGCACTGCTGAGTAATGTCCACCAGGCTGCTACCCATCTGTGCACCCACTCTGGGCACGCTGTACAGCAGTGAGTAGTGGGCAGACTGGGACACTGGGGAGATCAGTTAATGTGTGGCAAGTGCTTTGAAGCTGAAAAGCAAGAAGTGCTAAGTATTATATCTTCTTTCAGCAGCTGATCAAACTTTTGATAAATGCAATGTATCTTAAAAAAAAAAAAAAGCACACAGGCAAGGAAAATGTAGAAATGCAGCCGCAGTATTTCTACCTGTAAAATACTCCCCATGGTGGCACACGTACCCAACTCCTACTGTACAGAAGGAATGCAAGCATCCAAAGAAGAATAAAACTTTCCTTCAAAATACCAGGGTTGAGACAGCAGCCGAGTGTTTCACTTAAGCGTGGAGCATTTAAAGGAACTTAATATTCCTGCAAAGAGGTGATCTGGAGGAAGCTCTGCTCTAATTTTTCTCTTCTATTCAGATTCATAAACCAACACCAAAACGCCGACAACTATATCAACGCCAATATTGGGCTATCAAACTATTTACCTTTGGTGGGGGGAAATAAAGAGTTTTAACAGAGTGAAAGCAAGGAAGAAAAACTCGACTTCAAAGCAAAAGCTAATTATGTGTTTTACTAATTACATTTTAGAAAGATACACAGGGCATTACCAACGAACCCTGCAAAACTGAAAACACAACGGTGTCTCAGGCTGCCTTGGCCTGGAAAAGAGCTCCTGAGAATTACCAAGGGATTCCTGCTTCCCGCAAACACAGCGCCACTAATATTCTCCAGATTTGCTGGCCCTGCTACGAACCATCTCAAGAAAATGTTTACATTAAAGTCGGGTTCAGCGAGGAGGTCAGCTAACTTTAAGGCTTTAAGAAATCAGCAGCCGTCTTGTCTCCTGAGCAGTGCAGGGGGATGGGGAAACTTTTTTTTTTAAAAAAGAAAATCATTAACTTGCTACATGGACAAAACCTCAATTTTTCAGTCTCTTTCATTTGCTGTCAGTGATGTGAAAGTTTTGGGGTTTTGCTTGGGTTTTTTCCCCTCCATCTTTTAGTGTCCATCAAGAAACTGTCAGACACACGGTGTGATTGTTGGGGCTGTCCTGTGCAGGGCCAGGAGTTGAACTCTAATGTTTCTTGTGGGTCCCTTCCAACTCAGGACTATGATTCTATGATTTCCAAAGTTTCTGTGTGTTCTGAAGCTGCTTTTAGCCCAAGCCACACCTCGCATTTTAAACCCCTAATGAAAATAACCAGTACTATCTCATGCAATTAGGCACAATTTTTATCAGGCTTCTGACTTTCAAACTGCACATGTACATCACATAAAGAAGATAAGGAATTTATATTGTACGTATTCAGCTTTTATTCTTTAAAAATTGCTTTGGTGAGCACTGATTGGCTGTCAGATGATTTTCCATTTCATTCTGTACCACACAAGAATCAATACAATCTGGTTTTATTTGAGCCAGGCTCCTAAGCTTACGTCTTATTTGCATCTCGCTACTGATAAATGATAGCAATAGAAGTGTGGCATTCCACAGGAAGAAAGTGAGATTACACTTCATCTAATTGTTTAAATAGGAGAAACAGTATTCCCACTCAGAAATAAATGCCTTAAAGGCTTCCACTAGTGTAATAGTACTGCAAAGGTCTAACAGCTCTACGCTGAGCGAGAACGGTTACAAATACAACAATAAAAAGTCAGTTTTTCCTGTTCTTTATTTTTTTATAGCTATGTATACATGTAAACACATCAGAAATACACAGTCTTGGTTAGAGGTTCTTATAAATAATCAAAAGCCCTTGATGGTGGTTCTGCATAGGAGACTTTGTGTGCGCTGTTAAATGAAATCAGCTGCGCCACTGCCAAGACTACGAAGGCAATTGGTGATATTTGCTTCTGCCACAAAACATGTTTAACAGATCAGGGTTATACACAGAGTACAAAAAACCCAGAACCAGTTCCTAACAGCACACAAATACAGGGAAGGTAAATACCTGTGCTGTGTTCCGGTTCTGTCTCATTAACTTTAATTTATCTCTGTACTAAATGCAACTATTTTACCAAGTTAAAAAGCACAAGCATGCATGTGAGAGCTACACAGGGAAAAAATGAGGTAGAAACAGATAAGTAAAACACAAATTAGAAATAATTGATTACAGAAATTATTTGATTAAGTTAAAAGTCTGAGTTAGCACTGGGAATGGATGCAGAAAACTTTCAGAAGGGAACTGCTGCTGTCCATTTTTAACTTGGGAAGCCAGCCTTTCTGCAGGGTCTGCCTCTTTCGAGCAACTCCTTTTCCTGCTCAGTGAATCCCAAAATGATTTCCAAAGCCTTCACTCATTTTGACACAAAGGATACAGGAGACTGTTTAGACTCCTAATAAGCCCAGAGCCGTTAAAGCTGCACAGTCCTGTTAAACACGGGATGGCGGCAGCCAAGAAAACAATTCCTTGGAGAGGAAAACAGCCAGCATGTGCCCTCATGTAAAAATCACATTCCAGAGGAAAAGAACTTACTTTGGGCTGGCGTGTGACGTGACTTTAAGATGCTTATTGTGCACGAAGGGGCTCCATTTCCCTGGAAAAGGGACATTTAGTTCACCCACCCAACCTGATCATCGTCACCTGCTGACGAGCTCCGTGCTTGGCAAGCGCTGGCACTGGTGTCATCTGGCAATGGTAATAAAGCTTAGGGATATATTAACATGGAATCTTCTGAAAATTAGGCAGGAAGTTTTTGAAATTCGACAAGAAATGTTTCTTTGCTTTTTTTTCCTTTTCTCCCAGAAAATGCTGGATACCCCTTATAAGCTCCTCAGAGGTAAAAATAAAAATGTAAAATCACACTAATGTAAATTCCAGTAATCTCAAACTATGCCATAACAAGGGAAAGAGCACAACTCAGTAATTAACACATCACCATGTATTTCTTCCAATTCAGTAAATTTACAGCTGAAAACAATTCCGCAGAACCCAATTTAATTACATTAAAAATTATGCAACTTATTTTATTAAAAGGGGATTGATTACTCTACAAAGAATTTAGATCCAACAATGACCTTCTGTGCTACTGTAAAAGGTGTTCAGAACCCAATGAACATACAATAAGGCTCTAAACCAGAAACTAATTAGCTCACACACAAAGTATTAAATCTGTTTCACAAATTATGTAAATCATATAAAAAATGAGGTATAATACCAATGGCAAACTTTATAGTGCCAAAATGGAATAAGCTGTATGTATACCTGCCTTCAAATTAACTAAAGCAATTATACTGTAAAATCATTAGCCCAAGACATAGTTTAAAGTCAAGCTTTAATAACTTAATGCTACATGTATTTTCTAACCACAGAAAAAGCATTACATACATTTACACTTCCCACTAAATTTAGAGGAGGTTATGCTGCATTAAACCAAGCAGGAAAAATAAAGTATTAAAAAAAAGACAAAGAAAAAAAAGGGAATACCAGAAATGTTTACTGCAGAAAATATGCACAAAATCAAACCATCATTTCCTCTGGAGCTTTGCTTCCACATATAAACAGTATATTATTATATTTTTTGTAACACTAGCACATTTATTCTAAATGTTACCACCAAAAAAAATTTAAATTAATAACTCTTATGAACAATGAGAAAATAAAGCATCATTTTATATGATCCTGGCAATACTTTCAAATGCTAATTATCTGGTTTCATGGTTCTGCATTTCCTATGGCCAAAAAAATCTCTTACTACTTCACTTCAGAGTAGGTGGAACAGCTGCTCTCTCAAGGAGCAGTGCTGCCTCCACAATCCCAAGGGCTGGACTGAAATGTTTAATTTTTTTGCTGCTGAGGAGTGCTTAGAGACCCTCATGTGGAAACCTAATGGGATTTCCAACCCGCTTTTCACCCTCAAGATAACTGCCCTAGGGCTTGATGTATCTATATAGGAGTGAAGGAACTGCAAATAAGGCATAAATAAACAAGTTTTCTCATTTTGCTCAAAATATTGACATTTTCACAGCACTGGGGTGTGTAAGAGAAAGTTCTTCCTGCCATTGTGCAGGAGGACAGAGTTTAGCAAAGGGCTGGGAATCATCTGCCTGTTCCTTTTCATAGGGGTGGCTCTGCTGTTTCTACGTGTAACCTCCTCAGGTGTGACTTTCCAGGTGCTTTGGGATTCCCTCAGATAAAACCAAGGTACTCTGCATGATTTATGCCTGCAAATGCACACATAAAAACCACCTGTGTAACAGTTCTCCTGGCCTGATGTGAGATGAATGCATTTTTTTGGGGTGAAATTAAAAGTTGAAACACAACTGAGATGCTGTGTGTGTGTGTTTAGAAATAAAGATTATACTTCAGCTTTAACAAATAAAGATTCAGACCATTTCAAATCTCTCCTAGCTGTTCACAGCCAAATCTCACTATCAAACTTTTGACAGAAACACTTTTTGCATTGTTACAATTTATTTTTTTATTAACATTTAAAGGAAAACAGGGTTTTTTTGTGTATTAGCATTGTTTGATACATCAAAGCTACAAAAGCTCAAATTTGGTGCCTCATACCCCTTCCAAATGATATCCTGTAAGAACACATAAAAAAACCTAAGCACTTCTATAGGAATGAACATGATTTTGTTGTATCAGACAGGAGAAATTGCAGATCTTTCAAAAATCAAGTGAGAAAGGTAAGAAATTTTCCTGTTTCCTGAATAATGAGCAATTTAAACTCACCTTTCTGAATTTGTTACAGAACTTTTAAAATTTACAAATCCAGTGGGAGACTGATCAGCAGCGAGGTCAAGTGGCCAGAGAAGTACAAAAACTATTTTTATGTGTCTGCATATCTGCAACCACTAATCCCATGTAACCAATACACACAGACTCCACATTTACTAAGGGCTGCTATAATATTGTTTTAATATCACCTTCCTACACACAGTACAGGTGTATCCAGGGAAGAATTACTTGGGATGAAGGAGGGAATAGAAAGAAGCACAGAGGGTAGAAATTGGGAAAATCTGGGCCATATCTGTGCTAACCTGTGGTGCAAACCAGTAACATCAAAGCAGCCAAGTGAGAAAGGAGGACTGCAAGGCAGGATCGAGGACTGAATCTTCTAATAAAATGCATCTGACTGGAAAAAGAATTTCCTTGCTTCAGAGTCATATTCCCACGGTGATCACGCTATGATAGAAATTGTCCCTTAAATATCAGCTGCCTCTTGATGTTTGCTGCATGACCACCTCCCTCCCCTCTCTCAGACAGAATGTAACCACTGTGGTAATTACAGTGACTGATGACATGTAAATATTTAATACAGTTTAAGTTTTGTCTTTAAAATGTGTTTTCGAAAGCAAAGTCAATCAGTCTCCAGATCTGACTCAGGAACTTATTTGTGGAGAGTAAGTACTGAGACAGTCAAGGCAAGTCAATTTGTCTGCCTGAGACTCCAAATTTGATGGAAAAAATATTTGCTGCATTTCTAGTTTGTCAAAATAATTCAAAATTAGATCTTCATCATGAAAACAGATGCAACAAAGCCAGGTCCCTGACAGTATTTAATCTGTGTCTTTCTGACTTACTGTGCCAAACGCCACAGCACTTGTGAATCACTTAATCTGCTGCCTTTGAAACCCATCATCAAATGCTCATTTCTGCACAGTTAAAGGCAGAGTCTTTGTAACCTGCTTTCTTTTTTAAATGTAAATCCTGTGTCTTGGGAAGGCTGGGTTTTTTTGGTTCAGTTTGTTTTTTTTTTTTTTTTTTAACACAAACCTATGAAATCTTGTTCTATGCTTTTAAACAGAAATGCTAAGTATAACACGTTAAAGGGAAAAGATGTCATGGACTTGAAAATTCCTTAGAGTGTCATATTACCTCTTTTACACACCTGTAATATATTTTTAAATATTTTAAAATATTTTTTAAAGAACAAAATTATATTTCTGATATTTCTACTTGTTGTTTCAGCAGCACTAAACCCCTTTTTATTGTCAGCTTTGAGAAATTCTTATTTTTAAGGAAAAACAAGAGACAGAGAATGAATGAATGAATAGGTTATGAAATATCCTAAAAACAAACAGCAAGAAAAACATCATTTCAACTACATTACAGCTCCAATTACTACTTACACCCCACTTTCCTGGGTTAGACTGTATCTTGATCAATGATATCCCAGCTGGTTTTAGTTGAAAAAGTTTCCATTTCTATCTCTACTAATGGTGCCACTGATAAAGAGGGAGAAATCCATCGCGTCTGCTGCAGAACTGAAACTCCATCGAGGGATATATATTCATTAACACACGCAGGAACTGAAACCGTCAGGGAACATATATATTTATGAACTCTTGCCCGTCCACATACCATTTCAGCAGTATAGAAATCCAAATGGGGAAGTGGGGAGCAAGAAGCATACCGGTATTAAAAAATACGCCAGGGAAAGGACAGCAGATCTGCCATCTCTAAATGCTGAATAAAAGATCAGAGGGAAGTGAAGTTGCACGAGAAACTCTCAGCTTTGCCCTATCACCCTGTGCTACCATATTTAATTCCCACTTTTAATTTTATTAAGAGCATGCTGGCTGCAGCTACAGATACACCAGTTAGACCACAAGAAAATAAAATATGCAAGGTTAAGTACCCTCAGAAGTTGCTGCTGTAGCTCAGATGAACCTTGCACTGCTCCTTCCCCTTGTTTTATTGCTTTTCCGATGCACACTGACATACAGGTTTAAAAACGCCCTTGGAAAGGCGGCAGGAGGATATTCTCACTCCCTGCTTCTGGAAAACTTCGGCAGAGAACGAAGGCACAGCACGAAATGAAAATAATGAAAATCATGGCAGCCTCTTTTAAACAACCAGTTCCCTCTACTACACAAGCTGAGAGCACAACTGAGCTGATTGCTGCTGTGCCTGGGGGACTGAAAGCCCAGCCAGGGACCTGCAGGCCGACGCCGTGAGTCCCAGCATCCCATCCCCATCCCCATCCCCATCCATGAGCCCACAGGGAGCTCAGCACAATTCCCTGCAGGCTGATCCAGCTGAAAATTAGCTACAAGACTGTCACATGAAAAAAAAAAAAAAACAAACTTTAATGAAAACTCATCCCAATTTTGCTCTTTTTGCTTCCCCCTCTGCTTGTATGGAAGGTTTTGTTCCCTTGTTTTGGGGAGAGGGCTCGGGGAAGGCTTGAAAATGGTATATAAACCACAAAAATATCCCAAGACATGCACCAAGGCTGCAAACTTTTTGTTTTCTTACATGTTGCTCCTTCATGCTTAAAAGACAAAACAGAGGAGCGTGAAGCAAAGCTTTGGCTAAAAGGAGTAACTGTAAAGCCCAATTCCTTTGACAGGGTCCTTTACAAATTCCCATTCATCTTCCAAGGGAAGCCAGTCTGGCATCAAGGATTCAACAAGTTATATTGTAACAGAGTCCTTGTGTGTTCTTAAAATAAACATTTCATCTCTTTGCGTGGAAATGGCATCTCTTTCAATTTACATCTTTGGAAACAAAAGGCCCTGAAAAAGTATACAGAAAAAGCTGGAAAAACCCCATCCTAGTTTGCAAAATCGAAGTAAGATATACAAAGGAAATGAACCTGTGATACTATTGCTGTAACACAAACACTCGCTGGCCACCACCACCATTTAATTCACATTACGTGCTTTTTTTTAATCCTGGGTTCTTCAATTTAGCAATGATGAGCCACATTAAAAACAAAAACTTAAATAATTACATTTCTGCAGATTGTGCAATGTTTAAGGCCAAAGCCATCTGCAAAACTAAGTAGGAAAGAGCTTTTTTTTTTTTTTTTAACTAATGGATTGGTATAAATGTCTGTTGGAAGAACAGGGTGGAGAAGTAAAGAGGGGAGAATCCAAGGTATTTATATAATTTTCTTTGAGCATCCAGTTTAGATATCCAGCATTTTGAATCATCTTCACTGAGGTGTCTGTTCAATGGATTTATAGGGATCTTTGATTCCTAATTGTTATGACTTGCCAAACAACTTCAATATCTGTCTTAGCCAGTATAAATATTCCCATATAAGGATAAAGTCGGTTCTGAACCAAACCCCTCCATTTTGATTCAATTTTTCTAATATTTAGACATAAAAGTCAGAGCTTAATTCTGCCTCCATGTTTAATTTTAAAAGTTAATGAGATTATAACCAAGAAATCATACCAAGGTCTCAAAATATACTTTGTAGCAGAAATTTCTTTGTTTTTGGTTAGTTTTTGAGTACAATTGCAACTCTCCTGTACTGGCAGCACATCCCCATTTATCCATTCCCAATTTTTGTGCTCTGTGTATGGCTCTTCCACAACCAAAACCAGATTTCCAGAGTTTGATGTACCAAAATCCATATTCATGCTACAACCAAAGAAGAATTTAACTTGTGGACATTTTATGAACTATGGAGCCAAATTAAAAGAGCTACCAAAAACCCAAGCCTGATTTACTGCCTTTTCTGTCTCTGTACTTCTACTGCACCATGTTAACAACCAATTTTCCCATTGGATTTCCTCCTGAGTAAGGGACTGACCTCTTACTGATCAGCTCTTCAGACATAATTTATTTGAATGGGCAACATGAGATTGGAAAGGAGGCACAGGCTCTGTCTGAATGTCTTCACACACTGAAATAAACACCGATGGGGAAAATTTTGGTGTGCTGAGCACTCCAAAACCATGCTCCCATTACACTAGAGGGGAAGATCTGAAAGGCTACATGAAAAGCAATTGCTTGGTGATAAGGGAAATAGGCACAATGAGCAACCTGTATAAGCAGTTTAGAATTAGTGAAAAACTGGCTAAAAATTGGAAAAAGCCACTTTTTAGAAACAGAAAGAATAAACCAATCCCATGCCATCAATATGTTCATGGAGAGGAGATTTTGAGGTTAATAATAAGGAAGTGGATTCCAAGTGTACTCCTTCCACCCTTCAAATAAAATCTTGCTGTCTTAAAAATACACTGCATAACAGGGTTCCTCCACCACAGTGACAGAACTACATTGCTTTGGCACAAGCCAGACAAGCACAGGGATGATGTAACAAAAAAATGCCTCACTTGGAGTTATCCCCAACTCCAAACTTCTGGGAATTGATGGACACCTTGTACTGCTACTGAAAAAATCCCCAAACACACAGACATATACCTCTTGCCATTCAAAGTACCATGAAAACCCAATTTCATGGTGAATATGCAGCTAAGATATTTTTCCCATTTCCATTCCCAGGCAAGATGCAGCTCCAACCTAGCTGATGGGGAGAGCAGGCACACACCAGAGCCACTGGAAGGGAATCTGTGGCAGCCCCTTGTTGTAATAGCTGCCAATATCACAGAACACCATCAAAGCTGGTTCATCTATTTTAACTAGGATTTTGCTTGTTTGGGCTAGAAGCTCTGACCAGATGACTGCCAAAATAAAAAAAATACACAATTTAGATTTTTTTTTTTATTAAAGTCTCTAAGAAAACACCAATTATTTTGGTCTTTAAGGTCAGGTGAGAGGAAAGGAACGAAGTCCATGCAGAGAACCCAGGTGGGGAAGAGAAGGCACAGGAGTCAACCCAGTAATATCACAGCAGCATTTCCAAATGGAAACTGGTTTCTCCTGTGAAAAGCTTTTGTTGTATCAATGTTTGGCAAACCTCACAATTTCCTGGAAAAAGCCGATATAATTTCCTCCCGCTCCCCCTCCTCTCACCCCACATGTTTTTAAATGCTTTAGGTTGCTGCTGCAAGTGGGACCAACAAGCACAGCTTCAGAGAGGAGGCAGGAAAGCACTGAAGCAGCTAAAGCTCACACTAGCAACCCTGGAGGCAAAAATAGCCTGGTATATATATTTTTTTTATTTCATTTTCTTCCTCTTCTAGGGTATGGAGAGAGGATAAAACAGCAAGGACCTTTTCTAGCTTTCAATAAACCTCACATAACAGTGATAGTTTAGCATTTCGTTTCCTTAGGAGTGGTGAGGAAACAGCTCTAAGTGGTCTTTGCTATCTCTGCATTTTGAAGCCCAGAAAAGGTCAGAAAATGGTTTTATGCAAAACCTCTTCCCTATAAGGAGAAAAAAAAAGTTTTCTGGTCTACCACAAAAAGGCAGTTTTCTACAGAAATGAAAAGCTGTTTCAAGGAAAGTATTAGTGCAATTGAGAACTTCATTTTCTGTTCAAGGACAGACGAAAACTTTTTAACCAGCTGTTACAGTTAAAACTGTTCAGAATTGGCCATTGTTTACTGTTTCCTGCATTATCAAATCCAACATCTGATGCCCCAAGACTGAGGCTTTCAGGGCCAAAACTGCCCTTTTCTGTGCACAAAGCACCCAGCAAACACTTCTGGAGCATTAAGTTAGGGAACTAATGAAGTTAGGGAAATATGGAGATAATTAATTTTCTCAAGTGCTATTTTAATATTTTTTCTTCCACACAAAATATCTATTTATGTTTTAGAACTCTAACACTTATAAGTCTAAGCCAAAATATTAAAGTGTTAACACTTTGTCTATACTAGAAGTCAGCTGCCTGTAATGAAAAATACACAGAATAGCCACTAATTTACAGTAAGAGTCTTCAAATCCTCACTGAAAGCTTCACCCTCTGAAGAAACACCTTCTGAAAAGCCAATACAGAATATTAGTTTCTATTTTACTGACATACCCACAGAGTGTAATCTGATGCATTATCACCTCAGAAACTAAATGTGGTGTCAAGTTTACTGGGCCAATTTAAATCTGCAGAAAACTGAACTCCATCATTATTATTATTACTTCATTTTGGTGCAAGTTTCGAGCTCTGTGGTGTATTTAAGATCCCTTCACACAGATCAACAGCAAATCCCTTAGGAAGGAGTCAATGGCAGAGAGAAGGTAGCATTTTGATTCCCAGGATATGCAAAGAGAAATTATTTAAACCAATGGAGTGCTGATTTCTTTGCGGAAACACCTTTACTTCTCTCTTCCCACACCTCCTTTGAGACACATTTGGCTACCACTGCTGTTGTCTGGGAAATTCAAGGGACATGCCAGCAGGGAGAGAAACATGATTTCATTAGTGGCAGCATTAACTTTACACCTGGATCTTCAGACATGGATAAAGGAGGTGTATCAACTGTCTAACCTTTTCTCCCCTTGGCAAATCTTCCCTGTGCCTTTGAAGGGAGCAGAGCAGAGGACCCCATGTCCATGCTTAGGTCACTCCTTCAAAAAGCTTCTTCTGTAAAATAAACGGTTATCAAATGCAACTCCAACACATCTCAAGCTGAAAAAATAATTAGTTCATGCTACAATTGCTACAAAAATGAAGAGGGAATAAATGGCCGAACACAGCTCTGCACATGCACTGCTCCAACAATTGCAATCATGAAAAATATTCCTCACACTCTTTAGTCCAGCATTAACCAGCAGCAGAAGAGGTAAAATGACAAATACTTCAAGAAAATATATACACTGAGGAAATAAGTTTCACTTACAGTGCTGAGGTGTTCTTATATGAATTTGATTATGTCTCTTTTTATTTGGAGTATGGGACTCTGGTCCTACTGCCAGAGGATCATTTAAGTGTCAAATGGAAACAAAACAGTCATGAGATGGTCTCATCTTGGTAACACAGTGATGTTGCACATGGTTATATATATACATGTGTGTGTGTATTTCTGTAACCACATGTTTTATTTTACCATGAAAGACTGGTTACACTGTCAGCCCATCTGGGGAAAGATCTAGTTCAAGTCACTCAAACTTCACATTTGGTATCTCAGCTCCCCTGCAAACACAGCAGGGCACAGCGAGGCCTCGGTGCTGCCTGCAGCCCTGGCCACTGCTCTGCTGTTGTTTTTTAGGAAAGTAAAACAACTGGAAAGTTGTTAATTCTCTCACAATTCATTTTTAAACACCCATGAGGCCAAAGGCCTATAAACACTAACGCAAAACATATCAAAGCAAAACCAAGGGGAGTTTGACTCAGATTCTTCTGCAGACTTTTACTCAAGGAAACATCCAATGAGCAGTTTAGTCCTTGAGGTGAGACTCCTGTGACACCACACCAGAGTGGTTTTAGGAGCTCAGGATCAGAGGCTGCTTGGAAACTTAGCTGGAAAATGAGATACAGAATCTCGACTGCAGGTCTGAACAGCGGAGCTGGGGCAGAGCAGGGAGCAGCTCCCACCTGCACAGCCCCATTTACCCAGCTGAGGAGGGAACACGGTACTGCACTACATGGCTCAGCTTTTTGGGGCTAAAAGACCCAAAATATAATTACCAAAGGACAGGGGAATGAAGAATGCTGTATATGGGTGGGGGGCGGTGCAGGACTTGGTGTATTTGAGCAAACTCATGGACCCAAGGAATGGTGCTGACGAGCTCCCAGAAGCAGCCTGGTGTCGCTTTCAGGCTCGGAGCAGGAACACAACGCAAAGGTGGAAAGGACCAGGAGGGGGAGAGGAGCCTTGAAGTCAGAGGAAATGAGCAAAAAATGAGAAAAAGCCAAACACATAAGGAGTAAACGACGGAGTCACTGAAGTGGTTTCAGTGGAAGGTGATCGCCACCTTCTCCCAGCAGCACCTTTAATCATCCTTGATGCAATTTCACTAAAGCAAATTCTATTTAATTTCATTGTGCCTGACCAAGCAGTGCAATTCCTACTAGCTGGACACTTCCTAGCCTTCATCAGGCTTTTGCAATAGCACTCATTCCCTTGAATTTATCAGTGCATTTATCACAGCGGTTCCAAAAGCGCCAGCTCCATGAGGCAGAACCTGGTGCTCAATACTTTATTTGTATTCAGCAGATCGACCTTTGCATTCTGTCCTGGTACGCTGATAATTTCCCCTGTTTCCAAGAGAACTCCTACTGCCCTGCCACACAATCACTCCCTCGTTTGACGAGCAGAGCACTTTCCTTCACATCAGCTTTGGCCCCTGCATATTTATATATCATTTAGCAGCTCAACCAACTAAGTTTAACCCACAGATATTTAATTTTGTTCTGCTACAAGAACAACAAAACTATTTAGTTTAATTACAAATTTCACACTGTTAGTGATCCTTTTGAGAAAAAAGAATTATGTACAACAAATAAAGATCAATTTGAGAATCTACATACTGGATGCACTTGAAAAAATTAATATGTATACTTACCTTGTAGCAGTGTGATTTTTATTGCCCATCTAAAGAACATCATGCACACAATAAAAATCCCAGAGAATCTTTTCCTTCCAATTGTTTCAGTACATAATCACTTGCTAGTAAAGCAGTAGGAGATTAATGATGAAAGGGGATTATAAATTATATCAACGTACACAGAAATAGGTAAAAGTTCTATAAAAGCACAGTTATTCAAGTTCTTCTCATGCATTATTCTTAAAATATATTTGTCTTCATGTCAGTTCTTCCTTCTGAAGTCAACATTTCTCAAAGTTTGGGGTTTACACTTGTACTGTTGGATATTTTAGCAGTAGAAAATGTGATCTATGTGGCATAATTCATCTGACTTGGACTGGATCCAGGTCAAAGAGCTCCATATTTTCAGCCCATTAGTCATGGGAATTACAAGTATTATACAGTTGCTTTTAATTGGTAGTTCATGCTCAACCACTGCGAACCAGTCTATGATTGCAAAACTAGCTAAATTATATTCTCAATAAAACATCATCCAGCCTAAGGAAAAAAAAAAAAAAAAAAAAAACTCAAACCAAAACCAACCCTGTCCCAAAGCAAATTACATCTCATATGCATAAGTAAATTATAACTAGCTCCACACTCAATGATCATGGGAAAAATGTTGATGACCAGCCCCGACTGGCCAGCGGAGCAGAGCTGCAGCCCAATGCCACGTTCCACCCCAGCTCCCTCTCAAAGGAAAGTCGTTCTCAATGCTCGAGTGGTCAAACACAACATTAAGTAGCAAGCACTAAAAAGTTAATTGAATGTTTGCCAGGAGACGTATGTCCCATTTTTATACTGGATAATTAATTTCTTTGTTTTTATAAGAATTTTAAAGAGTGACCAACATGCACCCTGAGGGTAATGATCTTCATTCAAGGGAGACTTCTGACTCTTTGTGGCACAGGACTTATTTGTAACTGGAAACACTCCAAGATTGCTCTCCTGTAGGTGCTCACTTTTAACATTACACAAACTCTTGCATCTGTTTTATTTTAAGCAGCTGGTATCTTTGCACACCTCTCCTAAGAGACGATAATTTTAACAAAAATAAATTTGTTCTTAACATTTTTTAGAAGCAAGGTGAGAGAGGCACAGGTGAAGCACCTTGGGCTGGAGGCTCAGTGGAAGGGACTATCTCTACTTCTAGTCATGTATTTTCAAATTACAAGACCTGTCCTTTCTCATCATGATAGTCTCTAAACCCTATTACACAAAGTAACAGGGCTTTGCTGTTGACAGTGTGAGCTACTCATTAAGATAAACTGCAGTTTTGGGGTTTAAAAATGTTTTTCTTAAGTTACTATCAACCCTGTCAGGATTAATCGCTTTACAGCATACTTAAACTGTCAAAACAGTTACATATTTAGAGACAGAAAGGAAATATGGACTATTAGCATCTCAAAACACAGGCCAAAGCTTCAGCTTACCTACAGACTTCTGGTCTACTACTGTTTTAGAATAAAAATGCAGAATTATCTTTACCACAATTATACTTTTGCTCTTTGCAATGAATGTTGCTGTAAGTTAAAACTTTAATCATTCCCATGTCGTTGCCATCTGTGAGTAACTTTTATTGCTTTTGCAAACAAGGTCTTTAAATAGTCAGCCCCCTATAGTAAAGAAAATACTGACAAGTAAACAAGCAATATTGTGCCTCTCTCTTCAAACCCCTCCTGTGACAATGCAGAAACTACTGCTGATTATAGCTGTCAGAAAACATACTGCCTACATATGTGGCATTAAAGTTCCTTGGGCATTGCCATTAAACATGACCAACTATAAGAATGACCACAGAAACACCAAACTCCTGAACAAGTGAGCTCTAAAATTTCTTAAATATTTCATCTGTTTGTATGGTTTTTGGACTGTGATTTTTGACTGTCATTCCAACTGCTGTGTCATCAAAGATTATCTGAGTTAACATAAAGAAATGTTTTTTATCACCAATAAAAACAGAAGTAGGACAGGAGTGTGAAAGAGTGACAGGGCGATTACATGGTTTAGCTGCTCACCTGGCTGGCTCCTGCAGGTCTGAGCATGTTCCCACTCCAAAGGAATCAACAGGCTTTCACTCTGCACAGCCACCTCCAAGCTCCTCACTGCTATCACTACTATGAGATCTTTAAAGAAGCTTTTTCATTGCCTAAATATCTGTATAAGAGCAAATTTTAAATTATCTGCATCATAAAAGATAATCTGGTGTAAAGGTGAAGCATCTTTCTACTGCTACCTGGACCTTCTTCAAACTCTCATCTGAACTGTTGGCAACAGTAGAGTGCCAGGAAAACAAACTCTGCCATCCACCTCCCTTCAGTCTGCTCACTGTGCAGGTTACCCACATGCTGTTGTGGGGTACAAAAACTCACACTGTCAGCTCACCTTTCAATTTGACTCCTGAATTGCAGTTTTCCTGCCTGAATGAAACTCAGAGAAACACAAAATAGTTTGGATTGGAAAGGAACTTAAAGATCATCCACTTCAAACCCTGTTCCATGGGTAGGGACACTTTTGACTAGACAGGTTATTCAGAGCCCCATCCAACCTGGCCTTGGAAGCTTCCAGGAAATGGCAGCCACAGCTTCTCTGGGCAACCTGTGCCAGGGTCTTGCCACCATCACAGTAAAAAATTTCTTCCTGGACACTGCAGCTCCAAGTAAGCTCCAATGGTAAGACTCAGGTGAAGGGCACAAAGGCTGGTGTGGATATTTCAATAAGAAAACTTATCTTTGTGACCATCTTTGCATCTGGAAATGTACTCCACAGTTTTATGTGTTGAGAGTTTAGAGCTCCTGCCCAGTCAGCAAACTCAGCTGAGGGGAACTTGTTTGTCCTCCAGGGAGAGCACTGGGGAGACACTGGAGCATCACCAGCATGTGGATTGCTGATCTCAGCTGGAGTGAGGGCAGCACCTGCCCCTAAGCAGAGCAGCCTAGTCCAGGGTAGAAGCACCTACAGATCAGACCTGCAGGTCTTCTGCAGGTGGATGGCAGCAGATTTCACCTCTGACCCAAGCAATGCAAATGAGAAGGAAAATCTCCTCTCTTCACACTACCAAAATGACAGAGAAGATGTAAAGTGAGTGCTCTTTTTGCAGAGCAAGAAAAACCTGTACTCCGCACTCTCCCAGATCTTTGTTGACATGATGACAAACAAAAAAGAAAACCTACTGTTTCTTGTATAAGTGAAAATATGTTTAACAGCATGTGCACACACAAATATTTAGGAGCAGACAAAGCTGTGGTGATGATGAGGGGCTCCCCATATCCCAGCAGCAGCCCACAGCAATAATTCACTGTAACAGATCAACTGGAAAGGCTGGAGAAGCTCTTAGGAGCTGAGAGGATGGCATGGAGATGTGTCAGGGGAGATTCGGGTTGGATACTATCAGAAAGATTCTTTCCCTTGAGGGTGGTTGGGCACTCATGAGGCTCCCCAGGGAAGTGGCCAGAGCACCAAGCCTGACAGGGCTCAAGAAGCTTTTGGACAATGCTCTGGCACAGGGTGGAATTCCTGGGGCTGTCCTGTGCAGGACCAGGAACTGGACTCAATCATCCATAGAGGGATCCATGATCCCTCCCAACTCAAGATTTCTATGAATTTAAGCTAGTGGGCTGATGCTATCTTCTGCCTGAGGTTGTAATAAGCTAGGTTTATATCTCCCTTCTGTTCTAAAATAAAGCACACACATTTATTGATCAAATATTAATTAAATGGAAATGATTTCACAGCTGTAGCCTCCCCAGACCATGTACCACCATGCTACAACAGTGCCATAGTCGAGTCAAAGCCAATATTCCACTCACACTGGCAATTTTCCACTAACAACAAATCCAAGTCTAGTAGATGCAACATTTCAAAATGCATGTAAACTATTTAGATGAATTCTTTTTATTGACAATCCCAGGGGAATGGAGAGAAAATGATTTGTTTTACCCTCAGAGCTCAATGCTCTCTTGGGAGGTAATTCAATTGAAATTTCACATTCAGTCTAGCCAGGCAGTGATAAACAGATGCTTAAATTAGCTGCATTACACCATAATCAAATATCTTAAGGGGGGGGGGGAGGAGGGGGGAAAGTTTCCAATAAACAATGGGGGTGGAGTGAACTTCCCAGTATTTTTAGAAGGAATGTTTTTCATACCTCTCTGAAGCTCCTGCAGCAGCCCCACTCCTACAGTCACAGAAGCATCTGACAATGCAGGGAATACACAAACCAAAATACAACTGCCATTGCTCTGAGATCACTGGCAGATTAAGTGACCTGCACCCCCATCACTTCCTTTACCTACAACACTTAGAAATTTCTAGTCTGATGTCCTGCTACACAGCACTACCCCTTCTCCAGCTTTACAAAATGCTGCTTTGTTTTCATTTAAACAAACTGTTGCATAAAACACCTTCACACAAGGGAGGCAGAAGAAGTAACCAGACCGGTGCTGCTGTTGAGCATTTGCAGCTCAGATCCAAGCCCTCCCTGAAGCCACACTGAGCATCTCCATCCCCAGCTCCCAACATCTGAGCTGACTCCTCTCCCTCTCCTTCTTGGTCCTTTCCTATCCTGTTCAGCAAAAAGGCAGCAAGAAGCAGAGGACCTGTGTTTTGTTCCTGCTCCAATAGTTGGAAAGGAGAAATTTCTCCAAAAATAACAAAATGCTTTGTCCGCCCAGACAGCTGGGTTGTCCACCCAGGAGGGTGGTTATTCCTGAGAAATCCCTGGAAAGGTGTGAATGGTGGTGGTCACCATCCCTGGAGGTGTTTAAGGAAAGACTGGATGTGGCAGTCAGTACCAGGGTCAGTTTGATCAATCCTACATTGGACTTGATGCTCTCAGAGTTCTTTTCCAACCTAATTAATTCTCTGATTCTGTAAATAGTCTGTTAGAATATTACAAATACAAGTCATATATAGTTGTCCCAACCAAATTTCCTAATTCCAGAAGTTAAGGAAAATAACAGATGGAAAGAAAAAAAACATAGAAGGCATTTTCTATATTTTCCACTTTCTTTTTCTAAAAAGGGGTATTTTGCATTTCACTCTAGACTTTCTGTGCAGGTCTGTGACACTGAATGAGTGATGCTGGCTGTCAGTGCACTTCCCAGTTCTCATAGTTATCAATTATCATAGTTCTCATAGTTATCAATATCAGGAAGTTTAAAAAAGCAAGACAAACAAAATAATCAAGATATTTCCCAATAATCAAGACTTAATCCCTGAGAAGTTTTCAGTTATGAGGTTTGGTGCTCGCTCAGTGCTGCTGCAGACCCACAGCCACCCCTTGGCATCCAAAACAAACAAAATGCCCTGAAACAGAGGGTCAGGTTAGCAGAGGTCAGGCTTCCAAACATTGTGTGTTTTAGGAGTTGATGTTTGGTTTCTTTTGAAGTTCACTGCCACTTTCCTCATCTAAGTGCTCCTCAGCCTGCCCTGCCAGGGAAAGCATTTGCCTGCTGCAAGGAGTTCACACAGGCAATACTAGAGGGGAAAATAACATTTAAAATTCCAGACATCCTGGACTCCATAAAAAGCAAGCTTATGAAAAAACTACAGCCTGTTATACTGAAAGTTGAAATAAATGTCATAATGATTCCTCTAGCTCAAAAAACAACCCCATGATACCAATTGCAGGATAAGTCTGATTGAACCATCCTGTGTATTATCACAACTGTAAAATCCAAAGTGTAAATGCCTCCTTGGGTTTGTAATGTTCAAAATCCAAAACTCGTATTTCACAAAAAATTATTTTTTTAATTTGTCTTCTTTTCTAATTTAAGTTTTAGGTAAACCCAAATAGCAATACTGGGGGAAATTCTTAAAAAGACAATTTGTCTGCCCTCCAGGCCAGCTACCACCCAAGTTTTTCAAGTAAGTTTTTGAACAAAGGATGTGTTTACTAAATGGATGCTGTAAAAGAGCTACTCCTACAAAGACTAGATTGTATTTTAAAGCAGTATGGAGCACCACAATCAGAAGAATGAGGCTAAGAGCAGACAGTTACTTAGAGAAAGCTGATTTGAACACTAAGTGAGCACCAAAAATGTGTTTGCTGGATCAAATAAAATGTGAAATGCTGCATCTAGTTTTTTAGCCTGTGATAAAAACAGGCTACAATGTTAGACACTAGCAACTCCCATGGTAACATATACCTGGTATGCCTAAACATCTCTCTCTTTAAATGGCATTACTTCCATCACAACAGCTCAGGAAAACTTGTCAGCAGTGTGAAACAAGAAGGTAAAAGCTCCTTCTGCCCAGAGAAGGCAAATCCAGTGGGTGATGAGTTTCCCTCTTCTCTTCCGTGCCAAACACACCAGGAAGGAGCTGTTTGGAAAACTCAGCAGCAGCAGCACAGGAGCCCCAGGGAGCAGCTTGGGGAGCACCAGCTCACAGGAAAAGCTTGATGGGCTTCACAACAGCCCTAATGCTGCAGTTCAAGTTTGCCTGACCGCCAGGTTACCACCACGCTGCAGGTGATGCTGGGGTGTCTCTTGCTGAAACCCAAGGCATCAGAGTTGCTGATTTTTTTTTCTTTTTAGGGGATAGTTGAGTTTCCAATTTGTTTTTACTTACAGGGTTAAGAATGTGCAGTAAGTGCAGCAGATGAAAAAGCAGTAAGGAAAGGGTCTTGAATCTGTCTTTCATGACTTACATCTTTGCTTTCATAAACTAGACAGATTCATCTCCTAAAAAAAACAGTAATAAAATACCCTAAACCCACAGCTTTCAGGCACCCAATGCTTTCTAGTGCTAATATTTCCAAAGAGAATTCGTGAATTAGAATAATGCCATGAAATCAGTAATTTAAACAAAGTAATATTTTAATTGATTCTGACATTCTGAGACATTTCTTAGCATTTCCACCTCTTTCTGACCTTTCACCCTAAGTGGGTTTTGCTCCAGTGATGGGGACCAGAGGTTTATTGTCATCTTTGAAGTTAGAAATACACAGTAGCAAGATATGCCCCCAAAGAAGTTAGGGGGACATTTCCTACTAATCTTACAGAAAACAAGATTTGACCATAAGAAGTGTCATAAAAATTACTCAAAAATACTAAAGTAACATATCCAACACAGCCAGGGAAAGGGCTGCAGAATCACAGGCCACTTCAATTATTGTAGTTTCTCTTTATAGGAGGGTCAGGAAAAAAATAATAGGTGACTTTTACACAACAGTAGAAAAGAGGGCAATAAAACAGGTTATCTTACATGCTCACTAAAAAAAAAAAAAAAAAAAAAAAGACAAAAAAATAGCTGTATAGGTGGAGATACAGAGAAGATAATGCAAAATTAGGCATTTAATTCCCAAAGACAAAAATATAAAAATGCATCTTTAATTCCCCCCATCCCAAAAGCATACTACTAAATGCAGGAAATGCATTGCCAAAAACCTCTAAAGTTCATTAATAACTTGAACACAATTTCAGATATTTAGTAAGATCAGCCAAAGCTCTAATAAAAAGAAAATTTCTAGGTTCTTATGATCCAGCAAGCCTTATAGAGGAAAACACTAGTATTTTGGGGGGTAAGCTCCTCTACAGTTGCTTTCCAAAGGACATTTCATACTGTTCTGTGATAAACCTGGAATTTACCTATCACACAGAAGGTAACACACCAAATCCTCTATGAGGATAGAGACCCAACATTACAACACCTGGATTTCTGCATTCTTAAAAGCAGTTAAGAGATTTCTGTCATTCCAGCTCCTGATGACTCCTATTTTCACTTATGTTTTCACCAAATTCTAAAGAACTTGTTTGCTTCTGACTCATCCTTCACATCCTACCCCTCTTCCTCCTCCAACCTTCACGCAACACACCTTCTTTAGTTCTGTCTAATGATCTATCATTTTTCTAATCAGCTCTCTGGAAAGCACAGAACTATCTATATAATCATACACAGCAGTATGAACATTTTCATTTAGTAGCCTGTATGTACAAGATTTCAAGTGGTTCAGGTCATAACACAGTAACACCTTCAGCAGATTATTCCCAGAACAAAATAACCTAACAGACAAATAATGTTCCCATATTTCCCAGAGTGAATGAATAAATATTTCCTGAGTGCAGTGCATTATTGGGAAATTGGACAACAGGGGCAAAAATTCAAGCAAAATGTATGAGAGTGTGAAGAATGTGAAGGTCTATCTGACAAAACCATGAAAGCACAAGAATATGTGAAATGTGAGAAGCTCCATGCAAAGCTTCACAATCCTCCTTTGCTCTCACTTAAAAATAAAAACTATTTTGAAAACTTTGGGGTTTTGTACTATCTGTTGTATGTATGATCAATTGTTTATTTAAGCAATAGCAAATTATAATAATTTATCTGCAGCCACTAGAGTATTTTTATAAACTTATTATTTACAGTCCTACTTGGTTTTCTTAAACTTCATTTTCCAAAGCTTTGCAACATACATTTTAAATCAAGCACACTTAGTGTCATGTCAATTAAATATAAGCAGTCCTGAAATGAATAGCTGAGCACAGAAAACCTTTTACTCCTACCACACTATGACTGATATAACCACTGCTGAATGAAGAAGAAAGTTTCTCACCCCATCATATTTCTACCCTGTTTCTCCCCGCTTAATTTTAAGAGTATCACAAGTTGTCCAGTCTATTCAAGCAATACCAACACATTCATTTCCACAAATTTGTGACCCAAACAAGCACTTGAACAATTCTACTTTATATTTCTTTTACCTGAAACTGCTACCAGCACGCTTTTGAAACACAGGATTAAAAACAACCGTCCAAAAGAAAAAAATACAATGCAATTTATTTGTACATCCCATCCACATGACAACGTACCTCCTTTGTCTAATCGACTCCCGCGGAAAAAAAAGGAGGTCAGGAGGTGAGATCTGAAGAGAGGATGGAGCTCAGTGGGACAGAGGAGAGCAGAAAGCTCCCCAGACCCAGGCAACACAAGTGAGATTCTGTGGAACCACAGGAAGGGGAAAAGGAGAGACTAGAGGTCAGATCCTGGTGGTTTTGCACATCAAACTCAGCCAAGGCTGGTATTTTGTGCTACCAGTGTCAGGCTGCAATCCCGGGACACCGGAGTCGAGGCTGGGATTTGAACAAGGCACTGGGCTGTGTTAGGGGAGTCGAGTATCTCGGGGGCTGCCCGAGCCTGGCCCAAAAGGGGTCTGCAGCCAGGGTGCAAAAAAATCAACAAGAAATCAAACAAGGATGAGAACGGAGAAAATGAAACACAACAGCAGTTTGGCTCTTGCTTTCTGGCCTCATGAATCCTCAGTTGCAGAAGAGAAGTCAGATGGAACAAAGCATAAATAAAGCAGGAGGTGAGTTTTAACCATTTTTCAGGGCAGGGAGAAGGAAAGCTAAATAGACTGCACCTCTACACTCTCATTGAGATGCAAACCACACAAAGGCAAAAAACTCATCTTGATGCACTGGTAGTTACGCATGTAAATTCCAGCGCAGGGAGCAAGATAAGCCCGAAGAATGCAGTTTCTCTCACCAGAAAGATTCAGCTTTGTGTATAATGCTGTAGTCTAAATACTGTAACCATCAGGACAACTCTGTTTAATATCAATAAAGTGAGCAATGTGTTCACCTCATGCTAAACGAGCTGAAAACTCGGAGCAACCAATTCCCACAACCTAGAAACACCCATACGTGAAACAGCATCCAACTTTGCTTTGATACAAAAAAACCTCCTTTCCACTTCAGGCTCTTCTTTCTTAACCGGAGCTGAGTGGCAGAGAGGAGTCTGAAATGAGAGCCCACCTGTGCAGCGCAACGTGAACTTCAGTCTCCTCTCCTAGTGGAAATAAAGTTTTATTTTAATAAGACAGGTCTGTGACGTGCCCTTGTAGGAGCCCTGTATGGCAACGCTGACAAAATTACTTGGCAACCTCTTTTTCTTTCTTCTCCCTCATCTCTAGCTACATTTTTTAAAATTTCAGTTATTTTTGCAGCTGCAGAACACACAAATCTGCACACTGCAGAACACTAGTTTAGTTATCTAGATGCGCATTTTTTAATTTTTTTTTTTTTAATCATTAACAGCAATTATGAAGCGTTGCTTTTGAAAGGCCATAATTAGGGATCCACAAACAGTGGATGTGGCAGGAAAAGATAGTACCAGTTCTTTGATAGTACAAAGCAAACCACCAAGGCAGAGTGATAGTACTAGTTTCATTCCTTTTGGAGTTCATCAGTTGCGAGCGATTGAATTCTGCCTTGTGACTGATAAATGCATATTTTGATTTGTTTCCCCTTGAAAGCCAAGTACTCTTTTATTGGCAGGCTGATTAAAGTGGAATTAAAATGTTCTCTGAGGAAAGAGGTGAAAACTTGTCACCTTTTCTGCAGTGCTCTTTTTTCCCCCCTTAGTAGATAAGGGTTTTTCAGAGTCACAGACACCGGATACTTGGGGGTAAATTAACCAAACTAGTCATGTTTTAAAAGGACAATTGTTCTATTTTTAAAGCTGTCATTTTCTGAATATTTGATTAGGGCTGCTTTACAAAAGATAACTTTTGCAAACAGTCTGCTGTCCCCCAACCCCCCCTTATTAATTTTACATTAGAGTTCCACTCTGTTCCAGCAAAGCCCGTGGTGACTCCCTGCTCCACTGAGGCTTCCTTCCTACAGCGATCTCTGCAGGATTTCGGCATGGCAGAGTTCAGCTACATCAGCAAACAGGCAGCCAGAAACCTCAGGCCCTGAGCTGAAGTGCAGCTAAGCTTGAAAGAAATACAAATATTTAAAGACAGTGCAGAGAACCAATAAAAAGAAGAAAAAAAAATATTCTGCGAATCATTTACATGACATAAAGCTACTCGACCAAAATAAATGTGACCCTGGTGAATTTGCTATACCAGAAGTTTATGCTTCCCTCGATTTAAAATTTTCAAATAAAGAGACTAAATACAAAGCCCTGGAGAGAAAAATAGTAGAAAGTAATACAGTTATGAGAGCAACAGCAGCCATTGCAAGTGATATTGTTATTCTCCATCAAGGAAGCAATAACTTTGATGAATAATCCCCTTAATGAACACCAAGATGGGGTTCTGCCTCCCTAATTAAATTAAATTAAAAGTGTCAGGTATCAAACCTCCGCGGTAAAGACGAAGAGAAGCTACACAGCAGCTTCCCAACATGGTATTATGAATCCTGATTTTGAATCTCAAAGTATTAACAGTAAAAATAAGAAGCAGTCTCTGGTGCTCTGGAGACAGGAGGGGTAGAAAACAGACCTATGAAAGATGACAGATTAATAAAAGACCCAAAAGTAGGTGGCTGTTATAAAGGTGGAAACTTTCTCCTTAACTTAGCCCTTACCATGGTTGTGTCGTGTGGTTTAAAAGATCAACTACAGAAAGCAGAGAAAGCAAAATGAGTTCAAGCAAGCCATGAAGTCTTATCAACAAATTATCTTTACCAGATAGAATGCAGATCTTCATTATTACTTTAGCAGGATTTTTTGTGGGTTAATTTTCTTAGTCTCTATCTGATGCAACAGAAAAATACAAAGCCTGAAGGAAAATAATCCCTATAATTTGCATTTTTAAATGCCCCTACATAAAATACATATTTAAGCAGATGCATCATAAAGGCTAGAATTATTAAGTTACATAAGTATTTAGAGAGATTATGAAATACTTATTGATTTAACTGCATAAATATGTGCCTAGGGAAATTTATATCACAAATGAAACTGGCCAAAGCCACTCTGTCAAAGCCAAAACAAAGACAATTATCTTGTCAATAAAATATTGAAGGTAAAATTCAAAAAAACCCCTATTAGTGTGCTAAAAATAGAGCAATTTTATAATCACAATAAGTGAGTAGGGGACAAGCCTCATAAATCCCTATAGAGACACCCAAGTGAATGGAACGTAAATACTTATTTTGATGGAGTCCTAAGAATTTGTTAGGTTTTTGGTGAAGAGATGTATAAAGCTTTACCTTGTCAAAAAACATGAAGTTGTACAATTTTTTATTTTCAGAAAGTATTTAACTGTATAATTATATAGGTTCTGTTATAAACAACCATTTAGGGCATCCTCATTCCACTGACAGAGTCTTCCAAGCTTTAAAAATTCATTAGGATCTTGACAATAAATATTGCCAATGTATTTTACTGTAACTGTATTGATCCTAATGCACTTGACTTATCTATAGAGATAAAACTTATCTTGACCTTGTTGAATACTAACAGTCTGGACTAAAAACCTGCGATAGCCTCTCGTGGGGAAAACACACTGCAGATAACAGCTACAGGGATGATACAGGAGCAGAACATCAGTATTAATGTTTCAGACAAAACAGAAATTTGCCTGAATATTACCCTACCGAGCTCATGTAAGGAGACACTAATAGGAAACGATATGAAAGAAGGCTGTAAAAAACAAATATGTACATTTAATTAGAGTCTTCTTGGGCACTGTATTAGTCCCCTCAGAAAATACATGACAGACGTGGTTACAACCCACTGCAGTGCAATATTACTGAGTGTGCTTTTTTTCTGGAGGCAACCACCTCTCTTTTTGAAAGTCAAAACCAGTTTCCTTGGGCTGCACTAAGAAGGAATCTAACCAACTTTTGCCTTTGTTATTTAAAGTTGCTCTTTCCAGCTGCAATCCCAGTGGTGACTGCAGACAGCGGCATTGGCCTTGAGACATGAATCCCACTGCAGGCAGGGACAGACCCTGCACTGCCATCCCTACGGGTCCTACAGCACCAGCAGGACACAGATCCCACAGCAGATCGGGATCGGGATTGGGATCGGCATCGGGATCGGGATCAGGCTGCAGCCCCGGGATTTCCCTGGAAGCCAAGAGCCGTACGGACCCACACCGAACACTTTCATTTCATTTCAAACTCTTTGGTGCTCCTTCCCTTGCAATCTGCGTGCCTTCAGCTGCCGATAACTTAATTAACATTTCCAAATAGGGGGAAAAATAATTCCCTGCTATTTCTAAGGCAATAGAATTTTTTGGAGAAGATATCTTCTGTGGTTGATTTTGAAATTAATGCAAGAGTGTCCTGCCAGTCAGCAGCAGAGCGTATCCCTCGATCTTTAATGCAAACTTCTCTGGGTTGCTCGTGTAACTCAACCAGTTACGGACAAAGAGGCACTTTCTGAAAGAAACCTACAACGTGTTTTTTGCAATTCATGTTCTGTGTATTTGCCAATTCAAGAGCCAAACACATCAGACTTCCATCCTTTACAAGTCTAATGTAACGTCAGTGTTAAGTACTCTAGTACCTCAGAAAATTTCTTTCTGACACAATGTTTTGTAGCTGGTCCTCATAAATTATAAAAAAATTAGGATGTTTATAGGAATTTGGACAAGAGAACTATTTCTAGGTCACAGCAATTACTTTGCATTTGCAATTAATGAAAAATAATTATGCCTGATCACTCTAATTAGTATTTCAATATGCTAAACGGCACTAACACAAGACAAGTTCTTGCAAAGATCCAGAGGAAAACAAACTAAAGAAAAAAAATCTGTCAAATAAAATCAATAGGTCTCAAACAGAGTTAAATATTACATGTTTCATATATATTTTTGACAAATTGCAAGTAGTGACAATTCAAAAATACTATAATACACATTCAGATACAAATGTAAAATTATTGTGGTGCATTAACTCTGCTCCTTCCCAGGCAATGAGCAGGAATTTTAAAGGTTTCCTATTTACTCTGAGCAACTAAATTAATGTAACTCCATAGTTTTCTATTTCTACCTTTAAATATTGCTTAGCTTTGGGAGATAGCAATAAAACTTTCTACCTTTTGATAGGCAACAGTATTTTGCATTGACTGAGGGCAAATAGAGACAAAAATAATACTATCCACAGCAGTGGCACAAAGAATAAGGCTCCATTGCTAATTATACAGGGAACTGAATTTAATTACATGGAGAACATTAAACACTTTCCAAACAGGAAAAAAAAAAATCAAGAAAAGCTGGAGATGAGCCTTTCAAGTGCCTTTAATGCTCCAACAGTGCCCTCTGCCGAGGCTCCCAAATAGTGCTGGATTAGTGCTCCAGCACCAAGCACCACACACAACCAGGCATCGCTAGTTTGGGTCATTTCTGCCTAAAATTGAGCACCTCACAAAACCCAATTCAGCCAAATTCCTGCAGGATGAATATGTCACATATGCAGTGGAGCACGGCAGCCAGGCTGCATTTTGCAGTGAGATGACTGAGATGACAACTAATAATTTCAAAGCCTTCTGTAGTTGTTCAAACACATCCAAAACACAGCATCTGAGGTCTGAATCGCTTTGGTCTCATTCACAAGATCCATCTAACGAGGATATTCCCAAAGATGAATCTGTTTAGGATTCAATAATAAAGCACTGCTATTCTTAAAATCCAACTCAGCTTGCTTTTGCATTGGGACAGATATGACCGGGTGATACCAGCCTCTGAAAGCAAACAGGCTCCGAAATAATCTAAAGCAAATAACAAAAAAATCTGTTTTGTTACTCAATACATTTCAGTATGAATTTTTTCAGATGGTAACTATATCCCAAAATATTGCTGTCTGGCTCCTGAAAACAAACCAGTGAACTAATACCATCCTAGGCACCGAGGAAAGACTGGACGATGTGTTTCAAAACTCCAGTTTCAGGTGGCCAAGTGAGAAAGGGAAAGGGAAAGAAAACAGGAGGCGAAGGATCTTAGCACAACTGAAAAGCGTAGCACAGAAATTCCTGACAGCTCCCTCACCCTTCTTTTTTTTCTAAAGAAAACACAGTTGTTTTTTTCTTAACTCACCCCTTGCCTTTCCTATATTAACCTGGGAGAATAAAAATAGTAAAGAGTTATTTATTTCTACTTTAATGTTTTCTTTTTCTTTGACCAAATGTTTAGAATTTCCACTAATATAAATGAACCATACTTTTGAAAGTCCGAGCCTTGCCTTTTCCCCAAATTCACAAGTTATTCTATAGCTCTAATGATTAACTGGCAAATAGTTTATCACCTGAACAAAACTGCAGCCACAAGCGCCTAGATATTTCAGATTAGATTGTAGCTATAGAATTTAGATAATTTTATGGCTGCAGGAAGAAGATGATGCCAAAATAGCCATGAATTGTATAAGCCTGTTTCATACCAGCAGCTGCCTGAAACTCGGCTCCTCAGAGTAGCAGACTCTGTGCTCTCCGTGTACTCAGAGAAGCAAGGGGCAAAGAGACTCAGTTAAAACTCACATCTTTCTATCTCAGTGACACCTTTTAGAAATCTGGAGGCTATCTTCCTTTCATTCAAAAATTAGAAATTCAGAAAACTCCCCCATTCTTGAGGAATCTTAAATTTATGTGGTTTAAAATAAGAGGGAGCATTCAGTGTAAAAACTAAATTTTTACACTGGCAGGCTGGAAATCCTGAGGTGAGGTATTTTAGCACATCCTGCAGGTTACAGCAACTTTTCCCACCACCTCACAAGTCCCCTGGGAAGTGGCAAACTATAAGAGTCTCATCCAGCTGGTGATGCTGGAGAATGGAAGTGGGATGCTCGCTCAGCTGTTGACACAGACACTGATTTCCCCATCATTTATTGAGCATAGCAGCTTGAAATCAGGCTGCTAAAACTAGGTGCAAACATCCAGGGCTGAGAGTACCTAAAGGTGCTGCTAATTTTGAAGAAATATGCGTGTTCTTAGCAATCCAAACAGTCTTTTTATTTACTGCACACTGTGACAAACCTTGGGCTTCCTCCATCCAGCTCTGCCTCCATTTGGCCTCTGTTTTATTTCAGCAAATCTGGAATATTTTGTTTAACTGTATTGAAAAATTAGCTGCTTAAACACAGTAGTATAGAAAAGGCTGAGATCAAAAGTGAGTCTTTTTCAGGAGCCTGGCACCTTTCCTCACACACCACTTCAATTTCAAATCTATATCATGAGCCTAATTTTTTATAAATCTCTCTACCCTCCTCAAGAGAGACGACGGCACAGATGTTGCAGGTGAGCCTCCACTCACTTCATATATTTAAGTATATATAAGAATATATATATATATATATATATATATACACACTCACATATATCAGTATATATACTGAAGAGTAATACACACCAAAGGTTGCATGGAGGTGATAAAATTACTTCAAGCCACATCAGTGCAGTAACAATAATAAAAAAGCATATATTAATAAAGCAATATCAAGGATATGTAATATTACCCTAAGTTCAATCTAGACAAAAACATTTAACAACTTGCTTACTCAAAATACAATGCAAATTATGGAAGATTTACTGCTGCAGTTGGATCCTACAGGTCCATTTTCTGCCTGTTTAAATCTGTAGCCTTAAAGCAATATTATGCTTGTAGGTGGCTTGGTTTTGGCTTTCTAAAAGGAATGTTAATTTTGCAGGACAGTTGTACAATCTAAAATATCAATTCATTGCCTTCCAGTTGTTTTAGACAGGTAATGCCAGGAGTGATTAACTACATTAAGTTATTTCTTTTAATTTCCCAAAGGGAGACTTTTAAATTCAGTATGTATTTCTAAGAAAACCCAACACATTGTGATTCACAGAAGTTCTCTGGCATAAACTCATCTCCTTGTCAACAAATCTTCAGAGATGACTGCATAATCTTCTGAATAATCACAATAACGAAGACAGTTCGGGATGCAAAATACACAGATGCAGTAGGTAATAAAGGCAAAAAACATTTTCTTCCACTTGGGGTTAAATTAGGAATTTTTTAAGCAAAATGGTAGCTAAAAGTGGGAAGATGTGCCCACCTTTTGTCCCCACAGAGAGTACAGTGAACAAATAATCAGTTTACTACAGATCTATCCATTCGCTAGACTGAAAATCCAGATTTTCAGGAATTTTCAATTCAGATGCCAGAGAAGGACATTTCCTGGACTTTGGAGATCCATCTCGGGAGACACCAGGCTCTCTCCCTTCCTCAATACAATAAGGAGAAAAGGAATTCTGGAGGCAGCAGAGGGGAGGAAAGGGGAAGGAGAATGAGGAGTGCCTGGTATCCCCCAAATGATCAGTACTGCCCAAACAAACCTGCAGCAATCTGCAAATTCAAGTCATTTCTAGAACAAAGGAGCCCATTTCAGGAACATTTGTTTTCTTTTTCCCCCAACAAACACAACTGTATTGCTTTTAAATCAGGGGAAAAAAATGAAACCATATTTTACTCAGAAGCAATCTGTCCACAGATTCCTATGAAAAGGCAGAGAGGATGCACAGATGTCAAAGCCAGCTAAAACTGGGGACTACAAATCAACCTTCCCCTGAGTGTCCCACATACTCTGCTGCACGTACAGCACAGATTTCACAGCACACAAAAGGCACTTTTCAAAGTAATTTACTCCCATATCTCAAAAATCCTGGCCTCTGCCCTAAAAGTAGGGTTTTTTTAGCATTAGTCAAAGTATTTTGCTCTCTGATCAATGAAAATGAGAAAATCCCTTAATTTCTGTGTGTAAGCTATCACAATAAACAACCAGTTGCCAACAACTGGGATGTACATGGTAGTTTTTGTGCTTAATATTTACTGGGATGGAAAATTCAGGCTTAAAAATGAAAAGCAAGGTTTTTTTCCACAAGTAAATTTAGGTTTTTACCAGATATTATGCATTGCCTCAAACTATTTTTTTTGTTGCATTTTCTATAACATGAAATACTTTTACAATATTTAATACAACATCTGTATTAGATCTGATCTTCTAGAAACCATTTTGCATATTCAGTAAAAGAATATAAGAAACTTTTCCTAAAACAGTGTATCACTAACAAGTACTGCAAGGAGAACTTTTTACTCACAGATTGCTCCTGTAAAAGGTAATGGAGTAAGCACATTTAAACTTTGGTCAGTAAGGTAAACAATGTTTTCTATATGCATGTAATATTTTAGCCCAAAAAGATGCTCTAATTTGGCCGATTTAAAAAGTATTGAAATGCACTGAAATTTCACCTCTCGTCCCTCTAAAGAAACTCAGCTTAAAAGAGGACATTTAATAAAAAGGAACTAGAACAGCTTATTATTTTCAAATTAAATTCTTAGCTAAATTCAGGAAATAATGTAACTCCAAAAATGCTAATTTCAGAGTATAAATAATTTGCATATATAGGTAGAAGACTCTTGCCAAATAGTGATAGCTAGCAAACAGATCTAAACTGCATCATTCTTCTGTGAAAGATTTCTACAAGGTTCAGAAAAAAACCTGAAAGTTGAGAAAACAGAGAAGAATTATCACAAATATTAAAAAGTAACTGGAAGAGGGAAAACTAATCATGACTGTGAGAACTTTAAGAGGCACTTACCAGGAACATTTTGCCTTTTTGATACCTTAGTATTATATCTGTCCTTTTAGATTTATACACAGCAGTAACAAATGCTGTTAACAGTCTGTTCATCAGAGCAAACCACTCTCAGCACTGCAGATGCAGTGAGAACAGCAAGAAAAGATGGTCAGGGAAGATCATGAGCATCAGGGTGAAATCAATCTTTGCAGGACACATCCAGCTTTTTGCATTCTTCTATCCAAGTATCAGAAAGCTCATCTAGGACCTGATCAAGGTGATTAAATACGCTGCTGCACTGGCAAAGTCATCACGTTTTTCTTTCCTTCTACCCATCTGCACAAAAATAGTTTATAAAAATTAAGCCAGATGTTCATTTAAAAAAAAACAAATCAAAACAACAAGAAAACAACAAAACTATCTGCTGCTGTAGCATTTTATTTCCAGCAGAAATGACATTACAGCATTTTCAGCTATTCTTCGTTGTTAGTTTTGTTCCTTGTATCCTCAATATCTGATATCAGGCTTTACTAAGGAAATGGATGAATCTTACTGAAAGAATAAAGGGTATGTAAGCCAAGATAAACACATTTAATAGGGGAAAATAATAGGATATAATAGTAAATCTGTTATTTGATTTAAAAAAAAATGCAGCTAGCACTGATTCAACAGTGTCAACATCCAGTTCAAAACTTTTTTCATGTTAAGGAAACATAAATTTCAAATTTCTCATACCTGGGCCACAGCAGGCATCAAGTTTGGGTATAAAACCAGACAGAACAATTAACATCCAAAGACTCTTGCACTGTCCAGCTCTGCAAGGAAAACCCTTTTGCTCAAACAAACACAAACTAGGGAAATAAAATGAAATTCTAATGAAAATAGACTGAAAATTATTTTCCTTTTATTCTTTAGCAAGAACTTTAGAGAAAAATATTTCCATGTAAGGGCAGCCACGGTTTACAGCCACACACAGCTGGTCCCAAGCACAAAGCCAGGGCAAGCTTTCCCAACAGCAAACAGGGATGGAAATACAAACTGCAAACACCTGAAGCCTCCTTCTTTCCCTGCACCTTATGCTGAATTTTTAGAACTTCTTGAACAATTTCCCTTTTCGTAAGAAAAATGCTTCTGCTTACTTAATAATACCTTTACATTTATGTAATTAAACTTGTAGAGAAGAAAAGCTTTTTCAGTGATATAAAATCAACATTTTTTATTTCACCTTTTATTCACTCTCAGTAGCTTCAGATTTTAACCACTATCAAATTTTAGAATTATGAACAGCCAGTTGGTATTACATGTGTGTAGCCCAAACACAAGAAACATGCACATAGCATAAAACAATCCTTTAATACTGAAACAAAGAGCATCTGAATCATTTTGTCTTTCTGTTTGAGACAATTAATGTCTCCAACTATTGTGCTGTCTCTATCAGGAGTTCACTAATTACTAAAGCTACTTGTTATTACATATATCTAATTACTACTATCAGTAAGTCCAGAATATAGTCACACTTCAAAAGAATGACCCTAACAACTACCACTTATACCCATAACAGATTAGGATGCATTAAGAAAAAAAACCTACTACAAGATTAGACAAGAAAAAAAAGACAACTTGATCAATTTTCAGATTGTTCTGAAAGAACTACAAAAATAATAGATAACTGGAAACCATAATAGAAGCTTTAAAGTTCAACATCTGACAGTATCACGAAATCTTACTTGAAAAATCTTGGACAAAAAATTAAACATGCTGAAAGAAAGCAGGCAAGTGGTAATGAATAAGTGGGGAGAACTAGGAAGGAACTGAAAGAATATGATTTAGGCATGGTTTTATTGTGGCATATTCCAAAAACAAGGGTGATCCCACTTAATGGAAGTTCAAACGTGGCAAAAATATTCACAGAAAATGACAGCTCTGAGAAACAGATGTATAAATAAATTACCATGCTTAAAACAATGTAAGCAGATCTTGGCATGCAGGAAAAAGATATTTAGTGTATTTCAATAAAATTGTTTATTAGGAATAGAATCATGGAATACTTAGGAGTGAGAACTACTGGTACAAGGCTCTGGCAAAGACAGAACACATTTGATCATAGCATTTAAGTCAGTCCTAGTATTAGAATACCCACAACAGAGCATGGAAACAGCATAGAACTGTTAAAACCAGGCTCCAACTGGGAAAATGGCACACAAACTGGAAGGGGCTTAGGAAAATTAAAAATTCCAGAATGATGGAAAGACTGAACTTTAAGGAGGAAAAAAAAGCCCCTAAACATGCTAGTTGCACAAAGTAATCCATGAGCTGGGGGAAAGAATACATGAGGTTGGCAAAAACACAGGTTAATAAAGAAACCAAAATTCACAGAACCAACAGGATTTAGACTCTTTAGTTCATTTCATTAATATCACAGGCACATATATAGTGCTCTCTTTGCATTAGGAGAAAAGCACATTTAAACAGAAAGGCTGTGAGATCCTATCTGATAGCTCCACTGAATCTATTTCATCTCCTTGAATGGTTTAACTCTACCAAATTATACAGTGACACAACAGTGAAGGCTCAGATGCCATTTCCACTTTTAGTCATGATTTAAACATTTGTATTTCTCGGAGGACAAACCCAAACACAACTGTATCAGAAATACAACATCTTAGGCCTGGATTCCACTTAGAAACTGAATTTCTGGGAGAAAGCTACCATAAAGACTTAAGTTATTCGAGCTCACAAAATATTTCCTCCATATTCTTTTTTTTTATTACCAGAATGCAGCTAAAATATAAAAAATGTTTTAAATCAAAGATTATTGAATATATCATTGTGCATAATAACCAGGCCTTTTGTTGCATGTGAAGAAGGGTTTAAAAATAGCAGAACTTGCAGCTGTCTGAAAATTCCATGTCCAATAGCCTTAAGTCATTAACTTCTCTCAACTTGAGGCTTGGAACGATGCTGTAAAATTTTTGCACGTGTGGTATCTGAAGGGAGAAGAGTGATAGAAACCTTTTGGGCTTTTACACCTTGGGATTTTCTAGCTCATAAAAAGCTCACCACACTTTCAAGTTGGAAATTCCTCTGAAAATAGAGTGCAAACTTACACCTTTCTGCAGTGATTTGTAAAATACTACTGTTAAAACACTGATGTTAAAACTCAGTGAATAAGAATGAACAACTATGATTGCTGATTTTGCATTAAGCAGAAAATCAGATATAATAACTAGGGTGAAAAAACCACAGCTGTGTCTTTGGAAAACACCTAATCTCATCTGATTGAGTTTTAAGAGGGAAGAGGAAAACATCAAATTTTCCAGGATTTCTAAAAGATCAATGAAGAGAAAAAAATAGTGGAACATAGATTTTCTGTACAACAGGCTCATTAACACTCCTAACACTGACCAAATCCCTTATGTTGAGGGAGAAAGGACATCTGCAAACCCATTTAAACTGAGTAGTGTCCCAGTAGCCTAAATTCTTGTTCAGCTAGCAGCCCTTTAACGTGACACTCCACTCTGCTTCTCAGTAGAGATTCCTGCTCTCCCTTAGGTGACCAGAAAGGAAAATTGTGCAATAAATGTGGATGTAGTCTCTGAATGATGAGGTCCAAGCAGACATCCTCACATGCACTACTGTAACAAGTTTGTGGGAAGAGCTTGGCTCTTTCCAAGGCTCTCTCATCTCCTGTCACCCAGCATCTCTGTGTCCTTGGCACCCCAAATTAATGAGGGTGCAGCTGGGGACAGATTGTGGTGCCGTGCTCTTCCCAGAGCTGCAGAAGGAGTGTCAGCTACACTGACACTGCCCTGATGGCTCTGGTTCAACTCCACAGTGTGGATTAGTGCTCT
Source organism: Lonchura striata (assembly GCF_050655825.1). Lineage (NCBI taxonomy): Eukaryota > Metazoa > Chordata > Aves > Passeriformes > Estrildidae > Lonchura > Lonchura striata. The sequence continues at coordinate 72,298,414 of NC_140741.1, forward strand.
GGTTACTTTCCTGTTCCCCAAACTCTAGCTCCTGCTAAAGCCCCTTTGTGGCTCCACTGTTGTGTCTCTTTTTTTTGTTTCCCAAGGACTGCCAGGAGCAAACCCCTGGACCTCGTGCTCCAAACTGTGCCATGTACATCACACACTTGTTCTTGTTCTTCAGTAGAGATCACTGCAGAGGAACTACTAATACCTCCTCCAAGAAGAGACACCACGAGTGTAGTTATCTGATCTCCACTGCTCAGACTGTCCTGAAACATTTAATTTTCCTTTCATGTGCTCATCTGGCTCCTCTCGGCTTCCCTCCTGAAGTTTCCATTCTGAAAGCAAGTAATCCCTCCCTCTGGATATATGCTCCTTTGTTTTCTTTTTGAGTGCTAGTAAGCAATTTCAAGTAAACTTAGAAATGAACACATCTAATTAATTTTAATTAAAATGAATTAAATATTACTAATTTTTTAGTGCTTCTAAATTTTTAAAAATGGCTAATAATTTATTAATTGCATATACATAATAATTTAAAATATTCCACTTGTGCAGTGCAATTTATAGCCATATAACATATAGAAATATAAGATGCCACATGGACTCAGACTAGGGAAAGCCTAGATTTTTCATTTGTATTATTTCCTTTGCCATATGTAACCAGATTATGCTGTTGTTATTTAAACAACACATATTTTGCTGGAAATGAGACATGAACATAAAAAGCAAAATAAAAACTGGAGAGGAATTACTTGGGTTTTGCAGAATAAAAGTTGCAGCTTTGATATAGCATAGTGAAGGTGGGTAGGTGGCTCAATACCAAGAGCTAACATTAAAAAAACATAAATTCTCAATAAGTATAGCAATAATATGCTCTCCATAGAAATGTGAAGAAAAAAAAAAATCTTGAAAATCTCCCCTTTTATCTCTAGCTTTCCTTACATTACATGAGAAGGTGTGATGACAGGACAGCTCAGGTGCCTCACTCTGCAGCAGGAGGCAATGAGGCTGAATATTGCCCTGGATTTTTGCCAAATGTCATTCTTTGTCAGCTCCGTGGTAATTAGGAATCTGTCTCTTTGCATGAGGAAGCAAGTCTCCTCACAGACTTACAGAAACTGAAGTGTCTTAGATATTTCATGTACCATGTACCTCTGACCAGGAAAGCTTCCAGGTTTAACAAAGCTTTGGCTCATTAAAATGACAAAGTTACAGTTCGTTCCTAATGCCACAAAAAGGAATGACCTACCCTTCACAAGAGAATGGCACTAATGTGGCTGTTCAAAAAGCAACCCTGACTTCTGCAGAATGCTAGGACAACAAATGCAGGGAAGGAAAGTCATCTAATTCTGGAGAAAAGTGTTTAGGTGTTACCTGATCACTGTCCTGTTCTCTCCCTGTTAAACTGATACTAAGTGGACACAATTTATTGCTGGGTTCTCTCCCTCTGGAACTCGCTTGTTCCCTCATCTCATTTGTCCTTTCAGAAAAAATTATCTGGGAAAGCCAAACTTACACCAATTAAGGCAGCAAAGAAACTGCAAAACTGGACACACAGAGGTTGCAGTAACTCCGAGGAGTGTGAGCTACAGTTAGCTTGAGACAACCAAAAAATCAAGCAGGTTTTTAATCCACATCTAAGCTTTTTCTCAGAAAACCAGCATCTAGAGTCTTCCCCTTGAGACACTACCAGTATATTTCATCTCTTCCAAATGACATTAAAAGGTAATAACAGCTTAATGCAAAAATGTGCTGCACTGAGAAACAGATCTAAGACAATGAGACTGTAGCAGAAAGCTCCTCTGCCACTTAACAATAGAGTGAGAATACTTTCATTTCTTTTCACATAAAAAGGAAGTCAGAGTCCTGTGACTGCATTGATAGGAACGATGTACACATACTTCTTTGCCTTGAACTAAGGAAAAAGGAGCTGGTTCTTTCAGATGGAGTGGCAGTGCACAGAAGTCTTCAGCTCTGCCTCCCTTTGCTCCCGATAAAAGCTTGGAGGAATGAACTCTCAGGAGATTAGCGCACACACACGCCAGCTCCAAAAACTTTAGGCAGCATACATGTTCCTTTGAGTCTTGTACATGTGTTGTGTATAATGTGCTCTTTTTGATATTAAAAAGTTGCTAAGTTGTTCTCAAGCTGGAAAGGGTTTTCCATTTAGATAAGGCCAAAGCCGCTGCACAGCACAAGCACATGGGTAACACTGGAGTCTGAGAACAGCAACACAAGCGTTGGAGGCTCCACCAGGGGCTGATAAGAACGATTCCATTTTACACAAATCCTACTGGAAGTTATTTAACCCCAACATGCATTCTTCTGGTGACACTCAGCATCACCTTCCCACACCTTTCTTTCACAGCGGATTGTAACCAGTTGTCGTGTCCCTCTGCTTGGCTCTTTGCATTTAATTTTTCTGTAAGTCCACACCTTTTCTATACATTGGCTGCTAGAAACACTACATGGACATTACATTACTCTCTATATTATGTACAGAATCAGCCCTTATATATAAGTGAAAGAAAGAAGGAAAATTATTGAGATTAAAAAAATAAACATTTATATTTGCCTCAGTTTTTTCACTGTCATGGCAGCATCTTTGGATCAAACATGGTTCTCTCCTCTGTAAACACAGATTTTACACCAGGATGGGCTCTACTCCCTGGTGTTAAAGAACGTAACAACCTCACACTTATTTGTCTTCATTCACACAAAGAGGTCTAACACCAAGTTAGAAAACACATATGCAGTGATGGATTTACCCTGAAAAAATAAACAGAGGCTTGCTAGATGCTTTCAGTGAATGGGACTGCCTTTAGCACAACATCCCTTCAATTGCTGCTGAAACACAGGAATTGTGGTGGGAGGATGTGGCGGCTACTTAGCGGCACAGAACAGCACCGAGCTGTTTCTCCTCCATGAATTTGAAACTGCTTGGGGCATTTAGGTTGGCAGAACTCTATAACCCAACTGGAATCATGCCAGCACGGTTCACATGCTGCTCTTGAAAAGTGAGCCACTGAGGCTTTAATCACCACAAGTGGCAAGGACTTAATTTTTCATCTCATTTGAAATATGCCAGGCTTGACAGCAGACCGAGCCTCTTATAGACTGCCATCTATTAATCAACAGTTTCCTGCTTCTCTGGATTGCCTTGGGTGTCTCCTGTTAGAAGTTCTGCAGTAGCCCTGCTTGGCTTTGCCTGTGACCTAGAAAAATCTTAGCCCACAACAGCAGGGCACAGGAGATATCCCACACACAGAGTATATGGATTATCGACACTACAAAATTCAACCCCCAGTTTCATCTGACATTCTTCACTTTCCACAACAGTGGGAACTTTTTGCCTTGGGCCAGGCAGCAGGGCTAGATTTTAGGACTACAGCTGTACCCAGGAATCCCATCCATGTGACATTCCACCAGGGGATCCAGGAGATGTGATGGGAGCTCATCTCAACAGAGATGGTCCAAACATACCTGCAAGGAGCTCAGCTCAGTGAGCTCATGTCAGAAGGATTATCTGTGTGAAGGAAAAACTCCCTAACTAGATGTGCTCCTTGTAAAACTGAGCTTTTGAGGAAATTCAGTGTTTCAGCCTGAATCACTGGAAATTCTAAACAGATACTAAGCATAAACTGTACTCTGTAAAAATCAGCTCATCTGAGGGAAGTTTGTTGTTTGTAAGCATTAAGATACTTATCACTTTTTAATTCACACAAAGGTTACTTTCCCAAGAGTCCTGAAAAAATACTGAATTGAATCAATGGACACAATACTGTGCCAAACCCTTCACATGCTAGAGTTTTTAAGTGTAACTGAACTATACAGCAACACTATGACAATAAAATTCCACCTTGTTTTTTCAGCTCATCACTACCAGTTTGATTTAATATCATGGTTTTAAGGACTTTGGAAAGAAAAGTTAAGGTCTGATGTTACAGGAGGATAAACAGATGGCTAAATCACACCAAATCTAAAAAGATTTTCACTTGTAATTCTAAAGCTTCTTAAAATCCCCCACAAAATATCCCAACTCAAGATCCCTGTCCAAGGATATTTGATTTCACTGTACCTTTTATATTAAAAGACCCCAAAGAACATATGTACATGTTTTGATCACACCAAAAATATTTGAATACATATGTAAATATATAGAATATTTTACATACACCCCAATAAAAATAAAATAAATGTAAACTTTGATTTTCTGAACATGGTAAAGCCTGTAATACAGTAAAGTAAAACTATGGTAAAAATCATCTAATTTCTTTAAAACGGCAAAAGAAACAAGCTATTTCTGAAAGACTAGAGATGAGCTATCACCTCTGGCAGTACTGTGATTTAAAATACTCAGAGCAGAGAGAAAGCCTCGTGAGTGACTGTGTTAAAAAGTTTCCCATGCAAAACCCAACACATCCTTGTTTCATATTTAATTTGCAATAGGATCCCCAGCAGCTGAGCTGTGAGAGCTCTCCTGGCTGGTGCCCTGCTGCCTGCTGAGACGGCTCCACACGAAGGGAGCACACGATTGAAGCCTAAATCCTCAGAGCTGCACCTCAGCTCCCTTTAAAGTTAATCTGCACACACTGGACTCCAAAGGAAATGAGAAGTGAGTTTCTCTACCTTCCTATGGCACCAGGACTTCCTGTGTTTTAGTGATTGGTCAAGAACTATTATTTCCTCCATGCTATTCCCAGTTGTGACTGTCAGACGTAATTAGCGTTGTCCGCATGCCAGTGTAAAATATTTGTTTAAATAAGCCTGGAACCCAAGTCCCACATGCACAGAAACCCAGAGAAACATGGAGAAACTCAGGGAATATTAAGATTCAAATATGCTGTGCCTGAACGAACATGCTGCTCTAAATATTTAGAAATGCAAAGTTCGTTTGCTGAGATGAATATCCATAAAAATCTATGCAAGATAAGGGGTATTAAAATTATTCACTCTCCAGTTCAGGATGGATTATTTGGCCAATCTGTTAAGCTGCACTGCTCAGACACCCAGAAACTGTACCATCCTCCTCCCCTCAGGGAAAAGAGCTTATAACGTTTGAAGAAAAGTATGCTCCATCCCAACTGTAGGAATACACATGAAACACAGAGTCTTCCTTTAACACAACCCTTTGGAATGGGAAAGCAGCAGACATCAACAGTGAGAATGCAGAGGGCAAACAAGTTCACCAAAGAAAATAAATTAGGCAGAATGTTGCAGATTGAAAAGTGGCCAGAAGAAAGGCCATTTAAGTTGTTATCGACCTCTTTCAAACACACATGCAGAGCTGAAGTTCAGTTTATCTCTCCATATAAAATACCACCCATGGCAGCGTGGCGTCATCGCTTATAACCATCACCAAAAAATTAAACTCAAACCAAGTCAGAGAAATTTGTGACTTACTGTGTTACCACCTGAAGGCCCACTGTTTTCCAGCCTTGGGCTAAATACAAGCCAGATCCAGCCCTGCTCAAGTTTAACTGCTCCTCAAAAACACAGGTATGCTATGGTAGGCTTTGCTTAACCAACCCAAACAATGCACACTTATACACAACATGCACACAGGGTTACATTTAACCCAGTCACGCTGTTCAAAGAAACAGAATCCAAACTAGGGAAATACAGAAAAATACTGTCTTGTCAAATCATCAGAAAACCATTAATGCTTCTAATGAGCGCAATTACGAAAATGAAAGATTCTGAAAAAACAGAGCTAAAGATGAACTTTAATTATCCAAGCATCTGGCTGCATGAACCAGGGTCATGTCTTCAAATGCCTCTGCATTTGAAGTCTCCCTGTTATCCATCCAACTTTGCATTTCTCCAAGCCATCCAGAATTAACTGGAATTGCCTACACACAAAAATGAGTTATCCCTTCCTAATGACTTACCCAGTCACTAGCATTCTCTTTAGCTGAGAGCTGGAGTAAACAGGAGCATATAGAAAAGGTGAAGACGGGAAGAAGATGATCTTTTAGGTCCCTTCCAACCCTAATTCTAAGAAGTCACTGAAGTTGAGAGCTATATGGTAAAGTGCTTATCTGTATATGGCAATAGACAATAATTCAAATGAGCTTTCTTAGTCATAATTTTAAAAATTAGACGGCAGAATTCCTTAGACTTAACATGGACTGTACCACATGCAGAAGTATATAATGAGTCATTCTCCTGATTAATGCAAGAGAGATATGGGGTCCTGGAATCCACTCATGATCTTTGTCTAGACAATGTTTTTTTCTGATGCTGAGATCAAGGCTAGGCTCAGCTATGCTTGAAAATGTGCACAAAACACCAAGCAGTATCTGTTACCAAACAGCTACAAGCACGGGTATTTTTCACAGGAGGTAAGAAACATTTTAGACACTTCAGAGGTGTTAAACTGAGAAAAGTTACCCTACAAGCAACAGTTCTCTGGGCAGTTGTGTTATTCAGAGCAACTACCTGGAGGGCCAGCTCCTGAATTCCAGGTGTGAACCATTCCATCTGTCCATGTAAATGCCACCGTTGCTAATAAGCAGCAGGAGGATGCTGGCACTGCTTAAGGCCACGTCTCAAAATCAGACACACACAGGTCTCAACCAACATCTTCTACTTCTACATCCTAGTACAAAATTAAGGCTTGCTTGGACTGAGGCGATTCTCCAGAAGTTTGGCACAAATTCCCATGCAGGGAGGTAAAAATGAAATTTGTGGCTTTGCTCCCAGTAGCTAAAATTATTTTTATTTCTTTTTTAAGAGCCAGGAATTGTTACCAATCACTAACATGTTCATTAAGTTAAAGCATCCTTGGTGACAGAAGACAGAGAAAGAAAAACATTTGATTTAAGAAAAATAGGAAACATTCCTGCATAAAGTGAAAATACTAAAAAATAATAAAGTTACACAATCAGCCCCTAAAATAGGCTAGTTGTGCTTCTTTTTTATTCTGCTTAAAGAATCAGGCAGACTTTCCATTTCCAACTCTCTTCCCTCAGGTTCCCAAAATACTCAGAGCAGTTAGGGGAAGTCTGAAAGGCCCAAGAACAGTAACACCCGGCTATCAGACGATAACCTAATTTGAAACTTATGCTTCCAAAGGCACAAAGGTGTCTGATGATCCAGCTGAAATAAAATCCTCAAGCATAGCTGCAGTAGACAGTGCAGGAAGCAACACAGGCACTAAACAAAGTCACACATTGTCAGAAAAGGGAAAAAACTGATCTGACGTGACGAGTCAAGACAAGTGACAAAAGTTTTGCTGAAAAAGGATCAGTAGGAAATTAAAATCATGACAGCATTTCTGTTCAAAATACACAAGACAATAGAATCCTTTTATCACAAAGTCCCATTTTCTCCTCCAGTTTTATTCGAACCAAAATTGCAATTTGCACATCACAAAGCAGTGAAAGGATCCATGACTTTCATTCCCATTCCATGTAAATAATTTACTGCAAAAGGCTGGCTTTTATCAGGCAACTTCTGTGTTTTGTAGTTTTTATTTTTGAATCCTTAAGAATCACTAACTTGTAAGTTATCTAAACAGGTCTGGAAAACAGAAAAATCTTTGTGAGAAGGTTTTATAAGGATGCTATGTCCTTGAAGTCACATTAGCTTAATTTCAATTTCTATATGCAGCAAATAAAACTAGATAGCTTAAGAATCTAAACAAATAAATTTTCACAATGCTGAATTTTTGTAGTTAGTTTTACTAACTTCTTGCTATTACTTGTAAAAAAATGGAGGCAGCACCTTTACAAAATTTATTTTCTGACTTGCTTCTTCATGTATAGCCAGGTTGCACCTGGTTTATTTATTTTGAAGGATAAAACACTTGAAAGACCCCAATAAACAAAAACATGAAAATTCATCACAAGCCTCTTCTACAATGAAAAAAACCAAACATTTTTAATCCGTGTCCTCCATTCCCCACTTCCAGCTGCCATTAAGTTTCTTAAAAAATAGCAAGAGTTTTGGGCCTTTTTTCCAAAGACATTAATTATTAGAAGTAAGGTACTAGTCTCCTAGAAAATATAAAATAGTGCATGTGTCTGTCTCCACAGTCTACAGATGTGAGTTAGTTCCTGCCACAGAAAAAGTTTTACTATGGCACTTATTACATTGAGGCATTTTTTCCTCTATGTGCTGCAAATTAAAGAACCTCTCCTGTAAAAATTTATTTAACTCCACATTTTTTTAAAAAATAAGCTTCATTAAATTCTTTTTTGCAGGATTTCACTGGAAATTATGCTTTTGATTATGATACAACTTCTTAAGAATAGGCAGAGATACAGTTGTCCTCCCAACTACAGCTTTATCAGCACACCTTGCAGAAAAATTAGTTTTCTGTCTAAGGGCAAGATTTAAACCAGGCACATTTTCTGTACACTTTTTTTTTGTTCCTGTCTCGTATTTTCCTCTTTTCCTTTGAAACCTGCCTCTCTTATTGGCTCCTTCTCAGTGCCTTTCTTCTGGCTGCATCTCAAGCTTGGCTGCTTTTCTCATTTTGTCTTTCTCCTGTTGCTCCTTCCTTGCCGGGCTGCTGCAGACATGAGGATCTCTCCTCACAAAAGCAATCAGAGTCTGACTCTCAGGGCACTGCACACAGGTAAAGGATGCCTGTGAGTATCAGCAACCAGGCACAGGGAGCAGCCAGGAGCAAAATCTTCACACTCTGGCAGGGCTTTAACTCTTCAGACTGCTTGAATACACAGTACCTGTTTTTTGAAAAGTGGTGGTTTCCTAACCAACTGTACTGGAAAAGCTCTGTTGAAAAGATCACTGTTGCTTTAGAATCATTGGTGCAGCTGCTAGAATAAGGGAGAGTTAATCTGTGGGGTTAAACTAGAGTTGGAGAAAGGCAGAAAGGTCAAAAAATGACAACAGCAAGACCAGTGCTACCAAAGTGGCAAAGTGGAGAGCCCAGGATCCCTTTAAAAGCCATTCATATTCTGATTTACAAAGAGGGATTGGTTTTGTCTAACCCTTGGAGAAACCAGAGACTGAAATCACCCTGGTGTGAGATCCACAGCTTGCTACATTCCCTTCTGGACCACGGCCACAGAAAGCACTGCCAGCCTGAAAGGACAGTGACAATTTTTAAATTCTGATCTATTTCCCACTGGAGCTCAACACTAATGCTTTTTGTCACCCTGACGCTCAATGCTTTATACAATTCTAGCACTGGCAAAACCTAAACACAAAAATGTGTTCTTTTTATTAGCACCTTGCTTCACCAGCACCCCCAATTCTCATCAATTCAAATGAGATTTGCAGCAGCTACCATGGTATGAAAAAAACAGAGATGTGCTGAGATGAGCTGCAATTTGACAGCTGGGTTTCCACGCTTCCAGGTGGCTGGAAGCATCAGGTTTTGGTAGGTAACAGGTCCTAGTATCACATCAGCAGCAAAAAGGGAAAAAGGCAGGATTGTAAGAAGATCAGCAATTTTAGGCTTTGATCTGACAGGGAAATAAAATGCTCTGACAGAAAAGGCTACAAATAAATCTGAATTTGTAAACTGTGCCAAGAACTTGTCCTGACTCAATGATCAGAAATACAATGCCACTCTTGAGCACACATTCCCAGGAATTAAAGACAACAAAATTTAATGCCTGGTAAAAATTACATTTGTTCTCAGATCATTTTCAAGGGAAAGGAGCTGAACCTCGAGGAGTGGGAGTGAATGGGTATGAAGCAGAGGACAGAAAAAAATGCAGCTGGAACTGCAGAGAAAATCTGACTCTCTAAAAGCTACCCTTCTCCCCACAAAAAAACTAGTCTATCTAAACTAGTGGGAAGAGACTCTCGTGTCTTCTCCCTCACATCCTGCTTACATGCACCAGCACACCTAGAGCATAACAGCAAGGGTCTAATGCAAATACCACAGACTATGAACAGCACTGCACATACAAAAACTATGTGTTTTCTTCAGTTTTCCAGACAGAACAGCAGGGATGGACTGCCTGAGACTTCAAAAAGTCACAAAAAGAGAGCAGTTGACATAAAGTGGCTATTAAAAAAAAAAAGATATTTTTTTAAAATGTAGTGATAACAAGAGGCAGCAAGCACAGGTAGAGATTAATTCCAGGAAGCTTAAAAATAAGGATCCCGTGGCACATGCAGGATTCAAATCTCACTTTTCTTTGTTTTAATCATGGAGAATAGTGCATGTTCTTACAACATCAAGACTCAGGCCTCTCAACGTTATCACAAAATGTAACAGTGATTATTAGTAGCTGTGGAGAAGTATCTGGGCTTTCTCAGCTGGCCTAGTTTCAGCACATACTGTTTTGCTTCAAATACAATCAACAAATTCTATGAAGTTGATTTATTATTGCAAAATGTATGTTCTCTTGCATTAAAGCACAAGAAATAAAGCATGACCATCATGTTTTGTAACTAATTTTTTTCTCCTTTTTTAATCTGTCTTACAAGTTTACCATGACATTTTAGTGACAACAGTGCTAAACTAACTCAAAAACAAAAAGGAGACTAATTAAAAATAGGCAGACAGTGAACATCATGATACATTGGCATAAAATTATCCCTTCAGTGTCCTTTGTAAAAATACTGCTAAAAATCCAGCATTTTCCATGGCAATACTGATTCAGATTGTCTTATAATATATAGAATTATATATACAGATCCTCACAGCTCAAGCATTTGGTTAGAGCATGCACTCCATATTTAAGGCAAGAAAACATTTACTGCTTTCTTGGAACAAAACTTGTGTCACTGAACTGAACTTCTGGCTGACACAAATTATAGATCTTGAAAACTTATCTGCCTTCCTTCCTTTCCCTCACAACTTCAGGAGTCACTCAGAGTTCTTTCAGAATTTCTTACTGCTGAGCACAATGAAGGAGATGGCTCCTCTCAGGTTGGAAGGGCTTTCTGCTCTTGTGGATTCTCTGGCAATGATAACTAAGACCTCTCTCGAGCTGCTGGGCAGCCTCTGCACAGCCTGAACCACCACCAGGTCTGGAGTAAGTGGAAATAAGTTGGTTACATGTGCAGAACTAAAGGAGTTTTGGGAAGGAGGGCAGCAACACCTACTGGTCATGGTGCAGACTGAACACTGCTTTGGTTTTTAAATTAACAATACTGAAAAAAGAGTTTTTTCTTACTAAAAGTCATGGCTATATTATTGCTAAAATATACCAGCACTCGTAATTTCTGAGCCCAACAATAAATAAATATTCATAACTCATTCATAATGAGTTGAGCTCTGGGCTCTGATATAAAATGGGACATAAGGAGTCTTGCTGATGATTCCTTAAAGTCACTGTAAGATTTACATCACACACCCTAATGTGCACAAAGCCTTTTTCCATTTCTAATTGTTGCCTACTCAAAGCAATTCAAATATTTTGGACTGAACAATCTGAGCAGCCTCATTTTTTTCTACACTATAAAATATTGCAAAGTCTTTAAATGGCTTCTGCAATTCTTCAGTATTTTTACCATGCATTCCTTTAATCTCCAAAAGTAAGTTTTTCTTCCAAATTTTACTTTGAATAATATACAAAAAAACATATACAGAAGTTTTATGATCCACCTCATCCTTTTCAAAAATAAACCACAGAGTACAAACACCACTTTCAGAAAACATTTAATTCAAAATTTAAATGTTCTCAACTGTAAGCATTTTAAATCAACTACAACAAATCTGCATTCAGCAACTGTATTTAATACTTCCTTTAAATTTCCATTTAAAAAATATTTTATTCATTTATTTCAAGTTGTGTGTGTCTATAGGTCCTCTGATACACTACCCTTAGGCATCAGAAGTTTTCCTGGTTCTCATCCAACTTTGGAAATAATATCTTCTTGCTTCAGGTGTTAAAAGGATTCATACATTATTTATAAGGACTGCTAAAATCTAACTCCTGGATCTAACTTGCAGGAGAAAGAGTATAAAAAGTTACATATAGAAAAAAAAGAAAAAGCACAACTGTCCCCATTTCAATTTTTAGCCTCTCTTTGTTAGTCGTGTATTGCCAGGCTGAATCTGTAATTCTCCTCTCTCCCTCCCCACGCTCAGATTATTTGTCTGCAGCTGCTTTCAGCCTCGCTGGATTTGAATTTTCTTGCATATTTTAAAATATTATTTTCCCAGGGAAAAAAAAAAACCAAACAACTGCAACACTGCTGGGCAACTTCTTACACTTCAAAGATACCAGATTTCTCTGACAGAATGGTGTTGGTTTACCTCCTGAAGAATCAGGCTGAAGCAAGCAGTCAGAACAGGGGAGCTAAAATCCTCATTCACTTCCTAAAATCTTCTTCCTCAGTACTCTTCTTTTATATATGCTGCCTACACATATGATATTTACATTTTGTTTGCCTCTTCCTGGTTTGAGAGAGTTCATTGTTAGATTTTTAAAACAATCCTTTTAACAAACTTCACAAGGGTGAGCCTTTAGGACCTCCTTACTAATTTAAGAAAGTATTTCTGTTTTGAACAGCAGTTTCATTTCCTGGCTTGTATTAAAGCAAAAAACACTGAAATGCTATTGATCTATAAAACACAACTAAAGGAAACAGAAAACTAAAAGTCTACAGAGCTTCAGAAATACTCACCAGGATGATTAAGTCCTTACCTCATTACTGGAATGAGCATATTTGTTCAGAGCACACTAAACCCAGTACCTGCTCCTTAGATACCTGTTCCTGACCACAATTTCACTTGCTCTAACTGGAGTACACAGCAACTACATCATTAGCTGAACATAATGTAAGAAAGCCTGAACATACACTTCCTACAGCTTGCTAAATCACTGGAATACTGCCCCATGCCACGCTTGTAGCAGCCCAGCAATGGATTTATTTGCCCTACAAGGTGATGTTGCTTATGTTCATCCTCACATGGGCAGAGTTTTTACACCTATTTTAACATGCAGACTTTGAGCCCTTACTTCTTAAAAAAGGAGCATGATATCCCTTCTGTCCCCACAAAAGTCTAAATTAAGTTATCTTGTGCAGATTGCACCTGTTCATTACACTCCTCTAGAAAATTAAGTTCTTCTGTCTGGAATTTTTATACCCACAACCTTACATATATTTATTTCCACACAAAGTACAGTTGTGTGCTGTTCGCTACTCAAAGGGCAAGTCAGACTAGGTCATGTTTCTTAAAGGTTTATCTTACTAGCAATCAAGTCTCATATAGCTTAAAAATAGACAAAACAAGTATGCTTTTTCCACTGCCACAGTTAAAATTCTCACGTCAGTTGCATCTCACAGCACTTGTATACCTGGTTTCACTGTTTCCTCAAGTGAGACAAAAAGGGAAGGAGCAGCTGGAACAGTGATGAGGAAACCCTAATCAATGTTAGCAAAGAGACTTAAAAGCCAGTACAATGCCTCTAAAATACTCTTACTTCCTATATCTTAAAGCTGATTTCATTTTAATTGGAAAATTAGGTTTTTCTATTTGATTTGGTTTGGGTTTTATGGTAAAATTTGCTACAAGGAGAAACAGTTATCAGGAGCAGGAAATACTGTGCCAGTTTCACTAGCCTTCCTTCTACCTTTACCAAATTACAGAAGCTCTTGCAGGATGCATAAGGGGGAGGCTAACACATAAAAGGTAATGCTAAACATTTATTCCTATTGTCATCTGAAAACTTAGAATTTAAAATGCATTATTGAAATATGGCGTAATGTGAATTTTTGGCACGAATTAATCTGGAAGGAAAGCAAAAACAGTGGAGAAGAAACCTGCCACAGCACTGCTATCTGTTTTGCAACCCTGCTTTGGTAACACCCCAGGGCCCCTTCCCAAGCCATTGCCACAGGGTAGCACAACTTGAGCTGCTGGGGAATGCCCACAAATACCCAAATACACCAAAAGTGAAAGGAAAGGATTGATTTCGCACCTTCTTGAGAGGAGACAATAGGTGGCAGGTAATCAGGGATGTACTCCTTCCTCTCTTCTGCATCCTTACTTCCCAGCTGGGGGAATTGGAGGACATTGTTCTTGCTGACAGGGAACGAAGGGATTTGATGTGCAAAAGTGACAGGTTCAATATTGTGTATGTAATCTTCCAGCTCGTGCAGGTTAACCCCCATAAGCTTGAAGGCATCGCCTACGTCATCCAAAATTGGATCTGTGCGGCCATCTGGAACAAGAAAACCAACAGAAAAACAGTATTTTCACAGAAATCCAGGTTAAAAAATTCAGCCTGAAAATGCTTTGAACTTACAGCCCCCCAGCTCACCACCAGTAAGAGAGGTGGATTTACTGCCCCACAGTTCTACCAGGTTTACTTTCAGAAGGGTTTTGTTTTGAGCCATCACTTTGTTTCAAACTCTACCACTGAAGAATTGCACTCCAGGAAGCAAATCAAGCCCAAATGAGGGAGCAACAACAGGCAGCTTTACCTGGCAACAGTCAATTAACATCACACATCCCATAACGCAGAAAGTGCTCTTTATCAGTTGGAACAGATCAAACATTATTTCTCAACCTAAAAAAGGATAAATTTCATTTTTTTTTAACTGACTGTTGTTTACAGAGAGAAAAGAAAAAAACAGTCTCTTGATATAAAAAACCTTCATAAACTATCTTTCCACCAGATGAAATCTACAGGCTTCATAAACTATGAGCCACTTCATCTACTGGTTAGCTACACCTCCTGGATAAAAGAGAGGAATATTAAGTAGTGGTCTGATGAGGACAGAATATTTTATACTATACTTCAGGGGCTTATTTCCTGGGGGGCAACTTAAGTTTGATTCTACAGCAAAAATTTTACTTTCTTAACAAAAAGTACAGTGAAATCTCTCTGGCCAGGCAGTTGGGATCTTTATTTAATAGGACTTCCAAGAAAACAGTCCAACAGAGGATACAGTTTGTGCTATACAATTAATTTGGCTCAAAGCTTTAAATTACACATGCAGAAGTCCAAGTCCCTCAGTTTCCCTGACTTGACAGAGGAAAATCCCTCAAAAGGCCTCTGGAGGGAGAACTGGGCACCTGGCTCTGGCAGCAAAGGCAAAACTTCGAGTCTCTTACTGACTTTTCATAACAAAAATAACCCAAAACCAGTGCTGTAAACCCCAAACGTGATTTTTAATTCAATAAAATGATATACTGAATTATTACAATTCTGTAGAATTGGCTTATGAAGATATTACATCCCTATATGATGATAAGCTGTGATTTACTTTAAAAAGTAATTATTGAAAAGCAGCCTGTGCTTATTGAAGGAACACAATGGCTACTGTGGAGGTCTGGCTCCAGAGAATGGGGAGATGCTCTTTTGTTTGTCCTTTAACCTAATCTCTTCTTGGTTTATCTTGAAGCCAAGGCAGCTGAACGAGATGGTTCTCACATCACTGCACGAATTCCAACCCCCAGCCACATGCCTGCAGGTACGTTTAGAAAATGAGAATTTTGTTCTAGAATTTCCCTTCTTAAGTCTTGTGGTGAAGATAAGGATAATACTCAGATTATGGGGTTGATTCTCAGCTCTCCAACACTGGCCTCTTGTGTGACTCTGGGCAAGACTCATTTGTGTTTTAATTCTTTCCACAGCTAAAAGGGAGATCAGACCAAGTTACTGCCAGTTTTACCCTCCTGTGTTTGGAATGTGAACTCTGCAGGGTGAGAAGCATCTCACAGTTTGTGTTTGTGTAATATCTGTGTAAGTGCAATACCAGTCTGCTTTGCAAACTCCAGGCTTGCATACACATCATTATATGAGGATATCACCAGTTCAGAGTAGTTATGAAAGCCTTATATACTTATTAGGTGGAGAAAAAAGTGTGCTTTATGCTTAAAAAATTAAATTCAAGTAATTGACGCCACTAAGAAATTTTGTGTTGCTGCTTTTAATTGCTCTGCAGGCTATGAAAGTACCTGTGAACTCATTGAAGCATTTTCTAAGCTGTCAAGATTTAAGAGGTACAACTTTGACAGAGAGCTGAAAAGAAAAACCTGGGGAAAACTTTTCAAAGGTCTTTTCCTAGATCTGCACATGATCTTTTTAACCTCCAGAAAAGTGTGCTGACATGATTAGCAAGTGATAAATGCTAAAAATGAATTCTTTCTACAAGTGCTTTTTAAGAACACGTGGCAGAGAAGCAGCTACTAAGTGTAACTGAAGCATGGAAATATTTAACAACTGTATCACGAAACAATTATGTGTATTAGAAAGTGGGTTCAAAAGGTGACCAAAAAAACCCCAAAGAAGATTCAATTTTCCCAGAGCTTTGACATTTGCCTCCAAAGAGACAATGCCAAGTTTAAAGTTCGATTGAAAGCTAAAAATAATGTTTAAACCTGCAACTGTCAGAAGGATGAAAGGATGGAACTGTTAACCCTTCTTTTCAAGAGAATGTCCTCAGTGATAAAAGGGTTTGAAAAAACTTTCAGGTTTATATTCATATCTGCATTTAAAATCAAACCAGTTATCAACTGGATATTATCACAGCACAAAATTGCATTAAATGTATTTCCAAGTTATTAATCAAATAAAGACTTTACACTTTTATTTCAACAGTTTAGCATTTCCCTTCTTTCTCTGGCTTAATAAAAAAATCAGTAAAATAGCAGAAGCCAGGCACATGAAACGGAATGCTGACAAACATGCAACATACTCTCTCCTGGTGTTTCATTTAGTCTTTTCTTCTGTGAGCAAATGATGCCAAGAAAAGAAGTTTAATCTGTGGATATTGAACTTATCTCAATATTCTTCATGTATCTGTGCTATCCTCAGTTTAAAAATTCAGATGCTGAAGCCTCCCAGTGAAATAATTAATCTAATGTCACACAGCAAGTCAGTGCCAGATCACAGACACTTCAGAGCTTTGGTTTCCAGTCTCTTGCTGTTCTTTATACCACAACACTTTAAATACTATCATTGTTCAGGGAATGAGAAGGAAGGAGGTGCAAATAGTTTATCCAGCAAGTTACAACTCTCCTCCTTATCCCCTATGAACAGTGAACTACAAAAACACCTTTCTCACAAGATTTTAAGCTGCACTATCTCCCTGAATGGGAACTGTGCCCCAAAAGTAGTAAAGCTGTGCCAGCAGCAGAGCTAAATTAAGACCATTTGGTCTCAAAAGAGCTCACCAGAAGCCTGTGGGAATGCCCATGCAGCTAAGATACTCTCAGCTTCCCTGGGCATGAGAAGGAGCACCAGGTGAGGAGGAATCTGCATCCCAAAAAACTGAAGTGACTGGCAAAGTCAGTGATGGGCAAAGAGAATCCAGGCAGAGCAGAGTATTTGTGTGGAATGTTATCCAGCCCTCAGCCCCACCGCTCAGCATCACCTGCAGATGAACCAACCCATCCACAATGAAAACCAAATCAAACAGAACAAGGATTGAACACTAAACTCCCCTACAAACAAGGGTTTGGGATGTGGGGAAAAGGAATTTTTAGAAGCTCCTAAAGCTGAGTTATTTTTGTAAAAGTCACAAGAATTCCTCCAGCAAACAAGCTGGCCAGTGCTCATGTCACCCAAAGGCACTGTGAGGGGCTCTGTGGGAGTTAGGGAACTGTCTTGCCTTAAATTTAGTCTCAGAAATAACTGATTTCCTTTTGTCAAATTCACCCCCTCCACCTCCTCCTTCCTGGCCCAAAGTTCGTATGAATGAGTGAAAATTTAACAGGTGAGTAAGTACAGAACATAAGAGCTTTTAGTTTCATGCCAGGTTTCTTAAGGGAAGCAACTACAATTCTGTAATAAATATACTGAGAAAAATTAATGAGTCACCACCCATGCAACATGCACATGTGTTATAAATAGCTCAGCATTCTCCCTCACGGCTGCTGTAAAAGAGATTTTTTTTTTTTAGATTTTATTTTAACCAGCAAATTATTAGGTATAGCTCCTTGGTATTTTAATTACAGGCTCTATCACAGACTCCTTGTGCTCCAGCATGTCACACAAAATTACTCCAGGATAACTGTTTCATAGAGACAACACAGCTTCTATCCAGCAAAGTCATAATCATGCACAATAGGTTATTTAATAAGTTTAGATGCCTTACTTAAATGCACTTAAGTGGGGAAAAAAGGGTCCAATCAATGTAGTTACCAGTCAGGCAAAAGCATCTTCTTGCTATTGGTGCTCCTCCTCCCAGTAACTTCAGAAACGTCAAGCAAAACAAACCACATTGTCCTTCTTTATATTAGTAGCCAGTAAGAAGTTAATTAGCTTAAAAGCATCAATATTTAAGGTTACCAGGACATAAAACACACACTTATAATGAATGTTACAGGCCCAGGATAGATCCTCGTTACAAAATTCAAGGGCCAGCAGAGAGAATCATCTCATTTAAACTGATCACCAACAGTCTAATCCTTTGATAGAGATTATTACTGTTTAGTGGTAAGAGTGAAGTAATTAAAAAAAGAACAAAACCAAAGAAAACATACAAGGTAAATCTGACATTATAAAGAAATAAAAAATTGGCTGATGCCAGGTGAATTCTCTCCTCTGTGGTAATTACCAATGAAAATACTGGTCTGCTGTTTGCATTCTCCTTTTGTCATAATTAAGTTTACAGGAGACTGTGCAGACCTTGGAGCAATTTTGGAGCCAGCTCTGCCTTGGAAAACATTTTGCAATATCAACAATTTTTCCTTCCAGTTATAATACTGTGCTCCCCAGATCAGAACCTGCCTTTCAACAAAAATTCAGCTGCATTAATAATACCAATTTCAATATAGTCATTAATATTTTTCTATGTATATATATCATTAATATGTAGTCCTGAAAGGAACAGGGACTTGGACTCAATGATCTATGTGGGTCCCTTCCAACTTGAGATATTCTACAATTCTGTGTTTGCATTAAAAAAATCTTTAAAAAAGTAGTCGAACAATATGAAACTAAATACCAACTTTGAAATTTTATTTCTTAACTGTTAGCAAATTTCAGGAGGAAAAAAAAATCACAGTATATAAGCTCAACACTGAAAATTGAAGGAAAGCTAAGGAAAATCCACTTCTAAATTCAAAAAGTTAATTATCCAGTTTGTTACACTTCTAGTTGTAGCAGCAGGTAATCTAAATTTGTCCAGTTGAAATATGCCCAGATGTGATAAAGTTAAGTAGCTTCTATCTGACTGTTTTTTAGAGAAATGTATCACAAAAAGGAGACTTTAGGAAGTGTGAACAGGTCCCCTCCTCATCCCTCCCATGAACTCCATAATAGAGCACCACTCACATAAATAGACTGGAAACTGAACTCCCTCACTGGATGTGTTAAGAGGTAAAACATGACATATTCTGTGTGTCTATAACACACTACTCAAGCTACATCAGCTAAATTCATGGCAAACAAAGCAGATTCTGATCTGTCCTCATGGACAGCTCCCCAGCATAAAAAAACCCAACCCATACAATCCAGAGCAGGTAACTCAAAGCACCAGCTCTGTCACCCCTCTATCAAACCACGTGAAACAGGACTGCAAAACAAAGTGGCACCTAACAGGGAGCCTTTCCCTTTTCACCTCTGCTTAAAACCAACAACAACACAGAACTCTGCTCTCAGAAACCACTCCACATCAGTTTGTTTTGTAGCCCGATACGTTAATTACATACTCCAACACTGGTTTTCAAATATTTAGTTTAAATTTTAGGATAAAACAGCTCACAGCATATTGAATGGTGTTCCTTTGACAAGCTTTCCACAAATTTGAGCAGCATAATACGGTGTACTTCAAGAAGAAAACCCTGATTTTCTCCCTGTAAGTTCAGCCTCTCCTCCAGCCCCCAACACAGCATTCAGAAGCATTTCACGGCACCAAAAACATCTCAAACCCGCTTTGCAAATCCTTTTGCCTTCTCTTTGCAGCCACAGAAGCTCCCATCAACTACAGCTCCTGCAAATGCAAAGAAACAACAGCAGAAAAGTAATGAAAATCTTGAATGTAGCTCTCCTAATGGGATGTAACAGCTGGAACAAAGATCTAACCCAGCTGGGAGAGCCATCATTTTCTTCTGCAAGTGAGAGGACACGTGAGCAGCGATGACAGGCTTTTCACAGCGATACCACGGTGTCTCAGCTACGTCAGAGTAAATCCATTCAGTTTGGAACACAAAGATTATGTCCCTCAGCTGACAGCCCTGCTAACTCAAACCCCACTGGTCTGACTCCGAGATAACGCCCTGACAATGAAGATGCTACAATTGGAATTTAATTAATTCTACTTATGCAAAACCATGGCAGAATTAAGCTCATTCATCCAGAGCTGGGTTTGTACAGTAACTTATTTCAGGAGCAAAAGGAAACAATTCTGAAATTGCAGGGAGATGTCAGCTCAGTATTAAGATGTCCTTTTACAAACCTTTTTAAAGAAAGAAATACAGGGATTGTTTTAAGAGACGTTGTACAAAAAATAGTGCATCACAGGCACAAACAGAGCACATTCCCCTTCTCCTCAAAGAAAAAAATTACAAAAAAACACCAAACAAGAAGACTGTGATACTTGTGGTGCTTCCTTCCCCATTCATAGAGTGGAAAAATGCCTTTCCCCACTTTCAGTAAGCAAACACAAAGCAAGAAAGGTATAGCTGAGCTCTGCAAACTCCAATCCTCAGCACCAAAATATTGCATCATCTTTATGTCTTTTCCTCCCAGTCTTAGAAACACTGCACCACAAGCATCTTCCAGAGAATTTGTAACAACCCTATGAAAGGACAGCTCTGGCCAAACCTAGGTGAGCATCTTTTTCACCCCATAACTCCACTCCTAAACCCTCTCTGTTAACTCCTTTAATCGCTTTAAAGATAATTTCTGTGTGGACAGGGATACAAACTTCAGAGCTGCACTTGTGCTGCTGGGATATAGGGGTTAATATTGCACAGTCCCATTTCTAGACTAACTTGCTCTCAAACTTGGGGAAAGTTGTACAAGTAAACCTATTCAACCTGAGAAATCCAGTCTGCAGCACACAGTTGTTCCTAAGCTTAGTTACACTGGCACTGTCAGACTTGATCTCAATTATTCCTGAAATGATGAAGCAGAGCCAGGACCAGATACACTCAGCTGATCACTTTGCTTCATGGGGGATCCCTGCAGCAGTGAGAACTTCCCTTCTTCAGAGAAGGAGCACAACCTCCAGCAGCAGCACTTCCAGGCTGTGGCTGCTCCTCTCCTAACCAAGCCACTCACGGTGCCCCTCCCAGCTCTGCACACTCTCCAGATTCACCCCTGCAGAGGAATCCAACACACCCAGCCCTCACAGTTCCTTGGATCTTAATGCTGCATCCAATCCAGCACCAGCTGACAGCAACATGCCTCTGATGCTCCTCTCACCTGCGGCTGACACCTCATTAGCACAGTTCCCACAGAACAGAAGTACTGGCAAATATTCCCAGAGGTGCATTTCAGGGCTCCCACTCCCGTTACCTCTCCAGCAACCTCCTGCAGGTCCCAGCAAATTCTCTGAACTGGTGGTGGCTACAGTAGCCCTCAAATCCACCACCAGTGAGTCACCTTCTCCCTACCCTGGACTTCAGGCAATCAATTATCCATCCCAGCTCCAACCCCTGCCAGACCCAACTGCTCTGACCTCTGCCCCAGGGGCCCTCCAGGATTTCCCCATCACTCATGGAGCAGCAGCTGCCTACAATGCCACAGCTCTCCAGCATGCCAGAGGAAGGGGGAACATGTCCCTCCTGGCACAGGAGGCACAAGCAGCCCTGTTTTCCCAGGCATACAGCCTACACCCACCTCTCCGGAGTACACCTGCTCCCCAAAGTCCCTCTGCTATGGAGATCCCCCTTCATCTCCTTCCTAATTCTCACAGATGCAGCAGGAGCACTGGCAACCCCATCTCTGCATACGAATCTCTGCCACATGACACCCTCCCTGTCCCACATGGAGGGCAGCAAAGGCCTCCACACACAGACCCATGACCCTCTCACCACACCCACAGCCTGAGCCTTGCTCCTCATTCCCCACATTTCCTGTGTTTAGAGCTGGCAGTGACCCTGACAGCCTCCCTCTCCCTGCAGATTGTCACCTCCCCACCCCTTCCTGACCCACCCAAACCCAGCACACCCCTACCACCCTCTCAGCCCCACTGGCAGCATGACTGACCAAGCAAGCAACTGGACATCCCACCCTCCAACCCCCCATGTTCTGCAGGTACAGCAGGACATCCAACCCCTCAGTAGCTCCACTGCAGGCTCTGCAGGGACACAACACTGCATCCTCTACCATACACCCAGACCCAACAGTGCTGCTCCCTTCCCAATCCCATTCCACATTCCTGTGTGTGACCCAGCCAGCAGTCCTTGGCACTGATTCCCAGGCTTCTCCTCTTTCTCTTCTCCCACTTCCTGTAAACTCAGCCCTTCCATGCTCCCACCCCAACACAACCTCACCTCAAATCCAGTGAGGCCTTGGGCATCACTTCCACTGCCCTCCACCATCACTTCCAGCTCCCTCTGTACCACCTCCATGGCAGAGTTGGCTAACTCCAGTCCCCCACACATCCAGCCAAATCTCTTCCTCTGCCTCCACACAAGGACACCCATACCTCATGCCATGTGCACTAAATTATCCCCAGCCCAAATCCACCCTTTCTGCACTCCACAATTCCCATGTGCAGCCATGCCACACTCCCACATCCTGTGCACTACAGCTCCACTTCCCCCAAAACACATTAGGGCATCCTTGCCTTCCCACATTCCCCATACACATTCCCCAGTCCCACAGTACCACTGCTTCCCCCCTGTACACAAACATTCCCAGAGCACCCCAGCAACAGGACTTCCAGGCACACCACTCCCTCCCCATGCAGGAGGGAGTCCAAGCCTTCCATCCTCCATCCTCAGCACTTCCCCTTGGGCCAGAATAGGAAACCCCACACACATCTCCACCTGCAGTGGGCCCCTACAGCCCCCTCAGGCACAAAAGATGACCCAAAGATGAGCCACGACAACACAGCACCAAATCCTCCCATGTATACATCCCACCAGGAAAAGAGGCTGGCTGCCTCTTCTCCTTCCAGTTCAATCTCTTCCCAGCAATAGAGCCAAAACTCCCCTCTCCCCCTCCCATACTCATGTCTCCCCCTTCCCAGCACGCTGTAGCCAGAGAGAGTGGGACAGCACCCCCATGTTCCCACATTCCAGACCCACTGCCACAGAGCCTCCTTTCCTCCAACCCCAGCCCCACAGTCCCAACTCCTCACTGATACCCAAACCCACTGCCCCACAGTCCTCCCTGGCACCAGGACCCCCTTGCCTCAGCACTGCCCCTATGGCTTCCCTCCCCATCCTCCCAGTCCTGTGCACTGCCCCACGGCCCAGCTCCCCTTCCCCAGAGCCCCCAGCCCATGGGCTGATCTTCCACAAACCCACTCACTGACCCAAAGACCCCAGCACTGCCCAAATCCCACCTCCCCGCACTCTTCTGCCCTGCCCAAATGACCACACCTCCATGACCCTCCTCTGCCAAGCATCCCCAGCTCCTGGCACTCTTCAACAAGCAGCAGCTTCCAGCAGCCCTCCCCACACCTCCACAATGCTACCCCACAGCCTTTCCCCACAACCAGGGCCCCAATGCTGCCCAAACTCACCTCCTGTGCCCTCCTGCCCAGTCCCCCAGACCCCAATGCTGCCCAAACCCACCTCCTGTGCCCTCCTGCCCTGTACCCCAGACCCCTGCCCAATCTCACCTCCCTGTACCCTTCTGTCCTATCCCCCAGACCCTTGGCTTGCCCAAACCCACCTCCTGTGCCCTTCTGTCTGTCCTATCCCCCAGACCCCTTCCCAAACTCACCACCCTGTGCCCTCCTGCCCTGTCCCCCAGACCCCAATGCTGCCCAAACCCACCTCCTGTGCCCTCCTGCCCTGACCCCCAGACCCCAGCAGTACCAAAATCCCACCTCTCCGTGCCCTCCTGCCCTGACCCCCAGACCCCAGCAGTGCCCCACAGCACCTCCCTGTGCCCTCCTGCCCTGCCCAAGCCCCAGCAGTGCCCCACAGCACCTCCCTGTACCCTCCTGCCCTGTCCCCCAGACCCCAATGCTGCCCAAACCCACCTCCTGTGCCCTCCTGCCCTGACCCCCAGACCCCAATGCTGCCCAAACCCACCTCCTGTGCCCTCCTGCCCTGCCCAAGCCCCGGCATTGCCCACACCACGTCCCTGTGCCCTCCTGCCCTGCCCAAGCCCCGGCATTGCCCACACCACCTCCCTGTGCCCTCCTGCCCTGCCCAAGCCCCGCACCCCGCGCTCCTGCCCTGGCCCGCCAGTGTCCAGCGCTGTTTCCTTGGCGGGATGGCCGAGCCCGGCAGGGCTCACGGAGCTCACTCAGCCCGGACCCTGCTCAAGCAGGGCCACCCACTGAGGCCTCCGAGGACCGCGTCCAGCCGCATCCCCCCGGCCCAGCCCCAGCCCACACTCACAGAGCTCGCAGTAGCGGTGGCAGCCCCGGCCCAGCCCCTGCAGGTACCGCTGCAGCACGTCGGTGAGCAGGTCGCAGGCCGAGACCTGCACGGAGTCCCAGCCGAGGGCCTGGCAGATCTGCGCCACCGACACCCGCAGCAGCCAGCGGGAGTAGGTCTCGCACATCCCGCCGGGGCCGGGGGCCGCGGGAGCTCTCACGCACCGCCCGCCGCCGCCGCCGCCATCTTGGCGCCGCCCCGCCCCCGCCAGGCAGCGCCGCTCCAGCGCCGAGCGCATCGAGCGGGGCGGAGCGCGGGAACGCCGCCCGCAGCAACCGAGGCCGCGGCCCGCAGCGCGCGGGACACGCCGGGGTCGGACACGGAACACGGGCCACTGTCGGTACGCAGCGGGACACGGTACATGGGTCACTGTCGGTACGCAGCGGGACACGGTACATGTGTCACTGTCGGTACCGCAGCGGGACACGGTACATGTGCCACTGTCGGTACCGCAGCGGGACACGGAACACGGGCCACTGTCGGTACGCAGCGGGACACGGTACACGGGTCACTGTCGGTACCGCAGCGGGACACGGAACACGGGCCACTGTCGGTACCGCAGCGGGACACGGTACACGGGTCACTGTCGGTACCGCAGCGGGACACGGTACACGGACCACTCTCGGTACCGCAGCGGGACACGGAACACGGGCCACTGTCGGTACGCAGCGGGACACGGTAGATGTGTCACTGTCGGTACCGCAGCGGGACACGGTAAATGTGCCGCTGTCGGTACCGCAGCGGGACACGGTACATGTGTCACTGTCGGTACCGCAGCGGGACACGGTACACGGACCACTCTCGGTACCGCAGCGGGACACGGTACACGGACCACTCTCGGTATCGCAGCGCCGCTGAATGTCCCCCACTGCCCCAAGGGATCGTACAGAAAGGATGCGACAAGGCTGTTTACAATGGCTTCGAACTGAGAAGGAGTTTTTGATGGGATATGGGGAAGAAATTCTGCACTGTGGGGGTGATGAAGCACTGGCACAGCGTAGCCAGAGAAGCTGGGGATGTCTCATTCGTGGTGGTATTGAAAGTCTGGTGGGATAGTGAAGTGTCCCTGCCCATCACAGCGGGTGCAACAAGGTGATCTTTAAGGTCCCCTCCAACCCGAACCATCCTGTGATTCTATGGTCTCTATAAATAATCTCAATATCTCTAAATAAATATCTCAGAGAGCTGTCAAAAGGATGGTGTCAGACTTTTCTAAGTGATGAGCAGTGACAGGATAAGGAGCAATGACCATAAGAAAACCAAATCACAAGGAGTTTCACCTCCTCAGGAGGAAGAACTTCATTACGCAGAGGGTGGCAGAGCACTGGAACAGGCTGCCCAGGGAGGTTATTTTTCTCCTTTTTTTTTCTTTCCAGCTGGATGGAACACCAAATTGGCAGCAATAAGGAAAAAACTGTTTCTCGATGACTTGTTTAATTGGGGAAAAAAAACAAGTAGGGAAAAGGATGGAACTCCGGTGGCAAAAAGGATCCAGAAACAAAATTTACAGTAACTGAGTGGTGTAGGAGGTGCAAGAAGGAGCAGCGCAGCTCTTACTCAGTGGTACCTGTGGAGATACACAAGAGCTAAACTGTAACTCAGTAGTTGTGTGTAACTAATCAAGAGCATGGAGGACAGAACTGTAAATAACAGAACTCTATTATACTATATTATTACTCCAGTATGAAACCCTAATTAGTTCATAAATTAGCACTTTAGTTTATGAGTAGTCTGTTGTGTCAGTCACACATCTCACATCTGCTGCCTGAAGAGCAGGACCTGGACCCCGAACAAAGTCCTGAAGCTCCTGGTTTGGTTAACAGCTCAAGGTCCTGAGGGTGGTGCCCTCAGAGCTCCATACTGGGACCAGTATGAGCTTCTCTGGGCAACGAGTGCCAGGACCTCACCCCCTTCACAGTAGAGAATTTCTTCCCAACATCCAATCTATCCCTGCCCTCCATCAGTTTAAAGCCATTGCCCCTCATCCTGCTGCTCCATGTCCTTATCCAAAGTCGCTTTTCAGCTCCCCTGGAGCCCCTTCAGATGCTGAAAGGTCTCCCTGGGACCTTCTCCAGGCTGAAAACTCTCAGGGTTTGAGAACAAACTCTCCTCAGGAGAGGTGCCCCAGTCCTCCAACATTTACATTTCTATACACACACTGACCATGCAATAAACTGTGCATTCTAAATAACCTCTGTAGTGACTCAACCAATCACATCACTTAATTTTAAAAATTCAACATCTGCAAACAGTAGCAATACAAAATTATAATAAGAGATATCAGTGTTCTAGCTGTGTGATGCAGAGGTTATTCCAGTCTTCTCCTTGAGCCCACAATACAATGTACCTCTCAAAGTAGATAATTTCATTTTCAAAGTCAGGGTGAAGTTAGAAAATCTCTTCCACTCTTCAAAAGAAACATCCACTTACATGTTTCACATGGCAAATAAACAAAAAGTGTAGAGCACAGACTTCTAAGAAACAAAGTTTCAAAGCACACCCAAGCCCAACCCAGATATTTAGACTCCAAGAGCATTTGCTCCACAGACAAGCAAAAGGATCTGTTTCACGGAGGTCGTTTATTGTATGAATTTACAAATTTCTGGGGCTTTTCCACTTCTTCACAAGATAACAGAGCAGTCTTGTTAACACAGACACAGGCAGGCTAAACCACATATGCTCAGAAGAGCTCCTCTTCACCTGTAAATAAAATTGAAACAAATCAAAATCCTTTCATCTATTTATTTATTTTAAACTGCTATTTTCCCCAATTTGAATACTTCATTAATATTCCTCACCACCCCCCAACGATTCATCACATCTATTTTTTTCTTACATTTTAAATTTTGAAATTTTCCTTACATTTTAGATTTTGAATATGTTCATGTTAATACAGAAACCTCTTTATGTATGTCTGACATACAGACACCTTTAAGTAATTGCATAAAGTCAGACCACTATACAAAAATTCAAACAGCAATTGCAAATGAATCCAACAATAGAGAAAAAAAACCCACAGAAAATTATAACTCATCTGGGATTATGCTACCATGGACATATTTTCCTTAAAATTACTGAAAAATAAGAACTCTTTGGACAAATTCAAACTAAAAATGTCCAATTTCACAGCTCTTTAGGAAGGAAAGCTTCTGTCTGACCAAGACCATTTAATTCTGTCTTCCTCATCTAACTTTGTATTTTCTGTGTTAATTATTTTTAAAACACAATCCAACTTCTATGACATAACTTTACCTCTTGGATTTGGCTGAACCGCTTTTTCCGATTAATCCCTGGTTATGGTATTATGAGAAAAAACAAAACAAGCAGGTTAGGAAGCAACTCATGCAAATTCAGGCAAAACTGCACGGATTTATGACCACAAATGTATTGTGAGGAGCACAATACAGCACCAAAATAATATAAAGTACATATTCCAGGCATTCTGTAAATACACAGGATATGAACACATGTATTTCTGTACAGAGCACAAATTTTTAACTGTTACAGTAGTACATGTGAGCTACATGCAGTTACAAATTGTGGTCTAGCCCCACACATTTGTAACCTGCAGCACACACCTGCACAAAGCCTCATCCTCAGGCAAACAAGCAAAATACTAAATTTCAAGTAAAATACATATTCCATATAAAAGATTCCGGAAATTCCCTCCTTGTAAACCCAGACCCAAACTCTCAACTTCTGAACACCTGATTTATCCAAAAGCATTTCAGTCACATCATTTGCTCTCCCCCACTCAACACTACTGGGCTATTTGACCGGGCAAAGCAGGAAATGTCCAGGTAAAAGGGAAGAGGGGGAAAATCCACCAAAGGCCAGAAGGAAAATCCTCACCTCTCCAGGCAAGGATGCTTGGTGAGGCTGAAGATCTATTTTACCAGCTTTTAAACTGTATTTGATCAGAAAAAACTGCCAAACTTCGCTCTGGTTA
This sequence comes from Lonchura striata, assembly GCF_050655825.1. Lineage (NCBI taxonomy): Eukaryota > Metazoa > Chordata > Aves > Passeriformes > Estrildidae > Lonchura > Lonchura striata. The sequence goes on from NC_140741.1 coordinate 72,326,748, forward strand.
GTAGAACTGCGCAAGCTGAAAAGCTTGGGAGCCATGCCAGGGACTGCCTTCCCTCTGGTTTTAGGACCTACAATCCCAAAGTTTGCCTGTTACCCTGGCACACAAGAGCACATGACTGCAACAGCTCTGACTGCACGTTCATACAGATACTCACAGAGCAGCAGCACCAGAGATGATCTCAATGAGCTCCTTGGTGATGACGGCCTGGCGGGTGCGGTTGAACGTCAAGGTCAGCTTGTCAATCATCTCGGCTGGAATAAGGCCAGATTGGAGTTTAAACACAAAATGAGTGTATAAATGCAGATACAGAGAAGCTCTATGGGCACAATATCCAAGTTATTTGCAGTGGTTTACAAGACACAAGAGGTTTAGTGCACCTGACATTTTTTCCCTGCAGGTAATATTACCAAGAAACCATCTATAAACCAGCTTGAGAACTAAGCTTGTCAGTCAAACATCTGCAGAACAGCTGGCAGACTTGTAAATACCAGGCCTGACATTGCTTATTGTAACATAACACAAGCAGGCATCATTAGCTTTGGAATTAGATTTCACTGTCAATTAACTGCATTGTTATTTCCTTCAAGTTGTGGCAAAAGGAGAGATTTTTCTCCATTATTTTTTTCTCAATTATTTCAGGTATCACCTCTTTCTCTCAAGTTGGTCATCAGAGCCATGCCCACCATTGCAGGCAGCCCAATTGCACATCACATCAGTTTCAATCACCAGTATCCTTCCAAGGAATACTCATATATTCTCTACTTGCTCCATGACAGGTGGTATTGAACTACTGTTTAAGTTCCTCCACCTTTAAATTGCACTGCACTAATTATATTTCCTGAATGAGTAAGTAAAGATTTATAAGAATTCAGGAAATTCTCAGAGCAGCCACATGAGAGGAGCATAGAGAATATTTAGCCATTGTAAGATTAGTTTAGTATTTCATATGCCTTTTAAATAATCTGTTATTTCACTTCCAGTCCTAGGCTTGTTTCTCAACAGCAATCCCTCTTTCCAGAGTCTACATACAGCTCACATTTGAAACAGAATCTCAATTGTACTGGCTAAAAAAAACCACTCAAAGTGGAATTAAGACAGGAAAAAGCTGATTTTTGAAGGAAAGGATTACAGAAAGGGAGGTCAACACTTTGTTGCTGAACAACTGAAGTCCTGGAGAACCCAGGGAGCAGCTTACAAGCATTCTTGCTAGCGTTGTCCATGGCAGTCATCCTGGCGCTCTGCTCGCTGGTGGTGGATTCTTTCAGGGAGTAGTACAGAATGTTTGCTAGCGTGAACTCCTGGTAGTTTCTCAGCACGTCAGCATCAAGATCATCATAGATACTTAGGCTTTCTGCAAACCATGGAGGAGCAAACTTAGACACATCCAAGATTTGCTACTTCCAGCAAAATACAATGACACAGAGAAGATTACTTGTCTGGACTGTTTCAGTACTTAAGGCAGTACAGAGAGACTCCCTGAACATATTATGTGTACCTTCAGAATCTCTATGCTACTTATAATTCTGTTAACTGTTTTATGTGTTTTAGTTCAATTTAATATTAGGAAAGTCAGACCAAAGCAAAATACATTATTACCATATTATGTTTAACTTTCCCTTACAATGCTGCAGAAACATTCTCGGAGAGCACCTTTCTGAGCCAGCCTTGGACTGATCTTGGCCAAGACAAAACTATCTGTTAAACTATGATACAAGCACCATAATAAGATGTTTTAAAATACCATAGTCCCATTTTCAGAGTACTTTTCTTGTGATTTATCACTGCATGTAACTGGTGGTTTCTAGCTCCCTACTTACCAGAGCCAGCCACCGTTTCAAAGGAGAAGATTGGTTTCTCATCAGTCTTGTAAGAGATGACAGACCTGTACAAAAAGAGCAAAACAGGTTCTTCAGTTCAACTGAACTGACTCTAAACAGAATGGTTCAAATCAAATTAGAATAGACAACTTCTGGCTTTGCAATGCCACAAGGTTTTGTGATAACACTGATGAAAAGATCTTGGATACCACATGGATATAATGATGTGCTGACTGTAAATGTTACAGTGTTCACTACACACAAGTCAAAAAGGGAGTTCTAACCACAGCTGCTAGAAAAAACAGCCCAGTTCTTGACACACAACAAAATCAAGAAGTGAATATGCCATATATTCCCTTTCATATTCCCTTTCAGTTTTCATACAACTTCATCAGGCCAATATACTCTTGGAAGCATTCTGCCAAGTACTTTTCCAGTGAAGTTTAGTTCAACCTTACCTGAACCGATTGTAGATGACAGAGCCTTCATCAAATTCATACCCAGAGTTTAACAGCTCTAAAGCAATGGCTGAAGCATCTCCAAAACTCGGAGGTCTCCGTCCCACCTCTTTGAATGTCAGCAGGAAATAGTTGCCATGTGTCCTGCAGCAACACAAAAGTCTGCTAGAACCAAGTGGATGCTCTAAAATACGAGCAGTAAGACTTACTAGAACTAACTGTTTGTAATTTAGGAGTGTTCAGAATGAAACATTTTACTGAATTAGAGTCTGAAAGAAACTTTGCCTTTAGTTAAACTACACAATACACACGTGTAACAGCATCAGTTGCCAGCTTTTATTTCAAGAATATAATAGTGCTGTGCAGCAGACTCTCAAATTGTGACATTATCAAAACCACTTTTAAAGTATTTGCAGGTTTTTTTTTACAGGAACTCGAATTTAACACAGTTCCCTTAAATGCAATTTCCTGCCAATGGCACACAATCCTACAGTCTTGAAATTTCTACCAGAGACAACAAAACTCTAAACTAAACTTTTGGACCCCATCCTTTTTACCTTTGAAGCAGGCCTCTGATCTTGTCACCTACTCCAACCACCATAACCTCCTTCCCTGCATTTGAGAGGTTGGTAATTTCATTCTTCAAGGTTTTAGCAATAGATGTATGAATAGCACCACACAGGCCTCGGTCAGAGGACACACCAATAAGGAGGTGTTTCTTCTTGTCCTCAGGTGGCTTTATTTCTGCTTTCTCATACAGAGCTGAAAAAAAAAAAGATCATAACATTTTTCAAGGGTGCCAAAAAAGCTAGTAAGTAATAAAAAATGCTCTGAAATATTCTAACTAAAACCAATACCAAAGGGACTCCAGATCTCAGACAGATTAATTTTATCTCCTTTGCAATTGTTCCAAGTTTGCACACGGTCAGACCAGAAGTGAGGAATAAACAATTCAGAGCCAGTCACAGCTCTGATCAGATGTCACTCAGTGAAGTTCACTGTGCAAATTCTTTTGGAAACAGACTACTCGAAGGTTAAAAAGCCTTGGCATTTTATCACCACTATGAAAACCTCCTCTTCTACTCCCCCATCACTAAGTGCAAGATCTCTCTCTCACACAGAGCTCCTGTTCCATAGACCCTCGCAGGCTTCAGCTCCCTCTCAGCTCTTGCGTATTTGGCTGCAGAAACCATCTTCATGGACTTGGTGATCTTCTGGATGTTCTTGATGGACTTCAAACGCCTGGTGACTGCAAGGTTAAGAGTTGAAGGTCATGGGCTGTACTGGGCACTGTGACTCAAGCCCAAACAACAAAATGCCAGCAAGAGCCATAAAAAAATATTTTGCCATGTTCCTCAAAGAAGAAGAAATAAATAAACAAACATCACAGAAATAAACCTCATGAAAGACCTCGGTACTTGCAGTAAGACTAAGAATGTAGCTAACACAGATTCATCTTTACAATAGAGATGTTATCTCCTTCAGATATAACATTCATTTAGTATTTATCCCAACATGAAGTCTATTTACTATTCTCTTTGCTTCCACCTCTACCTGTTTCACAAATATATTATTTGAGGTATAATGTCATCTTTCACAGATGACAAGCAGAGGAAACAAACAAACAAAAAAGTCCCCATAGTGTGAAGACAGAATAAATTTCCTCCTCTGTTTAGACTGTGGTAAAATGAGATCTGTAAAAACACTAATAGAAAAAGTAACCAAAACAGGTATCCCATTGACAAGCACAATTCCAAGGCAATATCCCTATATAATAACTATGAGGGATGGCTTAAGGAAGCATTATCACACTGAAACCATTCAGTCAATCCTTTTTCCCCCCAAATGCTGCACAAAAGCACAAGGAAATAAACATAAGAGAACTTAACTCTTATAGGTGAGCAGAAATCTGGTTTAGCACATACAATAAAAATATTTTTAAAATCTATTTGAGTAAAACTATAAAAAGACATTTAAATTACTGCCAAAGCCACTTCAAGCAACTCCTTTTCTGAAGGACACTTGTTTAATGTGATTAGCACTGCAGGCCTATATATCATTGTTATACATCACAATCATACCCAACAGAGGCTAAACAGTATGCTTTAACATATGGTTTTCAACATATGGCTTTCCTGCAACATTTTGCCCCTCTCAAGAGCAGATAAACCCTTTACTTACTGTCTTTTAGCGTTGCCATATTCCTGACTTGGCCCCTGAAAAGGAATGCAGGAGAAATTAGGATAATTCACTAGCTCTCCAGCAAACCAACACCTGCCAAGGGCAAGTCCCTTTCAGGGTGATGTTGCTGTTTCTTACAAAACGTGTGGCAGAGAGAAGCCACTCTTACCTGTGGCTTGCATGCACACCTTCATCCTTCCCTACCTTATATAATTTCACAGAATCAATTAGGTTGGAAAAGACCTCTGAGACCATCAAGTCCAACCTATGACTGAACACCACCTTATCTAAGTGGTGCCCTAACTAAGCCACGGGCACTGAGTGCTACATCCAGTCTTTCTGCAGATACCTCCAGGGACAGGGACTCCACAACCTCCCTGGGCAGCTCATTCCAATGCCTAACCACGACTTCTGTGAAGAAACTGTGAAGAAACAACCTAAACCTGTGTTGTCATGTCGCTGAGAGGAGGCCAACTCCCACCTGACTGCGCTGCGCTGTCAGGGAGCTGTAGAGTGATAAGGTCACCCCGAGCCTCCTCTTCTCCAGGCTGAGCTCTTCCAGCTGTTCTTCAGAGGACTTGGGCTCCAGACCCTTCCCAGTTCCCCTTCTCCGGACTCGCCCCTGCACCTCCGAGTCCTCCCTGAGCTGAGGGGCCCCGAAGCGGCCCCAGGACTCGGCAGCGCCGAGCACAGAGAAAGGTTTAACGCCTCGGCTAAGGGCACGGGGCAAACGAGGGCATTAGAAGGGCAAATTAGAAAGAAATATTTTTAAACAAAGCTTCGTGCAATGCAATTCATTTCTAAAGGCTATTAAAACGAAGCAGAGGAGGCCAGAGCAGGGTCTCCTGCCATGTATAAACTTGTCCCTTTAACCCTTGCCTGTCCCATTCTCCCACCCACCGAGGACGGAGCCTCCCTCCCTGCGGGTCCCCGCTGCCCTCATCTCCCGGCACCGGCTCCGCCACCTCCCCTCAGAGCCCACAGCCCCTCACGGGCCGCCCGCGGCCGCGACCCCGCCGCCCCCAGGCGCCGCACGGCCAAGGGAAGCCATCCCCCCCTCACCCCGCAGAGCCGCCCCGGCCATCGGGACGCGTTCCCCCGTGCCCAGAGCGCCCGTCCCAGCCCGTGCCGGTACCATTGCGGCTGGACCAGCGCGACCGCGGCGCCCCGGGCGAACATGGCGGCGCCTCCACCACAGCCCCGCTGAAGGTCAGCGCGCCCGCAGCGCGCCTGCGCGGCCCCGCCGGGATCCGCTTCCAGGGCGCCGCCGCCATTTCCGGAGGGGGCGGGAGCCGGACCGGGACCGGGATCAGGAACAGAACCACGACCAGGACCTGACCGGCGTCATGGGGAAGTCGGATTTCCTCAGCCCCAAGGCCATCGCCAACCGCATCAAGTCGAAGGGGCTGCAGAAGCTGCGCTGGTACTGCCAGATGTGCCAGAAGCAGTGCCGTGATGAGGTATCTGCGGGCGTTGCGGGGGTCCCCGCTCCTTCGGGTGGCTCCGGTCCCCGTCTAAGGAAGGAGTCCCGGTTCTCCTGGGGTCAGCTCTTGTGGCAGCTCCGATCTCATGGAATGGCTTGGTTTGGGAGGACCTTAAAGCTCATCCACTTCCAACCCCCTGCCATGTGCAGGGACACCTTCCGCTGTCCCAGGATGCTCCAAGCCCTGTCCAGCCTGGCCTTGGACACTTCCAGGGATGAAGCAGCCACAGCTGCTCTGGGCACCCTGTGCCAGGGCCTCGCCACCCTCCGAGGGAAGAATTTCTTCCCAATATCCCATCTAGCCCTGCCCCCTATCAGTCTGAAGCCCTTGTCCCTCGTTCTGTCAATCTCCCTTGTAAATGTCCCCAGTACTATCGAGGGGAACATTGTGGGAGCTGCGATCATACTTGTAGGAGTTTATTTGTAGTAGTTTATTTGTAGGATTTTTAGTAATCTCTTAATCTGTGAGTGTTGCAAAATGAGACGAAGACAAGCCAGGTATTTATTTCTGCTTCATAGAATGGCTTCAAATGTCACTGCATGTCTGAGTCCCACCAGAGGCAGTTGCTGCTGGCTTCTGAAAATCCTCAGCAATTCATGGATTATTTCTCTGAGTAAGTTTTCTGTATCTTCTTACCCAGATCTTCATGCCTGTGTCAGGTCTGCACAGCCATACCCCTAAGATCCAATAATGCCCCATTGAAGACACTTTATTTTGATACATGTTAGTGTCAGGTCTTCTTGTAATTGAAAATTACAATGCCACCTTTAAACTTTAGATAAGAGATTTCATGATTTTATTCAGTTTTGTCTCATGTTGTAATCCTGTTTAAAGTTGCTCTGTGTTAAAAATACATCACTTTTCTGTCCCTGCTGAATGACTGCCACACACACACAAGCTAAAAGAGCCATAACAATGAAAGAGCAAGTCAGGGGAGGGACTGATATCCCCCAGCTTCTCCCAGGCCTTTGTCCAGCTGACTTACGTGACAGCTGGGATGACTGGAACTGTCCTCAGCACGAGTTTGAAGTGAGGTTTTATGCTGCAGCCCTGGAATTAGCAGGGAGATGAGTGATCCATCTGCTCCATCCACTCCTCTGCCCTTTGTCCTGCCCTCTGCTCTGTGTCTGTCAGCCTGGGAAGACACCTGGTAACCAAACACCAGCAATTAGTGGGAGGTGTTGAGATTCCTTTGCTCCATTTTATGCCTTTGAGAGGCTGTTACTGTCTTGTACATTTGAGGTGTGTGCATGTATCATATTGTGTTTCATCCTGTGTTTGATCCTGGTCTGCTGCAAAAGGGAAATGTGTCTGAATATTGTCACACTCAGCTCAAAAGAGTATTCAGATGTTTAATTCTTAATGACAACAGAAAATTGCTTCTTAGTTGTTAAAGCTTACTAAAGATATTTTTTTTTTTATTTCCTTAGGGAATTCCGAAATGATTTCCTAGAATTGCTCAGAAGGCGATTTGGTAAATATTTTGCTGTTTTTTTGTTTTTCTTAGTGTCTTTTGTTGGTTCAGTGCAAGCTACATAATAGTAATAATAATTCTGTATTTTAGGAACAAAGAGAGTCCACAATAATATTGTGTACAATGAATACATCAGCCATCGAGAACACATCCACATGAATGCCACACAGTGGGAGACACTGACTGATTTTACAAAATGGCTGGGGAGAGAAGGTAGGTGTACCTGCTCAGGGAAGTCTTAAAATTATTGGGTAATTGAATTCTTGGTAATTGATCAGTAAATATATTAGTTCTTTTTTCTTTCTTCCCCTCTCCTCCTGTATATACAAAAAAAGATTTCCAAACATATTTCTGTGCTAACCATTAGGAGTTTGCTTGTGGAAAATGTGAGACGTCTGGGATGAGTACATCACTTGTGAGCTTTTCTTTGCTTCATCTGCTGGTCTGTATTTACTGGATACACTGATAAATTCTGAATCAACTGCTAACAGTTGCCATTTAAAAATTACAGATTATTTCCATGTCTGAGGTGACAAGAAGCAAGCAGTGACTTTAATTCCTGGCCTAGTGGAAGGGTTAGAGCTGGAGATCTGCAGTTCTGTGTTTAGTGGGAGGAAGAGAGATTTAATGGCACTGTGGTGTGACAGAAAGTTTACTTTGGCTCTGGATGCCCTTGCTCTGCAGGATACATCCAGCAGTTGCAGAGTTTGGAAAGTCTCTCTTGCCAGAGTCGGTAACAATAGCACAGTACTGCAATATTTCCTTTAGTATGGTACTGTGAGTGCATATCATTTATACATGCTAGATTTCTGTCTTCTTCCTTGTTAAAACAGTGGGAAGGAAACATTTTCTTCAATAAGGAAAGTCTTGTAAAACACTTCATGCCCTTTGTAATGTACACTGGCCTGTGTCCAAACACATCTGGGTAGCTGAGGGCAGAAACACATGGTACAGATAATTCAAAGTCAGTTTTAGCAGCCCACTTGTCTCTGGTGAAGTATCTGCATTGCTACAGTGAACATGGACTAAAAATGATCTTGATATTGTTAATTTTACTTTGTTTTTGCTTGACCTTTTAGGTCTTTGCAAGGTTGATGAGACTCCTAAAGGCTGGTACATTCAGTACATTGACAGGGACCCAGAGACCATTCGCAGGCAGCAAGAACAAGAGAGGAAGAAGAAACAGGACCTTGATGATGAGGAAAAAACTGCTAAATTCATTGAGCAACAAGTTAGAAGAGGTTTGGAGGGGAAAGAACTGGTGAGAAAAATTGCACTCTGTGTGAACCTTCAGCTCAAAGCTCTTGTGGTTAAGTCAGTGGGGAGTTTGATGCTCCTGGAAGCCTTGCACTGGTATTTCCTTTGCTTCCTAACTTGGATTACATTGTACCCAGCTTGCAGTAGTACTAAAGAAGAAATAATTACTGCTCTTCTAGTGATTAGTGATTTAAAAATCACTCTAGAATTTACAAAGCAGGAGCAAATAATCCATTAAGCTGCATGATGTCTTCATTTGTGGTATTTCACAGCTATGTAGGGCTGCAGATAACAAGTACCTGGTGCATTGAGGAGGCTGAGATAAATAACCAGGGGGATCTGGCATAATCAAGTTCACCTAGTGAAAAGTTCTATTTTGGTGGTTATTTGGGATCTGTTTACTTGGCATCATGCTATGACCCCCATACGCGTTGCCTGGGGCTGAAATCTCCCATTTGATCCTGGGTATTGATAGTTACATTTAAATGCTGTTGTAAGCAATTACCTGCTTCTTAATTTAAAATTAATTGAAATTTAAATGGTCTGAGTCTTCGGTGCCAAAAAATTGGAAAGATACCAGAATTTCCTTATTTGAATTATTAGTCTTTCCAGAAACCAGTCAGATCATGCTGGTTCAGATAGAGGAAACTGATGCATCAAGGCTACTTGCCTTTTATGCTGAAATTGAGCGAGTTTAGGCAGCATCTCTATTAATTGGAGAGTTGCACAGGAGCCTGTAATGAGATGATGTTTTCAATTTTAATCTTTTACAAATCAAGCCAGGTTGAATATTACAGTTACTGTCTGTAAAACTGAGCTGATCAATGATTATGATACCTTGACTCAGTTTTCTGTTTGATTTTTTAAATGTGCTTGTTTTTTTTTATTTGGCAGGAAATGCCAGTCTATACTGAACTGAATAGAGAAAACGAAGAAGAAAAAGGTAACTAGATTTTGATGGATGTAATTTTTGTGATTCAGATGAAATGAGCATTGAAGCCTGCTTGGTACTTTGAGATCAGTTATAAAGAGCATTGGAATGTGGAAATGCAGAGTATTCTGTATTACAAAGTTTAATTGACTTTAAAAGCTAAACCAAAGTATAGATTAGTAAATATTTTCAAATTTATGATTCTTTTCTATTTGCAGATTTTAAAAATTGTTAACATCCTTCAATGCAGTTATTTTAAAATATAGAAATAGAGTAATGTCTCTTTATTTTTTTAGTTACATTTAATTTAAACAAAGGAGCAAGTACTTCAGTCGCAGCATCTTCTAAAACAAGGTGAGAAAAGAATTTCAGGCCAACCTTTACTGTTACAAAGCACTTCTATGACAATGGTATTTGTATGAACAGGAAGGATTGTCTTGTCCTGATATATTTGGAGTCTAACCTCTCATCCTCTCTTGGTATTCAGAAGGGTGACTAGGTGACTTCATGGTTGGTTTTGTATTTAAAATGGGTGAGTGGGTGTAGCTTAAATGTGAGCTGTGAGGAGCCTTCTTGAATTCTCTGTGCTTCATGGCAGATGCCCATACAGTAACAGGCAGTCACAGGTTCCTCCATGGAGGGTGGAAAAGGGATCCAGCCAAGCTTTTGCAGTGATGCCATCTAGTCCCAGCTGCCTTCTATGAATAGATATTCCTGACTTGTTAATTTTAGTTCCTAAAAGGTTTGATTGCCTTGTCTAATTGGAGGCAATGCTTTCTTTGGTCATCGTTTAAGCAGCTAAATCTACCTGAAATAAATCTTCCCAGAGCTCTGGAATTTAATTGTCATCTTGTGACCACAAGCAGTGCAGGACAAAAGGGATCAATAATGCAAATAATTCTGACTTACAGCAGTCTGGGGAACTGTTTGTTGAACAGTACATCTTCTCATGTGAGGCAATATTGTAATTAAATGTATTCCAGGTAAAAAGAAAGCTTTTCCCTCATCTCACTCAGCTCTTAGATAAGGTATCTGATGGGATATGTGCCAGACAGAAAATGAGACAGTAAAGCAGTTCTTTGCAATAATAGAGACAGATTGCAGGCTTTAAGGAAAACTTGTAAATTATCCCTAAGCATTGAGTTCTGCTTAAGATGACTCTGAAACTTAATTCAGACTCTCACTTGAATAGTTTCAGTGAGGAATACTTCAGGTCCTTGCTAAAATTTGGCCAAGTGTGAAATCATATATCAAGTAGTCTAATTTCTTCACAGCATATACAAAATACTTATCTGTAAACTTTGAAATGGTAGTATAGTAAGATCACAGCCAGATATGTTTGTCTTTTTAAATATGGACACTGCAGTTGTTATCTTTCAATTTTATGTTGCCCTTTATGAGATGCTTTTTAAATACTTACTATTTGATTTGTGATTTAATGTGCAGTTTTTTTCTCAAACTCCATGATTATTCAGATTTCCTTTGAAATACAGTTTTTCCCTTAAAGTTGCTTCTACTGCAATTTCTGTCGTTTCATTCCTGTGGGGTATCTTCCCTGTGGGAGTGTATCCAACATCCTTACCACAGGCGGAACATGCAGTTTGTCCTAAGGCCATATTAATTATTGCATCACTGTTCACCTCAGAACAGCTGCCTTCATCTTTTAGGTTGAAACAATATCTCAATTTTTTTACTCTGTACAATGTCTGTTATAAAAGTGGCTGAACTGAAGCTGCCCTGGGTAGTTTGCACTTTACCTAGATGTTCCCTCATCCCTGAGATGTAACTTTTTCTGCTGATTGATCTTTATTTTCCACAATTCTTAGGCTGTTTGCCTATTTTGAATATTGTTGTGTAGGTGACATTTGTTTGCTGAGTGTGGAGCTCTTCTCCACAGATTCCAGGGTGTTTTCTCCCATTGCCAGATAGACTCAGTATCTCTGTCTGGAAGGAATTCTAAAATATCTGTTATGTCTGAGAGTTCGTCTGTCCAGGTGGCTTCTCTAAAGTTTCTCCTTTCAAATTTGAAAACCTTATTTGCAGATCAATTTTTGTTTTCTTCACTGAACTCAAGTCCTTGATCAACTTTCTGCTTGTGCAGTGGTGAATTGGTCATTGGGCTGTGTCCATTCTGCTGGAATGCCAGCAGTGACCCTCAGTGAACATGGAGTTTGCACCCCAAGGAGACCAGCTCTAGAGGAGGAGCTGTGTAGGGTCTGCAAAGGGACAGAGACAACTGAAATCAAGCAGACCAGCACAGCAGTTCTTAAAATGCATCTTGGTAGAGGAAAAAAATTGTAAGATCTGCTGTGAAAACACCATCTTACTTTTGCAGTAGTGTCCTTGGACAGAATGCACTGAAGATGGTGGAGGGAGCAGTTAAAAGAAAAGAAGCACCTCATAGCTCTGGGCAGTCCAAAGAGAAAAAGAAGAAATCTGCACTGGATGAGATCATGGAGGTAATAATCATGCAGGATCTGTTTCTGTCTGCCCTTGTAGCTGTGACAATGTCTACTTCACCAGGGCATCCTTTTGAAGTGACCTCAGACCTTCAGTTCATATGGAATTCCAACTTTCACATCTTACCAGGCAAAATAATTTCATTTCCCCATAAAACTGGTTTCGTTTCTTCATAAAACTGGCTGCTCAGTTCTCCCTATTCCCCAGATGACTGAGGTGTTGGGAAGTAAAGGAATACAGATTTTGCAAGAGAAGAAAATACCTAGAAACACTTGCCAAAAATAATACAGATCACCATCATTTTATCATGAGTTCCTGGATTCATCAAATTGATTTATGAGGCAAGACCATACTGACTTATCCTTATTTAGGGTTTGGGGATTGCTTTTGTTCCCTACATGACCTGGGGTGGAGAATTGGTTCAAAGCTGTTCAAAGCCATGGGGAAGCTGCAGTGGAAGGAGGAAGTAAATGGTGATTATTTGTTGTTGTTCTTTAGCTTGAAGAGGAAAAGAAAAGAACATCTCGAAGAGACTACTGGTTACATCCTGTAAGTGATTTTAAAATTATTATTATTATACCAAATACAGCCAATTCAGCATTTCTAAAGCCATTGTTGATTAATGTAAAGATCCAAAAGCAGGTTGCAAACTCAATTCACAGTTATTTTCTCTTTCCTGCTCTTGACCCATTGTGGGCTGTCATATTAGATCATGAATTCAAGTGTAACTGTATTTGTCAAAGAAACCCAAAAAAGTCTTGAGAGATGCTGCTTTGAGCCAGTTATTTGACAATATACACAAATTCCTGAAAGCCACATCTTTACTATTGTTACTTCCTGTACTGTTAATTTAGTTTGTAGAGTTGTTTGCATGTTTTAGCACTGTATTTTATTTTTTCTCTCCTTTCAAATCTCCCAGGAAATTATTGTAAAAATTGTAACAAAAAAGCTCGGAGAGAAATACCACAAGAAGAAGGCAGTTGTTAAGGTAAGGTGGGCCGTGGGAAACATTGGTTTGGCTTTTCTGGAATTAGGTGACTTAGGAAGATTTGTTTCATTGCACAGGTTGTTCAGCCTTAAGACAACAATGTTGGGGACTGAAATGTCACCTCACCTCTATTGGGACTTATTCTGGACAGGCAGTGAATTAGTTTCATGTCATTTATGAAACCTCTGAATTGGTTTCATGTCATTGATTCAGTGGTCCTTTCTTAAGCACGGTTTTGACCTGTGTAGTTTGTCCCTATTAACACATCCATCTTGGGGAATAATCCCTGTGTCCATGGGATGTGACCAAGACCAATGCAGTTATATTTTAACCCAAGACTAGTCAGTTCTACACTGATATTTTAAGCTGCAGGATCTCATTTGCACACAAAATCTCCAGGCTGGAGCCCTCGCGTTTTTCTGGTTTTGAAAATGCAGAATTGCAGAGTCACAATGCCAAAGTTTGTTAACTTGGAAATGTAAATGTAGAGAAAAATGTTTGGTATTTCTGATTGGCCTCTGCCTTTCAAAACAGGAAGTGATTGACAAATACACAGCAGTTGTGAAGGTGATTGACTCTGGGGACAAGCTGAAGCTTGATCAGACACATCTAGAAACTGTAATACCAGCACCAGGTACAGCTGTTTCCTTCTGTTTTCAGCTTCTGCCACTGCAAAATTTATATTTCAGTTCTTTTTAATTATAATTCGTCCACTTGAAAGTGCCATAACCTCTCCTGAGAAGACAGGTTGAGAGAGTTGGGGTTTTTCAGCCTGCAAAAGGGAAGGTGCTGTGAAGACCTTAGACCACCTTAAATACTTAAAGGGGAAAGATAAGAAAGATGGGGAAAAACTTTTCAGCAGAAGTTTGGAACCCTGTTGTGTAACTCTTTTCCTATTTTTATTTCAGGCAAGAAAGTGATGGTATTAAATGGTGGCTACAGGGGAAATGAAGGCATTTTGGAATCCATCAATGAGAAAAGGTTTTCAGTGACAATAACCATTGACTCAGTAAGTATCAAACATTGCAAGCTCTTGTTTGCAGAGAGCTTTCCATCTGTACATGGAGAGCTTTCACAAAGAACCATGCTATCCTTAATCCTACAGGTGGGATTTGTGGTGTGCAGAGTTCAGTGGACACCCCCCACCTATCAACCACATATTCCCACCTGTTGCAGGCTTAGTCTTTGCAGAGAATCTTCAGAAAGGTGCTAGGGTGCTGAATTTAGCAAGTTTTGAAATTGAAGGAGATTTTATGTGTTTGTGAACTTGAAAATATTTTGTGTGTTTATTTTGAGCATGGCTGTTGTGGTACTGTTTTGTGGGAAGGTAAAAAAATGCAAAATATGCAAGGATGTGAATTTTCTTCTGCCCTTTCCAGATGGAATGTGGGGCTTTACATGCTCATTTGTTGTCTTGTTTATGGTTAACAGTTATGGTTAACAATCAGTCCATGCTATGTATCTGTGTGGCTCTTTCTTTGTTCTGCTTTGCAAAACCAGTCTTTAAACTGATTGATAAAGCACAGAGGACATTGACTAAAAGTTAAACTCTTAAACAACAGCTTGCAGTTCAAAGAAGGACTGCACAAACTCAGCCCAGGTTGGATTCTGGAGGATTTGGGTAGAGACTGTGCAGATTCCCTGATGAGAGCAGGAACTTTGGTACTAAAAGCAAACTGAAAGTGAAAGGATTTCTGGGATGGTGTTGAGGCCCTGTCACATTCTCTGGTCAGGCTGAAAATTATTAATCAAGGAGCATTGTATTATGAACAAGTCCCCCTTACCTCTCCTACTGTTGGGAATTCAAGAAACAAACAATTTTATATTGTGGTGTTGTTTTTTTTTCCTGTCATTCTCCAGGGACCTTTAAAAGGGCGCAGAGTCGAAGATATCCAGTATGAAGATGTTTCCAAACTTGCCTGAGGTGCTAAATCATGCATCAGAGAAGATTTTGATTCTCAAAACCTTCTTTCTGACATCTTTCAGGCAGACACAAGACTCTACCATGTCAGGGTTTTAATTGTGTGTATATGTATTTATAATGTATATAGACATTAAACACAACAAACTTGATTTATTTAAAGATAGCCATCAATTTGTTACATAAAATGTTTATGGAAATACTATCAGTGGAAATTTTTCATCTGATTTTGTATCAAAGTTATATTTGCTTTAATTTTCTTTTGTAAAATGCAGCAGAGACCTCCAAACTGGGGTATGTGGGCAGGTCCTGAAGAGAGAATTACCTATAGGGAGGCAGTGTGTGTTGGAGCCAGTGGAGTTTAAACAACACACTTCTCAATCCAGAGCCAAAATGGACTTCTGAGTGCATGAACAAGGCAAGGGATTAAGGGGATAGCAGGAAGATAGCAGTGCTGCAAGGGGTTATCTCCTTGGTGCTGTAAGAATGGTCTGGTTATTATGTGCAGTCGCCAGTTTATTTTTGATCAGCACATCAGTGATGATAGAATGCAAGTTGTTACACCTCCAGCAGGTTTGTCAGGGCTCCTGATAATACTGATATGAAATTTATCTTCATATGGACTCCATATGGAGCTGCTCCATGGGTGTTACTTGTGAAGTGTCTTGGAATACCAGCTGAAGCTTGTGCAGATACGAATTTTGGGGGTTGCTCCTTTGGTTTTCCAAAGCCTTTTCCTTTCTTCCATTGTTGCTCTGCTACATGAGTAATGTTACTCGTGCTAAATGATACAACATTATTTGTTTTATTTTTTTTAAAGTGTCACATTTTGTGCAATGTTTAATTTCTAAGGCACTTCAGGAATAAACAGAAACCTTTTTTAGGCCAGTGTGGTTCTTACCAACCTTTCCAATTTGTGAGGCAGGTGCTGATTTAAGTTCACCAAAGAGCACAGTGAAGTGCTGGGTTGGTGCACCACATTAGTTGGGTAAAAAAAAAACAAACGTGGGTGGTCCTGGGCAAAATAAACCCAAGACCTGGAGGTTTTGTATCTCTGGAACCTTTTCCCTTTCCTTGCCTAGAAAGGTCTTGCTGATTTGTGGTTTCCAGGGGAAACCTGCACAAAACTGGAAGTGTGCAGAGGTTTAATGAAACAGCTGCTGTCTGAGGTAGTCTGGAACAGCCTCACACAGGACATCAGCTGTCTTTTCAAGCATAAGGTGGAGAACACTTGTCTGTAAATCCAGGCTCTTTGTGCAACCTGGGCTGTGTTAACAGCACTGCCCTCTCTCAGACTGAGAGAGAGGTTTGTGGGAGGGTAATGAGGGCAAGTGACAGAACAGATCAGCTTCTGTATCACTGAAAATAATTAACTTGACATTCTGCAACCTGATGAATTAGAGTAAATATAGTAGGCAAGTTATAAGTTGTGTAGGGAAGACCAGAGAATGGTATCTCACTGAAGTGCCTGCTGCTGAAAGTTGTGGAGGCCAGAATTGAGGGGTGAATTGAAAGAATCAATAAATAATTTGTAGGAAGTCGCTGACCCTTCCAAGAGGAACTTTGAAGGGACATTTCAAAACCACATTGATCCTGACACAGCTGTAAGAAAGATCCTGTACCAGCTTTTAGTGCCTAAGTGAAGGAAACCAAAGTTGAGAAGGGCAAGGAGACTACTTGAGTTCCTTCCCTAAATTAGGGCTGCTGAAAAGGATAAGGCCAATGTGTTTTAATAAGGTGTTCAAAAAGCAGAGTTTTAAATACAGTTTTTGGTACACACACAGGTATTGTTTATTTCACTACTGATCTCATTCATCGCCGAATGCTCCCAAAAAGTAAATGATCTTTTGGGAGCTAAGCCCTCTGGAAGGGAAACTTTTAGTACTGATTATTATTTCTATATAGTGTGAATGTTTCCCACTTTCAAAGATTTGTGTGTGAAGCCCCATTCTGGTGTTGAATTTTCACAAAAAGGCTGGAGGCTGTCTGAGACTCATCTAATTAATTTCTTGCTAATATAGTAGCAACAATTATTTCAAGGACCCTCCTCACCACTGGTTAATCCATCTTTGAATTTTGGAGACTGCTCATGACACCCATTCCAGACCCATGTTCCTTTCCTGTTAGATTTTCCTTATGCACATCCTTCTTTTTGCCCTTCTTTTTGTACGAACTTATATTTTCCCAGCAGTCTGGAAACATAAAGGTGTAAGTATTAAATACATATTAAATATGATCATGTGTGTTACCCACACTGCAGGAGCCACAACAATCTTGCACCTCTACTATGAAATGGATATTAGAAAATAGTGGAAGTTTTTAATGGAGTTTACAGCCCATTAAATCAGACATAGCAAGAGGGACACACTTCCTCCTCCCAGCATGTCACTTTATTACAGATTTAATTTCTCAGCAGAAAAGGGAGTTTACATGTCTTTGAAATACTGATAAAACAAAATAAACAGTGGTGGGGTCCCCTCCAGTCACCCTGGTGTGACAGGTGCTGCTCAGAGGAGTTGTTTGGGCATGAAGGAGCAGATGGGAATTTTTTGTACTAAACTGGAGCATTCAGGGTTTCTTCATGAAGCTGTAGAGGTGGGGGACCAGGTAATCCCTGTAGTGGCCATCTATGAAGCCTTTGCCACTGTTGTGCACAAACCAGCAGAGCACGTCAGTCCCCAGCACACGGTCTGTCCTGTAGTCCTTCTGCACGCCCCTGCAGGGAGAGGACACCCAAAGGAGGGTCACAACATGGCCAATAGTCACTGAGACATCCTGCTCAATATTGCTGCTGTTCTTCCAAAGTGGGGAGATGTTCCTTCCACCAGCAGGAAGTGGCAATAAACACAAAACACAATTAATTTTACAGTTCTGTGACCTCGTGGGCCTATTCTAGGGAGTTCCAGGTTGGGCAGCTTCAAGGACAGAGCCGATTTAGAAAGAGCAATAAAGCACATGATTCATACCTGGTAACAGTGAACTTGTTGCCCTTCACTTCCATGATGGCTTGTGGTTTCTCTGGAGCTTGCCCAGGTGTTTGGTGGTGGATTGACACTTCTGGTTCAGATGCAAACTGACCTGGTCAGGGAGAGTTTGGAGCTGTTTGTGTGGCCTGACCTTTGAAGTGCCATGCTGCTGCCAGGCACTTTTGGAAAATCAAACTAGTTCCAACAGGCAAACCAATCCTGCATGGACCACAGGGCACTGTCTCTCACAAATCAAGAAAACAACCTCTGCTCCTCAAGAGGAGTTCTGCCTGGGTCCAGGACATGGAAGGTTGATTTACCTTATGAGCTGAGGCCTTGCTTTCATTTTATACCACTGCCAGAAAGGGCTGTCATTTAGGGAAGAGATTATTACAGATGTTTGCACAGAAATCTTCCCAGAAAATTTTGAGGGGTTTGTTTTGAGGAGTTTGTTTCTGTCTTTTTATTTTCAACATGCAGCAGTTTAGCCAGGCAGGGAAAGTCCTGTCTCAGTGTCACCAAGTCTACTCAGGTCTGTTTTGAAAACACCCTCCCCAGCTGAAATAAGGAATAATCTCCTGGTCCCTGATGTTCCATTATGTCCTTGGGGCTTCCAGGACATTACAGGAATGTCTCTATTCTCTTTTTGAATAATTTCCATAGCTTTTCCATCAGGACACAATCACCAACAAATTGACAGCATGAAGATGTGCCAGGGGATATTTAGGCTGGATATTTGGAAAAGGTTCTTTGCTCAGGTGGTGGTTGGACACTGGAAGAGGCTCCCCAGGATGTAGTCACAGCACTAAACAAGAATTAAGGAGCATTTGCAAGATTCTGTCAGGCACATGATGGGATTCTTGGGAGTGTCCTGTGCAAGAGCTGGAGTCTTGTGGGTCCCTTCCAACTCAGGATATTTTAAGTCTATGGTCTGTAAAATTCCCTTCAAGCTCTAGAAAAACCCCTTCCTCATGTCCCACCATTCCCACTGCCCGGCCCCCAGCCCTTACCTATCAGCCCATGGGCTGCAGGAGAGAACTGGTTTTCTGGGGGAATGTAGATTCCCAGGAAGTCAACATTCACTGGGTGTTTCTTCCACACACGGTGCAGCAAAACCATGAAGGACATCTCCTCCCCCACAGTGATGGTAACGTTGCTTTCTTTCTTCACAGATATGAGAAGCCTGGCAGAGAAGGACCAAAAGGGCAGGGTCAGTTCATCTGCCCACACCACAGCTCTCAGCCCCTTGAGATTCACTCAGGCATCCAGAACAATCCCACAGGGATGACAGGTATGTCAGAGGATCCATTAAAAACCCTGAACCTTGGGAGTGGTACCCAGAGTTCTGGCAGGACAGTGCCTAATAAACAGGCACTTCATCCCCATGTTGAGGCAACCTAATTTCCCCTAAATTTAAGCTCTTTCTACAGTGAATACAGATTTTGGATGTGATCCTGTTGCCTAAGCAGTGCTGGAGGGTGTCCAGCATGGCTGAGAGCTGTTAACCTGCAGGGGAAGCTCTCCTGGATGATGTGAGTCCAGGCATGGCAGGAACCCTGAGGGTATCTCCAATAGAATTAGGTGGGAGCAGGTGAAAAATGATCAACTCACTGTTTGCGAATGATGTGCCCTGTGTCAGCCCAGGTCAGTGTGATGGCATACGAGCCATCTTTCAGCGTGATTGTTTCCGTGGTTATCTCCACTTTCAGGCCTTTCTTTTTGAAATAAAACCCAATTCTGCCAAAGTATGTGTTGAGTTTCTTATTCTCTGCTTTCTTGGCCCCGACGAGCTGCCCATTGACCACAACTCCTGTGAAGAGCAGAGAAGGAAATGTTGCCTCACTCTTGGAGCACTGCCTGGAGACTTGGAGTTCTGATCTCACCAGGGAGCACCATGGCATCAACAGAAACAGAAACCCTTCTGACCCCCTGTTTCTCATTTTTCCACCCAAGAGAAGAGAATAATTTACTAAATTGCCTCCTGATGCTACTGTTCACCCCTTAACACAATAATCTGGTGGGAATTGCTGTTATATCTTGCTGGGAGCAAAACCCCTTCAGGTGTAGTGTAAAGGATGCATACGACAAGAGGAAGTGGCCACAGGCCATGGGAGGTTTAGATTGGATATTAGGGAAAATTTCTTCACTGAAAGGGAGGTCACTGGGACAGGCTGCCCAGGGAAATGGTGGAGTCACTATCCCTGAACATGTTAAATAAAGCCTGTGGATGTGATTCTTGGGGACATGGTTTCATGGTGGAGTTGGCAGTGCTGGGTTAAAACTTGGACTTGATAATCTATGGTCTTTGCCAACTTCAGCCATCCTGTTATTCCATGGGCTTGGCTCCTTTCTCTGTGTTTGGCCATCCTCACAGTGAAAGGGTTTTCCCCAGTAGCTCACTTCTACTCTGAGTTTCACCTTCTCTCTGTAGCCTCTTGTCCCTTAGCTGTGCACCTTGGAGATGTGCAAGGCTTCACCTTCACCTTCTGATCACATGGTTGAGAATAACAAGATCCACCATAGATCCACCACTTCTTTTCTTGAGCTTAACCAAACTCAGCTGTCTCAGCCTCTCCCTCTCTGTCCTCTGCTTCAGCCCCAAAATCATCTTGGTGGCCACCACTGAATTGAGTCCAGTTTGTCAACATATCTCTTGTACTGGCAAGATCCAAACTGGATCCCTCCAGATGTGGAGGGAAATAACAATTTTCCACAGCTTGCTGCTCACACTCCTGCCAGCACACAGTTCTCCCTCTAGGCACTTCCCCATGCCCTTCCAAACACCTTTCAAACCCAAAAGAAAAAAACTGTGCTGTAAAATAAGCCATGTTTTACTCCCTTACCAGTGCCAGGATCAGAAACCAAGTTTAGGATCTTCCCAGGCTCCGAGTTGATATTGAAGCAGATGTTCCTTTGGCTCTTGGGCAGGTGAATGATGAAATGTGGATCATTGTCCACTGAAACACGGAAACAAACAAGTGTGAGAAGCAGGTCAGCACCTGCCCTAAAGGGGAGAGACACAAAATCTTTTCAAAAATATTTTTAAGCACTTTTTGGGATTCTTCATAGTAAAATGAGGGCCCTTTCCACCCTAAGGTAGCTAAAAAAGTTCTCAGCTGCTCCTCACAAAAGCCCCTCAGACACTTCTTCCTCGTACAATTCCCTGGTTTAAGGGAAGGAAGTGACATACCTGGTTTGAGTGCTGCTAAATGCAGTGAACCATAGTGATGCCAGCTAAAGACACATCCTGCCTACTAATCCCACTGAGGAGTACAATCCAGCACTGGTTCTCACAGTATATTTAATGACCTGACAAGATTGGGCCCCTCAGAAATTCATATATCCTTTAAAATTTGCCTCAGATGAGCAAACAGCTGCACCCAACACTGCAGGCAGCTGCTTCCAGTCTTGCCTTGCAGTGCAGAGCTCTGCCCAACTCCTGCTGGGCTGGTGGTGTCTGGCATTTCTCTGTGCTGAGAAGGAGTTTGGGAGTTCTTTGAGTAACCACTACACAAATACACACATCTCACAGAGAGTTATTGTAGTAACACCGTCTTTATGGGCAGTGAGTCTCACAGCTGGCTTGCTCAAATAAACTGCCACTAAACTGTGGCAAAGGCCCAAGAATTAACAGGATCCATCAGTCACCAGTGCACTCAGAGATTTTTATCTGCCACAGAACATTTATCTGCCATTTACAACAGCAGTAACTCTACAATAGCTTTCATCTGTCATTTACAATGGAGGTAACTTTGCTACTGCAGAGAAGCTAAAGTTAAGCTCAGCAAACAGCCTCAGCCTCAGGGAAGCACGCAGCAGCTTATGAGGTCACTTAGATACTTTACATCCTATTAGGATCCAAAATAGTTTCATCCTTGTAGCTTACAGCATATTTTTACAGGTTAATCCATTCAAAATCAAAATTACTCCATGATTTATAAATAAAAACCTTGGGTTGGAAGGGACCTTAAAGAGCATCTTGTTCCAAGCCCCCTGCCAGGGGTAGGGACACCTTCCACTAGACCAAGCTGCTCAAATGCCCATCCAGTCTGGCCTTGAACTCTTCTAGGGATGGTGGTGAGTCATTAGGTTGATGTGTCTGGTGTTCTTGGCAGGGAAATGCTGTAGGTTTTACCTCTGTTGATGCTCAGAGAGGACACGGGAGGGCTCCTCTGCTCAGGCATGAAGCTGACTGGCACAGCTGTGACATTGGCCCAGGCTGGGATCCCTTTGTTGTTATTGGGTGCATTTGGGGTTAATCCCAGAGTACCTGTTAGATGACAGTCACAATTAGGGTTCTGTAAGTGCTGACATATTTTATAGTGTAATTTTTAGAGCTCTTCAGTAGATCAAAGCCTGATCTTGTTATACCAATATAAAGCAGGTGCAACACCATTTACAGCGGATTTGTATAATGACATAAGGCTGGATTTGCTCCAGTGTCTTCACCAATGAAATATAAGGCTAGATAGTACACCATAAGTTATCAATTAAAAACAGAGCCTGGCTTTTTATCTCTCATTCATGAGAGCAGGTCCCACTTTAACAAAGCCTCCAATGTAAGGGCTAAAGTGTTTGGGCTAAAGTTTTGCCAAGAAAAAACCTGACTTTTAAAAATTCAGCATATGGTAAAAGCTTTGCTGACTTAGGTTCTGAGTTTGAGGTGCCTGAGAAAAGGCAGGACTCTTTCTACATGCTCTGGAATCACCCATGTGATAAAGGTTTCAGAGAAGTGCAATAATTTAATATCTGTGATTATGTTCCTCTGGACTAGCACTCTCTCTGCCTTTGCCATGATGGAGACAGCACAAAGTAACTTGTCCTGTGTCTCTCCCATTCAGTTCATAAAGCAACATGATCTTAAACAATTCATGAAACTTGGTTTGTTTAATATGCTGGGCTGACAGTCACATCTGCTGACCCGGCTCTGAAGACGAGTAAGGAGCAACAGGAGCTGGGGAGAACAGCAGGGCTGAAGATTGCACAGGTCACATTTCTGTCACCATCTTCACCATTGTGTCTAGTTCAGACCAGAGGCTGTTTTTACACAATTTTGGAGACACAGTAATTGGCAGTGAGACACTGACCTGGGCAGCAGCCCTTCCTGGGGTCTTTGGGCTGGTCTGCCAGCATTATCTCATCCTTTTCAGCATTCTCTATCAGCATGGCCGTGAAGGGGGTGACGATGTGATGGTCCAGAGACATCTGCAGGATGGATTTCGTGATGTTCCTCTTCAAAGCTGCGGTGGGGGCTGCGTTTCTGGGTGGAAGCAGAAGCAGAACTCACAGTTAGCAGCTCTACAGGACAGCTGCCATGGCAATTCTGTCATGGAGGGGTCACAGAGCCAAGTGGTGTTGCAAGAGGAAAGGCTGAGGGGATTAATCCTGAGCTGTTCCATGGCTCTCACTCAGGCTCCATGAGGTAAATCTCCACCATTCCATTCCCTCAGCCCCACAGCCAGTTGAGCACAAATCTCCTCACCTCTCTGCCATCATCTGGTTGACAGTCAGATAGGCCCACAGCTTCCTGGTGAAGTCAGGATCTGCATATTTGTCCTTCTTCATGAATCCATCCAGCTCTTCAACATCTCTCAGGGTTTCCATGACGAGCTCTGCATTTGCCTGTGCAGTCAGAGAGAGAAAGATCAGGGGTGGGAGCCAGGAGAATGGGGTGCCTTGAATCCCTCTCTTGGTTGGCATTAAGGACCCACTCTGGCTCTGTCCTTGGTCACTTCTAGATCAGAAAATCCCAACACCGTTGGCCTGACTGCAAGGGAGAGGGAAGATGCAGCAGGAGATCCTTCTGTTAAAGACACTTCTGTGGCAGTGGATTAAAGTAGTTCAAAGAGCTGTTACCAGGAACCCAAGGGGTGCTACCTCATGCCAGAAGGAGAGGCTCTTGACAGAGCTCTGTAATCTGCCCCTCAGGCTTTTTCACATCCAATTCCACAAACCAAATTCTACTTTCTCACACAGACCCTTGGACTGCACTGTGCTTTGGCAGGAAAAAATACTGAAGATGTTTGGGTTTTTTCCAACAACTGACAAATGATAACTCCTAAGCCCTGTAAGAATGCAGATAATTCTGTTCCTCCTCAAAAAGAAGAGTCTCAATGTACTATTCCCATCCCACCACACTCCATCCAGAAGAGCAACCCTGAAAACATGGGAAAGGCACATCACACATAAAAGGGCAGTGCTAGGATTTGATATGCTGTAGATCCACCAGCTTGAACTCCCTGACGGTGGGAAGTTTAGTCATTAAAGGAATTACCTTAGGGGATCACTCCTGCATCTCCACAAAGCATGAAGGAAAATCCATACTTTTGTCCAGATTTAATCTTTTTTGGTACATTTATTAGCAGGAAGTTCCCCTGATAGGCTGCAGGGTGCAGGGAGTGACTATTCCTGACTGTACTTGTTGCTGTTGTGAAACGCTCTTGGGAAAATCTTCCCATGAGTATCCCCATGTTCCCACCCAGAACCCAAGAGGACAAAACCATCCACTGGCATTAACTTTCAGCAGGGAGACTGCACACAGGAGGGAATGGAGCAGCCCAAATCCCCCAAGCAGGTGTCCCAGGGACACCTTCACTCACTGCAGTCGCGGTGACGATGCTCTCCAAGTGCTGCAGGTTCTCCGTGTCCACCTTCCCAGCCACTACTATCTCTGAGCCACCAAAGTAGTTGTGGAAGCTGCTCTGGGTGACATCTGACACTGACTCCTGGGGGTAGTTGAACTGAATCTTCTTCAGGAGCGGGGTGGAGACCTGGTTGTAGAAATTCTGAGAGGGAAGGAGACAGAGAAGTGAGTTTGTTGTGCATGAAGTGAGTCTTGCACAGGCCACTCTTACTGGAAGGACAGCGAGTGACAAATCCTGGAGCCCTAATGAGCAAGAGGGAATTTCCTCA
The DNA here is from genome assembly GCF_050655825.1 of Lonchura striata. Lineage (NCBI taxonomy): Eukaryota > Metazoa > Chordata > Aves > Passeriformes > Estrildidae > Lonchura > Lonchura striata. The sequence goes on from NC_140741.1 coordinate 72,351,597, forward strand.
TCTCATCAAATGCAGACTTTTTCATGCTTGGCACACTTTTAAGGGGGGTACACAAGAATATGTGGTCCAATTCTTGTGAAAGTCAAAGGATGGTCAGAAGTCCATGGGCTATGGACTTCATCCTGGCCTTTGTTCCCAGACCTAAAAGTCTTGAGCACAGATGGATGTAGGCCTGAATCCCTCCTCAGGATGGTCAGCACACAGCTAGTCCCCACCTAATTCTTGTATAGTTGGTAAATCAGGGAACAGTAACAGTATAAGGATGTCAGAGTTTGATCAGAAACAATTCCTGCTCACTGATTTGGATCCAGAGCTAGACTTGCACTTTGCCTTACATTGGCTAAATCTGGATTATGCTTTATCACTTATATCTAGGGATTTTGTTAGTGATGAAATGGCCTAAAGTAACATCCAGATCTTAATTCAGACTTTAATTCAGAAAATCTTTTTTTATAGTCAAGGCTGTTTTATAGAATATTAATCCTACACAGGGAAGTGAAGTGTGTGTTATAGATATAATTAAAACTGTAACTAGGACCACTTAAGCTGAATTGATTGATATTTTGCAGGACTCTCCAGAATAAATGATGGGTTTTGAGAACTACTTGCTGGTGGAGTTACAGCTGTGAACAGAACAGAGGCAATGAGGCAGAAACTCACCTTCATTTGGAGAGAAGTCTCCTGGTTTCCAAAAATCCTGTGGGCCATGCCACGGTTGTCGGTTGCGATCCTCTGCAGGAAATCGTAATCTACATCGAACCCAATTCCGAGGCAGAAGAGAGAGAATTCATCCTTTATGCTCTGCTTCACGTTCTTCTGGATTGTTGTCAGCTTCAGCTCACCTTGGAGACACAGAAAGGGTGACATTCACCTGAGCAACAGGAAAGTCGCCATCAAGGTGAGCACATTCCTGCTCTCCCCGTGTCTCTGGTTCTCTCTGGATATTAGAGAAATCCAGACAGCAAGCTCAATGCCAGATTTCCATTGCCTACAGCAACATTTAAGCTTCTCCTGGATAGAGATAAACAAAGTGTTTGCACTGAAGATGATTCTTTTGGACACTTTTTTTTGATATCTGATGTGTTTTCATTGTATATCCAGGGCTCTTAGTAACATCCTAGGGGGATTTGAAATTCTAGCACATCTAGAATTCTCCCAGAATTAGTTATTTAAAATCTCTGCAGATTAAGGCATCTCCATGAAGACTTTACTTTGTTTCTCATAAAGATGTTCTCTGTCATCATTGGGACTGAGTTTTTTTTCAGGCTTATTTTTAATGGCAGAATTTTTGGACCTGACATCTTCAAGTCAGCAATTGCTTTGACCTGTACCAAATCCAATCCAAATTAATTTGCTTTCCACTCTCTTTTCCTGCTTTTGATGTTATGCTTGTGACTGCACAGATCTGTGTGGGCTAAGTTCATAGGAAGAGGAAATTTTTGTACAATCATAGGATCATAGAGTGGTTTGTGTTGAAAGGAACTTCAAAGATCATCCAGTTCCAGCTCCCCTGCTATGGGCAAGGACATTTCCACTAGACCAGGTTGTTCAAAAGCTCAATTTCTCTAAGGTTGTTTGGATTACCTGTCCTACAGGACTTGTGCACTTCTATAAATTGCAAAAAAACCCTAACCTGCATAACAAGCTGCTCATCTTTCAAAAGCTTCAGTGCAAAGCCCTGTGGCACTTCTAGCACTTGGCAAAAGGGCAGCAGAAAGGATTGGAAGAAAGATGAATGGAATTTTTTAAACTTACTGCCAAATTGTCTACTTGTTGCTCTTTTCAGGCTTAACCCACCAGCCTTTCTTCTCACCCAAAGCAGGATCCTTACCTACTGTCGGGTCTCCATCAGACACCAATACAATCATGGAAACTGAGTTTGGGTCCAACATTCCTAAACTTTTGGCTTCGTTCAGGATGAAAGTGGCTCGGAGAAGAGCTTCATTGATATTTGTGCCTGTCAAAGACACAATGAAGAAAACAAGTTTTTTACTCTTGTTGACTCCAGATCAGTTCTAAGACTCTAGTGGAGTTAAAAAAGACAAGAGCTGAGATCAAGGCAGCAAAACCCCTCCTCTCTGATGTTTAGCTACACCTTTCTTCACTCTGGTTCCCTTTTTAATCCCCGGCTGTCATCTTCATGAGGTTCCTCCACTCCCCCTCACTAATTCCAGTGTGACCATTTGTGGTGTTGGGAACTACTTGGTATGGGAAGAATTATTTGGTTTACAGGCAGGTGAATGAATGAGAGCATGGAAAACCGTCCTGTTTTGGCCATAAGCCCATTCCTTGGACAAGAAGAGGTATATGTTTGCTGAGCTTATCTAAGGTTTGATTTGTGACACAGAAGGAGCAGAGTAAGAAATCAGGATAAGAGGAACAGAAACCCGAAGGCTGAGCAGTCAGAAAATAGGTAGGGTTTTTTTGTCAAGAAAGAAAAAAATCAGCAGCTCCAGAGACAAGATAATAAAATGCTGCATTTAAACCTGGCTTTGCAGGATGGGATCCCTAAGTTTATCTGTCAATTCTTTTTGAGGTTACAAAGTCAGTCACTCATATATCCAGCTTGGTTTCCTATTTCCAGTACACTGATGATTTTGGACAAGTCTGTAACTTCATGTTCATTGTAGTGAAAACTTCTGAAGTTGAAGGTGCCACAGCACCAGAAGGCTCTGATGTTAGGGAGAGTCTCTACACTGTTGATGCAGAAATAACTGAATAACAAATCCAAAACTGCACTTCAGAGAGTGGCAGATTAAAATCATCGTAAGCCCCTTCGAAAGATCTGTGCAGCTGAAAAAGGCATCTGTTCTTGTTTATCAGACAGGGAATGAAGGCACAAAAAGGAGAAACAGTTTGCCCACATGGCATTTAGCAGCTCATAGAATTATTGAATATTTAAGGTTGGAAACGACCTCTAAGATTGAGTCCAACCATTAACCCCAGTCCAACACTAAACCATGTCCTTAAATTTGTGCAGCTGTTTTTTGTAGGACTTGTGATCCAGCCCCTTCCTCAGATCCATTGTCCTTCTCTGGACATTCTCCAGCCTTTCAAAGTATTTCCTGTCGAGAGGGACCAAAACTGAACATGGGACTGGAGGTGTGGCCTCACCAGTGCCCAGCACAGGGGATGGTCACTGGCCTGGCCCTGCTGGCCACACAAGGACTGATCCAAGCCAGGACACCACTGGCTTTCCTGGCTACCTGGGCACACTGCTGGCTCGTGTTTAGCTGGCTGCCAGCCCAGGGCAAATTATTGTGATTCTCTGCTTAGAGAATCCAGGCCTATGAGATGGACTTCATCTTTCAATGATATTTGGGATCTCTGAGGTGGGAGGTAAAATGGATTAAAGGCAGCTGTTCTGTGGTCTGTGTTCTATCTGCCAGAGAAGGAAATGCTATCCCATCCCCTAATACAATAAACTGCAATTCTTGCTCCTGTTTTAGGCATGCTTTTTCTACTTTGGGAATCAGACTCTGTTTTTAGGAATACTCTGACAGTCTGAAGGCTGTCTGAGGTACCCATCCCTGTGAGAAGCAACTGCTGTGAGCACCCTGCAATCAAAACCTCATACCCCCATTGGGATGGATTGTCTGGATGTACTTCTTAGCATCTTCCACCTGTGATGGGGTGGCTGAGACCAGATTATCTCTCCAGCACCGGACGTTGTGGTTGAAGTCGATCAGGGAGAACTGGTCAGCAGCGCGGAGCTCACTCAATATTGCCTTCATGGCCTCGATGGTCTAAGGAGAAGTTTAAGAGAAGACAGGTTTATGCTTCCTGCTTATAAAAGCCTCTTCTTAACTTGTGACCAGGAGAAAATACTGGCCTTTGAGGAATAAGCACATGAGCACTGAAATCCAAATTAGAATCACCTGTCCTAATCTCTCTCTCTCTCTTTTTTTTTTTTTTACTTCTTGCATAATGTTGACATTTTCACCAATGAAACAGAAAAATTGCAATTATGAAGGATAAATTCATGTGGCTCAACTTGCTTAATTCCTGCTAACACAGAGTAAGTGAAAGGGAGAAACATTTGTGGTTTGGGAGAGAGCAACTGCTCAGATCAGCTCAGGAGACAGCTCTGTCTGCAGCGCAGTCGTTTCAGGCTGGGTAACATCTCTTTGAAGATGTGTGATTTAAACAAGTGACAATTAACTTGTATCCCAGTTTCAAAGCACTGATTTCCCCAGGGAAGCAATCTGCCAAGCTTTACTATTGTGCTCTGAAGGAAATTCAAATATACCTGGATGATCCCCAGCTAATGTTTGTCAAGTCACTTCTTAAAACCCTTCAGTGACACATGATACACAATCTCCCAAACTCCTCACTCAGACCTATATAATTTCCTTAATATATAACTTAAAGCCTCTCCTGCTGCAAATCCATCTGATTCCATCTTATTCTACCCTGTCTGGGCATGAAAGTCAGTTGATGAGTTTCCCTTTTAGAAAAATTTCATATTTGGAGGCTGATTATATTTCTTGAAGCATTTTCTCTTGCAGACTAAAATATCTTATTTTAACATGTCTTCCCCTTTATGGGTTATGTTGCCTAAACAACCCTTAGTGGTCTTCAGAGTGCTGTCAACAATTCATCCATGTTTGGAAAGCAGGGATGTAGTATCCCCATTGAGACTTTCCCAGGATTCAGTATGGAGCGTTAGAGAAAAAGAGGGTCAGAGCCTTTACAAAATATTTTGTGATTTGTCCATTAAAATTTAAATTTAGAGTTAAAATCTGGCACCACCTCTTCCTTAAAGCATGGAAAAAGCATTATAAATAATGGTGTGAAATCATGAAGTATTTGGTTCCAAATATTCTCCAAATTAAGCTGCTAATTTTACATGCCAGTGTACTACGGAGCTGCAAGGTAAAGCACATGGGGAAAGTTTGCAGTACGTTCATTTTACAGCAGAGGTCAAACACTTACTTGTTTCATTTTTAGTCCCCACATCGAGCCACTGACATCTATAACAAATAAAATATTTTTGGGCAGTGGATCAAGATTTTCCGGAGCAAAGAAGTGAATAAAATAGCCATTAAAAATCTGTAAAATAAAATTACAAAATCACAGTGAAATGAGCTATAGTGAAGACTTCAGAAAACTCAAGCCAGCAACAGAGCAGAAAATTCTTATTTTCTTAATGATCTAATTATTTTTCCCTATTGTCTTTTTCTCTTTATTGGCCAGTTCTAACTTTCAGCTTTGCATGTCTCTGTAGCCTTACACCATTTTTACTCAATAAAAGCAGAGCCTGGTTCTCAGACAACTTCCATGCCGTAGCATAGGGAGGAATGAAAAATGCTTTGAAAAAGACTGTTCTGCCTGTAATAATTCAACCTCATAACTCAGCTTCATGTTAACATAAAAATAGTGATGTTCTGGTTGTCTCCTTGTGATGTATTGGTACAACATCCAATGACTCCATCCTCTGATTCTACATTAAATCACTAGAGTGCTGCCAGGTATAAAGGCATTGGCTTTTGGACATGACAGGAATCTTCTCCTACTATATGTAAGCCCATGTCTTAGTCATAAATTAAATAAATCCATTCTGCCCACTTAAAATCCCTCTGTTCTTTCAATTGGATACAGAGCTCGTCCTCATGCTTATTTCCCTGAAGGATGAAGTTTAGCACAGTTTGCTGAAGGACAGCAATTCCTTTATTCAAATCTCTCTGGTCCCAGCTGAGCAGCCACACTTACTTCCAGTTCTCCCCCCGTGGTTTCTCTGTTCACATCGTACTGCACCACAAAATTCCCATCCACGGCTGTGGATGAGCACTTGGGGCACTTTCGTTGTTGATCCATTGTTGGCTTGAAAGAAACGTGAGCCTTGAAATGAGGGGAGACCATCAGTCAGGCAGGTGTTGTGTGAGAGGGGGTGTCTGACACAAAGAGACTCCACATCTTCATGAAATGTCTGATTTCACTGAACACTTTCCTGCTTTCGTTATTTGTGGAAAATGGACTTTGTCACTTCAGAAGAAAAACAGCACTAAGGTTTGCTTCGATATATTTGATTAAATAGTAGCAACTGTGACACAAACCACATGACCCATCTACAGCACCAAATATTTCCACTAGAGCTGTGCAAACCATTTCTAAGCAACACATTAGGTTTTATTAACATTTTTCTAGTTGAAACTATCCATAATTTTATCAACATTTTAAATAGGTTTCTAATTGACTTTTTCCCCCCTAAAAAAAGAGGATTGCCATTTTTCTGTGAATTGAATAGTAGGAAACATTTTCATTGGTCATGTGATTGATTCTGCACACTTTATGGCATATTTTTCTGTTTTAAGTGGATAACTTGAAATTGCCTGAGACGATAAGACTTAATATAGACACAATGTACCTCCGAAATAATTTGCTAAACTAGGAATGGGGGTGACTTTGAATATCAGGAAACAATACTACCTCCATACTCTTATGGAAATATAGACTGATTTTGCTACATTTTTGCATGCTTCTAGCAGGTACAAAAAATTGCCAGGACTGTGTAGAGTTAGCGTGAAAATGGAAGATTTTGGGCTATTTCCAGTCTGTGACTGGTTACCTTTTTCTCTCCCTTGGAGATGGTGGTGATTCCATTGAAATGATCTCCGAGGGAATTAGGAACATGCACGTAGCGCAGTCCCTGCGGCTCAATGATGCGGACATCCACCTAAAGGCAGGAAGGGAGCACATTTATTGTGGAGAGCTGCCCCATCACAGGAAGTTTTCAAGGCCAGGTTGGACGGGGTTTGGAGCAACCTGGTTTAGAGAGGAATGAATGTGTCCTGTCCCCACTCATAAACACAGCTGAGAATCTCCTGAGTCGTGACTGACTCACATCAGAACCACTTGGCCAAACAAGCTTTGACATTTTTATACTCTTGTGTAAACCTGACTGAAGGAAAACAAACAGTACTTGCTATTTTTTGGAGCAGTGCTTTTCACAAAAACCCAACTTCATGAAGTAGTGTCCTATGAGAGCTGATGATTTTTGGTTGTCCCTCCAGAACCATGATTTGTCAGAATCACAGAATGGTTTGGGATGGAAGGGATCCTAAAGTTCATCCAGTTCCAAGCCCCCTGCCATGAGAAGGAACACCTCCCTGAAATCCATGGGTGCTTTCTCAGCAAGGATTCACCTGTGGGGTTCTTCCTACACAGCCCAGCTCTGCTTTACCTCCATGTGCTTGGCCAGGCGTCCTGGCTTCACAGAGATGATGTGCTCGTAGGAGCTCAGCTTCCTTCGGATCATTTCATGGTAGTGAAGCTGGAACTGGATCCTCATTCCTGGGGGCACATTCACTTCGGTTTGGAAGTTTTCCATGTCCAAGGCATTGCTCCTGAAAAATCAGCTGTGGGGTTATTTTGAGAAAATACAAGGAGAAGGAAAAGCTTCCTTGAACTTTGACTTAGATTGAGGCTTTTGATTCTAACTGTGGCCTCTGTCAGGGAGCTGCAGTTATCTTCCAGCGCTGGGTGTTTCAGCAAGCTGAAAGCTGAAACACAGTTTAAGTCCATGACAATTAAATAGCAGAGCTGCTGCAAGTAAGCATTTTCCTTTCCAGGATTCCCCCTCATCTATCTCCTCCTGGGATGGGTCATCTCAGTTCTCCTGTGAGTGAGTTCAGGACAAAACCCAGACACCAGAGTGTTTATACCTGACTATTCCAGCAGCTTTGCCTTTGGCTTTTGCTTGAGCGTACATTTTTCTGGCTTCAGATTTTTCCCGAATATGGCTGGTAAATGTGATACCATTGATATCCCTAGGAGAGAGAAACACAGTCAGCTTGCAAAAGAAACAACTTTACAATCAAGGACTGTTTCTTCAGTTTACATCAGTGAAATCTAAGTCAGTGGGAAATGAAATAACAAGGTTCTTGCTTAACCCCAAAGTAATGAATTCTGATTTCACTAGAGCTCTATCTTTTTCCCTGCCTAATTTTTATTTCAGGTAGCCAGCACCATTGTGCTCTGAGGAGGATCTGCTCTCCTCCAGCTCCTTAACACTTTCCCCATGCTTTGGGCAGGGAAGGCAGTTCCTGATGTCATGGCTGGTTTGGAACATGCATCAGGACATCTCCTGAGCAGCAGCCTGGCTGCTGCCTCTCTGAATGGAAAGTGAACCAGGCCAGGTTCTGTTCAATGAGGGCTCTGCCTGGGTCTCTCTCCTTCGATCTGGCAAGGTGGGGGCTTAGTCTGTTTGAGCCTTTTGTCCATTTTTGTTGATATTGACAACAGCTCAGTCATTACTGGAGAGGAGGACCTGGACAGACAGACAGACTGATGACATGAACCTCTTGAGAAAGCCTGCAAAAATTACACTGAACCTGGAAAATAATAAGAGCTTTTTGTGTTTACAAATACTTCCTTCCCAGCCCATTGAATGCTTCCAGAAGACAAGGCTGATACCTTGTTGATTTAATTGGGCCTTGGGTCTTCAAAGAGACACGAGTAGTTGTTAGTTGTTATGAAGTTGTTTATTGTATGAATATATTAGTTTCAAAGGTAAAGAGTTTAAGGTATTAAAAGCTGTGTTAAAAACTTTCTGGTATAGAGTTCTAAGGTTCTGTGTAGGAACAGTGGTGGTAGTAGTGATAGTTGTTCTCTGATAGAGTCTGATGTTTTTAGTAGAAGTCAGAACTAAAGTTTTTTTTCTTTTTCTTTCTTCTCTTTTTTTTCTTGTTCTTTTTTTCTAATACAGTGGGATTTTTATACATAAAATCACTTATTATCCAAAATAACAATTCTAAAATATTATTTCTAAACTAGTCTAATCTTAATTTTAATGTATGAAAGTAGGGCTAGTTTTTACTTTAAAAACTATGTATATATTATTTATTTATGTAATTATATTATTTGTTTTCTTACATAAAATTTACGCATATACGTTTATTTATTTACATGAATAGTTATATTTATTTATGCATATAGTTCTATCTATTTTAGAGATATAAGTAAAGTTCTGTTATGCTTTTGTTATGTTTGGAGTTAAGTTATTGAACTTTAAACTTAGCCTTTGGGCCTTTACTAGTTAACACAATTTTTAAAGGTACTTAAAATGTTCTTCTACTTATTTAAAATTATAATTTATACTTCTATTTACTTTAAACACAAACTTTTACTTCATATTTATGTGGCTTAATATAACTTAATTTTTAAAAAGGTTTAAATTTTACTTTCATATTCATCTCTCTGTGTGAGGCGCTCAGAGAAGCTTGTATTCCAACATCACCTGACCACTACTTACATGGTGAAGTTGTCAATGAAAGCTCCTTTGGGGACTTGCACGTCAAACACGATGGGCTGGGGCCGCCTGGCGTTGTTGACCATCTTGGCTTGGATCATTGTGTTGGCCAGCCGAGATGTGATGGTGGATTGCACCTTGTAGCTGTAAAGACCTATCTTGTCATCATCCTCCACCTGCATTTGACAAAATCCCTCTATAAATTTAGGGCACCGCTGGGAAAAAACGCCCTAGAGGGCAATATCAATAATTTTTTTAGTCTCAGTGCTACTTTTTAATTGCTGCTCCTTACAATATGGCATCTAGAGGGGGTATGAGCTCAAGTTCAGGACTTCTCCGTATTTTACATGGATATTGTGGTGGGATAATCACATAAATATAGTTCATTTTAACATATCAGCTGAAAAAGGGTATTTTTTAAGCTGGAAGGTTTTCCTTGCTTTTCACCATGTAACCAGTCCTTGGAATGACTCTATGGGTGCAATCAAGCATGAAAAGCTACACAGAAATCCTGAACATCATATAATGAGGAGAGAGCTCACAGTTTCATTTTCCCAAAATTTAGGACTTTCAATAGAAGTCCTAAATAGAGGAGACTGGAAGCGCTGGTTACTGACCTAGTGTTGTAAGTGGTTAAACCACAGCAGGGGGATAACTGTAAGCATTTTATTAAAACATTATCTTTTACTAATCAGTTTTGATGCTTATTTCTTCATATTTACCATACCCTTCTCCCTCCAAGAGCAGATGTATCAATAATATTGTGCAAACAGCACTCTGTTTAAAGAAAATAGGTTAATACCCAACCGGCAGTAAAAACAAGGAACTGAGCAAACAGAGGGATTGATTTCCAAAAAAATGGTTAACTAGAAAATCACTTTGTTCAGTATTACTTACCACAGAGGAAGAAAAACACTCACCAGATCTCCAACGTACCCCCAGTCAGATGTGCTCCGCTGGAAAACAAAAATATGGAGGGGATATTTCAGCAAAGCTAAGAACATTGACTGGCTGTTTCAAGGCAGGGATCAGTGTCTAAAAGCAGTTTTCAAAGATTATGAATCACAGAATCACAGGGAACCACTGAGTTTAGAAAAGACATCTAAGAGCAAGTCCAACCATTAAGTCAACACTGCCAGGGTCACTAAACATTTACATGTTTTTTTTAATATTTCTATCAATACTGACTCCAAAACTTCCATGGGAAAACTGTTTCAATTCTTGACAACCTTTTCATTGAAGAACTGTTCCCTAATAACCAACCTAAACCTCTCCTGGCACAACTGGAGGCCATTTCTTCTTGTCCTGTCCCTTGTAACCCAGGAGCAGAGCCTAACCTCCACCTCATTGTCCCCTCCTGTCAGGGACTTGTGCAGAGCCACCAGGTCCCCCTGAGCCTCTTTTTCTCCAGGCTGAGCCCCTTCCCAGCTCCCTCAGCTGCTCCTCCTCAGATCTGTGCTCCAGACCCTTCCCCAGCTCCATTGCCCTTCTCTGGATATGAATGAAAATTAGTTTGGGTTCCCAAAGTGTGACTATTCCTTTTGTCTTAATTAATTTATTCCTACATGAGATATTAGAGCATGTGATCTCCCAGCTGTGCCTCAGAACCTGTCATAAACAGGACAGCTTTCTTCCTCTGTCTTTTATTTTATTTTTAAAGAAAACAGTCTCTTCTAGAAAAACATTCTTCCTGAAAGCAAATGACGCTGGCAGAAAGTCATCCTCAGACACCCTTGTTTTTAACAGAAAAGTTCTCTTTGTTTTTCCATGAAAAGTGAAACATCCTCAAACTCCAGTCTTCTTTAGCTCAATTTGTTGTCATTTACATTAGAAAATATTTATGTATTTTATGCAATTTGTATAAATTAAGAAACCCATTGTCTAATCGATATTACATTTACATGCTTGTGCCTATGAAAATTAGTTATGCATGGATTACTTAGACAAAATTGCTCATTAATGGTTGTGGCTTTCCCCCTGCCCTATGAATTGCTCCATTTGGAAATTTCTATGGCAAGGTGCTGACATCTTGTGGCCATTCAAATAATTCTCTTTAATTCCCAAAAAATCTCCCCCACATAAGGAAAGTTTCTATTAATCCCCTGAAAGGGAATTTGGCTCACCTAAATGCAACTTTTTAATACAGAGATCTACTTTCATGCTCTCATCACACCTAGGTCAGCTCTTCAGGTCAAGAGGACCCAAAACCACAGAAGATGCTAATGAAAACAGCTTTAATCCCATGATGCACTGGAAGATTGCTCTGTAATTGTTAAGTTCATTTGAAGCTAATTAATATACTGTTTAATGGAAATCTTGTGCTGTATAAAAGATGATGATGTCATAGCAAGTTCATGTTAAAGACATTATTTTAAGGACCCTTTAAGGGCAGATGGAGAGGATTTCTCCCAGCCTGAGAACAGATGCAGGTTTTCATTTTCTAGCTCTAAAAACTCTACCTGAATCATTCTGACTGGGATTTCAGGATATGGAAGTTTATGGCTCTCTAGAGACCCTCTGCAGACTGATCCTGTCACACCCCACAATGTTCACTGTACAGTGGATTGAACTTTCACACCTGATAAAGGACCAGACCACGAGGAATGATTTTTTGGCCCCACATATGCCCTTGGCACAGGGAACATCACCAGCTTGAATACAAATTAAGATTAAACCAACATTAACCAAAACAAATTTAATTTTGGAAAGATGAAGACAAAGACTTTAGAACACAGGGGTTTTGTTTTATTGGGGGTACTTTTCTGGTTCTCAGCTTAGGGCTGCTGACCCACTTTAGGAATGGTGGTTAAAGTTTTCAGGATGCCCAGGTTTCCCTCCTGATTGTTCTTGGTGGAGAAGAGGGGGTATCTGAAGGAGAGGGAGCTTATCATTGACACTTGTGGTGACTGCCAAGGCTGTTGTTAGGGATCAGACATGGGCTGGGCCAGCCGTACCCCTGGGAACTCAGAGGCTGCAGAGGGCAGCCACTCCAACAGGCCAGGAGGACAGAGCTGTACCTTTATCTTCACCTGAGCCCCAGAATCATGGAAACACAGAATCACAGGTTTGGGTTGGAAGGAAACCTAAAGATCCTCTAGTTCCACCTCCCTTGCCATGGGCAGGGACACTTCCCACTAGATCAGGTTAATCCAAGCCCCATCCAGCCTGGCCTTGAAGATCCTACTTCAGGTCTGAGTGCTGATGTGATTGTTGAGAACAGGGATTCCTGTGGCACCTGAGACTGTTTCCAGCATGAGGATTCAGGCAGATTCTGGTTTTTAAACTACATCCAGACCTGTTGATCCCTGCACAAAACCAGGATCCTGAGACATATCTCATGCATGCCAAATTGCTAATCAGAATGAAGACAACATGTGCCTTTGCTCCACATCTGTTTGAAGCACAGATGCTGGGCTCTGTCTTCAGACACTGAGAGGCATCTTCTGAAACCTGTGCAGGACATGGACATTTAACCCTTCACATTGATCTTTGTTCAAATCACTGTGCATGGATGGATATTGCAGTTATTTTGCAAAAGAAGGAGAGCAGAATCACAGATGTCCTGCATTTGACAGAAATTTCTTTTCTACTAGGGCATGAAAAATGTTGAAAAGCAGATGCCCCACAGAAGGAACCAGAAAGAAGATGTGATTTGCAAGTGTTCAAGGCCAGGTTGAACAGGGTTCAGAGCAACTTGGTCTACTGGAAAGTGTCCCTGCCCATGGCAGGGGGTTGGAATATGATCTTTCAGGCCCTTCCTGTTGGAATACCAGTGTTCCAACACCTTCCAACCCAAACCATTCCATGTTTCTGTGATTTTATGATCTACCTGAAATGCCCTTCCCGTTCTTTGAGGGGCTGTTCCCTCATAATTCACTTATTTTCCTGTAAGTTCCTAAGCAGTTTTTAACACACTCCAAATCCATTGCAGCCTCTTCACACTCCTTTCAGGGGATCCTCACTGTGAGATGCAAGAAGAGAAATTTCAGACCTAAGGCAGCTTGTCTTCACAGTGCTGCAGATGCATCCTTGTCTGTTTGGTTACATTTACACCCTGGCAGCTGGGGGAGTCTCCAACCAGCTGATTTAGGAAGAAATTCTTCAGTGTGAGGCTGATGAAATCCTGGCAGAGGATGTCCAAAGAAGCTGTGGCTGCCCCATCCCTGGAAATGTTTAAGGCCATGTTGGGTGGGGCTTGGAGCACACTGGTCTAGTGGAAAGTTTGGAAGGTGTTCCAGGGGGGTTGGAATGAGATGAGCTTTAAACTCCTTTCCAACCCAAACCATACCACATTTCTATCATTCCACCCTATCTCTTTCCATATATCCTTCCTGTGCTGCTTCTCTTGGAGGGGAAACCAGGCAGGCAGAAAAGGAAAAAGGAGTGATCTCACCCCCCTCTGGACAGCCAGAGATCAGGACCCAGATCTGGGCAATGTGTTGCAGAACATCCCACCTCACAGGGTGCCTCACAGGTCTAGACACTTTATCTGTCTCCCAAACAGAGATAACAGCTGTGCACCACCATGCAGAGGCTCACAAGGTCACCTGCATTCCAGCCCATGGAACACTCAGCTGATGTGGTCACGAGGACCATGCACACACCTGAGGCACAGCATTTTGAGAATTACTCACAAGCAAAATAGCAGAACACCTTATCTGTACCTACAAAACCATCCTCTGTGTTTAGAGCCCATCAACAGGGTCTGCAGGGAGCTCTGTTTCCTTGTTGCCAGTGGGCTGGTGAGATCTTTGCAGGAAAGCATAGTGTGAAAAAATTATTTGGGAGGCTGCCTTCTTGCAGTGATGAACAGGAAATAACTGTGTGCCTTCTGCTGGTCAAGAGCTGCTGTCTCAAGATGACTTGCACAGTTCAGTTTAATCTAATTTATTATATTTTATTGTGACTCAACTAATATAAAAGTAGCCGAGATCTTCATTCCACTGGTTTGCAGAGATTTATTTTATAGGTAAAGAATGGGAAATAATGTATGGGAATAAAAGCAATAAAGGGTATAATGCAACCAGTGGTAGAATTGTAAATTACTGCATGCATATGTCTGTGCCTCTATGTACCCAGAAATTTTGGGAAGAGAGGCAACATAATACATATGGCACTGATACAGACATATTGGAAAGAAATGGTGCCCTGAAGAAGTGCAGCTAGGAGGGATTTCTGTTTGGATCATGATTCTGTTTGGATCATGATTCAATTATTTAAATACTGGGCTGGCAAGAGAGAGAAGGCTTGATTCATACTCATGCTAAAAGCTACCATTTTCTTCCACTGTTATGCAGGCTTTACCTATCAATAAATTCAATTCAAAGCCTTAGGATAAAGGAAAATCATGTTTGCCTGTGTGTGACTTCAAAGACTCTGGGAAATCCAACATACTCAAGCAGATCTTTCATTTTCACTACATTGAACAAGCCAAGAAAAGTGGCACCAGAGCTTGGTGGAGGACAAGGTCCACTCTGATCATAATTTCTTTCATACAGTGCAATGAAAAACGAATACATTCAAACAACTGATTTCATTAATATTATAATTAATTGCTACTGTGTAAAACACAGAAAAATTCTTGCAATGCTGCTCTAAATGTTTCTGTCTCCCAAGCCAAGAGACTAAAATAATCTGCAACCCATCAGTGTGCTGGAAACAAATTTTCATCCCAGGTCTCAGATGGTGCCAGCTCATCACTGAGTGTCACTCTCTGACCAGAGTTAAATATGAATGCATGAACTGAATGTTTACAGCCTGCACTTGCCAGTGTCTGAAGTCCTTTTCCACTTTCTCATGGAAAAACCTCACCTGTTTCAATGGGATTTTCCCCAGACATGAAATTAGCCAAGTATCTCCATTGTTTATCACCTCGGGAGCACAGATACAGAACAAAGCCTTGTTGTGCTTAAGGGAGAGCAGCAGTTCTTGTCCCAGCCAGACATATGGAAGTCTCAATGCCTATAAAAACCAGCTGATCCCACATGATTGTACACTCACAACCCTGGACATGGAAAAAGACACCTGGAGAGAGCTCCCAGGCATCCTGGCTTCCCTCCTCTTTGGAGCATTTCTGAGTACTGTACCTGGTACCTGCCATTTCTCGCCTTGGAGGTTGTGGGAAATCCATCAATTTCCAGATCAATCAGGTTTTCCACTTCCTAGAGGAAGGAGAAGAAGAAAGAGTTGATGCTGCCTCACTGTTTGTTTTATAACTTGATTTATTATTGATTAGAACTTTACAGGAGAGTTACGAAGGGAATTTTACCTCCCATGGATGCTAACAGGGAGCACAAACCATCTCAGACCAAAATCCTCAACATTCATTTTCCCTCAGTGGCCAACCAACCATGACCTTTACCATCACTTTACAGCCTTTCCTTCTGAAACAAGGAGTAATATTTAATATAAAATGACCACCAAGAGCAAGAGGCAGATGATGATCATCAGGATGGATCTAGCCATGGAAACTACAGCATTTCAGACACTGATCTCACTCAAAGCAAGTACAGAGAATTTCTCCTCAAACCAGTAGAAATTGTCTCTGGTTTTACACCAATATACCTGAGAACTAAATTTCCCTCAATGACAGCAGAATCAGCTGGAGTGATTCATTTAGAAGTGTGGGTCACACCCACACTTAATTAATTTTGTTATGACTTTAATTTATGGTAATAAAGAAATTTAAGTGCATGAGTTCTTTTACAACTTATGTGATAGCATACCCACAAAGGTTCTCACAAAATTAATTTAAATTGTTTAAGCACGTTGAGGTTGAATTGATAAAGCATCTACAATTAGAAAGAATCACAGATCTGGAATATTTTTCCTGGGAATTACAAACCCGGGTTTAAAATCTCATTGAGTCAAGAAAATGGCTATAAAAATAAAGAAAAACAGGATATCCCACCTCACTGAAGATTTTTATTGATTCTGGAAAGGAAAAGAAAGCCTCATATCATCCCTGCTGACTTCACAGAAATGTTTCAAAACTACAATGTGGAAATGGGTGTAGACACCAAATCTAAGTTCACCTGAGCCTGGGGGTTTAAATTTAGACTCAGTTTCAGAGTCAAAGCTATAACTAAACTTCTTTTCATCATAGTATTATCCCAAGAAATGATGGACTCTTTTATAAATTCTCTCACCCCTCTGCTGAGGAATGTAAAGTCCATAGGATATTCACTCTGTATTTGAATTCCTGTTAACAAAAAACAAATTCCATGCAGAGCTTTGCTGAAGTTCACAGTGTTCCACACAGAAGGCCCCATTCATAAAGATGTCTAGGTGCCCTGTTTCTGCTTATTCCAGGGAAACAGGTATAAAATATGCTGAAGATCTGAGTATAGAAGCCCACTTAAAGGTTTAAAAGTGAAAACCACACCAGAAAAAGCAACACTGAAGCAAAAATATGAAACTGCTTGGAATGAAATTTGGACTTATGCTCACACTCTCCCTTTAATAATATTAAATAGTAATAATAATAAGCTTTAATAATATTTAAAAAAATAAAACAACATTACAAATGAGAAATTAAGACCAATTATCAGAGATAGTCACAGCTAAAAGTAGAAGAGAATTGTGAAGCAGTGACACAATTCTGCTTCCACTGCTGCTTCCACCCAGAGTTCAGCAAGGAAGGGAGACCTGCCTCCAAATACTCACATCTGGGATGTCATCAATAACCAGATCAAAGCCCTCGACTCCAGAAATGAGGAACAAAACCAGGAAGCTGCTCAGATAATTCATTTTCTTCCCGCTTGTCTCCTCCCGAGAACAGCTCACACGGGTACAGACACAAGTTTTTCCCTTCTCTGAGACAAGTTCAAGGAAACAGCCCAGGTTTGTGCAGCATTTTGAGCAAAGTTCTGAAATGCTGACTTTGTTTAGGCTGTAGGTAAATATTAGCCTTGCAACGCAAGCCCGAGCTGTGGTGCCTGAGCAAGGGTTATCCAAACAGTGTCTTCACTCGCCTCTGCCCTCGATAACAGCCCTGCCTTGGATAGGCTCACTCCCTGCTTTTGGAGCTTCCCGTGATGTTTGGCTAATTTCCTGCTAGGCACAGAGCTTGCAGTATCCAAAAACTTCAAAAGATCTCAGCAAGAACTCCAGCGTGTCTGTTTATAGCAACCCAGGCGAAGTTTGGCTCTTGGCTGATGGAGGCAGCGGTGCTGGGCTGCTCCAAGGGCCCTCCCACCCACCAACCCCAGGGGCTGCCTGAGACCTGGCCCACACAAACAGCCTTTTTTCCACTCTCCTGGGAAAAAAAAATCGTAGCTGATGATGGGATAGTTCCAGTTGTCCAAAATCAGTCACTTGAGAACATCTGATGATATTTTCAGGTGTGCGTTCCATGGCTCCTGGGTGCTTTTGAAGGCTTTTTGCCTCGCTGGTTCTCTGGGTGATCAAAGTGATGAGATAAAGGGAGCAAAGCAGAAGGGGGAAAGAAGGGAGGAAGACTCCTTTTGGAAAAAGTTGTTGGGGTACTTTTCCACAAAGAAAGGATTGTTGGAGACACCTGAGCAGCTTCAATGAAAATGACAGAATTACTGTGTGAACTCTGTGACAGAAGAGCAGCCAAATATATATTATTATATATTATTCTATTCTATTCTATTACATTTTATTACATTACATTCTATTACATTACATTATATTACATTATATTACATTATATATTATATTATATTACATTAATGATATGATATGATATGATATGATATGATATGATATGATTGATAGATATGATATGATATTATTGATATTATATGATATTATATTATTAATTATAATGTTCCATTACAGTACATTACATTTTCTTGTATACTATATTGTGCTATATGATAAGCACTATATAATACCAATAATATTCTGTGATCTTGCCTTATGTTATGTTACACTTTGATGTTTCAGTAAAAGATTTCTGTGGCACAAGTCTGCTGTTACTCATCCTTTCTTTTCCACTGATTGTTTCTCAGTCTGAGCCCTGAACTTACCTCCAGAAGTTGACAAGAAATGCCAGCAGAGTCTTTCAGCTCTCTGCCAGGTAAGAGAGATGGGAGAAGTGATGTGTTTGGAAGAGGGGAGTGTACAGCAGGAGGTGGGAGCAGGGTTTTTATCAATAATCATAGAATCATTTAGGTTGGAACAGACCTTCAAGACCATCCAGCACTGCCATGCCCACCACAGCGACCCTCAACTTCCACATCCATGAATTTTTTTAATATTTCCAGGGATGGTGATTCCATCACTGCCTTGATCTTCCTGTTCCACTGCTTGGCACCACTTTTGGTGAAGAAATTTTCCACAATGTTCAACCTGGATATCCCCTGGTGCAGTTTGAGGCCATTTCCTCTCATCCTGGTTACCCAGGAGAAGAGATTGATCCTTGCCTGGCTGCACCCTCTTCTCAGGGAGCTGAAGAGAGTGAGAACTTCACCCCTGAGCTCCTTTTCTCCATGCTGAGCTCCTCCAGCTCCCTTATGGTGCTCCAGAGCCTTCCCCAGCTCAGTTCCCTTCTCTGGACACACTCCAGCACTTCCATTTCCTTCTTGTAGTGAGTGGCCCAAAACTCCAGAGCAGCAGCACAGAGCAGCCAGTCTTTGTTGTGTTGATGGTACCTACTTTAGCTTGAATTTTGTATATAAATTAATTTTTATTCACACATGTACCCCTAGTTTAGGGTGACCAGTCCTGTCTCATCAGAAACTCAAAGCTGTTCTGAAGTCACCTGGGCTTTTGGACCAGGAAGAAAATTCCTGCTGCTCTGAAGAGATGAAAAAGTCCCTTTAGAACAATGTTCATATCAAAAAACAAATTTGCAACCCCTTATTTCAGTCGTCTCACACCCCTTAAATGTGGTTTAATTTTTTTTTTTTTTTTTTTTTTGGTGGTAAAAATATCAAGCTTGGAAAATTAGTTTGACCACTAGATGGCACAAACTGTTCAAATATACTGCCCCAAAGAGCTAAAAAAAGCTGAAACCTCTCAGACAATACGCGAAACGAGTGCTGAGGATGCTCAGAGCCCTACCATCAGTTTAGGTGAACCTCCTCAGAATTTCAATTCCGTGAGGAGGACAGGATCTCAGTAGGATGTTTTGTGCTATGTGTCCATTGGGCTGTTCCATGAGTTGTCCTCTCATGGCTGGGATTCATTTGGAAGGAAGTTTTAATGCACTGCTTGCCCTGAACCATCTGAATTTGTGCTGTGCAGAGCCTGTCCCTCAGAATAATTAAATTTTGCTAGTTTGGCTTGCACCTGGGGAGAAATGTCACAATTTCTGATGAGATATTATGCTGGTCTGATGAGATAACCAGCATCCTCTTCCCATAAGGAATTCCATATCTGGGAATTTCTGGTGATCCAGGTAAGAACAGGGTGTGCCTGCAAGGAACAGACTTGGTGCGACTGCCCTGACATTAATCCCATCACACATCAGCCATTCTGGGAAATTATATATATGAATGTACAGCAGTGCCCCAGAGACAGTCAGACACCCCCAGAATCAAGGCCCTTTTGCAGAGGCTTTGGGCAATTTTCAGCAGAATAATACCAGATTTGGAACTTTTGAAATGCTCTGCTGGGCCATGGTGCATACAGCTAATGGCAGCAGGAAGATCAGCAGACACTGGGACCCCAGAAAATACCTTTCTACTCTTCTCTGTCTTCATGGAACCCTGACTGGAGGGCTTCATCCATAAAAATAATATGTTGGAGCAGGTCCAGAGGAGGCCACAAAGATGCTCTGGGGGCTGGAGAACCTCTGCTAAGGAGACAGACTGGGAGAGCTGGGGGTGTTCAGCCTGGAGAAGAAAAGGCTCTGGAGACACTTTATTGCAGCTTTCCAGAACTTACAGGGAGCTTATAAAAAACAGAAAGACTGACTTTTTACCTGGATATTTAGTGACAGGACAAGGGGTAACAGTTTTAAACTAAAAGAGGAGATGTTTAGATTAGACATTAGAAATAAATTATTTTTGCAGATGATGGTGAGGCACTGAACAGGCTGCCCAGAGATTCCTGCTTTTGGCAGGGGGGTTGGAACTAGATGATGTTTATGCTCCCTTCCAACCCAAACCATTTTGATTCTTTCAGGATCACAGGCACCTCTCAATAGTGTCAGAATTGGAGAGCAGCAGATCACATCCAGATGTTTCAGAGGAGATTGCTCAGATTAAGGCCTGAAGGAAAATACGGAATTCAATTCCTTGAACTTCATGGTAATTAATTTTACCTCAGGACATTTCTCTATGATTACACCTGTGTAACCCTTTGGGAATTTGCCAATTTCTTGATCCATTTGCTGGCTTTGAATGCCACTGAAGTGTACAGTTTGTTGGTGCTTTGGGTACATTTAATTGCTGTTTCAGACACTTCTGGTTGGGCATTTAACCCTGCATGAGGTCACCAAGGTGGTCATGTTTGTGTGTCAACACAGAGAGACTTCCTTGATATAAAACAATCTGTTCCAGGTGAAAGCTCAGCTGTTGGATCATGCCCCTCTCCCTGCTGTCTTTGCTCATGCTGGCTGCAGGCACATCAGGAAATTTAATTTGCTGAGCTCCCATCCAAAGAACATCTGCTCATCCTGCTAAGTCTGCAAAAGTCAGCATTGAACATGTCTGATGTGAGCACACCTGAGTAACTGCTTGTCTCGGACTCCAGCAGCATCCCCAGAACAGTTCCTGCCATGTTCACACCCTGAACCAGGAGAATGTATCCCAAGGAGGAGGAAGAGGGGATAATGTGAACAATCAAGACCCCAGGCTCAATGTTCACTCAGCAAACCCAACTGCATCCGAACCACATTAAAACACACCCTGGTCTTCCCCACGTGCTGTGTCCTTACGTGCCCTTGCTGAGGGGAGCATAAGCAGATCTGGCTGCTCCTAATCCCTTTAGGAAGGGCAGCGCTTTTCCTATCTCACTCTGTCATGCTCCTTGGTTATCCTGTACCTGCTGGAGGATCCTGTTCTGGCTTGAATTCCCTCTTTTCACCAGGTGTGCTTAGGCTCAGCTTTACTGCAGCATCTTTGCAGTGTCTCACTGTTCTGATACACCTCAGATCCCCACGTGGGCAGTGGGAGATGCAGAGTGGCCAAATGCTGCAGCTGGTGAAATTTGGATGGTTTTCCAAATGCCTCCTGACTGCGCAATGGTCATTTCAAACTGGCAAACACCTCCCCTTTCTGACCAGAAACTACTGTTACCTCTAGGGTTAGCAGGCTGCTTTTGGCTTGTGTTTACAGAGGTGTTTTAATTCCCTTTAGGTTTTCCAGAACAGGAGGGAAATCATGCTATATGTATGGCTTGGATACCTGTTTTCAGCATTTCCACCACTGCAGGACTTTTACATATCTCTGTCCCCAGGCCAGTGAAGCACAGAGCACGTTGAGAGCATCCTAATGTCAGCACAAAAGGCTGCAGTCCTATTTCCCACACTGCTCCCATGCACTTCTCTGAGCTAGGCAAGACATGTGGGAGCAAAAACTAACGGGAAACAGAGGAAAGATAGTTAAAACCATCCTGTTGGCGTGTTCTTCAGCCAGGTCTCAGCCTGAACCATCACAGTGTCTTCACTGATTCCCAAATGGATGGTTGAGACCTCTTCTATTGCATTTTGAAATGGTGAAAAGCTGAAGAAAATGCTTCAACTGTCTTCCGGCAGGGATAAAATCAGTACAGGAACCACTTGGGGTGTCCCTGGGGCCTGAAGCATCCTGTCCAGCCTGCATCCAGCTTTCTGCCAGCATCTTCTCTTCCCCATCCACATCAGCCTTCCACCATTCCTTGCAGTGCTGCCCAGTTCTGCAGCTCCCATTGAGGGCTTGGCCCCTACAGAAGCCTTTGGAGTTGACAGTGGTCCCAATGGGAAAAGGACTGGACAGGTTTTTTATTCCTTCCCTCCTGCTGGCAATGAGGAGAGGAGAGGAGAGGAGAGGAGAGGAGAGGAGAGGAGAGGAGAGGAGAGGAGAGGAGAGGAGAGGAGAGGAGAGGAGAGGAGAGGAGAGGAGAGGAGAGGAGAGGAGAGGAGAGGAGAGGAGAGGAGAGGAGAGGAGAGGAGAGGAGAGGAGAGGAGAGGAGAGGAGAGGAGAGGAGAGGAGAGGAGAGGAGAGGAGAGGAGAGGAGAGGAGAGGAGAGGAGAGGAGAGGAGAGGAGAGGAGAGGAGAGGAGAGGAGAGGAGAGGAGAGGAGAGGAGAGGAGAGGAGAGGAGAGGAGAGGAGAGGAGAGGAGAGGAGAGGAGAGGAGAGGAGAGGAGAAAGCAAACACAAAAAACCCCCAAAAAATCAAAAGACAAACAAACAAACAAAAAACCAAAAAACAAAATTCCAAAA
This sequence comes from Lonchura striata, assembly GCF_050655825.1. NCBI lineage: Eukaryota > Metazoa > Chordata > Aves > Passeriformes > Estrildidae > Lonchura > Lonchura striata. The sequence continues at coordinate 72,374,184 of NC_140741.1, forward strand.
CAAATCAAAAAGAGGAGGTTTGCTAGATTTGAGAAGTTACTGCTGTCATAGAAGAACAAAGTAACAAATACGCCCGATTTGGGGTGAGGTGAGCGCTGCAGATACAAGCTCCCGAACGCCTGGAGGGAAGAGCTGCCAGGTCGGTGCCAGCTGGCATTGCCATGCCCCAGGAATGTCCCTGGCAGCTGCCAGGCAGAATCCAGCCTGTCCCACAAGTGTCCACCTTCACCCGGGGCCTTTGGGAAATGGCAGGAAGGGCAGGAGGTCACCCCAGCTTTGTCCAGCTGAGAAACACAGCCTGGATGGAGAGAGGGAGGTGGAATTCCGTGTCTGGGCCACCTTTGCGCTGCCAAGGTGAGGGTGAGGAGGGAGCCCTGCCCTGCCCTGCCCTGGGGCAGCTTTCCTAAACCAGCCAGGGCTCTCCAGATGGAGAGCAAGAGAAGCTTTCCCTTCACGGAGGGTGGAACCAGAGGATTTTACCACCCTTTAGGAAAGCCCTAACCTTGAATCATCTCCTGGGCTTGCACTCCCCAAGGGCGTGGGTAGGAGCCACTGGCACTGGGGCACCATCCTGCCCCTTCCAGCTGTAGGAACTGTCCCCTCAGCCGAGAGGGGCTGGAGGTGCCGAAATGACAAAGTGGCAGCGCCTCGGGAGCGCCCGGCACCAAGAGGGGGCTGAGGAAGAGCGCGGAGCCCAGCGGGCACGGGATGCCAGCCCTGCAGGGATCCCCAGCGGGCACGGGATGCCAGCCCTGCAGGGATCCCCAGCGGGCACGGGATGCCAGCCCTGCAGGGATCCCCTGCGGCACGGGAGGCCGCCCTGCGTGGAAAAGGGGCCGGTCCCGAGCCGGGCAGGAGGAGGAGGAGGAGGAGGAGGAGGAGGAGGAGGAGGAGGAGGAGGAGAGGGTGGGTCGCTGTGTCTCCTGTCGGGCTCCCGCAGCCGGCAGCGGGGCTGGCTGAGCGCTGGCCGCGGGGCAGCAGCCCCGGCGCTCCTCTCCACCATGATCCTCTGGCTGTGCCTCTGCTGGGGCTTCTCCCCCTCGGCGGCACAGCCCGACTCGGAGCTGATGGCCAGGTACCTGGAGGAGCAGCTGCTGGCGGATTACAGCATCGCGGAACAGGTAGGTTTTGAGGCAGAGCATCAGGCGGCCGCGGCTGGCTTGTCCCCTCTCCAGCAGAAGTATTGCCAAGAGGGGCAGTCTGATAAAAATGCGTTTATTCCACCTGTCCGTGCAGCCGAGCTGCGTGGGAGGCGCTGCGGGCAGCACGGGGTTGTGCTGGAGGGGCTAAGGCTGGGACCAGCCCGCCGGGCTGGCGCTGCTGCCCCGGCACGGCTCGGTCCGGCACACATCCATCCCCACGGCCGGGCTAAGCTGGCATTCCACAGCACAGGGCAGCCAACGCCGTGTCCCGGCCACGCTCCAGTCCGAGTCATTCCGAGTATTCCGAGCTCGGGGGATAGTTTTTTCTGCCTATGCTCTTACTGTACTTGATTTTTAACTCGTGCTGGATGAAATAAACCACATGAATTTCAGCTTCTAAAACGCTTCTTTGACAATGAAGGAAAAAAAAAAAATTCTGCAAGTGGGGGCTATTATGTTGTGTTATTGTGTGGCTTAGATCTAAGAAAATAGGGTTGAAAGAGCAATGAACAACTTGCAAGAGTTTGAGTGGTAGTTTGGGAGGCTGTGATCTATTTCAAGTGGAAAGTGTTCCTGCCCATGGCAGAAGGTTTGGAACTGATGATCTTTAAGGTTCCTTCCAATCCAAACCACTCGGATTCTATAAAAGAGGGCTTCAGGTCTGTGCTCACATCTGTCAGTTCCATAAGAGATACCACGTGTGACTTTGGGCCACTAAGGGCATCAGTAGTTTATCTAAATCTGATCAGATCTGAGAGGCTCTGTAGCAACTGAGGCACCCATGTGGGCCTGAGACACAATGCAGGAACTGTGGAATACCTGTGCCTTGCTGGAGGTCAGGTGGGACAATCCATTTTGTCCAATATGTCAGTAGTTGTCTGTATTTGGCATTTTCTGCCATGCAGCAGGTGGGAAGAGTGAAACTCTTCACGTGTGTCTGTATCTATCCCACTTAGAATAGAAGGAATCTCTCTCCAGAAGTATCCTCATCTCTCCCCTGTGGGGACACCAAAAACTTTGTCTTCAAGGTCTACTTTTGTGTACATGTCTACTATGGATGCATATTCCTTTTGGGGGAATTCAGACACAAACCAACATTGTTTTTCAAACCCACCTGTCCAAGAGGGAGGGTCTCCACCACTGCCAGTGGAGTGGTATCTGGGATCACCCACCTGCTTTAGGGGAAAAATCAGTTGCAAAGCTCAAAGAACTGGCTCACAGTGCTGGAGTAATCTGGTTGATGTTGCTTGAGGCACAAGAGGGTGTTTTCACAGGAGCTGTGTGCTCTGGCAGGTCAGTGGCAGCAGTCATTTCCACCAGAAATGCAGTGATGTGTAAATAGGTGTGGTGACCTGGTGCCCTGGGACAGTCAGATCTAGAAGAGGACTTCTGTCTGTCCTCACTGAAGACCTGAGCCAGGCTGAGAATCTCCCCTAGATTGAGATACTGCACTAGAAACAAATCCACTGCACAGTTTATGTCCTATACACCATGCTGGGACTAACAGATGGCAGTAACTTAGAGGGTCACTAGTAGCAATTATCTGGCTTTAATGAGTGTGCTGGAAAGCTTTAAAGCTAAATGTTGATGATAATTTGGAAATTGTTCCATTAGATGATGCCAGGGAAGCTGCCTGATTGGAACAGTCCAATGGACTGATAACAAACCCCACAGCAATGTTTTGGCAGTCGTCATGAAGTCCTAGAAAACGAGATATACCTTTCTGGTGATCCTTAGCTCCTCACTGATGTCCACTGGGTATCCCCAAGACTTTAGAAGGTGGTTCTTGAAGTCACACACAGAGCCTTCTTGTGCAATTCAGCAAGCAAAAAAAATGGGTTTTGGTGGGGAAGGATAAGAATAGGAACCAAGTTTCCAGTTTCACTGATTAGTCTTTGAAAACCCCTGTGATCAGAACAACAGGTGGATTTGTTCCAAAAGGTAAACCTTCAGTAAAAAAAAATACTGAGGGCTATTGATCTCTCATCCCTGCCTCTGCTCCAAGCAGAGCCAACTTCACAGACATTTATCTGTCTTGTTCTGAAGAACCTGCAGCCTCTCACAGTAGTCTCCTGAGGGGCTTTGTTTATCTGAGATAACAGACCCAGACAGAAAGTTTTTTCCAAATCTTAAGATGCAAACAATTCCTCTCCTCTCCTCTCCTCTCCTCTCCTCTCCTCTCCTCTCCTCTCCTCTCCTCTCCTCTCCTCTCCTCTCCTCTCCTCTCCTCTCCTCTCCTCTCCTCTCCTCTCCTCTCCTCTCCTCTCCTCTCCTCTCCTCTCCTCTCCTCTCCTCTCCTCTCCTCTCCTCTCCTCTCCTCTCCTCTCCTCTCCTCTCCTCTCCTCTCCTCTCCTCTCCTCTCCTCTCCTCTCCTCTCCTCTCCTCTCCTCTCCTCTCCTCTCCTCTCCTCTCCTCTCCTCTCCTCTCCTCTCCTCTCCTCTCCTCTCCTCTCCTCTCCTCTCCTCTCCTCTCCTCTCCTCTCCTCTCCTCTCCTCTCCCCTCATTTCCCAAGGGAGCTGTTTTCCCTTGATTCTAATTTCACAAGATGTTGGCTAAAATGATGCAGAAGGAAATAGTAAAGATTCTCGTGCATGAAACTTTAATTTCCCCGCTGGGCATTCCTGAGCTTTTCAATGCACAATATAAACAGACATAAAATCATCTCTTTGGCAAGGGCTGCTGCTATTTCAGAGTAAATCAACTGAAAGGGCAAATCAGGTAAAAACATATTGTTGTGTTCTTCTGCTCTCTGGGCTTTTCCTGACATTTTAAGATGGCACTTGGCTTCCCTCATTGACAAAAGACTTGCTTTGGGAAGGGACTTGATTTAGAGATGCTGAACTGGGTCTCACACCATGTGAGAAGAAGTCAGAGGAGTTAATGAGAAGGGTGAGACAGTGAGTACAATTGCACTGTCCTAAGTGAAGCACTTTGTTTCATAATAAGGTCTGTGGCTGAATTTAAATATCTTTATTCCTGTTTTGCACATAACTAGTGCTTTTCTGTCACTGCACAATAAATACACAGTACCTGTGGAGAGTATTTAGGCAACAGAACTGCTCTTGAGCTAATATTCATGCAGCTGAAGCTATGGGATTAATTTAAACAAGTTATAGAACCACAGTATGATTTGGGTTGGAGGGAACCTTAAAGAGGATGCAAGTTCCAAACCCTTGCCATGAGCAGGGACTTCTTCCACTAGACCAAGATGCTCAAAACCCCCATCCAGCCTGGCCTTCAGTACTTCCAAGGATGTCCTTAGCATCCAGGGCCAGTGCTAAAGGCTGCCCTTCCTGCCATCATATAGAGGGTTCCTTGCCAAGCACCATTTGCCAAACAGCCAGCACCTCCTTGCCTGAAACAGCCACATTCCACTGCTGAGCTTTGATCAGTGGGTCTGTTAATACCGAAGAGACTCAGGTTTTAATTTTAACCAGAGGAACATTTGAACCTGGCCATGGGTGATCAGTCACACAGCCCCGTGTCTGGGATTAAACAAGTGACATGTCTGCTGGAAGCTGAACAGAACCCACTCACTCCCTTAACTCTTTGCAGGTTGCTCGCCGTGTCCCAAGACAGGCCAAATTCCTGCAGAGGCTGGTATGTATCACACCCTGTCTTTGTTTTACCTCATGGGAACTACACCTTCCCTGGATATGTGTGTGTGTGTGTGTGTGTGTGTGTGTGCATCCCTCTAATTGATGGTAGAGTGAGATTCTGGGTGTCTTGGTTTGAAAAGACAGGAGACTGTGAAGGAAGGCAAGAGCCTCCTGTGAAATGGAAAAGGTAAACCCCCTCCCTCCAAATTACCACAATTTCAAAATTAAAAGTCTCTCGGGCAAAGATATGGGAATAGGAATAACGGTTCTTTACTAGGAGAAAAACTAAATGAAAAAAATAATAAAAAAATGTAATTAGTACAAACAAAACTACTGATAGAGTCAGAAACCTGACGCCCTGAGGAGTCAGGATGTTGGTAGCAGTCCAGTTAAATGGTGGCTGCTCCTCCTGGAGTGGCAGATGAAATGCTGCTGAAGTGGTGATTCTGTGGAAGGGTGGACTTTTCTCTGAAGTCTGGTGATGGAGTAGTTGGGCCTGGTCTTCCTCTGGGAATCCACCAGGGAAGAAGCTGCTCCTCTGGGAATCCAGCAGGGAAGAAGCTGCTCCTCTGTGAATCCAGCAGAGAAGAAAGCTGCTCCTCTGGGAATCCAGCGAAGGGCTGCCTTGATGTCCCAAAAATGCTGATTTTATGCAGGTAGGAATGCTTGGCTCCTCCCTCTGGGTGGAGCATCTCACAATGGGATGATGGAACTTTACCAGTCATGCAGTGAGTCATTCCATGGCCATTAAGGAGGGAGACATTGTTCTTGGAAGAGATAAAAAAACTGCCCAACCTCCAACAGATGGCAAATAGAATACATGCTTATTTTACAAGCCAAGACAGTAAGGTAAAAAAAGATATCTTCATTTTGATCAATGCAACAGGTACAGGTTCTTCTAATACTTCCCAATCCATTTTCTCAAGCCCAAATTTGGAGGAAGAATATCTAATGTTACCAACCTTAATAACTCAGTGAACATTAGTCTTATGAAATCTCATTGAGTTTGAAGAGAAATGGAGCTTGCTTTGGAATTTGAATATCTCTGTTGTTCTCTGAGAAAATCTCCTGGAGAAAGGAAGAAAACAAGGAAGCCAATATCCTTCTTCCAGCACAGAAATCTAAAATTTAGATGTAGAGAGGCAGAGACTAGAATTGCTGATCATGGCCAGTTATTTTTCTGGCTTTTCTGGGGGACTTCCCAGTTGAGAACTGGTGGAACTCATTTCAGACACTGAGCAGCTGAGCAGCCATCACCTTAACAGCTTCTTATCCCCTTCATCGTTGACATACTGGAATCAGCAGCCTAGAGAGAAACTCTCAGGCTTATTACCAGTTTATTTCTTCTAATCTGAGAGACAGTCAATTTGTTTTGATGAAAGTAACTGATAAAGGCAAAAATACTAAATGGCTTTCATATATTCAGCTCTTTTTTCTGTTCTTCCAAATATTTCATGTAAATAATCATAACATAATTTGTTTGGTGAGAAAATCTCTGCTGCCAGTTCATCATCATAACCAGGGCACCTCGACAAAGCATCCAGCCAACATGCCTCATGGCAGTGTGCTAATCTGCTGCCTTGGCATTCCCTCACTTAATTTTTAATAGGGATGATAAGTCATGGTAATATTAACATTAAATAAATTGTTTGTTTTGCTTTTTTTTTTTCTTTTTTTTCCTTTGAGCTGCCTCATCTTCTGAAGGTTGTCCTGGCTGTCTGAAAAGCCAGGTGTCTGCTAAGGAAGGCAGGAGCTTCCCCTGAAATTGAAAATGTAAACTCCCTCCCCCTGAATTACTGTAATTTTGAAATTAAGGGGCTCTCAGGCAAAGATATGCGAGTAGTTCTTTACTAGGGAAATTAAAAATACAAATGTAATAGTACAAAAAAGAAAACAACCCCCTGCCAGAGTCAGCAATGCCCTGAGCCCCTGTGGGTCAGGGAGGTGGCTCAGCCCCATCCCAGGGGGGCTCAGCCCTCCTGCAGTGCCAGCTGTGCTTCTGCTGGAGCAGGATCCTGCACAAGGGGGGAGTTTTCCTCTGGAGCTCCAGGGCTGGGGGAGATGGGCCTGGGCTCCTCTGGGAATGCAGGGGGAAGGAAGCTGCTCCTCTGGGAATGCAGGGGGAAGAAAGCTGCTCCTCTGGGAATGCAGGGGGAAGGAAGCTGCTCCTCTGGGAATGCAGGGGGAAGGAAGCTGCTCCTCTGGGAATGCAGGGGGAAGGAAGCTACTCCTCTGGGAATGCAGGGGGCAAAGGCTTCTGCGGGGTTCCCAGGTCAGATTGGATCCAGGTAGGAATGCTTGGCTCCTCCCCTGGGCAGAGCATCTCCCCATGGATGATGGAATTTTCTCAGCCATGCAGGGACACTCAGTGGCCATGGACAGCAGAGATCTCCTGGAGGGAGGATGGGCTGTGGGAGAGATCAAGAAAAAAACTGCCCCATGGACAGCAGAGAACTGCCCCACTTCTAACAGACAGGAATAGAATACACACCCCCATTTGCAACCTAAGACAAGGCCTCAATAAAAAGTGCAGAAAACAAATAACATTTGTGCAGCTGTAAGTCAGAGCACCAGGCACTGATGGATTGTGCAAGAGCTCCAGGGAATGCAGCGCAGGAATCACAGAGTGGAACTCGGGCTGCGTGCCCAGCCTGACCGAGCAACCTGTTTGGAAATGCCTGTGCCCCCATCATTTGTATTTTCTATATACAGGGAATAGCAGATCTCTTCCAAGGATGGGAAGGTGAACCAATTCTTTCAACCTCAGCTCTATGTGATGCCCTTATTCAGTGTTTGATTTTCCCAACAGCAACTCACATCCACCAGGAAGAGGGAAGGATGTTGAATGTCTTTTTTTGTTGTGTATTTTTTTTTTTTTTGCCATTCCTCAGATTGTAAGGTTATCAGAACTGGAGCTTGTTCAGTGGGATAGAGATATTTCCCCATCCCTGGAAGTGTCCAAGGCCAGGCTGGACAAGGCTTGGAGCAACCTGGTCTAGTGGAAGGTGTTCCTGCCCATGGCAGGGGTTAGAACTGGATGGGCTTTAGAGGTCCCTTCCAACCCAATCCGTTCTGTGATTCTGTAACAGAGATCAGCTGAAGCCAGCAGAGTGGATTTAGCAAAAAAAACCCTAATGACTTTTTTTTTGCATATAAAACATCATTAAGCTGCGGAACTTGCAGCAGGATGTTGTGGATGTTAAAAGTTTACATGGATTCAAAAAGCAGCTGTGTAAAGTAATAGAAGAGAAATCCACAGAATACAAATATACCACAAAAATACCACCCTTGACTCTGGAGTTCCTTCAGCCACAAATTGCTGAAAACTGAGAGACTATTTCAGGGTAGTATCAGTGCAGGTTGGACTGATTTGCCACTCTACTCTAAGCATGTGCTGTTGGTCTCTGTTAGTGACAAGCTACAGGGTTAGAATGGATTTTTTTTTCCTCACCCAACACAACCATTCTCCTGTTGTTGTCATAACAACAGCAAGTTCATGCTCTCTGTCACATTTGAAAGACTTCCTGAGTTCCTCTGACTCCATCAGTGCATGCACAGTGTCAAACAGGTCATTGCACAGCCACTTGTATCTCAAGTGAAAGGCAAAGGGCTTGATCCTCTTTTGCTGATCATATATCAGCTACATATAAACCCACAGATTTTTTATGAACTGCAGCACATGGGGTGAATGCCAAAGGTCTGACACCAAAGAATTTGCTTTAGTGTCTGATTCTTTCTATAACTTCTGTTATTAAATCCTCTGTGAACCTTGCTATGCCACAGGCAATTAGTGGGATGGACATGGAATGAAACATCAGCTAATTATATCTGAAAACATTCCTACAACTCTATTTCAATCAAAACTCCCCATCTTCTCCACCTTCAGGATAATGAGACCGGGAAGCCATGCCTATGTATCAGGGAAGGTCCTGAGAATAGCAGGATCTAGTTCTAATTAACAGCAGTTAATTAAGCAGTGGTCTAAGGTTGGGACATTAGATCTGTGCAGGGGTGTTCTAGCCTAGATCCACCGATCCATTGCACTGATCTGCCTAAAATCAGTGAGGTGACTCCTATCCTAGAAGCTCTAATCTTTTGCCATTGTGCTCCGTGTGAGCTGAGCAGGATCCTGGGCACAGAGCACATTCCCCAGCTGAAGATACCAATCATGACCAGGTTCATCTGAGACACATTATCAGTCTTTCCAAGCCTTGCAAGTGTAGGCAGGCAGGGCTTTGTGCCAAGTCTGTTGGTAGATCTGTGTTTCCAGTGGATCCTCATTCTTCCATTTGCCTGGAATTCACTAGCCCAGCAGCTTGTTTAGTTGGATTCTCAGTTATTTTTGATACCATGAGCTACTGCACAAATGTTCTTGTTTCATACTTACACAAACACTTGCTCCCTTTCTTGAGCTGTTTGCCAAAATTATTTTTGTTCTGAAAGAAAGCCTGGACATGCAGCTGAAGAGCCTGTTCTTGTCCTCACAACTCTTACGTGACTGTGAGTTTTTACCAACCTCAATAGGAAGAGTCTTGCTGTATTTAGTTTAGTGGGGTTACTCTGTATTAACACCACATTTTACCCTTTATCTGCCTTCTGCATTTGAGGTTTTGGTCTTTGATTGTGTAAGTCGATGCACAGATTTTCTTTTTCAAGGGCTGCTTACAGTTAAGTATACTGAAGTATTCCAGGAAGAAAACATTTGAGCTCCATGGAGATGGTGCTGTCAAAAAACACATTAGTCTGGAGGAATGCTCCAACTCAGGACTTGTGCACGAAAACACATTCCCAAGAAGCAGAAATTGGCTTTCAGCTTCCATTACTACATCATGTGTCATTCACTGCTGTCTCTGCTGCTTCTCTGCTGGAAGGAATCCAGTGTGAGCTAAAAAGCTTAAAATATTTTGTTTGAGATGTCACAGTGTCAATGTTTTTTATTAAGTGTCTTCATCCATTGGTGCAGAGTTCCAGGATGGATTCTCAGCAGAGGAGGACTCAGCTGACTCCATTGACAGCAGTTTATCTGTTTACGTAACTCAGGGATCTCACTGGATGAATTTGGAGGTGCTTCTTTCTAAATGGTGATGTCAGTCTTTCAAGTCTTCCATCTGCTCTTGTGCACAGTGCATAGAGCAGGGTCTGTGACACAGTTCTGGACCCCAAGGGGGATGTATTTTGGGCTTTTCTTCCCAGGCCACAAGGGAATAATCCTGATCCTCTCACACAGTCACAATTGAAGGCTTCAGTTTAGGACACAGATGGATTTTGTCAGGGTGTTTCACAGCTTAAAGGGTGGCATAAGCAGAGCTCTCAGAACTTTCCCAAGCACTGGACAAAGTTTGTGGCCTCTGTGCATGAACAAAGGCAATACCACATTCCTGATTTACTCTTTGCAGCTCACCTGAAATTTTGAGGACAAGCTCACTTTGCCTGTTGCTGTCAGGAGGTCTAATACTCATTGGGAGTTTGCTAGTCCATGTTAAATCTTAAATACATTGAAACATTGAAGGGGTGAGTTATCCAGCTGCCTGTTTAGGGGTGACCTTTTGGATTCCCATAGGAAACCAGGCCTCGGATGTCTGAGTTCCACGTGAGATCCACGATCATTTCCCGGTATGCTTTCACCACCGTGTCCTGCACCATGGTGAACAGCGGCTCCGAGGCACGGGAAGCCGTGTTTGAGATGCAGATCCCAGCTGCAGCTTTCATCTCCAACTTTACCATGTAAGTAAGTAATGCACAGACCAAGTCTATGGGTACCACGGCACCAAATTCAAATCCTCAGTGTAAACAGGGAGGAAACTATTCTATTTCCCCTCTGAGTGTCTTTCAAACACTTCCTTCTCCTCCTCTCTGATTTGAATGAGAAAACTCTCTTCAAGACCTTAAAGACCTTTCCAGAGAAAGTTTCAGCAACACTGGTAGATATATTTATCTCACCTGACTGTCTGTAATGCCTAAGAATCTTCTTGTTATTTCATGTTCTCCACATTGTCAATGGAGCAGAAGTCAACTCCAACCAGCAGATAGGTTCAGTGGCTGCTGGAGATGTGAATGATAAACCAAATAGAGAGAAACCTCATAGTGAAATGATCAATAAATTAAACTTTTGGTCTCAAACATGTTTGGTTTGATCATGCTCAGATCCTCCCTACAGACAGCTTCAGACTTGACCAAAGGGATAGGGGACCCACTCTTTAAGAAATATTTCCATTTAGAGTGAATAGGAAGAATGAGAGACTTTTGCATTTGTACTGGGCTGGTATTTCCAGCCAGGGAACTTCTCAGTTGGCTTCTATCCCAGAGACTTGGGTGGACTCAGGAGAGTGACACCAGCAGCACTCGGAGAGTCTTCTCACATCCAAGTCTGTGAATGCACCCGCAGCAAATGTACACCTGCCACTGTGCTTGGGTGCAGAGTGACCATGCTGACATCTCTGATCTCTCCAGGAGCATTGGCAACAAGACTTATTATGGAGAGGTCACGGGGAAAGAAAAGAAAAATAGCACGGATGACAAAGAAAGGCACAAGAAACCTCCAAGCCCCACAGAAGGAAGGTGAGTGCTGTGCATTTGGCTGTGTTCTGGGAAGTGATGCAGTCTCCTGCCATCTTTATATTGGCTGCCTTGGCATGCCCATCCATGGATTTACAGGAAGGAGTAACTAAACTGAATATTACCTGCACTGCCTGGTGTCATTCCTATACTCCAACCCATGAAAAATTGTGTGTGGCCTTTTCTAATCCTGTCACACAACTTTTTAAATTCCAAGATGCTCCAGGATGTACTACTGGGGGAAAGAATTCTTGTTACTTCTGAATAAGAGAAAGGAAAATAAGGGTGCTGTCATGAACAGAGTTATCCACTTCACTCAAGAGGGAAGCAAGAACATATTTTATTTATATAAAGTAGTAAATGAAGAAAATTCAATGGTAAATGCAACAGGTGTTCAACAAGATTCAATGGGAACGTTCAGTTGATTATTTACAGGGAACAGGGTCAGGCAAAACTATTGTGGGGAGGCAAAGGAGGTTAACGTGCGATGTGCATGGGATGTGAAGCTGCCTTTGGATTTTCCTTCCAGGGAGAACGGCTATGAGACATTCAAGGCCTCTGTCTTCATTCCTCGCAAGATGCAGGCCAGGTTCATTTTGCATTACGAAGAACTTCTGCAGAGGCGCCTGGGCAAATACGAATACACCGTCAGCATCCGGCCCCAGCAGCTGGTGGGGCGGCTCCGGGTGGAGGTGAACATCCTGGAGAACTCAGGAATAGTGTCCCTGGAGGTGCCTCCCCTTCGGAACAGCAAGCAGAAGGGCAATGGGAAGGTTGAAGGTAAGGAAAGATTTTGGTTCTGTTATTTGTGGGGCCTCGATCACTTTTAGAGTGATGGAACCCAGACCTGGTTCAGGGGCTCCGTGTGGTGGAAAAGTCTCTCCTCCAACCCGAGCTTCCAAAGAAAGGCTCAGCAGTCTCTTGTTGTTCGGTCTCAAGGCAGTTTATTGCAAGTTATCTAAAAGATTTTCTTCTCTGGCTACTGTGGTTTGCTCACAGCTCAGGCAGAGGCACACACACACCCTGACATCCTCTCTGACCCCGACTGCTTCTTCTCTCCCCACCCAGGGCTGCTGCTGTCTTTTATATGGTACATAACGTGTTACATGTTTACAGTTTTTCCCCAATGCCTATTACCTATATTAAATGGTGATTTTCTATCTTTTATGTGGTACATTACGTGTTACATGTTTACAGTTTTCCCCCAGTGCCTATTACCTATATTAAATGGTGCTTTTCTACCCTAAACCAATCTGTGAGTGAAAACATCACCAAGAACATGGAGGTAAGGAAGAAGAAAGAGGAAGGACAGGACAGGCCCAAATCCCTCCATCCTAAAACCTCTGACCCCCATGTACAAAGTAAAAACCCCCCTGTATAGGTGTTAAACCCCCCCTGTACTACATTAAAAATTCTTCCCTCTACTTTATAAGTACTTCTACTATAATATCTAAACTTTTGTGACTTCTTGTTCTTCCTGCAAGGTTGGTAAATCGTTCCATGGTTCAAACCCAAAATCACAGCTGTTTCCAGCTGCCTGCCAGGGTCTCAGATGCTTCTGACCAGGGCTTGGAACCTCCAAAAATGTCTGAGGGACATTTTGAGTTCCAGCACTCGAGAAGTGGCCTGGCAGTGCTGAATCTGTTTTCTCTGGGTGGCTGTGTCTGTGTGGAATCTGTGCCTCAGCCTGTGAGGACTTTGAAGCCTAATGAATGCAGGGCTGATCCCATTCATCTCAATTGGGTTTTTTTTTAATTTGCTATTGTCTTTAAGAGCTTTGAACTGGGCCTTCAGGCCTTGTGCTCAGCACTGGAGCAGGCTCTTCCCTGGCCTCTGCATCTCCTGGGAACTGTCTATTTTAAGTGAATTGTTTTTTCCATCCATCCATGCCAAGGAAGATAGGAAATCCTGCACTTCAGGACATGGGAAATTCCAAGAGGAAAATCCATATTTTGCCAAAGCACTAAGTGCTATCTGAGCATCAGCTCTTACCCCTAACCATCCTTGCTCACTGTTCAGACAGTGTAAATGCATTTTTTTTCTGCCACAAATCAACAGCTCAGGATACTGTGGTTGCTACATGTTGTCAAACACCACCAAAAAAGAAGGATGGAAGGAGGATGCAGAGTCTTTTGGGACTTGGCCATCAGTCACTCCAAGTGACACAGTGCCAGCAAAATCAGTGGAGCTGCTCATATCTGCCACAGAAAGATCCTAATGCATGTGAACTGGAGTTAAACTGATTGCTCAGTGGGATCCTACTGATTCCATCCAAATCACATTAAGGCTCACAGTGACTTGGGCTATCTTCAGGTCAAACCTCATTAGTCTCTGTGTCATACATCCACATGCCAAGTGATAAATGTGCTCTGCCCCTCATCAGGAGAGGCAGGAAGCCTTTTTCACCTATCAGGGAATATCACAGTGCATTGCTGGCATGTGGTTTCCTGCAAGACATCTGGCATTGATCAAGGGTAGAGACAGACTAAGCAGAGCAGACACACTGTTGGTCCGGCACAGTATGGAAATTCCTCTATGTAAATGACTACAGGGAGAACTCATGTAACTCACTATCCAAATGGCAATCTGGGAGCACTGACATTCTTGGCATCATGCTTCAGATTTCAAAGAGCTCATATAAAAATGGGCCTGAGCTGTTGCATTCTATAATCCTCCCTAGCCAGTAAAATGTATATAAAATAGGTGTTCCATTGCAGGGCGGGTAATGCAACTGAAGCTCAGATTGCCTGTGCTTTATCTGTGTTCAGAATTCAATTTCAGACCCTTTTGGTCTGGAATCATCCCATGTAGTTGTCCACTATATTCCAGCTGACTGTCACCTCTCAAGATGGATCCAAAACCAAACCATCAGAGCCATTAGTTGCTCCCTGTGAAGCTTTCTTGCTCATATGACACCCAAAAAGGATGGAATTTGCACATCCAGTGAGACCTCCAGGGAAGGCTGTGAATTTTTAAGTGAAAGGCAGGTGAATTGTGAACTTCACATTTCAAGAGGAGATGCTTTGCTGACAGTCTGTATACTGGGAGTAAGCCAGAAAAAAGTGACTGCTCCCTCTTGGATTCCCATGGCTTAAAACTCTTTAGTACCACTTGGTTGGACATTGGAACATTGGAAAATGGTACTGTCTGACTGGTTTGAGGTTGAATATGTCATGAAAGCTCTCTTCCTCTATTTCCTACATCTAAACCATTTCACAGTTAATGATAAAATATGAAATTTTGATAAGTAATTATAAATTACCTTGAGAATAGTGGAAGAAAAATATATTGTGCCATCAAGTTGTTACAACCCACCCCAAAACGTGAGGGTAACCCAGATTCTGGAAATAACACTCATTAATAAGTATTTGTAAATGCACAAATAGGTTTATTTAGGTTTATTTTATTTATTGTCCTGTTTGCACAGGAAATTAGATATGTTTTGCTTCTTATTATCTACAGTAATATGACAATATAAAATCATAAATATATCACTTAAGAATATGTATAAGAGTAGAAAGATCTCACCACCTGAAAGACTTGTGAGGAGACTTGGTTGTTGCAATGTCAATGCCTGTTGGTCAAAGGGGTGGTCACAGGCTAGATCCATCATGTGCTGAGGAGAATCCTAGGGAAACCCAGAAAATGCACAATGTGTTTGGTTTATATTCACTCAGATTCAGGTACCTGCCCAGGGGTGGGGAGCTTGTAAAGGTTGTTGGAATGCTGTGGGTCAAGGACACCTGAATGTTGGAATGTTGTGGATCAGGGGACAATTGGGGAGTTTTTTACACCTTCTTACAAGATACAGCTACCTGATAAATTACCACTGTTGTCAATTATGTCCCATCATGGCCCATCAGCAGAGTGAGCACCTTCAGGTTCTGTGTGAATGTCCTGGCACTGCCCAGGGCAGGGGGGTTATCACAGCTGAGTTCACTTGATAAGGACAAAGCTCTTTCTTTATCTGGTCCAGCACCAGCTGCAGCCTGGGCTGGGCTGTGCTTGCCCCTGGCACCTGGGTGGGAGCTTTGCCCATGGCAGCTTCTCCTGAGTGTTTGAGCCACCAGCATCCCAGTGTCTCTTCCCTAACTTATGGATATGTCCTTTTCTCTCAGAGAGTCCTGCATCCCTCCTCTCTGAATGGGGAGCAGAGACAATGTGATGACAGGTCTTTCTAGGATATTTCCTTGTTTAGTAAGTCTTGTGCACATGGCTCCATCTGGGAGTTGTATTTTTCCCAAAGGAAGGCATTAGGCATGTGAGTTTTGGAAAGTTATCATTTGGCATGTGCAGGTGTTGTCTTCTATCAGATACAAACCCCAAAACAGGAGAAACCCCAGTGATCCTGACCTTCTCTGGCAACCTCAGGACGCAGCCACTTTCTGAATGATGTCCTGGATGCTGTCCCCATCTTGCTCCTGCGGTGTAGCTGTGTGAGAACCAGCCATGGACTTGGGCAGGAGACACAGGCTGCTTGAGGATGACTGTTTCTTTCTGAAGTCAAAGGTCTCAGAAAGCTTTTTGTTTCTTATAACAGCTGTCTGGAAGTTTCCACATGTTAGCAGAGGACAAACTTTGCATTTGAGCTCTAATCCTGAATCTGCCAGACTCCAAAATAATTTAGGTTTAACTGTTCCTCTTGTGAGGACAACAGTTTCATCTGGAAAATGCGTTTTCCTGCTCTGTTTACTTCTTCAGCTGAATTTAGTGGAAAGTTTGTCTGAAGGCTCTACTAACTCTCTCAGTGTGAGCACAAACCAGCCTAAGCATTTGGAGCTCATCCATGCTCTGGACTCTGAAATATCTCACAGATTTTTCTCTCTCTGCCATTTGTTTAAAAAGAATAAACAGAGAAGAGTAATTGTGATCCAGATATCAAGTGCTGCTTAAAAAAGAAACCTGGGGAAGACATAGGAACTGTGTTCAAGAACATAAAAGGCAGCTGCAAGAAGGAAAAGGATACTGTGGCTTCTGTGTCAATAACCAAAAAAACCCCAAAGAAGTCATGGGTTTATAATCCACAAGGAAAAATGTAAATTAGACACTGAAAATGTTCAACAGTGAAAAAAGTGAAGTTCTGGAAAGGACTGGCAAGTGCAGGCACTGAGTTTCCATTACTGGAGGTCTGAAGTGTTTACTGATTGTATCAAAAAATTAAAAAAACAAAAAAACAAAAAAAAACCAAAAAACCCCCAAACAAACAAACAAACAAACAAAAAAACCCTGAAAAAACCCTAAGTAGGAAGGGATTCGGTCTGGGAACATGGGATGAATTAGATAAGTTACCTTCCAGACCTGATTTTTGTTATTCCAGGAAAAAAAAAAAAAAATTCCTGGACTCTCTCTATCAGACCATTTTTTGGTTTCTTACTTCTGTCCCAGGCATGGAGACGAGTGGTTATGAAGAGGATGGGAGCGACTCCTCAGCCATTCTTGTCACATAAACTGGCCTTGTGAGACAGCCTTGGAAACTAAAGCACTGTCTGTGTTAGAAAGGATGACATTTATCACCTACAGAGAGTGTTCTGAGGAGCAATAGAAGGATTCACCTAGACTCTACATTGCTTTAAAAAACGTGTGATTATGCTCATTTAAGAGGTGGGGAAACTGAGGCATACCTAAATCAGCTGATTCCCAATGGTCCAAAGTGTTAAGACTGGAGTTTGTGCTGTTGTGGCACGGCATCTTGTCCTCACCCATCACTGTATTTATGGCAGAGAAACATGGAAGTGCTGCCCAGAGGCCACGGACGTGCAGGAGGAATAAGGAGGGAGCTTCTGACTGGTTCTCACTGACCCTTGGTGTGCTATGAGCAGGCAGCCACAGCAGGCTGTCCTTTCAGCAGCTGAGGGGCAGTAATGTGAAACCCTGAGATCAGAAATGATACATGAACTTTGAAGTCACTTCTACGTATTTTAGGCTTTTCCCACATACTGGAAGTTAAATGGGATTTCTGGAAGCAATAGAAGACAGATGGAAAATTAAGAAGGCAGATACAAGCAAATCTGGTGCATTTTGTATTAAAAACATATTGTATCTGTTGATTCATCAGATCAAAGGGCAGCTATAAAAATAAAAAACAGATTAAGACTGAGGTAAAACCTTATAGTGACGTTGATTTATAACTTTTCTTTGCCAGGAAAAATCTGAACTGTACATAGATTTTAGAAAAAAAAATGTCAAAGTTCTGGGTAATCATTTTTTAAGCCCCCTCTAAGATACAAAACTATGTGATTTCAGTGTATTGGCTGGGACCTCTCTCCCTCTGTTTCCATCAGGATGAATGGCTAGGAGCTCTCACAGAGAAGTTGTGATGCAGAGTCAGTTCTTGATTTTACTGAAATTGTGTGATCTCTGTCATTCAGTCTCCTTGCGCAAGGCTTTTGCTGAGGAGTTTGTTTCACAGTCCAGGTGCTCTGACTATAATTTGCTTGTGTAAAATTTGGCCTGTGATAAAGCCCTTCCCTATCTCAGTAGAACAGTCTTGTATCCTGTCTTTTCAAATGCACTCACAGGACAACTGTAAAAACAAAGCAAAATTTTCCTGGCAGTAACATCCTAGAGTGCTATTGATTTATGAATTTTACTCTAATTTCTTTGCCTAGAAGAACCTAGATTGTACATGGCATTTCACAGTAAAAGTTACAGATTTGTCTAATCATTTCATAAACCCACAAGGACCCTAATCCTGGCATTTCTATGGACTTTCACCTGTGGGAAGTCAGGTACCACCCCATGCTTCTATTATCCTACTTGTTAAATGGACATAATCACATATTTCTGGTTTTGTAAATCACTGTGGGATCTGGATATGAGGCTGTGCTCATTGTTGCTCACTGATATCACATTGCATTTCCCAAATGCTGCTCAAAGCCCTTTACAAAGGTGAAGTGCCACTGCTCATTACATAAACATAGTTATGGGATCCCCTGGAATGGAGCTTTCCCAGCCACCTGCACCTTGTCATTTGGATCACTATTGTTAATTTATTGTTAATTAAAATTATCCTAAAGCAGATGTCTGTCTGGCCAGATGTATCATACCCTAATCTCTGATACTCTTGACCTGATCTCTGCTTGCATAGTGGAGCCTAGAAAATAAACTTATACGTAGCTGTTTGCATTGTGTACACCTGAACTGGAACTGAACCTCTCCCATCCCTAATTTCCCTGTCACACCACAGACCACAGATTTTTTTGGCATTCTTGGCAGACATTTGAGATTTCCCCTAACAGTGTAATCAAGCATCTGATTCCTACCAATTCTAACTAGCCCAGGAGCAGACAAAATAGAACTTCTGTGCCTCAGAGGATTGTTGGAATAATCACTGTGAGAGCTAAGCACCTGAGAGCAACTTCAGCTGACAATATATTTTTGTGTTTTCAAAAGCCAGTTAGGAAAAGGGTGAAAGCCCTCAAAATCTGGAGAAGCTCAGGGGCCAGATCCATCTCATGTAAGGGTGCCAATGGAGTTCAGAGGGAAACAGCTGGCAAACAAAAAAGGGTAAGGTGGGATTTTGTTTACACAGAGAGGCAACAGGGAACTTCCACATCCCTCAACTTTTTGAGAATGAGCACAAAAAACAATACAAGGAGAATTTCCTGCAGGATGACTCAGACCTAAATAATTGTCTTTATCTGAGGTGCCCTCTGCCAGGCACATCCCTCTTTATTGATTCAGGAAGGATTTTCAGAGTTTAGGATGAGTTACATTTTAGGGATGCAATTTGTGTGACTGCACTGGCAGTGATTGCAATTGCAGTGGTTATAATGATAACTTTTGCTGAACATAAAGGCAGCTAAGGTGACTTGTTAAAATGTAGACATTACACATAAGAGAGTTTTCAGATCAAGAGATCAGTCAGATCAATCCCACCCCACATGCCTGCAGTACCTGAACATGCCACCTCAAGAATTCCTTATAATCAATAAGGAAAAATCTGCAGTGTGATTTATCTAATCCTGTAAGAAATGTTCAAACAGGTCAAATGAATTATACCTGCATTGATTGTCAGGATTTCAAGTGTAGGATTTGTGTCCTGGATGTCTAGAGCTACCTGGAATGAACAGCATGTGCATGTCTGAGGTTGTGTGTTTGGCCAAACAGAACTGAATAAAGGAATTTTCACAAACATTTATACCCCTGAGAGCATTGCAAGATGAGTTTCAGTTTAAAGTTTGAGGAGATGGGTTAATTTTTTTTTTTTTTAATCTTTCTTTTTTTTATCGTTGGAGAGCTGAATTTTCAGAGCAAGTCACTCTGCTGGCTGACTTCGCTCCATGGCAACACCACCTGTGCTGTGCTTTGACATCTGTAAGCCAACGGGAAAAAGCTGTAATATTGTGGTTTTATCTCAACAGGTGATGTGTCTCCTCCTCCCTCTACTGTCATTGGGCACACCAAAACCTTAGCTAAGGTTACATTCAACCCCAGTGTTGTTGAGCAAACCAAGATTGCCCGAAATGGAATTTTGGGAGACTTCATAATTAGATATGATGTCAGCAGGGAGCTGAGTGTTGGGGATGTTCAGGTACTGTACACATAATTCCTCTTTTCTGTCTTATTAACTGTGCCTGAGATGGTTCAATTGTTTTGCCTGCTCCAAATTCTTAGAAAATGTTTTCCAAGTGAAGGCTACTCCTCCATCTTGTAAGAACTATCTAAAATAAAACCAATCAATTAGCAGCCACAAGATGTACTTAAATCCCATCTTCATGGAGCTTATTTTTTGTGTGTGCTTTTCAGTTTCTCAACATACTGGCTGTACATATCTGGATACCAGGCCAGTTCCTCAAGGGAATGTTGTGGTTCTGATCTGTGGGCACATATGTTACATCCTTGCTGCATTTGGAAGGAAACCCTGATGTCAGCCATGGAAGGAGATGTGGAGAGCTCCAGCTGGCTCATCCAGTTTGGATAAACTGAATTAAGGGGGGATCCCAAGGGTATCCGGGAACAGAATTCAGAGGGATTCCAAGGAGCATTCATACCCTCCAGTGCAGACACTGTTGCTGGCCGGGGGCTATGTACAAATCACAAACAGGATGGGATTGCTCTAGAAATCATCTCGAGCTGTTTATTTTTTAGCATCACTCTCATTCCATGGTTATGACAATGGGAAGATGCCAGCAGCTCACATCCAGGCAACAGACCAAGAACTTAATGTTACAGCTTACTTTAAAAGCTTTTTGACCAATCACACAAAGCAAAAGCATATTGACAGTAGTTCTATCCAACCACTATAAGCACAAGTACCTTTGGTTAAAACAATGCTTGCTTATTTTGAATACAATACTTGCTTGTAAGCCTTAAGATACAATGCACAGAGCTCCATTATTAAGCTTAGAACTTCCTAATTTCTCACCAGATATACTTTTCTGCAACTTAGGGAGTTATTCTACCCAAGCGTTAATACACAGACCATTGTTCTATTTGTCCTTTCTTTCTACTTCTTGTATAATTTTACTGCTGACAAATCTTACAGCTACTGCTTATCTCTAATCATCATCCTGCTGTCTCTGAGGCCTGCCTTTTGCAACGTGCCCAAAACCCTCTGATTTTAAGGAATCCCACAGACAGAGCCACTGAAAGCACCCAAATGTCCCACAGTGATGTGTGTAGAACATTGCATCACGATCTCCCTTTGATTCCTGACTCCCTTGCTCTTCCACAGATCCTGAATGGATATTTCGTGCACTACTTCGCCCCCACGGATCTTCCTCCCCTGCCCAAGAATGTGGTGTTCGTGCTGGACAGCAGCGCTTCCATGGTGGGCACGAAGCTGAAGCAGGTGAGCTCCTCGTGTCTCTTCTGGGCTGCTCGGCTCTGAGGTGGCAAAGCTTGGCTCAGATTTGTCAAATCTTGGTTCAGATTTCCCCATTTCTCTCCTGCAAAATGTTTGCTGTGTCTGAGGTGAGAGGTGGCTCTGAATACGCCTCAAGGCAAGGTGATCTACCTGCAATGAGAAATGATTGTGTCAGTGAGAATGGGATGGGAACAAGGAATGTGGAAGGATTCATCACCCTATAAAAGTCTGTGCTGCCAAAATTGAGCATAGGATGGTCTGGGGCAGTTCTGTTCTGAGCAGTTTGAGGAGAGGCAGATCAGGCAAAATTCCCAGCAAAGTGCATTCAGCCGACTCTTGTATCCAGTCTAACAGCACAGAGAAGACACTGCTGTCTTTAAATTACCTTGGCAAAACACTTAGTGAAGTATAACTCAAGAGGTTCTGCTGAAAGAAAAGTAATTTTGTCCTCTTTGGGAATCTGAGTCTTTCAGAACAAATCTCAGATGTTTTTCCAGGACACAGACCTTAATATGAGCCACCATACCAAGTTGAAGGGCACATCAAACATAAATGGAATATGGATTCTATGGATCCAAATTTATCTTCCCCAGTGACTGGGGAAGAAGATTACTCATCAAGAGAGTTGTTAAAAAGCAATCCTAGTCCTCCTGAATGAGGTCTCAAATCAATATACCTTTGAATCTGTAAAAAGCTCTGTGGACAGAGCCTGGCTCTTGGCTTTCTGTTATCCTCCTGCTGAAAAATGACCACCCTGCCTCTGAGAATAATCAATTTGGTACAAATGCCCCCAGTCCTCCAGGCTGGAAGCAGACACCCAGTGACCAAGTGCTGAACCAGGGAGATTAAAACTCTAAAGGGCTTTGGTGCTTTTGTGAGCTGCACAAGTAGTCAGCAGATTAACCTTGCACTATGAAAGCTTTTATTCTCCTCCAGAGTATCAGAGTTTCTTTTCATTACACCTACTAATAACAACACAGCCATTAACCCCTAAAGGTTTAATTCATAGCCTAAGCAGTTTGTGCTGCTAAACATGGATCTCAGGCAAATTAGCTACAGAGTGGTTCCTCTTGAGCCTGAAGTGAGAGAAGTGTCTGTCCAGAACCTTTGTGAGGCTGTACCCAACTTTTTGTCTGGTATCTCAATGTATTTTTTTTTAATGGAAAACCACTGGTACATTGGAGGAGTGCTATGGGATGGAAGCACTTACCTTCCTTTGATTCAAGCTGCTCCAAAAAATAGAACTTTGTGGAGTTAAGATCAAAAATCAAAAATCCTCCACACAGATTAATTGAGAAAAGACCAAAATCTAGGACTGGCTGAATAATAAACCTCTCTTGGTTCTCGAGGAAAGTGTGATCAGTTACAGCCGTGTCTGCTCAGTGTCCTTTTTACCAGTTGTTGATGTCATTAAGATGCTTATTAAATTAAAAACAGATTCCCTGGTGGCAGGGTACATCTGAGCAGAGGAAATGTCTCCTTTTTGTCTTTTCTCTTGGACTTTCACAGCTGTGGTGATCTGTGGTGGTATGTGGAGAGCTGGGAAATCCCATGGGACTGTCTTTCCTCATTTCTCTCTGCTGAGTCACATGCAAGGTCAGCTAAAAATACAGTCAGCAATTGTAAAGAGTGCTCCTGTGGGTCAGCTGCAGTGACTATGGCAAAGGACAGTTTTTAAGATGGTATAAGCAAGGATGGGAAACATGAGCTGTGCACCTTTTTCTGTGGCAGCTGGAGGAGATTTTGGACTCTTCAGTCACCTGTCTTCACAAAGTAAATGGCAAAGTGACTCAAGTGGGATCAGGATTTCATGCATCCTACAGTTCCCACAACCCACTTGTGAGTCATTTATCTTTTCCTCTCCCAAGGTTTTCCTTTTTCAACATGAATTTTTATCTGTTGGTGCCATCCCTTTTTTCCTAAGATATCTCAGTCTTTGAAGCAACAAATGTCCAGTTGCAAACACATAGAATGAGACTGATTGATCAGCTTCAATCAAATCATTGGATGTGTTTTAAAAGCATGTGGATGTGGCACTTGGAGACATGGTTTAGTGGTGAGCACAGTGGTGCTGTGTTAATAATTGGACTTGATGACTGTAAAGGTCTTTTCCAGCTTTAACAGCTCTTTGGTTCTGTGATTAGGACCCTTGATACATTCCCCTCATGTCACTAGGAGATGTACTAGCTTTGAGGGGAAGATATTTCTCCTCAGTTTTCACAGCCTCTGAACTCTGGTGATGTCCAGCAGACTCAGACGTGTTGCAGCAGTCAAACTCCTCTGTGAATTTGATCCTTTGCTACAGTCTCATTTTAGCACTGGCAGGGAGAAAAAGTTCATGAATAGGAAATTCTTGAGCATGATGACAAAAAAATATTCATGTGCTCAAGGCTTTGCACATCGTTACTGCTGTCCCACTGGCAAGGAAAATCCCCATGAACTTTGTTCCATCGTTTGCCAAGAGACAGCAAGTTCTGTGTGGAATAGCTGCTTTTAACAACCAGGAGAGCCTGGGGAAGAGGTTATATCTGCAGGATTTACTGGGAAGAATAATTATTTGCCCTTTGAGCAGTCTACTCTGCTGATTTTATGGTACCTTTGGCTAGGTAGAAGGGGATGTAGCAGCTTCACATTGGTATAACCAGGAGAAAAAGGGGCCAGTTTTATTGTGATAACCATCATTGCACCCAGCTTCACTGAACATGGTGAGAAAGGTTCTTGTTACAGAACAAGAACATTCCCAACTGTGAATATGTCCACAAGAGGATGAATTTGCAGGTATTTTGCAGAGGTACGGTAAAATAGAGTTGTTTCAACCACAGATTTGTTTCACCTTACCTTTCCCACAGGCAATAAATGCCACACACTCAGTTAAGCAGTTGGCTTCACCACAAGCCTGGCAACTTGTCAGTGGTGGCGTGCCAGACTGTAATTTTCTCTGAGGTTAATTGCTCCAGGAGGAACCCAGCTGAAACTGGGACCTGCTGGGAATTTGCAAGGGCTTCAGTTCTCTCAGGGTCTGTTGTGCTGGGATGACCCCAAGAGTGTAAAATTCCTTGTTTCCCAGCCCGTGTAGCCAAAGAAGGAGTCTGAATGTATAGGATCAGCTTCTCAAGGTTGTTTTTCCTTATCTATAACATTCTTTCTCTGACCTGCTGAGCTCTGTCTAGCAAGGAGGCCGTGGTAATCTGTGTGTCACCTTGGGCAGCGTTTACATTTTATATCAGAAGTTATGTGTATTATATTTACAATATTGTGCCAATATCTATCATTTATGTTAGACAGTGTGTCTCTACCTTAAACCAATAGAAAAGTGTCACCATAACACCAAGACATGGAGGACAAGAAGAAGGAGAAGAAAGCCAGGACACGTCCAAATCCCTCCATCTTGACCCCCTGACCTACATTCTAAAAGCTCCAAATTTCTACTTTTCCATCCTGTGTTAGCTCAACTATCACACTACTCAAACCCTTGTGGTTTGTAATTCGTCATACAGAGTTGGCAGTTTTTCCACTGGCTAAAATGGAAGCCACAGGTGTTTTTGACTTCATGCCAAGGTTTCTGAGCCCCCTGCCAGGGTCTGGAGACAGCCAGGGCAGCCAGAGGGATGTCCTGGACTCCCAGGCAGTTGATCTGCCTGCACCTGTCCAAGGGACACTGTTGATACCCTTGAGTCACCCACACTGCTGAGCCCATCTGAGGGTCCTGTGTGCCCAGCCCCTCACCCTCTGTGCCTCAGCACTCACACCCCTGAGGAATTTCAGCGTGGTGAAGGAGCAGACAAGCACCTGAGCACTCAATGTTCTCCTTCCAAATTGCCCTGACTTCTGCTGGTGGCTGCAGAACTGGGTGTGAGCCCATTGTCTGTCAGTCCAAATAACAGCTGCTGCCCAGGAGAACAGCCTTAAATTGCCAGGGAACTTTGGAAAAAATGTTAATTCCAATTACAGCCTTCAGAGCATTCAAAGCTACTGTGACGAGGGAAGTTTGGTCAGGTTTTCCATTTCTGCTGGAAAGAAACAACCCCAGAGAACACAGAAGAGCTGTCTGCAGCACCAACAACCCCATGCATCTGCCTCCTGCTCAGGAATACACCACAGCAGTGTTATCTCTGTCCTCTCTGGAGGTGTGAATATGGGATATAAGAAATACTACAGCAAATAAGACATCAGATCTATGTAGACTTTATTTGTTCAAAGAAAATAAAATTTCTCTTCCAAGAGAAATGCAAGTACTTGGCACAAAGCAAAATAATCTGCCTAACCCTAAAACTACTAAATAATGATGGGGTCACACAGAGAAACAACCTTCAGAGCAAGATGCTCTCAAGTATCCAGGACATGGAGCATCTGCTTCTGGTCTTGGGACTCACAGCCAATTTTGCTTCATGCTGAGGCAGTAGGAGCAGAGACAAAATTTCTCAGGAAGGTCCCAGACCACCTATAAAGTGCAAGTCCTTTAACTGAGTTTGGAGTAAATAGGAGGCAAAGGTGAGGGCAGAGTTTGCATGGGAACGCTGCTGAGGCTTGAACTGAAAATTCATGAAGATGCTGAGAGCTCTCCCAAATGTTTCAGTTGGACCGTCACTAACTTCAGCAAAGGATGAACTGGAAACAGGTGCTGCTGATGTTCCAGACACAGCCCAGTGACCACCAGACAAAGCTGTAGTGAAATGGAAGTGGCTAAATGAAGCTGGGAAGTCAGTCATGGACTGGGGTCATTGAGGTTTATGTAGCAGCGCTACAGACAGAACAGGTCTTGGTCTGAGACTGGGATGAGGGCCCAGGCTGGTGCTTAAATGAGCAGGAGAGTGGGTGGAGGCTCCAGCTGGGGCTGGGCAGAGCTACTAAAGACTCTTGGTATCCTCAAGGCTCTGGCAAATGCATAAAAGCCAGTGAAGTGAAAGATCTTTCTTTAGTAGTCCTTTCCAAGCTTGAATTAAAGGGTTTTTTTCCAGCTGCTGGAGCAACACCTGGAAGCCAGACCTGGTTTCTATATGTGTTTTCATCATGGATCTGTTATGTGAATTTAGGTAGGTTATTTTCTTTGCCTGTTCTTGTCTCTTTGCAGAGTCTTGTCTCTTTAGCTGGCAAACCCATGCCTGGATTATGGCTGTACAAAGATCCCCCAGGCCTAAAAGACACCAGACCTTTGTCAAGACTGAAGTTACCAGATTAGCACTGTTTGCAGCAACACTGCTGTTTCCAAGCAGATACCCCTTCACCCTAAATCAGGGCATGTCCCACACATTGCTCAACTGGGGCCATTTGTTTCTGGCTGTGGAGAGCAGCTGAAGCTCAGAAGTGCTTGTGGCACCTCTTGCTGGAGTGGAGTCTTCCATGCTGCATTACTGTCATCAAACAGTGTTCACAGGCAGCTCTGAGGTCCACATGATGTAATTTGAAGTCCCTTAGGAATGAGGGATATGATGCTGTGTCATGAGGAGAGAGCTCTTGCTTGGATAGTTACCCCTGACGAAGTGACATAATCTTCTCCAAAACATCTGCTCTCTTCTCTGCAGAGTTTTGGGTGAAGAATTGGCTTCTTCTCATGTCTGAGGCAGTGGCTTAGGATGGAAATGGGCAGGGGAAGGGCTGGAGGCAGAAATGTGTAGGAGGGAATGGGGATCCTGCAGCTGGAGATGCTGAGGGGGTTTGGAAATGGTGAAAATTGGAAGAGGGCAGGTGTTGGAGGACTGTGAGGGCCCTGTGGCACACTCTTAGGTGGGAAAACTGGCAAATTTGCTTCTTTAAGGAGCAATTTAGTGCTCATGCATTGCTTAATGCTAACCCTGAGCAAAAGTGCTGGGGCTTTGCTTCAATGAATAAACCAGTGTCACCATCCCTCACTGACTGGAGATCAGAGAATCCCAGAATGGTGTGGATTGCAAAGGACCTTAAAGATCATCCAGTTCCAACCCCATGCCATGGGCAGGGACATTTTCCACTACATCAGGTTCCTTCAAACCCTGTCCAGCCTTGCCTTGGACATTTCCAGGGATGGAGCAGCCACAGCTTCTCTGGGCAGCCTGTGCCAGGACCCCACTACCCTCACAGAGAAGAATTTCTTCCCAATATCCAACCTAAATCTCTCCTCTTTAGTTTAAACCCACTCCCTCTTGTCCTATTACTAGGATCTACTTGTAAGGTTCCTACTGCATGTCCTGTAGGAAGAAATGAAAATGGGGAAGTCCCAAGGGAGGAGCAGCACATCTCTCCTGGCAGGTCACACCCATGGATGGGATGTTCTGAGTAGGGGCCAGAAAGCTCCAGAGCTGGCAGGCTTCTGGCTGCTGAGACACCCACTCTGTGAGAGTGGCCACATGATGAAGGATGGTTGTAATCAGTGTGAAGAGCATGATGAGCTCTCAGCTCAATTCCTGCTCTGTAGAACAGCAGCTGATGAGTGCTGAAATTGAGGGGATGTGTTGTGGACAGCTTTTGGGCATGTCAGCTCTTCCCAGCATTGTGTTGGGGCTGATCTTTTTGAGAGAAAATGACAGTACCCAATTATTGGAACAGTTTTTGTGCCCTGGGATGAACTCCATCTTCTGAGGATGGGCAGAGGGAGAGATGTCAAGCTCTGCATCGAGGGCATGGGGCATTTTTCCCTTGGTGCTGACCTTTTTGCTGCTCTGTCCATGGAAATTTTTCGTCATGCTGACAGGGTGGGGGTTTGACTGTCTGATGGGCATGTTTTGGGATCTGATTCCACTTAAAATGAGCTAAGCACAAGAGAAGAATGTGGCCTTCAGACACTGCTGTGTCAGTCTGGCTGTGTGCCCATGCAGCCTCGTTGTTTCCAGTGGGGTTATTTCAGTGTAGCACTGTGGGACAGCCCTTAAGCTTTTCCCTTTGCCTTATTTACTGTACGGAATTGTTCAGTACTCCAACTGTAATCCATTCTGCACTGGGATAAGGGCTTCAAGTAACAATGCTTGGTGCTGATTAGAACTTGCCTCCTTAAATCTTCACACTGGCATTTATTCACATCCTCAGTGCTGCAGTGAGATGGCAAAGACTGAACACCCGGACCCATGGAACTCCAGTTCCTGAGAAATCAGATCTGCTTTTGATCATCAGATTAGTTTTTCATGTTTATCCTCACCATCTTTACTAGACAAGTGAGTTACCCTAACTGCTCACATCCTTGAAGACAGTTTTATCATCTACTGAGCAAAAATTCAGTGCTTAAGTGTCCTGGATGGATGTGCAGCTAAGTGTTTTACTCAATGCTAAATAGAAAACCTTTTTCAGAAAAGGCAATAGGAACAAACATTTGTTCTAAAGGATGGTTGTTTTTCAGCCCGGGAAACAACAAAGCAGTTTTTTTTAAGGCCATACTGGGAGTCAGCAATGTTCAAGTGACCAGCAAAGGACCTGGGATGCTCAGGAGGAGACTGGACCATGGACTGGAGACAGACCTTTATTGTCCAGAACTCCACATTCAAACTCACTCCCATCACAGGCCTGTGTCAGTATTGAACAAAATGCTTGTTGTCCAGAATTGCGAAGGAGTTTTCCCTGGCTACGCTGTTCTTGTCTGCCAGGAAGAAAGCACAAAGATACATTGACAGGGAGAGGGGCAGTTGCAGTTCCTCAGCTGCAGGACATTCCCTGTGGAGGCAGAAAGGGCCAGTTGTCCTCTCTGAGAGTGGGATGCAGGAAGGTAAAACAATCCAAGTGTACACTCCTGGGTTAACCCCTGGTTTTGGTACAGAAGTCCCTGATGCTGGCAGGTGACTTGTCACCAGCATTATGTGGGCAGAAAGGACGCTGGGACACGGAGGAAAGCAAAACTCACGTGATGTGGCTTCCAACCTCAGCAGGAAAAACACTGCCCAAACCTCTCCCCTCCCTGTGACTTGGCTGCTCCCTGCAATGTGGCAATGGTGCTCCCACTGCATTCCCCTTGGCTCTGGATCCAAACCAAACCTATGGCAGCACCTTGTCTGACCCTGTTAGCACCATTTCAGGTGTGACTTTGATGCCAGCCTTTCCTTAAGTCATAGTACTAATTAATCCTTCTATTAGGACATTGATGGGTTTTGGTTGTTGCTGTTTGAAAAACCCAGCTCTGGACATTTTTATCAGCTGCCTCTGCATGTTTGGAAAGGGAAAGAGAAGAACCAAAGCATAGAGGATATTGAAGGGGAAGAAGGAGCTCTTTTGGTTTTTCTCCCTGTATTTCCTTGTAATCTTTTTGCCAAACTATATATTCACTTGTACTTTTCTCCTTTTTGCTGTAGGACATCTCATTTCTGAGCCCTTCCCTGCACTGCTGCACTCTCAGACACATTACTGGACAGAGCTATGGTTTCCTAATTCCCTCTGAGCCTACATCTTGTGCCTTAGCTCCTTTCTTGTCAAATTTTGTTTCTCACAAGGAATCTGGAAAGACAAAGGGTGCTGAAATTTTGTCTTTAGTGGTGGGATCTTTTAGCACATGAATGCAGGTGGCCCCAGGTCTGCTCTCTGCAGGCTGTTCTTGTGCGTCTCCTCCTGTCAGTGGGTGCTGTTTTCTAAAGGCTGTGTTTGGGAATACTTTCCCCTCTGCTAGCAGATCCCAAGCCCAAGCAGCTCCCTGGAGCTGGAAGAGGCTGTGTCACTGGTGATGAAGTCCTGCTGCCCAGCTGTTGCGAGGGTGGCTGGATGAAACACTTAGAAGTGCTCCTAAGGCAATGGAAAGTGTGAATACGTGGGCTTGGGATATGCATTTTAATGAGGTGCTTGAATTCTCCCCTTGCTGCCCAGCAGGGCCAATGTCTGGCAGTGCCACAGCTCCTAACAACCACATATTGTGTCCCTGTGAGCTGCACAGCTCTCAGGGTAGCCAGGCCTCACCCTCGCCCTGCTCCCCAAACAAACAAGGGACTGTGAAAGAAATGTCAGATTCCTCCTAAAAGGTGCCCAGATGGTCTGACATCATCCCAGATGTCTCTGAGGCAGATCTTTGACCCAAAAAAAGGCTGAAAGCTCTCAGCTTTCTCATAAGAGTGTATATCTTCCCATGCTTTGCTCCACCAGTGTTTAAGCAAGATGAGGTCTGCCAGAGCTTACTCCAAGGGCTGGGTACAAGGGTGATAAATCACAGCCAAACTCGATGTAGCTGAGGGAGTTCTGCTCTTCCTGCTGTTGCTGGGGCTGGTACAGCTCTGATTCACCTTGGCTCTGATGCAGGGGCTGCAGCAAACAAGAACCAGACAGGCAGCAGCTGTGTTGCATGTCCAGGTGTCAGTGCAGAGGTGACAAGAAAGGTCAGAGTGGTGGCTGGGAGCTGGCTTGTCTCTGGCCTTGTAGGCTTGAGCAGACACTGTTGGCACATCAATCATTTAATTCCTCTCCTCTCTCATCATTCATGAAGCACGGACCTAAGTAAACTGTGGCCACTCCCTGACAGTCATGGTCACATTGCCTGTCCCCAGCTGTAGAGCAGGGTTGTACTGCTCCAGCTTTGGGGGTGATATTTTGTGGCCCTGGAGGTGGCTGGTTCAGTCCCAAGGTTCCAGCTGTGTTGGCAGCTCATTCACCAGTACAATTTCTCAAATGCAGTGGCAATTCAGTCTCCACCTCTCACCTCAATTTTATCTGAGCCAATTTGAGGGAAATGGAGGAATCTTCCTCCACCAAGTTATCCTCTTTTAAATCCTCATTTAAAACCTGACTACAAACCATTCCCAAATGGTAAAAAAGGATTTTTATTCAGCTGTTCTGTATTGTTACTTTCTGCCATCCTCTCCTTTAATCCTTGCTCCAAATGGATCTCCCCAGGCAAACATGTTGGGAAAAGTATTTCACTTTGCAGCACCTGGCATAGAGGCACTGGACCCCTAAACTCTTTTCTCTCAGTGTGAGTGGGTCCAGTTTATCTCCAAATGAACAAGTGTCATGTGCACAGCCATGGAGGAATGACCTGGCCCTCAGCAGGGTAGAAATGGTTAATTTTCTGCCTCTTTGGCAGCAGTTTCAGTGGAATGACTCACTGTTCCAGGTGGCAGTGGAACTGCAAGAACCCCATTGGCAGCATAGCAGTTTGGGAATCCCATGGCAGCCACAGCCCTTGGCTTCTTGGAGAAGTTCCAGCTGTGGCCTTGCAAGGACAGAAGCAGGAACCTGCTGCTGTATCCCAGCTGGAGCTGCAGCCAGAAGAGCTTTGCAAAGTCTTGCTGGGGTCTGGTGGAGATGGGAGGAGAGGGCTGGGCACCAACTGCGCTTGGTCGTGGCTGAGTCCTTCAGGATTTCAAGCAGTGCACTTTTACCAAGATATTCTACTTATTGAAAGCTGGTTTTGCCTGCCAGCTGCTGAATCATATCCAGCACTCTGAGGGAAGTCACATCTCTCTCATAAGGCATTAGTGGGTGAATTTTTTTATTATGAACAGGTGAGGAAGGCTGATAGATAGAAAATAATGTTGCTCCACCCCATGAGGAGTGTGGTCTTTAGGACATACCTGGGAGTCCTCATGAGCTGGGAAGAGAGATGGAAATAGGAAGAGACAGAGGATTCAGAGCACTCTGGGAGAGGTGGAGAGACAGTTCAGCTCCTTTTGGCTCCAGCAAGAATCAGAATGCTCAGGATGGGGCAGGATTAATTCTTGAGGTAAGTCCCACCTTCTCTGCTTGAAGGCAATGCCTGGAGACAGGAAGTTCCAGACAGTGACTCAGCCCACCCTAAAACCTCTCCAAAACAGGTGGCATGGATTATTCCCTGGAGGTGGCTTCCCCTGCTTTGAGCAGGATTAGATGTGATGCCCAGCTTTCTGATGACTGAGTTGGCAAAGCTGAATCCCACCCTTTATTTTTTGCTGTGAATGGAGTAAAAGCTGCAGGAGAATGAACCATATGGCCTCCCTCACTCTGTTTGCTTTGGAGCAAAACCATGTGCACACACGCACACTTGTACATATGTTTGTGTGCATGTCACATAAATTCAAAGGGTTTTAATTTAAGTTGCAGAGGCAAGCACAGGATACAGATGCCAGAATCCAGGCTGTCAATGCATATCCTTTAAAATATGACAAGTTTTTTCCTGGGAAAAATTGACTCAAACCCCATGGAGTGACGAAAATGAGACAAAAAGCAAAGAAGAAATGGAAGAAGGGGAGAGAGAGAGATGGTCCCAGGCCCACATTTGGCCCCTGTATGAGGGTGTGGAGAAGTGCTGGATTTCCTGGGAATGTGTGTTTCAGTTCCCTCCTGATCCTCTCTGCAATTCTAGCTTGGATGCTGTGTACACCAAGCTACTTCTGCTTTGTGTTGTTTTACTTTTTCCTTTCCTTTTCTTTTGGCTGAACACAGGCAAGAACGTCAAAAGGAATTTGTGAGCACAAGGGAAGTGAGATGCAGCCTCTCTGCAAGTAGGCCAAAACAAGATTATTTCTCCTCTTGCCTTGTTCTCAGAAGCAGCAGAGCTTATTTGGGCCCAATAAATCCCTCTGAGAAAAGTACAGTTTCACAGAATTGGAAAAAAAAAAAAAAAAACAAAACTGAAGAGAGGGGTTTGGTAATGGGAGAGGTCAAGCAATGTTAATTATAATCAGAGCTGTAATATAGATAATGAGATTTGGGGAATTTTTCTTTAACTCCTTGCCTCTAGGAACTTCTGTTTCTCTCCTTTGTGGGAGCAGAGGGGGGATGTGTATGTAGGGAGTTGTGGTCTTGTTGTTCCCTGCTTTAACACCCTGCCCAAATTTCCCACAGCAGATCTTGGCATGGAGGCCTGCTCACACATAGGATAGAAGGTTCTCCATTTTCACTTTCTACTTATTTTGACACATTTTTTGAGGGACAAATACTTGGGCCAACCTTGTTATCATGGAATAAATCTGAGAGTCTTTTCTCCATGGTATGATTCCTGCCTGTGCATGTGTGGGATGGTTTGGCTGACTGAACTGAGGGCTGGGAACCCCAAGTTTTCAGAACCTCTCACTTTCTGACTTTGACATAATTACAAAAGTAGCCTGGTTTTCCTCTCTGTAAAATGGGATGTTGATGGAGGGTGTCTCTGAAGGCTGATGTCATGCATTATCTGAAGCATTTTTTACAATACAAAGGGTGCTGTAAAAGAGCAGATGAGAGAGAGTAAAACCTTCTCTTCTTTTTCAAACAGCTGATTATTTTGCCCAACTTTTCCATTTTCTGTGGACTGTTAGACTGGAGGCAGCCTCCATGTTTGGGGCAGGAATTCACCTTTGTGAAGGTTTGCTTGGTGCATATCATGATGTGAACAGAGTGGGAATCTCCTGTTCTCTTTGAAAGAACCTTTTCCACCAGCATTTGCTTTATTATTCTTGTCTGTGAAACAGTGGTGGGACGTGGAGGAATGTTCCAGCTAAGCAAGTGGAGGGATTAAGCCTGAGATCCCTGCAGAGCAAAATGATTTGTACAGAGGACAGAAACAGGCAGGGAGAGTCTCCAGACCTGGCTCCAGAATGTTTGAAGCTATGGGAAATATTCCCCTTAATTTCAGGTGGACTGGGAGCCAAGGCACCAGCTGTGAGGATTAGATTTGTTTGCATCATTGCATCATCATCTGCCATGCACAATCCAGGGGGATTTTGATGACACAACTTGATCAGTCTTTGAGCCCTTTTCCAAACAGTCTTTACATAGCAACATCAGGCCTGGGCTTAAGTGGTTTCTAGCATTGCTGATTACTTCTACATTTCTTCTGGACAAGCCCTTCACATTTTTTCCTGACAGGCATGAGAGGAACCTTTAAATGCTAGTGAGCCCATAATATAATTTCTTGCATAGCTATTCTTGGAATTTGAAGGCTTAATGGTGGCCAAGAAGGGGCTGAGCTGAGAACCTGCTGATTCCTCTGCCTAGATATTGCCTCATATTTTTGCATCCAAATATAGGGCATGTTTGCATGGACAGAGCAATTTCTCTTGGGCAATTTCTCTGCATCTTACTCAGCTGAAGTCTGTCTCCATGTGAACACAGCTGCATGGCTGCTAAATCCAAGCTGGTCTCACTGAGGGGAGCTGGACACTTCTGCAGTCTTCCTCTTGCCTCTTCCTCAGTGATCTGGCTTTCCCAGAACCCAGGATCCTCAACCTCCTTTGCTAAGAACTCATCTTGTGATCAGCTTTCATCACTCTGTTGCCTGTGTTTACACAGGATGATGAACAGTTGGCATATTGATGAAAAATAATATGCCTGGGACAAAAGTGACTGGCAGGTAGAATCTGCAATGACTAGTCAGGGCTTCTTTTTATATCTAGTTAATTTCATATATTAACCTAAACATTTATTAATTGCTGAAAGTTTTCATTAGAATGTATATGTAGCAAATAGTATCCTAATTATTAACAAAAAGTGTGCATCCTTTGACATGTTTAGTGATTTTTTAAACTTATAAGTCACCTATTTTAAATATATGCCATTGCAGCTTCCTGCCAGTCTAGAGGGCATTAGACAAACTCTAAGAGTTTGTTATTAGTCATTATTATTCACCATCCCTTAATTCAGAACATGGTTCTCCCAATGCCTGGGAGCTTTTATCCTAATTGTGGTGCCTGATTTTTAAGCTTAGTTAGGTCTAGATGTGCCTTACAGGACCTTTTGGACAAGAGTTGTTTTTCATCTCATGTTTGCCCAGCCCCTGGCATCACAGAGGCCTTGAGACAGGGGATATCCCAGTTTTCTTCATCAGCCAAACTGACAGTGTAGAAATATCTAAAAGATCAGCAAACATCTTAAAACTAAATTCTTGCCCACTAAAACACTGACAGCTGTGCCTGCTGCTCTCTTTTCTCTTTCTAGACCAAAGAAGCTCTCTTCACAATTCTCCAGGACCTAAGGCCTGAAGACCACTTCAATATCATTGGCTTTTCCAACAGAATAAAGGTCTGGCAGCAGGACCGGCTGGTGCCAGTTACTCCAAATAACATCCGGGATGCCAAAAAGTACATCCACAACATGTCACCTACTGGAGGTATGATCAGAGATACAGATGGCATTATCTGTGTTGTCCGACTAACTACAATGGAACAGTGAGTGGTGAATGTGGTCCTGGAGCATATAGAATAAAAAGACTTTGGGATTTAGGTCATGGGACAAGGGGATCCCTTTACCTCTGCTCAGGGTTATGTCTTCTTTATTAACATACATGATGGAAAGGTTTCCTCAGGGAAACCTTCCTTTCCCATTGCAGGAGGTTTGGACAAGATGGGCTTTAAATGTTCCTTCCAACCAAAATTAGTCTGTGATTCCATACACTTATTAAAACAAATTTGATTCCATTCTCTTGCTTATCTGGTGACACCCTCAAAATGGGAGATCTTCCAAGGTTATTTCTTGAGGATGCAGATGAAAACATACCCTGGCAAAGGACACACAGTGCCAGTATTGTGTAGTTTCTGAAAGGCTCTGTGAAAGCAGGCTCATGATTTTGTCTGGGCTGGAAATTCCAGGGATGGAGCACACGCTGTGGGATGCTGGATTGACTACTGCAGATTGCCTTCTCACCTAGTACTGTCCTCTTGTCTCTACCAAGGAGTACCCCAAATTATATTTAAGAATTTCTAAGCCCTTT
Source organism: Lonchura striata (assembly GCF_050655825.1). NCBI lineage: Eukaryota > Metazoa > Chordata > Aves > Passeriformes > Estrildidae > Lonchura > Lonchura striata. Next base: position 72,409,830 of record NC_140741.1, read on the forward strand.
TTGCTTGTGCCTTGTTGCCTGGGGCAAAGCAAACAGAGAAAACCCCAGAACAGTGGCAGAGTGCAGGTGTGAGTTTTAATTTGATTCATAGGTCTCCTGTGAGGCTATGGACAGTAGTGTAAAAAGTCTCCAACTACAAATATCCTCATTACAGTGAGGTTTGCAATCAAACATATTCCAGCAGCTGTGCCTAGAGAGCTGCAAAATGACCTATTCAAACCCTTCCCCGTGGAAGTGGTCACAGCTGGTTGAAGGTCAGGGAGGGCCTTCCCATGGCTGCCCTGAGCAGTGACCACTCCTAGCAGAGGAAACCCTCTGATGGAAAAACACAGCAAACAGGATGGTTGGCTCTGCTGTTTGTGTCGTGTGAGGAATTGCTTAGGAAGTGGTTAAGGGACCTGCCCAGTTAAACAATTACCAATAATGGGACTAAACTCAGAGAACAAAGCCTTTTACTCCTGAAGTGCCAAGAGAGCTGTACAGGAACCAGCTGGGTTTGCCCATGAACCTGCCAGAGAACAAAAGTCAAAGGAAATTATTGACTGTGGTTCAATAGGAAGATGCAGTGTTTCTTCACCACACGTGCTTCAGGTTTTTTCCAGGTTTGGCTGACTCTGTGTTTTCCCTATAAAGTGATGTTCCTTGAGTATCCTGAACACACACAAAGAACATGGTTTGGCTACACCTCTGTGTTGTACTTACACACCAAAGAAATGGGAGAAAAACCCTGCTGCTAAATACCTGAACATGTAACAAAAGGCAGTTTTCAGTTCTTAGTAGTTCTATGATACAACTGAGTATAAAATTACATACTCTGCTATGTGACATGGTTTTCTTCTGGTTTTTGGGAAAAAGTTCTTTCTGAAATTTTGGATCTTGCTGGAGATTGAGAGAGTTAGAATATTTGGGTGCAGGTTTTGTGGTTGAGAACCATTTTGCAGAAGACAGAGTCAGGATTTTGAGGACTTTGCAGAAGCCTTTGCTGCTTTCCTGTTCCTTGTCTTGCTGCACACTGTGCACACTGAGTTTCTAGGTATGTTCTGTATGAGGTGACTTTCTATCACATCCTGTTGATAACCTTCCTAGCTCTCCCTTTCTGGACCCCCAGGGGTCAGCTGTGTATAGTTCTTAAACCATTTCACCTGCTTTGTTTTTAAGAGCTGTTTCTAACCATGATGTGCTGATTTTGCAAAGGTCCCACAGCCAATCCCTCTGTGCTTTGACTAGAAATACATGGAAAAAGTGAATACTTGCACTCATTTTCCTGTTTTCCTTTTTTTTTTTCTGAACACTCAGTGGGCTTGGATCCTTTTCATGCCTATTCTAATGTGCATCTGCTCCCTCATTTACTTTGTTTTCTCCCTCCCACCCCACTTCAGGCAGTTCTATTCTTCACTAGCCAGTTGTTTTGTGCAAATACACTCCTCAGCTAACCAAGCTCTTCCCTTTAAACTTTCTAACCCTGGGGTGTAAAGAAGGAAGCCATCCACTTGTTTTCCCATTTGAAGGCTTTTTTCCTGACTCCAAGTGTTGTGCCCTTCAGAAAAAAAAAAAAAAAAAAAAAAAAAAAAGCTGAACTTTTTAGTTCAGATATCATCTGTGAGAGTCCTGTAATTAAGTTTAACAATTTTTATTTGTACCAGACAGACATAGTAGGACTATTTACCAGGCTGATTGTTGTACATTGAGACATTCAACAGCAATTTCACATGACAAACTGAAATTCATAATTCAATTCATAAGACCATAAACAGCTGTGCCAAACTTGTGCTAAGCAACAGAGCTGAACTGAATTCAAGGGCTACAACAACTTCATGTGGAGAAAAGGGACATCCTGATGTCCCTGACAGAGAAGCTGTCACCTCACTAAAGGGAGCTCAGGGAAATTATTCACACCACTCTTAGAAGGAGAAATGATCTCTGATCATTCTTCTACCTTCCCAGGGACTAATATTAATGGGGCTCTGCAGACCGGGGCAAAGCTGCTGAATGATTACATTGCTCAGAACGACATCGACGCCAGGAGCGTGTCCCTGATCATCTTCCTCACGGATGGGAGGCCGACTGTCGGGGAAACACAGTCATCCAAAATCCTCAGCAACACCAAGGACGCCATCCGGGATAAATTCTGCCTCTTCACCATCGGCATTGGCAACGACGTGGACCACAAGCTGCTGGAGAGGATGGCCCTGGAGAACTGCGGCATGACGAGGCTTTTCCAGGAGGATGAGGATGCAGCCAGCCACCTCAAGGGGTTTGTTCTGCTTTTTCTGTTCCTTGGGTTCTCTGGGAATGTATTTTAGGATGGAAAATCCTTTAATGAGATATGGCATGAAATTGGAGTTTCCCTGAGGCTCAGCTCTGGTTGGGAGAGGCAGAGTACAATCAGGTACTCTGAATGTCTACCCAGAAATTTCCTTTTTCTTAGCAGACCCCCTGAGATGTACTGGAGCTTCCCAGCCCCTCAGAACAAGGCATTTGTTTCCCTAATTCAGATCATTGTTTTGGACATGTAGACCCAGAGAGCTGGGGGCCACAAGACTCAACTCCTCACAGGTAGATTGCAGGATGAAAGGATGCTTTTTACACATCAAATCAACAACATAAACAGCATGGAGGGGATCAGGAATGAAGATTCCAATTTGGAGCAAAAAAATTATTTATTTATTTTTTGAAAATTATAACCTTTTGCCCAAGATCCAAAATATTTGACTTGGAAAAAAACACTAAGATCATTTCTGGATAACTACAGTCACTTAGTGACTGGGGATAACATAGTCACTTAATTTCCTCATTCTTTGTGACTCAAACTCCTCATAAGTTTCCTGAAATCCTCATCCTTTAGTAGGACCAGAGATTATGTTCCTTTTCTGTAAAAAGGGAGCTGTAGTCCAAAGGGAGACCCTGGTAATGAACAGCAGAAAGATGTGTGATGACATCTCTGACCAAAATGTTTGGCAATGTGTCAACGTTTCCAAATAAAAATGTTTGGCTTTCACTCCCAAAATATTAGTGTTTTAACCACAGAAACCAAAAAGAGAAGGTTATTAAGTACTGACCTCTCTCCTGGCTCAGGCCTAACTCCTCTGGAACAATAAATCCAAGCACTTTCCACCAGAACTTTGCCGTCTGTGGCAGTAATGCATGGACAAGAATTCCTTCAAAACTAAATTCTCTAGATCCATCTGTCACTCCACCCACACCATTTCCTCCCCAGGACATGTATTTTGGATAGCAAGTGGCGTTCCCTGGCAGATGGAGGATGTTCTGATTGATTGGGCTGCAGGAGCCCAGTGCTGCAAGAACTTGTTCAAACGCCTCTCTCCGATGAACAGCTCACTGTTTATCAAGCTCAGTCATGGCAAACCCATCTGGCACCTGGTGCCAAATTTATATAGAAAATCACAATCACTGCTGGAGGCCAATTCAAACCTCGGTTGGAGGGAAAACCTAAATGGGTGCCAATGTAATTTTTTTTTTATGCTCTGCAGGTTGTATTTTTATACAGATACTTCCTTGAATTGTACTCTAAGACAGGTTGTGTATCTCCACCATTTGTTACAACTCAGAAATTAATTTACAGAGAGACCTCAAGTTTAATTTAATCATGTTTTTAAATCTGGTGAGGTCTCTGCATGAAAGACAATGAGCGCTCAGACAGACTTTAAAAGAAAGTCAACCAATTCAGGCTTTGGGTTCCCTTGGAGAGAGAATAAAGCAGAAAGTGTGACTTTAGCTTCCAGACAGTCTGTTTAACCAGATGTGTCAAATAAATGCAGCTTGACTAAAAAAAGGGCTGAGGCCAATTCTTTGTTTATTTACCAAATTAAACTCAAATGACTTGCCAAGAGATGAGCAGTTTGGCATTTGAATGGGAAATATGGTATTCTTGGAGCAGCTTGGGAGGAACCTTCAAAAGCACATTGCTGTGGGGAAAACACAGTATTGTAAACTTGGGCTTTGAGCCTTGTGAAGGTTTTCTTGGCTGTACAGTGTGAGGTGTTCTCACAAGTGTGGTTGGTCATGTTAACAAGGCATTAAAGGGTTAAGCTCCCTGGCTCCAGGAAAGCCATGCCCTGACCAACAGAAAATCAGCCACAAAGAAATGAGTTCTCTTGTGCCAGGGTGCCTGTATTGAGCAGCTAGGATTCCTCCATTTCTCTGAGATGTTCTCATTTATGGGGGGCATGGTGAGATTCTTTCTTGATTTACTTTCTCTGTTGGCTCTCAGAAAACTGTATTCCTGCCTGTCCTACACTGACCAACCCAATCTAGGAGTCTTTCAGAGATTCAGAAGCTTTGGTTTGGAATCTCTTCAGCTTTGGTGGACCCAAATTTTGGCCTTACAGTTTCTAGCTCTGGGATAGGTAACACCACTAGAAACCTGTGGGTAACAGCATCTCATCTAAGTACTTTTCTTAATAACCGGGGTGCTTTCTGTAATCTTGGAAGCCAATAATTTACTTTTAAATGGTCACAAATATCTTCTTGCAGAGATCTGGAACCGTAGTGGAAGTGACTCCCAGGCCATGCTGGGATGGTTCTGAACATACTTAAGAGACTCCATTTAGATTCCTAAGGAACAGGCATCTAAACATCCAAAATCTAAATGAGGCAGAGAATAACTGTGGTTGACAGCGACCTCTGGAGATCCTGTAATTCAACCTCCTGCTCTGAGAAGAGCTAACTTCAAATTTAGGTGAGGGTTCTCAGGGCTTTGAAAAGCCCTAAGGGCAGAGACCTTGAAAAAGCCCTAAGGGCAGAGCCCCCCCTGTTTTTCTAGGCCAGTTAGAGTGGATGTGGTAGTTAAATTTGCTTTCTGATGGCCCAAACTACCCCTGAATGACTTCAGAGCCATTTTACATAACCTGACTGTGTCCTTGTCAGTGTACAAGTGCAAGAGTGTGTTCACACAGTGCTAACAGTGAAAAATGTGTCTTGCTTTAAGGTTCTATGATGAAATAGGGACACCCCTTCTCTCTGACATCCGTGTTGATTACCCTGAAGATGATGTAGAACAGGTCACCCAGAACTTCTTCCCCAACTACTTCAATGGCTCTGAAATTATCATAGCCGGCAAACTCATCAACCGCACCTCGGATAAACTCCACGTGGAGGTGACTGCCAGCAATTCCAAGAAGTACATCCTGCTCAAAACAGATGTGGCTATTGACCTGCTGAGCAGAAATGACATCAGAGGTGTCCCCGGCCTGGAGGATGGCAAAGGTGACAATAACTACATTGAGAGGGCGTGGAGTTACCTCACCATTAAGGAATTGCTCAACTCTCGGCTGAAGAGTGATGACACTCAGGAAAAGGACAAACTGATGGAAAAAGCCAAGTCGATGGCTCTAGCTTACAATTTTGTGACTCCCTTCACTGTTCTGAAGATGAAAGAGGCTGGACTCCACTCAGAGCCATCTCAGGAGGAGTTTATCAGCCCTTCTACTGATGGCATCGGGGAAAAGGTGCAGAGCCTGCAGGGGCACAAGGCCCCACCAGGTATGAGAGAAGAATAACCTCATTCTGGTAAAAAATCCTCTTTCATGGGCAATGTCTCATGGCCAACTTTGGCACAGGGGTGATCTAAACAGTGAACTGAGGAATAAAGCTGAGATTTTCATACCAATTTTGCTAATTGTGGGCTGGGTAAGCTGGGTAACCTTTAGCGAACCTTTTAGGCCCCTCACTCACCCCCTTGAAGCACTTACTGCTTTGTAGAAACTATTGGAGAAAAATTTGTGTTCTGCATCAAACTTAAAGTGGCTGCAGGAATATATCCCATAATCTCTCAGAATAATATTTGGGGAACTGTAGTATATTGTATTGTAATATATCTCTTGTAATATATTGTAATATATCTCTTTCTGCTGCTCAATAAGTAATTGTAACAACCTTCCTTCCCCACTTCTAGGTATACGCAGAGGGCAAGATAAACAGAGAATTAAAATCTCCAAAACTTCAGGTCAGTGCCTGTTTTCATGCCTTTCATAATGCAAAATAATAGTGATTGATTTATGAAAACCTCAGATTCATATCACTGTGGTATAACCATCCAAGTGACCAGCCAGAATTCTGTTTGTCAGACCTACAGAGTAGGGAGGAAAATGAAAACAAAACCAAAATACAGAGAGGGTCAGTAATGAGAAGGAATATGAGCAAGGCAGATGATCCTCATGTTTGAGACTTCTGCAGGTTAGGGGAGAACAGAAACACATTCTCTCAGTACTAGAGATAGTGAAAAAACCTTTCTAAAATAATAATGCTGAAATGTAAAAAAAGCTGTTTAAGATGGAAAAAATAGAAAATTATATAGTATTTTACAATTTTTCTGTTCATCCTGTACCTTTACTTAAGTTTTCATACATTAAACACTGAAGAATAAGTCCAGATCAAGAACTCTGACTTGAATTTCTCTTGATAGGGTCAATTTTACCTTAGAAACTAGCATTTTTGGCTTGCCTTATTAATGGCAGCTGTCTGATAGTTGATGATAGGTCAAGGACTGTTGAAAAATTAAAATTGTGGGATCAACAGCTGCTGTTGACTGCTCCAATCTCATACTGAGGGCCAGGAGGGGTCAGTGTGAGGTGGAGCCATGCAGCAGCCCTTGGTCAGAAAGTACATTTCTGTGTGCTGTGGGGGATGTAGCTTGCCAAGAAAGAATGGAGAAGAGGAGTTTAAAACACCTACATGATAATTCCCATAAATCACCAAAATTATATTCCGGGAAGAAAATATCCTGATTTTCATCTAGACTGTTTTGGGTTTCGAGTTGTCCTTGAAAACCCATCCTCTTCTGTGAGAAAAACAAAACAATCTCTGTGAAAAACAAAGCAAAACTTGGCATTTCCTGGCAAACTCCATCTGACCCTCTAAAAACAACAAACCAGGAGGACTTAGAAAAAACAGGGACAAACACACTTTAAACAGCATTTTTGTTGCAATCTTGGACAATGCAGTTTTGTGTGAGCCTCTCCCATTTATCTCTTTTTCCATGTCTTCTCAGCGGATGGGGACCCTCACTTCGTCATTGATTTTCCCTCCAGCAAGTTCTCTGTCTGCTTCAATATTGATGGAGAACCAGGAGACATTCTCCGGCTGGTCTCTGATCACAAGGAATCTGGTGAGCAGCCAAATTAAGCAGTTTCTTGTGGAGGAAAATCAAAGTGTAAAGCCAGCCCTGCAGCAGACCAGGCACCAAGGTGCCTCACAGGCAAGAAAGTGATAGGAAATTAAAAAAAAATTTCTTCTATGGTTCAACTTCACCCAGATATAAAGTCACATCTTGCAAATAAAAGTTTTGGACTCACCAAAATTGCTCTGCTGTGGGTGTTTCCCTCTTTACTCACAGCAGTATTTGATTTAGGACAGAGCAAAGTCAAGCTCACCAAGCATCGTGGCTCTTTCAGTAAAGAACCATCAAACTGGCTAGAGAGTCATGACAGTCTTGAGAAAACCCACATGATTCAGGATCTGCTTTACCCAAGCCAGTCTGAGCCAAAGTGTGGTCTGATCCCATCTGGAATTCTAAGCAGGGCAGCTAATAAGCAGATTATGTCCTGCTCAGGGCAACAGTGGGAGAAAGGGGTGTAAAAACCAGAGACAATTCACAGGCTTGTTTTACAAAACCCCATAAAAAAGTTGTAAGGATTCTGCTCTGTCTGGCAGTGGTCTAGCCCCCATATTTCTGTGTTCATGTCTGCCTTAGTAAAATACAGCTCCAGGCAATGCTTCCCTTCAACTTCCTTCACAGACTGTTTGTGCTACTGCTTGAATGATTTTGTGGCTCAAATGCAGAATGAGCTTGAGGAAAACAGACTCTGTAGCATGAGAACCTTGAATCTTTGAAGACAGAAATGAGAGATCCCATCAGGAATAATGGGATATGGAGACATTTCATCTCAGTGTTAATGGCTTGGGTTGGCAACAAGCCTCCTCCTTAATTGTCATTCTTCAGTGGGTCTTCAGAAGCTTGTGGGAAGTGAGTCACTGTCTTATGGACAATAGGTCACCACAAATATTAAAATGGCTGGGAATCTTACTGTGGACATTTAGGCTTTAATTGACTCAGTAGGCTCTGCACCTTAGAATATTCAAAAGTGATTCTTTTTGTGGCACTGTGTATGCTGTGATTAACGGGGCTGGGGGCACCTGCCTGCAGAGAAGGCCAGTATTTCTGAGCTTGGGTAAATTTATGTGCTCTGCATGAGGTCATAATTTCATAACAGACTGATTATACTCGTTTGAATACTGGTAAGTGAAATAATTGAGCATGAGGTGGCGAGCCTGCATGCCCTCAGTCACAATGCTTGTGTCATTGAGACAATAGACCTGTTCCTGCTGGGCCCCTTCCAGCTCAGACTGTTCCGTGATACTGTGATCCTGGGTTCCAGATTTAATTTACTGATTGTTTTCCTGCAAGGTGTAACCGTGAATGGCCAATTAATTGGAGCTCCTGCACCACCCAATGGCCACAAGAAGCATCGGACTTACTTCAGCACCATCACCATCCTCAGCAATAAGCCAGAGAGGTCTTACCTGGAGATCACACCCAAGAGGGTCATCCTGGATGATGGGGAAAGGCTTGTCCTGTCCTGTGGCCGGAGTGCTGTCGTGAGGAGCAGGAGCCTGGAGGTGTCCATCTCTGCCTACTCCAACATCACCGTGACCATCCGGGACTCCATCAGCTTCGTCATCCTCATCCACCACTACAAGAAGCCTGCCCCATACCAGAGGAATCACCTGGGGTTCTACATCTCCAACAGTAAAGGCCTCTCTTCTGACTCCCATGGGCTACTGGGTAGGTGACAGGTTCTCAGGTTCAGAGCTGTAAATCAGACAAAAATGGTATTTCTGAGCAGAGACAGGAGGGAAAGAGCAAAGTAGGTGGGGATTAAGCTCCCAGGTGAGACTTTCACATCCTCTCTCAAACAACTTCTTTCTTTCTAGCACCTTCAACTCCTCTTATCTTTTCTTGTAGGAGCTATCTCTTCCTATACCAGCTGTGCCTAGTTTTCACATTTCCACTTTCTTAATGATTTTTCAATACAGTTACTATTAGAATACACATGCTTGGGTGCTCCCAGTACAGAGGCAGAAACCAAATCTTCCACAAGAAGTTTTTGTGGCTCCTTTAAAATGTGAAATAAAAAAAGAGCCACCCCTACCTATTGAAGGAACTAGGCTTTAGGTAGGATCAGCTAATGGCCAGATGGTTGTGCTCTTTCAGCCAATGAGAAGTATTGATGTTTTGGGTCATGTACAGGTACAGAACTCTAAAACTTCTGCTGTAGTTTCTGTGCCACTCAGACACTCCCAGGTGAAACAGGAGATGATCCTGTAGGAGTGGTGTTTTGGACTCAGGCCACTCTCATGGACAAACCTCTAAATCCACACTTAGGTTTGGCCTAGAAGAACGTTCTCCCATGAAGGCAAGGGAACAGAACTTGAATCTTCAGGCCTAGGACTTTTTGCTTCCTGAAAGACATTGTGTGAGTTATTAACCTCTAGTAACCATGGCCCACAGAAGGGAGCTTACTACTGGCAGCTAAAAAACTTCTTTAACTCTTTAGTGACCCGTGGAAAAAAAAATAGGGTTTTATTCTAACCTCTGTGTTTGTGGGATTCAGAAATGAATCACAGGAAGAAGATTCATCCTGCTCTTGCAGAGAAGCCCTTTAGAGATCCATAAGCTGAGAATCCTCAAATGCATCCTACCAAAAAATCCAAACAAACCACCAAACCACAGCAACTTATAAACAGGCACAAATCAGCCAGTCATGAACTCTTATTTTATCTTGCCTTGCAGGTCAGTTCTTGAACCATGAAGTTAAGCTCCTTCAGGAATCCCTAAACACAAGTCGTTGGGAGGTTGGGCAGAACCAAACGGAGGCGTTGAAGGCAAACCCCACAAACACCCTGAAGGTGAAGGGGAGGCTGGTTCCTGTCGTGTGGAAGCAGAGGAGGATCTACAATGGCCAGCAGGAAGTCGACTGCTGGTTTGCCAAAAACAACGCAGACAAACTGATCGATGGGAGCTATAGGGACTATCTGGCTTCTCACCCCTTCGACACAGGGACCAGCTCTGGGACAATTCACAGCCTTTAAGACTGGTCACAGCAATGCATTGTAGCAGCACGTGTGACAGCAGGTCCCTTCTGAAGCCTTTACTAGGAAACTTATGAGCATTTCCTTACTTTTTGGTGCCAAAGAAACCAAGGACTTTGTCCTTGGAAATCAGCTGTCTCTCTCTCATGCTAAATGAACATTCATCAGATTCCTGAAGAAAAAGAAGGCTGGGGGAAAGGATGTGGTTAAAGGCATGATTGATGCTGTCTCAGTGGTCAGGGAGGGAGAAATAAGCCAGTGAACAGTGCAGAGTCTCCTGGCCTTAAAATAAATCAATGCAGGGATCTGTGCAATACCCGCTGGGCCTGGTGAGTCACCCCACAAGAGGCAGATCATACAGAACAGTGCCTGTTGAGGTGATAGGCTTTGCAAAGAAGTAACTTGGAGAACCTGCTCCAACCTTGGTCCATGGGGAAAGGAGAGAAAGACAAAAAGAGAAAGGAGATGTGGGTGGATATTCATCTGCAGTGACCCATTAGCATCAAACAAAATCAAAACCTGAAAGCAACAGGCCACAGGAGGGTATTGCTTTCCTGGTTAGTGGGATGAGGTCTGGATTTGCCACTAAACCTGATGTTCCCTGAATCACTAAAAACCCTTAAAACAGTGGTGAAAACCTTGATGGGGTTTGTTGCTGTCTTGGTGCACAGGCTGCATGCTTAAAAAGCACCTCTGGTCCTCAGCAGCAAAAGGAGTGGTGCAGGCTCTCATTCCATGGAGCAATTAATTCAACACAATACAATTTAAATAACATTGCAGGGGTAGTGATTTTTTGAGTCTTGACTCCCTGAGGAAGAAACAAAGTTCCACTGTGAGCTTCTACCAGACCTGCCGTGTCCTTGAGGATCACGCCCCTTCTGCTCAGCAAAGATAAAAATTTCCTAAGGGATGACAAACCAGAACCCACAACAGCTTGTGAGCCTACAAAGCAGCCTCTTGAATTTTGACTAGACGACTCTAGCTGCTTTTGTAATCAGGGAGGAAGTCTTTATTTATTCCAAATCGTCAAAAAACTTTCATCCCGATTTCCCCTGGCTTCTTCTCCTTCCTTACACTGCAGGAATTTGTGCGCAGCAGGAATTTGGCAGCAGGAGGTTACAGAAGGGTCTGCCAGCCACCCCCACTGCAGGTGGTGCTCCAAACCCAAAGCTGCAAGGCTGTGGTGTGTTTTAAAGTGAGGCATCACTGAGCAATGCTATACATCAGCCACAGGGGAGTTTTAGCAAAGAACTTGTCCAAAAAGGACTTGACAACCACAAAGACATTTACATGGCAAGGCCAAACTGAGCTCATGAATACTCTGCCTTTCCAGAATTGAAAAGGAGAGAGGCTGGGTGTGGAAGCATCTCCAGGAATTAAATTATATCCATGTGTTAGGAGAAAACAGTTGCCAGGGACCTACAGAAATAGGTTCAATCTTGCCTGGTTTTTTTTTGGGGTTTTTTTTTTTTTTTCATATTTAACAATTAAATCATATTATTGCTGTTGGAGCTCCAGCTGCTGGGGGTAGTGTGGTGATTTTCCAGTTGCTTGATCAGCTTGTTAGTGCTGCAAGCACCGTGGCAGCAGAGCAGGTGGCAAGCATGGTTTCTTTACTCATACCATGTGCTGCTGCCTGGAAGAGGGAAACAGCCAAAAGCAACCAGCAAGATTTAACTGCACTCTGGAAGATCCTTACCGAGAGCTCAGTTAGCACAAAACTCATGCCAAGGCTTGTACTTTGGAACAGAACATAAAGAAGAAACTACTGCTTTGGGCCCTGCTATCTTGAGAAATAGCTCTCCTGTGAGGGAGGGCTGAAGGCAAGACCTTCAGCACAGTCCTGAGTGTGGAATAATAACAGAGGTTTCATGCTCTGCAGTTTGCTTGTGGGCCAGAAAGAGATGAGGAAGAACAGCTGTGAAGTTGACTTCTCCACCCAAGAAGAGAGTAGGAGGATCACCCACAGCCCATACCCAAACACCCTCCCCTTTCACTAGCAGGGAGTGAGCAGGAAAGTGGCAGGGGATTTCTGGACACCCCAGGGTTTGGCAGGTGTTTCCAAACTGTCCTTACTGAAACCTCCCCTCTCCTCCCACATTGTGCTGTCCATGTGTATTGCTAAGGGGAGGGACTGGCTTAGGCTCTCATCTCCTCTGTATATAGATATGTATATAATATATATAAACACACACCTACTGCTAATAATTCGGGTGCATCATTGCTCCTCTTTCTCCTCCTCCAGCCAAGGAAACACATTTCTTTCAGGGCCTGAAGATAACAAGGATCAAGTCCAATGAAGCACCTGGAGCAATATACTCAAGGTCTCCTTAAGGCTCCAGTTATCCATTTCACAATAAATATTTTACAGTGAACACTGCAGTGAAGCTTTCATTTGGCAAAGGTAAAACAAGCTTTGAAGCTAAGGTTGTGTGTGTTTTATGCTGCTGGACAGGCTCACGTTACCAGATGAATGAAAGAACCACTCATGAGTTAACAATAAGTTGGGAACCAAATGAATTTCAGTGGAAAATTAAAGGTCATTGATGTTCTTTAGTCCCTATGCACTTGGTAGGAGATGAGAACAGACTCTAGGCTTCTACTCCCACATTGAAATGAGTTTAACCACAGACTTTAAATGCAGTGGAATAGGACATGGGAAAACAGTTCGTGCTCCTGCTGCCCCAAGAGCAAAGGCAGGTCATGGACTGTAAATCTCAATTTTTTTCAGCTCTGAAGTGGGTAGCACAACACTTCCCTCTCTCACGAGGGGGAATATATTCAGGCTTGATCCTCACAGCCCTTCATGCTGTCCCAGAGAGCTCCCAGACCTCTGTGCAGCTATTGCAGTAAGATGCATTTGTTCTCATCTCCAAGAGTGTCACAGAGCACTTGGATTCACAGGGATGTGTCTAGTGATTGCACATTGCTCAGACAGCTCAGGAATGAGGCTGAGCACTCACTCTGGAGTGCAATGGAAACAACTGCATGGCACCATTTCAGAGATGGGAAGGGAACAGGGCTGCTGAAACAGCACTGGCTACACAAGGATTGGCAGGGAGAACCTTCCCCCACATTTTACTTCTCCTGCTATTGCCAATTGTGAACCTTCTCTTAGCCTCAGTTAAGAGCCAAATGAAGATCATGTCACTCGCAGTCCAGTTTAGAACAAGGACATTGCTTTGGCCAAATTTGCACTCTTTACCCACTGCAGGATGGCACTGTGCAGCCCATAGCAAGAACAAAAGTCCAAAATACCAGTATTCCTCAAAGCAGGGAACAAGTTTCTAAGAGGGAAGCTGTTTTAATAATCTATTTCCAGTCAAAACCTTGTACAGCACAGGACTTACTCCAACCCTTACCAGTGCAGAACCCCCCAGACAAGCAGAAGTTGTGTTGTGAAACCAACTGCACTGAGCAATATAAATAATCTATTCAGAGAGCTGTATGCCATGTGTTCCAAAAGCCTTTTGATGCACCAGCAGAAGTAGGGTTTTGACCCTTCATTAAGGAAGAAAAACAAAAAAGGACTTAATTTCCAGAAAAACAGTTTAAAGCTGAACAGCTGCAAGTGTAGCCAAGCGTGTCTAGTTCACTGAGGGGCATCCGAGACTTTGATTTGCATCTAAGGCTTCAAACCACTTTGAAGTCAGGAGAAAAACAACAAACCAAACCCCCAAAAAATAAAAAAAAACCCACCAAATTTCTTCACATGCTCCAAGCTCAGCCTTTGCATCTAAATCCATCCAAGTTAGAAAATCCAAATCCTTTAATTTTTACCCCTTAATAAGGGCTGTTTTCTTGGGAAAAGTACAAGGGGGAAAAGAAAAATAAAGCTCATTCCCATCCATCGCTTAAGGGGAGTTGTCTTGCAAGAAGCAAAGCCTGGCTATGGCTCCACCAGGGATAGCAGCCCAGTGGGCCCTGGATCCCTGCTCCAAGGACTGTCCCCCCATTTGGACTCTGGCTGGGTCTCTCACAGCTGTGTCTGCATCCAGCCTGGGTGTGGGGTGCTGCAGCTGCTCTGTGCTCGCTCTCTCCCCAGGACAGCTGCAAAGTGTTTTGCATTTTTGTGTTTATAGACAAATACACCGTGCTAAGAGGAAAGCAAACAGGGCAAAGCCCAGCACTTCACACTTGGAGCAGACAGTGCCAGGCCTGGGGTGACCCAGAGTCTTTTCCAGCAGCACTGCTACCCCAGGTCCTTCCTTACCCCCAAACCAGGGCTAGCTAATAGGGCTTTCAGATATATTTTGAATCAGATCCTGCAGACATTTCTGTTGTTTGTTTTAAGCTAAGTAAAAGGCGAGCTGTCAACTTGCAGTAAACACTCCCTTGTAAGGTGCTGGCTGGGATCCATCTCTGAGTTTGTTCTGGAGCCCAGCAAAGGCTGATGCTGCAGCATCAGGGCTTTGCACTGAAGCAGCTCCTACAGCTCAACCACAGAAACCAAGCTCTGTGGCTCAAGCTCTTCATCTTTAGATTTACCAGAACAGCCCTGCTGCAGAAGCACAATCTTCCCTGGTCAGGAAAGATTTCAACAGCTCCCCTTCCTCCCTTTCACAGCGTTAGGGTTGTGCAGAACATTAAGCACATGAAGGCATTTCATCTATGAAGCGATTTTAGGTCAAATATTTATTTGATTCCTTATAAAACAGTAAAAAGAATCAGATTCGCTGGGACAAGCTTCCCAATTCAAGACATTTAAATACATATTGCAAACCATTTCTTTGAGCATTGTGCATATAAAAGTGTCACAGTTCAGGTAATACAGAATAGAGCTTGTTTTCCTTTATCTATTAAAAAACCAGACAGTATTTTCATTTCAGCCTCTAGCCCTGACAAAAGAAAAAAAAAGTCACACCCAGTTGTCCAGCCAGGGAAAACACATCCCTGTATCCCCAACCTCAACGTGCCTGCGTGTGGGGCAGACAGGTAAAGCAGATCCTGCTCAAACCTGTACAGGATGCACAGACAGCATCCACAGGACAACTGCAGGATAGGTCCAGGGTAAGGCAGGCAAAAGGGTCTCTGTAGATCCACAAGGGTCACCCAGTATTCCCCACCCTGCCCTTCCTTGGCCAGCTCAAGGATCACAGTGCTGCTCCTTCCTCCTTGTCCCGCTGTTGTCAGATGACCACTTGATAGCTGGGCTGCTTCATCTTCTGGGTGGTTCCCCAGAGTCCTGAAGTATCCTGGTCGCTTTCAGACTGCTCAAAATCCATGTCTGGAGAGAGCAATACCTAGAAAGGAGAACAGAGAGATGCTGATGGAGTCAAAGCTCTCAGAGCTTCTCAATACTGCATGCTGAACGAGTCAAGCATTCCTACAGAAGGGTCTGCTGCCAGACCAATCCTCTCTGTCAGATTTGGGTAAGGCTTCAGGGTCATCTAGACCATCTGTCCAATAGCAGCCAAACAGATTTGGGCACAGGCACCACGACCATCCTAGTGCCCTTCCTTGAGAGCAGAATGGGCAGCTGAAGGCTCTGATCCCCATGGGACAGAACTCACACCTGGATGTCCAGGCCTGGCTGAAGCCTCAGCACACATGTACAAAAATGAGGCCACATATTTTGTGACCAGCTGTACCTCATGTAGACCTTTTCCCAGGCCCCCAGCTGCTTGTCACCTCCACAGCTCAGCCAGAAGGGCAAGCAGGGCTACAGGCTCAGCTTCAGCCATGGAGCCAGCTCAGGAGTGGTGCCCCAGCCTGGCAGCACCTCATTTCTGCCTGACACAGCAGCTCCTGGCTCAGTCTGAGCTGTGGGAGCCAAAGCTGAGCACTGACACCTCTCACTGGTGTTCAAGGTAAAAAAGCACTTTTTTTTCTTGCTGGAACCCTTACCCACTCAGTAGTTAACTCCACACCTGAGGATACCATGGCCTACTCTAAATTGGCTCCCATCAGCATATTTGCAAGATGCAGACGGAGCCACATGTGGGCATTTTTCAGCCACATCCTCTGGAAGAGGAAAAAGGCTGGATTTTATCCAGGAGATAGCTGCACTGACTGCAGAAGAACTGAAACCCAATGCCAGCCAGCAGGTGCATAGATAATATTAATGGCTGGACAGGTTAGAATCACTGAATCCTCATGGTTGGAAAAGACCTCCTAGGCTGAATCCAACCATCAACTCAGTGCTGCTAGGTTCACCACTAAACCTAAACATCCCTGAGCACCACATCCACTTGTTTTTTCAACACTTCCAGGGATGGTTATTCCACCATTTCTCTGGGCAGCCTGTGCCAGCGCCTGACCACCCTTTCAGTAAATAAATTTTCCTTAATATTCAATCTAAACGTCCTCTGGTGCAACTTGGGGCCATTCCCTCTTGTCCTGTTCTTGTTACCTGGGAGAAGAGACTGATCCCCACCTGGCTACAACCTCCTTTCAGGGAGTTGTAGAGAGGAATAAAGTCACACCTGAGCCTCCTTTTCTCCTGCACCCCCAGTTCCCTCAGCTGCTCCTCATCAGAGCTGTGCTGCAGACCAGCTCCACCCTGTCCTACACACAATTCCTCCAACACCCACATCTGGGCAAGAGAAGCTGCACTGTCACTATGAAGTCTCCCTGTGCCTGCCTCAGCAGCCTCCCAGCTCAAAGGGATGGATGGCTGGTGGACTTTCAGCCCAGAGCTCACACACAGAACATTCCCAACATTCCAGAACTCAGGATTCCTTGGGCAAAATCAGGAGCAGGGGGAATTACTCCTATCTCCATCTCCACACACAGCTGTGAATGAACATGCCCTCCACTTGCCAGAGCTCAGGCAGCACCAGGGGGCCAGTCACCACAGCAACAAAAGCACCAAACAGGAAAAACACAACTCCAGTGAGTCAGTGACTTCAAAGCAGCAGAGGAGCCGCAGGGGAAGATTTCCTGCTCCCCACCCTCATACACACCGCAGTCCTCCGTCCAGGGCTGTTCTCTTCAGTCAGACACCCAAAGGACAGCAGCAGAGCAGATTAAGCTCTCTTGTCCCCAACATTGATCCCACAGATTTTTTTTTTTTGGTTCAGGACACACATTGGAAAGTTTCCATCTCTCTCACGTGAAGATTTCCTCTGTTTATCACACTGGTATTGTGATGCTGTTGGACCTGAAGAAATGTGTGTGTAGTTACATTATGAACTCACTGAGCTCTGACAGGCTGCAACAGACTGGTTGTGGGGCCTGTTGAACTGGTGATTTGGGTGGCTTTCAGCTGAAAACTCAAATCCCTTTGCAGCCAAGCAGGGGTGGTGATGCAGTGTCGTGCATCCAGACCCATCCAAGCTGCTACCTGCCCACCACACACTTCACAGATTTCACAGGATGGCTGGGTTAGAAGAGACCTTCAAGCTCATCAAGTCCAACCCAGCCCCAACACCTCACTAATGGGAAGTTACACAAGCAACAGTCCCCTGGGAACCTTGCCACAATTCCCAGGAAGCAGCACCAAAAGAGAGCACCTCATCGCCACACCCTCAAATATCATTTGCAAGCCCAACCCTAATTTGGGAGTTTTCAGAACAACTTGGACAAGGCTCTTTCCCTGCAGATGCATCCAGGTCAGGATCACAGCAGGTTGATGGCACAGCTGGGAGTGGGATATGGTTTCCCAGTCCTGGGACAATGTGCTGCTGTCTCACTCAGCAGTCCTCACACACCTCACATCCCACATCATGACTTGCCACAGGTCAGGAGGACTCTGAGGTGGTACAGTTTCCTTCCCAAAGCACCTCTATGTCCACCTTCATTTATTTTCCCTGTAAGGACCTGGCACGTGAGTTCACCACGAGTTTGAGCTGATTAAAAATAAAAAAAATAAAAATTAAAATTGTTTCTTGGCAAATCCAACTTGCTGTTGGACTTTCTAAGTGTTTCAACACTTATAAGTAAGCAGCACTGTACTGGTGTCTATCAGCATCTTCATCTAATGAGTGCCAAAATACAGAGTTCCTTATGAAGGGAATTAGGGCAGGTGGTGAACTCCATCCTGACCAAAGGCAGGCCCTCATGCAGTATATTAACTTTCCTTCCAGCCTCACAGCAGTCTCAAATTTCACCTTAATTTTTCTCACAGGTACCACTGTTACTGGACTTTTGCTTTAAGGGTTGTCTCTAAAAGTTTAAGCCTTCGGGAAAGGAACAGAAACTCATCCACCTCCCTGGGGGGGAAAAAAAAAACCAACTTAAAAAAGATCAAATAAAACATTATTAAAACGGACTTGTTTTCTTGAGTGGAGGAAACAAAGAAATCACTGATAAGATCTAAAGTTCATTGGGAGTTACAAGGGCAAGGGAAAAGAGCCTGGCCAAGGGCAGGACACATACAAAGCCAAAATAAGGGCCTTGTAGATGAATTTCCCCAGGCTGAACAGCACTGGATGCAAACTGGTATTCAAGAGATCCTTTCCTATCCCACAAGAGGGAAAAAATATTACTCCATGAACATTTACCAGGCACGGCAGGAGGCTGAAACAGCACAAAGCTTAAGACTGACATGGAAGGAAAAGAAGGGTGAAATTCTTCCAACCATAAGAGGGAGTTTGTCCCTTTCAGGGATTCATTATAAAAGAAGTAGCAAGAGCTCATCCTCTGGTTCACCAAAGGAGATTTAAAGCCCACAAGAGGCTGCCACTTCCTTGGCTGCAGGAACAGCATCAGTAAGTG
This sequence comes from Lonchura striata, assembly GCF_050655825.1. Classification (NCBI taxonomy): domain Eukaryota; kingdom Metazoa; phylum Chordata; class Aves; order Passeriformes; family Estrildidae; genus Lonchura; species Lonchura striata. The sequence goes on from NC_140741.1 coordinate 72,428,598, forward strand.
ACACCAGCAGCAGCACTGCTGTTGCTGGGTTTCTCCTGGCTGCCCAGCTGCTCCACCAAGCCAAGGACAGAGCTGAGGATTCCTGCTGCCCCTGGAGAAAAGTGACAGGTTAACTCCAGCCCACTCTTTCCATTCTCCTTCCTATCTCTTCCCCCTCCTTTTCCAAACACAAACTGCTGGTTCAGGTGAAAATAATGACACTCCATTGGTGAGATAGGCAGAGGGTTGAAATTCAAGTCGGCAGCGAGATGGGAGCTGGTGGCGCCTGCAGCGAGACGGCCCTGATGAGCCCTGATAAACCTGGGGGACACATCAGCTCTGCCCTGCACTCCCCAGCTCCCCTTCCTCCTCCACTGAGCAGCAGGGAAACATGAAATTAGCAGCAACAAGCCCAGCAAATGCACATTTTCTGCTTTTGAGACTAAATTCCAGTCAATCCAGCTGTAGGGCTCAGCCAGTCAACATGATCTTTAGTTCTCAGCTTAAGAAGCTGACACCTGAAGCAGGAGCTTAAGGCTATTCCTGAAGGCCCAGTGCCAAGAAAGAGTTGGAAAACAGGTCACCCACTTCTATATTTCTTCATAAGTTTCCTACTCTGCCCAAAATATTTGTCAGGCCAGAGGCACAGGAACATGTCTGAGCATAAAGGAGGCAATCCCTGCAGACTGCTCAGAGGAGAAACCAGTCCACCTGGTAGCTCCACTGCAGGGATGGATCAGGGGGTTTCAGGATGAAAATATGACCTGCACATTGTTGAATTTTTGCTGAAGTCTTCAGAGAAAAGCAGTCAGGTACTTGGAAGATGAGAGAAACCTTTGGCAGAAAGTGGCAGGTTACGGGAAATGTTTCCATCACTTGAAACTCCTGCCAGAAGAGGCTTTCTTAGCACCTGGAAATTAGGTATTGTTCCTTCAGATTATCCAAAACTGAGCTAGAGGTCACAAAACACTTCCACTTCCAGTGGAACTGGGCAGAGGTCAGCTCCATCTCCACGGAGAAGCAGTACCTGTGACACCATGTGTGACACATCCACAGCAGCCAGCACCTGGGAGCCTGGATGCTGCAAGGTTTGGTTCCAAAAGCTGAGAAGGAGATCTTTATCTCAGAGATGTCACCTCCCCAGCTCTGCCCCTGAGCTGCTGTAATTCTAACTGAGCTTGGACATCCAGTGAGCAGGGCAGGGCTTGACCACCAGCGACCTCACCAGAGCTGCTCATCCAGAGGCAGGGCCAGCAGGAGCGACCCTCCTGTCTCAACAGCTGCTGACATCTGCCTGCCCTCCCTGCCAGAGCCAGGATTCCTCTGACACTGCAGGAGCAGTGGCCACTTCCCCGCTGCACCCCTGGGACACAGAAGCCTTGGCTGCTGTGCAGGCTGCCAAGCACACGCTGTTAAAACATTGCCACCTCTGTGCGTGCTGCAGTGTCACCTGTGATGGGCCATGCCATCTATCAGCAGCAGAGCTGAGTTACTTCTTGTGAAAGAACTCTCAGAGAGCAAGAGCTATTTCTGTTCCTCTGAATTCCTCAGCAGAAGCTCCTCCAGGAGCCAGGCTGCGATTGCCAGAAATTATCTTATCTTGGTAAGTCTCACCAGTGAGCTGCAGGATATCAGCATTTGTACACAGAACACACTAAAACCAGGCCTGGGTGCCAGCAGAAGGAAGGGAATTCCTCCCAGGGACCAAGACTGTGGACTCTGCCCAAAGGTCAGTGAGATGCAGACATCACCTACCCAAAATGATTAAGAAGCACAAAGTCTGCTGGAACTGCAGCGTTTCCTCCCCCACCATAACTTTTAACTGTTGGGCTCAGACTATACAAAGCACAGCCTCCTCCAGCTAAGGAACAATAATCTGGTTGAAAAAATACCAAATGTTGACAAAAATAGGATTCCCAGCTAAGCCTTGTCCTCTAAAAGGGATGCTAACAATGAAACAGAGAAAAGTAAGTTCTACCCAGCCAAAATTAATTAAAATTAAATACAATAAAGCTCAGAGGGACACTTTTAGCCTGCTCACACAGATCAGTGCAAAAGCCAGCTCATCCCCCAAGATATTGTCATCATTCAGGGCAGTATTTCAGCAACACTTCCTGGGCTGTGACATCGCTCGTGGTTAGAGTGAGTTTGACTTTGCAAGGTGATCACCCACATTCATGAAGCACCACCCCAGCTCCAGGCAATGTGATGTTCTGTTATGGGGTTGTGGTAAAACACACAGACCATGCCACAGACTTGCATCTTGGTCTGAAAAACAAGTTTGCATCCCTGGTCTTACCTGAGATTCCTCAGTCCTCCTGGCCCGAGGAGTTTCTGTGGATCCATTGATGTCTAGGGTATCCTTCTGCTTGTATTTCCTCATGATCAAGCTGTCCACAACCCAGAACATAATGGCCTTGGGGAGAAAGAAGTTACATCAACAGATTGCAGAGGCCAAAATGCAGAGTCATTCAATCACAGATATTTCTTCTCCTCTTGGGTTCTCCAGACATCCAGCCTTGATCATCCTTGTATCTAGATCAGCCCTGCATCAATTGTGTCCATGGGGATTGGGTGAGTCAAACTCCTTAAGTCCCTTCTTACACAAGTCCTATTGTTTTCAGATTAAATAAGACCACAATAGGCCAAGTTTCCACCAGAACATCACCACTGAACCAAGCTCCATCCAAAGTTCATCTGCCTGAACCAGTCCCTGCTCAGTTCTTTCAGAATCTGCTTTCCAATGTGGAAATGAAGCCTGGGATGGTGCAGAGAGGCAGATCAATCCAGCTGCGCCAGTGCTGCATCCATTGAAATGTGCATGGGATGAGCTGAAAGCGAGTTCAACTCCCTGCTTGTCCAGGGAGTATCTGAGTGTTAAAACACCTTGCTCCCACTTCCCACCTTAGCAGGAACTGAGCAGCAGCTCAAGGATTACCCAGAATCAGGGGAACCAGGAAAGAGCTGAGCTTTTAAGAGGTTTTGTCAAACTAATTTTGAGAAAAACAACAGTTCTGGGTTCAGAGCACCTTGTCTTGCTGTAATAAAATCTGACATCCAGCCAAATGACTGGATTGTCAAGGTCATGAGCCATCCTATGGGACATTAAAATGTTTTGGGCATCCCCATGCTGTTGAGATGAGCTCTCACCTAACAAGACCCAGCTTTATTCCAAGAGGTGAAGAGTCAGCCCCACAGCAGCTCAGAGAAGGGGAGGGAATTGGGAACAGAGACTGTGGCAGTGACTGATTTGTGACAAGATAGATTTCTTCACACACCCCTCCACCCTGCCCCAGGCACTTCAAGGCTGCCCCCAGCCAGTCCCTGGGCACAGTCCCACGAGGCTGAATGTAATCTCCAAACCAGCCCACCCAGCACCTGCAGAGGTGCCACTTACATTGACTATGAAAGGCACAACAAACATCACCAGGACGAGCTCCAGCTGAGGGTTTGGGATGTAACCCAGGAGGATCTGCTGAAGCTGCAGAGGAGAAAACATTTAGAACACTTTAGCATTATTTGAACTGCTCTGTTGCAAGATCTTTGATGAAAACTGCTTGTCTTCTTACATGAGCAGCCAGAGCTTCAACCCAGCTCTTAAAAAGATTACACAGGATATTCCCTTAGCCCAGCTGCCAAACACAAGATTTTGTACAGAAACAAGTCTTTCAGTGTAACTATCCATGACAACAGCTGGTGGGACTTCCCTTGGCTCCCTGGAGCTCATGTGCAGAACAAGGACACCAGCCACGAACAGTAACCACAGAGAGGAATCCAGCAGCATCTCTGGATCTGGATTTGTGCTGCTCAAGTTCACATCCAAGTGTGAGCACTGTGGGCTCCTGGCTTTGAAGGACAACCCTTAAAGAGATGAGTGCTCCCAGACTGCTGGAGGCAACTCCTCAGTTACACACGGTGCCTGCTGAAAGAGGACTCCAGGCTGGAGTTACCCCTGACTCTCAGGATTAGGTTTTTACACCCATCACAGGTGCCAACAGGTAAGTGGCTAAAAGCCCCACAGGTTATTATTTTTATGTTTTTAAAGATAAGCTTCTGATCAACACAATTAACAGTGCTGGCATACAGAAGCAGCTGAGCAGGAAAACACAACACACTACTTGTATAGCACTTTCCAAATTAATCCCCTGGTTTAAGCACAGGATCACAAAACACCAACATGGACTGACTTGACAGAACAACACAGAAATCCTCTGGCAGAGCTGAAGGAGCTCAGCTGCCAGCCCAGCCCATTTTAGTCTTACAAGAACAAAAAAGAAAATTAAAGTATCATCTTATTCCATTAGCTTTTGACTAGCAAGATAATGCACCAAAAGCCAAACCATTATGAAATTCATGTTTCCCAAAATGTAAGTAATAGCTAATGATTACAGAGTGAAGTCAGTAAGTGTGAGGATTAAAGGCCCTCAATAATGGGAACCATGAATCAGGCAAAGCTGACAAAAAGAAACCACAACAGCTACAGCTAGAAAAATACTGCTTACCTTTGTCCAGCCAGGGATAAGCAGGACAAGGCTAATCACAGTCTTCTCAAAAACCATTATCAGCAAGTAGAGGATGCACTGGCCAATCCAGGCAGCAGCTTGTGGAGGGTCACCTGGAAAAACAGAATATTAAATCTGGGGCAGAGGACAGGGGGAGAGAGTCTTGCAGAAAAGTTGCCTCATGCTTGATACTGACCCTCCTCTTTACAATGACCAGTCAGTACCTGCACACTCTTCTATTAAAAAAATGCAAATAAATAATTAAAAATCTAATCTGCAATGTGCTCCTTGCCAAGCCTTACCCACACAGTTACCAGGAGCAGTTTGAAAATTTAAATCCACTATTTTCACTACAAGCAGCGTAACTTGTCAGGCCTGAGCAGAATTATTTCATTGTGCTGATGAAGTGAAGGCTGGTTATGTGATACTGTCTGAGCAAGAGACAGGGGCTCCATCACCCCAGGTTTTAAAGCAATTCACTCAAAAAGAATCAATGCTAATTAAATATGAATGTTTCCAACGGGGTACTCACCAAGAAATAAGGAAAAGCATATTTGTATTGGTAACAACAATAATGGTTCTGTATCTGTTACATGTGCTTGCTTCAGCCCTCTGTGAGCACCCTGCCAGCTGGTTATCACCTCCCCTGGCTCACCAGAATATCTCAGGTCTGCAAAACTGAGATATTCTATTATGATAAACGATTTGGCTCAGGAAAGCTGCAGCATTTCCTCTTACCACTTAAAGACAAAGATAACCTCTGGCAACACTCGTTCCCAGCATAATCTGCCTGGAATTTGGAATTCCATCCATGCAAGGGAGCCTGTGCAGTTGGCACTGACAGATGCCAACCCTCAGTGAGGTCAGATGGCAGCAGGCTGGGAGCCTTGCTTCACTTTTGTCCACTTTCCCCCACTTCTCAGCACAATTCTGTCGAGATGTGGAAGGGAGAGACAACACCAGCAGTCTGCAAAGGGACATTTATCCACACCAATAAAAACCTCTAGCCACAAAAACTAGCAGCACATCCAGTGGATTTGGTGAGAGCTGGTGTCCAACCAAGCCCTAGCTCTGTGGGGATCAGCTTCCCAGCAAGTGCAAAACAGGTTTTCAGGTACATTTGTCCTTATTCTGTCATTTGGTAGCAACATACCAAAACACCTGTCTCGTTCCAAAGCTACAGCTAAAAAGTAAAAGCATGCTGGTAGTGTCCAAGGTAGGATTACCTCCTGCCCCAAATTCTTAATTGCTCAAGCCATGACTGAGAAGGAAGCAAAGAAGAGGAGAGGGAAGGACCAAGGGTGCAGGGATGAGGAGAGCAAGCAGAGAGAGCCAAAGCAGCAGAACTGCAGGGAGGGAGGGCAGGAAGAGGGAGCCAGGAAGGTTATGTGGAAGCACACCCAGCACAGCCTGTGGAGGATTTTGGAGAGAGGAATCTCTGCTCCCTGGCAGGCAACAGCTTAATGGGTGGTCTGTGAGGAGATGGGAGCAGTGTCAGAGGCAGCTGGAAGCCACAGGCTGGTGTCAGAGAGGCTTTGATCCTCCTAAAACCCTCTCCCAATAGATTAGGAAGCCTGGCTGCCTTTGGCACACACCTTGGGTCTAGTGAAACTTTTTGCCCCTGTACCCCAAAACAAACCAATTCTCCCAGAAACCCCCACATTATCACCACCCATCAGAGCTCTGAGTACAAACAAACCAGGAAAACAAATACATCCGTTGTATCCTTCCTGCATTTGAACTCTTTCCCTTCTGCTCTGTGTTGTCAGCTGTGCTCTGTCCCCCGTGGAGGGACAGGAGTAAAGCCACCCTTTGTGAATTGTCTCTCTGTGACAGCACTTCCCTCTGTCACCTCAGCTTGCCCAAAAAAGCAGCAGCAGGTCTGAGATCTCTCCCAAATACCTGTCCCCTTGCAGGGACAGGTCACTACCATTCACCACCACAACCATGCCCTGTGTTTCCTTGCTCTGCATTCTGTGCACTGCACAGCCTGAGGCAGGTTTTGGCTCACCAGGCCAAAGAAGAGAAAGGAGAAATTAATATTTTACTTCACCCCGAAGGATGCACCCACTGAATTATGACTGCTCTCCTCCAGCAGCATTCCTAGTGCTCCCCACCACCAACAAAACTTCCTTGGGACAGCCCAAGAACCACTGGAGCCCACCTGCTTCTTAACCCACCCTAGGCATGGGCTTGCCTGGGTATTCAGGACTTAACTTCCTCACCCAGCAGGGAGAACAGAAGGTGTTTCTACTGTTATTTTTTCCTGCATCCTGACCTCCCAGGGACAGGAGGCTGCTCTGCAGCAAAATGATTCAAGACAAAGGTGAAAACAAAAGAGCAGCATGGCCTTAAGGGCTACAAAGGTGACTTAGAGACTACAGCTCATTTCCACTTCACCAAGGAGTGCAGCTCTCTGCTTCTCACCTCAGCAGGTGTGGAGTCACCCAAGGACCACCAATCCACCCCAGTGTCCATCATCCACTCATCCACCACTAATTCACCTAACTTCGACCAACACCAGGAGCCTTCAAGCCAACATTTCCTGGAACCTCATCAGGGAAGCTTTATGGTCCCTAGACAAAAATTTGCCCCTTCTCCTTCCACAGTAGGGAAAGGCTGGAATACTGGAGCTGAACTCATGTAAGTGCTGGTTTCCTACAGAAAGCATTTACAGAGGCATCCTCACATTCAGTCTTTGGTGGATCAAGAGCTCCCCAGAGGTGCCCTGCTCTGTAAATTTGGAAGGATTCTTCTTACAGGAAGTGTTTCTATACATAAACCTCAAGGAGAATCCACAAGACTCAGCCACACCACGCTGCCAGCCAGCCAAAACTAATCTGCTACCTAGAGGCTAAAAAAAATTAGAATAAAATAGAGGTTCTCCTCTTTCCTACAAGGAAAGGAAAACTCTTAACACAGCAGGGTGGGGAATTGGTCTGAGTGGCCTTTGCAGCCTCCACATCACACCTGTTGGGTGATTATATGTATCACACTCCCTCTGAACCCTTCCAGCTTCTTGTCCCTGGTTCTAGCTGGGAGGTAACCCAGGACATCTCAGCTCTACCACACTGAGCCTACCACAAACCTCTAGCTTAGAGAACAGCCTCTGCTAAAACCTTCCTGCAGCCATCTCCCATCCTTGTAGAAATTAATATCCTCCTTTGCCCCACAGGATGCACCCACTGAATTATGACGGCTCTCCTCCAGCAGCATTCCTAGTGCCCCCCACCTCCAGCAAAACTTCCCTGGAGCAGCCCAAGAACCACTGGAGCCCGTGGCAACCTCACACAAATGTTTCTCACATTGCACTGGTGCGTGGGAGCCCAGCTGCTGGGGAGCCAGAGCTGCAGTGCCTGAGGTTTTGGAGCTGTTACCACACAACAGGATTAATTTTAATCCAGGCTGCCTAATGCACCAAGCTGTCAGCACAGCCCACGTGTTACAGCTTTATTTACAGTCTTCTGGGGACTTGTGTGCACAGAGCAGGTAGGGAAAAAGCTCAATCCCAGCCAAAGTGAAGGGTTCAGGTGGTTTGAGGAAAGGCAAGTATTTGAAAGCACTGGAAGTTGTACTGGGTGACAAGGTGAGGGTAGGAAAAGTCAATAAAAACTTCTCAGGAGACACATAAATGGTACCTCCAAAACCAAGGGATAATTACCTGTGCCAAGCACAGAGGGTAGGAAATAGCAGTAAAGTTGAATCCTGTGAAATGCTCACCTGGAGGGCAAAACCAGGTTTCTAGACAGGAATGTGGTGCATCAGAGCAGCAGATGGGTCCAGTGGACACCCCAGACCTTCTCTGGCATTTTCTGCACCTGAACTAAAATGACTAAATCACAGAATGGTGTGTGTTGGAAGGGACCCCATAAGCAAGGACACCTCCCACTAGACCAAGCTGTTCAAAACCCATCCAACCTGGCCTTGAGCACTTCCAGGGATGGGGCATTCCCAGCTCCCCTGGACAACCTGTCACACTGCTGAACCACAGAAAAGTGAGTGCACAGTTAGAATCTGTCCCCAGTGTGCAGTGTCACACCAATGCTAGGGACCTTTGGGCCCTGTGGATATTCAAACTGCAGGGAACAGTGCTGCTGTCACCCAAATTCAGGAGGCTCAGAGGTTGCACCCACTCAGAGCAAGGGACCCAACCACACACGATCCCTGAGCAGGACCTTCAGCCTTCTCCTCACTTTTCCCCCTGGTCCTAGGGGTGGAAAAGCCTAGCAGGCTGAGGACAGGAGAGCCTCTCAGGTTAGAGCTATTTCCAGCAGCATTTCCTCAAGCATTAGCAGCCAGTTCCCTTGACTGCTCCAGGACGTGGGAATATTTGTTATGGAAATTTTGTACAACAGCACCACGGGGCCAAAAGCAGCCTACACAGGTCCTCAGTTAAACTCAGCAGCTGGCACAGAGCATATTCTCTTAGCACTAAATTTGACCAGCAGAGTTCAACAGGCCACTAAACAGACTTTGAAGGCCTCCAAGCAAGATGCCTTTCCATTTCCAGACACTGAACAAGCACAAAGCATCAGGCTTAGATAGCCAGTGACCACAGCTACAAGTCAACATCCAGATGGGCAGCCAGAGGGACATTTTCCACTGAGAACACTTTTCCTCCCCCTCATTTCTTAATGCTCCTCCAGAAAAATTTACTTGCACATTGCAGAAAATGTCTCTCTCAATGCAAATTCATCCCATTTGCTGACTTAAAAGAAAATACTGGGGTATTTCTAAAGTAATCCTGAAGAATTACTGAACACAATTAAAATGTCAGGGCACTGCAGCCATACAAAGGTGTTCTCTAGGGAGCTGCTCATTGCCATGGGGAGGGAGAAGAGAGCTGGACCAGTTTGGAGACGAGGCACAAAGTTCAGTCAGGCTTGATCTGCACACCCTGACTGGAGCCAGCACATGCTCTGCTCAGTCTGTCCCAGCCCAACAGCACCTCCAAGAACTTGGGTATCCACCTCCCACATCTTTTGAAGCTTAAATTCTCCTTTATTCTCCTCCCTGTGATGGTTCCCTACACGGACAGCTCCTGTAACCATGACTTGCTACAGCAACGGTGAGTTTGTGGAATTCCACAGAATCATCACAGAATGGTTTGGGTTGAACGGACCTTAAAAATATCACCTAGTTATTACAAACCCTCTGCCATGGGAGTGTCCCAGGGTCCCATCCAACCTGGCTTTCAGCACCTCCAGGGGTAGGAGTTTGTTAGCTCTGAGTAGGTGTAAGGCAACCCTCGTTCCCAAAGCCCACCTGTGCCAGGAACACCAGGAGCCAGGCAGCCTGAGAAGAGACAGCACTTTCCAAACTGCAGTTTCCTGTGCTTAGAGGCAATTCAGAGAGTAATCCAGAGCTTTTGGGCAAAAGATGGAGGAACATAAGTGAACAGGAGCCTTTGATTCCTCACTAGCTGTAAAACAGGTCATTCCTGGCTGCAGCAGGCTTTGGCCATGAGCTCAGGCACAAGAGAGGCTGATCACAGAATGCCTGTTCCTGGGATTTTGGAAATATGGAAATTGATTTTTCTAAACAATTCTGGACAGCTGCATTCTTAAAATAGCAGCATAGATTTAAGGGCTTTCCCTCCCCTTTACTTTACTTCCCCTTCAATGCAGCTCTTGCAGCTGCACAGGGGGAGCCAGCCAGGGCTGTGGAGGCAGGAGAAGCAGCCACAGAGCAGAGGAACTGCTGCAGCCCACACCAAAGGACAACTGCAGTGCTTTGCATCAGCTGCAGGGCTGCTGGAAGGACACAGCTGTGAAAGATTTATTTTTTTCCCCCCTCCAAGTTGGTGCAGGAAGATGGGTACTCGCTCTACTGGACTGGGACAAAACTCTCCTGCTCTGATGGCTGGAGAAATGGCATTAACTGCTGTTTGCAACATGGATTTTGTGCTCCCCTGGTTTTCCCCTCTGCAGGACTTATGTTGCTTCCCTCAATTCTCCCGAGGAGCAAAGTCTGGTACAGCAATTAGCCCAGAAAATGAATCATATTCCTGGAGCCTGCATCAAACTGTACAAAGTTTACAAGCGTCTTCCCAACTGTTTTATAAGTTAACACCAGAGATGAGGACGGGAGTGTTTTCCTTCCCCAGCCCTGCCACAGGATTGCCTTGGACATGTCACTTGGCTCCCACCTGTATTTTCCACTGGGTCACTCTGGCCAGAGACCTGCACAAAAACTGTACTTGATGGATGAGATATTTAACCCCCAGTCCAAGAACCAAATTGAAGCAACAGCACAAACTTGTTTTTTACTAATAAAAGCAAGATTTTCTCAAAGGATTGAGTAGTTTCTAAGCCAGCTCTAATGAGGGGCCAGTTACAGCTCAACAGAAGTTCATCACTGCTCTGCCAACAGACTTTTCATGTTTTTTGCTTCTCCTCAACTGCTGACGTGGCACATGAAGCTGAATCTGTGTCCTGAGGTGGTTGGGCTTCCAGTCCTTGTTGCTCCAAAGGCAAAAAACTCCAGTTCTGAACTTAGAATATTTGGATTTTTCTGCTGGCTCATCTGACTAAGTTTAGGGATCTATTATAAAGGAGGAGTTATCAGGGAAAATACAAAAGGTATTGCCCCCACCAAATGCCTGCTGTCAGGATGCTGAAACTGCTCTGGAGATCAGCCTTGGGGGCCACTCTCAGGTTTGAGAAGATCCAGCCCTGCCACATCATCTCCTTCCCAGTGTGCAGCTGCTGCTTCTGCCTCACCAACCCAGCCTGGCCCTTCACCCTCTGCACAAACTGAGTGAATGCACAAGGCACTGGGGTCCCCAAAATAATCCCAGCTGGGTCCAAGTTTCACCAGCTCAGATGCCACACTAGCTACTAAAAACACAAAGAAACAAGGCTACCTTCAGAACAGACTTAATGATTAACATCTTAATGTTAATCTCAATGAGAACATAGAAGAGAGGGGATTGCTCTCCTTCCTCTATGCCTGGAAATGCCTTGTAGTATGTTTTGCATGTTTGTTTTTAAAAGATATTTTTGTATACAGCATTCAAGTGGTTTAAAAATTTTTTTTTGGGCAACAACTGACAGAACAAGAGGACACGGTCTTAAGCTACGCCAGGGAAGGTTTAGGTTGGGTATTAGGAAAAAAATTTTCACCAAAAGAATAATAAAGTACTGGAATTGTCTTCCCAGGTGGAATGGTAGAATCACCATCTCTGGATATGTTTAAAAAAGACTGGACTTGGCACTTGTTGCTATGGTCTAGTTGAGGTGTTAGGGCATAGGTTGGACTTGATGATCTTAGAGTTCTCTTCCAACCTCATTATTCTGTGACTCTGTAATTAATGGCAAGACTGTAATTTTTATGAATAAGACGTATTTCCTGAAATAGGACTGAACTCATCTGTACATGAGATGTAATGTAGAATAGGCAAAGCATTAATTTTTCCCTTTCCTGCAGCTTTTCCAGCAAGCTGGCTCTGCTCTTTTGGAAGGGAACTGCTACCCTCTAGTGGGGCTGGCCGAGAGCAGCTTTTTGGAAACGCTTTCTCCATCTCAAGGCACGAATTTAAAAAAGAGGCCACACTTGAGAACTCAAGTTTTGGCGTCACACTGTGCCTGGCCGATCCCTACCACAGCTCAAGGCAAATGCAAGAACTCCACATTCTGAATGGAGATAATGGGGAAAAACCCATGGAAGAACCCCAGAAAAGAACCCTATACACCTTAATTTACCATACCAATGTCCTGGGGTATATTCTACAAATAATGTTCAGCTTTCCATCACCACCCTGCCACACTCCAGTGGTTCCAGCACTTAACTCACCCTCCTGAGCTCTCTGAAGAAGGGATAACAGCTGCTCACATTTCAGCCCCAGACTAGTTCTTGCCATTTTCTTGTCCCCATCCCCAGCTGGGAGCACACCAAGCACACCAACCCCCCCTGGGCAGAGCAGGTGACACCTACCATACTCCCCAAAGACCAGGTATGTGTATTTCTTGTGCTGCACGATCCAGGAGACAACTTTCACACCCAGCCAGATCAGCAGCATCCCCAGCGTGGCATCCAGGATGAAATTAATAAGGTAGCTAAGAGCAGAGGAAAATTCAAGGTTTCAGCTGTGTTCTTAAGTATTAATCAAAATATTTCATTTCATAATGGAAATTAATCTTAAAACCCCAAGATTTTAAATAAGCCTGCTTAACAATCCAAACTCGCTTCCTTTCTCTTTTATTGCATTTTCCTAAGCCTTACCAGCAATTTCTTAGTTTAAAAGCTTCTTCAGGAGAGAAGGGACAGGCTCCACCAACTCTCTGGCACTACTCATTTTTTCATATAACAATAAATATTCTTAAAAGTTACCCCCCATAAAGGAGACTTTCCACTTGCAGCATCTTTTTTTTTTTTTTTTTTTTTAATTAAAAAGAATGAAATCCCAAGATTCAGAGGAAACAGAATCAAACTTTTCCCAAAATTTCACCCAAGAAAATGGCAGCTTTTTGGGCGCCACAGCTGCTCTACAAACTGGGCAGCACAAGAGGCAAAAAGTCCATTTTTCTGAGCAGCTGCAAGAGGCTCCCAAAAACACAGACATAGAGTGAGAGGTAGGTTTTGGGAGAGGGGATGGGCCCTGGCTCAGCAGAAAGAACACTGAGGTCCCGAAAATCTCAAATTCAGGTCCCGCTGCAGATCCAGGAGCTGAACCCATCCCTGCCAGGAGATTTTGGCTCCATGGAATTGAGTTCTGCAGCTCTGGATGTTGAAGTGTCACTGGGCAGAGTGCCAGAGGCAGGAGACCTGCAGGGACCTTCTGGGAATTGCAGGGTTCAAGCTCTAATCCAGGGCTTGCTATTTTAATGAACTCCAAAAAAAAAAAAAATCACATAGACTAAATGTGGTTTTTTTATGCAGTTTTCCATTATTGCAGTATTTTCCGCCAGATTTCTACAGCATGAAGAAAATGCCAAGCACAAGGCTACAGCAGTGAACATTTCCTTTTCCAGAACTCGATGCTGCCTCTGAACCAAGAAATTGAAAACAACAATCTGCTTTTGATATCCACTTTGAAAGCATAACATTAAGTTTTTCTACATCCAAAAACTCAGACTGGCTTTTTACAGTTTCCAGCTGCTGAAAATCAGAGCATTCCATACAAACATGGAGCTCTGGTGGTTTATTCTGGGCAGGACACAGAGTATGAGCCTCAAAGCCCAGGGACAGGGCTGGAGGGTTTTAAGCTGCCTGGTTCAGGATGAGAAGTCAGGCAGTGCAGGGAAACATCAAACACACATCAAAAATAAACAACACACCCAAAGGGCACAGCATAAGCATGAAAGGGTTTATTTTAAAACACTGTCTGTTTAAAGAAACAACAATACATCATTTGAGAGGTTATGTACAGCCCCAGCTAAACTTGTGTCTGCTTAAAAAAACATATCAAGGTGCAGAACTTTAATATAAAAAAGGAGATGGGCCAGAAGGTTTTAAGGAGCATTTTGAAGCCTAAAGGAGTTTCTCAAAATGAGATGATGTTCATGCTGAAACTAAATTTTTATCTGCAAAGTGTCTGAAGTAAAGGTGGCACTTCTACATTTACTCTGAGGTTTAGTTTAGAAATTCCTCAAACAGGACAAGCAAAGAAGACAACAGAGACCACAAAAACAAGCTCAGCAGGGTTTATCACCATGCAGTGCTTCAGATGGACCCATTTCCATTGTTCATGACCCTTCCCAACACAATTCTCCCTTTGACAGATGTAGGGCATGAATAAAAGTGCCTCGTGTACTTACAGAGAACAAGGGTCCTCCTCAGTGAGATCAGACAGAAAAACATTGGCAAAGTGGATGAAGAGGGCACCTATGGCTTGTTTGGAGGTATCATAAAACCTGGAGGAAAAAAACCAAGATTTTCTGAAGGAGTTATGCAGGGAATTTTATTTCTAGGGAACACCAGCTACTTTATGGAGGTTTCCTTGGGAAGCAGCAGCACATTTCATTTAACAATTAAATGTCATATAGGATACACAGGGGGCCTAGAAGACTGTTAGTATAAGAGAAAAAAAAACATTATAAACACAGTTTTTTCAAGTTTCAAATGAAAAACCTCACCATATCCTCCAGGGACGCCTCTCTGCCTTTGGTTCCTTAAATCGTTTTACTGCAAAGAGAATTTAGAGAGGTTACATTACCCGGATGAAGCCCTCCATGTGTGCAAACTGCGCTGCAAAAGCAGTCAAAAAATCCTGCAGGGCCCTCAGCATCTGCAAGTTTAAAGCTGAACAAAGGCAAAGGACCTCCCCAGGGCAGTGGTGGAATCACTGTCCCTGCAAGTGTCCAGAAGACACAGATGTTGAGTTTAGGGGTGGGCTTGGCAGTGCTGGGTTAATGGTTGGACTTGATGATCCTGGATGGCTTTTCCAGCCATAATGATTCCATGATTCTGTTCTCTGGCCTGGACAAACCAACCAGAGGCAATGCCTGCACCCAGGGGTCAGCAGGATGGACAGCAGAGGTGTTTGGAGAGAGGTGTGTGCTCCTGGCATCCCTCAGCAGCAGCATTCCTGTGCCATGGGACCCAGGGAATGCTGAGGGAGGGGTCACCATCACCTACCAGCCCTAATAATCCTCCCAGGCAACCTGAAATTATAGTGACAGAGAAGGAACTCTTCACTTCTTGAAACATGTAAGGTCAGGCAGCTGCTCTGTTCTCTCCAGCTGTATTTGAGCTCTCAGGCTTCCCCCAAAGAGCAGCCTGGGCTCCTTCCCCTGGGAAATGCCTTCCTGATCCAACAAGGATGCAGGGACTTCCCTGACAGGATATTTCAAAAGTGCAGCTTTGTACTGCAAGGTGACAGGGCAATAGATGAAGAGAAAGGGGTGATAGGACAATGAGAAAATCTTACAATTAAAAGAAGAGATATTTAGATTGGATATTGGACAAATTCTTGGCTGTGAGGATGGAGAGGCCCTGGAACAGGTTGCCCAGAGCAGCTGTGGATGCCTCATCCCTGGAAGTGTCCAAGGCCAGGCTGGACAGGGCTTGGAGCCACCTGGGTCAGTGGAAGGTGTCCCTGCCCATGGCAGGGGGTGGAACAAGATGGTCTGTAAAATCCCTTCCACCCCAAACCATCCCCCAATCCTGTGATCTCTCCTAATCCCAGGATTTAGTCAGGCACATGCAGGGATTTGGTGCCAGTCTCAAATCCACAGAAACCCAGCACCACAACGACCTGATCCATTATTGCCAGTGATGACAAAGCACCAGTCAAGTCACACCAGACACTGCTGCAGCAGCTTGTCCTACCCCTGTCCAGAAAAAAGCCACCAGTTTCCCTCATCCAGCTGAATCCTGTGGCAAGCACATTTCTCTCCCTCTATGAAAAATCCTGAGAGGTGCACAGAGAGAAATTAAAGAAAAAACAATTTCTATTTCTGCTCCTTGATTTTCCCATGTGGAATGTGCTTGGAGAATTGTTTACCTGGGGTGAGTGCTTGGTTGGATTCTGGTGAGGATTGTTTGAGCCTGGTGGCCAATCCAACCCACCTGGGGCTGGACTCCCAGAGAGGGTCACGAGTTGTGTTAGCCTTAGAGAAAGTAGTGTGTAGTTTAAAGATATATAGTAATTAATGTATTTTAGCATAGTTATAATAAAGAAATCCTTCAGCCTTCTGAATTGAGTCAGACATCATCATTTCTTCCCATTGGGTTCGCCTGCATTTACAATGGAATCCTACCAGGAGATATTCCTGCAGCAAGGACTGCCATCAGCACAGACAGCATCCATCACCACTGATGCCCTTCAAAAGCCAATTTTCATTTCACCTATCCACAAGCATCAGAGCCATGGACCAACCAAGTGGCCAAAAGTGTTTAAAGCAACCCTCAGCTCATGGGGGCAAAGAGCACAACGCTGCAGAGGAGCTGTTGGAGGGGTCTTCAGGCCACCAGGCCAGCCAGCTGACCACCAGCCCAACCACAGGAGCACCAGGGGTGGTTTTCATTATTTTCTTAATGAGAAGTGACATGTTATGTATCCACAGCCACTGAGGCTAGAAATACAGTAATTCAGTGTGATAAGATGACAAGTAAGAGGTAAGAAGTTAATGGTGTGGTGCCTTGTTGAACACAGCTTGTCATGCCTCATTAGATTTAAGAGAGTTATCTGAGACTGTGTAATTATCAGAGACAGTAAAACTGTTGTATTAAAGATAAAAGCTAGTATTATAGAGAAATAATTAACTGCTTAATAGGGCATTTACTGTGCAGAGCTGCAGCAGGCTGTCTCCAAATTAAACCAGAAATCCAGCCAAGATTACCAGAGCTTAAACAGGGAGCAGAGTTGTTTGGTAGCTGTGACCCAGGGTTGTTAAATCCACAGGAGCAGCACCACATCTCTGAAGACTCCAGGAGATGATGGAGCCCTCCATGAAGCAGCACTTTGTGCTCAGTGAGCACAGCAGGGCTCTGGAGAATGAGCAGCAACTGCAAAGCTTCCCTCCCCTCTTCCCAATGCTACAGAGAGCCAAGCCATGGCATGCACAACTTAGCTGGATCAAGCTGGAGAAAGGCTAAAATCTCCTCTGTTCTCGAAATGTGTTTCCAATCACTGCAATCCACTCAGTTTTCCACCAGCTGTGGGTGGGTTTGCTACCCTGGCTCAGACAGATCAGTCCATCTTTAATATTTACTTTAAAGAAAAAAAAAAAAAGTGATATTTGAGTTCTAACATTTACATCAAAATTAAACTCCATAAAAACACCTGAAACAAATTAAAAATGTAGTTTACTGCACACAGAGTTGCACAAGATGGAAGAGAACCCCCATTCAATTAGATTAACATGAGACTGGAATGTAGCTGGTCTGTATCAGAAGGCATCAGGAATTTGTCTTCCCAACAGTGTTCCAACCACAGTACTGAATATTTTAATATTCTCAGCTTTGTCCATGGGCAAAGCAAGCTGCCTTGTGCATGGAAGCAATGTTAGTGCACATCTGGGAAAGAAATTCTTCCCTGTGAGGGTGGGGAGGCCCTGGAATGGATTTCACAGAGAAGCTGTGGCTTTCCCACCTGGGATAGTGGAAGGTGTCCCTGCCCATGGCTGGAGGTGGAACTGGATGATCTTTAAGCTCCCAGCCATTTTGGAATTCTGAGATTTTGGCAGCCAGGAGAAGGGGACCCAGTTCTATCCCATTAAGCACTGGGATGGTGCCTGCCCTCACAAGCTCCAGCTGCTGCAGACAAAAAGCTGAACCAAAAGGGAAGGAAGATGAGTGACAATTCGAGAGATCCCCCTGCCCACAGCAGAGAGAGGGTAGGACAGGAAACCAAATACTTCCCAGCCCTTCCTCTTCAGTCAAGGACAAAAAAGATCATACATGCTTGAAACTCCCTCAGAACCACCAGGCTGGGTGGAAGCTGACATCTGAATGAGAACCTGTGAAAAGTTAAAAGGAAAAAAAAAATTGCTGGACTGTTTCAATATAGATGTGGAAATAGTCAGAAAGCTAGAAGATAAAAGCACAATGACAGCTGTCCTCACTCTTTTTCCAGGGTAATATGGAGGTTAATATTCATTATGGTGTTCTCTTGATGCAGTAGAAAGGGGACAGACAGCTTTGCTGCCCTACACAAAGACAAATGCTGTGAAGTTACCAGAGCTTGTCACAGTCAATATCCCACAGCCTATTTCTGCTTTTAAACAAATTCTCTGATTCTAATAATTGATTAAGGCAAGGACAGTAGCAAAAACAGCCCTAGTCCCTTGTGCTGGAACATCCTCCCTGCATCCCCCATGGACCCCACACTGCATCCAGGCAGATCTGCTGCAGATCTGTGCACCAGCACAGGTATAAAGCAGAATTAGCTGCAGCATCAACCAGCTGCTGATCAGGCTACCAAGTCAAGTTTCTACAAAATTACAGGGGGAAATTATCTCCCTAGGATATGGTTAGACATGCTTGGCTGAGAGCCAGACCACCTCCCTGGCAAATCTTACTGCCACCAACCACAGGATTCTGAAGCTGAGGTTTGGGAGGGAGGTGTTGACTTAACAGACAGAACTTTTGGGATTTGATTTACAGGGATCCTGACCCCACTGAGCTCAGCAGCAGGCCTGGGGGATGGATACTGAAAAATGAACCTGATGTGTGAAGCACTTATAGATGCATTAATACACCTAACTTGTGAAAGGTCCATCAAAAATAAAATCTGAAATGCCCCAAACTGGTGATGCTGCTGCCTGCTTTTAAGAGGGGATTAAATTGACTGCCATAAACCCCATATCCAGGGCCACATCCCACTAGCAAGAGGATCAGGACTTTATTTCTGGCCTGTGCCAAAGAGGACTCGGAGCTACTGTACCAGGGAGGAAACAGAAGCTCTTCCCCTGCCCAACCTCTGTGTTATTTTCAGCAGTACAGTCTCCAATAACACATTTCAACCTATTTTGCAGGACACACCCTTTCCCAGGCCCTTTCCAAGCCCCAGGCAGGAAAGAAGCCAACATGCAGGATACAGAGCCAAAACCCTGGGGTCTGCACTATTCTTAGCCTGAGCTTGCAGCCACTCAGACAGCTCGACCCCAGACACAATGGGAGGAAGCAGCAGCCACTGTTTGCAGAGAGCAGCCAACGTGCTGCTGGACAGAAAAGTGTGAAACTTATATCTCACATCAATTCAGGGAGCAGCAAAAGTGCTGGTTTTCCTCCTCAAAACAGCTGTCAGTGGTTTGGTGGCACAGACTGCTGCTGACTTCCATCCTCAGGTCTGCACTCAGTGTGTTTTGTCAGCCCCTCCCTTGTACCAGTGTTAGGAGAGTGAAAGCCCCTCCAGCAAAACTGGCAGAGGAAGGAACAGAAATTGAGATTGTGAATGGTTTGATGGGAAGGGTCTTTAAAGACATCTTGTTCCAACTCCTTGCCACGAGCAGGGACACCTCCCACCAGACCAGGCTGTTCAGGAGCCTCAGCTGGAGCACTTATCCTTCTGGAGACTGCAACTGCCCCAATGAAAGCCACAGAAGACCCTGGCATGGTTCTCAGTTTTAAGCTCTACCCTTTCTGTCTTCTTTTTACACAGATTTTTAAAGCTGTTATTTTAGCCAAGTGCCAGGTGGTCACCAACCAAAGCTGTGAGAGACCAACCATCAGTTGTGCTGTGCACATTGAGAACAGAACATATTATTTGCTGACACAGTAGGTCCTACAGGACACCTGGACTGAGGCTGGGCTCCAACTCAGCTGCAGAGCATCCTGGAGGAGGCAGTTGTGACTCCCTCCAAAAAAACATCACTACATTACAAGCCAGTCCCTTGAAAAATAGAGTTTAGACAATCAAAGATAAAAGTAAGACCATAAAATCCAAGATCACTAAGGGAACACCACCTGAAGAATCAAGTGAGGCACAAGTTAGCATAGAATTACAGATGGTTTGGGTTGGAAGGCACATTAACCATCATCTACTTTCTACTCCCTTTTAGCATTAAAGACTGCTTTTTATCCCGACCCAGCTTTTATCATTAAAGTCTCTCTACCATACAGTTTTCTTACAAAAGCTGCTTAAAAAAAACAAGCTGTAAATTTAAGAGACTCCTTAAAGCTTTGCATGCTCCACCTCATAATTAGACTTATTTCCCTGTACAGTTTCTTGTCGCGTTGTCACCCATAACCGCAACAGCTCACCACACATTGCAGAACCAACTCAGCCAGGTGCAAGGTGCTCAGCTGCCTGTGGCTCACATGTAACTTCTCATGAAGCTTTACTCTGCCACCTCATTTCCCATCTTCCCCATGCCTTTGTTCTCTCAGAAACCAGGAGCTTCCCAGTCCCCCGCTCGCTCGAGGGGTGACAGCCAAGGAGAGGTCAGAGCAACCAACAGCTGCAGTCCTAAAGCTTTGTGGGAAGCTGTGTGCAGTTTAATGAGGCACACCGAGTGCTGCACAGACCTTCCAGCCCACAAAGTGCAACAACACATGCTCTCCAGCTCATCCAGTTTTCAGGTGTACTGAAGCAGAAGAGAAACGTGCTGAGAGTCCTGCCATGTGCAGCTCGTTGCTTAACCCACAAACCTCCATGTAAATCAGCAAGGGCCCAAGCTTCACACTGCCAGACACAGCTAACCTCTGTGGCTTTGTTCTTCTCTAGAGGGAAAAGCATTTACAGGGGTGAAGTTGGAATTTACATGTCCTTGTGTGTGAATAATTGAAATCGCACACAGTTATGCACTTGTGTGACAGCAAGCAGAGTCAGCAGAGGCTGTCTTGGGCATGGTAAGCCTGCAGTGTTTTTGTGTCTTGGGCAGATGTATTTCAGAACAAAATGGAAGTCTGGACAGATCAAATGCTTTAGCACTTATTTCTTCTTTTTCTTGACATGGACTCACACTTCCACCCACCCTTATGAGGTATTTTCAGTGTAAAGTCAAAACACAAACCAGAAAGCTGTCAGGATGCTTTTGAAGCACATAGACAGCACTTCACTTCAAACTATGTACAGCAACCACCCTGAATTCAGGACTGGGGCAGAATCACAGGATGGTTTGGGTTGGAAGGGTCCTTTGATGGCCACCTCATTCCAACCCCCTGCCATGGACAGGGACACCTTCCACTAGACCAGGCTGGTCAGAGACCCATCCAACCTGACTTTCAATGTTTCCAGGGATAGGGCATCCATCATCTCCTGGGCAACCTGTTTCAGTGCTTCAGCACCCTCATTGTAAAAATTTCTTCTTGTATTTAGTCTAAATTTATCCTTTTTCAGTTTAAAACAAATTCTCCTTTTCCTATTACTAGAGAGCCTAATAAAAAGCCATAAAAGGTGGGTTAAGTTTGATTTATCTGGTGGAGATGAGTGCGACAGCTTCCATGAGTCCCTCTCAAAGTTCAGACACTTCTCAGCGTGAGGATGCTCTCTGCCATTTCACCATCCAGGAGAAAATCAACATGAAAAGCTCAGCTGGAAAAGACACGGGGATCAAGAAAACACAGGCCACAGATCAAGGGGATATTTCTGATCTTCTTTAACAAGTGTTTTCTACCACAGAGACACTATTTCTTTTACAGGAAGTCTGGTAAATTCCTGTTCTGTGGTTTTGCCTCAGGACAAACTACTTGGACCAATGTCTAAAAGACCATCCCAGGTGCTAACAGAGCATCTCCAGCACCAAGTCCTGCAAGGGAGTCAGAACCAGGGTCCCTACTGCAAACTGGCTCTTCTTAGGAGTAAGCTCAAGGCAAGATGTGCTGGAAGAGTGTGTCCAGCAGTGGCATGCAAGAGGAGAGAGGTACACTGCTGCCACATGAGGCAGGGCCAAGACATTTTCAAAAGTAAAGCTGAAAACCAGATTTCCCATGGGGTTATGGGAGCTCAGTCCAGTCCAGATCTCCTTGCCTGGCAGTACGAGTGTTTTCCAAGAGCAACATCTATTTTCATACCAACATCACGAGTGTCACTGTACCTCATTCTGCAGCTCAGAGGGCTGCCAAGACAGTTTCAGAAAAAGCTGGAAGAGAAACAAAGGTTTGTGCATTTCCTCAATGCTGTTTGTGGTAGAGTAGAAAACGACTAGACCAGCTCCAAGGAAAACTTTTTCCATTCACAATGAAGACAAAAATTCTTCAACTCCCCAAATCTGTTTCTCCTGCACTCTAGTTAATTCACAAAGAAGGCTATGGATGTACAAAAGATCTTCCCACATTTCAAAGAGTTTTGCTGTCCCCTGTGCAAACCTGGACAACTTTTGCTAGTCTAGAACCCCTTCCCCCCACCCAAAAAAAAAAAAGTTTCAATGAACAGCAGCAATTTCAAGGACTGAGCCCTCAAAGCACACCCAGCCCTTGCAGCTGAGATAACTGCAACAAGCTTTCTCCACTCAGCTGAGTGATGCTCAAGGAAAAGCATTGCAAACTGCTTCAGTTTGATGGGATTGCACAATTATCCCACTCCTCAGGGCCATGACCTCCCCACGGGACTTTCTTGCACAGGAAGCCAGATTGCCACACGCACACAGCTGCCTCTGCTTTCAAGTGTTTGTGTCTCAGTTCTAGGACTGTCCTTACAGTCAAAGGACCTCCACAGCTACCCCAGGCAGGTGGAAACGTTAAACAACTCTTTGCCACTTGTCTCCCAAAGCTGCAACCAGAGCAAGCTCTGCTCATACTGGGATTAGGCTTGGCTACAACCTTAAAAACCTTGCTGGAACAGCAGGAGAGTGTTCGTAGGCTAAAATGAACTCTTACCAGTATTGCTCATGGGAGTTGACAGAATAATGAAACTCCACTAAACAGCTGTCCTGACTCCCTGCCAAGGCTGGGCATCATTTACTTCTGGGTCCTGCTTTCACCACACAAAGGATCCATTTCACAAAATCCACAGCAATGGTGAGCAACCACTCCACTCATCCCACTCAATCAAGACTAATTTCCTCCTCTATTAGGTCTTCCTACCAGGTTGGCAGAAGAATCTTTCCACAGCCCAAAGAAACACAATTTCAATGACACAAATTGCACTGACACAATCAGATTTATCCTCCCTGAAATGGCCATGCTTAGGATCCACATTCTGGAGGGAGACTCTGAGCACAACCCACACACACACACACCTGCAAAACTTTGCAGAATGCCACATTACTGTTAGTCTGAGTTCCTCAACATGTTTTCAAGAGGTCTGAACAGTCTCTGCACAATTTGGAAATTTTATCTATCCAAATCCAGGTGTTCCTATAGCCGAGCTGGTACTTTAAAGTAGAAGAAATAGAAAAGACATTGGTTTGGACAGAATTCTGTAACATGGTTTTGGGTGGGAAGAGACCTTAAAGATCATCCAGTTCCAACCCCCTGCCATGGGCAGGGACACCTTCCATTATCCCAGGTTGCTCTAAACCCCATCCAACCTGGCCTTGGACACTTCCAGGGATCCAGGGGCAGCCACAGCTTCTCTGAGCAACCTGCTCCAGGGCCTCCCCACCCTCATGGACCTTGTTTCTGCTTATTAAACCATGGTCTGCAACATCCCAGCAAAGAGAAAAATCACAGTAATAAAACCAAGAGGAACACACACCAAGAATGTCACAGTAGTGAAGGAAAGAAGTATCAAAGGGCTGACTCCAACAACAGCAACATCCTAAATCCTACATGATGTAAGTCACCCAGCAGGAACTGCCTGGCTGGGTGAAATGAAAATGCAACCAAAATTCCCAGGAAGTTTTTTGTCTCATCTCCAGAGGCTTCCACACCTCCCAGGCACTGGAGCCATCTCCTTCCCAGAAGGCTGCCAGCTGGATGTGCCACAGAAATAACCCAAAAGCTGCTGCCCAACATGAACCTACCACCTTAGAGTCAGCACACAAACAGCCCCTCCAGCAGATCCAAGGAAGCCTCCAGCTGGAAATGTGTGACTGGGGCACAGGTAGGGAGCAGCCGGGGTGGATTAGGGACCACCAGCCCAGCTGCAGCCAGAGGAGGTGTTGTGGGTGGGATCCCAGGGCTCTAAACACATCTGCCCTCCCGGTCCCAAGCAGCAGTTCCTGCACAGCTGAGTCACAACAAAACCACAAAGGTTCAGCTTTCACTTTCTCTTCATTAACCAAGAGGTTGTTAATGTTCACAGAAATACTAGCCCTTGCACCAGCAGTTAGCCCAGAGTCGCTGACTTTCTGGCAGGGGTTATATACCCTCATCCACAGAGGTATTCCAACATGATTTACTGAAGTCCTTGATTTTATGGGACACCCCATGGTGTTTATGGGAAAATTAACCCACATGCACACATCACTAGGGAGAACAGGAACCGAAAGAGAAATTACCACTATTCTTACTGAAAAATATTTGGTGAAACACAAGCAGTGGCATGTTGCAACTGGGCTGCTCCAGCTGGAAGAAGGGATCAGTTATCCCGGGAAGGACTTGCTGCAATTTTCTCTGGCAGCTTGGCGTTAACCGCAGCGCTGGAGCCTTTGAAAGTGATTTCCAAAAGGCAGAGGGGGCAAGAGAACCTCAAAATCTGCAGCTACTTAGCCAGAAAACTTGGAAGTTTCGGTTCACTGTCACCACAGGCTTTTAAACAAGGAAAACAGATCAAGTTCTGGCATGTTGATTCAACTTGTGCTAAACCACTTAACCCTGAAGAGCAGCAACACACACATTGCTCTGAGCAAAACACAGCTGCAGCACAGAACAACAGTGAATTTTCACGGCTCTTTCAGCCTTAGCGTTCCGCACCTTTTCACAGTATCGCAGAATCACTGAGGTTGGAAAGCATTTCTAATATCATCAAATCCAATCATTAACCCAACACTGCCAAGTCCTGCACTAAACCACGTCCCTAAGTGCCACATTCACACGTCTTTTAAATCTCCCCCGGGACGGAGGCTCCAGCACTGCTCTGGGCAGGCTGTTCCAATGCCTTTCCCTTCCGGGGAATAAACTTTCCCAAATATCCACTATGAACTTTCTACAGTGTAACTTAAGGCCGTTCTCTCTGGACCTTGGAAATCACACCCCGGGTGGTTTTTCTCACTCCTCAACTGATTTCTCGCCTTCCCACTAACCAGAAAAACGCGTTACCCTCTCTAACCTCCTTCCGCAGCCGCTCAAGCCCTAAAATTTGGGGCAGCTGAAGCCACAATCCAACAAAACAATATCACAGCGCAATTAAATCACCCTCAGCACGCAGCGCCGTGTCGGACACCCGCCCCGTTTTTATCAGCTCCTCCCCGGCAACTCGCGGGGTTATACCAATAGTTTGTTGGGTTTTTTTTTTGTTTTTGTTTTTTTTTTTTTACCCTTCATTAAAATTTTCTAAGTGACTGAGCAATGGCTGACAGAAGCGCAGCCAATTTTAAGGGATTCCAGCCGCGCGTTCCGCGGAGCTCCATTCCCGTCAGCTTAGGGCCGGGGACGGGAGTTTTGGAGAAGGAGCATCTGGCGCTGCAGCCGCCGGCTCGGCAGCATCCGCAGCGCGTCCCTTCCTCCCCGATCCCACCGCCACCCAGCGCAAAACTCGGGTTTGTAAGCGAACGGGCACCCACCCCCAGCGGGCAGGGGTGCCCCGGGCTCCCCGGTACTCACGCATGAGGGTGCTGAAGGCGCAGAGAGCCAGCAGCGCCTGCAGCAGCACCCCGAAGCGCCCCAGCAGCGCTCCGCTGCCGCA
Organism: Lonchura striata; assembly: GCF_050655825.1. Lineage (NCBI taxonomy): Eukaryota > Metazoa > Chordata > Aves > Passeriformes > Estrildidae > Lonchura > Lonchura striata. Next base: position 72,454,194 of record NC_140741.1, read on the forward strand.
GCCGTGCGCCGGGCGGGGGGCGGCCATGGAGATGCGGGATGCGGTGCGGGATAACGCGGAACGAAGCGGAACTGGCAATAGGAACGGGGATGGGACAGCCACGGCCCCGCACAAAGGCGGCCCCGAGCCGCCCCCGCCCCCCGGCCCGCCCCGCCGGCAGCGGCACCCGGGGCGGGGCGGGAGGGGAGGGACGGGGATGGCGAAGGGGATGGAGATAGGGACAGGGAAAAGGGACGTGGATGGGGACACGGGCGGGGATGCGGGAGAAGTTGGAGATGAGGATACAAAGGGGACAGAGAGGTAGAAACAGAGGGGTGAAGATGGAGGCAGGGATGGGAATGGAGTTGGGGATGGGGATGAGGATCAGGACAGGGATGGGGACAGAGGCAGCAATTGGGATGTGGGAGAAATAGGAGATGAGGATACAAAGGGGACAGAGAGACAGAGACAGAAGGATGGGAATGAAGCTGAGTTGGGGATGGGGATAAGGATCAGGACAGGAATGGGGAAGGGGACAAAGATGGGGACAGGCAGCAATTGGGATGCGGGAGAAATTGGAGATGAGGATACAAAGGGGACAGAGAGACAGACAGAAGGATGGGAATGGAGCTGAGTTTGGGACAGGGATGAGGATCAGGACAGGGATGGGGACAGAGGCAGCAATTGGGATGTGGGAGAAATAGGAGATGAGGATACAAAGGGGACAGAGAGAGAGACAGAAGGATGGGAATGAAGCTGAGTTGGGGATGGGGATAAAGATCAGGATAGGGATGGGGAAGGGGACAAAGATGGGGACAGAGGCAGAGATTGGGATGTGGGAGAAATTGGAGATGAGGATACAAAGGGGACAGAGAGACAGACAGAAGGATGGGAATGGAGCTGAGTTTGGGACAGGGATGAGGATCAGGACAGGGATGGGGAGGGGGACAAGGATGGGGACAGAGGCAGAGATTGGGATGTGGGAGAAATTGCAGATGAGGATACAAAGAGGACAGTGATAAAGATGGAGATGGGGACAAGAATGGAAATGGAGTTGCGTTGGGGATGGGAACAGGGACAAAGACAGGGACAAAGAGATGAGGATGTGGGAGGGGTTGGAGATGCAGTGGGCACCGACATTGAGACAGAGGCAGCCATGGGAATGGGAATGGTGATGGGGACAGGGAATGGAATGGAGATGGAGATGGAGATGAGTGTGGTGATAGGGAAGGGGACAAATATGGGGACAGAGACAGAGATGGGGATGCAATGGGAACAGGCAGACAGAGAGAGGCATGGAGTTCAGGATGGAAATTAAGATGGAGGTGTGGATGCAATGAGGACGAAGATGGAAATGGGTGGGGATGAGGATGGGAATGAGATGGAGGTGACAATGTGGATATAGATGAGGTTGGAGATGGGGATGGTGATGGAGAAGGAGATGGAAATGAAACGGGAAATCAGAATGGAGATGCAGGCAGGGACAGTGATGGGGACAGGAGTTATGGACATGGATGAGGACAGAGATAGAGGTGGGGATGATGATGGAGATGAGGATGTAAGGTCTTGGAGGGAACTGGGGTGCTGGGTTGGGTAAATTGTGCTGAGCTTTGGAGAGCTGGGTTGGGGGAGTCCTGGTGGGATAGGGGTGCTGGGCCAGGGAGGGTGGATAGGGGTCTTGTTGGAATTTGAAATACTGGACTTTGCATGAAATGCTGGGTTTGAAATGAGGTAATCCCAGAAGCGTTTCAGGTGTCAGGATGTGGAGGTCCCAGCAGGGATGGGGGTGCTGGGTTTGGGAAGTCACACCAGGGTTTGGGATGAAGGGTTTCAATGGGGTTTGGGGTACCAGGCTGGAGAGGATCCCAGCAGGGTTTAGAGTGCTGGGCCAGGGGTAGTCCTGGTGGGATTTTGGATCTGCTGATGAGGTTGTGTTCTCAAACTGCAGCCTCAAATCTCTTTTTGTGCTCCTCTGTGTAACACTGCTGCCACCACCCTCTACAGCCTCCTACCCACAGGGCAGGTTTAATTTTTTCTCTCTTTTCAACACACTTGAGGCCATCTTTAGGGAGCACTGGGGTCACATGGTGAAATTTCCCTCCCTGATTTTGCAGGATGGGAGCTTGTGTTTAGTTACAAAACCAGAGAGGCTGCAAATCTTATCCTGTCATATGACTCTGAGGGATGGCCTTATAAACAGCAGTAAATGTTATGAGAAAAGAAAATCATGGGACCTGGCCTGCTTCCCAAATAGGTCCAGTTTGCAGCACAGGAGGGAATTGTGTTGTTCCTGGGCTTGGAATCCCCTGTTCTGGGGAGGTCATTAGTGCCAGGCAGTTTAGGCTGGAGCCTTGTTCCTCAACTCAGTCAGCACATCACTGAAATAACAAAAATAGTCCCTCCTCTCTTTTTTTTGACTCTTGGGTTGATAGCTGTTCACTTAGCTCACTGACTTTAATCATGGTTTAATCAGGACTCCAGCCAGGAAAGTGGAAGTTTCATCTCACTAACTCATTTTCAGCTGATTTTGTATGTGCAATTGTTAGTTTCATAAAAAGGTTCATTCCCCTGAGCTGGTAAATCTGATTGTGTTCTGCAGTCAGTTGACTTTATATTAAATTCTAAATCAAATATTAAAGTTGATGCTTTTATATAAGCCAGTTGAACACATGGTGTGGGGAAGCATCTATTAAGTACACACTTTAACAGAGATTTCTTCAGGCTCTAACTTTTTTTTTTGCATTTTCTCAGATTTCCTAGGTTGCTGTTATAAAGGCATTTTCAAGAATTGCTGGATGGTAATTTTTCCCCTGGGAGGTGCCTTGGACTCTACTTGCCCAGGTACAGCACAACAATTGCAGAAAAAGAAGTGGGGAGAAAAAAAGACATTTAACCAAGATGAATATTTCTTAAACAAAATTTCATTTTGTGTGAATAACCCACAAATTATCTGTGATGTATGAGGGTCTTGCCCAAGGGGACAATTTTTAAAAAACTCCCACTAAGCCAGTGCTGCCTCCTCCCCTTTCTTCAAGCCCAATTAATGGTGATTTCTCCCAGCTGCTTTATCAGCAGGACAAAGTTGTTATTTCCAGGTGCTGATAGTTTTATGAGGGAGCAGAGTGCCTCCCATGTGTGAAAACACTCAGGCTCCAGGAGGGCAATAAACAGAAAAGCCTTGATTTCCCCCCTCCTTGCAGGTAGAAGCAGATCTCCTTCAGTGGCTGTCGGTGCTCCGTGAAAACACAGCTTTGCTTTATCAAAAGCACCATTTGCACTTCAAAATATTTGTATTTTCTGAACCCATGCAAAGAGTCTTGAAGTTTTGTCTGTATCCCAAGTGGAGCCCAAGAGCTTTGATGATTAAATTCTGATCCTAGGATTTTGGCAATTAAGATGCCTCACCGCTGGCTCCCTGTTTTTTTTTTGTTTGTTTGTTTGGTTGGTTTTTGTTTTTGTTTTTTTAACTCCTTAGGTTTTTCGTTCTCTGAGGAGACTTTAGAGCCCCTTTCAGTATCTAAAGGTGCTCTGAGAGAGCTGGAGAGGGACTTTGGACAAGAGCATGGAGTGACAGGATAAGGGGAAATGGCTTCACAGTGCCAGAGGACAGGTTTAGATTAGATATTTGGAAGAAATTTTTTCCCTGTGAGGGTGGTGAGGCCCTGGCACAGGCTGCCCAGAGAAGCTGTGGCTGCCCCTGCATCCCTGGAAATATCCAAGGCCAGGTTGAAGCAACCTGGGATAGTGGAACTGTCCCCCTGCAGGACAGGGGGAGTGGAATGAGATAATCTTCAAGGTCCCATCCAACCCAAACCATTATATGTTTCTAATATTTGAAAAACATCCAGCAAAAGAAAAAGCAAGTCAAGTAAGCACTTATGCAAGAAGTAGAACTTAATAAAGGAATCATTAAATAAAAAAAAAATACCTAAGAAAAAGGAATTAAAATATTAGGCCATGTGCTTAAGCATAAAATCAGAAACACCAAAGTGGTTTCAAGTGATAAAGAATGTAAAAAACTAACACAGGCTATTTATGAAAGTACAAGGAAGAATGAAGGATGGAGGAAATCTGTGAATTCTCCATAACAACAGTATTCTACTCTGTGATAGAATGGAATACTAAATAATGGAAACCACAGAATATGCCGTAATTTTCCCATCCTTCCAAAAAGGGATTAGCTAGTGAAATTAACTTAAAGCAATATGAGCAGTGATAACACAAGAACAGGTTAAAAGATGAGAGGAATCAAGACTGATGGATTCAAGGGCCTGAAGAAACGTAAGCAAAAGTAGTTGTGAAGTGGGCAGGGTAAAGTCTGGCTCCTCAGGGTTATCACAGGAGAAGGGTAAATGCTGTGCCTGGCTGTGAGGACAGGAATGAGGGTTTGAGGAATCAGAGACCCACCAGCTTCATTCCAGTAGCCAGGAGAACACTGGTAAAAATTATCAAATAATCCATTTTTTAGGCACCTAGCAGATAATAAGGTAATAAAAAACAACCAATGTGGATTTGTCTAGAATAAATCATATCAAGGGAGTTCTGGTTCTGCTCTGAGAGGATGACTGGGTGTATCTTGGCTTGGGGAAGGTTTGTGTTGTATTGTAAATGTAGGTGAACCCAGTGGGAAGAAATTATATCTGACTCCAGTTCAGAAGGCTGAAGGATTTCTTTATTATAACTATACTATAATACATTAATATACTATTTAAAGGAGATATTAAAACTACAAACCTACTTTTTCTAACTACCATATCTAACTCACAACTCGTGACCCTCTCTGAGAGTCCAGCCCCAGGTGGGTTGGATTGGCCATCAGCTCAAACAATCCTCACCAGAATCCAACCAAGCAAGCACCCCAGGCAAACAATTCTCCAAACACATTCCACATGGGAAAAACAAGGAGCAGAAATAGAAATTGTTTTCTCTTTCTTCTCTCTGTGCTCCTCTATGAAGAAATCCTGAAAGAGAGAACAACGTGCCTGCCACGGTGTTGCTGCCCCAGTAAAACCCACGAGCCCTGCAGGAGCACCACCTCCAGACAAAGCCCCACCAGCTGCTCCAGAAGCTGTTTGCTGCTGCATCAGGAGCAGTGTGATGGCTTCAGATGGGCATCTGAAGCTGGGAAAGGTAAATTAAACCCTTAAGAGAATGTCGAGGATATCAAACTAGAAGAGTCTGCAACCCTGCATGAGGTTAGGGTGAAAATTAGGAATTATTTTGTTAAACCGAAGGGATGGTTCCAGAGTCAACAGAAGGAAATGCAGGGAGTGGTAGGGAAGGAAGGAGGCAGAAAGTGGCTGGAAAGAGCATCAGGAGATGTAAATGTCCTGCAGACAGAATGTGAATGGATAGCAAAAAAAGGTGCTGTTATGAGGAATGTTGCAGCTCCCTGTTTTAGGGGGTGATCTGGAGAGTTTTATAGAAAAATTGGGCAGTTGCTGGGTTCAGCCCAGTTTTGCCATCACACAAAGATGTGCTGGAGTCTGGAGAAAGCAATGAAGAATGGCAAGCATTTGAGAAAATAAGAAACAGAAAGGAAATGGGATATTTTCTCCTCCAGATGAAACCCTGCAGAAATAGTAGCCATCATTGGAGGAACAGGCTTTGTGGCAAAACTTTTCTGGTACAGTTAGAAAAAGTTAATAAAGTTATTGGAATCTTTCTGCCTCAAAAAGACAAGTCAATATTTTTTTTTTTTTGTTTCCAAAAAGTAAATTAAAAAAAAAATAAAAAGTATTTTGCAGCACTGGGAATATTGTCCAGCCCACATCTGACACTCGGCACAGGTACCTGCTCACACTCAGCTGCCTGTGCTGTGGCTGGGCCTGGGTTCAAAGCAGACCTGAGAGGAGGACAAAGCTTTTCAAGGCTTCCTCACTTCAAGGGCACTTAATTGTGAAAAGCTGCTGGCTTGGGATCCAGAGGGATACTATTTTTTTTAGGTCTACTCCTTTTTGTAACATTGCCATAGCCTTGGATGCCCTTAGTGCAGTCCTGGTATGGTCACAGGATGGAAAATCCAACCCCTGTTCTGCACAAGTTACTTTTGGGTAGGATCCACCTTAGTTGGCTTCAGATGTCTCCTTTTAAGACATCTCCTGCCTCCTTTCATAGCCAGTGGAGAGGAATAACCTCTCTCAGGACATCTTCCTTTGACTTTGGTTGGATGAATTAAGTCTGCTCCAGCTCCAGGCAGCTCAGCAATGGCCTCATGTCAGAAAAGAGTCACAAAAGCATCAATGTCCATTTTTGCAATAGCCACACAGCATTGTTTTCTTCAGCTCACTTGCCCCCAAAGCACTCAGGTGTTTTGTACTCCCAGAGTCCCCAGCTTGATGGTGGGGATGAGGAAAAGACAGTGGCAGGTCTGCAAGTGGTTATTGTGGTAGATTGGAGGGGGACACACCGAACTGCCCTTTCCAGGATGATGCTCATGTCAATTTTTCATCTGGTTTTATTTACCACACGGTGAAGAAATTAGTTCTGAAAACAAGATCTCTTGGGAAGACTTCCATCCTTTAGCTGATACTTGGAACAGACTTTATTCATGCTGCCAACAGCAGTGATCCTTGCTGATTAAATAGTAGCTAGACCTTATTCTTGCTGAATTACCCATTTTACAAGGCCTAGTACATTGAACAATCAGTTCCAGGTTACATTCATAAGCAAGAGGCCAACACCAATTTTTGTATCAGCCAGGACTTTGTATTGCAGGATACTCCAAGGAGTAATTGTCAAGGTAATTCTTTTCTGTTTTCAATAAGTGCTTTAGCTGTGATGTTCAGTGTCTTGCTCGGAATTAATGGGAATAATTTCCCACTTTACAGGACCTGTGGCGTTGTTGGCTGGCTGTGCTTGGCCTGGAGCTGAGGCTCTCCAATATTGCCAGCCTTGCTCCCCCAGGCTGTGTAAGCCAGAGGGGCAGGGGACAGTGACCTGCAGGTCCGTGCCCAACTGTGAAAGGTAGAAAGAGAAAGGTTTCAGCTTCCCTTGATTTATTAAAAAATATGAATATTGATCTAGTACCAATATCCAACTGTGACAGACAAAAACTCTAACAGTTTAAAGTTAGAAAGTATGTGTTTATTGCATGTGGGATAGCTCCCAAATCCACACAGCAGCTTCCAGGTGATTACAGAGTCTTTTTATCCATACAAGTATTGAATACACAAAATACAAATACACATTCATAATTTTGGTACATCCCATTCCTCTCTTCGTATGCTAATCACTCCAAAAGCTGTTAAGCATGCGTAGTTTGTCCCTTGAAATGGGTCGGTATCCCTTCCATGGGGAGGGGTCCCAAAATGAGGAAGTCAATGAAGTCTTCCTCCTTCTGACCTTTCTACCTTTCCAATGCAAATATGACAAATGAACTCTTGGTAGAACTCCCATTCCTTGTCTTCAACAGAGGAGGCCCCAATTGTCTTATGTTCCTAAAAGCTATTTATCAGTTTCTATATTCTTCATTATAAACCCAGCTAACTAAACACTGTGCTGACAAGCAATCAATTATTAGTAAACTACTAACTCTTAACTTCATCAAGGCCTACTCATTTATTTTAATTAACTATAGTAAGGCTTATTTCTAACTAAAATCTTAGCTCCTCTAAAATCTCCAAATTCCTTAAAATTTACGTTTCACCCTTTTCCCCTCCCCTCGTTCAGCTCTGCAGACCAGCCCCTGGGCACAGCCCACTGCTCTGCATGGCCATCCCTTCACCCTGGACAGGGTGGGAGCTCCTAGAGCAGCACCAAGGAAACCCCCACAGGTCCCACCAGCCCTGTGGGATGATGTCCCTGCTTCAAGTTTGACTCTCTTGAGATCATACATCACCCACATTCCTGCAGAGGTGAGCCCTTGGCAGGGGATTGGACTAGATCACCTTTAAGGTTACTTCCAAACCAAACCATTCCATGGTTCTAAGAGGATCCTTAGGTTTGTGACTGTTTGGACAGGGATAGAACTGCTAGAAAGGCTCAACATTTGCTTTTTCAATCAATTTCTTTCTTGGAAATTAATCTTGTGTTGTTCTTATGTAAGAATGGCCAGATGCAAGTTCCTTCAAGTTTAGGATACATTTGAATTTATGGCCATTGAGGCAAAATTCCCTGGGTCTGAACTGCAAAAAGTGGATTTAGGCTGGCATCAGGACACCTTTTCCAGGACTAAGGCTGGTTAAGAGCTGCAATAAGTTGTTGGGGACAAAGGGAGAAATTCTGCCATTGGAGAATTTTAAGAATATTCATCTTTTTAGAATCAGAGAATCATGTAGGTTGAAAAAGACCTCTAAAATCATCAAGTCCAGCTATTAATTGAGTCCAAGCAATAGTCTTCTGTGGCAAGCCCATTTCTCTCCCTCTCAGGATTTTTCATAGAGGTGCACAGAGAGAAATGAAAGAGAAAACTATTTCTATTTCTGCTCCTTGTTTTTCCCATCTGGAATGTGTTTGGAGAATTGTTTACCTGGAGTGAGTGCTTGATTGGATTCTGGTGAGGATTGTTTGAGCCTGATGGCAAATCCAACCCACCTGGGGCTGGACTCTCAGAGAGGGTCACGAGTTGTGTTAGAGTCAGAGAAAGTAGTATGTAGTTTTATTATCCTTCTTTTATATAGTATATTAATGTATTTCACCATAGTTATAATAAAGAAATCCTTCAGCCTTCTGAATTGAGTCAGACATGGTCATTTCTTCCCATTGGGTTCACCTGCATTTACAATAGTCTTCTCTCAGGGAGAGCTGGGTAATTCCTACTTGAGGTGGGAGAATTGGTGAGCTGATCTCCTAAATTCCCCATGAACTGCATTTTCTTGGCTGCCCTGCTCCCTTTTGCCAGCCTCTATCTCCAGCCTGACCTTGTGTTGCAGTGCTTTGTTGGACAGACAGAAGTGTCCCAATCCTGTGCTTTTGGAGATCTTACTCCTCTCAACATCCTTCCAGTTCAGGGGGATCAGACTCCTCCTCAGGATGAAAAAAAAAAGGGTAAAAAAATAAAAAAAATCTAATCAAATATGGTTTTGTTCCTTGCAGCTCTTTTGTCTCTCTGGCAGACCTGAGGTTGCCTCAGGAAAGAGGGAGCTTTTTTTCTCTGCACAGTCGTGGGTTTGGATGAATCCTTTCAGCTCTGGATGTTGGAATCTGGGTAACTCTTCATGCAAAAAGATCAGTTAGGAAATGGAGACCTTCCCTATTGGAGAAATGTTAAATATTCACAACATTCATGTAGCACAAACCAGAGAGGACCTTGGTTATTTCCCCTGAGTTCTATCACCCATTGAGAGCCTTGAAATAAAATGCTAATTTACCAAGACCTGGTGAATATTCCCTGCTCCCAAGCCTTTCTCCATTAGCACTTGAAAACCACAGGTTCTTTCACAAGCCATCCTTGATGTTTTATAAATGTTATAGCTGAGACATCGCCTCTACTCCCTTTAATGCATTTTTTATAGCTGCAGCAGAGATATTATTTCCATTCAGGCTGCAAAGAGTCATCCTGGAAGGGACCTCAGTTACCTCTCCTGAGGTGTTCCCAAAACAGCACATGCTCCCTAACCTTAAGCTAATAACCTGCTCAAGGACTCCACATTTACTGTGCAATATCAGCTGCAGAGCCACAGGTCAGGAGCCTGATGGATCCTTACAAATAAAGCTTTCAGAAGAGAGCTCAACCTTGGCTGAATTTCACATGGTTGGATTTCCATGAGAAACAACACCTGGATGTGGAAGAAAAGGGGTGTTAATAGTGTTTGGATTAGAAATGGTGCAACAAGTATTGCAACAAACAAACTTTCTCAAGGTTCAGGAAGAAGATTGTCTTCAGCCTAGAAACCTCAGTCAAATCTGCCTCTGTGCTACCTATAGTATTTCTTCCCAGAGATTGCTAAATAAAACTCACGAACTGTCTTAAAATTTGATTTTTACTCACCTAGAGGGTCTCTGATGAGAAACATGCACTCACAAGCCCATAATGATCCTATTGGATACTAAATGGGAGGAGGAATTAAAGCAAGGAGATGTGTATTGCTTGCCTTAGCATCCTTAGGATCCTGCCCAGGCAATCAGTCAGTTTGAGTCGCACCCCAGGTCATTATCCAACGTGCAAATATTGGGTGTGCTCTGCAGAAGGCACAGAGATCTGCTCAGCTAAGCCAATTCTTCCTGAAGACCTGCTGGAATCTTGATTTTAGGTTTAATTCCTTCTTAGTGTGCCACGCTTCATCTAGTTAAGCAAGGAACAAAAGTCACAAAGAAAACACCGAGGGGAGGATTGCTCATCCTGTGATGAGTAGCCTCAGATCTGGTAGTGTTTACTAAAACACTTGGCTGTAAAATCTGCATTTCATTTAAAATGATAACTTAGCTGTTATTATTTTTTTTTTTTTTTCACTACGATATCCAGTGGTTTTCCAAAGCTGTAAGCACAGTGGTGAGGTTGCTTTGGTCAGCCCTGTGTTTTATGAACTCAAGGGAAATCTTTTTTCCTGATTCCAGCTGGCCTTAGATCAGAGGTGTAAATCTTACCCTTAGATGACATCTGACACAAAACAATCTCAGCTGAAAGAATTCATTTACCAGAGCTGTGTTTTTACGTTTTGGTTCCCAAACACTGGATTCATGCCACAATGCACAACTCCTTCTCAAGCAGAATTATTGCAGCATAGATCTGTACACATTCTGAACTCAGAGCCTCCTTCAGCACTGGAAGGGAGGCTGTAACTGCAGGGAGTTGGGTTTGTTGCTTTTGAGGTCTTTGAGATGTAGCCCTGCAGCCAAAATTGGCTCCCTAAAATCATGCCTCTTCACCCCATGCCTGAATTTAGCTTCTGCAAGGATCCTTAAAGTTATTTACAGAGAAGTCCCAGCGCTCACATGAGCACAGCTTGCAGACAAAGCTTTCTGTGGCTCTGCAGCCCAGCACTGTGTGGATGCAAAGCTGTACAAAATGCCTGGCAGCTGTATCCCAGAGAAGCTGCTTCCCAGAGGAGTCATATTTTTACTGCATTTCCATCTTTAGCAGGAGAAGAGAAAAATATTTGAAGGGGCAAGACAGCAGCTGCTAGAGATGGTCTTACAAATCCATCCCACCCTGCAGCCCTGCTCTTGCTTTCTGTAACTGCATGGGCAACACACCTTTCCAATTTGAATGATTCTATAGCACAGCTACAAGTTCTTTTTATAACAAAAAGGGTTAGAAAATTCATTTGCAGAGTGATGTACAAACCCCCACTCACTGTTTGTGTCTGACACCAGAACTGCTCTTTACAAGTTTTCCTGACAGTGAAGGGGTGGAGTATTACACTCACCTTCTTCAGGTACATGCAATTGAAAAAAGACTTTTAACTGTCTTAAATTTTACTTATTCTGCCAGAAGAGTAACTCTACAGGCTGAAAAGCTAATTTTTTTCAAGGAGATTTTTGCCAAGTGACTCACATGAGTTCTGCAGAGTTCGTAGTTTTTGGCATAGCTCAAAGTGAGGTCCCAAGCCTGAGACTTTTCCTCCTTGCCTGGGAGGAATAGGCCTGTACCATTCAATAAGAAATGGTTTTAAATCCAATACTTCTTTCAGACTCAAACAAAACCGTGTTTCTACTTTCTTCTACTGTAGTTTTTCTGTGTTCAGCCTCACCTTAATCAAGGGCTGCTGTTTTAATGGGTGATCCCTTAGCTTGATGCTGATGTAGGCCATATGTTCTTTGCCTCCCCATCTCTTCACTTCTGGATGTTACAGCTGGAATACAAACCCCTGAATGCCCAGGGATTTCCAAAGGCCAGAAGACATCTGCTTGCCATCACAGATGTTTGCAAGTTAACACATGGATGAAATAATATTAGTCAGTGAGATTCAGAACTGATTCAGATTTCCACAATTAAACATAAATGGTGCTTTGATGAATTAAACAGGGATGAAAAAAACTGAAACGTAGGAATCAGTAAGACAACAGCTGCCAAATGTATTTCTACCCTTCAGACTGGAGTGAAGACACCCAAATCAGCTTGTTACAGGAATCAATCTTGCTGTAGTAGGAAGAAATGCCTGTGTGGACTGATTTTGCTCTGTTTTCAACAGGGAATGTACTACAGCAGCTTTGTGGTTTCTGGGTAAGTGTGTCTGCAGCACGGGTCAAGGCCAGGCTGGATGGGGCTCTGAGCAGCCTGGGGTGAGACACTGAAATGTTTAGGGTTGATGATGCCAACATTTGCCCTTTTTTGCTTTGGTGCTGCCAGATTTGCACCCCAGAGAGGGAGGAAAAGAGCTCCTGGGTGTGTGGTGTCATTTCCCTCTAACCTGCCCCTCGATCTATTAACAAGAACCAAGGTGAGTTACCCCCACATCCTGCAGCAGCTTCTAACACCTGGTCTAGTGGAAAATGTCCCTGCCCCTGGCAGGGGTTGGAACCAGATGATCTTTAAGGTCCCTTCCAACCCAAACCATTCTGTGAGTCCAGGGAGGCAAGAGTGAATCTGGAACCCATAATACCAAAGTGGTGGCTTAGCCTTTATATAATGCATAAAAAGAGAGATGTGCCAGCAGAGATGAGTCCCACAGGGAGATCTGGGTGGGTGTCCCTTTTCCTGGGGGAGCCAGCACAGCCACATTCAAGAAAAACACAAAGTGAATTTGTGTCTCCAATAAAGCTGGAATTTTCCCTCTCCATAAATATCGTGCTGTTCAATTGCTGTGTCTGTACTGATCTCCACAAGAAAACATCCCATTTTTTTTTCTGTGGGATCCTATTGGCTGAAGCAAAAATAACTCCAGAAATCATTTATTTCTTCAGAAAGTGTGGGAGTACTTGTCCCTGCTGCTGTCAGTTCCCATCCATCCATTTTATCAGGCAGTATCAACACGCTCTCTTCCAGCGAGGACTGCTCAACAGCACACAATAAAATTGATTCATTACTCATTTTCTCCTTATTATCTTTCAATTGCTCCAGCTCTTGATACCACTTAAAGTGGACATTAGCTCTTCGTAACCAGTGTGTGAATGCTTTTTCTCCAAGCTTTCATTACATCTATTTTCATTTAGTATCATTACACCATGTGTCTTTCTCATGGACTCCTTAGAAAGGCTTTATACACATTTGTGTATGCTCTGTCATGGTGAAGAGTGAGAACCCAAATGGATTTCTTGGAAAAGCTGCCCCAGGTGCTCTGTGGGTGTAAATGAGAAGTATTTAGTGCTGGAAAGTGGTTTTATTTACAGGAGCTGGGTCTTGAGCTCTCCAGAATGAAAAAGCCCAGAATCACTAAGAATGAAACTCATCTTTTGTCCTTATCTTTGGCATGAAAGCAAAACTGATTCAACTCCAGGAGGGGCAAGACCTTCTGTTTATAATAGCCTTGAAATACAGATGGGAGCTGAGAGCTTTGTTTTGGGATGGAGGGAGGATGATTTAAACTTCTGTTTGCTTTGGGAAGGATTACAGTGACAGTGAATTTAATACAGTTTTGCAGACTCTGATTCATACTCTGGAAGGAAAAAATCTTCCCAGTTTTCACACTCATGCAGGGTTTAATTCAAAGAAGTTCACAACAGTGTAGCTCCAGTGGAGCAAACCTCACAAGTACCTGCAAAATCTTGTCATACAAGTAGTTATCCTATGGGGAATCTCTACTCCCTGCTGGAATCTGTGGGACCAGGGTTTCTGCTTGGCTTTGGGTTGGGTTTGGGACTCTTCTCACCCAAAGGTCCAGACCAAGGTGTCTCACAGGCTGTTTTGGGCCTGGAAAACAGTTTTGCTTTATTGAGATAGATTATATTTAATACTCCAACGTGGAATTTGAAAGTCTCAAGCATAGATAAAATATTTGCTATTTACCCTAGAGGGAGATGAATTTCTTTTCCAGGTTCCTGCAGTGATTTCTCCCCCCAATTACAAAGGGGTTTAATACTTCAGCTGCACTTATCTCAATATCTCCTAGCTCAGACAGATGAATACAACCTTCAACATTTCATGGGATCAGATTTCTTTTTAATTAAAGCAGCCCTTTGTTTCACTGTGGCTCTAAAAGTCTTATTTATCATTAAATCCTTTAGAAGTCTCTTAGGAAAATAATTTCCTGCTCTCGGTTTTACTGAGCCTTTGGATCTCCTATCTCTTGTCACCTGTAACAAAGTGCTGTAGGAAGGAGCAGTGCTGTATTGCTTTCATGTTCTCCATCAGCTCTGATATGGATGGTTGTTATAAAGCTTCATACATAATATATACCATGTCTTAAAGCAGCCCTGTAAATGTCTGCACAACTGTAAAGGTTTCTTAACTCAACCAGCCTCCAGCTACCAGCTATAAAAAGGTAGTTAAGCAGATTAGCATTAAAACTACCTGGTGAGATGAAAAATGGGGAGGCAGAATGGCCTAATGATGGATCCTTGGAGTGTGACCAGTCACGTAGCGAAGTCACCTTTCTGTGCCTCCGACCTGCAAGTGCTGGCACTAATAATTTTTGGGATATTTCTCTGTAACTGAGTAGTTTTCCCCACAAGGGGCACCTCTCAGAGCACACACAGGGAGGATTTTCCAAGCAGTCCAAAGGAAATGTTGACCCTCTCCTACTGGTTCTGAGTTTTGTTGGCCTCCTTTGAGAGTGTTGCCTTTGCTGTGCAAATGCCTTTGAATGACTTTGCATGCTGAGTTTTCTGCCTTTTTTCTGTGGCAGAGCTGGAGAAAAGCCTTTGGAGCCTGTTCTGCCAGGAAACGTGGTCCCATTCCTGTCCCAAAAGCTTCAACTGGCCCAGTTTTTTGAAAAGCTGAGCTGAAAATCAAATTCATTTTAAAACTTGTCATGAGGAAAATGAAAGTTTTTTCCTACCTGGACACCTGTTGGAACTCAGCAGGGGAGGAACATGAATGCTGTGCCCTGTGCTGTCACTTTGATCAGATCTGACCTCCGTGGACATTTCTCACTGCTCCCATCCTACCATGGAGTTTGGCACAAGTCATTGCATAGGAATAGAGGAACATAAAGTTACAGAGTCACAGAATGGTTTGGATTAGAAGGGACCTCAAAGATCATCTCATTCCAAACCCCTGCCATGGGCTTTTCCCTAGACTAGGCTGCTTAGAGCCCTATCCAACCTGGCCTTGAACCCTTTCAGGGATAAAGCATGAAAAAATCCCCAAAATATTGACATTTCCACAGGGAAAAAAACCCAATTCCATATTTCAGAATGCAGTCTTGGGTGCATCCACTGAGGTATTCCAAATATGAGACAGGGAGACTGTACTAGCCAGTTTTAGAAGGCATTTTCACATGAACTTTCATGCCTGACCTTGCTTTTCAAACAGAAATTATTCTCCCTGGCCCTGTCTTGTTGGCATCTCTTCCAAAGTCCCCTTTTGCCTTGGCCCCTACTTTTCACTCTTTGTTTATGCTAATAGCTAATGAGTTGCCTTTGTGGATCTTGGATAAATAGGATATTTTACAGACAGTAACATAATCAATTAATTGACTGCAATCATGATTTGTTTACCTAAACAATACTTTAAATCCAACGCCTGTCAGCAAGCATTTCCTCTTGACAGGACTGTGCAACATCCTTTTGTTTGTAAGGAGGCAATTTAAAGGACATTGGGATGAGGACTAAGAAGATTTGTCAGGGTAAAGTATTCTCTCATTTTACATTAAGAAATTATAGGTGTGAGCAAGAAAGCAGCAGTTGTTTGCACTGAGAAAAAACAAATGTGTTTTTTCCATGTAAAGAGTTGTGTTCCTTTAGGAAAAAAACATTTTTTCAGAGCACTAAAACATATTATTTTCTCAACACCATGCCAAGAAGCTTTTACACTTAGACCTCACATGTATAATGAGAGGTGATCAAAAAGCAAGGAAGGAGAAGAATTTTTTCATGGTAAAATGTTTTAGCTGTTGAAAGCACACCTTCCCCAGTGAAGATCCTGAAAATCCTGTCCAGTGGTAGTGAAATGTTACCTGTATCTACCCTGCTAGTGTTGTTTGCTGTAAGGGCAGGTGTCCAAACTCCTGGACAAATCTTGTCCATCCAGCTCATGGCTGGCCTCTTCCCAAAGCCATGTCCACCTTGGTCTCTTCTGGGATTAATGAGGCATCCCTCCATCCCCAAGAAAAAATGTAATTTTCAGCACAAAAAGGCTGAAAATACAGCCCATGAAGGTGGCACTGATGTGGCACATCCCTCCCTTTGGAACCTGGCAGAATCTCCTGAGGGTTCTTGAGGTTGAGGCTTGCTGGGATAGTGTTGGAGAGCCAGGAAGGTAAAATAAAATCATCCTCAGTCCCATTGTGGACAAAGGGAAATCCTCCAAGTGACCCCTGAATGCACCCTGGATTCATCAGAGAACAACCTGGTTCAATGCAAAAGAAAACCTGAAAGATGGTTAATGTTTATAATGTGTGACAGAAACAAGCTGAGAAAGTTTGGATTTTTTTTCACGTTACCACTGAACACACAGAAAAATAGGGCTGGCATGAATGTCAGCATTTAGGAGCTATTTGGAGATGCCCACTGGAAAAGACTCCTGTCCAGACTTCAAATCCTGGCCTGAAGCAATGCCAGTTTATAAAATCAAAAGGGAATCAGTAATTAGGTAGAATTGCACAAGATCTCTGTCTCATTAAATATCACCAGCTCTTGCTGAGCACACCCCATGCTGTTTTTGGGTTTCAGATCAGTTCCACCACATAAATCAGAGTGGTCGACTCAAGATGACACAGTTGGTGCCTGAGGGCACTGTGGGCTCTGTCTGAGGGTGTCTGCACACAGCCAAAAACCAAGTTTTTTTTCTCTAGGATCCTTCCTGTATGTCAATTATGAAAGAGAACAGCCTTTATCGTGCCCACTGGGATCCACCAAAACCCAAATCACTTCTAATTGATGGGCTACTCGGGTAAGAGTCCTGGCTTTGGGGGCTGAAGTTGTATCTCATTCCCTCAACAGGAATTTCTGAGCAGCCAGGATGGGTGCTCATGATTTTCATCCTCTCTACGTGTGGCAGCAGTTACAATTTTTTTCCAAGCTTGAATTTTTTTGGGAAGGTTTGGCTGCAAGTTTGTGACAGACGTAGGAGCTGCAGGATTTCGGAGCGGGTGTGAATTTCAAACAGAGCAGATGCTGCTCTAGGAGCAAATCTTCCTGAGGCTCCTACCAGCCTGGGGGTGCCTGCAGGTAACCAGAAATGTCCTGGGCAGGCTTGCTGAGAGTCCAAAAGTGGAGAAAAGGGTATCAATGTCATCATAAAAGTAAGGACTTTGAGGAACTGACATGATCCTGGAGTCACACCTAAAGCTTCTTGCAGCTTTTTGAGTTCCTTGAAAATCTTCCTACATTCCTAAAACTTATTCTTGGCAATAGGAAATCCAAGAGGGATTAAAATTATTAAATATTTTTATGGACCTGGCTTTTAATTTGCCTAGATTTCAATCTCCCATCCGTACAGTGCTTCCAAAGTACAGGATACTTATAAAGTACAGAATATGGCATTTTTCAGCAGCAAAATCTTCAAGAGGTTTATAAATCTAGGGCATTATTCTTTTCGTTTTAGCGGTGGGGAAACTGAGGCACAGAGGCTGTCACTTGTCAGGGGTTAGTCAGTCTTGGGTAAAACCATAGTCACCTGCAGGCAGGATATGAACTACCAAGGGGGCACGGTCTGAAATGAGACCAGAAAATTCACTTAATTAAAAAAAAAAAACCTGTTTCCTTCTTATAAGCCCACAGCCATGTCTTGCTCAGCAGAGTTCTAGTAAGAAAAGTATTTATACACCTCCCTTCCTGATCCCTGCACTGAGATACTCAGTCCTGTGCTCATTAAGACCTTAAATATGTTACCTATTACCTTTAATGGCATACTGCAGACTCCCCCACTCGTATGCATCCTTATTAAATGTGCTTAGCAACCTGGCAATGAAGAAGTGTCAGCCTCTTCAAATTAAAATAAAAAATCAATTATGCTCTTAGGGGCAGATGGAGATTAAGCTGAATACAATGTACTGCTACTCTGTTGTGGAAGCTGGGGCCTTTATGTGCAATTAGTGGCATTTTGTTCTTAATCTTCCTCCTTAATACAGAAGGAGCCATTAAAAGAGCAAAAGTCATCCACAAGCCCTTTTCATAGTCAGCTGCAGAGAGACACTTCTAAATGTATCATTTTCTTTTTAGTACTGTCCAAAAAAAATCCCTCCAAGTACTGCTATAACTTTTAATACTTTGCTGTGAATTTGGGGGCGGTGCTGAGCGGGGGCTGGAAGGAGGGAGAAGGTCGAATGAGTAATTGCAAGATTAGGTTTTGTTGCACGGTGAGATGTTTGCCAGAGAAATTTTGGGCACAAATTGTGTTGTAGATGGGCTTTTGGGCTGTTTTGGGAATGTGCCAGGGCATTTCTGCCCACAGCTGAGCAGCTCCTAAATCCTATTAGGTACCAAAACCATGGAAATGCCTGAGCTGGGTTTTGAGCCCACCATGCAAGGAAGGCACTGAGAGAGCCAGACCAGCTCAATATTTTGCAGACTATGGTACAGAATTCACTCCACGTGCAGCAATGATGAGAAATGCAGATGTGGTGCATAATTTACACTTTCATGAAACGTGAGCTCCTGGTCATCCTTGTCAGTCAGAGATTTTGGTCTTGTTCTGCCATTATGGATATTCCCGTATGAAGCAGGAGGGAAATGGAGAATTTACTTGTTTGACACCACAAAACTTGGCAGAAATGCCCCTGTTAAGTGAAAGCTGTAACCACAGTGCTGCATCTGATGCTGCACCATTTCCATTGTCACAGCCTTTCCCTGGGACTGCATATCTGTGTGTGAGAGCTCAGCTCCTCCTGCCTCAGTTTCCCCAGCCTCCCTTCCCAGCACCAGCTCATAAAGGCTAAAAACCAGGAGGAGCTTTCCTGCCAAGGCAAAGCCTGTAAAGGCTTGTAATAAATAGAGAAGCTGTTAGTAAATGGTAGAAATGAGCAAGTTTTTGATAGGAGAGTGGATCTCTCCTGTAGTGCTGGCACGATCAATAGGGCTCATAGCTGTGAGCCTCAGTATTGAACCTCAGCGCTGTGATTTATTTAGTATAACATGTGCTTCCTTTTCATTTACTGCTAAGGTGGGAAAGCTATTGTTTAGCACAGGGACCAAGCTTTCTGGGCATTCCTGAGCTGCAGGCATGATGTACTGGCTCAGATTTTCCAGTTAATATTAAAGCCAGTTATTGCCCCTCTGCTGAATAGCCACAACCCCTACACAGCGATTTCTAATCAACAGGCAATAAAAATAAATTAAAATTGGTTAAATAATGTGCTTTGGGCTATGGAGGTGGTGTGTTTGTGTCTGGGGAGAGCTGCTGCTGGAGGCTGTGGGGGTGCCTGGCCCTGAGACCTCCCATTTGAGAGGTGCTGATCCCTTTTTCCCAGGTATTCCTTGAGTTCCTGCAGGAGAAGGGCTACACAAGGGACCTTTTACCTCCCCAGGGGATGTGTTGCCTCTGCAATCACTGCACACAGGGCTGGTGCTGCCAAGAGGTGCAGAGCCTGTGAGACCATAACCCAATGAATATTTTATGAACCCCAAGCCAGCAATTCCTTTGCTCTTCTCAGCATTCAAGAGGCAGGACTTTTACTGTGAAGCATAAAGAGGGAGTTTAAATTTTGGATTAACTTCACTTATGCTAATCTCTTCTTTAGATCATGCCTTAAACACCTGCCTTGAAAGCTTGGATACATCGAAAAGCAAAAGGTATCAGAGAAATTCAGCCTGAATATGATCTCCAGGAGATGGCACTGTGAAACAAGTCTTTCAGCATCCTAATGCCACCTCCCAGGGACCAACTTCTTTCTGAATTAGGGCTGATGGATAAAAAGAAGACAAAAGTAGAAGTGAAAGACCTGGCCCAGGAGCTGTCATGAAATAAGGGCCTGATGCTGTCCTTACCTCCTGGAAAGATTATGATAAAGTGGGGTGAAAACTTGGAAGCTGAAGGCCACATTTTGTTGAGAGGAGAGGGAAAATGCAGAGAAGCTTTGCTGTGAGCCCAGGAACAGTCCCAGGAGATGAGCATGGCAGAGGAACTAATAGGAACTGCACTTGACTGTGATGTGGCCCCAGGTGACATCCTGTGTCTCTTCTCTCTCACACCAAGCTCCTGTTTGACACTCTCCACCCTTTAGCTCACTCAGGCTGGACACTTTTAACCAGCCCCAAATAATTCCCCAGTGTCAGCTGCACAGCCCTGCCCCTTTCCCAGTGCAGGGCAGCTTGGGGGCAGCATCCCAAAAGCAGGCAAATACCTCCAGAAGTGAGATAACCACATTCTTTGGGTTAAAAGGAAACCTGGCTGCCACCAAGGAGCTTTAGCCCACTCTGATATTTATCACAGATGAAGCTCCAGAGCATCAACTTTGCTATTTTACCTACATTTTAGAAAAGTTGTCTCAGATCCCCCCATTTGCTCTGTCTGCAAGGCTAATGCCATTTATTCAAGAACACAAATGTCATCTCAGCACCATGTTAAGCTTGTGGGATGCTCTGAGTCCTTCAGGCACCTGCTTACATTTGGGGCAGAAATGGATAACCAAATACACAACCACCTACAAATCCCATAATGTCCCCCAGAGCATTTCTCTTCCCAAGCCAGGAGAAAGGAGAAAAATTAGGACTGTTAATGCCATATAACATCATTGTTTGTGTGTGTGCTTGTGCTTCCTTGTGTAGGGGATCTCTTTACATCTCCATGTGTCCTCCAAAAACATGAACCTGCAGAAGGGAAAATGGGAAAAGTTTTCTGTCATAGTAATCCTATCCTGCAGATCAGGAACTGCTAATATCTGATATAAAGTAATGGGAGTGTCTGAATTTCACTCGGTTGGAGAATTTTCGTGTGTCCAGCTATAGAAAATTTGGAATGTGAGCAGTTATGTCATTTGGGAGTGATCATCAGAGGCAACAGCAAATGGATGTTTATTACAACTTGGGTTCTTGGTACTCAGGTAAACTTTTTTTTCAGTGCTACTTGCATAAAAATGCTTTAGTTAAAAGAAACAACGAAATTCAGATGTTAAACTTCTGTTCACAACTTGAAATACAAGATCAGGGCTCATGGTTGCCAGGAAATGTAGCACTAAGGAACATGGACAGCAGAAATTAATGGAGTTGCTTTAGATCAGTGTAAGATTGTCACAGAGTGTCACTGAGTCTGAAACTGGAGATGATCTCCGTGTGGGTTTCTGCCAGGGCTTAAATCCATTTTACATCTTGGGACACTACATTGGGCACAATTCACTATTTCTCAAAGCACTTTCCTTTTTTCCCAATGATACTCTCAAAACTAGTATTAAAATGAAATCTCTCAGCAATTACTGTGGTCCATGTACACTAAGAGATTTGTAGTCTCAGCAATGAGCAAGATGCAGTCTTTGCTGCCAATAGGAGCTGTTATTGTCATCTCCAGCTCAGACCTGATCTAAATCTGCACCTTTTCATTCATATCTGAGAGCTTTCTTGTGGCAGCCACTTAGAAAAGTACCAAGGGAATTTTGTCCCTCAGCTTTAGTTACTATTATTTTACTTTTTTTTTTAAAAACCACCTCTTTGGACACCATCCACAGACCTAATTTAGATTACAAACTCTTAGATGGCTTTCTTCAATATATCTATATACAGGGCAAATTGAACCATCAGTGCTTCAGAAATACACTCTAAATGAAGCTAAAAGAGAAAATCAAGGCGAAGAGGGAAGAAAAATCTCCAGAGAAGACAGTGAAACCAAAACATCTGGGAAAACCTCTTAGGCCTGAATGGAAATAAAGCACAAAGGCATCTGGTGTTAAAAGGAGATGGAGAAACACCTGAAGTGTTGTGAGAGCCACTGTGGCGGTGGCTGTCCCTAAACTGGATGATGCCACGAGCTTTAGATGAAGAGAGTCTGCAGCCAGAGGAATCTCAGTGTAACCTAATTCAGAGCAGAATAAAAGGAGAGAACACAGATATGGTGCTTGCAGAGCATCTTCCTTTCAAAAGTATGTTGAGAATTTGAAATGCCACTGTGCTGAAAATGTCACTAACTTCCACAATCATGTGGATAAACAGGGCTTCAATGCTCTCCTGGCATGTAGATGGGGTTTTGGTCTTGTTTTGAAGTTCTGACAGTGTTCCCTTGCTGTTTTGAAATCTTATCCAGCCCAAAGCCTGAAATAGGAACTGCTTGATTTCTATGTTTTCCAGAAAATGTGCTGGAACAGGAGAGGCTGAGCCCATGGCCTCTTGGAGTGTGAATGACAAGAACATGGATTGTGCTGAAGAAACACCGTGTGCAATATTTGCTCTTCTTTCCTAGTCTTCCCTATCTTCTCAAGTGTATTCCAGAATCAAAATATTTCTTCATCTTTATTCCACTCCTCACTTGTCTTCTTGCACAAAATCCACGAGAGGCTGGTGGAAGAGAAAGGGATTGGAGAGAGTGGAAGAGAAAGGGATTTGGGAGGTTCAATGATGAATCCCCAGCAAGAACCAGTGAAAAGGGTGCTGGTGCTTGCAATAGGGCAGAGAAGAGCAGGGGTCACCTGTGGGAAACCAGCACTTCCCCAGGTGTGAGATCACCCTCCCTGCTCCTGCAGGAAGGGATGCTCACAAAACCAACCTGGAAACTTCAATCCTCAGCTTGTAAATGATCAGAGAAAGGCAAGTGGAGACAGCACTTGCATCTGAGCACGAGGGGTGACGTAAATTTGGCAGTCCAGGTGTGGGGCTGGTCACAGCAGCATTTGGGGTTAATTCTGTTATATGTAATATAGATAATTCGTGCCTGTAGAATGATATGTATGTAATGTTTCATATTATGAAAAAGCATATGAGTTGGTATTAGGGGGTTTGCCTCACATATGTTGAAACTGTCTCTGATAAGACCTCATTTACAAATTAGTACACATAGCCCATCTGGAGATGGGTCATTTCTCAAAGGTGATCCGGGAACCCTGACAATGATTCAATATTGGAATCACTGGAACCACCCAAAAGGATACATCTCAATACCATGTTCCCATAACTCCATCAAGGATGTACATCACTTCCCCTGGACACCAGATTGTTCAACTCAGCACAGGGAAAAGAGACTTTATGAATATGTGGGACTTTGAATAGAAAGAAAAGGCTGATTGCTGAAATCCTGGCCTCAAGTAAAATAAATCCTATAAAAATTGCTCACACAGGGTGGGTGGTGTGAAACATAGGGGACCCTCTGCTGTAGAGGTCAGACCTGTGTCTCACCCAGTGCTGATTCCAGGCTCAGCACTGTCCTTTTCTTTGTGGCTGGCTCAGGTAGATTTAAATTGCTAACTAAAAATGAATTTTTATTTTTAATTCAGCTGGATTAGTTTTTTTATCTATATAAATTCCAAAAGGAATTTGTGGAAAGGACAAAGTCCAGGACTGGTTGCTGCCTCAAATCCGGGATGTCCCTTCCTTCTGCTCTCCTCCAGACCTGTTGAATGTGTGTTCCCTGCACCAACCCCCACCTCGGAGGATGCTCCAAAAGCATCCGCTTGAATCCTCAATCCTACCAATCATGCCTGCAGGGAGACGGCAACTGTGGCTTCAAAAATCCCCATCAAAGATGCTTTATACAATCCCTGAGCAGGGCTGCAAGAGCGGGGGCGAAAATCCTGCAAAATTCACCGCCAGCCCCGCTGCTGAGCAAACCGGGGTAGGGGAAGCTCTGGGATCTGCGGGCGGTGGGAGCATCCCGAGAAACCCCGGCTGCAGGAGCGGGGCTTTATCCCCATTCCCTCCCATCCCAGGGGATTTTTCTGACGCCCTCCTCCCGAGAGCAGGACCAGCCGGGCGGGGGGCATGGGCTGTGGTATCTGGCATGATTTTCCAGTCCTGCAGCGGGGCTGATTTTTCTCGGGAGGGGAGAGCAGATTATCTGTGCAATCCGAAAAATCCCGCAGTGTGGCTGTACGTGCAAACACCCCCGCACCGGCACGGCCGCGCACACTGGCGTGCGGCGCGATTCCGCCGTGCATCCCCCGCGCTCGCCAAAGAAAGGGAAAACCACCAAATAACCCGAAAGAAAAAAAATATCCCATCCGATAACCTGAGGAGCAAAGGAGGGAAAGTTGTGCGTGTCCCTGCGCGCCGGGAGGGCGGAGGGTGTCCACCAGTTGATTTTACATCCCGCTTTGTGCCTTCGCCGGCTTTTCTTGATAGATTTCATTTATTTTCTGCAACAGGGAATAAACAGGTAATGCCGGAGGGAACTGGCGGGCTGAGGGATGCGCCGCATTTTTTCCTTTCCCTCTTTTCCCCTTCTTCTTCCCCCATCACCCTCCCTGGAACTTTCTTGGCGACACGAAACGAGGAGGAGAAGCGAAATGAAAGCTTGCGGTGAGCGGTTGGGAGGGGAGACCGGGAGGCAGCGCTCCGGTGTTGAAGGCTTGGTATTTTATGGTATTTTACTGTATTTTACTGTATGTTATGGTATTTTATGGCGTTTATCGCGCGGGCGGCCGGCCCGGGATGCTGCTGCGCGCTGCCCCGCGCCGCGGAGCGCGGCCGAACCGCGGCATCACTTCCACGCGTGGATCCCATCCCTGCCCTCGCCCGCCGAGCCCGGATCCCCGGCGGAGGCGCGGCTCAAGGTGCGGAGGCACCGCGGGCGCGGAGCAGCCGGGGCGGTGTGGCTTGCGATGCGCGCGTGATTATTTTTACGGATATATTTTTTTTTTTTCCCGAATCCCTTTTCTTGAAACTGCTGAAAAAGGTCAACGAAGGAGTTGGCTGCTAAATATTAAAAGGGAAAAAAAAAAAAAAAAAAAAAAGCAAGAAAGAAGGAAAAAAAAAAAGCCCTAAAAAGAGCGGCAGGCATGCGCACTGCGCGGATGCCATATTGGAAGGAGCCTGCCGCGGGTGCGGGCGCGGGCACGGCTGGGCTCCGCTCCGCGCAGCGCCGCGCACCGCTCCGCGGGGGGGAAAACGGGGAAAACACCCCAAAATCAGCCAAACTCGCACAGGTAAGGCACAGCGCCCGGCAGCCACCCCTCTCAATCCCTCCCAGCTGGCATTTCCCTTTATTTTATTTATCGGCTTTAGCAGCGCTTGGGCGGAGAGAGTGGCTTTCCCCTTTCCGAGATGTATTAAAAATTATTTAAATTTTTTTTTTTTTTAAAGCGTGAGAGATGGGTGTGGGTATCCCCCAGCCCTCCCCGCTTTGCAGAGGGTGAGCCCGCGGTGGAGTTGTGGAAGTGCTGGCGAGCCGGGCTGAGCCCCCGGCCGGGACCGGCGCTCGGAGCGCGGCCGCCGCTGCCCGGCTGCGCCCGCGGCCGGAGGCGCCGCGCTGCCCCTCGGCAGCCGTGCGGGGCTGCGTTTTAAACCTCGACACACCGCCTTTTCGATGCTCTCATCTTTTTGCTCCCCTTTTTTTCCCTTCCCTCTTTTTTTTTTTTTTTTTTTGCTTTCCCCCCTTCTTTTTTTTTTTTTCCCTCTTTTTTCTATTATTCCTTCTCCCCATCTTTCTTTTCCTTCTTTTTAAATTTTTTTTTTTAAAGTTACACCTATCGTTTTCTGCTTTCCTCGTGCGACCTCCTTTCGGATTTACGAGGCTGATGCACATCTCTCGGAAAGAGTTATTTTGGGTGTGCGGCTGGGTTTCTTCTCAATCTGCGGGGGAAAAGGAGGCGGCGGGGAAAAAAGCTGCTGCAGGAGGCGAGAGGGAGAGGGAAAAAAAAAAAAGAAAAGAAAAGAGAAGAAAGCAATCAGCTGTGCCAAAATGTGCAGCCCTGATCTAGACGTATTTTCCCGTAGCGCTCCCGAACTGCGGTAAATGAATATTTATAAAGCTTGTTCAACATGGCGGGTTAAGGTGTCTTCAAAAACTGCAAATAAACATTTTGAGGGGAGGAAAAAAGGGGGAAGGCGGGGTGCCACGCGTTTGCTTCAACTCTCTTTTGTTGGGGAGAGGTGCGCTGGTGGATTCGGTGCGGAGGGATGAGGATGGGATTCCCAGTTCGGGGTTCTCCCCCCGCAGGACCCGGCGGTGGGAAAAGTACCGGGGCGTTTGTGTGTGCTGGGAAGGGACGTGTGGAGTTGGAATCGCGGCCGATTTGCCTTTGAATGCCAAAATCGCAAGCGTGCCATGAGAAGGGAAAAAAAAATAAAATAATGCGCCGGGAGACGGAGTGCTGATTTATTTTGCATTAGCTGTAGACATGTCGTGGGATGAGATGTCCTGTTGGAGCTGTCAAACCTTCCTGGGCGCATTCTGCTGGGGATGTCTGGGGTGGTTTGTTTTTTGGTGGTTTTCTTTTTTCCTTTTCT
This sequence comes from Lonchura striata, assembly GCF_050655825.1. Taxonomy (NCBI): domain Eukaryota; kingdom Metazoa; phylum Chordata; class Aves; order Passeriformes; family Estrildidae; genus Lonchura; species Lonchura striata. The sequence goes on from NC_140741.1 coordinate 72,480,459, forward strand.
TTTTTTTTTCTTTTTGCATGTTTTTGTTTAGCAAAACCGCTCTGGAATTGCTCCACGCGGAAATTCGGGCGGCAGACAAGCGAGCTGGGCAGTGCGAGCTGCATCTCTTTTGCAGAGAGACCCTAAAAACCCCGCGGGGATGGAGGCGAATCGCAGGTTTTGCAAAGCAAGAGAAGGAGTTTGCACAGAGTTCTCCGGGAGTTGTTTGCGCCCTTCCCGGCTGCCTTTCCCAAATGTGTTTTCCAGGGGAGTGGAGGAGTGAGGCTGCCTCAGAGGCAGGGAAAACTTCCCCAATAGCGTGCAGGGAGCACTTGGGTGCTGCTGTTGTTTCACCGTGGTTGTAAGGTGTTAAGTTTGGAGCATCTGTGGTTTGAAGTGTGGGAGGCGATGGGATGCTCCAGCACCTCAGGCTGTCAGTGCCTGGGTGTGGATGGAGGAGCCAGGGAAGGATGCAGAAGTGGCTGAAGAGCTGATATGCTGCTCATTTCCCCGTGCCTCTTGGAGATGCTGCCCAGAACCTCGCTGTGATTTTGTTTAGCAGGGCTGGTTGGTGATGCTGTTTGCACACCTTGTTGTGTAGGGTGAGATTTTTCCATTCCAAAAGGGCTCTGATCCATCAACTCACACATTTCCCCCTCCTTTCTCCAGCCCCTGCCAGGACCAAGCTGGCTCAGGGATCCAGCAAACACATCACAGGGTACGGTGGTGGGGAAGGTGGCAGAGGAGAAGATAGGGGTGAAATTGTGATTTCTTATCAAACTAGAAGAAAATGACATTAAATTATAAGCAGAGAGGCTTGGAAGGCAGTTACCAAACTGGTGGGATTTGGGTGGCAAAATCCAAGAGCTGCAAGTGGGGTTTTCTTTGGGGTGGGAAGAGATGGAACCATTGCAGAAAGAGAATCTATCTTCCCTCTCTGCCTTCCATACATCTCCCCAACTTTGTTGTCCCTTGGACAGGACAGCTTCTAAAATCAGTTTGTACCCCTGGTGCTCTGGGGAAGAAAGGGTGGTAGCAGAGGGGTGATCTTGTGTCTGAGCAGAGAAGCAGCTTCACCTGGTTGTGTGATAGGGACGTGGAGATGGAAGGGATTTGGAAAGGTCTGTGGAGATCCTTCTGAACCTTCCCAAGGAGTTTCTTCTTCCTACACAGAGAAGGGTGCTGGCCAGGATTCAGTGGATATTGTTTTCTGTCTCTAGAAGCCTTTAGGTGAAAACAGATTTGATTTCCTTTGCTTCTGGCAAAGCAAGAGCAGGTGAGGCAGGTTCTTTCTCCAGGGTTGGGACTCTTGCCTGTGTGAGCAGGGATGCTAGTGACTTTTTTTTTCTTTTTCCTCCCACCAACAGATTATTTTATGAAAGGGGAGAAAATATCCTCACAAGTCTAATAACTTCAGTGCTTATAAAGGATTAGATCCTAATAACTCCTGTGATAAGATGGAGGCTTGGTGTAATCTGTTACTAAGTGAAAATCTAAAAGCCATTTAAATAAATGCAGCAAAGAGCTATCAAGAGATTGGTACCTTGAACACAGCAAGGAAATACCTTTAAATGATTTTTAAGGGGTGCACAGGGTAGTGGGATAGTAAATGCAGTATAAGCAAGACAGTGTAATTTCAGTTCTATGTTGAGAAAGCATTTGCAAATATTCAACAGATGTTACATGTGGCAGAGGTGGAGAGTGTGTTTTGCACAGATGTAAGAACATCTGCAGAAGACAGTATAAAGTTATATAGCTGTGATTATGAGTGATAATTGACTGGCTGGACAGGCAGTTGATGTTTTAATGAAGCATTTATTAAAACTTTATGGAAGTGTTACTAGAAATAGGGTAAACATCACAACTGTGAAAATTTTAGACTGAGGATGCTTTCCCCCCTCTCCTGGCTTGTGCTGTGCTGAGCTGATGTATTTTGGGTCACTGTTTCTGGCCTTTCAGAGCCATGGGATGCCGGTCTGAGATGAGTGAAGGGATGTGACATTAACCTTGCTGAAGGACAGGACATGGTAGAGAAGGTGCCACCTTGTTTATCCAGCAGATACTGGGGAGAAATTCTTGGCTGGAAGGGTAGTGAGGCACTGGCAGAGGGTGCCCAGAGAAGCTGGGGCTGTCCCTGGATCCCTGGAAGTGCCCAAGGCCAGGTTGGACAGGGCTTGGAGCAACCTGGGATAGCAGAAGGTGTCCCTGCCATGGCAGGGGGTTGGAATGAGATGATCTTTAAGGTCCCTTCCAGCTCAAACCATTCTGTGTTTTTGAATCTTCAAGGGCATTTCACTGGTTAAATTCATGTTGGTGTGGGGTAAGCAGAGGCATGGAGAGCATCTGAGGAGGTTTACAAGGATGGTGATGGTTGAAGGAGGTGGCTTGTCCCTGACTGTGTCCAAGTGATAAAATAAAGGAATTGTGAAAAACTCCAGAACTTGGTGACAGATAGCCAAAACTTGAAGCAAAGGAGCCAGGGGTGTGTTCATGAGGGTTCACAAAAGAAAATAATGTGGTGATCACAGGGTCCATCTTTAGATGACCTGAAGGTGTCAGAAGTATTTTTTTACTATGAATATTGATGCAGAGTCTATCAGCTGGTGCAGCAGGGTCCTCAGTGCTGAAAATGAAATGCTGTTGATAATAGTGATGCCACCTGCAAATGTGGGTTTGTTCTGTCATTGTAACATCTGGCCTCTGGAAGCAAGGGTGGTTTTTTTTTTAGGATTAGAGTAGCTGATGGTACCTTGTCAATATTTAAAACTCATCATTTGAAACTGTTGATCTTTGCATAACAGACCTCAATGAAATCTGTCAAATCCATCCTATAGGTTTTTTTGGCAAAAGATTCATCTTTCCTTTATTTTCTGTTTCTTGGGATATGACTCCTACAGTGGTTAAAAATGTTGGAGTTGCAAAATAAGGAAATACAGAAATGAGAGTGAAGACTTCTTCACTGACATTTAAAAAACTCCTGAAAAAGTTTATTTTGAGATTGGCCTTTCGTAAGACCTTAACAAAGCATTCTTGTGAAGGCTGATTTGGAAAATGTGTTCACAGTTACTCCCATTTCTATGAATCAGAAGTGTTAATCTAAAATAAAATAGTAATAAAAAGAAAAAAAAAAAGCTTAAAACCAAGCAGCTCTTGACAGCTGACCCAGGGATCAATTCTAAGTAGGTGTGAGGCTTAAAAAAAAGTATGTGCAGAATCCTTGCTATTTTTACTCCCAATTCCTGCTTTCATGACTAATACTTTTAGCATCACTGGGTGGCTTGTGCAAAAGAGCCATCTTTTCTTGGGTAAAGTTCTGAGACCCAATTAGAATAAAAGTTAATTAGAAAGTCTTGCATTTATTTGCTTGGCAAGGAAGTGGAATTCCCTCCTAAAATCCAGGAGGTGACATTATGCCTGCCTCTGCTGTGTGGGAGATCAGGCAGGACAGCCACAGGCTGAGGATATTTAAAGTCTAAAGGGTCACAAGTCCTTTGTGGAGACTTTTGAGTAGAAAGCCATAGCTCTCCTACGTGCATCAAAGATAGATCTTTAAAGAAAGTTCAGGAAAAAGCAAAAATTAACTGGATCTTCGAAGGTGTTTTGAGTGTGGGAGCTCAGTGCAAGTGCAAGATCAGGCTCCAAGATGTTTGTTGGGGTGGTGGTGAGGCATTAAACCTGGATGTTTTGCAGCAGATCTCATGTTCACGTGAAAGGGAATCAAATTTGTTTTGCCTTGGAGAAATGGGGTGGAATTAGCCCTGTAAATGTGACTTGTAGGACTCTAGGAGTTAAAATGTCTTGTGCAATTTGGTTCTGGATAGACCTTGGCAGGGCTCTGCTGGCTGTCCTCACATGTGCTTGGCCAAGGAAAAGGTCCTCCTCTTCCTGCTGTTGTGCTGTGAGGTGGCTGGAGATGGTGGTGAGGGCTGGATCTTTTTAAAATTTCTCTTTTTTTGGCAGGTCCTGCCAGTCAGTGAAGCTGCTTCTGGATGTAGAGCACTGACAGGGGTGTAAGTGCCTGTAGGACTAAGCCCAAGTGCTCATCAGCTGTGCTGTTTAAATGAGCCAAACAGTGCCAAGATCTAAAATGTCATTTTTTTCCTAAAAAGTGTTGGAATCAGATGACAGATGTTTCCTGGATTCTGGCTTACATCTTGTAGTTTTTTGTTTGTTTTTTTTTTTTTTTTTTTTTTTCCTCTTTTGAGAATGGCTCTGACTGCTGCAAAGACTCAGAAGGCAGAACTGATTGCCCTGGACAATGGGAGTTTGGTTGATGAGGGACTTCTGAATTGGGCTCTAAATTAAGTCTGTGAAAACAGTGTTTTGTGTTTCCTGCTGGGTGACTTCTGTCTCTGGGCTGATTGGTCCCACTCAGGGGGTCTGACTGATTAATTTGGTCCATGTGGCTGCTCTTCCGAGGTGATAAGCATCCCATGGTGGGGGTTGGAGCTCGGTGATCTTTAAGGTCCTTTCCAGCCTGTTCCACTCTGTTCTGTGATTTTGCCTAACAAGATGAGGTATCTCAGGATGATAAAGCAGTTCTGTGTCTTCAAGTTACCCATCTCAAAGTATTCTTGGTTTCAGTTCTGTTTCAAACACAGAGGTGGGAGAAGACAGGGTGTTGCACATGGTTGTTGGCTGTGCTTCTTTCTTGAAGTTTTTTCCTGTTATAAAGGGCATCAAGGACATTGTCCCAGTCTTCTTCACGGCCCTGGTTGAGATGAGAGCTTTAGAAGATGCCTAAATTTAAATATGCCATATTTCCAAGTAGTTGGTGTATGTTGGGTGCTTAGCCTGGGTAGAAGTGCTTTACCAAAGTGGGGGGCAGCATCATGGAAATTGCCTGTTGTGTCATGAAGGAGGTGCAGACACCTGTTAGGTGACAGAACAGCTGGAACAGGAAAGATTAGTACTAGATTAGTATGTGGTGACCTCCCTCTCCTTGGGAGACCTGCTTTGTGAGGTGCTGAAGGTGGGGCTGTCCAGGGTTCACAGGGGCAGGAGTACAGGTGGGGCAGCAATGCTCCCTTGTCCCTGCTTATAAAACGTCCAGCTTTCTCGGGAGAAGGAAAATTGAATGAAAAAGCACTTTAATTTTTGAGGTTTGATCTAGTCCTTGAAGAATTTTTTGGCAGGTTTTGGCTCGAAGTCCATCTCAAGGTTCTTATTTACACACAGGAGAGCTAAGAGGGTGATGTGTAGCCAAGCCTGGGTGCCTGCCTGTTATCTCTCTCTTTTTTCTTAATACTGCAGGGCTTTTTGCTGTAAACAAGTTAAGAGTCTAATTAGGTTTATTTTACTTTCTGTTATCTTATCTTACTACCATTTATCTCTGTGTGTATCCTGGACTCAGGAGTGTGCCAGATAGGCAGGATGAGAAAATTGCTTTGTGGAACAGTTTTGCCTTGTTGGCATCAAAAGTGTGAAGATTTTGGCACCAGTGCAAGAAGAGAGGAGAGCAAGGACCCAGCTGAGTTATAGGGGCTGCCACCACCTTGCACAGTTCCTTCTCCACATGTATCTTCAGAGAAGTTTGCTCTAAGATAGACAATCCAGACCATCCCTGCTCTGGTGGTTCCCCAATTTCCTGTTTTTACATGTTTTTCCTCCAGGCTTACTCATTTATTTTCTGCTGCTGGACAAATGCTGCCTTCAGGAGCAGAAAGATGAGCCCTGTTGAGTGGCTGGAGCAGGGGGACTGGAAGGGGATTTGGGCTGACCATCCTTTACCCCAGGGATTACCTCTACCAAGATCAGTTTCTGGACACATTAGCATCCTAACTCCTCCAAAAAGCAGAGCTCTGTGCCCTTCCCACGTAAGTATATCCTGATTCTTCACCAGATTCAGTATAAGTGATTTCTTCCCCTGCCCAGATCATGTCCCCCCCTCCCTGCAGTTTCAACCAAGCTGCCTTCTTCAATCCACCAAGAACATGGAAAACAGATTATATTCTTTCCCCATTCAGCTGTTTTTTATGTGCTTGAATATTGTGAACATTCCTGGTTCTCCAGAGTACATGGGATTTGTTTCTTCCACTCCAGAGTGCAACGCAGAGCCGTTCAAAGCAGTAAATTTCCCTTATTAAAATCCTTTGGGGTCTTCAATATGAAAGAGAAATTGTCAGTTGATATAAGTGAAAACATTTGGCGAGGGAAGCTCTCAAATAAATAATAAAAAAACCGTCAGAGGATTTTGGAAGAAAAGGTCCTTTAAAGGTTTCCAACTGGTACTTTGAGAGGAGAGACAGACCCTTTTTCTAGGAGGTGAAACTGTTCCTTGCTGTGTTCAGTAGCACTTCTGGATGAGCTTCCACTGCATTGTGCAGATGCTCAGGGATTATTGTGGTTATTGTGGGAGGCTGTCGCTAGCAGTGCATCCTGGATCATGTCCCACAGGGATGAGATCCCTTTGTCCTGCTGCAGGAGCAGGACCACATGGAACACATCCCTTCACTGGTCCAGTGGAAAGTGTCCCTGCCCATGGCAGCAGGGTTGGAACCAGATGATCTTTATGGCCTCTTCCAACCCAAACCATTCTCTGATTGATTCAGCTTGACTGCTGGGAAATTTGGATATTTAAAACATTAGCAGGTGCTGTGCAAGGGCGGGAACCCCCTGAGGGTTGTTCATCTCATCTGAATTTCGGGTGTCTGACTTGGACCACTTAAGTCAATTATCCTTTGGATGTGATTTTTCTTGGCTTGGTTTAGGCTGGATATTTGTAAAAGGTTCTTTATCCAGAGGGTGGTTGGGCACTGCAGCAGGCTCCTCAGGGAACTGGTCACAGCATGGCAGAGACCATAAAGTGTTTGGACAACACTCAGGCACATAGTAGGATTGTTGGAGTTGTCTTGTGTAGGGCCAGGAGCTGGACTTTGATGATTCTGGTGGGTCTTTTCCAACTCAGGACATTCTGTGATTCTCTGACCCTGCAGCCCTGCTGCCACTCTCAAGTGTCACTGTGCTGAGATGTGGCACCATCTCCAGTCAGTGTCTGTTGCTGGATTTTGGAGGGGCCAAAATCAATCCCAGATCTCTAGGAAAGCAGTGGAATTTATTTCTCCACCATCCAGGACTCAGCATTACATTGGCACACCTGGTTCTCTATTCAGGTTTCAAGGATGCAGGATTTTTTTTTGTCTTCACTGTGTCAATCCTGATTAACCAAGTATGCATTGGAGGGAGACAGTAAGTTTTTCAGGAGTAGCTTTAAGGAAGAGTCCTAGAGGTGCTGGATTTGTGTATGGGTAAGAGACCTCTCCCTACAGAGGATCACTCCAAAGGCAGAAAAACCAGGATGGAGGTGACAGGAGATGAGAAGTGTAAAATGGTGCGAGGAAGCCAATGCTGTGCTTGTACAAAGAGCCAATATTGATACAGATGAGAAGGCAGCACGTTGGAGATAAAGGCAGGGCTGAGACTGACAGCCGTGGGAAGGAGGAAATAAAAGAGATTCTTTATTATATTGCCTGGCTTTTCCTGCCAGTGAGTTAAGAGCCTGGATCTGAATTAAATGCCAGGGGAATGGGAGCTGCGTGGGGGGAAGAATCGGATCAGTCTGAGCCACCACTGTGCAGAAACAATGGGCAAGGGATCTGAAACCAGGGCATGTCCCCCCTCCCTGCTCTTTCAAATGCATTTCATAGGATTTTCCTTTGTGCTTCTGCCTGGTGTAATGTCACCTTGTGCCTCTTCTGGTGTTGTTTCCCATCACCTTGTTCCCAGGCTGGCTTGTGGTCCTTGATTTGGTTTCCAGTGGATTTCACACTGGCAGTGGAATTGGAGTACAGTGGTGTGTGCTGCTCGTGTAATGATGATTGCAGGCCAGCCAGTGTGCTACTGTTAACAGTATGGCTGGGGACTCTGTTTGAAGTGTTAATTAGCAGCAATTAATAAGAAGTGAAAAATTAATACCCTGTGTGTCAGCTTTCTTTGCTAGTTAGTTGTATCAACACTGAAGCTCAGCACTATTTTGAGGCTGGTGTTTGCATAAGAGTTTGGTCTTGTTGTCACATGCTGTTGGAAAAATACTGAAGTGCTCTCCTACCATAACTGGTAAACTTGTTATTCCCAAAATAAGCCAAGTAATGGCCTCTGATAGATCCAGTTTCCTTGGGATGTGGATACTCTCAATGTGACGTTTCAAAATCAGTTGTCCATAGCTTAAGCAAAAAATACATTAAAATATAGTTTAAAACCCCAAAAATGTTGACGATGTTGCTGAATGTGCCTCAGAGATTCTGTATTTTCCCCTTTTAATTGAAGTGGGCTCAAAGCCAGCCCCAGATGGGGCCACTGAGGATGGGTCCCAGTTGTGTTGCTGGTACCTTGAGCAGGTTCCTGCTGATTTGCCCATCCACTTTCCATTTCTGATGGGAAATTCCATGATCCAGGGGTTTGAGTCCCTCTCATGGGTCTGGTGGCAGATTTGGGTCCTGGCTGTGTTAAAAAAAAAGTAAAAATAAAAAGGCAAATACTGTTGTTGTCTGATTGGGCACCTTCAGCTTTTTGTCAGCTCATAACTCTGTTTTATCAGCATCATAGAAGCATCACAAGATTTAACTACAATACCGAGAGGATTATGTTTCTTCATGGTATTTATACTGTTACCCCTGAGCTCTCTTTAAGATGATGGATTTGTTGTGTTTAAATTGATACCTCTGCTTCTCTCCGTTCTTTGAATTTTTTTGGTAGACCCAGGTTATCTTCCATCCTTGTCTGGTCCCTGGTAGAACAGTCACATCCCCCCAAGGTTTAGCTTCATCTGGCATCTCCCCTCCTCTCACATTTAACAAGTTTGATGTAAAGTCCTGATACTTAGCTAATTTATTATTAATGATATTTACAGAAGTGTCTCTATCAAAGGAGAAGTGTTTTTTTTTTTTTTGACTTTCAGTAAACTGACTGCTTCTAGTTTCATGGTTAATTGAAACTTAATATACACTGGGGATGAGTGATGTGTATGTTCTGAGGTTAGCTGCACTCAGAATACTCGGAGTCTATAATACACTTAATTCATTAGCAAGTCTCATGTCAACAAAGAATAAAGATGTAGTGCTGTAGTGGCCATGGCAGTGGGAAAAAGGTCATATTTGTGGAGTACTTAAAGTATGCTGAGCACTCTGTGAAGAGACCAACAACCATATTGCTCTGAGCTGGGTTATGATCTTCATGTTTTAAAAGACTTCTTTTTGCTTTCATGAGAATATTCCTTTGGGGTGAGGAACAAAAATTTCTAACTTTGCCTGAACAACTTTCTGTGCAGGCTGAATCACCTGCCTTGGTAATTTGCTCCCACCAGTGATTTTTTTGTGAAACACCCATGGCTTTTGCAGGTTTTAATTGCAGCAGTGATTGCTCCAGCACAGTCCTACCATGGTCCAGCTAATGGATATGAGACACTTGACATGCTCTTCATCTTTTTCAGCTCTGATATAACTGCTCACACACGTCCATTTCTTCTTTCAAATTGCCATAGGAGCAGCTTTAAAATCTGGGAGTGAGAAATCCACAGCAGAACGCTCTCCTCCTTTCTATTTTACAGCCATCATGTCTAGTCTTCTAGAATATGCCTCCAGAGTAGTAAAAGTTGAAAAAATCCCATATATTTTTACAATCTTATTACATCCTGCTTTGCCTGGCCTCTGGCAGTAAACTTCTTTCCTACTTTTAGTCACACGTTTTGCAGAGCAGTTGGCACTGGAGCTGCCAGCACAGCCCTCTCTGTCCTGCAGGATTTGGAGGCTCCTCTAATAAGCAGGACCAGTCCTCCCCATCAGATATTCTGGACACACACCTTCCCTACTGCCTGGCTTTGCTTTAGCATATCTTGTGTGAATAGCTGGTTCCCTCTGTGCCCATAACCCCAGCTCTTGGTTTCTCTTTTGCAGTCATCCTTTGACATCTCATAATTCATCAGCATCTCAGAGTTTTACTGAAAAGCTCACTTTGGAGTTGTTTTTGATCTATTCCTGAAGGTGTATCTTGGGTGTTGCTTGTCTGGTGGCTCAGTGTGGCTGGAAATATAGTTTTCATTTAGTCTGGTGTCTGATGCAAGATCTGATCAGCCTGGGTGCCCTTCCTCATATTGTTTTTCATTTCTGTGTGTTTGTATTCAACTTTGAATTTACTATGGTCACTGCTGCTAGAAGAAACTCCTCTGCTAACAACAACCCAATTTAAAATCAGCTAGTATTTCCTGCCCTGCATGTTAAAACTGGTACAGTTACATTAGGTCAGTCCTCATTCAATAAACAATTGCAGCCAGCACTGTTTCATGAAGGTATCTGCATTTTGCATGCTCAGTTTTATTTTTTAGAGTTACTCCAGTCTCTTTCTCATGAGTATTTTTGCTTCAGTGTTTCCTCTGTTTCATTATCACAGATCTCTCCCTTTGAATATTTATGGAGTGAAATACATCTCACACAGTGTTAGTCATCAAAAAAAACCCCTGGAAATCAGGGGCTGAAATGGCTGGAAGATGGTGGAGATGGTTTTTTAGCATGGGTTGTGCTGTTTTGTGGGCTCATCCTTCTCTCTCTGGTAGCACTGGGAGCTGGAGAGAACTTTGAGATGTGAAGCCTCTGGATGCTGTTTATTACCTTATTATCTTCTCTGTTATTATTTTTGCTGTTGCTCTTATGATGTTGTTGCCACTAAGATCCTTTGTTGTGGTTTTCATCCAGCCCCAGCTTCAGGCTGGAGACAGGATGGAAGGGTCACCATCAGAGGGTCATAGAATTATTTAGGTTGTAAAAGATCTCTGGGATCTTTCATTCCAACCATATCAAGATGGGGTGACATGAAAACCGCGGGGAAAGGCTGAGGGAATGGGTTGGTGTACAATAAATTGCCTTTTTTTTTTTTTTTATAATTTTCATTTTAGCTTGTCCTCCTTGCTGCAGGATGAATTAGGAAGGCAAAGCTTCTTCCTCTAAGCCATGGAGACGAGGGCATCCTTCATTGCCAGCATGAGAGAGACCCAGCAGCTCTCCCCAGAGAAGGATCCCAGCCCAGCCAACGGTGATGGGGAGCAGTTTGATTCAGGTGAGACAGAACAAACATTCAGAAATTTACAGCATTTCTCCTTTGTTTTCACTTTCCCCCTCATTTCCTTCACTATTTTTTGGAGTGCTTCAGGTGAGGCACCTTCACAAGGAGAAGGAGGAGAGGAGAGCTGGTCACATATTGTCCTTGTGCTCGTGACTGGATGCTTTGTAATGCTCTGGGATGGGCTCCTGAAGCTGTGAGAATCTCCTGTGCTAAATTTGGGTGTTCTGTGGTAGATGCAGAAAAGTAAATGCTACATTCTGGTGATTTTTGATGGAATCAGATGCTTTAACTTCCCATATGCAGCCTTTGCGGGAGGAGACTGTGTCATATGATGAAAAAGTACATTATGGCTAGACCTAACCTACTTTCTTTCTGAAGCCAAGCTTTTCCCTGCTTCTCCCTCAGCATGTCAGTAATTTGGCCACTCAGCCTTCAGTTTCCTCATTTCTTGTAGCAGCTCAGTGATTTTCCTGTTTCCTTGGTCACCAGAGCCTTGGATTTCCAGAGTGGACACGTCTGGGCTGGTCTAGTCACCGCTGGATCTATTTTTATCAGAGATAAGAACTCTAAGATGAGATTTAGTTGGCCAACCATAGAATTTTTTTTTTTTTTTTTTTTTGGGAATGAGGAGAACTGGCCTTCAATGCCTAAATTTTGATGGGAATAAGGGTTTTGATGGCTCTCCCAAGGCTGTGCCAGAGGTTTGTGGTTGATCAGATGTCTGTGTGTTTCCCCACACCTGTTGTGGGAGCATTTCAGTGATCTATTCACTCAAAAAGTCATGTGTGTTTATCTAGGTGCTGTAAATAAGATGTCTAAGAAATTCGCCTTAAATACTTTTTCCTATGGTGAAGTCTGGGGAAAAAAATCAGTGTTTCTGGAGACACAGGGTTTGGGTCTTTTATCCCTTTTTTTTTCCATAGCTGAATATTCCAGGGGGCTGTTAACAGCTGGAACAGTTGCATTTTTATAGTGTCAATGTATGAGCACTTTAAAGCCATTGAGAGGCTCGCAGATAATGACTTGTTGATTTTATTTGTCATCCTGGGCTTGTTTATACATCACCATATTGTAAACCAGCCAGCCTTGACTCTTTCATTAAGAAAAAGCTCTGGACCTAAGTAGCAATAATTTGAAAGGGAGCTGGTATGTAAAATAGGTTTAATGCCAGATTTATCACCTTTCAGGGTGTCCTGTGCTCCTCAGCAGTTGGGTTTTTGTGATGGATGAGGAGATTTGTGTGCAGCCCTGTTGCATGTGTGGGGGGTGTTGGGTCCTGTGGGCTGGTCTCATCCCTGTGCCACTCATTGTCTGCTCTGGATGCCCCCCTGCCAGAATTCCAGCAGGGAACAAAGTCCATTAAAAAACCATTTTGAAAACATACAGTCCTTTCAGAATCCGTTGTGGTGAAATGAAGCAAAATAAACCACTGATGCTGTGATAAATGAGTACTCTGACATTATTTTTACAGACCTTGTAAAAGTAATTTCCTGATAAAGTCTGCAGATAAAACATGGTAGAGGAGCCAGGCTGGTGATGTGTCAGAGAGGAATGAGCTGACAGCGAGGGAAGGCTGCAGCTCTCACTCTGCCTTGCCTCTGGGCCTTGAATCCTCTTTATTTGGGTTTAAAAAGGAGAGATCTGGGTGGCATTTCATTCTACAGGTGGTGGTGTGAGTTTTGCTGGGCTTGTGAAAGAACCTGCCAGTGAGAGTCTCTGTGCTGGCCTGTGGCAGAGTAGGTCATTAATGAGGTTGCGAAGGACTTGATGCATTCATAGAAATATAAAATATAACTAGAAGCATCTAGTTATATTTGTTAAAAAGATTTTTCCAAATTGTGGAGAAGACTCTGACCCCCCCTGGAGACATTGCTCCTTGCAAGGGCTGGGGATTATGCCCTGAACTGACTGAAAACCTCTGTGGAATGAATCTTTCCTGAAAGGATGCTGAGGAAGGCTGGAGAAAATGTGACATGTGCTGAAGGAGAGACTCACACAGGAGATTAGAGCAAAAACAGGAATAAAAACTGAGCATACACAGGGAGCATCCTGGGCTGAGGGAAAGGGAAATGCTCTAAAATGGAAGTGCCTGAGCAGGAGAGAAGAGAGAAGAGGACTGACCTGGAAGTCATAGAATCACACAACTATTTAGGTTGGAAGAGCCTTGATTCCAACCATTCCCCCAGCACTGCCAAGAGCACACACTAAGCCATGTCCCCACGTGCCACATCTCTGTGCCTTTTAAATCCCCCCAGGGATGGTGACTCCACCACTGCCCTGGGCAGCCTGTTCCAAGTGTCCTGTCCATGTCCTGAGGTGGAAATAACCTTGGGATTGCTGGAACAGCCCATCCCAACCCCACAGACACAGGTGGATGGAGGGGCAGGGAGAGATGAGGCAGGGGGAATGATGCACTTCAAGCTTTTCATGTCAGGTGCTTCTGACCTTTGGTGGGATGGAGATTGGCTGTGCTCAGGGTAAAAAGTTGCTTAAGCAATTTTAAGCCTGGAATAGATAATCATATCTACCCATCTACTGATGGACTAACATACTTGGTTTTAGAGGCTCAGCCTTTGAAATCTCAGCACACAGCTCTTCTCTATACCATTAACTCTGCAGGGTTGCAGGCATGAAGGCTGAAAAATATCCCTGCTCATCTAAATTGCCTGCCTGCATGATACAGAATTTTTCCACCAAGTTCCTACCTTGTGGTTAAGTTGTGGCTTATCATTCAGTCAAGGTTGAACAAACCCCTCATTCTGGGTCAGATATCTCAAGCAGAGCCAGCTTCTGAGCATGGAGGTTTTTTGCAGTGATTGCAAAAATCAGAACAAAGCCCATTCTTTATTCTGGCATGAATTTGTCTATTTTTGGATTGTAATCATGGAATTGGGTTATTTCTTGCTGAGTTGAAGAGTCATCTGGTAGCCTCTTTATCACTGGAGTAAATGTTGATTTGCATCTCCATATTTAAGAAGATTTGAGTTTAGGGCAAGGAGTCAGACTTGATGCAGCAGCATGCAAGTGTTGTAACAGTGTTGGCAGCTCAGCTTCAAACTCCCAGACAGATCTTCACCCTCTCCACCAGCTCTGCCTCAAAAACCTTCTTCTGATCCCCTTTTTTCACCCTCACCTACGTGGGTCTGGTGCCACAGGCAGCAAATAAAAACTGTGTCTTCCCCTTTTAATAATGAGAGATTCCCCTTGCACAACATAATTTTCTCTGGCCCTGGAAACTGGAGACCTGTAGCAATAATTGCAATAAATTAACCTAGCCTTTTTCTTCATAAAACTGTCTGGGGAGGGTTCTTAATTCAGTTTGTCGTGAGTCACTTTAATTACATCATGACCACACTGATGAATGTTCGAGCAGGTAAAAGGTCTCCCAGAGTTTGCCTGATAAATGCTTATTGCAAAGAGCTCATTGCTAGACTGTAAATATTTTTGCTCTGGGGATGAAACTGGGTTTGCAGGATTGCTTGGGAACGAAATGAAAACAATCTGATTTGGCTGATTTTCTGTAAGTGAAAGAAGATTTATTTTTAATTATTGCTGGGTGCGTTTCAGAGATGGTTTGGGGCCTTGGCTCTGCCTAAGTGTGGTTATAAAGGAAGAAAAGAAAGAGTGGTCATGTCCAGCCCTGGCTGTGGGGAGGGATTGTGTGGAGCAGTGGTGTGGATGGGGGAGAGAGGACACAGAACTCCAAATCTGAAGGGGAGTAAGAAGGCAGTAGGGGTCTAGTGAGGTTTGGGGAAAATGGCTGTGCTTGGTGGAAAAGGGGTTTATCTGAGATTTATGGGTGCAGTGATGCTGAGGAAGGAGGAGAAGGGGTGGCAGGAGTGAAAATGGGTCTCACTCACCCCAGGGGCTGGGATATTTGGTCTACACATGGCTCAGCCAACAGAAGCATCTTCTAATTTATCCCTGGGGCACTGCTGTAATGACCAGTGCTGGGGGAGCCACTTTGAGGGCACAAGGACATTGCACCTTGGTGATGGTGGGCAGGCAGCCACCTCCCTCGCAGCCAGGGAATCATCAAATGCAAAATGAAGGAGCACAAGTGCCTCTAGCAGTGTATGACAGTTTTGTGCCTCCATAGCCATGGAAGCAGAGTAATTTCTGGTCTCAGTGTTGGCTGCTAAAACCCCAGAGTCTGCTGAGTTCATAGTAAGAGCTGGTCAAAACACAGATCCTTAAAGCAAGCTTTCTGTTTTCCCTTCTGTTGATGTTTATACTGGTTGCTATTCTCACCCTGAACTCTTTGACACAACTTTTGCCTTCTTTGGCTGTGTTTTAGGCTGCTTTTCTTTCTTTCATTTTTTAATTTTTTTTTCTTTTGAACAGATGAGGGCTCCAGCATTGAGGATGCAGACTTCAACTGGGACGAGTTCCTGGAGGAAACAGGAGCCAGTGCTGCTCCCCACACCTCCTTCAAACACGTACGTGCTCCCTCTGAGCCTTGTGGCTGTTGTGCACGTTCCCTCTTCTGCTTTTCAGGGGCTCCCTGGAGACCTATAGTGGAGTTTTCCCATTTTGTGGGGGAAATTGTCCCTCCACACATGTGACAGCCTGAGTGGGAATAGCCCCCCAGCTGGTGTTAGGTGAACTTGGTGTGTTTGCTCACAGATTGGAGCTCTGTGTCTGTGCCACTCCCTTATCCTCTGCCTTTGCATCAAATTTTCCATTTCTGAGGGGTTGTGTTGCTCTCCTTTTGCTTCTAATGCACTCATTTTTTTCT
The DNA here is from genome assembly GCF_050655825.1 of Lonchura striata. Taxonomy (NCBI): domain Eukaryota; kingdom Metazoa; phylum Chordata; class Aves; order Passeriformes; family Estrildidae; genus Lonchura; species Lonchura striata. The sequence continues at coordinate 72,496,228 of NC_140741.1, forward strand.
CTTCACCTGTTTTCCCCTCTACATTCCTTGTTGTCCGTGCCAGGCTGCAGAGATAAATCTCACAAGAGTGTTGTGGTTCCCCAAAGCTCCTTTAAAGCCTGATTTAGTGACTGGCAGAGTCACTCAGCACTAGAGTTCAGTGTGGCTCGTAGGAAACCATCTCTCCTGCCTGGAGGTGCTGTCAGAAGTGTGGGACTTGGGCAGGTGGTGCTTTTCCTGGGAAAAACATGAACATGGAGCTGTGTTGGTGCTCTGCTTTGTGTTGGCACCAGCAGCATTTGAAGGCACTTCTGGAGATCACCTGGTCGAGCCACCTTTATCTCCAGGTCATTTTGTGGCTTGTTTTGTAGGGCTAAAGGAGCTGCCAGGTGGAAAATCCTCTTTTATCTAGTCTGAAAAACCAGTACAGTCCTCCATTCCCTATTTTGCTTTCATTTTAACAACAGTTAACCCAGAGTACTGCAGGATGAAGGACCAAAATTCTCTATACTGGAGATTTGCAGGGCAAAGCTTATTGTGGAGTTTATTCTTGATCCAGCAGCTGCTTGGAGAGAGCATCTTGTCCCAGATTTCTCAAAGTAGACAGTTTAGTGCTTCATGAAGCCCTAAAGGATGTCTTCAGTTGTGTGGAGATGCCCTGCTGATGCTGCTGACTGCAGTGTCTCACAGCACCTCAATCCTGGAAACGTCAGTATGGAACAAATTGGTGCTGGGAGCAGCCCTTGGTGACTGCTTCACAATCTGAAACTTGAGCCTCAAAAATCTGGCCAAAAACCTGAAAGCTGTTGGAGAAGAGTGTGTTATCTGTCTGTGTGCGTCTCCTCTTGATGTGATTTCCAGTCACAAGTCTCTTGGCTTCCAGGGTATCTTGTTGGTGTTATGGTGAGCACTGGGAGAAAAGCAAAAAAATGAATCAGGTTCAGGTGCTTTGAGCTGCAGCTGCCACTCTGTACTGGGAGGAGGCTAGGAGATCCAGTTTGTACTGGGACGTGGGCCACCCTGTAGCCTGGATTATTTCTGGGGACTCTGAGCATCGCTGAGATCCTGTCTTAGCACAGAATAAAGCAGTGCATGTCACAGAGCACCCTCAGTGTTAGACCATGTCCAGAGGTCCCTCTCAATTTTTCTGTGACACTCTGGGCATTGATTCTGCTGGGAGTGCCCACACAAGGAAAGGCACATGGAGTGCAAATGATAAAAGGTTTGGCTGGGCAGCCCTTGGGGTCAGAAGCTGGAGTTGGATGAGTGAGGGATTACTGCTGATGGACCAGAGGAGTGTTTTCTCAGCAGCTTGGCATCTCCACATCTGTGAAATCCTGACCATGTTATATTTGTAAATAAAAGAGTCATTGAAAACTGCCATTTCTATTGGAAAGCAAGTAGTGACAAGCTTACCTAGAGTTATTATCCCTCTGGAATCAGTAGCTGATAGGTTCTAAGAAACCTGTCCTCAAATATCTCCTGAGGAGTGATAGGTTACATTTTGGATGGTTTTGTGAAGACAAGACTGGCACCTGACCAGTGCACTGGCATCCACCTCTTCTTTATCAGCAACAGCCAGAGGCATCCCACTGGTTCTTGGAACACAGGTTGTGCTACCCAGGCCCTGGTGTTCATCAGCAATGTCCCAAAAGAGATGCACCAGCATCTCCAGTGTCCTAAGGCAGCTTACAGGTGACCTCTCACTGCTGAGATAAGATGAAGTGACATCTCCATCAAATGGCTGGACAGTGACCCAGACAATTTACATCTTTCAGGTCGTACCTTGTTCTTCATGGTGCTGGGAGGGGGAATTGATTGAGGCTTGAGCTGCTGAGGGTGGGTACAGTGGAAATTCTCTCCTTGGTCTGCCTGGTACAGCATTCAGCCCTTGATGCTTGTCAAACCTCTAAAGGTGTTTCAGTGTTTTTATGTGACTAAATATTATTGCTGGGCTTAACTCCTAGAGGTGCTTTGTACCTGCCTTTCTGTGTCCTGTGATTTGCCTGCTGGAGCTGTGCAGTGGGAAATGAAACTCCATTTGAGTTATGCTGACTGTATCCAAGGCATTAGTGACATTTAGGGATTGAAGATGAGTGCCAGTCCTCTCTTGGATGTAGTACACCTGAAGGCACCACTCCTGCACCTGGGAGCCTGTGGGACTTGCATGATGGGACATGAGCCACTGAAGTAGGACTGGAGCTGCCCAGACAGATGGAAAAGGAGAGGTCTGGATTAAGAAAACACAATCAGCTCATGTCCTATCCCAGGGCTGCTCTTTAAGGGCAGCATTTCCAGGGGAGGCAAGGGGATCTCCCTGCAGAAAAAGTAACACCACCATTCCTTTCTCATTTTTGCAAGGTTGAAATCAGCCTTCAGAGCAGTTTCCAGCCAGGGATGAAACTAGAAGTGGCCAACAAGAGCAACCCAGACACGTACTGGGTGGCTACCATCATCACCACGTGCGGGCAGCTCCTGCTGCTGCGCTACTGCGGCTACGGGGACGACCGCAGGGCAGACTTCTGGTGTGACGTGATGACAGCAGACCTGCACCCCGTGGGCTGGTGCACGCAGAACAACAAGGTCCTGATGCCCCCAGATGGTGAGTTCTGCCTGCTTTCCTGGGGTCACGCTCTGCTGTTGGGTTGTTGGTTCACTCCAGGTTTCTGGTTGGTCTGGGGTGGGTATTCCAGGGTGATGTGGGCAGGGTTGTGTCCCCACAGGATTCAGTTTGCCAATCAGCCTTCAGCAAAGGTGTTTTTGCCCTAGTTGGTGACAGCAGAAGGCACTTCCATAGGGAGAGGTCTTTTTACTGCTGAACTGTAATGCTGTGATTTTCACTTTGGAGAGAAAACTGTCCTGTTCTTGGAGAAAGAGTGAGAACAAACTAAAGTAAGCAAGATCAGCTTGAGTGTAACCAAAATCAGAAGCTGACTTTGCACTCCAAAGTGCTTTACCCTGAAAGTTTAAAACCTTCCTTTACCAAACTCTTGATAGCCCTTAATCCCAATGGTAGATGAGTGTGATTAAAGATAGCAGAACTTGATCATTATTCATTAGGGCTTGTCCTGATTGGCAGCTCTTAGGTGCACAAAAGCTGAATGGAAGTGTTGTAGGTTCTTGAGTGGCCCATGTGGAGCAGTTTGTTAAGAACACAATTTGATCCCCAGTGTATAAGAATATAAATATATATTTATATGTATATGTAGGCTATGTGCATCAGCAGAGCAGCTGTGGTGTATCCTTGCTACTACATTGCTCCAAGCAGAGGCTTATTATCAGTGCTGCTCCTAACTATTCCTGCCACATATCCCATTTATTCTGGATCAAGGGAAGAAGAGATGAGTATTCAGCCTCCAGCTTGTGCATACATTTAAGGAAAATCTCATTTTTGGGCTCTGCTGCTGAAGTTACTCTTTCCCTTTCTGCTACATGAGGCCATTGGAAACAGTGCTTGTGCCAGTTGTGTGCCACGTGGGAATTCTTCTGGAGTAAGTGTTCCCTGGCTTCCTCCTGAAGTGAGCTGTAGACACAGTCTTTGAATCAAAGCTGACATTCCTGCCTTGCATATGCCCAACTGTGAGCTAAACTTGTCTTTTTGTTCTGGTCTGTGTGTTTTGAATAAACACAAGATTGATTGCTTTAAAAAAAAAAAAAAGTCTTGAAGATAAATACGGCTGAGAAATCTCTTGGCTTAGTACCAGTAAATCAAGCTGATGTGAGAGGGCGTGAGGTATTTTATTTTATTGGCCTCTTAAATGACATTTTATTATGTGGATTACAATCAGCGTTACCGGAAAGGTGTACAGTGCTACAGACTAAATCTGAAATGCGAGGGTCAGCGGGGGTAAGAGAATTTACTGAATGTCATAATAGAAAATAACAATTCCCTTATAACCTGAGGCAGCTGCTTTTCAGGAATCTGTTGGAATTTGCCCTTTGGGTCGCGGCCACTCTGTGTGAATTGCCTTGCTTGAGTGACTGCAAGTGTGAAATGTGTCCTACATCCCTTCTTCTCTGGGGGGTGATGTGCACCAGGGTTTTCAGTGTGGGCAACTTCCCCATTAGTTCAGAGAGGGTTTTTTTAATTTATTTTCCCACTCCCATTTTCAGTGAATAAACTTTGTTGAATATGTCACAGTATAATTTTCAAAAAGAATACATTAAATACATGGGTTGTGATTTCAAAAGATATTTAAGCATTTAAGAGCTTGGCTGGTATTTTGGAATGAGGCATCTAAAATACCCAAGGGGATCTGAGCCTTCAGGACTTAAAATAATCATAGGATTGGTGCATTAGTAAATGAGAAACTGATGTTCTCTATGAACTCTGTGGAGATTTTTTTAAACTTCTTTATTTTGTTGTCAGACTTTTGGGAGAAACGAAAACCAGCTTTAAATCGCACGGACCCAGTTCTGAAAGCATCAGTTCTGCACATCTTGAGTGCAATGACTCTGTTGGCTAGACCGTGCAAACAAACAGCATGGCTGGGGCTGGTTGTTTGTCATTAGGCTGTGATTTTAATCAGGAGCTGAAGGCTTTGGTTAAAAAAGCAGAGTTGCCAAAATGGACTTGTTTAACAGCCTGAATGACAGCGCTGGGACAGTGCTTTCTTTCTGCTCACGAGTCAGGTTGGACTGATGGGTGCTCATCTCGTAAATGTGACGCCAGACAAGAATGGTAGAGTGATGGGACAAAGAATTTCATTAGATGGGAGAGAGATGCAACAAAATGGGCTGGTTCAGTTCAGCAGATCAATAGAACTTGATTTAAAGTCTAGCAGACACAGAGCTTTTAAGAGGCGGCTGCCAAATAATTGTAGTTTATGATCCAAATCAAAGGAAGTTGATTCATTTGCAGACGGCTGCTCTGTTATTTATGGGGTGCTGGTAGTTGCATCATGGTGCCTGTGGCCTGTGAGTAAAATGTCAAGTCATGTTCTGTCCTCCTGTGACGTGATGCTGCAGTCACCAGACCAGGGATACCTGAGGTGGCAATAAAACGTCTTGGTTTATGGCAGGATGCTTTGAGTGCATGTGTGCTCATGAGCTTCACGCTCCAACCCCCTCCTTCACAGGAAATCAAAGGAGTAAAATTGTAGTTACTTCAAGCTTTGCCATTAATTATATTTTTCTCATTACAAATCGGTGTGTAATTTGAATTGCAAACTCAACTATCCTGGCAGAATAGATCTGTTTACCATTCAAAGCAAAATGAAAATTATTTAAATTAGTTAATATAGAACTCATTTGAATGAATTGGATGTTTATTCATGAACTAGCTGAGGCAAGTGTGAAGCTGTCCTTATGGTCTGTAGCTTTGGCACTGATCAGCTCTAATGTCATGTCCTGGGACAGAAATTTCTTCTTTATTGCATATTAACTGTGGTGTAAGCAGTGGGTAACTACAGCCTGATGTAGCTGAGTGTGAAATTTTCATCCTTCCTGACAAGGCCCTTCAGCAATTGTAATTCATATGAGGAAGAGCAGCCTGCTTCCAAGTTCACTGGCAGGGGCAGCACTGTGGAGGTGTGGGAGGCTTTGTTTCCTGCACTGTAAGGTAGATTTTCCATCAGTTAGTTAAAATTTCTCCATTGTATCAGCCTGCATTGAAACAGGGATAGCATTTATCCCCTCCTGTGTCTTACCCAAAAACTCTCTTCCTCCTCAAAGTGCACTTGTTTATTGCCATCCTCATCCCTTGGACTGAGCATCCTTCATCCCTTTTACCCACTAAGCATTAAAAATGTAAGCCTAACTAAAATTTCCTGACTAGTGAAGGAAAAGAGGTGTCCAGTTCATTTCCATGTGCTGTTTTCCTCTGTTGGTGACAGTTGAGTTCATGGACACATCCACTATCGGGCGCAGGAGCGGCGTGGAGAACCTGACAAGTGTAGTAGCTAAATTATGCATTGTGAAAGAGCAGGGATGTCCTGTGATTGACACTCGGGGGTTTCTGTACAGATTGCAGATTTCCAGCTGAGCTGACAGAGCCCAGGCTCTCCTGGCACTGTTGTAATGCATCCTGGAATGAGCTAAAGACACCGGGTGATGGGATTGTTTTGTACACTTGGAATTGCAGCAGTGGCTCTGCTTTGGTGTTATTGACAGGTGGAAATTCAAACAGGGCATTTCTGTGTGCAGATTTGTGAGCTGGAGGCTGTGGAGGTGGAGAGAAACACAGCAGAGAGAGAACCAGGTCTATATTTTGATTTTGTGGTGTGGATGGGGAAACCTCTGAACATTGGTTGTACCTGGGTTTGGTGACCAAGAAGATCAATCACACTGTGATTCTGTGTAGGAAAGCAGATTTTAGTTCCCTGTTGCATCAATATAAGGAGGATTAAAGTTCAGATCCTGGCTTGAAATAATCTTCTCTTTCATGGTGCTGATCTTGATAAAGTTTAGTCATCAAATATACAATTAAGAGGGGTAGACTTTTGCCTGTCCAGGATTTCTGTGAAGGCAAACACCAGTATTTGGTCAGTATTTGAGACAGGTTTTCGTGTGGCTCTCAGGTGAGATTAACTCCTATCCCAGATGTAGACCAAAGGAGGGAAATTTCACTGTGGTTCCAAGTGCTTGGTCAGATTCTGGGCAGGATATGGCTGAAAAGGGAGATAAAACTTGTGCCACGGCATATTGGGTTGCCTTCAAATGCCAGCTTACTGCTTTTTTTGTTTGGGTGGTTTTATATATTATCATGTGGATCTATCACAGAGCAAAATCCTGCTCTTTGAGGTCAGCAGTGTAAAGGAATGGAGAAATGAATCTGGTTTGCCTTGGTGAAATTTACAGCAAGATGGTTCTGAATGGCCAGAAGATGCTCTGCTGTGTTGCAGGTGTGGATTTGATGTCACTCCAAGGCACACAGAAGGCTTTTTTTGGGGTCACAGCTCAGGGTGATGGTGATGTGGCCCATGCCCTTGGCTTTCAGCATCATTATTGGAGCACCCTTGCTGAATGCAAAGTTTGTCCATGGGCTCTTAAAAGAGGGACACAGAGATCAGAGATAATGTTTCTGACAATGGATGAGGGTGTTCAGAGATTCCCTTTCAGAAAATACAGTTGTGGATATAGTTTTTTGGGTTTTTTTTAAATGAAGTCATCTTCCCCCGGTGATCTCATCCCAGAGGAAGTAAAAATTAAACTGTACTTGCAGGAAGAGGGATTAGATGGGCAGGGTAGACTTCTCCTTTTGCCTTTTTACTGGTATGGAGAGCAGATCTGGCCCTAGTTTAGCTCTTTCACCTGAAATATTACTTCCTAAGAGCTTGAGGCTGGAGAAAATAAGTAGGCATTCACTGAGCTTATGCTGTTTTACATCAGCTAAGAACTGGGCCCTCGAGCCAAGTAAAATGAAACTCGGAAATCTTCTTTGGCAGGTTGCACTGTCAAAGCCTGTGGGTGTTTCTAAAGCAGTATACAGGGCTGTTTCTTAAAATCTCTGCCCAATATTTATCCTATTATTCCATCAAAACTGAGTTTAGACTAACCTAATGTAAATAGATGGCAGGATTTCTTTATTTTAAATGCTGCAAATGACTCTTAGTACAGTGTTTTATGTGTGCTTTTCAAGTTGACTTTAGCAGCCTATTAATTATGCAGGGATGACGTTAGCATAAATAACTAGTCAGCAAATAAATGTCAATTAAATATTCTATTAGCATAGTAGGCAGCTTTATGCATTGGCATAGAGCATTTAGCAGATCATACTTAACGAGCACATAAAAAATAGATTTTTTTTTTTCCCCCCTTAGCTCTCCTGATGACGGCAAAGGAGAGGAGGTAAAAATGCTGGGTTTGGCTGAAATTTGCTGTAGTAGGAGTCAAGTCTGTTGATTCTGGTGTATCTTGGGAGTTTCCAGGAGCTGGAAGTCATTGGAGCATGTCATGGCTTGGCATTTCCTCCCAGCCCCTCATAGCCCCTCGCTCCTGAGAAAAACATTTTAGTTACAGGACCCTCTGTAGTTTTTCCTTCCTTCCCTTGGCATGGCTTAGATCCCTCAGCCTGGGATGTGAAAATTCAAGAGTCTGCTCGTGGCCTGAGTGGCATCAGGATAATGTTGTCTTGATAGGAAAATGCTCTTTTCACTGTGGTGCGAAACTGCAAATCTTTTTCATGTGCTACTGGCTTTAGTTACTTCCAAAAGACTTAGTATTGCCCAAGTGAGGCCCTTTTGGGGTAAACTGAGCATAACAGCCCCCCACGTGTCTTTTGGGAATGTAATTAATTGTTGAGCTACTGTGGAAATGTGGCACAGCCTGGCCAGTGGGTCAGGCTTTGCAAGAAGTTTGAGTTGCAGACTTTATCAAATGCAGAGGGTTTTGGTCATCTCCAGGTCTGCTGGGCTTGAGGTCAACATTTTCTGTTTTGATTTTCCTTTTAATATCATTTTTCAGGTATATAATATATTTTATATATATATATATATATATAATTTTTCAGAGCCTTGCAGGGATGAGATGCTGGCAGGTTTGTTAGGTGGAGGGGGGAGTGGATGATTTATCCTGGTATTTCAGTTGTGAAACTCAGACAAAAAAACACAAACACCTCCTGAGTGGGAAATGCCAGGTGTGCGCTGCTGTGGCTCTGTGAGTGATGGAGAAAATTGAGGGGAAAAAACAATGTTTGGTTCAGCACAGGTCTTTTAGTTTGAAGTGTTTTGGGAGTGCAGTAGAAGTGCTCTTAGGATGTGGACAAGGCTCCCAGCCTTGGCTCTGCAGGGACCCTGTGGCTCAGGTACGTGGCCTTGGGGCACTCTCAGCTCTCTGCTAAGGGGAAAGTTTTCCTTGAGGCCAATTCTCAATTAGCTGGGGTCACTCTTCTTGCTTCTCTTGAGTATCTGGTGGAACAGGCTTAGAAAATTTCCTTTTTCCCCATCATGAAACCATAAATTCAAAGCCTCTGCTTTGTACTCGCCAGTATTTTCCTTCAGGAAAAAGTCAGCATTTTTCCCCTCAAAAACATCAGGATGGCTGTCTTTGTGTTTAAACACCCAAAAAACTGTCTTGAGTTGAGTTGCAGCAGACTCAGCACCCCAAAAAAAAGTGGTTGATGGTTCTTCCTTGCCTTTTTGCCTGGGTTAGGTTTTGTCTCGGGAGGTTTTGGCCTCTCTTTGTGCATTTATCTGGAGATTCTTCTCCTCTATGCCCCATGAGATGCTCTTGTGCCTGGGGAGCCCAGCCCTTGCTGAGGATCAGGCATTTGAAGAACTGAAACCGTGCAAGATTGTTTAGTTTTCCAGTGGAAAAAGGAAAGCCCAGAGCTCGCACATGAAGCAGGCTCTGTTTATTAAAAGCCAGAAAAGAAACACACTTTTATCAAAACCTAATTTTCCAGTAAGAAGCCGTTTCAGCAGAAACATGCCCAGCAAGCCTAGTTTCCAGGGACAACAACATCTGCTTATGCTGTATTTATATTTATTTATGCTCACAAACAAATGGAAGAAGGGAAAAAGGAAGAAGGCCTGACCAGAAAACCTGTGGTCCAGCGAGGCAGGGATGTGTGCAGTGCCAAACTGCTCAGGAACCTGCAGTGCACCTCAAGTGCCTGTTCAGCACCTGTATTTGGGTGCTTTTTTTATCATAGAACCCAAGAATGGTTTGGGTTGGAAGGGATCTTACTGATCATCTTATTTTAACCCCTGCCATGGGCAGGGACACCTTATACAGAGCAGAGTATTGCTAAGGATAATTTGGAAAGTCAGATTTTGCCTGCACCTAGATGAGATATCAGTGCAAGCCCTTAGAGGGTTGACAGTTTCACTGATGCAGTTGTCCCCTAATGCAAACCCTGGATTTTTGCAGATTTCTGGGTGGAAATACTTTTCATCTATAGCTGTAGCCTGTCCTTGTTCCTGTACTGGACTGAGCCATGTAGTCAGCAAACCTTGTAAAAAAATATTACTTAGTTTTACAGCTAACACTGAGGATAATGCAGCACTGTTTACTCCAGTGTGTTATTAACCCAGCTCGGAGCACAGGTTTAATCTGGAGCTTGGCTGGCAGCCAAGGGAGGGTTCAAGAAGTGGTTTTCCAATGGGTGAGGTTTGAAAGCCAGAGACTCAGACGTGGCCCTTCTGCAATGAATCCACTCTCTGCCTGCTTTTCCCTTGCTTGGGTGGACTTTCTGTTCTGACTTTTATCTCCACGTGCTGCTGCCTTCCTGCATAAAGGAGTGATGGGGCCATTCCCACGGCAGCATTTTGTTTGCAGCATTGTGTGGGTCCCTTTTTTGGGTGGTGCAGGGAAGGCTGAGCAGTGAATCCTGTTATGATTAAAGAAGCAGCACCTTGTGTACAAGCAGCAGTGGAGCTGAGGATCAGGGCTATTGCAATGAAAACTGAAAGCCTAATCCTTTTATAAACAGTCTGGAGGGGGGAGAGAGGAAAAGCAGTGATTTTCGGGGACTTTGACAAGTTATAAATATATCCTGAGTGAAACCAATAGTGTGGAGCTTTATGAAAGATTTAATGAATGAATATTTCATGCCCACATGGTGCTTCTTCTGTAAAGTGTGCTGTTGGTAAAAAGCAATAAACAAAGAACCTCCTTCAGGGTTTGTTTGGGCTTTTAAATTAAACTAATTTAATCAACTTTTTCAGTCAAGCTTGATATTAGTTCGTTTCTGTACACAGCACTGTACTGGGTTCTGTTTGTTTTCTCCTGATACCTGTTCTGCTCTTTGGAAGATGCTTGAATATCGGAGAATGATTCATTTCACCCTGCCCTTGTGGTGCATATGGGTTTTCAAGGCAGAGAACTCCTGACTTTTTCCTTTCCCTAAAACCTGAGGAGCCATCCATCCTGTACCATCACAGCTGGAGGTGTTTCAGGACTCCAGCTGAGATCATTATCCAGCAGGAAAATCACTTGAGCGTGCTGGTCATTTCTGATTGCAAGCAAGTAGGATTTTTTTGGCTTTTGGAAGCCTTCAGCACCCAGTTTGCTGCTGCTTGAAGGACTAGAACTAGCCCAAAGTGCTCTGGAGTCTGGCCCCATATGGCCAGCGAGGCTTGGGCACTTCTGCACTGGATATCAGAGATTTATGCAGGGAGATGGAAATTCTCCTCAAGCTCAGGCTCTTGGCAAAGATGGGGCTTGGGTGTGCTGGTGAAGTTTCTTTATGGTTGGCAATCATGACAAATGGCCAGGAGGAAATCAGGGTATGTGTTAGCTCTGTGTTCCATGTCTTTTGCAATAATTTCTAAAAAATCCTTGGGGATGTGATTTCTCCTTGGGAACAGCAGGCCTGAAGCCAGTTGATGTTTTCACAGCTGGACCAGCAAGTGAAAAGCAAATGAGGCAAGTAGGGAGATAAAAAGCAAGGGTGATTGGAGAGGTAGAGCTAACTTTGGGAAGGCATCAGCATGAGCTGGGGATCCTCTCAACCCCACACCTTGCATCATGGAGTGAGGCATTTTGTAGCTGCTTTTGTCGTGAGAAAGTGCAAAAGTGCTTTTTTTTCTTTTTTTTTTTGTTTTTTCTTTTTTTTTTTTTTTCAGTTTCAGTGGAACCAGTTGATTTTGTAGTGGGCAACTTCAGGAACTGAAATTTATCCCTCTTGGGTGGGTGGAGTATGGCCCCATGAGGTTTCTACTACATATGAGCAGGGTTTGTATTAGAAGAGAGCTTGTGTTAGAAACTGGGGGGGGGTTTGCTTCTCCAAACCCACACAGATCCGAGTTCCCTTTTTTTGGTAGTGTTATTAGGCCATGTGTGAGATTCTGTCTCTACAGATCAAGGCTCAAGCCCATTGCACAGCAAAAGAATTAAACTTCATCAAATACTGATGCAACAAAACTCCTTGCAAGTGATTCTGAGCAGCAGCAGCTGATTTATCCAGCCCAAAATGTTGGCACAACCAATTTCTGCAGCAGCTCCTGACCCCCCTGCAAGGAAAGCTCATTTCAGTGGGACTCAGGCTCTGTTCAGGATGCTTGGAGCACTTGAGGTGAGCAGTTGAGACCCCATGGCTTTGCCTTCTGTTGCTCATGATTCTGATCACAGCCTGCAGCCTCCACCGTGACCAAACCATTGGTTTTGAGCCTGATGTTTAGTGCAGGTTGTGCTGGAGGAACAGGGATAGGGCAGGAAAGGAGTAATTGCAGCTTGAGGCAGAGACTGTGAATGAGAAGCTGCATTTCTAAGGAAATACTGCAGGAAAAGGCTGTGAGCAGACACCAGACTTCTCTGCAAGTAGAGATTTCCTCCTTCTTTAGCAGTGAGTGGAACAGGGTGGGTTTTTGGATGGTACCTTTGAGACCATTTCAGAAAAAAAATTCCCTTTGACAATTCTTGCAAAAAACTTCTTCCATCCACTGGATGAAAAAGCATAATCCTCCTCCCAATATGTTTAAGTGCCGAGATGAAAATTATTTCATAATCAGCCTCTGTGAGGCTCCTTAAAAAGAAAAAAAATTTTAAGATCTGCTGGCCCTGTTGCTTTGAGTTTAACCAATGTTTGACATCATCTAGCTCCTTGGTTCAGAACATGTGAATATGAAATAAAATGCAGAAAATTGAGAATCTGTTCAGTGTTGAACAGAAGAATTAGAGCCCCATTTGTAGGCTTGGTGTGTTGTCACTGAGGAGACTATAGTGTCATTATTCAAGCAAACACCACTGACATGTGCACCTTGCTCATGGCTCTGGAGATCTCTACACCTTGAATATCCAGCAGTGAATATCCACAGTTCTTCCACACTCACACCACATCCTGGCACATCTGCTCTCAAGCTGTGGAGCTGAAAAGCCCAGAAACCACAGAGAAATGGGAGGATTGACCCTGAAAGCATAACAGTGGGTGCAGACCACTCATTTTTGTAATTTTCAAGTTAATTAATGTCTGGCTAAATGCATTTTTAATAAAATACTCTTAAAAATTATTAGTTCGAGAGATTTTTAAATTGTCATTCTTGATAATTGAATTTAATTTCCTTTCCCCAGTCTCCTGTAATTTTCCCCAGAGGAGTTCTGGAATGGAAATGCCATCTCAACTATAAGACTAGACTTAGGTAGTTAATGATATAATAAGTAAAACATGGTCAAACTTAATTAATCTCTATTGAAGACATCTGTGGAGATGTAAAAAAACCCCATGTCTTTGATATTCTAAGTTAGACACAGTTTTGGGTGTTTAGATCAGAGAAGGAGGTGATTATTTTGGTACATTGGATAGGAACTGGGAAAGGTGAGTAGCACAAGGGATTTGATCCAGAACATGCCAAAATTGAAGTACACTTTTCTGCAGAGTACCTTTTTTGATCAGTTTGAATATTAAATTATGCCTTTTAGTCCTGAGCTGAGGGAGGATTTTTCTGAGCTCTTTTAGGCCAAGGACAAACCAACATGTCCAGTGCCACGTCTTCAGCAGAGCTTTCCTTCAGGTGCACCTCGGGTTTGTGAGGAGCAGGCACGGAGTGAATTTGGGAAGCTGCTAGTGGCAGATGCAAGCACCAGCGTGATCCCGGGCCAGCTGTGACTTGCACTTGATTTTTCCTTCATTATGCATGATAATGTGGGCTCCCAGTCACCGTGGAAAGGGCTGGATTCCTGAAGCAGACCATATGCTCCTGGAGCCCGTGGAGGTGGCTGGTGATACAGTGTGGAGCTTTAAGGGATGCTTCTATAAAGCATTTTCCTGATGACAACTGAAAATCAATTCTTCTAACCCAGATACCAAATTCTGTGGGTCAGTTCTGGCCCTTCAGCATGACATTGGAGAACTTTTGCTCTGAATTCCCAGATAATGTTTCTGTTCTCTGTGTGAGTGCTCTTGCTTCCATTTGATTTTGGTCACAGAAGGAATAAAACCCAGACCCACAAATGAGCTTAAGGACATGCTGAAACCCAGGCTGATTGATGGTTTATTTTGTCTTGTGAGGCAGAGCATCCACCTCCTGCATTTGTAGCTAAAAAAAGCTTTTTTTCTCCACGCTGTCACTTGGGAGTGAAGAAATGAGGGGAAAGTCAGCGTTTTTAAGTGTAAAAATGCAGCTACTTCCTAAAGTGCTGGAGTTGATGTAGAAGATTAATTATATCCAGGGGAAACCTTTCCCGATTCAGGAAGTTATCCTGCAACGTGTTGTACCAGTTTTACTGAAGAGACACTGCCATGATGAGTACAGAACCTAGAGAGGGGGAAATCCTGCAAATATCCTGTGTCAAACAACTCTGGGAAGGTCAGAGGAGTCCCTGTCCTTGTGAAGCATCTACACCCTGAATGTTCTGACTGCTGAAATTACCTCTTCCATAGATTCCTGCTTTGCTTTCAGCAGTTCTGCTGTTGACCTTGATCTTTTCAGCAGGTGCATCTGTTGGGAAGGCCTCTTCATGCAGAACATCTAAATTTATTTAGAAAGAAGTCAGAAAACCTTAAGAGGAAGCATTGTATGATAAAGATGAGCTTAAGGGCTCACAAACCAATTGAATGAACCATGGCTCTGCACTAATATTTGATTTAGCAGTGGAGGCATTTGGGTTCACCAGAGCATCATCATCTCCAGTCAGAATATCCCAGGTTGATGGAGAAACTGATGTTTTATAATTCAAAGGAAATTTAGAGCACTGTGGAGAAGCTGCTTTTGTTTCAGGTCCTGTAGCACATTGTTATTCTCACTTCACACATTGCCTTGCATAATGTTCCACTCTGATCTCTGATTCAGATTTAAACTCTTCAAAGTTTCAGGGGATGTTTTTGATCCTGGGATTTATAGTTCAAGCCCCTTTTCTGTTTCCAAGTGAAGAAAACACATGTTTAGCAAGCACAAAATGAGCCTTGGTGGAGCATTTCTTTGATGGTGTTGTGATGATGGTTATGAATTTACATTTTGTGCATAGGATGTTGAGCACCTCATGGGGCCTGGCTGTGCTTTGACTGTACCATTAATTTCGGGAAGGATGCATGATGAATGTTCATCAGGCCCTGCAGGTTCTGATTTGTGGTGCTCACATCACACAGCCAAAAGGCTCCGGAGTGATTAAACGGGATTCAGTCATTAGGAGCTGGCAATACAAATGTGATTAATTACAGAACACACTGTAAATTGTGAAATGAGTTTGATGTATTTTTTTTTTTTTTGAAAACATATGTTTCTGCTTCATGGGGTGTCAGAAGTTGGAGTCGTGGTGAATGAGGTTTGTTTGCTATTTCCATGATAATTTGGGAGTGTGCTGGGTCATGGGAATGGTTAGCTTTCCATTGTTGTCCCAACTCTGGGGGTAAGCAGTGAGATTTGGGGAGGGTCACAGGCAAATCCTTAAATCAAACCTTACAAGTCCATCTTGGAGCCCACAGCCAGGCTGTTGTACTGCCCAAGGTGTATCCTTTGAAGGCCTTTTGATACCTGCTTTATTCCTTCAACTCTGTCCAGTCTCAGTTTCAGGCCAGCCTCTTTAAACAAAAGTTCCTCACTAACTCAAGCCCAGTGACACCAGCCTCTCCCTGAGTCCTGACAGAGTTTTCCAACAAAGAATCCCTTTTGCTTCTTGCCTCTGGAGTTCATCTTTGTGCTGGGGGTGTCAGGCTGACATTAGTAATGGTTTGCTTTTCACTTTGAAATCACTGCTGGTGAAAAAAGAAAAAAATTTGGAACATACTGCCCAGGGAAGTTGTGGTTGCTTCATACCTGGAAGTGTTCAGGACCAGGCTGGATGGGGCTTTGAGCTGCCTTGTCTAGTGGAAGATGCCCTTTCCCACAGTAGGGGGTTGGAGCAAGAGGATCTTTAAGGTCTCTTCCAGTCCAAACCATTCTATGATTCTAAAAAAAACTCCCTTAATTTTAAGCATTAAACAAAACTTCAGTCCTTTTTCCTTTTTTTTTTTTTTTTAATTGGTGTTTCTTCTGTTCTGTATTAAACAGTATAATGCATCCAATAAATTGCAAGCATCATCCCCACTCATTCTCCTTTTTCTGTAGAATACAAAAAATGAAAAAAAAAAAAAGAAAAACCCCAAATCCCAGCCCCAAATCAGAATGGATTTCTTGGACATCACATCCCTCTATTTGTCTCCTATGTTTTGACGCTTTTATTTGTAGAGGATATTTGTTGTAGACTGTTGGCACTACCAGGGAAAAACAACATAATTGTGCAGTGAACTGGTTTATGCTTTATGTAAGAACATTGTGCTGCTGTAAATTTGTTGGGTTTTGCAGAGCTGTTTCCAAAGAATATCCTTCAGAAAGCAACCGTGGGGTTTGGGAGTGAGGAGAGGCACTTAGTATGGGGGATAATTGGATGGAGTTTGGAGGTGTGAGGTCAGAGCCCTGGGCAGGATATTTATACTGCAGTGACATCCCCAGATGGAATGGCCCATAAATTTTAGGTGTTGTTATGCCACAAAATCTATTTGGGGCTGGTCTGTGAGATCCCAAAGGCACAGGGCATGGAGCTGCCTCTTGTCTCCAATGCCAAAGCAAGCCAAGGGCAGGGTGTTTGGTGTTCAGGAAACCTCCAACTTTTCTTTCTTTTACTGTGTAGTATCAGTGACACTTGGGGCAATGGGATTTTTTGGGAAGGACCCCATTTCTTACCTACTTTTGGCATGGGCCATTGTATGTGCCCAGTGCTGCCCAGAAATTCTGATTCATCTCTGAACCAAGCTGGTGGCTGGCTTGCAATAGTTCTGGCTGTGGTTAGGAATTCTGGCTTGGAAGGGGATTTATCTAGGAATTTAACATTTTGCTTTGTAGACACATTTTTTCCCCTCTTTCTGTATTTCTGATGTGGAATTAGTACACAAGGAGCTGTGGACTGCTACAGGAAGACCTTGCCAGGGTTGATGGCTGGGAAGGCAGAACAAACATCCTCCCCCATGGCTTTCAAAACTTTTAAATTGGGATTTTACAATTTCTGTTGCATTTGTCTCTTTCAGTCTGCCTGCAAAGATGAATGAATACTCTCTTGGTTTTCACCCCGAGGGGCTACAATTTGGGAGGAAATAACCGTGCAAATGCCTGCTAAATGCAAGGAATCTGGTGTATGCACTTGTTTCTCAATACAGGTGAATTCATAACCTCCTCATGCAGTCACCCTGAGCTCTGTGATCTGGTTTTGCTTCTGAGTACATTGGTTAAGATGCTGATTTTCCTGGGATAACAGTGCTCTCACAATGTTATTGCTATTATTCTTTTATCTCTATGGGATAAAAACTGATGTAGAAATTACAGTCACAATAGCAGGTTCCCCCCTCTTTTCCCTGAAAGCTCCCAAACTGCTGATTTCACAAGGCCTTCATTAAGACTCCTGGGTCTGGAGATTGGGAGCTGGAGCTCTCAGTGCTCGTGATCCATCTCTTCTGAGCCCTGGGCACGGTGCTTAATGCACACGGAAGGAAAAAATAATCAGGGAATGTGCGTGGAGGCTTGGGGTTAAGTGCCAGGAGCTGCAGGGTTTGGATGCTCATTTTCACAGTGAGCCATCACCCTAATGGTCATTGATACTAATGATGGAGAACCCCTATGGTTATGTGGTGTGTGCAGAGCTTTCAAAATCCTGGCATTGCCTGGCTCTCAGAAATGCCTTTCAGGAACTCTGTGTACGCATCCAAGATCATTTAAGGCAGCCAGTCCTGATTTCTTTCAAAGACTGTTGTTGGCAGCAGTGAAATTTAGTTACCTTGTTCCTAGAATTGAATGGGGCAGAGAGCAGTGTTAGTGCTGTTGTTTAAATAAAGAGTGCAGTTTCTGTTTAAGTAAGAAATTTTGGAGCAGCACAAACCACTAACTCTGAGTGCAACACTCAGACTCTGTAGTTACACCTCAGTTTTTTTCCTAATTCATCACAGAGGGAACTGAGACTAAAATCAGCCGATTTTTGCCACGTTGGATTCTGCAACAAAATCACAATAATCAGCCTGCAGATAACTGTCCTACTGTCCTAGGGTAACTTTATGCTGCTTGTATCCCCAATTGTCTGTTCTGCTTCTGATGGATATTGAGTTCTGTGCTTTTAAAACCAGATTTGGGAGCCAAGGGGGGGCGGGGGGGAGGGGAGAAGAACAAGCAGTGGAATGTCTGAGGTGGCTGTATTAAAAAACAGAGATAAAAGCTTCAGCTTTTTCTCACAGACTGTTGTCTGCAGCATGGACAGCAGGAGGGAGCTCTCCTTTGCTTTTAGTTAGTTTTTAGCTAGCTGAGGCAGAGAAGTTCCCCAGACTGTGCCTTTTCTTCTTCTTGGAACTGATCTGCCTGCTCTGGACTGAAAGCCCAGAAAAACATCAGGAGCTCCCACCTGTGACCCACTGGGGGCCCAGGACTTGGCATTTTCCAGCACAGGAGGGACTGGTAAGAGACTGAGTGAGCTGAGCTACACCCCACGACAAGGACTCTCTGAATTTTCCATCTCTTCAAAACAGTGAGAGGTTCCATTGTTTAATAGTATTCATTTTTTTATGCTTGTGAGTACTTTGCTTGTTACATGAACAGGTTTTTTTCCACTTTTCTTGAAGGAGGTTTACGTCCAGAACTGGTTGGGGAAGGGGCTGCTTGAATTTGCTTTCTAGAAAAGACCACTTCAGAAGTTTCTTCCCAAAATTTGTCCTAAACCAGGACACCCACTTAAAATTTGTTGTGTCCAGCAGATATTTTTGCATTCCCCTCCCAGTTTTTGGGGGTTTTAATGAGGGTGGATTTTGTTACCTAGTCTAGGTGACAACGTTGCAGAATTGTGTTTCAGGTGAAATCAGTGTAAAAATACTGTAAAAATAAATTAAAAAATCATAGAATCATTTGGGTTGGGAAAGATCATTGAGCCCAACCATTAACCTGGCTATAAATATGTGGTAAATGCTTTAAACAGTTGAATGCTTCATCATTAAATTCCAACCTGTTAAGGCTGGATGGCCACAGGTGACTTCTTGTTATGCTGAAGGTGAATGAATTGGTTGCATCCCTGCAAGGTGAAGGGTGGGAAGAGATTAATTCCCCTCTCCTCTTGCCATGTCCCACCTGCATCTCTCCCCCCTCATTCCCCATTCCCAGATCCTGAGGGAGAGCAGTGCTGTGTCTGGGTGATTCCAGGCTGGCTGCTGCTGATCACACTTGGGTGAAGCTTTGAAACAAAGGGATGTGACAAGTGCCAAGTGGAGCTGTTGGATTTGCTGCTGTTCCTTATCTGCATAATCTGATTGCAGTTGATAAGTAACTCCACCAAGACAGAGCAGAGATCCTTCCCATTATCAGCACACTTTTTTATCCCTTTTCTAAAATTTTATTTTAAATGCTTCAGTGCAAGCCAAGTGTTGACTTTGAGTGGAGGGAGGTAATTAATCACATTTTCAGTACTTCTGAAAATGATTTACTTGTGAGTAGATAATTTCCTGCTGGCTGGGTCCCTGAGGCTGTTGTGCTCAGGGGAGTCAGGGCAGGCTGGTCTGGGTTTGTGGCACGCTGGGCTCTTGGGATTTAGGAGGCAAATTTCTCTTCTATCTTTTGTTGGAATCTGTGCTATTGATGATTCTGAGATTGTAGAAAGTCTCTGTCAGCCCACTGCCAAAGCAGAAGCCATAATTGGTCTGTGCTGGTTCCAAGGTTGTTTATTCTGTTTATCTCTCACATGTTCTGCTGCCCTGCCCAGCTCTGTCCTGCAGGGCAGCGTGTGGGGCTCTGCCCTCAGTGGGATGTGACAAACATTAAATACCAGAAACTCCCTGGGCTGGATTTACAAGAACGTGCCAATATCTGTCACCTACGTTGGACAGTGTGTCCCCAGCCTGAACCAACAGAAAAATGCCAACACCACAGTGAGACATGGAGGGCATGAAGAAGGAGAAAAAGGACAAGACACACCCAATTTCCTCCATCTTGTCCCCTTTGGACCCCTTATCTAGAATCCTAAAATTTTACTTTTGCACCCGTGCCACACTTAATTATGACTTCTATCAAACACTCAGAGCTGGTAATTCATGCTGTAAGATTGAAAACTCTTTTCCATGGCCAGAGATCACAGACAGTGTCTCTGGGGGCTCTGTACAGGGGGTTCCTGACCCCTGCCAGGGTCCCAGACCTTCCACGGCAGCCAGAGGGAAGCTCTGGATTCCCACAGTCTTGGGCACTTGGACTTGGGAGCAGAAAGCCACAGCAGTGGGATGTCAGGAGAGTGTGTCTGTACCCATAAGGTTGTGTTTGGGGTGAACACAACTGATCCTATTGCATGGGAGTGCCTCAGTAGTTGGTGGTGGTGACCACTTCAGGACAAAGTGTCTTGTTCAGCTTCCTGAGCTGCAGTGATTTAATGGAGGGGATTTTTACAAGATTTTACATAATTAAAAAAAAAAAAAAATCAGTATAGTAGCACCCAGTCACCCTGTCTGCATACAGTGATGGTTTTCTCCCACAGCATCCTACATCCACCTCTTCCACCCACAGTTCCTGCAGCTGGGCTGGAGTTTGCAGCCAGTGCATGCTTCAAGAAATGAAAAAGCAACTCCCAAACCACCCACTGCTTTTTTATTGTTAAAAGGATCGCAGTTAATTAAAGACTAGAGAAACCCCAGGGGAATGGTGTGCATGTCTGTGAAGGGCTCAAAGGATGTTGGGAAGCAAAGTGTCCTCTGGACACTGAGGCAGCTTTTTTGCTCATGAACTTGCTTGTTTTGACCCAGAGGATATAAGCTGCTAATTTCTGGAAACTCTGAATGGCAGCAGGAAGGATAAAAGTCGCATTGTACTGAAATTCAGTGTAGTTTAATAGAAAAAACTCTAAGGGAGCTGTTCAGGTGAGAACCTAAAGCATGTGTTCATGCCTTTATCTGGGTTTTTTTTCCCTCTGTACTTTTTCTAATCAAAGAGTGCTTTTTCATGCAGAGTTGGATGTGCAAGGATTAAAGTCTGTGTTGGCCGTTTCTTGGGTCAAGACCACAGAAACTACAATGTAATATTCTCTTAGAAATGAGATAAAGATGGCTTGGGTAGCTTCAAAAAACAGAGGTCATCAAATATCTTGAAGAAAATTTTAAAAACTTGCAGAATATTGTTATTAAATTAAGTAACTCACATGGGCTAAACATTAAATTGAAGTTTGCACTTACTCAGTTTTATTTTTTCGAAAGTGAGATATTTAACAGCAAGCAGATCAGTCAACAGCTTAAAGGATCATCTACTTAGAGAATACAAGAGTTACACATTCTCCTACAGACTTCACACCTCCTTCCAGCATCTCTTCCTTAGCCTGTTGTAAATTCACATGAGTGGGACCACACAGTTCTGCTGCTCCAGAAGTGTCTTTTGAGCACCTGCATTCTTCTATGGGCAGTTGCTTATGATTTCTGGTTTCCATGAAAATCCTCTCTATATAATATTTTCCTTGAATACTTTATACAAGACAGGTGTCTAGAAGGCAGTGCCTGAGCTCTGAAATTGGGGTCTCATGATATTTGTGGCTGCACCACAAGGAAATCAGATCAGCAGCTTTTGATGCACTTTCTTTTCTTTTCTGAACTGAATTTGCATTATTTTGTGATCCAGTTCAAACCACAGAACTCTGTTGCTGTGAGAACAGAAGACTGTTTGAAGTTTTAAGTAAGAAATTGTTTGAAGATGTCTTTAGCCCCATTTGGCTTTTTTTCAGGGAACCCACAAAAGAATTCAAAGCAAATAGTCATTTTAAAAAAATGTCATTAAAGCACTAAGTAATTTTTTTTTTTTAATGTAGGTTTTACTCGATTTAATTTGGAAATTCTTAATAGGGGATCTGGCTTTGTAGGGTATGCAGTGGAGTATGTTCCCAGCCTTGAAGGTCTTGGGGAGGGTTCAGAAACAGCCTGAGCCTTTACTTGGGGACAGCACTCAGCCCCCTTCCTGTTTTCACATCCAGTCTGGTTCACAGGGATGTAAATAGTGCAGCAAGACGAATGAAAATGTGGGGATTCAACCGTTTCCTGTCAAAATGCTGTTTTATCAAAATGGAAATATTTTGTGAGAACATGTCAGTTTTGACAAATTGTTTTGATGGGTGAAGTCTAAACAAATTGTTTTAGCATTTTATGTTATTTTGATATAAAGACATCTCATTTCGACTCCATCATGTAGACCTTTATAACATAGTTACAACATTTATGTGTTAATATTTTTGTAACTTATAAATATTGCATTGAATGTGTGACAACTTCAAAATTAAAAGAAAATGTCAATATTGTAAGCTTTCTATAGTTTTGCAATATGCTGTTTAGCTTTTAAAAAACTGCATATCTCATCACAGAGTTAAAGAATGGTTTGGTTTGGAAGGGACCTTAAAAATCATCTTTTTCCACCTCCCTGCTGTGGACAGAGGCACTTCCACTAGACTTTGGATGCTCCAAGCCCTGTCCAGCCTTAGTTTTGCTGGCTGGGTGACCTGTAGCAGATCTCCACTATAATGTCACCCATCCCTGCTGGATGGAGTGGCTGGAATTCCCTTGTGTTACCCTTCAGGTGCTCTCCTGCTGATCTGGGATCTTCTCCCCAAGCTCTGGGCATTTCTTTCTGGCACCAGCAGCTCTACTTTAATGTATCTTAAATGTATGTCTGATTTTTATATCTAGTGTATATATATGTATATCTAATCTGTATATCTGTATTAAATTTTGAAAATCCTGAATATTTGTTTAGAAACTTAATCTTTTCATGAGATCCTGGTATTTGAGTTTATTTCACAGTGGAGAGAAAAGAATTGCCTGAATCCTGCCCAGCTATAATTCCCCTTGTTAACTATTTTTTTTTTTTCAGTCCTAGGAAAGAGTTAAATTTTTAATGATGAAAATAGTTTCCATACTGAGAGTGTTGTCACTTAGCAGATTAATCTGAAAGATCTTAAACCATTTCATAAAGCTGTTTAAGATGCTGTTCTTCACATATGAGAAAATTAAAACTCTGCTGTTTAGAGGTTGATGGGTTCCAGTGAGGATTTTCCAGTAGAGGTGTCGACAGGTTGCTGGTGATCCTGGGTTATTAAAAAAAAAAAGAAACCCAACGTGAAGAGTGTTTTGTTGTCTCTTGGTTGTTGTTTTTTTTTAGGTATGGACAAAAGTGAGCATAATTTGATATTACTGCTTGTTTGGCACATGTATCCATGGGGCATGCTGAGGTGTTCCCAAGGCGTAGTTTATTTTCAGGTGCTGTGTGCCTGTAAGTTATTTATGCTACCATTCCTTTATTTTACCAAATGCATCAGTTCAGATCCCTGAACCTTGTTCTTTCCAATCAAGTAGGTTCCTCTGCGGGGGGAAAAACAGTCAAGAAAAATAAAAAACCAACCACGTTCTTCCCATTGTCTTGTTGGTCTTTCAGATTTCAAGGTTTTTCCTGCACTTTGCAGTGTCTTTTTTTTTGGAAAAAAACCCCAGGAAAATGAGAATTTCCATGTAAACCTGAGAGGAGTGGCTCTCAGCAAAACAGCAACTCCTAGAAAACGAGATAAAATCCCAAGAGTTGCTAATGTGATAATAGTATCTCATACTCATTGAATGAAGTGCCTGTGCCTCAGTGCTGTCATGGGACTGCGAATGTGCTTTTAATCTCTTATTTCTCTAGAGAGACAGATAAATCTGAACCCATTATGTGCTGAGGCTGAGGCAGGGCACAGAGATTTACAGGGTTGCAGGAAAGAAGCTGCTGTCCTGGCTCTGGGGGGATTGGAGGGGATGGGCTGTGCATTGCTCCAGCATTTCCAGCTGCTCTTGGAATGGTTTTCATGGTCAGCACGCACAGAGCAAGGGGAAAGGGCTGGGCTTGAGCAGCTGATGGGGAAAACCTGATGATAAATACAAATAAGGCTTTGCACATCAGCCAGTGACCAGCTGGCAGCAGCCCCTGCTCCTCAGGTGATGCCAGCATGGAGTCCCAAGGCACAGCTTAGGAAAATGAGACCAAGTAGTGAAAGTGAGGAGATGGCAGTGGGTCAGAAGGGGAGGGAGGAATGGAGGTCAGAGATGTTGTGGGCAAGGTGAATTGAGTAGAGAAAAGTGGGAAGAATTTGAGGGATATTGGATATGATCTATTTTTTTTGGTAGAGTTCAGGTCTCTGGAAGGGGTACTCAATTTTATAACCTGAGTTTTAATGTTAGAAAGGTTCTTTTTCTTTCTCATTCAGTAATTTGCTGTAATATTTGCCAAACTAGAAGGTGATTTCTGAAATAATAATTTTTTCATGAAAGGAGACAGTGAGCTGCAAGGACCTGTTTTTTGGGGTTTTTTTTCACTTTGCAAGTGTGGATAATTTCACTGAGGTCTGTTGGGAGTGGCTCACCCTTCACCAGCCCATCACTGAGTCTGGGAACTGGTGTATCCCTACAGCTGCTCCTCAGGAATTGGGGAGGGAAATGTGGGATCTTTTTCAGGTGTCTGAAGCTCATGGACCACTTCTGACTCACTGAATTAATTCAAGGCAGGGGAAAATTTGTTGAAAACAGGAATACTAGTGGATTTTGGGTCACCATGGAGCAGGATTCTTTAGCCTGGCCGCATTCCCTTTCCATCAGCTGGCCAGCCAGCTGAAAAAAAAGAAAAAAAAAAAAAAAAGCAGAGTTCACCAAGCCCATCCGGCTTGAGGAGAGGTTCAGTAAAGCCTTTTCCTGTAACTAATGGGGGAAAATGGGAAATAGTGATGGAAAGTTCACTGCTTCAGTCCCCAGGTGCTGAAGGAGTCTGATACACCAGAGGAGCCCCAGAATTTCTGGAGAGGGGTGCTCAGGTTGGAGGGATGCTCAGGTTGGGCACCCATGCATTGCACTCACAGCTATTCTCATTTACCCAGCAAATTTTCCTTGGTTTGAATATATTTGTTTAACATTTTGCTTGGTCCTCAAAGGCTTTTGCAGATACCGTGATCATTCAGATTCACTTCATTACTACTAAAAATTAATATTTGCACTGTGGTGGCTTGAACTGTAAAACTGAGAAGGCTGATGGTGCTCTGTAGGTACAGAGGAAGGTACAAATTCCTGTTTCTACAACTTCCAGTGCCATTTCTTGTCTCTCAGAGGTTTTCAGAGTCGTTTTATCTATGCCACAAAAGCATAATAAAGGAAAACCCTAGAAATTAGATTTGTATGGGAAGGATGGTTCTGAAACCACCTAGAAACTGAGAATAGCTTGGGTTTTTTTTTTCAGCTGATCCTGTTTAGTCTGAAAACAGAGGTCACCTTGTGACTTTCAGACTTGGGAAGCCTCTAATCCAGATCTGAATGTGGAGAGTAGCTTATTTAGATGTCAAACTGTGAGGTGCAAGTCTTTCAGAAAGGACAGGGGATTTTTTTTTTTTTCTCTCTGAAAGGCACTGGGAGACTGACAGACAGCCAGATCTGTGAATCAGGCATCGTTATGACATCTCCAGTTGGGCATCTGGAAGTGGAAGCCCCTGAAATCTGTTAATCTGTTGTCAACTTTGAAAATCCTATTCTCCCCCCATCTCCCTCCCCCCCACTCCTGCCAGCTTTGAAAGTTCAAAGTGTGTGCTTTTTATCACATTTGTCATTCCTTGGTAGTGAAGCTCTGGCATTCAGAGATTTGGCTGACAACTTTGTGGGAATGAGCCAAAATTGAGTTCAACTTGCACCTTTCTGTGCTGCACCCAGTGCTGTTCTCAGGGAGAGGCAGAAGTCTGAGCTAGAGGGAGTCCAGCCTCATTCATTACCACAATTACTGTCCTGTCCCTGATGCCAAAATTCAGCTTGTTTTCTTTATCCTGAGGTAGGTGGACAGGAACTGATGAGGTGCACACAGCAGGAGTGCTGAGAGAGAAAGTGTCATATTGAAACCATTTCTTCTCAGTCTGTTCTTTCATCCTAAATAATGCAAAGGTCATAAATCTTCTGGAAATCATGCAAAATCGGTGCTGCAAAAGACTTAGAATGGTTCCAGGCAAGTTCAAACATTACTTTATGGAGGCTCAAGTCCAGCAGTGCAAGGTTTGATAATTTTAAGTACATTTAAATGCACATTTAAAGTAATTTAGATATCTAAATGGGATATATAGCTCAAGGCTGGGAGAACTGGCTTTTGGGGAAGGAGCACAGCTTAGAAATAAGGTTGAGATAAGGTGCACTGGGTATGGCTTGTGTCTTTGTCCATGCCCAGTGCTATGGATTACCATGGGGTAATGGTCTTTAAACAACTTATGTAGTTGTTTATTCAGAGGAAATGTTTAAATTTTCAAATGCTTTTGATTTTTCCCTTCTATAAGTGTTTCTAAGTTAGCAAAGTAACTGCATTCCTGATGATTCTCTCACACATAAGTAAGATTAATGGGGAGAGAAAACAGTTTCAGATGTAATTTAATTCTCATTTACAGGCAGGTAGAATTAAAGTCAAATTTCTGGATTTTTGATTGCAACTGCACAGTGCATTTGAAGAGGTATCTCTGTCTATCAAGCTGAGATATGCTGAATTATTGCCTTCATGTGTCCACTGATTTAAACAAAAACTGACCCAGAATGTGAATCCTAGAGGCAAAAGTTTTATATTTCAGTTCAAATCTTATAAAACTGCATACATGTCTTAAATTAATGCTGGTTCACAGTGTTTGCCTGAGAAATTACTCATTCTTTTTCCGAAATGAAACAGAAGTTCCTGATAAGGGGAAGACTTTAGTTCTTTCTTCTTGCTAGTGTATTGACTCAGCAGCTGATGTATGATGTTCTCAGGGTTGATTTTTCTACTTCATTGGAAAAGCACCTGGAGTTTCTGGTCTCCTGTCAAGGAATCGAAAGTTTGCACAGCTTCTTTTTTTCCCAGAGGTCATTAGTGAACATACAGAGAGACTTTATAAATCACATCTGAGGCCAGGTGATAAGCAGGAAACGAGTGGTTACACAAGCAGTGGCCAATTCTGAATGGGAGAGATGGGGATGATAAGAACGATGTTGTAAATCACTGTCAGTGGCTACCAGTGGAGCAACACCTTCCCTTTTTTTTGGGATTTAACTGTGTGCAGAGGTTGCCCAAAGAGCTGGACAGCACAAACCAGCTTTTTTCCTTGTCTGTGTTGCAGTTGCAACCAAAACTTTAGAGCTGGTAAATCCCGAGGAGATGTTTCTAAAATGACTCAGTCACAGGATGGTTTGGGTTGGAAAGAACATGAAAGATCACCTCATGTGCAGGGACACTTTCCACTATCCCAGGTTTCTCCAAGCCCCATCCAACCTGGCCTTGGACACTTCCAAGGATGGGGCAGCCACAGCTTCTCTGGGCAGCCTGTGCCAGTGCCTCATGCCTCTAATAATGAAGAATTTCTTCTTAATAAATACACCAGATCCACTGTGTGACACACATGTGGCTGCAGCCTGCTGTGCTAAGCATTTCTTTTCTTCCCTTCCCCAGCAATCAAGGAGAAATACATGGACTGGACAGAGTTTCTCATTCAGGATCTGACCGGCGCCAGGACGGCCCCTGCGAATTTGCTGGAAGGTGTATGTATTAGATTGCAGTTCCTCCTCCTCCTCCTCCTCCTCCTCCTCCTCCTCCTCCTCTCCTCCTCCTCGCTGTGTGCTTGCAGTGTCTGTGTGCCAGCCCTGCCCCAAAATCCATGGCAGCAGTGCCTGGGCTCTGCTGGCTCTGCTTCTCACCCAGTCACGGGGAATTGGTTTTGCCTTTTAGTTCTTTACAAACTCAAAAAAGGCCTGGTGGGGGAAGGAGGGCATGGAGGGGATCCACAGAATGGGGAACCCAGCACTTCAGTGCCCCATTAGATCCATCAAACTGGTGACCTGAGCTGCCAATCCATCTCTGCCCCATCCCTGGAAGTGTTCAAAACCAGGCTGGATGGGGCTTGGAGCAGTCTGGTGTAGTGGAAGGTGTCCCTGCCCATGGCAGGGGGTTGGAACCAGATGATCTTTAAGGTCCCTTCCAACCCAAACCATTCTGTGACTCTGTGGCACAGGTTGGAGAGGGGTTTTAGTAGGTTGTGGGGAGCAGTGTCAGGTTTATCTTTATATGGGAAGTGCTCCCTCAAGGACATTCCCCCCACCTAAATCCAGCAGTCACATTTAGCAGGGAGGTTGTTGTTCTGAGGTGTCCTCAGAAGAGAAGAAGGGTTCATTTTTCAGATGCACCCATCTGTGGCCAAGAGCTCAGTCTGTGCAGCAGGTCCGTGGGGTGGCTTGCACCTGGGCAGCCTCAGTGTGCCTTGAGATCCTGGGCAAAAATCCCACAGCCTCACCTTCTTAAGGTGCAGCTTTTGCCTCCTCCTGCTCTCCTGTGGGGCAATTTGGAGGGGAGACAGATGATCCTGCAGAAGCCCCTCACTCTTTGTCCTTCTGTGTTTAGGCTGAGAGTGGGGGCATACAGGAATTTGTGAAAGTGCTCACGTTGGCTTGTGGGAAGCCTGTGTGCATCCAAGCCCTGTTTTTGATCATTTTGTCCCTGGTCACTTCCACCATCCACAGCTGCATCCTTTTTCCACATGCAGTATAAATGGACCTGGCAGGGAGAATTAATATTGATATTGTACCATTAGTGGTTTTTCCCCCCCAGTCTGAGGGAAGAACAGCCTTGCAGCCCCCAGATAATCCACATCCTCAGGCCTGCTGCTTCCCCATTCCTGGACTACATTCCAGGTGGCATATGCAGAATTCTGCTGGTGTCCAACCCCCATCTCTGCTGTGTGCCAATCCTCCCCTTTCTGCAGGCAGGGAAGAGAGGCAGCCCCAGGCAGAAAAGCAGAGAGAAAAAACCCTGTGTTGGTTTGAAACAGTTTCTGACCCTTTTCTGGTGTTTTATGTGCTCAGTGCTGTCTGTGTCGTGCAATGTATGTTGGCCCCTGTTGACAGATTTGCTGTTCATGAGTGCTGCAGATTGTTGTTAGACTGTTAAATCAATATGTAGTGCTACTTTTAAAATCTTTTTTTTTTGTTAAACGTGTGAAGGGTTCTTGCATTATGGTAAATGTTAATATTTCATGCAAGCCGATTATTAATCCTAGCCATTCAGTTCTCATGGGGTAAGTGACAGCCCATTGGCTTACAATTTAGCACACAGATCAGGGAAGCAATATTCACTTTGATACAGCCAGGGATTTATTATAATAAGTTAAATCATTACACCATCGTTTCATATTAAAGAATATTTTGTTGCAAGCAGTTGTATGAGAGGGGGAAAAAATCCACACTAAAGTGGATTTCTGTTGTATTATTAAATTCTGACACTGCATTTTGCCATGAAATAATATTTGAAGAGATTATACAGGTGCTTGCAGCTTGCACTGTAGAAAAGTAGCTTAATATGGCAAATATATTGTTCTGAGAAATATCTATTAATCATAAATTTGTTTAAAATTGTACATGTGATAAGCTTTTTGTTAATTTTAATTGCTTTTTTTACTGTATTCTCATGCTCTTGTCTGCTTTTTTGGATTAAGAGAGATGTACGAAAATCAATTGCATCTCAAAATTTCAGTATTTTCAATATTCAGTAGGAAAAATAACTTTTTCAAAAATAAGGCTTTCTCCTTGTTTTGTAGCCACTGTTAGAAAGAACCATCCTGGACTGACTCTTGATTTACAGAGTTAATATTTTAAAAAGTAATGTGAGATGTTTATATGGTTTAATTAAGTAAAAGTGGGAAAAACCCACAGGGAAAAAAAAAAAAAAAGGTCTTTGTTTTTAATGTATTTTGGTCTTGCATAGCAACTCCTTTGGGGACCAATCCTTCCTAGTCTTGGGGTTGTTTTAATGCTGCTCTTAAAACCCCAGAACGGAGACATTGCATAAGAATTCAAACTTGTATTTAATAACAAATAAGAAATCTAACCATTATGTTAAAGCTTGAGAACACAGAGATGCTCCCAGCCACAAAACAAAAGCACTGAGCTTTAAAGGGGTTGTTCTGCAGAGCATCTCATGGTTTTGTAATGCCTGTGCTTGCAGGTGGAAAGTTACACACACGTGTAAATGGCTGTAAAATGGGGATCCCAGAAAATAACCATGTGGAAACAAATAACCTCAGTCACTGGGATTTCTTGGGCATGGTGGCTTGACCCAATAAATCCTGTGTGCCTTGGGCTTGGATCCAAACCTGCTGTGGGCTTTGAGCTCTGGAATAACCCCCACAGACTCCTGCATCCATGGCTGGGGAGGATAATTTGCTCTCCATGCCAGTAGGAATAAGATAAAGCTGGTCTTTGGTGAAAGAGATCAGTACACAGAGTGAAATTTCTGGGTCATGCACAAAATAGTCACATTTTAGGTAGATATTAGGGTCCAGTCCTGTGGTTGGTTCTTATCAGCTGCAATCAATGAGAATTTGTTTAAAATCCTTCAATACAACTGGGCTTCGAGTAGTTCTGGAGCATCCTAAATGGGTGTGCCTTACAAGCTGTTCCACCTTTTATTATTCTTTTTTTTTGCTGTTGTTGTTGATGATGTCGGTTGAGAAATTAGCACAACTGTTGTTTTCTGTTTTACTTCTGAATTTGCACTTGGAAGACATTGGGTAAAATAGAAGAAGAACAGACTGTTTGCTGATCGCTTGGATGATGGTGTGAAAAACAAAAATAATCTTCTGCTGTCATCTGTTTCCTTGAGAAGTCTTCAAATAAAGTTTAAAATAAGGAGTTTTGCTTCTATTCAAACAGCCTCTGCGAGGAAAAAACCCTGTAGACCTCATTACAGTTGATTCCTTAATAGAGCTGCAGGATT
Source organism: Lonchura striata (assembly GCF_050655825.1). Lineage (NCBI taxonomy): Eukaryota > Metazoa > Chordata > Aves > Passeriformes > Estrildidae > Lonchura > Lonchura striata. The sequence continues at coordinate 72,526,821 of NC_140741.1, forward strand.
CCCAGAATCCCTTTCAGTACTGGATAGTTAGTGTGGTTGAAAATGTTGGAGGAAGATTACGCCTTCGCTATGTGGGATTGGAGGAGACTGAATCCTATGACCAGTGGTTGTTTTACTTGGATTGCAGACTTCGACCAGTCGGTTGGTGTCAAGAGAATAAATACAGAATGGACCCACCTGCAGGTAAAGAACCTCCTTGAAATTTTGACTCCCTTCGTGGACATTCACTGATGTTTTGAGATACTTTGTTCTTGTCTAGCATTCACATTGCTTTGTCAGTAGTTTCTGGCTGTGGCACAGATGGGAGGTGAGATCCATCTAATTTGGATCAGAGTGGGTCAGGTGGACTGTATTGTTCATTAAATAAATTCAGTTGAAGTCTTTGCAAGTCTGTCAGACCACATGAAACACCAGGAGATGACAACTTGGAGATGAAGCTCTTTAGGGTTGAGTTTAGTGCTCAAACCAGCTCGAATGGAAAGGGATTGGGACTGCAGTTAAACCAGTCTGGGATCACAGCTTGATCCACCTTCTCCTGTGTAGGTTAACAAGGTGTCCAGCTGTGTGCCTCATTTTCTTTGTGCTGTGGGTGTAAGTTTTTCCATGAGTATTAAGTTCCCCTCCTCTGGGAAGGTGTTTCTGATGTGGCTTCTGTCCCTCACACCTAATGAGGAGAGTTGACCCCAACATGTTCAATTCTCGTGTTCACAAGTTTGTCTGGGTCTTGGGTCTTGCGTGCTTTTTGAAAGTGTGTTTTTCTTCTCTGGTAGGTAGGAATCAATGTACCCCATCACTTCTAAATTAGATGTGAATGCTGGAGAGCATGAATATCACCTACTGTTACTTTACAGAGAAACAACTTTTCATTGACCATCTCTGAACCCTCTTGGCCTGTATAGGTTTGGTGATTATAGAAATGGCCCAGAGGAGATTTGTGCTTCCTCTTTGTTCATTCCATTTGCTTTCTACTCTTTCCTCCTTTTATCCAGTTGTACATCCTCCTCTGTGAATTCCCCTCCCCTCATGCCTTTCTTTTCATTTTTTTCAGTTGTCTTTCTCTAAACTTGTTACTGGACTCTTTATTTGCTGGAGTTGTTTACTTTTCTTCTCCCCTCTCCTTGATTTAACTTTTAAAATTTCTGTCTCTTGTTCTTAACTGTTTTTATCTGATAGCTGTTTTATCTCCTTTCATTTTCTGGCCATTCACTTTTTAGTCAACATTGTTATTAGTGGACTCAATGCCCAGATCTTTTTCATGACTTATATTGACTTAAATAGGTCTTCATTACTTTACACCTCCTAAAGTTGAGCATTTTAGGAGTTTGCTGAGAAAAAACCCTTCAGGTCTGCACTCTTTTGTTTTGCCCAAATTCTCTCCTGATCGCTGCTCCTGGAGTCTTCCATTAATCCCCTCTTCTGACCCAGCTGTCAGGTTCTGCTGGGAGCAGCCAGTCAGGAGTGGAAATCTGAGGAATTTCTGGAGGCAGGAATGTTGGTTGTTCCACTCCTGGTCATTTGATGTCCACCTAACACAGAGTCACAGAATCGTCAAGGTTGGAAAAAACCTTTAAGATCTTCTCGCCCAACCATCCAATGTATTCATGAGGCACAATGAATTAATGAAGTGTATGAGATACTAACTGAGAGGAAGAAGACAGAAAAAAAAACAAGTGGCTGGTCTACTTCAAATTAAAGCTCTGCAAAACGAATCTTGGAGCAGTCAGGGAAGCAGTAGTGAGTTGTGAGGACGAGATGCTGGCAGCAGAGAGCTCTAAAGAAACTCAGAGATGAGGCTATTAAACCACTATTAAACTCAAAAAATAAGTTTCCTAAGGACCTGAGGCCTGGAGTCTGTGCCAGGGGTGCATCCTCCTGTGGCATCTTTAGGGAAGATGTCTGTTGTATGCAAGACCTAGTGTGAATCACCTTAAGAAGGAGAGATTCTGTGGGCAGTACCTTGTTTTTTACACATCAGGGGTTAGATTCACCTGCCATGGTGCAGGCATCACAAGGCAGTTCTGTGTGAGAAGTTGCTTTCTCTTTATATTGGGTAGGGAAAAGAGGGTGCTAAGACACACCTAACATAGATAAGATGACATGACATCTTTTTAAGCCTAATTTTTTCACTCACAGGGGTTGAAGCCAATGAGCACTAACCCAGTTGTCCTAAATGTTGAACATCTGGAGCTAATTGAGGCCATTCCTTGATTGGTAAAGGGAGCAGCCTTAGACTGTGTATTAAAGCTGTTATGTTATGATGCTGAGGACATGTAGCTTCTCCCAAATCAGTCTGTGTGTCCCCTTGCTGTCAAATGAGGGTGTTTTTATACATCACTTCTGCAGCTTCTGCTTTGCCTGCCCTCGACTTGGATGCTACATATCCACCCTGAGCTTCATGTCCCTCTTTGTTTGGGGTGTGACTTTTCCCTGTTGACCCACCTCTGGCACCTGCCAGGTTTCACTTTAAGGTCAGTCTTTCAGGATGCAGAGCATCTCAGATAAAGGAGATCCCATGGACCCAAACAATATTTTGGATGGAGGAGTCTCTTTCCTGAAGCCATCCATGTCCTAACACACACTTAATGTGAAAGAGGGTCCTCTGGGGCTTGGAACTGGATGAGTTTTAAGGTCCCTTCCAACCCAAACCATTCAGTGATTCTATAAAACATCATCCCAGCTGTCTTCTTCAAACGGACTCTGTGTATCTCACAGGCACATTTAACTGAAGCAAAGGGGTTATAGCTTATTTTTCCCTTCAGATGTATATCTGAGTCTGGAATAAGTCTCCTTGCTACTTTAAATTGGCACAGGCTGCTTGACACAGAGCCACTGATGGCCTGAGCTCAGCTGTTTATGCAGGACGAGATCATCCCGTTTTATGCTACTTTCTATTTAAAGACAAATTGCCAGTCATTTTAATTGCTCACTACTTGTGAACCCTAATACAAATTGACACAGTACACTTTGTTCAATTACCTGGAGCCCTGGCACTTAAATAAAATGCTTTATGCTCTTTTAACCATGCAATTTAGTGTCCATACACTTGCCAGCATAAGCGAGATGCCAGTAATTAAATGTGCATGTGATATTCCTTGTGGCCCTTGAAACCACTGGAGTTGCCTCAGTATCTTGAATTTTGTTGATAGTCCCCAGAGAAGTTGCTGTTTTCACCGATTTTGGCCACAGTTGCCCATAACTTGGCCAGAGTTGCCCAAAATGGCAATTTCATCTTTCCTGTGCTTCACTGGCACCACAATAGAAAATCAGGGTTTGCTTCCAGCAGGGAGGCATCAGGCACAGTTTTTGTGAACTCAGACTTTAAACAACAGGCTGCCTGCAGCATGGGGTGAAATCATGTTGTGTTAAGTATTTCCCTGTAAATTAAACCAGAAAAGAAAGAAACAAGGTGAGTTGTCCCCATCCCTGCCCTTCATGCTGATCAGAATTCCTGCAAGCAAGGGAGACGTGGGGCAACAAAACTATAAAATAATGAACAATTAGATAAAGAGTGCACTTCTTAACACTTGTGCTCGCTGCACATGCTGTAAACAAAGACTTGAAATCTATATTCCCCTTAATAACCAGACAGCTGAGGAATTAAAAACACTGCCCCTTCAAGTGTGTTTAAATTCATATGCATATCCTTGATGTCTGTTCTGAAGTAGTGAGATTTGATATAGTGGAAGTATAAATACATCCACTTCAGTGAGTGATTCTGCAAATCCTGTTTTGATAAGGTCTTAAATCTGTTGAGTTCAGAGCATAAAATTCTCTTGTACCATCAGTGCTAGCTGGAAACAGTGCTTGCCAATTCCTTTTTTTTTTTTTTTTTACACATAATTTTTATTCCCTCCTTCAGAATTGTAAGATCCAGCAGTAAATCTTCTGCTAGCTAGTAAATATATATATGGTTATTAGATGTACAGGATTTAAATGCAAATTGGGCCAAATTGAACCTTGATGTGAATGTGGGAAGCCAGACTGGCCAAAGTAAAGCTCCACACTCTTCACTCTGTATCAAGGTTTGAGATTATTACTGAGCAAATATTCATTTCCATTTTAATAATTGTTGCAATCTATCTACCTATCTTCTCTCTTTGAGGCCTTGATATGGATGTTCTTCAATAACTTGTTAGGTGCAAGATAACAATGTGTTTTCTAGGGCAGGAATAAATCCAATATAATGTTCCTCATCACAGTATTGTTTCCTACATTGTTCCTTTTGATGATTCATAGGCATTTCACTGCACTGAACCATAAAGGGCTTGTTAATATCATGATTTAATAATATTAAACCTGTGTAAAGAAACTTACTGGAAGCAATGTGAAGCTGCACAAAGATGTTGCCTAAAAGTATAATGATGAAAATTTATGAGTGTAAGTCCTTGCTCTGGTGTGATGCTCTGGTTTGAGTGTGGTACCAAAAATTCTGTCTGGGTAGAGATTCAGCTGAAATGTTTTCTTCCCACGCCCACCCCAACCCTGCAATTAAAAAAATCAGCAAAATCCAAACATTTTCTGATGAACAGGTGCCTCAATAATGATAATTTTTGTTTTGTTCAAATATGACTAGTATTGCCTGAAGGCGTGAGGCTCCTCAAATTAGGTAACATCAGGTATTTTGAGAAATGAAAATCAAAGGAGAGTTTTTTCACTATTTTCAAGTAATGAGATAATATGATTCTCATTCCTTTAGTGGTATTTGAAGGATGTGAATTTTTCTGGGTTTTACTCCAGGCTATAAAACACAATCTTCCTCCAGTGTGTCCCTGCTAGGTGCTTTTGTGTTGAATTTATCCATGCTGCACAGCTTGGGTTATAGACACTGTTCATTTCACTCGCTCTGTCCGTTCATGTGACTTAAGAACTTTAGTCTTCCAAAAATCTTTGATCTCCAGTCACCTCTTGGTTTTGTTGTTCTTTTTTTCTTTTTGTTATTGTCATTCCTTTAGATATCTATTCTCTGAAGACTATAACTGAGTGGAAATGCGCTCTGGAAAAATCCCTAAATGATGCAGCAAATTTTCCTCTTCCAATGGAAGTGTTCAAGGTAAAAGATACTTTTCCTTTACTTGTGAAACCTGTGATGAATGAACATGCCATGTTTAGCAGCTCATGTTAAACTTTTTTGGAAAGGCCTTTGCTGTAGTACATAACCATGGAACCACAAGTTGGGTGTTCGTAGCATCCAACATCCATAACCATCCAGCCACAAGTTGGATGTTTGTATAAAACACTTTTTATGTGTGGACTTATTTTTTGGTTGGTGTTTTCTGGGGTCTGGGGGTGACCAGCAGAGATTTCTCCAGTTATTTTTCTGTTAGATCTGTGCAAAGACGTCATACATAACTGAAATAGCAAAGTTGTGATTATAAAAGTTGACACAAACTGGACAGATTTCTGTGAGCCTTGCACCAAAGTTTTCACCTGATCACAAGCCACAGGGTAGAGAAACCCCCTTCAGGGACCTGTAGTGGAAGTAAGACATGGATTTTCTTCCTATATCTTCTTTTTTTAATTTTTTTTTTTTACTCTCACTCCAGTGCTTCAGCCCCAAGGCACTGCCTTTAATTTCCCCTGTAAATCTGCACTGCTGTTGACCATGGTGGCTCCAGATAGTCCTGATTTGCAGCTGTGCCTGCCTGGTTTGCAGCAGTTCCATGCTGGCTGGGGTGGGATGGGCAGTGAGAGGATGCTCAGGGAGGTGTGTGGGGCACTGCTGTGCTCCTAAACCATTCAGTGATTTTATGAAACAACATCCCAGCATGTCTCTGGTGTCACCTCTTGCTTGAGGACCTGGTGGAGCTTGCTGGGGACCCTCTGGGTTCCTTCCCAGCCCTTCAGCAGCACTGCACTGGGATACTCCAGAGCATCTCTGGAACTGGTGCAGTTCATGTGTGGATGTGGCACTCAGTGGTGGCCTTGGCAGTGCTGGGTTAATGGCTGGACTTTGATCTTAGAGTGCTTTTCTAACTGAAACAATTTTATGGTTCTGCAGCTGGAACAAGGCTCTTACCATGCCCCATTCTGGCTGCCACAAAACCCTGGTGCCACCTTCACCCTCCCTGCAGGGACGTGGCAGCAGCTTCCCCTGGGGAATCCAGGCTCCTCGCCCAGCCTGGATGCACTCAAATTAGAAATTAGCAAATTAGTTAATTTGGGGACACTTTGCTGATAGCCCAGGCTCACTGGCAGCGTGGGAGAAAAGGAAGATTGGTGTTGGCCTTGGGCACAGATGTGGGTTTGAGGAGCCCTGTGTTGGGATGGAAGTGGCATGTGGAAAGTTCTGGGTCTCTGCCATTCATCTCATCCAAGGCTCCCATCTGCCAGCTCTATTAAAAGTTTGCCTTGGCAGCTTCAAGATCAAAAGTGCTTTGTGTGGGGCAGGGATTAAATCACAGAAGGGAATTTCTAATGTGTAAATTTTATTCCTGTCTGTGTGAAAGAGTGAAGAATGTTTCTGATGAGGCTCATGAAACATCCTTATTAAAAAAAAAAAAGCTTATAACTAACAGCTGTGTTGCTGGCTCTTCCCAGTGTGCCAGACTTATACCCACTTATTTTAATTATTATATGCAGGTCATAAATTTGAATTCAGCAAATCCCAGTTGCTATGCTGTGTGCTTGGAGCTTGCAAAGATCTTCCTCTTAGAAGACAATGCAAAACCTTGGAGTGCTTGAATGGCCCAAGAGGAGAGTTACTTTGGGGCCAAATGTGGTAAAAATGTCAATGTTCAGGTCCATGGTTAGGTCAGTAGGACTTCTCTGTTTATCATAATGTGGAAGGTGAGCACAAGATGAGCAGAATTCAGATTTTGGTGCTGTCTGAGCCCTGGTTCTGGTGCTGAGAAGGCAGGAGACGGAATAAATTTTCTGTGTGTGGGCATCATTTTATTCTGCCCATTTGGGGTGAATCAACCCCATTTTGTACATATTAATTAAGGAGAAAAAGACAAGGTGTCATCTGTGCCTGTCATTAAGTCTTCCTCTAGTAATGACTTGAGCATGAGTTAAGGCTTTAGGAAACTATCTGGGAGTAAACTCAACTGATCTTGCAAAGAAAGCCAAGCATTATGTGTGGGACCTTCAAGTAGAATCCCTGATCCCAGCAAAGAGTGTCATATCCAAAGGTGTCTTTAATAACTTGCTTTTAATTTTAGTCTTTAAAATTTTATTTACAAACCCAGTGCAGAAGTAGTGTCTCTTCATGGTGCCTGAGGCTCCTTGCTATTGTAGCTGTTGTGTGTTAGATGAGATAAAAAACACAAGGTTGGACAGCTGGCTGTTCTTAGAGATCTTCTGGAAAGCTGAAAATGTCTACTTTGGCAGACATGGTAGCTGCACATTGAGCAGTTGCATTCTGCTTTTTCCACATTTCCCTGCAGAATTCCGGGGCTGAGCAGGGTGTAGGTGTGTGCTTGCTCTTTATGAGCATGTCCTGGGCTGGATTATGACTTAAATCCATATTGTCCTTAAAGCTGTGCATGGCTGAGGGAAGTGTCACTGTGGTGCCATCAAGCTGTCCCCAGGAGGTGGCACTGGCAGAGCAGAGCCACGTTTGTAGGTGAGCAGCAGCTGCTCTCAGGGCTCTGTCAGCCCATTGCTGCTGTCAGCAGTGACACTCCTCAGCTTTGGTGTCACAGGCTTGGGTTCTGCCTGAGCACTCAAAAACCATGAGCCTTAATTATCAAAGCTCAGAAATGTGGCAGAGCTGAGCTTGCCACATGGTGGTCTTCAGCAGCACCTCCAAAAACCCCTTGCAGAAACACAACCCTGATCCCCTCTTGGCATCCAGGGAGAGGACACCAGACCACAGGAGGTGGTTGCAAAAATCAGGAAAGAAGGCTGCAGAAAGGATTTTCTTTTTTATTTTTTTTTCCAGTGCTGTTTTACACTTGCCATATGTTGGAAGTGTTTGTAAAATGCTTTAGGATCCTTTGAGAAAGGAACATGATGTTTAGCTGTCACAAAATGCTGCTATTATGCAGCTACTAAACATAGTGTTTTGCAAACTGCACATCCTGGAATAAATTTGCCTCCTCACAAAAGCTTTTTGCAATGCACCTGCTATTTTGTCATTCCCTGCTTTTCAGAAAATATGTTGATCCTTGAAGAAAAATAAATACAGACAGGGTTTTCAAGGATGTTTGAATGGCTTAGGAGCACCAATTGCTCCAAAAGGCCACAACCCAAGGACATGTGTCCTTTGCTGTGTCTGCTCTGATTTCAGGGTGCTGTTGGGATGCTCCCACACTTGGTTTGGTCTGGTCATAAATGATGGCTTGGGCTTCAGGTGACACCTGATGAAATGGTCAGGGCTTGTTGTGATAAAGATGGTCAGAATGTTACTGGGGCCTGATTTCAAGTTAAGTGGAACAATTTCAGTGTTTTGCTTTAGTGCTGGCATTGCTGGTGCTCTCTAAGAGGGAGTCATGCTCCAAACACAGCCCTGATACTACAAACCAGTGCATATTTTAGAATTACAGCCCAGCAGCTTGTGTAAGATGAATGAGTTTAGTTTCCTGGAGAGAGGCAGACAGGAGATCCTGGATATCCTCTCTGACCTCCCATTCTGCTTTCTCCAGATCTGTGGGTGCCATGCAGATGCTGTGGATCCTCACCTCAGACACCTCTGTTTGGGCAACTGAATCCTACCCAGGATTTGGGGTGCTCATCATCTTTCCATGGATTAGCATATCCTGTTCCCAATTCCTATGAAATGAATCCTCTTGACTGGCTTGCACGGAGCTTTTACCAGCCACATCCCTAACCCAAATCCTGATAAACTGCTTGGAGAGCACCTAGAAGAGAGAGGTGTTAGATATCTAAGACGGGTAGAAATTCCTTTGGTCCCATTCCTCTAGCCTCCTCCTTTCCTGAAGTTGGTTTTTCCAGTCCTAAATCTTTCTAGCAAAAACCCCTCTATATTATGCCCAGGCCAGTGTTCCCCTGTTTATGACTTGAGCTTATGGATGTCTCCCTTTACCAGTTAATAGTGTTAATTAATACTAAAACTAATGACATGGAAGGAGTCAGCTGGGACAGATCTCTCCTAAGGAGACAGAAGGAGGGACCATCCACCACCCAGGGAAGAGTTGCCTCTGAAATTCAGGACAGAGTGGTGCTTCTAGTTCTGCACTCACAAGACAAATATTGAACAGAACTCCTTCCTACCAAAAAAACCCTTTTTCTCCATTGGATGAACTATACATTTTAGTAGTGAGAGTAAGAGCAACACTTTCTCCAAGACATACATTTTTTTTTTTTAAAAGGAAGACAACTTCTCTCAGAATTTAATAAACACTGTGGGTGTTTCAGAGTGTTTTCTATACTGGAAGAGTTTAAATTAGAGAAATCCATAAGATCATTTCAACTTGCAGACAATCCTAACCTGACTTCATGAGTAGCCTTGAAGTCCAACAGGGTTTTTGTGTCTTTATCCCCTCTCAGTGGATGGGCTCATGCTTGGAACGAGCGTGGGGTTTGCTTGGAAGCCAAACCCCAGTCCCGAGCTCCTTCCTGCCCTGGTGGCTCGGCGGGCCCCGGCTCCGCACGCCGCGCTTCCATAACCTGCGAGTTGCCGCGTTGTCTGCAGCCTGCCAGATTATTTCTGCTCCATCTGTTCTTCCCCATCTGTGGGCTCGCCAGCCCTTTTCCATGGCTGCTGTTTGCCTGGCTGGGAGACATGCATGGCTTCCCAATGCCTCTGTTGTTCTGCTGCCTTTTGATCCACTCCTGCCTCAGCTCCGTTAAAACCATTTATCTTTGTAAGAGCTAAGGGACGCCACAGAGGGAGTGAGGATGTCTCTGGTAGCAGAGGGTGAGGTGGAGCTGGTGGTGCCTCTGTGAGCAGTGAACAGCTCCCTCCTGACTCTGCAAGGCTGTGCAAGGGTTTGGGTTGGGAGAGCAATCCAAGGAGGTGGGTGAAGCCAAGCCCTGCCTGAGGGTGCCCCCAGGGTCTGTTTGGCAGCACCATATGAAAGTCAGGGTTGGGAGAGAAATGTTAGAGGCAGTTCAAGCCAAGCAGACGGGATGAGTGAGAAGCAGATCCCTCAGCTTTCCTCATCCCTCTGGCTTGTGTAGTTTTCTTCATTACATGCTGGGGTCTCTCAGGATGGGAAGCGCCTGGTTTAGTTGAATCACATCCCTTGGTGTGAGGGAGTTTGTGACATCCTGAGCTCCTGCCTTCCACATCCCTGGGCAGTGTTTTCCACTGAGAGGGGTTGTTGTGCATCTACAGCAGCATCTGCTCCCCTGTACAGAGTGGTGATACCTAAAAGTCACCCATTTTAGGGCATTTTGTGAGGACATGTAGTGATAGGACTTGAAACTGAAAAAGGGAAGGTTTAGGTCAGATATTAGCAAGAAATTCTTTCCTCTGGGGTTGGTGAGGCCTTGGCACAGGTTGCCCAGAAGTTGTGGCTGCCCCATCCCTAGAAGTGTCCAAGGCCAGGTTGGATGGAGCTTGGAACAACCTGGCCTTGTGGAAGGTGTCCCTGTTCATGGCATAGGCTCTGCAATGAGATGATCATTAATGTCTCTCCAACCCAAACCATTCCATGAGTCTACTTGTATGATATAAAGGTGAATTAATGTCCTCAAAGAAAGCAGAAGCAGCTGGGGTCTGTAGCTGTTTCCCAGGGTGGTTGCAGCTCACAGTTTGCATTGGATGGGCTCCTGATCCTCTCTGCTCTCACAAGTTCCTGTTGATTTCTCAGTAATGATTCCTGCTGAGATGTTACTGCTGGCTTCACTCTGAGCACTCAGGCAGCTGTTCCCACCTGTGCCACCCTTTCTGTGTGACTTTGCCCTCCGTGAAGTGGGACGTGGGCATGTAACGCAGCCGGGTCTCACCGGCACTTGTGAATGCTCTGAGATGCTAAAAAACCCAAACCAAACACACCAAAAAAAACCCAAGTGGATGAATACCCATCTCTTCTATCTCTGCCCAAGTTTCCAGTGGCCAGGCAGAGCCAAGCAGGCTCTGTGTGGGAGGGGATTTTGCCCTAATGCCATCTGCGGCGGCCCGAGCCATACGGAGAAGGTGTGCTTGGATTTCCACCGGCTACTCTGCAATGTTGCTGTTTCTATGGTAACTATTTTTTATTCAACAAGAGGAGCTTAAAATCCGTAGGGCTAAATCCAATCCTCGGCAGAAGCATCTGCAGTTTTGCAAGGGGTTCTTCAGTAGGTGCAGTTTGTGGCTGGCTCTGGTTGCTGCAGGGTTGTGGTGTCTCTAAAACCTCCCTCCCAGTGCCCCTTCCTGGTCATCCCACCCCATGTCTCCACATTTTGGTTTTCCTCTGATGGCTCTTGTCACAACAAGGGGTCAGTCTGCACGTGTTGTGTCTTACAGGGATTTCTGTCTCCCTGCAGAGAGTGCACCTTCAGGGAAAATTGCTCCGTGTTTAGCAAAGGAAGTTGGTGAATCACAAACAAGACTGATTCATCTGAAAATAATGCACAGGGTTGCATTGGATGGCGTTTCTTTCTTTATTTCCTTTCTTTTTTTTTTTTTTACCTCAATTAAAAAAACAAATGCCAGATTCCTGTGGAGGCAGTTTAACCACTGCTGTTGCTGAGTTTGTGACTCATTCCCACACGTGAGCTTTGTGATTAAAATTAGGCTTTTAGAAACAGCCAGTTTCTTGAAGAAATTAGAGAGAAAACACAGAGGGGAAGTGATTTCTTCGAAAATAAAAACCAAATCAACTAATATGTTCCCAGTTATACCAGATGTGACCTGCTCCTCTGTGTCCTTTATTAGGGTAAACCAGGAGAGATGGGACTGAAAGCAAGAGTATTTCACACTGCTGCAGTTAAAGGAGGCTCAGGTCAATAATTTATTAAGTGGCCAGTGTTTCTAATCAGCCTCTCAACCTTGCAGCTTTTCAGCATTCAAACTTAATTCTGAATTTTGCATGAAGTTGCAGTTTTGTAATTTGTGTGCATCTCACTGTCATAGACAAAAAGAGCCCTGACTTTCAGGAATATTTGAAAATTAGCCTGAAATTTGAAAATTAGACGCAAATGAGAGCCTTTTGCTCTTTTCTATACAGTGCAACGTGTAAGCTGCTGCATTTAAAATTAGATTGCTCCGGTCTTGAGCAGAATGGACATTTCACAGTCTGAAAGAGATGCCCTTCCTTGGGTTTGGGGACACAGAGCAACCAGCCCAGAGTGCAGCTTCCCCGAGTGTCACAGACAAAAGCAGCTTAGCCAGGTCCCCCTGCTCTATCAGCTTTACCCAGTGCACTGTAAAATTACCTGAGCTCCACTCTTGTGACATGGACAAAATTGAGTTTATTTACACCCAAATGGCATTTTTTTTAGCAGAAATTGCATTTGTTGACCTGGTATTCAGCTACCAGGTTGGGCAAATGGCAGTGATGATGTTGAAATTTCTGAGTCCATCACCTAAAACTAATACTTCCTGACTTAATTATCAGGACTTCAGCATGTCACCCACACAGGTACCTCCCTAAGGCTTACTCACATCCTTAAGAGTATCAGTGCTTTTCTAAATCTACTTGTGGATCTCTTTTGGAGTGACATTTAGGCTGCCATGTCATCTGGCATTTCTGAAATCGACACTGCTGGTAGCTTGTTAGCTGCGAGGGAGAAAATTATGTGGCTATCTCAGACCCTAAAGAAAGAAGGGAATTTGGGAAGGGAATTAATTCCCTAATCTGAGAATTTGGAGCCTGTTTCTGCTCCCAGCACTGTGGCTGACTTGTTAGTTGACCCCCAGATGTTGCAGTTCCCAGCCCCGAGTTGATGCTGGATGCAGTGAGCTGTTACAAAGCCCATCAGTAATTTTTGCAGAATAATTACAGAAACTTAAGCCATGTAAAGATGGAAATCACGGTGCAGATACGTATCAAAGCAGGGCTGTCTTTCAGGTGGCCAGGAGGGTCACAGCCTGTGCATTTGCAAATGCACCCCCTGCTCTAAAGCTGTGAGCGTGGGGCTGAGTTTAATTGCTTTTTTGGGATTATAGTGAGAGCTGTGACAGCTCTGGCTGTTGCCAGTGGGTTTGGGCTGTGAGTGACAGACATTCATTGAGGGCTTTTGCAGTGCTCCACTCATTACCCGGGAGCTGTAATCCATCATGTTAGAGACTGTGACCCTTGGTTGAGCAGCTGTGGTGCCCGTGCCACGTTAATTTGTTGAATGTTTTGTGGCATGATTTTTCACTTGGCTCTAAGGGACTCTGCTGAATCCTTTTTGATTGTCAGTCCAGGTCACTTGTCTGCCCCTCAGCAGCCAGAGGGTGTTTCCATTGCCCTCTCAGGGCTTGTGAACCCCAGGACAGGCGATCCACTGGTATTAATTACAGAATCACAGGATCTTTGCCTCTTTTAGTTTGGAAAACACCTCCAAGATAAGTCCAGTCATTAATCCAACACTGCCAAGCCCACCACTAAACCGTATCCCCAAATGCCAAACCTAGACAACTTTTAAATCCCTCCAGGCATGGTGACTCCAACGCTTCCTGGGGCAGCCTGTGCCAATGCTTGGCAGCCCATTCAGTGTAGAAATTTTTCCTAATATCCAGAGCAAACTTCTGTGTGGTCAGCAAGGCTGCCCCTGGGAAGCACTGACTGCCAGCAGGAGTAAAGGCCCACCGTGCTTGAGGCTTTAAAATGCTCCAGCTGGTCAAAACTATTCTGCCTGTTGATCTCCATTTCAAAGGAAATTGAGTCACTTGGAGAAGTTGCTAGAAAATAATGGCTGCTGACATCCTCGCTGTGTGAAATAGCAGCAAAGGGTCGAATTCTGCCACCCATTATCATGTCAGGCATTTCTTTTGTTCAGCTGCAGAGCCTGCCGGGGACCAGGAGAAAGTCTCACCCCTCCAGTCCTCTCCTTGTAGCTGCTTTTATTAAACAGGCGTCGTTCCTGTCAATGTGAATAAAGGGAAGAGAGAGCAGTTCATTATCCAGTGTATCACTTTGAGTCTAATACTAATTAAAAGCTTTGCCATCACTTCTCTGGAACCTATTCTTAGAAATTATGTAAATTAATTGGAGTTTTGAAGAGGAGCATATGCCAAATCCTAAGTAATTCCCTGCTGGCTGAGGCAGCTCCAGTGCTGGAACCAGAGAATGGCATCAGGAATCTTTCTTCTTTCCTTTTGTGGCTGCAAAAATAGAAAGCTGCTTTGGTAAATTCTGATGATTCTCTTTAGCCAGTGTATGAGACAGATCAAATATCCAGACCCTGACCATTTTCCAGAGAGGTGCAACACAAAGGCTTTTTCTCCATGAAAGCTTTTCCATCTGAAAAATGACATTTAACACAGAAAGGGTTTTTACTTCCACAGCATTTCTCCAAAGAAATGCATGTTTCTGCTTCAAATAGGATTTCGACCCTCAAAAGGGAGATGTACTTGAGATCCTGTGAACTCCCCTTGTGAGTTCACTCTTGCTGTTAATTTAATGGGGAAAATATTTACTTGCTATGCTGAAAGACAAGGGAGATTTGCTCCCAAGGTACACAGTGCTTTTGAAGTAAAATACTTTTAAATATTATTAGTGCTTTTTTTTCCCCCCTGCTTATTTTTCCCCTTTGAAAAAAAGCCAAAACAAATAAAAGGAGAAACACCAAAGAAAATGGTTCGGATATAATGAGAAGCAGTGTGGTTTGGTGTCAGTATATTTTGGTCTCAATCAACAAATCACTTTAAAAGTTGATTAAACTACTTGCGTGTTTAAAGATAAACATGATTAAGTACTTTGGTGGATCTTGGCTTATTATGTATTGAGGCTGGATCTGAGCGTGAGGTGAATCATGGAACGTTTGTGGGGAGATGCTGATTCCAGATGCACATTCTGCAAAGTTGCCTTTTCTTTACAACCTCGCCCCGAGGATTAAGAGAAGCGGAGTGTGGATTCTCAGGCAGGGGGAGGCAACCCTCCAGCCCAAAAGCTATTTTTCCTTCAGGGGTTTAAAGTTCAGTGCGGGTGAGATTGGAGTTTTGCAGCCATCATCTTTCCCCTCTGAAGCCTTTTTAATATTAAAGGTGACAATTTTCCATAGGACCTTAAAGCTCATCTTCCACTCCCCTGCCACAGGCAGGGACACCTTCCACTATCCCAGGTTACTGGCCTGGTACACTTCTAGGGATGGCCATCCACAGCTCCTCAGGGAAACCTGTCCTAGTTCCCTCACAGTAAAGAATTTGTTCCTAATATCTTTTTCAGCTTTTTTTCAGTTTAAAACCATTCTCCCTGGTCCTATCATTGCATACCCTTATGAAAAGGATGCTCAAACTCCTGGATGTCTGCTCCATCCTCAGCCATTAGTTCCTTGGGCTCTGGGCCATTATTCTTAAATATTCCTCAGTTTCCTCATCAGTATTTTCTTCTGCTTTGAGACAAAATTCGTTACAGTTCCGTTGGTGTTTTGTTCTGCTTTTTGGTTCTCACCGAGAAGGGCTCTGTAACACTGCAGGTTGGTAAGATGAAAACAACCATTCATTTAGCTGTGGTTGGAGCTTGTAAAAATCCTTATCTCTAGCAGCAGTTGGAATGTAAGAGCCCAAAATAGAAGGTGTTAAGCCCTTACAAGTGCAGACAATTCTTGGGGAAAAGAAAGCACAATGGAACACAACTTCAGATCAATAGAAAATCATTTTAGAGCAAGAATACCACGTGTAGCAATGAATGTAGATGGGATTGTTGTTGCTAACCACTTATTAGATAGCAAGCTTTCTGCATGTATTTTGGAGTACTCTGTGAGTGTGTGCTAAACACAGCATCATCTCTCTTTATGCTTGTATTGGCTAACGCACCAGTGGTTTAGAAATACTGTGGGACATTTTCATTGAATGAACACAAAATGCAGTCATTTCCCTGGAATTAGGGTGGCAGCTTGTGTGATTGTTAGATAGGGGTCACAAGGGATGGAGTAATTAGGTTCTAAGCTAAACTGGTGGCAAATCAGGGAGTTGAATCTGGGTTGCTTCTGAATTTCAGGACTGCATTCTGCACCCCCAGAGCTGCTGTGGGGAACCCTCTGCCTGTGGATGCAGCCAGGTTTTATCCCAGGTGGAAGTGTTATGTTGGGGATATGCTTGAACACAGCTGCCTGTTTTCCCACCATCATGTTCTCTGGTTGCCCACATTTTGGGTCTGAGTTCACTGTCAAAGCTGTAATCTATTTCCAGTCTCCTGGCTGGGAAAAAAAAAAAAACAACCTTTCCATGTTGCCATCTTGGAGACCATCCCAGTGCTTGTTTTGGTGCCCTGCAGGTGCTGGACATCCATCAGGGTAAATCAGGGCCATGCTGAGCTGTGTTCATCCAACTTGTGCATTACCCTGGGGGCCTTCAATTTGAGTCTTGTCACTTTTGGACTCTGAGTTGCTCCCCTGAGGGTGGTGGCTGTCAGACATGGAGAGGTTCTGCCCACGGGAGATACTCAAGCAGCAGTTTCTCAGCCAAGTTCTCCTTGTGGTGAGCACAGTCTCCTTGTGGACCAAATTCTGGTTGGATGCTGAGATGGACATACCCTGTGCTTTAGGTATGATGGGCTTGGTGCTGTAGATGTGTCCTCTAGGACTGAAGTTGTCTCCTCTCTTTCTGTGGCTGGGTTGGCATGAAAAGAACATGGGACCAGCTAAGTTGACAAAACCCACACATGGATGTCTTTCGGATAGATTTTCAGATGTATTGGCTGCTTCTTGATGTCACCACATGTTCCTCTTCCCACAGGACCATGCTGATTTGAGAAACCACTTCTTCACTGTGGGGATGAAGCTGGAGGCAGTGAATATGAGGGAGCCATTTCATATCTGTCCTGCATCAGTGACCAAGGTGAGTGCTCAGAAAGGAGGGATGGAAAGAGCCTGTCTGGAAACCCTTCCTGATTTTCACTACATTTAGGAAAAAAAAACAAGAATGGTACTTAAGTAGCTGGAGAACATGTTAAGAAATGGATTTTAAATCCATGGATGTTCCTAATTCATTCTTTCTTTCTTTCCCACATACATTACCAGCTGATTCCATGCAGTTAAAACCAATGGGGATGAGCACATTAATCTACCACTTGCATGCAAAAAAAAAAGAAAAAGGATCCCTCTTTTGCCTTTGTCTCCCTTCCATCCATATGTATTTTCCCTTCACATCTGAGAAGCCTTTGGAAATTGAGCAGCTGAATGGAGGTGGTAGCTGGATATTTAATCCACACACTCAAATGAGAGAGGGAGGAAGGCTCAGGGGTCTTCAGGATTGTCTCCAGTCACTGCTCAGTTGTAGGACCCTGAACCTCAGCACTTTCCATTGTTTCTATTCACCCATCTCTAAAACTCAAGCTTTGATCTCTTGGGTAGAAACATTTTGATGCAAAGGTTTAGGTGAAAGCAAATTATTTTCAGTAGTTTGATCCCCAGCTTTGGCTGTTTCAGCTTTCCACGTTACCTAATGTTGCAGCAAATCTAACCCCTGGTTTTGGTCTCTTCTTTTTTACCCTTAGGTTTTTAACAGTCATTATTTACAAGTGACCATTGATGACTTGAGACCTGAACCCAGCAAAATCTCGATGCTTTGCCATGCAGATTCCTTGGGGATCTTGCCAATACAGTGGTGCCTTAAAAACGGAGTCAATCTCACACCTCCCAAGGGTTTGTATTCCTTCTCAGTGATTTTTGGGTTTACTCTGAAGGACATTTGCTTGTTATTATTGCCTTTAAGATTGTGTTGGTTGCTGTAGAGCATCAGCTGAAGTATCTCAAGCCAGAGTAGTTTTTTGGAGTGATTGGGGCTGTTCTAGCTCCTACCAGCCCATGAATATCTCAGCAAATGTTTCGTGCTGGTGGATTGATGTCCCTGTGCTTTGAAGTCTGATTAAGGCTTGTGAAATCCTCGTGAATTCCTGTGGGATGAATCCTAGCAGTTCTTTGTGTGTGTAGAGAGCAAAAGGAGCATTAAAAGTCCAATCACTGTAGAGGCAAACCCTGTTTCATCCACTTTGGTGCAATAGTGAGGCCAAGCAAAGCTCCTAAATCTGAATGTCTGAGCTAAAAACAGCTGCCCAGGAGTGTGGAGGGATTTCCTTGGCTGTCTCAACAAATCCCAGGGCACACTGCAAGCAGTGTTCAGGTCAGAGCCAGGAGAAGCAGCCTCCAGCCCTGCTATTCCTCAGCTTTGTAGCAGTGCAGTTAATTACTCCCAACTTCAGACAACCACCTGTGGTGCCCTAGCAATATTTCTTTGCTTGCAAAATGGGTTGGTTCCCTGGAATTTCAGGTTTTTGAAGCTGGCTGGGTTGTTGGTCTGTTGCCAAAAATCAATGTTGCTTGGGAGTAAGAAATGCCTCAAAAAAAAAAAAAATCAAGTTAAGTTTTGTGTATGAACTTTTGCCTTCATTTTGGAAAAAGCATGGTGCTGCCAAATCCAGGGAAGGGAAGGGTTATTCCCTGCCAGATTCAGAATCTTCTTATGTATATCCAGAGTGCTTCTTCAACACATGTAATTTGAAATTCCCACCAAAGTCCTGGAGCCCTGTGCCTGCAGCTGCATGTGGTGCATCCATGATTGCTCTGCTGCTTCTGCTGAAATAAATCTGCTGTCTGGGGCTTTGGCTCTCTCCTGCTGAAACCCAGGTGTAATGATAATGCCTGTGTAGGCACTCACTGATACTGGCCAGAAAATTTGCTAGAAATCAAAGTAAATGGAATATTTTGGGGGTTTTTCCACCCAAGTTCACATGCAGCTTGCCCAGGCAGGATAACTAACTGAAAGAGACCATAGGCTTAAAAATTTCCAATCCATGCTGACACAAAGCCTGTCTGAGATGTTGGTTTATGGGTCAAGTGTGAATAGTGAGCTCTGTTTTAGATTCCAACATTTTAAGACATATCTGAAGCATCTGTCATGTGAATATTTTCCAACTTGGCCAGGTTTAGTGGGAGGTGTCCCTGCCCATGGCAGAGGGGTGGAACTGGGTCACTTCCAGGCCCCTTCCAGCCCAAAACATTCTGTTTTTCTGTGATCTTGTGTGACACCTGGTTGCTGGGATCCACCTGGGCACCTGAGGAAGGGCAGAAAGTCTCTGGTGAAAATCAAATTGGCATTCTGCTCTGAGATCAGAAATCCTGGGGGGGAAGCTATTAAAAAGGCATAAAGCCAGTGGCAGATAGATGCATTCTGTGTGTTACTGTGTTTTTTATATTGTGTGTAAGGGCTGCATGTCCAAACTGAACTTTAGCACCTTAAAACCTTTTTTATGGGCAGACACGTTGAGTTACTAAAATGTAATCAGATACTAGAATGAGTTATTAGAAAATAAACACAAACTAAATACAACAAAAACCCATAAATCACCAAAAAAGAAAGCAGATGGAAAATGAAAATCATCCAAACCCCTAGTTAATTTAGGCTTGACAAGGAGGTTTTCTGATCTCAGAATCAACTGATTTTTTTTGGTCAGAAGAATATGCCAGGTTGAGTTATTGGAATTTGGAGTCCTTTATTTGTCTGATATCCATTGTCTTTCCTTTTTGCTTATCAGGGCTTTATTGAAGACAAACAAAGAGTAAATGGGTCATGAACAGGAGGTGCAAATATTTGCTACTCGAAATAGAGAGCAGTAGTTTCCTGTACAGTGCCAAAAATGAATACCCATTAACTGCTGCTTGTATAAGCATTGAACAAGCTCTGTTTGTATTTATTAGAGCAGGATTTATAGACTACTTCCCTTTAGAGTAACAATCATTGTTTTATGAGCTATTATTAAGTGGGGGGAAAAAACATTTTGATAAGGTGCCTTGTCGTAAGGCTTACTTAGGAAAAGCCATTTCTAAAACCTCCAGTATGTTTATATTGTTATATTTGCTTCAAATTTTCTTCTCATGCTGGGCTCTTCATGCCCAGATGGCAAACATGGTGAAGGTGCTGCATGTTTGAGGAGCAGCAGCTGAGTTGTGCAGACCCAGCTCTCGGTGTTGTCCCTTGGGCTGAGCCTTCCAGGGTGGCAGTGCCGTGTGCTGGTGGGGGCACCGGGTACCTGGTACCCCCCTGTGTGCTGAGGGAGGCAGCTGAGAGCAGGAGCAGGGAATCAGGGACTCTGTGAGGTTGGAAAAGACCTCCAGGCAAGCTGGGTCCTTGAGTCCAACCTTCGATCGTCCCCTTGTCAGCCAGACCACAGCACCGAGTGTCCAGTTGTTTCTTCACCACTTCCAGGGGTGGGCACTCCACCACTTCCCTGGCCAGCCCATTCCAGTGCCTGACAGCCCTTTCAGTGAAGAAATTCTTCCAAATATCCAGCCTGACCCTCCCCTAGTGCAGCTTAGTGCTGTTCTCTCTCCTCCTGTCCCTGTTTCTTGGAGCACAGCCCAACCCCCCGGCTGTCCCCTCCTGTCATGGAGCTGTGCAGAGCCACAAGGTCCCCCTGAACCTCCATTTCTCCAGGCTGAGCCCCTTTCCAGCTCCCTCAGCTTTTCCTGGGGCTCCAGACCCTTCCCAGCTCTGTTCCCTTCCCTGGACAGCTCCAACCCCTCCAGGGCTCTCTGGCCATGAAGACCCAGAACCAGCCACAGCCCTTGAGATGCAGCCTCACCATGAAAAGGCCACAGACAAGTCAGGGTTCATGTGAAGTCAGTTCCTGGGTGTTCCCCTCTTGGAATCCTCCTTGTGCTGCTGCAGTGGGTTATTTTGAGCTCCCCAGCTGCCCTCCTGGGCTCCATTCCTGCTGAAGCCTGAAGGAAAAGGGCTTCCAGTGGTTCCAGTGGTGCAGGGCCAAGCGTGGTGACAGCACAGTCAAGATTTTACCTCACTAAAACACCTCTAGTGGGCCTTTTCCACCCACTCTGACAAGATCTGTATAGTTTAAAATGGAGATGCAAAACCAATCCACGAGGGGCTTAAATTGGAAGTAAGAGATGGAGAAGACATGTGAAGAAAATGCTGTTGCAGAAATTGTTAAAATACAGTGCAAGAATTTTTTTTTTAATGAAAAAATAACATTCTTTATAAGTAACTTCCCTTTTTTCCTTCCCTGTGCATGTTTAGTTTTTTAATTATTATGCACTTTAATGCCCCACAGAGACAGGCATTGTAGCTCAAGGCTTTATCTCAGTAATTTGTTTGTCATGAATGCAATTACTTGGACTAGAAATCATCTTATCCAAGATACTTGGATCTTAGCAGGATGCTTGAGACGTTGTTTTCAAAAATTTTACCTCCTTTTTCTGGGATCTGGCAGACTGATAGGGGATTACACTCAGTATTCCAGTCCTTGCCTGTGAAAAAATCAAAATTCTTATTGTCATAAATGATTCATTCACATTTGATCTTGAGTGTCCCTTTTTGACTATCAATGCAAAAGGCATTTAGGGATGTTCTGTGAAATGGTGCCAGGCTGAGATTTCTAGGGAGATTGAGGGGAGAATTTGGCTTTTGGGTGACTCCTGAAACCTTCCAGTAAGAGTAGTTCTGCAGTAAAGTCATTAGAGTATCTGCAGGCCCTTGGACAGGATTAGCACTCACTGGTTTCAAGCACTGTAAAAATAGAGACTTAAGAGGCAGGCAAAAAAAAGAAAGCCACCAAAAGTAAATGAAAAAAACCACAACATTTCTGTCCCAAGAATTAATTGCCTAAATTGCCAAGTAAGAATAGTGGATGAGCAGAGGTCTGATTTGTCTTTCTGTGATGGGACTCCTTGAGAGATGCTCATACAAAGGAATCCCTTTATTTTACCTAGAAGCAGAGGCTGAAGGGATGATCTGTTTGCTGAAGCTGTTTGAGGGACATCTGCATTCATTTTCCTGCTCTGCTCCAGATTCCTGTAACATTTTTATTGTGATTGGATTCAGCTCACACACCTGAGCTGCTGGGGAGCCAGTCAGGAAGGGTACATGAATGAAGAGAAGGGAATTTATCTCCTGCTTTGAAAGGGAGAATGGATCAGCTTCTGATTGTGCTGATCCCCTCCCTGTCCACTCCTGAGGGAGCAGCAAATAACCCATGTCCAGCTCCATGACCTTGTCCACCTTTTAGACAGCTAAAAGCAGGAGAAAGAAGTCCATAAGCAGCCCCATGTGGAAATCTGGCACAGTGGCACTTGTCATTAGTTATGGGTTTGTTAAAAGTTGGGAGGTGCTCACTGAAAAGGGAAAACAGGGAAAATAATTATGTCTTACTGCTTTTTAATGGAGACTTGGTAGTAAAATGCAGGAGGTGTGTGAGTTTTGTCCTTTGTCTGTGGTGTGGCTGATGGCTCTTTTTGTTTCGTCCTCCTGCAGGTTACTCTGGCCAGGACTTTGACTGGGCAGACTACCAGAAGCAGTGTGGAGCTGAGGCAGCACCTCATCTGTGCTTTAGAAATGTAAGTTCTTTTTCCTCTTGTGCATCCACGTGAAACAAAACAGCTTGCCCAGAAAAGGTGCTGCAAGGCTTTGAGAAGTTCCCCCAGAGCACCTTGAGGCTGCCTTAGGGAGGAAACTGGGGGAGTGTCCCAAGTCTCCATCCCTAAAAGAGAAAAAAATCCTTATTTTAGTCTTGTCTTTATTTGTAATTATCCAGCTCTTCGTCCCCTCTCTGGTTCTATACAGCACTAAAAGGATCTCAACTGATTATTGCTATTAATTCAAGTGATACTAAAAATAATTCAGGTAAAGAAATTGCATAGTATCATTTGCCTCTTTTTACATTTTAGGTGTTTTATCTGTATCCCAGGGATACAGAGAAACCAAACCACATGTATTAAAATGCTAAATGTTGAAAATGTGTGAGAGGATGATTAACCCTCATGGATGCTCTGGTCCTTGGGACAGTTCAGGTCCTTCCTTGATGCTGCAACAGTGATGTGAGAGTGATGGATGCCTTTAAGATTCACAGCTTTTGAAATAATCTTTTGCAGGCTGTTTTATGGCAATGTGTGCCTTGATCTGACAGGTATTCATTGCTTGGGGAAAGGCAGATGTAGCTTCTGCCTTTTCCAGCAACCTGGTGCTCTCCTTTGTGTGCCCATCAACTGGTAGAGGTTGAGATCCCATCAAAAACTGAAAATACTCCTGCTGGTACTACCTAAATGTTAGTGGTGCACCTAAAATGAGCACAGGAAGATTTGCAAAATAAAGTGGTGGCATGAATGATGGACAGACAGGTTTCTGTAGGAATTGCACAGCTTTTCACTGGGCTCAGAAGTCACGGGACTCAGGGATGGGCTGTTTCTGGAAAGCAGAATGGAGACAGGCACCAGCTGTGGTTTTCCATGGCTTTCCTCTCATCTGTGGTGGCCTAGGGGCAGCCTGGCTTGGAAGCTTTGATGGTGAATTAGTGAATTTTTTATTGATGGACTCAGAGGAACTGCACCATGAGCAGTGTCTGACTTGGGAGTCAAACCAGAGTAAGGATTTCTTGGCCCCATTAAATCCCTTTTCCTGAAGGGACTTAAAGCAAAGCTTTCCAGCAGTCCTGAGGGAAGCTGCATCACACCAATACAGTGGGGCTATTTTTGCATTCCTCTTCTGCAAGCATCCCCACTTTTTCTTTATATCTCTTTTCATTTTGCCAAGTAGTGGATCTCTTCTCTCAGCAGTGGCAGCCTTGAGAAAAGTCTCTGCATAATATCCTCTAAGATTAAGTCAGGTTTGGGCATTTATTGGTCCTTTTTTTTTTTTTTTTTTTAGGAAACATTCACCAGGTGAACATGTCTCTCCTGTTCTTCCACTCTTAATAACACAATTCTTTTCAGAGGGAGCTGCTCTGTTGTCACTTGTGCAGCCTCCTGGCTGGCTGGTCCCCTTGAATTGTGGCTGTGAGGGGCTCTTTGCTGGAAGCTTTTTTTGCATCTCCCACCTCGTGCAGCCAGATGTGGTGCTGGCAGTGGAGGTGCTGTAGCTTTTTCCCCAGGAGGGATTTTTAACAAGGAGAGGCAGTTATGAAATGGATTGACATGCCCCAAATGCTTAGTAAAATAAACTCCACCTAACTGTTTTGCCATTGATTTTGTATAAATGAGCCTCCAGCACCGAACTGCAATGAAAGGAGCCAGGGTGATGATAAATGGCATTTCCTTGTTAGGCAACATAAAAGGCATTTAGACAAACTCAGCCTGCATTCCTGCAGCCCTGGCCATTAGCAGCTTTTGCAGGGTGAAGCTGATCTGTGTGCTGAGCAAGGCTTGAGGCAGTCCAAGGTGTGTTTGAGAGTAGCAGCCTGTTCTTGGATGGAAAAGAGACCAAAGCCATGAGGTTTTAGTCTCTCAGAGAGCTCTCAGGGATTGTTCAAGGTGAAGTGCCCATGGTCCTTGGTGTTGTACCAATAGGAGGAGGGTTGAATTTGAGCCTGGCTTCCAGTTTTCACATAGGATGAGGGTTTGGTGTCATTTGGAGTCAGTGGCAGTTGTTACCCATCCCAGTTATTATTAGCAAAAAGTCTCATTTTGGAGGGGGAGCCCTTTCTGTGTGCAGAGAGATGCAGAACAGGTGGAACAGAAGGGAGGGAAATCCAAGGAAAGGAAGCCCTGGTATGGACACAGGTATTGCATTAGTGTGTTTCCAGGGAGAGTGGTGGGGGAGATAGTGGGAAGGGACTGAGGATAAGTGACAGGAGGGGACATTGGAAGGAAGAGTGGCAATGAACACAACTGGATCCATCTGCACTCCAGCCAATGTGCCTGAAAGCCCTTGTACATTGAGCTTAAAATAGAATCACAGCATAGTTTGGGTTGGAAGGGTCATTAAAGACTGTCTAGTTCCAATCCCCTCATCCCATGGGCACTGCTGCCACTCACTAGATGGGGTTGCTCAGATGTCCATCCATGAAAACTCACCCAAAGCATACTTGAAAAAGTTACTGAGGTATCTTCAGCTTCAGTCAGCTTGGGTGACTGAATGTATGAAGAGGTTTCTCTGGTCTCAGAGCAAGGTGGATTTTTGCTTTATAAGATTTCTCCTAGCAAGGTGAGAGATGCTTAAGCACAGGAGTTCTTGGAAGCCTCTGGGTAGTATCACATCAACAGAAAATGCATCACTGGATGTAGAGCAACCTCCTCCCAGTCCCCCAGGAGTCAGGGATAGAACATGTCATGCATTTCATCATTGAGTTTTCATATGGGTGTTGGTGCAAACCTGCTCCAGCATGGGCTCCTGTCTCCAGGGTCAGAGCCTCCTGTGGGTATCCATCTCCTCTGACAGAGATCCTCCTGGGGCAGCAGCCTCTACTCCCCTGCAGACCCCCATGTGCTGCTGGGGCACAGCTGCTCACCATGGGCTGCACCAGCACAGCTCTGATTTGTTTCTGGTTGCCTTTGCATTCTTCAGAGTATCCTTCCCTTCCAGCAGCAAGCAAACCATGCTAAATTGATGCTTCCCAGCAGACAGTCTGGTTGAAGTTGTGCAGTGCTGCAGTGCTGTGTTTCAGCGTTGTCTGTTGCCTCTTTCAGACATCCTTCAGCCGTGGCTTCACCAAGAACATGAAGCTGGAGGCAGTGAACCCCAGGAACCCTGCAGAGATTTGTGTGGCTTCCATCACCTCGGTGAAAGGACGGTTGATGTGGCTGCACCTGGAAGGTAAAGGCTCTAAAGGCTGCTTGTGCTTGTCTGCTTCACTCACTCACTCACTCACTCACTCACTCACTCACTCACTCACTCAATTTTGTCCTTCATTCTCTGCACAAAATTGCTCTTTCCAACTTTTCAATTCTATACATATTGACCAGTTATGTTTCATGAGGAATTACATTTACCTGCTCTTTCTCTGGAGGAGCTGCAAGTTCCTTCACCCTTCCATCCATGTAGCCTTTATCACCATCATAACAACCTCCTCCCTGCCATCATCATACACTTTCATCCTAGGAATAGAAATTTGCCTCACTTGTGCAGCTTCTACAGCAACTCCCAACCTGACAGTTTGTACAGGAGGAGAGGTCTCTAATCAAAGCCCTTAAAGTTGGTAAAAATGTTGCCAGGAAACCCAAAATATTATAGTTCCTCCTGAGTGTTTGCTTTTGGTGTGCAATGACAGGTTTTGATTTTTAACTCTAAGATGATTGTTTGCCTTCTAGCTCAAGGCAGCAACAGCTTATCTGGAGCCTGGTCTGGACACAGGGAAAATAAATTTTTTTAAATTGCTGGAATCAACAATTGTTTGACATTTTGTGTTCACTAATGCTGTTCTTGAATTTGCACCCATCTGATCAAGGAATTTGACACATTTTGGCAACTTCTTTTTTTAAATGGCCTTCACTTGTCAAAGATGTGGATAGATGCAGGAAAAGGGCAACACACTCTCACGTTGCCTCCTCTTCCTTCCCACATCTCTTTCTTCCTGCCTTTTACTATTTTAATTTCTTAAAGGATGTTTTTTTACAACTTACCATAAAAAAGCCTTGTGTGCATCTACTTTCTTTTGAGTTCTGATGTATACATGCTCTAAGCTTGGTTTATATCTCAATACCAGGAATTGAATGATCTGTCGTAAACAGAAAAGATGCAAAAGACTGCAGAAAATAGAAAGAAATCTTTGCTGCTGTAGGAATACATCACTACAGTATGCACAGTGTTATGCAAAAAGCAGGCATTAAAAAAATTAAAACACAACCAAAAAAAACCACCCTGCTTGCAGAGTTGTAAAATAAATGTGGCTTGAAGTGTGGTATGGGTTTTTTTGTTTTTTTTTTTTACTCCATTAATATAGTGTTGTTTCTAACTGATTATTTATATTCTGGAAGCAGCAAGGCTCCCCAACTTCCACGGGTGCCCCTCTCTGAAAACCTCAGGTCCCACCATTTATCACGTGTGCCTCTGAAGCTTTCATTGTTGCCCTCCCAGTTTCCCAGTTTGACAGCCCAGGCTGCAGCCATAAAGCAGAAGCACAGGAGTTAAGCAGGGCCGAGTTAGACATGAGGGAACATTGTGTGATAAATCACACTTGGTACAGTGGCAAAACCCTAAACTCCAGGGCGAGCGTTTAATGAGCAGCACTGTGGTTCCCCCGTGGTGGAGGAGAAGCTCAGGACTGATGGGATGCTCTGCGCTCTCTGCTACTTTATTACTCATCATCTGCATTGTTAATTTTTACTGGTTCATTTTAGATTTTAGAGCTTGAAGCTTTCTGGTGTGAATTTATACAAGTAATAATGCACGCTGCCTGCACAGCCAAGGAATTTGAGGAAAACCCTTTGGTTAATCACTTCTCCAGGGAGGTTTCCTGTAATTTCCCCTTTTACAGTTTTCTAGAGTTGCTGCTCTGTTCTACCCGTCCTGTAAAATTCATGGTAGACATTTCCCTCACCCTGTTTCTAGTCTCCTTGCTTGCCCTTTAACCTCCCAATTCCCATGGACATTTCTTGCTCTGAGAAGAGAGCAGTATAAAATGCAGCAGATGAAACTAATGAGTCTCAAAAAAGCTGTTTTGCACTCCTGTGAGTGAGGCCAAAGGAAGCAGTCAGATGTTGGAAGTGGAAGGCAGGGTTATCAACTGCCAGAGGGCAGAAGCAGTGCCAGGGAGGACAGAGTAGCTGTGAATATGTCTTACAAGAGGAACAAGGTGTTGCAGGAGAATGGGCATTGTGCTGCTTTCTTGTCCCTCAGGGTGGCTGCAGCTGTAAACTTCAGAAGCAGAATGTTCATAGAACAATTTTGGTTGGAAAAGACCCTTCATGTCTCATTTACCCTGCTTCTAAGCAGGAAAGTACATTTAATCTGGTTGCTTTATAATAAGTTAGAACTGTAGAATAATTAAGATTAGAAAGGACCTCTAAAATAATTGAGTCTATTTTGTCAGAAAACACCATTGCAGTAATGAAGTGATTGGTTTTCCCAGTTCTGGTGACATTTCAGTGGGGTCTATGTTGATTTCTTGCCCTGTTTAGGGTTTGATCCATGCCTTGCTCACTGTGGGCATGTCTTGTCACAACTCACTGTTGTCACATGGGCTCCTTGCTTGGATTTGTGTTGTCAGGTGAAAATGGAGCTCCCCACTGGAGCTCTCATCAGGTTCAAACTGAGCAGTGACCCCATGGTATTATCTTGTGGAGAGAAACGGTTTTTCAGGGAATTTCAGCTGCTGAAATCTTTTATTCAGCAAGTTGTGTCCTTCCCCTGTGCCTTCATCCCATTCTCTTCCCATATTCCAGTATGTATTTTCAATGGATAGTGCATGAACACGATGCAGGGCTCAGAGAAACACCCTGAAGACATCCACGGATCTACACAGACATCATGACTGCATTTTTTTCATTATTTCCTCCAACAGTGTGATCCACCAGCACCTATTTCCCTGCCTCCTTGGGCTTTTTCCTGCAGCCAAACCCTCTCAGAGCAGCAGGTTTATTACTGATCCAAATGCTGCAGCTCAGCCTCAGCGCTGTTCCCATCACAAAGTTCAATTACTGTTTCAATTACACCACAAGCCCTTGATGAACACACATTAGAGGGAAGCTCCCTGTAGTTGTCTGGCTGTGCACAGTCAAACACTTCCTGCCTGAAGCAGGAGGCAAAGATGTTTTAACAGATGCCAAGGAGAGGGTGATACAGGGGAAGCTGCTGATCCTTTGGTCCCTTTTATTAGGAGATCACCCCATGCTGGTGCTGGAGCTCTCTGTCCTGGGGTGGAATTGGCAGAGGGAGGAGGTGAAGTTGCTGGCCCAGCTGTGCCAGGGCAGTTGAACTTGAACTGGAATAGTTAAATAGTGCCTCGACTCAGGACATGAGAGTTGTTTTTGAAAGAACTCAAAGCCAGCAGGAATATCTTCATTGGATTTTGGAAATGAGGTAAATTAGGGGGAAAAAGCAGGAAAAATTTCCTTCACTGAAGGGGTGGTCAAGCATTGGAATAGGTTTCCCAGGATAGTGGTGGCATAACTCTGGAAATGTTCAAAATTTATGTAGATGTGGGCCTGGCAGTGATGGGTTAGTGGCTGGGCTTGATTTTGGAAGTCTTTTCCAGCCTAAATAATTCTTTGTTTCTGTGAGTGGGACCCACATAAATGAAGACAGGAGATTATCTTCTAAAGCAGGTGTAATAACCAAATTGGAAGATAATTGCTTTAACTAGAGACTTCAGGTGAAGTTTTGGAGTCAGCATCGTGCCAGAGACCTTGGTGCATGTCTCCCACTTGGCATTTTCATACTGCTTCTCTCCTGTTGGGTCATCAGCTCTTGTTTCATGTGAGGAATCCTAGGAGAATTTGTGGCACTTCTGGACAGAAAAGTGGCCACCTCTCACCCTTAAAGCAATGGGACTCAAGGGCAGAGTTGCCCAAAAAAGCTTCAGGGAAGCACTGGAATATAAAAGCCTCTCTCCCACATTAGCTGCCAGCCTGGCAAAGCCTGGATACACTCTCTTAACTATTAAGAGCAAGCATTCAACAAGTCCTTCTAACTCAGTTATGCAACTTCACAAAATACCTAGGGGTCAGCCAGGCTGTCTTGTTGAGGGAAGTTATACACGTTTAACCTCCTGGCTTTTGGCTGCTTCACTGTACACCCTCAAAGTGCTGTTAATGGGGTTTTCCTCTGAACCACATTGCACTGTAAGTGCAGCAGCCCCATCCTGGCTGTCTGTGCAGAGCTGCAGATGAAATGGTGCCTGATTTTGGGGCAGGGAAGCAGATTTATTCTTGCACGTTCCATCATTCGCATCCCAGGCCTCGTGATGGATGCTTGGGTGGCTCTGAGCTTGGTGTTCCCATGCCTAAATCCCATTATAAATTTGTCTTTCTAGGTTCACAGATGCCTTCTCCAGAGTATATTGTTGATGTGGAGTCTATGGACATTTTCC
This sequence comes from Lonchura striata, assembly GCF_050655825.1. Lineage (NCBI taxonomy): Eukaryota > Metazoa > Chordata > Aves > Passeriformes > Estrildidae > Lonchura > Lonchura striata. The sequence goes on from NC_140741.1 coordinate 72,556,553, forward strand.
CAGTTGGCTGGTGTGAAGCAAATGCTTATAACCTCACCCCACCACACAAAGCTGTTTGTAAGTACATAGAGACTTGAGCAGTGCAGATGATATCAGGGATTTTTTCCTAAAGTCTATAATCCCATTGTTGACACTACCAACCTACCCAGCAGACCAATAACCAGGCTGCCAGTGTATGGTAATAAATCTAGTTAGTGACCAGAATTAAGCAGTTTGTATTTTTCTCTGTGATCAGCCCCTCCCAAACTGGGGTTGTCTGTGCTGGGGAAGGCTGTTCCATGGTTTGGGATTGAACACTGGGTTGTTGGGCAGTGGGGTTGTCAGAGGGAAGCCAGGTTTTGTTGTGCTAAGCCAGCTTCACTCAGGAAGCTGAGTGGATTAGGGACAAAGACCTCAAATTGAGAAAATAAACCATAAAATGTCAGGAGAAATGAACATACAGAGGCCGTCCAGGTGCCCCTTTCCAAAACAGGATCTGCTCCATCTAAATGGAGAAATAATTGCTGCCATTCTGTGATGGAATTTCTGCCCTTTCCCAGGGTATCTGTCCCTTACTTCACTGCCTTTGCCAGCTCAGAGATTTTCCTAGTGTTCAGTTTAAATCCCCCCACAGCACAATTAAGCCCAGGGTGTTTTGTCCTGCCTCCAGTGCATATTAAGACAAATTTCTTTCTATTTGCATTTGAACTCAGTTCATCAGAGCTCAGTGGCTTGGTGTTGTTTTCTTGTTCCAACATACCCAGTCTCAAGCCACCAGGTGAAAAATTGGCCTCTCTGTTTATATTAATTAAAATCCAAAAGGCAAATTTTAAAATGTGTCAACCCTTTCGAAGAGTTAAATATGCTTAAGTTAAAAATCAGGGAGCCAGAGCCTAATTTAGGAGAATACTGCTATGGCAACATTATGCAGCCTTATCACAAGTTATTGCTGGGGATAAATTACACTGGAGGTAATCATGCTTGTAAAATGTAATCTTACCCATATGTGTTCCTGTGTGGAAAAATATTTGTGTTTTTATTTTATTTTTTTTTTCTTTTATGCTGATCCCATAAAACACAGTATTAGCATTCCAGAGGAGAGATTAAGTGTATTATTACATCCTTAAAGTAGGTTTTAATGATGTAGTGACTTACTTAAAAAATACCAAGATGGTGATAGTAATTAAGTACCATTTCATTGTGTTCAAAGTCGTTTTATACTCAGTGCATTTAGACACATTTTTATGCATTCTGGGTGTACTTAACAGGACAGAAGGGTACAAAACTAATTTTTTTCTTTCTTGCTTCATTTTTGCAGTGCGAAGGAAGAGGAGAATTGCAGTTGTGCAACCAGAAAAACAGTAAGTTGTTTTGGGTTTTTTTGTTATTTAAGGTGGTGTTTTCACAGGAATGCATTGGGTCTTCCAGGGGGGATAATACAGCAGCTGTGTGGCTCGGTAACTACTGCTCAGATGCTGCAGCACAGCCAGCAAGAGGATTCTTTTAAGCCTGAAATATTTGTTAGCATATTAGAAAGTCTCTGTAACAGCAGTTTTTTTGCTGGCTGGGGCTGTACAGCCCCTGTCTGATGGCCAGCAAGGGATGCTTAGGGAAGATGGACATACACCAGGAGGGCATTTCCCTGTATAGCTCTTGCAGTTTGTAGAAACTTGAATTTAAGGGGTTTAAGGGACGATATTTGAAGCCTGGAGGTCTAAAGCTGACACATCAGGGTATATTTTTAGAGAAGGGGTGGATCTGGCTCCTTCATCTGCAATGCCCTGCTCTGTGATCAGCCATGTGGAAGTGGAATTGTGTTGGAGGTATCTCCATTCCTCATCCCAGGCTGTTACTGGTGTAGCTTTTGGGGGATCCTTTGTACTGTCTGATGCTATTAAATTCACCAAATACTCTATTAAATACACCCAATTTCTCTTTTAACAGGTTACCATCCACAGTGCCTGTTGAGAAAATACCTCATGACCTCTGCCCAGTTCCTCAGCTAGACACAACAGGTAAGGATCCTTATTTCAAAGACCCATGTCCTGTATGGAAGGGGAGGACCCCAAAAAGGCAGTGAGTTGTCATAGGGCTGGGGAGATGGAACTACATCCTTAGGGGGGTGTAAGGTGGAGTGAACCCACCTGATGTACAGCAGGTGAGGATCTGGTTCTCCACTTGTCTTTCTGGGGCTGTCAGAGTTCCCCTGGAGCTTGCCCATTTCACATTATGATATTAAGACAAGGCTGATGAATCTCTCTGGTGGAGATGGGTGCAGGTTGTTCATTGACACTGACGAAATTGGGTGCAGCAGCACCTGATGGGTCCCCCTGTGTTATGTCAGGACTGTGTGGTGTTGGCTGCTGCTTCTGCTAAAGGCAAATTCCTCTCCCCTTTAGCAGTGGCAGGAGGCTCTGAGTGCAATATTCATCCAATTAATGGTGTAAACCCAGCAGCAGGGACAGGATTTCATTCACTTTATTTCAGCAGGCTGTGGGACACATGTTGGCATTGCAGCCAACACTCCATTACAGTCAAATGGGGAGAATCAGGGTCTTTTAAGGTATGATAACCCAAAAAAAGTGGATAACCACATCTAGAAGTTCCCATTTCTCTCCATGGTCTACAAAGGAGCCCAGAGTAATTAGCCCAGAGAAGGAAAACTGCTCTGTAGAGCCGTGCTGGGTCAGGACATGGCACTGCAGGACTTGTGGGTTTGGACAGGAGCTGAAGAGGGGTTTCTAAGGCTCTTCACTGAGAGAATGTTCTCCCGGAGCTGAGTCCTCTTTGAGGCTCAGCTCATGCATCCCCTCCTGGCAGGTTGCAGTGAGTGTCCCCCTGCACTGTGAGTTCTGGGAGAGCCCTGGCTCATGTCATGGATTAGCTCCTTTCCCAGTCCTCCTTTCAGCAGGGTGTGCAGCCAAATCAGTCACTGCTAAAAACACTTCTGTCCATGCTGAACAGATTTGAATAGCAGAGGCTTCCCTGCCCTCTATCCCAGGGTGGAATTTTGTGCCTCCTTTATTCTCCTTCCCTTCCTCCCACATCTAGGAGGAAGAAGTGTGGAAAATAGAAATATAGAAACTTCCACAGACACAGGAGGGTTTAATTTGCAGCCTAGGAAATACTTGAATTAATGTCAGAAAAAAACAACTACACAGCCATTAAACAGAAAAACCATAAACTTAGGTTTCTATAGTTATAAGTAAGAATATGCTTTAAGTGAGAAACTGTATTGATAAGATAGTGAAGGGTTTATAATATATGGGTATAATTGTATAGAATAAGCTAATACTTTAGAAGTTATGATAAAAGCACATGTATGTACATTTGTTAGATAAAAGTATACACATTACAGTAGAAGTAAGTAAAGGTGATAAGTTATAAAAACAAAACATTTGATAGATAAAAGTATACACATTACAGTAGAAGTAAGTAAAGGTGATAAGTTATAAAAACAAAATATACTTTGTGGCAACTATCCATTAGATTAGAAAGTTATATATTACCTTGTAATGAAAAACTTGTGACCATTTTGAGCTTACTTACTCTCTTAAATCTCACAGCCTCTAAGATTAGTCTTTATTTAAACAATAAATAATTTTTAACCCATCTGTAGTCCCATCCCTTCAATTAAAACAATGATAATAATAAAGAAGGGTTCTTGAGTTATGGTATAGAAGTGCTGCAGGCATCTCACTGCTGCTTTCTCCTTGCAGGCACCATCAATGGGAGATACTGCTGCCCCCAGCTCTACATCAACCACCGCTGCTTCTCAGGTCCATATTTAAACAAAGGCAGGATTGCAGAGCTACCTCAGTCTGTGGGGCCTGGCAAGTGTGTGCTGGTCCTCAAGGAGGTATGGCCCAGCTCTCTTTTGGGGGGATTTCAGAGGGAAGCATGAGTCGTGGCTTGTCAGACCCAGAATTTGCAAACAATGCACCTAAAATTGTCCTGGAGTGGTTTCCATGAGGCCAACTGCCAGCCAGGAAAAAGGGGCAGGTTTTGCATTGTGGGGTTTGGTGGGAGAGGTGATGTTTTGGAAACATGGGGAGTTCTGTTGGTTGGGAGCGACTTCAGTGTGGGTTGTCATCAACACAGGAGCAAACAGCAGTGTCATGGAGACATGGGCATCTCCTTTTGGAGACATAAACAACGTCCCAAGGAGCAGGACAATGGCAGTGGCCCAGCATTGGTCTGTGTTACTTTGCAGAAAAAATTCAAGCTTATTATGGCCATAAACCGAAGCTCATTCTGGCCACGGGAGCCAGTTCCAAATTCTGGAAAGGGTGAAGAGAAAACATTCAGGGTGTTGCTGTACCTGATTCCTGGTGTTGCTGTACCTGATTCCTGGTAGCTGTTGCTGAGATGAGAGAGGTGCCAGCAGTACAGAGAGCCAGGATAGAGGTAAAAAATTGCAGCACAATTGAAGTTCCTAATGTTCCTCAGACCTTTCCAGCCAAGGTCTTGTCCTTACCTCCACCACTGATGCAGTGAAGCATCATCCTGTGTGTGTACCCTTGAATCCCAAAGTCTTAGGTGAGTTGCAAGTACCTCCTGTGTAGTTTAGTACCAAACTTATTTTTATAGCCTCGCTGTTGATTATTCCCAGTGCCAGCACAAGTTTTCTGCTGGGACCACTGGTTTATTGTGTTTCTTTCACTGGAAGAGGCAAGTGAGGTGGCAATGCCTTTTGTTTGACATCAGCTGCAAAGTTTGTCTCATTTCTGAGGTGTTTTCTTGGAAAACCAGTTGAAACCTGGAGCCAGATACAATGGAGACATCAGCTACTGTCATCCAGCCATTGCACCTGGGCTGAAAAGTGGTGACTGTAAGGTAGCTTTTCTGTATAATAAAGGCTGACTTGAAGTTAAATTAAAATAAATACATTGTCAACTTTAGTTTTAGTTTTGGGGTCAGTATATCTAAGAAGCACAAAACCGTTCTTCATATATGCCAAGAACTCCTCAGCATCACTGCAAAATAAAACAAGGTGTTTTCTTAAGGCTCCAGATGATCTATAACCCCCCCATATATTTGAGAAATATGCTGTAAAGATTAATTAGCTTCATTGCTTACTGCTCTTACTATTTTTAAGACACTTTGCTCTTTCTCTATTCAAAAAGAAAATGGACTATGACAAAAGATGCCTTTTAGATCCTTGATCATTTAACAAAAGAATCCCAGATAACTCTTCTGCTCTCTGTCCCACAGACACATCAGTATTCCAAGTTAAAAAAAAATAAGTTTTCTGCCCTGCTTTGAGGCTACCCTGGGATTTAGCATCTCTTGTTAGGTAGGAGTGTGGGATTATATCTCAGATAGAGGAGGGAAATTGAGTTTTTCCTCATAAGAATGCTCATCATTGAGGTCTTAAGAGAAGACCTCAGAGTCTTCTCTGAGAGAAAAAAGCTCTCAGAGAACTCAGTTCTCTTATCAGAGAAAAGAGTTGTGATCATATTTTTAGCTGTACCTTGACAATGAGAGTTAGGAAGGAAGTTTGGAGTTTTCCTAAGAAAACTTCAACCATCTCAAAACTTGAAACTGTTTCAAGGGGGATGGAGATGGCAAATGTGTGAACGCCAAAGAGCTGTGATGGAAGAAAAGTGCTGAACTGCCCAGTGGCACCAGGCACACCAGATATACTCAAAAGAGAGCCCCTGTGGACATGAAAATGGAGAACTTAATGAATATCAGGTTTTTGTGAGGTGGGGCAGAGCCTTCTGATGGTCTTCACTGGTGTGACTCCAGCTCACTCAGCTCTGAAAATCCAAAGGTCAGCAGCATCAAAATAAAACCTCACTGATGGATAACAGCAAAGGCTGAGCTTGCCTAATCCCCCCCTGTGCTCCAAGGCACAGGTGGCTGCACCCAAAGCATTCCTGATGCAGAGGGGTGAAATTAAACCAACAAAATCTCCAACTGGTCATGCTCCAGCCAAAGGAAATTTGACCGGTCTGAGATGGTTGATGTAATTTTCCATCTCCAGAGAGAGTTGGAAACTGGTTTAGGTTTCTTTGCTGGTTTTGTTTAAATCACAGTTAATTTTTTTTCCAAAATTCTGTTTGTTTGCATTTAATAGAGTGCAATATGAAGTGATACTATTGCTAGAAGGTGCCACTCTTACTGTGATGATGAACCTTTGCTGTAGGGTAAAATGCCAAACTCGGTGACTCACTTGAGATACAAGAGAAGTAAAAGCCAGAGGTTTTTTGGGTGGTTTTTTTTTTGTTTGTTTGTTTGTTTTTGTTTGTTTTTTTTTTCCTTTCCTGAAAAGGAAATAATAGTTCTTACAAAACACTCATTTTTTTGAACTGAGTTTAGAAGTTTACAGAGTCCTGCTGGTGACAAGCCAGCTTTGAGAAAAGTCCTGGCACTGTGGGGGCCTGTGCAGGGCTGGAGTTGATTAGGTGTGTGGGAGAACGCCCAGACAGGGCCACACTGGTATTGCAGGGTTGGGTTTTCTTTTCTTGCTCATTTCCCAGCTATTCTGACAGCTCAGACAAGCACCATTTCTCTGGTGAGGGGGCAGGACAGCAGACTTGGTGGAAATTGCTCAGCAAGATGCTTTCTGCCCCAGATGCCCCACCAGCCAGCAGGGTGGGTGTGGAAGTGTGCTTAAGGAGAGCTTTCCCAGCAAACTGCTGCACAGGGGTTAAATAACCCCCTGGATTTACTGATCAGTGCACCTGATGAGCTGTGAATGAGTGTGGCAGCTCCCCAGGCACTTGATGTTTTTGAGAACCCATTTCTGGCTTCCTGACATGAGGTGTCAGAGGCCAGTGCCCCTCAGTTTGTGAGGGGAGAGACCAGCAAGACAAGATGTGGGTGAGCAGCTGGAAGGGCTCACTCAGAAACTGTCTTTCCATAGCAATTTAAAATGGTTTGGGTTGTATGGGACCAGTGCCACCCCCTGCCATGGGCAGGGACACCTTTCATTATCCCAGGTTGCTCCAAACCCCATCCAGCCTTGGACACTGCCAGGGATTGGACAGACACAGCTTCTCTGAGCAACCTGTGCCAGCACCTCACCACCCTCACAGGGAAGAATTTCTTCCTCATATCCAGTCTAAATCTATCTACCCTCTGTCAGTGTTTGGTGCCTCTAATTGGACTTTTTTGAAGAGTGGTTTGAGTTATGTTTCCAAGGGCCCAATGATAAATTAAATTTTGCTTCTAGTAAAGAACCTATCCAAGCAACTCCAGCCAGTGCCATTTTACAGGGTACTCTGCAGCATTAAGTGAAGCCCTTGCCTGAAAATGATTAATCCTGTAGGGTTTTTAAAATGCTAGCAAATCCTCAGGTTGCTGGATTTAGAGGGGATAAAAAACCCAACCAAACAAACATAAACACATTGGTCACTGCAGTATGACCTAGATATATTTTCATTTCTGATGAACTCTGTTCATGGTTGCTGGATAAACTTTATGTTCATCATACTGAAGTAATTTGCAGGCTCCCAAGGAATTAAGAACAGGCGTTAGGTAACGAGCTAAATTAGATGAAAACCAATCCAGATTGACTGTGGGATCATTCATGTGCATACAATGCAGAGTGTTCAAACACACGGTCTGGTGCTGTTAAGAGATTTGTTTTCCTTGTGTTTATCTCCCTATGCCAAGTGTAGGCTATTAAAGCTTGGATTTCCTGAGCCAGTGGCAGGAATCATTTTTATTCTCAGTGACTTTGGATTAAAAGGATTGGCACGTGTGTTCTCTTGTACGGAGTGGACACACACTGGGCTCCAGGCACACCTCCTGCAAACTCTTTTTGTGGAGACTTCATTACTATTCTGTTAATACAGGCAAGGCACACAGCTCTCAGGCTCTTGAGCACATTGCTGACCTCAAATGTGTGAATTTCCCCTCCAGTGTTCACTGTGTGGTGATGCACGTGACCTGTACCTGGTTGTGCCTTCAGAACTGTTTCTGTTTTCATTTTTTTATTAAACTGGTCCATGATGCACAGGGTCCAGGCTGTGCAATCTGCTCTGGGTGAGAGGGTCTGTCACAAAGACAAAATCACTGGTTATCAGATTTTTGGGGTTAAACAGCATTTAATGCAGTTACCTTTTTAGACTCAGGTGTTATCTATGATATGGCAACTGTGATCCATTCTGGGACCCCTCCTCCTTGCATCCAGCACTTAACCTGTGCAACCAGGACAGAAACAAGCACCTGCAAGCTGCTCCTGCCTGTGCAGCACCTGGCAACATATTCAGTGTGGTCAAGGACTACTTTTAAAACCATCATTGTTGTTGTTTTTATCTCCTCATAGGTTCTCAGCATGGTGATCAATGCAGCTTACAAGCCAGGGAGTGTTTTACGAGAACTGCAGCTTGTAGAAGACCCTCAGTGGAATTTCCAGGAGGAAACACTTAAAGCAAAGTAAGTCTTCAATGTGTGTTCTTCTATCTGGGAGGTTTCAGAAAGGGAACTGACTAGTGGGGGAAAAAAAAAAAAGGTTTTTTTTCCTATTGTGACAGTTTTGCTTTTCTAATTATCGTTTTGCTTCATTGAATTATTTGACTCATTCCATAGCAACTTCAGAAATTAAATATTCACCTGAACGGTTCATTTCTATTGTCTTTCTCCAAGCAGCCATCCAGTTTTTGATGAAGTCAAGTCCTGAGTTTTATGATAAGCTGTTCTTATAAGCTTGGCTATTACTGAATGAGCTCAGTTCCTGACTTTCTAAATGGAGGAGTATGGCTGCTTTTAAATTATAGCCTGTCAGGCTAATGCAGGAAAAAATGGTGAGAATAAATGGTACCAAGAAAAGTTCAAACAAATTTTCAGGGACACATTTTTTAGCAGGAGTGTGATTAAGGCAATGTAGTAACAGATCAGAGATTCAGGTCAAGATTTGATGCCTTTCTAGAATATGTTCTTCAATTCTCTTCTAAACAGCACCAAAGAATACTGAATTCCTCCTTCCAGCATTAAAATCTACCTGTTTATGTCTTCTTTATGTAATGGCCACTATACTTAGGATGTATTTCAACAATTGTTGTCTGTCTGAAAGAGAGGAGTCTCACCTAAGCTCTCTCCAGAGGCCTGAAGAATTATTCTTCCCACTTGAAGATGGATCTCAATAAATATTTCTTTGAAGAAAGCTTTCTTTGTTAACTAATGGTCACCTTGACTTTTTAAGTACTGCAGTTAAATGCAGTGAATCTCACCCTTTGTACTGAACTCTGCAACTCCTTTTCAAAGAAAAGCAATTTTCTCTTGGTTATTTGGTATGAATAGCTGCCAAACACAGCACTATTGATGGCTACTGTATTTGATCTTTGCCCATCCAGATATTGCAGAGTGTTCATGGTTGAGGGAGGGAGTTGAAAAACTTTTACTCTGTGTACACTTAAAACTGCTTTCCTGAAGGAGGATTGCAAATGAAATGAAAATCTACTAGAAACATGCTATTTTTAATTTGCTTCTCTCACCCATGTAGAATGTCAGGCTTTTGTGTTTGTTGTGGATAGAAGTCTAAAAGCCAACTTTGTGCATGCAGATTTTCATTTAAAACAGGTCTTTGACCATGACCTGATTTTCATTGATTCCAGGATCCCACATCTTGTGCTACAAATATCAGATAATTCACTCCTACAGGTACTTAGCAATTGAGAAATCAAGTTGTAAGGCTCTATATTACTTAACACCCTCTCCTGCAAAGAACTGAGCTTACAGGCAGTTTTTCTATTGGCAGTATCGTGAGTAGGATTTTGTTGGGGTTTCCCCTTTGAGTGTGGGGATATACCTTGTGCAAAAGCAGAAATACCTATTTCTTAAGGCTGCTGCAATCCATATTCCTAATGGGAGACAGCCTGGAAAGTGTTTAAATGACCATCCATGATGGTATTTTACGTTGCCCCCCCAGTCACAGTCCATGTTTGTGTTCCTGTATGCTGGCTGCCCCAGCAGGCATCCACCTCATCCAGGGAGTCAGGCAGCATCTTTCAACTTTGTTAAGCCACAGATTGGATCATCACAGGCTCAGAGCCAGGACAGCAAGTTTTGTAGTGCCTGCTGAGAGCAGCACTTCTCCTCCAGTGTGGCATTTCCCTCTGGCTCCTGAGAAGACAAAGCTCATGGGGCTGGACAGCTCCTGGTTCCTGCAGCTCTCTTGCTTCTGTGACTGAGCAGTGCTTGGTGGTGGTGCCAGATCGTCTCTGGGTAATTCGATGACTTTTAAGAGTGCATGGCAGAGGTTGACATGCCCCAAGACTGTCTGGCTACTCTAGGTCTTCTTTATTCCTTTTTAGTTTGCTTGAGTTGCTCCATCCAGAAGTTTTAATTGCATTTGGTTGTTCAGAAGCAAAGATGAAAACAGTCATGAAACCAGATACTGTGGAACATACAAACAGCACATGACACCTTCCACAAGGTGTGACAGTGCTCCAGAATCTTAAACAGGGATGTGTAATGAGCAACAGGGACCTGCAATGAGCAACTTCAGTTCCATGGGCTCTGGATGGTGCCTGTTGCTCAGGATGACAGCTCCAGAGCCAGCTGTGATGGGACACATGGTGTCACCTTCTTTCTGATGTGGACTGGCACCTCCTTGCATCTTGGCAGTGCTGTTTATTTGCAGTGCCTGTGGTAGGGTAGAGCAAAGGGATTGGTGAAGAGGAAGCTGCTTTTCCCACTGTCCCAAATGCAAGGTTTGGCACTGCCAGGAATGCATTATCTCAGTCCTGGGGCAGCCTGCGTTCAGTTCACTCTGCTGTCATGAATGCCCACTGTGGAATCAATTACACTCACCTTGCAAAGAAGATAAAACAATTTAGGTTGTCCAGAGAGGTGTGTTTGCAGTGTGTGATGGCAACTGTTTCCCGTCAGTGCTGCTGGTTCCATGTGAGAAGAGTCAAACCTGATTTATTGGTGATGATGAGTTAGAAATGTCAGGCTTGATCCTCTTGGGTTCCCATGAGGGCCAGTTGAAGCTGTCGGCATTCAACACGTATGGTTTTGATGCTCTTAAGTGCAGTGCCTACATCTTGATTTGCCTTCCCAGTTTTACATAAAATGCTTAAGGGACTTTGTGCTTTTCAAGGGTTTTCATTTCTGAGGGCTGATAATGGGGCTGTTTGGATTTACCCATTTTTGCAGGACTTTGGACATAAACACAAGCAGTGTGTGCAGAAGGTTGTCTCCTGGGTCTTGTATGAAGCCCAGTTGATCAAAATAATAAAGATGAGCATTCCTGGACTCCTTCATTAAATGAAATCCTGAGAGCTTCTCAAATCCAGTAGCTAAACTCCAGGAATATTTACCCCTATGCCAGACATCATTGCTTATTTATGAGGCTGCATTTCAAAGAAAGCCTTTTTGCTGCAGCTGCTTTATAGAAGACTGCCTTAAACTTGTGATAAGTGAGGGCAAGGTGTTTGAAATCTTTGCCTCAGCCTTTGCTAGTGGGGGTTTGCTCTCAGGCTTCCCAGGGCCCTGATCCTGTTGGAGGGAGTGAAGTGTTACCCAGAGTAGGTGGAAAGGAGTCTAAAAACTCTGGATGTGCACGAGTGCATGGAAGCAGTTGGGATGCAGCCAATCCTGGGAGAACTGGACAATGTCATTGCAGAGCCACTCACTGGCATGTTTGGAAGTTGATGACAATGAGGAAAGAATCCTAATTTTTTGGAAAAAGGCAGTTATCACATCCCTCATTAGGAAGGGCAAAGAAGGAGGATCCAAGTAACTTCAGGCTGTCAGCTTAACTTTCCTGGAAAGGTTATTAGCCAGATCCTCTTGGAAGCCATTTCTGAGAACATGCAGGACCAGTAGGGGACTGGCAAGAAGCAAAGGGCGAGTTGTGCCTGATGTGATGAGGAACTGGTTTGGGGTTGAGGAAGAAATTGTGGAAATTCATTTGTGTTCATTTTGAGCAAGGCTTTCCAAACCAGGATCAGTGGAATGACTTAAACCTTTTATTTCTGTAATCAGGAGAATTAATAAGACAAGGCCTTACAACCAGAGCATGCCAGTGCCCTTTCTGAATCCTGTGTTCAAGAGTACAAAATGCCACTGGATGATTAAATAGCTTTGAAGGAAGTTAACTCCTTATGTTTGGCAGACGTTAAGGTAGACAGACAAAAGGAGTTTTCAGTCCTCCAAAAGAAAATTGAGACTTTTAACTACTGAGTTGTTCAAAATTTCTCAGGAATTGTTGGAATGCCTTAGAATAGGACTTTTGAAAATGCAGTTCTCAATGTTCTTGCTTTTTGAAGTTTTTCAGCACAAGACTCTGTGTCATCACACAGCAGTTCCTAACTGGAGCTTCTGGAAGGCGCTATGTTCTCATGAACCTCTAAGCTATTTTAAGGAGTTTCAACAGAAGAGTTCTATTGCAAAGTGCTGTTCATTTAATATTTTTGTTCATGGATCAGCAAGTGTATTTTCCACGGAAATAGTTCCAGCATTAAGGTTTTCTCCAAGTTTGGGATCTGAGGGCAGAAAAGGGGGAAGAGGAAAGAAAGATTCTTTTGGTGTTAGCTGAAAAACCTGTTTTTTAAAAAAAGAAGAGTGATTTCTAAGAAAACCAAAACTACTACCCTTGACATAGCAATTTCCCAAGTCTCCAGTACTGGCATGCTGTGCATGCAGATAATTGCTGCTTGCAAGTGATTGAGAAGGTTAGGAGCCCTGGTACAAAAAAATAAATAGGAGCATCAGTAGTTGGTAACTTTTTGAGAGATGCTAATTGAAAATGTTTTCTGACAAAGGAGCTCCTTCCACATGGCTGTCCTAGAAACAGCTCAGATTACATTTGGTGGTGCCTGTGTTAAAAATCTTCAGCGTGTAAGGTATATGGAAAATATTAGTAGAACTTGGTTTATAGTTGAAAGAGGTGCTGCCAAGACCAAAATGATGTAAAAAATATTGCTGTGACCAGTACTAACACCTTGGGTTATTGAGACTGATTGCTGCAGTCATGGAGATCTCCATTTTGCCATCCCCTTTGTTAATTAAAATGTGTGTTGCATTCAAAGCAGATGATGAAATCAGTCAGTTGTTCATTTTCCTAGTTTCATCTTTTCCTTTCAGCAGGCACTGCAGTACAATGGGTCCTTCCTGGGCAGCCAAACACAATAGGAAGCACACAGTTAGAAAAAGTCAGCCATCCTTGAATAATACCCATCAGGCAGCTTTCTTAGCTTATAAGAAAGAAGATCAAGAGGCAATTTGATTAGAGTGCTTTTGCAGGGAAACAAAACCAGATGCAGTCTTTTCATCCTAGTGGTGAAAGTCAGAACAAGGACAAATAAATGTGAGTTAAATTCATATGCATCCAGACATAAAATGAGGTGTAGGTACAGGTGCTCCCTGTGCCATGATTCTTCCAGTGTGGAGACCCTCGAGGCTGGTGCTTGTCTGGAAGTGCTGGTTTAGTCGAAGCAGAGTTATTTGGGGCCAGGTGAAAGCAGCTCAGTGAAATCCTGCAGCCTGTTTCTGAGAGCAGACTCACTAACCAAACCATCCAGGCTGTCGTTAAACTTAATGGCTCCTGGAGAAGTAATAAGTGCTGCAGGAGTCTTTTCAAACACATTGAAAAGAAATATAAAACTTTTATAAGTAGATGCATTGAAATGCCTGTGGCATTTAGTGGTTTTGGTATTAGGTATTGCCAAACCCTGCTCAGCCAGCCTGCCTCTGCAGCTGTTTCATAGGGAAGCTGGGATCACAGCAGTGCTCTGTACCTGAAAGGAACACTTTTCCCTTTTGCTCTGTACCTGAAAGGAACACTTTTCCCTTTTGCTTCATCTGTCCAGATCTGTGTGGAAAGTTGGCTCATTAAGTCATTCATGCATTCAGGTGAATGAATCCAGGACTGTCTTGGCACCAAAAGGGGTATCAGAGCCTGGCACCTTGCAGGAATGCTCATTCAGGTTTTAGGCTGAGGTGATAATTTGGATTGAGGCCTGAGAATGGTTGGACTGGGCTGTTCTCAGATCTAAATTTCATTTGGGGTTCCCCTTTACAACACTCCATGTGCCGCAGTTTCAAACCCTTTTCCCACACCCCTTTGTTTCAGAAAGAGCTGTCTGAATGTTTTAACTCTCTAGTCACATCTTTATTTCACCACCTCTTCTTCCTCTCCCATATCTATCAGCAGCTGCTAGGAAACTGCAGATCTTAATACACTGACAAACGCTTTGTTTCATTTTTCCTGGTGACTGTATCTTTGTCTTTCCTTGCTTCCCATCCAGTAATCTTTCTTCCACTGTTGTTCCCTCTTTTTTCTTTCGTTATGTGTTACTTTTCCCTCCTCTGAGCACATTTGTAATGCCAGCACCGGGCCCTGGTGCAGTTGTGTCTCATGTTGCATTCCTCAGGATGCGTAAAAGATGTTTTAAAAACCTTATCTCACTGTTTACAACAGCTTGCTGCTGCTGTTTAATAAATTATGGGGATAATTGGTTTTCCAGGGTTCACATCTACAGTGTTGTACAGCAGGGATGTAACTGTATCTTTCTCAGCCATTTATCACTCAGAAACACTTCATATGAAACACCGAAATAAATGTTTTAGTGGCGTAGCAAATTTAAGACAAACCTTTCATTGCAGGTTTCTGCTCTAGGCATTCCCTGTAGGAATAGGTTTTAGGGCCCGTTGCTGCAGCCCTGTTAAATAACTCCAGAGACTCCTGATGACTTCCTCAGGTTTTGTAGTGCCCATGTCTCAGAGTGGTGAAGTCATCTGGTCCCGAGGTGGCAGAGATTGCTGTTCTACCCAGATGCATTTTCACAATGAGTGTGTCCTGATAGCCACAGCTGGCACCACGAGTCTTGGGGATTGTTGGGAGCTGGAACATGATATGGGAGCAGGAAAGATGGCAGTGGAGAAAACCAAAAGTGCACTGGGGCTTAGAGAGTTTAATCCAGACACAGGGTTTTGACCAGAAAGCTCTGCAAGGTGTATAAGCATCTGATAATGGGTCAATCATGCATCCCTCTCCCAAAACCTTTGCATCAGTTCACAATAAGGGCTTGCTGTCCTGTGTAGTATCTTCACCAAGCCCACTGAGATTTTTTTCCTTCCCTTGCCATATCTACACATATATCTAGTGTGCACAGAGATTCCTTCCCAAATCATGTCCATACCTTCAACTTTATTTCACCCTTTTATTCCTCGAGTATATCTGAAATGGAGCCACTAAAAAAATTAGACTTGTTCTGCCTGCATTCTCAAGAGAGTCACTCTCCCAAAAGTCCCTGAGGAGGATCTCTGCCTGGCAGAGGAGAGTCTGGTATGCAGCACCACAGGATTTTCGTGGATGGGTGATGTGGGGTCCTGTACTCCTCCCTAGGTACAGGGGGAAGACGTACAGGGCGACCGTGAAGATCGTGCGGACGTCGGACCAGGTGGCAGATTTCTGCAGGAGGGTCTGTGCCAAGCTCGAGTGCTGCCCCAACCTCTTCAGCCCTGTGCTGGTGGCCGAAGTCTGCCCTGAG
Source organism: Lonchura striata (assembly GCF_050655825.1). Lineage (NCBI taxonomy): Eukaryota > Metazoa > Chordata > Aves > Passeriformes > Estrildidae > Lonchura > Lonchura striata. The sequence goes on from NC_140741.1 coordinate 72,571,984, forward strand.
AACTGCTCCATCCACACCAAAACCAAGTACAGTGAGTACTGGAAAAATGCCTCTTGGTGCTGGCTGGGAACCGGAGAAGTGGGAGATGGTGGGTGGTGTGAAGCAGGAGTTGTGTGATATGTTAATACTGATGAGGATTCATCTCATCTAGGAGCAGTTGTTTAGTTCTCAGACCACCACAGGTTCCCTTAGAATCCTGTACCAGCCAGCTGTCCCTCTCACTCCATCCTAATACATTTGTTTGATTGTCATCATTTTTTGGAAGTCTTGAATTTTCTTCGTATCTAAAGTTAACACAAGGAGCACGTAAAAGGAGCCTGCAGTGGGAAGCTGAGATTTTAACTCTAAGACAGCTTTGTTAGGTGGGATGAATCCTCCTTGTAAAGAGTTTCTGGCATACACACCAGCACAGGCCAGAACCACAGTGCTGGGGTGCTGGGAGGTTTGAACACTGACTCTTTACTCAGAGTGTTTAATATTTAAACATGGCCATGCCTGTTCAGGAAGGCTGTTGTTAGTATTCAGTGCTTTTTGTTGTCAATATTACTGGTGTTATTGGCTTTTAAACAGGTCAGGAAAGTGGAAGTGAGTGTTGCCCTTCTTCCACAAAGGTTGCAGAAAGCAGTGTAATTGATCTAAAGCAAGTCTCTTGAGTTTGGTGCCAGTAGAAGGAGGAAGAAGGAGGAATGCACTCAGGGGGATACTGAGATCCCTGGGATGGGTTTCTGTAGAAATTTACTCCTGAGCTGGAGTCCACTGGTAGCAAATGGAGAGCTGGGGAAGCTCCAGCTGAGGTTGCCCCATTTCAGAGTTGATGGTTTATTTGACTGAATGAATTTTTCCTCAGAACTCCACTGATTTGCTGAAAGGTTCAGTTCAGTTATGAACTTTGCCATGGTGCCAAGGGTTATTTTAGTTGTGCTGGGATACCCTTGCTGGCCAAGGACAGTGTCTTTCATCCCCAGAGTGCATCAAAAGGCATTTAATACAAACATTTAATGTAAGGTCAGAGAACTCTCACGTCCTTAATTTCAACCTGGACCACAAAATAGTTTAAAATAATAATAATAATCCATTCCTCTGTACATGACTGAGGCTAGCTGGCCCTCTCTCCTCTCTGCTGAAAACCTTAGCAACTTTACCTCACACAGAACTGCACTGGATCAAATCTGGAACTTGTTGGCCTCTTTCCCTCCAAATCACGGCTCAGCTCTGCCTAAACACATTGTTAAATTCTGAAGTCTTCATTCATCATCAATAAATCTGGATATATAAGAGCTGTAACACTCTGTGCTAGTCCAACATGACCTATTTATGCTGTGCTTTTTATTTTCCCAAATCAATGTATTTTAAAGTTTAAATTGCACTTAGAGTACAGTCCTGAGCCTGTAGCAAGGAGCAAGCCAAGGTTCTGAACCTTCTTTGGGTGGTTAAAGTTTGTAATGGGCATTGTGCTTCATTTCTCCAGCTTATTATTACGGGAAGAGGAAAAAAATCATTAAGCCACCAATTGGGGAAAATAACAACATGAAAAGTGGCCACGTCAAGCCAGCCAGACGCAGAAAGAGGCGGAAATCCATCTTTGTGCAGAAGAAAAGGAGATCATCAGCTGTGGATTCGAATGCTGCAGGCTCTGCAGAGGTTTGTGTCACACTGGATAAATTAGCAAAAACCCCTTGGTGCCTTTGTCTTGTCCCCCATTCTTCATTTTCCTTTTGAGTGCCTTCTCAGCACACCTGAACACTTCCACTTGCTATTTTGGATCCTTCCTTGCTGTCTGTTCTTTTAAGATCAGACTGGTTTTATTGGGGCACTATGGGGATTTTTACCTTGTCCATTTTAGAGGTAGCAAGCAGATTTTTGCTCCCACCTTCCCAATACTCACTGGCTGACATGCTGCCTAGTATCTCTTTATTTTATTTCCTTCCTTAACAGCAGGCAGATGAGCCTGTTGGATGCTTTGCACAGCATTTAGCAGAATGAAGGAGCTCTGTGATCCATGTCTAAGATCTCCAAGTATTGTAATAAATAATAATAGCTCATAGCCATTGTAGTTTCAAGAAATTCTGTTTTTTTCATTAACTATTCCTAATGTTTCTGGCTCACAACATCAAGCCTTAGCATCAAAGCAAATGGTTTGTGTCCCAAATACATGGAATTTGAGGGCTCAGTCTTCCCAGTCTGCTGTGTGATACAGCAGGGTCTGAGCTTCAGCAAAGATTCATGTCCAAATTAAAACTGGAGTAGACTTAGTTCTGTGTGGGCTGTTTTCTGGGGGCTTTTCCCATGGTGGCAATAACAGAGCTCATGTGTGGTTTCACTTCCTCAGCTGAGTGCTAGTGATTGCTGCTTTGTGCAATGTGAAATAAAATTGGTTTACTTAAATTCCCTCTACTTCAGCTAGAGTAGGTTATTTTATTCAGCTTTCAGTTGATTGCCTGCATCTTCATGGCTTGGTCCTCATTTAGGTGTAGTTCTGCTTCATTTCCTTAGATTATACCTGCTTCAAAGGAACTTAAATTTACGTTAAACCTAAATCAACCATTAGCCAAGTTTTTCAGCCTTTCAGCCAATACAACTATCTTTGTCTAAATTGCTCTTTCACTCAAGACCTGACCATATGGCTTTGGGTGCCTGCTCACACTTGGATCAGTGATAAGCTGTCAAAGCCATTTGGGCAAGTTATATATATATATATATATATATATATATATATATATATGTAGTACAAAATGCACAGTTTCTATCAGTTGGTGAGTGCCCTTAAGCCCTGTGTGACAGAAATAGCAAGAATCTGGTATAATACTTCAAATGGAACTTCGGGCTTCACCTCCAGCAGTTCAGTGTTGGGCTGAAAGCAGGGAAATCTGGGTGAAATCCTATGTCCTTTTGCAACAATGCCACTAAAAGAATGCAGTCTTGAACATCTAGACATTTTCAAAGCGCACTAAAATTTCCCTTTTTTTAGGAGCAATAACACCCAAACCAGTTTGAAGCAATGTGAAAGTTTAAAGTCAAGCCTGTTTCTGATTTTATCTCACTCAATCTGAATCATCTCAGTCAATCTGAATTTCATTTTATCCTATTAGTATTTTCCATTCCTCCTCCTAAGCATCCGCAGCGCCACGAGTTTTGAGATACCAGCCCAAGAGAGGAACATTTCATGCCAGACGAGTTATTGCTGCTGAACTTTAGTTGTGAGGAGAGCAAGCATTTCCTGCCACGTTTGTTTTTTTTTCCCTCATGCGTTTTGTAACAAATCGAGGGCTAATTGACTTAGCGCTGTAATGAGAACGAGGTAATGCAGTTAAAATAAATGTAACCCTGGACCAGCATGGCCATGGGGATGGAGCTGACGCGGTGCCTTTGGGTTTGCCGCTGCGCCCATCTCCTGGGTGCTGTTTGTGCGCGCAGGAGAGCGAGGAGGACGAGGCGGACGCGATGGAGGACGAGACGGGCAGCGAGGAGACGAGCTCGGAGCTGCGCGATGACCAGACGGACACGTCCTCGGCCGAGGTGCCGTCTGCCCGGCCCCGCAGAGCCGTCACCCTGCGGAGCGGCGCCGAGCCGGACCGGCCCCCGGCCGCCGAGAGAGCGCGGCGGAGCCGCCGGCCCCAGCCCCACGCCTGCGGCGAGGCGGAGAAGGACCCGCCACCCAAGGAGGTGAGCGTGTCCCACCTCATGGCACCATCCCTCCCGAAATGAGTGCCAAACTTCCCCGCTCTGAGCAGGGCATCCCTGCCTCTTCACAGGAGTAGTGAAACGCAACCTTTAAGGAATTTAGAGATTTTAGAGGAGCTAAGATTTTAAGCCTTACTAGGGCTAATTAAAATAAATGAGCAGGCCTTGATGAAGTTAAGAGTTAGTAGTTAACTAATAATTGATTGCTCATCAGCACAATGTTTAGTTAGCTATGTTAATAATGAAGAATATAGAAACTGACAAATAGTTTTTAGGAACATAAGACAATTGTGGGGCTCCTCTGTTCTGAAACCAATTGAAGACATGGAATGGGAGTTCTACCAAGAGTTCATTTGTCATATTTGCATTGAAAAGGTAGAAAGGTCAGAAGGAGGAAAAAACTTCATTTACTTCCTCATTTTGGGACTCCTCCCCATGAAAGGGACACCGACCCATTTCAAGGGACAAACTACGCATGCTTAATAACTTTTTGAGTGATTAGCATACAAAGTGAGTAATGGGATGTACCAAAATTATGAAAATGTATTTGTTTTTTTTGTATTCAATACTTGTATGGATAAAAAGACTCTGTAATCACCTGGAAGCTGCGGTGTGGATTTGGGAGCTGTCCCAGCATTGAATAAACATACACTTTCTAACTTTAAACTGTTAGAGAGTTTTTGTCCATCACAGTTGGATATCAGTACTAGATCAATATCCATATTTTTTTAATAACTCAGTAGTTTGCTTTATGAAAAGCTTTCTTTGTTATTTTTTTTCCTCACAGGAAGTTAAGCAAGAAGAGGAGGAGAAGCTCGTCCTGGACAGTAACCCACTGGAGTGGACTGTGACTGATGTCGTGAGGTTTATTAAACTCACCGACTGTGCACCCCTTGCCAAAATATTTCAGGAGCAGGTAGAAGTCCTTTTGTCACTTGTCCCTTTGTGTCTGTGGTGCCTGTTCATGTTACAGGACATCCCACCGTGCTGGCTGGGCTTGGGGCTTTGACAGAGACTATGACCAGACTTCAGGTCCATCAGTCCAAGTTATAACACCAATTTTGGCAAGGCATGAAAATGCTTAGAAACTAGAGTCAGAGCCTTGCCAGATCCTCAGAGTCCAGAAACTCAAGAGCCTTGTGAAAAACCCTTGTGGAAAGCAGGAGGTTTAATCCTTTCCTGCCAATTCCATGGTGTCATACTGATATCCCATAGGTAGGAACCTCATTGTAAAAACAGATAATGGTTACCTGGTACATACCAGGCTTTCTCCAGGCCATATGGGTTCCATCCTGTTCTAAAATACTGGCCTGGGAAGCAGAAAAGTGTCGCTTGAAGCCCAAACTGACTGTCCAAATTTTGCCATTAACACCTAGCTGTCCAAAGTGTGTAGACACCTAATTCCTAACTACGTTCCTCTGAAGATCTGCCAGTCAGGCCTTGGATGACCTAAATTTAGGAGATGCCAGCCTTCTCCCCATTAAGCAGATAGGGTTGCAGGAGCAGAAGCCAGTGTTCTTCATCTCAAGCCTGTGTGAGTGTGTACAGTTTATGTGGAAAGAGCCATTCCTTGGCAAATGAGTCTCAGCCACTGCTGAGGGTAAAGGGCAGCACTAACGAGCTGTAGGTAGGAAGAAGCAAGTGTGGTTAATTGGTCAGTGGTGTGGCCAGCTGCTCATTGAACTGGTTCTTCACCATGGATGACTCCAGCTGCTGTGGCTGGGAGAAGGTTGGAGGGTGAGTTGGAGAAACTCCCCAGAGCAGGATGCTGCAGTTGCTGTGTCACAGCGAGCTCCAACCTTTGTTAACCAGCCTGGAGCAGTGCCAGGGCTTGGAAGCCAACCCTGTCTCTCCTTTGCCGGAGATTTTTACAGTGGCTTGAATCAAACACTGATGACTGGAGCTTTTCCTTGTGAAGCCCTGGTGCAGTGCTGCATGCCATCAACCTTCAGTGGAGGATGGACCTGAGCTGTGGACAGTCCTGATCAAAGCAGCACTTCAGGTGTCTAAATCCTCGTGTTCAGTGCTGCCTAACCAGGGCTTCCTGGGCAGTTTATATTGGCTGTGAGTTGTTGTGCATAGACTCTGATGAAGTTTTGTGGCCTGATAATCTCAGTCTGTTAAAGAATAAAGATAACTTGAGCTCTTTGCCAAGAAGAGGATCATAAAGCTAACAGAGGTTCCCAATGAAATTGCTCACACAGGGTTCTGGTTCATGGAGTTTCATGCATAGTTATTCTAGAAGGAAAGATATGACCTGCAGAGGTTCTTTCCAGCCTACACCATTCTGGGATTGTGGGATATTAGAGATGGCAAGAGCTTTTGGTGGTCCAGGCTCCTCTCTTGGTCACTCAGCAGTGGAACAAGACAGGTCTTGTGTGTACCTGGGTACAGGGCATGGAGCAAGGCAGACATAAACCTGTGCTGAGAAAATTGTGGGTCAGAGTAGATAGGGAAAGGGTCTGACTTGGCAGTGGGACCAGCATTGGTTTCTCCATTCAGCTCCCTCCTGTGTCTCCTGGTGTCTCTCTGCAGCCTACCCCTTGTTGCAGTTCCTCAGGCATGAAATGGGCTGATCAGATCTCTGTGGATTCTGCAGAGATTCTTTAGGTGATCCCTCATTTCAGCAGCTGGGAGGCTTTTCCCAAGCTGGGGGTTAAGGTGAGAACCCATGAAGAGACACTTGACAACTTCTGAAAAATCATGTCGTATCTCAGGGAAAGGAGATACGGGCAGTGTCAAAGTGGGAGAAAAAAGCAGAGGATAAAAGAACTTAATTTTTAGGGCAAGCTGCCCTTCTTGTTGCTCCAAACGTGCTTATTCATCCTGCCCTTCAGAGTCCAGAAGCAAAAACATTTTCCCTGTGTTTCTTTCCCCAGGACATTGATGGCCAGGCCCTCCTGTTGCTGACACTGCCCACGGTGCAGGAGTGCATGGAGCTGAAGCTGGGTCCAGCCATCAAACTGTGCCACCAGATCGAGAGAGTAAAAGTTGCTTTCTATGCACAATATGCCAACTGACTGCACTTCTGCATTCCTTCCTGTCCCCCTCCTTGTTCCCTGTCTTTTTTACCACTTCAGCTTGTTCAAGGGGTTTTCTTCCCCCATACCCTTTTTCTTTTCTGAGAACAATTGGAATTGAAAGCACTGGGAGCAATCCATAGGGGGAAGAAAAACAAAGACAAAAAGAAATGAGCTACAAATGGAACTAACTTTTCTGTACTTATAAAGCACATGGAAAGACTGCTGGCATCTCTCCTCATGAGCCTCTCCAACCCATTGCCCAGTGGTGCAAGGCCAGCAAGGCTCAGGTGGTTTGTCACCAAACCAAACCTACCAGTGGCAGACACATTCCTAAGGAGAAGGGTCAGACGTTTCCAGGTGGTCGTGGTTTGTCTAGGACAATTTCTGGACATGAACCTTTCTTTTAGACAGCTCTGGCACTCTTCTTTCATATTGAAATGCAAGTCATCATTTGTAGAATTACCTGGAGTTTAACTGCAAGTTTAATCTTGCTGGTCAATGGGCCTTTGTTTTTCCTTCTGCCTTTCTGGTTTTACAAAAGGAAAAAGTGTTACACCAGACACATAATGATTATTCCTGACTGGATATTGAAGAAAGGAGACTCAACCCATGGTCTCTGTAACATTAGACAAAATTGCAGTGGACTGACAGGGGTGACACAAGACCTGGTGGGGCAGCAGCACATCCTGAGCCATGCTGGCTCTGCACAATCAGCTGAATATCCCAGTGATGGGATCTGTAGAATTCTCCATTCTTTACAGGAACATGAAGGCTTTCATAGTCAAAATCTTAACTCTTAAATCCAAGTCAATTTAAAGGCCTGTCTTTGAGCCATATGGTGACAGCAGACTGGCACCAGAGACTCCTGCTGACCCCCTGTGCTCAGAAGAACCTCCTGACCAACACCAGGCTGCAGCTGCTGCATTCTTCTTCATTGGTTTCCTTCTTAAATTCTTTGGAGAAGAGAGAGGACCTTCAGATATAAATACCCTGGAATACATCCAGATCTTGCCCAGAGGGTGTTTTAGGCAAGAAGCATTGACTCTGCCATGCATGGGAATTCCTAGCTTGCCTTTCAGCAAGTTTCCTGATTTGTCACTGAGGAATGGGATTGGTGCAACTGCTGCAGGCTGGACCAGATGCTGAGATTTCATCAGAAATGTTTTTACATGGGAGATAAGCAGGCCTGGATCTGTTCTCAGCTGTTGCTGTTCTGAATATTTTCTTCAAGTTTTAATGGGTTCAAGGCAGTATTAGTTGCCTCTGCATCAAATGCTGGGGTTTTGTTCTTCAGAAATGCAGAAACAGGGTTCTGTAGTGGCGCAGATATTAAAAAAACTGGGATTTAGACTGGATTTCCTGCTGACAGTGGCAGTGAAATGTGTCAGCAACTGATTTGTTAACTACTCTGGATCCCTCTCAGGGTCCCCTGAAAGTGTTTCAGTGTTTTGTCTCTGAATACAGAAGGATTGTGCCCAGCAAAGTGAGAGAACAGCTGAGAAAATCAGGGAGGCTGCTTCTCCCAGCTCCTCCTCACTTCAGCCCAGTCCTGGTGTTACATCTGTCAGCAGGAGACAGCTCCTGGGACGATTCTGTCAGGAGAACTGGCGCATGAGGACATTCCAAGGAAGAGAAGCAGAAAGGCTGTTTGCTAAACAGCATCCCAGCACTGATCCTTCACTCATCAAATCCAGCTTCTTCTGCTGCTCTGATGTTCTTGGAGTTTCTGGCCTCTGGGATTTGTCAGAGACATTTCATGCCTTCTGGGATACACTGCAAAAATGTCATTTTTTGTCTGCATCAGCCTTGTAACTGTAGATATTCCTATGGCAGCTAATTCCTTGTGGAGGCATGACTGGGGAGCAGACACACACAGACTCTAAGAGAAACTAGCTCTAGTGCTGACCAGTCATGGAATGGAGGAAGCATTGAGCTAAAAACATGAGAATCTTTATGGCTGTTCAGGGAAGTTAAATCATACTCGAAACTCGAACTATTAAAAAACAAAAAAAGTTTCAATTTTATCTTGCGCCGGCTCTTTTATTTCTGCAGATTTCTCTTTGCTCACTATTTGTCTTTCACTTTATTGTTCTTCAGTGTTGCCTCATTTATCACTTTCTGTCCTCTCAGAGAAGTTGATAACCTGAAATCTTTATGCTAAAATTACCTTGGGTGGTAAATGCTAAATGCTTTGCTGTTTGTTTTTAGTCTGCAGGATGGGAAGGGATACAGGATTGGGTATTGTTGTCTGTTGCATTGGTTGCTTTCCAGAAAAGCTGGAGCTGAACTTCTTGGGTCATTTCTTACACAAGTGGAGAATGAGTGGTGTGGAGTTTAACTGGACAATATGCTCAGATTGAACAGAGATCAGAAGGAACTAATTACTCTTGCCTGGATTTCATTTCAATTCTGGAACGTCAGTAAAGCTTTGGAGTAATATACTTCAAAGGAGATGATGGAAATCCAATCTTGCTGGAGTAAAATGCCACTTAACTTTGCAGTGTAGAAGTGCAAACCACTGTAAGTTTTGTGGGATTTTTTGTTCCAGACCTGGTTGATTATAAGTTAAATTCAGAGCTGCTGCAGTTCCGCAGATGCACTGAGGACAGTGGAGGAGCCACATCTCCCTCCCCGTTCTGAATTTGTCATCCAGGCCTGAAGTTTGTTGTGTCACCAGCTGCAAAAAGTCACTGCTGTGAAGTTCTGAGCTCATGGTTATCCCAGGCCACTGCCAAGGGCTGGGGAGCAGCTCTGCTGTTCTTTCTGGGCTGTTGGATGCTGACCTTCGGAGTACTGACACAGACACTTTGCTGTGCAGGTGTTACTGGGCTCTCTCCAGGCACAGGACCCAAGATGGGAATTCTTGGAACAAAAACAGGGGGCTGAAGAGTGTATGGAGCGTGCTTATCTTTTTCTGCACTGGCTTCTTTGGAGCTTGCACTCACTCAGGCTGAACAAATCCATGGGCAGGTCCCTGCTCCCTCCACAACCCTTTCCTTTACAGAATCAGCCAATTCCCACTTTTCAGAGCCTAAGCATCCATCTCTGAAATTGGATTAAATCATTAACTTAAGGAATGTCCATGATTTCCGGGTTGGTTGTCCTGCCTTCCTCCTGCTGTCATGGATGCTCTTCAAGAAAAATGATCTTTGATTTCAGGGCTTTTCTTCCTTTTTCAGCTCCCAAACACAGCTGCCAGCACGACTAAATCCTTGCTTTTCCTACCTCTCAGAGCACGAAGGCTTCTCAGCTCTAGGAGGATTTCAGGGTTTACAGCTCTTTTGTGTTATCCATATTCCATAACCCTTGATAGTTTGGTCCTGCAGGGTGCAGAAACCTCCTAAAAATGCTGTGTGCCCTCAGAAAACACCAAAATCGAGGCACACCCTGCCCTTAGTGAAGTACTCAGTAGATGGATGGCCTGACCCATCCTGACAGGCATATTTGGATGCCTGCTGGGATTTAAAAAGGTTCTCAGTGGGGCACCTAAACTCCTTTATTTTACTCTGGGCAAACAGCTAATTTGCCTTAGACTGCAAAGTCAGCATTCCTTGGCTTTAACCTTCAGCCTGTTGCAGTCCCAGTTGTGTGGTGTCCCCATCTCAGCCTTTTGAAGGCAAACCAGGCAATATTGGGCTGCCATCATCAACATTGAGGCACCTTAAAGCCTGCCTTGGTCTTTTCAGGGCACAAAATCGAATTTGGCAGAGCTGCTGTGCCATCTCAGTGTTTCAGAGGCTCTGTACAATCAGGGCACTTCAAATACTCTGTGCTTTTCTGGTGCAGTGCATCTGGAGAGCAATGAACTCGGAGTGTTCCTCTCCTTTCCAAATTCAAGTGCCAAAAGAGAACAACATGCTGCACTGAACACCATTAAAACCAGCTTTATTATGCGTGGATAAATACAGTCCCAAGGGCTCCATTTTGGTGCTAAGATATGTCACGCTGTATTTTCCATTGCTTGGGATTGCAAAGCTGACTCCTTACTCCAGGAAATATTTTCTGTAATCTGCAACATCTTGAATATTAGATTTGTTTTTTTTTTTCTTGTGACCGTACACTTGTTAACTTGGATACACTCAATAAATACTCCTTCACCCACAATCCTGGGTGTTTTGGAGATGTTTTATACAGTATATTTATGTAAAAATTCTTACAAAATCTGGTTGCATGTATATTTTCCCCTCAATAATATTCTTTATCACATCAGCTGACGCAGAACTAAAGGAATCTTACTCAGGATTTGATCCAAAAATAACTGAGGTTAGTGTTAGGGCCCTCATGACGTGAGGCTGTGGGACCAATCCTTCACCATTTTCTCTCACATAGAAGCCTGCACTTAATTAACAGAAAATTTAAATGCCTCCTTCTCTTAGCAGGCAGAAATGCAGCTGCAGTCTGTCAGACTTCACAAGAGAGGGCTTGTGTCCTTAGGTGCTCATGAACTCCCTATAAAGGAGCAGAAGCCTTTAATGGTCTCATTTATTCTTTGGTACAATACTCCAGCAAGAAGTGTAAGTGGTGTTAATGGCTGCATACAGAATATGAGCCAGTCATCAAAGATGAGAATTTTATAGCCCAGCAGTGCTTTAAATGTCAACTGTCCTGCAGAATAAGAGTGGTTTTGCAGTGATTTGGTGCCACAGACAGGAATTTTCTTGGAGAAGACACGTGAACTGCACAAACCTAGGTCATAGTTACAAATACTTGTGGCCTTTCTCTTGTTTTAGTCTATTTTGTTAATTTTTGCAGTGAAAAAGGTAAGTCTTGATCACTGCCAAGGATGTGGGAGAGGGGAGAGAGGGTTTCAAGAGGAGGAAGCCTGGAGTTCTGGACTCGAGTTGCCTTTGTGGAGAGTGACCTCTCAGAACAGAAGCACAGCTGGGTCTGTGAGCACCATCCCTGAAAGCTTTTCTTTTTCACAGCAGAGATGGTTTTTGAGTCCCAGCAGGGGCCAGGTGAGAGGAGGGAAAAAAGCTGGCAATAGACTTAAGAGCTACAATGCTGAAAGGTTCTAATTTTGTTTTCCCAGACAGAGAAGTCTGACTCAGCTATCCCTAGGCTCATTGGTTGGATAGGAGGGAAAATCAATCTTTCTTCATTGTACCCAACTCCTGTGTGTCTTCTGGAGTTTGGGGGCTGAATACTCTCCTCTTGCACCTTCCAGACCTCCACAGGAAACATCAGGCTAAAACTTGAGCTCTCTCCCCCAGGAAAAGGTGACAGTGCCCTGAGTTTAGGTTGTGGATATCCAGAACACTCTGCTCTGTGTTGTGATGTGACAGGATGAGAATGCTCATTCCCAGGGCACCCCTCCAGCTTCTCGTTGCTCCAGCCTCCCTGGAGATTATGGACATATGAATGTCCACAATTTATACATTTTAAAGTGTGCATTCCATTTTCCAGTCCCTGTTCTGCCAAACTTGGTCAGGATGTGCCAAGTTGTTCCAGCAGCCTTCGCCTTCAGGGACCTGCTTTTTGGAAAACACTCAGCTGGGGAATAGTACCATGACACTTTCACATGCACAGGCAGGGGTGTCCTGTGTATTCCAAGGGAGGTGAAATCTCAAATGCAGTCTTGGAGGGGAGTTGAGTCTTCTCATGTGCCTTGTGTAGCACAAGGCAAGCACTTGAACTGTCTCTCCTGGAGCAGCAGGAATTGGCTCCACAGCCAGCAGTTACACTCCATTCGTGGTGGTGCATGTTGGAAAACTTTGAATTGTTCTGCATTCCAGTTTGTACTGAAGGTTTTGACTCCAAGTTTGTGTACATAATCCCTTTGGTGTGTTGATACATATGTGTGTATATATATATGTATATATATATGTGCGTGTATATGTATGTGTATATATATATACATATAAATCAATCAATGCTGGTGTTTTTACTTTTTGAAGTTCCCAGGGCGAAGGGCATGTTGTCAGTTTGCTGTAAGATTCTATTCTGTATATATGTTTCCATGTAAATAAGTGAAAATCTATATTCAGAGTTATATTTTAATTTTTATTCAGAATGAAATCCCTTTTTACTTGAAACAGTTGTAAGCCACGTTGTTAATAAAGTAACAATAAGTCATATATCTTTCCAGGCTGTTTTGTTTGTTTTTTTTTTTTTAAATTTTTGTTTGACAGGGCTTTGATGCATCTGTATGTCCAAGCTGCCTGGAAACAGTTTTGCTTTCATTGAGCCCCCAGACTTCCAGAGGTACAACACGACTTCCCTGGCTCAGCACTCCATAGAAGCTGAATAGTTTGGGTTTATGCATCTTGAAGTTCTTCCCAGAAGCAGGACATGAAACAAGAAAGGTGGTGGGTGGTAAGGAGACACAACAGCATCCAGGGACATTTTAAGAAAGTGATGGAGCAGGGTGAAAGACAGGAATGAAAATAACTCATTAACAGGCAAAGGAGGGTGTGGTGCTGATGGTGGCAGGACGAGAGCTACAGCAGCACATGGAGTAGGGAGTCAGAAAATAAAATTTCTCCAGGTGCACAGCAGCTGTTGGAGATGGGGGAAGGTGTTCTACAGCGGGGAAAAAATAAATTCCAAAGGGTGAGCTTCAGACACACCTGCTTTGCCAGACAAAACCTTGGGTGTTTTATCTGCCTCGTGTGATGTTTTCCCTGCATTTACAGGCTGTGCTGAGCTGAAATTCCAGCTTTGCAAGTCCTGTCACTTTTCAGACCTCTCACTGACATCCTGAGTCCTGCTCTAGTCTCTGTTGGGCTGGCTTGGCTACCAAGCATTTGCCACTGGGGTCATCACCTGTCCCCTCTGTCTCAGTGAAAGCAGGGTGGTGCACAACCCAACATTATTCTGTTGATGTGTGCATGGGAGAAAGTGAGCAAGGAGTGCGCAGAATTGGCTAACAAGAGTTTGGATGACTCTCTTTGGTTTCGCCCCATCAATCCTATTTAAATGCTTCTTGTGGATACAGCAAAAACAAAATTTCTCCTTCTATGTTCCATTGTTTTTCCAATTTCATCAAGACTGGCTATTGTCCATCAAGCAAAAACACAACTATGGGCAAGCAGCTGGGGGTAGAGCGACTTAAAAAATAATCAAACCATTGAAAAATTGTTATTTTACAATGTCTTGGGATGATAATCCTGTGGTCTGACTCCTTATGACACTGCTAAAGCCCAGGATGTGGGTGGGACAAAAGTGCAAGTGGTCAGTGTTGTGACCTGTCCAGCCAGCCTTGGGAATAAAGCACCAGAGCAGTGGGCACTGCTGGGTGTGGACAGGACCTGCTGGACCACAGAAGAGCTCACTGAAGGTGAACTAGAGAATGGGAAGGATTTGTGAAAGGAAATAATTCTGAGGTGAATCTGATGGTGACATAAAACCAAAAGAGCAAAAACTTGAATGGTTTATGATATTCTTCAGGATCCAGAGGTGAAAATAAATCCATGTATCTTCCCCTAACTCATTACATAGTCATTTAAAAGTAGTGCAAAGGTCAGACACCGGTTTTTAAATTTCTGCCCCAGCTCAGGCAAGACTCAGAGCTCTGCAAAGAGCTAATTTTTGAAGAATATGAAGCGATTTTAGTCAAACCCTGGCAAGATATTCCAAGTGAGTTCCTCAAAATTAATGATCAACACCTGCAATATGGGGTTGCCATATATAATTTCCTGAGGGGAAAAATACCTGCCAACCAACTTGCTTCTGATATCACAGACCAAGGTTTTGAAGACCATTTTTAGTGTTTTTCATGTGCAATTCATTTGTGAAAGATTTGTTGATACTTGATCCGATTTGGTGACACAATCAAGCAGTTATGTAAGACACCAACATGTAGTCAACCATCCCTGCAACAAAAACACCTACAAAACAAAAGTTATATTTTCAGATCTCTGAGGAAACACCATTTTCTTTCCTGCATACAGAATGAACAAAAGAAGCAGGTAGTTATATTTCACTCCCAAGCTTTCTAGACAGGCTTTCAAGGCAAATAATTATTGTTTTTAATAACCATGTTGTTGCTGTTACTGCTGCTGTTGATAGCAGTTTTATTGCTTTTTTAATTTCAAGATTCATGCCTTTCTGTGAAATTTAATGATTCTCCAAGTCCCTCTACTGCTACAATATTTACTTAAGACTGATACACCTCTTGCTGTAGTGTCTGTACTCAATTACAGTAAGTTGATTTTATAACTACATCTCAGCTGAAGTTGTAATTATGCTGTCTTCTCTAATATGTCATCAAATCTTAAAACCAGAAAAAAAAAATACTGCTGCAGGACACTTTGAGGTGTCAGGTTGACTATTTCCCTCTGCAAGGCAGGACCAATTAGACAAATCTTGTTCCTATTTGGCATTTGTTTAACCTGACCTTCAGATGGGTGTCAAAGTAAGACCTCCAGCAAGAAACCTTTCCCCAGCACTTTCCACAGCATGTAAAAACAAAAAAAAAAAAACAGTGATGGCATTTGGATGATGAAGTGTGATATTCCCAGGCAAAAGCACAGAGCTGATGTTGCCATGGAATGGTCATTTCATTTTGAAAAGCTCAGTCTGACTGGTGATCAATGTAGCAGTTAATAAAAGTAAAAACAGAAAATTCATTGTTAAGTTGGATTAGATTTCAAGGGAGGAAGGGAAGGGAAGGGAAGGGAAGGGAAGGGAAGGGAAGGGAAGGGAAGGGAAGGGAAGGGAAGGGAAGGGAAGGGAAGGGAAGGGAAGGGAAGGGAAGGGAAGGGAAGGGAAGGGAAGGGAAGGGAAGGGAAGGGAAGGGAAGGGAAGGGAAGGAAAAAGGAAAGGAAAGGAAAAAGGAAAGGAAAGGAAAGGAAAGGAAAGGAAAGGAAAGGAAAGGAAAGGAAAGGAAAGGAAAGGAAAGGAAAGGAAAGGAAAGGAAAGGAAAGGAAAGGAAAGGAAAGGAAAGGAAAGGAAAGGAAAGGAAAGGAAAGGAAAGGAAAGGAAAGGGGAAAAGGAAATTATTCCCTACTGAGGGAATCAGCAGCCTCCTGTGATGACAGCCAGCAAAGAAAGGGACCTGTTTAGGGGAAGAAAGTGTTATTATCACTTTCATGGACGTGTCACTCAGAGCTGGGGACCTTGCAGAAATCAGGGACCGTGTTCCCACTGGTTTAAGGTGAGATCACACTTGTCTCTAGGGAAGAGTATGCTGGGGGAGATCACCACACTGAAATGCAAACATTCCTCTGAAATTCACTGTTGTTCATAGCTGGAAGGACCTCAAACATCCAAACTGTGAAACTTTAGGTTTGCACAGGAAGACTGCAAGCTCTGCTGAGCTCCTGGATGTATGATTGACCTAAACTGATTTTACCAGTGCAGTTTTCTATTCAGAGCCTCCACAGCAGGATTTTTCCTGGCCAAGGAGGGATTGAGCACAGGGGGTCTCCAGCACAGCCACTCAGTGCCCTGCCCCTGAGTGCCAGGCTTTGACACCTTGTTTTTGTGCTCTCTCACAAAGACAATAGAAGCACAAAAGGAGAGAAGAACAGGAACCTGGACCATCTGATGACTTCTCTGCCTCTGAGGATCTACTTAAGCCTGGATTAAAGTCCTGAAATATCATCTCATTGAGGGGAAAAACCTCATTTAGTTTTGTGCTTGCTCAGTATCTACAACTGCTGGTGACTTCATTTTTAACCTCTATTATTACAAGTGATACATACATTAATGAGAATATCTTCAACCAAGAACTTGGAATAAATTCATACATCCTTTTTCACTGGGGAAGTCCTGCTGTCTTCTTTTATCACATGAACCACTGAGGCAGGCCAGGATGATCCTGCACATCATGCAGTGTTGCAGTGAAAAATTTGGAATCTCTTTCCTCCTTCTCTCTGATCCAGAGTCTCTAGCACGTATAAAAAGTCAATGTATAACCTTCCCTCTTCTTCAAGTTCTTGAGAACACAGTGTCCCTAAGAGCGTGGCTGGCTGGTACCTTGGTCATGGCATTTCTCAGTGAAATCTGAATTTTTATGGGAGTACACCACATTTGTGTGTGGGAGGACAGGATAGAAAAGAACCAGTCCAAGCCCAAATATTTGTTAAGAATGAGGTGGAGGAGGAGAAGATTGTGGAGGGGGTGGAGGAGGAAAAGAGGTGGAGGAGGAAAAGAAAACCAGTCAAAGAAGGTTCTCTCTCTTATTTCTCTTCTGGGAATGAAGTTGCTATTTGAGGTTGATGCTGGGAGCCTTTTTCTTTTTTTTCTTTATTTTTCTTTTTTTAAATTTTTTTCTTTTTTTTTTTTTTCCCAATTTACTTCCTTTAATAAGAAGCAGCTTTTCTGTTTTCATTTCAAGTTGTTAAGCTGTGGCATCAATGTGTCTGGATGTGTCTCTGTGTGTGAGAGTCTCCAGTCCATTGTGAAACACGAACCAGAATATCCAGTCTTTGCATTGCCTTAGATCGTGGTTTTTATCTGATATTGAATTAAGTAAAGGGCTTAATGTTCAAAGTGGTGTTTGGGGAGTTACTTGCACAAATTCTGTTATTGCTGTTAATGGGATTTGTGCAGATTGCTTTGAAGATGAGCTCCTTCATGTAGAATAGGAAAAGACATTCTCAATTATAACTTATTTCAGACAAATCTATCTTTAATTTTTTTTTTTTTTTTTTTTTTTTTTTTTTTTTTGCTAATAGGACATTAGAGACGTGAAGCAAAAAAAAGCATTAGATTAATTTTTTATTAGTATTATTGACAGGCATGTGAGGACAGGTTTGGTTCAGATAACTGAGTGGATATTTGGGTAATTTTTACAAGTGCACAGAAAGAGACTTTAAATTTTGGAATTTGGTGACATTTCAGAAAATCTACAAAGCTGGAAAAAAATGGTCATAAGATGTTTCCTAGACACCACCTTACAATGCAGATTAAATACTGGTGGAAATCTTAATTTAGAGAGTTGACATCTCAGCCTGCAGCTCAGTAGTGCCTCTTTCAGATATTTCACCAAGTGATGACACCTGTGGGAGGTGTCCTTGCCCATGGTGGGAGAGTTGGAGCTGGATGATCTTTAAGGTTCCTTCCAACCCAAACCATTCTGTGATTCTGTGACCACCCTGGTTTTAAGATGTGGCCAGGAGCAGAAAAGAGCAGACAAGCCTGGCTGATGGGACTGTAGAGAAAAAGGTTGGAGGATCCAGCATTGTGCATTTTCTGGAGAAATCTCACCCCTTCTGACTCCAGAGAGGAGTCAGAACAGGTTTGTCTTTTATGAGCTGAAAACAGGGAATTCTGGGCTGATAAGGATACCTGAGGGCTGAGCCACTAATGCAGAGCAGGGCAATAATTATAAGTGTTATTTAATTTTCAGGTGCCTGGGCAGAGAGTTTCTCACCTGAGTCCAGCCAAAGCTGAAAATTGTGATACCCCAGGGTATCCAAGACATGAATGGGATGGCAAATCCAAGGAACAGTCACACCCTCTTAGAGCAGCAGAAGTGGCATTTTGAGGTCTCTCAGGTAGTGGTAAATGTTTATTTTGTGTCAACTCATTCATGCCCTGCCTGGATTTCTGCCTGTGCAGCTTCCCTGGCTGTACCAGGTGCATTCATAGACACTGAAATACTTCCAGACATGGAGACTTCCATTATCCTTTCTGGGAGAAGCAAGATCCACACTCCCTTTGTTGTTTCTGTCTCTGAAGGGCTACGTGGGGTGATAACCACCCTGGTCCAGGCAGCTCCTCTAAGATGGATGAGCAGTTTAATGCTGCTTTTCTCACTGCTGAGCTTGCAGTGAAGATTTGTGGGCTGCTTCCTCCTCAGATCCTTGCAACCCCTATCTTTTATCCTCTGGTCTGGATAACAAATCTGACAGAAGTTGTATAAATTACAGACTTTGGAGTATTAATGGCCTGTTTCGAAATGATTAATTACAAGGGATTTCTTGCATTCCCAGATTAGTATTAGTGAGTCACGCAGTGTTATCCCACAATATCTCTTCCTCAGTCAGCCTGTCCTGGATGGAAACAGGTTGATAGTTTCTAGGCAGAGGGGAGTGAAGAAGTTACAGGAGAGGAAAAAGTTAGTTTGGACTTCTGTGCTTTTTCTACTTGTCACAACTACCTAAATACAGGTTTGTGGCTGAAAGTAAAGAAGGAGGGATTTAATGCTCTTAACCCACAAGCCAGGGTTACTCTGTGGCTTTGGAGGGAGCAATTCCTGCTTCACTGAGTGGTCCCATCCTCTCCTTTCTCCCTCATGCTTATATCAATTTTGGCATTTGGGAAATTCATCTGGTTAAAGATTCATCTCATTTTATTATTTTGGCAGTTGGGAAATCCATCTGGTTAAAGATTAACCCATTAATTTTAAAGCTGTCAGCAGGCTCATTCCCCCAATCTATCTACAAGCTTTTCAATCAGTGTTTTGGTGTGGGGAGGAAGAAGCACTTGGGAGGGAAAGAAGGCAAGCATCATCTTTTTCAGTTGCACATGGATTTACACGGGAATCAGGATCAGGAGCTGCCACAGTCCTAAGGACAAGGGCAGGCACTTCTTCACACCACATGCAGAGCAGGAGAATTGTGTCTTACAATTATCCACACTTTTCACTTAGATAGAAACTTGGCTCACTATATTTTTGCTCTGTTAAAAAAAAAAATCTTTATGATTTTGAAATGAGATATTCCTCTTTCTCTCCCAAAAACCTGAAAAGGGAGTACTCAGCTGTATCTTCAGGCACTTCTAAAAAGCTGTCCCTAAGGGAGCAACTATTTACCACAAGCCAAAACAGGTACTTTGCTAAATAAGATGATTCCCTGATAATGCAATTCCCAAGGTAGATAGGGACAAGAACAAGGACAGCATAAGAGACTGTAATTGTCTCCCTTTTTCAGCAGGAAGCAAGTTGGAGGAATAATTGTTAATTGCTGTTAATTGTTAATTGCTGCCTACTCCATCTGCAAAGTTTCCATTAGGAACTAATGAAACCTTGAAAGAGCTTGGGTGGGTGTGTTACTCTCTGCCCTAGAACTTTTTTCCTCCATAGCAGGAAGAGGTGAGTTTTCCACTGAGCTTTGCTTAGAAGGATGCTCAGAGCTTCTGCCCCTGCCATGTGTTTTCAGCCGTGCCAGAGGGGCACATCACTGGGAAGAGTTCAATTTCTTCCACAGTTTGATGCATATTTTGCTATTATTTTCATAGAATCACTGAATGGTTTGAGTTGGAAGAGACATTAGAGATCCCCTCATTCCAGCCCCCTACCATGGACCTTCCACTTCCCCAGGTTGTTCCAAAGCCCATCCAACCTGGCCTTGAACACTTCCAGGGATGGGGGAGAACCCCCCAAACAGGTCTTCAGGACACCCACTTCTGCTGTTCTGTCTCCCAAAAGCAGGTTCTTGTGCAAATAAATTTAAGGGCAATTCACCTGGAGAAAATATTGACACTGAGATTCAAAGAGCAGCTGAAAAATTCACTTTTCATTCCCAAAATTAATTATTGTGCAAAAAGTGTCTGTCTGTTGACAAGCTTTGCATCTCCTCTGATCAAGATTTTTACCTCATCCAGCCTTATTCTTTCTTATTTTAGTCAAATCTGGAGGCTCTGGGCTGTTCATGGGACAGGAAGATGGCAAATCAATACCAGGAGCTGCACTTGAGGAGCTGCCTCACCTCCTGCCAGCCACTGCATCTATTTCACGTATTTTTTTTCCATCTCCTTGTCTGTAAAATGTGCAAAGTGTTGCTTACTGCACTTCAAGAATCTTGTGAGTTCCTTAGCTGTGGATAACTAAATATTATGACATATAAAAGCACAGGGTATAGATATATCGTAGACTTCACACTTGTATTTCACACTCTCTATTAATGTGGCACTCCACAGTGACATGATATTTACCAAAAACTTCCTGGAAGCAGATTCAAAATTTTAATTTTTTTTTTTTCAGGGATAAAAACTGTTAAGCTCAGTGTTTATCTGCAATGGCAAGGCAAGGTGCTCAATGAATGGTAATGAAAGGTTTCTAGTCCTAAAAATAACCTTTCCTTGGCTGAGGAAAGAAAAAGAAAGAAAATACCCTGTGAGATTTTTCTGGCATTAAGGCAGTCAAATTGTCTTTTTAAATAGTGTGAAAATTGACAGATTATAAAAAATAGAGAGAACAATCACTGGAGAGTGTACGATAATCTGGCAATATGGAAATCACAAATTTTAATATTTCCCCAGAGCCAATGAAATATGCAAAGGAACAACTGCATAATGCAGCAGGCTCTGTGTAACCCCGAGGTAGCTCGACTTAGCAAAATATTCTATCCCAGTTGTTGTTTTTTTTTCCTTGGTTAATAACAAATCTGCCAAATTACTTCAATGGTGAAGGGCAGAAATATCCTCTCTGAAGTTCAATTGTTGCACAAAGCTGCTCCATTAAATATCCAGATTTAATGATGCTCTGGTAGTTCCTGATCTTGCTGAATTCTTTACTGTAACACGAGAAGTCAGTTGTTCTAAATTGGTGCAGCTGCCATCAGTGTTCAGTTGCCACAATGGATTTTCTTGGTGATCCATCAAACCCAGGTTTTCCTCCAGCAGAAACCAGCAAGCCATCCAGAACTGTGGGGAGGTTTGCTCTCCAGCTTGCAGCTGGTTTCCTTTTTAAATCACAACATTTTCCTGCAAGTTTGGAAGAAATCTGAATGGATGTCACATCCAGGATTCCTGCCTCTTTGGTAATGACACTGCGGAGTAATTCCTTCTTTAAAGAAGATCAATTCCTTCTTTGAAGAGAACAAAATATTTTAACAGACATCAGCCACCAAATGACAAGGTGTTGGTTCCTGCAGGCAAGCAACAGCATCAAACTCATCAAGGAGAATCTGCAGAACATGAGTTTTGCTTAAGAGTTTCTTTTTCCAGGAGCTTTTGTTTGGTTTCATTGCCCGAGCTGCATTTGGAATAATGGATTACAGCAATTTTCAGATACATTTCAGAAAATGCAGCCTGAGCTCGCTCAGGCTCCTGATTCAGAAGAGCTCTTCAACGTGTGCTTAATTTAAGCATATACTTGAAGGTGTGGAGGGCTGAACAACACACTTGTATCTTTCTAATTAGAGATTACTCAAATCATGACTCAACTCATCTTCCCCTAAAGCAGAGCCAGAAGCAGCTCTGGATGAAAAACCTACTTCTCACCAAAAAAAAAAGACAAGGATATGTCTATAGCTAGAGTTACACAGGCATGATCTGGGCTAAACTAAACAGGGAGATACTGGCAGGACTGTCCAGAGAGTCCTGAATGTAGAAATTGGATAAAACATGGAAATCAGACTGTTTTATTCAATCCCTCTCCACTTTTCTTGGGAGGCAGTCACTCTCTGAAGTGATGCTTGCTTTGCCTGGAGAGATGACGTTGACAGCCCATGGCTGACCCACCTTAGGTCCAGACTTACTGAACTTAGGGCACCATGCAGTGGACTTTGCATTGTGCTAGGCCTGGACAAGTGGTTTTCTTTGAAGGCAGGGTTCTGCACCAGTCAGATTTTTCCATTCACAGTTTCCATGAAAAACTTCCTGTTTCCAGTAGTTCTGACTGTAATTCTCCCAAATACAGGTGCTTCAGACAGGAAATCCTCCTCAAACGTCTTCCCTTTTAACAACTAAACCAACTTGCCTTGCAGTGCTTGGGCTTAGAAGATTTCAATAATGGTTTTGATGCAAGTTTATCATCTCCTTTCTCTCTCTTTACAAACTACGGGGTTTTTTTGTTAGATGTGATGGTTGTCCCTGGATCAACAAGCCAGAACAAATATAATCCTCCAGTAGCAAGAAGAGCAGCCCTTTTTCAGGGGGAGCAATCAATCCCCTCCAGCGACACGTGCCTAATGGATCTGTCTCTTTCATTAGCTCTGGGCCCCTAATAACCACTGTCTTTGCCAGATGAGGGATGTGTTATGTCGGCCTCCTCTGCCGTCTTCTCCTCCCTTCCCTGCCTTGTCAGCAGCATGCTAATTTATGTAATCAATTCATAGGACTGCTTAATGAATAGCTTTGAAGTCGTTAGATTCATCTGCTGGTAAAGGGGCTGATTGGTCAGCCTCTGAATCGTTTCCATTTTCTGAGGCTTGAAAGTGTCAGCCAACATAATTGCTTTAGAAACACCCTTGGGAGACACTTGGGAAGTAGCTGTACAATCCCTCTTTATATTTAAGTGGAAGACAAAGTGGAACAATAATAATACTTAGCATTTTTACCACACTTCATATCATTAAAACGCTTCCCCAAACATTAACTAATCCTTGCAGTATGTCCAAAAGGTGAATCATTGCTTCACTTACATAGAGGAGAGTCAGCAGTAAAGACAGTAGATCTCAAGCCTCTTGGATGCTGCAGCTGATGGGTACTTTTGTGCTCAGGAAAATCTAAACCCAGATTCACAGTGTCCCTTCAGTACCCAGCGCCTATAGAAATCCCTAGGCAATGTGAGAATGTGAGCTCCAGGATTTTAAACCACACAGAAGGAAGAAAAAGGCACGTGGTGGGATTGTTGGGGTGTCTGTGCAGGGCCAGTAGATGGCATGAGGATCCTTGTGGGTCCATTCCCACTCAGGATATTCCGTGATTTGTCTGAAATACTGGGAACACCTTCAAAGATGTTTTCCTGCTCCTCTTAGGTGCATGGTCCTGATGGAGGCACAGCAGCCACTCACAGCTTACAGCTTGTGTTTTGGGGCAGCAAGATTTTTGATGTGGATTGACAGCTCAGTGCATGCCAGCCAAGCACCCTTCTGTCTTCACATCCAAGTCCTGACCTCCTGATGGAGAAACTTGTTGAATTCCCACCCCAAAGTGGATGTGCTCAGAGGGGACCCTGTGTGGATGGAATTTGCTGCCTGGCTCAGACCCTCAGGTGTGCCTCGGTCAGCCCCACCTGCACAGAGGCAGGCTGGGACAACAACAAAACCACGCTGATTTACCTCAGAAATGGAAAGCAGAAGGTGAGATTTCCTTTCAGCTCAACTACTTGCTACCAACAGAGAGGAGTGCTCCTCTAATGACTTGAAAACTTTCCAGCACAGGCGGTTTTCAGTGCTTGGTAATGTTTATTCAGACTCCACAGTGAGCTGTGATGCAGGGTGCCCTCTGGCCACACCAGCTCAGTAATGACTCTGGCATTTCTGACAGAGACTAATAGTAGAAATTGTTATCAACGTTTTTAGCAAAATACTGCAAGCTAGAAATTGGATTTCCCCCCTTCTGCATCCTCCTTCACTCGTTAATGAGCCACTTCTTCAAGGTGCCAGTGGTAAAGCTGTAAAGTGAGATGGGCAATTTATTTTCTGGGCTTGAGACCCTTAGACACAGGAACACACAGTTGTTTATTTTAATGCATCATTCACATAAAATTACATCATGCTTTACAGTTGTAGCAGGAAAACAAGTTTCCTTATCCCTGGGACTTATGAGGAGATATTGATGAGATGCCAGAGCAAAATGAGCATGAGATGAAGAAATCTCTCACTCCAGGTGTAGGTGAGGGTTGCGAGAGCAGTTCTTGCTATGCATTACCACTGGGAATTCAGGAATGGACAGGACATTTCTTTCTTGATGGAGATATTTGGACTTTTAAAAAAATTGCTGGAGAGGTGCAACATTTCCAATAGAATGATTTGTCCTGCACTGGTTCAGATGTTTAAAATCAGTGAGATCAATAATGCTCTGGTTACAATTCCCTCTTTCCCATGGTAGCCAAGAGCATATCTGTAACAGCTTCCTGTGTAGGTGTTTCCACCTGCAGTCATGGACATTTCTGGACTGATGTTACCTGTGCAGTAAAATTGTTTTCCTTCATTTGCAGAGCACCCTAATTTTTTGAGGTTGTTTTTCAGGCTGTAGAAATATACGTTATCTCATATTGGATGGATGAGATTTGCTCTTTGTCTGTGGAAACTCAGGCATGCATCATCAGCGAGAAGCTATTTTATAAGCATATTGATATTTTATTAACGTATGAATATATTAATATTTATGGGTATATGAACATCCCTATTAATATTTGAAGGAAAATACAGAAAACAGAATATTCAAGTGTGCAAGCATGTGCCAGTCACTACCAGTGCTGCCCGAGAAATGGACTTCTCCTTTCTGTCCTCCATCAGCCCCATGGGGATTATATCAGGCATCCCAGGTGGGCACAATCCAAATCCTAGAGGTCTCTGTGAGAGCAGCAGCCTTGTGCTTGGACTGACTTGTGGAGCACAGCAAAGAGAAACAGGCACTGAAGGACTTGGGAGAGGTTATCCAAGAGGCCTGATGGAGGAAGAGCCTATCCAGAGGGTACAAAGCACCTGGGAGGGTAGATATTGGTGTTTAATTGGTGGGAAATTCCCTTTTAAGCCTTTAGGAAAGGGTCACTCTAATCTTCTGGATTCTGCACACTGACAGGTGACATCGGGGAAGGACTGCGACAAGGCCTTGATTGTTTACTCCAGGTCATCAGGGATGAAGGAATTATGTTCCAGAGTGGGGACAAGTCATACATGGGCTTTTTGCAGGCAGGAGCAGTGATCCTTGGTGGCTTTTTCTTCCTCATACTTTTTCTTTTTTCTGTTAGTGCTTTCCTTCCATTTGCTGTGAAGGCACTGTGCTGCTCACCACATTTTTCCTTCCAGGGCAATAGAGACAAAATAAAGAGAGCTGTGACCTTCCCTGTGATCACAGAGGGGTGACATCTGGTTTTCCAGGGAATGGTTTCAATGCCAGCCCATCCCAGGTGGGGAATGCACCCCCAGGATATGTGCAACCCTACAGATGTGCCAGCCAGACCCACAAAGCCACCACGAGAGGTGGTGCAGGGAAGAGTCAGGGACACGGTGGGGAGTTGGTCCCTGAAAGGGAGCACAGGGTGAAGCAAGATGGATAAGGACACAGGGGCCAGCAGGCAGGGACGTTCTGTGTGGGTCCTGGTTGTCGCTTCGTTGCTGCTGCTCCCAGGGAAGTCAAACATCACTCATCTTGTCACAGTCTCCAGCCACTGCAGGAACCCAGCAGGTTAACACCTTGCCATCCCTTCTGCATGGTTCACCCAGCCTCAGTTTTAATCTCCAGAGAAGTTTAAACAAGAAAACCACCAGGAGCAACCGAAAGGCTTTGCCTTCACCATGGAAGCAGTTCCATTTCTTGATGGAATTCCAAAGCAATCCCTTCACCTGTGGTATCTCACATAATTACTGACAGCACTGCGAGGAAAAAACCTTGTCCTTGCTGCTCAAGAATGTCCAAGGGACCTTAATGCACTGTTATTATTTTGCAAAACTCCTTTCATTCATGATTTATACAATTTGATTTGATTTATAAAGGCAGACAGCAAAGCAGTTGTCGCCTTTTCTTCCCATGCAGGCATCAGGTCTGAGCAGAGACAAGAGGTGAGTGGTGCTTGGTGACAGGTTATTGCCAAGGTTGAGATATGGAGCCTTTTTGTTTTATTCTCCATCTAAATTAGTTACTGCAAAGAGATTTCCCTGGTGGGAAATGCATTTCAATATTTATTTCCTACCTGACACTTTATTATTTTTTTATTGAGTGGAATGTGTTCTTGCTCTCTCAGAACAGGTTTTCATGTAGAACTTGCCGTGGCACTGCTTTGGTTTATAAACTCACACCATGTGCTTGATCCTGTTGGCTGTGCAAAATGAAAAACTCTGGGGGCTGAAACCTTGTCCACCCTCAGAATTAAAGATAATGCAAACATCCAGTTCAACTTGACTGAAGATGGAAATAATGAACTTCTTTTTCATATGAATTAAAAAAATAAAAAGAGGACTGGGGGACACCTAACACAACATTCCTATGAATTAGCAGAGAAGTTTCATTCAAAGTGGTTCATTTATATTTTGATAATTTGTGACAATAGGAGAATAGACTAAGGTGATTTTTATCCACTGAGGAAGGGAACAGCTCAGTTTTTGGAGACTCCAGAGTCTCAGGTGTTGCTCACTACATCTCTCTGCCTGGGAGCATGTAAATCATAGAGTCATTAGGTTTGGAAAAACCTTTGTGGGCATTGAGTCCAACCATTCACCCAGCACCATAAATGATTGGTGAATTTCTGCATTGTGTGGTTGGACTAGCCTTAAAGGTCCCTTCCAACCCAAACAATTCTCTAACTCTGTGGTCTGATTCTTTCTGCTTTGTACAATATGTTCAAACTATGCACTGGAGGGGGGCTGGAGATGTGGCCTAGAGGGCAGGGACTCCTGAGGACAAGGAACACTCCCTTCTCCAGTAGTTCCCTCTCACAGGTTTTTCTACAATCAGGTAGAGGCATATAAATATTGCACACAAAAAAAGCATCAAACCTGCTTTTCATGGTGGCCTAGGGCTCCAGAAAAGAAATCCCTAACTTAGCAACCTACATGATTTTTATTTTTGCTTCCCTTGAACAGATTTCAAGATGCATTGTATGTCTCCAAGAAGAGAGGGCAACACTCCTCCTTGTGTTACACCTCAGGCTTTCCATTAAAAATGATGAATGTGATTACAGATTCCTGCAGGTCAAGGAAATTGAATCCTGGTCTTCCACCTCACAGCTGAATTACAAAAAAACCCACCTTAAGCAATTTAAATATCTTAAGCAATATAAATATCACATACTAAGCGTAAAACACTGCACCTTCTTAATGCTCTGACTTCAGCAGAATTTCAGTAATTCAGCTGCCTCTGGGGCCCCCTTTATCAAAATATGTGGTAAACACATAAAAATCACCCCTCAAATATGATGGAGAATGATCAACTCTTATGGTACTTTTCCTCAAAATGCAACAAAGTGGTAACCAAAACTGAGTTGAAAATAGATTTTATGTATTTATAAGGTACAGTGGAAAAGATTTAGCAAGAGAATATTTATAATAGAGCTTTTCCACCAAATAACTCTATGCAGGACAATATAATATTACTGAACATATCAGACCTTTACATTAAGAATGTAATCTATTTTTATAATGGAACTATAAGAGTTTCTGCTGATGTTTTGAAGACCGAAATGTGTTTTTCTCCTCCCTGAGCTGATTATTTTTTCTCAATTTGGCATCTTACTTGTATCGTTTATTCTTATATAATTTTATTGTGACATCTGGCTGTAAAATAAAAAATGTAGCCTACAGGAAAACTTAGAATTGTGCTCCCCACAGTGCATCAGTCAGACAATAAAATAGCCATCACTGGAAAAGTGTGTTTACAAAAGCTATTCTTTGTAAATAGAAAGGTTTTTTTGTTTGTTTGGGGTTTTTTTGTTTTTGTTTTGTTTTGTTTTCTGGCTTTACATCTGAATGAATACAGAGGGACAACATTTTAGATGGGGTAATCTGGGTTCAGGATAGCTCTACCAGGTTTTCCTATCTACCACTTCTGAGGTCATTTAAAAATGGACCTCTGATGTGTGATCTTGGGATTGGGTTTATTGGGTTGGTTGTTTGTGTCCCTGTGTGTGAGGATTTCTTCCTTTGTGCTCATCCCACCATTCTTCTCATCCTGTGACCAACTTCCCACACCCATCTCATGGTTTTCTCAGTGATGTGTGGCCAGATTTAGGCAAAGCAATGGTAATTTGGGCTTCAATATCCTCCTTTGAAAACAATGAATAATACAGCTAACAGGTCAGTGGGAGAGTTAATACTGGATTAGAAGCGGCTCCAAGATTGTTATCGCAGTGTTAATACTTTTATCTACTGCAGGCTTAGGAAAAGAAGCAAAGCAGCATGATTACCTTCTTACAAATTGATTACATCCATGCAAACACTGGGAAGGAAAGCACAAAGCATGATTTTGACTGCAAAAGTTACTTTAGCAACCCCTTAGGAAGCAAAAAAAAGGAGAACCTTGGCTGGAGGCCCCAGGGCATGAGCAAGCCTTGCAGAAGGGAAAGATTGGTTTGAGAAAAGGTTGTTTGGAGTTGGTAAATCTGCTCTGTTCACCTGATTGTGCTAGAAAAGTGTTGTACTGAAAGGATTTTACTAAAAGGGTTGTACTGAAAGGATTTTACTAAAAGGATTATACTGCAGCGCTGCCATGCACTGAAATAGAACATGAATGTAGAGATGAAATAGAACATGAATGTAGAGATGAAATGGCACCTGCTCTTACAGATCATGGAAGGAATCAAACACTCCTCAGATATGAACTGTTTTGGATGGTCAGTTTAGCAGGAAATGAGGTGTGCACAAAATCTCCTTGCCTCCACTCAGAAAAGAGGATAGGCGACCAGTCCAGACAAAGAAACCTCCATTATTGTCTTTTCAGTGGAAATGAATCCAGACAGGAATTCAGGAATTCCTGGAAGTGCCATTTTCAAGGAGGAATAGTAAGACAAAACCCCAGATCTGTTGTTTAAATCCCATGCTCTTCTGGTAAAAGTAGAATCATAGGTTGCACAGGTTTGGAAGGGGCCTTAAGGATCACCCAGGGTAGGACGTAGGTAAATATATCATAGTCCAACCTGTAATGCCATGCCACTCAAAGATGTTCTTTTTCTTACCAGAAAACTTCATGGGCTCATGATATTTAGGGTGGCTTTAAGAGCTCCTCAGTAGAGCCACAGGTACTCTGCCAAGTGACATGTAGGAAAAAGATAATTCCAACCTATTTCTTCTGTAGGCACCTGCAGCCCATCCCAAATCATCTTGCTGAGGTTATGGGATTTTATATATATATATATGTTATCACGTGGTAGTGTTTATTATGACCACAGCTTGAATAAATCCATGTGACTAATTTTTTTGCTGGTAAGCATCAGCTCATCCAACTGTGACTGTGCAGATCAGAGTAATTGCACTAATGTTATCCAAGTTATACAAGCCTAATCAGAGTGTCTTGTGACCTAAGATAACCCACAGAATGCATTTCTCAACCTCTTTTACTCACTTCACCCTTACACAGGTGGAGGTGATAGATCAATTCAATCAATTTGGGATGCAACCAAACTCATCTAAAAGGTCCTTCCCTACCTGTCTCATTATCTTGTTAAAGATTTTAGTGAGGAACAATTTATGTTTTCAGAAGGAAACATGACACCAGGGCCCAAGCAACACAGCATCAATAGAGAAGAGCTGGAGACAAAGTGTGGAAGGAAGAAGCAATGAGGATAAATAATTCTGGGTGTTTTCAGCAACCCAGATTCTTGAAGTTTTCTGAGTTCTGTTTCAAAAGTCTTGGGTGATTCTGTCAGAACTGGTGCAGGAATCAGTTGCATACAGGCCAGAGTGTGCAAAAGAGACAAAGCACAAAGATAACTCACCACCTTTCCTCTGTTACTTTTCTTTTTCCAGGCCTAAACCTCCAAGGCAACAAGCTGTGGTCGCATCAGCAGATGGTGACTTGATTTTCTGTGAAGAGCCCTTTGTTTTTCAGTGGCTGCAGATGCCATAGGTTCGAATTCAGCTGATCAGATATGCAACCCATGTGTGTTAGATTAATTCCACCTATGCAAGGTGCAGCACAATGTCTGAGCTGCTAACACCCAGCTCCCCATAGGGGCAATGGACAAAAATATTCATTTTTTAGAATCCATGTAGACAAGTATTTTACAATGAGATGGATGATCTTCCTGAAAGTGCTGTGCCCCACTGACTGTAAAACTAGTCTAGATGAGTAGTTTGGTTGTAGGTGCTGGAAGCATCTTGATCAAGGCAGGTGTGACCACTCCAGGCTGATATCATATTCAAGTAACCTGCAATACTTTTCTGATCAACAATTTAATTAATTTTTAAAATGTTAAAAAGTTGTGAATAAATGCTAGAATATTTACAAATGCGGGGTTTTGAGAGTACACAGTCCAATGTTTGGTTTTTCACTTTAATAAGGTGCTTAAACTGATGCTGACAATACTCCAACATCAAGAATTGGTATCTGTCTGCAAGATGAGATGTGGTTTAGCACAGCTTGTTGATCTGGAGCAGTGATATCTGTAAAAATTATATATACCTGAAATTAAATATCCATGTATCTCTCTGTATTTTTTTAAATTGTATAATCTTGTCTTTTCTGTGGTGCAGTCACAGCATTTAACTCAGATATTTGTACGAAAGGAAAATCTTTTCCCAGTGAGTTAAACTAACACTGTGTAATTTAATTAACCACTCAATACAAATACAGAGCAGTGTAGTCTCAGACTGTAACATTTCTGATGGTAGCAAAAATACACTGTGGATTTTACAGTGTTGCATTTGCTGACATTTTTCTTAATAAGCTTAGTGAGTGAAGCTCACTGAAGCACATCATCTCCAGAGACCTTCCCGTTTAGTTTTACTGTGGATTTGTATTTTTCCATTTAAGGCCATTTGAAATCCCAAATGGTCTCCTTCAAAGTGACTTTCACTTAAAAGAAAGTTGCTGCAACTTCCTGAGTTCTCTTAGAAATCAACTTATCCAAATCATGGCATTAAGTGGGGCAACAGTATTTGATTTCAAACAATCAGGAAATTGACTGTTACACAGCTTTGGTGGTACAAAGATGGCTGGTAATTTCTAATTTTAAAGGTCTTTTGGAGGATTCATAAAGCCTTTGGGAATACTGCAAAAGAACACGGTGCTGTGTTCTGCTGCTAACGAAATAAAGTGTCTGAGAGATTAAACCAGGGGAAATCTTGCATTAGAATAGGTTGACAAGACAGATGAAACATAAAGAACTCATCCAGCTCATCAACAAAGATCTGACTAGATCTCAAACAGCAGAAATCTCTATGCAAACCTCACTTGGATGCCTTTAAAACTGAATCTGACATGCCAGTTTTATATAATTCTTCTTTTCCCAGCACAATGGTGTAACAGCTTCATTGGACAGAGGAATGGATAAATTGTATTTGCAAGAAGCACACAGATGCTAAGATGCAAAATCATACTCCAGTGCCAAGCCCCCCAAGACCCTCTTTGTCTGGGGATACAACCAGGGATTGATCTCTGGGAATCATAGAATCATTAAAGCTTGAAAAGTCTTCAAGATCAAGTCCAGCTTTTGACCAAATACCACCAGGCCAACTAAACCATACCACAAAGTGCCACATACATTTGTTTTCTGAACACTCCCACACATGGTGATTCCACCATTTTCCTGTGGAGTCTGTTCCAATGCTTAACCATTTTTCCATTGTAGAAATTTTATCTAATATCCAACCTGAACTTCCCCTGGAACAACCTGAGGCCATTTCCCCTTGTTCTGTCTCTGGCTGTGAGAAGTGAGAAGAAGCCAACCCTCATCTTGTTACATTCCTTTGTGAAGAGTCTTGGGACATGGCCACTGGCAAAAACACCACAAAACCAGGGCAAGCTGAATCCTGAGATCAAGAAAAGCAACATGATTACTAGAGCTGTTCACTCAGCAAATCCCACCCTACTGCTCACCAATCTCAGTCAAACCCAGAAAACACTTCTTCAGCTACTCCTACAGCCCAGGCAGTTCTGTTGACAGGAAAAGAGGTTTTCTAACTTTATGGGGAAGAAGAAATCAGAAGCTGAGTGTCAGACTCGGCCATCCTCCTACCTGCCTGCTTCAGTTTCACAGGGGACACTAGGGGATGATAAATTCACCTCCTCCTCACAGGAGCAGCAAATTGGAGAAGTCATTCCAGGTCTGAAAAATGAGCTATAACTAAATGATGCCTGTATATCTTTGCCCTTGTGTTCTCTCTCTGCTGGCATTTTCCTCCCTACAGCTGAAAATACCACCCATCCCAGGAAGAGGAGTGAGAAATCCCCAGGGAACAGGAAGGCAAATGCATCCCTGCTGCCTGTAGATCAGACGAGCTGAAGGCTTCACGTCTCACGATGATAACACAGCACATGGCCCAGGACCAGGAGGCTGCAGGACAAGCATCCATCCTTCCTGCACGGGTCCAGTGTCGGAACTCAAAATATCCCTCAGACATTTTTGGCTGTTCCGGGCCCAGGTCAGAAGCATTTGAGACTCTGGCAGGCAGCTGGAAACAGCTGGGATTTTGGGTTTGAGCCATGGAATGAATTACCAACCTTGCAGGAAGAACAAGAAGTCACAAAAGTTTAGATATTGTAGAAGTAGTCACAAAGTAAAGGGAAGAACTTCTGAGTGTTGTACAGGGGGCTTTTGGTTTTGTACATGAGGGTCAGAGGTTTTCAGATGGATTTGGGATTTGGGCCTGTTCTGCCCTCCCTCTTTCTCCTTCCGTACCTCCTTGTTCTTGGTGATGTTGGCACTCACAGATTGGTTTAGAGTAGAAAAGCACCATTTAATATAGGTAATAGGCATTGGGGAAAAACTATAAACATGTAACACATAATGTACCATATAAAAGATAGAAAATCACCATTTAATATAGGTAATAGGCATTGGGGGAAAACTGTAAACATGTAACACATAATGTACCATATAAAAGAAAATAATTTAATATAGATAATAAGCATTGGGGAAAAACTACAAACATGTAACACGTAATGTACCATATGAAAGATAGAAAATCACCATTTAATATAGGTAATAGGCACTGGGGAAAAACGTAACCATGTAACACGTGATGTACCATATAAAATACAGCAGCAGCCCCGGGTGGGGAGAGAAGAAGCAGTCGGGGTCAGAGAGGATGTCAGGGTGTGTGTGTGCCTCTGCCTGAGCTGTGAGCAAACCACAGCAACCAGAGAAGAAAATCTTTTAGATAACTTGCAATAAACAGCCTTGAGACCGAACAACAAGAGACTGCTGAGCCTTTCTCTGGAAGCTCGGGTTGGAGGAGAGACTTTTCCACCACACGGAGCCCCCCGACCCAGGGTGGGCCCCGGCAGTCCAGCACACAGCAGTACTTGAGGCACATTTGTCCAGCTGATGGTTGGACTTCATCAGAAATGTTTCCCCGGGTCACTGACCTGTTAATTGTAGGCAGAGTGCAGGAGATAATAAATAGTCGATGCACTCCCGAGTCAGATCCTTTCCTCACAGTTACCAGGCAACCTCCTCCAGCTCTCCACAGCTCTGCTAAGACTTTTCCCTCCCTTCCCACTGCAAACTTAGGGATGGAGAACGTGTGTTCATCGGAGGGTATGAGACAAGGCAGGGCATGTTTAAGTTGGATGGCTTTTTACAAGCATTAAGCAATGCACTCCTGTAATAAACAACTATGCCAGAGCTAATACTCAATAAACAGTGTGCTTTATAAGCAATTAGGGACTCGCATTGTGGAACAGCCATTTCAGGGGAAGATACACTAACCCAGCAATGCTTAGCAAGATAAGTGGCTTGTTAAAAGCACCATAATTCTCCTTTAAAAATCAATTAACAGTTTGGTGCATTTTTTTTAATGTAAGGACTGCTGGGTGTCTTATTCAAATGACAGTGGATCCAGGGAACTGCATCTCATGTTCTATTCATTGGCTGGTGTTTAACCCCAAAAAGTGCAACTGGAAGCAAACCTGAAAAAAAAACCAACCAAAACTATTTAACTGTAGTCAAGTTCAGTTGCCAAGAGGCAGCTGAAGTTGCTCAGATGAGTCAGATAAACACATTTTCTCTGGGCAGAAGAAAAATCAGAGCACATTATAAAACCATTTCCTTTGTGTTTCTTATTTGGCGTTGGGGTTTCTTAAAATTAAATTAATTAATAATCTCTTCCCCAAATCACAATGGATTAAGCAGCAGAAGTTTAGCTTAGAGATATTTGATTGTGATTTCTACCCAAAAAGGCAGTGCAGAGTCCTTTTCCTGAAGTTACGGAATGTCTTCTTTCTCTTCTAACAAAACCTGCTTTATGGGATCCCCTGGAAAAGAACGGTCTCTGAGGGTACCAAGCACAGAAAAGAGGGAGAGAAAATCATGGGAGAGGATCAATTCTGCTGTGCCTCCCTTCCATCACCAGCAGCAGGGCACTGGAGAGCCAAATGTCCTCCTCTTTTCACCTCACAAAGCCAGAGGTGTTTTCAGCCTCTTCTGCTTGCAAAGGTAAAAAACCTTTCTCTGAGTGAGACTGAATATTTCTAGCCTCTCTAAATATTCACAGGATTACTTTTCCCAGCCCAGTCTGATGCATTCCTGATTTCTGAGCAGCAACTTGCTCTCCTTGCCATTGATTTCCCATCAGCCCTTTAAAATGTCTTCAGTCTTCCCTCCCTGATTAATTATTAAACTATTAAATCAATTGCTGCATCCAAGAGTTGGCAAATCAAAACACAACCTCCACCTGCCTCTCCTCAAATGCAAGTGGCTGCAAAAGAGTTTGGACAGACTTTATAATCCTGCTGGATTGTGCTAATCTCATGGATGAATATACCCTTGCACTGCAGAGCCTTGGAGGTGATAAAAAAGCAAATTGTGCTGTTGTTGATGGGACGTGAAAATGGAAAGCAAAGATTTCACAATCAACCTTCAGAAGGAGTCATGGTGCAACATGAGCTGTTCAGAGAAGTTTCCAGGTATCATGCTTGGATTAAAGTAGCTAGAAAAGTGTTTTTCTGTCATCTACCATGCTTTGTGCTTTTGGGAAATACATAGAGGGGGAAAAAGAATACTTTGGCAGTCTAAAAGTGAAGCAGTTTAATCCCCCCCTAGCCAGGGCTGCAGAGTCTGATGCGTTTTCTCTGCTTTCCATCCCCTGTGTGCCCCAGAGGAGGAACAGTGGGGCTGCTTGCTGTGGTTTTGCTTTACAAAGCTGCTTCTCCCACACTCCTGATTTAATCTCTACATTCTAAAATCTGAGAGTAATTGAACAGGCTGAAAACTGGGAGGGGGTGCCATCCAAAGAGGCTGCCACAGCTGCTCCAGCTAGAGATGTGTATTTCTCAAAAGTGTGTGTGTCAAAATATTTACTTTTCCAGTCTAGAAAATTTCTCATGTCCACCTAACTGATTTTTTTCTCATCTTGACAAAGAACTTCTTCCACTAAAACACCAAAACAAATGGAAGCACTGCTGAAGATAAGCCTGTTCTTACACACCCAAGTCAACATGTAAATATCAACCCAATAACCAGTATCAAAGTCAATAGAGAAATCTGGCTCTTACCCTAAGGTTTACACAACAATAAAAGGTTTGCAGATACAACCTGAAAAATAAACCAAAATTACTCTCTGTATCACCTTATGGCTTTTTTACTTCTTTGATTTTTTTTAAAATTATTTTTTATTTAAATCACTTCAGAATGGGATTATTGGCAGGCCAGAGAGGAGCTAACAGAATATCTTAGGTGAATTTTCATGATCCCCATGATTTTATTTCAGGCAGGTCAGACTCTCTTCAAAAGGAACTGAAAGGCTGTTTGGGACCTTTTTAGTGAAAAAGTAAGATTTTCCAGTAATTTTGGAGAACTTTAGAATTCTCTTCCACCTTTTTGCTGAGGTGGTAAAACAAGAGTATGCCTCTGTGAGCATATTTATACTGATTGCCTATGAAAAATTTGCATTTAATAACAAAAGCAGAGGGTTTAAAAATTTTGCTGGTTCTAGATATGGCAAGAATTAATCTGTCAGGTCTCACAACTTCTTTCCTTACCAAGTACTACTATCTTTTTAGCCTTGGTTTATATTAAAAAAAAAGCACATGACTGAAATTCTGACCTTTTTCACATCTCCTCTCCTCTCCTCTCCTCTCCTCTCCTCTCCTCTCCTCTCCTCTCCTCTCCTCTCCTCTCCTCTCCTCTCCTCTCCTCTCCTCTCCTCTCCTCTCCTCTCCTCTCCTCTCCTCTCCTCTCCTCTCCTCTCCTCTCCTCTCCTCTCCTCTCCTCTCCTCTCCTCTCCTCTCCTCTCCTCTCCTCTCCTCTCCTCTCCTCTCCTCTCCTCTCCTCTCCTCTCCTCTCCTCTCCTCTCCTCTCCTCTCCTCTCCTCTCCTCTCCTCTCCTCTCCTCTCCTCTCCTCTCCTCTCCTCTCCTCTCCTCTCCTCTCCTCTCCTCTCCTCTCCCCCATCATACAAAAAGCAAAGCCCTGATGGTTTATTTCCTCCAGACACAACTAGGAAAAAAAGTGATTTTCCCAATTTTAGCTATAATCTGGCCTATTTCACCCCAATCAAGAAAAGTCTTTTGCCCTTATGCCCCCTCACTTTGTCTCCTAGATGATTTCCAAGACAGCTACTGCTAATGGATCTCTCCTCTCACCACTGATGCATGAGCATCCCCTTGTTATAACTCATCTACACCTCTCAGTTAAAGTCAAAATCATCTTAAACATTCACAATCCAGCCTGGAAACATCTCCTTGGCTCCAGGCTTCCTGGCTCTGTAGAGTCTGGAAAGAAGCATTGTCACTGAAGAGCATCCAAAAATGTGTAAATGTTCCCATATAAGGCCTCTCTGGGCAGTTGTCAGAGTGAGCATCCTTTTGGGAGAAATCACTTGGGATCCATCCCATATAACCCTGCACAATGCACAGAGGCACAGCTAAATATCCTGGGCACCCTGTCAGGGAGGAGCTGGCCACCTTTTAGCCATCCCAGGGAACCCAAAAAGACAACTAAGGAAAGCCAGCCTGCAGTCAATAGATGGGAATTTGCTCCTCAGGGTCTTCATCTCCAGTGTAAAATATCTACAAGGTTTGGCACTCAAAGAAAGGCTTGAACCCTCTACTGTGAAATCACCATAAATATTGCTGCTTGGGCTGGATTTGGATTTCAGGGAATTACACTCTACTCTTCAGAGGGTCCCCTGTCCTCTGGTGACTCAGTTTTAATGTAGTAACTCTGTTAATTGTCCAAATAATCCAACTTGCTCGTATTTGGGCCTTCACAAAGGTTCAGCTTATTTTCAAAATCAATATTTGCCAGGGAGGATGACAGCAAAAGCTCTCTGCCTGCTGTCTGACATCATCTTGGCAATTCCCAGGGGTATATTGCAGTACCACAGAATTTGGTGAAGGCTTTTTTTTTTTTTTTTTTTTTTTTTTGGTAAATCTCCAAGTGTTAAAATGATAAGAGAGTTGCTTCTTTCTATCTTCCTTGTGTTCCTTCTCATTACAGGAAAAAGCTGAAAAGTGGGAACCTAGACCACTTCAAATATACAGAAATAAAACCTTGTGCTTCATTGTTTTTAAATCATATAATTTCTGAAGCCCAATTTTTTTTTCAGGAAGCTGACTGAAGTTTTCATGTTTCGAGTCTTGTTGGTGCTGTGAGTCATGGAAATTCCCTCCGAGATAATCTCAGGCAAGGGGTCTGAAACTCAAATGCAAGCTTGTGTTATCTTTAACCTTGCCTGTTGTGTGGAAGATATACTGCATTTTTAGATAGTCAAGAAGTAGGCAAACAGTATCATATCTTTCTCATAGTATGGAAAATCACTGCAGCAGTAAAATCCCACAAACCCAGCTTTGTAAAACACACGATGAAGAGTTTGCCACGTGCTGCACATTTTCACCCAGGAGTACACAGTGACTGCTCATGAAATCTGTTATGAGACCTGAAAAGCCTTCACTGAGCAAAGCTGAAATGGATCATAAACAAAACATATCCTCTTTTTCTCCAGGTGTGTTTAAGTGTATGGGGGCTGTCAGGGCAAGGTGTACATTCACAAAGTCATAGAATCCAGAGTGGTTTGGGTTGGAAGGGATCTTACGGATCATCTTGTTCTAAACCCTGCCATGGACACCTTCCACTATCCCAGGTTGTTCCAATCCCCATCCAGCCTGCCTTGGACACTTCCAGGGATGAAGCAGCCACAGCTTCTCTGGGCACCCTGTGTGCCTCAGCATCCTCACAAGGAAGAATTTCTTCCCAATATCTTATCTAACCCTGCCATTTGCCAGTTTAAAGCCATTCCCCCTCATTCCATAATCATATTCTTTTGTCCCAAGTCCCTCTCCAGCTCTCCTGGATCATCGAGTCCAGCTCCTGGCCTTGCTCAGGACCACCCCCATTAGTACTAATTAAGACACTCCCAGTGCTTAATTAGGAGTGACTTCAGAGAGCAGCTCCTGATGTCCATTAACAGCCCCTGACAGCAGGACACTGGTACACCGTGACAAGTTTAACCACTCCAGATATCTCTGAAATGCCTGGTGGATCTGGAAGTATTTGAGAAGGGAAGAGTGTCCCACTCTCCCTTCTCCACCCAAGGGAAGTTTGTTATCCTATTTAATGCAGCATGAACACTGCCTCATTTAGCATGACAACTATAACTGCGTGTATGTGAGCTCAACCCAATTTTGACTCCAGTGTGAAATTATTCCTTTCCTGGTTGGAAACGAATGACACAGACTAGAAAATATCTCCTGCTGAAATCCATATTTTACATACATCGTGCACTCAAGTTGCACAAGATGTTGCATCCTCAGGCCATTTTTGTCTTCTGAGATTATTCCAGCAATCCTCAAGTTTCCCTCAGAGGGTTGGGAGCAGCTGTATGATCTCTAGGCATGAAAAACAGCAGGAGGATCTCTGAAACTCTCCTGCAGTGACACACCTTGAGCTCCAAAGGCTGCTGATACTTGAAGAGTGCAGACATAAAGCAGCTTCCACCACATGGCCTGGGGACCATGGCCTGTTCCTTGGACAAATCCCAAACACTGTATAGATGAAGCCTATATAATCCAGGCAATCACTTATCTCCCCGAGGACAAAGACCCCATCTGCAAAATATACTGAATAAACGTACCAGCTTTGCAAAACTTTAATTCAGCTCCTGGCGGCAACTCTTCTAATAATGACATATGACCGCTCTGTAAAAGTGGTTTTAGCTGCCAGGACAAGCACTGGAAAAGGAAGGCCAGGTTATATTTGAGTCTAAAACTTGAATTAGCTCCCCTTGTCTTCGCCTGTGCAGGTGGAATGCATTTTGAGGCAAAGGGGATTTATCTTGAGCATGAGATAGGGCTTAAATAACTCCTGTGATGATGTGAATCCAGAAGATTAGGGAAGAATAAAAATGCCTGGCTGCTAAAAAGAAAAAAAGGGAGAAACAAGAAAATGCTGATAATTCAGTTTGACTTCAACTTCCTTTCCAGAGCAGAGCAAGCCAATATTTACACAATATAGGGTGAACAAGTTGAGCATATATGTGTTTATGCTCTTTCCAACAGCTTGCCTCTATCAGCTGGGCAATAGCCTGCAAGACAATGGAAGTCATTCTCCTGTCTGTCCCCAGTGAAATCCCATGTCTGGATTTGATATCAACCTTCAAGGAAAATAGTTGGGCCAGTGGGAGTGTTCCCAGGGGCAGTAGGGATCATCAGTGTGGTGTGCATGCATGGTCTGCAAGAGCAAGAGAAAGGGCTGGAATTGTTTAAACAGAGGAGAAAGACTTAAGGGGAA
Source organism: Lonchura striata (assembly GCF_050655825.1). Lineage (NCBI taxonomy): Eukaryota > Metazoa > Chordata > Aves > Passeriformes > Estrildidae > Lonchura > Lonchura striata. The sequence goes on from NC_140741.1 coordinate 72,611,849, forward strand.
GATATAGCAAGGTTCTTAAGAAGGAGGAAATAAACATTTACATGTTCCTGTGGGTGACAGAACTAGAAATGATGGACCTAAATTTCATAAAGAAATTAAAAGGCTTTTTGATTCTCCCACCATTAGTTCAAGCACCGGGCAGGGGGATGCTCAGTGTGCCTCCCATCCTGATTCCTTTTAATAGCACTGCAGGAAGATAAGAATTGGCTACCAGAGATGTCATTGCAACACCTCCTGCCACAGGCACAAATCTGACCATGAGGACATCAAACATCTCCTTAGTGTGCTGCTACCCTGCCAGTGGAATTGCTCCAGAGCTGACAAAACACATGAATATCAGATAATCACAAATCACCTGGCTGCCTCTCCTCCCTAATGGCTTCTCCAGTCTTTCTTCAATAGCACATGTCTTTTTTTCTCTCCCTTTGAACGTCCCTTAGGTGAGCCTGGAGTGCCCCATTTCACTCTGCTCTAAATTCCTCCAAAGCTCACCCTGCTGAAAGAATCTGACCTCCAAACAGCATGGCTGCTAACGCCTCCACATTTATTTCCCAGGAGAGTTTTGCTAAAGCTTGGATAGCAATATGGGATCCTCTAGCCTACCATATACAAAGGAATATTAATTTCCCATTTCTCCCAGGGAACTGAAAATACAGAAGAACATCAGATACATCTGGAGTTATATTTACAGCCTATTGAGGGGGAAGGGCCATTAGTTCCCAGGGATTTAGCTTCGGGAGGAGTTTTGCCTGTGTTGGGTTTGAGGCAGTCTTTGATGTTAGTGAAATAAAAGAGAGAAATATTTCCCTCAGGGAGTGAGAAAAAGATATCCAAAATCTTCAGCCTGAGGTTTTTTGTATCTCTGCTCCAGCTACTGTCTCCAGAACTCATTACAATAAGCAAATACTCATACATCATTGGTTTAATATGACAACTGTGATGCTTAATAAGGCTGGAAGAAACATCACTGTGACTCTATTTGAGCCTCCTAAACAATCAGTTTTTGCTGAGAAGGTTACACCAATTTTTATAGCTCAGGAGCAGATTTGCAATTTGTATTCATCTTTCATTTTGACTAGACCAATTGTGTGTTCTATCTGCATTATCAGCTCCATAAAAATTCATTCCTATCCATAAAAATAGAAGATTTCTAATAATGGCTCTCCTACTTTGTATGGGTGAATTTGGTTCTGTTTAGAAGAGAAAGGCAGTTAATCTGGTAACTGGGTTGTCTTCCTGTCCAGTTTCACTGCAGGACCTAATCCATCTACTCTAAACCTATCCAGTCAGATTTAAACTGAATTGTTTTTATGATGAAATGGGAGAAATTTGTCTTTGGACATTGACAGTATGAGTTCTGAGTAACTGTGAAATTATTGCCTATCAAATATCTCACTGTACAGAGTCACTTGGGCACATGAGGCTCCTGACAGGTATGGCCCATGTGGTCTGAAAGGACGTAAAGAACTGAAACAATTAATGTTTGCAGCCTGATTGAGTAAATGATGCTACTGAGGATTTTTGAGCTGTTTAACCAAGGTCTGTCTCCAGGGAGCTGGAAAATCCCAGTGAAGTAGCAAAAATGACAGTATAGGTGATAAAAAATTATAAAGAGTTGTGAGTAAGAGGAGTAAAAAACATATTTAAGCAATGACAACACCTTTAGTGTCAAAACCAGCCCCGGGAGCCTCAGGCATCTGTGACCTCTATGACTTTCAGGTGAGTCTGTGCCTAGAAATACTCTGTGAGAGCAGAGCCAGTGCTGGGTTGCCAAGGGAATGACAAAACACTGACCTGTCATGGGGAGGTACAAATGCATGTCCAGAGCAATGGGTATCACTGGGGCCCCATCATTTCTCACCATTGATTACTTTGGACATTTGACTGGCCTTTCCTGAGCAAAGAGCCATAAAATAAATAAATAAATAAATAAATAAATAGACAAATAAATAATATATTTATGTAAATAAACAATATTATATGCATAGTTTTTAAAATAAAAACTATCACTATTTTTATGTATTAAAATTATGTTTAAATGAGTTAAAAATGTTTTAAATTTGTACTTTTAACTAATTAAATATAAATAAAATACTTCTATTTTATAAATAAAATACTTTTTAATGAAGTATAAGAAACAGTAACTATCATAACAGAAAGAAAAAGAAAAAAGACTAACAAAAGAAAATAAAAAAAGAAAAAAAACCTGTAGTAGTAAGAACTACAGGGTTTTTAAATTCAAAACATCAAACTCTATACCAAAAAACAACTATTTCTACTACTCCTACTGATCTTAGACAAAACCTTAAGACTCTATACTAAAAAATTTTTAACACCAACTTTAATACTTCAACACAATCTTTAATACCTTAAACTCTTTACCTTCAAAACTAATATATTCCTACAATAAACAACATACAATATGATGGACCTAACTAATATATTCAATTCATATATTCATATTACAAACAAATTTATAACAACTAACAACTACTCATATCTCTACCACCAGCTCCTCCCAGGTGTTTGCTGTCTCCTTCCTAACACAGGTCCTTCTGCAGCAGAGGCAGCTGGAGCAAACAAAAGTCCCAGAAATGCTCATTCACAGCCCAGCACTGCAAGAGAAACTCACCTTCATGAGAAGCTGCAGGTCATGCATGAAACAGAGCAGCTGAGGTGGGGCAGGTGTTTGGTTGTGCCAAAATAAATTTGGGAAAGACAGGTGAGACACCCAGGGTGGGTAGAGGGAGATGGGTAAGAGCTCCTTGTGTAACAATGAACAGGCCTGCAGATACTCAAGCACTAACAGGACTTGTACAACCCTTCTGTTCTCCTCATTCTCCTGATACCTTGAGAATCTGACCTAGAACAGAGGCTGGACAAAGCTAAAGAATAAAGCAGGGATTTATTAAAAACTTCTCCTCCATGGATCCACCTTGGGCAGCACCAGAGCCCAGCCAGGACTGCACCCAAATGAACCAAAATGGCCCCAAAATGCACGAGCGCTCCCGGGGCTCTCCCTGGGATCAGTTCTGCTCCATTGGCACCTTGGAGTTCATTGTCCCATTCCAGCTTCAGCCCATCAGTCCCACCCTGCTTGTTTTTCTCTCTCCAGCCCACGGTGTTTGTGCTCCTGGGCTGAGGTTTGGATCATTTGTCCTTGGTGCCCAGCTGGAGCAGGAATTGTTTTGTCACCCTGGTCTGTGAAGAGAGATCACCATCCCATAATATGAAGCCCAGACCCACACACTAAACAGCACAGAATCTGAAAAATACAAAAGCTAAAACCAGAGGCATTTCCACCCCACTATTCCTTCTTTTCCCTTATTCCTTTTCTCCTTTCCTTTTGCTTCTTTCTCTACCCTGTTAATTATCTGTGCCATGCATGGGTTTTTCTCTTCCCCATGATTATTGCATGCTGCAATACTGCTTAGATGATATACAGGTAGTTGAAAAGAAAATATTTTGCAGCTTTTTCATTTTTGATGCAATATCCAGGTGTGTTGCTGGTCCTGGATGATAGAGCTCAACAAACTCACTAAATATTCTTTTTAAAATATTTTTTTCAAACTTGGTTGCAATTGTTGATCATTGTGATAAAATAAATCCAGAGTTTGCAAGGCTCTTAATAGGGACAGGAGCATATTTAGTTAAGATAGAAGGGTGTAAAACCAGGCTGGCATGATAAAAAGGCAGAGAAGCATCTGTCTGATCTTGGTGGGTGAAAAAGAAAAAAGAATTTGTCTTCAGGCAAGTACACTTCCAGGGGAATTCCAGAGAGATCTCTCTAGCCCTGCATTCTTCAGTGTTCCTGCAATTCCTGAAATCTGTGAAATCCACTGGGCTGTATCCATTCTACCTGCAGTACATAAGCAACAAGCTCTGAAGTTTTGTCTGTGTCTTCATCCCCCGGGGCCTCAGCTCTGGCAGACACCTGGAGGAACAACCTCAGGAGCTCATTCCAGCTTGGCAGTGAGATACCACAGCAGTTGTGAGGCCAAATTTGGGTGTTTGTTGCCCAAAGGCAAGAAATTTAGGCACTGGTGGCTTTTACAGGGCTGGAAACAAAGGTCATCAGTCCGAAGAGAAGAAAGGGAAGGGGGAACTGGAGAAGGGACAGCTCTGGACTACTTGTAGAAACAGAAACAGGCAGGCAAGGCCTAAAGGAACATTTTTACACTTGGCTCCTTCCTGTATGAGACTGGGAAATAAGCATTTATTTCTCACCATTGTAATCAATTAATGTCCTAAATTCTTTGTTAATCCTTACGTTTGTGGACTCCAGCCTTGGCTGGGCCCTGCTCCTTGATTCTTCATCCCCACCTGTCTCAATATCCACCTCCCAATCCATTCCCCAGTGCTCCCCAATAAAATATGTCCCTTTGTCCCCACCAATGTCCCACTTTGGCATGGCTGAACTTCCAAGAAGATAGTTCTCCAGCTGGGGTGGCAAAGTGGGATCTGTGTTAGTTTGGGAAAAAAGTCATAGGGAGCTCTTTCCGAGGAAGCCCTGGAGTCCACAGCCCCTCTTGCCTGCCCTCCCAATGTGCAAACACAGAGGTTGGCCAAAGCTGCAAGAACACATTTCCAGATTAATAAAGGCACCTCAGAGTCTGTGGCTTGTGCTGAGTTTTAACCTGCAAGATTCCCCAAACTACAGCTGTTTCAGTCTCAGATACTCTGGTTTTACATGCCCAAATCTTAGAGAAGCCTGAAGCAACCTCTGACTACATCCTGCACTCTAAGTAAAGGAGTTTCTGGGGACCATTCAGTCCATTCCCTGCTACCTGGACAAAGGGGGACATTAAATTCAAGTTTCCTATTAACTTCTGCTGATTAGATTGCATTCATCGTGAACTGTGGTGAATTTATTAAAGTAGCTTTAAATACTTGAAGCAGCAAATGTAAGCACCTTAGCAAATGGGACACAGATAAGGCTCTTCATCTGTCAGCTCCCAGGCAAAGATCCTTAATATTCAGGTAAATAAAATGAAAAAAATTGGAAGAAGAGAAAGACTTATTATGGCTGTAAGGCATGTCAGGACATGATTATCCTGTTTCACACTGTCAGGGGAATGTGAGATAGAGTAACTGACAACAAGCAAGACTTAATCAATATGAAAAACCTGAAAGGAGACAATTTTAAATGGGAAATTTTCCAAACAACCCACTTTGCCAGTTTAATGAGGACAATGATCAAATGAATGGATTAGAACAGAATCAGTCAGGATGTAGAGCAGTGCATAGATGCTCTCCAAAGCAGGATGTGCACATACCTTACCACAATATACTGTCCTGTATGTATGGGACACTATGTACCAGGGAGAGGAGAATTCACATTTTTGGTCCTTTTTTGCTTGTCCTTTATATCCTAAGCCAGTATACATCAACAACCTGGCCTAAACTTTACCAGCTTTCCTAAAGAATGGATGTTTATATCCAAAAGGCACTACCAAAACCATCCAGTTACAGCTGTTTCCCTAGAAGACACAAGAGGAGTTGGTGGATTATACATTGGACCAGTCTGCAAAGGTCTGGAATTTAGCTTTTCCATGGTACAACCAAGAAATTGTGGTTTACCACCTCATGTTCATTATATATTACATTAGGATCACAAAACCTGTTAGTCCTAGGAGAACTATAGAAGGTATTATTATTATTATTGTTGTAATTATTGTTGTTATGAATAATGCAGTAACCATGCAGTGCCTGAAACCATGAACTGTGGATGGTGGGGACAGAATATTTTCCTGATTTTCCCAGTCTTATTAAAAACAAAATGTGACACCAAACCTGGCAACCTCCTCCATGATGGAAGACAACATGGACCAAATAGATGAAGAGAAACAGCTTCCATCCCTGTGAAGCATCACGCCAGAACAAAATTTATGACAACTGCTGAAAAATTCCATTGGCTGGGAACAGCTGAGATGTCATTTTGTCCAGTTCCCATCTCACAGATAGTGCCCTTTTCTCTCCTTCACTCCTTCCCATAGTCCTATTCTTAGTTTGAAAAAGTATCTCAAGAAATAAACAGAGGCAGGAGATGGAGGTGTGTCACGGGGAGGGGGGAACAGTCAGCATTTTTTTGTCTCAGCCCCAGCTGCATGAATGACATCAACATATCTGGAAGAGCAGGGAGAAAATCAGCATCACCGGGGAGGCTTTGCTGGTTAAGAACAGGAAGCAGCCCTGGAGAAGATGTATGGAGCAATAAGAGATGATTTACTCACACGGATTTTATTGTTTGAATATGCACATTGGCCCCACCCATCCGTTTGCCCCAGCGCGCGCGGCGTTCCTCCCGTCGGAGGATGACGGTGTTGCGTTTGTCGGCATTCCCGCCAATATATCACAAGGAATAGCTTCTCCTGGGCCTGGATGGAGAAAAACAATCCACTCCCCATGCTGGACCTGGTAATGGGAGCTCTCCATCCCGCTGCCAGCTCATGGAGCAGGGTACAAGGCTTGCAGAGCAGGAGCTCGTTGGAAGCGGTTTGGCAAACGTTGTTGTAAAGCCCCCAAAAAGCAAACGCTTCCCAAATTACTCTGTTCTCCTTGTGTGCTCTCATATCGTGGCACTTGCCTTATTCTGAGGAAAAGACGCAGAGAAAAACCCACGGGATCTGTGATGAGCAGCGCTGTTGCCAAGATTTTGATATGATGTGGACAACTCAGAGTGCGGGCAGGGCTGGAGATGTGGAGCTTCTTTTCTGAGATGGATCTGTCACTGATGAGTCTGGCTTGGTTCTCAGTGAACCCAGCCAGACTCCGATTACTGATTATTCCTGCTGAGGCGATACTGGGGGTGAAGAGGGCCCAAACATGGCTGATGACTTTAATGGGGAGAGCCTGAGATCATTAATTAATGGCTTTTAGGTGAAGAAAGGTAGATTTAGATTAGCTATTAGGAAGAAATTCTTCATTGATGAAGCTGGTGGCTAGTGTCAGATAGGGGTGTAAATTAATCTTCTTAAAAACCAAGTGTAAAACACAAAAAAATTTTGATTTCTTTTCTTTGGAGTTTTGCATTACTTTAGGCTTGAACTTTTCCTAGGAATGTGAGAATTAGGTCCTACAGAAAGCCTTTGAATCTCATTTGAAGTCCATCACAATTATTTTGAGTTAGGATTTTCATGTTTTTGTTTGCATGACTTTGCCTCCTTAGTACAAATGGACTCTGCAAGAAGAGGCATTGAAGCCTATGATGGTGTGACTGATAGGTTTATTTTTTCAATTGTTTTATTGCTTTCCTCTAAAGGTATGTTTACATACATTAAATTTTGAGGGGAGTTCTAAGTTATACAAACATCTCAATAATTTCATCTATAATCAAAAAGGCAAGTTATATAAAAGAAGTTATGTAAAGGGAACAGCTGGAATTAGAAACATAATGGAACAGCCAATTGACTGTTGGGCAAATTATGCCTTTCCCTGCAACACTCCTCACAGCTTTGGGGCTTAATTAGTTAATTATTATTTTAAATTCTTTAAATTACTGTTTAGTTTTAGAAGTTAAGTAACTTCTATCTCATTACTGAACATGTGCAGAGGTTTCCTTTCACAATTTTGAAACTGTTCAGCCCATTCCATTGCTCTGATAGTGGCCATATAACATGATGCACTTGGAAAATCCTGGACCTCAGCTGCACAAGTATGCAGAGAGTCTGGGAAATTATCCTGAGGAGCATTTACCAAAACATGATAAAAAAATCTGATGGGAGCTGCTTCAGTGCTTAAAATATCCAGGAAAAAATCCCCCTTGTTGAAATCTATTCTAGAATTTTCTAGAAAGGATAAAGGACTTCCTGGAGGCAAAGGAAGATGTGACTGCTCTCCCTGGCATATTATCTCATTCAAGCTATATTCCCTTCAAGAATTTTTACTGACTCTGCTTTTTAAAATTTGTTAGCCAAATCTGTGAACAGTCTAATTATGTCTTTGGAGATAAATTTTGTTTTGTCATGGTGATAACATGATTACATAATCTTTCCTAGAGTTTGATGAACCCCATTAATATTATATTTAGCTCAAGGCATTATCACCATGTGTACAAAACAGCAGAATTATTTTCCAATTGAGGTTTTGTCTCTGGTTTCAGTAAAGCTGCAGTTAGCTGCAGTTGCATTCTCTTTAGGAGGTCCACAAACTACCCAAACTCTCATTATGATTTCCTTCCAAAGTAGCAGTCTTTAAGATGTTAAAAGTGCATATCTTGCAAGGAGATGCACTCAAGCTGCAGTCAAGACAAAGTTCTCTGTCCATGCAGTCCAAAAGCCCAAAAGCCTGAAAGAATTCAATTTAAAAGGTTAGTTTGGTTCAGTCTTCTCAGATTGACAAAGATGATTTATCAGCTGTACATTTTTCCACCCAATCTGTTCCTTGTTATTTTTAATAAGCTTTTGAAAGTAAGCAAAAACATCAAGAGGAGATTAATTTCTTTATAACAAGAGAACATAACAAAACTGAGCTGGAAGTTTACCTCTTTTCATACCTAACAGGATAAATAGAATGAAGAAAGACTGAATCATCTTAAAAAGCAGTGGAAGGGAATTAGTTTGGGTTGGTTTTTTTTGGTGTTTTTTTTTTGTTGTTGTTGTTGGTTTTGGTTGGTTTTTTGTCTGTTTGTTTGTTTTTCTTTTGTTTCAGAAAAGCAACAGTCCACTTGAAATTGTTATAGCCAAAGCTCTGAAAGGATAAAATCACATTTCCTCACCTCTGCTCAAGGCTGTGCACTCATAAACCATTCCAGCAGATGCTTGTGCTGTTCTGAACAGGTTTGTCCTTGCAACTCTTCTGCATGACAAGGTGACAACTCCAGCTGCTGCACAAAATTGCTTAGAAAAATTTGTCACATTTAGAAGCCTTTCCTGAGCTCCTCAAAAAAAAAAAAAAATTCTCCTGGCTTCAGCAATACCTTGATTTAGCTCAATATTCAAGAAGGCCACCTGATTCTACCAAAATGATTTTTTCATGGATCTCCATGTCTGGGGAGAAATGGCAGTGCTAGAAATCCTGAGGGGACAACAGTCTGGGGACATGTGAGTTTTTGTCTGGAATTTGCCTATGATAAAATTAGAGGTATGTAGCTAGTAGAAAGGTTTCTGTGATACATAAGATAATTTTTATTTCCTTCCCTCTATCCTACACCAGCCTTGGTGTTTCTAGCTCTCAGCTATAGATTTTCAACCCCCTTATGCTCCAAGCAGTTTTTCAGTGCACATGAACAATTCAGGCTTGTCTGAAAGATGAGGCACTCTAAATCAATAATTAATTGTTGTCTGAGTATCAAAATGGAGACATGGGAGTAGGTTTATATTGGGTATTCAAAAAAAATTCTTCTCTGTGAGGGTGGTGAGGCCCTGGCACAGGGTGCCCAGGGAAGCTGTGGCTGCCCCTGGATCCCTGGAAATGTCCAAGGCCAGGCTGGATGGGGCTTGGAGCAGCCTCGGATAGTGGAAGGTGTCCCTGCCCATAGCAGGGGTGGGAATGATAGGATTTTTAAGGCCTCTTCCAACCCAAAGTAGTCTATGATTCTAGAAAATCATAGCTAACCTGGAAAGACCTGATTGATAAATTAGGGGCAGGTAATTCCTGCTAGAATGGCAATATTATTAGTGTAAGTAAATCCAAGTGTACTTGAAGGCATGAAAAACTCCATAGAATGAAAGAACAAGAGGAAAAGTTGTATTTGCCTACATTAAATACTGGAGGTTTTGTGTATTAGCCCATTTAGTCTATCTGAAAGCAAAGTTAATGCTAGTAACATTATAATAATGTGTTGAGTGAATATGGGACTTTGAGGCCACAGTATAATCACCTCATACAAAAACCTAAAAAGAAAATATGCCACTGAATTGCTCCAGCCCATAGGCAGCACAATGAGAAAAAGTGGCTTTGATAAACCTGTCCCAAATTTGGTGCATATCACCATAGTTACTGTAGTTTAGTGAAAATTCCCTTATTTTACACCATTGGCAACATATTTTGAAGAGCAAACCCTAATACCCAAGGGTCAAGACATCCAAGAGGAGTTACCTCTCCATGACAGGATCTGGACAACCAAGTGCATTAGTGAGGCTTGTGAGACTCTATGGCTCACTCAGAACATGCACTGTAATAATCATGTAATTACAGATATTTGTGCAGCTCCTTATTCCTCTGCTTGTCAATGTGAAAGAAAAGCTGCTAGGAGAAGAGAATTTATTTGTATTTATCTTTTCAGCAGGCTTCTTCTCTTGTCTGCCTCCCTCCAGTTCTTTTCTTTTCTTTCCAAGAAAAGAGTAATTTATAGGATCATAATGCAGAAAATTACTCATTGTAAGGATTTTACTATAATTTAGAAGGTGAACCTTCAAGGATGTGTGTTCTTACATCATCACATTCACTCACTCAGTTGCCCTCTGTTGTTATGTGTAGCTCTTTATTCTACATATTCTGTGAATAAATCCATAAATAAACTCTATATGTGCCTAATGCTTTGTGTTTCCCCCAACTCTTACACATTTCTTTCCCTTTTCTGCTTTTTTTTCTATGCTCCACCTAAATATTCATCTGTCCTTTGGAGAGCACCAACACAAACAAAGTGATGTCTGTTTTCTCCTTGAGCAGCAGATGTGCTCTGGATGTGATTTTACATTCCTGTTTATTTATTTTATATTTGTGTGAGTCTCACATTAACTCATGCAGCCTCCTCAAGGGAAGGGAAGGGAAGGGAAGGGAAGGGAAGGGAAGGGAAGGGAAGGGAAGGGAAGGGAAGGGAAGGGAAGGGAAGGGAAGGGAAGGGAAGGGAAGGGAAGGGAAGGGAAGGGAAGGGAAGGGAAACTGATTTCATAATCTCTTTTGACCACCAGCTTTCCATTTGCCTTCCTGAAATTTCCTGGAAGGAGCATTTCTGTCATGCTGGGGCCAGAACTGTGGCCAGAACTGTGGTGTTCCCATTGCTTCCAAACTTGGGACCTAAAATCCTGATGCTAATTGTATTTCCTATTATCCATTCATCATCTTCCACCCAGAAGACCTTAAAGCAGGGAATTAATGTCCCTAGGAGAAGGTGGGACATGGGGTTCTGGATCATTCTGCTATCTACAAGTGGTATTTGGAAATCAAGGGGCATTTTGTGAGCATCTGAGTCCTGTTATGGGCTAAGTGTTCTCAGGATTTTGAGGGATTTGAGGTCCTGTAGCAGCTCAGAGAATGTTTCCAGAGTAGGTCATTGTCAAAGATGGGGATTCCTAGATCCTGAGTCCTCAAGGATTTCATCCCTGAATTGTGTCCCTGCTGCTAAGGCAGTAATTGTACTTGCAAATAAAATCATCCCCAAAAAATCCAGTGAGCATCTTTGCTGATGCAGAGCGGCTGTTACCTCTCACCCCAATACCTGCTGAAAGATCAGGTATTTATGGCTTAGGAAGCACCTGGGAGTTTTTGAGGATGACTGACCCCTCACAAATGTACATTATAATCATTGTCATTCAGACTGGAATCAGCTGTGGTGCTTTATGGTTTAGGGGATTTTTTGTAATATTATTTTTCTGTGTTGATAATATATTCCATATATTCCATATATATTCCAATATATCTGATAATATATTCCATTATGTGGCAAAGTTAAAGATCTGTATTTTTTATTTTTTGTGTTCTGTCATTTTTAAAACACTCTTTCTCCTGCAGACACTGAGTTTTATTCTACATTTCAGTTGGGAGGGCTGTGGCTCTCCAGGATGGAGCCCAGCATTTCTAATGACAGATAACCAAGACCTTTCCAGTTTAAAAACATTTCTATATATACACATAAATTTTTAAGGAAACATTTTGGGAGTTTTGTTAAATACTTGTATTTTCCTTTTGTGCTGCTCATAATGTGCTTCTTTTGGAAACACCTTAGCAAAGAATTAATCTGCCTTTTCCTGATGCTGTAGAGCCTGATGGGTCTGGTAGTTTTAGCCCCATTTTCACCAATAAAATAATCTCCTCAGAGGATTGTGCTTCCACTAAGGAACTGTGCTGACTTCCCACCAGCCCAGCAATGTGGTTTGTCATGGACATTGCATTAACTAGTAATTAGCATGTAATTACTATGAGCAGGAAGCCTGCTCTAGGAGAGTGGAGGAAATGTGACTGTTTCTGTTTTAACTACAGTTCCCACAAGACCACGTGCTGCTGTGAGAAAACAAAGTTGAATGTTGACATGACTCAAAACAAAACCTTTCAGCAACCCAAATGGAAAGGTTTTGATTTCAGGCATGTCGAAACATTTCTCTTCAGCTGAAAATGTCAAAAAGAGCATTTGACATCTGTTGTGTTTTGACCTTTCCAAATTGAATTTCTTTGTCACTCCCTCGTCCATTCTGTAAAAAAAAAATAAAAACACACATTTCTTTTGTCCTGGTGTGGGGGAAAACACAGACCAGAAATATTTAGGGGATTTGCCACGAAGGGACATTTTTCAGCTTCACTTAGGTCTTCATAAGAAAGCTTAGGCTGAAATAAAATACCCCTTTCTCCAATACCTGCAGAGGACTGGCACTGAGCTGAGCCCTGCAGCCCAGAGCAGGGGATAAAGCAGCAAGTGTGATCCCAGGGGTTTGTGATTTCTTTTTGGGCACCCTTCCCTTCTGGGCTCATGATGCAGAGGTAAATAACTCTGCTCCCACCCTGTGTGCTCCTGCAGCAGCTGTATGTATTCCATATATTCCTTCTTTTCCATCTCTTCCTGGCTGCTATCTCCCGTGACACCCTGTCTGGTTTATTCTTTGTACATCTAGCATGAAATCGAATAAATGTCCTATAAGTTACTTTCATCTCAGCATCTTCATTATTTTCATGTCAGAAGTGTCTCAGCGAGGGAAATTCAAGTTTGGGTGAGCTCACAGACATTTCTTTTCACTCGTAAGACATGAACAAACCATCTGGCACAGTTAAGCCACTCAGCGTGATCCTAAAACAAAGACAAACGCTGCCACTGTTGTTTCATTGTTTAAAATAGACATTTTTGGAGCATGGATTATTTGAGTCCAGACCTTCCAGCTCTTTTTTTTGTTAAACCCATACATATTGATACAAGTCCCTGTATGTCTCCATATTGCCTTAAGGAATTGCCTCTTTATAAATTATGCACATTAAACATACATAGCAACCATTTCTGTGGTGTGTATCATAATTCTAAAATCCATTTAAAATAGGAGGGAGGTTAAATGGGGATCTCAGCAGCCAGTGGTTTTCTACTGTAGACTCAAACAAGACATGTGCCACAGAATCATGACATGATTGAGGTTGCAAGGGACCCTAAAGATTATTTTGTTCTAGGCCCTTCCATGGGCAGGGACACCTTCCACTAAACCAGGTTGCTCCAAGCTCCATCCAACCTGGCCTTAAACAATTCCAGGGTTGGGGTGACACCATTTCTACATCTTCTCAGGTCAAACATGACTGTTTGAGACCTAGTTTGTTTATGAATCATAAAGGTGCCCATGGAGGGACAGAGCTCTGAGCCATCCTGGGAAAGAAACAGTTGAAGTACCAATGGTTTGGGGAAAAGCATGAGCTCAGTTTTCTCTTGGATTTCTTTTGACACAGGGATTTTCAGCACTTTGTGTTTTCCAGAGAGGTCTGTAAGGGCTGGGAGAAATTATCCTGCTTTCATGTCCTTCCAGAAGCCATTTCCAAATATATAAAGACAACAAAGCACTTGAGAGAAGTCAACATGGATTCATGAAGGTGAAACTCTGTCTGATCAAAGCTTTCTATAAGGAAAAAATTAGCAAATGGGTGAGAGTAAAGTGGAGATTATTTCCATAATTCAACAAGGCTTTTTACACTGTTTGCCACAACATCTTAATTTTCAAGCTGGTGAAATACAGGTTAGTCAAGTGGACAGTGAGCTGGATTGAAAACTAAGTTAAATGCTGGACTCGGTGGAGTGAGGATCAGCTGGAGATCAGGCAGAAGGGGTGAGCAGCAGAGGCCAGCACTGAAACCAACAAAGTGACATCCTTGCCAATGACCTGGCTGATAGGACAGGGACCTCTTTCAGCAAGTTTGAAGGTGATGCAAAACTCCAGGGAGTGATTGATGCATAAGGTGGTTGTGTTGTTTCCTAAAGTATCTTGATAGGCTGGAAAAATGGTCGGGGGGCAAGCTGTGAAATTCAACAGAAGTGAATGTGGAGTCCTGCATGTGGGAGGAAGCAGCCACAGAGCCCCTGAAAGGCCAGGCAGATGATGAAGAGATGCAGATGATTAAGAGTTTGCAGCATCTGTCAAAAAAGAAGCCTGGAGGAGAGAAATCTCAGGGGGATCTCATCAGTATGTGTAAACATGTGAGGAGGGGAATGAAGAGCTTGGAGCTCAGTTTTCCTCAGAGCTGCCCAGTGACTGGACAAGAGACAAGGGGCACAAACTGGAAAACATGAAGTTGTTTGAACATAAGAAAACATAAGAATTTTTTTTTTTTTTTTTTTTTTTTTTTTTTTTTTGTTATTGTCAGGGTGATTAAACACTGAAACAGAGAGATTGAATATCCATCTTTGGAGATACTCAAAGAACTACTGGATCTGGTGTGGGGCAAACCTGTGGTAGCTGACTGCTCTGAACAGGGCAGCTGGAATGGATGTCCTCTTCCAGCCTCAATGGTTCTGTGATTTTGAGGGTTGTAGATCTTATCCCAAATGGACTGCACTGATACCAAAACAGACCATTTTCTAGCATTGCTAGATTTTCCTGCATTATACAAAAGTTCTGTTCAATAAAATTATTTCTCTGGGGACTCAGAAGAAAATTTTGGCCATTTAAAATGTGCTTACAGGAAATGGAGTGACGCTTAAGGATTCTGTTGCCATCAGCTTTGTGTGTGCTGCAGTTCCACTTGCCTTCTTTGGGCATCTGCTCCTGTGTGATTGCATTTTTATTCTTTTTCAGAAGGGCAGATGGTATTTTTTTTTTTCCCTGTGTGCATAATTAAACAAACACACAACAAACTCATCTAAAGATACTAATTAATTCCTTCTCCTAATAGATTGCAGGCAGTCTATTAATATTACTCACTCCTGGGACTAAGAGTCTGTTAGCAAGAGCTCCTTGCTGCTTTTCCTTCTCCCATGGTGAGACTGGTGAAGTGATCCACCACATCCCTTTAAACACAGCTAAGCTGGAAGGAGCTGTAGCTGATCCTGGGCTGGTCTTGGTGATAGGCTGAGCATCCTGCACTTGATTTGTTAAATATTCTTCAACTTGAGCCCCCTCATCTTCCTTTCTTTGATGATCTGTGTCTGAGTGGCCATGGTGCTGCTTGGGTTCAGAAATGGCTGAGGACTGAGCCATTCCTAGCTCTGTGTGCATCCAGGGAATTTGGGCTCCTTGATATTCCTGGAAAGGGTGTGACAAAGGATAAGAAGTTTAATGGTTCTTCTCTTAATATACAACTATATACACATTAAAAAAAAAGGTGAGATCAAAAATGCCGTTGGATGGCACCGAGTGATTGTCAGCTCTACTATAATTACCCAATTAAAGAGGTGATAATGAACCCAGACTTGAAATGCTGGAGGGAGAAAAGGAGGGTGTCACCAGCAACTCAACATTTGTTTTATCCTATATCTTTATTGTAAAGTAATCACCTGTCAGGAAGTCTGCTGAGGAGAGAGCAGCCACTCCGTGCAGTGCTGTGATCACAGAAACAGGGTGGGAACAAAAGCAGCAGTGACAGATTCAGGTAAGGCAGTCTCCAGCCCAGCAAACTCCAGCAGCCCAGGGCTTTTTTGGGGAACCCACCCCTCCTGTGGACAAGGAGGTACAGCCTGAGCTGGGGACATTAGGTGGAAGCTGTGCTCTCTCCAGATGGTTTTAGTGTTTACAGGATGGGTAATATTTTTATTATGCTGGACAAAAAATAATCCAGGAGCTGTGTATTCACATGTTCAGCCTTAGAAATTCTGTTGGAAAAAAACTATGTCAATCTGAAAAGAACCTGGGGTAGGGCCCCCTCAGAAGCCTAAAGTGTGAATGGGATACTTGTTCATAGTGCTTTAAATAGAGACAGAGGCTCATGGGGAAATAATCTTCTCTTTTTACTTGGCATTTGTCAGACCAAATCTGTTGGGGTGAGTCCAGGTGAGGATCATGGAGATGCTCAGAGGTGGAACATCTCTGCTGTGAAGGCAGAGTGAGAGCTGGGGGTGTCCAGCCTGGAGAAGGGAAGGCCCCAGGGAGAATTTAGAGCTGCTTCCAGTGCCTAAAGGGGCTCCAGAAGAGCTGGAGAGGGACTGGGGACAAGGGATGGAGGGACAGGACACAGGGAATGGCTTCAAATTGACAGAGGGCAGGGTTAAATTGGATATTAGGAAGAAATTCTTGTCTGTGAGGATGGTGAAGCCCTGGCACAGGTTTCCCAGAGAAGCAGTAGCCAGCCCTTCATCTTCCCCCAGGCTGATCCTTCCAGGAGTTTATTCCACTTTTAGGACTACAAATTCCATCAGTCTTCATTGTTGCCTCGGTTATGAGCGTGGTTGTGTTAGATTTCAGTGGGCCACAGGAACAGCTAGACAATCCAGGTGACTGCTCCCTTCTGAGATACAGGGAGGAATGCATTTTATTACATTCTTTCAGCTTTTAATGTGTGCAAAAAATGTGTTTCTTTTCATATGATCCTCATTGCTGGTTTTCAGTCATGTTCAAAGATGACAAAATGAAAAAGATCAAATGATAAATCAAAACAAGAATAACACAAAAGCCTGAGGGATACAGAACTGACAACAGATGATCACAGAAGAAAGTGATAAAATTCTTGCTTATTCCAGAAAAGCAGTCCTTAACTAAGAAATATTTCCTAGGTATGTGTGTAAATGACATAAAAATTTTAGATTGATCATTTCCACTGGATACCGTATGATCAAAATTTCAGTTTATTAGAATTCTAACCACCCAGTTCATCATTTTCAAGGCTGATTAGTACTAATATACATATATAAATATTTTAAAACTCATTGAGCAAGGCAAGGACCCAGCAACTAACAAATCAATTTCTTATTAGTTTACACTGGAAAATAGAGTGTCCAGAAGTTTGAGCCATTCGTAAACATTAGGTGCATCAATCTTGGTTCCTTCAAACAATCAATTTCCCTGTGAAAGGAAGAAAAATACTGAAGGGAAAGAGGGGAAAAAAAAGAAAATAACCCTCCCCTCCCTGAACCTGAATGCAGTAATATCATAGCAGTCAAAATCTAAATCATTGCTGTTCTACTGTGAAGAATAGATACCCCTTTTTTATTTCTTGTGGGGTTTTTTTGTTTGTTTGGGGTTTTTTTTGTTGTTGTTTTTTTTCCCCCTAACTTTTTTGGGGTTTTTGAGCTGTTCTTGTAGCTAATTACAATGGCAACTGGCTTAAAAGCGTTAAGAGGAGAAGATAAATCACTTCTGAAACATGTTTTGTAGTGGATTAGTTAATGCTAGGAGCCTTGCCATCCTCACTGCAGTTATTTCCTGCGTGATGGATTGGTTCCAGCTCCTCTCTGGTATCTGTAGGGATTTCTTCATCTCTCATGAGGGCACTGGGGGAATATCCTGCTCATGACAGGTACCAGCAGAAGAGCTCTAGGCTGTACAGATGAGGACAGACAGACACTTTGCAGCTTTCTGTGGGCCAGGAGCACCTGACCTGGACTAAGGGTTAGGTAGTGTTGGAACTCAAAATGTCTCTCAGACATTTTTAGAGGTTCCAGGCCTTGGTCAGAAGCATTTTAGACCCCGGCAGGCAGCTGGAAACAGATGTGATTTTGAGTTTGAGCCATGGAATGAGTTACCAACTTTGGAGGTGGAACAGTCACAAAGGGTTAGATAGTATAGTAAAAGTAGCTACAAAACAGAGGGGAATTTTTTTTAGTATTGTACAGTGGGGTTTTAGCACCTGTACAGGGGGGTTTTTATTTTGTACATGGGCGTCAGAAGTTCTAAGATGGAGGAAAGTGGGCTGATCCTGTTCTTCCTCCTTCTTCTTCCTTGCCTCCATGTTCTTGGTGATGTTGGCACTCACAGATTGGTTTAGGGTAGAAAAGCACTTTGTAACATAGGTAGTAGGTATTGGGGGAAAACAATAACCATATAATACGTAATATATCATATAAAAGATAGCAGCAGCCCTGGGCGGAAAGAGAGAAGAAGAAGACAGCAGACAGAGAGGATGTCAGGGTGTGTGTGTGCCTCTGCCTGAGCTGTGAGCAAACCACAGCAGCCCGAAATGAAAATCTTTTAGATAACTTGCAATAAACTGCCTTGAGACCCAACAACAGAGACTGCTGAGCCTTTCTTGGGAAGCTCGGGTTGGAGGAGAGACTTTTCCACCACATGGAACCCCTGAACTAGACCGGGGTTCTCACAAGGTAGCGCCACCTCAGGGCCATGCTACAGCCATCACTTCACCATGATATTCCTCCTTTTTTGTTGAGTTCCATCTCAGCCTGAGGTGTCTCTGTGTGCTGGTTAATATGGGTGCACCGTCTGCAGCTATGAATCCATGGAATTCCTGGGGATCTTTGCAGCCATCTTTGTGTGTACACACAGTGCCCTTGAGTTGCCTCTGATGATGCTGACACCTAGTCAAAAAGACCCCAGGACCAGACTGAGGTCCTCAGGCAAACTGGTCATGACTGGTTTGTGGCCTTGCTGCTGAGGGTATGCAAATACACAAGTTTTTTTTATTATTTTTGTTTAGCACAATAGATTGTTGCTATAGGATGTGTGAAAGCACAACACAAGCCACTGCTATATGCAAGGTAAAGAAAAACGTTTATTTTCTAACTCCAACTTTTATACTTTTGCCAAAGGTCACACTGGATTGGAGAGTGAAGGTGCCACCTCTCCAAAGACATTGGACAAACCACCAGTACATCAACTTCCTCCACCCCCACGAAGGAATGCAAAACAATATGTTGTTTATAGAAAATTGTGTGAGAAAGTTTTCTAACAGAATGTAAACTCAGAAGGCTTTAGAAAATCTTACGAATCAGATCTTCCCCAAAACTGGAGTTCTGCCCCAAAACTGGAGTCCCTCCTGGCCTAAAAGGAAGGATCTTTGTATCCAACCCCTGAGATCAATGAGGTATTCAGATACCACAGAGATGCTGCTTTGGGAAAGCCTATGGAATTACAGGGAGTTGCCTAAAGGTGCATCACAGCTTTCATAAGACTTTCACCATGTTACTCCACTGCCATTCAAATTTTTCCATTCCTTTTGCAAGTACAGTCATGAAAGCCCTGTGTAGAGCATGGCAGCAACTCTGGGCCCCTTAAAATGCTCATTGCACAACCAGAGCTTGAACCAGGAGAATAAAAAGTAAAACTGGGGAGGATTAACAAGCAGAGAAAGACAGGGCTGCTGATTGTGGCACTGCTATAATTATGGCTGGAAAAGACCTCCAAGATCATCAAGTCCAACCTTGGCTTCTTGCAATTGCCAGCTTGTGAGCAGGTATTGGTACCCTGTCACCATCCTGCTTGTTTTAGTGCCCACTGCTCCCAAGGTAGGACCAGGACAAGAGATGTGGCTGCCCAGCTTGACAAGCATGGTGTGGTTTATTCATGCTGATGTTATTTTTCCTCTCAGCTGCTGCAGCAAGTGCTCTCTTCAGGGGTCTCTGATGTGAATGCAGCAGAAATGTCATTGTGCAGTGGTTGGGGATGAGTTTAAACAGCCAGGCTTGTGCTTGCTTCTTCCGGGAAATAAAAGCTTCTTCCAGCCTTAGCTGAAAACATACACTGGGCTTCTTGGAAGATTCTCCATGAATGAAGGAAAACGAATGAATTTCCTTCTCCATGTGAAGAAGAACATGTACAAGGCACAATGGCCACTGGTAGGACATTCCTTCTCCTTTGCCCTCATCAAAAAGCACTAATTTTATTTTATTATTTCACTGCTCAGCCATTCAACTGCAATTTGGTTGTTCCCACTGTCAGTGTGATGGAAATCAGACTCCTGGGTACTGATAAAAAATGAGTTTAGTTCAGAACTCCTCACAAACTTGGGCATGATGACTCTGAATTTGAAGGACTTCCAAGTAGCAACCTCCTGGCACAAAATCACAGCTCTAAGTGATGTCTATATTTTTTTAAAACCTTGAAGAGGAACAGCTTGGAACCCAGGGAAAGGATTCCCAATTGATATGTGACCACTTAAACATAAAAATATTCCCTATTTTCAACAAAACCTGTAGTATATGTGTACATTCACATGCATACACACTTTACTTTTTATCTAATGTAGTGTATAATTTATTAAAAGGGTATATATTAAATAATTCTGCTTTCCATGAGGGTTCAGGAAAGGGCAAATGTTACTGCTTGTCTTTTGTGAAATAAATTAAATGGAACACTACAGTGAAGCAGGACCATCAGTTAAGAGCAGGTACGTACCACTGCAGTGATGAATGGCTTAATATAAATGACATAGGTGTGCTAAGCCAGGGGAAAAGCCCAAACAAGAGATCAGTAATTGCATCTCTCCATTAAAACTGAATTATCCCTCAGCTGCAGCTCCTACTTCTCTTGTCTAGTTGAGTCTTAAAATCCTCACTCTGGGGGCCTCACAAAATAATGCAGCTGCTGAGGCTGAAGGTGCTGTGCAGAAAAGCAGCAGAGCTGAGTGCACAGGGCCAGAAATCCAGGGGGAATTAGGAGAGACATAATGCTCCATGAGGGACAGCTGTGAGTCCAAAGGAGCCATGCCCAAAGTAGCCGTGACCATGAAGAGCTGATGTCTTTTCTCTCTTGGTTTTGGTGTTTCTGCAAGAGGTTTGCTGGAATTTAGACCTGTTTTGCTTTGTACTCAGCTCTTCCCTTGGCACAACCTCTGAGACAGCCTTTGTGAGGGTGAGGGAGTGAGAACTGCAGTGCCCTGTATGCTGGGGGGTGAAACCTTATCCCTGCAGTTCAAATCCTTTAGTAAATTTGTGTTTGTCCCTTCTTGTGTTTCTTCTATTCTCCACTTTTCTGAGACACGTAATACATGAATTTCCAAGTCTGTCTTTCCACACCAACCCTACTGGTTTCCAGGCCATTTCGCCTCCTTCTTGGACCCTTTCCTTTCCATATCATGCATATCACTGCATATCTTCCATCCCATTCATATACCTCATTCCAGTGTTAAACAGCGTTGATGTGGTCCCAGATTTCCTTCCCAGCTTGTTTTCCTTCACTCTTTTTTTCCAGCTGGTATTTCTAACCTCCTCCCTCCCCTTGTTGTTACTTCTCTGCCCTCACCACTGCTCCTCACTTTGCTGTTCACAGAATCCCAGAATCACAGAATAATGAGATTGGAAGAGACCTCTAAGATCATGAAGTCCAAGCCATGCCCTAACACCACAACCAGACTATAGCACCAAGTGCCAAGTCCAGTCTTTTTTTAAACACATCCAGAGATGGTGATTCCACCACCTCCCTAGGAAGACAATTCCAGTATTTTATTATTCTTTTAGTGAAAATTTTTTCCTAATATCCAACCTAAACCTTCCCTGACGTAGCAGTTGAGCAGCACCAGTTATTTTCTTTAGTATTAACAGAACAGAAAGCAGATCTGCTGCTCTCCACCCTGATATCATCTCCAGGATATCTCCTTTTAGCTCCAGTCTTAGGTGACAAACATTGCCTTTTGTTTACAGCCCCACAGCCAGAGCAGTGCTTCCCCCTGAATGAATTCCAGTGAGTTTTGCTCCAAATAAGATTTCCCAGGAGGTGCTGGGAAGTGCCTCTGGAGCTGTGTCAGTATAAATAGATGCCCGTTCATCCAGGCACGCACCGTGCTGTAACAGCCATGGACATCTCGTACTGTCTTGAGGGGAAATGTGTCTGCTGCAGCTTGAACTGAGCTTCAGATGAAGCTGGGAAACCATGCAATAATTAGTTAATTGGGTGAAGAACTCTGCATTGCATTGGATGGGTTCAGCTTATAAACTGACCGTAGTTTTGGGGGCAAAAAAATAATATAAAGCTTTGAAAAGTCATAGACCTTGTTAATCGAATTTTTGCCTTCACTCATCCCAGCATTATATGTGCAAGGGGCTGACTTATATTACTTTGTATTCAGGAATATTGTTCAAGCATAAAATCAGGAGTGAAGTCTGAATCACATCTCTCTTCCATCCTCTGCTGTGACTTCAGTTTTCTTTGTTGTGGAAAGACAGAATAAGTCACTGACTCAAACAGCAGCACAAGCATGCTTTTTTTTTTTTTTTTTTTCTTTACACCAGGAAATCACGTGATTTTGGAGAAAAACAGAGAAATCTGCACATAACCAAGAGGATTGTGACTGCCCTGCATCCCAGCCCATGCAGAAACTGCTCCTGGATGGGAGCACAGTGATCCACCCACTTTGTGCAGAGCTGCTCCTCCAGGCAAGCACATCTCATCTCTTTCAACTGCATGAAGCTGTGCCAGGGGAGGTTTAGGTTGGATATCAGGAAAAGATTTTTCACCCAGAGGGTGGCTGGCACTGGAACAGAAAAGTGGTCACAGCACCAAACTTGCCAGAGTTCAAAAAATGTTTGGACAATGCTCTCAGGCACAGGGTGGGATTGTTGGGGTGTCATGTGCAGAGCCAGGAGTTGGACCTGATAATCCTTGTAGGTCCTTTTCAACTCAGGACAGTCTGATTCTATGATTTTTCTTGGCTTTACCCCCTTCCAACACACACACAGTTCTCATAAAGAACTTTTCAGAGTAATCAAGACATATTCAAAGTTATTACTGTTTAGCTCTGAACTTCTGGGTAAAAATAAATAATTCTTGACATATGGGAAGAAAAACTGGAGCTGTTCTGGCATTTGGGTTTTGAGATGTTTTCTGATAGCATGGTGCAGAGTGGAGGGGGGTTTCTGTAGTGTGAAGCAGAATAAAGATCACAATAATGAGGGCATGAAATTAGCTTGGCAGTATGAACTCCAATGATACTGCGTAGGATTTTCAATTAGGATGAATTAAATTGTTGCCAAAGTCAGAATGGATATAGGGATTGAGTAGGGTAGGAGGGAGGGAAAAGGTGAGCCTTAAAGATAATGGCTTAGAGAATCCTGTGTACTTAGGGAATAGCTCATTCATCTGAAAATGTGTAAGAGAGAATCATGAAAATTACCTAGGAAATAAAATATGTGGATGTATAGTGAGAGTGAGAATCTAAAGTGATGTCAGGGAAATTGCAGCAGAAGAATAAGTGATGATTAGAGCCTCTCTCATTCTGCAGACCTGCCAATGCTGCGTCTTCCAAGAGCACAGTGATAATTTACGCCATTGAAAAATATAAAGGAGCAGATTTCTTCTGTGTGTAATGCCAGGAAGGGTCAAACACGCCTAGGTATGAAAGCTCATTCTGAGCAGCTCAGCCTCTGTGGTTTTGTACACAAATTGTCTGTAGGATTTAAGCAGAGCATAGGAACGAGCTCATTATGTCTTGTTTTATTTATGGCAAATTTCAGAGCCATTCAAGCAGTGCTCTGAGTTTTTGTGAAGAGTAAAAAAGCAACGATTTACCCAGAATGTTCTTCTGTTCAGTAGGAGTCTGATTTTTGAAGGCACAGTCTTTCAAGAGTGACAAACATTGAGCACCTTCCAACAACTGAGGTTCCAAAAGATCCCACGTTGCAAATCCCAGCCATCCATCTTTTCCCGTGTCTTCAGATGTAAAACACAGAGAAGTGCTTGAAAAGCTTCACAAGAAGTGCTTCGGCACCTGATTCCCACAGAAACACATTTGATGTTGAGTGCCACTCCCCTTCTGCATTTGCCCACTTTACCCTTCCTAAATAGATTATAATGAGTGATTTTAATATTCCAATCATGCAAATCTTCCCCCAAGATTTCAATAATGCCAACAGAGTCTGATGTATACTCATAAATGAGCTCCTCCAATTCCAGTTCTTGTTTATTACTCAGGCTCCCAGCATTAGAGTATAGGCAATTAAAGAATTTCTTCTCTTCACGTCCCTTGGTGCCTTGATTAATTTTGTTCTTGACATCTTAATTTCAAGCTAAATGAATGCTCATTCATTCCTCCCTCTCTGCCTTCCATCTTTCCCAGTTTAACACTCTCCTGACTACTCAGCCTGACACCTTGAAGACTCTCCTGTGAAGATGCAGAGTGCTGGAACATAGTGGCTTTTTCTTCGCACCAAATAGAAAATTGTATTTCTTGCAGGACAAATATCTGCCTCACTCTACTCAAAACTAGAGGTCCTTCATTTCCAGAGGTTTTTCCCTTCCTCTGATAGTTAGAAACAAGACTTCTGGATGGAAGCCACCTTCAATCCTTCATATAAATCACAAAGAATGTCCACCACCATCTGTGGGAACCTTGAGCATTGTACACACGTTCACCCTTGCTCTAATAACCGTGACAGGTTTTGGCAGAAAATGTCAAATGACTTCTTTGTCTGTGGGATATTTAATTGCATTCTGAACACAGTGCCTTTGCCACAGTTGATGGGATTCCTGTGACCAAACGTGGACATTTAAGAGGTAAAACTCTCCATTTCTACCTTTATAGTCAGAAGAGAGAAATAAGGTTTTCTGGGGAGAAATTGTTCTGAACTAGTGCAGATGAATCATGCTTGGGAAATGTCCATTGCTCTCTGTGGACTAGGAAAAATACTTTGTGATGCAGTTTTCTGTAATTGAGACCCATAAAGCATTCCTGGGGTCATTTCTACCCCATGACACAGCACCAAAAACAGCATGTCAGGCTCTTGTCCTTTCACCTGGGACTCTCTGCCCTGTGTGCAGGTTTGTGGATGTGCATTCAGAGAGTGTATTATGTCAGGAGCCATACAGAAACATGATCAGAGGCAGCCTGTTCTCTAGGGAAACTGTGATCTAAATGAAATCTTCTATTCCTGTCCCTCTCCTGGCCTGGCATAATGCAGGGTAACTTTTAAAACATTTAAAGCCCTTCTTCATGGGTTTTTGCAGATCCTGACTGTTTCTCTGAGATAATGAAAAACTGATGATATACCTTAAGAACATGCTGAGTTCAAAATAGACCATATTCCAGAGCTGGCATGTAACAGCTCCACCTGTGTCCTTGTGCCCAATAAATTCATGCTCCTGCAACATCTCCAAGCCAGGCACTTGGAGTACAATTGGTAAAAAACCTGAAAACCTGTGGGGGGGAATGTAGGCATTGCCTTTGGAGCTAATAACCATGCAGAGTGCTGGATGGTGGAATGACTGCTCTACACAGAGAAGGGACAGCCCCAGCAGCTCCATGGAGAAGAGGATCAGTGTGGGATGTGCCCTCAGTCCTTCCTGCCTGTCCTGTGGTGTCTGTTCAGATGTGGTTCAGCCAGGCTCAGCAAGGGGTTTGTGTGAGAGGCAGAGGAGGTTTATGTGAGCTGCTGGTGTCCTGCTGAAGGATGTGCCCAGGGGAGAGTCACAGCCAGTTAAGTTGCCATCCTGGAGCTGTGATTTACTCCAGCCTGGTTTAATTTGTGCAGGTGCTGATTAGAAAGGCCCACAAACTCTGCAGGCATAGCTCGGCCAAAAGGACAGACAGGTCACACCGCAGCATCCCTGAAGGGTTGGGGTTGGAAGGAGATCATCTAATCCAACCTTCCTGCTAAGGCAGGTACATCTACATCTGTGGTTCTTTGGAAACAGCCCTTTATTCCATTTGGATGTTTTCTTTAAGATGTAATTTAAATATCTTTATTTTTTTACATTCTTTTTTTTTTTTTTTTTTTTTTTTGAGCCAGAACTGATGTCCCTGGAACCACCCCTACAGAAATACAGCTAGTAGAAGCAGAGGTTTTAAACAGTTTCAGCTGTGGAAATACAAACATGTCCATAATAATTTGCTCTTTGGACTTAACCTTTTCTATTTTCCCCTAATCTAATGCTCAAACTTCCATAGGTGAAGTTCAAACTGGAACCTGTCTTTTTGCTCTGAGGAGCACAGATTGCAGGTGAATCTCTGGAGACTGAAGCCAAGCTCAGCTATGATGTTTCTTGCTCATGTTCCTGGAAGTGTTGAGCTTGTTTCAGTGAGGTGGGATTAATCTCCTTTAGCTTTCAGTGGAGGCCTTACACTGCAGGTTAACACACCTGAACCTGAGTCTCTGTGGACGTGTTTCTGTGCAAGTTCTGATTGTAAATTCCCAAGACAATCCATGCAAATGTGTGATCCAGTTGTCTGAGCATGGGGTCTAATGATGGTTTTGGTGGTCTGGAGTATCCTCCTGACCTCCAGCAACACTCTGAGGGTGAGCACCTCCCCAAAATCCCAGCAGCATCTCTCAGTCTCATTTGGGCACCTCTGATTCCCAGTAACATTTCAAATGTCACTGCATATCCATGGTTTGTGGCTAAACTAAGATTCAACAATTATCTAGAAGAGCAGCTCTTTTTTTAGCTGTATTTTTTTTCAAAAAGGGCAGTGGGATCTTTTCCTGTTCCTTCTGTAACTTGTCCCTCTCACCTGCGTGGGGCTCATTAGAGCACTGCCATTCCTGATGTGCTCAGATCTCACTCAGGGCCTGATCCTGGCTGGATCTATAAAGCATCAAGTTATTAGCAGGCCCTGTTAGATCTGCATCTGTGTTCAGCGAAGAACACCCTCCTGGGACTGAGCACACAGTAGCTCTGCAACAGCTGAGGGACATTATCATAAACACCGAGGAAAATCAGTGTGGGTAAAGGGAGCACCTGAGCATTCCCTAAACCCATTCCTCCACCTTCACAAGTTAGAAAATCTCTGGCAGTGTAATACAGGAAACGAGGAAATTGTACCCTGGAAAACTCTTTTAAAGCAATTAAGCCAAACTGTGTTACACGGTGTCAATTTAGAATTTCAATTAGTGTAAAATTTGCTATCAGCTCTGACCAAGCCATTTGCTCAAACCAAAGCTGCTCCTTGCTTGCCTGTTTGCTTGAAGAGTATGAAGATGGAAGCAATTTGTTAACATAATCTGGTTTAATATGATGACTAATGATTTTCAGAAGGAGCTATGGATTGGGTTTGTCAGGCTGATTATATCTGAAGCATGACTGAGCACGGGCTTTTTAATCTGTCTTGATCAGATCCTGTTCTGCAGGACCTGATCTGATCTTGGGCTTTTCCAGGGTAAATTCCAGGTAGCTTCACTTTACTAGCTAATTGTGGGATGGATTTATTTAGTTATTATGGGCAGTTTGAGTTCCCTCCTCCCAGGATCCTAATCCTATTTGTACAAGGCAGCGACGACTGCCCAATTCCTTCATTCTGACAAAATTTCAACCCCCAACCCCACCCTATCCCTCCTTGTGGTATTCACACCCTGCACCCAATTCATCTTGCTTTGCCCTCTCAGGAGAACTGCTGGCTGTGCAAATCAATTCACCCAGAGGCTGGGGCTGTTCGGTGCTGGGTGGTTGGGGGTCAGCGCTGTAGAATTGTGGCTGCACCCGTGGCTCTTGTCTGGGTCGCTGTGGATGGCTGACCCCCATCCTGCAGTGCCAAGGGAAAGCTGCTGCTCAGTGCCCAAGGGTCACTTCTCTGAACACCCTTCCTGCTCTACCCCTTGGCCAGTAGCTCTGTTGTGACTCATGTAAATATTGACATTTGCCACTGGACTTGCCTCTGTGCTTTCATTCCCCGCTGAAAAGACTTGATGTTTTTCTTCTGGGTTCGCCTGGACTTTTTCCTCGCTCTTTTCTTTTACACAGTCTTTCTCTGAAGAGCCTGGAAGAAAGAAAACCTCTTTTGTAAAGCCTGCTTTTTTTTGTGGTTTTTGTTGGTTTTTTTTCCCCTGGAAATGTTAACTCCCTGCGCAGATATTCTGGGAACTTTTCACTGTTCTTTTATTGCATGACACAAGAAACTAAAAGAGGAACATTATCTCTTCGAGGCAGCAAGTCATTGTACTTGCTTCTAAAAGCTGATCTTGTTTTGTTTGACTCACTAGCTGTTTTATTCTGGCAGTGATGCACTAAAATATCCTTGAGCTAGTGCTCAGTTGCACTTGCTTTCCTCTCTTTTAATGCCACATCTCTTGCAGTCACGCTGTCCTCACCGTGAACAAACCTATCAGCATCTGGCCCATTAATAACAGCTCGTTATGAAATAAAAATTAATCAAGCACTGAGATTATTGTGCAGCATTTCCCAGGACTTATTACTCAGAGTGATTGTGCAGACATCTTGTTGCATGGGGGTAGACTGTAGTTTGGTTGGAATTAACTCACAACAGCTGCTTTATTGCTGTGATGTGTTATTATTTATGTAGGATGAAAGATGTGAGTATCACTTGAGAACAACAGAGCTGTGCACAGAGGAGTTTGCAGGCTGAGGGAGAGGAAAGGCTGGAGCAGAGCATGATAAAAAAGGGAATGGGATATGTGTTGCTGCAGTTCAGTCCATAAACTTCAGCAGAGCCTTTGTTTCTCTGAACTTCTTGTTCTCCCTCACACAAGGCACAGTTATAAGCAGCATTAATCAAAGAGGTGAAGAGTCAAGAGCTTTGTCTTTAATAACATTGAAGTGTTTCTTGTTTAACTTTCTCCCTGTGGACCCAGTTCTCAGATCTGGCCAAGTTTCACCCTGTTGAGGAGCCAAACAAAGCAGATAAAAGAGGGATTTATGTCAGAGGAACAGCAAGTATATTTTCATCTTGGAGACACAATGATTTGGTACCAGAGTGCATATTAAGCATCTTAAAATAGAGTTAAGCTGTGTGCTGATCTTTACTCTGAAGCCACATTGCTCAGCTACTTGTACAAATCCTGCAAGATAACAGAAGGTGCTAAACAAGTCACTGGGAAAAAAAAAAAGATAGAAAAGTGACATATCTTTTAAAACATAAGTAAGACCAAATTGATTTGCAAAGGAAGACTACAACTAATTACACAGTCAGAGCTTTGCAAAGTGTCTGTGTACCAGTCTTGAAAAGTTTGGGAGCAAAAGTTATAATCCCTGAATGGGGAGATGCTGAGTGCCAGAGTGATTCAGACCAAGGTGGATTTGTGTGAAATAGACCCTCCCACACTCCATTAAATATTCTTCTCACCCTTCCCAATCTTCTCACTCGCAATATATTCACCACAGCCCCCTGCCAGTTTCAATGTGTGCCCTGCCCCAGCGCTTTAATTTTTCTAACCATGTTTCATGATGTGCTTTTGCCCAAAGAAATGCCAAATGGATCTGCCATCGTCTGCACCTTGCCTTTCCTCAGCGGAGTTTTTAGCTTTTAAGAATACTTCAAACCTGCCAGGAACAAAAAGGGATATGAAGAACCAATTTCAATTACAGTGTGTGAGGCGGTTTCCTGGCAACAAGAGTATTTAAGAGCAACAAAAATTAACATACCTTCAAAGAAAAAGCAGCAGCGCTGATTTTCACGGTGTAATATTTTGTATTCATTAAAATGTAGTTTCTGAGCATTGTTTCTGCCTCAAGGCTCAACTCCAACTCATCTTAAAATCATGTTTCTCCTTTCTTCACTGAAAAGTACTTAGAACTTTATAA
The DNA here is from genome assembly GCF_050655825.1 of Lonchura striata. Lineage (NCBI taxonomy): Eukaryota > Metazoa > Chordata > Aves > Passeriformes > Estrildidae > Lonchura > Lonchura striata. The sequence continues at coordinate 72,641,320 of NC_140741.1, forward strand.
AGAGACACAGGAAAAGGATGGAAAGAAAGAGACAGGCTGGACTGTTAATATAATTCCTTGGAGCTAAGCTACTGACTCCTATCTTGCTGGAATAGCAAAACTCAGATACTCTCTTAAGGAATAATCCCTTCTCCTTTAGGATCCAACTCCACTTTTGAACCACAGAAAGAAGCACTCCATCTTAAAATTGGCTTTTTCAAAGCCTTCTACCCCTTTTGCCACTGTACATCCATCCATACCTATTCTCCCTGGAAAATAATTGCTCTCCAAAGCCTCTGGGTTGACTGATAAATCCAGGAGAATTTGTGCTCTGTGAAAGAGCTGTTTCCAAACAGAGTTAATAAATCACAAATATTGTGGTCCTGAGCAGGTAACACAGATTTTTACCTGCAAGGGAGGGAGGGATGGTATCAGTATAGACCAGTAAGACCCAAAACATTCCAGTAAGCTCCAGTGCAAGAAGAGACTGGGAGAGGAGGGTGATTTTCATATCCTTTTACCTTGAAGGATTTACAGTGTTTGAGTTGCTCCTGTCTTTTAACACCTTATATTTGACAAAAACACCTGTGGCAGTGACATCCCTGTCTGGGGTGATACTGCCCAGGTATAAATAAAAAAATTAAATTTAACATTCAACTGCTTTAAGTGAAGAGTTTCTGACCTGCTCAAAACCAAAACTGAAAACCATTCAACTACTTGAATTTATTTCACAGTCCTTTTTTATTCCCCCAAAGAATTCTTTCTCAGAAAAACATTTGAATTTTCAGCTCAAGTTGGACCAGAAGGAAAATCCATGCACTTGTATTGCCTTGGTTTGCATTTTCCAAGAGTGGGGATCAAGGTCATCTGTTACATTGCACAAAATCTGCAGGACACAGATCACTTGCACTGCAGCCATTGCCCTGACAACATCAATATTTGGCATTTTTGGGACGTGCCAATGTAATTTTGGTTAATCTGCTGTATCTGGGTTGCTAGACATCCAAAAGTCCAGGCCAAACTATTAAATTCCATTCTTTCTCCCTTGTGTGAACAGCATTTCTGAGTGACTAAGGGAAAATATACCAAGAAAAGCTGTTGGAGAAAAAATGTAGTTTTAGAAGTAGGGACAATAAATATTTTTGTTTCTTGAAATGCTGCTGATTGACTGATTAAAAGCTCAAGGGGTGCAGATTTATCTGCCTGCATCAGTTGCAGTAGTAGGACAAAATTCTGTGCCACATGGTCCAGTGTTGTGCAAACCCACTGGCTTGTGCCTCCTCAAATAAAGGCTATTTTAAGCAGTCACTGATACTGTAATTATAATAATCCAACAAAAGTTTTGAGCCTCTTGCCTGCAGACAGGAGCCTTGTTGCAGACAGAATTCTGCTTGAGAAACCCCTGTAGGTCTGGGCAGAGCCACTTTGGAGCTACAGGAGCCCTGGGGTTCCTGGAAGTTGTGGCTGAGTAGAACCCCCCAGTTTCCCCCTGTGCTCGCACAGCTGGATTGAACCTTCCCAAGGTGAGACTCTGCATCCTGCCCCAGGCTTCTGTGTTCACTGCAGAATTGACCTTGCAGCAGCTGGAGTGGCAGCCAAAGAAGCTACAAAGCATAATGAAATTATGGAGATATGAGTGGATGTAGCTGCCTTTCCCCTTCCCTGAGGAGAGCAGAGAGGAGACCTCAGAGAGAGCCAGGAGCTCAGATTCCCAACAGGTGAACTGTCAGCAGAAAGTCTCTGGGAGCAAGCTATTTGCAATTTAAATTGATTGAAATAAAAGGGAAAAGGCACGAGGAACTGGTCAGCAAGAAGATAATTGGTTAAGTTCCTCCTAAAAAAACCAAAAACGTTACTTGACCTAAGTGCTGTCATCCCTTAATTCAACACGTCCTCTTCACAATGCCCATTCAACACAAAGCCACGTGAATCCTGGTATTTCATTTACTGCTGAGTGGAAAGAATCTCTCTAAAACACTTTGCTTCCCTCACCTCACCTTCCTCACTTGCTCATGGCCCTTTGCAATGTCTCTGTGTCCCTGCAGCTGCAGTGGCAGGGAGATGGAGCATTTCCCCTCATCATCAGTGTCTATTCACCATCACCTCCGAGGCCATCACTGGAGCTGCATTTCTCCACAGCTTCAGCCATACAAACCTGGAATTGGATTTTCACCAGAAAGGAAAAAAGCTGATCCAAATCATGGGAGGTGGGTTTTCTCACCGTGGCAGTTGTGTGAAGTGGGATTTGATTGAGTGATGGAGGCTCTTAGCTCCCTTGAGGGGCTGTCTTAAGGATGATGCACCAAATCCTCAGGAACCAAGAATTGTGACCACCAAGAAATGTACAACCAGCATTAGAACCCCTTGTACCAGATATTTTTTCCTGAAATAGGGATGTGTACTTAGCTTTAGTAAAGGTGGTTCCCAGCTCCCACAATCTCCAGTGAGGTAGATACCCAGTGTGCACAGAAGATAAAATAGTTTATGAAATGGGCCAGCTTGTGGGCAATTAACACATGTGGAGAAGGGAATGAGGACAGCACAGGCAGCAGTGGAAATCAGGGGGAATAACAGCTACTGGGATGCAGAGGAAGCAAATGGGAAAAGGACTGTCTGAGAGATTATATTTGCAGTTGGCTAGGTTATATATATATAAACGAGCAATTGGTGGAAATTTTACAAAGCACTGTGAATTCAATTACTTTTGAGGTGTTTTAAACACATGATACAGAATGCCTTTAGGATGGAACATTTAAAATCTAAAGGTAACAGTGCTGTGAGGAAGATGCAATGTTTTCTTTTAAATCATTGGTCTGCCAGTCAATGTGGAAAAGGCCTCCTTACATGTAAAAAACATTGTGGTTCTTGAGGATCTTCACAGAAAAACACCAGAAGTTAAAAGGCAGCGAAGCACAAACCAGCGTGTGTTGATTTTACACTCTGGAATTGTCTCACAGGCATATCCATGGAGAAGGAGAGTCACAGCCAGCTCTTGGATGCAGAAATGCTGGAATTGGACCCAAAGCCCTGCTTGTGACACCCCAGGGGTGCAGAGTTACCCGTTGGTGGGACTTGTGGGGACACAGAAGGGACCCGAGCACAGGTGAAAGGACCAATAGCTGGGAAAAGAGGAATATTCCAGACCAGGACAGTATAACTGATTTTGCCCTCATTCTCCAGTTTGCCTACTGAGAAGGGTTTAAAAATATTGCAAAGGTGACAAAAAAAGACTGAAAACTGGAGATTATGTTCCTACTGTTTGACCTTGCTGTTTGGGTGGGGGTCCAGGTGAGTTTTGATTTCCTGGTGTAAATGAGACAAATGATTCTTATCTGTTGAGCCTGCTTGCAGGGGAGAAAAATATGTAACTCTGATCCTAACCCTAACCCAAATCAGCTGTCTCAGCTGGCTGGAAGGTGTGGAGTTAAATACACTCACATTTACAGCCTCTGACTTCATTAGTAAATTATTGTTTGATGAACTGGCACATGATAACTTTCCTATACTATTCCATGGCTAATGCCCTGCTAATATCTCATCCACAGGCTTATTTTATACTGCAGCCAGCCTGTTTCTACAACAGGCAGCAGCCTGGTCACTCTTGTGTTCTATGTGAGCTGGACAGTTGTTATTGGACACAAAATGAATACACAGAAGCTTGGTAAGTTCAAAATAGAAAAAGACTAAATTTTATTCCTGACCTTGCAATATCTAGAATTCTAAAAGTGACAGTGGATTGGAGGATGAAATTGCCACCTCTCCAACTACACTGGTTAAACTAACAGTCCATCAATTCTCTCCCCCCACAAAGAAGAATGCAAAACAACCATATGAACAGTGCGTGAGAACTCCAGTAGAGATATGTAAATATCAGAAGGCATAGAAAACTTTCAAAAGAACTACAAAAGAAAACATAACACTTTTAAAAATCAGGGCAACGCTGGCCTGAATGCTGAAAGTGGAGCTGGAAGGAAACACAGTGATGGTTGTACTGGGGCGAAGTGTTCGACCATTTCATTAACCCTGCTAATGGTTCAAACGAAGACCTTAATAGCACAATCAATAATGCAGCCTGTGATCAGTTTGTTAGCCAGCCTCAAATGCTTTGCTTTTAATAGGGGACTCCCAGAAGGATCATGAACTGTTGCTTGCAAGCAGTAATTCAGGGTGCAGGGAAAGTATGACTTTGGGTCTAATTTTGCATTTTTCTGACAAGCATAATCACTTCTCTGTCTCCTCAGACTGCTGCTGGATAACTCACCCAGGAGTCCCAAAGTTCTCTGTCCCTCATCAGCCTGGCATTTCTGAACAAATTATTTGGGTATTCATTCCTGTTCTTACTGTTTTTGCAGGAAAAGTGAATCTCTGGGCTTTCCCATTTAAGGCAGAGCTGATGGTAAAGGATAATCCTTTACCAAAGAATTGGTAAAGAGGAAAGAAATTCTTTACTGTGAGGAAAAAGGTTACCCAAAGGTGTGGATGCCTCATTCCTGGAGATTTTAAAGTCCAGGGTGAGAAATCTGGTCTAGTGGGTGTCATCCCTGTCTGTGACAGTGGTGATGGAACTGGAAGCTCTTTAAAGCCCCTTCCAATCCAAACCACTCTGGACTCTGTGATTCTGTGGTGAGGCTCCACATTCAGCTCAGGTATTTTTTCACAGGTTCTCTAAACTGTCTTTTCTTCAGCTCCAAATCTGAGCCTGTGCAGCTGTGACATGATTGCACCAAGTACAACCTTTCACAGCCTCTGTGGAGCTCATCATCTCAGTTCAGGTGTGTCACTTCAGTTTCCCATCTGCCTGGAAAACCCCATGAAGACACCTCCCAAACAGGCTCTGCCCCTTTGTTTCCCTTCTCCCCTTTTACTCGCCCCTTTGTTTCCCTTCTCCCCTTTTACTCTTCCTTTCCTTCTCTTCAGCAAAAGTTTCTCAAAGTTCCCTTTAAAACTTTTTTTCAAAAATTTTCTTTAACTGAAAAAAGCTCCCAGACACCTGCACAGGTGCAAAGGCGCTCTTGAAGCAAAACTTCTTGAAATTGGTCCAAATCCTTTTTTTTTTTGCATGCAAAAAGCAGTGCTCCCCTCTTTGGAGGCACTGTGCACAAAGGAAGGTGGGCAAGGAGAACCTGAATGGCAATATTTAACATTATATGTGGATGAAAACCAGCAGAACTCTTGGTGCTCTTTCATTTGTAAAAAATAGGAATGCCCCCTTTTAGCTTTCCTAGTTAGAATTTTACCTTCTGGTTTTGACAATTATTAACTTTCCACTTATTAGGCTGCCTGTGAGATTTCTTTATTGGTGAGGGGTTTTTTTATTATTATTTAAAAGACTGGGATGTGTGGAGTTTTCTTTGTCATGTTAAACACATTGAGTAAAACAGCCCCTGAAACAGGAGATTTTATCTGGGAAGCTCAGATGAAATTCTGTGGTGAGCCCTCTCTGCCAGACTACAAGAGCAAAGGATATTCTTCCTTCCCTTTGCCTTCTCTTCATTATGCATGGGAGGGAAGGGAGCGGGAGCCAAGCAGGGTCATCTTGGCATCACATTTATTCCACTGCAATGACTTCACTGAGCACGAGCCACAAAGCATTCCCTGTGAGCACAGCTGAGCACTGAGGTTACACCAGGGGTGTAACGTTGTAGTGACCTGCTCCAGGATGCAGGCACTTGCTAAGTCAGCTCCTTTCCTCCCCTTGTCCTCACACTGCAGAGCAGTGTGTAAGAAATGGACTGAGAGGATGCAGTTTCCTGCCCAGAACTCTTCATTGCTGCTGGCATCAGGTGAGAGAGCCTGGAGTTAATGTGCCCGAGCAGTGGGGCAGATCTCTGAAGGATGTGCTCTGTTCTCTGGGGAAGAAGTTGTATCCAGAGGGGAAAAGCAGATTCAGACTTGTCTGTCAGTGCAGCCTTCATGTGGTTCATGATGAAATTTGCAGGAAGAACTGAGCTATGGAGGACTGTGGGTGGTCGGGGCAGAGCCGGGGTAAAGCACTCAGCACATCCCGAGGGCACGGAAAGGAGTCTGGCATCCTCTGGAAAAGCATCAGGTTTGGGATAAGGGAATCAGTGAGAGGGATTAAATATAGGGTGTGTCAGGGAATGGCTCAGGGTTACCCTTACTCAGCATCCCTGTAACTGCTGTGCTCAATTCCAGAAAGAGATGGAGCTCCAGGTGCAAGGGCAGAGATGTGGGAGGTAAAGCTCAGGCACCCAGCAGCACTGGAGCAGGCTGTCCCAGGAAACAGCATCCCTGGAGGTATTAAAAATTTGCATAGATGTGATGGATCTGGCACTATTAATGGTTGAACTCAATGATCTTAGACAGCTTTTCCAAACTTCATTCTATTCTATTCTATTCTATTCTATTCTATTCTATTCTATTCTATTCTATTCTATTCTATTCTATTCTATTCTATTCTATTCACATCCATAAGCTTAATTCTTTATTACAGACAGGTCTTAGTCTTCAGAACATGTCAGGGCTTCCAAGCAAGGTAGATGGTACTGACTCCTCCCTCAAGGCCCCCTCCCTGACAGTGCCAAATGGCTTTCACATGAAAGAAAACAGGGCTTTGCCAGACTCCCAGCCCTTTCCTTTTGTGTTTTGCCAAAACCCACAGCCACATAGCCAAGAGGACAGGAACTGAAGTGGATCCATGACCCCTACCTGAATTCAACAAAATGGGAAACAATTTGGATGAGAAATCATGTCTGTGTGATGGATTTCAAAGAATGTCATCAGAGGAATGAAATGCTGGTAGAGTCAGGGAAGGGTACCAAACATTTTGCTTCCTGATTCTCATCTCTCACAGAACACGCTTTGGTTGTTTCTTAACTGGAACTGGCAAAGCTCAACTCATTAATGCCTTAATTAGGATTGTAATCCAAAGATTCTTTATAATGATATGTAGGAGTGGAGCCAGAGGAGGCCACAAAAGTGATTGGAGTGATAAGAACACCTCTGTGAGGACAGAGTTGGTTCAGGCTGGAGAAGAAAAGCCTGCAGGGAGACCTAGAGCATCTTTCAGTTCTCACAGAGGCCTTAAACAGGTGGGGACAGACGATTTAGCAGGGAATGTTGTGAGAGGGCAAGGGAGAATGGTTTTACATTGAAGGAGAGCTGATTTAAGTTAGGTATAAGGAAGAAGTTTTTTACAATGATGGTGGTGAAACACTGACACAGGTTGCTCAGAGAAGGTGTGAATGCCCCAGCCCTGGAAGTGTTCAAGGCCAGGCTAAACAGGGCTCTGAGCAACCTGATGTAGCTGAAAATGCCTCCTTTGGTGTTTGTTCCATGTCTGTCATTCAGCAGGGACATCCCTCTGGAGCTGGGACATGAATCTGCAAACCCTTCTGCAGCTCCTCAGGCCAATTCTGTCACTCTTGAACCACTTCTCACTCCTGAATGTGTTCTGAAGATGTTTGCATCATATTTTGTTTTAAGTCAGTGCTCAGGCAAGGTAGGAGACAGTTCTGAGAAAGAGACACTTTGTGGCAATGCTATTATAATTTTACTTGTGTACATTTTCCCCCCTAGATTGGTTTTCACTCCAGCTATATTTCTTTCAATGTGACAGATTTTTTTTTCTCCATGTTTTCTTTTTAGTCCTATCCTCTGTTTAAAAGCAAGGTCATCAATAATTTTGGATGAAATACATTTGCTGTAGCACTTCAGGATAACATGGTTTGAATATTTTGATTGATTTATGTCTATAAAAAACAAACTGCATCAGCTATTTGTTTCAGAAACCTTTGTTTTCTTTAAAGGCACGAGCCTTGTGCCTCATTAGTCTTCCCAAGCTTTCCTTTTGGTACCTGTTGTGTTTCACACATTTTTATAAGCTGTCTGCCTCTAATAAATGAAATTATACTTCAGCTGTAAAGTGTTCCCATAAGCAATCAAAGAAATGCTGCCTTGTAGTCTCTGAGAATAAGCACCATCAGTACCATTGTCACATCATCAGGACGTAGCTCAGCCTGGTTATTAGTTTTGTGCTACTCTGACAGCTCGGGTGGTGCAGCATCTCTCAAAAATCCACTGCTGGAGGAATCCAAGAATGGATGATCAGCCCATACTAGCCTAAGGTGTCTGGCACTGCAATATTTTGGCTGATTTTTAGAAGGGTGGCTTGATTCTGCAGAAGGTATTTTTTTATTAATAATAATAATAGATATAGATATAGATATAGATAGAGATAGAGATAGAGATAGAGATAGAGATAGAGATAGATAGATATATAGTTAGAAATATATAGATATATATATAATATATTATATATAAGGATCAGAAGCCAAAATTAAATTAATTAGCAGAGGAAATCACACACACAGGTTTGTTATTGCTACTGGGATCTATCAGTGTGGGTTACAGCATCTTTGGGGGGCTCCAGGGAAATTCAGCCAAACCCCCTGCAGGATCCACAGGCAGGTGGAAACTTGTTTGCTTTTGCTTTCATTTCTTGTTACAAAGAGAAAGAATTGTAATGATTTTGTTTTTTCCTGGGATGTCCTCATGTCAAACAGAATGAGGCTGTGCACAAGTTCTGGTGAGGTCATTTCTTGCACTTATATTCAAACCAGAGGAAGAAGACTGGCATAAAACATCACTTTATTTCAAGTGAAAGCTGGCTGACAGCTCCTCGTTTTTCTAGAACTGATGGCAGTTTTGAATTCCTGTGGGTTTTATGCAGCTCTCCCAAGTTCATGGCAACATCCACCAGCAAAGTTTGGGATCTGGCAGCCTTTGCTTCCAATACCTTCCTTGAGCTTGCACATCCAATGCTGAATGTGTACAGAAAGCCACCTGATGTTAACATGGAATTGGTTTGGTTGGGAAATACCCCCAGGACCACTGAGCCAAACCAATGACTCAACACTTCCAGGTCCACGCCAAAACCATGCCCTGAAGTGCCACATTCCCACATTTTTGGAACATTTCCAGGGGCAGTGATTCCTACACTTCCCTGGACAGCTTGTTCCAATGCTTGACAACTCTTTGAGTGAAGTAATTATTTTTTTAATATCTGACCTAAACTTTCTCTGGTGCAAATTGAAGCCATTTCTGCTTGCCTTACCACCTATTCCTCTTGTCCCATCCATGTTCCAGTCCCTGCAGCTGTGAGGGTGAGATATCCATGGCAGACACATTCCAGCTCAGAGGACACCCCTGGTCTGAGTGGAATCAGCCCTTTGAAACCAGGTAAGGACAGAGCAAGGAAGTTGCTTGGGGCAAGACTAAGCACAGCACAAAGTTGTCTTAAATATTTCAACAACTTCTCAGCTGGTTTTCATTCCCTTCAGCTGGGTGATCTTTAATGACAAACTATTTTTTTTTCCTTTTTTTTTTACTTCCAATGGGGTTAAGGCGGAGAGGAAATCAGCATTCAGAACTCCTCTCTACTTACATGCACGTTGCATTGCAAAAATGAACATTGTGTCTGATTCAGTTGGATCAACTTTGTAGGCAGATTATTTAGTAATTAAACCAGAGATATATCTCAGAGGCAAAAGTGAAAATCCCACTGACACCAGTTTATCCTTTTGTAACCCATCCTAGGAAGAAGCAAAGCATCAGAAAACTCTTATTATTTATGTGTGTTTATACATATATATATAAATGTATGTATACATATAAATGTGTATATAAATGTAGGTGTATTTCCATATATATATATGGAAAGCAGATAGCAATTCCTTCATTTCCCCACTCTCCCTTTCTGCTTGGAAGCCTATTTACAAACACACAGTGAAAATCCTGCTCTGAAATGGGTGATTGTGTTCATTGTTCCAGAACACATAATAGCAGAGGCAAATGGGAATGCTGAGGCAGTAATAGCTTAAGTTGTTCAAACAGGAGGAACAGGGAAAGCAGCAAATAATTGTCACAACCTAAAGGCTGCAGAGTCCCTGAAATCACCAAATCTTTCACTCTGTGAGTCTTTCACACTTGTTGAGCTACTGTGATGTCTTGGCTATGTCATCTGGATTTGAGATTTAGCCACAATTCCTAATACCTGGTCTAGATGCTCTTAAATTCTGCACCAAATTCATCAAATATTGGTTTTATGGTGACTGAATTGAATTTTCTGGGGCCACAGACTTCTAAAATCAGAGTTCCCTCCATGTGTACAGTGGTCAGCCAGGGTCATCTGGTGGGTTCCTTTCGGGAAAGAACATCCAAGGCTTGGTGAACTGGCTTCAGAGAACAGGTATTCATTATGTCCCTCCTGCAGGGCTGTGACAAGCCAGGACAGGGTGTGAAGGCCAGGCAGAATGCACAAAATACCATTTCTTGCAGGGCTTGAAAGGACAGAGCCATCACAGGATGAGATAGGAAAAGGAAGAAATCTTCAGCTCCCTGCTGAGGCACAAATGGATGATGAGACCCCCACCCAGGAGCCCCTGGGCTGGAAGTCAAACCTCAGAACAGTCTGTAAAGGACAAAAATTTAGCCCAATCTCCTCAACATAACCATCCATACCCTTTTATGGTTTTGTCAACCTGGTTCCCAGGAGAGCACAGTCTCCAACAGGTCCTCCCCACACCAGACCTGTCAGAGAGCCCTTTTTTTTTTTTCCTTTATTCTTTTTCATCCCTTTACCTCCTCAGTTTGTTTTCCTCATATCAGTGGAACAAGCTCAGGTCTCTCAGAGCTACTTGGCCAAATCCACTCACGTGTTTTGCTTCCTGGAGTTATTCACACTTTCCTGCACAAAGGAAAACCATCAGGACATGAATTTTGTGCTAATCCATCTGCCCCAGCAGAACAATTAAAACTAGAACTGTGAAAGAGCAATTTTATTTTGAAAACACAGCACAACCTCTGATATGAAACAGCGCCAAGAATGGACTTGTAAAACACTATTAGTTTTCCATTTTATTTTTCAATAAAAGAGGGAAAGAAGGAGTGTTTACAAGCAAGGCAGTCTGTTCTAAAGTCAAAATACTCTGCCTGACTATGCTCAGGGACCAGCCAATTAACAATGATCAAAGAGGGTAATTGTCGTTAAAAAGTTAATAGGCATAAAAATATTACTACATTAATTTTTTGGCCTTTTTCCCCCTCCAGATATAAAGCAATAATTTTTCAGCATATGAAAATATAGTCCTCATCATTGATTGTCTTTCTTTGGGGGCAGAAACAAAAAAAAAAAGGAAAAAATAAAGCTGAAATAATGAAAATTCTTCAATTAATCTAATTTTTGCCAAAACATACCTTATCAGGTCAGATTTACAGATTGCACAAGGTGGTTAGTTCAATTACAGCAGGGAAAGAGTAATTCTGAGAACTAATTAAATATGCTGGTATGCAGATGGTTAATTGGATTAATAATTACCTTGCATATGTAAAAGGAGGTTTTATGTTTGCACAGGCAATTTTTGATCAGGATTCTCCTGGGATAAAAAAAAAATCATGATAATAAATGATTATTTCAAATTGTAAGATGATTTTGCCTTGATTTTGACTAAACTTTGGAAGAAAAAGCTTTTTACTCCCATCAGAAGGTAATTTAAATAAAAGAAAGATTTCACTTTCTTTTTTTTCTGTACACTCACCTAGAGCCACTCTAGGGAAGAGAGAAAAGCAAAGCATGTTGTAATCTGCAGAAATCAGAAGACAATGGAAAAATCTGTTTTTAAGCAATTTTGGGGGGTGGGAACAAATTGCCATGGCAACTCTCTAAACGGATATGTCTTCAAGGAAATCATGCTGTTCTCTTGAAAAGTGAGATGCATAATACAGCGAGCACTTGAAAGTTATCTTTGGAAGGCATGTGTACAGGAAAATCAGAAATATTTTATAAATTCAAACTTATGAAACATTCATGCTGATTCACTAATGTTTCACATGGCAATTATTCCACCCAAAGGCAGGAGTTGAATAACCTTACCATGTATATGTGCATTTTTAAGAGTGTTTTGTGGCTGGGCTGATCTGATCTATCAGCACCTTCCCTCTGCTTTGCAAGCACTCAGAGTTCCTTGCCATCAATATATAAGTTGCTGCTAACTCAGATGGTTGTTAAATCAGAGCCTGAAATATTTAACCCATTTCTCAAACCCTTTCTTTTCCTGACAGGCTGTGTCAGTCAACATTTCCTTACCAGCAGCATCAGTGACATCAGTGTGCTGCAGAGTGGGATGAGAGGGGAGGATTTGACCTAATAACTTTTCTTGGAAAAGCTGTTCCTCCTATTTTAAATCAGTCAGATGGTTTGAGGCATCTGGTCACACTCAAAATTATATTTTGTTCGTAGAATTGAAGGATTCTCATCCTGGCAGAACAACTTAAGAATTTTACCTCAAGACTGGGGCAAAATGATCTTTAAGGTGCCTTCCAACCCTAACTGTTCTATGATTCTCTGCCCCTATTAAAAACAAGAGGATGATTTTCTTTGCCATTGGTTATTTATTTCCTAGGCTTCTGGCCTGAAAATGTAATAAAATAAATAAGACATTAAGTAACATAAAGTGAAAAGCAAATCATGGCATTTATTTGCCTCCTTGAGATGGAGCTGCCTTCATGCTTCTTGGCTCCTTCTGACAACTCCTGGGCTTTTCTTCCACAAGGGTGAACCATTTTAATTAATGCAACCCAAACAACTTGCTTTATACAAACCAGATAGAATACCAAAAAATGCCCTGACTGAAACCAAAATCAGCATCCTGCCCACAGCCACGTGCACCAGTTTAAGCGAGTAATTTAAAAATGTCACCTCGGACTCACATTTTACGTAGAGGAGCTCTCAGGCTGGCAGTCACATTGCCAGGCCTGGGTGCTTAAATTTAAGGTGTCAGAACAGCAATCACATCTAAAAGGCAGCAAATGGATGGAACAATTCACTAATGTGTCCCTGAGGGTCTTCTCCACATGTCACTCTCCTGTACTTCAGGGAGCTGAGGCAGAGGCTGCCGTGCCAAGTCAGGGCAATTAGTTGTGATTTCAAATACGAGGAGCAGATTGTGAACAACTCCCTGATTTTCTCTCCCACGTGTCTCTGCCTGGTATCCTTCAGTGACTCAGTTGTCTGTTCAGCAGTTGTTCTTGGAGGCAGAATGATCATGGCAGCCAGAAGAAGGAATCCCATTTGGCAGGTGGATCACTTGGTGGGAATGGCTGGGACTGAGAGGGCTGGCTGCAGAACAGGGACACAGCTCATCTTGGCTAAGCTCTCTCATGATATTTTCTTTTTTTTTTTTTTTTTTTTTTGAGAAGCAAGTAAATATTTTGACAATTTCTAGCACAAGCTGGCCCTCAGGAGACATCAAAGTGGGAAAAATTACTGCTGATGACAGACAAAAAGACCAGAATACCTATCAGGGGTAATAATTGCTGTATCTGAGGAATGCCTAAAGCCAGATCCAGAATTCACAGCTTGAATAAGGGCACAGAAAGAAATCTGATTTGAAAATCCATCATCCAATGCTGTGGAATATCCCTGTGGTCAGTTCAGGTCACCTGTCCCAGCTATGCACCATCACAATTTCTTTTGTGAACCTGGCAGAGTGTGAGACGGGGGAAAAAACTCCTTGACTTAGGATAAACAAAACTTAGCAAAAACCTGAACCATCAGTGTGCCATCAACACCATTCCCATCCTAAATCCAAAACAAAGCACTGGAACAGTTGCTGAAAATAAATTAACTCTACCTGAGCTGAAAACAGGATGGTGATGTTAAAAGGCCTCTTCCTGTCAGAATCTGTGGTATTGATGATTCCCAAATTGTAGAAAGTCTCTGTCTTTCAGCTCTGCTGCCAAAGCAGAAGGCATAATTGGTCTGTGCTGGTTCCAAGGTTGTTTATTCTGTTGATCTCTCACATGTTCTGCTGCCCTGCCCAGCTCTGTCCTGCAGGGCAGCGTGTGGGGCTCTGCCCTCAGTGGGATGTTACAAACATTCAATACCAGAAACTCCCTGGGCTGGATTTACAAGAACGTGCCAATATCTGTCACCTACGTTGGACAGTGTGTCCCCAGCCTGAACCAACAGAAAAATGCCAACACCACAGTGAGACATGGAGGGCATGAAGAAAGAGAAAAAGGACAAGGCACACCCAATTTCCTCCATCTTGTCCCCTTTGGACCCCTCATCTAGAATCCTAAAATTTTACTTTTGCACCTGTGCCACACTTAATTATGACTTATATCAAACACTCAGAGCTGGTAATTCATCCTGTAAGACTGAAAACTCTTTTCCATGGCCAGAGATCACAGACAGTGTCTCTGGGGGCTCTGTCCAGGGGGGTTCCTGACCCCTGCCAGGGTCCCAGACCTTCCAGGGCAGCCAGAGGGAAGCCCTGGATTCCCACATCTTCCAACCCAAACTATTCTATGATTGTACGATTTTTCATATGTCTGGGGGAGGCCAAGGTTTGTGCCTAAGGAACAGCAAAGCCAGGCCTGGGTCAGGACAGCCCCTGCTGCTCCTCCATCCATGCTCTGGACGATGCTTTCTGAGCAGATTCCACTTGCTGCAGTCACACTCTGAGCTGGCCAGAAGCTGTGCAGCTGATGTGGCACAGCCTGCTCCCAGCAGAGCCTGTCACCTGCTGCCACCCCTCTCAGTGGGGCTGTGCCAGGCTGAAATGACCTTACCTGCAGTGGTGGCCACGTGCTGTGACCCCACGGCACTGCTGGGGTCACTGCAGCCACAGAGGGTGGCTTTGTGCATGTGTGTGAACAGCCAAAATCACCCTGGGTGAGGCAGAGAGGTGCTCTGAGTGCTCTGCACCATCCAGATGGACTTTGTGTGTCTTTTTACCTGGTCCCAGGGGACACCTCCATTGTAAATGCAGGCGAACCCAATGGGAAGAAATGACCATGTCTGACTCAGATCAGGAGGCTGAATGATTTCTTTATTATAACTATGCTATAATACATTAATATATTATGTAAAAATGAAGATACTGAAACTACATACTAGTTTTTCTAACTCTAACCCAACTCGTGACCCTCTCTGAGAGTCCAGCCCCAGGTGGGTTGGATTGGCCATCAGGCTCAAACAATCCTCACCAGAATCCAACCAAGCAATCACCCCAGGGAAACAATTCTCCAAACACATTCCACATGGGAAAAACAAGGAGCAGAAATAGAAACTGTTTTCTCCTTCATTTCTCTCTCTGCACCTCTATGGAAAACCCTGAGAGGGAGAGAAATGTGCTTGCCACACACCTCCACCAAGGTTAATGCTCTTAGAGCTTCCAGCAAGAGGGCATCAGCTCCAAGGGAAAACATTCAGGTGGGTTTGTATGAACAAGGGTTTCACCCCACTTGTGTTTAGTGGGAAAGAAATCAGCACCATTCAGAAAGTTCGCCCCCTACATGAGTTTGGGTTTTTTTTTTTTTTTTAAATTATGGCATTTCAAAGATGAAAATGTCATTTGTACCTGCATGCAGTTTTCCTTAGGTTTTTGTGTACATGCTAAAGGAATAAAAATATTAAAAATATTCCCGAGGAAGTCCTCCCACATATTTTCCAGGAGTTTTCTAGGATGGCAAAGACAGGGCAAATCTGTGTCAGTAATCCTGGCGGAGGCAAGGTAGAGATAAAGGTGTTAAATGGCCAAAGAAATTGTATAATTCAGTGGCATTTCTTCTGATAAAGCAGCATTTAATCTGACAGCCACAGGAACTGGGGTGTGACATGAGCACGAGGCCAGGAAATGTAAAATGAAGTAATCACCCTGAAGAGGGAACTACTTTGAATAACACATGATGCTGGAAATCTTTGATGCAGCATCGGATTCTGTTGTCCCAACCATTTGCCATTAATTTAAATATTATTGAGAGAATTTAGGGCAAAAAAAAGTGTTTCAACAGCACCTGGAGCAGCATGAATGTTCTTGCTAGAGAATCTCACCGTCAGCCTCAAGAGTTATGGAATTTGATGTCTAAATTTGATTTTTAATGGGGATGATTTTAAAATTATGGGAGAAGAAAGTTGAGAGGAGGTGAAAGGTTTTGTGTAGGTCAATATTATGAATGGGATTAAAAGAGACCAAGAGTTTTTAGAAAAGGGCTCTGGTTTAAAATGAGAATCACTGGAGGAAGGACTCTGAGACAGACAAAGACAGTGTCTTGTAATGTGGGGAGAGGGGATTTTGATTCTACAGATACCTGAAGATAAATTATTTTGCAACAAATAAAAGTAAAGAAAGATCATAAGTGCAAGACTCAAAACCCAGGTGCTTTAATTTCTGAAAATGCATCTGAAATAACTATAGCATCCTATAATCCATAATAAATAGCATCCTTCAGTTGTCCCACTGAAAGTGTCCCAGGAACAGCCTTTAGCACAAAAAAGGGGAGGTTTGATAAGCAGGACATCATATTAGCATCAAAGTATCTTTATTCCTATTCCAGAAGGACCAAGTTGAAGCAGAGAGAAGAACATAGTAAATAAAAATAAAGACAGGCTGAGGCTGCCTTTTGAGCTGGATTTCTTTTATCTAACATTAGCCATCTGAAAATGAGGCATCTGGCTTAGTGCAGACATCTGGACTCTCTCAATACTCAGTAGAGAGAAGCAGCTCTAGAGGTGATCCATCACAGCTCTTTACAGAGCATGAATTGCCCTGGGAAGCTCCACCAGCTGCAGAAGGAACCTGGATAACAAGCTTAGCATGGAAACCCACTTGTTCACCAGCAGGAACCAGCCAAGAAAAGTCCCATCCCTGCTTGCTGTGGTCCAAAGAGGTTGTGGGTGACATTGTCCCAATGCATGATCTGCCCAAAGCTGAAATAATGTGATTATTGTTGATCACACACAAGGAGATGGAGAGTTATTACAGAATAATAGGTGAAAGTCAGAAAGGTGATTTCAATGGCTTTGCTCATACTAAAGATGGTCCCACTTTTTGATTCCTAACTTAAGCTTCCCAATGTCCTAGGGGGGCCAGAACCCCCACATCTGGTGCCTAAACCCCAGAATCTGGGTCCTTCCCTGAATTCCCTGTCCTTACTGAGGAGCTGGCACTGAAACACTCAGGAAAATTCTTCATCCCGGGAAGGGAAGGGAAGGGAAAATTGGTTTGTGTGT
Organism: Lonchura striata; assembly: GCF_050655825.1. Taxonomy (NCBI): domain Eukaryota; kingdom Metazoa; phylum Chordata; class Aves; order Passeriformes; family Estrildidae; genus Lonchura; species Lonchura striata. The sequence goes on from NC_140741.1 coordinate 72,658,337, forward strand.
GTTCAGTGTTCATCTAATCCTGTTCCAGGGCAAAATGTGTCACTGTGGGCATGAGAAAAGTGCCTCCCTTGCCCTGGGGATGCAGGGTAAATGCAAAGCCCCTTGCAGGGGAAGTCCCTCCCTTAGGTCATCAGGCCTTGGAGTAAGGTCTTCATCCTCAGAAATTTCTCCTTCCTCCAGCTGAGCACAGTCATCCTGATTTCCAACTGAGAGAGATTAAAATGCCTTTTTAATTTATTTTTTTTTTCCCCATGGACAAGTGCAAGGGTGTCCCTCCAGCAGAAAGTTTGTTTCTCTTTATGCCTCATTTAGATTCCAAACTTGCTAAGCTATTTAAAAAGAAGCAGAGGCATAAATAAATAAATAAATAAATGCAGAGGTAGACTTTATACCCCTGATCTCAGCTATTTTTCCTTGCAGAAGACCATCTTTGAGCACTGTGTTATTGAACCTCCCTGTTTAATGACCCTTCTAATGCACTGCTATCAGATAGTGCCATCTGTATTTGGGCAAATGTGCTCACTCGTCTGTTTACTCAGCATAAATTATCTTTATTTAAAGTTTAATGGAAGTTACATCTATTTGGACATCTGTACTTAACTGATTACTGGCCACGTTGGGCCGCCTGGTGGTTCTGCATGAACTTGCCAGCTGCTCTGAAATGATAAGAGCCTGACATATGTTAAGAGCCAGCAACAATCACAGTCAGGGTGTACTTTCTTTTTTTTTTTTTTCTTTTTTTTTTTTTTTTGGTACTATTTCTGAGCTGGCAGTTAATAGCAGCAAAAAGAAATCCACCCACTTCTCCCAACTGCCTCCTCCACCCCCGTGCGTGTCTCTGCTGTCAATCCAAACCTTTTTAGAAGCACGTAAAAAAAATATTCCCCCCAGTCCCCGCCTTAGGAGTGAGTGGAGTTCTTTGTACGTACCATTAAATCCACGTGCAGTGAAACACTTCTGGCCGTGGGAAGCCAGAGCCCATCTCGGTTCGTCAGCACCTGCAGGAGATTTGGAAAGTTGCTGCCATCTATAGATAGGTATAAGGATTTGCTGGCACGGATAGAGAAAAGGGTTGAGATTCGGGGGGAAAAAGCCGTGGAATCACAGAATAATTAGGGCTGGGGAAGACCTCTAAGATCATTGAGTCCAGCCATTAATGCTGCCAGGTCCAGCACGAAACCAGTGCTGAGCTGCACAAACACCAACAATTTTGGACTCTGCTTCTGGTTATCTTTTCTGTGATATTATCTTCCATCATCCTCTGTGCCTTTCCTCCCATCACCTGCTGCTTGCCATGCTGCCAGCTGAACTGTATCTTGAAAGACACAGTTCAGCTGAAAAGACCATGGCCTGGAAATGCTAGTTTTTAACTAATCCCATCCCATCCCATCCCATCCCATCCCATCCCATCCCATCCCATCCCATCCCATCATTGATACAATAGCGCAGATCACCCTAAATTCACCTCCCTGCACAGAGGGAGGAAATATCATTATTCTCTGGGGTGCTCCCACCCTCCTATGCCTCATACTCTACTGAATACCCAAAAAAGGACAGTTTATGAAAAGCTTCTTTACTTCTCCTCTGAGTTTTCAGGGTTATTTTAATCCTTTCATACTTAACTCATTCTCTCAGGATGAGGTGATTAATTTCTACCTAAACCCTCTAGTGCAAATTCAGCTCTGGATAAAACATCTGTCAGTTCCAATTTATTGTGGGTATCTAATGGACTTCATGGCTGGATTTACTTAGACCCCAAAGAGGATCCTGCTTGGAGCTCCCTGGAAACAGAACTGGATTTCTGAATATAAACTCCTAAAATCCCATTGTAAAGCTTCATAATTAATCAAAGCTGGTAGAGCCTCAGCGAAAACTAACAGCAATCTACTCTAAAAAACCAGGAGAGTCATATGTACAGTTAGAGTGGATTTAAAGAGTTGAGTATCAGGCACCCATCTCTGGAAATCTTAGGGGATTGGAAAAGACACAAAACCACCTTGTGTCTGCTGGAAGCAAAGAGGCCAATGGTTTTCAGCTGCAGAATAGCTGCAGGGTGAAAAACCTTGTGCTTCTGAGGTGAAAGAAAACTCTGTCGTGTGGGCTGTGACTCAAGCAACACCAGGTATGGTCTTTGGAGCCTCTGAGAAGAAGGGATGGAGCATCATGGATTGATGGAAAAGGTGTCATAATTTTTTTTCTCAGGGCTCAAGGGCTCTTTCCCTCTTGTGTAACCCCATCTGGAGTGGTGGGACTCAGGACAATTTCCATCACACGTCTCCAAAAATCCTCCTCTTTCTCTCCCACAGGGATGTCATGGATATGCCTCATCTGCAGCCACATAAAGACTCTGGTCTGAGACAGAAAAGATCAGAAAAGCTGCACATTCTTCTTCTGGGTCTTAAATGGAAGAAGAAAATCTGTCACTGGAGCTTCTTAGTCCATCAGTTCCCATTGCAGCTGCCTTTATCTTCTTTAGCCTTTCTGGTGAGAGACAAAAATGGATGATGTGTGGTGGCTCCTCTCCTACTGCTGACACAGAGAATTATTTTTATTTACTGTCGTGGTTACATTGCCATATGTTGTGTTTTCACCACATGGCTCCGTGTAGTGATAGATATGTTTGCAACCTGAGGACTGGAAGTCTTTAAATGGACCTTTTTATTCCATGTTTGTGTATGGAAGTCTGTGGCAAGCACATTTCTCTCCCTCTCAGGATTTTTCATAGAGGTGCATAGAGAGAAATGAAAGAGAAAACAATTTCTATGTCTGCTCCTTGTTTTTCCCATGTGGAATGTGTTTGGAGAATTGTTTCCCTGGGGTGATTGCTGGGTTGGATTCTGGTGAGGATTGTTTGAGCCTGATGGCAAATCCAACCCACCTGGGGCTGGACTCCCAGAGAGGGTCATGAGTTGTTAGAGTCAGAGATAGTAAAACTACATACTAGTTTCTCTATCTTCCTTTTTATAGAGTATATTAATGTATTTTAGCATAGTTATAATAAAGAAATCATTCAGCCTCCTGAATTGAGTCAGACATCATCATTTCTTCCCATTGGGTTCGCCTGCATTTACAATAGACGTCTGATGTCTCTGTTCTTATTTTTCATCACCAAAGAAGATCTGGTGCAATACAAACAGAGACAGCCTGGCTGTACAGGAAAATACAAAACAGACCTAGAAAATACAGGGGGTGAGACCTGCAGTTTCTAGAAAGAATAGGAAATTATTTGGTCCACAGAGTTCAGAGCACCTGAAGTTCTGTGCATTTGTTGGAGGCAATTTCAGGTTCTGTGCTTTGCATGGGGTGGACTGGTTGATTGTTGGCATCATGCTCTTGAGTGCTGCTCTGTTGGCAGCAATTCTTCTGCCTTACAGCAGGAGGAATTAGATGTAAATCAAGCTGTTAGTGCTTTTTTTCCCCTAAACTAAAATGGGGGATTAAATTAGCTGTACTTCTAAACTCCAAACGATTTATACCTTTGCTTTGATTTTAGTGTTTTAGTTGACATGACAGCTCATTCTTAGAGAGCTTGAATGAAGAATTTTTTGTCTCTCTAAATTTAACATTTGCTTTTTTAAAAATTAATTAAACAGTGATCTCTTCCCCCTAAATCACACAGAGCTTAGAGGCTCAAGGAGAAAAACCTTACAGTTTGGAGCTACTATGAAACCACTCTACAAATAAATCTGCACTTTAAGCCAGGGGTATTTGTCAAGAAGAAAATATTTTTGCTATCACAGAAAAAAATTTGCTATTCTTAATGTATTCAAAACTTAAGAGTTCCTAAGTTATATGAATAGCTTAAAAGTTACAATATTTTTCCATTTTAAGTGTTACTATGTTTTTATTTACCCTCTTATTTTTGATTCTAATGGTCCTGCTCTTCCACTTCTTCTTTCTAACTATGAACTTGTCTACAATAAAAAGCAGCCCAGGTCTCTCACACGCTCAGTAGTCTCCAGGGGAGCTGAGCTCTCAGACCAAATTACCCTTCTATCACCACCAGAGTCATCCTCCTGTCTCCTGAGAATTGCAGCAACAGCTCAGGAAATGACAGCCAGACTTTCTGGGCACAGATTAGAAATAATCTGCTCCTGAGACGTGCTGCAGGGTCACCATGCTGACTGCCATGGGCTGGCACAGTCGCAGGGGGACACGGGGATCGGTCACTAATGGAGCTTGTGACCCACAGGGATTTTCTCCAGCCCTTGTTTCTGCTGTGGATCTGCTCTGGGGTCTCCTGCACCCCTCTTCCATTGGGCTCTGCACTGGTGTCCTCCTTTGCTCAGTGGAGGGAAGGAGCAAGGACCTTTGGAGTGAACCTTTTAGGGATCCAAGGAGGGAACTTGCAAGGTAAAAGCCCCATAAGTGAATAATCAAAAATACAAACTTACTCCAATATAGATCAGATTCAAGAAAACCCCTTAAAAACAAGTTGGAAAAAAAAAATCTCAATTTTACATTATGTTTGCATACAAAATCCTGAGATCACAAGCACTTAGCTTGGGAGGTGATTATTTTCCACATGGATTTATCAATCTGAGCGCTGATATCTCAAAAACACTGTAAGGACTAGACTGACATTACAGTACATGGAATTTGGGAGTTAATGAAACTTTACAAAACATTTTGAGATCCTAAGAGGTGTGCCACATCTAGCCAAAAGGTATTATTAGTGTGTCACATGCAGAGGAACTAAACATTCCTGTGAAATACAGAAGGCACAACAACAGGGAAAGAAAAGCACCAGATTGTTGACAGTGCAACAAATATTGAATTTGTTGACAATAAAAGGTGTGTGTGGGGGGGAAGATTAGAAGCACTTAAAAATGTCTAAATCGTGAAAAGCCCTAATTTATTGCTGGTAGCCTCTTTGAGAAGGAATGTTGCCAAACAATCCAGCAGCAGTGTAAATCAAGCGGAGCACAACTCCTTGGGATACGGCAGGTGCTCACTCAGCTAACAAAAACACTGAATAAAAACACACCCCTGGCTGAATACCTATTTGACTTTTTGAAGATTACAAAAGCAAGTACCTGGCCCAGAATGTTAACTTGATAAGGAGCATTTATGTGGTTTACCTGTCATATAAATAATGGATTGTTTCCCTTTACGTGGCTTTTTTTTTTGGTTTATTAGCAGTTTCCATTAGACAACAGCTATATTCCCAGGGATCTGCAGGGATTTGCCTTCAATAAGAGCACAGCCTTCTTCTTTTTCCCTTTTAAATTAGATTTTGATCCTGGTTTACTTTCTTCTGGCAGCATGAAGGAGACAGGATCTATCCCTGTGGGAACAAACCTATCTCCTATGGGAAAATCACCTCCCAGCACTCAACTCTGCCCTGATTTAGCAACTCAGGCAGCAAATAAAGCTGCAAAGTCATCAGCCCCAAGCAAATTGCAAGTGATGGGAGGGGAGCTGCACAGTTACCTGTACAGAATTGGAAAGATGAAGTATTTACATACAAGCAATTACTTTCTGTTCATATTCTTTTTCCTGGTTTGTCCACACCTAAAACTGAAGATCTACAGCAGCTCTGGAGCACATTACTATTGTCCCTCCTGAAATCTGAGCTTCAATGAAATGTGAACATAGAAAAGACAAACTTCAGTTATTCTGCTAAAACAAGCCAATTGAGTGGGAATTATTTTTAGTCAATAGCAAGGTGATATATTATGGTAAACCTGACAGAAGTGATCTCTGCAGCCATTCAGAGAGGTATTTTCATGACTTATCCAATGCAGTTGAGAAATACTTGGGAAATTAATGTGTAAAGTAGCTAAACTGTGATACAAAGGACATGTTTACAGGGTGATTATCTGGTAATTTCCTCAGGGTAATGTTTTTGCAATTTTTTTCATTCAGATTCTGCTCAGTGCCATTGCAGCAGGGACAGTAAACTTCCACTATAAAGCAGAGAATTTTAACTCTATTTAACAGGATGTCTGTAATTTTTCCATAAACATTTCAGTAAGAAACTTGGCAAGGCCTTAGTTGGACTTTGCTTTATCTTAGTCATACATGGAATTCTGCAGTTTATAGAGTCTTAGACACCATCAAATGGAAGCTACATCACATCACTTTACACCAAGTGAGAGTCCATCCCTGGACTTGACTCCAGGTATCTTTTACTCCTGTTCTTCTCTAATGTATTTACTTGAAAATCTAGTCTGGGTTACAGATTAGAGCTAGTCCAAGTTACAATTAGAAGCCAATTTACTTGGAAACCTGGTCCAGGTTAGAAACCTTCCCAGTAGTAATGAAAACAGAGTTATTTATTTACGCTGAAAAGCAACTGAAAAGTGCTGAAAAGGAGGTTTTGCTCCTCAGCTTGCTGGAAGGGGAAGAGCCCTGTCCATCACCAGCTAGTGGGGACAGTAATCAGAGTCATTAGGCTCAAATGAGAGGTTCCACTGAAAAGGAACAGAAATGCTCTTGTTTGTGTTAAATTAATGGCTGCAGCTACAGTTAAAAACCCACCAGTTCCATGACAGGCAGGAATAGTCATCTCACGATGGGGAAAATCAAACCCTTGGCTGGGTGTCAAGGTTTTAAGTGCAAATCACATCGAGCTTGGTTGTGCCATCTCCTCCCACCCTCGTGTCTCTGACCCCCCAGCTGAAGCTTAGAGGGGAGCCATGTACCTCCCTCAGGGATGACC